>NC_089682.1:108165709-117243709 GCF_031753505.1 Anomalospiza imberbis | reverse complement strand
GACGTATTATATTAAAATATGTAATATATATATAATAATGCTACAAGATAGATAAATTATTACTTCTATTTTATTTCATTTATACGCCCATACATATATTTACTTACTTTTAAATTTTTATATAGATCTTAACGTATGCATGATATATTTCTATACATAGATTTCTAGCTCTATTTTATAATTTCTGTAACAAAAACCCTGCCTACTACCAAATTAAAAAAAAAAATATTTTAAACTATATTTGAATATTTCAATATTTATGGTTTTGATATTTACGTTTATAAGAGCTTGTATATTATATGACAATATTATATACAATATTTTTTATATACAATATATACACAAAATTTTGTATTTAGACATAAAATATATTTGGATTATACTGTGTTATAATAAGACATATACAGCATTATATGTATTGTATTGATTTCTATGATTTTGTATTTTTTTTGTATTTTATGTTTCTATATATCTACACATATTAATGATACATTTTATGTTGATATTTTATATGGATTTAGTTTATATCTATCATCTATGTTTACATGTATTTACATAAACATAGAAAACACTCTCTATCAAACATTATAACATCTTGTAGTAATAGATAATTTTATTTATGTTACATGTTCTCTTGATATGTCTTCTCTATGTATTTAAAACTGAAGTTTTATATTCCCATTTTTATATTTCAGGATTTGTTTTCTTTCATTATAATTATAGTTACAATTTTGCATTTAAAATCCAATTCCTGAAACTAAAATGCCAATACAAACAGCATCAAATTCCCACCAATGCCGTCCAAAAATGCTAGAACGGCTAGAGTGATGGGAGAAAATTAAACAGCTCGAGACGCCTTCCTCAGCAGTCCCGCCCCGTTCGTGATTTCTACATAGACCCTCGGCCGGCGAGACAAATGATGGGAAAGGGGGATTTTACCTCAAGCCAAACCCTTTAAAAGGAGGGACAACAGGGCTGCCCCCTCCATTTAAACCTAAGGGTGATGAAAATGGAGGGGGGGGTTAACCTCAAATCGAACCCATCAAACGACAACAATATTTTCCCCCTTCCAATTAAAATAGAACCCAGGGGTTCCCTGCCACCCCTGGGATACCCCTAACACCCTGGAAAAGGCAGGTTTGCCTTCAGCCAATACCCTCAAAACCACAAGCGAAGAGGGATTGCCCACCTGTTCAGACACGGTCAATAATGGAAAAGAAGTCGCTACCTTCAATTTGAATTGCTTTTGTCCTCAAAATCCCTTGTTTTTGTTTTTTTTTTTTTTTTTTTTTTTTCCTGGGAGCACCGTGGAGGGATTGGCAAGATGAAATTTAAAAGGGAAAGGAGAAATGTCCCCGCTACAAATACACATGGGCTCACCTGTTTGGCTGCTGCTTCTTCCCGGCACAAAGGTTTGTCCCTCGGCACCTCCTTGGAGCAATGCTCCAGGTATCCAAGTGAACCCCCAGACCCTGCTGTCTCAAGCTCTCACCGTCCTTCCAAGGACAGCCCCGGGAGCCCCCCAAAAGCTCCTCTTCTCCGGCAGCTCCATGCCAAAGTGAGCTGAGGCAAACCCCCTTAAAAGAGCCCCCGGCAGGAGCCGGCCCCTCCTCATCCTCACAGCTCACACCTGGGGCTGCTCAGGGTTTCTTTCCAAATGAATTCAGAGACAAATTCCTATTCTTACCAATAGCTACAAAAACGAAACACTTGACGGGATTTAGTATTCTACACACACCCCTCCCCGTGCATTTTGGGGCAGCTTTGGGTCCCTCTGGGGGACGGCACCCAGCGTGACCCCCCCTTGTTCGCCACCCACCTGCTCCTCCACCGCAGTGTGCCTCCCTCTCCGAGGGACCTTGGGGCGCCCCAAAGGACATCAGAGCCCCGCGTCTTCGCCCCCTTTTCCTGGCCCCCAAAGAAGGCACAGAACGAGTCCAACTGCCCTGCAGAGCAGCCCAGCACTTCCTTCAATCCCTCTCCACGTGTCCATCCCCCCCGAAAGGGACTCTGCCGCAACAAGAAAGCCCCCCGAAGGGTTGAAGCTCCTGCCCAGCCTCGCTGTCACAGGCGAGGGGCAGAAAGAGGGAGTGGCAGAGACGGCGGGGACGCGGCACGGACGGCACGGCACAGAGCGGGGGCCGCTCTCGGCGTGATGCCGGGAAAGCCCCGGGTCCGGCAGTGCCGGGCGGCGTTTGGCCGGCAGGGGGGGATCCGCCGAGAGCCTCCAGCCCCGTGCGGGGACTCCTGCCAGGGCCCAGGGGTGCCGCGCCGGGCTCCGGCCCTCTGGGCTTTATTCTCCGGCGCCCCGAGCCCCGCGGCTGCGGGGAAAGAAGGAAAGGGGCGACGGGAAGAGAGGAGGGCTAGCAGGGCATGAGAAAGGGTAGGGAGGGAGGTCGGGCTGTGGAGGAAAGCGGGAGGGGAAGGGAAAGGCCAGCAGCGGGGAAGAGGGACGGTGGACAGAGGAGGGAGAGAAGGGGAAGAGAGAACGGAGGAGCGGGGAAGAGGGACGGGACAGGAGGGGGGGTGCGGGGGGCGGCGGTCGGGTTTGGGAGGGAGGAGAGGAGGGTCTGCGGACAGAGAACAGGAATACGGGGAGGAGGAAGGAAGGGTAGTGGGGGGGGGAGGCCGAAAAGGGAGGGAAAGAGGTCGGCTTTGGGGAGAGAGGGGAAGTGGGGGAGAGGTAAAGAAGGGGAATACGAGAAGCAGGAAGGAGAGGTAGATGACAAATTTTGGGCAGGAGATCGTACTTTTTAAAGTGCCTTTATTAAAAAGTAAACAGCTCGGGTGGGGGCCTGACGGGTCGCGCGCACACCGCCGCACACCGCCGCTGCCGCTTCTTCTTCCCGAAGTGGCTCGGAGGAGGAGTGCAGCTTTGTCTGCTTCACACGAAGGCAGAGCCGGGGATTCCGTCCTCATGGGGGCTGCATGATCCCACAGTCCTACTCATAGTCGGGGGTCCTCATACTAGCCGATGTCTCTATGGTTAGACTGAGGCATTAGAAAGGTTCCTGCAGTAACTAGGATTAATTGCTCGCCCTTTACAGTGGTTGGAGTCCTTCAATTTCATTATGGCTCGCTGTTTCAGGGGTTTTCGGTGTTGAATTTGACGCCTTCCTACATTTGCATACTGCTTCTGATGTCACTTCCTGGGAGCCATTTTCTAGGAAGCCGCGACAGTGAAACCCAACCCAACAGTAAGAGAATTTCTAACAGAAGATGAACAGTGAATGGTCAACAGGGTAATTAACAAGGGATGAACAAGGGGTATTTAACAGGGGTAATTAACAAGGGATGAACAAGGGGTCACTAACAATTCCTTAGCAACCTGTCATAATGTGACACTTCATAACCTTTGGGAAATGAACAATTTTTTACTCATAACAGTAGAGAGAGGGACAAGAGGGGGAGTCTCACAGAGCGCCCGCCGGCTGCACCCCGAGCCCGCCCCGGCGCCCTGCCCTGCTCGGGATGCCGCGCTCGGCGGAGCTCGGCTCGGTTCGGCTCCACTCGGCTCCTCGGCTAGCCTCGGCTTTTAGCCGCTAGACTCGTCTGGATTCACCTCTTTGGCGCAGCTCAGCTCGGCTCGGCTGAACTCGGAGCCTCTCACTCCCTTTGGCGCAGCTAGGCTCCCTTCGACTCCCTGGTGCCGCCGCCTCCCGTTCCGTGCGCACAGCTCGGTGCTCGCCCACTGCCGAGCCCCGCGGGCGGCCCGGCGTGGCCCGGCCGTCGCTCGGAACCCACCCCCCCCAACCCCCCACCGCAAGATTAGACCATGCAGGGTTTCTGTGTTAAACCCTTTTTGTCCTATAAGGAGACAACTTCTCTCTACCTCCTTCGTCTCCTCATTTTTCTTCTTGGATTGCAAAATCAGAGTTACAAAAACCTACTCAAGTACAAGACTTAGTAAGTAGTCAAGAAAGTAGTCCCGTCACTTTCACAACCTAAGGAAAGAGTATTACTTATGTTTCCACAAAAATGAAACCACACGAGATTCCTGCTCACTGTATCATCCTTTTTTAAAACACACCAAAAAAAGCAACATAAATAGTTCCCAAAACAAAACATATAAGTAACACTAACTAAAAGCACTGATCGAAATACACTGTGTTTATTGGTCAGCAATCCTAAAAATCCATTTTCTACATACCTTGTTAGTATACCTCTTCACAACTACAACAGGCTGCAGCTGATAATAACCTTATCCCTCACAAAGTTTAAACTGTAAATAAAAAAATCCTAAAAATAACAATTTATCCACTCATACCGCAAATTACAGTTAAACCACCAAAAGTAAAATTACTGAAATCATTAAAAAAATACTTTTATTATGTTAAGTTACAGGGAAAAAAAACCAAACAAACCAAAAATACCCCCAAAAATCCACAAAGAAGTTACCTCAAAATATCAAAAGTATAATTTAAAACAACGTGACTAAGACCCAACATAACAATAATACATAAAAAAACATCCAATCAGACACAAATTTAGTTCTCAACATCCACGAGAGCGACAAAGTGGGTCTGTGGGCCACTTGCTGAGGGGGTCTTGGCGTAACACGAGCGGCCCACCTAGAGCACACAGACAAGAATGGAGGCTAAGAGCTGCACCAGAAACTGAGACCTGAGCACTAACAACTGCTGCCAGCCACCGGTCACTGCTCACCTTGCCCACTTACCTTGACTGCTAAGAGCTGCCTTTAGTTCCTAAAAATAAAGAACAATGCTGTAACACAGAGGCACCATTTTCGCTTCCCCCGCAAAGACAAATGGTGACTGACCTCCTTGGGGGAACCCCCTCACCAGGGACGGGACCCTCTGTCACGGATTCCATCTGGCTGCACCTGTAAGAATGTTAGGACAAAAGTCAGAGCACTGCAGGGTAACTTAGGAGCTCCAGACATCCTGCATCAATCTACAAATCCCATCTAGAGTCCAAATACGCCCTACATTACAAATTTCCAGGCCCCGGGACGTGCCCCGCTATATACCTACACCAGGGTGTGCAGCAGGGCAGAGATGCCCTAGAGACTAGATAGGTCCAAGGCATTCCAGGGTGGGAATCCCCGGTTATCCCCAGCCCTGTGGATCCTACCCTGCACTGTCACTTCCTGCCTAGCCCTAGCATTAGGGTCACTGCCTGCACCTCTGAGCACTTCTGCCATCGTTCCGCACTGGATCTGCTGCCTGCAGCTGTTCTCAGGGAAATGGGGTTGTTGTTAGGGCTGCTGTTTAGTGCTGTGATGTGGTTTTTGCTTTAAGTTTGTGTTTGCCCACTATTCTCCTCCCTAATCTCCTTTCCTCCCGAGTTACCAATGTCCCCAAGCCCTTCCCTAACTTCCTCCCTCCCAATTTGTCAATCCTCCCTAGTCTTACCCCTTTTTCCAGAATGTTCCTTGTCTGTCTTGTAATATTCGATACCCCATTTGTTACTTTGTATTATCCCCCTCCCCTGCTCTCCCTGATAGGTTTACAGAATGTTAGTCTTGCCCTAGATTCCTCCCCTGCCATGTCCTCATTGGTTGGTTGCCCTATACCACTCTCCCTATAAAAACCTCTGCAGAGGGCCTGCACTTTGTTTTGGCGTCCCAGGATGTGGACCTGATGAATTTTTCCAATTTTACTCCAAGTCCCGTGTTGTCGTTATCTGTTCCTGCGCCGGACCAAGCGATAACTGGGAATAGCAGAGCTTCCAGGGGGAAGGTCATGCCCTGGCTGTTGCTGCCCAGCACGCCATGGCGGCGCACTGCGCCAGTTTGGGCTGTGGGCCTCGCCTGGTATACCTGTACTCCACCTCATATCCTAATCTACACCCTTTACTTTTACTGTGTGCTCGCGAGCCTTTGAGGTGTTCACCTCTAAAGTCTCTCTGTCACTGTCAAGCCCACCTGCTCTTCGTTCCTTTGCTTTCAGCCTCTCATTTACTGTTTCTGGCCCCTGGCATCTGTATCATCACCCTCGAGGCCCAGCTTCGCTGTTCAAGATGCCTGTCTGCCTCTCAGTTGCTCGGGTGGTGTTTAAGGTAAGGGCCGGGGGAGCAGTGAGGACTAGTGTACCTCTACCCTACCTTGTACCCCAACCTGTACCCCCTAATTTCACTGTGTACTCTCCAGCCCTACAGCCCTTTGCGGCTCTCTCTGTTCCTCAGCCCGTAACGTGACACCCTCGTGTCCCGCTTAGTGCTGCCCTGCCAGCCCCGGGCGGTATCCCCGCCTTTTTTCTTTCGGTGTTGCGTTCCTCTGAGCGCTATGGTGACACCGAAGCCTTCTGGTTGCTGTGGCTGTTATCAAAACCGGGCCTGGCAGCAGCCATATCGGTCTCGCCGGGAGGGGCGTGGCCGGGCCACATGTGACAATCAACGCGGGGGCGGGGCGATGCATCGACGAGATGACGCGTGGGGGCGGGGCGAGGGCGGGGCGAAGGGAGGAGCCGAGGCCGGGGCGGTGCCGGTGCCGGTGCCATTGCCGGTGCCATTGCCGGTGCCAGTGCCGGTGGTAGGGTTCGAGTGTGGGCTGGGCCTTAGCAGGAGTGAGCGGTGCTGCTGCGCCGGGGGAGGGAGCGACCCGAGCATATCCCTCAGGAGCCTCAAAATCCTCCTGCCTGACAGCACCCCGGCCCCAGCACGGTCTGAAGGCAAACCTTGGTGATGAACATTGCCTCGGAGACCGGATAGGACCACGGCAAAAAGAAACCCAGCTGTCGGGGGAAAAAGAAACGCCAGGAGGGCCAGCGAGCGCGGGGGCTGCGGGGACGATGGAGCGGGAGCTGCGGGCGGTACCCGCCGGGCGGGGCCCCGGGACAGCCGCGGCACCGCGGGCTGCGGTTCCGCCCCTGCCCACCCCCGTGTCCCCGCAGATTGCGGGGGTCGCTCTCTTCGGCCGCCCTGGTCCTGCCGTGCCAGCGGCAGCTGCGCCAGGAACGGGGAAAATCCCCTTGGCTCGGGCAGTTGTGGAGTCTGCCACTCTTCGCTAAGACCCTGTCGAGCCACACGAGCGGCTGAAGGTGGTGGGCTTGTTCAGCTGGAGAAGAGATTGAGCTGAGAACTCTTCAGGGGACTGCAGATCAGGGCCAGCTCTGACCTCTGCTCTCTTCGAGCAGTGACAGGACCCAGGGAACGGCTGGAGCTCTGTCAAGGGAGGGTCAGGCTGAGTGTCAGGAAAAGTTATTCCCCAGCGTGCTGGACACTGCCCAGGCTCCTCAGGGCAATGGCTCCGAGGCTGCCAGAGCTCCAGGAGCGTTTGGACAGGGATGTCAGGGATGCACTGGGTGGGATTGTTGGGGTGTCTGTGCAGAGACAGGGGCTGGACGCGAAGATCTTTGTGGGTCCCTTCCAGCTCGGGATATTCCACGGCTCTATTCCATGACTGCAGTTAGCGACACGCCGGCTTCAGAGGGCTCCCCCCCGACCCGAGGGCTGTGGGTATCGCAGCCCTTTGCCCAGCGAGGCGGCTCAGGGGTGGCTCAGTCCGCACGGCTGTTCCTGAGCCAGTGTCTTGGGCTCTGTCCCGCAGCGGCACCCGGGCCTGGCTGCGCCCAGCACACGGCTCGGTCTGTTTAAAGCGCAGCTCCGTCCCACCTCGGCCCAGCGCCCGCCCCCCGGCACCTCCCCTCCGGGGCGGGCGGCGCAGTGCGGAAGGACGCGGGGCCGGGAGGAAGCGGATCCCGCCGGCTCCGCGGCGCCGGGCGGGGCGGGCGCACGGTGAGCGCGGCGGTACCGGTGGGCCGGCCCGGGGGGCCCGGCCGGGCTCGGGCGGCAGGCAGGATGGGGCGGGCGCTGCCAGGCCGCCCCGCCGCGCTGTGCGGGAATGCGGAGGCCCGGCCCCGGGAGCCCCGCGGCTCGGCCGTGCCCTGAGCCCGCCCGGGCGCGGCGGGGCCGGGAGAGGCCGGAGCGGGCCGTGCGTGTCCGCTCCGGAGGGCGGGGAGCTGCCGGGAAGGGAGGGCGGAAGGCCCCGCTTCGGAGCGATCCTCCTTCGCTGCGTTTTCCCGAGTCTTAGCGCGGAAAATTGAGCTGCTCTCGCATTTGTTTATGGTGTGCTGCGGTGTGAGAGTTCTGTGGGTATTTTTAAGATCTCACTCGTGTGTGGCTGGCGGGCAGCGTCACCAGTACGACACTGCGATGTTTCAGCCGCCGCAGGGCAGGGTTTAAATCCAAATCAAACCCTGCTTTCGTTAAAAAAAGGGGGGGGGGAAAGCCGAAAATAGGTTGAGGTTTTTGTACGATCCTTTAAAATGTCTTGACGGCTTCAGTGTTTAAAATACACTGTCCTTTTGTAGAAGGGCAGAATTAGTAGAACGGATCTAAAAATTGAAGGCTCCCCCTCTGCTTTTGGCACTAGTTTGCCATTAAGGTGGTTGCTGCTCTTCCATATTGCTGGTAGCTGGAGAACCTGTTATTTTTTTTTTTTATTTCCCTAAGAAGAAATACTGTTTATTAAGTTTTGGGGAAGAAATGAGAAGGTGGAGAGGCCCTGGCACAGGGTGCCCAGAGAAGCTGTGGCTGCTCCATCCCTTGAAGTATCCAAGGCCAGGTTGGACAGGGCTTGGAGCAGCCTGGGATAGTGGAATGTGTCCCTGCCCATGGCAGGGGGTGGAACTGGATGAACTTTAAGGTCCCTTCCAGCACAAACCAGTGTGGAATTCTGTAAAATTCTAGTTGTCTCAAAGCTTTTAAATTATTCCAGATTTTGAAAGGTGTTTCTTTGGGTAGTTCTGGTTTTGAAACACTCTTATGCCATCTTTAGGTAATCCCTGTATTTTTTTTCTTTTTGACACAGATAAACTAAGTCTCATGAGGTAGAATGAGGGAGCAGGGCACTTTGTTGTTTGTTTTCATTGAACACGTTAAATCCCTAGGAAAGGCTGTGGGTCAAACCAGCTTTGCAGGAGGTGTCTGGAAGCACAGGGACGTTTCATTAACATCATCTTCTGTTGGCCAGGGCCGCGTGTTTGAGGCAAAATGGCTTTCAGTAAAGGATACCGTGTCTATCACAAGTTGGACCCACTTCCCTTCAGCGTGATTGTGGAAGCCAGGAACAGAGAAGAATGCCTCATGTTTGAGTCCGGAGCTGTGGCTGTCCTCTGTAAGTTGATCTGTTTTGATAACTACTGTGTTGGAAAGGTGGCAGACTTGACATTGTGTGAGCCATTTTCTTTGTGGAATGTAAAGAAGCAACTGTTCTGTTTTTCTGTTTGCTAATGGAGAGGCTTCTGATTTAAATGAGAAAAGAGACATTTTCTTATCTTCATCTGTTGAGAGAGAATTTTGCACATTTCGCTACATTTGTTTATACAGCTATATTTTCTTGTCCACTAAATTTTCTCATAATTGCCTCTAACATCACCTTGTTTCTTGGGTTCTGAACAACCCTATTTTGAACATGTGATAGCTCATTGATGAGCTAATTCTGATGTTGCATTTCATAGCAATACATTCTATATTCTTAAATGTTATACTTTGGTTTTATCTCATTTTGTGTGATTTTTGATAGCTTTTTGATTTTTAGCTTTATTCTGTCCCTGTATTTTTAACCTCACTCAGGACTCAGTATTGCTTTGTCTTGTAATAAAATGAGTAATATTTGCAGCAAGATGACTTGCATTGCAAAGTTATTTTTACGTGTTCTAAGTGAAAAATGCATGAGATATTTCCCTAAATTTTTGCCCCCCTCCCCTCCTTTTTTTTTTTTTTTCCTGGAGAACACTAAAATGAGAAGTGCAGAAGAGAACCATAAGGCCTGTACATAGACTTTTAAAATATGTAAAATTATAAAATATGTTTGTGTTCTTTAGGAAGTCAAAACACCTGGTTGCACAGCATTTCTGAGCTCGATTTTGGCTCCTCTACAGAAAGCTTTCATTCCATGGAAGTAGTTTTCTCCTTAGCCAGCACCTGTTAGAGGCCAGGCAATGACTGACATGGTTGCTGCAGCTGTATGATTGTCCAGGTGAACAGTGGGTGCTTTTCTCCTATTTTTTAAAATTCTGCTTTTTTTTTCTGGTACAGTTTCTTCTTACTATGTATTTAAGTAATCTCCCTGACTTTGATAGCAATATCCATAAGGCAGTGTAGTGTGGATTGGGAATAAGTGTCCAGTCATAAAGGTAGCAAGCAGGTTTAGTGCAAGCCATAAAATGTTTTGAAGATTTGTGGAGCAGGTTGTTTTAGCCTGTATTTAGTAATTATTATGCTTGAGCTACTTAAGGGCTAACAGATGAAAAATTTTTTATTCCTGAAGGTTATGCTCAAAAAGGGCAGTAAGTCACTTCTCGTGCCGGGATACACTGCAGGCACCTGGATAAATGTCCTTTCCTAAAAATTAAAACCCATGCCAAAGTTCTTGCCTGCCTCCTGACCTTGTTGTTACCAAGCAGAGGAAGCCAGACCTGAAGAAGTTTGGAAGCCTCTCTCCTCTTGCGTTCTGTACTTAGTGATAGCTCCTTATTAATCTGCAAAGCGCTGTCCTTGGAATTCTAATTGGTTGGTTATGTCACAGCAAATGTTTGTACTCAGCTGGAAGTAGTTACTGAGTATTGTTTTCAGTAAGCTTAACCAGGCAACTGGTTACTCTTTTTCTGTCTGGTGCACGGGCATAGTTTTCCACTGAATATTGAGCAGTGGCATTTTTCCTTAATTTCCTCTGTTTTATTTCCATATAATTCCCTAAATTCTTTAGGTACTGATACTTTTCTTAATGGTTGGAAGATCACAATCTTAAACTGACAGCAGGAAAAGCCCAGGAGTCCCCTAGCTCAGGTTTCTTTCTTCTCTTTTTCTGTTTGCTGTTCCCATCTGGTATCTGTTCTTTTTAATGCATGTTTAAAGGAGTACAATTATTAGTACTTTGGGAGGATTTGTGATGTGTTACTTCTCTATCTTGGTGGTGATGTCACAGAATCTAGCCAGAAGATTCCAGTCTGTAGCTGTACAAACTTACAGGTATTTGTACAAATAATATACAAAGTTAATGCAATACTGCTGCCCCTTGGGGAAGGTTTCCCATGTTTGTAAAATCTCTGTGAATAGATCGATAAATGGTCAGATCAAGTATATATAAATTTAAATCCAGAACAGCATCACTTTAAACTGTCAAAAACTTCTGGGTGTTGGTGATGGTGCTACCACTTTTTAGACTACAAAAATTGACAATACTGACCTCAAAACTGTTAGACATTTTTCCAAATATTTCAATAAATACTGGAGATGAAGTAACATGTTTAGCCTTATACCTGATCATAGCTCTTACCTGTATGTAGAGTGGATAATATATGCACAGCCTAGTGAAATACATTTTAGCATTAAAACTGATACATGTGGTTCAGTTCTGAGAGCCTTAGTGAACTGCACCCCTTGGAATATCCATGTACAGAAATCTGGCTTTGAAATGGGCTAAGAGAAGGGGATGGAAGCTTACTGATGGCTTCAGTGTCATCTTGAAGGAAGCACATCTGTCATTTTGCTGAGGGAAGGATAACTGTGTTGACCTTCCTCCCCTGTGCCCTCGGTGAGGCACTGCAAGATGATTCAGAGGATTTAGTTCAGCCTCGGCAGGAAATGCTGCACAGCTCAGATGCTGGGTGATTTTCAGTGTGTGTGCCATGTGCTGCTCCAGTCAGCCAGGTTGCAGGGAAGCAAGGAGGAGGGTTGAAGGGATAGTTCAGAGGTGGTGGTTGTGTAACCACTCAGTCTGAACGTGGGAGATGCCCAGGCCGTACGTGTCCTGGAGGTGTTCTGTGTGAATTAACTGATGTTGCTGTGACTGAAACACCTGAGCGATATTTTGCTTTCCTTTGTTCATTTAACACCTCTTTGGTCGGCACGGTCCTGGTATTGGGTTAGCCTGAGACACTGGAGTGTAGGGGATCCTTCTCAAAGCCTGGTGAGAGCACCTGGGTTTAAATGTCAGCAGCTTCACTGCTGATTTGTTTGGAATTCAGTGGAAGGGTGTCTCAGATCTGTTTTTCTTACTTCCCATGTGAAATGGGCAGTATATTTATTCTTTGAAATAGAGCTCTCTGAGATGTCTTAGCTGGAAAGGTTTCCCTGGCTGGGCAGGAGTGTGTTCTCTCTCTCTCCTGCTGGTGAGTCATCCCAAATGAGTGGTAAGCTCTCTTTACTCCTGTCGCCTGCCATGGAGAACATTCTGTCTGGGAAAACATAGAGCCATGAGCGCCCCGAGCAGAGGCGTCATGCGCATCCTTGGACTCGAGTGTCACAGTAAAGCTGAGGAGAGAGCAGGTGTGAGCAGGAGGAGGCACAGTGCCCACCTGGGTTCTCTGGAGCTGAAGTAAGAGCTGTAGTAACCTGTGTGCAGCAGGCACCCTGGCAGCTGTTCACTGCCATGGTTAGTAGTGCAGCTCAGACCACTTCTGAGTAAGAAAATTCTTCCATGAAGTTAAACCAAGGTGGTCTCAGCAGGCCTTGAAAAGCAATCTGGCAGGGTTTTCTCATCCCCAGCGTCCTGAGCTGAGCCACTACTAGGGGTGTGTAAAAAAAAGAGGTATCAAAAGTAATAAAATAGTTCTTTGGTTGCTTTAATTTAATAGATGAAAGTGGTGACTCTATTCTGATTTTAATGTCACCTCTGTGGTAATATTCAGGTGTTAGCTTTATTTTAAATACCAAAAATCTAACTGTCTTAATTTGACAAAACCCTTGAAAACCTTAGTCTTAAAAGATCAAAACCAAATTGTGTTCATAAGTTTTTCACTTTTTTGTCCAGATTTTTCGGATTCTAAACCTTTTAAAATAACAGTTGTATGAACTTTGTCTTGTCTAATGTAAGGTAGAAGTCTTGGGTCTGAAGGAAATGCACATAATTTCAGGACTGTGGTTTTTTTCCCAGCTCAGAGTCCCATAGTCTACCTGGAAACTGTAGCCACTAACTTGAAATGCGTTGTTTCACGGCCCCCTGTGAGCACAGTGAGAAGAGAACCCAACCACAGAAAGCCTACATGGTGACTTTCAATGTGATCTGAACCTTTTAATTGTTAAAACTGGGAAACTGATTTCTGGATCTGGAATGAAGCGGAATACATGTTGAACCAGATTATCCTGAAAACAGGATTGTTGATGGGGTTCCATTTCTGTAACACTGGGAGGGCCGACATAGTCCCTTCACAATAATTGTTCACCTTTCTTATGGGAGTCCATGATTGATAAGGTGTGCTTGTTACAGATGGCATTTTAAAATGCTCTTGCCTGTTAATCCTTAATAAATAGTGACTTGAAATTCTGTTGTTTTTCTCTTGACACTGCAAATGGGGCTTTCTGGCTTTCTCCAGAGGTACATTACAAATTGATTTGAAAATCACTTTGTAAGTGTCGTGATTTTGTGGAGTTTTTTGTTAATTTGGTTTGGGTTTCTTGATACTGCTTAATAGTGATCATGAAAGGATAAAATCTTTCCATTTTTGGAGGGCTGAAGGTAGGGGTAAGTAGGACTGGTGCCTTGGGCTTCTAGAGAGCAGACTTTGGCCTGGGTAAGAGTCCCTTGGGAAGAGAATGGAAAGGGGTGTGGTGAAGCTGTGTCTTCCTGATTTCATCTTGGTTTTCAGAAGCTTCAAGTGCTTTTCCTTGATGTTGTAAGACTCCTGACCACAGGATGTTCCTGACTGGGCCCTGCCTCAAAAGCAGAAGCCTGGGGTGGGTGAGGATGGACCAGGGCAGGATGGAGGAAATGATGCCATATTTGACATTTTCCCATGTGACTTTTGGCCTTAAAAAGCAAGTTGAGGTGGGAAAAGTGCAGGCAGTGTGAGAGAGAAATGCTTAGATGGTCACTGTGGAAAAGCTTTGAGTTCACACTGAATTAGGTCCAATGTAAATGAAAAACATGGCATGAAATGCTTTTGGTTGGTTCTTGGGCACTTTAAGAAAATAATAATTGACTAGCCACGGTATGTTGCTCTATTTTTATTTGGTTAGTTTGTTGGTTTTGCAACCCTTTGCTGTTTTATTAGCCTTTGTTGGCCTTTTTTGTTGTTCTGAATTTGCAAAGCCCAAGTTACTTAATTTTCTTTGGGCATTTACTTATTAAGGCTTAACAAGGGTATCCAGCATTCTCTGCAACGGGAAAAGAGAATAAATCCATAAAAGACAGAAAAGGCATTGTTCTGACATGTCATTAAATTCCAGCAGGCACCTTTAAGAAAAATCCTGCAAGAAGTTTGACGCAAAACCTGATCTTTCCATAATAATTTCAAGTGTGGAGGAAGAACATGGCAGCTTTCTGGTTATGGAAAACTGAGTTTAGAAGAGTACATTGGTATCATTAAACCTTTTCTCAAAAACAGATTGAAGGAACCAGGGTCTGAAGTTCAGAAGTTCATTCCAGCCCAGTGGTTTTCTGGTTAAGAAAAACGGTTTGGTGATGCTGACAAAATGTTTTTAGATTAGCTTCAGGTTCTTAACACTCACCCTGGGTGAGGACTTTAGAAATACATCCTCATGCTGCTATAAAACTATTTTTATTACATCTATTACAGGAATATTAGTGCAATAAGGTAAAGAAACTTTTTAAACACCCACTGAATAGAACATTGAATGGGATTGGATTTCAAGCTGTGGTGAAATAATTGTTTAATCTATTGTAAATTGTCTGATCCACTTCAGTAAAACAGCTGGCAGATATTTGAACAAGGGTTGGCTTGTGCACAGGCAGGGCTATACTAATCTTAGGGGATACTTGTTAGAAAGAGCAATTCTAAGTAAAATAGAGGGGGTTTTAAAATTCTAAATAAAATAGAGGTTGTATTCTAAATGACATAGCTAATGTGAGAGAGAGCACAACAGAATGCCAGGGCAGACAGGCATTTTGATTTACTCTTCTTCATGTCATGTGCTGAGATTTTTAGTGTCAAAGCAAAATGGTGCTGATTGTTGGTAACCATGGAATCTTGATCCCTGTAGATCTAGTGGCAGAGCTGGAATTGTTGTTGTTGCCCTTCTGGTGCAGTCTTGGTCATGAGCTAAAGCTCAGGACAGGTGGGATCCTGCTGCTCTGCAGCCAGGCTGGTGGGCCTGGCTGTTATAGTGCTGATAAAAGGCCTAAAATATACACTTAACTCCCAGGAGAGCAATGGCAGATATACTTCAATTTCTTCTAAAATATGACATGGTTGTTTTGTGGCTTTTTTTCAAAACTGTCTGTGAAAATTGTGTCTTCCTAATTCATCTAAGATCTGGGTTTTAAATATAGATTTTTGTGGACCTGAAAGAGAGTTTGATCTGCTTGGAATATATCTAAGATAGTTAAAATGGACTTGTGATAGTCTTGCTCAGAGATAATACTGCTACATGGTGGTTTTATTCTTGGAGAAAAAGGGTAATTTTTTTCCATGAAAAAAGCAACATTAAACACTAATTTTAATTACAGGAGAGCATTCTCAGGCATCTTATTTGTCTGTGCTGTACATGCTTTTTATAGTAAGAGATGGTGTTGTTAAAAATGCCAGTGTTCTCCTTCAATATCACTTGGAGTTTTGGTTTTTTATTGCTTAAAAACATAGCATGATCATACTTTGTCACAGAATCAAGCCCTCATTTTCCATTATAAAGTGCCATATGCTCATACATTTTGATTTCTTTCCAGAAGCGTCACGTAAGCGGCTGCTTTTGTAATCCCTCAGGTTTTCAGTTTGGAGTGGCTCATTCTCGCTGCCATAGTACTGGGGCTCTTCCATCAGTAAATCTTTCTTTTTCTCTCCACAGCTTCTGCAGAAAAAGACACAATCAAGAATACGTACTCCAAAGTCATGGATGCGTATGGGCTCTTGGGTGTGTTACGATTAAACCTCGGTGAGTCAAATATGTAAAACTTGAATTTTTAATTTGGGGCAGAATACTGTGCTGCTCCTGTAAGACTGGATCTTTGCAACGGGAACAGGGCTTATTTTTTTCTATTTGTTTGCTTGGTTTGATTTTTTTCTTTGCAGAATAGCTTACAAATTTGGACCACTCCCAGAAATGAGGGAGCGAACAAAAATAACTTCTGTTTTTGGAGTCCCTGTCCTTTGCAGAGTAGTTTCTCCTTTTCTTCTGCACAGCTTGGGAATGTGTTCTTGGCGTTGGTTCTCTTTGTACGTTTTTCAGGCAAACGGGGGTGGGCTTGTGTGCCTTCAGCACTTGGATGAATCAACATCTGCACTGCTAAGATCCATTCTCTTTCCTGTGCCCTTTCTTGCTCTGCAGGGGACACGCTGCTACATTATCTGGTTCTGGTAACAGGATGCATGTCTGTGGGAAAGATTCAGGACTCTGAAGTTTTCCGAGTTACTTCCACAGAGTTTGTGTCGCTGCGGGTTGACCCAACAGACGAGGATCGCATTTCAGAAGTGCGCAAAGTGCTGAACTCCGGAAACTTCTATTTTGCCTGGTCTGCCACTGGTGTCAGCTTAGACCTGAGTCTCAGTGCTCACCGCAGCACGCAGGAGCACACCACTGACAACAGGTTCTTCTGGTGAGTTCAGAATGGGTTCAGCAGGTGTTACATAATGAATTCTTCTACAGACTAATGCCTGGCAAGTTTTTATCCTTGTTTTTTCCAGCTCTTACGTGTACACCTTTCTCCCACTAATCCTGAGATGGAACAGCATTACTCGAACATTTTCTAAGGGCAGAAGTATATTACTAATGACAGGATGGTTTTGTGACCACTTGGAAGCTTCTTAATTGGAAGGCACAGATTTTTCACTGCTTATAATGTATTTTCATCTGAACATCTCCTGTGATGTTGTTTCAGTTTTGGTGCCTCTTAATTCTTCATCAATTGCAATTGTGTCATTTTTTAAATGGTGTGGTTATGAAACTTCAAAGAAAAAAAATTACTGTTTTTTAGAATGTTCTGGATTCTAAAATGGTGTTGTCTTTATAGATAGATTTCAAGGGGGTTTCCAACATATGAAAGCACTTCAGAAGCATTGTTACTCAAAAAATGGTGACATTGCAGGTTTTGGTGAGACAGCAGGTAGGCTCTGCTACCAAGTGCACTTTGCTTGGCTGCTGCACTCACTATCCTTTTACTGGATATTTTTGAATAAAGTATTATTTTCACACAAAGAATTTTTACTGAGAGGAATACTGCTCTTTCTGTCGATCAGCAGCTTAAATAATGCCAGTAATGCACACTGACGTGTCAGACATTCTGTTCTCTTCAGCCTTTGTTAAAAATGCTCTGTGTGTCCAGGAATCTTGCAAAGGTGCTGAAGACTTGGCTTTACACTGTTAAAACAGGTGAAAAGCTACATCTGTTCCCCTCTTCTGGCCAAAATGCACCAAACCAGCTCTAGCATATGAGCCAGTGCTTCTCTGGTCTTAGCTGCTATTTCGGTCAGGTAGAGGAATCTGATCAGAGTGAAATATAAGAAAAAAATACTAAGGTAGGAAATAAGCTCAGGTCTTCAGAAACATCAATTCCTTGATGTAGGTTTACAGGGGTTGTAGAAACCTTGCTGTTTGTCTGCGCATCTGGAAAAAGACTTGGCTCTCCATTGATCAGTCAGTACATCAAGGCTTGAGAAATGATGCCTGTTGACCTTGTCCAAATAAGCTGGGTTGATTCTTACCCCTGTTGTAAAACTTTGGCAGTTACCCAGTTCTGTGGGTTTTTTAGTAAGGAGCAGTCCTCCCCGGAGGTAGGTGGAATGTCCAGATTCCAATATCTAGAAATGTAACCACTAAAAGTCAAGAACAGGAAGTATTCTGCAGATGCACTTGAGTGAGCTTCCTGGGGATTTTTCTGTGCCAAACATCTAGGCTCAGAGTGCCCAGGGAAAGAATATTTTTTGCTTTCAGTGTCCTATTATAATGCACCTTATACTTAGGTTTAGGATGAAAAGGCTAAAATTAAAGAGCTTCCACTGTTGCAATGAACATGCTGTTTGCAATTCCAGTAGAATTTTCTGGGCAGACACAACCAGACATCTTCCTGGAGTTAGCTTTTCTTTGCTATGCAGAAAACTTTGCTCCCTTTTTATACAAGAGAATATACAAAAGCCAAGCCCCACTAGAGTGAGGCAAACAAAAAAATTTCACAAAACCCGAACTTTAGTCTTACTTAATACAGCATTGATTAGTGCTGGTAAATGCATGGGTACATTCAAACTGTGGATCCTCCTTTCATGTGAACAGTAACTGCTATTAGTGAATCACATATGCAGTATATAAAGTACCAGCACTCAGCCCTGAAATTGGTGTTTTACAACATTTGAGAACCAGCTGGCTGGGAATGTATTCCTGGAAGCCTGTCTAGGGTTAGGGTTAGGTGACATATAATGAGAGTATTCAATGTATATTGATAAGAATTTCTATTCTAGCTTTATTTTGTGGTGGTGTGAGATTGATTGGTGCTTTACACACTACTAAAAAGTAACCCTGTCATTGGAATTCTGTCGTGCTTTCCTAGAGTCCGTGATCTCTGGCTTCTCAAAACAAGGCTGAGCAGAGAAGTATAAACAAGCTTGGAGTTTTGTTGTTTGTTTTTGTTTTTTTTTTGGTGGGTGACAAGCAAGGGCTATAAGGGTTATTATTTTAAGGTCATGGAAATTCATCACTTCACTCCATCTTCTTACTGTGCTATTTGCTATTTCAGGAAGATTGAAATGAGAGTTATATCACAAAACTGTAGCATGCCTATTTTCCTGGTCTTATTTGTGTTAGAAGGTGTAAAACGTAAGGAGTTAGTAGTTGGCTTAAGAGTTTGAGCTGAATTGCAGCTCCTTCTGGTTATTTGATGGCTGTTTCCTCCCTGATAGGAACCAGTCACTGCATTTGCATCTGAAGCACTACGGCGTGAACTGTGACGACTGGCTGTTACGCCTCATGTGTGGAGGAGTGGAGATCAGGACAATTTATGCAGCTCACAAGCAGGCGAAGGCTTGTCTCATTTCTCGACTGAGCTGTGAACGGGCTGGCACCCGATTTAACGTCCGGGGAACAAATGATGACGGTCACGTTGCCAATTTTGTTGAAACAGAGCAGGTATGTTATGCTCCAGTGCCCATAGCTTGGCTGACAAGCCAGTGTAAGCCTCCATGGGATGAGATTTTTGCTCTAAATCAATGAATCACAAGTCAAGTCTACCACCAGCAGATATTGGAATAGTTTCCTTGATGCTAAATTAGGAAGCTAAGTAGGTTATGTAATTTGATGATCTTGGTTTTTAGTGTGGCTTATGGTCAGGGCATGCCTGGGTCTGAGTTGCAGTAGCTTAAGAAGGTGCTGAACTCCTGTGGGTGGCTGTGCTTCCCCTGGGCCCCTTGAGCTGCATGGCAGCACGTGCCACTTCTGGCCTGAGCTAATCTAAAGTAAAAGAAACAGGCAGAAGGGATTTTTGGCAAATACCAAAATACCAGTACCTTGTAGCTCAGGAAAGATAAAAGTGTTCCACTTAGCACAGCTCCTCTGAAAGGCAGCTTGTAAAGCCACTGTCATTCTGCTGCCTTGGGTTTTCATAGCTCTGCCCTCATTACACAGAAATGTGAGAACCTGCTAAATCCTTCTTTGCTGGCTTTCCTTGGCTCGCTTTCCATGGTAGCCTATTCCCCAGGGGGTGTTCCTGCAGCTGTGTTCGTGCTCCTAGGCTCCTTTGGCTGACTCACTGACTCCTTCCAGTACCCAGGTGACTGAGGGAGGACTTCATGCAGGAGGGACTCTGCTTGTACACCTCCAGTTTCAGGAGTTCAGTCAGAACACTCTTGTTATGCTTTCTCTGCCCAAGTTTCCTAATGTGCCAGTGTCACTGAATGGCTGTGGTGTGTTATTCCACTTTAATTTTCCTTTCCTGGATACTTCATGGACTGTGATATGTTGGTTTCTGATGCAGAAAATCTGTGCAAGTGTTCTGAGTAGGCTGCACGGTGATTTTTTGTGCACTGGTGTTCATTTCAACTGTTCCTGCAGGAAAGTCTTACCAAGTTGTTTAAAGCATCTTACTCCTAGTGCAGAAGCTACTCAAGCCCAAATAGTAAAAGCTGTATTTCCTTACATATTGTGAATTGTGATTCTGCAAGGGAGCACGAGAGTGACAGAACTTTTTGTGGGAATTGTTCAGTCTCAGAAACAGTATTTTAACTTGTAGTGTGGAATATGTAATACGTAAATATATGTTATTTGCTCCATGTTTAGTTAAGGCTAAGAATTCTAAAATCTTACACTGTGATAATTATTAATACTATGCTTTACTTTCCTTAACAGGTGATATATTTGGATGACTCTGTGTCATCTTTCATACAGATTCGAGGCTCTGTTCCCTTATTTTGGGAACAGCCAGGACTGCAGGTAAGCAGAAGATAGATTTAATTATACAGATAATTCTTATTCATGCTAGCCTTTGGGCTCTTCTTCACAGTTGCCTGTGAAGATGAGATGATCCTTTGGGAGCATGTTGGTGCTATCGTGACTCACCAAGCCTGCTTCTCTCAAGTCTAAAAGTTGCTTTGCACACCACTTGAATATCCATTCTTTTTTCCATGCCTCCTCTTTGAAGTTCTTTTTCCTCTTTTAAATGGGTTATTTAAGGGCATCCAAAGAGGCTGTTTTCTTCTGAATTGTTCTTGAGAAGAAGTCAATAAGGATCAAGGGTTACCGTAATAGAATTTTATCTCAATTTTCTTGAAAGAGGGACTGATTCAGCTCCTACTACTGCGACACATTTTTTACAGGAAAGGTTAAAAACGTTTGTGCCTTACAGGGACTCTAGGTTCTTTAGACATACCAGCACTTTGCAGTAGAATGCTGAAACACTCATGTGTGTTTGACTCAAAACAAGACGGCTTTATGTACTCTTGGTGTTGTAGGTGGGATCCCATCGTGTCAGGATGTCACGGGGTTTCGAGGCGAATGCACCAGCTTTTGACAGGTAAAAAACATCTAAAGGTTTTGCTAATGCACTAAAGACCTCTGGTAAGTTCTGCTGCATCACAGAGATAGGATATGTTATTCCAAATGGGAGGCTTTGTCTGTACAAATGTGGAATTCAGCAAAGCTGAGAACTTCCTGGGGATTACTTATGCCTTTCAATGTTTTGTTGGAAAGTGTGAATAAAATTGATATTGAATACTTTGCAACTTCTTAGTGTTGCAGGTGTTGGCTGTTGACTTTTTTGTGTGCCAGAAAATGACTGTGGAATTTTTCTTCTGTTAACAGGCATTTCCAAACTCTTAAAAATTTATATGGCAAGCAAATTATTGTAAATTTACTTGGGGCAAAAGAAGGGGAGCACATGCTCAGCAAAGCCTTCCAGGTGAGTATGACAGCTTTTACTGTGCATATCCTTGGAACTTGATTGTTTGCAATGAAGCTTTTACATAGCCTTTGGAAACCAAACACCCAGGTACGCTGTGCTCTGGGAGCTAAAATTGGATTTTATCATAACAGCACTGCTTAAGATGCATGGTGTGAAATGAATTGTTAAAAGCTCTCTACGTAATTCCTGTTTGTTTCTGATCAGATTGGTTACTGTACTGGAAAATTATAACAGCAATGTGACAATGTTGAGGGATTTTAATTTCTATTTTCGTATTTCATGCTTAGTAGTGCCTTATTGAAAGCATAAGTCTTTTTTACACTATAAAACTGATAGATAAATACATTATACTTTATGATATTTAGTGCTGTGATGTTTCTTTTAAAGATAATTCTTTTGAATTTAACGGATATATCCCTTAATGTTTTTTTTTAAAATACAATTTATCAATTTAAATATGGAGCTGCCTCATGATTAGCAGGAAGTGCTTGTTCAGAAGATAACTATAAGTGGCTGCTCTCATTAATTCCCACTGACTAGTTTAAAAGAAAACCTCATGTTGCAGTTCGTAAATGCTGACCATGTGAGGAGTTCTGTCTGAAGCCAGAGAACATGTCAGTAGCCATCTGTTGTTTCCCTCTCCCTTCTCCCTCTGTACTGTAGTGATTGAATAGCTTGGGGCATTCCCTGGGATATTTGCTGTATCCGGCTCTCGTGGAGCGTTCCCAGATGTGCATCGATACCCACGGCTTTTCCAGCAGACACTGTGTGGGCACTTAAGGATTTTTCAGGGAATATCAGGGAAAGTTCTGCTCAAGCCACTCTCCACAGCAACCTAAATAATTTGGGTGGGTTTTTTGCCAGCAGTAGTTGGTGAAGTGTTACTCGATCCCCTTTGCTGACCGGTATGTCAGTGGCGTTTGGTGAAAAGGGGTTTCACTGAAACAGCCTTTTCCAAGTGAAAGCATTTGAACAGCAGAAGAGGCCATGGGTTGCCCTGGGGACCGCTGGGGTAGTAAGGGAAAAACCTGACTTTGTGACAAGGAAAACAAAAATATTAATCAGTTCTGAGTGACAAGGAAAACAAAAATATTAATCAGTTCTGAGTGATTCTTTTCAATTGTAATAAAAGTTGTTTCATTTTACCTAAAAGAAAGCGAATAAAACAACTTAGAAAATATTTGTAGTCTCTTGTTTAGCTCCTACTTCTGTATGTTCAGGTACTGGTATATTTATACTTTTTTTTTTTTTCTGTTTGCAATGCCAGAGCCATTTGAAAGCATCTGAACATTCAGCTGATATCAAAATGGTGAACTTCGACTATCATCAGATGGTTAAAGGTGGAAAGGCAGAAAAACTACACAGTGTGCTTAAACCTCAAGTCCAGAAATTCTTAGAGTGTGGATTTTTTTATTTTGATGGAAAGGAAGTGAAAAGGTTTGTGTATATAACTTCCCTTAGATTAAATTGTGGTGCTGGGATGTGTTTCACCCCTCAGCAAGAAGATAAGAGAAAGGATGTTGCCTCTGTTATTGTGGTTTTAGTGTGTCCTGGGTGATCCTTAACAGCTGAAATATGAGTCACCTATTTTACTCTAGTGAACACTTGTCTCATTCTGTGTATGCTCTAAAATCTCTAAAGAAGATCTCTGTGAGATATTCAAGGGGCAAGAATTAATTTCAGGCCTTTGACCTCAGGATTTTGTGAAAATGGTCGATAGTCCTTTTCCTAGCGAGCAGACACGTGGAATTAATGTCTTTTTTTCCATCTTCCTGTGTAACAGGCCGCGTATTTCCCTCAGTGATGGAACATACCACTTTCTGTGTGTTGTAAATGTTCGTGTTTAGGACAGTGCTTTTGTCTGTGCCTGGATCACCCCATTTGAGAGATTCCATTCTCTCAAAGCAGGATTGAGATGCATGTTTCCTGCTCTGCTCTGTACTTATTCCTGATTCCTGGAGCAAAGGGTGTGATTATCTCAGCAGAAAAAGAGAAGCAGAGATAGAAGCAGGCAACACTCCTTCTCTTCTTCCTTCCACACCCTTACTCCTTTTAACTAATGCAGAGCAAAGTGCTGAGTGAGGTTCTCCCTGAGAAAGGGCTGCTGAATGATGAGGGGATGAGCTCCAAAAAGCTTTAAAAGTGGCTTTTTTTTTTTTTTTTTGAGGATTCAAATAATGCCATCACAAATCAAAATTCAACAGACTGAAAGCAAAAAAAAGTTGTGGCTTGTGACAGCTCAGACTGGTGGTAATAAAAGGTAGTTACAATGCTTGTGAGTTCATGGACCATCCCCTTTCAGAAATGTCAGGCTTTTTGTTTTGTATTTCAAATCTAATGCAGAGATAGTAATGCCAAAAAAAAATACATTGAAGAAAGTTCTTCAGAACTTGCTGCAGTTTGTGGTTAGGCTTCAAAATAGAGGTGCTCCAACCATACTGACTTTGGTGGACAAAGTGTGCAGTGGGAATGACAAAAGGAATGGATAAGTGTGTGTCCTTGGGAGAGCTATTAGAATTTTGTACTCCTAGCTGAGCAAGCAGTGCATGGATGTTGCTTAACACGATCCTTTTGAGAGCTTTCTAGCTGGAGTTACTGGGCTTTTCCCAAAGGAAGCGGGGCAGTTCTGAGTGCTTGTGGGCCTCAAACATCCCTTGAGCTAAAGGGGAGAGGCTTGTTTTTCATTTTTATGAACAAGTAGTGAGGCATTGGAATTGGCTTTAGTTATATCATAAATTCTTGTTACTTTTTGTTAAATAAAATTCAAGAACTGTCTCAGTACTTTTTTTTTTCTCATTTTTGTTGTAACTACTAGTTATTTCTCTCTGAGGTTTTTTGGGAGTGTGTTCGTTGAAATGTTTGAAAAAAAACCCTCAGTCTTGCATGACACTTCACCAAGCAAGCAAGGAGGACTGGGAGAAACTGAAGCAGAAGGACTAATGTTATTTGCAGAAAATGCCTGGGCTGTGCTCAGTGAGCACTTGGAGCAAGCTCACCCTCTGTTGCTGACACGTTTATAAATGTCCTTGTGGGGCAGGAACGTGGCGCTGACAATGCCCTGATGTACTGCTCTGGTTCAGATCTCCCTGTCCCTGCCTCTGTGGAGGAGATGTATGTTAAATGAATTGTTTCAGCCATTTTCCCTCTCCTGTTGTCCCTGGCACAGATCCCAGAGCGGCACTGTCAGGACCAACTGCTTGGACTGTCTGGACAGAACAAACAGTGTGCAGGCCTTCTTTGGCTTGGAGGTAGGAATCCCACGTCCAGCTGCTGCTTCTAGGGCACTTGGGCTGAAAAAGCAGTGTCACCTTCCCTGGGAAGGGTGACTGGGCTTTTCGTAGGTGTGTTTCCAGTGTGAGCTGTTTCTTGCTCTGACTTCCAGAGGGAAGGCATTCAGCATGATTGAAAATGGAAAAAATACGGATGCTGCAAGGTCAAACCTAGGAAAATCGTTATCCTTCTGTTTTCTGAATCTTACTGAGCTAAAATTCTTTTCTTAAGAGGAATTTCTGTGACAACTTACAAGGCATTTAAAAATTTAATTTTTTTTTTAATTAAAAAATTGAAAAATTTAACACAAAGTTTTAAAAGAGACCTATCTGATTCTGGAATATGCAGTGCTTGGCTGCTGCATTTACACAAGTTTTCTATGGCATAAGACCCTCTTTTTGTGTAGAGTACTTACATGTCAAACGTAGCTATCTAGCTCTATTTTTTCATTTCATATCCTTTTAAGAACTGCATAAATACAACTTTTTTAAACCAGCTGTGCCAGATTTTTCAGCAATGAGAATTAAATTACAGTTTCAGCTGAAGTATGAGAGCTAAAAGCATAAAACTAATTAATAAGAAGGGAAATGGTTAATCCTGAAGAACTGCTTACTTAATTATAAAATTCTATTAAATGAGATATATGAAGTCTCACTTTATTCAGCACAATAGATACTTAAAATAACAGGTACTGAACTCTAGATGACCCCCTAAAATTATAAGAGCAGGCACCCAGTTTCTAAAACTTCTTGTATATTTTTTCATAATTTTATTATGCAGGTTTCCTTTTGTATCTTTTGTTGATTCCTGCCCAACCTTCATAATTTTGCCTTTGCCATTCTGTGTCTATTATTTGAGGCTCCTTCTTCTTGCTGTCAAGACACCCTAATTTTTAAAAGCTCTTGAAAATAGCTTTTGTGTTCAGTTTGGTAAACTTCAAGATAAAAACATCTACAAATCAGCTGCATAATTTTTTGCCTGTATTACTACCTCCCTTCAAAGGAAAATGCAGTGCTGGTGCTAAATTACATGTATGATGCAGCCTTTTATGCATATATGCTGAAAAGTACGATGTGCCTTTTGAGAAATATACTTAAAGTTGGGGGTTTTTTGTTTGTTTGTTTCTGGTTTGGTTTGTTGGGGTTTTTTTTGCTAATGTTGTCTTCACCTGTTACAGATGCTAACAAAACAGCTGGAGGTGTTAGGATTAGCCGAGAAGCCTCAGTTAGTTACTCGCTTTCAGGAAGTTTTCCGATCCATGTGGTCTGTGAATGGTGATTCTGTCAGTAAAATTTATGCTGGAACCGGAGCCCTTGAAGGAAAAGCAAAGGTAAAGTACATCTTCTCAAATGCTTTAGTAGTGTAAGTATGGGTTTTAATAAATTCTGCCATTAATATAGCAATGATGAGATTTTCTCTTTAAAAAGTGTGCTCTTTGTAATTCTAAAACAATCCCAAAGAAAACCCAACCAACCAAAAAAATTAACTTGAAATGGTTGGTTCTGTTGATAACCAGGTCACGTTCCTCTACATCCCTTCCTAGCCATGCTCCTGCCTCCCACATAACATTATTCTGTATGAACGGATATGTCTGAAATTGTCTATTTCTTTAGAACATAATTCAGAAAAATGTATATTCAAATCAGCTTTAGTTTCTTTGAATATTCTTACTATTCTCTCTGTACCTCTCCTGCTATTATTTCAGTTCCATTCACTATATCTCCTTTTCAAGTGTGTTTGGGATGTTGTTCCTGTTTTTAATGTTTTATAGTGTTAATACTAATCTAGTTGTAGCCTGGTGGGTTTTGTTTGCATGTTTGTCCAGCTTTTTCTTTTTAGATTTGCAGTCACTGAAATAAACCCAAATTTTGTTTCTACCTTGCTTTTTAATGCTGTAAGAACAGTTCCATGCTCCATGACAGTGTAATGTTTCCCTTCAACTTGTTTTGTCTGGGTTGATGCCTGAGTTGTTCCCATTTCCTAATGCTGCCTTTTGGTTTTTTTCTCACAATGTTGCTTTTTTGTTTCCCTAATCCTGTCCCTTGCCAGGTGATACCTCTCAAGACAAATGTCGACCCGTAGCAATTTTTGCCCTTAGTTCCTTCAAGAATGTCTTTTCACACTCCTCTTTCTGCTAAAGAATGTGCTGCTTCTCATTCCAAGTTATAGCCTATGTGCCCATAGCCAGCTGTTTTGGATTTTCCATCATTTGTTCATTCACACGGTGCCAGGGTCCTTCTCTGCTCTTGTAGGAGGTGTCACAGCAAAATACATAAAAACAAAAGAATCAAATAAACTTGTTGCTTATCCTGCCCCTTGTCTGGTGCACACGACTTCTTCATTTGAGAATTTCTTGTATTTTACGATAGGGTGGAATTTGGTTCAAGATGTTTAGTTTTATTTTCTTACAAAAATGTCACTTAGACTGCCAGGAAAACTGCAGTAAGTATTTTTGGAGTGTCTCCCTTTGTCTTGACTTTGCCATTCAACCTTCTTTGTTCCTTTTCCTAAATTAATAAATATCTACTTAATCTAGTTCATTTGACCATTTTTTTTAACTTTAAAAAATGCATTTAATGTATACATTTCCATTTTTAATGTTTAAAACACAGAGTAGATGTCCTGGTTTGTTAAACCATGACAGTACATTTACTCTGCTCTCTTTGGCATAATTCTGGATCCTTGCCCTGGGACAACTCTTAATTAGTACCACATCTCATAATTGAAATCGGACATCTCTGACACGAGTCCAGTCTATTCAAAGAGGATCTTTAATGCTTGCAAAACCATACAATACTTGCTCTTGTTTCAATTAAACCTGACTCAGAATGTTTTTGAGTACTCTTGAGTATATATTTTTAAATGTAGTGTTTAAGTTGCATTCTCATTTCTCAAATGAAAAGTTTGATGCCTGAAATTTGTTCCATTTCCTACTTGTTAACTTGTCAGTTTGATTCTTGAAAGCCCAAGAATACTTAGAAGTAAAAATATAGAAATTTCACATAAGAGAAAATTATTTTAACCTTAAGTGTCTTAATATACCTTTCTATACTGAAAACCAGTTCTTTTTAAAGTATTGTTATACTCGTTACATCTAACTCCTTACCTGCTCTTTCTTTTGCTTTCTTGGGGCTCCTTTCAATTAATTGCCTGATATGTGAATGGTGAGTGTGGTTTTTTGGATCACCAGCTGTGTGTTGTCTGCTAGGAAGGGAGTGCATCCTATCAAAGTCCTATTGCAATAGAGTGCTCCCTACAGCTCATCCCCATTGTCTGCCAAAGCCACCTAGCCTTGCCGAAAGAGTAGCTTCTGTCTTGCTGTCTAATACAGTTCACAGAACTAAATCCTGGGGTAGTTTTGTTAAGCTTTTGCCTTCTTTCCATATGCATTTAAGAGGCTTTCATGGACAATGCAAGCTGTAAACTTGGGAGTATTTTTTTAAATAATAACACAGTCCCTTGCAGCATCCCTGATGGATCACAGTCTGTTTTTCATGTACCTGCAGCAGTGTGTGTTCACACACACCTCACAGGCAAAGCACATGCAACAACAGGTGTTTTTGTGTGCCCAAGTCAACACTGCCAGGTTTGGAATCGAGTACAAGACTGCATTATGTGTTACCTGCATTATCCTTCAGGTGTGTGTGTCCCTCAGGTACATCTGCATCAGCAGCACATTTTTCTGGAGACCCTTGTTTAGCCCAGGTGGCTGGATGGACACTGTTCCTCTGGACTGCGGTTCAGTCAGGCCAGAGTGTGCAGAGACACTGTCTGGGTGTGTCTGTAGCCATGGATTAGTGTCTGTGTTCCTTCTGGGATGCTGCATGAGACCTGCATATTATTTCAGCAAGTTAAGGGCGGTCTTAAGTTGAAGTTCTCTCTGTTTTTAACATGGGTATTCCAGAATGTGAATTCTGAACTCGTAAGTGCATAAACATATACATTCATGTGTCATGGCATTTGGACTTGAGTGCTTGCTCATCTCTCACTATTTGGGGAAAAGCCCAAAATCCCTGTCATGGTCTAAACATGGCACTATATCAAATTAATTTTTAAAGACCTAGGGTTTAGGAAAAAAAAAATTCCCCTCCCTACAGTATTTAATTTTATTTTGTTTAATTTAAGTCTGCTTGTTAGATATGCCTTGTAGGTATTACTGTGTTTTTTAGCATCTGGGGGTGGGGGGAAAGCACATGTAGCACAGGAGGCTCAGACGACTTGATTTAACACTTAATGAAGGAAATTGCCTTAGCCCTTAAAATCATTAACGTAGTTTACATGTATCTACTGAATATTGCCAATGTATTGTGAGCAGTGTCCGACATAAAATATTCTATACGTGTTCCTCCCTAACAGGCTGGAAAGCTGAAGGATGGTGCTCGTTCTGTGACCAGAACGATCCAAAATAACTTTTTTGATAGCTCCAAGCAGGAGGCCATTGATGTTTTGTTATTGGGAAATACCCTAAATAGTGATTTAGCAGATAAAGCACGGGCTCTCTTAACCACCAGCAGTTTACGCGGTATGTGTCTTTTAGGATTTTAATCTCTGATAACTATTTGGTGTAAGAAAGCTGTATCGAGTTTGTTTTCAAAGCACTGTTGGAAAGTATAAATGCTAATTTGTTCTCTTGGCTTATTAAAAAATGGAAGTTAATTCTGCTTTACTAATAGTGCCAAACTAACGTGCTGCAGAAATTGCTTTATTTGTTTATGATTTTTGGATGAACTTCTACATCAAAACCAGAGAGATTTCGATAAGAAACTCTGCTTGTGCAGAGCAACCATGTGAGTCTCGGGGGTTTTGTACCAGAAAGGTGGTTCCCCTCATGAGAACAGGGTGCTGAACCAGCATCCTGCATCCCCAAAGAGGTGTAGCCTCTGTGGTCCCCAGAACTGCAGTCAATCCCATCTTCTGCAAGTCTGGTGGGCAGGAAAATAGTGGGTCACTCACAGGGCTGTGTTCAGTCCTCTCCTGGGATATCAGAATTACAGGAGCTCATATTTGGGCAAAGAAGGAACTTAAATTTGAGTCTTCTTTCCAAGATCCCAGGTAATAATGTTCTGGGTTACTGCATTTTTTAGGGAAACATTCTTACATTTTCCTTTTCATTTTTTTTTCCTTCTCCCAGACACATCTTAACCTAGAATGAGGAAAAATATGTCAAAGCTCCAGTGCAAATCTCTGACTCAAGACAAAAATAGTTGCCCAGTTGTAGTCTTCATGTCGAGGGTCCACATCTTCATCCGATGTGGAGGCCGAGGGAGTGGTTTTGTCCCATTTGTTTAGCACAAGTTTTCATGTTATTGTGATTTTTTTCTTATATCTGAAACCTGGTAAATTGGCCTCACCTCAAAATTAGTTAAAATTTGTTTTCGTTTCCTCTCACTTTTTCTGGGAATGCAAGCTGTCCTTTCCATATTTGCAGCTCATGACAGCTGAGGAGCATTAATCCCTCTTCCCTGCAATCTCTGCATTCTGTGCTGGATGGCAAGTTAACCAGTGGGCTACTTCAACATGTGTGAATCCATTATTAATAAAGGAGGAAAAGAGAATTTGCTAATCCTGTTGTGAAGCTTGGTAGATTTTGCAGCACAAAACATAAACATATGCTTTAACTGATGCAAATGGTTATGTGTAATAAATTGTATATTAACAGCATGTTTTCTCACACATTGCTGGAAAATCCTAAAAAGCAATAACTTATTTGACTAATCTTTTCTTGTTTCCCTCTTACTGCATCCGTAGTTTCAGAGCAATCATTACAATCAGGTATAGTATAGTACAGTAAAATAAACTGTAAATACCTGACCAGCTGTTGTTGTTCTCTGGCTTTTCTTGTGTCTGTTTGTGTCATATTTGGCTATGGGCTCACATTCTCCTGGTGGTGTTTGGGTCTGCCATTCCTGTGCCCTAACATCCTTTAATCCAATGAAAGTGAGAATATAAGAGGTGAAAAATGTTGCATTTGAGCTTGGGTGGTGTCAGTTAGGAAATGAGGTAACCGATTTGCAGGGGTTTATTTTTTGCACATGCTCCGGCTGCAAAGGAATTTTCCTTTTTATCTGATTTGTAGGCTTCTGTATTTTTGCTTGGTTTAGGATGAGGTGAAATTCTTCAGTACAATTTGTAATTTCTTCTTACTTGCTGCTAGAAGGTTCCACATGCTCGTGGTCATGCAGGAAACTTGTCAGCTGTGCAGCACTTCATGTTCTTGTTCCCAGAAACCATTATTTAAAATGAAATATTCCTAATGCTTTTCTATTCAGATTTTACTCTGTGTTGAGCAAATTTAAACAGCCTTTTCATTTGCCAGTTTTGCTTTTTCCTATATGTGTTTTACTCTACCTACTTAACTGTTAGTGAGTATCTGAAGAATGAAGTCTGAGTCACAAGTAATGCATGTCTGATATTAAGTGATTCACTGGCATTTTGTCAGTGTAACCAAGTGCTTATGGGAATGACTGGTCACACTCACTGATGGTATCACCTTCTATCTTATAACTCTGGAAGAAGAGCGAACTATTTTTTATATATTTATCAGTTACTGTTGGTATTATTATTTATGTCTGATTTTTGTTATTTATTAGAATGCCTATTTTTGTAAGAGTTATAAATCAACTATTTTTTGGCATTTCAGGGTTTCAGCTGGGTACGAATTGCATGTATTGAAATATTCCTACAGGAATTTGGATGTTTCAGTAAACAGTTCCATCAAGTTCCAGCAGTTCCATTCAGTTGCACAGAATGTTCCAAACAGAATTTTAAATTAACACTTCCTTTGTAGAACTGATATCCAAATTTCTGCTTGCCTAGTAAGAGCAGGAGTCAAAGTGTTTTTTCTGCAAATAACAGAAAATGTAACTGATTAGATTTCTGATGTTGTAGAGTGAGGCACAATTTTGCTGAAAAAATAAATAACTAGAAATATGTAGGAAAATCATAGTCTCAGGTGCTCTGAAAAGCACTTGGTTCACTCAGTATTTTGGAAAGCAGTAGAAATTTTTATTTTTAATTACTCAAATTTATAAAAAGAGTAATTCTATAATTCAGAAAGACTGCTAGTTTAAAGATAAACATTTTTGTTTGTAATAAGCTTTTTGTCAGTTTGCTTCTAAAGTTAGAGTCTAACCTGGTAAGGCTTTTCATATTAGGGTCTCATAACAACATCAGGAGTTTAAATAGGCAATAATGAAATTTTGCAGCTTTTTTTAAAAGCTGCTCAGTAGCAGCTGAATGATTTGGAGTAACTAAAGTGAAGCTGAAATCCAGTAAATTTTCAAAAGAAAAAGATGGAACCCTAGATGAGGAATGTGCAAACTCTGCTCTTAAACTCGCTCCGAGTGCTGCAGAGGCTCATCCCTGCAGGCCTGCACAGCTGCCTGCGATGCTGGCTTGGGCTCCTAGGCTTCAGCCTACCCTTCGGACGATGTGGGTTCTTGGATGTGTTGTGTCTGCAGCATTCCTGAGATGGTTTCCCTTCAGAGGCCAGCTGCTGAGGTGGCTCCTGTCCTCTACCCTCTGTGGCCTTTTAGGGACGTGCTGGACACTTCCTGGCTGGGGTCACCTGGAGTGTGGGTCAGACCCTGTATTTGGCTGTTGCCTGGAGGGCTCAAGTATCCTGTTGGCTCCTTGCTGTTTTTTAGACTTCATTTCCCTGGATTTTGATGAAGAGAGCATGATCCCAAGCATGATCTGCTTGGAGACACCAACCAGTTCATTGTCTTTTCTGTGTGGTTGGCCCATTTATGGATGGATTTGTTATGGATTTGTTCAGCAGGGAAAGCATTTGCAGCCAACAAACACAATATATTTTCTTCTCTTGCTTCCAGTTTTTTTCAGACCCAGTAGGGGTAGAGAATACCTGATTTTTGTTTTAACCAGGGAGCCAAGAGTAACTGATAAGACAGCAGCAGATCGCTAGTCATCTTATTTGGGGAATTTAAATGGAAATAGTGTTCCCAGTAACTGACTATTTTTGAAGACAGCAACAAATGAAGGAAGAATTCCACCTAATATTGTTTATATTGTTCTTTTGGAGTCTGATAACCATGAGAACATTCAAAATAGGTAAAATAATAAAGCTTAGGTAAAGTACCTGAGCATTGAATCATCTTTTTTCTTTCTGTGTTTCTCACAATGTTCTTTACATATGGGTCATTCCTCTTTCTTCATCTGGAAGAGAAAAACAAGGCACAGGGAAAGGCTGATGGGACAGAGAAATAAGTTTAATTATTTTGAATCCTAGCCTACTGTCCTCACTAAAGCAGCTCTTTAGGAATTCAACTGATCTAAAAATAATTCAGATTTGTGGCTTAAATAGACATACTCTGATATGATGAAATAATGTACCTTCTATTTTAGTGTTTGTAGTGTATCAGCAACTTTTACACTTCCAGAAATTAATATATCTGCACATATGTTCTGTAACAGGGATGGGATTTCATTAATTTAATCTGTGAAAATCAGGCGAATATCCTTGTTGATATGTACAAAAAATAATGGTTTCCCTAGAAAGTCATGGATGAGATGAAAGAACAACAGATATTTATAAAACATGGGAATTGCTTCCTTCATGTATTCTTTCTCTCAATATAATTCTGAACAAATTGCTGCTGTTTTTCAGTCAGTGTCTTACCCACACAAGTAATGTGTGTCAGTAAGACACTGACTGAAAAAGGGTACTTTTCTAAGTCACCTTTTCGAAGGGTACTTTCCCCTGGGAAAGCTGCATTCCTTGTGCTTTCGCAGATTAGCTTTGTCTGTGCACGTACATTGGGAAGATCTCACTGCCGAGTTTTCTGAAGCATCCGCTGTAAAAGTAATGTCTTTTCAAATGTTTTTGCAGCATCTGTAAAAGTACTGAAGAGCATGTGTGAGAACTTCTATAAGTATGCAAAACCAAAAAAGATCCGAGTCTGCGTTGGGACATGGAACGTCAATGGGGGGAAGCAGTTTCGAAGTATTGCCTTCAGAAATCAAACCCTCACTGACTGGCTGCTGGATGCACCAAAGTTAGCTGGAATCCATGAATTCCAAGGTAGGATCTGTGGTCTGTCATTACTTTTTCTTGAAAACTCTGATTTTTCTAAGTAGATCACAGACATTGAAACAGGTATCACAGAAGCATAGAACTTTGTAGGGACTGTAAAGATCCAGTTCCAGCCCCTGCCAGAGAAACACGTTTCAAAATCTGGATTTATTTAAAAGCTTCTTTGAGACAACTAGAATTTCCCAGAATCCCAGACTGGTTTGTGTTGGAAGGGACCTTAAAGTTCATCCAGTTCCACCCCCTGCCATGGGCAGGGATGCCTTCCACCATCCCAGACTGCTCCAAAACCTGCCCAGCCTGGCCTTGGACACTGCCAGGGATGGAGCAGCCACAGCTTCTCTGAGCACCCTGTGCCAGGGCCTCAGCACCCTCACAGGGAGGAATTTCTTTCCAAGTACAGAATTTTTTTTTTCCTTAAAATTAATATATATCTATATATGTATGAGGTCTTGATTCTTAGGTTAATTAGAATCAATAAATAACTCTTTCCCTGTTTACCTCAAGATCGCAAAAACAAACCTGTGGACATATTTGCCATTGGATTTGAAGAAATGGTGGAGTTAAATGCAGGAAACATTGTGAACGCCAGGTGGGTGATACTTGTTTGGCTGATAATCACCTTTTTCAAGTCATATGTTATTTAAAACTTTGGTTTCTCCAGTGCTTGCAGTGTTCTTCAGTTCCTGTGTCTTGTACAGCTGGGAACAACAAATCCTGTGAAAATCTTTCCAAAAGCATGTGTTGTTGGAATGCTGTTATGTATCAGATCATGAGCTGTATAAAGGAAGGCTTCCTTCCATACTGTTAATTTTCACTGCCATTCCATGTATTGCATGGGTATATTACTGTGGAGTTGGGATTTTTCACTCCTAGCAGACTGGGTTATGGAAATACATTTTTCCCAGTAGTGGGTGATACCAGAGATAAATGTGTGTGTAGTCCTAGGACCATAGTCCCTTTGTCCATTGTTTTCTCTGCCTGCTTTGCCTGTTTCCTGGTGTGAGGGAAGGTTTAACTCATTGGGAAGAGCACAGATTGTGCAGATTTTTGTCTATTGGGTACCAAGCGTCAGCTTGTCATCCTCTGATTTCACCCTTTGTGTAGTCAATGCTGTTTCCAGACCTGATATTTTTCATTCCCATCCAGTGCTGGCTCTGAAAACCATAGTCTGTGAGGTCTCTAAGGATATTTCTTCTTGATCTAAGACTGTGGACACCTGTTTTCCAATATTGACTGAGTTCTAGGCTAGGAAGATACTCTATAAAACAATTACTAGGTTTTCCTCTAGTCTAGGCTTGTAAATACAGCAAAGATGGCCATGGCTCCTGAAGTTGTCTGTGGTGTTGGGAAAAGTGAGGCAGCATTTGTAGAGGCTGAATTTGAAACAATGATGGCATGGCAGTCTAGAGCCTGTGTCTCTGCTGGGAGGCATTTGAGCACCATTCCCAACTTGACTTTGGTTTACTGCCTCAAGGTTTACTTCAGGTTCTTGGGTGCAGCTTAGTCAGCTCAATCAGCAGCTAGAAACCTGCTCAGTTTGGTTTATTTCCAACCTGGTGTTTTTAATCTCACTGCCAGCACCACAAATCAGAAGCTCTGGGCCGCTGAGCTGCAAAAGACCATCTCCAGAGATTACAAGTACGTGCTGCTGGCTTCAGAGCAGCTGGTGGGCGTCTGCCTCTTCGTGTTCATCAGGCCTCAGCACGCTCCCTTTATCAGGTCAGTGAGGACGGCTGGCTCCAGCTGGGGTCACCTTCAGCTTGCCTTGTGTTGGAAGATAACACCCAGACATGCTCAGAGCCTTGTGGGGCTCTGAGAGAGCTGTTTCTCCTTCTGGTGAAGGAGTTAAGTTTTTTTCTTACTTTTTAAATGCTTTCTTAGTTTTAAATGCCTAGAGAGCTTGAAACATGAGGTTTTATCTTGCTAATGCTCAGTGACTGTTGGAACTTTTTAAAACTAGCCCTGTGGCTGGGAGAACAATGTGTCCCTCGCAGCCCAGTGTCACACGCAGAGCCGTCTGTGCCAGGCTCCTGGAAGGTTTAAAAGCCATTTCACTGTTTCAGGGATGTTGCTGTTGATACTGTCAAGACTGGCATGGGAGGAGCCACTGGGAACAAAGGCGCAGTGGCCATTCGGATGCTGTTCCATACCTCCAGCCTTTGCTTTGTGTGCAGTCATTTTGCTGCAGGGCAATCCCAAGTCAAGGAGAGAAATGAAGACTTTGTAGAAATTTCTCGCAAGCTTGGCTTTCCGATGGTAAGCACGGTGTTCAAATTCCATAACAAATGAAAAGTGAAACCCTTGGCGTTCCAGCAGTGCCACCCCAAAGCTCCATTTGCATGTTTCCCCTTCCCCAGTTTCCCATTGAAATCAGATTTCCTTGGGTTAGAGATCTTGGAGATAACCGAGTTCCCACAATGTTTATTAAAACAGAAGACTGCAGAAGGAATAGACCTTGCCAGTGCAATGACAGAGATGATGAAACATGAGTTCACTTGCATTCGGAATCAAGGACTTAACATAGGAAAGAGACCTTATAGATCCCTGACATGTAGTAGAACTTTCATAGGCACACGAGACAATCACCTATGAGAAAAAAAAAATCACTGCGAAACAGCACTGTTCTCAGCACACAGGAATGATTCTTATGTCATGTTCTCATAAACAAACACCATGTTCTTATTATCAGATCACCAAGTTGAAAATGTTATCAGTACAACAAAATGCTTCCTTGAGACTTAAAGCTGTTTTAAATTTTGTCATCAAACTGTAATTTGTTAATTTCTGTGGCACTGTGCAGGAGTCTTACATCTTATACATCTTATTTTACAGGGTTTTTTATTTTCTAAATTTGTCCCCACTGTCATGTTTCAGTTTTCCTAGCAAGTGCTGTATCCAACAGCTTCCTAAATGCTGCTGTTTCAATCTGCCAGTGTATCTGCTTGGTTTTACTTATGGGCAGTGGAAAAATCAAAACAAAGGGGGAAGTAAAAGATCTCACTCTAAAACCTGGGCTTTGCTTAAACCTTGTTTTGTTTTAAGAAATCCCTTATGTCTCTCTCCAGTGATGAAAATCAGATGTAAATGAAAAGTCTTCAATTAAATCTGAATGATAAAGCCCTGGATTTGCAGTCTGTCAGGAGACTGTCACAAAGTTCCAGGGTGTTTTGTTCTCCTCTGTCACAGGCAGCAGCCATTGCCTTTGAGCAGACTTCTAAAACAGGAGAAGGAACATGAAGAATTTTAGAATCCAATTCACTTGATTTGTTTCTTTAGAAATGGAGACTCCACAGGAAATGTTACTTCTCTTGTGTTCCATATGTCAATGCCGCACTGTTGATCGTGTTGTTCTAATCATATGGACACTAAATACCAGGATGTATTTCAGCTGTCTTCATCACCCAAAAAATTATACGTTTCACAACTAAAAACTGAATTTCTGAACCTAGAAGCAGTAAATTTGTCACTCAGTTGCTTTTAACTCCAGTGTGTGTGCTGCTGTTTTGCAGGGAAGGATGCTCTTTTCCCATGACTATATTTTTTGGTGTGGGGACTTCAATTATCGAATAGATTTGCCCAATGAGGAGGTGAAGGACCTAATACGACAACAGAATTGGGATCCCCTCATAGCAGGAGACCAGCTTATCAACCAGAAAAACTCTGGACAGGTGTGTTCAAACATCACCATACTTGAGAACACTTCATTTTTTAACTGGTATTAGCAATTGCTATGATGCTCCTGTAAATCTGTATCCTCAGCATAGAGTTTCCTAATTATAATGTCTTTCTTTTTGTCAGATGTAACTATTTAAAAAGAATATTTATAATGTTTGGTAATGTTACTCTTTAGTTAAATTGTAATAGGTGTGATGCTGTTACTGTTGGGAAAAGGAGTAGTCCAAATTGTAGCTTTTTTATTTGCAGAGAAAACACGGGATAACAAGGTCTGAAGAAAGCTACATTTTTTAGATTTGAAGGGTTTCTTGTTCTCTGTTTGCAGCTCTGCATGGGAAAGCTGGATATGGTAAAAACCTCTGTTGTTGGTTCTGTCTGCTCACCAGCACTTTGATCACAAGCAGTGCTTTTGCTGATTTAGAGTTCCCTTCCATTTGTGCTGGTGTCTTGTGTACTAGAACAGGAGGCAAAACACTGGATATTTTTACTCACTTAATTTTTTTTTAAACAACTGTTTCCTAGAGCAAGCAAAGTTTACGTTCCCATGGGCAGACAGCATTGTCTGTTTGTCAGATTGTCTGTTAAGTGAATCAAAACATGATGTGTATAGGTTTTGGAGACACCTCCAGCAGTTAAAAAGCTGGAGAAGTCTATGGAAATTGCCAGAATATGAAAAGGGCTTCTGGCTGGGGAGCAGGAGTAGCATTACACTTTCGGAGTGATAATCCATGATTTAGAAGCTGCTGGCTGGGTACCAGATGTGTCCCTGAGGGAGCTCTATGGCTGTGGCAGGTTCATATCTGTACCTGCTGCTCAGGAAAGGTGTTTACATAGCAACCTGGTCCATAAAAATTACGCTAGAAAATAATTATTGAAGCCAAACAAGTTAATTATTGTCTCAGAAGTTGTGGAACTTTTAGCATTCTGACATTGACTTTTAAATCGACTGGATTTCAAATTCTATTTCCAGCAAGAGAGGGACATCAGCCTGTCACTTGATGCAGATTTGACTGTAAGATCCAAGTTAGATTTCTATTTTCCAGATTTCTGAAGTGAAGGAAAGATGCCCACAGAAGGCTGAACTCAAGAATGGAGCTGACTGAGTTAGCTAAAGGGTTTTATCTTGGGTCCAGTTTAAACACTTAATGAGTGAGAAGCTCACTTTGAGTAGATTGAATATATTAAGGACTCTTTTTTTTTATTTTTTAATTTTTTTTTTTAATAAACCTATTTATTTGAAGGGGCATCTTGTGTCAACTTTTTCCTGGAAGTGTTCAAGACCAGGTTGGATGGCACCCTGAGCAACCTGGTCTAGTGAACAGCATCCTTGCCCATGGCAAGGAGATGGAACTGGATGATCTTTAGGGTCCCTTCCAACCCAAACCAGCGTGCGTCTGTGAATTTGTGGGAAAATTTGGCATGTGCAGATAGATAAAATGTAAGCCTTAATTCCCCACTTTTGCTGACACAGGAACAAATAGGCACCAGATTAAAATGCTGTGTTACAGCATCAGTGTCTGGGTGACCTTGAGTTTGTTATGACACTGAAGGAACAGTAGGTTGTTAGTAAGCCTGGGCTTAAAGATATAACTGCTGGCATACTCCTGTTCGTTGATTGTCTGGGTCACTATTTAGTCACAGTGTTAAATGTTTTCAGCAGACAAAATGTGAAGAGGAATCCATTTTAACAAATAGCAGGGTTTTTTATTTTATTTTGAGGTGTTTATACAAGTTGTCAGTGTTAGAATAGAGAATTCTGATTAGTTTCAAGCTGTTCCCCATCTGCTTCTGTCTTCCACAGATTTTTAGGGGGTTTCTGGAAGGGAAAATCAATTTTGCCCCCACATACAAGTATGATCTGTTCTCTGATGACTACGACACCAGTGAAAAGTGCCGCACGCCGGCGTGGACAGATCGGATCCTTTGGAGGAGAAGGAAATGGCCGTTTGACCGATCAGGTTTGAGCGTTTCCTTCAGTTGTTTAAAATGTTCTTCAAGTGACTTAGAGGATCCATTTAGTGATGTTCACAATGCCAGTGATGCTGAGCTCCTGTTCCTGGCTTGGTAGGGCACAGAACGCTTGTAACAGACCTTCAGTAAATGCAGTGAGGCTGAAGAAAGGACCACGAATCAGATCCCACTTACTGACACTTGAGGAGTGGAAAAGGAACTTTGGTGGGGGGCGGGTTCTGTAAGACACTCGATTTGTATTTATACTTCCTATGTTTTTTCTTTTTACAAAGAGCACATCCTTGCAATCACTGCATTTTTCCTCTTTTGTTTTCACTGCTGTTTGTAGCTGAAGACCTGGATCTCCTGAATGCAAGTTTTCACAGTGACAGTAATGTCCCTTATACATGGAATCCTGGCACTTTGTTGCACTATGGAAGAGCAGAGCTGAAGACATCTGACCATAGGTTCCAGTTTAATTTTATACATTACTCCTAAGATTTAATACTCGTGCTGTGTATTTTGTTGCTCAGATACTCTGCTGACAGGATTTTCTGGTCTGTTTTTTCCAAGGCCTGTGGTTGCACTGATTGACATTGACATATTTGAAATTGAAGCAGAAGAGAGACAAAAAGTGTATAAGGAGGTGATTGCAATGCAAGGACCACCAGATGGTACTGTGATGGTCTCCATCAGAAGTTCTTCAGCTGAAGAAAACTATTTTGATGATAACTTGATTGATGATCTTCTTCAAAAATTTGCAAGCTATGGCGAAGTTATACTTATAAGGTGAAAAAAAAACCCCTCCTTTTAATCTCTGCTTATAAAATCATGGAATTGTTTGGGTTGAAAGGGATCATCCAGTCCCAGTTGCTGCCATGGGGATACCTTCCATGAGACCACGTTGCCCCCAGCCTGGCCTTGGGCACTTCCAGGGATCCCGGGGCAGCCACAGCTTCTCTGGGCACCCTGTGCCAGGGCCTGCCCACCCTCACAGGAAAGAATTTCTCCCCACTATCCCATCTTACCTTCTGGCAGTGGGAAGCCATTCCCCCCCCTTGTCCTGTCTGGACTTGGACCTGCTGGAGCAAGTCCAAAATTCATCTTCATTGTTCCCACCAATTTCCTGAATAAAGTTATTTCCTTAGGTAGGAAATAACTTTTCAGTTATGATCTGTTTCATTTTTAACATCTGAATTTCAACTTAAACGTCTTTAGAATTCATTTCACATACCTGTGTGTGTGTCTCAGTTTTCAGACATGATTTTTCCAGTACTCTTATTTTTGAGAGTTTTACACAAATTTTGTATTCTAGAATTAGGTTAGCAGTTTTAAATGAACTGAAAATAAGGATGCTGCATTTGCACTAGGCTAGCAATTGTGCTATTAAGTGTTGTGGTATTTTGCTGGTTATTGTTTCCAATGAACTTTGCAGGTTTGTGGAAGACAAGATGTGGGTAACATTTTTGGAAGGAAGCTCTGCTCTGAATGTTATGAATTTGAATGGTATTGAGGTAATGTAAAAATGACTGAACTTCTGTATAGCAAGAGAAAATCCAGCTTTTTTAAGTCTTCTTGAGTGGGTTGGATTTACTGTTTGTCTTTGATTCTTAGAAGTTTTTTCTGTTCTGTACTAGAGTGTTGAATCTCCTTTTTTTTCCTTTTGATAGCCACATACTGTATGTTGAGTTTCAAAAGCCATATAAAAGAAGTATCAAACTTCATTTCTCCAACAATACTCCTCCTAAAAATAAAGATCCACTGAGAGGCATCTTCATCAAATGAGGGGTTTGGGGTCTTTTATGATTTAAAAAGCAGAGTTTAGTTTCTTGAATTAACCATTTAAAAATCTTTCTAGCCTGCAGTTATTAAAATTTTAGCACTTCTGTACTACAAACGCTGAAAAATGTCGAAATTTCAGCTTGCATTGACTTCTGTGGGGTCAGTGTTTAATCTTTGTGAAAATTGAACTTGTGACATTCAAATTTTTACTAGTCTGTGGCTGTGAAGACTTAGAATGTGTGATGTTTACAGATGGATCCTTGGATCTGCTGAGATGTCACTGGCTGTTGAGGCAGGAAAGGGGCTCTGGGTAGAATGTCAGTTTACAGAATGGAGCCCTGCTCTGTGCCAGCCTCTAAAAATGACTTTATTTGTGTAGTTTATAAGCAAGTCTGTTTTTCTTTATAAATAATAGTGTTTCTGTCAGAGTAAAAAAACCCAGAAGCTTTCTGATTAAATGAAAAGGAGAACCATAGGAGATGAGTTGCTAGTTTTCTAAAAAAAAAAAAAAAAATTAATAGTTGTAATTAACAGTTTAAATTACATAAATGTAGTTACTTACCAAAATGAAGTGAAAATCAGAATTATTTTTGTTTAGTCACAAAAATTCCTATAACCTTATTTGTGATGTTTTCCAGAATTATTTTTTTCTTGTTAAATCTGAAATGCTAAGCTTTAATATTCCTACTCTTAAGAACTTCTGTTTTGTGCATACCTTTTTTGGCAATTCAGCTACAAGGAAGGATTATAAATATCAGCTTGAAAAATCCAGATTGGATCAGAAGTTTGGAAGATGAAATGAATCTAGAGAAGATTAATATTGGGCTGCCTTCATCAACAAGCTCCACTTTGCTTTGTGAAGATGCTGAGGTTACTGCAGACTATTATATGGAAGGTTTGTTGAGATAAAGCATTCCTTGCTTTGAAATGCTTACAGTCCTAAATAATGTGGTTAATTTAATGCATATATACATATGTTTATGCCATCTAAAACAGACTAGAAAACATATTATTTCCAACAGTATTTCGACAATCTGCTTCACTCTCATCTACATTTAAATATATTCTAAATTGACAGTTTACTCTTCAAAAGCACGTCCATGTTGAGCCTTTTTTTTTGAACACCATTCCACCTTTTGCAAGCAGAAGTTATTACAAATGACAGATACCTTGAAATCCCCTGCCCAGCCTTCTGAAGAGCAAGTGAAGCTTGCCATATTGCAAACCAAGGAAATAACCTGTAAAGCTAATTGTTTCTTAAAGTAAGAACAATTGCCACACTGTTATGATTACCTTTAATATGTATGTATATTACGCATTTGAAGTATTTTCAACTGGTTTGAATACGTACGTATTCTTCATGTGTAATTTTGGGATGCAGGAATCATACTTTAGTTGCTGAGCTAATTCCTTGGAGCTTTGGGGCTTTTCTTGTGCAAAATCTCATGCCTGTAGTCAGCTTTTATATGCTTTTCCTCTCTGGGGTTTGTTCTTTAGGAGACATCGATGACTACAGTGCTGAAGTAGAAGAAATCCTTCCTCAGCACCTACAGCCAACGTCGGGTTCGGGGCTCGGAACCTCGCCGAGCTCTTCCCCGCGCTCCAGCCCTTGCCAGTCCCCGACGCTGTCAGACGGACCCACGCTCCCGGTGAGACCCAGCCGAGCCCCAGGAAAAACTCCTGGACCACCTCTTTCCACCCAGGGTGTGTATTGCACGGCTCCACTGCCTCCAGAACTGCCACATCCAAGTTCTGTGGCAACGTGTCTGTAGAATCCTGCTTCATCCCAGTCATACTCTCAGAATAGAGCCCCTGGCAATCCCTGCTCCTGTCATCTCCAAGATACAAGTGTAATCAACACATTGGTAAATTGGGAGCACAATATGAAAATTTCTGTTTAAACACAGCCTTTTTTAAAATTATGACGTGAACATGTGAACACAGGGATGGTGCTTGGAATGGCTTCTTATTGAGTTTATTTTAACTGCTCAAATGCCTTGAGAATTCCCTTTGTAGCATTCTTTTCCAGAGAACTTTGTTCACAGGTAAGAGTCAAAATCAAAATTTGGAATGCTGCAGTTGGTAAGATTGTTCAGGATTTCATGAAAAACATAAATTTATTATAACACATGAGGCAAAAGTTTTGATTTAGGAAATCTGCTTATTTTCATCACTGGTTCGTTCCTCTTGTCTTCCCTCTCTCAAAAAATTGCGGATCGTTATTTCCAGGTCTGGGATCTGACTGTCCTCTCTGTGAGAAAACCTTGCTATTAGAAAAGCTTTGCTGGGTTTAGAATGTCCAAGATATTAATTTTTGTATTGCTTTCTGTCATATCCCTTCAGCTGAATTCCAGCCTGGTGGCCAGCAGAAGGAGCCTCCCCAGAGCCTGGAGCCAAAGCGTCCTCCACCCCCTCGGCCTGTCGCTCCTCCTGCACGTCCTGCTCCTCCACAGCGGCCACCTCCGCCCTCAGGTAATGTGGGGGGACCTTTCCAGGTGTTCAGGAGTATTTGTTTCCAGGTCTGTCAGACGGACTTGAAAGTGCAAACCCAAAATGCATATTACACTTTGGGCTCACTGGTTTTTAACTGAAATGTGTAATTGGTACATTTAAAAGCAATAACAGCATTTTTACCATTTAAATATTATTAGTGAATAAGTTTATAAAAACTTGTTTTCACAGTTTTAAAAATGTGAAATTTTACAGCAATGTTTACTCAACATTTTCATTTTTATAGCATCTATTTTAAAATAAAATAGAAATAAACTTGTGCATTCATTGGTTCATTGCTATTCCTTTAATTTTGGCATCAGTATATATGCGTTTTATCATGTCCAAGTTTTTAATGTAGACTTCATTTGTATCATCTGACAATGTGAACAACTGAGCACTAAGAGAAACTGGATGTTCAGAAGCATTTGGGCAACATAGTTAATAACAAACTGACCCTTGTGATTTTTAACTTTCTCATTCTTTTTCTTCCCTCCTACTGCACTGATATTTTTCATTATTGCTGCATTCATTTCTTAAATACTGTCAGGCGGTAGGAGTCCTGCACCTGCTAGAAAAGAATTTGGAGGTAATGATTTTAATTGTTTTTGAATATGATTGCATAGCAAAACTGCTGTGGAGATCTGTTGTGACAATAATGATGATTTCCAAAGGTGTAAAAAATGGGCAATTCTCAAAGTTGTAGAACTGGATAATTCATGAATGTCACTGTCATTTCTTTCTTCCCCCTCTGAAGTACACTTGACTTTCTTGTGAAATAGTATTTCTCCACAAGTTGGTATTTTAAAGTCGGAGATGAAGGTTGTTCCAGATTTTTATTACTTTGTCCTGGGTGAATACATCCAGCTAACTTTTCTGTGAAGTGCTTCTTCAAAGTAGTCCTTCTCCTTCTCTGGCCCACATTTTGCTGTCCTGCTTGGACTTAAATCAGCTCATCAATACATGAGAGAGGGTGAGAATTGCTAGTGGCACTTCCAGGCCACTAGCTGCCCCTCAGTTGGTAGGAAAGAGGGATTTTTGACAAAATGCTTTGAAAGTTTTGAGTAATTCAGAAAATACATAAACTATTTTAAATAGTCTGTAACTATCAGTTAACTTTGGTGTCAGGCAAAAATGTACTTGGCTGTTAGATACTGGTGAGACAAGGAAGTTTTTATGCCCAACATGTAATATTTCAGATGAGTTAAAATGCAGAAGCTTTAGGAAGCAGTTGATAGACCACATTCAACATAGGTGAGATTTAATTCATTGTTCTTCAGACCTGTGTAGTTTTCTGTGCACTGACACAATCCTGTTTGTCTCAACTGTGCAAAGACTAGTCAGTTGTCTTCTTTTATCATCTTCCCCAGCATAGCTTTCCATAGAGTTGTAACTTGCATAAAACTTACTTTTTATGCAGTCATTTCAGACTGTAGTGTATTTTTTCATATATTATTCCAACCAAAAGCTCTTCACTTTATTCTGCTCTCCATTTTCCACTCACGGTGTACATGTGTAAGCATAAAGACTGCTTTTCATGGTCATCTGAGCTCATCTCCAAGCAAGTTAGCAGAGGGCTGGAACCAAAATAAATGTCCTTACTGGTTACTTCTGTGGGGAAAGGGGACCTGTTTCTCTTCCCTAGGAGGAAGGCTCTTAAAGCTCTGTGGAAATATCCCTGTATAGTGTGTAAGTGGATCAGACTTTGGGTTTAGACTTCCATAGCACATGCAAAGGGACATTGATTATGTCTTCAAAATATTGTGCCTTTTAAATGTTAGTTTGTTTCCTCACATGTTTTGACCTTTTTCCCCCCAAGTGCTTCAGTCCCTTCAATGCCCATGCCACTTTTTCTAATGGCTCAGTATGCTCTGAAGATGAGAGAAGGATTTGGGCATCTAGGTGTTTTAGTTTGGTCATATTTTATATCAGAAGTAACTCAGAATTCAGGTGAACAAGGCTCTGCACTCATTGCAGGGCTTTACAAAGTGTAGACCTTTTGTATGCTAATACAAAAAAAATTTTGCTGAGTATTGTATAAGCCCCAGTTGTTTATCGTTAAAAATTAAGATGTTGCACTCTGTTTACCCAAGATTTTTTTAATACATTACAGATTAAATTTTCAGAGAACATTAAAAACTGTAAATCTGCTAATTGTCAATTGAAGTTATAAACAACATTTGTGGGTTTTTTTGTTTTAATACTAGTAGTCAGAGTTTTCCTGATTGTTGCAGCCAAGGCTTTTATCATTGGTTTAAACTGTTTTTCATTGCCCCTAACACTAAAATATTCCCATGCTGCCCTTTGCGGTAGCATTATCACAGCACGGTAACTTTGCTTTCTCACTATTGAAGAGTATTATGAGTAAGTGAAATCTCAGGTATTTACCCTCTGTGCTGTTTCTCTCCCTTGTAGTGAATGTTTAACTTGCCAAATTCTCATGCCCAGAAATCTTGCTGCCTCTGTCTGGTGCCCTGACGTAGGAACGTGTGCCTGTGTCTCCCGTCTGCTGAAAGGAGCTGGCTGTAGTTGTCCTCCTGCACAAAACAAGAGCAGTGGAATGTTGTCAGGCAGTGCCCTACTCCTGGGCAGCTTCACTGCTGCTCCTCTCACAGAGTCATTCACGGTCAGAAACTTGTGATGGGAATTGGCAGAGCCTGGGTCTCAGCCAGAACAGATAACACATGCTAGGGTTTAGCATCTTTGGAACAGATGCTCAGCCAAAGCAGAGATCTAACATCTCTGGAGACAGTCCCATTTCAGCCTCATGTGCAGCCTTCACTCTGCCCACTCTGTGACAGAACTCACAGACCACAGAGAGCTCCTGGGCAGATCTCACACGTGGGCACATGGTGAGAAAGCAGGAGGCTGTGTCATAGCTGAGGGATGCCTTCAGTATTTCCATCACGTCTGTGTCCTGCTGTGTTTTTGCCATGCAGTTTTAGGAACCCAGTACACGCTTGATGATATTGCAGAAATCAAGTAATTCAGCATGGTTATGCATGTATGAAAATCTTCTTTCTCTCAATCTGAACTGTTAAACCAGTTGGTACAGCTGTCCCGAGTGCACAGTGCTGTGTAGAGGCAACTTAGTAATACAGTTCTTCAGGATACAATACACTATATGAAGTGCGAAGTATTGCTTTAATCAAATTTCTTATTCAGTTGTACCGTGGCAGAAACAGAGTACTCAGTGTTCTGAATGACAGGGATCAGGCTTAATTTTGCAGGGTGTAAGCGCTGTGCTCATTTATTCCCCAGTGTTTGAGCACAGGCCTGTGCTCTGCTCATGAGAGGTCCAAGACCGGCATGTCAGATCACACTGGACAGCCAAACGTTTGTGGAGAGTGAACATTTTGAAGGAATGAAAATCACTTTTAACTGTAGTGTAAAATTAAAATAAGAGATGTTACTAAATATGATTGTACTTGATGATTGGTAATTCACACCAGTCTGGTTCCCCATGCTGCTACAAACAGTTATTTCCCACAGGTGACTGTAATCTATCTAGACCAGAGTTAAATTGTGTAAAGCTGTCTTGTGGCAGTGTTCTTTCTGGTTTTTCTTTCTCAATCTACTGCTTTTCTCATGCTATGTACAGCTTCTCTTCTTTCTCTGAAAAGGTCTTGGAGCTCCTCCCAGTCCTGGGGTAGCTAGGAGAGAAGTAGAAGGTAACATAACAATTTTTGTATTCTAGAAATCGATTTCTATTTTAACATCTGAGTAATATTATTGCTCTTGTGATACTAAAGGTGGTTTCATTAACGTATTTATCATGTAGGATCTTCTTTCATTTAGCATAGCTTTCACCCAGCCAGGTTGCTCCCTGGTTTTCATTGGTGGTGGGAATTGTTACAGAAGGCATTTATGAAAAGCTAAGTGAAAACTTAAGAGAGCTCTAATCAAGAATGCTTTTAAGGCTGACCCTCAGAGGAAGCTGTAGCTGGCTGGTCATCAGAGTGACCATTATACCTGTAACTAAATCAGGAATCCAGGGAGCCTGACTTTTCATAAAGGACTATGTACGTTCATATATTCTGGGCAGAGAAACTCCCATTTAAACAATTTGGTCTATAGTTTAATATTTTGTCTCTTTCTAAAGAGCACAGTGTAGGTGGTTTGATTCTGATAGCCAGCTGTGTGTAACACACAGTTATGAGGAGCATTTCTCTTGCACCATTCTGGTTGGAGTACATGGGATTACTGCTGGATGGGTCCTGCTTTAGCCATGCCAGCAGAGTCATGGGCTTGAGTTTCTTCCTTGTCTCTCAGGAATGTGTCCTTCACAGCAAATAGCAATACAAGCCCTAACAGAGTCACTGGCAGGGTTTCCTCCTGTATAGTGCTATAATTAATTTTGGCTGCATTGCTGGTTCATTTTTCTAAATTGGCAAAATCACTCTATGCATAGAGTATTTGAGGTCAGGAGGCACCTTTGGTGGTTATCCACTCCAGCTTCCTGCTCCAAGGAGGGTAAATTGGCACCAGGTTGCTCAGGGTGGGAGCTGCTTAACTGAGAGCAGTACCCAGAAATCCATTCTGACTGGGAGTCTGATAGCCTAAAGGGATTTGATAAACTGTGTGATGTACCGCAGAGTTCCCTCCGCTTACTGTCACTGACATGGTGACTTTGCCTTCCTGGGAAATAAGCAGCAGAAACTCAAGCCAGAACCCTAAACCTCCCTGCCTGTTAGAAACTGTGTACTTGTCTGAACAATAGGTATTTTTTTCATCTCTTGCACTTCCCAGTTTGAATGTTGCATCCACAGGTTGCCATCAGCGTGGCCGTGGTGAAGCTGGTGCTCTAACACATTTATCCCACAAACACAGAGTGGGGTCAGGAACTGTTACATCAGCTCTCTTTGTTTTAACCGCTGCTGGTAGAACATCTACAGAATATAGCCCAAAACAAAACAGCTTCCAACACGATTGAGAACACAGGGTACCTGTACAAGTGGGCGTCTTTAGCTTGCAACAAACAGGATGTGATTTAAATAATCTGTAATTAAAAGGGTCAAATTACTTTCATGTGTGCTGTGGGATAGGCATTTAGTGACAGCTGGTGGATATGTAATAAATTTTGAAAAAATCACTGGTATCTCCTTGCTCCCATTCCCAGAAGTACTAATGTAACATTGCTATCTAATACCCATTTGTGGTTTATCTAACACAGATAATCTATTTGCTTTCCATGCTTCAAAGCACAAAAAAGCCCTGGAACACAAAGAAAAGATAACCTAGGTAATAGATACATGCTTTGTAGTAATTATAATACAGACAGAAGCTGATTTTGAAATAAGTGCTAAGTCAGTAATCTCTAATATCTGTTACAGTTCGTAACCAGCCTCCACATTCAGCGGGTACAACCAGACCGGTAGGTATTGTTTTAAGATCGTTTTCCTGCTAATTGTCTGCTCCTTATTACATCAAGGTTTCTGTAAGTCATAACAGATGTAAGAAGTCTACATAGTTGACCGGTCAGTTTACAGTTTCTGTGAGTCAATTATCTCAACAATTTTGTCTATTGACTAAAAGTACTATGGGATGGGGGGTGGTATGTATGTTCAGACTGGATGTGACTTGATTGTTTTGCACTCTGCAATCAATCACATAATAGGCTCCCAAATACACATTTTACATCTCCTTTCAAATAACTGCAATGTCACTCTTTTTATTATATGTCCTTACTGATTTGGTGTGATAAAATGCATTATCTTCTGTACTGGAACATAAATTGACAGCAGTTAATTGCTTACAGGGCGTTAATGGATTACATATGCAATTGACATCTTAGGATTACTTGACGTGTTATGGAGTTTTGTACCTTGTTTAAAAGACTAATTTTCATAAGGATCTTCATGTAAAAATGAAACATTCAACTGTTTTGGCAAATATTAGTACTGTGTTTCATTCCTTTATTTATGGAACTGAACTGAAGGAAGGGAATGAAGGGATTTATGGGCATTCAAATGCTTCACTCCACACAGGAAATCAAGACATGAAATATATCTGCCTGGTTTTTTCTTAACAGTAGCAAGTACGAGCCTTATGTGAGGGAAGAGGAAAGTGGAAAGTGTTTCAATAGCTACAGGTCGTCTTAAAGAATTACTGAGTAATGGGATTGTCAATTGATAATTCTTTGACTTTGCAGCATATTCCAGTATTGGAGCTGCTGAAAACTGCTGTTGAAAGTCTCCATTGAAATAAATTTTACTGATTCATTTTTCTCAAAGAGATTGATTCTCACAGTGAACAATTCATGATCTTGGCTCTTTTTTATTTTTCTGGAAATGTAAAATGGCCTCTTCTAAAATTTGGATAAAGAAAAAAACTGGTATATATAGGAAAGAATGTATTCATTTTTCACAGTGTGCTTGCCTTTGTCTCAGGTGACTTTTGGATTTCATTTCAAGGATTTCAAGACCAGGGACAGTAGCTACAGTGGGTGCTGCTTCCCACTGAGGGATCCTGAGAGCTGGTTTACACTTTCTTTCTTTTCTGTTCCTTTTTGATATATTTTTATTTTTTAAAAATGCATTTTGGTGTATAATCCAATCATCCTCCTGCCTACTCTCAGAATATTCAAAGAAATAACAAAATGCATCTTGGCAATCTCAGATCAGATTGGAGATTGAGAAATTGAGACAGGAATTTATGGGGTCAGGTGGCTGAAAGAGTTCAGAACAATGGTAAATGGACCCAGCCAAGCATAAGGAATCACGTGCTATACAAAGCCAGGGATATACCTAGTAAAACTAAGATCAAGAATGATACTGGTTTTTATAGTGGTGAAGGTTCTTTGCTTGTTTCTAATTAATTTTTGTGTACAGTTGTGCAATGGAGTTTGCTCTGAAAACCATTCTAGAATGTCCTCTGGTACACAACATTTTACAGGAAACAAATCTTACAAACTTGTCTCACAATCCTTCCTGTCTCACAGTCCTTTTTCGCTTGATCTCTGGCATTTTCATCCCAGGGCCTTTTATTCAGCTTTCACTGTGTTGTTTGTAATTTACTCTGCTTCAGCTGTAATCCGGAATAGCTTCCTATGTCTCTTTAAATACTGATGTAGACTTTTGAATTTACATTCCCAGCACATTAACTTCTATTCCATCAACTTCAGGAAGACTTCAGCCTTCAGATGACGCAGAATGTGTGTTTCATTAATACTGTTTGTTGAGAAACAGGAGACCTCCAAATAAAGTAGTTGCTCTTGTTGGTTTTGTTGCTTACAATTTGCAGACTTAGGTAAATTATCTTATTAATACTAGCAAAATAATAACTGTTTCTAGCATTGTTGCCCAGGTAAATGTTTATATAGAGTTGGAAAGTGTTGTAAAAATCCTTTGCTTTGAATTGAACCATCATCATGTTTTGAAAATATATTCTTTGTTCTTGCATGTGCATAAAAAATCAGTTGAGGAGCTGTTATCAAATAATTTATTTTTCACAGAATCCTGATTATTCTGAATCATTTAGCAGTAGATGACTGCAGATCCAAAGTGGAACTAAAATACTTTCTTTTTACCAACTCTCCTGTCAGACTGTTCCTCCTCGAGCTGGAGTTATCAGTGCCCCACAAAGCCATGTCCGTCCCTCGGGGGCAAGACCAGCACCTGAGACTCAGACCAAGCCAGCTGAACCACCAAGGGGTAAGTTTCCCTCACAAGTTAAACACAAATGTCACTGTTAAGTCAAGCGCTACAGTCTATGGTTTGAATGCTTTGTTTTCAACAGATGCCTCCACTTTTCACTAGGAATTAAGATTCTTGGACCTAACAGCATTTGGCAGTTTGTGTTGAGCATCCACAAGTATTGCATTTTTAGATGCCAATCTCAGGATCACGTGAGATCTTGACCCATAGATTTCATGGTATCAGAGAAACTGTGCAAAGGTTGCAGTGTTTGGTCTGAGCACGCTGGTGTGTCCCATTCTGCTATTGATCACCAGAACTCTATGCATTGGTACTTCTGTAATCATAAGATTTGGAAGAGCATTTATGCCTGACTCTCAAAGCAACTTCCTAAACTTACTGTTAAAAAAATCCCTTTATCTTTGTACGTATAAAAATACACGTTTTATAACAGTGACTTCCAAAATACTTTTCAATATAACTGAAGTACATTTTGGAGTGACATGGTTTGTGTTTTGTGTAAAATCACAGCATGGTTTGTGTGGAAGAGACCTTGAAGATTGTTTCTTTCCAAGCCCTGCCTATGGGCAGGGAAACCTTCCACCAGGCCCCATCCACCCTGGCCTTGTGCACTTCCAGGGATCCAGGGGCAGCCACAGCTTCTCTGGGCATCCTGTGCCAGGGCCTCGCCACCCTCACAGGAAAGAATTTCTTCCTGATATCCCGTCTAAGCCTGCCCTCTGTCAGCTTAAACTGAAGCAACAATTTTTAATGGAGGTCTGCTGAGTTTTTGATGATTTCCAGTCCTGTTGCCATGAACACCCGCTGTTCTTACAGCCCCTTCTCTGCAGTTCTCTCTGGTGCTTCCCCATCCTGCCACCCCTAAGATTCGTTACAATTCCTTACCGTGAAAATCACGGCAAATGTACTTCCAGGCTCACCGTTGCTTCCTGAACCACTAAAGCCTCAGGCTGCTGGACCTGCTCAGCCCAGCACTCCTGTGCTAAGGATGCAGGAGCCCCTGATCCCTGTGGCATCGCATCCATCTCAGGCAAGTGCCCCGCAAAGTCTGGAGCCCCCACAGCCGCCACCTCGTAGCCGTTCGTCTCACAGTTTGCCTTCTGAACCTGCTCCCTCCCAGCAGCAAGTAAGTAAAAAAAACCCTGTAGGTACCTCCTTTCACTGTGTAAATTAACACAGCTTGTACTGGATGCTGCAGGCTTTTGTGGAACCCTTAAAGCAAGCACAGAAACAAAACTAAGGGTCCAAAGATTGGATTCAATGGTCATGGGGCTCTAGGAGAGTAATAGTTGCTTATATATTGTCCATGAATAACTAACATCTTAAATACTAAACATGGAATTTAGGATTGCTTATGATGGCCTTACAATTTATGGACAGCTCAGTCTTAAAATTATGTTGTCATTTGGCAACTTTGTATGGAAAACCACTCAATCCAAGAAATCTGATTTGATGATGATATGTGCATGACAAGCTGTACAGTAAGTAGCTAGCACAGGTTTTAAACAGTTATTGCATGATGTGGTGCTTTATGTTGGTGATCATTTGTTGATGGGAGATATTGATAAATAAGTTAATAAATTAAATCATTATATTAATAAATACTTAAGAGAAATAGAATTCTCCCTATTTCCCAGTCTCAGTTAAAATACAGAAACCTATCCACATAATTTGGAATTTTCATACAGTAGCATTAACATTCTGTTCTCTGGGATCATTTAGACTTATGATAAAAAACCACCAACTTTTTCTAGGAAAAGCCACAGTTTCTTACTACTGCTTAAAAATGCAGAAGCAGGTTTTCAGTGCTGCTCAGATTTTTTTCTTATGCCTGTATCTGAAGCCCTTTTTTGCTACAATAGTTAATGCCTATTTTGTACCACAGTGAAGCAGCCAAATTCAGTCCTCAGCTGATTTTTGAATTCAAACTGAAAAAATCTTGAACTGCTTTTCCTTTCTTTCTCCTGAACCTCTTTCTTTGCCTGTGAACTGCCTTTCATTTTGGAAACTTAGACGAAAAAGTACAGTTTTTGTGAGGAAAGGTCTTTAAGGAAGCAGAAGGTCTTTTGAGAGGTAGTGAATTCCAAGCCCATCCTTCTATGCAAATCTTGATTATGATATTGAAGAAACGAAATCTGTTCTTATAAAAATAATCATTCACACAGTACAGTGTGAATATTCGGGACCCTATACAATCCATACATTGAAAAAGAGAATTAGTTACTGTAAAGAGATCTTTATTGTAAAGAAGGGAGATTCTAGAGTTCCACAGAATGAGAGGCATTATGGTTTTTTTCAGCTTGCAAAAGTATTACTATAGATGAGGGATAATACCGACCCAGTTCCCAGAATGAGAGCTATGGGGCTTTTCATGAGTAGATGACTAGAATTAGACCATCCATGCTCAGATTCTTATAATTCGTCTCCAAAAGGCAGCACAGTCAGCTGCACAATGGGTGTCTATATGTAAATACTATTAGAATGGACTTGAGTTGTCTTTTTTATGACTCTTAATGGTCAAGCTTACAGTAAAGACAACAGAAATTGAAAATTCAGTGTAGTGTGTAGTAAATACTTGTGGTTTGTATTCACAGCTCAAAAAAACGGCTTTGTGAAAACTTCTGAAAATATTTTTAACGTGAGGTTGCTTTGTTACTTGGATTTTCTTCCTAATTTTCCTTCCTCTGATATCTGTTTCTCTTTCACAAGCAGGAGCAACCATCAGGGTAACAGGTATCTAACTATTTACCAATCTTGTATGTGATCTCCATCTATTCGAGCAGAAGAGATGTATGAATGTTGTTTTCATACATCTGCAGTCCCATCCCCGTTAAAAACCACCTGTCTGCATTCGTGTCATACCATAGTTTGCTTTTTCCTTTCATAGTGCATTTAAAAATGAGACTGCTTTTATTAGGCCCAGAGCAACTATTTTGCATCATCATCTCTTTATGAAACAATTGGACCCTCACCTCTGTTGCTTAGTCACTGCTGAGCCTCCTGCTCTCCATCTGTTCGGGGGAAAAAAAGATCAGTGTTGGCAATAAATGTTCTCTTTAATGCAAAAAAATCCTACCTGATGCTATTGCACTGCCAAATTCTTTTTCAAAATAAACTCCATATATCACATTTCTCAAGGAACAGAGAACTTACTGTGACACAAAGTAAAACAAACAGTTACAATTTTAAAAACATTTGGTTCCAGAATTACTCAGAGCAAGTTTTTACTTAGAATAAGGAGCAGTTTGGATTCATAGTTTCTTTGGGATCTTGCACTTTCAAATGACCACAGGATTTAACCAGCTGGTGCCAGGCTGCATTTGATTTCTATTCCTTCTACAGTTCAATTTTTCACATTTTTCCCTAAGTTACTGAATGCCTTTGTTTTAATATTATTCTGCAAGAAACTTCAACTATAGACAGTCAATTCAATTGGTATATCAAATTTATCTATTAAAATAATAAAATCTTTTTGTGACATTTGAACTCTTAGAAGCAGTTTTAACTTAAGCTTAACTCATTTGATAACTCATTTGAAGCTCCAAACTGTTCTGTCAGTGTGCATACTGAACAAAGTAGATACTCCACCTTTTTGGACAGCTTGTACAAGGTAAAAAATACCTTGCATTGTTGTTTGAAGCAGTGTATAAAACCAGGAATATTTTGGTTTTAAAAGCTGAGAAATTCTGTGGAGAAAACTGTCTTCTCCAAGGATGACTTGGAGAATTAGTTATTGTATAAATCATTTAATTAAGAATTATTGTATAATTCATTTAATTATTAGTTATTGTATAATTCATTTAATTATGAAACTGGTGATTGTCCCTTTTCATGCTAAGAAGTACTGGAGATGCTTAGAGATGCCTGTCTACATACAAACGTCTGACTGCATATACTAATAACACTAATGTTTCCTTTCATTGTGGCGCTTTAATGCTGCTTGTAACATCAGTACCACAAACTGCCAAACAATGTAACCTGGAGCTTTTCATTTCATAGCTGTGCTGGGCTATCCCTTGCTTAGAATACAGTAGCATTTCCCCAGCATTTTCTTATCCAGAGTTCACTTAGTGTTTTTTGCTGGGATTGGGACCTGCAGGAAGTAGGTTCCTAGCTGCATTAACCACCGAGGAGGGGGGAGTGGTGTTTAGCAACTTACGGGCCTTTCTTTAGACAGGGGGTTCAGGCTGTTGTTTCTGTTCTAGTTGAAACAAAACTGGGTTGAAGTTTCAGCTGAGGAGTGAGAAGGGGGTCAGTAGGAATAACCTGGAACCAGCTGCATGATTCCTGAGCACGTTGTTTCCTTTGCAGCTGAATCCCAACGGGATGTACGGCACTAACCCTGAACCCCAGCTCAGCAGTGACCCTTTTGAAGACCTGTCATTTCAGCTGCTCGTGTCCAAGATGCAGACATCTGTCCGAACATCACCCGCTCCAACCTTAAACCAAAAGGAGTCGATACAGTTGCCTTCAGCAAGGCAAAGAAATGCGGATAATTTGAATATGGTAAACTGCATGCCAGCAATGCCTCCTATTCCAACCTTTCACTCATCCCAAGAACATCAGCACAGCTCTCCAAATCCATTTATTACTGGGCTGAACTGCTCAAATCCATTCACTGAAAGAACTCCTAGTGCTGGGAACCCATTTAGGACGGAAACACGGGAGTCCAGAGTAACCTCACAGGTACTGGTAGGACCTGCTGCTTCCCACCCATTCCCTCCTCTGCCCCCCCCCAGTCGTAACACAAGCAAGCCTCTATTTCCTGTGGATGCAGCTGAAAATACGCTTTGCTTGCGAAGTAAATCTCTCAAGGTAGAAAACGTGCAGCCCAAAGGGTGGGTGACGTTTGACGAGGACGAGAACTTTCACACAAAGCTAAAGCCATCTGCCAGCGTTCCAGATTTTAACCGACTCGGCTCCGGGAAACCAGCTGGGTGCCCAGGTTTGCTGGGAGCTGAACAGAAGACTTTCCTTGGTTCAGACTTTAACTTTGATGGTGACTGGAATAAAAGTTCTACTGATTGCTTCTGTACGATGCCAGCAAGAAAGCCACCTGCACCCCCTGTGCCATCCAGAGCAACCAGCAACAGGTCCCCTGCAGATCCCTTCCCCTCCCCGGCACCCAAGGTGTCACCAACTCATGATTTTACAGAAAGATAGATGGTCAGAGATACAGAAGGTTATATTTGTTGCTACATTTATCCAGTAGAATAATTGGGCATTTGAGATTATTCTGTGTGCAATAATTAATTGTTAAATGCACTGAAACTTAACTCTGCTCATAAACAGCCACTTCAGCTTGTGTATAAATTTTGAATGTGTATATATGGTAGAGCACAAAAAATGGTCTGAAGTTTATTAAAATCTCAATGTAATAGTATTTGAATAGACAAAAAGAGAATAAGGGTGAGCTACTGTCTCACTAAAACCTATCAATCCTGGACACAGATTTTGCTTAGGGAGCTCTTTCAATTCTGTTCTCCTTTGTGGAATTTCACAAGAAGAGGCTCCCTGCTGGTAGCCTCCACCCTCCCTTTTGAATGTTTTGTTAGTTGATATTTATAAGTATTTACCAAAGAGCTGCCAAAGTTTATGGAGATTTGAATGTTGACAAGTATTGTTTAGAAGCTGTTTAATTTATAACAGAGGCTATGGGTATTTGTAAGGCTTATATTTGAATTTAAGGCACAACAAAAATAGTTTACTTTCAAAATAGAAACAAAACTTGGCATATTAATATATTCAATTAATCTCCTGTGTCAGTACATTTCAGTTATTAAATCCTATTGTGACATACACTCACTAGCACTAATTAAGAATAATTGTTCCATATCATCCATTTATTCATTACTATTTTAACTATACTTCTTTTTTTTCTTCCACAAATTGGAAACAGCTGATACAGCAAGCTTTTCCTCAACCTCTGGAAAAAAGTCCCCTTGGCTTTTGAGATACAAAGCAGTATTTACCAGTTGCAGACCATGTAGTCTGCCAGCCAGGGGGTGAAACAACCTGCTTGGATTGTATTTAGAGTAGTGAAATATCCCAGGACAGCACACTTTTTAAATCCTCAGATGATCTCACAACGTGCTCCATTAAATAATCCACTATTCCTTCGGACAGCCCCTGGTTAGCCACGAGCTGCAGCCGCCTAGAGGAGTGATAGTGAGTTTTCTGCTGTGCTTTCTTCTGTTCGGGTCATTCAAGTTGTACATTTGGAACAGCAGTGGTACTACTTGTGCTTCGGTATGTGAGTTACCTCGTTTTACGCTGTTGCTGCAAACATCTGTGTGGTTGATGTTTTGGTATATTCTTACATTAGCAAACCAAATTCAGTGGGGAACTTTTGCTAGTGGGAGTCACGTGATAAATATGTTGTCGACTATTTAATTGCAGTGATTAAAAACTATCTGTCTGAACTGTACCTGGCGTGCGGCTCCTCTGCACTTCACAGGACTGTGGGGACCACAGGGAATGCTCCAAAATTTCAGGGTCTATATATTTATATATGTTTGTATGTATATATGTGAGCTGTAGTAAGGCCCTGCCACGTGTTGACGGGAGCAATGAGCAACAGTAGCGGCTCTGAAAACACGGAGGATGGAGGCGAGACCCACTCCCCACGTGTCCCCCTGGTCTCTCCGTGTTCCCTGGCCATGGCTGTATCCCCCAGGACACCCAGGTATGCCTGAAATATTCCTGCCCTTATGGTCTGGGCGGTCATTGTCTCTCTGTGCCCCCGTGTTGCCAAATCCTCTTAAATCGTCAGGATAAATAAAACCCTCTACAACTGCCTTTTTAGTGTCAGCAAGTGAGGTGTTCCTTTATTCTTGGCCAGGGGCTGTGTGGCTGACAAAACTCCAGCCTCCACACAGACACTGACACAGAACTTCTTCACTTATTTATACATTTTTAGTAAACAGACATTAACATTCATTGGTTCTAAATTACATCATTACCTTTAATTAATTGGTATTGTCATTTATTGGTTATTGATTTCTCACTTCTTATGCTAATTAGTCCATATTTTTTGTCTTTTTATCTCTTTCCCTTTAGTAGGGAATTTCCAGTGCATATACTGAGTTTTTATCTGGTATTTTCTGCAGTGTCCTTGTGATCCATAAATTCTGCATTCTAGATGAACAACCTCCCCAGTCCCTCGTTCTCTCCCGGGCTTTGTTCATTGGACATATCGGAGTTAATTTACCAAAACGGAATGCTTCAGGACTTTTCCTAAGCCGTCCCCACAAAAGTAGCTTGTAACAACTCTGCTAAATACTGGCTGAGAGTAATGTAAGAATAGTCCACTGTTTATAATTGATATCCATATAGGCGATGATTAATTAGAACAATCAATTTGCAAGGCAATTAAACTCCTTACCTGCCCTTGGGAAGGCGTTCTGTCGTTTCCGACAGCGGGCAGGCCGCGCGGGCCCTTTAAGCGGCTCCGTGCCCTCACGGGGTGCCGGAAGTGGAAGCGGCGGCGGCGGCGCCGTTGCGGCGGGACCGGAGCGTCTCGGCGGCTCCCGGTGCTACCGGCGGGGGCGGCAGCGGCCCCCCCGCGCTCTCAGGGCCTCCCGAAGCGGCGGGCGCCGCCGGTCCCCGCGCTTCCTCCCTGCCGCCGGTATCCAGGGACTCGGCTCCGTTGCTGAGGGGCCGCCCCGGCCCGGCCATGGTGCGGCTGCACGTCAAGCGCGGCGGCGAGAGCCAGTTTCTGCTGGAGGCGCCGGGCAGCGCCCGCCTGGCCGAGCTGGCGCCGCTCGCCGCCCGCATCCACAACGGGCGGCTGAAGGTGCAGCGCCTGTGCTCAGGTACCGCTCGGGGCCGCGGGGGGCGGGAACGGCTCCCGGCAGCCGCCCGGGCAGCGGGAGCGCGCCGCCTCCGCTCTTCACGGGGTCGTGTGCGAATTCCCGCTTTTGCTGTTTGGTGAGGGCACCGCAAAGCGCTGGAAACTCTCCCGCTGCGTGTGCCGGCGGTGGCTGCTTAAACCGGGTAATCGCGGAATGGTTTGGTTTGGGAGGGACCTCAAAGCTCTCGCAGTCCCAGCCCCTGCCGTGGGCAGGGACACCTTCCTCTAGCCCAGGCTGCTCCAAGCCCCGTTCGAGCTGGCCTTGGACACTTGCAGAGTTCTCGGACCAGCCACAGCTTCTCTGGGCAACCTGTGCCAGGGCCTCAGCACCCTCACAGGGAAGCATTTCCCCGCAGTATCCCATCTAACCCTGCCCTGTGGCACTTGGAAGACATTCCCCCTTGTCCTGTTACTCTAGGCCCTTGTCCAAAGTCTCCTTCAGGGCACTGTGATGTGCTCCCTCGGGACCAGCAGTGCCTCAAGCTGTGTGTGAGGTTATACTGGCCGCCAGCAGCATCTCCTGCCATGCGATGGAGTCAGTGACACGTCTGAGTTCACTTCTGAACTCAAGTAGTGCTGAGTTCACTTCTGAGGCAGCTTTAAAAAACACTTCCCGCCCCACCGCGGGGCTGTCAGAGCAGAGATTCCTGTCCGGTAAGCCTCACCTGGGGGCGCGGCCCACCCACACCTGCTGTGCAACAGCCACAGTGTTTGTGGGGTGTCTGGGGCCATACTAGCACTGCTCTGAAATTTTAAAAAACCTGACCAGGGAAATACCAAAAAGAAAAGGTTTATGGCCACTGAGTACCATGAGGGTTTGTATCCCTGCACATGAAATTTGTTACGTTGTTTTATGGGTATGTAAAATGTATAAATTTCAGCATAATTACACCATCCGTATCTATATATGTGTTTTTATATCCCTTATTCTTTATTCCTTGTATTTACCTGCTTAGAAACTAAAAGCTAGGGGCGAGTTTTGCCTGCATGTACATCATGTGAAAGGCTTTTGTAAGTGGACTATAGTAACAGAGATTTTTAATCTTGTTCTCTAAACACTCTAAAGAGATGGAGGAGCTGGCAGAGCATGGTATTTCCTTACCTTACAATATGCAAGGACTGACAGATGAGCAGATCGAAGAGCTGAAGTTAAAGGATGAGTGGGCAGAGAAGTGTGTCCCAAGCGGCGGAAGCATCTTCAGGAAGGATGAAATGGGCCGAAGAAATGGATTTGGTAAGTCAAATGTCAATGCTTGTTTCTTTCCCTTCAGACACAGACAATCCATAATATAACAGGGAGCAACAAATCCCTAGTTCTGGAATGAGGTAGCCAAACTAAGTTCCACACACAGGAATTCTGTCTTGGGTTAGAATCTGGGGTAATGCTGATTAACAAGCCTAAAGAGCAGTATCTCTCTTCAGCACATAAACAATCACCAGGAGCAAGTTTGACTGTTCCAGTTTAGTTTACTCTCCCCATTTTTAAATGTACACTTGAGAACTGGGTTTCCCTGGGGACTCCAAGATACATTAACAGGTTATTTTTCTAATATTTCTCCTTTTTTCTCATTGACTGGGATTCAGATTCACCGAGCATGTTTTTGTAAGTGGGAGGACAGCCTTGTGATATTGACAAAGTTAGAAAATTGAACAGTGTGTATATGTAAGCCAAACCAAGTGCCATCAAATGATGCACCCAAATGGGACATAAGCTGGGAATGACTGTGCTTTAGCTGGATTTTTGTTTTTGAGGACTGGCTTTTTATAGCAATTGAAATAGATAACTGTGAAATGAAACGTACAGTGTCTTTGCGAAACTGTCCTCGTTGTTAGATTGAGATTTTAATTAGAAAAGACAAGTCAGAAAGCTGCAAGCTGTTGTGCCCAGTTAAAGCATGTCTGCCAGTACAGCCCACAATAGTCCTGCAGGGAATGAGCCTTGGTATGTTGTGGAGGGTATGGGATTATGGTTATTGCTTTCTGCTGAGGACCTTTGTCCCAAATGAAGTTCCAGATCATAGAATCATGGAATCACAGAATAGTTTGGGTTGGAAAGGACCTTAAACTCATCCACTTCCGCTCCCCTGCCATGGACAAGGACACCTTCCACTGGACCACATTGCTCCAAGCCCCATACAGCCTGGCCTGGAACACTTCCAGGGATGGGGCGAATACCAGTCACATGTCTTTGGGAAAAGTAAGTTTGTTTGTCCCATGAAAAATACTACCTATTTCTTAAGTTAGTAAGAAATACAGGAAGGAACTATATAACTCCTGCTTTATGATATAATACGGTTTCTTTTGCTCACAGTGGAGTCTGGACAGGATATGTGCTTGGTTTCTTTACAGTAAGCATAGACTATGAAATATGTCTCTTACTTTTAGCTCCAAATGAAAAAATGCAGCAAGTTATAAAGAAGACAATAGAAGAAGCCAAGGCATTAATCTCTAAGGTAAGTTTCCTCAAGTGACGTGTGGGGGCTTTCCTAATAAGTGCTGTGGAGTTGGGCATCTTAAATAAAATAAGACTTTTTTTGGTGCAAAAAAAGAGTTGTTGAGAAATGCCATGAAGTGATGTGAATAGTCTAATAAAACCTGACATTTTGGTTAATGTTTTTCTTTTAGGCTTTTGGCAAGTGGTTCAACAGGTTAAAGAATCAGATACTAAACTCCAAGGGAATGCTGGCAGCCAAGCCAGCAATGTGGAACGATTAAATCACAATCAGTTTTATCCTTGCAATTTGCTATTGATGTGTTCTTTGGGTGAATGCTTGTCGTGCTTTCTGGTGAAAAATTAACTGCATTCTGTGCTATTCTTGGAGTTAATGAAGTCTTTTGACTTTTATGCGTAATTAATTGAAAAATGTGTTCTAATCTCTTAGATTATCACAGAATCACAGATAGTTTGGTTTGGAAGGGACCTTAAAGCTCATCCAGTCCCACCCCACTGCCACAGGCAGGGATACCTTCCAGTGGACCAGGTTGCTCAGAACTCAATCCAGCCTGGTCTTGAACACTTCCAGGGATGGGGCAGGGGTTAGGCCTTGGTTTGACAGGCACTTGCACTCATGCTCAGGCCTGCTGAGTGTGTGTGTTCAAAGACAAGCACAAGGTTTGCCCTGATGGGACAGTGCTCTCAGGCATTCAAATTCACATTGCCAAATCTGTAGGTGCTCTGTGTTGTGTTTCAGCTTTTGTATGACTTTGAAACACAAGTTTAGTAATATGTATGAATGGAGTTAAGGATAGTTCAGAAAGTGGTTTGGTTGGATTGCCTCTATAATGACAGAAAAAGAAGAAAAATACCTGTGTATTTGAGGTTGTACTGGCCAGTTAACCAGATCAAGAACGTCCACAAGGAGGCAACATTCCCTTACCTTAGTACTTAAGAAACTGTCAAATCTTCAGGGAAGACCTTTATTTCTTTTCTTCCAGATGTGTCATGTTTCTCCTTTATCCTTGCAGTAGGGTTTGGTCCTACAGTTCTCTGCATGAGCTGTGCAGTTTGCCAAGCTTTACAATTCTGCTCACATGTGCTCTATTTTTTCCTCAAGTTTTAAGCCCCTTCTCCATCCCTCACTTGAATTTTGCTGGCTTGAATCATGTTCATGAATCACTAGTGCTTGGAGCCAAAGCGCCCCAGTCTGCTATTTGTGGCCACATATGTCCTGGTTTGAGTCCTGTGTTCCACAGGCAGTTGTCTCCTGGACAGTTTAGTGAAGATCTCCCTTTTTTGTTCTCTCCCCCACCCCACGTAAGCAGGCTAAACAGAGGGGCCAAAGGTAAGAGATGTACTCCCATGTCAGTATTCCAGTGAGGAAATCTGCACTCCTAATATCTTTCTGCAGCCTGTTATTATCAGATATCCCATCACTTAACCTTTGAATTGGCTGTGAAGCAGTCTTTCTGCAGGTTTGTGTTGCCAATGATCCCTGTCTGTATTTCAGAAACAAGTTCAGGCCAATGTGTACGTTAATATGGAGACGGTGAAAGATGCATTGGAGCAGCTCCGAGGGGCTGTCATGATTGTGTATCCAATGGGATTGCCTCCACATGATCCAGTTAGGATGGAGTTGGAAGATAAAGAAGACTTGTCGGGAACTCATGTATGCAGTAATGTATTCCCATTATATGTAATCCTGGGTTAAACATGGGCTATGCTGTTCTTCACCTTATCAGTGAAAGTTGTTTTCACCTCCAAGAGGGAGAATTTGTTGCCCAAGGTGTTTATATTAGATCAAGATTGAATGCAATATAAATAAAAATAGCATAGATGAGTATGAGGAGAAAGATGTAGAAATAGAGTGTAAAATTACACTTAATGTTAGGAATTCCAGAAAGATTTTTTTCCCTGAAAAAGAAATCTGGTTTTGAAAAAAAAAAAAAAAAAAAGCAAGAAACAGCATCCTCCAGCTCTTCACCTTGTTTATTTTGTCACAGGCTGGAACTGAAGTTATAAAAGAATCAGAAGCACAGTTGTGGTGGGCAGGAAAGCAGTTAGAAGAAACAAAGTTGCTCTCTGACTATGTAGGCAAAAATGAGAAAACAACCATCATTGTCAAGATCCAGAAAGTGAGTATTGCTGGGAGGTTGCTCTACAAGTTCCGCACCCTTGGTTGTCTGTTCTCTGTGGAAAAGAACTATCCATAGGAGTATACAATGGATTAGATTCGTTCCAGCTTGAGCATCTTAAAACTGTGCATCTGTTTTAAGGTTTGAATGGATTATACTCTTGAGTTTTTCTTCAGTAATTCCTTAGCCTATCAGTTACATACTGTAGTTGCTGTTTCTTGCTCCATAGTATTTTTCTGAAGTGTACAGCAAAGAGGTATTTAAAGAATAGAGGAAATACAAACTGGGAAGTTTTATGGCAAATCTTACCACCTGCAGTGATTCTGCAGTGCATCCCTGAGAGCTAAGTCAGGTGATTTATGTGTTTGTCGCTAAGAAGACCAGATTTGCTTTCTCTTTCTTCTCAGGGTCACTGGGAAATGGTGTAGCATCTCAGTAGGCACTGAAGTGTCGGCTCCCAGGAAAGCTGTCTGTTTAATTAGCTGAAGGACTTGCTCAAAGAGCAAGAGCAATACAGGGATTCATCTGTGCCTAATTTGGCTCAGGCCCTGTTTGTTCTCGAGAGCATCCACCATCTCCATGCAAGATGCTGTGTTTGCAGTTGCTGACAGCACGTGTTTTCTGCTTTGTCCATCATTTCTTCCAGGGGCACAGTTGCCTGGATAAGAAATTTCCTTTTATTTGTAGTGGTTTGTAACTCCCTTACTTCACTGCTTTACTGACTCCTATGCCATCCTGTTGTCTGTATTAGTAGGGGAGGTAAAGATATGGGCCCATCCTGAGATACCTAGAGTGACTTTAAAACAGATTTATTATATCTTTTAAAGTGGAAATTTATGTAAAATAGACTTAATCCTGTTTGCATCTTCCATTGATGTCCACAGAATTGACAGCATGATTCAGATACAGAGATGAAAAAATAAAGCTCACTTGAAAAAATAATCCTCACTTCCCTGTGAGGGTGGCGAGGCCCTGGCACAGGTTGCCCAGAGAAGCTGTGGCTGCCCCTGGATCCCTGGAAGTGTCCAAGGCCGAGTTGGATGGGACGTGGGGCAACCTGGTCTAGTGGAAAGTGTCCCTGCCCATGGCAGGGGATGGGAATTAAGGTCCCTTCCAACCTAAACATTCTGTGATTCTGTGGATGCAGCCAGAGTTTCTCAGCATTTATTTTCCTGTCTGGAGGGACCTCGTTAAATCTGAGCAATCCAGTTGTCTGAAGAAAGGTTTTTGATGTCTTTGTGTAGCAGCTTCTCCTTTGTATCACAAATGCCATCAGCAACATTTACAATTTCCTTTCCAGAAAGGACAAGGAGCTCCAGGGCGGGAGCCTGTGATCAGCCATGAAGAGCAGAAAGAGATGATGCTGTACTACTACAGGAAGCAGGAGGAGCTGAAGGTAAGTGTTCCTTTGGTGCCTGAGAGCTGGGATGCTCCGACAGAGCTCAGGCTGCATCCCTCACTGCCTCCCCCCGCTCTCTGCCACAGAAACTGGAGGAGGAGGACGACGACTCATTTCTAAATGCTGAGTGGGCAGACAACCATGCTCTGAAAAGGCAATTTCATGGTGTAAAAGACATCAAATGGGGTCCAAGATGAAGCTCTGCAAACCCCTTCTTAGGCTGCTCGGTTGATGCTCTTGTTTGAAGCAAGGAGTTGTGTTGTGTGTGGTAGATTCTTCTGACAGCAGCTGAAATTGTCACTTCTGTGGCCTTAGATGTTCAATAAATGTTTGTATTTCTCTGTGACTGCAGCAGCACTTTCCTCTGCAAAGAAATGAACAAATTCTCTTGACATTTGGTATTTTATTAGAAACTTGTAATTTGGATATGGAAATGTCAATCTATTTCATAGTTAAGAGATGTAGTAAATATGCACTGGAATGTTTGGTGTTGTTCAGAGTGGTCTTTGTACTTTTTTCTCAATCTTGCATTACTATTAGATGGTGTACTCTGGAGAAGGTAATTTATTTTATAGGAAATCAGTTTCCCCTGACTAATCCAGGGAGAATTAAGGTTTTTAATGTACTTGTTCACATTTCAACATAGCTATTTTACAAACTGTCATTTTGAAATGAGTTAACCTCTTAATAATTGTTTAAAGGAAGTATTTTTATATAAACACTAGTAGCATCTTCATGGAATGTTTCATTTTCATTCTTTGGGTTTAGTTTTTCTTGCTGGTATATAGAGGTTGACAGTAATTTGTATACAAAAATAAGCATCATTTGCAGGTAGATTGGATAAATGCAAGTTTAATAGGACCAGATATTTTAGGAGGGAAGTAAAAAAAAATCATAATTTTCTTTATTATGTATGGTTGAAGAGACACTGATCAAGTTAAAAGTCAAGTGTTTGCTGAACTTGCAGCTTGAAGATTGGATGCGAAAAAGACAATTAATGCTACTCAGTCAGCTATTAATGGTGGTTTTACTTCAATCACTGATTTTTTTACTTTCAGGGAAGTTTGGTGTCTGGTAGTTTTTCTTGAATCTCAGCTTTACAGTAAAATGACTTTTTACAAAAAGAAAAATCAGCATTTCTGAGTTGAAAAACTTCAGATATTTTAAATTTAAAATTCATTTGGAATTATTTCACATGGCAAAAAAGGTTTTTGAAAAAACACTTTGTTCTTCCACTTCCTAAGAGGAAAATCAGTGTCCCGGAGCTTATAATTTTCTAATTTCCTCTCTGAAAGCAAGGAAAAGCAGGCATAGGAAATATTTAACACAGATTCTGCGCCCCTTTGACTGCTGTTCTTTGCTGTAATTTGGGCTGGTTTTCTCTTTAGCTGAGCAAGCTTTCCATAGCATTGATCCTTTTTGGAGTTCTCACAACAGTGTTTGTGGATCTGCTGGATTCATTTATTGTGGCTGAAATTGAATGAACTCACTGGAAAATGATTAAAGAGTACCAGAACCCAGGAAAGCCTATGGATATTTAACTGTCCAAGGAGATAATGAGATAGAAACAGCACACATAGGTTTTCAACTTTGCAAAAAACATTTTGTCTTTCTTGTAAACCACTTATTTTCGGAAGTTCGAGAGTAGCCGTGCCCTTCCAGGGAGAAAATCCATTCTCTCTCAAAGGAGACACACAGCAGAACATTACTAAAATTTTTGTTTTGTGGCCATATCACCATCCTGATGAATGGAAATGGTTTCCACACCTGGTTTCATTCCTTTTCTCCTTTTCACGGTTTTGCTTTCCCACATTACTCCATTCTGTGCCTCACCCAGGATTTGGAAGGATTTATTTATTGCTTCCTGCAACCTCACCCAGCGTTCCTGGCGACAAACTTGAGGCTAATTTCAAGGCAGGAGTGAGGAGTTCAAACAGCCCCACCAGCACTGCAGGTTGCCTTCCAGCAAGTTCAGATCTTGATGCTGGGTCATATAATTTCCAGATGTGTGTCATGCCCACAGCTGTGTGTGGGGCACAGAGCAGTTAGTCTAAACAACTTGCTAGCTCTCCTTTGCAGTACTTTCTCCTTAGGCTGCTCTTCTGGGAAATTGCAGGGATATTCCTGCTGAAACTCCATCCTGCAGCCAGCCCTGAGTGTCTTTCCCATAGCATTGCTGCTGCCTCATGGCACCCTCCCTGTGGATACCTCAGCCCTCAGCCTGGAGAGTATCCAGCTATGGCACTTCAGCTGCTGTTTTTTAGGGCTTGGGACAAAGAAGTGCATACCTCATTAATTTTCTGTTTTGTCTACTGGATACTTTGGGTGTTGTTTCAGAAAGATCCAAATAATTCAATGTCTGTTTATCAGGTTTTTCTATGTTTATCTTCATTCTGACTCTCAGACTGTTGTGAACAGTGGCTATTTGGAAGTGAGGTGAACCACTAATTGACAGCTTTCCCCAATTAGACTTGGAGAGTTTATGCAAAAAGAATAAAATAGCAACTCAAATGCAGAACTATAAATAGTTGAGTCAAAGGAACAGATCCTGAGTGAAGCTTGACCTCCCAGCCTGTAGCAAAAGCTGCTTCCCCTGCCTTGCTGAGTTGCTCCTGGTGCTGGGGTTTGGACAGGGTCTGTCACTATGTTTGAGGATCCATTTAAACAGGCAGGCATTATTAAGCACTGCACTTTTTTTTTTTTCTTCCCCTCAAAACACATTCCAGTGTCTGTGAAATGCTCCATCTTGGGAAGCAGCTGCCTCTGTGGCACCTGCAGGAATTTTCTACTGTCTGCCTGCTGGTGAGTGGTGGCAAGCAGGGAGGAAAGTCAGGAGGGGATCAGGTCATCAGTTAAATAATTATTTCAATGTAAAATGTCTTTTTCCTCCAAGGTGGTAAAAGCAAGGAGAGGATTGGGAACTGGGAAAAGCGAAACCTTTTGCCCCAAGGAAGGGACTAACTTCTAAGCTGCAAGCTGGTTTCTGCTGATCTGCTGCTGCTGCAGTTGTGTTGTTACCAGGAGTGAAGACCTTGCTTTCAGCTGGGAATCCCAGCGAGGGGTATTGGATGGACGGATGTGTGGATGAAGTGAACAAAGTGGGGAAAGGACCTGTGTGCCCAGTGGCAGGAGCAAAGGCAATGGACACAAAGTGAAACACAAGAGGGTCCCTCTGAACATCAGGGAACACTATGGCACTGTGGGGCTGGCCAAGCTGTGGCACAGGTTGCCCAGAAAGGTTGTGAAGTTCCATCTTTGGCTGGACCAGGTGTTCTCCAGGTGGCCACCCCTAGGGCATGCTGACTTTACCTTGTCTTGAGTAAAGTGAAGTCTGAAGGAAAGATAACTCCCAGCTTTTGTTAGGATGTCTGCTTATGGGCTGAAACCCCACTGAGGCTTCCCAATAAAAAATGAGGGACGAAAATGCACAAATTTTAGTGACTATAAACATTAACTGCCAGCCAGATAACTTCCAAAAAAGATCAGTTGTCCTGTGGGCCCCCTCCAGGCTCTCCAGAAGGGGATTTCACCAGGACTCAGAGTTTTGGGGAGCCCATGAGAGCAGGGCCCCCTGGAGCCCCTGCCCTGCAGGCCAGAGCCCAGCCTGCTCCAGTAAAAAGATCAGGTTTTTTTCACTCATATGGTTTGTCAGCAGGAGGAATTGTTGGAATGTAGATCAGTCCCTTTGTATCTGACTGGGAAATGGGTGGCACCTGCCCCATGAGTCAGGAGGAAGGAGCCAGATCTGGCCCAGAGCCCTCCCCAAAGGCAAACTTGCCTTCTTCCACCCTCAGGAGTAAGGCATGGGCTTCTCCAGACCTAAACCCATTAATCGATATTGTGCACAGCACAGGCTATGACGAGTTCCTACTGCAAAGGGGAGAGCAGTGGACCAGCGGGATTGCAGCCAGGCTCTTGGGCTGTGCCCGGCCTCTCCTGCAGTTTCCCAGTGCTCTGGATGACCTCCACCCTCCGTCCATCTCCTTAGCCACTCTTCCTTCCGCCGAGAGGATGCTAGTTGCTGGTGAGATTTTTCCAGTTGAGCACAGGATTGTGCCTTAGTCATCTGAGCAAGCTCCCTTCCTCCCTTTAAAGTTTTTCCAGGCTTAATTTGACTTTGTATCAGCAGGAAATGACAAGTCATGACACCGTTTTCTTTCCAAGTGTTTCATACTACGCTCTACCTGGGCACATGGCATCTAAGTGGGGAAGCACAGTGAACCCATGAAGTATTACCAGTAGGAAGTGACATTTTTCCTCCTTTTGTTCAGTAAATTCCCTGTGGGCTGCAGCAAAAATATTGGAGACATTTTTAAGACAGGAAGGCTGTTCTGGTTTCAGCTTAGATACATTACTGATTTAATTTTCTCTCCAACTGAAACCAAATCTGACTAGTCTTAACAATTTTCAGGTGAAGATTGCGAACTGATAAAAAATCCTGAGAATATGACCTGCATTCAAGTGCTGGCTCGAACCCTGCTTTAGGATCAGAAAAATGAACCCAGTGTTTCCTTTAAGTAAAGTATTCTTAGTGTGTGGCAACTTCAAGAGTCTTTTATGAAAGCAGCAGCCATTTTGAAGCTTGTTCTTCACAGATTTGCCAGTGCAGGTAGCAGCAGAAGTGCATCTTGGGCAGGTCTGTTCTGATGGTTGAATACATCTGATTAAATATTTTCCACCTTTTTTAATATTCCTAAACATGCATTTGGCAGTTACAGTGAAACTGTAAATTACAGTGAAAAGTAATCTGTACCATGAGTTAAAACTGTAGAGTGTTTTTCACAGAAGGATTTATAGACAGTCAAGGGTATGAAACCCTCTTTTTATTGTATATATTTCTTTTTATTTTACAAATAATTATATTCACTGATACAAATGTTCCTTCACAGAAGGTACATTTTTTTTTTAAAAAAAAGGGGGTAGAGTGCCATCCAAAATAAGCCATTTATTGTTCATTAATATAAAATGTATTCATATTTCTAGGGGGTGTCATATCCAAACCACTGTTCATCCAAATTTCCTGTATGATCTGCTCCCTGCGCTCAATCCTTTCGGCCAGTTCCGCTGCCTCTGCTGAGTTATAATCTGAGTAAGAAGGTCTGTAAAGTCCGTCTGTCTCATCCTGGGTGTTTGAAAGGGAGGAATCCTCCCCCTCCTCCTCCTCCTCCTCCTCCTCCCGTTCACTGCTCTTGTAGGCTCTGGCACTCTTTGGTACCAGCTGGTCCCTCTTCCTGTGCAGTTTCTGGATGTCACTAGGACACAACTTGCAGATCACTAAGGCACACAGTGTAAGGATTAATCCCACACAAACGCTGGACACAAACAGGAGAGCGACTCTTTCAAGGTGATCTGCAGGCAAGAAAGCCAGGGCTTAATCACTGTACAAACTGCCAAGGCTGGTTACAAATCCCCAGCAGCCATTCCCCCAGTGTTCCACAGCCATAGGGCACCCAAACCTCTTCTTGACACTCACAGCCCAACCCTGCCAGCTCTGCCTCTCTGAACTGCTAGGCACAAATCTAATCTGATTATAACATTATACAGTAACAACGTGACCCCGACCCTTTATGAGCAGCTCAGTACTGTTGTCAACCAGCTACCAGAGCTCTGCATGCCTTGTTTGGTCTGTCCAGCCATCCTGCCAAAATGGGCCTAGCCCTCAAAAACAGGGGCCATGAGAAGAGTGACTGGGCTCTGCAGGGCCTCGGCTGATTAGGGAGCACTTTTCATCCTTTGCACTTAGTGTTGCTAAGTCACAGAACCTCCTTCATCTCTCAGCAGAGACAGCTGGGTTTGGGATGGCTTTTTGCTTTGTTTGCTACTCCTTGAGGATCCATGTGTGTATGCAACCCAACATTTCCAAAGATGGGTGTCCCTCACAGGGCAGGGCCAGGTTTTCAAAACTACTGAACAACCAACAGTCCCCATCGAAAAAGAGAGTTTGAATCCTTCAAGGCAAGGAATATTCCCTAAATATCAATTATGCTGGGATTGTCTCAGCCACAAGATTGTGATTACATTGTAATAATATCATTACCATAAACATGAGATTACTTGTTGTAACATTTGGACTTGATCTCCCCTTTTCCCGCAATGCCATCATCTAGTGAGCCAAACAATCTCAGCCTCATTTTCCTACCTCTAATGTATGCAAATGTAGCCAAGTAGTTAGAGCTAACAATAGTTCCATCTTTCTTTGGAAGTCTTGATTCCCTTGGATCAAGGTCGACACCTGTGACGTGAGGAGGTAAAGCAAATTCAATGCAGCTACTAAACTGATATTCACCCAGTAACTTTCCAGCTAACAAGTCCCCCCAAAACACAGGCAGGCCAGTGCTGTGCAGAAGGAACTGCAGAACACTAGACCAAACAATGGTTGATAAGTTAAATAAAGTACAATTAACAAATTATTGAAAATATCAAACATCTAGAAAATGGCAAATTCATTTAACAGTCTATTGCCAAGTGAAACCCATTGTGCCTATTCCCATTGGGGTTTTGGGAGTAATTTTACTTCATGAAGCTTCACAGTTCTCCAGTGGCCTTCCCAGCCCAACCACGCCATGTGCTCCTGTTACTGGGGACATGCTTCAGCAGGGTTTCCACTACTTCATCCCCAACCCTGTGTCTATGGTGGTACATACCATCGTTCTGTTTGACAGAAGACTTGTTATCAGGGACCAGGGGGTTGACTGCCGTAAGGATAAATTTAGGAACTGCAGAGACAAAAAATAAATCATGTTCTGTTAGTTTTAAGAACCCTCTCTCCAGTTAATTACGAACCCCACTGCTAATCCTGGGTTTCTGACAGTGATATTGAAAATTGCACTCAATCTTGGAGGTCTTTTCCAATGATAATGATTGTGTGGTTCGTATGAAGTCAGGGCAGCTTTGGGCCTGTGACTGGATTCACACACCAGCCTGCTCCAGGAACATCAGTGCATCTCCATACAGCCTGGCAACCTGCCCCTTGTTCTCAGCCCCTCAAGGGTGTGCCAGCCAGTGGATGGAGACAAAATTGGCCTCTAAATTTGGCATAAACTGGGCTACAGCCAGATGATAAGTTGCATCTAAATACTGGGTTTGGATGGGGATAATTCACTGTCATTCTAAGAAAAATGTTGAAGTTTTGTGTGATGTCATTTGCGAAGCTTCTGAGACGGACAGTTGCTGAGGAAGGTGGGGAGGATGGGAATAAATGAGCTGCATCTTTCTCATTTCATTATTTTATTCCCTTGATAAGTGTTCTCAGTCTTCTTCAAATAATTAAAAGAACTACAAACAGGTGCATTGTACAGGCACAGAGAGTTCACATATTCTGTAATGGATGAATGGACCCTTCGGCCACCCAGATCTTGGTACCTGTTTGTGTACTATGTGAAGGCAGATTGATTGATTCTCAGACTGACGGGGGTTAAAAAAGGAAGAAATTTCAAGTTTGACACTCACCTCTATCCCACACAGAAACATTTGCCAAGAAATAGTGTTGAGAGAGTTAAATGGAACAGAGGAGACTGAGGTTTGCAGCATAGTTTTCGCTTGGAAAACAACTAAAAATAGCACTCCTTTCTGAGCAGAACTTTTATTTCTGTGTGGGCTCAAAGTCAGAGCTGTTTCCTTTCCTGATGAAGGAATCCTTCTGGGAGTCTTAGCTCCTGTTTGCAGTGGAAGGCCAACAGATACAGGGGTAAATAAGCTCATTTCTATTTTGTCTTGTACCTCGTGGTAGTTTGTAGCTGTTTTCCAGCAGCAGAATACTTTCCTTGGTGACTGGGGCAGACAGAGGCAGGATTGTTTCCAGCCTGCAGTCTGCATTTGCAGGCCTGGCTGTTCTGAACAACATGCCTGTGTAGTGAACAACATCCTGGGAGGATATGCCTTCTCCAGTGCGTGGCCTGGGACTCCTTCACCTGTGCTGATGTTCCTCTTGCTCCCCTCCTAGGGGGAGTTCCCCAGGGCTTTGCTTGCTCTTTTCCCCTGTGCCATTCAAATATTTATTGCAGGGGAATGTTTAATTCAAAATGGCATGGACAGAAAGAGCCCCTGGCTGCTTGCATTGCTTGTTTTTATTATGGTGCCTTTCAGATGCAAGGGCTTTGACTGGTATAGTTTACATCAGGTTGCTGAACAGAACAGCTGGTACCAGGATAGGAATTTTTATTAAGATAATCACATCTGTATTGCAACTTGTGCCAGCACTACTTTGGCAAGTAGGAGTCAGTCACCTCCTGCAGGCTGCCAAAGGCAGCCCACAAAGGGACTCTGGCATCCAGGGAGTGCAATACACCACGGGGCTGCAGGAGCCATGTTTCCTGAGAGAGGATTCCCTGATCCTGAAGAGCCAGGAGGTCCCACCTCATGCAGACAGGAGATGATGCTGAGCAGATCACTGGGGGCACTGAGTCTTCAAGAAACCAGCACCTCCCAGCTCCTGTCATGTTTTTACTGTCAGGAATGAATTGCAAGTGTAACAATGCAGCCAGACACACTACCCCTAAACAGCTGCTGACCACTGGGTGGGGAGTATGGGGTTTTTTCACACTCCTGACCATGATAGAAATACTTTGAAGCGTGTTACAGCCCTGAGAACAAAACTGCTCTGCTCTGCTGAGTTCCTGTCACTACAGGGAGAGATCTGTTTGCATTATCTTAGAGGCATCAGATTAGCAGGCATCCTCTAGTGGGGAGAAAGAATGGAAACTGTCATTCTGGAATATACCAAATTCTCCCCATGTTCATTAGATGGTCTGTAAAATAATCGGATCTGCAAATCATTGGCTAATGCTTCAGATTGCACAGCCCAGTAAGATTTGGCAGAAGAAAAACTCTTCCAAATGTGCCAGCAACACAAAAGAACACTATTTGTTACCCACGTGTTTTTGCAAAACCACATCCCTAAATAACAGAATGCATAATTCCAGTGCAAACTAACTCACTCTGCTTTTCTGGTGCACAGACATGCAAAGAGGAATGACTTGTTGTAATTATGGTCATGCTAATTAGAGAGAATTACATTAACTCATTCATAAAGGCAGCTGCACAAAAATATAATGTATTGGTCCAATGGCAGATTCCCAGATCTCTCCAATAATAGGAAGATGAATTACTACACCACCTTTCACAGCTGACAAACCTATTCCTGAGGAAACTGAAAACCTCTTGGGGCTCATTTTCCTGTGATCTTCAGGTAGAGGTGATCTGGCCATCGATCTTACACTGTTGTTCTTAAAAGCATGCCTCAGGTAACCTGTGCCCTTTGACCACTACTCACTAGGGATGCAGCCAAAGGACTCTGCAGTATGTACCTGTGGAGCTGCTCCTATTGAAGTATTTTAGGGAATTCTGCTTGCCTCTTATGAAATTATATTAATCTATAGCAAACAATATGGAAAACTGTTCCCTCTTTTCTGAGGAATGAGCTGAAGTACTTTTCAGTCCTGCAAGGGATGTATACCCTCAAACCTTTACTTTTCATAAACCTTCACTTCCCTTTCCATGAGAAAGGAAACCCCTCTGTGAGGGAGAAGCTGTAGATGTACTCACATGAATCAGGTTTCAGGACTGGGCTTGTACACAGTGCTTCAATTATGCCGGACTGTTTTACCTGCACTGATGCCAGGCAATGCCAGTTTATTTTTCCTAGCTCTATTGCAGGTGAGCTCTGTGGAACAAACTCTTATCTTGATAGTAGTTCTCAAAAATACTGAACTACATAGTTGATATTTTATGGTCGGTTGCATTTTTTATAGCAAAAAAACCCTTAATGCCAGTCTTTGTTAGGTGCCGCTGTGCCCAGGGGCTTGTTCACGTATTTTGTATGGCTGTGTCACAAACTTCCTGTGTTAAAGGGAAATGGATATTTAGGAAGGCTCAGTGCCCATAGGTGGACATCTCTGCAAGCAGAAATGAGGGCATGGAAATGATTGTGCATTTGCTCTTACCACATGCATAGCTGACATTTAGGTATTTTGTCACTCCGGGTAGGCATGGACTTCCAAAATCCCGGCTACTGACAATGATTTTGCATCTCTGTTTCCCATAACACCTTTTTGATAACACTTCCAGCGCTGTGTAAGACAAACAGTCTGAAAGAAAAAGTAGATACAATAAATATACAACACCCTGGTGTTACCTGAAATGAGAGCTGCTGGATGCACGACTACAGATACAAATCTGCACCTGATCTCAGGTGTAACTTCCCCTTAGCAGGATTTCAGGGTTAAATATTAAGATTTGTCAATGCAAGGAAGTCAGCTGCAATAAAAATGTGAACTTGCAGCGAGGTAACTCTCCTATGTTGCCTTACAGGTGCATACTAAGGGTGCAGAAAGAATCTCATCAAGCTCCAAACAGGTGCCCAATATAAGGTCTCAGTGTTCCATTCAGGATTGTGTTGGGAAAAGTAAGCACATCCAAATAGCTCTCCATCTATGCTATCTCAAATTGAGATGAAATGCTGTTTCCAAGTCTGTTTCTTGGCCTTGGGTTACTGAGATGAGTTGACTGGATATCCAAGTTCAGTTCAAGTCAGGTGAGATCAATTTTTATGTGTTGCAACAGCTCAGGTTACAGGGAAGTTCAGGGTATTAAAAAGTAGCTTTTCGTTTACTATGAAGAGGTCAAAATGGGCTCAATATTTAACCAGGGAAACATGTGGCTTCCAATAATGGGTTTTTCACTGGAGCTGGAATTACTTGAGTGGGAAAGAGTGTGAGTCACACTCTGCTTATTAAAAAAAAAAGTCTCTAAATGTGATTAAGTTCTCTGTATCCACATGTGCTAAACTCCAAGCCACAAAGCAAAAAACACCCTGTAAGTTTTGGTTTCTAAACATAAAGGATGCAGAAAGGACAAGTTTGGAGAAAGTAATACTTCTCAGAATCTGTCTGCATCACCCCACACACTGTGGCTTTCTGTGTATGACAGATAAGTTTCACTCCAAGCCTCTGAGGCAAGGGTGCTCTCAAGGTCTGAAATGTCATTCTCTGGGGATTAAAATAGTCCCTCTTCCTACAATAAAGGATGGCCTTCAGACACCTGCCAACTGCAGAAGCTTATTTGTGCCTCTTTTGAGGAAGGACAAACACTGTTTGCAAAGATACTCCAAAGGTTCCCCAAATCTGTTTGAAAAGAAGAGAAGGTTTGAGACTGAGTCCTTGACATTTAATGTTTGCAAATGGGGCAGATTTGTGATTTTTAGAGTTAACTCCCTGACAAGAGTACTGAATAAGTCATATACCTGGGCAGAGCCATCAGGACATACTGGGCTGATCTGTCTGGCAAAGGGCTCGTGGATTGCTTTGGACATGGATTTTAGGACAGAACTCTGACTTTTCAGAGACCTAAAATCCCAATACCTGTGTGTCCCAAGAGAGTGCTGGAAGGAAGGGAAGGGCTGACCTAAAGCATTGAGTAGTTCTGATTAAGTAAGTCAGCAGTTTTAGTTTTCCTCCCTAGCAATTCCAGGTGAGTAAGGATATATTTGGATGGACATTTTAGGCAGCTAGTAGCTTACTTTGGCAAGTACAAAACCAGCTGGAGAGTATCAGGAGGAGTTGTTGAGTGATTCATAAATTAATAGATTGGGAGCACAAAAGCAAACTGGCAAACTGAATTATGTTTTCCATAGAATTTCCTGCCCTGGGAGCTTCTCTGGATGCCTTATAAAACCAGGAGGATGCTGTGCTGATGGTTTTCTACATATTCAATGATATGGCAAGGGTACGTTTCATTTTGCCTTTGCTCATGTTTCTGTGGGACTTAATAGCTTCTTATTGTCTCTATCCATGTTGGATTTGGCTCCTCTACCTGAGGAGCCAGTCATTATATGCCTGCAGGTTCTTGGCAGGCCAGTTTTGGAGAACCTCCCACGGCTTGCCTGGTGTCACAGGGGAGTAAGTGCAAACAGTTTCTTCTGCCGGACAGGACAGACGTTACCTGGAAAGTGTTATAACATAAATAAACTTATTTAAAACTTCTTGCATTCTGAAAAGATTTTGGGTTTTAGTGATTTTATAGAAAATCCTGTCTGGTTTATATGTGGCCTTGCTACCTTCCCAGTAGTTCTCCCAGCAGCTGTGATGGGATTAACTTGAATAACTTACCCTCCTCTTGGTCAAACACCTTATTCCAGTGACTGAATGAGGAGAGGTCAGCGCTGTGTTTTGAGTGAAGGAATCCCCATGGAATGGCCCCAAAGAAACCATGAACTGGGAGATGAACATAAATATGCAATGTGACTTCTTTCTGACTGGGTGCTTTTTGATCTACACAGATATCCCTGGGGCTGGTTAGACTGGTACCAAACACTTTCAATAACCTGCCTCTGGAAAGGCACATTCCCAGAGTGCTAAAAGGCTGGTGGCATCCAGCGGTGGCAGACAAGGCAGCAATATGTGGCTGGGAAAACACTCCATTCTCCATGCCTTTCTCCCAGAGTTGCTTGTTACACACCAAGACTGTCGGTGGATCTTTTGTACCGGACACTGCTATGGATGGCACGGGGACATGGGTGTCAAGACGAGGTTCTTAATGCAGTAATAAACTATCCAATCTGACTGCAGCTATTTAATAGTTGGAGCAGAAAGCCTTGTTTCTGGAGGAGAGGCTCTTTCAGCTCCCTAATTAGCTTTGCTTTGGAAAGCTTTGGCATGCAAATGACATGCCATAAATCACACAGGCTTTAATGAGAAGTAATTTGTCTTCTGGTTTCTTAAAGCTGCTCTCAATTCAGACAGGAGGAGCCTTCCCTCCCTTTCTTTCCACCCTGCCACACAAAACCCACAGGTGATGGAGCATCTTGTGCCAGGCTCCAGCGACAGCATCCTGTCTCACCCTCTCCAAATGCTTCCAACTGCTTTCATCCCCAACTGCTCCTTACACCGCTTTATGTCTTCTGGGCTGTGCCCACACACAGAAGAATAAGGAGCTTGCTTTTAAAATCAACTGAAAGCAAAAATTTCACACCTCCAAATCAGGATGGCTTGTGCTTTGTGGAGCCCAGATATCAGCTGTGGGGACAAGAATTGACAAGGGGAAACTGTGGAGTTTGGAGCAAGCTAAGGCTGCAGACTCCTAAAAAAAGTTGCTGAAATAATATGGTAATTTATGCAAGAGCATGGCACACAGGGTCCTGCCTGTGCATCAGAAAAGGGCCACTCGAACTGCTGATTCCAGCAGAAATATACAATGAGATCAGCAGCACTTTTGTACAAAAAAAACCCAAATGTGGTTTCTCTCTCCTCCTTGCACATGCATGTGCAGAGCGGGGGATCCACCTCTCCAAACACCAAGGACAAGAGACAAGTGTGACTCTCCACTTCCTGACAGCAGGAACCAGACTCCCTGCTCCTGCATGTGCACAGGCAGGAGTTCCTTGGCTCCTTTTAGACTTGAGGGCCCAGTGTACTTTTTCAAACCTTTCACAAATGTGTGCCATGAAAAAAATAGACCCAAGAAACCCCTGAACTGCTGGTAAAGAAAACATTACTCGTTGAAGTGATGTGTGTCTCAGCGTGCTCCAAGCAACTTCCACCAGCGATATCTGATCTTCCCTGTTCATCTCAGAGGAAAGTAATTTGGAGTCTAAAAATGGTGGCTGGTCTCTTCCTGCCTTCAAATAATCACTCCTCATCCTGCTGCTGCATTGAAAACCTCTTCTTTTAAGGGAGTTTTGGCTCAACAACATTCAAAGAGTTGTCTTGACAACATTCATAGGGGTGCAATGGCTCCTACTGGCACCTCTTGAGGCCCAAAGCACCTATTTAGCTTCTCAGTTTGCTCGGGCTGACACGGGCAAGGACCTTTTCATATCTGATGTCTGCACATAGAGAGAGCTGACTTAAGGGGTTTGTGGTGGAAGGAAAATTGAACTATTTTATCCTTACTTTTGCATCCACAAAAATTCATTTGATTCCTGTCTCCCATGCCCAAAGTGCCAAGGCAGTGTGGAAACATTTCCAGACCTGCCTAAAGCTGCTTGTACCTTCACTGCTGTAACTTCTGCTCTCAAGAGACCTTCCCAGGGGACAGGCTCACACCAGGCAAAGAGTACATCTTTTAGTAAAAGACAGAAACCAAAAGCATTTCAATCAGTCAGTGATAAAAGATGCCTTTTGAATTGGCTACAATATCCAAGCAAACAAACAAACAAAAAGAATCACAGCATCATAGAATCCTGTTACATTAAAAAAAATCATGACACCTAGTTGGACTGGAAGGAACCTACAGGATTTTGAAAATCCCCCTTGCTTGACTTTCTCACCCCTTCTTCTTACCTGAATTCCACTGGGAATAAAGAGGAGACTAGGACAAAGCCCAGCCCCAGCCCCAGGGTATGTCTTGGCACAGTGCAAGCTGTGATGAGAGTTTGTGAATTCTCCACCTCCCCTCTCAACCCTCCAAAAGTGGGACCAGGTAAAAGAGAGGGCTGTACCGGAGAGAACCCCACCTTCCAGCAATGAGAACTGTGACAGGGGTGGAATTCAGGGCTCTGCTGGCCACTGGTGCTTGAGGGAACATACATCTGACCAGCCAATGTGCATCCAGAGGAATTGCTGGGAAGGATATTACAGTGTTCTAACTTGCAAGTTGAGCCTAGAGACAACCCGCTACCAAGCCTTCTTTCAAGTATTTTCATGTATTAACAGGAGTAATTTATTATTTGAGAGGTGTTTGTTGACCTGAATCTTCCTGGTGCTCTCTACGGTAACCTGTTCTGGCACAATTCTTTAACTTTTTCTGACCAATAAATTTTCTGTTTCCTCATGCACATGTTAGTACAAATATAAAAGAGATAATGGGTCAGAAAAGGCAGCAATTCTCACAGGAACAGACTGCTACGGTTTCCTGCTTTGGTGCTGGGCACAATGGATTCTTCTAGGCAGAACCATCTGCTGCAGAACCACACCCAGAATTTTCTTGTGAAATTTTTGATAGTCTTAGTAAAACAGGAAAGCTGCTTGCTGGAAATTCTGTACAGGCTTAACAGTGCCAGGCATTTGGACAGCTGCAGAGACTGGCTTTTACCATTAAACTGGCTCAGAAAACCAGTTGCTTAAGTAGATACTCATGCTAAATGTGGAGGGTGAGACTCAAGATCCTACAAGCGCTCAGGATACCTCCCACAGCAGAGATGGATTTATATAGTTTATTTCCTATATGGAGAAGAGCCTTTATGCCAAAGAAATGTTATGTTTTCCTGGGTCCTCTTTGAAGCAAAGGTCTGAAAATCTGTCAGCTGATTTGAAAGGTGGTTCATAGAAAAGTGATGCCTGAGCTCAACACATCTGTGCAGCCCAGAGCTGCTGTTTGTCACTGCTGTCACACACATCAGCAGGTAGCCAAGATGTCAAGGAGTATCCAATTCAATACCCAGTACACCTGGCAGGACCGTTTCAGGAATGGAGAGATGCAAAACTTTTGAGCTCACCAGAGACTTTCTGGGCCTGTCATTAGGACCTATGGGTAACTTCTCTTGTGCATAGTGCTAAAAAATGGCCTCACAGTTTCTCTGTGATGCAGTGAAAGAACAGGAATGGTTTGAGCACTGCCCTTAGGCTGAGTTGCACCAATGTGAGCAGAAACAATAATGGATGTGTGTTGGAGCCAGTTCAGCTTTTGGTGCAAACATAAATGGGTACATGGGTTCTGATTCAGGAGGGAAGAGCTGTCTCAAGTCATTATATTCAAATTACCATTGTTTTCTCTGAGAGAAAGGTACACAGTCATTGCAGAAATCTGATCATGCACCCACTTACATCTGTAGGTGCTTAAATAACCACATAAATAAGATTCAGGCTCAAGACAGATAGATCTGGAGCCAATTGGGTCTGGCTCCTAAGTGCCAAGTCTTTTGTGATAACTGAACAGGAACTCCCACGCCACACAGGGGCTTTGGGAAATTCCAGCGCCTGCAGAAAGTCACTGGTACCACGGAGGAAGAGGCCAAGCACTTCCATTAAGTAGTAGGAAATCTATACAAGGATGTACCTTCTGTAGATCTACTTTGTATTTGTCTCAGGTTTTTCTCCTACTACTACTGTCTTAGCTGCTTTACATAACACAAGACCAGTGCCAGCCAGGGTGTTGCTGCTCAGGTGCTTGTACACAGGGGGCACAGCAGAGCTTGTTGCTGTTGCAAATTCTTTCTCTTTATCCTGGGAAACTTTATCCATTAGGAAAGGTTTGCAGAATTCTGATCTGTGAACTGTGAGTGCTGGCATCAGAGGCAAGGGAGTGATTTTGAGAGGTCAGTGAAGTGCAAGACATAAGTGTGGTGGCAGCCTCTCTTGATCAGCCGAGACATCTGCCCTGCCTTGTGTCACCTGTTAATGCCACTGTCATAAGGGGTGTGGGGGCCTGTCAGAGACCTGCTAAAATGTTTTCTCCACAGAACAGACAGGCACTGCTAAGTCTGTCTGAAGGCCCAAGAGAGCCGGTGTGAAACACAGACCTGGCAATATTAAATAGATTCTTGTCTAAGAACAGATTGTGATTTTTAGCCAATGCATTTTTAATAGCATCTGTGTAACTAAATAGAAACACTGGCTTGCAGACAAAGGGCTCTTAAGATTAATTATTGATCTCTTCTTGATGTTCAGAGATGCTTCTCATAGGCGACATGTAAAGCATGTTTCTTAGGAGCACAGGGCTGGCGTCAGTCATGCAAGCCCTTCCCTGTGTAGTAGCAAGGGGTTTGAACAGCACACTCATCTTGTGTTGGCCTTCTCATGGCATGAAAAGTTACCTTCATGCCTTTGGTGTCACCACTGAAGGTACTACTCAGCTTAGTACTAGGTACATAGGACATTCCTGATGTGATGCCAGAGAGAAGTCCCAGGTACATTTAACTTTCTAGTGTGCCTCCACAGCCCTGGGGTCTGGTCATACAACAGCATCTAAAGCAATGGCCATGCCCCATGGAGCCTCTCTGTGCAGTCTGCAGCTAATGCAGGGAATATCTGGCAGAAACAGGTATCAGAGAAGAAGGAGCAGTAAGACACAGTATCATGACACTCGGGTCACTTGGTCATTGTCAGAAGCTGGAGGAAGAAGAGGGATAAACAGCTGATATTTAGTATATGTCCCCTAAATTCAAGACAGGCAAGGGAACTAGTTTTTGATGCTAATCATACTAAGAACTGATATGAAAGTTCATTACTTTGCTGCATTTCTTACTCTATGTTCCTCCCTCATGTTGGGCAATTTGTTTGCGTTTCAGAAATAATCTCTCTCACTTTTCCATCACGGATGCTTTCAAAACACCATTGCTCTTGCACCTGAAGTTTCTGCCCACCTGTGTTCTCTCTTCCCTGTGCTCCTGCCTAGAGAGGGTCCCTCAGTGGTGCCCAAACATACCAAAGGGGGGTGTGTGCTCCGCCTTTGTTGAGCAGACGCTCTCCTCATGTGCCCATCTGCCATAGGTGGCCGAGTAGATGATAAGGAACTTGGATTCCTGACAGTGGAGCTTCAGTTCCTGGTTTTCACATGCTGATTTGGTTTTGTATTCAGCTAAAGTAGAAGCAAACAGCAATATGATAGCGTGAGGCAATTTAAATAGCTGGACTGTTAATAACAAATAACAGCAGGACAGAAACCAGCTTTCCTGCAAATGCTGTTGCAAGTGGCACGTGGCACCTGTACAGCTAGACACAAAGTCAAGAGCAGGGTGCTTCTTCCAAATGAATTGTGCCCAAGTGACTGCCTAGAGCCTGTGGCTCCATCTTGATCAGAATAGAAAACCCTAATCTTGCCAATCTCCTTTCCCAGAGAAACAGCCTCCCTGCTTTCCTGGCTTTCTTTCCACTCCTGCTCAGCAAGAGAAGCTTCATCCTTGCCTTTTGTCTCTCCTGGGGACACTGTTGCATTCTGCACGTGCCTCAGCTGCCTCTGCACACTCATCAGTCACGGCAGGGCTGGCACTGCTCAGCGACAGCGCTGGGCGAGGCTCAGACAACGGGAGGACAGAAGGCCAGGACGGGGTCCCCACCCCAAGCCAGACAGTGCTCTCAGCTTTATTTGCACTGTTCCACCAAGGTCGGTGGGTTTCCCTGGGTGCCACTGTCCAGCAAGGGCTCATTTGAAAGTCTGGCTGGCAAAGTGATGTGAATTAGGAGCCTGAAAAAAATCCCCCCCTCTCTTGCTCAGCTGGCACAGGCAGCCTGGCAGCACCCTTAGCAGAGGTGGGGAAGGCACTGAGCTCGTCTTCATGGCTTATCCCTCCTAGGGTACCCCTTTAAATCTGCCACCGGCCAACAAGGCTCTTCCTGGCCTAAGCAGCCACTCTGATCATGGCACTCTACCTTCTTGAGCCTTTCTGGTTGAGCTGTGGTGCCAAACCTTTTTACAGCAGATAAGGTCAAGGAGAAGAGTTTAAGTCTCCTCCAATTTTTCTGTTCTCAAAAATGTGAAAACAGGAAAAGGAGATTCCTGAGCTGAGCAGAAGAAAAGAGAAACCTTATTGTTAGCGTGTGGTGTCCCTGTGAATGGAGGGTGGGTGCTGGTTCTTTGGGAACTGGAGAGAGAAAATCTTCCTATCTACTCATGAATGAAAACATTATTGTTTCATCCAAAACAGAACAGAGAAAACAATGGGTTAATGTCCTTGGTAACAGTCCAGTTTTTTCCATTCGAGCTCATCAAGAGCCATGAGCTTAAGTGTAAAAAGGAGTGATTTTGAAAAATATTTTGAAAACATTTTTGAAAACATTTTGAAAAATACTTGGCCTGCTGCAGGTTGTGACTTCTGCAGAAGCACCTGCCATGCTGTGCACACATAAATAGGCCAAAAACCTGGGGTCTGTGCCCAAGGACTGACAGCCTGCAGCTGGACTCTGAGTTTGCCTGGCTATGCTGGAGAGGCAGTGGAAGTAAGTATAACCCCAAGTGGTATCAAACAAGGAGAAGACAAAACATACAGCAACAACAATTCTAAATACGTGAAAAACCAAGGGATTTAGGCAACTGCTTAAGTGCCCACTTAAAGGCAAGGAGACTACAAAATATACCTGAAGTTACCCTGAAGTGATTTCCTGAGTAGGGATGTTTTCCACTGCCAAGACTAACAATACTGGTATCTTACCTACAAATATAAATTTCCTGTCACTAGAAATCATGTCATTTGCACTGGAATTGGATTATTCCTCAGTTCTGAAGGCAGCAGCTGCTGTTGAATATGCCTTTGACCAGCTTTCAAAAAAGTCAGATCACAGAAAATACTATATACTCAAAGAAGCTCATCTCCCATGGGAAAAAATATTAAGCAGCTTCTGAAAGTAATAAACAGGAAGCCAATTCACTTCTGATTACCAAAAAAGAGATTTCTAATGACAAACACACTGCTATGATATTCAAAACCATCTACGATTAATAATGGACTATTAATCTACTATTGATAATTACAGTATACAAAATAATTGAACTATTGAAATAATAAAACAGATAATGAAAATTTTAAATTTGAGGCATTTCCCCCCCCTAATGATTGGCCCACTGTATCTCCCTGGGAGTTCTTGAGTCAGTGCTTTACCAAAGGTAACATCTGCCTACTCCACTCCATTTCTCTGCTCTGACTTCCACTTTCCATTGTGAGCTGGCCCTTCAGTTTGCTTGCCACCTCCTCCTGTTCTACCCCTGATATCGATCTTAGTGCTCTGATCAAAGAAAAGCCCCTTAGTGCTTCCTCCTTTGCTTGCAGGTTGGTATTTCTGTGTTGGCTGGTGAACCCACCCATAAATCATCATTCATCTGTTTTCTTTGGGACCCATTTCAGCCACACCGGGAATTCACTGCCCCCAGGCTGCTGGAGCTTGTTCTCACATACCATAGCAACACGGAGAACAATTAAAAACCACCAATAAAGGAAACCTCATGAGGATTAGCTTGATCATTCTTCCCCTTTCTCATGTTTACAAAGTGGATTCTCTTTGAGGCAGGATTTGTCCCTTCACATATCATCATCAAATACCTGCACAGAGCACAGGTGATTCTACAATAAAAGCCTCTCACCAAGTCAGCACATGTATCTTCTGGCCATTATTCCATAAACAGGAGGTATTTTTGAATCTTTGAAAGCTTTGGGCTCAGCTCCTTAAGTATTTTTTGCATATTCCTTCCTAGGAAACCTTCTTCATTTGGATCCTTAGCCCAAGCATCTGGTTTTGCTGTTCATCTCTTTCTAATATGACATTATCATTGCTATCTCACTAAAAATAATTTCCGTAACACTTTTTCTTTCTAGTCTGATGTCTGACATCTGCCCCTGCCAAACTACACTGGTCATTAAACTGGCAGCAAGCGCCCTGAAGCTGCAAACACAATGGAGAGCTAAGGTAGAGCAGAAAAGAACCATTTGTTATCAATCCAGGAGCACCAAAACCTCACATGGATTTATGCAAAGCCTTGTGCAGTGGCATTTTAACCAAAACAAGCAATAAAACACGCAGAAAAACACATTTGCCTGATAAAGATTACTTACTAGGTTTGCATTTAAAGGAGACAAGGAGGAATTTAGTGGTCCCTGGACACAGATCAGGCCCAAAAACCCGACTATTGACAAGGAGTTGGCAGGATCTCAGGTTTTGGCATTCATCCAGTACTTTCTAGAACAATGGGCAAAAAGGATAGTCTTGACAACAAGGTATGAAGCTATACAGCAATGAAAACACTTAGTTGTACTTTGTTCTACACAGGAGAGAAATCACAACTTTTTGGCTATAAACATGCAAGAAACATCTGCATCACTTGATCTAGGCCATAGCTCTGTGGACTTGGAGTCATGGCCAACTTTATGGGAAGACACTGATCACAGCCACGCTCACAGCAAATTAGGATGTTACCAACTTGCTGTCGTTTGTCACTTTTCCCTCTGCCCCTGGGGAGGCTGGCCAAGTTCCCCTGAGTGCCACCACAGCCTCGATGGTGCAGAGCCCACAGCACATGGAAACACACTAAGGCCCCAGCTGTCTCACTGACATACTTGAGGCACTTGCACACTGCTGAGCACATTTATGGGAGTGCGGTGTCCAGGGAAAGCATGGCAACAAAAAAGGTGTCCTCTTAACCACTTCTTGATCTGCTTACATGTACCTGAACATGCTCTGTAAATAATCTTCACTTGAAAGAGTTCTGACTAATGGCAAGTACAACTCAAGCTTTAAGCTTGTACAACCTCCTGCTTAAGGGACACTTCCTTCTCACTTGCAGTTAACACACATTATCAGATATTTACTTGACTTGCCATGAGCAAATTTCAGAATTGGTTTGATTGGACAGCACAGATGTGCAAATTTATCCTCAGCCTCCTTGTCTTCTTTTGTGGAGTGTTTTTAATGCTGTTCTAAGGCCATATCTAGTCCCTAATTTATTGGCCCAGCAATATATCCTGGTTCTTACAGTGCAGCTTCCCTGGGAGTGGCAGCAGAGGAAGACCACGAACAGGTCAGCAGTGTTATACACAAAGTGTTATGTGGACTCTCTCCCAGTCTGGCAAAAGGACTGAGTGCTCGTACTGCTCACAATGGTACTCCCACTCCAGCTGTGCTCTTGGAACTGTAACTGCAGAAAGTATGAAGACATTGCCAGGGCCAGTCTGACCAGTTTTTAACACAGTCACAAGCCAAAACACCTAAAAACACCCAGTTTACATGCAGCAGTGTGTTTGGGAAATTCTTATTCACCTCCAAAAGTCAGTTAAGAGAGGGCTTTTCTGACATTGTTTTTGGATAGTCTGTGTGGTTGTACACAGGATTCATGATGTTTAAAATCACAACACAGGCTGTGACAAAGGAGGGTGTTATCTCCAGGTCACCCCACTCTTAACAGGAGTAACTGTAATAAACCATTCTGATAGTTTTAGGTAGTCGCTCAAAATCTATGGGAATTTTTGCTTTTTTTCTCATCAGAAGAGGTCTCAGTCATACCAAGAGACCAAGAGACCAAATCACAAATTTAGCACTGTGGTGGCACAAGCTGCATTCTTGTTTCCAGGCTGAGAGAGTTGGCAGTGGCTGGATCTCTGTTGTCATCACTGGAAACCTTCCCTCCCAAGCAGCAATGACACACATTGGCAGCACATTGCAGTGATCCTACAGCTCCCATTGGCAGAGGAAGACGACATGCATCCAACACTTTTTCAGCAGTAAATGCACTCTAAAGAGCTTAAAAGGGAAGAAAAGCATGGCAGACTTAATTTTATCAGTCAATTTTCCTTTTAGAGAGTTGAAAGTAAAAAAAAAAAAACTCCTCCTTAATTGGGATAGTTCTGGAAGGGACCAGTGAAATAGAGTTACATTTTTAGTAAATGGAGATAGCTGTCCCCTGCTGAGTCACCTTCTGTTTGCACCTGAGCTGAATCATCTCCTGTGCATCTGTTTGTATTTTCTTCTGCCTAATGTAAACAGCAGTTGCTTTTTCTGTCATGATGCTGTGCAAAAGCACACAGCCACAAGAGCAAACAATGATACTCAAAACAGCACTGGGCAGTTGCTGTCTCTAGCCAGATCCAGCTTTGCAGTGATCCCTCTGACAAGAGGTCTCTGTAATACGTGCCTGTGATGCTTCCTCCCAGCTACAGGGCATCATCTCAGCTGCCTGTGCAGACTGCAGATCCACTTCCAAAGGGAAGAGAAGGAGGGATGAGGTCACTGGTGCTCTTTTCTAAGAAATCAGTTTACAAGATGTGTTCCTTCTCCTTAACAGAACTGGAACTCCCTGAGATGCAGAGCATTTGTATCTGACACAAATTCATGGCCTTGCCAAAATGCTTTCATGCCTTTGATCAGCCACAGTGCCCAAAGGATGATGGTAGTTTATATAACAGTTACCCCATGCTGTGTTTATTATATTCAAGGGAAAAAACTGCCCATGGAGACTTCACAAAGGCACTCACAAGCCCAAAATAACAATTGGTGCCACTTTGCTGCAGCCAGTAATGTAACATTAAGGATGCATCTGGCCTGCTGTTTTTGGTGGAGTGATGTACTTTCACATGGCCCATAGGTCATGTCTGGAATGTCCTCAAAATTGCAGTACATCATGGGTGAGCCACACTTATAAAACTGCCCTAATACTGTTTCTAGAGAGAGGATATTACTGCCGAACCACTTCATAGCACCCTTCAACTCAGTACTGGTGGGAACAGACATTCCTTGATGTCAAGAAGGAACGTATGGCCTACAGACAGAATACAAGTTTAACAAACAGAACATATTCAGATTCCACTGACTACTCATTTTTGCAAGGATTTATTGAGTTTGGAACAACACTGGGTATTTTTCACCATGGTGAAACAAGCCTTTGACAGCAGTGTAAGTCAGACCTTGATAAAAAAGTCTCCACAGCAGAAAGTAATAATTGATGAAGTATAAATCATTTTAAGCTATACTGAAACAGGCCCAGCAAGCAAACCATGGGTTGTTGCTGAAACAAATCAGGTAGTCACAGAAATGCAGGTATCTTCAGAAATTCTTGGGATTTGCTGTTTAGCTGTTGCTGTGCCTTTTCAGTGAGGGAAGACAGGCATGCAACAAGCCAAATGCCAACCAGCATGTGATCTTATTCGCTGGATTTGTAACCCTGGTCTGTCCAATGCTTGTGTCCTCCCCTGGGGTCAAGGAGGGCCTTTGTGACAGATTAAGACTGGTCAACTCAGCCACGACCAGCCCTTGAATGGAAAGGAGCAGACTATTATAGGAAGTTTAAGAACGGGGTTTTCCAAAGCAAGGTTCATCACAACGGAAGGCAATCTTCAAAGCTCTCACAATCCTATGGTAATGCCCTGCTGTGCAGACAAACCCTTCCAGCTGAAACACTTTTGGTGGTGAACTGCCCTAGGTACAGTGTCATCTCGTTCAAGGTCAAGAACACTTTCACACAAACAGCAGGGAAGCCATTAAAAACATTCTGTACCTTAAGAACCTTTACAACATGTGGTACCTGCAAAGAGGTGGGTGCCACGCAGTTCCTGGGTTCTGTCATCCTGGTTTCAGGCTCCCAAGCACTGCACATGCGGGGGTCCTGCCCATAAAATGCTGACTGAACGCTGATGGTTGAGTGCCGAGGGCAGTGCAGGCTCAGGTGCTGCCCGTCGCAGGCATAGGCGGTGTGATTCTGCAGGAGCTTCGTTAGGTAACCTAGAAAATATTCAGCTCTGTTACAACTAGCATAGGAAATGACAAGCTCGTTAGATAATAAGAAAACCACAATCAGTCTCCGGAAAGAAAGGGCATTGTAGTCAAGGCTATACGTCTGGCCTCCAGCCACCCAGTTCTCTGAATGGGTCACCCCTTACGTGCTCAGAGCACTCTGGGCTGCAAAACACAAGGTCTCGTGGCAGGGAGTGCGAGCCCTCCCAGCGCTCCAGCAGCAGTAGGATGGGCTGCACGGACAATACGTGGGCTCAGGCCCTTGCCAGTCGTGGCTGCTCACGATCCCAGGGCGTGCCTGCAGCAGTCAGAACGGTGTTACTGGGTTTTCTGCGCCAGGTTCTTGCATTCCAGCTGCCTAAGGTATTCCTTATACGTCTTGTTAAAAGGATGTGCTGCACTTTTGGGCTCGTGGGCAGTTGTGTTTCACACACTCCTAAGTAGAATGGAGGAAAAAAGAACCCCTCACATTTTCTTGTGGCAGCATTTTCTTGCTGTGGCCAAATCAGGGGCTTTTTTGTATCGTTAAAACAAAAATTCATTTTCTCAAAGAAAATACTGAAAAAACATTCACTCCTTTTGATAATTAAAATTTGCCCTTAAAGTAAAATGTCCTATTTAATTTTCACACTTTTGTCCTTCATAAACTTTTCTCAAAGACAAGCGATTTTCAAAAAAGTTTTTAAATAGAAATTTTAGTACTCCAAGCAAAAGATAAGAAATCATGTAATCATAGAATGACTTGGGTTGGAAAGTTCCTTAAAGATCTCCTAATTCCAACCCCCCTGCTACCTTCCACTAGAACAGGTTGCTCAGAGTTCCATCCAGTCTAGCCTTGAACACTTCCAAGGATGGGTCAAACATGTCAGTTCTCTGGCATCTTTTCCAGCTCCAGCTGTGCATCTGGATGACGAAAATCAGCTTTCCTATCAGTTACTAAGTCTGGAGGAAGGAGAAGCCTGCTGCATTGTTATCTTTACTGTTCCCTGTCTGGAGCCCAGGGGAGGACAGGAGTCAGGCAGATGCACCTTCCAGCGCAGCAGAGCTGCACTTGAGTTCCTTAGTGTGAGCACTGCCACTGCAACTAGGACAGAAAAAAAATGCACTCTGGACCTCAAGGAGAGCCATCCAGCAGCAATCACCACAGCTTCTCATGGGTTAAAAAGAATAACCAATCCCACAACCAAAACCATCCCCTACATTTTCTGTGTAATTGAGATCACAAATGATTGAAGTTCCTTGCCAGAGCCCCTCCTCTGTCAGCCTGCTCCTGAGAGATGCTGAGTGCTGCCAGGAGAACGGGCCGAATGCCCAATTGCACCCAAGTGACTTCACTATGGCCAGTGCTGCAGAGGGGCCTCCTGTGGCATTTGCTGAATGCCTTTGGCATCACCATCGTGCCATAAAGGGCCACGGTGTCAGGGTGTTCAGCCCTACATGAGTTGCAGGCACTCAACACCCTCACAGATACCACCCAATATTTTTAATCATTTCAATTCTTCAGGTTTTCAGTTACTTGGGGCCAAGAGTGCTGTATACAAAACAGTCCAGTATTCCCTAAAGAATATCAGCTATGCTGTGATTTGGATGAGTTCCCTGGCATCTTAACTGCTACTCTGATCCTGCAAATTCCTAATCCAGCATCTAAGCACCTTTCTCCAACAATTGCAACTATTCAATCCTTTAAGAAAATGTCTTTATAAAAAACTTGCTCTGATTCTGTAGGAGCAATATGGTTCACTCGTAAAAATGACATTAGATGGACTGGTGAAAATAAGATATCTTGCTCTCCAACCTTCCAAGCAGCTTAAACATGACTCTGCTGTTACTAAAATCCTTGTGTATTTGCACACAATAAGGGATAAAAATAGTAATGGAAACTGCTGAAACCTAATGTTCTCTGATAAGAGGAGTGGTGACATAGTATCTGAATGGCTTGTCTCACACGGCAGACCACGTAAACCTGCATTTTTCATTACTGCACATACAGACACACGTGGAACAGTCAGTCCTTTGCAGCTCACAGCCCATGCTGAGGAAGGACTCCCACTCCAAAAGTCACGATTTCCTCTTACCCTTCTCTGAAAAACTCCAGGTTCTTTCCTGTCCTCATGCTGGCCCTCTCCTCATAGTGGGGCACTGCCTGCCCTGCACTCATCAGTTTCCTCAGCAGCTGCTGCTTCTCCTCCTTTCCTGGGTAGTGTGGCTTGTAGTTGCCCTGGTAGAAGCTTCACCTTCTTGAGACCATGCGTGTCTCTGTGTTGTGACTGGCCTCTGTTCAGAAACAGATCTTCCCAGAGGGAGCAAATTCAGCCAAACAACAATGTAAAGTTGGGGGAAAATCGGGTGTGCTCTCTACCACTAATAACAGCTGTAGTGATCAGGAGTGAGGGTTGAACTCTTCCTGAGGCAGCTTCCTGTCCTCTCCGGTTGTGTTTACTTCATCAATATCAGTTAGCTGTGAATTTGGGGAAAGCTTTCTTTTACTATCTAAATATGGGAGCTGGAGGCTGTTCCTGGACTACAGCAGACCTCCAAGTCCTGGTCCCCTGCATGTCAGAGAAGTCTTCACTAGCTCCAAGATGGCCAAGGAGATTCCCTTTTCCTGAAGAGCAGGGCAGAGGGAGGGCTGGAGCACAACCAGCATGGATGGACTGAGGTTATGGCTCTGTGTTCACTTGGGCTGGGCAATCAGAAGACTTGTGAGTTTTGGGGTTTTTTACCTTGAGAATTGTAACCGGTCCCTATAAAAAAACTTAGATTACTTAATGTTTTAAACCTAATATTGGTTTATTTTCCTTGTTTTCTGGGTTAGGTAATGGAGGGGGAGATGTGGTTCAGCTGCACCAGTTACTTTTCCAAGTGTCATTCTGTAATGAGGAGGACTATAAAGTCCCTCTTTTTTCAGAAATAATAAATGTCACTCTTGAAAGGAATATGAAACTATACCAAAAAAGTTAACTACCATGAGAATTGTCTAAATTAGAAAAGCTTGAAAATACTGCAGTGTCCCAATAACATCTCTACACCTCTGTGTGAAAGCCCCACTAAGCGCTTTCCCATTTATCCAGGACACACATTCCCAAGCAATGTTTGGAGTGCTCTGCATCTGGAATCATGTACGAGACGTTAGAGACTGGCTCAGAAGTTAAGCCTAAAGCACACAGGCACAAAAAAATCCTATTATTTGGAGGCCAGAAGGTATCGTCCCACCCAACTGTCTGTCTAACCCAGACTACTCCCTCATTGTAATCTTTTACTGAGACTCAAAACACCAGTACAGAATCCAAGCGTAATCCTTTCTTCCAGAATTAGCCAAATTAGTCACAGCATCCACTGTGTTGACAAAGAGCTTCAACTAAAAAAACATAGCACCAAAGAACCACACAAAACGCTGAGGCTGAGCAGCTGAACAAAGCCTTACTGATCACTTTTTACTGAAAAGGAGAAACAATAAATTATTTTAAAAATGACTGACCAAAAAATAAAAAACTGGCATAGGAGAATAAATAGATACTTCTTTGTATGAAAAAGAATTCTTAAGGGGTTATAGCTTCTCATACTTAACCACTTGCTCCTGGCATAATCACTTTGAATAGCAACGATAAGGGTAGAAGTTGACCTGAAGGTATGGAAATTCAATTTTTTTTTCTGTTTAAAAACACTGAAACTCTAGGAACTTAGAAAGTTCTGTGTATGTTCGAGCTCCCCAGATACAAGGATCAAGGAGAAGAGCATTTCAGGCTGTGAGCCCAATGCCCCCAGCACACACTAAAAGCAATCTAAGCATTGGCTCAGGTAATGTCTTTTGGGTAAGAGAGCAGCTTTGCAATGCAGTATTTTTAGAGGCTGAAGCTGAGTAGTCCACAAGCTGTGAAGGTTCTCAGAACTGGGCCTTCATACACAGATTTAGTAACATCAGCTCCTGTGTATCATTCAATTTAGTTTAATTAGCACAGAAATTTGCTAGCTCATTTTAAAGACATACCAATCTATTTCAGATCAAAATAGATAGAAATAGCACACGTATTGTTGTGGGACTCCCAGAAGGCTAATCCATCCGGTAAATCTCCATCAGCTCCCACAGTTCTGTGAAGAATTGTGCCAACACTCATTAAAAATACACAGCTTGGTATTAAAAAGCCAGCTTGGTGAATTTGAAGGAAGCTATTTCATGCAGTGATAGCAGAATAGTTAATAAACTCTACTACAAACACCATTAGAAGCACGACTCTGATATTGCTTGGTGTTTGGGATCCAGCTGCAGTACTTCTCCAGCAATATTTTCTCCATTGGTTTGTGAAGGAAGCACTGAGGAGAAATTAACTCCTGAATTTCAGCCCCAATCCCATCTGCCATACCATCTGCTGGTCTCGATGCAACTATGCCACAGATCATGCTGTGGCAGGGTTACTCTGTCCACAGGGACAAGGATCTCTTGGCATTCCCTTTCACCTGGCTGTCTGTAAATTCTGCCTGTGGCAGCTCTTTTTTAGGATTAGTAATTGAGGAAAGGAAAATGTTACCCAGGAAAGAGACTGTTTCTAAAATTCATTACATTATGTTTCTTGCTTCATCATTTTATTATTTTTTTATCTAAGTGCCATGTGAACATTCTGTTTGACTCACTCCATGTCGCAATCTTTAATCAGTAAGAAATACACTTAGACAGAAGCATTGTTTATTCTTCTTGCTGTTCAGAAATCAGCACAATTAGATTTATTCAGCACATGCACATAAAAATCTGTAATTCCTTAATATATGCCTTCTTGCATGTCACCAATCTGATTTAATTTCCCTCCATGCCTTATTTTTTTCAGTGTGCCTTTTTCCACTGTTCCTCTCAACCCCTTGCTCTCTTGCTAGTGACTACCATCCTACCAGCTTCAAATTTTCACTTGTACTGCAGAGATAGCATGAAAAGTTGGTTTTCTGTGCAAGGAAAATGTTTTTCATATAATCACTCTATTTTTTGTATTATCTAAATCTTTTTTTAAGCAAGGATAGATGTTTACTTGGAAAAACTAGGCATAATCTAGTTTCACTAATAAGATAGTGACCACAAAACCCCATTCCTTTTCCAAATGCCTGCTTTGGTTTCAGAGCACTCAAAGTTGTTGCTTTTCTTAGAGTCGGTCCTTGAGACTTTTCAGGTGCCCATATCTAAAGGAGATGAAGCTTATGAGATCTTGACTTCTGTCCATCTGCCATTCCTTTACTCAACACCTTTTAAGCACAATGGCCAGTTTCAAACCAGAGGGGTGCAGGGCTCAAAGAAATAAAGGTCCTAAAAGTTTCATGGAAATTGAAGCCTGAGCTGCCACTTTCAATTCAGTGTCAATGACTAAGGCTGCAAGTGAATTGGCAGCTGGAGAGACAGGATGGTTACCGTGGAGAGCCATCAGCCTGATGCCAGTGGAGCAGTTTGTTTCCACTGGCCTCACTGACAGATGAAGGATTAAGTATGCAGGAAGAAAATGCTTAAGTTGGTAGTGAGGATGCTTTTGGGGTAGTATGGCAATCAAAGCAGTGGTCAAGATATCAGTCACATTTTCCATGAACTGTTTTATCCACATGTATGCTTTCCTAAGGAGGTTGTCTTCATTTTTCCCCCTCATGGATCATAACCATCTTACTGAATCTAATTCCCACTGTGTGTTAAATCTGAGGGTCAAATTAAGCAAGAGCTCGATTCTACTTAAGCCAGAGAAAAGGCCAGGCAACCAGCAGATAATTCAGTGCAAAACCTCATTCACACTCAAGTTTAAACAGGGTTTATTCAGAGAGCAGCAGCACACACAAGAAGCCAAGCTGTGAGCTCTTCCTAGAAAAAGAAAGCCAAGCCATCATGAATAAAGAACAGACCTGTAACTTTTTGGTCCCAGTTTCTCCAGGAACCACACAAGCTCTTCCTCTCAGTGCCACTCAGCTCAGACTTGCAGTTCAGTGAGTTACATTTTTTGCAGAGTGGGAAAGCCCATGAATCCTGAACTTACACACTGCATGCCTATTCTGTTTCTCACTTCCTCCCACAGGTGTTCTCTGTCTTTCATAGCTACACTTTCCCATTCCCTTGTGTTGTCTCCTAGGAGTTTATTGTATCCCAATAGCTTTCTGAGGAAATTGGATCGATCCCTATGCACTCCTGTTTTCTCTCTTGCTTTCTGTTTTTATTTCCTTCTTGTGTCAGGAAGAGACAAACTGTTCTTGATCCCCAAAATCTTGGGTCTGTAGTAAACTCCACCCTATAGTCAGTTATATTTCTCTCAGCTATTCCATGAAGCCAGAATGGCAAACACTTGTCCTGGGACCTAATATGGAACTACTCCAGTAGAAAAGGAAGATTTTCTCCATCCCATCGAAAGAAGCTGACAAGAGGCATGGGTTAGGGGAGACTTTAAAGCTCTTTTCTGCCCTTGCCAAAAATCCTCCTTTTAACTGGAGACAGAGTAGCCTCTTCTAGTGCCATTGACAAGAAGAAACAAGAGAAAGGCTCTGTGGGCAGCAACTGTTTCTGGAGACAGAATGAGAGACTCTATATGCTCAAAGACAAAAAACTTCTAATATTCCCAAAGACTGCAAGTAGGAGAACCTCAGGGGCTAGAGGAAAATGTTTGTCTGAAAACTCAGATTTATGATCATGAACCTTCATGTTCATTTTTCCCCAAGAGAGCCAGGGGGCTGTTCATTGCCACCTCAGAAAACAAAACAGAGGTTTTGATTTGCAAAGAAAACTCTGACTCAAGATTTGCTTTTTTTTTTTGTATCCCCACTTATATTTGCCATTCAGAAAAAAAATCAGAAAATCTGAAAAGATCAGAAAAAATCAGAAATCTGGCAGCTCACAGATTTGCAGTGCTATGATGGTTTATAGTACAGTAAGTCCAAGCTGGAAATGCAAAAATACACTCCCCACTTCACTCTCAGCACTTGATGATTTTCTTTATACCAACATTTCTTTGTCCTCTACTCAGTTCTATCCCAAAGAAATGAAAAGTTAAAAAACTGCAAAACTATTCTGAAAGAATAATTCTTGTCTTCCTATCCAAGATTAAATACAATGAAGAAAAATAAACAGATATTTGTGGGTTTGAGACCCTCATCCAAAGCCAGTGAAATCCTTGGGAATCCTTCCAGTGACCATAGGCTTTCAATTAGGTCTTATATATGAGTGATGTTTTAAAATTAATTCTAAATTAAGAGCCAAACCTCACTGGTATTTAATTTGTTGCCAGAAGCCACACAATAGACCTTTGAAGCAAAACTCCTAAAATGCCTAGAAATTCAGATTAAATGACTCACCAATGCTGAACAAATAAGGCGCAACCACGCCTCCTTCTGCTCTTCAGCTCCCTTAAGACACTATTTTCTCTGTGTTGGGTAATATATCAAAATATTTCAATTTTAATTGTAGATTATGGCTGGCAGATGACAGAATTCTCCTAAGTGTTGACTGGTCAGACAGTGCCTTCTCTGTCTGGGGACACTTCCAACAAAAGCTGAGTATTTATCTGGAACAAGCCTGTAGTCCCTTTCTCTAATAAAGGTGAGACTGGAAGCTCTGCCTCTACTGGGAAGGATATCAGCAGCAGATGGAACAGGAATGCACAGGGGAGCTAATCCCTGCTATTTATTTTGAATAAAAATAGCTTATGGTGTGTCAGGTGCCAGCAGTCTGCCTAGGGAGAACAGAGAGAGTTCTGCCCCAAACTTCCTGCCCCAAAGTTGTGAGAATCTGATAGACTCAAATGTGTTGGTCTCTGAGTAGTGGAGCTCAGGAACTTAAGTTTTGTGTCTCATGTCTGCATGCCCCAACATCTGTAGGGGCAAGGGCATTAGTTCATTTCGGAAGAGCTTTGGGGGCAGCAGCCCTTCTTGGGGATGAAGACCTAGCTTACTGTAAAGGCCGCATAAATTGTGTAAGAACTTGACAGGACCAAAGCTTTTACTTCTCTAACAAGGATAACTAAATCTCATCAGTGGATTTAACAAAAAATATTAGCACACCTGAAATGTGGTTTCATAAGTTACACTTCCTCAGAAAGGCAAAAAGAACTGCAGGAAAAAGCCTGAAACAAAACCTTGGGTCTCAGCACCATGATCTAAACTAAAATCTCTGTTCTGACACACACCTCTTTATTCCACAGAACAAATCCCAGACCAAAGCCCACTTCACTCAGAGAAACTTTAAACCAGACTTTGAGGTTTAACTCACACATTACTGAAATGAAACACATTTCTAAAATGAAATGCTTTTCTTTAAATAAAGCAATGAACACTTGACTTTTACAAGGCAGTATTGAGAAGATGCATCATTGCATCACTCCTTCTAGCACTCCTTTAAACATCGTGGTTGAAGGACATGCTACAATTGCCACAGTGAGTCAACAGAACTGACTCAAGAAAATTTGTATAGGATTTTATCTGACCAAAAGAAAGCCAACAGAAAAACCTCTGCATCATTGTGGTTGGTAGTGATTGATCCTGCCACGTTACTACAAACAAAGCATTTGCTCAAAGCATTTGTTTACTTTCCTTTTACCTGGGGGAATCTGGGATGGGTGAATGTCACAGAACTTAATGGAAACTTTTAATGTAGAAAGGTCACAGGAGCAGATTATATTTCTTGGATGAACTGGTTTGCTTTTTCATTAGAGCCACTTGTTTCTGTGGCTGGGTCAGGAGACCAAGTCTACGGAGTTAAAGCAATGCTCAGTTCGGTCTGAACTTTTGGAAGAAAAGACAAAAAACTTGACACCAGTGGACAGAGATTAAAAGGTTCTACCCCTAAGCAGCGTCTGCTTTCTGTTAACATCCAGAAAGTCATTCCTCACCCCAGTTATGCAATCACAATTACTTCATTTTTGATCTTCAGTTACAGCCACATTTCTTGAAAGCTGCCCAGAAAACCTGGCTGGGACTCAGGTAAAGAAAGGGAGACTGAGTGCTGAGTGAGCCAAGGAGGCGAGGTCAAGCCTGAGCTCAGAGCAGCAAGGAGAACAGAAAAAGAAGGAAGTAGCATAAAAAGGGGGTGAATGGACGTTCCTCGGTTTTGCCAGAGAGAAGGAGTTTGTTCCCAGATGGATAAGGGGTCAGTTCACTTTGTCAGCAGACAGGGAAAAGGTGGGAGGAGGAGTGGGGACAGAATGGAGAGCTGAGGCCTTTTCCCACTGCCAGCATGGAGAGCAAGGGGATGAGAGGAGCTGAGGAGCAGTGATCCCTGCTGCTGGGAAGGTGCCCACAAAATGCCACCATCCCCAGCCAAGCCAGCTCTCTCTCAGAAGCTGGGCTTTCTATAGCACCAGGACACCTAGAGTGTGAAATACTGGAAAGTTTGCTGGGTTTTCCAGCTCCTTGTTTGGCCTGTTTTGGGAACCAGTCCTTGAACATAAAGGAAACATGAATGAGGAAATGGCTGTCATGAAGCCCTGATGGATGTCCTGAAAAATGGCTCTTCTGATGGTGTCCTGAGAGCCCAGGGTGTTCAGAGACTGGAGAACCAGCAAAATTCACAGCAGTCCCCTGGAATGGGACCTGATCCAAAAGATGACAGCTACTAGTGATCACTGAGAAAATAAATAAATATTTTAGTTAAAAGGTGTGTTTTGAAGAACAGGCATAAGGGGAAGAAAATTCTGTAGTTGTAGGATGACCCTCATATTCAGGAAGGTCTAAGGAAAGAACTGTGGATTAAATGTCTCTTCTCCCAGACCTTCAGCTTTCAGTTTAAATTTGGGCATGAATACTTGGATTCCACTTTGAAAAATTAATCACACTGAGGACTGCAGACCTCAGAGCACATCTCCACTTTCAGTAACTAATGGAACTAATAAATATAGATTCATGGAATCATTAAGGTTGGAAAAGACCTGCAAGATCATCAAGTCCAACCTTTAAATTTCTTGTTTGTTGCTTCAAGCTGCTAGAGAAACATAGATTATGCAGATCTTTATTGTGTCAACATTACTTCCAATAAGATAAACTATTGAGTTGTTCTCACAGGGTTGAATTTTGAACTGCTGCTGGTGTTTTATTTCAGAACAAACTCATCTTGAGGCTGCTGTTACAGAGCTTGTAATTCTTTAACAGAATTAAACAGCCTGAGGATGGCACTGCAGGATGTCATCTCACCTCTGCCAGCTCCTGGTCCACAGCACCTGCTTTTGAAGCAGCTAAAAACTTCTGCCTATGCTCTGTGTACATTTTTTTAGAAGGTTACAGTAACATTTTAGTCTTTTCTGTCATTCTGGATTAGATCTCCATGTTAAAATTAAAATGTGAGCAGAATTTGTTCAGGCCTGGGAACTTCCCAGTCTGGTAGGAATTCTGGAATCTGCTTTCCTTTTCTACATTTTATTTACTAAAACGTCTGCATGTCATGTTTAATACTGATCTCTGGGGTGAGATAGCTTTTTTCTCTGGTCATCCTACCTATTTGGAAAGCTCAGTGCACAATGAATACTGAAGACAGATGTACTTCTGAAATTGATCTTGGATAACCTTATCTAAATAACATCATTTAAAAAATGAACAGACTTTTATGAGAGGAACTTTCCTACATAAAGATATAATTTTTAACTCAGTGGCTAGTTGAAAAGGAAAATTTGAACATTTGTTTTATGTTATTGCGGAGAACCACCATGTGATTCCAAAACTAACATCCCAAACCAGCAGTTAAGCAAAAAAAAAACCCACCAAAGAATGAGACAGCAAGCATTTAAAAGCCTTTCACATGTGAAATGAATTTAATATGAGAAATATAGCTTATCCAAGTACGTCATTCTGATCTTTATATTTCATGGCTGCTTGCTTAGAAATTTTCAGGATTGTAGAGCCGAACACAATTTGAAAAATTACAAATTGTCTTTTTCTGTTGCTGAGGAAATAGTTTCTACAGAACCATGATCATCATATTGAACTGTATCAACACGAACTATATTAAAATGCATAACATCACATATTGGCTATTAATTATATATTAACTTTGTTCCCGTGCACTCGACTGGCTTTTGGGAAGTTGTGCTCTGTTCAATACGGGGAGGGTTTGCTTCCTGCCCTAGGGACAGTTCCTTAAGCTTCCAACTGCCGGGAGTATGCTGTGCTGACTGTGACACATAGAAAGGAGAGAAACAGCTCTTTTAAATAACTTTCTAACAGCAGTGGGATGTCCTGGAGCACCAGAAAAGTTACAAGAGTGCAGTTTTCACAAACAAAAAATAGAGATTGCTTCCTCATCTTGATGGAAACAAGGATGTTTTCCCAGTTCCTGCAGTCACTTCACTTTGCAGTGATGCAGCACCTTCCCAGAGATTTGTGATTCCTGGGCGACAGCTGGTGCCTCTGCTCTCTGGGAAGGGACTGCCCTCATCCACTCCTCTCATGCTACGAGGCTTCCCTCCTAGCAGAGAGAAGTGCAGCACTTGTTCGCTCCCTCAGGGCCCGACTCCAAGTCTCCAGGAGAAAGTGGGAACCTTTCCAGGGACTTCCACGCACTTTTGGTCAGGCCCTGGCCGCTCCACGCCCAGCGTTCCCACCGCGCAGCGACAGCTCGGCTCCTCGCGTCCCTTCCCACCTGGCCCCTCTGGAAGCCCTTAACCCTCTCCTCTTTCCTGCCTTCTCCACGGCACATCGGGCCCGCGCTGCCCGGGGTGCAGGCCCGGGACACGGCCCCGCAGAGGGGTTACGGCACCCGGAGCGCCCCGGGGAACCCGCGGCTCCGTGCGGCGCTCCGGCCGGCAGCCCGCGGCCCCTGCCCTGGACGTGGCCGTTCCCCTCGGGGCATTGCGGGGGCTGACAGCCCCCGCCAGAGCCTGCCCGCGGCGTGTCCTGTCCGCCTCCGCTCGGCCCCTCGGGGCTCCGCTGCCCCCCGCACCCGGGAGCCCGCCGCTCGGTGCCCGCCCCGTACCTGAGAAGTCGGCGAGAGCCGCGACCTCCGCCCCGCACACAAGGACCACGCAGGAGAGGAGGCGGAGGAGCCGCCCGGGCTCTACCTGTGCGCGGCGTGGCTGCTGCCCCGCATCCCCGTCCCTCATGGTGCGGGAGCGGGCGGCTCGGGGCGGGGGGGCAGCCCCGCCGCTTCACATGGTGCAGCCGGTCCCGGCCGGCGGTGCGGCCCCCCCGGGCCGCCGGCGCCCTCGGGGCTGCCCTTGCCCCGCGTGGGAGGAGGAGGAGGGGGCGGAGAAGGGCGGAGCAGCCCTGCCAGCGGCCGCGGCGGGAGCGGGTCCAGCCGGCGCGGGCACTCGGGACGCGGGGGCGGCGGGGAAGGGACGGGAAGGGACGGGAAGGGACGCGGGCTCCTGGCGGCGCCGTGCCGGGCACTGCCCTCGGCGCACATCGTGCGGCCGGGCTGACTCAGAGCCGGCTGCACCTCGCCCGCCCTCCCCAGCTCTCCCCACCCCTCGCCGGGCCGTTCGCGCCTCCCTCCCGATCAAGAGGCTCTGTTTCACCGTCTCCCCCCTCAGTCTTGCTTGGCAATGTTTGGAGGATTGTCTCAGACTAACACACACAGCGACTCGTGACCACATTTTCCCACTTGTGTTTTTCCCGAGACAGGTGCAAGGTGCTCCCCATCGCTCCCTGTCCCCGCAGCCCAACTTCCCTGCTTTCCCTACTCCAGGCGCCCTCGGCTCTCGTGCCAGACCCTGCCCAGTCTGCTGCTCCAGCCCCGCTCCTGCCCTTACACCTGGGCTCACGGGTCTCTGAGCTGTACCTACGCCTGGCAGGATCTCTGGAAGAGGGATTTCAGTGGGCAAACAGCACTGACTCTGCCATGTTGCAAAAGGACCACCTCTGTTTCCTCACACTGGCGGTGCGTGACACCACCTTACCGCAGCCCCGGGGCTTGACGACTCCAGTTCAGCGTGCCTTGAGTTTGAAGTGTGTAGGCTTGGTTTAAAGCTTTCACTGTAAAGTGAGGAAAAATCTTGAAGTTACTTTGAGAGACTTCAAGTTGTTCCCTGAAATCTTTTGTGATACAGAAAAGTGAACCAGTGAGAAGTTCAAACAAATGGTTATTACTACCTGCTAAACTACCTTCCAATGTAATTTGTTGCTGCTTTTAAGGTATGAGGGACTCAAGGGAATAAATCAGGACAGCTCCCAGTTCCTGTAAGAGCTGTCCTTAGGAAAGAGAGCTTAGAACCAACACTGGAAATGGGGCACAAAAGCATCTTTTTTCCTGGGGCTGTGGGTAAACATGAATATCCAGCTGTTTACATCCCACCATGCATGATCACACTGACCCCACGAGTGAGTCGGTGAAAGATTATGGAACCAAACTAATTGTGTTAAATCTATTCCTCTCCTCCTGCTCCAACTGAAGTTGGATTTGAATTTCCCAAGTTTGGCACCTCTTTTCAGAGGTTACACTGAACTTTGACCAACTTGGTCTTCATGTTTGAATCTGAATCCACTTTTGTTCCTCACCCTCTCCCTCTTCACACAAAGAAAAACAACTGGGTAACACATATATTAGCCTATGCTTCCTTAGTCTTGGGCAGATAAGAGCAAAACAGGTTTCACATGAACCTGTCTGAGGTCAGGGACATTCCATCAAGTGTTACTGAACTCAGATAAATGGGATCAAAGATGCCGAAATAACAGTTATAAAATCACTCTGAAACATCTGCAACTGCAAACACAGATGGGGAGAGAGAACAGTAGCTCTGCAGGTGAAGCCCTTGCTTCTGGCTGCTTCAGATAAGGACAGTGTTTGCCTCTGAACTCATCCAGTTACCCTCTGCCTTCCAGATGGGGAACTGGAAGGAGACTTATGGGAGTCTCCCTCTACTACCCTCCTTTTTTCCCTTGACCTGGCCTTACCTGATCATTCAATCTGACACTTCCTGCACTTGCTGTCTCAGCTCAGTCCCACCGAAGGCAGAGATGAATGCTGGGGAACAAGTAGCACAGATTTTAACAGAGAAAGCATTTGGAGGCCATACTTGGATCCTCTAGAAAGGTGTTCAGATAATTAGGGTGAACTTAGCTGTCTATCCCAACTTCCTAGCTGCTATAACCTCGTATTTGCCATAACTTCAGGTGAGTGCAGAGCACCTGTGGCTTCAGGCTGCCAAACCACCACTCCCTATACAGCCAAAGGAGAGATATCTCATATTCAGGCCACCTGCTACAGCTCTAACAGGAAGTGTTTCACCTCCTTCGCTCACATCTGCTCATTACTCCCTGGAGTAGATGTCAATAATGACCACTCAGTCTGTTGTGAGTGACTGAGTAGACAATAGATCTGTGGCAAGTACACAATCAATGCAGAAGAATATATAAAGCATCAAAAATAACTGGGAAGTATCCCATACTTGTGCTTGAAAGGCTTTGAATCAGGTCTGCCAGGGCTGTTGCCTGATGAGCACTTGTGAATCTTCTCTTCCCAGTGAGATAACATAGCTTTTTTTCTAGCCTGGTCGTGCTGTAAGCAAGAGACCATCCCCAAGTGCAAGAATGAGCCTGGTATGCTTTTGGCACTCTGCAGGTATAACCCAAAGGCAAAGACAGTTTCCAAGTGGAATGACTGAACTGGGAGAGGTTCAAAAGGTAGGTAACCTCCAGGGAGGTGAAGCAGTGACGGTTGAATGACAGCACGAGAGGCAGCTGGGTGCTCCTGCTTGTAGACATCTGCCTTCAAGGGAAGCCTTCCTATGAAGGAGGAAAGCTTATGGACACTGTGGCTGACAGGAACTGAATGGCATTTATATATCTATCTCTATCTATATCTATATCTATATCATCTATATCTATATAGTGGGGTTTTTGTCTTTTCCCTCTGAATGAGGGCTACTTTGCTATTCAAAATTAACCTAAAACCAAGTAATCTAAAATATAAAAAGTTGTCTTCCAAATCTCTGCTATTCCCTGTGATGGGTAGTGCTTAAATAGTAAACCTGGAGACAGCAGTGTAAAACACAAAGGCAGGAAGGGAGAAAGTGTTTACCATGATGTGATGTGCAGAATGCGTCTCTTTGCTACAGCCTTGGAAGCAGCTCCTAGAAGCTGGCAATACTCAGTTGCTGGAAGACAATATAAGTAATCCAGACATGTTTAGCATGTAGAATTACAGAATCTCAGCCTTGTCCTTTCCTCACAAACAACAGGAATTAGATTCCTTTTTTTTCCCAAAGAAAAAAATCACGCGAAAGTCCAGAAGTTAGAATCCAGGAGAGATATCACATCTGTTTCAGACAGTTTCTCTCTTTTTGACTTGGGGAGAAAATAAATGATTTCACAGTGCCAAAAATGCAGGATTTGTGTTGTTACATGGAAGCTTTGCAAAAGCAAAGCCAAAATCTGAGCACTTAACTTCTTTTTTTTCCATATTATTAATTTTTCCCTGAACTTCACTCCAACTGCCAATTCAAGACTCATATCAAGTTTAGTGTATGGAAATGCCAATAAAACTAGTGTGTCAGTTAAGAAGTAAACAATGTGAAATAAAATAAAGTGAATGTGAAAAAAACAATGTGAAAGAAAATAGATGGTTGAGTTAGATGGCCTAAAATTTTCTATTAGTGAAAAAAATCACTAGATCTATTGTAGAATAACAAAAATTGTCAGAAAAATATCTCAGAAATACTTTTTCCCACACACACACACACACACACACACACACACACACGTCTGTGTGTACACTTCCCAGCACTATACCCCCTACTGCTTTTTCTTCCTGCTTTGTCCCATATATTTTTTTAAGAGCTGATATTTGTCATTTTCATTTTATTCTCCCAGAATAAAGTTTCCAAGAAGTTCCCTAATGTTCTTTTTGACTTTTGAGGATTAACACAAAACAAAACAATTAAGAACAAAACCCCAAGTTTTTCCACATTTTTAAAAGTTTTATATTCCTGCATTCTGACACGGACAGAATCTACAGAACAGTTCAAACAACTGGGTTGCTATCCTCTCTCTGTTCCTATGGAAATGAGTGTCAGACCACTTAAAACAAAGCACATACTTTACAGTAATGATTGTATGGTGATTATTTAAAATAACAGAGTGCATTTTTCCCAATCCAGCCTCTATTTCTATGGATACAAGCTGAAAATAGTTGTAGAGAAGCTTGTTCCACATTTTTTTCTAGTTCTAAATGTGTTTTGGATGCTGTAAGTTCTCACAAGGTACTATGGGTATGAAGATCTAACAAGATCTTCAAGTGTACTGTAATTTGAACTTGAGAGGACCAATTCAGTGAGCCAGAGTTAGGAAACACTCTTGTGTGTGTAAATAGAAATTTGAATGAATACTGAGTGCAGTACTCCGCACAGCAGGTTTAGAAGGAGGGGAAATATTTGCTGTTTTCTGCTATTTTTTGACTCGTTTCAGAGAGAGCAAACTCAGCTAAACAAGTTTTGAGCTTTGTGCTCATGATCTGCTCCTTGGCCAAACTAATCATAACACCACAGAGACCCTGACCACTTCACAAGACAGAAGATGTGACCCATGAAGTTTGTAAAGCCAATCTCCTCACATTTCATTTGGAATGAAACCTCAGTCCATTTCCTCACCAGGCACAGCAGAAAGTCCCCACTCCTCACCCTCCTGAACGCTGCCAGTCTCGCTGGCACTTCTCCTCTACACAGATTATTTTTTCTAGCAGTGCACCTGGCACTTGTATAGACATGAACTAAGAGGCATGTCCCATCTTACATAGCTTACTGCTGGAAACAAGAGAAAACATGACCTAAGGTGGAGGCAGAACAAATGCACCAAGGAAAAGGTCCTGGTTTTGTTGTTCTTGCCCTCTTAAAGCACCCAAGTTGTCCCTGGTCACTTCCTGACATGATGCTTCAAAGACACACTGGGAAAGACTAGGTGTCTTGCCTCTCAGTTTAGGAAGGACATTAGGACACAGCTGCTGGGTGGACCGTGGTCTTGGAAATCAACCTCTTTGTGAAAGTGCTTCATTATGGTTTTATGAGCCTGCCTTTGATGGGTTGTTTTCACTGTTCCCCTTTAATAAGTATTTAAGCTAAGATTTTCCGAAATGACTAATGATTATGTACTTGAAATTCAAGACTGAAGCTTTTTAAAGCCACAGAATCAATGTCAAAACACTGAAAAAACTGTGGCTTTTCCAAGAGCCTTGAAAAAATCAGGATTCAGGGTCTCTCAAGTTAGGTATGTAAAGGCATAGGAAACTGGTACTGTTTCAGAAAAGAGTAGCCCATATCAATACCTACTCAGTGAGAGTTAATAGTTTTGAGATCCTGACCTCAGGCTAATTCAACCTGAGCACTGTGAAATTAGAAGCAAATTACAAAATTTGAAAATAATATTACAGTGCTTGTAAGTGCCTGCTTTTCCTATCAGGACTGTAAGGGCTCCCTGGTAAGTTCTGTGTCTCAGTGACTATGCCTAACTAACTCAGACTGGATGGTGCTTGAAGATTATTCCATGTGTAGAAGGTGAGAAGGATTTCAGTACACAGAAGATACCCCGAGCATTGCAGTAGATACTCAGAGGTGCTTCCAGCATATGCCTCCTCTGGCTCTTCACAGCCTACTCATTGACCTCTCCACTCTTCTGTCCTCTTCCCTTCTTTTCTGATCTTTCCACCCATCTTCAGCACCTGGGCACTCAGCCCAGTTCCAGACTCACACCACGCTCTGACTCAAAGCCCTGATGCTCATAATGCCTCGTCGGCAGATCCTTCCCTATCGACAGGCTCTAATATTCCTCGTGGGAGGAAGATAAATTGCCATTAGTCAGGCCTAAAATGCACTCCTTGCACTCCAGCTGAAATAACTATGGGACTGGGGGAAGAGGGAGAAGAGGCAGAGCGGCGATTTTGTTTTACAGCATCCAGAGTAAAAAAAGTTGCGGTTTGACTTCAGCCTTGCCAGCCCACTCATCTCCTGGGTCCATACACTGACCTTGCACATCACCTGGACCTCCTTGATGCCAAGTTTCTGGAATTCAAGCACTGCAATGACTGTGTCTCCAAGTGTATGTCCTAGCACTGGGCTGATCAGAGCAAGGATCATGGGACTATGGGATGGACATGTGATGACAAAGAAGTGACTGTGTTGGGAATTCTCAGGAGGCTGTGCTGAGGAGGTGGTCCTGATACTGCATCTCTTGGCAGCATCCACCCTCTCTCCTTCTGTGATCCCATGCCTCAAAGTGTCAAAGGCTGGAAAGCAGGAAGATTTGACAAAGAGCTCTGTATCACACTTTAAATTTTGGGAAAAACTGAAGGAAACTTTTCTGTGGAATAATTGTGTAAACTAAGACCAAACATTGAGAACTCCAGTTTTAGAGATGGGATTTTGGATTAAATCCATTCCCTCTGAATGCTTTCTATGGTTAATTTATACATGAAAAAATCTTTTAAGAAATGAATGCATTTCATACTAGTATAGGGTAGGGGATCACAACTCACAGATGACCTTGAAGTGAAACCACCACAGGGGTTACTTTAACTGGGGCTACAGTACCCAGACACCAGTGGGTTTACAGGACAGGTTTGGGCTGGGATTAGCATGGGCTATAAAGCTGGGCTCATGCACAGGTCTGTCAGCAGTCCTCAGAGACAGTCCCTCATCTGTAGGGAGAGGCTGCAGGCCTGGAGATCAGGCTGAGTTTGGGAAGGGTCATGAGGACATGGTTAGGGAGTGATGTAAATGCGTATCAAGAGACTTAATCCTGAGGGGTGGCAAGTATTACCTATAGGACAGCAAGTATCTGTGCTGAAGGCTGGAGATAGGGGCTGGCTGAGAAGGACAGGAGTGTTTAAGGCTGAAATCAGAAGAGAAACCTTGGTGAAGCTTTGCATTTGAAATAGCCTCATCTGCTAAATCAGATTTTTGTCTTCAGGACTGCATGAGTGAGGATCCCACAGCGAAGAAAAAGGTTCAGGTTTGGGAGGCAAAGGCAAGAAAGCAGGACTGCAGGGCTGGGGCTTGTCTGTTTACATAGTGTTCAGAGCAGTAAAGGCTTCAGAGGTCGCAGCTGAGGCAGGAAAGGACCGCTTGGCTCTATTAGTCTTGCATCTAGAACTGTTCCTTGAACAAGGTGGAGAGCTGAGGTTCATGCAAGGGACCAGGAATTGTTTTTCAGACTTGAAAATGCCAGAGGGGCAGTGTGTAACATGGATATGATGATGTGTTCATCTGGCAAGAATCACAGAAGAATATTTTGATTTACTGAAAACCGGGTGGCTCCGAAGTAACTACTTGACTCTTTCGCTGCTCCCATCTGTTGCACGTATAAGCACAACAGAGCAGATGAATTTTGTCTGAGCCTGAGGTCTTCGACTGGCCCTCCATAAAAGCTGCTTGCCAAAAAACACTTAGGAGAGGAAAGCTGTCAGATATAACAGAGAAAGAAAAGGACACGGGCTTCAAAGTGCACTCCAGCAGAACATGGAAGTGACGTGGCTGGACGTGAAAGCAGCAGTCTGCTTCCCCAGCCTCCTGGAAGCCTCTAACAGCTACACAGGCAGTGAGGGGAGAGAGTAATAGAACTTCAAGTTGAAATAAAAACAATTTTCAGTAGCCTTCTGCAGTAGTTTTTAAAATACTAGAACTATGAAATATGGTGTGATGGTAACTATCAGGCTTGTAAGTCTGATAACTAGGACTTTTACCTTGAAGATCTCAGTATGGGTACTTTGAGCCTTTTAAAAGCTGTGTAAAATCAAATCTTTTTTCCTAGTTCTACTAGCTCTAGCCTTCCTTTTCATCCCCTCAATAACAACACAACTCCCTCTTGAGAATGTTATTTTCCATATTATGTGCCTATCAGTTTCTGGAATTGCAAATGTATTTGGATACCTGCATAAATTTAAGTTTCAAGAAAACTGCAAGGCTGAAACAAAGGATTCCCATCATCCAGAAGAACCACCAAAAATGTTTTATGGAAGAACTGAAAAGTCTGTGCCCTTGCATAGAATTTGCTGTACTGAGGTGAATTCCAAATGGAACTGCCATCTAAACAAGCAGAAAAATAGCTGGAATGTAGTGAGTTAAATTTAAGTATTCCTAGAAATCGGAATTAGTAGAACTTGGAGCATGATGTCACTAGCAGCAGTAAGATGCTTTTAGCTTTGTTCTCATAAATTACTTGAAAAAAGCCCTTGTACCTAGTGTCTAGCAATTAATATTTTCACATTTCCTTCCTCCCCCAATCTTATGTACTCCTTTTACCATTTTCTAACTTCACCTTCTTTTATTTTGTTCTACCCTCTGTTCTCAAAATATCGCAGCTTCTTCTGTCAATGTGAAAGCATTTGTTCATCCTAAGGCTAAGAATGGCTGTGAATGTTGCCCTCTTCTGGATCAATTTTTTTTTTTTTTTACAGTATTTTGCTAAAAAACAAATCCAACCAACCAACCAACAACAACAACAACAACAACAACAAAAACCAGTTTGAAAAAGCCCAGGAAGATACTAATGTTACCTTTATTGCTTGCACATATATAAAAAAAAAATCCGGTTTGGATTTGGATAGATCTTTATTTTGATTTTTTTCTTACTGAAATAATCTCTATCATCCACTACTGTTTCAACTGTTGTCATTCCATATGAAACAGTTTATTGGAACAAGGCTTTTTCCATTCCTCCTTATCCCTGTGCTTGTCCTGGAATAACTCTTGCTGAAAGCAAGGGAGGAGTTTAGATTTTAATTAATCTAAGCCGGCCCTCTGGCAGTGGGAAGCCGTTCCCCCTTTTCTGTGGCTCCTTCCCTTATAAACAGTCCCTCTCTATCTTTCCCGCGGGCCCCTTCAGGTACTGGAAAGCCACAGTTAGGTCACCCGAAGCCTCTCCCTTTCCTGGAAACAGAGGAGTATCTGAAGAAGTTCTCTCCTCTCCCTGCTTCCCAGCACTCCGTGCTTTCCCCTTCCACTCCGAAGTTTAAGCCGCGTTGGTTAAGGATCGCAGGGGGCTGCAGTCCGAAGAAACTGGGATGACAGAAACCTACTGGGCCTTGCAAGCAGCGACGGATGAGGCGCTGCTGCAGATGGGATATTGGGAAGGAATTCTCGGCTGTGAGGGTGCGCAGGCCCTGGCACAGGTTGCCCAGAGAAGCTGTGGCTGCCCCTGGGTCCCTGGAAGTGTCCAAGGCCAGGCTGGACAGGGCGTGAAGCAACCTGGCCTAGTGGAAGGTGTCCCTGCCCATGGCAGGGGGCGGGAATGGATGGTGGAACGAGATGACCGTTGCGGGCCCTCCCAAACCATTCCACGATAACTATTTTTAACTCTTGTTGCCAACCTCGGCACTGGTCGCTGGGAAAGCCCTCCCGCTGGGCCTGGGCCGGGCCCGGGCCGCAGCGGTACCCCACGGCCCCTGGCCTCCACGGCCCCGGGCGACTCCCGCTCCGCCCGCCCCTTCCTGCGGGAGCGGCGGCGGTTCCGGGGCGGGCCTGGGCCGGGCTCGGATCGGGCATGGCCGGCAAGCGGAGCGGAGAGGCTGGGGAGCGGAGCGGGGAGCCTGCGGCCAAGCGCGCCTGTGGCCCGCGGGACGAGGAGTTCAATGGCGCCCGCTTCAAGGCGCTGCTGCGGGACCCCGCGGCCGCCGCCAAGGGTGAGGGGCTCTGCAGGGCGGGAGAGGCGCGCCCTGAGGCGGCGGCCCGGGCTGAGGGGCCGGCCCGGGCTGAGGGGCTGCTCCGGGTCTCGGGGACTGCCCGGGGTCTCGGGGACTGCCCGGGGTCTCGGGGCTGGCCCGGGGTCTCGGGGCTGGCCCGGGCTGAGGCGGCGGCCCGGGCTGAGGGGCTGCTCCGGGTTGAGGGACCGGCCCGGGCTGAGGGGCCGGCCCGGGCTGAGGGGCTGCTCCGGGTTGAGGGGCTGCCCCGGGCTGAGGGGCCGGCCCGGGCTGAGGGGCTGCTCCGGGTCTCGGGGACTGCCCGGGGTCTCGGGGCTGGCCCGGGCTGAGGCGGCGGCCCGGGCTGAGGGGCTGCTCCGGGTTGAGGGGCTGCCCCGGGCTGAGGGGCCGGCCCGGGCTGAGGGGCTGCTCCGGGCTGAGGGGCTGCCCCGGGCTGAGGGGCTGCTCCGGGCTGTGGGGCCGGCCCGGGCTGAGGGGCCGGCCCGGGTTGAGGGGCTGCCCCGGGCTGAGGGGCTGCTTCGGGCTGAGGGGCTGCTTCGGGCTGAGGGGCTGCTCCGGGTTGAGGGGCCGGCCCGGGTTGAGGGGCTGCTCCGGGTTGAGGGGCTGCTCCGGGCTGAGGGGCCGGCCCGGGCTGAGGGGCTGCTCCGGGCTGAGGGGCTGCTCCGGGCTGAGGGGCTGCTCCGGGCTGAGGGGCCGGCCCGGGCTGAGGGGCTGCTCCGGGTTGAGGGGCTGCTCCGGGTTGAGGGGCTGCTCCGGGTTGAGGGGCTGCTCCGGGCTGTGGGGCCGGCCCGGGCTGAGGGGCCGGCCCGGGCTGAGGGGCTGCTCCGGGCTGAGGGGCTGCTCCGGGCTGAGGGACCGGCCCGGGTTGAGGGGCTGCTCCGGGCTGAGGGGCCGGCCCGGGTTGAGGGGCTGCTCCGGGTTGAGGGGCTGCTCCGGGTTGAGGGGCTGCTCCGGGCTGAGGGGCCGGCCCGGGTTGAGGGGCTGCTCCGGGTTGAGGGGCTGCTCCGGGTTGAGGGGCTGCTCCGGGTTGAGGGGCTGCCGCGGGCTGAGGGGCTGCTCCGGGCTGAGGGGCTGCTCCGGGCTGAGGGGCTGCTCCGGGCTGAGGGGCCGGCCCGGGCTGAGGGGCTGCCCCAGGCTGAGGGGACTGCCCGGGGTCTCGGGCTGCCCCGGGCCGAGGCGGCTCGCCCGGGGGACATCGCGGGGGTGGCACGGATGCTGCCGCCCCGGCGGGGATGCCGCACATGGGCACGGCACGGCCCCTCAGGGTCCCGCCCGCGGGCGGCCCACAGCGGGCCCCACACGTGGCGCTGGTGCCCCGGGTGACGCTGTGGCTTTACAGGGCTGGAGACCTTCGTGTCCGTCGCCAAGACGCTGCCATCGCCCCAAGTGTACGATGTCGTGGAAGGATACGTGAAAATTTCCATGGAGTGTGCTGAGATATTCAAGCTTCTTGATGGAGAAAGGAAGCCTGAAAGTGAAGTAAGTTGGATATAGGGGTTGTCATTCAGGGACTGGCGGCTACAATCCCAACAATCCCACCCTGGAGAAGAACCAAAAAAGGTTGCCAGGGAATTGTCACAGCCACCAAGGCTGCCAGAACTCCTGGAGCGTCTGGATAATGCTATCAGGCACAGGGTGGGATTGTTCGGGTATACGTGCAGCGCCAGGAGTTGGATTGGATGATCCTTGTAGGCCCCTTCCAGCTCAGGATATTCTGTGGTTTTTTGAATAAATAGTGCTTTGTGGTGTAAATAACTCTAGTTTTTTTTTTTTTTTTCTGGAAGTAGCAGTGGCAGAAGCACTTACCAAGTGGGAGGTGCTCCTTTTTGTTCATAGATGTTCCTGCATTTAATGACACACACAACCAATAGCTCTGTCCAAATCAAGCTGTTACGTTTCTTTAAACATTATCAAAAGGCCTTTTAGGAAATAAGGGGATCAACAGAAGCAGTTAAGAAAACAAAAGTAGCCTAGTGAAAGTATGTGTTTTTAGATATCTGCCTGGTACATCAGTACTTCTAGGAAGCCACTTGTAAAGTTGACTTCATTTTTCTTATTTCAGCTGGACACAATTTATCCTCATCAGAATATGATGAACGAACAAAGAGTTCAATAACTTTTCACTGTGAATGCTGGTGCAGCATTGCTTAGCCTTGCTTACAACGCTTACAATGTACAATGTTACTGCTCACATTGTAGTATTGTATTGTGTGGCTTTTTGGCCATCACTTACTGTTCTTTGCCTTTCAGTATCATTTTTGTCTCTATCATGTTCAGTGACAGCTTTTCCTCAATATCCCGTTGCTAACAGGGGCTGATGTTTCTAATGGGTACAGACCCAGTGCTGTATGGATTCTGGATTCATCTGGAAGGAATTAATTTCAAGATTTGAACAGCCCCAATGTTTTTCTCCAGCACATTTCATTTTTTTGTCGTCCACTTAGGAGCAATTGTCTCTTGAAGCATTGATTCCTTGAAACTACGTGGTCTCAGAAGTGATCTTTTCAAAGAGGAAGAATTAATCTGGGAGAGAATCCAGAAGTCAATGTCACTTTCATATGTGGAAGCTTTCCTCTTGGAATGGGGTTACTCTTTTTATCAGTGGTGGTTATTACTGTTTGTTCAGCTAATAATTTCAAGTCTTACCTGATATTGTCAGATATTAACATACTTTTTTATCCTGCAGATGCTGTTAATCTTTCAAGCTCTAGAAGCCATTTTACTGAGGACAGCCAGCGACCTCTCACATTTTTCTGTTGTGGGAATGAACATTGTCAAAAAGTTGATTCATTCCTATATGAAACTGGTCTATGCTGCTTTGTATTCTGAAAATCACAGGTAAGTCTTCTTTGTGCTCTGGTGGAGAAGCTCTGTCAGTTGATCTGGAGGGACTGTACTAGATGATGCAAAATTCATCTTGACTTACTGCTAATATTCCACCTTTATTTAATAATCCTTTTCCACTTGTCATAAAATAATTGCCAGTGGAGGTCTTTGCCAAGTGGAGACTGATACATCAAACAATCCAGTGCTGTAGGATACTTTCCTGAAGCTGTAGTATTCATCAGTTGGGCCTGTCCTAGTGAGAGCTAACATGGGTGGTACCTTGAGTCCTGTTATTTTAATGCTGCTTGATTTGTAGGGTGAAATGTATTGTGTGGAACAGGGCTGGGCAGTCTTCCTGTGATGGCAAAAAGAGCTGCTCTTGAGTGCTTTATTTCCCTGTATTTTTTGGAGTCAGATTTCCATGTTTATAATGGATTTTTCTCTTTCAGACTGGCTTTTCTTCTGTAATTTTTTTTCAGTCTCTTAAGTCTGAAGTAATTTTACGTTGTTCAGTAATTGTGTTATCTAGTCCAGACCAAAAAATTTCTCAGGCTTACGTGGATAGAGGAAAGAAGTTGCAAATGTCAGACATTTCAGTGCAAACCTGGGAGGAAGAGGAAACCAGAGAAAAAACCAGTCTGAAATTGGCTTGTCCAAGGCCAATGACTCATCTTTCAGCCTTTGAGCAGAATTGGAAAAGCTTTTTGTGCTTTCCCAGTTCATGCTTCCTGCACTGTGCAGTTGATCTTATTGCAGGTGGCATTTTAACGGGACAGAGCATCTCAAATAGGTACGCTGGAAACAAATTTTGAAGCTGTGCAAGATCTGCACTTCTGATTAAGTGTTTAAAGACTGCAGGTTCTGGAGAAATCCTTCTAAAACCTGCACAGAGGAGGCTGCACATTTCTGATGGGAGATGCTCTGCATTTTTTGTGCAACCTCTTTGATGTGCTGAGGTATTATTTTTATGTCTAGATGGGATCTCTGCTTGAATCATGTGGGTTTTTGCAGATTGTCCATGACAGAAACATGATGGACAGATCACAAATCTGTTCACGGTAGTGGCTGTTCAGATGATGGAGGTCTGCAGTCTTTGCGTAGTGGCCCTGACGTATTCCAGTTGAAATAAATGGCAAACCTCTATGAATTTAGGAGTTCTTGGAATAATTAAGGGTTGTCTAGTCCAACTCCGCTGCCATGAACAGGTTATCTTCAAATTGTTAATTTTGGCACTTTCTCCCTTTTAAACTACTTTATAAAGGGAATATCCAGCCTCACATTATGGCTTAATTTTGGGGAAGAATATAAAAAAGCATTTCCTTCTCCTTTTTTCCCCTCACCTCTCTTTCCCAGCTGCAGTTATTACTGCCTAAAATAATTACTTTGATTATTCAACTCCCCTTCTATTTTCTCTTTAAGTTTTAATCTCTTGTTTTGGTGGTTTGTATAACCATCATCCTGGAAATAGCCTGCAGGTTTACCTCTGCTTTGTTTTTTTAGGATGAGCCGAGGGTGCCTTACACTGCTGTCAGCGATGGTGGCTCAGGGCCCGGATTCAGCAAGGGACTTATATAGTCATTTTGATTTCAATAACAAGTACCTGCCTGGATTGTTGAAAAAAAGATGTAAGCAGGTAAATTAAGGTGCTGCATGCCATGGCATGCTGTGCCATGGCTCCACCAGCTTTTTTAGCTATCTATTCAGAGCAAAGCTGTTGCCAATGGTTGCTGTATTTTCATCTGCAAGAGCTTAACTCTCCCTTCCTGTTCTGTGTCAGGCTGAAGTCCTGGATTGTGCCTAACTGGACACATGAAGATGCCTTATGTGTTTCCAACAAGCTATGGAGAAATAGAAATGTATCATTTCTATGAACTTCCCTTCTGATGTCTAAAGCAGAGTGAAAATGATAGTAAACTCCTGAAAACTAGACTTTTTTTTTTACAGTTTGGTCCCACTGAAATAAGTGGAGATTGGAGAGGGGATATTGCCCAGTACCAACACAGAGTAATTTTATTTGACAACATAAACAAAAGTTCTAAATAATCTCTAGCTGGAAATCCAAAAGAATATGTGAGTGAAGAGAAAAAGTCACTCCTCTTTTTCAAGAAGAAACTGTCTCTTGTTCCCTCCCTGTTTGCTAAAAATGATCAGGATTGACCCAAACCAGTGCTTTAGAAGAAGAATATTTGTGTCATTCCAAATGCAAATATATAATAAATCCAGTATTGTTTGCAATGTTGACATATTGTTTCTGGATTTTAAAGATTACTTGCAGAGTGAGTCTGTACGTTTGTGTTGGGTTTGTGCCATGTGAGATGAAAATTCAGACTTTTTCTTTGTAAAGCACTCAAGTGGAAAGCAAAAAAACAAACACATCCCTTTTTCCCTGGAACCACCTTGTATGGTTCCAAAATTGTCAGATTCCATGAATTTTGACCTCACTGCAGGAGTAACTTAATTTTAAATGCTTGGGTTTAGTCTTTTGACCACAAGCTGCTTGAATACATGAGTAAGGTACAAGGAAACTAGCATCCAAAAGGTCTTAGTCTTGTACAGCTTTAAGTGAAATTATGTCACAGCTGGCTATCAGAGGTGAGTTTTTAACACAAAAATACCAGGCCCAAAGCTTAATGCAAAGCATTGTTTGTTTCTCTTTATTTCTTCTTTCAACCCTTTCGTGAGTCCCTGCTGCCTTATCTTTTGCTTACTTAGAATCTTCTTTCAGGCTTCTTTACATGTAGCTTAATTTTGCTCAGCAGATTTAAAAAAAATCATAAATGATGGCAGGACTCTGTCAGGGAATGCAGTGGTAGGACGAGGGGTGACTCTTTGAAAGAGGGTATATTTACATTGGATATTGGGAGGAGATTCTTGGCCATGAGGGTGATGAGGCGCTGTCCAGCACAGGTTGCCCAGAGCAGCAACTGCCCCCTCCCTGGAAGTGTCCAAGGCCAGGTTGGACAGGGCTTGGAGCAACAGGGCTTGGGATAGTAGAAGATGTCTCTGCCCATGGCAGGGCATGGAGTGAGGTGATCCTGAAGATCCTTTCCAGCTCCCTTCCAACTTGAAGATCCTTTCAAACCATTTTGTGATTCATTGTTCATATCCTATGGTGCTGTTACAGGTCAAGCTTTCACTGCTTCCACTCTGCCTGAGTCGGTAATTTTATATTCACCCATTTTTATGGGCATTTTTGTGAACTGACCACGCAGTGCACAAGTGAGGAAGTTCAGTGATGCAGGGTTTGGCATGAAACGGCTGTTAATGTTTCCTTTTTATTTAAATTTGTGGCCTGGTCTCATATATTGAGAATTGAAAACATTTTCCTTTTTATGTAAAAGTTATCTGTTTAATATAAGAAGTTTTTGGCTGAATATGCTGTGGATGTATTGCATGTTAATGTATGTCTATGGCTGCATGCAACATTTTTATAGAAGTTGTTTCATTTACCCATTTATGGTGCTTCTAGGGATAATCAGCAGTTGCAGTATCAGTTCTGCAGTTGGGTGCAATCTGTGTGCTAGCAACATTTTTCATTTTAAATTTACATTTTGATGTTTCCAGGGGAGACCAGATGTCCGCATGGCCTATATTCAGTTTGCTCTCTCCTTTCTCATTGCTGGTGACAATGCAATCTTGGCACAGGTGCTGGAATTAAAAGGTACTTCATAATTGCTTGTTGGGTTTTTGTTTTTAAGGCACAGCCATTTATAGGTGATAATAAATATGACCTAATTAAAAATGTGAATCAGGTACAGAGCACTAATAAGAAGCAAAATATATATTTTTAATCTTACTATCTGAAAAGCTTTAAACTTCCTTGGTAGTATATTAAATAAGCCTCCTCTACTTGAGAACAATAAGCTAGCTGCTAAAACTTTGCAAAAATAAAGTCTTTGGTGGCACAGATTAAAAAAAAGGTAAATCTAATATAATACTTTGAGGTCATAGAGTCAATAAACAAAAAAAATTCATGGCCTCCAGCCTTGCTCATAAGGCAGACACAATGGATATTTTGCCTTAATTTTGTTTTGAAAAGGGTGTACTTCAGTTGCCTTTCTGCCCTGTGAATTGTGACCCTTGGTAAAGTTATGAGACAGTTCAGAGGGGTTCTGGAAATACTGTTTGAAAATAAGTGCTTAAGCCACTAGCTGGCAGCAAATAATTTTTCCTATGGCAGGGGACTGAGAACTGACTGTAATTATTTACTTTTCTTGCTCCTGCTACCCCAGGGCTGCTGATTTCATTTAGGTGCTGGCAGTTGTTTAGTTCTTTCAGGCTGGGGATTGCACACTTTGGCCCAGTCAGTACAGATGGCTTTCATTCCCCTGTAAGAGTCCCAAGTTCTCTATAAACTAAAGTTGTCTAACTTTGAGACACACAGGTGAGCCAAAAGGTGATGCACATGGTGAAGATGGAACCTCCAAACATTTGAGAATCACTCAGTGAAGCAATAACAAGTGCTTCAATGGGAAGAAAATGAAATTACTTGAATTTTAGTGTGGCATTTCAGGGCTCAAAATGTATTTAAAATTGACAGATGCTGAGGCAGTGTTAATCAGCAAGTTGGCAAATTGGCCAGTCAAGATGAGAGTAGGTTTGGCAGCATCACTTGCTCATAACCATAGTCATAGACACATGGTCCTTCTGACCTCTGATTGCTGCCTTTTGGTTCATTCTGGAATATAACAGCAAGATAAATAATGTGACATGGAAGAGGAGTGGGTATGAATTCCCTGAAGTATTTTAGTATGAAAAGAGCTTTCACATTTTGACTTAGCATTTGAAATGTCCTCTTAGATTTCATTCCATCTATCCTTCGCTCTGAAATAAAGGAAGACAGAGTTTCTACTGTCAATCTTCTACTTTCCACACTGAGAACTAAGGTATGATACACCCTTGAAACTGTGTTGTTTCATGTTTTCTATTTTCCTCACTGCTGAAAACAGTTCTGCAGTGATTTCTCACACAGTGTTCAGTTCTTAGGGCTGCTGGCAGTGTGTGTGACTGATAATACGTGCTGGAGGTTGGTAGCTTGGCTATATTACTGTTTCAGGATTGAAAACAGGGAAGCAGGAATTGCTGAAAGGCATGAGAGTTGGTTTACTGGTGGCTGCCTTTCCCATGCTCTGTCACCTTCTGAGCATGGCCCTGCCTCTTTCATGGGGTGCTTTTGTTGCTTGTAGAGCAGCTGCACCTGAGTTGTATTTTATTTCTTTAAAAAATATTTTTAGCTCCAGAATCTATGACTTTTTAATATCTGTTCTGAGCTGCTGTAGCAATGTTGCATAAGCTGTTGCATGAACAGTTGAGAGATTGAAGAAAAAAAAAAGTTTTAAATTTAGAGTGTAGCCATAAGAGCCTGCCTCAGACTTGAGCTTTTCTCAGCTGACCAGTTAAAGCCAAAAATGTTCTTTCATTTTGCTGTTGCAATAACACAAAAAAGAAGCATAATAAGAAACCTATCATTTAAATGTAAAATAAACCTCCTTGGTGTTTTGTTTTTCAAATGAAGCTTTTCCTATGTGGGAATCATACATCATGAGCTGTTGCATTATTGGTGGACCCCAGCACACTGTATGACTCTTCCAGCTTAGCAAGAAAAATGGGAATTAAAACAATGCCAGCAGAAGAACTTTTGAGAAACTTCTTCCACTGTGTATTCCCTTTCATTCAAACTTTGTTTGTAGTAGGCTTTACTATGTCCACGCCCAGGTTCCCCTGGTTCTGCTCTGTGGCTGTGGTGCTCTAAATGTGATCTGTGGTCTTCAGTTGACTGTGAACATCTGTCCTGTCCACACGTGCAGGGGTTGCAGAGGTTGGCGTAGGGTCAGGGTGGAGCGGGAGCATGTGAGAGGAGTGTTGACAGGACAGGCAGAACCTTTCTTCTGCCGTGGTGAGGAGAGCCAGCTCTGTGTGCACTAGAAGAATGAGGTGTGTTGCTATTTTGCCGTGGTTTTGTGACAGTTTGCAGTAGAGGGATTTGCATTTTTCTCATTTTCAGGTGGTTCATAACAAAAATATCAGCAAAACACAGAAGGTGCGTTTTTTCACTGCAGAAGTGTTGCTGCACATCGCTTCGCTGTACCGTTGGAATGGGATTACTGATGTCAGCCCTGAGGATTTAAAGGTCTGGTCATTTATTTCTTTGTTACTCTTAGTCCTTGTGCTGCCTTTAATTTCCCCTCCTCTTGCAGCCCACAGCTTTTGAAACAGCTCCCATTTGCTCTGAGCTTGATGAGCTCAAAAAGAGGAATCTACTGAGCCTGTTTAAAAAGAACCCCCAAATTTCTGCTGCTTCTCACTGGGTTTTGGCTACAGATTTTTTACCTTTGTGTGTGCCCTCTTGTATTCCTCTACCAGATGCTGCCACTCCCATCCTGATGTACTGTAAACACCCTTTGGAGGAGATCTGTTTCTAGTAGAAATCTGCCTGGAGCTGTGCAGATCTCCGACCCCATTCATAAGCATACATTTCAGTTCTGAGTAATTTTTAAGTTCTTAACAGATCCTGGCAGTCCCTTTAAATCATATGATTCATAATTTCCCAGCCACAGTTGTCAAGAGTCTTCTCATCCATAGGCATCTTGAGTTGTTCCGGATTTAGAACGTTAATGGAATTGTAGAATCGCAGAATGGTTTGGGTTGGAAGGGACCTTCAAGTCCTGAAGCTTTTTTTTTTAATCTGAACAAAAGCCAAACTTTCCTTTAGTATTCCTTTAAGAGGAGCCATATAAAATGTAGAGTGAAGCTGATATTGATATCTGTGATGCCAAATCTCATATGCCTTTTTTACTCCTTTGTGGTTCTTGTAGGTGGCTCAAGGTTCTGAGGAGGTGGGAAAAGCAATGGTACGAGAACTTGTGCATAGTTTCTTAATGGACCTCTGCTGCTCTCTGAAACATGGCATAACGTTCTATGATCCGAGTCTTGGAACTTCTGGCAAGTAAGTCACCGGGCAGCTGGGATTGTACGTGGATTTGTTGCTAGAAGCAGAAGAGACCTCACTAGTTATGGTGTCTGCCCTGAAATGTGTGGTGTTAATTCACTGTTTGTCATGCAGAAAATGTGGAGGTAAATTAATTTCTTAATTCTTTGAATATAAACTCAGAAATTATGCCAGGAGGATGAGAGATCGTGCGTTCAATTAACAGTTAGAGAAGCTGCAGAGTTCACATCCTATATAAAGTATCAAAATAAGGATTTTTTATTCAAATTTTTTTTTGTCTTCAACAGGGGAGGAAATGTGGTACTTCTGCACTTCCTGCTTGGTTTAAAAACTGCAACAGAAGATGAAATGGTTGCTGATCTTGTGGTGAATATTCTCAAAGTATGCCCAGATTTATTGAACAGATACTTCAAGGAGACCCAGTATTCCTTTGTTCCTAGAGTGAAGTCTGCTTGGATGGATAACATGAAGTTACTCAAAAAGGTAAGAGTCTGGGTGATGGTAAAAAGCCATGCTCAGGGCAGGAGGCTCTATAAACATTTAAACTAAACTGGTAAAGAAGGAATTGGTGTAAGAAACAGTGGAAGACATCACATCAGTGACATATTTTTTGAGATGCAGCAACATCAAAGCTCAGCTAGAAAAACCTTTTGACCTTTGTGAGTGTTCTGCTGCCTCCTTGTTTAGCTTAAAATGGGCAAGTGGGACCTAGAATCTCTTGAAAAGGGATGGCCTTTAGCAGGGATGCTGGTTGCATACAGAGGGTCCATTTAGTTGAGTAGGTGTCTGGAGGATGCTCTGTAGCATTTTTGCATAAAAATTGATATTTAATGTTGCTATCACTTCCAGTAAGTCAAAATCCTTCTGTAAAATGCTCCCCAGAAGAAGCTGTAATCTCTGGAACTGTATCAATGGGGCTTAAATTTTTGTTTCTTTTCTTTCAGATCTATGAGGCTCAACCAGAGATCTCCAATTCTTTCAAGACTTCAGAATTTATTCCTCTTCCCAGATTGCTTTCTATGGTGATGGTAACTACAGTCCCTGCAGTGTGCAATAGAACAATGTTCAACCAAGGGTTAAATGTAAGAGCACTATATAGTATTTCAGTGACTTTTCTGTCCCAGTTCGTACTGTTTCATTTTAGTGTGTGATCATTCAAGGAATTTCTTAAGTTGCTTAATTACTTGTGTTTTATGTTGTCTGCCTCAGCATAAATCTGGCTTGGTGAAGCACTGGAAAATGAATTAAAATCACTGATATTGTTTCCAGGTGCCTTTCACAAGCACCAGTTCTGCCACTGTCTGCTAGTGTTTTAGACTGGGAATCTGAAAACCTATGGATTCTTTACTGCTAGCTAAGATCTAAAAAATAAGTAATTCATTGACCATTTTTAACACACATTCAGAGTACGGATTCTTTGCAAAGGATAATAGGAATCACTGAAATGTCATGAATTCATTTCCTTCTTTCAGTTGCCCAGCACAGAGGTGAAGCACAGCATCCTATCGCTGATGTCCATGGTGCTGAGAAGAGCCCTGAGGAACATTCAGCACTGTTTGTCTGAAGAAACCTGGCAAAGGTCACAAATCTACACACTGCCAGCAGTGCAGGAGTTTGTGCAGCTCTACAGAGAAGCTGTCAGCAAGGTAGAAAGAAAGGGACAACTGGGGGCTGTCAGGAGGCATTTTGCAGGCAGCAGACAGCTGCTTCTCCCCTGTACTTTCTCCTGGAGTAGTTGCAGCTGAGGAGCCAGGAGATGGTACCCTGGGGGAGGCTGTGGGTTAAATGGTGAGGTGGGAGCCTACACTTCCTGACATGTCTGATGGGAATGCAGATGAAGTTCTATGGTGAGACAGATTTGCAGCATTGATGGCTGTTGTGCTGCAAATGATTTCCAAGAACAGGAAGCAAGTTCTCTTCCTGGTTCAAGTCAATGTAGCCAGCAGAGGTTACTCAGAAGTTACTAGACAAGAGAGCACTTGAGTTGAAAATATGCCATAAGGAAGAAGAACCGAACAAATGTTTCACAGGAAGCCTTTTCAATAAAATGTTCTTTCCAGTACTTACTTTTGGCAGAAGTGGAAGTACAGTGCTTGATTTCAGGTCATTCTCTGATTGCACACAAGGTCAATTCCAGCCTTTGTGAAGAGCAGCAAATCTGTCTTCCTGTTGGGTGTTTGGGGGTGTATTTATCACAGGAGCTCTGTCTTACAAAGAAGAGCTGTTGCAATTTGTCCTTTTTGCTTTTAGGTTTTACCAGACATGACTAGTATAGTGGCTGTCTGGCAGTCCCTGCTGAAGCAAGAGAGAGAACACAATGACAGCCCAGCAGAGAAAAAGGAAGGTGATGTCTCCACTGTGAAGGCAATGACCAGGACAGAAGTTGCAGAGCAGCATGGTAGGCAAAGCAGGTGGACTTACAGCTTCTTATCTCTGAGGGAATGAAGCTGTACTTCCCTGAAGTATTTTAGTAAGAAAAGAGCTTTCACATTTTAACTTGTTGTGAAACCCTCATCCCACTCTTAACTTCAGCAGAATCCATATCTCAGTTGTGTATTTACTACTCGCCTTTTCTTTGCTCAGTGTCTCAGGCCATTAGAATTGCCTGAGAGCACAGTTCAACATATAGGCTGCCACTGCTACTGGAAGGTTAAGCAGTTTGACTTGGCTATCCCAGGATCACAGAATGGTTGAGGTGGGAAGGGATCTCTGTAAATCATCTTTCCTGATACCTCTGCCTAAACCTGGTTACCCAGGTCCACATTCACACAGCTTTTGAACATCTCCAAGGATGGAGACTCCAGAACCCCTTTGGGCACCCTGTGTGGGTGCTCAAGTCAAAAAGTGTTTCCTGATGCTCGGAGTGTTCCTGTGTTTCACTTTCTGCCCTGTGCCTCTGCTCCTGCCACTGGGTTCTTCTGGGAGGAGCTTGGCATCATCATCTTTGCACTCTCACTCAGGTACTCATACACATTGATGAGATGCTCCTGAGCTTTCTCTTCAGTCTGAACAGCCCCAGCTCTCCCAGCCATTCCTCACAGGAGAGATGTTCCAGTCCCTTCACCATTTTTGTGAGCCTTTGCTGGACTGTCCCCAGTGTCTCTATTTTCTGGGGAGTGCAGACTTGAACACAACACTCCTGGTTTGGCCTCCCCAGTGCTGAGAGCAAGGGAAGAAGCAGCTCCCTGACACCAGGGCCTTCAGATCCTTCCCTGGCAACCTGCTCTCTGCTTGGGTGGCCCCAGAATGTACTGGTGAATGGGCTGCTCCTCCTCAGGTGCAGGGCTCTGCTGTTCCTCTTGTTGAACTCAGCCCTCCTGCCCTTGACCTTTCTTTGCTAGTAGCTGTTTCACAGCCACAAAATAAAATTGGCAGGGAGACTGATTTGCCTGAAAAATAATTTTTGGAGAGATTTTTGTTTGTACAAGTTATTTTACCGGGATGTCTTTTTTTTTTTTTTTTTAGCAGTTAGTTGCTGTGGCTACACAAATGCTTGTATTGCTGTAACACAGGAGTGGAATTAAGAGTGTTGGAAGAGGGGGAGAGGGATGGAGTGAAGGCTTCAGTTTTCTTCTCTCAAATCCAGTGTCCCTCCCAAAGGGCTTCCTTCCAGAGTTCCCTTGCAGGGAATGGGGATTTTCAGGATTGTCTCTATCTTGGCCAACGGCCTGTGAAGTTTTCCTTGTGGGCTAGAGATTAATCTGCAACCAGTTTTACTCTTCACGGGGCATATTCCACAGAGAGACTTCCTGGAGCAAAAGACTTTTCAGTGGATGTCTTCCTGTGCATCCCTTTGGGCAGCAAAATGTTGTCGGCCCTGACAGTCCAAGGCTTGGAAACCAGTGAAGCAGCTAATTCCTGTAGGATTGTAGCTGTAGTTCCTCAGCATTCTGAGGTGGTAATGCTGTGTCACTTACTCCCAGCTCACCTTTTACAGCTTTATTTGCATTGTGGTCACTAGAGAATTCTTTTCTTATGGGAGCTGAGACTCAGGCAAACAAAGTTTATCCATGGCCTTCATCCAGTTCTTCCTGACTCAGTGAGGGAGACCAAATAAATAGGAAAAAATTAGGTGTTAAATGTTTTGGCTCATGTTCTTTGCTTGCTTTCATTAATGACTGGATAACAAGTAGCTTTTATGGCTCCTCCTGGTACAACTGAAACCTGAGATGTTTTTTCCTAGGAAGTAAACAGTTGCCTTAAGTGCTATTGGCGTTTCTTTCATACAGGTATTTGCTGTCTGCCTCTTGCCAGGAGCTTTCACTGAGAAAGTATTATTTTGAAAGGGGAAAGGGAAGAAAGAAGTTTTTTAACTGAAATAATAAATTTGCACCAAACTGTAGTGCACTGACTCCTGCACTTCCCCAGCCAAACCTCCCTGGCATTAGCTAAAAGTAGTGTTGCCAGAAATCAGCAGCATGACCATATCCTTTCCTTCACTTTTTCCTGATGTTCAGCCTTAAACAGCAGTGGGATGGGTGGGTTCTTACAGTGAGTATTCAGATGCTCAGGTTGTGTTTTATGTGTGTGAGCACTTCTGAGTCAAATTAGAAATGGCAACTCTCAATCTAAGCACTGAATAAGCAGATTAAGTTTTGAAAGTATTCATACAGGAATGCTGGGGAATGAAACTGGAGATTCCACAATGTTTTTCTTCTTCTTGTTGGGAAGATAGCAGGTCATTTCCTAGGCAAATCTGCTGGAAATACAGTTATTAATTCTCATGCTGGGTAATGGAGATGTAACACTGTGCACTCTTGCTGTGAAATAAGAAGAAACTAATTATGGAAACATTTTGTTTAGGTTTAGATGATGCTGAGACGCTGCTTCTGAAAGCTGCACTGCTTCAGGTCATATGTCTTTATCAGAAGGTTGTGCCCCACTTGGTAGCACAGAGCAACTTTGATTTTAGCAAGCTGCTAAAAGGTATGTGATGGGTATTTGTATTTCCTCCACTGTTTTCACTGGCTGTTTACAAAGTCCACAGCAGAAGGGAATGTTTGCTTTTCTGTGGAGATAAAGGGTTGTTTTCCAAAAGTAGCCCATTTTAGTTTCTCCATTGTGTTGGCATTTATTATTGCTGTTTCTGCAGTGCTCTGGCACTGTTAAATTCCATAGCTTCTCTGCCACACCCTATGCTGACATAGCTGTCAGCACTATGTTGCACTCCAGCCTTCCTCTCTGTGTGTCATATTCTTGGAAGTGTTTGGTCTTCATGAGCGTTCTGAGGATGGCTTATCTTCCGCTCTTAAAGAGGTTTCTTCTGGCCCTCTGTCAACAGTCCACTGTCAGTAAGTTATTTCCAAACTCTTATTAGCTGCGATCAATGAGATTTTTTTTGAAGAGTTTTTTTGAACAGGTTAGTTCACAGAAAGTTCGGGGTGGGGGTGAAGAACAGCACCTCTCAGTCTGCCAATGTCCTCTGAAAAATCTTGTAATACAGATTTGGCCTTGCTAGGGTCCAATAGAGACAGAGCCCTGAAGGGCAGAGAGGCCTTAGAATGCTGGCTGATATCCAAAGACCACCTCCTCCAAGCTGTGAGTTCTGAAGAGGAGGAAATAGGGAAAAAAAGCCAGGAGGCTTCCATAGATGGATTAGGAGCTGAAGAGCAAAATCACAGGAAAAAAAATGAAGCTTTCAGGAGGTAGAAGGGAGGACAGGTGGCCTGGGAGTAATATGGGGAATTTGTATGGGAAGCTAGGGATAGGGTTCAGAAGCTAAGGCTCAGTTAGAACTGAGTCTGGCCAGGGATGTCAAAGACAGCAAGAAGTGCTTCCATAAGTATGTTGGCAACAAAATAAAACTCAGGGATGATGTGAGCCCTCTCCAGAAGGAAATGGGAAACCTGACTTCCCTGGACATGAGGAAGGCTGAGGTTCTGAAAGACTTCTGTGGCTCAGCCTTCAATAGCAAGTTCTCCAGCCAAGCTTCCCAAGTTGGGAAAGGCAAATGCCAGGACCTGGGAGAGTGAAGACCCTGAGCCCACTGTCAGAGAGGATGAGGTTCAAGCCCATCTGAGGAACCTGAACATGCTCAAGTCCATGGGATCTGATGAGATCCATCCACAGGTCCTGAGGGAACTGACAGAGGAAGTGGCTAATCCACTGCTCATCATATTTGAGAATTTGTGGCAGTCTGGTTAAGTTCCCACTGACTGGAAAAGGGGGATACTCATCTCTCATTTTTACAAAGGAGAAAGTGGAAGACCCAAGGAACTACAGACGAGTCAGTCTCACTTCCATGCTCGGCCAGGTCACGGAGTAGATTCTCCTAGAAACTCTGCTAAAGCACGTGGAAAACACAGAGGTGGTTGGTGACAACCAGCATGGCTTCACTAAGGGCAAATCATGCCTGACAAATTTGGGAAGCTCCTCCAGTACTGCTTGTGGTACAGTCGATACGGCCACGTACAGCTGAGGCTGAGGGAGAAAGCAAAGGGTTGATTGGGCATCACTGCTCTCTGTGAGCAGCTGTCTGTGTTTCTAGGATGTGTAAGGATGGGAGTTATGTAAATGCCTTAATTAACTGTAAGAGAAAAAGGAACTTTAGAGAAAATCCCTCTCAAAATCAACTGTCTCATGCATGAGGTTTTTCCTCCCTCTGTCAAAGCATGTTTAATTGATTTTTGGCTTGGTGACGTACCACATCACGTACCCTGTTTATCCCTTTATTTCTTGCACTGGTCTGCTTACTTCAAACTGGACAAAAGGCAGGACACGTTTTCGTGAGGCAGAAATCTCTTTGTGGGTCTCTTGGGTATTATGAAATAATAAAGTTAAACAGGCTGGAAAATAAAGTGCCATTCTCAAACAAATGTAATGAAGTGAGCTCTTGGGTATTGTCGTGGTTTGACATGGAAGTGATTTTTTCAGGAAGTTGGGTCAAACCAATCAGTGGTCAGGTTTGGATATTGGCACCTGGAGTGACCACTGAAGGTGTGGATACGCCTCTGAGAACACAGGGGGTTAAAAGCAGGAACTCCCAAGAGCTCGCTCTCTTTGGTTCCGGTCAGGGTGCAGTGCAGACCTCCCCTGCCCAGCCATGGGGCTGGGTGGGGGAGGGGGAGCCATGAGGCCTGGTCGAGGTGAGCTGAGGGGTAGAAGGACTGGAACCGGGCTAGCTCGTGTGGACGGAAGGGTGGAGAGAAGCGGAGATGCCTTTGTCATTTCCCCCCACCTCCCAGAGGGAAGAGACTGAGAGTCCGGATGGCACCTGTAACTTTGCCAGCGCGGAGGAGAAGGGGTGGGGGGATGGTGTCCAGCCTTGGCCTTGGGAATCGGCAGCTGGGTAGAGATTTCAGCTGTCCAGGGAGTCTGAGCTTTTAACCCTTTCCTGAGAAACGAAGGCTTTGTAAAATACTACTCCTCCTTGATTTGAAGTAGAATGTCCCAGAGACAGTCTGGGATCCGAGATGATGGAAGAAGAAATTCTTGAGTTGGGAGGAGATGATGGAGTGGCTTGTGGCTGGACTTTTCTTGTTAGCCATAGACTGAACCAAATTCTCCTGACAGAGGCTGCACTTAGGGGGGTGCGTTGGTGTGCCAAGAGACTTGTTTCAGTGATTACCAGCAGAAGAGTAGAGAGAACAGAGGAGAGTTGGAGAAGGTGGGGAGAAGCCCTCTGTCTTCGAGGAAGAAGAGGAGAAGAAGACCTCTGTTCTTGGACCCTCAGCCTCAGGGGAAAATGGGGGGGACTGTAGTCCCAAGATGAGAAACTGAACTGTTGTCTCTTTTGGTCCATGGCAAAGCATCCTTAAAGGAGCCCTATGAGCAGTCTGTCCATGCACGGTGGTGAGAGCACTGTGACATGGAAAGGAGAGTGTCACCATGGCAGATTTTCTCCAGGTGGTTGCCATGTGTGACATGGAAACACGAGGGTGGCAATTGTGTTTCCTGGGGGGTCTGTGGCACAGGAGAGACTCCTGTCTCCCTTGAAAGATTGAGTATCTGATTATCTGAAGGGTGGCAACTTGATCAGGATCCTGGGTGGTGTCTCACTGTTGAGTTTGTTTGGAAATTAGGTGGGAAGAGGAGGGGTGTTTTGGAAGGTCTTCATCCAGGATTTAGTGTTTGTAGTTTTTTGTAGTAGTTTAATAAAGTTTTTTTCCTTTGTTATTAAGCTTGGGCCTGCTCTGCTCTGTTCCTGATCACATCTCACAGCAATTATTTAGAAAAGTGCATTTTCATGGGGGCGCTGGCATCGCGCCAGTGTCAAACCATGACAGGTATTGATTTTGAGGAGAGATAATGATGGTGTAAAAAAATCATGAGACTTTGTTTTCTCAGATGTGTCAGTGTGAGAGTTCTGTTTCTCCTCCTGATCCTCCTGATAGAAACATGGACACCAAAGGCACCGTGTGTTTCTACCTTGTAGCAGTATGTTCTTTAAATAGCTGATGGAGTTTTATTGTTTGGTCCAACTTACTCTTGGACTGCCTTGGTGGTGACTGTTTAAAATGTCTTGTTGTTTCTCTAATGTGGGCCACAAAGATCCTGCACAGGCTCTGAGAGGCTCAGGCACCAGTGCTTTGTACAGCTGATGTCCCCATGTAACTTACCTGCAGGTGAGGTGTGGGCTGCTCAGGTTTGATCGCACTGCAGGAGCTCCCTGATGTGTGACAGAATAAGGGAGGTTATGCCTGTGCTGGTGGTAACAGTGATGCAGGGAGAAACATGAGTGTAAAGTTCCATTGTCTGGAGCAAATATTGTCATGGTTGTGAGCGTTAAGATTTCCTGTTGACTTAAGTTCTGTGTTTTCCTCTCCAGCTTATCCATCCTTTGTACTGCCTGTAGGTCACAGCTTTTCAGGGTTGCTGAGACTGATAAAAAAAATTTTATGTTCCCATGCATGACCAGTGGTTTGGATGGAATCTCCCTCTGAGGGCTGGATTCTCACCTTGGGCTGGCCAACCTTAGTTGCAGTACGTCTGGGGATCCCATGATATGAAGATCTTTGAATTGCCAGCTTGTCTCACAGTTGTGCTTCAAACCCTAAAGCATGAGTATTCTGAGATTTCAGAAGATGGACCAAACTGAAGTTGGTTTCTTGCTTTCACACCTCAGGTATAGTCACTGAAAAGGGCCTGCGGGAGGAGGTCCCTCCTCTTCTGCAGCACCATATCCTGAAAGTGGCTTTGGAACTTCCCGCAAATAAATTTGCCTGGTTCAAAGTACAGGTGAGAGGTTGATGCAAATGTATGTTTCCTTGGTCTGTTGTTTTCAAATCTTTCCATCTGGCATTGCCTACTTTTAAATTAGTCCAGTCATTTTAGGAGGTGACCCTTTTGTAAAGCCAACAGGAATTACATTCTTAGCAGTGGTGAAAGATCCCTTCTGATCTGAAAGGTTTTTTACAAGGACAACATTTTTTGCCTCCCTGGTGAACACAGGAGAAGGTTCCAGTAGTTCTTCATGTCTCTGGAGAGGAGCACAAGTGACAATGTGCTGGTTTCCCCTTGTCTGGAAAGCCTGAGGTTGCAGACCAGGGAAATGAGACACTGATGGGAGCCATCTCACCCCTTCCCAAGGAGGATTCCAACATTTTTTAATGCTCCCCATAATTAGTGGATGCCATCAAGGCCCCAGCTCTCTTTTTTTACTGCAGGCTTGTAAAACAAGAGCTCTGTCAAGAGTTTGCTTGTTATGTCAGGAGAAAGGAGCGGACCTGGCTTTGAGGAGAAGCAGAGACACCCATGGAGTGTTTTAACAGGGATAGACATGGCATGACTGGGGAGTAAAATATGATTGATGAGGGAGGTGGCTTTGTGTTGGGTCCTTGTAGTAGTTGGGGTTTCTGTTACTACTGTCTTCTTCCACTTTCCAGGAAAGCATTTTACACATGAGTGCAATGATCCTGGCTCATTAAATGCAAAGTAGTTTAAATGATTCCATTCGTTCCTGGCCTTGGGACTTTTGGGCGGGTCTATGAAATAACATACTTATCTTACATATCAGTCTCAATGCAACATAGTCTTGTACAGTGTTGCTGTAGCAGAGAAATTTTAATACATTTTTCTTGTAGGACATCTCTGAGTCAGAGAAGATAGCTGGTGAAAAATCAGTCTTCTATTTACTGATGAAAATGTTTGTTACAAGTACCCATTCTCATCTGAAAATTTCCACCAAAAAGTTAATCATCAAGGTAAGCATTTGAATTGAAATATCAGGATATTCACTATATGCCACTGGTCTGAAATTTCAGGATTGTAATTTTTTTTCTTAAAGCAGACACCTTTACTGCATGGTTGTGTTGTCAACAGAGTCTCCTTTCCTGTTTCTTGTGACTGTTGTTGGAATTTGCTTTCAGATAACTTGATATTAACAAAATATTTTATGGAAATAAATGCTGTGAACTGACTTCCCTGCAGCAGTTGATGAAAGAATAAGGAAAATGTCTTTAATGTTTGCCCCCCACCCCCCAGGCTGAATTAATTCTGGCACTGTAATAAATTAATGTAGTTTGTGCCTGCAAAGGTCTTGACATTGATCAAGAAGAGATTACTTTTGAGTTTTATTTTTTATCATTGTTTATTTAATCTGTACTTCAGCACTCCAGCCTAGCATAAGCCTTAGATGGTTTGCTCTGGCCCTGCAGAGCAGTCCTCTCTGTTACTGTCTGATACAAGCTTTGATGCCAGGAGTACTTTCTGTCTTAAAAATCAATTAAAATCCCCGTCTGTACATTTAAATTAGTTATTTGACTTTCCAGAAAAACTGGTCAACTACAAGTCCACAAGACACCAGAGGCTGTTTTTAGCACCTTATTAAAAGAGGACATCTTTTAGTTATCTGTGTAGGGGTAGAGATTTACATTAGGAATAAGCACAACCCTAACCAAACTGTTCTGCCAAGAGAAAATCCAGGAAGCTGTCCTGGCCCTCGACAGGGCTCTTCATGCAGTGTCCTGCAGTACTCATGGCACACCAATTTGTACCCAGCTTTGTGCATTGAATCTTTGCACTTAGCTCGAATCAGTGAGTGCCATTTTAATATTCAGTCCACCAGACCAAAGTTACAGTGATTGAACTGGGGTGTAGTTGCCCTTGACCCTTGCAAGGGTTTAAAGGCAGGTTCTCTTGGTCCCCCAGTCATGAATGTCTGAACCAAAACCTGCTCAAAATGTGCCGTTTTTCTGGTGGTTTTGGATTTCTTTTGCCAAGTGGGAGCATGGACTGCCTTACTTGTTCCTGTGTCCACTTTCCACTTCAGTCCATTGCATTTTCTCTGAAGGGAATGCAGGAGCAGGGAAGTTAGGGCAGTTATGTCAGCAGAAAGGCTGCTAAAAATAGATAGTAAGGACTTATTTTTCTACGCAGTGCCATGTAACTGAAGGCTTGTTTTTGGATTTCACATTCTGTTCCTGCCTGTTTCTGTGAGAGCTGCAAGTGCATTTCTATTTCAAGACTCTGCCAAAAATAGTCAATTATATTAAAATTAATCCTTTTTCCTTCATTTTTTTTCTTTATTTAAATGAATTACTCTGTCAGATTCATGTAAGCAGCAGTTATTTTTAGAGTTGCTGGTGTTGTACACAGAGTAAATGTAGAACAAATGAGCTGTGATAGCTTCCTTTTATTTTGTGTGTGGAAAGGAGCAAAGACACAGATTCATCCTGTGTAATTGCAGTCGTTTAATGTGGGTGCCTGAGTCAGGAAACTGGGCAAGGTTTCCTCTTGTTGACAGTTAGGGGCTGGGAGTTTAACCATGGTGTCACTTTGATTCTTCCTCTTCTCTTCTCCCTCCTCCTTTCTTGCTTGTAGAGCTGGAGCACAGGGTCACCAAGTTGCTAGTTTAGGTGCCTGAGGTCAGGGCCTGAATTTAGAGAGCAGGAAAGTGGGGAAAATTTCCAGATATGTCAAAACCTGTCTCTTGGTTGTGTTATATCTAGGTCTACCTCACCATCCCCTGCAACTTGCACTTCTCTCTGGACCTTGCTGTGGTCACAACCCACTGCTCATTCACCTGACTGTTTATCCATCTGCCTAATTGTTTTATGTACAAGTAGCCTGATTTAGGTTTAATTTAGCAGTGATTTTCCTTTACGTTAGATCAACAGTTTTTAAAATCTCCCCTACAGGCTATTTTTAAGGCACTTTTATTTTTCTGCCTGTGATGATATAAAGATGTACAACCCTCTGAAAGCAGTATAACCTGCTTTCCAGAAATTATAGAAGTAAGATTTTTATTGTCCACTATGCAGTTGAAGTCCCCCTAGTGACTGGGAATAAGGCCTCTTGAACTGAGGGAGTGAGGAGAGTGACAGATACTTCTTTTCATCAACCAACTCTTCTTCTTTTCTTTCCCAAAAGAAGGAATCATGAAGTTACTATACGAAAAGATCTGTACCTCTTGGGGTTTTGTATTTTAGGTGTTTTGAGGTTTACTTACACACCTTCCCCTTTGTTTCCTGGACAGGTTTTACGTGACAGTGGAGTGTTTGAGTACACATGGAAGGAACTTTCAGTTTGGCTGGAACACTTGGATAATACAAAAGAAGACCAAAAGGAAGCAGTGATTCAGTTTTTGGAAAGGGTAACAGTGTTCAAATTAGCTAGATAAACAATGCGAAGAATAGTGTCAGTGGAAACCAGAGATTTTATTGCTGTCGTTGAGAAACCTGTCAAAGACCAGTGAATGAATTTTGAGAAAAGCATTCTTTGGGATTCTTTATACAGAGGTGGCTTCGTTCTTGTCTTCAATGGGAGGGGCAGCGAAATGATTTGTAGGAATATTAAATCCAAAAAAATCAGTTGTTATTACAGCATTGTTGGTATAAAGGTAGAGTGTTGTATGTGTGGATAGCTTTTATCTCCTCTTTAGGTGCCAAAATTATCAGATCTCAGTAAATTGTGATCTTTTACAAGGAAAGTTGGCGCTTCCTGTTTACTCTTCAGGATGCTGAATGCCCAGTGCTTAATTTCCAGTGCAGTCTCCCCAGAGACTCAGTCTCTGGTAGCAATCTAGATGCCAAATTGCAGTGGACTTCTATTTTTTCCATCAGTGTCCCCTGTAGAGCAGGAACCATAGACAGAATCCTATGGAAGTTGTCCTCCTAAAACCCGCCCAGCTTCCAACCACTTTTAGCACATGGTCTTTCTTAGCAACACATGGTTCCCCTACACTTGGCAGCCAGTGCACTTACTTTTCTCTCCACCTTTGCTGGCAGATCCTGCTGAAGCTGATGACAAAGCCCTATCCCTACACAGACAAGGCAGCAGACCTGGTTCAGGAAGCCAGCATGCTCCAGGTTGCTATGTTTAAACAGGACTCTGATAACATCAGCATCCCCGTCTCTCATATTGATGGTATGTGATAACCCCTCAACAACAGAATTCCATAACCCGGGGCTATGTTTTCTAGCCCTAAGCAGCAAACTGGGGATGGATAACTATAGAATTCCTGTTATGTAAGGACCTCCAGGATTCAGCCCTCCATGTGTACTTGGTATTAGAAGTCAAAATTGCCAAGTTACTACATTACCCTCAAATGTAATTTTTGATGTGGTTGTGCCACTTTTAACAGTATTTGAAATCTCTCTTCATGCTCTTGCAGCAGCATTTTCAAACTAAAATGGAAATTTAGTCCTTCTGCCTGGAGCTGTTCATAGAATCATGGAATCCCAGAAAGGTTTGGATGGGAAGGCACCTTTTTTTAAAGCTCATCCAGTTCCAGCCCATGCCATGGTCAGGGACACTTTCCAGTAGCCCAGGATGCTCCAGGCCCCATCCAGCCTGGCTTTAGATACTTCCAGGGATCCAGGGGCAGCCACAGCTTCTCTGGGCGACCTGTGCTGGACAGCAGCATTGAAAGGCAGAGTGAAGAACAGCTGTGATTTTTGTGTTGCACTTAACACTGTATTTTCTGACAAATGTGGGATTTTTTTTTGGTTGGCAGTTTTTTTTTTGGGGGGGGGTTTGTTTGTTTGGTTGGTTGGTTGGTTTGTGGGTTTGGTGGTGTTTTTTTGTGATTGTTGTTGTTGTTGGTTTTTTTTAGGAACTAAAAAGATACCTTGTGTTCCTGGAATGTTGCATTCTACCTCTGTTGTTTTTCCAGTTAATCTGGATCCTCTGCTTACATTTTTTTCCTTCACTTACTAGATGTCTTGGATATGGTGGATGTTCTGATTGAGGGCAGTGATGGCTTAGATGAAGAAATTGGGTTCTCTTTAAATGAAGACATGGTTATCCAAACATTTCCCTTCAGTGCTGTTGTTCCTGCTGCATTAGAAGCCAGGAATATACTGTTGCTTCAGTCTGAAAATGGAACAGGTACAGATTTTTTTTGGTTTTATGTGTCATTTCTACCAGTGGAGTGAAAGTGGCATCATTTTTACCCATTTTTAATAATTTTTTACCATTTATCATTTTTTGCCTTGAGACGTTTTATTATCTTCCCTGCAAGCAGAAGGAGGTGCAGATTCATGGTGTTTCATGCTCAAGAGAGGCACTGAGACTCTGTAGGTGCTTCTGCCCTTTTTCCCTGACCCTAAAGGGAAGAGACACTGTTCCTGCATGGACAGTCTTGGTCTGGAAGTCGTTGGCTTCAGTAACACAGTGTTTTAAGGACAGAGTGTGGAGATCAGGAGAGGAGGGTGGCTTCCATGCCTGTAGGCAGCTCCTCCCGAGATCAGGGAGAGAGGACTGCATTGTTCAGTAGGAAATGGATGCATTTTCCAAGAAAACTTCAGAAATTAAGCTCTAGGGGCAAATACTGCAAAGTTCTACCACCTCCTTGAGGAAAGCGTTGAAATCACAGCGTTAAAATTGAAAGTCCCAGTTCTGAAAGAAAATTCTGTTTAACTTGTACACGTTTACTGGGTGTGTGCCCCCCCGTACAAATCGGTTCTTCTCTGAGGTGGTGCTTGGCAGGGGTCTCTTCCTGTTAAAAGACAGGCATGTTTAGCACAGCACAGTGAAGGTGGATTATGTGCTTCAGCAAGAGCTAATGTGTGGAGGATTTTTCAGGTACCTCAGTGGTCAGGAACACTTGTCTAGGTCACTACAAACACTTTTTGGTCTTATTCAGTACTTTTCTTAGTGATGCTCTGTGGGCTGCTGCCAACGCCCAAAGTAAGGAGGGTTGCCCCAGTGTCTGTGCTCATGTCAGTAGTTTATTTTTGCTTTTCTAGGAGCACACATCGTGGAGTACCTTGTTGCTGTTTTCACTGACCTCCTGCACTCTCAGAGAGAACCCCTTGCTCTCTGCTTGATGTTCCAGCTCTATGACAAAGATCTTGAGTCCCTGAAAGTTGCAAAGTATCCTCAGCTCTACCAGTTTAACAGATACTATAAACTCTGGATACCCAAGCAGTCCCAGGAACCTGTGGTATGGAATACCTGAAGTCACTGAATTCTTGAGCCAGTATTCTTATAAAAACCTCACAGTTTATAGAGGTTACATTTCCATCAGAAACAGCATTTTTATTGAGCTAATTCTGCCTTTCTTGTTGATCACGTTGTGACACCCATTTGCTCCAGGGCTTTTCTCTGATGACACAAGAGGTCTTTGTGGTGTTTGGGAGGTGATACCAGGGCACAGGGCTCATACAGAGACTCCTCACCAGGCACAGCAGAGCCTGGTGCGTGCTGTGGCCTCCATTTACAGTGCCTGGAGTTCCCCTTGGGTGGGTGGAGGATCACAGGCCCCTGGGCTGGGTTTGGTGAGTTTTTCTCAGTTCAGCAGTGAGCACTACAGATTCCCCTGGAGACACTGCTGGACATCTCTGTTCTAGCAGGACTGCACACTTGTACTCCTAGAGCTTCAGCTCAGAGCTCATCTCAAAACAAGAGTGGCTGAAGAGCTTTTTGTTTCATACTCATCACTGGTTTTTTCTTATGCTTTTTTTCGCTTTAAACAGTTTAAGAACCACAAGGAGGTAAGCAAAGAACCTACTGTGGCCCTGGATTCTGTATTTACCACTTTGCTGAAGGGAGCCTATGAGAGAGGAAGCAGTACCTTACTGGAAGATGGAGTTCAGACAAAATTGAGAGACTTGGCTTCCTGGCTCCCACCTGACCAGCTTTTGTTGGGAGTAAAGCACGTGCTGCTGTACCTGAAATCCACAGTGGAGAACTTCAGCAGTGTAAGAGCAATATTGTAATAATATTGTGGTTATGTTTGGTTTATTTTATGGTAGAAGGTAGATATCACTTGCCTGGTAAAACTTAGGTTCCAGTTCTGTAGCTCTTTTTTCTTACTTGGCTCTGAGGTTACACAGCACCATATAAAACTGCACCTAATTTGTAAACAAAACGTCAGTTGTCCTGATTATTGAAGAGTGTTGGATTTACTTTGCATGGGTTACCTTTCTGATCAGTGTGAGTGCAAATAAACTCAAGATTTTAATCCAACTCTTGGATCTCCCTGAGAAGCCTTTCCAGAGAGTAAAATCCACTGGCCTGTGTAACTCCAAATGTCACAGTATAAATGAAAAACTACCAGTATTTATTTGGCAACCTGAGACTTCTCTTAGAATCAGGTTTCTACATAGGGAAGTGGTTCCTTCCCCAGGAAGAGGTTGTAATCTAAGTAGTTCTTATTTAACTCCTATTCCTGTTGGATAATTACCCTTCTGCTCCCATTCTCCTCTTTTCTTCACTTCCAAGATGCCTTTATTTTCATAGGTTGGTAAAACTTTGGGTCCTCAACTCATTGACCTCTATGTGGACATTCTGAGCATCTTGTTGTGCCGGGGCAATCAAATAAAGCTGGATCATCAACAGAAGCAGGAAAAGCATCAGGCTGAGTCGGATCTCTTTATGGATGAGGAGTCTCTGATGACAGAAGTGTCTTCAAATGACAAGGTACCAAATCCTTTAATACAGAGGCACCTATTAGTAAACTTTGATTTGACTGATTCTCTAGGGATTAGTTTTGCTGAACAGAGAGGTGCTTTTAAGGTCTTGGAGGAGAATTTAGGAACATAGAACATGTGGTCCAGCAGTTGCAAAACTGCTGTCTGGAGATGTGACCCAGCTGCATCACCTGCAGTCTCACCCCTCAGCTGGAACACAGTCAGGAGGGGTCCTGAAAGAGATCACCTTTGCAGAAAAAATGTATTCCCTCAGCCCTGTGTAAAGTCTTGTTGTGAAACTTACGTACTTGAGGAGTGAATTTTTCCCCCTCTTTCATCTGTTCTGTGAATTTGTGGAGATTAGAATGTTGGTGAACCCTAGAATATTCATATTCAGTTTTCCTCAGAAGATGAGCTTAGACATATTTAGAATGTTCAGTATAACAGCATAAATGTTGGGAGAATGATATTTATGTGCTTGTAATTCATTAATATTTTTTATCCTCTGGCCAGCTAGTAGACAATTTCATGTTCAATAATTGTAATTGACAAGCTGTGGAAAATAGGCAGATGAATCAGGTTTTTTTTACCCTGCCCTGTGATTATCCATTCATTGATACTGTTCCTCTCTTTGTTACAGACACTGGAGGATACACTCACCTTGATTTTCAGACATCCTACGCTGGAGAGCTGGTTCCTGGCCTTGGAACTGCACTCTATTCCTCAGCCTGGTTTGAACCCTGTCACTGTGAAGCTCCTGTCAGCTCACCTCAATTCCGGGGTGCTCCAGCTGCTGAAAACAGGTGCCCCCATTGTGCAGAGTATCACAACGGATCACAGACACGTGTTGGCCAAGTATTTCGAAGTTATCACAAAAAGTGTCCTGCAAGAGCTGCAGACTGTGGGGAAGGGCAGAAGCCAGGTCTGTCCCAGGAAGTCTCACCAGCTGCAGGCTCTGGAGGAGCTGCACATGTACATGACTGCAGCTCAGTTGAAGGAGATCACTATAACCATGCTGCAACTTCCTGAGATGAGCTTGACTGATCAGAAATCTGAAAAATCCCCTAAAAAAGGGAAACAGTTAAACTTCTATGGACAAATTTTGTTGCAGCTCCTTACAGACAGCTACCAAAGGCATCCCCAGCAAGGAGAATTTCTGCTATCCACAGAGCACATTAAAGCTTTGGGGCTATTGATGTCAGCATCGGCCAGCAAGGATTTGGAGGAAGTTTTCCTTCAGTCTCTCCAAAGCGAGCCAGTCCTTGCTCTCGCCGTTGGTGTCGAGGTTCAGGCTCACTGCCTTGCCCAGTGTTCACACACCTCCCTGGCCATTGTGGGCGTGCTGATCCAGCACTCCAGGACTCACCTGCTGCAGTTTGAGCTCTGGTGTCTGAGCAGTGCCACTGGGAAGTACCTCAGGAAACACATGGCGAGCTTTCTTCCACTCATTAATGTGTATTTGCAATGCAGAGACCAGTATGGTTTCAGCCGACCTTCCACAGGTAAAGGCACTGCTGAGCCCTGCTTGTGATTCAGGAGGCCAGATTCCCTGTTCAGGTTCTGCTGGAATATTTACAGAGTAGATAAAGGTGATAAAACTTAGATGTCTGACCTCTAATGACTGTCTTGGAAGTACCTCTGCAGCTCTAAAGGTGAAGAGCTGTTCTGAGGGTTGGCTGTTAGACTGAAGCCAAGTGCTCTCGCAGTTACTGCTGCCCAGATTTCTCTTTTGAAGCCCTTATTTAATGCTTAGTGCATGTGAAAATCTGTCATTGTGCTTCTCTTGGTTTAGTACAGGAGGTAAAACGTTCTGCTCAGGCAAGGATAGAAGAGTCTGGAGTGTGCAATGCCAGGGCCAGATGGTTTTTGCAGAGCCTGAGCTTTGACTTTTAAAGAGTCCAAAAATTTATTCTAAAATTCTAATCTCCATCTGTGGGCTGGCTACAGTAATGCCCTCCTGAGCTGGCAGTCCAGAACTTTCCAAACCCACAGCAGTGTTACATCCTTGGACAAGCGTGTTAAATCTCTACCAGCAAAACGATGAGTTAGGATTCAACTGGGTAGAACAGGATCACTTTAATTTCATTTCTCTTATTGCCCAGAAATGTCACTAGCAAAGGAAACAGGCTGACTGGGGCTCTACCTTATAGCTCTACCTACAAGGTCAAGCAGTGATAAGACCTTTGTCAGCACCCTGGCAAGTAGAGGATGGGTAAAGAAATAAGCCTCTGTGTAGCACTTCTCTGTAACAGATTAGCAGCTGCTGTAGCATCATTTCCTAGAAACTGAGTCATCTGGGCCTGGATTAAAAAGTGATTTGGGATTAGCATGTTGTTGTTTAACAGCTGCAGGTAGTGGAACCTGTGCCTTCTGCTCTCCCAACAGTTGTCTCAGCTGTCACACGTGTCCTGAGGAAGGCCCTGTGGAAGGAGCTCTGTGCTGGGATTCAGGACGCCGGAGCATCGCATGAGGCCACTGTGAAACTGCAAATACTTTCAAAGTTGCTGCCACCTTCAGAAAGCAAAGGGCTGCACAACCTAATGGGCTGCCTTCCTGCTGCACTGGAGAGAGCAGGGAATGAAGAGAGGTGGGCAGTGTGTGTGTGCCTCCCCCAGGGCTCAGTTTGTCCTGGGAAGCGCTGTGGTAGGAATGGGAGCAGTAACAGCATCCTCTCCTCAGAGAATCTGTTGCTTTGCACTTCGGCAGCAAGACATCTTTAACATATACAAAACCAAGTTAAAATATTAATTAAAAAATCAACAACTATCTCTCTGCAGCTGGGCTGTGGCAGATGCCATATCCGCAGTGTTGAAAAACTCAGAGGAGCTGCATTCCTGGAGGAGACATCTCTTGTCAGCCTGCATAAAGGGGTTAGTTGCCATGTACAGCAGCAGTAAAGATGAAAACAAGCAAGAAGTGGAGAGGTCCATGCTGCTGAGGCTAGAGGAATTATTGGTGAGACTTCTTATCTGCTTTGCCACAGTGGGACTGTATGCATATGTGTGATTGGGCAGTTGTAGATTTTGTAAATACAGATTGGGCTTGATTTCCTGTTTCATGGATTCTGGTTTCCATGCACTTTTAATAGCTTTTTCAGAGTCCTGATAATCCTTTATATGAAGCAGTTTTATGTTCTTGATGATGGCTTTCTGGTAAGAATCCCCTTTGAAGATAGGAGTTTGAGGTATTTAGGAGTAAGAAATCAAAGGTTACCAGTGGAATTTTTTTTTTTAAATTAAAAGAAGGTCACAGAGATACTTCTGCCAAGACCCACCTGCCATACAATCTGAAGTCTGGGGTAAAAATCTGGTTGATCAGAAATAGAAATCCAGACTTTGATCCTGAAGAACACTACTTGGTCACCCCCTCTGTACTGTTCCCTTGGTTTGAGTTCAGTGAACATGGATCCCTGTGACGCATAACATTGAAGGTCTCTGAGCAGTGAATGCCTTTGCCCTCTCATGCCTTTTGTTGAGACTCCCTTGTAGGACCTGGGGCCACCTCACAGTGTCCATCCCATCCTGAGGGTGTTTCCAGCCTGGCGAGGTTGGCACCTGCATTCCCAGGACTGCTGGGATGTGCAGCTGTCAGTCTTCTCCAGACTGACTGGGTTGTTGTGGTTCCCAGCTCCTCAGGGCACATTAGTTGTAAGGACCACCTGCCCCAGCCACCCCGTGTGCCACGTGCAAAGCTTGGTTAGCTAAACCTCACAAAAACCTGGTACCCGTCTCTTGCTTTGACTTGTCAAGTTGTGATTCCTTTCACACTTCAAGAGTTCGAAGAGTTTTGAGTCACTGGGTTTTTGGAACCTACAGCCCAGCTTGCTTTTTAATTCCATATAACCCCTGCTCCCAGACCAACAAGTTTCCTTTGAACCAGGAATTAGGATTGTTGTATCCAAGAGCTTTTCTCCCTGTTACCTTCTGATCATCCCACATGAGTGTTTGGCTTGCGTGTTCATGGTGTGTCCCTTGAACAAAAATTGCTGTAGAAGCTCCGTGTGCCAAATGTAAACCAACATCTGTTTTTACTTGCTGCACACAGTGTGTGGTTGAAGAAGTGGACCCAGATGACTGGTACAACCTTGTGAAGACAGGGCTCAAGTAAGTGTTTTCACTTTAATTTGGTTTGGTTTTACTAAGTTCATTTTCTTTGCCAAGTTCTCATTTCTTAAACAACTTCTAGTTTCAAGCAGGTTTCCTTGGTTTTGGTTACGATCTGACTTCTCTGTGATCCTTCTCCCCAAGGTACCGTTACAGAGATGAAGCATTTCTGAAGGTCCTGAACATTGCCATCCAGCTACTATACAAGAAAGAATCCTCACTTAGTCAGAGCTTAGTCAAGCTCTCCAAACTTCACATGATGGTCACACAGCACTCTCTGTTTTTGTCGGCCATCCTGAGGTCAAGAGAAGAAGATGGCATGAACATCCAGACAAGAGGTATTTTTTAATCATCATCTTCCCATACTAAATACAGTTGATCTTGTCTTTCTTGCATTATATTCTCTCCATCCAGTAACACACCCACCCAATGTAAATACTTGCCAGAGTATTAACAGTTCCAGAATATTGGCATTTAAATTGTACCTCTGCTTGGATCCAGATGTTACATTCATTTAAGCTGGTTTTAAACACTTCTGTTTTTAAAACTACTGGAAAAGTGAGATTGGGTTTTTATTTTGGTTTGGGTTTTTGTTTGTTTGTTTATTATTCTGGTATTTTTAACCCAGTTGAAGTCTTGGATATATTCTTTTGGTTTCTGTGAGGCAGTTAGTGTAAGATCACCAAAGTGCACATAGGTCCTGTGATGTTTAAATCTGTTTTAAAATTAGTTGATATAGGAGATTTAAAGTTGATTTTGCAAGTTTTATCAAAAATGGCAATTTAAATTAAATGTATTTCATATTGCACCCTTTCATGAGGAATATCCTTCCAGAGGAATATAAATTGGATGCTAATTCGTGTGTAGGATTGGCTTTGTTTCTTCTTCATTGGCAGCTGAAATCCTACCTGACCTTGAACCACATTTAATCTACATAGACTTCAGCTTTTCTCCACTGTACAGGGGTTTGAGATTCAGTGATTGAAGGAGCTGTGTAAGAAAAGGAGGGAAAATTTTCAGGGCAGCATGTTGATAACAATTTTTTTTGTTTATTGATGAGGAACATGTAAACAAGCTTTCAAGTTTTAAAACACCTGAAAAGAGAAAAAAAGCTCCTGTTTAGTGAAATTAAAAATAAGGAATAGATTTTGCTGCTTGCTGTGTGTATGTCTTACCTTTAGAGTGTATTTCTGTAGATGAGCAGGATGGATGCTTTGAGGCCAGCTGCAGTAGTCCAGAAGCTTGGTGTCAGGAGTGCATTCACTCAGGCTGGTACTTTGGGAGCTCTTCAGCTTTGACATGCATTTCATATTCCTGCACATAACTAGGGTCAAAGCCCAGGCCTTTTCAGATACTGGGAGTAGAGAAATCTGGAGTCGAGTCTTGAGTGTGCTACAGACAGCCTCTTTGTTTTTGAGGAACTCAATCACTTGCACTTTCTGCTTCTCAGTTAGTTACAGAGCAAAGGTGGATAATTTTTGTACCCCACAGGACAGAGTTCCTGTGGCTCACAAACTACTTGCAGTGCTGAGCCCTGCTGGAATGCACAGTGCATTTTGATATTTACTGCAGCTGGGGTGCAGACTTTAGAAGTGTTTTGCTGTGAATTCTGGAGTCCTTGGGGAGGTTGCTGGGATGTCTGCCTTTCTCTGTGCAACTCCTGAGGTCATTCCAGATGCCCTCCTGTGGGAGTAAGGAGTGAAGGATAGGGTACAGCACTCTTCTTTAACCAGAGAGCGGGTGTGTACGCATGGAATGCTTCTGCAGAGTCGTGTGTTCCACCCTGGGGACCTCACCTGGCTGAGTGACTTCTGTGTTCAGCTTGGGAGATGTTTTGAGATGTTCCCTTGAATTAAATGCATCAAAATCACCCTTTAGTGTACTGGGGATATGGTCTGTGGTATCTCTAGAGATAGATGCTGATGTAAAATGTCCAGTGCTGTGTGTGCATCCATTTGGAGTGGGTCTTGGGGTGTTACTTTGTGCTCTGTGTGACTGAGAGCCGCAGAGCTCAAGCTGTGCTTGTTCCAGAGGCGCTGGTGGACATCCTGCTGACAGCTGTGCAGCTCAGCCCCTCTCTATGTGAGAGCAGTCACCTCCCAGTGCTGCTGGGAGCCTATGCGGCCACGCTGAGCACCGTGGGTGAGTGTCAGCCTGGAAAGGCACTTCCTTCTGCATCTTCTTCTTGTGTCCGCAGGTCACTAACTTTGGGTTCAATCTTGGGTTTTAGATCAGAAGATACTGCTGTTGCTTCAGTTGTATGAGAAGAATAATCAAAGTCTTATAAACTCCAGGTAAGCTGAACACCTTACTTGGTTGGGCAAACTGCACACAGGTGGTCTCACAACTGGTATTATTCCAGGGTCTCATTTTGAAATTAAGGAGACCGTGAACAAGGTGAAACCTAAAGATGAATGTTGCTTTTGGAAACACTTTTCCTATATATTTGCTATTCTTATTGTAATTCTCTTATGTTGCCCAGACTTCTGTGTGTCTGTGGGTTAGATGAGGGAATGTCTAATTTCTAGAGTCACTCACTCTCCATAATTAGGACTCACTATAGGGGTCTTCTCACAGATGGGAGCCTAAACGTAAGTCACTAGTGGACTTTTCCCTTTCCTGTGCCCAAGCACTCCACAGGAGAGTCTGTTGCCAACAACTGTGGTTTGGTCTGCCTTCCTCGCATGCTCTTTGCTGTCTTGGAGGCAGGAGCAGAAATACCTCCAGCAGTGCAAGAGCACTGGCTCAGGCAGCTGAAGCAGGTCTGGATTGCCGTCCCTTCATGCAGCTGCTGTCATTCTTACCTGCACTTACAGCTTAAATCCATAGGTGCCTCTGAGTGGGTACGTTCTGACTTGGATGGACAGGGAAGGCAGAACGAGTGAGACACACTTAGACTAAATTTGAAAGCTTTGGGACGGATGGAAAAGGTGTTGCCAGGGAAACAAGTTACAGTTTCAAGTCCCACAGGGTACTAACTACAAGTGAAGACAAAATTTTGGTTCTAATTAATCTCCCCTGTAACTGCTTTTGGCTCTGTTGCCTAATGTGTTTGCCTTTAAAAATGTTTAAGGATCCTGCTGTGGGGTCCAGCCGCTGTGGAGCATCACAAGACTTGCAAGAGTCTGGGGAAGTCCTTGTGGCAGCAGCCAAGCATGGAGGAGATTCTGTGTCTGCTGGATCGAGAGAAGATGATGAAGACGATTCTGTCGTTCCCTCAGCATCGCCGGCTGCTGCCATCACAGGTGCTTTTGGTTCAGCCTATCCATGGTTACCCTTCTTTGGATATGCAGGAAGACTCTTGAGCCATTCATGTCTTGCAGCCGTGTAATACACAGCAGTTTGTTTCCATCAGAAGAGTAATTTCCATTCATAGGAGAAATGTGTTCTTCAAGAGCACTTTTCAAATTAATTGCAAGATACGGGCCACATCTTGTCAGCAGGGGTGACAGTGCATTGCAGAGGTTGTCATGTATGTGAGACCAGGATTGGACAGCCCGCGGATCCACTGGCAATGGACTCTCCAGCCTTTCTTACAGTTTGCTGGATTGCTTCTGTAGCTGTTGATGCTGGTCAGGGAAATAGTTGTGGATATACTCTCATAGTGAAAGCTGGGTTTAAACACAAGCATGTCTCACCCTGTGTTGCATTGCATTTTACAAGGTGTAGTATCAAGTGGTTTATAATGGGAATGAGGTGGTTGTGGAAGTTTGAAACCAAGCTTGAAATTGGTGTTGTTCCTTACAAATACTGGTTTGGATTTGGTTTCAGGGGATAGAAGAGTCGCTATATAAAGATGAAACAGTGAAGAGCCTTGATGACTTCTATGATCCTTGTTTTCTACTTCAGCTCTTCAGTGAACTGACCAGACCAGGTAAAGTGAGTGTTTCTCTTTGGTATTCAGTGTCAGGTTGGTCTGCTGCAGGAGCTGCACCTGGAGCGCTGTTAGCCCTGATCCAAGAGCTAATACTGCAAGGAATTTGTGCCTGACTTTAGAAGGAAGAAACAAACTACTGTGAGGGCTGTGACTGAACTGGCTGGAGATCTGGCCTGTTACAGGCTATAGTTATAGAACAGGGAAACTTCAGCCAACTCATTTTCCACCAGACAGATGGGCATGAGGCCAGTGTGTTTCACAAATATGCTGGTGCTCTGAACTGTCAGCAAGTTTCTTGTCTGACATGACTGGGCTTTGCACGTGCACATCCCTGCTGTGCTCCACGGACACACTGTCCCTGGAGAGAGCCCTCAGAGGTCAAAGGGAGACAAGAAGCCTATGGGATTTCCTAACCAGCTCTCTCCCTGTGTTGGTTATGGTTAAGCACTTTGTAGTTACAGCTAGATTTGGCTTTCCACAGCAATGATGTTAGAAGCAATTGGCAAGCTGTTAGTGTCTGTCAGTGAAATCACACTCACAGTCCTTTGTTCACCCAGACCCCTGCAAGTACAGCACCTGTTTGGGTGTGCTTAGCGTGTCCTTAGCTATGGTTTGAAGTGCTCTGTGTAATCCTGGCAGCAGGAAAAGAACCGTCTTTAAGTCCTCTGAGGAGAAAAGGTACCAGAGCTATGAGGCATTTTGCAGTTGGAGGGATCTTAGACAATCCAGTTATTGCTGGGCCTTTGAGGTGCACAGGGAGGAAGAGCATGGACAGCTGGTTCTTTGGAACATAGTGTTGATAGCTGGAGAAAGGACACTCTGCCAGCACCACTCACCCCGTGGAGGAAGGGATTTGGTGTCTGTGGCAGCCCCAGCAGCACTGCAGCTAGTCGGTGGCTGCTGATGTGGGAAGCACCAAGGCTGAGGGAATTGCTCTATGTTATGTTCTTGTGGAGCGGTAAACACAGTGGCTGTCCTGGATCTGAACCTGGAGAGGAGAAAATAGCCCTCTTAGCGTCTCCACACAGAGTGAGAGTCTGTGTCCTAAGAGGGCCCAAATGATTTATGAGTCTCAGTCCCATGGTGCTTGTAAACCATGTCAGCTGCTCTTGGAATTCCCAGTTCTTTATTTGCTCTTTGTCCTGCCTGCACAGTGCCATCAGAATACATAAACATGGACTTCTTGCACAGTGTTTAGTGCTTGCTGAGGAAAAAGTAAGTCTGGGGTTGGGCAGATAGCAAGTTCTGTCTATCTTTAGCTCTGATAAGCATCTTATGGAAAGCTTTTCCATCCTGGTTCTCAAGGGCCTTTAAATAAGCTGTATGTCAGACATAGAATTAAATTGGGGTGCTTTTCTAATAAGAGCTTGTTATTTTATATCAGTTATTGAACACATTCTCCAGGGGCAGCAGGATGGAAAATATTACCACTGCATGTTTTCAGTGAAGGAAAGTTTTCCAAATAAATCTTCCTGTGGACTGCTGAAGTGAGAACCTTGGATTTCATTCTGTAGCACTGTGCCACAGTGTGAATGGTTACTGTGCATCAGCAGTTCCCCAGAGCTGCAGCCTGAAGGAGAGCAGAGTGGTGGCCCTGGGACAAATGGCAGTGGCTGGTGGGGAAGTGAAGACCCTGCTTTACTTGGCCCATAACCAGCAGAGCTGGCAGTAAGAAACTGCCAGGCATAAAATTGAGTTTTAGTAGTCCTAGCAGTTGAGAAAAAGATGAGAGAAATAGCCCAGGTGCTGGTACAGGGACAGAAATAATCTGTGTTTTTTTAAACATCGTTTTATACATACATACATACATATACACACACATGTACATATATGTACATATTTACACACACACTAGTCTGTGTGGGCAGTGATAGGGGAGGAAATCAGTGGACCAAACTTAGGTACTTGGCAGTAAGATTGCAGCCCCTTCTTAAGTAGGAACATTTTGTTTCTAGAAACTTCCTTTTGACCTTCAGTGTGAATGACGAGACAATACATGAATATTATTGCTAAACTTGTGGTACATTTGTAGCTGGTAAAATACCACTGAGGTGCCATTGTGCTCCATTCCTGGAGGTAAGGTGGAAGGTTCACACCAAATCCTTTCTAGCCATTAGTGAGTGGAAATGGCAGCAACCCTTCAAAACACACAGAACACAAGCCCTTAAAGGAGAAACTCCAAATCCTGATGACAAAATGCTGTGAAAGCTAAATGCTACCATTGAAGGGTGTGTTTCCTGATTTCTCTTGGGCTGATTTCTGGTCACTGCTGGATTTTGTTTTACCTAGAAGGGCTCAGGGGTACAGCTGAGTACTTGGCTCAGAGCAGGCCTTACCACAAGAGTCACTTGTGCCTGCACAGGGACAATTGCTGTGGCTTATGGGCTATTTGTGTTATTCTCCCATCCTTTCTGTTACAGGAGCTTTTTAGTGCTGGTCTTTCAGGCACCCTGTAATGCTCTGGAGAGATGAATTTTCCCTCTTCTTGTTCTTTGTACTCAACTTCCTTGAAACAGTAAGACACAAAGATGTGTTTACAGAATTTACCCCTAACTTTACGTGGCCTGGTGGGCAGGATCATCTCTGTCTCACATAAATGAGAACAGCCCCATGAATTTCAGCTCAGGTAAAGGATTCCTGTTCAGAGTGAATTGCTGAAGCCCTTTATCAGCTGGAGGAGCCTTTGTGCACTGAGGTCATAATTTTTGGGGCTAGAGCCAGAAATGGGTGCTCATGACCAGAAATGTTAAGGATTCTAGTGCTGTTATACACACTGGGACATGTCAGTGCTAACGTACCGGGTGCTTTCTGTTTCTCTTCCCCCATCCCCTCACAGAGTTTGTGGTGGCATGTCACAAGTTTGTGGAAGTCAATGCCCTGGGTCTCACAGTGGCTGCCCTGAGCAGCTACGACTCCAACATGAGAGCGGCTGCGTATTTTGTCCTGGCTTCCTTCCGCTCCCATCTGGAAGGGGCACGCTTTCGAGAGAAGAGCCAGGTAAGCCACAGCCAGTTTGGCATTGAGACCTTGTAGGTCATGGACGTGTGTGGGAGAGATGTTGCCTTGCTCATCCACCTTACATGCATGTAGTGAGACAGTGAAAAGAAGCTTTTTATCCACTCTCCCATTGTTTCTCCTCTACTGCTTTGTGTTTCCTCCTGTTATAACTAATGGAAAGGGGAAAATATGTTTTAGAAATTCTTGGGAACTTTGTATGTAGGAATGGAAATCCTGATGGAATTGATACTTGATCTGTATGGCCCATGAAATGTCCTGGAAGCTGATTGATGTCTTCATGCTCCTGTTGTGTTCATTTGGGCTGTACTTCAGGCTTCTCTCCCTGGGCTCTTGCAGTTGCTGTATCTCTTGGATGCTGTGCAGAACGGAATCAAGCAGCCGAACCTCAGGTTCACTTTCTCCCTGACCCTCTACATTGCTCGTGTGGCACAGCAGATCCTGAAGCCAGGTACTGAGACTTGCTGCGTGTGTCGCTGCTGGGGTGAAAAACAGAGCCTTGGGGAGTGTTGATCATCTCCTCGCCTGCTCTGTGCTCGTGCACTCTTGACTGAGCTTTTCGTCCTGGGCACGAGAAGGGGGAGGGTGGGCAGCGATCGGCATGAGTCTCAGAGCAAAGAGCCTCTTCTGCACTTGCTGGGCTGCTCTCCCAGCTTGGAGCCCTGCACGCTCGCTGCAGCTTCCACAAATTGTCGCCCGTGCTTGTGGACTGGGAGCACTGTCCTCCTCCACGGTGCCAGCTTTTTCTCTTTACAGAGGAGCACATGTACATAAAGATAAACAGATTCCTTCTGTCACACCAGTATTTGGACCTGAGGAAGGTACCGGGTTTTTTCCAGCTTTTCTACAGTTTTGATTTTGAGGTAAGAGTCCCATTTTAGGTATCCAGGAATTCTTCAGAAATGTATTAAAAACAGCCATAAAAATACAATGAAACCTCATTCTCCCATAGGCAGTTAATTAGAAGTGTCTTTCTTGCATTTCATATTGCAATTAAAAATGTCATTTCTCTGGGGTTTTTGTTGCTTTCTCCGTACTAAGGCGCAACGAGCTGTGCTGTGTATGCTCTGTGAGCACAAGCAAAGACTGTTCTGCCCCGGCTAGCTGCAATTCCTCTTTGAGTTCAGATTAGTAACTTTGAGTTCAGATTAGTAACTTTGAGTTCAACGGAAGTGTTTTAGAAACAGCAACTTCTAAAACTCCATTTCCACTGCATGTTTGGGCTGCAGACTGACTGTTCCCACGGGACGTCAGCGATTAAATTTGATAGGAATGGAAATGCAGAAGTCCAGAACCAGCTCGGGGAAGCCCTGAGCTGGCAGTCAGAGGGAACCGGGGTTTTGTTGCTCTTAGGAGCTGGTATTCTTTGGAAATGTCTGAATGTCTGACGGTGGTATTTTTCTTTGTGGCTTCCAGTACAAAACAGAGCGTGAGTGGATGCTCAGGTTTCTTGGGGAAGGGCTGCGTGACAAACACTGCTATGAGCTTTATGACTACCAGAGGATTTTCCAGGTCATTCTTTCCTTTTTCAGCAGTCCTTTGTGTGACGAGGGCTCCCAGGTAAGAGTTCAAAAAGAGCAGTTCCCAACTACCCCCAAACCACAACAAGCTTGTGGGGCTTCAAGATCTCAAGTACCACAGAGAAAGGAACAGCCGATTCTGCCTTGGTCCTCTTGAAAATCTGTTCCTTGCCGGTTAGGTGTATGTGGGGAGGGGGAAAGAGTTGCTTGTGTCTAAACCAGTCCCATCCTTATGCCCTGAAACTGGAACAGCTTCCTGCCATCGAGGAGCCTCACGTGGGTGCCGTGGTTTTGCTCCTGCAGTCGAGGCCTTTTCTTTTTGGGGTCTCTATTCCCCAGCCAGCACATTTGTTACCTGAACGGTGCTTCAGCAGGAGGGAAACTCACGGGCCAGGAGCTCTCAGGTTTGGGAGCACCCACCCTGGGTATTTCAAGTACCAAAACCTTGGGCAAAGGAGAAAATTGTCTTGCTACTTGAATACTTCTTGTCAGCGCAGCACCTGTGGTGTGAAGCTTTGAAGGGAGAATGTCTTTCCTTCTCTGGACTTGCTGAGAACAAGTGGTGTTCGTTTTACCTGGGGCGTTGATCAGATATCAGCCAAATTGCTCATTTTAAGTTAGAGAATTAGGTCTTGGCTGTAAAAGAACACGCTGCATTTTCTGTTTCAGAGTCGCATTCTGGAGATATTACAGAGTGCTGCCCGTGTCCCCAGAGCTGCCTATGAGCTGATACAGGATCACAGCCTCCTCTCGTGGGTCCTGCACAGCTTAGAGAAAAGGTAACCAGAGGAGGACAGGAGAAATGGGAACAATTTCCTGTCCCCGGTGGAAGAATGACGTGGCTGAGGATGAAAGCAAGGGTGACAGGCAGGGAGGCGGGGGCACCAAGGGCTGCCCTGGCAGAACTTGCTGAACGCTGAGGTGTCCCTTGTGGTTTTGAAAACAGAATCAAGACGCTTTCAGGTTGTGGTAGGAGGAGGGGATGATGGGGCGGGGGGGAAGCTTTGTGACTTGGAAACCACTTCCTTAAAAAGCAAAGTGACACCTTGTGCTGGTGTCTTTACCTTTTAAATTTCAAGCACCCTCAGTTCCCATCCTGTCACAGGACCTGCTGCACAGGAAGTGGCACAGTAATGGATTTGAGCTGTCTAGAACATTATTTCTCCTCCCCTTGCCTCTCCCTCACAAAAAAAATCTCTTCTGCAAACACAGAGTGCCACGCCAAGTTCAGGCAAGTGCACCAAAAGTGCACTAGAATATGGTCCCCTGTAGGAGATGGACCAGCTGCTGGTGAGGATCTGCCTTTCAAATGTGGTTTTCTTTTTTTCTTTTTCTTTTTTTTTTTTTTTTGTTTGTTCTTTGGTTTTTGTTTTTTTTGGTTTTGTTTTGTTTTGTTTTTCAGGTTTCTGGAGAACAAGGTGATAAATAAAATTATTTCATTACTCCATACTCTATGGCTTACAAATTTAGGAGACAAGAGAGAAAACAAGAATCAATCCCAGGAGAACAGGAAACTTCTTCCTATTCAGCTTATAAATGAATTTCTGTGTGTTTTGGTCACGTTAATCAAACACATTCGGTAAGTCCTTTGTTTTGTTTTAGTTGGTTTGCATTTCATCCTCTGTCCAGTTTGGACTGTATTAAGGCCAGGAGGCTTTCTTCTCTGGAAAGCATCAGGAGAGCATCATCTCTGCTAGATGGATGGCTTTTTTCACCTTCACTTAGTGTGTTGAGTAGTGAATTTGGATGAGATTTCTTTGACAGGAGGTGTTTGAATACACGGGGAGTAAAGTAAAATGTGATGCGCAGTTTCTGTCAAGTCCTTCGTCCCTGATTCCTGGCCATTCTGACAGTAGGGATTAAGAGCTGTAGCGATGAATTTGCATGCATAGCAGTTGTGTTTTCCTTTGACAGGACTAACGTAGAGCTGGCCAAGCTGAGTGAGTTCTTCAGCACCCTCAGCTCTGTGCTGGAATACCGTGCTGTTGTTGTGGAGGCTTTTAGGGAGATGAGGCGTTTCACAGTCAACGACAGCGTCCTCTCCAGCAGGGAGCTGCTGCTGCTGCTGCACAAGTGGAGCCTTGTCAGCAAAGACCTGCAGCTGCAGGAGGACCTGCAGGCCCTGGCTCAGAAGTACCGAAACAAAGATTTGCTCAGTAAGTGCTGAAATACTTCAAGGAAGGCGTGTTTTGTTGTAGCTGTTACAGACCAGCAGTTCAAATAAGGCAAACTTCTCTGGAAGTAGTACTAATACCTTCTGTCAGACTTGATGTACCTTGAGGGAGGAGGAAAGGAAATGGAAAGGCATTTTTCAGATCTTCCTTGTGGTAATTTTGAACTTTAACACAATTTGGAAGCTTTGGAGAAACACAGTTTATAAAGGGAAAGAGCTTTAAAATGAAATATAATGGCAAATCTTGAGTCAGGCTTTGAAAAAGGGTATTTTTAATGAAATCTTAAGAGAGGAAGCAGTGCCTCGAGGCTTTGTGCTCAAAGCTGTGAATGGGGATCTGAAAGAGATGTGTAAGTAAAAACAATAAATAAGTAAAGCAAGTGGAAGTTAATAGTTGGTGTCTCTTGTTGTCACCAGTTCTAAAGAAAGGAAAAAAACCCAGGACTTGTGTGACTTCTCTTATTCTCTTTGTGAACAAAAAGTGCAAGGAACTTGGGAGTAGGAGGTCTTAAAACAACTCTGGTTTCCTGCAGCAGCAGCTGCTTTTGGTGCACATTAAAGCTTCTGTTGGTTTGTTTAAATGTTCTGTATCAGTAAGGAAAGTAGCATGTATTTAAGGGATTCTGTAAAAGATATAGCTTTTCTACCATTTTTTCACCCTTTAAAATTCCTCAGAAAGACATGAAGAGGGTTTTTGGAGTGATGCCTGTAACTTAATGCATGTGTGGGTTGTGTTGCTCCAGGCTTCAGGAGCTTTTCCCGTCCTCAGGCTGGACGATCCAGTTTGGAACAGGGTTCCAGCCTGGAGTCCCTGGGAGCTCCCAGAGCCCCTTTGAGCAGTGCAGGCTCCGTGAGGCTGCTAAAGGAGGCTGGTACTTGCCATTTTAACGACTGAATCAACACAGGAGAGCACCTTGCTTGCACAATTTTGTTCTAGGAAAATCCTTTGGAGTCTCTGATGTTTGTTTTGATGGTGGTTATCTTCTTACAGAAAATATGAAAGACAAGAACAAACCTCAAGCCTCACCTCATGTGTATCGTCACACTTGGAAAAAGAACGAGGTGGAAGAAGATGACACTGCTGCAGACATGGAAGTGTCTGAGCTGGAGAAATGCAGAGAACACCTGAATTCCATACTTGCCCATTGGGACCCTGTTTTCCCAGCACCACCCTCCACACAGGGAGGGGAGGCCCTCAGAGCCGGTGAACCTGGGGGTGAGGCAGTGGCTGTCACCTGTGCATCCATTCATCTTGTCACTAAGTGGCTGGTGAGGTCCCTGGCTGGGCAGAGCCCCCTCGGGGAGCAGGACGTGTCACCAGTGCTGAGGTGGCTGCGGAACTGCGTCCTACCACACCCAGCGGCCGTGCAAGAGATGCTCAGGGATGAGACACTGAGGAACAGCCTCTTCAAGCTTTACACCCGGCTCTGCCAGGCCAGCAGCACCTCAGCTGGGCTCTCCAGGCAGCTCGGTGGGCTCAGTTCCATCATGCTGCAGCTCATGGAGGAGCAGGGCCTGTCCAGCACCTTCCACGAGCTTGTGAAATCTCTGTGCCTATCAGCAACGGTGGAAGAGGATGCGGACAAGACAGGTGATTTGTCTTGTTCTTATCACTCATGTTACAAGGCAGTGGTGGAAAAAACTAGGAAATTCCATGGCTTTTTTAATCCATTAAATCAGCTCTCCCATATCCACCCAGGCTCATGGCTTCCCAAAGCAGAATCTGTGTATTTTGGTGGGATGGGGGCTGGGGTGGGCAGCACAGAGCGTGGTCACACTGTGAGGTTTTCTGACACTCCATCACTAACACTCCCTCTAAGAAACTTCCCTTTCAGGGACTAAAATGGAGTAAAATGTGTAAAAGAAATATAATTCCAAGAGGGAGAATAGTCTGCAAAATAACCAACTCCACGTGGGCCTGGATGCTGATCCCTATTGCTGGTCAGTGAGAACATCTGACTGGTCAGATTTCCAACTGCTTCATTTAACAGGAAACTGGTTTGTTCCTTCTTGTGAGTAGGATTGTTGGCTTTGCATGGGCAAAGCCACTGCAGATTTTCCAGCTAGGAAAAGACTTAGGGAACTCTTGTAAAACATAGTCCTGGAGGTACCAAGCAGCTTGTCTTGGTAATCCTGTGGGGAAATGGAAGATTATCTGTTCTGATTTTTCTCTCATCTTTTTTCCACAGCTGTTTCTGTATTCCTGACTTCCATTTACATTGGAGACATGTGGCTTGGAGCACAGGAACCGGATATGTTACTTAGCCATGTCAGATTGATCTGCACTAGTGCAGATTATGAATTACAGGATGATTCAGACACTCAGAGACAAAGGGAAGAAACTGTTATGTCTCTTTGCAAAAAAATTTGGCTACATCAGGGCATTAATTCAGGGGACTAACACTTCACCTTGAACCTTCTTCTCTGCTCCGTCCTCATCACTGTGAGCCGTGAAAGCCTCCTGAGCTGTTCTCATATAGACCTACCTTGTTTGGTCCAAAAAAATCAGTATTTTATTACTGGGTGCAAACTCAGGGGGAAGATTTTATTCAGCATCTCTCAGTGAGACATTAAAGCTCCATTTTCCCTTTTCTTGAACAGTTTGAGAGACAATATTACTTATGTAATTTTTATTACAGGCATTTTTATCTTTTTGAAGAACCAGAAAGACTGTTTGTACGTGTGTGTGCCCTTAATATCCATCCTCTCTCTAATATGGGACAGGAAAAAGAGGCTGCAGAGCTTCCTACACTGGGGTGTAAGTGCAAAGAACCAGGAGACAGAGGTTTAGTCACCATGTTTTAATGTTTCTTGGAGAGCCTGGATGGTTTCATGATACCAAAACCAGTATGAATAGAAGACTGGACTCAGGAATTTGGACGATCTTCTTGGGTTTAAAAAACTTTAATGGCTTTTAAAGACATTTATATCAGACCTGGTTTATTTTTATTACCCCTTTTTTAATTAAAAAAATAAAAAGCCCTGATCCATATCGCTTCTGATGCGATGTGCAACAAAAACCCATCTTCCCTCCGCTTGGAACAGGTGAGAGATGGAACTAAAGCCCAGAGGATTTTCTGCTCAGTGATTGTACCTGAGTTTTATTGGGAACTCTCTGGGAAATCTGGTACATTGTTCTGGAATGGGGCCACGAGGGTAGTTGAGCATGCCAGTGCAGATCTGCAAACACGCAGTGCCAGAGCGAGAACCTTTGAAATGTGAACCAGTATTTATTGGATTGAATCACGACTGTGTGCTGCACCCAGGTCCTTTGAACAAATAGTGTACAGGGGAAAACCAGAACTGCACATTCCTTGTGATATGTATGGAATTTTGGAGGAGTTAAATAAAAATGAGATGCAAATGAGGGAGTTGCTTCTACATGTAAATATTCTTGTCCTAAAGGAGCCATCAGGTCTGTCCCGAGAGTTGAGTTAAAATTTTATTTCTTTAAAGACCCACACGCCTTTTAGAGGCAACAATTTGTGACATGTAGAATGAGCTGGCCTGAGGAAATCTGTGAGCCGAATCTAGCTGAGCCGGGCCGAGCCGAGCTCTGGCGAATGGCCGAATGTAGCCGGGTGTAGCCAATAATAGCTGTTAATAGCTGAGAGGCAGCGAATAACTGAGTGTAGCCGGGAGGAGCCGGGTGTAGCCCAAGAGACGAATCTGGCCGAGATTTTCCGAACCGAGGCGAGTTTAGGCGAAAAGCTGAACTGAACCGAGTTTAACTGAACAGAACCGAACGTAGCCATGTTCAGCTGAACACAGCCAAGATCAGCCGAACCTTTTGAGTTTGGCTGAACCGCAGCGAACCAAACCGAATTTTATGAGCCCAGCCGAACCAAACCGAACTCCGCCGAACCCAGCCTCCTGCTCTCTTGAGCATTAATTAGCGTGAGTGCAGTCACTGCCTAATGAGCTCCCGCCCAGCCGCGTGCTCCTGTTCGTATCCGTGTGATGGCCAGGCCGCCTGTGGGACGCAGCAGCAGGAGAACACCGAGCTGCGCGTGTTTAACGTGAGGCAGTGCTGCTTTCCCACGTGGCACCTCCTTCAGCCCAGTCTGCACCTCGGAGCCAAACCGAGCCGAGCTGTGCCAAACGCAACAAGTGATACCAAGTTCAGCTGAGTCTGACTGACTTCTGCTGAATCTAGCCAAGATATGCCAAACCGAGGTGAATCCCATCGTACCGAACTGAACGAGTTCAGCCGAACTGAGATGAACTCAGTCGAATTGAGCCGTTTTCAGCCCAGCCAAACCTAGACGAGCTCAGCCAAACTGAAATTCTGCTGAACTTGTATTTCCTGGTGTGTAAAATTACAAGTTTTCTGCTGAATTCCAACACACAAGCAAGAACAGCAGCAAAAGCTCCTCCTGAAGTTAATTTACCCCTGTGGAGCTGGCCGGCATCACAAAAGGCAAAGACACTGACAGTGAGTAGGCAATATTATTTATTGTTCTCTTCCACCACTCCTCGGTGGCTTTCTTTTAAAAAACATTACTGACACCTTGAGCATGTCCCACAGCATTCCCAAACTTCAAACCACTGGGATTGCACAGTGATTCCAACACATTCCGCTGGAAAGCACTCCATCCTTGCACCAGCATCTGCCCTGGGTGCTCTCGTGACCATTAATTAGCGCGAGTGCAGTCACTGCCTAATGAGCTCCGGCCCGACCCCGCACTCCCGTTCGTAGTTGTGCTGAAAGGAATGAGAAGGAGGTGTCTTTACCAACAAACTGTGGGTCTGCTGGTAGACAAACCCAGAAACTGACAGGTGGAAGAAGTAATGAAAGGAACTGTAAATTCCAGAGAAATTCCACTAATTGACAGAGACTGTTGCTTACCCAAACCCATGCTGAATTCCTGGACTTGAAGAAAACACAGACACAAAGAAGAAAGGGGGGATGCACATCAGAAGGCAGTCTGTATTAGGCGATTTGGGAAGTCTGTACCTCTCAAGTACCTCAGCCAATGGGGAAGAGAGAGGGAAATGCGTCCAAGAAATTAGGATAAAAAGGATTCTGCGTCCTCCAGCAACTTGAGAGACCCCATGGGAAGTGCCCATGGCCTCTCCCTTTATTCAAATAAAGTTACAGGACTCCTGTATCTCCTTTTGGACATAGACCTCTGGTGTTTGTGGATTAATTTTCCTGACAGTGGGACGCAGCAGCAGGAGAGCAACGAGCTGCATGCATTGAACATGAGGCGGCACCGCCCCCAGGAAGCCGAACCAAGCTGAGCTGAGTAATTCAAAAAGCAGAAACAAACCCCCAAAGTCTCAGCAGCAGGCCCAGCACAGGCAGGCAGGTTTGGAATTTCCTTTGCTATGCTGCAGGTGTATTCAAGATGTCATTCCTCTTTGTTTGACAGAACCAAGACAAAAAAATAATTATTAATAAAAGAGAATGTTTTCTTTACTGTCTATCAAGCAGCCAAATACCACCAGCCAGCTATCCATATTTTAACATCAGCTGGTGAACTTGCATCCCAGGGACATGGGGACTGTCTGAGGAGAGCTCTGGCCAGCTCTGTTAGCTGTTAAGCACCCCTGGAACAGCAGAGAGGAGGCTGGAAGAGTTCCAGTGCCCCAGTACCCAAAGAGACCCACCTGGTCAGGGCAGGTCACTCTTAGGCAGTGCTGTGACTGACCTCGGCCCAGGCAAAATCACAGAACTAAAGCTGAGATAATACACAACTGAAAAAGACAAAGGACAGGGAAGCTAATTCCAGACTCTGTGGGTTTGGGCAAAGACAAGTGCAGTGACAATGTCTGATACCATTTTCTGAGGGAAGTGTGATTGGAAGGATGAAGGCAGCTGCACATCTGTAATTTACTATGAGAATGCTCATGCACTACATCCAAATACTGAATGGAGTTCCTTATGGTAAGAAATCTGTCTGGAACCAGCAGGGAGCCCCGGGGCCCTGGATTGAGCCTCTCCGAGGAGCAAGAAACAGGGATGAGGGATGAGACATGCAGATCTTCCAACTCTGGGTGTCCAACTTGGGTCTCCAACATTACACTGTCTGGCAGGAAGGTGATAGCCAGAAGAATTGTGTTGTGCATGGCTATCAGGAACACACAGCCTCCAGTGAAATGCATAGAACACCTGGAAGGAGCTCTCCCTGTCTACTGTGTGAAGTTCCAGCCTTGGCCAGGAACCATCTCTGGCCACAAACCCTTATTTTTCTGTATCATTTTGGATGTTAATACACATAATTGAAGCCAGTGTTAATGCTCTCCATCCCAGCAGTGTGATCATCAGCTGCCTTGGCAGGCAGATGGGTTTGAAATCAGTGGTGCCGTCCTCCAGACCTTTTGTCTTATTTCTGTGGGATAGTGCAGTGCTGACAAAAGGGACTGGGACATGGATATTTCAGTGCAGGGCTTGTACAGGCATCAGCCTTCCCCACTCTCCCGAACTCACCCACCAAAACTGGCACCAAATCATTCGGTATTGCAGAGAAGATGTGCTGCAGTCAGATCATGGATTCATGTCCAGGACCTCTCAGTGTCTAAGGATTCCACTGTGGCCTAAGTAAAGAGCTGTTGCACTGGCCTTTCAGAAGACACTGGCAGTGCCTGGTTTGTGTGCAGATGTGCAGGTAAGAACAAGGGACTCTGCTCTGGAGAGCAAAGGGCCCTTGCCAGGAGAGTTAACCCTTGGAGTTACACACTGGGGAAAGAGGTGGGTGTCATGCACAGCCAAAATTGCATCAACACTGCATCAAAAGAGTGGGGGTGGAGGGGATTCTGCCTCTCGCCCCCACTCGGGTGAGACCCCACCTGCAGAGCTGCCCCAGCCCTGGGCTCCAGCACAAGCAGTATGTGGAGCTGTTGGATCAAGTGCAGAGGAGGCCATGGAGGTGCTCTGAAGGGTAGAGCTCCTCTGCTCTGGGGCCAGGCTGGGAGAGCTGGGGGTGCTCACCTGGAGAGGAGAGGGCTCCAGGGAGAGCTCAGATCCCCCTCCAGGGCCTAAAGGGGCTCCAGGAGAGCTGGAGGGGGACTGGGGATAAGGGATGGAGGGAAAGGACAAGGGGAAAGGCTTCCCACTGCCAGAGGGCAGGGAAGGATGGGATATTGGGAAGGAATTCCTGGCTGTGAGAGTGGACAGGTCCTGGCACAGGGTGCCCAGAGAAGCTGCCTCCTCTCACCAGGATGTGGGTGAGCTGGGAGAGCACAGGGGTCCTGCATGTCCCTGGGCTTGACAGAGATGGATGAGCAGAGAAATGAAGAAAGTAAAAGTTCTCCAGCCTTGACCAGTGACACGAGCATGCGTTTGTTAGGTGAGTGTATTGGGATTATCGTAAGAAAAGAGACGTGAGGTTTCCATAGAGATATTGGATGATTGTCATGCCAAGGGCACTGAGTGGGTGACACAGCAGAGAGGACAACAGGGCAGGGGGGTGCAAGTTTACACTAGTGGCTTCTTTCAAGCGCTTCACTGGGTCTCAGTGCTTCAACTGGGAACAGTGGAATTGAAGTGGGGCTTAAAAAACAAACAGAACTCAACCAAAAAGGACAAGTTTTGTGTGTGACTGGGTTTAATAGTTTCTACAGTCCTAAAATTGTTTTCTCACAGTATGTTTCAAGCCTAGAAAAATGATAACATAGGATGGTTTCAAAACCTAAACAAATCTCATTGAATGCTGTTTTTCATTAATGATTTCTGGGCACTCCAGAAAACATATCTAGACTTGCCTTGTTCACAATGGCTCCTTTGATGGCCAAAATTGAATACATGAGGGATAAATATGTGTATTTTTTAGCCAAGTATTTTGTTCAGTAACATGATGAAAAAGTGAAAAAAACTTTAACACTTTGTTTAAGTCTTGCAAGCACTCAGATTTTCATGTACACAGACTTCTGCCTGTTTTTTAGGAACAGTAAACTTTTGGTAACATGGCTCTGTTACCCTGCAAATTCACATCCATTTCCATGTCTGTTGTGTTGTTAGTCTGCCTCCTACTTTGTGGTTTATTTGGGTAAACTGCCCTTTTTTTATTGTTTTTGTTACCTTTTGTGAGCATGCCAGAGGCCATAGGGTGCCAATAAATGAGAATAATAAGTGCTCCTTTTGACTGCTGTTTCCCTCTGCTTGTTTGTGACCTAATCCTGAATTTCTGCCCAGCCTGCTGAGCTGAATTTTCTGATCAGATAAGGAGGAGCAGCGGGTCAAGAGACACTTCGACCAAATACTGACAGAAAAAGTTTCCCCTCTGTGCAGTTATAAACGTTATGTGTCATTGCTGGATCACTGGAGGCAGTGAATGTTTTGTACAGGTTATTTTTCACACCAGTATCTACTTACTTCATCTCTGGTTATACTTACTTTGCTGGCGTTGATCCCGAGCAGGACATACACAGCAGAATAAGGAAAAGAAATGTCACGAACGCAGCAAGGCCGACCCAAAAGGCAATGACGATGGAGTCTGTGGACACAGCAGTGTAATTCTGTCACACGCACTTTGCATGGCAGAAATAAAACACAGCAAGATGGTTTATCATCTCTAGTAAAGGTGTGCTGTTTGATTCATGCTGTTTCTCCTTTCAGAGAGAGGACTCTAAGTGCCAATTTGTTAAAGGTCTTGGGAGCCTCCTGACAGTGTGTGGCAGCGGGGATGAGGGAGGGGCTGGGAAAAGACTCCAGAGAGTGTTCTGGTGTCTAGACCTGTGCAGATATTCGAATGTGGTTCCTTTTACACAACCACAGAGCAGGAAGCCTGAGTGGTTACTGCCTAATCCTGCAGGATCTTTAAGGAGAGGCCCTCAGGGAGGGAATTCCAGCCTTGAGAGCATTTTATACCAAGAGAAATAGCAAGGGGAGTTTGTTGCAAAGTGCCCATGACCCTCCCAGCACATCAGTGCAGTGGAAGAGAATGTGCCCCTTGCCCTGTTCAGCTGCAGTGCCCCGGCAACCACCATGAAAGAGTGCAAGATGTTGCCTGCTTTGCCAGGAGCAAATGGTTTATTTCAGGAACAAGAGGGTTGGCAGTGCCCAAGTGTGTCCACAGCTGGTTTGGCGGGAGTGTGAGGTGGCTAGGGGAGCAAAGGGAGCTGCTCTTTCATGAAGGCTTCAGTGCTGTGCCAATTTTATTGCCTGAGCCTTGGGCTCACTGAGGGAGGGGACAGATCCGCTCCCGCCCCCACAGCACCTTTGGCCACTGTTTCAAAAACGCTCCTTCCTGGGGTCACTGTGGTGGTGGTGGTGGCCTTGGGAAGTTTGGGTGCTCTGCCCTGGATTCACAGCCGGTGGCTCACTTTAGGTGAGGTGGAAAAAGAAGGGTCACTGACTGCAGAGACAAATATTGACCAAGATAAAATAAATCTTCCCTCTGAAAGTACAGAAAACATTGTGTTCTTTGAAACAGGTCCAGTATGTTTGATTGAGTGCTTCTTTGTGAAAAAGTTCAGTATGTGTTGGCATCAAAGCCACAAAGAGATTAAGGGAATTAGCCCAGCTCCTCTTAAACCCAAAACTAGAGCTGGCCCAGCTGTACCCTTATCAGAAACCAGAGTTTAGGCTGGGCTCCTGAGAAATATCTGTGGGGAGGGGCAGCTTATTTTATTCTTCCTTTGCCCAGGGACATTTTGAAAAGCCCAAAGTTTTGAAGTGTTCCACACCACTAGGACAGAAATTACGAGTTTGGATTTATAGAATTCCCTGTCAGAGCTATTTTGGCTTTATCTTTTAAAAACAGTTATAATAGATGTCATGGAATTCACTGAAACTAAATAAATTGCCTCCAGGGCTCAGGTGGAGCTTGAACCAAAATTTCCTGGGATTAAATTCTGCAACTGAATTTAAATTCTTAGTTGGTTTTTGTTTGTTTGCTTGCTTGCTTGCTTGCTTTGTTTGTTTTTTGTTTGGTGGGTTTTTTTTGTTCTTTAACTAGAATAATGTATTTTCATATTTTACCAATCTATAAAAAGCTTTCCTATTGCTAAATTTTAGCATCACATTGTGTGCATATGTGTGTGCATGCTTATAAATAGCCTATTAGATCATGGGCCAATTAAGATTTTTCATTATTTTCATACAAAATTGAGAGAGATGCACAACATTACAAAAAGAAAGCAAGACCACGGCTTTTCATCTGGGTTTAGATTCATTTTTATGAGACAAATTCAGTCTTAAAAAGTTTCAGGGATCAGCCACATAACAGAGGAAAAGAAGTGCAGAGATGCAGGTCTCTGTTTCACATTAAAAAAAAAAAATTAAAAAAACCCTAGCTGGCAAAACTGAATGAGGGAACTGCAGTCCCATTGCAGGATTAAGGAACTGTACAATTCCCTGGGGCGGCCCCAGCAATGGCCCTGAGCACATGAAGCAAGTAATCCCAGCAGCAGCTTCTTGGGGTATAAGAATGTAAATATAATGCAAATACAGACAAAGTTTATTCATTGCTTGACTGGTACCTTTACTCAAAACAATGAAAAATCCCAGCCAGCTGTTGGGAATTGTTTCCCTTGGTGTTTTCATTAGAATTTGTAACCCACTGTTCTCTCACTGGTATTTGGAGAAGGAAGAATAATAGTCCCAAGAGGATGCACTCTCTATTCCTCCTAGGCTGCTGACATGGAAAAATGTCTGTTTTCATCTTCTTAGAGTAGAAAAATGCCTGAAAGGTGGCAGACTTCTCAACTTCTTTCAGGGGTGGGAGGAGGGGGGGGTCAGAACAAATGGGACTAAAAAGTCAGTATGAGATCAGTTTACCCTGCTTTTTAATGGAAATAAGGTTGATGAGATGACTCTTAACCACATATGGGGTAATTTCCTCCACAAAACTGTCAACAAATTTAAATTAAATTTAACAGAGGGCGAGCATCTTGTCTCAGAAGCAGTTTCTAAAAATTTCAAGAAAACAGGCAGCTGAAGAAAAATACCCTATCAATTGCCAGGGAGGGAAGTGCTACAACACAAATGCCACCTCTGTTATGCACCAGGTGATCCAAATGGTAGAAAAATGTTATTAAGGAGAAAACAGGGGAAAGGTTTATTCCTGATTTTTGGGTTTTGCTATGCCAGCCACATGCCAGAGACTTAGATCTAGCTTAGCTAAGCAGTTTGGGGTTTCCCTAGTGGATTTTGGGGGTAATCATCTGCCCTAACTTTAAGAGAATCAGAGGAGCTGCTCATAATTTGCCTGGTCCTAGCAGCACCAAATGTTGCTCTACAACATTAGAGAGCAAGATATTCTCTATGGAAGGATGTGGACAATCACACCACTTTCTTTAAGGTGTGGTGCTCTAAGTTTGGAGGCAATAAACCCTCGGCTGATCTGAATGCACAGAAAAACTTTTCTAGAGGTGGTGCAGAGTAAGTTTCTGCTCCTTTTTCCTACTGCTGTCCAAGCAAGTGGACAAGATGTTCCTAACACAGAATTCAACCTTCACCATCAGAAAGGCAGTTTCTTGCATTGTTAGTGAGAGAGACATGAAGATATTCTGAAAGGCCATCACATTTTCCTGGAATATATAATAATTTTACTGTAACAACCTTGGGGAAAACAATTTAGTCTCTGAATCCACATCTGAACAGTTGCAGCCATCTTCAGTAAACTAAAGAGCAATGAGTAAAGCCCGTAAGTTTGTTAATTAACTGAGGATAAAACCACAGGCAGAGGCTTGACAGAAATCAAGGGAAAGCACTGCCTGCAGCCCAAGTGACTCCACCACACCCTACCTGCTCTCCCTCAGTCTTTGCCAGTCCATCCATCACCCTCGGTTAATCCGCTGTGACGCAGCTTGTCATTTTATCTTAGCAAAACCTAACCAGTGCGGTTACATTAGAAAAACCAAAATTATTTGCCACTACAAGTAGCCATAAAAAGACACTGCTGTTTCACTGTGCAAAGCCAGGTGTGAAATGGAACGAGCTATGGCAAGGTGAGATGGGGGAATGCAACTTCATATCTTTTGGAAATAAGCTGCAAAGCCCAGCTGAATCAGTTTCCACAGCAGCAAAGCATTTGCACAGTAATGGATACTATTACTTTATTAGTTCAGCAGCACCTAAATCAAAGGAAAAAAGGTCAAAGAATATGTTTGCAGCTTATTGTTCCTGGCTAGTGGAAACACACATTTCCTTTACTAAAAGTCTGAATGTTTACCAGTTGGAATGTCAGCCTTGTCCCAAGATGAAAACACAGTATTTTTATGAAAACCTCTGCTCTTTCAGAGAACTTTGGTGACAGTAGCACACGGGTAACTAGCACCCCACACTACAGATTTGCAAGTCATCAAATTTCCCCTTAGCAAATGACTCAAAAAAAATCTGTCCTTGTAAACAAGAATTAGTGTCAGCAGTCTTATAGCTTCAAAAACTGTAAGGTAAAGCCCAGTGTTTGTTAGTAATTATCCAGCCTGAAGGCAAACACCCATTCACACAAACCAGATACTGGCATGGACTCTGTTGCAAGGAAATAAAACCAGGTCAGTGAGACAAGGTACGCAGCATTTTCCCTGTGCTAGATTAGCACCTACTACTCCACAATACTTACATTTATTAACCTTCAGCTTGCTTCCATCTACTGGAATTGGATCTATGTAATCCCAGTAATATTCGTAAGACCAGAAATACTCAGAGGAGTTTGTTCTGTTAGCCATGTCAGTGGTGCCTTTTAAGCCAGCTCAGAACTCCGACCCACTACTTTGCTTCATAGTACTTCAGCGCCCTCAGAAAGAGAATTGCACAACTGATGCCTGTGCCAATCACTCTGGGGTCCCGCAGCTCAAGGACTGCCTTGGGACTGAAAACATCTAGTGGCAATGAGTGTTAATGTATGGCAGAGATGTAAGAGCAGCGCTGAAAATGCAATCCTCGCCTCTTGCTGGACACTCGTGTTATTCCTCAGAAGTTTTAAACTGAGATGCGTGCCCTGTAACCCAGGGACAGGGTGGACAAGTGCCAGCTGGATCACAAACCCTTCCCTCAGAGCAGTGCACTTTTCCTGGGAGCTCCTGAGCACAGCCGGGCTGAAAAACATTCCTGAATGTATCTGGATGGAAAGGGCTGGGGTCTGGAGGGGCCACACCAGGAGTGGCTGAGGGCACTTGGCCTCTTCAGCCTGGAGGAGACCGAGGTCAGAGCTCACCAGAGGCTGCAGCTCCTCCCGAGACGCAGCTCCGGTCTCTGCTGCCTGTGACCAGGGACAGGAGCCGAGAGAACAGCTGGAGCTGTGTCTGGAGGGGTTCAGGTTGGATTTAGGGAAAGGTTCTTCCACAGAGGGTGCTGGCACTGCCCAGGCTCCCCAGGGCATGGGCACGGCCCCGAGGCTGCCAGAGCTCCAGGAGCCTTTGGAGAGCGCTGCCAGGGATGCCCAGGGTGGGATTGCTGGGGGTCTGGGCAGGGACAGGGGTGGTACTGGATGGTCCCTGTGGGCCCCTACAGCTCAGGAGGTTCTCTGAGTTAGGAGTGACCTGATAAAACGCTTCACAGAAAAACGATGTACTGGAATAACCACATCCTTTGCTTTGCTTCCGTGGCCCTACGAGGCCTAAACGCCGCACGGGCGGTGCTGGGGCGGCTCCGGGAGCGGCCCCCGGCGGGCGGGCGGCGCGGGGCCGGCCCCGGGAGCAGTTCCGGGGCAGCCTCGGCGGGCGGGCGGCGCGGGGCCGGCCCCGGGAGCAGTTCCGGGAGCAGTTCCGGGAGCAGTTCCGGGAGCAGTTCCGGGGCAGCCTCAGCGGGCGGGCGGCGCGGGAGCAGTTCCGGGGCGAAGTCCACCGTCAGTGCCGCTTCCTCGGCGGGCGATTCGAAGGCGATGCTGGGTACCGCGGCCGGTGCCTCGGCGGGCGGGCAGGAGCCGATGGCGCTGTGCCCGGAGCTGGAGTACTCGCTGTCGCTGCTGGAGCCGGGCGGCGGCCGGGCCGAGCAGCAGGAGCAGCGGGCGGACGCGGCGCCCATGCCCATGGTGTTCTTGTGCGCCGGCTGCAGGCGGCCCGTGGGCGACACCTCGAGCTGGGTGTCCAACGACGAGGAGAGCGGCTGCATCCTGCTGCGCAGTGAGTGCCGGCCCCGCCGCCCCGGCGCGTCCCCGCCGTCGGTGCCGCCATCCCTCCTTCCCTCCCTCCCTCCTTCCCTCCCGCTGCAGGTGCGGCCGCCAGCGTCGCCGTGGACCCCGAGCGGAAGGTGTCCAAGCTGCCCGGCGAGTGCGGATGGTGAGGGCCGGTCCTGGCTGGGCACGGTGCCGGGGAAGGCGCTGAGGACAAGCCCGGTAAAGGGCCCGGAGTGCTCGTGTGCCCCGAGAGCCTCTGGAACACTTACTCGGGGTGGTCTGTACAAGCCGCTTATGGCCTAAGGCAGAGGGATTTCTCACAAGGACATGGAGTGATTGACAAGGGGAATAGGGGAATGGCCTTAGGATGAAGGAAGGCAGGTTTAGATTAATATCAGGAAGTTTTTCCCTGGGAGGGTGGGCAGGCCCTGGCACAGGGTGCCCAGAGCATCTGGGGCTGCCCCTGGATCCTTGGCAGTGTCCCAGGCCAGGCTGGGCACTGGGGCTTGGAGCAGCCTGGGACACTGGAAGGTGTCCCTGCCCGTGGCAGGGGGTGGAATGGGATGAGCTTTAATGTCCCGACCACAATTTAGTGATTCTGATGGTCTTGCTGAGGTCTGTCAGCCTGAGGAGCTGTTGCAAATTCAGGCTGAAAGATGAATGCTCATAATTTACACTGTGTAAAGCAAGAATGGATGCTTAAAAAAATTCTAATGCATTTTTTTTTTTAAGAAAAGGGATGGGGAGAGGTGCTTCCTTTTATTTTCTTCTGAATAAATGTTATTTCTTACTTACAGCATGGTAGAAACCTTATTCTGCTCTGGCTGCTCAAGGACACTTGGCAGCATCTACAGGTGCACCTCAAAGAACCTCGACTACAAGAGAGATTTGTTCTGTTTCAGTGTTGACTCTATTGACAGGTAAATACGGAATGTTTATGGGTCAGCCTGCCAGCTCCACTTGACTCACACTGAGGGTGCTCCTGTCATATCTCTGGGAAGTCTAGAGGGAGCTTTTCCTGCTGCTCTGTCCCAGAGTGATTTTCTGTATTGCTGCTGTTGGCATCATAGTGCTCAGTTGTGAGGAACATCACCTGTGTAAGGCAAATCCTAGGAAAAAAAAAAAACCAAAACAGCCAGGTCTGCCTTTTGTATGAGAAATTGCATTCCAGCCAAGAAAATATCACCAGGTCCAGGGCACGGGAAGGTTCCTTCTCATTTGATCAGAAGAGTGCCCAAACCAAGTGCCAAAGTTATCTTATGCAAGCATTGTCCTAATGGACAGTGTTCACCTGAACTAGTTTTAATGTCACTGTTTTTTTCTGAAGTTCACATTTATTTTGTTATATTGCTGTGGATGTTCTCCCTTGTGCTCTGGACAGTGCTTTGGGGTTTTTTTTCTTAATTCCACAGCTATGATACCTTATTTTTTTGACAGTAAAATTCTCCAAAGCGCTAACCTGGCTGCAGAATGGCACTTTTCTTGGAGAGTTATGCTGCTTCTCCCAGCCAGTGCAAAACTGTTCTTGGTGTCTGTGCAATTTTTCACTGCATCCTGCAGCCCCAGAGCCCATGTCTGTCTCTCAGGGTTCTGGAGGAGTGCTGTGTCTGGATTTTTGGCTTCAGAGTGAGAAGTGCATGATCTAAACTGTGGCATCTCAGCTATATTCTAGGAACCCCAGGAAAGCAAGCTGTTATTCATGAGGAACCGCTTACTCTTGAAAGTCGAGCTGTCTTGCAAGAGGTGCTGGAAAGGGTGAGATTTAACCTTATATAATTCTTTGTCTACATCACCTCTGTGAAACCTTAATATTCTTCAACAGTTTCTTCAGAACAGCTTATTTCACCCAGAGTAATTCAGTGCATTGTGGCATGTCATTGGTATCTTGTGTTATGCAAGATTTTCAGTAGCTTTTCCTTCAATTTTCATGGTAATTAGCATTTTCTCTTCATCAAGCACAGCATTAGGTTTCTATTTACGTCTCTATGTTGTTTCTAGTTAGTTCTGATTCACTTCTACAGATCTTCACCTAACTTTTAGTCATGTTTCTTCTTGCCTTTCATGCAAATGGACTTGATGCTTTTGCTGTAGGTCTGTATTGCAATACAACATCATAAATCAAGTTGATGTTTTGCTCAGCTAAAATCTTGTGACTGCAGGTAGGAAGAGCTGGGAGCAAATAGTGTAAGGAAGTTGACTGTGGAAACTGAAGGTTGTCCAGCTAAAGCTGAGTGTGTGGGTCTGACACCAAGGCTGGAACTGTCCACTGTGTGGACAGTGAATGTTAGAGTTGGGTGAGCTTTCAAAGTATGAGAGTATCAGGGAAAGAATCAAATGAAAAGAATCGGTGGTGTGAGATTCTTTCTGACATCCCCACATGCTCTTTGTGCTGTCAAATCCTGTGTGTAAGCCAGTTCCTCTTCCTGGCTATTTTGCAGGTCGATACGATATTCAAAGCTCTGGAGACAAGGCTGAGCACTATCGAGTCGCGCATGGCTGCTCTGCAGTGGCAAGACTGACAGGAAATGCACGCTGAGCTGCAGCAGAAGAGAGCCTTGGCCCTGTCATCCTCTGGGATCTCTGGGGACATTGCAAGGACTGTGAAAGAGCTGAAGGCCATGGGAGCAGTGCTGACCGAGGCTGTGTCCCACCAGGAGTTCCTCTTTTGTCCCTTAAGAGGATACCCCAGGGCTGTTTTTCATAATAAAGACTTCCAATCAGACAATCTGTAGACTTCTGGTTTAATGTAAATATTTATTTAAATTTTTGTCTCTGACAGCAAAACATTTATCTCCTGACTTCCCTGCTATTCAGTATCTACTGAACTGGGTGTGCATTTTCCTAAGCTAAGGAAAACCCTCCCTGTGATTCTGTAATATCCAAAGGAGCAGCATTAAGTCACTTATGTTTTTCTTGTCTCCATAGCTTTAGCTTGACTCGTGCTCAAAGACAGGAATGACTCAATAACTATATGTGGTGAATTGTTAATTTGGCGGGGGTTTTGGAAGTTTAGGGCTAAAATGTGATGTAAGAAAAGGCTTCCTTTGCAGCATTAGATTTTTCCAGCATTGCAACTTTTCAAGCTTTCTAAGTAAGTCACCTCATTCCAATTTAAACTCTCTTGAAATATGCTTAATATGTTTTTTTTCATTGTTATGTTAGTTTTTGTTTTGGTTTGATTTGGCTTTCTTTTTTTGCCTGGCTTAGGAAAAATTAACAGATCTCACTTTTTTTTCTCCAGTTGACTATAGTGTTATCTTCTTAATTCAAAAAACATTTGCTGTATGGGAAAACCATCTTGCCTTGTGAAAGGACAGGTAGGAACTATTTTAATGGCCAGTGCCACAGCCCTGTACCTCACAGATTCCTGTGGATGCTGCTGCTGTACCCGGCTGATGAGGTAATAACCAGCTTGGCTTTACTGCCAAAACAAAACTCATCTGTTTTCTTACGAATCCCAGCAAACTGTTCCCAAAGGCTTTGTCACTCAGTCTCTGCTTCCATTGGTTTGGAGAGGTTGGATCCCAGTTATCACACCAGGAGTGCCCCTGCATCCTTTTTCCCCACTTTTCTGTTCCGGTCGTGGGAAATACTTGGGCTTTGTTTTTTTCCCCCTGCAGTTCACTGCAGATTCCCAAAAACCCACAGGAAGGAAGATCATTACTTGTGCTTCCACCACCAGGTGAGAGAAGAGATGGCCACATCCTGGGAGCCTGATTTTGGAAGGTTTTATGGAATGGGCCCAGTTGCTTTTACTTCTGGGGTTCCCGTAGTCTGTCCATGGCAGGTCCAGCCTGTGCTTCAACTTGGAGCCCTCAGTCGGCAGGGAAATGAACCTTTGGGGAAGTTCTTACAGCTCTACTTAACGCTTTATGACTTGTGATGATTTTCTGGAAGTAGGCTGTCCGTTCTGACCCTTTCTCTTCCCTCTCCCTGCAGGCTGTACCTGCGGAAAGGCTGAGGCGAGACCAGGATCTGCAAAATCCCTGACTCTCCGTGTGTTCCTGAGGCTGAAGCTGTGTTTGCTCTCAGTGACAACACAGTGGAAGATGCTAAAGACTGAAAACTTGGGGGTTTTCCCCTGAACCACAAGACTCTCTGCAGCTGTGCCCTGTCTAGCTCTTGAAAGAGTTTCTGGGTTTACAAACGTTTTTACATTCTGCAATATTTATCTATTAACTCAATTAAAAAGAATCATACTGTATCAATGTGGCATTAATTACTTTGTTTGAGTTGGTTAATTAAAGCAAAATATTGATAAGGGGTTTGAGCATCCCTTAGTTGGAGCTGGCAGCTCTTATTTCTCTTCATTCCTTTAATTTATTTCAATTATTTCTTAAGCAATTACTGCAACGAGGATATACAGTAAGGACAACAGCATTTCTGCCCTGCTGGATTGGGAAATCCAAGCCCAATTCCTTGGAGAGATTGAGGGGATGGGGACCTGAGCCTCAAGCTGGGTTTTGACAGTGGGAGTTTGGTGAGGAAGAGGACATCCCACAAAAAGTGGTTAAGGCCAGTTCTGCTGGCTTTGGGTGCTCCCACCCCCATGAAAATGATCCTGGTCAAAGGGAACTTGAAGAAGCAAGGGGGCCTGTGCCAGGGGGGCTGTGCTGGGACCCCCAAACCCTGGTCAGGGATGCTGGGAAGTGTCAGCTCCAAAGGAACACTGCAGAGGGGCTGTGCTGGCACCCCTCCACTTCCACCCAGAGATGCTGGGCACTGCTAGACTTTGGGGACACTACTGAGAGGCTCCACTGCCAGATCCAGGGAGTTCTCCCATTATTTTATGTCGTGCTTAGCACCTGGCAAGTCATAACAGCCCCACAGGCTGAAAATCCCATCGGAGCAGTGGGAATCACAGACGATCACACAGAAACCAGTCTGGGAGAGGAAATGAGCTGTTCCATGTTATTTTTCGCAATGCATTTTGAATTTATACCAGAATCTCTTCTCTCCCCTCAGATCCCGTACCCTTGAGTTTTGAGTTTTCTCATAAAAAAATCTCGGCCTAAACTGGGAAAAAAAAAAAAAAAAAATTCCCTGGCACCGCGGGGAGCGGCGGCGTTTGTGGCGTCCTGGGGCCGGCACGCGGGGTCCCCACGCCCCGGCCGCTTCCAGTCAGCACCAGGAAATCGCCGCCGCCGCCGGGCTCGGCCCCAGCGCCCGACCCGGAGCGGCTCCTGCCGCCCGCCGCGGTCCCGGTCCCGATGCCGCCCCGGTCCTCCGGCCCGAGACCCACACCGACAGGACCCGAACCTGATCCCGCGGCCCCATCCCCGGCCCCGCCTCGGCGCTCCGGGCTCCGCGCAGGGCCGGCAGCAGGCCCGGGTCGCCCCCGGTGTGACGGGCGGGCCCGGGAGCGACGGTCCCGCCTCCATCCCGGGCGGGCTCGGGGCGGGCCCGGGGCACCGGGAGGCGGGCCCGGGGCTCCGTGAGGCGGGGCCAGGAGGCGGGCCCGGGGCTCCGGGAGGCGGGCCCGGGGCTCCGGGAGGCGGGGCCAGGAGGCGGGGCCGGGGCTCCGGGAGGCGGGGCTCCGGGAGGCGGGCCCGGGGCTCCGGGAGGCGGGCCCGGGGCTCCGGGAGGCGGGGCCAGGAGGCGGGCCCGGGGCTCCGGGAGGCGGGGCCGGGGCTCCGGGAGGCGGGGCCAGGAGGCGGGCTCGGGGCTCCGGGAGGCGGGCCCGGGGCGGAGCTTTAGGGGAGGGCCCGGGGCTGGCTCAGGTGCGCGGGACCCCAGGGCGCCTGCGCGGGGCGGGGCCGAGGTCTTGTAAGTGCCGGAAATCGCCTCAGCCGCCATTTGCTCACTCTGAGCGCGTTGCGGACGGCTGCTTTCTGTCCGGGCTCCGCAGCTTCGGCCTTCTCTCCTGTTCCCCCCTCTATCCTTCTTTCCTCCTGCTCCTATTCCCTTCTTCCTCTGCCTTTCCCCTTTTTTCTTCTCCTCCTCAAAGCCGACTCCTTTCGCTCCCCTTTCGGCCTCCCCTCCCGTGTCCCCTCTACCCTTCCTTCTCCCCGTATTCCCTTTATTTCTCTTCCCCCCTTTCCTTCTCGTCCCCTTTGGGCCTCCCCTCCTGTCCCACCCTCTACCCTTCTTTTCTCACCATATTCCTGTTATTTCTCCCCTAAACCCACCCCTCCTCTTCCCCCAAACCCGACCCCCCCCCCATCCACCCCCCACTCCTCTCCCCACCCCGCTCCTCCGTTCTCTCTTCCCCTTCTCTCCCTCCTCTGTCCACCGTCCCTCTTCCCCGCTGCCGGCCTTTCCCTTCCCCTCCCGCTTTCCTCCACAGCCCGATCTCCCTCCCTACCCTTTCTCATGCCCTGCTAGCCCTCCTCTCTTCCCATCGCCCCTTTCCTTCTTTCCCCGCAGCCGCGGGGCTCGGGGCGCCGGAGAATAAAGCCCAGAGGGCCGGAGCCCGGCGCCCCGGGCCCTGGCTGGAGCCCCTTGGCAGTGTCCCCGTGCTGTTCACGAGTGGGTGGACACACGGGACAGCGCCGGGGCTCCGGCTTTCTCCGCATCACGCGGGGCCCCCTCGTTAGGAGGAGGACCCGGAGTGGGGGGTGCGGGTTCGGGGGGCCCCACCTCCGGAGGGTGTCCGGGGTGGGGGGGGGAGGGTTAGGGTTCGGGGCCCCTCATTAGGAGGGGGTCCGGGGTGGGGGGGGTTAGGAAGGGCCCCCTCATTAGGAGGGGGTCCGGGGTGGGGGGTTGGGAAGGGCCCCCTCATTAGGAGGGGGTCCGGGGTGGGGGGTTGGGAAGGGCCCCCTCATTAGGAGGGGGTCCGGGGTGGGGGGGGTTAGGAAGGGCCCCCTCATTAGGAGGGGGTCCGGGGTGGGGGGTTGGGAAGGGCCCCCTCCGGAGGGGGGGGCCCCGGGGGGGGGGGGGGGGCGAAGCGGGCCCCCTCCGGAGGGGGGGGTCCGGGGGAGGGGGGCGGGGCGGAGGGGGGGGCCTTCCCCCCTCCAGTCCCCGGCCCCTCCCCAGGACCCCCTCCTCCGGACGGGGTTCGCCCGGCCCCCTCCCGGGGACCCCCTCCTCCGGACCGGGGCCCGGGGGGGAGGGTGGGGGTGGGTGGCGGGGGGGGAGCAGAGGGGGGGAATGTAACTGCAGCGTGAACGGACAGTGAAAAAAACACAGTGACAAACACAGACACACGTGCGGCCCTCCCCGCCCCCTCCCCCCGGTCCGGAGGAGGGGGTCCCCGGGAGGGGGCCGGGGCGAACCCCGTCCGGAGGAGGGGGTCCCGGGGAGGGGGGCGGGGACTGGAGGGGGGAAGGCCCCCCCTCCGCCCCGCCCCCCTCCCCCGGACCCCCCCCTCCGGAGGGGGTCTGCCCCGCCCCCCCCGGGACCCCCTCCTCCGGAGGGGGCCCTTCCTAACCCCCCCCTCCCCCCAGGACCCCCTCCTAAAGAGGGGGCCCCCGAACCCAAAACCCCCCTCCCCACCCAGGACCCCCTCCGGAGGAGGGGGCCCTCCCTGACCCCCAGCCCGACCCCCCCAGTGTGATGTAGGGAAAGCCGGAGCCCCGGCAGTGTCGGGCGGTGTGTTGGACTGGAATGGGGGGACCCGCAGAGCGGGCCCGGCCCCGTGTGGGGACCCCAGCGAGGGCGTGGGGCGCCGGGCTCCGGCCCTCTGGGCTTTATTCTCCGGCGCCCCGAGCCCCGCGGCTGCGGGGAAAGAAGGAGAGCGGAATGGAGAACGAGAAAAGGGGAGCAGAGGGGTAGTCGAGGGGAAGGTGAGAAGGACAGTGGGCAGGTGGGGAGAGGTCGGGGTGTGCAGGGCAGCCGGGGAGGGGGCTGGGGGGAAGGCAGGGTGGAGCGAGGAAAGGAAGGTTGAAGGCAGGTTTGGGGAAGGAGGTGGAAGGTGTGGGGGAAGGTATCACGGAAAGGGGGCAGAAGGAGCCGGGGTGTGGGGGGGAAGGAAGAGTGAAGGAAGAAGCAGGAGGATTAAAAGCAGGTGGGCAGAGACTGGGTGGGGGAAGGGGAGCGGGGGAAGGGGAGCAGGGAGAGGGGGCACGGGGGAACCCGGTTGGGGAGGGAAGGAAGAGGGAGAGGATAGAGGAACAGGGGAGGGTTGGGGTGAGTAGGGGAATAGAGAGGGAGGATAGGGAAGGGGGGGTAGGGGGGGACCGCCCCGGGGGGAGGGAGGGGAGGGCTAGGGGGGAGAGGGAGGGGGGGTTGGGGGGGAGGGTGTAGGGGGTGGGGGAGGGGAGGAAGGAAGTGTAGAAAGGAGAGGTGTAGAGAAAAAGAAATACAAAAGAACAGACACGCAGAAGAAAAGAAATACAGAGAAAAAGAGATATAGGCCCCGGCCCGGCCGCAGCCTCCCGCACCGAGCGCCGAGGAGCAAATGGCTCCGCCGGGCCCTCCCCGCGGTTTAAATCCCCCACGGCCCCGCCCCGCGCAGCCGCGCTGGGGCCCCGCGCACCTGTGCGCACACCTGTGCCGGCCCCGCCCCCCGGGCCCCGCCCCCCTCCGCGCCCGTAAATGCCGGCGGATCCGCGCCCGCTCCGTTTGGCGCGGGGATGCTCGTGTCAGGCTGCGGCGGGACCATCGCTCGGAGCGCCGTGCGGAGATCCGGATCGGGGGCTGCTCCCGGCGCTGTGCGGTGTCCAAGGCACTCAGGTGGGACCGGGATCAGGATCTCGGCCCGGGGGTTCGGGTCCTGGTCCTGCCGGTGTCTGGCTCCGGGAGCCGGGTAGAGCCGCTTCTTCCTCGGCGGGCAGGCTGTGGGTGCCAGGGCCGGAGGATCGAGGAGAGATTGGGGCTGGGATCGGGAACGGCATCGCCGAGGGCGGGAAGAGCCGCTCCGGGACGGGCGCTGTCGCTGCGGCCGGCGCGGGGGGCCGGGGCCGCGCTCCCGCTGCGGCCGGCGCGGGGAGCCGGGCCCGCCAGGAGGACGGCGCTTCCCTAGAGCAGGCGCTGGATCGTGGCTGGAAGCGGGCGGGGCAGGGGGACCGCCCGTGCCGGCCCCGGGACCCCATCGGCACCGCCGCTCCCTCAGCGCCGCCTCCCGCCCCACGGGCGGACACGGAGCCGCGCCACAGCCCTCGTGGGATGCCGAGCCCCGGTAGCCCCGTGGCCACCGCGCTCCCCTGCGAGAGGCAGCGCCCACCTCCACCTCCCTCGTGCCCGCATCCCCCGCCGAACGAGCGGGGCTGCAGCGCCGTGGCCGGGAGCAGCCGCTCCGCTGGGGCCGCTGCTCCCGCTCCGCTGGTGCCCGGTGCGGGGCTGGAGGAGGCCAGAAGCCCCCGAAAGGCAGGCAGCACCTCCTGTGCTTGGGGTCTGCAGGGGAGGAGCTGCCCGTGGCATGCAGAGGGCGTGGGCACTGGGGTACCGGACAGCACGGACACAGCTAAAAGGCTGCCTGCGGCTCCTCGGCCAGGGGCTGCTCTGAACAGGCACGCAGGGATGCTTCAGCCCAGACAGATGCCACTGACAGCCCAGAAGGACCCCGAGGAATGGCTGGCATTACCTGGGAATGGAGGCACGGGCCATTCGCTGAGGGGCTCAGACAGCAAATCCTGTCTCTGACCACCCACACAAGCTGCCAGGTATGTCCCGGCCACCCCGAATCGCTTCCCTCTTTTCCAGCCTGAGGCCATCGTCCGCCAGCAGGACTTAAGCCAAGGCACTCTTCCTTCACAGATATTAAATCCCAAGCAATGGGTCTCGGAGATACCTTAAAATCAGAGGTTTGAATGGGATGATGTTTGGAATTTTCCAGGGAGCCAGCTGGAAGTGCAGAAGCAATGGAAAAGTTTTGCAGGTGAGTCCCACTGGAGGTGTGCTGAAGGCAGGGATGCGCATCCCTTTCCTGAGGGAAAAGGACATGCAGAGGCCACTGCTGAGGCTCTGAAAGGAGCTGAGCTTCTGCAGGGAGATGTGTCCTCCCCTGGGCTCAGGGGCTGCCTCAGCACAGGCCAGGAGCACATCCAGCCACTGCCTTGTCCTGCTTTAAAATATCAACTGGAGCCTGAGCTCCGGGGGGGTGAAATCGGCTGAATTCCAGGGAACTCTGTCAAGTGACCCCGGGGACATCAGTGGGGCTGGGGGATGAGGGTTTTAAATAGCAAGTTCTATGGAATACAGACCTGTCCTTGTCCCGATCCCACTGAGCTTCCCTGGAACCTCTGCTGGTTCCTGACACAGCTGGTATTAGAGTCGCAGCTCTGCATGGCAATTTTTACTCTCCACGAGGCACTGTCAGGTTATTCCAGCAGGAATTCAGCAGGGAATTTGGGGCTGTGGGTATAATTAATCTGAACTAGCAAAGCTGATACTAAACCCCAAATCTGGGCACCACACAGAGAACAACCTTCCTGCTAAAGCCCCTGGGCTGGGAAATTTCAGCAGCCAAATGTATGGAATGATCTTAAATCCCAGCAGCCAGCATTCCCCAGAGGGACAATCCAAGTGCCAGGGTGGGAGCTCGTGTCCTTCCCTGCTGCTGGTGGGACAAATTCCCCTCGGCACAGGCACAGTCAGCCCGGCGGGGCGGGAGCTGGGAGCAGGAGGGGCAGGAGCACGGATGGGAGATGAGGCTGCTGGAATGTCACCTGAATCAGCTGAACACCTCCTTTCCCTGCAGAAGCTGGAGCCAAAGCAGCTCCCACCTGGCCAGGCTGGTGGGCAGCCACTGGATCCGCTCTGGGGGAAAACACCCTGCCCGTGCCAGAAGCTCTGACTCTGCTTTTTCTCCCAGCTCCTGAGCAGTGTCAGGGCCACCGTGAGGGAGTTCCAACCCAAAAAAGCCCCACAGCCCACAGAGTGAATGATCCCAACAGAGAAACGCAGTGTTGTAATAAAAAATGTAGAACGCTGTTAAAAAGGCTATGACAACGCTCTAATGGGGTTCCCAGGAACCTTCTGGTTTGCCCTTGGTTGTGTTTTTATGTGTTTTTAGTCCCTCAATGGGTAGCTTGTAGAATTTATTCTGGGACTTAGAGGTTGAGCAGGGCTGGCTTTGGATTGACCTTCACCTCTGGTGCCACTTTGTGCAAACACAGCTTGGGTGAACTCATGACCTCAGATTTTCCCTCCAAAATATCCCTTACTTATTTCCCTGCAGACACACTCAGATTTTGCCCCAGACTGCCCACTCCTCACCTCCACCTGCCTGCACAGTGCCCTTTCTGTTCCCCACAGGTGCCCTGGTGACACCAGGGAGGTCCCTTTGCCTTTCTCCTGCCCCTTTCCAGCCCGAGGCCGCTCCTCTGCCCCTGTCCCCCACAGTGGAGCACAAAAGGGGAAAGGCTCCAGAAAACATTTCTGCAATTAATTATCAATTATTTCCAATTCGCCAGTGAGAAGAACATGAACTCGCAGCCCTCAAGGCCCTGATGGGTTCCTGCAGTGAGAGCCCAGTGCGTGTCCACAGAGGTAAGTGCAGCATCTGAAAGGAAAAAAACACAGGAGAAAAACGTGATTTATTTTGCTTCAAAGTTATTTCAAGTTCTTAAAGCCCAACCAACTTTTGGTCTTGATTTTGGCTGGGTGAAACATGAGCAATGGGCAGAGGCCATGCCATTGATGTGGATGTGCGTGATGTTTTCTGGGGCAGAAAAAGCAGATGAAGCTCACCTTATGTCAAGCAGTTATTAAAAAAGATTTATAACTCTTTAAACATGACACCCTTTAATTACCATAGTGCTTCTTCCATGATTTTAACTAATTCTCAGTGTATTTTACAAAACTTAAAATAACACCTCCTCCTTCACAGGCTCATAGAACATTAGACAGAAAGTCCTAATGCCAGTCTCGCGCTTACACCTCTAACAAGACACCCTCCCCATAACCAAACAAAAAATCAAAATAACGTACCAAAAGTAGTCCTTACTAACATTAAAAATACAACTCAACCATATCCACAAAACCCTCAATTTATTTCCTCTGAACACCAAATTCTCTTCAAATTCTAAATCAAAAACTTTTAAAAAAATAACAAAAACCATCAAAACATACTTCAGATATAAAAAACCTAAACATGTAAATAAATATTACTCAAAGCCCACAAAAAATATAAAACAATCTAATCAATATCCTAAATTTTAAAAAAACCTCACTATACAAATTAGTACCATTCTAAATATAACATAAATAAAAGTTTTTACCAAGAAACATATCTCCCAAAAAATAAAAACACCATGTAAAGATAAAAGTAATAATCATAACAATCTAAAATTTCTCCAAAACCAAAATACTTAAAAACTGACAATATTTATAAATAATAACCTTCAATAAGTTAACTATTAATAAAATCAAACAAAATTAAATTTCAGTACCTTTAGGTTTAAATAAAGTTCTTAAATTTCATTTAATCACTTTAATATTCTATTAAAATTAAGTTTATTATTCCTTACTATCAGAATTCATTTATTCTAAATTTAAATGTTATTTAATGTAATGTCTCCTAAATTTTATTAAAAACCATTTATCTAAAGTATATAGTTAATTTTCTTAAAAAATAAATCAACTAAAATTAAAACAACTGAAATACAACACTAACACCTATTCATAAGTAAAAAAAAAATACAGTTTATTACATCATCAATTTAATCAAAAATTCTAGTCTTCATTACAATCTCTACTATTTTTATCTTTTATAAATAACACCAAAAATAGTATTTACTATTAATAATATGGTATTTAAAAATTTTTACTCTATTTCCTTAATATATAGATATTTTTAAAAAGTTTTCTTAACTTCTTCAAACACTTACCACTAATATGCAAAATTATATAATATAAATATTTTTAATAATAAACATTATTTATAAAATATTTTTGTAATATTTACAACCAGTTTTTATATACTTTACCATCACTTTATATAATTATATAAAAACCACATATGATTTCTAAATCATACTTTTTTTATTCTCTTTTTATACATCTCTTAAACCAAGTTAAGTCCATAATTTAACCTAATGTTCTCATAATTTTAGATATTTTTCAAAATTAAAAAAAAAAGAAAAATTAAACTTCATTAAAAACCTCCTCCAAACTGTTAATCTTGTCACTTTACTCAGTTATTATTACAAAAACACGTCAATAAAAAATCTAACTAGAGCATTAATTTATTTTTCTAAGTTTCACACTAAGTAATCAATCTCTCATACATTTCCTCCACCTTCACACTCTCAATATCCAAATCCAAACTCACAATCCTGTCTATAACCACTTTCAAATCTTTAAAAAAATTCACTCTATTCAAAACATCTCTATTCTAAAAAAACTTCTAAAAAAATCCAATTATTAAATAACATAATTCATCTTTAATCCTAAAATTTTTACTCATTACTACTATTTTTAAAGACATAATATAAAAACACATTAAGTAACATCCATCAATTAAAGTTTAAACTATAACTAAACCCTAACTCTACCTAAATAAAATAATTAACCACAAACCCAAATATTTTCTACATCAAAAATAAAATTCAAATCATTATCCAAACATAATTATCCAACCTTCCACTAATTTAACATTTATCAACTGTTATAAACTCTAAAATAATATACAACATTTTAATACTTACTAATTATAAAATTTCACATATGTTGCTAATTATAGATATTATCTAAATAATCCCTAATTAGTACCAATTTCTTCTTTACTACATACATTATTTTACTCTTAAATTTCTTCATGCTTATAACTAAAGAATTATAATAATAACAACTTAGATCATTATCTTGCAAATCTCTATACAATTTTATAAAACAAAACTTACCAATACTTTATTTCTCATACCAAAACATAAAGTTTACTTATATCTCAACAAATACAAAAACCCAAGTAAATTTCAATAAGAAACCTAAAACCATATTACACAAAAAAGGCACTAACCACTCCACAAATAAAAAAACAATGTAAATACAAACAAAATTACACAATGTAAATACAAATGTAAATTACACAAATGCAAATTACACAAAACTTCCAACTTACACCTAACATCTTGTATTATTACACCCACAAAAAACAATAATCTTTAAGTTTCTTTTTAAATATAAAAATCAATATTATAATATTCTTATTATTCAATAACTTAAAAATATAAAATTTTATCAAATATTATACTTGTAGGCTATTTACTGTATTTACTTTTAATTATACCACTTTACCAATTAACCAACTTAAAGAAACATTTAAGTAACTTTAGTTAAAGTTTCAAGTTTAAATACTTGATAAATACTTTGTATTTATCTATCACTACTCAAAAAAATCCATTCTTTATTTACTTAATATACCAATAAAAAACATTACAAATAATCCATGTAATTTTAAAAACCCTTACATTATTAACTCTTAATCTAAAAATAATTACCAATTAAATTAATTACCAATTAAAATATTAAAAAATCATTTATTCATCAATACTAATCAAAACATAAAAATAATTTTAAGCCTTGAAATTTTAAAAAAGAATTCTAGTATCACTTTTTATACCACCTATTACTTCTACAACACTAAAACAGTTAATTCAATTAAAATATTATCTAAATAAAGAATCTAATACTACATCCCTTACATTAAATAACTTTTTAACAAATATCAAAAATATTAAACACGCAGTTTTACAAAAAAACAACAATAAATTTTCTTTTATTAACACAAAAACATAAATATCAAAGTTTAAATAAAAAGTATAAATTTATCTAATCACTCAAAATCTATTTCTAAAAATATACAACTTTAAGAAATATCAGAAATAATAATAAATATTAAAACTTAATTTAATAAATTAAATGTAATAACAATTACAAATCTTATAACAAAATTATACATTTTAATTATTATAATAATAATAATACTCATAACACCTTATTTATGTTAATATATACAACAAATGCTTAACAAATCCATTAATAATTTTTTTTTTACTACAGAGAGAGAGGGGAGACGTGGGAATCAGAAAACCAGAAACCTCCACAGGCACTGAAAGATTTGATCTGCAGCCGTGGGAGAAGCTTGGATTGATGTAAAAATACAACACACAGACATTAAGCAGAAAAAGAATAAAATAACTTACGTTTCTACGGTTTTAAGTAAGAGTATGCTCCGCAAAAATCACAGGCATTACAAAGCCCTTTTATTTACAGGAGTCTTGAATACACAAAATATGAATGCACATTCACGTCCCTGTCGCTTCCTCTGCTAATTGGCAAATGGCAATTAAGCATGCGTAGCTTTGTTCCCTGAGATGTCGGGGGTCCATTCTGGGGAGGGGTCTCCAAAAGAAGAAGTAAAATAAGTCTTCCTCTTTCTGACCCTTCTACCTCTTCAATGCAGAGGTGACAAATGAAACCTTGTGGTTCTCCTGTGTTCAATGGATTCCTCAAGCATGGGAAGACTGCAGCTGCTTTTGTGTCCCTGAAATCTGTTTATCACATTCTGTTTCTCATGATGAGCACAGCTAGCCAAACATAAAATTGACAAGCAGTGAGTTACTAGATCCTGGATATCTTATCTAAGATCCAGCTGCTGTTACCATCTATCTGCTTCTGCTAACTCAGCAACATCTAATTGAACCATCATCTGAACTTTCCCGAAATTCTTAATTCTTCAAAACTAATGTCCCACCTTGGACAGCAGGGCTCTCTCTGTGTCAGGTTAGGGTTCGGGGCCTCGGGCCCTGCAGGGAGCTCCGGCACGGACAGCCTGAAAGCAGAGCAGATCCATGGGGACAGCTGGGGACAGCAGTGAGCAGAGCCCACCAGCCACCCTCTGGGGCTGGCTCTTCCTTTTAGCACACAGACCACACCAAACGTGGCATTTGCAGAGCTCAGACTCGTCACCACCAACGCTGGCTCTGATCTAGCTCTCAGGGTGACCAGTACGTCCTCCCCAAAAACCACAGGAATTAGAGTTTTGTGCTGGCTTTACAGACTTTGTGTCAGCTCTGCAAAAATAAATCCCAGCAAGTCCCTGCTCTCCAGAGCGCCAGTCCGCAGTGATCTCCACTTCCCTGGAAAACCTGCTCCAGCCCCGCGCTGTACCAAGGTGAGCACAAGTCTGGAGAGGTCAGAACCCTCACCTGGACAGCTGCACTAGGAGCGAGATCCAGCTACAAATGGAATTCTGGAAACAGCCTCCAAAATGTTCCATAATCATACCTTTAAAATGGCTCCACAGGGCAACAGCTCCAGCACCAGACCAGTCAGTGCCTGCACGAGTCCTTGTGCCAGCCCTGGCTCACTGGAAAGCACAATAAACCAGTTTGCAGAATTCCTGATCCAAGCCCTCACCTCTCCTGCCCAGCACTGAGGGAAATCCGACACAGTATTAGTCAGTAACCTTTGCTGAGAGCAGACATCACACCCCAGTCCTCCAGGCTTGGCACGATTCTGCAGTGAACAGACCCAGCTTCTAGCCCATAACCTAAATTTCTGTCAGCTTTTGTTAGAAAGATACTGGAGAGTAAATCATACAACAGGTTTAAAACATTGCACAAGGAATAACAGGCCCAGACAAAACCAAACCACTCCCATCCCTGCTCCACCCCATTTCTCCCAATTTTGGGAGAAATATTGACATAGTTTGTGAATACTCCCCTTCCCCGCTACAAAGTCCCTCACTGCACGTCCCTGGAGAGGATTCGCTCCATTTTTTGTGCCCAGCAGCACCTCTGCAGCACAAATCCCATTTCTCACAGACACAAACTGAGCAGAACCAAGGCAGTGTTCCCAGCAGCGGATGCAATTCCGAGCTCCCTGGATTGCTCGTGCAAGCACTCACAGCAATCTCGCCTCAGCCCAGACTCTCAGTGCTCAGAGGGAAGCACAGCCCGATGGGACACAGCTCTGGCACCCCATTCCCCCCTGCTCCTGCTGGCCTGGAAAGCCACAGACAAACCCAGTCCCTCAGACCTTGCATCCTTGAACCCCAGGAGAGCAGGAGCTGTACCCGGATGCCAGTGCCCTGCACGGCTGCGCTGACACAAGCACAGGCTGATCACTGCCCAGCACCATCCCTCATTTTCCTCCCACTGCTCCCAAATCCTCCCGGCCCTCCCCCTGCAGCTCCTGCCCCAGCCCAAGCAGAGGCTGTCACCCAGCCCTGCAGCAGCTGGCAGAGCTGGGAATACAGCTGGGAATATGAGAGCTCCCAAACCCCCAGGCCAGTCCTTAGGTGCACAAAAAACACCCAACCTGCCCCTCTGGGCACAGCCAAACACCACAACCCCATCATCCCCAAGGAACTCTGGCATTTCCCTCTTCCCTGCTGCCCTTTTCCAGCACACACGGGTAGGGCTGGGCCGTCAGAAATGGCATTCCCTGAGCAGTAAATCCCCGCAGAGAGGAAAAGAGGAACCCTGCATCCCTCTGACTTACCCCGCAGCGTGGGCAGGACCAGGAGCCCTCCAGTGCAGACCTGCAGACCCCTCTTGGCTTTGGCTGCTTTAACATCGAAGCTTCTGGCAAAGATGGGAGGAGTTTAATGATTTTTCCTGTCCTGAAAGAGAGGAGGAAAAGAAAATTAAGTCCACTGTGGATGTCAAAGGATGCTGGCTTTCACACTTCTGCTATGGGGTTTTATCCCAGAGAGATGACACCAATTCAAATATAAAAGTGCCCTTTACCAGCATTTTTATTCCTAACTATTTCAGACATTAAAAGGAAGCTCATTTTTCTTATTGCATTCTTAGCCTAATTTTAATATAACCATTTTCATCCCAGACCCCACTTGTCAGTCATTCAGTCCGTTCCCATTGGACTTTATACAAAGGAAGGGACACCTGGGTTGCTGTATCACAAGAAATCACAAAGAGAAACCTGTCCAAAACCTCACAGAGAAAGGTTTCAAGGCACTCTGGAGCACAGACAGCTGTTCATGCCTTGTCAGGCCACACCATTTCTGTCACATCCACCCGAGCTGTGCAGGCGAGGCAAAGGCTGCCCTTCCTCCTAAGGAACACTATCCGAGACCACAGAGAGCCGTCCTGGGTGAAATGAATGAAATGAAAGTGCTTTCTGACAGAAAATGAGTGTCTGTAATCAGAACTTCCGGACAAATTTAGTAACACCACTCTCATATGATAAATACAGGCCATGCCCATCCTCCCACCCCAGGTGCAAACAGGAAGGAGAACTACAGGAAAAGCAGGAAGACAGAGTCCCTTATTTGGATATATTTCCTGAAGGCTCTTCTGCATTGTGCTCTTTGTGTTCTTTAAAAGAACGGATTGCTGCTAGAAGAATCTCAGGCCCATATTTTATCAGCCACAGCCAGGACAAGCTGAGCTACAGCTGGACAGCCAGGGAGATGCAGGAGCTTGGCACACTGAGGATAAGAGCAGGGGAAGCAGGGGAGGTGTGGGGGGAGACCTGGAGAAGTGAAGGAACAGGCATTTTCTTGTTTAGATTCATCAGTGCTGGGAGCTTGGGAAAGGCATGGTGCTGGATGCATCACAGACATAGTGCCCCTGGTTTGGTTGTTTTCCTCTGCTCCTAAGCTTTGGCTTCACCCCCTCTCCAGAGGAGCGGGGAATTCCTCCAGAGTAAGAGGGAGTCTGGTCCCACTCCAGGGATGTGTCCAGCAAAGGAGGGGAGTTGTTTAGAGTAGCTGACCAGTGTTTTTGTTGCACACAAAACCCAAACCAAACAAACACTGAAATGGACCACACTGAGCTGCAACACAAAGTGTTCCCAGCAGGCAGAGGCCAGAGGAGCACACAGGACCAAGAAGTACCACTTCACTTGGTTCTTCTGCTCACATGCGTGTTCATTCTGCTTCGCTTCACAGCTGCTATTCTGACAAGTCCATTTCCATTTTCAGAAGCCTGTGCCATGTGCAGCTGAGGCTGCAAATCCTCACTCAGGGTTTCCACGTCACACCTGGATTTGCCAGGAAGCACGTGCACACACCTATGCCCATTTCTGTGATATGTCAGTCAGGAGTCATGTAACCCAGCAACTTGCTCCTCACTGCACCACTCAGAAATACATTAAAAAGCCAGAAAAAATAACCCCAACCAAACAACAACCCACAAAAGAGAGAGCTTAGCGCAGCACCATCTTAATGTTCTGCTCAGTGATGGAGAGAAAGCAGGAGGTAAGCTGTTCTTCCAGCACTCCCAGTTCTGGACCAAGAAACAGCCAATCTTGCCCTCAGCTGCAGCTTCCCTCCTGGCTTCAGCTGTGCCCTGACTTCTGAGGGACCAGAGGCACCACACAACCCAAAACTGTCAGCACCCACACCCGCCACTGGCACGGACATCTTCATGTTCCACCTTTGGCCAAACAAACCCCGGGATGTTTCTGCTTTCCTGACAGACGTGGCAAATTTCCTTTACACTTACCGAGGCAACAGACACCCTGCGTGGCTCCGGGGTCAGATCTCCTTTGGCACAAAAACCCGAGAGAAGACTGGAGGGCACACTCCAACAGCAAATTGAAATCCCGGATAGGCAATGAAGGCCTGCTTCTGGCCGGCTCCTTTTGGCTTTTGGGGCACAAGAAAGGCTTTTAGACCGTTTGCATCCACATGAAAAGCCCACACTGAGCACTTGGTTTTAAAGATGTTGCACTTAATATTACAGACACAGAATTGCTCTGGGATTTGGCATTTCCTTCACCCACACAAACACATTAAAATAATTAAGTGCAGAGTCCTGAAGTTCAGTTATTCCAATTCTGTTTTGGTAGGGTCACTTGACATACCAAAACCCACAGCAATACGTAAAAAAAAGAAAAGCTACTTCCCCCCTCACTTCAATTTTCCAGTTTAGGGGTCCTCTTAACAACAGGTTAAAGAAAAGAAGAAGAAAAGCCCAAGACCTACCATCACCTACTGTACCAACCACCTGTTTTCCATAGATTTTCATTACACCTGATGGCTTTTCTAAGAAAATAAATTTGTATGTGTAAAAACCCGTCCAGTAGGCAGGTGTTTCTGAGCCCACACCTCGCAGGTAAAAGACCAGAGGAGAAGTGGCACAGAGGGATCCAAAAGTGTCCAGGAGAGGTTCAAGCTGATGTATTTGGGCCGGATTATTTGAACCCAAAGTGCTTTGCAGCTGCCCCAAGCCTGGAGTTTGCAGAAACAAAATGAGCTCTCCCTCCTGCCTCATTTTCTGCCCTTTGTGACCAGGGGAGAATCACACAATGCGAATGATAGCAGAGAAATGGTGAGACCTGTCCAGTGCCCCCAGGAGGGCTGGCACCAGGGCTCATTCCCTCCTCTGGCTGATGAAACTTAAACCCAGCTGTTCTGGGATTTAAGGAGCAAAGCCCAGCTTTGCCACTTGCTGTTCCACTCGCTCTCACATTTGCACAGCAGGAATATTGCTGTGTTCTGTGTCACGCCCCAAAGCAGCAGCCCTGGGAGTGCTGCTGGAACCCAGAACACCTTCCTCTTCTCAGACACCAACCTGACTAGTCAGCCCCACACTCCTCCAAGGTCAGAAAAACCACAAACCACTAAAAAATGGCTATTTTATACCGAACAGGACCCATTTCAGAGGTCAAACTTCCCACGCTGCATTCCTGAGCAATTCCCAAGGCTTTCTGACACAAAAGTAGAACTTTGCACATGGAGGACCACTTACCTTATAAAAATATCCTCCCTAAAACTTCCCAGGTAAAAGCCCAGGCATCTGTAACACCCTCAGTAACACATTCCACATAAAACATCTTCTCCTGGGACATTCCAGCCCAGCTTTCCTCCAAGATTCCAACTTCAGCACAGCTCTTATCTGTAACTTAGGGAATCCAAGCCGCAGCAGCCCCAGGAGGAAAAACATGGGATTTGGTGGGACCAAGGGATGGAGGAGCTGCCTTGTCCCAGCTCTGCCTCCTCTGCCAGCAGCAGGGGAGATGCAGCTCTCAACCATCACTTCAGTTCAACCTTACAATAATCACCTGGCAACACTATTAACCCTGAAGTCCAGTGCATCATCTGTGTGCTATCTGGGGAAGTTCAGTCGGTCCCTGTGGGACAAAACCTGTTTTGGGCCGAAGAGCTGACACTGATCCCTGCTAGCTGAACTATCCAGCTGTAGGATCAACGTTCAGACTAAACATTGGGTCCTGAAGGGCAGAGTTTGTAACACCCTGTAAAACCCCAGGGGAAAGCCAGGCTCAAAAGGCATCCCCCGCTGCCTCCAGCACCTGCTGCTGGAAACGCTGGCAGGACTCGGTACAGATGGGATTGAACCTTCACAGAGCTCTGTCCCGTGGGACCGAGGGTGCCAGACCAGAGAGACTGATGGGAATATGACAAAAGCTTCATTTAAATGCACACTGATGAGACTGAAAACCCTACCCATGTGGGTAATGAATTCCATGTGGGAAATGGATTTGTAGAGAATTCTCCAAGCTTGACAGAAGGTTCACAGAGTGTGTATCTGTATGCAAACTTTGAGATAAGAAATGCTGACTTAGAAATGCCATGGAACAGGACATTGAGAGAGATAAATCTTCCTCACACAAAGCACCAATTAATCAGATTATGCCCTTTTCTGACTCAGAAATAAGGCAACTGAGAGGTGTTTTAAAAACTTTTATTCCATTTTCAGTCTCACATGAAGGGTGAGACAATACAGATGTTAGAATTCACGCCATCACAATCAGAAGCCAACTATTTCCTAATTACAATGCATTATAAACATTTATTGGCCTATCAGCTTTTGCTACACCATGCTGTAGATGCCTTAAAATCAATCATCTAAAACTAACCCTCTTGGGTCCTACTACAGTGCATCTTTCATAGTTCTATTTCTCTAAAGTATCTAGTCTTATTTACCAAGTCATCCTTTAAAACTTGTTTCTAGCTCCCTTTCTCTCTCAACCACATCCTATTCCATAACATTTCTAAGTCAGCATTTCTTATCTCAAAATTTCCATGCAGCTAGATACTATGTAAACCTTCTGTAGAACTCTGAAAATTTTCTACAAGTCCATTTCCCACAGCGGAACTGCTCCCTGCCCAGCACAGGAGCTGTTAAATGCTGTTGCTGGGCACAGGGTCTGAAGGAACACTGGAGCTGTGACATTAAAGCCAGCAAAAGCAATTACTAAGTAGAAGGAGATCCTCACCTGGTCCAAGATCTGAATGTCTGTGGCTCATCCTCACGGGGTGACCCTGCTCCAGGGAGGAATCTCCACACAGCCCCCAAGACCTGGGGTGAGACACTGCCCTACCAGCAGAAGACAAGGGGTTAATGGAGCTTTTTGGACACCTTCTGTCCTCAGAGTGGTTTGACAAAACATCCATCAATGGGGATCTTTAATAAAGAGAGCTTGTACCTATGCTTGCAATAGGTTTTCGTATGTTATTTCCTCAAAGTCTCTGTTTTAATATTAAAAGTATTTAAACAAGATTTAACATGAGCTCTGCACCCTGCCGTGCTCCAAGCCCTAAGGAAGAGCTGGATATCCTCACACTCGCCCAAGCTGCTGCAGCTCTCATGTAGGGAGGGAGCTGCTGCAGCGTTTAAAAACCACATTTAAAACATTTAAAAACCACCCCTGCCTTGAGGGTGTCCAGTCCTGGGAGAAAGCCCTTCCCACCACCCTCTTGGATTTCCCTCCCTGCCACTGTCTTTGCTTCCAGCTCGGGAAGGTTTATCCTGGGGGCATTTCAGCACCTCAAAGGGCTTTTCCAGCCTCAGGGGTTCCATGGGAGCCCAGCGACTGACCCAGCTGGGCGCACAGGCAAGGGGGAAGCTCTTACACACAGATTATCCTGCCTTGAGCCAGAGCACTCCAGGGCATCCTTGGAACAGCTGCAGAGAGCAGGGAAACGACACAGCTGCAGCACTGATCCTGCTCCGAGCTTTCCCAGAGGGGCATGAACACCATTTCCTCCCGATCCAAGGAAAATCACTGTTAGGGTGGCACTGAAGCTGCCACTTTTCTGACAGTCTTGCCCTAGAACCACGGCCCAGCAGGTTTCTGTGGGAGCGGGGATTATTGGTGCAGTTCAGAAGCTGCACATCCCTAAAGCATTCCCTGAGGAACATGAAGCTTCCCATGTGCATTTTGTAGTCCAATATGTAATTTAAGCATGTTTCAAGAGAGTTTAAATCAGAATGAGGTGACTTGGTGCCCGCACAGCATTAGGTATGGGACATCAGGAGACTCACCAACAACATTCTCTGCAGACTCTCCATTCTCAGCACTCCAGCTGCAGTATTCTCATTTCTCACGGACTCCAAGTTCTGTTTCCAGGACTCCCATCAGGAAACTGGCGGCCGCTTCCAGATGCAAATCTCCAAGGCACCACTGATCCCAACCACCGCTCCTCTTCTTCCCCCCCCCCCCCCGAACCCCCCCTTCCACCATCCTTTACTCCTTTTATAGCCACGGCCCCACCCAGGACACAAAAGGAGGCTCCCAGGTGCCTCCTGAGACCCAAATCATTCCAGGTGCATCAGGAAATAAACAGAAATAAGCTCGTCCCTTTTGGGGTAATGAATTATCCTTTTCTCCATTCCCCTCTTCTGTCTCCTGTTTCCCAAGGCAAAACACCTGGATCAGGTGGGGGTCAGGGAGAAAATGTCAAGTCCAAAATCAAACCAAACTTGTTTTTTCATCGGTTTCCATCAGGACTGTTCTGATTTTCCCACTGACCCTCGGCCACAGCCACAGGAGCAGCTTCTCTCTGCGACCCACGGGGGTGGGCACAGGGACACCCATCCCGCTGCTCCTCGGAAAACGGAGCTCAGCCCGTCCCACGAAACGCTGTCACCGCAGCTGGGAACGCGGCGCAGGCTTTATTCCACGGAACACGATCCCTGAGAGCCTCAAGTCCCGGGACAAACTCGTCCCACGCAGCAGCTGGGTCCCACGCAGCAGTGCTAAAGCACACACGTCCCCCCGTGGATCCCCCCGCCCCCGGTGACCCCTCCGGCCGCTCACCTGCAGGCACCGTCCGCTCGCTCCCGGCGCTGCTGCCCGAGACAAGGGCGTTTTCCCCCGCTCCTGGCGCAGCTGCCGCTGGCACGGCAGGACCAGGGCTCCGGCGGACACGGGGGTGGGCAGGGACGGAACCGCAGCCCGCGGTGCCGCGGCTGTCCCGGGGCACCGCCCGGCGGGTACCGCCCGCAGCTCCCGCGGTGCCGCCTTTCCCTGCGGCAGCGGCTGACCTCGGTCATTCCCGCAGCTTCCAGAGTGAAAGCCGCCTCGGGAATTAGCTTCTGATAACAGGGATCAGTTTTCTGATGGGAGCCCTTGAAATAGAACTGAGTATCTGTGACAGACGGGGATGCTACAGATGGAGTAATACAGAGGAAATCTTGTTCCTGACAGTTACCCATGGGAAAAAAGCAATTCCCAGCCGTCTTATGCTTGAAAATCAGGGAAAGGGAATTCTGTGTCCTCTCCTGCTTAGGATGTACATTTTCACTGTCCTAAAAAGAGACCATTTGAGGCTTTAGAGAGGTTGGCGTGGATCAAGGATCTGCTGCCTTGGCAGGGCAGAGGTGGAGCTGCCGTTTGTGATTGTGACAGACCTGAACAATTCGAGATCAATGTGAAATTGTTCAGTGTACCAGAAATGACAGAGAATGTCAACTTGACTGGTGTCGCATGTAGAGCTGGGACAATGATCCTGACCACCCCAAAAAGGTAAAGAAACCCTGAGCCACGCTGTGATCAGACCCCATAGGGGCGGTTTATTGGAAGCGCCAGTAAGAAATAACGGGAATTCCCTGGCCATCAGCTTGGTCCCGCCTGCCCACACCACTGCCCTTGGGAAGCGCTGTTCTTCCCGGCTGGAAAGCTAACAAACATTTTCTCCTTCGTCCCTCGAAACTCTTCTCTGCACTCCCAAGTTTCTCCTCAAACAGCATCCCTTCTCCTTCCGTCTGTCCGGTCCCTCCCCGAGCGTGTGGCTTCGCTGCTCCCCGGCGCTCCGGCAATTAATATAATTGATGTTGAGCCTCGCTGGGCCAGCGAGAGGCGCCGAGGGGCTCAGGCCAGGGCCGGCCGTGCCAGCACCATGGTGCGCTGCAGCTGCTCGTACGACACAAACATCACCACGTTCCAGGAGCCCAGCCGCAGGAAGGACGGGACGAAGCTGTGCCGGCAAAAGCAGCGCTGAAGGGGACGTGCCGGGGACATGCCCATCCCCAAAGCCCCGCGCGGGGCTTGGGGTGTTTGGGGCTCTGTGCCGCGGGTCCCTGCGGTCATCGCAGCGAGTTTGCGGGTGCTTAACTCACCCCTTGTAGAGGCCGGCGGGGCCCTCCTGCATGAGCAGGGCCAGGAGGCAGCTCAGGGCGTTGCGGTACTGCCCGGGGCTGGCGTTCATGTACCGCGTCTTCACCACGTCCACCGGCGATGCCACCACCGTGGCACAGAACCCGGCGCCAAAGGCGGCCACGAAGTGGCACGGGATGTTGTCTAAAGGTGGGGAAGAGCCGGGGGTTGGATGCTGCGGGGACAGGGATGGCGCCTGGCCGTGTCCCCCCGCGCCGTCCTCACCTGTCATGAGCTGTGCCCGCAGCAGCGCGTCCTTGAGGAGGTCGTAGGTGACGAGCTCCCCGCAGTTGATGATGGCGTTGCGGGCGATGTTGGGCAGCGTCCCTGCGCAGGAGGGTGGTGGCATTGGGACTGCTGCTCACAGCCCCTCCGGGAGCATCTTGGGCAGGTGCCCCAGCCCTGCTGCCCCCATCCTTGTCCCACCCTTTTTCCCTTCCTCTTGGCCATTTCCATTTCGATTCCCACCGCATCCCTTTCCCACGCCCATCCCCGCCCACGCCTACCTCTCCAGAGCCCGCGGACCCCCTCCTCCCTGGCGATGGTGCGATAGGCATCCACAGTGCCGCTGTACCGGCGGGCACTGTCCGACAGGGGCCCGCTGGCCTGGAACCGGACCTTGACCACGTCGGTGGGCTGGGCGCAGGCCACGGCCACAGCCCCCGTGGTGCAGCCAGCCAGGAGTCGCGTGGCCATGCCTGTGTCTGGAGAGGGCAGGAATTGGGACTCCTGGCCCTGGGGGCCCCGCAGGGACCCCAGGGTGAGCGGCCCGCGGTGCCTCACAGAGGGGGGTCTCAGGGGGTGGTGCCCCCCAGGGCGAGTTTCTCTCTGGGAAAGGGCTGTGCATCAGGAAGGGGGCAGGGAAGTCCGGGCTGCCTGGACACTCACTCTCAGCACCCTTGGGGGTGTAGAGCTGCTTCACGGAGTCGTACAGCCCGATGCGGATGGAGGCGAAGCTCATCTGGCGCTGCAGCCCGGCTGCCAGCCCGCTGTAGAGGCTGCGGGCTCCCTCCGTCCTCACCATGGTGCTCAGCGTGCCCAAAACACCCCGGTACTCCACGGAGCTGATGGTCCGGGGGATCCTCACCTCGCCCTGGATCTGTGGGGTGCCAACTGTATCACCCCACCTTCTGTTCCTCCCCAGGTGCCACCAGCTCTGTGGCAGAGGTGGCGTGGAGAGTCCCACGTCAGGTCACCAGGTGCTCCCTCTGCCCACGGGGTTTTGGGGACCGTACCTGCAGCCGCACTTTGGCGGTGTCCAGGGGGAAGGTGCACAGGTCAGCGATGCAGCCGGCCATCCCCGCGCTGACGAACTTCATGGCGGCCGTCGGGGGCACCTCGGGGGGCTTCAGACCCACCATGGTGGCAGAGGGGCTGGAAGGAGAGGAGGGGTTTGTGGGGGAGCCAGCAGGCTGCATCAGGACGGGGCTTCCCGTGGGTGTCCCATTCGGTGACGGAGGTGATGATGTGCCACGGTGGCTCTTGGTGGCTTTGGTCAATCCCAAAAACCATATCCTGCCCTGTCTCCTCTCTTCTATTGCAGGGAAACTGAGGCACAGGGCTTGCCCAGCATGGAATCACCAATGCCCACCCTTCCCTATCCCACCCCAGCCGTAACAGGGGTTGCTGGGTGGGATCATCTCCCCCAAAGTGACGTGCCCGGAGCCATGTCCCTCCGTGGCCTCACCGTAGGGACCTCGGCACAGTGTTCCAGCTCCTGCCTTGCACAGGCGGTGCCCTGAGAGCCGTCTCCCTGGCCCCGCCCTTATATAGCGCCCAGGACGACATTCCAGCAGCCAGGGATCGGGTGACAGGAAAACAGTGTTCCCCCGGTGGCATTTCAGCCGCTGGGACTGGGTCACCTGGCACCCGACTGAGGTGGCTGTTCCAGCCCTCTGCCCCCCTCCCGGGGCTCAGGCGTGGGGAGGGGGGTCCTGCCCAGACCCCCTGCATTGGACTGGGGAGGAACGTCCAGGTTTTACCCTAAAACGAGATGCAGAAAACCCCTGTCCCAAAGCTTCACAAGAAAGTGATTTGGAGGCACTGCAGCACTGAGCTCTTTGTGCAGGGCAGGTTGGATCCCATTGCCCAATGCAGACCACGAGCCACAGTCCATCCCAGACAGCTGCTGAGCTCCCAGCAGGATTGCCTCTGCACGGTGGAACGTGTTCCCCAAGCTCAGGTGGAGCTGGGGCCGGGTGAGCACCTTGGAGCGAAATCCAGCATCAAACCCAGGACACCCTTCAGAGCCAGGCACTGGGGCTGAGGCTGCCGGGAGGGACTGGGCTCAGGAGAGCAGGCTGGAGGCCAAGGGGGAGTGAAGAAAGGTCCCATTTCCTCCATTTTGGAAAAACTCTGCGTGTTTAACCCTTGGTGCTCGTTAGCCCCACTCGCAGAAGGGTCCCTCAGGATGCGTTGAGAGCCTCGGCACGCGTACCTGAGCTCCCCATGCACGGGGAGGACTTTGGTCCTGACACCCTGGAGCCACCTTCGCTCCATCACTCGGGCTCCAGACAAAAGCTGCCTGGCACCGACAGCCCTCTCCAGCTGGCTCCTGCCTTGTTTTCCTGCCCGGCTCCAGGGCTGACCTAGACCTGCAAGGAAGACGCTGTTTACCTCATGCCCAAGATACAGCTCAGCGGTCACTGCTGTGACCTCCTCTGAGACAGTGATCCCAGCCCAGCTGGCATCCTGCCCGAGGTTTTTTTTGGGGATGCCACCAGGAGAAAGCAGTCTGCACGTCACACCTGTCCTGTCAGGGGACACTGGGTGCCTTTACCTTCCATCCTGACCCAGCAAGGGCAGGGAAAGGGGCCACAATCACAGGGCAAGCTGTGCCATCAGTGACTGATGCATTCAGGGTGTCCCCTGGGAAAAACAACAGTGCAGAAGTGGGAGAAAAGAGGGATGCTGATCCTTTGGCTGCTTAAATCCTGAATTCCATGCATGGTTTGAAAAGCAGCTCAGATTGGAAGTGACTTAGCCCATGTGGGGCTGTGCTGCATGGTGATACTTAACTCCTTGGCAAAGCCATGATCTTTCCATGTGCTCCTGGCCACCCCAGCTTCCAGCAGCATTTCTCTGACTTGGAAGCTCATGTGGGAGAGACTCCTCTCTACTGTTGAGGAAAGGTTCCTGCCCTGGCACGGGGACACTTTGCACAGGCTGACAAGAAACCAGGGGAATTTTATTGAAACAAACACTGGAGAAAGCAGTACAAAAATAACTGAGCTCTGCTGGCATCAAAGTCTGTTCTCTGAAAGGTGTACAAAAATAATTTAAATATAAATATAAAAGTCTCATCTTTCTAGTCACCCTCTTTTGTACACCCACCAGATTTTATGGTGCCCTTGGCCTGTGCTCACACAAGCAGGGCACCTGTAGAAGCAGAGAATTGTGTTGCCCACCAACTATTTTTGAAAGGGCCATTTCACAGGAATAAATCCTAAAACTGGGACACTTGGAGAGCAGATAACAGTCCATGGGTTACCTACACGGGTGTGTCTCACTGGGGACCTGCCCCCACAAGACGCAGCTCCCTGTGGGTGACCACAGGCTTTAAGCCCTTCTAAATAGGGGACTTCAATTAACAATCAATTAGGCAAACTAAAACCAGGGCCTGAAAGCTGTGGCTTCCACCTCCCCTTTACGGGGGGTCTCTGCCTTTGCCAATGCATCTGGTCCTGGCTTAGGAAGCTCTGCTGTGGAGGGTCTCTGGCCAACACTATTCCTTCTTGGAGAGCTGAGCAGAGAAGATCCTGGCGATTCTTTGGGCTTCCTCCTCCGAGAGCTCGGGGCTGGGCCTGGGACGATTTGCTCTTCGGTAGGGGATTCCTCCGGGCACTGCTGCACTCCTGCTCTGGGGAGAGAAGGGAGCAGGTGTGAGAGCTCTTCATTTTATGTCATGGCAAACCACAGGGTTGTACAGGGGGTGACAAGTTGGATACACAGAAAAAAACACCCTAATGAGAAAGAGAACGATCTGAACCCCAGAATGGGGCTCTTCTGTGTGACCTCTGAACTTTTCAGTGCCAATCCCCAGCCAAAGTCTCCCTGTATGAAGCCAAAGGAATGACAGTGGTGTAGTCACTGAGACCTGACTGCATTTTGGCTTTCCATTATTATTTTACTTTATAATTTCCAGAACCCTGAAGACCAAATCTCACAGGGGATAGCCAATGCTCTGTCAACAAGAAATCTTAGGCCTGCTGACAGGACAAGGCAGGGAATGGGTTTAAACTAAAAGAGGAGAGATTTAGATTAGATATTGAGAAGAAATTCTTCCCTGTGAGGGTGGTGAGGCCCTGGCACAGGGTGCCCAGAGAAGCTGTGGCTGCCCCTGGATCCCTGGAAGTGCCCAAGGCCAGGCTGGATGGGGCTTGGAGCAACCTGGGCTACTGGAAGCCATGGCAAGGGGTGAGGCTGGATAAGCTTTAAGATCCCTCCCAAACCAAACCATCACTGTGAGTCCATGAAAAATGGGATGGGCCAGGCTCAGCTGCCTGCAGGGACCCCAAGGCAGCAGCCCGTGAGAGGAAAAGCCCTGGTTTAACCAGTGTCATCTCCTCCGTGCTTTGCCAGCAGCCTCCCAGCAGCCTGGCTTTGTCCCTGATGTTCCAGCAGCACTAGAGGATGAGTAATTTCAGCATACAAAGAAACACACTTCTCCCCAATTTAGAGCTGGGCTGTGCCTGTGAAGCACTGAGAAAAGTGATCCTGCCCCGGGAGCCTTTAAGGGAGGAAGCTGGGGGGCCAGGAAGGTCTTTTGGAAAAGTGATCCGCCAGTCTGGCCTTTCACCCACATCACTGGGCTGCTTCTCTGAGCCTCAGGAAAGGTCTCCTGAGGTGCCCAGCTCCTTCCCAAGAGAAACAGCACCAGGACCCTGTTTTGGTGCACTCTGAGATGCACCAATTTGAGAGGGAAATGGCTTTTTCAGGAATAAGCGAGTCCTTGTGCTTGGTAACCTGTGCATTACAGCCTGCAGGTAAAATACTTTAAAACACTTCCTGTTCTTACTGCACCGAAATAACGGACAGGGATAATTAGGAGAATGTTTGCTTTGCTCTTCTTTCTTCTTAACAATTCTCCAGGATGAATTTCCTAAACCAAAATACAAGGAGCCAAGAGAGATTAAATGCAGATCTAGCCACAGCAGAAGCTTAAAAACCAGCAGAAAGAACTGCTTGGTGGGCAAAGCACCTCCCTTGGATAGGGCTGTCCAGAGACCAGGACAGTAGCTCATTCTTCACGCACTCGTTTCTGCCTAGCTGTCCAAGGAATAGCCAAAAGGTCAGGAGTGGCTGGAGAGGGACAGTGACCAGGCTCTGTGCTGATCCCTGAGAAAGCATCTCTCTAGGAAATTCCCCCAATCTGCTGACTTACCCTATTTCAAAGATGCATGAAACTGCATTTCCTGCCTCCCACAGCTCCCCTTTCCCGTATGCCTCGTGTCCTGCACAGCCAGGGATGGAGAGCCAGCACCTCCCATTTTCAGTGTAAGGAACAGAATCCCAGAATGGTTTGGGTGGGAAAGGACCTTAGAACCCACCCAGTACCACCCCTGCCTTGGGCAGGGACACATTCCACCATCCCAGGTTGCTCCAAGCCCCGTCCAACCTGGCCTTGGGCACTGCCAGGGATCCAGGGGCAGCCACAGCTGCTCTGGGCACCTGTGCCAGGGCCTGCCCACCCTCACAGTCAATAATTCCTTCCTAACATCTAACACCCCTAGAATGCTCTGTTCTCCAAAGCCACAACACAAGAGCAGGTGCCTGATGCTACGTGATGCCAACGAGGTGAAGGAGAGCAGTCTGTTTGCTCCCACAGTCAGGAAACCAGGTGTGCTTGGAAAACACACTACTGGCATGCTGTTTCAGAGATCAGCAGCTAAAATACACCTCCCATCTTCCTACCACTGCCCAATGTGCAGGATGAAGTGGTGTGAGATGTGTGTATCTATCCTGACCACCTTCCTAAAGATGAACTTCCAGCTGTGGGAAAGGTTTAACACCAGTCCTTGCTGCTGTTTTACATGTACAGGCGTGACTCAAAATGATCGAGGTTTAAAAGCACCATTACCACTCCCAGCTCAGACAGATGACCAGAATCACAATCATGGAATTACTGAGGTTGGAGAAGACACAGAAATCATGGAGCTGTTCCCTCAGCACTGTCAAGGTCACCACTATCCCAAGTGCAACAAGTCCCCAGGTGCCCCATCCACACAGCTTTAAATCCCTCCAGGGATGGGGACTCACTGCTGCCCTGGACAATCTTTTGGGGGAAGAAATTCTCCCTAATATCCAACCTAAACCTCCTCTGTTTGAACAGCTTGACTGTCCCTGTTCCCTGGGAGCAGAGCCCCACCCCCCCGGCTGTCCCCTCCTGTCAGGAGCTGTGCAGAGCCACAAGGTCCCCCCTGAGCCTCCTTTTCTCCAGGCTGAGCCCCCTTCCAGCTGCCTCAGCTGCTGCTGGTGCTCCAGGCCCTTCCCCAGCCACCTTGCTCTTTTTTGGACATCAAACCTTCCTTTGATCCATCTCACAGGCACTTTCTGACTGCCACTTTGATCCTCCTGCATAGTTTCCAGAGCACGCATCTGAAGTGTCGTGTTTACACCACTCCTCACCCCAGGACAGGCTCAGGGCAGTGCCCATCCCAGGTTTCTCCCTCTCTGTCTCAGGCTCCAAGTGTCTGGTGCTCAGCCAGGAAGCACACGTGTTCCATGGGTAAGATGCAAGAGGAAAGGGGACTCGTGCCCCGAGGATCACGCTGCACTCTCCCTTTAACAGGAATGGCAGCGACACTGAAACCAGCCACGGATTACTCAGTGCCTGTGTGCCAGGGGCTGGACTACAGCAGATTCATGAGCATGTTATAGCTCGTGGTGGGGGGCACGGCCTCTCCCAAGGTCAAAGAATTCCAGCCTTGGAGACAGAGGGTATTTCAGCACTGTGGCTCAGCAGGTTTGCCAGCAGTTTTTTGGGATGGAGGGCAAACAGATCTGTGTTTACAGGCTACAACCTAGTCTGGCTGTGGCCTTGCACCTGCTCCTGCTTTCCAGGCAGGAAATCAGGCAGATCCAGCAGATCAGGAAGAAACGGCACAACCAAGAAAGGATGTTTTGGCAGTTGCTGCCTTTGGCATTTTTGGAACATACAGTGCCTGCTATTGTGATTCTGCCCAAGTCTGTGTTATTTCTAACTTACACTGAAGGTAAGTCTATGCATACACAAATATGAATTATTCTGAGTAAAACTGGTTTCCATGTAGGTTTCTTACCCTGTTGGAATATTCCTAGAGGTGAGGGAAAAAAAAATATCACTGCATTTGGAGAGGGACTTTAGCCAAAGGCCTGGAGTGCCAGAACAAGAGGGAATGGCTTGCCACTGCCAGAGGGCAGGGTTTGATGGGATATTGGGAAGAAACTCTTCCCCATGAGGGAGGAGAGGCCCTGGTACAGGGTGCCCAGAGAAGCTGTGGCAGCCCCTGGATCCCTGGAAGTGTCCCCAGCCAGGCTGGACAGGGCTTAGAGCACCCTGGGATGGTGGAAGTTGTCCCTGCCCATGGCAGGGGGTGGAACAAAAGGATCTTTGATGTTCTTTACCACCCAAACCATTCTGGCATTCTGGCATTTTATGGAAAAGCTTATTAACGCTCAGATTTTTCAAACCTATCCTCTAACCTCCACTCAGAGCAGGTGAGCAGTGTGGGAGACAAGAGCTGGGAAGGACCTCAAGAATGGGAAGCGTTAGTTTGATGTAATGGAGAAAAGAAGTAAAAAACAAAGAGGTTTTGTGAGGCTCTACAAAACTCTGATCCCTGGAAGGTGGCCACAGCACCCATGCTGAGCCTGACCTGCTGCAGCACCTCCTCAGGGCCCCGTGTTCTCACAGCAGGAGCTGAGACAACATTTTTGTCTCCGAGGCTGCCAGCTCCTTTGCTGTGACTGCCCAGCTCCACACCTCACCACTGCTTTGTCATTCCAGGACGGAAGGTGGGGAAAGCAGGGAGTCAGACAAGCCAGGGAGAGGTGGCAGGAGCACTAGGAAGGTCAGGAGAGAGGTTTGCCAGCTGCCAAGTGAGAGAGGGCTCTGGTGATGCCCAGAGGACAGCTCGGATTTCAGTCTTGCTGTCACGCTTGGTGTTTGCTGACCTGTGCACAACCAAACCAAGTCCAGATTTAGAAGCTGATATTCCAAAGGCCAATTACAAACAAAACTATGAGGAAGCACTTTTTCTGACCTCTATGTATTGGCAGCAGTGAAAAACTGGTTCCTCACAGAGAGAATTTGATAAACAAGGCAAAACCCTGTCTCAGCACATCCTACAAGTGCTGCAGCAAAGAATTAGTGCCAGCTAATCCTCAAATTAAGTGCTTTAAGATCAAAATATCCAAATAGCGCCTTGCTAACGCTTTGTCTAATCAGTAATAATTTGCAGGGCTGTAGTTCCAGCCACTCAGCTCAGAGCTGCAGAGAGGGGATTCCAGTAAAGCTGGTATTAGTATTAAACTAGAGGTTTCTATGACTTCAGAGCTGTTAGAGCCTGAGTCTGTTTTGATTCATCAGGCAAGCTGTTCACAGTGACGTAAATGTCCCTTGAAGTGTTTGTTTCATAGGTCATATGGAGAGGAACAAAGCCATCACCTTATCTGGAAGTGCTAAACAAACAGCCCAGCTGCTGCACACCCAGATCCACAGCAACATCCACAGCAGAGCTGGGGCTGGAAAAGGATCATGGAATTCCAGAATGGTTTGGGTGGGAAAGGACCTTAAAGCTTATCTCATTTCAACCCCTGCCACAGGCAGGGACACCTTCCAGTGTCCCAGGCTGCTCCAAGCCCCATCCAACTTGGCCTGGAACATTTCCAGGGATGGAGCAGCCACAGCTCCTCTGGGCACCCTGTGCCAGGGTCTGCCCACCCTCACAGGGAAAAATTTCTTCCCAATATCCAATCCAAATCTCCCCTCTTTTAGTTTAAAACTGTTTCCCCTTATCCCATCACTATATGCCTGTGTAAAAAGCCACTCTCTTTTTTATAACCCCTCTTTTATGAACTGAAAATAAGATAAATATGTAGACTTTGAAACAACTGAGCCACAAACCTCTCACAGTAAATAAATCCTTATGAACATAAAAAAGGCAAAACCTCAGCAGTCCACAGCTTTGGTGCAGGAGGAACAATCACTCAGGTCATTCTACTACTGCCTGGGTGGCAGAACCATCACAAGACACCTCTCCAGGAACCCCCTCCTGCTGCAAACTCCCCCATTTCATCCTGATCTAAAAGAGATAAACTGAAGCCACAATTCCAAGTCAGAACTCCTCAGAACTCAGCGTGTCACCTCGCATGAGAGCACAGAGAAGTGCAGAGTGAGAACCTGCCACTTCCACTGACCCTGATGGAGCAGCATTTTCTGAGCATGCTGAATAACCGGTTGATATAAAGGCCTAAGGATCACAGACAACATGGCCACAGATGTTTAAAACCATCCTCACAGGAGAAGAGGTATCAGGGAGATTCCCCCTGACACTACTGGAAGCCATCACAGCTAAGCTGAGTGCTGGCAGGCAAAGGAAGGGAGAAGTTTTGTTCCTGCTTTAAGGAATGGATTAAGTTGGACAATAAAGGAAAAGACATCTCGTACTTACTTTTGGAGATGTGGAAGGATGAAAAGAAGTGCAGAGCAGTCTCATAGAGGCTTCCATCTCCTCGGGTGGAAGGAAGAAGTTGGGAACAACAAGAGGATCAGACCTGAGCAGAACTGTTTAGGAACAACCTTTGGCTGTGTTGCACAGAGGTCCAGATGTGGAAAAAGCCTCGGCTGTTAACAGGTCCCAGATAGTAAATTTCATTTGTTTTAATCAACATTCCATTGTTCTGAACACTTGGTTTTCTCACCTGGGCTCACAGAGCATGTGACACTGATTTGCTTCAAAACAACACCTCACAAACTTGCAGAGGATTCATCCTGCAAAGAGTCCAACACTTAATCCAAGATTTGTAATTTGTGCAAGAAATATTAGGAAGTGTTTTAAAAGCAAAATAAAGCAAGTTTCTTTTAATACAGGAGAAACACAAAAGCTCTAGCACATGGGGAAAAATAACATGGAGAGAAAATGCAACATGTCAGAACTACCCAAAATGAAGTGACTCTCACAAATCACAGATTTTGCTGGCTGCAAGTTTCAGAAAAGACATCACTACAGTGTGCGAAACAGTGTAATGGGGTCTCCAACACCCTCCCAGATCACCAGCTCTGGATTAATTTCCCAGGGAAGAGCTTCACATAGCAAATTTCCCTGTCCTGCAGCCAGGGAGAGCCTAACTAAGCAGAAGAGTCATTGAATGCAAGAGTGTTTAACAAAAGAGTAAAGGATACAAAGTGATTTTTTGTTTGATGAGGTTTTCTGAGCCTTCTACTGGGTCTTCACTGCTGTCATCAGGGAAGCTCTCACTATTTCTTTCCGAGCCAGCTTGGGCTGATACACTCCGAACACAGTTCTCATCAGAACCACTTCCTTCCTTGCCTTGATGATCTCCATTTACAACCTCAGCATTTTCCTCCTCCTCTCTCTCGGTGGCTTTTTGATTGGTCAAGCCCTTGTCTCCTGGGGATGGCAGCAGTTCCTTGGAGCCTGCATGGAATGCCAGACTTTTCTTTACAGGTTCAGTGTTCAGTGCTTTGCTCCAGAGGCTCCCCTCAGCTGGCAGAAGCAGCTCCTTCTCCGCTGTTCCCGTGCTGCTGTTGAAGGTCTGGAAGTCTCCTGCTCCTCCCCAGGGACTGCTCCCACCTGTGTAGGGGCTCATGGGTGGGCTCAGGGCGCTGAGCACGCTCTGGCTGTCCCCTTGCAGCATGCTGGACAAGGTGCTGCTGTTCCCTCTTTGGAAACAACCTACATTTGTGGAGTGCTGATCTTCAGGCCTGGGCTCCAGAGGATGCTGCTCAGCCCCCTGCCCTGTTTCGGAGATCAGGCTGGACCAGGGGCTCGTCCTGTCTGTCGCGGTCGTTATCTCGTTAAGAGCTCGTGGTTCTATGACATCCTCTTCATATTCTTCTTCACTGTGTGGCTGGATGGCAAAAGCACCTCCGTTTTCCTGGATACAACCCACTGGATGCTCGTCTTCAGGGACAATGGGGCCTAGAAGCTGGTGCAGCATGTGTCTCTCAAAGACTGACCTGCCCACGCTGCGCGGCTGCTGCGCGTCACCCGGAACGCCGGGCGCCTCTGGCTCCTGCCGGCCTTCAGGAGCTCCAGGTCTGGCTCCTTCCTCCATCCAGCTGGGTACATCCACAGCACCCAGCTTCCTGCTGCTGTCCTGACGCACGTTAGAGGCTTCCTTGCTATTTTTAGTTATGGTCTGCAAGTCTGGGTAACAAAAAAGAGCATCAGTAAATGCATGGAGCAACAATTCAGCTTAAATCTGATTTATTTGGGTTTTTGGCAGAAAAGTCCTAGATGTAAGGATGCCTGGGAGCTAAACATGCACAGCTTTGCAAACACTGCTGATGTGAGCATGTTCTGCTCTGCTCCCCACTGACAAGGCCAGAAGAACAGAAATGCTAAGGAAAAAACAGAAGCATTAAGGATGAAATTAATGGGAAATTTTACAAATTCTTTAAAAATCCACAATCACTTATTTTTGCTTCCCAGTGAGCAGAGCCTATTCATTGCTTGCATCCTCTTAGAATTGAGTTCACCAGTATTAGGTAAAGTGACCAACTATTTTGAGGCAAGTCCTGCACCAAGGGAATGGTGGGGGACATTTGGAAACAGAGAAGGAAGAGTCTGGAACAGATTGTAGTGGAAGACATGTAAAAAAGCAGTAAAAACAATTGCTGAGGATGAGAAAGGACATAAAAAGAGCAAGACCTCGGAGAATAAAGAGTGGGAAAAAGAGAAGATCAAAGTGGCAGAAGAATGGCAAATTCTGGCATAATAGGGATGTGCCCTTCATCTCTTGGAAATGCTGCTTCCCTGCAGGAAGCCACGGGCAGAAAAAACATGGAATAGCTTTCCAACTGGCAGCAGCTGTAGCTCTGGGCTCCAGTTTATTATCTACTCTGCTAAGTTATATTAAAAGCACCAGCAGGGATTTGATTTCCTTGTCATTTTGCTACTCACAGCGACAACTTACCATCGATTAGGCTGCTGACCTGAGACACCAACTGACTAGATTTTTCCAAAAGATGGCCTTTGGGATCCCCTTCTCTGCTCATCGAGCCCTGATGGTCACTCTCCCACTCCTCATGGCTTGGTTTGGATGTGCTGAAGTCAGGAAAAGACCTGGTCAGCTTCTCACTGAAGTATCTTTGAACCTCATCCAGCTCGCTCAAGTTTTTTCTGCAAGCAGTGGTCAGAAATTTGGTCAGAGGGGGAAAATAAGCCTGTGGCAGTTGGGTTTTAAGTTGGATCATTCTAGTCAACAACATGTAAATATGCAAATAAAAGATGAAAGCTTTTTATTGGAAAGCAGATCAGTAGGCAAGTGTTGAGGTTGCTCTAAGCAAAAGGATAACACTCCAGAACAAATCCTGACTTGGCTATGAAACTTGGGCTTGAAGCTAAAAAGGAGTTAGTTCTAAACTTACTTAATCAAAGGAGTTGGATTTGAGATGACCTTCCAATAAAATAAAGCCAAGGATATTATGTGACTTATGGCTGAGCTAGATAAAAATCCAAGGATTTCTATGTGTTTAATATCAAGGGATTTTAAGATACATTGCTTGTGGTAGCACAGGAAGGGATAAAACACCTCAGGAAGTCTCTTTCATTCCTATATTCCTACAGGTAATAAATACTGTTCTTCTAAATTTATACCTCATTGAAACCTAGAATCTAGTCAAGACAACAGTGCTTTCAGCAAGAAGAAAAACACCCTGATGGGAGAGGATACACTGCTCCGTGTGCCCCAAAAATGCTCACAGGCTTGTCCTTGTACCTGTGGAAGTCAGCAGAAGGGACTATTGGTTCCATAGCACCTGCTCAGTAACAGCAGCACCAGGATGGACAAATCCCTCCAGATCTGGAAACACTGCTGCTGCTGTTCCCCTTCAACAGCCCACCACCCTGCTACAGCACCTCAGTCCTGCTGTGGAGCTGCCCATCCAGTCCCTGATTTCCCAGCCGCGCCTCAACCCGCCGTAAATGACGCCGGCATCTCTTATCGCGCTCGCTCACTTCCATTTCCTCAGAAGCGGATCCGTCGCTCCCGAGCCCTTCCCTGCTAGCCCGGGCCTGGCCTGCCCTGCCGGCCAGAGCCCTGCTTTACCTGAGGGCGGTGAGCAGCGCAGCGCGCGAGGATGGCGGCGCCAGGTCCGGCCCGGCTGCGCGGCGCGCGTTCCCGTCCGCCTGCTGCAGGGATTCGTGGAATCTGCGCACGTTCTGCATGTGCTCCTTGTGCCGAGGCGTCTGTGTGCCGAGGGGGCTAACCCTGCTAAAAACAGCCCTGTCACTATTGTGGTTTGTAATACCAGAAACCAGGCTGGGACCTCTAACTGTGCAAAGTCTGCCAACTAAGAACAGCCAATGTCCTGAAATCCACCAAAGAGCCACCGATGGATGAAACCAGCTCTTCCAAACGTGCACAGGAATGTCATTTACTGACTCAGATTTACACCAAAATCAGGCTAATAGTGGGGCTGGTAGGGAGCTTTCCATGCCTGCTGGCAGCTCCCAAGTTGTTCAGATCCCATAGTGGTGGCCCACAGTCCCTCAAAACTTCAGACACATATGGGAAGAGGATCATCTCTGTAGGCTAAATAAACAAATAATAGCCTAAAACACTCTCACTCATTTGTAGGGACAGAAAGCAGGAATTACTGCAGGATATCTGACAGACCTACTCCTGTAATATGCAATACTACAGCGCTTCACCAGCTGTCATTCACTGGCCACAGACAGAAATTAAGGCAAAATAAAGGGGATGCATCAGGAATACTCTATTCTAATTTACACTTACTAAAAATAAAACCAAATACAGATACAACCCTCATTCTTATCAGGGCCTGGAAAAGCACCTGCCAGCTTTAACCATGGCACCATTTAAATTCTTATTTACCAGGGTGCAAATGAAACAAATCAGGAAGTATCAATGACAAGGAAAAGAACACCTAGGCTGTGCCAAAAGGAACCTTTCCCAGGATTGCTACCTCCTGCACACCTCTCTCACTGGGAAAGGGAATGTCCACTAATTTTTAAGCCCAAACACAGTGGACACACTTGGACAGGGTGTACCATTTTCCCAGTAGGGTCAATTGGCTTTAGGGAGGTATTTCTGAGACCTGAAAATAACCAAAAAGGTTGTCAGCCTGTGGACTTACTGCTCTCGAGCAGGAACGCTGACCTCCTTTGACAAGGAATTCAACATCTGCTTGGACAAGTTTGCAGAATTACTAGGACATGCTGGAAAGCTGACCTTCATCTAGGATGAAAAGGAAAAAGGAAAACTGCACATGAGTCTTTCACAGTAAAAAAATAAGAGAAATTAAGGTATTATCCTGCTGACCTAACAAAACCTCAGGCTTTCTAAATAGCTTTAAATTTTCAAATGATTTCCCAGCACTGAGCCAAAGTACTATTTCACAGCACTTACATTTCCAACACTTTTGTTAACTCCCTCCATGCTATCAGAGAGTAAAGTGATGGAAAGCAGGATAAAGGCTGCATTACATATCTATAACACACCTGAGCATATCTGGGAAGTCTAGAAAATAAAGAAAAACCCAGAAAAAATGGCAAATATCCCAGAAAAACAGATTCCTGCCAAATTAGATGTTCTCTAGCCAATGAAAAGTTGAATCTACTGTATGTTTTTGAGCACCAGCTGTCACCCAATGCAGCAAACAGAACTATGCCATGCTCACAGACATCCAAATGCACAGAATATTCTCCTAAAAAAAATCCCATACACCCATGAAGCAACCACAGAGTGAAGCCAATGGGGATGCTCATGACTTGGTCAAGGTGGTGTAACTAGCACTGGCATGGAAACCTGGAGCAGAATTCCTAAGGAATTAGGTGGTTTTGGTACATTTAGGCAGACTGGTCCACGACAGTGCTGTGAATTGGTGGTGAGTGTGCTCAGGAACCCGGAGCACTGATAATCAGCAATCCAGTTAGGTGTGAGAGGGGAGGAAATGGAAGGACATACAGAAGAACCTTCCGGCTGGCTTCGGGCCCTGGCCTGCCTTTCTTCCTTGAGATGATTTATATTCTGGAGAGGGGACACGGCCACTTTGATCTGCCCCCGGCACTGCCCGCTGAAGTCTGTGATGTTGTACCACCCACACACCAGCTGGAAGCCAGAGAGCAGAGGAGAAAGGTCCACGGATGCAAATCCTATCACTCGCTCCGCCTCTGGGGAGGAAGGACACAAAGCACATGTACATTGATACGAATCATCTGCCAGGGATGCTAAAACACAGCCCTTGAAGTATGGCTTGGAAGGTGACCCAAGGCCAGAACAATCCTGTCCAACAGGGGGATATCATTTGGATTACCTCAGTTACGTTCAGCTAAAAATGTCCCTGCAGAACAGTGAAAGCCCAGAAAAGAAAGAAACAGTGGGCAGGAGAACCACTGTGCACACACAGTACTCTGGATACACAGGAGGTTTATCTTTGAAGCAAAAATCAGACAGCTGAAATTCAATATGTAAAAAAAAAGAAAAAAAAGTCTTTGACTACAACTGGCTGGCCAGACTTCAACCAACTGCACCATCAACAAACAGCACATGAAGGAAGCAGTTAAGGATTTCCTTCACCAGGAAAATCCAACCTCTAAAGCACTGTCAAAATAAAACCAGAGAGAATAAGGATGAACCAAATCTTGTAAGATGATTAATGGGAAAAGGAGGATGCTAAGGACCAGGAAATCATTAGGTATTTATCTCTAGCCTTCTCCTCGTGCAGGGCAAAAGATGGCATTACAATTCTACTCTCCTATTCACTTGACAGAATTTATTTTTCTTGCATGAAATACAAGAAACCTAAGGAAGGGGATGCAGAAAACACACTCCTCCTAATACTGCACCACAGACTTTACCTGCTTTATGCCACACTTTGAAGACCAATGTTTGCTGTGGATCCAGGAGAAGCTCTTTGGATAACCTGTTAGGAACAAAAAACATAACATTTTATGCAAAGCAGGAAAAAGCAGTAAAATGCTTCTGAGATTTCAATGCCATTTTATCTACCCAGACAAACCAGTTTCTTTCTGTACTGATGGGGGCAAAACAAACCCCAAAATTACTGAGCCTCAAAGCATAACACAACTCTACATAGTTTGGGCTTCTACTTACTCAAGAAGTATTTCCCTTTCCTCACTCTTGCTGTACATTTAAAAGATAGGACAAATAAATTCTGAAGGAACAGAAATACAGTTTATTTCATGACTCAATAACACAGTGACAGCAAAGCACTGGGGTTGTGGTTCAAAGCTGTAATATTTGAAGTTCATTGCTGGAGATAAAAAAAAACCAAATGTAAAAACATAGTGTTAAATGTAGAACTTTTTTTTTAATTGTTTGAAGGGATTCAATCTTAGAAACACTGGAGGAGACACAAGGTTAATTCCTGAATACTACCACGCATGACTTGGTCTGCTGAGGTTCCTTGAAGCAGTCAGTTCATCTCTTTAAATTTAAGCTCAGATATCCAGGTCTAAACTAAAAAATCCCCAAACCATACGCCCTTTTCCCACCTGGCCTGGCTGTCAGATCTGTGTGAATCCCCATCTCTCACCTTGCTTGCTGCTGGAAGTCCCAGACTGGTGAGTCTGTATTTCCTATCACTGGAGTGGTCACTGGAGCATCTGCACCAGCAACAGCAAATGACACACAGCTGCTGGGGGCTGCTACTTCACGTTCTGTCAAGGGACTTCCTGAAATTATACAGAATTAAATACAGATTTTTTAAATTAACAACAACAACAACAACAAAATCTGAAGGCAGTTCAGCATTTAAGATCATACATTTGGCAAAGAAATCCACCATCTAGAAAATACTCCTTTTCACTGGTGGAGCTGATAGTATGCTACATTTACAACAGAAGCAAATATTGCATGAACCTTTTACAGAGCAGAAACGGGAATGTTCCAGGGAGAAACAGAAAAACCATTTGCCCAAGATCATCTAAGAAATCAGAAGTAAAGCTAGGAACAACTCAGGTCCTGAGGACCCTATTCCAGTGCTTGAGATACTCTCCATGCTGCAAGACAGAAATATTTAAACATTTCTGTAATACTCAAAAGAAACCTCCTTTATAGCATCAAAAACTTTGCAACAATAAATAAAATTGCATCAGTTTTCCAAAGACTATGATTTTCAGATTATTCTAGAATGATTACAAAAATCCATCTGCAGGGCTCAGAATCTTTTAGAATTATATACCCTTAAATCATGGCTTGCATTTGACTCTTAGCTGTGTTATCAGGGCAAGAAAAGCTGAGTGCAGTGATCAGCTTTACAAATTTACTATGTGCTAATTTGCAGGAGTCTGAGAGATAGGGGCATGTTGGGGTTTAGTTATTCAGTCAATGCTTAACTTGGGAGTTTAGCTACTCAAATAATGCTTAATTTCAGAACTCAGCTGTCACCTCTAACAGGTAACATCGAGTTATTTATATTTTGGAGTTCATTCATGAAGATAGGCTGTGTAGTGCAGCCTCCTGCTTTCCCTGTACTTACACAGTGACTGGGGCTGCGACACCACAAAGCCAAGTTCAAACTCCGTCCCTGCCATTCACTGTGCTGGAACAGGAACAGATCTCAGAGAAAACAAAGAAACAGAAAGAAAAGAAAGGGCGTGTGTGTGTGAGATGTTACCTTTTAAACTTAGATGCATTGCTCTTTCCACAAGGATATTGACAGCAACTGTGTTTTCCAGAAACATCACGTCCTCTTCCTGTGGTTCGCCGTTGGTGATCTCTGAACCTGCAATTTCCACTTGCTGTTTGTCAGAGCCCGGCTGGCTCAGAGCAGGGCTTTCCCCTGTGCCTTCATCCTCACTGCTGCTGCACTCCTCGGCACAGGGAAGTCTGGGCAGGGCAGTGGGAGAGGGAGAGGGAGCGAGGCTGACTTGAACACGCACAGCGGCTCCTGCCAGGTCTGCAGCATTGCATCTGAACAATGGATAAACACCTGCAGGAGAATTACAAACAACCAGGAACTGAGCCAAAGGAAAAGCAGGAGCCTGGAGAACAGCTGCTACAGTTCATTGCTGCAGAGATCTCACATGAGCCCAGCAGAACAAATTTTGATTTTCAGTGTAATTTCTATGTGAGTTACTATCCAAAATACAAGCTTGTAAACATTAAAAACCATGACCAATCCCCCAAATTTGGTAGAGCCAAATTTTCCCCCAGTAACTCAGATTAAAGCACATCAACTTCCTGAAAGCCCTGAGAACGACAACTCTGCATAATTTTATATACATATATGGAGAATACAACATATACCCTGCATGAAAATTTAACTCTTGTTCTTCCTCCCATTCCTGAATGCATCTAAAAGAAGAGCCTATCAGTCCACAAAGCTGATGAGTGCCACGTAGATGACAGAAGCCAAAAACTAAAACACAAGTTCCACCTCAGTGTGAGGAAGAACTTCTTTCCATGGAGGGGGCAGAGCCCTGGCGCAGCTGCCAAGGGAGGGCCTGGAGTCTCCCTTTCTGGAGACATCCCAAACCCACGTGGACACGTTCCTGTGGCACCTGCAGCGGGTGACCCTGCCTGGGCAGGGGGTGGGACTGGGTGATCTCCAGAGATGCATTCCAACCCCACCACCCTGGGATTCTGTGCAGGACAAAACAAAGCTGTGAACACTGTTTAAAGTGACTAGAGAAGAGAAGGAACCACATTAAACTGCCAACGAGAGGAATGAAATGTGATCCTGTGTTTCAGGCACTCACCACTAACACTCAGCGTTCTCCTTGATCTCTCTGCTAACGCTGCCAGGTCAACGTAGGCAGATCCAATAAGACGATCTGTGTCGAGGGGTCTTTCCACCTCGTGTTCCTTGCCATATGCCCACCACACCTGGATTTCTAACTTCTCCTCTCTGAAGAACCACAGCAGCCCCTGGCTCCTTCTGAGAGTCACCTTGCTGGGTTTCCTGAAGCTCACCGTAACATTCTCTGCGTCGTCAGTCAGCTTGGGCCGCTTGAGCCACGTCCAGGTGGCCTCCTGGTTGTACAGCTTATACCTGAGGTAGCAGTAGGTGCTTTTGGGCAGGTGTGTCTGGCCGGCCAGCAGCACGCAGCGGAGTGGCAGCCACAGCCTCGGGGTGGAGATGGTCACGGCCACCGGGCCGGCACTCTGCTCCCAGTCACCGCTCCCGCCCTCGCTGTCCTCGTGGAGCTCCTCGCTGCTCCACCCCAGGAGCCTGGCAGCCTCCAAAACACGCTCCCTGTCACCCTGACGGGCAAAGGCAACGGAGAGCTCCAGCCCTCCCACAACGGCCTGCACGGCGTTTGCGCGGCGCGGAGGCGCCGGCTCTTCCGAGAGCGTCACCGGGTACCAGCCCGAAATGCCTGTGGGAGGAAAGATCCTGTTAGACCTGCCTCAGCTTTCCAAAAATGTCCCTGAAGGACCGTCACCTCCCTGGCCATCAATCAGGGACCAGAAGGCCAAGGGTTTGTCTCTTGTTTGGAATTGTATTAAATAATTTCTAATCTGAAAGAGCAGCAAGTTACCGGCCTTCTAAAAACCTCAGCAGCAGTTCTGATCCCAAAGGATTTTTCACTTCATTAACAACACCCATTTTACAATGAAACTGTATCCCTGGGATATCCAATTATAAAATTCTATATTCTCATTTCTTTCCTACTGTCTTCCGAATAAAAACAACCTCAAAATTTTGGGCTGAAGAAAATGAGAACTTCACTGAAATTAAAGCAAAAATAACCAAGGCAATAATAAAAACATAATTATTACGAGGTTTAATAATCTCAAACTAATACTAGATAGAGGAAATCATTAGTGGACAGATATGTGAATAATTTTTTCACAGAAATGTCACAGAATGTTCTGAAATGGAAGGGACCCAAAAAGAGCACTGAGATATTTCACACATAGTTAAAAAAAAGAAAAAGTTAATCCCGCTACTTTCTAATTATCTAAGACTTTTGTTTCCAGCTTTGACATCTGAAAAGCAGTCACTGGTCCTGAACTAAACATTGCAACTCATGGACTTTACATCCTTTTTGGATTTTCTGTCTAGAAAATAAACAGCACTGAATAAAGTCCTGAGGATTTCAGGTGCTGGTTTCAGCTGGCATGGAGTTAAATTTCTTTGTAGTAGCCCCAGAATATTCATTCAGCCACTAAACATCCTACACCCTGAAAACAGATTTTCAAACAACCTTTATGTGACTTTCTTAACACAGGATTTTACTGAACACACAGGGAACATCTGAAATAAATTTGGTCTAAAAAAACCCAGAAACTTTCCCCAAAACCAAAACAACCCCCCAAAGCAGGAATGGAAATAATTTTAAGGCATTACAATAGCATTTACACAGAATGCCAGCAGCATGGCACTGCTGTGCTACCTGATCTTCTTGTCAGCAGGTCTCTGGTTGGAATCGTGACTGTCCCAAGAAGATAATCTCTGGATTTTCTGTCGGCCAATCTGTCAGGGGCTGGAAAAGAGATAATTTTGTAAATACATCCCACTGGTACGTGAGGTTTAGAAGTGATGGACCGGAGGACAGCTGGTAAGAGGAGATCTTCATCACTGGGAGTCTCAAAACCTCTTTGCACAAGAGGAACAATCTCTCCCAAAGACAATTTAAATAATTATATCTATTAGCAACTGCACAAGTCCCTGCACAGTGCTCTGAGCAACCTGACCTGCTGAAAGGTGGCCTTGCTCATTGCAGGAGGGTATTTTCAAGTCCCAACCCAAACTATTCCATTATTCTATGAGTATTTATTTTCTACACTAAAATTAAGGGGACTTCTGCACCAGCATTCAATCCTTGCAATCGCCCACTGCCCTCACCTGACTTGGTGCTCTGATGATAGATGGAGAAAAAAATACTGGCAGACTGCAAGAGCTCCCCCAGAGAAGAGGTTCCTCCGCTGCTTTTCTGAGTGATGAGATGACAGAGGAACTCCACGTGCTGCTCAAACTCCGGGCAGAAGGAGCAGGGCACGGCTCGTGTGCTGCGCGTCTGCGCCCGGGGCAGGAAGGACGGGAGCACGCACACGTAGGCGTTCACTCCCACCCCGGCATAGTACTGGACAGAGGGGTTCTTCTGTGCCACAGCTCTTCATCCCACATGGGAAAACAAAAGAAAAGGAAAGGAGGAAGAGAATGCAGATAATGCATCAGGCATCTAGGAACCAACATGCTTAAAACAGAGTGAAAAGATGGGACTAACAGTGAATGTTCTGAGTCAAAATGCATGTGTGTTCTGGCTGCATTATCACCTTTTCTTTCCACCTGGACATACTAGGAACAGACATGAAATGGTGAGAGGAGTTCCATCACTGGTGGCTGTGCTCTTATCTGTGCTTGAGAAAGTACTCAGCACCTTTAAGGATACACTGTACTGTAGAATAACTTCCCAGAGAACCTGCTCCAGAAAGAAGCCAAAGGCCAAGCCAAATTATTTTTACAGACCAGAACTGACCAGCAAAGGGAGGTGAAATTACCAAATGGAATAATTTACAAGTAAACCAGAGCCAGGCATTACTCAGGTCAGACACCTGAAGGATGAGGGATCTGAGGTAATTCCATTCCCTAGATTTCTCCAAGCACCACACAACAGTGATCTCACCTTTCAGGGTCTGCTTGAATTAAGATGGACCAGGGTCTCACAGCAACACTGAGAAAGGGTCAGACCATGGCTCTGGAATGACAGGAGCCATCCTTCTCTTGTGGAACTGACTCTCTCTATTCTAGCCCTTTCCTGACTCTGGAAAGTCATGTATTCTGGAACTATGTCCAGCTGATACCACACACTGGCAGCAGAAGCCTTAAGGTGGAAAGGAACACGTTTCATCTCCTAGCCAATTTATTGAGGTTTTCACAGTGAAATGCAAGAAAACAACCTCAGCTAACTTTTATACAGCATCAGCAACACCAGGATCCAGTGCCTAAATAAGTACCATCTTATATCAGCCCCTTTCTGTATCAGTCTTTGGTGTAAAAAATGTGGAAATGTAGGAAAACATGTCCTTCCAATCTGCATCCTTCTGCAGAACAAATGCTACCACCCTGTACTGCAGCTTCAGGCACCAGAATAACTGCTGATGGTCTTTATAAAGCTCTTTTCACTTTGGAGCAGGACCCACTCTGAATCTTGGGTCTCTGCAGATGGAAAATTGGCCAGTAAGAATTTGATCTAATCTCATGCCTCAGCCTGCTGCCTCCAGATAAAGCTGTTTTAAGTGAAAAGTGGTCCTTTTTGATTTAGGCTTTACCTGGCTGCTGCCTGCAATCCAGCTGCCCTGTGTATTCGTACAGAAAGTGACACAGCTTGAGCAGTTATTCCAGCTGCTGTTTTCATGGATCGCTGGTACCTCACGCTCACATCGAGCAAACCTGGATTAAATGAAAGAAAGGAAGAAAAGAAATGCTCAGCCCTCAATACAAGTACATCCATCAGGCTCAATGTTTAGCTATACTTATTAATACAAAGCTTACTCTATTAATCAGTATATTTCTAAAAAAATAACTCCACTAATCCACTGGGGTTGGTGGTGCAAGAGGCTGCACTTCAGCCAGGAGGTACAGCCAGATCCAGGGGGAACAGCTGGACCCAGGCGGTACAGCTGGACCTGGGAGGTACAGCTGGATCCAGGGGGAACAGCCGGACCCAGGGGGAACAGCCGGAGCCGGGAGGTACAGCTGGATCCGGGAGGTACAGCTGGATCCAGGGGGAACAGCCGGAGCCGGGGGGAACAGCCGGAGCCGGGAGGTACAGCTGGAGGCGGGAGGTACAGCTGGAGGCGGGGGGAACAGCCGGACCCGGGAGGTACAGCTGGATCCGGGAGGTACAGCTGGATCCAGGGGGAACAGCTGGATCCGGGGGGAACAGCTGGATCCGGGGGGAACAGCCGGACCCAGGGAGAACAGCCGGACCCAGGGAGGTACAGTTGGATCCAGGGGGAACAGCTGGAGCCGGGAGGTACAGCCAGACCCGGGGGAACAGCCGGATCCGGGAGGTACAGCCGGACCCGGGAGGTACAGCTGGATCCAGGGGGAACAGCCGGAGCCGGGAGGTACAGCTGGATCCAGGGGGAACAGCCGGAGCCGGGAGGTACAGCTGGATCCAGGGGGAACAGCCGGATCCAGGGGGAACAGCCGGACCCGGGGGGAACAGCCGGATCCGGGGGGAACAGCCGGACCCGGGGGGAACAGCCGGACCCGGGGGGAACAGCCGGACCCGGGGGGAACAGCCGGAGCCGGGGGGAACAGCCGGACCCGGGAGGTACAGCTGGATCCGGAGGTACAGCCGGAGCCGGGGGGAACAGAGGGAAAGTCCGGGATCGCATCCCGCCAGCACCACCGCCGGCCGCAGTGGCGCCCTCCTGTGGCCAATCACCAGGACAGCAAGCCCCGGGGCCTCAGTGGCGCCCTCCTGTGGCCACCCCCAGCACAGCAAGCCCGGCAGTGGCGCCCTCCTGTGGCCACTCCTCAGCACAGCAAGCCCGGGGGCCAACTCTGAACTTTTTGAGAGTTTGAGAGTTTCCCATGTTTAATCACTGATTTTTCACTCATTATGGTGTTAGTGAAAGCCGGGAGGAATACCACTCCTGGCTGGTTTCAATTGCCAACGCAAATCCATATTTTTATTTGCCCTGGAGGCAAACAGACTTTATTTTGACAGAATTTTACACAGAATCAGAACTGGTTTGGCTGGAAAAGACCCATAAAATCATGGAGTCCAACCAGTCCTCCAGCACTGCAAAGGCCACCACTCTCCCATGTCCCCAAGTGCCACATCCACACAGCTGTTAAATCCTGCCAGGGATGGGGATTCCACCATGGCCTGGGCAGCCTGTGCCAGGACCGGACAGCCCTTCGGGGGAAGGTATTTTCCCTAATATCCAACCTAAACCTCCCTGGCACAACTTGAAGCCGTTTCCTTTGTCCTTTGCTAACACACCATCAAACACTGCTGTGCTGCCCAGAGGTTTCCTCAGCTGAGCCTGGCTTTTCCACATGAAGGGAAAGCCCAGAAGCCTTGCTCACCTGAAGACCGCAGATGAAATTCCTCTGAGGAGTCAGCCCGGGGGACCAAGGGAAGATTAAAAGTTTGAATCCCTATTTCTTCACGGTGCTGCAGAGTCACCATGGCACAGAGCCGTGACAAAGGCAAGGCCCCTTTGGCAACCAGCTGGTCTCTGACATTTGGGTAATAATACCTGGCAGGACAGAAAAAAACACCATCAACATTTCTCTCAAACTGCACAGAAGTCAACTTTGAGTGTCTTCAAGGCCTAATTAGCCTCCCCAGCTAAGGGAGAAAAATAAATGTATTTCCACTGAAGAATAGAATCATTAAGTGCATAAGCAGATGATGCTACAAATATATACTTGCACTAGTCCTAACAAGTCAACAAGCAGGAACTCCACTAAAAACTGGCATCCCAAAGAAAAACAAGAGAAGGATCTGGCACCAAATATTCTCTGCTCTCACTTCTTATTAATAAATGAAAATACCTCTCTTGTAGAACAGATTTGAGGTACCAGATTGTGAGTATAAAGAATTACTCTAAACCTTTTCTTAGAGCATTACTTGGCTTCAGCTTCATCCTAAAACAAATTCTGGTGCTGTATCTTACCAACAGCCCACAGTAATTCTTGTGTGACTTTGCAAATTTTAAAAAGCCTGGCTTGTTTACTGCAGAATGAAGAGATTATTATCTTTTTATAAGCTATTTGTCTTCATGGCTTCTGCTCTCCATTTCTAATAATTAACTTCAGTAGCCAATGAAACATTTTGGATTTACAAAACACTTTATATTATTTCTCTTATACTCAGTAATTTGTATAAGGGAAAAGAGCAAATCCAGGACAATGAAATTATACTTTCAGGGTTCCATTAAATAAAATTTACATGTGTCAAGCATTTGAACTACTTTTAGATTGTTATGCTGATTAAAAGATGGAAGGAAGCAAACTAATAACACACACTTTTGAAGTTATAAAAAGGAGTAATTAGGACTCTTGGTGGGGAAAAAGGCTCACAGGTTTTAAGTGCAGATACTCATCACCAAATGTTGATGAGCTTACCTGTTTTTATAGCTAATATTAAATAATATTATGAAATATCCATTCCAGAGCTGGAGATTTTTCAAGATCAGATGTACCTCTACCAGCATTGCTGTGCTATCTTCAAAGAATAGGACGTTGTTCTGTACCTGCACCAGACTTCAAACTGGATTCCTCCTCCTGCTGCTCCTGGTGCCATAAATGCACTGACCAGGAGCCTCTGGACTGGGACATCAGCAGGAACCAACAGGGAATGATGATGTTCATCATTAAAGACGGGATCAGGGACACACAAGGTGGTAGCTGTTCTAAATGGCTTTAATGTGATGCCTAGAAGTCAAGCAGAACTGGTTAAAAGTGGTTGCAATTGCAGCTTTCGAGCTTTTCCTGCTTGCAGTCCTTCAGGACGTAGGACCCACGGACAGGGAGTGAAATCCTCCTGGGACAAGGCTTCCTCTTCTGTCAACCTTCACACAGTTTGTCAAGCAATCCAGGCAGCCCCACGACCCTGTGAGCCACAGGCTGGGAACCACTGCTAAAAAGGCAGCACGGAAACCCCACAGGACTTACTATGGAACCATTGTACTGCCCGTCATTTTTCAGTGGGAACACACGTTAGTGATGCAAAGCACTCAACACTATGTTCTTTCCTACAATTACAATTATTTAAATTTTCTTTTATAATCTGAAAAATGCTGGGTTTAGATTGAATATTGGGAAGAAATTCTTCCCAATAGGAAGGTGAGGCCCTGGCACAGGCTGCCCAGAGAAGCTGTGGCTGCCCCTGGATCCCTGGAAGTCTCCAAGGTGAGGCTGGACAGGGCTTGGAGTACCCTGGGACAGTGGAAGGTGTCCCTGCCCATGGCAGGGGGTGGGAATTGATGAGATTTAAGGTCCCTTCCCACCCAAACAATTCTATGTTAATCCTAGTGATCTAAACCAAGCAACTTTTCTGTTGGTGTATCCATGAATATCACAGAATTGTTATGGTTGGAAAAGGCCTCTAAGATCATCAAATCCAGCTGTTAACTCAGGCCTGCCAAGGCCACCCAGTAAATCACGTACCCAAGTGCCATATCCAAACTTTTTGAACATTTGAACACATTTCCAGGGATGGTGACTCGACCATTGCCCTGGGCAGCTACGCCAGGGCTTAATAACCCTGCTGATGAAGACTTTTCCCTAATATTCAACTTAAACCTCCCCTAGCATGACTTGGGGCCATTTCCTCTTGTCCTGTCCCTTGCTGCCTGGGAGCAGAGCCTGATTCCCACCTGGCTGCACTCTCCTGTCAGGGAGTTGTGGAGAGCAGAACAAGCACCCCGACAGGCTTGTGCATGTAAAGCCTTTGCTGAGTTTCACTGTGTACAATCTCTACTCCCTGCAGACCTATTCCTGCATCTTTGTCGGACCAGCTGGCACAGCCCTCTAGCACCTTTAACAAAAGGTACCATGTGAAGAGATTTGGAATTAGATCTCTTTTTTCCACTGGGAACTTTTTTCCACTGAGGCCACTAGCCTCAGACAAACCAGGCTCTGAATCCAGTGACACAGCCCCAAGTCCAGTTTTTCGAAGAAAACAAGCGTTGGCTGCATGACAGCTCAGAAAAACAGGCCCCCTCTTACTGAGGCAGAGAGACCACGACTCAATGATATTTAATTAAAGCAATGCTCTAAATAAGGGAAAATTATAAAGCAAACTTACCATCCTCATGCAATCCAGGTCCTTGCAGTGCACCACAGGCAGCGTCCTGCACTGGGAAATAGTACTGGATGTAGCAGTCAGCCTCTCCCCAGACCGTGGACTGTAAGGGAGTGAGTCCCTTCACACTCTCCACGTGGATCTCAAACACATGCTCCATCAGGTCTTCCCCTTCTGGCTCCAGCTGCTAACAAATAAAAAGGGGAAGCCACATGGAAAGGATGCCTTTAGGAAACTGGGACCATTTCAACAAGCTGCCCAGGGAAGTGATGGAGTCATACCTGGAGGTACTCAAAAGCCACATGAATGCAACATTTGGGGACATGGTTTAATGGTGGCCTTGGCAGGGCTGGGTTGGTGGTTGGGTTCAATGAGCATAGAGGCCTTTTCCAATCTAAACAATTGTATGTGATAAGGATCTAAGAAGGCTGAGGTGGGGGACAGAAAAATTACCTACTATTTTCTTCCTGAAGTTCACAGAAACATCTGAAAAGATGTTTTGGAAGTGTGAAAGAATTTTTTTTTCTTGCAAAGTACATAAAATGCATAAAAGTTCCTACCTATCCAACTCCAAGGTAGCGGCAAAACCTCCACAATAAGGCTGTGAGAATTAAGATTTTCTGTAATTTTGCTGTTTTTTTGGTTTTGTTATTACTGGACTTTCTATCTTACTGTGAAGATAGAAACAGTGGATATGCAAGGCAATAAAAAAGGCAATAATGTCAAGACTGGTGAGAGCAAGCTGGTAAAAAGAAAAGAGTATAAACAATATAATTCTGTGTACAATTTGCAGAATATAACAAAATTGGCTGCAGCTTCAAGAAGAGATTGGTGATCATTCATCTGTTAATGAACCCACTGGTAAAACCCTTTTGATATGTCCTTAACAGCGAGAATGGGGTGTATGAAGATGGGGTGTACTGAAGAGTAAATGAGTAAATACCACTGTGGGTTTTGTAGCTGGCTGGTCCAGAGAGTGGGGAGGACGTGGTGTGGCTGGAGGTGCCATTCCTTCTCCAGTTTTGAGCCTCTGCAGTGCCACTATTTGATCAGCTGAGCCCATGGCCAGGGTGACCCTCAGGCTGCCGCTCGTGCTGCCGGTGAAAACGTCCATCACGGGCATGTGGCCATCCACGGCCACCACCGGGTACTGAGCCTGCAGGAGCAGGTGGGAAATCTTGGGATCCCTACAGAACGAACCCAAAACAAACAGCAAAGCCCCAGCATGAGCATGAGCCATCTGAGCAGGAGCAGGATCACACAGAACTCATTCTAGATGGGACTTTCAATGCTGATAAAAAACAATCTATCTCCGTTCCTCTGAAATTTGTCCCGCTTACATCCCGTCTTCACTCAGCAGAGATCCATGAGCTGCTGGGTGTAAGAAGTTATTTTCAGCAATGACAAAGGGCAATTTTCCAAACCTAACAGTGCCTTAGCCATCAGCCAGCCTAGAGATCTGTGATCGAAGGGATGAGTGGGAACAAGACTCCCATTAACACCCTGTAGCCATAATATACTTTTATGAGGTAGTTATGTGCCTTTGGGCATGGAAAAAAAGAAGGAACAGTGACAGCCTCCCAGAAAGATGTAAAAATCTCCAATCATACACTGAAGTTATTCAAGGCCAGGTTGGATGGGGCTTGGAACAACTTGGTTGAGTGGTAGGTGCCCCTGCCAAAGGCAGGGGGTGGCACTGGATGAGCTTAAAGGTCCCTCCCAAGCCAAACCACTCTGGGATTTTAAGATACACACAAATAAACTACAGTGGCTCACTAAAAAAATTATACAAATGGCACAGTAATAACTAACAAAGTAGTGGCCACTCAGCTCCAGCATCACCTGATTTCCATATGTCACTAGGTCTGACCAAAATAAAATGAATAAATCCTTTGCACTAGGAAGAATTTCTTCTGTCCAGTATTTCCAGCAATTTAAACTGTTTTAAGCAGGTATATTACTTAACTGAACAAGAAGCCAATAGATTAAACCCAAAAAGAACAAAGAACTCTGGAGAATCCCATCAGATAAGAGCACAATTAAAATATGAAGGTTTTGGAGACTTTTTGACACCCAGGCTGTGCAAACCAACAGCATCCCTACAGGATCTCTGCAGATCATAATTAGGGGCAAACCCAATCAGTCAAACCCAATCTTGGAAAATCTCTGATGGAAAGCCACACTTCATTCTCCTGTGCAGTCATTTTGGTTTCTTCTAGTTTTATTCCATCATAGGACCACAGGTTAATCAGGCACCAACCCTGATGCACCACAGTGACTTTATTTCTCACACTCTATCTGTACTTCTGGACAAGGACAGTGTAACTTACACCCTGCTCACTAGGTGAGAAACTAGGTAGGAAAGGGCTATAGGAAGCCTGGCAGGGCAAAAATGCCTTTTGCTACGAAGTGTAACTAAGAGCCCTCCCACACAACCCCCACACACCATCACCGACTTCCTTCTCTAAGCTTCAGCTAGGATACTTCCCAACCCAATAAAAAATAGGGAAAAACCAAATTTACTTGAATGAGATGTAAAACTGATGCAGAGGGAGTTTCACTAATCCCAGCAATTTGTCACAGCCAGGGCTTCCCAGCTTGTTCCATGCTTCAATAATCATGACATTGTTCTTCAGCCGCTCCAAGCGTTTGGAAGTCAGTGAAAAAGGCATCACCTGAAAGGTTTAAGATCAGAATTAGTACACAGTGTTTGGAAGTCAGTGAAAAAGGCATCACCTGAAAGGTTTAAGATCAGAATCAGTACACAGTGTTTGGAAGTCAAAGAAAAAGGCAACACCTGGAAGGTTTAAAATCAGAATTAGTACAGAGAATACACTGGAAAGCATTGGCTAAGTACAGACCATTCTGGTAAGTCTACTTTATTCCAGTCTAGAGAATTGTGCTTTTTAGAGACAGAAGTTAAAAATCGAACGTGCATTCAACAGAGCCCAGCAGAGACATTTCTATGCGTATATATAACTATGACAGGTGTTTGCCAGTGGGGAATACCACACTTGCACCAGTGTGAAATGGAGAGCATGTGACTTGCCTGAGAAAAATTAAAGGCAGGCTGCGTTGTGCCCCAGACGACAGCGGATCTTGTTGCCTCCTCAGTGCTGAGCAGTTTGCAGTTTAAATACACATTGCAAGAAGTGGGCAGCCTGCAGCCTTCGGCAATGAAGTCCTTTCCATCAGGCACCATCAGGAGCACGTGCAGCAGTAACCCATCCTCCTCAGCTGGGGCTCCGCGTGTCTCCGCGTCCCGGGCTGCGGCGGCCGGCGCAGGGCGCGGCGGCTGCGCGACGTCCCCGCCGCCCGCTCCTGGCCCCTGCCAGTCCTGGGGGCTCCGTGCGGAGCAGAGAGGGCTGGCTGCATCTACACCCGTCCTGCTGGGCTCCTGCAGTGCCAGCTGGGCACCTCCCAGGGCGTGAGCCGAGGCTGGGGGCCCGGCTGTAGCTGGCCCGGCAGCGGCGCGGGCCAAGCCTCTGCTGCTGGCTGCAAGCTGCAGGGACACCTGCAAGGCAAGGCAGAGCTGGCCAGGTGTGCCCCTCCAGAAACAAGGGGGGCAACAGGCACTCAGCAAAACACAGCACACCTTCTGCTCCAGAACTCGCCCCAAGGCATTATGCTGGTTGCAAGCCACAGCTTTTGCTGTTAAATAAAATACACGTGGTTTTAAGAAATACAGTCCAGGCTGGAGAGCAAAACCACACAATTACAGATGAATTACTGAATGGTCCGAGTTGGAAGGGACCTTAAAGCTCACCCCATTCTTAACCCTTCACCTGCTAATACAGAGAGCTGTTTATCCTCAGAACTGTCCAATCCTTCAAACTGTTAGTGCTTCTCATTCAGAAGCTAAGCAAGCTGGTAGAAACTTTGGCTGGAGAAGATAATCCCTGAAGTGACAAGGACAGGGAAGGCCAGGCCTCCATGGCAGGAGAGACCTCAGCTCATGCCACATGTGAAGAAGAAGCCAAAGCTCCAAGCCCTGAATATGTGCCACTCAAAATTTGCCTGTAGAGTGGTTTCTGTATTCAGAAACCATGACAACATTCCTAGACATGCAAGAGTTTCAAAATATTTCTCCAAAACCCTAAGGACTCATGTTATTTTATACTGGTCTTGCCAACCTTTGTATCCGAGACGTGGTAAATTGAAACAAAGAGAGAAAAGAGGAGTTAAAAATAAGAGTGTGCAGGCAAAATTATTAACAATTCAAGCCTGAGATGGTAAAACACATACCTTTAGTGGCCCAACTTGTGTGTGATCCCCCTCTTTTTCCACAGGTATATCCCAGCTGACACTGAGCAGTTCAGCCTCAATCACCCTGCGGAGCTGAAGTGCTGCTGACCCAATGGCCACAGCCTGAGGGTAGACAAAGAGTTAATTTTGCAAGATTTCTATCAGATTTAAAGAACTTTTGTGAAGAAAAAAAAAAAAAAAAGCTTTCTGGGAAGCCATGAGCAGCCATAGAGTCTCCCACTCCCACTCACAACATCAGTTGTACCAACAGGGATTTGGGAAATCTCCTTTACTTCCAATTTCAAGTCTCGCTAGAACAGTAAGACAAATTTTCCTGGAACCTACTGCAAAAAATTCCAGATTAATGCAAAAATTGAATAACCTAAATCCTAGTAAATGAGCACAATTTCCATACTGAAAGATGCAATTTACTCCCCCATTAAAAGAAAGGCAGATATCCTTGGTGTTGATTAAAATAACATAAGCTGAGTTAAACCCTCTCACCATCTTCATCACAGGCAGATGGTTATGGAAATAATCTTATCAGATAGAAATATGCCTTTCCCATCCCAAAATGCACAAGTTACAGCTGTTTTTCACAGCTCACATTACTTCCCTTACACTGGGCGGGGTAATGCTATAAAGTGCAGCCACATTAACTCATTCTACACTGCTAAAGGAGCTGTGTTCTCATTGAAGGATATATTGTTTATAACTGATCCAATGTGCTTAAACAACAAGAGATCAGTCTTAAAGATGAGGGAAGTACAATTTTTTTTTGCTTGCCATTCTCAATCTCAGAAAATCCTTTAATGAAGTGACAGGCGTGACAAGACTGGAACAGTGAATGCTCCTGGCCCCAGGAATGCCAGAGCTCCAGCATTTGGACAATGCTCTCAGGGATGCACAGGGTGGGATTGGGCCAGGGGCTGGACTCGGTGATCCTGTGGATCCCTCAGAATATTCTGTGATTCTGTAAAGACTGAACAGCAATCAGTGCAAAGTCATTTCCCCTCCTAATACCTGACTGTCTGCACTGAGTGTCTACGGGAAATGGAAATGCAAAGAATTCCTTTGCTTTTCACTACACAAAGAAGGAACAACCTCTAGTAAATACCTTTTTCTGTGTGCTTTTCCTCATATAGATTTTAAAAGCCAGGTCAGAGCCCCACCAGTGATCGATCATCTTTCCCCCGAACCACACAGGGAACACAGACTGCTGCTGGAATTTCACCACTGGAAGGAAGAGAGGAGCAACAAATATCCAAAATTACCTGGTATAAATAAACTTTCCCCTGTAGAGTGCTCTGTTACAAACACAATCATTTAATTCTGCATCGTTTATTAACACCAAGGCTGAAGCAGACTGGTTTTCATTTTTGAAGGCCAGCAAACAGCAAGAAGCCAGCAGGACAAAATTAAGATTATGAATTTAAAAATAATTAATAAATTATGAAATACATTAATGTAAACCAACATGATAACAATATTTAAAGACTTCAGGTGACACCAAGTCTCTGCCATTCCAGCATGCAGTAAGGCCTGCCCTTCCTCAGTGGGAGGAGCCTGCCTCATTTTAACTAACAGGGTTCAAGACGGTTCTTGAGGGAGTCAAAGCTGAGCTGCAAGAAAAATCACAGCTTCAGGAGAACAGGAGTATCTGAAAGCACAGACAGAATGAATTCACATTCAGTCTGGAAAGCAGTACAAGAAGTACAATAACAGTGCTCACAAAGGATAAGGAAGTATTCTTGTGATGATAAAATTGCAGGTTACACACACAAAAGGAAACTTCCAATTGGATGCCCTGCTCTTCCCCACCTTGTCTGGGATGGCTGTGGAATCTTCCCCATTAGGCATATTTAATAAATGACATAAACAACTCTAAGAAAGGATAATGCTGCAGTGGATTGACATGAAGTCTTCTTCAAATTATTTTCAGTCCAATCTATTTTTCTAGGTCCCAAGGAGCTGGACTCTACACAAGGCAAAGGGCAGGAGGATGGATGAGTTTTGGATTACAAAGGTTGTATTACAAAAGTTCAGAGGAAACAGATGTTTTTTCTGGCCACAAATGGAGAATATTCAAGAGAACTCAAAATCTCTCAAGTGCCACTCAGAAAGATGCAAAGCCAATGAATGACCACATGGGAGAGGCATTTGAAAGTCACCCTTTTTGGCATTCCAGTTTCTGGGAAGACTGGGCAGGGAGCATCTTGCTTATCCAGCATTCTCTGCTCAGTGGGAACAGAAACAGAAATTGTTCTCAGGGATACAAACACCGGTGACTCTCAGTACAAAGATTAATGTCTGCTGATTTGAGCACAGGACTGGAGATCCTTTGGATCCAGCAGATTATGTGAGATACTACATGACATACTTCAACATCTGGGAAATTATTTATTTGGGCTATAAGCATCTCTGATATTTCTAAAAGTACTTGATCATGCTCCTACTATTGCAGAAAGAATACTGGGTTTATGTTCAAATGAAGGAATGGGCTCACTAACTTGTTCTTCCCCTAGGAAAAGAAATTTGAAAATCCCAGTATGAATACTTCCTGGAAGAAAAAAAAAAAAATCAAAAAGTCCTTTTGGCTTCCTTCTCCCTGAGAGGATCATCCCCCCACCTGCAGCACGGCAACTCTGGGGGCAGAGGTGTCACTAATCATACTGTGATTTTCAGGCAGCAAAGGAAATATAAGGAAAACACTACTAAATAATTTCTAAGAGATGGAGTCAACAAAACTAAATCTAAGGGGGGAAACTGATGCTCTTACCATCATCTGTGATTTTACTTGAGGCTACTCGAATTGCTTCTGTTGCTATGGAGACCTGTCCTTTTCCATCCTTGGAGACTCTCACAGGAAAGTGGTACTCCACAAAGAAGGTGCTGTGAATAAAAAAAGTGGAAGGGTGACCACAATCCATCAAGAATCTGACGTGAGTCATGGAACTGAACCCAGCAGGCAGGTTCCAGATTCACAGCTGACTGTGACACTTTTTTTTAGGATAACTGAAACACCTATTCTATGAATTCCTTCCACAGATCACATATATGCCAGATTCTCCTCCAGTAAACCCTCTTTTGTTTTCAGCATACTGCCAGGCACAAAGTACATCTGCACCTCCCCAAAACCCTGGGAAAGGCACAGCCCGAAGTGAGCCCACACCAGGATAAATCGGTCACATCTCTAACTTTCCCAGGTTCATGGGATACAATTTCCTCAGAGGAGCAGAGGCCCCAGAAGCCTGCAGAGCTTGGGGAAGCTGCACTAGACAGGAGAGCTCAGGGAAATCTCCCCTGCAGGCACAGTAAAAAAATCAGAAAGAAACAATCCCCTTACCACTTAAGAACAGACATAGGACGTGGAGGTTTCCCCAGTAAACCTTTCCTCCTGGGGGAGATCTGGATGCTCTCAGGAGGGATTTTCAAGCTCTCTATGGTGACTCTGGCCAGGTGTATTTGCTGCAGCAATGCCAACCTGTCTGCACCCAGGGATGTGAGAAGAGCCGTTTCTCTGTGGTCTTCTGGAGGAGCAGTGGGAGAGCAGCTGGAGAGACAAAACTGAGGTTCAGGACTGCAGAAACATTCTTGACATGACCACATGAAGGGAGAATTGTAGCTTGGTGGGATGTTGCTTAAAAATGGTCCAAGGTTCACTAAAATATACATTTTTAACATATTTTACAACAAATTTGGTGGTCTCTGTAATTCTCTGTAACAAAAATCTTGCAATATCTGGGGTCCATAACTGAAAAAAAAAAAAAAACAACCGAGAAAGTGCATGTTCCACACTGTTGATCTGAAAACATCCTAACTCTTCAAAAAGAAAAGCTTCATTTAATGCCATGTACAAAAGCAGGGAGATGATACAGTTATACACAAGGCAAGTCTCTGCTGCAGAGGAACAGCAACAGGATTTTTGCCTTCGTTTTAAACCTCATTTGTGTAATTTGCAAGACTTGAATTGCAAATGATTTTGTGTTGGTTCCTCTGGGGATATGAATTTTACCTGATGTAGAAACAGCAGTGTTAGTTAGAAAAATAATCAGAAATAATTGTTTGGAGCTGAAATAGAAAAAAAAAGTCACAAAACCTTTACATGAACTGTATTGTACAAGATAAGCTTGATAACTGGATCTCTAGGGACACTTTTATTGGTTCCATATGAAAAAAAAGGGAATACAATTTAGATGAGGTCAGAACAAAAGTCACTGATGTAACTACCTGGGTTTAGTTTCTGTCACATTCTGATCAAAGGCATGAAAATCCTTCTGTGGATTCACTGGACCCACTTTTTTGAGAGTTTCTGTCTTGGATGCTTTTTTTGAGGATTTAACATCATCATCACTGAGGAAATCAGTCAAACTGGAATCAGATTTCTAAAGCAGAAATAATGCACATGAATAAGAAGTTAATTGTCATTGTACAGAGTTCCATAATGGTCACAATACATAAATGGGAAACAACGTGTGCAATTAAACAATTAAAATGGTATCAAATTTTCAGGGATTTAAGAAAAAAAAGTCTCCCTGGACAGCCTCAACCACAGCAAATTCCAAACTCGATGTTTGACTTTGTAGTCATAACAATATTCGTTTAATATTAATTTTAAGCAATGTACACATGTACTCACAAGCATTTGTATGATACTTAGTGCTTATTCAGCTTTAAAATACTGACATCTGTAGTTTTTCTGATCATGCAAGCTTCCGTTGCTCTGCACATTAGGGAACGCACGTTTTCCTTTGGACCTGCACTTACAGGAGCTGTGTAGAAAAGCTTCTCCAGGAGACTCTGGTCGTAATGGGGGTCACTGAGTTCACTGTCATACACCTCACTGTCCAGGGAGAGAGAATCCCACAGGGAGCCTGTTCGATCCCAAAAATGCCCCGGAGAGAAATCAGCACTGCGGACACAAGAGAGAGAAATGCACCTCAGCGTTCCAGGTTCTGCAGTCAGACTCTAAGGCGTGTGGAGAATACTGCCTATTTCATCCTGGATTTGGGACACGCTGGCTCCAGCCGGGGGCAAGCTGTGCTCACACAGCACGGCTGTGAGCCATCCAGAAGGGCTACCTCAGGACAACACCTCTGCCCCAGCAGGAAAGCAGTGCGTGTGAAGTGCGGGACAGCTCGGGTCAGAACATCTCTGGAGATCACTCAGTCCAACCCCTGCTCACAGGGAAGGGATGCAAACAAGACGTTCTCCAGTTGGATTCTGGGTGTCCTGAAAGCTGCAGGTTCCACAGCCTCTTTGGGCAACCGACTGCAGACCTTGATGATTTTCATCGTAAAATAAACCTATGAATATCAACATCTAATTTTTACTCTTCACTACTTGATAACTTCTGGAATGCTTTAAGATACCAGTAATACCTCAGGACAGTTTACTTTAAATAAAAAAAAAACCCTCCAAGCTATACCTGAGTAGGTGCAAATGCAAGTATCTTTAAATACAAGCTGGGGTTAGTTTGGTTTAAGGATTTCCTCTGTGCTGTGAGTTTAAAATCATTTTATGATCTGCAACACTACAGTGTTATCCACTGATAAAGCACAGTGAAAAATAAGTGCAGGGCACAAGAAACATGAACCATAAATTCTGAACCATATCTGACTCAGAAGCTGTGTGTTCAGGGGCAGATGTGGACACAATGGAAATATCATTTATGCTCCTGCTGCACAAAATGAGAGGAAAAGGTCCATTTAATATCTGGAGAAAGATTGAAAATAGCTATAGTTTCTCATTAGTTTTAATTTACAGTGTGTTTCCTCTTCCAAGAAACATGGCACTTGTTTTATGTGCTTACTTTATGTAATATTTGAGGCCACAACACTTACAACTATTAAGTAACTCAGTTTTATGAAAGATTGTGGTTAATCTTTCTGACAATCTTTCCGTCACTTTCACACCAAGTGACTTGGAGCTATCCAGGACATCATGCATTAAAGCTGAGCTATAAAGCACCTCCACCACTTGCACAGGAGTCACTGGTGACATTCCCAAAAATGTGGACAACTTGAAGGGTCAGGAGACACTTTTCAAAATGGTCAGATAAGGACAATTTTGCAGAAGCCTCCAGTGCATCACACTCACCTGCCCAACAGTAATTGGATTGCTCTTTCTTCAGAGTTTAGGTCAAGCTGCTGACCTGAAACTTCAGATCCAAAGTGATGGGGATCTCCAGGAGTGGGCACAAAACTGGACTTCAAGCTTTTTGGGCTCCTGGGTAACAGCAATGGAGGCAGAGACAGCAGAAAAAGGAAAAATAAAGATACTAAGGCACGCTAAAGATGAATCCATTAATCGGTCTATCAGTTTTTTCTGTGAAGTCCAAAATAATCCACTTTAACACAAATACAAATAGTTTGTGCAGAAAGAAATGAAACTGAGTTTGCAATAGCACCACTGACTGTCAAAGAAAATGACATTGCAGGCAATATTCACATTTTTCCAGAGGAAAACCAAGAAATCTAAGTTTCTTTTCTCCTAAGAAAAAAAAAATGCATTTAGGTCATCAATTACTTACACTTCTCTGAAAAACTGCTCCTTCTGATGCAGTGCCATTTCACTTGCCCTGCCTTGCACTACTCTTATTCCCTACCAACATGTAATATTTCCTTGACAAATAACTTAGAACTAAATACAAATATACTAAGAACTGAAATTAAAGTCAAATACTTAAATCAAGGCTTACCACATAACGATTAAAATGAATTCACAACAGTTGGGCATTTATTCACATGTAGAAATTAACTTCCCATTATGATGGGCTGCTTTCACCCTAAATAAATCCTAAAACACATCCTATGAATCTCAGTATCTACAGTCTTCTGGATAAAGCCTCAAAATTTATGGTTTGGAGCTTGAATCTCACTTCCCCCAATCCAAACTCACTTTGTTGGTGCTTTCAAATCATCTCTCCCTATAAAATCAGATATTTTATTCAGTTCAATCTCCATGTCTGGGCTGGACTTCATTGCAGAAACAACCATGGCATCACGGAGTTTACTGCCTTGATCCAAGAGAGCTGGGAAATAAGCAGAAGGATTACATTTCAGCACTCAAATGCATTTTTAAGAGCAATGTGTAGACACAATCAATGTGTCAGCTACAGTCAGGAAAGTTGTTTTCTGCTGTTAAAAAGAGATCTTGACTCACTGGGGATTAAATATGGCTTATACACCAGAAAACAGCTCAGCTGGGAGTGAGGGAGAGTGATCCTCCATCGGTCTCCCACTCCACTGCACAGGGAATTTCTCTGCACACACAGGGTCAGGTATTGGAAGGGAATCATTAGGATACAGAAGCAGGACTGTAAGGAAGAGCAGTTTGCCACTTCAAGATGTCCAATTTTTGTTCTTTTCAGTAAATATGGAACTCAAAAGACAGCACATATAGAAATGTGCCCTACTCCAAAGCTTATTTCAATCCAGCCCAGGCAACAGTGGGTTTGAAGAGAAGGCCTTTTTGGTATAATGCAGCAAGAGGGTCTGAAGTCCCTCTTTCCCTTCAGAAAACCTCGTCTCCAGAGAGGCAGACGAAACACCATCAAGAGCTGTTTGCAGTGAAATCTCAAAGATGAAGGCAGCTGCACACAAACCTGACAGCAGGTCTGCTGTAGCCGGGTTGTGCATGGAGAGCACCCGTGTGCTCCTCCTGGGAAGCGCCTCAGGGTCGGTGCTGCTGGGAAACCACAGGGGCTGACTGGCAGGATCCATTTTCCAGTGCTCATCTGGCAGAATCACACGGTGACGAGAAGCAGAAAAGGTGTCCTTCATGTTTTCACAGTTCTCTCGGTAGAGCAAACTGTCCTTTCCTCTACGGAAAATGAACCTTTATTTCAGTGACAGCTCAAGAGGGAGGGTAAAGGGATTCAGAGCTCTGCAAATTCTCCCTTCAGGACATGCTCCAACAGGAAACATGACATGTTATTTTAATGATTCCTCACCTGCCACTGAGACCATCAGAGAGACCGACCCAAGCTGCAAGTAGAAGATTTAAAAAAAAAAAGCTTTTTAAAAGATCTTTTTTACAAGAGCATGTTGTGACAGGACAAGGGGGAACAGATTCCCACTGCCAGAGGGAATTAGGTTTAGATTAGCTATCAGCAGAAAGCTCTTTGCTGGAGCACGGTGAGACTCTGGCACAGGTTACCCAGAGAGGCCGTGGCTGCCTCATCCATGTCCAGGGCCAGGCTGTACGGGGCTTGGAGCAGCCTGGGATAGTGAAAGGTGTTCTGGCAGCAGGGTTGAAATGAGATGAGCCTTAAGATCCCTTCCAACCCAAATTATTTGGTGATTCGATGATTTGAGGCACCTCTTGTGTGAACTTGCATGGCTTGAACTAAGTCAATCTAAGAAGCAAATTTCTATCAGACAAGAAATTGTCCCTGTCACCTCGGAAACCCTCAACATCCTGGATTTCATATAAAATGCATGTTTGAAAAGATCAAGCATCCCATAACTCACAAGTGTACTGCCACTACTTAAAAATTCTGTGTCAACTGCAAAATAAATCACAGTTTTGTCATGAGAAAAAAAAAAAAAAACACAAATGGGTACCTAGGAGACGTGGCTTTGCTGCTGTCAACAGAGTCCTGCTCAACAGTCACCCGTGTGTGCCTGGGCTGCTGGGATGGAGCAGGGAGCTGGGACTTGCTGCTCCCCTGGGCAGCAGCAGCACCTGAACCTCCTTGTGTGGCCGGCACACAGCTGCTGGTGTCGTACAGCTCTGGCAGAGGTTCCAGAACCAGTGAGACCTGGAAGACAAGATGTGAAAATAGTACTTTGTTCTCTTCCTAACTAAGTGCCGTAAACACTGCATTCAACTTCACCCATTGTGCAATGGAAAACTGCTGCTTTTCTACATAAAGTAATATTTACATTTCGCAGCTATGTCACATATTTACAACTACTTGTTTCTTGTTCCATGCTTTCAAATCCAGTCAACTGCCTTTCATAATCAATTTTTCAGAGCCAGGGCTGCAAGACAGACTTTTCTTAATTTCAGGTGTCAAATCTTCTATTATCAGCCCAGTGAAGTGTAAGAACCAAATATCCATTTTAAATCCACTGTTAACACCCACTCTCGGTGTAGAGATGCCCACATGTTCCTCATTAAGCTCAATTACCCCACATCCCTCTGAACAAAACAAAGTCAACACCACCAGTATTTGTTTTTTTCATTTGTTACCTTAGCTCAGAAATGCCCTGGACAAAGAGCAAGCCTGCAGTGTGCCACGCACAGCTTGACCCTGCACCTGATTACACCAGTGTCACAGCACATAATTTATGACAATGAGCAAAGACATCAAGACTACCTGCAGCTCTCCGAGTTTATCCGATGTTGGTGACACCACAGCAAAAGACCCTTTGATGGGATGGCTGGGAGAGAGCTGGGACAGCTTAGTGATCTGTGCTCTGCCAAGGAGGAGGTGGTCAAGCTTGGTTAGAACCTCCAGGACCAGAACACCCATATCTGCAAAAATCAGCAACACCTTCAGGTCAGTCCCGTGGTCACGACTGACACCTTTTGGGCTAAAATGACAGCAATGCCAGAGATTACCCATACGTCCTACAAGGAAATTAGGGTAACAGGGCAGCAGGTGAAGAAGGCTCAATACAGACATTATCACTGACAATAAATGACGATGAACAAGTACAGGATTACCAGGAGAGGAACGGGACAGAGGGAAATGCTTGCCGCTGCTCGAGGGTAACCCCCGGGCAGCCTGCCCACCCTGCCCGTGAAGAAAGTGCTCCCGACGCCCGGCCCGAGACTCAAGACGACGTCCTCCCGGCCCAGCCCAAGGCAGCCCGGCTGCCGCGGCGGTCCCTACCTGCCAGGTAGGCGGCGAGCTGGCGGGGCCCGCAGCGCACGGCGAAGCGGGCGCTGGTTCTCCCCGCGGGCTGCCCGGCCCGGCAGGCGGGCTGCAGCACGGTGCCGCCGCACGCCTCGCCCCACCACCGCAGGCGCACCACGGCGGGCGGCTGCGGGGCCGCCCACAGCACGCGGGGCACGGAGCAGCGCAGGAAGCAGCGCGCCGGGCCCTGCACCAGCGGCGGCAGGCTGGTGGTGGCGGCGGGGTCACCAGCACCGGCGGGGTCACCGGCACCGGCGGGGTCACCAGCACCGGCGGGGTCACCGGCACCGGCGGGGTCACCAGCACCTGCGGGGACAGGCGGCGTCAGCGGCCCGTACATCGCCCCGAGCACCCGCGCCGCCTCCCGTCCCAGCGCCGCCTCCCGTCCCAGCGCCGCACGCCTCTGTCCCCGCTGTATCCCCCCAGACGCCGCTCCGCCGCGCCGTCCCGCTCCGCACCTCCCCTCCGCCGCATCCCGCCCGCGCCTCCCGCCCGGCAACCGCCGCCGCGGCGGGGACTACAGCTCCCGTCCTGCCCCGCGCCCCGCCGGGGACTACAGCTCCCGTCCTGCCCCGCGCCGCGGCGGGGACTACAGCTCCCGTCCTGCCCCTCGCCGCGGCGGGGACTACAGCTCCCGTCCTGCCCCGCGCCGCCGCGGGGACTACAGCTCCCGTCCTGCCCCGCGCCCCGCCGGGCACACCGGGGGCGCGGACTACGTTTCCCTTGGTGCCGCGCGGGCGGGCGCGCTCGGCGCCGCGTGGCGGCGCTGTTGGGGGAGCCGCTTCCGGCGAGGCGGGGCGGGGCGGCGGGGGCGGCTCGGGGGGGGCCCGGTGTTCCCGGTGTTCCCGGTGCGTCCCTGGCTGTCATGTCGGCCCTGGAGAAGCAGCTGCATCTGGGCCGCCTCCCGCCACGGCCCCCCTTGCCCGGCGGCGGCGGCCAGTCCGGGTCCAAGATGCGCATGGGGTAGGCGGAGGAAGGGCAGGGGCGGATGCGGAGATCGGGGGGAAGTTTGGGGGGAGAGGTTACCGCGGAGCGGAGGCTCTGCGGGCAGGGGGGCTCGTGTTGGGGGTCTGGAGGGACGGGTGGTCTTTATTGGGGGGATCTACAAGGAAGGGAGACACGTTATTCCGGGGTCTGGACGGGGGGAATGGTCACTGTCGGGAGATCTGGACAGAGCGGAGCTCGTCCTGGGGGATCGGGACAGGGAATGGTCACTGTCGGGAGATCTGGACAAAGAGGGACAGGGAATGGTCACTGTCGGGAGATCTGGACAGAGAGGAGCTCGTCCTGGGGGATCGGGACAGGGAATGGTCACTGTCGGGGGATCTGGACAGAGAGGAGCTCGTCCTGGGGGATCAGGACAGGGAATGGTCACTGTCGGGAGATCTGGACAGAGAGGAGCTCGTCCTGGGGGATCAGGACAGGGAATGGTCACTGTCGGGAGATCTGGACAGAGAGGAGCTCGTCCTGGCGGATCGGGACAGGGAATGGTCACTGTCGGGAGATCTGGACAGAGAGGAGCTCGTCCTGGCCGATCGGGACAGGGAATGGTCACTGTCGGGAGATCTGGGAAGAGGGGAGCTCGTCCTGGGGGATCGGGACAGGGAATGGTCACTGTCGGGAGATCTGGACAAAGAGGGACAGGGAATGGTCACTGTCGGGAGATCTGGACAGAGCGGAGCTCGTCCTGGGGGATCGGGACAGGGAATGGTCACTGTCGGGGGATCTGGAAAGAGGGGAGCTCGTCCTGGGGGATCGGGACAGGGAATGGTCACTGTCGGGAGATCTGGACAGAGAGGAGCTCGTCCTGGGGGATCGGGACAGGGAATGGTCACTGTCGGGGGATCTGGACAGCGGGGAGCTCGTCCTGGGGGATCGGGACAGGGAATGGTCACTACTGGGGAATCTGGAGCGAGGGGTGGTCATTCTTAGGGGGCCTGAGGGGTGGTCCTGCTTCCCAGTGCTCCAGGAGAGTGACATCTGGATCAGGCTTCTCCAGCCACAAAGGTGTCAGTGCCCAGAGTATCCTCAGGCTGGGAAGGTGGCAGGGGCTGGGATCAGCTCTCCAGCCCTTTTCTCCCAGGAAGGGTCAAGAACCATGTCTGGGCGGTACCAGAGTGTGGCTGGGGGGAGAGGTGTGTGGAAATTCTCAGGAGCTGAATTCCTAAGCTGGAGCTGGACTTTGATAATCCTTGTGGTGGTTCCCTTTCCGAGTCAGAATATTCCATGATTCTGTGAAACGGGATTTCTCAGCCACAGGCACCCATGTGAAGTAGGTGCACTCTGCCAAGTGACTTTAATCCCTGCTTAAATCTGCATTTCGAGATGATGGAGAAGTCTGGGATACTCTTCAATCTTTTAAGCAGGGGTTGAGAGCACATTTTGGGAGCTGTGTGAGAAGTTCGGCCAGTGTCTAAGGGTGTAACATGTATTAATTTATGTAATTATTCCTCTCTTACCATGCATTGGAGGGGTTTTAAACTCTGTCAGGGAAATTACTATGAATGAAACAAAATCCAGGGTTGCGGTTAAGGATCAAGAATTCCCCTGGAATTCCTCTCTTGGAAGCAGTGGGGAGTAGTTCATAATCATGTTGTGGTTTGATTTACTGCTCTGCCACCCAGTAAATCCCTTTACAGGTGATGTTCCTGTTGTGGGAGGTGCTGCACATCCAACATGGAATGGCCTCATCCAGAGGGGATTGGGGCTTCTGTGAAAAGGAGACAAGAGGAAGTGGGTAGAATGTTTAACTTAAGCTGAACTAGTTCAGTTCAGTACAAACAAGTGCAAGATTCCACCAAAAGAGAATTCCACCAAAAGAGAATGGGATTAGTTGTACAGGGAAAAGACAGTGTGATTTACAGTCCTGGCAGATGTATGGGGCTGCACTGAAATAGTTCTTCAAAATTCAAAGTTTACAGGGAACAAAAATAACTAAATTTAGGAAAATATTTATTTGCTGCATTAAGCATCTCACATTTATAAATGTGGTTTATTTCTGTGCTTTCAATTTCTTGAATTGCAAGCCATGCTTTTAAAAAAAATGGGTTTAACCTTAATATCCAAGAAAGCCAGCAACTTGATTTTTCCGTGGCTAAATCCTCTGACTGGTGTCTTGGGCACTTTCTTTTTATTCCCTTTTTTTTTTCCACCATGCAGGTCATCTTAATGTGACTGTGGTGTAGCTGAAAGCAGATCTTGAGAAGCAGAGGGTCAAGCGTGTGAGATTGCTACAGAAAAATAGAATTTACTGAGAACTTCTTAACCAAAATAAAGTCTTACATTTTTTGGCAATATGCTGTTAAAAGGTTAATGTGTGTTTTAGTAGTTCATAAAAAAATGGCACCTGTTGCTGCATTTAAATATGTGGAAATAAACTTGTTTCGAGCTTTTTCTTTAAAATTTATTATTTTCTTGCTATTTTTTCAGTACAATCACTTCCTTATGTCTCTCTGTGGGAGAGTCTCATTTGAGAAGTCAAACTGGCTGAAGCAAATTGAATCATGGAATTGTTCAGGTTGGAAAAGCCCTCTAAGATCTTGGAGTCCAACCATTCCCCCAGCACTGCCAAGGCCACCAGTATCCCACATCCCGAAGTGCCCCATCCACACAGCTTTCAGTCCCTGCAGGGATGGGGATCCGTGCAGCTGTGCCAGGGCTGGACAGCCCTTTTGGGGAAGGAATTCTCCCTGATATCCAGCGTGGCTCCTGCAACGTAGTCTGGAGTGGGTTTTGCGGGAGCATGGGATGCGTGCTAGAATTTCATTGTATTTCCTAGCACGTGGCATCAATCCCTGCTTTGCTAACACAGTCCTCTCCTCCCTGGATTTAAGTGCTCTCCAACAGAAATGATAGTTGCAAAAGGCCCTTTCCAAAGGAAGCTGGAGCTTCTCTTCAGCTTGAGCAGCTGGTGAAACTCAGCCACTGGGAGGAATTCTGTGTCCATTTCTTCAAGGAGCGCCAAGGCTGTGTTGGGAATTGCCTTCCTGTTGCAAGTGATTCCCTCCAATTGCTCGACTGATGAAAATCAAAACCAAAATCACAAAACAAAACAAAGTCAGGTTTATGGCCTGATTCTGTGTTCTGTGGGGAAATAAAATGACAGAATTTGTAAGGTCACCCGTGGAGCAAGATGCTGCAGGGTAGCAGATCCCAACAGCTGTAGCAGCTTCTGCATTTCTTGTCTTGTTTTTTGCCTTTTATTTTTGGCTAGTGGCTCATTCAGAGTTAAGCACCTGGATGGGATTTAAAAGTGAAAGTCAGTTTGCTGTTCCTTTCCAATGGGTGAGTCAAAATCACGTACAATCTCTGAAGATCCTTTATTTATCTAGAAGGGCATGATTGGATCAGATCTGTGTAGTTCAGTCATGGCAATTCCTACTATTTTTTCCTTTTTAATCCATTTTTCCCCTTGGAATCCTTTTAATGAAAAAACATTTTATCTATTCAGCATCTCTAAGGCAGAACTTAAGATACTGTCCTTGTCAATTTTTAGAATTTCTAAATACAACTTGTCAGCCGTGGCAGTTCTTACTTGTAGATGATGTTTGATTTGGTTGGGTTCAAATATGATGTGAGAATGAAATCTCCTGATTCATGCACTTGTTCTATATTTGCTTTAGTAGTTTTAAATAGGGGCTCTCAGCAGAAAAAGGACTTTCTGAAAATGGTTCCTTCTGCTTGGTGCAACCTTTTTTTTTTTTTTTTTTTTTTTAATTTTAGGAAAATACCTGAAAGAAAACCCCTTCAAAAATTGGGGAGAGATTTGCTGAGCCACGTGGGCATCCTAAGGATTGAGGACATGATAAACTGCACAATAGGATAAAACAGAGGGTGCCCAGACTTTGTTTTGTAATTCCAGTTTAATATGCTGGCTGGCTGGCTTGGACTTTAAGGATCAGTTTAGAAAAGTTATTATGTCAGATCCATTTCTGTTTTGGTTTGCTGGATACTTTAAAAAGCTGTAATTAGTTCAGTCAGCTTAAATATTGGTCAGCAAAATATGGCTTCAGCATAGGAAGGTGCAAAACCACAGCTGCTGTTTATTGGGCACAAACATACAATTTTGAATGTATGTTGATGCTTCACATGCTTCACTAAAAAAAAGCAGCTCTAGAAAAACTCAAAATCAAAAATTCTTCTCTTTGGAGAAATGTTTTTGCTCAATCCTCTGTGGTCACCTGGAATTTTGTGGAAAACTGCACATTTATTCTGCCCTTTTGGGGGTTCAGTGTTAAACCTGAGGTCACTCACGTTTCCTCAGCATTGCTTGGAGGCAATTATTTTGTTTTAAATCATGATCAACACGTATTTGCATCAGAGGTGATGACAGTTTTTAATTCCCAGCTCCTCTTCACTTTCTGCTCCAATTCCCTTGCCAGCACAGGAGTTCTGCTGTATGTTTTTCCCAGATACTTCACGTGTGACACAACTATTAACATTTTCTCTGGAGGTGTTCACTCTTGTTAAGCTGAATTTGAAGCATTGCTAAATGCATCAGTGTGGCAAGCTCCTGGGGAAGGGCTCTGCCTTGGTTCCATGGGTTCCTCTTGCAGGCCAGGAGATTCTCTCCATGGATCTGCATCGGTATTTGCATCTGCCTGCCTCTTGCATGAAAATTCTAGCACTGGACACAGAAATACTCATCCCTGCCAGTGTCCAAGGCCAGGCTGGATGGGGCTTGGAGAGGCCTGGTCTGGTGAAAGGTGGTTTCTGGGCACCAGCCAAGAGGCTGCTGTGCTCCCCTGTGTAACAGTGGCTGTCCATCCTGCAGCCCTGCTCCCACAAAAATGGGCTCATCTGGCACACAGCCAACGCTCTTCATCCAGCGTGCCACAACTAGTCAGCCACTTCCCCGTGCTCTGCCTCCCCTGTAGGCAGGAGAATTCCCCTACAGATCTCTGGTGTCACAGTAGTGCCAGGGCTAGGTCACCAGGGAGCTCCTGCTGGCCACCAGATTTATGGATTATTTGGGAAGGGGTGTAGCCAGGCAGATGACAGCATTTACTGACCACCTGGAACTGCTCAGGGCAGTGGAACCCAAAAGCAGCTGTATCACGCTGTGCAAAAGTCTGACTGCAGTCGAAATGCTGCATTTTGAAAGGGTGATGGAACTTATTTTTGCTAACTGCACATCCTACCTATTCAAAAACCAGGGAAGGGAAATCATCCAAGCTGTGGGCAGTTCTCTCCAGCTCCAGAAAGAACCAGAACTGGTATGGAGAGAGCATGTGATCAGGGCTGGGATGGCTTCCAGGGGAAAATTAAGCTTTGAATGTGATATTTTTTTCCTTGATCAGAGAATGAGATTAGGCTGAGGCAGTAAAAGAGATTATTATTTTCTGGATTTATGTAGGTGTGTGACATCTCATTTAATTGAGATTTGACAAGAAGTCTGGAAACCCACAGGAGGGAATTTGGTCCATTCAGAGGGTGGCTGTTTATGTTTCATATCCTAGAAACACCAGGGGAAACAGAAATTTTGTTTCTGCAAAATTGAAAAGCTGTTTTGTCTGTTATTTTCTGTTTCTTTAGGAAGCCAAGAATTCAGGAGAAACTTCTTCAGCAGGGATTTTTCTGCTGTGAAGGTCTTTCACCCCTCACACCCATGCTTGATTTTAATATTCTGTGCTGCCTGCCTGCCTCCCCCAGAAGAGCTGAAGTGCAAAAACATGGTTAAAATGGTGCACTGTTACTCATCCTGTATCCTGGGCTCGAATTGAGCCTAATTGTGCCACTTCCAAAATTAAGCACTACTCTTTTAGCCTTACTGAGTAAATACCAGCCTGAGAAATAAATTCTGCATCAACTGAGTCATCAGGAAAATTCTGATTGTGGAGCCTTTTGTCAGTAATGGGGGTACAAGGAGAGGGCACAGCTGCACCTTTTGAAGGAAGCAAAAAATAAATTGTTTTGTCAGCTGGGCACCTTTTGCCTGTGGGTCATTGCAAACTCGGAGGTTGTACTGGGACAGTATCACTGTTCTGTTTATTGTCCCTTGGCTTGGGTCTGTGTAGTCTAAATCACCATTGCTCCGTCTTCCTTGGAATTACTTGATGAGGAAAATACTCTTTTCTCTGTTTCCACTACATTTCTTCAATAGGAGCAACAATTAGGGAGGGGGAAAAGGGGAGGATTTCTTCAGTGACAATAAAATTCTGAATATTGTGGTTGTATGGGAATTTCACTGATGCGTCGTTTGCTTCCAGTCTGAACTGTTGTGTAACACCAGCATGTTCTCTTCAGTGAGAGGAGGCCTGGATGCCAATTTCAGTGGAAGACTTTAAAAATAACTCTTTCTTATGGATTTTTCTCTGTCTTGCAGCCCTGGAAGAAAGCGTGATTTTTCACCAGTGCTTTGGAGCCAGTACTTTGAGTCTATGGAGGACGTTGTGGTAGAAAATGACACTGGCAAGGATATATCCTTTTTTTTATTCCCATATTGAATTTGTCATAATCTCAGAGATTGGGGAGGTATCACGTTTTGTTTAGTTTATTGGGGTTCTTCAGCTTTTTCATGTGTTCCTTCTTGTCTTCCATTATGTCTCCTGCAGGGTTCAGTGTCAGTAACTGGAACTGTCCCTTCTAGGCTGACAGTTAAACTGTACCTAGCAAGGGCAGTTCCTGATATTGCTTCTTTAGTAATCATTAATTTTAAAAAGTGTTTCCAACAGTCCAATAGCATATTTTGCAGGGAAACACTCCTCAGGTTCTCATAATTCAAACCATGTCAGGCCCAAAGCTGTTCATTGATTTTTATTCACTACAATTAGTTAGGTGGCAATCAGTGAACTGTCTGCTCAGGATTAATAGCAGCAGCACTACAGATAAACCTCGACAGAAACATGTAGATGTGAATAAATACATCCAAATTTCTGGCCAAGGCAGAGGTTGTGATGCCATCAGTGTCTTCTGGCAGTGCCAGCCAGAGATTTTTCTGCAGATGTTTCCCCTCTAAGATAGAAATGCCATTAGGAAAACCAAACCTCCAAGTTACTTCTCTCCAAACACACCGGGAGGTGTGAGATCTCTTTCCCTATCCCAGGCTGCTCCAAGCCCCAATGTCCAGCCTGGCCTTGGACACTTCCAGGGATCCAGGGGCAGCCACAGCTTCTCTGGGCACCCTGTGCCAGAGCTTCACCACCCTCACAGGGAGGAATTTCTTATGAACAATTAATCTAAATCTCCCCTTTTCTAGTTTAAAACCATTCCCTTGCCCTCTCATTATTTTGTCTGTGTAAAAAATAGCTCTCCATCTTTTTTCCTAATGGATTTCTAGTTCTCTCTTAGTTCACTTCCCTGTTGTGCCCAGGGAGAAAAGGAGATGAGTGAATTACTGGGGGGGGGGGGGCAGGTAGAAGACCTGGGCAGCAGGAATACAACTCTTGAAAGCTTAAATTGAGTTACATTTTTGTCCAGGTAATGCTTGAAAATTCCTGTTGGTCAGATAAATGAAGGGTAGAAATAAAATTTGGTATTTGTTTGGTATTGCAAGATCCAAAATCCATTCTACTGCCTTGATGCAACTCAGTGAAATGTCCTTAACTGTTCATACACTTTTCGAATTTACAAAAGTGGCTTGGAGGGGCCTGTCCTGCTGCTGTTACACGGTGGAGGCCACTCTGCTCTGTCCTGGGCTGTGTTTACTGTAAGTAAAGCTGCTGCTCTGTAGCAATAAATGTGTGGAGATGGAGCTCTCTGAGTGTGGAAGGCAGATATCCATGCACCTCTGGGAAACATGGGAAAACAGTATTCTAAAAGGCAGCAATATTATCTTTGCGTGGTTGGGGTTCTCGCTTAGGTGCACAGGCACCTTGCAGATTCAGGGTTTGGGCTCTTTAGGGGCTGGAAAATGCTAATCTCTGGGTTCATTTGGTTTGGGGAAAGCAACTAACTGCTCCAGTCATTTAAGAACTGAATAGTTGAAAAATCAAAATAAGAGGACTGGGTAGCTTTGAGGTCTGGGTAGCTTTTTGCCAGTTGTGTAGGTGGTTCTCTTAAGAATCCCTCAGCAAACTCCCCCACTTCTGCTGGGCTGTTATTTAAATAATCAATGATTCCTTAACACAGAAGTCTTCCTGTCAACAAAACATGCCACTGCCCTGTGATGCCTGAAATAACTTAGTTAAATTGATCTGTCTGGGAGAAACTGAGGCATACTTGTGTTGCAATTATTATGCTCTGCCTTACCTTAAAAAGATTTCTCAGCTGTTTCCCCTGACCTCTTTGGACTAATCAATTTTTATACATTTCAGCCTGTAAAATTCTATTCTTTGAGAACAAACTGAACGTGCACTGCAAAGCAGCTGCTTCCCCTCCATGTCAGCCATGGAGCCAAGAGTAATTTGGTACCATGTGGGGCTTGAAAAGCAAGAGAATCCCTTTGGTGTTCATAGTCCCACTGCTGTTCCAGTTTTCAGAGGTGCTGCAGGGCTTGAATTCGTGGTCCCAGGAAAGCCACGTCATGTCTTACACACAGTGCAAGAGCTGTCCTCGTTAGCAGTGGGATGTTCACAAGGATGGGGCTTTGGCCCATTAGGGACAGTCTTACGGAATATTTTTGCTTGCATTCTGTAACACCCCGTCCAGTCCAGGCTCAGCCGTTTTGCTGGCCGGGAAGGGTTTTTAGGGAGTGCTTGTTGTTGCTAATCCCACTTTGCAAACAATATTCTCTCCGTCTCTCCTTGCAGTCTGCAATCATTAACAGGATCCAGTGTAGGATTGTGGCCTTAGACCTCCGAGGCCATGGTAAGTCAAAGAAATAAATCTGGAGTCAAATCAGCTTGTTACAATATCCCATTTTTTAAAGGAGATTCAATGAATTCTTCTCAGGATGACTAGGAAAACATCCTTAAGGCATCCCAATTTTGATTCAAAAGCAGGGATGAAAGACTGGCTTCTGTCAGAAGCTGAGACCCCCCTGAACTTTTGCTTGAGACAGTGGTGGACTACTTCCTTCCACCAAGCCATCTTTCATATTTCCATAACCTTTAAGTGATCTCTGCCATGAGAAATAAGGCTGTTCTTTCTTTTTAAGATCCATAAAGAACAGTTATGGGCAGTGTTTCCTACCCATAGTACCAAGTGTTCCTGTTAATTCTGTGTTTCTTAATTATTCATGTTCATTGCAGTAGGCTTGCTCTTCATATCTATGCCTAAAAGCTTTGTACCGTCACTGCTCTAAGTCCTGAGGGGGCCTGAAGTTTTTCAGCTTAAGTGAACTTAACTTGGGTTGGGTTTTTTTCAGGAGAAACAAAAGTAAGGAATCCTGAAGATCTGTCTGCAGAGACTATGTCAAAGTAAGGAAATTTATGCTTGTTTCCCTTTTCACAAACCTCCCCTTTATCTCCTTGGCTGAACAATAAACTACTTGAGGGCACACAGCCTTCGTTCAAAGGAGCTGGAAGATAGTATAATTTCACGTGACTCTGGTAGTTATCCCTGCTTTCCTTCCATTCTGGAACAGTTTGAAATTATGTCCCTCCCAGCTGAGTCAGATTCCAAGGCCTGGAGTTGTTCTCCCAGTACCCTGAGTTTTTAAACAGTGAGCACTTTGAACCTGCCACATACTGAAAAGTTCCTGATGGAGGCGGAATGCTTCCCTTAGACATCCATGGGGTATTTTGGCCTGAAATCACCAGATTGACTCTTCCTCAGCCCTTGGAGTGAGTGTTCAGAGTGGGCCCACATTGGCCTGGTAACACCCCTGAAGTCTGGGTCACAGACACAGGATTTTCGAGCATAGAATTGCTTTTTCAAACTGTCACGACCCACTTTGGCATGCAAATCCATCCCCCTCTTGAAAAAACTGTAAGAAAAGCAAATACCCACTGCTAAGCACATTATGTTCTGTCCATATTTAGTACAAAGAGACTCTTTGCTGTGACTACAACTAAATGATGAAGGATTTTGTAACCTTCCCATGGACAAATCCACTTGGTTTGTTGAGGGGAGGCCATGTGTGAAATGTATTCTGACTTCCATTGTATACCTTATTCCTGCTGCTTATGCCTTGTCAGATCCTGATGTGTTACTGTCCTAGGAGATGCTGGATTTAATAATTAGAATATTTTAGATCTGGAGCAGCATTGCTCTGGGGGGAAAGCAAGTTCATTTTGTTTTGAAACCTTCCCCTCTTCTTAGAAATGAGCTTGAAACTAAGTCCTGAGCATCTTTTAAACTGGAGCCTTAAATTATAGCTAGTGTTCCTATTCTTTTAAATCAAGTCCTCAAACAATTTTCTCTAGCAGAGCAGACAAGCTGGTCAGCCTGTTCATTCTTCTTCGCTTGTTTTCCATTTTCAATACTGCTCAGTTCTCAGGTTCCTCTGAATGGCTGTAGTCAGGAAAGCCAGCTGGGGGGTGTCTTTAAACTGCTCTTCAGGAGATTTCAGTTGTTACCTCTGCTGCTGTTCTGGGGTTTGAGAGTCATACCAGCCAGCTTTCCCATCCTGGGAAAAGTGTCAAGAAGTGACAGCTTCAGTTTATCAGGAGGTGCCTTTTGGGAAGGGTGGCGAAATTGCCCCTTGCCTGTCTGTGCTCATAGAGAGTCTCAGTCTTTTTGCTCGTGCTCAGTGTTGTTCATCTTTGCCATGGTCAGCAGGGCCCAGTTATTTTTTGTCTCTCTAATTCCAGTTTCTTCTTTTAAGAACAATGAATTTCTTGGTTTGTGCTTCCATGCAAGATGATTTGACAGCTTTTTATCACCTTTTATTTAACATTCCCACCAGCAAATGTCAGCCTAAAATGTTTTCTACAAGGAATCACAGAATTTGGGCTGGAAGGGACTGTAAATTTCATCCACATGGGCAGGGACACCTTCCACTAGACCAGGTTGCTTGAACATCTTTTAAATTAGTATCTTTTAAATGAGGATAGAGAGATAAATAGAAAGAGAAATGACATGCACGTGCAGGGAAGCCCTGCTGGCAGGGTTTCCCGCTTTGGTGCAGGGATGAAGCAGTGACAGCAGAGTAAGCGTGTTTGTTGCCTGCGGGTTAGAGGAGGCTTTGCGGGCATGTCCCCGGTCCTGGCGGAGGCGGAGGTGCCAGGCCGGCTTTGCTGTCCCTCTGCAGAGACGTGGGGAGCGTGGTGGAAGCGCTGTACGGGGACCTGCCGCCGCCCATCATGCTGATCGGGCACAGCATGGGGGGGGCCATCGCCGTGCACACGGCCGTCGCCAACCTGCTGCCCAGCCTGTTGGGGCTCTGCATGATCGACGTCGTGGAAGGTGAGTGGCCTGCCCGCCGAGGCTTCCAGCCCCTGTGCCGGGCTGCTGCCTCCCAGCTCTTCTCTTAGCCCCAGATCCCTGCATACACAAGGGTTTGCCCCAATTTTAAACCCATTCCACCCTCTTACAGATCCTGCGCACACAAAAATCTTTCCAGTGTGACCCCTCCTTTTCCTTTTCCTTTTCCTTTTCCTTTTCCTTTTCCTTTCCCTTTCCCTTTTCCTCTTCCTTTTCCCAGTTGTACTCTCTGTTTGTTTTTTTCCTGGTACTGTCACAGAATCAGAGAATCAGCTAGGTTGGAAAAGACCTTTGAGACCACTGAGTCAAACCTATGACCTAACACCACCGTGTCAAGCAGACCATGGCACTAGTTTCTTTGAAACACTTTCTTGATGGGGAAGATGGTGGCTTTTGCTGTAATGCTTGGTGCTGATAAATGATTGCTGCTTTCTCTTGCTGTCTGAACATCCTACCTATTCAAATAGTAATTTTCCAATATGACTGTTGGCTTAGAAATATTAATCTGTACTTTCCTTAGCAGCATTAAATCACTGGGGAGCTCCAGCTCTCTGTGAGGGTGTTGCAGCCAGTTTTGTATAGAGGGATGTGGCAGTAGTTTCATCAGATGCCATGAAGTTGATGAAGATTATGTCATTTGCTCTTAGGTACAGCCATGGATGCCTTGAACAGCATGCAGAACTTCCTAAGGAGTCGTCCCAAAACATTCAAGTCGCTTGAGAATGCCATTGAGTGGAGGTAGAGCTTGGGCTCATTCTCAAATCACTTGTCTTTGTAGCCTGACTCCCGAAGGAAACAAAGTTTATATAATTTGGCTGTTTACAGGCCCTGTCCCAGCCCCATGCCATGGGTTTAACCCTGTTTCACTGTTTCCCCACCAGCACTTCTCCCTCTTTCTCACAGTTACAGTGACAGTGGGAGGTTCACATAAGTTTAGCTTGAGCCACTCTGTTCAGTCTGAGAGCAGGAGCTTTGGGAATAGTTTGGGGAAATCCTGAGCTGTAGAGGAGTTTAACTCATTTCTGGGCCTGCTGATTTCTTGAATCTCTTTTAGTAAATATTTCTGTCTTATCATTATTTTTTCTGCCCTAGTGTAAAAAGTGGACAGATAAGAAATCTCGAATCTGCCAGAGTTTCTATGGTCGGTCAAGTCAAACAGTAGGTGGCCTTTGGTTTATTTCATTTATTATTTTAAAATATTTTTTTTCTGTTTTACAATACCATTGCTACATAAGTGCATTTGAAAATGAAAATTTCTTAAAGCAAAATTGCTGAACACCTGTGGTTTAATCCTGGGTGGTGTTTTGATTTGGATTTTTTTCTTTTGTCAGGGAATCAGTTTCTGATTTTATTTTCACAGGTGCGAAGGGGCTGCCAGTCCTGAATGCCCTAAAGCCATAGTAGAGGGAATTATTGAGGAAGAGGAGGAGGAGGAGGAGGATGAGGAAGGAGGAGGCTCTGTCAACAAAAGGAAGAAAGAGGATGACACAGAGGTTGGGAGTTTGTTGGTGTGTTTTCAGCTTCCCCTGCAAGAGCTGTCACCCGTGGTTATCCAAATCATTCTGATATGAAAGGGAGCCACTCCAGGGAGAGAAAACTGGATGAGAGCCAAGCCCAAATGTTCAGACAATTTGTGAGCTATTTGTGTCAGTAAAAAATAGCAAATTGATTGCCCTGAATCCTGCAGTCTTCTCCTGAAGGCTCTTCTCCTCTTGGTGCAGCTCTTTCTGACTTTCTTGTTCCCTGCTCATGTACTTTGATTTGGAGAGAGATTTAGAAGCAAGGAGGGTCATCCCTGGAAGTGTGCAATCCACCAGAGGGAGCCAGTATTTTTTTATTTTTTATATCTATGTATTTATGCATTTCCAGGTGGCTCCCTGAGTTGGTTTTCTTTCCGCTGTTTTACTGATCACTAATGCAGAGCTCTCTCTCCTCCCTGCAGACAAAGAAGGAGCATTTATACACGTGGCGAATCGAACTGGCCAAAACAGAAAAGTACTGGGATGGCTGGTTCAGGGGTTTATCCAACCTCTTCCTAAGCTGTCCAACTCCAAAGCTTTTGCTTTTAGCTGGTATGTGTCTCTTCCAGTCCTGGTGTGCACCTCAGTGATGTCACGCGGCATTTTAGAGAACAGGGTCAGCACTGGGCTGCAGTGTTTCCTGGGAATACCTGGGCTTCTCTGTGTCTCCTAAAATAGCGTGGTGTGATTTGAACTTCTCGGGTGAAACTCAAATACAGCTTTAAGCCCTTTTTGTACCTTAACAGCAAATACAGTGTGTAAATATCCTTTTAAGTTGTAGGGAGGGCTGTGCTCTTGCACTTTTTGGCTGTGTTTCTTTCCTGCATCTTTACTGTCTCAAGGTGCAGCAGTGAAATGTCCTTGTTGTGGGTGTCAGAGGTGTTTATTTTCTGTTTTTTCAAGCTAATGTCTCTTTTAAAATATGGAGTAAAGCCTGGCTCAGAGAATTGTGTTCTCTCTGGCTGTTCTCCAAAACATTTGTTTATTTGATTGTAGGTGTTGACAGGCTGGATAAAGATCTGACCATTGGACAGATGCAAGGTAAGTATTTAATATTGTTACTTCAGCCTTACTGTAATGCTCTTTTTGCATGACACCTTGTTGCTATGGGTACAGTCAATATCCAAACAAATGGACATTAAAGAATTCGTCCATCCCAAAGTGTTCTGCTGTGGTCAAGGAAAGGTGGGGAAGGTGAGGAGGGAAAGGTTCAATTCAAAGGGCTGTTGCTGTGGGTTTTGTTCAATCTAGTGTTCAGTGCTCCCAGCATTGGAGCTGCTACACTTCTCTTGGATAAGAATGATTGTCTGTGATGGCTTCTTTCTAATCCATTTTTTTCCTTTCTAGCTACATTCCTGATGTTCCTAGCTAGAACACTTGGGTCCATTCATAATTGTCCCATCTCCCAGTGTTTCTGACAGACAGCAGACCAAGATTAAGCACCTTCATTCATGTTTTGGGGTTTGGGTTAGGTTTTCCCCCCCATCCTTACTTTCCAGAGCAACCAGTACTGGAAAGTAGTATTGGATAGCAGGATAACTGTTAACTTAAGGTAAATCTGGTAGGAGTTCTAACTCTGACACTTGCCTGAATTGAGAAGGTCTGAGAAGTTCAGCTTCATTTTAACTCCTGGGAACCTGTTCTAGTTACACCTGGAGAAGGTGAATTAAGCAGCTGGTCCACGTTTTCTTTGGAGCCCATGGGCTGGTGTGGAGTCTGCCAAGACTTCCTGCCATCCCTGGGGCCTCTTTTCCAGCTACATTTAGTGAGGTCAGTTGGTCCAGAGGGTGAGATCCATGTGCTGACTCTCTCAATCCACAGGGAAGTTCCAGATGCAGGTCCTCCCACAGTGTGGCCATGCAGTCCATGAAGATGCTCCAGACAAGGTGAGCCCCACCGTGGGGTTGAAGCTACATAAGCCACGATCTGAAATGCAAAAAAGGATCTGTTCCTTACCATGCAGCAGAGATCATACTATAGGGGCATCTTTTGGCACGACAACTGGCTTTCACAAGCAGCTTGGGTTTTTTAGCTCTCTGGAAAGCCCTGGCTAAGATGTTACATGCCACAGGGCTGGGCCATGGATTTAACTCTCAGGCCTGTGGTGATGTACCTAATTCTACCCATGTGGAGTGTGGATTTCTCCTCCCTTCCTTTTCCTCATGCAGTTCCCCACTATCCCTTGCACTAAGCTGCAGCTTTAGGGGTTGGTCTGTGTTTTATTGAGTTGGGTGGCTCACATTTTCCAAATAGAAACCAAATGTTCCTGAAGCAGCTTTGACAGGGCAGTGCGGCTTCTGGGCACTGCTGGAGTTTGTGTCCAGATGGAAGGAGGAATGCGGTGCAGCCAGTGGAGCCTGTGGTTGGGAGCACATCTGGTTTTAAAGCTCATTCTGCACTGACAGCTGTGTTAAAACTCAGCCATTCTGTGCTTCACTTCACCAGTCTGAAATAGGTGATTTTATCTAAACATACTGAGTTCTTGTTACTCTTTTTTATACATTCTGAGCAATACTGACCAGGCTGGACGGGGCTTGGAGCAGCCTGCTGTAGTGGAAGGTGTCCCTGCCCATGGCAGGGGTTGGGACTGGATGAGCTTTAATGAGCCTCCCAACCCAAACCATTCCAGGTTACTGTCCTGCATCCTGAATTTACCTTTTCTCCCTGCTAAACTTAGACATTGTTTTAAGAATTACTGAAATGGGTGGAGAAAAAGTTTGGTCACTTCTTGATGGCAGGCTCAGTGTTGGAGTAAAGCTGGAGGTGTGTTACACAGAGCTCTTGTTTTAAAGGAGCAAACGCTTCAGCAACAGACTCCTGAGGACATGAACTGTTGTTGGAAATACTGCAGGCTTTGAAAACTGACTGGGTTTCGTCTTCTCTTTGTGTCCCTTTAGATCCTGAGCTATTTTTTTCCCTTCTCTCAGGTTGCTGAAGCTGTTGCAACGTTCCTGATCCGTCACAGGTTTACAGAGCCCATTGGTGGATTCCAGTGGTAAGGCTCCATGGAGCTGTGTCCCTGAGCAGAGCTCCTGCTCTCACTGCCTGTTGGGCTCTTGAGGTGGGAGGCTGGAATTTTAGCATGGTGCTAAAAACCACAGATAAACAAACAGCTCTGAATCACAGCCAGTAATACATTCGGTGTTTGTGTTCCTTTTAAATTTCTCACATATTTACATGTGCTGATGAAACCTCCTTCCTTGGAAGGAAGGAGCAAAGCAGACTTCTTTCTTTAGAGCCTGACAGAAAGCAAAATGACAAATTTTATGGCATTTATCTTAAATAATATTTCATTAAGTAACCAAGGCCCTGTGTTCTGGAAACAACTTGTGTCACACTCCCTTGGCCAAGAAATACTGGTGAGATCAGGCAGGTAAAGCTGTGTGCTTCACTTTGCAGACTTTCCATACTTATCTCATGTGTCTTCTTATCAAAATGGCCTGTGGAAGCCAGGCCCCTGTGATCAGCCAGGCAGTGAGAGAAGGGTGTGATTGATAAGCTTGATAGTGTAGGTTGATGTGTAAATAGGGAGAGAGGGAGAAGACCTAAGGACTTTACAGCTAAATTTAGGTTGTCGCAGAGTTTGCAGAGAATACCTCAATGCTAACACGGAGTCTTTCTTCCGTTCTCTTTTTTGCCTCCTAGTGTGTTTCCTGCTTGTTAATATCCTGGTGTTCTCCAGCACTGATTCCCATTGTAAATAAACTGCACCAGAGGCCACTGTGATGTATCCATATCCTCTCATCTCCCAGTCCAGCAGCAGTGAGAAGTTGGTGTGAGATTCATCCCCTAGAACTAGCTCTCCAGAATATCTAAATTCTTAGGGACTTCCTTGATGGGAAGCAGCTTCTACTGAAGACCATGAAAAGCTCTTCAGGCCCTTGGAACTGGGATCCTCTTCTCTGCTGCCACAAGGAAAAACCTCCTGGAATCCCATGTAGTCAATCATACCAATCTCCACCAATTCTCAGGCTTTCTTGGACCCAGCTGCAGAAGGGCTGTTGGCAGTCCAGATCCATTGAGGGCATTGCAGCACAGCCAAAGGCTTCAGGATTTCTCTGTGGAATCATAGAATCATCTTGGAAGTGCCCCTTAGATTTGGGTTTTATATATACACTTTTTTTTCCCCCCTAAAGCAGATGAGGAATCGGCTTCATTGGGAGCTCAGTTTTCATCTCACCAGCGCCAGCCTTAGCGGTTAAGCTGTGGGAAAAGCCTGGAGGCCACTTTCCTGGGAAAAGTTGGATGGGATTGTAAATCAAAAAGGCGAGGGGGGGACTGTGAGCTCCATTTCAGAGTCTTGCAGCTTTTCAGGTGCTTGTTTCAAGTCCTCTCTGGGAAGAAGAGCCTGAATAACTCCATCTACTACAGACACATCCCAGGCCAGAGGACTCTGAACCTGCATTTATGGGAAAGACCCAAGAGCAGCAGGGACAATGTGGTCAGCAGGCAGTTTGGTTGTTTTCTGCCCCTGGAATGTGTTTGTTCTTCCCTTCTTGTAGCTGCCACACACAGCTGGGCAGAAATCAGCACCTTTGGGATGGAAAAATATGGAATGGGCTGTAGGAAAAACCCTGGGAGAGCTTGGAGTCGGTCCTGCTGATGTTGATGCAGAGGTGTAGGCAACTGTTCTCCCCAGTTTTAGAGGAAGGACCTTGTTTCCACTGTTGCTTCCTAGATAATTTCATTGTCTGCCTTTGAGAATTCCATGTGCACAGAGAGATTTTCTTCAGGGTTCAGTTATCCACAGACAGTTCCTGGGCTTGCTTTCACCTAAGAGTCACTTTTGAGTGCAAGAGCAGACATGTTTTGGAGCAGTTTTCCTCAATATTTTGCTGGTGGATGTGTGAAATCCCTTTTTTTGCCTGGTGTCCATAACCCCTTGCTGCTGTTCAATGATTTTAACCCTGCTCTGCCGAGGCGGAGTTCTTTGGTGATCTGGGAGCTGCCCTGTGCATCCCATGACAAAAGCCATCAGGAATTCTTGGCACTTGAGAGGTGCGGATGGGGCATAGGTTTAACCATGGCCTTGGGCCTGGTGGAGCTCCCCTTAGCTGTGATTCACCGGGCACAGCCACCGTGGTGGCCTTGCTCCCTGTCCCTTCCCTGACACATCAGACTGGGAAGCGCCTGGATTAGAGACAGGAAGGCCTCATTCCAGAGAGGAATGCCCTCCTGGCACTTTGGCCGTGGCACTCAGGTGTTGCTGGCTCTCTGTGAGTCACCGTGTCCATGCATTAATTTGATGTAGCGTCCACCCTGGTTTAGTTCCTGATGAATTCAGTGGATCTTCAGTAGTCAAGATACAAAATAGTTCTTTCCCCAGCCATGTCCCCGAAATGGCCAAAATTCTCTTTTGCAGGAGACCCCTTTGTTCAGATTGTTAGGGATGAACTAATCCAGCGTGTCTATCCAGAGTCTCACTTCCCGGGATCACACTCGTGAATGATCGTGGTGAAGTCACATTCCTCCGTGCTGAAGTAACTCGGAGAGTCTGACTTGGAGTGATTCCTCTCGTTATCCCTTTGATTTGTGAGCTTGTCAAAAAGCCCGACCAAACAGAACCCTCCATGGAAAGCCAATCAGTTTTGTATTCTGTAGAAGCACCACCGGAAAAGGAATGATTTCTGAAATCCTGTGGGCTGCCTGGGATTCTGTTTTGCTGTTAACATTGAGTGAGTGAAAAGAAAATAAATATTTCAAGAGCCTATTTAATTGAATGGTGCATCGCTCCGTGACGCTCCCCGCCCTGCCTTGCCCTGGATAGGTGCCTGTTCAGGGACTTGTGTGGTACTGGATTAAAAAAATGGATTCCAGGGGCAGCAGCAGCACTGTGGGGGCGGGTGGAAGGGAAATTCCTTTTGGCTCTCAAGCCATGCACATTTTTGAGGCTGTACTTCTGTCTGAGAAGTATTAATGCTCCTGCTGCAGTTTCCAGGGGGCTGCAGCTGGGATAAATGCCATTTGGTGAAGGATACACAGGCTGTGGTAAAAGTAACTGCAGAGAGAAAGAGTCTTTGGCTCATGAGAAACTGGGACGCACAAAAATTCCTCCCCAGAACTCCCAGCTTTGCATTTTTCCTGCAGCCTTTTGATTACTTAGAAACCTCTCTTGGTTTTGTTTCACTTGTTGGATTGAGGATCAGTGGCAACTTTCCCTGTGGAGGATCCCAAGGTTTGGCAGGAGCAGGAGATGCACTTTGGGATGCTGGCCTGTTGCAGGCTTCATTTTAATTGAATAAATAAAATAAATAAATGTCCAAGACCTAGGATGAGGTTTGCCAGATTATGTGTACTGGACAAAGCCATCAGGGGCTTAGAGATGACTGGAGCATTGGGATTGTTGGAAAAAGATTATTTCCTATATTGCCAAAGCAGGTACTCTTGCTTTGAATAAATCAACGCTTGAGCAAGGAATTAAACTCAGGCCTGAGGCTGTCCAGCCAGAATTCTTCCCTCAGATTGTGACGGGGGTCTGCAGAGGTGATGCAGCAATAGGTAAAGTTATTTTTTCCCTTTTTGCCAGGGAAAGGCTGAGGAAGCCCATTCCAGCCCTGCTTTCAATGTGTTTGTGATTTGCAAGAAAAAGGCAGAGCTGGGCAACACAGACCTTGGAGAATCCCCCCCAGGAGGGTCTATTGGGTATTATGAAGAAGTTTTTTAGGCCCTGGCACTGGGTGCCCAGAGAAGCTATGGGTGCCCCTGGATCCCTGGAAGTGTCCAAGGCCAGGCTGGACACTGGGGCTTGGAGCAGCCTGGGATAGTGAAGGTGTCCCTGCCCATGGCAGGGGTGGCACTGGATGGGCTTTAAGGTTGGTCCCTACCCAAATTATTCTGATTCTCTGACTTTAGCACTGACATTTCTCCTCTTCTCCACTACTGCCTTTTCTTTTGGGAGCAGGAATGCCTGGGAAAAGGGCTGTGTTGAGGTGCCTGGGAACCAGCTGTAATCAACACTCTTGGAAATCTAGACCTGGATCTTTAGGCAAGGTCAAAAACCTGAGTTTATGGCTTTTCACTTCCAAGACCCCTTGTCCCTAGTGCATTCTCCCCTCTGTCCCCGAGCCTGGCGCTCTGCTCACAGGCTGGAAGTGCCCTTTGTGATGCCCAAACCTGCATCCCTGGGTTGTGCTGTCCGTCCGTCCGTCCGTCCCTCGGCTCTGTGTTCATGTGGCATCCGACACGGCGGGAATGGGACTGGGTGTTTGCTCCAAGTTTTGCTGCCGGGTGCTTGGCCAGTTGTGGCTGAGCTTTCCCAGTGTGGCAGGGTGACATCCTGCCACGTGCTGCTGCTTCCAGAAGGAAAATGTGCGAGTGGGTGTGGGTGTGGGTGTGAGTTCTCTGGAGACCACACGCTGTGTCCCGTGTCAGCCTCATCCTGGTCTTGTCTTGTTCTGTGTCCACTGCCCTTGCCTACAAATAAAGCATTTGTGAAAAGCCTGCAGTAGGAATTCCTGCTTTCCCTTTAGCTGTGATGCCTGGGCTCCTTGGAGCAGACTGTGGAGGAAGGGGGTTGATCCAGCTGTTCCTGCACCAGAACCAACCACTGGGTTTTTCAGGTGACTCACGGAAGCCTCTTGTCATCCAAAATGCTCCCCCATCCCTTCCCTGCACCCCAGTGTGGGGAGGAGGGGAGAATTTAGCCACAGCTTTCACTTTTCCTCCTCCTTTCTGTGACCAATGACTCCCATATGTACAGAAACATCTGGAAGTAATAAACCGGAGCACTGGGGCTGGTGAGTAACCTGTGCTCTGTTCAGCCTTCTCTGAGTCCTGCGGTGCTTGTTCCTGACTGAAAAGCAGGAACTGGGAGAAACTGGGAGTCTCCCAGGCTGTTTTACATTCCGGCAGGTTTAACAGCCCCAAAGGGCTGCTGGAGCCTCCTCCCAGCGCTCCAGCTCCTGCTGGCCTGCCCAGATGCTCCCTGCAGCTCACCCCCTATCCCTGTGTGCCTCTGCAGGGGTTAATCCATGGCTGGATAGAGTGATAAACACATCTCTGACCCCAAAGCAAGGAGAGCCTCGGGAGAGGTCTGCCTTCTGCTCCTATCCCCCTCCCCGATTTCTGTCCTTTCCCTTCCAGCTGGGAAAGAGGTAAGGCCAGGAGGTGATACGGTGACCTCCCTGGAAAGCTGGGTTTCCATCCTGGAGGATTTGAATCTCATTCCAAATGTCACCTAGATGAGTGTCTCGGTTTAGAGACAAGTTTAGGAGAAAAACGCTCTGAAATGAGTATGTCCTCTAAAGAAAGGGTTCCAACAATCCCTTTCTGCCAACAGGAGGTTAACAGTAGATGAAAGTGAAAAAACTCCAGTCGTTTATTCCCAGAGTGCCCACACGGCGCGGGAAAAGAAAATGAATAAATGCTAAATATTGACTCGTCCGACCTTAACACCACTGCGGCCCCCCCCACCACCACCACCACCCCAGCCGGATAGAAACAAACCAAACCAAAACCAAAACAAACCAAAACAAAAACCAGAACAAGAACAAAACAAACAAAAAACCCCAACAGAACAAAACAAAATCCCAGGGAAAGGGAAAAAAGCCCACAACGGCCTCAACGTGGTGGGGAGGGGAAAAGATGGCGGCGGCTGCTGCCTCAGGGAAAGGGAAACTCAAAGGGTGCACGCAGCAGCCCGGGCAAAACGGAGGGCAGGGAACCTGCTGGATTTATGGCGAGGCCCCCTCCTCACTGCAGATGAAGCCGCTGGATTTGGTGTCCTGTCTCCGGTCGGGTCTGGGGCCGGGCCGGGCCGGGGCGGCCCCGCCCGTGCCGCCGGTCGCCGGCCGGTGCTCCTCCCGCCGGGACCGTGGGGCGGCCGCAGCCCAGCCCCAGCCCCAGCCCCAGCCTCCCTGCTCCCCACAGCCGCAACCCCAGCCCCAGCCCAGCCTCCCTGCTCCCCGCAGCCCCAGCCCCAGCCCCAGCCCCAGCCTCCCTGCTCCCCGCAGCCCCAGCCCCAGCCCCAGCCCAGCCTCCCTGCTCCCCGCAGCCCCAGCCCCAGCCCCAGCCCCAGCCCAGCCTCCCTGCTCCCCGCAGCCCAGCCCCAGCCCCAGCCCCAGCCCAGCCTCCCTGCTCCCCGCAGCCGCAGCCCCAGCCGCAGCCCCAGCCTCCCTGCTCCCCGCAGCCCCAGCCCCAGCCCCAGCCTCCCTGCTCCCCGCAGCCCCAGCCGCAGCCCCAGCCCCAGCCCAGCCTCCCTGCTCCCCGCAGCCCCAGCCCCAGCCCCAGCCCCAGCCCAGCCTCCCTGCTCCCCGCAGCCCCAGCCCCAGCCCCAGCCCCAGCCCAGCCTCCCTGCTCCCCGCAGCCCCAGCCCCAGCCCCAGCCCCAGCCCCAGCCCAGCCTCCCTGCTCCCCGCAGCCCCAGCCCCAGCCCCAGCCCCAGCCCCAGCCCAGCCTCCCTGCTCCCCGCAGCCGCCCACGGAGGTGCCGGCTGGGCGCGGGCTCCTGCCCGGCCCCGTGCGCCGCCCGGAGCCCGGCTGCCTGCTTTTTGCTCTTCGCCTTCCAGTCACCTCGGGGCTGCGGTCGGGTGCAGAAAGGGAGCTTGTCTGCAGGCAGGCGTGGGGCCAGGACGGCTGGAAGGAGCTGCCTTCTCCCCGAGACTGGATTTTGGCATTCCAAAACAGATGGGAGCCGCAGGGATAGGGCTTGGCACCCCAGGACAGACTCCGGTTTAGTGTCTTTTGTCTTTATTTCCACCCGGCTTGGCCGCGGTTGAGCAAGCGCCCCTCCCGATCACCCCCTGCTCCGCTGCTGCCCCCTCCCTCCCTTCCTCGCTCCGCTGTGCCGGGGGGCTTTGCCACCTGCAGATGTCACATCTGTGATCCCACGGCCGCTCAGTCCTGCGGGTCAGCACTGCACGGCCGCCGGAACTCCTGCCCGTGTTCATGGATCCACTTATTCGCCACTGGAACGGACAAGGACACGCACCGCTGTCTGGTCCCTTCCCTCTGCGCCTTTCTCTAATCCTGTGCTGCTACCGGGGAACTTTCTCCCTGTTTTCCAGGGTATTTCTGCATTCCCAGCCCCTCTTGCCTCCCTGTCGGTGGGGCTGTCCCTCAGCCCCGTGTCACCCCGGGGTGACACCTGGTAGCATCTCTCACCCCACTTGTCCCCGGCCAGGACGGGGCAGCCGGCGTGGAGGGTGTCCCCATCACCATTCCCATTCCTCCGCAGGTTCCACCAGAAAAGAGCCGCATTCTGCGGAGCAGAGATGGTTTTGGTACCCTAAAACAGAGCTGGGATCCCCAAGACTGAATTTTGGCACCCCAAAACAGATTAGGGAGCCTGGGGCTGGTGTTTGGCATCAGGAGAGGCTTGACCACAACTCCCTGCGAGAGCTGAGATACAGAGAGCAGCACCCTCCCTTCCCTGCTCCCAGCGGTTCCACCTGACCCCTCACCTTGACCACGGGCACGCTGAAGTTGGCATAGATGAAAGCAGTGGAGCCTCCAGCCTCCACTGCACTCAGCTGGAAAAGGAGCAAAAATAGGAGCCATGGATCCCCCCTTCCCTGTGATGCTCCTTTGCACAGGGAAACTGAGGCACAAAACCTCCCTTGGGCCCCAACTCTGTTCCCCTCACCTTGGCACGGCACAAGCTCCTGAATACTCCACAGACACTGGCACTTCCCACGCACTCCAGTGTTTTAGGGCTGCCCTCACCCACCCCATATCCCGTGAGGGCCAAGCCAGCGCCATCCCTCCAGGCTTGGAAACGAGGGGGGACTCACGTAGATCATGATTGTGGCGATCCTGTTGCCCGACTTCATTCTGTACAGGGGGCTCTTCATGGACTGCTCCAAAAGGGGAGGTGGGCACGGTCAGTGCTGTGGGGACGGTCAGTCCTGCACTGACACAGCTCAGCCCAGAGGCCCCTCACACCCCTGCAGCTCTAAGCTGCCCCACACTGTTCCCCCCACAAAAAATCCCTCCTTCTCCCTTCTTTTTTCTCACTCCTTCCCTCCCTTCCCAGGAATATCCCAGGCACCCACCCAGGGATCACCATCCTGGGACCATCCATCCCACCCCTGCTAGGGGCCATCCCAGGCTGCCTCACGAAGAACATCTCAGGGATCACCATGGGGACACCCCCAGGGACCGTTCAGGGTCTTCCCTTGGGCACCATCCCAGCAGCATCATGAGGAGCATCCCAGGGCCCATCTCCAGGAATATCCCAGGGACTACCCAAGAGTTCTCCTTCAGGAACATCTGAGGAATCACCCCAAAGGCCAACCCAGGGCCCATCCCCAGGAATACCCCAGGGACCACCCCTAAGTCCACCACAGGAGCACCACAGGAACCCCCCTGGGTGCCATCCCATGGTCCCCCCACCCGGCAGCTCCCTGACCGTGGCGTGGTCGAAGTGTGGCTCGTAGTGGCCTCCCAAGCCGTAGTTGACCACCTGCAGGTACTCGGCGTAGGGCGGCCGCAGGTCCAGGCCGGTGACGGCGGCGATGCGCCGATCCAGCGCGCGCACCACAGGGTCGGCCGTGTCCTTCAGCCAGGCGCTGTGGGACCACCCCACGTCAGCCCCCCGAATTCACGTGTGGCTGGGCTTCACCCTCAGGGCACGGCTGGAGGGGCCAGGCCTCCCAGCATGGCTTCGCTGCCACCTCACAGGTGGCCATGGAGCCACTGGCCAGGTCCCACTGGCTGGAGGACGAGGGAGGGGTGGCCACTACCTCTTGCTTATCCGGTACTCGGCTTTCTGCTGCTTCTCCCCAGAGGCAACCACGGATCTCTGCAGCTGAAGGACACATGGGGGGTGCATGTTGCCACCCATGGGGACCCTCACACCGAGCAGGGGCCGTGGTCAGGGTGGAAGTTGGTGTGTCTGAACCAGCTGGTTGCCAAACGTCCCACCCCAAGGTGTCTCACTGGGGTGAGGGAAGCAGTGACGGCAGGTGGAGTCACCAAGTCAAGCCTGCTTGGGAAGTGGTTTAGGTGCATCTGTGGACCTGGCTTCTTCCAAAAAGTCTTTTGAGGGGCTCACATGGAACTGGGGTCATCATTCCCAGGGTCTCATCTAATCCTAGAGTGCTTTGGGTTGGAAAGGGCCTTCCAAGATCATCCAGTTCCACCCCCTGCCATAGGCAGGGACACCTTCCACTAGACGAAGTGGCTCCAAGCCCCATCCCATCTGAACTCCCTGGAGGAGGCTTTGGCCCTGAAACCTCTCCTATCTCTGCATTCACCATGGATCATGATCTCCTGGGACACCCTGCTGCAGGAAAGGGACATCCCTGGGGATGCGGATGGCTCACCCAGGGCCCTGCCAGCCCCTTGATGGTCTCAGCCTCAGCATCGGTGATGAAATCGTGGTACAGAGCCACATGGGGTTGGATCCAGACCATCTCCTTCTTGGCAGGCTGGAGGAGGAGGAAGGGGCTGCCGTTGGTCTCGTAGGAGCAGCCAAGGTGCAGGAGCTTCTCTGGGGCTGGCTGGGGAGGAAGAGGAGCAAGGAGGGCGTGAGAGGGGGACAGCGGTGGTGGGGGACCATGGCACCCTGGCCAGTCCCACCTGCCCCCTGGGGCGCTGGCACAGCTCCTCGTAGGCATCACGGCTCTGCAGGCGGGTGCTGTTGGGGCGCTGCAGGGGCCCGGCGCTTGCCCCCTTCCCCATCTCCAGCAGCTTCTTGTACTTGGCAACGTTCCTCGACACCCTTTGGTTGCTGGGATCTGCTGGGGAGGTGGTGACACCCAGAATGCTGCATCCCCATCAACCCCCTTCCCTGGCATTGGTCCCTGGAGAATTACCCCAGATGGGGGCAAGAAATGGGGTGAGGGAGGCTGTTGCCATGCAGAGGTGGTGGGGACATCCCAAAATCTTTTCCCTCTTCCTGCTGCGTCCAGGGTTGTCCCACATACCGTAGCGGAGAAACTCCCGGGAGAGGCTCAAGGCGTGAGAGATGTTTCCAGCCTGGATGGGGGAGTGGAGACCCCATAAGCATCCATCCTCCCCCCCATGGTTTGGCTCTACTGGACACTGGGAATGGGGAGGGGACTCGTGGCTGTACCATGAAGTATGAGAAGGCCAGATGGTCCAGAGCATCCTCCAGGCTGCTCCGGTCCTCCAGGTTCCAGCTGCCATAGGAGAGGCGGAAGAGGCTGACAGCCTCTTCCAGCCACGCAATGGAGTGGTAATAGTCACCTGTGTCATAGGCCACCTGCGGGGCAACACGTCACCTGCACCTGCCAGCTGGGCCATCCCATCCCATCCCATCCCATCCCATCCCATCCCATCCCATCCCATCCCACTGCAATTCCCACCCATACCATTGCATCTGTTGCTTTCCTATTGTCATCTCCATCCCCGTTCCCTCCCACATCATCCCCATCCTGTCCCATCCCTTCCTTTCCTGTTCCATCCCCACCTCAGTCTCTGTCCCCGTTTGCACCTGCACTTCCATCCCATGTGAAGAAACCCCCATGTCCATCCCTATGGAAGCAACACCCCGGGCTGGAGAAGCTTTGTGGAGGCTTAGGGGGCTCTCCCTCACCTTTCCCACGTGGAAGCAGTCGTCGGCAGAGAGGGAGGCGCGCCGGCCGGGGCTGTAGAGGGGCGGGTGCCCGGATCTCTGGAAGACGCCGCTGGCCAAGCCCTTGACGCTCAGTGCGTAGACGTCCTGCAGCCGCATCAGCGCCCTGGCCGCCCCGTCCAGGTCCTCAGCTCCAGGCAGCTCCTGCTCCACCTCCCTGAGGCCAGCATGGAGTGCTGCAGGGTAGGAAAGAGGTAAAATTAATGAAATTATGAGGTGCAATCATCCTTATCAGCTCATTTCCCTGCACATCCTGCTCCTCCATCCATTCCACTCCTCCAACAATTTCCTTGCTTCTTCACCTGTTCCCCAGCCCCTCCATCTATTTCCTGGCCTAGGTGACAGAGGGGACACAAGGCCGAGCGTCTTCCCCGTACCCTGGGTGTTCCTGGTGGCCTCGTCGCTGTAGATGATGTTGGGCCAGTCAGAGTGGAGGCGCTTGATGAGGCTGAAGGCCAACAAGGGGTTGTCCACCGAGGCCTCGGGGTCCTGGTGCAGTGCCTGGACCTTCTCATAGAACCTACAGGGCGCCCACGGGAGGACACTTCGATGCTGCTCTGCGTTGACACTGCCCGAGTGAGGGCTGAGTGCCCCCACTGTTGGGCAGCTTCGCCTCAGCGTCCTCTCTGTGGCCAAGCCAGAGCGGAGGGATTGCCCAACCCAGCCCTGGTGGGACTGTGGGGATGGTCCATGCCTTGGGGATGCTGCCACCCAGATCCCCATGGCTTGGGGGCCATGTCCCCCTCCTGGGGCACAGCTGGGGGAACGGGGGGCCTGAGCCACGTTCAGTCTCAGCTTCCCGTCCTCCCACCACCCTCTTATTTAGGGCCACTCCCAAAAATGGGGTGCTGCGGGGAAGGTGGGGATGGGATAACCCCTCCTCGTAGCCAGGGAATCACCCACGCCTGGGGCTGGGGGGCGGGATGGGTGGCTGGAGGGGAGCGGATGCTGCGGGCGCCCCAGCCGTGGCCGCGGCGCCGTCGGGGGGTCCCGGTACCTGCGGAGGAGGTGCAGGCGGGAGCTCTCGTCCCGCAGGTAGGAGCGGAGCCGGCGGAGCAGGCGGCGCTCGGCGCCCAGCGCTCCCCGCACGCTCAGCATCGCAGAGAACGTCTCGGCCGGGGCGGGGGGCGGCAGCAGCGCCAGCAGCGCCCCCAGCACCCCCAGCGCCCCCAGTGCTCCCAGCGCCCCCAGTGCTCCAAGAATGCCCAGTACCTCCAGTGCCCCAGCGCCCCCAGTCCCAGCGGCGCCCCCAGAACACCCCGTATCCCAAGCGCTCGCAGTGCTCCAAGTACCCACACTGTCTCCAGCCCCAGCGCGCCACCAGCACCGTCAGTGCTCCCAGTATCCCCAGTACCTCCAGCGCCCCTACTCCCAGCTGTGGCCCCAGTATACTCAGTGGCCCCGGTGCTCCAGCTATCCCCAGCGCCCCGAGGACACCCTCTACCTCCGGTCCCAGCTGCGCCCCCCGAGCCCCCAGTAGCCCCACCAGTGCCCCCAGCACTCCCGGTGTCAGCCGTGCCCCGAGCCGCAGCGCCCGCATCCGGCCGCAGCCGCCGCCGCCGGGAGAAGCCGGGGGAAAAGGGGCGGAGAGGCCCCGCCTTTGGGGGGAAAAGGGGTGGGGGGTGCCCCGGATCCGCCACGCTGGCTGGGGAGGGCGGTGTGGTGCTGGTCCCCGTCCTGCTCGTCTCTGTCCCCATTCCAATCTGCCCCTCTGTCCCTGTCCTGCTTGTCCCCCTCTTATCTGTCCCCGTCCGGCCCCAGCCTCATCCTGCCAGTCCCTGCCCCTTTCCCTGTTCTGTCCTGGCCCCATCCTGCTCTGTCCTCAGCTTCATCCTGCCTGCCTGCTTCTGTCTGTCCCATTTTATCTTCTGTCGTTCTCTCGCCTGTCCCCATTCCATCTTGCCCCCATCCTGCCCGTCCCTGCCCACATCCTGCCTGTGCCCGTCCCGATACTGCCCGTCCCTCCTCGCACTCATCCTGTTTGCCCCCATCCCGCCTCTCCACACACAAAACACAGCACCAGGATGGAGTGGGAGGTGCCACGCTTGGGGCCATCCTGCATCTTTCTGGAGCAGGGCCAGCTCCGCTGGGATTTTCCCTGCATTGACTGAATTTCGCGTGTTTTGGGAGAATTTTATTTGACAGCTGCACGGGGATGTGAGGTCACTGTCACTGTCGGGATGCTACAACCTGTTCCCTATGGAGCAGAATGAAACGCCCCCCAACACTCCTCTCCCCCCCCCTCAAACAAGATTTGAGAGCTTTTTCCCAGGAGGCAGGAAGAAACTCAGTCTAAAGCAGGCAAGTGAAGAAAACAGGATAAAAAATGGTAAAAACTGGGAATCCTCTGCCACCTGCAGGAACACAGGAACTGGAATATTTTTAACTAAACCAAGATTCCTGGGTACTTTTCCCTCGGGGAATCAGCTGCTCTTGCTGGCACCTTCTGCTTTTCAGCTGCTACCAGGTGAAAAATGCTGATTTTTGGAGAAGCAGCGGCATTTCCTATGCTGTGCTGGCATCCCCCTTGGCCAAGCCAGAGCAGATCCTGCACTGACGCGGGTCACCAACAACATCTGACTGGCGATTAAAAAGACATAATTAAATAAAAGGTACACGACGCTGAGCCTCTGGTGCACTTGAAATATCCTGGTGAGCTTCTCGGCACTGCCACTGCGCTCACTGGATCCGGCTGCTGATGCTCAGGAGTGACCGCACTGCCTAAAACGGGTCTATTTTAGGGAGCCTTGAGGTCCTGATCGCCGGAGGGGTCCAGGGTGAAGAGGCAGAATGTGATTTCCTCGCAGGCGCTGCTGGCGCCGCACTCGAACAAGCACCCAAAGACGCCGCCGGGGCAGACGGCCAGGTCGGAGTAGCCGGCCGGCCCGGCGTGCAGCACCCAGGGCCGCCGCCAGCCCGCCCCGTCCAGCGGCGAGGGGTTGACATAGAGGCCCAAATCGCGCCGGCGCTGCCGGTCGGTGGGGTGGGAGTAGAGCAGCCAGGTGGGCGCCCCGGCGGAGCGGGCGGGCGCGGCGAAGCTGAGCACGCTGCCCTGGCAGCCCTGCGGCGGCTCGCCCAGCGCCGCGCACGGCGCCGGCCGCTCGAAGCGCAGCCCGCGGTCGGTGCTGAGCGCCACGGCCCGGCAGCCCCGCGGCGCCCGGGCGCTGCAGTACAGCACGGGCTGCCGCGGGCCGCCGACCTCCGCCACCTGGCACTCGCCCGTCTGCTCGCCGCCCAGCAGGGCGCCCTTGTGCCAGCGGCGCCCGCCGTCGTCGCTGTAGAAGACTAGGGAATGCTGGCGGGTGAAGCAGGGCAGCCGCAGGGCCCCGCGCAGACAGCCGTGCACGTAGTAGGCGTAGGCCGGCACCACCAGCCGCCCCGAGCCCAGCTGTAGCCCGTGGCCCGGCCCCACGGCGAAGGTGGCCCAGCGGGACAGGTCGGCGCCGATGGCCTCGTCCGTCACGTCCCGCAGCGCGCTCCAGCCGCGGCCGCCGTCGGCGCTGGTGGCGAAGCAGAGACGCGCGGCGCTGCAGCCGCTCCAGATCTGGCACCGCTCCGTCTTTCCCTGCTCCACGCAGATGCAGAAGAGGAAGACGGTGCCGCTCCTGGCGTCGAACAGAGGGCAGGGGTTCATGGTGCGGTGGCCGGGCAGCGCCAACGCCGACAGCTCCTCCATGGGACCCCACTGCCGGCAAGAAGGGAAATGGGGCTCAGCCACGGGGATTCCTGCATCCTGGAGCCACCCGGCATCGCGCCCATCTCTTGTTCCTACAGCCCGGGGGGATTTTACCTTGACGGAGGAGCCGTGCCGGCGGCCCCGCCGCAGCACCAGGTACTTGGCATCCTCGTCCCGGGCCGAGGAGCGCTTCTCGGCAAAGGCCAGGAAAGAATCATCCGCGGGGACGTACAGCAGAGCCGGGATGCGGTAGGTGACCCCACCTGCCTGCCGGAACAGCGTCTCCGGAGGGAAAACGTGCGGGGATACAGGTGGTGGTGGCAGTGGCGGGGGGCTCTCCCCGCCGTCCCCCTGCTGCTGGAAGGGTGGGAAAGTCAGATGTAAAGGGTTAAATCCCGGCAAAGGAGAGGGTGACCTGAACGGGGGGAATAGGGATGAAGGCTCACCTTGAGGCAGGTGGTGGCCTGGGACATGGTGGCCGCCCTGAGGCTCCCCCTGGGACCTGAGCAGGGTGGGAGAGTGGGGTGAGAGCAGAGCCCCTCGGCGGGGTCACAGCCACCCTCCTGCCCGTCTGTGCTGCTCCCTTGTACTGCACAGGCTCCCTTGCTCCACCCACGGTGCCACCTCCCGGCTCTTCCCAAGGGCTCCGCACCTCCTGCACCGCACCGGGACCCCCGAGCTCCTAGTGCCTTAAGCTCCCCCGGTGGCACTAGCCCAGAGTCCCTGTGCCCGTGCACCCCTCCATTCCCCGTGCACCCCTCCCACCTGGATCCCACCCTGCACCCCCCACGTCCCTACGCTCGCCCACAGCACAAACCCCCTCCACCCCAGCATGCACTGACCCCCGCAGTGACAGACATCCCCTCCGTGCATCCCCCTTCACATGTCCTGACCCCCCTGCGGCCCCGCAGGCACTGATCGCCCCCCATCCACCTGCAGTACCCAGATTCTCGCCCTGTACCCCCCGACACCCCCACAGCCCGACTCCCCTATACCCCGGTGACCCCCCCAGTCCCAGCCCCAGCCCCCTGCACCCCCCTGCACCTCACAAGCACCGACCCTCCCATCCCCTCCGTGCCGCGGTCGCCCCGCACTCCTCCATGCCCCGCACTCCCCGCATTCCCGCATCCCCCCATCCCGCAGACCCCGCTCCTCCCGCCGCCGCCGCGCCGGGGCCGCCCCGCTCCGCCTCTTCCTGCAGCTCCCGGAGCCGGGGGGGCCGGATCAGGCGCTCGGCGGGCCAAGGAAGCGGGCGGGGATCCCGCTGCCGGGATGCCAGAGCCTGGCGCCGGTGCCGGCACGGCAGGGACAGTACCTGTGCAGGTGTGAGCGGGTGATGTGCTCCTCCTGCGGGGGAGGTGGAACGGTGGAATGCCAGGAGACTGACTGGTGGAGCCGCTGCCGACAAGTCCCGACCCTCTCCCCAGCAGGCGGGAGGGGAGGCAAGGGGGGGATGGAGGCAGGACGCTGCTTGGGATGCCAGGAGAATCCCCTGCCAGGCGCCCTTGTGGGACAAGTGTGGAGAGGGAGGGCTGGAAAACCAGGAAGGTCCATCTGGGGGTTCCTTGAGGTGAGGCAGTCAAGCCCAAGCAGCTCTACAAGATAAAAAGAGGAGTCATCTTCATCCTGTGGCACCTGGGGACGAGGTTTAGGTGACAAGACAGTTGTGGCGTCATGGGAATGCCAGGATTCTTCCAGCCTTGAGGATTTTGTGAACTGGGACTCCCTCCCCAGGCGTGAAACACCCCAGAGATGCTCCAGGACACGTTTGATGTCTGTTCTTCCCTTTTATTGAAAAAACAACCCAAAAAAATTTCTTTTAAAAAATGCCAGCTTATAGAAGGGACGCACAGAGCGGGAGATGCCAGAAGGGAACCACGGGACAGACAGACACAGCTTGGAAAATCTTTTAAACTTTCTGAGAAACTTCGTGGCTGAGCACACAGAAGTAGCATATTCGAATCTCCACCCCAACATATAAAAGGTTTGTATATAAAACAATCCTCTACCTCTACTTAGATAAATACAAAAATAAAGCAAACTTGTTTGCAAGGGGATGGTTGTTTCACAGAAGGGTTTTGTCCTGAACTCCTACCAGACAATGGAAAAGGTGGGATTGGTAAAGCCCCCTGGACACAGAGCCATGGGATAAAGCACTGCCGGGTAAAGCAGAGGACGCTGGGGCAGCACTGGTGATGTTTCCCCTCCTGAGGGTCCCCAAAATCCAATTTTGGAGTCCGCCTCAGAGCCTGAAAGGCAGGCACAGAGACCAAGCTTAGCCATGAGCTTCAACAAATCTTGGGTCCAAGATTAAAATTCCTGCTTATCCAACATGGAATAGGACTTCAGGACAAAAACAGAGGCCATTCACTTTCTTTGCCATTTGACTTTATTGGTGTTAATTTAGCAGGCTGCCGGGAGGTGGGTGGACTCCGAACTCATTTTGTTTTCCTCTCCAGGGCCAGGCTGTCGTGCAGCTTGGACACCTCTGGCTCGTAGGCCTCCATGACTAACGTGCCGTTGTTATCGAAGAACTTGGCGATGGATTTGGTGAACTCGGCTTCCCTCTGCTGCTTGGTTTTCCCGCTGATGAAGGTCAGCTTCAGGGTGTACTTGTCATCGAACCTGCGGGAAGGCAGACACACACACCTCAGAGCAGATCCCAGCCAGGACAGAAAGCCCCTCCTGGCTGAGGGGAAAACCCTCCCTGGCTGGAGCTCCCCGCCGGGGCACTCGCAATTAACACAACTAAAGGCCTTTATGCCCCGCATTAAAGAGAAGTGAAACATCAACACTGGTGGCAGAAAACCACTTGGAGCTGCTCCCGTTCCTGGACCAGGACACGGGTTTTGATGGAGCAGCGTGGGTTGGTGGGTTTCAGAAGAAAAGGCAGTATTTTGGGTGATCTCTAGGGAGCTCGGGCTGCCGGAGCGAGCGGTACCGTTTGAGGCTGGAGGAGAGCTGCCAGACATCGTCGGGATCCATCCCGGCCGGGTCCTTCCTGTGAGCCACCAGGAAAATGCTCTTCTCTTTGTACGAGGTATAAATAGTCAGGATTCCCATCATCACAAAATATGTGCAGAGAAAGATAAGGAAATTGGGAAGGTGCAAGGAGAAGCAGAAATTAGGCAGAGAAGTCACTCGGATCCCCTCAGACACTGTGGTTTAACATTTTGATGCCAAACAGGATGTTTGGCCGATGCTTCATCAGCATGAGAAATTAAGTAATAAATTTAAACTTCAATAATTTATTATTCACTCCCTGGAAGTGTCCAAGGCCAGGCTGGATGGGGCTTGGAGCAACCTGGTCTAGTGGAAGTGTCCCTGCCCATGGCAGGGGGTGGAACTGGATGAGCTTTAAGGTCCCTTCCCACCCAAACCAGTATGGGATTCCCTGACATTTGCTGGGAAATAGTGGGAAAACTTGAGACTGAACAAGCCACAGAAGGAGTCGCTGGGCATTCCTCCTAAGCACAGACCGAGCAATTCCTCTTTCCCATTTTTGGAATTAAGTAATTTCAAGTGCTGCAAGACAAGTCACCCATTTGTTCTGAAAGCCACCCAGAACAGCCAGGAACAACGAAATTCCTTAGGATCACAGAATTGTTTAGATTGGAAAACATCTCTGAGCCTGTTGAGTCCAACCATTCCTCCAGCCAAGGCTACCACTACTCCTCTGCATTGCTGAGCCTCATGGAGTGACCTCAGCCCGTGGATCCAGCCTGTCCAGATCCCTCTGCAGAGGCAAGGATTTCCTCTTTCCCCTCTCAGTATCTGACCTGTGGTATTAGGGAAAAGCAAACGTGTCTGTAACCAGACTGTGGACAGAATAAAAAAAAAGGATCTGCCTCAGACCACCCAAATTTAGGGGTATTACAACCAGACAGGCAGGAATTTTCCTCTCACATGAAAACTGACTGATTGTCAGCTGATCTCCACACGACAGGAAGCGAAATTCCCGCAGGCCTGAAGATGGGAATACCCAGGAGGGAAAATCAAACCCCTTTGGTATAACCACGACAAGATCTGCAAAGGATATGAGACAACACAGAAGGCAAGAACCGGTTTAGACTCAGGAAAAGGGTGCAGGTAATCCCAAATCAAAGCGACGATGGCGAAGAGACAAGAGATTGTGCAGATGATGAGGCGGCCGTCGATCAGACGGAAGTTTTCCACATATTTGTACTTCTCCAGGAGCACCTGTGGGACAAACAGCCAGCTGAGCCTATGGCGAGCTTTTCAGGAATTTGGGAAGGGGTTGAAGGGAACAATCCCAGTGGCACAGGCAAACTGAGCAGAAGGTTTGTGGGGAGTTAATGTCTGCATCAGGCGGCCTGATAGCTGATCCCTGTCAGGCACAAGCACGTGGGAATCCCAAGAGGTGCTACAGACCCAGCATGGCTACGGGCACAACCAACCCCTAAAAAGCAGGAAATAAAACCAGAGAGCTTCCCAGGAGGGACAACTCAACAGAATGAGAACCTACCTTTTTGGCAGAGTCGTCCAAGGAATTTTTCACAGCTGAACCATCCCATTTGTCAATTTTTACTGGCTTGTCATCAATCTTCCACTGCAACGGAAAGTGTGGGGTGAGGGCAATTTCATCCCAATGTGCCTGTGAGCACCAGGACAGGGGGCACAGCAGAGAGCAGCTGCCTGTTTGGGAAAAGCTGTCTGGACAGAGGGAATCTGCAGCCAAAAGCTGCCTGAGCAGCACCGTGCCTGCTGCTGGGCGGGTTTCAGCCTATACACCTTGTCTCAGGTTTCATTTGGTTCCACAGCCTGGCAGCAGGTTTCATTTGGCTTCCACATTTGCTGCTCCCGCTGCCCTCCCCAGGAAGGGACAGCTGGGCTGCATTCCTGCCTTTGGATGTATTCCTGCTTTCCAGCCACACACTGACCCTTGGGGGACAGAGGAAAATTTTGAGAACCCCCAACTATCTCGGTAAAAGGGGAGATTTAAAAGGCACAAACAGGGAATTTCATTTAAAACCGTTCTCCAGAACAAAAGCAGGGGACTCTGTCACTCTTCCCATTTATTCACATCTTCTGCAGGAATGGGTCCCTCCCCAGTAACAATTCCCATGTACAGCTCAGCTTTTCCAAGGGGCCCGCCTTCCCCTGAGCTAGATTATTTTTTGGTGGCACATCAGTCCGAGCCCTGAGTATCTTAAGTCATCCCTTATTTCAAACGGGTCGGTGACTGGAGCTGGAATCTCAGCTGCCAGTAAAGCAACCCTCAGTTTCACTGGTGTTATTTCCCTGTTCCGGAAGCTCCCAAGCTGGATTGATTAACTACCAGTCCAAAGAGCTCCTTTCCCTCCTCTGGAATGAGCAAAACCACTTTAAAATATGATGCAAAACTCCGTCTGCTTCCCCTGCAGCTGCGCAGGGAAAAGCCCAGTTATCCCCCAGGCCCGGCAGGTGGGAATTCTGAGGCACACGGTGAACGTCACTGCGTGTCCACGAGCTTCATGAGGCACAAAAGCAACGGCCAGAAGGATCTAAAAATCACGGAGAACTGGGACAGAGCTCACACACCAGTCTGTGGTACCAAATATTTCAGCTGGCTGCTTCTGAAGCATCTTCCTCCAGGGTTAATTGGCACACATGCTAATTGGAAGCCACAGCCTTTGTCGTAAGAGGACAGGGTCGAATTCTTCCCGCTATTTATTCTTGCTTATACAAGCACCGACAGCAGCTGGAGGGGGATGACCAGGGCTGGAGGGAGGATGCTGAGGGGGATGCTCAGGGATGGGATGCTCAGGGGTGAGGGGGGATGCTCAGGGATGAGGGGGATGCTCAGGGATGGGGATGCTCAGGGCTGAGGGGGATGCTCAAGGCTGAGGGGGATGCTCAGGGATGGGGATGCTCAGGGCTGAGGCGGATGATCAGGGATGAGATGCTCAGGGCTGAGGGGGATGCTCAGGGATGGGGATGCTCAGGGATGGGATGCTCAGGGATGGGATGCTCAGGGCAGAGAGGGATGCTCAGGGATGGGATGCTCAGGGCAGAGAGGGATGCTCAGGGATGGGGATGCTCAAGGCTGAGGGGGGATGCTCAGGGATGGGGATGCTCAGGGCTGAGGGGGGATGCTCAGGGATGGGGATGCTCAGGGCTGAGGGGGATGCTCAGGGATGGGGATGCTCAGGGCTGAGGCGGATGATCAGGGATGAGATGCTCAGGGATGAGGGGGATGCTCAGGGATGAGGGGGATGCTCAGGGATGGGATGCCCAGGGCTGAGGGAGGGATACCCAGCAGTGAAAGGTGGAAGCCCGGGGCCGGCGGGGGAATGCGCGGGGCTGGCGGGGCGCGGCCCGGGGCCCGGGCCGGGGCGGGGGACGCTCGGGGCGGCTCAGGAGCCCCGCGCACGGTACCTTGTCCAGGAGCCCGTTCCGGCCGCTCTTGGCCGCCATCTTCTCGCCGCCTCCGCCCCCGCCCCGCCCGCGACACCTGGGCGCTCCTGATTGGTCGCGCGGGAGGAAGTCCGGGCCCCGCGCGCCGCGCGGCACGCTGGGAAATGCAGTCCGCCCCGCCCGCCATCCCTGAGACGCGCGGAAGGCGCTCGCATTCCGGAACCGCAGGATTTGGGTTGGGAGCGACCTTAAAACCCATCCAGTCCCACCCCCTGCCACGGGAGGGGGAGCCTTCCAATGGATCAGGTTGCTCCAAGCCCCGTCCGACCCCAAAAGGGCTGTCCAGCCCTGGCACAGCTACCCAGGGCAGGGGTGGAGTCCCCACAGCTAGAGGGATTTAAAGCCCTGTGGATGTGGCGCTTGGGGACATGGGTTAGCGGTGGCCTTGCAGCGCTGGGGCACTCGGTGACCTTGGAGGCCTTTTCCAGCCCTAACTATTCCATGGTTCTATGATGTCCAACACGATACAGCAAGCCCTGTTGTGTGGCTGAGCCTTGTGAGGAGGATGCTGCTTATTCCTCCTTAATTAGACCCTTCATGTACAGCTTGGCCCCGGCTGCCATGACAAGGAACCCCGTTTTCCATGGCAGGAGATGCGATGCTAAGCTAGATGACCACTGGGAGCGATCCAATTTAGCTGCTGTGACGCGGGACATCAGTTTCATGTCAAAAGAATCCCAGCCCCAGTCCGCAGCCCCAGTCTGGCCTCCTGGCAGATGCATCTCCCCACAGTGAGAGCAAATGAGGGGTTTCCACCTGTCTTTGCTCCAGCCTGTTATTAATGAGCCTCTTTGTACCTCTGTTCCTTTTGGCGGGAATCGGGTCTGGCTTGCTGCCCCGGCTGTGCCAAGACATTCCCGGAGGAAACTGCACAGGGTCCTCAGTGTTTGTGAGAGCAGAGGGGAGCAGCCGCTGGCAGCGCTCCCGGTCACACGGAGCTGCCAGTGCAGCTGGAAGTGGAGAAAGGGCAGCTGGAGTAGGTCCTGCTGCAGACGCCCGGGATGCGGACAGGATCAGGATGGGTGGGCAGCACGTGCCACTCCCTGCCCGCGTGGAAAGCTCCAGTGGGAGAGGGCTCAGCTCTGCCAGGGTGCCACACAGACCCTGCTGGGCTCCCCGGGATCTACAGCTGGATGTACCCCAGCCCAAACCCAGCTGCTGGGAGATCAGCCTCGGATTAAAATAGGTTTGTCCCCAGAGGAAGGGGAACTCGGGTCTCTGAGCTTTTCCAACCAAATGATTTTGTGATTCTACAATTACTCCACAACCTCCTTCGGACGGGGGCAAGTGTCACCCGTCTGGGACAAGCAGCGGTAGGATCCTGCTTGTTTCCAAGCACAGCAAGAAGCAGGGAGTTCCATTGTCAGAATCTGGTTTTATTCTGTTTGAACCTCGGCCTTTGCCCTGCAGTTCAAGTCCTGGATGCTGTTAAAACAAACACTGTTATTTGTACACGTTTGTTGGCGTATTTCTGGTTTGTGACAATTGTTTCACAAGCAGGATTTACTCTGTTTCAAACAACAGAAGCCACAACATGACAGATGCCTGCATGTCATTCCACTCACACACTTCACACATGCAAGTCAGCGGTCCCTTGGTGCCTCCCATGGCTTTGTGACACATTCGGGCGAAGCCACGGGGGTTCAGCGGAGGCCAGAATGACCGTCAGGGTCTGCAGCCAGCCGGCGCTCTGCTGGCGAGCGGAGAACACGAAAGCGCGACGACTTAAAGCGTTACTGGAGGGAAAGGGCAGCGACATCCAGGCTGGCGCTGAGGAGTTCGGCAGCGAATCCCACGGTCCCATCCGCCCGTGACCAGCTGGAGGTTCTCCCGTTTGCATAGTGAGCAGCTAACCCCGGAGCGGGCGCGTGGCGGTGTTCCGTGTTCCGCACGCCCCGGGAGGGCACAGGGCGCTGCCAGGCGCGTGTGCCACGCGGGGATCACCCAGCTCCGCGCTCCCCTCCCCGGGACGGCCCGTGGGCTCCATCCCACGTCCCCCACCGGGAGAGAGGGTCCAGGTTCTCCCGGAACGCTCTTCCCCAGCTGTGGGACAAGCTCTTGGCCAACCTTCCGCCGGACAAGCGGGAGGCGGGACAGGCCTGTCTGGTCCAAGGGCCCGCAGCATTGCTAAAGGCTTGTTTTCTAAAATCAGTGAGAGTCTTTAAGGCTTCGATCTCCCCCTTTGCTTTCACTGAGAAAATACAAAGAAGCGCTTGTTCAAGCTACACTTGGTGACTACTGTGCACTGCATGTACAATAGCATTGGAAGAGAAATACTGACAATATAGAACAACGTCATACAATCACCTGGCATGATCCCTTTTGGCACTTTTCCTTCATTTATCTCATCTCGCTGACTCTGAACACAGACCTTTCTGCACGGCTTTTCCCGGGCAGAGAGCTCCAGAGGGTCAGAAAGCCACTTTCTGGGAGTCGGTGGCATCTTTGGCAGACACGGTCCTTCCGTCAGGGAACCAACCCCAGCCCCTCCGGGTGAGACATTTTGGGAGGACACTCCCATGCCCGTGCTGTCCCACAGCCAGCAAGGAATGCCTTCATCCCGGAGGGAAGGCAGCTGAGGGTTACAAAGGACTTTCAGAGGAGTGTGAATAAATGCTTGGTTTAATCTCATGCTGCATCCACCGTTCAGCAGGAGGTATTTTCCTTCTCAGCTGGCATGATTTCTGGCAAAGGTGGTGTCATTCCTGACCTTTACAGGGGAGAGGCTGGGTACTCCTGCTCTTTTGAGTGTAATTATTTACAATTTTTCTTGTTTTTTGCAAGCTTACACAAACTTGGAGAGTGTTAAATTAATAAAACATTCGTCCTGGCTTTGCATCACCGCAACCCTTCCACAACATGATTGTGATTCCACATCCAAACGTCTCCTTGAATGCAGATGCCGTGGCCTGTGCGTGATACCTGGGGAGTTGGGATCTCTGTTTCAGGGACAGTGGGGAGCATGAGGGGTCCCATTAAGCTTTTTTTGGCTGGGGACAAGCTCAAGCCCAGGCACTGCCTCCTACACTTCTGCCCAGCTTGGATTTGGGATCAGGAAATTAACGCACAAGCCCCTAAATATTTATGAAATCTTTTCAAAAGAAGGTATTTAAGACACTGGCATAGTGCATTGGGCTGTGAAATCTGTTTTAAAAGGGGAAAGAAAAGATACATTCAGTGTGTAAATCTATTTTTTTTGTGGTGTAAGCAGCCCAGGCCCAGCTGAACCCCCACAAACATCACGAGAAAAAAGAAAACTGTTTAGGGAAGTCTGTGTGGGGCTCAGGAAAGTCTGTTTGAGCCACAGGAAAGGGGGCCTGTAAAAATAATTCTAAATCTAACTGCACCCGGGAAGTGCATATTGTAGCTCAAAAAATTGGGAAAAACAGCACGGATTCCAAATTAAAGCTGTGGCTTTCCCTCCTGAGCTCTGAGGGCAGATTCAGGCCAACACTGCTTCTCTCTGTGCTGTTCTTCTGAGTCCAGTCAAGGCTCCAATTCCATAATTTCCTTCTGATTCACAGCTGGACAGAGGAGCAGGTTTTGGTTTGGGTCAAAAGCGCCTGCTTCAAGCAGCAGCTGCCAAGGCTGCGGCACCAGAGAGGGCCTGGAGCGCCGGGAAGGCAGAGCAGGCCAGGTGTCACCAGCCCCAGGTACAACTTGAATCATCCAGTAGTTTGTGTGGCAAGGAGATACAGAGATAGAGATATATATTATGGAATCATTGCTATAAGATTTCTCAAAACAAAAGTGTCGATCTGTTGAAATATAGTATTTAAAATATATAAATTTTACCCAATAAAATATAAGATTTCTCTTTTTTTTTGTTTTTTGTTGTTTTTGTTTTTTTTTTTTTTTAATCCAGTTCAATTAGGGGGAAAAATCCTGCCAGGGTCCTTACAGTGAAAAAGAAAACCAGTTCCTGTTTTCTTTTTGACTGCTTAAGATGGAGGGAGAAAATTCAACCATTTTTAGATAGAGGAAATTGGGCAATGCAATTGTTTTAGATCAGATCCGTCTATTTATGTGGACTGGCTGCCCTCCCTTCAGAGGATCCATAGGGAAGGTTGCCCCTGCACTGTGCTCATGCCAAGAACACCGCTGCCACCTGGCACACAGGTGGGGCAGGACAGGTAATGCCACAACCCCTACCCCAGACAAGGGTCCCCATGGGCCTCGAGGATCCCTGTGAATACCCTGCAAGGCAGCTGCCAAGGACTGAGTGGGAAGGGTACTTTTGGAGCTACATTACTGGAAACAATCCATGAAATTAATCCATGGAAGAGGGTTAGAGACACTCAGAGAGTGGCCTGCCACATCTGGGCACAGAACACATGCTCCACCAAGCCCAAGCTTTGAGCCAGCTCTGCTCCAGGCAGCTTCATGCCTGGAAGTTTTTAGTGCATCACTCACCTGAGCTTTCTTAGTGGTTTGAGCCTGAAGCCAGGAAGCTGGAGCAGGGGCAGGGCAGCTCTTGGGACAGCTCGGCTCCTGTCCCTTCGGCTGCCTGGAGAGCACAGCAATGCGCCGGATCTCTCGGGATGCTCCTCTGGGACATGCAAGGACAGGCCTCAGCTGTGCTGAGACAGCTCTCAACTGAGCAAGGGATAGCTGGGAGGATGTCCTTCCAGAAACTCCCTGGACACTGTTTCCCTTTCTTCAATACTATAGGGAAGAACAGGAAACCTGGGAGAAAAGCTCCCTGCGTCCCAGTGCTCAGCGTGTGGCTCCAGCTGCTCCACTTGAGCTCTCTCCCCTGTCACAAACACGAAATTACAAACCTCTATCAGGTTTTTCAGTAAAATCCTTATTTTAGGTCTTTCTTTTCACTGCATTTGGCTTACTGCTTCAAGAAAGTGACGAATGATCTGTACTGCTGCTGCAGACAGTGAGATGCATTCATTTGGAAATACTACAGGGGGGCTCTGTTTAGGACTTCCCAGGAGAAATACAGAGCATGGATAAGAGGCTGACCCCACAACCAGATGCAGCCTGGGGGAGAAAATGGGCCAGGCAGAGAGGAGAATACTCTCAGACAATTTCTATGAGCAGAGCTCAGATTTCTCTTGGCAAGGGATGGTCCTCATACCCCTTGTTCACAACCCTCCTAGCTGAGGATCCCAGGTGTGCCCGACTGCCTGTGGAGGCCTTGCAGTGTATTCACAGGGACAACAAGACAATTCCTTCAGACCAACGGACCAGAGAGGACCGGAGGATTTTTTTTTTCTCATTCTCTCTCTCTTTTTTTTTTTAAATCTGACAGGACGCTGGTTTCTCTCTGAACTGGACCTAGAAATGTCTTACCACCGAAACAAAAAACAATTGCGTGTGGGTGAAGTAGGGCAAAAAATAGTTTTCCTATAAGATAATCTGATAAACCTCATCGTCCTCTAGAAAGGCAACATCGTCCAGCAGTGCTACTTGGCACCCAGAGTGCTCTTGGACCGCAGCAGATACCGATCCACACGGACTTTCCGTCTATCCACCGTCCTGTTCTCGCTGTCGAAAATCCGCTGCAGGTGCAGGGCCAGCCTCCTGTCCTCCTCCTCTTGCTGGAGCTTCTGCTCCACGTCCCGAACCTCCGGAGGCAGGCCCACCTCCCCCGCCACGTGCCTCAGTCTTTTGACGGAGCCGTTATGCTCCAAGTGCTTTGTTTTGCAGCGTCTCTTCCGGCCCCGCCGCAGCAGCGGCGGCTGCTCCCCGATGATGTTCTCCACGGAGCTGCAGGTGCTGTTCTGCACGTTGATCAGCTCACTGTTGTTCAGGTATTTCAGCTGCTTTTTCCCCGGTGGCTTGATGGGGACTCCGAGTGTGCTGTTGTCAGGCAGCGATGCGCTGATGCCCATGAGTCTCCTGCTCAGCACTTTCGGGCCTAGACTAAGACAGGATTTGTCCATGAATGTATTCACTTTTAGGTCAGGGACTTCAGCCAATCGTGTGTTTAGGGAGGTTACACTTGATCTCACATCTGGTTCAGCAGCACCGTCATCAGCGGTTAAGGCCTGTGAACCCCTGTTCTTCTCACTGCCCCTTCCCAGCTTCATTTCACTGACCGAAGGGAAGAAATCCAGCTCAGGGCGAGGCTCTCCTGTTGTGTCAGGTGGAAGGTGATCCTCCTGCGCTTGTGGCTGCTCTTTAGTGCAACTGTTGGAGTTGGTGATGTCAGGAACCACCACGTCTTCCCCAGGCTCCGAAGCCAAGGATGTAAGGGTTGCTTTAGAGAGAGTCTTTTTGATCTGACGCTCCTGAAATATCTGCTCCCATTTTTTCAGTATTCTAGGACTGGCCTCATAGGTGGTTGGCTTCTGCAGGCTCCGGTTCAGGTTTCTGGGGGTGGATTTGATGATGAGGGGGCTCAGGACTCTGCCGTCAGGGAGCCTCTTTGGCGGGGTGCACGGGGAGCAGACGATGGGCTTGAAGTGGTTGAGCTCCTCCGAGATGCTGTCGTTGCTCTCGGGGCTGATGGAGCGCTCCGGCCTGTGCAGGGCCGACAGGGAGGACACGGCGCTGAGCAGCAGGCGCTTCTCGGCTGTCAGGTCCGGGGCAGACAGGCAGCGGTTGTTCTGCGAGCATGACAGCACCCCGAGCAGCGGCGTCGACGTGCCCGCGGCGGGCAGCACCTGCAAGGCAAGGCAGCACGGCTGGGAACAGCACGCGGAGCAGAGCAGGAGAACGGAGCCTGCCGGCGTGCCCGACGGCCTCTGCAGCTCACAGCACCTTCCTGGCCCAGGTGGGACACGAGCAGCAGACTGCCGAGTCCAGCACCATCTGGGCGTCAAATTTATTTCAGTCTAAGAGCTGCTCCTGCCACAGGTAACAACCACTCTGATGGCAAAACTAACAGAGCAACAGGACACAGTCTCAAGCTACGTCAGGGAGGGTACAGGTTGGATATCAGGAAAAAAAACTTTCACTGGAAGAATAATAAACTACTGGAATTGTCTTCCCAGGGAGGTGGTGGAATCACCATCTCTGGATGTGTTTAAAAAAAGACTGGACATGGCACTTGGTGCTATAGTCTAGTTGAGGTGTTAGGGCATAGGTTGGACTTGATGATCTTAGAGGTCTCTTCCAACCTCATTATTCTGTGATTCTGTGATTCTGTGAAAATCACACAGTCACAGGATGGTTTGGGTGAGGAGTGATTTTAAAGGCAATCTCATTCCACCCTCTTCCATGGGCAGGGACACCTTCCACTAGACCAGACTCCTACAAGCCCTGTCCGACCTGACCTTGAAATGTGTTTTCTCTTTACCTGGATGAATCTGCCCATTGAGTGGAGTTAGGTTGATGGCTGCACTAGATGACCTTAAAGGTCTCTTCCAACCTGGATGATTCTGTGATTCTGTGAGGACAAGGAGAAGCCAAGAGGCCCTGCACTGCCCTGGCTGAAGAAAACCACGCTCCTCAAGGGAAATGATCTCCAAATTATTTTTTGCTCCCTTCCAAGTAGAGAAAGAATGAGGACTTGGCCCAGGTATAAGAGGTGCCTGGATGTGGCCCTTGGGGATGCAGGTTAGGGGTGATTGTGGTGCTGTGTTGACAGTTGGACTTGACGGCCCTGAAGGTCTCTGCGAACCTGGATGATTCTTTGATTAAGAGCAACATTTCTTGTCATCTCTAACACAGTCCCTGAATGCTGCTATGGGCATAATCCTGGCACAAAAAAATCAGAGAGGAGACAACACACACAACTGCAAATGGTCTTCTCAGCACTGAGATGAAATAGTTTTATCCAGCAGCTAGTTTGTACAATAACAGCCTTTCCACGCTTAGTCCAAATGAAGGTTTTTTTCTACACATTTATTTTGAGGTCAAAATAAGCTTTTGGAATACCCTGTGCTGGAAATCTAATTGGTCACATCCATAACACATCCTCTTAAAAAAGAAGACAGTCCTTGGAGGGAAGGTAAGTCATGGATGTTCACTTTGGGCTCAGTCCAGCTCCCATCAGCTCAGGTGGCAGACTGCACAGGTGTCTGTTCTCCATGGGATTTCTGGATCTGAACCCTCTCCTTGTCCATCAGGGATGAAACCAATCCCAAGAAGGAGGGGTGTCAGCTTGAGGAGGGGGAACATCCTAGCAACAGCAGCTGGGTGGCTGCCCCATCCTTAGAAGTGTTTAAGGCCAGGCTGGATGGGGCTTGGAGCAACCTGGGATACTGGAAGGTCTCCCTGCCCAGGGCAGGGAGTTGGATGAGCTTTAAATTCCCTTCCAACCCAAACCATTCTATGATCCTATGAAGACCAGGCCTTTGGATTTGCTATAGTATGGAAGTGCCAATGTACCCTGATGTCAGGAAAGCAATGAGTTTTGCTCTGTTTGAACAGCTTTGGAAAGAAAGGGAAAGGAAGAGAAGATTATTTTCCTAAACATTTAAAAAATTTTTCTTTACCTGGCTGGAGATTCAGCCTTGAAATGAAAATGAATCACAAAACAAAAGCCTGATGAGAACCCTTTCAACTTCCAATTAGCCTACAGTGCTACACAAGAACCCTGACACCTGCCTGCTTTTCTGTTTAGTAATTCCTAACCCAGCAGGTTTTATTGGGAGCCGCAAGGAGGTGATTGGCCCCATGGCGATGACACAGCACCACAAAGCCCATATTTTATATCTCCAGATTACTGCTGCTGTGTAACCTCAGATAAGAACATTTACACACTGGAAACTGTTTCAACACGCTGCCTGTACCTTTGTTTTGGTGGCTGGGGCTGATCTCTGCCTGCTCTTGGATCTCTCCTGAATGGTGTCGTTGCAGCTCCGACTCCTCTCCACCTTGGAGGTTAAATTCCTGAAAAGCAGACGGGTGAGAACAGGAGACTGTTTGTGACCTTAGGAGCAACCAGCTCAGCAGCCCTGGCAGTTGCTACCTGTGGGAGAGGCGTCAGCCCTGGCAGCACCTGGCTAGCAGAGACACTTCCCGTGCCCTCGGGGAAAAGGGATCCAGGAATCCTGGACTGGCGTTCAGGAGCTCCGCACTGAAACATGGACACCTCTGTCCACGGCCCATACTGAACTGGGGTCAGTGCTGAGGAGGAAGCTAGGGAAACCCCTCTGATTCCCACGTGGAAACACACCTGGTTATTCAGCCTTCCGGGGAGTCTGGGGCTGATGCTGTCCCTTCATATCTGTGCTGCAGAAGGGAAGCAGCACTCTTAAGCTCATCCTGCAGAATTTTGATTTCTGACTAATGGTTTAAATCTACAGGCAATGATTTTTCTCCTTCATGGGATGAACATTAACTTCCTTAACTTTCAGGTAGGAAGTAATCAGACAGACACCACGTTCTACCAATGAGCCTGCTCTAAAATTCCAGGAAAAAAATCACTTATTTTAGATTGGAACCACCATTTGAATTAGAGCATGTCAGGCGTGTTTAAAACAAGTGGGAAGAACATCTTTAAAGGACATTAAATAAAGTCTCAGCATCTTACCCTGAAAGGAAAGCAAAGGAGTAAGCACTGGTCTTGGAAACAAAAGCTGACCGATGTGTTTGCTTGCCCTGGAATGGTTCTTCATTCTCGGAATCCGAGAGGCGTTCAGGAAACTGAAGTCAACCAAGGAACAGTTAGCTGACATGTACAACAAAAAGAATAACTTGGAAAATAAAACTCTTTCTTGCAAAAGCGTTGAAGATCCCCGAATGCCCCATTTCTGATTATACTGAGAGGACAGAAGGCATAAATAATACAAAAACAAGCACATAGCTCCTATATATAGCTGTTAGTCATCAAATAAAGGTAATTTATTGATCAAGAAAATGTGGGAAAATTCTAAAATACAGGTTACTACAGGGTGTTGGTTACTCAGCCCCCATGGGTCAGCTTATTAAATGGAAATTTTAAGAACATTTCCTGCAGAGTCTCCCAAATGAAATGGGAAATAGGCAGAAGTCAGCATGAAGAATGTGTTGAACTTCAGTTGTACAACTTCACTGCAGAAAATTAATGGAGAAATATTCATGGAAATGCATATAAGCCTGAAGACCAAGGATACCCCCAAAGCTGTGGGGATCACAGAGCAGAGGGTAAAAAGGAGGACAGAAACCTCTAGAAGAACACCTGCAGTCACAACAGACCTTAGAAGACAGTTCTCATTAACAAGGAACTTCATAATCTGCCAGCTCATGGCCTTAATGAACTATAAAAACTCAATCAAGGAATCATGGAAAGCCAAAGAATGAAAATTTTGATATGTGGGCAGGAAGGGGAAGCATGAGCTCACTTACACAGTCTTGGTTCCCTTTCAGCACTACAGATTCATCTTTTTTCTGCTGTTCCTCCATTTTTCTTTTCCCTACGTCCATGTCATCTAGGATGAACTTGTGAATCAGATCCTCAGATGTCTTTTCTTCTTGTAGTTTCTCTTCTCTCAGCTGGAATTAATAACAAGAGAGGTAGAGAAGTTGTAATTTGAAGTCCTACACTTACAGACTGGAAAGACCAAGAGTTTGGTCACATCATTTAATTTTGTGCCTTCATTTCTCTACTCCAGGGTAGAGCCACTGCCTCTCTCTGACAATAATGTGAAGACTGGTTTGCTTCTATACCACATTCGTGTTTTATACACAAGTATCATGGGTTTTATCTTCTTTGCAAAACAACAAAGACCCAGGGCTGAACAAAGCCTTCTCTGCCACTGTACTTTCTAAAATCGAGAGACAAAAGCTTTTCTCCACCTGTAGGTGATCATACTACACGTAAAAATGTGCAACATTAGTTCCAAGCAAGCTGTGATATTTCAGTTTTAGCCTTCCCATGGCCTGACATGCTGCACACACAATTTGGCAGACATACAAGCAGCAGCATCTAAAATAAAAGGTGAGATGCAGCAATTCCCATGTTGAAAGCTACATGAGAGATGAAATGCCTGTTTCACCAATGTGTTGGGATGGAGGGGATCCAGAGAGGCCACCTTTCCCCTGACAGCTGACTCCAGGCTCAAAGCCTGAATTCAGTTTCAAACAGGGAATGCCAGGATCTGGAACACATGGACTCTGATGGGCTGCCTGTCCTGCTGCACTATTTTGCTCCTCACCTAAGGAATCAAGCTCCCCTTTTCTGCCAGGTTGGTTTTTTTTGTTTTGGTTTGGTTATTGTTTTTGGGGTTTTTTTGCAGACTTGCTGTCAAAACCAACAAGACCCCTCTCCTTTTCTCCTCCTTTCCACTACCTTTTCCTGAGGAACAGGCTTGGCACCCTCTGATTGTCCCTGCCCAGGATAACCAGCTCCCTTCTCCCTCCATCACCCAGCCATTTTCCCAGTTTGTGTCTTGCCTCTTCCTCAACTTAGACACAGCCCAGGAAAAGTTTACATACAGAACAGATCCTCCCTCCTTCCTCCATCCACCCTCCATGCAGAAGCTATCCAGACCTCTGACTGACACCTCTTTGCCCCACTCATGAACCACAGCACCAGGAATTCATATCCCTGGGCTTTTCCTCATATTTGGGCAAAGGCATCTCAGGTGCTTAAGAAGCTCCCTAACTCAAAAAGGCAGTGGGGGATGATGCTACAACTCCTCATTCTTCCAAAAACATTTGGTGTTTTTCTTCCCTGCTGGAGGAAGGGAAAACCTCAGAAGTATGGACATGAGGGTGACAAAGAAAACAGTTCAGGAGGCATTACAGGAAAAGCAAATTGTGATTTTCAAATTGGGAAAGGCCCAAATCCTACTGAATCCAAGCCCCCAGAGATGAGGAAGAGAGAAACAAGGAGGAAAACAAGGAGGAAAAAAGGCAGAAACAGGAAAAACTCCACTGTTTGGCTGACTGTGGGTGTTCAGCAAATATTTTCAAAGACCGGTTTGACTCCTTGCTTAGAGTTGTTTTAAGACGTATCTTTAAATTCCTCATCTATTAATAATCTCAAGCAATAACTACAAGAGTGTCTGACTAACAGAGATTGTGACCACATGATGCAGACATGATGAATAGTCTGCTCTAAGTCAACAGCATTTCTGCCTTTTTTGAAGCATCTGAAAAACAAAATCACATCAAGATTTATCATAAAGATTTTTTTTTTTTTTTGGCTGGCTGAAATACCACCCAGCACTCATGTCCCTCCTGTGTTTCTCATGTGGAAGAGAGTTATATGGAAAAATTCACTTTTCTGGCTAAACTATAAAACCAAAAGACTCAAGAATATGTAACAACACACAGGGATATTTAAGGATTTTGGGGAAATTCATGGCACAATTAGTGTGAGGTGACAACCCAAGCTTTGCTGACAGTGAAGTCAAAAATGCAACAACAGGATCCTAATCCTAATTAACAGAATACAAAAAAAGAATATAGGTCCAGAATTAATGCAAGCAAAATCAAACACTAATGATAAAATCTGTACTAATTTCAAAAATATTAATTTGAAGTAGCCTTAATGTAAATTGTCTCCCAGAGAATTTCCTTCCTGACACAAGGCTGTGCTGAGATAGGAGGACAATGAACTGAAACAATGCAGTGTGAAACATGTACCCTGGGAGAAGGACCTCATGTTATCTGAGCAGCATCTCTGAAACACTGGATGCAGGACCAGCAGCTGCTGTGAACAGCACAGTTATCAGAAAATGCATTTTAGACCTTTTGGATACCGCAGCTGCAGGGGGGAAAAACTGCTGTACAAGCAATTGCTCCCTCAGGACCACCATTCCTGACACTAACATTGAATCCCACAAGTCTGGCAAACTCACGTTTGGTATCTTCTCCTCCCTCCACGAGCTGTCCAGGTTTGCTGCCTGCTCCGTCTGCCCTGGCTCTGGGAAGCTGCATGTCAGCACATGCCTCAGGTAGGAGTTTCCCTCCCACTGTGTGTGCTTACAAGCAACACGCTTGCTTGTGATAGACAGACAGCTGGACAGGATGAGTTAGGGTTTTAGTGCACAGAAAGGACAGCCTCCTCTGGAAAAACATAAAATGCAAGAGCACCGAAGGGCATAAAAGAGGAAAACCCAATCCTGCTGTCCTGCACAGACAGCAAATATCTATCTCATTCTGAAAGCCAGTTGAGAAAATTAAGCTATGAGATAATCCACATCAAATAAAATCTCTTCAGTACATAATTATGGCACCACTTTGTTTTCAACTGCAAGAAGTGGGGAAGCGGGTCAAGAGTTCAGATATATAAAACAACCCATATCTGGGAGATGTAAAAAGGGTTGGAAATGCTCCTGTCCCTTCCTCAGGAGGAAAGCCCAGGTTATCCCCATTCCATGGGCAGGGAAGCTAGGATGAAAACCTGTGTCTTGAGACAGGGAAGGAAACCAAATCATACACAAGCTTAGATTCCCAAACCTGAGTCCTCCCTGATTCAGAAGTTCAGAGATACCATGAATCTCTTGATAAGTAGCAACAGTGACAATTTTCAGATCAGCTTCCCTACAACTTCCTGACCGAAGGGTAGAGCCAGATGAGAGTCAGTCTCTCATCCCAGGAAACAAGTGACAGGACAAGAAGTAAGGCACCAAATTGCACTAGGGGAAGTTTAGATTGGCTATCAGGGTAAGTTCCTTCCCTAAAAGGGTAGCCAGTCACTGGCACAGCCCCCAGGGCAGTGATGGAGCCCCCATTCCTGGAAGGATTTAAAAGCCATGTGGATGTGGCACGAGGGGACATGGGATAGTGGTGGCCTTGGCAGTGCTGGGGGAATGGCTGGACTCCATCTCAGAGGGCTTTTCCCATCTAAAGGATTCTGTCATTCTGTTCTGATTCTGTGAATAAGGAAACAGTGGGTCATCAATTGTCATTTTACCAGCAAAATCTCACTGCCATTTCCTCTTAGATGACAATTCACAGAATCTCCTCCCACATGGCTCTTCCAGCTGAGCTTCACAAAAAGCAAGTGTAAGCTGGCAGGGGGAACAAACCCATGTCCCATCTGGCAGGGGGCAAGAAGAGGAAGGCAGCAGGCTGAACAAGAACAAGAAAAAAACATGCCCAAATGCTAGAAACATGGCAAAGTATTTCCTTCTGACTGGAAGGGAAGGGAGAAGGGTTGGCACTGGACTGCACATGGTATCTTTTTGCTGTAGATGTAAAAACCTTTTCAGCTGCAGCCAGACCATGTTGCAAATGTGCTTCCTTAAATTTGATAGAGAATTGCTGCTGAAAATGCCCCATGTCCCATGACTTTGCACACAAAGTGTCCCTGCCATCCTGGCAAGGCACCTCAACTGGAGAAGAGTTTGCAATTCCTATGATCAGTTAATGAAACAGTCAGCCAAAGCTATCTTAGTAACATGCAGTGACAGTGCCCATCAGTGTCACTGCTAATTCCATACCTGGAGAAGCAGAAGGGAAGACCCTTCCATGCTTCTGAACTGTCTCCTCACACACATGCGTTTCCCAGACTAGTTATTTACCTGAAGTATCACCTATTTTCCTACTCAGACAAGGCTGTTTTTTTGACTCAATCGGTGTCCCAGCTCTTTCTAAACTTGTTGAGATCTACAAGTGAAAACCCAAAGAAAATTCTTCAACAATGAAAAACCCCTCAGGTTCCTTTTGCCCAGCGGGTAAAATAACCAGTGAGGGGTTGGACCCATCTCAAGGGAAAACAAGATCACAAAGACCAAAAATCTAAAAAAAAATTTCATGGACTTTAATTCCAAACCAGCTGAAAAACCTTTATTCTCTCCTCTTTTTTTTTTTTTTTTTTGTCTCTAAATGACGTTTTATTCTTGGCTAAAAAAAAATGGAAAGCTCTAGCTTGGAATAGTTTGTTTTTGAGGAGAAGGATGTTTGAGGAGAAGGAGATGCCTTATGCTGCAAAAGCCTTTATGGAATTACATCCACAACCACACAGTCACACCAAAGAAGGTACATTTCCATTTTCTGGAAGGCAGACTAAGACAGCAAAATTTGGCTTCCACATGCACAATTACAGCCATTTCCTGAACTGGCTGAACAGTATAAAGAGAATAAATGACTTTTGTTAAAGAACAGGAAAAAAGAGCTCTTCAGGTTTCCCCACAGGTAGGATGGCATTCCTGCAGGACATCCAAGTTGTTCTGGAAGAAAAAACACAATTAGCCAAAATACTGACCTTCCTTAGCTGGCTTTCATATTCTTCTCGGAGTTCTCCTGTTCTGCTTAATTTAATGGGTGCTCTGAATATAAAGTCTGGAAAGAAAAGGGGAAAAGGAAATATTTTTTAGAACAGGATAACTGGTGTTGGCCATTATTTCCCAAAAAGGGTGAGATCTCCAGAGGCTGCACAAGAGCTTCTGCAGCACTTTTTTCAAGCCCAGATGTTTATATTCTGCCACTGCTATCACAGCTCTGTTTAACATACAGAAACATCAGGAGGAGGATGGCCAAGTAATCCCACTTTGCACTTCCCGAGTTTCCTTTGAGATTCTCAAGGGACCTTGACAAGCAGTTAAGCAATCAGGGAGCACAGGGAGGATGTAAACACAGGGGTGAAGTAACAGCCCGGAGAGGGCACAGGGAATCTGAGTGCTGGGAATAAACCCAGGCTTCAGGCACAGGGAATAAACCCAGGCTTCAGGCACAGGGAATAAACCCAGGCTTCAGGCACAGGGAATCTGAGTGCCGGGAATAAACCCAGGATTCAGGCACAGGGAATCTGAGTCTGGGGAATAGACCCAGGCTTCAGGCACAGGGAATCTGAGTGCCAGGAATAAACCCAGGCTTCAGGCGCAGGGAATAAACCCAGGATTCAGGCACAGGGAATCTGAGTCTGGGGAATAGACCCAGGCTTCAGGTACAGGGAATCTGAGTGCCGGGAATAAACCCAGGCTTCAGGCACAGGGAATAAACCCAGGCTTCAGGCACAGGGAATCTGAGTGCTGGGAATAGACCCAGGCTTCAGGCACAGGGAATCCAAGTCCCAGGAATAATTCCAGGCTTCAGGCACAGGGAATAAACCCAGGCTTCAGGCACAGGGAATCTGAGTCTGGGGAATAGACCCAGGCTTCAGGCACAGGGAATAAACCCAGGTTTCAGGCACAGGGAATCCAAGTCCCAGGAATAAACCCAGGCTTCAGGCACAGGGAATCCGAGTCCCGGCAATAAAGCCAGGATTTAGGTGCCTGCTGCAGGCAGACACCCCCGGCACACAGGCTGCCAGCAGTGCACCCCAATTTCACAGCCCTGTCCTTCTGCTGCTGAAGCCAGGGATTGGGAACGCTCCCTGTTTGCTCGGGAATGCCTCCTCCACATCCCCCTGTGCCAGGGGTCCCGAGCAAGCACAGCCTTTCTCCCGTTGCAGGGCACTCCCCAGATCAGGGTTCTGGAGCTGAGCGGGCAGCATGCTCTGTCTGGCAGAAGTTCCCTGCCCTGCTCCCACTCCCTCCCTCTCCCCTCGGGAAGCCAGAAACCAAAAGCATACTGGCACAGGGTTATAGCTCAGCTTCCATCCCTGAAGTCTCTTATTCCCAAAGGAGTCCCTTGCTTGTATCAGCCTCAAAGCTCCCTCCCACTTCCGTGCAGTGCAAGTCTGGGCAAGTTGCACTTCAGCTGGAGGAGCCTCGAGGCAAAAGGGAACAACCAGAACAAAACAACAACCCCCGGACAACCATCCTGGCTCTATCCGTATCGGTATTCCAGGCAGCGTGCAGCACAGCTCATCAGCCCAAGGCGCTACGGTCAGGATGGAGCAGGTTCGAGCAAGGAGGAAACAGCAGGGGTACCTCCTTTCCCCACCCTGCTAAAATTAAAGGATATAAACCAGCAGCTCCACCACATGTTTTCACAGAATCCCAAGATTATTTAGGCTGGGAAAGCCGTCTGAGGCCATTGAGTACAATCTGTGACCAATCCCACCCTGTCACCCAGCCCAGAGCACTGAGTGCCCCATCCAGTTGTTCCTTGGACACCCGCAGGGATGGGGACTGCACCACCTCCCTAGGCAGCCCCAGACAATGCCTGAACACCCTTCCAGCAAAGAAATTCCTCCTGCTTCCCAAAGTGAACGTCCCTTGGCACAGCTTGAGGCTGTTTCCTCTTGTCCTGTCCCTGTTCCCTGGGAGCAGAGCCCAAACCCCCATCAGCTGCCCTCTCCTGTCCAGGAACTGTGGAAATCGAGAAGGTCTCTCGGAGCCTCCTTTTCTCCAGGCTGAGCCCCCCCTCACAGAACTTCCCATACGTTTTATCTGGCTCTAAATGAAAGGAAGATGGCAGGGTGGGTGAATCCAACACCCAGCTGCAGACTGTTTTGCTGGGCATCCTCTGGCTCACGGCCACATTTCCCTCGTCCCTGGGGACGGGTCACAGCCCCGGTTCCCAAACATGCCACTTCCAGACTGATGAAATCCCGTTTGTCCTGCTTTCCCCTGGTTTCCCCTTCCCAAGTTCCACGGGAGCCCTGTGACCTCAGTCCCTCCTGCCGGTGAGGGTGAGTGCAAACTCCGCAGGCAATGCTGGAGCTGCACAAATCACACGGCGTTTCTTTAGCATTCAGAGGCAGAAGAAGCATCTGAGGTAAGCAAACATTAAGCACATAGATCATAAGGCCTCTCTTCTCATCAAAGAGCTGCTATTTCCTCGTATCCACACGCCTGCACGAGCCAGGCTTGTTTTTAAAGGAAAACATCCCAAGTGTCCTCACACATGGGATAAAAATCCCAAGTGATGTTGATGCTGGGGAGGCCAGGCTGCATTCCTACTCCTGCTTCTGTGCCCGCAACCAGCCACGCTGGAAACCTTCCACTGGCTTCCAAAAATGTTTTTTCAATTGTGTCCTTGAGCGGTTCCAGTTCTTAGTGAACTTTATCAGGCTGAAATTTCCACAGAGACAGTCCCAAGAGCAGCAGCAATCTGTAACTGGTCTGCAGCAAACTTCAATTACTCCTCAATGTTTAAGGCTTGTCTCCAGAGCTAAAAAGGTGGAGTTTTCCCCTCCAGGGAACAAGCTAACCCGAGGGAAACACACAGCAGGAAAGATGAGCCATGTCAACTCTCTCATTTCTTACTTGGGTTCAGCAAGCTGGAGGAAATTTTAAATAATGGAGTAACATTTATGCCTAAGTTGTCGTGGTTGAGCTGAAGGGGCCCAACACCAGGTGGAGGCAACTTTATCAACAGTACCTTTATGCACCAACTTGTATATTTTACAGATGGGTCACAGAGAGAAGCCCCAAATTTCCAACTCTGTATAGAAGAGATGAAAACAAAAATGCATGCAGTGATGTACATCTGCATTCTACAGAACTCCAGAATGGGTCAGGCTGGCAGGGACTACTGTGGTCACCTGGTGCCACCTGCCTACTCAAGCAGGGCCATTGCAGAGCATAAGATTGTGTTCAGAGGGTTCTGGAATATCTTCAGTGAGGGAGACTCCACACCCTCTCTGGGTAGTCTGTTCAGTGCTTGGTCACTGCACAGGAAAGAAGTTCCTCCTCATGTCCAGCTGGAACTTCCTGGGCTCAGTCCCTGCCTGTGGCTCTGGGGCCATTGCTGGGCCCTGCAGCAGAGCCTGGGCCCTGCTCTGCCCCTCCTGCACACAGGGACAGCCAGGGACAGCCAGGGACAGCCAGGGCTGAGGCCCCTCTCGCTGGGGCTCCTCTCCAGCTCCCCGAGCAGCCCCAGCTCCCTCAGCCTTTTCTGGGCATGGAGATGCTCCAGGCCCTTGCTCAGCTCCATGAGCTCCTGTCCCTGCTGTGCTGAGGATCCACAGCTGGACACAGCACCCAGAGGTGCCTCCCAGGGCTGGGCACAGGGGCAGCATCCCTTCAGCTGCCAGGGCAGAAGGGTGCTGCACCCAAGGATGCTTCTGTCGGCACAGAACCATTCCAAGTGGAACCAGACCAGTCCTTGAACTGGGAGGAAGCTGAGGTGACCAGAGCATAATTTCTGGCACATCTCCCCTACCAGTTCTGGATGTTCAGGTCCAGGACAAGGCTGCTCAGCTGGTTCAATGTGTGCCACAGCCTAGGACAACAACAGAGCAGGCAAAACCATGGAAGAAAGGGCTTTTTACTTGATTTTGCAGCAAATCTCCTGCTTGCCCTTCCTCTTGAGTGATCTGTGGGCCAACAGAACTGGTTCCTGAATGAAGCTGACTCTGCTGGGAGGGTTACTGGGAGGGCTGCCCCTTGCCAGCCTGGTGAGAGCACCAAAACAGTCACGGTGGCAGATCAAACCTAGCATCCTGCTTTCTTATGCTGGCAGTCAAGAGTTGTATCCTATTGTGCTCAGCCTTGGAAAAAACAACTGATTTCTGCACTGAGAGGACAAAGGATTTTCTAATTATTTAACACTGGTTTTCTTTATAAGAGGCATCTGACTTGCAGCCTCAATCCCCTTGAATGAGTCCATCCTTTCCACACCAGCTCGGCAGCGTGTCTTACACACCATCTCCGTGGAGCCGCACTCCTGACCGGCACATTTTAAATTTACTGGCAGGAGATTCAGAAACCTACATCTGGCAAATTCAGCAACATGGGCTGACTAAAAGTAAAGCTGAACTCGATTCAGAACCCTTCGGGTCCCTGTCAGTCGTTCAGAGACTCCTGGGTTTTGCCAAACTGATGCCATCAGGCAAGTCCCAGCTCTACCACCAGCAGCAGTGAAACCCCCTCGCCCCCAGCTTCCACGGAAACTTTCAGCAGGCTCTGCAGCTTCCCTTTCCCTTGAGGTTTTCACTACTTTTCCTTTTAACTCCTGGCAGTGAACACCTGCAGCTGAGGATGAAATCTTAAATGTTTTCAAAACACACAACAAGAAGTTAGGAATTTTCTGAGCCTAGCACAGGTGTAACCACTACTCAAGTGGAAATTATTTTCCAAGAGTTAATGATCCACTGCCATGCCTCTCACATTGACCATTGAGGCTAGCTCTGGGATAATTTAAGTATTGTGGAGGGCTGGAGAGAGAACAATGAGGAAAATGATGGAGGTGCAAGCCCTCTGATAGCCTTACAGCACAGTTACTGGCCCCAGAGAGGCACCCTATCCTATCTTGCTAGGAAATCTTAAATTTAACTCATCCCACCAGCAATACAACATCATGACAAGGAGGAAAAAAGGGATGGTGTCAGTTTTCATCAGTTTGATGTGGGGAGCAAATCACTGCTTTTCCCGAGACAGGGAAAGGCTTCTTTGGGATTGCCACTTCCAAACTTGTAGCACTGTGCTTTTGAAACAAACACACAACTAGTGGCAGGCCACAGAACAACAGAAATGACAGAAACTTAAGGAAACACCAGGAAATGCTCAAGAACTAGACTGGTTTGGTCCAGCGGGGAAAGGGGAAAACCACTGCCAAAAAAGGACTGGGAGGAAGGAGGGGGAAGTCATTTTACAAGTCTGGCAAAAACACGCCACCCCTCTCGCACGAGCGTCAGTTAGTGATTGTTGTGCATTGCTACTGGGCAGGGGAGAAACAAAAGAAATCTGATTCTCTGAAACGTGAATGCACTTATTTTCTCACAAATCAGGCCGAGCACCTCGCTGCAAACATATTCTGTTCCTTCTCCTCGGCCAGCCGAATCCTCAAACACACTCCCGCAGTCTCCAAGCCTCCCATCTGCTGCTCCTCTCTGCCTTCCAAGAATTTCACCAAGCAACTGTTTTAATATAAGGAACCTCACTGAGCAAAGCACTGCAGCCAGCACTGCAGCTTCAGCTCCAAGTCTGGCCTTACAGCAGCACCTAGGGCGCCTTCCCAGGTGCTCTACGGGACTTGGGGATGCTCACAGAGGGGACGTGGGAGCCGTGGGCCACCTGCCTCCTTCTGGAGCAGCAGCTGGGGCCAGGCTGAAGGCAGCAGGGCAGCTCCTAGAGAATCAGATGCCCAGGAGCTCTCAGGCAAACCCAGCCCATGTCTCCACTGATTTCTACCCAGTTCTGTTTGACAAGTGTCGTGACAAGGGCTCTGTACCTATTTGGTCACCTAGTGCAGAATCCCCAGCCTCAGCCAGGGTCTGAGGGCTCCTTGAGCCCACTCCTATGGAAGAATCCCAAAGGGAATACAAAAACTGGGACATGAAACCATGATTAATGAGCCGGTTTAAGCTGGAATAACCAAGGTATGTCAAGTGGTCATACCGAGTAGTTTTAAAGACTTTGCACATTTTAAGGGATTTAATTAAATACCTGAGCTTAATCAGTTTTTGATAATAGAATCACATAATAATGCCTTCCATGGTGAGATGGCTGGCTCAGTGGATGAGCACAGAGCAGCAGGTGTTGGAAGGGACTAGAGATTACCTCATTTACCCCTTGCCATGGGCCTTCCACTGTCCCAGTGCCCCATCCAAGCTGGCCTTGGGCACTGCCAGGGCTCCGGGGCAGCCACAGCTGCTCTGGACACCCTGTGCCAGGGCCTTAGCACCTTCATTCCCAACATCCCATCTAAACCTGGTGAGAAGCCATTCCCCTTTGTCGCACACACATCTCACACAACTCAGGACAAGCAGAGAATTAAAACTAATTCTGCCTTCAAGAGCCCAGCTAAGACACCGCACAAGCATTCCTGCAGCACGGCTGGACACTCTCATCCAAGGACGGCTGACACCACTGCCCTGGAGCAGAGGTTGACTCGGGGAGCTCCCAGTGTCCCTCCTCCGGAGAAACCGCTCCCAGCGCTGCAGCTCAGCTCCCCCTGGATGGCCCATCTGCTCATGGATTCAGCAAATCCTTCCGTGAGAAGGCTTCCCAAATCTCTTCCAGGTTAGCGGGGTTAGTTCAAACCACTATTTAAGCTGTTTAAGCTCATCCTGCCAATTCTTCCCACAGCCAATTAGAGGGTGCTGACACAAGCACGAGGCGGGAGACCAGAAACACGCTCGGAAAGGAGCGGGTTGGGCTAAAAGGATGTTTATCTGCAGCTTAAATCCTTGTTTGCCCTACAGCGTTCCCCTCGGCACTGCTATGCTGCTGAAGTGGGCTCTGCTGCAACACCTCTCCAACCAACAGATCCCAGAGCACCCCGAGTTCTGACAGCAGCAAGGCGGGCACCTCCAGCAGCTCCCACCGGGAAAGAGCAATGCCACTGTCTCAGACGAGGGTTTGTTTTGAAGGGAACACGGGGAGCAGTTTTCTAGGAGTGGAGAAGGCACCTGGCTTTGGAGGCAGGGAGGAAACGTGCAGCTAAAAGCCATGAACACAGGGATGATGGACTTTTTTTATGTCAACAAGCCACTAGGACTTCCCATGGTGCAAAACCCTGTCTTGATGCAGCACAAACCCGCCCAACTCCTGGCAGCGCCGTCGGAACCGTTCACTTTTGGGCCAAAGTTACCACAAAAACACCAGAGGAAGTGGGGAAACCCCCCCACGGCCGGCATCCCGTCCGGGGGAGGACGCTCTCCGTGCCCTGCACTCCCGATAGCCCAGAGCAGGGCGGCTCAGCCCGAGCGGGCCGGGGGCACCGGGGCACCGGGGCCGAGCCCCCGCCGGCTCACCGCACCCCGCGCCTGGCCCCGCCCCGGGAGGCCCCGCCCCCGGGCGGGCGGAGGCCCCGCCCCATCCCCGCGGATTCACGGCACGTCCCGCGGCGGCCACGCCCCCCCGGGCTGAGCTCATCGCACCTCCCGCGCGCCGGCCCCGCCCCCCGGGCTGAGCCCCCGCGAGCTCCCCGCGGCAGCCCCGCCCCCGGCCCCGCCCCCGGCCCCGCGCCCCCCCGCCGCTCCCGCTCCGGGATGGGGGGGGCGCAGGTGCCGCCGCCGCCGCCGCCGCCGCCGCCGCCGCCGCCGCAGCCGCACCTTGGTCCGGCGGCCGCTGCTCCCCGCCTGCTGCTCCGGCGGCCGTGCTGGCTGCGGGCTCGGCCTGCTGCCGCCGGGCCCGTGTGGAGAGGCGGCTGCGGCACAGCGGGCAGCAGAGGCCCGGGCCCTGCAGGCAGCGCTGGAAGCAGGCGAGGCAGAGCGAGTGGCGGCAGGGCGGCGTCACCGCCTCCACCAGCGCCTGCCGGCACACCGGGCACTCGGCCACCGACAGCACCACCGCGTCCTGCTCCTCCTCGGCCGCGGGCCGGCCCCGCCGCCGCCGCCCCCGCACCGCGGCCCGGCCGCCGGCACCCGCCGCCGCCGCCGCCATCTTCCCACACTTTGAAGGGCCGCGGCGGCCACGCCCATCCGCATAATTCATGAGGGGCCGCCCCCCGCGGGGCATAGTAATGAGCGCCGCGCGCCGCTCCCGCCTCCGCGCAGGCCACGCCCCTCATGAATATTCATTGCGCCGCTGAAGGTCCCGCTCTTTGTCGGGACGGGCCGGCCGCCCGGTTGTGGAGGACAAATCATGGAATCACCGATGGTTTGGGTTGGGAGCACCCTACAGATCACCCAGGGCCACCCCTGCCATGGCAGGGACACTTCCACTGTCTCAGGCTGCTCCCAGCCCCAGTGCCCATCCTGGCCTTGGGCACTGCCAGGGATCCAGGGGCAGCCACAGCTGCTCCGGGTACCTGTGCCAGGGCTTTTCCATTCTCACAGGGAGCAATTCCTTCCCAATATCTCATCCAGCCCTGCCCTCCGGCAGTGGAAGCCATTCCCTGTGTCCTGGCCCTCCAGGCCTTGTCCCCAGTCCCTCTCCAGCTCTCCTGGAGCCCCTTCAAGCGCTGTAAGGGCTCTGAGCTCTCCCCACGTGAACACCCCCAGCTCTGCCAGCCCGTGATTGTAGCGGGTGCCTGGTCTCTCTCCGTCCTTATCCCGACCCAGGAGCCTTTTGTTCAGTCTTCCCTCCGCTGTCCAGCTGAGGAGGGGAGTGACGGAGCAGCTTTGGTGGGTACTCGGCGTCCAGCCAGAGTGAAACCACCATGGATGGTGACTCAGAGCAAACCAGAGGAGGCAGAGCCTCTGCACCAGTTGCTATGGAAATCTCTTGCACTTCTCTTCTGCTTTTCATCTCTTTACTGGGCCACCAAACCAATCTGTCTTTCCATCACGTTTTAGCACCCTCTCTGGTGAAGCCTCTCAGCTACGTTGGGTTGGCAGAAGACACAATGTGGCTGCAGAGGCAGAGGCGAAGCCCTACACCTTTGAGCTTCCCTGAGCAGGCTCCTCTCTCCTTGGCTGGAGAGAGGAAGGGGTGATTCATGCCCAAGAAAGTCTCTGCACGTGTGCCAGGAACTTGCTGGGGGATAGCATTAACTTTCCGCCTCACCCACACGTCTATCTTTAGTTGTCTCTGGCTGTTGAATGACTAGAAGGATACCAGCATGTGGATCCCTGCTGTTGTGGGCTCCACGAAACGCCAGTTGACAGAAAATTTGCTTCTCGTGAAACAAAAAACTCGTACTGACTTTATTAAGACGAATTATGGCAGCGGTTTGGGACTGGACTCGGTCCAGCAATTTGTGTGTGTGTCCTGTAGATGCTGCTGCTGGCTAGAGCCAGATGGAGTGTGCTGTTCCCGAGCTGCCCACAACGCTGCTGCTCCCGGGATCAGCCTGGCCGGGGAGCTGGGCACTGGGGAGCCCCGGGCAGGGACAGGGAACGTGGCACTAGGGAACACTTCCCCACCAAAGCCACGTGTAGGACAAAGCTGTGCAGAGCTGTAGCCCTCTGCAGAGTCCTAGGCACGCTGGATTTGGAGAAGGATCTCTGCCAGCTGTACTCCCAAATTGCTTCTGCGCTTCCAGCCTGCCCTGCACGGAACTTGGTTTCTGTGTCTCCAGCTGGTCTTCCAGCCCAAAGCCCCACAGGCGGCAATGGTTTGACACAGCCAGAGGGCAGGGTCAAATGGAAGGCTGGGAAGAAATATTTTGCAGCAAGAATCATCCCAACATGGCCCAGGCTGCCCAGGGAAGCTGTCCCTGGAAGCTGTCCCTGGAAGGGTCCAAGGCCAGGTTGGACAGGACCTGGAGCAGCCTGGGACAGTGCAAGGTGCCCGCGGCAGGGGGTGGCACTGCGGGAGCTTTGAGGTTCCTCCCGCTCCGTAGCCCTCTGTGGTTCTGCAGCTCGGGATGTGTGGAGCTCGGGGCTGGCCTGCAGAGGGAATCCTAAACCCGTGCTATAAGATCAGTCACATTTTTGGTTTTGTACACTGGAAAAAGTTGATCCAGAAATGACTGAAGGAGACTTAGTAGCTCCTTCTAATTGTTCAGTGCAGAAATCTATCAGAGCAATAAAAACAGTTTATGCAGTCCAACCTAGTCAAAGATATATTTCAACCCTGTTTGATAAGGTAGAGGAATGGCAATTGCAATGTGGGAGTTGTCTGGAACAGGTAAGTAAGTCTTAAGAGTGATCACCATATAAGCAACCAGTAGACATCCTGGGATCACTGCTCGACTCTAAAATCCCAGCAAATAAGTAAACACAGGCATTGATGAATGCTGACAGGGATGGTGAGTTTAAAATGAAGCATTTTATCATCCCTCTCCTCACACTTTCCTTCTTGCAAATCAACCCCACTTCATTCAGAGTTCAACTTTCCTTGACCTCTGCCTTTCCTCTTTGCTGGTTGTTCCTCTCTCTCTTCTCCTGTATTGCTCTGTACATGAAGCCTTGCCTATAATTCAACAATGCAACCCCTCCCACGTAACAGTCTGTACAGTTTCTTATTCATTCCACATTGTATTTTGTGTTCTCCTCAACACTATGCTATTTGACTGTCTACAGTTACCCATCCCCTTTGCTGCAAAGCTGCAATTGATTATTCTTCACTATGTGCAATCACTTCCTTTCATCCTCTGTGAGCTGTACATATTTTTTCCATATGTATCTTTGCCAAGGTAATTCTGAATGCTGACTTTGTCCTGCAGCATTGCCATCCCTCGCAGCTTGCCATCCCCTCAAGATTTACTAAGTGAGCTCTTCCCTGTGGGAGCTGAGCAGGGAGTGAGGCTGTCCAAGGCACAAGATCACGAAGGGACCAGAGAGAGGGAAGTAAAACATCAAGAAGGTTTTCCTCTTGTGCTTCGTGCTCTGTCCCTTTGGTGAGCAGCATGTCGTGAGGCTGGGCAGCACTTGCTCCCCCACAGACCAGTGCATTTCCAGGTACCTTGCTGTGTGCTCTGCTGAGCAGTGCCTTGCTGAGCCCAGCTCCAGCAGGCCAGGCTTTTAAGGTCCTAGGCCAGCCTGAAGTGATTTTTGAGTCAAGTTAGGCAGCACGAAGATGTGCATTCCTGAATATTCCTGCCTTTCCAAGAGTCCACTGAGCTTATCTTAACCACGTACTCTAAGCTGTGGCAACTGGTTTCAGAGTTAAGTGCTACAAAAAATTCCCCTTTGCAGCTGACACTTGTTGCTTCTCAGTGTGATTGAGTGTCCCTCCTTGCTGCTTTTTATGACAAGAGGATGGATAAGTACCCAATTTACTCTTCTAAACACACTCAGTACTTTGAATATCTTGTCATAAAATTCTAGATTTGTCTCTTCTCTGCCTGACACTGAGAACTGAGCTTTCACCTCTTTTTCTTGCAGAAATATTTCTGTGCTTCTAATTGTTGTCACCTGTGCCTGCACTCCTGAATTTCTCCTGTGAGTTTTGCAGTGGGATATTCAGAAAGAATTTCAGGCCAGAGATGACCTTTGCATTTCTATATTACTAATTTCTCCTCTTTCATAGGTGACATTTGAATTGCTCCAGGGAGCAAAGATTTCCACTGAGCAATGAAGAACTCTTCTGTGCTTCTTACAGAGGAGCCACAGTTACTACAGATATATGACTGAGGAACCTAAGATAGGTTCTCACCTGCAAATGACCACCTATTTATCAACCTTATTTAAGTTTCAAGGCACAAATAGATGTTATTCTTGAAACCTACTGTGGGTGAAGGAAGCCTTTGCTGACTGTGAGAGCATAGCATGAGTTGCCTATGGTACAGTACTGCTTCGGTATCACCTCAGCCATCTTGTTTACTTTCCCCTGCAGGATGGGGAGAGAATTGAAAGGATAAAGTGAGCAAAGCTGTGGGTTGAGATAAAGACAGTTTAATAGGTAAAGCAAGGTAGAACAAGGAATTCATTCACTGCTTTACATCAGCCGGCACCTAGCTGTACCTAACTAATCACTAAGTCACCTAACTGTGACCCTCACTCTGAAGGGATGTGTGTGTGTGTGTCTGTCTGTCCCTTTCTCCTCCCCAATTTTCATGGCAGAGCATGACAGCATACAGTGTGGGATATCCCTTTGGCAGTTGTGTCAGCTGTCCCGGCGGTGTCACCTCCCAACTCCTTGTGCACGCCCAGCCTCCTCACTGGTGGGGTGGGAAACAGGTCTTGAGATTGTGCAAGCCCTGCTCAGCAACAGCTAAAATATCCCTGTGTTATCAACACTGTTTTGGTCACAGATCTAAAACACACCACCATAAAAGCTGCTATGAAGATGATTAACTCTATCCCAGCCAATACCAGTACAAATACTTATGCAGAACTGAGCAAAATTTGATACTTTTCAGCCTTGGTCTCTGAGATGAAACAAGCCAGAAGTGCCATTGCAGTGCTTTCGTAATCATTATCTCTTATTTATTTGCATTGCCAGAGTGCATCCCCACCACTTGTACTTGGTTTGTTGTTCCTTCCAGAAGGACATCCTAACTGGTCCAAGATACCAGAGAAGCCAAAGGAGCCAGCATCTCTTTGGTAGTCTTTCCAAGGGCGAATAATTCCCTGTAGGATTTGACAGCACACTGAATAACAGCTGTCTCCTTGATTACCCTCATATGCACTGGAGGCTCTGAAGGCATCCCTCCTCCAGACTGAACCAGCCTGGTTGCCCTTGCATCTCCTCAGGGACAAGTGATAGAATTCTCACCACCTTGGAGGCCCTCACTCCACTTTTTCCATGGCCTTCCTGTATTCTAAGCCTCCAAACTGAATACCCTGCCTTAGATGCAGTCAACAACTGCCAAACTACTCATCCCTTCCCTCTAACTGCCAGCCAAACTTCTGTTAACACAGCCCAAACTGGGAACTTATCCAGATAAAACCCCACCAAAAATCCCACAAAATGACAAAACACAGGTATCTCAGGGTTTGTTTTTAAAAACAAAGGTGTCTCCAAATCTGGTTCACATGCAGCTGTGCCAGCATTACTGGAACAGTACTATACCATAGTAGCCAAAGAGATGGAGGGATAACAAAGGGCTCAAGGAATTCAATGCTATGTTCAGGAATTGCAGCCTCATTTGTATCCCCAGAACCTCAATTTTACTATGCTCTTTTCTTCCTAAGGATGTAACTGCTTAGTACTTAAGGTTTTTTGTCCATAAATGCCTCCACGTACCAAAACATTCCATACAGTGCAAGCACAATCAGTTGCACTACATTTTCAAATGCATGATTTCAGAAAAAAAGGGCAGATGTTCAGGATATTTCTCAAAAGTGCCTCATTTGTGCTTTATGATAGCCAGCAAGGCAAGGCTGAAAAAAATACATCATCTGATCAAATAACATCTGTATATAGCAGCAGTACTCTTCTTTCAAAGTGCTTTGGATTCATCAATTATGACACTTGAGCACTTAGTTACTCAAAATAAATCATTAAAATGTCCATGATAATTTTAGTATAGTGTTGTTCAGGATGCCTATTCTGAAATAATTGGGAAATATATTATCTAGTCAAAAGGACAAGCTTATCATTTATGACCCTATTAAAGAAGATGTTATAAAATCCACTGTTGCATTTGAAAATTGTCGATATTGAGATGATGGATTTCCTTTGATTACAGCTGGCACCAGGAAATGCTAGACTGTAGCCCAAGGAAGCCTAGTATGGGCTTCAATAAAAAAAGGACAACAAAAAGAGTTACTGATTGCAAATTTATTACAAGGAACAGCAAATTCCAGACAACTGAGTTACACAATAGACAACCAGTGCAATGGGAAGTCTCTTTCCTTTATGTAAACCAAGTCATCGAGCTGGTGAATGAATCCATGAACGTCAGATTCCACGATATTCTGAAACAAATTAATACAGTATCATATTTTACGTTGAGATGTTGATCTGAATATGACTTAGTACTCATTCCGTACATCTGGTTTTTTTCAAAGCTAGAAATTAAATAGCTTCAGATTCTAAAACCAGAAGATTTTGATATTTGAAGGTCCAGAAAAGCGCTCAAATCTGTTATTTGTACTCAAACATGAATCCTTTCTTCTCACACAGTTCTCTTTCTACCATGTTGTAACCCTGCTGACCTTATTTTAGAGTATGGAAGCATGACAGAAAAACCCCATCCCTCTGTCAAGGGTGTGCACTCTAAGTCTCTGGGCATGAAGAAACCCTATATTTCTGTCAAGACAACTCTTAGTGGCCACATGAAATACCTGTATCTAGGTTTGTACTAGGTTTGTAATGCTTCTCAGTACCTTCTTTTGTCATGAGGCTCATCACTGGTGAAAAGGCAGAAGAAATTTTTGACACGTTTGGTTGCCTACTTACCACTGCCTTCAATAGTTCTTCCATTTCGAGGCTGAAAAACATCATAATCAGATGGTTGTAAAGAAGCAATGGATTACAGACTTATAAGCCCACCAAAATACATCCCCATCATGCAGACAGGGTACTGTATAAAACTGCAGTGAGATTTTCTTTAAAACAACATGTCAAATACCAGGGGGATCCATGCAGGGTGGGTTATGCTTTTAAATATGAGAAATTTTCATTCAGCTTGTGCCCAAAAAGCTAAACATTCTGGCTTTCATTATTCTCATTCAGGGTTTGGGTTTAAATTGATTGGGGTAGTATTAGCACATGCCTAAGAAAGAGCATGTAAATACCAGCACAGAAATAACCTAGATGAACACACTTGAAACAACAAATAACTTGAAATTAAGCATAAATGACAGCTGAATTGGTATTCTGGTTACCTGACGTGACTTACTTTACAGTATTTTAGAGTTTTTAAAAATGTGCTGAAGATATTCCTAAAAATTAGTTTGGTGTTAACCGGAGTGTGTCTAAACCAGCACACTGGGCATTAGACCATGTCATAGCTCAGCAAGCCAATGGGTGAAAAATGTGAGAAGAAATTATGATCATTTTGCTTTGGCTTTTCACCATTATGCAGTGTGACTTTGCTTCCTGGGCAGACCTTTCAGACCAGGTGGGCACTCAGCCCAGGCACATGTTTGATCTAATTTTTTTAGCATCAGTGCACCTTGACAGTCTCAGAGATACAAGCCACATGGACCATTTGGCTCAAGATAAAACATTTGCAGAGCCATATCTTCAAACAAAAAGAAGTGTTTAATCCACCAGTACCCCAGATCTCATTATCTTGTCATCTTTTAGTCAAACCAGAGCTTTTTGAGCAAATGGCCCCCTAAGCTTTCAAGTATAGGGCTATTTGGCTTCTATTCAAAACAACTGCAGCAAGAATTTGTGAAACAGCTGCTTGTCTGTGAACATATAATAATGTCTGAGATTCAGAATCTTTAAAACAAAGAGATTCAGATACCCTGAAAAGGAAGAAAGGCCGCCCCAGAGTTCCATGACTGTCCTATAAAATCAAACACAAACAATAACAAAATACTTTAGACTCAGTTCCATAGATCTGTTGCCAAATTTTACCATTCTATCAGAATATTGGTAACTGGGGCCTTTTTCAGCAGCATGCAAACAAGATGTTGATAGTCCCCAATGCCCATTCATCTGGAATGCTGATTAAAAATTAATGCTTGAGGCACATTGTGTCGAGTGTAAATAAACTAGGTTACCATAATTAAAGACTCACAGGGTTCAAAGAGTTATAAAAGAAAGCTTTACACATAGGGTATGAGCAGGGTCAGCACATATCACTTCCCAACCACTGGAAAAACCCAAGCTGACTTTAAAAGAAACAAGGAAAGGGACATACTTCCCTATCCACTGCTACTGCCACTGCTTGTTTTCATAGTTACATACCTTCTTTGTAAACTTTGCAGACGCAATCTGTGATTCCTGCAAGTGGACACTGTACGTTAATCAAGATGCCGGCACGTTTTGGTTTGTTACAGTGACCCTCTGGTACTGATGAGGTTGGTACACTCAGTGTGAGAAGAGAGATAACCTTATACTTATCACAGACAGATGTAAGAACAGCAGCAAATGGATCTTTTAAAAGACTGATGTGGAGCCTTGCCTGGAAGTTGCTCTGTTCATTACCATCATTCAACAGGCTTCCCCTGCTGTACAGCAAAGTGCAGCCGTGCTCTGGGGGGTGAAGCAGAGCTCAGCCTGGAGCTCCACTCCTCAGGCTTGAATTGTACTCATAGCTCTTATCTTGTTAAAATGGGGCTGCTCTTCACCTTTCAGACTGCCCTTGGTTTTAACCCAGGAAAGACTACAGGGTTTAAGCCTTCCCCTGCACTCTTTATTCTTCAGAAAATTGCTCTTTTTTCTACTCAGCCTTACTTCAAGGAACAGAAAATTTCCCCATGACTTTCTGTGAGCGGACTAAGTTCAACATGTGATGCAGCCCTGCACCTGCAGCCTGGTTTGGGAGCCCTCCTACCCATGACACAGCTGCCAGGCTGTATGCTCCCAGACAGCCAGGGATGAGATGGGATGGCTGTGTGCCACGGCCCATCAGTCACCCATCAGTGAGTGGGTTTAGTTACCTGGAGTGGGCTTGAAAAACAAATACATGTCATGGGCAAGAATGGGAAGATGGGTGAGAACGCGGGAAAGCATGTGGATGGGAAACTGCAGAGAAAGAGTTTTAAAAGACAAAATACACAAGCAAGAAAGAGGGAATCATGGTTCAGGGTATGAGAAGAGGATTTCCTTGGTTCAAGCTGCAAGACAATTTATAGAGCGACTGACATGAACTTACAGGGCTATGAAATACTAGGGAAGAAAAAAATGCTTGCTCAGTCAAGGTGCTTTAAAGGACGCAAAGGAGGAGACTATCACAGAGAGACAGTATGAGTGCTACCTTTGTTCTGATTTGATTATTACACGTCAAGCAAAGATAGAGATTGGCTCATGACTCAGCCTGCAGTTTCAACTATCCTAACTAATTTATAACAGGTGACAGATTACTATGTGGAAGAAATATGGTAAAAACTGAGCTTTTAAATATCTTTGGGGTGGAAATTTCAAAACCACAGTGAAGCGATTGGATATTGATGCTAAATATTCTTAGTTCTCACAAAATATTTTAAATTCCCCAGATGGGGTTCAAGTCCCATTCAAACCCAAATTGCCATGGACTTTGCCTTTCACAGTGCTGAGGCCTCATTCCTTCTCTTAAAACACCATCTACCTTCTCTATAGGATCTGTAACTCTGACTGAATGTTTTTTTTTTTTTAATTCACAGAAATATAGAATATTGTAGAAAGTTAAATTCAGATGACATTAGTAGGATTTCATAACTGTTTCATTGGGTTCACTACATCCAGACTCAAGTTTGTAGTGTCTTCTGAAGATTCCTTGTGGGCTAAGAAAGTAGGACTTCATGTAATGTGAGATTTGATCAGCTGGGTAATACTTCACATATTTATTTTATCTGCTGCTTTACTCAGACCACACATAGAAATCATATTGCAGATGTGTAGTTCATATCTTTTTAAAGGATATTGTATGCGATTCAGCTTCCAATCTTGAGGACACATAATTTTTTGCAAAGTTAGTAACTAAAATAGTAACCAGGAATAGGAGTCTGTTCAAAGTTAGACCAGATGATTCTGGACGTTCCCTCATTGGCTAAGCTGTGGAAGCATAAGAGTTAACAGTGAACTCAAAAACATTTATTAGACTTTATGACTGAAATGCTAGAATTTTTTATACAATCAGCTTCAGTATTGTAGAGTTTAGTGACTGCTTCAGGAAAGCATGCTTGGAATTATAATAAGCTAAAGACACTGGCAAGAAGAGATATTAAAATGCATTTCAAAATACCTTCTATTATTGTCTTGAAGGATCTACTCCTCTTTTGAAACAGCAGAGGACTCAGCCTCCACAAGTAAATTGGCCTTTTTAGCATATACCCGGGGGCTGAGTGAATTTTATGGAAAAGGTTCTTAATGAAATGGTGCTAATAAAAAAGTGATATAAAGCAGGACTGGCATTAAGGTGAGTCCTTATATGATGGCACCAACAAAAAAGAGCTATACTCAATAACTCCTCAACTTAATCTCTTTACTCTGAGTCAGAAACAGAAAAAACCCAAACACAAATAGTGTATTAAAATCAGTAAAGCAACTCATACACATCTGTGTTCAGTATAATCTAAGGTTTGCTATTGATCCAATGTTATGTATATTTTTAGTGTGTTTAACACTGTGTTATTCAAAAGTGAGGGTCAGGTTAAAATACTGACTCTGACTGTTTTGGTTCTTAAGCTCTGACTGGTGAAAAACAGCAGTTTCATATAAATAATTTAAAGTAACTAAGAATTACATGCAAACTACTAACAAGAAGAAAATCTTTTCTATACCCTGCTACATCTCTTAGACCATTATAGTATTAGATTATACATTATTGTTTGGAGAGAAATGTCAGAAAGTTGGTCGTAGAGTGGTTGCTTTCTGTGTTTAAGGGAGTGCTTTGGAAGAAAACAAGCAATTACACCTTACCTCATTTTTATGCATGCTGTTGAATATGGAATAACAGAGATCCAAAACAGAGCTCGAGATCTGAAAAAAAACAAAAACAGAGCAATACTTTAAAATACATTTACTGGGAGAACATGGTGTACATGGTTTGATAGAAAATAGGCTTGATTCTGATCCCAGATCAATTTAGATTGAGCACAGTTCACTAAAAACACTTAGAGCAAGGGAAAACTTACTGATGCTATTATGACCTGAAAAATTAGACTTTTGTTTGAGGAGAACACACAAAATACAACTATTGTCAATACAGTCTGGTGCTATAAATTGATCAAAATCAGCCTCTTATATGTAAAATACATTTTTCTATGCTAATTGTTCTAGGGATAGCTTTGGTTTGAGGCACGTTTAATCTATGCTAATTTTTAACTACAAGTTTTTTGGTCAATCATACAATCTTTATTCATATACTGAATGCACTGTCCCATATTCATTGCCACAGGACAGAGATTTGCTTAGGCATTCAATTGCATTAGATGAGAACTACAGCTCCAAAGGAAGTGAGGTGTAAGACACCTGAAAAACAGGCTCTGGGAACTGTTTTCTACAAGTTTTGGTTTACAAAACTGTAGCATTTCATAAAGAAAAAAAACAGCACAAAATGTTCGAAATTTCCAAACACTTCCTGATCCTGCAAATATTTTTCTCCCTGCTTTGAAAATGACCCTTGGGCTCAATATTAAATGCAGTGCAGCTGATCTTTCACATACTGATCTTTTCTTTTAAAGTGTTTGTAAGCCTTGGGCCAGCAGAAATGATCTATGAAAACTTCCCCTTTCTCCCCTCTCCTCTGAGCACCCCAGAAAAAACCCATCCACCCACCAAGCACTGAGCCAGGACCAAACAGGACCTCTAAATCCTGCAGAACCGTCTGGCATTTCTTCCTTCAGTGTTAGCTACTACTGGCATGGCAAGAATGGGGGAAAAAAGTGCTTTTCTTTTAGGTCTGCATTAGCTTCACGAGGAGGAGAGCACATACACCAACAAACTTGCTCTTCTCTCCAGAGCTGCTGGCTCTCTGGCGGAGGCTCTGCCAGCTGCAGACATCGATGCTCCAGGCTATAGAGGACAATTAGCATGTCGGGAAGAGAGAGTCTCAGCAGATCAAACACATTGCAGGAGTCAAGTTACCTGGGGTTGATCGGACATTTCCATCCACTGACTGAAACAGAGTGCCAGTTGCTTTAAAAAGTAAAGAATAGACATTAACAGTGTGTCTATCGTACCTTCGGACCTGTGTTTTAGCTCGGGAAGTCGGGGCTGGCTTGTTATTATCCTGTCCGTCTTTTGCTGACCCAGGTGTCCTATTCTGCTCCCTGCTGCACTCCACACCCCTGCCCATACCTGTTCCACCTGCCTCTGCGGTCGGCAAAGGGCGCCAGCCTCCCTCCGCTCTTTACCAACCCCCAGGGTATTTAACAAGGGATTTAATAAGCTGTTGCCAGTCCGTTGTCGATTTCCTACCTCATTTCCCAGCCACAGACGAGCCTCGTTTCCCACCTTCCCCGTCTCTTCCTTACCTCTGCACCTCGCATCGCTGTCAGACGACAATGACAGACGTACCTGGTTTGGGGGCAGCTCCACACCGTCCCGGTAGCGCGAGAAAGGCTGCGGGAAGCCTGCGGGACGGGACACGGGTGCGCTGGGACGCCGCGGAGCCCAGCCAGGACGGGCTCCTGCAGAGGAGCCGACCCTTTCCGGGGTTCTCCCGCGTTTCCCCCGCGCCCGGGTGCCGGGACGTACCTGAGCCCCGCGGCAGGGCGCAGAGGCAGCAGGCGGCCAGGAGCCAGGGCAGGGCGGGCGGCGAGGAGGGCATGGCGGGGATGAGATGGGACGGACGGGCGAGCGGACCGGCGCCTTTATGGGGCCGAGCCGAGCCGCACATGGAGCCGCCGAGCCAATGGGCGCCGGGGCGGTCCCAGGCACCTCTCCCGCTGCCGCTCCCGCTGCCGCTCCCGGCGCCGGACGAGCGCTGCCGCCCCTGCCGCCCCGCGGCTCGGCCCGCCGTGACGAGAAACCCCCACCCCGGCATTAGGGACCCCGCTGTCCACCCCCTAGAACCCTCCGTCAAAGCTGCTGCTCTAGAAGAGGTGACGGAGAGGAAAGAGCGAGAGATGAGAAGATGCTGTGCCTGGTCAGGTGACAGAGCGACAGAAAATTCAGTTTTGTAGTAGGGCTTGCTGAGTGTTTGGAAATTACTTCTCCTCATGGCAGCTTGGGAAATAAAGTTTGCCTTCTAATTGGAAGAGTTGCGAACTCTCATATTGAACAAGTCCCATTTTACTACATTTGCCTTCACATGAAATAAAGAAAGCCATCCATCTTTTAACTAATTTCTTAGTGGGTATGGCTGTAGAAAAGATACAGATCTGCTATCAACAGAAAGTGATTCTCCTTTCTTCCTGATTTAATCATTGGGTTTGACTATGGAAAACTCTCCCTGGTTTTCTCTGTACAAGTTCTAAGAGCAATGCTTTCTAATCAGATCACAGACTTAGAAAGGCAGAGTCCTCCTGAACTCTTTTATTTAATAGACCTTGGGCCTGCTGAAGCAAATATACATTCAGTTGTCCAACTTCTAACATAGCAGGGTTGGAGCTACATAATCCCTTCCAACCCTAACTATTCTATGATTCTATGTGTTAGATGTGCTGGGGAGGAAATGGCTCCAGTGTGGATATGAGACACAAAAAGCTGCAGAAGGTATTATTGTCACAGCATCCCACCTCATCTCACAATGTCCCTCAGTGGCTGTGCTGCACACTAAAAGGATGATGGCAGGACTGTTCCTGGTGGGAGCATCTCAGAACAGTCAGGGTGGAGACACACCTGCTTTCTCACAAAGGAAAGGGGAGCCAGACTTCATCGACTTTTGTCAGCTACACAGCTGTGTGTCCTGAACACGTAAAGAGGCACAGGAGCAGGCAAGTGACCCCAGCACCATTTGTTCACCCTTTGTTTCTTCCCCTGCGAAAGATGGCTGTCTTTGCCCCATCACAGCCTTTTGGGGGCAACAATCTGAGCGGGGAGATGTCAGGAGAGGTCAGACGTTGCTGGAGCAGACACTCAGTTGTCAGATTCTCACTGTCTTAAGTGGAATGGGATATTCAAGACAGGATAGAATTCAAAGAGATTAGTCCCTCTGACTGTATAATTTTTATCCTCTGTGGGAGCTAAAGCAGATTGCAGCAAGTTTTGTGATGATGGTTTCTCACAGCAAATCTGCCCAGGCTTTCATTAACAAGAAGATGCAGCGTTTCAGGAAGCCCATATCTCCTTTTTGCAGAGACCCTGCTTTCTACCCAAGCCCATGAAATCCTGGAGTGAAAGCATTCTCTATGTTTGTTAAATTTGCTCATAAAAGGAGGATGGTGTTTTATTTTCGATGGCAGCAAGAAGCAGGTTTGTGTTTGGTGTAATTTATTTAAGCCAATGTAGTAACAGAAATATGAAAGCAGAGCCCCACTAAGTGTGAGCTGGGCTCATCACAGGTAGAGAATAAAATGAGAGAAGGTAAAGATACTTTGAAAGATTGCACATTTTCATATTAAAAAAAACCCTGAAAATTATTGTGCACCAGCAGTGTTTCTCTTGCCCTGCTTATCACAGACCTTTCATCCAAATCACTCCCATGCTGCAGAAACACAGGATCTTAGAGAGCCATTATAGATTCACCATTTACTATTATGTTTTTAATATTTACATATGAGATACCAATCCTTTTAAATCCTAATAATTTGCTATCTTTTTACAAGAGAATAATATTAAATTATGACCAGATTGCTAGTGATAGTTCACGGTAATGGGATGTGCTTCTCTGGCTTTCCCTATTTGGTGATAAAAACACAGTCTTCTGCTTTCTGCCTGTTATATGGTAGCCTCTTTCCACTTTTTTAAACACATTTGAGTTTAGGAGTGAAATTTTCTTTGTAGTAGCATGTGATCATGTTGTGTGGGTAAAATCTACTTCTACCTTACATGAAATACTGGATGCTATCTGGACCTTTCCTTCCTCCTTCTCATGCACAATAAACCATCTGCTGCTTTATTTCACCATTTACCAGGGAGTAGCCTAAGTGTACTCTGTGCCTTCTTTCAGCAGATTTTGCCTACAGTGAAGCCCATGGAGCTATTCATTTGCATCAAGTGAGGCTTAATACTTGAAGATAAGAAAAAAAAAACTCATTCAAGCTCCACTAAAAAAAAATCACAACTTATCTCCTAACTGAAAATAGTATTTTATCACAGCTATGCAGTATGAGACAAGAATGGGGAAAGTGTTGAAAACTAAAATTTCAAATATATGATGGTGTTATACTGTGAACACATTCAGCTTCCTTAAATCAGAACTTTATTTGCTGCTGGATGTTTCATTTCAAAAGTGTTAGCTAAGGTGCAGGCAATTGATGTATCAATACCAAGCCACATTAATGAGCCATACTTTCACTGCATAAATAAAATTCCTCCTTCAAGGTCCTGGGCTTTCTATGCATGAAGAGAGAAAAATAGGGTGACTTTCAGTGTCCTCAGTGATTCACAAGGGAGTTAAAAATGAAGCTTTAGTGGGGGGTTGATGAGAAACAAAAGGATTTTTTATTGTGAGTAAGGAGTCTTGGCATATATTTAGCAACAGCAATATTATGACACCCATAATTTTAGAATAAAACATGCAGTGATTAATAAATGAATAAGAAGAGAATTTGGCGTCAACGGGCAAAAAAAGGTGAAGGGCTGGTTTCCTTTTCGTAAATGATTTCTGCAATGAAATCAGTAGTTGTTGCAGACAGCAAGGACAGAGTGCACCATATCACGATTGAGCAGCTCTTGAGTGCATCCCAGCTCATCTGAGCTGCTTCTGCTTGCTCATGCCTCTCCCCCTCTGCAGCTCAGCAGTACTTTGTACAACGCCTTATCCTGCTCTGAGGGCTTTCAGTACCTCACCCACGACCTGTTTGGAAAGATGAGGAAAGCTGCAGAAAATGGAGGATATTTATTAGGCAAACCTGCCACAGAGCCTGCAGACAGCTCCCATTACTCATCTTCTGTTACACATGACAGTGCCTACTTATGTTGAATACAAGGCTGTGTTTGATGTGGTTTTAGTTAATACTCGTTTACCTTTCCAGCACAGACAAGTAGTCCAAACAGTGGGAGCTTGTCTCATTCTTGTTTTTACATGGGCAAGGCTCTACTCGGCACTCAGAGCTGTATGCCCAAACTTTGCTTTACCAACACATATCACACTTTTGTAAAACTGACATCTGCTAAAGGTGCTGATTTGGTTGCCAGAATGTCAACTAAGTATGATATGATCAAGTAAGTACAATCTTATGGGTTTTTTTGTGGTTGGGTTGCTATACTTTACAGCTGTAAAGCAACATTCATAAAGTTCAGTAGGCCAGCAAGTAAATATTTCAAGGGGATCAGTGAAAAGCATGTCCCACTGGGCAGGAGTTCAAAGACAAGAGTTAACCAAGAACATCAAAATAGAGGACAAATGCTAATGATGAAGTTAGGAAACTAGACCAGGAATCTGAATGTTTGCATTCTTTTGGATAGCTTATTGGCTAATTTTTGGAGAAATGTGATTTTATGTCTGCTACTCTCAGCCAGAGAAGTTTAAATTCCTCTGAAATGGAGCAATTTGCACCTACCATCTTGTGCTGTATGGAAACAGTACTGTAGCAATGGGCTGTATTTGGCAGCAGTGGGATAAAGGATCAGTATAATTTCTAGATTTTGAGACATTTGAAAAGATCTTTAACCTGGAGCTCTGTGTTGGCTTAATTTTATTTGGTGTTGCCCCAGCTGGATAGGGAAGCAGTATGTTCTTCCACTTAGGCAACTGGTGGGATAACTCAATATCTGCAGTTTAGCTTTCACCAAGGATTTGTCCAGAATGATTCATTCCTGGCATCTTAGGCCTGCCATAAATTTCCAGGTGGTCTCTGAGTCAAATGCTGGAGTGGCTGACACATACTTCACACCACCAGCTGGACAAATTTGATTTTAATAGCTGAATTATAATGCTGACACTCATTCATCCATGCCTCCTAAATCTGAATGATTTAATCTGTAGCTTTAATTTTCTTTGGTTATAGCTATATGTAAATCATAATTTTGTGTTTATAGAGGGATCACCACAGGCTACGGACACCTTACACTGAATAATAAAGGATTTAGATTAACATGCATACCATACATCTCAGATTTCTGGCAAATACCCAAATACTATATCTTAATTACTATGTGAGAAGAAAGTAGCTGAAAATAAATGTTTTTCTCACCAAGAACTGACTACAGGGAGAGCCAATCCCAGACCATTTTTACTACCTGACCATGTTTCCTTGAAGATCACTTACTCTAAACCCACCAGCCAGAGAGAAGAAATCACCAGACTATGTTAGTCCACTTCAGTATCATATGACCCATCATCTGCCTGACTTTAATATGATACACAAAAACCAACTCATCTGGGAAGCTCACTGCTTAAATAACTGGAGCTCAGGCCTTGGACACTCCAACTTATGTGTCACTTATCACTGAGTGAGGAGCAAAGAGTTTAACCCAAAACTCTGCTTCCCTTGGCCATACTTACCAGCACTTAATCCTGTCAGACATCTGCATTGAGTGCTATTCAAAATCAGTAAGTACTCAAACACTGTCACTCACAGTTATTGCTGAAGGTATCTGTATTTTTCTTCTTAAGTAATTTGACTTACTTAATATGCAAGCATTCTGTTTCAAGAAACTATATCTTTACAGAGTATTGCTGGTATTGAAAATGCAGTGATTACTTCTTTGACATATTAAATGTCATTTGTATGAACTGTTGTATGCCTTCTGGCTCCTGACTTCAGCTGTAAGACTTAAGCTAACTTTTATACTGTCCTTTGGCTGAAGCAGTTATGCCTTGACACTCATTGGCTTATTTTTTTTTTTTTTTTTAATCTCATTAGATTATATCACTCCACAAAAGCTTTACTGTAGCAAAATGCAACGCTTTTCAGCCGATAGAGCATTTTATTGGCCTGAAAATATAGGAATTGTAAGTTTCATGGAAATGGCCACTCCTGGGTCTAGCAATCAGACCAGACTGTAAACCAACAATAAACTAAGAGCCATTAATACTAATTCTACTACTTGGATTAGGGTCCAAACCTGTCAGTAGTGATGCCTTGTCCATAGCCTCTACTGAGAATTGCTCAGAAGCTGTTTCTCTCCACACCTGAGTCCTAGAGCTCTTTGTGCACAGAACACATACATCTTTTCTCTATGGCAAAAGATCTGCCTTGTCTGCCTGTAAGCAGCTGTCCAGAAGAATCACAGGCAAACAAAAGGCAGGTTTTCCTTTGAAGGAACCATTTTACAGTTGAATGTATTTTAAAAGCCCTTAATCTCCTTCTCAAATAAAGTTGAGTGAGGGTTTTTTTTTAATTGTTATCCTTTCCCAAAGGTCTGTTTGCAGATGCACGGTGGGATTTGTTATACATGCAGAATTAATTTGTGTCCATTAACACCCTATTTACATATTATCTTCTGGAGTTTAGTCGCTCCATGTCGCCCAAACCTTGAATCAAGAAAGCTCTCCCTGCTTGGGGAAGGACCCCGTGAATGAGCCATTCTGCTTGCTTGATCTCTGCTCTGGGAACTGTGTGTTGCTCAGCCCTTTCCAGGCCCAACAGGGGCCAAAGTTCCAGTCTAGGATCTAGATACACCATTAGACATAAATGTATAGAAAAAGACCTCCCATAATATGAGGCACCAGCTAGACAAGACAAACGAGGGAAAATGATAGTGTGGTGGCAGGAATGCAGACATTTGGAATTCTTATCCTCCATCTGCATTTACTTTATCTTCTTCATAAGTATTTCTTGACAGCAAAACACTGTGTGGGGGAATGCTTCTGTGGACCACCCTCAACAAAATAGCCTGGTAAGACAGGAAGTTGAATGTCAACAATGCTCGTGAGTGGAACACCAGAAACTGGCTGAGAAGATGCTTGCCCAAGCTGGTGCTGCTCATAGAGGAAGAAGACCATCACCAGGATTTAACAGTAACCAGGAAACTGAAGTCTTTTGAAACAAACTGAACTTGAAAAGAAGCACAAAAGACACACCAAATTTTGCAACAGAGGGTAGGGTCCTGGTGATTGTAACAGAGTGGGATTTGACTATGACAGGGCCCCTGCTCAGCACCAGCACTGCAGCATCCATATGGATTGAGGGACACAGAAGGCACCCAGGAAGAGTGACCCAGTGGATGTAGTGCAGCTTCTGCACCTGTGCTCCAACAGAACTTACTTGGTGGCATGAGGGTTCAGGGAGTGTTGGGAGCAGTGGGGGATCACACATAGCTGGAGCACACACATCCCCCAGAGGAGAGGTGGGGAGGTGGGGAGCCCCTTATCCTAAAGAAAGAGGTAGGCACTTGTCCCTCACTGTGCAGAATTTGAGCACTTGGGGATTAGTTATACAAGGGTGTTCAAAAATTTCTAGTTCAGTAACAGTTTGTGAGTGTCTAATGTTGAGGTTTATCTGTTGATATAGCTCTTGAATATATTTTTCACAAATTGCTGATCAATTATATGCTGTTCATAATTCAATAAAATACTTCAGTCTTGAGTTGATTTAAACGATGAGAAGTTTTTCCCTGTGATAATTGTGCACTTGAACATCCCTCAATGCTAGCAACATTGTGCATGAAATGCAGTAAGGCCAGCTTGCTCTTCCCCTTTATAGCAATGCATCTTGAGAGTGCATCTTGTCTGTCTTCAATGGCAACTGCTGCACTCTCTTCTTGTTTCAAAGGCTCCAAGACAAAGAAGGAATGATTTCATAGCCAAAACAGAAGGGAAAAAATTGAAAGAGAATTTGAGGGAAATAATGACAAAGAAGAGTGGAGAGCTTATCCACACAGAAAACTACTTTCTGACTTGGCAGAGGACCACTCTATCCCTCATGTTTTGTCAAATGCAGTCCCTGCTTCTCTCAGCCACACTACACAAAAATGTGGAGGCTGGAGCCTCTCTAGCATATAAGTGGAGAAGACAGACATTTTTCTGCAGTATAGCTTGTTGTAAGGCATCCCACTCAAAAGTGAGCAGAGGACTTAGGGTTTTTACCTAACTTAATTGTTAAAGAAGAAGGAAAAGCCAAAACAGACAGCTGCATCAATGGTTATATCAGGTACCTTTCTCCTAAGTACATGTCAGGAGAGAGGTTTAGCAGAGATGACACATTGGGACCACATCTCATAATTTGTTATTATAATAAGATACAATGCAGTAACTGGCAAATCCATTTGGTTTATCACTGTAAACCTCAGAGATTTATGGCCAGAGGTATGGGACTATCATGAGGTCACATGGAACTGGAGATTATGTTATGTTTATTTCACTGGATGAATAGTCCTGCGACAGAAGAATTAATTGCATTCAATTCCAATTTTCTTTTTCTTTCTGTTGACAGTGTTATCATATTCCTTGTCGGCAATAGACTGTATAAAGAAGATGGTGTTTAATGGAATAGTGAGGAATGATGTAAAGTTAAAATCAATTAATCTATAACAATTTACAGTAAGATAAATGAGTACAACATTAAAGAAGCCAATAAAGAGCATGATGAAGCTTCAGGAGGCATAATAAAGTTACAAAAAACAATTTCTAGAGAGTTTATTAAATATATTTCCAAAATCCAGGGTATCATTTGAAAAATATTTTAAATGTCCTCTGTTCTACAGGAGAAACATAATTGTGTATCCAGTTTCTGCTGGTTTTACATAAAAAAATACACATTCACTTTACAGTGTAGTCTGGCAAGTTCTAGCAATTTGCTGAGTTTTTGGCATAAACCAGAGATGCTGCTGCATTTCCTGCTCTTCCTTGCAACTCTGAAAGACAGTCTTGAAGTAACTTCTGTATCAAACTACCATTATCAAACACTTTTTAAGAGCAGCTTTGTTTTTACCATGGAATCAATAATGTACTTTGCTTATCCAGTTATAAAATTCTATTGAAGAAAAGAGATTTCTCCTGTGTGAATGAGTTGGATAAGATGAAATCTGTGTGCAATGGCTTAAGGATAATCTCATAATGACGACGGTGTGACAATAAAATTAAAAAAAAAAAAAAAGCGCAATCAAGCAGAGCTCCCCGCCTTCTCTTTGGAGAAAACATAGCCAAAAGTAATTTTCCTGTTCTAACTCCAGCAATATCATGAAAATAGCAGAAGCTGATATGACCCAATACCTTCTGTAACAGGAGCACATCTAGACAACACCAGTGCAAGGCACAGTGCGGCACCATGAGTTAGCCAAGAGAATGAGGCTCAGTGTGTTGCTGTTGTTTATCATTGCTGAAGGATAAAATAATCTGCCCTCTTTGCAGTGGCTGGATCAGTGGGTCACTGCTCAGTGATACGGTTTCCTTAATGAAGTGAGTGCTCAACGAAGATGTGTAAATTAGGAAATAAGGATGTCGCAGCAAAGTACATGCTAACTGCTCTGGTAGGTTTTTTTTCAAACCAGGAAAGCCCACTAGTTAAATGATGTAAAATATAAAAGGACAGAATGTCTAGAGGGAATTGGTAAGTGGGTGGATGGATGGCAGCCTCCTTCTTTTCTTGGGATACAATTTAAAACAAAGATAGTGTTGCTGTGGAAATATGCCTGCCTAAGTGATGTGATGCTTCCAAATGCATGGCTGTTCCTTATACTAAAAAAATAAATAGTTGTAATTCTCAAAGATTATTGTGAGCAGAGCCTGAAGGTGAACAGAGGATCTAGTGCCCTTCAGCAAGAGCTGACAGCCTAAGAAGAGGAAAGGTTTGGCTCTGAATGGCCAAAAAAGATTGTAAGAAGTTATGATATTATATGGTAAGAGAGGAATGCTTAATACAGCTGATATGGGCTACTCACAATATTTTTGAAGGAACTGAGAAAAGAGTCTGTAGGATCTGTGCTACATGACGGTGCCTTGTACCACTGAACCAATGTACTTTTTTCTGAGAATACTTAGTTCACACTTGAAAACCACATCTTGGCTCGGCTTACTCTTTTTATATTTAATTTCATCATTTTGAGCTCAGAGTAGATTTTGAAATTTAGAGCAACATGACTTGAAAGAACACATCATGATACTTTCTTAAACACTACAGTGATGGATATAAAGCATTAAACAATGACACTTTTCTTTGGTTGAAGTATAAATCTGGCAACTTCCAATTGCAATAACAACAGGTGACTTGTTAATTTAACTGTGTGCTTTGTAACTGAGTATCTTAAAATACTTGCCAGAGATTGTCTGTAAAGGTGAATTCAATCTTGTTAACCTTCTTTAATTTAAGTTGAATACATAGCAAGAAGATGTAAAATCATTCTCCCTCTTTTTAGATGAAGAAATTCTGGAGATAAAACATAACGCTTTCCATAGTTGATCTATCATCACAAGGTTTGACACAAGGTTTGATGAATTACTGGTGGTCACACAATTCCAAAACATCAACTGCTCTTTGGGTGAGCTGAATAAATGGAGAGGCTAGTTGGTGACCATCAGTTATACTTTGGGAGATGTCAAATGTTATATTAAATATTGAAATCATCTTATACTCTCAAGCCTTTTCTTTGTAGTGAGGCTGAAAGCAATGTCACTAAAACTTTCTATATTTACCCGACCTCTCATATTTTCAGGGTTCTTTTTGGTTATGGTTGCCATAAGTGGTTAAACTACACTTCTTTCAGAAATGGGCATTTTGAAATAGACAATCTCCCATGTGTTCTCACCTAGGTGAAAACAAGTTTTTGTTGTTGCAGTACAGCACTGGCTGTGCCCTAATATTGTGGGAAACATTAAGCTGAAGGAAATTAAATTTGCCACAGACAGAGAATCAAGGCAAAGCTAGGTCTTGTGAGCCTGATGTTTCTGTATTTCAAGGGCAAGAACCTTCAACATAAGTTTCAGTGACTGAAGAATTCATCTCACCTCAGGGTTGCAAATCCAAAGGTCACGTTCTTCAAAACAATCCAGCTTCTCCCTCTTATTCTTTCTCCCATCCCTATTTCTGTCTACGTGGTGACTGGGGAAGTTCTTAGTCTCTTTTTTTCTTTTTACTATTGTAACATGTGAACATGTATGGTAAGCTCAAGGACACATAGTAACATAGTTAACAGCTCATATTCAGAAAGGCAGCAAAAAAATATCCCCTAAAAACACAAAGAATTTTCAACCTGTGTCTCTCTTCTTTTTGTGGGTGAGGGGATTTTTTTCCCTTTGGCTTTTTTTTCCCTTTTTTTTTTTGTTTTAAAGAGTCAAGGAAGTTATGGAATAGGCTCCAGTCTCTGTAAAATGATGGGCTCTTAGTTTCCACTGGAAACAGTCACAAATAAATAGCTCCAAAATTATTCGTGGATGAGGACCATGCCCCCAGAGGAGCACACTCTGAGGTATGGCACAGGGGCCACACCACGCAGGAGGACCTGGGATCTCCCTGGGGAGTCGCTCCCTGTGGCCAGAGCACAGCCTGCCTTTGCATGGCCTTGATCAAGAGGATGTGCCAAGAGCTGTGAAGTCCCACCTCTCCCAGACTCGCCTTCCTGAGTTTGGATTGTAGCACAGTGTCTGTCATTTTAGGATAACCCTTTTAGACTTACATCTCCTTGAATTTCTGGCACAAACACTTTTTTCTTGCCTTCACAAGAGCGGTGCATTTCCTAGTTAATTATTAAGCTATAAAGATATGGGAAACAAATGTTCAAATTCTTCCTGAAAGATACCGCATCTGCCACCTCCCAAGAGCCAGCCATGAACAGCAAGTTATAAATTATTTGAAGCACGCAATGTCTCTGTGAAAGCTATTCCACTTAATGTAAAACATTCTAATCCTACATACATTCATTAGGAAATGGGACCCAGGTTCTGTACCCGCCTCCACCTCCTTTTTTTTTTTTTTTTTTTTTTTTTTTTTTTTTTTTTTTTGTTTGGTTTAAATCTCACACCCCCATGACCCGAGTCACACCTCAGGCTCCCTCAGGTGTTCTGCTTACCCCAAAACTGGCAGTTTTCTAACCTGGGGATAATCAAGCAGAAGATAACGGCTCTCCCAGCCTTTGCTACAGCAGCGCTACTGGTATCAGACGCTTCAGGAATTGTGTCTTCTCCTTAGCATGCTGTCCTTAGGTGTTTTTTCAATATTTCAGAGTGTAATCTCAAACACTGGTTGAGAGAAGTACTAGTTCAGAGTAGCACAGATGCCTCCACTCAATAATATAAATTTTTGAGAAACAATGACCCAAAAAAACCCACCTAAAATCTTCCTTCTTTAGGTGAGCCTAGAGCAGCTCTGGTGCTCTCTATCTGTGCAATGTCACTCTTGCAGCTCCTCTCAAGTCAAGGCACAGAACTGGCAGGTGCATGGGTACCTGCAGCTTATCCACACTGGAGCCTAAGTCACAGATGCAACCATGAGCATTGTACCTGCAGGGTCACAGCAACTTTGTCGCCTGGAAATAATCTGTCTCTTGGGGAATGCAGCAGGTGAATTTAAGGCTCCCCTGCTTGATGAGTTTGACTCTGTCAGCTGAATCCAGCTCTCTGACTTGGGCCGTGGGGAAAGGGGAGGGTTAAAACAGGGTAGCAGGTCACTTTGCAATACTTGTTTTGCACACTGATTCAGTCAATTGTCTTAGTTTCACTGCTTTGGGTGCATGGAAAACACCCATAACTGGGACTTAAAATGAAATTGTTATTTCTGATTTTTATTTAAAGGATTTACTTATCTTGCTACCTTGACATGATAATTTGCTGATTGGCTGCACTCATTTTATGACCCATATAATTAATTTTGAATCATTAGGTTCAATTTTTATTGACATTGATTTGATAATTAAATGTAGTTCTTCACTACTCTAGCCCCCTCCTAGCAGCACGTTTCGTTCCTTGCTATTAATACACTTCACAAATCTGTTTTCATTTTTCAGACTACCAACTCAGACTAAATGTCTGAAGAATATAAGATAAATTAGATGGTTCAGCTAATGACCTACTTACCTCAATCTAAACTTTTTTCTCCTTTTTAAAGGGCAATCAAATGGTGTAATGATATGCAAAGATTTAAGAATTCCAAGTCACTTATCATGAGGTAATGCTTCTAACTCAAAATAAAAAGTTAACTTAATCTTCAAATGAACATATCTCATTTGCTGCTTATGGATCTAATTTTACCTACTACAGTCAGTATGATTTTGCTACAGATATTAGCCCTAAGTCCCCCCAGTCCCTCCACACACCTCAATCTTTCCTATGAAAGAGCTGTTTTTGATGTGCACTTTATGCTTTGTTATAAAAACAAAACAATCCAGGAAACACATGCTACTTTATAGGTATAATATTTAAGCTGTTAGTAAATCCTGCATCTGTATGAGGCTGTACCTCCCTGAATGCATTAGCCTGCTTTTTTTTTGTTTGTTTGTTTTGTTTTTGTTTCCACAGTGTCTCTTAATAATGTAGAGGCCACCAAGTATTCTATCTTGTCTTAACCCAAACCACATTTAAATAGGCTCCCTTAAGTTCCAGAAAGAGACAGAATCTGGTGATGAAGATCACACTCTAACAAATGTATTACATACCAAAGGTGCCATGTCTGACCTGTAAATCAAGGTACTTGTACATGAGAGATCTCCTCTGGTGGTAAGTCATGCCTCAAAAATGTAGTCATGAAGCAGATAGATGATTTCACTAATAATGGCACTGCACTAAGAAAAGCATGCCTTCCTGCTGATTTAAATAAGATTTATTTAAATCCTCGTGAGTACTTGATGCTGAGCCGGTGACTTGCCTTTAGGTCAGCTCTTATGGAAACAAAGCATGACCAAAAAGGGCTACCAAGACTAATCCTAGTAACTGGCATTGGATTAAATCCTGAAATAACAGCAAAAAGCACAAAATAAACATAGCATAAATTTAACAATATGGGCAAGCCTAGGCTTCTGCTGAATAGGATGAGCTTGGAAGGTGAAGGAAAATGAAGGTTCTTTCAGTGTGATTAGGCCGGATGTGTTCAAATGTAAACTGCAGTATGGATGATTACTTATCTTGTCCAAGACAGGGGCTCATTTAAACATTTTGGTATGCTTAAATGCCATTTAGAGTTAACTTACATTAAGGTAGCAGTCAAGACAGCCTGCCACTGACAGATAACAACTTCTTAAAATGCTTGAATGAGCCACACCTGGTCTTTCCTGACTGGCGAAGCTGCAAATGTGGATCTTCTGTAAGGCCCTTGCAGGAGAAATGTGAAACCTGGAATAAAGATACACAAGAGTTATTAGGGCATCCTTTTTATAGTGGAATAAACATTGAACATTTTATTAGGATTATTTTTTTAGGTTTAGGCCCATGTCTTTACAGAAAAAAATGGCTTCATCACTTCCATTGGCTTTAGCATCATCTATTTGAGAAAGACACTCTAGAATATTCCAGAGAGAGCAGGGTGACTTTTCACCAGCTCAATTATCCTTTACATTGCTCTGGCAATGTAAAAATTCTCTAGTATTAAAAAGAACCCAGACTCACACATTGATTTTGCTGCCTATTTAAAGCACTAAACCCTACTACAGCTTAGCATTATTAGTAGCAAGAATCCTGTTGGCCTGAACTAGCAACTGTATAATCCAACAGTACAGTTGCCTATGCAACACATTCTTCAACTTCATCAGGCACTTTCAGGCCCGATTACTGACAACAAAGCTTATTAACTGGGCTTAACTTGGAAAATTGGTCTCTTTTGTACAGGATTAATTATTATACATGTCAGTAACAACATACTTGAAAGGTTAAAATTCCTAGGTTGAGCCTGATAATCTGGCAGGAATTGGTTCCACAGCTGGAGACTGCTTATTAATAAATCCATGTGTAGCTGCAACTGTAGTCATCACTGAAACCTGGAGAAAGGAGCGGCTTTCTAGCCTGTGCAAGACTCAGACTGACGACAGCCACAGATTTCCAATGTCCTTTGCTAAAAAGGTAACTGTCACAGTCATCATTTCTACTTCACAGGCAGAGAGGAAGGGATGCACAAGGATGTGGAGTCCCAAGGTGCTGATACAAACAAACACAGAGTCAGGCAGAGAATTTGGTTTCTGATTACTGGTTTTGGCCACTGGTTCCCAGTGAGAAAATGTTTCTGCTATGTTTTTGCTGCTTCACTGGAGACCAGCAGCCATCAGCACAGCACTGAACACATGGCTGCTAACATATTTGCATTAACCTGTTCTACTCCATAGGTTGGCCATGGTATCTGTACCAGTGACAGAACCCTTGGACTTCCTTGGTCAGGCTTCAGCAAAGTGCACCACAGTAGTCAAGTCTGAAAATGCATGGATCAGATCATGGTCTAAATCCTCCTCTAACAGGGACGAGTGCACCGTAAGACTGCAATATGTCCTCAAGAGGACCTATTTAAAAAGAGACACATTACCAGCACCTGGTTTTGATGGGGTTTGTGGGTATCAGAGTCCTGTAGGTGAGCATTTTGCCTGTCCAGTGAGCAGAGCACTGAGTGCACCGCTGTGTGCAGTGACTGTGTTCACTATGTAGTGCCTTTGGGGGAAAAGGAGCCTGGGCTGGGCTACAGCAGCCTTCAGATAACACCTGCCATCACACTACAGCTGTTCTTCACAGCGCTTTAGGGCAGCTCTCTTCTCCTGGAGCCTGCACCCACTCCGTGTCTGCCATGCGAGGGGCTGGGGAATGTCTGCCTCTGCCAGCTGCTTTTGGGTGAATTGTTTCATTCCTGCCTGACCAAGGACAACTTTCCTGCCTGATGATGGGCTTCAGAAAACGGAACAGTAAGAGGTGTTTGGAGGAACATCAGGGAGGAAGAGTCACATGGAAAGGGAGCCTATTGGTCTCAGCTCCCTAACAGGAGGTTGTAGCCAGGCAAGGACCGATTTCATGTTCCAAGTAGCAAGTGGTGGGACCAGAGGAAACAGCCTCAAGTTGCACCTCATGCTGAAATTTTTTGGGAAAATTTCTTCATGGAAAGGTTGTCAAACATTGGCAGAGGCAGCCAAAGGCAACGGCAGAATCACCTTCCTGAAGCGTTCAAAAACCATATGGATGTGACCCTCGGGGACAAGGTTTAGTGGTGGCCTTGGCAGTGCTGGGGGAACGGTTGGACTCAAAGATCCTAGAGGTCCTTTGCAATAAAAATCATTCTGTAATTTCCAGACGCAAATATATTTTTTTAAACACGAGCGTATCTATCTACGAAAGATACTTTAACAGTTAAAAACCCAAACGCAGCATCCCAAACACACGTTCACAACGGTATACCCGTGAGTCCAGCTGGAAGGCGCGCTCGAGGGGAAGGAGGGCAGAGCCGGGGAGGGGAGGGCAGAGCCGGGGAGGGGAGGGCAGAGCCGCCCAGCCCGCCCTCTATTCCTCTATCCCGCCCTCCCTCTCTCCCTCCCGCCTTCGGGCGGCCGGGTGCGGCGCTGCGTCTTCTCGCCGCCGAGCCGAGCCGGGCCGTCCCCGCGGCGGCCTTCACCTTCCTCCCGCTCCCGGCGGCGGGGCTGGGGCCTGCCCGTGGCCCCGGGAGGAGATGGAGGCGGCGGCGGCAGGGGCTGAGCGGGGCCGGGGAGCCGCCGCCGCCGCCCGCAGCCGGGCGGGGGGGATGCGCCGGCAGCCGGGGCCGCCCGAGCGGGCCGGCCGTGCCGCCGAGTGAGGCGAGATCCCGCCGCCGCGGGCCGGGGCCGCGGGCAGCGGCGCCGGAGGGCCGGTAAGCCGGGGAGGGGCCGGGCAGGGCCGCGGGGGGAGGCCTGGCGGCCGCCAGCCCCAGACGCAGCTCCTCCGGCGCCCCGGCTCGGGCGGGGAAGCCAGCGGGCGCTGCGGGCATGTGCTCTCCGTCGCTGCCGGGTGAGGGGAAGCCCGCCCGGCTTCGTCCTCCTCCTCCAGAACGGGAAAAGTTTATGTCTGCTCATCCCAGGTCCTTGCGCCCGGAGCCGGGCTGGGACTGGCGCTGGGCATTGCCTCGGCTCGTCCCCTGCCGGCCAGAGCACGATCCCGACCGTTCTTCTTGGCGGGGACCGCTCTGGTGTTCCGGAGTGAACGGAGCCCCCGTGAAGCCTGGAAGCTGCCGCTCCCGGCTGTGAGCGGCGCGGGCTGCCCGCTGGAGGGGGAGCTGATGTCTGCCGGGGCACGGCGTGGCGCGGGGAGGCAGGGTGCCGGTCACGGCCCGGGGAGGCAGGGTGCCGGTCACGGCCCGGGGAGGCAGGGTGCCGGTCACGGCCCGGGGAGGCAGGGTGCCGGTCGCGGCCCGGGGCGGCAGGGTGCCGGTCGCGGCCCGGGGCGGCAGGGTGCCGGTCGCGGCCCGGGGAGGCAGGGTGCCGGTCGCGGCCCGGGGAGGCAGGGTGCCGGTCACGGCCCGGGGAGGCAGGGTGCCGGTCACGGCCCGGGGAGGCAGGGTGCCGGTCACGGCCCGGGGAGGCAGGGTGCCGGTCGCGGCCCGGGGCGGCAGGGTGCCGGTCGCGGCCCGGGGCGGCAGGGTGCCGGTCGCGGCCCGGGGAGGCAGGGTGCCGGTCGCGGCCCGGGGAGGCAGGGTGCCGGTCGCGGCCCGGGGAGGCAGGGTGCCGGTCGCGGCCCGGGGAGGCAGGGTGCCGGTCGCGGCCCGGGGAGGCAGGGTGCCGGTCGCGGCCCGGGGAGGCAGGGTGCCGGTCACGGCCCGGGGAGGCAGGGTGCCATTCGCGGCCCGGGGCGGCAGGGTGCCGGTCGCGGCCCGGGGCCGCGGGACGGGCGCACGCCGGGCCGGCCCGGGCCGAGGTGGGTCCCGCAGCTGGTGCCGGCGCTGCTGCCCCGGTCCTTGGTTCGCATCCCGCTGACAGGTGAACTGCGTGCGCACGGAGCGCTCCGGGCCCCAGCAGGAGCTGGAGCAGCAGACACACAGGCCTGCTGGTGCCCTCGGGAGGAGGAGAGCCTTAGGAAAGGACCAGCCCGTTAGGATGTATGTTAGAACGTTGAGTAGCACCACGCAGCTTGCCAAAAGAGCGTCTGTGATATATGTTAGTCTGAATTTTTTTTTAAGTATAACAAATTGGCCAGATTTTCTTACCCGTAAAATAACGCAAAGGAAGCATTGATGAAAACGAAGTAGGTTGTCCCAGTTAGCTGTTGCTTGGCCTTCCTTACCAGTTCCCTTTCCAGTGACGGGAGTCATCATGTGCTGATGGGCAAGCAGTTGGGCGTTTGAGCCTCCTGGCGTGTCACTGCCACTGAGGATGCGTGCAGGGACTGTCCTGCCAAGGAGCCCCTGTGCAAGCAGCATAAGCTGCAGAGCCAGAGGCTGTAAACTGAGTTTTAATGCTGCTTACATCGTTTGCCCTTTGTCCCATCGTTCACTTGAAGACAGCAATCTTTTGCAAAGCATGAGTGTTTATTCGAGGTAGCAGATTACTTGTGGGCCTCTGGTCAAACCGGCAACCCTGTGTCTTGATCTTTCGTTTATGTGTGTGTTGTTGATTCCATTTTTTCTCATGCAAAACCCTTCATCTGGCTAATCTGAGGGTTATGTGACAGTTTGCCTTTGTGGTAGCCCTGAGAGGGGAGAGCAGCGCAATGGATAGGGACAGGAGTTTTGAGATCTCATGCTCCTAAAAAGTGTAGAATTGCAAGAAGAAGGAGAAACTAACCAGAGAGCTGTGTATTTCATTGTGAGAAAATGGACTAAACCTTCAACATATTTCTTGCTTTTGTCTACTTGTAAAGAAAAATTGAAATAGAAAACTGTTTTGGAAGCTGAAGGAGCCTTTTAAAGAGAAAAAACAGAAGCTAATACCTGTAATTACTAGAAAATAAGTGCAGGAGAGGCAACAGAAATGCAGTAAGGTTAGAGATAAAATAGGAAATGTAATTGCCCTATGTGAAAACAATAAAAATATTAAGGTAGAGACAGAAAACAACATAAACACATTATTTTTTTTAAGTACTGATTGTTGCATTTAAGTGAGCATAATGGCTGAGGTACTCCTGTCTGTAACTTTGAATAGTTGTGCTTCTTGAGATCAGTGATGAGCTGCTGATACGGATGTACTTTAGGATGCTAGAAGTAACAGTGTAGTAACATCATAATTACATTATGACAGATCCTCTGACAAGACTCTTACATTCATGAGTACGGTTGCAGATTTCCTGTGCACATTGGAAAAAAAAAAAAAAAGAGTAGACAAAACTGCTTAATGTTTTCCTCATGGCTTCCACGACTTGAAGGGTAAAAGTGGTGGTTCTTTATGGATGGGGCTGCAGTTCTGATCCCTTCCTGCTCTCTAAGCCCTGTCCTTAAGGTGAGAATTGTACTGCTTGTAGGTGACTGGCTGAAATGTTCTCTTGTCCCTGCAGCACAGGACCTGGAAGCAGGGTCCTATCTCCACTAACTGCATTTCCCATGTGATTTAACACAATTTCTTAGAAATCCAATACATAAATTACATAAGGGGATATAGATCAATAGTCCTTACTGAATGGTGTGCATCCATCACGGTTGCAGAAGTGGGCAGACCAGCAGGGATGCTGTGAATGTTGGAGGCCATTTCTACCCTGCTTTATCTAGGACAAATATACTGAGTTGGGCAGAGAGGTTTGGCCCAGACTTTTCATTATACCTCTGAAAAGCCCGTAGCTGATTGTTAGAGATTTTCCTCCTGCAGAGTGTTCTCTGCAAGCTTCTGTCAGTCTGCTGCATTCAGCATTTTGAATGTTGAACGGTTCTCATGGTTTTAGCAGAGCTACCTAAAAATAAAAAACGTCATTGCTACAGTTCTATGTCTTGATATCATATCTGAATTTTTGTCTTCTGTGAGAGCTGGAAATGAATGCAATGTCTGAGAGTAAAGGTAACAAATCTCAGTGCTTAAGTGGAAGATGGTGCATTTCACAGCAGACTGAAAAATGAGGACCTTTGAGACCTGGTGGTTTTCAGCATGATACTTAGGGCAGGCTTGCACTAGTGCAGTGGTAGGATGGGAATAACTTTTGAACTACTTAGCTGAAAAGAGGCCAGTCTGATGGAATTCCTACAATATTTGTATTTCCTGGTCAACAGTTTTCCAGATCATGAAGAATAAACATGTTTGGGATGTTGCATGATCAGTTGTCAGCCAGGGAATTGCAGCAAAAAAAAGAGATGATAAACATTGTCTTAATGGAGGTCACAGCACCTGCAAGTGTCCAAAAGACAGTTGATACTTAGGTGTTGTGTTTTTAGAAGTATTTAAAAATAGACTCAAGAAAGAAGAGGGGGCAAAGAAAGAAACTTTCAGAAGCTGGGCTGAAAAATGAGAAGATAAAAGTAGGCCTGAACACTGCCATAATTGCTGATTTTTTCCCTTAACTGGAGATAGTCAGTTCTTTTCATCCTCTTACCCATTTTGCATACATTGTTTGGGTCCCAGGTCTATTTTGAACAGGTAGTGCTTGACTGCCTGCACAGGTTTTCAGCATATCCTGAAGATGGTTCACTGCTGTCAGCTGTGGAGAGAATTCTTCCTGGAAATATTTGCATTGCTGGAAGGCAAAAGCTAGTTGGAAAAGCACTGGCACCTGTAGCAGTAGTAGTGATGTTGCAGGTGGACATGCTAAAACAACATCAAAACCAGGCTTACTTCTGTTATTGAAGCTTAGTGGGAATTAAGAAAGTGGAATACTGGCATATGACTGAGAAACTTAATAAAGACTTCTTTAGACATGTTAACTAACATTTTTTTTCATCATAACTGGGAATGAGGGCATTTCTTGTATTCCTTGGCAATTGACTTAAATGCCAGTATAGAAATTGTGATCACAAACCAATGACTCTCATTGAAGTTGCATCTAGCTACTTTAGGACTGAGTTTGATCCTATTGCTAGTTATGGGATTGTTGTGAGGATGTCATTGTATGAGATTTTTGTATTGGATCCTCTTTGGTTAAATGCTTGGATGTTGTGTTGCATGTGTTCTCAAAAGGAAGCATTCACTCTTTTCAGCACCTGAGTTCCACCCCTCAGGTGTCTTATCTCTCCAGCAACAGTAGAGACAATAGTGCTATATTTTAGTAGGTTTTGGATGTGGGTTGTTTTTTTATTTGCAGTAGAGTTTTCACAGATACCTGGTGTCCACGCCCATGTGTATTGCCCATCAGAAGTTGGAAATTCAGCTAAAGATACAGCCTAATATTTTCTGTTTCTCTTAGTGGCTGGGAACTTCAATCTTTTTTATCATTGATTTCCTTATATTTAATCTTACAGTCATAGAAAAAAAATTAAGATAGCAGTTTCAAAAATCAGGATAGAACTGAGTGTATTCAGTCGGTTCCTGTGGGTGGTTTCTTTGCACATTAAAACTGCAGTCTCAATTGTTTGGTTAACCCTTCCTGCACTCCTGAGGAAGTTCTGTCTTTGAGGCTTACCTGCAGGGGAACAGCTACAGGTAGTAGGCAGTGCTGCAAGGAACCTGAAAAATATCTGGTCAGCTTAAGCTTAGTGTTCCAGCTTGGTAGCTTCCAGCCTGTAATTTCTGTAGGCTGGGCAGGGGAAGAGTCCAATGTTATATGTCATAAGCTGACTTGGGATAACCAGGTATAGTGTTAATGTGACATGTACCACTGAGAGCACAGCTTTCTTCATTCTCCCTTCCTTTCCTACAGTGGGCTGTCTTGCTGAGCTGAGTCAAAAAAGAAATTCTTTTAAAAAATGGGGTTTTTGATTTATGTCCCCAAGCAGTCAGACCAGACGGTGCTGTTCCCAGCACAAGCAGGAGCAGGGAATGTGTACACAGGGGTGAAGGAGTGAAGCCTCCCTTTGATAGCAGTCATGGTTACATTGTCTCAGCCTCAATGTTGCTTAAAAATATGGCTGAATGGACAAAAAGTTAAACATGGAATCTACTGCTATGTTTTATGACACACGTCAGTATTAAAGTTTTTTATATTTGGTTATGGAAAGTATTTTTTCTAAACTGTAACAAAAATAATTAATGTGTCAATCTTTTCTGTTTCGAACAGGGAGTGCCAACTTTATATGGCTCACATCTGACAACATGCACCACCAGTGGCTGCTGCTAGCTGCATGCTTTTGGGTGATATTCATGTTCATGGTTGCTAGCAAGTTTATCACATTGACTTTTAAAGACCCAGATGGTAAGTTTAGCTTTAATGTTTGAAGTGAAACAGAAAACTGAATAGTGCTTCACGAAAGCACTCTTTTCTATGAAAGTAGCTCTTGGCATGTTATCACTTCTTCATTAGGACTGAGAACAGAACAACTAAATTTCTGGAAGTGACAGTGCTGATATTCAGCTCCTTTTCTTGCTAGAAGTCTGCAAATCTAACATCACAGATTTTTTTGGTGGTTAAGAACAGAAGGGATCATGTTTGACAGTACTGTCTTGGCAGGTCTGCTTTTTCAAATACATTTAGTTTCAGTATCATGATCTACTAGGGGTAGAAGTTATATGCAAAAACAACAGAGCACTATTACCTGTTTAAAGTCAGAAGAGACTCAGAGGGTACTGAAGAGTTCATTTCACATGATACTACTTTCTGTCTTGCTGTCACTGCTTGTCTTGTGGCTGAGGCATTATGTAAAACTTGTGGAAAGTTTTATTTCATTTGCAATGCACTTTGCCTAGCCACCTCTGGCCTGCTTCTTGTGTTCAGCTTTATCCCCTGCTGTTTGACTTGTAAACAGCTTATAGGCTTTTGCTCAGCTTAAGTAGCTGAGATGTTATTTAGATGATGAGGAATTTAAGCCACTTGATGATTGATGACACCACACAGTATGTTACTTTTGTGTCTGCTTGGGAGCTGCTCTTACAAAGCCACCTTAGAGAGAGTTTTGGGTGAAGGTGATGATATGACTTCGAGTCTTAAGAGATCTGTGTTTCTGCATCTTCCAAAGACATGTGAAAAATATGCAGCTTTTGAAGAATTGACACTTGTGCCATGTTTTTCAATGACTTCATAATGGATAAATACATTAGATGTACCTTTCTAAATAATATGCATCTATGTGAAGATTTATTCAGCAAGACTTACAAAGGAGAAATTTAGACTAACTTAGCTTTCCTTGGACCCAGTTGTTCTGTCCTCATACATCTGTAAGTCAGCTAGTCTTATGTTAGATAGTTATATCTTCCAGTATTTCACTCTATAACAACTCTTGTTTCCCAGCTCAGGTATTCTTGTTGTGTTTCTTTTCATCAGAATTTGTCAGGAAAATTAAAATGGAGTTTAAAAATAATTACTAGAGCATAGCCTCTGCATTTATTTGCTTTTTATTATCTTGGCTTGCTAAGTTTCTTTTTTTTTTCCCCTATGCTGAATCTTCCACTCCTTTTGAATAGTTCTCTGAGCAGATGATACATAAATTCTTAAGCTTGTCCTGCAAAGGCATGACTATAGTTAAGTCTATATATGTGTTGGAGTGTTTGTAATAAAACTAATTAAGGGAAATACTTGGAATATACCAACAGAATTTTGGAGGAAGTCCAAACAGGATGGCAAATTTTGGAGAAGCTCTTCTAGACTTAATAAAATACGACTTGTCAGAAATTTTTCTTATTTGGATGTGTCTTCCTAGCAGATGGAGTAAGACCAGCAGATGCTCAATGAATCAATGTTCTTTGTTTAAGCCTTTTACTGATGTCTTGGGTGCATGAGCATTAGGAACTTCTTAAGAAGCAAGTTTCTGTCCATTGTTCCTAGTAGCATCTACAGGCATGCTTTTACACAATGATAGTGGAGAAATAGTTTAGCTGCTCTTTCACTGAATCTGATTACTTGTATTTTACAGAAGAACGCCATGAAGCAAGTCTGTGCACAGCAACAATTACAGTTTCTGAATGCTTGAATGCTTACATTGCTTTCAGGTTTAACTTGCTTTTCCATGCATGGCCTTTGTTAAAATCCAGTGTAGGCAGAGTAGAGTACTCCCTGAAGAAAAGGACATAGGCAGTGCACACATATTCTCAGCCATTAAACAGTAAGCCCCTGTGGATGCAGATGAGAAAACATTATTCATATAAGAATCTATATGAAGGGAAAAGTAATCCATTATGGATGGAAATAAATTTTCAGGGAGAAAACATGTTCTTTTTGCTTTGTAGTTAGGGAAAGCTGCTTCAAATTATCTTTGATTTTTCCACAAGCTAAAACCTTGTGTTATTTTTTGGTTTTTCTGTACCATACTAAATGCAAAAGATGAAAAGGGTTCTTCCTTACATGCTTTAATTTGGTCTCAAACTATTAGCTGTCCTAAAATCACTAAAATAGAATATCAGCTGAGTTTGTTGTTGTGAGAATCTCTAAGGAAGGCCACTGGTCCAAGTAATAAAGGCAGAGGGGATCTTTATTTATTGTTAATTATAGGTGCTTGCTTAGAGTACCACAGAAATAAAAGGGTGTCCATAGCGACACTTTTCTTTTTGTAAGTTTAATAATCTACAAAAGAAGAAACATTTTTACTAGTATAAGGGGAGAGAGGAACCTGATAGATTTAAGTTTTTATTTGGACATGCTATGGCTAGTTCATTGAAAAACAAAAATCTGTGCACAAGTCCATATAGTTATACCAAATTGTCTATCAATTGCAATTTGGATTCAAGACTTTGATGTCTCTGCACACTTTTCAGAAAAAAGCAAAGAAAACAATTAAAAAACACGAGTAAAATATAATGGGTATGTTTCTTTGATAAAACTCGAATGAAGTTGCATCCAAAATTCTCAAAGTACATCCTTTAAAATATTCATAGTCTGTGTCTGTCTTGTCTAGTACCTTTCCATGTAAAAACATGTAGAAACACTAGGGTGTTTTGTAAGTTTAATACAGAAAGTAAAGTTCATGTGTTTTAGTTGCAGAGCAGAAATAGTTCCTTTCCCCTCACCTTCTGTAATGCTGTTATCTCTCCCTTCTTTAGGCTATGGTGCCAAGCAAGAGCCATTGATACTGACAGCTGTGACAAAAGTGGAGGAGGTACATGTGCCAGAGGAAAAACATTGGCCTGAAGAATTCCAGGTGCATACTGTTGAGATAAGGGTTGTGTGTATTAAAGAGTAGAAGAAAATAAGAGATTAAGGAAGGGCTTCCTGCTGTTAAGATGTATTGCTAGACAGGAATTATTTATTCAGACTGTTCTATTTAGATAGAGCCGACAGAATTCATTTTTACTTCACAAAGCTGGTTTGTTACAGTAACCTGCTGTCTTGTTTCATCTGAATGCTTCAACTTAATGTGTTTCCATTTCTAGGAGAAAATTGTTACAGTACCCCTTTATCAAGTCAGGACAGTCGTTTTTGTTAGCCTTTTTAATATAATGGCCCAATTTTGGATTTCTTGTCTTGCCATAGCAGTCATAGGTTTGTGGTTGTTGAGGGCAAGCCTGTGTCTGCTCTAGTCTCTTAGACTTCTGCCCAATCTGTTTCTTTTTGTCACTGTCAATTTCTTCTTTGTATTTTGTGCTCTTTGTGTTTCACATTTCAGCATTTTTCCAAAGTAGAACATGAACACAATAGTAGTCAATGCCAGTTGATCTTTTAGATGCATAGTTCTGTGCTTTCAGCAAATTGACAATGAAACTCTGAAAATCCTTTATACAGATGTAAATTTGAGACCAGTTCCAGAGTGCACTAAATCAATTTTTTTTCTTTTTTTGCATTAGTACATAAGTCATCTTATGTTTAAAGTATTTTTCTGATGCAGAATGGAAGGTAGGTTAGCTGTGTAAATGTGAATCTTTTTGTTTTCATTTTTCAAAAGCACAAAATTTAAGTTACCTTCAAAATACTTTGGAAAAACACTTTGTTCAGCGGAAGGTAGGTATGTATAGAGAGATTTAATAGCTTTCTTTACTGGTATGGAAGAGGATAATAAGGTTTCTGGATCTAGAACAATTCCCTCTTGACTTCCTGACAGCATGGAACGTAGACTAACAACATTAATTTTGGTTACATGCAGAAAGAATTGTTTGGACAGATAAGATAATCTGACAGATGGTTCAGATTACATTCTGAGCAGGGGGTATTGGAGAAGAATAACAAACAGAAAAAGCAGAATTTTTTTTCCTTATGAAAGGTTGGGACAAAAAGTAAAATAATTCCTTTTTCATCTGTAGTTTGGACATGGTACCTAAAATCATAGAATCACAGAATGGTTTCAGTTGGAAGGGACTGTTGAAGATCATCTAGTTCCAAGCCCTCTGCTATGGACAGGGACACCTTTCATTAGCCCAGGTTGCTCAGAGCCCCATCCCACTTGGCCTTGAACATTTCTGTGGTGGGCCATCCACAGCTTCTCTGGGTAACATGTTCCAGGGCCTGACCACCCTCAGAGGAAAAAAATTCCTTCCTAATGTCTAAACCTGCTTTTTTTTCAGTTGAAAATCATAACCCCTGTCTTGTCACTGCAGTCCCTGGTCAAAAGTCTGTCCTACAAACCCCATGTGAGCATTGAAAGGCTGCAGTGAGGTTTTCCTGGGGCCTTTTCTTCTCCAGGCTGAGCAGCCACAGCTGTCTCAGCCTGTCTTCATAGGAGAGGTACTCCATGTTGGACCATCTTCATGGCCTCCTCTGGACCTTCCCTTAACAGGTCCATGTCTTTCCTGTGCTGGGGCCCCAGGGCTGCATGCAGCACTCCAGGTGGCAGTAGAGCAGAGTACAGGGGGAGAATCACCTCCTTTGACCTGCTGGCCACAGTGCTTTTTTTATGTGGTCCAGGGTGCAGTCGGTATTCTGGGCTGCAAGTACACACTGCCAGGACATATCCGATTTTTCACTTATCAGTATCCTCAAGTCCTTGGCAGGGTTGATCTCAAGCAGTTAATCCCCTGGTTGGTATTGATTTTGGGGATTGCCATTCCGTTAGTGGAAAGGTGAAAATTTGTCAGTAGAAATTTCAACTTTCCTATTACCTCTTTAAGTAGAGAAGCTTCTTTTTTCTCTCCACTAGTTGTGAGGCAAAAGGTGCTTGTGGTTCCTTAGTCTCAGAAAAATGAGACATGTGAAACAGCTCATCCATTTTTGGGGAGCAGTATCCTGCTACTTCTTTTATTTGTCACACTGATGCTCATTGTTCACATTTTTATTTACCTGATTTTATTTCAGCTTGGATAAATGGAAACACTGGATGTATACAGGTGCTAGAAAACAACAAAACAACACAGAACTTTTATCCTAAATTTTTTCCCAGCCAGATGGGTCACAAAATATTCAGAGTAGGAAAGGACTCACAAGGTTCATACAGTCGAACTCTTAGCTTGCACAGGATGTCCCCAGGAACCACACCATGGTCAGCCCCATCTTCTCAGAGCGTAAAGCATAATTTATGTTGAAATTCCTGTCCTAACCTCTCAAAAGCTTTCTTACGGGTTGTTGAAACTCTGTGGGAGTTCCAGTATTTGATCAAAGCATGTTTTATCTACACAGATAAGGCTCTGTTGCTGTGCAGCAGACTTAAATTGTTGTATGGAAAAGCTCTTATTGCTGAATACTACCATGTCATGTCTTAAGAGCTGAACCAAAGTACAGCAGCAGCACAGGAACCAAACTGTGGGCTACTCCTTTAGTTAATACGTAGCAATGTTTTAATCGTGAATCTGGGAGTCATTAGGGTGCATAGTTTGGGGATTTTTATACTTTTAGAATTTGATCTGAAAACTAAAGTCTTTAACTTTTGTTTTTTCTTTCTCCTCTGCATTTCATAAAGCCAACTGGAAAAGCTTTTTCAGGAAATCTGCTCCGCCAGCCCCTGGTTCATATGGAAAGACTTGAGCTTCTCAGGAATGTCTGCAGAGACACTGCATTGAGAGATCTCTCTCATACTGCAGTTTCCAAATTCGTCTTGGACCGAATATTTGTGTGTGACAAGCACAAGATCCTGTTTTGTCAGACGCCAAAAGTGGGCAACACTCAGTGGAAAAAAGTCTTGATCGTTTTAAATGGTACCAACTTTTCTGTGGGTGTGTGGGTTTCTTTGAGGAGGAGGAGGAAATGGAATTGCTCTAACTGGGGCAACTGAAATGGATTCTTTCTGCATTTCTGTACACTGATACATAATTTCAGCTTTTCATTTATCACAGTTATTTCTAGTCCATTCAAAGCATCCCCTTAAAATTAGACCTGTTCTTTCTGTAAAAGTAAGTATTGTTATTACTTGGCTCTAAAGTTGAGTTATGACAGAGTACCCATAGGCATGTAGTAGGTAGGTTTCTTATCTTTGAAGGGGTGCACTAAATTATAGAATTTGAAAGTGTATGACAAGGTATTACAATTGCTAAGTAACAACGAAATTTCTGGCTAAAGGCCAGTGACTTTTAACTGGATATTTTATCCATGAAGAAAGCCAGTTAAAACTTGGCAGCTCCTGTTGGTCAATCTTGCTGAAATCTTGTGTGTGTTCTGTCAGTGAACTATCTTAAGAGTTACAAAGATTCTGAGGTGCTTAACACAATAGTTTGGTCACCAAAGGTATTTGATAAAAGATGGTGAAAGAAGGAATAAAGGGACAAGTGTGTTTGAAAAATTAGCAAATGAGCTGTGTCCCTCAGCAAAGCTTTTCTAGCAAGCAGTACTAACATTAAAAACTTTAATGTTAATTTAATCCTTGATCTATGGCTGTGAACTAAAAATCTAGCAGATATTCCCATACCTATGTGTGTGCATGTTTTTTAATACCTATGAAAGCCACAGTCAAAGTACTAAATATGGAACTATGTGAGGGCATTGGAATACCTGCTCTTAGCAGCGTTTGAGAGATAAATGCGAAGAATGCCTCAGGATGGGCAGGCATGTATTGGCTATGCTGAATGGAGGATAACTCACGTCTTAACAACAGGGAACGTTTCACCTTGAGTTTCCTCGTTCTGTCATGTTGGATAATGATAGAAAATTGTTTCCATGTAAACCCTGGTCTCTTCTGCCTTAAGCTGCCAGTGCATTGGTATCTGCCGATGAAGGCTACTGCTGTAGTTGACCTAACTTTCTCCTCTTTGGGTAGACGCCGAAGGCAAGGCTGATACTTGAGGGGGAATAATTTATGTCCAAATACCTAAGTGGTATTTGGAGGTTCAGGAGGGGGAAATGCAGCTGTGGAGCTGTGAGGGAGATAACTCTGCTACTGCTTGTACTGTCTATGTTCTCTGAATGAATGCAAGGTATTGGTTTCTGAGGGTATCTCATCTGACATCTGTTGTCCACATGTGATTCACCTGTGGTACCAAAAAATACGATTGAAAACTTGAAACTGATAAAATACAACCCCAGTCCCCACCCCTCACCCCTGCCCCCTCCAGGAAAAAAAAAATTGGAAAACTGAGCAGCTGAGTGGTGTGTATTACTCACTTAAGTTCTGGAAACAAGAAGGCTGTTGAGGCTTTCACTTAACAGGCTTGTTTTGTAGCACCCTGTGCTTGTTGCAGGTTGATATTCTGAAATGATGCTGTTGTGTGAAGGCTTATACCTAAAGCCCAGGGGGCCACATGAGATATTTCTCAAGGTCATAAAACCTTCCAGGATCAGGATACTAAAATGAACACAGCAGAGTTAAGTGATGTTATTTTTCTTGTCAGCTCATGTGCTTGCAGAAGTGAGTATCTGGAGACTTATGTTGTTAATTTTAGTGCCTTTTAATCTGTGGAGTATTCTCTGATTGGAATTTTTGTTTCAGCACAGCATACTTGTTAAAAAAAACTTTATGAATCCTGAAAGCAAAGTACTTTTGCATTGAAACAGTTCCAAAAGCAGCTCATTGCATTTATTTTTGTTGGTGGTTGAAACTCAGCCAAAAAGCTGGTTCCTTCTTCTGAGTTAATCCTGAAAGACTTCCTCCATTTATATGTGCAGGCAGAGGGAAAGAGAATGGGGACACTGACATGTGAGGAGTTACAGGCTTAGACATAGCTGCTGATTAAATTTGCATAATATGCTTTTCTGAGAATTTTGGGGCCATTTGGTCTTGGACCTTGATGTCACATACCCTGAAGAATTTTAACAGTTTTCAGCTTCACAGTCAGACTCTCTCATAATTTAACAGTTTTAAACATAGTACCTTTAAATAGTAAAAATAAAGAGATGAGAAAGACGTAAAACTGTCAGCCAAAGGCATGCATGCTTGCTTATACTCACCGTTTTTTTTTCCCCTTGAATGGCTCACTTACTCTCTCATTTTGATTCGTCCAGGAGCATTTTCTTCCATAGAAGACATCCCAGAAAACATTGTACACGATCACGAGAAGAATGGCCTTCCACGCTTGTCCTCTTTCAGTGACTCTGAAATTAAAAAACGGTAAGTGGCCCAGCCACTGAGTGTGGGAGAGGTTTGAGGTCAGTGGTGTTATGAGCAATCAAGCTGAAGTCTGCATCTGAAACTGAGGGCAGCAGGGTTTCTGCTCCACCACTGGTATTATGGCACTATTCTGTTATCCTCACAGATGTTGCTGTGTCTCCCTTCCTACTGGCTTTGAAGGAGAACACCAATGTAATTTGTGATATAGTTAGGTGAGCCAACCAACTCCCTGGGATACAAGGTTTCTCTAATTCAGTACCTACCTAGCTGTTAGATAGCTGACCTTCAGAACCAAAGGTTTAATTGGACAGCCAATCCTGATGTCTCATATGGTAAACCTCACTGCCTACAGGTGAGATTGTCATTGCAGCAGACTTGCTTACTGGGATTGAGCTGGTTAGATTTAAGTTGTTAGTGCTTCTTAGCCCCAGAATATTTTCCTTTCAGCTGAACCACTTTGTCTTCCTGTTTAAGTGCTTCTGGTTATTTTCAGAGCCAAAAAATACTCTGCAATAGAACTTCTACATGACTTTGGCTAGATTTTTAACTGTGCCTGCTCTCATCTCTACTAGAGCCTATACCATATATAATCCCTGTAAGGGGTGGCAACATGGCAACAGGACATAGGATGACAGTGGACACTTGTAAACATGTGCTTGCATGCGTTTGTGTGCATTACACCATTCTGAAAAGTCAGCCCTTTATACCTGTGTCACATGTTAGTGGAGCTCAGCCCAAGGGTTTTTGTTGCGCGCAGTGGCACCAGGACATTTATCACAGCTGTGCCTGTAGAATTGGGGTCACTTGATTGTGTTGATATTGTGCAAAGGAAAATACGGTCACTGCATTCTAGAGAGCGTGGATCTGTTTCCCTCCCTGTGAGCAGCCCTGCAGAAAGGAACTGTTCACCTGGGGGTAAGCCCTAGTTAGGATATATGAAGTGAATCCATTATTGCTTGGGTTGCTGCGTTTTGCTCAGCATGGAAGCTATGCTGGAGGTGTGTAACATGGGTTTGGTTTGGATCTGAAATTACCAGAGTTTTTAGGTGTGGAAAGCAGGATGGTGTGGATCTGTTGACTCAATTTGCTGACCTCTGTTAGCACTGCCTGGCTAGGAGTAAGTCAGGAGTATCTGAAATATGATGCAAGTGGTGTATGGGCTGAAGAATCCATCCACGTCCAGTCCATCCATCCTTATTTCATTGAGGACTGGGCTCTCGCTCTCTTTTCTTAGCTATTTATTGAAATCAACTTTGTTTTCAATTTATTCCTCCGACATATAGTCTGACTACAGAATATTACATATTACAGTATCACAGTAATAAATTAAATTCTGTTGAAAACTGTGGTCTCATGTTTCAGTGATGCTCTCAGCCATTATTGAAAGCATGGCAAAACATCAAAATAAAATACCATTCTTAACTTCTTTGTACTTAAGCAGCAATTTATCTAACTGCCTGCCAGTGAAAAATGCAGCCTTCTATATGCCTTTAGCTGCACTAATGCACTTTTCTCCATGTCCTTATGTATTTTGGTTTTTTGAGCTTGATCACATGACATTACAAATACCTTTAACTTGGAGCTCTCATTGTCTTTTGTCTCCTGTTTATTATAGATTGAGATAAGCTAAACTCCTCCAATTTGAATAAAATGTGAAAACCAGGATTAACTATTTCTTCTTTGTCCTGTATGTAAAAACTGCTAGTAAGAAGACAGAAATTGTATTTAGTCCTATTGATTATAATATTGAGGCAAGTGCTCTAAGATTCATGTTGCTGTGTCTGTGGTCAGAGTTCACGTACATTTTGTAAGTATATGCTAAACACTTTCCTTAATTATTTAATTTTTTTCTTCCTCTGTCTAGACTGAATTTATACTTCAAGTTTTTTATTGTTAGAGATCCATTTGAGAGACTTATTTCTGCGTTTAAGGACAAGTTCGTGCACAATCCTCGGTTTGAACCTTGGTACCGGCATGAAATTGCTCCCGGCATCATTCGTAAGTACAGGAAGAATCGCACAGAGACCAAAGGACTGCAGTTTGAGGATTTTGTGCGCTACCTGGGGGACCCTAATCACCGATGGCTGGATGTTCAGTTTGGTGACCACATCATTCACTGGGTAACGTATGTGGAACTTTGTGCTCCCTGTGAAATCACATACAGTGTGATCGGACACCACGAAACCCTGGAGGACGATGCTCCATATATCTTGAAAGCAGCTGGCATAGACCACTTGGTATCATACCCCACAATCCCACCAGGCATAACAGTGTACAACAGAACAAAAGTAGAGCGGTATTTTTCAGGAATTAGCAAGAGAGACATAAGACGCCTCTATGCACGATTTGAAGGTGATTTTAAACTCTTTGGTTATCGTGAGCCTGATTTCTTGCTTAACTGACACCCGGGATAAGACCTGAAAAAGTGTCTTATGGATTAATCTAATCCTGTGTGAATACCAGCTGCAACACTGGCAGAGCTGAGAATGACCATTTGTTTTCCAGCTTTTTGATGTTGCTCCACTTTTCAGTGAAATATTTGTCATATGCACAAGTAGGGGCTTATAGTTGTTGTTTCCTGACCATGTTTTCAGTACATTATTGCAATCTGTTAGGAATTATGTCTCTGGTATCTAAAATACAGAATTTGACTTTTCCCCTCTTCCCTCCAGGAAAAAAAGAGGGAGAACAAATGGGCTGTGATCTTCCTCTCCTCCCAGACAGAATGCCATTTTTGAAATGTTGTGAAGTATTTGTAAAGATGGCAATTTCACTGTAGGTTAACCCTGACACGTGGGTAAACATAATGATTCCTGCTCATGAGAAAGTCATGTAGTCTCCCGTGAGCTTTGTAAATGAGAGGTCAGTACAAGACTAGAAATGAATTAAATGCTTGACAAATATAACCATCTGTCATGTGACTGCTACAATAACGCTGATCTAATCCCATTCTTGTTTGTCCAAAAATGAACCTAATTAGACAGAAGCTTTTAGAGATGTAAGAAAATGAACTGGTTCCACATCCCAATTGTCTCTGTATTTTTGTCAAGTGTTTACTGTGTTTACTACTGGTGTATTGAGCCTCATAATTCTACTTTAGATTTTCAAGAGATTATTTAACTCCTGACTATATAAGTTATGTGAGACCACCAGCTGCAAGTGGAGCATAGAAGAAATATGAAACTGTTAAGAAAAATTAATTTAAAGTATCAGTTGTATTTGTGGGAGCACAGATAATAATCACAAGATGCTCTCACGCAATTTAACTTGTCTTTTCTTCTAACAGTTAAGATTAATAAAGAAGATACAAAAGCAAGATGTCATATTAAAGAGCTGCTTACTTGGATTAAAGATCCACCTTTTTCTTATGTCCAGCCTTGCCCAGTTCAGTACCTCAGAGAACAGAAAGTTTATCCCCCTCTGAAAATTCATCTCCCTGCTGCTAAAGAAGAGAAGGAGACAAGATGAATCCCCGATTTTTCCAGTGATTTACTGCCATGGTGTCCCAAGTCAAAAATTACTAACATTTATGTTGCTGACATGGTAAATTGGCTATTTGCCAAAAGTTTAAATGTCACCTAAATTTGTGTACCCATTTTATGCATTAAAAAAAAAGAACTGTATTGAGTGGATGCAGCCATCACATTTGCTTGTGCTTGTATTGTGTCCTATAAAAAGCAGTCTCTTGTCTGAGTTCGCCAGCAATAAAAATCAGTGTGCTGCCAGAAGAGGGATAGACCAAATATCTGAAATAGGAATTGCTCTGTCGCAGTGAGCATGTGAACTGTATTTTTTAAATCATAGTCCCAAAAGATTTCTTTTCAGATCAGCATAATGTTGCTGGCTAGAAATGCTAATGATGGCCAGTGCTATGGACTCTGCTTTTAAATCCAGCCACTGTGTATTTTTGATAGCTTTCTGTATTAACACAAGGAAGCATCTTGCACTTGTGTAAAAGGAAAGCTGTGCCAAGCTGACATGTGCTGCTACCCACAAACAGGAAGCCCTGTTGTAGGTGGAAATGATTTCAGAAAGATCTCAACAGATGAACTGAAATAAAGGAAAATCTTTAACTGGGCATTGTTAGCAGGAGAATAATCCAGGGTGGCAATGTTGGAAGGTAGGATATTTTTTCAAGTTGGTTTGTTTTGGTTTTTTTTAACAACAATTACAGTGCCCTAACTTGTTAGTTCTTAACCAATGACAAAAAGATGTTAACAGCTCCAGGTTTTTCTGTGGTTTTCCTAATATGGAAACTTAGCAAAATGCACTGCTAAATGCATTTTGGAGCTAATAACCTGATTGATTACCTTGCTGCCAATTTGAAATGTAACAGTGAATAATGTATAGTAAATTCAGGCCTTAAAGTTTAATAAAGTAGAATTGTTTTCCTCTGAAAGTATAAGCTACTGATCACACAGAAGGCCAATGTATGGTTTTCTTTTTCCTTGGTAAATTATGTAATGTATTGCTTGCTTAAAAATTGCCAGATGAAAAGTGCTACATAAATACTAAGTAATAATATTTTTTTCTGATAACTTTCTCTGCATTGAGTTCTGAGCTCTGAACAGAGTTATGGACTGACGTAGGCAGAGGTGTATAATCCTCTCCCATCTCTGTGTTCCCATGCTTTTCAGGCAGGAACTGGAATGCATGTTAACATTTCTTCAATTCAAATTCAAAGGCTTCTCCTTTCAGTTATATGTTCCTGAGCTATATTTTCTTTCTAGAAGTGTTTTTTTTTTTCCTTACATGGCTGAAGTAACAACGCTGCAATTTTGATACCGTGATGGTCCTTGGCAGGGTGTAGTAGGGCTCTCCTTAAATTGGCGCGGTGCAGGCAGAAGAGTCAGAGTGTGCTGTGTTAGGGAGGAGGCTCTTGCCACACCAGTTATGATAAATTAAATGCTTGTGGTTTGTTTTAGCTTGATTGTACTCTGCACAAGGCTTTTACAAATGTAGTCTCAGTGGCACGCACAAACATCATTTGGCCGTTCAGATGTTATTTGCATACCGCTTTCAAACTGCAGATGATACTTATGTCATATTTTTGGAACTGCTGGCCCTGATTATTCTTTCTTATTATTGTTACAGCTTCAGAAAACAAATTCACATCCTTACTTTGTGCATCTATGTCTCTTTGTTTTCTCTCCTCAGCAGCTTTTGAATCCTTTGGCCCATTGAATCCTTGGTCCACATTTTGCAAAGGAAACTCAAGGGGTAGTGAGTTGAAGTAATTTTCTTGAAAATAGGAGGAAAAACAGTCCTTGTACATCAGAGAGTCCATACTGTATGTTGACTTTAACAAAAGTGCAGACAAGAAACAGTTTTACTGTATCTGCTCATATGGATCTCCTGATTTCTAATGGACTCCCTTCCCTAGTGCTCCCTACAGTTTAGCCTCTTATCTCAGCTAACAAAGACAAAAATTAAATTCAGCTGTAGTGCATGGGTCTGTTATCTTCACTTTCCTAATGAAATTGAGCTGACTGGGTTTTTTAAGATCTTGGGAGTAAGAGGGTTTGTCTTGTGAAAATGGACTCAGAATTTATTTGCTTGTGAAACAACTTTATGGTAATGCCTATCCCCTTTTAACTTCAGCACACAGCGCATTGTCACTGCTGTGCTTTCTGATTGTGTGCCATGAAGATGTTTTTCTGTAGTTAAAAATACATGTGCTTTTTTTTTTTTATTTTGGGAACTGTTCTGTCAAAGAAAATGTCTTGAAAATATGAATTCTTCCCAAAAAAGCATGTTGTTTTCTGATTCATGCGCAAATGATGCCCTGTTTGTACGGGGGGTACGGCTCCCTGCTGTTCCGTTGTGTCTCCATCCTCAGATTAGGGAAGCCATGAGGCAGCTCTGGCTTTTGTGAAACATCACTTTTTCCTTGAGGTGTTAATAACTTTGTTGGCTGGGAAAGCAGCCTTTGATCTTATCTGTGCTCCAGAAAGTTTGCTGAGAAAAAGAGTGATTATATAGGGATTGCTTAAGCTTATTTTCTCAGATGAAAAAGGATGTCTTGTCAGTGTATCTGCCTGTATCTGATATCTCTTAATTGACAGAGAGAGAGGGATTGATCTTTCTGCTTAATGGCCTTGTAGTGATTTATGCTAAGCCCCCATCCTATTTTTTGTTAAAGCAACATGAAGGGACCTGGAATGAGGTGTAAAGTCAACATGTGCTTATTTGAAATGTGAGGGTGCAGAGGAAACTTGACATGGGAGTCGGTTGCTGGAGATGTATCGTGTCCAATTACTTGTTACATGTCATCTGCAGAGCTGGTGTGGATTCTTTGTGGCCTGTGCTTGAGAAGATTTATGCAAGGTAGAAAGAGGCTTGTGGGTGGTGGAAAATTCCCTTTCAGCCTAAGTTAGCTGTGCGTGTTCCTGGGCTGCTGCTGTGGGGAAGGTTTTAGAAGGAAATGATCCTATTAGCAGCAAAGCCTGCAGTGCTTGGGCTGGTGAACGGAGTGCCTCCCTCCTGGAGGAGGAGTGACTTTGGCTCTCACTGATGTGTGCAGCCAGCTTTGGTGCTGCCTGGTGTAAATGTCGATTTTTGTGTGTTTTATGCAGTTGTGTGCAGCTGAGCTGTCAGCTTGGTTTCCTGCGCGTGGCTGTAGCCTGAGGCGAGTCATCTCTTTGCCACCAGAGTGGCTTTGAAAGGCCTGCAGCCTGTTTTGCTATGCAGCAGGAGACATTTCCCTTATGAAGAGAGCAGCATTAATCCTGCAGCCATGCAGCCAGTGGCAACTGGCTGGTGTAAGCACGAAAATGGTGCTGTTCAGGCCTTCCTGATGAAAAAATCATCATTTTCCTTTTAATCCAGGCAGGAGTGAAAGGGAACAAAGATGTGTGTTTGCTTTGAGTCACGAAAAGGAACCATGCTGTTAGAAATTCCAGACTGGTAAACCCAAGGAGGGCAAAGTCTGGGAGAGCAAAGCTGAAAAAAACCATGGGCAGTTTTTCTAAGGCCCCCAGAGATGCTGAACATGTTGAAGGAGAGTTGCTGAAGCTTCCTGGGAGGTGTCAGAGGAGCAGATGCTGATGGGACAGCATGCACATGGCAGGCTGAAAATGTGAAGCATCCACTGTGGGTATCTGTTTGAAATCACAGAAAGGAGGAAAGAAAAAGAAAAGGTGGGAAGGAAATAATGGAAAAATAATTTTGAAGGTGGCACCCCTGGAAATGCAGTACCCAGTGTTACTGCCAGAAACATGCCAACTGCCCTGGATGTGCACAAAAAATTTCTGAGCAGTTTGCAGGACCAAAGCAAATCTGCAAGTGAGAAGGTAAACCACAATCATAGGACATCCATACGTGCTCTGGAAGGTGATTTAATACTGAGAAGCTAGCCAAGGCTCCCAGTTGTGCCTAAGTAAGTGGATCTCATCTAGGAAAAATGCATAGCTATAGTGAAAGCATACAAGTAGAAAAAGCTCTTGGGGCATAATTAGCTCTCTCAACAGCCAAGTGTTAGGCACCTGCTGTGATTTAAGAAATAGGAACATTTTCTCTAGAACATCTTTTTTTTCCTGTTCTCTGCAGCCTGTCTGTCTTCTTCAGTTTTCTTTCCTGTGTCCTGAGAGGTCTTTGGATGATACACTGCAGTAGGATACATCAGTCTTTTCTTGTCAGAAGGGTGGAAGAGGCTGTAGGAAATACAAAATGTTCTCCATAATTTTGAGAAACACAAGAAAAATACAGGCAGTTTTTATCAATCATGAATGAACTTCAGTGGTGACCGAAACATTAAGATTGCATGGGTTGTTTTTTAGATGTTTCATGTGTTGGGCAGAAATCTACTTAGGGAGAAATTATCACTGTTCTATATTTGGCATCTTTGTTCTTACATTTTGAATAACTCTCAGTAAGGTTTTACAGCAAGTAAAATTTGAAGTTTGCCATACCACAAAGCTTCAATTTGGATCCACTTACTTTGCTCTCATTCCCCTGTATTTTGTTAAGAGTACAGACTCAGTTACTTACTCAGTTTCTTTGATTTCTGACTGTTCTTTGCAATGCTGTAGCACCTGTATTTGTGAAAAGGGAATGATCAAGAAGAGTCACAAATACTCTGGAGAGAACAGGACTCCAAAGCAGACCTTTATTTGTATGCTGCTTCCATCTACAGCATCTGCTTTCATTATCTTTTCAGTCTAGTTCTTTGCTCTAAAACCCATTGGGGTACATATTTGTGGTTAAAGCTACAGATTTCAAAATGTGTAAGAGGAAAGGGATTAGGAACAGTGTTGCAGCAGGAAAGAAAGAAACAGCATGAGGAAAGGGCTTCCACACCCCCTTTCACAGTTCCAAACCTTCAGCTCCATCTTGTATTCTCTTGTTTGACAGCTTTTAGGACATAGGTTCTTGGCCTTACAGGGAGCGTGGTGTGTAGTGCAGCTGCGTTTCTCAGTGTCTCAGTTGCACACACTTGCTCTTCTCTGATGGAATCAGGGAACATTGTCATAGGTGAGACCTTTGTTCCATCAAGTGTTGGAGTACTGCGTAGCAAAGATGGAGCAAAGGTGTGGTGTTATATTTTAGTTGAATGGTATGCTCTGTCTCACCCCTGGAAAATGTCTGGTTTATTCCAAGCCTGTGACCCTCCCTGCAGTGTCCCGTGTCTGTAATCCCATTGCCCAGTCTGTTCCATGCCCACTTTGAATCTCCCTGTTCAGTGTGCCGGGGGGACGGTTCGCTCTCTCTTCTCCAGCTCTCCTGGCCGGTGCTCCCTCAGCCCCTCTCTCCCTCTCCCCTTTGCCCCCCTGTCCCCCAGAAACCATGCTGCCTCCTGGGGGTAGCACCCCCAATAACCCCTCATCTAATGAGCACCCCAGAAGCCCTGTGGAGTCTCCTCGCCTGCCTGCTGCCACCAGCGAACTCACAGCCTGGGGGGGCCTCCCTGGGGACACCCCCGGGGGGTCCCCCACCCCCCCAGAAACGTGCCACCACACCAAGTGTTATTTCCCCTTTCTGAGCAGTAACAGTGTGTTCCTTAATCCTCTTGACTACCAGAGAGTATAAACATGATTTCAATTTTCTGGAAGATGACCAGTGATAACAGCAGTGTTTTTAATCTTAGCAGGCTGTTTAAATGCATCTCTGTGTGACAGTAAGGTACTGCAGTAAATTGTAATTGGTTTTTGTGGGTTTAGAGTTGACTTAATAGATCATTGGAAATGCCATTCTGATGGAAAACAACTTAGGTGCATTGCTTCTGTCTCCATGTAAGGATCTGTCATATGATTGCCTACCAGTCAGAGGAAAATAACTTCATTAGATGGCGATGCTTTTTTATTGTAATCCTCTTACTTGTGGATTTGGGTCTTAAAATACAGCATGGTAGATTTGTCTTGTGTACTCCCCTCCTGTTCTAAAGTAGTATTGGCAAAAATTTCATACCTCTGTTTTTTTGGGAACTCTTTTCTGCAGCTTCTAGTTGAAACTTTAAGGTTTAAGCACTTTGCATTGGAAAGTGTGTAATTGGACTGTGGGTACCCCAGAAGGACAGTTTGAAGGTTTTCATGAAGAACTACAAGCCAGCACTGTAACCTGGCTGTGAGAAAGCTACCACCTGATTCTGCATGCATCCAGGTAAGTATTTCTGGTAAGTATTATTGGCCACACTACTGAGTGGCCAATAAATACGAGTATTGTGATTAAGGCTGTGGAGAGGCCTTGCCTTCACCCCATTTCCAGTTCTTGTCAGCTGTGACTCTGGGGAGCTGGCAGAGTTGCAGAGCTGCTGGTGTTTGAAGGTCCAGAACTTGTTCAGCCTAGGAAAGGAGAAGGGGGTGTAATAGGTGTCTAAACCCGTACTGGGACAAATGAAGGAGTGAGAGAATCTCACATCAGAGAAGGAGGGGAGCCAGAAGACAATGCAGCCACAAAGACAAACCAGTCTGAGTTGGCCAGGAGCCAGCTGAGGCTGGAAAACGGGAGGAGGTTTCCTACCCCGAGGCTGTGTGTTGTCATTTTGGTATATACAAAAGGAGCAAAATAATAACAGGCTGCTATGCCACTGCCTGTTCAAGCAACAGAGGCCTTGACTTTGTAGACTTGTTTAGGTTGGAAAAGACCTCTAAGGTCATGGAGTCCAACCATTAACCTAACACTGCCAGGTCACCACTAAACCATGTTTATGAGTGCCACAGCTACACAGCTTTTTAATACTTCGAGGGATGGTGACTCTACTGTTTTCTTGGGCAGCCTGTTCCAGTGCTTGACAACCATTTCACTGAAGAATTTTTTTCCTAAAATTCATTCTAAACCTCCTGTATCACAACTTGAGGCCATTTTCTCTTGTTCTGTCATTTGTTACATGGGAGAAGAGACATGCCCAGCTGGCTACAACCTTCTTTCAGGTAGGTGTAGAGAGCAAGATGGTCTCTCCTAACAACCCCAGCTCCCAGCTATCCTCCAGGTCCCATCTCTTCTCTCAGCCCAGGGAGCTGTGGCTGTGAAGACAGCAGGGCAGGGCTGGTGCCTGAGTGCTGGGGGGTCTGACTGGGAGGAGAAGGATCCACAGAGGCAAGTGGGGCCAGTTTTGCACAGCCACATAGATTCAGCTCAGTCTTGTATGCCGTGGCATGGGTTATATATATCTGGGGAGATGTTGCCATCTCCTGCCCCATTTTCTTCTTTAGCACTTCTTAATCACATTTAGGGATGGTAAAAGAAATGTCAAATTTTGAAAGAAGCCAAGAGCACACTGAATTCCTTGACATTTTCTTTAGTGGAAGATTTATTGTTCCTGTGGAAAGTTTATGGTGCTTCCCCTGTCCGTGTTTGAGTTGATGTTTGATACAAACAGAAGTGACTTGGTAGAAAACAAGAAGGGAGGTAAAGAGTCTCATGGAGCAAATTCTTCATTTAAAGTTTTTGGGATCCCTGGCATCTCTCCCTTCCTAATCCAAGGGGGAGGTTGGACAGCATGCTGCAACCAGACTCCAAATCCAGATATCCCATCTCTAATTGCAGACTGACTTGACTGTCAGCATGGCAGAGTGCATGCAGATGTCACTGCTCAGAAGGACCTCTGCAAGCTATCACTGCTGCAGGCTCTGCTGATCCCACTCCAACAGGTATCTCCTCTAGAAAATGAATAATGAATCTTCAATCCACCTCCTCTTTCCTGTCCCTGAAGGGGAGATTAAAGAGCAGATTTATGCAGTGGGGATCTGCCATTGTCAGACATGAAGCTATCGCTGGGGGGGCAGCACACCAAATAAGCTTTATTGATAACTGAGCCTTATAAACAAAGATTTTGGTATCAGGCAAAGTCCTGAAGGAATTAGTAACATGTTTAGCAAATGTGAAAAGTTCCTGTAGGAGACAGAGCAGAACTAAAATATTTATGGCTTTATTATCAGCAAACACCTGTAAAAGAGAATTGTAACCTCTGAGTTCCATCATGCAGAGTGGAATTAGTATGTAGGCTGCCAGTGCTTACAGCTAACAAAGGGTACACAGAATACTGTCAAGAGCTTGTTTTGATGCATGATTTTAATTTTTCCCTGACACACCAATCATCAGGGGTGTACTTGCAATCTGGAGCAACCTAATGCTCCAGACTGCGAGCAGTACTTTGATTTGCCATCTGAAACTTTAACATGTATTTGAGGGCTTTCTTTGTAAAGTATTATTCTGAAACACACTGTCTGCTAGGCATTTCACTTGAGCTAAAGGCACAGAAAGATCTAGTGTAGTCTCTGCTCCACCTCAGAGGCCAGAGTGTCAGGGAACCTGGACTTCCATGCAGTTACCTGAGTTTTGCTTTGTTTAACATCTGTTATTTGAGATAAGTTCTGCAAGGGCAGATCACCCCATCTTCAACTTGGCGGAGCTTACAAGCAGTTGAAGGCATTTGGCTGAGGTGGTTGGTTTTACAGGCTGTAGAGCTGATAGTGCCAGGTGCAATTAGGTTTCTGAAATGCTTTCTTTATAAATTTCTGCCTTTGATTACTTCTAATTTCGCTGACGGTATCTAAGAGCTAAAGTGGTTATGTGATTTCTGAGAATACCCTTAAGTAAAGTTGCTTAGGTTGTGTTGTGCCCTTGATGGAAAAAAATCTTGTGCTACACTAGTCTCTTGCAAGGGATGAAGGATTTAAAATTCAGAGAGAAGGTGAAGTCACTCTGGTGTTTGAAATGTCCCCATGCTGTCTGTGGAATAGAACCCCTGGGAAAATAGCAAAATTTTGAAGATTACAGGCTATGCAACCCGGTAAAGTCCTAGAGCTTGGTGGCTAAATCTTTTATAGAGGGTATGTCCTGTCCTGGCCTGCACATGGTGAAGAGTATCAATCGCTGCTCCTCACTTCAGCAGCCTACTGCAGCCTCAGGTGCTAGACCCGCTGAGCCACTGGAGGGGCAAGGATAATTCGGGGGAATTCAGCATATAGGCTTGAAAAAGGAGAATGAATACTTAAGGAAGCTTTTGGGAGGGAAGGATAATAGTAGTGAATTCAAACAAAGTGGGAGGTGGAGTAAAAGCAAAGGACTGACTGTGCAAGAAGTCTTGCAATATAAGAACTTGGAAAGGATCCTGAAGGTGATGGGACTTGCTTTGCTTTTTCCCTTTTTTTTTTTTTTTGGCCAAAGTCTAGAAATTTACATTCAGCAATTGCTGAGTTTGCAACACTTGGTACAGAAGGCTGGGAAATACCAATACTAGGGACTTCCCCCATGCTTTTCTCACCCACACTTCTTGGCATAGAAGTTATTCTCATTACATAGTCACATGCTATTTTTTCCAGAGAATTCATGTCTCATTCGTTGTACTGGAGAAATGAGGCTCCTGGCTTGAGCAGGTCTTGAAGATGAGTAAAATGCCTATGGTTCTTCTTTCTTACCTCTTGCAGAAAACAGGAGGTGGGTACTGAGAGAGGAGAGAACTGCATAAAGAAAAAGAATAATCTTGTAATCTGCGAGCAGTTGCCACAAAAGTTTTGCATAATGCCAATTATGTGACCAAACTATGAGTCTCACAAATCCTGTCACTGGTTTCAGGTTCCTCATTCTTTAACTGCAGACCTTCAGCTATGACTTGTACAAGCCCTGTTTGTTCACAGCTGCAACTGAAGTCCGAGAAGGCAGAAGCCTCAATTGGACGCTTGGGTTTAGGTACCTCGGCTGACAGTCCAAAATGGATTTGTATTTTTTTCTTTAGGCTGCTGTACAGTAGCTCTCCACTTATAAACCCAGATTGCTCCATCTCACAGGCTTGCTTTTTGAGAAAGTAATTACTGGCTAGAAAAAGAAAACATGGGGAGTTTCTCAGTCTTGCTCTGGGCAGTGTCATATAAACATGTTCTGAAGGACAAAACTAAGCAGAGAAAAGCTGCTCAGCCATGAAGGAGGAGAACCAGGCACAACACATAGATGTGAGGGGACAAGTTAGGGAGCCAGGATTAGCAAGCACATTTCCCTAGAGACATGAGTTTCTGGTATTAATGTTGGCTATGAAATCAGACTGTCCAGAGCATGCCTTTGTAGAAGTTATGAGTGGGGGTAGAGCATTTCTGTGAAATAAAGCTCTTACTGGCCATTCCTTTGATGCTGTTGTTCAAATGGCTTGTTCATGCAGCATGAAAACTGGGATCCTCACATGAGTGTGAACACCTAACAAGTCCTGCTGAATAGAAACCCCTCAAGTGTGGATATAGCATCCCCATTTAGTGATCCTGTCTTCTGCTATACTTTTTTTGTCCATCTGATTAACATTACTTTCTTCAACCCCTTGGCATGCAAGCAAGACACCTTGTAGAATTCCTTGCATTCCAAATCCCTTTCTTGAGACACAAACTTAGCTTGGCTGTACCCTTGAACTCCTTACCTTGTTTTCCACCAGCACCTTCGTACCCAGGCAATGTGATCTGCTGCTCACACGCTGTTTTCCAAGTAACATAGACTGGGTGTGGCGTGCTGGGCAGAACACAAACAGCAATTTCACTTGTCAGGGTGTTCCTCTGCCTTGACAGCTCATGCTGTTGACTCACTGGGAGGCTTTTAACCTGGAGCACTACAGCTGTGGGACCCAGTTTTACTGAGGGCAGTCCCTCTGGCACACCTGAATGGCTCTGTGCATGTACTGTGCCTTTCAAAGATACACAGTAAGCGTTTGATGGCTGCTGCACGTTGCCTTGATCGAAGCCTGACACCCACGTAGCAACTGGGATGTTCAGTGTATGGTGGGAAGGGAAACCACTGTCAGTAATCCTTCTACAGCTGCAGAAGCCATAACATTTGTGTGAAGGTAATGAAATGTGCATGGAGAAAATCCTTATAAGTGGGTAATGATTAGTTTACATCATTATTGCTTATTTGGCTTATCCTGAGGGGTTTTGGTCATTTTACGGTTTGGGAGGAGGCCAGCGTCAGACTTCAGAAACAAAGACAGTATTTTCTGTCAATTAAGAAAAATTATGCTTGAGTTATAAATTAAATCAGAATACCCTAAAGCTGCCCTGCTGCAAATGCTTCTACGCAGATCTTCTGGCACCAAGTCAAGCATTGTCACCACTCCTGTGCCTACTATTTCTTATTTAGGCATGTACATGTGGATTTCTGGTGAAGACAGGGCAATATTAATGCTGCTGTGCAAGCCCTGGGTGAAACTTCATCCAAACATGGGCAAACAACTCCAAGAGAGACTTCTGAACCAGAATGAGTGCAGAGAAGCTTGGAAAAGGATGTGTTAAGGATCTGTGGCCTAGACTGATTCATAGGTTGTACAGAGACTTTGTAGTCATCTTTTCTGACTTTCTGTATTACACAGCCATTAAACTGTACTACTGGATTGACTCTGTTTTGACCACAGGTGCGTGCATGTTTAGGAAATGGGAGGAGGAGGGAATCTGACCTGAATTTACAGAAGTTCATTGATGGAGAAGTCATCACAGCTCTTGGTAAAAGGTCTTAATCTTTATTACCTTCACAGGTAATTACCTTCCATTATCATCACCACAGTTAAATGCTTATTATTCATTTCTACTCTAAACTTTCTTCAAGCTTCATATGTTCAGGCTTGGGATGCTTTAGTTCGCTACAGCCAGGAGATTCAATGTGATGTCTGTTCTGGCACAGATGCCAGTGGAGGATCCAGCACCATACCAGAAAAATCATTAGAGGTGGGAAGAACTGGGACTTGACTTGTAGCCGTGGGGTTTGTAGCCTAGTATTCTCATGTATGTCACCACTCCAGTAGCCCTCATGGAATAAGGCTCTGTTCCTGGCACGCACTGCAGAAGCACGGTCAGCTTCTCAACTTCTTTGACCTTGTATGTCAGCCCCATGATATGTGGGATCAAGACAAATTCACTTTAAGAATCAAATCAAGCTGACGGAGCCAGGAATTAACAAGAGAGGCATTAGGAGCTCATTTATTTCCTCATGGTGTAAATCTAAACCCCTGGCATGGTATCCAGAAGACATTTAATTTTGTAACTGCATAGCAGCAGTCTGTATCTTTCTGCAAATCACCTTCATCTATTCACACTTAACAGCACTGTTGTTTGTTCTCTTTGACCTGACAAACCAGAGATGAGAGAATTAGGTTTCCAGACACTGTGAGTCTTAATGACCAATTTGAATTTCAGGCTCAAGTGAGCCAGTTGACTGCCTGGTGAGATATGGCACACCTTGGATCTAATGAGCCTTGATTATAGTTGTAATTCATCAGTGACACCTGCCTGTAATATTTTACCTGGTTAGCTGGCATTGACCGTGGCATGTGAAATCTGCTGGCTTTATTGAAGGATTGGGCAGGCCGCCACATTTAGAAAACTAAAGACACTGAAAGACACCATCTAAATAAGGTTTACAGAGGATCTCAGCCAAGAAGTCTGGAAAGAAGAGACTGCTGGAAGAGATCAGTGGTGTGTAGTCTGCTGATTACTGTTTAATAAAACCAGAGAACAGGTGTGTGTATGTAAGCAGGGAGAATTAAGGTAGACTGTGTAGACTATGTATTGTGCACAGGTTGCTTCAGAGTAAGCTGGAAAAAGATCTATTTGTGTAATAATGAGTACATTAATGGTCAGCTTTAGTGGTCAGCTGTGGTCATCCCATAACGGTACTTTATAGGAATGACCATTTAAAATAAACCTCCCTGTAGGTCTTAAAAGTAAGTACCATGTATTTCTGTGACAGGAAACTGCACATTTTTGTTTACATCATATAGCTAGAAGAATGTGCTTTATGTATAAGCATCACAAACACTTGAAAGCCATATCTGGTTCTGCATGATTCTGCTAGCTGTTGCGAGTACATTTCACTGGAAACCTTAACAATTTTCAGAGACTTCATTCTAAATATCTTGAAGGAAGACATTCTTAATATGTTCTTACTCATTCTAACCATGGCTGCTTTCATTAAAAAATACTTTGAAAATTGCTTCAAACTCCCTACACCTATTTTTGTACTCTTTCCATGTACAAAATATTTTCTTGCATGCTAGCTAACACACTGCAATTGCAATTAATCACAGAAATATTTTCCCTTCTTGTCTTATTTATTTCCAAATAATTAGTTTTAACTGGGGAGATGGTGATTATTACACAAGCACTCACTTTCCAGTGTTCTTTAGCTCCTGGACAGTGATTCACAAAATATCCATTTGTTTGTGATGGAGCCAATACCTACATGTTGCTTCTGCAGTTCTTTTGATAGACAGGGATGTGTTCAGATATTTCATTAAAGGGGCTGATCCTTTGAAGTTTTACTATTGGCTTCCTTAGATTTGTATCAGTCTTAAAAGTAATCAGTTCTTAGCTGGATAACACCCAATGAATTTGGATGGTGAATGAAGCAGCATAAAGGATATAATTTTTGCAACTGAGACAACCTACATGCACATAACCTTATTTTTGGCTGCCAGCTCCCTTAAGTGATTTTGTTTTCTTCAGTAATTAATGATGAATTCCAGTGACATAGGTTAAAAAAAATCTAAGCAAGCATTTTATCTTTTCCTCCTCTACTTTTTCCATCCTCCTGGTCCTGTAGCTGAATCCAGTCTTTTATGCTCAAAATGGTCTCCACTTGGAATCATGCTTATTTCTTCAAGGCTAAAAGACATTTGAGAAGACATCCTAGCTTTTTGAAAGAGCCTGTTCTGTTTCATCCCCTCCACGGCACTGCTGCTGTAGAAGCTTAAAACTTCTTGCCTTCTTCAGCCTCTCCTTCCCCAGGGACTGGAGCCTCTAATCTCCTGCCTTCTCTTATCCTTTCCTCATGCTCCCCCTCAGCTTCTTACCAGCCTATGTGGAAAACATCAGTTCTTGCAGCTATCACACAACATAGTGCTGCCCTTATGCCTGCCACCCCTCACCTCCAAACGCCATCAATGTGTCATTCTAATTCTACTTTAGGTCACTCCAGTATTTTTTTGTGTCCTACCCAATGTGTTCTTCAGTAGTATCCTGTCCTGAGTGGAAACCTTGGGAACATTGCCTTCTGATTCCTTTTCTTTCAGATCTTAAGGCAGAAGAGTGCTGTCCCTTAGAGCTTTCCTCTCCAATGCCCCTCTGAGTGATGTGAACCCCAAACACAGCTTCAGCTCTTCGCTTCATTCTGCCCGCACCTAACTCCCCACAAACAGGATTCATACTCCTTGGTGGGTACCTAGCCCTTGGCTAGCCCACTTGGTCACAATCATCAGTATCATTGTACTTCTTATACATCAGACCTGTAATCTTGTTTTCCTGTGGTTAGATCCTAATGTTCTGGTTTTGTCTCAATATTTTTATTCCTGCCTGCCCTGCGTTTTCCAAACAATATCTCATGTCTCTTCACAATCCTGTATTATTTTCCTGGTCTCAGCCACACTGTTCCCATACAACTGAGTAGCCTGCTCTCTTGCTGGCCTCTTTTCAGATGATGCTCATTTATTAGTCAAGTGTTCAAATCTCCTCCCCTTCCTGTTTGTTATTCTCTTATTTCTCCTTCAGGTTATCTTACTCCCTCACCTATTCCTGAGAAGGAAACCTCCTCAGACTCCTCCATAGCTTTGTTCAGCCCTACTTGCCTGGCTTTTTAGCTTCTGAAGCAGTCTGCTCTGCTATGGTGACCCAAAATCAGCTTTTAATTAATATATGAGAAACCACTGTACTCTTCTTCCAATCCTTGCCTCTCCCTCCAGAAAACCAATCAAACAAACAAAAAAAAAAAGACAAACACTCACTGCTTAGGAGATGAAAACTTGCCTTGTCCTGTCTGTTCCTTGCTGGCAAACAACAAGAAACATTATAGTTTTGCTCTCCCCAAATTTTATCATCCAATGCATTTTGTACACTGCCAGACTCCTAGTATCAGGGATGTCATTGAGAGGTTTCTAGTGCTTGAACTGATGAGAGTAATGTGGCTCAAGGTGACAGGTCCTCTGTGAGGGATTTACACTAAACACTTTACCAGGAATCACTAACAGCTGCAGCAGGGACTTCCAGAGCATTCCGTGAGTGGGGACGTGAAGACAGCGACTAGCAGTTTCCAGGGCAAACAAGGCTTGGTACTGCTCCCTATCTCTAAGAACATGATCTCTCCTCTACCTTAACACTGTCAGCTCTTCACAATGTTTTTCCCATCTGACCCACATTTAATTTTGCTAGCATAATGTCTGGGAGTTTTCATGAAAATGTGTCATAGGCTGACTCACAGTAAAGTAGCAATCAAAACAGGACAAGAAAATCTCTTTCAGGCAAAATAGTATCTCATGTATGCAGCCAACTGATGTTATTTGCCTTTTTCATACTAGATTGCCACTGAACAAGAATTTCAAAGTTGGAAAAAAAATTTGTGCTTGAGGTCCAGCTTTCCCTTCAGTGAATCCCAGGCAGCACTCCCTAAATGAAAACCCTCACACCTCTGTTAATAAGGGTAGTACCTGGGCCTCAGCACACAGAGCACAGGAAACTGTGACCACAGGTAGGATGCTCAAAAGCAGCACCAGAATGTCCTCCAGTCTCCTAGAAAACTCATTCCAGAGCACAGTCTCAGAGAAGACTTGCTGGCATGTGGTGTCACGCCAACACTGTAAAACTATAGAGGAATTGCTTATTAAATGGATTTAAAGTGCTTCATTTCAATAGGTACTTTTCCAACTAACAGTAGTAGCCAAAGAACAAGATAAAAAAATGCCATTTTGAAAGATTTAAGATTATATGTACTCAAGTCAAGTGTGACATGGATGAGAGAAAACATCTGAGACTATAATGGTGTCCTAGCAGGACTGGGAGAGAAGTTTGAGAAAGCTTCTCCCCAACCACATTTTTCTCCCTTGAGAAAAGCTGCTCCCCAGCCACATTTCCAAGGGAGACCATCTCCCTGAAAAATGTTAGTGCAGGGCTGCAGAAATGGAAGAGGCCGTCAGATGCCAATAGATGTCTCTTGTCCCCATGAAGATGACACCTGTGGTGCCTACCCTCTGACTGGATGACCACCCTTGTGGATGGCTGGCACCAGAGGGAATTTGGTACGCCATGAACTGCAACATGCTGTCCTGCTTTTTAAAATGAGCTCAGTGCCAGATGCCAGAAGAGCCCCTGGCCAAGGGTACGTGTAACCTCACTGAACTTCAGGATGCCCTGGTGCAACATGAGGCAGGTGACTGCTTTCCACCCATGCAGGATAAATGCACCTGGCTGTTGCCTTTCAGCCTCAGCCAGGCGCTGCTGAACTTCAGCATCTGCAGCAGCTCAGAGGAGTGTGAGATGTGCTCTGCTAAGTCACAGCTCAAACAGGGATTGCAAACAAGTGTAACTTCACCCAATTTCACCATGGATTTACTTGCAGAACCCCTTCCCCTCAGTGGGCAAACTGACCCTGGGTACCAAAAGTTGCATGGAGATCAGTCATCACGAGGACATCCTGCTTCAGCCCTGTGCCTGACAAAGGCCCTGATGGTGCCAGCAACAGAGAGAAACGCAGGTCTTGATATTTCTTCAGGTATGTGAACCAGCACAGTGGAAAATATCTGTGTATTATTCTGAAAATCCAAACTGATGTTTACTGAACAAGACCAAAAAGTTCCCTCCTGTGCTGGGAGAAAGCAAAGCAACTGGGACTGGGCTGTCCTTCAGTTTTTTTTACTTAAGCATGAGCAATGCTACCTCATTAAACTACAGTGTATAATGTGAACTAATAGATAAATTGAAAAAGTTAATACACTTCCATTCTATAAAGACTGATTGTTGTCATAGCTAGGGAAGGGGGTTTTCTTAGAAGTGCTTATCTCAGAAGCTATTGGAAAGGAATCCGGTAGTACACTTTAATTGGCTGCTTTTGCATCATAAGATGTGTTAATGATTTGTTGGACAATTATTAAGCTGTTTAATCTTCCCATCAGCCCATGCAGGATGTAGTTATGAATAACATTGCTTGTACAGAACACACGTGTGACTCTGGAAAGATGAGCTCCATCTGCCTCTTTAGGATCTTGCAAAGAAAAATGAGAATCTCCAGAAACAGTCCTAGCTCCTGCAATTCACAGCAGCTGGATTAATGTATTACATGTCTTCTGGCAGAAACAAAGGATCTTTGTTATGTTTAACATCAGTAGATTTTAGCTAGCACCTTTTTCATCACTGGCACTGTGCTGCAACTTTCTTACAAAAATACTTCTGAAAGAAGGCTTTCTTGAAAAAAAAAATTACACTATTGCTAAATAAGTTGGGGAAAATTCATTAAACTGGCAAAGACTTTAGTAGTAATAATTACACAGTGACCTTTCCTTTTGAAAGCTGGAAAGCTTGTAATAAATGAGTCAGTGATTAGGAAAGGAGAAAAGCAGTTGAGTGCTGGCTGGAAGGACTGCATTCGGCACTGTGCTGTGGGTTTTCTCAGTGCCAAAGTGTAAGGCATTTACATCATGCCTTGGGAGGTGGTGGTGGTGCTAATTGTATAGCTCTTGTTTGGAGAGTGTTTTAGCTGAGGCCCAAACACAGACTGAAGTCTCAGTACCTCTGTCCAAGTTGCAGCCCAACCCAAGGAAGATGTACTTCTGAAATAATCTGCATATGTGAAAAATCATATTGTGAAATTTCATCCACTAAATCCAGTGCCTCAGGTTAGTGGCCACTCTGGACCTACCTCAATTTCCCAGCTCTCAGAGGGTAAACTATTATTCCTTTTGACTCAAACTCTTGTTGAAAATATAAATGTGTGCATATTTGTGAATATTCCAGTGCTGTATCTTGAATTTTACAGGAAAACACACAAGGAAATTTATAATTCTGCAACTACAGCAAAGTATGACTAATACAAATTAAAAGATGCAAGGGGACTGCACAGTGACCAGGGAGAACATTGCACGTTGGATGCCCATTAATTATCTTCTTTCCTGTGACTAAACCAAGACAGGCATGCATCCTGTAGAGAAAATGGTATGTCATTAATTAAAATCATATCAGGTTAATGCACAAAGGAGACATTAAATAAGACTACACAGACTTAATTATACTGTACCCCAATTTTCATGTCTTTGACTTTACAACTTCTGTAATATTTTAGCATGGTACCTGTATGTGTGCCTGTGCATTGATTATATCCTAATTAACTTATTCTGAAACAATAGAAGACAGATGTCCTCAAAAAAAAATTAACAAACTGGAGTTTCATACTTCAAACTACCTTAGAACAGAAAAGTGTTAGAGGAATTAAAAATGCCCTCCAAATATGTAAATTCTGTCACTTCAAAGTTACTTCATCTTCTCCTTTACCCTTCAAGCTCCAAGTAAATTCTACCCTGAGGAAAACCCTGTGGAAGCTGGGCCTCAGGAAGAAGTTGAAAATTAGGCTATGAACTTAAAGGAAATCCCATGATAACTTTGAAGTGTGTAACCGTGACTCATTGGAGTAAGTACCTGTAATTCTCCCCTTGGGAAGTGGATGGACTTCTACACGTTGCTTGAGAGTGCGTGATGAGGCCAGTCCCAAGGGGAAGCACATTATTAACAGGAACATAATATTGCTAACGGAGAGAGCCTCCAACAGCCTTCCACTGAGCAGCCAATTTTGGGTGATGGGGCTTTTTGGAAAATTGTTAAGCCAGAAGCAGTTTTGCCTGCTGGTGAGTTTGTGAGTACAAGAGATGGTCCTTTATTTCCTGTGGTAGGCAACATTTAAATCCTATGCAATAGCTACAGCTTTTCTTCAAATAAAAATTATAAATCAACTTGGTGTTTAAGTCAGCTTTCAGTTCCTTAATGGAAAATCCATTCTGTTTTGTGGCTGTTGCAATCAGTTGCTTGTAGTTTGTCCAGCAAGAAGCCATAAACCACATGACCATGTCATGGGGCACCTGTTCCACTGGACTTTCTTGGCAGGCGTCCCCATGTCACGTTTGCTGTGGTAGGTGTACTACTGGTAATTTCAATAAGAAGAATGAGCTTCTTAAGTATACATTTTTAATAATTTTACTTTTTTTTTTTCTTTCCCCCTGGTTCTTGTTGTTTCCTAATCTATCATTATCATTCTTTCCTGAAAATTATTAATACTTTGAGGTGGCTCAAGTGGTGAGTCCACATTTTCATCATCCCTCCAAGATCTGCAGCTCAGTGAATTCTTATCAATTTTGCAAAAGGCAGCTGCATTAAACTGGCTTTGTTGCTCAGATAAGAAAAAAGCAAATACAAGTGCACTTGCGCCTGGCTCTTGGCGGCCGCGGGATGGAGGTTTGCTGCTTGTGGCCGCAGGGCAGACACGCGAGCGGCTGCCCCCGAGTCTCTGCCGAGACTGTCGCGGGTGGCGGTGATCGCTGCGGCGTGGGTAGCGCAGCAGAGGCACGGGGCACGAGGACACCGAGGCAGAGGAGTAAGGGAGGGACACTTGTCTGAGTCTCCAAACGTTTAATGTCGAAGTCGGGGCAGAGCAAGTGAACCAAATGTGAACCTGAAGGGGCTCCTTTCATAGGGATGGGGGAACACGGGGAGGACACGACCTCTGACCAATAGCAGGGCATTGGAGGAGGGGTGCAGGGCAAGGGCTCCCCAGTAGAATCCAACACGGGGAGGGAGCAAACCCCACAACCCAGTTCTGCCCTGAGGAAGGGATGAAAGACAGGGAACACTCTAGAACCAAAGCAGTGTGCTATCTTAGACAGGGGTGAGACAAGGGAACAAGGGAGGTATACAGGTGGATTGCCATGTGGGTTGACATACATTTTGGTGGGGAAAACTGTTGCAAACAACTCAGGACTGAACCATTAGGGAAGCCAAATGAGGTACAGAGACTGAACCATTACAAACTTATAACAAGGAATATTAAAACCTACTACAGAAGAACCAACTGTAAAATAACAGACTGCCACATGCACTCAGATGTACAAATGAACCATGTTCTGGAGCAAGAAGGCCCGTGAAAGAACACGGCCCCTAAAATAGGCGTCGGGGAGAAGAGCGATACAGGTGTGTTCAGGTACAGGTGGCAAGCAATTCTGCTCCTGGGAAGCAGGGAAAAGATGGCATGCTGAGCCAGTTTGAACAGCAGTGAGGTCATTTTGTTCCCTTGCAAATAAATGCCTTGGAAAAAAGTAGAGGCTGCATGCCAAGAGGCTATTGATCACGTTGCTAATAAAGTAGTAGCCTCACTTCATGGGAGGTTCTTCTAGAAGTGCCTGCTCAGCATTGATGAGGAAAGGACTGGAGCCATCCCAGCATGCCAGCCTGGCATGACACATGCACAGCAGCAAGTGGAGGCCATGTTCAGTCGCAGCCCCCGAGCCAGCACCTCCCAAATCACCACCCATCAGAAGGGACACAGCAGTCCAAAGAGACGTGGGGACAAGTGGCGTGACAGGATGGACTTGCCTGCTGTCTTCTTCCTCAGGAAAGCAAGGAGGGCTGCTGGGGAGTTCCCAGCTAAAGAGCCTAAATGCCGGGTGAGTGGGATGGGGGCAGTCAGCAAAAATGCTGCTGTTCCTTATTGGGATCATAGGAATGAGAGAATAATGCTGTGGAGTGGCTCAAGCAGTGAGTCCTCATTTTCATCTTCTGTCCAAGATTCCATGGCTTGTCCTTGATACTGCAGAATAGAACAAGCCACCGTGTTTCTGTCCTCTATGCTATCAATAATGTCCCTAAGTGATTTAGATAAAATGGCAATGGGATTCCATCCTGTGATAAATGGATATGATTCATGCTAACTAAATTGTAACTATATAAATATTTTAGAAAATAATTGTTATAAAGTAATAAAGGAAAAGTATATGTGATTAGTGTTACAAAGCAGACGGGCCCCTTTGCAGATGTTACATGTGAAAAATAGGATACAGGATGTAGTATTGAGATAAGCAAGATCCCAAAACAGAACTGGCCTTGGGATGAACAAAGTTGGGACAATTCCAGGAATGGAATCTAAGTTGTGGTTTTATCTATGAAATAATAAGGCTTAATATTGGAAGATAATGCTTACTTACATAGCACAAAGCTTAGTGCACATGGGCAACCTCTAAGGTTATTCAGAGGACAGTGAAGAAGACAGCAAGCCTTCCTCTGAAAAGACCACCAAAAAGCCAGGAGACCCCCTAACAAGTGGAGCATGCACCGTGCAGTGTAGTGACATAGATTTCAAGAATCGAAAATAGGAGGAGATTTGCGGAAAAATATCGATGAATATGTATTAGCATACAGTATATAAGTTTAGTTTGGATTCCTTTGTTTCATACGTGAGGCAGGGTGAGAAGCCTTCCCCGTACCCCAGTCGGTTTTGCTTATGCTTTATATGAACCTTAATCATACTTAATTAATCACTGCCAATTTTTTTTTTGCATATGCTTGATTATATTTAATATAATTAATTGTATTCATTTATTTAAAATTGCTGTTCAATTAAAATTGTTGCTAAATTCAGTTTTGTTGTTTATTAAATTAGACATATAGAACTTCATTCATAACAATCCCATCTTAACGCCAAGTGAACATGTCAAGAAAGGGAATGATGAAAGACTAACAGGATGCCAGGGTCACCTTCTGAGTAGAAACCTTGAGCCAAGGAGGATGGTACAATTCTTGGAGCAGTGAGTGTTGCTCAAAGAATCAACTGTTAGAAACACGGACAGTGCAAAATGGAAAAGTCCTGGAGCAATTTAGTGCAAACATATTACTGTTCTGAAAACCAACAATACTTCTATAGCCATCATCCACCTGCTTCTTTATTGACTGACATTCCAGAGTCAGTTTCTGATCTATGATGAAAGTAAGAGGAGGGTTCTACAGAGGTGCTGGAGGGGCAAGGATGGCTGGCGCTATTTTGGTAGTCCCTGGGTGTCCTTTATCTGTCATGAACGGCTTTGAGGTCTGAGGAGCAAAGGTCCTGTTCCTTGCTGTTACCTGGGGTCCTTTGGTCATGCTTACTCCACCATGAATACCGATGCTTACTGAAGCTAGACTGTGCAGTATGACATCAACCACATACATCTAAAGAAAGTGAATACCTTACTATTTAGAAAATCAATACACTTCAATAGTATAAAGAGTATTTGGTACAATAGTTAATGAATGAAATTTTCCTGATTAACCGGGGTCTGGAGGCCTAACAAGAGAGATGCAAAGCCAAAAATACTCTCTGCTGTCCAGCTGCAGCCCAAAAAGCAGCTGGATGTGGGTTATCTCCCCATTGGATTGACAGGCTTTCCGCTTCTCAGAGCAGTTTGTTTACAGCTGTGTCTAAAATAAACGTTGCCTAACTTTTTTTTTTCTTTTTTTTTTTTTTTCCGCTCCTGTTATTCCTGCGGAGCAAGTTGGATTCCTCTCTGACTCACACATGATTAACTAACTTCCAGCTGCATTATCTTTATTGTTGCTGCCGATGCACAAGCCAGCGCTCAGCACGACTCGTGGATCCCAAGCTGTGCTGGCGAGGCTGCCACTTACAGAAACTGATTTTTTTCCTAACAGTTGTGGTGTTTGGGAAATGTTATTATTTTTTTATTTGTGTATTTATTTATTTAAGAGACAGCAAGTACCCGCTTTCTCGGGGACCAGAGAAATAAAAAGAAACAACCGATAACGCTCCCCGACCCACACGGTGCGGTGCTGCTGGTGGAGAGGCCGCGTCGGGCGGCGGGGGGCACGCAGGGGTCCAGGCGCAGGGCGGGACGGGAGGCGATGGGACTGCAGGGTCCGGCAGCCCGGCGAGGAGGCGGTTAACTGCGGGCACCAGGATACGGGAAGGAAGAGGCTGAGCTCGGCAGGAGCCGCACGGCGGAAGCTCCCCCGCTCCCGACCCCGCTCCCGACCCCGCTCCCGCTGGGAGCCGCCGCCGGACCGGGCGCACGTGCGGGCGCGGCGGCGCAGGGGCACGTGCGGGGCGGGCACGTGCGGCACCGGCACCTGGCAGCGGCGGCCGGGCGGGCACGGAGGGAGGGCTGGAGGGAGGCAAGAGGAGCTCCCGCCGCGCCACCGCTGCCCCCGGGGAGGGCGGGCGGTCTGCCGGCCTCGGGTGGCTTTACCCAGCCACTCGTTCCTTACATAAGCCGGGAGCCGCTTTCCCCCCCATCGCCGCCGTCGCTCCCCGCTCCCCCTTCCCCCTCCCGGGAGCCGCCCCCCTGCTGCAGAGATGTGACACGCCCCCTCTCCATCCCTCCCTCCCTTCCTCCCTTCCGTCGCCGTCCCCTCCCAGGAAGAAGCCGGAGTCGGCAGCGCCGCGGGCCCAGCATGGAGTAGGGCGGCCCGGGGCCGGCGGCGCCGCGCGGGCATGGAGCTGGGCCCGGGGCCCTGCGCGCTGCCGCCCGCCGCCGGGGCCGGGGCGAGGGCGGCGGCGGCGGGGGGACCCTGCGCCGAGATGCTGCAGGTGGCGGAGGAGGCCTTCCGCGGCGGCAACTTCGAGCTGGCGGCCGAGATCTACGGCTCAGAGCTGGCGGGGCTGCCGCAGCCCGAGCGGGGCCTGTGCCTCCGTCGCGCTGATGCGCTGGCCAGGGCCGGCCGCATGGCCGAGGCGCTGGACGCCTACGGCGCGGCGGCGCGGCTGGCGCGGCTGCGGCCCGAGGAGCTGCGGGAGCTGGCGGAGAGCGTCGCCCTCAGCATCCGCGACAAGGAGCTGCGCCTCCCGCCCTGGGGGAGCGGCGCGGCCGGCGGCGGCGGGGCGGAGGGCGAGGGTCTGGGCGACCCGGCGTGCTGCCGCCCGCCCGAGCTCTTCGCCTGCCCGCTGTGCCGGCGGCTGCTGTGCGAGCCGGTGACCCTGCACTGCGGGCACACCCACTGCCGCCGCTGCGCCGAGCCCGGCGACTGCGGCCGCTGCCACCGCCCGCGCCGCCCCGCCGAGCCGACCCCTGCCGCCGCCGCGCTGCCGCCGGCCGCCGGCCGCCCGCGGCTCAACGTGGTGCTGGGCAACCTGCTGCACAAGTGGTTCGGCGCCGAGAGCCGGGCGCGGCGGCTCCGCGCCGAGGGCGACGCGCTGCGGGAGCGCCAGGAGCTACCGGCCGCCCTGGAGAAGTACAACCAGGCCCTAGAGATGGGTGAGTGGCGCCGGCGGGGAGGAAGAGGACGGGGCGCGGCGGGGGCAGCGCTGCCCGCCGGCACCTGGCTGGCCCCCGCAGCCGTGCGGGGAGGGGGCTTGCGGTGAACGGTGGGAGAGGGCGCCTGGGGGAGGCTACGAGCGGGACTCCTGCCAGCGGGTCTCCTTACGCCCGCCCCCCGCTCCAGTGAATGGCTATTTTTGTTCCACTGGTATTTTTGTCCTTGCTCTGAAGGTGCTTGGCGTTTCGCTGTTCGCTGCCGATGACTCATTATGCAGTATTTCTAGAAAACCCGCTTTCCTGTTTATGGGGAAGCCATCATTCAGTGTAGGATACGCAGTAGTGGTCGTGTTGAGCCGCGCCGCGGCTTTGTGGAAGAAATGAGTATGTGGATCAGATTCATTCAGCTACGTGCAGCTACACCTTCAGCAAGATAAAAGCTTTGAAAACACCTAATGAGATATCACTAGGTGTGAAGGCTCAGAAAATTTTCTTTATCTTGCGCTGTGCAGAATACTCAAGATGATCTACGTTTAGCCTTGGAGAGATGGTCCACTCTTGTGGACCAAGAGTGTTTTGAGCGTAGCCTCTTTGTTGACATTCAGGATTTCTGTGTGCAGGGTGATCTCTGAAGAGCTTGGCTTTAAATAAAAATCCTTGCCTTCGTCCTCTGCCAAAGCGATGGCAGCCTTAGTTTATCAAAACTAGCTTGTTTTCAGATTCTGCGCCGAGTAGTAGGTGGATCCTGTTCGCTCGGTTGTAGCCTTGTAGTAGTGGATGTGTGCGTGCGTGCGCCCGGCTCGTTTGCCCTGCTAGCGGTGGGGGTGGTACCGCACCGTGGATGTCTGAGAGGCGTGGAGCCGGGGAGGGCCGCGATCTCGGCAAATCCCCCGGGATCTGCCGCTCCTCCGGTCTCAGCGTGATGGATGTCCGGTTTAATCGAGGAGAAAGTGGGGAGAAAGCCTCGGTCGTTTTAACACTGACGAAATCCTGCGGGTAAATGTCTTTGAAAGACAAGTGGAGGGAAAACTGCCGCTCCGCTGTCAATGAACTCCTTCCCTGCGTTGACTAAAAATCGTCTTCCTTGATCCTAGCTGTCGCATGCAGGGATAAATTGCTCTGATTTTTAAAATTTCTTTTGCTGTGGAGAGAAACAATTTCACCGTTATTCCAGTCCTTGACTCACTTTCATTTTTTTTGCCACGATTTAATGATAGGCATCGGAGATAGAAGAGTTTGGGATGGGGTAGCATAACATACTCACTCCTCACAGCTGATGCTGGCTGTGGAGACCATTACTTCTGCTGTTTCTTCCAGTTTTCCAGCTAGATGTGACAAGTTCTCAGTCCTATCTGAGTGTCTCTATAAAACTATTATGTGGTTTAGCTGAAGTAATCCCTATTAAAGTAGGGCAGGATGGAGCCCAAGAAGGAAGGTGAAGCAGAGGTAGAGGAGAGGCTTAATGTAGGTCACTGGTGGTGGTGAGTTTGCTTCAGTATGGTGAGATGCTTCAGTAGGGAACCATCCTAATGTTCTGGGTTCAGAGTCCTACTGCTGGGGAAAACAGCATCTCATCAATGAAATTAATGTTTGAAGAGTTTTTTAGAGAACTGTTTCTCACTGTTGTCTCTGCTTCTTGCTGTATCTGCATGGGGGTGAAAGGAGAAGGAAAACTGGTGTGCTGCTGGTGTTGTCACACAGCATGTGTGTTTCTCCTTCCTGTCCCTGGATTACAGTCTCCAGCCACGGCTGTTGTGCATCATTGTCTCAAGATAACTCCTTTGCAGTGTCCTTATTTCTGTCTTCAGTGATTTCCCAAGCAGCCTGGGAATCTGTTCAGAAAATCCTCACTCTGTCAGTGAACTTGAATTTTTTCTTTTTAATAAAATTGTAATTGGAAGTAATAAAAGGTATCTTGCTAGCTTTTGAAATCCAAAAGCCATAGGTTTACGTGTTGTGACTTCCCTGTAGTGGATCTAAATTCCTGCTGATGAAGGACATCATCTTTTTTGATGTTTTGTGCGTGCTGTGCCGTTCTTCACAAATCAAACTATGTATGAGCCTCACGTTCTTAAATTCTTGCCACATGTTCATTAGGTACTGCTTTTTAGCATGCTGGAGTTGCCTTCTTGTTTTCCAGCCAAGTATCATGGTAAATAAGGAAGCAAAACCCCACAGCTCTTTTCTAATTGTTCAGTATTTAAATGTTAGCATGTGGGTGACTTAAATGCACAGGACAGCGCTAAGAGTCGCACGAGGTGCCTGAGAGCCTTGTCCAAAAACTTCCTGAGCTGCCAAGCTTGTAGCTGTGGCCATTTCCCTGGGGAGCCTGTTCCAGTGCCCAGTCACTCTCTGGGTGAAAAATCTTTTCCTAAAATCCAACCTAAGCTTCGCCAGTCTCAGCTTCATGCTGTTTCCTCAGGTCCTATAGCTGGTCACCAGAGAAAAGAGATCCGTGCCTGGCCCTCCACTTCCCCTTGTGAGGAAGCTGTAAATTGTGATGAGGTGTCCCCTCAGTTTCTTCTACTCCCGGCTGACCACACTTCTGATATGTGAGAAGATAAGTGCTTTTTACAACCTCCAAATGCTCGTGTATTGCACAAGCGTGTCAAGGGCCTAGGTATCATTAGAATTTCTTTTTAGTGACTGAAGTCACATGAACACGTTGATTATACAATTGTGATATAAAGTTAGGTAAAATTCCAGGTTTCTTGGCAGTACACAAACTTCAGTGGGATTTTGTACTGGTGGTTTTTGTAGAATACTTTCCTACTCTGTTTGTTACAACTAGCTTTGTGTGATGCAATATTAAAGCAAGTTTTCTTATCACTTTGGTCATTCTGATTGTGACCTTCTCCTGATTCACACTTTAGTTCTTGAGGTGCTTCAATTCTTGAATTACATTTCTGGTGCAATCTGGAATGTCTGGTACATATTTCAGGCCTGGGAAGAGATCTACATGCCTTCAAGTTGTCAACTTTTTCCAGTTGAACTAGCTAGTCTTACAAACTCACAGTCTTAGTGAGTATATTCATCTTTTGTCCTTAACTATCACATCTACAACAACAGTGCTGCTCCCATGTTCACTCCTGTAGTCTGCTATGGATTCAGGTGTGGTTGAGTGGGGTTTTTAGTTTTTAAGAACATTAGCTTTGCTATTTGATCCTTCCAGTTCTCTTGAGATGTGATCTCTGCTGTATTATACAAAGTCACTGCCTTTTTTTTTCTGCCATAGACATTGTAATAGATCCTCCATTATTGTAAGGTATCTAATTACCACAGCTTCAAAGCAAGCATATGTCAAGCCGATTGAAAGAAAGCACTTGTTTCCAGATGGATCGTTTTTTGTGCCAAGCTTTATGCTGTTCAGCCATCATAATATAAAGTATTGTCCAAATGTTGCCCTCATGGCCATTACCCCAGCTTTCTGAATTTCATTTGTGTGGGGGTCAGAGCTGGGCTTCCTCCCTGACATCCCTTCTCTTCTAACTAGTCTTCTGATTGTCTGGACTCCTAGGTTAATTGAACTGAGCTAAATGATATATGTGTGCAGGATTGCTTTGTTTGTGGGGTTGTTTTCTTTTGTTTATTTGGGTTTGGGGCCTCTGTGCAGTATGTGCTTTCTGCACCCTTTTTTCTTTCACCTGCTGCTCTCTCGCTGATGGAGATGCTCTCTGGAGGGACTGTGCTTGGGAGGAGTACAGTAATTTCCTTATATCCAGGCATACCGACTCTTTAAGCTGAAGAGCTCTGAGCTCTTTAAGCTGTGCTTGAAGTTAAAGTAAGCTAGATTTCAGTGACAAAGAAATGTGTTTTGAGAAGCTTTTGGGAGTGTGTTCTGTGGGTGTGTTTTTTGTTTTTTTTTTTTTTTTTTTTTTTTTTTTTAATTTCTCCAAAGCAGTTCTCAATTACAGAAGCAACAGGTAGCTGTTGCTTCCTTGGGAAGATTGTGAATAGAGCTTTTCCCAAGTACAGCTCTAAAAGAGATGATGCTCTTGTTAGGATGAGGGTACATTCATTAGACAACCTGCATGTTAGGGGTCTTGGGTGGCCTCAAGCCTGCCCACAGGGCTGTGCCTCTGCTGGGAAGGGCTGTGACCTTGTTGTGCCCACCTGACCCTAATCTCGAATGATCTTTGGGTGTGGAGGGGTGACCCTACCTTGGCTCCTGTGGTGTGATGTGTGGTGTTTTTTTTGCTTGCTGTGTGCTCTACAGTTGGGTCCCAGCCCTGAGGGTGGCACACATCCTATCTGGATGCTGGTGTTAGCGACACCTTGTTTCTACATGAGACGTGTTTGGTGTGTAGTTACCCACTGCTGCAAAGTTTATCAGGCCCGAGAAGATAATTGTTTCTGGAGGGCTGTAAGAGCTCAGCAAACACTCAAAGCGGTTGTGTTTACTTCTAGTGTGATGGACTCTTTCTGAGCAGAAGTATGTCTTTGGGGGCAGGATAGCTAATGCATGCAGCCACTCACATTGCCAGGATTTTTCATCCCTGCCAGGGGTTCCAGAATGAGCATGTAGGAGATAAAACTCAGCTGTATCATACAGTTTTCAAAACACAGTGCAAGATTGAGGCCTTAGGAAGAAGAGGCTCCTTTGCTCATATGTCTGTGTGGATCTTTGTTTCAAGTGATAAAGGATGGTGTAGGAAAGGCCAAGGAGAAGAGGTGAGTTTGTACCAAGCCCAAAGTAGTGTTAGAGGTAGCAGTGCTGCAGGGCACGCAAGGGGGATGCTGCTGTGTGGCTGCTGGGGATGCTCCATCTCCGGTCTCTCGGAGTGGAGAGCTGCTCCCTGACCTCTGGCCCACAGGGTGGTGGTTGTGGTGTTGCTAGAAACAAAATGCAGAAACTTTCTTGAGCTTTGGTGGAAAGAAGAGAATCTGCCTCTCTTGGCCGGACCTTGGAGAGCCCTCCTCTCTCATCCCAGTGGATGATCATCATAAATTGGTCTCATCCGAAAGAAAGGTAATTGTGGCTACTCAACACTAATTACTTTTGTGGTAAAGCAATTAATGGAAATTTATCGGGTGCCTACCACATTCTCTTTTTGTAAGAATTGAATTAAGGGGCTGAGGCAGGCCAGGAGGCAGTCTTAAAAAGACATAGAGAAAACTACAGAGCTTCAGTGTGAGTTGATTCAAGAGCAATTGCTGTAGATTTTCCTGCCAGGTAAATGCCAGATTGTGGGGTTGCACTCCTTCCTGGAGAGCATGGCATAGGTAAACTTCAAGCCAAGCATTCTTGGAGTTAGACTGAGTGCTTACAGCCATAAGATAGGTGTTGGTAAGTGTTCTGCCATGCCCCAGAAATAATTTGCTTCAGCATTTTCCTTCTATTTCTGTGTCTAAGTTGTTTCAGATAAGGGAGAGAAGGGATGATCAGAATTTCTTGGTGGACTGGTGGAACAGTCTTCAGGTGCTTTCCTACTGCAGCCCTGACTAATGATGGATTTCTCTGTTAGTCCTGGGTCAAGGTCAGAAGAAGCAAAGAAGAGTCCCAGTCTGTAAAGGGACTGAGCTGTCTTTATAGAGAGCTGTGTTTAAGTTATTGTAGAGATGGCTGATGCCATTTTATGCATTTTATTAATTCTGCCATTTTCTAAGGTTGTACCCTTGTTAATGGTGCACTTGCACCAAAGTCTTGTTCAGAGAAAACTGCTAGAGAGCATCCATATTCACCTGTATGTGTATTATATGTATTAGAACACTTTAATGGTCTCTCCTTTTGTATACCATTTCTACAAGGCTGCTATTAAAAGATAGGGTCATTTGTCTTTTCCTGATGTGGTAAAAAAGATGTTGGCCAAATCTTCCTTCCTCACAGGGTCTTGGGTACACTTTCCTGTTTGCAGTAGTAAAGAAGTAAGTCTTTGATGTTGTACCAGCCATTTAGCCAGAACAACAAAAAAAAACCATGGTAGACAGCTGTCGTGACTCCTGCAACAGCAGCTGGTTCAGTCATTTTAATAATTTATCAGAAGAATATTTAATTTTTTACCTCCTAATGTAAGGTGACTTTAAGAGAAGAATGAGAGGTAGTGTTTCTGAAATTATCTGCTACAAAAAATAGCAGTTGCTTGCTGCTTAGAGGAGTTGTGCTAAAAAAGGAACTTTCCCATCCCTATGTAAAATCATGTCTTGGAATCCGCTTAAAGTGTGTGGCCAAAACCTCTTCACTCTGTTCTGCATGGACAGAGAAACGTGTAAAAGTAGGAGTCAAGGTTACCTAGAGACTGTTGCAATAATCCCAGAGTTATTTTTAAACTTGAAATATTTTGCAGAATTCTGCCCCATAGTGACTCCCCCCCTTCTTCCCCCCCTCCCCTTTTACTGTGAATTAGTGCTTGAAAAATAGTAGTAAATACTTCATGTATGTCACCTCTGAAAACATGTCAAGTCATTTGGAGAAGAAGCTCATGTTACTCTTAGTTTGTACAGAGCTTGTGGTTGAGTGCTCCGGTCCTGTAGTTGGATCTCTGGAAGTTTTTGCCTGCTTGCAGAGGGTCTGCTGAAGGCAGAGGCATTGCCGAGCTGCAGGACCAGAGCCAAGGTGGTCAGGAGGCTTATTCATCACTGGCAAAGGGGAGAAGGCATCATGCTGTACAGTAGACAGTCTTGCTGTGGGTTTTTTGGTGTGTGTTTTAAAAAAGTTTTTAACGTTGCTCATGTTACTTAACCCATCTTAAATGGTACAGAACCTCCCCCTTCATGTATGTAACCCAGATGTAATTTCCTATAAATAATTGAACTACTTCAGCAGTTGTTGAGAATGAACTATACCTACTTAAGAAAGTCTGAAGAATCTTTGAAGTCTCTTCAAACAGCATACTCTTTTTTTTTCTTTGATTAAGTTTAACAGAATGTCTTTTGCTTTTGAAAGAAGACGTTTATAGAACTGACTTGTGCTTCCATATCTTAAAATTAGTAGGATATTGCAGTACTCTTTTCTTTTTTGCAAATGTATTTTTGCAAATGCTCGTTTTGAGGACAGAAGAAGTGAGGTAGTAACAGAGAAACAAGAGGGTCCTTTTTTGCAAAAGTCAGAAATTCTGAAACAAGCTTTAACTGGGGAAAGAGCTTACAGAGACCTGAAGGGTAACTTCTGGAAATGTAGCCTGTGTAGTAATCACGTCAAAGAAGGCAACTATGTTGTCACTGGTAAAGTAGTTTTATGGTAGAATATCTTGTTGCATATCTGGCTGTAAACTGATGTTGTTATATAAAGTCTGACTGTGGGAGATCTACTTGGCTGGTCCTGCCTTGTCTGCAGAGTACGATGGTGTCTTTGGAGTCTCCTTGCAATCAGGTTCTTTTGCACCTAGCATAGGTCCCTGTTTCTTTGGGAAGGTCAGAACTTTTCCTTGGGTGCTTTGACGATCTGGCGGGGGGGGGTTAACCCCTTGATGTTTTTTGTTTTGGTTTTGAATCTTGCTTGTTAGATCATACTTCAGTCAGTAGATATCTTGATTTGGGGCAGTCTCTGTACCTGCTGTTTGAGAGGATAATTCCATTCTTACTGAGGCTTTGGTAGGAAACCTTTCCCAGCCTTGAACTAAATGTGGGGTGAATTAGTAAGCATTGAAAAATGACTCATATTTGTGTACTTATTGCTTTTATTATTAACTGGTGGCAAGAGGCCATAGATGAGCTTGGGGTACATCATGTGAAGCAGCCCAAATGTCCAAAGGGTAGAGTGGGAACTGAAAATACAGGGAGATTGTGTTGTTGCATGCTGTATTATCTGGAAAGAGTAGCAGGTGTCTAGCAGAGTGTTGAAATATTAGGATTTGCATAGGAGGGAGCAATGATCTCATATATTTTGCTTAGCTCTATGCTGGGACGTTCTTGAATTTGGGACTTCTGCTGCTGCTGCAATTCATGACATGGATTTGGGAACAAGATTATCATTGGCTTTGGAGTTGTGGACATGGAACCTAAACTGTAGGTTAATGTAATTGGTAATACATTAATTTGTAATAATGTAATGTAATGGGCATGCTTTTTCCTCATGAGGCCAGAGCTACAGCACAAAAGCAAGGATGCAAAGTTAGCTGCATCATCTGTAGCAGCTCTTCTGCTGCTTCTGCTTCCCTTACGGTGTTTCTCCTGAGTAATAATGGGAACAGTGATTAGCTGTGCTTAGCAGTGATGACAGTCCAGCTTTAAATAACATACGGAGCTTCCTAACTGAGGACTTACTGAGCCTGAAATAAAACTGCTGAGAATCTAAAGCATTTGGTTCAGCACACTGCAAGAGCTGAGTTCTTAAGCCTGGATTTTTGAGCAGCAAAATACAGGGGCCCGAGAGAAATTAGTATCAATCTTAAAATTAATATCTTCCTTAAAAACTGGTGGCACAGGCTCCAAGTGGAGGATGGTGGTGCCCTGTGCTCCTCATCCTCACTACAGCCTATTTCAAGGGTACCTAAGGCCATACACTGCTGTCTGCCAGTGTTGGTCCCTTGGTCCCCCAGGGAAAATGCCAGCAGAATCCTGTTCACAATTGCACGCCTCAGAAGTGCTGTGGAACGGTGCTGGGTTGCACAAGTAGACTCCTGGAGGAAGAGCCATCTTTTATTGCATTCTCTGTGCACTAAAAGCTCTTGCACATTTCCTCTGGGGTCTTTGGTTACTCCACTTCAGGAAGATGCCGGTGATGTAAGTGCAAGGAGGAAGAGGTCTGTTATTCAGAAAATATGTACGCCTTTTAAAGTCCAGTTGTTAATCCAGTTAAGGTGGACTGATGATTTAGAAAACATGGGTTTGCTGACTGCAAGTAGGTGGTCATGTTCATTGTCCCCCTTAATCAGGTTTGGGAAGCTGACCCTAGTTTTCATCTTTACTGTGAAATGAAGTTTTAGTTTAAAGTCCTGAATGTCGTTATTACTTCTGCTAATTATTTTATCTAAACTGCACCTTTCTCTTTGCCACCTCCTCTTTCCCTACCAAACAACCCTGTGCATCCGTTTTTTTGTGTGTGGAATTGTCATGCTTACATGAAGTTAGAGATGAAAAGCTAATTTGCTATTCAGTTAATTACTAAAACTTGCTAATTTCTCACTGAAATTAAAATATATGTTTCATATTATTTTTCAAGCTTATTAAAAAGCTTTCAATACTGAATTGTTCAGAAATAAATGCATAATGTAGCATAACAAGCCAAGTTTCTTTCTCTCTCCAGGGCAGAAATTTCTTTAAAATGTGAGAGAAGTTTCTACTGAAATACTGTGCAGGCTGACTCTTACAAGCAAGACTGAAAAGTGTTTGTGATGACACTATTTCAGTTCTGCTCATGCCTTCAGGAAATATACTTAGTGTTGAAATAGGTGTGAATAAGATGCAATTTTCTAGGAAGAATTGTCAGATAAGGAGAGTTAGAGAGTTCTAGCAACTTCAAGCTTGTTCTTTCTGTTCTGAGTTCCTGGAAGAAATCACAGTGTAGTTTATTACAATAAAACTTCTATCATCATCTACGGTCAGTTGGGCAAATTCTCATAATTCCTCTAACTGCCTTCCAGGCACAAGGAGATTTTGGGGAGCCTTGTTCTCCTAGCAGCCTCTCGAACTCAGCAGAATAGTTTTTTAAGAAACTTGAATTCTTGGGCATATCTAGAAAAGTAATTTTGGGTGATAGCTTCTGCATAAGTAAAAGCATAGTATAACAAACATGCAGATGAGCACAAACATGGTGTGAGAGGAAAATTAACGATTTTGAAGAAATCCAAGCTGACAGCCACGCTCAGGGTAGGCAATATTTGATGGTCCAAAGGAGGGTCCAGGAGGCAAAGACCCAAACATACCTCAGCTCTGGGCCCTCTATGGGCCAGGGTTTTGTCTGGTCCAGTGGGATTATGGCTGGGGGGAAGGGAGATGCTTGGTAAGACTTCCAGGGCTTGTGTCTTGGAGGGAGTTCCTGTGTTCCAGCTGCCCAGAGCCGCAGATCCTGGGAGCCTCAGTACTGCATCCCTGATGCTGACAAGGACATAAATTTTGCTGTGCAGCTGTAGATTCCCAGGAGGGGATGGATTCACAAAATGCCATCTGCTGGTATTGTGGAAACAGTAAAATTTTTTATGCTTTTCTTTTTCAATATGACCTGAAATAATAAGTCATTTCATAAAATAAACCTTCTTTTTATCTGCTCTTTATCTCCAAAAAAGAGATAGGGTGCATTCTTTTAAAACAAATTTTCGACTATTGTGCACCTTTTTCTTTTAGGATTGTTTATTTGGGTTTGTTTTGTTTGTTTGTGTTTTTTTGCTTGTTTTTTTTGTTTTGTCTTTTGTTTGGTTTTTGTTTGTTTGTTTTTAATAAATAAATAAACTTGACTGTCATTATAGTGTAGAATCAAAATGTTAGGAGTTGGAAGGGACCTTAAAGATCATCTAGTCCCACGGGTTGGGACACTTTCCACTAGACGACTGGATTGAGTTGCTCAAGGCATTGCCGAGCCTGGCCTTGAACACCGGCGTACTCGTATGCTGGCATCCAGCGGCGTTCACAAATTCTGTATGTCCTCAAGCCCTCTTCTTCCACCTTCTGTGACTAATTATTTTCACCACAGCATTTGCTGTGGAACAACTCAATATCATGGTGCTCTCAAGAAATCCTGTAGTTACGTAGGCTGCTGGTAGGTATACACTTTTTGATCCCACTGCCATGTGAACCTTGAGTTGGAGTCAGACGGCTGATACCTCAGTTCCACTGGCAAAGAATGAGGTTTCAGTCCACCTGTCTTTGCCCTGATGAGATGCAGACCCTCCTGGGACAGTCCTGCTGATAGCAGGAGGCTGGGAATTAGGGATGCATGGGTTGGGTGTAGAACCAGCAAGATTTCGGGCTGCACTGCTTGCGCTGTGAGTGAGGTGAGCCTGAGTGGAGGTGGCTAGGCACCACTCTAGCTATGGCATCTACTCTAGATGCTTAACCTCCCTATAGAAGGCCTGTTACACTATGGCCTCATAAATACTGCTGTCTTTAGCAAAGTTGTTTGGTTTGTTGGGTTTTTTTATCCTTTCTCTCAGTTAACTAAGCATTCCTTGCCAGTTACTCATTAAGACGGGCCACACCTTATGCTTTCTGGCCGGGTCTCAGTGAATGAGACGTGCTAGCCCTGAATACACGTAGCTTTTTCTGGCTTGCCTCCAGGTCGGTTTATTTTCCTTTCATATTGTGAGACCCTTTGGACGGTGCTTCAGTGTGGCAGCCACTGCCACACTCTTGTGCTCTGCAATGGCTTTTTTTTTTTGCTTAAAACTTTTTCAGTGTAGATAAGTTCCTGAAGAAGAGCTGATGAACCTGTTCTCTCTCTGGGTCTTTTGGGTGTGTGAACTGTTTTGAAGAGTGCTGGAAAGCATCAGTATGGTCAAAATGTGCAGTAGTAAAGAGAAGCAGAAAGCTGACTTGCTTTGTCCCCTAATCTCACATTGCTTCCTTTCCCTATGGTGCCAGAAATATCCCATCCTGCACCCTGCTTTCCTGAGAAGATGCCTAACTCTGCTTGCTGCTTCCACCCACCTCAGCATACCCTGCAACTGGGTACCCCAGAGCAGTTACAAAGATGGAAATAAAGTATGAAATCCTTACTGTTCAAATGCAGCTAAATAATTTCATATTTGACTATTTGCTAAAAGAAACAAAAAACTTACTTGAAGATCTTAGGTTAATTGCTTTTCAATTTCATTTAACTTGCAGTCTTTTTAAAAACTATCAGGTAGAAATGTGAATCGCTGAATGCAGCAGTCTGCATGTGTGATAGTTAAAAAAAAAACCACAACAAATCATGATAAAACCACACAAGCAAAAACCAGCAAAGAACCCACCTTGTGAGCTTTTGCACTACACTCACTACACTCTTGAAGTGTAGCCTCTAGCTGTCACTGTCTGAGACCAGTTGGAGAAGCCCTGGTATGTCATGCTGCAGTTAGTATATCTGGCATCAGTCCACGCTAAAGCCAAAAAAGGCAGCACTCCTTGCTGCTTCTTTCCGTCTCATCCGGTGTCCTGGCACTCAAGTTTGTGTGGCTGTACAGTGAACTCGTGGAGGGGAAACTGATCCTCTTACACCTTTCTGTTTGTTTGTTGCTGTTGAATTAACTTCAGTCAATTGATTCTTTGCTCTGGTTCTTGGTGCAACCATGCGAGCCTGGTTTGCTGCACAAGCAGTAGCATCAGCCCAAGAGAGGAGAGGAGGTGGGAGGGGGATGTGATGTTGGACCATCCCTCCTTGTAGGTCCTTGAACTTAAAGAGTGATGGCAGCTGCAGCGGTTGTGCTTGCTCGGTGTCCATGCATATGTGTTTGTACCTGGGCGGTGCATGGGCAACGTGTTCTTACTAAGGGTGTGTTTAGGATGCTGGTGCTGAGGTGAGATCCAAACACTGAAGCCAGAGCAGGCTGGAGAGAGCAGGAGAAGTATGGAGACAGGAGCCCTGTGTGTGAACACGCATAAGGTGACAGTTCTTGGAAAAGTTTAGATGTGAGCTAGTTTGGATGTGAAGTTTAAAATTTACAGAAATGTGATACTGTCTCTCAGCACACCTTGGAGCCTTTGTAAAGTTTATTACCCATTGTGACAGTTTGAACCAGCTCACGTTTGGGAAAGGATTACTGCACTTAGCTGCCAGCAGCCCCCTTCCAGTCTTCCACAGGCCTCTCCCAGTACATGAAGGTCAACAGTGACCGAGAGTAAATCTCTCAAAAATCTCATCACCTATGATGACATATCTGTTCTAGTGAACAAAAGCAGAGCATTATTTGTGACTTAGTGTGTATTTTGCAGGGATGCTGCCATAGCCTGCTGCAGTGTCCTTGCCAAGCTGGGGACGTTGTGGCGTGGAGGTGGAGAATTGACTGGACCATGGGCATGAAGTGGTTGCTAGTGGCTTGAGAGCTGCTGGGTGGATGGCCGCCAGTGTTGTTGTCCAGGTGTTGGCAATGGGGTTGACACAGTTCAGCACCTTATTAACAGCTTCCATCACAGGCAAGAGCACACTGTCGGTGACACCAAACTGGGAGAGGAAGAAGCGATTCATGTGTTGAAGGGCAGGGCTGCCATTCAAGCCAACAACCTGGGGCATGGGCTGACCAGTGTTGCCTTCTTCTGCAAAGGAAGCACACCGGGGACACAGTAGCTCTGTGCATTAGGATGGGCTGGACTAGACAGCAGATCTGCAAAAAAGAGCTGGAGGTCCTGGTGGACAGGCTGAACTTGGATCAGCCAATGTTTCTGTGGTTCTGTGAAATTAAAATGTGTTCTAGACACCTTAAGAAAGGAAAGATTAATAATGCTTGGGGACTTTATAATCCATGTGAACTGAATGATTCATGAATCTCTGGAGGCAAGGTGTGTGATCATGAGAGGTTTGCTTGCCCTGGGGAAGGCAAGTGGATGTGAAGTGTAAAGGCTGTGCGCGTTTTTGTTATTTAATGGCTTCTGGGAACGTTTTAGCTGAAGTCCTGCACTGGTGATTTCTTTCTCCATACATAGGGTAGAAACACTTGCAGCTTTTTTCTTTTTGCTTTCTGAAGTGCCCTGTAAGCAAGATGGGGAAAAGAGCAGTGGCATCCTGTTTGTGGATATGAAATATGTCCTGCTAGATAAAACACAGAGATTGCTTCAGAGTGAGAAGAATATATTTTAAGCAGGAAAGAATGAAGGAATTGCCTTTTTCTTCCATTACAGGAGAGTATAAATGCAGTGGGTGGGAAGTAGTGATTTTTTTGGTTACGGTGGCTGGATATCAGGTTGTAATATTTAACATGTCCTGGTTCTTATTTTAATGAAGTTCCCTGCAACTGTTTTTGTTTTCCAGCTCCTTGCAAGTGTTCATTAATAGCACAGCGGGCGGAGCTCTGTACGTTGATGAAGAACTACCAGCAAGCTCTTCACGACGCAGACGTCCTGTGCCGGAACAAACCCCACTGGCCCGCGGTACGGTGCTCGCCTTTTGTAAAGACCAAAATGAAAACTGCTTCTCCTCAGGGCTTCTCTCTCTGCTGGGGACAGGGCTGCTGGGAGTGTTGCTGGAAGAGCATCGTGGCATTAACAGGGCCAAAAACATCTTAAGTTCTTCAAAGAATAAGTCTGGAAGGTCCTCAGAATCTCTCCAGCTGTTGGGATTTTGGTAGTGGGCAGCTGGTGGTGTGGTTTTGTTCATGCTGATGCCTATTACCTGTTACAGCTTGTGCTGCAGCTTGGCAGCAGAATCAGTCCATAAGGCTCTGGCAGCCCGGGATGGCCCTGCAGGTCCTTGTGGGATGATGTGTCCCCAGGAAGTGGGTGGCTTTGACAGCTTGGTGGCCGGTGTGTTTTTCTGAGAAGCCACCCAGACTGTATTTCAGGGTTATTTTCTTTCCCTCTTTAATTCTAAGATTTCATATCTGTGCTGTCTACCTGTGTCATGGTGTTTCATAGAGGGGTTAGGATTTTTTTCATAACCGAAGCATGTGCTACACGGAACAGTGGGCAGTTTGAAGCAAGTGTCAGAAATGATGTTAGGAGAGAGAAATGGAAGAAGCACGGGGTGCCCATCATTATTACTCGTTGCCTGAGGCTGGACTGATTGTCCAACAGTTCACCCCACCTAGGATTACACCTGCAGTCAGTCTCTCTCCTATCAGCAGCAAAACTGCAGCACAGGTTTGAGCAGATAAAACCTCTGGCTGCTTACTAGGGAGAGTTACCCATGGGGAATTGGGGAATGATTTTAGGCAGGCATTGTGTTCCTGTGGAGACTAAGGAGGTGTTGCATAAATGCCTCGGCCTCCTGCCTGAGCAAGCAGGGCCATGCATCTAGTGCTCCATTCCCAGTCAGGGGTGATGCAGGGCAGGCAGAGAGGTGCTGTCTGAAACACTGAGTCCCTGGCAAGTTAGGTAATTTTCTCTGTAGGCTGTCTGTGCTGTCACCCATTAAAACCTTTCATGTTGGAAGGCAGTTCAATAATCTTCCCCTGCATCCAGTTTGCTTCTCTGTCTTGGGTGATTTCTCATCAAGTCAGAAATCCCATCTTGGGTGATGCTGGCTGGGTTTCTGTGCAGAGGGAGAAAAAATAATAACGCACGTTCAGATATTTTCTTGAAGTGTCTTCTGTTTGCCTGAATCCATGGAAATGTGATGCGTGTCATTCGTAGGCGGATAAAGTTTTCATTAATCACATCTCTGAAGAATGTTAATTGAAAATGAAATTTGTCATCATGGCATAACCAGCAGTGTCTCAGACGTACTTCACTTGTGCTTTCATGTTTGTGAGGACATCGACATAAGCTGTGCTGACCCAGAATCTATGTTCTCCAGGAGTTCTGGGCATCTGCTTTGTTTTGTCTGTTGCAGCGTCTCTCATTCAGTGGCAGAGATGAGCTCAAACATTTGCTGTGTAGTTAAAAAAAACAAACCCAACATAAAATTTAACTTCATTCTGGGAGTCGCTCCTAGGATGCAAGTGTTCACCTACCGGTCAGAAAAGAACATTGCTCTTATGGCCTCGAAGGACAAGCCCAAACAAGCTTGTAGGCTCCCCAGTGCAGTGCAGTAATGCTGACAGTGATGGCAGGCATGTGAAAAGGTTATGGAGGCTGGGCATGCGTCCAAGTAAGAAGGTCAGCGTCAGGCCTCACAGTATCTCTCTTCTTACTGCACTGAGGAAAAGTAAAATGTATCTTGCCTGGAGAGAATCAATGTGTACTGAGACTTCTTGTACAGGTCACGGAATGATAATTGTGTTAATTAACCTGGGCTGCTTGCTTTTGGAATAAGCCTCCTGTTATGGTTTGATACTGGCGCCTTTATGAAATGCTAGCGCCTTTATGAAAATGTACTTTTTAAAATAATTGTTGTTTTTCCAATTCCAGTGGAATGGTAAAGATCTTAACAGGTCTCAGCTTGGACAGCAGTATTGAAAGAATGAGGGAGTTACCTGCTCAGGAAGATTATGTGATACTGGACCCTTCAGCATTATTATGAAGCAAGAAAAGTGGATCTGCTTATCTAGCCAGTCTCTTAGATGAATGAAGCTGTACTTTCAGTACAGCCTAGAGATGTTCACTGGGTCAGGGGTGGACTTGCAGAGCACGCTTCTGTCTAATAAGCAAGAGGGAAATGTTTAAATGCACACTTTGTTTCTTTTCATTGTAAAGGAAGAAATTTCCATAGTCAGATTAGAACTGTAGTTTGATACCTGCAGGTAAGTTCAGAGGTGAAGCATTCCACTTTTGCTACTAATAACAAGTAAAGTAAAGTAGGACTTATTCCCAAGCTGGCTACCGTAGCTGTTGGCCATGGGTGTGTTACTCCAGAACATGAGAGAGGTAGGGTGGGCTAAAATGCTTCAGGTTAAGCATTGGTACATTGCCCTAAATTCATTATGTTTTTGGGCCAAATAAAACAGGTGAAAAATTATCTCTGTCCTAGTAAGACATCCAGGAGAAGTGACTATCATGAGCTCTCTCAGCTGCCAGTTCCAGGCAGCCCTGTGCCACGACCTTGTCTTTGCAAATGTCTTACTTTTTAAGTTTGTCCTGGTATGTGAAACTGTTTTCTGGTGTGTTCAAGCACAGTGGGATGTGTAGTAGACTTGGTCCCTGGGGGGAAAAACACCCTTCCTTATTCCCAGTTCTTCTCTCAAGAAATGAGCGATGCCTTTGGCAAGGGATGATGGAGCAGAGGGTTTCTGGGGTATCTTATTTCACCAGAAGGGACTGAATTTCTTTCAGTCATACATGTCAAAGCGGTTGTTATCTCTTTTTACCTCTTGTTCTTCACCTACAGAATGATTTGGACTTTCAGGTTTGTTTTCAGGTGTATTTCTGCCACTTCAGAAATGATCTCTAGATTTGTACATTTCCTTTGTGTGAACAGGGCCATTATGTGAAAGCAAAAGCTCTTTCTGGATTGGAAAGGACTGAGGAAGCATTGAAGGAGTTTCTTTATTGTGTTGCCTTAAATCCTGAATGGAGCTCAATGAAGAAAGAAGCCCAAAAGGTATAAAATGTATTTACTGGCTATTTGGCCATTGTGCTGCTTTTAATCCCACAACCAAGTAAAATTCATGGTGTTTCAGGTGATAGTAAACACCCAAAGAATAGTTTGATTCAGGAGATTCTCCAATAAACCTTTTTATCATTATGCTTTGTGAGGCACCTCTTGGTTTTGGTTGATGCCTCAGCCAGAGGGATTATATATTTGTGAATTCCACTGCGTAGGCTTGAGGCTGCTAATTTTAGTATCTATCAAAAAATGACTTTTATGTGGGAAGTGGCAGAGGATTGAGGAGAGGAAGCTGTGTGCTGCCTTGTGCTGGAAAAATCCTGCAGTCTTTGTAGCATTTTGTTCCTTATGGGAAGTTAGACACATTAAGTGCTAACAGCCCATCGTGAGGTTCTCTGTGACCATCCATACAGGCAGCTTTTTATAAAAATAAGATGAGGATTTGGCAAGATACTTGGTGTGGACTGGTGAGAAGAGGAGCAGGCTTTAAGCTGGGGGTTAAATCTGCTTGAGGATGGAGGAGATGGATGAGGAACGCAAGGAATGTTTAAACACATCTCTGTTCACTGGTTTTGATGGGAAAGCATGGTCTGAAGACTTCTGGAGGCAGGGTCAAAATGGAGATGGGTAGGATCAGGAGAAGGATGCAACAAACTGCTACCCTGGATGCTCCTGGGGAGCAGAATCCTTTGGTAAGGGAGATGGGCACCAGAAGAGCACCTTGGAATGTGACTGTGGTTGTGGTGGGCGCTGCCATTCAGGTTTCCCATGGGCATTGAGGAATGCAGGATGTCTTGGATGTTGCAAGAAACTGTGAAGTTTCTTGGCATCTAGAAACTGTGAAGTTTGTGCATCTGTGTTCACATAAACATAAATATCTATGCTGTAATTACATGTTCTTTTTTTTTTCTCTCTCTAATTGACTAGATAATGTGTGAGATGTTTTTCCCAGCCTTTGAAAATGTGCATGATAGTCTAACAGCGCCTTTCTCTAGTCGAACATCCCATACAAGATTGAAACCTGCATTTCTGAGTAGCATAAACACACAGTCAGCTGTGGAAGATAACTCTGTTGCTGGGTCCTCAAAGGTAAAGCAAAAATGTTCAACATAAAAATAGCAAAATTAGTATATGGATCTTTCTGGTCTGTGTGACGTTGTCTTTGTCTTCAACTGAGTAGGCTTGGTGGTAAGCCTTACTTTTATGGTAAACCTGTTCTCTTCATTGCTGTTGGATCTCTTATTGGGATGTACTTCTTAAGAAAAATAGAGTGAACCTTTTTCTTCAGAAAAAAAATGTGATGCCTTCATGTGGGGGTCAGTTGTGGTTGTGTTCTTTTCTACTGAAGATCTTAGTCTGACAGGAACATAATTTGTAGAGACAGGAGCTGTAGGGACAGACATGGCCCTACTTCATGCAATTGGGAAGTGACCTTCGATACAGACCTTTCTCTATTGCTAGGCTCCTTGTGGGAACATTGATCTATTGCTGATAAAACTAATAGATAAAAGCAAACCAAAATTGTCTCATGCTGTATATAACGGTTCTTATTCTTCTAGGATACTATGTTCAGGTTAACAAAAACCCCGTCCCAAGAATCTGATGTATTCAGAAGCACTGATTCTTCTGTTACCCATCATGTTCTGGACCTCTACTTCGATGACAACAAGAAGTCTTTGGGAGCTATTCTCTCCAGTTTACCTGGGGTTGGCTTAAAAAGAAAGCTGTCCAGTGATACGAGGGATTTGCAGAGTTTGGATGTCCCCAATAAGATTCTTAAAAAAGGTTAGTGTTGTGGCTTAGAAAAGTGATTTCTCTTGCACATACTGCAAAACTGTAAATTTTTTTACTCTCCTCTTTTTAGAGGGGTCAATAAAACATTCCCTACAGGAACTGGGATAATATTTTGTTCTCTGGTGTGTCTGTTTCTGCTCTAACAACCTATTTACCTTATTCCAGAGCAGTTTAAGTTCACCGACTGAAAACTTTTTTCTTTCTCAAATGGACCATTTCCAATGTAATGTGTGTGTAATGCACTCGCAGTTTAGTCGTAGTGTTGGTAGTGCCATTTCCATTTGCTAGGTCTCAGCTATAGCTGGACTTCATTGTCTTTCTGTATGATTGAAAGATGGAGTAAGCCTGGAAACTAATCTTTAACTGGCATTAGAAATGGTCGCATGCAGCTTTACTTGAAATTTTCCGAGCAGACAAAGAAACCTTTTAAAGGGTAATAAGCCCCCACCCCCCAGTTTTCTGTTACTTGATAGCTGTGCTTACAGTTTGTGTGCTTCTCAAGCTTCTAACAAAGACCTCCAGAGTGGCTTTAGTACTCAGGGCTAAAAATGCTGAAGGCAATACTTTACTGAGTAATGTAATAATTGGTTAACATAGACTGAAAATGTTGCTGTGCTGATGTGAATTTTTTCCCTTCAAGAAAAAAAAAATAACCCACACCTTCACGAGTTTGACTTGTGCCTGAAAATGTTGCAAGTCTTCAAGTATAGCTCTCTGTCTTTGACCTCTACAAAAGATCAATATTATGGCCAGTTTTTGATCACCTTGCTGTGGAGGAAAAAACCCTCTACTTGCCTGTGAACTGCAGACTGAGTAAATAGATTGTGAAATGTGACCCGCTTGTATCTTCACAGGCAAGGCCAGAGATCGTGTTTTACCCATAAGCACTAATTTCTGGTGTGTTCTAGGTCCCAGTGCCGTGTTACTATTTGCAGAATTAACTCAGCCAGGTTCTTGCAATTACTAAATGCTAACATGTGAGATGTAGGTTAAAGATAGCACTGTTTTTCTTTGTAGGCCACACACCACCTATCCTGTCTGTGCTGGAGATAAACCAGATGCTGACCATAAGTTACTCTTTAACAAAGCATCCTAGTATTTTAACTCAACTTAAAAAGTAGAGCTTTTAAATGATCAAGAATTTGGTTAATAAAAAACATGTGGAGGCAGCAGTCATAGCTCTGTTGCAACTCATCACAAAGATGCAAATTGTAAAAGTTGCAGCATTTGCTTGTGTAAATGTCAACAGAAGCTGGAGCTCATAGCTTTTGAGCCTAAATAATGCTGCTGTGAAGTTTGAAGTGCATACCCTTAAAGTGAGTTAAACCCAGAGATATAAACCACCCCCAAAAATCAATCTGGGTAGAATTTTAAGTGAAGTGAAAGCCTCTCTCTTTGTAGTTTGTTGAGCTAGTAAAGCTGTATTAGCTAATGCAGCTCCAGTAGTCCTTTTAACTTTTAAGCTGTCTGAAATTTGGGATTTCCACAACAGCCTAGTCTAGAAAAATGTAAGCCTTTTTATATTTGTAAGAAAAATTACCCCTGCTGAGAAATCTATAATAAACAGTGATGAAATATTTTGACTGTGTGTAAACAAATTAAATTCTGGACTTAATGTACTTGAAAACATCTGGCCTGGCTGATGTGGGGGTGATGGTGGGAAAGCAATAGCAGAATATTTTAAAAACTAGCCTAGAAAAACCCACAACACAATCATTTTTGGAGAAGCAAATAATGGGAATTCAGCTCTAAAGTGTATTCTCTGGCCACAGACATAATCCTCTGCTCTCCAAAAGATCTCCTGCCAAAAAATCTAAAACTTAGATGGGAAGTATGTTTGTTAGAAACAAAACTTAAGAAAAGACATTAATCAGATTTTTAATGGAAAAGTCAACGTTGTAAAGATTGGAAGATGCAATACTGCTTACATCTTTTCTATAATAATCTTCTTGACTACTTAGATGGAGATGTTTCACCTGAAAACACCACTGACACTTCAAGTGAAATACCAACAACTCTGGTGGATGCATCAGACTTTGAGTGTTCCCTCTGCATGAGGTATGACTGCTGGCATTAACATAACAAAGCCTCTCTAGCTTCTGAAAAAAGTTATACTGGTGTAAGAAGAGAAACCTGCCAGAGAATGTCTAAATCATTGCTCTGTTCATTTTTTCTTAACATTACATCTGGTGAATCTTCACAAATGTGGTTTTCTCCATTACATATGCAGTTCTCCATTGTTTACCACTTGTAAAAATGAAAACCTTTTTTGTATCCTTGGATAACACTGTCACCTGTGCTTTATAAAAAAGCAGAAAAAAAAGAAAGAGCTAGGACTAGTCACTCCTCTCCACACATTGGGAATTGTTTTTGTTGACAGCTTAGCTTTTTTATTCCATGTTTTCATGTTAAGGTTGTTCTACGAACCTGTTACCACACCCTGTGGACACACCTTTTGCCTCAAATGCCTTGAGCGTTGCCTTGACCATAATCCACTTTGCCCACTCTGCAAGGAAAGGCTGTCAGAAGTAAGTATGTCCTTGCCCCAGTTAACAAAACTGCACAAACTTGTGTTCTGAAAACATCTGTGTGGAGATTTTCTGTGCTCTACTTGTGAGCTGCATCCAAAGCAGTGTGGCCAGCAGGGTCGGGGAGGGGATTCTGTCCCTCTACTCCTCTGTGGTGAGAACCACGTGGAGTGTTGCATCCAGCTCTGGGGTCCCCAGCACAGGGGAGCAAGTCCAGAGAAGGGCCATGAATGTGGTCTGGGGCTGGAGCACCTCTCCTATGAAGAAAGGCTGAGTGTTGTGATTGTTCAGCATGTTGAGGAGAAGGCTCTGGGAAGACTTGCTCTTGGCCTTACAGTACTTCAAGGGGCTTTATAAAAAGATAGGGACAGGCATTTTAGTAGAGGGTAATGCTTTTAAAGTGAAAGAGAGTTGATTTAAAGAGATTAGATGTAAGTAAGAAATGTTTTACCATAGATGTAAGTAAGAAATGTTTTACCATGAGGGTGATGAAACATTGAAGAGGTTGCCCAGGGAGTTGGCTGATTCTCCATCACTGGAAACATTAAAGGTCATGTTGGATGGGGGGCTCTGAGCAATCTGATCCATTTGAAAATGTCCCTGCTCAAGGGGTTGGACTAGATGACATTTAAAGGACCCTTCCAACCCAAACTTCTATGATTCTGTGAAAGCAGAGCAAGACAGTACTGACAAAATCAAGCTGTGCACAGACCTCATTTACTCAAGGATGTATTTGGCATTCATTGGAATACAGGTGGTTTCACTGGTTCTTAAAAAAATGGAGGCTTCCAGTATCACATCAGGCTCATGCCTGGGGACCCCCAGCCATAGCCATGTTCATTCCAGATTTCCAGTTTGTGTGGAAACTGTGGTATATGAGGAATGGTTGCTCCTTGGTTAACACTTGTCAGCAGCAGACACAAGGTATCCCATACCTAGTGCGTCTTGCCAGTAAGCTGACAGCTGTAGATGAAGAAGATAGATGTATCTTTGCAAAAGAGAGGATGGACTGCCTTTTCTCCCTGGTAGTACAACTTTGCCCAAAAAGGGGATGGGGTTAAAAGGACAGTGGGGTGAACCACATAGGCTAAAGTGGAAGTTTTGGTGCCCGGAGGCTGAAAAGGGTAAGGTATTTATACAGTCCTAACTAAGGTGCACTTCGACCTCAGGGAAGAATGGGCCGGGAGGAAGAGGTGTTATTTCTTTTCTTGATACCAGACTTAAGAGTTGACTCTCCCTTGTAGTTTCTGGCAAGCAGAACTTACAAGAAGACCGTCCTTACAGAAGAGCTGATAGTCCGTTACTTGCCCGAGGAATTATCTGAAAGGAAGAAAGTTTATGAGGAAGAAATGAAGGAATTGTCAAAGTAGGCTCTCTTTATAGTACTGACGGCTGTTACAAAAATGTATTTTTCAGTCTAAATTACTGAAGAAGATTAATTTACTTACGAAAATGCACCAAAGGAATGAATTTTTAAATGAACCTGCCAGATGTTTTGTATTTTTGATGTGTATATTGCAGATAAACAAGTAACAATGTGCTTGGATGGTGGAGAGGCAAAACAATAATCTTCAAGTAAAGATAATTGCTTTTTCCTATGAAACAACATAATAGCTTTAGAAGTTACAGTGGGGGTTTTCTGGGAGTAGAATTCAGATTATCAATGGGTTATACTTCAGGTCAGGAAAAGCTCAAGGATCCAGTTTTGTCAGTGACTTGTGAATGTTGTGCTATAACTCAGCTAAAAAGTAAAACAAAACATGCAGTTAATCTTGAAAAAAATGAAGTGGATTAATGGCTTTAAAATCAAAGGGTTTTACTGAGTTTGGCGATTCTCTGCCATCTTGCTTTGAACATGGCTGGGTCTTAAGTACTTTATTACTGTGAAAAGTTGTCACCAAAATCTTGCCATGTGTATAAGAGGTATCACTGTGCATGTTTTGAGGAAATTGGCTATTTTTTGACTTTTTTCCTCTGTGGAAGTAGGTTAGAGGGATTGTTTACTTAATGTATTATGGAAAAGAGTCCTGAAATATTGTTTGTCTTGTGAAAATGACAAACCTCAAAGAGAGATGCATTTACAAAGATTGAGTCTAAGGTAGCCATTTGTCTTGTATTAAGGATATATGCTGAATATAGCAGCACTCAGAAAAAAAGGTGATTTTTTTTAACAATTTTCTTACAGTTTGAATAAAGATGTTCCCATCTTCGTATGTACCATGGCCTTTCCTACCATCCCTTGTCCGCTCCATGTCTTTGAACCTCGTTATCGCCTAATGATAAGAAGATGCATGGAAACTGGTACCAAGCAGTTTGGCATGTGCTTAGCTGATGAATTAAAAGGGTAAGGAGATGAGCTGAGAATGTCCTGTTGTTGCAGAGGCTGCTGTGAGCTAATGGAATACTGCAGCACAGTATACTTGTCTCCCCGAACCACTGTGGTTCCTTCCAGTCTTGTATGAACCAACACTAAAGTTACTTCTTAGTTTTGAAATTTAAACATTCCTTTTTACACAAAGATGTAATTTTATTACTCCCCTGTTGGATAATAGCAAGAATGCGACTCATCCTGCTACTACAGGCTCCAAAAATAGCATTTAATTGGCTGTGTTTTTGGAAAGCTTGCTGGCCTGTTTGTTCCAGTGAGAACTGACTGTCTGGGTAAGGTTCCCCCTCTGTCTACTCAGTTTAAAAAGAAACAAAACAAAAATAAAACAAAACATCCAGACCTCCCATAGCTTTCCTGAAGGAGTGGTATCATTTTAATGAGACAAAGTATACACTTGGCTGAGAAGTCTGTTTTGCTGCTGGATGTTGAATCTGAATGTTTGTCTTTACTGCTGTGTTGCAATGTCTAAACTATCTGCAGTGAGTGGGTTACATTCTTTCTATATGATCATACCTTTCATTCATTTTTGTGAATTCTGACACTGGTGTTTTTCCAGCTCCCTATGCAGAGACTGACTAGATTAAAGGTCCCTTACAACACAAAACTATTCTCTGACTTTACGAAAGCCTTCAAGTTTAAGTGTTTCACAGATAATGGGGTTTTGAGACCATGCTTATGCGAGAAGCACGAGGTGATCTTGAGAGGTTTGCCTTATGAAATGCAATAGTTGCTGACTTCAGAAGCTACAGGGGCAGGCTGTAGAATGGACGATGAACATGGGAATTTTTAAGAAGGCATTAGACAGGCATCCTCAGGAGCAGCATTTTTGTATGTGATCATCACTGGAGCTGAGAGGGAGGCAGTCTTTACTGAGGCTTGGCAGCCTTTCCTTGTTCACTCCATGCTTCTTGCGGGGGAGGAAATTTTATTTTTCTCCCAGACTGAACAGTAAGGTAGCTGTAAGAATACAGGAGATGCTGCAGCTTCCAGTCAGCTGTGGCTGTGCTGCAATGCCATTTGGCATGCTGTCAGTACTGCACTCAGTGGAGTTCAGACTCCAGCAGCAGCTGATGCTCCACAGTCCCTTTCAGGTCTATTACCAATTTTCTGGAAGTGAATACTTGTGAGAGTCAGGACAGAATTACCCTAGGACTTCAGTGATAACTCTCCTTACATCCCTGCAGGCTTGTGGAAGGCCAAACTTATTTGGAATCAGGTATAATAATAGAGGGCCAAGGCGTTACAATGCCCAAAACACAATAATTGCTTTGTTAGATAACATCATGAAGGGTATTTTAAAATGCAACAGCATGGTTAGATTTCTATGTCCTGTCTGTTTTAAGTTACTAAAATAATCAAACTTTTTGAGCATGATGACTTAAATAAAACACTGAAGCGCAGGAAACCTTAATCTGCAGACACCTGGCAGGCTGCTCCAGCTTCTTACACAAGTAAAGAAGTTCTCCTGTTTATTCAAAATTGCGAAATCAGCTTGGGAATACAAGAAGTGGGGAAACTTGTTTTGCCTCATCTGCTGAGACATGGATACATACCTCCCTTTAAAAACACAGTGACAAAGCATGTTTAGTTCCTTACCTTCCTCTGTTTTACTTCTCCATTTTAACTTCTAATTGGTAAAAGAATGTAAGCTCTTAATGTTGTCAGCACATTTTATGCCTGTCTCCAGGTGCTTTCTTGTCTCTCTGATTCAGGTCCCTGTCTACCCAAAAGTAACTCCTCTAAGAAAAAAAAAAAAAGAAAAAATGATCACTTCTATATGAATTTCTAAATCCAGTATGAATGTCACTAAAATCATTAATTAAAAACAATTGTTTTGTAGCTGTTTAAATAGTGTATAGTGTAATAATGCTATAATAAACTAACAGATCTGCTTTTTAAAATCAGTCCTACTGGTAGAGCGCCAGCACTTAGCTGTGTGCAGCTCTGCCCCTCATGCTCTTCCTGATTTTTTTCCTGTACACTGGCTGGAAGAGAACAGTTGTTGACAGTGGTGACCTTGCCCCCTACCCCTCCCAAACCTAGAATTTCTGGTAGAGCAGAAACAGGAGTAATTTCTTCATCCCTCCATTGTAAGAAATGCCCAAGCCCTAGTAAAACAAGCATGTCCATGATAAAGAATTTATCAGACCCTGTAGGGTTTGGTGTCTTGAGATGAGACTAGATACAGTGCTTTCTCCTGCTTAACAGTAGGCTGAGGTGTAGACCTGCATATGTATTGTGGTGAAGAGTCATGGTGCAATCAGCCTTTCTAGTGAAATCACTGCACCACAAAGGTACAGTTAAGTAAGCTTGATAAAGTAAAAGTTAATTTCGTGTCTGTTTCCAGGGTGTGATTAAAACACACTACTACTTTAAATATAGTGGATATAAATGTGTTTTTTGAAGAGGGTATTTTGAGTTTGATTTGACTGTTTTTTTTAAAGGAAACAAATGCAAGAAAATACTTGTTATATAGAAAGCTTTTTCCTTCTAAAGCCTGCAGTCTTCTGCTTACACCTTGGAGTAGGAGGATAGCCCTCACAGCCATGCATTTGTTTCCCACTTTCTGTACTTTCCTTACAGTATCTTTACCCATCTTGTTTTCTTTGCAAACCAGATGAATTTTCCACCAGCAGCTGGCAATTCCCAGCGTGAAACATGCTTCATTTAGTTTGCTGTCCCTTTCCAGCCCTCCCACCCCACAAACCTGCCCTGAAAATGCTGCTGCCCAGGTCCTCTGAGGGAAGGCAGAAAGGGTGGGGGTTGTGTGGCTTATGTGAATAAGCAGAAATGTGTTGTCACCAAAGCAGAATCCTCTTTCAAGTAAGAAATGGTGAATTAGGCCCAGTATTTGTCCTGATGTCTATAAACACTTGTTGATGACTTCCGCTTTTATGCCCTTCTGTCATTTCAGATTTGCAGATCATGGCTGTATATTAGAGATCAGGGACGTAAAGTTTTTTCCTGATGGACGCTCAGTTGTTGATACAGTTGGTGTCCGTCGTTTTAGGGTCTTAAGCCATGGCCAGCGAGATGGATATAACACAGCAAACATCGAGTATCTTGAAGATAAAAAGGTGATCTATGGTGCAAAGTTATTCATACCCATGTATTGCTGGATTCACTTAAATAGCCTTTCCTTGTTGCATTTCAAGCTAGCTGTGCATTATTTTTAAGCCAGTATCATTACAAGTACACTAAAGCTCTGTTTTAAAAACCATGGAACAAACTTTGTATCTTCTTTCCCTTTCTTCCTTTCTTCCCTTATAATTATCTCTGCTTAAAGTGTTACACTCCTTTCATGGATCTCAAAGTAGCTTCTGGGATGCTGAGGTCATGGTGTGTAGGTGAGGTCAGAGTAACATTTTAAAACTGGTACAGATTGTAAAGCCTTCTAAAAGCACGTGCTCCTGTCGGTAGAGAACTGACTGTTATCTTGCACTGAACAGACAGTTGGCACATTTCACATGTCCTCCCAAGTTCTCATTTACAGAACAGGTCCTCAAATAAATGTGGGAGTCTGTTCTTAAAATGAGTTCTTAGGGGCACGTAGTTAACCGTGCCCTGTACAAGCATCCATTAGAGCTGACTGAGAGCAGAGAAATGCAGAGAGGAGAGTAGCTTTTGAAAACAAGTCCTCTTAGCAAAGCTGCACGAAGGCAGGTGTTTGTGATGTGTGTTGGCCACAGGCTGAATTTTTGGCCATACTGTCTGGATCATCTTCAGACCATGTCAATAAAACCTTGGTGGCTGTTAACATTGAGCTTAGCAGTAATCTCCTGCTGGTTGATGAAGTCAGTTGGGTCATACAGCTCTGGAGCACTCTCACAATTGAAGTGAAAGTCTGTAAAGCCGTAGCAGTGCTTTTCTGACCTGTGCAGGGTGATAACAGTTGTTTGCCAGGGCATGAAAAGTTGAGCTCATGGAGGTGCCTCTGCTCAGAGTGAGGGCTGTGCTCTGTTTGAATCCTTAGTGAAGAGTAGTGGAACTCAGGTACACAGGCATTGTTTATAGATGGTGCCAGAGATCCACCTCTTCATAATTAGAATGAGATTTACCTTGTCTCACAGTGGAGGCTGGTGTCTGTTCAGTGCCCTACATCCATATGTCTCATGGTCAAAAATCTCAGTCCAAAGATACCTGTTTTATGTGCTCCTAGATACTTACCTTGAGATTAATTGTTCTCTAGAATAGCTTCTCCTTGGTTGTGAAGGGCATCTAGAGCAGGTAGATCAGATGTGTACCTGAGTGAGTAGTGTAGGTGAAATCACCGATGTGGTGTGCACATGTTAAAGGAGAAAAAATAAACAACCAACCCCAAACAAAAATCCAGAATTAAAACCCCCAAAAAACCCCACAAACCACCAATTTGTAGTGGTTTTTGCTTATGTTTTTTTTTTTTTTTTTTTTTTTTCTCTCTAATAGCTAATAGTAGGCCTGTGCAACTAAAATATTCTGCTTCAATTAGGGTGTTTCTTCATGGCTGTTTCTGGTACTGGGAAAGCATCACTTTCCCTGCTTCCTACCTGCTCGGGTGTTTACCCTCCTCCTTCTCCTTGGCTGTCCTACCATGGCCTTACCACTTCTATAAAATAGTGCTGGTCTCTTAAGTGCTGTAGCCCCCCCGTCTCTGTTCTCAGTGGCAGTAGTGTTTCTTTTGTTTTGCCAGATGATGTTCCACTGTCCAGAGGTCATTCTGAGACAGGGACTCAAGGTTGTGGGTTTGAGATGATAAATATGTCCCAGGATTAGACAGCATACTCTGCTATTATGCCAGCATTTAGGAATGGATACTAGTGAGGCAGTTACTGCTCCAAGAAATATTACTTCAGAACAACCAGGGGAGGGTAAAAAGACTCCAGCATCACAGATTTGAAATCTGAGACTTAGGCACAGTTGGTTTACATAAGGGCATTTGAACAACTGTAGTCACTGCATTATTTTGCTTCGTTTGCTTCTGGGGAAGCATACGGACTCCACGGTATCAAACCTGTTTTGTTCCATCTTCCTTCTTTTAACAATAAGGTTGAAGGACCAGAATATGAAGAACTTGTCCGCCTTCATGATTCAGTCTATGATCAAGCTGTTGCCTGGTTCACTTCACTTAAAGACAATATGAAAGTGCAAATTCTCAACCATTTTGGATCTATGCCAGGAAAAGAACCAGAGCCACAGGTAATAAAACCTGCCTACTTATGCAGCCTTATTCTACACAGAATTTTAACACTGGACTATTTTCTGACAGATTTTTGCTGTGGTTTATGCATTCTAGACTCTTATCTACCCAATTTTGGTCTCTTGGCATGAAGCATGGTAAATAATACCTGTGTAATTTGGTAGCTGAAGAGATAAGTCTTAATGGTGTATACAGATAAAGAGAACACCTGCAATTAAGTGTTCAGTTGTTGCTTGTTTTGTGGTGACTTTCTTAGCAAATAGAAGGTGACAAGGAAGGTGACGTTCTTCATGGGGCTGTGCTGGTGAATACATAACTGTACGTTTTTCCATCGTTTTGCAGAGCAACCCCAGTGGTCCTGCCTGGTACTGGTGGCTCTTGGCAGTGTTGCCTCTGGAAAACAGAGCTCAGCTGGCTATACTGGCTATGACCTCCCTGAAGGATCGTCTGATCGCCATCAGGCGCGTATTGATATTTGTGACTCGCAAAAGACCCAGATAACATGGACTGTTGTTGTGAGTGGGCACCAAAAACATCTCATGACAGGTTGTTCTGGGGGAGGGCAAAAAGGGAGGGGTTGTTTTTTGTATTTTTTTAAAGATTCCTTCAAGAAGGAACAGCCCTTTCTGACTGCGTCCTGCATCCATCGATTGCATTGGTTTGTTATCTGGGTATTCACCAAACCTTGCACACTCTCCTGTTGTCCTGGTGAAAACTGAGCCTCTGCAGAGCTGTGCTACATTTAGAATGTAGCTGATGGATGTGGATAATTGCTTCAAAGTACTTTGATAGAATTGATGTTTCTAGCCAAGCGAGTTAAGTACTAGAGTAGTGCCATTGGCCTGCATGTGATCTGAATTTTCACTCAGTAGGAAGAGGAAACTGGACAGTGGATTGAAGAGGTGTTTCCTTGACTTTCTTGAAGGTAGTGAATAGAAGAGGAGTAACGCTGCCCAGCAGTATGCATGACAACTATAACCAACAGTAGTCTCTGTTAGTGAATTGCAAGGCAGTCTGTCATACACCCACATCTCTCTCTCTCTCTCTCTCTCTTCAGTAAATAACAGTCTGAGGAGAAAACAGATTAAGCTGTTTGTAGTCAAGGCATCTGAGGATGTTTATCTGAAAGAATAATAGCTACTGAATAAGCACACTATTTGGTAGCCTTAGGTAATCCCTCCTTTGTGATTTACATGTTGTAGCAGAATAGGTATATACAAAATATTTGGAAATATGTACTTTGGTTTCTTTGAAGAGAAAACCCAAAGTAATCCTAGCTAGTCTTACTGCTAAATTCAAGCCAAGCCTTTCACTAAAGTATAGTAAACACTGCTGTGAAATAATGATTTCACCCCAAGTACGAGGGAGGCATGCTGCAGTTTACTCTGAACACCTGCTCTGTGAGTGGAACCAACGAGGACGAAAGGTGGGGAGGTTTCCATCTCCCTCCTTCCTGCAGTGTCATGCCGACCTCCCGTTATATTGGGGTGGTCTCTACTGAACGTGTTTCAAACCGAAAGTATTGTAGTTAAGTACCAGTTGCTGTATGTGACGGAAATCAGTCCACAGTAACACCATGAAAGGAGTCACAAACCGAACCTACAAAGGCACGTCTCAATGCAAGCTTCAGTCAGGTGTTAACCTTCATTTGTCTCTTTGGTTATTTTTTATGCATTGTTTTGTTAATATCTAACTTTGATAGCTATTAAATTGATCGCTTGTCAGTCAAATGATCACCATATGCTCAACTGCCAATGAAATAACTCAGTGTTACCAATTCAATTGGCATAGTTTTGTATAACTAGAACTGATACTACCAACAGGGAAAAAAGTTGACTTGAATCTCCATGTGCTGCAAGCATAGCAAGACCAATGTAAAGACTTGTTCATGTGCAGAAGTCTGGTAAGAAGAAATGGCTGCTTACCTAAATGGTCAAAGTGCCTGGTTTCTTTTTTAGTTCTTTTCTCCTTATTTGTCAATGAAGAGGTATTTAGACTTTTTTTTTTTCCACTTTGTACATGAATTCTGGAAGAAGACTGCATTAAAATGCAGTGATTGGGATATATTACCTGCTCTCTTTGGGTATTTTAGTTATAACCTCTGTGGTCTGGGAAACAAAAATTCCAGTTTTTTTTCCTTTCAGCAAATGGCTACCACAAATGGTTTCTGTAACATACCCTGAATGTACTGTAACTGCCTCTACCTTGAACACGCCTTTTCTATTTAAGTGGTTTGTAAGTGTATTCTCTGAATTGTGAAGTGCATAATGTACAACCAATGATGTCATAACCTCTACAGTAGCCTTCTGCAAGTTCTGCTACCACCACCAAAATACTCAGAATTCAAGTTGAATGCATTTCCTCCAGGATTTGAAGATGATGAAGAGGAGTTCACTGAAGTATAAGGAATTGTTGTATTTGTGGGGAGGAAATGTCAGAAGTCAGTAGGTCTTCAGCCGACTGTCAGCTGAGCTACTGAAGGGTGATTTCACAAACTAATTTTCGGACCAGAAGATGGACTGTATTTGATCTTGCAATCCTTTCTGTTTAGCTTCCTGTTCTTCCCATTCCTGTCCGTGCTGTGTATTTCTTCAAGACTCATTCATCTTGCTTGTTTGTGTGTCTGGCCTAGTTCTGAGTATTTCTAGTTTAGCTGGAAGAGGATGTTGATGGTATTTGTATATTGCTGGTCCCTGATCTTATATGTGCTTAATTTTACAGATAGGAGTGCATTTAAGAAAAAAAAAATCAAGGTGCTAGTTAGTGTCTTCTTGGCTTTGCCTCAGTAAATGTTAATGTTAATATTCTTCTCTGCAAAAGTGATTTTTTCCAGATATCTACTTTTGAGGTACTTCTGACAGAAAACCCTATGAAATGAGAGGTTGTTTACTGCTGTTTTGTAATGTGTAAAGACATTCTACATGGGAAGTGACATTACTGTGTTCATGAAGGCCTGCATAGTTAATAGAGTGATTGTTATTGAAAAGAAAGCTGAACTGTAGAGGGATTTTTTTTTAGTCAAGGTTTAAAGCAGTTTGTGAATATTTCAGTGACTGATGTTTTGGATAAATGATAACAACAAAGGAATTGTCTGTGTATGGATGCAAGTAATAATATTAGCAGCCCAAAGCTGACATTTCTTCCAAAACATTGAATGCTGATCAAATAGCAAAGCTTTAATAAATAGATAAAATCACCACTGCCCTGTGGTACTTGCTTTTTAAGGTGAAGTACCAGTTTCATTTTTACCAAATCACCTCTGCCATATAATATCTGCAGCATCCAGTAGTACCTCACGGGAAAAGCTGTCTCGTTGCTCTCTAGAGGAAATGTCCACGTTACAGCCAGTCTGCTCTTAGGTGTAACTTGTCGCCAAGGTACATGTGGAAGCATTGGAGCTGAGCTCCTGGAAGAGATAGACAGGATTTGTTGCCTTTCTAGCTCATTAAACTTTTCTTGCTTGCTGTCCAAGCAAGGATGCTGGGGTATATGATGAGTCTTTTCACTGTGGTGAATATGGCCCTTCTTTATACATCGTAAAGAGGCCAAAAAGAAAAAAGAAAAAAAAAAATCCCTCTACCTCTACACCTGTTGTTCACCTGTAAAATTTCAAGCTACAAAATGATATATATATTTTAACTTTTTTTGTCTTTCAGAAACATACTAATTGTTTGCCACTGAGGCCTTTTATCTACTGTATTTTAATATGTTAATTTGATAGTCATCAAGATCTCTTTGTACTTCTAACCTGTAGAACTTGTCATGTTTCTTACTGCTCCTTTTTCCTTCTTCTCCAGTCCACTTTTAAATTGATAAATAGAAAGCTGTACGCTCTATTCCTGTTACATTTTACACTAGTGGAACTGGTATTTTGGTAGCGCCTTAATTTTGCAGTTGTGAAATGATTGTATCAACTCTTATCTGGGGCTTCTGACCAGATGTAAATGAGTATGTTTAATGTAGATAAACTTGAAACCATTTTTTACTGTTTTAAAGCTAGAAATGAAAAGGAGTGTGTACATATGTATAAATATAAATTATTAATCTGCACCTTTTTGTATCTAGTAAATACAGGAGAAGTTCATGTTCTAACCACATTTGGCACTTCTTGTTGCATAAACAAAGCCAAAACCTTTTTTAAAAATTGCAGTGTTCATTTCATGTGTATTTGCAATATTCATGGGAAATGTGTTTAATTTATGTGATATTTGGAATAAACCAGGTTGAATTTATGCAAGTGTGAGTTCATGGGGAAAGCTTTATCACTGTGAGGAATAAGAGCTCGAGCTGAGATGAATACAGTCTGAATGAAACAAGCCACTGATGTGCTGCTGTCAGAAAAGGGGTGATAGTTTGCTTTTCCTGACAGCAGCCCAAGGGCTGGCAGTTGGTCTGATGGGGCTTTAAGAAGCAGATGGCATCCCAGAAGCAGTGGTTAGATGCTGGGGTTCGTAAGTTGCAGGGAAATTGTTTTAGCCGCTGTGCGAGGAAGTGGGGAGGCTGCAGAGGCTGTGGCACGGTGGGGTTTAGCTGGGCACCCAGGGCAGACTCTGGTACTGCGTGTGAATGTGAGGGGTGGATTTGAGGGAGGGTTGGTGGAGGAGTTGAGGGGCCCTCAGCGAGGGCTGGGATGGAGGAGGTGGACCTTTAGCTTTCTCAGGAGTGGGTTGTGACAAAGATGGGGTATAATCCTGAAGAGGGCTGTTCCTTTCGTAGCTTATTGGATTATTTTGTGGCCCTAAGCATGACCTGACTGGCCGTAAACTAAGTTTTAAAAAAATACATGGTTACAGTGAAGAACAACAAATACTATATTGCCTAAGCCCAGTGAAATAAAATACCTTCAGGGTGCTGTGAGGGAGGCAATGTTCCAGAGCAAGGCATGGACATGGCTAGCACCAGTGTATTGGGGCGTGGGACACTGGTCAGCAGCAAAACTTTGATGGTCCTCATGGGTTCCTTCCAGCTGAGGATATTCTCTTCTAAAGCAAGAGTTATGTGAAGGCAAAAGCCAAGCCAGCTTGTGGAAAGCATATCACATTCCTCAGTTACCTCTTCCTGCCGGCTAAGCTGTGGAGTAAAACTGCTGTGAAGGCACTTTTGTAAATACTAGCCTGTTTTTTTCTTTCCTTTTGGTGTTGGATTGATTGACCCTTGTGTCTGTATTCATTGAATGTCTGAGCATACAAACATCAGTTACAGGACTGCTTTTTTAGGTTGCAAGTGTGTATGAGAATGTCTGTAAATGCTGCTTGAGTTCCTTCAATACCCCGGACAACAGCTTTTTGAAACCACATTCCTTTCACTGAAGAAAGGTTATCAAGGTTCCCTTTTTATTAGCCAGATCCTCGTGCTCCTTGAGACTTGAGAAGAATAGAGGTAAAGTAGCTGCATGAAGTTAGTAAATAGCTTTTTTCCCCCTTGTTCTGCATGTCCTTTGCTAGTAGATAGATACCAAGCCCTGGAAAGGCAGCATCTCAGACTATGCCTGCTTCCCTGAATAATGCCATTCGTAGAGTGTGGAAACCTTAGTGGTCTGTTGTCTTGCCTCTAATCAAACCAGGAACCAAAAATAATGCTGCTTAACTGTCCAACAGGACTTGCTTGAAGCTGTTACCTATTGAATAATAGAGTAAGAAAGATCAGGAGAAATTCTGATACTATCAGGTGCAAAAAAGAACAAAAAGAAAGTGAATCCATGCCAGCACTTTGCTTAGTTCTTCTAACAACTGTGCCTACTACGCTTGCAGCTAAAAGACAAGCATGTTTTCCATTGCATTTACGTTACATGGTAGGAGCAAGTTGTTTCTAAATTGAAATGAATATCACTTGCTGACAACTTTTATAGCTCTGTTCTGCCATATGTGAGGTTCTGCCTTGTCTGCTAAATTTGGGACTTCATGCATCCATGGAAGAAATGTCTACACTTGTAAATGTTGCTTATGTTTTTTCTCATAAACGTCTGCTGCTCTTTTTGTGCAACAGCCATATTGGAGCCCTGCTCCTGGGAGGACCTAGATTTTGAACACAGAAGCTTTTGTTGGGGTCAGGCTAGTTAATTTCACCATAGACAAAGTTATGGAAACAGCTCTGGTCCTCTTTTCTCTACCCAGTGTGCTCCAGAGGCAGAGCTGGAGCTTTTGAAGTTACAGACCTGTGTCCTTGCAAACCTGAGGATGGCATGTTGAGAATGGTATACAGCAAGTGACCAAGTGCATAATCTGTCTTTACCATACCAAAAGGAGGCACCTCTCTGTAGCCCCTTCAGCCCATCAACCTATTCCTGTTCACAACATCATAAAATCCTCCTACTCTCAGTTCAGCTCACACAGCCCTCAGGAGACCCACTACCCATTACCCTGAATCTTGCCTGTGATTCCCTGCCCCTTCTCATCACAACATCTTGTTCTTCCCTTGCTGACCCACTGGCTTTCTTTTCAAGGGAGAAAAGAGAGAAAAGATAAATAAACCAAAAGCCCAGGAAGGTTTTGCTGACTGGTAGCTCCAGTTGTCAGTTTTTTGGCCAAAGCTATAGTAAGAGAGCAGGTTCAGACTGCAGGACTTCTTAAATCAGAGTACATCTAGCAGGGAAAGAAAGATTCTTCTAAAGCAGAAGGGGGGAGGAAATATAGTGTCCATCATCATTAGTGGAGAGATCTCCAACTTCAGTCTTGGCCCTGCCCTGGAATGAGTACCTCATGTTTTCTGCTAGTGGCTGGGATACCTCACAGTGCTGGCTAGTTGCCCTTGTTGGCTAAGAGAACACAGACTTGCTGTGGTTAAGTAGTCATGGTATCAGAAAATGCCTAAGTGCTCTGTGCCAGCTTTATTTTCTTTTATCTGAAATTATTCAGCTTGGGCAGAAGGAGGAAGATAATCAGATGCCAGAATGGAAGTCCACCTAGCAAGGGCCCAGCACCAATGTGATTTCCCTCTGTGTTCAGGGAAGATCTATCACCATGAGGCTGCATGGAGATCTGAACCTGCCACCAACATGTCTTTCATCAGTTCCAGTTAAACCACCAGTGATGATGTGTGTTACAGAGAACAGGTCTTTTATCGAGAGGTGTACCAAAACTGTCAAGGCAAATATGCTTTCTGCCACTTAGGTACATGTCACCAGAGCTTTAGCTGCATCAGGGGCATTGCTAAAGGGTGACTTCATTCCTGATACCTTCATGCATCTGCCTGGAGCCCTGCCTTTACCTAGAGAAACACTGTGGAAAGGACATTCTTGTCTACAGGCATGTCAAGAGGTGCTTCTTCATGTGGAGCACGCTCAGATCAACTTTTTAATAAATCTGTGAAGCCTTATGTTGTAGACCCAAAGTTAATTTGCCAATGGAAACCAAGATTCAGATAGATATATATTCAAAGGAAACAGAAGTTGCTTACCCAGAACCAGATGTCACTATGTAATTCCCCCTTCCTCCTGGTTCTTTCTTTCCTTGTTCTCTACTGGAAGTGGAGGGCAGGAGGGCACATGAGGGAACATCCAAACCTCAGGCACTGAGATCTGTGGTGGGACCACAGTAAATTCCAGAGGAAAGGTGAACACTGAAATACTCAGCCTGGTTTGCTTAAGGTGCAGTGTTCCTAAACTTTATGTCTATTTGTGGAAAAACTGTTTGGAAGATAGGAAGTTATTTTCGGGTAAGTTTTTATTCTCCCTTGCTCGCTGTTCTTATGAATCGACTCTGCCCCCACACCAAGTTTACCTGCAAAGATCAAGATTAAGCTCATTTGCACCCAGGCAGAGTAAATCCTCCATAAGAATTAGACCAGTTTGCAAGTAGTCGAATGTTCTTTCTCAATATCGAATACTAGCAGACACTTAAGAACAAGAAATTCTTGAATGGGAAAAATTAAAAGAATCTGGCAAGATGTTTCTCCCAAGTCCCTCAGTCTGATTCTTCTACACATCCTGGAAAACTTTTTATTTTCCAAATTTATGTATAGAATTTGAGGGAGGCTCTGAGTCTGAGCAAGTAATGTGGCATAATCATGGCACTCATAAAAAACAATCGATTCCTTCTATAATTCTGCAATATTTTGACCTCAGTACCACAGTGTATCAATTCCTCAGATTAATTGTGCGTAAAGATCTTCCATTTTTCCTCATTTTTGTATTGTTTTGTCTAGACTCAGAGCTTCTGTTATTTTAGGTACATTTTGTGTTGCTTAGAGAGGCCCAAATCGATCACACTTTCCTAAATAAAGGAACTGTACTAAAAAATGTGCCTCCCACTCTTCACACACTGAAGTGTTTTGTTTGCTGTGCAGACAGTTACAAGGTTGTGTTCAGAACTCTATCTGAATCACGAGCTTCTCATTTCACACAGGTGCCTCCTTACCAGATGGTGCTTTCAATAAAGTAATTTTCTTGTTTACATTGCAGCAATTGACTCTGCCTAAATGCTGGCTTTGGCCAGTTATTTTCAAATATTTTCAGTATGTGCTGATTCTACAGTGCAGAGGCTTCTTCATTTTATTGTTGAGAGTAGTAAGAGGTAATTCCTCTTGGAGAATGTGTACTAAAGCATCGGTAAGGGTTGATGTTCGTTCAGTTGTAAGACAGCCTGGGTTTACATCCTTTTCTTAGCAGCAGTATCTGTTCCCCTTTAGGCAGACGGCTGCTGATTGCAGTTTGCCTTTTGCTCAGCACTCTGTTTCTTCTGCGTCTGGTGCTGGAAAATCTCCTGGCACAGAGGAGTTAAATATTGCTGAGCTCTCGCTTGAGTCATCTGTCCCTGAGTGGGGAGTGGGTTTGCTCGCAAGCACGTACAGCTTTGGAGCTGGTCCTGGAGCAGGAGCGCAGAGCTCACGTCCCACATGCACCGCCCGGGCAGGAGCCAAGGCACAGGCACTGCAAATCCAAGCCCAGCAGCGGGGAGGGGGAGCCCGGCCCTCGGGCAGGAGTGGCCAGTGGCACTGTTGTTTTGCCTCCGTTCATTCCAGGTAGAAGAAGGAATACAGGGAAAGCAGGGATAGTTTTGGCTCTGCCTCTGTCCGGAAGCTGCATGTGAGATGTTTTCTGGCACAGGCACTGCTAGCCACAGAAGAGATGTGTGGCCGCAGTGTGAAATCCTCTTTCCCACCCAAAATACGCAGCTCCACACAAACTGCCTGTTGGGAATGGTTCCTGAATTGTACAAATTTGAGGAGCTGGGGAGGAAGCGGGTGTAACATTATCTGGAGTCCAGGGAAATACAAGTACTTAATCTCTCAGCCTCTAGCACTGAAGAGACTTCCTAAGCCAGATGTGACATCTGTGTGTTTCAGAGCCCTCAGTACACCTCACACCTTTGTTTTTTATAGCATCATTTTGAACCCACAGACTTTTTTGGCGAGGATGTCCACAGGCTGACTGGAGTGTCTGTAAAGGACTGCTTTTCATTTTGGACTAGGATCTTACTGGCTCTTGCATTGGAAGATTGGAGGTAAACAATAGGGACTTAGACTTTGGGGGGCTCAGGTGGGTGAGGATGGGCTAGGGATGGCAGATTTTGGGAAGAAGCCATGGGCAGGTGTCCTTAACATCTCATGATTTCTTCCAATAGACAAAATAAAGGGGCACTAAGAGCTGAACAAAGAAAAGGGATTGTTCCTCCAAGCCGGTGATCTCTTTTTTTTCCCACTTCTGCTGTGCTGCTAGAGTTTTATCTGACCAGAGAGTCCAGGCTTAGTCTCCCACGTAGATCCCTTCTGTAATTTCTCAAGGTCAGCCTTCGCTGGTATAAGCCCAAATGACCCAGCATTATCAAGAGAATAGTCCTGTGAGGGGCTAAGGGAGCTGGTGTTGTTTAGCCTGGAGAAAGGGAGGCTCAGAGGAGCCTCTTCAGCTCCACTCTCCCTCTACTCTCTCTACAACTACTCGAAAAGAACTTGTGGTGAGGTGGGGGTTGGAATCTTCTCACAAGTAACAAGCAAGAGCACAAGAACAAACAGTCTCAGTTTTACATCAAGGGAGGTTTATATCAGGAAAAAGGTCTTCACCAAAAGGGCTGTCAAGCTCTGAAACAGGCTGCTCAGGGAAGTGGTAGAGCTGCCATCCCTGGAGGCATTTGAAAGACCAGCAGATGTGGTACTTGGGGACATGGTTTAGTGGTGAACTTGGCAGTGCTGGGTTAGGAGTTAGACAAGTTGACCTTAAGCATAATTTCCAGCTTAAAAGATTCTATTATTCTATGGTTCATCCAAATGCTTTCCTTCTGAAATCATCTAAGTCTAGCAGTCCTTTGCTGAGTTTTCCTGTTCTTCTTTGCCTAGGCCTTTTCTCTCTATCTTTCCCTTTCCTGTACTGGAATACAAAGGAGCTCGAGAGTATGGAGGGGAGCAGGGGGAGCCTGAAAAGAAGCCAGAACTTGGGTATTTTTGCTAAACCAACTCATCGACATCCCAGCCTGATTCACTGCACTCCATCACTCACGCCAGCCCCTCTGGATGATGCAGGAGATCATGGAATTGTGTGCAGCTGTTGTTACAGTGTGCTGGTTTTGGCTGGGATAGAGTTGGTTTTCTCTGCAGTCTCTCATTTGAGGCTGAGTTTTGGATTTGTGCTGGAAACAGTGTTGACAACACAGATGTTTCAACTGTTGCTGAGCTGTGCTTAGAGAGTCAAGGCATTTTCTTCTCCTCACCCCACCAATGAAAAGGCCAGGGGTGCACAAGGGGCTGGAAGGGGACACAACCAGGACAGCTGAACCCAACTGACCAAAGGGATACCCTGCACCCTATGGACTCATGATATAAAGCTGTGGGAAGAAGGAGAAAGGGGGAAAATTCAGTGATAACATTTGTCTTCTCAAGTCACCATTATGTGTGATGGGGCCCTGCTTTTCTAGAGCTGACTGAACACCTGATTGTCTGTGGGAAGGGGTGCATGAATTCCTTAATTCACTTTGCTGATGTGTGTGGCTTTTGCTTTACCTATTACTGTCTTTAGAACTGTCTTTATCTGAACCCACAAGTTTTTCTACTTCTACCCTCCCAGTTCTCCCCCGTCCCACCAGGGGAAGGCAGTGAGTGGCTGTGTGGTGCTTCATTGCTGTCTGGGGTTGAGCCATGTTATACAACATGCACACAAATCCTTTATTTTGGTTACCACTGGTTACCCAGCTCCCCATATTGCATAATGTCTGACAGGAGCACCGGGTGACTTGTCACCCTATCTTCTGTCACCTCCACTCACCTCTTGGCTCTTGCTCAGGCAAAAAGGCAGCTGCCTGTGCTGCACTGAGCCAGCCCCGAGGGCTGCACCCTGACCCTAAGCAGGCACCACAGAGAGGGGCCCTACAGCAATCTTCTGTGCCATGCCCCACCGCCTCTGTGCTTGACCATAACTTTATGCCTTCAGGGCTGTACAGATGCAAATATTTTTCCTAGGCACATTTGTATGTTCTGCACCCCTCTGGGAGTTTTTAGTACTTTGGGAAAATTAGTATATTTATTCCTGGGAGCCAGGAGTTCAATGCATGTTCCCAGAAGAAGCTTGGGAAGAGCCTTATGAACTTGTTTGCATCCACACATCCTGCTCAGAGAAACTTGGTTGCTGATTGCTTCTGGAAAGAAGCAATGAGACTCCTTCTAATGCCTCATTTCTCTTGCTAAATTTTTAGATAGAAAACCCAGCTTGGTGCAAGGTTTTGCCTCTGCTGTCAGCCACGCCAGTGCAAGGTGACTGAAACCTGCTGCCTCTCCCAAGAACAACTGGGAGGTAATTGCATTATCCTGCCCCTGCAGACTGCTGGGACTGAACCATGACAACCACTGACAGGGTTATGTTGCAACCGCTAGTTATTATTGTGGTTAAAATATACCCAGAGCACATACAACATGAAGTAATCCTTCCCATCTTTCTAGAGGGCTCCAAGTGCTGCTGCCAGCTGGGACAGTAACAGTGGGAGTCTGTAAGGTCTCATGACTGGAGCAGCAGTCCTTCCCTCCACAAAATTTTAAGCTGCTTGGTGATTTCAGCAAGATTTTCCAGTGAGAGAGAAGCCTCAGTTCTTGTAGCTTTAGTGAAAAGTGGTGGTCACACAGAGGACAGAGACGCTAATTCCAATTCCTATTCCTGCTAATGAAAAATCTTCATTTTAAAAGATTATTGATCAAGCAGAAGAAACAAATATAGAGAAAATAAGATGGATGGTTCTGAGAGCTCTGGGAATGACTTGTTTTAGTATTAATCTGCCGTGTTGTCTTGTTCCCTCAGAGCATGACTAATCCTGCAGTACACTGCAGGGGTCTGGCTGTTGCTCTGCCCAAATGTGACCAGAGCAGTGTTTGGCCTCTGGACTTGTGACTAATTCAGGATTGCTTTTATTTTTGTAGGCTTCCAGGCAGGAACCTGGTGATCCTGCCCTTGTACCCCTCCCACCCCCTTGCCCAGACTACTGTGGGTTTCCCCTTATCCTTTTGCTGTGCTCTGGGACATGGTGGTGCTACTCTCACAAATGCGTCTTGCCTGGGGGGCAGCACCCTGGTGCTGGCTCCAAGGGGAACCCCATGTCTCAGACACTGGCCAGGAGGACAACCACATTGCTGTAAATGACCATGCATCACTTCAAAGAAAGGTAATTAAACATCTGAAGGCCAGAGACCTGGACTGATGGCAAGAGAGATCAATCAAAAGCTGTGGGGGTAGTGTCACTGCCTAGGTGAAATGCTGACCCCTGGTTGTGCTGCTGCCAGTCAGCTGTTTCTGAAACTCGAGAAAGAAGTTTTGAGACCTATGGAAATTTGGAAATCATAATAAGTGATGAATCTTAAAAAGTAATTGCAGAGAAAGAAAAACAAGCAAAATGAACAGTGTTTTTTTTTTCCCTTCCTCCCCCATGTGAAGTGGTAATGGAATATGCTTTTCTGGTGTGATGCTTTAAGTACTGCGTGTCCCAGTTTCACAGTGTTCATTTCAATGTGTACAAAAAATAATAGGAGTATGTTGTGGTTAGACTGTTTATCAGCTACCTACTTTATTAAGGAGATATTTCTATAAAGGTGGTGTTTCACTATGAATTAACTATATAAGTAAAGAAAATGAAAAATTTGTTACCAATAAATTAAATCTCACAGGATTCTGAAAAGCAGCTGCAGGAGACAGTCAGTGTCAGGAATGTAATCTTCTGGGGTTTTTTCCTTCCCTTTTTAAAGCGTGATGTAGTTTGGGTTTTTTTTTTTTTTTTTGGTGGGGAGGAGGAGGGATGATGTTATTTGTTTTAATAAATGGTTCCTGGATAAAGAAAGCAACTACAGTGTCACTTTGCAAAACTTACTGTGTCTCCTATCCTCTGCTGTAAGTCCTCTGAATATGAGATTATTGTGTAAAGTTGGCATCATTCAACCATCATTTAGTGCCAATACCTGCAGCTGACAGCATGTTCCAGAAGTCCATTAACAAACCCTGGTTCACATTTCTAATGACTGGTCATTTCAGCCAAGTGTGTGCTCCTTTTTATTTGCTCTTCATGGAACGGCTTGTTTTCTTCCATAAATATAAGTTGTTGCTTTTGTCTTTTCCATGATGTATATGGAAGGGGTGTTTAAACTTCCTTTTGCTACACATCATTCTGTTTGCAGTCCCTTCAGGCTCCTCACATGGTGATGGGACTTCGATCCTTCACCTACTGCAGACACCGACTGGTCAAAGCAAAGACTGCAAAAACTTCTAGGCTCAGTTTTTGGTGTATGCTCTACAGATTTCCCCTTCCATGTCCTCCAGCTCAACTGGAACTGTGCAGAATAATCATAATTTTCTTCTCCTTTTGCTGGCTGGAGCAGGAGAGCTTTTCCTCTTCTCTGACAGTCAAAGTAGCCCATCCCTTCATTAGGTCATCTTTCAAGTTCCTGTGTCCTTATTACACATGCCTAGAAATGCACACTGTATTATATTCCAATATTACCCACTTGGTTAGGACACACTTCTCTCAAGACTGAATCTTCCCCTTAATGGATCCCAGCGTCATTAATGGGCCATCAGAAGTTCACTCTTTCTTTCTTTCTTTCTTTCTTTCTTTCTTTCTTTCTTTCTTTCTTTCTTTCTTTCTTTCTTTCTTTCTTTCTTTCTCTCTTTCTCTCTCTTCTCTCTTTCTCTCTTTCTCTCTTTCTCTCTTTCTCTCTTTCTCTCTTTCTTTCTTTTCTTTTCTTTTCTTTTCTTTTCTTTTCTTTTCTTTTCTTTTCTTTTTCTTTTCTTTTCTTTTCTCTTTTCTTTTCTTTTCTTTCTTTCTTTCTTTCTTTCTCTCTTTCTTTCTCTCTTTCTTTCTTTCTTTCCTTCTTTCTTTCTTTCTCTTTCTTTCTTTCTTTCTTTCTTTCTTTCTTTCTTTCTTTCTTTCTTTCTTTCTTTCTTTCTTTCTTTTCTTTCTTTCTCTCTTTCTTTCTCTTTCTTTCTTTCTTTCTTTCTTTCTTTCTTTCTTTCTTTCTTTCTTTCTTTCTTTCTTTCTTTCTTTCTTTCTTTCTTTCTTTCTTTCTTTCTTTCTTTCTTTCTTTCTTTCTTTCTTTCTTTCTTTCTTTCTTTCTTTCTTTCTTTCTTTCTTTCTTTCTTTCTTTCTTTCTTTCTTTCTTTCTTTCTTTCTTTCTTTCTCTTTTCAGCATTCCAGGTTTCTCTTCCTATCTTCCAGATAATTTTTGTTGCTACTTCCTAAAATGTATTTTGCATTATTGAGTTTCCTTTCCATTCAGTTCAGTCCTGTGTTCAGACACATTATCCTTTTCCTCCTCTGTGCCAATGTCTTTCAGCTTTGTAAACAACTTCAATGGGTATGTAAACCCCACGAGTTACTAAACAGGAAGGATTTCTCCCAAGACTAGTCCTTGGGAAAAAAACCACTAGTGTTTTTTTCCCCATCTCCAGCACATAATTCCTTTTCATGAGGCATGGATCACCTCTCCTATGAGGAAAGGCTGAGAGAGTTGGGTTTGTCCAGCTGGGAAAAGAAAAGGTTTGGGGGAACAAGAAAATTGCATCTTTCCAGTACCTACAAGAGAGCTGGAGAGGGACTTTTAACAAAGGCATGTAGCAACAGGACAAGGGGGAATGGCTTCAAACTGACAGAGAGTGCATTTAGATTAGATATTAGGAAGAAATTATTTCCTGTGAGGTGGTGAGACACTGAAATAGGTTGCCCAGAGAAGCAACTGTTCTTCTTCTCTGAACTGTTCAAGGCCAAGTTGGATGGGGCTCTGAGCAACCTGGTCTAGGTCCCTTCCTAAAGGAGGGAGTTGGAACTAGAAGATCTCCAAGGTCTCTCCCAAACCAACCCATTCTGTGTTTCAATGAAAGAGATATTCATGCCTTGTGTTTATTCATCTGGTCTTTCTGCAAAAACTTACCAGCCCTTGACCAGAGTGTAGATGAGACTCAGCTGCTTTGGCATAAAGCTCAGGCTCCTGGTTTCAAACAATGCTAACTGCAGACCACACGTCTGCTTATGACTTTGAGAAGCCACAGCAAGGGCTAAGCCCAAGTATAAAGTGGCACAACATGGCGCTGGAAACAAAAAAGAGAGGTATGGTGCAGAACATCCTGTGACACTAGTCCAAAACTGTATTTTATGTCTGAAGTCAAAAGACAAATTAGCCCAGGTGAAGTTACTACTGACTGGTTTTACTCAGGCAGATGTAACATCTTTAATTGGAAATACCAAAGTCTGTCCATGACTTCTGGTTACAGCAGCATACTTAATTAGTAAACCTCAAGCCCATCCATTTATTTTTTAAACCAACTCTCTTCCTGTTCAATAAATGTACTATTTTCCTTTAGAACTTAAAGATCTGGTACACCGAAATCAGGGATTTAGTAATAAACTTGGTCAAGGGAGAATTTGTTTCTTCTTTTATTAAGTTACAAATGTATTAGAAAGGCCAACAAATGGATCCAAAACTACCACCAGGTTAAAATAACTTGAATTAGAAAATATTTTGGAAATAACCACAAGAGGTCACTGTTATCATTAGCAATAGCTAAACGGAACTCCACGCTTGAGAGCTGAGCATCCTTTCTCCCTTAGAGGAAACATGAGGTCGTTCAGAATAAATGTTCCCCCAATAATATCTGTCTCATCTATCTTACAAAAAATATATCATTGAGATAACAGTTCTTTATTCCTAAATTAGTCCTAAGAATCCTAGATTTTAAAGAAACTAAAACTATTCAACATTTTCCTTGTCAAATAATGACCTTTGCAAACCAAGATATTTTAATTGGAAGATTTAAAGGGATGTGCACACAGTTTCCTTTATGGTTTCCCAGGTTACTACAGCAGAAAATACAAATAAATAAGCCTCAAAATTTTGTCTTTCTTATGTTGGTGGAGGATGGTAATCTCCCTTTGGGGAGAAAGGGGAGAAAGGCTGGGCCTTTTCTCATCTCAGAAGACATGCAGACTGGGGAAATGTGTGAAAATACCAGCAGAACTAAAAGCATCCATCTTTTAATCTTACAATATAAGATCCATAAATTTCTTTAGGTTATATGAAATAGTAACCTGATACCCTGACAGTTAAATTTGGTGGTAAAACAAAGGGGCAATTTTGATCTGGGACCTCCAGGATGCTAAATTGTCAATCCCATAGAAATACAGGGGCTGCCTGTAATTTCCACCATGCCAAACACAAGGGGAGAGTAGGATCCATGTTATTTGAGCATTCTCCTTTTTCAACGAAATTGCTTTCTCTTACCTTGAAAGAATCACTGAAAAGCATCATATTTGAATGATTACGATGCAGACAAAGGTGCCTTTCCTTTCTAGGTCCTCATATGAAATGGAAAAAGAAAGTGGGGAGGTCACCATAATGTGCTATAGACAGTAATTCATAGCAGCAGCGTTGCCTACTTAGCGTGATTGCTCCAAAGCATTCTGCTGTCCATTGGAGGCAGTCACTCCTCACAAAAACAGCAGTCTGCTTCCCCAGAGGGAAACAAACAGGATGGAGAGGGCAGGGGGATATTACTTTAGGACAGATGCAGATCAAATGAAGCAGTGCTTGACTTGGGCCTTCTGCCCAAATGGCAGTGTAACCGCTGTGTTAATGGGAACCCTGGAGGTGGAACGAATATGGGCCTTTCTCTGGGCAGGCAGTCACTGGACCAGAGTAATTCTACACTGTGATTGAGGCACAGATGACAAGAGACAAAAATAGGCTTTGCCTTCTTTTCAGCACCAGTTTTGAGTAAAATCTGCTAAGTAAAATCTTCCATTCTGCTCCTTATTGCTCCTTAACCTCTGGGCAAGTTGGTCCAAGAGCGTTTCTAGTCAACACCTCTCCTGACCTTTTTTACCTGAGCAAATTTGCTATAATAACTGTAACAGAATACATAATCTCCCAATAGTTGCTTGGAAGTGGTTCTCACTGGATTGTGCTGGTCGAAGGAAAGCCACTGCATTTCCAGAGGCCAGTGATTATTCATGGGAAATAATCTTTTTCAGGAAAGCAAACCCACCTGATGAGCCATTCTAGAGCAGCTATGGCAGCGTGTTTGTTTTGAAACAGCTGTTCTGGTCTAAAAAGGCCAGAGGATTATCAGATCACCTGGTGTTCACACACACCCGCACCCTGCAGCTGGCTGGGAGTGTGCAGTTGTGCACCTATCTACACAATTATGTGGATATATTACATGGCCAGGCACTGACAAGCCTTAGTGGCGTGTGGCACTTATTAATCACAAAAGATGTGTTCTGTATGCAATGGGAAATATTGGAAAAATGTTGTAGTTTGTCATATCACAAATTCATAGAATTGGTAAGAATGGAAGAGAACTTCAAGTTCATCAAGCCAAACATTACCCTTGCACCACCATGTTCACTACTAAGCCATGTCCCTGAGTGCCATATCCACATGTTTTTTGAATTCTTCCAGAGATGGTGATTCCACCCCTTCCCTAGGCAACCCATTCCAATGCCTGGCAACCCTTCTGGTGAAGAAATTTTTCTAAATATCCAGTGATGATATTAGCCCTTGGATATAACATATAAGGCTGCCTTTGTGATCGAGGTGGACAACTGCAATTTCTCCTCAAGTATCTTAAAATCTTTAAACTTCCCTTTTGACAAAGATCATTGGTATATCTGACTTTTTCCTTTCCATAAAGCACTATTGCAAACTGTGTCTACCACTACAATTACTTGACAGTGGCATGAAGTACAGCTTGTTTGTGAGCTTGCTCATGAACCATTTTTGCAGTTGATGGAAAGCACAGCAGCATCTGAGCCCAGGCATTGAAGAGGTAAGTCCTGTGAGTGAGAGACAAGCAGGGATGGCAGCCCAGCATAGAACTGGAAATCGTTTTGCAGTGGTTTTCCTGTGGGAAGTGAAAAAAAGTTTTCTTGAAACACAATTAAGTGAAAAGCAAATGCTAAAACTGGTGCTTTGAAAAATGAATATAGACTTTTCTAGGCCATCTGTTTCCTAAATCTGGGAGGCAATCCAGTCTGGAAGCGTGTTCCCAGACACCTTTCATGTACAGCAGGGGGCTTCTCCCACCCAAAGCTGAAATTTTTTTCCAAGAGTAGGTGCCCTGTAGTGTTCCCGAGCTCATCATATTACCTGAGATGATAACTAAAGAACAGGAACTTGAGTGATTTTTTTTTTCTGATTCAGCTATAGTTACTATAAGGAAGGGTAATCTGTGGGGTGCACTCAGATATACCTTGTGATTGAAGTCCACATCTGTGACACAGTTTGATTCACACTCGCTGAATATTAGAAAGGCAACATTCATGATAGTGATCAATATATGTGCTGCATATAACAATGGCAGTTCAGGTAATTAGGAGGGATGCCTAGAATGAAGCTGGCATCTGAAACCTGTAGGTTTCCCTTCAGAGAAAGGCATAAAAGAGTAAAGCAGGAGGAATTAGCACATTTGGCTTTCCAGCCCTGTGGAAAAATTCTCTTTGCCAGTGGCAGAGGCTCTATCAATCAGAGGAGGATTGCTGCCTTTGAACCTCGTTGCTTTCTTACCTCATAGAGCTTTGGATCATATCAAACGAGGGATGTTGGCAAGAATGTGTGTGCACACACAACAGCAGCAGGTAAGGGCATTGTAGGTTTCTTCATTCAGCCCTTGTAATCCTTGGGCAGGGCTTTATTTAGATGTTTCTAATTACCACAGTATGTTTAAATAGATACCCAGAGTAATCAGCAGGGAGCAACAGCTCTCCTCACTGCCTGGCAGGGCTGATGATGACAAGGGTCATGTAATGGCTTAATATGATGCCACTTAATATCCTACTTAAGCAGTGTAATTATGGGGTTTATTTGATAGAGTTAGAAGGTTTTTCTCCTGCAGAAGGCGTGAATGAGATTGCCAGACGCAGGTGCTGCTGCATTATAAGATTCATTTTTTATATCATATAGTTTTTACAGCCTTGTCCACTTGGGTGATTATGATTTTCTAAATCCAACACAGTCTGTCTCTTCAGTCTGTCTCAGTGGTGCCCCAGTATAAATAAGCCACTTTCCTCTAGTAGTTGGCAGCTCTCATTACAAATATTTTCTGCCAGCTGCTCTTGGAAGATTTCTTTATTTTAGCTTTTTACCGCAAAATGGAGATCTCAGACACTCATCCCATGTTTTAATGTAGTATGCCTCAAAGGAAGTGATTCAGTCTTTGTATACAGTCTTGGTCGACAGCAAAGTTTTCATGCAGAAACATAAAAAAGAGATTTATGTAACTAATACAACACTGAAAACAAACAAGCCCTCCAACCAAGTTCAAAGCAGCAGGTTAACGTGTACTTTCTAAATAAATATGGTGCTTTCAAGTTCGTCTAGACCTCACGATCTAAATCTTAAGATGCTCAAAAGAACTGAGGGGGAGGGAGAGGGGGACTGTGCTAAAATTTCAGAGCCATTGGGGGTTTTCTGTAAGAATTCACAAGTGCTAAGCTCTTGCCACATCTTCTGAAGGACTGTAACAGGAGAGGAGGGTGCCTGGCATGGAGGGCAAGGGCAAGGCCCTCTGGGGAAGTGTACCGCCATCAGTGCAACACTGGTTCCTGCAGAAAATACTGAAACAAATAATCTGACACCTGGAAAGGAGCAGGGAAGGAGTAGCTGCCAATGTAGGCTTGTCAAGCCAGTCTTATTTCTTTATGTGACAGGGTGACAGATCTGGCTGACAGAAGCAAATGCATGTCTGGTCACGGCGTCTCCCGCAGAGCGCTCACAGGCAAGTGCAGCAAGTGTGTGGTCTAGACAGATCTACTGCGTGGTGGGCACAAAACAGCCTGGAAAACATTACTCAGAGAGTAACAGCGATGAACTCATTATCAAAATGGAAGTTTTGATCAAGAAGGGCTCAGTGGGAGGCTGCTGTGGCCCTGTGATTGCTCAGAGTCTTGGGCAGTGCAGCCAGCGGTGCCAATGATGGACTGGAGAATGAGACTGCCACATTTACAGACAGCAGCAAGGAGTGAGCACCTCAGTGGTGCTGGGGGCAGGCTTCAAAAGGCTTGAGGTATTTAAGATATGTCCTTGTAAAGAAAAGAACAAAAAAAAACAATTTAATGCATTTTAAAAGGAAAGTGTCCAAAGTCCAAATGCCAGAGAGGGATCAGCTCTGCAAATAAACAAATCTATAAAAAAAAAAAAAAAAAAGCTCTAGTGGACTGGTTGTTTAAAGGATGTCTACTGTGTCATGCTGTAGTAAAAATGATAAATCTCATGTTCCTACATGTACATAAGGCTATGTAAAATAATGCTTTAACTCTGTTCAGCTCAGACATGGTCTTAGCTGGAAGCTATGTCAGGTTTGTGGTAGTGCACTTGACAAAAGGTGAGACCCAAGAGGAAACAACGCAGAAGGAACCCCTGGAAAAGGCAGAGCCAAGAAAGCAGGATCTGCTTGTGGGATGTACCCCTGGGGACAGCAGCTCAGGGATGCCCTGGGAGACTGCGTTTGTGTAGAACACTTTCCCAGCGTTCCCTGCTTCCCCATGCAGATGAACACATGTCTGTCATCTGTCAGTTCACGCTCGTCATCTCCCCAAGTTCTAGAAAGTTCCCTGTTCTCGAGAGCCGCATTGGTTCCCTCCGCAAACCAGTCCTTCCCTTCTCCCTCATTGGTTCAGTTAATGTCACCCCATCCCTGCTCCTCCTTTAAGCCCTTTTCCCATGGGACAGTTTGTACCCCAACCACTCCTATCCTCCCCCATTTATGTCCCCTGGCCCTCCTTCCCCAGTTGCTCTCGGAGCTGTCTCCCCCTGTGTGTGGCTGTTTCCCTTCTCCTGTTCCTGCTCCCTTCGTCCTTTGACCTGTCCTTAGGAAACCCACGTGGATTCCAGCAGCACGAGAGTCCTCCTGTCTTTTGGTGGAGCTGCATTACTCTGTCTGGGCACCTGTCGATCAGCCAGCAGCGGGTCACCCTGCAGGACTCGGTCCGGGGCAGCCCGCATCTGCTTCCCAGGTCTGAAAGACACGGGTTTGGTTTAACCTGAGGACACAGCTAATCTGCCCTTCATGCCTCTCCTGGAAGAGACGACTGAACCAATGTCACAGCAAAGACGGTCTCTTGCTGAGGCAAGAGACATTGTCAGGCCTCATCACCAGTGGCTGAAGGAGAGCTGAGACAGGCATCTCTGTGGAGCAGCCCCCATGCAGCAGACACAAAGTGTCTGAGGGCGCTGGTAGGTGACCCCTCATGACTTTGCCGAGACTGGTGGCCAAGGTGGTCACCCTTCTTCCAGCTCTTAAACTCTGCTTGCTTCCTCTGCTAAATGATGAGAAAAATAATGCAAAACATTGCTGAAAGGCATAAAGTTCTTCTTAGAACCTAGGAAATATATGCAAGTGACCTTGATGTGCTGCCTGCCTGGCATGTGCCAATGTACACATGCCTTTACCTGGAGGTCAGTGAGACAATAACCTGTGGGTGGGCAGCACCTCTCTTCAAATTTCTGCAAGGCTTATCTGTATGTTACTCAAATGGCACAGTTACAACAAGGTGTTATTTTACAAATGCTATTTAAAGTATTGAGTCTTCTGGAGAAACCAGTGAGTTGTGGGCTGTATGGAGTCCTGTGGTTTGAAATTTTCAAATATATGTAGGTATCTTGTGGTGAGCTGAAGTGCAGGGCACTAACATCTAACCTTTCTTTAAATAGATAGTCTCTTGCTTTGCTTCCTGCCCTCCATCTAGTACAAGGGCATGGCACAATCACCAGACATCTTAGGCTTTAAAAGAAAATGAAATGAAATGGAAATGAAAATGAAAATCAATGAAAAGAACCTGCTACCATTCTTACCTCAAGAAGAAACAGCTTTTTGACCCTGGGGAGAGCACAGGTTTGTGACAAACTAAGGGGAAGGACATCCTGCTCCGCCTGCCAGCTTTTGAAAGCCGTATCATGCCCTCTCAGCTGGCACAACCAAGGAGCCGGCTCTCTTCATGTCCGCGGGGAATTAAGGCTGGCTGAAGGAATGTAGAAAATCTGAAGTGATTCAGACAAGCATGACTCAGCCACCCTGTCACAGTAAGTTTATAATGCTGAAGAAGAAATTTACTCTTGAACATATTTTAATTGACACACCAGATAATATACGCTGAAAGAATATCTTTCAAAATAAAAGATGACAGACTTTCAACATCTGGTCTAATTCCCTGCAACTCTACTAGCAGATGTAAACTGTTATGTATATTCCATTAGCAAATATCCTTCCTTTATTTCCTTTTTTCTAAGTATATAAATGCAGCTGTATATATTTTTATTACAGCTATAATAATCTATCTTAATTTTATATATTCATGCTTGAATTCTGGATTTAAGCGAAAACTGCTCATGGTGCACAAAATTCTGCTTGCTGAAATGGCAAGGAGTTTTGCTAATTGCTTATGTGAGGCCAGGATTTTGCTCAACGAGATTATTTATGTCTTGGGAGTTTCCAGAAGCAGTATAAACTGTGAGTCTGAAGCTGGAGTTGTGTTTATAGGAACCATAATTGCACCAGAAAAATTCTGGGGTTTTTGTTGTTGTTGTTGAGCTTATTTGCATTTTTTCTTCTGGAGCTGATTGAATGAGGACTGCTTATCAGCCCTTATTTTGGCTGTCTCATGGTGATCAGAGAATGACAGAGTGGAAGAGCTGTGCCAGCTTCACTCACTGCACCCTGTCCCATGAGGCCTCAGGGAGGTTTTGCAGGGATCCAAGAAGGGTTCCCAGGTGGGTCACTCAGGCCAGGGAAGAAAACCTGCCAAACTACTGGTTCAGATGATTTAAAATTTAACTTTGACTTTTATTTATATTTTTCCTGCCTGCAGGAGTTCCTCACAAAGAAGATTCCCAGCTTTGGCTGCCCTTAGACCTGCCAGCTCTCTGCTCTGGGGCACACCACCTAACCTCTGTCAGTCCCAAAAGCTGACTTAGCACAGACTCACCATTTCTCCCTCATTTTCACATGGGCACCTCAGCTGCTAAATTCGGGGGGGGGTAGCAACTTCCAGCAAAGCTGTAGTGGAAGTAATTGGGGCGGGTGACCTTAGCCACTGGAGCAGAACCAGCTGGGACAGGATGTGTCACATCCTGTGCCCCACTGCCCACAACAGCCAGTGTTAAAATCCCTGCTTTTATTGACCACACAGAATTGTTTTCGTAGGGCATTGCTCAAAGCATCTAGCATAGCATCTTCTCAGACAAAGTGTGTTAATGGAATGGGAGGGGGAAGCCAGCCTCTGAAACAGCAGTAGGCTGTCAACAGACACAACATAGTGCTCATTCATCCAACATCAGCCTTTCCAAATATCTGAGTTAAAAAGTAAGCTTTGAAGCCAGCCTGGGAGGTAAAAATTGAAGGAGATGAGAAATTTGCATCTTTTTGTGCATTCAAAAACTGCTCCTGCAAAAGCACATAAAAGCCTCTAACCATTATGGATTTGTATATGTAGATTTAGTTTTTCAGCTGCTTTACAATAAGACAGAGAAACCTGTCAACAGAAGCACTGTCAGTATGGTCCATTACCATGTATTCATTTATATGACTATCAGAGACCAGCCACTTAAATACATCATTGTTTGGGAAGTGGTCTGCTTAAAGCATGTGTGGCCCATTCACCCATAAAACACTAATTATCACAGCAGCGCCTCTCCAATGAATCACTGGTAATGAGACACCATTATGGAAAGTATCAATTTTCAGTGCAACTCAGCCACACTGTATATGGTCAAGTAATTGTACTGAAGTGCCTAACAAATAAAACTTTTCCATGAAAATACATCGCTCTCTGAGCAAAATCATTTTCCAAGAGGGCTTAGCAGTTTTTTTTGTTATTTATATTAAGAGCAAATAACACCTTGGTTTGTGTGTTGCCTGTTGCTCTTAGGAAACCTGAATAGGTCATTACTAACAACAAGAGAAAATCTGTCACAACCTGTCATCCTCAGCTATAAGGTCACATTTGTGCTTCCTATCAGGAGGGAAGAAAATTTACAAGGCTTTTAATCAGAATCACAGAATCACAGAATGAGAATTGTTGGAAGGAACCACAGTGGGACATCCGCTCCAACCTCCCTGCTCAAGCAGGGTCATTCCAGGGCACATGGACAGGATTGCCTCAAATGGTTCTTGAATATCTTCAGTGATGGGAAACTCCACAACCTCTCTGGGCAAGCTGTAGCAGTGCTTGGTCACCCACACAGTAAAGAAATTCTTCTTCATGTAATGTGATTTCATGATGTGGACATGCAATTGAAAATATTCTCTCTTTGATATTGCTGTCCACTTCTTGGTAGCACCTAGAGGCAGTGCATCTTTGTCATGAAGCAGACAAAACAGGTTTTTCAGATTTTCTGATTGTCTTTGTTAGATTCCCTCAGGAGCATATTTCCATATACTGAGGGGAAGAAGAGGCTGTTTCATACAGGTGTAAAATAGGGCAGGGCTTTGGTTCATGGAAAAATAAAATCTGCTTTATCTGAAAAGTAGATACCTATCTCAGATGTTCTGTGAGTCAAGAGTCCCTTCTCTGAAGCAGGTGCTGTACATCTCTGCCCTGAGAGCCCACATTACAGAGAATCAGAGCTCATTGCGACCTTCAGGTTCATTTTAATGGAAAGAGCTGGTGCCTCTTGCTGCAAAGTGAATAGAACAGCTGGAAGGAAATCTGCACAGCAACGTGCCTCTCTTTCCTCCTTTGGAAGGAAAGCAAGTGAAAGGACAAGTCATGTCTGCGCAGGGCTCAGGAGGTGGCAGCCTCAGGCAGTGAAAATTCTCAAAGCAGGTGCCTTGGCAGTGTATTAGGTAACCTCCACTGCTGCTGGCAGAGCTTTCCAGGCCATGGAAGGAGGCAGCAAGGGGAAAGACAGTGCTTGTGTTAAGCCACAGAGCTTTTTACACCATGTGAGGCCCCTGTGCCAGGATGCCCAAAGCTGGACAAAGATACTTTTCTGCCAACAAGTTCCAGAGGCTGGCTTCCTCCTAAGTACATCAGTGAGACAAAGCAGGCCCAGGCTGATAATCATGGTTAGCTCTTACCACGGGGGCTCTAAATAAGAGAACATACCATGGTGTTTCTCATTCTTGATCTATGTGCACACTGCAGGCCTATTGTAAAAGCTATTCAACGATGAGCACATGGCATCAGTCAACAGAAGGGATCAAATAGTTTCTCCTGTCTGCTCCAGCTGCAGTGCCTGGTTTAATTTTGAATGCATTCTTGCAGGGGTGTGGATATGGGCCTCTCGTTCATCCTCGGAGGACCACAGCTGCACACTCACACAGTTCTGCATGTCTCACATGTATAGACATATTTCCCTAAAATTTTCCGTGTTGATCTCTGTAGGCTGTCTCTAGCTAGACAATTTTGCTCACTTTTTGCGTTTACAAGAGCATCTCCTAGTGTCCGTGGGATGCATTTACATAGCCATGCACTACTTTAATCTTACAACATCTACATGAAGTAGGTTATTTTGGAGGTTTCTCTTGTGAGGGATCTGCTGATGCCTGGGATGTGGTTGGGAACAAAACAGCAGGGCATTTACATACTTCTCTTTCCTTAAGCAGCTGCCTCCTCCTGATCCTCTTGTGTGAACTCGAATCTCCCAGCTCAGTTGTTCACTGCTAAATATCTTTTTGCTTTCTTTGATATGTGACTGTGCCAAGGATATAAGTGTATCATAAGAGGACAGGTATTTAGTATTTTTCAGTTGGAATGGGTACTTAGTGGGCATGCTGCCTGCCTCATTCCAGAACAGTGTAGGCTTGTGAGTAGGATTTTACGGGGCCTGAGTTATTACAGATTCGTTTATCATGGATTCAAGCCGCTGGCAGGAGTGGCGGGTGCTTGTTCTCCAGTGCACAGGGCCCTGTGGCTGCAGGCAAAGCAGACCCACAACTCTCACCCAGGTCCTGTTCTCCAGTGCTGCCCTTATTGGCCGCTTAATTGCTCCTGCCAATGTGTAATTCAAAACCACTGGTAGGCGGCTCTGGTTTTGGCAGGACAGGGGCTTCCTCCGATCCATTAAATACTTCTGGCTGTTGACTCCACACATCAGGTTTCTCCCTGCAGAACGCTCAAGGCAGCAGCGGATGTGCACTTTGTGGGTTGGGTTTTTTTGAACCTGCATTTCTCAAATAACTGCCCCTTGTCAAGCCTGGATCTGGTCCAGGGAACAAGACTTATCCCCACATTCTTAAAAAACATTATATTTATTTTTTTTGAATTGAACACCCAAGTGAGCTATAAACAGAGAGTAACTGCCATCCACAAGAACAAAGGGTTTGCTAAGCAGTGATAAATAATAAATTGCCTGGGAAAAATGCATCCTGTACTTTGGGTTTTATTTTGCTTTGGCTTAGCACAATTTCCACAAATTTTTTGCAATCATGCTGCCATTATCTTTTCATGACAGAGGCCCTAGGAACTTGTCCAGCCCACAGTGAGAGCCCTTTATGTACCTACTAATGTGCTGGTTCACAGACAGACAGAGGAGGATGCTGATCTGAATAGCAATCAGATGCCAGCGTACACCGCCTCTCTACAAGAACTGTGGACATTAATAATGTCTCTGGGGAGTGGCTGCAGCTGTAATAAAGAAAAGATATCTGCAGTGTTTGCACAGCTCTCTTCATTCATCCTGATATGTAGTGAAGTGTGATAATAAGGACTTTACAAAATCTGTCAGTTTTGGGGGGAGATTCATCATGGGGGGAAAACGACGGAAGAACCATTTGTTTCTGCTAAGCATAGTTGAAACACAGAGATATTCTTAAAAGTGACTGTCTTCTATTTTGTGCTTTTTGGTTTTTGGATTTTTGGGGGGGTTGGTTATTTTTTGTACATGAAACAAGGGTCACAACACGGTCACTTCTGAGTACAACCGAAGAGGTTTCAATTTGTAGCTCTGACTCTGGAAAAATGTCACAACACAGGCCTGCATACCTTTTATTTTCCATCCACAACAACGGCTGTGATTAAAGCAAGTTCAGAAAAAATAATTGCTTTCCTCTGAAGGTCCAGATACAACAACAGATCAGTTACATGGTGAAAACCCAGAACTGGCTATCTGGTAGTTTTGAAAATATTATAGAACAGTTCCTGTGAATGCAGCATGTCCTGAATCAGGCCCTTTGTGCTTCCTCCGAGACAGCAGGAGCTAAGTATGAGTCAGTATACACAGGATAACCATGGTGGACTTGCACTGCTGCATAACCTCCTGGGGCTTCAGGAGCTGCTCACCTTCACAGAGCAAAGCAATGCCTCAGGTGCCTTCCTGAGAATCACAGGGCCTGAACTTGGATGCAGTCCCCAGTGTTTCCCTCCCTGGGAAGTGCCACCAGATGCCCATGAGTCAGGTCATAGTCAGGCTCCATGTGTCACTGTTGAATCACACCTCATCAGAGCTAAGCAAACGCAAGGGGAGACTTGAGGCACGGCAAAGCTGACTTTGCATTATGTTTCCAATCTAACATTTTTCTTTTGGTGGCTTTTAGGCACGTAACTTTTCATTTGTAATGTTGCAGCAGCATGCAATCACCACCTTGTTCCAAAAATGAGGGAGAATTCTGAAACACCGAGACAAAAGTGTTGTGCCAAATTAGTGACTCACGTCTCTGACTTGCACAGCAGGTCAGTCTGAGCCTCAGCAAAGAGGAGGAGATACATCTCTGCAGTTGCTGCCCAACAAGACCGAGATGACAAGGTACCCCAAAGTGTTCGGAGCACAGTTTAAGGTGTTTCAACCTTGGTTTCAGTGCAAAATCACATTTCCACCAGCAGTATCACTTGGAGCCATTAAGAACCTTGGGCAACTAGGTTCTGTATTCTATATTCTATATTCTATATTCTCTGTCACAGAAGTGCTTTGGTGACAGTAAAATGCAAGGTGGGAAAGTACGTGTGGATGACAGAAGTGCCACTTAAATTAAATGCAAGAAAACTTAAATAAATACAAAGGTAAACAGGCACAGTGTCAAAAAATGGAAAACTTAATGTCTCATAGCCATGTTGCCAGGTCTTTTTACAAGATTCTGCCTAATTGAGCTTTAAAAAAATCTCAGTTGCTGGAATTTTTTGATTGTGGAAGGCTCTCATCTTCCACTTCAAATACCAGTTGGACTGCTAGTCCTTTTGGCTAAGTATAAATACCCTGAAATTATGACTTAGGGATTCAGAACCAAAAAGACAAATAAAAAGAACTCCACATTTATTAATTTTAAAACACTTCTGACTCTTAATTGGTCCACATTGCATTTTGTGAAGGCTTCAATTTTAGCTCATCTGAGCATTTTACACATGCTCAGTGTAAGGTATTTCTCCACATAGCAAGTATATGACAGGCATAAGGGCAGAGGTAATCCCATATGCACATATTAATGCATCCCTACATTCTCTGAAGATATCAGGAATGTGGATGTCAAAAAAAAAAAAAAGTCCCTAAGCATAAAGATGTCAGCGGTTTCTTATAGGGGTTGGTTGTTTGCGGTGGGGGGGTTTCAGTTTATGACAAGCTAAGATGTAGTGCTGGGCATGTCCTCACCATGAGTCCCCAGTCTGCCTTTGTGCTGCCTCAGGGGTAGTCTGGGGCAAGAAGAGCCTCATAAAACCAGTTTGAGACAAAAACTGATGCTCTCTCAAAACCGTGAGTGGCTCCACTGGCTAATGCTTCTGTCTGGTTGTCAGCAGTGCTCCACCACAAATGCTTTTCTTCACTGTCAATGGGCAATTCAGAGAAAAACATGAACCTTCGTCTGCTGGCTCATGTTTGGGTTGGTTCCAGCTCCCAGTTATCCGGGCTTGGCTTAGCTCAGAAAGCATGTCCGAAGCACTTCAGCAGCAGCAGTAACAGCAGCTGGGCAGCCATGCTGCAGGAGTGCTGCCAGTCCATGGCGTGGCTGTGTGCTGGGGGCCTTCCCGTGTCCCTGTCGGAAACATCACCTCCCTCTCCACCACACAGAGGGATTTCAGAAGATGCCCAGCAAGGGTTGGGACAGCACGGGGTGGGGATATCTGAACCGTGGCAAAGAGAGCTCAGTGGGACACCATTGGCAGTGAGAATTAAGGAAAAGTGAGATACGAACCCATCCATCTTTGTTTCACTTTTACCAGCCTTGGAGACAGTAACTGCTCTAGAGGCAAGAAGGGGTTTGCAGGATGTATGGCAGAATGGTTGGTGTTGCTTACACTTATTTTTTTAGCGGGTGAAAGGGGACAATGCAAAGTTTCAGAGCCCCCCTAGTTCCTTCACAGACCATATATAGATGTTATTAAGAGCAATACAGATGTTATTAAGATAAAATCTGTCTCTTCATATTGTAGTATTATAAAACAGAATTACAGACAGATGACAGTGTCTCACTCCAGCTAAATATACCTGTGTCTGTGCAGGTCAGACAGTCACCTTTGTGCTTTCACAGCAGAGCAGGCATCTGTCAATCCTCCAATATGTGCTCCAGGCCTGGCTTATATACGTCTAAGTGATTAATTAATCTCTGTGCAGCAACTGGAAAATGTAAAGTGCTACATAAAAGATAAGTATTACTATTACTAAATCTGTATCCGACGAGTGTGACTTGACATAAAGCGGCAGGTTTTATCTTACTCATTGCCACTATCTGAGAGAGGCCATTGACAGCAAATTTCTGGAGCATAATTTATTCCACAGACAGAGTGGGGTAAGTGGTGCACGCGAGCAACTTGGGCGGCGCGCGCTGCGGGGAGAGCTCTGCCGGCAGAATCCGTGATGGGGTTTTCACACCTCGCTCCGCTACCTGTGACTCAGAGGCCCAAGCGCGGGGGCATCAGATGGGTACGCCGAGCTCCCTCGGGAAATTCGGACTAATAAATCAATCGCGGCATATGGTGGCAGAGCCCCCAGCTAAGGGAGGAGGGTGGGGGTTTGCAGAGTGTGGCAGACTAATGGCAGAGGCGTGACTGGAAAGCGGTGACACCAGGGGGGTGCTGAAGGGCTGCGGGAGAGGATGAAAGGAGATGGGCAGCAGCTGACAGTGTAGGTGGAGGGTGGTGGTGCTTAAACCTCTCCAGCTGGGCATTTCTTACAGGGCTCATTGGCTGGGTAGAAGCAGCAAGCGGGGTCAGGAAGGCAAGCTGGGAAATAACACAACTGGTAAATACATATAGGAACTTACGTCCGGTGCACTTGCGGGGAGCCCGGTGCCCTAGCGAGTTGATCTGACTATTCCCTCTGGGCCCTATGGTAACATAAATATTTAATATTAATGATAATAATAGTAAAGAGCTTTGAAAATGGAGAACCCTGTAGGCAGTTATTTTTATTAATAGTATGGGCTGTTTGTGACTTAATGGCTGCCAAATACGTTCAATTGATTTGAGTCTATGAAGCCAACCTGAGCACATGATGGAGGCTAGCAGCTTAGTGGCTCACTTAATTTCTTTGAATTTGGTGTTCATTCAAGAAATATATGTGCTAGTTGAGCTGGCTTCTCCTTTGATTTTTTCAACCTTTCACACCTCTTGACATCTTTTTGCAAAATAATGAAGGAACCAATCCTGACACTCGTGCACGGAGAAACTGCTCATATGAGCATGACCCCTGCCTTTGGCCCTTGACCTGGCTTCTTAGTCTCAGTGGCCACAGCCTAACAGCATGCACATGTTTGACTGATGTAATGTATGCTGGAGGGTGTACATCCACCTGGTTAGTGGTTCAAACCTCACTTTCTTAGTTAGTCAGGTGATACAAGGCTCTGCTTGGGGTCAAGATCCCTCCCATAACAGATGCAGTCTTTTGTTTCAGCCTTCAGCCTAGCATTCCCTCTGGTCATTTCTGGTTTCCCAAAGCTGAGCAGAAAGTGCTTCACTTTTAAAGGGGTTTAAGTTAATAAATGACAAATACAGCTACTGTCAGGTAATGTGTCATAGCTCAAGGAAAGAAAAGGTCATGAGCAAACCTCAGATGCAAAATAGGTGGTTTCCTTGCAAAACCTCAAATGCACCAGGAGAAATTTTTCTTCTTGTGCCAAGGAAGGTTTCTGGATAAGTTCCCAAGCATCACTTTCTTATGGATCTCTTGCGAAGTCCCCAACCCTGCACTTAAAACATTTAGCTGGCCTCTGAATTTGCAGAAGAAACAAAATTAAAGTAGCTGTAAGGAGAAGGGAAAAGAAGAGACCTCTGAGTTTGGTTGGGGTTTTTTTGTTGGTTTTATTTTTTAAATTCTGGTTGAAAGCTACCAAGGGTGTGAGGAAGTCCTTGCAAAAATGCAATGAGGACAGATAGAGTGCCAAATGGAGGCAAATGCAGGGGAAGCGTGAGGAAGAAACAAATCTGGGCTGCCCGTATCAAACTGGTATGCTACTTCTCACCATATTCCAATTTTTTCCCCTCTTATTAGCTAATTTGGCTATCGTCCTAGTTTTCAGCAGCAATCCCACACAAGCAGACAAACCTGGCTCCACCAGAGAAAACTGTAAAGAAATTTTGTGCAATCCAAAGTTAGCTGATGCGCCAAAAAGCATGTGGTGAATATGGTGACCTGGAGTCACTCTAGGGCCTTCAGTGAAAAGCGCAGAAAATATGCTACTTTAACCTGGTGAAGGTCAAAAGAAAAATGGGACCTTAAGCAGAACCTAATCAATTCTGCAAGTTTTTGGATGTGATCTTGAAGTCCATGAAAGTATTTAATACAAAACTCACTGACTGCATTTAGTTTTAGGTGAAGCGTCTGCTGTAAGTCTCTCATTCTCTTGGCAGATGTAACATCAAATTTCTCAGGCCCTGAGGTGGACTGTTGTCCCCAGGTGGAGCTACGCTTGGCCAGGACACGTCTTTAGCAGGAGATGGGGTAATGCAAGATGGAAATCAAGAATAGAAACCTGAATGAGGAGGGGATGGAGAAATTGGGCAACTTCTTTTGTTGGGCATCTGTTTTCAACTCTGGTGGCAAAATTCCTGTTTTGACCCCTTTTCCCTACTACCTACATGTCCTCTTGTCCAGTGCTTGTATCAGGGGAGGTCATGGGCTGAGGGAGATCACAGTGGGTTTGCTGTGCTTGGCAGCCTCTTGCCTGTGCCCATGCCTGCAGCTCATTGCTGCCAGCACTGCCTCCTGTGACGGGGCAGGGGGGAAATGCTAAACTCTGCCTGCAAGCAGCTTACGTATTCCACAGCCCTGCAACTTTGCATCTCTTCAGATGCTGCTCAGGCATGCACACAGGGTGAGATTTTTAGCTGTCTCAGCATCCAGGAAGATGTTTGGGTTGTGGTTTTTTTTTTTTTTTTTTTTTTAATTATTATTTCAGAAAGTTATTTTTCCACTTCTTATTTCATTGTTTTATAGCCAGTCTCTGCGAGTACATCACTAGCTCTCCATTTGCAGTGGACAGTGGCTGCTGTGGAGTTATTTGATTGAGTATCAAACCGTGCAATACAAAATGATTGGGTAGTCTTGTTATTGAAGTAACCCTTTGGTGTCTCTTACATTCCACCACTGGACCTCTTCCATTTATTTCTGTATAGCCCTGCATTTGGAAGTAATTTGGATCTTGGAACAGCAGTCTGAAATTATTGGCTAGCCTTGTGTATAATATAATGAGTGCTAGACATTTATAAGCTTAGCAAGTTTGTCAAGAGAATATCAGCTTCTGCTCCTCACCCTATTACCAAAGGTGTTCTGGCTGACCCTACAGTTGCCCCAGAGTTTTAGTCATCTAGAAGTTTTGGCTTGAAAATCAATACGAGTTTCAATGATGCTCATATATTTTCAGCCATAGTAGAAATCAGTGGTCTCTGCACCCATCTGATCCTGGAAGTAATGTTATCTAATAACTGAGAGAGCAGACAGCAGCTGGGCTGTCTTGGGCATGCTCTGCTGAAATGGATTTTGAGACCTTGAATAAAGCATTTAGTTTTTGTGCTTCTTTTGTGGTCTCTAAAGTGTGGGCAGGTGGGTGGGTGTGGGGGGCTGTGCGTGGAGAGGATGGATAAAGGAAGCAGGGAGAAAAATTTCTTCTTGTAAAGTTTCATTATTTTGCACAAAACTCTATATGGGGTGTAGTTGCACACCCAGCAAATAGAGTGTCTATAATAGACACTTGAAAGAGGGTCTGTCTAGAGGTGGAGTTTTGCACCACTCTTGGAGACCTGACAGCAGTTGAGAGAGGTCAGAATCTGTTGTATCCATGCTGTACAGACATGCACAAATTCTTAATAAAAGTTAAGAGAAGTTCACATGCCTGTGCTCAATGCATGTGCTCGAATGCCCACTAGAACCATGTAGATGAAGGATTCAAGCAGGACAGCTGCTTCCAGTGATTTAGTGTGCATATGATACTTGGACACCACCTATTAAAAAAAAAAAGTAAACAGATGCATTAAAAATATGACAATTGGTTCATTCCTCTAGTGTGGTCTATTCAAACTAAACAGATGTGCCTCACTTTACAGAGAAATCATCGTTCCTCATTCTCTCAGTTTGAAAGGTACTTCGAACATACAGCCAAGCCACCTGATGTAGAAATGTGAAACAGATTGGACAGTGTTTTGTTACAATTCTCTAAATATGTAGCAGTCATTGACCTACAAGTACAACAGCGATAGGCTCAATCAGGTAGTGTAGATAAACACTGCAAGTGAAGACTTGGCTTCCACGCTGGGTTCTGTTTCGTCTCCTGGACAGATGATGGCATTGCAGCCCTGCTGTATTCTGCAAACCCAGCCAAGGTACTCCCAGAGTGAGATCTTGATTTGATTGTGCTGTGCACGCTTTAGCAGCTTAAGATTTTGCCTTTTGCTTTTCATGTCTTCAGTGAAACAGATGAATGCTATAATAGCGGTACTTTCTAAAAGGAAGACATGAAATTCCTACATTTATAATAAAAAAGTGTTACCAACCTCATTGTAATTCAGACTTGAACTGTTCACCCTGTGCACGTCCAGAAACTCATTCTCTAATACTAGATGCAATGATCTCTGGAGGGAAGTTTTCCATCTGTTTCCTTATGATGTTAAGCTGTTAGTGCTGTTCATTATTTATTACATCTACTGGAGTATGTTAAGCTATGATTTTCTTCTTGTCTGGTATTAAGAATTTGACTTGGTTAGTGTAAAAAAAAACCCCTAGGACTTGCATATTACACATTGATATTTAGTGTATTTGGGGGGGTGGGGGGGAAGATAGGGGGCTGTAATTGCTCCCAAGCTGCTTTTGTGCTAGCAGATAATTTATATTTAATTCAGCAATGCAGAGCTAAATTAACCACTTTAAATGGAGATAAATATAGACGTGCTATATATAGGTGGAATCTGCCACCCATACTCTTATTAAGGAGCATTATCTCTGCTTGACTTCAGTAGGACTACTGCAGGGTAAGATGCTTCTCATTATGAGCAAGGTAGGCAGAATTGGGCCCATCATAAATACATATGAGTATATATTTCACCTATATGAATGAACGTGAGAGAGTGGGATTTATAAAATACGAGCATGCAGTTAGCAATGTGCGCATTAAGCAAAAGCTCACAGGAATGCGGTCTGCTCTCTGTATTTTCACATCTTCTATTACAAGAAGGTGTGGCAGACTTTGGTTATTATGTTATTCTATGCAGAATAAATGATACATAATAAATAATTATATCCTTGGGGTGAGGGATGGTTCAAACAGATTCTCCATTTCTTCATGGAAATTATTACATATTTCTGCAGGTAGATTTCTCATTGAGTTTATCCTATTATACCACTGGTTCCATTAAATCCTAACAACAGTTTAGGTGTCCCAACATAGCCAGAAGGGATAGTGTTTGTGTTATTATTTGTATCTTTACATCCAGTGTCTTGCTCACAGAAATATCTTTGAAAATGTACAGAAATTAGATCAGTATCTTATTATACTGTAATTAAAGTATCAGTTCAGGCTGTGAAACACTATCTAGATCAACCTTTGAGGTTACTCTTAACAATACTGGTTCTTTTGGAATAAATATATGTGTTTCCAACCTGCATAATGGCAAGGTTTTGCATATCATTCTCACATGTAGTGTCTTTTGATGTGATGGAGAATTGTAGATGAACTGAAATGTTCACTTTCCTGTCATGTAGCTGGTTCTTTATCATAATATAGATGTTATTAAGATAAAATCTGTCTCTATATATTGTAGCATTATAAAACTCAGAATTAGAAATGCTTTATCATTTCTGAAGAACAAAGACTATGACTACTTTAAGTAGTATCAAAGTCACACTACCTTTATCAGGGGGGAGCATGAAGGAAAGCACCAATATTTGCAAAGCATAAGTTAATTCTTGTCAGACTTAAAACAGGATATTTGCAATTACCAGGCAGAATAATCACCAAATGATAAAACAAACAAGCTTTTCCTAGTGCTTTTTTAAAGTGGTAGCAGAAAACGCCTACCTGAGAACAAGATTGCTTGATTATGCATCTGCTCTTTGGACTGCCAAGCCAGATGCTTATGTGGAGTAAATCAACTCTGCTTTGGCATGCCAGTGGAGCTGTGTTGATCAGCACCTTACAAGGTATATCTATAAGGTACTAAGGTGGTAAATTTAAAGGTCCTATTAATGTGTTCTGAGCACTGGAAAAATTCTTGGATTTGCACCGACTGAAGATCACTTGTGTAATATTGAACTCATCAGAGCAACTTTGGAGAGAAAGTTTGCATGCAGTCATTGATAGATTGCAATCTATCTTCTCACAGTGACATAGTGACATCACCCAGTGGTTTTTTTTTTTTTTTTTTTTGTTTTTTTTTTTTTTTTTTTTAAGGACATGGAAAAGTGTGGTTAATCACCATACAGCCATAAGGCTCTCCTGTAGCCCTCAAAACCTATCCTCTGTGCTGAGGATCTGGAGATCATCTTTGTAACATGTCTCTTACAAAGAGCAGCTCCCCTCCCCACTTTCCAGACAGTTTTAAATGGAAGTTGTGGTACTAAACGAACACTGTTGGTATTCCCCCTCATACATGTTATGGCCTTACTGCCCTGTCATTCTGCAAAAAGCATGTTTTGTCCACCAAGCCAGGTAGTTGTGCAGTTGTCTTCTTCAGGCATCCTTCCACCTATTTTTTCTCTACAGTGGACACATTCTTTAGTCCTGTCTGGGTATTGCCCCAACCTTGCAAGAATTATTATAAGAATTATTCAAGAATTATTATAAGAACACCAATAGATGCTCTGAGGTTGTGTTTCTCCATGCTTCAGGTGACTATATCAGTGGAGAGGCATATGTGATTATCTGGGCAGTGCTCAGAGGTGGCTCAGGCATCTCTGGGTCAGACATTCCCACTGTCCATGCACTCAGGCAACAGCAATGTTCATCTACTTTTAATCATGGCCAGTTTCTGGATGCCTTTTAAAGAATTCTTTGTATCAAAGTGTATCAGGTTCTACTTTAAATGTTTTTCAGTTCAGTTTTTTTTTTAAATATTTTGATAGCCTGTTAAACAGACAAATGTGAGTGTCCAAAATAATTAGAATAGCACAGATTTTACAGTATGGTTTGTAAGCGTCTAATTTTTCACAGAAGTATATCTGCTCTTCCTCACTGAGCTTGCCCAAAAACCTCTTAGAACATTTGATTTCAGAAAATGATGTACAAAAGTGTGGGGATTGCTTCCCTACTGCTAACAGATTTATAATGTAACCTATGGCAATTGCTGCATGCTGTCCTGTATTAAAATGCATATGTGGACTAACTACAAATTAAATAATTTTGATATTGGTTTGGAGGGATTCTTAATTACCGATATAGTTTTTAATTTTTTTTACAGTTGGTTCTTCGGTGTTTTAAGTTAATCCAAAACATTAGCTCCTTACTATTGTTCCTAACATTAGCTCCTTACTATTTCAGGTGTAAACTGAATGTATAATTCAAAAAGCTCCAAAACAAGTAGATGGAGTCCTTAATGGAGTGAAATAAAAATACAAGATTTTTGACTCTTTGAGCTTGCAGTGCTGCAGGGTATACCACTAGAGGACTACCCCACTGAATAATCAGGGGACATACCATTTGGGATCAGGCTCAGATGGCATGGGTTTAGGAAAAGCACATCCTGCTTAACCAACCTGATCTCCTCTTGTGACCAGGTGACCCACCTAGTGGATGAGGGGAAGGCTGTGGATGTAGTCTACCCAGACTTCAGCAAAGCCATTGATACTGTTGTCCTGGAGAAGCTGGCAGCCCACGGCCTGGACACATGTTCTCTTTGCTATGTTAAAAACTGGCTGGACGGCTGGGTCCAGAGCGCAAGGTGAATGGTGTTACATCCAAGCAGCACCTGGTCACTAGTGGGGCTCCCTAAGGCTCATTATTGTTGATAGTCCTGTTTAATTGATGATTTGGATGGTGGGAACAGCTCCCCGCTCAGAAAGTTCACAGATGACAGTAAGTTGCGCAGGACTGTTGATCTGCTGAAGGGCAGGAAGGCTCTGCAGAGGGATCTGGACAGGCTGAGGCCAATTGTGTGAGGTTCAGTAAGGCAAAGTGATGGGTCTAGATCTTGGGTCACAACAACCCCAGGCAGTGCTACAGGCTGGGGACAGAGAGGCTGGAAAGCTGCCCAGTGGAAAAGGACCAGGAGGTGCTGGCTGACAGCACCTGAACATGAGCCAGCAGTGCCCAGGTGGCCAAGAAGGCCAATGGCATCCTGGCCTGTATCAGAAATAGTGTGGCCAGCAGGACCAGGGCAGGAATTATCCCCCTGGCACTGGTGAGGCCATCCCTCAAATGCTGTGTTCAGTTCTGGGCCCCTTACTGCACTGAGGTGCTGGACCATGTCCAGAGAAGAATAATGGAGCTGCTGAAGGATGTGGAACACAAGTCCTGTGAGGAGTGGCTGAGGGAGCTGGGGCTGTTTAGCTTGGAGAAAAGGATGCTCAGGTGGGACCTTATTGGTCTCTACAACCACCTGAAAGGAGGTTGTGGCCAGATGGGGCTTGGTCTCTTCTCCCAAGCATTTCTATTTCTTCAAAAAGACATTTGGGAAGACATAGAACTGAAAAGCCTGAAAACTGAACTCCCCAACCCTCCCTTTTCTCCTGCTGTCTTCTAGGCAGAGAGCATGGCAGAGCACAAACACCAGCTCTGGTCAGGGAAAAAGGTCTGATCACTGCCAAAATTATGTGAGAAACCTGAATGACCTCTGCAAGTACTCCAGAGCCACCCAGAAAAGTACACTCCAAGAACTAATAGTAATGGATTTGTCAACTATATATTCATGCATATATAAAATTTTATCTTGTTAAATATGCTTTTAGTAGGTGGATTGCACAATCATAACAGTAACACTCTGAAACCACAACTAACATGGCATTTACATTCTAAACCTTCTTTTCAGTCACTTACAACTTTCTGAGAAAAGTAGCTTTCACATTGATTTATCATACTCCACCTGGGACCAGACACAATCATTTTGTCGACGAAAGGGAAGTTTTATTAACATCCATCCAGCCACTTAGCCAATTTGGAGTTGTCTGACTGAGAAAAAGCCTTTTTCACTTTTAAATCCAGCACATAAATTCTGAGGGCTGCGATAACTCCAGACTTCTTTGTTTTAAAAAACCCACCAGCAAACTCCAATGAGTTTCACCTGGCTTGAGTAGAGTCTTCATCTGTCCCCTGTCTGAAGAAGAAATAACAAACTTAAAAGTAACATAATAGCATTGTGTGAGAGTCCATGCTCACGCATCTGTGCGTGTGCATATGAGAGTGAATGTATAGACCAGTTTCAAAACCAAATTGCCACAGGCAAAATCTTCAACATGGGACCCTGAAAGGGTCTAAAACACATGCCAGTCTTTAATATTATCCTCTAAACTGCCCACACACAGAAAGTGCTTAAGTCTGTGCTAAACTGGAGTCCTGATAACTTGAAAGAAAGGAGATATTAATTAAGGGGGTTGACAAATCTCCTTAGCTTTTTGACTGTTACCTGCACAGTGGTTGATAAAATGTTCAAGCTAATGGTATAAAGAAGTCAAATAATGATATTGCAGACTTAGAGGTTTATCCTGGGATTAATGAATTGCAGGAGTCCACAGTGAGTTGTGTTTGAAGGGATAGCAGCTGGATCCTTGAAAACAGATGGCCTTCCTTGTCAAAGTAGTCTTGATCTTGTCTAATCTTAAAAGCTAAGCAGGTTTGGGTCAGAAAGATCCACCAGAGAGTATCTGACACTCTCTGTTGTTACTTCTATAGCAGGAATTGCTGCTCACAATTTGGTAAGAAATTTAATGACAATTTTGTGAAAATAAATAAATAAATGCAAAAATTATAGCTTGATTTTATGGTTTTTGTATTACTCTCAGTATCATATTGCTAGAAATTTTCTGTGTTCTCAGGATGATAGGAATTTAACAGAAGTTTCTTTTGCCTTAATATATGATGCTTTGTTCAAATGGGAAAACATTACCTGCACCATGAGTTTGAGAAAGATTGTTCATGAACTAGAGAGAAAATTGAAAATTCCTGAAAACCCTAGATCCCCTGCATTTACAGCATTTTTTGAATCATGAGCTTTTTTGGCTGCAGGTTGATTGGTTGGTTGGTTGGGTTTTAATTGTATTGAACGTGATTTTCTTGCAGATTTTCTTAAAAATTGTTGCAGTTAACAAGCTGCATGACCCCAGAACACTGCAGCATGACAATTCAATCCTGGCAGATACTGAGTTGATGCTACTTCGTTTTCTAAAAGCCGGGATGAGTAAAGATTTTGCCTTTGGCTTTGGTGAGAGCAGCGTGAAGCCCTGGGGCAACTGGGGAGCATTTACAGGTGACCGCTGAAGCTGGCAAACACTGGTATTCAAGACTGATCAGATTAATTAGTCTGTCAGCATGGAAGGATCTGGTTTATAGCCACTTGACTGTTTGTTATGGGGCTTTCTCTCTGAGCACTGTTAACCAAATATAAATGCTTGAAAATTGCACTATTCATGAATCAAGTGAACATGGAGAGAGTAATTGTCACCTTCTTAAAATGCAACAATTCAAAATGCTTTATATAAGCATCTAGGATTAGAAAAATGCTGTTCTTTTCTGGTAATTTATTTTATATTGTAGTGTATGATAGTCAGTGTGGTAAAGACCTATATCAATTATACCATTCCATTACACAGTAGCACAAAACATAATGTTGTATAATAGTTTCCTTGCTCAAGAATAGGCAACTCTATCTCAGACAGTAAAACCTCCCTTAGAAATCCACAGTTAAATTACATCAAACATCTCATACTGTTGCAATCAAAAAGAGCATTTTTATAAAATCCAATTGAGCAAAATTAATTATTTCTACATAAGCAAGGTTTCAACAACAGAAAATTTTACAGGCGAGCTAAAATTTTTGTGAATGATTATTTTATGCTTGTCATAGAATTTCTGATGACAAAAGGAAACCATTATCTTTTAGTAGTTCCATACTGAACTCTTAAAAAAGACAGGCTTACAATCAAGGATATTATGCAAGTATTTCTATAAATGCAATTCCAGACCTCCCAAGTACATAAGTACAGATAGATGCTCGTGCACAACACACTTGTGTGTGCAATCAATGTGTGATTGCTTTCCCATTGACTGCAATGTCCCTCGTAACCCATTTGCCCCACAACATCAGTTCAAAAGCTTTCTAGGAATTGTGAGACTCTGCAGACAGTGATGGCATTATTCTAGCTACTAGTCACTTGCAAGACCTCATACTTGACTTGCATGTGCCTTTATTTTTGTATTTTTCTTGTTATAGCAGAAGCAGTTTTTGAAAATCAGTGTTCTTAAAAAGCATTGGATTCTGCTGCCAGAGGTAATGTGGATTAATTTTGTAATTTTGATATGATGAGATAAATGGGCAAACAATAAACTAGAAAAAACATGAAATGCCCTCTAAGACAGAATGTCTTAAAACTATAGCTCATCTAGGTTTCTGTTATGGAAATACTTTCACAAATTTTAGACAAAGTACTAGATAAGAAAAGTGAGTAAGGAAAACTGCACATTTAATCATGTGGAAAAGTTATTATTGGAATATCAAAAATATTCCTCAAAAACAAAGTCTTTAGTGATTTTATGAGTTTTCATTTTTGTGGCAATACTCAGTGATAGGGGCCAGCTACAGTTATGACTAGGTACTAAATTTTCTTCTGATTACACGGCCAATTTATAAAGAAAATGTTTAATAACAACATGTTCATGTCTGCTCTGTGTGTAAAATATGACAACAGTCTTTGCAGGAGCCACAAGAAGAAAGAAATCATAGCTGCGTGTTTTTCCTCAAGGCAGAAAGGCAGGTGACCCCGCTGCTTCTGAGAAGAGCCCTGACACTCTGCATTTCTACAGTGCTCTTCACATCACAATTTCAAGGGGGAAATAAAAAAGCGCTGCTTAATCTATCCTCCCCTTGGGTGCTGAGTCTTGTTGCTCCTATTTATGTTTGAGGAAATTTTTGAGTGCTCTTTGGAAAGATTAAACTCCTTTGTTTTTTTGGTAACCCAGCTTAAGCTGGACCAGCCTCTATGTTACAAGGCATCAAAGGGACTGCATCCCCTTCCACCCATGGGAATTGGCAAGGTAAGCACTTTGACAGTTCAGTTTTCATGAATGAAGATAAAACTAAGGAAAATTCCATCTCTAGTCAATTACTAGAAACAACAAGTAGTGAAAAGAAATACACTAACTCCCCTTCTTAAAATTAATTTTTGAGAACTTCTATCCAGCGCATCGTTAGTTCACTTTGGAAACTGGTGGAGAATGATTTCAGAAAGTATTCCAGATATTTATTGGTCCATAAACTTTTCTATGAGACCAGAGCAATTCCTAGCTCACTGAGGCAGCAGTGTCAACTCTTGTCAGAAGGACAAAGACGAGGAGGAGGGTGAAGGAGAAAGAGGAATGAGTAGTCTGAGGGAGCAGGTAAGTTTATTAGCCTGAGCTGAGCTACCCAGAGGCTGCTACAAACACTGTGTGGTACAGCATCAACAACTGCATTTGCTGCTTCCCCAAAGGCAGACCTTGATATACTTGTTTGTGTATTGGTGAAGAAGTCAAATATTAAAATTGACACACTGTAAGAGGGTTTTCTCAACTGTACTGAATAAAAGGGAAAAAAACCCCAAAGGTTTGTCAGGTTGAATAAACCACTAGGATAAAGGGAGCAAAGTGATAAAGACTTAGATCCAAGCTACAGAAACAAGCATGAAAACACTTTTTTTTTTTAAGTACATGGGGTGTTGGGTCAGCCAGCTAGTGTGTCTGAACTATGCTTTTGAATGAATGTGAGATCTTGCAAAAACAGCTTCCCTCATGGGAAAACAGGGAAAAGCTGTTGCACTTTCTAATGCAAAACAACTTTGAATGGTAACACCAGTATTGGCATTTTCATTTGATCATAGTTCACTGCGGGGGCTTTCCCTTTCCTAAAAATAATTGATGCAAAAGAATATAATAAATATTTTGCAAATCAGATCTGTACCCAAATAAGACTACTCCAAAATGTATGCAGCATTGGAAAAACATGCCTGAATTTAAATAATCATCCTATCAAATAGAATCTTGCTATTGTTTACTTACTTTAGAAGGGGAAACATATCTATGTAGATATATATATATAGATATTTCAATTTGTTTTTTATGTAACAATTAATCTCATATTTTTTACATACATGTACACACACACACCATTTTAAAATAAGAATATTTATTACCTTCCTTAGTTAATGGACTAATTTTAAAGTTTCATCTGGAAACATTGAAACATTTCCTGTGTCTTTGGAAGTTATTTACCAAAAAGTAGTAAAGAGTAGCACAGAACAGTTACATTTTCATAGTTTCTTCCTATGCCCTGCTACCTCATAGATTAATTATTTTCCAGCACTTTCACAAGTATTGTAACTGTCAAGATAAACTTCCAGGAAAGTCAATGAAAAAGTTGATTTCAATGGTAGAAAGTCAGTGCAATTTCAAAAAAAGCCAAAAAATCCAAAGCAAATGACAACCCAAGCTACCAAATCCCAAGTATTTCAGAACCTTGCAAAACTTATAAGGTTATTTTTCTTTAATGTTCATGAAATCATACCGTAGCTCTTTGAGATGTAAATTTGGCCTGATGACCCCTTCTCTGGCTAATTAGCACTGGCTTCACCATTCTGTTTTAAGATTATAATTGGGTCAACTTGTACAATGAACTCTTTTTAAAATTATTTGAATTCATAAAAAACTCTCTGCAGCACTGTTTTTCTTCGCTAAAGAGATAAATAAATTTAGGAATGTGTTCCAATGAACCATTTAAGTAGATTCACACCCTAAAATACTTGTAGAGCCCCATGGACTTCTGTTGAGGTTATATTCATCACTGTCAAATTTAAATGCTAAAAAAATTATTTCATAATTTTGCTTTCCCTTACCATCTTTCCTACCCACCCTCTTCTCCTTCCCCTCACACACAGAGTGTGGTTTCCATTTAGGATGGAAAAGACTCCCAGGATCTCTGCTCATAGTACTATGTCTGTTCACAGACTGCAAAACAGTCTATTAGCCAAGGCAAAATCCAACACACTCATAGAAGATATTTTGGAGCCATGGCTTAGTTTACTAGAGCTTCCTGTGGTTTACCAGAGGCAATCTCAATCCAATATTACATTTTGTAATCTTAGTGGAGACACTTCAGGTGTAGGGCTTATGGTGTACCATGCAAGGGAATGTTGTAGGGAGAGTTGCTTTGCTGCACGTCTCAAACATGGCTGGGAATAGTGGCCAAGCTTCCAGTCTCTCCCAAGATTCCTGAGACCTCGGCCCAACTTTTTCAGTGGTAGTTTCCTGTTCAACACAGGGAATCCATTTTCTGTGTGAGCCCTGCATCAGTTAGATGGGAGGTTGTTCTGGTACCTCTCAATTCTGCCAGGGTGGGCCAGCCACTGAGATCAGTGCCAGCAAAGGTCTCAAATGCCATGCAGTACTTTGAGCTGAGGTTCAGATGAGCCAGTGCTGGGACAGGAGAGGCTCCTCTAGGCCTAGTTTTCCTTGTGGTACTCAAAGAAGCAACAATAAGAAAGGAGATTTTACACACAATGTATCTCCAAAGGTGTTGAGGCACCTTTATGAGATACTGCTTTCACAGTGTTCCCTGGAGTTATTACTGGTTCCACCCACACTAATTCACAGAGCCTGACTCAGAAAAGAACTAGAGCTTGTTTCATCAGACAATATCCTAAAAATTAACAAAAATGAGTGAAAAATAGCTGAAGAGGTTATTTTCTGATGTCTACTTTCTACTTTCAATAGGAAAAGGAAATTCCACTGTTTCTTTTTCTTTTTTTTTTTTTTTTTTTTTTTTTTATAACTACATACAGTATTTTGTCAGGTGTAACTCTCAAACCTGTTAATTGATAAAAAGGGTATATTTTTTAAAAAGAATACCGCAGTGCCTGGGCACAAAATTTGCAGAGTGGAACAACCACATGCTGCACTCTTGGTCTTGATACAAAGGTCCTTGTTAAAATGTCAGTAGGGTGATATTAAAAGAACCACTTGAGTGACTGGGTCAAGTTAAGGTATTTTGGCACCCACAAAATAGAACAGTACTCTAAAAGCTCAAAAAAGGCGGTTGAATCTTGACAACAAGCAAGATGTTGTGTAGGTGTGTTTGTGAAAGAGAGAAGCATGCATAAAAGTCTCCAAGGAAGATGCTTGCCTGGAACTGGAAGCAGATTTAAAACTGTGTCGGGCTGACAGACTCAGCAGGATCTCAGTAACTTTAATAAGCCTGGAAAAATACTTGCCGTACTTATCAAGCCAAATTGACCTCCATTAACTCTTGGTTTCTTCTTATGTACACTTATAATCTAAGTTTTTCACCCTTACTTCGCTGTTAGGATGGAGACATGCTTTATGACACTGAAAATTCTCAGCAGCAACTATAGCACACTTCTTTTCTCTGGCTGCACAGCGTGGTCACAACCTTGCTGCCTATCCACAACGGTTAAAGATAGATTGTGTCTGCTGCAGAAAAGTCAAATAAGGATCAAAGCAGTATATTGATTTAGTAACAGCACCTAAATAACCAGCAATGAATGAACAATACTTTAGGGATCAATACCAGCATGACAACAGACAAACCACAGCACTAGACTCTCCCACATATGACTTCAAGCACACCAGCAGCACCTTTGAAACCAAGTCTATTGCTACATCAAGGACACATAGAACTGCTTTTCCACATGACTGGCTTTTAGCTCATAGACAGATCAGCTTATGGAAGGGTTATAACCTTGTGGTGAGTCAGTCCAGAATTATGAAGGTATGCAGAGATGCTTACAAGAGAACGCTTTGGGTTGATCTGGATATGGAATCAAACGTTGTGATCAGCTCTTCCTGAGAGAGATCTACAGTCCTGACCTGCCCTTCCTCTGCCCACTCTCAGCCCATTCAAAATGTAGTGTGAGAAGCCAGCATGAGCATGGGTTGCTTTGTCAGAGAAGCTGGTACAGAAACTTCTTTTACTATTTTTGCTTTTCATTGCAAGAGCAGTCTTTCAAAGATACTGACCTGTAAAATTCCAAGTCCAAGCTACTGGCATTTTTTTCAGGGGTGAGGACTTTTTGTAGGGTTGGAGGTAGGATTTCTCTGGAAGTGACTTCTGCAGAGCAAAGGGTCAAGGGATGCAAACAATATGGGGAAATTTTGATTGCATTTTCTTTTAACTTTTTCCCAACACTACCACATGTAATTGAATGACGCATCTTAATTTCTTTTTGTATTGGTGTTAAACTTTTTTACCCTTGCTTTTTGTAGTCACTTTCTTCTAGTGATGATGAATGTTGTACAAATAGTGCAAGCATAATAAATCAGTTCTTAATTTCCTTCTAGCTGATCTTGGATTTGGCTGGTGGCTATAAGGGAAGCAAATGTACTAGAAAAATAAATGGTAGGTTTTGATTGTCATAGCCAAATAGTCATTATGAGTGTTAATCACCAAAAGCGAATTCCAGTGTATACTTAACTGCACACCTGTCTGACATCTGGAAAATTGAACTAATCCATTTTCTGGAAGGAACTCCAACTTGGAAATCACATTTGCATTTGGCAGTGTTATGCCTACTATTGTTACAAATAGCCCTGAAGATGATTAGAATGGAAGGAAATAAAGGCAATCTCCTTTGTTTTGCAGGTTGTGTATGTCGTGGTTTTGACAGCACCGGGAGGGAGTTATTTGCCTTGTTTATCAGCACAGAGCTCACATGCAGCACCAAGAGTGCTCCTGCAATGCTTGCCCCAGGGTCTGCAAGGGAAGAGTCACACAGCAGAGATTTTGGGAAGGCAAAGGTACAGGAGGATGGGCACCAGGGCTGGGAAGGGGGTGCAACTTGTGATGGAGGAGTGAACCCCATTGTTTGGTGTTTTTCCCCATCTCTTACAACTGCCCTGGTGAAAGCAGAGCCAACAAGGGAAGATTTCATGTTGTGCCTTCCAAAAGTGTTGAAAACTCCTTTGGGAGATTTTACAGATTAAAATAGCCAATTTGTTAGTGGCCCTGTTTCAAAATCTTCAGAATCATCAGGTGAGTTTGTTTCTCTTGAGCAAAAAGGGGAGAACTACATCTCATGCACCACCCACAGCTTCTCAAGACTCCTTAAGCCCACCAGCATCTAAATACAGGTTTTGCTAGCAAACCATAAAAGCGAGTGTCCAAGAATCAATGTGCCAGAGATTAAATGGACACATTTATCCTAATATAAATTCATTTTCTAATAGGTACTTTTTAGTTTTTATAGCTTTTAATTCATCTACCTGTAAATAAAACAGTATACCTTCTATCACTGAGAGTGACAGTTATTATACCATAATTTTGTATTCTCTTTCTTAAAAAAAAAAAAAAAAAAGAGAATCTTATGGGCAAACGTATTTCTTCCATATGTCTTAGTTGTTTTGTCATAATAGCAATACCTAAAAAAAAAATAAAATTGCACATTACAGAAAATGAATCAGGCAACTGATTTTAGTTTTGGTTTTTTTTAGTCCTCTCATAATGTGTGATTGAAAGTTTGTGAGGTGCTCAGTGTGGTTTATAAAACCCTGTCAAGCTTGTAACTTTGGCAAAGAAAGACTTCTTAATACACAGTTTTTAATGTGAAATTACCATATTCTCTCTTAGCAAGAGAGGTCTTTTTCAGCAGCTAAAATTAACTGTTGAAAAACGTTGGAAATGTGCATGGTAATGAGTTCATTCCTGTCAAAATGAAATCATTAATATTAATTTTTATCCTCCTCTGAGTGACTCCTGCACCATTTTTGAAGTTAGGAAAGAAGTTAGAAAATTTGCAAGACCATTTCCAGCAATACAGGGGTAACAGGTCTCCCACCATCATCAAAAGACTATTTTAATGTCTTGACTTCTCCTTTGAAAACTTCTTACTTCACTGTTTAACTTTTCATCTGATTATTTGCATATATATATATATATATATATATATATATATATAACTGTAAGGCTGTTAACTTATAAAACACATAGGATGTACAGACCTTGAGATTGCCATAAGATGGTCTTCCAAAAGATTTTGGGGTTTTTTTTTGCAGCTAAGTAGAGCATTACATCTGAGTTCATACTGTTCCCAAAGGACCTGTTTTTACTGAAGTCAATGGAAAAATTCCCATTGATTTCAGCATAGCTGGATGAAGTCCAAAGTTCAGACATTTACGAGAGGTCTCTGAGTACAGCAAAAAAATAGGAGGATTCACAGGCTCTTAATTCTTTGGAAGATTTGAGTAGGTATTTAATCTATGCTGCTCTTATTACACTTAAGCATAAAACTAAAATTTTAGTTTAGCATAAAACTAAAAATAAAATACATATGAGCATGAACTTAAATATATTTAAAAAAAAAGTTCTATTTATTTAAAAAACCCCACCCAATACTACAGCTGTACTTACCAAGCAGGCAGGTGACAGGGAATCTCAGTGACAATAGCTTTGAACAATAAAAAGGTTTCATTTCTGTGTTAAAATTACAATTTTCACTCCACAGTATATCGTAAAACTTTTAAAAGATGACACTAACGCGGAATATTTTTATTTTAAAAATGTCCTGATATTTTTAACTGGATGAACCTTGTTGGCTTTTGTTTTAATTTGGGGGGAAGGGGAAGTGATCAACTTTTATCCTCGTTTAATGCCAACTAAATATTCCTTAGCTACTGAAGTGACTTAATGACATGAGTATGTGGTCTTATCAAAGTCCCATTATTGTTCTGACAGTATCTCATTTGTATGCAAATCCACTTGCATGCAACTTATTCTTTGGCAAACGGTGCTAGCAAGCCAGCGAGCGTCGTTTTAATTATGTGCATGTCTGTGCACAGTATATTTGTTACTGCACAGGAACATTATGCTGCTGTAACAGCTACAGCACCTTATATCACGCTCGTGAAGGATGCTGCAGACCATCCTGCAATCTTTATTGTGAGTGATAGACATGCTCTGTCAGTCTCTGTCACCCAAGGGTAATCGCAATACATAAGGCAACCTTTTAGATGAAATATTAATGGGGCACTTTTTTGTGTATTCCCATCTTTTTCATAATGATGCCCAATGCGTATCTGTTCAATCGGTGCCTTGCCTTCTCTTATTTCACAAATGCTTGACAATTAAGAAAAATTAATCCTATTAGACACAAACCAAGAGGGAGAACACTGCGCACTTGTATGGTAGAGAACAGCTTCTGCTTAGCAGATGTAGGTTAGTATCAGAGGATGACTGGTGTCAGTAGATGTACAGAGGGGAGAGGGATGGAGTGTACATGTATACCTGATAGGGGTATCAACCCAAAAATAAGGGGAATCTGCCAGGTGACTTACAGGGCCCCTTTCTGACACCCCTGACAAGGGCTTCCTGGGAGATCTGGCCCCTTGTTGTGCTTCTGCAACCTCTAGAAACTGTCCAGAGGATGGTGCGAGGGACACTCTCTCTCCTCAAGGCCTTACAGACAAATCCATCCTTCTCTGCACTTCATCTGGCTTGCAAGATAAAGCTAACTCTGCACTGTGCCATGAAGCCAGCTCCATTACTTCTGATACAGCCCATGCTAGGGGAATGCTCTGTGGGGATGAGTATCATCGTATTTGGAAAGATGACTTCAGAATTGCATGATTCCAGAAAAAAAAGGACAGTGTCAATGTCCCAGCTTCAAGCTAGCAGAGTTTCATCAAGAACCTTTGGAGGAAAAAAGGTGAATCTATCAGGAGAAACATAATAATGCAAAATTAGTCAGCAGAAACACAGAGGCACAGAGAAAGTGCAACATCCACATCTGAATGTAGCCTTAGTTATATGGTTAAATAAAGGTGGATGTGACTGTACAGCACATCCACGTGTGGTGCTGTGGTTTGATCTGTTTAGGAAGACAGGGCTGGAAGAGCTGTCTAGGTCATTATCTGCAGTGCTCGGCAATTGCATATGCCCTTGTATATGTTTATGCACATCCCTGTGCACAGGAAGCATAAAATCTGCACACCTGCAAAGTAAACTGCATTCAGAGAAACATTGTCTGTCTGCAAGGAAAGAGAGGCTCTAGTTGAACCAGACAACAAAACTTCTGCATTTACTAATAAACCTGACAAACTGATTTATGGCTGTTTTTCTTGCTGTGATTTGTTGACAGATTGTTCTTTATGCAAAAATTACCAAGGTTTAAATCTGTATCATATGGCCTCTAATTCAACTGACAATATGTTACCAATTAAATTCCGCTTAAGCTATCATCAACTAGCAAACCACAGACTGTGTTAAAGAGAACGACAGTCAGATAGCCAGTAAAATAATTTGTGCCATTATTCTGAAGGCTGGCCTATAAAGGGGGGACATTAGGTAACTATATGAATGATAAAAAGATTTTTTTTGTAGTGAAAATCTAACTGCTGCTGTTTTTTTCATTTAATGCAACTCCTGTTGGAGAAAAAGAGATGAGATTCCTGTCCTTGGCATTCCATTCTGTTCTCTCATGCAGAAGCAGAGGCACAGCATGGTCAGTGGTTAGTGGGAGGAGTATTAATGAAACTCTACTATTTGCCTTTTAATTTGATCTTCAATTACTCTTTGGCTGAATTCTGGCCCTTGCTCTCCAGTACTGTTGTTTTCATTTGTAGGAAGAGAATGCATTTTCTTCCAGCAAAAGTGTAGATATCTCAGTAAAAAATGTGTTTCTAAATGAGTTTAATTTCCCCAAGTAAATTTCTCCTTCACCAAGGTGAAAAAAGAATTTAGCACACAGAATGACATTGAATATCATAAAGAATACAGGCCCTCCCTCCCAGTACTGATCTTGGCAGCACATGGAATTGGGTAGGGCATTGATAACCCTCCTTTGCAAATTTGCATAGGGAACCTGCAAAAGACATCTTTTAAATGTTGCTGTGAGATAAAAGCTGCTACACATCAAGGTCTGTGAGAGCTAGGAAAAAAAAAAAAAAAAACAAGAAAAAAATAGTGCTTTTCTGAGCAGCCATTAGCTGGGTTTGTTCCAGGAGAGGTGAGAACTTCCTGAGAGCCAGAGCTGTGCTGTGCGCAGTGGGCTGAGGTTCACCTAGGTGTGGAGGTGGCCTGATTTGCTTTCTTGGCTTAAACACCGTAGTGCCAAAGCCCAGGGTTTAAACAGTATGGTGGGAGCTTGTCTGTAAATGCTGCATTGTACAGAGCTTCCTGCTGTGAGTATTATCCACCTCCTTATCTCAGCTTTAATGTTGCTGTTGAGTATTAAGTGTATGTGTGCTCCAGAGAATGGGTAGTAATCTTTGTTTAGAAAATAGAGCCTATCGCTATTAACCCTAGTGAATTGAAATTTTACTCCTTTCCCCACTACATCATCACTGCAGTCATTATTTACTTAAGAGCTTTTTAATGGTTTAATGTCTGTACTGATGACTGCAGTGTCCTAGGCAGGGACTAGGATGTGGAGACTATGATTTTGGGATCTCATTGTGAGGTATCTCTAATGAATGGTGAACTCCCCTTCATTTCTTTATGTTGAAATATAACATGAGCCAAAAAAACCCCACTGAGAAGCAACTAAAATCATAACACTTACAAAAATAAAAACATCCCTCTTACCGAAGATTACAATGTAAATCAGGCATCTATTATTTCTGTGTCAGTATAATAATTTAAAAAGAATTTGCACATGATAAGAGGCATCCTCTAAGGATGACAAATTAGCTATAATAAAACCGTTCGATGAGAACATAAATAAGAAGGCATTTGGGGCAAATCCTTTTCTTCCTCTGCAGTCATACAAATAAAACAGTTTGGAGGATATACTTCTCTGCTTACAAAGGCTCACAGATCTCATCAAGTCCCTTGTCCCAACTGTCCTCCACAGAAAGGAAGGAGAGGAGCAGCAAAGTCTTTGGTCCTTGCCTTGCCTCATGACTTTGTGGTCACAAATGTAAAGATTACGCTGCTATCTCACACCTCTCCATCGTGGACAGCTGTGCCTGCTCTACAGGTTTTTGAGACAGAAGGACCTGGGACAGGACAGGCTGCCCCTCTAGTCAGCACACCGATATAGTGGTTACACATAAAACTAGATCTACGTGTCTGTAATGTCTATATGCATATCAGTGAGGTCTTCATCAGCTCTTGTCTATACCAGAAATGCAGGGATATTCTGGTGTAAACTTAATTGACCTACTTCATATGTGTTCCTACATGAACTAAGAGTCAGTCCCCATGGTACTCAATATTAACTCCTTCATTTTATCAGCATTGCCAGGATGTAATGTTTTTCCTGGTTTTTTAATCTCACCTGGGCATCTGTGTGTGGTGCTGGAGAAAAAGGCAGTCCTGCAACAGCAAGTGAACCTCTTGCTGACAGCTCTGCTACGGTACATTTGTCAGTGTTTTCTGCTGCTCTGCCACCTCGTTCGGATTTTTTCTAGCTTATTTTATAGCTTACCCTGCAGACCATTTGGGAATGCAGATCACTTCTGCTGAAAAATATAGTCATGAGGGATGTCACACCAGGAGCAGGGATAGCTTTCTCTTCTCCATTTGCTCTTTGAGAAGCTGACACGGCAGAAGCCCTGTGAGCCTCAGGTCTCTGCAGCCCTCTCTACTAAATCTGGCAGACTGCACATTGCTTCCAGATTTCTGTATCTGAACTGCTGGGTGTGCAGGAGTAAGATCCAGGACCCTACTGGTCCTGGTTCAGATTCTCTCCCACTCTCCAATTTCTCCTCCCATAGAGAAGCTCCACCTCATTTACAGCAGAGGAAAGAGGAAAAGTCCCCTCACTTCACTACAGACAGTGTTTTATTATAAGCAAGAGGATGGAGAAGTCATAGACCATTTCCTCCAAAGAGCTGGGTGATCATGAGCAGCTGCCGTAAGTCATGGTAGACTTTGTTGTAAATCAGCAGATCCTGGCTCCAGGATTAGCCATGATGGTCCCTCTGCTGACTTCTGTCTCAGCACAGCATGGGCCAGGCATAGCTCCCCGCTCGGGCTCTGGACAGGAATGTGTGTTTTGGACTGCTGCTGCAGTGGGATATATATATCTAAAGCCCCAGTGGGAACCTCCCTCCTTGCCTGTTGCACTCCATGCAAGGGGCTCTGCTTGTTGTAGCAGAGACTGCCATGGTTCTTCCTACTCCAGATCACCAAGCAGATGGAGACCATGGCTTTTCATAAGCTGGGTTGGTAGTGGTCATATTACAATTTAATTTGAATATTTGGGAATACAAGACTGCCACCCTCACTGTGATCACAGATCAATGATATAAATTAGCAAAACTTCATTAATATCTTGCTGTCTTCCATCATAGCTTTTTTACTCCTTGCTTGATTTTCCAGATGAAAGTCGGTTTGTTCAGAGGCTCTCTGATAGTGAATGCATGTTTTAGTTAGATGTAATGAAGAGCAGGCTGCATGATACTTTGCAAGATTTCCTTTCCAGGTCTATCAGCAAACAATAGAGATAACCACTGCCTCCCAGATTTCCATGCTCCCTTTCTTTCTGGACACAGTCCAACTTGTCCTCAAGCTAGTTCAGAAATTTTTTCTGATTTTCATGGACTTTGGTCTCATCCCTTTTAAGAGAAAGGATTTAATTTATACCAGAAATGCACACTTAGTGGCATCTAAGCTGCATGTGGACATAGGAAGGATATAGGGAAAACAGACTCTGCACCATGAAACAGTGGCACCATCTAGTCCCCAGTTACTGTGTTTGATACATTTCCTAATTTCTGCAGTGATTTAACATTAGAGTGGGTCCAGCTCATTGAAGCAAATTTATATGCAGGAGCACTATTTTAATCTTAGACTTAAAATAATTTTAATTAGTAATAGCTTCCTTTTCCAGTCTGTCAACATATCTCCACCTCTTGGCTTTTTAAGAAATAAGGTAAATATAGAAATAAAAGTATTAAATATTACCAGGCAACCAGAACAAGGAAAACATAAGAACTGTCAAACCTAGAAATGTGAAAAATGACCTAGACTTTCCAATTCCAACCTGTCTCCTCAATACAACTTTACCTGGTTCCATCTTATTGAAGGCTTGTTAATTTGACTAAATATTGAAATGAAATAATGAAAATACTGTAATAGACCATCTCATCCTTTATTCTTTCAGTCACTCAGGTGCCAGGTTTCTTTCTCAAGCTGCAACTGCTAACAAATATCACCTTCATGACTTTGCCTGCGGTGTTTATCCTGCTGCTGCTATAATTTTGCTTTCCCTTTGCAGGAGACAGCTGCTCTACACGGGCAGCTCTTCTGCAGCACGGTAAGGCATTATCGAAAAGCTTATTGCTGATGCTAATGGAGCTGGTCTAGCTGCTGACACAGAGCATATGGCTTTACTGAATTTCAGTTCCAAAATGCTGACCCCCTCTTTCAGGAGGAAGGAGCATGGTGATCTGGAGGACGTGGCTCAGCCACCTCCTCACCATAGGAGACTGAGAGATGTATGGGCTATTTCACCCCCCTTGGTTTGGAAGGGAAAGTTAGCATGCCTACACTTCCCTCATCCAATTTAAAGAAAACAAACCAGAAATGTCGTGTTCAGAAACCATCATGCTGGTACCAATAGGGTTAAAATTTCTGCAGCAGTGTGCCTATTCGAGGTTTGGAATTTTTTGCTATTACTTGGATAGAAAAACCAATAAAGATAAGACATGCATGTTTCTTTTTCTAAGGCTGTACTCATTTAATGGTTAAACGTGAAAGGGGGATACTAGAAGTGTCCTGAATATAGTTTAAATGAGTTTAAAACTCCAGTTGCTTATAGCTTATGAAAAAAGCGTCTTAAACCAAATGGTCTCAGTGGGGTGATGCATGGGCAAAATGTAAAATGACACATAATGAAATAAAGTAATTTTATTTGCAAACCTGTTTGAAAGGCTGGTACAGAATGTAACAATCGAACAGAAGCAGTCTGGCATTTCTCTTGGTGTACTTTTGCAGAATTATGTGACCCAAGAAAGAAAACATTAAGATGTTCTGATTTCACCCTATAGGACAGAGAAATACACTTTGGTTAATGCTTACCATAATTCTATCTACTTGGCTCAGACAGTTATATTTTTATGAATCTTACGTTACTTTCTGTCACCCTCTAGGCAACAATATAGAGTTATTACAGTATAAAGGAAAATGCTTCCTGTTGAGCTTATACTTGAACAAGTCTTAACCAAGTGGAAGCTCTTAATAAAAGGGTAAATATACTAAGGAATAAACATGTAGAGTGAATAAAAAAGGAATGTAGGCTTTATGGATGCTCAGGTTGATGGCATAGACCAGTGAAACACAGAAAACTCCACGGTAAAGCCGACATGCTAAGCTACATCAGAAATCTGAGGGGGTTAGAATTTTGTTAAGTGAATTTAGTGCTCATTAAGGGATTTGCGGTGTCAGCATTATAAAGCAAAGTCCTCTCTCGCCCTCAGAATTGGAACAGCACAGTGCAGCAATATTAATTCCACGGCCGTTCCCTTCTTGGCCTTGCCAATAAAATTATTACCCAGGGACCCAATTGTTCGGCACTGCTCGGCGAGTGCCTCCTCACGAGAAATTGAGCTGAGATCACCGGCTCTTTTAATGTGGCAGACAGATTGTAGCGCACTGTGCCATGCCAGGCTTGAAACACAGCTAGCTTCTGCCTTTAGTTTAAAGGAAAATATTGTGAATTACTCTTGTTGTTTTCTGTGTCTCCCTGAAATACCCCACACAAATTATTTCCTTCTGCTTTACGTCTCTCATCATTTCCTCCTTTGTTCTCATCCCAGTTATTTTGACTAGAAGTTTATTTTGTGCAGCATAGGAAATAGAGATCCACAAATACTAACCAGACATAGGAAAAAGTATCGGTGTGTAGGTTTTCAAATCAGTAGTGTGGAGCAGAGATCTGCTGGTGCAGAAAACACTGATGAGGTTGAAAAAGCTGTACTTGCACTCTCTGTTTTTTTTTTCTCTTTTAGCTGAAAGTCAGCTAGATATAGTTTTCATTCCATGGAAACTCTTCATAATGAGTATACATTTATATTGCAAACCCTTATTCCCTGTGGCCCCATGTGGCTTTTTAAGACCAAATATAAAACCTTCTTCACCATTACTTTATCCCTTTGTCCAGATATCATTCAGAGCTACAGCTGATTTTCTAAATTACATCATATGTAAGTAGATTTATTTTTTTTATTTTCTGCAGATATAGTTTAATTTCCTTTTCCAATTTGCGTGGGTGCACACTCATAAATTTTAAATATATTTAACCTCTTTTCAAAGAATCCTTTTAATTTCTCTAAGGTCCATGAACTTTAACTTTGATACACAATATTTTGTACATTAAAACCCCACAAAAACATCCAGAAATAATGCTTTAAACACCTTACTACCTTTCCAAAAGTCCTCTTTTTCCCTCATGAAACAAAACATTCCCCTGCGTGGTGGTCCTGGTAGCCCAGAAACAAGGGCTTCAGCAGAGAGGCATTTGCTGGGTCTTTGCTGATCACAGAGTTCATCAAGTATCTACTTAATGAGGGAAGATTGGATGGGCCACCCTGGTCCCAAACAGAAATCTTGCAAGCCCAGGAACTGACCAGCACCTCTGGCTGCTAGAGGAAGGCAGAGAACACATTTCCACATGGCTGTGATAGGTTAATTTGCACTCATGGCAAGTCCTTTGTCACCTCCTAAGATATTACCAGTGATGAAAGGATCCTACCTTAAACTGAGGCATTTTAAGCGCCTGCTATGTCTGAATAGTCACCTTGTCACCCAGGCAGATCATTACCACTGTCATCTCTTGTTCCTCACCATTAGATGTCCTTTTCTAAGAGTAACCTCCCTGGGAAGTCCACATCCACACTTGCCGGGGGATGATGCTGGACTATTTCCTTGACTCTAATAAACCTTTGCTGTGAAAGGCAAGGAGCAGGAAGCAAAGGACCTGCCCCCAAGCTGAGCATTTTTGCTTCCTTTTGAAGAGCAAATAGCAACCTCCAAGCCCAGTTTGGGTGACCTGTCTAGGAGAGCAAGAAGGGACACCCTGTTTCAGATGCCAGAGAAGATGACCAGGGGACCACAACTAGCCAGCATGGGAATGTCATGTTGGCTGTAACTACATTTCCAGCTCATGCTCCACAGCAGGTCCTGGCTGCTGGTACATAACCCCAGCTCACAGCAGCACCTGAGATCACCAGAAAGAGCACACAAGCCTCTGGGATTGTTCAGTGAGGATCATCTGCCTCCTCCTTGTTTTGGTTTGCAAATGGAATTATCCCCAATATATCTCTGTGTATATATATATATACACACATAAACACACACACACATATTTATTTTTGATTTCACTGTGATCTTTCTCAGATTTCTCAGTACTGGCACTGCTCAGGGCTTGCCTGTGAGGTGGAGGCAGTGGAACAAGCACAGATTCTGGCACAGTGTGGAGGCAGGCAGGGACTGTGCTGTACGCCACTGCCTTTGTCTCCAGCTTTTCTCTGTTCATCGAAGGCTGCCAGGCAGCAACCTCGGTCACATGGAGGTTTTCTTCAGGGAGCCACTGCTCCAAGAGATACTCTGAAAAGATGCACCCTTAAACTGGTGCAGTCACTGAGAATTGTCATTATGGCGTTTATTAAAACTGTTTACAAGGCACAAATGTAAGACAAAAGGAAATAGATAGTAATCGCTTAACAGAATCTGACACCACTCACAAATTCAGAAATCTCTGGAGGAAAGACGAGGGACAGGTTAACAGCCTTTCTCTTTTGGGTCCAAGGGGCATTGTGTGCTGCCAGCAGCAGTGACCAGCTTGAGTGTCCATCCGCTGATCCCTTGGCCACTCTGTGAGATGGCCCCTTACATCTATTGGGGGGTGACTGGCTGGCAAGTGTAATTGGGGGCTGTCACTGGGGACACCTTCCTTGCTGCCCCCCTGCCCCCTGTGCCTGACCCCAACCTGCAGACCCCTCAGTGGGCTCTGGGGTGGAGGGTGGCTTGTACCTGCCGTGCTCATTGCCAGCAGGTCGTGCCCTCCCCATCAGCACAAAGCCACCGTGCAGCAAAAGGGCTTTGTTCGACCTGGACCCCAGGGAAAGCCCACTCATAGCATTGGGTTCAGTCCTTTTGTTTCCAGGTTAAAAACTTGACCTTCCCCTCCCCTGAGCTTGAAACAGCCCTCACAGCACTTCTGTTCAGCAATTACATTTTCTTTTAAAATCTTTCTTTGGGGCTCAGGTGACAAAAAGACTTTGATAATATAAATAGGTCTCCAGACCTTTTGTGTGGGTAAAAAACTATAGGAAAAACAAGAGGGAAAAAAAAAATCTGTCCCTCTCTAATTGGCATAATTCCATCAGCCCTGGTTTATAATTTAAGATAGATCAATTCTGCAGCTGACATGATAGATGTTGTCATCAATACTTGGAAACAGCAATTTATAATTCTTTGTTTGGGGACACAGCCATCCACCTACCTCTGTGGGGGTATTATGTGTGAATCAAGAGCAATATGTGGCCAGTAGACTAAGACTTAGACTTCCAGCCATGCACCTTATTAAAATAATAAATATTTTCATTATCCAGAGAATCCATTATAGTTCTCTGTTTTAGCTATTGTTAACTAATAATTTGGATTAATTACCAAGTTAAATCATTAAAAATTAAATCCATATATTTTGCTTCTTTAAAAGAGTGATAGCTTGCAACCATTTGTGTATTATGCATGTTAAGTGGGAGAGTGATGAAATATGTTGTGTTAACTTAACTTTGACAGCATCTGTATCCATGCCATATTACACTCTGGTCTTATCAAATCTCAGAAGCTACAGTGTATAAATAGACTGTGATGATATTTACAGGAGAGAAATAATTCACAATATTTTTGGCATCTTTTGTAGTGACTAGAGAAGAGCCACCTAACGAATACAATATACAATAATGCAATAAAGGAGCGTGTAAGAGCACAGAATCAAGGAGCACTTACACCTGCTGAGTCAGTTAAGGTTAGGCATATGTTAGCGATCAGGCATAAACACAAGTTTCATCCTAAGGAATTTCAAAGCAGATTGCAAGTTTAAATAAATAGGGAAACACAATTCAGAGCTCATTTCTCTCTCTGCTGAAGCAACGCCAGCCATTGTGCTGGAACTTAGCACTGATTTAATGAAACATTATCTGGTTGAAGACATAAAGATACAGGGAGAAAGTAAAGTTAGTTAGAGAGAAAAATTGTTTCCAAATGTACATATTTTTATGTTAAGAGTACTAAACTATGGACTGCTCAAACTGCAAGTTACTGAGCTCAATATGGGAAGAACAGTGACATTGGATAGGCTGTGATATACAGATGGCCAGACTAGATAATCCAGTGGGTTTGCCTTTGCTGTAAACTATGACATTATGAAAACCCACTACTACATTGAAAACTCTTTACACTTAAGCGTCTAAGTATCCACAGTGGAACACTTTATTTGAATTTAAATAGCAAACAGCAAACCTATTATAAAGTATACTCATTAGACTACTTTAGAGACCCCTGGAAAAACAAAACACATCCAAAAGCACTGAGGGACTGATTCTGCAAAACTGGCTCTAATTTAGGATCTCTTGCCCCAGTGGAGCTGGTGCCCAGCAGAAACAGGTACAGCTCAGAATGGTGATGATGTGCTAAAGCAAGACTAAATAATGCTTCTTGGCTTTTCAACTCACAGAAGACATTAGTGTCTAGGCATTTTGCAAACACTCACCGAGGAACCACATGTGTCCTGTTACAGCCTACACAAGGGCTCAGAGCAGTTACCAGAGCTGCCCTGGGAGCACTGCCTTGCAGCGAGACATGGAAGTGCATCACACTTCCACACGTGTGACTGTGCTTGGCAACCCTCCCTGCCAAACAATGCAGCAGTCTGCCCTCTGAAGGAATTGCTGTTGGGACAAGAGCAGGCATGGATTTACTGAAGAGATGTGGTGAGGTGTAACAGCCCTCACTTTGTCCCTGAAACCGCAAGATGTGACATTCACTGTCTCATCCTGGACCACGCTGCACGTACATGGGCTGTCCCCAGCAACCACTGAAATTCACAGGCAAAAAAGAGGTTCTGCCTGTGTCCCACCACTCTGGTGTGTCACAAGTGGGGCAAGATGTGGAATTTCTTGTTCTTGAGACACACTGTACTAATGCTAAAACATTTCCTACACTGGCCACTTCCAGAAATCCTCTCTTCTGTTCTTCGAAAGCATTCGGCTAAGGTCTTATGAATTTGCTAGGAATTAATTTCTTGCTGGGTACGTGTTTAAAAGGTAGCTCATACCAAAGAGATACTATGGTGGTATTTTGCATACAGGATGTTGACTAGGAATATAGTATTTCTCACCTCCCCCTTATTTTATGTTACATTAAAATTATCTTTACTCTTCCTCAGGCAGTTGCTATGCCATGCTTAAGACAGAGAGTCTGAGAAGAGGGAAATGTCAACATTTAAGATGATGTTCAGCTTTCCTGTTACATGCAATCTTTATGTAAGGGATTTGAATTACATATTGTTCCTAGGCCTTTGGCTCTTCTTGCAAAGTCTGCTTGACTGGGCACAGTTGCTTGCTTATTCTTAATGAAGAGTTGTTAACAGAGGAAGGAGCACAATGAAGGGGCAAGTTATGTCTATATGGATAATGAAAAAAATATATATAATGATCAGGATTAGCACATGGCATATTTTTATTTATATAATGCCATGCTTTCATAAAAAGGCAGGTTTCATTCCCTACAGGAGTTGAAAACACGTTGACAAGTCACACAGCAAGGGATGACAGGGGATTGCTGGTGGCTGCGGGAAAGCTGTGGGTTACAACAGGCAGTGGGGAAGGACTTTCTTCAGTCACCATCCTGAAGTTTTTTTAAACAGTCTGTGTCAATTTACTGTATGTTATGGTTTTGATCATGGAACCCACTGGAGATAGATGGGACACTTCTAAGTAAGAAAGCAGCAGGTGAGTTTACTGTTCAGTGGCTGGAAAGAAGGAAGGATTTTAATGAATAAGACATGGAGCACAGAGGATGCTCCAGCCACAGGGACCATCCACAATGTTATACTGAGGAGCCAGCAGAGGAGCCTAGCCAGGCACATCACAAACGAAGCAAATTTAGGGGTGGAAGGTTAACCTGTAGGTGAGGTCTCACATACAAGGAGTTTAAAAAATGCTACCAGGGTCAGAGGAAACATTGAGCACCTGGCAGATAGCCAAAGCAGTTGGGATTTTGAATTGACATTAATTTCAATGCAATTAGTCTTGATGTTATCTGCTCTGTTTGAGAGGAGAATCACAGCCATGATGGGAAAGAAAAGAACACCACAATAATGATACACAGTCAAGAAATGTAAAAGAAAAATAATAATTTTTTGTGCTAAAACATATTAAAAACATAAAACATACCGCCTATCATTATGTATTACTCTTTGAAATTTAATTCACTCAGTGCTGCTCGTGCTGTTTGTTTACATTTTCTATTGATCTCAGTTTGGAAGATGAATTTAACCTATGGAATTTTTCTTCCAAGTTCCCACACTTGAGCTACCACTTGTGAGCATTGCAGTCCACCTTGCTCTTCACAGAATGACCTGGGTTAAATTCCAGCACTGGTGTAAAGGGGGTCCCACTTCTAGTGATTTAGTCCATAAAGGCAGCCTAAGCTTGCCCTGCTGTATGTACCATTTCAGAGGTGATTTAAGCACTTCTGCAAATCATTGCTTAAGTTGGGTCTCAGGGAAAGAATAGGGGTCATGCTGCAATGGGCGCTGCACAACCTTCCTTAAAACAAGAAGAGTGAGGCAGCACAGGCTGTGGCTTGAAAAGGTCAGCATAAATATGCTGCCCTTCACTCCTTCACACATAAGTAATGTATTTGTTGAGAATGTTACCTGCTTTCCAGGCTCAATCTTCTGTTGTGGTAAGCTTTACCCCAGCTGACAGAAAACCTGTTTTCAGGTGGCTTTATGTGTCCATTAATACTGTACCAAGCCTGGCATCTGAATTGGCATGACTTTTTTTTCATTTTCAGCTTCATTTGCTCTGGGTAGGCAGGGGATGCCACAAGCCTGCCCAACCGGGACGCATCCTTCTCCATCCCCCTGGGGAAAGTGAGGAGACAGGCATTACAGGAGCCGGCTGTCGTGTGTCACTCCAGGCTGAAGATGTGCCACATCCCGAGGGTCGGGGGACTTCTGGCAGTAGGAGGCAGCACCACCTTGGCTGTGGAAGGGAATAGAAGCAGCTGTGGAGTGGCTTGGGACTTTCAGATGACTTGCCGAAACTGGCGTGCAAACTGTTTTCAGACCCGTGCAAACGGGTTTTCAAACCTTTCCCTTGGAGTGCGCCTACGCTGCAGCCAAAGCTGCGCCGCAGCTTGTGCAAGGTTACCGGCCCTAAATTAAATGAAACTAACTCAGGAACGAATAACATACAGTCACAAAACCAGACGAGAAGCCTGCATAAATGCTTGAGCCTGAGCACTGCTCTGGGCTGCCAGGGTGTCATTCACGTCAGGGTGCCCTAGCCAGCTGCCAGCTGGGTTGGCTCGGTCTCCAAGAGCAGGGATCTCCTAGTGTGGGATCGCTCTGCAGATATTCGCGTTGGTGCTCTTGCATGAATAGCCCCCTTTTTGTCACGGATTTTGCACATTTCTTCTCCCCGTCTGCGATGACATGGCACTTCTCTGGCAGCTACTCGCAGCTTAGCTGAAAAGCCCAGTATTCTGGAAAGTATTTAATGTGTGTTAACCTCTCTTAATGTGATTCAGCAACTACAAATCAGAAGCGCCTGCCTCCCCTGGCCAGCCAGATATCACAGCCGGTGCCTCACACATGCTGGATGGCAGTGAAAGGCATCTTACTCGCTTTGGGTGGCAAATGCTGATGATCGGTACTTTTATTTTTAACCAGAGATCACTCATTTTTAAATGCTTTGTGCAATCCAGGGACCTTTAATTGCCTGTACAAGTCTAGGTGGACCTGTATGGACATGAAGACTTGCACAGGTGCAGTTTATTACATATCTGATGAAGAACTGGTGCAAAAAAGGCCTTAACCCAGCCCAACCCCTGGACTGCGGAGAGAGCCCGTGGGAGCACCCCGGGCTGCTGGCTCCAGCACCGAGAACCAGGACCACGTCCCCGGTCCCGGCCCACAGTAAATGCCACAATTTCTCCCCAGTGTTTCTCAGCCGAACATCGTGGTCCTTACCACGCGTGAGGTGCTGGTGAGCCGGGGTGCTGTGGCCCACCCCAGGGTACCTGGCCAGGAGGAGGAGGAGGAGGAGGAGGAGGAAGAGGGGGAAAAAACCCACCCCGAACCCAACTTCAGCGGGCCAAACCCCGCACCGGGGTGCCCGTTGCCACCAACTCCCCCTACCCGCCGGGCTGTGCCGCCCCCCCGCGCCGAGCGGGCGCTGCGCGGACGCGGGCGCTGCGTGCGCGGGGCGGGCGCCGCCTCGGCCGCGCTCCCGGCGGCGGGCGGGAGGGAGGGAGGAGGCGCGGGGGAGCGGGGCGGGAGCGGAGCGCGGCGGCGGCGGCGGCCGAGCCGAGCCGAGCCCAGCCGCGCCGCACCGCTCGCACACGAGCGGTGGCACGGTGTGCTCTCTTCTGGGGGCAGGGTGCTTGCTTCTTTCCTAGGGGGAAGCGGCGGGAAGGGGGCTCTGGGCGTCCGTCCCCTCCCGCGCGTGTGCGGAGAGCGGCCGGCGGCGGCGCCGGGGGTGCTCCGCGCCCTCGCCCTGCCCGCGGTGCAGTTACGATGCGCCCCGGACGCCGTGTGGTTGCAGCGCGGCGGCGCTGACATCGCTCACCATGGACAGCTTCGACTTAGCTCTCCTTCAGGAGTGGGACCTGGACTCTCTATGGTGAGTGGTGCCTCTGCTTCCCCCGGGCGCGGGGACAAGGGGCTGCGGGCGATGTGCGGTAACTGGAGGGGGTGCGATAACTGGGGCATGTGCAGTAATTTGGAGTGGGTGTGCACTTACCTGGAGAGGTGCAGTAAATTTGGGGTGCAGCAATAGTGGGCGTGCAATAAAGGGGGGGGCATTGGCCCGAGGGTACAATAACTGGGGCAGCGGGTGTATTAGCAGAGGGTGCAGCCCGGAGAGGTGTCTCCTCTGTCACTTGCTCTCCCAGCATCGCTGGCTCGGCAGGGGCAGAGGGACGAGTGCCCATCCCCTGACTGCCAGGGTGGATCTGGGAGATGAGTGTGGTGTTTGGCTGGAGGGGTCACCTGCACTCGTCCCTCCGCTCCCCCCCGCTGTCACCCCCTTCTCCTCAATAATACCTTGTGCCCACCCACCTCTGGTACCTCGAGTTGGACTCATCCCCCGTCCTTTCTGCACGCCCCTTTCACCCCCCACCCCCACCTTCTCCCCGCAACTCCCTCCCGGGCTGTCTTTATTGCGCCCCCCGCGCTGCATGCCCTTGACCTCCCCCTGCACACCCCCGTCCCTGCCCGCCCCGGCGGCGGGTGCGGGGCTGCCAGGGAGGAGGAGAAACAATTTCTAGAAATGTCATTAGCGGCTGGAGGTGGAAAGCGCTGCCCTCCCCCCTGCACCACCCTCCCCAGGCTGCTGCCTCTGCCAAGTCCCGGAGTTTGCTGCGGGAGTCACGCTGCCCCCGGGCGGCCGCCGCTCCCCGCCGCCGGCCCCGGGGCGTCGGGTCCAGCCGGGGTCCGCGGGGTGGGGAGGAAGCGCTCCGCTCCCCGCTGGAGCCCCCCGGTGTGCGGGGAAGCGCCCCGGGGCCGCGCCGGGACCCGCGAGGCGATGCCCGGCGGGAGCCGCGGTGGGACTCGATCCCGGGGGCTCCCCCGGTGGGACACGAGTGCGGTGCCGCGGAGCCCCGCTCGCAGCCCGGCGCGGGCAGGCCGTGCTGCCTTCCCCAGCGGGGCGCCGGCCGGGCCGGGCCGGGCCGGGCCGGGCCGGGCCGGGCCGGGGCGGTGCGCTCCAAGCGGGTGCGGAGGCGGCGCGCTCCAAGCGGGTGCGCTCCGCGGAGCAGCGGCGGCACTGCGCGCCCGCCCGCCGGCTCTGGAGTGCGGGGAGCTGAGGTTTCTTTTGCCGGGAGCCAGATACCGCTGTGCATTTTGTTCTAACCGTGTTAGGTGATCTATGGCTTCTGTCAGTAGGGTGCGCGTTCTGCAGCGCCGGCTTCTCTCCTCGCTGGCAGGTGTAGCAAAAGAAGCTGGACCTGCGAGTCCCGTTAGTTGAGCCGCTTCTCACAAAAGACTTCAGGATGATGAGAACAGCTTGCGCTGCATAATGTGGGTGCTCATAAATGCATACATTGATAACATCGAGCCCAATAAAACTTTTACATTGCTATGGGAACTTTAAAGAGCATGGATAATACAAAATTAGTTATTACCCCATAAAAGTTTTTAATTATAGTGTTTCTCTCTGTGACACAAGTTAAGGTTATGTCCTCGTTTCAATTATAAATACCCATATTCAGTTTATATCCAAACCATAACATTTATCTCTGGCCTGATTTTAAATTTACAGTCCATATGCATAGTTTTACAATTAAATTACATGTTTTTTCTATTAAACAAGAGTGGGAGAAATAATACTTTTACACTTTTGAATGCTTTTCTCTTTCTCCTTGAATGAAGACGAACTTTGGGTCAATTTTCTATTTCAGCAAAAGTGGGCTGTGCATTACTGTGTTGTCTGAGAAGGCTATTTGAGTTAATAATGATTTGAAAAACTAACAGCGTAACTCCGGGACATTAGGGATCTAGGCTGTGTCTGGCCATTACTTCTTCTCATAACCTTTTTAGCACGCTTCTTGACTGTTCTGGAGCCACTTTCAAATGACTGTGGTTGCCATAAGACTCCTGTATGGGTCCCAAAAGACATCAGATGTTTTCCAGGTAAATTACCTTCTTAAAAATATCTGTATTTGCATTACTTGCAATCTTGTGGTTTCATAGCTCTTGTTACTTGTTTTCCTCTATAGCTGTTGCAGTTTAGAAGGCGAGTTCATCAGAAGGGCTCCAAAAAGCACACTAGAAGTCATTGCATAGAGGCAGGCCTGCATTCACTGCTGAGCTTTCACCTCTTTGTAGGGGCTGAACTGCACAAATACCCAGAGCAGTGCCTAGTGAGGGGAGCAAGGGGGTTGCTGTTGTGTTTCCGAGTCCTTTTTGGGGCACTAGGTTTTGCCACCAGCTTTACCTTGGAATATCAGATCATGGGCTGAGAGTTTATCACGAAGCAGCTGTTTGACAAGTGGTTCGGAATAGTGAGTTTTGAAAAGTTGTACAAACAGTAGTAAATAAAAGCTTACTTTGGCTTAGGGAAAGCTTCCAAAGTCTGTTGTGAAGGTCAGTGGTGCCCTGGGGCCCTGGGTCATTCTCCCATTTGAAGGCAGGGTGGCTGTTGCATGCTGCCCTCCTGCCATCCTGCCTGCTTGCCACGGGGCAAGTTAAGGACATTCTCAAGAAATCTGGTGTGAATTCTGTACTAAACTGGCCAAAGCATAGCTTTTGAACATGGTGATGTTCAGCTATGAAGACTTATGAGAATGCCTTCAAGGTTGTGCAGTTGTTGCCAAAAAGGGAAATAAAATATACCACATAGATAGGAAGTACTTCATGGCAAAGAGCAACACTTAAAGAGACTTAATTTTCTCTGCAGCAAGAATGAATGTTGTCCTTTATTCTTTTGAATGTGGCCATAATGGCAATTTGTGCTCTTAATTTATGACTGAAAATCCACTTTTTGAAGTATTTGGTCAACATTTTGTTTAGAAGTGCAGTAATTAAATATTAATGTGCTGTTCTAAAGTGGGGTTTTTTGTTTTTTGTTTTTTATTTATTTGAGGTGTTCTTGGAAAAATCAAAAGGTGTTTCAGAATGAACAGGGGCATGCTAATCAATTTGCATTGATTGTTGCTATTATACTATTAATGAATTTTCTTTCCAATTAATACATGCTATGTCTTTTGCTGTAACAGAGAAGATGTAATGATATATCATGTAGTGACTATAAGACAGTATTTAGCTAGTAAACTGTAATGGTAGAATATTGTAAGCTATTTTCTACTAAACAGTAGTTTTTCCAGATTGCATGGATGCCAATAGCACTTCTGCTTTCCAGAAAACTGCTATAATTCAAATAGTGAAATCTGAGCACAAACTCAAAAGGAAATTTAAGAAAACATACCAATCTGTGGCGTAAACCAAACTTGTGCCCATTTGGGAAGCTTTTTTGGAACATTTTAGTGTGATCAGCCCAAGTTAACTCAAGGTGCTGTTGCTGCTGACCAGCAGAGTTATCTGTTATCAACAGACTTCAGACCACAGCCGTGTCTCCTGTTCTTCTGTCTCCATGCATTTACTTGTGTGCTGCATGTGCAGTTCTGCTTGACAAGTGTCAAGGATGTGGATTCTCCAGTGCGTTACAGGTTTGCATTTGTTTACACTGGACAAAAAGAGGTGGAAAATCACAGGTGGAGGTGTTTTATATGCCTGTTGTACATCAGTAAACATACTACACATGATGGAAAGCAGCAAATGAACAGACCAAAGGACCTAATCAGAGTGCCCAAACTAGATCTGCATTACAGGCATTTGTTTTGTTATTTGCTTTATTTAGCAAATCAAGATCAAAATTCAGCCAGGTCCTTACCTCCGTGCTTAGGTTTGGGCACAGCAATAGTGAAGCAATAGTGAAGACCAGTCAGTAAAGGCTCTCCTCAAATGCTGATGTAAGGTACATGCATAGACAGAGTTGTTCCCCATTCATTAAAAGCAATTAGCAGATGTATTAAAGCACTTACTGTGTTGTACGAAACAAGAAAATAATTTTGAATGCAAGATGTTTGTTAGCCACAGACAAAACAGTGTTTGTTTAGGTAAAAGAAGCCAAGTATGTAATTGGTTTGTTTGGTAGTTACCTGATACTTCTGTGCGTTTTGAGTTAACATTATTTTTGTAGGGGTTGGATAGTCCTGTAAAAAATGTATAGCTGTATAGCTTCCAAGCTCAGATCAATATCAAATGCCACAGTATAAGATGGCCCAGTGTATTTTACAGACCTTGTACTGAATTATTAGTTCATTTGCTATCTTTGGGTCTGTTCCTGCTCCATTTGAAGTCAATGAGAGTTTTGTTTGGAAGTTGCTATTAACAAAAAGTGGTCAGACATCCAGCAGTCTTATAAATGAACCTTTTGTAACTTCTTGATTCCAGGTTGCCTGGCTTTTAGTCTCTACATTTTGCATTTGTGTAAAGCAAGATTTTTTTTTTTTCTTATGTTGCATGGTGTTTACCGGAGACAGTTTTAGAAAGCTAATTCTACACATACTTCTTCAGTCGAAGTAGAAGATCACAATGTTTATTTTCAGATAACAGTAAGCAGCTACTTTGGGGTGAGAGGGGTCACTCTCTCAGTATGGTAACAGGCCGGACCAGCTTGACCTTTTCACAGAAAATGCTCAGCAATAATACCTCCCTCTCAAAAAAAAAAAAAAAAAAAGTTAGTGTCCACTTTTATCTCACATCTCCTTTACAACTCTACTCCAGCCTGTGTCTTGGACTTTACCCTTATTTTTTTCTTTTTACCTCTTTCCCCTTTTCAACCAATAATGCTTGAAATCATCTTTGTCTCTTTATTTCTCTCTGTGGTGTTTCCTATTCTCCCTTCCTCCCAGTGTCAACTCACAGTTACCACCTGTCCCTCATTGAGATCCCATCTAAGCATTTTCTCTTTCTGTGATGATTATAAGTTGTGAGCAAACAATAGACAAGTAATAACTATAGATTGTTCCCTTCTCCTGCTTTCACAGCATGTTCTCTCTTCTTGATGCCTGTATTTTAGGCTGGAAGCCCTTTGGGTCAGGAACTGCTTTTATTGTTTGAGCTTTTTTTTCTGACAGCACTGAACAAATTGTATGCACTAAAACATTATAAATAATAAGAAGAGCAAGCTTTTCATGGTCAAAATACTTTATAAACATCGGCTGAATAATAATATTTTAAAAACATGTCTGCTGTGCTGTGTGAGTGCTCATTTGCTGGATGTAATATACCACATCCTCCTCATTTGAGTCTCCACTGAGTCCAGAGGCTTTGCTAGCTTGCATCAGATGAGAATCTGGATATTATCTCTAATTCACAGTACTTAGTACTTTTTTTTTTAGAATAATTAGTTTTTTAAGGTTGTGATTTGTTTTTGTCTAATAAGTAAAATTCTGTTACACCAGTAGGACAATGGATGTGCTTTCATTTGTCTCCCTGAGGACTGTTTGGGTACCCATGCCCAATTGTGTGATGCAAGAGATGAACAACCCTTTAGGCTTTCATTCTGACACTCACACATGTAGATTTGTCCTCCTCTGGGGATGTATTCATCAGAAGTTGAGGCAAAACCCTTACTCTAGGTTATTGGAGAAGGGTTCAGAAGACGGCATGAGATGCATGCAGCATTTCTCATTCTTTGTGAATATTTTGAGGAAAATACCAGATTTCTTAAAACTAGTGGACGAGAAGTATGGGCCATTAAAAAGCAGCATTCCAAAAAGTACTGGCTGTGGGAACATCTTGTCATCCATATATTAACAGTAATTTCATACTCCACTCCATGACACTGTCATTAAAGGAAGCAGCTATTTAATTACGGGGGTTTCTAACTTCATAAAACAAATTAATCCATTTGCTTCATATTTATGACTAGGAAATGACAAAGCATGAATAAAAAGAGAGATACCTTACAGTCAGGTTATTACTTTTTAAATAATTGGAGTAATAGAGTAAAAGCTGTAGAAATGAAGAGAAATTGGCATCACATACAGGTAAAAATCAGGGAGGTTAAGTTCTGTGTGACATGTTGTCTCATCTGACAGACCGATCACATTGTTACTGTGAAGTGGCCCTGTCAAAAAATGAGATTTTGAAAGGATGGCATTTTCTAGGAAACCCATGGAAACTTTCTTTGTATATGGTTGGTTAGCTGTAAGGCTAATTCCAGGGGAAAACCACAAGTTCCTAGGGAAAAACTGGAAGTAGGAAAAGGGAAAGCTGTAATCAAACTTCCTTGGTTTTGAACAGAGCTAGCTCTTCACAAACCCTGCCCCGCTGGGCAGCAGGAATTCCCATTTTGGTACTGCTGCTGGGGACTGGATTTGCTGTCTGACTGCTCCCAGGAGCAGACTGGTCCCTGCTTTGGCCAAATCCATTGGATTCACATAATTACCAGTAGGGCTACTCTTCTGTCTCTTAAAAATCAGAATTAAAACACTGGTTATACTTGCTGGTTCTGCCTAAGGCCTCAGGAGAGCAAATAATGGATACTTACAGTTGAATACTCAGGTAATCCTGTACATAATTTCTGAATAAATTGTGGGTAACTACAACTTTGTACTCAGGAGAAAGAGTGAATGAACTGTAGTGACAGTTAAATGAACATAATGACAATCATTAATATTCTGTGCTAAATGTTTTCTGTATCTTTTCAAAGGTAAAAATGCATAACTTGTGTTCTTCTCTTACAACTTGATAGCTCAACTTTCCTAGTACCTTAAACAAACAAAAATAATTTTAGTGGCTTAGGAGGACTGCATTTTATCCTCTTAGGAAGATTTAAACCTGAATGCATGTACCAAGGACCTGGATACAAATGTATCTTGGGAAATATGACAGTAGGAATGCAATTTAAACTTAGCCTCAGAGAACCTTTATGTATTTCTTAAAAAATAAATTAGTTCCAATGCAGCAGTGGTGGTCTCAGCAGGCAGGAAACACTTAAAATTATGCAGGAGGGACCAGAAATCTTTGCAAAGAAGCTTTTTGTTGCTATGTTTTGTTTCTCAATAAAGATGATCCACAACTGTAAGTACTTAAAACTAAAAACAAGAGGGTTGTATCTGACAAAAGCTGCACAACTTCTTAATGTAACCCAGTCTTTCTGTGTGGTTGTTTGCACATGTTTTGGAGCAGAGAAGGAGTCCTTTGTGGCTCAGCCTGGTTTGACTACATGGCAGGAGTGTACAAACAGAGGATGAAGGTTGTGTCTTCTTACAGTATGTTTTGATTGCTTTGAGCTGCAATCATTTCTTTCTGCACATATCACTTTTGAAATATGTTAGGGAGAAACTCATGGCTTCCCTGGCTCGTGCATTGCCATGATGGTGCAGTCTAGATGCCAGGTATTATGATGACCTGTGGTGGTAAGAAAAATGCAAATATGACAGACAGATGGATCAGAAGGAAAAAGGTTTGTTGAAATATGCATTTGCAGAGTTCAGAATCAAAAGCCATTTCAGCAGTGGTCTCTCCAACTGTGCATCTCCCTGTTTCTATCCTTGCCTTCTTTGTTTTGGTCACTGTGAAGGTTTCGGGGAGCCTGTTCTCATGCACTGATGTTGGCAGGTGTCCTAAATCTCCTCTGGGGGGATGTTAGCTTTTGTTCTGCTGATGCTAAATGGTGTCTACATCCTAGTGATGCACCAAAAGAAAATTGATTCCTTCTGTCATTGACCACTTGTGATTGACCAGAAGGGTTCATCTCTCAGGTCTGTCAATTTTCAGAGAGAATGATGTAACTTTAATGTTTTTGTGCTCATTTGCCTTAGAACAGCAAGTGCAGTAGATGGTTGTACCTTAGCCTAGAAAAAATTAACAGACTGATCTGACAGAGACTCTGGAGAAGATAATTACATTGAAATGCATCCAATAGATGACACTTTTTAATATTTTTTGTTTCTGACATAGGGAGGGAACTTGTCATGTCATCAACTGTTTTTAAAGGACAAAGTAACAATAAAAGCTAAGCATGCATTTCTTCATTTGTGTTTGGCAAAGACTGTGTAACATTTTCTGCAGGATGATGACCTTGAATTAACTAAATGTCACCAGTTTAAAGAGTAAATTAATGTCACAATGTGCTTTATTTGTGGTTAGGCCTGAAAACTGTCAGGAATTTCTTAATAGAAAAGGTGTTTGTGTGCTAGTCCATTTACCAAGGCTCCCCACAAGAAAACCACCGTGACCCTGACTGATCTGAATTTGTGTCACCACATTGCCTTGTACACCAGCGTGTTTGCAGTTCGTGGAGCTCATCCTTTCAAAGTGTGTCATGGAATCACAGAATGGCTTGTGTTGGGAGGGACCTTAGAGATCACTTAATGCCAGCCCTGCTGCCTTGGACAGGGACACTTTCCACTAGAGACCATGAGGCTCAGAGCCTCTTCCTACCTGGCCTCGAACACTTCCAGAACAGGGCATCCACAGCTTCTCTGGGCAGCCTGTTTCAGTGTCTCAGCAGTGTCTTTACCCTCACAGGAAAGAATTTCTTCCTTATGTCTATCTAAACCTACCCTCTTTCGGTTTGAAGCTGTTCTTCCTTGTCCTATCACTACAGCCCTTGTAATAAGACTCTCCCCAGCTTTCCTGTCAGCCTGCTTTAGGTCCTGGAAGGTGCTAAAAAGTCCCCAAGGCTTCTTGTTTCCTTTTCCTAAGGAGTGAATCCCATTCACAGCCTAGTCTCTCTCTAATGTGAAAAGGGCAAGGATTATAGTTGGTTTGGGTCTGGTTTTTGGTAACTGCCAGTGTCTATGAAAATCCGTTCCAAACCCATAGCATTGGTAACAAAAATGTTACGTATTGCCAATATCTGTGGTAATGTATACCTGTTAATGTATCCCTGGCCATTCAGTACAGATGATTCTGCAACATCTGAGGTGGAATGGTGTTGAGATAACCCCAACAAAGGAAAGCACAGATAAATGCTTTTGATGCTGGAGCTGAACCAGCTTTTGTAGATCCAAGCAAACGATCTCTTTATGGCATTCTTGAAGGCTTCACACTTCACAAGACCTTGCCAACTTGGGTGTGTGGCTGCGCGAACATGATTACATAGCAAGTGGTATAAATGCAACCCTTTTTTTTTTTGTTGTTGTTCTTAGAAGTATATAAGTAGCAGTATCTTGAACTAATTACAGCTGATGTAAAGCACATTTAAGGAAAGCCATTAGCAAAGAATTAAAACTAGAGCAGATTAGCTATTCTTTAATGGCCTTGACTGTAGATCTTTTGATGCCTTGGTAACTTTTCTAACACTCATTGCTCATCTGTCTTTATTCAATGGCTGAGAAGCTTTTTTCAAGTCACAGTGTGGTTTTAATGTGAAAAATTTGCTATTTTCTGCTGAAAAAATTATTACCGGGAAAGGTAGATTCTATGGAGTTCTGTACTGTTTTTGTTGTTGAGATTTAAAGCATTTTGCTTCTCAATGTGTCTGTATAATAGAATGAGCAATCCTTAATATGCTTCCTAGGAGTTATTAATTATTTACTTTCTTGAAATACAGATCATAGACAATTTTACATGACTTCCCTTCGTACAGGCTTTCTTGACTCTCTTTTTATTTTTGTATACTTTGCAAATGTCTATAAATTAATTTTCACTGAAAGGGAAATAAGTAATTTAGATGATTGCAGCTGTTTCATAATTAATTAATTTCAATTTAAAATAATCAAGTAGTGCCCATCTATTGTTCTGTGTGCTTTTCTGAGGCATTAAGATTCACAATGTCAAAATAATTTCCAGATGGAAATGCATACTTTATAATCTGAGAAAAAATATCTGGTTTTGTCAAAAACCTGAAGAGTCCTGCCCTGATCTAAAAAGAAAGTATTATGCTTAAGCACATTTTTCAGGTTTTGAGCCATTGCTTTAGGAATTACTTGAAAGTCCCAATTTGCAAAGTTTTATAGGGTAGTAACTTACAAACAGAACTATAGAGTAAGAGGAATATATATGGCTATATATTAATTTGTTCCCTCAAATACTCCTGGCATCTGTTAAAATGTAACAAGGCTTAGCACATTTCCCCCTTTTTTTCACTCGTCTGTGATAAAGAGAAATATTTGCAATGATAAATAATCTCTTTGCTAATAATCAATAAATAACACATTCTCCTGATAAAAAATTCATGGTAAAATGAAATAAAAAAAAATGAGCAGAAGGAAAAATAGTGGAAATGGTACGCTGAGAAAGTCGGTTTGTTCTTATACTTTAATTTGTGCTAGGGGTAATGGAAGAACATTTAAGATGGCAGTTTGCAATAAGAATAAAAAAATCTTTCCTGAACATGTAAGACTCTTATGTAAGAGGTTTACATTATGTAAATGTTAGTGTTATTGGCAATAGTCCATTATAAAGGAAAACTTCATATTCAGAAAAGCATTTTCAAATAATGGGATAGATGCAGCAATCTCTAGTCCTCACTTGGACAACTTTCTCTTTGAAGTCAATGGAAGTTTTGCCTGAATAAGGTGGAAGAAATTAGCCCATTCATTATTATCTGAATTACATAAAGAGCTGACTGCTAAACAATAAAATCATGATTCATAATGTAACGGCTTCACTTAATTCTTTTGTAGTCTTAATATATCTCATTATATGGTACTTCTGTTCTTTCCTCTCTGAGCAGTATTCAAATTAATAACAACCACCTTTACATAACTGATGGTTCGACATGTTTTGCTGCCTTAGCAAGATCAAAGGATTTTATATACCCTTTTTGGATAGATATCAAGAATAGGGTGATCGATCTCTTCGGTAACCATTAAGCACATTGTAAATATCTCAAGGTACCCAATTAGACACAAGTGGTTTGCCAGATGCTGAGAGCATCCCCAGTTGTCAGGAGATCCCCAAATCTGTGGGACAGTCCAGAATTTATTAGGGATTGGTGGTGGTTCGAGTTGTCACTTCACTGATTTGTGGCCATTCAGCTGTGCCCTGCCATAAGCAGCCTGCATGATATGTAGAGATAAGGTCCAGGGGACAGATATTTTGTCTTGCCCCCCAGGCACCTTTGGGTGGGATGGGGGCAGGGATGGATGGACACTGGTGTTTCAGTTCCTCTCTTGTGACCATAGAGAAATGTGAGTTATAGTAAGTGAAACAGCAAAATTAGAAGGGCATAAGAGAAGCAGACTGAAGAGAACAGTCCAAGAAAAGGGACCCCCGAAAGGCTTTATTACGAAGCTGGAGTTAACCCATTAACCCCTCTCCAGGAAGCCATCTGCAGCCTTCAGGGTTTAAGAATTCTTTTTATCTAGAGATGTAATTGACACAAGATGTGTAACAGCTGCAAGATGTCAGGTTTGTCAAAGTAACTAGAAAAATTAGTTCTACGACACACACAGAGCAAAGTAATGTATAGCTAAAAAAAGAAAAGGAATAAATTATCATAAATGTTAAAAAGGGGAAGAAAAATAGTTGAATAATGAAAGTTGCAGTTAATTCTGGAGCATTGATGATTTTGGAATTAAACTGCAATGAAAGATTCTGAGAAGAGTCAACATCCTAACTGTTTTCCCCAACAGAAATAATAGTGAAACTCCTCATGTTCCCATTATAGCCATGCTTCACTGAGGGGCTGGAATGGTCAGTGTTCTGCACTGACTCCTGAGTAGGGTGGCTGCTGTGTCATTTTACCCTTCTGCCTGTTGCTGTTGTTATTCAGCATTACCACTGCACTTTGCATCTTCATAGATTTGCTGTAATAAGAGCTGTTGAGACTTGGGACAAAAAAGCCAGTCACAGTACCAAAAACTTTGTAGACAAAGTGAAAAACAGAGGAAGATTATAGATAAAAGGCAAAACTGGTCAGAAAGGAAAGACTGGACTATTTTAATAATCGGAATAAACAGCAATTGCAGCAAACCACCAGCCTGACAGTGCTGCCAAATCCATGAGTGTGAGCATGATGGGAAAACTGAGAACTTTCTTTTTAAGAACCTCAAAAGGAACAAAAAAATTATTTGGGCATGTTTTTGAGGACTCCTCCCAAGTTTGAGTGACAGCACAAGAATACCCTGAGGGGGATTAGTTGGAAACTTGGAGAGCCTTAATGGGTCAAGAGAAGACTAAAAGCCTTATTGTAATAACTTTTAGTAATGACTTTTCATAATGATGGCGACAGGCCACAAAGGGCCTTCATGGTGAGGAAAGTGGGAACCAGTGAAGAGCTGTAAAGAAAAGAGGCTCATAGTCAAAGCACCCTGCCTGGGAAATGCCATTGGCTGTGGCATCTCAGCTGGAACTGGCTCTCATCTGTGAAATCCAGTTGTGCAAACTAAGGCATTTACAGCAGCAGAAAAATGCCCTTGTCCAAAGAAGTCAGTAGATGGGTCTCAGTAACACACTATAGTTTAGAGCTCCCATAATCCCAGTGTGTTAAAGTTCTGATACTGAAATGCTGATAACTATTGGGTGTTCTGTAAGGCACTTCAGCACCTCATCAGACTGCATGTGGCACCAATGGGAACTAATTAAATATACGTATTACAGTACTACTATGGAGTACTACTACAGTACTGCTGCTTTGGATCCGACTGAATCTTGGAACATTTACCTGGATGCCCATCAGATACACTTGGTTCCCACTTTCCAGAATTACTTGGAAACATACCTCTTGTTGAAAGCCTTAAAGAAAATGGAATTACGACTTTTTGAACAAATATGCAGCTCGAGTGTTTTCCTCTGCTCAGCTCATATTCACGTGCCAAAACAACTAATAAAATTTCAGACTTGCTTATATTGTAATTTGGTTGGCGGAAGAAAAGTCATCTATTAAAGCTGAAGTCATCATAACTCATTAGGTGCTAATGTATCTGCTGTGTGGTAGAGAAGCTCTGTTGAAATGCTGCTAGTTTGCCCTCATCCGTTCACAGTTGTCTCTGGGGGATTGGGAAGAATAAACAAGTTTTCTAGCAATACGCGCTAAGAGTATGCTGAAGTAGCAGCATGTACTTTATCCCAGAAGTCTGTCTCTGTCTGCAGACAAGTATGGATCCAAAGTGAATGCAGAAGTTTGGGAATGGTTCCTGTATTTCCTTCTAGGAAGTCTCAGGAGAATAGGTGATTGTGTGTGCTCACAGATGTCCTGGGTACGTGCAGTAAATCCAACATTTTCTGAGCATGCTGCTGGCCTTGCTGCACCTGGTAATAAACCCTGGCAATAAATCAGGTGATCTGCACATGCATAATAAATCCGATGCACCTGAATGCCGGCATACAGGATGGACATGCTGTGCACAAACTGGCTGTTTTCCAGGTCTTCTGGATGTCAGGTTTCCACTGTGACAGGCTTGCCTGGGAGTTCTGGCAAAACTGCTGACATTCTCTTTTTATTTCAGCATTTCCAGGGCACGTCCAGGGGGAGGGGACATATGGGGGCTGCTAAAGTTTGAGCATCATTTTTCAGCGTGCCTGTACTGATTCAAGCCATGATACAAGCCTGAAAATATAAACAACCCTATACCTGTAAAGGTACTCTTTCTGTCAACTTAGGCATTTTTTGAAAATAATACCCCAATTTATTTCAACTTCAAATCTATTCTCCAATTCCTTTACATTAATTTTGTGTGTATCAGGTGAATGTTCTTACAGCTTCAAGGCACCATCATCCTGAGTACCCTCTCGTTATCCCTCAAAATACTTATTTTTGTAGGAGAACTTTAGTTTAAGAGCTGTCAGTGTGTGAGGACCTTCCTGAGGGCCATGGAGGTCAGAGCATACCAAACAAGGAGAGACTGGAGCCTGTAGTCATACACTATGATTGTGTATTTTTCTGCCACCTCAGAGGATGTTCAAAAGCAGTCATCTTCAAGCCACAGATGGGTCATGGGTTTCTCCCTGCCCTGTAGGCCAGCTGGCTTGGCACAAAATACCTTCACATGCTGGAAAGTCATAGAATTATAGAATCATAGAGTGGTTTGAGTAAGAAGTGACTTCAAAGATCATCTAGTTCCAACCTCCCTGCCAGGGCAGGGATGCCATTCACAAGACACAGTTGCTCAGGGCCCCATCCAACCTTATCTTGAATGCTTGCAGGGATGGAGAACCCACAGCTTCTCTGGGCAACCTGTTCCAGTGCTTCACTACCCTCTGGCTAAAGAATTTCTTCCTAGCACCTAATTTAAACCCACCTTCTTTCAGTTTAAAACCATTGTCCCTTGTCCTGTCACCATCTGGCTGTTTGAAAAGTCCCTCTCCCTCCTTTTTAAAAGCCCCCCTTAGGTACTTGGTGAGGTCTCCCTGGAGCCTTCTCTTCTCCATGGTAAACAACTCTCAACTTGTCTTCTTAGGAGAGATCTCTGGTCACCTTTGTGGCCGTCCTTCAGGCCTTCTTTAAGAGGTTCATGTCTTGTGTGGAGGACTCCAGATCTGTATGCAGTATTCTCAGCGGGGTCTCATGACAGCAGAGTAGAGGTGGAGGATTGCCTCCCCTGACCTGCTGGCCACTCATCTTTTGATGCAGCTCAGGATGCCATTGGCCTTCTGGACACACCCCTGTCTCATGTTCAGCTTTTCATCTGCCAGAACCCCCAAGTCCTCAGGAGGGCAGCTCTCAATGACTTCTCCCCATCCACTCATATCTGGGATGTGATACCTTAACCCAGGTGCAGCACCTTGCATTTGGATTTGTTGAACGTCTGGTGCGTCCACTTCTCAAGCTTTTCCAGGTCCCTCTACGTGGCATCCTGTCCTTCTGCTGTGTCACCTGCCCTGCTCAGCTTCGTGCCATCTGCAAACTTGCTGCAGGTGCACTCGATTCCACTGATGTGCCTTTGATGAAGACACTGAAGAGCACCAATCCCAAGGCAGGGCCCTGGGGGACACCACTCATCACCCACCTCCCCCTGGACATAGATACATGGACCGCAACTCTCTGTCTGCATCCATCCCGACAATTCCTTATCCACTGAACAGTCCATCCATCAAATCCATGTCTCTCCAATATGAAGATAAGGCTGTTATGTGGGACCATATCAAAGATTTTACAGAAATCTAGACAGATTAAATTTGTTATTTTCCCATGTCAACCATTGCCACAACTCCCTCATAGAAGGCCATCAGACTGGACAGGCATGATGTGCCTGTCATAAATTTGAGCAACTAAGTTTTACATTAGTAAGGTAAAAAAAGGTAGCCACATGCAACTAATTTATAGAAAATGCTTCCTTACCACTTGGTTATTGGAAACCCCAAGTGTGTACACTAGGGTTTGATTTTATTTTGGTCTGAGTGGTGGAGGTAACAAGCCCCACTGAGAAATGGCAGCAGACAATCATAACAGTGACCAGACTGGTACTTCCTTCCTCCTCACTTCTGCATTCATTTGGGAAATGAGGGAAAGGACCTCAGTGCTGTGAGAGTTGGTGACTGATTTTGTAAAAATAAAAGCATCTTCTTCTTTATGTTCTCTAGTAAATGAGTCTTCTTTACCATCATGATATGGGCTGCATAGAAATGAAGCAGGGGACTTAACCGGACTGTATGTCACTGCACTTGTGTTTAAATAAGGAGTATATTCAGGGCAAAGATGCTGACTTGATTTCAATAAACCAGAAAGCGTGTAAAATACTACTAGACCCTATTGACTTTCAGTGTTGTGTCTCTTTCGGACTTTCTCATGGTGGTTTTCTGTGCTGATTTGGGACACTGCCTTTAAGCTAATTAGAAATTCTGAGCAAAGTTGGAGGGAATTTGTGTTTTTCTTCATCTGGGTGACATGCTTATCAAGTCAGCTACCCCCACTCTGATACAGGCTGCCAACAGACCTGTCACAGCAATGAAGAGGGTTTGTGGTGGAGAGAGAAAGTATAATGAAAACCACATCCACCAATTAAACACCTACATTTCCTTTAGACTCCAAACAATGGACGTCTTTCCTTCTGCAAAAGAGATTTCTCGAATCAAAGCAACTCATAGAAGAAATATAAATTAGGAAGGAAGCTCTGAGCAGATCTTTAAAGCGTCTCTGGCACAATGACACAGTGAGGTGTGACACATTCATGAATATGATGTAATTGAAAAGATTTAGGTTTGCAAAGGTTTGTTCAGCAATCAGGCAAAAGTAATGCAGCCAAATATGGGACATGTTCAGGTCAAGTTTTTGGTACCTGTAATATCAGTCTTTTATGGATAGGAAAAGAGTACACTTGATGCTTTTCTTAGTCTCTGATACATAGTTTTAACACCAGAAAAATAGCATCAGTTATATTTTTACTCAAGTGAACAGAAACTGACCTTCTTATAATAATGACAAGACATAGAAGAAGGTCTTTGAAAATAACTGTGGTCTAGTTAAGCAGAGGATGAGGTAGAGCTTGGATATGACACATTCAGCAATACTGTAGATAGAGAGGCAGGAGCGGGAGCTTGAGGAAGAAAATCTGAAGAAAATCTCTGGTATAAAAATTTCATTGCAAGGACACAGAAGAGCAGAGAAGATACTTCAGGGAAAGGGTGTTAAAATTAACACTCAGTTATCATACAGTTGATACGGACCATATAAATTGAAAGACAGTGCAAAAGTATAGTGGGTGATGATAAAAACAAATTGCACTATTGTTATTAACAGTGGGCTTGTAGTTACCTGAGGTAATGTTGTGCGATACTTGCCACCAGGTGCATTGCACATCACATCTGCAGAGCTGTAAAAGTTCTGCTGTGTTCTTAGAGAAAAACATCTGACTTGATCAGCTTTGTCCATGGTTATTTTTCTTCAGGAGAAAAGAGTAACTGTTTTGGGCTCAGCATCATGCAAGTACATCTATGCTGCTTCTAGAACAAAGCTGTAGGTCTGCCTGGTGCTATATGTGAAATCCCTCCTCTGGTCTCTGTTACCTTGAGAATCTCTGCCCTGCTGTGCTGTGTACGTGCGCCCAAAGCTTCCCAGAGGATGTGAGCCAGATGAACCCTGTCTTTGTGGACATGAGCACCTTATAGGCTTAAAAAGAGAGAGGTAAGCCAGGCTTATTTGTGAGACTGTGTTTCCTAAGCATGATAGAATGTCAGCAGATTGCTCATTGTACAGTATTTCATACAATGATGCATCTAAACCTGCAGTCTGTAATCTAAGGTGTGTGATTACTGAGAAATTCAGTCAGTTCAGGCAAGAGACATTGCTTATGAGGAGAACGGGCTAAGGGAGCACAGAAGAACCTTAGGTCTTCAGTGAAAATCAAAACGAGGCTGTTCTGGAAGGTCAAAGTGCAGCAGTAACCCACAAAGGGTGCTTGTTAGCAGGCTGGAGACATACCTGTGTTGGAAGCTGATTGCAGGACTAACCATACTAGTGCCCTATATATCCAAACCACTGAAAATCACTTTGATTTTATCTGTCATTTAATGTGCCTAGCAATTCACTGAACCAGGCAGTGCAAGTTTATGCCAGGAGATTGATTTAGCTGATGGTGTGCCACTGAAGCAGATCCTTACTTGAGTTTTACCACTTTTAGGGAAGGTGCCACATAGTAGTTTATGTGCACAGTTTTGCCAGAATTAGCACAGCAAACCCCATGACCCAGAAACCACACACAACTGAACTGGGCACCCAAGATGATGTTTTCTGGCAGAAGAACATTTAGACTTAGCTCCAGCTTTGCTACTACACATACCTAGAAGCAATTTGGGGATTAGCAGGCTCACTAGCCTGGCGCATGAGTGCCTGGAGAAGTCCAAGATACGCTATGGCCACGCGCTGTCTGTGCTGCTTGCATGTCACACGTTATTGTGTCTTTGGGATGATACCACCCAGGGGAGTCAGAACTCCCCTCTTCCAGCTGAATGTTTCATCCACTTTACTCCTGGCCTCATGCTCCCTCCATTCCCAGATCAGGCTCCAGGGACTGTGGTGAAGGGCTTTGAAGGTCTTCCAGAAGTAGCGTTTGACCTAGTAAGTAGCACATGTTCCTTGAGACTGAACCTCTGGATGTGAAACTCATGCTAGAGAGATACTTGGATCTGGGCTTCCCATTTTCTTGCGCTGCTGCTTTAACCACTGGAGCGTTAGCAAAACAGAGTGTTTAGCTGTGCCCTTTGGTTTTCTTTTCAAAGAGAGGTATGCCCCCCTTGTCTGACCTAAATACCCAAGAGGGCACAGAGGTGACACTCAAGCTGTGAGTTCTGCTTCCACTGGGAAGCCTAATCACAGCAAAACCTGAAAGTTCTCTTTGACATTTTCCTTTGGCCAGCATAAGATTTGCTTCCCAATGCAGCCTCTGGATGATAAGAACTGGCTCTTTGATGCTGGCTTCTCCCCATTTTCCCTATGGGGAGCCTTGGCACCCAGTGGAGCACACTGAGATCCATTGTGAGAGTTGGGTGCCAAACTCTGCACTCAGCTGTGCAGCTCATCCATGTACCCAAGTATTTTAGAAGAAGGTTTAGATTTTAATGTCATTACATTTATTAAGTTTATTGTTAGCTCACCAGATTAACTGAAGCCAGCTGCTTCTCTCTAGCAAGAGGTGGTAAATACTATTTCAGAGGAGATGGGAACATTTGTCCTGTCTTTCAGTTTTTCAGAGAAAGCATGTTTGCCTGGAAAATATTTTTTTTTTTTTTTTTTTTTTTGGTTAATGCTAAGATGGTCTAAAAAGACAGAAGATAATTCTAATCTAAGGTAATCCATTTAGAGCATTTCTGGAGAGCCCATTACTGGTGTCTGAGTGACAAATGAAGGTCTGGATTGCACCTGCCAGGTATGTGCCTGGGGAAAAGGCATGTGCAGTACATAAGGGTAAAGGCATGTGTGTCCTCATGCTCTCATGCAGGATTTATCCTCTATCCAGCATTTTCTTGTGAGACATATAATAATTCCCAGTAGACAGCAGGTCAGATTTCTAAAAGAATATCAGTAACTATGGCCGTACCTATATGTGAGCAAGCAAAATACATGAGGATTTAAACTGAGTAGCTTGCTCTACAGTCTGCAGGATGCTGGCATTGATATGTGGAAAATTCCACACATACAAGCAGTTATTTAACTGAATTTATGTGTATAGATTTGAAATATGGCTAATGTAATGCCTGTACCAAATTCTGGGAGTTTAAGAGTGAGAAGTATTACTATAAGGTAGAGCAGTCAAAATGAGCAGCTTCTATCCAAATTTTGGTGATAGCCTCTACCTGTAATTGGCAACTTCTCTCATGCTCAGCCTGGTGCAGACACAAACATGATGCACAGATTTCAGCATTAGCAGTAGCAGATAATTTCCCTCCAGAAAGAAAATGGGACAAATAAGCATCCTGTTCTGTTCCTGTCAGCAGGAACATTTCTGTCTGTTCCTGCTGCAGTTGCTCACTCCTTAGGGCCACTGACACCAAACAGCACCGAGCAAACAGTACGAGATTTCGCACCTCAGGCTTCAGCTGTGCCTTTGCAACGCTCCTGGCCTCTGTTAGAGAAGTCACTGGCTGGTCCAGCATTCTGCTTCCTGTCTCAGTCTTTTGCATGAGCTGCATTGACCACAAAGGACTAGGACCAAGGCTAGGACTGGCTTGTGCTGGTCAGGTATGGCCATAGGAGAAAGGATGATGCGGTGTACAGGAATGTGACAGTGGGAAATGAGGATTGCTTGAGGTGAGGCTGCGCATAACTGGCTCTGAGAGGCTGGCAACCTGTCCTCCTTAAGGGAGATGCTGGCAGCTTCTCAGAGCAAATGAACTCAGCTCGTCTCCTGCTGTCCCTGACCATGCAGGAATGCCATGGCAGCAGAAAGGGGTTTATTCAGGGGAATGAGAAAGAGAAAAGGCTCCCCATGCCCTTTGGGATGCTGGCAAGCATCACTCGTCTGACAACCAGGGAAAACAGGGGAGTTAAGGGGATTCAGATTTCACACCTCATCTCTACTCCCTGCAGGCTTGAGAGGGGGAAGAAAGGATGGCTGCCTGCAGAAGGTTGGTTGCTTCTCATGTCCCTCAGCTATTTGGTTCCAGCAAAAATGAGTTTCATGAGAATGATGGGAGCTCAGTGGAGGATCTTGCCCATTGCTGCTGTGCTGCAGTGGGACCCTTGCCTCCCGCCCCCAGTATTTGGTATTTTCTCATCAGTGAGAAGCATCTAGGAAGCTGGGCAGCAGCAGAGCTTTGTGTCAGAGGGCTTCTTAGTTGGAGCAATCTTTTTTTTTTTTGCTGGCTGTGTCTGGCTTCTCTGAGTGCAAAGAAAAATAGGGAATCTGGCTGTTAGCATGTATCCTCCCTAGACCCCAGCCTGCACTCAGGGATGTGGTTTATTTCTGGAAGTGGGTACAGTGCAACATGTATACATTAGCAAAATCAAGTCCTTATGCTGTTCAGGAAAATTTGGCTCTGAACTGAATAGCTAAAAAAGCTATCTGTCTGAGCTGCTTAGAATACTGCACAGCTTCTGCCAGCTGAATAAAACCAATAGCATTTCTGTGAACAGAAAGCTTTTGACAACAACCTTTGAATTATGAGTGGCAAGAACCATTTGCTTCATTTTTAACTTCTAACCCATGATGTATAGCATAGCCCTCATCTGAGGATAAGAGGTTACTATCTTATTGACTTGGCTTTAAATTGCATTTCATTGTATTAAAGAGCATCTGTCTTCTTTTTTTTTATATGGAGTGAGATGTAGTACATATTTGACTTTTGTGTGGCTGTAAGGCTAAACTTCCAGAAACATTCAGCCTCAAAGCTAAGATGGTACTTAGTGGAAAACATCCCAGAAAATTAGGATTATACAATTACCTTATTGGTAGTTTGATTTTAATATAGTTTTGCTGATAGCTACCTTTGTACTTAAGGATTGTAAATTAATTAGACATACTGCTTCATCTACTCAGGAGGCAGGAGAAGAGCTGAGCTAATAGCTATGGGAGTGCTGTACCAATTTGAGGCTGAGGCTAAAATGACATGATAGAGGGAGAGGTTAGTCCTCTCCCAAGGTTGTCACTCCTGGTCACATTTTAATGTGAATTTATTAGACTGAAAGAGGTTAAAGAGGTAATTCTGGAAAGAAGAGAGAAATTTCTAACATAAAATGGAACTCATCAATAGTCCTGGTGTCTGTGGGGAGTTGTCAGATTCCATAATATTAACCATGTAATTAGCAGGATATATAAAGTGATGTGCTTTCAAATAATTTATATTTCAGATGCCTATCGATGTGCTAATAATACCTCTCTTTTTTCCTTCAGTCTCTTGAAATCACTGCATTCCTTTTTTTCCCCTCTCATCTGTATAAAACCCTTTGCATCTATCAGAGAGTTCTAACTAGTGCTTGTTCCCAAGGGTGACTTAATGGACAAAGTATAGATAAATCCACATGACAAATCCACTTTACAGTATGGCACAGCTGGCAGTCCCTGCTCAAGTTCAGCTCACAAATAAACTTGTAGGGGAACTGCATTGATGCAGAGTGCAGGGCAGTGCCTATTGCCTCACTCTGTCCTGGAAATGACCTCTCCTAGCTGTGCTGGTGACACACCAAGTTTTGCATCTGTCTTTCAGACAAACTGGGGTGCAAGGGGTCATTTGCACTGTGCTTTGCAAGAGGTTGTGTGCTTTTGTTGGTGTTTTTGTTGTTGTTCACAGCCTTATTTTTGTTTTTAGTGATTGGGCTTTGAATACCAAAAGGGTGTTGACTGAAAGTTGCTAGAAGTCAGTAGTTATTATTATTATTATTATTATTAATCTATATAGGAAAACAAAAAGCTTCCCTGAGCAGTGGAATAAAAGTGACACCACAGTTTTGTGTCCTGTAATGCAGGAGCCCCACTGCATAAGCTCTTTGCCAGTGACGGCATCTCCCTCATGCTCCTCTCTGGTGACGTGGGGAGGGAACAGGTCTGGGGCAGTTTCAGAGCTGTGCTTGTACTCAGCAGGGCTCGTGGGTCGATGGACAGCTGGCTGCCATCAGCTGGTACGGATAAGGACCAAGTTATTAACTGTTAATAACTAAACTGCTGCTGATTTCAGTAGGACTTCTTAGAAACTTCTGTAAGATTTGACTGAAATCAATTAGCAGGTTCAAAATAACAGCCGTGGAAGAGGGACTAGATGGCAGGAAGACACCACAGTCTAGATGCTTTGCTTTCCAAGGAAACCTTGTTACCATTCAATACGTGTCAATTTGTGAAACAAACAGAGTTTGGAAAAAAAAAATCTTTCTTGTTTCAAAACCATATTTATTGCTAGAAGGCGGAAAAACGTGCAGGTTGAATATCTGGCACAGACCCCAAAAGATGAACTTGCAGGAAATTTCCTTATGGGGTAATTTAGGTTTTTCAGGAAAGATGGTGTAGGAGGCAGCTGGAGTCTGTGAAGGGCAGTCACTGTCCCTGTGCTGGACCTAGTGAGCATCTTGAACCAGAAGAATCCTGATCTCTGGTATTTACAGCTAAAATGATAAAAAAGCTACAGAAAGCTGAAGAGAGAAGAAGAATGAAACCTGGACCTGAGTCTGACGCAGGCCACCTTTCCCAGTGCGTATTGAGCAGCACAGTGAGAGCCAGGCTAAAGTCTGTACCCTCAAACCCCGCATGTCTGACTGCCACATCCTGGGCTTGTAAGGTGACTGGATCGGTGGGCAGTCTAATGATTACCTTTTGCTCTGACTGAAAATGAAAATGCCTGGTCTAGTTACAGGATGTGGGCCTGAACATAGACCCATGTAAGAGCACATGTTCACACAGAGTAGCTGATGGGTGTCAAGCTAGTTTTCCCTGCAATATATAAGCAACATACTGGAAAAATTCCGTTTCCACACTCACTTATACTAGAAATATTTTTCTCTTATATCCATAATACTTAAAACTGATCAACATAATGTAATGGCATTCTAGACATATTCTAGTGACTGCATGTGTTTCTATCAAGTGTTGTCAAAGAGCAATATTGTATATTAACATTTGAAGCATATCAGAAATTGAAGCATTTTCTTCTCCTGTGCCCTGGCCATACTATTGTAAAAGTTCAGTCATACAACCACTTCCAGCGACTAAACAATAAAACATTTCCAGTCACCCTGTGAGTTCATTTTATAGTAATTTAAAACTGCCAGTTACAACCAATAACTGTGGTGCTGGAAACGAGTGCAGCAGTTATAAAGTCCCGGCATGTGACTTCTTATGGAAAGCAGTGGTTTTATCACAGCCGTGAACACGCAAGTGACCCAAGGCATAAAATTACTGCTCAAAAAAAAGAGATCTTATCTGCAGAAAATGCTCAGATACCTACTTACGACAATTACAACAATGATGATTTCACATCTGTTAGGCAGACAGTTTTAATCTGTAAAAGGTTAAGTATTTGACAGTTACTTGTTCTTACATACAGATTAGCTGCTTGAAGGTTTAACCTTTACATGTACTTAAGCAACTACTCTTTAAAATTTATTTTGTAAAACCACCCAAATAAAAACTGTATCATCACTTGTAACTCAGAAATACAGGATGTTCCTTAGGTTCAGGATATTTTCACCTTCCTTCTTACCAAATTGCTCAGCTGACTTTGCTTCTTCCTTTGTGCCTGAAGATATTTGTAAGCAATGCTGCTTTAATTTGAACAGGCACCACTTCATAATTAAAGGATAAAAGAAGGATAGAAGGATTCTGTGATTAAATGTGTGGAATGAGTTATTTTGACTCAGTAAAGAAGGCTGCTGAGGAACATGATTATTCCTTCACATTGAATTGTCCTGAAAAGCTGGGAAGGGGGAGAGGGAAAGAGGGAATGAATCTTTATGCGGCCTTTGTACTTACCTAGGAGTGGAGGCAAAGGAATTATTTATGTAGTAGCAGACAGATTTCCAGATTTCTGTAAGCTTTTATTGATATTTCCTAAGCATCACAAAACATGGGATGCTTAAAACCTCTTGCATTGTAATGAATTAAATTTAAAATTATCATATGGAACTCAGATTTTCTTTTCATTTGCAGAGCTACAATGAGTCAGTGGGAAGGGCTTTCTCATTCACAGTAGCAAAGCTGCCCAGTTCTCATTTTTCCTTTAATAGGTGTATCAGACTATCAGTGCCCATATGTGTTGGGTGAGCATTCCATATGGGCAGCAGCTATGGTGGGCATGCCACTCATGGAGTGGAAGGAAGCCCCAGCACAAACACTGGGCTGCAGCAAATGTGTCTCCTCTCCTCTCCTCTCCTCTCCTCTCCTCTCCTCTCCTCTCCTCTCCTCTCCTCTCCTCTCCTCTCCTCTCCTCTCCTCTCCTCTCCTCTCCTCTCCTCTCCTCTCCTCTCCTCTCCTCTCCTCTCCTCTCCTCTCCTCTCCTCTCCTCTCCTCTCCTCTCCTCTCCTCTCCTCTCCTCTCCTCTCCTCTCCTCTCCTCTCCTCTCCTCTCCTCTCCTCTCCTCTCCTCTCCTCTCCTCTCCCCTGTAGACCTTATTTTGGTGATCAGCACTTGTGGAGACCGCCAAAACCATCCTGAGGATGCGTGCTGGAGGAACTGGAGGAAGTGGGGTTTTTCTAATGCTTGCAGTGGCATTAGCCATTGTGTTTTTATGCCCCACTTACCTTGCATCGTTGTAAATGGGACTGCAGTAGCCAGCCCCGTAATACTGTGGACCATTTCAAACCCATTAAAGACTAATGGATATTTAGTGACAGAAACTGTGCTGTGTGCCAATTAGAATATTTAAACTGTGCAATAAAAAGGAGTTAATAAAATCACCTTTGAAGTTGAAAATATGATCGAAGGTAATGTGCTGTTTTTTCTTCAGGTGTTTGAACAATAGGAATGTTTTTAAAAGAAAATTGATCTGTCATTTTTTAAAGGCCAAGGAACATGCAGAAATATGTTTTCTTTCCCTATTTTCTCCATATATTTTAATGCATATCTAGTAACCTAGAGTTTTTTCCCCTCCACATTATAATGAACTCTTTCAAAACTGATAGCTGGTATATTAATGTGCTTAACCATAGATTTCATTCCATATATAGAGTAAGAACTTCGCTGAAGATACAGAATGCCAGTGGCATGAATATTTAATAATTGCACTTTTAAAGTTTTTTCATCCTTTCTCTCTCTGGGATTGCCAAACCCATCTGTCTGGCCTCTAAACCTGTTTACAGGTATCTAAATTTAAAAATAAAAAACCCCTTCATTGCAATTTCAGAATTTTTTTGGTGAAAGTGGGGAATATTCACCTTATTTGTGAACTGCAAAATAAATAGAATGGGGTTTTTTTTTGTTTTTCCTTTTTGTGTTTCTGGTGATGTTCAGTGTATTGTATGTCAGTCCACTTAGTCGGGAGTTACAGGCCAGACACACAATGGTGTAAATTGGTAGAGCTACATTGAATTCCATGGAATTAGACCTGTTGGCTGATGGTAGCTATGGATGTGGCCATCAGAAATCATGAAATTCATGTATTAGCTATAGCTGTCATGTGTGGAAGCAATTATTTAGGTTAATTGAATTAATTAAAATTAATATTTATGTTTAAAGCAAAACAGTTTATGTTCTAATAAGATAACAGACACATTTTACGCATCCTTTTCTTTGCTGGATTTTCTTCCCTACAGATAATGATCTTTCAATCTCTGTTCCATAAATATGCATGTCATGTTCAGGTTTCTATTCAATGCATGCATGAGTAAGTACCACTGAATTTGATTAACTTCATTAATGATAAATAATGAAGAACACTTTTTAACTATTTTAGGACAAACAGTCACCTGGATAATGCTACTTGCTTGAGTAACCTTCGTCATCCTAATGGGATTGCACACAAGGGTAAAGTTACTCAGATATGTATGTGTAGGTTCAGTCTTTTATTATGTAGCAACCTTTAGAGCTTTTACTATCTGGCAAGCAATCATTTATATCCTTTTTAAAAAATATTTATGGCTTCCTTGACTAATTGCTTCTTACATGACTTAGAGCCTTCTGCATTGGTATCATTTGTTAAAACACATCCAGAAGCAGGCAGAGCAGAATAATTTTTCAACTTTTTAGTGTCATTTTTATAGACAAATAACACTTGTAAATGATGGATAATAGCCAGCAGAATGCTGTGTTGTATAAAATGAGCATGAGTTATATTTGCTGGGAGATAGAAGGTTAACTTGGCTATGAACTAATTGAGGAACCTCATGGTAAATGCAAAGTGGTGCGTGCACACTATAAACAAAACTTGAACTAGCTAAAAGGACGATTTAGGTTAATTCAGTATTAAATATTTTTTTGCACACTACCTGGTGTTTTCTTAAAAAAATAAACCTCAAAAGCCATATTGAGTCCGAATGAGCTTGTAAAAAGTCTAGAAGGAGAGACACAGACAGCATGTTTAAAAAGATGAGAGTTAACCTGTCAGAGTATTGGTGGTGGATCTTGTGCTCCTTCAATTCTGGTGCAGGCATGGTCACTTCCATTTGCAGTTTTTTTGACTTGAACATTTGTTTCTTGTCTCATAAAATACTGCTTTCTTGGCCAGCATTTGAAAAAGTCATTACATTTTTTTGTGTTCTGCAGTTCATAGTTTACACTTACGCTGTATTTTATGGCAGAATTCAAAATAACTGCCTTTTCTTTACCCGAGAAATATATGCAGTTGCGTATTACAAATGTGTGCAACTGAATAACTTTTTTATAGGAGAGTACTTGACAGATGCCAGTTAACGTCAAGTGAAACAAATGCTCAGTGCCAAGCGATGGCAGGATATACAAATCAACCTGGTACCAAATTTTTTTTCTGCATAAACAGCACAAGGCTGTGACCTAAATGGACCCTGTGCAAATGTTTAACTTGATGCACAGGAGGAGTTGCAGTGATTTGAATGGAATTATTCAAGTATTTTAAATGTGTGTGTTTATGTGCTCAGAAAATGGGGGCTACATGAAGTAAAATCAGAGTTTGAGCTTTCAGGTTCTGTAGAGCCCTGTGTAAATGTTCTTTCACTCACCCTAAAATTCCAAATAGGATCACTTTATTTCTTATTAGAGGGGCTGGATCCAATTTGTCAGTGCTACCTGACACTTTCAGAGACATTGCTGCAGAGCAGATGTGGCCAAGCTTCATCTGTTCACTGATTAGATAGATACTCTTCAGTTGCTTTTGGGGTTTTTCTGCACCTCTTTACTGGCAGGCTGCTTGCCTGCCTCACTGCATTGGCTTCTTTGGCTATGAGAACTGAGAAAGCTGTAGACCATCTAAACTGTTCTGGTGGTCTGTCTCAGGGGTGGTCAGCATCTCTTCCCTGATATGATCAGATCAAACACGCCTCCAGTATGGCCAAAACAAAGACATTATTCTTGCTGGGCACCCTGTGCCAGCTCCTGTGCAGCTCAGCTTTCTTGCTGCAGGACACTGATAGGTGCAGATCACTGATGGGGTCAGCCCTGTGCCCACTCTGCCTGGGGGGACCGAAGCTGTGGAGAGTCCTCCTGTTCCCACCCTGGCTGCAGGGCAGGCACCACTTCTATAAACTCAGTCGTCGCAAGCCTTTCCTCAGGGATTCCAAGTGTTCTCTGAAGCCCAGCTCAAACAGGGAGTTTGGGATGACCTTGTAAATTTGTGTTCCCAGAGGTTTTTCCAGTACTTGAGTAGGGCTAGTTTGCCCTTGTGGGTCATTGTAAATACTTAACATTGTATTTACTCATCCTGTCTTTAATTTTTGCAATGGTTTCAATTTGACTTTAAAATAAATATTTAGGGTGGGGATAGAAATTAAACAGTTGAACCCTTGCCAACATCCCTTTTTTGTCCTTTTTCAAAGGCACTCATGAGACTCAGATGTAGAACTCTGGATAATATCCTTCCAGTTATGGCATCTGGCTTCTTGGCAGTCTCTTTGAGAAGTTGGCAGGCTTGGTGTTGCCTTTAAATCCAAAACTAGCTCTCTTGTAATTTTTTTAAGATGCTTTCTCCTTCTGCTTGTCATTTTTGCTTGCTTTACCTTTGATTTGGATGAATTCTTGCTTTATTAATAATTTGATTCTGCCATACTTGCCCACTTTTCTATCTAGCCAGAATCTCATGGTAAAACGAGATTTTAAAATGGTTTTAAGATGGGTACATATATCTGTTTTAAAGTGATCTCCAACTGTGTGCAAGAATCTGGTTTTGGTTTTTTGGGTGAGGTGGTGGGTTGAGTGAATCAGGAGTAAAGGTAATCTTAACTATACTGGACTGGGTAGCCTAAAAGTTGTGTTTCAGCAGCTTCTTTATTGCTACAGTGGCACTCAGGTCCATGTTTTTGAAGTGTTAACTCTTTAGAAGGTAATTTAACAGCTTTAGTGAAAGAGAGTTTTTGTAGGGAATATTTTAATACAGCCACTTTTCAGATATTCTCCCCCCTGCCCGCTTTTTTTTCCCTTGCAATTTCCTGCGGTTTTCAGGATCCATGTGAAACCTGAGGATATCTTTCAGTCTCTTGTAACTTCTAGTTTGCTGGTTTTTTTCCCTGTGTTGTACATTACGTGCAGCTGCCTGTGTGTGAGTAGGTGTTGGAGTGTGAGCATGAGTAGGAAGCAGCATTGCCTTAAGGTGGCTGGCAAGCCTGCAGAGGGGAGCGTGCCTGGGCACACACACTGCTGTGCAGTTCCCTGCATTGCAAATAGTCAAGAAATTGGTTTCTTTGTTTTAGCTGGCATTACAGAGCTGCTTCATGATATTCCAAGTGGGTCTGGGGGAGGTGAATCCTCCATGGCACAGTTTCACCCCAGTCTCAGAGAGAAGGGCACTGAGTCTGTGATACTTCTTTGTCGCCCAGGGAGAAATATTCCGTGCTGAGGTCAGTACTAATTGAAGCCTTTTGCACAACAGCCGCAGGAGCGGGCACCAGACAGGCTCCCCGGGAAGCAGCCTTGCCTTTTAGATAGTGTCAGATCACAGGCAGGGCTTAATGGAGTTGTTGCTTATCCATCAGCCCTGAATTGAGGATGGATGCATTTTCCCTGTGCTCTCTGTGTCTGGGACATTGGGTTAAAATAGTGTTACTTTCTGCTAGGAGTAATGAAGAACATATGACTTGTGTCGTGTGTTATCTGTCTGTTTGCACTGGGAGGTTTCCTCTGGATGCAGTATCGTTGGTTCATCCCCTTGTTGTTATGGAAAAGGCTGTCGTGCCTCAGTCTTTGTTTGATGGGCAAGAGGAGAAGGACAAGAGGAGTGTAAATGGAGTGTTCTGTACCCAGCTGGTTCCCAGCTGCACCAGCAAGGCAGAGTGCTCCCCTGGCTGGCCAGGCAGAGCTGAGGCTGATGTGCTCCTTCACACTCAGCGAGCTTATTACCTGGTGGATGTGGGCTAAAAGTAATCAAAAAGCTCTGAGGTGAGTCAGCATTGCAAGCGTTGAAGAAAATGCCAGGCTTCTTTATGGGTTTTTTTGTGTCAAAATAGGCTGTGGTGGAGCGAAAAGAATCTGATCAAGGTGAATAGTTGGTCGGAAAAGCATGTATCATTGCTTTTAGTCAATTGTTGCAGATAAAAAAACCCTTTTGGGGGTTGGAGGATGCATATTGAGAAAGCCTAGAAAGCACCAGCCCATGGTTACAAGAAGTTATATGTCAGTGGGAAAATATTAGAGTAAATCAATATATTTCTCCTATAAACTCATATTCTTCTGAAGTATGCTTAATATAACAACTACAGGCCTCTTTTTAAAAGGCATGTATCTGCTTTACATGTATATATCCTAAACCTTTAGAACTCAAATTCATTACAACTGCTTGTACCATACAAGTACATGTATTTCTGACTTCAACAAAATAGCACTACCACCTTCATTTAAGTTTTAATTGCTCATGCCAGAAGTTGCTTGTGTACTGGCTTGATTTTGTTACAAAACATGGATTTCTCCATTTTATTTTAAAAATTTAAAATAAAAGCACTGGTCAGAAATTTTTACTAATTTCATTTATTTTCAATTCCCATTTATTTTACATAGTTGTGACTCAGACTCGATTTGGTATCCTACACCTCATCATTAAAGATAGTTAGCTATTAGAAATTTCCAGTGCACTTCATATAACCTCCTGTCCCCGTGCCCTCTATGTAAATAAAAGAGAAGATGCTATTAGTGTAAGGTCACAGATGGGGTCCATTAAGTCAGCTTTTGCTACCAGTGACCACACAGGGTGGATAAAGGTGACACCAGAGCAGAGGAGGCACTAAATACTTGAAGTAAGCTTGTGTACATGAAAGTGTGTTAAACCCCTGCGTGGACGTGTTTGGTCTGTCCTCAAAGGGATCTTACATCAGTGCAGTTGATCCCTTTTCCTCTTGGCGGAAGGATAAGCTGCCATAATGTATGTTCTTCTGACTGGGAACTGACTTCATTCCCTCGGTTGATTTGCGTTGACTTTCCTGAGAACCCCTGTGAAGATGAATCTTCAATTGCAGCAGTATCTCTCTCCTCTTAACCTACAAAATAATTGCCTCAGCTGAGATATGTCTCTGTTAGCTTTCTCAAAATGCTGACTTTTTTAATAGCAGCTTTTTCTGAATTACATCAGGCTTTCTATTTATACAGTTTTCTCTTCTGTGTTGCAGCGGGTTAGGAGAAGGGAGGTCTGTGATCTTTGGCCACATAAGATAATGGCTTAATTCTTATTAGAAGTTTAGATTTTCATCATTTTTTAATGCATTGTTTGTTAAAGAGAAATTTAACTAGGAACAAATTCCCTTCGTGAGGGAGGTATCAAATGCAGCCCAAGCAGTCCAAGGTGTGATGATCTAGATTCCTGTATTTGGTCATTATAGGTAGCCCTGCTGAGGGGCACAGGTGTTGCACATCGTTCCACAGGCAGCCATCGCCCCTGTTTGGGGAGCTGTAGCCCTGTGGAAGCCACTTTGACAGCATCATTGGCTGCATCCTTTGAGTGCTGTGCAGCTGCTGTGCCCGTGGAGTGACAGTGAAATAGTAAAATGTTAACCTTGATGGCTGAATGAAACAGTACCTTGTGACACGGAACTCACTGAGGCTTCCCCCTGGCTTGTACAATTTTATCTGCAGTTTTATTTTTCAGAGAGCTGAATTTTGTTGTAAGTACTGAAATAATGTTATTTGAAAGCAACAGTATGTTGTACTACCTGCCAATATCATTTGCATAGAATAGGAGCAGCAACTATCAATTAGAAACATAACTCTTTTTTTAATCCCCACTTAAGGTTTAAAACATAACACTAGGAATGAGCTTCAGGGAAGTAATTTGTAAAGAATTTTTATGACTGTCTTCCTTTTTTATCTGTGTGAGTGGAGAGATAATACAGCTTCCACTGGAAAAGCTCAAAGAGTCATATTTGTAAAGGATAAAGACATTACTTTTTGGTTCCCAAGATGTTTAAATTTCAATCGATTTGCAAATTTAGAAAGCACTTTGTAATTTGTAAGACTAACTCTAGATATCAGTGGATGAGTATTGGTAGTAGTTCCACAGTGTGAGCATATCTGAATGAGCTGGGGGCTTATCTGCCATTGATCCTGAGTTTATGAATGCTAAAGATGGTTCACCATGTCAGTGGTTTAAGATCTTTGATTAAAACAGTTGTGCTTGTTGTTTAAACAGGATATCATTCTGGTAATCTGCAATTACCGAATACAGATCAACAAAAATCGGAGAAAGCAGTGAGGTCACATAGAAAGTGATACCCAGTCACCATATGTATTTATTAGTGTCACATATGAAATTTATGAGGCAAAGTGGTGCTGAAAGAATTTGCTGTCTTTCTAAGCAGTAGTCATTTGAGGAATTGCCTAAGATAAATGGGTTTGGCTAATTGAATCATACACTTTCATAGTGTGCTACATATAAAAGTAGACTAGGAAATAAATATAATTAAAGCAAACATGCCCTTCTAATTAGTAATTGTTTCTGCTGTTTTAAGCGAATTTCAGTGGCACAAAGTAGCTGTTCCAGTACAAACCTAATAATGAAGGCTGTAATAACAGGTGTAAATTAACACAATGGAAAACATTTACAGTGTAACATTCTAAATTAAAAATGACATTAACAAGCCCGATTTTTAAAAAGCTGTATAATTAACATTTGTTCAACCCCTGACAAATTAGTGTAATACAAATACTAGATGATTTTATTTATAGCATATAACATTTTTTCATTTTATTTTTGTTAAGCAGTAAATGGAGCAAATGTGGTTCATTTTTTCTGAGAACATGTCATATAAGGGCACTGTCAAAGGAAAGACAAAGAAAAAGAAAAAGCAAAGTTATTTACCCAAAGGCATTTTTTGGTAAGTGATGTGCAGGAATTGTTTGAATACTTAACAATATGACCCAGTCAGTGTTCTTAGTTATGTGTGCTCTGAAATAAAATGTTGCAAGTGGTTTAAGTTTGGAGAAATGCAAGTACAAACAGAATAGTATCTACTGTGCAATAAAATACTTGGATTCCCCCAAGTGCATCTTCAAAAAAACATAACATACTGCTAAGTGCTTAGCATTGATGTCTGTCTCTGCAAGAAAATATCACCAACAGTATTTTCTTTTTATGATGGACGTAATAGAATGCCATACCATGAATAGGTAAGCAAAAATATCCAAACTAGCTAAAATAGAAGGCTTTACTTCAATTTGTGACAAAAAATGCCATATTTTCACAGTATAGAAAATGTCTAATCAGATCCCAAAATAGAGTATAATATTTCTACACCATACAGACAAGTTCTTCTTTCTTGATTTTTTTTTGCTAAACTTTTAAGAGTAGAAAAATACTGGTGGTTTTCTGGTGGGATTAGGGGCAGTTGTAATTTTTTCAGCTTGCCTATCAATAGAAAATCATTGTTTAATTTACTTTTTTTTTTTTACAATGTCTTCTTGGTCTGTCATAAATTACAACACAAGGTAGGAAAATTCAAATATCATGACTTCTTATTCCCAAAATGAATTTTTTAGACTGTGTTTACCTCACAGTTGCAAATCCTGAGAGAAAGTGAAAAAGTAGTCCTTGTAATGTACCGTGTATGGTGAACTTAAGCTCTGGGACTCAGCTTTTGAGGCAGATATCTTCTTGCTAGCCATGATTTTCTACCAGATTTTGTAGAAAGCCCACACTGATGAGAATCTTCCTGCTTTGGTTCTGAATGGCTGATGCTTAGTGTTTGGCTTTATATGTGTACTGTTGGGCATATTTAAGATGTCAGGTGTTTGAGTTTGGTCACAAAATCATCTTGCTTGTAGGGACTACCTTTCCTGTTGTTGTAAAATGGGATTCAGATCTTTTGTGCACCAGATCATTTTAGGAATGAGAAGTAAATTTCCAGTAGAAAATATAAGTAGAACTGCCCCGAGTAGAACCCCATCTGGAATTTTTAGTGTCAGAGATAATTTTAAGTTCTTCGCAACCAAGATATTTTAGAAAATCTCTTACTTGTTTTTGCATGTCACCTCTTGCATGCCTCGCATGTCTCTGTAGCAGCTGAACATGGTTGATTTGGAGGTCGTGGAAAAGATGTTCCTCCTTTCACATCTTACAGATCAGTTTCTGAATTCAGTTACTGAAAAAAGGAAAATTTCTCTGTCCTTTAACCCATATATATTAAAAGAAAAGCACAAATTATTCAAAACAAAAAATATTGCAAATGCTGGGCTGCATAGAACCTTTATTCCACCCCCTGGCTCTAAGTCAGGAGAACTGCACCTAGGCCAGCCTGACAGATGAGAATCTAACCTTCATAGTGCCTATGGGTCCCGCAGGATTGTGGAGTAGCCACACAGGGACTTCTATTGGTCCCTACTCCAGAAATACTCTTTTTGATGTGTGTTCCTCCCAGAAAAGTGTCGTCATTGTAGAGGAGAACAAGTCTTACTTTGGTAAATAACAGGCAGGTATTTATGAAGGAGGAGCATCCCTGTAATAATGCCAGGGGGCAGTTTTGCTCATCTGGAAGGAAGATAGGATGTTGTGTTGTTCAGTGGATAAAGATTTCCCATTGTTGTTTATTTTATGTATTAAACCTGTGTAAGAAGGAGCAGTCTTAACAATAACTGTCTGCTGGTGAGGACAAGTTGTGAGGAGAGCTGATATAAAGAAGCCAAGGACTCTGTGGAGTTGATAGCCGGCCTCTTCCAGCCCTTCCTTTTAAACTTAGATAGCACTTCTGAAATCATATCTAAATCTCCTCTTCTGCAAATTAAGTTGCATGACTTAACAGACAGAGAACACAATTCATCATTGTCTGCTCTGCAACAAGTTTTTATAGGTGGGTAGATCATTATCATGTGTCTTCCCTTTTCTAAACCAGACAAGCTCAATTTGTCCTTTTCCATACCTCACTCCTTTATCCATCTGTCTCTTTTCTGGGCTACATCATGACTTTCCTACAGCAGAGGTCCTCAGGCCAGTGTGTGCTTTCCTCAGTGCCCAGCTGTGGGTCAGTTTTGGGTGAGTCACAGAATCACAGAAGGGTGAGGATGGAAGGCACCACAGTGGGTCATCTGGTCTGGCCTCCCCGCTCAAGCAGGGTCACCCTAGGGCACATTGCACATGAAGTTTGTTATCTTAGTTTTAAATGATACTACCTTCAGCTTGATACTTAGGCCTTCCCAACTATTAAATCCGTTTTAATTTAGTGGAACGCATCAGGAACAGCAAAATGTTCTCTAGAACCATGTACAAAACTCAGAAATCTTTTTTGAGCTACTAAGAAAGAAACTGTCTTGGTTCACAGCAAAATAGATCCATGCATATTACAGTTACTTCACAGTTTTTTCAAGAAACAGCCCCAAATAAAAACTTGAACAAATTCACTGAGTTTATTTGCTTTTACTTGTATTAAAAAAAACCCCAAATGGACTATCATAAGTTTTTTGCTTTCCATAACCTAGCAGGAAGTAATTTTCTGCCATTCCCTTTGTCACTGGGAAACTCTGTCAGCATTGCTGCTTAGGAAATTTTAAGGAAGGCTAAATGTAGTAGCAGTTTCCTGCTTAACATGGCATGTTAAAAACAAAATATTCTCTTGTTAATAACAGCTTCTGTTTATTTTTTGCACTGGGATATTCCAGTTACCAAGTGTGAATTTTACCTTGGTTTGTTTGGTTTGAAATAAAAATCAAGTTCACTGGTGATTGGTGTAGTTTTGTGCTCTCTCTCACTCTCAGCTCTGTCATTTTTTCCTCACTGTGGAATCCATCAGGGTTAGGAAGGAGCAGCAAGCAGGTCCCTCATCTTTCCGTTCAGTGCTGCTCTGGGTTCTGCAAGCCAGCAGCACTGTGGAATGCTGCCACTGTTCACTTGTCTTACAGCCCACCCCAGGAACCGGCTTTTAGTGGGGAAAAAATTGTTCTGCTGCATCTACCAGAGTCCCTCTACCCGTGTCTTTAGAATGTTAAACACCTTCCACGAGGTTCAGATGTTATCTCTTGACGAGAATTTGGGTGTCTGCTGTGAGGGTTTTGAATGTCATCACTTTTAAGACGAGAGAGCCTGAGAGCATGTGAGCAGCTAAATCCAAACTGCATGATTAGCCTACTTCTAAGTGCTGGATTTTCAGCATGGTGAATGTGAGTTTGAGTGAACTGAAGGTGGTTAGGGATCAGGGCAGAGCTTGTCTTGTTTTCAGAGTCCTTTCTATTTCAGTCCTGTCCCATCCCCAGAGAATTGTGGGATCGGGGGTTGATAACCTGCCGATACAAAGAAGGAGGATGGGTTCCTCCAGTATGGATTTTTTTTAACATTGCAGATCTCCTATCTTAGGCATCAGCATTTTTTTGGCTTTTCTGAAGTGAAAAAATCAGGAGAATTTCCTTCAGTCTTGTTTCCTGGTTTTCTTTAACTCCTTTTGGTTATATTCTATTATCCTAGTGAAACGGAACAATAATTAAATTCTGGCCCTTTTTTTTAATGCACCACCTGTCAGAGAATTATTTCAGTCCTTCTAAGTTGTTCCCATGAAATCAGCTTCAGTGGGCTTACTGACAGGTCACACAAATTTGATATTCATGAGCACTGTAGTGAGAGAAGGTCAAACTGAAGTCAAATTTTTGAAGCATTTAAAAAAATTGTAGAAAAAATTACCCAAAGATTTCTAAGCTTGCTAACACAACAAAAAGGGATCTTTGCTATGGAAGATTCAAATAGAAATGTTATAGACAACTCCCAAATACGTGTTTTTAGAATAATACATACAATTTAGATCCTTCCTCATGTTTTTGTAACTACGCATAGAATTTAGATACCTCTTAACACTTTCAGAATGAAACACTGAATAATTTTACACCTTATACTATGCAGGTAAATAATATCCTTATAATTTACTGTGACACAAATATACATTTATGCACTCAGACTTCAAGTAGAGTATGCCGTAAAAATAAAACATTTCTCTCTTATAAGCTTTTGTTGTTCTTGGTAAAGCTAAAATTTGCTGAGAGAAAGTAGCCAGGGCAAGGCAGCTGTTAGAGAGTGAGAGAACAATGTATCCAACTTTATCAGGGCACTGGCTTCCTGCTTTGGTCTGGAACCAGGCTGATTCCCCCAGCTCGCAGCATCTGCCTCTGGCACCACCCCTGCACGGGCATCTCGGGCTTCTGCATCTGTCACAACCATTGAAGCGTCTGGGCGATTTTTTTTGTCCTTTTTATGTCATTTACTTCCAATTTTGAAATATTTGGATGCATTTTAACCTACTTGAAAGTGAGGCACTTGAACAGTCACGCTGTTTCTGCAAGTTAAAATATAGGAGATTTTTTTGCACTTAAATTTCATTTAGCCTTTTGTATTTCTGACATATTTATGTTTTGGTTTGGATTTATGGCATGGCCGTTCTCCTTAAACAGAGGCAGAATGTTAAGGGAGGCACAAACTGAAATTGTGATTCAAATGCTGGGGTTTTTTTTACTATAATGAGAGATAAAATACCTCACTTCCCATTGCATGTGACTTAAGGGGGGAAGACATGGATGCTTCTCTGTGCAGCTCTGAAGGTGAGCATGAGTTATGTGATGCAGTCATCTTTGTAGTCAGAATTAATTGGGACTAGCATGTGTAAGAAGCTTACATGAATTACACCAGTCACAGGGCATTAAAGTTTTAACTTTTTCATCATTTTAACATGTATGCATCTTTATTCATGTGTGGACGTAAATTATTTTATTCATGGGTATGCTGGTTTTGACTAACTTCTCTTTCTAATTTTGATTGCATAACCCTTGGGGCTAATGTGTCAAAACGTGATAGAACAAGCAGGATATAATGGATAAGATACTAAAATATCATATGTTTTGTGTGGCAGGCAGTTTTCTTAGGCAGGTTCTGAGGATATGTGGTGATTCTATCATTTGGTAAAGCATGAACCTCAGGTCCAGTTTACACTGTCTATTTTCACAAGAAAGAACTGGGAAGGAATTTGCATTTCTCTTAGTTTAAATGTATGCAATGTCTTTTAGAGAAGTTGCTTATCTTTATGGCACAGTGCGATGTTTGGCTACTACTAGTGTCTTGTGAAAGGAGAGCGAAATATCCTCTACATAAGCATTTTTTTCACTGTTTGTATCTTGAAGTTATATAAAATCCACAACTTTCTTAGGTTCTTGAACCCAGATTTATTACAGTGGTCCTTTTAGTTCTGTGAAAGCAAGCTGCCTACATAGGTTCTAGAGAGATAGATTTAGGTATAATTTTTTATATATAGGCATCTTTATAAATAAATATGGGTTCCTCATTTTATTTTCTGTTGAAATGTTTTCAGTTGAGCAGAATGAAGATGGAATTTCATAATTCCCTGTAATTAGATTTTATGCTTACAGACACCGATACAAGCAAATGACTGCTAAAAACAATCATAGTTTCTTCTTATAGTGAGCTACATTTGTGTGTTCATGTAAGCAAGAGTAGGGATTTTAGTGGATTTATTATTTGGGCATTTACAGAGGTTGATTTTTTTTTAATCTCTATGATTAGCATAGGTTTTAACTTCTTTGGTTGTTTTATCTGCATGTGCAGTTATTAAAATCATCCAAAAACATCATCCAAATTTATTTTTATCATTTAGATATACTAGCACAGATTTTTTTCAAATTTAGTTCTACCTTACCTTATGGAGGGATGCTTTCTCTGCAATATATAAAATAAAAGAATAAAAAATAAAAATAAAATAATAGCATCTCCATCTATCTATAAGATCTGAAGGAAAGATAAATTAAAACAAGGCATCTCAAAACACATTAATTCTATTTTTACAGAAAGCAAACTCAGTGCCTATCCACTGAAGATCCTAAGAAGTGATTTTCTGTGAATACATAAAATCTGATGACTTATGCACTGACTTGCTAATAACTTTTTTTTTTTTTTCACAGTGGGGCTGTTGTGTGGTTTCCATAATGCTGTAAATCATGATTAAACACATAAAAAAGATTGTCGCTCAAGATCCATTTTAAGCCAAGTGAAACATAATGCAGTATAAAATTTACATCATTTTCTTGATTAACCCTGATGAACCTTCCGTCATTATCCATTGTGGTAAAAGTAAATTGGAAATGTTGCTTTGTTAATAAAACATGTATAGACATTTTCATGAGTCATAGATTTGATGGTTATTAACAGCTGACACATTCATAATGAAATACTGTGCTTTGGCTTTCTGTGAAAGTATAATACTGTTTAAGGCTGCAATCCTGTGTCCTGTACTTCAGGTCTGTATTTTGGTATGCTTTGGACATCAGATAATTCTGAATGTTGATCTAAAACCAGAACATAAATACAGGAAAGAGTTTTCAGAATCTGTACATTGAGATGCTGAATTTGTGTATTTTTCACTCCTGTTTTATAGGAATTCTTGACAGCACCAAAATTGTTTAACTACTTAAAGCTACTCGTCTTTGTCATCCTGTGAAGTTTTTCTCCTTTTGCTTGCAGGTCAAGAATGTTTTTTAATACACACTCTGTTACCTCTGTACTGGTAAACTGCTCTTAGATGCGGCTTAATGATTTAAACTAGGTTTGAAATGGGAAGGGGATAAAAGTCAGGCTCATTAGAGATAAGCCTAGGGGTTGCATGCCAGTGTCGGTGTGAAATCGATAGCCCAGCTGAAGTGCAGCTGCACCAGTGCAGCGGTATGGAGAGCAAACCCAAGGAGCTGGAAGCCTTGGTGCATCAGGAAAACTGCAGCATGGTCGCTGTCACAGAGATGTGGTGGGATGACTTTCATGACTGGAGTGCTGCAGTGGATGGCTGCAAGCACCTCAGAAGGGACAGGCCAGGAAGGAGAGGTGGCTCTGTACATTAGGAAGCGTTTTGCCTGTAGGGTAACTCAAGCATAGTGATGATAAGGCTGAGTGCCTGTGGGTGAGAAAAGGGGAGAAGGCTAACAAGGCAGACATCCTGGCTGGGAGTCTGTTACAGACCACCCAACCAGGATGAAGAGGCAGATGAAAGCTTCTATGAGCGACTGGCTGACATGTCGTGATCTCTACCCCTGTTCTTGTGGGAGACTTAACTTGCAGGATTTCTGCTGGAAACAGCACAGCAGAGAGGAGGCAGTTGAGGAGGTTCCTGGAGTGAGTGGAAGTTGTCTTCCCGACACAGCTGGCAAGCAAGCCTACCAGGGGCAGTGCCCCTCTGTGCACTGCTAATGGGCTGTTCATGAACAGAGAAGGGCTGGTGGGAGATGTGCTGATCAGAAGCCATCTTTGGCATAGTAATCGCAAAATTATATTGTTTTCATTCTTGGTGAAGTAAGGAAGATGGTCAGCAAAACCTCAGCCATGGACTTTCTGAGAATAGACTTCAGCCTGTTCAGGACTCTGTTCAGAGAGTCCCTTGGGAAACAGCCCTTAAAAGCAAAGGAAGGCTGGGCATACATTAAGACAAAAATCTTAAAGGCACAGAAGCAGGCCATCCCAATGTGCTGAAAGAAAGCTGGCAGGGAAGAAGAATGGCGTGGCTGAAGAGGGAACTTCTGCTGGAGCTCGGGAAAAGAATGAGAGTATGACCTTTGGAAGAAGGGGCAGGCAACTCAGAAAAGAGTACAAGGATGTCTTTAGGTCATGTAGAGAGAACACTAGAAAGGCGAAAGCGCAGCTGGAATTCTATCTGGCCACCACTGTGAAAGATAATAAAATATGTTTTTATAAACACGTTAACAAAAAAAAAAAGAGGGCTGAGAAAAATCTCCATCCTTTAGTGGATGTGGAGGGGAACATTGTAGCCAAGGGTGAGGAAAAGCCTGAGGTACTGTTCCCCAGGGCTCAGTCTTGGGGCCAGCCCAGTTTAATATCTTAGTTGATGACCTGGACAAGAGAATTGAATGCACCCTCAGTCAGTTGCAAATGACAGTTTGGGAAGTGGGAAGGAGTGTTGAGGGAGAGCAGGAAGTCTCTGCAGAGAGATCTGGACATGGTGGATCAATGGGCTGAGGCCAATTGTAGGAGCTTCAGTAAAGCAAAGTGCCAGGTTGTACCCTTGGGTCGCAGCAACAGACAGTTCTAGAGGCTGGGGCAGAGTGCCTGGAAAACTGCCCAGTGGAAAAGGACCTGAGAGTGCTGGTTGACAGTGGCTGAATGTGAGCCAGCAGTGCCCAGGTGGCCAAGAAGGCCAATGGCATCCTGGCCTGTATCAGCAATGGTGTGGCCAGCAGGACCAGGGCAGGGATTGTCCCCCTGTGCTCGGCACTGGTGAGGCCACACTTCGAGTGCTGTGTCCAGTTCTGGGTCACCTGCTATGAGAAGAACATTGAGGTGCTGAAGCAGGTCCAGAGATGGGCAATGGAGCAGAAGTCCTATGAAGACGTGAGCTGGGGTTGTTTAGCCTGGAGAAAAGGAGGGTCAGAAGTGACCTTATCACTCTCTACAGCCACCGGAGAAGAGGCTGTGTCCAGGTGGGGACCAGGCTCTTCTCCCAGACAACTAGGAACAGAACAAAAGGAACCTCCCTCAAACTGTGTCAGGGGAGGTTCAGGTTGGATCATCAGGAGGAATTTTTTCGTTGAAAGGGTGGTTAAGGGTGTTTGGGAAGGGGTGTCCAGGGAGGTGCTGCAGTCAGATGGTAAGAAATGATTGGCTGTGACACTTAGGGCTGTGATTAGGTTGGCATGGTGGTATTTGGTCAGAGCTTGGACCTGATCTTGAAGGTCTTTTTCAACCTCAGTGATTCTGTGATTCTCTAATTCTGTGATTGTGATCTTTGCTTTTGCTACTTTAAGTCAGGTCATATCAGGGTGAATTGCATGGTAAAATTTTTCTACCAGTTGCAGAGCTTTGAATTAGTGCGTGCCATGTGAAGTATACCTTGGAGTACTTAGCAGTCCTGCAAATAGCTGTGGGTAGATGGATCACTGCACAGAGCCCCCTGGAAGGAACAGGCTACTTAAGTAGCTTAAAAAAATGGGCCCGAGGAGGGATTTTTTTTTTCTCTAAAAGACCTAGAGGCAAGACATATTTTTTCACAATTTTCAGGGCACTTTTTAATTTATTTAGATTTTATAAAGTTTCAGGAAACTTTTAAACTTTTATTAGGGTAATTTTTATGACTTTTAATTTTTTTTTATTACTGAAACTAACACTGCAAATCTTTATTGACTGAAATCCAGTTTTCAGCAAACATATCAAAAGGAAGTTCAACAAACATTTTAAATAAAGTATTAAACACTTACTGCAAAATGTCAAATAGATTTTTTAAAAGGCCAGAATTTTTTCATTACATTTTAAAAGTTCAGAGCATCCCTAGAAATCAGGCAATGATTCAGTTTATGGCACCATTCAGTCTGACCAAGACTATATGAATAATTTACCTATGTGTGCACATTCTCTACAACGATGAATTTTTTTTTTTTTAAAGTTGTATTTTTCGACTAATTATGACTGTAAGAAGCCTAAAGAATAAAAGCAAAGGAAAAGAAGAAAGCACACAGGCTTGGCAGTTTGTAACTGGAAGTTTCCCATGCATAAGGATATCCTGGAAAGCAGAAATTGTGGAGGAAAACAGGCAAAGGGGTGTTGTCTGACATCTTCGGCAGGGAAGCAGTGTGAGAGGGAAGTGATCAGACAGAGGAGCCGCCGGGTTAGGTAAGGCCTTGTGTAGCAGCAGCTCAGGGAATTCAGCACTGTTAGGTTAGGCAGAAAGAAATGGTTCTCTCAGTTGAGAGCAGCCCTGAGGAGGAGGACTTGGGGGTGCTGACTGACAAGAAGCTCCACCTGGCCAGGCAACTGGCACTCACAGTCCCCAAAGCCAGCTGTAGCCGGGCTTCAGGGAAAGCAGCGCGGCCAGCAGGGCAAGGGAGGGGACTCTGCTCCTCTGTCCCTGTCCGGTGAGACCCCTCCGAGGGGACTGCACCCAGCTCGGGCCCTCAGCACTGGGGGGATGTGGACTCGTGGCATGGTTTGTGCTCTTCAGTCTTAATTTCTTTTTTTAACCTCTACCTGGGTGATACGGATGAGGATACAAAAGGAATACTTCGTCACATCTACAGCATCTGTTTCTTGGTAGCCAAGATTTTCACTCAGTTTCTGGAGGTTTTAAATTTAATTTTGAATTGTGAAGAAAAAGAAACCCTTTCCAGGTGTAAGATTTTTGTATATTATTATTAGTGGTGAATTTTACACTTGTGAATATACTTTCAAAGAATATATTGTTAGAGCAGTGCAAAATTAAATCTGTTGTAATGTTTTGATTCTAGCTTGGCTCAGTGTTGTTTTAAGATCTTCAACCATTTTAGGCATTTTTCTATCAGATTTAGGGTTATAAAAGAAAATAAGGTATTGAAAATAGGATTACCTACTAATACAGAGTGGTGAATTTTTGAATATCTATGTGTTATGTAAGTATGGACTGGTAATTTTTATCATATGATGAAGTTATTTTTCCTGAAACTATAAATAAATTAGAATTATGTCTCAATTTCTCTCATTGAGCAAAACTTCACAGAGGGAAGAAAATATGCTTGTTTTGTCTGTAGTGAGGCTGGAAGAGGTACTCTTACAAAAGCAGGTGTTTAACTAAATACAATTTTTTAATGTTCCCCTATTGCGATGCTCTGACTCAACAGCTTGGGTCCCAGTCTTAACTGCGGCCCTAGGTCTTCTCAGCATTTTGATACATATTTATAATTCAGTCAGGTTGCATGCAAAGCACTTACATTTTGTGAATGTCAGGTATGAGTGCCTGTAAGGTAATAACTGCGCCCACAATTAGCCTGGGTTCCTTCCACTTGCCCAGCGTTAACCCTCAGAAGACCTGACCTGAACACTCCGATGCTGATTTTGCTGATATGATATGTGTATATTCGTTTGTTTGGTGGATGCAATATATCTGCCCATGAAAGTGCAGCTCCCTGTTTAGGACTTGGAATTTCCAGGCAGATAATTAAAGTAATCTCACACCTTCCAGGCTGCACCTGCCACCGTGCGAGAGGCTGCCCCAGCTCGGCTTCCCCTGATCGTATCCATGTTTGGTCGGTAGTGTTTCATGGCTAATACAAATCATAAACAGGCTGTAAAAGCTGAAGCGTCAATGAAGCCTAGCTTTAAAATTGCTGGAAGCTAGAGTTTTAAAACTGATACGGCAAAGTGAAAAATGAAATTTAACCAGGCACTTTGGTGAAGGGAAAATAATTTATTGGATGTAAGATGAAAAGCTGTGAGAGTAAACATCAATCTCATCTTAGACACATGTCATTGATTGATGTTTGCTCTGTGCTGCTGCCTGGAGGTAAACTCTTTGAAAAAGCAAAATAGGTACTTTATCTGTCTGTGGATAGGAGCACAGATTGTTAAGTTACTGCTTTTTTGAGACCCTGCTACATCTTTATGTTCAATCAAAGTGAAAACAGTAAATCAGAGTAATTGCTTTACCCCACAGCATTCCTGTTTGTAAATGGGAAAAAATACTGTAAAAATCCTCAAATTAACTTCTGCTGTTTAAGATAGATAAAAAGTCTTAAAAAAGCCAGTTGTAGCCTAGGAAAGTATTTTATTGATTATGACACTTGTTCATCAAAGGCAGCTCCTTTGTTATAATTTAACCAATAGTTCAAATATCATTAGGGAAAATATTTAATGCTCAATAAATGAAAGGTTGCCATACCTTGGAGTTCCCTATACCCTGTCAGCAATGAGTTTCCAAACAGATACCATTTATGCTTATCTGGAAATGGAACTGGTACCTAGAAATTGGCCAGCAAAAACCATGGACATGAACAGTGAAATAGAAAACATTACTATGTTAAGCACTGCGATCCAGCAAGCAAGACAATCTCAATTGTTGTTAAATCATTAGAGTTAAGACTATTTTCTAAAAATATTTGGAGCTTTTTCCTTTACAGGGTCTCAGTCTGACTCGTCCTTTTGAGTTTTTAGATATGGCAGAATGATGGTACATTAAAATTCAGAATCCAGTTTCCATTCTGAATTGAGTTTCATAATCACTGTCCTGCATCAGGGCTGGACTGATTTTTTATGGTGTTGTGTAAGTTTTTCCTTTGACTTACTCTATTTAGCTACTTTGGCATAAATGTAGTAATTCAGGGGAGAATTAGACTATTAAATATTTAAGAAAATGTCCTCACTTGAGCCTGAAATTTAGTATATTGATTTGTGTGCCAGATTAAAATTTGTGGGGAAATGTTGAGAATAATCAGTAAACCATTTTAAAATTTATTTTCTTGAAATATTGCCTGTTTTCCACGTCTTTGAAGCAGTTCTAGCTTTGTTCATAATTCAAAAATGACCGTGTGCTAAAATTTAATTTCAAAGATATATATGTCCTTGCAGAAAACTTGTTCATGGGTCTAGGTTTATTCTTGAAATGCACATATCTTTTAGTCACTTACTGTATGGGTTATGTTTTTGAGGTGGGTTTTTTTTTGCTTGTTTGGAGCATGATCAGCATGTGCTGATGTGGACTGCACCCAGCAGCTTGGGGATGGTGTCACTGCAGTGATGCCAGGAGTGGGTGTTGTAGTCTGATGGCGTTTTGATGGAGCTTTTTTGTTTCCTGATGGAAGAAGGGTCAGTTTAAGAACAAGTCGGGAGGTTGACAAAATCTGGGAAAGAAGCTCAGCCCTGGGAACTAGGTCTTCCCTAGCAAAGGACGGCCAGGAGCCCGCAGGAACTGTGGATTTACCAGTTTAAGCTCTGCTTTTGTAATTAATATGTCTAGATTTCAGGTTCTGAATGTTTTGTGCTAAGTGCCACAGGTAGCTGCCAAGGTGAAGGAGATCAGCCTGCTGGGTAAATATTAACTGCACACAAACAAGTTACTCCTGCTAAATTTCTATCACAGTATTTATGTGCATGGGGAGGTAGAAGGAAGATGTGTGTGTATGTGGGTGTGGCAAAGCCCTCACAATTCAGAGAATAACGAACTAAGTCTTTAGACTGGAAAATTATATTGGAAGGTCCGGAAAGGCAAAGGCAAGATTGCAGGGTGCTGCAAATGATAAGTTCAGAAACTGTGGCCAGGTCTCTGTATACATGTGGTAACACCTTCCTCTGTCATGCTGGTAACAGCTGGCTGGGTCACAGCCCCCTTTCTTTTCCAGAAAACAAACTGATGCCAAGAAAGGGGAGTATCAGCAATCTCACCCTCAATTTACCTATCTGTGTCTTTAACAGCCTCAAAGATGCCAGCTGGTAGGAGGATGGTGATCTTGTAAGAGAATAACAGTACCCTTCCAGAATCTCCCCTTCGTGATGCAGCAGTTTTGTGGTTTCTGAAAAGGTCAAGCAGCAGCGTTAATGCACACCATGTAATTCCTCTGTGAAGGTGCAGTGCTTCTTTTGTGGAAAAGGACATCTTCCTCTGAATACAAATTTGGGTGTTCCAAACTGAAGGACAGGAGGATATGTTGGTGCACTGTCGCCACCTTGTTCATCATGGAGATGAGACCTTTTTATTTGAGTTGCTCCAAAAAGTGAGATCTGAGCAAGTCAGGAATAGAGTGGTTAAAAAAAAAAAAAGGAAAGAAAAGAAAAGGAGACTTTTCAACACCTAAAACTTTAAGGTTTTTAAATGATTTCTTTCAGCCTAGCCCGAGAAAACATAACTCTTTGGACTTCACAGGAGATTAAATCCAGCCCCAGGTTTTTCAGGTAAAATTATTGCTCTGCTCCTAGGCTGTCCCCTGAGCCATCTCTGTCTATTTCTAATTAAGGACCAAAGGAAATGGTTCCTTCTGATGGCAGGAATAGCATGAAGAAAGCTGTGAGTGTTTCTGTGGGGACGCTGGTGCCACTACCACCCTCCCATCAGGGACCAGCATGCCTGGGCTCTCCCCGGCGGGCTGGTCTCACGGGGAGCCACGCTCACTGTGGGCATGGCCAAAGACTGGGGACCATCCAGGTAATCTGCCAAAAGGTATCACAGCAGATCAAAATTCATTAAACACGCCGACTCTGAGATGTTCAGCAATCCATTGGAAATCTGATCTGGCAGATATCTAGCAGTGAAATTATTCCGTGTACCGTGGAAGAAGCAGAGGAGGTAGGGGTTCTGTGACCAGGGTGGTTACGGTGTGCTGAAAGCTCTTTGAGCCTGAGACACTGGCATTTAGGCACAATTCATTGGTATATCCAGTATGTGTCTTGGCAGATCTTGGGGCTGAGATAAATCAAAAAGCAATGTGCCAAATTTGAGATAATTAAATTTCTATAGTACAACCTTTATTCATATATAACTTTTGCAAGTGTTTGACTTGTTGCTCATGTTCTGGTTCATGTCCTTTAAGCAGGAATTTGAAACAGAAGCAAAATTGTAAAAATAACAGTATACCATTTAAAAACTGTTTGAATTCACCTTTTGGAATTTGACCTGTATGAAACAAATATAAATGACACGGACTTTTGAGTGGTGAGTGTTTGCATGTTCTTTAGCTCCAAGTCTTACAAAACTGAGCGTGCATACTACACATTTATATGCATATATCACTCACATATGTACACATGCCCCAATGAGGAAAAAGTAATGAGGTTTTCATGAGCTTGTTCTTCATGGCTTAGATACTGAAAAACACACGTTAAACCATTAAAAGGTACCTCTGGGATTGTTTTAAATTGCAAATTAAAAAAAAATAAAGAAGAAATCTATTAAAAAGAATCATTTTCATTAACTGAAGTGTTTGCAATAAAGACAATTATAGCAGTTGGCAGTATTCTCCTTGAACCAAAACAAATAAATACATTTGGTGACATACGTTCAAGGAAATGTGATTGCTGCAATGTTCATGCAAATAAGGAGCAGCTTCACAAATGCTAGACATTTTGCCATCTGGTATTACCAAAGGAACACAACTCTCAACTTGTAGCTCTTCCTAACTTACTGCTTGTAGATGGTGTATTAGACATTGTCACACAGTTCTGACATTTGCATAATCATTCTGAATTACTGCAGGTTGTGCATTGCATTGCCAGCAGTGAATTCATTTGAGAAGGGGGTTCAGACACCTGATGACTTGTATGGCTTCATCGAATATATCTCTGTCCAATAAAGAGATAAAAATGTTCTTCCACGTTAGGACTACCACACCAATGAATTTTTAAATTTGTATGAGGACTAGTGAAGAATGCTGCACTTGTTTACTTCTTAGAAATTGGGTAGAGACCAGTATTAAGATTAATCTCAGGGAAGCTGCCCATCTCTATTTGGCTGTAGGCTAGAGTACAAATGCAAAGCATCTCAAAGAGTCAAGAAATTCTGGATGGGCACACATAGTTGAGGATGAAGTTATAACCTGATCTCTTAAAACTCCAGAAAAACCCAACCTGACAACAGTTATTAAGCGTGGCAGAAAGTCTGGTTTTCTACACAGGTGGTTGTTAACTGACTCAGCTCATGGGAGTAGGCTCGATGGCACAAAGTAGTACCTGAAGACCTCTGCTCTCACAGCAGTCAGTGAGAACTGCTCTGCCTCTGTTCTCAGCAGCATGTGCAGCATGTGCAGTAGGTGATCTCACTCCCAGGAATGCATGGGGAGGCCTTCACCATTCCCTTCTTTCCGGAGGAAGGCCTTTTCCATGCCCAAAAACTCCATCCCTGCAGTTGTCTCGTTATGCTGCTTTTCAAGGAGAGGGGGTTGGAGTGAATAACATGCATTGCTCATGAAAAGTATGGGATAAAAACCCCAAACCCCTCAGCCACCTGTAAGTGGTTGTAAACAAGGTGGTGTTTGGACGCTGTCTCCAACCTGCTGTGCTGAAACGCTGTGTTTCACAAGGAGCCCCAGTGTTTTGAGAGCTGTGCTCAGCCCCTGGCGTCTGCCCTCAGACCCATCAGAAGGCTGCTCTGCAGTCCTGTTCGAGTTAGCAGCATCAGCAAGCAAACAAAAGATTTTCTGTTCATTTTGTGACTGTTGAGGCATTGTTTTTAAATACTAATAGCAGCTAACATATCCTGTGTATTTTCAGCTCCCTCAAGTCCCAAATCAGAATCAGATAGCTGTTGGCCTTTTGACTGCCTTGCCTGAGGCATACTAGGTAGCATCACGTGGGTAGCCAATGCAACATATGTTTTGCTAACTTGGAAGCTGGTTAGCAAGACAACGTTTATCTTATTAACACATGGTGCACTTACATGACATTAATATATATTCCTACTTTACAGATTTACTGTGCCAGAGGAAAAACATTAGCTGAGCTAAGCAAAATAGGAATCAGCATACTTGTCACATTGTCCTGAAATAACATGTTAACTTTGTTAGACACGTTGGCTTCCTTTGTGAGGAGAATAAAACATAATAAACTGAAATGTGTAAACCTGAAAGGTGTTGTTCCATAGAAATCTAGATTAAGAATTCTCTGGTTTATGTTGTCATGTATTAAACTAGAATTCTGAAAATGAAAAAGTTAATTTTTATTCTGAACGTCTGTATTGGAGCTAAAGTTGTTAATTTCTAAAAATTACTGCTGTTGTGTAATGCAGTGATTTTATTCTCTCTCCAGCTACACTCTACTAGCCATACATACACTGTTGTGCCTCTATACATTTATTCATGTTCTGTGGTTGTGATAGTGTCAAATCCATCAGAAAGAGGAATTGTTTCAGTAGTAGTTTCACGACTTGGCTGATTAGCAGAGATCAGAAGAAGCAACCTAATTGTGGAAACCACTACAGCATATAGTTTTAACAGCTCTTTAGGGAGCTAGTTAATGAAAGAATCACTACAGAAACACAGCCGCGTGAAAAAAAGGAGCATTTTCATACAACACTCAGAGGATATGTCATAAGTGGGAACATGTTCATAATTTCTATTTACTCACAGCTGTAATTACCATCTGCCTTAAGAGAACTTCTAGTCTTTGTCAAAGTTGCTTAGATATTTCCTTTGTCACGTTTCAAGCTGAGAAGTTCTGTACAGGCTAGATCCTGCCTTGTGATTTCTTTTTTATTTTTCTGTAAGAATTTAATTGTCTATTCTCTGTGTGAAGAAAGCACCAGCATTCCCAGAGACCTGAACCTCCCCAGCCTACTTGAACTGGCGTTCATCCGATTCATGTTTGTGCTTATTTTTGCCATCTGTCTGCAAAACAGAGTTCTTAACTTTTAAATGCCCGCTGGTTTATATGTTGTCCTCCAATTTTTAACTCTTAAAAAACTATTTATCCTTTTTTTTTTTCTCTAACTCCAGTGTCTATGAGCCAGATAGAAACGTGCTGCGAAGGAAGGAATGGGAAAGGAGGAATCAGGAGGCCCAGCAGGACAATGGCGCGTTTAACACGAGCTATTCCCTCTTCAGTGAACCGTACAAGGTAGATGCTTCCCAGCTGGGCAAATCTTTGTTTATTTATTTATTCCACAGTACAAAAATGTAGCCTGCAGAAGGCACTGTCCAGGTTTCATCACCCTCCCATGAGTGCTAGCTTCCCAAAATTCACGGAGAACACGCATGATTCTCTGAGAGTCGGATTTTATATATATTTATATTTATGTATGTGTATAAAGCTTCTTCTAGTGTTTAGCAGCACACAAGAGTGAAATAAACTAGAAATATCCCCACAATATTTGAGATGGAATTAAAATTAAGAGGTGAAGGTGAAGGTATCCTGTTTTTGCAGTACTTAGAAGAAAACAATTGTGTTAAACTAGTGTGTGAAGGTCAAGCAGTCCTGTAAACATTATGCCCTGGCCAAGGTTATTGTACTGAAATATCCTTTTTTTTCCTATAAGAATTACCAGGGTAATAAGAAAATTTGTCTGCTATACATGTTTTTCCTCCACCAAAGGCAGAAGTAGCTTAAGAGTCTCAACTCCCTGTGTTGTTCCTCATGGTAACAGCAGTTTGATGAGGCACAACTCTCTTTCATTACTCCCTGTTAGAAGGTCAAGCAGGGCCTTTTATACTCTGCAGAAGCTTGAAAATGGTGAACAGGACCAGAGAGCAGTGTCCCATGGGGGCTGCTCCTCTCCTCAATTTACCCAATGACTGTGTGTAGGCATCAAACCATCGTCAAGTATTTTCTGCTGTGCCTTTCCAGAAATGTCCAAGTTACTGCAACAGCTGCCACACTGTGAAGCCTTTCCCTCCATGCAGCATCACTTGCCCTTGATGTTTAGGGTGCTTTAGTGCCTCTTTCCAGGAGACCTATTTGGAACCTGGGACCTGGCTGCTGCTTTGGCTTCCATGCTTGCGTTTTAATTCTTCTGCTCCAGGGTCAGATTTTAGCTTGCTCTTCTTCCAGATTGTTGCTTGTATTTAGCCCCTAATAAAAAAGAAAGATCTACCACTTTCAAACCATGTCCCTTGAAGGAACACAGATCTGTCTGCCTTGAAGCTGACCTCCAGCTGCCAGGATTTCAGATTCATTACAAAGGCATTTAGAAACCATGTCAAATGTCTTGAACTCCTCAATGACCTACTTGAAAATGTCTGCCGTGAGACCAGTCAAGGGCTAATCCATGGAAGAAAGCCTGGAAAGCATAAGTCAGCTGTGTCTTGGCATTTCTTGAGGGCTGTGCTGCAGTGACGACTTAATGATTTTCCATTTGGTCCAGTCAAATAGACCACACACAAAAAGGACCTGGACTTCTTCTGTGTCCCCAGTACTATTTTGTCTGTGGTGCCTCAAATTGGTGATATTGAAGCTCAAATCACTTATAAAAGTGGTATCACTTTGATTATTACTTCTGTGCCGATGTACCGACTGTCATGACACAGATGTGATGTGCCTTGGACACACCAGCAGTTTCTGAGTTTGGGTGTCAGAGGGCACCTCTGTGCAACCACAGGATAATGTAAAGAAAATTCCATCAGCTTTAACAGGAGTGGATGAAAAATCATTGCTGTCTCCAGAAGCAGAGAGGATTCTGAGTGGATAATCCTATGAGGCAAGCAGAATAATGGCTTCATTCCTGCTTCTTACCTTTAGACACTGTGTCCCTATTTTGAACAAATGTGTAGAGAGGGTGCTGCAGAAATACATCCTACAGATAACTTTGTCAAGGAGACATGGGGAAAGGCAAAGCCCAGGACAGTAGTGTAACTCACAGCTATGTTGGTGTGGCAGAATTGCCTGGGGTGATTGGTCATTCTGATAGTATTGGACATCAAAACTCTTATCAGTGGCATACTCTGATTGTCATGTATACACTGGCAATGGACCATTGGGCTCTCTGAACTAACCCAGGCATTTGTGAACCTTCAGTACAGGGAGAAAGAGCTGTGGCTTTTTGATCTGACTGTGGAGAGAGCCTATCTGCAAAAGAGGAAACCTTCCTGCAAAAGCAAAACTGAAACCCACTTGTACTCCCTTTAAAGACCATGTTCACCTTTTAGGGGTTTCCAGAAGGGAATGAAGTTATAGCAGACATTCACTTCAAGCTCTGATTAAATTCAGTATTCCACTGCTCAGCTTGAGAAACACAAGCTAAAGCCAAAGGATATGCTATTCAGAAGACCATATCTGAAAATCAAAGGCAGACTGGAAATCTCTTAAATCTTACATCCTCTCTCACCTTGACATGTATCACTACTCCTGTAACATTGAATTTTCTCAAAAATCCTGACTCTTCAGGTTGCCCCTTATCCTGTTCAAAGTATCCATAGCAACCCTCTATGAAGGATTACAGGAAATCCAGTATCTTTTACATAAAATCTCTTTTATAGGGGAAATTAGTTCAGGATATTTTCTGGACAGAATACCTTGCCCCATTAACTATGTAAGTATTTTTAGTGAAGAAAAAAATTCTGCTGGCCTTCCATGCAGCCATCAGGTTTATTTTTAGAAGTGTTATATGTTGCCATCTTCAAATGCTTGGATTTGTCTTGCTTTGCAGAAAAATATCAGAGCACTGTAAGTTAGACATGTTTGCACAGAATGCTCTTCCTACTTACCCATTTTGTGACCATGTTTTCCCTGTGGGAATGCTTAAATTAGGCCAGCAATATTTCAGAGAAGATAATAGGACAAACTAAAGCTCATAACAAGTTACCTCAGATCCCATCATGTTCCCAAGAGGATGTAGGTGAACTCTCCTGTATGAGATCAGCTCAACACAAAATCTCACCTGAAGCTGTCCCCAGTGCATCTTGAAGGAATAAACAGCACAGGCCAGTTGTCAGCATATGCCATGATAGTAGTTTGCTGCAGTTATTCTTGTGGTTATCTGGGATCTCTCAATACAAGATGCCTGTGTGTGACCTTCTCATCTCATCCATGTAGAAGACAGCTCGATGACTTCTCTGAGCTACAGATAGTCTACAGATAATCTGCAATTAGGCTGCATCCACAGAGCAGCCATCAGAAAAAACAGACCTTATTTTAGGGAAGTTGGACTTCTTAGGGGCAAAACCTGCCCAAAAATTTGTTTACGTTCATGGAGCTAGAGGCAGATGGGTGGAGAGCTGTCCTCACAAGATGTCCACGCTGTGGGAAGGGGGCCCCATTCCATTTGGTGGTCATTGTTGCCATGCTCCTGGCGGGGAAAGAAACCTCACGTACACTCTGGCTGAATAATAATGAGTACAGGCCCAACAGCAGATTTCTCACCATAGAGGGAAGCTGAAACAATACTTCTCTACAAGGTATCTACACAAGGTGGAGGATCCAGCGAAGCATAAAGAGATGCACTGGGTAAAAGGAGCATTTCTGTGTGTTCTGGAACACAATTTTGCTGGTCAAGGCGATGCCCAAGTGTAGAAGTGATTTCACTGACTTCAGGAGACACATGAGGGTATCTCCAACCTTCTTTCTTTTCAGATGTATGTGATGCTTCCCACATCTTTAGCCTCATGAATAGTTTCCTCTTCTTTAGGACATTGATGTGATTCCTGTTAAGTGGAAGAACACCCTTTTTTAAAGTGACTTGCTATCTGTGAGTCAATCCTTCAAATTTTTTCCATAGCAGGTTATTATCTTTGTAACAGAAACAGCCTCATGTGTAGAGGGAAGATCAGGCTGTAGTGGTTGAACCTTGAGCCATCTTACTCCAAGTGTCCAATACAAAGTTTCAGATGCAAGGGTTTCATGTTCTTCCTTTCCTACCCCCCTTCAGTATATATTACTGATATATATATTTAGCTCTGTTAGCATAGTAACAAAAACATATCAGAAAGCTAGGTGTAATGCATTTTGCAGGTACAAGGTAGTGTCCTTGAAATTTGAGGGGAAAAGTTTGAAGCAAAACAGGACTGCTTCTACTGTTAGACATAAGGATGCTTCCACTGTAGACCTCTGAAAGTTTGCATGTGGCAAGCACAGCACTCATGTACTGTGCATTTTTGCTGCGCTCAGGTTTTCTACTAGGAAACCCTAAAAATAAAAGATTCCAAACTGGGCAGTTTTCCCTTGAATACCTTCTCTTCCATATCCCCAGTTTTGCAGAGTAACTGATGTGGTTGCTACATCTTTCGTGTTTTTAAGTGTAACTTTAAGAGGATCTTCTCCACTTCCTTTACTCCCTTCTTTCTCCTTCTTTCTGTTTTCCTCTAAAACAGAGAGTCTTGAGATGAAAGCTTGGCCTTCTGAAACTAATACGGGTTTTCCCATTCAGATTCCATGTCTAGAAGAGAGAAAGGATAACTCCACTGCCTCATTACTGTCTTCCTCTGAAAACATAAAGCAAAGGACATCACATGCCTGAATCTTGGCAGGGTTCAAAAAATCTCTGCTGTAAAAATATTAATGATATACCCTTTTGCTTACAGTGGCTTTTTAAAGCAAGAATTTCCAATCTTTTCTAGCATGTTTTGTTTGCTTGTTTTATTTCTTTGTGAAGCTTCTGCCTTTTCAGTCAGGAAGTAAATGGATCATTTTTAAGACAGTAATTAATCTTGAAGGGGAGGAAGGGTGGCTGTATTCCCCTGCTATGCACAGCAAGCACTGAGAAATGTGAAGAATTTGGCAAGGGTTCTGTTCACCTTTTTTTTTTTTTTTTTTTTTTTTACAAGAGGAGAGTGCCCTGGAATGAGCACCCTGTCAGAGCATTTTTAAAGAAAGGACATAATCTGTACTTTTCCCATTTCCCACAAGCTGTTTTCAAGTCACCTCAGAGCATTTGGCTGGCCTAGATGACAAATTCATTCAGCACTTACATGGGATGTTGTGTGGCTTCCCAGATGGTTATGAAAACTTAGGCAGGCAGAGGAAGAAATCGGGAATGCAGTGTTTTCATTCATGACTGAAGGAGAGCTTGCATTAGGCTACAGGAAAAGTTCTATCATGGTCAGATTTAATCCAAAACATTCTGTGCAGTTGCAATAATAAATTTTCCAGTTTCCAGGTAATATACTTTAACTACAGTGTGATATCTGTGATAGATTTCTTTTTTTATATACTCAAAGGCCCTTTATAGCTTTTCCAGTTCAGGGTAGATTTAAGATGTTGACAAGTGTCTTCAGAGACAATAAGGATTTTCGATTTCATCCCTCAACGCTGCTGCTGAATAAGGCAGTCTTACTTCAGTAAGGATTTCAGCAGAAGCATGCAGGGAATTTTTGTTTTTCTTATGTTGACTGTAGCAGAACACTCGATTTTTGTTTTGCAGACTAACAAGGGGGATGAGCTTTCCAATCGCATCCAGAATACTTTGGGCAACTATGATGAAATGAAAGACTTGTTAACTGACCGGTCAAACCAGAGCCATCTCGTTGGGGTTCCAAAACCTGGGGTTCCTCAGACTTCTCTCCCCAAGACTGATGAACATCTTATTGCAGACTCGAGACCACCACCTCCTCCTCCTATTTCCAGCACTGCTTCTTCCACACCAGCATCCCTAGCTGCCCAGCAGAACAAAAGTACCACGATGGGCTGGCAGAAGTCTGGGCATAATGCCACTTCAGATGGCCAGCAGAGAACAAGCAAACATGGACACCGGTCGCTGGAGTCACACAAGGGTGACTTCAAACTGGCAAGCCAAAAATCCAATTTGGAGAAACTAAAACACTATGCATTGAGTCCCACCTCCTCCTCTTCCTCCTCCTCCACCTCCTCTTCCTCCTCCACCTCCTCTTCCTCCTCCTCCTCCTCCTCCAATACTGCTCAGCAAAGCTCGCTGAGGGCCACATTAGGAGACAACACCAACAGAGTCCAGCAGCCAGCGAAGCTCAGCTGTAGCTCAGAAGGAGGAACCAAAGTCCAAGAGAGGCCAGCAAAGCATGGTGGGGGGCACTGTGTCCAAAACTTCCCACCCTCTCTTGCTTCAAAGCCCAGTCTGGGTCAGCAGAAGCCAACAGCTTATGTAAGGCCAATGGACGGTCAAGACCAGGCTCCTGATGAGTCTCCAAAGCTGAAGTTACCAGCAGAGACGACCAAGTCGTATCGGGGAGTGCCTTCCAGCAAGCCTGATTCGGCCAGGACCAAGTCAAAGATCACCAAGTTCAGCATTCCTAAGCAAGAAGAAGTAAGTGTTTTTATATTTCTTATGACATACCTCCACAGATGGATGGATGGATGATGTCTTACTGCACCTGCCTCTTTACATATTTTTAACATATTGGTTTGCATGTTGATATTTTTGGTGACATTGATATAGTATATTGCAAATAACAACCTCACATTAATTTAAAGGTATCTCAACAGCAAAATGCTCATTGTCTTCAGGACCAAAACACTTCCTACAATGGCACATTTTCTAGTAGTATATATTATTTCACTGACTCTTTCCAGAGTGCTCATTTATAAAACCTGGATTTTTTTTTTTTTCTGGCAGGTGTATTGCTTCTTGCTGTTCATATTTCATTGATTTCTTTCTCTTTGGCAAAGATTAAATGAAGTGAATGTGACCAGAAATAGTTCTGCCATCCTCAATGTCAAAGTAGTTTCACAATCTAAATTAATTACTTACATAATATGAAATCTGTGGAATAGATGAGAATAGAGCAATAAGCCTCTCCTATTATCTGTTTGTGTTTCAAGCCAATTTATGAGAAGACTGAGGTTTCCTTCTTAAAGAATTTCCATCTGTAGAAACCTGGTGTAGTGGCTTGACCCAGTACACCTGGCCATACTACAAGAACTTGTCTGAAAAAACTTTTAGAAAACATTTATTTATCAGCAATAGATATAAAATATGTCTGCTTGGACTTACTGTATATTAATTTATTTCACATTCCTTTTATGCCAGGAGGACACTTTGCTTTACCACTTTGACTGTGATTGTCTGTTTTTTTGACTATTTGGTCTTTTTTGATGGGAAGGAAGTGATTTGTTTTGGCAGAATAAAGGGTGTTTTTTTATTCAGGGGTGTATTCAAAGGCCTGTATACCAATACAAAAATGATCACATCATCCTCTTGTGAAAATTGATAGATCTGCCATGAATTCAACAATTTATAGTATTTATAGGACTATAGGACTCTATTTGACTGAAGCACAGTGACTTTCTCAGAGAAGAGGCAATGACTGTTTACTCTTTTTTACAGCTGTGGTGTGTCTTGAGATGTTTTAAGTCTTAAAATTTTGTTCCTGGCATTGTTAAAGGAGAGGAAAAATCTAATTTTTGGTGGCATTCTCTGGCCTCTTAATGCCTGCTTTTCAGAAATGGAGTTGACTCTTGTATTCCCCTTGGGTTTGGTTTGGGAAAGAAATCTCTCTGGAAGCAATTATTTCTGTGATTTTTCTCTAAGTGAAAGTTCCATCAGTTCCAAACAACATGTTGGTGATATGTTGTTCCTGAAAAAGGGTTGTTTTAGGCTGTTAAGCTAGATCTTATAAGCAAATTTAGCATTCACAAAGTGCTGTAATTGTGCAGATAGATCAGGTAACAGCAGATAGTAATATCCATTTAGCTGTTATTACCTCTTTCAGACTTGTGCTACTACCTGCAAGTGGGAAGTGTTGTTAGAATTAAAGATGCCTGTGGCAATTATCTGACTCTTTCAAATTTCCCCCTTTACATGTATGCAATACTCTAAGGACAAGTATGGAAAGGAGTTGTCATAGGCAATCATTTGTTTGTCTGAAACTCAGGATTTGCCATTTGCATTCCAAATACGCCTACCTCCAGAAAGAAAGATTTAATTTGTTGTATGTAGTCCATGCTGCTGCATAAGCATAACTTTACACTGCAGTTTCTAGATGAGGAGACGTAGCCGACTTTAACTTGTTTAGATACTGATGGCAATGTAGACTACAGTAGGAGAGAGTGGACTGCAGGTTACCTACTAAAATATTCACCAGTTTCTCACAGATTTTATGTGATGCAGTATTAATGAAACAGTATTTGATAAAAGAATATAAACATTCAACTGAAGTTGAAGGAGGTGGACCAAAAGCAGTGTCTGGTGGTTTAAAAAAGATTTTTACGAAAAGTGATGGACAAATCTCTAAGAAGAGGAATAGTAGGTACTATAGGTGTTGGGGTTTGAAACTGGAGCTAATGAAAGACAATGTTCAGATCTGAAAAGTCGGTGAAAGACAAGAGACCAGTTATTTTTCATTTATCCTGATATTTGCTTTGTTCTAACTTTTTCCATCCCAAGTGGCACAAGCTGGAACTTGCAACCCACTGGTATTGCTACAGGGAGAAATATTGACCAAGACTGAAAGTTTTTTATTCAGTGTTGCCTAATCCACCCGCTCTTTGATTTTCAGTTGGACTTTTTTAAATTTCAAGATGTTTTTCCATTCCTATTATTAGTATCATAAATCTTCTAGTAGAGTTGTGTAAGAATTCCCATCCTTTTTTTTAAATTTATGCTATTAGAGTCATAAATTTTCTCCTTTACATCAAATGTTTGCCACGGCCTCTTAGGGCCAGAAGTTTTAAGCTGCTTGCAGCACAAAAGCTGCCATGGGCCTGTGAATGTTTGCAGGCAAAATGAGGCCTCTGTTGTTCAGAGTGAGGCTAAAGGGGTTGGCCAGGACAGACCTAGTATCCCTGGTGGCTGTGGGAAGAGGAGAGATGTCATACAGGATGACTGTGAGGGAAAGCAGGTGGACAAGTAGGCTACAGCAGCCTGGAAGCTACATGGAAACAGAAATGAGAGTGGCAGAAAGCTGCTTAGGAGCAGCCAGGAAAGGAGGAGAGGGGCAGAGGGCTTGGGGTAGGGTATCTGAAGTGCTGGTAGTGAAATGAAGCTCGATGTCTGCTAAAACAAAAGGTGTGTGGCTGAGATGGGCTAGGTAGGGCAGTCACTGTGCTCCAGGTTCGTGTAGGCAGCGCTGGGAGGCCTTCCTGGCTCCTGGGCAGCTTGCTGTCCACTGGAACCCCCAGGTCCTTCACTGAAGAGCTCATGTCCAGCCAGTCAGCACCCAGCCTGTATTGCTGATGAAGTTATCCCTCCCCTTAGTCAGTATTTCCCCATGCCACATTCTTATCAGTTTATCTAGTACGAGTTCTGGGGCCCCCAACCCAAGAAGGATGTGGACCTGCTGGAGCAAGTCCAGAGGAGGGACACTGAGCTGATCAGAGGGCTGGAGCACCTCTCCAGTGAAGACAGGCTGGGAGAGTTGATGTTGTTCAGCCTGGAGAAGGGAAAACTCCAGTGAGAGCTTATGGCACGAGGACCTAAAGGGAGTCTGCAAGAAAGCTGGGGAGGGACCTTTTACAAGGGTTATAGGACAAGAGGAAATGACTTGAGGCTGAGAGAGGGTAGGTTCAGATTTGATATTAGGAAGAAATTCTTTACTCTGAGGGTGGGGAAACACTAGAAAGGGTTGACCAGAGAAGCTGTGGATGCCCCACCTCTGGAAGTGTTCAAGGCCAGGTTGGATGGGGCTTTGAGCAATGTGGTCTAGTGGAAGGTGTCCCTGCCCACAGTACTGGAATCTTTAAAGTCCATTCAAACCCGAACCATTATATGATACCTGTGCACTTCCATTTGTGTTCACCAGTTTAAAAGAATCATCAGTGGAAAAATAAACACATAATGAAACAAAGTTAAGCTTCCCTGTAAGGACTGGAGAATAAGAAGCAGTGTCACACAGTGTGTGTGTGTGTGTGTGCCATCAGCAGGGTACAAAACCCTCTTCTGTACATTCCATGAGGTTTTCAGAGAAACAGGGCACAGAGTTGGTTGCACTACAATTATTATCCGCTGGAAATAAGATCTCTTGAATACAAATTATAGACCATTACTTTTCAATTCATGAAAAAGGTTGATTTTTAATGCAGTTCAATAACTCATTTTATATTTTTAATCAGTTTTGGAAAGCCTTCAATACCTTGACACAGACTGAAGCTTATAAATTTTTTAAATTGTTTTAATGAGAATAATTTGGATAGACCCGTGTGTAGAAAGGTAGCATTTACTCATTTGGGAATTTAATCTTTAGTAGCCAGGTTCATCAGTGATGACTAGAATCCATACCCAACCTCCTGGTCATTCCAAAATTATCATACTGCTGTGTAGAAATGATAGCTCGTCATCTCAAGTGCTGGTATTTCACATTTTGAACTATTTAGAAATTATATTGCTGTAGGTAAAAGCCCACTGTATTGGATAAAAGGGAAGAAAAAATTGATACCAGGGTATAGAGGAAAAGAGGCAGGGAAATCAAGTGCCTCTCTTGCCTAAAATGTTCTTGAGTGAAACAATAAGAAAAAACATAGGGTGGCAAATCATGTTCTTTATAGCCAAGTTCTGTTTTTGAATTTCATCTCATAGGCTGCATGCTGCTTTTTTATTACATTGAAGAAGCCTTACCTATTGTCCTTTGCTTACTTCTCTTAAGGGTTATGAAGCAAAGAAATAGAGGTTGTAGTCAAAAATGACTGTGAGTCTAATGGTAAAAAAGAAGATTTGGTTTTGTTAAATTTGGAAACACATTTATGTGAAATGTAGGTAAGGTCATCATGAGGACATATACTTTCTTATTCACTTCATGGAGTACTTACACAACTTCTGCAGCAGAAGTAATGCACCATAGATTAAAGGTTGAGTTTGGGGTTGTTTTTTGGTTTTTTCCTTTTTTTTTTTTTATTTTTGCCCTGATCTTACTCAGGCAAATTCCTGTTTGCCTGGGTAAGATACTCTCTTCAGTCACTCTCCTTTGAGTGGCTATATATAGCTATCAGCATCTGGCACACACTCTAGCAAGTGTCCTTTGAATCTGCAATCTCTTTTTTGCCTATTAGTTCTATCCCCACATATTAATGGAAAGCAAAAACACCCCACAACTCTTTCCTCTGTCTGAAAAAACTATAATTTGGCCTCAATGTTGATAATTTGATCGAAATCAGTCTCTTTGAAGAAGATGCATGCATAATAAGTAGTTCCATTTCAGTTTAAAACTGAAGATGCAAGTTCATGTGCTACATTTCATTTGAGAACAGAAGGTCCAGTGAAAACTAAATAGGGAATATAGTCATTATCAATTCATGCTTCATCTGTAAATCCCACATAGCTGGATCTGTAGGACAGTAGAGGGGAAACAGTATCTCATGAGGAAGGAAAAGGGTTTAGAGGAGATCTGAGTAAGTGCTTTTCTTCAGAGGCACAACACCACATCCCCCTGGCTGCAGTGGAGCCTGTTGACGTGTTGCAGGACTAAGAGTAGAATTCAGGTTATTCTTCTCTGCTTCCCAGGGTGTTTACCAGAAAGGCAGAAATGAAAATAAAAGCACAGTCAAAGATGCTTTTAGATGAAAAGGGAGGGAGAGATTGAATGCATTAGCGAAAGGGTCCAGACTTCTTCCGGCACCGTTTCAGGATGCGCCCGAAGAGGCTGGAGACATAAACACAGAATTAAGTGTGTTGATACTCCTCTCCCATTTATTGACTTCGCTGAAGAATTGCAGTGCTTGAGAAGCCAGTTAGCAATCACAGCACTTGAGTACTTGTAAGTATGAGCCAGTTGTAGATGTTTTCTTTCCCAGATGTTCATGCTGCATTTACAGGGAGACACAGATCAATTCATCCCTGTAATGGTAACACTGACCTTCCCCACAAATAAAGAATGTTTTCCCACGTTAAACAGGAAGAATTGCACAACAAGAGCAGTGTGGTGCACAGATCCCTGCTAGTGGTGAGTTACTCAGGACCTTCAAGTGTGTCTGTGGGAGGGCTGTGTGTTACTGCCTGTATTTATGTAGCAGAGATCAACAGAGTAGGACTTTGAAGAAAGAGTGCATTAAATAGAGTGGTATTGGAAATACTCTTAACAATAATACCAATAATAACAATAATACCTTTCACCATAATGTGAAAGGTTTTTTTTTTTATTTGGTATAGTTTTCAAATCATGACACAAGCCTTTGCCTTTCTCACCTTCTGCAGTCTCCAAGGCACACAACTGTGTGTGAGGGCAGCTTCAGTGAACACAGTGGACCTAATCTCTCTGGTTGTTCTTCCATGACAGCTCTTGTAGAATGGAAATGCTATTTAGACACCTTAACTTGACTTTTAGAGCTCCCTACATCTACTGTTTCTACCCTCAGTGAAACAAGTTTCTTTCTCTTTTGAATTAATTGTCAATATATTTTTTTTCTGGGATAACACTAGCTAAAATAAATGATAGGTTTTTGAAAAAAAAGAATTTAATAGAATAATAACCTCTAAAGTTTTCTGTATAGATTGATTACCATATGGTATGTGCTGTGCATTTGTTGCTATGGTGAATCACTTGTTCCTCATTGTTTTTCATTGGTAGGATGACTATGATCAGAGAAAAATATCTTGACACTAGATGTAAATTTACAATTTTCAAGGATATTCCTTAATGTTTGCACCTGTTTTTTTGCAAGTTTTCCCTGAGGTTGTTTTTTCCTAATTAATGAAAACATACTTGAGCAGTTCATTTGGGTCTCTCATAAGTCAGATCCTCCCTTTGATATAAAACTGGTCTTTTCATCTTTTCTGAAGTTGGAAAAGTAGCCACTTTTGGAGTAAGGAAGCTCAGAACATGATTAATTGTGAGAAACTTGTCTTGCCTTTTAGTTTTTAACCGCCCCTCCCCACCCCCCCCTCGAGTGGATAGCTTAGTTTATGAATCAGCTCTGGAGCTGATACAAGAGTGCATGCATAAAAATGTCCACAACCATGTTTAATTGCTTCTTTAGTTCCCTGTGGTAAGCACTAAAGTTATTGATGAAGGAAATAAGATTTCTGGAATTACAAACCCCAGATTTTAATTGCACATTTTGTCTGATTTTTTTTAATCCATTGTAGTGCTTATGATGATAACTGCGTGTAATAAAAGTCGTCCTGACCAGAAACAAAGTAGTCTAATAGATGTTCTTTGTAAAATGTGCCTGAAAAGATACACGGGTATTGCTATCCCTTTTCCACCTTTGGCCCCATTAGCATGGATTGCTCCCGGGCCTGTAAGGCATTCAGCAGCTGGAGAAAGCGACTGTTCTGGATGTGGTTGCAGGAGATGCATGCTGGAGCATGGCCCTCCCGCCAACACGAAACTGTCCTCCACGTGAAGTTTGGCTGAGTATGTTCTCCCCATCTGTTTCATGGCTTCTTAAGCAAAAGAGAGGGTCGAGGTACAGAGGGGAGAGCAAGGGTGGGCTTGCTGTGGCGTGCAGATTGCCAGTATTACCATATCCTTAGAGGGACTCTGTTTCCCAGACCTCCCACTGCACAGCGCTGGAGCGTTGTGCCAGTGTGCAGTCAGGTGAGGAGTCCAAGCCCTTGCTGCTTCTGCAGAGTACCTACGTTAATACCAGCTCACATCCTCCTTTCCAATAATTATGGCAAGGTGGGGCATTTCTGTCCACTCTTCACCTTCACAGCAACCTGTAAGGGATCATGTAGGATGTAAAGGTGGTTTAGGATATTTTAAATTAAAAAAAAAAATCCATGAAAATTATTTAACTTCTCTCTTCTGTAGTTTCCCAGTCTTTCATGAATCAGAATGACATGAAAGTGCTACCCCTGAACATACTCACAGGGGTCAGGTATGACTGATGAGCAAGAGAACTAAAGGAAAATACAGTGAGCTTCACAGATCACTGTTAATTCCAGCTAAATAAATAATGTATATGTGCTGCTTGATGTATAAGGTTAAAGAGGTCACATTTCCAGCAACTGTCAGTTCATCCAGCCAGGCCAGAAGCAGTTAAATTCTTTATTATTGGTCACATATTCACATAAGAATAAATGAAGACAAATATACTTTTAAATATCTGCATGTTACATACTTTATTCACGCTGTGTGTTGTAAAGTTTTCATTTCTGTACCACTTCTGAACATGGAAGATCTATCCCTGTGGTATCACAAAATAGCTTCCTAGAAAAGTAATTAACAGGAGGGTGGTTTTTTTTTCAAGTTCAGAAAAGATATATAATGTAAGCATCTGATTTCCTGTCACTCTTGGTTAACTTTGGATGAAAATGGATAGCTTCCAAATTAAAGCAGGCACCGGACTGTCTGGAGAAAAATGCATCTGTAAAGAAATGTGTACATTACATATTCATGTCGTTCCAAATCTCTTAATTGTATTTCATATATAACAGTCTCATGTTCTGAAATATGGTACCTTTTTTATTTCATGGGTCAAAACCAGCATGCCAGAAAGACTGAGGTTGCTCCTTACACGGTTTAGGACAAGTATTTCCTTTCCAAAATTCCCCCATACATTTCCCACTTTCTTCCCTTCCCACCAGTATGTTTCTCTGAGAAGTGAAGGCATGATGTGAAGTCGCTTTTCACCATGTTTTATTCAGAAGACAAGTATACAAAAATAATTCAAGCCAGTGAGCCACCAGGTCAGGAATATTGAGAACCAGCATTTTCTCTCAGAACCAAAAATTGCTATTCATACTCCTCTGCATTTACTGCAAATGGCTGTAAGGGAAGCTTATGTAACTAGAAAGAAAGGAAAGCCAAGAGCATTCCTTGTTAGCTCTTATCGCTAAGAGATGTTTAAGGAGAGATGGGATGGAAGACTCTGCTTTGTAACTTCTTTGAAATGAGATATTGAAGGTGATTTTTTTCCTTGCACATGCTAAAGATTATTAGTATTCAAATACCAGCAGCGTAATCTATTGCTAATCAGATCTTGCATTTATTTAAAGGTAGTTGTACAACCACAGTCAAATACAGAGGTAGGTACAACTTCATGTGACTACTGAAATTTTGAGATCTGAAGTAGAAAAGGGGACGGCAGCTGCGAGATTTTTGATCACAAATACAATCAAACAAAGTATTAATACAAAGTGTATAAAATTACCATGATTTGGCAGTTCTGAAATATTTTCCAAGAGGCTTTCTCTGATTTTAATTACAATCTCAGAGACATCTCATATAAGAAAGCATATTATCAGAGACATCTGATACAATAAAACGCATTAGCTCATTAATTTCTGATTTCATGGAAGCAGCAATCCAGAGCAGAAGTATGCTGTCTAGAAAAAAAGGCATGGGGTGAAGTACCAAGTGCAGTGTGAGAAGGACAGTTGGGAAAATGCCATTAGCAGATGATGAATTGTCTTCCTTGCACCAAATCATTAATGTTTAGCATGCAGGAAGAGTTAAAAATACAAAGATAGAGAGGACATAAAAATGAACTGTGCTCCATAACAGTGAAGGAATCTGAGAAAAGAATTGTGTGGGAAACTGAAGAGAAAAGAATGAAATTATGCTTTGGGAAACTCACTGAAAAGGAGTTAGTCATGGTCTAAATTTTTGTCCTCATGGGAGGATCAAGTGCAATATGAGACAGTTTGAAAAATACCATAAGCAGCAATCATAATTTATGATAAGGTCTGCATGCAAGATCTTTCAATAGCTTAGAGATGGCTGAGCAGGGCCCAAAACATTATTGTTTTTCTATAGTGTGTGTGTTCCCTTGAGGAAGCCTTAGGAGAGCCTTCCTTCCCATGCAGTTTCTGCTCCCAGGTAGGAATGGACCTATGTCCAGACTACACCCCTGAAAAAGAATTAAACTTCGTGGTTGTGGTTATTTCTAAAGAAGCTTGTCCTCTCCCATGAGAAGAAAAATGTAGATAGTGGAGCATCACTGTCTTCACAGATGTGCAATCACTGTCTTGGGAGGAAAATGCATTACCTGTTTTGCCTTCATAATCACTAGTGCAAAAGGCACAAACCTGGGCTTGTGGGTACAATGTAGCTTCTGTGGGAGGTGGAAGAGGCAAAACCCATGTTCAAATGGTGTCTAAGTATCTGTGAACAACCTCTACAAAGAGCTGACATCTGAAACACAGCAAGTCCTTTTTTTCCCACCACCCCTACACCTAGGGAATATAGTGTTTGATAATACCCAGCTGCATTCTTATCAATAAACAGAAAATTATGTGGTTTTTACTACTGTAATCTATTGCATTCAGGAGTTTCAAAGCTCTTCATAAGCATTAATGACATCTCTGAAAATAATATTTTGAATCTGGTTACAAAAGGGATTAGCTGAGGTGAAGGCAGATGGGGACACCTTCTGTGATGATGCTGCTGCCAGAACAGGCCTGCTTCCCTTGGCCCCACTTGCTGGTGGTCCCAGTGGAGGGGTCAGATAGACAATACTGAGAGGCTGCTGGAGGACAGGATGGCACACCTGGATCGTGCACCTTACTCCATTCCCAGACCAAGGCTGGACAGAGTCGTAGTTGGCCACAGGCCCGGAGTAAGCAGAGCCGGGGTGTTTTGGTGTCAAAGCTGAGTGCAAAAGTGCAGAGACCGAGCCCCCAGTTCTGTGTGGCTCAGCTGACCCCATACAGAGTGACACATGAAACTCTTCCATAACTTCACGTTGGAGATGGAAGTAGACGCAGAAACATAACTAAAGGCTTCTTACTAAACTCAAATTAGTGTTTCTCACTGTATTTCTTCCTGTCATTTAGGTCACTCAGGGCAGAGACAGTTCCTGAGTGATTATGTCACTTATGGTTTACCACTTCCATCTGAGTTATTCACTGCACATCCTCCACTAGAAATTAATAGGAGTTTTGCCATTACATTCAGTGGTAGCAAGACCAGGGTTTGACAGGGAGGAATATTTCTATTCTGCATTGTATGAACTTCCTTTGGTCAAGAAGATACTGCTTGAGGGATTATGGTATTTTGTCTTCAATCTTCCTTTGTTTTGTTCCAGAGCGCAGATTTAACACTTCTGGTTGTTTTTTGGCGTCATTATTACTTTGAAGAAAGTCAGCAATAGTAATACAGAATAAAAATTGGAGCAGAAGCCAGCATTTGAACTCAGAAACACTATGGTGCATTAATCTATTAATTTCAGGTCAGGTCTTTAGCGCATCAGAGGAGCTTCTTGACCAGTCTGAGGTGCTTGAGTAATTTTTTCTCTCGTGTAAATAAAGTTTCTAGCTCCCTTTTCAGAATTGGTTTCCTCACCAACTGTTCAGTGAATAAATCTATGTGAGTGATTTCCTGACAGTTGTACATTAGGAATTATGGCATATCTCTGCTCATAACTTACAGAACTATCTCAGTACAGAGAAGAGACCATAAAACATGCCGAATGGGGATTTCTCAGATATGCTAATTGCTGCTATATAAAGAGCACGGGATGAAGAGCTGCCACAGAGGAAGTTCAGCTAAAAAGTATCCGCCACAAATCTTTGAAGGTCCACAGAGAAGTAAATCCTTCTGCTGCCACGTATTGGCAGAGCTCTGCTGAGCAAAGGCTTTGTAGCTGAGTGAGCTTGGGCAGGGAGGGCTGGTGGCTCCTTGCAGCCCAGTGCAGTGGCCAGGCAGGAGCTGGGACGGGGGTCAGCCTCTCCGGGAGCTGCTGCCAGCATCTGGGGGCCTGTGGGGTTGGCACAGGACCAGTATAGGAAGCATTCCCCACCTTCTTGGATTCTTGGGTGGGGTGCCCAGACGACGTTCTCGTCTATTTGAAATTACACCCAAATGCAGACCTAATTAATTTCTCTTGAAATGGACTGGATCACATTTCCCACTCCCATCTTCTCCTGCATGAGATGGCTCTCAGAATAAAGCTGCTGTTTTCTTCATATTGAATTTTTGTGTATTCAGAGCAAGGGCTAAACTAACTAATGGCCATCCACTGCCTCTTTTGAGAAGCTTAGGTTTGCCGTTCAGTGACAGGAAGATGGTGTCCACATAAATAATTTTCCTTTTGTTTTGAAATTTATATGAAATTGATAGCTGTGCCAAACTTTGCAAATGAACTCCTTATCTGTAGAGTACCACCAAAGAATTTACAGCATGGAGGGGAAGATTCAGTTCAGCAAATCTGCTGTAGCCAGGTGTGAGTTACTTTCCTGTAGCTTTTCTATCTGATACATTTTATGCACTGACTACAGATAGGTAGTCAATGCATAAAATGCACTCAGCAGAGTGGGGCTGGATCACTGAACTAATTTTAAGTAGGCCATAAAGCATCATTGTTGAATACTGATTTTTAGCCATTGCACTTCAACCTTTTGCCTCAGGTTGACCCAGTAGACAAAAACCAAAATTTCTGTGCCCCAACAACCAACTGCAGCTCTGCTACTTCTACTGATACACCTATACACCTTTATTTGTTTTGTAAACAAGTTTTCTGTACTGTGAAATACATATCTTACTGAAGATTATAATTAATCTGGAAAGATTAAACCACATAGCTATTATTTAATAATCCTCATATGGACTACTTTTAAAATAAATCAGCTAGACAAATAAAACAGTATAGAAATGGAATGTGCCTTTGTAGGCGCTGTGGGAAACTTAGCTAATGAACTGAGGGATATCTGTTTCTAGACAGCAAAGAAAGTCTGCTTAATTTAAAGAAATAAGTTCAACTGTTTGCCTTCTTACTCTAGAATCATGGGTTTGGGCATGATCAGACAATATGAAAAAAGTAACTTTCAGTGCAGCCTTGTGTGTTTTGAAACACCAAGCAAAATATAATTAACTTTAAAATGGTAAATTGTAATGCTAAAAAGAAAATCTTCTGCCTTCCGGGTGTGACTATCTTTTTAATTTGATGATGTCACCCTGTGAGCCATTAAAGCATTATCAATGAGCAGGCTGTGCATTTTCTAATGATTACTGTGGAGTTGAAAAAGACTCTATAATGTTCCTGCAGTTTGTTCATCATTTTTGTTTGATAATTGTCCTGAAAATCAATGACAGCTACTGAGTACAGAAATTTGATTGAACCGAGTATAAATATAGGCAGCAATTTAGACTGTTCTTACTCAATAGGAAAATGTCTTTGGCTAATAAGTGGATTCCTATCTAAATTCATGAGTTCTTTTATGACATTTTGGGCTAAGCCTGAAATAGATTAATCTTTTTCTGATAAAGTTGCATAAGCTGTGATTTCTCTGGTGACCACATTTAATTGGATATTAAATAAAGTGCTTATCTTTACACCAACAGGTTTTATAGGCTGGATTTCACAGAATAAATAACAAGTAATAGGCACACACAAATTTTTTCTGATTAAACCATGATATGCTCAGATTAAAAATTAGACTGTCCTGATTCAGGTAGGCTTTTGAGGTGCATGACCACAGCTGTGGGTTAAATGCACAGAACAGAGGGAAACTGCATGATGGTGCAAAGAGCTGTGAGAACAGGTCAGCTCTGTATAGTCTTCTTTCCTGCTTATTCTTCAGCGAATATACAGCAGGGTGGTTTTCTGTTGGGTTTGACAAGAAGCTTGAATTCTTGATAATGTTGTTGAAAAGCCTGAGGTTGGGATTCATTATGCAGGATGCTGTACAAGCACACAGTGAGAAGTATACTGTGATAGAGCCTATCAGCCCTGGAAAGGCAGAGGAAAGGTTAACAGAAGCCTGGAAAGTAAATTAACCTATCGCACCTGAAGAAAGGAGATAGCAACAAGGCTGAGAGAAGTACCCAGACAGAAAAACATGGATGGTGTTTGGGAGGAGGAAGTCTTAATAGGGTGAGCAAAGACCACACTTGGGAGGAAGAATGAGGTAAGGAGGAGGGGATGGAGAAGTTGAAGCTGAAAGCACATCCCGGCTGTTACAGGAGGCATTGGTATGGTACTCCATGCTGGAGAATGCAGACTGACAAAAGGCCTCCAAAGGGGCAGAAGATAGTTAGGACTCGCTGCATTTCCTTTAATGATAATGAAGGACACTCTTTGAAGCTGAAAGGACACTTCTGTCCCAGAAAAGTGCAGGACATTGAAAGAATTCTGCTGGATGGCTGGGATGAACATGTGAGATCAGTGGAAAGGAATAGAGCAGCTGTGCAGAATAACGCAGGAGGGGAAACACCAGTGTGAGCCGGAGGCCTTGCATAGGGAGGAAGTAAATGAAGACATTTGCATTGAGTAGGCTGTGCTAAACCAAATGATGTGGAGCTCATGCAAATTACAATTTTTTTCCTCACTGGTATGACAGATTGTGAATGTGAAAAGAAACTGATGCTTCCCTATGTAACCAAGTCTGCTTTTGACTTTCTGTGCATGGAGCTGGCAGCCCTCTGATATGTTTTGTGGATTTTGTTCTCATACATGGATGAGAGAATTGCAGTAGCACTAAGCTCAGGAACTTGGACAACCCTCTCCTGATGGATTTATTTTGACTCTCACAAGATTAGCCAGAAAGAGTTGAGGTGTGAGTTTGTCGGGTGTTTTTTCCCCTAAATAAAACTGACCCATTGCACACAGCATGCAATTGTTCCTGAGCTGATGTCAGACTTGCAAATGGTAATTTCTCATGGGAGGTAGGTTACTTCTCACAGCAAGTCAGCAAGGCTGGCAGTGCTACAGGTGGCATTGTTGCCCAGGCTCTGGTGACTCCAAGCCACTGGCATCGTTTGGCTGAGACTCAAGGCAGAAGGTGTTAAACATCCCAACTGTGTTACTGAAAGACAAAAATGGAAAATAGTTCCACTGAGTAATGGGGACAAGTGTAATGGCCTTGTGCTGTACTTCAGTCTGGGGTCACTGGGCCCTGTCTTTTTGCATAGTTGAAATAGCTGCTGTCCAGATGATAAAGATGTTGACAATTATCTTCTCCTTCCTCCAGAGACCACACAAAGCTAAGCCTTTTTCTTTTACTTTCACATAATTTTCTTTTATTTTGGCTTGTCATGACTTTTGACATTGGCATGAGGATATTTTCTGGAGGAAATTCCTTGGCCTTCTTGGCATTTGGTAATGCAAAGCATTTTGTTAAGTTTTTTTTCTTTGAAGCCACATTTTTTGTTAAGACCTTTCAGGATGGTGTTCTATTTGCTGCCTCTCACGGAAGTCATCTAGTAAATTAGCAGCGGTTATTTCCCCCTAGGCTTCAGAAAAATGGTAAATTACTTAAAATTTTTCTCTGACTTATGTCTCTGGTAAAACAAGTATTTCCAATGAAACATCAGGAAAGGGATGACAAACTTCAGAGTTCATGTTGGTTTTGGAGGCCAGGAGCTGGTGAAGGGCTGCATTAGCCCACAAACACATACACTGGTTTCTGTGAAGAGGAAGGCAGCACAGGGCTGTCTGGTGGCAACCACAGCCTGCCCTCAGAGACAAGACATGATGCATCTCAGTGCCCAGCTGGGAATTCCCAGAGATGTCTGCAACCTCTGCTGCTAGCAAGCAGGTGGCATGTTCCCTATGCAGTTGGGGCACTGATAAACTGTGATGTGACTAGCTTGGAGACTTCAAGGTTTCTTAGCAGAGCTGTATCTGTTTTTAAACCTTGTGCAAAAACATGAGTACCTAAGTTAGCACACAGTGTACCCTTAGAGGTGTGGTTTGCAAGGGGTCTGTTTGTGTGTAGATCTCATTTCTTCCCTAATAAGTAGGGAAGACTTATAATAACCTGTGGAATTGTTCACGGGGAAGCAGATCTCTGCCAAAGTCTCTGCCTTGTCAGGGTGTCAGTGCTGATACTGAAAATGCAGTATCTAGATCAACGCAAAAGATAGGCATGCTTCAAATGTATGTAACAGCAACCAAGGCTTCTACAGTTATAAATTGGTCTCATGCCACCAACACTAGACATTTACCTCTTTACTTGCTGGTCTCTTAACTAGATGGAAGTAAGTACCCAGTGTCCATGCACCCTAACAGTAGTTTAATCTCTGCTTTAACAGAGGGTCTTTGTAAAATTTGTGTACGCAAATAGAGTGTTTCTAAATTGCCAACACAACAGCAGAAACGTAAGTGCAATTTTTATTCCAATAAAGATGTGATGAAATTATGCCTAATGGTCTGCAGACTGCACTTTTATATGCACTTGCAATGCTCCCATTGACTTCAACTGCTGTTGTCAAGGTATTTCAGTAGTACTGAGCTAAGGATCATTACCCTGTGCTATTATAATACATTAAACTAATGCTACCATTTTTCTATTATAACAACAATACATGGCGACTGAAGGCTACCTCCGACCCAATAACTTGCAATCAAATATTTGTTTCAGATTTCAAAAGGCATATAAATTATGAGGCTTGACAAAAATGTTCAGATTAGACTAGCCCATACCTCCACCATGGTCTTTAATTCTTTGCATGGAGACAAAGCAAGCTTGGCACTGATGAACACTGTAGACATACTTACATTTTTAAGAACATGAGGATTTTAGTTTGTAAGTTAGTTTAGTAAAACTACATTTGAGCTAAGCTTTCACTGACTTTCATGCAAACAGCATGAAATGATAAATCTATACTGTTCATATCCCAAATCCCAAAGCTTGTGTCCTTCAAAAACAAAGCAATTCCCAGACTGCTGTTGATGCAGTATGCATTAGGGAATAGTTATACCAGTGTCCCAGAGCTAATCTCAGTTGTCTGATTTCTGATATTAAAACCAACCCACCATTTTTTTTTTTGCTGAGTCCTGTTTGCTCTAATCCAACAAAAAATGCTGTACTTAAGTGTAAGGGGAAGATAGCTTTGCAGAGATTAGTCTACTGGTTCCTAAGAAATTAATAATTTTAAATACATAAAGGAAAACAATTTCACTAATTATATAGCCTTTGCTACATTTGCTGATTGCTTGCTACTTCTTTTATCTTTTTTATAACTGCGTAAAAAAGGAAAGCAATAAGTAAAAGGAACTGCAAAATTCTTGAAGAGCTGATTGATACTACCTTTATGATAAAGTGAACCACAGATAAGATTAAAAAAAAAAAAAGAAGCCATGGCCCTGAGTTCCCTTGGAAACCTCTGTGAACTCATATTAAAAATGTACACACAACATCTGCCAGACAAACAGGAATGAGGACCTGATAACCAAAACAGAATCCAGATGTGCACAAAAATAGGCTTCTTGCTGATACTCTTTTGTCATTTGCCCTGCACATCTAGAGCTGAGATGCACAAAAACACAGGTGATTCATATAGCAGGTCCTTCTGACATTGTTTTCTCCCGAAAATACTATTTTCTCTTTTTTGTGTATATTCCTATATGTTGTTTGCCATTACAATGGGAAATATCCTTAACCTTATCTAAATTTTCCTTTACCCTTTTCCTTTTAAGAACCTGCTTTTAAGAGCTGTTCCTCAAGATGAAAATATTGTTATGAAAGAACAAATAATAAAGTTATGCACAGATCTGGAAAACTGTGTTTTTCAAGACATCAGGCCAACAAATTTCATTGCAAAATATTTCATGGTTCAAACTCAGGGCTTACTCTAATATGGCTCAGAATTTTCTTTGCGGAACAGATGCAGCCTTGATTGCAGAAGTCCTAATTTGGCCACTTTTTTCTATTCATGCAAAGTTGCAGATACAGAATCACTTGCTTTTGCATCTTACTTTTAGTGACAGTTTATCAATGTGTAAGGTCTAGTATTGGCATTATAGATCTCTTCAAACGTAACACTACCTGCACAGCGTGGCACCTCTCATCTCCCTTCCTGAAGGAATAACTAAGACAAGGAAAAAAAAAGGATTGGCTGGTGCAGGATCACGTAGTCCTGTGCCAGAGGACACCGTAGCAGTTCCCATTAGGTTCAAGAGACCTTGGTTTCTGGTACTGTTACCTTCTTGTGGTTATCTCCCACTGCCTGTGAAAAGCATGGCCAGCTCTCTGTATTTCCAAGAACAGCAATAGGAAGTGTTCATCTTATGTCATTGGGGCTGCACAAATCATCTCATCAGTGCTGACACACTGGCTGAGAGTGGTAGAGGCAGCTGGAAGGTTAAATGGAGTTTTCTGTATTATCTGGAGGCCCTTCCTGCAAAACACACACAAGCTGTACATGGAAAAAAGGCATATACATATTAACACCACTTTGCTTTCCTGGCCCCCCTCATTTTTAATGGAGATTTAATTTGAATTCTTTATGCACTGGTTTGCTGTTAAAATCTTGCCATTTACCATTTGCAGATAGTGATGTACTTCTGTGAAATAGCATTCATGATATTTTGGTTTAATTATTTGCCTTATAATGGTGTCCACTGTCAAGGAACTGGTTCTCAAGCAATAACCCTTTTTTGTAAGCATGCAGAGATGTGCATGCAGATATCTGCAGGAACATTTTACAAGTCCCAACCCCTCCACTTAAAGGTGAGTATCACAAAAATGTGCAGATTTTCAATCCAAGCTCCTGCAGTACACAGCGAATCAGCTTCTGAAATGAGTACCAGAAGAGGAGGAGTGAGGACACATCAGTTTGAGTACTTACAGTAAGAGCTGTATTCAGACTTCTTTTATCAGACATGCATTCATCTGAAAAAAGACTGTGCTCCAACTTAATCATCTAGTTCTGCACAATACTTAAAGTAAACAAATTAATTCTACAGAGGGATTTAAATTGAACAACTGTATTCACTAGGGAAAGCACAGTGGCATGACTGAATGGCTTAAAATACAGCTGAGGCGAAACTGTTCTTCAAATTACCAGCAGATCTGCAGATTTGCTCCTTAAACAATCTATAGACCTTGATAATCACATTCTTTCTGTAATTATCACAGATTTACAGACAGGAAACAATTCCAAAAAATGGCTATGACAGTTTGCCTAAAACCAGTGAGAATATTGAGCTATGAAACAGCCCATGGCTAGGAAAGATGGGACTTTGGACAGAGGAGAAGACAATCTAGAGAGTCATTGTGTTGTAAGAGAGTCTCTCAAGATACTGCAGCTTCTGATGGACATGCTGCAGTTCTGGGGGCCCAGTCACTGTTGCTTTAATAATCCCGCCCTGCTTTCACAGGGCATGATGCTATACCATTTTTACTTTGAGAGGATTGCATTCCTTCTCCACTTAATGATGCTAGGTGACCTTTTAAAATGTGTGGATAAATGAAGGGGCAATAAATTTTGTGCTTGTCATGATTTAAGGAAGTAATTGTCATATTTTCCTCTTTTTTATCTTGCTTTTAAAGCATGTCATTTACAAATAGAAGTGCCTGAGGGCAGTTCAGAAAGCAATTCAAAATTGTATCTTATTTGACATAAAAAAATTTGGTATTGGATTGCATTGTATGACTGAAATGTGGCCTTATTAGGTATTAGTATTGCATTATATTTCATATACTGATTGAATGAGTCTGATGAGCAAAGACAGAGGATTATTATGCAAACCGCCCCCATTGTTTCATATTAAAAAGTGAATATTTAAGAGCTGAAAAAGCAAATTTGTTTCAGTTACACGGCACACATTTTTCAGTATGCAAATGTGCCACATCTGTGTATTTGTTTTGCTGCAGATACAACCAGCAAGAGTTTAGTGATGAAATCTGTTCTTAATTATGATAGCAGCTGTTGGAGCAGTAGCCATTTTTTTCCTCCTGATGTGAAGTTGCCTGATTTACTCATTTTTGTCTGCATTTGTCAGGGCTGCCAGTGCAGAGAGAGAACTCTTTGTGAGGGGTTGCAATTTGTTTTCTGTGCGAGAGCCAGTGAAAATTGACTAAATCTGCGCAGCGGGGTAGTTTTATCTTTTCTTTTCCTGCATTGCAAGCTGTTGTACCTCTGCTCCAGCACAAGAGGCCTATAAACCTACCAAACAAATGAGGGAGCTGTTAAGTGTTCCAGCAAGTATCTCAAGCAGCAGTTCGTGTAAACGAACTATGCCTTAATGAAGAAGGAAGAAAGAAGTCTGACATCATAGCTGTGGGACAGATGGCATTAATATAATGAATTGATAAACACTTTGGAAGCTTATTTTTCCTTCCTCAGTTATTTCATTTCCATATATGAGCGTGAAGTTTGTAAATTCCAGACAGTATAATACTCTGTTTCCTCAATATTTTGATAATAGCAAGAAAGAGTGGGAAGATTATAAAAGGATGATAAAATCCTCCTTTCTGAATACACGATCTCTTACAGTAATTTGTTAACGAGGCAATGCTGTTGCAAATCAAGACAGAAAACGACCAAGAATGCTTCACAGCATAATGAAAAATTGGCCAAAAATTGCAGTGCAAATGAAAACAGAATAAAGAGAAGACATAAGTTATTGATACTAAAACTTCTGTGCTAAAAGCCTACTGAATGAAACATTTATCGTCTCCCTACAATCATAGACTAATCGTCTGTTTCACACTGGATTGTTTCCACACCAATATTTTATGCCTTGTTTTTCTTTTGATCTAGGCAGCACTAAATTTAAACAGATTTCAGCCCTGTTTGTTTTTCAGTTAACTTTTTGATGCCTTATCCTGCATCACTGAAACCAGTGAAAACTTGGCCCCAGAACGTAGTGAGAGCCTGTACAGTTCTTGAAAGAATATGCAAAACTTCCCGTTCTTTATTGAGAGAAGCAATCTGCTTTTGCTTCCACAAACAGAAAAGGGTTCAACAGATTGTGTAACTCTTCACTTAAGATAAGGGTTCTCACTTTATTTTCTGCAACTGAACTTTTCCTCTCACTTTTGACCTTCAAGCATTACATTTAACTGAAAGTAGCATAAAATCATGAGAAAATGAGAGAATGCAGGTAAACTATATCTTAAAACCAAAGGATATCTCAAAGTTAAGCTATCTGAAGTAGTAAATCTGTAAGTATGAAGTGTTCCTCAGTAGAAGAATATGCTTATATATCATGGACATGGTCATAATAAGAATTGATGTTCAGAATAAGAATATGGGCATAAGTAGGATGGCGAGTCATCGGGAATTCCTGTCCACACGTAGTTGTTTACTTTAAAAGAAACATAAAATGAGAAAGAGGGTTATACAGTGGATTCCAGTGAGGAACTGGAATGGTACAAACACAAAGTAGGTAGGCAGGAGGACACTTTATCCAGTGATGGGCAAAGCATGCTGCCCATGTGCAAGGCTTGCCTTGGGTACCGCTGCTTGTCTGCTGCCATGGCAGCTACCTTCACGGTGAATGACAGCAGGGCCTCACCACTGCAATAAATAGCATCTCTTACCATCTACAAACTCCTAGTTTGCCTTATTTTTCTGAGCTTTCCAAGATGTCTGGGCATGGCCAATTTTACCCTTTTGAGCTGCCTACATTGTTCCCATTAGCCCGTGTATCAGAACGCAGCCTTGAACCTCTGCAGTTGCCCAAAATTTTTCTTTAAGCTTGACTTTCTTCAGGATGTTGCTTCATCTCCTGTAAAGAAGCCCAGGTGCTATTGCTACTGGAATATAAAAAGGATTTTTCAGACTTCTTGTCCGTATCACTTGCATGTTTCCATGTCATGTGCTTGTTTGCTTGAGAAGTATAGTTGTGAGGGCAGCAAGAGTCATAATGAAGTTACTGGAGAAGTGAGGAAGGTCTGGATTTTTCACTGAAGTTACATTTAAAATTTTTCTTCTCTGACTATTTATTTTGACCATTTCTTGTCTTCTGTCTAATCTACCATTAAATATTTCTAATGCAGAAGTGAACTAGTGACTCAAGGCTCTAGCTGCACTCAGTTGAAATAAATAGGCTATTTTTAGCTGCAATTAATCTGACCTTCCCAAATATCCATTTAGAATAAGATCAATCCTTAAAAGCATGTAACCCTCTCCATCAACCAGCAAGGGAATGTGGAGCAGTTAGCTTACATTTAGATGTCCACAGTTAGTCAAATAAATCCCTCACTTTCTGTGTCTCTTTTCTATTGCTGCTTTGCCAAGCATGTTGCATACCTAAATAATTACTGTAGTTTTGAACAGTAGTCACCGAGTCTGTAGCTGTGAATTGCATATTATTCACTTAGTGGATTTTTTCTTCTCAAAAAAGTCCCATTTACAAGAGGTTATAGGTTTTAGCAAGGTGTCTTCGCACTTTAGTGTCGTGATTACAGTAATAAATATACAGAAATGTTGCTCTGTAGCATTATGTCACTGAAATTTGCTGACACAGTAAATTGTAAATGGGATACAGTGATTTATGGGTTATGACTTCAGCATATGTTACATAGGGTACTTTAATAGAAGAGAGGCGTATGATACTAATTACCCTGTGAAATCACACTATAATAATACTTCAAGTAATCACACTTCAAAGTGACACAATTTTCTTAAAAGGCATCTTGTCAGGAATGCTGCCTGTTCCAACTTTTTATGCCTGTTCCTTATTATGTAGGAAAATTTACTTTTGTGTTGGTAAATAATTTTAAATATATTCCCTATAAAAAAAAAGGTCTGATACTATTTGGATCCATGCATGGCATTTCGAAGCACTTGAGGCAGCAAAACCTTTGGTCCTTCTAGACGACTTGATGTGAAAATAAAGGAGATATGGTCTTCCCAACAAGGCAGAGAATAGATTTAAAGATGTATTTTAGATGTCACCTCCTGCTGTTGGGTAACTTGTGGTCTGTCAGCCAAGATAAGGGAAAAATAGGCCCTATACTCAACACCTCAAAACTTGAATGGTTAAGAAATGTGTTCTATCAGGAATTTGGAGAAGAAACCATGCCCAGTCCTTGCTGATCTGAGTAGCAGCTTTCCAACAGCTCCCCAGGGCTAGGAAGGAAAAAGTGGGACATTTGATGCACTTCTGCATCTCCACCCTACCACCCCACATTCCTGCAATTACAACACAGTTGAGGATGGAGTAGACAGCCCTGCTTCCTGATGGAGTTCTACACAGAAATACCTGAGGGCTCAGCTCCAGCATCCCTCTCCACGTGGGATGTGCTTGTTCTTACAATGTTAGTCATCTTGTAAGCACCATTGCCTCTGCAAGATGTTTGTAGGGAATTATTTTTTCTTGGATACCATGAATTTTTTTTCCTCCCAGATGATTCATACAACTGACTTCTGGAACTGCAGTCCAAAAAGTAATGGCTCATAAGCAAGTGCATAATGCATAAAATCTATATCAGTGTCACTTAAAAATTCAGAGTAGCAGGTTTGCTCACAACCCTTTCTAGGAAAAGCACAATATCTTCATTCTGCAGATAAAGACAAAGGGAGAAGTCCTGACTCCATTGAAGGGAAAGGTAAATTTCTCATGAGCTTCAATGAGTTTTTTTTTTTTTAAATTTGGCATATTATTGATAGAGCAAGGTTAATTTTCTGTTTCTGATTCTTCAAAGCAGTTGGTGTAGAGACAACTAACTGCTTTAGCTGGAGAAAATAAATTAAAAAAACCAGAAACATTGAAATAGCTAGTTCCAAAATTTCAAAGTCAAATGTTTCAGATTTTTAATGTGAAAGAACTCCATTTAAAAATTTTCCTTAGTTTCTTACTCTTTCAAGTAATGAAATTATCATAATATCAAACCATCTGGATTCAAATAAGATAAATTATTTTGATGGATATAGTGTAAGTAATTTAGTATTCCTTCTTTCTTTTTTGAAGGAAAAAAACAAACCAAAAATATTCAGCTCAAATGAGAACAGTTTTTCTTACAATTTTCACTTCAGCTACCAACCCAGAAAAACCATTATTTTCACATTTTTAATTCATGGTAAAGTCTTAGGAGCTAGTTTGGCCTGTCACTTGATGGGCATATTGCATAAAATACGTGAAATATTTATGAGTATATCAAACTCTATGACACAAGTAGCTTGACTATCAGATTTGTTTTCTGAGGTAAACTTTACAGATATACTCTGTATAATGAAGAAATTTTTGCTTAAACTGATGAAAGAAACATCTAATTTTAAAACAAATGGTTTAAAATAGAAGTAGGGGAACCCATAAGCTATTTTTTGTCCTTTGTCTTGGGTCACTGTTGACTGAACGATACTAAATGTTTAATTCATGACCAAGAATATATGATTTTTAGTAGTTTTTCCTGCTGGAGTACAGCTCTCCGTGACTTAATTGGAAATTTAATTTAATTTAAATTGAAAAGTTTTTCCATTTGTGAAGTATTCCCATCAGAAATCTACAATATCCTGCAGAATTAGACTGTATCATTGTAAAACCCTTAATTGACTATTTCCCATCAATGTGTTCTCATAGTCAAAAGTCTCTGTGATGAATGTTGCATTGTGTGTATTTGATGACACATTCTCTTCTTTAATGCATCAAATTTTTTTCCAAAAAAAAAAAAGACAATGAAAATAATAAAATTTACAGAGAAGTTAGAAAATGACTAATTTATTGAAAATTTGCTGAGGAAGTGCTGAAGTAAACCCACAGTACAGGTGATTTGGATAAAGAACAAGGAGCGACTAGCAGGGAAGATTAAAACAAACAAAAAGCCAGCCGCTGCATCGCTGGCCCAGTCTGACTCAGGTGGTCATTTCTGTCCTCGCTGCTGCCTGGGCTGCAGGCACAGGGAGTGCACTGGTGCTGCGTCCGTGTTCTGGTGTTAAAGCTCAGTGCCAGCTCCTGTAGCGCTGCTTGGGGAAGCTGGAGAGAGCCAGCTTCACTCCTGGGGTCTGTACACCATTGTCCATGAGGCTGGAGAAAAGGCTGTGGTGCATCCACATCCATACTTGCAGCGCAGTATTAACATTTGAAGGTCAGGCCAATTTGTTCCAAAACTGGAAAGCTAAATACTTATCTCCAGGCATTGAGCTGATGTTCTTCTGTTGAAGCCTTGAAACCAAAGCCCACCAGACCCTGCATACCTTCATGGTCTAATTTTTAAATTTCCTGACTCAGACTTTAAAAATAATGATTCTTGAAAACATTTTCCTAAGCACGATGCACAGAAAAAAAAACAAAAGGTGAGAAGTAGGATAATATAAACTATATATGGCCTTATTTTTATTTATGATAAGGCCCCTTTATCTTGCTTTTTATCTCCATTATAAAGAAGCCCTAAAATTAGTGTAGAAATTGCAATTTAAAACCCATTACTCTCACTGTAAAGCAATTCACTGTCAGGATGAAGGAGGAGAGGCATGGTTTGGTGATAAAGAGAATCAGGCTCATTATTCCCAAAAATCCAGTTTGCTTGAGTGAGAGAAGGGCAACTTCTAGGTCATTTCAGTAGTTATTTTGTTTGGTAAAGAATAAATAAAGGAGACTCCGTATCACTGGCAAATTTGATCTATAATGCCTCATGCACAAACCAGATTTTTCAAATAAACCTTGATGGCTGCAGGGAAGTGTAAGAGAGACTGACAGTCACTGCTTAGTTTGAAGAAAATAAGTTTTTGTTCTGCAGCTGATTGACTTGGTCATCTCTTCTACAGAGATGAGAAATGTAGTTTACATTTTGTGGGTTTGTGGGCACCATTCCCTACACTTCCGTAAGGTTTTTTACTGTATAAGTCATTCAATATTTGTGTATATGTGCATATCCATAAACTTTGGGAAATACTGTATTCCGTTCCTCAGTGTGCTCTCTAAATCACTTTCACTGTAGTTTCCTCCAGTTAGGAGTACTCACCAATGACAGTGCTCACCATGTTTACCAGTATTTCAAGGGCCTTCTCCCTGTTCAGAAAACAGTAGTAAACTCTGTTTACTCACTTTTGTTCATGGCTTAAAGATGGCTTAAGGGATTTAACTGAAACTAGGTATCAGACAAGGCCAAATGTGAATTATACTAGCCAAAATGTTAAATATTTTAAAAAGCTGTAAGCTGAAAAGAGGAAGAAATTATTATATAGACAGTTTTGATTAGATGCAAGCAAATTACCCTTAGGAAATCACGTGATAAAAATTTAGTTTTCTTCTCCCATTCATGACATACTGAGGTAAATTAATGGAATTGTTCCTTTACCTGTTGTAGGTATGCTAGCACCTATTAAAATATATAATCTTTGTATACAGTAACCTAATCCAATGCTGACTATAACACCAATATGACATATTTCTGTTCTTCTTGCTCTTCTTGCTTTGGAAATAATGGCATGTAGGTCCAGAAAGACAGGCATGCCTTTCTGAGTTGTCTAATCTTCACTTCCTTTCAATTCCATAAGGAGTGTTAATACAATTGGTTTGTGAACATAGAAAGGGGAACTTGTGTTAATAGTTTGTAGATCAGTCTCTTGATCTCCCAGGAGGATTTTATCTTCTAGCTACAGTAGTATGATGAGGGGTATGACTGGGTTTTGTTTTAATTAATGTTTTAGGCTTCTCATTTCAGAGAGTGTGGATGGAGATGGTGTGGTCATATTGCACCACTGTGTCAGGGGTGTTGAATAACACACTTACTTCTCTGCTTGCAAAGACTTAATAATGAGTTCACAGATATTAAACTAGAATTATTTTATAAAGTCAGGCACCAGTTAGTCTCTCAGCACTGGTTAGGGCAAACTGAAGAATAATCAGGTAACAATTTTGAAGTCCTTTAGTAGATTGCTTCTTTACTCCAAGGCAATGTATTCCGATACCTAACAGGTTTGGATTTGTTTACCTAAAGAAAGACTAGCCTTACAGATAGGAACTCAATTGGTATAAACCAGTAATTTTGACTAACTGTGTCTCTCTCTCACTGTAATACAAAAATACCCTCTTATCCCAAATCACTGCTAAGGTTCTGTTCCTTTTGGTATAATATTCAAGCAATGCAGAAATAGTGACTTCTGGAATTAATTAATGTTTCTGCTGGTTTAGGTGTCTCTCGTGTTCTGACTACAGGACTTGACATGAAGCTCTTATTAAGAAAGTGTCTCATTAATACACTAGTTCCAGAAGGGAAGAATCCTCAGCAGACATTCCTCCCATTTGGCAGATCACAACACAAGGTCCTTGCCACAACCATTAAAAAAGGAAATGGAACCAAGCAGCCTAATTAAAATAATATCTGTTGAAACTCTATGTGCCACCAAAGACCCATACATGAAGTAATCATTTTCTGTAAAAGGTTTCATAAATAGAAAACAAAAGAAGCATCTAATTTCAAGGAAAAATAAAGAAGAAAAATTCCGAAGGAGGAAACACAGTGTTTGTTTGTAATTAAAAACATATAAGTCCAGCCTCATCAAAACCACCTTTGGAGAAAAATTTTGAAAGAGTGTTTGTTTGTGCAATATAGTAGTGCTCTCAAAAAATATTGAATTACACAAAAGTGTCAAAGGCTATCTAGCAACCTTGACAAGATTGAAACCTGTGAATATACACAGAAACAAGGACTAAAAAAACCAAGTTGAAATCCTTGAGCAGAGTTGTGAGAAGGTTTTTTAAACATCATTTTAAACCTGTTTTAATCCCCCTGCAAAAGTACATGAGACTTGTGCTGGATTCAGGCAAGGGTAAAATCATCTAGTCTGAATTAGCAGCATTAGCAACACTTCAGCAGAGAGAGGGAGGAAATGATCCTTTCAGAGCTTGTTTTAAGAAGGCTTGAACTCAGTGAACAAGTAGCTTCTCTTATTAGGACATCTATAAAAATCCCTCCCTTATCTATGTTAGAATTCAGTTAATAGTAATGTAGAGATGAGCTGGAAAATAGTGGAGAGGGCTTACTTTTGAGAGTTGCTCATGTAGCTGATGACAAGAGATGATGGAAGTTCTGCCAGGGATGAGCACGGGCGCAGGATGCTGAGAGGAGCAGGTTTAACTTCACCAAGCAATCAATATGTGGCATCTGAAGGTCAAAGGAACTTGAGAGTGTTCAGAAATATATGAGGTATGTCAAGAAACTTGAGGGGGTTGCAAACTGTACATCTTTCTTTTGGTCATTTTCTGGGCAGACAGGTAGCTGATGTGATTTTTTCACAGGATGTTTAAGGGTGTTTTTGGGTAATGATAGTATGGCCAGATATGACAGTGATTATCATTTCTGAATAATGATGCAGGTGTACTGATACATCGTGACAAAGCAATTGCAGGTGGTTTTTGACTTATGTGGTAGAAAATGTTCTGTTAATTGCAATTGATGTGGTCAGCTTGGCCTTTTAGGGAATGATATCTAAAGTCCACAGGCAGAAGAAAATCTGGAAAGCTCAAGTCATTCTTCAAGAGCACAGCAAAAATCCCCATCTGAAGGCAGACTCTTTTTATGTAGTTAAAGTACCAAATGTGTGTCTGGTTGAAGACAGAACTAGGTGAAAACACAAATTTCCAGTTTGCAGAAAGTTTTGATGTTTCAAAAATTTGTCGTGCTTTCCTTCAGGGTCCCCATCAATGTACATATTGTATTGGTATATTCTGGCCCCTCCAGCTGAGATAGAGGCAGCTCCCAAAAGTCTCTGGGTCATCTGGAGGTCCAGTAGTGATTGCCCCCAGCTCATCTGTGCAGCATCATTATTCCCCATTGGGAGGGCTTTCAGGGAATTACATGGGCTAGTAAGAAACCAGTCCAGCTTGAAGTGGGCTGGGAACCCCCACTTGGGAGATGAATTTCTAAGGTTCCCAGTTTTTTTTCAAAAATAGTGTACAACTGCGAGACAGACTGCAGCACTCTGAAAAAAGGGTCTCTTTTCAGATAGTCCCACAGCTGTAGCTGAAGTTCAAAATGTACATTATTAATTCAAGTTCCCTTGTTCCAGTTGGTATGTATAAAACTGGCTCCATAGTTATTGTCAAATATGGATGTACTTCTAACAGCTTCCTCTTAAGTGAAATAATGTAATCTGAAACATACTTATGTCTGTGTCAGATACCTGTGGTTGAAATAGATAATTTCACTGAAAATCCTAATGCATGTTATTTCAAGAAGTGTTTTCCAAAAAGGTCACATTTTATAAAAGAGCCAAAGATTCATCAATATCCTTCAGAAACAACTGTTCCATTTTCTGATCACCTTTTCCACAGTACAGTGTGGTTTCTGTCCAGTTCCTTTTTTCCCTTCCTTCATGAAATGCAGACAATTCCCATGTATCAGACATTTCCTTGACTTACAAAGGCAAGTGTTTTGGAGGATCATTATCTGTGAAGTTCAGTGCCAGGAAAAGGAAAAGTGTTCTTTGTGTATGTACAGTGTATGTTATACATGGTTACTATTTAAAGTAAAAGAGTAATGTAAACACATGGTAAGAATTTTGAAAGGCTCAGCACTAGCCTCAATTCCCACTGACTCAAATGTGAGCAAAGAGAGGTTGAATTCAGTAAGAATATTCTTGAAATTCTCACCCATGGTGGTTTTGGTTTTTTCTTTTAGAAAAAAGCTAGACTGGAGATGGGAAAACAATGAGCATGTTCTGGTCTCTGTCAAATGATGTTTGTTGTCACTGAGAGCGGAGAAAGTAGTAGAAATGGAGTACATTTAGAAGATGCTACAAATATACCTTCCTCCCCATCAGGACTTTGATAAATAGCATGTGCTCTGCTGTGTTTCTCTTGCAGGGCGTCCAGAAGCAGTAGAGTGACACACACACACTCATTTTGTTTATATGACAAGCCTTCCGTTTGGAAAAACTGATGAATGAAATGCCACATGTGCAGCAGTGCTGGGAAACACGAATTGCTCTGAAATCACATAACTCTGTGTGTGTGTGTGTGTGTGTGTGTGTGTGCAAACAAGCCATTGCTGCCCGGGGTGGCTGTGCCCACCTGGCAGCTGTGCTGAGAGAGAGCAGCTCAGGCCTTTGCCAGGGCTGCCTGCTGACACCTCCTGAAATGCAGGAGGCAGTGGGGATGCACTTCCCTGGCCTTGCCTCTCTCTGCTGCAGTCTCACTTTGCCACTGCCCACCCCAGCAGCACCATGCCCTGCCAGAGCAATCCCTGTGGCCTTGCCAGCCACCACCTGCTCTGGATAGTGCAAAGGTATGGTTTCTCTGTAGCTGATGTGATACAGGTGAAAGGATATACCCACTTTTGGGTTTGAATTCTGTTCCTCCTTTGTGCGATCCCGCTGTAGCTCGATTCTGACCCCGGAGCTGCACGTGGCTCCCTGGTGGGAATACATCCCATGGCGCTCTAAGGCAGTGCAGGCAGGGGGGGTGGCGGGGTAACCCAAGAGAAGTTGCCCACCCCAGCCAGGTAGAGGCCTGACACTCTCTCGCCTCACAGGTGTGGGTGGTACGTGCCTGGTGGGCCAGAGAGATGTTCTGTAGGTGGCCCAGAGAGGCAGGGAGGATGATAACTCTATCACAGCTTAATGAGCATAGCACTGGGCTTCTGCCTTCCATTTAGCAAGGCTCTGGCTCCAACTTCAGCACATGGTGTCTTAAAAGCGCTGCCTGAATATTCTGTCATGGCATCTCACCACATAACAAACTAAACCTTTCTGGCCAAAGGATATGATCCTTTTAGCAAATGCTTGCCCTTCATCTGGCCAGCATGCCCAGCAGTCCATGCTTCCTTCTGATTACTGTGCCAGGGACTCGCCTCCTCACAGATCCTCTCCATGACTTACTTCTCATGCCATCTCCTCAACTACCCATAAACAGCTTATTTCAGGGGCTGAGAGTCCCTGCCTGGCAGCTTTCTCCAAGGTCCACGTCTCTGTTTCACACGGGGAGCGTGTGTATGAAACAGTTTGATTTTTGCATCTCGGGAGACCCTTTTGCCTCCCACATACCCTTTGTGTTTCTCTGGGGCAGTGGTGCCAGCACTGTCCTCCTCACAGTCCCCTTGGAGCAGTGTCATTGCCCTCCATGGTGATACTTCTGAATTAGACAAAACTATCTGCATTTTCTGTTTTAGTGCCTTCACTGTCTGATGTTTTTCTCTTGAAGAGTCTATACCATGTTGTATCCATGCCTGTGGTAAAATCCTCCAGCCTTAATCCTGTTTTCTGTTAATACTTGTGTAATGACACAGCACACGTGCAGATGTACGTTTTTCTTTTCTTTATTTCTCTTTATGTGTGCCTCTTACATCAGATGCAATAGAAGGTGGGTGAGCTTTTTAACTGGGAATGATCACAAGGTATTGCCTCTAGAAGATTTGAAAGCTGACCCTGTAAACCATCTCAGCAATATTTGAGAGGATGTGCACATGCTATCTGCCTCATAAAAGCTTACATTCATGCAGTTAAACTATTTACTCGTGGCAAAGGTATGTTGGGTCAGAGAAGGAGGAAAGAAAAAACATCAGGCAATTTCTTTCTACAGTGCATGTGCTGTACCACAGACCAGAAAGGCAGTGGGGTTTGTATTTCAGGAGCTTCAGGTGTCCCTCAACATTGGCTTCATGTTGTCCATGCTCAGTGGCACAAGCTCTTCTGATCAATCCATATCTAACAGGATGAGGCCCCTCCTGGGCAGCAAGCTTGAGGCACTGTGTGCTGGATGCACACTACCCCCATATATCCCACCTGTGCCTTTCTCTCCACTCTGCTGGGAAGAGTTTAGGCTCATGGTAAAGGGATGAGTGGTTTTCATATTTTCTCCTTGAAAATGCTTCAGTCTTGGCCCTAGCTTGCATCTCTGTGTGCTTGGCCTCACAGCAGCCAGCAGATTCAAGCCAGCTGGCTGCAGCCCCCCTCTTTTGCTACAAGAGGTTGTCTCTGTTGCCCGTACTAAGTGTTTCTCTCTCCATCCAGCCTCCACATCACACCTTACCTGATCCTGCACATCTGCGGGGGCCAATTGCAAATGTACAAATCACCTGCAGTGTCTGTGACCTCCTGAACCCACTGGAAAGTACTGGGGATGGAGAATGGAGACCATCTCTTGTAGCAAAGGAGGAGTTCTGAGCGGTTGTGCTTGGAACTAGCCAACACTGATGAGAGCAGCACAATCAGAGTTGTTGAAATGGCATCATCTGACTGCTTATGGCTGTACCATGACTGAAATTACTTGTTTTGTTTTGTTTTGTTTTCTTCAAGTGTTTGCTTATACCACAGGAATGTTGGACTAGATTGCATCCAGTGGTCCCTTCCAGATTTAACCATTCTTGAGTTTTTATTACCTGCCACCTCACCCCTTGTTTGCCTTCCTGCCCTCAGTCTTTAGGAGTCTCAAATCCAGGCAGCATCTGCTTTTTGTTTGGAAAGTTCCTGGTGTATTGTAAATGCTTTTGAAGTAAACAAATGAAGACAATAGTGACGGCAGTGTAATGTAGACAACTTGTGAAGAAAAATTAGTGATTCCCCCAAAGGAGGTCTGGGTCAAATTTGGCTCTTCTTACAGCCATACAAGACAAGAGAGAGTGGAATCAGCTTGGATTTGTGGGAAGGCAGAAATCTGATTTTTCTGGGCTCAGATATAGATTGGAAGGGAAAGCAAGAGAATTCTGCTCCTGATTATGCTGTAAATCAAATTAACTTTACATGTCTGCTACGTCTTTCAAGTTTAGTGTTCTCTGAATTACTGCCTTCATGTTTACACTGTTAAAAGTCTAATGCATTAGTAAGCAGCAATCACCACAGCTTTGCTCCACATTAGGGAAAAAACCCCACTCTCTTTACCAAGAAGGACTGTCAGGGATTACTGCACGTGCATGTCCTGACAAACCAAACAGCCTCCAGGGTGCTTATCTCTGCTGCTGCTCACTTCATGTTTTATCCATTAAATGAACATGATGATGATGTTTTTTCTTATTTCTTGACATCACTTTTAGCATGCTGGCAAAATTTAACATGCAGTCATCTTGGCTCAGTATAAGCAGTAATGTCATATAAATTAGTTTTGAAGAAATAATTTTCTTGTTAATCATGGATTAAAAAGCCTCCCTTGCTCATTGTATGTGTTTTGAAGGGAAAGACGTAGATTCAGTAGGTTTAAATATGGCAAAATTAAGATAGATATGCAAAGTTCTTCTCATATCATGGGGGTTTTATTATTGCCCAGTTTTTGTGGGAAGTATACACATTTTGCAATTATTTCAATAATACAGTTAGGTTCATCACATAGAAAAGTCAACTGCTAACATAGTACTACTGTAATTTATAAATTACTACTGTAATTTATAACACAGCTGGACCTGTTTTATTCTTAAGCAGGTCTTTCCAAAAGAAGAGGAATTGTTTGAGGAAATAGGTTTATTGTAAATGTGTTGGGATTACACTCAATAATGGAGTTGCTATTCCCTGGGAAAAAGCTTTTCCCTTTTTCTCTGTTGTATGTCAGTCTTTATTTGCATTTTTAAAACATTTTCATAGCACTCTGTGGAGTTGTCTCACTTCTTCTTTTAAGAATCTAACATAGCTGAAAGTGATATTTGTCTCCAGTTTCTCTGGGAAAAGAACAACAACTGCTGCTGAGAAGACAGAGAATTTCTGATTGTTGGGTTTTTCCACAGAACTAATTACAAAATTGCGTATTGCCTGGCATGACAGTCTTTGAGCTGTGGCCTCAGTTGGTTATGGCAGGATGAGAGGGCGTACATGCCTGGCCTGCCAGATGGGATTTGTATTATCAGGAAAATTCTGGTTTTGACAGGGCTATCGTAGTGTCCCGCTGCTCGCCTTCCTCAGAATTGTACGGACTGCTCTATTCTTCAAACACTGCCTCATCTCTTGTGCTTCTGATGTAGAACACACATCAGGCACAGCAAGAATTTCCTAGATCCTGAGGTGGATTTCCCCTGAAAAAAATTTTGTTTGCTGCCTTTATCATCAATAAGTCTTGGCAGCCAGACAGCACAATCCGTTGCCATTCACATCTTGCTTTGTGTGAAAGTTACCCTAAACCTAAGAGGAGCCATTTGATCCTTTTCAGACTGCAGGCTGTCTTTGGTGAGGTCCTGCTTTTCAAATACTGTGCTGCAGCTTCAAACAATTGTTTTGCCCTTGTCATCACTGTCATCATCCATTGTTCCTTTTTTCCCCAATTGTACTTAATCTCCTATATCTAAATCCAGTCTTGCATGTAAATAAAAGCAGAAAAATTCTGTTCACTTGGTTGTGCATGATAATGTTTAATAAAAACAAAAGTCATGTGGTAGATAAACATTTAGGAATGATACAGGTGCACATTTAATCTGAGAATCGTTTATCGAATGTAAAAAGGCTACAGTGCCTCCCTGACCACAGCATTCTGTAAAAGCAGACCTTTAGTCAAAAATTATCTGTATCCCAGAGAAGAAACAAACCAATTTGGACAAAAAAAATTGCTTTATTTTGTGGTGTCTATGTACATGTGGATATTATTAATAACAAGATGATGCCCATGGGTAGGGCTGGTTTTATTGGGTTCTGTGCTCTAACCCTGGTGCATTTTTATAGGTTAGAGAGAGTGCTCCCATTTCTCCTGTTAGTGTCTATCCCTGAGAGGCATGAAACACCCTTATATTTTTGGTGTGAAATAAAAAGATCCTGGAGTCAGAGCCCCATACTCCAGGGATCAGAACGGCCCTGTTGTGTCACCCAGAGTTTATTTCTTCTCTCCATCCGCAGATCCATGCTCTGAGCATCCACCAGTTCACATCCAGTAAGGGCAAAATATGCTCCCACGTAGGTACCCCTGCAGTCATGTGAAGTGTCAGACAGTGAGGCCTCCCCAGGGGATGGTCAGCTATGACACAGGTATGATCTGTGGTGTCCCGGCTACTCTGGAACGGGAGTCAGAAGCTCCCCACAAGACCCCACTAGTGCTCATCCAGTGGCCCAGGAATTGCAGCTGCCACCAGATAATTTTTAAGGTAAAAGTGTAATACATTCAGAGGGAGTGTTCTGCTTTAAATCGAGGTGAACTACTTGAACTCAAGTCATCTAACATTAAATCTTTCATTCTAGGTTTCAGAATTTTCAGACTTGTTTTGCTTTACCACTCTGCCTTCTCTCTATCAACAACAAAAGCAGTTCAGTTACTGCAGCTTCATAATTGACAGCCTTGGTTTGCTTTTAATACAGGATTTGGAGATAGAGATGTAAAAAAAATATTTTAAAATTAAGAACAAAATCCTCAGTTTGAATTGCACTGTGTCAGTCCAGATTGAAGTAATTGAGGATTGGCTCCATAGGCCAGTTTGTAATTGTTCTTGAGTTTGGTTTGTTGGCAGAAGACATTTAGAAAGCCAAGCCCATATCCAGTAGGAAAGAAAGCTAAAAAAAAAGTTGTTTTGAAACATTTTTCAATGAAAAATCATCAGATTTTGCAGAACATTGTATTTTTTCCTTCGTAATTCTTCTATTCGTTCATTCTTTTTAGGCTGAAAGAGCCAAAACCTGAAAAATACTTTAGGTATTATGTAGGAATTGCTTGAATATTTTAGCAAAAACTTTGCAAGCAGCTTGAGCAGCAGCAGTGAGACAATAAAGCTTGCTTGGAATTTTAGATCATTAATCAGGGTTCTTTATACGGAAATGTTGCTTGAATTGGCACAGTCCCACACATTGATGGAAAAGAACTGCAGAACGAAGAAATCCTTTTATTTAAAAGCAAAAAATAACACTGCAGAAGCATGACTAGTAATGTTATACTAAAAATAGTTGCTTTTTTGGCTTTTTATCTGATTAATTGGTTATGTAAGAGGAATATTTATAGCATAGGAGCAGCTCAACCTGCTGCATGCCCAGAAAGCATAGCATGACATGCAAAATTTGGTAAGAATAGCTGAAAAAAAAGGCTTGTCTTTCCTTTTGTTCTAATAGTATATTATAATATACGATATATAATTTGATTTGATGACTTGATATGATTTGCCACTGGGGCCAAGAGACAAACAAAATGAGGATTGATTTAGCCCCTTTAGTTTGTTCTTGGGGTGGCAGATTTTCTATGAATGAATGAATGAATGAATGAATGACAGAATTTCCTACAAGCAGAACTGGTCGGTAGGTTTGACTGGTGGATTGTAGTAAATTGAACATAGCAATGTTAATGTCTCATAGTAATGACAGTTTCTCCCCTTCATAATTTCAAGTGACTTTACCTTGCTATGTTTAGTATTTTTCTTGAAGAAGAAGTGAAGGTGCCATATGCCAAATATGTTTCATGTCATGGCATCTCCACCAACTCTCAGTGATCCATTACATCTGTCTTAAGGATCTGATTCCCTTTTTGTCATTCTACGTAAGACTGCCTAGGTTTTCTCAAAGCAACCAAAGCCACTAACTTACCAATCTGTTGCCAGTGCATTGGGAGTAGAGAATGAGTAGAGCTTAAAAAATATGTGAAATGTATTCTTTTTCCTCTTTCTAAAATTTTCAATACTTCTCATTTCCTTGATTAAGGATAGGCTCATGAAAATGAACTTTTGTGCTCTGCATATTGTCTCTTTCTGTTACAACTCTTTTATTCTATGCATACTACAACAAAACTTTTTTGAGTTAATAGAATGTGTGAGATTAAGTAAGAGGGGAGAAATTACCAGCCAAATAGCAAGTAAATCTTGTCTGCAGCCAAAGCAAAGGAGGAGAGAAGGCAGCACAGAAGGAGGGAATAAGGGCTCCCAGAGTGAGAACACATAGAAATGCTGTCTGCAGTGTGTCGTTGTCACTTCTCTTTTCAAAACAGACTTATGCAATCTTCATCATTATTGTTGCCCCTTCTGATTATGCCCTGCCATTACCACTACTCCTTACACTAGAAGACTGCATTCCATGTAAATGCTCAACTTTTATTTTCTTGAAGGCAAACTAACAGAACAAGCTGTCCACAAGAGAGGGCAAGGTAGTGAAATACCAATCCTTCCCCTTAAAAGTTGATCTAAAAAGCATAAAACTGTTTTTTCTGGTGCAGCTACATCAGTGCCCTAGTTTGGATTTGGAGTTGAATCTGAAGTCAATCTTTGTCATCCTCACTTACCAAATTTTGGTTCAGCTTGCTGAGCAGTCAGAGTCCAAACTAGGTTCTTTTCAGGCAAACGTAGCCCACAATTTTTTTCCAGAAACACACCTAACACACTAATGGGCACTCTGAGGAGCGGACTAAGTACTAGTCTGCAGTAAGACATACAGAAATTCAATAGGGGGGCCTCAGCACAAGCCGTTTCAGTCTACTGCTCCACTTTGTCCCCACTAGTCAGTGAAATACTCTTCTTTGCACAGGTTCTCATTCACTGACTGTAACCTTGGTTCTGTAACCAGTCTGTCTCTCCCCTGGTTCTGCCTGCACTGAGGCCAGTTCTTCCCTTCACTGTTAAAAACCAGCAAAGCATAAGGAAGGGAGTGAAGTGACATAGCTTCATACCAGCTGAAGATCTCAACTCTCCTGCTTTCATCTGCCAGCTCTGTGTCGCTCATGCTCAAAAGATGAATAGAAAGAAAAGCTGATGGAAGAAGTAGGACCTGTTGGGACATACACAACAGCATTTTTGTGACAGATCCATCCAGTTTTACTTCAAATCTACTTCAACCAGCATTGCACCTTTGGATTGATTTTTAAATGGTAATGTTTATTCCTTATTAATAACAAGACTGTCTTATAGTAGACAGTTTTGGACCAAATCTGTCCAGTTCTCACATGTTAGAATAGTCACAAAAGAATTTTAACAGTTGCCTATAAATTTAACTGCTTCATAGCAATTATTATACGGAATAGTATATGTTTTTTATTACCCTCAGGTCCCTTTTAATAGGAGTGCTGTGCTTTGTACAAGTCAATTATTTTTGATAGCTACAGTAATTAATGTTTAATTATATTTTATTAGTCTCATTTTGTTCAACTCTCTTGGAACCAATCCAAGCATTTCTAAATGCTATACTTTGTGTGTGCATGTGTGCACACATCTGCATACTCCTCTTATGTTGATAAATGCAACCTCTGAGTGCATTATTCTCACAGAGGGTGAAATATGAGACTCATCTCAGAAGACTAAAGAAACACATGTGCTGTCCTCTTTCCCATGGCTATCGATGATATCCCTCATGCTCATCTCACAACTGCAAGACAATCTCCCAGTTTTCTACTACACAGAGATATTTCTGATGTCTCCTAATAGATGTTATCAGGAGTTTACAACTGTATTTTCAAAGGCTTTCACTGTGCACGTGTACGAGTGACGTTTTTCCTCTTCACTTATTTTCACTTTTTCTGCTTTGTTGGCTTTCTGCCTTTTTCCTCTTTTATTTCTCTTTTCCCTAGGAATGACTTTTGCTACTATTTCTGAATCCTCTTTGGGCTTTCTTTTTTTCTGTAATGTTTTTCCCTTTTCTTTACTGTCTTTCTTCCCCACTTTAAAGAGAGTAGAAAACTTCTGTCTTTCTCTGAAATCTTTTTACCAACTCTCTTGTTACACCAGGTGTATAGTATATCTCAGAAGTAAAACAGCTCTATAATTTAATATTTTGTTTCACTTTTTCTGTTTGGGTTGGTGATTCTTTCCTCCTCTCTCTCTGTCTCCTCAATTTTGTCACTCTGTCATCTCTCCCCCCCTTCCTCAATAAGCAAATTGTTTTCACTTTGTTCTTTCAAAAATGCATATTTTTTAATTTTGGCTTTTCATTGAATCTTTGTGCACTTCATATATTTGTCAGTTTTCCTGTGAAATGACAATAGCATGAAAATACTGATAATAATTTACTGGAACTCTTTTCTTGAACGAATATGCCACCATTTGAATTGCAGTGACCAAGCATTTTTTCCCAGCAAGTTTAGGAGCTTGTGAGCTTAAGGATCCACAGAAAATCTGTTGGCTACACCCACATTTCTCTCTGCTGTCTTTCTTGTTTGGCTTTTTCTAGGTTCCATGTTTGACCTTTCTCCATCAGTGCAGCAGCTGTGGTTAGTCTTGTTCTGAGTACTATTTATGTTACGGGAGTATCCAAAGGCCTTAATCAATCCTGGAGCTTCATAACCTGAGTGTCTTACATTCCTAGAAAGGAAGATTCATTCAGCTGGAAGATCTACTGCTTAAATGGCTGCAATGAGAGTTTTGCTGCATGCAGTTTTCAAAGCTAACCTTTCTAGCATATTTGCCTAGAACACAGTGCAGTAAAAGGCAGCTGCTCATGACTTCTTGAGGCTGTCATTCCACTGACAGGTGTTTTCTGTTCCCTTCAGTGATTGAGTTCAGCATAGTGAATTTTGCACATAAATCAGGGATCACAGTCACCAATGAAGTGTGGGAAGGGGCCTGAGTTGTATCACTCATTAATTCCTTTTTATTGATATAACTGTGGTAAACTAGTGTTGACAATGTCATATTTTGGGGACAGATATTTTGCATGTTGAAGGAGAGACAGTGTTTCGAAGCTGCCTCTGCCTGCTACTCATTCCTGCTTCCTTCCACTTTGCTGTGAGTACTTGGAATGTAGTGTGGTATTCAATATAATCCTTCTCACACTGGTTTAATAATGCTTACTGTGTATGAGTTATGAAGAACACACTGGGAATAATACGAATGTTTGTGTACTGACCACATGTTAAAGAACATTTTAGAACTGCTGAAAGATAAACTTCTTTACACAATATATTAGATAAAGCAATGGAAACTGAGGCAGAATTATGGTACAAGTTTACTTTGTGACTTCTTAAAGATTTCTGAGTTGGAGTGGTCCTTGCTTCCCTCCAGGCAGAATGCTTTTGCTAATACTCATTATCAGATCAGACCAGATATCTTCTCAATATATAAAAATTCAGATTCTTCCCAAATAAATCAGAGTGGGTCCTTGAGTGAGTACCTAACTATTTATCTACTCTAAAGAATTACAGGTTTTTTACCACTCTGCCTAAGGAACCCATCCAAAGCCACTTAATCGAACCCAATGTGTTCCTATTAAAAGCTTGAGCAAATCAGCATTTTCCATTGCTTATCATGAGAAGTTTACCAGCCAGCTCTAATTGTCAAATCTAAATGCCAAATGCCAACAAGCATTTGTAGGGTGACTAAAAGCGAGTACTACTCATTCATCCTTAACCCTTTGCCTGAACAAAGACTGCAGAAGGCACAAACAGCTTTTGCAGAGACACTGCTTGTCCTTTCTACCAAAAACAACCCCGATGGCAGCCTGCTCAGAGGTATCCACCACCTCATAAGGATGTGCAGTGAAGTACTCGAGGGAGTTCTTCAGTCACACAACACTGTTCAGGAATTACTCAGCCGCCTGAAATGGCCCCGTTCCTCACTTCACTGCAGTAATGCTCACGGGCGTGACATTAAACAAACTCTTACCGCGCATCTAATTAAATGGGGCCCGAGCACCGTGTCCCTCGGTGGTTTAGCGCGGTGTGGATTCTTGTGGCTAACTCGCATCCAGCCAGAGATGGCTGGATTGTAATGAGATTACAAGATCTGATAATAGCTCTCCAGTTATTATCTCTGTGCCAAGACATTTGTAGCTGTAAAAGGTACTATGAATAGGAGACTGGAGGGTGCACTCCTAAGCCTCTGACTAGTAGATGGGAAACAACTTTGCAGGTTGAACAGATTTACTACTTCCCCCCAAGAAATCTCTGTCTTCCAGAACTGAGAAAGACAAATTGCTGGAGAATGCCCAGATGTGATTGTGTGCAGCCACTTTTGCTCCTGTCAGCTCCAGTCCCAGGCATCTGCTTGCAGGCTTGGACCCAAGCAGCATCAATCAGATAAGCTGAAACAGCGCAAGAAGAAAGACCCATTCCAAAAAATTCGTGGGAATTTTTGCCGGGTGTTTCCCAGCAGAAGACTTAAAAAAAAAAGACGAAAAACTTTGTCGTTTTCAGTGTGGTTGGTACTAACCTAAGTATGCAAAGGCAAATTCAAAGAGATTATTAATTCAAAGAGATAGCACTTAAAAACAGTGAAAATACCAAGCACTGTGCAAACTATTTCTTAATCTTAGTAATAAATGTAGACTGTAAAATATTAACAAAGATAATGACTAGCAGATTAGAATTTATTATGCAAGACTTCTTCACTATAACCAAGAGGGATTCATTAGAAATAGATTACAATGTACAGCAATAATAACAGACAATTATTGAACATAATAAATCTATGTAAAGAGAGGGATGAGTTAATGTCTGTCTTTTCTATTAGATGAAGAAAAAATTTATCTGATCATGTAAACTCAAGTCACTCTGTTCTAACTATTCTCAGATTTTCCAGTGAGAACGAACAGGTCTATGTGTGACAGAAGAGAGGCATGAATATGCAGAAATTAACTCAAGCAGATGTTGTAGAAAGAGACATAAGCTCAAAAGGCCCCACTCACTTTTAGGGTTTTTTTCCCATAGTTAAGTGTAGCTTTATGTAACAACCACAAATAAATAGACTGGGTAAGGATAAGTGACACTAGCAAATAGTTTATTAATATTTCTATCACAACGACTATATGCTATTTATTAGTATTATACATTTTTCTTTTTTACTCAGTTCAGTTAGATTGTAAGAAAGGAGGATGTGTGGGGTTTTAAACACATCTTTAATTAATATTCAGAGTTCATTGTGACATTAGATTTCTAATATTCAGATTTTGGTGTTATTTTAGGCATTTTATTAAAAATTTATTCCAGTGGGAACTTGTTTTATAGTGCTTCAAATTGTCAAATGTTGTTATCTGTGGCAAACTTTCTACAATTCCACCTGCAGAAAACATCTGCTTTGCAAATTTTCCAAATAGTAAACAGGTTTTTTCTAAGCTCTGTTGTCTTTACTCTGGTTTTCCTCCAGCCTTTCAGTCCTTTGCCAAGTTCAACACAAGAGAGATAATCTCAGAATGATCCAGTGATCATGTTAGGCCATTTTTCTTAATCTGAACAGACAGTCTTTTCCGATGTTGCCAGCTGACGGATTTGGGACCCGGCATGTTGGAGACTTACTCATGAAGCTTCATGGAGCTTACAATCAGTTGAACTTTGCATCCAACTCCTCCTGGGTTACAAACAGGTGGACACTCGTCTGTGTCTTCTGCTGCAAAGAGCAGAACCTGTTCCACTGGCTGGTGACAAATAGCACTAATCTTGTTATTGCTGTTATTACTGACAATAATTATGGTAATAAACGTCTCATCAAGAGTTACTTATTTAGACAAATGTGTTTCCTTCTCCTTTTTCACTAAATATGTACTTAGAGGGTGTTTTTTTTTAAGAAGTTAAATGCTTTCATTTTAATGAAGCAGTCCAAAGCAGCTGGCAGATACTCACTGTTTTTCAGTATGATTGACCTTAAGCAGGATGGAATGTTCATAAATTTAAGAGTAAAAAAATCATGACTTTGAAAACAAGGCTCTTGATGCTATCCTGTGAATTTTAGCCCTAAATCTAAATTTCTGATCTCTGTTGAAAAATACAAGTAAAAGCTGATAAAGCTAATAAATCACTCTTTGATTTGAACTGAGCTCCGTTAGAAATAGAAATTTGTTGCTTATAAAGTACACCTCTTGGCTGTCATTAAATCCTTGTAGACGTGATAGGCTGCACTTGAAAATCATAGACTGGAAAATAAATACATTCAAGCTGCATTGCTGGGCCAGTACTCTGTATCCCAGTGGCAAACTTAGCCTATTAATGGCTAATGCTTTAAAGAAACACAAAAGCCCTAAGGCTACACTTGTATTGCATTGTAGCTGCATAGTAGCTATGAATATTAAAGCCTTTGAACTTGTGAAGTAGCACATTGTCCTTGATTATCTGTAACTGAATCTAGATCAGCTTTTGACATGGTTTGGCTAATTGCTCCTGCCTGAAAATGCCTGGTATCTTTTATAAAATAGGTTTATTCTCCACTTAATTTTCCAAATAAGAGAGACATGCTCAACAGGTCACACAGCAGTGTTAGGCATTGGATGCTGGGGACCTGATTTTGCATAGATGTCCATGCTCATCTGCTCCTTTGATGCGACTTCAGGAGTCCCCATAGAAGTCCCTCTCCCCCTTTGCTCTCACAACTCCTTCCTGCCTTTGCAGTGAGCAAAGACCCTCAGTACTGGAGCTGTCTTTTTGACTTTCTTCCCTCTCTCTTTCCCTTGCCTTCCTACCCTTCCAATGCAGTCTTCATCCAAGGTCCCTTGAGACGGGAAAGAGATCTCTCACTGGGATTAGAGAAGAGTATTGGCAGCTATAGAGATCATAAGAATGTCCTTCTCTTCCTTCCTGTCCTTGTCCCTCCCCTGCTAACAGAGCACTGGGCTCTGGGGGTTTTGCCAGAGTATTGGCTGTCCTGAGCAGCTCCACGCAAGGAGAGAAGACAAAATCCTCTCCTGGCCTTTCTTTTTTCCTGAGACAGACAGACACACTAGAGGAGTGTCTTTTCCTTCCGTTCTGATGGTCTACATGAAGCACACAGTGCCAGCGGTTACCATACCACCTCTTGACTGGCTCAGTGGTCCAAGAGCATCCATCAGTACTCCTGGCTCAGATCTGGGCTTGAAGGACTAAATGTTTTAGCTTTGCAGTTAGCTGACACCTCTATTATGCAGCATTCAGAGGACCAATACACAGAACTTGGTAGGAGTGTGTTCCCACACTTTTTTCCTCTTTCTGTACTTTTTACATGGCATAATTACATTGAAATCCTAACAAGCAGGAGGGTATGGGATGAGGCAGCCCCTGTATTTCCAGAGCTTTCTCACAGGGGCATGCTTGCCCCCTTGTGTGTCATGAGTGGCTGCGTCTAGTTCCTGTGAATTAACACTGCATCAACATGGAAAATTTGAGCTGTGTCACTGTGAAAAGAAACAGCTCTAGTGATGTGAAGTGAGTCACCTTGGAGTGGCTGGCAGCAGACTGAAGGGCACAGTATGCTTTTTGGGACAGTGATTGCTCAAGGATTTGTTTTTCCCACTCTCTTGTTATGAGTAAAGAGCTAAAATAAAGTGTTTTGTGCATTTTTCAAACTCCAGGAAGGGTATCAGTCAATCTGACATTTATCAATTTTGTAGACAAGCTAACACAGTCAGGAAGAGTTGCTCTCCCTCTGTGATCTGTTTGGGCAGACAGCAGGCACGGGGTCCTTGAAAACCTCAGACCTCTTGTTCTGAGTGTGGAAACTGTTAGGCTTCGCTTAGATCTTTCCCTGCCTGGTTTTGGTCCTGTCGCTGATTGCTCTATTTGCATGTGGTTTATGGGACTAAACTGTTGGTGGTGTTGCACTGTGCGTTCAAACTACAGCAATACCTTTCTTTTAAATTTGGTACTGTTGGCCTTCTGTTTATCTCAGGATGTACAAATCTGCAGCGTAATTTGTTCACAGTAAAGGCTACACTTACTCAATTTGAGAGCTGAGAAACTCAAGTTGCAGATTGCTGTCAGAAGACACGGACCACTATTTTAAATATTCTTTTTACAAAGCCATTTTATTTTACGCATCCAGTGTTACATGGGAGAGTGATTTCAGAAGGAAACTATGAGGGAATACAGTATAAATCCAACTTGAAAAGGTTGCCTTTCACTACTTACAAACATAGTTAAATCATTTCACCACCTTGTTCTAGGTTCTTTTCCAAGATTTAGTTGTTTAGATTATGCCATTTTATTCAGACGCGTACAGCAGCAGCTTGTTGAAGATTCATGTGGCTATGATGTCTGCAATCTCAAGATAAAGAACTGGACAGTGAAAATGATGTACATATTTAAGTTAATTTAAATCTATTAATTAGTTTTAAAAGAGCAAATAATAAATATACATTATGATAAAATATAACTAGAATCCCCAAAGGAATGAGCTTATATCCTGGATGAGTGACTTGCAAATTTGCCTTTAAAGCAGGGGGTGGGGAGAGGACACAAAGCTTATTTTAGTTGTAAGTTAAGAAGAAGAAGCAAGGTAAGCCAGCAAATATAGATAACAGCACATGGTTCTGCTCTTTTCCAGGTTTGTTTGAACTGATTAGGGAAGAGAGTGAAACCTAATTCACAACTCAGAAAACGTGAACAAATGGGTTTTGAGAGCTGTAAAATTAAATATCAGTGATTCCTTCTGACATTCAAGCAGTAGCATCAGGCTTGAGAATAAACATAATTATAAGAATTAATAAAATTAGAGGACACACCATCGTACTGAAGATTTTCACTGCGTAGAAATATTCTCAGCTGGTATAAATCAGTATGGCTCCATTGACGTCAAAGGCTCTGCAGCAATCTGCACTGGCTGCGGAAGCAGTCTTCTGTGGCTAAGAGTGTTTTTACCCAGGCCAGACCTGCTGCTTTAAAGATTTTAGAAAAAACAGAAGAATGCCTCATGGTCTTGTGACAATTGCTCGTTGCTGTCGGAGAAAATATTGTACTCGGTGTGCACCAGCACAGGCTGCTGGAACAGAAAGACACCTTCATTTGTGAGAATTATATCTGAGCACTTTGGACATTATTCAGTTTTACTGGCCTGTATTTACTTTAACTGGGTTTATTTATTTTCTTTCCATACAAGAATTTAGTGCATACACATAATACTTTCTCTCTTCTTTATGATTGGATTTGCTTTATCAACTTATCTCCCTTAAATTTGTTTTGGTTATAACTGAGCTGTTACTTTTTACATAGAAACACTGAAATGTAGGAATTGCCATTCTGGGCAAGACCAGCTATCCCTCCAGTCCAGCATCCTGCTTCTGGCTCAAGGCAAGGCACTGAGGTTCAAAATAACCTGCTGATAGGGAGCACTGCTTCCACAGTCTTGAGGTTTCTAGGTGCTTTATACTTTTGGAATGTGAGGCTTTATACTTCTCAGTAAGAAAACTCTGTTTCCCAACTAAAGTAACAGAATGTGTTCTCATTACCCGTATAAAGATCCTGTCCCTTTTTAATCCTGCTATGCTCCAGGCTTTTCTCATTACTTTGTGAAAGTGAATGCCACAGTTTAATTATGTTTCACATAAAAAAAATTAAATCTGTCTTCAGCATCATCAACTGTTCTCTTATGTTGGTACTGCAAGAAAAGTCAAATGGCAGCATCCAGTTGATTTCTGCAGGAATTATCTGTGACCCATTCTTCTCTCAGCTAAGCCATTCAAGTCTTTTCCATCTCTGTTCATCTGGAAGTCCACCCATGCCTTTTATCACTTTTACCAGTTATGTCAACTCCTCTTTTCACTGTGTCCTCATTTGGTCTCTGTCCTAACTGTAGGACTTCACAGTCCTGATCCTCCAGTTATCAGAGAGATTTCTGCAGCATATGGATGCCTCCTTTCTCCCTACATACCTACTTTCTACTAGAAGTCAAAGCTCTGGGTGGTGCTTAAAAATCTAAGCAAAGGGTGTTACACAACTGGGCATTCTTCCCCAGTTAAGACACAACTGTTGGGACCTCAGAGCTGAGAAGTTCTCACACACTCCAGAGTTAGACAGCACGAACTAAACATGACATTTCAAGGCAGGTCATTAGTTTCAAGCAAACCAACCTCATCTCTTCTGAGTGGAGGGATGGAAGGTTGGAGAGATAAAGGATCTCACTAGATGTGACCTTTTACCTGTACATTATGAGATGTGTCCTCCTACCTGAAATGTAGCAAAACTGATTGTAGATTTGTGCTATCATCTTGTTGTCTTCACAGCATGGTGACTTTGTCCAGGGTGTATTTACTAGAGTACAGAATACTCAACAGTGCAGAGATTAGAGTGAGTAAACTAATCATACTACACATTCCATATGACATATATGACCCAGATGTGAAACAAAAAATATTGCCATTATGATGAGATCAGTTTTAGAGCGGAACAGAAGATGGAAATTTGAAAATCTGTAAGATTGCCTAGGCAACATCAAAACCACAAAACGGCTTGCAGCAATTGGTGGGAAAAACCACAAATCACTATGCAAAATAAAAGATAAGTGTGTGGCAGAATTATAGCCCCTTGGTCCATATGGTATTTATACATATTGTTTTTATTTGTAGGCATACAAAAGAGCATAAATGTAAATATTTCCTTCTTTTTGATAAAAGAAGAAAAAATAATCTTTAATATTACCTTAAATTTATAAACAGCTTTTCGTCATGAAGGATCCCTGACTGACAGGGGAACTGAAATGCAATGTTCAAAATGCATCCTTCAAAATGCTACACTTCATATTTCTGGTAGCATTGTTCATTTATTTGAAACAAGAGCTTCTTAAAGCTCTGTCTGTCTTTTCTATGTTCAATATAAGTTTAACAATTTTGGAGCTCAACAGATAAAAATATCCAGTTGAAGCAGATTACTCTTCTAGTCTCAGTAACTAAACTAAGGCCCAGAAAAAATGTCTGCCTAAGCTAATGGCATCCATTGGTGTGTCTTGGCGAAAAGACCTTCCTCTTTTGCAGGGTGGTTGCATAACAGAGTTTTTTGCTATATTTGCAGCAGAGCTGTTTGAAATTTTGACTCTTTATGGACCTCCTCTAAGAGTGTCCCCTGCCATCTCCAGCATGTAGTCCTCTTGCCCTGAAGGTAGTGCAGACCACATTACTGAAAAGGAGAGTATTCTTGAGTGCCAGGTAGGGTGCTAGAGAAGGTCCTTCACACCCACACTCGCAACAGAGTTGTTGTTGGTGAAGATACTTGTGAGGGTTCTGGCTAATGTCACTTGACAAGTGCAAAAGACTCTTCCTTGAGCAGTCACAATGGCTACTGGATCTTTAGGTCTCCATTAGGGATTTATGTCTTTTTGCACAAGAAATAGTCCTGTGCTGATTTTTGAACAAGTGCAATTTTTCGGTTCATTTTGTCACTCTGCCAAGGACCCTGAAATCTAGTGATATTAAGCAGTGTTTCAGCAAAAACTGCTTTAGAGAGTGCCTCTCTTCTGTTTTCTCTTTATTTTTCAATACTGTCAGCTCTCTCCTCTAAATTGCCAACCTGTGCTTTATGAGCGTCTCAAGTTTTGTTTTAAGCAGTATTAATACAGAGAGGCTGTCAGCAGCCTCATTGTGTAAATACTCCATTGGTTCCCTGAGGGAGCCATCTTGCTTTGAGCTACTTAGCACTTGGTCTGCTGGTTGGTGGCTGTAAGGAGGCTGGTGTCCCTGAGGAGCAAGGTTAAACTAAACCCCACAGCTTGTCTTGTCTTCGTTTTTCCCCTCCTGCCTTAGTGAATGCAGAGTGCTTTTGTTGACATCTGCTAAGCAGCAGTTTCTATCTTGGATGGCCATAAGGCTGAGTTTGACTGGGAGAAGGAGGACCACAGAAAGAGTTGTTCTGAATAGTGGCCCTTAGTTTGCATGTCAGAAGTGCACAGTGTCATCAGGCTTCAGTCATGTTGTGCCTTCTCAGCATCTCCCCCAGTTTAGCGGCAAAGCAGAAGCAGAAGCAGCTGTCAAGATTGCCAAGAAAATACATTGAAAAGGCAAACTGAGGAGATAAACACATGCAGACCGTGCTGCTGGACTGGAGCATCACACCCGCAGTAGGCATGAGCAGCCTAGCGCTGCATTTCATGTCACATTGTTGTGCAAGGTCTCCACTGCCTGCAGCAAATGAACTCTCAAAGCCATAATAGTGAAGCAAGTGACAGGATGAATTAAACAGGGCAGCAGTGGAAGCACAGAAATGCTTATAGGGTATCAGAAGGGACATCCAGTAAGGCTGCAGCCAGTATTTGAGGACAAAAAAGATGGTTAGGACCTCTCTACAGCATTATGGTCATAAAGTGGCATCCATGTAGTGTTACATGGGAAACCCTAGAGAGCTATCAGTCTCCTGGGATAGTTCAGGTGAATCTTTCCATATGGGTGCTGTCAAAAAGGAATCAAGCACTTACTCTGAGATCATCACATGGGGTATGAGATCCTTGGGAACTACATCAGTGACCACCAGTAGGACACAAGTCTGTGGGAGAAATGTTGGGATATTCCTTAGGTGCTTCAGAAAGAGCAGGATTGATTAAAATGATTTGATTTCCTCTACCAAGTAGCAAATTTTGTCAGAGGGTTCTATATCCAGGTCTAATTAAAAAAAGATGCATTCTATCTCACTTCAAAAATCATGTAAGTGGATGCATAAATATTTGTGTATATATACGTATGTAAATATCATTTCTCTCATATGTTCATGGATAGATATATGGAATCATAAAATGGTTTGGATTAGAAGGGACCATTAAAGATCATCTAGTCCAGACTTCCCTTGTAACGGACAGAGACACCCTTCACTAGACTGGGTTCTTTAAACCCCTATCCAGCTTGGCCTTGAACACTTCCAGTGATGGAGTATCTGCAGCCTGTCTGGGCAACCTGTTCTATATCTCACCATCCTCACAGGAAAAAAATTCTTTCTTATATCCAACCAAAACCTACCATCTTTCAGTTGAAAACCATTACTCCTTGTCCTGTCACTACAGAGCCTGATAAAAATATTTTCTCCATTATTCATAAAGTCTCCTTTACATGCTGAAAGATGGTAAGGCCTTCCTGAGCCTCTTCTTCTGGCTGAGAAGCCTCAACTTTTTCAGCCTTTCTCCAGCCCTCTGAGCATCTTCATGGCCCTCTGGACTCCAACAAGTCCATCTCCTTTTGGTGCTGGGGACCCCAGAGCTGGATGCAGCGGTCCAGCTAGGGTCTCACCAGAGCATAGTGGACCTGCTGGACACTCTGCTTTTGATGAAGGCCAGGCCACACTGTTGGCTTTCTGTGCTGCAAGTGCACATTGCCAGCTCATATATAATTTTTTGTCTTCACCATCCCCAAGTCTTTCTCCTCGGGGCTGCTCTCAATCCATTCTCAATCCTTATATGTGTGTATACATAGGATATCTCAGGAAAAGCAAGAAAATGTGTTACAGTCTCTTCTTTTGATCGTTTCCTACAATCCATTGATTAATTGTTTGTTGGGTGGCAACAGTTAGGTAGGTAATTTTTCTGAAATTTCTAAAATAAAGGGGGGAAAAAAGCAGAAGAAAACAAAGTCCAGCATTCAGGGAGCTGCATTATAAGTGTCTCACTGCAAGACACTTTCTCTGGGGGAGGTCAACCATCACTGACTGTGCTGGGATCTACTCAGAGCTCAGCACATAAATATCAAATCCATGGAGGCTTATGTTGAGATGGCATCAACCTCCAGGAAGGCATGCTTTTCCTTTATACAAGAGAATCCTGTGCATGTGGGAGCCTGTGAGTATGATCTCAAGCGTTTTTAAATATGCATAAGAACTTAAAAATTTTTTGATTGTCAGAGGAACCAGTGTTAACTCCTGCTGGTGATAAGCAGACCTCTCTGGAGTGTCTCAATCCCTTCCCTCCTCCCACTCCTATACAATTTATAATGCTCCCAGGCTACTTTTAGCCAGTTGCTGGAGTGAATTGGAGGAAACCAATTCAGGAAATAACCATTAACTGATTGGTTTTGCTTAAAACTCAGAAGGTTCAGTTCCACTATTATCAGTCAGCAGCAGAAGGAAAGAAGAAAAGGGGACTTAGGGCCTTGAGTGTGTTATATGTGCTTTCTTTCAGTTCTCTAACCAAAGAAAAATACATTAAAAATATATAAGAATTATCTGAAAGTGAAAATACAAGGGGTGTTTTTTATTAAAATCAAAAACTAGAGGAATTGTTTCTAATGGGACAAAACATCCTACTCAAACCCAAAGGTAAAATGCTGCTATAGAACACACCTGTACTGAAAGCAAAGCCACTGTCAAATTAGACTGATAAAAGGGGATGAGGAAGAGATGGCACAGGTACCTCTACCTAAAAGCTTTTGAAGGATAGTATGACTGCAAGCCTGCAGGATACTTCAGAGAGGACTGAGAAGGATTTTCCAACCTTTGCTTTGACACTGTTCTACTTTCTCCTTGCAAACTGGTGCCTGGCCTAGGCATTCTGTGTCCCAGATTAATTCCCCATAAAGCAAAGGAGTTATTTACTAGCTCCCTTTCTTATTCAGTGTAAAAATAGTGTAACAGCTTTAACAGGAAGAAATTGCATATGTCCCATCTTCACATTGCTGAGTGGGAGTTCAGCCGTGATGTTACTGGGACCAGGATGGATCTAAATGTGGCACTCTGGTCTTCCCGAGGAGCATCTAGTGAGCACGTGACATGCACAGCAGGGCCAAGCTCACTCAGTCACTTCTGTGGGAGATATTCCATTTTTGCACCCTGCTTAAACATGCAGAGAACCGGAGGGAGAAAGTGTGATGACCCAGGCTCAAATCCCTGCTTGCAGTCAATCAAGTTGCTGAATATATTTGCTGGTTCTCATCCATATTGTGTGCTGAAAGCAGGGCTAACGGTAAACAGATTGCTGTCAATGTAAATGTATACCTGACTTTCTTTTCACCTCAAACAATTTAATAAGTTCATAAACAGTTCTGTGAAGGCCAGCATTGAAATTTGAAGTTCAGTAAAATATTTCTACACTAAAATTTTGAATCTCTTGTCTCGAGAATGTGATCCAGGCCTCCTAGTGCTTCACAGATAAATTGCTGAATTTTCTTGCAGAGACAGCATGAATAGCCATAAGCCCTTGTGCAATATGGTCCAAGCTTGATGGCCCTGCCAATAACCTGCAGAAAGCAAGTCCAGGTTTTTATTCTTAGACAGAAAAATAGTGGTTTTTTAGGCGATGAAACTTATTACCCCTCCATTTCTATTGCTCTTCACCAACCTCCAGATCTAAACAAAGCAGTAATTCAAAGGTTCTATCCAACACAGCAACCCTGACCTGTGGTCTTACAGGCAAGCCACAAAACTGATCAGGAATTTCAACCACTACTGTCAGGATTTTGCAATGTAATGGGAAAATCATTATCTAAATGTTGTATTGTATTCACTCCAGTACGAGCAGTAGGGTTTTGCTATATTCAGTCTGGAATTGGAGTGATGACACTGTTTTAGGGTGGTCACACACATTATTTTTTTAAATTCCTGATAGTTATTAAATTCTATTTTAGAGAGAGCTATCTTTCATTCCTGTCTTTAAATATTTTATGTAGTTATTTCAAAGTTTTAAGGGTCAACAGTTGAGTGTCAGACCTCAAAATCATTTACAGGTCACTGTGTATTCCTAACACTTTTAGTTGAAAAATGCATCAATGAACATACTGCAAATGTACCTGGACACCATTTACCATGACCATGAGAGTCACCAGTGATCACTGGAGCAGAAACTAGAAAGAAATCACACCAATAGCAAGGCCAACATAGAGAACATATTTAGAAGAGAGTTTGATGCATCTTTTCCCATTTGAAAGCGATGCACTAGTATAGATCCTTCTTCTAATCAAGTAACCATGATCTTTTGAAACACTGTGACATCTGAGATTTGAATGCAGTTCAGAATCCCTGCGTGATACCGAAGACAGTAAATGAGTCACTTAGACACTGTCATTAAAAGATTTTGGGGGAAGGCTATATGGGTCATGCAGTTGTTCTCATGAGTTTTTAGGTTCACTGCTACATATCTGCTTGGGAAGAGGTAAAAGTGAAAAGTTGAACTGGAAATCTGATCCTCTAAGTACTGTTCATTCTGCTAGTAAATACTGACTTCTCCCCCACCAGTAAACTGGTATGAAAAAGACAACTGAAAAGTAAAAATTAAATTGTGTGTTTCTTAGGTGAAGACACCACTGATAGAGACAAGTGCTGTGCTATTTCATGCATTCATTTTTGTTCTGATCTTTTCAGAATTATTCCTCAAATAATTTAAAGATGCAAGCATTTGGGAAGGCAGGGTTTTTTTTTTTTTCTTTTTTAATGATAAAATAAGGCCTGTCTCCATTAGAGACATTGTATTTTTTCTTAGAAATACTGAGACTTCTTCATCTGTGAAAATGTGAAAACATCTGTTGGATGGAAGCAATAACTAAATGCCTAGAACACAATCTCATTTGCCAAAAATGTAGATACTTGAGTATTTGTGGTTGTTCCCCTCCAAGAAATCTTAGGCTGTGGGACATTCTGGGGGTGCTCTGTCCAGGGCAAGGAGAAACTTCTTTCTGCATCTGTCAGTGGGTAGAGTGTCAGCAGGGTTGATGGTCTGCTGGCTCCCACTGTGTGATCCTCTTTTGCACATGGTCACTTCGAGTGTCAGCAAGGTGTTCCAACCTGTCTCTGCTGAGTTTCCTGACAACTCTGTGGGGTAGTTCCCAGACAGCTGTGAACCAGACTGACATCACCGACTTGTATTCAGTTATATTAAGAATCACAGAACCACAGAATCATGGAATGGAAAGGTCTTTAAAGACCATCTAGTGCCAACCCTCCTACCATGGGCTGGGACTCTTTCCACCAGGCCAGGTTGCTCAAAGCCCCATCCAACCTCACCTTGTCAGGCATTAAGAATATACATGTGCCTGTATCTATAAGCTGTATAGGGTTTTCATTTGAAGATATGGAAATTGTGAAAATTTACATCAAAATAAATCAATGCAGTCTATACTGGTTTCAGAATTAAGAAAAATAAAATGTACACCTGAACTCTTCTCAAGCTGACAGCATCCTGTTGGTGAGGTCACTTGACCAAAGGTCTCCTCTATATGCTAAAAGAGGCAAAGGATTTTAAATGGTCAGATTGTAAACAAAGAATGCTTTATATGGTAAATGCGAAGTAGAATAAATCTTTAAAAATAATAGGAGAGAAGTACCAGATTGAACAAGCTGTAAATTATTTATTCCCTTTGGACAACTAAACTACTCTGAAAGAGAAAAGCTTTTATAAGAATTGATTGTGTACTAGCACATTATGACTGGAGCAATACCACACCATACTAGTTCTTCAGGGGTTTTATTTCTGTAATATTTTTATGTAATAGCCAAAACAATAAATAAACCCCAGAAATTTCTTTGTACTCTTTGTGTGGTGGGATAATGCAGCACCCTTGTCAGGCAAGAAACTACAGTCTGTCATTTATTCTTATTATTGGCTAATATAGTATCTGATGTGGGGATGTTAGTTCATGAGAAATCTAGACAGGAAATAACATGAAAGGCTGTTAATCCCCATTAAGAAGAATAACAGTGTCATGAGAAATACGAGGACGCTGTTCCATTACGGGTGTTAAATGATGGGGAATGCACCATCCTAAGAAGCTCTCACTAACATCCTTTCTATCTGCAGGTTTCCGTGAAAGTGCATTTATGACCCTTGGCACAGCATTTGTCATCATGAACATAACCTTTAGAAGGTTTCCCTAGGTAGCTCCTCTCTCCCCCCCTTTCTAACACCTGGCCTGGGTCACAGTGCATCTGGTCCTTAGCACTGCAGGCAGATTGAGGACACGGGAGATCTGTGTTTGCACACATCCAGTGCAAACACTGTGAGGATTACAGCCCCCAGCTATAGGGAGAGGACAGCGGCTGCATGGAGGAGCAAGCTGTGACCTTCTGCTTGGTTTTGTCACGGTCTCCGACTGCTCAGGAGGAGCTCCTGCATTTGAGACCAGTAGTTTAAATATCACGGTTTGATCAGTAATGGCTGTGCAGACACTAACCCTAAATCAAAATCTATAAAATGACAGCCATAAACTTTGGAATACAGATTTTACTGCTGACCTCTTGGTGATATCATGGCCAATTAAAATTGTTAAGGTGTGTTCACTGTGCTCCCTGGAACCTGAAGTTCAGTTCTATTTCCAATACATAATTTGCAAATGCTACTGCCCTGAATACTATATATGTGTAAGAGACTGAAAATGTCTGTAACCTCAGTATAATTAAGGAAGGTAGTTAAAATAGGACACTGGAATGCATAGCAATATATCACTATGAGCCCCTTTTTCTCAGAAAGGTCTATTTCAAACAATAAATTTTTAAAAGCATTTATAAAATATGACCTTTAATTTTTTAGAGATCAGTCAAATTTATATTTTCAATCTACCACATTTTAGATTCATTCTGCTATCTTATATATCTAAAAACTTGATTTCTTGGTGGATCCAGATTGTTCTATAATTCTATATACATAATAATTTCTAAGAGTTTAAAACTCCAGTCTTTTACAAACTTTTGCCTCATCAGATAGCACCTGAAGAACATAAACTCTATATTGTTAGAACAAAGAAGTTATTTATCATTTTTTTAACAGGATCGTTAAGTTAAATAAAAATCTGAAAATCTTCTAAAGAAACTATTAAATTTTTTTTGCTGTGGTAAGACAGGGTTCTGACTCTTTGCTAATAATTTGTAGTAATCCAAATTATGAAGTGACAGTGATGTTTATGAGCTGTATTTGGCATAATGCATAAAATTTTAGCTAAAGGTAGAACTACTGATTTGCACTTTGGCTGGAAAATACTTTTTTATTGGTCATAGGGGTTCCCACCCTAAGAATTTAATAATGCCCAACGTTGTTGGGTTAAGTTAATAAATGGGAAGTTAAATTTTATAGACTAATCACTCCCACTTATTAAAGTTCACTTCTCTATAATAAGGAGAACATGGCATTTTTGTATACATTGCACTTTCCATTTCTAATAACCTATGGCATGTTTTTGTCAAGGTAATAGCAATATATTACACCTAGATAGCACAATGCATGGAGGGTCCTATGGGTCAGGGAGCAGTGTCTAGAAGCCCTATCAAAGCTGTCCATGTGGAAATCCCACAAACAGGGCTGTATTTTCGGGTTGCTCTCCTCCCCAAGGCTTGTGCCTCTAACTCTGGACTGCAGCTAGGTGCACGTAGCTGTAGGTGTAGGAGAAGGGATTACAAGTGACCTCGCCCCTGATAAGTCACAGTTGTTCTAATTTCCAAAAAAGAACAGCCTTGCCCTCAAAGGGTTGCAGGTGTGACAAATAAAGATAAGTGTGATAGGAGGGGTGGGTTGGTCAGCCGGGGAGAGCCTGGAGGAGGTAGACCAGCTCTGAGGAAGGAGTGAGCCGAAGAGTCACAAAGAAAAATGAAACAAGGAAGAGAGCTGCTGCTGCAAGAGATCTGCTGTGAGGTTAGTCTAGGTCTGATAGAGTTGGAAACTGCAGTCATAGCTGAGCTAGGTAAAAGCCTGTGGTCAGAGGCAGCAAGGAACATGACTTGCAGTCATATTCCAGCAGGAAATAGCCAGCAGTCAGAGTCTGTCAGGGAAGCCTACCGTAGGAGCTTGCTGTAGTCAGAGACAGGATGGCTAGGCTGTAAAGAATAAACTGGGACCCTTTTCAGGTTGTGAAATGAGAGTCTGTGTCTTGGCTCATTTCTACCCCTAATGAAAGGTCTGCTGCAACACCTGAGACTAAAATAGGATATCTGAAGGCAACCAATAAAGAAGGAATAATCTACCTATTATCTGGGCTGCAGCACAAGGGAAAAGGAGAGCAAAGGCCTCCTCCTGCCTATGAACTCCCTTACCTGGATCTAGTGCTTTACATGCACAAGAGTAATTCATTATAGTCCACCTTGAACTGGGAGTTGATGGGATAATGATCTGCCAGTTTGATCATCTTCTTGAAAGCATCATAAATGAAGATGAAGCTGATCAAGGAGGAAGATCCTTCTTTGGTGAAGTACTTCACCAGGAAGCTGGCATCAGTGGCCACAAGAATGAGACACTGGAAGGCTGACCAGAGGTGGAACTCCAGGTAGTCAGAATAATTTTCCCTGTAACAGCTACTCCAAATTCACTTCCTCAAGCCACTAGCTACCCTGGCAAACTCCTCCAAGGCAAAGCTGTCTGAGGTGCTGCCTGTTACTTTCTTTCCCCTTTACTCCTTCTTCAGCAGCAGGTCAGCAGTGAGAGCACTCACCTGGAAAAGAGAAAGCCCATTTTCAGTCTGTCCTTAGTCTGACAAGTTTTCAGTCCATGTTGTCTGTCTGATAGATGCTCTCAGCTTCTGCCAGCTACCACTCTTCCCCTAAGGGCAGATGGCTCTGCATCTGTCCCTGGTTTGTTTTTTTCTCTGTAACAGTGGCTCTTCAGACTGCTGGCACTGTGTTCCTTAACCTTAGTAAAGCATCCTTGCCATGGAGGCCCTGCCTGAAAGGAAACACCACTCACCTGAAGGTCATGTGTTTTGTGGTACCAGCACTACAGTTTGTTACTAAAAGGCTCCTCATGGTGAGAGCAGCATGCTTGGGAAGCTCATTGCAGACCTTTACCTCGGGGCATGGGGCGTCCACGTCTCCAGAGCCTGAATAAAAAGGTGTCTGAGGCACTTCAGGACAATCCTGGTGCCCACACTTGGTGATATGTCTCATTACAGACCCAGTCAGTATTTTCCCAGCTGGGGAGCATCCCTTTTCCCCAAGGCAAGGAACATGGAAATACTTGTGACTGTGGTGGTAGGAGGTGGGGAGCACAGCAGCCCAATTTTGTTCATCTTGGCACATCCAATAGTAAAAAAAAAAAAAAGATGCAGTGTGTGCAGGGACAGGGAACTTCAAGGTGCAGAAAGTTCTCTCTAAAGATCCTAGGCTCCCATGTGACAGAGAGACTGTGGTGCCTGTGGCACACTGGATTGGGTCTAAGTGACAAACTGCTCTGTGGGTTGTTGATGGTTTGGGTTCTCTGTTTTTAATAAGGGGACCTTCTTGGATCATTTAGTTGTGTCTGCTCCATTTGTGTATTCTAATTTGTCCAGTCATTGTGCTTTGTTTTGTTCTATTACACTTGGTTAAGTTATGCATTTTTTTAATGGTTTTTTGTCCTACTGCTAGTAGGCTTAATGGTATGCTCAAAATATCATTATATAATTGCACTTAAACTTAATTTTTTTGTTGTTTGTGTACTTCACAGTAATGAGTCTGTATCTAATATAGTCAAATAAAGGTTAGAAAGAAAATAAAATCAAAGTATTTGTTACTTTACAGAAAGGGGAAAAAAACCCAGCCTAAACTGTTGCAAACTTACTTACCTGTCTAAAATAAAGGCATGACTAGTGCCCAAAACATCTGACATAAAGACTATAAAATCATCTTTATCAAGGACACATGAAGGAGGCTGAAATTTCACATTTAATCTGAACCTCCACAGATCCTTCAGAAGTGGCTGGCTTGTAATATAAAATTAATTAACCATGATGCAGGGGAGAAGCAAGGTGGGCTGGAAACAGCTGCAAAGACTTTGGAACATGCCGTGTAGCCTATGATGTAATTACTCAGGCATTTCAGTCAGGTAGGAGGGAGGATATTCAGGGAGATGTAGGCATGGCAAAGGTTACAGAGTGCAGAGTAGTCATGGGAGAAGACGCTTGCATCACACATGTTGTGACCATGCCTGGAGCTGATGGCAGGATGGGTTGTGCAGCTGGCAGAACCCACTCCTCTTGGTAAAGGGTTTGCTGTCCATCTCGCCAGCCACTGATCCACTTCTGGGTCTCTGTACATTATATGATGGACTCCAAGAAGACCCAGGTGTCCCAGTTTGTAAATTGTTGAGCAGCTGAGCCTGAGTGTCTCCCATGCAGGTGCCCATTTCAAGGCCCCTGGGAAATAAAATGTACCTCAGGGTGCCAGACCCTATTTACTCTAGCATAGTTGATATAAGAAGAAAAGATGGCACATGGGATCTGTGTATATTATGACCCATGCTGAAGTCCCAGGGCATTGCCTCCTGCCTCTCAGCCCTCTGTAGCTGGGTGGGGTGTACACCAGTGGGCAGTACAGCACCCAGGACCACTGGTCCCACACGGTTCAGAAGGAAAGTCATACTTTTGAAAGGGGATAGTAGGAGTTTTATGGGCCGGGATATATTTGTGCTATTTAATTTGTTTGGCGAAAGTTTGTGCAGATAATCTATCTGAAGTGCACCCCTCACGACGGAATAGAGTCTTTTATGTCCCTAATGCATGACCATTATATTACAGTAACAGGCAGGACAAGGAAATAACAAATGGGAAGATAAGAGATTAGTATAGTCTTTAAAAATGTCTATTATTATTCAAAACTCTATAACTGTCATTGCTGAAGACAAACTATATTATGAAAACACAGTATAATATTATCTGAATTATGGAAACATGGCTTCTAGAGGCATAAATACCATCATTCTGGCATTTCTGCTGTGATGTCAGTACGTAGTTCTGCTTGTTCCATAGAATGTGGAAAATCTAAATTAAAGTTTCCTGACAACTTCTGATTCAGCAGTTTTTACAATAAGTAGAGGTTGTATCTACCTGAAAGCCTGTTTGAAATATAAAAAAAACCAAACAAACAAAAAAAGGAAGTGAAAAGAGAGCATGAAAGAGAAGAGGAGAAGGCAAAGAAAGAGACTAGAGACATTAGAGAGGTGAAAGAGCACCTCCTGGATGCTGCAGCCAGTCACTAGTGGGGTTCCCCATGGCTCAGTATGGGGGCCAGTCCTGTTTAGTATTTTTATCCATGATCTGGAGAACATGATTGAGGGCACTCTGTCAGTTTGCAGATGACACCAGGTTGGGTGAGAGTGTTGATCTGCTGAAGGGCAGGAAGGTTCTGCAGAGGCCTCTGGACAGGCTGGATCCATGGGCTGAGGCCAAAAGTCTGAGGTTCAACAAGGTGAAGTGCCAGGTGCTGCCCTTGGGTCACAACAACCCCATGAAGTGCTGGGGCAGAGAGGCTGGGAAGTTGCCCAGTGGAAAAGGACCAGGAGGTGCTGGTCCACAGTAGCTGAACATTAGCCAGTGTGTGCCCAGGTGGCCAAGAAAGCCAACGGCATCCTGGCCTGTGTCAGCAATAGCGTGGGCAGGGCAGGGATTGTCCCCCTGTACTCAGCACTGGGGAGGACACGCCTTGAGAACTGTGTTCAGCTTTTTGGGCCTGTCACTACCAGAAGGGTATTGAGGTGCTGCAGTGTGTCCAGAGAAGGGCAGCAGAGCTGGGGAAGGGTCTGGAGCACAACATTTACAAGGAGCAGTTGAGGGGAGCTGGGAGTGTTTAGCCTGGAGAAATGGAGGCTCAGAATGGGTCTTACCAGTCTCTACAACCACCTGAAATGCTAGGTGAGGACTGGCCTCATCTCTGAGGTAACAAGTGACAGAATGAGAGGAAATGGCCTCAAATTGCACCAGGCAAGGTTTAGATGTGATATTAGGAAAAACTTCTTCACCAGAAGGGTTGTCAAGCAGTGGAACAGACTGCTCAGGAACGTGGTTGTGCACCATTCCTGAAGGAAAAGACATGTAGATGTGGAGCCTGGGACATGGTTTAGTGATGACTTGGCAGTTCCAGGTTAATGGTTTGAGTCAATGATCTTAAGGGCCTTTTTCAGCCTTAATGATTCTGTTATTCTATGAATACCAGACTGAATGAAATCTGAGGCCAGCAAACGTGGTTAAAGCATAGTTATTATCCTGTTAACTCAATTTGACTTGAACACACGTGGAAAGGGTGTTCAGCTGACCTGGTTAATGAATAGTTCATTAACTGGAAGTCTTCCTTTTCATGGAGAGGAGAACTGGGTATGATTTGTACAGCTTCAATGCCTGAGCAAAATACATTAATTTCAGTGGCTTCTACTCAATTTGTGTAAATTATTTGGATTACTTAGATTAATCAATAAAGTTAATTTCCTGTCTTCTCTGCCCATCTTCTAAACAGATCAGAACACATAGAGGAAAGGTAGAATTCCTCAGCTCCACAGTGCTACAGGGTCTCCGTTTGCATGTTGGCACCTGCAGACAGATGCCACTGGAAGGCAGCTCTGTGTGGGACATAAAGTGGGACATAAAGACCCAATGTCAGGTCAGAGAGCTGCATGGCTTTGTAAGCTTGCAGCTTACAAAGACTTTGGGCACACATGCTCCAGAAAAGACAGATAGACTTAATATTCAGGGAGTATTTTGAGCCTTTTTTACATAGAGATGCTTTGCGTTTGTTGGCCAAAGCAAACTTCTGCTTATAGCCTCTTCCCTCTGCATGAAAAGCTAAATCACTAAGGATACCAGTAAACTTCCTTTCCAGTCAAATTCTTAAGAAATATATTTATAGCTGGTATTTTAATATTATCTTGTGTACCTGCAGCCAATTTTTTTAACTATGGTTATTCACAGTATTTAATTAATATGTGAGTACCTTGCAATGTCATATGGATTTCCTGGCATTTGCATTAGCTGTGACCATTAAATTGGTAAGCCAGCTTGTCCTACATGGTGCTAGGGATTGACTTTCTTAACTTTTTGTAGTTACTGCCCAAATCTTTCCACACAAAGAACCAACTCATTCCCCCTTTTCCACCATGGTTCGTAAAGATGGGATTCAACTGATCAGATTTCACTGCTGACATCTGAGCTAATTGCCTAGACTGTCCTTGCTGTCACAGGAGAGAAAGGGGCCTCATTGGTCTCAGTTCACTTAAGGCAGACATTCAAGACAGACCAGATGAGTGACATATTCTCAGTGCACGTTTCTCTGTGGTGATTCATGTGAATCAAGATGAGGTGAGTGTGGTTGTTTCAATGTAAGTGAGTCTTTACCACCTGTGAGTGGCATCTGCAGGGGAGGGATGATCCCCCTTTAGCAGAGATTGCAGGTATAAGGGACCTGAACAAAACAGGTTTTCATGATGAATTTCCCACAACATTTCTTAGAGACTCTGTCTCCAGAAGCAACATGCATTTCAGAATGATTCTTACATGCTGGGCTTATTTTGGACTGGTTTGGGTTTTGAGGAGGGAGGTGTTTTGCTTTTCTTCTTGTTCTTCCCTTGAAATGCTTAACCATGGCTTGTTCAGCCAGTTTCTTGTCTGTCTGTTCCAAAAGTGTTCATGTGAAAAGCACGGTAATGCTTGAAGTCATGGCACTGACTTTGATTGCTTTTTAAAGACCCTTTAGGAGGTTCCTAGAATCAGCTTGGGACCAGGAAGAAATAGTGCTGTGAGTATTCACGTTTTAACACAAGATGTCATTCAGTGCAGTAACATCTGCTGCTTCCTTAATGTGCTGTTTTTTCCAGGAAAATGGATCAGTAACAGTTAAGTTTTATCTTGAATTTGTGCTGATAGTGTGATTCTTTGTATGAGAAGGGGAGAGTTTATCTGAATAGCCAGGAGCAATGAAGAGCTCTTCAGTTTCTGGAGGTATTACAAAAAAGTTAAGCAGCCTTTACATTGCTGCTAACTAAAAGAAAACCAGCACCAGCCATATCAAAGAAAGAGTGAAAATAAGCCCTACCTCTGGGTGGCCAGTTGAGTGGATCCAAGAACAGATTTCATCCTTGCTAAATAGCACAGACACTTGCCATGGGTTTTGCAGTCTGTGTATACAAGAGCAAAGTTCTGCCTTTTGCTGTCCTGCTGGTAAGCGAGGCCAGATCCTTAATGACCTACTTTTTATTATTTGGTAAAACAATATATATTATTCAGCAGGCTTCCCAATTAATTGATTTTCTGCTGTTTGGGATGTAAGAATTCAAGCTGATAACATAGATGTGTTCATGATGGTAACACAGGCAGATAATGCTAGAAGGGAAGATTCAGGGATTTTTGGCTTTTAACTGCTGCAGTGAAGTGTGCTCATTTGTTCATTAGAAGTGCATTTAAATTGGCTTAACCATATGTTCATTTAGCTCTTCATAATACTTTAATACTGGCAGGAGTGAAGCCTCCCAAAGAAAAATTCCCTTACGCTTCCAAACATGATGTTAAACAGATCTGCTTTAATATTCTTTCACTGCATAAAGCAAATGTATAAAACAAACTCATTTGTCAAATGAAAAGAATACAAACACTGAAATACAATTACTTTTCTGATGGCTGTTGAACAGGTGCTATATTGTAATGCATGATAAAATATCAAACAGATTCATTATGATTATTGCTCACCATTACAATAAAGGTAACCTTCTTTAGGATCTGATCCTTCAAGCATTTGTATACCTGCCTAACTTTGCAGATGACTTCAAAGCAACTGGTCCCAAGGGCATGTTTTCAGGATTGAGAATTTAATGCCTGGACTCTTAAATAATAAATCACTTAAAGTGTAAGAAAGTGGATGAGTTAATTATTTAGCTTGTTTTTCCTGTTGAAAACAGTTGCCAGGAAGTAGAACAGATAGGTAAGAAGAATCACAACCTGTAGAGATTTTTAAACACAGACCAAGACAGAAAGCATTACCTTGCCATTTGCATACATTCCTAGAAGTTACAAAGAAACTCAGCTTGCAAATCAGAAATTGTGAATGAATTCAGCAGATTTGTCAAACAACATGATTTAAAAATAACTGATGGGTATAGCATATGTCAAAACAAGCCAGGCAAGGCAGCTTCACTGCCCATGCTCCTTCTTCTGTGGGAGTCAGCAGAGACTTGCTATCAGCCTTGCTGAGGAGGGAGGTTTATCTGCCTTTGCTGGGAGAGGGCAATCTCCCTGGAGCCTGGCTGCACCCTTACCTTACCCCACCATTGCTCAGCCACTGTCCCAGCGCACATCTGTGGAGCTGTGCCCAGCAGTGGCCCTTTTATCCCCTTGCTAGCAGGATTTCTGTTCTCTTTCGAGTCAGTCGCCTTCCCTGTCCGATGTGTTACGGCTCAGAAACGTTCTGCTTCTTCAAAGCTTTGCAACAACAAAAATTTGACAATCTGTTGGTGTTAAGCCAGGTTTATATCAAAGCACAGAAGTGAAGTAATACTGCATATAGTGGCTGTGGGACTGATTTTTCCTTTCAGAAGTGTGGTTGATTTGCCATCTTCCCCAGACATATGGAAGATCTTCAAAGAACAGCATTACAGAAGGGGAAGAGTTTTTTTGCTGTCCAGTTCCTGAGCCAAAAGAGCATACCAGGCCAGAAGAAGCATACTCTGTGTCATATACAAACCAGTGAAAAGTAAAAAAAAATGAAGAAAGAAAGAAATTTATGCTAAAATATATTTATACTGAATATATACTCTGATATCTGAAAAATATCATACATGAATATTGCTGCTGGAACATGGGAAATATTGTATCTCTACTGTTTGTTTCTGGTTACTGTTGGAAAATTAATGGTTTTCTGGAGCAAATAAACCACCACTTGGCAGCTGTTACTGGCAGGACAGAGAGTAAAACACACATATGCTATGTACAATATTTGTCTCCTTTTCTTTCTTATGAACATGAATGAAATAAAGTACTGGTAGGTGTTTCCAACCAGCATTAAGCTGTTCTTTGTTAATCCTGTTAAACAGGATGAATACATAAAATAGACTGTAGTTGGTTTTCTTCAGTGCCCAGCTCTGGTTCATTCAACAAGTTGAAGTCATATCTGCACCTGGGCAGACTGAGACATGTGAACAGTTTTCTTGAAGCATGTTTCACCAAGAAGGGACTGGATGAGTGCCTGGGATGGGACCCTAAAGGTGACAGATCCTTGTCATTGAAATGTAAAGCACCATCTTCCCCCCCTGAATTCTGTCTGGATTCATTTGTTGTCTGGTAGTCAACTCTGCTTGGCAAGGGAAGGTCACCTGTGCACCAGTGAAGTTTGCCACTTGGTGGCCAAAAGCAGTAGCTGCTTTCATTGGCTTTCGTTAAGGCTCTGTCAGTGTAAAAGCCTACACAGCAAGTTAGGATTTGTAGCCTCTTTCACCAAAGAGAGAAATAAAACATAGAGTTATCTGGTGAACAGCTCCCAGGATTTTCTCTTAGGTCTCTGAGATGGATGGTATGTCCCATGCCTCTAGGTGGTCATCTGAGGAGCTGTGTGTGGGTGTGTGACCCTGATGTCATTAGAAGGAACTTGGATGTCAGTTCTCCTTGCCCTGACCTGTCCATGGCAGGCCTATGCAAAGCTGTAGGATATGCAAGAGCTGCCTTACTCTGACGTTAGGCAGCAGGGCTGGAAGGTCTCAAAAAGCCCATAAGGGCTATCTTGCAAGACTGAGGTACAGTGGTACTTCTCAAATATCAATTGATATGTTAAATCAAATTTTTTTTTCATGCAGATTAAAAAACATGGTCCTGGACTGTGCCAATGTATTTCATTCAATAGAAGTTTACATACTTAAACCAAAAGGAAACTTGCTTGTTTATTAAGTTCTGTCAGCTTTGGTTAGCTCTCTTTTCTTCATGCCCTTCAGTTTCCTTGCATTAACCACTTAACACAATCTTTTTTTCTTTTATTTAGCTAGCTGTGCTTTTGTAGTCTTTCAGACTTTGAAAAGCCTCTGTGTCTAACCTCTTTTTTCATAAGAGAGTACCTCTGCCACTTACAGACTTCTGCAGCCATTCCTGCTGAAGTTTCATGAAGTTCCCTTTCCTTGTTTCTCTGTCTCCTTGTCTGCCAGTGTCTCCCCTGTAGCTGCAGTACCTTAGATAAGGAGTCCTCGGAATTCTTGCTCTTCAAGGGAGAGTGGGGCACTGCCTTGTGAATTTTACAGAATTAGTATGCTGCCTGATGTGAAATCAAGCCCTTTTCTGAGCAGCCCTGTGCTTTCTGACTGCCTAAAAGGTGGTAGCCTCTTCAGCTGCTCTTCCATGGGTTTCTTACAAGCCCACTGAGGAGTCATAAACCTGGATGTTTTTTCCGGTGTCGTCACTTCATTTGACCTCCTGAACCGTTTAAAACTGCTAAAAGTTTAGGACCATCAGTGTGTCCCTGTTTTGTTGGGTTTTGGTTTTTGGGGACATTTCCTTGGGATTTTGGTGAGTTGTTTTGATTTTTGGTTTTTTTTTTTGTTAGTTTGGTTTTTTTTGTTTGTTTGTTTTTTGTTTGTTTGTCTGGGTTGGTGTTGGGTTTCTTTTGTTTGGTTGGGGGGTTTTTGGTTTTGTTTTGCTTTGTTTTTTTGGTTTTTTTTTTTCTTGTTTGGTTTGGTTTTGGGTATTTTTGGGGTGTTTTTTAAAATTTGATGACTACAGGAAAGGCAACTTCATTTGTTGAACAACTACCTACTGCTCTTTCACTTTGGTGAATTTAGGATATCTTTCTTATCGCTGATACTCTACGTAAGATTCATTTCCCTTCACTTGCAATGTTTAAAATTTGCATGTCCAAGACTACTTTGGACTCTTTTCATAGTGAAAAGACCAAAACAGGTGCCTCCAAAAGGTGATTCATCTGGTCTTTCTTAGGCAAAGACCGTGGAAGAGGAACCGCTTGCAGAAAGTGTCTGATTCCTTCCATGAACTGTGAGCAGAGCAGAGAGTGACTAGCCATGACCAGAGATGTCTAGTTTCTAAAAACTTTAATTTAGATGGATAGCATCCATCTATTACCTGGATATCATATAAAAAAGTGCTACACACCTTCTCTGTCATATTAACTCAATGCCATTGCATTTCTTTGCTTTTTCTTTGCATATATAGCTTTGCAAAAGTAGACTCATAGTTTCTTGCAAAGACAGCAGTTCCTTATGTTTTAGACAAACCTCGTGTTTGTCCAAATAGTCTCTTAGCACCTTAAATTCACATCATAATCACAATGTAGCAGGCTCTGCATGACTTTTGCACTGTAATTTTTATAATATCCTTGTGGCTTCTTGAAGTAGCTATTATCCTGCTTGCAATTAAAGCTGCATAAAGTCACTTCAGAGCATTCTCATTACTTATCAACTTGAATATATTGGCTGTTACCACATCTTTTATTTTTTTAAAGCAGAATGCATCAGTACAACTGTGATTCAGGTTCATTGCAAATATAAAGGCTCTTTTCCCTTTTTCTTTTCCTATCATGTATTTCCTATCTTGTATATTCTACTTTATATGCAGTAATGCTCAACCTAATTCACCAAGCCACATTCAGAATTGCAAATGAGGCATTGTGCCTCAATGGTGGAAAGTCATATTTTGTCCTCCGTTTTTAATACTCAAAGCAGCATAAATATAATCCTGATTTTTCAGCTCAATGCCAGCGGTCTAAATATGTTCCCATTGTTCTCAGAATCTTCATATGGATAGTATTTCTTCATGATAACATTTATTTATCAAAGTTTATGCTGCTTTGACTTCTTATAAAATAACAGCAAAGATAAATGAATCGATTGACCCCAAGAGCAGTTTATTTATCCCTTTAGTCACACTTCAGTGGCAAAATCAATACTCTTCTGAAATATCTGATATTACAGTGGTTCCAGTAAATACTGACATTCCTGAGCTATGTGAAGAGGGAACAAAAATTTATTATCAACTTAGATTTTTAGTACCTTTATTGATTTTCCTGGGGCTGCTTGAATTTTTATTTATCTCTTGCTAAGTAAGTGACCTTTGTTTCAAAAAAACCCCAAAATCTGCAAAGCAAACACAAAAAGCCTTAAGTTTAAATGCTGTAAAAAAGCAAAAGGAGAAAAAACTACACATCTAACACTGTCAGTGACAACAATTTTTGCAGACGAGTGTATCTGGTTTTAAATGATGCATAGCACATCACTGTGTGTTCTTTTTCATGCCATCTCTGCATTTGAAAGAGCATAGCATGTAATTTTTTTATACTGATACTGTTGACATCCACTTTGTGTGACAGCAAAAATGTTTCTGATTCATGCATTGCTACCAATTATTTTGATACAAGGGTGAAAGATATGAGTGACCTGAAAGAAAATAAAATAGTACACAACAGGTTACATATTTCATCCAATAAACTGATCGAATTCCTGGAAGTATGGAAGAAAATTTACTCTCTCTTACCCTTGAAAGCTTTTAAAATATAAAAACTGGATGCAAAAGGTAGAATTTGAGGGAGGTCCCGAGGGCCTCCCTCAGGACTGATCGAATAAACTGATAAATTGATTGAATTCCTGGAAGTATGGAAGAAAATTTTCTCTCTCTTACCCTTGAAAGCTTTTAAAATATAAAAACTGGATGCAAAAGGTAGAATTTGAGGGAGGTCCTGAGGGCAGTGTGGAGTTTCCAGTCTGAAACAGTGTTTGAACTGTATAGCAGAGAACAGCTCATTTTTCCAGTTGTGCTAAACTGAGAGGAAGCCACTGTATCAGAATTTGGAAGAGAGGATTGACTAAGCCAGCTTGGGGCAGACATGGTTGGGAAAGCCTAAATTTAGCAGTCACCAAGAAGTGCAGGCTCATCCTAGGTGGACACAAGGGGACAGGAGGAGGCCGTCAGGGGTCTATAGCAGCCTTGCCATACCATGCTTATGTGCCCTGACTTGTGGCATAGCTGTCCCAAGATTTGTCGAAGTTGGACTAACAGACATTACATTGCTTGGAAGTTTCCATGTGACTCTGCTGTCCCTTCGGACCATAAGGAGGATAAGTGGAATGAAGGGGATAAGTGGAAAAATCTAGGTATAAATCAGCTTTCCCACTGTTTTGTGTCCTGGCCAAATGCTGAATATTGCCCATGTTACTCGCCTGGGCAGAAAAAAAATTGAATGTAAATTTGAAATGCGTGTAGAGGGGGTGCCTGCATCTGCATGTTTATATAAAAGAGCGGAGCTCCTTAGGGAAGTTATCGTGGAAGACGAATGACCTTTTCAACAGCAGAATATTTGAGACCTGAAAAAAATTTGTAGAAGCTGGCAGAAAAGCAAGCCATCGTTTGAAGTTTGAAAAGTTACTATTTCCTGCCAGTTCCTTTTCTTGCTGGGATAAATGTGCTCATTTCTGAACTGCCTTGATGTTCTTGAAGCACATCTAGATTTAAATCTTGAACATTCTTCACCAAAATTCACCAAAAAAATAACTGATAGCAAGTGCTTTAACTTGGTTTGTCAGTCCTTCAGCTGTCACTCTGTTCAATCCTTACCTCAACAAGCCTGTCCTGCTTTCCACTGGCATTGCTCAGAAACACAATCTGCCACCAGTGAGAACTAATGGTGTCTGTCTATGGTTTCTTGATGGAAGTGTAGTTCTCTCCAACACTCCTATTAAGAACAAAAATGAAAAGGCTCAGTGGTCCTGTACATATTGGGATGTAGGCCAAAAGGTGTGGAAACTCAGCACAAGCTCTGGCCATATGTTGGTAGTTACTGTGATGAGACTCAGTAAAGCAGAGGTCTTTTGTGAATAAAATTCTCTCCAAGGGCTTTTCACTGTTTCCTGGTACTGAAGTATTCAACAAGCACATCTAATATGAAAAAAAAAAAAACCCCAACATTTTCTATGTTTTTTTCATTCTTTTCTAGCTACATCCCCTTTTAATCATGAAATCATCCTGAGAGAACTATCTCGCTGAACATTTCCTCCTCCTTTAGACCTGCCAAAAGATTAATTTTCTCCACAGAAAGAGAATTCCATAGCTTCATTCCATCTGTGTAAACCAGAAAATCACTTCCCTTCAAAAGACAGTGTAATTAAAATACATTTTCAGAGTTTGTATGAAAACCAGAAAAATTTTAAGTGAAAGTTCTCATCCAGATGAAAAACTAAAATATGTGTGTGGTTTTAAACTTAGTCATTGCATAAACTTCATGTAGACGACAGGTTAATCATGACCTTCACTTCTTTGCATAGTCAGGGATATATAATATTGAAACAAACAAAAATACCCCAACAAAACCACCAGCCTATTTCAAGCTGTAAAGCTAAAGGAGAACTGAGTCACTGAAGAAAGATCTGGGAGCAGATAACTTTCCAGAAGTTTCAAAAACATCGGGACAGTGACTGTAATGTCCTGGAGCTAGAAACAAGAGAGTACATAAGGCCAGTCTACAAGTATTTTTATGCTGAATCTAATATTGAGAAAAAACTTGCCAGAGGACAGACGAGAGAAAATAGACTGAAAAATGTTCAGAACGGCTGTTACGTGATGGAGATTTTCTCTCCAAATGTTTCAATGCTCTTTCCCAGAGGCCTTTCCTGCTGTGCTGCTCCTCCAAAGGACTGATAAGTTCTGTCTTATTTGCTTGTCTTATATCTCTAATGCCATAGTTATAAATCTGCTGAGAATGAAGTATATTTTGAAATTTTTTAAATAAAGTACCACCAGAAATTACTGCATACATTGGCAGATCTAGAATAAATTTTCTGACTGCAACATTTCTCACAGTTTCTCTTAAGTCTTGTTTCACAAAGTTCATGCCTATAAAATGAGTACTGATTGCTTAATTCCCCAAAACAAAAGAAAAATCTGCTTACCAATGGATTCAAAACTGGCTGAAATTTTGAAACTTGGTGCTATTTATAAATGAATGGATATCTCACTTTCAGTTAAAATCATGATGTCTGACCTAGCAGAACCACATCATAATTAGTAACTGTAGGACTACTCGGTTTTACTTTGAAATAGCCCTGGACACAAAATGGTTTTGAAGCTGGCTGAGTGAAAAATGTTCCCCTTGCAGTTTAGTGTGTCAGGTGCTGAAAGGTTGCACTAGACCAAGTTGTTGTGTACGCAATTTTCTATTAAATATAGGAAATAAAAGGATGTTAACAGATGTACGGGGAGGGAGACTTAGAAGTCTCTGCATGCTTTTCATTTCTACCCCACTGGCAAGTGCCAGCATATGTGTTTGGAGCACCAGCAAGGGTTCCTGCCATATGCCAGCCCATTTCAGTGGTTCTGCCTGTATGTGTGTGCCTGTGTATTCATATGCATATATGCATACAGGTGCAAATGACATAAGGTCAGTGTTCAGTGCCAGATACGGAAAGCAGCCAGTGTGGAGGAGGGGGAGAATCATAACTTTGACTGCTTTGAACTCAAATTAAATGTGAAAATGAGTAGTTACTTGAAATGGATTTGTCAAAATAGCCAAAGGGAGTTTTGACCTCATCACTCATATATGAATGGCTTATGGACAACTAAATCCCTGGGCTCCTTGAAAATCCCAAATCTAAAGGATATTTTTTACAGCTAGCAACAAGACTCAGTGCCACTGACATACTTCTGAGAAATTGGCATCATGAACCTTCAATCTGATTAGTTACACAGTACTTGTGAAATTGCTTTATACCAAAGCCTTAAAAAAATTTACAAGATATATTCCAGTGCTCGGAGAAATCATCACTGTAAGAAATACATGGTGCCAATGGGAAAAAACAAGTCAATATCCCCCTGCCTTCATATCTAGCCAATCTGCTTATCCAAGTATTTCTTTAAATTTAGTATAAATTCAAAAGGTTTAAGGGCATGCAGTTGTATCATCATTTTTAAGGCAGCCAAATTAATTCTTTCATGCCGTGCTTGAACTTAATGGAGATTGACTGTCCTGTTTTCCTATTGTAATGATGTGTACCAACTCGAAAATGAAGATGCTGGAGGATAAAAAATAGTGCTGTGACTGCTATTGATTAGCTGTCTTGTTTGCTTCATTGTTCAGGCTCTGTTGGCCTCTTGGGCAGAAGGACACCCAAGTATAACATCCCTGACATTTTCCTGAAAAGATGCATGCCTTAAAAGTGACAGCCTTACTTAAAAAATACAGTTTTGATGTATAAATGCAGTAGTCTTACCTGAAAGGATTCTGATGGATTAGAGCAGACAAAGAGAAAGATTTCTGGAACGTACCTCAGGTCAGCCTTGTATTGAGAATAGATTTAATAGCAAGTGTCTTACATGATGATGACACTTTTAGTGTCTCTGCATTTCCTTGTATGTGGGAACGAGCAAGAAAAGTGGAGTTTATCTTCAAAGACAGAGCGATTAGGTTATTCTGACTAATGTGCTCAAGTTTCATTAAAGGCTTTGAGTGGTCATGAATTCCAGAAGACTTGACTGTGTGTGCTGAAGAAGAAAAGTGGCCCTTGAACTGGCACATAATTTTATCAAAAATATTGCCTGTATTTTTAAAAGTCACTGTATACATTGTTTTCTACAGCCTTCAGGCAGTGGGCTATTTGATACCATTTTGTTTATTCTCTTGCCTGCTTTTCATGCAAAATATTTAGTACAAGAGTCACGCAATTAAATTTGCAAAAACAATCTTTCTTAATTGCATACATATGAATTTAATGCCACATGAGTGTGTATATTCAGATATGGCTCTTGCTTATACAGAAAAACAACTCATAATTTACCTAACTCTCTGTCAAGGTGTTTAAGGGAGTCAAGTGCACTAAGTGATTTCATGCATCACCTTTAATGAAATGCACGAACATATGAACATGACTGTAGGACTGGGTTGCAGCCAAAGTTAGAAATGCCTCTGCTTTTATCAGTGTTATGTTACAAAGGGCCAGATCCTGCCACGTGTACTGTCATGTCTGGGAGAAAATAGATTTTGCCAATGAATGACCTGTCGCTCAACAGGGGTGGAGATATTCAAGACTCAGTTTGCTAATGGCTCTGTGGTAAAAATATGCTTTTTATTAAATCATGTAACTGCTTTGCATAAACCTGGGCAACCAATCAGTAAGTGGAAATCAGCCAGGGAAAAAATGAGGTTTCTGAGGTGCTTCAGCTGGAGGTATTGCAGCACTAATGTGACTCTTCCCTTCCTCTCATCCTGTGCACCTGGGAGCAAGCCAGGGTGCAGCTTCTCTTTCATTCATTCTTTAGGAGGGTCCTGCCTTCACAGAGCACATCTAGCCCTGCCAGTGTCTTGACTTGGTGTGTCTCATCTCCTGGTTCATGGCAAGGTATTTTCACTCTGCTCTTGCAAATGCTCCTCACAAAGACCACCGGCAACCTCAGTCCATTTCTTATCTACCAGATCAAAGTTACATTTCTTCTTTTCCCCCTGAAAGCTGCTGAGAAGCTTGTTCCTGTCCTCTTCTCCACTCGTCCCCAGTGAGCTCAATTCCCTGCTCAAGTGGGGACACGGTGTCTCCTGCCCTTCTACCTGTCCCTGTGGACAATGGAGCTCTGATAAAATGACCTCAAGGTCACACTTCTTTCCTTATTCAGAATCTCCAGGGAATTCATCTAGCCTGCAGCATCCACTGTGATGTTTATTTATTAAAAGCAAAGTCTAGAAAGGCTGACAAGTCCAAGCCAGCCCCAGCCCACTCAATTCTCTGGTATATTTTGTTCCTCTCTGTGCATGGTGTTCCTTGAGTCCATTTCAATGGCAAAATATTTTGGGGACAGAACCTGCTTCTTGCCTTTTGCTTACTTATCTGTTTTTGAGCAAAATTACTTGAAAATGAAGTCCTCAAAATTGAGCTGCTCTTCAGAACTGAGGAGCAGCTCAATTTTGGCAATGGCAATCTTAATGACAATCTTAATTTTCTTCCCATGTGCTGTGATTTGATGTTTCATTATATGGTCCTGAACTATCTCTCAAATAATACAGCATATTTTTTTGGCTGACCTAAGAATCATTATACACATATTTGCAGTATTTTACAAGCCGTGTATATATAGTGCCATGTATATATATACATTCATACAATTATTCAACATAAGGAAAATCTTCAATAAAGTGTAGATACAGTGAAAATGGCATGTAAAGGATATTAAAATTATTTCAGGGAATATATTATCAGGTGTAATTTACCACTGAATTAACTACATGCATGTTACTTGAAGCAGAATCCATGTTTTTAATTCTGTGAGCACTCATTTCAAAACATGCAAGTATAGGATGGAAAAGTGCGGTGAGTACAATGTCAACTGTAGTAAGGAAAAAAGGGTTGTCTGACATATTCAATGTTCATTTGCATCCTTCAGCACTCTCCAAATCTATTTCTTCTTCAGCATTCACATTTTACCCATTCTTGAGGGGTTTTGTTTCTAACTCCTTTGTTCTGTACAAGGATATTCGGAGGAGGTTTGTGACTTCCAGGACAGCAAAAGCTGCTAAATGCACTGTATAAAGGATTTTTTTTGCTTCTCACTCCTTCTCTTTTCTGCCCAATTCCCTTTGTAATAGTCATTTTTGGAGTCTGTACAAGCTAGAAAACCCTCAAGTGAAATGAAGGAGCCATAGCTACTGCTGCCAGAGTCAGACTTACAAACAGCTCCCATGTAACAAGCAGCAGCACATGAAACCAGCCAAGGAACAGGACGTGTGAGCTCGGGGGAGATGGGAGCATTTTCCACAGATAAGTTTAATTCTGCTACTTCCTTTGTGTTTTGATCTATTTCGCTTCCATCATGGTTGTCAACATTGTAATCATTGCCTACAAGATGAACCCTGCATAACAGTCCACTCTTTGTCAGGACCACACCTGGGCCCCAGATTAACAACACTTAGTTCAGGGTGTGTTTTAAAGGGCTGCAGGTGCCAAGGAAGAGCAGAGGTTGTAGGTTCTGATCGGCACCAATGGCTAACTTCCATGTAGCCTTTCCATCTGCTGCGGGAAGCATTGAGAAGATCCTGAAGAAAGCCAGGATCTTCGGGAGCAAGCCTCACGGGCAGATCAGTTCTATTAACTTTTCCTTTGTTGCTGTTTCTGTTAGGTTTTATAAATCAAATTAACACTGATGAAAAGAAAAGAAAAGAAAAGAAAAGAAAAGAAAAGAAAAGAAAAGAAAAGAAAAGAAAAGAAAAGAAAAGAAAAGAAAAGAAAAGAAAAGAAAAGAAAAGAAAAGAAAAGAAAAGAAAAGAAAAGAAAAATAAAGAAAAATGAAAAGAAAAGAAAAGAAAAGAAAAGAAAAGAAAAGAAAAGAAAAGAAAATAAAGAAAAGAAAAAGAGAAAAGCAAACAAAAAAGCTGCTACATCCTGTTCTTTTCTAACTATGCCATTAAAATTGTGGTATTGTGCATAAGCTTTAAAATAGTGAATCTGCAGTATTCTTATAATACCATTATGAAATGCTCTGTTTTCTGGCTGATAGAGAGTCAGAGCAAAGAGTTTTTATTTTTTTATTTTCTCTTTTCTGGCTTTTTGAGTGCACTAAAGTCTAACAGGAAGATTTTTCTGGACTCTCTGTAGCTTTGTGATTCAGTTTTGGACAGCTGGCTGGAAAAACTCTAATTTGACACAGTATATAGGATCCAAGGATCAGTGTTTTGACTGTAGTGTAAAAAAAAGTACGTAATAAGAGGTACTTAAATACATCAGTGAAAAGGGTAGTTAGTAAAAATACAGGTAGTGTACCCAGGTGTATCATATGTGCACAAGGATGTGACAGGCAGGCTTTTCATCTGGTCAATACTCTTGAGTTTGAAGATTAGTTGAGCAAAGTATTAGCTCAGATAGCTGCTGCACCATGAGACTCTTTGCGACATGTTGAGTATGTTTGAAGTATCTTCAAAAATATTTTCAGCTTCAGCAGCTTATTCTGCAGGCATAAAGTCTTTACTTAATTTGTAAATTACTGTCTTCATTTATAAATTACTATACTGTATGCATTTATTTTAATCAATCACTGCAGTTGTGAATGCCAGTCTGATTTCTGAATCAGCACTCAAAGATAAATGATAGATGGTTTGTTAAGCTCTCTCAGCTAGGGTTCATGATGCTTAATTTTCTTAAGTGATAATATTTCATGCCATAATACTGATCTTTTTTTATTCTTCTTTCTGCTTAGTGGAGTTTAACCTAATTACCTGTGGTCTCTCTAACAGTTGCAATATGGAACCTTCACTGAACTTTCATAAATCACCATTTTAACTTTTTCAGAAGAAACCCTACAAAAGGTCACCTGTCACCAAAGATATTCTAGCTGAAAGCTGTAACACTTACCCCGTCTCTAAGCTCTCTTAACTCAATTCCACCAATGCATCACTCAGCTCTCTTTGGGTGTGCAATAAGAAGAGTATTGGTCTAGGGCCATTTTTTGGATCCCTGGCAGCAAGATGCCACACATGTACTTACCTCATTCACAGCTGGATGGTTTCACTGTAACCCCTCATGGTTCCCTCCAACATTTCAACCTCATAAAAGCATAATGTCACTGAATACTGAGATTTGATGTAATTTATTCCTAAGATGGTGGGTTTTAAGTTGTACATATGCAGTTTAATAACAGCATTCTTGTCACCAGGCAGACTTTTCTCTCCCAATATTTTCATCTGCATTTTGTACACACAGAAACATATACACCCAAATTAAGCTGAAGATGTTTTTAAGAAGCATTAGAGGAAGAGAAAGAGAAGGGAAGAGGCAGACAACAAGATAACTAAGACTAATCATACCAAAACCAGGCATGCTTTTGCTGTGGTTTTTTTCCATTCCTGTTATATTTTTGTTTGGATTGGCTCCAGAGAAGCCCTGTTCCTTGTTGCTCTTGTTGTTGTGTGTGTGCTCATGCATAAATTCAGGTCAAGTATGAATCCTCTTTTCTGCATTCCTGGTAAGAATGTGTAATGTCCTTATCAACAGATAACAAGAAATCTGAACTAATTTAGCTCACAATCCTGGATTCTTTTCTTTTTTTCTGCCATTAGCAAAAAATACAGTGTTTGCTTAGTTGTTGATGTATTTGGTTCAGTAAATTAGAGCTGCTTGAAATTTCTACTAATCCTTTTCCATTGAGGGTTTCCTTGTACTAAGTGACACTGAATAAGACGAAAACCACATGCACGCACAGGTTTCTGAGATTTTCTGGATCAGATATAATTTAAGGAGCACAACATTTTAAAACAAGGAGTTGTGGTTTTGTTGGGTTTCTTTTGGTGGTTGGTTGGTTGGTTTGTTTGGGCTTTTGTTGGTTGGTTGGTTTTTTTTGGGTTTGTTTTTGTTTTAGTTTTTTTTGTTGTTGTTTTTTTTTTGTTGTTGTTGTTTTAATTACTGTACCAAAACCAGCGATGAATAAACAGTGTTTACTGAAAATATGCTTTGCTTGAACTTGGTCATTAAAGCATACAAGGGCTGAGGGGTTATTTTGTAATGAAAGAATGGACCAATATATAAGGATAAAAGTAGAAAAAAGGTTTAACACACAGCACAAAGATGTTTTTGAATGAATCAGTCTTTGCTATTTAATTTACATTTTGAGGGCTCATTAGGATGATGAATGACACCGCTGGAGAATAAAACATACTTCCTGAACAAAAGAAAATCTCTGTAGCCTAATAACATTTTATGCCAGCACTTACATTTGTCAGAAGTGGATGCTATTTATCCCTATGATTATTTAAAAATCATTTTTATTGTCCTTTGTGCCGTGTCCTCTTCTGGGAATTTTAATTCAGAGTTTGACACCTACTTATTAACTTCCATGAAGTATGGAGTACAAAGGCTTATACTATATAAATGATTCTAACCAGCCATGTTTATATTGCCTGAAGCTGTATACAAATTAGCTGAGTTTGGATTCATTTCTCTTAGAAATGGAAAAAAAAAGATGGAGTTGTGTAACCTTTACCACCTCAGCAAAGTAAATGTGAGTTGAGCACGGCTGACCTGGGCTTACCAGGATATGGCAGTGAGTCAAAACAACAAAGAAGAGAAGTTTATGGCATTAATGCCACGAATTAGGAATCTCTGTGAGTTCAGAACACTTTATTTCATGTCTTCTCCTTCCTTATCTGGAAGGACGAGGGTGAAATAGGAATGCTAATGTTTGAAACTTCAAGCCCATCCACTCCTTAATCAGTAAATAATTACTTGCTGTCTTGTCTTCTTCCATGCTTATACATGCCTATACTCTAGAGTCAAAGGTATGCAAATACCAGAAAACAGACTATCTCTGGAAAAATGTCAAAATATTTTGGTAAATTATACACTATTATAATAATTGTATTTTTCTGGTTTGTCTCAGAAGATGCACTGCTTTTGTATCAAATATTAGATTTTAGACCCTTAATGAGCGCAAACATCCTTTCACCTACACTCCCTCTTCCACTCTACCTGTAGTAGGTCTGCTCAGCAGCAGTGATATCCAGCCTTAAGAGCGAAACAAGTCAAAGACTTCGTTTGCCTTGCTGGGGGAGTGCACTTGTTACTCAGTTAACTTTTTGTGAGAGCTTGTAAAACAAGATGACATACAGATTTGTTTGGTCATTATGACAGGACGTGAGAATGTTTGACCTTGTTTTCCTTCCCCTTTCCAAAACCATCCTCTATGCCTTTTAAGAAGTCTAGCTGACACTAAAGCAAGTATCAGTGTGCAAGAAAAAGTATTTTCTTATATCTAATTCTACAGCATTTCATATTGATTTTTGAGGTGGTGCTAATCATCTGGAACATTAGATCCCAAATTTAGCTATCATTTTTATTTCTGAAGAAAATGCTCATCAGCCTCCAATATATTCCATATATTTTCCCTGTTTCATATTTTGTGGGCAAATATACTATGGGAACATTTTGTAACAGCATGTGCAAAAGTTACATGACTCTGTGCAAGTAAGGGGTGAGCAGACAGAAACACTTGGCTACTTTTCATCCCCAAATGTGGTAGAGGTATTTCTGGGCAACAGTGGCAGACTGCTGTTTGGAGAACTCCCATGGAGTCCTTGCAAATCTCCTTTCCTTGGCTGAACCCAGATGCTATGAATGGAAGCCCTGGAAATACTGCACACACTGTGCTCCCATCTTGTGAAGGACTGAGCCTGAGAAAGCTTGATGTCTGCAGGCTTGATTTTGAAAAGCTGAGATCTTGTGGACAGGCCTTATGTTTGTTTGGAGAATACCCACTGTAGATTTTTAAGAGTGTGTGTGCTTGTGTGTGTATTAGAGTTTGTTAGGACTTCTCTTGTTTCACTTGGTACTGTAATTTTCAGAGGGAGTTCCATTCTGCCTACCTAAAATGCTTCCAACCCTTTATTGCTGCACAATGTACTCTTTGTTGTCTTTCCTAAGAATACATAGTGTTGCCCATATAGAACTGTAGCTATATCTTGTATTTAAAGTTATATATACCAATACATATCTAGATTGTGAAGTGCTATACAAGCCTTCGTGGTAATGTGAATGCATACAAAATGCAGATCATTGCAGATTATTTTCAGCTGAGACGTCTGTTTAACATTTTTGTTGGTGACACGGACAGTGGGATTGAGCGTACCCTCAGCAAGTTTGCTGACAACATCAAGCTGTGTGCTGGCAGCAATGTGCTGGAGGGAAGGGGTGCCATCCAAGAGCACCTTGACTGACTTGAGTGGTGGGCCTGTGCAAACTTGGCTCAGGGCAAGCCCAAGCACAGCTACAGGTGGAGGAGATGAATGGATTGACAGCAGCCCTGAGGAGGACTGGGGGATGTTGGCTGGCAAGAAGTTCAATGTGACCCGGCAATGTGAGCTTGCAGCCCAGAAAGCCAATTGTATCCTGGGCTGCATCCAAAGCGTGGCCAGCAGGGCAAGGGAGGGGATTCTGCTCCTCTCCTCCACCCTGATGAGACCTCACCTGGAGCCCTGCATCCAGCTCTGGGGTCACCAGCACAGGAAACACACAGGCCTGTCAGAGCAAGTCCAGAGGAGTGCCACGATGATCAGAAGGCTGGCTGTGATTCTGTGATTTAATCTTTTCCTTCCGATCAAATAGCAGGATATACACTTTCAAAAGTTGCATCTTTTGTGTTGGTAGCTTTGCTTGAGCTCTGAACCCTAATGAGACACCATGGTTGACGTTGGGTAGGTTCACACAGCAGTCTCTCTCTGCCATGGTTAGTCCTTGTGGAGGCTGAGAGGTCTGATGCACAGGTGGATACAGATGAAGAGCTTCTGTCTCTGCTGTAGAGATCCATCGACTATTTATGCAAATTGCCAAAATCAGTGCTAGTTTATTTTAATATGCTAGACAGTAAACTGTAGCAATTCAGCAGCAGCTATGCAAGCAGGAACCTCTGAGACGGTATTGGTACAGAGAGATAAGAATGGAAATGTAAGCTTGGCTCCTGTCTCATTTTTGCTGTTTTTTTCTTCTTTAGCTTAGAGGTACAGTTATTCTGGGTAGAAAATGAACTGATATCACACCTTTTCAAAGGCAGTGGTTTGACTTTGCAATTATTTTCTAGGAATGAGCAATCCCATTGTATCTTGAATTTATATATAGGTGCTGTCAACAAGGCAGCTGGGGCAGTGAGTGAGGGGTAACTGTCACCTCAAAGAGCCCGAGACCCACCTGGGTGATCTGTGCAGACAGGCTGCTGTGTTTATACAGTCCCCATGGATAAAGTGGTACAGGTATTCAGCCCATAATGTTGACTGTTTTCCCAAATGCAGTTATTTAAAATCCCATTGTGTTTCTAGCATAAATGTATATAAAATTTATATTACACAGGATCTGCTCTTAAATGGGGATATTTCTAGTAACCCCCTAAAGCAGAGGCAACAGTGACCAGCCAGTTCTTGATTGCCAGGTCTTTGCCTTCCCCTGCACAGAAACAGTTAAAAGTCTTTGCCTGCAACCCTTGTTAGAGTATCTTGTTTCATAGTTGTATTTCTTTAGCAGAAAAAGAATCATGAAAAAGAGAGAGTTTTGCCAAGACCATTTTATTCTGTTCCTCACAAAATACCTGTTGTTGCAAATGGTGCAGGACAATCCATGTTTTGGAGTGGCTTCCCCATCTTCTACCTGCCCTAATATACAGCTGGGCTACAAGGGACTTGGAGTGTCATCTGCACATAAAACATTCTGGAACTGGAAGTGTGGCTGGAGAAAGGCAAACAGAAAGCTGAAGGAAGCCTTTAGAATATATGTAGGCTTTTGCATCTTCATTTTTCTCTGGTGTTACTGCCTGATGTCCTTATGTGGTGATACGGGCACACAAATGAAAATCAGGGCCCAAGTGTAGTTTTGCCTTTCCCTCCTCTCCAACAAGAACCAGGACCTGAAACTCCAAACCCTTCACCAAATATTTAATTCTCAGGAGAATGAGCCACTCATTATTCCCTTCATAAACAAACAAATAAATAAAAGATACAAGGATCTGATCTATTCAATATGCACCCTAAAAAAAACAGAGTGCAGACTAAACATAGTAATCTGATGATTACAAATTATTCAGTCCTATAAACAAAGCATGACAATTGATGACAATGTGGTATCATCTATCATAAATGCAGAGCATCCTCTCTCATCCATAACAAATAATTTGGGGTATTTCAAACCCATAACAAATATATTTAATGTAGTTCACTGTAAAACAATGTGTGTTTCTCTGTTTCTAATGCTATATTCAAAAGCCAGCCAAGAGCTTTTTGTGTTTTATTCATTATATTCATTTATGCTGCCAATTCTACTTACTATTCTAGTATTCTGATTTGAAAAATCAAAATTTAATGTATTTCAAGCAACACTTAATGCATGTGTGTCTTCAAATTATAGGAGATGGTTTATAAAGTACATGATGAGACCATAATATAATTCCTGAGTTTCAGACAGATTTTTATCTTGCTAGTTAAAGTATTGATCACAACCCTTCCATTCTATTGGTAGCTTTTTATGTGAGGCAAATCAGCTGCCATTGTTACCGATGCTGAAAATCTCCCTGAGTAACCCATAATAGGTTTATTACATAGGAAGCTTTGATCCTCAGGAGTCAACTAAGATATTCAAGGTTCTTATAAAGGTGTCTTAGAGACTGTGATACAAATTCAGATGTCTGCTGTCAAATGACTGCTATTCAACAAACCCCTATGAGCCACCTTTGAAAGTGAAACAGCAAGATGACACCATTCCTAGCTTGGCTTTTGGAGAGATCTTTGTGCTCCCCTGCCTCTCGGTACCTGACAAATCATTCCAGGCCCTATCAACGTTGCATAACAGAATTTGTAAAAAGCTACACAGAAGGGTTTAATGTGTTGAGAACAAATAACTTCTTTGTTGATATCCACTGCCAGATCAAAGTGACTGAGGGTAATAGGCCCAGGACTGCATTACCTTCAGTTACACCGGGGAACAAAAGAATAAAATAAAACAGCAAAGGGCAGCAGAGAACAATAAAAAGAGGAAAATACTAACAAGTTTAAAGGATTCAACACCCTGAAACATTAATAAAAGCCACGGAAATAAATTCATCAAGTTCAGATAACAAAAAGGAAGCATGTGGCTCCTCAGCTGAAAGGCTTTCCAACTGCACTCCTGTTTTCTGTATGTGTTGTTAAAATTCAGGGTGCCACAAGACCTGCCATTTTCAACAGGGACAGAGAGCTGGCTCTGCTGCTCAAAAATGCAGATTTGTTGTACTTGACCTAGCTGGAAATGTCTGTAAGCAGTATTAGGGATTTTCTCTCTATTTAGCTTCCATTAAAATGAAATGGGGCTACACACAACATTTCTTTTTCTAGAGACGAAATAACCTGTTTTTAAATGGAGGATTATTGAAAAAAAATCCTGAAGGCTTTTCTGAGGCTTGCAAGTGAAAGTTTTGGAAATCAACCCAAACCAAACCTAAGGGCAGCATAACCTTTCTGTGAAAACTCACAAACCCCTTTAAGACATGGTGCTCCATTAGCTGTGTGGGAGGACTCAATGCCAGCAGGTGGGAAATGTGTGCTTACTGGAAGGACAAGCATGCTTTTCCAGACAGAAAGTCGGGGAAAGCTGAGACCAGTTTTTCTTTCTACTTTCTTGCTGTATTTCACTGTTACTTGTAACAGTGACAGCAGAAAGAAAATCAGAAAGCATTGTGACATTCAGATGCAATATCCCCTTTAAAAGTGGATACCTTGAGAGAATATGAAAAGGGAAAGCCAAAAGAAAAAGAACTAGGGTCATTTAAAGCAAACCTTTTGTCCTCCAAGACCGAAGGACGGGTGTGGCTTCCATCAAAAAATGTTAACAAGTACCATACCACTAATTGGGAACTGCCTGCAACTCTCCCCCAAACTTGGGACATCATTTATTCTCCTGCTCCTGGTCTTTGTGATTGCCCAAAAAGTAGGGTGCTGTCATGGAGCCCACAGGAAAGCAGGGACTAGTGCTGGGAAGCTGTCACTCCTTGCGATGGATGGTTTTACAGATGTGGAGATATCTTCACTCTGGAGGTAAGGGGGCATGGGATAGTGCCTGGCTCCTGCCTATCTCCCAGAAAAGAGGACTGATATGGGCTTGCAGTGAATCAGAGGTAAAAAATTTTGTAAGTGGGATTTGGGAAAGAGAAGTCAGGAAAAAAAAAAGGAAGGTATTTCTTTATTCTGCAACTTTATAAATGTGCTGAATTTATTGGTTCCCATATTAAGGTTACTGTTGATAAGATTTGACACTTGTTTGGTTCGTTTGGCATTTCCAGGAAACTTTTGGAGAGTTTTTTTGTGTGGCATGTACATACATACGTGCATGTGTATGTATACCTTGGTATATATATTATGCCTTGATGTATACATGGTGCCATGTACATTCCTAACTGGAAGGAACTTACATCTGTGAGCTCTGAGACATCCAGCCCTGACATTTTAGTTGAAATTTTATGTGTCCTATTAACTGCAATACATTTAGAAATACTGGTTTCAGTAGTTTTGCAGGGAATGTGTTCCCATCAGTCTGTCAGTGACCACAGTATGACTGGATTTTTCTTTTGACTTTCAGGAATGCTGAAAGCACAATAAAACTCTGCCAAGGTTTTCACTGTAGCTTGAAGAATTGTGCTATTTCTCTGCCTCCATGTGGATTTTAAGAGAATCCACCTGAACTGACCAGAGGCATCAATGGATTGATTTAAAGATGCAGATGCATACAATTGCATTTCTTCACTGATAATGCTTTGGGTTTTCAATTGCAAATTATAACCCTCTTGGGCAAATAGGTGTCCAGGTCATAACTGCCATCACCATAATATGGTTTTTGTGTTCTTAGCATTGAGACTGAGCTATCATTGTCAAAACCATGTAAGGCTTTCTTCCTTACACAGATTATTTTTTTCAAACTCAATTCTGATCCATATATTCTGTGAAGCAGTTGTATTCTGTGCAAGTCAGGAAAAGCAGTGCAGTGTATGTGAAGGAAAGGGGAAAAGTGAAAGGGGGAAAGAGGAAAGAGGAAAGAGGAAAGACGAGAGGAGAGGAGAGGAGAGGAGAGGAGAGGAGAGGAGAGGAGAGGAGAGGAGAGGAGAGGAGAGGAGAGGAGAGGAGAGGAGAGGAGAGGAGAGGAGAGGAGAGGAGAGGAGAGGAGAGGAGAGGAGAGGAGAGGAGAGGAGAGGAGAGGAGAGGAGAGGAGAGGAGAGGAGAGGAGAGGAGAGGAGAGGAGAGGAGAGGAGAGGAGAGGAGAGGGAAAGATGCATCACCTATGCCCAGGCAAGGTAGAAAAATGGTTTAGTTCTGGATTTGCAAATAGGTTGTTTGACTCTGCTGTCTTTATCACCAGATGCTTACTGGTCAGACTGGCTCAGTCAAAGGTTCTTGATGCTTGTTGCCCTCACAGTAGCAGTTATAGTGAAAGGTTGAGATTTATTTTCCTGGGGAGGAGACACTGTCAAAGCCAAAACTGTCAGCTGTGGGTGACATCCTTAGACTAGCAAAAGCTGTTAACAGAAAGCCTCTCGTCTCCAGATCATTTTTTACCTGTTGAGTTTAGATCAGGCTCAGACTCTAAAACTGAGAAGGCTGCTTTCAGCATTAGGGATTAGGGAGAGGTTGTTTCTCCCCAGGAAAGTTTTTTTCATCTCTATGTGTTGTAGGAAATAATCCAGTGTTACCTTCTGGAGCTACAGGCTGCTGCTCAGTGTTTTGGGCTTCTGGGTGCTGCTTGAAGATCCTGTAATCCACTTTTAGCCCTCTGTGAAAGCCTCTGGTCTTAATCTTTGAAGGAGGTATTGGGTAGAGTGACATCCTTGTTACCCATCATGACAGAAAGCACCCTTGTGTCCTTGGTCCTGTCCTCAGCTTTGTTAACAGGATAGTCATACAGATTTTTGGTAGCATTTCAGTGTTTGTATCTTTACTTTAGACTTTGTAGAGATGTTGTTTGGATCATGAATTTTATTAATATTGAATTTCTTATGCAAGGTTTCATTTCTTATTGCCTCCACCACTGCCCAATGGGTAGGTTTTTTCTCCAATGTTTCCTAAATGGATGTAAAGAGGCTTTTAGGAACACCTGGTAGATGTTACTCTTTCCATCAGCACTCATGTACAGGGGCATTTTTCCATCAGGGGCCTTTTGTGGGAAAGATTTCTCCAGACCTGTGTACTGTAAAACCTTCAATCTGTAAGAGGTTTAACCCTTTCTGCACAACAGTTTGTAATCACATAACCTTTAGCTCAGTAGGAATGAATACCAATTATCATTTATAAACAGTTCCTCTCATTATGCGCCTATTTATGGCATCTTTTATAGCTTGCTAATTACAAGCACACAAAACAGAAATGTTTGGAGTTAAATAATGTAAACAGGGATGTAATTGATTTTCATGTTGAATACTTTTTATTGATTTATCGTTAATTAACACTTTTAAAGGATCTCTTGGCAAAGTAATCCATTTAATTTATTCAGTGTTATAATAGCTGATGGTAAATTCATGTTAAAATTCACAAAAATATCAACAGTTCCATACTACCTGTTTTTCCAACTGTTGCCGTTTTGCAGATGTTGCATATTCTCCCCAGACAAACACAGACAATCTATTAAATGCAATCAATCAGGCCCAGTCCAGGTCCCAGCCAACAAATGTCCACATCACTAAAAACACCACATTCCAGCTGACACTAGTTGGCCATCTGTGCAGCAAGGAGGACAGGTATCTACCGGGGAGAAGAGCTCGTCTCTGTCGGTCTCAGGGCAGGGTCCTTGGGTGGGCTATCGGAGGACTGCACGGGCTGAGGGAAGAAGCTCCTGACTCGACTAAAAAGCCTTGCATGCTGCAAAACCAAAAGACTCTGGTGTCTGTAATGGCAACTTTCTGACAAATGCGCCACTGCAGTGTCAGGCTGCAGTCACTGGATGTGTTTTGGGCGTGCATATAGTACTGCAGAAAATACAGCGTGCTGAAGACTTTTCCAGAGGTCCCCAATGGCTCTTTCCAGTTTTTTCAGTGGGAGGGAGGGACTGTGGAGTCCCTTCAGGGGGGTTTTGACAGCATTTTCATATATGTTAAATACCTTCCTCTCCTGCTGACTTTTCTGAAAGCACAGGTCACTTACTCAGCACCTCCCCAGGATCAAGCATCTAGCAAGGTATAAAATTGCAAGGTGCAATCTTCATTTTCACCAGCCCTTTATATTTTTTCAAATGGGTTGTAAGAGAGTGTAATCACAACAGGCCCTGTTTCTTCATTAGTGAAGAAAAACATTAATATACTGTGACATGGTATTGATTTGATGCAATCAATCTTTCCCAATAACAATAAAACCTTTATATTTTATTAATAGAACAATGCAGTTTGTCTCCATTACAGCTCCACTTTATTGTTCTGGGTCACGGTGTAATTCTGGCATGTTTGGAATTTTATTTTTATTAATATAATGTAAAAGCCTGTAAAATCACTCCACTGATCGGTCAGTAGGTTTCATTTGAGGCTCCCAAGCATCTTTTACTAGATGAAATGTTACCAGTGCAGCTCCAGTCATTGATTGTTCAATGACCCTTAGGGATGGAGAGAGTGGGGAGGGTTAGGAAGGGTTCTTGACCTTTAATTGTCTTTATTTTTTTTTGTGGTGTGGACACTAGACTTGGACTCAGACCATCTCATCAGTTTGAAGACCTCTCAACACATGGCCAGACCCAGCCCTTCCGCATACCCTCCCAGCTGGGCTGTAGGAGTCTGAGCTCTGCTGCAGCACCCAGCAGCCATCCAGATGGCAGCCCTTCAGCATCATTTCACTTTCTTGTCCTGGCTTTTCAACATTTACTGCAGGCCGGGCACTACATGGACAGGAGATGTCTCAAGCTCTGGGGCAGGCCATGGGCACATATTGGAGGAGCCGCGCTCTAACATAATTTTCTTGCTCTTTTAAAAACAATACAATATGGTGAATGGCTTTTCTTACACATCCACAGTACATCCACCTTCACCTAGACTCAGATCTGCTAGAAGACCAGCACAGCCTAAGGCTTGTGACATTCTGTGGACTCCTCTCTGGCCTTTCTTCTGGAGGGTCTTGCTCTCCAAAAGCTGCTGATCTGCCTCCGTTGTGGGGGAGCTGCTGAGCACACTGCTCTGAGAGTGTCATTCATCAGGAGCAAAATGGGCTCTTGCTTCTCTTTTCTAGTGTGCACGGCAAGTCTGTTGGATCATTTGGCATTTCTCTCTATCTACAGATATTTTTGATTCATCTCCTTTAATTAGCCAGAACATAGTCCTGGTCCTGGTACAAGACTAGGGCATCATGATATTCCAGTTGCAGTGAGGCCCCCAATTAGTACAGATACTTTCATTAAAGCAAAGCCAGATGACTTTCATCACTCCCTTTTTTTTTTTTTCCTTGAAATAAAATCTTTTTAAAAGCTACTCCTCTTCCCTTTTGAACCAAGAACGGTGTTGCAAGATCCCTTGGTAGGAAAAATAATCCCCATAAAAATATGATGGGTCCATTTCAAAAGAGATGGATTTATTAAAGGTAACAGTTTATTAACAGTGACTGTGAAATAGATGGATTTAATGTCTTTAATTAGTGCAACACTTTCTGACACAGACCTTGAGGAGAATTTAGCTCCTCTTTCCCATCTCCCTCCTGCACTTCTCTGTGTCTAAAGAAGTGTCAGCAGTTCCTCACAGTAGAAGTGAAACAGCTCCTACTCAAAGCAATGCAAAGCACAGGAGAAAACTACTACCAACAGACCGTGGCCACTGGCACTCCGATTAGTGGTAAGGCATAGCATGAGTGCAAAGTAAAGCTTTCAAATATCAGGAACAGCAAATCAAGCTTCCTGAGTGGTCTCTGTATGTCTGTTTCCTTGGTGTAACCTTACACAGCTCAGCCCTGCTTGTCTGCATCCTCAGGGAGAGATTAAGAGTCTTCTTCACAGAAGGCACAAGCATTATTAATGGCACCCAGAGAGATGAGGGTGACTACAATGTGCCATGGCTTCCTGAAGTCTGGCCCTCTAAAGGTAGCTGGAAATATTGCTGGTAGGTCTCATGTCACCCAGCAAGATCAAAATGCCATCATTGTTAGAGAGGGAGAAAGAAAAAGATAAATGCAATTTTAAATTCTGGTCTGTTTTTTCTACTCAGTCCTTTTTCAATGGGATATCCTAGATTTTCAGAACTGAAAATGTCTGCTTCTGTGTTGATTTTGACCAAACACATTTTCATTCTTGTTTGAAGAAAATGCTTCCTTAAAGTGAAAAATTCCAAAATTTGGAGATAAATATTTGATATTTTGGTTTAATGTCTTCTTGATTTAGGCCATCTCTTATTCTGTGATTACAGATTATATTTCTTAAAATGTGCCATTGAAGTATTTTGACCTGATCAAATTTTGATTTCTCAACTGAATTTAAGAATGGTTCATAAAATTTCATTTTTAAGGTAATGATGTGACACAACTGAATTTTGAATGGAAGCATAGCCAAAGGGATAAAATCAACAAGTACGTAGCCTGCCCCCAGGTCCCCATTCAGAATGAAAACATTGCAAAAAGTGGGTATTTCCTGAGGGGCAAAAAGGAAAGTTTTTAACTAGGCTGAGGTCTAATCTTTTTACCAGCCCACCTTTCCTGAGGTTCAAAATCCTGCCTTTTCTCTCCGAGAGCCATGTGGGTTCAGCACAACCACTCCACAAAGAGCATTTTGGAGGATGTAGCACATGTAAGGAAGTCAGTAACAAGTTAAGCCCTGAATATCTGAAAACCCTTCATGGGCATCTGCAAATGACACTTCCCTAAAATTCCTTTCCACAGCCTGGCTATATTTCTGCAGAACCCCCAGAAATCACATCTCCGATCTCAGGCACAAAACCCTGTTAGACTCCAGCAAATTCCACAACTTGAATGTGTTAAGATCTCTTTAGAGAAATGATTGAAGGGAAACTTTGAGAGTAATGATTCTCCTGAACCCAACAGGCAGAAGCCACACTTATGGATAAGTAAAAAGATAAGGAGTTTAGTTCTTCACACTGGATATTCCTTTCTAGCAGATGGATTGCATAGAAAATGTATATATGCATCTGCAAGTGCGTGCGTGTGCGTGTGCGTGTGCGTGCCTGGCTAAGAAGCATTTCTAATATTCTACCAGATTAAGGTCCATCAAGGTGGGATTCCCCCCCCTTTTTTCCTATTTTGTTCCATCGTGGATTTAGGTTATTGCCTGCCAGCATTCAGTGCCTGAAGCTTGCCTTGAGGCCCCAGGGGAAATCCTGCAGCCCCACAGCGAGCAGTGCTGTGCTGTGCCTGTCATGCTGCTGGCTGGAGGTGACACAACCAGCCTGGCTCCCACTGAGGGGAGGAGGATGAGTGTGTACCTCGGGCTTCTGGAGATCGTCCTCACGCCTAATTGATACTGGAAACGAAAATCCAATAGCTCTGAACACTATAGAAACACCTAGCACAGTCCAAATAATGACAGCACCTAAAGCTTGCATCATAACAATTTCTTGGGCTAAAATGAAAATAGAAACTTGCAGAAGATTCTTCTTTCTTTCCTCGACATAAAGATTTGAAAGGAGGGAGAAGTATCACAAGATAAGCAATTCCTTCCAGAGAGGTTTCTTTATATATCTCCATGTGAACGCTCTTGGTAGGGGAAGAAAAAAAAATAAAGTAATGCTCTGAAATAAAATTTGTACAGAGATAGCTTTTTTTTTTTTTGAAATGACATCCCTTTCCCAAGAATTCCATGTAGCCTTTAGTCAGTCTTGTTTCTTCCAGTTCCCTGTGCTTTGCACGGCAATCAGCTGCTCGTGTTACGGGCAGCGCGCCGCTCCGGGCTGTTTCTCCGGCAGCAGCTGCCGCCGGCAGGCGCTCCGCAGGCTCTGCCGGCTCCGGGACGGCATCCCAGGGGAACGGGCCGGGCCCACGCTCCCGGACACGGCCCCAGCGCTTGCCAGCACTTCGCTGATGGTCCGCTGGAGGTTCAGCGAGGCAAGCTGGTTACGACAGATCGCCAGACAGAAAGGAAGGCAGACGAGACGGGTCCGTCCGTGTCAGAGCAAACACAGCGGGGCAGCCCCTCAGCTCGGTTTGCAACAGCAGCCTCGAAGCCTTCGTTCGGTTTTAATGCTAATTTTAAAAGCGAATAGTTAAAACGTCCATTGCACGAACGTCCTGAGGCTGTTGAGGGCGTGGAGGGATCGCTTCGCAGAGCCGGCGGCGGCGGCAGCTTCGCGCGGGGGCCGCGCTCGCCTGCGGGAGTCCAGCGAAGCAAACGGCGTGCCGAGGGCTCCGTCCGTGCTGCTTGTTCCCTGCACCTGATGCAATCCCTTCTTTTAACGTTCGCTTCCAGAAACATTTGCCAGCTTTTGTTGGGTTTTTCTGCTTTTTTTTTTTTTTTTTTTTTTTTTTTTTTTCCCAAGTTAAACGCTGGCCACGAGGTTAAATTCAGTTTGCCAGATTCCATGGCAGCGCATGTTCCTCTGTAATGTCAGTAGAGAGATGTAGTGGATGGTCTAGAAAGTTTGACATCAACAGTAATGTTAAGGTGTTCACAGTACTCAAAGCAAAAAAAAAAAAAAAAAAAAAATTTCTACTTGGCACTCAAAAAATTAAAAACAAAGAGGAAAATGTAGAAACTGAAGGGGGTTTCCCCAAATTTTATATCAGTTTTACATATCTTCTCTTTGGTTTTGTGTTTCCAGCTCATTTTTCACCCTTTGAAATGCTGCATGATGATATTGAGAGGAAGATGTGAAAAGTTTTTACTTCCTGCCCAGAGAGATGCTGGGCTAGAAGGAACAGCTAAAGTTTTAGTTCTGGGGTAATAGAAAGCAAAATTTCTTGCTGATGACTTGCAGACTTTTTTCACTACACTTCTAGGAGAGTTATTTAATTTTGCAACAGACGCTTGTTCCTAATCCTAGTCTGAAATAGCCTGTTGCCAAATTCAGTATTTTTATCCTCACAGAAAGAGATCATCATTTTATCGTATGTTCAGTGCAGCATAAGATCATATGGTCATCTCATCCCTTCTTCTGTAAGACGGCAATAGACTAGAACAGACAACTTAAGGATGGCAGTGAATCCGTTGCTCTCTAAACAAGGCGCTCACCATGGAGACTTTACACTCTCCACTGTTAGTGGGATAACACGTGAGCAAACTGGGGCTTGGGGAAGGAACGGGAAAAAATAGATGGAAACCCACAGAGAAGAGAGAAATAGTAACTATCTAATAATAATTTTTATATTATTAAATATACAGAGATTGTTGTTTGTCTCCATCTTGCTAGGTTCACTGGCAACATGAACACTTGTCCTCCTGCTCCTGTGACAGGAATGTCACACATGGTGCTGTGTAGCTCCTCAGGGGCAGGTCTGAGGTCAGAACACGGCTATCTGCTCAGGGCAGCAGCTTCTCTTCAGTATCCATATATCAGATATGAGTAATTCTGCAAAGTCTGACTTCACCACATGTTTAGTACCTTTGCCTTTGAAATCAGTGGTGTCATTTGTAGTGAACTGTAAAGCTGATGGACTGTGTTTCACCAAGAAGAGTTAATGTGATTCATTTGTTTAACAATCAAGGGCCATATTCAGCAAAGATTTAGCAGGAGTCCAGTCAATAAAGCACTTACGACTTTCTATGAGTTGGCATGAAACAACAGCCACAAAAAATTAGAAAACATAAATTGTTCTTTTGCATATGCATGGCTGTTGTTCTGCTGACCTTGGTTACAGCTGGTGGGCTTTAGGCAGTTGAAGATCCAGATGTCCTCAGTCTTCCAGCTCAGACTGGGGAATGGTGGCAAAAGTGTCCAGGACTCACACAAATTGGTCAGTGCGATCATTTGGCTTTAGTCGGCAGAGGTATCAGTTTTTGAAAATTCCTTGTGATTTTTTGGGCGCTCAAATACACATGTGGCAGAGAAGTCTGATTTCCAGACGAGAAGAGCTCAGCAGTTTGGAAAAACGAATTGCTTTGATATATCTCCAGGTGCACATCTGAAAATTCAGAGCATCCCAGGGTTTTTTGAAAACAAGAGGAGAAGACCAAGCTCACCTCTCTGCTAGCTCTTTTGGTACAGTAATTACCACATGGATTTTTTTTTTCTATCCCCCTTTCCCACATGGGAAGACGTCAAGCCCCAGTCCCCTGCTTCCTGAGTTAGTTCTGTTCTGCAAAAAGAAGGAAGCCTTTTTTGGGGGGGATTGTCAGGGAGCATAGTGTGGTGAAGGAAATGCCCAGACAGCTTGCTGGATGCAGCAGCTACCTGTATCTTGTGGAGAGTTGTAGGAGATGGGCACCCCCTTGGCATCCGTGCCTCCATCCAAATGTGCCCTCTGTTCCCAGTTGTGCTGGGCAGTGCGAGCAGACTGTGGGCAGAGGGCAGGCAGGAGGGAGGGGGACGTGGTGTGTGTCTCATGCTGCCTCGTCCTTGCTGGCAGGAGTTTGGCTCCCAGCGAACACCCAGGCTGGCTGCGTAGGTGAGGCACCGCCTGGATGGTTCCTGTGGGGAATAGCTGCCCTGCCAAATCTCTGATTTCCCGTGTGCAGAGGAGCTCTGGAGGAGTTATGCTGCTTGGGAGAGGGGAATTCTTCTGTGCCCTCAGTCCCACAATGCACGGGTGGGCTTAGAGTCGGCACTTGAGGAAACCACGGCTTCTCGGGACTGCTGCGCCCACGCTCGGTATTGCTGCCTGTGTTGCAATCTCTGTGGCTCTTCCCTTGGCATCACATCTACCCTATACATCCTGGGGTTCTGCACAGACAGTGGCACTGCAGAGCTGTGCTGCACAAAGGGTGTGGAGAGATGTTATTTACTTAACAGAAATAGAGCACATTGGATCCATGTACATGCAATAACTCCTTTGCTTCTGCTTACTCATACGCAGTACAGCCAAAACTGCAGGAACAGCACACAAAAGTGCTGTGAAAAATGTCTGCTGAATTTGTAGAAATATGTTGCAATCATATGTAAACACTGTAAATATTGCATCTTCCTGTGGTGCTGATAGGGAATAATTTGAGAATTCTAAGCAGTGCAACTTTTCAGATGCTGGAAGACTTGGTCTCATTTTGAATCTGTAATAGAGGTCGCAATATATTTCATGTGACAACCATGTCCTCAGACCTATTTGTTATTTCTTTTTAAAACATAAACAAACTGTCTTCTCATTTTGTTTACAGGACAGTGGAACAGGAGATAACAGCTGCATTGAAGAAATATTGCGGGTAGGAATCCTAAAAAATCTTTTTTTCCAGTCCAATTTTCTTTGCTTTGAAAGGACAAGAGAATAATGAGAATATTGCAATTACTGCTGTTAAAATTTTCCTCCTTTAGATTGTCATCTTTCTAAGGGAAAAGTAGGCAAAATTATTTCCTCATGAAAAATAATTGAAAAATCTGTGAGAACAACCTTTCAAAGCCTGTGGATTTCACTGCTACTTTATGCCTGTACAGCTGACCTTCATGCATGGAGAAGCAGATAATGGGATAAATTATAAACTGAAATGTACAATGATGTTTCAGGTTTACAAACCATGCAAAGTGCATGTTTCCATTAATCACGACTGTCAAAAGTCTTAATTTTGAAGGGAGGTCTAGGAAGGTCATTTTCCACCTGGATTTAATTATGTAATATCATTATTTTCATTATGTCCATTATATAATGATAATGTACAAAATCTGTAGTTATTTCCATATTTCATTATTATTTCTTTTATCTTTGTAATTTCTAGTTTATTTTCATGGAGCAAATTAATACACATCCAGACAGATCTTGGCTTGAATTAACTTGGATATTGATTATTTTCTGTGGCAGAAAAATTTATAAACAGTGAAACTTTTCTGTAATATTTTAACTCATGTAGTTATTTTGCTTCTTTTTCAAAAATGATAATTCAATAATTCACAATGCTTAAAAATCTGATGTAATAGTGATTGAAACAGAAAGCAAGGTAGATGGAATGATAAAACCTTGCTGTTACTGTGTGTACTTCTTCCTCTTGGATATTCCACCACCCAAATATTTCTGATGATTTATAGACTACAGGGTTATAAATATTTGGTTTGGAGGTTAGCAGTGCATCAAGCCTGCTGTTTCTAAGGGCATTTCTCCATTCTCCCTCAATATGTTAAATGCAACTTTTAATTCTTAAACTGGATGAAGAGTTTATGGAAGGGTGATGATGATGTATTACTTATCACTTCACTGACAGAGTTTTTACTTAGCTAACATTTACAAAGTAGGCTTTGTTAGGACTTGGGTGCATATTCAACAAGCCTAAGCCACAGTCCCTGCTGGTTTGTTACAAATTAGTGGCAGATATCATGAATTCATTATGTGATGTGACACTTAGACTCCCATTTTCATTTTAAAGCAAGGCTTTTAAAATGAGCAGTCAGAGAAATTGGTCTTCCTCCTTTAGTTTCTGTAGTTTGGCTCATGCAATTAAGCTGAAATGTAGAAGAGGCACAACTCCTTCCACTCAGAGGAAGACGGGTATGTAAGAGACCCCATCTGAGAAGAAAAATGTGCTGTATGGCTAAAGACAGTAAGGTACATCTCCAAAACAATGAATACGGCTGTTGCTCTCTCTTTTTTTTTTTTTCCTTTGGAATGTTCCTCAGGAAATATTTTTGTCAAGCTTCATGATGGGTAACCTTACCAATCTGCCCGTCTTCCATGTCTGCAAGCCTGGGCATCACTTTCTATTCTGACCTTCCCTTGTGTCTCTGTGTCTAAGAGTACACATAAATCTATAATACACATAAATACACATAAATCTATAGGCTGTTACTCTACAGTATTTCTGACTGAAGCTCTTTATTCTCAGGGGGGTAAGTCTTTGGTCCAAAATTTTCATTACACACTTTGATTGCTGCTGCATCCTTTCCTAGTTTTTGACAAATGCAATGTTACCCACCTCCATTCATGCTGCTGCGCAGATCATTTTCCTAGCTTCACATCTTGCCCAGAGACATTTGTCTTCACATCTCACCACTGTCATCTCCTTCTCTATCACATCAAGTACAGCTATTTGTCTCTGATTTTAAGGCCTCCAGTCCATGATAACGTATTAAATTCCACTTTAGCTTAGCTGGTGATGTCAGAATGTTGCTAAGTTTTACATCAATTAATTTCTCCAATGCTTCCCATCAGATCTGGGAACAGCCTTGAAAACTTTCCCAATCAGCTCCATAGCTACCTCCGAATCTTAAGGGGCTCCTTTTTTCCCAAGGATGGTGGAAAACCAGTGGTGAGGTCAGGGCTCTACCACTGTTTCTCATGCTTGAACATTTTTGTCCCAGTTGTTTCTTGTAGTACTGTCAGGTCAGATACATCCATCTGCTCTCTTTTGTACCGAAAAAGGGATTTTCTATGTCAAGGAACTGCTGTGTATTACAAAAGCAGTGCTTAGGTACTCTTGTAACACAGATCCAGATCTGCAGTTGTTGTTACTGATAATTACTGGAAACAGCAACAGTAATAATGTGCCTTTGCTGCTCACTTTGTAATTTACTGGCATCTAGACATTTCCATCCCTCTCCATGCCCTCTTTTTGTACTGAGCAGATCCATGAAGTTGTAACACAGATTTTCTACTTTTCTGAAACAGACTGTTTATAAGGAATGCAATTTCCATGGTTTTGTTGGAGGTGCTATTCACATCATAAAGCCCAAGTTTAGCTCCTTTTCAAACAATATATGAAGTTGCTATACAGGTGCCCAAAGGCAGACAATGAAAAGCCACAGCAGCTGAAATAGTTGTGTTCTCCTCAAAAGAGATGGCTGGCCTGCTGGAATGTGTTTATTATGGGAAGAGCCACTCCTAATGTATGGAGCATCAGCAAAAGTAAGAAGATGCTTAAAATTCATCATTTTATGGAACGTTTCACCCTATTTAGGCTGTCTTTGCACAACACAAAGCAGAAAACATCCCCTCTTTCTAGGTGATCTGTTCCCTGCACAAGTCAGGCTGTGGCTTTTCCATGAAACAGATACTTCCACAGCATGTCCATGTTTCCTCAGTCAAAAGTGAGGGCAATAGTAAGTGTGCCCCAGGTCTGCTCCATCTGCTTCCCTGTGCTCCCTTCCCCCAGCAGGCGAGAAGAGGCAGGTTTATGCACGGATCTTGTCACCCTCTGGTTCCAACATGTGGCTGTGGCCAGAGCTAACAAACATCTGGACCTGGGCTGCAAATCAATTTAGGCGTAGCTTTAAAATCACCAAATCTGATGTTGCACTCGCTTTGACACGATTGTATTTTTTTTTTTGCTGTCTGCTGCAATACAGGTTGCTACAGCTTAAGTCTAGCTTTTTTTGATATTGTTTTACCAAAATATATCAAAGCGCTATAGACTTTGTAAACTGACAGATACTTCTGCACAAAAGTGCAGCTTCCAGAGAATGCCCCCAAGTACTGAAACACGGAACCTCTTCCAGTCCTCAAGGAGGTTGATTAACAAGACAGTAACCCTGTTGAGACTGGAGCTGTTGTAAGGTCTCCTGCAGAGTTTATAATCACTCCAGGAATCCTGAACCTCATCTAACCCCATGCACTAATTTATAGCAGCTTCTTCAAAGTGTGCTGACTTCTCTGTCCAGCTGCAGGCACACATTTTGAGGATAGAGAAACTTCCAAGAGAGCCTTCAATGTAAATAACTCCAGTAAGACTAAGTTACAGATGTAATGTCGAAACATGAGAGAAAAGCCTCATTTCTTGCTAGGAGATTTAAAAGGCGATTCCTTGTAAGCTTTGCATTGTTCATGGGGGACATGATAGAAAACTTTGAAGTGGAAAATAAAAGTTAAGACAACACAAATACCCTTTGTTCCACTGTGCATGGAGCAGTTGCTGAGTGAGTTCCTGAGACATTGCCAAAGCCAACCTACTCACTTCCTTGCTAAAACATGGGCTGGCTAAGCAAGATTACTTCAGTTCTGGGGTCCCCAGCACAAGAAGTACATCAACCTGTTGGAGCAAGTCCAGTGGAGGCCACCAAGGGAAGGAGCACCTCTCCTGTGAGTAAAGGCTGAGACAACTGGAATTGTTCAGCCTGAAAAAGAGATGGCTTAGGGGTGACCTAATTACAGCCTTCCAGTACCTAAAGGAAGCCTACAAGAAAGAGGGAGAAAGACTTTCCACAAGAGCATGTAATGACAGGACAACGGGGAATTAATTCAAACTAAAAGAGATTGGGTTTAGATCATATTCTAGGAAGAAATTCTTTACTCTGAGAGTGGGGAGGCACTAGAACAGGTTGCCCAGAGAAGCTGTGGGTGCCCCATCCCTGGAGGTGCTTAAGGCCAGACTGAATGGGGCCCTGAGCAACCTGGTCTCGTGGAAGGTGTCCTTGCCCTTGGCAGGAGAGCTAGAAGATCTGGAAGGCCCCTTCTGACCCAAACCATTGAGTCTGTGATTCTATGACAGTAATTTTGGCTGATTTCTATTTGACTTTATTAGTGTGTGGAACTGTGTATTTTGTTATGACTGGTGGGGTTTAAAGTAAACATTTATTTTACTGCAGTACCTTCAAAGAAAGGGAGCAACAAGAGTCCTGCCTCTCCGCAAAGGTAACTGTTGCTGTCAATATAGGAGGCACTCTGAGAGTATTTGCTATGGAGTTAAGTAAGGGAGTGTGTTGAGTGCAGGCAGTTCTTGATTTGTAAGGTAAGTGGAGATTGATCTGGCTATTCTTACAGTCTTAGCTGTGATTTCCTAGAGCTGTGGTAGGAAACCCACAGGCAAGCTGAGCTTTTGATTATTGAAGAGGTTCCTTGTGAATTCCCTGGATTTTATTTTTGTGTTGACATGAGCAGTGTCATTGAACTGGGTAGAGAGAGGCATAGTTTGAGTGTTTGGCCTGCAAACAGTGTTTGGCTGCAGAATGTGAAGACAGCGGGAAGCTGGAGGAGCAACAGGAATGCAGAGAAAGGGCTGGAGAAAATCTTAGGACAGCCAGTTAACACAGAAAAAGCCACGTCCTTTGACATGGCATGGGGCAGTGGGGAGACAGTCTTGGGTCTGCAGTGGAGGAAAAATAATTTTCTTGCAGAAGAGATAGAAAAAGTCATTGGGAGGCGGTGAAAGGACATGGACTCCAGCCGAGAACATCCACCCCAGCAAAGGCCAACTCTCCTCAGTGCCATGAACCTCCTGTGAAAGGAGGGATAAACACCCACAGATGGCCTTGAAATAGGTTGTGACTCCTCATGGCCACAGGACATCCACTTATGAAAATGACATTTTAAGTGTGATGGCTTTGATAAGTGATTTACTTGACTCTCTCTACCCTGTGAATCTAATCAGAGTGTGTAAAGCACTGCACTTCTTATTTGAGCAGCATAAAAAAAAAAAAAAAGGATGCAAACAGAATCTAATTCTGTATTTTTTCCCTTCCCCACTTGGGATCCCTTGGCTCATTAGCAGTCTTGTTAATTCTTTAGCAGAAAGCATTAAGGATCAACCCATCAAATATTCAGGGCCTTTTTTCAAACCTGAACAGCCATATGTGCCATGAGATCAGCTGCACTCCATCAGCTGATTGAATTAAAACAAGAGCAGAGGTAAATTAGAAACTGTCTGCACAAGACAAATCCTGTGAAAACATGAAATTCTACCAAACACACTGTCACTGTGAGTAAGCATCACAGTCAGTGGAGCACGTGTCAATATTTAAAGGGGAGAAAAATCAGTTTCTTAGTGGTAGGTTGTTAGTTCAACAACTGTGAACTGCTGCCTTGTAAATGTTAATGGCTGTAAGATCCCACTGGCTGCAGTTAAGCTCCTGGTGGAGTCGGACATGTAAAGAATTACAGAACACAAATATGGTAATCAGCAGTATATTTCTAAACACTCCTGTTGCTTTCCAAAGCAGAGGGAACACCCTACAGGTGGAATGAGACCCACTTTGCTGCACAGTGCTCACACAGTAGCTGCCTCTGCACTAGCAGAGCGTTTCTTTGCAGTCTCGCTGCTGGGAAGAAACTGCTGGGCAACATTAAGAGGGAGGTGAGAAGGCCGGCCTCAGCCCAGCACCTTTCTGGAGAAATTCAGGTTAGCTGTTGTGACTGAACCTGGTAGGGAAACTCCTGGAAAAGGTTCTGGAGGAACACACCAACTTCAGGCAAAAGAGAGATGGTCAAGGAGAGGGAAGGTATGGAGATTTATAAGCAGCCCCAGTTTTCAGACACTTGATTAGTCTCATTGAACACAAAAGTATTCCAAAGTGTCAGAATCATATAAAACATAAAAGTATTCCAAAGTGTCAGAATCATATAAAACAATGCATCAGATGCATAAAATACCACTTTTTTTTTTCATTGCAGTCTTTCAGAAGAACTTCCACAGCATGGCTTTGTTTTTAGTATCCTAAATTTCAGAGCAATTAAAGCATTATTTTGGCTGATGCATACTGTTCATTGCATTTCTTCAGAATTATTCTTTCTGTCTTTCTTACTCAAATAAATGAAAAAACATACATATGCAAGAGTGTTTGGAAAATCTAGCATTTCACTCAAGGCACTAAATCCCAGAAACATTAAGACACATTTTGAGCCATTTCATCCAACCTGCAGTACTCGCCTATAAACATTGCCCTTCTTACCACACCTACACCCAGCTCATCTGTACAGAACTTTTACTGAGCAGTCACTATGCCTTTGTCAGCTTTCCTCCAGCCAGCCTGGGTACTGCTAGAGGTGTGGACAGCAGCACCACAGAGCTTCAGCAAGCTCTGCCTAGAGCTTCTCCAGCTTCTCAGTGAGCATTAGCAGTCCATACGGTGCCTTGCTCTGTTAGAGCAAAATTAGCAGCAGTACCAGAGCTAAAGATATTTTGTCTTTGTCCACATAAGCTGCAGGGATTACAGAGAGCCATACCTGTGTACACCACCATCCCCTTGACTCCTCACACCACGAAAATCCCAGGGCACACCCTCTGTATGTGGTGCCTTGGACTATCTCTGTGTATCTGCTTAAGCCAGGGTCTTTCTCCATCCAAAAGGCTGGAAGGAGATTGCTTACTTTTCACACATTTTGTCCCTTTTCATGCTTTCTCAGATAATCAGACTCCCTCTCCAGGTGACCTGTTACTTATTGCTAGCTCATCTGAATAGAACCTGCTCCTGGTTTGGCCACCATGCATGGCACATCCTTCTTATTGCCCACATTGTGGTTTTCAACTGTCAGTAAACCTTCACAGCCAACATTTTAAACCTAGGCATGTAAATATTGCTCCCCCGACCCTTAACAGATGGAGTCTGAGGTACAGAACACCATGTAAAATGCATAAAATGCTACACTAACAGTTTTAATGTTAACCAACCATAAATTAGTTGTACATCAGCTGTTCCCTTGAATTTTCACTCTTTGATTTTTTTCTGCCTCCACTGTTTTTGTTGAAAATACTGTCTCAAAGGAATCTGAGGTTGGGAGTATGCTGTATATTTAAACCTTGAACATAGTAAATCTTTATGTCAGTTAATAAATACCACCTTAAAAAGACAAAAATTATAAATGTTTTAGTGGAAATGGGAGATCAAGCTAGAAACTCACGTATGAGACTATAACTTAGAACTAACACCACTCAAAGGTAATCTGTCTTTCAGTCTTCAGGTGCCAGTGCAGGATGTGGAGGCACACTCTGCGCCGTTAGCCACCCATGTGCTGGGGCGCTGACATTTTCAAATACAGCAAAACCTGGTCTTTTTTTGAACTGCATAGGGTGCTACAGACAAAAGAGACCCACATTCATTTTAGAACTCGAGTAGATGGTGTGCAAAGGCTTTGTGGTAAGGAAAGTCAGGTCAGTAGAAAAATGAAGCACTACAGTACTAATTTGGTGGAATTATTTTTAAAAATTGCTGTTTTGTAGCGAAAGCATATACCCTGTTATTTGACAAAGCAAGACAGAATCCAGAATGAATTATCCAGCCTCTCTGCTATGCAAAAACAATACAGTGAAATACTTAATATTTTTCCCCTCTGTTTAGAGTGTTTCACAAAGCTGGGGGAAAAAGCACAATCACCATCTTGTTCCAATACAGAGAAATGATTCCTTGTTATTAAGGGCAAAGGGCCAGATAGGTCCTCATTTTGTATAGCCCTGCCACAGCTCCTCTGAGGCCAACAAAATTAATACCAAAATAATACCAGAAAGGATCTGTATTATCAGTCCAAACAAAAGAAGAATAAAATTTAGGCAATAGCAGGTATCTGCACTGCTGGGAGCCTGGGGCTTGAGCCTTCAGCTGCTGTCCTTAGAGAAAAACTTTCTACCCCCTTGGTAAGACTGACACAAAACAAATGGAAACCACAGGGAAGTGCGACTTGAGATGACAGAGCCCTTTAGTAAACCCTATGGTGACAGTGGTTTCCTCCTTGATGAAGCAGGCATTAAGGAACTGACCAGAGAATGTGACTGGATGCTGGTAAATTGTCTGTCTACCCAAAGGTTTGTTTGCCATGTTTCCAGGGATGGGTACACGCAATGGAGGAGGAGGCAGAGCCCGTCCTCCATGTGTTCTGGGCTGCAGACTGCATTGTGGCTGCAGAGCCAGGCAGTCACTCCCCCACAGTCCCTGATGCCTGTGGACACAGCCCAGCTTTGCCCTGCAGGGTGACAGACCTGCTGCCATCCCCGCCTTAAGCTGTGTCTCTGAAAAGCTGCGTTAGTTTGAGGTGTGGGTTTCAGTGGCCGACACTGCACAAGTGCTTTGGCCATGCACCTTTCGCTGTCTCCTACACTAATATTTTCAGTAGACATTCTCTTATATCTAGGAAATTCCTCTGTGGTGCCTGATTTTCCACAACTGGAGATGATCAGCAGGAGCTCTCCCACCACGGCCGCATTTCCGTCTGACCCAGGATGCAAGAGCTTTCTGTTTATGTCTGAGAGAGGCAGCTCTCCTCATTCGGGAGCTGACACAAATATTCTTTTGTTAATCTTACTTAATCATATTTAGGAGAAGCACATGAGTTAGCAGTTAGCTCCACTTGACTGAAAGACTTTAAGGAAATCGTGGGAGAAAAGAGGAGTCTAATAAAAGGAAATGAAATCACTTTCAAGAATATTCTATTGCAATGTCTGTACTTACTAATAAGTAAAATGGATTAATTTGTGTTCTCTTTGCCTGAGGCTAATCAGCATTGCGTGGCTCATGCCCAAAAAGCTAAGCTCTCTTGCAGCCAAGCAGCAGAGTGGCTTCACCCATGCTGCCCGTTGGGAGAGACCCCAGGCATGCAGGGTTTTTCCTCGACAGAGCTGACCCCAGTCAAAACCGTGCTGCTGTCAGTGATTTAATGATGTGAATGGCTGTGGGCCAGCACTCAGGTGTGATCCCCTCACTGTGTTAGGAGGGATACAGTCTAATTTTCTGTGGTTTCTTCCTGCCTTGTGCAAAAACTCAAAGACTTTACGATACAGTACTAGCCACACTGCAAAAAAAATGTGGTTCAAAATCTGTAACATTTCAAACTCTATGTATTTTGGCATGTTTTTGCCATTGTAGTTCTCTGCCCTGGGGACATACTGGGTGGGGTTTTTCTTTGAAAATGCAAAATTTGGTTTTGAAGGAAATACAAGAGCATTAGCAGCCAGTCGTCTGCAGTGATGTTAATAGCATAATTTAAGAGAGACTGACTGAATACCGACCCAGTTTTGACCAACCAAAATGCCATAATAGCTGTCCTTTATGATTAGTGCTAAATGCCATTTACGGTGTATGGTGCACTGTGTCATTCTTAGGGTTATTTAGGATTTAGTAGCTTAGGAAGTAACATGCTATCACGTGGGCTTCAAAAGGGAGATACTTGGAAATGATGTGGTTGCTTAATGTACAAATTTTTAATGTTTTCTGAAATGATGGGCCTCTGAGTGAGTTATTCAAACTGTCCTACTGTACAGATTATAATGAAGGTGGTGATAAAACATGATAAAACATAACAATTCTGACAGTTTCTGAAAATCTAATTTTTGCCAACAGAATTAATTTAATTTTAAAAAGACATTTTTTTGCAATAATATTGACTATACTTAAAGTCACCCAGACATAAAAGGGCTTACATACAGGCTTCTGTTAAAAACCATGCAATTTTATACAGAAATTGCAAGCCTGTCACTTTACCCTTGGAGGGAAAGAAAGTTATTCAGAGTAATGACAATAGCTTGGTGGGAGAGAAAGCAGACTCCACGCAGTAAAAATGTTTCTCTCCAGCTGTGTGGGTTTTCCACAGGAATTTTTTTTCATTAATATTATCAAGTTATTTGTTATTTACTCATGAATGCTGAACAAATACTGAGCAAATCCAAGACTTTATTAATTTTTCTCATATTGCATGTTCGCATATGTAATGGTTCATTATAACTCTGCATTTTCAGAGTATTCCAATGTAAATTAAAAGAGCCCAATTAAAAAAATTGTAGACCCTGATCCAACCTTTGTTGACTTCAGATCCTGATTTTGAATTGAGCACCAAAAGAGAAAATCATGCCTATTAAATTGAGTAAACATTTTCTTCATTTATCTGGGTGGCTTTTTTCTGTCAGTGAAAACTATTTTTTGCTAAAAATGCCAACCCTTAAAAACTTAATGAGTATTAATGAAAAGCTGGAATAATTTAGCATGGACAAAAAGAAGGTAATTTTCCTCACACATTTCGTTAATAGGAACTGAATCTCAAAAGGTCTGTTCTCCTTGTGGTTTGTCAGAATACTTCTCGTTATAGGTGATAGGTACCAGGTATATATGCATCAATAGCAGAACAGACTGCTAAATATAGTTGCTGCTGCAGCAGCTGGTTCTCTCTCATGTTCATCAGATGAGAAAGCTCAAAGCTGCAGCAGCCTCATAGCATAGGAAGGATGATGCTTGAAGAAAATTTTTCTTGGGAACAGAGACGTGAGCTTGTTTGTTCACTTCAGCCACTTCAGCCTTTTTCCAAGCCCGTGGACGATGTTCATCCTGCAGTCTGTGGGCCTGCCCCACAGGGACAGCCAGCCTGCCTTAGCCTAAGGAGGCCACCCAGATTTGCTGCGTGCATCGCTTTGTCCAGGCTCCGTGACCACTGCAGGTTCTGCAGGCTTTCAAAAAAAAAAAATAAAATAGGTGGTTGTGGCTGTTCCCCATTAGCTTGAGAAGCAGAGTGTATCTCTAGACAAAGCAATAAAAGATCTGCACACTTTTCCTTATCTAAATTTTCCCATCATTTTTTGCTGTCACTCCTCAGCTCCCTTGCATCCGAAGATGACATTTCCACTCTGTCTTCCAGGCTCAGCCTGGCTTTCCCTCTCTCCCCTCCCAGGCAGCAGCATCTTTCATCCTCCCTGGTGTCGTTCTGCTCAGAGAGCTGCCTCCAGGCTCTCTTCTCCTAAACAAGCTGCCTTTGTCCCTGGGCCCTTGGAGTCTCACAGGAGTCACTTAGGCTCTCTGATTTTTTTTTTAAGATCCAGGATTACTATCTGAAATCTTTTTTCACTTGTCTGGGGTTTTTCACTATCCACATCTAGACCCCTCTGGAGAGGCAGGGAAAAAAAAACATGGCCCTTAACCTTTTATTTGCCTTGGGTAAAATCTTTTCAGGTGCTGATAATCTTCAGCTATCAACCTTCTCATGCACAGACATTAACTTTTTTTTCTTGTCTTCTTAGCATATGGAGTATAAAGCATTACATAGTAAAAAACAGCCATAAGGAATTCATAAATTATACATAGGCAGATTCCCCAAATCATCAAACATTCCCTTCTGTTAAAGATGTTCCCTATCAGTTATTTTTTTCTGTGATGTATCTACCTTTCCATATCTTGTCATCTAAGGTTTCATGGGTTTTTTCTTCTTTCTTGTTTTCTTGTTTGGTGGTTTTTGTTTTTTTGGGTTTTTTTTTTTTTTTTTTTTTTGGTTGATTGGTTGGGATTTTTGTTTGGTTTTGGTTTTGGTTGGGGTTTTTTTGTTGTTGTTTTGTTTAGGTAATTTCAGTGAGTTGAAATTTAAAACAAACCAACAGGAGACTGGGTTTTTATCCCTGTCTCTGTCTGTCTTTGCTAGCAGAAACCATGCAGCTTGGGTCAACAAGTGAAGGGATTTCTCAGCTTAGATAGACACAGACCCAGGGTGTTTGGTTTTGGTGTCCTTTCTCAGATGCTTCACTTGGCAAAAGATAATTCAAAAGCTATGCCAGCTAAATAATGTGAGTACTAATAAACTCTACATGCAGAAATGGCTTGATCCATGATTGCATCTTATTCTGCTGTTGAAGTGCCTGTTTTTTGGACAAAAGCCATTGAATTAGTACGCAGAGTACACCATAGCAAGCATGCCGGATGTAGGGCCAGCAAGAAGTACTTAGTTGTGATGAAACCATTATTATATGATCTATTCCAATGTGTCCTCAGTTTTTCCACAAAAGATGCCACTCTTACTAAGTTTTTAAGGCCATGTTTCAAATCAAATCTTACAAGTACAAACTTTGGTGTCTTTAAAATACAATCCAAGGATTTTAAAGCATTGTTGGCTTGGCAGATGCATTTTTATGAAGCTCATATCCCAAAATAAAAGCACTTTAAGAATCCTGCAACTTAAAGTGTGTTAAAGTAAATGAAAATGGAGCATTTCTTGAGATGGAGATAAGGAGAATGAAGTGTTGAAGCCAACAGAGGAAAAAGGGTAAATATAGATGATCATACATCCATCCACTGCAGCCATTGCTATCCAGCTCACCTCCACTCATCTCTCCTCTGCTCTGTTGCTGTTTCTGTATCCAGAAGGGATTGGGTGCAGGGTCAATCCAGCCAAGCACTGCAGTTTTTCTGTGTGGAGCAAGTCAGGCTCATGCTGCTGCCTCCTGTTTGCTGGGTCCCATGTGAACGGAGAGGGAGCAGGCACCCAGCCCCGAGTTCAGGGTCAGACACAGCCAGTGTGAGCACCCCGTGCAAAACAGACGCAGCCCTGACAGCTGAACGCTTTGTGTTAGTTCTGAGCAGGAGGGATTTGAGCAAGAACCTCAAATCTAAGATGTAAAATGTTATAAAGATCTGCAAAATGAGATGCTTGGTGTAGGAGAGCGCTGTTGGTTCATCTGACTCCATCTAAGCTGTTGGTGGCCAGGAGGTCCTTCTGATCTCACACGTCTATCTGGGTCCTGCCTGGACAGCAGGACAACAGACCTGCATAAATCAGTCCACACAACTTCCCTGCACCCTAGTTTCAGCCCCAAACCCCCTGGATGTATAGGTTGAAGGGAGTCCCAGTGCAGCTCAGCTGCATTATGGATCTAAGAAGAGGGAAGGCAAGGAGCATGGAAAGCAAAGTACAGCTCTGCAGGTGAATTCAGACTAAGTCAGAAGGAAATTGTTCTGTTCCTGTACTACCCAATGTTTATGTCATTTATCTCAAAATAGAATTAAGGTGTGAGAAAGCCTACAAAATGCACAACTGCATTTCTCCGTAAAATTACAGGGTTTCTTCTTTTTGGAATAATGACTGTAAATTCCTTGCTATCATGGAGACTACTTAAGGTCACATTTACCAAAGCATATTTAAAGAAAGTTCAGACCTTTTGTGTCTGACACATTCTGATTATCTGTCTGGAGGCAAGGCTCCTCATTTTGATATGTAATGAATAAAATGCACAAGTGGAAGGAATGAGGATAATGAATTTGTGGGATAATTTTACTAATTATCTTGTTGCTGATCATAAAACTAAGGCTCTGCAAGTCAATCCTACCACAGCTATTAATATGCAATGCCTAAAGCTGTTCTTGTAACATTTATTATGCATCTCTCTGGTTCTGCACAAGTTGATAGTTTACTATTAAATTTGTAAAAGTGGGGTTAGTAACATGTTCATTGTTCTAAGCATGACGTGTAGAATTACACAGGTTTACCAAAGTCTGAAGTAAACAAAAGCATATAAAATAAGATTTTCTTTTACTGTATGAATATTACATGATGAGTTGAGATGGAATTCATCTCACCTTGTTGTTATCTGAAGATAGGCATCTAATCTAAGTTAGGAATTTAATCTCCCTGCATAGTCACAGGAGAGAGGGACAAATTAGCCTCTCAAAATGCTTTTCTCCTCACTGACTACACAGGGATCTCAGTCTCTTTGCTAATTTTTTTTTATTATTATTATTAAAGTTAAAATGGATTAAGTTTGTTGTTGAGAAGTGGTGAATAGGAAAATTTTCAAGGAAAAGAGTCAGAAATAAGTAGTAGTATGATAAGGTTATGATTGACCCACCAACCTTTTGGATGACAATGTTTAAAAGGTAGTTGGAGGACATAAAGATAGGGTCCACAGTGATGATCTGCCTTTGGGAACAAATCAAGAACATGAAAAACTATCTGTCAAAGTCAGAGAGACAAGCTCAGGGGCCATAATGGGATGCTCAGTTTTGACTTGAGGAACAGGAACCGATGAGTGAGGGTGAAAAATTACTGGCAAGAAAGACAACAGCAAACACAATACTGGAGAAGTGAAAGTGGGAGGAAGCAAGTGGATCCTGGCACCTATCTATTTCTTCTGCATCCAGAGGACTAGGAGCTCAATCTCCTCCCTCCCCAGAGCAGTGCAGAATTGTCTCTGTCCCTGTGTAATTGACCACAAATCTCCTAAACTGTTCCTGTGACCTTCACTACTTTACACTCCCCTGTACAGAAGTTTAGATATTGCCCATTATTTCTCCCATGTAGAAAAATCGGGTGTTTAATTCATTATGGTGCTAAAGGGAATCTAAAGAGAAAATCTGTAGGCATTAGATATGAGGAATTCTGTAGGATGACTCTGTGGCATGGGAGTGCTCTGGGAAAGTGGCATGGTAGATCTTAAGCCTGTGACCTCAGTTTTGTGTCACTCTGCCTGGGCTCTGTAGGCACCTTGTCTCTACCTCACTTGGTATTTGTTTAAGCAGACTGTAGTCGTTGGCACTGCCAATATGATGGAGAGCATTGTGATGGGTATACAATTTTTTCTTAGAAAAAAAATACAAATCCTCCCAGAAAGATCTATTCAGACTACTCCTGCAGGAAGCTAAGATACCATAAAGTTTTTGATAACTAAATCCATTTGGTGCTTCATCTCCCACCTCAAATCATTTCCTTCTGATATTAGACAAAACTACAGCACAATAAAAACCAATAATGATCCAGCACTTGGCTTAATAAAAGAGTCTTTTGAACTGCTATAATAACATAGAAAAGAGGTCATCCATTTCAGCATAGATCTTAAAGTTAGCAAGAAATATTTATAATATTAACAGAAGAATCAAAGCTGTTTCTCTGCCATCCATGCCACAAATAAGAATTGTGCAAGTAAGGACTTTGGAAGCCCCACAGGACTCTGCTTTAATAAGCAAGTCATGTAAAAGCACTGTTGCAGACAGCCATGGGGTACAAAATAACCCAGACCAGAAATTATCTGAATGCAGAGAGACATTGGAAGCAACAGGTTCTCTCCAGATAACAGGATAAAAAAGAAGACAGTTGTGAAAAATAAATATTTTTCATGTTGCCTTTTTTTTTTTTTTTTTGTCTCATGTCTTGCTTGGGTTTTTCTCTCCCATAAAAGTTCATCAGAAACATTAAAAGAAGAAATGAAGTGCTATTTGCAGGTTTTGGTTTTGTTGTTGTATGAAATGGAGAGCATACTGTGCTATAAATAAAAATTTGTAAGCAAATTAAAACCTGCCTAACAGGAGATTAAGATGGTCTGAAGTCACTGACTCAGATCATAAACAGTGCCGCCGTTAGCTGAAACTATTAATCACTGTGGGATGAAATAAAAGAGGAAATTTGTTAAAAAATAAGCAGGGGCAGGATGCTAACTCCAGGGGCATGCTGTTTGGCTCGTTAATAATGTATAACGAAGCGTGTGCCAGATCAAAAGCAAATCACATGCAGCTGGCAGAAAATGAAATGGCATTAGGCAAAGTATTTGTCTAGCTATGAGGCTATTTAAGAAACTGCTGTCTATTAATGTGATGTTGATTAAAGCTTTTCAAATTAAGCTTTTCAAATTAATTTTTGCTCATAGAAACCCCATCAATAAAACATGGTATTGCCTTTTTATATATAAGGCTTGCATGCATATGGGGATACCCATATGTATGCATTATATATTATAAATACCACAAATATTTAGTCACAATTTTGCGAAATTACCAGGAGTTATCAGCAGCTAATTAAATCATCCTCACATTCTTATTGTAATTGATACTCTGTGTGTGTGTGTGTACTGAATAATTGTCATTTGTCTGTGTTACCATGCTATTTTTGATGTGACAGACATTGACGAAAATCTATAGCAGAGGAAAAATTGAGTGCTGATGTCACATCCCTGTTCCTCACATGTTAAATTGTTGGTTTCAAAAATCTGGAAGGAGCACACCTGTCTGCTGAGCTCCTTCATCTTTGAATGTGTTAGCTGAGCAAGAGGTCAGGAAGCTCAAGTGCAGTACTCACACAGACAGGTGCTTTTCCACCAGCATTCTGGTTTTAAGCCGCTGATACACCCATAATGGCTGATGTTAGGCTCGTGCAGGAGGCCAGAGACGTGCTTCTGCATCTGGGTGCAGTGTGGACCTGTTTTCCATCCAGTGAAAGCCTGAAGCACCAGGCCTGGCCTGAAATACCCATGGTCTAACCCGCAGACCGGAGACGTGACCCTTGGTCACGTCTGTTGGGCTGGCTTGGGCTTTTTCTACCTTTGCCAGAGGTCTAGATTCAACAGGAGGGAGTGGGTAGTGTTTCCTCCCAAAACTCAGCAGGGTCTGAAGGTCTCCTGAGAAGCAGGAGCCCTTTGAGGCCGGCGAGAGCTTGCCAAGTCCCCAGCGCTGCGGCTGTTGTGGGTGGCGGAGCACAACCAGCCCCTCTGCCAGCCGCTGTCTTCGCCACCAGCTATTGGAAGGGCAGCGCTGCTGCGTGTGCGGCACAGTGGGCGACCCCGCGTTGGTGTCAGAGTGCCCCGCGCTTGTCTCCGTGCACAGAACCCATCAGCCGGGGGAAAGCACGGCTCCCGCAGCCCGCCAGCCCCGTGCCCTTCGCCAGTTACCAACAACACTTCGCTTCTGTCACCACTTACGAAAAACATGGCACAGTTACCGAAATAAGTGAGCACTTAAGGGAAACCCAGACCTTTTATGTCTGCCACTTATTTCCTGATTATCTTCCTGGAGGTCAGGCCCTTAGTTTTGACACTTAATGAATAAAATGCCCACGTTGCAGGAAATGGGATAATGAATTGTGAAAAGACATAATCAGCAATGACTAAATAATTAAGGGAATTGAAATGTAGAGTCATGTGGGAATGTATTAATAATAACATGATTTTTCCATATGCTAAAAAATTCCGTCTGTTTTTAGAAAATCAGTCATCACACATGCTCTGTGGAAAAAAAAAAAATTAATGTAGACTAATATGAACTGTAATTAGATGTTCTGCTTTTAAACAGCTGAATAAAAGATGAAATCATATAGAAAGTATATTTAGATACAAGCCAGAAAGTAAACTGATTATTATTCATAGTGCTGTTAATAGGAGCTGTAATTTATGCATCTAGTGGGAATCATGTTAGGCAATTAGGAAAGGGAGTCACACTTGACTTCCCTTTATGCATTTACATATTTATATATTTTTCTATATCTTGCCAATGTCTCCATCTTTTCAGTTACCTTTATTCTACAAAACTGCTTAGAATAAGACCTCTTACACTGAAATTCTCTGTTGGAGCTCAAAACTTGGCCTTCACTTAGATTAAAGGAAACCACACAAGCTTATCTTTGATCTTGTTTGTGCCCTGACACTGGACTTTTGCAGGTCCTCAGTACTACACGAAGAATGGGAATTTTTAATTTTTCTCCACACTTCACCTTCAAAGGCTTGCAGCAGAAATCATCCTGGCAGTAGATCAGGATTACGCCTGCTTGTGCTCCCCTCTGCCTATGCTACACTCTCCCTGCTTACCCAGGACCCGGGCTCTCAATTGCTTGGTCCCTGTAGTCTGCACCTAACAAATCCTGGAATCCTATAATTCACCACACTCCCAGCACTGAAATCCCAATGATCTGGATTTTGCTTGTTGACATTGCTGAGTTCATAGAACATACAATCCACTATGAATATTTAATATTTTCAGAAGTTCAATTCAAGAATGCATTGTGCTTACCTTGCGCAATAACATGGTTAATGTTTTTATCTGAAAGTATCCTGATATCTAGTCACATGCTAATGCAGACTTGCAGCAATCCCATAAAATATGGGTCAGCTGGAGAGGGTCACATCACCAGATATGTTTGAACAGATGGGTGGGCTGAGGTACAGAGAGCTGTTGTGGTTTGCTCAAAGTAAAAAAGCAAGTGGCAGAGCAAAGATTAAAATTCAAGGCTTTAGATCAGCAAAGGATTAAGTGCCGTGTTCATCTGCTTCATTTCCAGCCATATATAACATGTATCTCAATTAATCTGCAGATTTGGAAATATTCCAGCGTTTGGAAATATTCAGCCCGTAACTTTCAAGAAAAAAGAGGCAGGGAGACATGACAGAGACTGGGAAGGGACAGCATGGGAAGGGACAACAAGGGACTACAGGATGGGGTGGACCAGTGAACCTTTCCCCACAGGAGCTGTGCTGCCACTGGGTTGCAGGGCAGTTTCACAGGTAGCCTGTCCCCATGAGTATGCAGGAGCAATGCAAGGTGATAACCTGAGCCAAGTCCCCACTCACAGCAGATAAGAAAGAGATTTTCCTCTCTGTGTAATGTGTAACTGAGCCAAACTACCCCATAAGCCTGACGCTGGCTGCTACCAGACCTGTCTGAGATGAGTCCTCGATGAGCCTTGTGATACATTACCAGTCCTAAGCTTTAGGTCATTGTGCTCGGGTTTTACCTGCTGTGTTTTGCTAAGGCTGTTATTCTCATCACTTCGCTGGGTGTGATGCTGCAGAAGGAAAATGAACCCCCCCCCCACAAGACCTGGGGCACTTCCCCACTCTCTCTGTTTCCTCACAAGCCCTCCTAGAGATGAGGACCTGGTGTCTTGGCACGGCCCTCTGGCTGCAGGGCTTTCATTTTGGCTGTGGACCATCTTTTGTAATTGGGCTGGCGAGTGCTGCCTCTGCTTGTGCTTGGGGCTGGAGCTGCCAGTGGCAGCTGCTCCCCCTCCACCCGGGCTGCAGATTGCCCCAGCAACGCCCAGAGGCACCTCACCCTCTGACAGTCCTCTCTTTCACCCTGTCCTGTGACACAATATTCACAGTACTACTTTTAGCAGACATCATGCAGTCACGACCCACTCTTTGGCACACCCTGACACCCTCCTCACCGCTCCCATTCCAGAGCCAGGAAGCAGGAGGTACTCTGTGAGCAATATCATGTTAAATTACAAGCCACAGAAGAAAAGAAAAAGCAATAAATGCATTCCCATGCATTCCAATAATGCTATTTTTTTATCAGACAGAAGGTGATTTTAATTCACCCCCCATAAATGCATCTCTCTCCCGGGCGTTGCACGGGTCTGGCTCATTGCATTTGTTCTCTGTCAAAGTGTGATATCTTGGGATGGATCCTGCAGGCTTAAAATAGAAATGTTCCTGCTTGCTGCTGCTGATGTATCATTGGGTAATCATTAAATAAATTCAGTGTTTTACTGCATTAACAAAAACACATGATTGTTTAACAGAGTATATTACAGAAGATGGAGGCTTTAATGGTCTCTATGGATTTTTAGTTTGTAAGAGTACATTATGAAGCTGTCTTGGTAGGGTGCTGTTTTCATATGTGAAAGAAGTTACTGGCGTTATACATCATTTTTATATCTTGTTGCTAGGCAACATATCATAGTGCAGTTATTGCAAAGGTGTCTGCTTCCTCGTTAAAAATCTTCATGTTGCTCCTTAATTCTGCAAAATTAGCCCTGTTCTTGATCCTATCCTGCTTCCTCAGATATCTTTTGATTGAGGTTTCATCCGTTAAGTTTTGGAGAAATATAACAGGTCTTTTATTACCTGAATTTGGGGCTGAAGCCTAAAGCATGTGCATTAGTGCTAATCTTTAGTTTCCACCTTCATCGCAATTTGTTTTCACTCAGGGAGCCACGCGTTTCCATCCACTTGGGATTCAAAATCAGAGAAGTAATTTGAGTGGTGCTGTATTTAAGATATGTCCTATGACAGCTAGGGTTAAAAAAACAGCAGCAACAAAATATAGGGACTACCTAGGGTGTTCTGGGAAACTTACAAAATTCCCTTTCAAACTCATTTCTTCTGCTCTTCTACACAATCTGCAACTCCTGCTTCAGCATAGTGTTGCTGCAAACTCGTAGTATATTAGCATTTTCAAATCTGGGGACAGTTTTGCCTCGGCTTGGGTCAGGTTGTGCAGGATTTGAGGCTTTACAGGGCTGAGCTGACTTCATCACCTCACTTCATTCTCACCTGGAGAAGGCAAATCTATTTCAGAAAAATGCAGTTGGTAATAACAGGCAGTATCACTCACAAATATCTTCCACACAACAAAATAACTTTTTTTTTTTTTTCTGAGTGCAAGCATTTATTCCCTTCATTACCACTTCTTCCAATTTTCTTTGACTTGGAGAGCTGTCTGCTAGGGCTGTATGTGCTCCCCAGGCACAAGGGTGGCTTTGGCACGTGTTCCCCCAGATGCTTTTGCAGGCTCACGTGGATCCATGGCACATGAAGGGGCTGCCAGCACTAGGCAAGGGGGAGCTGGGGGCTTCCACAGACCTCAGCATGCAGCAAATGCTTTATTATCCTCATCCCTCACACCTTTGTTGGTAGTCTATTATAACTCCTTTCATTAACCAAACTTAGTGCACTGGCAGTTAGTGTACCTACTGTTCATTTTGGGGCAAATGGTGCTGTTATAATATCTGGTTTTAATTAAGCTGTTCTGGATAAAAGCTGGCATGCTAAAAGCTTTTTTAAATGCTGTTCCTTGGTACACACCCACACAACAACAACCAGTAAGTCAATGGGATTTTGTCTAACATCTCCCTTGGAAGATATAATTTGAGGTGTGGTATCAGGGCAGTTATTTCTAAAGGCATGTTCACTTGAGGCAGGGAGGAATGAAAGAAACATGAAAGAAGTTCATTCTCTTATTCTTTTTAAGCTATAGAAGATTTAAAAATAGATATAAGACATGCTCTAAAGCCTACTTTATAAAGGATAAATGTGCAAATAATTAATTTATAATAGGTCTAATTTCACAATTCTGTGAAATTTTAGTAGATAAAATTGCAAATGAAAGAAAAGAAATTGCAAATGTTTAACTTCATTATGAATCAATGTACCCTACTAAAAAATACCTGCAAATAATTTTGACAGTGATTTAAAGCTGATTAGTTAAAGCCGATAGTCTGAAATAACTGTGTACCTGCAGATTTCACCCCAGAAACACACTGGATTATGTCTGAACAACCACACGGGTCCATTTTCACCCTACCTACTGTGACTTACAAGGAAAGGGATAGAGTAGACTCACACTACTCTTGCATTGCTTCTAAGCACACAATTTACCTGTAATGTTTGAGCCCCTGGATGGTTGAACAGCTTTAACTCTGCTCCTCCAACATAATTAGTGAAAACATTGGCATTGTTTTCCCACTAACAATTCCTCTGCTCAGCACCCCTGTCTGATCTTGCTAGAAGTAAGTGATGAATATCCAACCTGACCAGCTTGGTCTAATTCCTTTCCTCCCTTGTCTCACATCAATTTTGAAGAGACATTGTTAAAATGCATGCAACTCTCTGTAGTCCAAGAAGTGTTGTCAGCATCCAGAGGAACCGTCCTTCCACTTCAAAGGAAGGAGCTTGGAGAAACAGCATCACTTTTAGTATCTGTTTATCCATAAAGTCATATTTTGTTTGAGCAATTTTACCATTTGATCTCTTGAAACTCCTTTGGTCCATATAGAAATCCCTGCAAAAGCAATTGCATCCCCTCATGACCGATGAACTCAGTTATCAGTCAGAATCCCCTTAACTGGGAAATTTCTAACATAGGTAGCTGACTTGGCTCAGTCACTTGTCTTTTCTCTGTGCAAAAGACAGAGGAGAAGTCTGTCCTAACCCATATCCAGATGCAAAAATTAACCAAGACTGTGCCACAGGAAAACAAGAGTACACTTGTGAGCATTGAAAAAGCTGTTGTTTATCACTCAACAACTCCAGAACGAAACGGAGGGCACTCCAGAACAAAACAGGTGGTGAGACTCCAACTCACACACCGTATCATGCCCCATACCTATGCTGTACATCATTTCTCTGGTTTATAAAAAATGCGTCTCTGGTTTCCAGTGGCACTGTAGTTCCATGGGTTCCCATTGCTTCAGAAAGGTTATCCTTGCTGATCAGTAGACCAGATGGGCAGCAGGATTGCCTCTTCTTCCACCTACAAGAGTACTTCCCATCATGTTCACCTGCAGGTTGTCAGCTCAGGAGGTGAAGTGGCAGCCTCTGTCTTGGATCAGTGGTAGACATGAAACTGCACACTGCCCCATCCAGGGACATACTGTCCCACTCCAGGACTGTGCAGGTGATGACAGGCAACCTTGCCCTCTGCCATTACACTCATGAAACACTTCATCTGGGGCCTGGGGAACAAGGGCGGGTTTCTAAATTATTGTCAAGTAGACGATGCTTATTTCTGACTGCCACCAACTGGCACGGTCTGTAAAATGCCCTACCCCATCAACTCAGATTTTCAGGACTCTATAGGGATTTGTGGATTAAAAAATAGCTGTGAACAGGAAGAGGGATGTTACCAACTTCTATTTGCGATGCACTTCATTAAAAACTCCTCAATGTTCTACTTCCCCACTGACTCTCTAGATGCCTGTAATTCTTAGAACACTCAAATAAACAGGATCAAGACAATTTTATTTGTCCAGTGTAGTGAATCTTCCAGCCCTGTCTGTTGCCTTTCTGTGAATCTTAGTCTCCCAGGACCAAAGCCAAATTTGACACCTGGTGCCAGGCAACACCTGGTAGTCCAAGTTCTTTTGGCCAACACTCCTCAAAACATTTTAGTGCCAGAAAGCTGATCATAAGAATTGTATGGACTGGTTTGCTTCACAGCAGCTCTCTGATCAGCTCGGTCATGATACATCATTCTTGTTGGAGCCCAACAGCAGCATCTCACCATCTCATGTCACCATAAGTGGTCTTGCCATTTCTGTTTCAGTTCGAGTTACCAGGGGAAAAAATAATAAACCAAAACAGAAGGAATGCTGAGCCAATCAGCATCTTCAACTATGGGACATTTTTTCTGACATCTACTTTCCTATATTTTCAAACATGCATGCCTTAGCCCTTGCTGGTTTTCCCTCAACTTAGTTATCGTCTCTTGGTTAGGATATGGAGGTGAATGTTGCCTTTGATAAGCCCACTTGTTAAATGTGCTGTGGTACTTCTAGGGAAAAAAATAAGAGCAAATATGCCTAGTAGCACTTGGACTTTAAAAATACTGTTACACAATCTTAGTGTGCTGAAGTCTATTTGGTAGTCAAAATTGTTTCCATGTATTGCTTCTTTTGTCTGCATCCATCTTGAATTTCATCTCATATTTGGACTGCCAGTGTTTTGAGGTAGGAAATGCTTTTTCAGTGTCTCTGTGGGGCACTTTGCTGACTGGATCCAGACCAGGACTCAAGAAAATAACTATGTTTTTACACCTCCCATTCACAATTACCATGCAGATTCACAATCCAAAGGCAGATTATTTGCAGGGGCCTTGTGTTCCTAACTGGAGTGGACCCTTCCTGTTGGCATTTCATCATGGTTTACAGCAGCATGAAAGGACCTAGAGAATGGGGGAGAGATCCAGAACGTGTTGGTTCGCCCCTCCACTGCTTCATCCTTTGAAGGACAAAGTTCAGCCTCATCTGAAATTGTCCCCTAAGTTCAAAATATTCTGAGAGGTCCCCAATCTTGGGTTCCTTTTCCAATAATTATGTATCTGTAGCTTTACGTGTCATGAGGCATTGCTCCCAAAGGCACCTCCACCTTGACTAGGCCATTCTAACTTCAGGCTCATGCTATGTCTTATGAAGGTGCAGAAGTGAACCTGTTAAACTTGTTTATCTGGAGGAAAAAAATTATAATCCCTTCACTACCCTAGAGCATTCATTCTTCTGACAGCTTTCAATAAAGTCCTGACACAATGTGAGTTCATCACGGGAAATATTTAGCTTATGTCATGACCTACAGATAGTTTTGGAGACATTTGCAGATTTCACATCCATCTCCAGCTCCATCAGTTCAGCCTTCTACTTGTTTTCTTCCCAAAATCTCAGTGCACTCTTAAAAGAAGTAAGATGGTGATATGTCATTTAACGTGTAAAGGATAGACGCTTCTAAGTGATCCTCCAAAATGGCTCAGATGTGCAGTCTGAAAGGGAAACCAATTTATTCCTATGCAGACTTGTCCAGGTAGATTTTGTACTGTACTGCCATTTCCCATGAGTATCCTCCAGAGGATACTCTAGGCTTTGGGACCCCTTTTGACTCGGTTTGCTGAGGTATCTCTTCAACTTCCCACTTCCAGTTGGAAAATCAGAACACTGATCAACTTGTCCCTCTGTTGCTTTTTGGGTAAGATTTCTCCCCTTGCGCCTCCATTTAAAATGCAGTTGTTCATTACCAAGAATTCTTGGTCTCTGTGGACCAGCACTTGGAAGAGAGGAGCAGCTTCCTTGACACTAACTGTGTTTTTCTGCGAAAGGTTTTCCACACAAACCCAATGACCCACATTTTCTCACTGCTGTCCCTGCTGACTTGGAGCCCACTGCTCTGACACGCCTCACTGATAAGGTACCAAGTGGCAAATGCCCTCCCTATCAGAACCTTGCTCTGGAAAGGGTCTGGATGGTGGTGGTGCACCTGGGCCACCTCAGTCTTGTCACTGTAGGGGAAGCCAGTGACTCCTGTACTGGAAACATGCCCCTAGAACAAAATCTGTGTGGAAGCCCCTCTTCAAAAACCACAGTTAATGTCAGGTAAGTTGCCTTTTTTCCCTCTCCATCTCTAATTAGCCATCCCAATTATGCAGTTTAATCTAATTAAAGTAATGATGCAATTACACAATAATTGATACATAATCGACATGCAAAAACCTGTGTAAGTATTATTTAACCAAGAGAGTAAATTTTAGATGAACCTTTTCAGTCTCTTAAAAGTATATAATTTAAGCAACCAGCTTGAGGAAGGGATTTTGCCTAGTCAAGCATTTATAAATCCTTACTGCTACTAGTAAAATTACTTTTACTTACTATTTATGGGCATTTAGCTCCCATTGACTTCAATGGGAGTTGTCTCTGAGCACCCACAGACAGAAGTAAAGCTTAGAGCCTCCAAAAGGCTCACCACAATTATCTCATCCAAAGATGGCAAAGTGCTATGAAGTCATTTCAGGAATGCCTAATACTGGATTGCCTGCTGCTACAGATGATAAAAAAATAAAATAAATCTTATTGTAGATTGCAAGAGAAGACATTTCTATGGTACCTGTACTGGTACTTTCTCAATAAACCTTACCACTTAAGATAATTTTTTTAAATTAACTGCAAATTGCTTTCTCATTATCCAAAATAAATGTGCAAAATGTGCATATTACATATGCACCACACTTGCAAATGTATAAACTAAGCCTTAGCTGTGTATCCACCTAAGGTCTGATGCACCCAAATTATAGTGTGAACGAGGATGTAGGAGTGCTGGCTCTAATGGTATGAGCAGGAACCTGGTTTTCTTCACTCATTTTTCTGAAACAGATAAACTGAGAAGCATGTGTTTCATTGTATGAGGATGTTAGCTGTATCTGCAATAGCCAAAGACTCATGTTCTGAAATGACATCAGAGACCTGGGGGCTTGTCTGATAAAAAATGGGATTTCTTTTCATCCTTGGATAATACTTTCTTTAGCCTACTCCCCATCCCCTTTCTGTTGTGCAGTGAACTGTGCACTCTATATGGCTTTTTCCCCCCCATGATGTGGCTGAATATCAGCAATATTTTACCCTTGTTTTGGGAAGCACTGTGGAATCAAACATTCTACATTTATATAATACTCTGTAAGCAATCCAGCACGCCTGGATGTGTGAAAAAATGAGAATGGTCTGTCCCTTTCTTTGTCTCTGTTGCATAACTCATGCTTTAAAATATGTGTGTTGTATTGAGAGATGTTATAAAGTGAGTTTATTCAAAATACCCCAGTATCTGTGTCAGTAGAACTATTTACAAGCAGGGAAATTTCAGAGGAAAATGTGACTGTTCCCTGACAGGCAGTCACTTCAGCTTTTGTTGCTGTTGTTGTTGTTTTTTGCATGATTTGCTGCTAAGGTTCTAGTTTTAATTGTTATTACCCATGTGTGGAAGTATAATTTTGATTCGATCCATATTCTTTTTAAAGCCAAAATTGCTGAGAAAAGCCTTTTAAATTTGGTTTCAATTCAAGTATGATGGGTTTACTGTCATTTTTTAATTGTCAGTATTCATATTGCTAGTATAAGTGTTTAATCCTTTTCATGATAGACACTGAAAATACATTTTAAAAAAGCCTACAAATGAACAATTGTTCATTGTGGTGATATAAATTTGGCTCTACATGTGGAGTGACTGTGAGCCTGCATATATGGCCCATAGTTTCCAAGCTTAAGAAGAAGTCACAGGTGCTTAGGTGACCCTCTGGTCACTGGTAAGGGTCACATAGGGAGAATTTTTATCTCACAACATTTTTCCTCCTTCCACTTGGTGGTTTCAAACTGAATGCAAGAGGACAGACTTGGCTAGGCAGTATAAAGAAAGTTTCCAGTGAATATTGAGTCCTGGTTCTTTGACCTAAATTGACAGGGGGAAAAAAGCCTTTCCCATGCCTTTCTTAAGTGAAATTCTCTTGTTGGTGGCCTACGCAACATTAGTAGGTCCATCAGAAAAGACTGCCCAGGGAAGTGGTTGAGTCAGTCCCTGGAGGTATTTAAGAGACATGAAGATGTGGCATTTGGGGAAGTGGTTTATTGGTGGACTTTGCAGTGCTGGATTAATAGTTGGACTTGATGATCTCAGAGTGTTATTTACTCAGAGCTCTTTTCCAACCTAAACAATTCTGTGATTTAGTAACAGAGATCTGGAGATGGGAAGAAGACAATGTAAATGTTGCTAAAAGGTATGAAAAAATTCAGCAGGCATACTACTGCACAAAAACTCCCAGAACTCTAGCAGGTTTGTATTCCATGGGAAAAGCCAGCATAAAAACCTGGACATAAATGTCCAGTTATTTCACAGCTCTGTTTATCTCTATTGCTAACAGAAGTCTCATCACTGTAGATTGCAGGCAACATCACTGTGCTAATTTTTCACCAGTCCTTATTTTTTTATCAGCAAACTCACTCATATTTTTCGTAGGAACTTGAGTCTGAATTTGCCAACAGTTTAGTGATTCTGGTAGGGCTGCTGTCTTTGGTCAAGATACAAAAACTACCAAAGTGCAGCTGATCTCTATGGCTGAGCATGATTTAAAGGAAAATCTTTGAAAGAAGTATAACTGCCCGAATTACTACTCTTTTATATGTTTTTAAATGAGAATGTAAAGGCCAAGGGCATTTTTTCCTATTTAATACTATTAAATCCATCATTAAATCTCTCACTGAACACTGAGAGAATTTAATGGTGCCCTCAAGTGCCGATGCTGATGCTTGACTGTGTTAATATTGTTGTATATACAGATACAATAAATAACACTTAGCTAAGGTAGTGTTAGCAACCTTATTGGGTATATCAATACAAATAGCTGCACTAATGAGATTAAACATCAGAAACCAATGGCAATGTGAATTGAGGCACTGAGGCTAAAATATGGATAGGGATTCAACACATTGAACCTATCAATAAACCCGAACAGACTCTACTAAAAGCTTTACTGCTAGTTGGCATTAAAGGATTCATTTGAAAGTACAGTTTTTATCTTTTCTCTTCTCACTTTATCACATCCTCTGTCTTAAAACTCCTCTCTTTCTGGTTCACAAGTATTATGAGTTCTTCTGTTTGCCGAATAGTCTGCAAAACCCTTGGCAGGTCATGGTGCTGTGCCTTGCTGTCACACAAGTTCCCTTTGGCTGATGTAATCCAGTACTGGGAATGTGCTGTGTTTGTACCGCTGGTATTTTTTATGTCTGGTATTCTGAACACAGAGTTGCACTAGTTGAGTCACCTCTAGATCACAGTTTCTTCTGTCCACATCATTTGGATGTAGTTGCCTTGCCCATGCAGATTATTTTAAGCCACCTTAATTGCAGGAACCCCAAATGTTCGTTATTATAGTACTCTTTTACCAGTGCAGAGATCTCCAGCTGACTCCATTGCATTTTGAGGGAATTTCCAATTTATGGTTTTATTGCTAGTAGGGAAAAAAGCTTTATATTGTGGTCTTTCTTCTGATGGGCTTCTGTGCATGCTAAAGCTTAGAAGGATATATCCACTGCTTTGTTTTACTAAGAAACTCTTTCAAAGTGAAAAAAAATGACCTAAAGGACTAATTTTAATCAACAGGGGTGAAAACCTTGCTTGGGCAGAGAAGTCCCTGAAGGCTTAAGTGGAGATTAATTGCTACATAGACATTATCTGAACCTTCTCATTTCAATGAATTGCAGTTTGATGCTTCTTATAAAGAGAAATCAAAAGAAATTAATGTTTGCTGCCATGAAACAACATTTTGTGACTTTTAGTATTTTAAATTTCCAATGGTAAGGCAGTTATGTCTGATTCTCTGCACTCTAAAAAATAGGTAACATAATTAAATAGTGGTAATGATATGTCCTGTTTCCTTTTTTTTATGTATTACTTTAATTTTCCCACATGATTTCTATGAGGTTGAAAAAAAAGAAAAACATATACATCCTCATTTTTTAAATGTCAGCAAAGGAATGTTAATTATATTGTAAAGTGGATAAGTAAATCATGTAGTTAAGAGCTCAAAAATAAACAAGCATTTGTAACCATCTTATTTCCTTGCATACCTCTATCATAATGTAGCCTATGATTTCATAATCACCTACTGTTTGCTGGCAAACATATTGAGGAATTTTTTAGAGAGTCATAAAAACTTTTGCTAGCATCATTTTTCATATCATTCTAGTTGTAAAACCAAGCTGTCTTTTTGGTGAGAGTCTGGTACAGCACCAGCAGAGAATACCTAGAAATGGTGAGGCAGCGTGGCATCCTGTCCCACATAGGTTTTCTGTGCCCCATACAAGGCCTTCAGCAGTTCAAGTTAAACAGTTAAAATCTCTTTCAAAGATCTGTTTATTTTGCTTTCTAATAATTTAATGTGATTTTAGAAAAATTAGATAAATCTAAATGTATTTAATTTTGGTTAAAATGGCTTAAAAATAATTGCCTTTTTAAAAAAATAGATGCAAATTTCTTATGCAGATAATGTAATGTTTACAATAATGCATAAGATGCTGATGTTAATCTAATTTTTAATGAAATAAATGGTGCAACGGATGAAGCCAGAACATGTTTTCAGAGTTGACTGAAGTCTTGGATGTATATTTTCATATGTTGTACTATTTTTTCCATCTGGAATCACAGATTGGCATTGTCACCCTCAGTGCCATGTATGTCGAGACCAAGGTTTTCTTAAGGGACTTTCTGACTCAAGATTCTTTCAACCTTAGTTCCAATTTTATGAGTTGTAACTCATAATAATATTATGGTACTTAGAGGGATTAGGGGAGTGCTGGGATGCCTAATTCAGGTTTGCAGACTACCTTGCAAATGAAAGCCAATGCATATAATAAACACAAAATACTGTTTCAGGGCTTAAAACAGACAGAGCTTGAGACAATAATAGCTTTGAGGAACACACTTAATATAAGCACTAGACAAATGTAAACTGCACAGCTACAGAATGGTCCCCTTCACTGCTCCATGGCTGTGTTTGCAGCTAGGAAGAAGCACACACACAAAATGAGTTTTAACAAGAAATGCCAGATTGCCTAGGGACATCTGAGGCAAACAAAGGGGCTCTGCCTGCCTCTGGCAGCATCGCAAAGGCCACCCCATGTGTTGCAGGGAGAAGTGGTAAGTGCTGTTTCGTGCCCATGGAATCTGGAAAATATGAAAGCTAAAACTTAAGGCATCAGCACTGGCTCCTGGGAACAGGATGGTGAGCAGAGCTCCCAGCCAGGCAGGCTCCCTGCTTGTGCACAATGCCCTCACAAGGACTCCTGGCACACTGTGCTGCTGGCAAGCCTAACATTTCTCTACACAGCTACGAGGGACTGGCCTCCAGCCCTGTCCCCACTCTTCTAGAGGATGGTCCAGATCTTAGGGCCACTGATGTGCTCCATGCTATCTTTCTGCAGGCCATAGCAAGAGTGTTGGGCAAATGCCTCCACTGTGTTCATCCCCACACTCAAATCCCCAAGCTTTATTGTGGTGCATTGGGAGCTTATGAAATCAAAAGCAGCAGAGGACAAGTATGGACTATAGGTTACTGATACATAAGAAAATAAGAAACTTCTGTTTCTATGTTTTCTAAAGCACAATGGGACATGCCTTTCTCACAGTCACTCCTTTTGTGGTCAGTACCTAACATTCACGTGTGAATGCAAATGGTTCATGTGTTTTCTTGACTTACAAAGTATGTATTGACAACCATAAATGCCGAGGATTTTGATGGACTGAAAAATAAACAAGAAAATAAGCTACATTTTAGGTCTGAGTCTGAATGGTGTATCTTATCCCCCAGAATGACTAGTGCTCTGACCTCTGTGACAAGCCAGATAACTTCAGCCACTCTTCCCTGTCTTGAACCTATTATCTTGTATTTGGCTGAAGCATATAATTTGGAAAAAAATCCTTTATCTTATGACTTGAAGACATTAAGATAGGCATTTCCATAGCACTGCATCACCCCAGTGAACCACCAGCTCGAGAAGTTGTTCTTTTTTTCCTACCTTCACCTTGCCATTTGGTTCTTCTATCCATTGTCTGACAGTACAAGAAGTATGTGTATTGTAACCCTAATGATTTTAGTGATTTTTGTCTTTTTCTATTGTTGTGGACTGCCAACAATTTCCACTGATTTTTTAAGTCATCTCTTGAGAATCCTATTGAAGGTGTTGAGTAGAGGTTCTGCCTTTCCTGGGGACAGTTAGCTCCAAATAGGTTTTCTAGAAGACATGTTACAGGGGGTTTTCCCCCATAAAGATGCTTACACAAATCAAGCATAGTGGCTCTTAGTGTAACAGAGCTGATTTCATCTGTGATCTTTTCTCTGTTCCTTTTTTTTTTTTTTTTTCACTTCTTCAGAATTACCAGCAATTCTGAAGAGATGTGTTCAATGAAACAAGCTATTACAGCATTGACATAACCAGTTCTGTTGTGCTACCATATTCAAATGCACCCCAGTGGATTGAGCCCTTTGGACAAGAGTATGAGATGTGGGATGTTTGTTTTTAGTTTCCTGTCCTCTGATGATCCCTAACACCTTTCTGGGTCCAGTGTCCTAGTCTATGGTATTCTTAATTTCTGGACATGAACCTATGTTCAACTCTGTACACCTCTGTACCCTTAGCTGAACTTGCATCTGTTGGCTTCAGACATCACATTGTGCCACTGTGTTGCTTCTAGAATACAAACCAACAAGATTTAACATCTTTCTGTCAATTCAGATCTAGGAGGCACATGATGTAACCTTGAGAACAGATGGCTGAATTCACATACACTGAAGCACACAGTGCTACACTGATTTCTTAATCTCATTCAGAATAAATGACTTGTATATGAACAGATTCCCCAAGTTGTCAGAGCATCATAAACAAAATTGTCTGCTAATTGCAGTCAGCCACATCCATGCAATGTTGTCCAGGAAGGATTTACAGGCTACTTTGCCTTGCAGAGCCTCTTTGTTTTATGGCAGAGAAAAGGGAAGAAGAGTCTCTGTCTTGATGCTCAGCTCTTCAGTCCAGGGCTCCAGCCTGGTGTAATTTTCACCTGTAAATTGAACAGATTTAATTTAATTGCATTAAGAAACCACAAGTGCAAAACCTCTTGGAACTGTATAGAACTACCTTTGACAGCATTTTAACTGCTAATACTTTAATTCTGACTTTTTTCTTTTTATGGATTTTTCTTACCCTCTCTATCATCTTTTCACACTGACCAAGTTTGTTGTAGTAGCACAGAACAGAAGCTTCCTTGCTTCTTGTTATGGTTGGCAGCCTTCACAGGTGTGCTAGCCAAAAGGCATTCTGGTAGCACTTTAACCCAGAGTACAAGGTACATTTACTTCATGTAGTGTCTGCCCACAACGTGTGCACAGAGCACACAGGCATCACTGTGTTACCCCCAAGTTCATGAAGGCTGCCATGCTCAATCAGCTGGCTGAACACGCTGAGCTAAAAATACCAATTCATACCCACTGGCGGATCTCCTCTGTGGATGCACAGAAGCGCCCTCTGAGTGAGCCCCCGGGCTTCCAGGAACCAAGTAAGTCTTTGTGGTACCCCCAGTCCTCTCAAAATGGCTTCAGGGGTAAGAAATTAGAATTAAGAACAAATTAGACCAAACCAATGACCTGTTATTTCATCTTCTGACCAGAGAGTGATCCAGGACTGCTAATGTACCTATCACAAAGCTTCCAGCCTCCCACAACATAAGAAAACAGAAAAAAATGTCTAGTTAAAAAAAAAAAAACTAGATTTTTTCCCCCATAAAATTTGCTTCAATGACCTCCCTGCATTTAGCAGTGTATTTTTGTCTGAATTAAAGGCGTGTTTATATTAGAACATTGCATGAATTTGTGGAAAAGATATTTCAGTATTGATAAATATTTACCGTGATGGTATTTCTGTCTTCTCCAAACCGCAGATGTTTTCCTTACTAAATGTGTCTGGTTTTCAGTTTTGAGCATTTTTTTCTCTGCTTTTTTTGTCTGTATTAATACAATCATCCATCAAAACAGGAGTAAGACCCTGACCAGTGTCCTGGTATTTCTTTTCAATAGCCTTTGTTTTAACTTCTTGAAATGTTTCCAGAGCAATTCTGAGGCCACTACCATTGCCTAAGAATTAACATGCTTGTTACGGTCTCTGAAAATGTCAGCTATATGCACTTTTTCATTATTATCTGAAATCATGCAGAGATCTGGACCTTGAAGTATCCTAGGTCTTTTCCTTTCCTCTTTTTCCTCCCCCCACTCCCAAGAGGCAGCTATTCATCTTCATTAGCCACTTCTGTTAGCTTGCTGCCAACTGAGAGTAGAAAACTAGCTGCATCAGTCTTGCATGGCAATTCAGGAATTAGAATCCACAGTCCTTGGGTGCAGGAGGTTAATGCACTAATAAAGATTGTACCTTGATTAACCACATCATCTCAGCTTGCCCAAGCAAGGCTGGTTTCAGACAGTTTGTTGTATCATACGGCTCAATGCATTCATCTAGAAACATAGCTTCTTAGCTAGGAAGAGATATTAATCTTTGTGACTGAAGGAGAAGTTTTATCTTTTCTTTTTTTTTCATTTCAGTGAAGAATATATTTAAAAAAATGGTCTAGATGCTGTTCTGTGATTTACCTGTAAAAGAACGCCTTCCTTTCCTAATAAGGGGAGGGAGGCAGGTTTGTCCTAAACTCTGTTATGAGAGAGCATGACATGGGTTATAAGCTAATTAACTTATTTTTAGAATGAAACCACATTTCTTTTAGTTATCCATAACTTCTTCTAGACTTACAGGCTCATTTATTCCCCCCCCCCCCCCCAAAATGAATAAACATTTGCAAGCCTCTATGTTAAAGTATTACAATCATACAAATGAAGGACCTAAATAAGTCAGTTTGATAAGTAAGCAGCGGTAGCCTTCTTTTACATTTATCTGTCCTAGATTGCTGAACCTTGACTAAGTGTTAAGGTTATTTTCAGGATGGTTCCACTAAAGCAGAGACAACATACTCCAAACAGAAACTTACTGCACTGGCATTTATGATTTGCTGTAGGGTGAATTGATCCGCAGATCGCGTTGCAAGTGCTCATGATTTGGAATGGTTTAGTTCTGTAGATACCAAATATCTGGAGATTTAATGCTGAGCATATTCTTTAGCGCTGCAGTCAGCAAATTCTCTTAACCTTCTTCCTTTTCATGGGCCAAATTTCTCTTTTTCCTTCCCTTCCCAGCTCATGGGCATGCACGCACACACACACACACACACACACACACACACACACGCACGCACTCCCAAGTCCTGTTACTATCAAGCAGTTTCTGCTGATAACCATCTGTGCTCATCTGATGAACCAAGCACAGCAAAAATGGCACAGTCACAAGCTGCACAATTACCTTTATTTCTTTGTTTAGAGCAAAAAAAAATATTCCTTGACAAGCACTTGCCCCTGGATTGTCATGTATCTTTGGACATTATACCAATGAAGCTTAATGAAAGGAATTCATATTACAGAAAGCAACAGAGCATTTGGAGAGTCTTGGGACTGGTGCCAAAGGGGAAATGTGGTAGAATGTGTTTGCAGCAGATTGCTATGAAAAAAGTGACTCCCTGAAATCATTTTAGCAGGAGTAGGAGAGACAGAAGAACTGCTGACTGAGGTTCAGTGCTGAACTGGCACCCAGCTCAGTGTCCTTACTGCAATTTCAGCACCCTGGTAGGGAGCTCACTGTAGTTCCCTTATTTCATCCTTCAGCTACTGGGTGAAACCATGTGCGCCACTTAGCTCAAGTTTAGAAAGCATTTTGCATCATACATGACAAATATTCACTATAAATTAAAACCCACCCAAATGAGTGGAGAGAACATAAGCGAAAAAGGAAACAACAGAAGTGGGGAAAATTACAAGGTATTTTGTCAGGTGGTGATGGTTCTGAGTAACATATTATCAAAAGGATAATGATCAATAAGAGATGCTCAGATGGAAAGCAGAAAATTATCTATTGCTCAAAGGAAACTATGGGGCTGATGAGGAAGTAGAAAAAGAGTTCTAAGTATGGATAAGTGACATAATAAAGAAACAAGATGAAACAGCTTTATCTTTCCATTTTATAGCACATATTGGAGATTTGGGTTAGAAAAGTCACAGCAATGACAGATACTACAGGAACCAATTTTGAAAAAAGAAAATTGGCTTTTTACATGATAGGAACCTTACCATAGTGAAATACTGTCAGCTTCAACAGAGTCTCCAAAAGTCTCAGTGTCTGTCTCTTTGCTTTGGATATTTGACACTAAAATCACAGCCATGTTGTCAGCTAGTGGCAAGGTAGCTTCATTAAATTGAAAAGGATATTTGCCAACTGACAGCAGTTAAAAAGAGAGACTAGTGTTAAAAAAAAAAGAAAAAAGATAATATTGTGAAGACAGAAGAGTAACTAGATTAGAGGTTCTCAGACTGTGTCTTGTGATCACTTGCTAAAGGGTCTTGGAAAGCTCTGCATTAGTTTTGCATGGCCTTGACTTCCAGCTGAATAAATATATCTAATGCTTCCCTAAAATCTGCATTTCAGTGTAAGCACTACAAAGACAGATCCTCTTCAGTCCCCCTGAGCTAACCAGCAAAAGTATTTGCAAAGGAAAATTGTGTCTCACAAATCTCCTATACTTCCTGTGACTTGTCAGTAGAGCTAGTGGATGAAGTTGAGTCAGCTAAAATAATTTTCAAAAGGTGTTTGACAGGGACCTTTATGAGGTACCACAAATATTTCTTAAATCATCATGTGTAGAGAGACAAAATATTATGAATCAAAAATCAGCTGGGTGAGCACAAGCAGAGAGGAGGATTAAACAGTTGGTTTTCTTAATGACCCAATGATAAGTTCTGGTTTTGGCACCGAATGAACAGCAAGATTATTCATGAGGTAAGACATTAAATCTAGATGATACCCATCTCCCTACTTGTTATTAATTACAATTTTTCTGAATCAGTCCAACCATTCCCGGTATCATGTGCCACACAGCAAGACTGATGACACTAGATAAATAGCATTGCCTTAAGTCTAGAGTGAATACTATTATTTACTTCTGCATGGTACTTTTCCTGAAAAATTATCAACAAACTAGGGTTAAAAGCTCCAAACAAAACACTGCCAAGCAGTCGTTAATCCCCAAGAAATGTCTGGTTCCTTAATTGTTGCTGCAGAAACTGAAGTTGGAGCAAGGATATGCAATACTATAGATTTCTTTATTTGTAGGTTTTCCCTTCAGTGAGAAGAAAAGGCAAGTTGGCATGTTAAGTAAGATTAACTAGGCTTGGACCTTTATAGCTTGTAAAACTGGACATTTATGTATGATTCCTGAAAACTGATTTACTACAGGTAGAGACAAGTAGAGCTGCAGGGTTGTAGAGTTACAGTGTGCATGTGAATGAGATGTGCCATCGCCACCAGCCCCACAAATATGCCAGTGCAAAACAACATTGCTGCAACTCTCACAAGGAGAAATGTGTGTTACAGAAAAAAAGAGAGAGTCTCCGAGCTGCTCCTTGGACTTGGGCATCTGGCTGCAGGAGGAGGAGGGCAGTCATTGTCATCTCAAACAAGCTGTCTTCCAGTTGGGCAGGACGTATCATTATCCACACATATTTTTAAGCAGCCTGGTCAAGGCTTCCTTCTTTGATCTACAAGTCTTTGTTTTACCCACTTCTGGACCCCAAATGTCTTCTCAGTACTTTCTTTAGTTGACAGTGTTCAGGCTTTAGGATTAAGTTAATCAAGTTTGAGAAGACTATAAATTGGTTTTAAATTGGACCATTATCTTGTCGTGGCTGGAACATTTTCTGGTGCCAGGTGTTTCTGACTTATTTTTTGTTTGATTTCTGCTAAAAAAGACCCTGCTTTTTTTCTCCTTCTAATTTCAAAAACCTTTTGTGTCAATCAATGTTCTAACACCAATTTGAAGGTGCTAAGGCTCTTAAATGCATTTAAATTTTCATCAGTCCTTTCCAAACAGTTTTCAGTCCAGCGGGTACTTTATGGCAGTGCTGCCAATCCCAAACTCCAAAAACAGGCCATTTTCCTGAGAAAAGAAGATGTGCATGAAAGTTCATTGTACAATAAAAGTTGAGTCTTTTCTGTTTAGTTAGTTAAATAGTTGCCATTTAGGCTTGCATTTTCAGACATTTCACACCATGTACCAAAAAAAAAGATCTCAGTATAATCATATGTCCCTACTGGTCTTTCGAATCTGTCTCAAATATCTTCAGATAGAGTCTAAAATCGTGAGACTTGGCACACTTGAACATATTCTGGATTTGTTTCTGCTTGATCTTGCAAAGTGTTGACATTTTCTGGACACCTAAATCCTTTCTCCTGATTTTTGAGGCTCTGTTCTTGGCAGCCAGAAGGAGACTCTGCACATAGTTTAATGTTTCTATTTTCAAAAAAACATTATACTACATTTAAATCTTACCATTCCTTAGTGCTGACAGCCTGTTGTTTGGGACATTTTTCATGGTGGCTTTCTGATTATTTTTTCCTAATTTTTTTTTAATTTTATAGTTGTCTGAATTTCAAAGGGTAGAGATAAATAAGCAATATAATCACAACTCAGTGTATTATTCTAGTAAATTCACATTCAGATATTCATGATAATGGCAATTATTAACCCTGGCAGATATCAGTATCTTGCTAAATCTTTGTTTCAGAAAGGGTTACATCAAATTTAAATTATGTAGATGGCTTTATTATGTACTACAACTGAAATTGAAAAAAGGAGAAGAGAAACTAGTTGGAAAAAAAAAAAAAAAGACCATTAAGGCTATTTTTCATTGAAGTGTGGATGAGAAATAATGTTGGAGAAAATAAAGAAATGAAAGATTTTGACACGTCAGAAAAAAAGGTCACCCTTGTTTTTAATCAACCCTCTGGTCCTTCCCCTGGATGAAGGCATCATTGTCAGACTCGGGCAGACAAGGTGGGAGGAAAGAGCTCTGCTGCCGTAACAGATTGGCTCGTGCTGGCACAGAGCAGACTCCTCAGGAGACGTCTCCCTGAAGGTGACAGTGGGGTCACCAGTTGTATAACCTGGAAGAACTGCTTCTTGAGCAAATGGCAGTCACAAGCACTGAATAGAATATTTCACAAGTAGGATAACTTTAGGTCAAAGCCACCAGATGTTCCCAGTCTGGCTGCCCCCATTCTGCAGTTGACGGAGATAACATAAAGCATTGTCCTTTGGAAGAAAGGGACACTTAGTCATTCCCATGTGTACTTTTGGGTTCAGTACCTCAGCTTGTAGGGAAAAACACTTTGGTTGGGAACAGGGTTTTAGCAGTGGAAACACCCCTAGTCTATGTACGCAACATCACATTTCTCACAAAATAAATGGTCTTCTGAGGGAAAAGCAAGGCAAGCAGGTGTGAAAGTGGTACTTTTTTAGAAAACACGCTTAGGGTTAAATATCCACATTGCAATGTTTCCACATTGCATTTTTGTCAATTTATAGTCATACACCTTTACTGCTGGAATATTCCTTAATACATAATTCCTTAATCTTTTGCAAACAGTAGCACATGTGCCAGATACTTGAGGCAAACAGCAATCTGATTGCCTATGTTTTTTGCTGCCTGAGTTTTAAGAAGTTACTGTATATTAAAAATTGCTATATACTGTTATTGCTGGCACTTATCAGATAAGGAAGTCATAAGATGAATGATCTGCCTCAAAGAAGTGAAAAGCAAAGCAATTCTGATACTGAAACTGCAAACCAGATGATGCTCTGATTAGAGGCATGCACATAGATTACAGAAGTACAATAAATCATGTAACTTTTTAGCCCCAAATAAAATAAAAGAATGCAATTTTTATTAGGAAATAAACTGTTTATCAAGATTGCTTTAAAGGTGACATTTATTGCTAATAAACTGTGTTGAAAGGGCTGGTCCTTTCATTGGCAGAACAGCCGGAGTCTTTCCACCATGTAAAAAACGCAGCAGCTCAGTCCATGCCGGGTCAGGAAGCAGTTCTGTCAGCACTAATGAGGAATGGGCAAGAGACTCACACACACTTTTTTTTCAAACAAGAACATTTCTCTTTAAAAAGGAATGAGTCATGGAAATGTAACTCCAGTATTATTTTGGGAGGTTGTGGATCTCTGCATGGCTCCTTGGAATATCACTGAGAAACAATTCCACAGTCAGTTAATGGTAGCAAAACCCAGCAAAGCATCTGCCAGGCAGACTCTTGATAGCGTCAGCAATCCCCCTGCTTAAAGCAGGATGTTATTGGCTCTTCAGCTTTTCTAACATTAGAGCTAACTTTCAGGATTGTCATGCTTGGCACTGTTTCTCATATTAATTCTCTTAAGTTACTGTGTCCTAAATCTTGTGGCTGTTAGTGCTGAACATGTCAAAGAACCATGTCCATCCCTTAAGATCCTGCACTAAAGAGGAACAAACTTCTTGTCCGAAGTGTTTCATTTATCTCTCCCCAAAAGCTGCTTTGCTTTGGAGACCAACTCATTCAGACTTGAATCATAATAATACTGAGCATGTGCCTGCCTTCTACTTGAAACTGTGTACAGGATGACTACATAAAAGTCAGGTCAAGCTACATCCATCTCTTAGGTATGAAAAAATGTCCCTCAAGACAAAACAGGGAGGAGAAAAACATGGAGTGCCCCACACCTCATTTGGGGCTTGCCACATATCTGTGTCATGCAAGGCACAAACACGTTGGAGTTAGGAACTTACTCAACTCCTTCACAATGATAAAGGCAATTTTAGGAATTAACTGTTAGCAAGTGGTAAGCATTTACCATTCTGACCTTGCCTGTAAAATCTGTTTTGTGATTAGTCCATAGTGTGTACCCCATTACTTGGTCATAAACTGAAATTTCTATTCTCCTCTACAAAAAAGTGCTGTTCTGTTGATCTCACCAACCCAAATACTTTGTGTATTAAAATGTATTTGCAGATTGTCAGAAAAATCAAACTTTTTGCACTTAAGATGCATTATCTATTCAGGGAAAGGAGACAGTGCTTAGGAACTGCTCTCAAGAGTGTAAAAATCATTGTAGCTCATGTTTTGTCTAGATTATAAGAAAACTGGGCATTTCCTATAACTTAATATTCCTTAACTTAAATATTCCACTGCCCAGGTACTCTTGCTGCTGATATGCTATCATTGTCTCCTTTTCTACTGACTTTCTAACTGCAGTTTGCTGAACAACATTGTTTTTCAGGAGATGACCCATTCATGGCCTCCGCCACTGTCAGCTATTCACACACCAGGAAAGGCAGAACAAAGCAAGTTTCCCTTCCCAAACAAGGTAAGACATTCAGCATCATGTAGCAACATTCCTCCTGCACCTCACAAGATGTCCTACACAAGCCCTGAGTAAGGTCTCTGGGCTGAGGTTGATGCCCTGGTGACGATCTTCTTCATGTGTGTGTGCCAGTATTCCCTGTCTTTTCCCTTCTTACAGCCTCGGCGGGGCTACACAGTCTGCATGTCTTGGCAGCAGAATTGATGGTGGTGTGGGGTCACAGGTGCCTCATGGCAAGGCAAAACCACAGGTGTCTCTGGTGGGATGTCCAGATGGGAGGGCTTCTGCTGAGGCTCCTGACTGATACCTTAGGGCACAGACAGCAGCAGGAAGTCAGGGAGCTCCTGCATCCATTGCTCCTGCGTCATTTGGCTTCACCAGCTGAGATTTTGGTTGACCGTTGACCTTTGAAGTCCAAGGAGGCCTTCACTAGTACACTGGCCTCTAATTGGGCCTGAGGACTGGCCGTACATCTTCTGCCACCAGCCTGGCTTCAAAGGGGCAGCTTTGCTAGAGAGGCAGTCAGCCCAGTGCCATGATGCCCAGAGGGGCCACAGAAGCATTTGCCACAGAAACGTTTGATCCCCCAAGAGACCATAGCCACTAGTCCTGCTGATGCTTCCTTAAAAGCAGTCCCACTATTGGATATGTATCCAAGGAAGGATGCAGAGCAGCATGGTAAAGCTCATCAGCACAAGCTTGGGGGGAAACCACATTATTTACACATGGTAAGTCAGGAGGGAATGAAATCCGCTATCTTGTGCAAGAGCCAATAAATTTCACATTGTATCACCATATACTGTGTAGATGTCACAAGCATATTTCATGCAGCCTTCAAGCTTGAAAGATGGTATTGATGCTGTTTATAGTCTTTCTCCTGTTAAAGCAAGCTCATTTGGCAACTTCTAAGTCCATTCTGCAAAATTTAGTTCAGGGAATAATTATAACTACAAAGCCAAGAAAACTTCATTTGCCTACATAAAAGAGCTTTTCTGTGGATGAGAGTGTCATGATTTTGAAGTATCAGGGGTGTAAACCAAGACATCTCTGACATGTTATGAAAGAAAAAGAAGGAAATAACTCACTATTTGCTTGTTGAAGGCAGAAAAATGACTGAAGATGGTAGGTGAGCTAGAGGTTTGTTAAGTTAGAGTCTAAGCCCTTGAGGAGAGAGGTGGATCAGCAGCTTACAAGCAGGTGAAGTGCCTGATAGGGATGACAAAGTGACGTGGTGCTTTCAGTGCTGCATTTCCAGCCACAGTTATCACCGCACGATGTGTTTGTGTGGCACGTGTGTAGATGTGCATGGGCAAGGCACCTGTCAGTGGGTCTGTGTGGCCATCATGAATCCACTTCCTCACAACTAAATGTATTGTGATAAATATGGGAACAGGAGAACCACAGAGCAGAGAGCAAAGATACGTGAATAATGGTTGATATTGACTTTCTCGTCTTCTCTCTGCCTGTTCATCCATCTCTCTGGGAAATTTTCTCTTATTTTGAATTGCAGGGCCACTTCAGAGATCTACCATTCATTATTAAAGATCTTTTTCAAGGAGGTTTCCTTTTCTCTTCCCAAAGTATAGTTTCCATTTTTTTTTAAGCTTAGGATGGACAAGATATCATCTAGTAATATATGAGCATACTTTTGTACATATAATAACATCACAACTGTATTGTGGACAAGGTGGTCTACATGGCCAGAAATTAGAGTGCTTTGTGTGTGATGGGAAAGAAGTACCTTTAAAAACTCACCAGAGTCCTGGAACAATCCTGTATTACTTGCCATAGATTATGTTAATTTTAGACACCACTTCTATTTTAAAATATTTTTAAAATAAGTAAAAGCTATTCTGTGGCTTAATCTGGTAATCTGTACAGTTACATACTATAGAAAGCTTTTCAGGCTCCAAAATGCAAAAAAACACCCTGGTTTCCTAATTTTTCAAACATGTTTTTCAAAATTCTATAACCTAGCTATTGCTTTTCACAAAGCATAGTGTAAAATCTTTATTGGACCTCACAGGAAATGTTTCCGTAGCTCTCGGAAAGCTTTCCCACAGGTAAACCATGTAGCTGTGCCTATTTTTGTAAACCTTAGGGCTGCACCAAACTTTTGTGGATCGCACATTATTCAGATAAATGGGTCTGTCAGTTCAGTAGTGACCAAGGCCAATAAAGACACTGAAAGGCTAAAATCACAGCTTCATCTCTTAGTTCCAAGTCATGCACAGTAACATGATTTCCTTTTCAGTCTTAATGGCAGTGTTGAGACATCAGTTCAATCCATTTGCAGAGACTCTTCCAGAAAGAGAAACAAGTAGGCTGCACCCACTTTTAACAGAAGACAGTTCCCAAACATAAAAATACTCATCATTTTGGGAATGGGAAAAAGAGAGGCTTGTCAGGCTCTTGCCCTGTTACAAGGATGCAAATCATAGCTACTTTTTTCGTAAAAACGGAGTGTCAGCATCATTAGTTCACATTCACGCCGCACTGCTTTTAACCTGCAATTCAAGTAATTAGCAATCCGACAGTTTGAAACTTGAAATTTATTAATTAGGCTATTAAAGTTGCAAAGGCCACAGCAACTATAGCTAGAGTGGTTTTGAAATCAGTCTAGTAAAAAAAGCTAAATATCTGAGATTTATACATCACGAGTATAACGGAATTCCACATTTGAAACTGCACGTGTGGATGTACCAGTCAATATAACTAAATGCTCATTTGATGGAGGGGTTGGATGTGCATGTGCTGTACTTCTGTATGAAATCAGGCCTCATTAGCATGGGAGGTTTGCATTCATTGACAAGAATGGGAGGAGTGTCTGGGTCAGGTTTGACGCACGTGGCAGTGCCCAGTAGGCTTCCAAGTACTATGCTGCTGGAGGAGCACCACCAGAGACTTGTCCTTTATGTAATGGAGGGCATAAAGGTCCACTTCATCCTTAACTTTGAATTTTCTTTCTCTCTGGTATTAATTTGTACTCTTGAATTTTCTAGGAAGGGGCAATGACAGTCTCTTTATTTCTTGTTTTTCAAAGCTTAAGGATAATTGATTGAATGTGTGATGTGACAAGCTGTGTGTGTTTTCCTTTCTCCTATCTCTGCCAGACTTTGTTATGTACAAATGATCAGGCATTTCTTGATTTTAATTTTATTAAAAGCATATTAATAAATAAACTTTAAATGAATAATTAAATTTGTAAATAAGAGCTCACTTGATGCTTATGTGGTTGAGCTGTCATGTTCAAGCATTAACTCTCTTGTGCAGGAAAAAATGCTGTTAATTCTGCTGCCTTCTTTGCTCTCTTTCTTCATTTTTACTGTGATTTCTTGTCTTGATAGTTTGATCAGGTGTTTGATTTCTGATTAGGTACATGTGATATTATGGGATCAGCCTTCATTTTGTTATTTGAGAATTAATTTAGCCACTCCAGGAGAACTGTTTTCTTGTCACAAAGCTATTGGGTGAATATTCTCAGCAGATGCTAAGTTATCATAGTGATGTTGTTCTTTACAAGTGCAATTCATTTGTTTTTTCCTTTCCTGCTGGTTTTAACAAGCTGGAGGAAATATGCTGGACAATAATCTTCAGAAATTAAGAACGTCACCTTTTTTTTAAAGTTACATTCTTTTTTTCCTCCATTAGTGGAAACATTCTATATTTCTCTATGAGATATTTTTACTAGCCTTTGGCAGAGGCAAGATGCTGTACTCAGCAGTTAAAGGGGAAGGTGCCCTCTTCCTGAGGTCAATGAAAAGGTAATAGAGTGAGCAAGATCCTTGTTTAGAAGTTTCAAACACTTTTACAAATACAAGGATATTTCCCTCAAAATGATTGTATTTCCCTGAACTTCTCCAGGTACATAAATTCTCTGTTTTGGAAACTGAACATGCTCTAAAAGCCTACATTTATTGGGAGTGTGGTTGGCTACAAGAATAGCATTTAAATTCAAGTGTACATACCACTACATCACCGCTGCAAGTCGATCTTGACTTTTTCAGATTGCATCCAGTCACTTGAGAAAACCAGGCTTTAATCTCTCTTCATCAGAAACATTCACAAAAAGCTGATGCAATTTGTCAAAAGTACACAATTTCAGGTTACTGAGAAATTATTTTTGGCATGTGAAGCATGGTACAGATCTTTTCATATTGCAGTTGATGGTAGAAACTCTTGGGCTTGCCCAGAAATTGGACGTCTCACATTACAGGTATGTAGGGTGGAAGTTAGTTGCAGATGTGTGTTAGGGTATTAAAATTACAGATCAAAGCTGTGCAGCCTGGACAGAGCAAAATGAGCAGATCAAGGGATTCTGATCAGCTGGGCTCTCAAGATGCCAGGGCCTGCTATCCAGCCAGCCTCTGTTTAGAGGGCCCACAAAGCTCTTGGGTCCCCAGGCCCGTGAAGAATTCTCCTGAGTGACTTAGCAGCACAATCTCAGCCCACCCAACCAAGTCAGAGCATCCTCAGCTCTCTGGGGGCCTGCAGGTCCTCTCCCCATGAGCTCTGTGTTTGGCTCGTCCCTCTGTCTCTGTGGACCAGGGATCTGGGGCAGCACTCAGTTCCTCACCGAAAATGACCGCACGTGTTCCTGTGGGGGCCTGGCCTCTCTGAGCAGTCTTAACTGCAGCTGTAACTGCAGCATGGATAGGAGGAGGTGTTCCTGTGTGTGTCTGGGTTATTCAGAAGCAGTATTACGTATGGGATACTTTTCCTGCTGCCATCCATGGCAAAGAATTATTTTTTCCCTTGATTTAATTATCTTTTTGTTATGGTTTATATTTGTATTTAAAGGCTTTTTTAATATATATTTTTATGAATGCAAACAAATTCTGTGAGTAAAACACAGTGAGGTAACATTTGCGCTTGAGGGAAAAGTGGTCTGATTTATTGCACCACATTCACAGATATTGCTGTTGTCATACAGGGTCGACCTTGTAATCTCAGGGACCCAGAACTAGTCTGTATTTTCATTCTCTGATGCTGTCAGTGTCAACATGAGAAAAGAAAAGACCAGCTGTGCTACTACCTCAGGAATCCAATGGTCCATGAAACAATATTGGCCTTCCCTCTGTCTTCTCGTCTGAACTTGTAGGAGATAATCGACGAGTTTTGGCTGATCAATACATGAACAGTGAGCAGGAGAGTCATAATAGCTATACAAGGAATTGCACCATTAAAGGGTTGTTGTCAAATAAGTTTATAAGCCTAATAATTAATAGATTTTCCAATAAATATTGGACTTAATCTTGTAAATGAAAATTACTTTGAAACCAAATGAACAATCATCAGTGCTGTTTGTACAGTTAAGGTTATGTCAAACAAGTATTGCAGAAAAAAAATTGCTGAAAAAATAATACACCTTCCTTTTTTTCTGTTATTACTGTAGGAGTCACAACAGGGATCTACAGGACACAGCAACACAAGTAAGTACCAGCTCATTTTCTGGCTTAATTGGGTGGAGGGGTAGACAATGACTTAGAAAAAGGAGTGACTGATGAAGTAAGGGATCAGTGGAAGACTGGGACAGCACAAAGCCTCAGCAGGCAGTACTCAGGTATGGACAAATATGGAGAACTGAACTGAAGAGGGACCATCAAAATGTCAGCTCTTTTGGTGGCCTGGGAAGAACAAAAAAGTTTTCATTTCACTATGGCTAGTCCATTATGTAAATGAGAAAGACTGAAAGAGCAAAAGAGTGGGGTTTTTGGAAAGCCAGAAAAGAGCTGACCTACTTGCACAGATCCAGACTGCCAGAAAATTGTGCAAGAAAACTTGTAATCATTTATCTTTCATAGGCAATGGTATATTTTGTGGCCATTGCACAGTAAAAGCTGCATAAATCTTGCCAAACTCACACTAGATAACATTTCAAAGACCCTGTAGCTGTGAGTCTTTTTGGCTAGCAGCGTGGGTAGAGGAGTGATGGGTGCTTGTGTGGCTCCTGCTCAGGGCTTTCCAGTGGACTCCAGTTTACAAGTCAAGGTGCAGATCAGTGGCACTTTAATTACATTTAACTTTGGTAAAAAACGTAGCATCTGTATTGAACAGGAAGATTGAATTGTTCTGTGAAACAAAATATTAATCCTCTCCCTTGACACCTCTGATGGTTGTTGATGGTGTCTTGCATATTAAAAATACATGATTCTATCCTGCTTTCCACATAAAATCATCACAACCAAAAGAATTATTTTGCTTGCTTCTGACCTGTCAGCGAACACAAGGCCCGGTTTGCAAATTGCAGGGCTGTGACTGAAGGTGAAAAATGCCCTGAGATTGTAGATAGGGCTTTGAAAAGGTCTGGTCACCCACTGTGTGAGGGAAAAGACATCCAGAGAGACAAGGCTGGAAGATGCAGGCTTTTAAAATGGTGTGGCTTTTCACTGGGGAAAGGTCAGCGTGAGGAAGACAATGTTGTGAAGAAACATGCAGTGGTGTCACTTAATTGCTGGCATTGGTTTGATATTGCTGCAAGTACCAGCACTAAGGAAATAACAAAAGGCAAAGGGTATGAGGTCAGAAAATAATGAATACAGTAACGAGAAAAAAAAGCACAAAAGAACCATAATGGAGAGGGCTATGCAAACACAGGCAGAGGCACAAGCGTGACAAACACACCGGCTGAGCTGAGGGCTTTGCAATGACATCAGAGGCCACAGTATTTGGCCAGCTTTGGTCCTAGCTGAGTATTTTCTTCTTCCAACACTTGAATAAAATAGGTTGTTCTGCAGATTTAATGAAACCTGCATTCCTTTGTATTACAGAATTGATCCTATGATCTTACAACTTTTCCCTGCTTCTTACTCCTGTGGTGTCTGACCCCACTTCACTTCCTATTCTCCCATCCCTCCTACACCCCCATACTCCAGTTTCTCCTCTCTTCATTCATCCTGCTCAGTAAAATCTGCAGCTGGGCAGAAGCTACACTTGGTACTGCCTAGCTGATGGCAACCAAACTGAAGAACAGCTGGACCCATGCAGAAATATTTTTTCCATTGGTGGCAAAAGTTAGGGTCACTGTTGGATGCTCAGACACATTTTCTAACATCACAGAGAGAGTTTGACTACCTGAGAGCCGTATCCATGAGAATTCCCACTGAAGTGCTGGAGTAAGATATCAGATACTACCCAGTTAGAATGAGATATAGACTTTACCAGGCGTGTATGTCAAACTCAAAGGAAATTTGGGAAAAAGTTATTCAGATGTGTGGCGGGTTGAACCTGACTGGACACCATGTTTCCACCAAAGCTGCTCTATTACTCTCCTGGACACAGGACAGAAAATACAACAAAAGGCTCATGGATGGAGATAAAAACAGGGAGACAGCACTCACCAGTTACTGTAATGGGCAAAACAGACTCAACTTGAGAAAATAAATTTAACTTATTACCAATCAAATCAGAGGAGGACAATGAGAAATTAAATCAGACCTTAAAAGCACCTTCTCCTCACCCATCTCTTCATCCTAGGTTCAACCTCACTCCCAAATTCTCTACCTCCTCCCCACTAGCAGTGCAGGGGACCAAGGAATGGGGGCTGCAGCCAGGTAATCAAATCACACCTTGTCTCTGACACTCCTTCCTCCTCAGGGAGGGGACTCCTCACACTCCTCCCTGCTCTGGTGTGCAGCCCCTCCCACAAGAGACAGTCCTTCATGAACTTCTCATGAGCCCTTCCCACAGGTTCTGCTTCTCATAAACTGCTCCAGCATGGGTCCCCTCCACAGGGTGCAGTCCTTCAGGAAAAGGCTGCTCCAGCCTGGGTCCCACACCGGGTCACAGGTCCTGCCAGCAAACCTGCTCCAGAGTGGGCTCCTTTCTCCGTGGGTCCACAGGTCCTGCCGGGAAATATTAGCAAATTACTCTGTGAGAAAGAACTCTAATGGTCAATGTATTCTGTAATCCAAGTGCACATCTTCAGAGTCCCAGTTAGCTGTTTTTTCCCATTGCACCCTGACTTCTTTGGAGAGGGTCTTGAGCCTGTCATTTGCAGTGGTTTTACTGCAGCTGTCAACATTGTCTTTCTCATGGATAGCATTTGCATTTCTGTCATCCTTCCCCCACAAGGAAATCAAAGCATTTAAAAACTCATAATGGCTGAAATTATACTAGTCCATCACAATAAATATAATTTATCCCTGTTACCCAGAAAGGGAAACTTAATCTGGTTGGGTGATTCACCAAAATTCCAACTAAGAGGAGAAAACTCCTTTTCTGGCCACCCATTATTCAACAGGGGAAATCCTACTAAAGTTCAATTGAAATTTATTTTGAAAATTGAGAAATCTGGACACATCTTCTGCTTGTATCTAAAAAGATTAGGTAAGAAGTTTCATGAGATGAGGCAGAAGCTAGCAAAGACCTCCCAGTTCTGTGGCTAAGGATCTGTGGACTGATAATTTCCACTGTGTGTTTTCTGCATAGACCCACTGACACACACCTGTCTCAGGAGGCATACACAGTGCTTAGCATCTGAAACAAAGCGTGCTAACAGCAATCCCATAGCAAGCTGGGGGGCATGTTCTTTGTTAATTCCAAAAAGGCTAAGAAAAACAAAGGTTCACACAAATTTGCCCATAAGAAGCAGTCAAAACTAGAGAAGATTTAGCAGTGCAGCAAGTGCCAGCCCCCTTAATGGTACCTGCATGCGTTTGACAGGTTACATGAAAAAATCAAAAGCAAATCTTAATTTGGCCATGAGTGAGTGTAAAAAAGCCAAGTTACTGTAACAGGTAATTACCTTTTTTATACCCTTATCTAAAAAAATTATCTGTACTGTATCTGTGACATTCAACTGTGCTTAGGCCATACTCATTTGTAAAATTTCTACAATTCAGTCAAGTGAGAATGAAGTTGGTAAGAACTGATAAAGCATTAATGGCCAGATTTTCTACTCTGATAGGCTGGAGTGATGCAGTTCTACCATCTGTACAGGCTCCGTCCTTCCTCTCCACACAGAAGTACGTTAAGTGACAATTAGCATAAAAGCAGCTACACATGCTTATGGTCGGGTAATCCATTAATATCCAGTTTGGCTAAATCACAGACATTCTGTTTCCTCACAGTACGTATGCTGTTTCCCTTGTTGCTGCATTAACATGCATTGCTGAAAGTAGAACTGATGTGAACTCTCCTGGCAAAGCACTCAGGAATCCATATTCCCTTTCACACTCAAGCAAACCAGTGTTCATGGTAATAATTCATCACTTAGAGAAGACCCAAGTTACAAATAGAAAATCTTTGAATATATGCCAACTGTTACTGTTGGTTTCTTGTTCCAAATTACCATCATGCAGATGAGCTCCAGGGCTCCAGGTTCCGGAAGGCTGACTAACGTATATTGTAGCAACAGCTTCCTAGCCAGTAAGTTCACCATCTGGATATACTTTCTGAGGTCTCTGCTGAAAGTGAAGGGTGGCCTAGAGATTATGGAGTGGATGTTTTCCATCCTGTATGGATGCCCTGCTCATGCTTAAATTTTAGGTGGCTTTAGCTGTCCTCTTACAGTGAATGCTGAGCTTCCCTAGAGGTCCATGAAGGCATTGGTAGTTTTGAAGCCATCCAGAGTTCTACCTATCCTATTCAGTAAAGTTTAGGCACCTCAGCTGGATAGACACAAACCCTACCAGAGGGGAGGATGACATCTAAAAGCACCATGTCAAGGTGTTTGAGATACCCAGAACTTCCACTACGAGACAGCTACCTCCAGAAGGTCACTGTCTAGAGTGTCCTTCAGCTTCCTTCTGCACAGCAGTGGAAGAACACTGGTTGCAGAATCCTGCCTCTTCTGAAGGCAACAGCAAGTTTTCCAGAGGTGCCCTTAGAGATGCTGCTCTGTGGAAACTGAGGGTAAGGTCTTTGCCAGCAAAGGATGATGCTTAATGCTCATGTGCATGGACTAGGTCGGGACTGATTCCAAAACCCATTCAACTCAATAAGCAGCACATCAGGCAACACCAAAACAACCTGACCAAAATAAGAATTTCTGAAGTTTTTTTCAGAAGGAATAGGTGGATTTTGGCTTAACACAGCTCGTTACAGGGTAATGGAGAAAAACACATCCATCAGTAAACCAGTCACATTCAACCTCTGCGCCTCCTTGTCTGCTAGGCAACATAAACTCATGTGTAGACAGCTATTAGCATCCAGTGACACACAAGAGCAGCAGCATCTGCACACTCACTAGGCCCACAATTCAAGTTCAAGGTGATTCAATTGAAGTAGCACACCCTCTAAATCCGTGGTAGAGCTACACAGAAATCTTACACTGGCGTGCAGCTCTCTCAGGTAACTCAGAGAACATTAATTGCAGCAGTCAACATCAGCCTTACCGTTTTTTGGCAGGGGGTGGAAAGGACTGTGCCTGACTCAGCAGAAGCAATACCACTCCGCATGCCAGCAGCCTGCCTCGCACTATCCGTGCTATGTAATGAAGTTGTGTTGGGCAGATACATTATTTTGGACCCAAGATGGGGATCATCACTAGCTAGCATACCAGGACCCATATGATTCATAAGGAAATGTGAAGAAGCATCCCTTGGGCCTCAGGTGCCTCTCAAGCATTTGGGTACTTGGCTTCCCCTCGGCACTGAGTGCCTAAGCCAGCATAGCAAAGAGGGCTTCCCCAGCCCCCACTTACAGAAGCTAAAGATCAAATCCTTAACATGCCAAAATGAATGTGAACCAAAATACCCACTGGCAGAACTGTGCCCTGATCACTGCCTTCCTCCTCTCAGATGATGCTGTTTTGCTTTGTACGAAATAATTACTGTTCCTGGAGCAGGGTTCTGGAGCAAGTGCATGTTGTATGGAGTACACTCTCAACAGCAGAGCTGTAGGGTCCTAGAGAAATCCTTTTCATTGTTCCAGGGTCTGGTCTCCCTGGTAAAGCCTGTGTTCTCTAAGCATCTCCTCTTGTGGAGTTTCTCTGCCTACATTTACAGAGCACTTGTCAGTGACAAGGAAAGTCAACTCAGGATTGACTCCCTGCTTGCAAATGCTCCAGCAGTGCCCCTGCAGCCCTGTGGTTGCCTCCGCAGCTGTCTGTGTGTGTGTGTGTGTGGCAGGAGTGGTCAGTGTTAGCGATGAATAAAGCATTGATGTGTCACAGCTGAGCAGTTTTCATACTGACCCATTTCTGATGTCATTTTCTTCTTCTCTTTTAAAGGGAAAAGTGATGTAGAGCCAAAGAACCCAGAGAAAAGCGCAACCCATACATCGTAAGTCACATTTGCCTTTAAAATTGGAGAAGGCAGCTGTGTTTTTGTCAGATTTGTTGGGCAAAATAGAATTTGTTTGTTTTCATTAAGATAAAGCTCTTTCACTGATGCTTTTCGTAAAACGGCTTTTTAGATAATGACTAAACATTAATTATTCCTAGAACTTCTGCATGCTAGTAAGTCAGCAATCTTTGCAAGTGAAATGGCTCCATATCACACGGAATAGATATGAAATTATTTTTGTGGGTGTGCAAGGCTGGCCTTTAGAACCTTACTTCAACATTACCTTAATGCTGCTGCAGTTTGTCACACTTGCTAAAAAACATCATGTCACATATGCCTTTGATGTACTGATGTAATTTTAAAAGACTGCAGTCTGCAGCTTCACCTCTGAATTACTTGAAATCCAATTACAGTTATCTCTGGTCTCTCACGATTTTGTTGATGTTTTCGAATTAACGAAAGAAGTCAAGAAATAGATAGGAACAGGCACTTGTAATATATCAGTGTTCACCTTCACTTTAGTGCAACAATAGAACCTTTTACCATTTTTTACTCTAGTATTCAAAAGACTGAATTGTTTTGCCAACATAAACCAGTCTATGAAACAGATGGGCTGCAAGTTAAAAAAATTTAAAAATAGCATCAGTTTTCCAAACTAAGCGAGGTAAGTGAATTCTTTTAATAACTACCAGGCAGGAGCACTATGAATTTCTGCAAAATCATTCACCTTTTTAATTCCATTTGAGAGAGAGAGAAGTTCTTGTAACAGTCAGTCATGTGAGGTTTAGAGTGCATCTGGCCCATAATTTATGTTTTCTGATTCCTGTTATTTAAATTCAGAGCATTATATCATGTAAATCTCACAAGGTGTCACCATTTGTTACACGGCCAAAAGTAGTCACAGAAGGAGGTACAATAACAGTGATTTATGGTGGGACGTTTTGATTTCTGCTGCAAATGCGCATTAAAAATCTTCTGGAAATTAATCTGGAAAAAGATTTGACATGGTGTAAGAAATGGCTTGTCCTGCAGATTGTGTTGTGGAATGTAATTATAGCATGCAAGCGCATTTAGGCAGACTTATTAAATGAATTAAGCATTAGCAACCTTATGCCTTCTGATAGCATGATTGCTAAAGAACATTTAATGGAATGATTTCAATAATTATCATTTTTAAAATAATATTGCAATAAAGACCAAAAGAAGAAGGGTTTTAATGCCATCTGGAGGTATTTTGGAGAAATGAACACATTTATTTTTACTGATATTTAGCAATATGTAAAACATAAGCCATCCTCCACAGTGTTTTTTCTAGTTAGTATTTTATTGATAAGGAATGTTCTTTCCTTCTTCACTGGATCAAAAACCTGTAAGATTTCTGAACCACAATAGTGGTATCTCTAAAACCAAAATACAGGTTCAGAGGTACACCCCAGTATGGTTATGGGCTGGATTTGAGACTACATATGAGTGATATATTGTGTCAGAATCTGGTTAGGTGTGAAAGGTTCCTTGCCATTTAAGAGATCTTGGTACGTTCTGAAACTGTGCTGTCTACCAGCTACAGTATATTTCTAATGCTTATCTTTAAATTATTACTATATTCTAAGGCTACCCCACAGCATACATTGGTTCCCAGAAAAATTTTTAGAGGCAGAAACGACTTGTTGCTGTTGATGAATTACTGCATTCAGGAACCAGAGGCTGCTCTAGTTAGCAAAATTCCATAGAAATGGAAGCAGGAGAAAAAAGAGGAGATGAGAAGAAGGGAGCCAACAAGTGCTGTGTCAAAAGAGAAGGAATAAAGTTAGAGGGTTACAGTTAAGAAGTTGGAAAAGGAATTGCAAACATCAAGTTTTCAGAAAGAGATACAAAACTGGGAACAGTAGAAGAGAAAACCAGAGATCAGAAACTGAAGACAAGTAAAAGCCATTAGCAAACTAAAGATGTACACGTTACTCAATAGAAGGCTGGATCTGTGAGTGTTAGTGAAGAAAAGTAACTCACACTGATATGTAGCCAAACACCAACGCCCCAGTTCTCTTCATGCTACCCTGCTGTTGGCCTTTCCTCGGTTTCTTCTCTTTTCCACCATCTTCTAGGACATCCTTTTATCCCTGCTATCTCAGGCAGTCACGAATACAGAATTCCTCTGCTCTTCTGGGGCTGCAGCAACTCGCACCTGTGCACGCAATGCGCAGCCAGGAGAACATGCAGCGCACACCTGCGCATGGACGTGTGAGCCTGTGTGCCTGGCCTCTCTGCAGATGGATGTTCTCTTCCCTGATGCACATGGAGAAGACCGTGCCTGGGCAAGAGCTCCAGCAGTGCCCAGCTGGGAGCCTCAGGGGTGCGCAAGGGGCACGAATGCTGCCAGGGGTCCCTGTGGGTAAAGAGGCTGTACCCTCTTGCAAGGTGTCACTCCTCTCAGAGTGTCAAAGGGGCCCAGTTGGCATCTCCTGGCAGGGGTGCTAAAAAGGAGCAACATTGATGTAGGAGAGAGATGGCACGTTCAGGCCTGACAAGGAGAAACTGTGGATGCACCTCACTGTGAATCAGTTTCCCTGTGAAAATGGAACAAACAGCAACATAAAAGCCCCCCACAAAGTCATGTTTGCCTAGAGGAAAACTGCAGAAAAGATAGGGAGGATTAAATTAATGTTTTTTTCTTGATAATGTCTTTTTTATTTTCCTCAGGCATGTTACAAGCCTCACACTCTAGCCAAGCGTATATGATTCAGTGGCAGTTAATTCATCCCTGGTGCAGATATACTACCTCCATCCAAACATTATTTATGCAGCTTCAAAGGACAGGTTGATTACCCTCCTGAATCAGGCAGTGAGGCATTTGTGAACCAAGCATTAACATGACATCTCCCCTCAAGACAACTCTTGTGCCTTGACCACTGGGCTCCAGGTCCCCAAAAACAAACATAACCCAGAGACCTGGAGCCCCAGGACCAGAGGTGCTGTCTGTAACCTCCAAGAGTACGGAAACTGAGAGTGCAGAATGCATAGTGCTCTGTTCAGAGGCTTTGGGTACAGAAATCATTTGGAGCAGCATTATGCATAGGGGCTTTTCCTGTATGTCTAACTCCCTAGATAGACTCATTACGACATAGCTCTCCACTGATAATAATATTAATCATTTAAAAAATAGTAGGCATTAGATGATGCATTTTAATTGATGCAGCATCCTAATGAGGCAGATGAATAAGGGCAGTTATTGCAATGCTAAGGATAACAGAGATGGATTTAGGAGAATAAGACTGATGGAAAAGCGGGAAGGAAATCTAAGCAGAGCTGTATCATTTTGCACAATATTCCCGTGGATTTCACTGCCTTGGCATTCACAATAATCACCTGAGCTGGCATTAAAGAATTGCAATAAAAGGTGCAAACAATACAGAAGTGTTAAGCTGTCTGGAGTCTTCCCCAGTTGATTCATGTTCCTTGTAATTGAATGCTTTTAAAGCCATGAGCATTCTGTACTTGAAGGGGTTTTGTTGTCATTGTACACAATGTATATAGCTCTCTATGGGTCATATGGTTATAGCTTTGCTGAGCATTTCCAAACTTTTAGGACTGATCAGAAATATCTAGTGATGTTTTGTTCTTTTGTTTTTGTGATCGGAGAGTCAATTTTCAAGGGTCAGAAAACTTCCACAAATTTTGTTTAAAACATCTGATTTTTATTAAAATCCTTTCCCCCCACCGTGCTGTTTTTACCGCCAGAGTCTGGAGAGCTGCATTAAGACATGGGTATGGATGAAGGAAGAGTGGTCTTTGGTTCTTTGATATTTGCAGTTACACAATTTTAGTCTTTCTTTGACAGATCTGTGTCAAGGTCCTTTCAGTACATTTGTTCAGATTGTTGTAATTAAAACTTTTAATTTTATAAAACTTCTGTGCAAGGCAAAGTAATTCCAACCAGTGCACATGATTCAGAGAACCTTGCAGGGCCACAGAAACTTCTTCCTGAGCTGGGGAACTGGGATCTTCCATCTTCCCACGTGCAAAATATGATAATAATTTAAAAATGGCACAGATATACAAAGCGCTCAGCGTGACTCCTGCTCTTGACTTTCGATGTGCTGTCTGTTGCAATGTTCTTCAGCACCTTTGTGTTTGTAAATGATTTCCAGTTCAGACTACCCAAGGTTAATCATGCCTGACTGTGATTCACTGCTATGCATTTACCTCGACATTTCCAGTGCACTTACTTAATGATATCAGGGCTAGCAACTGGATACCTCAGTGCTGTCTCTTTATTAACCCTCCCACAATTGTTTTCATGCTGAGCTGCTCCAGATTTTTCCCTCCCTTTTTACAAGAGAATTAACTAAGATTGAGGGAGGCTTTTATAATTTATGGCAGTTGTGCAGGTTTTGTCCTTTGCTAATACTCTCTGAGAATCACAGTGATCACTATGTGTGTGTGTGTGTGTGTGTGTTGGCTTGTTTGCTTTTGCCAGGCAGGAATAGATGTTGGCTCTGTTCCCTCCCGGTACTGGTCCCCAGCATCACGTGCAGAACGGTTTGCTCAGGGGGATCTTCATTAACAGCACTAAAGTCAGCAGCTTCTAAGCTGCCCATTTGCAAACATTAGTGCTACAGTTTCTAGCCCATCCAACACCTGCTCATCATTCTCACCACCCTGATTCTCCTTCAGGAAGGAAACATCATGTTGGAGCAACATCACTGCTGTTCTTGCTTGATGTGACACGTTTGTATTGGCAGGAGCATCTCACGTTGTGATGCAGCTTTCCTCCTCTCTTGTCTTGCCCCTCATATCTTCAGAGTGGCTTACAGATAGTTATTCAACAGCTAAAATCACCTGCTGGTTTCCCCCTTCTGCAATGGGAAGACTGAGGCAGAAGGGTTACAAGGTGCCTGCAGAGAACAGAGAGAACCAGTCTCAAATGCAGGCGGTCAGTTTGAGCAAGAGCTGCCAGCTCACCATCCAGCTCTCAGCCCTCAGGGAGCTTGTCCTCTCACATCTGCTGACATGTGGTCTTGACCTCAAGTCTCTCAGGCAGCAACTGCAACCTGATGGGACATTGGGAATTGGAAGAGTAGCCTTAATCCCACCTCACTTCACTGAAAGCCCTGGTGCAAGTTATTATAAGTTAACCTTGGGCTTTTCCCCAGCTAAAATAATTAGACCACCGTGAAGACTATCTCATTAATATTTGTACCAAGTGTTGAAAAATGTAATGTCCTGTAAAAAAAGCTGAGGATTACTCACCCAGAACAGTAGAGGAAATGGGTAGTAGTTTAAGTTTTCAAAGACAGATTTGGGTAGTAAATGGTAAATGTACTGAGGAGTGCCACACGTAGGCAGAAAGGGAGAGCAGAAGCTGCTGCCTTTCCCAGGTGCCTGCAGACCTGGTGATCAGTGGCAACTCCTGCCCCATCACCATTCTTCCATCCTCTCCCCAGAGTTTCAGTCTTGGGACAAGTTTGGGACAGTTTAAATTAGAAAGATTTGTCTTTAGTCTTGCTGAACTAGAGGGAGAGATGGGACAAAGCATGCAAACTGTGGAGGAAAAAACCCTCCAGCAGTACACCTTCAATATCCTTCTTTTTGTTTGCCAAAAGGACCATGATGGATCAAGTCAATTGAACCAGAAAATAGCTAACAGATGGGCCTGGAGGACAATGGAAGGGGTGAAATCCATGCTAGTGAGGAAGCTGGTTCCAAAAAAAAAAGGGCTGCATACGCTGTTATGGGATATAATCCACTTTTCAGCTTTCTGATTAAGATACTGGGGTAACTTTCTAATCTCTCACAGCTCAGCTTGTGGGCAAGGACATCTGCAGCAGAGACATCAGCCAGTGATTTGGTGAAAACTCTTTTAGTAACTCCATGGGCTTATCCAGGTCTGTCCTGGAGCATATCAGTCTGCTCATAAGCCACAGATGACCCTGCTTTGCTGAGAAACACAACTTCCAAAGGATGGTAGCCAATATGAAATGTCACCCTTTATGATAATTTTTGAATTTTTTGTTTCTAAAGACTTTAATATGTCAATGGCTTTTAATGTGTATCTGTGATGTTTCTGAGAGAAGTCTTGCAGTCCATGAAAAAAAAAAAAATAAAAAGAAGAAAGAAAACAACCCCTTACTATGATGAATGAAGGCAGTGTTTTTCAGAGTGATGGAGGTCTTTAAAACTGCAGAGGTGAAAGTCTGGTGTTTATCCATGAACTAAGTCTCTGGCAGAAGAAGAAGGCTGGTTTCATTGCTCTATTCCACCTGTTTACTTGAGCCTCGGCTTGCAGAGCTAACCCCTAACACTGCCAGATTCTCACTCTGCTCAGCCAGTCCAGCAAGGGCAGCTAAAATTTTAAAACCCCCTCCTCAGTTCTCAAATTTCCATGAAAAAGTTCCTCTTTTCTGCTCTCTTCCCTGAAATATTACCCTTAGTGCATGTACAGAGTGTTTCTCTGTGTGTTAAATATATAGACTGTTAAAAATGTAATTCTACCACAACTTCCCACTCCCAAAAACAAAGTGATTTCACCTGTGGGATGCATCAGAGTCACTGTGGTATTGTCACAATGCTGATGTGAACTTTTCCTGCCAATTCCTAACCTTTTCTGAGCACAGATTTTTTGAGTTTACAGAGCACAATGCTGCTGATAGTTCACAAAAAAACCCTATTGTAAGTTGATACCAAGAAGTCTATTTTCTTCAAATGCTATAAAGACATTTTCTTGGAAGACATTTGCTCCCACACATCTTGACTGAATCTGTCTTTAAGGTCTACAAAGTTAAGGAGAAAGAATAAATTTGTATTACTGGTCATTTTTTTGCCATGTAACAAATACAGACACATGGTAGTCAAAGTTGATACAAGTAAAAATAATCTTTAAATAGCACCTAAAGTCATAAAAAAATCTCAAAAACATGATCTCCCTGAAAGAAGATGAGTTGGAGCTGATTTGTTGGGTTCAGAAAGAAAACATATGGAAACCCAATCTGACCTTAATTGCAGCTGTGGTTTTCCTGGGACAAAATTGAGCTTCTGTTGGTTTTGACTCAGACCAAAAAAAGCATTATCTGAGATGTCAACAAAAATGGGGATAGGTGAATGCTAAATAAAAGTACTACTGAGGTCTGGTGAAGTTATTTTTTGACTTAGATGGGGTGAGATAGGGCTTTCACTGTCCTATTTTTAAATGCTATCCCTCTCTTTTGCCAGATATAACAAATAGCTTGCATTAACCACCCTTATGGCTCAATGCAGAGTTTTATTTATAAAGTACCCTTGATACAGGACCTCTTGTGTAGCACCTTCACCTTTACTATCTACCTGTACTCTGCACACTGTAGGGAAAAATACTTAGTTGCAGGACACTGCCCTCATTTTGATGCCACCCTTGGCTCAAAGCTGAAGGGGAAAGTGGTTTTATGCAAGAGAAACCTTCACTCCAAAACAGCAGCTTTTGTCCCATTGGAAAACTTACTATTATGCAGGGCATTATTTCTAATTTTATACCAAGTAAAAAAATGCTTCTGTATCACCAGTGTTCATTGAATGCCATTTAGAGTAAAGCTGACCGACTTAACTGGATGAAATATCATCATGCTTGAGGAAATGTTTTCCTGTATTACACTGAAAGCATATTTTTCTCTTAGGGACTGTTTTACTTGGACTTTGTCATTTGCAAGGGACTAATTAGGAATTTTGTATGTGTTATATATTAGCTCGGAATACAGTGGTTAAAGAGGGGTTGCCAGGAAGACCAGGAGATGCAGGGACCTGGGAAGAAGTCTGTTTCATTGGCAATGCCTCCAAGAAGGCAGACAGCACCGACCCCACGCTGTATTTTTCCTCTGAAGAAAATGATAAATGGAAGCTCAGCGTCTCGCACGTTGGAGTTGCGGTGTGCGTGGTGGTGGTTTTTGCTGGGCTAAAATTCCTGGTTGCCAGGGTAACACGTTTTGGAAATTCTCTACCCTGGGCGAAAGCTGCTGCAACTTGAAACCCGCCGTAGCTGATGCTTGGCGGGGGCACCGCCGCTGCTGTGTGTGGGGGGCTGCTGGCTTTGCCCAGGGGTTTGGGGCAGGGAAACAAAACAAAACGGGTCCAAAGGAAGAGAAGAGTGAATGGGAGCGTTCAATACTTCCAGACTTCCAGGATGTCATAACCTGGTTATTTTCTCCGCACCATGTCAGCCAAAGATGAGGGGGTTAGCTCATCTCAGGGCTGAATTGCTGGGTGATAGGAGGAGGAGAGGTGTGTGTGCGCCTGGAGGGTGGGGAGAGGAGGGGGTGAGAGGGGAGGAAAGAGAGATACAGGGTTCTGGCCACCTGCCAAGAAAAATAACTAACATTTTGCAAAAGAGAAATCCTAAGACTGAGGTCATGGTATGGAAAAAGTCTGTTTCACAGACTCTTGAGCCTGAATACAGGCCAAGTTTTTTAGGTTTTTTTTTTTTCCCCTAAATGCAGGCATCCTATTAACATTTGAACACTAAAGCTCGTCCAGGAATGGAAAGATTTTGGTATCTGAAGTGCCTTAGTTTTATATTTTATTGGTACACAGATATAATTTTTTAATAACAAGCAAGTGAGATTCTGAATGAGAATCGCCCTCATTTTGCTGTTAACTTATTTTATGACTATGAAGAACAAATTAAAGGAATCTAAAGAAGCGCCTGTTTCTCCCACAGAGTGACCAACTCGAAAAAAAGAGACATTTCAAGCTTGGTGGACAACTTTTTATTTGCCATGCAAAATACAAAAAGATACTGAAACCTGAAATGATGATGAATTTTCCTGTGTGGAAAAGTCTGACTGTTCAGCCATGAATAGCTATGATTTTTTTAAACCTTTATAGTGGCAGGCTGGCAGTTTCATGACAAATTACTTTTCATACCTAACTAAACAAATTATTGAAGTTCTTCTGCCTTAATCTTTGGATTTGGATTAAAAGTCAGAGTGTGGATATTTTTTAACTGGGGAAAAATAATCTTTTGGATTTGTTAGGATGTTATTGCAAGCAAGTTTTCTGGTCTTTGATTTGCTAAGCTACAACTGGAGTCTGCCTTCCTCAGGGTAAGAATATTTCCACATTATCATTTCACCTGTGGTATTTTAAGAGGGAGAATATTATATCTCAGCGTGTATCTTGGCTTTGTGCATTTTGTTCTTTGTTTAGCATGCAGACAAGCTTCATCTCCCAAAAGAGATGTGGAATATATTTATCAGCAGTTTTAGAACTGATGATAGATTTGACAAGCAAGCAGGGTGACACACCGAAGCTATCAAAGCTGGAGATGTATCAGGACAAAGGTTTGGATGAGGTATATTGTTCCTGAGATTCAAAATGATTATACTTACTGATCATTCCAAAATCAGGGCAACTGTACCACCGATTTACAAAGATAAAAGCTACGTTTTTCCTAAGGGAAAAAAAAAAAAAAAAACAACCACATGGTTTGATTGGCCCACAGACCTTTTATGGCAAAATAGTGCAATTACAGCTGGCATTTCTGCATGCTGATTTTTATTAGTTTCGTAAGGTATTTTGTCAGGATTCATTTGTGCTGATTCCCCCTTTCATGGCATAAACTATAAGCAATTGTTGGTAGAGAGAAGGAGTCTCTCGACATATTTCTTTGGAGACACACTCCAGGAGGTGTGATACATCAGGTATACTAAATTAAAGAGAACTGATCTGTTACCTGGTAATCATGTGAACTTACTGTATATTTAATTGTATTAGAATTTTGTGCAATTATGGGTAAAAAATCCTGTACATTCACCATCAGCTTTCCTACTATCAAAGCAAAGCAGACAAATCAGCACAAATAATATCTTAGAAGTATTTAACAGCACAATACAGACAAAGAATGAGCAAATTACCCTTTTGTACCTGGCTTGATGACCAATTTTTGTGGCATTTAAGTGGGCATAGAGGGGGCCTTCTGTCCTGAAGTCCCCCAGGGAGATGAGGCAGGCACCCAGATGTGTGACCTGTCTTGATGTAGTTCCGAGGAAGGCCAAATACAGCAAATAGCAAAGAAAAGGTCTGGGGCTGGGAACCCCAGAACATATCCTCAAAAACAATTTGTCATTACTCTGGTCTATATTGGTTTTAAGTTTTGGTCTTAAGAAACAATTCAGGTCCCTGCTCATGTAAAATCCATGTTTTCCTTATAACATACAAAAATGTGGTATGAGGCACAAACTTGTAATAACTGCAAGCAATGGCAATTTCTGTACACTTATATGGAAAAAACAATGAAGCCTTTTGCCACAAATTGTTAAAAAAAAAGTTGGGTTTTCCTCTGTCACATGGGAAGATTTTGATCTCATAAATAATTATAGACAAGCATGCCTTTTAGCAGGACTTCTTTCAGTATTATTGCTTGAAAGACCAAGAATTTCTGCGAGTACCTAGATTTCTGCTTGTGCTGTGCTGCCCATCTCCAGTTCAGTTAAAAAGCATTTATTTCCGTGAGAGCAGCAGGCTCTACTGAGAGCAGCCTCAGGAAAGCAGGATGACTTGCACGTGTAGAAAAAAGGGCTTGCTACAAAGTGCCTGCGCATGGAATGAGCAGAGGGGAAAAAGAGGTACCCGTGTTTGTCAGAGTGGAGGTCTGCTGCTCCTCCACAGCCCTCACAGCTGCCGTCCGCAGTCTGAGCGCTGTCCCGCAGCACAGCAATCCCAGCGCGGCTCCAGCGAGCGAGCGCTCCAGCTCCGAGGCCAGGAGACACACGGCCAGCCGAGGACAGATGTCCTGTCCTCTCCTGAAGAGTTTTACTCTTGCAGGCTGTGCATTCAGGAGAAGGAACGCTCTCCCTGAGCCTTGTGCATGTATTTCATTACTGTCTAGGAGTGGCTGGCTGATGCCACTCTTCAGCAGGCATGCTCTTGTGAGGAGCCCCACAACACCCATAGCAGCATCCTGTGGCTGATGCTGAGTAGGCAGGAGTCAAGGACCAAATTGCCAGCTCTGAAGCCTGGGAGACAATGGAATAAAGAGAGAAGGGGGAAGATCAGAGGTATGGTAACAGAAGACTTGTCATCCGGGATTTTAGGAGTTTCCTTACTGTATGTAACACATAAGACTAAACAAATAAAAAGACATACATAATACATAAACAATGAGAGGTGGGCAGAAAACTGGACTCTAAAGGTAAGATTTGTAGAAGGACCTATAATACTGATATTATTCCAAATTTGTATATATTCTCCTCAGACAAAAGTAGGTGGATTACTTAATAACCATCATCTCCAGGCCTTGTGAAAAGATTGCATGAATCAACAGCCCTCCTTTTAAAATTATTTTGATTTATCTTTATCTAACAGAAATGGCCAAGTATCTCTTTAGCATGATCCCATTTGGCTCAATGACACTGCAGAGCTATGAATGCAGTATGAGAAGAACAACTCTTTCTGGGCACTGAAGAACATAAAAGCTCGGGTGCCTAGCTGCAGAGCAAATACCTCCTGCCCAAGCCGCTTATGCTTTTCTACTTGAGAGAAATTAAAATCTCATCTTATTTCTTTGCATGCTCTTGTCATCCACTCAGATTTTTATTCAAATAAATCTCTGGTTCCTTTCAAAGAATGCCTTCTGTATGAGTTGCAGTAGCTTTAAAGACTCACCAAGAACAGCACGGTCCAGGCTGACACTCTCCCATCAGAGAAGGAACTGTATGAATCTTATCCTACAATTCTGCAGCTCAGTTAATTAAGTATTTGATGTCCTAAGAAGCTGCCTACCAAAGCCAAGGAGAGGAAGCTGCCAGACCCCATTTCCATCTTTGGCCACCAGACACAGTGACGTTCAGAGACTTTCCACCCATCACACCATGTTACACAACTCTTCCCCTCTCCCCAGCCCAAGGTGTTGATGAAATTAAGTAGCATGAAAAATGAACCCCACTGTTGTTGTAATGCAGCTGGGTAATGTGTGGCCTCATTTGCTGCTGCAGGACAATATGTGTTTGTTGCTTTGGTAGTGTGGCACTATGAATGGGGCAGAGGGTAACCCAGCAGGACAAACCCAGGGAACAGCCCCAAAACCCTACCCACTCTCCAGGTACCCTTGGACACCTTAGGCTCAATGCAGACTATGATTTCTGATTTCTTTTTCCCTGCCTTGTTACTTGCTGTCCATCCTTTGCCATCCACCCCTTCTACTTTTTTCCCTTCATTTTCTTCCTTGCTGCGACCTCTCTGCTGTTTTCCTACCATCACATTCCTGGCTTTGTCAGGATTCATCACCTGCAGCCTCATTTCTTATTGTTTTTCACCTGTGCGGGCCCTCCTGTTTTCTATTCCTTCCTTACAAAACATGTCTCCATGTCTCCTGAAAAACAGAAAAGAAATAAAGAGATGTATGTAACAAGGGATTCAAAAAATACACCCACAGTAGCTCAGGTTTCTGGATTAGTGCATATCATCATTTGCCTCCTTTCTCCCTTGATTTTTCCATCATGTCATCTCTGTTTAGTGGTAAAGACTAACTTTTAACTCTTTTGTCAGGTGTTAGGTATTGCCTCAGTCTTCCTTTAGGGCATGTAGTTTTCCATTACTTCTCTTTTAAGAATCACACAAGAAAAAGAAAATAAAGAGAGAGAGAGAGATTAATAAGGAGAAAAGTTTTACTTAGCTACAAAATGTTTTCCTTTTATAACTTCAGGCATGATTGACATATAGCTTTATTTAATCAAATTGCCTTTTCTGACAGTGTATTATTTAATGAGAGAGTTCTCTTTTTTTGATTGCATAGGAAGTGTGGAAGCATCTGAGAATTTCTGATGTGCTATTTACTTATCCATTATGTTGGGAATCAGTGTAATTTCAATGTCAGCAGTGGAATTAATAACCATAACTGTTATCTGTCACAGAATGATCTATTTGGGGATTTTCTCAGCAAACCAGGATATATCCCCCATCCTTACACCACTGGAGGAAGTTTTAAAAAATAAGTCAAATTTGAACATGTTTTTGTTTTGATTACCCCTTCCAGGCTAATGGTAAAGGCTCATTTCTTTGGGCTTTAATTCAGCATGGAGTCACTGATATGAAATCCTTTAGCAACATAAATTATCCCTACTTTTTTCCCACCATTTATTTCACTCTGTTTCTCAAAAACCTCTGTTGAGGATGGCTCCCCATTTAAGTGCACCCTCCCTTCCCAAAATCAAAACAAACCCCCAAACAAAACAAAAACAAGAACCCAAAAAACCCACCAACAAAAGAAAACAAAACAGAAAAGTCCCTGACACTCTAGTTTCCAGAGAGAAGAAAAAAATCCCTTTTTGGCAGTAGCGTGAATTTGGGCTGACTTTGTTCTGGTTTTGGTGTTGTACTTGACAGTGTGAGAGCAGGGGAGTGTCTGAGCAGATAAATGGAATTACATGAGGGAGGCAGACAGGACCCAAATCTGGTTCTACTCTTTTTAGGTTATGTGCAGCCTCACATAAGTAAATAACTGATAAATTAATAAAACCTTTCAACTGATACATTTGATAAGTACCAAGACTTTTTATATGACTCCAAAGTAAGGGCAGTAACTATTAAATTAATTGCTTTTTAAATAAAACACATAAGAGAAATTTTTTAATCCTTCATTGTTCCTAAAAGTGTTTTAGTGCCTCATTAATTCTTGATTAGCCTGGTTGTTAAGAGGCCATTGTAATGTGGTAATAAGGTGTAGGAAATTACCTCTAGGACGGTAGTCATGTCACACAGACCTGCTGTGGTTAGCACCTCATCAGGTGCTCAGACCAAGTGCCCATGGTGTAAATCAGGGGTGCCCTGCCTGGTGGCGGGGCTCACGGTGGTGGTCCTGTGTGATGGGCTCTTAGCTGAGATGCGCTGAGTCCTCTGGACTGAGAAGTCCTGACAAAATAGGATCCTCTCAGCAGCCTCCGCTCCTTCAAGGGCTTGCCAATCTTGCTTGTGGCAGAACAGGAAAACTGCTATAAAACAGTGGAATAAAATTATTTTGCAATTACACTCATTTAAGTAATTTAAAATATGCCTGAAGCTAGTGCAGATGAAAGTTCACTCTTTGCTATATGATTTGTTAGGTAGAATCAGAGATTTGGTGCCAGTCCAAGAGAATATCCCCAAACTAATGACCTCTCCAGGTCATTAATATTTCTTTTGAACACAGAATCCCCTTCAAAGCCTACTACAAACATTGGTAAAGCTAATCGTTATTACCCTTTTACAAACAGGAAAATGAGCCTTGGGGGCTATTTTGTTGTGATTTGATGCAACATTAATCAGCATTCTACAGAAAATAAATATTTCTATATCCTAGTCTGCATATTTTTATTTTTCAGTGTGTATTATGATTTTTTTTCCCTAAATGTGATCTAATGCTCACATTATACAGCTCCCATTCATTACCTGTCCAGGGGGCTAATGTGATACAGCAGCATCACCACCTTTGAAGAACACTGAAGATGCTCCAGCCAAAACCACAAAGTGAATTCTCGCTAGTACCTTCCTCCTTATTCCTTCCTTGGGTTCAATCTTTGCACAGCAGATGAAGCACAGTCCTCAGAGGAGGGAGAGCAGCTCAGGGCTGGTGTGGCCACAGTGGCCAGGAGTGATGCCCTGCAGGGTGTGCCAGCGCCTGCTCCCTGACCTCTTCCTGCTGTTGGATGTCAGAGGGCACTCACACCTCAGGAGTGGTGTCAGAGCAAAGATGCAAAAGAGTCGTGTTTTCCTGAGCCCCCAGAATGGGGCTGTGACCTGGATTTCAGTCCTAAATATCCTTGTTTGTTGTTAAATAGCTAGACACTCATTTCTGTGTGCTTTTGCCCAGGTCTTCAACAACATTTTTAAGCCCCTTTTGTGGTTCCTTGGGGCATGTGTGACAGTGTCCCTTGCCCCAGCCCTGAGTGCCATCCCAGAACTCCTCGGGGACCAACCCTGAGCCACAAGCAGCTGGGGAAGGCTCCCTCCCATGTCTCTATTTCACCCTTTGCCAGCCTCAGAGCTGGGGCTGTGGGACAAAGTCTCCATGCTTGGTGTTTCAGCTGCATCAGCAGTAGCCCCAAGACCTGTGCATGGGTAGGTGCTGCAGGCTATGGGCACCACTCCCCCTCATTCCTGAGCCACCAGATCCCAGAGCACGCCAGAGGGCACGGCCATCCCTCCAAGCTCACTTTCACCCAGCCCTTCTCGCTGTGACAAAGGACACCCCGAGTATGGCACTGTGTTTGGCTGGTTTCAGGGGTGCTTGCCTGCCGGGCAGGTCACAGAGCCGTGGCAGTGCTGGGCTGGGACAGGCCAGGCCCCCGCAGAAAGCCATGCTGGTGATGCCTCGTCAAGGCTGGCCTAGAACTGAGACTAGACTGAGCTGAAGAACAAAGTAGGTGTTTATTAAAAGGCCTCAATGGATCCACCTTGGGCAGCACGAGAGCCCAGCCAGGGCTGCACCCAAGATGAACCCAAAACGGTCACAAAATGGACAACCGGTCATGGGGTCTCACACTTTTATAAGTTCTGGTCCATTAGCGTATTGGAGCTAATTGCCCAATTACAGCTTTAGCCCATGAAGTCCCATCCTTCTTGTGTTCCTCTCTTCGGTCCACTGTTCTTTATGCTCTTGGGCCCGAAATTTGGATCATTTGTCCTTGTTCCCCAGCTAGAGAAGGAATTGTTTAGTCTACCTACTCTGTGAAGAGAGCTCACTATCCCCTAATATGAAGCTCAGAAGTACACACTAAAGCAGTACAGAATCTGAAAAATATAAAAGCTAAAACCTGAGGCATCACCAGCAGCAGAGCCCTCCCCAGCAGACAGGCAGTCAGGGACCATCACCCCAGCTGCAGTGACATCCCACACACAGTCCCAGTAGTCCCAGGAAGGGCTGCAGAAGGCATCTATCTGCTGCTCCTTCGTATGTCTGCTGAAATGTATTTTTAATACCACTTTATAATAATCAGCAGGCCAATTGTCATAGCTATTACAAGGATGGGGGGAAAACTCCACCAAAAAACCAAGTATTTAAAGGGCATTTCTCAGTGCAGTTTCAGATCTCACAAAAACTAAGGAAGAAGCGATTACAGCCCAAACCAAAGACTTTTAGGAGTTAATAAGTGCATGAGTGTAGCAGTAAAGAACGTCAAGAGTTAACAGTCCCAGCGTGATAAAAGTTTATTTAATCCTACTCTAAACAAGCAATATAACAAATCCTTGTTAGGAATGAATGATCTCTCACATGTAGCTTAAAATAATCAAATTTGATTTAAAATACCAAAATAAGTCAAATGTTACAGGTTTTTCTGGAAGAAGTTGAAATCGTCCAGTCCAATTTTATTTTTTATTTGCAACATTTTGCAGATGAATAAATGCATTCTTTAAATAAAACCCACTTGCTGTGTCTCAGGTAGGAATGCCTGTTTGCCAGAGAATTAGGGGCTCTGGAGTGTTGACATATTCTGTTCCAGTAGCTCTGCTGTGCTCTGATAGAAGAGAGATTGTTATATGGAGGAGGACAGAGTTTCAGCACCTCTTCACCTTGGCTTTGGCTTTCTTTCACTTAAAATTTCCTCCTAGTGCAGGCTCCAAAGATGAAGCAGAAAGTGAACAGCGTAAGATGTTGGGTCACAGGCACATCTGGGGCAGTGCCTATCCCAGCAGGACCTGCAGTTTCCTTCCCAGCTCTGGATCTGGCTGAGCAGTGTAGTGTGACGTTGGTTAAAAGCAGTGACTCTCTTTGCCTCTGTTTCCTCCTTCTGACTGAATGAGAATTACCGTGGCTTTGCTCACTTCTGATTTCACAGGGTGTTGGGAAACGTACCTATGCAGAGATTTCTCACTAGAAAACAGTTCAACAGGGTGAAGCCCAGTGGCAAATTGGTCTTGATAGGATGGATCCTGTTTCATAGCAGTTCATGATCCTGGTAATGAGGAGAGCAGGTCCTCATGCTTTGGTGTTCAGCGAGAGGGAAGAGTGAGAGAAAGCATCACTGAGAAAGTATCACTAAGAAAATTCCGACAGACCTTTTTTTACTCCCTGTTCTTCTTTGGCACCCCTTTAAATTTCAAATAAACTTGGAACTTTCGAGACATTTATAAAAAGATGTAATGAGGGCTGGTTGCTGCATTTTTGGAACAGGAAAAACCTTTCTGTAGTACACTGAAAAATACACAGTGATTTCTTTAGACTAATAAACACTCTGCTGGAGATAATCTAAGGGTTTGTAGAATTTCTGGAAAGTAATTTACATATTTCAAAGCTCTTTATTGTCAGTCTCCTACATTTTGCCTATTTTATTTCTTATTTTTATCAGCCATCTCTGCTGTAATCAGCACTAAAAATATTTAAGTGCCTGATGTAATATGTACATCTGAAGTTTTTTCTCTTATCGGTAAAAATCACTTGCCTTGAAGGTAATATAGTGAGCTAAATTAATTGCTGATGAAACTGGTTTTACTAGAGTGACACTGATGATAAAAGTAACCCAATACATTTAGTTCAGGAGATCTACTTTTGACTATTAAATGTTACTACTAAATTGAATTCTTCAAAAGTCAAGTCTCATTCCTTGTATATATGACTTTTTGAATCTATATTGCACAATATAGGCACCATATTTGATCACAAATTATTTGCAGTTGTACTAAATTCATTTATGATTATCTGTAGGGTTTATTCTTACTTAAATATCAAACAGATAATTATCCACAGCTCTGTCAATATTAAGACCCGCATATTTTATTTCCACACCCAAAAATACTTCTGAAATAATAGTGATTGTTTTGATTGGACTCAAGCTGACATCAAGTAACAGCAGTTTAAGTGGTACTTAAAGCCATTTTTTAAAGGTGGAGGCCATAGGTAGATCCTGTTGGGCCTACATAGAATTCTTTTCCTGGGAACTCAGTATCAGATAATCATAAATGTTAAATATACAAACCAAACAACAAGCTATATAACGGAGCGGATTTAACCAAGTGCTCTTTATTCCTATCTGATTCTGTAAAATAAACAAACAAAACTAAAAAGCCAGCAACACAAATCCTTCCATTTCAGCCAGGTAGCGATGTGAGAATCCATCTCCTGTATGCTTGGTTCATTGCAACACTTGTTCACAACACTGCTGAGGATATTTGCATCTATCAATGTCAGTCTGACAACTGATGACAGAAAAAAAAATTCACTAAAAGTTTCAATTAACTGGTAATGAGAGGGAAAAAATGAAAGAAGCCAGGAAGTTTTGTGGACTCATACGAAACTCAAAACAAGTTCTAGGTTTAGAACTTTGCAAACGGGATTAAATTAGCTTCTGAATCAGCATGGGTAATTGATATTTTGTTTAATTCAATAAAAATTATGTGGGACGACTGAAAATAAAAATAGTTTTGTTAATTTTCTCAGCAGAATGAAAAAGAACTACATTCTGGGCTAATAATTTCATGTAGGTTACTTTACTCCTGATAGTGCTTGGGCAGCCCTTTTTACAGTCCTAGATACAAGCATATTTCAAAGTAATGTTTTTGAAAGAAGGAAAAGATAGCACAGCATTTCAGAAATGTTGAAATTTGTAATTTTTATATACAATTTTAAAATCTTTAGTCATTTAGGGAAAAGCATTGCTCAAATCTAGCAATTGCCAAGCATTTTGGCTGGTCCTCACACTGTTCCTGATGGTTAAACTGTGTTAGAAAATTCCCCTCAGCTCTAAATCCCTCACACAAGACTCTAGTTAGTCTTGTCCATGCTTGAGCCTCTGTGAAGAATTATTGTTGACATTTTTCTCAAGATGATTCAACATTTCCAAAGCTTTAGGATGGCAGAAAACATTATCAGACATCATTTAGACTTCCAAATGAATATTTTTTATGAGATGGTTGTGGTAGTTTGCTGCTGGGTGGTAGAAGTTGGCAATCAGAATACAATTGTGTCTAATTCATTTTTATACACTATTCCTATTAGTTAAAAAGGGATATTTCTTTGCAAGTGACATTACAGTCCTGACACAGGATTTTTTGACTGATTTTTTCTCAGAAACTGCCAGCATGATACTGCCAGCATGCCAAGCTGGTGTCCGGAAGAAAATTTAAGAGCAGTGATAAAAGGAAAGGATAAAATAGAAGCCCTTCTTGCAAACAAGGGTTTGTAATAGATATTCTGACATGATATGAATGATGAGGGATGGAAAATTCATAAGGTTGTGTGGAAGTGCAACACACACTCTGAGCATGGAAGACTGACCTATAACTCATAAGATAGTGTGTTTCAAGTGAGTTATGAGAGTTGTTCCCTGGTGTATATTTAAAAAGAGACATTAGAAAGGAGATATAGTGTGGATTACTGTTTGAGAGCTAAATTCATAATTTTTTTTCCAAAGAGTGTTTTTAAGAAAAAGACTTTTTTTTTTTTAATACAAATATATTGGAGTGCAGGTGGTGTATTTCTGCACAGCATGTGCATCTGAATGTTGGGAATAAAACCCTTCCCATCCAAGGAGCAGCCCTCAGCTGATTATTTTTGCTGTTGCTATGTCCAAAGGAGATTATTTCTAAGAAAGAGGAACAGCCAATTTAGCATCCTAGAAGGGGTTATCTCAAAGTGAAACAAGCAGGCTAGAAGCACTTGGTGACACCAGACCCCAGGGCAGCTGAGGGAAAAGCCCTCCCACACCTCGACCCGAGCTGCACAGGGCAGTTTGAATTAATGGGAGTTTGAATTAATGCTCCCTACAGGAGCAGCCATCCCTTCACTGCTGCCCTGTGGGAAGCAAAGGAGTTATCTGACCACCGCAGGTCACACATGTGTTGTCTTCAGCAGCAAAGTTCATGGCTATGAACTTGCCCCAGGTGCCAGTGCCAGCCTCCACCTTCCCTGTCCCTGCAGAACTTGTGCCCCAAGTCCTGGAGCTCCCTTCCCTCCCTCCCTTCCTCCTTCAGCCCATCCTCAAGCAAACCTGAGAACTCCTGTATTTTGGTGGGACCGCTCTCAGTTCAGAAAAGTCTGCCTTATTGGGATTATCTTTCCCCCAACATCAAAAGCAGAGAGGAATAGAGAGTACTATCACTAATGCACCAGCTGCTAATCAGGTCAGCCTGATAAGCTAAATAACCCTGCTGGAAACACCCTGGCCATGGATGCAGCTTCAGGAGCAGTGCATTCCCTCTCTCTGAGCAAGCATGCAGGGTGCAGGACTCCTAAGGAGCAGCAATCCCTTTGCCCCATGGGGCAGAATCTGCCTGGTGTTGGGCAGAGAGCTGTGCTTTCTTTTTGTAGTCTGCCTCGGAAGGAAAAAAAAATGCATTTTTCTCAGTGCCTATCTTGGCTGAAAATGAAAGGCTCTGAGAAATCTGCTCATGGGAGAGATTTAAGCCCATTCCCACAGAAATTTGAGGGCTGGAAATTGTAACAAAATCACAATGACCTCTGCATGTTTAATGTACAGAACTCCCTACAGCTCACTCCTCAGCATCGAGTGCTAGCACATCACCTTGTCCATATGTGAGCTTTCAGGTCTTTCTGCCTCTTGTTTCTTTCTTTCCCTCCCCCCTCTCCACACAGTGAAATAGTTATTTGACAATTTATTCTGACACTCTATTATTCCAACAATAGTGGAATGTAATGGTGTGTAATTAGGAGCCAGAATATAACAGTGGTATGAAGATGAGTTTCTCAGTGAAATTTCTTTAAATTAAAATTTCATTACTTGAAAAGTGTCATGCTTTTGCCCTTTCCAGAGTGTGAACAGTGTCCATGAATGAAAGGGATGACCCTTGGGGATGGATAGCATGATTTTCAGTCTCTTGCACTCCAGTTGGAGATTCTCCCAAGGCACTGCTCTTCCATACTGTGTGAACCTATAAGGGCACAATATATTTTAAAGTCTCTGTAAAGTGTTGATTTTACAGTGAAACTCCTTCCACTTTTGAGGGGGTGGGGTTGTTTAGGGAGCTGTCTGTGTAGCATCTGGAGTTGTGAGAAGTCTGTAGCTCTACAGACCTGTCAATTTTCTATAGATTATCCTCACAGCCCATATCTTTAAATAAAATTGTATGCTTCCTTTCACAGTAGCCAACTGGATTCTTGTCTGTTTATTTTCTTGTTTTAATCATTTTTTCTCCATCTAGTCAAATAAACTGCTAAATTCAGTGTGTATGCTATGGAACTTCATCCAAAACTCTACTGTCTCCTTCCTGACAAGGCTGACAGAGAGTATAATCACTTGTATTGTCCAGAGTACTGTTTACATAAAGGAGCAATAAATACCTGTTGAAATTTTTACTGGAGGCCTCCCAGATGGATGGTTCATTTATTATTACAGACAGGGTTTCATTTACTTAGTTATTAAAAAAAGCAGGCCGCTACAGCCCATTTATAACTATATTAAAACTAAATGAAGCTATAAGTATTGCAGACGGGACTGAGTAAAATACATTTAGTGATTTTCCAGGAAATGGCTAGGCAAAGTATTTGAAAGGAAATGCTGAAAACTTCGGGGGTCCTGGTGTGTCTTTCACAGATGTGCTTCTACTGGCTGGAGCTGCTGAGGGAATGGAGGAGGTATAGTTCCCATATGTTCCTGTGCCATTCATGTATTCTGCAATAGCCTCTCTGTATCAGCCAGTCAGCAATGCGCCTTTGGGAATTGTTCCTTTCCTCCTCTAGCCTATCTTGACATGGAAAACTCCAGCTCAGGATGTCCAACAAACTTCTCCTTTATCCCAGAGACAGAATATCAACTGGGTATCAACTCCAGTTACAAGAGGGGATGAAGGTGCTCCATCAGCCTCAATCTGTAAAGGAATGGCAGGTTTATCCGGAGGATTGCAGAGGTCTTAGCTTGGAAAGTAGCACCAGAGGTCCACACAGACAGCTGTGAAAGTGAAGATGGTAGATGGTCTTTGTGGCACTTTTCTAGCACTGATGAGGTTTCACCAGACATTCTCACCCCTCCTTTGAATAAAGATAAATTGGTCAGTGGATGGGAAGCACATGGTTGCCTGTGAACCAGACCATGTTTTTATTATGTCCAAGCTAGACAAATAAAGGAAAGTCCCAATAAGGAAAGGTGGGTGTCCCAAAGCATAAAAAAATTGTCGACCGTAAATTGATGAGGTAGAAAAGCTGAGAAACAAGGCAGCTTGAAATTTTTTAAGCAGAGTTTGTTAGGTTAGCAAAAAGCTGCATTTCCACAATCAAGGCAAAAAGCAACTTTACTGAAAGCTAGTTCAGCTTCAGTGGTCAAGTAAAAGTAGTAATTAGAAAGAAAAAGCAATTTTTGCAATAGACATGAAATTTAAAATATATGTAATATGAATACATATGCATTACATGTAACAGTCTAAAAAAGAAAATATAAAATACTGAATATGGATAAAAGGAATGGATGATACTAGATCAAAGCTCAAGGACAATGAGAATATGGCTTTTCTTAAGGGACATGAAAAACAACAATAATAAAGAAATTCTAGCAATAGCCCCTGATTAGCTGGAAGTATTAAAGCTGTAATAGTGTTAGAGTCAATAAATATTTTTTTTACATGAGAAAAATCAGGTGTGCCAGACAAGAAGCTGAACAGTGTCTAGAGACAATAAGTTATTTAAAATCAGCTGCTCTGGAGAGAAGTATCCATACGCCTCAGATCTTCCATGTCACACTGCAGGCACAGGCTGGAAGACTAGCAAATCTGAGCAAAAGTCATCCGTGATGTACCTTGAAATGTGGGGTAAACCTCACCCTCATGATGACTCCAGCATAAGAACACGTGCTTGTACTGCTGGGGATTAGGCAGTAAGAGATCATTTGAAAGGAAATAATCACTGAGTACAAAATCAGATGCTGCACCTTCAGTGGGGAGACTTGGCGGTGGCAGCTCTGTCTCAGACACATTAAATTCCCCAAGATCTCTGCCCCAACGGCTGACACATGGGCAGTGCTGCCGTTCATGCACTCTTACTTCATTTCACATTTGAAATGAATATTTTTTTAGGTGGCAGCATCAGCAATGGCTCAGAAATCAGAGGGAGAGCGTTAGTAAATAACTGCTAATCACACCTAGAGAAGCTTTGGGGGTGCAGGGGCAGGGAGGCAAGAAACAGATCAGAAAATTGCAAGCAGCACGTTCAAAACTCTTACTCCTGAAATGTGTTTCCTCCTGTCACACAGAGCGTGATTAGCCATGAAACTTTGGCAAGCCCTCAGACTGATTGGACTACTTAGGCGTGAGCTGCTGATAAGTCGCTCATCACTCTTCCCTTTTTCTGAGTATTTGTGCATTTTTTGGTGGCCTCCTTGCTCAGGCAGTGGCCTCGCAGGGGTTGGTTTCCCTGCTTTCCTGAATCTCTCTTATCTTCAAGGAGGTACTCTGGGTCCTTCTGCCCAAACATCCCTCTCAGGAAGTGCTGTGGTCTGTGGGGCACTTTCTCACCACCCTGACAAGGACTAAAAAAATTCAGGGTATGATTCAATTGCATTTGTTGTCCCTTTCTTTATAGGGGAAAGACATCACAGGGCAATCACAGATGCTCACAGGGGCGGCTGCTGCAGCAGAAACCTTATTTCAGCTTCTGCTCCTAAGAGAGAGTGATGGCAGTCCTTGGAAGGGACTGCCTTGCATTTCTAATGAGACCATCAGCGTAATGGGAATTTAGCAGAATATTTAGCTGGTCTAAATGGTTTTGAAGAGCAGTGCAGACCAGCCTAGATGGATTCAAGCCAAGGACAGAAAACTTTTCCTTCAGAGTGTCTATTTTTTATTGGAATTGCTAATTCTATTTCTATAGACTGAGTCCATTTTTCAGGCATTTAAATTCTACACTCTGGAATTAAATCTCACATTGATATATAGGCTTCATTCCAGCATTAAGTACATTAATATTTCACCAGCCTGATTTTACTGGCTTTCTCCCTCTGTTTTTAATTAGATTTGATGGTATTCTATATAATCATGTTTTCCTGCATGTTTCTGTGTGGGAGAACTTGCACAAACTGTTTGTTAGGGGATTTTTACAACTTAAACATCATATATTCAGAGTGAATTTCAGATGCTGCAAGCAGTGCTTGCAGAGGTCTTACAATCCTGCTGAAAGCTCTATTACAGCACTTATAAAATATCCTCTTGATCTCGTTGTTTACCTTAATCCATAAGCTTTTGACTTTATTTTGTATAAAACAAAAATAAATACTACACCTTTCAGATAATATAAATGCATGAGCTTTTCCAAAGTGAAACATTTGCATCGGTTATAGCACTAGAGTGAAAAATAATTTCAGCAATCAGAATCTAATTAATTAAAAATTACTACTGTATAAAACCAGCCACTCCTATATTTAGGATTAGTAAACAAAGCTATTTGAAATACCTGTTTTGGCTGTAGGTAAGTAATGAATATAACTGCCCATCTGTTATGTGCAAGTAACCAAGGTTATAGCAACAACATTAATTTTCCTTTTTTTTCTCTTTCTCTCTTTTTTTTCCTTTTCCCTTTTTTTTTTTTTTTTTTTTTTAAGAAAGGAAACATGTTCATCTGTTTCTTATGAATTCTCTGTACTTCGTACCAGGCATATTTTTTCTAGCATTTCTCTTTTAGAAAGCAATGGAAGACAGCCAGAAACTGAAGGTACATTTGTCTTATTGGAGCTTAAGTCATCTTATGTACGTGAGCACTCGTAGCTGAAACAACCCCAGTAACACAAGGGCACAGTCTGGGTAGGAACATCAGATTCCCACCTGGCATTCTCTCTCATTTTGCTGGGGACAAGAGTTAAAGGTCTTACATTGTGCTGTGCCCCTGGGAATGTTTTGTTTTGCTTTTTTTGTAATTTGAAGGAATACTTTTCTTCTCCTATATCAGCACATCAGTTGTGACTTTAAACATCTGGGGTCAGTCTGAAAGTCTTCTAGCATACTGCTACTTAGAATAATATCTGTTTTCTTTCTGGGTTTCTGGCAATATCAAAATTAATGTCCAGTTCTTGAAAGGTCAGTATGCATTTATGGGAAAGAAAATTAAATGCCAATAAGGTACATTGAAAATAAGTTAATTTTTCAAAAGCATTCAGAATGAAACATTGTGGTAACCTAAACTCGAATGAACACTTAGTTATTTGATTCTGGTATTTCATAACAACTCTTTGCTTAGTGGGGTTCCTCTTCAGCTAAAATCAAAGTATTTTTCCACTACTGAAGTTCCTTTCCTATATAAGGAGCTGAAATCATAGAAGTCCATAATACACACAGTATTCTGACTGAGATGCTGCCTAGAACTAAACTGGAACAATATACTTCATCAGATTAACACAGTCACGAGGTCTTTTACAGATTGCAAAGACAGCGACTTCTGAGTTTATTTAAATTACAATTGCAATATACATGTATTTGTGACCTGGCCTTACAAACCATTGGCATGTTCTCTCCTAAAGTATTAGTGTTAATGATTTAATTACTATCAATATTTTTCCTTTGCCTTCTTAATTTTTTTTTTCTGGTCATTATAATTATCAACATTATCATAAAGACCATATCTTGTATACTAGCTTAGACCACCAGATGAACGTAGAGTTTTGTCCCTCATTTGTATAACCTCTCTTGAGATGTCAAAAGGGAACCTTTCTCTAATAACAAAAAAAAAAAAAAAACAAAAAAAAAAAAAAAAAAAAAAAAAAAAAAACAAAAAAACACAAACCAAACAAACAAACAAAAAAAAAAAAAAAACTCTGAGGAATTTTTGAGAGGTTTATACCTCAATAAGTAATTTGCAGGGAGAAGGAAAGAAAACATTGGGCCAAGGAATGTGAAATTTATCAGAGGTTAAAGTGAAATACAAGGTGTGGTGCCTGCTGCTTCTTTCATGTGCACCAGCAGGTGTGAAGGATAATTCCAGGGTTCGGGCATGTCTTCACTGTGGAAGAAAATAGATATCCCTCCAAGTAGGGCTATGCTGGAAGCACCTCTAAGTGGCCCCATACGTCAAAAGTGACAACAGATTGTCAGCTGGCTCTTGAGGACAACCTTCTCCAGACACTGCTGCATTGACATCTCCTTCCCCAGCAGCTCCTTCTTCTCAGAAGGACAATCTTCCAGCTCTGTCAGAAATCTTTGACATAAGGCCTGACTCTGCCCTCACACTAGAAACTTGTTACTTGGATGTTAGCTCCCAGAGGGGAAACCAGAGGTCTGCACTCTGGCTGGAGCTGAAGGTAACACTTGTTTGGGACTTAGCTTTCCTGCAGTGACAGATCAGGAGAAAAGGCAGCCAAGCAAAACAGCGGAGTTGCAAGTCTCAACTATTCCATTTGAGCAAGGTGGTTCCCTGGCAGCTTGTGATGACCTCCCATCCCAAATCCCCTGTAACTTTGATCCGGAGCACCTCCTGGCCCCTTGGCATGTTGGGCTGAGCAGGAGTCCCACAGAGCTCTCTGCAGTGCACCACATGGCTGCCCCAGCCCCAGTACCCTCCTGAACCAATGCAGTGAGTAGCCCTCAGATTAAAACTGGTCATGGTTTCTAATAATCTGGGCAGGGGGTTTGGTCACACAGTCACGTAGACGTTGGCAGATGTTGTATATCAGTGCCCTCTAGACCACTTTGTCTTTTTCTCTTCGTGTAAGTAAGCCTGCACACCCCCTCCTTTCCCCTGTAACTGAATGGCCCATTACCCCAGGCTGCAGCCCCTTGCTTACTGGAGAATGAAACCAGCTGGCTTGCTGAGGCATTTCTCAATATCCCAAACCCATCCTCCTTTCCTTCCGTTGTGTCTCTACCTGTCGCATTCTTTGTAAAGAAAGGAACAAATGCATTAATTAGAGAGCAGTGAACACTCCTGCCTGAGCCCACCCCTCACGGCCTCCACGACCTCACAGAGATTTCACTAAAACGTATAATTAGGTTCTGCAAAGTGACTTCCTGGCCATATGTGCCCTTTTCAAGTGCAGAAGCACTAAGTGGTGCTGTGTATTTTTCAGAGTACCACTTCATTGTTCTGGCTTTTGTTTACAAGGCTGTATTTACTTACCTCTTTACCAGTGCCCAAATACATCAAAGCCAGGTTCATTTTAAAGAAGCTGAAAGCCCATGGATGATGTCGATGTCACTTACTGGCCTGAATTTTGCGTGTTCTGAAAAAAGTGTAAAGGCTGTGTTTGCACATGAGCTTGTCTGTTCTTGTCTCTCCATCCTTACACTAAGTTTGCCAGAGTATTTAAAGAAATCCCATCCCAAACAAGGGTTGTTTTAAACATGGTCTGAAGTGTTCTGCTAACACAGGGTGTACTAAAGCTCATTCTATGTCAAAGTGCTTTTGAGATAAATTACAATTTAATGTAAGCTCTTGTGACCTTAAAGTGTTTTACTTCTCTTCTGTTCTCACTCTCTTCAAGTGGGGTCTGCTGGTCCAGTTGTGGAATTTTTCTTTCAACCACCATTGTTTTCATGATGGAAATGAGCTATTAAGGAGAAACATTCCTCAAAATCATCCATACTCAAAATTGATATCCCTTACTTAAGACACTTAGTGCAAAATGGGATCCCTGTAACGTAAACATCCCCTCCTCACCCTGGGTGTGCTTCAGCCAGGGCTGTGAGAGCTGCCCTGCTGCCCAGGGAGCCTCTCTGCCCAAGCCAGGTGACAATGTGGCTTTGTGGATGGGGGCTGAGGGCCTCACCTGAGAGTGAAAACTGTCTGGGAGCCAGCAAAGACTTCCAGGCACGGAGGTTATACCTGCACAGTTCCTGCTTTACAAGGTAGACCTGTACACTGGCAACCTGATACATCCCTGTATCAGCCAGATCCCTCTCTAGGGTCAGAAAAGGCAAGCAAGTGAGCATTTCATGATGGCCTGGTCTTCTTTCTATCCCCAGTGTTAGGAGCATGTTTGTAGGATGATGGTAGTTCCAAAAGGAGCCGCAAGCCCCAGGCAGGCAGTGCTTTTCTTGGAAAGCAACGCTTCTGAAATGAAAAGCAGACAGGGAAAATAAAGATGGTCTAAGACGTACAAGCAGAGAGAGTTTGAAGGATCAGTGCTGCCGATTGTTGTTCCTTTTGTGTGGATGGTACTGGATTGTATTCCTTGTCTCACACCGCCACACAGCCTGAAGGCTTCTAAATATCCTAGTCGCTTCGAATGACAAGCTCACAAAACACTTTTTTATATGTTAATACAAAAATACAGGACACTGATAAACACACAGAGGTATCTAGAATGTTTAATTATATGCTTTTGATTTTTCAGCTTCCATTTAGGAGAAGAACAAAACTGCTAAACCTAAAGTAAATGTACTTAGCTACCACATCAGTAGCAGAGATTCATGCATTCAGGGAAGAGCAAGAGGTGACACCCTGGGAGCTCTTTTCACACAAGCATACCACTTTCTGGTTAAATCACTATCAGTGCAGATTTCATCACATAGGTGCCAAATCCCAGATCTGAGCTTTCTATTTTCATGCACTGTTTTATGAGGGATGGCCTGATCCAATTAAAAGAATGAGCAATTGTAAGATTGTCTGGATCCCTGTAAGTGACGTGATCCAGGGCCAGCGTGGATCTTGTGGTGTTTACAGGAAGTTTTCCCTCTCTAATGTGGTTTATCTCCTAGGAGCTGTATCCTGTGTCATCACACCTGTCCTGTTTGCCCACTTCTCAACGGGGCTTGTTAGCTGGGTCAGTGCCTGCGTTGATATGGCCATCAAAGGAGGAAGGCAGAGAGAGCTTTTTCCTGACAATGGACATACTTTGAGATAAAATATAGGCAAGTCCTGCTGGGAGATTGGCAAGTCCCTCCAACTCAGTGAGTGTCCTATATATTCGAGGTGTCTGCATTGCCAAGAGATTCCGCTGAGTTTGATACGTTGATCTTACAGAGGAGAAATGTTGGCACAAGTAGAAGGAAATGTGGGGGAAAAGCAAGAGGAGAACCTTGAAGAGATGAACTAGCAAGAATTTCTGCTCCAACCCCCAGTCCTGTTCTTATACACCTACGGTCCCTGAAAGGCGCCGTGGGGAAAGAGGGAAGCAGCTGTGACAGCAGCAACAGGCAGGGACTGTGCGTACAGCGGGGAGCTGAGGAGAGCGTGGTGAGGCTCGGTGCTCTTTTCAGACACAGCACACCATGTAGCCCATGAGAGAGTCATGCTTTTCAGGCACGCTCTTGGAAGATCTAGGCACAAGTACAAGGAGGTGGTTTGAAATTACTACATATGTCTTCTTGCAATACTTGCACTCCAGGGACCACCCACGGCACAGGACGTGTTTGAATTGCTCACCAAGCTTTCTTCTGGAGCCGAGATGAAATTACAGATTCTTTTTTTCCCAGAGTTGAAGAAAAATTAGCAACTTTCTGAATTATTACTATTATTACTGAGGCACTTTTTAAAAATAGGTCCTATTCTCTAAGACTTTTCAAGCACTGGGGGAAATCTTTGCACATCTTCAACTCCTTTAACTTCTGGTTACTTAATCTTAGATTGTAAAAAAAAATGTATGTAGGTGAAACCAAATTCCTCTTCTTTGTGAACCAGTTTAATCAAGTTGGGGAAAGGATATGGAAAGGCAGGATGAAACCCTTATTAGAAATCTTATTAGAAAAGATGTGTTATTTCCTATATTTACATGACAATTAAATCCTGTGCATCCTCTTGTGCACTGAGAAAATATATTTTAGTTTTAATTGTTTCAGTCAATGTCAATTTTACATCAAACATGCAATAAAGTAAAAGTGGCCTTTGGGAAACATCACTGAACCTTATTTTGTGCTGCAGTACTGCCAGTGTAAACATCTACTTCTGTTTTGTAAGCTCAAAGCCAAATGGACAAAAAATTTCCCCTCAGGGAGATTACTGACCTGTCAGCATCAAAAATATTCTTTTAGCATATAAAATTGTTTGCCAGTGATTGTAATAACAAGAATATTTGCAAAATCCATTATTACTCTAACAGACATTTTCTTTTAGGCAGCAATAGTAGGAAATTAATTAAAAAGTTAGCTGATAGCAACTGGATAAGATATAGTGTCATGGCTACAAAGTTCCTGGGATAAAATATATTTTCTTTCTACTTACATTATTAAATATTTACAGTAAGTCTGAGGAAATATCCAATCTAAAGCATTTTGATAAGTTATAATTCATTCTGCTTGCTTTCCAGAATGCTAGAAGATGACCTCAAGTTAAGCAGTGATGAGGAGGAGAATGACCAGGTAAGAAGCAGACACGTGTCACTTGAAGCATGTTTCATGTCGAGACTGAGCTACTGCAAATATTTTGCTAATGCTTTTTCTAAACATACAGGAAGGTTATCAAAATACATGGCAGTACTGTAACTGGAGTAACAGATGTTGCTGCTCAGAGCCAGCCTGCGTGTGCTAACTGCTGGATTGGTAGGGAGCAGGCTGCAGTGCTCTTGATTTATTACCTTGATGCGACCCAGAAGGTTTTAGTATCAGCTTCCTTCTGATTTGAATTTGTTTTGTTTTAAAGAGTGGCCGAGGAGGGGAGAAACAGGAATTCTGGATTCAGGGTTCAGGCCAACTTTGCAATCATGAGCTGGCCCTGGGGATTAGCTGCTGGGCTGCTTATCTCCTACCTGCGTCCGGCATTCCCCCAGCCCTGGCCTCTCCTCTGAGCATTTTTGGTCTTGACTCTGCGTGGCCCATGCCTGCTAAGAAAACTAAAGAAAACTGGGAAAAGGACTTGGCTGTGCATTTGATTCACTCCGTGACAGAGTGATTACAGCAACTGTGTTTTAAACACCCTAAACTACCTGACTGGCAGCAGATACACCATCCAATGTTTTCCATGTGTCAGGGGAGCTGGGTTTTGTTGGCTGTAGGACTGTCTCCCAGTTTTTCCTTAAAATATTGTTGTGTTTTGTCTAAATAGCTAAGGACTCTGTAGAACAGGGCTGGAGCTTGACTTTCCCATGACCAGCTGAGTGCCTCATTGCCAAGCAGTGCTATGCTGTGTTCTCTCCTTCTCAGTATCCTGGCTTGGATAATTTGGTTGGGAATAAGAGGCCAAGACCCCCTTCCCTTCCTTCTTTCCCTAAAATGCACGACCCATGCCTTCACCAGAGTATATGAGGGTAATACTGCTCGTGGCTGCATCTCAGATATAGTGTGGTTTTCTGTCCTGGTTTTGGCTGGGATAGAGTCAGTTTTCTTCCTAGTAGCTGGTACAGTGTTGTGATTTGATTCAGTGTGAGAGCAGCACTGAAAAGTGCCTGATGTCTCAGTTGTTGCTGAGCTTACCCTGAGTCAAGGACTTTTCAGTGCCTCCTGCTCCACCAGCGTGCACCAAAAGCTGGGGGAGCCTATGGCCAGGACAGCTGCCCCAAACTGGCCAGAAGGATTTCCTTTCCACAAAACATCACTTCCAGTACATAAACTGGGGGAAGTTTGCTGGCACCAATCACTGCTTGGGAATGGGATGGGCATCAGTCACTGGATGCTGAGCAATTGTATTTTGCATCACTTGTCCTTCTTTGGAATTTATTTCTCTCTTTTTATGGTGTCCCTTTTCATTGCAATTATAATTCTTACAATATTATTATTTTATTTATTTTATTTCGACTGTTAAACTGCTCTTCTATCAACTCATGAACTTTTTTTTTCCCCTGCTTCTCCTCCCCATCCCACTGGGCAGGGGGAGTGAGCAAGCAGCTGCATGGTACTGTTGCTGGCGGGGGCAAAGCCATGTGAGCTTCAAATATGATTACTTCAGTCATGGGTAACTTGAGTACCCAGATGGGTAGGCTAGAAGTATATCTAGGCTTCTGAAATTCAGGAACTTAGACAAATAATTCTAGGTTCATAGGATAGACATGATTTTCTTTAACTCTGGTTATTAGATGTCTCTATTTTACAATATATTCCAAACAACAGGTAAATCAAAACTTTTAAATATTTATACTAAACCACTGTTTTATCTATTTTGAGCAGAGCTTCTTGGCGTTAAGATTCAGCACATAGATTCTATTATTTACATATTTATTCAATTTCTTTTTGTTTAACATATTTCATCCTGAAACACTTCACATTTAATTACTCTTCCTGCTTGTCTAGATAGTTTAAAATACAGCTCACAGACAGCAGAGGACAAAGTAAAGAGAGGGATGGAAGGGATGTCTGAAGAGTAACAAAAGCAGACCAAGGTGCCATTGATGCTGCAGCCAAGGGCTGGGTGATGGTGGAGGCACAAGCTGCTGGCCAGGAGAGATGTCCTTCAGGCAGGGGGACAGGATCCTGAGTAATGATGTCAGAGTGAAACAGGCTGGGAGACCCAGAGAGAAAAAATTCTGGTTTGCTTCATAGCAAGCAGAAAAGGACATGTGAAAGCATTTAATGTGCATAAAGAACATGAGCAGTTTAGGCAGAGAAGGGATTGTGGAAAAGTCCTACTGGTCGGGCAGGCACACATGGACCTCTGGTTTAGCACTGACTTGTAATTATTAGCATCTTCTGTGTGTTCATGTGCTGTGGCAGGTCTCTGCTCAGTCACCAGGGCTCCAAGATGCAGCTGATACAGGCTGGGTCTTTCACCTCAGTGCTCCAGCAAGCTCTGCAGAGCCAGGACAGAGCTCACCACCCACGCAGCAAAGAGCAGGGCTGAGATCCCATGACTCACTTCTAATCATCATAGGCCCTAGCATGAACAGCCTTTGGAAATTACTTATTTATTTGGTCCCCTTTCCTAATCACAATTTTTTTCCTAACTTGGCTCTACAGACAAAAATCTCCCAGAGGCATAGCCTGGCTCCTGCTGTATGAAATGCTTTGTAGAACCTTAGCTGAGACCCCTAGTTTCGCTTAATGAACAATCCTAAATAAATATACCTGCTGAAAAAACAAAACACTGCCTTTCCATCCACCTTGCAGGAAATAGACAGAAAAAAGAGTAACACAGACTCTCTCTTCCAATAACTGCTCAGATGGACCTGTGTTTAAATGTCAGCAGAACTCGTTTCCTTTTACTTCCTAACTCAGAGGCTCTTTAATCTCATATCTCCTGAGCTCAGAAACAGGAAAGAAAAAAAGAATCAGAGATTAATAGATAGGAACAGTACATGAGAGATTCCCAGATATTCCTCATGTAATAAATTAACCTTTGAGCAGTCAGACTCATTCAAGTAGTCCAGTTCCTCAAAGAGCTGAAGGTGAGCTGTACACAAGCTAGCAAGCTTTTAATTTTGCTGATTTCTAAATGGGGAAGTTTAGAGGAAAAACTTTGAAAACTTTGGAAGAGATTTTGCCTTTAAGTCTGAAATTGCCAAGCAGCCAATGGGAAGTTTCTGAAGTTGTACAAAGGGGGACAGATGCTTCTGTGCTCCCAGGGCTGTGACCAAACCAAGGAATGTGAGCCATGGATGAGGGAGGCCAAATGCAAGACAGAGGCATGATTAAAAGCTTCAAGACTGCAGTGGGCAAAGCATTCCCAACCCTTCCCTCAACACCAGCAATTAAGGTAGTGAGATTCACAGACCCATGAGAAGCCAAAGAGCCTGGCTTTCAGCTGAGTACATGTGCACCCACAGTAATTATATTATCCACACGTATTAGTCTCATAATTTTAATTACATAAATTTATTTTTCCTCTTTAATGAGCATAGTTTATCCATTTAAACTGATCGTTTCAATTTTACAGGCAGTGATCATAGGATCTAATATGCAGAGAGAAAATTTCCTGTTGGCATATTTTACACCACACAGATTGAAGAAAATATACTTTTTAATCCTCAATCAATATCTGAAGAGCATGCAATTAGCAAATACCAAGGTAGTTAACATAAATCTGCAAGTTAAAGAGCCAATTCATTCTGATTTATAACACAGAGAGTAATAATTTCATCATCATCTCTCCCAGAAAGCATCTGAAGCTTTGTAGCATGAAGATGTCAAAATTGTACTTAAGATTGTTCAGGCTACTGAATTGTAGTGGTTATTGCCTTTTGGCTCTTTGAAGTGTGGCATAGCACATGAAACAGTCCCCATTATAATACCCTGCTCTTCTCCATAGAGGTCACTGGATAACTTAAATCAGTCTTGGGTGAAATATTAAAAGGAGATTGTCAATTGTAATGTGAACAATTCTCTTTCCCCCCCCCCTCACTTGTCCTTTTACAACATGAACATTTTGTAATAGAAAATAATTCCTTTAAGGGGAGAAGGATCCCTGGCATCATTTGTGCAATTCGTGTCAATCAATAGCCAAATAAATTAACTGACTGGTATGCATACATGGAATAACAATCTAACATATTTTTGCAACCCAAGTCTGCTTCCTCATATGCATTTTTTTTGCACAGGATCAGGTTGGTTGCCGCTGAAGTTTTGTGGCTGTGAAAATTTATTACCCACAGAGTCAATCTGCATTCTGGCTGCCAAGTCTGAATAAATAGAGTCATTGTGCTTGTCTGGAATATGTAACCAAAGTTCATCGAGTCAGCTTGACTTTCACATCCCACGAGATTCATAAAAGCCAACACCCTGGTATGTGCTCTTGATTCCTGCCAAAATTTTGTAAAATTGTATAAACAGGAGTTGAAGAAGCAATCAGAACACACTCCCAGGGACGTGGCTCTGCACTCTAGCCCCGGCTGATGTCGAGAGGGAAGACACAAGATTTTTCTTTTCAAAGAAAAAATAGTAGGAGTACTCTCCTGTGGTGGCAGGTAACCGCAGGGGCATAAGATGCCCCCCTCGCAGAGTGCACAGGGAGGCAGCAATCAATCCTCTCAAGTTCCTTCATTTTGCTCATGTGTCCTGCACTGAAGGAAGAGATCGGGCACATTTGCCTTCAAGTGGCCACCTTCCTCAGGAGAGAACAAGGACGGACTGGCCCTGCAGGGTGTGAATGGTGTAAGCGAAACCAGCCCCTCCGCAGGCAAGCCAAGACAAACAGAAAGCCTTGTCACTTCACAGGAGACCTCGGGGGAAGAGCAGCCTCAGAAAGTTCACAGCTTTAGCACAGTAAAATAAAAGGCTTGTCAGCCTGATCTGGCTCGGCACTCAAGCCCCATAGGGTGATGGAAGCCCACCCAGCCTGGCGCCTTCCTGGGCATCTTGGGGTTGCCTCCCACCCGTAACAGCCCAGGGACAGTCAGAGTGGGCTGCTGGCCCTGGGGGACTCGTCCATGCTTCAGCATCACCCTGGTCATGGTCAAACCATAAAAAATGATGCTGATTGGAGTTACACTTGTAGCTCCCGTGGGAACACACATGCCTATGTTTTGTTCCCATCATGTATGCGTTGAGGGTTACCAGGGCATTGCTGGAAATGCCTCTTTCTGGTAAAACTGTCAGCAGCACAGGCATTTAGGACAAGCCAAATCTGTCACAACACTCCAATCGGACAAAAGTCCATCTATGTGCTCGATGGCAATTGGTGTGGGACTTTTCCCTTTCACTTCTGGAGGAAAATTATCCTGAAATTAACAGTCACGCATCTAGTCACCCAGAAGGAATGATTTTTAGTAGAGTCATTATAAACAGTACTTCTGCCTATGAAATGTAATATTTCAGCTAATTTGAAGCCGTCTGTAATGAATTCTGAAAAACATTGATAAAGGAGCAAAGCTTTCTTTGTGTAAGCCTGTTAGGAGAGCACTTTCCAAAGTCAAAGATGAACTGAGCAGAGCACCAAGGCAGGAATATCTAGAGAGGAGATTTATTGGAAACAAATTGCAACACAACACTGCATAGCCCTGTTCATTATTAGAACAATTTTTAGACAGTGTTAATTGCGTTCGCATATGCCATGTCCAAATATTTTAACCACATTATGTCATTTTAGTGTTGTATTCCCTTTTATTCACCTCTTCATTAGTGCAATACTTGATGCTTGATCAGAAAGGAAAATGAGTGAAAAAGAAGATGAGAACACTCAGGTCTAGAGAAGAAGCACAGAGCCTGCATCATTTCTGCAAATGAATTTCTCTCAAAAAAAAAAAAAGCCTTGATAAACTTGGAGGAAAATATCTTTCTGATGAGAAGTTTTTCACTCCACTGAGCACAGAAAACTTATTTCATGAAGTCTGGGTCTGGCTGCACACGAGTCTGACTGCAACCAAAACCGCACAAATCAGAGATAAGCAAAAGTGCAAAAAAATAAGTTTTGGGTAAAGGAATGGCTGGAACCTCAGGTGTTTTTTAAATTAATTCAAATGCTCTGTTCAGCCCCCGTCACTATAATGTGAGTGTGTTTTTAGACTGGAGGAATAGGCAGTGTAACAGCCTTACCTAACTTGGGTAAGTCCATTATTTCCTGTGTATTAGAGAAGCAATTCTTTTGGTATCCAACTTAACTAGAATCCAGAGTAAGATTTAAGCCAGCTGAGCCAAAGATTTTTTGTGGTTTGCCAGCTCTGATTTTAAAATCTCCATGACATCTAAATTTGCACTTCCACAAGGCATGACAAGAAGACCGAGATTGCCTCACTGAAACTGTCAGATGAAAGAAAGTAAGAGCTCAGTCTTGTCCTGCCAACTTGGCTCACATCACTACCTATCTTACAAAATCAGATTCTATGGCTGGCAGGCAGGATCAAGCTCTAAATTTGAATGCCACCACTATAAATGACAGTGAAAAAAGTTAGAGACCTGCTTGGATCTTGGACATGCGCAAAATCTGGGGACATTTGAGCATGGCACTTTGATCTGCATGCTCCTCAGTAGCAAAACTCCAAAATAGACAGGAAATTAAATTTAAAGTGTAAGGGCATCTTCCTTGTCTCTTCATGTGGATGCTGTGACTAAGCTGTTTTAACTTGGTAAATCTCCAAAGCCTGCCCTTTTCCACTCATATCACTTTTTTCCAAGACTTCCTTCTCTATCTGACGTAACATTCTTAACCTCATCTTCTTTAAATATTTTTTTAGAACTTTTCTCTCCTTGTGAAGTAGAATTACTGTATGAACATCTGTTTTGACTGGCGTGGGAATGTATCCTACTGCAATCAATTCAGCAGTGTTGGCTAACTTGAGGCATAAGGGAGGATTAGCTCCAACATTTCCAGGCTGGATTTTGCTTGTCCCTGTCTCTCATAAGCCTTCCAGGCTGTGCACTTTTCCTCCTGCTGCAGAGAGCCCTTGCTGCAGCCAGACACTGTGCCTGAGTCTTGGTTCTGCTCAAGCCTGGCCACCCAGCTCTGTTTGCCTTCAGGCAAATGCATGCATTCCAGCATGCCTGCAAGAGAATGGTTAAATAATCAGCAATCACAGATGATCAGTGCTGTTGTAGTCACAGCTATTAAAAGCTGTGTCTCTCACAGGTGTGCACACACTCGGGCATGCACACAAACACAGCCTCACAGACTCCCTGGGAGCTGCCTGTTGCTCCCTGCAAGGAAGAAGGCCAAGCTCACTTCTCTCCCCTTAGCCACTGAGCCTGGGCAGGGGTGATATCAGTATGAGGAGCTGTATGAAGGAGATGTGGTGCACAGGGGTGGGAGACAACAGAAATAGAGAGAGGCAGCTGAGACCATGTTAGAAAACAAAATGAACACAAAAGGGGAAAGGGATTAAGGGGAAAAAAACAATGAAGAAAATAAATTGCAGGAAGAAAGACATTATAAAGGGAGTAGAAGCTATATTAGAACATGATGAGAAATAAGCAAAAAGATTCAGAAGCCAATCCATCAAAACTACAATTTAAGAAAAAGAGACTGAGGAACCATTGCTACAATTTCTCCTGCACCTAGGATGAAAACTGCCTCCTCTGAAGTCAGTGAGAGTTTAACCACTGGTTTCAATCAGCCTGGGATGTTACCCCGTCTTCTTTTCTATTTCATTGCACAATCCAAACAGACACTTTGGGTAGTAGCAAATGCATCACAGTTGATTGACATAGCACATCCCTGCGAAGTGTTACCACTACTGGGGGAATTTAGGCTTGTCTTTCCCCTATTTTCACATATATGGACTTCTCAAAAAAAAATCTACTTTAATTTCTGAGCCCTCAGACTTCCCAATAAATCTTTCAAAGCCTGTGGCACAGTACTGACAATTCTTGTCCGCAACAGCCTAAGTGCAAGCAGCACTTCAACCAAGTTACTTTTTCCTGGATAAGGAGACTACTTCTGTTGAGACAGAGGGGGTTTTCCAAGGTGACTTTGCAATGACTTTCCAATGTTTGCAATGACTGAGACCTTCCTAACAGTGGCATTGGAAATTAACCATTTATTAATGTAAAATAACAAGGACTTTTCTTCTGTTCATCTCCAATGAAAAAGATTAAAGTTAGCTCATCTGTGTTGTAACCTTGCATGGTTTTTGGGGCCAGACTGCAGGAAAAATCTGAGCAGATGCAGGACAGAAGCCTCAGCGTTTACAGATTTATAAAACTCTCTGTATGGTTAATACCCATGCTGATTATACAGCAATTTGGAGATCCAAATCACTTTACAAGTATTAACTACTTAATGCAATGCCCGTGAGAGGCATTTAGGTAGAGCTAAGCAAGAATTATTATCTCTGTAGAACTGACAGGGAGACTGTGGCTGAGATGTGGCTTGTTTGAAGCCACACGGCAAGCCAACTGCAAAGTCAGGATTAGCACTTGGGTCTTTCACTCCCAGGTGCTATGTTCAAGTCACTAGACTGTGTTGCCCCTGAAGATTAATAAGGATTAATGGGCAAAGCAGAGGAGAAAGAACAATGTATGCTAAGAATATAATAAAACTCCAGGGTGAAAAATTAATACTGAGGTGTTGAAAGACATCAGAGAAATCGTGAAATCCAGAAGGAGTTTTACAGTTTCTTAAAAGATGTGGCTCTGATGATAACCAACTCCAAAATGGGAAGAAAGGATGACCCTTGTAAGTCTTACAGTCTGTAAATCTTAAATAAATATGAACCAGACAGTGAGAATCACATTCATACATTTATATTGCAAATTTACAGAGAAACACTCAAGTTGCAGTTTACAAATGACTTTAAATCCTTCAGAAATTCACACTGGAAAGCAATCCTCAAACAAAGCCCCTAGGAACAGTGAGGAGTACAGAATAATGCAGTGAGAGAAGGCATGTCAGGAATCATTTACGATAAATTGCCTGACCTGATCTCCTTGGGCAGCTTCCTGTGGCCACAAGATGATCATGGGCATTTAACCAGAGCAAGTCTGTGGGTGCAAGAGGTTTCCAGCAGCTCTGCACTCTTCAAGGAGAACACCGAAAACTGGAGAGAGTTTCAAGACATGGGAGAAAGATGCTTAACACATTGGGAGAGCATGCCTTGGAGTGAAAGACATCCACAGGATGAACTGAGCTTGTCCAGAGCAGGGCTGCTGGCTGGCTGCATGGATCACAGCCTATAAACACCCGTGCAGGGAGAGGAGCTGGGAGGCTGCAGGGCAGCTCTGTGTCACAGGCACAGCTCTAACGTCCAGCACAAGAAGGTGTTTATAAGCTCATCTTCATGTGGAAGGTGAAAAACTGCGTGTGGTTGGACTGAGGTGGGTTCACAATAAGAGAATTATCCAGAAGTTTTGCTCTGGGTCCACAACACCACCCAGGTTTGAAGCAGGAAAAAACCCCACTCTGTGGAGTCCCATCGCCCAAACTGCAGTATGCAATCAGGTTGTGCCCTTCACAAAAATTTCTTCCTGGCTTCACTAGCTTAAGAATAAACTGCATTTAAGCTAAAATAACAACAAAACCTTTGGAAATGAAAACAGAATCGACATGGAAGATATGTGAAGAGTGAAATGTGAAAGAAGACAGGTATAAAAGTGTTTTTCCTGGTTTGGTTCCCAAATGGCAGTATATAGTAATGACATCTTTCCTTAACCCTGGCTTGGAAAAAGTGTGTCTACAGCTCATTAACTGCAGTCCAATACAGGGTGACATCCAGCACTCTGGGTGGTTGCTAATATGAGAGCTGCTGACTTAGAGCATAAATGGTTCACTGCACAGTTCCAGGGCAGCACCAACCACCCAAGGAAGACAAACAAGATGGCATGGAAGCTGTGCAATTTACTCATGCCCAGGCAGCATGTATTGCTTCACTGTCACCAAAGAAATGGTTCGAATTCTCACCACGTGTACACCTGTGCCATCTCAGGGAAGTCTCTGGTGTAGCTCATGTAACTCCATACAGTCGCTGTAACTGAGCTCTCTCAAAAAAACAACAGTTAATCCACAGGACAGGCAAGATGGAAAGCAAAGTGCCTGAATCTGCCAACAGCCAATTTATTGGCTTTTATTTGCCAAAGGTTGCTGTGGGTGAGGTATAGGAAAATGCATCTACAGTCAGCCCACAGTGCCTCCACAACAGTCTTCCAAGCCCAGCAGAACATACTTCAGTAGTTTTCATTTGTTTCTTATCCAAAAATGCCTGTGAGCCCAGCAGTTTATGAAGCAATCCTTTTGCAACAAATTTAAAAAAGAGGGATTTCTGGGGAACACTTTTAACACTCCTGTATCTCCATCTCAATAGCTGTATTCAACCCGTTCTGCACACTGCTCAGTCCCAATTACAATGAGTAGCTCACTGCTCAGTCCCAATTACAATAAAAGTATTTAATTTCCTCTCTGATTTCCCTTCAACAACAGATTGCAACTTGTCACACTTCAAGCTAATTTTGGTAGCTCATTTAACACACACTGAAACCTGAATATGTTCCCAAGCTCTGGCTCATTGCAATAAAGGATAGAGAAAGGAGATGAAATCTCTGGAGATTGAGAACCCAACCATGATTACTGCTGGCTGAAAACTTGTTTTGTCCCAGTAGTCTTGGGGTACAGCTAGAATCTTCCATGAATGATTAATAGACTATAGACAGATCAGTGAAACTCTGCCCTGATTGTATCTGAACCAACTCAGCTGGGGATCAAAGAAGCTGATCAAAAAAGCTGGGGACTCAGCCGCTGTCCTGTAATTTGCAATTCTTGATGTAGTGAAACAGCACAGTTCATACTCATTTACTGTTGCTAGTTTCTCTAGCTAAAGTACCTGAGACACCTGAGTGATTGGTCCTTTCCCTTCCCTGCTTCCTTCTCAGCATTTAAGTTACTGTGTGGTGAGCTGGCCTCCAATATCCATGTTCATATTGAGGAGACTCTTCCTCCATTTAGTAACCCTGCTGATTCCAAGAACTGAGAATTCAGTATTATGTTCCTTGCTGGTGAACACATTCTACCACTTATCAAGAGACTATTAAGCTTCCCATAAAGCACTTTTTAGTGCTAAGTCTTGTAGATATTTAAATTCAGTCAGCAATATCAAAATTATTTCTTATCCAAAATTTCTATAACCAGCATAGTAACTTACTTCCAGGAATAATAAAGACTGTAGAACATATTCTCAGATTTCTTGATGGATGATGAGTTGGCCTCAGTAAAGTTGTTAACGATGTAAAATAAAATGCAAATTAAATAGCACAATCAAAATGTAGCTATTAAAAAAATAGTCATGCAGGCATTATATGATATTAAGTACTACCCCTTTGCTTACACTGTTAGTTAGATAATACCAGCATATTAGAAACATAATAAATCACAAAAAAACTGTTTCTATAGCTGTGAGTTCTTCAGACTATAGGTCATAACCCTCCATGGGGATTCCTGAATGTGTTTGAATGGGATCACAAACTGTTAGCAAGAAGTGAGGGCAGATATTTCCCCCTAAATTGAGCAGCCCAGTCCTGTGGCAAGGAGGGGAACAGGAGAGCAGATTGTAATTAGTGGCTGTAAGTATTTATACTTGCTAGGGAACAGCTAACTACCTTTAATTACAACAGCTCACTTTCTCCAGGATGAGGGGAGCAATATAGGCTAGAATTAAAATTGCTGGATAGTTGCTAACTGCCTTTCATTGCAGGCAATAGATCTGTTTCTCCAGGGAGGAAGAATAAACTTGTGACTGGATCTTAGTCCCCCATCATTTAGAAATGGGGCCATTACCAACTCAGGGGGTCGCACAAATATGCAGTCCAACACAGTTGTATTTCCAGCCTGTGTAAGAAAGAAATCAATAGTCTCATTTAGAGAATGTGTGGCCACTAGACGAAGACTGAGGTGCCCCATGCAATCTGCATTGCACCTCAGTGAAGAAGGATGTTTATTAAAGGACTTAAAATGAGAGGGTAATTGAAAAAGTAGAATGATCTCACTGAAACACACTTGTACATTTCTTTCTGTGTCCCTGCCTGTCATCTGAAGCCACTTTCTTGTCCAGAAGTGATCACCTTTTCAAAGCTTTCAGCAACCGAATGCATGAAGATGGAACCTGAAGACTGGCACTTGAGGCTGCAGTTCCGCACAGTCTCCTGGCTCAGTTAGCACACCAAATGGGTCAAGACAAGGGAACTCTCCTCTTCCCTCCCGAGGGCAGCTTCCCTCAAGCCTGGAAGAGAAATTATCCAGCCCTTCTTCCTCTCAAAATTAGGGATTTAAGGGAAATATAACAGTGATACAAACCCTACTTCCCATATTTGGGGCTTTTAGCATCCTCAAAGTTCATGTTTCCTTTCTTGCGGTCTCTTCAATATCCATGAGGCCTGTGGCTGCAGAGCAACCTGTCTCCTTCAATGCCTTCTGGCTACCACAGCTGTCATGTACCTTTCCCAAGGACTGTTCTGCAGCTCCAGAAGGGAGTGGAAGCAATGTCAGGTGGAAGTGACCTTGCTAGTGGACATGATCTTATGTCAGCAGCAGAGGTCTCCACTACTCCCCTAGGGCCATTCAGATTCTCACAAAAGGGATCTAGGTTAGAAATAACATAGGGGAAATCAGAAGGAAAAAAAAAAAAACCACACACGAAGGAAAATTGTTACTTTTTGGCTGGATCAGTTTTCCAACCTGTTGTATTGCACAACCACATGAGCAGCTGTGGTGGCCTGAGCCAAGCGTGGGAAACATGGAAGTGTCTCGAACAGTACAGCCACACAGTGGCTGTGAGAGATGGAAGGACTGGCCCTGGATGATGTGGGAAGGAAAAGAGGTGACCTGAAAGCTGTCTACACAACTTGGCCGCGGAATATGGCAAAGATAGTGAGAGAAGCTCCTGAGTTTTGCAGACAAAGATGCAATGTAGTGCAGGCCTCAGCATCGAAGCTAGGCAGCTTGAAATTCAAAATGCTCATAGACTCCTGCTAGTGGGAGTGATCAGGCATGGGAGCAGAGGAACTTGTATGGGCCCTGGGTGTTTAAAAAGAGTGTAAGCCATAAGTCATTCTTAAACCTAAGGTCTGGGTATCCTCTGAACTTGAACTTGCAAGAATGTTGTCCTAACAAACCCCTTGCAGAGGAGAGAGGAAAAATGATGCCAGCCCATGGGACTGGAGTGTGGCTGCAGTCTTTAAAGCCTGTAGCCAGCGGCATGGATAGTTTTGGACGTAAAGAGCATGGAAATAGTATGACCTCCTGGAAACAGTGGAAAATAGCAGACTTGCCATGTTATTTTCCTAACACTAAAAGCAATGTGTTCATGCCATGGGAAAACTCCCACTGAGCTGCCGGGACCTTCCAAGCCCTTCCCACAGGTTCTCTGCCCACTGCAGAAAGTCAACAGTAAGGGAAAACCCTCCTGTGAGCCACGCCACTGTCTTCTGACAATCTGGTGGGTAATACACATCAAATTACATCTCCCCAGAAACCCAGCAGGCACAAGTTATTCCAGAAAGTCCCAAGAGCAGAAATCCTGCTTCCAGAACCAAGTGGAAACTCTTCACACTCCTGACAGATCTTCAGAGATCCATTCAGGGGATCTTTTCACACCTTTCTGTGAAATACAATGTAACTGCAGCCACATGTCAGGTTTTCTCAAGTTTTTCTCTGTAATTCATCAGCAGCATTTTTGCCAAGCAAGAAGGGCTATGTCCGTACTCTCTGGTGCTGAGCAGGATAGCTGTAAGTCATCTAAGTTGTTTGGAAATAGGGATGCGACCCCCAGCAGGCTGATGAAACAGGAAGAACAGTTTCAAAACTTATTTACTGGTAACTGCAATGAGAAAATAAACTTTTATTTCCCTGCCCCTTGACTGTCTGAACTGCTTAGCTCTGTGTCCCTTCTGTGTCATGTGAGGCACAGCCTGGACAGATGCAGCTGGGGATGGGACACTCTGGGCATGTCCAAGTGGAATGGAGTCTTTAAGGCAGATTTTCAAAACATTATGGATTTCATCTTTGCTTAGCAGCCGGTTACTGTGCCAAAGCCATGAATCACCACTTGAAGTGATTGAAGGAGAGGGAAAAATAATATTAGTAAAGTAGCAAACTAGCTCAGGGATAGGCTTTGTAGTCCTATTAAACTTGAGAGGCTACAATTTCTATTCCCAGACCTGGAGGTTAACACAAGAACAAGAACCATGTTTCCCCACCCCATCCAAAGAGTTGTACTAGGCAAAAACTGAAGAGCAAACCAGCAAAAGGTCAATCCTCTACTGTGTAGGCAAATGTTGCCAGCAGATTAACATGGCAGTGTTCATGAAAAGTCTGCAGCAGCTCTGGCAAGCTTTGCAAAATTTATAATTCATCGCAGAGGAACCAAATATGTGATGTTTGTTTCTGTGGAAGAATGGGAGGAGACTAATGGTAAAGGAGAAGGAGTGGGAGTGAGGAAGCGGGGAGAGGGGAAAGCAGAAAACCGAGCCCTGGCGAGTTTTCAGGGACCTACAGACAAAAATTGTCTAAATAGAGTAGTTCAGACCTCAAATACCGTGCGGTGCATTGACAGTCTTCTGGGTTTTGGCATTTTAAACGAAGTGTTCTTACATTTACTAGGCTGGAATGTCCATTTGACTATAGACTCTGCTACTTTGCTCGTACTTTAACATTTTGGACATGTGACAAAAATGTGTGTAACGCATTTTTTAAAGTGTTGATTGTGCTCGTAATTTTCAAGTCAGAATATAAAATAAACATCTCTGCCCTTTCTTCCAGCAGGCAGCACAGAGATCTGCTCTCCGCGTTCTATCTGACAGGTACATTTTGTCATTTTTATGAACTATAAATTGCTTTATGAAACGTTGAGCCCTATTTATTGTGGCATATAACTCATAATCGGATTTTGTCCCCAAAGTATCTGTGAACTGGGATGTTAAACATTTTGCATGCTTGGATTTGTCATGCATGTGTAGAGTTTATTACTGCAAAAATCACAGTCTTGTTGTATTTCATACAGAGTATTCAGAATCCCTTGTTGTGATACCAAACGAGAGATAAGAAACTTACTGGAGAAGGCATGAATGATGCAGTAAATTCTGAGCTTTAGAGTTTGCTGAGATATATCTGAGCTCATTTCTCAGCAATAAGTACTTCATTTATTCCGAGATGTTCTCTTTTGACTTTTTCCAAATCCTTTCCCTGGGAATAACTCTTCCTTTGATGAGATCCTCTGTGTTTCATGCACAAAAACAATGACCTTTTTTACCCCTTGAGTTTTAAGAGATTGGTATTTTGGATGAATTTAATTAATTCTTTCACTTCTTCTGGAACTGCAGCAGTGCTCCAGGCAGATAAGCAGGGGACCAAATCCTTAGTGTTCAGGTTTTACTCAGCTCTTTTTCAAGCAAAAAAATCCATTAACTTCAATGGGAAACTTGCCTGAGTGAGGAATTCAGGATTTGGGCCATAGTAAATGTTATAGTTGGGCTGTAGGTCTGCGCAGGTATTTACCTTAAATGACTTTTATGAAAGAGGATTGATTGAAATATAAGGTAGCTTTCTAAGACGGTCCTGATTTCTTTTCCAGTTTTGGGAAAGGGGGTCAGGAAGGGGGAGGAGACACTGTACATTTTAGTGCCTGTGAAAAAGAACTAGCAGATTTACATTTTTCCACAAATGAGGTACTGTGTCATGCAGGCTGACACAGAGTAAATTTCCCCATGTCTTGTTGGCAGCCCCCTCTGCTCTGTCTGGCCCCCAGCCCCCCGCCTCCCTGGGAATAAGTGGTAATTGACTCTGGAAGCCAGCTCAGGCCAGGATTTCTCCAGAGCAGAGCCTGTCACTTAGGCTGAATTATATGTTGTGCATGGATGAATAACATTTCTCTCTGCTCGGAGGATAAGACCGCCAAAATTATTGACCTTCCCTCCCCAAGTTTACAAACACTGTTTTGTTTAGAATTTTTTGCCTGCTTAAAGGAAAAAAAAAACCCCTGAGTAAAATGTATGGGATGTGGGGGAAATTGCTGGCACAGTTATAGGGCTCAGAAGTATTTGCTGTAACTGGAATGAATGCAAAAAGAAAGTGGAGTTGGAGTCAGCATTATGCTCCTCTCCCTGGAGGTGTGCAAGCTCACTGCCGAGGCAAAGCAGCTTTTGCACTTGGTGGGGACAATACCGTGACCAAAAGAAACGGGGATTTTTTTTCACAGCATTCTCCCCCGGGGCTGCATGTGGAACATTCCTGCAGGAGTGGTCCTGGAGGTAATTAACAAGCCCCAAATCCCAGTTTGATTTCTGTCTCCCTGGAAAGAAAAGTGGTGGTGATGGATAGATGTTCTCTACCTCGTCAGAGGTGGTGAGGCAGCTGGGTGCAGGCTGCCTTCATCCACACAGCACAAGGGCCTCAGTATTAATAATCATCATGCCTCAGACTTAGAATTTATGATCAAATATTTCCCTATCTGCCCCTAAAAGCATGCTCAGGGGCTACAGCTTTTCCAACCTGCTCTGCAAAAATTTGGCTGCCAGAGTACCCTCCTTCTCCCCCTTCTGGAGGGGGTGCTGGGAAGGCTGGGGGTGCACCCTGGGGGTTTGCCCCCCTGCCACCCATGACCTCACTGCAGCAAGCAAATGAGAGGGCAGGGGGCCAAAATCCTCCACTGTGACAGCAGTTTCTGTCTCTTCTTGGCTAGAGCAAGGATGCCTGTGATACTGCTGCTCATTAGTTGTGTCCCAGCAGCAGCTCAGAGCTCCCAGCCACACACCAGCACTTCCCAGCAACAAGGGAGATGGCAGCTTACTATAAAGCTTTTTTTTAACTATTCTCCAGAAGTTCCTCTCGCAGTTCTTGCTTTCAAGTTCTATTAAAGAGGTAACATTTAGCTAAACTAAAAGATGAGAAAAAAATCTAAACAAACATAAAAGAGAGCGTTTTTAAACCTAGCCATTGATTTCTGTAGTGTAGCGCACACAGTCTTGTTTTCAGAATGACACAGTAACCCCCAGCAGATTTATGTGCAAACACAAAGATTAGTGACCCAGAAGCTTGACTGAAACAGCTTTTCTGCTTCCAGAAGACAGGTTGCTCTGCACATGCACTGACTATTTTGTCAGCAAAGATGCACTGGCCCCATTAGCTTTTCATTCTCTCATGAAAAGCCCTCGGTGTTTATTCAGCACAGCTTGGTTTTAATTTTATTGTGCTCTTCAGTAAAGTGATCAAACTATGCAGATTACTCACTCTCTGGGACAGAGAAGAGCAAGAACTTAACTCATATACCTTAATGGTATAGAGCTGGCATATTTTCAATTGTCTCCTATATCTACTGCCTGAATAGCTTTCAAGTGAAGAAAAATGCCTGTAACTAAAATATCTGGTGTGTTCTGTTGTTATTTAACAGTAAGCAGTGTGGTTAAGCCAGGTCTTAAACTTGCTTAATCCCACTGAGCTAAATAGATTTTATTATTGACTCCCATGGTTCCAGAACTCTGACCTTAAGGCTGAAGTTAAAAGCTAATTTTTTTTTTCAGTCTGTTCCACTAACCCAGAAGCACTTGCTTGCTGGATACATTTGCAATGGAGAATGTCCAGCTGTAAATTACAGCTGTTTGCAATCCTACCCAAACACAACACTCATTATTATTCTTTTGTTCTTTTTAGGCTGAAAAGCCCACCATGAGGGAGACCATACAGTACTTAATCCACACATTAAATTTACTCACAGCTCATATTCATGCGCAAGATAAGATTTTCCATGAAGTAAAGATTTACAGTGGCCCTAGGGCACTTTTATTCCCCCTGGCTGTTTTTAATTCTCTGTGCTGGAGTGCAGGCCAAGTGGGTCTGCGGAAGAGTTTTGGACACTTAGAGGAAAGTGGTGGTGCACCGCTGCTGAATTTCCTCTCTGGTTGTAATAAGGATCCTTTGCTGAGTGGTTGGGTGGTACCTGGGAGACATGCTGACTTCACAGCCATGATCTGCACTCCTTTCTGTGTACTGGTACTGGAGGAGGCAGGCAGAACCCACCAGCTCTGCCCGTACAAACCTCAGTGCAGGCGTGTAAGGTACAGGCAGAGCTGAAGCCAGTCATCTCAGCAGCCATGTGGCTGTGCTGGCAGGCCTGCCATTCCCAGCTGATAAGCCCTGTAAAGAGTCCAGCTCAATAGCTTGCTCTCCACACCTCGGTGATACAAACATATCGTCCAGACCTGAGCTGGGAAGCACAGGCTATGATAAACCTTTTAGATCTACCACCTCTTGCTGTTGACAGAGCAGGCATCTCAGCACTAGCATCCATTTGGCACTGGAGACAAACCCCGTTCACGATGGCTGGTGAGCTACACAGCCTGTCTTGACCTTCAGTCTGGGCAGGAGGTGCTTTGTACTTCCATGTAACCATGCCTCATCTGTCCCCGTCTGATCACGGTCAGGACACCAAAATGCAGGCTGTACCAGACATGAGCTGGTGTACCCTAATGGGACTGACCAGTAGCGTGCAGGATCCTGAAGGGCAAATTAATTTTCCCCCTTCCCCACTGGAGAAGTGAAGAGTTTGGGCCGCTGAGAAGCAGTGGAGCCTCACATCTGTGGGGAGAGACATTTGGAAGCAGAGATGCTTCTGCACTGCCTCTCATGGCTGCATGCATGCATTTAGCACTCATGTGCAAGAAAAATCAAAAAGGTTGACCTTAGACAACCCAGTCCCTTGCCCTGATACTGTAAGCTGACACAGAATTGATGATTAGTCCAGTGGGATGTGTAGCACAACTCTTCTTCAGACAAAGCCACATCAAGATGCACTATTTGTGTTGGGAGGCCTGGGGAGGCACTGCCTGTAAAATAATAAAGCAGCAATAAGAGGCAATTTAGATTTTTTTAATAGATCACTTAAGGCAGGCAAGGCAGCTGTTCAAGCAGCCTTAAAACTTTTTGTGAAAAGAGACAAAGTTTTCTTGTTCTCAAGTATCTGCTTGAGCTGTGATTATGTGAAGCAGTTAAACTTGCGATACCCCAAAGTACAGAGTCCAGTGACAGCTAGCAAAAACACTCATGTGCTTCATGTCGCTCACATACTTAATGTTTGTGTGGGACTGATGTTTTCGATAACATCGCCTTTCACACCACGAGAGCTCTCCACATGAGAAGCTACATGCTCAGCTTATCAGTGAGTGACTCAGCTAGCTGGCTGGCCAGAAAAGCTTCATGTGGCAGCACTGTGCAATCAGCAACAGCCAGGGGAAGCCTTGGCTTGGGACAGCTGATCTGGGACCCGACAGAGAGTGACGGAAGTGAGATCACAGGCTCCACGGGAGTCAAAAAGGTTGGCCAGAGAAAAGCGTACGTGCACAGCGCTCACTGCCACATAGGCAGACGTGCAGCTCTCGGCATTAGCACATTGCTTAAACTTTCTGGATTATCTTTGAGAGGAAAAAGAGAATATTTCTGCGAGGGAATATATGGATTTATCATTTGTGCCTTGCAGGAAGGCTTGGCTGTTTGGAAATGCTGGTGTCTCACACTTGCACTCTCCCTGGCCCCTGCCCTAATATAGGGTAGCAACAGGCAGCTGCTCCTTGGAGCGGTCTGGAGTTTCTCAGTCCTTCTAGTTACAGAACGTGAAGGTGGAAGAGCAGTGATACATATTGTATATAGGATAGTTTTTCCAGTACTGGAGAATGTTGTGAATTAGTGAAAAGGGGCTGTAGAAGAAGAACCTGTGTAGACAGCTTGGAGTGAAAAGGAACAGGTATCTCTTTAAAACTGGGACTCCCTCTACTTAATTTGTGAGCAAGACCTGTAGCACTCACCTTTTTGCTGCTGGATGTTTTCTCATACCTTGACTATTGCTGGTGTTTATTTAGAATTGTTCTACCATAGCACCAAAGATGTGACGTGGATGTATTGTTGTGTGAGAAGGTGGAGCACAGCTGTCCCAGGGAACTGTGGCAACTTTGAGCCCTACTAAATACTGGAATTCATTTGACGTTTAAAGACAGAAAAATAAAAGTTAAGATGTATTTTTCTCTTCAAGGAAGTGATAGTGTTTTGCTATCATGACAGCCAAACATTTCCCACCTCCCTATGGGCGACCTCACGCATTTGCTCCTAAAAGATATCTGGGGGAAGTCAGTTGTAGCTCCCAGAAACATCTGCATTTTGAAAAATATCTATCTGCTAGAAGAAAGGTCTGACTAGTAATTTCTCACATATTTTCTTTGACTTCCTTTGTCTTTTAAGAAACAGTGTGAGAACAATTACAGCATGAATGTGAAAGGTAAAAAGGCAAGGTGTATGTCTGTGGTCTTTCATATATTAGTAAGGAGAAAACAAGTCCCATTGCTGGCTGGCAGCATGAAGAATATGCAAAGTGCTATTGGGAAGAAGAGTGTATATGTGTGCAGCATATGAAGTGCCTCAGCATATGATTAACCTCACTGGGTATGTAGTAAATAGTAGATAACTGTGATAAAAAAAGTATTCATGTGATTTATCAAACTGAGCAACTGTGCATTTTGCAGTGAAGCAGGAGGTCAATCCTGAAATCTAGGGCAAGCAGAGCAATAGGAAATTGCGGGGACTAAGAAGTTAATCATACTGTTGGACTGCTTCCATCTGGTTTTGAAAGACGGAGTCAGTACAGTGCTAGCGAGGACGCTTCACGGCAACAGATCAGGAATTAATTTTTTCAGCAAATCTTCAGCTATCATTTGTGGTAACACAGGCTTATAAAAATGTAATTTAATTTCTTTGGAATAAATCAAATAGGACAAGAAGTGTGAGAGTGGTTTTTTTTTTAATGTGTGTATCTGAGGCAAAAATTAAAAAGAGTGAGTAGGAGAACAGCAACAATCCAAGAGGAAACGAACATTAACAATATCAAACCTGGAAGGCATATATGGCCATCCACTTAAATTGTGCACATAATTTTCTTTGAAAAATCAGTTTTCAGTTGGGAAACTTCTACATTTTTATGACCCTTGGAGGCATAATCTTGTCTAACCTGTCTGTCCATCTTCATAAATGTGGATCAAAGGAGCGCTGACCTAATGTTCTGTGGAATTGATGCTCTGAACACCACTTAGATATATCATGAGTGCACAGCTATAGGCAGCAAGTTTGTTAATAAAATCTGTTTTCCTTCTTATTGATACTACTTATGATATTTCTGTGAGATTTGAACATCTGGGCAATAAAAGTCCCCATAGGCAATGAACATGTTGTAAAACAAAAGGGATTTTAACCCTGATAGTAATTCTGCTAGCTAAAACTTGCTTTCTTCAAACAGGTTGGAGGACAGTTAGCTGATAACATTATGCCTTTCTTATTTCAGCAGTGGAATAAGAGAACAGAGAGCCTTATACTAGGAGTAACATGTTGTGATATTTTTAGTGTTAGGCTGCAAAAAGTGAATGTTATAAATACATTTGTATCTATTTCCTGTCAGTCTGATGAAAGAGAGCTCAGGTTTACACAGCACCAAAAGCAGGAAACCGGCAGCCGCTCTGTTCGCACAAATCATGACTTTCATTACCACTTCATTTTAAGAAAAGGTGAAAATTCATAGCAAGCAGCAACACCTCAGCCTGGTCCAGTTACATGACATGAGTTTGGGACTTTTGACTCCTGTGTGCTTGTGAATCACATCCTGGCTGTAGCTCGGGGAGTCTCCAGAGCAGGTGCAGCAATGCAGAGGAGAAATCTCAGTTCCCTTTGAGTGAGGCAGCAGTCCATGCAGCAGATGGAAGGAGATTCCCCCCTTCAAGCTTTAGTCGTTCAGTAATCAGCCAGGCACAACAGGGCTTCCTGGCACCAGCTCCATGGATGATGATATGCTTGCTCCAGTCGGCTTTTTCTGCCTTCCTGCAAAGATGGTTCAGAAATCTTAGTTAAATTTCTGGGTTTGCCTTTATAACTAGTAAGGCTATCTGCCTTCCGTCCTCTGTAGTTTTTAATTTTAGATTCAAGAGCATTTTCTCCATGCTCTTGCTTTTGTTCTGACCCTGGCAACAATGAAGGCAGAAAGGAAAGGGGAGACTGGCTTGCTCAGGAGAGAACAGTCAGGTTCTGCAGGAGGCCAGCCCCATGAGAAAGATATGCTTGTGCTCAGGATGGGCAAGGGATTCCTCAGAGCAGGGTCTTCATGAGACCCCAGTGGGGACGACACTGTGCAACACCAAGTCTGTGCTTTGGCTGGCCCTTTGCTCTCTGAAGGGTGAAGAGGGTACTACACAGATACAGAACTGTGTCCAGTTTCTTTGCAGGCAAAAAAAAAAAAAAATAGGATGAGTTAGTACAAAGAATGAGGTACCCTGTGATTTCTCCATGGGGATTAGTTGTGGCTGATCAGGCCTGAAATGCTCCTGCAAGAAGTCACATTGTTATGATCTGAGATACTTTGCTCCCCCATGCAGTCCCATCCAGATGTCTCCTCCATTTTTTCATGACTACCTCGATTTTGATGTAAGTTGCAGGAAAATTTTTATCCTTTCCTCTCTCTTGGAAAAGTATTGGATTTAATCTACCACTGAGGAATGGTTCATACTGTTCTAGGTTTCTTGCATTTCAGTGAAAGGAAATGTGTGATCTTTGAACAACCTGGGTTTTCTCCCAAAGGAAAACTGGAGCATTTGTGAAATTAAACTAAGCTTTTATGGTGGAACAGCTTTTTAGCACAGCTATTTCACATATGCTGGTGGGAAGGTACAGCGTCAGTCCAGTAGGGCACTACTAGCTCCACCAACACCCTCACTGGCAGCCTGATGAGCAGGGAAAGTATTAAGGCTCTGGAACCATTGAAGCTTTTTTGATGTAAACCGAGATCCAAAAATCTCAAATGGCTCATTTACTAAAGTTACAAGGTTGGTTTTTTTTTGGCTCACTCAACATTTCCAGGGAGTCTGTCTGGTGACATTTTCTTTACAAATTATCAGACCAAACACTTTCTGCTTTATTTTTCATTATTATTACTTCCTTTTGAGGTTCTGTTTCATGGGTAAATTCAAAGTTGGAGGGCTTTGTTCCAAACTGGAATGGCATGAAATTTCAAATTCTTTCTCCAAATGGAAGGCCTTCCTTCTCTCAAGGACTGTATTTATAGTAGGCTGCTCTTTTTGCAGTTAGAGAGGGGCCAGATCATATTATGACTGTTTGCTCTAATGTGTTTTTATCTGAGAAGAAAAATTAGGCCTGGATTGAAACTGGGTGTAAAAAGTCTAAGTTCAGACATTACATTTTTATAACCTGAAAATTTTATCATTTTGAAAGGCAGAAATAAATAGAAATTACTAAAATTAAATTAGGTATTTTTCCACGACATATGATTTAAACATGATACATGCTACCTTTAATATGGTCTGCAATCTTCCTTCATTTTAGTCAAAAATGAAGTTGTTTATTTTAAAGGTAGGTATTTTATATCCTACAAAATTTACTTTGCATAGCTGTGTATCTTCTGTGTTAGATTGTTATTAAGATTTTAAAGGGTTTTTCATTCTTGACTCGGGCGCAGAACTCTTTTTCAGGCTGAGACACTGCCTCTCACCCACACATTCAGCCAGAAGAGAATAGGCCCTTCTCTGTGAAAATTTAGAAGGCAAATAATTCACAAATAGCTCTCACCTATTACTTACTGACACAATCAAACATAACTTCTCTAAATGAATAGTTTGTCAAATAAAATTAAAACCAACAACAACAAAACAAACAAAAAAAACCCCACAAAAAACAGGGGAGTGGAGTTAAAGAATCCCATGATTCTGATTTAACAGATAAAAATCACCCCTCAAAAAGTCATAGACACATGCCAAGTAAATGTATTGCTCTGCAATGATCCTTTAAGACACTTGACGTGCTCTTCTGAGGGCCTGCTGTGGCCCTGGTGTCATGCATACCCCAGGAGGTTCGTATTCTTGGAAATGATGCCTAGAAAACGATGCCTGTGGGCAGGGAAGGTACTGGTTAGGGGACAGCTAGACCCTGGTTCCCAGCAGCCCTAAGAGACTTTGCTTGCCATTCCCATCTTCCTTTTCTTCCTTCCTACGTTACCTTTAGAGAGAGAAGAGGAAAACCAGACACGTGGCCTCTGCCACATGCACCTTCCCCCACGTGGACCGAGCTCCGTGATTTTGGCTGAGTTTCCCGAGGAGACCTTGTCCCAGAGCTTCTCTGTGTGCCCATCCTGGACCCTTGCCGTGTTTCTTGCTCAGGCTGCCCTTTGCCCATTCCTCAACACCACCCTGACCCCCCTGGGGTGCCGGGAGCCTCCCCTGGAGCCCCCATCTCCCACCAGGCTGCTCCAGCTGCCCCAGTCCCAGGGCCGCGCAGCAGGAGCCAAGCCCCTCTGGTCTGCAGCGTCCCCAGTGCGGGGCACCCACGCATCGCCCACGGCTGAAAGCTGGATGTGGACCCCATCATCGGAGGGGGACAGTGGAGAAACAGCTGCAGAGAGGGCCAGCCCTGTTTTGCCTTGTTTCCAGCCCTTCCTTTGGCTGGGACAGGGTGGGGCACGGCCCGCTGGGCAGCGGCGCGGCCGGCACTGCCACCCGCCCAGGCCGGGCTGTCCTCGGCTGCCGGCCCACGGTGGGACAGCCGCGCCATCGGATGGACACGGGGGCTCGCCCCGCGCCTTGAGCCTTTGCATTCAACTGCCCGCCGTAACCATCGCTCTTCCCTGCTAATAATGCCCTCAGATACTGATTTCCTGAAGCCACTTCTTTTAAGGTCATGACGTCCCTTTTTCGAAAACTTAATGAGCTTGATACTGACCATGTGGAGTTGGAGTGGGTTTGTAAATATTTGTATCTTCAGTATTATTTCTTTGATAGCAAACACTAGGACAATAATTCCCACATTAAAAAGGCTCTTGGAAAGGGTTTAGGAACTCTGGCCAGGCAAAAATAGTTGCCTGAAGGAAGAGGAAAAACCTTGGAGAAATACCAGACTCTTTTTTAAAATTTTGAGACAAATGGACTTTTCAAACTTTGCCCTGAAAAGAGATCTGGTCATGACCTACTATAAATCTCATATGGCCATTTAAAACCTCACAGTGCTCTGGTTAAACAGCATTGCACCAGACAAAACCTCCAGGGCATGGGGACATTGCTGCGGTTTTTCCCTTTCAAACTTGTATATTGTCCCCATAACATATTGCCAATGTTCACAGGACCAAATGAGACTCTGGCCTTTCTTTAATGTACTCAGAGCTCTTGTGTTGAGAGCCTGTGAGGTCAACAGGAAAACATGGTATGAAATCTCAGCTGAATATCGGTCTTTCCCAGGCTTCCAGGCAATTTCCAACTTCTCACTCTTTTGTTTTCACTTAATAAGATAGAGCTTGTCCTGCGCTCAATTAAAAAAAAAATGTTGTGAAAGAGCTAAGACTCCGAAAATGAGCAATTTTATAAAAGCCTGGCAGATTCCCAGTCTGCTGAACCTAATATGAAGCACAGTCATTTTTCCAGTTTGAAACTTTTTGGTGGAAACACCCGTAGTGCAAATATCTCCCACAGGACTTGTGGGAAGAGTGCCAGTGTATAGAAAAATAAGAGTACCGGTATTCCGACATGAAAGCCGTAGCCTACTTTTTTGAAATAATGATGTTGAAAAGTGGAGCTCTGAGAGGAACCTAATTTTGGGCTTCTCCAGCTGTCAGCTCACCCTGAGCTTTCCTACTTCTTCTGCTAGAGGGACTCACAGAACAGCACCTCTCTCTGTTAAAGCTGCCCCAGTCAGCTTTTCAGAGGAAAGCAACAACTGCAATGTCATTTGTGCAAACCCAGAGAACAGTCTGAGAAGACAGCAAAACCAAAACACTCCTCTGAGATTATCACTCTCTAATTGACAGAGATGGTTCAGATGTACCCCTGTTTCAACTTCTCTTTTTACACCATTTTCTGTATTAGCATATTATGTGCTTGTCAAGTGCAGCCAAATTTTAACTTCAGATTGCTGATGTTTTATGATTATTATATAAATGTATATATATATTTCCTAAATTATTGTAAAAGATTTAATGTTGATGAAAAGCAGCAGGTTGACACCTGGTTATCCAGGAGTTTTTCCCTTGTGTTGCAAGTACATCTGCCCCCTCCTGGAGCCTTGAATTATCCCCATGCATATTCTTTATGTGTGCAGACAAAGGGCACCATTGAAGCAGATGAATGCCTCAGCATTTGATGTCGTTAACTAATCTGAGCCAATACCACATTATTTTCTAAGAAACGTAATATATTTCTGTCATTTTCTACTGTATGTTTCTGTCCTCTGCCTTTGTAAGGTCTCACAGATTGGCTAGACTGGGAATTATGACAGAGTTGCCCCACCCAAATTATTATTGGTTTTGTGACCAAAATCTGGTATCACTGTGGAGCAGTAGTTAAAAAAAAAAAAAAGTGGGTCTGGTTTGAATTGCTTGTATGTCAGTCATTTACCGCACCAGCCTTTTAAATATATTACAACAAACTATGAAAACACTCTCTGATTAAATGAGGGAACGTATTGCAAATTAATTCCCACTGTGCCAAATGGAGAAGACATACTCCAGTGTCACAATGCACTCCTTGTGTTCTTTGGAGTCAAGCTGCTCAGGGATATCATGCACCAGTGTTCATCTGCTGATCTGGGAGGTTAGCTGGAAGAACTGCTAACTGCAAACTCTGTAACGATACAGACCTGCCAGTCACTCCTCTCGTTAATCAACAGCTGCAGGATGAAAAATAGGTGCAACACAGGTAGTCTGGCCAGTATGAAAAAGGACATCATGGAAGGAAGGTAAAATCTGGAAAGAGGAAAGATGAACCTCTGTTAAGAGATTCTTCACTACTTTTTATTAAGGCCATACCATACCCGAAAGAACAGATTTTCTGATACTGTTTACAGGTTGTCATAGGCTGCAGTTTGATTGAGTCAAGGCTTAGCTTCTGAGATTATTTGGGGTGTTCAAATACACTTTCTGCACTTGTACTGAAAAGATTACCCCAAAAGTTGCGCTTCTTTTTTTTAACAGAAGTGACACTCAATTCACATGGCCATGATGATTCTAAAATTACCAACATGTGTCCAAAGCTAAGGCATGACACGGGTTTGCTTAGTGAGGAAGTAATTGCACTAGATTTGTCTTGCAGCTGGTGAAAAGCTTGTTAAAGGCAATAGTGCAACCCTGAGATTTTCTGTGTTTCTTACTTAGACATATTTTAATATCTTTGCTTTAATGTTGATATGGTCTTGTAGGGGTTAGAGTTATTTATTTGGTTGCAGGCCCACATGCATGGGAATTTTGTTATTTAAATTACATACATCTTTAGTTGACGTGACTCATGTTACAATTGAAATTAATAAGCCAGCCCTGTATACTAAAAATAAGCAAACGAATGTAAAACACATCACCATATTAGGAGAACCACAACACGCTGATTAACGGTGGACAGCATAGTCATCAAATCAAGGTCACAATCAAGATCTGTACCAATGAATCAGAGCTCTGAGTTTTCAAAAGACACATTCAATGAAGAAGTTAAACAGCTTTACATTATAAGCTTGACATGATTTGGAACTACATTCAGTTAGTTTTGCATCAGGAAAAGCTGAAAAGAAAACAGTTCACGTTTCAACCAACCTCCTCCCAAATGTTCAAGTCAACACAAGCACTGAGTAAGGCAATCAAGTATGGTATTCTTCAGTCCTTGCCAGTGGTGCATGGAGCACTGCTGCTGTTATGGTTCAGTCCAGAGCAGTCCACCCATCAGAGCAAATTCATCAGTGATGCAGAGTTTAGAATTCCCTTCTCATGTCATATAGTTATCATGTATGATTATTCTTCTGCTCTTATTCTCTCCTGGCCATCAAACTCAAGTCAGAGGTCACTCTGAAAATCACATGCTCTTGCAGCTTTTAAATTATTGATGTAGCATTTATGAAAATACTTCCTGCATAATTACTAGGTAAGGACTATGAATAACTTCTGGAATAATTCGCCAGCAAAAAATGATGGATCTAAGAATCTGGCATTTGCTGCTAGGCTGGCAAGCAATTAATATATGCCTTTTCACTTTTTTTCCTTTTCTGGCCAAACAACTATGCATCTATTTAAAATAAAGTGGGATCCTTCCTTTAAAATAAAGTGTTCAGCCTCATCCTTCATTCCTAAGGATCTTCATTTCACATGGTTGCTGGCTGCCAGCACAACGTGGCAGAAGCTTTGGCCAGGATAATGACAGACTTTAAAACTGACATCTCCTGCTTGGTGGTCCCAAGATGTGGCAGTGTTTCTCACGGATACATCCTTTCTCCTGCTTACTTCACTGCACAGATGGAGCCTGGTTTCCTGGATGTGGTCAATGCAGCCTGGTGTCTGGCTGTGGATCGCTGCTGAATATACCCATGGCCTTGCAGGCAGGAACAACCGGCTGAGGTGTGGCACACCGGCCTCCTGCATGGTGTGTGTTCCAGCGAGTAATGACGACCTTTTCCTGCAGGGAAAGCACTTAGAACCTACACTCAGCAGGTGCCACCTCCTCAGGACAGGCTAATAACCTCATCATCACATAGTGTCTCCATGCCTTTCTAATAATAATCACTTTTTTACCCTAAATTAGGAAGCTAATATGAATCAGTTCACAGCTTGCCCTGATGACTTTTAATCTAAAGACCACAGCTGGCCTTTGTGCTTTTCATCAGATGAATTCCAATAGTCATTAAACAGAGTTTTCTCAGTTTTGCTTTAGGTCTGGCCCAACATACCTAGCAGACCTTACTCCTGTGCAACACTGGTAAAACCCTGCCATCCTGTAAAATCAGTGGTGGCAACATGAATAATTAGTTGCTGTATTTATACAGCATCAGACATACAGTTATTTTCCAGTTGTCTATACTGCTTTTGTTGTATCCAGTCTAACCCTGGAGAGTACAGAGAAGTCTGCAAAGTTTTAGTCCATGAGATCATCCTGGTAATTTCTTACTGCAGGCACTGTCTGTCTAACTTTAGTTCCCCATGTTAAATAATTGTGATATTGTTTCTTTAAAACCCTTGACAACAAAAATCAAAACAACCGTCAATAATCCATAGACATATGGAATTGTTTTGAGAAAGAAAGCAAATTGCTGAGACTCCTTAAAAATGGAAACCTACCAAGGAAACCCCAGCAGCCTCTTTGACAGTCTGCTCTAAAACTTTTCACTTGCTTTGATGTTGTTTGTAATTTATGCTCCTCAGAGGCCTTTAGATGAAGGAAATCATCTGTTTTAATAATGTGAAACCTTCTTCTGGCTACTCGAGATGGGAATTCCTGCCCTGTTTCCTGTGCCTCTCTGTCATGGCCAAAAGGGGAAGGAGGGCTTAAAAATTGCAAGGCTGTTAGTGATCAGAGCTGTGGGATCACCTTACCATTTCAAAATGTCTACCCAAATATTACTTACCTCTCACTGCTGAAGTAACATGTTAAGGAAACCTGTCTTTTTAAGCTCATTCTCCACTGTGGTGTTATTTCACTGTATTAGTAATTCATAACAATAGGTTATGTGGCAACAAGTATAGGACAAAAGCAATTATTGAAAAAGTCCCTTTAATTCAAAATTATTTTAATTACTAGGGATACCTGTCCTTTTTTTTTTTTTTCCTCATTTCTGTGCTAAGTCTCTTCATTATTCAAAAATCGCCACTGGGCTATCACCTCTGGTAATTGCCATTCTCTGAGCTGAGTGAACAAAGGAAAAATTAAACTGGAGTGTGTCAGGCAAGCAGAATAGGAAATATATGTTCCTGCAGGAAAGCTACTCTCCTCCTAATTACCCTGCAATTGCCAGGTTCAAAATGTAATTTATGAGCAGAATAGATAGAATGGCCACATTAGTTTATTATTTCATGATGATCTTTTCTGCTCCTGATTTCAGAAAGAAGGGATTTTGTAGCTGTCAGTGCATTGGCATTGTCAGCAGCTGCTCTGGGCAGTGATGCTAGACAACTGCACTGGAGAGATACTCCCAAAAAATGTAAAGTGGTCTCCTAAAAGCACAGTTTTATAGAGGAGAGGTGCTGTGAAGTACAGCTCAATAAATAAAGCTTAATCTGATGGGCTGCCTCAGACACTGCTGGTCACATTCAGAAACAGATCCAGAAATGTTTGAAGAAGGAAGTTTTCCAGCTTGCGGCTGCTGCTGTTGCGTGTTTCAGTAACTGTAAAATACACCAAATGCAGCAAATGAACCTCACAAACACGCCCTGAGTCCATTTTACTCTGACAAGTATGGAGTAGCCTGCAAGAGGATGGAGTAGGGGGTGAAGCTGCAGACATGGGATAGGCAGCTCACATGTTTCAGCCGTAGGTTTGGTGCCTGTGGCCAAGTCTGCATTTCAGTCAAGTGGGGGCAGTGACTTACTCGTCATCTGAGTGAGCTTTAAACACAAAACAGGGGGACACTCATGGCCAGATGGAGCTCAGGAACCGTTCAGTGCCCATGTAGTCATCACATTATCACATTAGTTAGCATCATAGTTTGTGGTACTTGAGCTAGTCCCACCAGGGTCACAGTGACTGAGGCTGGAAAGCACCTCTGGGGATCATCCAGTCCCACCCCCACTCAGAGCAGCATCAGCTAAAATAGTTGCTCAGGGCCAAAATTGGATCTTAAATATCTGCCATGATGGAGACTCCACAGCATCTCTGTGTAAACTGTCAAGAGTTTGACCATCTTCACAGAAAAAAAGAAAAAAAAGTTATATTTAGAAGGAACTCCCTGTGTTTTGATTTTTGTTCTTTGCTTCTTGTCCTGTCACTGGGCACCACTGAGAAGAGCCTAGCTCTGTCTTCTTTACTTCCTCCTGTCAGATATTTATCCCTCCCAGTTATCTCAGTTTCCTCATGTGAAGGAAGTGCTAATCCCTGAATCATCTTCATGGCACTTTGCTGGTCTCCATGTCTCTTCTGTACTGCAGAGCCCAGATCTGGATCCAGGGAGAGGCCAGGGGAAATCAAAAAAGTAAAAGAGGAAAGGCTAAGTTCAAAGGCAAAAGGGAAAACTGTCTTGCTGATTCTGGATGTGACATGCAAACCTCTGAGTCAACTGCCTAAGAGTTCATTGCCTCCCAGCTGTACACAAAGTCCATCAATATTTTTCTTTGTTGCAATCTAAATCCATAAGGAAGCTTGCCCCTTCCCTGAGAAAGCATTAGATTATATTGCTTGGGAGTATCAGTCCTAAATATTCTGTTTCAGTTTCCTGCAGAGAATGTTGAACGGAGTGCTCTTAGGAATGGGAGATGCCTGCTCTGATTCATTCTTCCAAGGTTTTGTTTTTACTTTGCCCCTGAGGAATTGGCCATTTTTAATGACTTTTATGATTAATAAAACTGTCTGAAGGCCTGCTGGGGTCTTCAAGCTAGTAGTTATCAACAAAGTCATCTAGCTTTCTCCCCTAGTGCCTAAGATAATGGCAAAGACCCAGTGCTTGATCTTTCTCCCCAAGCTGAAGCTTGCCTAGCTGCACTTAGGGTCATGTTGGGGTGGTAAAAAAAAATCCCCAAGAGATACTTTAATACTGCACTGTCTATGGAAAATCATACTCTCCTGGAAGTCTGTGTCTCACCTTAGCAAAGCTCTTGTGCAGACTCTCCAACTTTCCCCCAGCTGTTTCCCAGCTGCAGGCAGGTGATGTGATACCCTTTTAAAGAAGCACTGAATGTATCGCCTCACAGCTGGGCACTGAACTCCCAGCCGCAGCACATGTTGACTCCTACACCTTTCGCAGGCTCCATGCTGGGTCACACTGCTGAACACACATTCCTGCTCTGAAGAGGCTCACCACTTGACACAGCACATCCTGGACCGTGCAGGAGCTCAGGCAGGCAGAGGCATGTTTGAGGCACTGCAGTAAGACTGCTGCCAGAAAATGACTATTGGCCTGGGGCAGAGAGAGGGAAAAGACAGCAACAGCTTGTTGTGCCACTGGGAGGGGCAAGCAGCACCACCTAGCAATATTCCTCCCTGCCCCTGTGCCCTCTCCCCACTGTCATGTGTGCATTTCCTTTCTGCCCCACTGGGAAAGGCAGGGAGAGCAAAACATGCGTTAAAGAATAGGCAAGGGCATCTCCACATGCTTTAGTGATATTGTAAATTCACAGGAAACCTAAAAAGATGCATGGTGGTTAATGAACAGCAAAACATGTGAGATACGGATTGAAAGGTATATTGGAAGATATATGTTTAACTACATCAGGACACAGCATGGTATAAGACCAATTTTTTTTTTTTAATTAAAATGTCATACAGATCTAGTGTTTTTCGTAGTAGTTGGTAGCACATTTCACAGAAATAAAGGATTGATAACATCCTGCAGGAGGTTGCAGCAGGGGAACCACTGAGTCCAGACACATTGGTACCACATTGTAGATTAATAAAGCAAATAAAACTATATTTACTTTGAAATTTATTTCTGCCTCCCCTTATCATCTGTGTGTGCATGAGTAAACCTCAAGTTTACTTTCCATGGATAACATCTAACAAAAAGATGCAGTTCACATTCAAATTTTCCTTTGAATTGTAAAGGGCAATTTATATAACTCTTTGTAACATTTATATATTTGTACATATCATACTTCTTCATAGTTTTTCACAGATCACATTATACCTGAGGAAGGCACAGCAAAGGTTATTCATAGGCACTGCTCTTTGCTTCAAAATCCTTCATAAATTATCTGCACACTGTGTTTGCTGGGTTAGAGTGGGTCAGATCCTGACACCCCCACTAGACAGACCATCCCTGCTCTTCAGGAGCACTTCTGGGTACTCTTATACAAGCTGTAAAGTGTAATATTACTAAACCAGAATAAGGGGTCAAGAATCTGAGACTGGTCAGAATGGGAGAAGTTTTTTGCCAGCGGCTCAGACCCCTGAAAACCTAAGGCTGCATCACAAGCAAATACTCAACAGCTACAAGTTCATTTTAAACATTCTTTATTCCATCTAACATGTCAGTAATAGGTAAACAGTGTATCCTGGGCAACTCTTTCTAAAAACATATCAAAGTATTTTTGGATGACGATGAAAACAGGCTGTGCCTACAACAGAAAGGAGAACAGAAGAACCTTTTACAAGTCTTCAAATAATCTCAAACTAATTAGCTTTTAACATCCTCTTTGCTACAATTCTGGGCTTTATTAGCTGTTCTGCTTGACATTCCTGAGCCTGCCTAATGTCTGCTGTAGAACAACTATGCATTTTTTTCAGGCATTTGTCATTTCTTGAAACATATAAAAGAGAGCACTTGGATTCAAATAACAGGCCATCTAAATGCTGTTCTGCATAGGGCGTGATATATGCTGACAAGGACTAGAAGTCAAATGTTCTTTTTATGGTTCTTTATGGTGAGCAAACCTACTTAAAACAAGCTTCTTCTCAAGGCAGCATATTGATTAGAGCTGACGGGCCAAAAAGACCTTTGGGAGACAACAGAATATGGCTTGAGTCAAAGAGTAACACTAAAGCTGGCAGCAGCAACATTAAGAGTCAGTGAAATCTGAGAGAGTTTGTCTCATGCTGAAATTTATTGCACCCATTTGGATAGCCATTATGGTAGTTAGTAATTTTATCTGCACAAGTTCATCTGTATTTGGACTCTCAGAGCTTAGTGAGAGGTCTTCCAAGGCAGAACCCTACCCAGGGCTCTGCTGACTGAGGCAAACGATTTCTGTGCTGAGGTGAGGTGTGACTGTCTGAAGACTACGAAAGGCTGTTTGTTTTGATGGCCAGCCACACCATTGACAGTAATTCTGAAATAAGGTGATGACAGGCCAGTGCAGATGAGGGTTTTCTAGTCTGCACTACTGTGGTTTTCATCTGAGGCTTGATGAAGCTGTCACTCACAAGCAAAAATGGCTGTTCTCTTGGATAGAAGCACATTTACACTTCACATTTTAGGAAACAAATGAGCAAAAAGAGCAACACCCAGTCTAATATCCAGAGAAACTGTATCAAAATCTCCTGATGAGACGTGTTGAAAATGGTGGATTAAAGCCACTCTACAGAATATATTGTATTGCTCCTCTGCCTAGTTTCTGCAATTACCATTGCAGTGAAAGTGCCATCACCATTTCCAGTGAAGATGTTTCTTATCTTCACTGATGACTGGTTCCAGTGCTTTCTAACATGTCTCTTGGTGAGTTGAAGCCAACGCGACTGCTGGAATCACCTTTAAAATGTTAGTGGAGGATCTGTTCCTGAGACAGATAGAATTGTTCCTGATACTGATATAATTGAATCTGACAGGGCTTTTGATAGTGGTCTAATGAAATAATGGAGTACTCAGCTGGGAGTGGATATAGGTTTTCTTACTGGATACCAACCCCACTTTAGGACAAGTGGAAAGAGGTGACTGAACCCTGAAAAGATTATGAAGAGGAATCTGAACCAAACCTCCCTGGCTTCCCATACAGGTTACAATACACAAGGCGCTGGGCATACCAAGCACACAGTTTAAGTAATCCTTAGGATCTTAGATTCTTTCGAAGTCCATCACGAGAAGTAGGAATCTCCAGAGGGCACAAACTGGCCTTGACCAGACAACAGAGGGATCTCAAATAGAAAGTTCTTTTCTATTTGAGAAACATGGCCAGAATAGTAAAAAAAAAAAAAAAGAAAAATTAAAAGTTCTGGGGTGCATAGAAAGCAAAACACACAAAAGCCTTGCCCTTGGTCTCGGGGAAATCAGCAGCAGTGTTCTGTGACTGAATTTTCTCAACAACTTTATCCAGTTCCAATTTATTTCTGCCCCGCCCTCCCTCTCCCTCCAAAAACATCTCTATAGAGATTGCTTCCTGATCTCACAGGGGAGGCAGAAGGGTGCTGTTCATGGACTATTCTCAAAGCTGTTCATCATTCTCCAGGCCATTGGTCCAAGGCCATGTTCCAAGGACAATATAGGACATATAGACTATGCCAGTCATTTCTTCAAGTCACTGTACTTTGAGACATTAAGAGAGTAATTAATCTACCAAGGTAAAATGAACCTATTAGTCCTCTTCTACTAAAGAGTTAACTTGCCTGGACCAGGGGTTCTCTCCACTCATACTCAGCTGATGCAAGGTCAATGACAAACACACCAAGGAAGTCAGAGTTGCTTTATTTTTCTTGTGAGCAGGTCAAATAAAACACTGCTGATGCTCCATTTATCTGGAGCAACAAGCATACACTTGGCAGCAGTGGAAAGCAGACACTGGAATCTGGCACCAGGCTCCCAGCACAGCTGTCAGCTTGCTGACTAATCACTTCACCCCCACATTAATGCTGCTCCAGGTCTACTAGACCCTTTCATCTCAGATACCCCAGCACATGCTCCTCTTGATAGATCAATTTATACAGAGGTGTCACCATTAATTGTTACATAGCATTTTATTTTAGGAGTTTTTTTTTTTACTGAAGGTGGTTTTTTTCTAGTGGCTTTCTCTTCTCTACCATATTCCTTCACAATGGCAGCTGTGATTTCACTGCCTTCAGCATCAACTAGACCTTAAGTAGATGTCCCTCGCCAGAATGGATTTTCTTCAGGGTTTTTGTATATTTGTGTACCTGAGCTTGGCAGCATGTTCTTTAAACAGCCTTTCCTGTCTGTAGGAGCGATGGTGGGTGGGATGGTCGGGACAGACGGAGACGAGAGATCTCTGAAGCCAGGTCTTGGAAGGTGCGGTTTATTGCAAAGGGCGTGGGTGCAGGGGCCCTGTTTGGAGCTGCCAGCCACAGCTCAGGCCCAAAAGAGAGACCCGAAAGAGCGAGAGGGTGGAAGTTCCTGTTACAATACAATAAATCATCTTCTGTGCTGAATATTCTAATTTTCACTAACCAATCTAGTACAAGATACAAATCTAAGATACAGCCTGTAAGAATCATTACATTACCATACTGTGTTACATTTTAAACCCTAAAAACTTCTCTTTGGACCCCTTCTGCCAAGCTGCTAGGGTCTGCTCTGACCCTTGGACCTGTCTGCAAGCAGAGGGTATTGTTTAATCAAAAGGGGATCACCTTCAGCTGGCCATACTGTTGTTTTCCAGTTGTTCAGTAACTAAGGCTTGGTATCTCAAATCTTGCTTTCATTTCAATCTTGCTTATAGTTTCCATATTCTCAAAATCTTTTGCCAGGCAATCATATTTATAAGGCTTTCCTGTTTCATCTTCCCCAACACTGTCAATTTTTCTTTAGTGACTGTTCTAACAAGCTGCAATTGCACAGTGCACACCTGACTCTCTTCAGATAGATCTGGTTTGCCTTCAGTTTGCATTATCAGATGATACTTGTAGTCTTGTCAGCACAAACTATTTAAGAAACTCCCTGGGAAAGTGTTAAAATATAGGTAGGGTCTATGAATTCTCTTCTTGGCAGCTGTGCTTTATTAGCTAAGCTGTGCAAAGGTGGTGCAGCTAAGGTAATGCAGTGCTTTCACAGAAGCATTATATATTGTGACAAGCCAAACAACCTCCAGGACTCTCACTCATCATGACTCCCATTTCATACCTCATCCATTACAGGAATGAGGTATGAAAACAATTCTCTGTTTCCTAAAGATATTAACAGACTCCTGGGAAATCGTTTACCTGGCGAAAGGAAAGTGTTGAGACTCATTTTTTTGCATTCAGGCTGAAACAGCAGGCCATGGCAGGGCTCACTGTCTTTTCCTGTTAGTGAACGATAGGTTTTTGCAATAGGTAACTGGAAAGAATTCAGACATTTAATTTGTTTAATGCTTATAGTTAGCAAAGGCACAAAACCATAACTTTGTGTCACTTTCATACTGATTTCAAAAAAAGGATATCCAAGTGCTTTTTAAAGAATAACGAAGGACATCTCCTAACACACTGATGGTAGGAAGTTCAGTCACACCCATGTATAGGATGGTGGCTGGAGCCAGTGAAGGGTTGTTTGATTTGGCCATTCAGACACAATGGGACAGACCTAAAATTAGAGCAGAGCCTTTTTACCATAGAAGCTTAGAGGCATGGAAAAGTTTGGATTGGAACAGACCCTAAAGATCAGGGGAGTTGGAACTAGATGATCTTTAAGGTGCCTTCTAACCCAAGCCTTTCTATGACTTTGTGATTTTACTAATCTTTTAATGTTAAGTACACAACCAGTCTTTGCACTGGTATTTTAAGCCATGGTGGTATCTGGCTGTTTGTTGCCTGTGCATGTTCTAGAGTTTATGGTATCATTTCCCCTTTCTCAGCATGATTTTGTCCTGAAACAAATGGATGAGGTCCACCTCCATTCCGTAGGCTGTCCTTATGGTGCTATTTCTTGGCATTCTACAGTTGCCTCAGAAGATATCTCCATATGTTCTGTTACAATATTGGGATGGCCTGATCTTCAAATCCTTATAATTCCCATGCTTCAGAGGTCTTTGCTGGAAGAGAATTTGAAAAATGCACAGGGACAGCAGCAAGAAGTGGGCATTTTCATGGCTTCTGTGATCCATTCACAATTATTGAGACAGGAATTCCCTACTGTGTATATGAGAGATGTGCAATATCTTCAGTGCCAGGCAGCAGAGATATTTATACAGATCTTGGCACAATGTTCTCAGTCTGTGCTTTGAGGAAGCACCATGTGGAATTTGCTTCTTGCAGTAAAGGGATAAAGAGTTTTCCATAAAAGACCTTCGATGTGTAGTAGGTTGGCTCTGAGGGAAGAAGGAAGTGGTGTTTCAGATACTTTAATCTGGAATCAAAATAGAGACTCTGCCAACAGGGCTCCTTTAAACCATGGAATATGTTTTCATCACTGAATTTGAAATGCTGTTTCAGAGTCTTGGTCAGATTTACTGTTGGATTTCAATCACTGTAGCCTAATTGAAGTCAATGGAGCTATGACAGTTTATACCAGCTACGGGACTGGTGTCTGTTTCAAAGTATTGTTTTCCCACAATTGGCCTTGATTTCTAGATAGTGATAGACTTTTTTTCTGGGTATCCCAAGTACTCTAAGTATTCATACATCCTTTCATAGGATTTTCTCGAATGTTTGTGATATATGAATTTGGATCACCTTTTCCAAACTTACCTCTCAATGTTGACAATGTGATCCCTAACAATGTGACCTGTTTATTCAAATAAGCTCTTCTCACTAGTTATTGCATTTCTCTTTCCTCTGGGAAGTCACAGCCATTTAGCAGTTGCACAGCAGAATGAGATTTAGAAGAAAAATAGTTTAGATGATCACAGCTGTGCAGATGACACTGGATAAACAGCGCCCTACCTCCAGACACACGCACCAAAAAAACCCAATACAGCAGATAATGTCTGACAGTGTTAGTGACCTTTTTGGTAAGAAAGCTTTGGATGCAATTCTTGCAAAGTGAAATTACACAGACCAACTGGACTCTAAAATATGATGCATTTTCCCTCTGCTCAGCACTGGTGAGGCCACACCTCAAGTACTGTATTTAGTTTTGAGCACCTCACTACAAGAAGGACCTTGAGGTGCTGGAGCATGTCCAGCGAAGGGCAACAATGCTAGTGAAAGTTGTGGCACATAAGTCCCATGAGGAGCAGCTGAGGAAACTGGGCTTGTTTACACTGAAGGAAAGAAGGCTCAGGGTAGACCTTATTGCTCTCTACAACTACTTTAAAGGAGGTTGTGGTGAGGTGGGTGTCAGCCTTGTCTTCCATGCAACCAAGGAAGGACAAGAGGAAATGGCCTCAAGTTGGGGAAAGAGATGTTCAGGTTGGATATTAGGAAAAATTCTTCACTGAAAGAGTGGTAAAGGGAAGTGGTAGAGTCACCATACCTAAAGTGTTCAAAAAATGAGTAGACAAGGCATTTTGTAATATGGTTTAGTGGGCCTGGTGGTATTTGGTCAAGGGTTGGACTTGATGATCTTGAAGGTCTTTTCCAACCTTAATGATTCTATGATTCTATGAGCATTTGTGTAGCCTTTGTTGTGGCTGGAATAGTATTTGAGAGGGTCACTGCTACATTCCTTTAGCTGAGTCATTTCTCCAAGGCCTGATTCTCCCTTGCATTGCTCTTCTTGATAATCATTCATGTCTGTGTAAAGTAGGTATAAAGAGCCTTCATATTGTAATGCAGTGGAGAACTGGGATCATAAATTCTTCAGCATCAGAGGGATTTTTCTCTTTATATTGTCACAGAATACTTGCAGTTTGGTAAAGGACTGCATCAGTTTTTCTTGTATTTTTATCCATGCTGTATGTCTCTGAGCCTGAATTCCTGCAATGCAGCATAAGCCTAGCCTGGGAAATTCTTGTGGCCAGTGCTGAATGCCATTATTTATTATCATGGGAAGTAGTGCAGCTGTAAGCAGCAGCTTAATATGAAGCATAGAGCGGGACTCAGATCCAGTGTGATTAACCTGAAGAGGTCTCCTGAGGGCCACCAAAGTAATCTCATTTGGGAATCTGTCTCCACTGACTGAATAACCAGCTCTAGCACCTTCCTGCATAACTGTTCAAGGCCACCTTGGTGCCATTCAAAGGCTGGCCGTGGCCATGCAGCCTGATGGGGCTAACAACTGGTCCCACACAAATAAGCTCTAGGCCTTGTCCAGGGATTGGGATGGCTCTACCTCTCAGCTTGGATCACAAGTTAGTTTGAGTAGGGAAGAATTATTAATCTCCCCAAAACACTGGATTTCTGAACCTGCATATATGAGAAAAACTGAGGCTACAATGAATCCAGCAGTTCTTTTAAAAAGGGTGAGATGTCCACTAGACAGTGCAGGAAAACAGGTTGTTGGAGACCTGCATGGAAATTAGATGCCCAGGTCCCCTGTAGGCAGGGTAATGGGAGATATCTGATCAGAAACTTCAGACAGCGTTAAAAGCTTGGGTTTTAAATGGCCTTATTGATGAACTTTTGGCAAATTTACAAGGTATTTACTCTCTCTCTGAAGTCAAAGAGTGCAAGTTCTGATTAAGAGCTTTAAAGAAAAATTTAGTTTAATTTCTTAAAATAAAAATAGAAAATCTATGATGTGATAATTAACTCTGGGGCATAAACCAGTAGCAAAATATACTCAAATGTTATGTGCCACAGTCATTAAAATATAGATCAGTCTAACTGCATGATCTTGCTTACATCCTTCAGAAAGAGCAGTCCAAAATAAAAGTAACCAATTTTTTAATAAGTTTTTTTTTTTTAATAAGAATGCATGAAGACAGATGTAACTGTTATTACCCTGGTCACTGTAAGATAATGAGGATCCTTATAAGAATATGCTAAGTTTCAAATTTGAAAAAGTAGAAGGGGGAGAGAAGACTTCACTAGTATCAACATAAATGGGAAAATATTGTAATGTTTCATTTTTGTAGTATATTGGCTGCCATTAGAACAGCAAAGACATATTTCCAGATGTTTGTGAAAGTCCAACAGTTATATTTTATATCTAGGGCTGTAGTAACAATTTCTATTCAGCAGCCTAGAAAAACATTTCCTGTCACAACAGGAAAGAAATATTACAGTGGGTTTTTCCCCCCTCATCCCCTATATAGCAATTTCTGAATATTTCAGTCAATGACAAATAGAAATGATGGTTTAAAAATTAAAACCACAGTCACTAAGGGCAGGATATAAATGTGCAGATGTTTTGTGATGCTCAAGAAGAACTTTTCAGTCACAATGCTGTTGTGGAGAGGACTGGAAATCCATCAGAGTCAGACACTGTCAAGGGCATTCCCTAAGCTACGCTGTCTGAAAAGGCAGTTAACTTTTCATATTCTTTCCACATTTTCTTAAGGAAAATAAATCAGAACCACAAAACCTACTCATAATGGCTGGTATATAGTTCTCACTATTTTATTCACAAGGGATTAACCACAATCTGATAATATAAGTGAGCAACTTAAATCTAGAGTTCACTGGGCAACCTATACAAGTCAGGAAAGCTGCATTGTCCTGAAACTGTTTATAAAATATCCATTTTCCTTCTCCAAGAAGGAAAAAAATTTACAAGCTTACTAGCTGTTTCTGTCACCTTTGTGCCTTAATGAAGTTGTACAAATGGCTACCTGAAAATCTTGTTTTCACCACACCTATATGGATAGAGGAAAACCCAAGTTTTTAAAGGCACTCCTTGTAACTGGTACATTTAATGCCTGTGCATGAAGACAGACCTCTTGCCACCCAGGAGCTGGCAGACACTTCTGTGACCACACTGGTAGCACCAAGCCATCCTGACAGAGCACCAGCTTTTACTGCCACCTCTCTCTCTACTGTCCATTAGTACTTACAAGGCTGGAAATAAAGATCAAAAATATAAATGGATGTCAGCTCCTCCCTCTCCTGTTTATTTTACTTGCTTTTAATTAGTAAGGCGAGATCACAGCTGAGATTTTTTTTTTTCCCGCTGCCTGGCCCCACAGTGGTTTGAAGGGTGCAGAAATCTCTCCACCAGCGTCAGGATTCCCCAGTCCACCACAAACTCTCTGGAGCAAGAAAGCCATGGGCAGCTGTGCCACTTCCCAGCAAAAGGCAGCAGGGATGCTGCAAGGCAAAGTGGTGGGAGTACTGGCTTGTGCAAGACAAGTGGTCCGGAGGGGAAAGGCTGGCATACGTTAGGGGAGGCAGGGAGAGGGCCAGAAAGTGTGCAGCCATGGGGAATTGTGAAGTTGAAACCACCTCTCTGATGGCCTGGCCCCTTTTCAAAGCCTCAGGAATTGCCTGTCATATGTGGCTTGTGCAAGGTGTCAGGCATCAGTTTTCCATAATGAAAAACACCGTTGTCACGTAAAGAAAATTCATTAGGTGAAACATAGCAGAACTGTAATTAATTGTTAGGTATTATTTCTCACAAAATGCATCTCCAAGATCACATTGCATTAGCCACAATATTGGACTGATGGAGCATAAACAAGGGTAATGATAAACACTGGTGAATGGAATTGGGAAGAGGTGGTTATCTGGGTACCACTGTGTTTCACATGGGGTTTATTTAACAGTCTCATTAATGATCTGGAAAAGGAAGTGAATAACCATTTAATTAAGTTTGCATTTGATACTAAATTAGAAGTTGCTGCAGACACCTCTGAGGGCAGCGAAATAAATCAAAAGGAGCTAGAAGCTTGCAAGGTAAAAAAGGAAAATGAGAGCTGGTATGAAGAAAAAAAGTGAGCTAATCTCTCTGTAGCAAATAATCATGTAGCTATCAGTAGAGGAATTCTGAAGAAAGCAGTGTTGAAAGAGAGGCAGGGATGTTAATGGACTATACATTCCCTCACAGCTCGGATATATGTTTTCAGAAGCAGCGCATCAAGGAGCAGGAAGGTAATAGCCCTTCACTGCAGGGCTGTAGTGAGAAGCCATCTATAATGCTGCACTCTGTTTTGGGCACCCTGTTATCAGAGAGATATAGACAAATTGGAATGAGTTCAGAAAAGAGCCATAAAAATGATCCCATATCCCTGGAGATAATGACTTATGAAGAAAGATCAGAAGAAGTAAATGTGTAAGGCCTTGTGTGAAAGATGACTGAAGAAAGACAGCAAAACAATCTGCAAAAATGTGAGAGCAAAAAGGGAGGAGGATAATTTATCATAGTAACGATTAGTAATACGATGAAATAATAAGTTACAACTATAAATTCTAAAAGGGCAACTTCTGGTTGAATGTAGGACGAAATTTCTGACAGTGGAATTTGGGTTAGTTTGCAGAGAAGTTTCCCAGGGGTAAAAGTAAAAGCTGCATTCAAGTCATTTAAAATCAAATTGGACAACTCACTAGAAAATGCACCCTGCTATGGGGAACAATATTGCATTGTCTAGGGAATAAGCTAGATGACTTAATATGATATTTCACACTCAAGTCTTTATGACTGTGATATTTTTAATATGTATGGTCAACTGTTTCAGGAAAATACACATTTCTTCTGCTGTCAGGCCTGATAATACAAATACTTGCATGCAAACATAACTTTAAAGAAGGCAAGTAGCTCTGCTGACAGCACTGCACTGCTGACATGCAAAAACACAAGCCTGAGCTCTTCAAGTTTTTGCAGGCTGAGTCTTAGATCTTGAATTGTCAATATCAGGATTGTATATACAGGTAACCACATCATTTATGGGTAGGTAAAGTGTGCAAAATGGAAGATGGGGGTTGTATGCTCCAGTGAAGATGTGTCATTATTGTTATTTTTATGGTTATTGCTATTACTACTTATGACTAGTAGTGTGGAGTTCAACCGTTTCTTAATTGTTCACCTTTCTGGTCTCCTGCTTTCACCTCTGGGCTGAGTGTTTATTAGACAGCACAAAACTGCTTTCTATACTGCTTTCTAACACTTAGTATTTTTAATATATCCTAAAATATCTGTGGAATGGGAAAAGAGACAAGGTGAAGTGAAAACTTGACTCTCCCTCAGATGAAAAAGATGGCAAAGGCTATGGATTTAAATGGATATGAGAGTAACCCCATATTTTCCCTCCAGTTATAGCAATGTAATGTTGAAGTCACTTCACTATTTATTAGCAGCAGAGACAAGCTCACAGGCATTCAAAGAGTATGCTCCCTAAAAGAGCACGGTTCTTATGTGTGGGGGTTTTATGTTTATGCTCCTGTTTTCTTCTCTTCCCTCCCCTGTCCCCGCACCCCGACGGGCTGTGTGTTGGGCTGGCAGCCTGGTGGTGCCGCAGTCCAATGCCCGAGCCCCGGGACTCTCCAGCAAGGGGTCGAGCAGCAGCAGCTCCAGTGAATCCGAGACCAGCTCAGAGTCGGACTCAGAGAGCGAAAGCAGCTCCAGCGAGAGTGACGGCAGCAAGCCCTCGCATTACTCCAGCCCAGAGGTAAGGGCTTCTCTGTGATTTAGGGTGGCACTCCATCACTACACGCACTCACACCTTTTCCCAGCCAAACCAACACCAGGAGGCTGTGAGGAGATGCATGAAAAAAAAAAGGGAGAGAAAGGCCCAAGGATCCTCCTCCTGGCATGCTGTGAAATGTAAGTGGCAGTGGATCTTGGGGCAGATTAAAGCATTTGAAACAAAAACAAAGAAAGAAATAACCCTGTTACATTTTCCTCTAATTGGAGATGAGAGGAGCACCTTGCAAGGCTCACAGCTTGCTTCAAGTTTTATGTAATTCTGCCTCCATAGCAATGCTTGCTTAGTGTGTAAGTCTTGATGTGGGCTCCCGGCACTGCAAGGGAACTAAAGGCTTCTCTACACAGGAAATCTATTATGAAATCAGTTTGAGGGTGGATTTTTAAAAGAAACCAGTTGTTCACTCATGCACTTCCTTTGCCTCACACTCTAAGTGAATTATTCTCTGCTGCTGCTGCCTTTATGTGATTTCTTTCAATTCACCTCCAAAATGGACTAAACTGAATTTTAGTTTGCACTCATGGTGCAAAACACTGAGGCCAAACTAGTCATCTGGAAAGCTAGCACTGAAAATTTCCACATGCAGACAAGCCCTAGCCAAACTACAATTAAGCTGCCAGTGCTGTGACACCTTCTGCTTTCACCTCTGCAGAAAGCTCAACAGACACAACAAAGCTGCTTTCTCTGCTCTGCTTTTTTACCAGGATTGACATTTTTACATGTTTTGGTCAATACACACGTTTCAAATTAAACTATGAACTCCACAGCCACATCACACACATTAATGTATGTAAAAATATTCAAAAATCTAGCGGCAAGATTGTAAATACACATGAAATACAGTCTGTGTATTTTTCTACTCCACATAAACCATCCAATCACTAGAATCCTCCCCCCAAAACTATGTCTCACCCTGAAAAAAAATTATGCTGCAAAACCAGCAAACCTTTCCTCATATTTTTCTTGTTTATTTGGAGACATATTTCCAATTGAGCAAAATGCAGTACTCACAGAAACATCCTTAATATATTTTTCTCAGGTTCTGTCACTTTTGTTCCTTAACACTTATCTTCTGTCTTTCCTTCTCAGTACTTTCAGACCCATTTCCAGTTAGTTCTCCTCTCACTTTGTCCACTTTCTACATCTCTCTCTTCTTTCCAGTCTCTCTTGTTGCTCTCCCTGCAGTACCCCATGTCTTATTTCCATTCTGAGCTTTCTCATCTGACCTGTCAAGACCTTGTTACCTGTCTACTTAATTCCCTGCTGGAATTAGTGCAAAGATCTCATTCTTGGTCTCTCCTCTCCCTGTGGGATCTCAAAAGGTGGAAGAAAAGGGGCAAAGAGAAGAAAGAAAGAGGAAGGAAATATGAGATGAAAGGAGGAGAAGCACGGGAAGGGAGGAGTGGTTACTATCTAGGCAGATATCCATGCTGCTTGGGCCCAAGAGCAGAAATTCCTCAGAGAATGCACGAAGCTAATTAACTGAGGCAGACCTTGGATTTCATAAAGTCCAGGAGAGAACTAAGTCATGGAAACATGGAGGATGTGCCTCGTCTTATGCATTTTATATATCCTCTCGAGATCTGAGGAACTACTTTTGTACAGAGCCTGACCTGTCAGTGATCATTGTCACGAAACCGCTGCCCCACTCCAACAGGTCGCTTGTCTCTTTGCATTATATTTGTGTGGTTTGCCTTCGAGGACATGCTGTATGAAACAGGCCTACACAAAAATGTGGCTCACAAATGTGATGGCTGCAGTGATTTTCATAGGCAATTTTCATCCCTTGATGGGATATAGGAGACAGCACACACAGATAGGGTATGGATGTGCCAGGGAAGTAGAATACCTGTGTTTTCCTCAAGGGTAAATGCTTTCCCAGGGCTATCATATGACTGATGGAACCAGTTCAAACATGCTCAAGTGATGTCTCTGACTGGAAGTCCTTTTAGCTTTACATAAATGCTTTACCTTACATTTATGCACCCAGCAAAGCCATCTTTCTAAAATATATGCCAGTTTCTTACCCAGTAAATGGAAAGAGACAGGTCCTTGGAAGCTCCCTAAAGGAAGGCCATGTCCACTTCGTTTAAGTAGTGGACTCAATTCTACATTTAGCCTTAAAATTAATGTAATCTATTGGATAAGACAAAAAAAGTAAATACATCTTGGTTTTTGATTTAGCATTAACTGGTGCTTTCAGGTTTAATGAACTTGAGTAGTCCAGCACAACGCTGGGCAGACATTCCATATTTAAAGGTTGGGAGGAACTTAATGTAGAAGTCTGCAAACCATTATGATGCCTTCATTCTTTTTTTCACCCCCATAATCTGAAACATTATATGCATATACTCAAAGATTTTTATTTCTGGGACAGTGTATCTTCTGCATTTGAGGTTATATAACAATTCAAGTGCTGTTTCATGTCTTCTGTAATTTTTTCCTCATCTCATTTTGAGATTTTCAAGTTGCCCTCAGGTGCCTAAATGCAGCTGCCCAGAGTGAAAAAGCAGCTCATTGTAGAGCATACATATGAAGTAGATTAGATGAATTGCACCCTAAAAGTGTCTGTTTCTTTCCATTGACTATTTAGAGCCAGTAGTGACTAGCTCAGCTGTCTTCACTTTATGTCTGCAGTAAACTAAGAATAATGGCTGAGCTAGAACAGGAGACAACATTCAGACTGGTTTCAGTGATGTGGACAAATTAAGGTGCCTCAGACATTAATGGGAGTAGTTAAAGTTTTGTGGACTGCCAAACCTAAAATTATGAACAAGGAACTGAGACTTCTATCTCCTGATTCTTTGCTGAAGTCATGAATTCTTTGAATTACCTTAATTAATGTCATAAATGAGGAATCTGGAAAACAATGACGTCTTACCCTTTTTCAGACGGTTGAAAAAAATTTGTGTGTCAAGTATATAGAAAAAGCTACATTTCTAAAGCTAAAAAATTGGTTTGTTTGTTCTTTGTTCCATGGAATCCTGCTGGCCTTTACTAAAGCTGTCTTTGGTTAGACAACCATGAATTCCTACTATGAGGGAGGACAAGAGTGGGGAATGGGCAGGAAGGAAGCAGAGGAGCTATCCCATGGGACAAAGGATCATGGGCCTCAACAACAGTAACCAGTCCAGAAGAGAAAGATGCCCCTTTCTGAGCCCCACCAGCCCCACATACCAGATGCAATGGCCTTTACAGGTTTTGCTGTTGTGACTAGCTCACAACCATTAGTTTCTTCCTCCTTTTTAAGGAGTCACATATAGAAAAGAAAATGGAATTTTACCACTAGACCATCTGTAGACGCTATAGTTACCTTTGCAAATAGGACTCATGAGTTTTGGCTGTCTGCAGACTATTACTGACAAAGACTGCAAACTACACTCTTCCTTCCCTCCAGAAAACTAGTTGTGCCAAGAACCACCCCTTACAGTATATGTGTGCTGTGCCTAACACATGGGAATGCCCAGTTCTAATTTGTTAAAGCACTAGCAGCAGTGTTAATAGTAGCAATGAAGTAATAGTAATAGTAATCATCATCATCTTCATTGCCGTCTGCGCCTTAAACGTAACAAGAAAGCACTGCATTTGCATGGGGCTTGCCCTGAGTGAAGTATTTGATAACAAGGCAGCACAAGCAAGTTACCACATGGGTAAATTAGTACATGGATTTACAGCAGGCAGAGTAGCTTGCAGGGATGGTGGGTAAATCCATGCACATGCTATGGGCTCTCTTATCTCTCAGTGAGTGGTGTTGTACTCCTAGTTTACCACATGTTAGCCACACCTTAGGTTCCTCTTTGTAGTAACAAACATAGAGTGACCCCATTGCACTGACATTGTTTAACAGCTCTTTATCCTAGAAAGCATCTCTGGATAACATTTTGACAAGTTTCTTTTTGGATGCGTGCCATTCATGCCTCTGGTTGCACTTGCAGCCTTGAAGAGATCTGAGATATATAGACATGCTGTGTGGGAGTCATCCCACCTAAATTTGCGCACTTCTCCTGTAGATACCTACGTCTGCTCACCACCTTAGCCTCCCCTTTACAGTCTGTGGAGAGGAAAAGACGTTTTTAGGGCCCAGCTCATCTGGCCTATTTCATATGTCTATTTCAAGAGGGAATTTTTCACACCCTAGAAGAGTAGCCCACTGACTGAAGAAGGAACTTGTTGACTAGCTGAGATATAGGTGTCTATGTTGTACAGATGAATCCACCCACAATATTTAAGGAAATGTATCACATCCTGTTTCTTCATGAAGCCTGGCACATGTGTATGTCTGTGGTATGTTGATCCCTGAAAGTATCTTAGTTTTGTTAAGTTTCCTGGCTTGAGTTTTCATGCCAAACCTATATTTAATTGCAAGTCAGCTGATCAACCTATATTTAATTGCAAATCAGCCGATCACAGACTGTTATTCCTATTACCAGTGCCCATCTGGACAGCAGTGGCTTTGCCCCATTTGAAAACTACCCAGTTCTCTAAAAGGCCCTAGGGGCGGCATATTTCCATGACATCAAAACCAATGAGCAGAGAGCATTTTGGTATCAGAATACCCTGGATATATATTCATATGTATTTCTATCCTTACGTGCTGCTGAAAACCTTCCAATTCAAGAAAACCAACTTTTCTTCCACAGAATGGTGTGTGAAGCAGACATTAGGGATTTTCTTTTTCTCCCACAAATAATTATAATTAGGCATGTATAATGGATGAGCAAAAATTTTCAAGTGAATTTTCCCAGTCCATTTTTTACCAGGCCTGCTACCTATTCCCAGCTGTCATGATTTGTTCTCTTGCAAGGTGCCTTCTTTTTTTTTTAATGTGATCTCAAAGTACAGTAATTTTCAGTTAGAACAATCAATTGAATAAATTACTTCCAAAAATGAACTGGCATCACTAATGTACACTGAGAATCTCAAATATTCATAAAATCTCAAATACTCAGTTTTAAAATTTGGATTTTTTAAATTTGGATTCTTTTAATTTACCTGATGGGCTGCAGACATTTTACTTTTATCAGATGCATCTCAAAAGATTTTTTTAGCAGACAGATCTTAGGGATTATTTTCAGAGGCCACAAGGATTTGAATTTTTATTTAACTAAACCTCAAAAGTGCACCGGAAACTCCTGACAAAACCAGTAGAGCTGGTAACACTGTTGATCCTTTTTATTAAACTTCGTAGTTGGCGGATAGGTTGGTAGGACTATAGGTATTGTGCCTAAATAGAAGACACACTACTCTAGGAAAGTCCTAGAGCACTTCCAGGTTATGACACTGGAGCATGTAATCACTCTTTTCTCCTGGTTACGGTGATCCCTTGAAATCCATGAGCCACCATTTTTAAGAATTACAAGATACATAAAGAGGCAGAATGGGATGTAACAGATGAATTGGAAGTTTTTTTGAACTTCCAAGAGACACTCTGACCTATACTTACGGGCAGAGGTGTATTTTTCCCCACGTGCTTCTGATGTATCTCCTTTTCTGAAATATACCTGAACAAAGGAAAGACTTCCATGTTTAGTGAATCTTTTATTATATATCCAGTAAATTCAGTATGTGCACAGTGAATGGCACCAAACAAATCTATATGTATCTTCAACAGCAATAAAAAAAAATGGTATTCACTTTTAGATAAAGAGTTAAGGGTTGCAAAAATACAGCTTCATCCAAGAGAAATATTGACCATCCATTTTCAAGATTTACAGCTCAGGAAAGAAATTCCTCATGTAAGGTATTAGGGAGTATGTTTTAAAAAGCATAAATGTAACCCAATCATGCAAACTTCCCATAGGTCTGGGCTAGCTCAGTAATGAGTAAATTAGATACTTTAGCTAGAAGGAATATTTTTATCATATGAATTCCAGTATCTAATTTTTTTGCTTATTTTAGGAGCCTTTGCTCCATGTAGAGTGCATGCAATCCTCAGTGGGTGATTCTGAAGGCGCCCTTGGCTGTTCAAGAAACTTGTGTTGCCCTCAGGCACCTACTTTAAATAAGAAGTAAGATACTCTTTTAAGTTAGAGACTGTGGATATTCTCTTTTGAGCAAACTTTCTTCCAAAGCACTGATGGTTTTCATGTTTGACTCATGACACAGTTTTTGATTATTCACATGCAATAGCCTAGTGAACCAAATATTGGTTCCATCTGAGGAAATTAGGAAATTTCTCGCTTTGGCTTTTGTGGGATTAGGTTATGGCAAGCCATCCACGCCATCATCTATTTCTTTTTGGGGTTTTTGCCTCTCCTCTTCATTTTATTACATTCAAATTACTGATGGCAAGAAACACTAGAAAACGGTCACAAATTGTTCAGAAATAACATTGTCTCAACTGTGGTTACATTTAAAATCATCATTATCCCACTTCTTACCCGTCCTAACACCATTATGTTTTAGATGCACTCTTATAACTTGACAGTGTTGTGACAGACATTAAAAGAAAAACTAACAGCCACACAGTGCTCACAAAATGAACCCTTGACAGCACCACCACACAACAAATATTTGTGGATTAAAATGTCCACAAATTAAAATTTGTGGATTAAAATGTCCAAATAATGTGGATTAAAAAAACAGTGTTAGGCAGGTTACATGAAGAGCCTGGTTAGCCCTCCAACTCCCTACCACATGCCACTTTGTATGCTTCTTAAATGCTTTCTGTATGGCATAGGACACAAAATACACATCCCTAGCCTTCCTGACAGGTATCCTCCCCTAGCCTCAGCTGTGCCCTGCCTTGTTTTCCTCCCTTCCTATCACCATTGCATTTTTTTCCTATTTGGAAACTTGGAAGTGTTTCCCGGTAGAGCCAATGGCAGTGCTGCTGTTGTGAATCACCCTTAGAAATGATGCATCACAGAAGCCCTTCTCCTTCTCATCTCCAAACCCCGTTCTGACACCAAAAACATGCCCGCTTGCAAGGCGTGAGCCCTGTCCTGCAACACAGGGCCGGTGCCAAGGGGTTGCTAGAGGCTGGGGTGGCTCTCGGGCCGAAGGAAAACTCCGTGGTGCCCGGAGGGATGCGACGGCTCGCTGTCCCAGAGGGAGCCCCGGGCTGGGGCAGCAGGGCCTCGGCACTAAGCTCGTTGCCGTCTGTTTCCCTTTCAGCCTGAGCCGCCCTCGTCCAACAAGTGGCAGCTGGACAAGTGGCTGAACAAAGTTACCCCTCACAAAGCACCCATCGTAACCCACCACGATGGCCCGGCGCTGGAAGCCCATGCCTACTACGGCCGCGTGAAGGTCGAGCGGCAGGAAGGACAGAAGAGCCCGGCTGAGGGCCCGGCCGAGCATCGCAGTGAGGAGAGCCGCACGGCCGCCGCCGCCGGGGACGGGCCGCGGCCCAGGACCGCCAACAAAGCGCCAGGCAGCAAGGGCAGCCGGCAGAAGTCACCCCTCGCTGCCGACGGCGGGCCGCCGAGGCGGGCAGCAGGGAAGAAGGCACCGCGGCGAGCCGAGAGGAACTCCGCCGGAGACGGGCCCCCCTGCCCCAGCGCAGAGGAGCTCCCCCGGAGCCACGGCTTCCCTGAAAGCGCTGCTGGCGAGGCGCCCAGGGCCCGGCCCGCCGGCGGCGGCTGCAGAGCGGGGCACCGCCGGGAGCCCCGCTCAGCCGCAGCTGGTGAGAAGCGTCGAGCCCGAGGGCCGAGCAAAACGGCGCCCAAATCCAAGGAGTTCATCGAGACCGAGTCTTCGTCCTCATCGTCCTCCTCCGATTCAGGCTCTGAGTCGGAGCGGGAGGAGCGCCCGCTGCCCAAGGCGCCAGCGGCAGCCGGGCCTGAGCCGCGGGGTGCCAAGGACGCGGGGACCGGCTCCGCCAGCAAACCCCACGGCGGCTGCAGTGCCTTTGGCTCTGTTAATGCCAGGACTAGTAGTGAAATAGCAAAGGAGCTGGAGGAACAGTTTTACACCCTGGTTCCTTTCGGTAGGAATGAGCTCCTGTCTCCTCTGAAAGACAGTGATGAGGTAAAGTCGCTGTGGGTCAACATTGACTTGGCTCTTTTGTCCAGGATTCCAGAGCGTTTGCCCGAAGAACCGCTGGCCATGAGCGCCGGAGCAAACCAGGCGGCCAGCTTCCCGCAGGGTAGTAGTGCTGAGCCCCCCGCAGAGAAGGGTTTACCGAAATCTAGAAGGAAACGCAAGGTGAGATGCTGGGGAAGCGATCACGGGGGGTAGGGCAGCCTCCAGCAAGTGGGAGGCTAACACCGCTTGCACCCACGTCCAGTGCTCGATGGCAGCATCTTCTCCAGACTGGCCTTTCAGAGCTGGGGTTCCCTGCTTTCCACGTAGGGACTGGCCAAACCCCAGAGGAAATGCCAGCCCTGAAGATGATGAAATTCCTGGCCTCGAGGGATCACAGCTCCTTGAAGACAGCATTGATTGCTGTGTGTGTGCCTTTGCGTGCCTTAGTGAAGGCACTGCCTTTATAGTAGCATAATTTTCTCTCCTGAGGCTTCTCTCAAAACCTGAGTATTTGGAAATGATGCTCAGGTCAGCAAAGGGGCAGCTGTCTGCTGCCTCGTCATAGCCGACACAGTATCGCTGTGAGGAAGAGGCAGCACCTTCTTTCCCTTCTGACTGTCAGCAAGAGGCAAGCCCTTCAGGCACAGCAGGGAGCCCTGGCTTTGTGAGGGATGCATTCGCAGACCTGGGACCTGAGTGGTTCTGGCTCCTGGCTCCCTCGCACCCTGGTGGCCCCGTTTTGCCTTGGGGCTGGAGGTGTAGGAGCAGGACCATCGTCTGTTGGCTGCCCCCAGCTCAGCAGCACTGTCACAGCGCTTGGGGGGGCACAGACCTCTGCTCACATCCACCCTTCTGCCCTGCTTCTCCCACTCACTTCCTGGTGCCAAGGGGAAAGCCCCCTCCACTCCATGGCCAAAGCTGTCCACCGAGCAGGCTTTCTGGTCTGTTTGTACCAATCTGACTCCAAAAGTCATTCTGAACTGGAATCACCATCTGCTCAATTTCTGAACACTTTTGCTGTGCAGCCAATCATCTGTTGCCCTCTAAGCTACTGTATGTGTGCAGATGGATCTGTATATTTTTGAGGACCATTTTTCTAAAGCAGTCTTCCATATTGTTTTCCTTTCTTCATTTTTTTGTTCTTCTTTTATTAGTATCTGAAAGGTGGAAACCCTGGTTCAAGTGGGGAAATGGTGGAAACCAGATTTTATATTGTACCCCTTTTACATGCTGCCTCTTTAGATTTTATTTTTTATGACATGGACCAGTTGTCTCTGATCCTTGTTAGCTATATACTCAAACAAAGTATTATCATTTGTAACAAAATGACAGAAAATACCAGTCCCTGACTTATTGAAATATTTTTTGATCTGTAGTAAATCCAAACCATAAGAAATTATTACTTTTTTCTTCACTCAGTGTGAGAATGAGGAAGAGTGCAGAGACATCAAGAAGACTCACTTAGAGCAGGAGAGTTCTTCAAGATCAGTTGCCTCTGCCCAAAGCATCACAACAGCAAATCACTGCAATATGAATGAAAACAGGTAAGCTTTTTCCTTCTTAGTTACCACTGAATCATACAACTAGTTGGAGTTTATTGCCAGGTGTTACTTTTTCCTTTAGTAGGATTTTTTAAATTATTGCATTTTATGTTGAAAAATTAACTGCTGCTGTCTCTGTTCTTCTGGTTTAATGATGAAAATAGTAGCTCCTGACACATTCATGTACTTGCATTTTTGTGCTCTTGCACAAAGAAGTTGTGAGCTCAAGTATGAGGCTCATGGAACAAGTAATTATAGCTAGAGCACTGTGATTGTCCAGGACATATTCCCTAACACTGTGTTGTAGGCTGCAATTCACAAATACAACCATCCTATAGCCCTTTCTTTACTTAGACTTTCTTTACTTTCTTTACTTACAAGTTTCAAGCTTTACGTTTGACTGTATAAATAGAATTATGTATCAGCTCTGTGGAAAAGATTAAAAAATATATTCATAACTATGCCTGCAATACTCAGCTCCAGAATATATTTGAGAATCAGTATTTTTGAGATAACCAGCATTCCATCCTGTGTAATTAGTAAGTATTCCAGGACAAGGAATTTAAGACTTTTTAAAAAGTGAGATTTTCGGAGGATATAGGGCATGAAACAAAAGATGAGTATTTAGCATTCACTGGCATGGTTTTTGCACACAGTGCCCTATCAGTGTCAGAGCAATCACACTTGAGTTTCTCTAGGGGCTTCCAGCAGTCAAACTTAAACATGCACGGTTTCAGAGTTCAGCTGCATGCTGCTTGGTACATGCTGGTTATCAGTTTTTTGGTTTTTTTAAAGTTATTTTTCTGGTAGTATCAGAAAAATCAGTACTTCTTGAGGTGAAACTGCTACAAAATAAGAAAATATTTGTATTTATTGTAGTAGACTTTTCTATTGTACACATTTTTTATGAGATTGTCATTAATACTAGAAAAAAATCATTAAGAAAACTGATATATATAGCGTTTATTAAAAAATATGCATTCAATTTCTTTGTCCTGACATGTCACATACATTTCATAAAGTGAAAACAATGCCCAGAACAGTTCCTTTCTTGTGTGTGGCTGCATGCAGACATGCCGTTCCTGTTACCCCAGTGTCATATGTTTTATGTTGCATTAATTTTCAGATAGTAGCATGGGTGCCATAGCTTGCTGTGTTACAGGGTTAATTCTGTGCTTCCTGGAAGCAAGACAATAATTTGTGTTTTTCTTGAAATTATATTCAGTACATCCAGTAGCAACTGTGTGTTAGAGGAGCAAAGAGATTCTGAAATGTACAGTTGCCTCCTAGTTCCTACAGTCGCCTCCTGGTTTGCTCTGCTTCCAAGACATTTCTTTGGATTGTGCCACAGTGTCAGACATGATATCAAATGCTGGTATTCCCACAGCTGAGGAAGAGCTACTGAGGCTGTAGCTAAACCAGCAGTGCAGATATCAGGACCTCCTTGTCCTCTTGCAACCAACATCTGCTACTGCTAGCACATCCCCTCTCCAGTTATACCATGCCTTTGAGGTTCTCCTGTAAATATACTCAAGAAACTTGTTCAAAACCAAAACTATTTCTTCTTTCCTTATCCTTATCCTTTTCCATTTTCTTTTCCCTCTTCTTTACCTTTTCCTTCTTCTTCATTTTCTTCTTCTTTTTCTTCTTTTGCTCTTCCTTTCTCTTTTCCTTTTCTTTTTTTCTTTTTCTCCTCCTGTCTCTTTTACTTATCCTTTTTATTTTTCTCTTTTATCTTTCTTTTTCTCTGGCTTTTTCCTTCTTTTATTTTGGGTTTTTTTTTTTGACAGAGGAGTAGTATTCATCTCCCATTAAAGCCACCCAGGAAGTTTTGGCAGCACAGCTGAGGGCTGGTAGCAATGAGAGGAGCAAGATCACCTTTAGCCATAAGCATTTTCTACTGTGGAATTACAGTATGAGAGGCAGAGTAAGTAAGGGCTTGTTTGACAAGAAAGGCTGCAGGCTCAGAGATACCCCAAATATCTTGCACCAATATCAGATCCACAGTCTGCCCAGTCCCAGCAGATCACAGCTCTGACAGTCCTCTGCTGCAAGTTGTCCTGCATAGCCTCTCAGTATAAGATGTGCTGCTGCACTTCGCCTGCTCACACTATGTTTAGGCCCCACTCAGTGACCAAAGGCCATGTAGGAAGTGTGCAGCACAAGCAGAAATTTCAGCCATTCCTCACAAGTTCAGGGCTAAGCTTTTGAGGGTTGGGTATACTTCCAAAGAGCCGTGGCTTCCCTTGGATGCTTTGGGCCCACACTTTGACAGTGATGTATAAACATGGGTTGCCAAAGCATGGGTTTGTGTTTGAAAGGAGGAAAAGAAATGACAGCATCAGCCTGCACATTCAGCATTGTGCTAAAGATCTTTTTTTCTTAGGGGGAGAAGAAGGGCACAGTTGTCTATCTTTCACACTCTGGGTCTTGCTTTCGTAAACACCAATTGATCATTAAAGCAAAACAGTTGATATGGTGTTTTAGAGGTACTGTGCCATGTGAAACAGTAAAGGTTCTGAATTACAATTCATGGCTTCTTTTACAGCTACTTTTTAAAGACTTGCCAGATAAATGGACAAATGTATGATAAGAGCACATTTAATTAGCTCCGTTCCCTGAAATTATGTGCAGAAATGAAGTACAGTTTTTACTGTATTCTTTTTTGCGATTCCATTAAGTGTATATTGTCTGATACAGTAACTATAAAGAAGTGAGAATTGTCCATAAAAAGTAATAGGCTGAATAAAGGGTAATGTGACAGGGAAAGGTATAGTGTTAAAATTGTCTTTCTGACCTTAATCGCAGTTTTAGTCTTAATGCCAACTATCTTCTTAAAAAAACTTGCATTCTTTGTGTGTTGTTTTAAGATTTTCAGCTAAATATTTTCTTCAAATTAGTGCATCTGAAGTTTATTTCTGGGCATATTTATATGGTGTCTGACTTCTCATCCAAAACTTCTCCCAAGTAAATGAAAGCTGAAAATACTGTCTGTGTTACAGCTTTCTGCTTTAGAAGATAGAGCAGCTCACATTTCTCTGTGTCTACTGTTTGCATATGTTTCCTTTTGTCTGCATTATCAGCCTATCTTTCTTTGTCTTAAAAATCTGTATTTGATTAGTATAAACACTGCTACCAAAGGCTGGGCACTGAGTACAAAGACAAGCCAGTCATCTTTAAACACATTTCCTGTTTTAGTTCACATATGGTTTTATTGCCATGGCTTATAAATTGTCACCTGTAATGGTGAAATAGGGCTCCATAACCTCAACTTACACTTCAGAGCCTAATCTTCGTCTCCAGCTATCCCTTAAGAAATGGTGAGCAAGTAGCCATTTATCTCTGGTTTTTTTTTCAAGTACTCTGATGCAGACTTTATATTAACTCCAGAATGACAATTTGCCTTGAAGGGAAAGAGAAGAAACATGATACAAATTTGTAAATGAACTCTTGGTCCCAATACTGTAAGCTCGTTTCCAGATACCAATAGACTTTATCCTGCCAGCAGGTTTTAAATTCAAAGTTTTGGTAATATATAAAACATTTACCTTTCTCAAAGCCAGCTTTGTGACACTCCATTACTGTAATTTCCATTTCCAGCTTGGCAATACCAATAAATAAAAATGAGAAAATGCTTCGGTCACCCATCTCTCCCCTCTCTGATGCATCAAAACACAAATATTCCAACGATGATTTAACTTCCTCCAGCAGACCTAATGGCAGCAGTCTATTACCTTCAATCTCCTCCAGCAAAAAACATAAGGGTGAAATCCAGTCGCAGCCACATCCTGGGGACCTCAACGTAAGTGTATGCTGTTGTTCACAATATAAAGCTTAGCAGTATATTTTCCACTTTGTATTGCAGTCTGTGATAGTTTTGCAGAACGTTATGCAAAAAACTAAAAAAAATGTAATAATGAATGTTATTTTCTAAGTTCAGCTTCTCTGGTTTGGAGTTTAGCAAGGCATAGAAGAAAGGAAAGAAGGCAGGCTGTAAAACAAGCAAATAGCAAAGGCTACATAAGCAAAAGGTAAAAGCTAATGGTCCAAAACGAATGGCTTTAGGCCTCCAGAGCATTGCTTGGGCATGATGCAAGCCCCCTGTTCATATGCATAAGGCCCCTACTGTAGCAGGGCTCACTCAGCCACTGCCTAGCCGGGGTGTGCCTGCAGACAAATTCTTCTATTTGTCTTAGAACAAACTTCTTCAGGTTCTACTTATACCAGTGACATCTTGGCACCAGCCTCACAACCGAGTTCCATCAGAGCTGTATTCATATCCTTATCAGAGAGTTGCTCCCACTGAGTGTGCCCAGAGCATTCTTCCAGATCAGGCTGTACTACAACTCTGCATTGTGGTGTAACATTGAGGCTGCACTGCGACACGCCGCCTTCAGAGCACAGAGAGAGAGGAGTAGATGCTCCCCCATTTCTGCAGGAGTTCTGTGATTAGAATGCTGGAGTGAAGAGCCTGTTAGCTCTTTTAATTGAAGGAATTGCCATCTCTCTCTCATCTCATCTTTCAAAATCATACCCTACCCTCCAGCCTACAGACACTGAGAGTAGATGATCAGGGGCAGACTACTGTCACCTGCTGCCCCTGACACTGTTCTGCTTTGTGTGAAATACCTAGAAGAAGCAATCTGGATACCATCATCTTGATGCTCACTGCAATAGCATCTAGAGAAGCTGTTAAGGCACTCTGCTGCCCATGCTCCTCTCCTTGCTCCAAAAGCTATTAATGTTTTTTATTCTGTATCTATTTTCTGTGTTTGTTATTTGATACAAAAGAGGCTTCAAAATCCTAAATATTAATGCCTAAGCAACTAGGAAAACAAGCTATCTGAATTGCAGCAGTGGCCTCTTCCAGCAATTTTTGCTGTGGGGATAAGTGGCCCCCTTGTATCTGTCAAGCATATATGTTTATACTTCTTTTTTTTTTTTTTTTTTGAGAGCAAAGGAGGAACTAGTAAATGTAATCTTAATTTTGGACATGTTTTCAAAAACAGGTTAGCATAAATTGTGTTTTCCAAGAATATCTCACAGATGCTTTTGGTAAATTGAAAAAAAAATTACATAAAATATTCCAGTAAAAAGTCCTTTAACATATTATAGTTATTCATTTATTTTTCATTAATTAAATGTAAAGTTTTAAACATTTTAACTTCCAGATCATAAATTTAGAAGTTTATAACCCATTCAGAATTATAATTATGATTCTTCACTGGGTATCTTGAAAATAATTTAAATTCCTTCTCAGGCAAATGTGCTGGAAATCAAAAGTAAAAGGTGATTGCTTTATGATCCACACCCTTAGCAAATGCATTTCACTGAGATTTTCTGCATAGCCTAGCAATGCACCATTTGGTCAACATTTAACAACCTTTGCAATAAAATTCTTATGTATCTGGTTATTCATCTGAAAACTTCAGCCTGATGAGCTGATCTGGATGTGCCATATAGAAGATGAGAGCTCATGAACTATAAATGTTAAACTTAGCTTTGTTTTATCCCATCTTCCCATCTGGCATCCAACTGGCAGGCCGAAGTGGTCCTTCAAATATCTGTGAGAAACTGCAAGCAAAGCTCATCCACAGTGGGCATTTATCCGTTTGAGCTTTCTTTCCCATGTCCCTGGTGCCTTTCTGCCGGTCACCTGACATTGGAACAGCATCTTTTGGCAGTGGTTATCAAACAAAAACCACCTGGGGCCCTCTGTTTCGCTCCGTACGAGTGCACGGTAGCCTCCAGAGCAGGTCACTTGGTGGGATGAAGGTGCTCAGGAGGCCACAGGAAGAACAGGGCTGCAGCTGAGGGAGTGCATGAGACCCTGCCAAAAGACATGTGCTTCCACTGCAGCAGAGAAGAGATCTTTCAAGCTGATTAGGGGAGCTCTGGAGCACAAAGAAACCTGGACTACAAATTCATACAGCACAGGCACATCACCAGTGTAGCATGAAACAAGTCAAACATGAGCCGTGCTCTGCTAAGCAAGGCACAATGCTTGGTTGGCAGCTGAAGGCAAGAGGGATAACTTAATCTTCTAAATGACAACAGATCTATTCTTTAATAATTTCACTTACTGTATTTCAGAGTACTTTGATAGTTACTAAGAGTCTAGCCCAGTTTCTGCTGTGTATCATATTGAAACTCAAACCCTTTACAAAGTGCTCTGAGCAATATCTTTGAATTTGTGGCCATCAGTGTCAGGACACTTACACATACTCCCTGCTGAAATAGCAGGAAAATTAACTTCCAACTTACATCGCAATGAAAAGACTCTCTGGTTTTTGTTACTTGGGTTTTTTAAGTTATTAGCCAATTCCTAAATGTCTTATCTCCTGTTTGTTGTCTAGAAAGCAATTCACATCAATTCAGAAAATGTTCTTCTCTGCAATAAACCACAGTTCCAAACAGAGCCTTGGCCACCTCTGTCCACCACACCCAGGGACTGCAGAAGAACAAAGCTTATCTTTGATGAAATGTGAGTACATATGACTTTAAAATAAAGAAAAAATGGCATTTAAAGAGAGAAAAATACAATTTGTCCAACAGGAACTGAGACATTGCCTGCAGTGTTACAGTAATACTTACTATACATTGAGAAATGAATGAGAAATACTATATAAAACCTTAATTTTTCATCATAAATTAAGTTTCTAACCACAGAGTAGTAGAATGTATAGAATCATGGAGTCATAGCATGGTTTGAGTTTAAAGGTACCTTAGAGATCACTGAGTGCCAATTCCACTCCGTTGGAAGGGCTGCCACCCACTAGACCAGGTTTCTCAAAGCCCCACTCAACCTGTCCTGGAACACTTACAGGTACGAGTAACTCCACAACTTCTCTGGGCAATCTGTTCCCGTACTTCACCTCACAGTAAAAAATTTCTTCCTAACAGCTAATCTAAACCTACAGTCTTTCAGTTTTGAGTCATTCCCACTTGTCACTGCAAGCCCTTGTCAAAAGTCCCTGATCATCAGGGAGCAGTGAGGACTGGCTGTTCCCTAAAGGACAGGGAGGCAAGAGTCAGAATGCAGAATGCAGCTGGCAGGAGTCCAGTCCCACAACACCCAAGCAGAATGAGCAGGGCAAGCCTGAGGCTGGAGTCATCCCTGCCTCCCTGAGCCTTGACAGCTGCTGCTGTCATGGCTACTTCTGCTCAGCTAAAGCTATCACAAAGGCAGGGGGAACAGGAAGCAGCGATGGTTAGCCTGAGTGTCTGGAGGGATACCTGGCCCTCCCCACTTGCACTTCATTCTTCACATGTCCCTCTTCTTAAAATAATTTAAGCTTGGAACTGTCGTTATTTTTGGTAAAGGAAAAAAGCTGGTTTGTCCCCAAGGTCATTTAGGACATAGTATTATTTAGTGAATATAATGGTGAAACTGAAGATTGAAATCCTACTATCTAGAAAACCCAGATTTTTTTGACTGGTAATGTTATGGCCTGCAAATACTGATACTTGTTTCTGGGTAGTGTAGAAAAGGTTCTGTTCAAGGTATGCCTCAAACTGCCTACAGCTCTGAGCTGTGTGACCTTGACATATTTTTAATATTTCCAGACTTTCACCCATGACATCTCAAACTCCTTTATACTAAAGGAAACCCTGGGATAACAAACAACCTGGTTTCCTAAGGAACTGCTTTCTACCAAAATTGTGATTTTTAATTTTTATTATTATTACTATTGTTGTTATGCTTGTTCACACTATCTGGTCTCAAGGTTAACTAGAGAAACAGCAACCTCTCATAAAAAGAAACCATATTTCCTGCTAAAAGGTATAAATAATTCCTGTGGGCTTCAAAAGGATGTAACTGGTTTGTATCTCAAGAAAAGAGGACTGGTGAGATTCATTTTTGTGCATATTCGTGGCAGTCATAAGCAGATGTAAGCTGAATAAATGTGATCAGTTTTTCCGCCTCTTTTGGAGAAAACTCTCCTGTGTATATATCCTTATTCACCCTCTTTCTCCACCTCCCTCCATGTTTTTAACTCTCCTGGTACACTTATTCAACAATCTCCATTGAGGAAACATGAAACTGTTTATAAGTACTACCTAACTCTTCATATCTCTTAAAATATTCTATCATCTATAATTTACTTGCAGCTGCTCAATTTTTTTCTGCAGTTTAAACATGTACTACAAGGCAGAAAGGTGTCAGAGTGTCTGATAAAAGTCAAAATTGTAGGATGTGCTCATCTCTGGATTAGAAAAAATCATAGAAACAGTTACAACAAAACTATTGTGTCTTCATCTGATTTTCCCTCAAGCTGCTGACAAAACAAAAAAAGGGGACTGGTTTGTTCTGTTTTTCCCTTAGGATATAGTCATAGGAGATCTGCTTTGGTCACCATCTCTATCATCTGAGGCTTTTATCAACAGCTTTCTCCATTAGTGTTACAAGTGATTCCTCTGGCAAGCATCTCCAATAAAACTGTTTCATCTTTTCAGAGAAAGATACAATTAAACTGTTCATGTGTAGTGCCTTCCATGTAGAATATCCCCAAGCAACTTGTAGACCACTAAAACAAAGTTTAAAAAGGCAAAAAAGGTAAAACACAGAAGCAAATATGTTCTAATTTGGCCTTAAAAGCCAGAAACAGTTAAATGCCAGTTGTGTGAACTAGAGGAGGGAGCTTGTCAAGTACTACAGCTGTCATCTTGTAGCTGGGATACACCACCAGAATACCAGCTACACTGGATCTTCATTCTGAAATTCCTGTGCAGAGGAGTCACTGAAATGTAGCAGATTAGACTGGCTGCAAATGTTAAATGTCAACAAATTTGACTCAGATGTTAGAAGGATCAAATTAAATATGGCAGCCAGTGCCTTTCAAATTTGTATAGCAGCACAGCAGAGGATTTGAAGAAATGCAATACGGTAGGTCTGAATTATGTAGTAATCCTAATGGCAGCATTTGTCCTAAATGATGCCTATGAAGTATTTCATCTCGTAATCCATGAAGTTCTGAATTACTGTAATCCAGCCATGGCTTTAAAGTCTTAATTTTAATCAGACTCTAAAGTTTTAAAGAAACTAAATCCCTTATATTTGATTTAAAACAACAACTAATTTTTTTTGACCAGTCAGTGTCTCTTTACTGTATTCTCAATTTATTTTCTCCAGATCATTGACAACAGCTGTCACTAGCAATAAATTGGAACACAAGTAGGTCAGTAAAAAGTATATCTTGCTTGGCAGAGTGCTGTATACACATACACTGCAGTACAGCAGTAAATATAGCTAACAGTCTTCAAAAGTCTCCTTCCCCTGGTTTGCCATTGTTTGCTGACAAATCTGAATATACTTAGAGGTACCCAGCATGCCACATGTGTCAATGATATCAATGCTGTGTCCAGTAGTAATTTTTAGTAAGATTTCCTGGATTTTTGGTGACTTCTGACTCCATGAAGAGAACATTCTCAAAGCTACATAATAATGCTTGAAGCCATATTGAGTCCTTCTGTAATTTCACTGAATAACAGAATTCCCAATAACTGCATTTAGGAACAAAGTCTGTTGTCCTTGAAGTGCTAGGCATAGACATCCTGTGGGTGCCCAAGGGCACCCTCAAAATACTGCTTGTGTAGTGTAAAAAAATAGCAGAGTGTACCCCACTTCCCATCTTTCCTTATAACTAAATCAGAATATGCTTCTTGGGATTACTTTTTTACTTGAATTTTGAGTTATAATTTCAAACTTGGGGTGTGGTTTTTCTTCACTTACGCTTTTTTTCTTTTTTTCTTGCCTCATAGGAGCAAGATAATGCATCTTCTACAGCATTTGTTTTAAGTTAATATTTTGTTGAATTTCTCTTCCACCTTTATGGGTTTAGGTGCTACAGACAGTCATCAGCTAGACATTGTCTAAGGGACATATCTTGCAGTGAGATAGAATTCCTGTGTTTGCCAAACAGTAGACCATATACCCAGAAAATATTCATCTGTAAAGGTGTTATGCATAGAGCTTATGATAATAACTTCCTGATGCATATCTTTGTTTTAACTTGAACTGTCTCATTTTCAAGTGTCTCGGTCTTCTTTTCCTTGTTATTCCTCCTCAGAGTGGAAAGGAAAAAGTGTTCTTAGGTTGTGACTCATACATCTGGAAGTGATCTTACTTGAATTGTTCAAAATGCCTTAAGGATTAGTGGAGTATTTAAAGGTATTTTTGTAGTGTTGAACACATCCTGAGGAGCACTGTTCAGGAATGGAGTGGCTCCTCTGTCTTCTCATCAGCAATCTAGAGAATAACTAGTCAGACGAACTCCTTACAAATTCCCAAGCTTACTGTGGACTGCTTTCTTGGCTTTAGGTTTCTTTCTTTTGGTTTCTTGGCTTTAGGGGATTTCAGGACTTCATCTGACCCACCCAGTCTTCCTCTCCCTCCCTTTTTACGTATGGCACTGAATTTCTCACAGGTATGCTGACCATGAGAAAATAACATTAGACATGCCAGACACTGCCTGCCCTGATTAGATAATTTAGCTGCCTGCTCTCTGCAAGGTCACCTTTAAAGGGACTGTTTATGAGGGCTTGTTTTGGTGGGAAACAAATGCTTCATCAGCTCTAGCAGGAGGTTTCCATAGGGTATCGAATTTTTAGCCACTAGTCCCTGTCATCAAAGGAAAGACAGAACTGTGGACCTCTTTTGAGCTTAGCTACATCCCTGTCCCTCCTCTGCTCCTGTAGGCAAGTGGTTCAGCAGGCTTATGTTTATATGATTAAACTGTCTTCACTCCTCAAAACAAAGAACATTGACTGTCTCCTGAGAATAGTCCTTAGCCTGTGCTGTCCCCAAGCTGTGCCCAGGCATTGTCTGACCTCAAAACTATGCCAGGGATAATATTAGCAATTACACTGCGTGGATGATCAAATGATAAAGCTGGTATCCTTGCCCTCCTTATTTCACTTGCACAGGCATAGCCAAGGAATGAATGGTTATATTGACAGACTCAGGTCTGAAATAGTCTCTGAATATTTTGCTACTGATAAAAGAGAATTTGTTTGTATCAATTAATTTTAATGTAGCTTTTTCTTACCCTGCAGTCCACTTCAGTCAATATCTTCAGTCCACTGTAAATCATAACAGTAAGCAAGACAAGGGTTCAGCAAACACTCCTCCAGGTTCCAGAAGCAGAAATTAATTTCACAGATGGGAGAGAACAGTCTCTTCCACCGGTCTCTCCCAGTCTTTCCTCACCTCTGCACGGTGAGCCATGAGCAGATGTCTGCATTGAATAACAACGACAGTCCAAACCCTGCAGCTCTTTGAGTAGTCTAAGTCTCACACTGAATATGAGGAAGTCTCATCTAACTCCCCATTGTTTTTGCTGTTCTACCACATCTCTGGTTCTTGTCAGAGTTTGTTTCCCTTAGGTTTTGTTTCTCTGCTAATATCTACAAGTCCATCGCAGTGTAACTGGGGGTTTGTCTGCTTGTGCTGGATCACAGAATGGTGTGGGTTTTCGTCACGCTCAGTGCCAGGATTCATGGATGGGCTGTGGAAAAGATAGTCTAATGCCTCTATCTGAGGTTTAATTCCCAAGACAGCTTTGCTGTCCTTGTGCCAGTGGAAAAAAACTTTACATATATTTGAAGAATGTGCTTCAAGTCCATTTTTAACAATATAGTTACCCAGAAGTTTCCCTTTTAGAAGAGAAGGCTCACTGCAGTTGCCCAAGGGTAATTGCCCTGTGATTCCTCAAGGATGCATTAGAGCTTTCCTGATCATTCTTTCAACATATAAAGGATATTTTCATCTTCCAGTGATGATGAACCACTCTGGCAAATAATCATAATCTCTTTAGAGAATCACAGGTAGACCGTTCAAACTGATTTTTACCCTGGGAATACCCTGTTCATTTTGAGAACCAACAACAAGTCATGGAGCTGGAGAGGGGCTGTGATAATTTAACACACATGAGGAACATCAATGCCCAAAATCCTTATCAGATGTCTTCCTGGTCTTTAGTGCCTGGTTATGATTTCTTTCAAATCCTGTGATTACTGAAGTGTCTTAGGCTCCACGGGACAGGATCCCTGGATAGGGTCTTTGTTTCAGGATTACCTGCTTCTTTCAGCATAGTCACCCCATTCACTGACCAGGCTTCACACGTACTCTCATCCAACGGTTTCACCCACCTTGTCTTCTCCCTCATCAGAGCTGGAAACATCGGAGCTGGCTGCCAGTTGTACCCTCTCCCAGAAAGGTCTTTCTGCCTTCACTTTACAGACTCTTCTTGAGAATTCAAGGTGTCATTTTGTGGCATTTTAAATCAAAATAGATCTGGACTGTTGTGGTCCCACCCTGTCTCTGTAGGACTGATTATAAAGGCTGTCACTCTAACTGAAATTAGCTTCATTCAGAACATCTATTTAACATACACTGAAAGAGACAAAATTGTAGTTTATCTGCAAGCACATAGTGTTTTCTGCCTCTGCTTTTAAAACAGGAACTCAAGTTCCTATTGTGAATATTTGTTTCATTCCTCTCTCTTCACTTGTACACTTTGCCCTTGTGTGTTTTAGTCTAGATATTGATTTCACATGGATATCTTTAAGTCATGAATGTGGGTCATACACAGGAATTTGTATTAGATTTTGACTCTTTCTCATGTTCTTCTGTATTTCATTATGCTGACATTGGTTAGTCAGGGGGATTTTGCATTTTTGCCAAAATAGGGGTCCCCACTTATTTTTATACTTCTGCATTTCATTTCCGTTAGATGCCGGGCTTTAATTTTGTCTGCTATTACTCCCTCTCCAGGTATCTGTGCTATTCATCTATTCATCCTATCTAAGCTATGGACCTTGTTATACTAAACCCAACAAGATAGTAGTTGTGTAGTTGTGTGATTGGGTAAATTTTTCTCACATTTTGGCCCAACTCCAGTCAGATCCTTTGTTCCTATCTTTCTGAAATGCCTATAGTACTATTATTTAAAGTTCAATATTTATCTCCTGGCCTTCTCCACTCTCATGCTCCTCTGCTGAACTTCCAGGCTTGCTGGGTCTGCCAGAGTGACCATGAGGCTTCCACAGAGCCTGGTACCCACTTTGGCAATGCCATGGGCTCTCTGCCAGCCTGTGTGCCACTATGTGTGCCATGCCTCAGACACAGCATTGCCACATCCCATAAAAAAGCATTTATTTTAAGTGGTGGAATGGGCAGGAGGCTATGATCTATCAGGGGAGAGCACTATTTTGTATAGTAACATCTGCTGAGCTCTATCATTCACCCCAAAGATGAACACCCTTATCTATGACCCAGCATGTCAGACAAGCTCCTGACACATCCTGTTATGAGACAGCACATAGGCTGTGTACACCTGCCTTTCACATTACATGGTTTTCCTGCTCTTACAGGATTTTCTTTTCCTCCTGGACTGAAAGTTCAGGGCATACTGGCACACCTTCAAAACTGCTTGTGGGTTCACCCTGGCTAGCCAATTTCTTCTGATTTGCCCCTAGCTCCGATCATATTTTAAAGTTGCTCATTTTGCTGTTCTACTCCTTTCCAACGCATTCATTTTTTAGGGTTTAGATTACTAAAGTTGTGAAACTGCTTCTATATTTAGAGTGATGATTTAAGCTGCTTTTACTACATGCAATTGTTGTACACTGAGGAAGCACTAGCTTGTTTTTTTTACAACACTTCAGCACTATTATCTCTGAAGGGTATTAAAATATGCACTTGGCTGCATTTATGATGTTTAATTGAACTTTTATTAGGTTTTTTTAATGTATCCTCATAAAGCACCATACAACAGTAAGAAATAATGTACAAGTGGTAGATTATGTAAATGAAGCAGAAAATGCTATAGTTTAGTATTTAGTTCATATAAAATATAAAAATTAGATTAAAAACGTGGTTTTGAATGCAGTATAATTAAAATTGTATATTGGAGTCTAAGCTACACCATACTCTGTAAATACCAGTGGCTGCTCTGAATTCCAAGGAGATTTTGCAGGAGATGCTGATAAATTACTGTACAAAGTAAGGCTTTTATTGATTCACTTTGTTTGATTCTCTTCCCTTTTTTTATTGCATGAGTTTACATTTTTGCAATTATCCGCTAAACTGGAGTAAATTAAATTCAGAGGAGGCCGCAGAAGACAAAGGTGGCAGAGATGCACTGTAATGGCATGGAGCTAAATAGGATGAGAGAAAAGCACACAGACAGGCATTCACCTGGGTAGTGGTAACACCACACTTAGGAGCTCAACAGCCTGGAAATTCTGAAAGGCTGCTTCTGGCAGAGGAGTAATTACAATGCCGGCAGCCATCTCACCTCACGCTGGGATCCCGCGCAACATAACAAGCAGTGGATATGCTGTCCTTCCTGCTGGTTTTCAACAAGCTCCCAGGGAAAGCGGTGCCAAGGCGAGTGAGAGAAATACTGGACAGTAGTGGATTGTTTGATAAATTTCATCCTGGATTCAGCCACAGCCATGCTACTGAGGCTGCCCCTTGTCAAAGTCATAAATGGTTTGAATGCCACTGCTGAAAAGGAAGCCTGGCCTTGTTTGTACTATCAGATCTAGCCGTGGGGGGGTTGTTCTGTAAAAGGCTGGATTCTGTTGCAGTGCCTAGGTGACTGCCTAGTGTTGACTGAGAATGCGTTGAAATCGTTCCAGCGGTACTTGATTGCTTTCCCCAATCAACAGAGTAGGGTAAATTCTCCTCGAGAGCAGCCAGTTTCACATAATGACACTTGATCCCAGGGAGAATTCACCAGCGGCCTGACTTAGTTGGCTCTAATGCTTTACGCTCTTTCTCTTGCCATTCAGAGAGATATATGAGATGCATTAGAGCAGTGTATTAGAACTCCTTTTTGGCTTTGTTGAAGACAACTATATTTCTAAAAGTACCAACAATCAGATATTCAGAAACAAAAGATTTTCTTGTGCAGTTTAATAGAGATAAAACATTTGTTTCTACCTGTTAATTTGAAGTCAGACTTCTTTTTATTTTTTTTTTAACAAGAGGTCTGAATTCTGTTTGTAAATCTGGAGTGAAAGTGCTGATGCCTATAGATTCATACAGTTGTAACTAACTTAAGAGGAGAATCTGACCCAGTTGTCTAAAAACCAGAAGTGACTGAATAAGTTTCCTTGCAACTTCAGTTTACATTCATGACCAGTAAACATAAAGAGTCTCCAATGCTGCTTCTGCTGCTCACAGGCACTCCAGTTCAACCCGTACCTGGTACCAGAAATTCGTTTATTCTCTTGGTTCTCTGGCTGTGGCAAGGATGTGAACTGCAGGGGGTTTGAAATTTTTTCCTGTTCTCTCATTTCTCAGGCTATAGTAAGGCTGTGATCTGCAGGGAGGTTGCAAAGCTGAGACCAAAGACCTGAAAAGGGTTTTAGCCACAGATCCTTCTGAATCTCATCAGTGGGAAAACACATTTGCTTTTCCTCAAGATACCTCTCTTCAACAACATATAGTATCTGAAATTAGCATCCAGTGAGATTACCTGTAAAGTCTCCAATCTGAGATTATCACCAACATAACTAAATAGGTCAAGCTGCAGAGGAGGTTTGTGTGGACCTTCATATTTGTAGCAGACATGGGTTCTTGGTCACTGTAACTTCAGAGTCTGTAAAATCAGAATATGACTAACAAACTTCATAGATAAAAAATGTGCAGTATGCAAAAGAGCTATCCAGAAGAATCAATTTATGCATCAGTTTTCTCATGTGTCTGCATATGTCCGTGAGCTCAGGCAACCTCTTACTTCAAGGAGCCCATAAAATAGGGTGTTTTTCTTATTTTTTTAATTCATGACATAATAATTTAAACTAGTATACTGAATTTAAAAAGACAGATTATGTTCATGAGCAGTGGGAACCGAAACAAAACTGAACTTGAAACCTTTATCTCTCATAAAAGAAACCCTAGTAAATAATTAAATTAAGCACCCTTTTTGTTACTAAATGATACAAAAACATACATTGAATCTATTAGATATTTCAGCTTCCCGTTTTCACCTAACATGCACATTAGTTATCTGAATAGAAAGGCCATTAACATGTAGCAATAAATTGAAGAATAGTATTTCATAGGTGGCATAAAGACATCAGAATTTGACTTGGCATGTTTATTAACACTACTGAACAAGTTCTGTTTAAGAAGCTAATAAAAATTATAACCTATCCATTTTTTCCCAATGCATCTTAATTTCTGTTAGGCATGCCCTGATTTTTAAATCAATCTTGTATTTTTCCTATGGAAATACCTAAACATTCACATGGAGAATATATTTATGCTTTGCTTTAAAATGGCATCTTAATAGCTTATTTTTTTATATTAGATTTTGCAAGCAGCTAAGTACAAACCAATGGCTTCAGTTTCTGTGTTAGGCTTAAACATCCCATAGCAAGGCCCTCAATGCAAGTCTTCTTGGTTCAGGAATGTTCATGTCTCCTGCTAATAACTTCATTGCTAATCATAACTGAGGAAAACAAATCCTGCTGCAAGTTGAAAACCATTTTACAATTAACATATAAATAAGTCGACCATAATTACATTGTGTTACCTCACTTGTTTTTACAGCCTCTTACCGTGCTTCAGACAAGACAATTAGGCATATGGTGCTGGCTGATATATAGGAGGGAATGCTGGAGAGGATGTATTTTAACAACCTGAGTTTTACAGGCTCATGTAAAAGTTCATCACTTTCATCACTTCAGAGAGATGAGACTTGCTTTGTTCTACTTGGCTTTGTTTTTTGAGTTTTCATAGTAAACCATCTTCCCTAGGTCATTGCACATGACAAAGAGAGACAGAACATTTTTTTAAGAATGCTTTCAGTGTTTCTGAAAGCATAGCATCAAGCTAAGACTGTTTCAATGTGTAATATTTTATAACTGACCAAGACCAGTTTCAGATGGTTCTTCTTATTAAGAATGTCTTCTGGGACATAGGACGTATTTGCATTGGCAATAGATTATGAGATACTAGGACACAAATCTGTCTAGTTCCCTTTCTGACCTAATAGGTAGAGTAAGCTGGGGTGAAATGTCACTCTGTAGGAGAATATTTAAAAGCAAGTTGGAACAAAGGAACTGCTTTTCATATCTACAAGGTTTTTAAGACAGAAATCATTCTAAATTAGCCAGACTTTGAATTTCATTTCTACCTAGGTATATTTAGCCTTTCTTCTCTTCAAAATAAGGTTGACTAACTTCCTCTGATGCAACTAAATGTCCTTAAAACTGTGTGCACATAAGTACAAAGAAACAGACTGAGTAAATAGCCTTATGTTCTTGAGGTTGTATGGCTGCCCTCTTCTGTCATGAGGTTCCCCCATGTTCCCACTTACCTCAGTTATGGATCTGAGCATGTTCTTAACTGCTATCAGCACCAATGTTTTACTCATTCATTCCACTTCACTTTTTAGATCCGCATCTTCTCTGACACAAAACATTTTGTTGAATACATGTGCTCAGAAATCCCAATTTCAAGAAAAAAAAAGTTAGGAATATGAATTTTTTGGGCTGGGATAGTCTCAAGGCCTTTTCTTCCTCTCACCCCACACCTCCAGGAGGGAGGCTGGGGTTGCACAAGGAGTTGGGAGGGGACACAGCTGGGAGAGCTGACCCCTGCTGACCGCACCATGGTGTCATGCTCGGCATATAAAGCTGAGAGAAGGAGGAGGAAGGGGTGAATATTTGGAGTGATGGCATTTGTCTGCCCAAGTCACTGTTAATCACATTGAAACCCTGCTTTCCATGTGATGGCCAACACCTGCCTGCCCATGGGAAGTGGTGGATGAATTCCTTGTTCTACTTTGATTTATCTGTTAGTCTGTCTTTATATGTGCAAGTTTTCTTAGTTTACTCTCCTGATTCTCTCTCCCATCCCACGGGAGGGAAGTGAGTGAGTGAGTGAGTGAGTGAGTGAGTGAGTGGAGCTGAGCTGCCTGTTGGAGTTAACATACAACAGATTGCTGAGCGGCAATAATAACATATCGTTTACAACACCAAGCTCTTAAAAGCATGAGTAGTAAAAACATCAGAGTTCATACTCCAAATACTCAGGAATATCTCGTTTTCTTGAAATGAGGACAAGGGAATGACGCTCTAACCAATACTAAGAAATTTTTTTTTCACGTCTAAACTTCCCTCTCTGAGAGAGACAAGGATGTAGTAACCACAGTACAAGCTAAGAAGAACCAGGACATATTTTAGCTGAGTAGAAAGGTCACCTCCTACGTATATGAGACAGGAAGAATCTGCAGGGTCAGGAAATGTGAAGACTTTTATGAGAGACAATGACTGAAGATGCAAGGTTATGGTCTGAAATGACACAGCAAATGGCTGTTCTCCACAGTGACTTATAAAGGTGCCATAGGGAGAGCTTCTGGGAGGAGATGAAGAAATTGGCTTCAGCCATGAGGAGCTCACTGACACAGTGACAAGGAGACATCAGTTGGTTTCCAGTTTGAATTAGAGTGGATAAATCTGTTTACAAATGCACTTGTGAATTTCAGGACGGAAACAAGTTGAATTTGTGCCCTACAGTCATTAGGTCAGGTAGGTTAAGGAAGGGATGGAATCTCCCAGATCTGTTTGAGGAGAAATCAATGGAGAAATTGGCACGAGGAATGCCAGTGGAATTGCAGCAGGTGGCCCAGCACTGAGTCAGAGATGAACTCCAGGAAGCAAAAGTAAACAGTACTCAGCATGCTTACAGATAAGAGGGACGAGAGCGAGATGTAGCTGTGGAGGCAAGCAGGTTCAATGTGTGTTTTCAAAGTGGAGAGATTAAACACACACTTGTTTTGAGAGGAAGGAGAAGCCAAGGCAAATAACAATGTGCATAGAGGAATAGAAAAAGAGGTAAGCAGGCACCAGGAGGAGGAGAAGACAGAGTATCTTTTTCTGCTTAACGCATGTATCCATTTTGCAGATCTGAACTGCACTAATTTGGGAAGCAGTTTATATAATCCATAAAAATGCATTTTATTAGCCTTTCTTTACTTGAATCACTGACTTCTAAAGAACGAAAACAGCCATAAATGCTATTGTCTCCACAGGCAGAAATTTGAAAATAGAAGATGCATGGTTACACGATAAGTGTATTTTCTTCATAAAAAATGTTTGCAAATCAGGCTTAAAATAAAGGAAAAATAACCTTAAAATATTCTGCACTTCAGAAAATAATAAAATGTCTTCTTATTTTCCCCTGGTAGACCACGCAATGCAGATTACTTTATGCAGGAAGCTAAACGGAAGAAGCATAAAGCAGATGCAATGGTGAGAACATTTTCTTTCCACTTACATTGCTCCAAATAATTTTTGTAATGCAGTTTCTTCATCAGTGCAGTATTGCTGGGGTAATTATAAAATCTATTATAAGGATGGCTAGGCTTGTTAAATTAAGAAATGTTTATATAATCAAATGTTCATAGCCCAATAAACTATGACTTTACAAATAATGACTTACTGAGATAAAGGCCTGGCTAAATAAAACTTTCCATTTATCCCTTTGCTTTAATTAGTAACTATAGTAATGGAGGCTGTGTAAAGGATCCACATACCTATCTTCTCAGCTTAACTAGCTGGCTAGGTCCTATAATTGCATCTCCCTCCAAATTTGGTCTGGTAGCTGAGGTACTTGCACTTTTTTTTAAAGAGCTTTGGCTTTTCAGTGCCAAAAGAATCCTGGTTTCATGGCAGATGTTTCCCAACATAATCAGAAGCACACAAAGAATTTTTGTAACCCTAGAGGAACACATAGCACACACACAAACAGATTCTTCAGCTTGGGTTTGACCTGCCTAAAAATGTAGCCAGAAAGAAAAAGGGGAATCTGAGGTTATATGGAGCACTGAAGAGATGCTTGTCTTTCCAAACAAATGGGTGCAAAATATGCAGTGCTGCAGCAGAGCTCTGCTTTGCTGTCCCTCAGTTCTCTGCAAGGCTGTGTTCATCCAGTGCCACAGATAAGCCAGAACAACATGAGGTCTTTGGGATGGCAGTATATGGAGTGGGACCCTGCATTAGGGTGGCTGTGTTGCTGGTGGGGGTAGCTGCATTCCTGTCTTGCTCTGTCAAGTGTCTATCTCAGATAGACACTTTGCTGTCATACCATCAGGAAAGAAGAAAGGTTTTTCTCAGCTGTGCAGAATGTAGAAAGGCCAAGGAAGCAGAAGCAGGTCCTTAATTTAGAACACTAACACTGAATTTTACACTCTACCTGAGTTTATTAGCACAAATTTCTATGGTTTATTCAGTTCCATATTACTCTAAAGTGAGTCTTAAAATCAGGAAATATTGTTCAGAAGTACAAATGGTGCATTTTAGTGTGTTCCTTTAAACAGAATGGAAAGGATCACTTAATATGCAAAGGAAATTCTTAGCCTGGAGAGAAATGTTTTTATGGTAGACTCCCAGAAAGCGGAGTTGCAAGCATTATTCTCTGTGGTGCCACAAGTTTGCTGCATGAAAGTCACCTGGGCCTGGTTTAAATAGCTTTCTGTCAGTATCAGGTGGTTTAAATATCCTCCACATTCAGCTTTCCTACATAGTGGACCAGCACCTTATTTACACCTTGTGAACAGCCCTTTGCAGGTGCTTCCTCTCCCTCCCTGGCTGTGTAGGCATCCTGGGGAAAATGCCATATTGCCAAAGTGCCTCCAGGCACTTTGAATCACCTTGCTGGGCTCAACACCTCCTACTTTGGCACTGCGCTACCTGACACAGGCACTCACAGTGAGCAGCTTGAAAATTACTCTAAGTCTCTCTGCTCCTCAGTCCCCCATCTGTGAAATTGGGATAATAGCACTTCCACCCGCACTGGAGCATCAGGGGGAGAAATATAATAAAAAGTTTGTGAAGTTCTCTGGTATGATCGCAGTGGGAGCCATATAAGAACCTAAAATAGATTGAAGCTAGCGTGCCATTCCAAAGTTACTATTTAAAATCTTTATCCCTTAGAAAAGAATAAGGTCCATTAACCTTTCACTGTGTGCATCAGATTTCAACCAAATGCATCCAGTCCATTAATGGGCTTTATGTACCGCAGGAGTTCTGACTGAAGGAGAGAGAAGTCAGGACAGAGAGGTATTAGTATGATTCATCTCTCTTTTCACATCAAAAATGAAATTCTGAGGGCAGATAAGTGGCATGTAAGTGTACACATATGAATATTAGATGCATATTTGCATGTACAGTGTTACTGAGGACATGCGTGTAAGTGCACAAATACGCACACAAAGCCAAAGATGTACCAGAAATAGGAGAAGAAAAAGGGCAAGGAAGGAGGATGACAGAAGATGCTGAGGGAGCAGAGCAGTCCCTGAAAGAGGAGGAGGATATAGAAAGCAAATTCTTGACAAGAGGGAAAAACGCTGAACATGGTAGGGATAAAGAAGACAGGAGAACAGAGAGGAACCTTTGTATAAGAGTTAGTAGTCAAAGTATTTAATTCTCTTCTCTTAGTTCACGATATCCATTACCATTTTTTGTGGAGTGATAAAAAACTACACTTTCAAAGGTGTGTGAAACCCTTTTTAATGAAAGATGAAAGCTAGAACAAAAGGCAGCATGAGTTTGTGGAGTTTCCAGCACTGAAAGAGCTTTAACAAACACTTTTGGGAATGTCCTAGGCACAGCTGACCCTTCTTTGGACACAAGACTGTGGAACAAATAATATCTCAGAGCCTTTTCTAGTTCTATTTTCTGTATCTTATGATTTTCTCTGATGCACAGGGTTTGATGGCTATTAGCTTTCTCACAGGAAAAATTGTGCACCAGAAGATATATCAACTTTTGTCAAGTTTACAATATTTGTTGAGAAAATCCCATCAAATGTAACAACATTTTGATGATTACACTACATCTCTGTGTCCTTATTTTTTCTCTCTAGGTGGAGAAGTTTGGAAAGGCACTGAATTATGCAGAAGCAGCACTATCATTTATTGAGTGTGGAAATGCAATGGAACAAGGCCCAATGGAATCTAAATCCCCTTATACCATGTATTCAGAAACAGTTGAACTCATCAGGTAGGAAAGGAAGGAGATGACCCCAGAGGTTACTCTGTGCAAACACGATCATCTGCATTATCACCTATTTTCATACATGCAGTAAAAGGGTAGAAGTTAACTCCTTACAAGGGCCTGGTTATTCGTATGTAATGTATATGCATTATCTGTGATTTCTTTGGAAATTAAATCAAGAATGAAAAAAAGAAAAAAAAAAGAAACAAACAAAAGCACAAGCAAAAAACCCCCAAAGATTTTCCTATTACTTGAGTTGTAAATTACTTCAAGAGTTTAATGATGTAAGTCCTGAGCTACTCAGTGGAAGAAACCAGTAATCCATAATAACAAAACATTCTCATGGAGTGATAACTTGAAAAATACTGCAACATATGTATGATTGCTGTTTAAAGATTACCTGAAAGAAGATGTGAACAGTGATAGAAAAATGGGCACTCAAAGTCCAGTTGATGTGTGTGCTCTGATTTAGCCAGTGAAGTCAGGAGCACAGCTCACCCCAGAGCTACCCCTACCTTTAGTCACCTTCATGGCTCTCCAAACAGGGCAGTCTAGAATTCAGTGCCATCCACAGTCCCTCTGAAGAAAGTATGTCTCTTAAGTCCTTTTCTCCATTATAGCTGGTACTTAATGTTATTGGCAGTGTCATTGGTAGAGAAAACAAAGATCAAAACCATGGCACCAGCTGAGGGACTGTGCAAGACAGCGACCCCAGACTCACTGGTGGAGAAATCTGCACTGACAGTGACCGTGGTATCATTCCGTAGGACAGTCAACCATGCAGTTCCATCCAGGGAGGATTAAGCTCGTAGGAAGTAACACATTTTCATTTTTAATCATATCCACCATGAATCTGAGCTTCTAAAACAAAAGCATTCTTTTGGACTCAATGTTGATGTGAAGATTTTCTCGCATGTTAATAATTCCACTGGCATTTTATTCTACTTAGGGCTGTCTTCTCATGCATTTCAGTGGATTGAGGCCAGCTTTCTAACTGGAAGGTTATTGAACAAAATCAAATACTTTTTTTTCTGTTAGAGAATAGTACATTCCATCTCTGCAATTTTTTCCTTTTTTTTTTCCATCTATGTAATTCCTCCCTTCTTCCTTTTTTTTTTTTTTTTCCCCAAAAGGCAGAAAGCTCTTTCTTTGTCTGCCCTGTCCTTTCTCATGGTAGTAAATATATGGTCCTAACTCTGGAAATGAATTTTGCTTGCAGATGCATAGCTTTCAATAATGTGTATAGCTGCGGCAGTGTTGTAATGTGAATTGCTGTTGATCTCTCCGCAACCCAGAAAAATAAGTGGTTTGCTAGGTATGCCTGTAGAAGCAAAATGTTCATACAGAATCTTTGCACAGATACCAGAATTAGAGTTGGAAAGCAAAGGTAAGAAAAAATCACAAGCAGCTAATTATGGGGAACAGGTATTTTTCTGGAAGTGAGCCCAGAAGCACTGTGTGTTGTTCTAACCTTGTCTGTTGTTCAGGTATTCAGCTGGAAGCTGAGATTTCCAGAAACCAATTTGTGTTTGCATAGCACATACACTCTTGAAACACCAGTGCTACCTCTGTGGATCTTTAATATTTATAGAGTTTGAAGGTAATGTCATGTGAGCAAAAATAGCTCTGAGCCACATGTTCCCTCTCTGTTGTGCTGTGCTCGGAGGAGCAAATCTGGGTAGACACACTCAGAACAGGCAGGGTGAGGTCAGCACCAGCTTCCAGGCAGGCTGTCTGCCTTCAAAAGCTCCAAACCCCTTTCTGCATGAACTCTGTGTAACTGGGGCTCTGCAGCAGCAGAGGTTATTTTGGTAGGACAGCGTCACCTCGCCAGCTAGGCTCCCCTTTGGACTGACGGATGATCAAGGGAGTTCACGGCTGTTTAAAGAGTGCAGGGATGCACTGCTAATGGCAAAACAGCCCTGAAACACAACTAGGAAAAACACATGTACGGCTGGTAACTTGAGCAAATATGTATAAAGGGGCAGGTCAAGCGACATTGGCCAGCATAGCTCTCTGATCAGTAATATAAAGCTGTCTCTGTTAACTCATGTTGGCTTTTTTCTTCTTGCTTAAGGTATGCAGTGAGACTAAAAACCCACTCAGGCCCCAACGCCACGCCAGAAGACAAACAGCTGGCAGCATTATGGTTAGTAGATCAAGCTTTCCTCAAAAGGTTTCTTTTCTGCAGTGAGCCAGTTCTTGAAAATCAGACATTGGATGTAGCCAGATAGAATTATGTTCTCTATTGAAATTAAGAGAATAATTTCTTCTCTGGGAAGGTCCAGCCCTTGTATCACGGTACCAAGTCTGCATTCTGTCTCTAAATAAGCAATTCATACTTATTTATTAATTGTGACAGGTTGGCTATGGTACATCAGTGTAATTAATTTTTAAATGCCTGATGGTTTGTTGTTTTTATGAGTGATGTACTTTTGTACCAGCAGCTCAGTAGGTTCTTTTGTGGCTGACATTTTAGGCTCAACAATCATAAATTATATTTATATTATATGAAGGGCAATATGGTGATGGAGATAATTAAGCCTGTTGGATTATCTATTAAATTGAGATTTCTAAACATATATGTAAGCACCTTAGATTCTATAGGAGAGTTTCTGATTGCTAGTAAAATGCTAAAATGTTATTAAAATCAATTTTTAATTTAATATCATTGTAGTTAATACATAAAATACCTATTACATGGTTACTGAGTCTCAGTAAGTGGACATTTACAATCAGCAAGTGTGTTTTTAACATCTATTAACCATCTGTTAAAAATCCAAATTAAATGCATCTTTAGCCTCCATAAAGGAGTCCTAATTAATCATTTGTATAAAAAGGAACAAAATATTCAGAGATGCATTTTTTTTTAATGCCCTTTCTCTGTGACTGATTTTCTGTTCCATCGGGAAGCCCACAGAATGCATTAGTGGCAATTGCTTTAAAAATGCTTAGGTGGGAAAATGACTAAAGAACGGTTTAAAAAGGGCATATAAAGCCACATTACAAAGGCTCGCTGAGAACTGCCGGAGCGCTTCGGTGCGTGCGGAAGCACATCCAAATTCCGGGAGCCGCTGCATCTGCTCCCGCAGGAGAAAGGTCAGCGCGAGGGAAAGCAGACGGAGCCTTCTCTGGGCGATGAATGGCAATCTTAACTCACCGTCTGCCGGCCCGCAGATGCGCTGACGCCATCTGCATATGCGCTGTACCTGTGAAGGTGACAGAGGGAGAGAGGTGACCTGTGAAGAGGGAGAGCCGCCCGCCCGGCCCGCTTCTGCTGGGCAGACACTGTCCTCCAGCGGCCGGCATTTCCCCGCCGCTCTCCGGACTGCAGCCAGCCCGGCCCGCTTCTGCTGGGCAGACACTGTCCTCCAGCGGCCGGCATTTCCCCGCCGCGATCCGATAGCAGCCAGCCCGGCCCGCTTCTGCTGGGCAGACACTGTCCTCCAGCGGCCGGCATTTCCCCGCCGCGATCCGATAGCAGCCAGCCCGGCCCGCTTCTGCTGGGCAGACACTGTCCTCCAGCGGCCGGCATTTCCCCGCCGCTCTCCGGACAGCAGCCAGCCCGGCCCGCTTCTGCTGGGCAGACACTGTCCTCCAGCGGCCGGCATTTCCCCGCCGCGATCCGATAGCAGCCAGCCCGGCCCGCTTCTGCTGGGCAGACACTGTCCTCCAGCGGCCGGCATTTCCCCGCCGCTCTCCGACAGCAGCCAGCCCGGCCCGCTTCTGCTGGGCAGACACTGTCCTCCAGCGGCCGGCATTTCCCCGCCGCGATCCGATAGCAGCCAGCCCGGCCCGCTTCTGCTGGGCAGACACTGTCCTCCAGCGGCCGGCATTTCCCCGCCGCTCTCCGACAGCAGCCAGCCCGGCCCGCTTCTGCTGGGCAGACACTGTCCTCCAGCGGCCGGCATTTCCCCGCCGCGCTCCGACACCAGCCAGCCCGGCCCGCTTCTGCTGGGCAGACACTGTCCTCCAGCGGCCGGCATTTCCCCGCCGCGATCCGATAGCAGCCAGCCCGGCCCGCTTCTGCTGGGCAGACACTGTCCTCCAGCGGCCGGCATTTCCCCGCCGCGATCCGATAGCAGCCAGCCCGGCCCGCTTCTGCTGGGCAGACACTGTCCTCCAGCGGCCGGCATTTCCCCGCCGCTCTCCGGACAGCAGCCAGCCCGGCCCGCTTCTGCTGGGCAGACACTGTCCTCCAGCGGCCGGCATTTCCCCGCCGCGATCCGATAGCAGCCAGCCCGGCCCGCTTCTGCTGGGCAGACACTGTCCTCCAGCGGCCGGCATTTCCCCGCCGCTCTCCGACAGCAGCCAGCCCGGCCCGCTTCTGCTGGGCAGACACTGTCCTCCAGCGGCCGGCATTTCCCCGCCGCGATCCGATAGCAGCCAGCCCGGCCCGCTTCTGCTGGGCAGACACTGTCCTCCAGCGGCCGGCATTTCCCCGCCGCTCTCCGACAGCAGCCAGCCCGGCCCGCTTCTGCTGGGCAGACACTGTCCTCCAGCGGCCGGCATTTCCCCGCCGCGCTCCGACACCAGCCAGCCCGGCCCGCTTCTGCTGGGCAGACACTGTCCTCCAGCGGCCGGCATTTCCCCACCGCTCTCCGGACAGCAGCCAGCCCGGCCCGCTTCTGCTGGGCAGACACTGTCCTCCAGCGGCCGGCATTTCCCCACCGCTCTCCGACAGCAGCCAGCCCGGCCCGCTTCTGCTGGGCAGACACTGTCCTCCAGCGGCCGGCATTTCCCCGCCGCTCTCCGACAGCAGCCAGCCCGGCCCGGCCCGCTTCTGCTGGGCAGACACTGTCCTCCAGCGGCCGGCATTTCCCCGCCGCTCTCCGGACTGCAGCCAGCCCGGCCCGCTTCTGCTGGGCAGACACTGTCCTCCAGCGGCCGGCATTTCCCCGCCGCTCTCCGACAGCAGCCAGCCCGGCCCGCTTCTGCTGGGCAGACACTGTCCTCCAGCGGCCGGCATTTCCCCGCCGCTCTCCGGACAGCAGCCAGCCCGGCCCGCTTCTGCTGGGCAGACACTGTCCTCCAGCGGCCGGCATTTCCCCGCCGCGATCCGACACCAGCCAGCCCGGCCCGCTTCTGCTGGGCAGACACTGTCCTCCAGCGGCCGGCATTTCCCCGCCGCTCTCCGATAGCAGCCAGCCCGGCCCGCTTCTGCTGGGCAGACACTGTCCTCCAGCGGCCGGCATTTCCCCGCCGCTCCGGACAGCAGCCAGCCCGGCCCGCTTCTGCTGGGCAGACACTGTCCTCCAGCGGCCGGCATTTCCCCGCCGCTCTCCGGACAGCAGCCAGCCCGCCCCGGTCCTGGGCAGACACTGTCCTCCAGCGGCCGGCATTTCCCCGCCGCTCTCCGGACAGCAGCCAGCCCGCCCCGGCAGCCCCGCCTGGGACCGCGTGCTTCGCAGTCTGTTTGCTAATTCGAGGCCTCCGTGAGGTGTGGGCAGCTCTGGGGCGCGGGGAGATGGGGAGCACTCTGCGCTTCCAAACTCAAGGCACCTTCTGGTGCTCCGGTTTGGCTCCGGGACTAAATGCTGCTTTTAAAAACGAGGCCTCTGCTGCCAAAGGAAGAGCAAAACATGCAGGGTTTTTGCTTCGAAAGCAGCGTTACTGTGGGGCACTTTCACACTTGCCCCAGTTTTCACAATTTTTCAATCGAAAAACCTTGCTGGGAAGAGGTGGTGGTGTTTCTCAGTTCAGAAAATAGCCACTAGCAAAGAAAAGTGTATGTGTCCTGAATACTGACTGTTGTGGTACATAACCGCAGTCAATAGCCATTACTCTCATTTAATTATCTAGCTTTAAAGGTGTGTGGCACTCTGCAGGCTAAAAAAAGAGCACAGAGGCAGACAGTACCAGTACAGCACATTGAGTTTTTCAACCCACTGCCTGATTTCCTTTGGGGACCAAATTAGGCAAGTAGCCTGGGAATAGCCTCCAGGCTCCAACACAGTCTCTGTTCTGGTTTCCTACAGTGAAGCTTGGCCACTGAAATCTGTGCCATATCCAAGGTTTCCCTTTATCCCAGCCATCTCCAGCTGCTGGAAGAGACCTGTACAAAATACATCCACTATAACTCGAGTTCACTATATCCAGGCTATTGCAATAAAGTCCCAAAATATCTCAAAAAGTTGTTTATACGTTTGCAAGTAAATTTAAAAAGAAAAAAAATTATATGTTGAGTTCCAGGATATCTCTTTTCATGGGAGAGACTTTTGATCAAGTGTGCAAACTTCAAGCCAGAAGGAAGGCCTGGGAGCCCAGACCCTTCTGAGTATGGTTTGTTTAGTACCTCACTGGTAGCATTTGTCAGTATGACCTGCCCTGGCTGTAGTACCTAGCCCTGCTCACGAATCCATGGCAAAGTGTGAAGTACTGCCAACAAATGGTGATAAAAACTGTAAGCAAGGTGCTGTCAGCCTTGCACTCTGTATTAGTTTGAGGATTTAAGATACTCAGTGGGATTTCTGTTCAGGAGTCACCCTTTACTTTCTGCTCTCCCTTGTATTCCAGTTACCGCTGCCTGGCGCTTCTGTACTGGAGGATGTTCCGACTCAAGAGAGACCACGCGGTCAAGTATTCAAAAGCGCTTATTGAGTATTTCAAGGTGCATTATTTATGGCATGTTTTTAGATCAATGTGCCTTTACAGGAGATACAGCATCTTACTAGACCGGTAGCTGTGCTGGGATTAGTTTTTCCCCTGTCTGTTTTACCACAGACACTCGTGGCAACATCTGAGCTCTAGTTAGTTCAGTTATCTTCACAAGGGTCCCTCTTTGAAAAATACACACTGTGACTCTTCACAAAGGGTGATAAATGTGCTATACTAACAAACAGGTATTTTCAGATTATTCTTGGTCCATTGTCTAGTGCTATGCAGCTCTGTTGTGAATAGGTTTTGCAGATTTTGCTCTAAGAACCGCCTTTGGGATTACACTTCCCATGAGTTGACGACTTTGATCTAGATTAGTCCTCAGATGCAGGCCTTCCACTCAGCAGCATCAGTAGTAGTGCAGTGGGACATCTTACCCAGGGCACTGTCAGACAGCCCACGCTGAGTTCAGCACGAGTTCTACAGAAGCATCAGAGGGCAGACAGACCCCCTGCCACGTACTTGACATGGCACTCTTGGCTTCCCCTTCCTGCTTTACTTCACCTGTTACTGTTTCCAGTTTTCATTTCTGACAAAGTAAAACTTCTTGCAGTCAATCCATCCAGCATGTGATGTACAAACACAAAAATTAGCCTTTATCTTCCTAAATTAAAAAAAAAAAAAAATTAAAAAAATGAACATACAAGTGTTCTAAGACAAACTGCTTTGCGGGACCTGAACAGCCATTTGTCTTTGAACACAGGGCTCATCTGTTGGGGTTTTTTGTGGACAGAAGAACCTTGAAATGAAAAACATCCATCCTCTGACATTTTGTTAATAAAAAAATTCAAATACAAGCACGAATGCTTATGACCAAATTCTGAACACGTGAAGACAGGGATGGGAATTGACAGATCTGTTATTGTCAAATGGAAATTGAAGTCAATGTAATTGCTTCAAAACTTTAGCAGTATATAATTCAACACGTTATGTTTCTCTAACAATTACTTGATTTCAGGGGAAAGAAATATGTGCCTATTGAAGTGCTTTATTTTTCTTGACCAGTTCAGAGAATAGCTATATTAAGAACAGCTCTCAACCATGTAAAATGTCTCCTGCTAGCAGACAGAGACTGTTTCATAGCAAACATAATATGGACTTACACTCTACTGTAGCCAAGAAGAGTTTGTTTCTTCGCAGAGCTCCTGCTGACACAATAGCATAGCTTCACATTAAAAAGTATTCTCACCTTTAAAAGCAAAAATGGAAAAAAACACCCATTTGCTGTAATTTTCTGTGGAAAACAAGCCAGTTCTCCACTCCTTTCACATTTGGTATCTAAAAGCTTTCAAAACCAAGTGACATGAAATGCTGACTGCATTAAGAACTTCCTCATATATTATCAATCAGAGAATGATTTTAAATCACACATTTGCAGGGAAAAATAGACATACTTTTCTTTTAGATTCTTTAAATCTCCTTTAGATGTTTTATTTCCATTATAGGAAAAAAAAATGCAGCAGAGAATTAAAAAGAAGGCACAGATATTCAGGGGCACATATGAGAGAATAAAGAAACCAGGAGAATGGGTTGCAGTAGGGAAAGTGGGATAAGAGGTAGTCCCTTACAACATTATACTCTTTAGAATCCTTACCCCCACCCTTCTGGTGCAGAACTGAGAGGCAACTGAAGCAATATACCTAAAACATGAGAAAAAAGGTGTGTGGGAAGTTGTACAGTAAGGTAGAGTTTGGTTACATTTACAGTGGAAGTATCCACTGTAATGTGGATAAATGTGCTCCAATTTTCAAATTTTCCTGCTTCCAGCTCTGTAAGTAAACAACAGGCACTCAGTTTCTATTACACTAGAAAGATGAAGACAAGTAGTTCTGAGAGAGATCAGAAAAGAAAGGGGAAAAAATCTATTCAGTAGCAGGATCAAATGCTGAGGATTCCCATCCCAGGTTGGTTCTATTTAAAATGGTAAATGAGAAATTTTTCTTTTTTCTCTTTTCACACCTTAGCTTTTCCTGTCAAAAGAAAAAAAAAAAAAAACAAAAAAAAAAAAAAAAAAAAAAAAAAAAACAAAAAAAAAAAAAAAAAAAAAAAAACAAAAAAAAAACTCTCTGAAGGAAGAGCCCTTGTGGGTCATTCCAAAGCTTATTTTTCACGTCACATACCTGGGACATTAGAAGACCCAGTGTCAAAATGCAGGAAGAATGGCAGGGTACACACAACACTGGCATGATCACTGCTAAATACAGCCAGTGTTGGGGTGCACATAATAGATGTGGAAACCCAAGAGGCAGTTCAGAAGACACATTAAAAAGAAAACAAAGTTTTTTAAAGAGAGGCTTAGGGGATGTGTCCAGTTTAGTGCTGAATGAGTTAAGAGATCATTGTGTATGTGGAAACGGAAACAGAGCTGATAATTTGCAGATTACATGTAGTTTTGCTGGCTTTGGACCAACAAAATCCAAAAGATAACACTGAAGCTAGGAAGATTCAATCTTGAAACTGTGAAACAGCATTTTTTTTTCCTAATTGTGAGGCCTGCTAAACATAGAACAGGACACAGAAAAACGAGGAGGATAAATAGTGTCTAAGAATTTCTATATGGCTATCTGTCCTTTTTAGAAGGAATAAAATAAGGTAAATTTTTAAAGTAATTTAGCTTCTTTCAGAAGTGCCATGATTGGTGGGAAACAGACATTGCAGACATTGCATTGTGTGCACTGCAGGATTACTCCTGGCCTTGAAATCAGTGAACATCTGAAGCCCCTTGTTTACCATTTTCCTTCCTAAGCCATGAGAGACCAAGTTGTTTTGTACTGCTGGTACTGCTTGTAACTCCTGCAGTTTACAACACCTACAGCCTTGCATTTAAAGCAGTATCCATAAACACATCTCAAGCTGTAGGGCTTCGTCTGGTCTCACATGGATGTCAGGAAGAGAGGGCTGTTCTCCAGCACACAGTTACTTGCAGGTTCAGCTTCAGGGGAGAGCACAGGGAGGTTGCTTTCCTCTGAAGGATCAGGCTGACTATTGATGAATGTGAGGCCATGGATGGCATGGACTAGAAAAGCTTGGTTTCTTAGACTTTTTTCTCACAGGCCTAGGACTAAATCAGTCACTTGGGATAGAGGTGGAATTTTAACCCAGGTCAAATGGTCAGGAACCAGTGACTGAATTCCCTCCAGCTACTGGAGTTTTAACTACTAAAATAATTTTAAAATGATAAAATTACTTATCCAGTCTCCGTTACTGCTGGCACCTGAATTTCTCCTGCTTTGTAAATACAGTGGTTGTACAAGGAAGTCTCTCCTCAAGCAATTAAATTCTTTAGCCTAAGCACAGTATACCAGAGAGAGTCTTAGCAACTCCAGGTATACAAGACCACACTGAATGATCAAATGGCCCCTTCTGTGGTTCTCTGGGGAATCCTTCAGCTATGAAAACCACCAATCTACATGGGCAGTCTCTCTGACCTTGTGAATGCTGCCATGTTTGGACTAAGGGGAACAGCTCCACAAGGAGCAATCATGAGCAAGATTTTTGAGCCTGGTGGTTAAAACACCCACCTGAGCTGCAGATCCTCAGATTTACATCCCTATGGATGCTAGCGTGAGGAGATTTACACAGTCTTGCAAGTCCTAGGGGAATGACATTTGTCACTGTGGGCAGGAGAGTGGGAGGAAATCTTTCTGATTTTCTTCATCACAAGAAATTCCAAGATAAACTTTACAAAGACTCCTGCAGCACTTTTTTTTTTCTAAATTCCCAGGACTTCTGTGAAAAGTTTCCATTTCACCTAATGTTTTTCTAATAAGCCCCTATGCCAGGGTGTTGAAAAGATTATGTTTCAAGTCTGTTCTGCAGCCCTGCTTCATCATAACATCAAACTAGGCTGACTGGGTTTATTACTTCATGAGATGCAATTGCATCACTTTCTTTACATTTCTGTACTTTTATATTCTTTAATGTTTTCATTTTGTAGTATTATATAAATTATATACATTGTGAATTACTCTTTCCTTTCCAGAATTCATCAAAAGCTGCCCAGAACCCATCTCCTTGGGGTGCCAGTGGAAAGTAAGTTGCACAGAAATTTATATCAGATTGGCAGTTAGAAATCATCTATTTTTATCTGTGGTATGTTCTGATACTCTTGTGTTTTTAATCCCAACACTTTTTAAATAACTGTATTAACACTGGTTTCTAGGAGCACAGGAACTCCATCACCTATGTCCCCTAGCCCTTCTCCTGTCAGTTCTGTAGGATCCCAGGGGAGCACAGGGGCCCCTTCCCCATCTCCTATCATCAGCATCCCACAGCGCATTCATCAGATGGCCGCCAACCACGTCAGCATCACCAACAGCATCCTGCACAGCTATGACTACTGGGAGATGGCTGACAACCTGGCCAAGGAAAACAGAGGTGAGCGAGGCAAGGCAGTGGACTATTCTAGAAGACTGTCACATGATTTGGATCAGGAAAATAACTATTTTGATATGAAACCTACCTGCAAAGTAGGACTGCAGAGATTATTTCTTTCTTCAGTCTGCTCCTAGTTTGTTCCCAAACAGCCCAAAAAGGCAATTTTGATAGCTGTCTTGCTCAGAAGAGCTGATCCAGGACTTGTGACAGACAGGTCACAGATTTGGCTGTGAGTAGCACTTCCTGCCATCTGTGCATTCTAGAGAGGAAGGTTTGTGGGAGGTAAGACAGCTTCCTGCCCCCAAAGTCATGGAGCTGCATGGGATGTGTTTAGCCAGACCACATCAAAAAGCAGGAGCACGCCTCCTTTCTGCAGAAGGAATGAACAGCCCCTAGCCCTTCCCCATCTGTAGCAGACACAGATTGGAACAAGGTGCCTGCAGCAAACTTCTTTCAGGTGAACTGGTTCCCACAAGCAAATGCTTCAGCATCTGACTTGATGGTGAAGTATTCCTTAGTTTTCAGGCTAATTTTTATATTTAAGGCAGGGAGAAGGGCAAGATCCAAGTCAAAACAAAGGTACCTAAGTGAAGGTATGTAGATATGAGCTGGGGGGCTTGTCTCCCACTGCAGCTGATGGAGCTTTGTTCAGTACAAACAACAGTTCAGAGTGCTGTTTAGTCCACCCTGAAAAGGAGACAGGGATACAATTCACTGAGGTATCCTTACCTGAACTGCCACTCCAGAACTCTCCTGCACATCCTGTGTTAGATCTGCCAATGCAGGCTGTACGTATCAACTCCCTGAGAGCATCTCAAATGGGCACTGCATGCCTCTGAGTAGACAACTGAATTGTCCCTATCCATGGCACAGGGGTTAGAACTGGCTGATCCTTAAAGGTCCCTTCCAACCCAAACCATTCTGTGATTCTAAGTCCTGACTGGCTAGTTAGCCAAATTACTCTGTAGGCTGGGTTGGCCATGTTGTACAGGCCTCTATTTCTCTGTCATGGTAGCTTAAGTAAATAGCATATCACAAATGTGTCATTGGACAATTGTGTGTGGGCTTTTTGATCTACTTGTCCTCAATCTCAGAATAAATCTTGCCCAGAGTCTGTTTGCTTTATCAAGACACAGTGGAAATTAATGAAAAGCTAAGCTGAAGAACTCACTGCTTTGTTTGTTAAAAAGAAAATTGTTGTGCATCAGCCTGTAACATCATGAACCACAGGGCTTTAAAATTAATCTCACCAGCACTAAACTTTCATTCCCATGGAATGTTCAGCCTGACTCAATTTGCAAGAGAATAAAATCTGTTAAAGGGTGACAAATAGCAAATAAAGATTCACTCTTCTGATGCTGAATTCCTGCAATTTTTTTTTCCCCTGCAGATTTTTTTAACGACTTGGATGCATTGATGGGACCTATCACCTTGCACAGCAGTATGGAGCATTTAGTTCAGTACACTCAACAAGGACTTCACTGGGTGCGGAACAGCGCTCACTTGTCATAATGACTGTGTGCCATTCACATGGACAGTATCCCTTTCATGGATAATTCAGTTATTCTGGACACTGTGCTACAGAAATAGTCAGCTACAGCATTGATCCAAACAAAGGTGAATATTTCTTCGATATTGAGCAAAATTCTTCTGAGTGTAGACATGTATGTGCGCAGAGGTACAATATACAATGATGTCTCTTCAGAATGAATTGTTCTGTATCACTCTCCAAGCATTTTCATACACTAGAAATACTATAAAGAACTGATCTTAATGCACAAACATACCCTTTCTATTCTTGTACTGAAAAACTCAGAAACCAAAATCTTATGGGTTGAATGAACCAAGTGCAATAAGCACAGATCCCTATTCAGGAAAGCTCACAATAGATTCTTAACTTTAAGCTTGTACTGAAATCCTGATGACTTCAGCAGAGCTTAAGCACATACACAAGGGCTTTCCTGAACTGGAATGAATGAGGGCAAATTGTAGACATGGAGAATTTTTACTGCAAGCAAGGATATGTCACAGATGTTCCATATTAATGTGCCATCTCCCTGTTACTTCTCCACTGGAGCACAGAGAGGAGGTGTGTAGTCCGCATTAAGTCGGAGAAAGACAGCTTTCCTTCATGTGCAATAAGTTTCAACAAATTGCATGCATTTTTTAATCTCCTGTCTTTTTAAATAACTTTACGTCTCGTTCAGCTCCTCACCAACAGTGCAACCTACAGTATCAAGCAAAAAGAAGGCCTGAAAACAGATGTGCTGGTAGGAAGAACTTAAAAGAGATGGTGGAAAATTGCATTCTGTTACTGACAGTAAATAGATAAGGAAAAAATATGGCAAACAGTATTCCACTTAGGAAGGAAAATGTGTTAATTTCGGCTGCACACACAGAGAGACAGATATTTATAACAGTTGTTGGCTTTGCATGGGAAGGCTTCATCCTGCAGATTTTTACTTTCATATCTTTTTCATCTAGCAGAAGCTTGCAACATTTTCTTGCAGGCTGTATGGGAGCATTACATGCAATTTCCTTTATCTGGGAAGCTGAGTTTGCTGCTCATCAGGCTAAGAACTGTTTCCTATCATAATCCTCTCACTCTTCACGCATAATCCTCAACTAGGCTTTAACGTTTCTTGATTTATGGGATGTTTTCGGTTCCCATTGACAGGCTGTGTTTTTCATGCCAGAGAACTAATCCCACAATAATTGGAGTTTAATTTAGGTCAGATGAGGTCAAGGCCAGTTCATATCAACTGCGCTTGCACTTAGTGCATTTTTGTTCATTTTCAGTGATTTTCACATATTTAGGTGTTTTTTTCCTATATTGGAAATATTTTCTTTTGCAATCAGATTTGCTCCCTTTACTCAAATCAGCAGCTCCAGTGACTTTCAATTGACCGCTCTTATCCAAGGCATTAGTTGAACCCTTTTACTGTTATTTTCTAATCTAATTTGCTTACACATTAAGAAAATGTGAGTACAAAAGACACTTTCAATTGAAGATACAAGTAGAAGTAGCCACTGTTACAAATAGTTGATTAATTGGTACTTGCTGCCTTTATTTTTCCATCCCCCATTTTTGAAGAGCTGCATTTTGAAGAAAAGATACCAAACAATATGGCACAATTTCTCAGTCAAATGTCTTTGGTAGCACAGACTCCATGTACCCCATGGTAAAGAGTGGGCTTATGAGCACACTGAGCCCCACGTAGCTGTGTTTTTCTGCCAAGGCTGCTTGCCATAACTCCAGCTATTGCTCAGACTCAGCATTCACTGTGTTCTCTGAAGCAGCCACCAAGGAACTGCTCAGCCCCAAGCCATCCTGGGCCAATATTTATGTGCCCATCGGTGCTCAGATACTTCCCCCAGGAGAATGCCTGTAGCTGTGGCCACCTCTTAGCATGGACTTGAGTGTTACAATGTGGCCTGCTTTAGGAGAGAACGTGTACTTGCCTTTAAATGACAAAATAGATGACCTCTGAGTCCTGCCGCCACCCTTAGCCCTGGCTGTCACCCAGCCCAGAAGGAACACAATTTGTTTCGTCACAAGTTTCGTGGAGAACTCGATTGGTGCCTTTCTGTTTATCGCTTGCCTGATCTCCGGCTGTGGAAGTCTGTCAGGAGTTGCTACACTAGTAGCAACGGATTCTGTCAGCTGCTTCAGTGCCATCCACAGGTATTGCAGGAATTCTCCTCAGATCAGGAAAGTGAAACTCCAGCTAGATTAGCTTCTGTTTTCTTTGACGGTGCCTATGATAAGTTGGGGGGTGTGGGAGCCCTTTCTGGTATTTAATGTTGAGAAATTTTAGAAGTAACGTATATTACTTGCCTTAAATGGAGTTTAGTTTTATTGCACATGTGGCATTTGAGTTTCAAATATGGAACTTTGAAGCATGTTTATTTTACTAAGATTGGATATTTTTCTTAATCATGATGAACTCTTTGTATGGATATAATATGTCAAGAAACGTCAAAGAAATGCAAGAATTAATGGTGTTCTGTTGTAACATCTCCAAGTACTAAGCATCTCTGTAGATGATTGTCCTTTCCTGTACATTGCTCTTATATTGAGTTATTTCAGCTAAAATACCTATTGCTTCCATGGAAGTCTTACTGATTTTTTGTTTTTGTGCTGGCGTCATCTGTGTCGTCTGATGAGCACACTGAGCCTTAATTTCTGGTGGTGCCACAGGATGAGTGGATTAAAGACTTTGGCCTTCTCTCCATAGGGTTTCTTGCAGCTGTACTATTTTAGCGAGCTTATTTAGAATACTCTTCTGTGCAGGCTATTTGCTCTGTAGGGTTGCTGATGATTGGATGTCTTAATGCGGCACCGTGACAACAAATACTTAATTTCATCTTCTTAGGGCCTGGTCTGCAAAAGTGTATGTGACTTTAGGTCTGGTCCAGTTAAGCATGAGCACCACTTTAAGAACTTGAACAGTCTTAGGCATATCACACTGTGAGTCAAAGATGCTCTGTGTGTTTTCTGGATGGGACCAGAGAAGACTGTCCTTTTTTGCAGTTCCATGAAATACACTGACTTATTTTGATTTGCTGTAAAAGTCCAGGAACAATCAGGCTTCTTTAGCCATAGCAACATTCAGGTTCAATTTTGGAAAAGTAAGAAGTCATTCTGTACAAATCCAGAAGGATTATGCCTGGAGGAAGAGGTTTGCTTACAAACAGAGGCTTCTGGATCAGTAAGAGTTCATACAGCAATGGGAATGGATGCAAAGGAACTGTATATGGCAGGTAGGCTTGACAAATCCAGAATGACCTATAGGATCCTCACAGACAGCAAGACCATGCAGAGCCCTTGGCCTTAAAGCCTTATAGTATGGCATGGTGGCATGAGTGTCAGGTAAGAACAAAGCATATGCAGAGGTTCAAGTATGGTCAAAAGCCAGGCACAGTCCTTCCTGTCACGTGGCAGGATACCCAAACCCGTTGTTTGCCTATTTCCTTTGCTCAAATACCAGAGCTCCAAAGGAAGAGATTATAGTGAACAGAAGACCTTAGGTAAAGGAGGTTAAGAGGATCAAGCCCTAAGTGTAGATACAAACACATATGTATATACTGTAAATCTAAATAGTAATAAAAGTCACTCAGCATGAAGGATATTACTAGTGCCTAACATTGATCATCAAGTACTCATCACTGAGCAGCCATATCACCTAAGAAGTGCAGTAGCTGTTGTCAAAATAATTTGTGTAGCTAATTAATTTATATGAAATGCACATTTGGGACTGTGCCATAGTATCTCTTTTGTAATACAAATGTTCAACCATTTTTCATGGCTACTGATTCAAATCTGAAATGTCAGGATATCTTTTCTTCCCCAGATGAGGACATACACTTAGACCTGGCTAATCTGTACTTAGTTTATCTACCCAAGAGACTTTAGTAGTCACCAGCCTTAATGCATGTACAGTATATGCTATTCACTGACTTAGTAGTAGGTTTTAATGCAAATGAAATTGGAATTTACAAAATGACTTGGATTAATGGCATCTGCCTAGTTATCACACAGATGTGACATTAAATGATTCATGATTTTAAGCAGGAAAGTTTGAATTTTATGTGAATAACAGTGGATTCATTCCTTAATCTTTTTACAAAATGATTTTTTTAAAAATGAAAAGATTGTCAAAGCAATAGGTTTTTTTAACTCTCCTAAATTTTTGGCAGGTTGTGAGTTCATGGTAAAAGCTATATTAAGAACATCTCCTTCTGCAATATGCCTTGTCTTTACATAATCCTCTTAATGCTTAATATGTCAGAAAGAAATGTTTCTTGTTCACAGCGGTGGCAACGTTTCCCTCCCCCATTCAGAGAGAACCCTCAAACTAAAGAATAAAATCTCCTGACACAGTAGAAACACAAACAATGCCTGAAGTATACAGACTTGTTAAGGTAACAACAGAAGTCTGTCTGGCACAGACCTAACATGCCTCTCATTTTGTTATCTTTTTGTTATCATTTACACCACATATTTGACCTCACTGTGTTTGAAACTAAAGAATTAGTCTAGTTTTCATGTCTTAAAAATTTCTGGTTGGTCTGATCAGTACCATAATTAGAACTGTTACATTAGGTTATGTGCTGTGCACCAAAGGCTGGGAGGCATATAACCATAGATAAACTTGTCAGAATATATTTAGAAAAGCATTTGGATAATCTTAGGTCTAGTATGTCTCAAAAAATGTGGAACTATGTCTCTGAGCCAATACTGTTGGCATGAAAATTCAGCTACTTTACCGTCTCTCACAAAGCTGCCGTTTGCCCTCAAAAGGGGCAAGCCTCCTTTTCCAGTGTCACTAGCCCCATGCTATAAATTGCTCTTAAGGTTAATTAGCAAACTGGGAAAGTCACTTTAGGTCCTGTTTGTGCTACCCTGACTAAAGCTTCTGAGAGGAAAGCACTAAGATTTAGACCATCCATTGGTCTTTCAAAAGACTATGGTTTTCTTCAAGTGAGATGGGTGAGACCAAGCTGGGGCTATTTCTTCAAGAAATTCTTCTGTCTCCACTTGCTGTCTAGCCCTGTTGCTCTTGGTAGCTAGCCGACAGGTATGCCTGACTTTCAGGGGTGTTTCCTACTTTGGCAGCCCGAGCTACCTTTCCAATGGGATGCTGGAACACAGAGCAAGTAACTCACAGGTTGCATAAAGGGCCTGGCCTTTGCCCCCAAAACCAGCAACAAATACACCAAGGCTCCTTCACTTTTGCAATTTGTGTAGCTTGAATTTCACACACTGCAGCTTGAAGCCCAGCCTTATCTCTGCTGCCCTCAAAGAATTCCAGGTCCAAGGAAAACAACAGAATTAGGGTGGGGGGGAAAGGGGATTTCCTCTGTCTCATGGCATTTAGTCATTTCTGGGAGCAAATACAGTGAACAGCATGAATGATAAGGCACTCAGGTCTCATGTTTCTCGTATGTACTAACACAGGGACACTTAACATTTATCTGCCTCATAGGGCTTTATGGGAATTAATTAATGCAAATCACTGTGTATCCTCAGAAGGAAAGTGCTGTTGAAGAGCTATGGAAAAACCTGCTAAGTACACTGGATGAATTTCACCCCTGAGTCCAGAACTACAAGACCCACAAAATCCTTAAATACTATGTAAGCTCTTGGTGTAAGCACCAGAGTGTATAAAACTTGTGTTTAGAGCCAAAGGGTGTCACAGTCTAGGTGAAATTGCCATTCCCAGAGTATCTATGACTTTGATCCTGGCAGAGAGCAAGAATCACAACAGTACATAATGGGACAAACAGCATAGATTAACAAAGTGCTGCATGGCCATCTTTAGAGTTTCAAATCTTTTTATGTCTTTCAGTCATTTTGTATTTCTGCAAAAGAAATTTGTACAAAGTATGTTCCTCAAAACAGCCTAAAGTGTTCAAATAATTTATTAACCCAAATCCAGCTTCATGTAACTTCAAATCAATGGAAATGTTCTTTTAGCATGGTGCATTGCAGAGAAAAGTTGCTTAACAAAACATTTTTTTTAAAAGTCTCTCATGACAAAACATGTGTTTGTTTTTGATGCACATTACCAGTAATCAAAGTGGGAAGTGAGATTGGTTGGGAACACAGTGTTCTCCCACTCTGTGTGGGAGTGACCTTCCCAAATCACACCACTGTTAGACAGTATCGCCAGGGCAGACTTCCAGCTCTGTTCTGACACATTACCCCTAGAAGTTATCAATAAAGCACTTCACCAAGGACTGAACATCAGTCAAATCAACAAAACGTTTCTAACGTGGTTCATGTTATTCAGTCAATACTAACAAGTCCTTTCTTAGCAGTAGTTATCCTTTTCTCCTCCACTTGGCATTCTTATATATGGAATTCTCACCCTGTCAACAGACATGAAAACATTTCCTGCAGGAACAAGCTAGACATAGATAACATTTACCAAAGGACAGGCCCTTCTTATTCTTTTTCTCACTTCCATTTTAGAATATACCTCTATTTTTAAAAACAGTATTTTCCTGCAGTTTAGATTTATCACAGAATCATAGAAGGGCTTGGGTTGGAAGGGACATTGAAGATCATCTAGTTCCAACCCCACTGCAGTGGGCATCCCCAGCTTCTCAGAGCAACCTGTTCCTGTGTCAAACCACACTCAGAGTAAAGAATTTCTTCCTTAGATCTCATCTAAATTTACTCTCTTTCAGTTGAAAAATGTTTCCCCTTGTCCCGTCACTACAGGCCCTAGTAAAGTCTTTCTCCATCCTTCTTATAAATCCCCGTTTTGTACAGAAAGTCCACAGTCACAGTAAGATCTCCCCAGAACCTGCTCTTCTCCAGGATGAACCCCAGCTCCCACAGCCTGTCTTCACAGGAGACGTGCCCCATCCCTCTGATCATCTTGACAGCCTGCCCTGAACCTGCTCCAACCGGTCCATGTCCTTCCTGTGCTGGAAACCCCAGAGCTGGACACTGAACTCCAGGTGGGGTCTCATAACAGCAGAGTAGAGGGGAGAATCACCTCCCTCGACCAGCTGGTCGTGCTTTTTTAGCTTTCTGGGTTGCAAGGGCACATGTCTGGCTCATGTTCAGCCTCTCATCCCCCAGCACCCCCAGGTCCTTCTCAGCAGGACTGCTCTCAGTCAGTACATCCCTCATCCGTATCGATACTGGGGCTTGGACAAACACAGGAACAGGACCGTGTAATTGACTTTGATGGGCCTCATGAGGTTCATGTGAGGGTCTTCTCTCTCTCAAGGTCCCTCTGGATGTCGAGGTCACTTCCTGCAGTTCTAGACATTTTCTTCCTCGGCTCCATCTCCTGTCTTGTGACATGCAGGACAAGGTAGAGTAGAAACTGGTCACAGGAAAAAGGTGAAAGGCAGTGCAGAGCTCTCCAAGCAGTTCAGGACCCACCTGCTTTCTTCTCATTCCCACCCCATCTGTGGGACTGGCATCCACCTTCTCCCATTATTTCTAGCAAGAGAATTCAGCTCCCTCTTGAGGAAGGACAGTGAGTGCTGATGAGTCCATGCACATTTTTTGACATCTCTTCTCCTCAGCAAGGAAAGGCAAACGGGAGGGACCAGTAATATGGGGACCAAGAGCCCTTAGTGCTGGTGACTCAAATACCTTGTGTGAAACAGCAGTGGAGCTGGAGGGGTGCCAGCAGCATCTCCTGGCCCAGTGCCTTGGCCTGACTGTGCTACCAATCCACTTGAGTGAGCTTTGCCACTTCATGGCCCTGCAGCAGAACCAGCAGGAGCTGGTGGTCTTACCTGTACAATGACCTTCCTTAGGCCACGGAGGATACACAGTCAGCCTCATAACAATTCACTGGGATTAAATAGGAAAAGGAGGTGGAATGAGATAGAAAAAGGATTCTGATTTAAACACACAGGTTGGAAATCACCTCATCTTATACTGAAGGTCTAAAATAAGCGCAATGAATCTCACCCTAGGAATTCTTGTTTGTCCCCACTGGCTAAAAAGGGGTTTTAGGTAAAGAGCTCAGACACAGAGGTGGTATAAATCCCACCCCAGGTTTACAGTCATACCTGTTGCTGACAGGAATGCCTGATGAAATTGGTAAATATCTCAGGATGCACTGAGGCAGGATGGGGCTGAGATCATGTTGGGAGGGGGCACATGTGCAGGAAAATAGGTATGTGGTAAATACATTTCTTTCTCAGATGTTTCAAGCATATGTTTCAGACTTGGACCACCTCTTGACCAGTCTATAATTTACTAGGCCTAAATCCAAAGTAGATCCTTGAGAACTGAATGTGCACCTTTTTCTATTAAGATTACTGAAATATCAAAAAAATACATTTTACAGTTTACTAAACTATGCGGGCACTTTTTCCTTATGTTGCCTGGAAGTAGAGCTGGCCTCCTTTAAAAAAGGAGAAAGTTCTTCTGTAGGTGTTGAAAGAGATGAGATTGTGAGCCTAAGTGAGGCCAATATTACTCTCTTTTTTATGGAAATTCAACAGCATTTTTCAATTCATTATGTGAAAATGGAAATGTTATCCATGAAGAACAGCCCATAGGCCACATGCGGACGCACCTAAAGCTCGTGGCCTGCCAGCAGACCATCAGTCCCACAGCAGCTCCTAGGGCTGGCTTCCCTTGCTGTTGGTGGAGGCAGAAAGAGCAGTGGTGTGTTGGGAGCTCCAGAGCAGCCAGGTCAAGGTGGCCTTGCAGTGCCATTGTCTCTTTCCATGGATGGCAACAGGAGGGGCAGGAGCCAGGGCAGGGGAGCCAGGAATTGCTCTCTGGGCAGTGATCCCTGGTACTCCTGTGCAGGGGCATGGTTCCACGCTGACCCTGGGAGGTGGAGACAATAGCCAGAGTAACAAATCATGGCTGCACACACATACTGCTTTTGGCAATTCCCTGCCTTCCTGGGCATATTATTTATGGAAACCTGGGCTGCAGTGGTGCCTGCTGGCCAGTGCCATGTTGCATCCTCATGCAGGATCCGTGGAGTTGCCACCATGCAGAAGTCAAAACCAAACCACACTGTGGATGGGTGAAGGAAACAAAGTGGGGAAGCAGTACAGGGTGGGTGAAATAACAGGAGGCTTACATGTGTCACTACTTCTGCCAGTTGCAACAATCACAGGGTTCCCTCCCCATTTCCCATGCTGCATGCAGCACCGGTGGCTGAAAAGGCAGTGTGGCAATCCCAGTGTGGGATCAGCTGTTGGCTGGCATTGCAGGCAGCACACAACAAGGTACTGCACGTTGCGACTCTTCCCCATCTCCCTTTTCCCACAGCGAACTCCTGAGCGAGGTTCCCTGGCCAGGTGAGGTAATGCAGAGACCAGTTTATGACTAGAATTATTTCTGTAACAAACCACAGAGGTTCATTTCCATATTAAGCTTATAGCAACAAACGTCGGCAGATTTTTTGTAAAGTTATTCAAGTTGAGACGGCTTTGTTTGCAGCTCATAAAATAACGCTCATGTTGCTCTCTGAGGATGTGCTACCCGAGGCCTCCCCCACCTGCTACAGCAGTTTATCTTTCTGCTGACCATAACCCCACCATATGTCCCCATACAGCAGGCGATATTGTTTACACAGGTTAATAAATGGAGTATTCTGTACAGTAATTTATGCTGTAAAGTATGTACATATATCACAGTAGCAGTCACAAATGCTTTAAACTGCCTTATTTATTAGATTGGCTAGCATTTCCCCCCTTGCTCCAGAATACTTTAAATTATTTTTATCTTTGCATTAGGTATTTTTTTAGTTGCTGCATTTTGACCCAATTATTGAAAAAAAAAAAGTTTTTACAATAAATAAATATCTAAAATTTAAGTAGAAATAGCAAATTCACTGCCCATCCAACTAATATAGCTCTAATTATGATTACAAAGAAATATGGTATAGTCTTTTCCGTGTATCATAGTATATGCCAGAAATCATATTCCACTTGTGATCAATACAAACAAGAGCTTTAGTAACTTTCACCTATTTCATTCTTCCATTGTGAGACAAAAATATAATAAACTACTTAATGTAAAATGTCCCCCGTGAGAGCCCTGGTCTTATTCCTCCCTCAGGCAAAACTCACATTGGCTTCAGTGGGAGATTTACCTAAGTACAACACAGGGACATTACAAAAACAAATACATGGCATATAAACAGTACTTGTGCTTTGTAGTCAGTCCTTTCCTCTTTGGTGAGAAACATAGGGTAAATGCTACATCTGTAATGCTCCTCTGCCTCACTCCTTCCCCTCTGCTGTACGAGTAAAAAATTGGGATTTAAAACCAGTTGTATTTGCTCCATTCGCTCAAAAAAAAAAAAGAAATATTTTGGGGATCAGTTCCAAGCCAAACTAGAAAATAAAAGAAAATGTTGCTTTTATTTCTTTTCATGTTAAATTATGTTACACAATTAAACAGGATAATGCATACAAAGGCAAAGACATTATTAATTACTTGTTTTACTGTTTGGAGGTTTTGCTATGTCCACAGTTCATGTAAAACTCATGTAGCACAGTTTCTGGGATGGTGAAAAATCCTACTGTAATGTAACAGAATGAGCCTTAAGGATTTGTAAGAATAAGCACTTTTATATTAAAAAGCAAATATTAATTCATCAGTAATATTACTTTTTTAATGTGACAATAAACCATGAAATCAACATCCTTCTGTCTCAATTATGCCTCATCTGTCTCTTTCTTAAACCTTTTTCCAAGGGAAGCCATTGCCTGGTTTTGTGTCACAGCTTTTGAATCTCATCGCAGTCACCTGTGTTCCTGCCTGAGTCACACACCCTCATCCACACTTCCTGCATGGGAGAGCTCATGAAAGCTTCGTACAAGGAAGGAGGAAAGGCTCTTTCATTACAGCACATCTCAGTAGCAGGGCACCAGTTTTAACTGGGGTGTCTGGCAGAAAAAAAAAAAGCTAAAAGAGGCAGCCCTCTGGGAAAAGGAGAGCAGTCACTGCTACATTTTAGTGTGGCACCAGAGAAGCACATCACAATCTACTTTTCTTTATGCAGACGTAGGGAACAAGGCCTTTACTAAAGACCAGTAACATCTGTAAGTAGTGCCAAAGCCAGCCACGATTTCAGCAGCTGCAGAGCAGCAGTTCACAATTTACAGCCACTATTCTAATAAAACCACAAGAAATACAAGTCACTCTCCACCCTGCCTTCCCCTGTCCTCACACACACACACGCGGTGTTTACCAACTATTTCCCAATTCCTATGGCTTCTTCCCACACAGGATTGCCATCTCTCAGGAGTACTTATTCCATGCGTGGGCCAAAACCTAAATGCTGCTGTTTTAACATGGCTTTTTTGCAAGTGGTGGAGTCCTGTGGCTCTTTTCTGCATGATCAATACCTGTGGAGTCAAGGGTTGAACATTTTCATGCTCCTTACTGGGGCAGATGTATTTTTCCAGGCAGCATCTGACAGGCAGGGCAGCACAGAAAAAATGACCAAACAGTGTTCTGCACTTCGATGAGTCACCACCATACACGAACCTGTGCATTCAATGGCCTGTGACCGTCACAAGCTGAAGCACAGCTTCACAGCTAAATGGAGAGCTTTGGTCCTGAGGATGGAGAATGGATTTCGGGAAGTGAATACGACTCATGATGCACTGACACATGGCATTGCTGCTCCTGATCACTGCCAGGAGACTGCTGCTGGGACAGGAAAGCAGGCAAAGAATGGTCTGCCCAGGCCGTGCTTTGCAGCATCGAAGGATGGAGATCACTTCCCCAGGCACCACCTGCAGCAGCTGAGGATCTGATGAACCACACACAGAGGGACAGCTCCCCACAGCTGTGTTTCCAAGCCCACCAAGGCTCAGAGTGAGCCCAGTGCTATCTCCCACACCAGTGCTGGCTCAGTCCTACACACCAGACACAGGTTCATCAACTTCTGCCAGTTCATGGAGCTCCTTGTGTTAGCACTGCTCCTTCCTCTGAACACCTCAGCGCTTGGCTTATAATCCTGTAAAATATTCAGAATATGCAGAATTTTACCTCCTGACTTGTTCCTCTTAAACTTCCTCTTCTCAGTGTAATTCAAGGTCAGGAAAGAAATTAGGCACTCCTGAGCTAAAGACCTGGAGGGCCCATTACAATGATCTAGTCTTACTTTCCAGGAAAACACAGGCCATAACATTTCATCAAGGGATTTCTTTATGAAAGGCTGGTAACTTGATGAAGAGAAGCCTAACCATTTATTAAGGCACCCAGTCTTGATTTAAAGACACAGGGCAATGAAAAATTTACCACAGCTCTTCAACTCTTATTTGCTAAAAATTCTGCCCCAGTGTTTCACTTTGAATGGTATCAAAGCTAACTGCAAAGTCATATAAAAAAAAAAAAAAAAGAAAAAAAAAAGTCAAAACCTGAAGAAAGGCTATGTGTTCTGAAAGGGGAAAAAACAGGAGAACACTTTGCATTTTAGGGGAATTTCTGTTCCTAATTTGAGGAATGTATGCATAGACAGCAGTATTTGCTATTCTGAAATCAATTAGTCTATGATCTTGTTCACTGAACATGCAAGCCCAAAAGACAAAACACAAAAGGAAACACTGCAAAAAGTCCAGCGGAAATGCAGGTCCTGTCATCATACTTCCACATTTGCATCAAGCTCACATTCACAATAACATGATTCTTACACTTCTTTAATTTAAAAATAGGAACCAGCAGCACACCTCAATGTTCCTTAAAATGAAAGCCAGGCCACTCCACTGCCTAGATAGGGAGTATTAGCTTGAACTCTCCCATCCTCGGAGGAATAACAAATAAGTAGAGATATACTGTTACAGTGTCTCCTAGGACCATTACGCAACTCCTGACAAGTGTGAATTTGAACTGATCTGATATTCTGTAGTCATTGTTCAAACACCAGTGTTACAAATCAGCTCTAAGAAGCGAAGGTTATATATGTCAAGAACTGTGACTTGAGAGGACATATGCCTACATGCAGTTTAAAATAATAGGGAACACAGTCCTATAGATACAGATCTTTCTTTTCTTTTTGTCCTGCTTCCAAGAAAAAAAAAATATTAGTCACACAGTGCTCTGGACTGCTTATGATTTACAAATCCTTGCAGGTAAGCAGGAGAATGAAGACTAAGCACAAGGAGTATATCCATTTTGGAAAGCCACTAGGGAAAGCATACCCATCTTTAAAAGATTTCCCTGAGAGACGTTCCCCAGCCCTGTCACTGCTGTCACGCTTCTCAAAAAGCACCAAAACGAAGCTTTTGCAGCCATGTCTACTTAATGGTTTAGGCTTTGTAAGAAGACATATCCTTTCAGGTTCCTGGGATCTGGATGGCTTGGATGAGCCTTCACTTGAGCGAAGAGCTCCTGAATCCAGGCAGACAGCGGTGCCTAAGCAGGGCAACAATGTCCAGTCCCTTCTAAATTACCAGTACCTGATGCAGAGCCCCAGACGAGACCTTCCACCCACCTGGATTAAGAAAAGTACATTGCCACAGGTGTTCCTCAGGGTACCGAGCAAACCTCTTAGGAAACGAGCGAACCAGGCCATAGTTCCAGGTTGGGAGGGTTTTTTTTGTTTGTTATGGGGTTTTCTTTGCAGGCCAATACAGCAGGATTTTTTTAATGCCTTATCATAAACAAGCCCTCTCTCAGGAAGAGACCCCACTCCGAGCTGCCCATTGGGATCAAGTACTTATTTCAATACTGGTGTTTGAAAAATGAGCACAGAAAATCAAATCAGCAGAAGCCTGTCCCAAGACAGGCTCCACAGTCCCAACACCAGCCACAATACACCCTCTGCCAAGGCCCTGGGACCTGTTCCACCACACCAAGTGTGATCCATCTTTATGTCATTCTTGCACGTCAAACACTAGCAGCAGCTAGTAGGAAAAAATTAACTAGGCTTAATGGTCCTTTAATGTGATTAACAGAATATTACTTAGTGGCATCCTAAAATCACTGATGAACCAGAAAAAAAAAAAAAGAAAGAGGAAGATAAGAGTGATAAAAGTTCTTTAAACTTCAGGGATACAAAATATAAACAGGGTGTCTGCTTCTGCAAGTGAAGACAACCTAGTCAGTCTGGATTCAGTGAATTGTTTTTATAGCTCTCTTCATGATGCTGAATGGACTAAAAGCTTAAAAACAGGTTTAGATGAGGCAGACATAATTTGTTCTTGTTTCATCAGAACATAAATTTTGACTGGGGAGTGATTTAAATATCTAAGCTTAGGTCCTCTAACTAGTTTGAGCTAATAGTTTCTAATCAAAACAAGGTATTCTTTGCTGTGTATGAAGTTGTTTGAGTTAAAACACTGCAAGAGTGGAGGATTTAAGCTTAAACACTGTAAATGAGGTATACGCGACAATTAATTTTGTATTGGCTGCTTTAGATCGGGCTCACAAAAATCATCATCATCATCATCATCATCCAGACACAACCACAAGAAGAGGATAAAGCTGTCCTGTCTCTTTCCAAGCATAAGACAGGGGTAAATTGATAGCCACTTCACATGCTTTCATAGAGCTCCTGCAAAAGCATGAATAGGTGCTTTGAAACGACAGAAGGCAGTTGGAATGCTGAAAGCAATCCAAAATTCTCTTTTGATTATACATTTATCATGCATGCTTTCTGAAAATTTTACACTAAAGACACAGAAGTGACCCAACTGGGTTTGCTTCTTCAGTTCAGCTGTTCTATTCACCTTTCCATTTGCCTTACCAGTGCCAATTTAAAACATGTGGGTCAGGCACAACTGGCTCATAATGAAGAGATGACATTTGGATTACATTGCATTTATGAAAGTATTATTAAAATAAGAAAAAATATTGCACTAACAGGTGTCTTCCTAATTTTAAGTAGTGTTGCAAATTGTCCACCATCCTAGTTGCCCTCTCTAAAATAACCTGGACAGATCCTAATTCCACTACAGCTCCTTTTTGAGCAAGATTGTAGAAACAAAAGCTTTGTGGATTTCAGCACAAAGTACCCCAGCCTCAGCACTGAATCCCCTCAGCAGCATTTTCCCAGATAATATTCTTCAGATTACTCTGGAACATCATTCAGTCAACAACTTCCAATTCACTCACAATTTCCTACCTATGAGAACTGATTCATTTCCAAAATTACGTATTAATATGAAAGACACCTTGGTTTATCTAGCCAACACAACAAAATAGCACTATGGTATGAAGTAGGCTCAAACAATAAGAAACACAAAAAAAGTCAATTCCTTTTTCTGCTTCCAGAATGTTTGGAGTTTTAGTTGTAAAAGACAGACAGGGCCCCCATACAAAAACCATGGCCCACGAGAGCTGCACGGGAGAGGCACCTTCAACTCCAGAACTCTAAGAAAGCTTTCTGCACTGTCGTAACAGGACAGGAAGATAATCTATTTAACTGAGACGCAATTTAGTGCCTGGCGCCCCTGACAGCCCTGGAGATCACTGTCTAATGCTGCATGAATCATCTGTGACTTTCCAAGGAGCAATTCTCACAAGCAAGAAAGCACAGACAGAAAATGAGTGCCTCAAAAGCAGAGCATTTAGCACATACAGGCAAACGTGTGTAAGGGGAAGTAGTTGCGGTTCTTTTGACATGGAAGACACAAATTGGCTTTAATAGAGCTACAGCTCCACGTACCAACCTGGGCTGAGTGGGTTGGAAGGGATACACCTCCTGCTAAATATCAAGGGGAGCTCCACCCTCATTGTGCTGCTTGTGCGTTCAGATCTGGGCACATCTTCCAGGCATAGCGTGGAATTCCAGATGACCCTGCCTTACTACCCTTCACTGCATCTGGGACGCATTGCCAGAAAACTAGACTTTTAGGATGTTCTGAATGACTACAAAGAGGTAATAACAGGAAATCTCTAGATTGGCATGGAAAAGCTCTTACTGTGGAGACAGCATGGACAGCGTGGGCAATGAATGTCAAATCTACTAATACATGAAAAGAAAGTCATAAATAGCTTAAGGATGGCATAAAAACAGACATATAGCAAAAGAAAGCATTGAAAAGGCTTTTTCAATTAAGGGTAAGACCTTTCTTCTTGAAGTGGTAGAAAAAAGGGTCTAGGAAGGGGAGATAAGGTCAGGTTATCAGATAATGCAATCTTCCTGGGTGGCAAGATATCTGCCAAATGAAATGAGACAGCATGAATTTTAGAGATGCCAGAGAGGAGCTGGTTACAGTAATTAGGGTCTGAGGTGCTGAGCTCAGCACCAAATGCCTAAAAAACAGTACAGATGGCTTAACCAAGACATCTGACCAGGGTACAGCTGCAACCCACACAGCTAACATGATATTCAGCCACTCAGTCAGCACTGAATTCTCCTCTGGCATACTGTCCATGCCCCTCCCCAAGCAGAGAAGATGCTGCAGAGACAAACAGAGATCAGAGAGTGAGAATGAGAATGAGCGAGTTGGGGGTCAGAGGCTGTAAAGGTAGAGGCAGAGACTATCACCAGAAGAGATTGAAAGGCATGAGATTTGTTTATCTCAGAAAAGACGCAGATAGGAAGGCACACAGTAAGATAAAATACCAAATACTCTACAGAAGAAATATCTGACATTTTTCTCTAACTTGCTGCATAACACAAGAATAAAGGAACATTCAATGAAATGAAGACCTCATGCATTCAAAGCCAATCGAATGAAATTCTCTTTCACATAATGTGTAATTGGACAGTGGAAGATATCACCACAGGAAACACTGAGGTCAAGAACTGTGCAGGATTCAAAGAAGGACTGGATGGCTATATGGATCACAGAAATATCCAGTCAGAACAATTATGCTAAACTTTGGAGAAAGTAAAAAGACGGGCTTTCAGAATTTAAGCCAGCACCTGACTACGGGAGAATTAAAATTGGGTTTCTATAAGGGTAGATTATCCCACATCTTTCTCGGATGTCCTTCTGTCTTTGCAGGAAGTTGATGTTTTTCTCTTTAGGCCAGCAATTCAGTCTGCATGAACTACACAATTTCTATTTTCCCACTTCCACATAAGCTTTAGAGGCACTGAATAGCTTTGTGTAGCTGCAATAATGTCAGCAAATTCAAACCCTCCTTTTTCACTAGTGATACAGCCGTGGCACCACCTGCAGTTAATCAGCACAAGGTGTTTTTATCTCAATTTCCTTTATCAGAGTGTGGTTACAACTGTGGAGCTGCAGCCTTGTAGACATGGAGCGACAGCATTCGCTACCACCCTCACCTCACCCCAGAGACAAGCTCAGTCTTGTCAGCTCCTTTTCACTGTCTTGCATTCCCTCTTGCAGAAGAGGCAAAACTTGATCAGGACCTGTGCTTCATCCAGTAGCAAGCTCTCTGCTGGGAGGTGAATGAACCTCCAGTTTCCTGACAATTACCGCAAATACTCTCTTCTCTGGCCATGGTGCTAAATGGAAGGAGTCCAGGCTTCCTGTCAATGTGCATGCAGTTAATCTGCATCCTCTAAACCATGTCTACCAGCTCCAGGACCTCAGGGCTCAGCAGGATATACAGGCTCCATCCAACTCCTGCTGCAGTGGCAGCAGTTCTCTATTTACACCACAGCACAGGTCAGTTAATTTACTTCAAGTGCCTCTCTAATGCCTGCCCAACCATGCACTATTTTTCTAGGCATAGATAGTTTCCTAGACAGGCATAGGCACCTGAAACCTATTTAATTGCAGTTTTGGTGTTTACGTCCCCTTTTGCAGGTATACCTGCTTCCAGTTTTTCCCTCCTTCCCTAGCCTGGTAAACAACCTGTTGACCTCAAATTCAGCCTGTTGCTGTCCCAGCTTTTCACAAGTAGCAGCCCAACAATCTCCATCTTAACTAGACCTGAAGGAAGACAGGGCAACATTTACCTTTCCCCTACCCTTTTTCTCCTCTTTGAATGTGGTTTGGGGGAACCCACATTCAGTATGGCTCGTGTGCAAATGTTGTTCATTCTATTAGTAGGCAGATAAGTACAGCTCAGGAATCTGCACAAACAGAATCCAAATAAAAACAAACCCTAAAACCCTGGGGAGGGATTCTTCCCTGAAATGATTTTCCTACTTTTATCTGTGTCTTTATTTGTCCTCCTGCTTGCTCTACAGGTCACCTCCATGTACTCCAGTTGTGCATCATTCACTTGACTGAGTTATGTGTTCCTGAAGCTGTATGTCATATAGCCAGCTCCACAGAGTCAGAAGGTAACTGTCCTTTTCTTGTGCAGCAGTTTGTGAAGTTTCTGCTCTCTATTCAGTACCACTTCCTTAATTTTTATAACCTTGCATTACTACAAGTATTTTCTGGTATCTGTACTGATCATTACTGTAATTTTAAAATCTCTTTAAGGTCTCTTTGACCCCTGAGAATGAGCCTCCTAACTTTGCCTCAGAACTGAAATCATTGGAACCATTAAGAGTTTAGCTGCTTTACAATGCACCTTTCTCCAAACATAACCTTCCTGAGACACTGACCCATGCCCCATGCTGTAGTCTGGGGCCTAATAACCATTTTCCAGGGGACTGTATTGCCTCTTTGGTGATGCATTATGGCTCACTGTTCCATCGGTCTAGTGTCTTGTTTGCCTTTTTTATTGCAGCTGTGCGCTGAAGTGACGTTTCCTATGTGCTTTTTTTCCACAGTAACCCCTTTCTCTCTCTGATCAGTGTGTTGAATGCAACACCCATTCCCTACATTTGCTCTTTGTTCCCCGACTAATTCCTTTTCATTTTCTACACCAAGCAGCATTTGCCATCTGCTGGCTCATCAACTAAATGACCCAAATCCCTTTTGAATCCGCTTGCATTGTTCCTTATCACTTCTCTGTGCCTCCAGTTTTACCATCCAAGCAGGGGAGATTCCTTGCACACGGTGCTCAGCTGAGGCACAGTGGCAGAGAAATGGGAAACCACATCATCTTCTCACACCTAGGGCACAGCATCCTGCCTGCATTTGCCACTTGCTGCATTCATGTAAGAAAGAAGGGTTCCCTTTGTAAAAAATTAGGCTCACATATGTTTCGGCCTGCTTGAGGTAAGGAATGGCTTTAAGCCCAGGCCCTGAGCTGGAGGACAGCTCCAGGAGCAAGGCAGTCTCTTCCACCAGGGATCCCAAGATGGGATACAGCTTTCAGAGACCTCATCTGGTGTGCCCACACCAAGATACAGCACGTACTCCACTGCCCACCTCCCAGCTCCCACAGTGTGTGCTGGAAGAAGCACATTCCACATCTCCTCACACTGTCCTTTTTGTGTGTGCACAGGTCTGCGCATGGGGAAAGGGAAAAAGGAAAGATGAACATGGAAACAAGATGAGATTCCACTCATAGATAAACCAGCACCATCATAGCCCTACAGGCAAAAGTATCAATTTCCTCTCAGCCCAACAGGGCAATTTGTGAAAATCCAGCACAAAGACCTAATTGGGTGACCCAATTGTGGCCTTATGGTACCTGAAGGGAGAACACAAAAAGATAGACAGAGCCTATTTGCCGGGGCATGTAGTGACAGAATGAGGGGGAATGACTTCAAACTGAAAGACAGTAGGTTTAGATCAAATACTAGGAATAAATTCTTTACTGTGGGGGTGGTGAGGCATTGGGACAGGTTGTCCAGAAAAGCTGTAGATGTCCCTTTCCTGGAGGCGCTCAAGACCAGTCAGGTGAGGGGCTGAGCAACCTGGTCTAGTGGAAGATGTTCCTGCCCATGGCAAGGGGGTTGGTACCAGATGATCTCTAAGGTCCCTTCCAACCCAGGCCATTCTATGATGATTTTATGAACTTGTTCTGAAATACCTCAGGAAATGTCCAGTGTGTGGAAGGCCAGATGTATGTGTAAGAATCAGGGGTCAGCTGGGGACACACACTTTTTTTCCAAGCTCTGAGAACCAGAATGGTGTGGGCTAAGCACTGATGCTTTTAAAACGGAGTTTAAGGGCAGGCTTATGCTGTGCTGAAGCATGTGCCACACAGCATTCTCTTGGAAACTCTTTTCTGTCTCAGCAACAGGAAGCCTGACTTGCTGGTCTGTTGCCTTTGCCTTATTTTGTTTGTCATTTAAGGAAAAAAAAAAGTCTTGGATCACCCAAAGTGAGCAATCTTTGGGATGATTTTTTTGGTCTTCCCTTGAAAGCATTGCACACACTTGATGCATTAGCAGTTGCCTATCCAAGCTACATTCAGGTAAGAGAACTAGACAATCTGTGCATTGTTTGCAAATTTTCTAATAATTTATTTATGTGGAAAATGACCACAGAATGGTTCGTTCAGAAGGTTACCATTTTGCAGCTGTTTTAGCGCCCACGTGTAAAATGATCTATTTTTTTCTTTACACTTTATTGATTTTCTGAATCCCAAGTTCATAAAGACCAAGCTTGATTTCAAACATTTGCTGCTCCCATTTATGGTGTCTTTACATGGTGACTTGAGTTAGGACTGCAAAACATGGATAAATCTTTAATAAGCTATGAATGTCACAGGAAATAATTTGTGCTATGCCTTTCTCGGGCAGGCAATCAGCATAACCAGCCAAACTAACTTGTCCTTGGCTGTGATTGGAGACACTACTTTTTATTCCCAATTTTTCATGTTTAAAATCAGCTGGAGTTCTAGATGCTCGGCATTTTTGAAAAAAAATTTTTAACTCTAATTGAGCATAGAAAAATTAGCATTTACTCCTTACTACACTCACATCCTCTGTTCTGCTACAACAGTGCAGCAGGGAAAAAAGAGTTTTGCTAATTCATGTAATTCTTTATTAATATGTAAATCAGAGGAATTCATCACAGTCATGAGTGAAAAGATTTTTCATAGTCTTCCTTTTAATCTTAGGTCTCTAATAAAAGTATGAAGCTCCAAGCTGAATTTCACTTAGTTTCATGTCTGAAGAGTTAGCATTCTGGGACAACAGTGACAGCCAATATTCAGCATTTTTAAACTGATGCAAGCTGGTTTAGACCCGTTCTGTACATCACAGCTGTATCATTTGTGCGGCTCACAGCCTCACAGAACTGCCTGGAATTCAGGAGTGTGATTGGACCATGCATCCCTAGGATTATTCGATTCCCTGGAACTTCTCAAAACCTTCTCTACCATAACATTTAGACCCCACCTGGCACCTCAGTCTTGGTTTCCCTTCTGGCAAATTTGCATACAATGAAAATAGGACAGGGATCTTGCAAAAAGGGAAAGATTCCAATGTTCCCTCAATGACAGTAAGATTTGCTCTATGTCATAATGTGAAGCAATTGAAATTCTCTCCAAAAACGCTGCAGAGGCCTCTGTCTACATGCAACCCAACCAAACAAAAAAACCCCAAACCTGGATTGACCTGAGTTTCCTCCTCTGGCTCACAAACATCCCCTGGATATTTTCGTACCTCTAGCCTCAGCACAGATTTTTTTTCTTTTCTACTACTTTCTACTACTGGCATGGTTGTAACACTCATGCCATTTCATCCTTGCTGACATGCTGTCCTCTTTTTTCCCATTTTACTATCCACATTCTACTTGTTCATCCCTTCCTTCGGTGTTGTGGCAATTCTGACTCTCTGGGACTCCACACTGGGCTGAGAGCCAGCATAGGCCAGATCCGTTCAAGAGGCTGTTTTCTCACGAGCTGTCAGTTTCCCTGTACCTCAGAACAGCCGAAGGATAAAGTGTTACGAAGACTGTGATGCATGGCAGAGAAGTGAGAAGAATATGAAGGACTGACTTTTGTGACTAACATTCATCTTAGCTAATATCAAACATTCCAAACCCCAGACATTTACATATGAGCTTGTCACCCTAGAGTCTGGATAGTCAGGTACATTCAAGGTTTGCTCAGCTGTCGGTATCTAAATTAGGAGAAATTAATTCAATCCTTCACCTCTGGTTCAAATTGCATCTTCTGTATCCGTATTCACTAAATCCACTACATCCACTTCACTGATGCCGATACTATTTTTCAATATTTACATTCTTAAAAATAACACAAGCCATAACATGAAAAATATGCCAGACTACAGCTCTGTCTTCCAAAGTACCTCAGGATCTTTTCTGCCTGTTAACTGCAAGTAGCAACAGAATCTGTAATCTGTTTGGTATTCACTGTTATTCAGGAACCCTGAGAGACAGATCAAATACACTGACTAATTTCTACCATGGAGAAGCTGAGCTCTCCTATGGCTTTAGAGAGAAAGAACCCTAGCAAAAATTCCTTGCCCTCTGTGCAGAGAGAATATGTAAGCCTGTTTGAATGTTGTGAATGGCATCCATTAAATCTCTGATCACAATACCCACCAAAAAAAAAAAAAAAAAAAAAAAAAAAGCAGCAAATCTTGGCAGGAAGTGAAATATGTGGACTTCCATACAACTGAGATCTCAAAAGATTCTGAGGAGGAGGAAAACACTGGCTCCAAGCAGAAAAAGGGAAAAGAACTGGAGGTAACTGGCCTCATCAGAGAAATATCCTTCCCCTTCCTAGAGTTCGCAGCTGAAAATGAACATTTCAGAGAGTAAGAACTCTCCTCCTATACAACTTGTAAACAGGTCAGCGAGGGGCCTTGCAAAGTCCTGCAGTCAGCAGGGAGTCTGGGTCACTGTCAAGAGAGATCCGTGTCTCTGGATAGGGAGAAACAGAGCAGTTAGGTGAGAGACACAGCTTTAGGCATCTTTATATTATTGTGACCCAATATGCCTACCCAGGGTTTTGCTGTTGCTTTGAGGTTTCTTCCAGTTGTCTAACAGTGGCTTTGTTGTTTTGAATAGACTGTCCTATGCTGTAGCAAGCAACTGCTTTAGGCAGAACCCTGTACAAACGTCTGCGTCCAGCGATGCTCCAAGCTCAGCTGGGAACAATCAAGAAACTGTAGGAACAGCAGCAAACAAGATCAAGGACTCCAACTTCTCTTTGAAATAGAGAGGCAAAACTTGTAATCAGTTTTGTAATTAGTGAGTATTAGCCTAGGAAGACTGTGAAAATAAAAAGCCAACAAAATAAAGGTACACATTATATCTATATATGCATAGTATACTCTTACTTAATATCTTTGAGTATTGAGGCCCCGTTTCAGATTCATTAAAAGTGGGGCTGCAGGTGGCAATCCAATCATGTATTTTTGCTCTTCACACAAGCAATTTTGCATGGAGGGAACTGCTGGAATGGAGATACCAGAGCACTATTGAGACGATGTAGAAATCTTTGCTGATGTGCAATTTTCATCTAAAATAAATTCTACTGCAGTGTCCTAAATTGCTTCAGTACAAATTAGCCAAAATAAAACTTATTTTTATGAATTCTTCCCCGTTGCAAGGGCAGATGCAGCCCTGATATATGACTGGAAGAGGATTCTTCACCATTCAGCTGTGCCCACAGGGTCTGCACCAGCTAAGAGTGTTGCACCCACCAATGGCAATGAGCAAGAGGAAGACAGAACAAAGAGATCTTTACACTCTTCAGTAAATCGACACTTTGTGTAAAATAGGCCTGATGCATTGCTCCACTCTGGGCACTAGTGCACCTCTCCAAAATGATTCCTGGGGGGTAAAGTAGGTTTGTAAAATAAAGCCATGGGAACAGGCCCACGTGCCAGTATAGTAAACACGGTGTCCCACCAGCGGGAAGAATGATGCGCAGAACTCCAATGATTTCAGAAGGCTAATTAATGACTTTATTATACTATATTACACTAATAAGAACTATCGCTAACTAGGAAAACCTGTGACTCTCTGCCTGAGCGTCCCAGCACGGCTGTGACCTAATTGGTCAATCAATCCAAAACACCACCACCACCAGAATCCAATCAAGCAATCACCTTGGGTAAACAATCTCCATAACACATCCCAGGTGAACACAAACGCAGGCGCAGCAAACGAGGTAAGAATTGTTTTGATTCTCTCAGGAGAAATCCTGAGAAAGTGAAGTCTCTCTCTGTTCAGAGGGTATGTGAATACCGCACGCCAGCATGTTTTTCTTGTCTTAGCTGGGCAGTTTGAAGACGTGAGACAAATATCCACTGGTGACACCTTTCCCTTCAACCACTGGCCCTGTAATCTGCAGTAGTAACACAACAACCATATTGCTCCATCATTAGCAAAATGCCTGAAGCTAAGGTTGGCTCTGATTCTTTCCAACAGCGTTTCCAGGTTTGTTTGTTTGTTTTTCATAATTGCTTTGCTTCCCACAATTTTTTACCTAGGTCTTTATTCTTGCCTTGAGAATGCCTTCTGTGCAAAGAGCCTCACAGCCACCTCCTCTAATGCCAGGCCCAAACATCAACTGCTGCTCTCTGCAAGTTTTGATTTTACGTTATTTTATCCTTTCAGGACTGTTCTTAGTCACATGCTGAGAAAAATGTTTGGGGGGGCGGGGAACAGGTTGTTTGCAAGTCTAGATTATCCTGCAGAGGTTTGGCAGATTTTTGTTATTTGTTTGGGGTTTTTTTCTGGGATGTTTAAAAATCATACTAGTGGAACAGGGATGAACTAATTAATCATAATTGTAATAAAACCTCTATTCCACTTCAAAATATCTGACTGCACTGTGGCTTAGGAGCTTAAAAAAGTAGGCATCATGATTAAAAGGTAGGTGTAGGCAGTGATATGTAGTATATTAATGCTACAAGCAAATGCTACAGATGAGATTTTACAACAGCAGTTTCACTGGTTAACATGAAACAATAGTGCTCGGCCAGGAAACGATGCAAAAATCCTGCAGCTCTTACATGTCAATATTTATAATTATTATTGATTAATATAATCAGGGCATTGCTACAGCAGGCTGCGTTAGTACAGCGTGGCAGGAGCTGTGAAATGTGTGTCTGTCGCGCCTCCCCTCCCTCCGGCCGGCTCCTGTCAGCCGGGGGATGGCGGCCCGAGCGCCGGGGAGCCGGGCCCGCAATGCAGCACCGCCCCGCCGGCAGCCGCCGCCCCGGGCGCACAGGGACACGGCTGCCGCCGGGACCGGCTGCCGGGACACGGCCCGGGGCCATCGCCAGCCCGGGACCGGCTGCACGGGGCCATCCCCACCCCGGGACCGGCTGCACGGGGCCATCCCCAGCCCGGGACCGGCTGCCGGGACACGGCCCGGGGCCATCCCCAGCCCGGGACACGGCTGCACGGGGCCATCCCCACCCCGGGACCGGCTGCCGGGACACGGCCCGGGGCCATCGCCAGCCCGGGACCGGCTGCCGGGACACGGCCCGGGGCCATCCCCAGCCCGGGACCGGCTGCCGGGACACGGCCCGGGACACGGCTGCACGGGGCCATCCCCAGCCCGGGACACGGCTACCGGGACACGGCCCGGGGCCATCGCCAGCCCGGGACACGGCCGCCCGGGACACGGTTGCCCGGGGCCATCCCCAGCCCGGGGCCATCCCCAGCCCGGGACACGGCCGCCCGGGACACGGTTGCTCGGGGCCATCGCCAGCCCGGGGCCATCCCCAGCCCGGGACACGGCTGCCCGGGACACGGTTGCTCGGGGCCATCGCCAGCCCGGGGCCATCGCCAGCCCGGGACACGGTTGCCCGGGGCCATCCCCAGCCCGGGACACGGCCGCCCGGGACACGGTTGCCCGGGGCCATCCCCAGCCCGGGTCCATCTCCAGCCCGGGGCCATCCCCAGCCCGGGACACGGCCGCCCGGGACACGGTTGCCCGGGGCCATCCCCAGCCCGGGACACGGCTGCCCGGGACACGGTTGCCCGGGGCCATCTCCAGCCCGGGGCCATCGCCAGCCCGGGACACGGCTGCCCGGGACACGGTTGCCCGGGGCCATCGCCAGCCCGGGGCTGCGCCGGCCGCGCCGATCCCTGATCCCGGCTGGCTGCCGCAGGGCTGCGTGTGTAAGCCGTGTCTGCGCGGAGAACAGCACCGCACTGACGGCCACAGCCCGAGCCACTCGGGGGCAGCCGTGCTGGCTGTGCTGCGGGTAAGAGACATCCTGCTGAATCAGCTTCTGTGCCTTGGGCGGAGACAAACGCCTGAATGAATGACAAGGCTGAACCTGTGGGTACGAAAGGGTCCAGAGACAGGGATGGATTCAGTGTCCCCTATTCTCATCCCTGTGCTGCCCGAATAAAAATCACCTCCGAATTTGCGGCTGAGAACTGAACCCGAGTTGAACCCTCCCGGAGTGAATTTGACACAGGTGATCCAAGAGCTCCTGAACCAGAACTACAGAGTGAGAAGTAAGGACCTTTCTCCCATATTACAAGGAAAAAGTCCACTGCTGCTATTCTCAATTTTTATTTGTCTGTCACGACTGCTGCTTACAGCAGCTGCAGGCCAGTGACTGCCACGGTAAAGCGGTGAGCAGCAACCGGTTGTCCGTTTCACCTTATGGACCCTCTCTGGAAATGGATGAAGATGGCAAAGATCTTCTACTATACAATTCTGCTATACAGTGCTATGCTCTGGTAGAGCCAAGCAATTGGAAGTGCTCTGCCCTTTAAACATTACCTACAGACTAGCAAAACAGCAAGCAATGGCATAGCCCAAGTTTTCTTCTTCCTTTGTGGAATGGCAGAAGATTGGCACTCTGTTGGCCCTGGCATTGGTGTGTAGTTGACATGCCGACATCGCCCTGGGAAACACGTAAGGCTGGAAAGATTAGACAGAAATATCAGCATGGGGAGGGCTCTTCCATCAGTGGCTTTACGTGCCCTTCCTGACAATGTGAGATGCAGAGATAGCACGACAGAAACTGTCAGAGGCCATAGCAGCCACAGTCACTGCTTGGTAATGCCTCCTATATTAGGCTGCAAGTAGCATGGCCCTGAGCCTCTCAAGTTTCACCTGGAAATGCCTTTGTGCTGAAGTTACTGAAATTACCTCAGACGTACTTTCCGTCAATTGGAGCAGGTTTCTCGCTCTCAGAAAGTGAGACTCATAGGTGAGGGCTGCTCAACAGTAACACCTCATCGAGATGCCCCAGCTGAAACCTCAGTCCCACTGAACACCTAGTGCCTCCCTCCCCATGCTCAGATTTGATTCCAAACTCAATGAAGACAGCAAGAATGCTTTTGCTGACGTCAGCAGGCTTGAAGCAGGCTTCACCCTGTAAATATTTACCAATGACTAAGCCATAAACCCAGTTCCCAGTCTGCCTACTGTAACCTGAGATGTTTCTCTGTCAGTTCAGGAGCTTGTTGGTGAAGATGACTTATACAGCGTGAGAGTGTTAAAAGACAGGAGACAACTCACTACTTTTCTTTTTTGGCCCGTTTCCTAGACTTCCCTATTTTTATCCTCTTTTTAACATTAATTCTGTTTTCTGTTTCTCCCTAAACTAATATTGGCCTATTTTAACTAACTGTATCTATTTTTTGCTCAAAGTATAGAATGGCTATTTCGGGTTTTTTCACTGGTAACTCTTACCCCAGCTATATTTCACGAAACAAAATAGCTGTCCCCACATGCCTCTCTAAATAATTGTTGGTTCCTCTTATAATTTGCTTATATGTCAGTTTCTATTTAAAAATAAAATACAATCATTGACTAACCATTTTAAAGCTGTTCTTGCTAACTTAAATTAATCCCTATTCCACTTGTCTTTCTGCCTTTCTGCTCCACAACTGCCCCCTAGAGAAATAGCTCTGTAAGAAAAAAATAATGCACATATCCAGTCATGCAGTACTTTTAGCAGTTAATTGACTTCAGACTGGCAAGGACTGGGATTGGTAGAGTCACTGCCTGGCAAAACTGGAAAATGCTGGCCCACTGAAATGGATATATTCCAGATAACATATATATTTTTAAACAGTATTTTTCAGAATTTTTTTTTCAGGTAATATAATTTGCTAATAAAAATTAGACTGAAAGCAGCCAGCCACAATGTCTCCAAAATGTGACATAAAGCTGGTTAAAACTCTAGTTAGTGCTTCTCTCTGGCAGGAAACACCCACATTGTGAAGACAAGTTTCATTAAAATACTGAGCAAAAATCAAATATTTGGGGTTTTCTCATGAAGGTGCTAAGAGTTGAGCTATAAATATTTCTCAAAGTGAAATGCAGCAACCATTCTGGCTAAAATAGCTGATGCTCAGCTTGAGAGACACAGACCTGAACTCGAGTTTTCCTTATCCTGCACGGATATCTTGAGCAGTGTGTAACTAGATACGAGTGAAAGGCTGGACAGTCATTAAGTCTTTGATGTTATCATGCAAAGTAGAGAAAAATAATTTGAAATTGTAACATTTTTCACAGCACAGGATAACTGTGGCTACGCAGATGGAGAAAAGAAGGCTCCCCACAGGCCCTTGTCTTACAGTGACAGCTTTATCCCTGGAACTAAATCCATATGGGGCTGAGTCCATCTGACTGGTGTGGTTACAACCAAATTGGAGTTTTGCCTAGTATCACTGGGGACTCGTAGCAGATCTGTTTATGTGGACATAATTGTAGGACTGGGGCTATTTGCTATTTATATAACAAATTCCATACACCAGAATCAGAAGAAGACAATAGTAATTTTTATGTAAATTGCATAAAGTAGCACAATTAACAAGACTGGTGTTCCTAAGTATTTCTCTCTTATTTCCCCTACACTCCCATACGCTATTACATCTGCTTCCCTACACAAGGACCTCCATATAGGCTGTGTTTTCCCCCACAACTGGCCTTCTGTTCTTCCCAGCCTCCCCATGGATACACTTCAGAGCATCCCCAGTGTGCTGAAAGGAGGTTGTAGCCAGGTGAGGGTTCACTCTTCTCCCAGGCAACTACCGACAGGACAAGCTGTGCCAGGGTGGGTCTGGGTCGGACACCGGGGGAATTTCTTAACGGAAGGAGTTGTTAAATAGTCGAATGGGCTGCCCAGGGAGGTGGTGGAGTCCCCGACACTGGAGGCGTTCAAGAAATAACGGGATGTGGCACATAATGCCGTGGTTTAGTTGACAAGGTGGTAACTGGCTAAAGGTTGGACTTGACAACCTCGGAAGTCTTTGCCAATCTAAAAGATTCTGCGATTCTGCAACTAAAAACGCAGACTCCCATGGGCAGAGCCAGTGGGTGTTGTTCCTGTAGCCAGCGGGCGAGTGGAACAGGCAGGCCCTTCTCCTGCGGAGGAAAGCCCTTCTCCAGCGAGGGTGGCGAGGCCTGAACCCGGCTCGGCTCCACTGCATCCAGGAGGAGCCAGCCCGGTCAGCGACAGCCCTGGGCGGTGACCCGGCTCCCACCCGGGCCCTCCCCACGCGCCTTCCGGCTGCAGGGCGGTCCCCGGGCAAGGGAGCTCAGGGCTGCGCCGGGCACGGCATTCTCCGGTGCCGGCCGCCGCTCCCACCCCGGTACCGAATCCCCGCCCGCCCGTGCTTGCCCCGTCGGGCCGCCAGGGGGCGCCGCCGCCCCGCGCCCGCCCCGCCGCCCGCCCGGAGCGGCTCCGCCCCGCCCCGCCCCGCCGCCACGCCCCGCCGCCCCGCCCCGCCGTCACGCGCCGCCCCGCCCCGCCGCCCCGCCCCGCCCCGCCGTCACGCGCCGCCGTGCTCGCGGCCCCGCCGCCGCCGCGCGCTGCTCGCCCCGCGGGGCCGTGCCGCTAGGGGGCGCTGCTCGCCCTGCGGGGCCGTGCCGCTAGGGGGCGCCGTGCCCTGCGGGGCCGTGCCGCTAGGGGGCGCCGCGGCCTGCGGGGCCCGGGCCGGGCCGGCGCGCGCCGTTAGCTGACCGCGCGGCGGCGGCGGCGGCGGGTTGGTGGCGCGAGACTGTGCCGTGAGGCGCCCGCGGGGGAGGGGCCGTGCCGGGCACGCCGAGCGAGGTGCGGGGAGAGAGAGCGGCCGGCGCTGGGGAGGAGGAGGAGGAGGAGGAGGAAGAGGAAGAAGGCGGGCAGGAGGCGGCGGTTGCGTGCGTCCGTCCGCCCGTCCGTGCCGGAGGGGGAGCCGCGATGTGAAGCCCCCCACACACACACACACACACCGCGCACACACGCGCGGCCCGGCAGGGCAGGAGGCAGCGGCGGCGCTCCCGGGAATGTGTGTCTGGGACGCGGCAGAAGGTGAGCGGCGGCACCGCGGGCTCTTCCCCCCCGCCGGCGCGGCGGACGTGCGGAGGGGCGGCCGGGGGGACGGGGAGAAGGAAGGGAGGGGAGCGGGAGGCAGACGCGGGGCCCGCAACCGCTGCCCTGCCTGCCGGCCCCTCCCTGGGCCCGCGGCCTGGGCCTGCCCGTTCTCTTCCCGGCGCGGGAACGGGGGAAGGGAAGGGAAGGGAAGGGAAGGGAAGGGAAGGGAAGGGAAGGGAAGGGAGGGAGGGGAAGGGCGGCCGGCGTTATGTAAGCGGCCCGCGGGGGCCCGGGCTGCCCGCGCGGACGGCGGCGCGGGGGCGCGGGCACGGACCCCGGGCGGGGGCGCGCCCGGTGAGCGCGGGCCCGGGCCGCCCGCCCCTCCCGCACCTGTGCGCCTGTCTGTCTGTCTGTCTGTCTGTCTGTACCTGTGTCCGTCACACGGGGCCTGCGCTGCAGACACAACACGGGTCCCCCCGGCAGGGCTGGCGAGAGCGAGGCTGTGCCACAGCCCCAGCTTTCTGCCGGCGCGGAGGGGTCACTGCAGGGAAGCAGGCTGGAGCGGGAGGAGAGGCCGTGCCCTCTGGAACGCTCCCCGCGCTGGAGCGGCGTGAATCCTCCCTGCGGTTTCCCGTAGTGCTTGTCACAAGTTGTATTTGCTGAGCAATAGTGCTGGGTATGACTGGTGTGCTGAAGGCAAGAGGGAGGACCTGCGCTTGATGAGTAAACCCGTGCTTACCAACGCTGAGGGACAGATGTGTTCGCATCTTGACCCCTTCCCCGTCTGGTTTTGATGCTTTTTGCTATACAGTTACCATTGACTTGACCCGGCTAAAAGCCCCTGATGGGAAATGGGCCGTGATGGCATGTTAACCTCAAGAAGGAAGAGGAATATAGTGTCACCAGCGCGTTTGGGTTTTGTTTTTTTTTTTTTTTTGGTAGAAAGTCTGTGTGATGTGTGCTGTAATATTCCATTATTTCTGATGCTTTAAAATTAAGGTTACAGGCTTCAGAATGACAGGGCTGTGAATACTTTGTGTTAATAATTGTCTTAATGAAAAGATGGGTTGATGTTTGTTATGCATCTTGATCTAAAATCCAGGTTCTACCTCAAATTTGGCACTGTAAACCAAAGAACCAAAACCAGGGGACTTTAATTTTATAATCTGAATTCTTTATTCGTTTAGATGCAATTGTTGCTCAAATAGAACTGTTTCGAACAGTTACCTAACACCCATTAGTGGCAGGAAGTTACAGCTAAAATTTGTTTCTGGAATAGTCCTGTGTTACGAAGGTTTATGACATTTAACACAAATGAAATCCAAGATCAGACAGAAACCCAAATCTCTGACGAATTCCATGCCATCTTGCCTCAAGCATGTAGTCATTACCCATTCCTACCATATTGGTCTTTCATTCAGTCCATTTCTTCTGCCGGATAATGTAGCAAATCCCTGTTAGTAAATAATCCCAAGCTGTCACACTGGAGGTCACTGGTAGGACAGTGTTAGTGGAGGCACAGTGCAGACACCTACCTTGTGACTCACTGATGTTTAACTTCTTGAAGAAAGATTGTTTTAAAAGCAAAGCGCTAATAGGAAAAATGAATATATTTCAAGCCTCAACTGTAAAGTGGTGGTACATTTTTTTCTGTGTACAATATGTGTTTTTTTCAGTACATTATTTAGAAATGAGCCCTTCAAACCTAGGATCAGTCCATCTTTCTGAATAGTACATACACTCTGGTACAGCCTGTTCTGGTGCACTGATAGTGTATTGTAAGAGTGCCAATTTTCATTAGTTGTTTCTGATCCCTTGACCCACATGACTTCTTGAAAGAATTTTTATGGCAAATTTTCAATCTTTCTACCATCCCTTTCATTTACTAGAGGGATTTTTTTTTAAAAAGTAGGAATTAAATCTGGCTTTGAGTAGGTAGAAAAAAATTAATGTGATTACACAGACTTTTTTTTAATAACCCAGGACAAGCAGAAAAAAAATAACTGGCCTGACCCTGCCATGTACTTTCCCCATTTAATTTGTTAGCTATTGTTTATTTCATAGAGAATGTTTTTTTTTTAATTCAACATTTCTCTCTTTTAATTAAAGGGGTATATTATCATCACTGAGATCTGTCAGCTCTTAGGAGGTTTGCCTGATGTATATATAACAAGGGAGCTAAATATCCAAATGTTGAAGCCCTTCATCAAGAATGCAATGTAGATTAATTTGGTGATAGTGCCACGTGTTTACCTAAGCATAGCAAAATGAGGGAAAAATTGGAAACAAATAGAAATGAGAGTGGCCATGGCATTACAAAAAAGAGTTGGAAGTAAGAGAGCTAACCTTAAGTGGGTGCAAAAAATCAAGAGGAGTTCTTAGAAATGTGTCATACAGTATACTTGTGGAAGTGTCTTTGTCTAACAGGTATTTGTAGTGCTCTGCCCCAAGAGCAGCTTTTTGCTCTGTTGTGGAAACCAGACAGCATTTAATTGGATACACAAATGTATTTAGGGAAAAGGGCTTGCTGTGTCTGCGATCCCCTCACTCTGTATTTCAGGTGGAATATCTGGTGCTCATAAGATAGAAGGCAGAATTAGGAAAGGCGTCTTTCTCAGTGCTCAGCAGAAGACAGATGAGTGTGCAGAACAGCCCTGAATTCTGGGCTGTAGTGGTAACTTCCATTCCTGTGGCTTTTATTTCAAAATCGACTTAAGGACTGCTGCTATTGTAGCTGAGGAATCCGTGACCATGAAATTCCCCTAGGAGATACTTTTAGTTTGGTATACCCATAGCAAGGATTGTATATTCCATATTCCTTGCTTTAAATGCCTAGGCAAACTGTGGTCCCTGAATTTCAGAGTTAGCTCTTGGGTAATGCAACTCCTTACCTGTCTCAAGGTTTCAGGTTTCCTAGTTGGTATTCTGCCTATTTGGTAGTGCTGAAACTGGTGATTTGAACTTCATTTACTTGCAGAAGTAATGCTTAGCCATGCTGTGGTTAACTCTTCTGTTGGTTTTGCTTTTCCATTCCCAGCTATATATAAATGCTTTACCCAAGTCCCAGTGTAATGGAATTCTTGGTTGTAACCTCCTCATTTGGTTTGCCTCAATTAATGCACATCTCTTTAGTGTCTTGATTTATGAAAGTAAATAACCCTGGAAAAGAGAAAGGTGGTTTCTCTTAGGAGAAGACACTGCTTAGGTACCTTGCAGAGCCATTCTTGAAATGCAGGTGGATTGGTTTGAATGCCAAAGCAAGAAAGCAGTGCAGAAGCTGTGCAGGGTAGGGTCAAGAGCTACCGTAAGGTTTTTCCATATTAACATAGAGACTGGCAGTCTTTGGTTAGGTGCTGTATGTGGTGTATTTTGGCAGAATCCTGGGGACTGTTGATACTATGTTTTGTCAGGTTCTAGTTGCCAGTGAATATCCAAAGTAAAATAAAGTTCTGTCTTGCATGGTTATGACTTCACCTCTTTGAGCTGACTCACATCAGGTGTTTGTTCAGGGCAGGATGAGTTAGCATCTTGAACAAATGGTTGTGCTCCACTGAGGTCATTTTGGAAACCTAGGAGCTGTTGCTTTTTAAAGGAAGTGATGGAATTGCTATTAATTCTTAAAAACAGAAAAGCCCCTGACCCCATGGCATGTGAGGTAAATTATTAGTGCAGTTTTCCAAGTAGTGTGAGTGTATTTTACCATTCTGTAAAATTGAATGCAACTCCCAGTTGAAGTAAAGAACTAAAATAATGATTTATATTGAAAGGATACTGTTCCTGACTTCTGAGTCTGCTTGTTGTTTTCAGGAAACATTAGAGCACTCGGCTCTAATATTGCCTTTTCAGTCACAATTCCTTGATTATCATGCTGTAATTGCATTTGTTAAACAGTTCCAAGAGTCCTGTTAATAAACCAACTGTAAGAGAGAGGTAAGGTTGTAAAGACTTTTTACTGTAATTTCTGGATGATTTGAAGTGTTGCCCCTTCCTATAACTTCTGTATTGATTTTTAACCCAAGTTTTACAATTGTAGCATTTGCTTGGGATAGGCCATTTTTGCTCTGTAGCCATTTTGTATTGATCTGCCTCCACTAAGCAGCAGTGTAACATTGCTGGTTTTATGTCAGAGGTGATTAAAATACCAACTTAGAATCAGTACAGGCCAATTCAGATTTGAGTTTAAATTAAAGGATCTTGAAGAATTAGAGCATTTGTGGTTTTCCCCTCTATTTTTCATGGAAAATACAGAAACATGGTGCTCTTCATATTTTTCTTTGAATCTAGGAGGAAACCTGATAATATGTTGGGTCAGATCAGGAGTTTGTTTTGTTAACAATAAGCAAACACACTGAAATACTTTCCCTTTGTGTTCTAAGCTTCTGTAGTTTGTTACCTTAAAAATATAATATGTTTTTATTCCGTTTATCTATTGAGCAGATATGGACTTTTAGCATCCTTGGTATCCAGTGTTAGATAATCTTCAAGTAAACTAGGCTGTAGATTAAAAAAATATTTCCATTTCTTTTGATCTCCCCACTTGCTAGTTTCATCTGATTCTTCCTAGTCTTGTTGGTCTGAGTTGATGAAAAAAAGTAATATCTGTGGACTAAAGAAAGATATAGAAAACTTGAGTAGAAACTTGAAGCTTCAAGGCTAAGCATAGAAGCCTTATGTTGTGAAGATTTTACTTCAAAAAAGACTTTGCAGCTTTGAGAGTTTCAAAGGCAATGTCAGAAAAGCATTTGGGAACTTGACTGTGCAATCTCAGTTGAAATTAAGTAATGTTATTCAATGTTCTGCTATGAACAGAAAATCTGCCTATTTCAACACTGAATCTGTAGTTATCAATGCTTTTGCTGGTGAAGTTGTTGAGTTCTTAGAGTTTTGCTGCCCATACATGAGTAAGGAGTCCTCTTTAGTATCTGACATCATCTACCATTTGCAAAGTGGATGCCTTCTCTCTTGTTTTCTCTGAAAAGCCTGGCAGGATCAACACTTGCTCAGAGATAACATTGGGTTGACCATAAAGCACAACTGCCTCGGCACATCTCCTAAAAAATCCCCAGCGTCATCATGGAACAGTCAGGGTTGCAAAGAACCTTAAAGTTTATATAGCTCCAACTCCCCTGTCATGGGCAGGGACACCTTCCACTAGGCCAGGTTGCTTAGAGCTCCATCCAGCCTCATCTTGAAGACTTCCGGGGATGGGGCATCCACAGCTTCTGTGAGCAACATGTTCCAGTGCCTGGCCACCCTTACAGGAGAGAATTTCTTCCTAATATCTGATCTAAACCTACTCTCAGTTTGAAGCCATTCCCTCTTGTTCTGTCCCTACCTGTCCTTGTAGTAGCCGCTCCCTTTTTCTTGTATTCTCCCTTCACATACTGGAAGGATGCAATTACATCACCCTGAAGCCTTCTCTTCTCCAGGCTGAATAATGCCAGTGCTCTCAGCCTCTCCTCATAGCGGAGGTGCTCCATCCTCTGATCATCTTGGTGCCTCTTGTCTGGACTTGTTCCAACCGGCCAGTGTCCTTGCTGTGCTGAGGACCCCAGAGCTGGACACAGCACTCCTGGTGGATCTCACCAGAGCGGAGTAGAGGGGCAGGATCCCCTCCCTTGCCCTGCTGGCCACGCTGCTTGGGATGCAGCCCAGGGTACGATTGGCTTTCTGGGCTGTGAGTGCGCATTGCTGGGTCATGCCCAGCCTCTCATCCTCCAGCACCCCAAGTCCTTCAGGGCTGGACGTGTTCAGCTCATTCCACGGCCTGTATTGATTCCGGGGGTTGTCCCCACCCAGGTGCAGCACCTTGTGCTTGGCCGTGTTAAACTGCATGTACCTCTCATTACACTGGTTACAGCGCTGGCTCAGGGCAGGGATTTGTTTCTGTGCCATTCACCACTGCCAAAGTAAGTGGTCAGTCTGGGTAGCGAGCACTCACGTTGGTCAGCAGCAAAGACCAGTTTGTTGTGTGTGCACATACATACAGATATCTGTACACAGGTGTATAGTCAAATACCTAAATTCAAACAAAAATATGTAGTTTCTTCTGAAGGATTTCGCCCATCCCCTGGGCTGAAGTCTGGGGAAGCTGAAAGTAGCATATGTCAGGTTTTCACAAGCATAGTTCCTCTGAATTTGATGTTAATAAATTCAGAGCACCCACAGATTCCTTGCTTTGATCATGTCATGAAAATTTTGCAGTTGTTTTTGAATAATTATACCTCTACTTACCCACTTTTTCTGCCTTAAGTTTTTCTTTAGCTTTACAAGAATGTTTCAGTTGTGCCTAGAAAGTCCTAAATCATTCAGCAATAGCAACTCTTCTCATTATTTGGGAGTGGTGGTCATGAGTTTACTTAGGCCACCTACTGACTTCTTGGCCAATGCCTTAGCATAGGTTGCTTGGGGAAGACAGGAGTTGTGGGACTGGATTGTCATACTGAGTGCACAAACCAAAAACCTTCTAAACAAGTTCTGTTTATTTATTAGGTAGAAAACTAACATCCCAGTCTTCATTTTCAAAGAAGATGCATAATTCTCCCTTCTCAAATATTCTAGATAGGTAAGCAGAGGGGATTGAAGGAAGACTATGCAGCTCATAAGCTCATCTTGTTTCTTGTTTTGGAATTCTCCCTTCTCAAATATTCTAGATAGGTAAGCAGAGGGGATTGAAGGAAGACTTTGCAGCTCATAAGCTCATCTTGTGTCTTGTTTTGGATATGCAAGTCCGAGAGAGCATTTCCTTTTGGTGATTTACAGTCCTTTCACTGTGTTGCTGTTTAGAGTCCTAAATTCACAAATTGTATTTCTTATTCTGATTTTACTTAATGGTTTTTATTCTGGATTCCAGGCACTTAGAAGTTAGCATAAAGATTATGAATGTCCCAAGTCCTCTTGGGGTTGAAGCCCCAGAAGAATTTAAGCACAGAAAAGAAACTAAGCCAGTTGATGAAGTTTGCTGAAACTTATCATTGTATTGTGGCACTAAGAACCCTTGTGTGAAAGAAGTGATACTTGAACTAAAAAGTGAATTGAACTACCTGGTTACATATAGCAATAACATTAGTGAAGAGAAGCTGTTCATCACTGGAGAGCTCTGAAGGGGCTCAGGAGGTCATGACTTAAACAAAAAATGCAGAAATGTTGAAACTGAAGGCCAGTCTTCTGTAAGCAGAAGGAAAAACCAGGTTAAACCACTACTTGTGACAAGCTATAAATGGACTGTAGCTGCTACTGAGTGTTATTCCTAGAGGGGAATTGACAGTTGGTTTCAAGTTAAATCTGTCTTCCTATTTTTCAAAGAATTAACCATCTCAAATGCTATGTATAAAAGCAAAAATGATGTATTGAAAACAGATTGTTTGAAGCTGGTGTGGATTGTACAATGATCCTGGTTTCTGGACCTCATGCTTCCTCAGATTGTGACAATTAAAACAATTGTCTGTCCCAGACGCCCAAATTAGTTGAAACAAGGTACAAAGACTTTTGTCTTGTACAGCACTGATATAAACAGTTACCTGCTATACAACTTTTGTGCTGTTTTTTGTGTTATTGTGATGTTTAGCCAGCAAAAGAAATCTATATTTCTTAGTTGTTATTTGTGTGTGAAGTATTTAGTCCATGATTGTACTGATTATGAAAAACTGATCTGAAATAAGGACCATTTTGAATTGCAAAAATAGTCAGTTTGGAAACTGGATTAGTTCAGCAAAGACTTCTCTTTCTAGGGGACCGACTGAGCTGGAGGTTCTCATAGTATCATTTCTTTGCTGTCAAGCTCAAATGAAGTACGCACATAACATAGTTTTAGAATAGTTATCTGCTCATGAGGAGTTGATTCTGAAGGACTTGGGGTTTTTTCTATGTTTTATGTGAGTTGTATGGTATTTTGCCTTTCTAGCAAATGCCATGGATGCTCATATTTCAGACAAGTGGTATTTCTAAATTTCTCATACTGTTTTTTCTAATATTTAAATTTCCCAAGATTTTGTTCTTTCCTAATTTACACTCTCATCTTTACTCACAGGACATGAAGGTGGTGTTGGCTGTTTTTGGGGATAGCTATTGTTTCAAGCATCCTTCAGCTAATTTCATTTCTCTTGGTTTAAAATATCATCAAAGATTGAACTGCAAAACAGAACTTTCTGGGTGGCCCTGTAACATCAGGTGCTTGTAGTTAGCAGTGCTTATCCTGTGGGAACAGGTGGCATAAGACATTGAGCTGTTTAATTTATAACTTTTTTTTTTTTAAGCCCTTACCCTATGGAAAAAGTAAGGTAGCCTATCCCTTTGGTTTATTGCAGGGAAAAAAACATAAGCAGCATTACTTCGTGAACAGTAGCCAGCTCATTGGGACTCTGTATCTACATTTATACTGCCATTAGTTATAGTCATGACCCAAAAGTTAGTTTCTAGAAATTGCTAAGATAATTTTAAGATCCCATCCATTCCTCTTTTTTTTGCCTGTCCGCTTTGGCTTTATCTGATGCTTTTGTGAGTCATTTTGACTTGCTAAACTTGTGGAAAGCTAAACCATAAAATTATGTCAATTCTATGTTGATTTAGTGAGCTGAATTACACATAGCACCAGTGTGAATACAGGGGTCATGTGAGCTTGGAAGTACTGTAGAGGTTGGGGAAAGCCTGTTAGGCCAGCAGAGGCTGAAGAGCAAGGTCATCCCTTCTGGTAGTAGTCAGCCAGCAATTTGGCTCAAAAATGTTATGAAACTTCACCCTGAGACTTCTATTTCCCACCTAGAATAAAATTCAGTTGTTTTGCAATGTACTGTTTAGTAATTTTAATATGGAATAGTAATGCTAACCCTGAATTATCTGAAATCACAGGTGTTTAAGCATATAATATCTTTAAAAAAGCTTTTGACTTTTTTGTGAAAATTCTTTTTGCTGGATTCTGGACTTCTTAATATGTGGTAGAAAATAGTTTTCTACCCTGTAGCAGCTGCTCTTTTCCAGAAGACTCAGCCAGGAATAGGACTCTTGTGCTTAGAAATGTATAAACATGTAAGATAGTTCTTTGCTCAAAGGGCTTGAAGACTAGTGCCAAGCAGAGTGGTGAGTTTGATGTGGGAGCTGGAATGTAGAGGCATGAAACTCAAACAAGCCACAAAATACCCACTTGATGGAAAAAGCTTCTAAGCCCTGCTGAGCTGGGATGAATTCAATCTACAGTTCAAGGGAAAGATTCTGATACTCATTAGCAGTGGCCCGAGACACCCATATTTCCGCTGGAGTTGCACCTTTATATAGGCTTGTGGCATGTGAATATGTTAAATAAATCAAGTTCTTTTGCAGTAGAGGACAATGACAGCATGTCTACTCTGGTCAGAAATGCAGACTTGCTATTACAGTGTGTTATACTTCCATGCAGCTTTCAGTTACCAAAAAATTGGATTATCTGTATGGAACATTACTTGTGCGATGTATTTAGACACAACTTTGGCAGGGTTATTTGTTGAGTCAGAGTGCAACCTCATTTTATCTTTGGAAATAGTTCATATGTAGGGAAGAACCATAAAGTTTATATTCTGCCAGTTTCAAGTTGACTACTTGAAGAGGTAGCAAAAATACCTCTCCACTGTATATATGCTTGGCAGAGAGACTGGTGACACGTATGACAGAAGCAGGAAGTAGTACTGCACTGGAATTAAAAAGCTCATGACGATCCATGTTCACTTCTTACAGAGTCATTGAGATCTGTATTCTGTGATCCCAACCATTTTTCCCCCTAATGCCTGTGGTTTTCGTCTGGGTTGGTCCCTTAGCCATGCTACCCCAACTGCCCAAGAAAATGAAAAGCCACTGTCTTGCAATCATTTATAATACAAATATTTTAAAGAAATAACTTTCTTTACGGTGTACTATAGACGAGACTAAAACAAATATTAGCATCGACATTCAGATCTACATTCCTTGCTCTGTAAGTCCTGTATGCACACAGACATGTTTATAGAATGTATAGAATGTACACTTAACATTTCATTCCATTACCTGATCTGTCGACTTTGATTAGCAGTCTTTAGTAACAGGGCTAAAGGGTTGTGGATTGGGAAGTATGATGCTAGACCTGTGAAGCAGGGTGCAAAGAGATATCACATGTCTTTGGCTGTGTTGACTATTTCTGAGCCACTAGTGATGTACAAAGCATCAAAACACTTTGTTTCTCTTCTAGCTTAAATATCATCCAATAGAAATTTGAATTTTAGCTAACCCTGGTTTGCAGAATGGTAAGATTTTGCCTTTTATATGTGATCTAGAAGGAGATAGAGGGCCAAATTATGCTAATTTTGACCATTGGAGTTTTTAACTTTACTTTTTTGCTTGAAAAGTTATTTCTCTTGCACTGAAAAACAGGAATGTATTCCTAGGAATACTGTTTCTATATTTTCAGGCTTTTGTGGAGTTTCAGAATTTGTCGGTGTTCTTTTTTTTTTAATTGTAGAATATTTAATTATGGTCACAGGTTCAGAATGTGAGCATTTGAATTTTATTTAAAAAGCTTCTCTCTTCTGGGCAGAGAGAACATGTTTGTTATGGCTGTTTGAAGTCCCCTGTCTTGATTACTACCCACCCACATCTCATCTACTTCCCACCTTCACGGGTTCTTTACTAAGCGTTTCTCTTACTCATCCCTTCATTATGATTCCTATAGGGGGAGCATCATACCATCCTTACATTTCTCATTTCATGAACCAGTGAGCATGTTTAAAATCTCACTTAACTTTTCCTCTGGTTTAAAAAATCTTGGGCAAGATATTTCTCATGCTCATTTGTTCCTTAGTTTTCAGCAAGGCAGCTGTAAGTGGTTACCTTCATTTTCAAGGAAAAATTCACACTGTGAGGACAAGTCTTTAGCAGAGAGGTTTCTCTGTAGTCCAGAAACCTTGGTTTATCATCCAGTTCCTGTAACTATAAAGGGAGAAAGTAGTCTCCAATGTTTTCATATCAGCATTAGGAAAATAATCCGTGACCCTGAAAGGGAAGACTTGAGCCAGAGGCATCTAGTAATTACTGAAGTACCATGTTCCTAACCTGTGTGTTCAGAATTTAAGTGAACTGGCTTAAGTGGACTGAGTCAAAAATTGCATTTGCTAAGGAAATGGTAAATCACTCTCAGATGTTTCAAGTAGGCATTACAGCCTAGTTTCTCTAGTTTTGCAGGCTCTAGGAAGACAACTTCTGAGCAATTGTTACGTCAGGTTTTTAGCACCTTGACCTAAGTAGTTTTGTTTCGTTTCTAATTTTAATCAAACTCGACATGTAACCATGACTCTGGTTTTAATTGGCTTCACTTTCACACTAGAGATCCATCTTCCTCACCTTCCAGTGTCCTGAATAAAAATGAAACGTGTTTCAAGGTTTCAGAAAAGCCGATTCTTATGAAGTCAGTTCTTCAGTTTATCAGGCATTAGATATTTTAGTTTAAGCAGGAGGTTGTTGTATAGGGGTCAGAGTTAAGACCTATCAAATCCTGTCTTCTCAGTGATTGGAGTTGTGGTGATTTATAGCACGCATTTTGTACAGTCTTCATTTTTTTCAGAGCAAGAGTTTATATTTGTATGAGGTTTTTTCTTTTATACCCTTAGAATGATAGAACAGCCCAGACTGGAAGAGATCTCAAAAGAGTATCGTTCAACTTTTCGTGGGTAGGGAAGCCTGGTTGAGGTTATCTGGTGCCCTGTCCAATTGCAACATGAAAATCTCCAGAGATGAGGACTCTGCTGGGTCCCTGTGTTCTAGTCATTGATTGCTCTCACTCTAAAAACTATTTTTCTTAAGTCAAGAAGAAACTTCCTGGTGCAGCTTGTATCTGTTGCTTCTTGTGCTCTCCATGTGGCTCCTTATGAAGGGAGAGCCTCTGGCATCTTTGTAGCCACCCTTTAAGACTTTGTCATCCTTTATTAAGAGGGAGAAAGAGTAGTCATTAGTTAAAATTCTGGTGTCTCTTATGAGCTCATATACTGATATCTGTAGTATCTAAAAAACTAGATGACCTTTTCATTAATGGTTTTTCTTTTTTTATTAACTTACCCTTTCCTGTTTTTCCAAGAATTTCTTAGCCAGAAGTGATAGATATGAAATACATTTCACTTCAGCTAAGGGAAAAATACAAATTTTCCATATGAAAGAAGTAATCAAGCCATTTTCACTATACACTGTCCTCTGCAGGAAAAAAGTCAGTTTTGTATCTTATGTGGTCATCTAGCTCATCTCCTTTCTTTTTCCTCAGTGTTCCTTAAGAGTTCTCTTGTATCTGCTAGATGCAATCCAAACCACTAAAAATTAATTTCAGAAGGCCTGATGTCTTGGAAACAGGTCTCTGGGTAAGAAATGCAGGTACCTAGAGGGGAAATACCACAATCTGAGAATTTGTTTTGAATGTTGGTGTAGAGCTCATCTCCTTGACATGTGATTCATCTCCATAATTGCACATACAGCAATGCGTATGTCAGTTGTGTATCAAGTTACAAGCAACTGTTAGCATGGAACCAAGTGCATCATGATCCTTCTGTGTTTGTGGAGGTCCTGAAACATAAAACAGATGCTTACCTTTTCAAAATACCTGCTACCTTGCTTTGACTATAATTCTGTGGTTGCCCAATTTGGCATATTTGCAGTAGTCCATGAAAATGATAGTACTTATGAAAACTTCTGCTGCAGCTGTGTCTTATTTTGCAGTCCAGGGTGGTTTAACTGGATATCAGAGTATGCCTGCTTAGTCCTCTAGGACAAAAGGGAATTAAGAGACAAAAGCTAGAACTCACTTTCGGGTAGGTTCATGAGAAATGGAGTGTTGATACAATAAATGAGACAGTCTCCAAAACAGTGCAGTAGAAGGCCTGGATAGGAAAATGGCCAGAATGTGTTGTCATCTCCATACACAGCTGTATGTGCTTTCTGGTAAGCTGGAATCTGAGTGAAGCTTCTGTGCACTTGCTACTGGACAATGCTGTCTATAGTCCAGAGGCTCAAAAACAGGCAAGGATGGAAAACAGTTGACTTCCTTCTTTGTATTTACTGTAGCTTTGCATGGTTTTTAGGGAGGATAAAGGAATATAAATTAAATATTTAATGACATAGAAGATTTAAGACAGTCAGCTTTTTTAGTTTCAGAGACTTGTCCTGATCCTCTAAGAGCTGATAGACCTAAAAGACTATTTTGTCTTTTCATTTAGAGAACTATTTTGGTTGGAAAGTGAGCAGTGTAATAGCAGGCAGTGACTTCATGATCTTACCACATCATTAATCAATATTCTAAAATCAGTTTTACAACAGCTGTAGTAAATATGAATCACTTGGGTGCAGTGAACACTTGGCCACAGTCCAAGCATCGCTTTTTCTATCCAGTTCTGTTCTAGCCAGCAAATAGCTCAAGTGGGGACATGGCTGTGTTCATCTTGTGGTCCAGGGATAAGTGTCTTGCATAAAGGAAAACTGAAATTTGGCTGGTTGGATTTTTTTTTTTTTTTTTTTTTTTTTATTTATTGAGCAATGCAAACAAAAAGCCCCCAAGAATCAAATCACAAACCTAACTATAGCTCATACTAGGTCACTTAAACAGCTGGCTTTTCTTTGCCCATAAGATCACCTTTGGTTTTTTGCTTTGATGTGATGTATTGCATTACAGCAGCATATGCTTGGATGTTTTATAATCAGCTGTAAATCCATTGGTGAAATTTATCCTGTCTCTAATACCAGGAGGTGGCTGCCTGCACCACACCGTGTCTGTGGTATCAAATAGGAAATAAAAGATTGTTCATGACCTAGACAATATTTTGCATGGATGTTAGCAGTTGTATTTAAGAACCTTTTATTATTCCTTTTATAATAGGAGATGTATGATGAACAGAAAGAATTTAATAAATTGTAATGGACAGTGAACATTGTAAGGAGTTTTTAATATTCAGGGTGAATAAAGCAAAACGTGTATGTGTGGTTTTTTATATGTCACGGGAACCACAGTATGCATTACTACAAAACTGAGGAATCAGGTTTTTATGTGATCTTGCATTTCTAGACTGGCTGTGAAACTCTTAATACATCAGTGAAGTTGATTGGAAAAATGTCATCTTTGTGATAATCTGTAAATGGCCTGTAGTGCCATCACTGAAGTGCCACTGATGAACATTTAATTGATCAAGCATTGTTCTTCCTCTGCAGAAGCTTCAGTATGAGGCGAGGTGGATGGCGGAAACGAGCTGCCGATGGCGATGGATGGGGAATATGGGTATGTTCAAAACCTAGTGGCTTTTTTAAAAACAGGTAAATGGCACTGTTGTTAAAAAGGGGTTACAGTTTTGTTTTACATGCTAAGAGGACGCTATAAATTAAACCCTTTTGCTTTACTTGAAAACACTTAATTAAGTTTGAAAGAAATTTTTCAATTAACAGATTTTGAAGTCTGTGTTCACAATAATCAATAAATTTCATCATTAATAAGTGCAAACCCTTGAATAGTTTTAAATCACCATTTAAAAACAAACTAAGTAATTTGAACACTATTTACAGTTATGTCCACCACTTTCTGTAGTTGGACAATAACTGAGGCACCTAATTTACATCAATGTTTAGAATACTACTGTCCCATGTATATTTAAGAACTGAAAATATATGGAACCACATTGTTCTGTTAGGCAATGAGTCACCAATTTAGCACCCAAATTTGTATCATCCCATTTTTTCTTCTTCTTTCTTTTTATTCTATAAGATTTTCTATATATATAGAATCCTTTATATATATAGAATCTTTTCCTATAAGAAAAAGATTAAGGAGTATGAAATAAATCTTGCCACGTTGATAACAAGATGCAGTTATCTAAGTTTATGGTGGAGCATTTGCTGTTTTTCATTTGAAAAACGAATGTCTTTTGTGTGTCAGCCAAATACAGTTTGGAGGAATGTTCCTTAGCTTGACCAGTTTCTGTATGTAAATATTAGGAAATAGGACTGGCATCATGGGTTGTGTTTTGTTTTAATTTAAAAACTAGGGTGGGTACATGTCAGCAAAAGTTAAGAAATTGGAGGATCAGTTCCGGTCAGATTCAGCCATACAACAGCAGAGGGATGGAAATTCGTCAAGTATCTTCAGTGGAGTCGCCATCTACGTCAATGGCTTGACAGGTGAACCTTTGTTTTTTTTAAGGATCTGTATTGTGTTGTTCTCACGTTTACTACCATCCTGAGTGGAAATAACTGCAAAACACATGAATTTGCAGCTAAGTAAATGCATGACAATTACTTTATATGTTTTGTATATTCCATTGTTTTTCATGTTGAAGGTTGTCAATAAAAAATCTGATTTACATTCTGAATATAAATATTGCTTTACTATATAATTTACGTAACATAACTTGTAGAAATAGGAGTAGATCTTTCCATGTTTCTGTGATCTTATTATTTGAAATCAGGCCTTTTAATTTCCTCTATCCACCTACACTTACTAAATTTCTAATTTTTCAAATTAGTGATGGCTAGATTGTATGCCTTAAATTTACATTTGGGAGAATATGTCGAAGTTTTCTTGCTCAGAGTGGTATAATTTGTGAGACAGAATTTGTGTGATAGTGGAAGGAGGAACAAGAGAAGAAGTAAGAGATTTATGCATTGTAGGGACCATCTGTGGTGGACTAATACAGTGCATGTTAGCTGGAGTAAGGTTTTTAATCTACCATGCTTATGTTCATACTTCTCCTTATTTCTGTAAAGCAGCTTTATAACCTTTTGGAAACTCCCCAGAAGCCTTATTCAGGGATCTCTGCCAGGAATGTTGTGATTATTATGTAACTGATGCATAGTGCTTCTATGGATAGATTAGTGCTGGTTTAAGCACAGGGATCAAATGGATTGGAAGAGGTTAAGGTGGATATGTTAAACCATTAATACATCTGGATTGGTTGTTTAATGCAGGCATTTTCTTTAGTGAAAGTCCAGCATTTGTGTATTCTTCAAGCGGCTAGTCCCTAAAAAGAGCTCTAGAAGATGGTTGTCCAAAAGGCTGCAGTAGGAAAGGTAGCACTTGGAGAAAGTGTGTGCTATTTTTAGTTAAAAGCTGGAGGAATCATGAAATGTTAGACATGTTTTGAGTTGACAGAAAGGAATTGTAACTGTATCCTTTAAAAACTTTTTCCTTGTTCTTGTATTGTTCAAATTTTTTTTAAAAAATGTCTTGTGCTAGATTCACTATTCAAACATTGTTAGTGTTAACCCAAATCTTTTGGTGCCTGTGTGACGCCACTGCTAACATTTTCCAAAGCTAACACTTTTTTCTTTTTTTTTCCCACCTCTGCTTGCAAAATAAGTACTCTTTTTAAAACGATTGAGGAGATCAGAAAAGTTGTTGGTTTCTAAGGTATTCTTTGTTACCTGTAATCACTAAGAATAACCTGGTAAGGAAGGAGTGAGTTAACTGCTTCAGTACATCAGAAATTAAATAGTAGGAGTTCTGTGCTGTTGCTAATCCCTTTTGACATTAATTATTTTCTGTTGCTTCTGGGTAAAAACTATTCTCCTGAACTCTGGTGAAAAGATAATCTAATTTTTTATTATGTTGATGTAAAGCATTTTTTGATACAGTTTAACATTACATCTACTTGAGTATTTTTTCCTGCCTTCTGCCATACATATTGTGGGAAGCTCCTCTAAAGTAAGTAGAATGTTCGCATTTTGAATTAGTGTTTTCAAAACCAGTTTTCTGCATTTTTTGCAAAATGGTTTTCTGAATTGTTGTTTGAAGAACTTGTAAGTTTTTTTCCAGAATAAAACAATGGTTTGCACTATTTCTGATCATGGTATCATATTTATCAATTCAGGTTCTTTTTCTCACTGTATTTGCTGACACTAAACAGGAAGATTTCTGGTTTTAATTTTATAGATCCCTCAGCTGATGAATTAAGACGGCTGATGATGTTACATGGAGGCCAATACCATGTGTACTATTCCAGATCAAAAACAACTCACATTATTGCCACCAATCTTCCAAATGCCAAAATAAAAGAATTGAAAGGAGAAAAAGTAGTTCGGCCAGAGTGGATCGTGGAAAGGTAAGTTTATGTCTACTGTGTTTGGAGATTTTCCCTCTTGGGGGAAAAGAAACCAAGAAAAATCTGGGGAGAAAACAACTTAAAGATTGCATTTTGAGATTATGGTTTAGCTTAAAATAATTAAATCATAGAACAGCTGAGTAGAAATACCACTGTTACACTGAAGATTTGTTTCTTAGGGATTGTTCTTTAAGAAACTTCATCAAGACCATTCAGAAAGTCTCAAGCATATTAGGAAACTGAACATTATTCTGTTAATTCCATTTAATATCTAACCAGTTGATCAGACTTCATCTCAGGATGTTAAATAACTACTGTGTGATTGTTTTAAATCTCCTGTTGTGTGTTTTGCCTAAGTTTCATGTCATCTGTATATAAAGGGGGATGTCAGTTGAAAGTGTTCTCATAAAATTGGAACTAACCCATCTAAACATTTATTGTATTGTGACTTTATAAGAAAATAATAAAAACTAAAGGAAAAAAAAGTCTGCATTTTATTTACAAAATATCTATGTTCTTTGGTTTCTCCATGCACTGGAATATATAGAATCCACTGAAGCTGTCCTTGCTAAAGACAGTAGCCAAGCTCAGAGCAGTTAATGTGGCTTGCATCTCTCTTCTTCCATCTGAGGAACTCACAGGAAATAGAATAGGCAGGAATATGTTCTAGAAATTATCCTGCCAGTGTCATGCCATTCTTAAGTAGCCTCTTTCTGCTGGTAGATGACCAGCAGAAACAGGCAAGGAACTGTTCTGCAATGCATGTGTGAAATCTTATTTGCAGTTCGCTGGTAAATCTTATTTACAGTCCTTTGTATTCAGCTGTTTCATATCATGTATCTTTATCGGCAATTTTTAAACTTTAATTAGACATTTTAAGTTACTCAGTTTAAAAAAGACTTCAGATAGATTTTTTTTTTCCCCCCAGCAGTTTTAAGACCTCACCCCTGTGTTTAAGGACTTGGAAAACTGATCACAAGTGTGGTTTTATTTGGGAGATGTGACTGTTTTTAATTGGTGCCACTACTTGCTATGATTTTGACCAGATTGGAAAGATCAGTTTGTATACGTTCAGCAGAGACTTGATAGAACCTGATATGTCAAATCTCCTAATACTTTTATTCTGGTGTCAGGTTCTGCATTGTGGTTCTGGAAGGTTACACTGTAGAATAAGTCAGAAGAACCAAGTATAGACAGATACACGAGTATGAGCACAAGGAAATGGGGGAATTCACTGTCTCAACAGAACAGGGTACATACCACAGTCTAGAATAGAAGCTAATTTCACAACCATCTCTCTTTTTGTTTCTCCTCTTCTCAACAGTATTAAAGAATACTCAGTGATTAAATAATCCTTCTCTTTATATGGAATACCAAATTACGTTCTCAGTAGCTCAGTTGGTGAAAATTAGTGTAGTAGTTGTAGAAGTTTCCAATTTCATAGAATTGGAAGGGACCTTAAAGATCATCTAGTTCCAACCTCCTTGCCATGGATTAGGTCACCTTCCACTAGGCCGTGGATGAAGTTGTTTCCACAGTGAAGCTTCTCGGAGCAATCTGTTCCAGTGCCTCATGATCCTCACAGTAAAGTCTTTCTAATACCTGATCAAAACCTACCCTCTGTCAGCTTCAAGCCATTCCCCCTTGTCCTGTCACTACACACTCTTGTAAAGAGCCCCTCTGCAGTTCTTTTGTGGGCAATGTGATGGGTTTGCAATTTTTTCATTTTGTTTAAGAATCTACCCTAAAATGTTGCTGTCGCAAACTGCTGGTAAAACTGTGTTGTTAGATCTTTGGTCTTGTCACCCAGGGTTGCAGAATGAGGAAGTTGTTTGTCTGTGCAGCTTTGATTTGTTTCTTATGTCCATATATTATGATTTAGTCCTTATTACATGATCACATGCCATCTTTTTTCACTATGGCACCTGCCACATTCTCTGCACGGAAAAGATTGAGTTCAGGATGCAGACTGCTAATACAGTGCAATGGCTTCTCCTTTTTTTCTCCTGTTCCTTACTTATTGCATGTGACTTGAATTCTTTGCTGGTAATGAAATGAATAATTAATTCCCGTCTTTTATTGGTGCTTATCACTATAGCATCTGTCTGCTTTCCAAAGATTAATGAATGTAACATAGCACCATTACAGTGGCTATTATTTAATTTTTTTGAGAGCCACCTAAAGGACATTGAGCTAAAACACCAGAAATGTTCATAATTTGGAATATGCCATGGAAATTCTGCAGAGTTACTTGCTCAAGGATAGTAAGGCATGTGTAGAACTTTATTGCTGCATTAAAAGCTTTGCATATTCTGAACTATGATCTAAAGTCAGACTCTTATAAACCTGTTGTGAAATGGAAGTAGCTCTTGAATTTTGGTTTAGTTAGCATCCCATAGAGATCTTCTCTAACAGTAGTTGCAAAATCCAGTGTTGCAGGGTAATAGTGTGGTTACTGTAGTGACAAAATTATTCTTTCTGCATGCCCCTTATTGTGTGTTTTTGCTACCTCTCCATGTTTGCAACAAATGAAGGGAATTGCAGGCAGGCCTTCTTCCTAAGTCAGTATTCCTTTATTTGAAAAATACATCATTACTTTATTTGAAAATACTTTCATTTATTTGAAAAATACACCATTACACCGTACTACCATTATGTAGCGTGGAAAGATTGTTGTGCAGTGAAAGCCAAATTCAGGTGATCTGAGAGCTTGACTTTCAAATTTGAATATTCTTTTAGCATTCTTTGACATTTATAATCACTTTTCAGAGACTGAGGATAACTAACATGAGGTACCAGTATTTGGATTCCTTATTTTGATTTTCAAATTGGGTGAATATTTTTCCTAAAGAACTGTGTTAATCTAATACAAATATGAAGAAAATAGTTTAATAAGAAAAAAAAATGTTATTCTGGTATGACACATAGTTTTCTGATGAGAAAATGCAAATTTCAAATGCAAAAGAGAGGAGTAGATATCATTTGCTATGACTACAGTAGTGCTTTTGATACAGTCCCCTGTTGCATTACTGAAGACAAATTGGGGAGGTATGAATTGGATAGTGGGCTGCTGGCTGAGGGATGCAAGTACTGGCCCAGCTGACTCGGTCACCATAGTGGTCAGCAGTTCGGAGCCAAACTAGCAAATAGCCACGAGGGGCATTTCTGAAGGGGTCATACTGGGGCAGATGCAGTTTATGTCTTCACTAACAACATGGACATTGGTGATACAGTGGAAAGTAGCTTCAGCAAGTTTGTGGATGATTTAGAAGGCAACAGTTGACATACTGGAGAGAAGGTCTGTCCTTTGGAGAGCATCGACAGACTGTAGGAATGGGATGGCAGAAACTTGACGAAATTCAACAAAGCAAAATGCAGAGCCCTGAACGCAAGACAGAATTGGTTCCATGCAACCAGACAGGCTAGGGACTCACAGGCTGGGACACACCCTTGTAATCCACCAGGACCCTCAAGTCTTACCCTAAAAGATAACCATGAAGCTGCAGTTGTGCCCTTGTGGAGATAAAGGCTAACAGCAACTGGTTGCATTAGCAAGACCACAGTCCAGATCAAGGCAAGTTATTCTTCCAATTTGATCAATACTTCTGAAGTTAAACCTGGAGTTGTGTGCCAGATTTTGGGCTTTTCAGTAAGAGAAGTACTGACAACTGTGGTGTTCAGTCCAGAGGAGTGCCACCAATAGGAGCATGTGCTATATAACAAGAGGCTGAGAAAGCTGGTTCTGTTCTGCTTGGAGAGAGGACTAGATGGGGTCTAATTGTTGTCTTTCATTACCTCTATGGAGGTTACAGGGAGTGTGGAGCCAGATTTTTCTTCAAGATGTACAGCAAGAGGACAAGAGGCAATAGTCACAAGTTGCAGCAAAGAAAATTTCAGCTATAAGAAAAAGATTTTTCACAGTTAAAAGAGAGTAAGCAATGAAACAGGTGCCTAGAGAGAGTTGTAGAATTTCTGTGTTTGGAGATACTCAAAATTAGGGTGGACTTTTAGTCCTGGGCAACCTGATATGACTGTAAAGATAACGTTTTGATCAGTGTTTGGTCTAGAGACCTCCAGAAGTCCTTTCCAACGTATTTTTTTTTTTAGTGATTATGAATTCTATGACACAGGGAAGGTGAAATGGGTAAAGATGTTGAATGGTACATCTAAATTAGGATTCCTATTGCTGCATGTTAATGCAGTTTGGAAAAAAACAACTGTTTGTTTATCTAGTTATGCAGCTAGTAGCTAAAACTGTGATGTCATAAACAAGTTCTTAAATAAATGTTAGTTTGTTTAATCATCTTGAAATTGTAGCAATTACTCTGAAATATTACCAAGTTGGTTCTGCACCTATGTTCACATGGCCTTTGGAGAAACAGTCAAGTCAGGCATTGTAAAAACTCAGTTGCTGCATTACCACTCTGTGAAAGCTTTGGAATTCTCCCAGGTGTATTTTTATCTCTTTTTGGCAATGTTTAATGCAAATAATGTTCCTTTATGAGTGATATATAATCATGTATCAAACAGTATTTAATTGATATATTTTTGGGGCTGTTTTGCTATTCCATTTCCATAGTAACCTTACCAGGTATATGTATATGCTTAACTAGTTTTAATTTATCTAACTGGAAAATGTGATCTCTTGCTATATTCTCTCTAATTGCAGCCAGAAAGCTCCCAAGGGCTTTTGTTCTACTGTCCAGCTCCCTTGACAGTAGCACAGATTGGAGCAAGAGAAAGCATTTAGGTGCTGAAAAACACTGAGCTAAATTATCTATAAAATCTGACTCCAGTTCTGTCTTCTAAACTAAATGCTAATACTAATCTGCTTTCATGTGGGGGAGGTTCCTCTGCTGGGAGAAGTCCCAGCATCTCTGAGCCAGTGTCCAGTATGAAGGATTGTGTACCAAGAAGAGGTGAAGTGTAGGCTTGGATAAAGGCTGTTATCGCTGTTGCCAGCACCAGGTGTTGGGGTGGAGAGATTAAATCATCCTCTGGTGTATTTTTGAGGCTATTTCACTTCCAAGTGTGTGGCTTCCCTAAGGAATTTAGCAGTTACTCAAGTATAATTGCAGTTTCAGTAGAAGATGAAGAGGGAGATAGACTGGAACACAGTAGGAATAACTGGAATGATTGCTGTAGGTATTTATGGAAGATCTCTTTGGAAATTATTCTTCTGTTTAGCTTGCCTCAGTGAATTTTTTACAAGAAGAGGTAATTAGCCTTGTGGAATGGAAAAAGTAGTTAATTTTTAACAGTGAACTACGTCCTAGCTGACCTCTTTCAAATTCTACCCTAATTTGTTCCATGTTAAAGAGCTCAGTCAGTATTGTTCAGGTAGAATAAACTGGACCACTAACCAAAGGTTTTCTGACTGTTTTGTTTAAATTCAATATTTGAGGTTTGTGTGTGTCAGTTGGAAAGAGAAATGGATGTAGGCTACTGACCAACATATATTTGCAAATACCGTTTGTTGTACCAGTCGCCACAGCACAAATTACTTTTCAGTTCAATCCAGTTAAGGGTGAGAAAGGGGTTGTGGGAGGCACTACAAGTACAAATAAGAGGGTTCTTTTAGCATAGAAGGTTGGGATTTTTTTAAATTTCATAAGCAGTAACCTGGTTTTTCTTTTTTTTTCAGCATTAAAGCTGGACGTCTCCTTTCGCACGTTCCGTATCAGCTTTACACCAAGCAGTCAGGTGTTCAGAAAGGTCTCAACTTTAACAGCATACGCAAACCTGAAGATGCTGTGCCAGGTCCAAGCAATATAGCTAAAGATCTCAACAGGGTGTAAGTGTTTCTGATTCTGTAATGCAGATGCTCATCATTCACCCATACTGAGCTTGCATTTGTAAATAGCATTTTTAAAGCTCATTTTAGCTCTGTAAGAGGCAAGCTCTGAGGTGCTGAAATTTAAAAGTAAGGTATAGCTGTATAAATAGTTGAGGAAAGAACTCAGTTAACCTTGACTCCAAGCCTTGTCTCTAGTCTTTGGACCACAGTTTGATAATATGACCTAGGAGTCCTAGGGTGCAATATATATGTATGGGACCAACAGTCAAGCATTAAAGGATTCAGATAGGTGACACTGAAAAGTGAGTCTTTATTTCAAAAATAAAAAGCTGGTGACTACTTCTGCTAAAGGTGCCTAGGAATGAATATAAATGTATGCTAGTTGTTAATCTCTTTCTTTAGCCTCCTAAAAAAAAAAAAAGGAAGTCGCAGCATACATTATGTATGCTAACACCAAGGTTTAAGTCATGCTTGAGAAAGAAGATGGATTGAAAAATTAAATTACAATATAAAAAAGTATCCTAAGAGACCTAAGACCTTGAGAGGAGACTTGAAGAGAAAGCACCAGTGAAACTTTTTAACTGGCAGAGGAATTGGAATTTGGAAAGAAACATTCCACTTGAGCTCTTCTATAGATTTTTTTTTAATAATAAGGTTCCTGCATCTTTTTCAGAAATACACATTTGTTCTTTATAGGCAAGAATAATAACATTATAGATTTTTTTAGGTTGGAAAAGATACCTGGATGTCATCTGGTTCAATACTACTATTCAAGCAGGGCCAGGGATACTGTGCAAGATACTATACCTTCTGATTTGTACTGGTGATCTGAGTTCTTCCACAGTCTGCTGATTTTTTTACAATCCAGTCATGCATAATGCTGAGAAGGCTTCACTACATGAGTGGGATTTGTCTAGACTTAGGAAATAAAACCAGTCTCACAAAATTAATATCTTAAGCAGTATTTCATACCCATATTTTAAACAATGAGTGGTGCAATCATCATCTCCTCTTACTATTGCATTGTTAAAGATTTTTTAAATGAGAAGAATATTCAGACTTCCCAAAATGGCAATGTAGTCTGAAAAATGTGACTTCAAAAGCCCCCCTGTCCACTAAGTATGTGCCACTCAATATACCATTTTCAACCACACAACTCTTCAAAAATACTATGTTTACTGCAATTTATATTTGGATAATCTTAACCAAATTGTTTTCGTGCTTAATTGAGTGTCTGGTTTCAGTGGTGTACTGAATAGCTAATTTTTCCCCACCTTTTTTTTTTTGTACTTAAATTGCTAGCTTTGGGAGCTGGGAGTGATGGTTGGGTTTATTGGGTTTTTTCCAGCAGATCAAGAGTGTATAGAACTCTTGAAGACTTGGGTTTTCATTTCCAGAGTTAATTTTTTGAATGAAAGCTTTGTCTTTGTGCTAGTGTGCTTGTGACAGAATACCCTGGTTTATGTGCTTAAAAGCAGAAAATTAGTTTGTTTGTGGCTTTTATCAAAATTAAGTGATTTCTAGATCTTGAACAGATTTTTTCATACAAAAAAATAAAATGGATCTAACATTAATCTAAAATAATTCCCCAATAAATAGTTCTCTGTGTATACTTTCTCTTTCCTTTCTGTTTGTTTATAACTAGTTAAGGAAAATCACATCTCTTGACAAAAGGACAGCTCCTTCTGATGATTTGCATATTCCTGCAACATTCATGTGTGCGTGGCAGTACAGTTCTGTTAACAAACAAATAATTACTGTAATTCAGTGGGAGACAGCCTGCCAGATTAAAGGCCTTGGAAATAGCTGTTCTCATGGGAGCATGGTCACTCCCATGTATACTCCTAGTTAATATTACATGAAATCTGTAAAATCTTTGGTAGGGTGTTATATTTTGTGCTGTGGAGAGGATGTGGCTCAGAATTTGAGATAACTGGCTTGGAAATGTAACTGAAGTATAAATTGAGAACAGTTAAGAAGGAAATGCTTGAAATTACATGTAAATGTGCCTTTATTTATAAGAGATTTGGTATTTAATTATTATATCTCTTTCAGAAATCATATTAAAAAGTATGAAGTGGAAAATGAAATCACACCCAATGGAATAAACAGCTGGAATGAGGAAGAGGAAGAAGAAAGTGACAATTTTGGATTTACGGAGCTGGAGGAGATTCTTCCCATACGGAAACAAAATGGGATTCAGTCTCATAAAGACAGCACTGCCCTTTTTAATGGACACACACACACTTCTGCCAGTGCCTTAAAGACACAGGATTGCTTGGTGCCCTCCGGCAACGGTGTTGCAGGCAGGTTGTCTCCAGGCCCTGTGCAGGAGGAGGGGAAGACTGACAAAGGCATGGTTGACTTTAGAGACTGCACAGTGCAGCAGTTGCAGCAAAGCAACAAAAATACAGACTTTTCCTGGAGTCAAAACAGGACTATGAGTAACTCATCCTCATCTTCATTTTTGCACAGTAATGCTAAAATAAATGGTGCTCACCACTCAACTGTTCAGGGGCCTTCAAGCACAAAAAGCACTTCTGGACCTGCTCCTAGCAAGGCAGCTTCCTTACCTGTGTCCAAACCTTCAGATTGTAGTTTTATTTCTGACTTTTATTCGCATTCAAGACTGCATCATATATCAACGTGGAAGTGTGAATTGACAGAGTTTGTCAACAGCCTGCAGAGAAAAAACAGCGGTGTCTTTCCAGGAAGGGAAAAAATTAAAAAATGGAAAACAGGCAGGTCTGCACTTAAAACTGACACAGGTAGATACTTGTTTAAGAAGGTTTATGTTAAGAAGATGCCTTATATCTTCGTACATTAAATGTCCAAATGAGACTACATAGTTTAGTATTGAGTATTCATATTATAGTCAGACTATCTGGAAAAACTTGATGACTTTGGTGCAGTGAACACTAATGGATGCAAGTGCTTTTGGCTTTGTTGGGGTTTTTTTAACTTAAAATGTTACTTAATGTGATACTCTGGTCTATATTCAATTCTTCATTGTAGAAATAGTATTTCTGACTTTACCAAGATACATGGATTGATAAGGGAGAAAAATACTATGTATATCTGAATACACAAATCTGTAGTTGCTGTGTGAAAATCTGCAGGGGGTGGAAAAGAGAAGAAAAATCCTTATTGTTCAGCATGAGCATTTAAAAGATGAGTAATATTTGGACGTGAGTTAAAATCTAAATTTTTTTGTTAGTTAGAGTTTTATGTAGCTCTGCGTCTGTTAAAGTGGGTAGTAGTGTCATAAAGAGATTTTTGAACCTGGCTTCAAGAGAAATATTTAATGTCATTGCATCAAGGGCCAAAGTGAAAAGGTATAGAATTCATTAGAGTCAAAGTGTTACAGATAAAATATTTTGCATCTTTAGAATCTCTTGTTTACAGTCTTATTAAATTAAAAGGTTAGCTCTGTACCATTAAAGAGATTCTGACTCCTGTGCTGTAAAATTACTCACTTGTAATCATATGAAAATATGCTTGAGAAATTGCCACATCAAAAAAATTGTTAGATAATAAATTTACTGATTCTGTGTTTGTGTTAGGACACCCCAGTTATCAAACATGTTAGCTTATGGACTACTTAATGTGTATTTTTTTACATCAAAATGTGGTATAAGCTAATATATTTTTATTTTCTCTTTGATTTGGCCTAGATTATTCAAATAGTTAATGCTTGTGATTCAGTTGACAAGTAGCAGCTCCTTAACTTGATCGCTTGATTTGTAAATACGCCATTATGAGACAGTCCTTATTTTTCAAATAATGAGTTCAAAATGTAAATTATTAAAACCAAGAGCATATTTTTCTGATTATTCAGTAATTAACTCAGATGTTAAGTGGAACAGTTCACTTGGTGTGTTGAAGTATTTTTTCACTGTTACACTTTATGCATTGTTCAAGTGAATTTTTTTTTGTTAGCTATTGCCACCTTTGGTAGGTCAGCAACACAGACATGCAGACTTGAACTTGTAGAAAGCATTTCTAGTGTTTCAGGCATGTACGATTTTCAGTGAGGAGTCACCTTGCTCATCTTCGCTGAATGTTTGCATGCGTCTGAGTACAGCAGTGACAAAATCCAGTTGCATGGGACTTTCAGAACTAACTGTGGTGTGTTTCATGAAGAATAAAGGTAGCTCGTAGTGCAGCTAAACTTACATTGTTGTCTTTTGAAGCAGTCTTCTGATGAACAAAAAGGAGTAAAATTCTCTTCTGATTCGGTGTTAACGTAACGCAAATAAGATCCAGTTCCAACATGCATTAATCTTGGATTTGGGGAACCTTGTTAGGATAAAAGGTGTTAATTATAAGAAAATAAAAACCAGAAACTCTTACGTTAATTCATTGTTTAGGCTGTTTGTCTACTGCTTATGTTTTATCTTTCTTGGAGTAAATACCTTCTTGGTGAGAGGAAACAGAAATATTTATGGTTTAGAGGTGGTAAAAACTTGATAATAGACCTTGATGACTACTGTGAGTAGTAGCAAAGTGTATAAATTAGGGTTCAAGTTTTCTATTGGTGTATCTTCATACTAGGTAATGTGTCTGTTGCGAGCTCAGCCAAGCCACAGAGCTGTATAATGCACGTGGATATGGATTGCTTCTTTGTGTCTGTGGCTATCCGAAATAGACCAGATCTCAAAGGTCAGTATTTTAAGTCTGTGTGTTACCGTTTACTTAGTTAAGCCTTTAGAAAAACAAACTTGCACAATTATAAAATTAATTTGGCGTACTAATCTTTTTTCTTGCATCTTCAGTAGTTAGGCCATGCAACTTTCATATTCCTGTTTATTTTCTCACAATCCAAAAGCAAGTGGAAGAGAAAACTAGAATTCTCCTTGCTATCTCCTTTCAGTATCTAAAGCAAGAAGAGAGAAGTTAAATCTGTAGTAACTATTCTCTGTGACATTGTACATAAACTTACTCAGATTTTAATCTACCGTATTAGAAATTGGAAATCAAATTCCAGTTATACTAAAAGTGGGGTATGGGCATTGTCTATTAAAAGAAAAAGAGATAAATTAAAGAAAATGGGATAGCCTAATATTCTTCCTGAAGTAGTTTAGGAAGCTTTGTTTAACTACAAAAGTGGAAAGGTCGAGGTTGAGAATTAATTGTCTCTACCTGATGCATATTTTTCAAGAGAAGTTTGCTTCTCCTTTCCTTTCCTTTCCTCTCCAAGCTGTTACACATGAGATATTATTAGACCTGGAGAATTCAGGAATTTTCGGTTGGCATTTAGAAGTCTGAGTTGTGTGATCATCCTTAAGACATAGGAGAGTTAGTGGAACACCTTAGCAAATTTTGGTGGGTTTGTTTTCTACAAGTGTACCGTTCAGAAGTGGGGATGCTAGTTCTGTGCAAACACTGAACTGCAGGGGTGCACAAGTTTGAAGACTTGTTGCAGTGGTGACCATCTCACACTCCCGGCTCTCGCAGATCCTGGGAGAAGAGTAAGATGCATATCGAGTTCCATTGCTCTCTTCTGTCCAAAGGCAGGAGCAGCTGCATCAAAGATTCTTCTGCTGTGTTTGGTTCTTTAAAACTTGATTTCCTGCCAAGTTTCAAATTCCATTACTGGAACATAAAGAATGTAGGACTTTTCTGCAAATACTTTTTCTGTTCCACAGAAGTTTGCCAGACTTTTCAGAGCATAAATTAACTTGCTTTGGAAACACCATGGAGGTGTTGATATTGCAGAAAAGTCAAAAGTTTACTAAAAATTTTGGTTTGCACAGTTAAAACTAAGTAGAACTAAGTGTTACAGCATGTGTATATTTTTCTGATTTACTTAAGCTAATAAACATGTTGAAGTATTTAAAATCAGTCCAGTGTTTGCTGTATCTTAAACTAATGAATCAATAGGTTATTAGTGAAATTTCACAGCTTCCATTTACATTACTGTTATTAAAGACAAACTGGTGTTAACTGTATTTTCACTTGTGAAAAACTTTTCTTCTTTACATGTGACTGCAATTAAGACAGGTTCATTGTCACAATTCCAAGGCTGTTTCTTAGCTGTTCCTTCTTTAGTGCCTTGAGAGCATCTAAGCTTGAAAGAACTTATAAAAAGTAAAATAAAAATCCTTATGATCTTATCCTAACTGTGCTGTTATTAAAATGTAAGCTATTATAGGTATTGACCTATAAGTATATGCATTTTTCTCCACAGGAAAGCCAGTAGCTGTTACTAGTAACAGAGGTACAGGGAAGGCACTGCTGCGCCCTGGTGCAAACCCCCAGCTTGAACAGCAATATTACCAGAAAAAGCTATTGAATGGCAAAGCAGGTACAGATAAGTCTGTCTGTATGTATGTTTTTAACTGTTGTTATGGAAGACTTTTTCTTTAAAATTATTCAGAAAGTGTACCATGGATAAATTTATTTCTTTCATGTGAGAGATTTCAGAAAAGAATTACCTTTGGACAACACAGTGCTCTGTGGCCTCAGTAATAGCAGGACCCTGTGGCTTCTTGTTAGTTAGCTTTGCTCAGTGTGGGTAAATTACTTTAGAGTAATTTCAGGTTTTACTCACTTTCTTGAGGTTGAGTGTAAGATAGAATGTTAGTAGTTGTTTAAAATGAAAAATAAATGCAGGTTGTCCAGGATCACTTTTTTCTCAGAAAGTCAAGTATAGAGAAAAATAAATTTTAAAAGTCTACTACAGAGTTTTTTTTTCTGTAAAAGTAGTAACAACAGCACATGGCCAGTGAGAAACTGATTGTTTGAAGTTGGCTTTTGAGTTGCATATGTAGAATATCTGTGTACAATGAGTTAATTAGGGTGGTCCATAGAGCATTTTAGGTCTCTGGAAAGTCTGTGCAATTTTCATGAATTCTGTTTGTTCAATTTTTTTTTTTTTTTTTTGAAAACCAGGTTGTTTGTTGTAGTTTGAGAATTCCATACTTGCCTGCAATAATTTAGAAATGTTTTACTTTCTGTGTCCTCAAATAGTAGTGCACTAATATAAACCAAAGTTTTATTAATAGGTTTTATTATACTGCCCGAACTTTATTTAGTATGAGAAAGTATATTGCTGAATATTGGCAACTTAAGTGGCCAGTAACAGTCTTATTTAATCATCTAGAAGCGTAGTTCTTGCCACAAAGTTGGTAAAAAGTGCATATACAAGGGGTAGCTGCTATTTAAGTTTGATTTAGACTTGGAAATTGAATTTCTCCTTTGCCCTTTTGTCTAGGCAGTTTTTACCAAATTTGTGATACCAAGTACTGTTGTTATAAAGTTTACACCCCAGTGTTTTCTTTTGGTGAGACAAGATGGGGCAAAAGACAGGTTGTTCTTCCATGGTTGTTTATGAAACATTAGTACTTTGGAAATTGGCAGGTTGTTGGGGGTTTTGAAGACATTTATAGAACCAAGATATTACTGGAAGTGATGGCATTTCATTTGTCTTTTTTGCCGTAGTTTAAGAACACTTCAAAACTGAAGTAGAATATAAGTTTGTGGAACGCACAAGCTTTTAAGGACTTTTCAGTATGCTCCAGACAGAGATATCTGTGGTCTTGATGGAGTTGGATTTTCTGTAGTAGAGCTTTTGTATGAAGTATTTATTGGTAGTTCAGTTTATGCAGTGACTTGTTAACTTTTATTAAGGCCTTGAACTGGATAAGGATGTGACTATACAGCTGAGTGGTTTGGAGAGTTAGGTGATTGAATTACAGTTTAGCTTGTACGTAGCATGTTCTTTGGATTCACAAATTCAGTAGTATCTCTCCTGCTGTATTTATTGCTTAAGTGTACAGCAGCTTTCAACCTCACTTGTATATCAAGCTCTGTTTCTTACTGTGGCAGCTTTTTCTGGATATCACACATTCATTTCTTTAACTTCAGCATCCAGTCTCAACTGGCTTGCATGCAGGCAGGCAGCTAGCTCTTTCTTTCTTGACACTTAGGCTGATTGTGTAGCCTGTTGTTTTGGTGAAAGGATTTTTTCCAAACACTCTTTTTATAGTCTCAGTTTCATTAGCTGCCGTTCATAATATTTTTGAGTCTCTGTGTATTTTATCTCCATGTGCAATCGTTTTGCCCATTAAAAGAAAACCAGACCTGTTGTTTCTGCTTGCATTTTCTCATGGTTTGTCTTCCTTTTGGGGTAAAGAAATTATAGTTAGTTATGGTCTTAGATGTAAAGGTGGAATTGCTGATTAGGCTTCTCAGACATGACAGTATCTTAGTAAGTGACACACTTCACAGCATGTATTTAAATGTGCCATGCCAGAGGGAAATACAGTGCAGTAGGCACAAGCATTACATGCAAGAATGCTTTTACAAAAATGTCAAAAATACAGAATAGTGAATTAGGCTGTTTAAACAGACACGATGGGGACATGACATATAAATTAAATAGAAAGGTAGTTGGGAGGAGCTTAGAACATGAGCATATTTTTACGTCCATGCTTCTACATGGAACCCACTTCAATTTTTGGTGCTTCATACTTTCCAGGCTGTTCTCTGTTCTCTGGTATTGCCTTCTCCAGATCTTGCTTATTTGAAAAAAGGTTCCAAATTACAAACCTACCAAAACCATGGAAACAGAGCACCTCACCCCCTCAAAAAAAACCCCAACAAAAATACAACCAAAAAAAACCCCAAACCCTTGTGAATCACTTTTGACCAAACACTGAATTCTGCTGCTTCATTTACTTCTTTTTTTTTTTTTTTAATTACTTCTTTAGTGATACTGGTTCCTGACTTTGATCTGCATTGCTAGACAAATACCTAGTGTCAACAGAATCTTCAGTCTTTTATGAAGTACTTTCTTTTTCTTGTATTAATTCATCTAAAAATGCATAACTTTTAAATTTAAAAACTTGATACCACTTTCACCCTAAATCCCCAAATTGGAGATAGGCTTTCTAGATAGTAGAAATTGCTTCTCTACATACATGCCATCTTTAACATCCATGTTCTAAAGATAAAAGATTAACATATGTTAATCAGGATTCATAGTTTGGGGTCTCTTCTATGGCCAGGATGCCCAAGATGTGAATGTTTTCTAGACTTCCTTTCCCTCAACCCTAGAATCTCCCTTTTCATTCTAAAGAGCAGCAGATTTTAATCATCATATTAGTCACAGATTTATTCTCAGCGATTTCTTTTTCACAGACTTGGGTCCTGGCCTCTGATTTCTCCATCCGTTGCTCCACATTCACCATGTGCCTGTCTAGTTTCCCAGCTTTTGATGAGAGGTTCTCTACCTTGCCTTCCATTGAGGACAATGTGTTCTGCATTGCCCTGAATTTCACATGGAGTGACTCCATCAGCTCATGGGGGGATCTGCTCAGCTGCGATGTGGAAAAAGCCGACGAACCCAGTGAAGATAGACAAGATGACAGCATCATCTCAGGCCAGGGCACAGGAAGGCATGGACTAAAGAAGTTGTTCTTGTCATTCTTATCTTTATTTGGGGCATAATTTTGCTCTGATTTTCAATTGCAGACATCTTAGGTAACTTACTGAGCTCATCATAAACTAAAATATTTAAGAAATTAAAAAGTGCACAAATATAGCAGAAATTCTGAATAAAAGCAGTTTTCCACATGAGTTAGGCTCTCCCCCTGATATCTCCACTCACTCATTACACAGCTTTCTCTGGTTTGATAGCTACTCATATGTGCACATAGCACCAGGTTTCCTTTCAGTCAGATTGTCGGTGTGTAAGTTGTCAGTACTGTGGAATACAATTAGGCATTGTGGCACTCTATATTCATTGTGGCACTATAATGAACTCCCATTTATTATATCACAAAGGTGTATGGTATTAAATGGACTGCAGTAATGAAAAAGAACTGCGTAGTGGATTTCATTTTAAATAAATAGAAGCATTTTATCCATATGATACCTCGTTGTTTGATTCTGATGGGAGTTTGGGCAGGCATAGTAGTTTTTGTGTCTAGTGATTTTTTTCAAGCTGATTCATATTTAGATTATAGCACATATTTCAAGGTTTACATACTGTGAAAACCCCAACAGAACTAGAAATCTTTTGCTTGTTTCCATTATTCAGTGTCATGGAATTCCGTCTAGTACCTAGTACCCAGTGGGCCTGGAGGATTCTTTAAAATTTATGTAAGAATATGTAGTAAAGTTTTATAGAATTAGGAAAGGTCTATCTCATTTTAAGTCTGAGGTTGCGGTACTTATAATTGTATCATTTTGATCCAAGATAAGTTTGTGGTGATATTTGAAAGAAATTGACATATCCTAATAAGAGAATTATTAGTAAGTAAAAGCAGAAGTTATTTCAGTTACTATCCCCATAAGAGTGTTAAAGAAAATAGAAGTTTCTAGCTAGTGTCTTTTATTTCAACTAATTGGCATTCTGGTTTTCACTTCTTAAAAATCACTTCGTGGTATCTAGACTGTTAGAAAAATAGTTTCAAGTATGATATGAAGTGGATTTATATGCTATATGACATTTCAGTGTTCTGATATCAGGGGTGCATTTTGTAAAAAGGAATATAGCTAAGTGTCTTCTTGTTTAGTCGAGCAGTTGTTAAATTATTTTTAGTGTCTTGTATTTGTTGGCAGGATGTGGTTCTAACAGTTAGCCATATGTGTTTGATCATTTTTATGATCACTAAAGCTAAGATCATTCTTATTTTACAGTATGGTATATGTAGTCACCAATGAGCTGCTGTCTAGTAATTTTTCTATTAATATTGTTCTCAGTAGTATGTACAGACCTATCCAGAAAGACATTACTGGGGAAGGGGTCTGGGTTTTTTTCTGGACCACAATATGAATCAGTATTATTAAGAACATCTTCGTCAAAAGAGATAACAGTGTAGAAATTGTATAAAATAAAATTGATTCTTTTTATTTTATTTGCATTCATTCTGTTGAACTGTTAGGAAGAATAACATAGACAACTTCTATTTTTAAGCAGAAATTAGAGTACCTGATCAGTTGGACTCATCAGTCTGGGAGAATACGGATTCCACACATGTGAATGGAGCTGACTTCAATCTCACTGTTCTGTCCATGGCTGAAATAGCTTCTTGTAGTTATGAAGCCAGGTAGGTCGAAGTTACCCAGTAGTTTGCTTGAAAGTCCCATACAGATAGGCATAAGATGTCCAAAAATAGTGGTTATTAATGTCTTTACATTTATCTAGAGAAGAAGTTTCTGTTCAAAAGTTGTAATTATATAGGTTGTTAGAACTTAACAGAAACTCTTCCCTGTGGATGCTGCTGCTTGGTAGATGCTGCTCAGTAGCTCTCAACCCAACCTACATACAACTTGAAATAAAGCCTTTGAAGAAAAACCTTGTGCCTTTCACTGTAGTACTCTTGAATTCATGTTATCATCATGTCTTTGTATCAACGTTGCAGTAGAATTAATGATACATTCTGAAGGTTTTATTTCAAACCGAAAGTGTAGCTATTAAAACCACTTTTTGCAGAGACTTTGCTGACCATCTCCAATGGCATAACTTACAAAGGTTTATAATATGAAACAACTTGTATAAATATAAGCACAGTGTTCGAAATACAGGGGGTTTTCCCTGATGGAAATAATACTCCAGAAATTATGTCTTGGTTGTAAGGTTTCTTAGGCTTGCTAGGATAGACAGGGTTCTATTTGTTTCTCAAAAAGACTTAATTTATTAGCAGGAGCCTAATTATGTAAGCTTGCACCTTGGAATATAACATCTCAAGACCTTAGTCACTGCAGTATATGTGTGGTTTTAATTTGAAACAGAAAATAGCAAGTATGCTTTCTGGAATCTTTGTCTTTAGCATTTTCCTAAAGGGAGGTTTCGCATGCTCCATGGCTTAATAATAATACACAGCTCATTCAAATGCTCTAATTGCAGTTATTTTTTTAACCTATTAAATTTCTACCTGTTGACCGAATTCTTATTCCCATTTTTGTGGGAAAAGACAAATAATTAAATTGAAAGTACTCCCAGTTAATTTGTGGAAAAGTTTGCACTGTGTTTACTTGAGGTTTATTTTATTATTTAATTTTAGACAAGTTGGCATAAAGAATGGAATGTTTTTTGGCCAAGCAAAAAAGTTGTGTCCAAATCTTCAAGCAGTTTCATATGATTTTGATGCATACAAAGAAGTTGCACGGACAGTATATGAAATACTAGCAAGGTAATGTGCTGTTTGTTTGCATGATCTTCATGGTAAGGTTATCAAGCATATTTTGTTTGCCACTACTGAATGCTATTATTCATTTTGTATTTTTGTCTCCCACTCTTCAATTTCAGTGAAGTTATTCCTGTTTGAGGTTTTCCTTTGTACTATTTTTGTTACTTTGAGCACCATGCTTCTGAGCATTCTTTTATCCTGAAGCCAAATGCTGTAAACAATCAAGATCTGACTTCCAAATGAATCAGTGTAAAGTTTTTCACTGATTCACATAGTGAGAAGTGGATTCCTGCTTAGAAGGGAGATCCTTCCAAGATACGTTTTTTGAGTAATTTAAGAACACGTCATTAGAGTAACATCTATTAGAAACCACTTTCTGATTTAAAATACACTTGAAATAAAACTGGAAATTTGTTATTGTCAATGAAAAACAAATATTCAACTCCCTCTCCAGTTGTTCCTTTAAAATCAAGATGCATGTTGAAATTAGTCTTACATTAGTAATATCACTGTAATTTGCTGTTTTAGCATTTTTAATATCTAAGTGATATGTAATACAAAATAGGCAGGGAAGTGCCACCACAGAAGGAAGACTTTATTCGCTACATATTTGTTTTAACAGATGGTGAGCTGTTGCTGGTGTTTCACCTCCTTTACTTTGTGTTGATAGCTATACTCATAACATCGAAGCAGTCAGTTGTGATGAAGCACTAGTAGATATCACTGAAATCCTTACAGAGACCAGACTGACTCCTGATGAATTTGCAAACGCTATCCGCACTGAAATCAAAGACCAAACTAAATGCACAGCTTCTGTTGGGATGGGTAAGTAACTTCGTTTCTGTATACAAGCAGTGACTGCTTTTGGTAATGTATCAAAGCTGAGTTTGCTAAAACTTTTGTTCCTAATTAATACTAGAGTTGAGTATCTGTGCATACCCGTACTGAGTGTATATAAGTGTGTGAAATCCACCTGTGAGACAAGCTGAAATTCATGACTCCAAGGAGAATTCTTCCCTTATTAACTTTGCAATTGCAGTTAGCACTGCAGTTTAACTGCTGTTAAGGCAAATAAGTGCTGGCTGCCAATTTGAAGGTAGACATTGCAAATATAGATGAATAGATTTCGTTAAATTCTTGGTAGAAGTCAAAGAATTTGACTGTACTTTCTGCATTTTTTCCTTGAGTGTTAAACTGTGGCATTCTACTTGAGGATTGACAGAAGTTACCACAGACATGCTTTAATTTGTTGTTTTTACAGGTTCCAATATTCTGCTGGCCAGAATGGCAACTCGTAAAGCAAAACCAGATGGACAGTATCACTTGAAACCTGAAGAAGTGGATGATTTTATCAGAGGGCAACTTGTTACCAGTCTTCCAGGTATTCCTATCTTTTAGAGGGTATTTTGCCTCCTGATATTAAACCAGTTTCAGCTACAAATTTGCTTTCTAGATCAAGCAGGATTAGCTGCTATTCCCTGTTTATGACCCAAAATGTGATGGACAGTAAAGACATACGGCATCTACCTGTGTGAAAACAGGCTTTATTATATTTTTATTGTTCCAGGAGAATACTTAAAAGGTTTGTAACATAAAGCATTTCCTGGCATTGTTACTTCGTACACATAGACAGTGTACTGTGACACAGGCATGTTGCAAGCAGTGCTGAGTAAGCACTCATTTATGCTTTCAGTGATCAGCCTGCATGTATACACAGTTATTTAGTGTTACATATGAAAAAACAGTATCTTCATCTGTTGAAGATAAAGAGGGAGGGACAGTAAAAAACAGGCAGCCGTAGACACTGAAATAGAAGAGTGGCAGAAATAGCATCCATAGACAGGTGCAGGTTTGACAGAAGTTCTCGTTGTGTAACCCTTAGTGGCCAAACACTATTTACAGCACAGTTGTGCTGTAATTTGTCTTTGGCATAACTTACAGAAGATATTTTTCCTCCAGAATATTATTCATATAGTACTGTGCTTTGACTTTAATGTTTTAAAGTTTTCAGAATTCACTTGCATGTTCATGGTAAAAGCATTTTAGTGTTTGTGTTAATAATACCCTCTCAACAGAGAAACAGATTATCAAGACTAGAATCTGATTACCTAAGATTTCCAATTTTTGCTGACTTTGGTGGTGTGAACTCATAGGATTAATATTTTCTGGAAGTAACAGGCCACCTCTCCAAAACCCAGAAATATACTTCAGTTTATCACACTTACATATGTGCCGTTGCCATGGATACCTACAATTTTCAGTGCTTGGTAATTCAAAGCACAAGTGATCCAGGTATGCTATCACTTCCACCTGAAATATTGTTTTTCTGCCTAGGAAGCAGTGCAACAATGGTCAAAATATTTGTTGGTTTTCATTTAGATTAGATCACTTGTACATGAGGGGAAAACATATTACTTGTTGGACACTCGTTTGGGACTGAGTTGTTGGGGGGATTCAGAACGATATAATCTGTAACAAGCAGACAATTTCCAAGCAGGATTCATTCATATTTTACCCAAAAATAAACAAACATGCTGTAGTGTGACATCTTAAACTAAATATGTGAAACAGATGAAAGATAAACTGGTGATGACAGCAAAAGTTTCCATTCAAACCATGTTTTATGGAGCAGAATTTATTTTATATATATTTATTTGTTAATTTTATATGACTTAATATAGGTTTAAAATTAAAAATTTTATGTAATCAGAACCTAACTGGCTTTGAATTATATAAGGTTAACAGAACTAATTGCTTTATTGTTAGGAGTTGGCAGGACAATGGAATCTAAGCTGGCTTCTTTGGGAATTAAAACCTGTGGAGATCTGCAGTGTGCTTCAATGTCAAAACTACAAAAAGAATTTGGTCCAAAAACAGGACAGATGCTCTACAGATTTTGTCGTGGTTTGGATGATCGACCTGTTCGTACAGAAAAAGAAAGAAAATCTGTTTCAGCAGAAATCAACTATGGAATCAGGTTTACACAGGTAAATTAAACATGCTTCTTTTTTGCAGTGACTTCTTTCAGCTGTGGAAGAATCTTCTCAGATTCTGATGATTTTCACTTACACTTTGATCTGTTAGAGCACCTTCTTAGCCACGAAATAGAAATGAGGAAAGTGAAGAAGTAGGAGACCAAACGATAAAATGAGAGGAGAGACTGCAAAAGTATTGGACTGAAAAGAAGCTTGCACAAAATTAGCTGCCTATTCTGCATTCATTATACAAGTCTGGTACAGAAAAAGAGAACTGCAGTAGGTTCTTCAGCACCCAGCATTCTCTTTCATTTAAATGCTGATGATTCGAAGATGCCACTGCCTGAAACTATCACCAGCTGCTCCCATGCAGCATTTTTATTAGATTTTTTTACAAATACTTTTTGTTTGCGGGGGGAGCGTTATTAACAAAATTGTATTTAAAAAGTAACTCAGCACTTTTTTGAGATCTTGAGTATTTTTAGAAATTATAGGGGAAGAAAGGAGTTTGAAGAGACCTTACGGTGTTGTGTAGTCCAGACCTTTTCTCAAAGCCGGGGAAGCTAAGAAATCAGACCGGTTGCTCAGCACTTTATCCAGTCTGGCATTGGAAGTCTCCAAGAACAAAGACTGCAAACTTCCTTGAGCAACATGTTCCACTGCTTGACTTTTCTCATGGTGAAGAAGATTTTAAGTCCTATGCTCTTCATCTTCTGGATTTGTGCTTAGACTTGCAATTCTGTGATGGGGTTTCTAAATACGTTTTTTAAAGACTTCTTTCAGCATTAGGACAGGAATCTGCCATCTTGCCTAAATTAAGTGACCTACAGTGAAAGCAAACCACTTGAAGTTAAATGAGACAATTGCTTATGACTCAACTTGCTCTTTTCAGTTCACACAATCTAGATTGTATTAACCCTTAATGATTTACTTTCAGGATTTGAAAACTAGCAATTATTGAAACATGTTGTTTTTCCCCTTCAGCCTAAGGAAGCAGAAGCTTTCCTTCTGAGCCTCTCAGAAGAAATCCAGCGTAGACTTGAAGCTGCTGGTATGAAGGGTAAACGATTGACCCTTAAAATTATGGTCAGAAAGGCTGGAGCACCAGTAGAGCCTGCAAAATATGGAGGTCATGGAATCTGTGATAATATTGCCAGGTAAGTACTAGGCATGAACACACTTCTGCAGGATATAAAATTTTTAGGAAGACAAGACAGAAATTTCAAAGTGCTTGGTATTTTTTGCCTTTGTATAAAACTTGCACCAAAATAAGCAGAGTGCTGTTATCAAAACTCCTCTGTGTATAGGTTGTACATTTGTGGTGCTCTGGTTATCAGAAATACGTATATGCTTTATATATTGTTGGTGTACCTTTCCCCAGTTTGCTCAGCATTGGAGATGAGGGTTTTCTTAGTGTTTGAAGAGGACATGTTTATATCCTGCACTGTGACACGCATGCAGCAGCATTCATTTCTTTAAGTAACCAGCCTCCTATTACTTTGTTACTCCTATTCTTTGTTTCTTATCGATAAACTGGATTATGTTGACTAACTATATTTTAATCTGAATATTATTTATGTACTTGCATACTAAAAACACGGGGATATAATCTAGGCATAGAGTATCATATGCTGTTTCATACAAGACTGTCGTGGAACCTACATACACATATATTCTTCAGGCATACGCTTTTTTATTAAAGCAGTTGTTCTTCAGTACGGGATGATTCTGGCTTCTGAGCGACGATAGGTCTTTCTACTTTTCTTTCCATCTCAGGTGGTTGTAACAGACTAATCCCTCCTGAACTGGAGGGTCATTTGGTGGGTGTTGCTGGTGACAGAAGAGGTGGTGGAGTTCACAGATCACAGAATAAGCTGAGTTGGAGGGAACTCGCAGGGATTATCAAGTCCAGGTGCTGGCCCTGCATAGCACCGTCCATGTGCCCAGGAGTTCTTTCAGTGGGTTAGAGTTCAGTAGTTAGACTTGCATGCATAGAGCCTGTCATGCTTGTGATCTTGTTACATAGAATCCAGCTCTAATAAAAGCTGAAACGACAAAGTTCGTGTTTCACTATGAGAAGCTCATCACTTTTAAGAACTGGTATATTTATCAAGAAGAAAATCCCTACTTTTGTCTTCTGGCTATCCTGAATTCTTTGAGCTGAAGATTTATTCTTAGCAGCCTAAGAATGTATCTTGGTATTGAGATAGAGCTTTATTCCTCCTTTATTTTAACTATTGTCAGAGTGCTTTTTTGTGAACAGATGAGTGCTTTGGACCCCTTTTCTGTGGTCAGGCATACGTATATACACATGCCCTGAAATTTCCCTAATTCGTGAAGTCTCAGTAAGGTCAGGGGGGCACCCAAGAATGAAAAATTGTTCACACATCGCTAAAGCAGTTCAGATGCCAGGATTTTGTTTGGTGATGTTTCTGCTTCTGGCTTTCCAGTGACCTTGTCAACCCCAGTCAATCCAGGTTGTGCTGTAGGTGTTGTAGTTCTGTCTTTGTTAGAGCATTTGTGTTCAGCCCCGTAAAAAGTTTTTTAGCAGTGGAAGGGTAAACTCCAGAAGCTGAATCCAAGCAAATGGATTAGAATCTCAGTGTGGTGTTCCCTCAAGTGACCAGCTTCTCTCTTGAGTTTAAGATTTTCTCTGATGCCATAGCTCATGACTCATTTCTTGCCCCTTACCTCACAGGTGAATGGCTTGCTACGCTTTCTCATCCTACAGGTCAAGATCCCCTAGAATGAAAACCATAGTACTACAAAGGATTCAAGGATTCAGACTTGCAGACATGCTTAAAATCAAACTCAGTTTTTGAGATTAAATGGTATTTTTACTGCATCTCTGAAACCCAGTCATGATAGTTCAGCGCAAACCTTTTTGAAATATTTTTCTGAAATGTTGTGTACCTTTAGTGATACTGATCCCCGTTTTCTTAAAAATACTAATATGTAAAGCTTAAGGAGATCTTCATATGGTTCACAGTCTGAGGGTTTTTTGTTTTCATATTGGCAGAACTAGACCTTTCCAAAGAGCACTTGGCTGTTCATGGTGGTTTCTGACAGATTCAAAAGCAGAGTAACACCATCAAAGTGTTTAGTAAGTTGTCAGGATGGCACCCTGTCAAAACACCAAACTTCATTTTGTTGATAGAGGCCACTCAGTCAGAGCTAAAGCTGCATCAGTTAGTTCAGTAAGAAGACTTTACATCACTCACATGCATTTGATGAGCCACTTGAAATGTTGTCAAAGGTTAGGCCATTAGAGAATCCAGAGCCATCCAGGCACTCCTGCTGCCCTGCCATACTCTGAAGTGGTAATCTATAAAATTCACAGCCAGATTGTTTTGTGACTCTTGTTGCAAAAAATTGCCCACAGCTTAAGATCATTTGGAATGTTGTTTAAAGATACTTGCCATTCATTTGAATTCCTTGTTGCTTGTAATCCACATGCACATGCCTACGTCTGCTTCCCCTCTGAGTTCCTTCTGAAACTCTCGCTGTAGACAATTGATAACTGGAATAATACTGACCAAACTTTCTGTGAACCAAGCTTGAGTGAAAGACAAAAATGCAGGAGTGTGTTTTTGTGCAAACTGTAAACTTGTGAAACTTTTTACCTGGCTTCAATAGATTGCATGTATATATATATATATAAACATTTATATGTACTAAATTTGACCTTTTAATGTGTGGACTGCACACTGAGAATGTTCAGTTAATAAGTATTCTGCTTCTCCTACTTTTTCTGTACATCATGCTTAGTTTTCACTACCTTTGAAAAGAAACCACAGAACAAATAAAAAGTGTTCAGTTTCTGTATGCCAAGAAATTATGATCTGTCTTTCTTTCAGGTCCTCTGAGGAACAAATACAGAATTTTTGTCTTCAGGATTTGTGACAGTTTCCTTTTTAAGCATACTTGTTTATTCTTTTTAGGACTGTGACTCTAGACCATGCAACAGACAGTGCAAAAGTAATCGGGAAGGAAACTCTGAACATGTTTCACACAATGAAACTGAACATATCAGATATGCGAGGGGTGAGTTAATGGGAAAACTGAAATTCATTCTCTGTATCAACCTGTTTCCTTGTCTTCTGTGGATTTTCAATTCCTTATGGTAGATGATAACCAAACTTAAGCAAAAGTGTAGGTAATACAAAGCTTATGCAAATTAGTGTATGCAATTATATTGTGTTCTGTAACCTTTGAAAAACTTGGTTACAAAACCATAAGTGTAAAAAAATTAACTTGTTTTGTGGTACAAATCAATGCACAACTTAAAACATCCTGAGATGACGAAGTAAGACTGGATCTTCTACAGTTCTGTCAGCACATGTAAATTTTATTTTGTCTTAGGATTTTCTGTAAACTTTTACCATAAATTAATTGTGTAACTAATGTAAACTAATATTTAACTGTTTGTAATGCAAATCAAAGAGATGAAAGGAGCTTTTGTTCTAGACAGCAAGTCTTAGAGCAAGAAAAGTTGCCAGCCCATGTTTTGGCCTTTGTTTGAATGTGGTTGTCTGGCTCTTTTGATTCATGGCTTATCTTAGAAGTCCTGCTCATCTCAGTGGTTTTGTCATAGCCGTGTGACCCCACGATGCTGCTATTTTGACATCAGCCATTTGTTACGATGGAACACAGAGGATTTCTAAAACAAACCTGCATTGATTCATCATCTGGATATAGAAGTGGGGTTTTGGTTCACAATGTTGCCTTGCAGAGTTTGCTCCCTGGCTTGGAGTTGAGGAAATATTTAATTTAAATGTCATATCCCATTATTGCAACGAAGAAGTTGTAAATAAACAATATCCTTACTGTGTAATTATAGAAGAAAACCTGGTAGAAATATATACCGTAGCTCCTTCATGCTTTCTGAGTCCCATATACAACTTTTTCTAAGTGTCAGGTTTTTTTTTCTTTAGAAGTATGGAGGATTGGCAATAACTCATACAGTGCACCAGTGCATTCTTAATTAGACACGTCTTGAACCCCTGCTGATTTGATATTTAAAAATTAAACGAAAAACTAGGATGTCAGGAAAAATGAGAAACACCTCATCTAAAAAAGACTACTTCTGCCAAAGTACTTTCATCCATTGAGACTTGGCAAAAACAGAGTTTACAAGCGAAACAATAGTATTTTCTCATTGGTAGACTGAAGTGGTGGATTTAGTACAGATTGTCCTTGGGGAGAAGCATTGCTGGGTAGACAGATTTAGTACTAACCACATTTTGTCAGTATTTCTGTATTTGTTAGTGTCTAAGAAATTTCATAAAAAACACATTGCTTCATGATCCTGTTGAGAGCTCTTTTTTATATCAGAGAAGTTAGGATGGTAGTACCTTTGTAATTTCTTTGTCGTTGGATTATGGTGGGTAATCCTGGGATTTGTTTGGGATGTTTTTAGTGGTTGTTTATGTGTATTTCAATATATTTTTATTTGTCCTACCCCCACCCACAACAGGCAGGCAATTCCAAAGAAGGCAATGTTATAATGATATAATTACATAATTTAAAATTTATTTTATTTATTTCATACTTCATTAAATGAATGCATTTATGTTTTGGATTTAGGTTGGAATTCAGGTTCAGCAGCTAGTTCCCATCAGTAAAACAACTTCAGCTCTCTCAACAGTACAATCTGGACATTTACCTGGCGGATCCCATTCAGTTATTGATCTTTTTCATGTTCAGAAAGCAAAAAAGCGCTCAGAAGAAGAGCCTAAGGAAGGTCAGTAGGCTTTGTGTTTGGCATGTGTGATAGTGATCAGTTCTGAAGGACCCTAACGTGGACCACCTTTTGGAATCCTTATTCAAAATTATACCAGTGTAAATTCTGCAACACAAAATTTCTGAGAGTGGGGTTTGCTGCTGCAAATGAAAATGCTACTAATAAAACTTAGTATAGGATTAGTCCAATTGGGTTTCTTTTTGGTTTAGTTGTTTTAGTTAATAGTAACAGAGGATACTTTGAAATAAAAGGTGTTATCGTTATCATGGTGCTATTTATTGCGTAAACTCTTCAAATAATGCTAGAAAATACCTTTTCCTGTGTCTTGAATCTTCAGAGTATTTTTAACTATTAGATGATCACTCTGTATTTTGTTTCCATATGTACAGTATTTGTGGCTGCTATGGACCTTGAAATATCTTCTGATTCAAGAACTTGCACTTTCCTTCCATCTCGTGGGACCAGTATCACACCTGGTCTCAATTCTAATGCCAACAGCACCGAGTCTGCTGTCAAGTGGAATGGTGTGCATTCTCCTATCAGTGTAAAATCCAGGCTCAATTTGAGTATTGAGGTTCCATCTGCTTCGCAGGTAAACCTGAGAATATGAAACATCTGCAGTATATTGTAATAACTTGGGATTGTCTGTCTTATTTGGACAGACCCAAAAGAAGCTCTTCCTAAATAAAAAGAGTTCTAGTAAAGTATAGTGCACAGTAAGTAACTGTTATTTATGCAAAAATATTTTGCCTTAATAAAATAAACAATGTTGAAGTTAGGATGCACACTTAACGTTTGTACAGGATACCACTGTTTAGATGGGAGGAGGACAATCTTTATATAAGTAAAATATTTCTGTGGGATTTGGGGATATTTTTAGCTGTGTTTTAACAAAGGGACAGCCTTCATTATTTCCACCCCACATGCTGTTCTAGTAGACTCTGTTAGAAGGGTCTGCTATGAAACAGCTGCACAGACTTCTGCAGGTATTTTAGGTATAAGCAGACTTACTTGCTCTTCTGTAAAAATCTGTCATTTAACTGTCTGTCATTTAAATCTGTAAAAGCATTTCTGATGTTTTTTAAACAGCTTTCTCAAGTGTTTATCCATTTTAAGAAGCAAATTATGCTTTTGGCAGGAAATGTGTTCCTATAATGCAATATCCAAGCCAGCTCAGGATCTAAAAGTAACTTGACTGAACAGTGCAAAGCTGTGTACACCCAGATGCTGCCATAGGAGGAATATGTATAAACAAGTGAAAAATGCATTAGCTGTTCAGCAGAGTTCCTACTTTGGTGGTCTTATTGCACGATATCTTTCTGTCTGCTTTTAATCATATTATAATATAGAATGTGACAAAAACTTCAGTGCTGGGAAGGAGTGGTGAGAGTTAGTGCCACACTGCTGTTTGTATACTGTACTGGGAAAGTAACAGCAATCCTGGGTATTTTACACCGAGGATTCCCAGGAAATTATTACAGAGTTACATATGCAGCAAATTTGGAATGAGTGAACATGAAAGGGTAACTGATTAACAATTACAGACAGCTTTCATCAAAACCTCTCAGTTACCAAGTCAAGTAGATTTTCATAGATACTTGTGGTTCTTCTCTGTAAATCCAGAATCTGGTCATAAGCTCCAAATTTTCTTCTCAAAGGTAAAAGATAAACTATTCTAACACAGCTATGAGGTCTTACTCAGTAGAACTTAGAGGCAAACATTGGCATTTCTCTAGCAAATTTTACTTGTGAGAAAAAAGATGCTGTACATCTGCTTGTCAGTTGTATTCATTCAGTCACTTGTGCAGCTGTCATTGTACACAGCAGCTTCTGGACACTGAGGGGTTGTCTCACTTGTTTAAAGTGCATAATTGATAGTAAGTAAAAGCTTATTTCATCATCCAACTCTGGCAAATCTGACAGTATACAAACATATGTGATGTCAGTAAAGTAAAATAGTAATAGTAGTAATAGTAGTAATAGTAACAGCCATTTGGTACAATAGAACACAGAGGATTTCTAAAACAAACCTGCATTAATTCATCATCTGGCTGTACAAAGTAGGGATTTGGTTCACAATGTTGCACCCTAGAACTGTATAAAAAAAGAAATTAATTGCTTTACAGCTTTGTGCTGGACACCAATTTAGCATTCATATCAACCTGTTGCCTGTATAATTTGAACTCAGAATTCAGGTTACTTTATCATTAGGTAGCTGTAGAGGAAAACCTATCTATGGTTTTTGGTAAGAAGACTGATCATTGTAAAAAGATAGAACTGGGCATTCATATTTACTGAGCTTAGTCTTTAGTCTTAAATGATATTTTACTGCTGCAGAGTGTAACTCTCAGGTTCCTAAGGATGTTTGCATACACGGGGTAATATGTAGCAGATTTTGTATAATTCAGGAACTGTATAACTAATGTTCTGACTAAAATAGCTCTGTTACCTATTCCTTAGAAAAATCTAAAAGCTTTTATGTACTTGTAGCTAGATAAGTCTGTGCTGGAAGCTCTGCCACCTGATCTCCGAGAACAAGTAGAGCAAATATGCACCATTCAGCAAGGAGAGAGCTACGGAGAGAGCAAAAAAGAGCCAATAAATGGATGTAACACTGCACTTCTGTCCCAGCCAGTTGGAACAGTGCTTTTACAAATACCAGAGCTCCAGGAACCAAATGCCAATATGGGAATCAATGTAATAGCCTTGCCAGCTTTCTCACAGGTAGGATGTTTGCATGGTACCAATGAACAATTACTTTTCATCTGTAGGAAGTTAGAAGCTCTTTCTTGAGACAGCATTAACTGGAACCTTTGGCTTCCCACAATCAATCATTCATGGTCCTTTAATGTCTTTTAAAAGTCTGTTTTTAAATGTTACATTATCCGTCAGAAACGTAGTATGGTAATATTTATTGAAGATTATAGTCATCAGTCTGCCTATGTTTTTGCTGTTGTTTAATGTAAAACCCCCTCATATATGGTCTGCTTTGCAATCCAGTCTGTAAATAGCTTTTTTCTCTATTGCAGTTGAGTTACACTGAACCATAAGTCTGAAGCAGTCCTAAAATCAGCTTAGCTAAGTCACAGGAGACTCTGATTAAGCGTGTGTTCTGATGGGGTAAAGCCAACCTCTGCTAGCTTCTCTGTGGATGTGTTGGTTTGTATCCCATTCCTGAGAGAAGGGCAGTTTTGGCTGAAGGTTGTGCATATCTCCGTAGTTTTTAAATACATAGCATGTCCAGGATGAGAAAAGAACAAAGATGTTTGTCAAAATGGGGATGTGAAAGGGCAGTGGGGAACAGTAAGGATGCTTCTAATGTTAGTCTGCTCTTCAGTCAAAGAAGGTGCTGAAAAATGTCGTGTAAAAATTAAAAGAAAAAAAATTAAAAATCAAAGATTGGGTTACCCAGACATACACTGCCTTGCATTGCATCATTTAAAATGGAGCAGTGTTTTTATTTTTCTGTTTCATTGCACCTTTGCTGTTCTCAGTTACACTTAATCACATTTATAGAGTTCTGTTGCTGTTTCTAATGCATAATGTTGCTTAGCTGACAAAAAATCCAGAGAAAATAATGTAGAAATTCCACTAAATAGTTAATGCATAACTGTTATTTTAAAAAATGTGTAGTCTATTCTTTTACTAAAATTTCCTCACTTTGATGCAAGTTTATTGGTTCAGAAACAGTTGTGTCTGTTTTTATTCCCGAACTGCAAAGTTTGGTTTCCCCCATGGATTAGTGTGCAAAAAATATCTGAGTTCTCTCTGCCCCAGCTGTTTTAAATGTTGTAGTTACATGTGTCCATAAGCAAGATGAGTGTTAAATTAGACTGTGCTCTGAAGTACACCCCTCCACACTTGGCTTGCCACTCAGTACTGTTTTTCAGATTAAATGGTAACTGCATATGGCTTCCTATAAAAGTTCCTTTTAGTTTGTTTATGCTTTATCTGTCTAATAATTAGGTAGTCAAGAATTGATTGTTATTTTTAAAAACAGCATTATTTTTTGAAGTTTTCTTTAAAGGACCTAGTTTTTTTGCACTGTTTTTTGTCTCTATCTACTAATGTATTTTGTGACTTGGTTAGTTGATCCAAAAGTGCAACTTTGTAGAGCAGCCTTTTTGTTTGAAGATGTAGTTCAAGAAGAATTGAGTACTTCCTATTTATTTGTCAAGGATATCTATACTGTCTATTTGAGAGTGCCTTATGCTCACACTCATTTTTTTTTTCCTGAAAGCCTTTCAGCTTTCTTTATTGGCAAAAAGAGGACTAATACTTACAATTTTCATCTTCTGAGTTAGGTCCGAGTTTAATACCTAGAATAGTATGGTTGAAAAGCTTCCTGTAGGCTTGGTGGAAAAAAAAAAAGGCTAAACCCAGTTTATTAATACAGGAGGATTTTTTTGTGTTAAAACCAAACATTAACTTAATTCAAAAATATCTTAATCTAAATGTAGTTTGACACTTTTTTTCTCTTGAAGCCTTTGTGGTAGTGTATATGCTATGACTGCATACAAACATTTAAATCTGCTTTGTGGCCCGTGAAGCAGTGAAATGAGTAGTGATAGGTTTTGGGTATAGAAATACTGCCAACCACTCCAAAATGAGTACTTGATCTACATCAGATGTAGATTATGCCCTGCCATCTTTTTGTAGCTTAATAAGGTTTGTTTTACAGCTCTTCATTCCTTTTGTCTGAGCTGAGTTTTTATGATCAGGTGCAAAGCTAATTGGCTGATAGTGATTTATTCATTAGAAAACATGTGGAAAGTTTCCTTTGTTAGGTAAAGTTCTCCTGTGAACGGAATCCAGATAGGTTGCATTCCTTTCCATCAGTTGCTAAGTAATCTTAACATTTAGAATAGCTGTATATCTCTGTCGCCTGGATCCTGCAGAAGCATAGGATGCAAAAAGTAAAGATTACAGATGCCTAGAAATGAATGACATTTGTAATAATGGTGTTAATTAGTGGTGGCAAGTTTTCATTTAATCCTTTCAGTGTCTTCATGCGGTTCAGATTCCTCCTAAGGAAATTGATGTAAGCACATCAGAAATACTGATAGCTGTGTGCTGAGGTCATCCATAACTCTATAAAACCAAGGTTCTCCATAATGTGAAAGCTTTCAGATAGCTGTATGACAGTGTTAGGACATTGTACAGTCAGTTACCTGAAACTCCAGTTATATTGGAGAATTCATGTGAATTCAACTGATGGCTCCTCTAATCGAATTTTTCCAGGTTACACTCTCAGAGAGCAGTGATGGGGGAATAACAAAAATGCTTCGAGTTCATGTACTGCATTATTTCTGCATCAGTTAAGTGGTGTACACAAAAAACAGTATCCGTTCAGAGCATCCCTCCTTGACGCTTGAATGCTTTTCCAGAGGGCACTAAACTTTTTAAAAATGCTTTATGAAGTAAAATTTGTATTTAAAAAGATAACTTACACCTGTGATGTAATTGGCTGCATTCCACTATAGGGCTTTGTTCTGCACAATGTATATGGTAATTGAGGCCAGAGCTGTTCCTGTTTCCTTCTTCAATTAGTGCATATTCTGTGGTGAAAAATTCGTGTTGACTCATGGAGTTCTCAAAAAGGAACAAACTTATGCTAAATTGATGAATTCTAACCTGTAAGAGCACATTCATGTTTATGATCTGTATTATTTAGACATCGTGTGCGTGACTAGCACACTGTACCTCCCTGTCATAGCATACATGTTTTGGTTTAAAAAAAAAAGAATTCTCTACTGAAAATAAGAGATACATTTTAATACCTTTGCAGATTGACGTGCAATAAATACAGTATCTCAGATAATGATAGAAATTCCATTGTACTCTTAGAACAGTAATTGTAGTTTTGACCAATTTTTTGTTGTTTCTGCTCATCTCTGAATTTTACCAGTGAAATGAAGGGCACTCTCCTACTGGCAGATTTAATCCACTAAATGTGAATTTGCTTTGAATTAGGTTTTGAAGATTATGAGCTGAAAACACTGTTTGGTTGTAATGGGAAACTCCAAATACAAGATGAGTCTGTCACTGATGTGCTACTTCAGACATGCAATGAGAAAAAAGAACTGATAATACAAGAAATTTTATTTTGTCCATATGAGTGTGTCTGGCAATTGGCATCAAATTATTTCCTGATGAGAATCCAAGTCCCTGGGACAGTTGCAGGGGACTGTGCTTTTATCAGTCAAGCAAGTGGTGGACAACTGTGGGAGAAAGAGATTAAATTAAACCCTTTTGTGCTAGTTCAAAATACGACGTAGCTGGACTTGGCTTTTCCTGTCCTAAAGAAATGAGACCATTTCCAAGCATATTCTGAGTTATGTAGCAGCTTGCAGGAAATAAAAGTATCAAAAGAAAAGGAGGAACAAAATTCTGGTGGTCACAATGTTTGTGTTTTGAAATTTGAAGGGAGTGCTCTCTGGGTTAGGCTTAATCCTGCTCTTAACATAGCTGTACTGGCTATCAGTAGGTGGGTAAGGATGGTTAGTGCATTATATGCTCATAATAGTAATTTTAATAAACAGAGTAATATTAAATGTACATTTTGTTGGTTTTACAAACTAAAATATACAAAGAAAATGTACAGTGTGTTTTACAGTATTTCAGTTATATCTCCTTTATTTTTGCTTGGCATAAAATGTAAATACCTTTCTCGTATGAGTGACCTAGAAGGAAGCAAATGGTGCTGCTCACTGCTAAAATTAATCAAATGAATCTTTTGTTACTCTTCAGGTGGACCCTGAGGTGTTTTCTGCACTACCTGCTGAGTTGCAAGCAGAGCTGAAAGATGCATATGATCAAAGGCAGAAGCAATCAGAGCAGCAGCCTGCTAACACTTTAGGTGAGAATATGCAGCTGTGCAGTTGTCTTCTGGTACAGGAGTTGTTTGCTATCCAAAAGCTATGCAACCCTAAGTAACAAACTGGAAAATATAACCAAAGCTTCTCTGAGGATGCTGTGTTCAACTGAATTTCTGTAGTTATTTTTGACAGTCAGTTACAACCAGCTGTGGTTTCAGTTTGCAAACAGGTGCCCAGCTTTACTCAAATGGGTAATTAATTCAATTCGTGGGGACTGTGGCACTAAACTTACCCACATCTGTGTGCTTGCCAAATGGAATCCAAACTTGATGTGTCTTGTGATTTAAAGTAGTGCACTTTCTTAAGTTAGTTAAACTCTTTTCAGGGAGCATTCTTATGGTTCCCTGAAACCCATAGCACTGGCAGGGTTTTGGGGCAGTTAGAGAAAGATATACTGCATCCCACTGAATGTCTGACAGTCAGCTGGGTTTACTCTGAGCTGATCATCCAGGTCTCCTTTTTATAATCAGTAGAAAGAAATAAGACTAATTCCCTGTGAACATGCTGTGTCATAAAAATAAGTTGTAAATGTTATTGGCTTGATTTCCAGTTAAACACTGCATTGTAATTATAATCACACCCTGATTTCATAGCCAGTGGACTAATGCAGATAGGTTAGAATGATGGAATGAGAGCGATTTCCTGCAGAAACTGTGATAAAAGTATTATGGGGGCTTTACACTTTGCTGATAACACTGGTGGGACAGTGCTCTGAATGAGGTGAGGCAATTTGTCCAGTAGATTGAGATTTCACCAGCTGCTTAATGTGAGCATTCAAGTACTGAAATGCTCCCATGAAAAGCTTATGAAGAGCTGAGTGTCCTCTGCGTACACTGAAAGTCTAACAGTGCTTTTCAGTATGGAATGGTGTGTGTGTTCAAGTTGCTTTAGCTAGGCTGTGTTCTCTCAAGGGATCATTAGACTTTTGTGGGACATACAGAATCCCCCTTTCAATGGAAAAGTATTAAATTTTAAATGTATCAACTACTGACTGTTCCTGTGTTTTTCAGTGTCAAAAAATCCTTTCCTACACCTGAAGCATACAACTGTGAAAAATAAGAAAAAAATACGGAAAAAAAATCCAGTCAGTCCTGTGAAAAAGATTCAGAGTCCTTTAAAAAACAAACTTATTGGTAGTCCTGCAAAAAACATGCCAGCTACATCTGGAAGCCCACAGAAGCTAATAGATGACTTCTTGAAACAAGAAGGAACAGCTGCTCAGGTACTTTTAACATGAACGGCTTTTAGTAAAGCTGTACCTGCTTCTGTAGACTGAGTTCAGGTTGCTGTTTTTCTTTACTGCATTCTTCACTGACATTTGCCTCTGTATGTGTATGGTGTTCCCATATTTGTCACACTGAGCATTATCCACTTCCATGTTTGGAACAGGCAGGAGCAGTTCCATCAACTTCAGATTGCCCAGGCCCATCAGCTCTGCAGACAGAGCAGCAGCCGGGCTCATTCAGGCCCCAGGCCCCGAACCTCGCTGGAGCTGTGGAATTCAACGATGTGAAGACGTTGTTGAGAGAGTGGATCACAACTATCTCAGGTGCGGGATGTCACGCTGGGTGATCTTGCAGTGCATCACAAAGAAAACTGCTTTGAGTTGGCTTTTTGTGCTTCCTTTCCCCTTCACTCTTCTTTTGCTGCTTATTTTTCACAGTACTCTTGAAGTCTTACTGCCTTGGTAGTCTTGGAAGAACTTGATTCTTTCCACCAGTTGTTACTCTGTGGCTTTGCCAGCTCTTGCTTAACATCATGAGAAGTAACATGCTCTCTCTTCAAGCCGTGTGTCTGGCCATTGTCCTATGCCTCGATGTTACTTGTGTCTGAGGTTTACTGTGTTTTTCCAACATACTGCAACCACTAAGATGAAAGTTCTTGAAAGGGAATTCATTTTCTTCTCTTCTTAGAGGCAAAGGAGTGCAGGGTTTGGAGTGTTGTCAAAATAAATGCTGGGAAGAACCCTAGATTAAAAAAAAACTGTGCAACTGGGACATTCTTGTGAAATTGTGATTTGAATTAGGTCAAACAAATAGCAATTCCTTAAAGCCTTGGGAAATTTGACCTTCCTTCCCTAGACATTATTATTCTCCTAAGAGTTTCAAAACAGCCACTGCATTCTAAATCCCAGTCTCTTTTCCCTTTGGTTACTGCTAGCTTTGCTGTCAGTTGTTCTTACTGAAAAAAAAAGATGTCTACAAGACAGGGATTTCAGGACCCTGCAGTCCTGTTATGTGCACAGCTTCTGATGTTGGGAAGATATGTGAGAATACAGAAATTGTCAGGTTGGCCCCTGATATGCTGACACTGCTGAATTTCTTTCTGTTGTATTCCCATTATTATGTGATTTTATTCTAAGTATACTTAGAGAAAAGACCTAATTTTTAATTTTTTTTTTTTATTACAGATCCTATGGAAGAAGACATTCTACAGGTTGTGAAATACTGTACTGATCTAATAGAAGAAAAAGACTTGGAAAAGTTAGATCTGGTTGTTAAGTACATGAAAAGGTAACTTAATTGCTAGTATTTGTGAACTTTTTTGTTAGAATTTATACACCAGATGCTGCATGGTGAGCCCATTAACCCATTAGTCATTCCACTGATGAGTGGTTTTAAGCTTGAAAACTGGGCTTGAGGGAAGGAGTTGGAGCATTAAAATAGGTAATTTTTGAAAAATTGAGAGTAATATTTAGTAGCAATTCATAGAATCCTAGAATGGTTTGGGTTGAAAGGGAGCCTAAGGATCACCCAGGCCCAACTCCCTGTCATGGGCAGGGACTTCTTCCACTAGAGCAGGCTGCTCAGAGCTCCATCCAGCCTGGCCTTGAGCACTTCCAGGGATGGGATCCACAGCTTCTCCGGGCAGCAATTTCTCAACAGAGATGGTAGTTTTCATCAGCATTGTCCCTTTTCTTCATCCTGTTTTTGTTCATTTTTTCATGGTACCCCATTTCATTCTCTTGCTGTATCTCACCTCCAGCCTTTAAATGCAGTCCTGTTACTTTGTAATTGTGCTCCTATTACTCTTCCCATGAGTTACGAGGTTTTAATCCATTTATGACTTGCTTACTAACTAAAGCTTAACTGTGGGGCTCAGCTTTCTAGGTTTTAGATCTGCAAAATATGTTTCACAAAATGAATCAACACCAAAAAGACTACAGAAGTGTAGGAAGTTCATTGGGCTTTTTGTATTATGGGATATCTTTAGGCCTTGGAAAATGCAAAATACACCGTGCAATGAACTGTTTCATGAAGTCTGTATAGTAAATTCTTGATAAAACTCTTCAGAATTGTCATAATGTCCCGTTCCTGGTCCCTGTGTGTTGGATCTGCACGGATGGCAGTGTGTCTCTCCAAAGGGCTCACACTCTCCCATGATGTTTTACCCTCCAAAGCTCTGAGTGTAGAAACCCTCTGCTCTCCTGCAGTACAGGGATCTAGAAGGGAGACTGAGTGCAGAGCTGCTTTGTTTTCCTTGGGCAGTTCCTTCATTCACTTCTTGTAGCCGCTGATCATAAGAGTAGTTCACATCATAGGGTGAACTCGTAGTTCTCTGTGGATTTTGTTTTTAGCAATAAATATAAAAAGTGAATATAAAAAATTATATAGTGCCCCAAACCCCATTATTTAAATGTGTTGACTGCACTTGGCATTTGTTGGAATTAGAGAAGTAGCATCTCTGTCTTGGGATGAGGAAGTAAAGATCAGGATTCAGAAGCTTGCCATTTCTGGTCTTCAGTATGCAGTTGGTGGAAGGTCACCCACCAGTTAATTCACAGGCTCACACCACTGCCAGGTGCCAGCATTCACAAGCTGCTGTGACACTGCTCACACCAGGCATTTGTTCTTTTAAGTAAGGCCTGGTGTGTTTAAGGAGAGAGGGAGGGCTTTACCAGGACTGAATCAAAATTCCATTTGTGGGGAACTGCTGTGATCTTGTTTTCCAGTGTGAAGACCAAAAGTGATGCTAAAAAGGACTGGTTCTGTAATGGTAATGTTCAGCCTCTTCTTCCTTTTCCCCTTCAGGTTAATGCAGTCATCTGTGGAATCAGTTTGGAATATGGCATTTGACTTCATTCTTGACAATGTTCAGGTAGTTTTACAACAAACTTACGGAAGCACATTAAAAGTTATCTGAACTTGTAGTAAAGAGCTTGATGAGAGCCTGGAGCTCTCTACTAGCTGTGCCATAAGTGCTTGTGAGGTATTTGCAAAGTGCATGATAGTAATGCCCTGAGTTTTTATAATTTCAGATTTCTTTTTAAACAACAAAGTGTTTTGTACATTTCTTTTCAGAAAGTGCCAAATTTGTCAGTATTGCATGTAAATAATTGTGTTAAAATTCTTTTATTGTAGTATAGAATCTATTTACAAAATGTTTGTTTATAAAGTTTTATGGATTTTTACAGTGAAGTGTTTACAGTTGTTTAATAAAGAACTGTATGTATATTTTTGTACGGATTCTATTTTGTGATGCTTCAGTTTGAATATAGTGAAACCCCTTTTACTAAAGCTGCAGCTTTGATTCATTTCACAAAGTTTTACACAGTGGCACTGCCTCAACACATGGAGGAGGCTGTACAGGGACATGGCCACTTTTTGTTTCTTCTTCACTAACTTTATTACAGATTTTAAGCTGAGGGAAGAATATTAGTTCATTTTCAGTTTCATCCTTCAGAGATTCAAGCCAGGGTGGCCCAGCCACTCCTGAAGCACACACAGGATGGCAGCTGAAGCCTGGGTGCTGTCTGACCTTGGGTGTCCTGTCACCTCTCACGTGCTTCTGGAGGAAGCAGTCACCCCAAAGCAGCACGGTAAAGGAGGAGGGAGCAGCCAGCACGGAGCATTGGTCGAGCCTGCATCCACCCTCTGCATTGCCCCTACTCAAGACAGAGCCATGTGTGAAACACCACCCTTCTCCCCAGCCTGCGGCACGGGTTTCCTTCATGCAGCATAACAACATAGGTTATAGGGAGTGGCTGAGACAAAATAAACTATCCCATCACTGTGTCCCTGCTTGGGAGCTGAGCTTGCATCCCAGCAGTTCATGTTTCGGGCAAGTCTGCTTTTTTACAGGTGTGCACCAGCCTCACACAGTTATACTTGGCCCAATATGATGAACAAGGCTGTTCAGAGATCCGGAGAGAATGAAGAACACTTGACAAAAACCAAGTTGGTAAGAAAAACCTCTTCTGAAGAAATGATGGGGGGAGGCGAGAAGTATCCCACATAATGCTGGGCATAGAATTGAGAGCAGGAATGCAATCTGGGCTAACCCTGGAGCAGTATTTGCACCACTAGCTCAAATGGAAGCACCTTGCCTAGCACAGGGCAGGAGCTGCTGCACTGAGAGCCGCTGCAGCTGCCAGTACAGCCGGGGCAGAGAAAGCTGTGTGGTACATCCCTGTCTGCAGCACAGCTCACAGCAGTGGCAGCAGCGTTTTAGCTTTAGGTTGTGACCCTGTCTTCCTCCTAGCACACACCTGGGAGAGGTGCCAACCTCTACAGCCAGGTGATGGATGAGGGAAGGGCAGGAGATGTCACTTCCCGTGACATCAGTACGGCTTGTCGTTAAACCTCCTGTACCATCCTCGGGGAGAGGCTGATGAAGTACAGGCTGGAGAAACGAGTAGTTTACTGAGAACTGGGCAGGCAGGCCCTGGGCGTGGTGGTCAGTGCTACAAAGTCCTGTTGGGCCAGGCCCAGGTGGTACCCAGAGCCAGTACCAGGTCCAGTCCTGTTCATCGCCTTTGTGAAGGGCCTGGGCGATGGGGCGGTGCAGCCTCAGGACGTTTCTGATGACACAGGGTGCGCTGAGAGGATGGGGGTCCTGCTCCCAGGGACCCAGCGGGTGCTGGGAACCTCGTGACGTTCAGCACAGAGGTGCCAGGTTCTGCTCCCAGGGAGGGGCCGGGCAGTCGCTCGGCACAGCACAGGCAGCTGCCGGGCTGCAGGAGCAAGATCCCCCGGAGTCAGGGCAGGAGCTTGCTTGCTCTGCTCAGCACGGGTGAGAAGCAGCTGCAGTGCTGAGCCCTGTGCTGGGCCCCTCGCCACGGGAGGCACCGAGCACTTCTCAAAGGCAGGCCCCGGTGGTGCCAAGGGGAGCGGAGCTTCTCCCACAGCGCAGGGAGGGCTGAGACAGCAGGAACCTTGAGCAGGCCGAGTGATCCGTGTGAATAAACGCCTGATGGTGCTCATTTCCTCGCATCCACTCATCGATACATGTCTAGAGACACACACTGTCTGAACCAAGATCTCTTGAGTCTCCCTTGGTTTCTAGGTCGAGTCCTGTGGAGCCCCTTCAGTTCCTGCTTTGGAAGCTGCGTTCTGCTCTTCCTCGGTTTAGAAAAACCAGCACATCAACTGCTCACACCAAGGCAGGTATTGCTGAAACTCAATCAGGTATTTTACCAGTCAGGTTTCAGGTACAGCCCTGGTTTTGGAACTGGCGCGCAGACAGATGTAAAATTGGCATCTTTAAAAGGACTCGGCCTTAATTGACTGTCAGGCTGAGTTCCACAACAGGAGCCTACCAAAGGAGTGTATCTGCTTCCCGGAGACTTTACCTATGGGAAGAACACCCTTGGGGAGTTGAGGGAACAAAGAATACGTTGACCACACTCTTACACATCTGTGTTCTTAAGAACTTTTTATTAGTGTAGTTTTCATGATTGCATAGTTTGCAAAAGAAAATTTTAACAATTAAATGCAGTCTCCTCCCTCTGATCATTGTGTTCACCCACTGATGGGAAGTTGCACCACACACCAACCATAGTGAAAAGGTCCTTTTCAATGGCAAGTTAAAGTCTAACCAAAAAAAATCCAGAAAGTTAAATTCCATTTGTAAAGGAGGTGAGTTACTAAATGTTCCTTTGTAATGGAGTCCACATAATCTCAATCATAACATTCAGATTTTTCCAACACAAAAAGTAATCCAGGTGACAGAAGAAATCTGATCAAACTGCATGGTGAATGTTAAACTCTTGTAAGTATCTTAAATGCTAAAAATCTCAGCTGCATGAACGATCCTCACTTTTGTTTCAGCTTGTGCTTTTGAAGAGTGTTTGTTTTGCTCCCATCAACATGAGCTGCGAGTCACCCAGAGACAGCCTCGGCAAGAACACATCAAGCTGCCACTCCAGGCAGGGAGGCAGGGGGGTAGGAAAATGCTGGGATTACAGACTGACTCCTGGTCATCACAAATATCCTCGCTGGAGCTGGTTCAGTCCCACGCTGCCAGGTGACTCCACAGTTGTGATGCAGCATCCGAAGTCACAGCTCCCGGGCCCGCAGCTGTTTGCAGGTGCTCACACCCCTGAGCAGCAGCTGGAGAAGAGATGGCAGCTCTGAGCTCCTGCGGGAGTTGTGCCGTGCTCAACACCTGGCCTGCCCCTCCAGTGCCTGGGGAGCGCAGACACCACCACCTTGAGCACGCAGCAAGTGCATTCGGAGGAGGAAACGCCTTTGCTGGAACAGCCTCCACCCTTCTGCCAAGCAGAGAGGCAAGAGGACCCCTGCCCGGCCTTTGCACATTTGCCACAGCCCAAGAAGTGAAATTTTGATTACTGAAGCAAACTGTAAAACAAATGGGCTGCTACGTCCATCTCCTTTATTTGTGGCTCTGCATTATAATGACTACAGGTTGACTTCCATGAACTGTACAAGCAGTAAAAGGTGGGCAGCTATGCTTTACAACATTGTTTCACACAAAGCAAACAGAGATACCCAATTGCCTAATTTTCTATTTAAAAAAAACTCTATAGGCACAAAGCAGAAGAATGTTGGAAAAGAAAGTCAAGGAAAGAGGTATGCATAAATAAAGAAGTATTTCTTACATCAAAAATGTTCTGAGAATCACAAAGCCTGCAGAAGCTTGGTTAATCAGATACTGCAGTACTGCTCTCATCAGTATAAAAGTGAAAGAGCTTTAGTTCTGTAATAAAAATTCAATTTATTTTATTTTGTAGAGAAGGAGGGAAAAAGGGTGGAAGGAAGGTATAAGAGAGGGAAGGGCAAACTTTAAAACAGCAGCCAGTATTAGGAAGGGTAGTAGGAGAGGTGAACAGGCACATTGGAACCATGGGAACATGTAAATTGACCACTGTCAAACCAGTGTAAATTTCTTGGTTTCTCATGGAAAACATTTTATCCACATATTTTCCTCCCAAACATATATCCAACACTGCCTTCAATATAGGACTTTGTTGGTAACTCTTTTAGTAACAGGAAGAGTGTGTTTATTCCTGCCTCCCCATTGCTGTAGAAGTTTTCTAGATGATTTCAAACACTTTCTTCAGTTCTACTATAAGCTGCCAGTCAGACTTCTGCATCTCCTCCCTGAACCAGTCCTTCAGAGCATCGATGGACTGACGGCTGATCTGTAACACACGAGACAAATCCATCAGAAACGCACAGGAGTTAACGGCAGCTTTCAGCACACTGGAAATGGTTATTCTGAAGGACAGTCTGCACACCAGGAAAACTCATTCCAAGCCCCTGTTTGCTACCGATAGCTGAATGACCCGTCCTATTTGTTTCCCTTCATTTCTCCTCACACCATGTCTCTTATCTAGTCTAGAGGGGCTCCCACACCTTATGATGCAGGGCAAGAACTGGAGAGGTCTCCTGCTTCCACCAGGGCCTGCAGGACCAGCAACCCCAGCCTGTCTGTATCCCAGGCCCTACCTGCCCTTCATTTGTGGGCACATGCCCCTGGCACACGTGTGGCAGGAGGTGTCCTATGACACGGTGACTAAAGCAGTTGGGAAGGTGGAGAGCTGTGGCTTTACTTCCAACAGCAAAGGATGCAGCAAAGGATCATCTCCTCATTCAAGCCCAGTGCCACACAGTCAGAGCAACTGAGGAAGGCTATTTGTTGTGCCATTTCAAGCACAGTGCCCTGGGGGACTGCTGAGCTCTGTGTACAAACAGCTGGCAAACAGCGAGTGTGGCATTTTGCCCTCTCCTGTGCTCTGGGCTGCAAAGTCTTTGCAGCCACAGCACCTCCTTCCTTTAGGCCTCTGCAGAGGCACCACTACAGACCTCAAAGCAGGGCTCCAGAGACTTGGGCTGCACAGTGCCACGCACACCCCCTCCCAAGTGAATGTCAGTCTGTGACAGAAGGCTCCTCCCCTGGTTTTGAGGCTTCGTGCTACATTTCCACTTCAAGCGAGCTGCCACTGTGTCCTAAGCCCTCTCCACACATGCAGACTGCTCTTACCTTGCTGACAAGGATGTCTGTTGCTTCAAAATGTCGTCCATACATTTTAGGTGATTCCCCAGGGATAGGTTCTATTTTAACACAAACTTCTTGGCCTTTCTTTGCAACATCCACTGGTTTGTGGTTTATTTCAATACTTGTAACTATTCCAATTTCAACAAACTGTAATACAATTAAGCAGCTGTAACACATCCACCAAACCTCTGTGCACACACCCTTCTCTAAACTCCTCTTTGTAGGCACAGACTTGCTGCAGAAGTGTGGCACTGGCAGAGCTGCCGCCTCAGCACAGGCACAGCAAGTGCTCCCTCCTGCAAAGGGCAGGGACACCAACCTCCCACAGCTCATCTGGCATATCAGCTGGTTAGCCCTTAAAATCTCCAGAGTTGGTTCTCCTCTTTTTTAGCTACCAGGTAGGACAATTTCGCCCATTACTCAACAGCAGAGCACAGAACTGGCAGGTGCCCTCCAGCCACACTTCCTCTGCCCTGCTCCAGGGCTCAACTCTTCTGGCAGAAAGCAGTGAGATACCTGAGCCCCAGAAGAAAGACTTGATCTGCAAGCCTGACCCTCATCTCCCACCAGCAGCCTGTGCACTGAGGAAAAGCATGCAAGCGCTCTATGGTGCATCATCCAGGAACTACCAGCTGGATCAAACATGCAGTGGCAAGAGGCCCTTACTTACATTTTTGCTAGGTACACACATGGGAGTCCCCTGCTTCACCTGGCCGGCCTCCACCACGACACCCATCACTATTGGGTCACGAGAGTTGAAGATGAACTGAGGGAGTATTTTCAACTTGCATGGAAACACTGCTATATGCCTGGAAGATGACAAGAAAAGGCACCCTGAAAGATACACTGGAACAGTGGATGTAACGTTAACATTCTGCCTTCTCCCACGCTTCTTGAGCATTCATTCTAGGAGTGTTGCTTGGAGAAAAGCAGGAAAAAACCTCCTTTCCAATCTTGCTAATTCTAGTCCATACCTGTTCTTCAAGAACTACAAGGAGTAATAATCATTCATGCCTGGCATGGATTTTAATTTGACAGGCTTGAGCACTCAACTTAGACCAAGACCAAAGCAGTAGTAATTTTGCAGTGTGATTACAGCCTCACAAGAACACAGGAATAGAAATATTGCTGCCTGAATTCCAGAATTTCAAGGTTTTTTTTTTTTTTTTTTTTGCCAAGTGAAAAAACACATTTAGAAGGTGAGCTGAACAAACTCAAGTTGGGATCAATATGAAACAAAATACATTTTCATTTATTTTGACTGTCCGTATTTTACTGAAGGCCACCCAGTGACAAGATTCCAAAAATTAATTTTGGGTCCCTATAAATCCTTGAATGATTACATATTCATGTTACTGCAGTCAGAATTAAGCCCTCTACACTGGGATCACATGAATATGAAATAACAGAATCCAAATCCTTTTAGTTTTGTTTTTTTAACTCTGCAAGACTAACCCATCTGCCACAATCCAGGAAGAGAAGCCAAGTATAGAAAGCAAACTGTAATAAAAACACTCCATATTATACAACAGTTTTAGCTGAATCCTGCATCTGCTGCACAGCTTTCACCCTACTAGGCCTAATCCAGATCTAAACAATTAGACTGGAGGACTGAATTCTTGAAAACTATCAATTTATTGTCCTACCATTTTCCTCCTCTCCTCCCTTTCCATCAGAACCAAATGCTAAGTAATAAGGGAACCAGTAGTTAAATACAGCTTCCTTTATACTAAAATAAGAGAGACACTTATTTGGGAAACATCCAGAACACAATTGTTCACACTTACTTGAATTCCTCTTGTTTCTGTTTTTTGTAATCTTGTCTGTATTTTGTGAAGGCATCAAATAAGTGATAAATTATTTCAGCACTAAAGATCCGAACTCCTAAGCTATCGGCCATCTCCTGTGCGTCGCGTTCAATCCTCACATCGAATGCCAGAATGACGGCGTACCTGCGGGGAACAGCGAGCGCGACAGTTCACCAGGCTCTCCACAAACCCAGAGCAGGCCAGGCCTGCCTGCAGCGCCACCGCACATTTATCAGCACAGTACAGCAAAGCTACTTACTGTGGGTCGTGCTCCAACATAACTGAAGCCTTCATAACATCTTTTTTATGGACAGGACCTATATTAATTCCTGAATACTGTTGAGGAAAACGACAACAATCAAGTTACTCATCTCTGAGTGAAAAGGAAACATTTACTGACTAAACACAGAATCAATGGCATCACACAAAGCACAGCAGTACTTACTGGCACTTCTGATGTTTTCAGAAATTCAAGTAATGCCTCTAAAGAGCCTAAAGTAGAAGCCTGGACATAAACACCTTTCTCTTCTAATTTGATTGCATTCAGTGTTTGCTTCAGTTCATGTATTAGTTCATCCTTTAGGGAAAAAAAAAACAAAACAGGAGAGAAAAAAGCAAGTTTTAGTTCTCTTGCTATTTATGCCTCAGGGTACAAAGTCTTCCTGTTCACGAGCTGCTGAAAACATGCAACAGCCACGGTGATAGGTCCCAAGTGACAGAGCTGCAGCGTAAATCATACACAGCCTGTGAGATGCTGACTGTTTCTGGCATTAGAAAAGCCTGAGTTGAACAAGACCCAAGGATTTTGTAGGAAGATGATCATGTAAAATGGAGCAGATGCCCACCTTCAGAGCTGGTCACATTTCTCTGCAGACTACACATCACTTTCCCCAGCACTACAGGTTTCTCTTGGCAAGGCTGAGCAAACACATGGCCCACACTGTATGGCAATGCCTTCGGCTGCCTGAGGATCAATGACAAAAGCTGACACCTAAAACCACGAGCTGGAAAGGATCCTGAACACTCTTTAGGCCTGGGTACCAAACAGGATGCAAGAGCAGCAAAGCCTATCTGTTGCTTTTAGAGAAATGAATAAAACACATTTTTTCAGAGCCTATGCCTTCTAACCTCAAACACTTAAGTCTCTTCCTCTGGCAGATGAATGGGTTTTGCCATTGACTTTTAGCCATTGTGTATCTACTACCAGTAGTACACTTGAAGTAAATACTCGTACGGACCCAGCAACAAGGTCTGTGTTTGGACATCCCAAAAGTTCAACCTCCCAACCTCCCTTCAAAGGCACAAATAAGTAGATAGAAGACTAAAGGAAGACTATGACTAAAAGTAAACTAGCAACATGTAAATTAAAAGTAAATTAGCAAACTAACTTCCCGCCTTTGCAGAAGGCAAAACAGAGCAGTTTTGAGTTCAGGATAGCTACATCCTTTCCACCATTTTTAATGTGTAAGTCACAAAAGAAATTTATTGCAAAAGTCTTAAATTAGCATTGCAATTAGGAGAGTATGCAGAACTCCATTAGTAGATGTGTACCCAATATAATTTGCTTACAATAGATCCATAAACTACTACAAATACCAACTCAGTAATTAACAGAGTCAAACTATGCCATGATACTTGTTTTCAAACCTTATTCTAGCAGCAGAGACACCCCAGCAAAATATCAGGGAAAAAACTACTGCTCAAGATACTAAAAACATCATACCACCAAAGCTTCACATGGGCACAAGGCTAAAACATGTTACTGGAACAGTTTTTAAAACAACCAAAAGACCCAGTTATTTGCAAACTGAGCTCTCAACATCTGAGTTTCATCACCAGAGAGCTCAAGTTACCCTCAGTGTGTTGTACTCCCAACATCAGCCACCTCACCTTGAGAACTGGGACTTCATCTTCTTTATGAGCTACAAGCAATGGCAAACCAGCCAAGGTTTTTTCCAAATCTTTCCCAAGAATCTTCACGCCTTGAGCAGCAACAACCTCTTTGTGCTTTTCATACTGGTTCTGAAAAAGAGAATATACACACTAGCAAAGAGTTCTGTGTTGAGCAGCTGAAGAACGCAGCAGGGAGCAGTGAAGTGCAGCAGCTCCCAGCTTTCATCACGATCATCTCTGCTTTGCACTTGCACCTTTCAGTCCTCCTGCTCCTCTCCAGATACCCCCTGCACCCCTGCCAAGGTAGGCAGGGCACAGGGAAGTCTTCTAAAAGCAGAGAAGGGGGCCAAAAGGAACATACAGTAGAAAAAAGCAAGCAACAATAGGCAGCTACTCACTAATAAAACCCCACAAATTCAGCCCCATAGGCAAGTGATGGGAAGATGCCAACAGCTTAACAACACCACCAAGGCTCAGCTGACACACAGCTCCAGCCTCTCTGCAGGAAGGGCTGTCTCACGCTCCCACTGGGGGCCATCCAGCCTTCTCATGTGCTAATTCCTTGTTCAATTTCCCAGGTTCTCTCCCCATCTAGGGGAGCCTCAACGATCTCACACTCGGGGCATGACTCTAAGACATAACAAAACCAGTTATTTCTGAAGATCTTTAAATTGATGTTGGAAGGATTTTCTCATTTGTTCCTTAATTTGTTTTATTTAGATGTCCCATCCTTTTCTTAAAGCTGCCAGGCAGCTTCCTTCCTCAATAAGCACTTTGTTACTGCAAACCTCTATCCTTTAGCCCTCCACCCCAAAAATCTGAGTCTTATTTCAAGGATGACAATTCCAAATGAACGAGCTGAATCAAAATGCATCCTCACTGCCCGCCTCAAAAAAGCCTAACAGCTACACTAGGTTTACTTCCCCAGCTCAGGGTTCCCAAACCTGAAAGGCCTATCCTATTACATTCACCTAGGTTATCTGTTTGGTTTTCTTTGCCTTAAAACAAGTCTGTGCAGACATTTATTCCTTCCCTTTTAAACAGGAAACATCAAAGCAGCTCTTTCCATCACCTTTGAATTGCATGCATTAATCTTAATCTACAAATTAATTTTTTTCCAGCCTTTTGATTCTGTGTCTCCTCCTCATTTCATGGAAAGCCATGCAGGAAGGATTTCAAATTCAGGGCCTCTCCTCAGGCTAACAGGACTAAGGCAGCAGAACCTACAGCTCTTGAAAACACCAACAGGCTGCAGATTCTGCAGAAGTCCTGGTCACTGCCACTCACCAAGCAGCCTTAGAAACTCATGTGTTCACTTTTCTCAAATAAAAGTGTATATGGTTTTTGTTACTAAAAAACCACTCCCATATTTGCTATATTATAACTTTAACTCATAAGCCACTGTACCAGTACACTCCAGTTTCCATTTAAGATGAGTATCTCCCTCTCACATGTAGCCACATACTTGAATCCCTTATTAAAGCACACACACCCTAATCCTCCTTGCAAGGTAATTCCTTGATCATTCTCTCTGCCACTGCTGTGACAACCCACACCCCAACAGGAACATCCAAGAACATTTTCACAAAAGACACAGATGTCCCCTGCATTCTCCTTGTACCCCCTTTAGATACCATTCATATAACCACATTCTACTACGTTCTCTTTTCATAAAGCTTGATCTATTTTTTTCCTGGTTCTAGCTGTCAGTACAGTAACCAGCTGCCATACCTTAACTCGTAGCTCCTTCATAGGAGGAGGCAGCAGCAGACCTCTAATCTGAGTCACGATAGGACCTTCTACCCCAGGAACAATAATGGTGTCTCCTTCTCTCAGACGTCCATTAATCAGAATAACATCTATGGTAGTGCCCATGCCTGGCAGTGCTTTAACCTGAATGAAAGGGGGAAAAGTCACTTCCTGTTTAAGCACTTCAAATACACAATTTTTAGCAGAAGGAAGGGTGCAGGGAAGGGAGAAATTTCTATATGAATTTCAAGAAAGAGCTGCTGTTTACCTCCATGACTTGAGCTCTCAGCTCCTGACACTCAGCCAGTCTCTTGGTCAGCATGGTTTGTGTGAGCTCAACAAGAAGAGCTATCAGACTTCCCATGCCATCCCCTGTGTGAGCAGAGGTAGGTACAAGAGAAACAAAAGTGCGGGGATCCTTATTCTCATAAAACAAGGCAGCGTTCAAGCCCTGGAATCAGGATCAACAGTTACAAAGGGAAAAGCACATATACACATCAGTATTGACAGCAATATTCAACCCCAGGCAAGAACCACTGCATTTTTAAAATCCCAATTTAAAAAGCCAACACTGTTACTGACAGCATGCTATGGAACATGAAGCTTCAATCCACACTTGGAAGCAGTGTGGGATAATTCCACAAAGTTAATTACCCCATCTAGCTTCTAGACAGCATTGTATGTCACCTACAGAGGAAGTTCCCAGAACTGATGTGATTCATACCCTGCCAGCATCCAAGAGAAAGAGAAAGAGACAGATGGGATTCTCTCAGGCTATTCCCAAAGAGAAAGAGAACAGTAAACGAAAACTTCATCTGCTAATTATGACTCCACTGACCATGCACAGCAATTAGCTGTTCTTCTCCAAACCAGCAGTAAAGATGGAGCAGTTAAAATTATGCAAAATGTAAAAACAACAAAGTTCGGTTTATGAGCGATTAATACCAATGTGTCAGAAGAGATGCAACAGTTTTCTTGATATTCCAAGCTGTTTTGAGGAAAAGGGAAAAAAACAAAAACCACCCACTAACACAAAACAAACCACACCACACACCCACCCCTCTTTACTACCACTTTTAAGCAAAGAACCTTGAATATTCCAACCTACCTGTTTTGCAAATTCCACTATGATAGCTTTTGCACGTTCTTCGAATTCATCTTTCGTATTTTTTTTCTGCTTCTTTAAGGTGATAGCTACATCTGTATCTGGACTTTTCTTCCAGTCATATAACCTATCAATCTTGAAAATACAACAGTATGTCACCTTATGAAGCTTACTTTATGCTGTGTCTTTATGCTTATGCCACATCATCGGTGAGAAATACTTTATTAACCAACTTAGCCAGCCATCCATCTGCTCCAGTAATCAAATTAAAGTGTTCTTTAGCTGCTATATTATTAGCTGCTCTGTTTATGTCAGGCAGTATTACAGGATAGCAATATTACTTCAGATTTTAAAAAAATCAAGCTATAGTAATCTTTTTCATACGGAAAAAGTTTATATGCATAAATTACATCAAGATTAAAATAAAACCTTAGAAGACACCCGTTTATAGATTCACATACATACAAAAAAACCCCAAAACCACTGAGGTGTTTGTGGTTTTTCCTGAAAAGAAACTACGCCAGTTTTACAAAGAACTTCTAAAATTTACTGGTAAATATGGACCCCTTCCCATGAGAAGGGACCAGAGGGGGGTTGTTCAAAAGACACAACTGTATTTCAGAAACACTTCCCCATGATAACTGCCAAAGCAGGACAGACTTGGCCCAAAAATCAAAACTACATCGTTTAAGAAAATGGATTATAACCTGGTCAAATAACAGGACTATAACCTAAAATGCAAGAGCTCTTTGCTCTTTAATTTCAGGCTCACGATAGGCCTTTGATGCCAACAATGAGAGTCGGGTCTTTGGGTCTGACCGAGGGAACTCTCTACTACTCTGCCGTAAGGCCTGCACACCTCTCCATCCAAGAGGCTGTTCGCATTCTTTCAAAAAGTAGCTGGTTTTGGCAAAGGGATAATGGCCTCCTCAGTTCCAACCACCTTCAATCTTAATGCTCCTTTCATTTTTGAAGTATACTGCAATTTGTACACTGCACATGACTAGCCTTCTGACAGCTCTCCGTCAGCATGTCAGATGGCTGCCAAAGTCATTGGACATGAGTAATTTCCATAAATATATCAAATAATTCACTGAGCCATCACAAACAGGCAGCATCATTTCTCATGCACAGGATTTCTAGAAACAGGGCAGAAAGTAACTGGCTGATTTTCCACCTAATATAGCAAAGCCCAAAACACTTCCCAGCAGTAATCAACATTACTGCTCCATGGCCTAAAGTCAGCTTGTCTTCAAGTCAAACTGACCAGTATCAGTGGCTAAAGTATGACTCGTCAATGTGAAGCTTGTATTGGAATTTTCTCAGAAAATGCACACAAATCTATATAAGTAGGCACAAGGGAAAAAAACCCACAACTGAAGAACAACTTCCAGAAGTGTGAGTCATACACAGAAGTTACATAAGGCAACAAAATTTACCAGCCAGGACTCCAAGAAGTTCTGATTGTTCTGCAAAGCTCCCGTAGAGCCATTGTGGTATCAAGGACACAGAAAAATGCAACACACAGGACCCAAGAACCACCCCTTCAGATTTTACACAAAACAATTCCAGTTCAAGGAAGAAAACAGACAATTGTAAAATGCCAAATGCAGCATTGGATTGGAGAAATGTACTATTAAGATAAAAATCTATCCTACCTTGTTGAGAGCTACTATAAAGGGGCATTTCTTTGATTTCAACAGATTTATTGATTCAATTGTCTGTGGTTCCAAACCATGCATGATGTCAACTACAAGTATAGCAATATCACAAAGTGAGCTTCCTCTATTTCTTAGATTGCTGTGACATAAAAAGATAGGGGAAAAAAACGAGTCATTTAGCAACAGAACCTTTATAAAAACACCAAGTACAAGGTCAAACTTACACTGACAAACAAAAGCTAAAGCTCATCAGTTATTTCCCCTCAAAAATGTAAACTGTTCAAATGGCACTTTGTAATTTTCATTTAACAAAATACATTAAAAATGTGTAAGCAAAACTAAGAAATTATTATCATGAAAGTTTTCATATTATTATATATTTTTACAATGTAAGATATATTCTTATCTTCTGAGCAACATCTGAGACCGTTAAAGTGAAATGCAGGAGTGTAAAACCTGAACAAGACTTTTTTTATATTCTGCATAAACACTAAAACTATCACGATTTTATACAATACAAGGTAAAGAGACTACCACATCTTGGTTGCCAAACAAAACCTGGCTAGAAGATGGAGAGCTGTAAGAGGTACCATGTCAAGGTACTGATCTGAACATTACCAATTCAATGCTTACAAAGGTTTTTACTGAAAAATGTCACATCAAAGTCTTAATCCTTCTGTTTCGAGATTTCACCCAAGATCTCAGTGAGTTCAGTTACGCATGTCATGTTTTACCCTTACAAAATGATTTAGTGGCTGGCCTGTATGCCACTGGTGTTCCTAGAATGCATTTGATTTCTGCTCAGATGACTTGTATAATTAGTAACTCCCAGTCTTACAGTTACCTTAACTGGGACACTATGAATGAGAGACTAGGAAAAAAGTTTTAATTTTTCATAGCAGAGTACTTAGGTCACCTGAAATCCTCACCTTTTTTCCCTCCAGCTAGCTTCCTGCTTCCATCCTTCCTCTTACACTAACTATTTTATTTACATGCTTTTTCAGATATTCATGGCTCAACTGGCACGAAGACAGAAAATTAATCAGCTATAAAAGGCCAGCAATTAACCAGATATAAAGAGCACCTGCAAATGAAGCAAATCCACTTCATTCCTCTACTTTAAGTTGGTTTTGTCGGACTTTTTTCAAGTGAGAACTAAAACTAAAACAATTAATTAAGCAAAGACCACACTTTGCTAAGAATATCTCCAGAATATCTCCAGATGCTTTTACCATCAGTTCTGAGAAGTACAACATTGTGAGAAAATGTTACCTGAAAGACTCATGTCCTGGAGTGTCGATTATCAGCATGCCTGGAATTTTTATGTTCTCTCTGTCAAACTAACATTTCAAAATATTAGACATCTTGTAGAGATTACACAAGAAAAAAAAAAAAAGAACAAAATAAGAGCTGGCAACATTACTGACAGCCTGCACTTCAAAAATCCAGATACATATTTTAAGGCCAGCACCCTCTATAAACCAAATCAGTCAACAGTCATTTCAACATTTAAAAAAGTGATGCAGCACATTCCTCCAGGTGCCAACTTGCCATAAGCTAAGCTAAAATCTGTAAGGCAACCTACAGAAGAAAAACCATATCAAGGTAGTGATATGTACCGTCCTTATCTTGATGATTTTCTTCTCTCCCTTAAATTTACAGGTTTACTAAGTTGAGCAAAATCTTGGAAAAAGCCATTACTATACCAAGGCTTTTCAGCCAGCTGCTTCTGCAAGCAAAATAGGATATAGTATCCGAAACAAATGCTACAGAACAGTTACTATTTCTGTAACATGATAAAGTTCATCAGAATTCACCAGAAACTGGCCAAATTTCAGCATACACAGCAAAGGGTAAGTTTTTAACACAAAATATACTCAAGAGGTTTCAAGAGTCTCAATTTACAATCAAAATACTGACAAGTAAGCAGTCTGTGTACATATGTGCACTGCCCAGAACACAGTAAACAGTATTTGCATCTTTTTCTGAAGAAACAGCAATGCATTAACTGAAATCAAATGTATGAAAAATGAGACAGCCTCCCCTGTGCTGGGGGCATGTCAGGAACTAAAAAACAATCAACCACAAAATTAGAGACCGGGGGGTGGGGGAGGAGGTGCATGGGTCCATGTCAGGAAATCTCACGAGGCCTTTATTAGTCTGCGTTCCGTATTTTTTAAGATGCAGTCGTTGAAGTGCTGTAACTTACATTTTTCACCATCTTGGTTTGTTCATTAATAGCTTCAAGAGGAACATTAGTTGCACCGATCTGCTGAGTGATACCACCAGCTTCACTGTCCTGCACGTGAGTGTGGCGGAGCTAAAGACAAAAAAAGACCAGACTGAGCACTCTCTAATTCTTTCTGTCTTCAACCAAAAAATTAAATGCATGAACAAGAGGTACAGGCAGTGCTTTCACACTCCACACCTTACCTTATCTAAAATTTTGGTCTTGCCTGTGTCTACATGCCCCAGGACACAGATAACTGGTGCTCGGAGCTTTTCAGTGTTCATATTTTTGCTGTTTTCAGCTCGTCGCTTCTATGTAAAAGATATATAAAAATTGGTGAGTACAAACCAAAAATCCCAGCTTACCTCTGGACTTGATTACATACATACAAGCACAGAATTAGATGTGGGACTTACATTTTCAAGGCAATTTAAGGGCTGTCATCCCTTTTTTGGTAAATCAAAAATTTTTGACTAACAGTTACATTTTTGTTTGGTTGGTTCTTGTCACAATCTAGTAGGCTAAGCTGTTATATCCACTAACATTAGCTTTGCTGAAGGTGCATTCTGAACAAGCACCTTGGGTGAGGAAACAAAAAAATTAACAGCTATGAAAGCACTGAACAGTTTAGACACATCTTTTAGAACTTGAAAATATCTATCTGTAAACAATAAAAGCCTCTTTTACCAGGAGGGATATAGAGGTGAAGGGGAACAACACTGAAGTTGCCATCTTTGTGGTCAAGATAACAAAAAACAAATACTTTATCTTCACACAAAACCAAGGGGTTTTTTTCTTAATTACTATAATTTCTGAACCTGCTTAAATATTAGCCCTGACACAACCACCATTTTGAAAAATTTGACGAAATTAACAGAAAGTTAATCTGTTTGTTATACAACACAAGAATCCAAGTTAATACCTCAATTCTCCGTTTAGCTTTGTCATAAGCACGCTCCTCTTTAGTGCGCTCATCATCAGAGTCATACTCAGAATCAGAGCTAATTTCCTTGCTAGGCTTTTTTTCCATAGATTGCTTTCCAATAGCTTGGGAGTCTGGCTCTCTCTCATCTGAAGTCTTTTCATCCTCATCTTCACTGCCTTCACTGTCTTCAGATTCTTCACTCTCTTCTTCCTCTTCCTCCTCTTCATCTTCTTCCTCCTCTTCATCTTCCACTTCATTTTGTTCTTTGACTTCAATATGGACAGGTTTGCTCTCTGTTAAAAAAAAAGTAAAGTAAAAATTCTTTATTAAGTTCACCTTCTGGGGGGAGATTGCACCACAAAGAGACTAGTAGAGAAGAATGAGGAATGAGAGTAGGTTCTACAATAAGTGCTGGTCAAGATCATTTTTCAACTTCCAATGTAACAAAAAAGGCAAAAAAGCACTTCATGTTCACAGTTGCTGGCTTGTGTTTCAAATCCAGAAAGAAAGCAAGTTTAGGGTGGAGTGAAGAAAGATATTATCAGCACACTTATGTTTAACATTATTTGCAAACATTCAGACATTCTTTAAAGTCACATGCACTTCATAAAGGAATAATGCACCGACACATTTTTAATAAAGCTGAAATACTCCAAATCATTACTATAATATGGGCTCTGTACACTGCTGATCAGGAAGGCACATTTAAGCAGACATAATAATCAGAACAAATGGTCTCTTCTATGCCCATTAAAAAAAAAAATCTCATCTTCAAGTTTTCTTAGACTGTTCAGAGATCAGCATTTTTCATAGGAATTCTTTGATAAACAAAGAATTATCAATAAGTAATTTAATTCTTTGAAAGCTTCCCATTTACAATCGCCTGTAAAATCATGAAAGGCAAGCTGATGATCACTTTAAAACCATGGATTCTCCTTCTTACAACACTGCTGGCAGGCTCACTGCTCTTAGAGATTAGTAACGTTTCCTTGCTACACTCACAGTCCATCAGCTTAGTAACACACTAAATCTAATTCTCAGGAAGGCTCTTTTTCTGTATCCCACTGGCAGAGCCTTCAATCCAAGCAGTAAGAAGTGCTATGTCCTCTCCAGGACAGTGGTGCCAGAGTAAAACAAACATTCAAGAAGGCGAGAAGCCCTTAGAACTCAAAAGCACCAGAGAAACACACCTGTGCTGGAATGAAATCCATTCTGGTCTGTGTATCTGTATGCCAAGTATTACACTCAAAAGCACAGCTGTCAGAAGCATAGGCGAGTGACAAGTACTTGATGAATAAATAGTCTTTAAGCAAAAGAAACAATTAAGACATTAAGGTAGCACCAAGTCCAGTAATCAACTCCTGCTCAGGATGGCTCACAGAAATACACTTTCCTCTACCACTGGAAGAAAGTATCTGAGAAGTTATCCCTGCACTGTAGCACAGCCCTAAGTTTCCCATAAACACTGCAGTTGAGTACAAACAGAATATGGCCTTCGGCATACATGCACAGGAACACGTATGTTCCGGCAATTCTTTCCCTTCTTCTAAACCTGCCTCTCAAAGAAGCACATAACAGAATCACAGAATGGTTTGGGCTGAATGGGACACCAAAGACCATCCAGTTACAGCCTCCCTGCCAAGGGCAGGGACACCTTCCACTAGAGCAGGCTGCTCAAAGCCCCATCCAACCTGGCCTTGAACACTTCCAGGGATGCGATCCACAGCCTCTCTGGGCAACCTCTTCCAGTGTCTCAACACCCTCACAGTAAAGAAGCTCTTCCTAATATCTCAACTAAAGCTACTCTCAGTTTGAATCAATTTCTCCTTGTCCTGTCACTTCATGGTCTTGTAAATCATCTCTCCATCTTTCCTGTAGGCTCCCTTTACGTACTGGAAGGCTGCAATTAGGTCACGCCAGAGCCTTCTCTATTCCAAGCTAACAATCTCAATTCTTTCAGCCTCTCCTTGTAGAGGAGAACTTATAGCACGTGCACACTTAACCTTCACACCATTTTATTCCCCCGCTTCTTTGAAAACTTCTCGCAGGGGTACTCTCTTAGATGCTGCCAGATTCACATACTAAAAATACTACAGCTTTGAAATTATTACTAGAGAAATACAATACCAGGTAAAAAGCTTCCCTAAGCTCACAGAGATGGTTTAAGCACACATTAGAGAAGATTTTTACTCCCATAACAAAGGGCAAAAATATTACAAGCCATTTATTTTAGATGGTAACTCCACATAAGAGTATTTCCAAAGGGTTGTCTTAAGCAGTATGTGCATGGCTTCTGAAAGCTCTGCTTTTGAGAATAGGTTCTTGTATGTATTTATCATCATACTTACCTCACAATTTATCTAACAGAGCAGAGGAAAAAACTAAGTAAAATATTGTTTCCTATAGAAACAGAAAACTTAGCCCAAACCTCTTAACCAGAAAAAACATACATTTGGTATTTACATGCCCACCTTTCTCTCCATCTTCATCACTAACCATAGCTTCCCAGTCATCCAGACCTGCATCTTCTGTTTCATCTTCTTCCTCCTTTTCTTCTAAAACCAAGAAACCCAACACTGAAGTTAAAAAACGTCAGTCCAGCAACATATAACATTTTTAGATGCCCCTTCTTTTGACATACTGACAACTGCAACTTGCAAGTTTGCTGTTACCAGAATTCTATTGAAGTATCTCCACGTTCCATAAAAAGAAGATGCTGCATACTTTAAAAATAATCTCCAATTCTCTCCACAAAGATCATGTAGTGCTAGCATTTTTGCCTAGACAAACTTTTGTGAAAAACACAGAAACCTACTCAGCTAGTTCCTGTCTGCATATCATGCCAAGACCTGCATAATGCCTGCCACACAAACCTGTACCACAATCATGATCCTTGCAAGGAGTTGCCCAATTAACAGTCACCATGTGTAACAAAGTGGCAGAGAAGCAAGAATACAAATTACAGTAGAATTTTAACTAGTGAGAATATACAAATTGTCTATAAAAATGACACCAGGTGCCTTAACATAAATATACCATGGACTCCAGAAGCATTAAACATACTCATTCAGCAGGAATTCACCTGGATTTATGAAAAGACTGCAGCTCTTAGTAAGAGACGAATGGAAAAATGCAAACATACAACCCTCTCCAAAAGAGGCATTACACAATATATATTTGCTGCAGCACACACATCATAGATTTCAGCTCTCTGAAATGAAGACCAAGTTCCACATTGTGGAATATTAGCTAGGAACTAGTGTTCTGCCAGCGAGCCCTTCTGCTAAGGCAATAGAATAGCAATCATGAGATAAGTCAAGCTAGAATCACAGGACACATTCAGCTTTGTTTGCAAAAGCTGCATTTTGTCAGTATTTGTCTGACTTAATCAGGGTAAAAAATGAAACAGTCTCCTTGCAGAGAAAGAAGTCCAGTACAATGTGATTTTGACCAAGCAAGTACTGTGTGTAGGCAAAGATGAGGGCAACAATCTGATCAGCAAACTTGCTGATAGCTCAGTTCCACAAGCTAACACATATCCTCTTCATTCAGCACTTGTGAAAGCAAAGCATCTGGCATGAAAAATTCAATCGCTGTGAATACTGCACTATCAATTCTAGAAGCAGCATATTTCCTCCCTACCTCCACCTAACTGTTGACAAAATAGACTTGTAAAAGCAAGTGAAACGTCAAGGGGTGAATAAGGCACTGAATGTGCCTTTGAGATAACTGACCAAGCCAATTGAACACTGGAGTACACCCAGGATAAGGAACCTTTACACACTCATTTTGAAGCTTCATGCATTTTACTCCATAAAATTTCAGCAGTTCCTCCCTTAAGAAAGGAAAAAAAAGAAAAAGGCAACTGCCTCAAGAAAGGATGGCCATTCAGCCCCATCCAGCAAGGTATGATAACTATGATGCAGCACTGACACACAAGCTTAAATGTTTGAAATTTATTAGCATTACCACCAACCTGGATCTACAGGAAGAGCAGCCTCTTCTTTCACTGGTGTTTCCAGTTCTACAGCATCTTCAGCTGGGGAAGTTACCTCCACACTTTCTGAAATTTTAAGACAGGAAGTTGTTTGCTACATACTTTCAAAGTGCAAATTGACTGACTTACACATACAGCTCCACTCCAGCTTATCTGGAAAACATTTAGCTTTCTAAGCAGTTGAACAGGTTTGTAAGATAGGTCAGTTATTGACATTAAAAACTCCTCCCTTTTTTTTAAAAGACAAGAGAAAATGAAGTAATACTAGTGGATTACCCACACCTCCCCTACTGTTCCACTAAAAATGAAAACTAAAGATACAATTTAGATAAGCACCATTTTCAATTATTTACACATACTCCATACATGATAAGCAGGCACGTAACTAATGTCAAAAAAAAAAAAAAGAACAAGAGAAAACAGCTAAGCAAGAAGTACATCTGAAATTTTTAAACTAAGGGTTAGTCTTCAGAAAAGCAACAGTAATCCCCCGGAGGAAAGTAACAAACCACAAAAGTAAAAAACTGACACGTTCAACCTACATCTACCAGTGCAATGAATTCCAAGGTTTCAAAAAATGCAAGCTCTTTGAACTGCCCTGAACAACTTGCACCCAGGAGCTGAAAACTGGTTTTATATACCAGAAAGCAAATGAACAAACTGACTCCAATTTAAAAGTACTAAAAGTAGGATCAATGTATTTTCACCCTGGAACAAACTCAGACTTAATTATAAGTCACTATTATTTAAACTACTTTGTATTTGACATACATATGCACACAAAGCATTCACCATCACATTTGTAAAAGGCCTTTTACACCCTGTACATCCCCAACATTTAGAAAATCTAAACCCTGAAATGAAATTAGATTAAGACTAGCTGATTTATTTTAGAAATACTTCCAGAAGTATTCCAGGAGTCCTAATTGATCAGTGACTGATCAATTAGGCATCAATTAGGCATCCCTATATGCAAACTATACCTTCTTTATTTTCTGGCTGCTGCTGCTTCTTTCTCTTTTTGTCTTCATATATTGGTCTCTTCTTTGGCACAGAGTCTTTTGATGGCACTTCAACACCTGCAAAACAAATAAAAAACACTGTTAAAAAGAAAATCCAGGTAATTAATAAACAAACTTTGGTTTAAATGAGAACAGGTTGTCCAAAATTGGAAGATGGAGGAATAAAGAGTAGAAAGTAGGTTCAATGCATATTTTATCTTTTATAGAAGTCTGAATTCAAATGCTAGAAAACTTGAGTTAAGTATAGTTCTTCAGATACTCATGTCTGCTCTCAAAAAAGTCAGATAACTGGGGGAAGGCGACGGCAATGAAACAAAATATAAACCAAACAATCAGATTCTACGACTGCAGGTTTGAAGTTATCACAAACCTGCATAAAACGCCATGAACACATACATCAAGATGAACAAATAAAGATCTGCTATGCAAAAAATCACTTAAACCCGTCTGCCAGTGGTCCTATTTTCAGACAATTTGGAGTAGTCCACAGGCAGAACTCGTCTTAAATGCTTACGGTTGTTCAGCGGATAACACCTTCCCTTTTCCTCAATGTGGGAAGGTATGTGGGTTTTGATTTGTTTTATTTGTTCAGGTTTTTAGGTTTTGGTTTGCTGTTTGAAGTTTTTGGGTTTTTTTTAATTTTACAACACTGATGGTTTCAGGTATCAAAATATTGCCAGGTTCAATTCACGAGCTTCATCTTTGCCTCACCAGGAAGTGGGTGCTGTAATATATGAAGAAATTCCATGAAAACCAGAAGTTTGGTGCAAAGACAAATTAAAAAACTGAATTAATGCTGCACATCCAAATTTTTTTTCAGATACTGAGTGATTTATATTGCAGATCTGACAAAAATCCAGTTGTAGGGGCACATAAATAGAAAGATTCTAATAGCTACAGCAACAACCAAGGAGAAATAGCCTTCACATATGTTTAAGAGCGCCAAACACTTTACTAGCTACAAAAATTCCTACATTTATACATCCACCTACCAGTAAAGTGTCAGATAGTGTACTCTACAAATACACTCAGCTCCTACAAATTTCTTTTTTTAGTCACAAACCAGCTGCCAAGAACAATTTAGGACATTTTACTTACAACATATTGGACAATTTTACTTCATTCCAATGGAGACATTATATTTCACAGAAAAGCAGGAAAGCTCTTACACACTCCTGGCAAATCCAAGAGAAAAACATATCTTCTCCAAGGACTTGCCCTATGGTTTTTGAAGCAATACAGTGGACTTGCCTAACTAAGCATGTGAATTAATTCAACAAGATCCAGATCACTGGTCTTACAAGACCTTCAGCACAGCCCATGTGCTTTACCTGGCCTTTAGATGACACCACTTCTTTAAATGCTTTTTCTGAAGTCCCACAAGTAACATCTTTAAACTGCAAGAAGACTGTATTAAAAAGCTGGATATTCAAAGTGTAAGATAAAAATACAGGCACTTAAACCTACTTAAGAAATAAAGGGGAAGGGAGGGCAAAAACTGCCTTGCTTGACAACAGAGCAGCTTTACATGGAACCACTCAGTACTAGTACTTGCCCTCCTAGCTCCAGATAGGAAAAAAAAATAAACACAGAGACATAACGGATATAAAGTTTGGTTGGGTTTTTGGTTTGGTTTTGTTTTGATTATTAGTAAATTCTACTCCTTACCCTGAGCTTGTAGTAGTTTAAGAGTAGCCTCTGCTCTGGCTCTGGCTTCTTTCTGAGTTTTTGTTAAAAGCTTTCCCTCTTTCTTCAAACGCTCCTTCCTCTCTTTTTCCTTCTGTTTCTTCCTTTCTTTCCTCTCTTGCTCTAATCGTTCCTAGAGAAAGATAAATACACATGCAGAAACTCTGTAGTATGCTTTACACAAAAGCTGCCCAAGTATATTCTGTTTATGAGAGACATATTAAGGATTAATTCACCAACTGCACCAGCAAGCAGACAGATTAAAGTTACTCTCTTCCTTATTTTATCCTTGGAGTGAGATATACGGTACCTCTTCTTTGCGTTTTGCTTCAAGTTCCTCCAGTCGTCTTATGCGTTCTTCCTCCTCTCTTTTTGCCCTTTCCTCCTCCTCTTTCATTTTAGCCAAGGCTTCTTGCATGGCTTTTACTGTGGCTTTACTGGGACCCTTCTTCTTCTCTTTCTCTTTTTCTTCTTTCTCACCTTTCTTTTTTTTCTTGTCTTTTTTCTTTTTGTCCCCCTCATTGTCATCAGCTACAGAAAGAAGAGGCATATTTTCAAAGACCCCAGAAATTTCAAAGATACACTAAATACAATATATGTTTCAAATATGATAAATAACATCAAATGAGGAATATTTTCACTGGCTACTACATAAACATTTCATAATGAAAACAATAAAACTCTCTAAAGTCTTGGCCTGAAGTCTTAAAATATCAGAAAAACAGGGAGGTGAAAAAGTACTTTTGGAATACAGAACTGTAATCATATACTGTAATGAGAATTCAACATTTGGCTTGGTTTCTCATATACCTGAACAAACTGCAGGCCAGAAAACACAGCCACCTGTCAGCCAACACAGAGAGGCAGACAAGGCTACCAAATTTCTAGTATTCACAATTCAAAATAAACCAAACACACTATCCTCCCTGCCTGGCACCTCTCTGGTCTTATAAAAAGGACAGTATTTAAATGAAAGTTTAAGAAACCATGTTACAAACCTTCTGTGCCTGCAGCAGTCTCTCCTTTCTCCCCAGGGCCAGAGATTGTTGTAACTTCAAGAGAAGCTTTCTCTTCAGTTTTTTTTAGAGATTCCTTTGGCTTTGCTGGTTCTTTACCACCTTCTAATTCTTCCTTCTCTTTCTGCTTCCTCAATTTGGCTTTTTCTTCTTCACGTTTTTTTCTTTCACGTTCTTTTTTTTCTGCCTTCTTCTGAGCCACTGTTTTTACTTTGAATGAAGGTTCTTCTTCATCATCCCCACTCTCTGCAGCAGGAGCAGACTTTAGCTTTTGGTTTTTCTTTTGTCCTTTTCTAGACTGGGAAACCTCATCTGATTCATTACCACTCTCGCCTGTAGACACTCCTCCCCCACGCTCTTTGCTTTTCTTAATGTTAGTTTCATCTTCTTCTGACAAATCGTGTTTTTTATTTGACTTCTGAGTTTTCCCTTTGCTTTTCTTAAGCTGTGTCTCATGATCATCGTCATCACTGCCAGAAAGCATGTCGTGTTTAGCTTTCTGAGGTTTTTTAGATTTTTTATCTTCCACTTCCTCACTGTCATAGTCATTTTCCAGATTGGCTTTTTTACCCTTTCCTTTTCTTTTTTTATCTTGTTTTGATATGCTTTCTTCATTATCATTTTCAACCTGGAAATTAAACAATTCAATAATCAGCCATCAAAAATTACTCGCCATCATGAGCTAAGCATTGAGATACATCAAGAAAAACCTCTCTTATTGAACAAAGTTTGAAAGTAATAACTATTCCTGCTGAGTGTACCATACCTCAGCCCACAAGTAAGATTTATTCCAACTGGCTTTGAATAATTATCAGCATGGAGGCGTGGTTTTTTTTCATTATTGACTTTTTACTATGAAAATATGATCAAATATAATTAAAAGAACATGCTAGCTGCACATTTCACATAGGATTTCCACTACACTACACCTAGAAGTTCCCTGGGACAGAAGTGTGTCATGTTTTAACTATTTCCTATTAAAAAGCCCACCTCCCTCTCAGTGCTCACCTTTCCTGTAGAAGGCTGTTCCCTGTCAACTTTCCCTCCTTGCACCTCTATTGACAGTTCCTCCAGCTCCTTCAGGATATCATCTTCACTAAAATAAGAAAGAAGTTAGGGTACTTCAGTAACTGAGTTTTTGGACAATGGAGTAAGATCAGGCAGGTGGAAAAAAACCCTAACTTACTCAAAATCTTGTTTCTTCTTCTCTTTTTTCTTTTTGCCTTTGGATTTTTGAGGCTCTTGATCCTTTGCAGCTCCTGCACCTTCTATCTCAGCAGCAAGGGCATCAATATCAATATCATCTTTTGCACTAAAATGAAAAAGGAAAGCGGGGTTATCACTAGTTCAAACATTAAGTTTACATAAGTAGAAGCCATTGGAACAAAACAAAATAAACGTTTCAAAATGCAAAACCAATCACAAAACATATGCAATGCAGGTAAATCCTCCACGTTTAACAAACGATTATGCACTACTACCTTATTCCACTCAGGAGGAAGGGAAGGAAAAAGCCTTCATATGTGTGGTCTGCTTGAAGGGAGGTGGAACAATAAAATACATTCAGTTCTTGCAACCCCAACTTTAAAAGTTTAGCTGTGCAATTTGATGCAACTTCTTGGAAGTACGTAACTAGACTAGACTTTGGTCCTCCAAAAGATAAGTTGTTCGGCCCTTCAATTCACAGGTGTCATTGATAGAGAAGCAGCTACCACAATCAAAGTGTAAAAATGAAGCACAAATTCACAACCAGGGGATCCTACTAAGAGGTATTTATCTGTTCCTTCAAACATCCTTGAGCAAACAAAGAAACTACTGTATTTTTATTTAGAAAATAAGTGAAAGTTCTTTACAGCTTCCAACTCACAAGAATAGTTGCCTGTGCTTTGCCATCAGACCAAAAATTCTATTATCTTTCAAGAAAAGTCACACAGATTATCAGAGTTCAGCCCCAAGCCAGAATAAAAAATACCCATGTAGATGGCAAGCAATCATTTGTACCACTTGCCTTAGTATTACCTCTCTGAGGCCTAAAGAAAGCCAGAGGTTTTTATCTAGACATTTTTACCACCTAATCACACACAGTACAATTGTAAGAAAGGAGTCTTACTTATTCCATGCTTCGCACTTAGAGCTTTGGTACTCAGATCAAAACTGGTCTGATGCTACTTTTATCACAACTTGCAGTTTCAAAGCCCATTTACTCAACAAGCTGTTAATATTTCATTTAAGTGCCTCTTAGATAACTGGACAGAAAACTGTTGCTTTACAATTTCACTGTCTCATTTATTAGCACCCACTCAGGATAAATCAGCCAAAGGCTGACTCACCAAATACCCAAAACTATATCCAGAAAAAAAGGTAAATAAGTTTCTTTCAAGATGTCAGCAAATTCTAAACTACCAGAGCTTCAGCTGTGCCAATATATAAATCCAGAAGTTGAATCTTAATAAAGAAAATCAACTATTTATTTATTCAGCTACCGATTCTAAAATTCAGTTAGTCTAAGTTGCAGCTCTCTTTGCAAAAAGAAAAGGGCTGGATTCTTTTGCAAGTGAATGCTGACATTAACAAACATTTTATCTGACATATTGGGAATATGCAAGTCACCAAAAACTGTCTACATGTGGCAACAGCACAACTGAGCAACAGAGTATGTCATTTCTTTAAAGGCAAAGATTGATTATTTTTATTTTTAAGATTTTGTATTTTCTTCTGGGTGGACTAACAAACCAAATAAAAAGCAGCACAATGAAGTACCTCAGAGTACAGCACCTGTGTTGCCAGAGATACTTTTAGTCAAGAAAAAACACACCTAAAATACACCCAGTAACACTTCCTCATGTGTTAACTTGAATTGTAATACATTTGTCAAAAGAAATGTATCTCTCAAATAGTTAATGCAAGATCTCTGAAGTAATCCTCACCTCCCTCAACAGAAAACACACATTTTGGCCATTCTCACCCAAAGGTGATTTTTCAGCAACTAAAGTGCCATTTTATAAGCAGTTTAACTGGCTGTATACTGGGGTAACAGGTGAAATAAAAATGCCACTCACTTCTATACCTAGAATTAAGAGCCCTAATGTCAGGCTAGCTACATTATATCCAGGCCTACACACAGGCCCTCAAACTTGTTTTTTGCATTAATTGCTGAATAACAATTTTATTAAGCACACTTGCTTACCTTCTTTTCCTTTAGGAGTTAATGGAGGAGACCGAGTCATAGCCAAGCTTGAAGTAGTTTGAAAACACCAAAACACATGCTCTGCTACTACTTCTTCCAAGGCTGTACTGCTCCCCTTACTACAGGATCTTAACCATGTGGTTGTTCAGATACCAAAGCACCAGGCCTTTAAACAGCTCATGTTTTACATGGCTATCACCAAGGCTGACTTTTCACAATGCAGTTTAGCAGAAAGTTATATCCAAACATAAAACACATGGGTTTTTTGCTACAAGCAAAGATGCCAGTGGTATCTCATGTTTTCCAGGGTACAGGCTTTAAGAGGGTGAGGTTTTATTTGCTGTTAAATCAACTCACTTCAATCAAACTTTGAAGAAGAAAACTTCTTTAGGGGGGAAAAAAAAATCCAAACCCTGAAAAAGCTATTTGACAGACATTAGGTTTTAGCATCCACCAACAAGAACAGTTTAGGAATTATAACAACAACAACAACAATAATAATAATAAAGATCACCCAGCTGTTGCAATAGCAGCATCAATACAAAAGCCTTTCCAAACTTGGCTTTCACTGTTTAGTTTCTGAAAAAACTGTCACTGGTTTCTGACTAAAAAAAAAACCCAACAAAAAACACCCAAACAAACCAACCAAAAAATCCTCTACACTTTCCACTACGCTTCCATTTACTAAGTCACAGAGCAAGCTTCAAGTATTTGAGCCTCAGCGAAGTACGAAGTAAAATTAACGCTGCATGCAATTATATATACAGCTACAACTCAGAAGAGCTAACAAGCAAGAATATCATTGGAAAGCCAAGGAATTCAAACATTGTCTTCCATTACTATAAGTTTATTCCCATACTGATCTTGAATTTCCTTAGCTTTTAAAACTCTAATAATATTCCACTAGGATTTCATAAGAAAGCTGAAAAGAAAATTAAGAAGGTGCTCCCCCCACTCCTGGGAGATTCTTATTCATTTTTATAAGGAACCCACTACACTTAGACACATAACATATTTCACATTTCCTATGGGCATTGTTAGATAACCATGGAACTTCTTCTCATAAAGGTTTTTAACCAGTCCTCCAACACACATTTCAGAAACCCAAACATTCCTTCAGGAACCTCCTTCTCCAAGACCTCCAAAAGGTCTTCATTCAGCCTTTACTAGGGTCCAACCCTAAGAGGGCTTGATACAGGAACCTGAAAGGACTGGAATGCTCGAATGGTTTTCAATTTTGACCTCTAACTGCTTTTACATGAAGACTTAATAAACAGCTTTCACACACTCACTACCTTAGACCATTCAAGCTCATAATGCTTTGACACTAAAAAAACCCTCACATTTCCCCAACACAAGAAGCTCAAGGAGATCTGGAAAACAAAGTGCTACTGCACTGCAGAGATGGAGTTACTTCCCTCATTTTCCTTTGTCTTTGTTTCACAGGCGAAGCCTAAGCCACCTCTGTTATTCACATACTTTGATTGCAGCCTCTATTTTTGCTGCCAGATATAAAAAGAGTGTTGATACAGCTAAAGCAGTATTTCAGTGCACTAAATTACAGCAGGCATTAGGTGTGTGTACTTCCCTCAAACCTAAACAAGCAGTATTCAAAAAAATGGCTGCAGACATTTTTCCTCAGAGGTCTGTGCCTAAGATAGGGCAAAACTCTGCAGTGGGAAAAGACAAGTCATGTTAATTAAAGCAGAGTGCAGCAATCAATAACATGTGCACAGAGAACACTGTATTTCATGCATCAAACAAAATATCTTTTCTTTAGAATTACATCACTAATCAAAAAGAAAAAGTGCTCGACATTTTCCCTACACAATTTCACTGCCTTTTGCCATTTAAGCAAGATTACAGTAATGTAAATCTTTAAAATAGCACACAGAAACATTTACATACTTTATATCAAAAAAATATTTACCTTCATGCCCGAGGAGTTACATTAAGAACTTTACTGTTTCCCCAAAGGGTTTCAGTACAAGCTGTCTGCACAGACTAATGAACACCTGTATTATATGGGAGAAGCCACTTAAGGATAGATTCCTGAATATTCACTGGGTCACAAGTTAAATGCTGTGCTAACACAGCATTCTGTACCAAGCCAGGATCAAATATTCCCAGACCATCCCAAGTAAGTGTTTGGAGATTTTTAAGATGGACATAGACAACAGAAGTACTTCAGCAACCTCTCTCACACAAAGCATCAAATCAGGCCAGTAACAGAAATTGATACCCAAAACACAACCTAAGTTGCTCCTGTTACATGTTAAAAAATGTTCAACAACAAATAAAACTACAATTCCAAATCCTGCCTATAAGAGAAGCATTAAATTTCTTTCAGTGTGAAGATTAAAAGAGCTAGGAAATAAAAGAACTGTCACCTACCGCTGCTCAGTCAGATGTACAAAGACATCCAGTAGCTCTGCTATTTATAAGTTCCCACACAACTGCAAGCTACTGAGTCAGAAAAGGGGAAAAAAATCTTGTGACTGATAGAGGCACAGTCTGTAGAAAAAAAACCCAAAAATCTCTGCTGTTTTTCTCTTGCTGTTACAGCAAAGAAACAGTGTTAAAGACTAGGAACAAGCTTTAAAAACAAACCAACCAACCCCTCAGCTAATACATCACATCTGCCAAAAAAATACTAAAAACACCTTAAGGTGTTGGGTTTATTTTATTTGAGGGGTGCTTGGTTTTTTTTAAACATGAGAAACAAGCACAGTTTTGGATGAAGCTATTTTTCTGATGCAATAGCCTGCAACAACCAGAACCTAGAAATTCCCCGGGGAAGCCATCTGGATACCAGAGTTGACCTTAACACAAATTGTGATTTACAGATACTGAAATTAATGTTAATCCTAGTTCTCACATTCTAGGGTTTACTCTAGTCTTTTACAGGCATGCTTTCCCATTTTGCTTTAAAAAAACCCTCACACAGTGAAGTTCACAGTTTCTAGTACTTGTTCACAATTAGCAAGATTTATTTTTAAGTTTTGAAGTTCCACCATTTCTTTCAGTCAACAATATTACAGGTGTTCATCAGTACACCACGCATTGGAACAGAAGTTGTCATGCTCCAAATCAAGATTTAAACCTACAATTCTCAAATAACAAAAAAAAAAAAAATCAATGCTCCCTAATAAAGTACATCAGAACAGTTACAAGTACACTTCAGCTATTTCTCACTCCTCTCTTCCATGGAAGGTTAAAAACGTACTTCAAGTACTGACATAGTTAATATATTCATCATTAAGGGATTTTCATAGTGTTAACTTGCCATACTAAGGACAGATACTGTCCCAATATAGTCTCTGTAACAGACAAATGTAGGCATGGAAATTTGAAAGACTTCCTCAGCATTGCCCAGGAAAACAAAGCCAAATGCAGGAAGACAGTATTACAGCTATTGAAATAAGAGTTAATAAATTTTATCTTTTTTTTTGCTCAGTGAACTTCTGCAGTTAAAATGCCTAATTGCCTTTCCTTGCCAAACGAGCTCCCCCAGCTTTCCCTGCCAGTTCTAGTGAAGGAAAGCCTGACCAAGAGCATTTCACAGACTCTCTAATAATAGACAAGCTCATTACATTAGCAAGACCACCAGCAAACATGCATGTTTTCCTCCTATGCTTTCTTAAAACCACACACAGTTAGAACTTCCAGTGCACTTATTACAGTGCCTACAATACATATCCCCAAACCGAGGAAAATTTTATTATAAACAGGCACCGTGCAGCTACACGTGACAGAGGTGGCATCCTGACTAGGCAGCAGAGAGATAAAGGGCAAAGAAAAACTACTAATCCATTCACGAACTGAAAGAGTGGAGCAGTAGATTATACAAAGGAGCTGCATTGCCCTCATTCATATCAATTTGACTCTATTGAAATTAGGTAAATGAAACTGCAGAAAATAAATGGAGGAATTCAGCTTAAAATGAGACAAGCCCTAAACTACTGGAAATCCAACTTCCATCTTTGCAAACAAAGTTGACACGATAATACTGTCCTGCTGAAACCAAAACTGAAGTGTACACAGACTAAACAATTACAAGCACTTTTTGATCCATTGCACTGAGCAACACAAATATGATTACTTATGCTTGCCTTCATCTTACAGTGAACGTATTAAATCACGCTAAAAATCTTTTACTTCGGATTGGTTTTCAGCTGTCTCTGTTAAGGTGAAGTTGAAACATAAGAAAACACTGTACAATTAAAAACAGACTGAAACAAAGAAACTAAACTTTCATGTGCAAGAGGCAGAAGAGTCAGCAAGCTGACACACCAGAAAGTTGCATCACTGCTGTGAACTCACTGCCCACATTCCTGCATAATCAGAAGACTCATTTTTGCTGAGGCAACCTTGGAGAGATTTCATCAGTTACATTACACCAGCTCTTCTAACCACCTTCAGAAGAACGTCACTGTCATTAAGTAATTTTCTTTGCTTAAGAAAAAAAAAGTCCTTGACCTTCAAAAAGACTGAAGAGAAGCTGAACCATCTCTTTCCATGTGTTTGGTTTTGCAGTAATTTTAGACCAAGTAAAACTAATACCTCTAGACAGATCTTTATCGTTTCCCTAGAGCACCTTATCCATCCTCCACGTATGTGAGCCGTAAGCCCAGTAATAAGATGCATTTCTAAATATGAGACTATCCAAAGCCAGCAAGTTACCAATGCTGAATGACATACTTGTAGTTTTCACCTGTAGTATTAAGACTGTTTGAAAGACAGAATGCTAATTCAAGTTCTTCTACAGCAACTGGTTTAAACAGTGCCAAAACATAAGCCACTTGGGAAGTAATCATTTAGTTGTTCAAAACCCCGCATCACCAGCTTGTTCTTTAAGTGGGTTATGAAATGAAAAATGCAGGCATCTGCTGACTCAGCAAGGCTATTCAAAACATGAAAACAAAGCCCTGACCTTTTTCTCATTTTGGTCTATCAAAGTACATCAACACCACAAGCTTCTTTTGGTTTTCCTCCACTGAAAACATTTAACTTACATATGACCGAGACAGTTTGAAATTCAGGAAAGAATGAACTGTGCTCCTTTCTCAGCCCAGAAAAAGGAGGAGTGTCCACATGAGTACCAACTACGTAACCCACCACTGCTGCTTAAAGAATAAAAATAAAATCTCAGCCCCAGAAATAGGGCAACCTCCTCTTGCCTCTTCCTCAAACTAAGGTGTAGGGGAGGGAAGAATTTACTTCTTTGCCCACTCCCAGCCACATTTTCCCCTCTTATCAGCTCAGACAAGCCTGTGGCCACAGGTCCATGCAGAAAAGCCTTTTTGAGCAGCAGATGAAAACGCACACCTGATTTGTACTGTGGGCCCATAAGCATAGAATGCACTGCAATGGAAGCAGGTACAGCTGGCAGCTGGGGACAGCAAGAGCAACATCCCAGGGTTTGAAATGTCCAGAGGCTCAACTGAGCTGAGTTTTACTTGGAAATACACCTTTGTGATTTTTCATAGATGAAGGAAGCTGGTGAAGCTACCTAATTACACGAGAGAGTAAGGAAGTAAAATCTGACTAAAAGGGTAATTGCTTTTCATTGAAGCTCCCAAGACAATGATTCCATTATTAATATTAAAGAGTCATGCCTTCTCTTTCAAGTTTGGCTGGGGAAAAAAAGAGTGGTATAACTATCAGCTAAGCAAAACCTTCTGAAGAAAAAGATAGAGAACTACACCTTTAACCCAAAGAGATGCCAGAAAAATAAGAAGTCTCCTTTATAGAACCCAGATTAAAAAAAAAAAAAGAAAAACACACCAAACCAAATGAGCAATCAACCAAAAAAGGAAGAAAAAAAAATTCACCAAAGTAAAAAAAAAAAAAAAAAAAAACCAAAAAAAACCAAAAAAAAAAAAACACAACCCCACAACCTAAAATACCCATTTAAACAAAGATATAGCAAAACTTCAAGACAAAAAGCTTCTTTTCATGATTCAGTGTATGTGTTTACATCTCAAGAGAATAAGATGACTAAAAGCATGGAATATGAAACACTAAGTAAAAAACTAGCATTCAGTCTTCCCTGAACAAGTTCTTTTGGGTTTTTTTTTGTTTAAGAAAAGTGCAAAGACAACAGAAACTACCACCAAGTTCAGTGTTTCACAAGTTCCATATCCTATCTCACCGTATAAAAAAATCAAAATACATCACAAAAACACCATTTAAAACAACTTCAGAACTACACTTTACATTGCCTAGAATCCTGAAGAGCAAACAATGCCCACCTACATGAACTGTGACTAAAACCACTACTTCACCTTACAGCATGTATTTAAAGAAACACACTTCAGGCTTTCAGAAGTCTTCAGAGATCTGAAACAACAGGTTCTGCAATTCCTGATGGCTTGCATGGTACCATTTTCATACTTTCCATGAACTGCAGTTACACATGAGATTTAGATGCCACCATTGAGATAATAAAAAGAATAAAGATTTCCACACAAAAAGCTGCTTCTTTCAATCTTCCTAGTGTAGTGCAGTATTTTTTGGTTTATGCTGCCCTTACCACATATATTTCATGATCCTTATACACTTTTTATAATTATGCTTTGCTTAAAAATAAAATTCAACAAGTATATATAGTTTTCTTGTAAATATGAAATGCCTGTGTTAAAAACTACAGGTTTGGAGGGAACAGAAATATACATTTACATAGAACAGGACAACAAATTTCTGTAATGGTGAATTTATTTTGCATTACTTTACTCCAGCTTTCAGTACAAAATCTTCCATCTTCCAGGCGAGATTGGAAACACAGGGATTTCAAGGGTTTATCAGCTATTGTCCTTGATGGAGCTGCAGAAGCCCTTGCTTGTGGAAATGTTTTTGAGAAGCAGATAACTTACAATGACACCGGTGTACAGAATGTTTCCAAACTCCGTTCTAGCCTTCAGAGAACTTTCCTACACAACACTGAGAAGATTTGACTTAACACACCAATAGAAAAGGAACCAAACATCCTGACTAGTAGACAATACAGATAAAAAGCAATACACAGCATCAGAAAGAGCGCTCCAAGTCTTATTTTAGCAGCTGTGTTCCCTCTTGGCTGCAGAATCACAACCAGCACCTGTAATTTCCAAACCAATAAGCATGAATGATCAGAGTGGAATGCCTAGGCAACAGGTCACATTATTAAAGGGCGGAAGAATAAACACAGCTAAATACTACCTATTGGAAGCTAAGAAAAACTATTAAGAGAAAAAGAAGGCGACTTAAAGCTGGGAGAAGAGGCAAAGCACATGAAAAGCTAACGCCTTCAAAGGGAAAGAGCCATATTCTAGGCAAGCAATAATCTGTAACATAGAGTACATAGCACACTCACTAGGAAGTCTACAGCAGCAATTTGAGGCTCAGATTCAAAGCAGAGTTCTGTAGTTTATAACAGCCTTTCTTCACAAACATTAAAAAAAAACCTAACTAAATTCCAAAGACAGTAAGATAGAACCTTGACATACCTTCTACCATTACAACCATATCAAAGAACCAAAGCATAACACTCATCCCAAAAGGAGCTAGACTACACATAAGAGCACCTGCTCTTCAATTAGGAAAGCTTGAAAACTCAGATCTCTCATATTTTTATTGAAATATTTGCTATGAAATTTCATTTGAAAATGGGTGATCACCACAAACACAAAAATTCCAAAGAGGAAACAATTAAAACAATTTCCCTATTCAGGGTTAGGAGCTATTTTTACCCAAGACACTCTCCACCTTTACGAAGCACCTAACACACCACGAAGTGACCATGTATTTGACCATTCTAGATAAATATGTTCTTCGTTGGCAGATGCACAGCAGCAGGAGTCACTAACAGAGTTCCAGAAGGGTGTAACAGAGGTGTTGGTACAGTATAGATTTGCTGGTATAGATTTGCAGTGTTTTCATAACAGGCTACTGTCTTGCATTTTCATTCTTTTCCTGCTCATAACAGCTGTCATCTCGCTCAGGGTCTTATTATACAAACAGCATATAAGTACACAGGAACAAAATTCATCCTCAGCCTCATTTCCCCACACACACCAATGCCCATTGGTATGACCATTACCATACTCAGCAGAAATGGGAGGAGGAAACTCCACTACAGAAGTCCAAGCTATGGGGCTGAGGGGAGAAAAGCAGAGTAAAGATTACTTGCACCTTACACAATTTGTCTCAGTGTGTCAAGCAGAAAATCTCCTTCCTGTCACCACATCAATTCTCAAACAAATATTCACAGCATAAACATAACCACCTGCACCTTCCCACATGCCTCCTCTGCACTACCAGTTGTGCCCATGAGCTGCCACATGCTTTGGGATCTGCAGCCAAAAAGGATATAAGGGACTGTACCTGACGTAACTGTTGGGGAAAAAAGAAAGGAAAAGGAGGGAATAAATAGTACAGCACTATATGGCACAGAACTGAAATGCAGCAAGCAAATGCACCTGGAAGCCTTTGATTACACAGGGCCATTCCTCTCTCACTTGACCGGAAATGGAGGGGAGACTGATGGGGGGTTTTGGAACTCCAAATTCAAGCCACAGATGCAAACATGCAGTGCATCCTCTCTCTCAGGGGAACTTGACATTCACAAGGATGTCACCTAGAACCACGACCATGAGAAACTCAAAGTTACCTCTGCAGGTAACACCTGTTCCAAAACATCACCGGCCTTCCTGGTCCCACCTCACCTCCACCCCTCAAACCCCAGGCTACAAAACACAGCCAGTGTAAGCATCCTGTCCTCTTTCCTCAAAGACCTGTCTGCTTGTATTCTTCTTCCACACCATCCCTCTCCTGCCGTACAAGTGCGTAGTCCTGTGACAGTACTGTCGCTGCTAGGAGCAATTACTAAGCTCAGTACCGCACTGGCAGACCTCGGGACTAAAGCCTGCCAAGGCTTACTGTGGCTGAACTCCTGACCTGCCTGCAACTGTCCCTTGATTTAGCTGTGACAGCATTTTCTCTAATTAACCAGGTGCCTATGCCTCATTGGTTCTACTTTTGTTTACCTGGGCATTCTGCAACCATAGTTTCATATACAATCAGTGACAAACGGTCACTGCACAGAATGAGATAATCACAAGTCCACAACAATAAGGTAGTGTAGAGAAATACAGGCCTGGTATGGGAGCAGTGGCCTTGGGAAGGGAAGACACAGGACACAGCAGGGCACAGGAATATGCAATAAACAGAGACAGCTTCTACAGACTCGGCACAGGACGCCCCACAACCTGAGAGACGCTGGCTAAAAGAAATGCAGACCTGAACAAAACTGGTTTTAGGGGTAACAAACAAGAAAGAATTAGTATTTAATACACAGTGCCTTTCTCTTCTTTGGATGAACTGTGGAGCTAACCGATGGAAGTAGCTGAGCACAGAGCTTCGTAGAATAATCAGAGAAGAGCAACGCCACATTACCAAACATATAAAAATGATCTCAAGTGGATCCTGGAGCGAGGAAGATGAAACCACAACCATGAGCAATCACACACACCCGGTGAAGGACACCTGATGCTGACAGCTCTCTGTATCAGCTCACCACCACCACCAGGATGAAACCACTGACCTTAGGACTTGGCAACAGGGAGCACAACTACTGTAACTGCACTATTATTCTTTCTTTTTTGCAACATTAAGATCTAATGTAATAGTAACCAGGCTCTCAAGATTTCAGCTATTCTAACAAGAAATTCTTGACCTTTCCTTTAAGGTATCCTTCCATTTTCAGACACAAATGACATTTTGCGTGTAGCACACCAGAGAGGCCTGTGCACAGTATTTCACACAGAGAAATATGTGCAAAGATACGCAGAGAGAATGAAGTATCCAGTAGGCACCAAGACTCTCAAAGTGTTCCCTGCACACCAGCCACCACCCCTGAAAGAGCCCCAAGAAGCAGAGTTTCAGTACCCGAAGGTTTTTCCACGCATTTGGCATCTACCACGCTACAAAGACGGGCACTTGGTCTTCTTCCCTTTAGAGCATAAATGTCCAACCCTTCCTCTTCTTTCTAGAGTCACACTCAACTCACTTCCTCACCAGAGCTGCTCCCAAAATATTCCTGTGAAATACAGCCCGTGAAACAAGGCAATAATGATACTAAAAAGCAACACACGTGGCATGGCAAAAGGCATCAGAAAAAACAGCCAGATGAGGAAAATACCTCACCGACAAAAGACTCACTATCCAGAACGGACCGGTGAAACCGGAACAGTTTATACCCTAACCTGATACAGAGTAATAGCCTTAAGCAAGCATCAATTCACGCTTAACTAAAAAGGTCTTAGCCATGAAATAGTATTTTGTGACACAGATGTCATGGGGAGAACTTCCAGAGAAGAATCACTGAATGGCTACAGGAAAAAACGTTGTCGTTTCTAGTTCAAACACATTTCAAGACATCAGTTTCATTTAACTACCTGTCACTATTAAAAACTAAAAACACTTTTTGAACTGATTGTTTCTTTGTATTATTACTTTATAGTGATAAGTAAAAATACACTCTCTCCTGCTAGTGTATATAGACACTATGTAATTCAGTCAGCATTCCATATGGTTAATACAGCTGCCCTTATAGGAAACTCTTCCACACAAAAAAGTTCAGATGGGGCATTGTCCACGACGATACGAATCTAGCGACACACGCGACTCTTTTACCCTCCAACCACTAAAACACCCAGCATTTGCATTTATTAAGCGAGCACACGAAACATGTAGATTCCAGTGTCACAGCACGATCTACAGCACCAAAGCCCGGTAAGGGATGAAAAACAATTAAGAAACCCACATTTGAATCACTTCAACCGCGCTAAGCAGCTATTTTTCAACTGGAAATCGAGCTGCCTGCCCCTTCGCGGACAAACACACGCTCGGCCAGGCCGAGCCGGGCCGGGCCTGGCGCGCCCCGCCTGCGACGAGGCCGCGAGCCCCGGCCGGGCCCGGCGCCTGACTCAGCGCCGTGTGGGCCGTGTCACGCCGCCGCGGGGGAGGGGGGTGGGGGGGGAAGGGGTCCCTGCGGCGAGACGCGGGGGAGCGGGAGGAGGTTTACCCTGTACCCCTCACCTCTCCTCGCTCCGGTTCTTCTGCTTCTTGCCCATGGCGGCGGCGGCACCGGCACCGGCGCGCGCGGCCCCTCAGCGCCGCCCCGCGCATATGGCACCGCCGCGCGCCGCGCACGCGCCCGCCCCGCCCCGCCCCCCGGCCCCCGGCCCCGCCCCCCGGCCCCGCCCGCGCCGCGGGGCCCCGCGCGCGAGCGCCTCCTGCCGGCCGGAGGGAGAACGGGCCCGGCGCCGGCCGCTCCCGGGACCGGCCGGCCTCGTGAAAAGCGCCCCGTGTCCGCCTCAGGCTGGACCATGGGCAGCCCCCGGGAAAACGCCTAAGCGACGCCCCGAATCTTGCGGCTTCCCTCCTGGTCCTCAGGCGGCCCCAGGAAACGTCTAAACGACGCCCCCAGCTTGTATTGCCCGCCAGCCCTCCTGGCTCCCCAGCGGCACCAGGACTTCCTGGCAGGACTGTGGCCCGCTTGGTCACGAAACCCGAGCGATAGTCAAAATAAACACGCTTGAAAATGTTTACCTGGAGGTTTAAATGGGATAGCTAAGCCGAAGTGAGGGAAGGAAGAGGCTAAGGGGGAAGTTTTTATGGAGCAGGGCAGCAGTGGAGTGGCCAGGAAGTCACTTTGGAGCGGGACATGCCCAGGACAGCTCGCCCAGCCCTGCGCGGGGCTCTGCTGGTCCGCCACCGCCAGCACCTCCCCGCATACCTTGCAGGCGAAGTGAAGCACCTACCCTGAGGCGACTGGCCTTCTGCCTAACAGGGGAGACAGCACTGAGCTTATGGCAGCGACCTAATGGAGCTCCAGGAGCGGGAGGCACTCAGAGTACGGCAATTCCTTCCCCGCCGCCAGATCTCCTCAGTGTACAAAGCTTTCCCTCCCGCTCCCCTCCAAGGAGTCCAGGGAGCAGGCGCTGCGCCCTCTCGCAGGAGAGCCCGGGTCCTGCTGCTGCGGGGCAGGAGGAGGTGGCCCACCTTCGGAGACACGGCGAGCAAGGGAGGCAGCAGCAAGCACCATGTATTGGGGCGGAGCGGCTCTCAGATGCGACCTCACCTTCTTCTGGCCACTTTCCTCCGGAGCAAAGCAAGATGGAGCAGAAATAACAACGCCCACAGGCAGCAGACATCATTTAATGCATTTATTTAATAGGCTTTGAGAGCTGCACGTGTTCTGTTGTTGTCATCACCCTGCCACCGTAACCCCTTTGGTCGACAAAGCAAGGCTCACTATTCCCTACGCCCTTCAAGCGCAGGATCGCCACCTCCACATTGCTTCGCTCCCTAGCACCCTGACTTCTTACTTCCCTCTGCCTTTATACAGCTCTAGCTGCTTATCAGTCTCTCCCACCCAGGCTCCCAGCCGACTGCAGATAAGGCCGAGTTTATCTGCCCACTGCGCCTTCCCCGTCAGCTCATTTCGGTACCAGGAAGCGAGATTTCCAAGAAAGAAGAAAGCCGAACACGTATGTCGGGTTTTGGTTTTTTGGGGGGGTTGGTGTTTTGGGTTTTTTTTGGTGTTGTTGTTGTTGCTGTTTGCTTTTCTAAAAAGAACCACGCTTTAATATCCCATTACTGATATGAGCGGGTCTTCCACCGCACTTACGGGAAGAAGCAAAGAGACGGCGAGCCGCAGCTGCTGCGGCACAGCCCGGTTCTCGGCGAGCCCGCCGGCGCTGCGCGGCTCCCGCAGCGTGACTTACCTCACGCCACCGCTCCGGGGCCCGGCCCCGCCGCTCCCGACCGCCACATCCCCGCCGGGGCCGGCCTCGGCCTCACACCCGACCCCGAGCAGGAATCCCCCAAAGCGCAGCGGCACCCGCGGGCGCTGCCGCCGTCCCCTCCGCCGCCGCCAGAGCCGCCTACGCCACGGCAGCGGGCGTGCCGTGACCCGCCCCTCGCGGCCGAGCCCCGCCCCTCACGAGCACGGCGGGAGAGGGAACCGCGGCGGGCAGGCGGGCAGGCGCCGGCGGGGCCGCCTCGGGCGGGCCGCGCTCCTCCCGTCCGCGGCTCCCGCCCGCAGGTGCGGCCCGTGGGTCCGCGGCTCCCGCCCGCAGGTGCGGCCCGTGGGTCCGCGGCTCCCGTCCGCAGGTGCGGCCCGTGGGTCCGCGGCTCCCGCCCGCAGGTGCGGCCCGCGCTGCTCCTGTCCGCTCCTCCCGCCCGCAGGTGCGGCCCGCGCTGCTCCCGCCCGCAGGTGCGGCCCGCGCTGCTCCTGTCCGCGCTGCTCCCGCCCGCAGGTGCGGCCCGCGCTGCTCCCGTCCGCTCCTCCCGCCCGCAGGTGCGGCCCGCGCTGCTCCCGTCCGCTCCTCCCGCCCGCAGGTGCGGCCCGCGCTGCTCCCGTCCGCTCCTCCCGCCCGCAGGTGCGGCCCGCGCTGCTCCCGTCCGCTCCTCCCGCCCGCAGGTGCGGCCCGCGCTGCTCCTGTCCGCTCCTCCCGCCCGCAGGTGCGGCCCGCGCTCCTCCCGCCCGCAGGTGCGGCCCGCGCTCCTCCCGTCCGCGGCTCCCCCCTCCCGCCGGTGCGGCCCGCGCTCCTCCCGCGGCGCGGGCGCGCGGCCGGGCTGGTTCCGCGGGCGCGCGCGCCCGGCTCTCCCGGCCAATCAGCGCGTCGCGGGGCGTTCCGCGCGCGCGCGGTGCGCTCCCGCGCCGACTCTCGCGATAGCGGCGGCGGCGGCGGCGGGGCGCGGCCGGCGCGCGGGGAGGCGGAGGGCGAGCCGCGGGTGCCGGGACCGGGCGGGCGGCACCGAGCCCGGGGCAGGCCCTGGAGAGTCCATCCCGTAGCCAAGGTGCGTGGACTGTCTGTGGCGTTGTGCGTAGCGACCCCGCGGAGGGAGGCGCGCGGCGCCTGCGCAGTGCCCCCGCCGTGTGCCGCCCCGCTCGTCCGGGACCCCGGCGCCCCTTCCCGGCCGGGCGGCGGAACCGCGTCCCCGCCGGCGGTGCCGAGGCTCCCGGCTGCCTAGGAAAAGGCTTTTGGCGCGCGGGATACCGCCGGGCCCCTCGGGTTGCAGGGGGGAGCGGCGGGGCTCGGTCCTGTGTGCCTTGCTGAGTGCTCGGAGGACGAGCCCCGCCTTGCCCCGGCTGAGCTGGGTCTCTCCGCCTCCTGGAGACCTGCTGGCCTCTGCTCTGCGCCGGCGAGGTTCGCATTCCCTCCGGAAGCACGAGAGAGGGTGCGGGGCAAGCAGACGGTGTGGCGAGCCGCGGTGGGAAGAGGGAGGCAGGGCGGGTGCGGCCGTGCCACCTGCGGCAGCGGCCGGGCGCTGCTGGCGCTGCGGTGCTGGGCGGCTGCCGTCCCCTGCGCGCTCTTCCCGTCCTTACTCAAAGTGATTCTCTTGGCGTTCACAGGGCCAGTGGCGCTGGCAACTCGCCTGCTTTGACACGCAGCCAAGAGTAGTACCCGGGAACCCAAGCTGAGCCTCGGATCCGTGGTCAGCCGGCTGAGAGCCTGAGTAGGGTGACTGAGCGCTGTCGCAGAACTCTCAGTCGCTACACTGACAATTTCCTGCAGTGTAAGTTTATTGGGGAGAACAGTCGATTGCATTGTCGCAACTCTTCCTGCGCTCTGGTTAGTGTTTTGTGTCTTTTGATGTGTTTGGGCAGGGAGAACTTTACAGAAAATTATTTTGGCCGTGTTTCTTCTCACAGCAATTAAGTAGTGGCTTTTAAATCCTCTTGCTGGCTGCCATAGGGTGCTGTTTGCATAGCAATTTTCTGGAACTAATTAAAGCAGTGTATTGGCCTACAGCATTTGCTGTCGAGCACTTTATCTTTCTTGTAGCTGAGGAGAGTTAATTCAGATTTATATATGTTAATGTACCTGAGGGGCTTAAAGTAATTGCATTTAAACTACTGGCACAAACTTAGTGATCGTTGCTGAGACTTGTTCTGAGGCATCTTATACCTCCTCCCAGCAGCTTGGAGCTTCCCAACTGAATCTTCTTGTTTCAGAGTATTTGTTAAAGTAGCCAGAGTATCCTGCTCAGGATGAGCGTCCTTTTGGAACTGATGAATTTTTCTTCTTTATATTAACAAGCAGTTTTAGGTTCCTTTGCATTTTCAGTAGCTGCCTTTGGGGCTGAAATAATAGGACTCGATGTGTGTCTTAGCCATCTGTGTTCATCATGAAAGTGTTCTCCAAAGTGGGTTACAGTAAAGAAAAGAACTATCTGCTAACATCTCCTGTCTTCAAATAGCAGAGAACTTTGTTCTTCTGTGGTGTGAACTGCAAGCAAAGAGAGATCAGAGTTTTAATTGTTTCTGTAAATGCTAATTCCCTGTACCACTGTTTCCACAGCTCTGAAGAGACCGCTTTCCAGCTAAAGATGGCTGCTGACACCTCTGTTGATATTCTTCAAAAAGTTCTGGAGAATGAGATACTTCAGTCAACCAAGGTTGTGGAAGAACATCTGGATGCTGAAATACAGAAGCTGGACCAAATGGACGAAGATGAATTGGAACGCCTTAAACAGAGGAGGCTTGAGGCCCTAAAAAAGAGCCAGCAGCAGAAACAAGTAATTCCTGTAGTGCACACTCTTGATGTGTAGAGTGTAACAGACTGTTTGGAAGTTGTATATGCAAACTAAGTGTTTTGGGGTTGTTTGGTTGGTTTTGTGGATTTTTCCCTCCTTCTCTCCCTTCTGTGCTTATTAATTTTAAATTATCCAGGAGAGTAAGTGTCTGTCCACGTGTGCGTGCTTTGTGTTTCTTAACAGGAGGCAAGAAGCCCCTCTGTGATTGTTACAATAAGGATAGGATGAGGAGTCTCATACAGAGATTTGAGTGTGTCTGTGTTCACTGAACATTCCTATCTGGAAGCATAAGTCCTGTGGGTAACTTAACCATAAGGCTTTAGGCTCCTTCTGAAGTGTCTTCCTTCTGAAGCTTCTGGATTTTTACTTACAGCATGTGATATGTGTCCTCCTGTTAAGGTATTTTGTAGAAGGGTGAAACGGGATTTTTTCTTGTTTGTAGGCTGGAATCATTTGTCAGACTCTTTCTAAGCCAGTGAAGTGGTGTCTTTGTGTGGCTGCTCATTTCCTCTTACAGGAAGGAAATACTCCCTTGGGACCTGACAGCTCATGTCAGATGAGGTCTTTATGCTCCCTCAGAGCTCTTTTTGAACAATAGTTTACACCATAATTTTGGTAACATATGGTGTGAGACCTGAATTATAAGTAGGGAAGCTGTGGGTTTCTCAGCTTATTCCATCTGAGCTAACCTAAACAAGAACTTGGTTGTGGTGAGGGAGAAGTGACTTGGGTGAAAGGAGATGCCTGGCTGTGATGGAGTCCTTAAAAGCTGCTGCCAGACTTTGAAATGGCAATGCAGTGAAACACCATGGCGTGGCTGGGATGCTGCAGGATAGGCAGCACCAGCAGCTTTGGTTCTGTAAACTCGGCAGTAGAGAAAGTAGCACACTATTCACTTGTCTTTAGAAGTTCAGTCTATGTTTGATTCTAGTGTTCTCCTTTTTCAGAAATCGTAACACTTAGATGTCCTTGGATGTGAACATGTGATAGATCTCATGCCAAAACTATTTCATGTAGTTTAGTCTTAAGTCACTGTTCTCACACACTTTCAAATGCAAATGTGAAGTAGGATACTGCTCAGTAAAAGGACTGTGCTGTCACACTGTTCTGGAATAAATCTGTGGAGAGGGGAATTAATGCATAATCACTGTTGAGGGATAAGTGAGTTCTTGATTTGCATCATGATGACTTCTTCATATACTCTAACTTCCATGAATTTTTAATGTATACAATATTCAGGAGATTCTTTGTTCTATCCTAATTTAGCTGACAGGACATTTTTTTTCTTTCACTTCCTAAGACAAAACTGCAAGATTAAGAACAGTGATTTATCTAAATTTTTCCCCCATTGAAAAATTAAAGTTTTTGTCAAATTTTGTTGTACTGCACTACTTCTAATCATTTAGATTAGTCTGTACTTGTTTAAATACACTGCAATTACCTTTTAGTAATGCAGAGGCTGTGGGTTTTTTCCTTTAAGTGTGTTTGTTGAAAATGTGGAAGATTAGTTCTTTGGAAGCTGTGTTTGCACACTTAATCAGACAGTTTTTGAAGGTACCTCTTCATTTTCGCTTGTGACATTCTGTTTCTCCATCGACATTATGACTGATGGTGCACACATATTTTCTGAATGATTTTCTGTGAGCCTGCTTCATGTTAAGATCCCTTCAGTGTATATTTGATAGGTAAACATCATCTATTGCAGATGAGTTAGTAGGCTTTTTCTCTCACTGATTTTTTTCATAGAGTAAAAAATTAAAAGAAATTTATTTAATTCATGTAGTTACTTGACTAAGTTTAGATTAGTTCTTTGAGTGTACACAAACATTTTCAAATGCCAAGAGTTTTTGTTGTTTTATTTGAACTACTCTTGCCTTACTGAGAGGCTGCATTGTAGAATTTTATGTAACTCTGTACAAGATTTGTATTTCCAAATAAGTAAGGTGTCCTTATCTGTGTATTTTTAAAGTAAAACTAAAAGGGAGGAAGTAATTTGTTTCTCCACTACTGTATGAAATGGGTTTTCACTGCAGGCCCCCTCTTCCATTTTCTAAAAGCTGTAGAGTTTGCACAACAGATAGACTAACAACATCCATACTAATTATTTGCTTTTATGTTTTTCAAGGAGTGGCTTTCAAAAGGACATGGAGAATACAGAGAAATCCCAAGCGAGAGAGACTTTTTCCAAGAAGTCAAAGAAAGTAAAAATGTTGTTTGCCATTTCTATAGAGATACAACATTCAGGTACAGTAAATAAGCTGTGCTGAAGAAACTTTTGTTTAATGATGTCTACAAAAACAGATGTGTTTTTTGTTCTTTCAAATCCCACTCGTGAACTGGCATTTTTAGAAGTGCTCACATTGCTTCATTATAAATCTCAGTCACTTTTCAAGACATCTGATTTTTTAAGATGTATTTTTCCACTACAGTTAATCTGAACATGATTGGACAACAATTAATATTCTGCCACATAGTAACATAGATGTATAAACGCTTTGACAATATTTGAGAGACTGCTGTGTTTCATTATTGATTTAGTTTGAGTCAGCTAGGTCTGTAAATGTAGACCATACAAGAGCAGCATTTCAAAAAGATGGCTTTGGTTAGTCCAGATAGAGATAATCAGGGTGATTCTGGCAAACAGAAAAAAAAAAAAGTCTTGTCTAGGCATCTTGAGAATTTAACCTTTTGCTTTGAAAGGATCAGTTGCAGCTGCTTTCCCTTTGTGCTGTCACTTTTTTTAGAGTGTGAGACGCCTAGATCTGAGAATATGTGGTGACTCAGAATAGGAACCCAAACTAAGATGTCCCACTTCCTTGGAAGAATTTTGGAAGCTCTGGGTTACAGGCTGTTCCTCACTGGGTCTCTCTCAATGTGTTCTGTTAAAATGCTGTTGCAAAGTAGAGTAGTTTATTGATGGAGGAGCCAGTTGTCCTGGTTTTGGTTCTTTGGGGCTTTTTTTCCCCCCAAAGGTGTTACATTCTCCCTAGCTTACAGAATATAAACTGGGACAGCCTCCATGTGAGAAATTGAAAGCGGTCAGGGCTGGATTTTGCAGTGAGGTATCCGTGTCCTCCATTTCCTAAGTATTTAAAGCAGTTTTGTTTGGCTAGCTTTTACTCAAGAGGGTGAAAGGCTGTCACTGCAAATAAAGTAGCTTTGGACAGGTTTGGGTTCTTGTTTCCTGAGTCAGCAAAGTCTGTAGGCTCAGCCAGGAGAAGGAACTTCCAAGGAAGTGCTTTGTAAAGTGTGTCATGCTGACAGGTTGAAGCTTGTGTGTTGGGTTTACCAACCACAGTATCAAGTTGCTTTCATCTTTGCCCAGTCCAGCTTTTTGATCTGTTCAGCTCTCCTCTTGAGTTTAAGGACAGTCCTATCACAGAGTTCATGCAGCTAAGACAAACTGCTTAGAGAAGACAATCCAGAAAGCTGAGATTGCAGGCGACGAGTCCACAGATCTCTGTGATCTGACAAGTATTTTGAGCAGTTCACATCACTGTCCCATGGCTGAGAAACAATAGTTGTATGCTCACTCCTATTCCATGGCAACAGAGAAGCAAAATAGTTTTGCCTTTAGCACTACTGTGTAAAGCGGTCTGTGCAAATCACTTTTTTTTCCACTTACACTGAGTTACTGCATCTCAGCTGTGAAGGTAGTGACTGCAAAAATCCAGAACACTGTAACATGTTGGGAGTACTTCTCTGAAGAAATATTCTGTAGAGAATTTTTTCCGGTTGACAGGCAGTGAAGCTAGAGCTGGAACAATAGAAAGAAATGTCATCAGTAAGTGCAGGCCTCCAGAAATGAGAGTAAGGCTTCCAGGTATGTGGAAGGTAATTAGGAAGAAATTAGAGAAAGGGATGGTACAATTATACAGTAGAGGTGCTCCAAGCTGTTCCACTATTAGTCATTAAATCCAGCTACCTCTGAAAGTTTCTCTTGAAACTAAATTCTCTATTACAGAGGTAATGTCTAAGTATTAACATGACAGAACTAGGTCTTCACTGCTCCTTTTAAACTTCCTCTCAAATGCACATTCATCAGCTTATTCATTCTAACACTTTATATATTTTGGATTAATTTTTCCACAGGTGCCAAATAATGGACAAACATTTGACTGTATTGGCAAAAAAGCACATTGAGACAAAATTCTTGAAATTAAATGCTGAAAAATCTCCTTTCTTGTGCGAGAGACTGCGCATCAAAGTAATTCCCACTCTAGCACTAATAAAAGATGGAAAAACACAAGACTACGTCGTGGGCTTTACTGACCTCGGTAACACTGATGACTTCACTACAGAAACTTTAGAATGGAGATTAGGCTGCGCAGATGTAATTAATTACAGGTAATTAAGCGTTTTGTGATTCTTTTATTTTCAGATTAAGGATAAAGAGAATGAGCTTGCAGACAGGAGAATCTGAAAAGTGGTGACTTTAATATGTTGTATGCTAAAAAAGACATGTAAGAGTTTAATCTAGTTACTTAATTTGTGTGCTTCATCAAGGGAAAGAAGATAATCTCTTTGGCAAAGTATTGAGACATTGTAATGAGTGCTGAGTCCTTTTTGTAGTGTAATAAAAATAAACCCAGTTCTTGTCATGAGGTGTATGGAGTAGCAGTGATGCTCTGATATGGCTTCAGTGTTATGCATCTGATGTAATCCTGTAGCATCTATAGATGCTTCATGTCACAGTTGAAATGCAGTGAAGTCTGAGCATTTTTCATCCACTTCAGAGGAAATTCAGCAAGTCATCCTTAAACTGCATCTAAGTCAGTATTACATACATGAATGTACTTTTTTCTTCAACAAACTGTACTGAAAATGGAAAATAATTAGAGTAAGTGTAAATAAACTGAGTACAAGTACAATATAATCATCATAGGTACCTTGTTAAAGACTACAGAACAAAAGGCAGTAAAACATATCTGTCACCACAACAGCCTAATTTTACAGGAGAATTATTTACCAAAATTCTGCTTTCCTTTCCAAGGTAGTTCCAATGTCACTTCTCTTTTTAGGTTAATTTTGCTCTATTGTTTTGAATGTCTTTAGTGCACTTTAAATTTTAAATTTCTTTACCGGAGTTTATTTAAATGTCTAATGAGGTAAAATTTTGCCAAGAAGTATTGTATCTTAAAGCCAAAGGAACTACTACTCAATTTGGCTTAGTAGCTGTTGAACTTTGGGTGAAATTATGAAACTTACAATTTTAAAACAACTGGCATTTCCCAGTTCAGTAAAAAGCAAATATGCAGAGTCAGCTTGGATGCATATTCTAGACAGCACCAGCCTTTTATGGGTAAAATCCTTCACTGGAGTTATATCAAGCACCACTGAATTTGCTAAACATTGATACATTGGTTTATGGCATAATTTTACTTCTACTTGACTCCACTAGTACTGTGTATCTGTTCTTAGCTCCTTGTGGAGTGGGGGAATTTTGGTCTTCATTCCTTCTGGCAGACTCTGGCTTTGCAATGCAAGCCACAGTTCCTCACTGCTCTGAAAGTAACGTCCCACTCTCTGGAGTTCCTGAAAAGGGCATAGGCCTCCTCAGAGCTTAGAAATAGTTCTTTTTCTTCAACCTGTGGGATAGCAGATGGTAAAAGACTATACTTTATTTAGGGGAAAAACTTTCTAGGTCAGATTATTTGCCCAAAATCAGGATTCAAGTGGTATGTTAATGTATGTGATTAACTGGCAGTCGGTGACCTGTATATTTAGGCTCAATATCAGCAAAAGACTATTAACATTTTGTAAAGAAAATTAGCTACAAAGACCCCTTTGTAGCTAATTGCAGACGGTGGTAACTGTTGTGATTGCTCACTCACTCATTGACACTTGGATGCAAGCCCTTCACAGGTCATGAGCGAGAGCAGGGCACACCCTTCTCTGAGCAGCCAGAGGGGATTCCCGTCCTTGCACAACCCTGCTGGAAGAGATTCCCCTCCTTGCACAACCCTGCTGGAAGAGATTCCCCTCCCTGCACAACCCTGCTGGAAGAGATTCCCCTCCCTGCACAACCCTGCTGGAAGAGAAGCAGGTGCTCCAGACTGATGGGAAACCTGCTGCTCCCAGCAGGGAGCGCAGGCCCATTCCCATGGTGGTGAGAGAGCCCCTGCAGGATCATGGGGCCACTCTGAGGTGGGAGTTCCCGCACAGTCCTGTAGAAGACGTGCAGTCCTGCAGGGTAGAGATAGCACAAAGTGGCCTCTGGCAGGTCTCAGTTCTGACTCCAAAGTCCCTGTTAGCAACATTTTCGCTTCTTTTGTGCTGGCGGCTCCTCACCTGTTTTGAAAAGTCTCTCTGTAATTCCCTAGTTGCAGTTGAATTTGACAGATTGTTGTCTTCAGCATGATCAGTTTGCAGGAAAAGCCTTTTCAGTTTACAGCTCCACTTAGAGGTGCTGTTACACTTTCACACTCCTGTCTTAACTCCAGGCCATCCAGTTATCCAGGCCATTTTGACCAGGATGTGCTGTGCTAGCAACACCACAGTGCTGATAAGGGGGGCTGTGGCAAATAGGCATTGTGTTCTCTTCGAATGTGTTTTTCTGGAGAAACAGGTCATTAGACATGATGCTTACTGTCTGTATGAATATGGCTTTAATCAAATTGTCTTGCCCTTTTTCTGTAGTGGAAACTTGATGGAGCCACCTTTTCAAAGTCAAAAGAAATATGGAACAAGCTTTACAAAGCTGGACAAGAAGACCATCAGAGGAAAGATATATGATTCAGATTCTGATGATGACTAGAAGAGCCGCTAAATATATTTGTAAATCATCTTTTGTTTAAGCGTGGTACATTTCTAAGAATGTTTTTATAAAGCTTACTGCTTTTCATTACATCTGCACATAATTCTCATTTTTCTATACAGTTTTATACAACTGAGTCACAGCAGGAAAAAGCTTAAGTATTTTTTTCCTCTTTTGGGAGTCATTTGTAATTTGAAAATCTTAGTCCTTCTAACTAAATGACATGGCAAATGATGACCTTAAACCCTTTGTCTTAAGTATAAGTTTATGAAATGTTTTGAAGTAACTTAGAAACAGCTGTATGAAGTCAGACCAAAGGTTCCTCTGGCCCAGGATCCGGTCTCAGTGGCTAAAAGGAGATGCACAAGGAAGAATGAAAACAGGGTTACCAGAAAGCAATGCTTCCCCACACTCTACTTTAAGCAATCTGTGTCTTGGGGAACACTGTATCTGAGAGCATTTGCTGCTTAAAATAATGGAAGAAAAATCTCTTTAAATCCTCATAGTATCCAGGCATCCATATCATGTGGCAAGGAGGTCACAGTTTAACTGTGTTGTGTGAAGAACTACTTCCTGTTGTTTTCATTGAATCTGACAAGGGTTTTTTTCTTTTTTTCATTATTAGAAGAGGTAACATACACTTCTAAAAAAGATGGTTCTTTATAGGTTCCTCTTCCAATTGTCTTTTTGTATTTGTTATTACTTACATTATCAGTAAAGCACCACAAAATTTTTAGTAAAGAAATAATGCATTTTAACAAATAATTGCTTTTCTTATGGTGCCATATCATGCCATTGAATAAATTAACTGCATTGCACTATAAGTTATAAAAACAGTCATAACTTCTGTGAATTCTGAAACATATGGCCAAGAGAAATGCCCTTTTACCATCTACGAATGCTGCATGTGAGAGCTGATACAGCAGGCAATAGCACATAGCAACAGGCATATTGAAAACAGCCTTGTTCACGGGTTTGTATCATTCTGTGGTTGTGAATGTGTGGATTTTATAGCAGATGCTTTGTACAAGAGAGTAGAATAGAGAAAAGTGTTTGGGAGAAACCTTGATCATTTAGATATAGTGCTGCATACTGTGTACTGTTCTTCAGTAATGGACAGAATTTTTAAGAGAGATCTTCCTTGGACACAGTGTAAAATTCCTGGCTAGATGAACCATTGATGAGTTTTCATTTTCAGAAAAATTGTGTGCTTTGTGCTGAAGGGCCCTTTAGAAGTGGTACTTCAAACCCAATTGGTCCAAATAGCAGTGAAGTGGGTCTAGCCAATCTTGCTGCCTTGTCGTAGAGAACACTTGTGATTGGGCCAGCCCAGCAATATATCTCTTTAAGTTTAAAAATTTATATTTTATTTCTGTTCATGTACATTGAAATAAAATTATTTTAATTCTAATGTTGGCTACTGTATCCTTTCAGAGAAGATCTAGGTGCTGTGGAATAATTTCTCTATTAATAAAGTCCATCAGAAAGTTTGTTTGAGCCCTTTCTAGATTTCTAACAGGTGATACACAGTTCTGTCCTGACATACAGGATCACTTTGAGAACACAATCAGCTTAAGATGTACACAGCTGCCTGTTGATCTAGGAGAAACACAAGGGAGATTTGCTTCATGTTGATCCCTTTTTTCATGCACAAACTCTTTAAGTGCATTAGAAAGTGCTCCTTTTTTTCCCGTGCATCCGGTTGCATGAAATTCAGGAAACCAATGTACCAACAGTATTTTTACAAGTGTCTTAGAAGGACTCATCACTGAGCCCTAATTGTGCTGAATAAGCTGTGTAAATATAAAATCACCTCTAATGTAGTTGCATGTTGTGTGGAAACGCGTGGGCTTGTCAGGATTCCAGCACGGTGCGTTGGTGGAGGTTACTCCGTTCCACACGTGAATAGCCTCATTACAAACTCAGTGCAAATCCTACTTGGAGTCTGTGGTTTCATGTCACTTTAAGCTGATGCCTTTTTTTCTAGGTTAATCTGCCTTCTTCCTGGGACCTCTTCCTTCATCAGGCTTGTAACATGGCCACACGTAGTCTAGTGCTGATACAAGGAGTTTGCAGGAATGTGTGGCTTGGGCAGAATCAGGCTCAGGGAATGGGCTGGGTTGCAAGGGACCCTAGAGATCATCTAGTTCCAACCCCCCTGCCGTGGACATGGTTAACAAGGGAAGTTGAGACTGCTCGTACTATAAGTTTAGATTTATTTTGAAAGTAGCAGTCTCAAGGATTTGCTCCTTCAAGTCTTTACTTTCATGGAAACTTTTCTGGTTTCTGCATATTCTGTCTTGAATGAACATTAAAACTGTTACTGAACAGTCCTCTTGGTTGCACCTCCATCCTGCATATTACTTTGAGATTAACAATTCAAACCCAAACATTTTATTTTTGCTGAAATCTAGAAGTTCTTTAAGAAATGGGAAATTCATCTAGTTTGAGTAGTGAGGAACAAATTACTCTTCTGTCGTAGAGTTTAATGATTTTGCTGTGCAGGTTAAATTAATGAATTGTTCATGATCATAAGACCTGGGACAGCAAGTCGAAGTTTCACGATACAGGGAACACCAGCTCAAATAAATGTCAACTGTACAGACTTGAAAAGCAGAAAGATTAACTTTGTCAACAGCAATCTAGTGGCCATATGGCTGATAGATGAGATTGTGGTGATTTGCAATATGCAGAAGGAAGCAGGTTTTATGTGATTAATTGCTCACTGCAGATGGATGAGGTATGTGAGGACATGACTGACTAAGGTTCCTTAGCCTCGACCAGTCACAAAATGGTCTGGCATGAGTCAGCCATGAAATGTTGTTAGACAACAAAGAGATGAGAAATGTTCAGGTATAGCTTTGGAAGTGATGGGGCTTATGCCTGAACTCAGCGTATAACTTTAATAATGATTAGTGCTTAAGTCTGTGCCTGATGCTTGGTATGAAATAATAAAAAAAAGCGTGAAAGCAATAATAATAACCCAACAAGATCTCGGTGTTCAGCTCTTGATGCTGAATTATATGGACACGACTGGACGTTCCTTGATCACTGACTGATCCTGGGTTTTGCTCTGTTTCTAGAAATCTACCCCAAAGTGAAGTGCTGAGTTGAGCTTTAGGATCTGAGAGTGTGAAGAAGTCTGGACCACGAAAGAGGAAGGATGAGAAACAAATTCTGGAGAGGGTATCAACTGAGTAGCTGCTCTCAGACCCCATTAGTAGGCTGGATTGCCTGCAAGTGTCACAGGGGTGCAGGGAGGCTAACTCAAAAGATGAATTGATGCTGTCAAGTCCTGTGTTACAAGTAATCCCCTTTTTTCTATCCCCCACCTAGAAATACTAAAATGAAGGCTTTTCTGTAGAAATTTGGGCTTTGACCAGTACAGTTTCTAAGACAAGCCCTTTGTCTTCCCCTCAAGAGTAAAGCTGGTGTTCTCAACCCAGTGTGAGGGATGCTGTCACTTCATTTCTCACATACACAAAAACAAGCAGTAGCTGATGCAGAAATAACATGGCTTTTGTACTCGTTGCATATACAATAGCCGTGTAACCCAAAGGAAAATTCTGTCAGTAGTGGCTGATCTGTCTCTTTAGAACAGCTGTATGTGACAGTTTGAGCATGAGAGTTATGCTCTGGAGCTGAAGAAAAGCCTCTAAGAATCAGAAGGTGAGGGTACACCTTGATGTTACAGTAGACAGCTTGAAAACTCTTCTGAGGAGTATGTTGCTCCTCGTTTAAAGGATAAATAGAGATAGGTTCCACCACATTTGACACAAAAAAAAAAGTCTACATGTGTCTTTTGTTCTTGGATCATGCCTGGGAGCCTTCAGCATTCAGCCAGTCCAATATGATTGTGGTGATCCAAGACATTGTGGTCTGCCAGATGCTCCTTGTTCCTTGTCCCTCTGCAGAGCACCATTCTTGTATCATATGCTAAAGAAGGGAACTTATGCTCATACCGTCTTCATCAATTTAAGGTAACACATCAAGGTGGCTAAAGCAGTACATAACACCCCAGAGCATCTCCCAAAAATACCTTGTTCAAATTTGGTTAATTAATTTTAAGTGCATGTACACTGAGAAATTCTGGGTGCTTGTTGATGGAAAGGAACTAGTTGAGAAAGCTTACTTTTAGAGAGCCCATAAGGTGCATATTCTAAAGCTATTTTTTGGGTTTTGATTAATTGTTACAGCCATGGCTTGAGCTGCCTAAACTAAGCCAACGCTGGTCTAGTAGCCATGCAGCTGTGTCAGCTCAGTGTTGAATCTGTGTTAATATAATTTGCATTTTGGAACACAGCCTGTTCAAGCATCACCCACCAGTCACACCTGGTGGTACAACTTCAACATGTGACTTGTATAAGAAAGGGTTAAAAATGAACTCACCATCTTTGCAAACCATGCAACCTCCAGTTACGATTGGCTTTTCCCAAGATGACATTGTATGAAAATCAGGTGATTGTAATACACAGAACAACATTAATTACCTTCCTGATCTACTTCCTCCTTACTAATTATTTCTTTTGTTAGTGCACCACCCTAGAAAAAAGCCTGAAATGGTTTCCTGTTTGTTTTGTAGAATGTTAACAGTCCTCAATGCTTTGTCTCATTAATTCCAGGCACACAGAAATGTCCTTAATAGTTATCGTCAAAACACAGAAGGGTTTGTGTTGGAAGGGACCTTAAACATCACTTAGTTCAAGCCCAATGGGCAGGGACATCTTCCACGAACCCAGGTTGCTCAAAGCCCTATACAGTGTGGCCTTCAACACTTCCAGGGATGGGGCACCCACAACTTCTCTGAGCAACCTGTTTCAGTGTCTCACACAAAGACTTTCTTCCTTGTGTCAAATCCAAACCTACCCTCTGTCATTTTGAAGCCGTTCCCTCTTGTCATATCACTACATGCCCTCGTACAAAGTGCCTCCACAACTCTCCTGTTTGGCTCCTCTAGGCAGTGGCACGTGCTATAAGGTCTCCCCAGAGTATTTCCTTTTCCGAGCTGAACAATCCCAATTCTAGCTTGTCTTCATAGGAGAGGTGCTCCAGCCCTCTGACCACCTTGATGACCCTCCTCTGGACTTGCTCCAGCAGTGGCACATCCTTCTTACTTTGGGAGCCAGATCTTACGCGACTCTGGTGGAGGGGCAAAATCCCCTGCCTCAGCCTGCTGGCCACAGCTGACTTTGCTGCGGCCCAGACACAGCTGCCTTTCTGGTCAGTGAGTGCACATGGCTGGGTCATGTTGAACTTCTTGTCAACCAATGCCCCCAAGTCCTGCTCAGGGCTGCTCTCAATCCATCCATCCCCCAGCCAACACTTGTGCTTGGGATTGCCCTGACCCATGTGCAGGACCCTAACTTGGCTCTAACTTCCAAGTACTTGCTTTAAGTGATAGACCTGTGTTTAAGAAGGGATGTCAACAAGCTCTCATAGAATCCAATCCAGTGACCTTTTTGCTAGGACACCTTTCCTACAGTAAAATTAAAAACTTCATTTTAGAGAACAAAAGGAAAATACTTGTTTCCCTCCCTCATAAACACTTCTGGCCTTAGATACTTTATGTGAAGGCCGGAGAGTTGCAGAGTGGGATGTTACTTCAATGCTCATCTGCATTCTTCAGAAAGGCAAGGTAAAGGAAAAGATTGGGACCCTCAGCACTTTTTCGCTTCTGAATAGAGTGAAAACTGACAGCCTCATGTGTTACAACTTTGAAGACGTTTGAAGATGTGTAGGTGTGGTGCTTAGGGCCGTGGTGTAGTGGTGGAATTGGCAGTGCTGTGTTAATGGCTGGACTCGATGATCTTAGAAGTGTTTTCCAACCTAAATGATTCTATGATTACTTCCAGGTATACTAGATGTTAAAAAGAAAAAAAACTATGGAAATTTAGTTATTAAATTGGGTGTGTCCCTTTGGGTGGATTTGTCTGAGATGATGCTACAGATGCATCTTTAACTGGTCAGTTAGAGGTAGGTATCCAACCTACGTCAGCAGTGATGGGCAGCTTCCCTATAAAGCAGTTACAAAGTCTGAGAATATCTGGTGTTACCTGTAATTACATCTGAGACAAAAGGAACAACCTGAGAAATTCATCTGCCTGTCGATGTTATGAACAAGTTGAAATTCACAATGGAGACAATAATTAACGTGGGTATCATTCCAAGTAATTTTAAATGGTATTCTCACCACCCAGTGACATGTGATGCTAAAACCTGCAACCTAAAGGAGAATAACATGTGCAGCATGTAGTCCTTTTCAAAATGATGCTCCATTTTGATCACTCCTCCATCAAGCAGAATGTAAAAACTTCCCTTGGCATGAGGGGGAAAAAATATGAAGTGAAAATCTGTTAGTAGGAAAGAACTGTTGGCACTGAACCCTGGTGTGCTTTAGATCCCAGGAGTGGTGTCTTCTAGTTTATGTAAGACAAGTGGAAAATGCTCTTGTGTCAGGTAACATTTTTTGTCCACTCTGCTCTCCCTTTACCAGAACGTAACCAGCAGTGTCATTGACGGATCACAGAGAAAGCGTGTCTGTGGTCACTGACTGCAGCTTAATGCCAGGGTGCCCATGAATACCAGGAACCTTTCCCGCTTCTTAAATTTAAGAAGATGCAGGTACTATTGGATAAGTGAACTCCTCCTCTTTCCTTGACTTTCCATCCCCTCCCTCCCAGTCACACGCTGTGATGACCAAACCTAGCACAAGCACAAGGAGAATAGGTATTGACACTACTCCTGATGCAGATTTCCAAATTAAATCTACCATAAAAATGAAAAAATGTGCTGTACTAGTGACAGAGGCAGCCCACTCTCATTAAGTGGCTCATCTACACTCAATGATCCGTGTTTACACAGCCCCACAAAGACCTTTTAGCAGAAGATGGTATTTTCTAACACGGTGCAGCTCTATTTGGTGGTGATGCCTTGGAGAAATGCACTAGCTGAGAGCCCTGCTCCATTCAGTGTATATGAGCATGTCTCCATAGAGGGTGCTTGCTTTTGGCTTTTACTCTAAAAGGCAGTTGGAAAAAATTGTGTGGATAAAGGGGTTTTGAGCGAGAAAAAGTCCATAACACTGCTGAAAAAGCATCCTCTTATTTGGGCTTACAGTGGAATTTGTATGAATACAAGGAATCTGTCCCAGGGACCTAAGAGCTTATAGCAGCACAGATAAAAACTTGCATTTAAAACATAACATCCACTACTCAATGAGTATATAAGGAGCAATGCAATGCAGAATAGGCATTAAGAATTCATGTGACTACTGTGAAATGTAGAAAAATGTGATTACATGGTAACAAATGAAAGAGAAAAATATGTAGCAAAGACAAAGAGTATTTCAATTCAAAGCTTTTATCTTAAGGACCATCAGCAAATGGACAACATCTTAGGAAATAAATCTTACCTAAGATAATAGGCTACTTCTCAAAGAAGGTCTCAAGTCATCAGCATGAGCAGGCTCAGTGACAGAGGAACATTAGTTTTCTGTCACTAACATGATGCTGTTCTTATAAAGGATACCCAGATGTCAATACTAAATTGTTATCATCTATTTAAGAGAATACATCTCTTTCTAATACAAAATTATTGTCTCATTCTATAGAGGATAAATGAATGTATCTACTGGGTTTGCTGCCATCAAGCTGTGCCCTATGAGCTTTTCCCAGATAATTTCTTCTTGTCCTTCCCTCCAGCATTTAATCAGTAGCTACAGCCTTTGAAAGGACTAAAGCACACTGTGCATGTGATGTTTCTATTTTCTAAGTGTTGGACCATGACAACAGCACAAAGATGTGCACCTTACATTATGTCAAACTTTACCTTCTGCTGTTCAAAATGTTAAACCCCAGTAAAAGGGGTTCGGCTATTATTAGACGATAGTCTAGCCTGAGATACCACAGAAGATACCAGGTTTGTGCATGAAGAATGATCGCCTGGCTTTGTTGTAATCTCTGGGAAGGTTTCAGTAGGAGTTCTCTATTTAAGACTCACCTTAACCCTTATACTAAACCTCCTGTAACAATGCCTGCTTTTGAACATATTCATTCGTATCTGGTCAAAACAGCTTTTCCTACCTGCCACAGCAGTCCCAAAAGAACAATGGGAATAGGTGGATTCGTGATGCATTAAATAATGAAGAAAAAGCTACCAGAAGAAAATCTTGGCCTTCCTAACCTCCATGCATGCTGGCAGAGTCTAGGGAAGAGAAAAATGTGGCAAACAGAACAGGATTGAAGGGCACTGGCCTCCCAGACTGTCTTTCCTTCTCCAAGTGACTCAGATGTTTTAGATACGTGAAAAGGGTCTTGGCTGCAAAGTGCAAGTCTTTCAGAGCCCCTCTGTGTGTCCCCACTAACTTCAGCTGCTGAGAGACCAGTTTCTTCCTCCTAATTTCTGCTGCAACCTCCTCCCTCCCCACATCTTAAACTCAGACCCTGCCTCTGCTCTCAAAGTAGTCAAATGCCCATCCTGAATTGGATTTGTTGTAAACAATGAAGCAGTGGGATGATTTTCCTTAATTATCCTTGTTAAAGTTCATATGGCACTTAATTAAAGTATGATACTTAAGTATGATACTTAATTAAAAGCTTGCCTATCTGAAACCATTGAAGAAACAAGACAAAAATAATCCTTCCAGAAATATGTCCAGATGCAAAGCAAGGAAAGGACTACACAGGGATCTGGTTTTTGCCTGGCCTCTGCCACTGATTCACTTCAATAATTTCTTCAAGACATTTACTGTGCATCAATGTGCTTGTTGATGGAGGAAAACCAGTGTTTATTTCCTTTCACAGAGTTGTCCTGAGTCTGACTAACCACTCTTTATGCAAATCTTTGGATGAAAGAAATCACTGGAGTTCTAAGCTCTTAATATATATTACTTAGTGTACTTTAAAACAGTCATCACACTAGGTAGGAATTAACATTCCAAAGCCCATGGGGTGGATACCTCTTCCCATGTATATATATAAAAGTCATCAAGTGACCTGCCTCAGAGGAAGAACAACTGAATACAGGTGAGTCTGAATTCACAGAATATTTCTTTAGAACCAGAAGCCTTGATTTGTTTTGATTTAGCATTTTGCCAATATTGTGATTGCTATGGTGTTTCTATATAAGGCCTGTGAGGTTTTTGTGACGGGAGTGGAGTGAAAAAAAATCCTGCATGTGGAAACAGCTACATCCTGTAGCTTTCAATAGGGACCCAGATGGATTTGCCATTGAATTCCCAGGTGTTGGGTCAAGCTGTATTGATCTGGGCTTATGAACACTTAGCCTTAGAGTTAGAGCTCAAACAGAGCTACCAAGTGTACCCGGATCTGGCCGTGGGCATTGCTGGCCTGAGTAAGCTCAGTCAGGACAAGGGAATTTTTCCAATGATACTGGTGGATTATTTGTGTTTCTGCATCCATATAATCTGGTTTGCAGTAGAAATGCAGGCTAGAGAAATGGTTACATGCTAGTAAAACTGATAAGGTGTTTTCAAGTGTTAACAGGATTAGTGTTAATTGCCTACAAAACTCATGGTGTATTTTGTGTTTGAAATCTTCTTGGGAAAAAAAATTATAAGGCAGAAAAGCTGCTCAGTTTAAATGTATTCATCAGCAAGGCAAATACAGTCAATTTTTTGCATTTGATAGCTATCATCTGATGATATTTTGGAATTTTATTAACAGGCACAACACACACATTTATTAGTAATGTGGTTATCTGCCAGTATCACACAGAGAAGTATTATTTCACCAAATAAATATTGGAGTTGCCTTGCATTCTCTTAGCGGAGTATTAAGGGTCATAGTTCTTGATTTTTGAAAACAAGTTTTTCCAAAAGCCAAGGAAAAATCCTTTTTGAACAGAGAGGCAGGGGTTGTGTGCACTTTATAGCACCCATAAAATTGAAGCAAAGCTGGTGGACCTGCTCATCACTATGGGCTGATCACTACAGACACGCTACGGGCCTTCAGGGCGGGCATCGTGAGCAAGCAATGACAACTGACAGGGGTCAAAAAGACCCCGGCTGATCCAGACTGCCAACAGGGACCTCCCTGATCCCGACCTCCCGGAGGGGAGAAAGTTCCTCTGTTGCCCAACCCCTGTTCAGCTCATGCCATCCCTGCCTGGTGCCTCAGGGTGGAAGCTTTGGGCATGCCAGCTTTGCTAGAGTGCTGTTGAAAATCAGCAGCAATTTCTTCGCGCTTTGCAAACCACCGCGTTTCCTGTGTTTCCAGGTCTCCCGGGACAGCTGAGGAGAGCCGTCACTATGATCCCCGCGCTGCTGTTGCTGGGTCTTTCAGCCCTTGTTGGTAAGACGGGTGTGGGTGGCTGTCAAAAGCACACTGGGAATTGTTTGCAGAAGGACTTTGGAGAGGAAGTGTGCGGTAGGCTCCCTTCCTGCACGGCTCTGTAAGATCCTGTGTGGCTGAAGGTCCTCAGCTGCTGCATGAGGCTGCTGCCTGCCCACATGTGTCTTTTACACCAGCTCATCTGGAGGATGGGACATGAACCCAGCCATGTCTCCTCTTGGTTTTCCCAGCTAACCTTATCCAGTCTCCCCGCCTTCTTAGAAATGGTCTCACAAAATTGGAAATCTATTTGATGGAGGCTATTTGTTCCACGGTTACTGGGGAAACAGGGTAATTTTCCCAGACTGAGGCAAGCATTCTCCTGAATTAGTTCCTCACCAAGTTACCGAGGGACACAGCAGACAGTCCCAGCCAGGGTGCTCAGTGACCTCCAGCCATGATCTGAGTGGTTCCAAACGCTGGGGGGCATTGAATGGGAGCTGCCCTCAAACAAATGCAGAGGCTCTGGTTCTCCTCTCCCACACCAGCCTTTAGACCTGACGGGGCAGGTGCATATTCATCTAAAGAGTCCTTAGGTCCATTTGCTTCAATATTCGATTAGAAAAGAACCAGTTTCTGTTCTCTACCTTTCTTTGATAACATTACTGATGGAGACCAGTGGCAGCTGCACAAGCAGGGCCAGCACAAGGGGATGTGGATTGCAGGTCTGGACTCTCTCATGCTTGACTTGTATGCACTTGCAGGACTTGAACAATACTGCTCTGAGATCTTATGTGCTCAAACAGCTCCATTTAATATTTCAGCTCCATCCATGAGCTACAGTTGCTATGGTGATATAAGTGCTCTTCAAGCCCCCCCGATCTCCTGTACACCTGTAAGAGCCTCTGACTGTGGTACGTATCATTCATTGCTTGATTTGTCAACTTGTTTGTATCTGACAGAGAGATGCCTTACCTCCTGCCATTGCCAAATTAAATGTGGTTCAGCTATTCAATAAGCCAAAAGGGAGAAAGTGACACTTCCTCTCCCAAAATAGCAGGTGAAGCCTCCAGACCTGATGGGAAGTGGAAGGACAAACTTCATGCCCCGTAGTCAGGATCTCTGGCCTCAAAGCAAAAGGAAATAGTACCACCTCTTTTCAGTCAAAACAGTCTCTTTGTCAGCCAGGACTTTAGCATCAGCCTCCTCACAAAGTCCCAGGGCTTATCTGCTCCCAGGGTAAGATACACAGAGCCAGGTCCTGAGTGCTGGCATGTTGGCTGAGCTGGCCAGTGCTTCACATTTCTCTCTTTCTTGCCTGGTGTTGCTGCCTGGTGTGACCACACAGCTGGCTCTGTCACATTCATGCTGCTGGTATCTCCAGGGATTTTGCCATGTTCCTCAGATGTAGGCTTTTCCAGGGCAGACACCGGACTGCGGACATTCAAGCATAGATCTGAACCTGCTTGCTTGTTTCCAAACCGTTTCAAATTTGCTTTTAAAAAGCCCCCACTCTCTAAAAATGGAACACAGCTGTTACTGCAGTGTGGACAATCTGTAGTAACTTATCCCTCAGTTTTTTCAAATCCATTTTGAAACTTCACTTTTCTGCCTCTAGAGGTGCAGCAGAAGTGGACCATGCATTCCACCCCCTAAGAAGCCTCCCTGTTCCCCTGGTCATCCTTGGGTAGTGGAACAGCAGCTCCCTGGCTATGGTCAGAGCCAATAGAGCTGCTCTTGTTCCTCAGATCCCACTGCCCAACTTGATGAAGATGTGACTTCTTAAAAACTTGAGTTACTCCTTTGACACACCTACTCAAGGGGGAAGCAAGGGGTTTGGACAGGGGTGTGTGTAAGTCTGTTTTTTCCTACGCCACAGGATATGCCATGATACGGAGGACTGCCGATGACCTCACACGCCTGAGGAGATACGAGATCCCAATTAAGAGAGTAGCCAGAAACCTCTGCTTGGACCCAGCGCTCATCGGTGCCATCATGTCCCAGGAGAGCCGTGTCGGCCTGCTCCTGGACAACGGCTGGGACCAGGGGCGGCAGAAGTACGGCCTGATGCAGGTACTCCAGGGTGATAAGCGTGAGCAGCAGCACAGAAACGCAGTGCATTCCCCAAGGTTTATCTTAGCAAATTACTATTCTGTGTTTGAAAGAGCACTTTATTGCAATCCCTCTATATCAAAGGCTGTGCTTAGGTGTTGTCCTGAATAAGGTCACTTCAACGAGTCGAAGCTTGGGAGTGCAATGAAGAGGGAGTGGCATTCAGCGGGAAACCCATTTTCTTGCTTGTCTTTCCTAGATCAGCAGGCAGCAACTGCAACCTTACGTGGCGTGGGACAGTGAAGAACACATAAATCAGTGCTCAAATATCCTGGTTCTTTCCATTAATGAAGTACGGGCAAGACATCCTACCTGGACCTGGGACCGGCAGCTGAGAGGTGCGGAATGGGCTTTGTACTAGGGAGGGACAGACTGACTGATGGGAGTGCTGTGTGCTTGTTGGTGTCGCTTTTAAGGGAAAAAGAGCATCAGTCTGGCAGATTTTACAGCATCTCTTACAAAAAAAAAAAAAAAAAAAAAAAAAAAAAAAAAAAAAAAAACAAACACCCCCAAACAAACAACCAAAAAAAAGAAATCCCCAAAGTCCAGAAATAACAACCAGAACGAGAGTTTTCTAGTTTAACAGGAGCAGTGCCAGACCAGCAGACTGGCAATGAGAAATCGCTGTTAGGTGAATAAAAAAGACAGAAAGTAACTAAACAAAATTAACTGGAGAATGCAGGATCTGAGGCATCACAACACAACAGAATTATTGTGGCAACCTGTTGTGTTCAGGAAGATTGCAATCCAGGTTTCCTTGTAGTCCGTGCTATCGGTGTGCTGGTTTGCTCACCTATGCTGTTTCCTACTCTCCCTTCCTTGCTCTGCTACTGCCTTTCATTTGCTCTGATTACACCTTTTTCTGGTAACAGTTTTCCATTTCCACCTGCATTTGGAGAGAGTCATGGGCTCCTTCACTAAAGCAATAAAGATTTTATAAAACCAGTCACTTTTCAACAATTGGCACTTTGTCCAGCAGTTACTGTTTGGTGAAATGCACGGCATTTTTTGCTACAAATGCTTTCTCTTAAATCTCTGTCTCTTACTTACAAGCCCGTAACAATGCCTTCTTAACTCTTTCCAGGGGGAATCTGCACCTACCATGCAAAAATGGGCAACCTCCAGGTCTACGAAGAGGACCCATGCAGCACAGACTACAGCTACGTCAACGGCGTGATTAGGCGAGCCCAGTACTTCAAGAGAAATGGGTTCTAGGTCTTAAACCCACGCCTCCACGGAGCCCCCCCTCTGCAGACTGGCCCAGCAGTGATTGTAGTACCCAGAGCAGTTCCTCAGGTCTCCTGGCGGGACCGATGCTGGTGGCATTGCCAATGTCACCTTGCTCGCTCCAGCAAACCCCAGCCCCCCACTCGCTGATGGGCGAGCTCAGCACTGCCTGCCAGGAGACCCCCAGGGATGAGATCCCATAATCTCGAGGCCTTTGAGAGGCAGATGGGGACAGAGCAGCAATGTTTAATTTTGAGTGAGGAAGGTGACTCTTCCTGTTCAAAGCTGCACCCTGGGGCTGTTTGTGCATCTCCCAGACATGGACACAAACAGCTCTCCCTGGGCATCAGCTGTGCTCTTCCCATCTGCATCCACCTTCTTTCCTCTCCATGGCCAATGCAGGGGATGAATACCCTGTTCTCCTTCCCTTGGTGCTGCTGGCTAAGGAGCAATGAAGAGACTTCTCAGTGAGCCTTTGGTCTCTGCAGTAGCTGAGTGTTCCTGTAGCCAGCCTTGAGAGGGACAATTCTAAACATGCTTTCATTGGTCTCCTGAGTCCACAGCCATGATGCAACTGGGCATCTGTATGGAAAATACTGCAAGTGCCACAGCAGGCAAAATGCCTTTCCATCAGAGAGCAGCCCTTTGGAGCAGGAGTCAGCCCCATACGTACCCACGCCGGGAGCTGTACCACAGCAATAGTTTTGGTTAAAAACCCCACAACCTTTCCTGCTTTAGCTTTGGCACATTTATGCTGAGTTTCCTCCAAATTTAAAAGTATTTCAGCATCTGTCTTTCTGCCAGGAATCCCAGTTTCTACAAGTGAAAGAGCTCTGGTCTGTTTGAAAGTGGATGGGTCTCTCAGTGCCAATTCATTAATTAGAGAACAATAAAGATAGAAATAAAGATAAATGTTAAATCCCAGTGTTTAATTTTTTCAGTTTCATGGGGCTCAGTGGGTAGCAATCTTCAGCTTGAGTAAATAACCCCATTCAGTACTCTTGGAAGGGGTGTAAAACTCAGTTTGAGAGGAGAGAGAGAAATTCGGTGCTGCAAACTGGATAGGTCAGAAGAGCTGGGCCTGAGCCTGGCTGCTGACCCAAGCTTGTGAACATGGTAATAGCAATGTTCACATTTTGCCTTTCAAATAACCATTTTGGAGGTGTCAGGGCACTTTTCTTCCAGCTGCCCCCATTGCTGATGCAGAAATGATGCTCCTAGCAGTCCTTGCGTGGCAGCAAGGGGCAGTGCTGTGCACGAGCCTGGGCTGCCAGGCAGGGTCAACACAGGCAGCATGAGAGCTGGGCTGGAGACAGCTTTTGCCAGCAGAGCAATTTTAACACTGTGCCCCTTGTCTTGCCAGTCACTCATCTGCTCACCATCATGGCAAGGACTCTGCATGATTAACATACGTTACAAGCAAACTAATTTTATCACCTCTGGAGACCAGAGAGAACCCTAGGTTGTCTCAAATGTCACTGATTTTTTTTTTTTAAGACTACCATAAACAGTTCAGTGTTGAGCAACCACAGATATTGATATTAGTCTTTAATGAATTCTGCACTATTTTAATATAATTTTACTAAAATAATTGCTTTGCAATACAAACATGAAATTTAGCACATGGTTGTCTACTCAACGTTACCTATGTAAAATTCATAGGACAAAGCCTTTGGTGCATTATATTATGTAAACCTATGTTACATAAACCTCTTATGTAAAGCCTGTGAATGAATTTTTGGTAGATCAGTATAAACTTCCCATGGGGCAGGGAATCTCATTGCTGCCCATGTGTACAAAGCTGGGAGTTGAGTTCCAAGGGTGAACAAGAGTGGAGCTTTCTTTGGTTGCCTTCATGTCCTCCTCAGTTACTGCCAACAAGCTCCTTGTCACCACTACTGGTGCTGCCAACCCTGCAGATCTCTGAGCTCCTCAGGAGTCCAGTTTGAAGCTATGAAGCTGCTGCTTCGAGTTGTGGTAGCAACACCCAAGGTCCTGCAGACCTGCCTGCTGAGTTGTGCAGCAACACCACAAAGGATTATCGATATTTTAAAGTCTATTCAAAAACCCAAGTTATGGAAATTCCATATTTTGTTCCAAATTTTGTTTTAGAGTATCAGCACTTTGCAGCAAATACAGAAAATCTCTGCAGAAAATGAGTTGAAGCTTGATAAATTGGTAGGAAAGGTATTTCCAAATAAATAAGGAAAGTTTAACAGTAGCATGCTGCCTTAAAATTTGAGCAAAAGGTTTCCTGACAAATAAAGAGTTCAGATTGTTGTTCCTCTCTGATCTTTTTCTGGTCACCTCTGTCCATGTTACTGGAAGTTGCTTTACTGCCTGATGTAGACAGAGCAGCTGCAGTTGCACTCTTAGTCACCCTTTTGACCACGGCCTATTGAAAAAAACCCCAAAAACAACAGACATTGCAAAGCAAATTATCTAATACCAAATAACATCAGAAAAAGCAGAACCATAAACAAGGAAAGAGAAAAACCAAATCAGAGGGGAAAGAAAGGTCAAGGGAATCGAAGACCAAGGCACCTGCCTAGAACATTGAGGAAGGTGCTAGAGTAAAGGATTGAATGGTTCCTTCAAGAGATCCTATGGGACAATAAAGCAGCAAGAAACTGTCAGGAGGGTGCTGGCAGCCTGGCTGGGCAGGGGAAAACCATCTCAGATCAATTAAAAGCTTTATTTAACTGGGTAAGTGGCCAAGAGAGAAGCCATGGTTGTGGCATATCATGAGGTGAATAATGCTTTCAGCAGAAATATGAAGCGCCCTCGTATGTGAAGGGCTTTAGAATAAGTGGAAAAAGCACTGGCTAGCAGCAGCTTCTAAACTGCTGGCCAAACTGGTGAAATTTTCAAGTGGAGATATACAAGTCTGTCCTACAGCAGCTTCTCTGAAATTTGCGGTCAGAAAATGAATGGAGGGTGTGAGCTATCAAACCGTGGGCTACATAGAAAGGGAACACGAGCACTTCCATGGTGATTAGGAACTGTGAAAACCTGTTAGGAACCAAAGCACAGGAATCAATTAAACACAGGTGCAAAACATTCAGTGAGGTCAAGCAGCAGTGTAGCGGGTGGGCAACCATCCCACGGAAAGGGCTGGCGATCCTAGTGGGAAGCAAAGTTGATGCCAGAGACAGAAGAAATCAAAAAGAAGGAATATCTCACTTGAAGGGTTGTCTGTGTTACGCACACCTGCGTGTGAAGCACCTGGGGTAACTCTTCTCTCAGCTATTCAGCTGTCAGTCAGTGAGGCTTGGCAACATTGTCTGAGCCTGTTGCGCCAGCAAAAATATGCTCAGGACAATGACAACCCTGATGGAAAGTACAGTCTGCGGAAATAAGGAATTAGATTTTTTCCCCACCCCCAAAAAAAAGAGAAAAAGCACACAGTTATGATTTTCTAACATGCAAAAGAAATGAAGGGCAAGGACCTACATGCTTCCATTCCCCATGAGGGTATGACAAATAGCAGTGAGTTTAGCAGCAAATTTGTTGGATACTTAAAAAAACTTTCAGATAATGAAGCAATGCAACATTTCCTAGGTGTTTTGAACAACATTCAAGACCAACATGTAAAAGTAGCTGTACATCATATATAATCATAAAATGGCTTGAGTTTGAAAGGTCCTTAAAGATCACCAAGTTCCAACTCCCCTTCCATAGGTAGGAATACTGTCTTTTAGACCAGGTTGCTCAGGGCTCCATCCAACCTGGCCTTAAACACTTCCGAGAATGGGCATCCACAACTTCTTTGGACAGCTTATTCCAGGGCCTCACCACACTCGCAGTCAGGAATTTCTTCCTAATAGCTAATCTAAACCTGCTGTCTTTGCAGTCATATTTTGTAGAGAGGGGAGATGCAATAGGTGTTGTTTAAGGACCTTTCCAAGCTAACACTGCTAAATCAGAATCAGCAGTCAGCAAATGGAAAACAAACTGCAGAAAGGGAAGAAAAAATCTTCTTTGTTGGAGTCCTGTGATTTGGTGTTACAACGGATGTTACTACTGGGAAATCTATTTAAACGTGCTTCCTACAATAAAGAGCAAGCGTGAGGTGCAGTCTTTCTCTCTCCGCGTGTTAAGCTGCAGGGTGCATGGGCTGATCCCTCCGTGGCTCAGGCAGGGATCTGCCTGGAGTCTGGAGCTGCAGTGCCTCACATTCATAGAAACCAGGCAGAGGGACCAATTAAACAATCTGCTTCAGCAGTAGCTGAAGCAGCAGGAAAACACCGTCAAAACCAAATCCCTGTTGGGTCAGAGCCTAAGCTACGTGGGAGAACAGATTGTTCTGATGGCTGATTCTGAATGCTGCAGCTGGATCCGTTTGAGCCACATGTCCACGTCCCTGAGATATGCAGAAAACAAAGGGAACAGCAGCATAATGCAGTGCTGAATAACTGTGTTTGCTCTGCTTTGTTACTCACTGCAAAAGCGGGCTGGGATTTCCTGGCCAGCAACTTCTCTCCAGGACAGCACCTCTTGTATTGCCCAGGACAGGCTCCAGCCTGGGGTCCCAGGGACCGCTGTGGAGCTGGGGCTGCAGCTGGGGGTAACTGTTTCTAATGCTCGCCTCAGTTTATTTAATTGCCTTCCTTGAAACTGCATACTCCTATATTGGATGCAAATGGCCTGCTTTTCCCCTTTTCAGTGTTAAAAGAGATCACGTTGTAGGATTGCAACCTCAGAGCATTTTCCCACCAACATCCCTCAAACAAAATCCTTGTGCAAATCCTTCAGCATTTGTTTCCTTGGGTTCCTCAACCAGCTCATCCTAGAAGCAGGGATTTACTGCAACCAAAAATTCTGCTTCTGCACTCATCCTGATGAGGCACTGATCCAGCCAGTATGCAGGCTCCCACTCATGCCATCATCCCACTTTCACTGCTCTTCTGGCCTCACTGACCACTCTCACAGACATCAAAAAGGACAATACAGTCCTACTACAGCATTTTTATCAGTAGCAGCTGGGATTTCCACCCACAGGTTTTTAGGGTGCTTCTCATTTTCTGTAATATTTTTATGCTGTAACATTTTTATCCTTCACATACAGCATCACTCTACATACAGCATCACACCTCCACATCCTACTCCGTGGTCCCTGTGAGGCTGGCAGTGCTGCATCTCATTGGTTTTCTAGCCTCCACCAAATCTCTGAGACTCCTTCTGTGTCAAGGTTGTCATTTGATCCAGGCATTTGGGTTTTGGCTTGATTTTGAAGTCTCTAGCAACTGTACAAAAACACTTGCAAGTTTGTCTTTGTCTTTGCTTTGTTGCTTAATACTGCATGTGCCAAATCCTTGCCACTGTATTGTGTCTGTTTTGTCTTTCTCATATATTGTGATCGTGCTGTTTATTTCCCTCGTGGTTTTTTCAGAGGTAAACTGAAGGTCAGCCTTGTCCACCTTGCAGCTCACATGAGTTCAAACTAGATACTCCTCTGTTTTTGTCAGCTTTACCCTCCTTCTAGTGGAAAAGTTCCTCTAAAAGCTCTTCAGTTTCCAGTGACACTGGCTGTCTGTGCTGCCCCTTCTATGCTGCATGTCTCATCCACGTTTTGCCAGTTCCTCGCGTCTCACCCACCTACAAACCGCTGCATTTCCCCATGGGGCCACCTTGCAGCCGCGGGACACAGACCTTCTCCCAGCATCCAGAGCACCGTGCCTTCCTAACACAGGCTGGGTGACCTCCCACAGTTTAAATGGGCTTGATTGCCTTGGGAAGCGTGTGTCAGCCTAGTATGTCCCCTGAAAGCATAACTAGGATCACTCATTTCTTACCCACCTCTTGTGAAGCTAATTAGCAACTAGAAGAAATGTTCAAGAACATGAAAAAACCCACACAGTGAGGATGTGGCTGACCTGAGATTCTACTGCTGCAGCCCTCAGTCTTCCACAAACACTCAGTTTCCAAGAATTGGAAAGGTTTCTTGTTCCAAAGAAGGCAAGGAGAAAGCTGACTCATTTTTGTCCTTTAAATCAGGTTTTATTTTATTAATTCCCTAATTATTTAGCCACCCCTTAGCTGATTCAGATCAAGAAACTAACACCATTTTTAAAGGGGTTTGGGTGTGTGCATAGTAACAGAAACCAGATTTATAGATTCCTGTCATAATAATAAAAATCCTGACAGCATATTTTTGTACCTTTCCTCTAGAAATGAAGTCAAACTCTAAAAAGGCACAGCTGCATGCCTGAGCCATAAATGCAGGACCAGTTTATCCCACAGATGTTTGCCCTGAACCATTTAATTGCCAGAGGCAATTCTTCTTTCCTGCCAGACGCATGAGAGAAGAGTGAAGAGTAGCTGGTACTAGATCTGGTCCAGTGCCCTGCAGCCTGGCTTCTGGGTAAACCAAATCGTCCCTCCCCTGTGACTCTTGTGATCAATAAAGAGTTGCTTGCTAATCGATCATGGATACTGATACTCAATGGATCATTGTGGCCCTTGTTATATGTACGATAGGTGGATGTCCTACACCTACCACGTGCACAAAATATTTCAGTAGTAGAGCTGTCAGGTTACTCTGTGTGGAGGCTGAAGAGATAGCTGAGTACCAATAAGTCCCAGGGAATTCAGGTGAAACTGTCCAGGTGTGGCAAAGGAGGTTTGTATGGAGAATATGGGCAGGGAATAAAGGTGTTCACGGTGGGAGTGCCTCAATTACTGTGATGTAGCAGAAGCAAACTAGTACATCCTTTATGTTTCTGCCCCAGAAATAAGGGAATAGTAGCACCGACCACTTGGAGATTACTGGTTTGTGAATCACCTTCGGTGGTATTTTGAATTTTTTAAATGTCACCTGTTTTGAGCCACATCTGTTCTATTCTCCTTCCTGTCAGATGCGCTTTCCTGTTTCAACCTTCTTTACACTCAGTCATAATTGTGAACATGAGGAGCCCCATGCATGAATCTCTCAGTGCAGTGACACAGGACGAATTCCCCCGCTAAACATGGAAAAGAGCCGCTGAAAGAGCAAAACGGCATCTCACACCCTCAAAATCTACGGCGGGGAGAAGCGGGTCAGGACAGATTCTGCCGCGGGAGGGCTGCTTTCCTTACTGCTGAACAGCGACAGTAGCTTTGAAATCCCCACCGCCTGCTAGTTTGGGGTTGTTGACCTTTGCTGTTTCTGCGCAAGAGGGGACAACAACAGCGGCCTGGTGTAGTCTCTGCGTATCCGAATTCTCAGCAGTTGCAGCTGGTCATGTTATTGCTCCTGGATCTTTGCCTGCAAAAACGTCATTAAATCCAGAAGCGCATTTTCCCACTGTCAGCATGTTATTGCTTCCAAGAACTGAAGGGGAGCAGCAGTTTTCAGACAAGGTTCCTCCAGCTCCTCCACGGTTCCTAGCAATGGGACTTAAAATTAAATTTAAAGCTATTTCATTTCTTAAAATTCTAATTGTGTTTTTGCTGTAGAACAGAATCCCTGTTGTGCCTGGGAGGATGCACAAGATGTTAGGGGTTTCTGTTTCTTGTAAGACCAGTGGGGGTGGGAAGTGCACAGAGCCAGCTGCTCCAGAACACTGCCAGCAGATACAAAGCCCATTCGTCTCCAGGAGGTGCATTGAGAATGTGGGGACACATCCTGTAGCACACATGTCAGGTCTGTGATCTTTGTCTAATATTCCTGTAAATGATTCACCATACCAAAGTCTGTATTCCACTCGGTGAATTGTTCCTCTCAGTTGATGTTTGTGTGTTTTCCCTCCTGCAATGGTGTGTTAAGACAACAGATAAATGCAGAAAAATTGCAAGTCAGATAAATTGTAATGGGTGTAATTGAAGGATGTTTCTGTTTGATTTTCTTGCAGCTATGGAAAAGCAAGCTGGAGCCAGTAAAGAGTGTAGGATTTCAATTTACTCTCATATTTTTCTACTTTAAAAAAAATTTGGAATAGAAAACCTGCCTTTTTGAGATGCCTTCCTCCACTGGCCATGCAGGCAGCCCAAGTCACAAGCTTAGACTAAGACAGCTAAGTTTTAGGTAATTAGGGGAGATGAATTGGGCACAAAGCACCAGTTCACAAGGTACATAAGCTAGCATGCCCAAGAGGTAATCCCCTCCAGAGCAGGCCATACACACCCTGACCGCATCTGCTAGCACAAACACCTGCACTAGTATCAGAAGGATGTCTTGGGTCTCAGCCAGGGATCTGAAAGCACTTTAACAGCATGAGCCACACACTGCATTGGCCTGACATCTGGCTGTAAATACTGCTCTGTGCTGCTTTCAGCTGAAACCAGCACGTGTTCTTAGGCTGTTCAGAGCATGATGGGAACATACCGAATGTTGATACAACCGGAGCTTTGGGGGCAACTGTGAAAGCAGAGGGTCTGAGCTGTGTAGGTAGGCACCAATTCAGTTGTTCATTTCCCCCTTACACCCATGCACAAGCTCGTGCCCTTTATGGATCCTGGTCTCTGACTGTCAGTCATTGCCAAGAAAGCAGATTTTTCTCACAATTAACAAAGATCCTATTTGGGCATATACATTTATATTGGGAATAGAATTGCCTTTGAGATGACATTTAAGGCCATCACAGAAAGAATTAAAGTTTGCTGGGTGCATCCAACCTCTGAACCTACTTTTCTCTCCCCAATGAGAGTTTCCCTGAAAACCTGAACTTCTGACCATTTCTCCACTATAGTCCTAAATTAAAAGGGACTAAATCTGGGATGAATCCACTCAAAGGCTTAGATTTAAAACAAGACTCACCTCTCAATCTGCATGCTAGAGAACTGCCCTCTGAATCTGAAGAAAAAAGTATTTTATATCATCCGTGTATTGATTTCTAAGGTACCCTTCAGTAAAATTAGTAATTTTTATCTTTGTTTTGCTCTAAACAGATTCAGAAGGATTCAAAATGTCAGCTCAGCCATAATGACCTTTAGAAAAACTGGGTTTGGATTCTAAAATGAAAGGCAAAGTCATGCACGTCATGTTGCAGGAGTTTCTGCCTCAGAGAAGACAGCAGAAGAACACGGAGAAATACCAGGCCAAGATGGCAAAGGCTGGCAATGGTGAGGGTCTTGCTCCAGCTGAGACTGATTGCTGGTATTACCTTTCAAGGGCTGGGACAGCACTGCAGGATAGCCTGGGCAACCATGGGAATGCATTTGGCTTAGTGCAGGTATGGTCAACCTTCTTAAAAACACAGATCTCATTCTTCCTTTGGAGCAGAGGCAGAAGAGTAGCAGAGCCCCTGTTGAAAGGCAATCCCCTAAACCTTTTCAACCAAGTCTTTGGCCAGGCTAAAGCCCACGCTGACGAAGCCAAAGCCAATGCTGACCAGGCTGTCAGCTCCCAGCACCAGGGAAGGACCTGGGTGAGTATCAGTGCATGTGCAGACTGCTTTTACACTGTGACACTGATGATCGCTTCCCAGCATTCCCTTGGGATTGAAGAGATTAATTTTTCCTATTTCACATTTCGATAATAAGTCTTGTTTCAAAAAGCACCTTTTTAAACGGAGTATGCCGTAGCTGCAGTTACTACCATCAAGTTAATTACACTTTATGCACCACAGGGGCCCTGGTCTTGAGGGATCTTGCTTCATTATTCATGCCTACATTTGTGCCTAACTTGTTTGCCAAGTTGTAGCCTTATCTGTAAAATCCCTAAACATTTGCTGCATGCATGGGATCTGCTTTTGTAACCGCTCCAGCCCTCTCAGACTTGAGCTTTACTACTTCATGGATTAAGGATCCCTATAGAGAATGGATTTTCCCACCCTTGATTCAGCTGGGGCGGGGAGGAGCAGTCACCTGGCACCTGGAAATACTGTGAAGCAGCAGTAATCCTGCTTTCTGCATACTGTCACCTTTACAACAGCAGCTGTGCTCTTTTTTCAAGGCTCTGACAGACAAGGAAGTAGGGCCAGCATTCCTCTTCAGTGCCCAAATGTCTGCCCTTCCCTTCACACACCTGCCGGCTTTGCCTGCGCCGTGAGAAGTGCTTGTGTCCTCTCCATAGTCACAAAAGAGGTAAATCCTGAGACTGAGGACCAAAATGAACACAAGCAGCCTGTAAGCAGCAAAGAGCTCTGGATAAATAGCGGGGTATCTGGTGTGCTGATGTTGTTGTCTCACTTTCAGGCTGGCAAACAGTACCATAAGACTGGCGAGCCATGGGACACTGAAGATCACTTAGCACAAGACACAGAGATTTTATACTGGATGATAAATCCAGAAAAAAAAATCTCCATCTTGGACAAAGGAATGGCACCTCAGGGGCTGAGTTTTGTCAGCTTTGAAACTCTTCACATATATAAAGTCAAGCATGATAATGCTGTAAGCACTGCAGAAAGCTAAACACATCCCAGTCCCTATGTTCATGCGGAATAATATTCCTTACTATGCACTAAAAGGAATAGAGGAGTAAGATTAGACTTCTAGCAGGATATTTTTGAAACCTGGCAAATACCAGGACATTTTTCAGTTGCAAGGAGTAAGGGTGGGCTCTCCCCCTCCTCTCTCCATTCTATTTGTTTTGTGGTTCTATACCCACCTACAAAAGGTAACCTTTCCCGGTTGCCTAGTCTGGCAACTCTGAAGTATTATTTACTGAGGAAGTAGCACCTCTGTTTACGTGTTTCTTTCACCCTCTTTCCAGGTGGGATCTCAGCCTATAATGCAGAAGTTAACACTGTCCAGACCTATGACAAAATGGATATTGGCAAAACACACAACTATGCCAATGATGTGGATGCAAGAGCCAGGTTTTATAAGAAAAAATGGATATTGAAATCTCTGAGTCATGATTAGATCTGAGGCCCTGATTGCATACTTTGCTTCTAATTAAAAACATTCAGAATTTCTCTTCCAGAAACATTAAGAATGGGGCAAGACAACAAAGCCAGGAACAAGATGGGCTAAGGGGTTTTTTCCAGCTAAGGCTAAAAAAATAAAAGATAACACGGCTAATAGTCCAAAATGAAACTTGCCTTTTGTCTTTAATTTTCATCTTACTTCGTGATAATATTCAGAGTTTTCATCTGTGCCTGCACTTTCTCAAGCAGCAGATTAATGCTGCAAGGAAGTTGTAACACTGCTTAACAAGATTTTACCCGCCCTATGTTCTGTCTGTCGATACAGGTCTAACAGTTGTACAAAACAGCAGCGCCGGCTGGCGAGAGACGCCGAGCTGTCCCTGTCAGAGGCTTTCAAGACCCAACTGGACAAAGCACTGGGCAACCTCATCTGGCCTCAGTACTGACCCCGTGTTGAGCAGGAGGCTGGACTAGAGACCAGAAAGGTACTTTCCAATCTGAATTTTGCAATCATCTTAAGTCAGTCTGTTTGTTTCCTACACAAAAAGGCAATGTCTCTTACGTGTGCTTCACAAAGGTCTACATGGAGCATTACAAAGCTCCATTACTGAAAGGGTGTGGACACACACTGTATTTGTGCACACTGTTGTTCAGGTTTTAGGGTTTGAGAGCAAATCTTGAGAGAATGTATGCTCATAGAGAGAAGGTTTGGGATAGCAGACTAACTGTGGGAGAGTGGGGGCCCGGGAGGAAATACCATTTCAGAAACCCCCAAATGTACACATATTTTCCTTTTTCATTGGAACAGTCAGCTTGTCAATTAAACATCTCTGTAAGGAGCTCTTGCAGCTGCATCTTATTCAGAAATAACAGGTACTATGTATTCTCCCTTTTCTCTATGTGGGGTGGGAGCCTGCTATTAGCTCTGCTTTAGCTTGGACAGTTTATCAGACACTTCTTTAGGTGTGAACGGTACCAAGCCTTCCATTAACACAGTCCCTCCGGGATACCCTGCAGCACTTGCAGGCTGCAGGCCAGAGATCCGTGCACACATACGTAGGCAGAGCGGGCAGTGTGTGTGGGATGGAGCTGGCAGAGCCCTCTCTGCTGGAAGCTCCCCCGGCTGCAGTTCCGCGGACGAGAATCCCGAACGTGCCTGGCAAGGCTGAGCCAGCCTGGCCCCGGCGCTCTGGGACACCGATCCAGCCACAAGACCTATTATTTGCTATCCACCAGCACCAAGATCCATTTGCCTAATTTTCTGTGTCCTAGTACTTGCACCATCTCTTTAAAGAATGCCCTATGCCTTGGATGCACTAAGCATGTCCTTCAAATTCCAGCTTGTACCTTCCTGTGGGAATATGGTCAACACCTCACAGAGACTGCACTTATAACACACTGCAGCACAAGATGCTGGAAGAAAGGAGGAAGGTGACAAAAGCAATATTAATTTGTCTGAAAAAATGATTAATTTATCTAAAAAGTGATTCATTTATCACTTTTTCCATGCCACTTTATTTTGGCTCAAATTGTCACTTCTGCCTTCAGCCTGGCCATAGGGGCCATTACGCTCCTCAATGCCACCACCACAGCCTATCCTTTTCTCTCTGCATGGTGCCTCCAGCTCTTATGTCCCTGTACTGATTTATCTATTCCTTTGAACTCCTACAGGTGTTTACTCTTCTCTGCAAGCAGCCAGAAAGGATAAACACTAATTCTCAGTGACTGCATCCCTCTGATACTCTCACAGCATGCAGTCATTAAGATTAACTCCTCTTCAGCATGTCTAACGTGGGAGAGGCTCACAGTGTGTTAAATTACAGAATTTATCCTGACTGGAATGCAAACTACTTTATCATTTCATATAGCAGCAGCTTGCTAACTTTGGCCACAGTTCTTAAAACTGAAAATAAAACTACACACATGGTAGCATTTTATAAGCTTCCAGCCCGTAATTCCAAGTCACATCAGAGGTTTGCTTCGGGGTCTCTACATTTCTAACATCCACCATTCTAGAAAAGGAAAAGCATTAACTTTTACACAGACTGCAGCTCTTAGGCTATTCTTACTGAACACTTAGGATCAGGGGATACATATGAAGACAGCAGGTTTCCTAATAGACAAATTAGACAAGCAGCCAAGAGGTGAATAACTCCTGTTACTCCCAAATGGAGAGTTCATATGCTTTGTAAGGTACAGAAGAAGCCAGATGACAGACAGTTTGCTAGGGAGCAAGTGTGAGATCTGGATAACCATGGTAAATCACTCTCTGTGGACAGCCAGTCAATTCTCATGTGACAGCTAAACAGAGGGCTTTTCAATTCCAATTCCAGTTTCCTCCCCTGTGAAAGTCCTGCAGTAGTGCTGTAAATCTTTACTGCTACCTGTGAAATGTCCTCACCATCATTAGCTAGAACTATTCTACTCACTTCTTTGTTTTTTGACTTTACCAATAAAGTCAAACGGTAAGAGAACTTACAATCAGCCAAAAACTGCAGCAATCTAACCACAAAATTAAAACACAAAGACAGAGAGCCCATAATTCATTTAATATTTCAGGTAACTGTTAACAACATTGAATTTCATATCTGTACACCTGCAATCCTTCTTTAAGCATCGGTATCACCTTTGCCAATCATACCAGAGTAAGAATGTTTACTTTTCATTCACAAACTCTTAACTGGGGATTGAAAGTGTTTATTTTAGAAAACCTAAATCCAACCAGCACACCTTATGACTTAATTTCTTTCTGCTCCACGGGTTTCAGGCGCTTTTTAATGATAAGCTCTCCCCTGGTTGTCAGAAAGGTGCTGGACACTTCCTCTTCTGTTGGCAGGCCGTGGGGTAGTTTCAGTGGCTGTATTCTACAGGCAAAAGAGTTTGCTTAGTGAAGTCCTGTGACTAGAAGGGACTTATATGAAATGTTCCAAATAAACAAATAAACAAACAAATAGTTAACAAACCTTATCAGATGTTTAACAACTTTCAGTCTGGAATTCACAGAAGGGATATTTTTGTGCAGTCTTGGCTGATGTGCCTACAGAAGGGATAAAACAAGTTTTACAGATGTGTTGCCAAATCCCAAATCTTTGTTCGCTGAACTTTGCACGCTACCAGTATAAAAATAAACCACTTTTGCAAATGTAAGATTTACAGAAGTGCCATGCATCAAGAACATACACAAAAATACGCAATCAGAACTTGATTCCAGTAAAAAAACAATTTCAGCTTTATTCCTACTTCACTATAAATGCGTTTTTCTTTCAACTGTTAGAAGTACTGAAAATGTAAATACAAGAGCTTAGGGGCAAAACTGCTTTCTTCAGTTATATCTTAAATTGATCAAGCACACATTTTTTCTCTCTGTAATGTAACACTGACCAGGCAAATCTTTGCATAACGTGCAGTTGGCCTGAAAAACTCGGATAAACACATCTTCGACACAAACTTTTAGAGTCCTGAATTTGGAAGCCTTTTCACTGATAAATGAGTTTTATTTGCCTTCCTACAATTTGTGAATAATATGACCCGCAGAGCCCTGAATTCAAAGCATTTACAAACCTACTTCTATTATTTTAGAAGAATTCTGAGGGTAGAGCTCTCCTCAGGCAATGCAGCACAATACCACACAGAGGTATTCCGATTCCCACTCAAAGCACGTTTGCCACCAACATCCCCCTCAGCTCTTAAACACGTCATCACCTTCTCAGATTGCTTTATGGCCGCTGTAAGTGTAATTCTGGTTTGTGACTGCAAAATGGAGGTCCTGGTAAAACCCACCACCTTAGTGCTACATTTCTGACATACACAAGTATAAAAAACAGCAATCATACTTTATCCAGTCCCAGATCACGTATTATCTTCTTTTCCCAGTATGGGCGACCAATGACACTTTTTATTCTAGTAATAACGTGGATTTTGTGGGGCTCCTCAGGGTCACCCCCATACTTTTCATGATCTCCAGGCCGTGGCTGAAATACCTAGAATAAAAAGTTCACAAAGCAGAGGTTTTTTCTCTAAATATCTGGTCATCAGTACTGTCCAAAACACACTTCAACCTTGGTAAAAATTCTTACATCTTTTTCTTTTCAGGCAGTCAAAGCACCAACGAAGTGACCTCAAATTCAGCTGTTATAACATTAAGTCAAACATATTTCTATAATAGTTTTCTGATAAGCATAGTAACTCTTGAGTTTAGCCACACAACGGCACAGAAATGCATGGACAACACCCTGTACCAGCACAACACCTAACTCATGTGCATTTTATCAGGGAGCCCGTGCTCAGCCTCTGGATGAGCTTTAAGAATGCTTTTAGGGAAAAGAGTCAACTGACACTAGATGGTATCTTGTGAAAATAAACTAAAACTACAAATGTAAAAGTGTGAAGTGCAAGTCAAGTACATACCGAGTCTGGAATATTCGACCTGGTAAAGAGACAACGAACCCACACCGGGGACGCCATCCCCTCCGTCCTCTTCCCCAGCACCTGCAAAGACAGGATGGCAGAACTCGTCTGCACGTTCCTCTCGGAACTCGCCCCCGGTTGGGGTGAGCCCGGGAAGGTGGAAAAGTCTCTCCTCCAACCCGTGTCTCCAAAGAAAGACTCAGTAGTCTTCAGCCGTCTGGTCTCAAGGTAGTTTATTGTGTGTTATCTAAAAGATTTCTCCCTGAGCTGCTGTGGTGTTCAGCCGTCAGGCAAGGGCACACTCCAACACCCAGGGGACTGGTGCCCTCTTTTATATCATACATTACGTGTTAAATGTTTATGGCTTTCCCCCAGTGCCCATCACCTATATTGAACAGTGACTTTAAACCAATCTGTGAGTGCCAACATCACCAAGAACATGGAGGTTAGGAAGAAGAAGGAAAAAGGACAGGGCATACCCAAGTCCCTGCATCTTAGAACTTCTGACCCCCATGTACAAAACTCAGACCCCTCTGTACAAGGCCTAAAACCCCCCTGCACAGCACTCAAAAACTCTTCCTCTCACTTTGTGACTACTTCTACTATAATATCTAAACTTTTGTGATTTCTTGTTCTTCCTGCGAGGTTGGTAAATTGTTCCATGGATCAGGTTCAAAGCCACAGGGGTCTGTGGCTGCATTCCAGGGTTTCAAATGCTTCTGAGCTGGGCCCGGAACATCCAAGAGTGTCCAAGGGACATTCCGGGTTCCGACACGTTCCTTAGGGCTACGAACGCTTGCGAACAGCTGACAGCTCTGAGTCCCAGCCACACCTGCATTCCCACCTTCCCCTCGGCCGCGGAGCCCCGAGCAGGATCCCCAGCTGGATCAACCCCTACGAGATCGCACCTGGATCCCCACTTTCCCGGAGGCCGCCAGCCTCAGCCCCAGCCCGGATCTCTCCCCGGCTCGCCCCTGGCTTCCCCCACACCCCCAGTCCGCACCTTCCCGGGGCCGGCAAGCCGCAGGCCCGCCCGGCCCGCCCGGCCCGCCGCGGCCGCCATCTCCGTGCGCAGCCTGGCTCCCAGCCGGACACCGGTGCCGCGGCACTTCAGTTCCGAGCGGGCGGAAGAGCAAGGCTGCGACACCTTCCCCCCGTGCCCCCGCCCCGCCGCCGCCCGTCCCGCTCCCGCCGCCATCCCGGCCCGCGTCCGCGTCCCCGTCCCCCATGTCGCGGCCGGGGAGCGATGGCACTGCCGCGCTGGAGCGGGCCGGGACGGAGACGGTGAGGCGGGCGGTGCAGCTGGACGCGGCGTCCCGGTTCCAGGAGTCGCTGGTGTGTTACCAGGAGGGCATCGACCTCCTGCTGCAGGTGGTGAAAGGTGCGGCTGGGCACCGCCGCCGGGCTCGGGCTGGCCCCGGGCACGCCCGAGCGGTGCTGGACCCCCGCGTCCCACGGGGACGGGGGGACGGGGAGCTGGCGGGGCCCCGGGGAGCCGGGCCGGGCTCGGGAGGGCGGCCCCTGTGTTCAGCTGGCCCGTGACTTTTTGTGATTCGCAGCCACGACGGATGAGGCGAAAAAGCACCGCTACCGGCAGAAGATATCCGAGTACATGACCAGAGCCGAGAACATTAAAAAACACATTGAGAAAGAGAAACAAGGTATAAATACCTGAAGGGGGGGTGCCAAGAGGAGGGAGTCAGGCCCTTCCCGGTGGTGCCAGTCACCAGGACACGGGCAAGGGGCAGAAACTGATGCAAAGGAAGTTCTACCCGAACATGAGGAAGAACTTCTTCACTGTGCCGGAGACCGGGCACTGGAACAGATTTTCCAAAAAGGTTGTGCAGTCTCTCTCTCTGGAGATACTCAAGAGCTGTCTGGACACAGTCCTGTCCACGTGCGCTGGGATGACCCTGCTTGAGCAGGAGTTGGACCAGATGTCCCACTGTGGTCCCTTCCAGCCTGACCCGTTCCGTGATTCCGTCAGCTGGAGGTACCTGACATACCCGATAGCTTTTAAATGTCTGTTGTTGCGTGACTGTTTGATGGGCGAGGTGGTTTAACCTAAAAATTATGTCCTGACCTTTACTTAAACAGTGATTTACTTTCTTTTCAGATGGCAAATACCATAAGCAAATCAGGATAGAAGAAAATGCAACAGGTTTTGGCTATGAAAAGCTTTTCCACGAGTACCTCACTGAGATTGTTTCTGAAGTTTGGGTGGAGGATCCATACATTCGGCAGGTTCATCAGGCAAGTTGATATTTGGTGTAACTGCTATATTTGGTGTAACTGATACAGATGTAACCACTAGAGAAATTCCAAGATACTAAATTAAATAAAACTTTTTCAGTTGCATAACTTCCTACGTTTCTGCGAGATGCTAGTTAAGGGGCCCTGCAAGGTGAAAACAATCCACCTCCTCACTTCCTATGATGAGGTAAGTGTCTAGATTTTGGGTTCTGTTTCCCTGTACTCGGATGATGCCACATGCGAAACAAAATATAAAAATACTGACTTGTTTCTAGATAGTTGAACATAAGTAATTTTGTAAGTTCAGAGTTTTCTGGTTAACAAATTCTGAGTAAGCAGAATCTTAAACTGAAATTTCTGTGAAAGTTTTGTTGTGGAAAATGTCATAAAAACCAAAGCATCTGTTGAGAAGGGGTTTTTGCTCTTCCAACAGCTGTATTTGTCATTTTAGAGGCTTTCATGAGCTGAAATCTCTCAAACTACCACTGCACTTATTTAAACTATTACTGCACTTATTTTGGCTCAAATAGTACATATCTAGTTTCAAAGGGCTGAGAGTGAGCTCCTCCTCCTCAGCAAACGTACCTCTAGTCTGTCTGCTTTTTATCCCGTCTTTGTAAATCTGCCTTCATCCAAGTTTCTTTCTTTCTTTTGGTTTACTTTGATACTGAAAAGCTTTTGTGTGTGAGTTTAAGAAGTGGTGACCAGAAGTAGAATATATAGTTAAAAAAAGAAAACAAAACCCCACCACATTATTTTTACTTTTGATAGGGTGGTAGGAGGAGTCAACAGATGTCTGTCTTGGAAGAAATAAAACAGTCGTTGAGTAATTATGGAGTAACACTGAGTATTGAATTTTCGTCTTCCATACATGATCGAGAAATCAGGTGAGTGATATAAGAAATGACCAAGTGGCAGTTTTTTGAAGTCAAACTATTTAACCCTAACTTTTGAGATAATTACAGCCGTGGCTAACAAAGTAGAAGGCAGTGGCCCTCACTGGATGAAATCAGCCCTCTGTAGTTCTATATTTTGTAATTGTGAATATAATATTAGTTGTCTCTCTACAGAATGATGCCTTCTGTGGTTCACACGGGTACTGGTGACACTAGGAAATAATTGTGATTGAAATAATTGTGATTGAAACAAGGAGCTTGTGCATCATGTAGATGTAACTGTTTTATTGTGCATTTTTAAAACAGATTCAACAATGGATGGGTGATTGAGATTGGAAGGGGTCTTGATTATTTTAAGAGACCAGAGGTAAGGATGCTTTAACTTCTTTAATTAACTTAAAATGAGCTCTTTTATAGAATATGCTCACCTTGTCAATTCTGTTCATCTCTGCAGGGTCGTTTCAGCATTGGATACTGGGACTTGGACTTGAGACCTTGTCAGGAAACAATAGTGAATATCTTTCATAGTAAACACACAAAGAAAATGTGATCAGAAATTACTGCTTTTAATAAGTGTTTTCATAAGCATAAAAATGTAAGACTGAAAGATGTTGCTTGAGTCCAGCTGGTTGCCCACAGAAGCAACTCTTCTAAGTACTTAGTCCAGCACAGCTTTTATAATCTTTATGTTTTAGAATATTTGAGACTTTCCAGTCTGAGAAAACAAAACTGCATGATTCCTTCATTGTACTTCTTCTATAATCTTAATAAAATCCATGTCTAAATTTTATCTTGATTCGCTAACAGACCCTCAGTAATGTCTTTCAAAAGCCTCTTTACTGCCATTTCTGTTTTTACTGTTGATTTTGTCTTGAGCCTGTTTTGGATTTTATATCTTTAACTGACCACCTCACAATCATTGGAAGCTGGGCTGCCACATGTCCTCTTTTATAAGCAGTCTTATTTCCTTTAATTCCTGTATTCTAGTCATGACTACTGTTTTGCTGGGGTTTTGTCAATCCTGTAATACTTTATTTCCCAGACTTTACTAGTAATCCCAAATTTCACATTCCATTTTCCAAGCTCTTTGCCTATGAACGTGATAGTGTTCAGTACACAGTCATTTTAGGGTCGTCTTATGTGGCTCTGCATAATGGATTTTGGACTGGGAAGGCTGCAAACAGCTGTAATCTCTTCCCTGGCACTCCTGTGTGTTCATTTATTCCATGATGCGTGACCATATACCTCATACCCATCCTTTGCATTAAATGTGGAAAGGATGTGTGATCCTCTCCCAGTCTTACTCTCTGACTTTAAAGTCCAATGACTGGCTTTTCATGCCACTCTCAAATTCAGGAAGATATTAGTCCCCTAAAAAGAATAAATGGAAGTTTTTTCAAGTTGGGTCTCCTGAGTATCTCAGTTGGTCTCAGGACTGACACGTGCCTTAACGCTTTCTGCCTTGTAATACAATAGGCCTCTATATTCTAGTAGCTTGTTTATTGCTAGAACTTTTTTGTTTCCTATATTTATTTTTCCTGATGGTTGGTGTATTCCATTATCTTTTTTTTTCCCCTTAATGTACTTTATTATTTCATCTTCTGTCATCTAATGCTGCTATTCTTTTCCTCTTGCTTCTAACAACAAATCTACTCCACAGCAATCAATAAGAAATGGAGCTGGTCTTTGCCTTGTTTTCTGGGTCACAATTAGCCAGTGGTCTGCCTTCTTTATCCTTTCTCATAATAATGTTTCAGCTTTGCAGTGTTGCATCAGCAAAATGAATAATATATGTGCCGCAGAGCTGTGTGCTATTAGTCATTGCCCTAAACATTCCATAGGATCTCCTTGGTTTGCTGCTGTGATAGGAAATTTCTAGTCACTTGTGAATTTTATTCAGTTTTGTATAATATATGCCTATTTTTAGTGGGAATAAAGGTTATTTTTTATGATTTGTAGCTTCAGTCACGTGTTTGATTTCTTCACAACATCGGGAAATTCAAGGAAGCTGTGTAATGCCTCATAGATCCAGCCACGCTCTCGAGAAGGCTCACTGTAAATACAGCAGTTTCCCAAATGTGAAGCTTTGTGTCTTTTAACCTAGTCCATCAATTTCAAACATAGAGAATCACAGAATTAACTAGGCTGGAGAAGACCTTTGAGATCAAGTCCAACCTATGACCTAGCATCATCCTGTCAACTAGAGCATGGCACTGAGTGGCACATCCAGTCTTCTTAAACACCTCCAGGGATGGTGATTCCACCACCTCCCTGGGCAGCCATTCCAATGCCCCATCGCTCTTTCTGTGAACAATTACTTCCTAATGCCCAGCCTAAACTTCCCCTGGTGCAGCTTCAGGCTGTGTCCTCTTGCCCTGTCACTGGTTACCTGGGAGAAGAGCCCGAACCTCACCTGGCCACAGCCTCCTTTCAGGTACTGCTCTGACCTAATCAGAATCGCATTACACTTTTTCCTCAACAACAGTGAAATACATCTTGAGCTTGTCTTTAATTTTACTATATATATATAGCTATTATTTAATAATAAAACTATTACTTTCAGTTCATTGTTGCCTTCTACAGGAAAATCTGCTAGGTGGGAACATAAGGAGCCTCTTTCTCCTCGATCTGTATTTGCATTTCCGAGTGTTTAGCTTTGATACTAGTACCCATGGCAGCAGGGGCTCCCAGCTTTGTGCCAGGCACAAGACAGGCACAAGAAGGAGACACATGTGGCCTCTGTCCCAGTTAGCCTCTCCTGCCCTCATCACATAAACCCCCACACTGAACTTCCTACCCTTCCCCTGCTCTGGCACAGGCATGGACAAAAGCCCTAACCGAGGGTGGACCTTCAGTGATTCACTACCCAGCGGTGAGCTGAGCTCACTATGGTGCTTGCACAGCAGAGGCACAGGGGCACCAGCACTCTGCAAGAAAGGACTGTGATTCAGAAACCAGGGAACATCCCTCTCCACACAGCTCGGTTTGGGCTACTGTCCACAAGGAGCAGGATGCAGGCTGGGGCATCCAGTGCAGCAGCACAATGCCAGTTTTACACCTACCCCATTCCATCTGTGTCAGCCATTTGGACCTTCTCTGCTACAAGGCCACTTTGGGATATCCCCACCATTTTCCCTAGTTCAAGCAGCAATGATGTCTTGTCAGCAGTGGTTTCAATACCACAGTTTGGGAACATCAGGTGTGGGTAGGGTGAAATTTAATTTTAATATTAAATAAAAGCACAAGATTGAACAGTTTGTTTTCTACAAGCTGAATTTTTCTCTTAGTAGTGATTGTTTTAATTTTGTTTTTGATACATTAAATAAAAAAGCAGCAGAAGTTTAACTTACACTTTCAAAATGCCAGTCACATTAACCTTATCATATTCTCACATAGTAGACTCCACCTCCTGTGCAACTCATCGTCTCGTGGACACACTCTTAGCAATGTTGTCACAAGCGTAGTGGTTTCGTTTGGGCAAAACTTACTGCCAGTAAGACTCCTGACCAGTTCACCGTGCAGTCCTGGTGGCAGCCACTGCTCTGGCAGATCAATGTTACAGGCTTCAATTCTTCCATGCTTTACATCCATATTTACTTTAACATCAAGAACAGAATCTTTATAGGTCATGTTAAGACATGTGCTAACGCTGAACTTTGGTGTCTTTCCATACACCCATTCCCAGGTTTGGAGTTCTTTAGTTTTGTTACTAATTCCAGGAAGCAGAGTCTCGTCAGTTGGGTTTATTAAGGTGATATGGTGATTTATCTGGTGTTGCACAGCATATTCTTTAGCAATGGCATCCAGGAGCATCTCAGAAGTTAAACCAGGATCCTCTTCAAAGAGATTTTTCACCAAGGCAGGCACGCTAGGAGTGGCGTTGCTCTTTAGCCCTTTAAAAGGACTTTTTAGCACAGATGATAAAACAAACTTATCTGCATTACAGAGTAAGGTACAGTGGTGATAAGCACTTGTTCTTCCCAGCTTCGCAGCAGTGCCTGAGATTTTGTATTGCCTGTCTAGCAAGATGTCGTATCTGTCAGTGACATGTACATCTAACTGGGGTCGCAAGGCTTTCAGTGCCTTCACAATGAGCTTCAGGTTTTCCATTCGTTCATATTTTTTTCTGGTTGTGAAGAAAGTCAAATTGATATTACCTAAGTCGTGGTAAACTGTCCCTCCTCCACTTCTTCTCCTGGCTAGTTTTATATTTTTCTGCCTCAATAGCCTGAGGTTGCATTCCTGCCAGGGATTCTGATGTCTCCCTATTACCACAGCAGGGGAATTTCTCCAAAGGAAAAGGACCTGTTGCTTCTCTAAATCCATGTGGTCATGGATCCAATCTTCCACAGCTAGATTTTGGTAAACATCATTAGAAACAGACTGGATAACGAGGGCTCCGCTAGCTGTGCTCCAGAAGCAAGCTTTTGGAGTCCTGAGGACGCAGGACAGCCAAAGGCAGTTTTTTAATGACTGGAGCACCATGTTTTTAATAACGGCACAGCGGAAGGAAGGAATGCCTGCTCTACTAATGCTGAACGCGGCAGGAGTGCAGCCGGCTCCTGTGACAGAACCGAAATTCCAGTGGTGGGCATTAGACAGTCATGCTCTTCCCACAGCAGCAGGCGAGCTCCCAGGCACGGTGTTCCTCCGGTGATGCCGCTCAGACCCTGGCGGGAGCCTCACAACACATCCGGGGGTGTCCCAGCAGCTGCTCCTCGCAGTCCCTGGTGCCTGAAAGATCAAAGGAAGAAACGGAATGTGAACTTTCCCCTGACTCAACGCAGCCCTCCTAATTCGGTTTCATTTAGCGTAGTCCAGCTTTGTCAGGGTTTCCTGCCTTCTTTTCCCTGGGGTTCCTGGCGCGGCGTCCCTCAGTCCCCGACGCCGCGTCTCCGCCCGCACAGCCCCGCCGGGCGCCCTGCGCTACTCACGGCGGGGAGCGGAGCGGTTCCAGCGCCCGTCCCTGCTCCGGCGGGCTCCTTGGAGCCGGCGGCCTCGGGAGCGTCTTCCGCTTCCCGGGTGAGAGGTGCTGGGGGAGAGCGCTGCGCCTGCCGGGCGGCGGGGAGGGCTGAGGGCGGCGCCGGGCAGGGCCGAGGGCGGTGCCGGGCAGGGCTGAGGACGGCGGGGAGGGCTGAGGGCGGCACCGGGCAGGGCTGAGGACGGCGGGGAGGGCTGAGGACGGCACCGGGCAGGGCCGAGGGCGGTGCCGGGCAGGGCTGAGGGCGGCCAGGGGCAGGGCCGAGGGCGGCGCCGGGCAGGGCTGAGGGCGGCGGGGAGGGCTGAGGGCGGTGCTAGGCAGGGCTGAGGACGGTGCCGGGCAGGGCTGAGGGCGGTGCCGGGCAGGGCCGAGGGCGGCACCGGGCAGGGCTGAGGGCGGTGCTAGGCAGGGCTGAGGGCGGTGCCGGGCAGGGCTGAGGGCGGTGCTAGGCAGGGCTGAGGGCGGCACCGGGCAGGGCTGAGGGCGGTGCTAGGCAGGGCTGAGGGCGGTGCCGGGCAGGGCTGAGGGCGGTGCTAGGCAGGGCTGAGGGCGGTGCCGGGCAGGGCTGAGGGCGGTGCTAGGCAGGGCTGAGGGCGGTGCTAGGCAGGGCTGAGGACGGTGCCGGGCAGGGCTGAGGGCGGCCCCGGGCAGGGCCGAGGGCGGCACCGGGCAGGGCTGAGGGCGGTGCTAGGCAGGGCTGAGGGCGGTGCCGGGCAGGGCTGAGGGCGGCCCCGGGCAGGGCCGAGGGCGGCACCGGGCAGGGCTGAGGGCGGCACCGGGCAGGGCTGAGGGCGGTGCTAGGCAGGGCTGAGGGCGGTGCCGGGCAGGGCTGAGGGCGGCCCCGGGCAGGGCCGAGGGCGGCACCGGGCAGGGCCGAGGGCGGCACCGGGCAGGGCCGAGGGCGGTGCCGGGCAGGGCCGAGGGCGGTGCCGGGCAGGGCCGAGGGCGGTGCCGGGCAGGGCCGAGGGCGGTGCCGGGCAGGGCCGAGGGCGGTGCCGGGCAGGGCTGAGGGCGGCTCCGGGCAGGGCCGAGGGCGGCTCCGGGCAGGGCCGAGGGCGGCTCCGGGCAGGGCCGAGGGCGGTGCCGGGCAGGGCTGAGGGCGGTGCCGGGCAGGGCCGAGGGCGGCACCGGGCAGGGCCGAGGGCGGCACCGGGCAGGGCCGAGGGCGGTGCCGGGCAGGGCCGAGGGCGGTGCCGGGCAGGGCCGAGGGCGGCGCCGGGCAGGGCCGAGGGCGGCGCCGGGCAGGGCCGAGGGCGGCCCCGGGCAGGGCCGAGGGCGGCCCCGGGCAGGGCCGAGGGCGGTGCCGGGCAGGGCCGAGGGCCGAGGGCGGTGCCGGGCAGGGCCGAGGGCGGCCCCGGGCAGGGCCGAGGGCGGTGCCGGGCAGGGCCGAGGGCGGCACCGGGCAGGGCTGAGGGCGGTGCCGGGCAGGGCCGAGGGCGGCACCGGGCAGGGCCGAGGGCGGCCGGCTTCGAGCGTGGCCTGGTGCTCGCTGAGCGCCGGGATCCCGCCTGTCCCAGCGCAGCCACGGCACTGGGCGGGGGATGGAGCCGGGGAGAGCGAGAATGACCAGGTCACAGAATCACAGAGCTGGTCGGGTTGGAAGGGACCACAGTGGGACATCTGGTCCAGCCTCAGGGTCATCCCAGAGCACTTGGCACAGGATTGTGTCCAGGCGGTTCTTGAATATCCCCAGTCAGGGAAACCCCACACCCTCTCTGGGCAACCTGTTCCCGTGCTGCACAGTAAAGGTCTTCTGCATGTTCGGGTAGAATTTCCTGTGCATCAGTTTCTGGCTCTTGCTTCTCATCCTATTGTTTGGCACCTCCAAGAAGAGCCTGACTTCATCCTCTTCACACCTTCGCTTCAGATACTTTTGGGCATTTCCCACAGTATTTACAGGGCAACAAGAGGCCGGTGCACAATGCATAAAATTGATGATTTTTCTTGGAAGACCCAGATGTGCAATTCCTCTCTGCAGGATATTCTGGATGCTAGAAGCTTTTATGAGTTCACAAGGAGACGGCATTAATGCAAATGCATTAACAAAAACTTGTGAAATACACTCTTTGTGGTGCTCATGAAGATATAGAAGCTAAATGTTGATAGCATAATTCATTAACAAGCTGGAAAGTGATCAAAAATTAGACATATTGCTGGCAGCACATTGTCTTCAGATTTGCATTGAAGCCATTCTTAAAGTCTACCAGACCTTAGCTATAATTCTTAATCAAAAGCTATTGTCTGTGCTTAAGCTTACACAGTGGGACAATGTTCAGTGCTAGCTGTAGTTTTTTATCCACAGTAGTATCCCAATGGGCAAATATGTGCTGTATTTCTCTTGTTCATTGATGTGTATTTCTAAAAGGTACATTACATGCCTTTGTCTTCCATTCTGCCTTCAAAGAGCTGTGTGGGTGTAGGAGGGCAAGTACAATTAAGAAACCATCTCAACATGTGTGCCGGTGGTGATTAGTGAGAGAAACAGACTCTAAAAGGAGCTTGATGTGATGTGTGTGCCAGCACCTTTAATGTTGTACTGTCGCTTAAAAAAAAAAAAAGGAATTTTTAAAAGCAGTTTGAAATTGACAGAGCTTTTTGCTGAATTACACTGGTAATACTTTTTCATTGGAGTGAACTATTCTGTAATGCACGAGGTAAAAAGCATGTGGACTTTGTCCATAAAATTGTGCTGGAAATCAATGTTGAAGGCAGTTGACAAAATGCAAGCACAAACCTGTGCATTCTAACACTGGTCAGAAGTATGGAAATGAGTCTTGTGAGGCAACTGATGTTACTAAAATCCCTGAAAAATGTGGGACCACTTGCCTCCATTTTGGCACTTGATTCTTGAACGTTTGCAGTGTGTCATTTTGCCACGGGGTGTCCCTAAAAACCTACTGTGAGATGTTGCAGTCTGTGTTTCTCTAGTCAAATACTGTTTTCATAGTTAGAACCATAATTTGCTAAAATATTTAAAGTGTGCAGAATACTAGATGGACAGATAAAAATGTCATGGGTCTGTTTCTGATAAGCTGAAGGATGAAATACATGTGCAACAATAAGTGTCCTCCTCTTGCTGAAGACAAATCCAGCAAGATAATTAGAAATATTCTGACAATAAGCAAAAAGTATGAATTTGTAAGTGCACATCATGATTTATTTACCTCTTCTGGACTGGAAATTTAATTTTTTTTTCTATCCCAACTACTATTGTATAAATCATATATCTGTAAAATACACCAAATATTATTTTCAGTTTTGAAAACAATCCTGTATATGAATTTAATTTCTTTTTTGATCAACAGAGCATTGTTTGATATTCAAAAAGCAATGCAACTGCTCTGCAAAGCATTAACCAGCATTAAGATATAAAAAATAATTCACCATATGCCCCTTACAGGATACCTTAGACATACCAGAACAAAACCAATATAAAATGTATCATTTCACTCCTAAAATGAATTTTCATTAAGAATAATTTTGTTAAAGTTGTGAAAACATGAGATGCCCTTTTCACATCTTTTTTGGAGATAAACATGATAATACAGAGTCTCCACTTCCACCATGCCAAAATCTGAAAGTAAGATTTACAAGAAATCCAGGATGGGGAAAGGGAAAAAAAAAAAAAAAGAGTTGTTTCTCTAGCTCTGTTCCTGGAAATTAAAATCTTCCAATTTATTTTCTGGCTTTAGGTGGGGATTGTGTTTCAGAGGTATAATTCACTCCTAATGTCTGAAAAGGCAAGCTGTATCCATGAGTGCTTAATAGTGGCTGCTTGCCAAAAAACCCCGTTACTCACCCTGCACTGTCTCCAGAATATAAAACCTGTGCTAGTGGCTAGCAGGGAAGAGAGGACATTTTGTCTGGTTTCTCTGCTTGACTCTGGTGCTACCTAAAGCAGCCTCTTACAAAGGCTGTTTGTATCCTTGCCATGAACAGGCAGTAGGAGTCACAGGGTTCACATGGCCTCCTTACCCTTTTTGCATCACTTTCTTCAAAGGCACCAGTCTGCTTGTCCCTGTCTGTGCTATTCCAAGAACAAGATATGTGCAGCCAGAGATACTGTAAATAAGAACTCCTATCTTGGCACATAAGGAAACATAAGAAGCAATTTCTCTGAAATTATTTTGTTGGTGGAATGAAAAAAAGCTTAATTAGCCTTGTAATACTCTGATGTTTTAAATTCATGATGTTTGTAAACCAGTAATATGTTAGTCCTGGCATTAAAAATCAGGAGTGAGTTCAGACCAGAGTTTATCATATGTGTGAAGCTAATGTTTTCCACTGTCAAGGAACAAGTATAGTGCAAAGAATAATATTTATTCTGGATGATACAATTGGCACATAGGCTTACAAATAGATACATAAATTAGATGGGTTTTGGATAGAAGATAAGTTTTAATTAAAGGAAGCTATTTTCACAAGATTAAGTCAGTCTTATCTAACACTTTTTTGTTCTTGTCAGGCCTGAGAGATTGTGCGGTAATTGCTGGAGTTTTCATCTGTGAAAGTGTCTCCTTGGATATTAATTTCTGGAAGAGATGAACCTAATTAGAGTAGAGGTGTTCAGCTGAGCTCCCTGAGTTCACTGTCAGTCCCGCCTGATCAGCTGTGGCAGTTTCAGAATACCCATCTCTCTCCTGGGGCTGGACTGACAAGGCTTGGCTTTGTCTCTGAAATCTTGTGACCTGTAAGCATTGCTCATGCTGCCTTTCCCTGCCTTTTGCTGAGGCTTTTGCATTAATCACAGGTAAGGCCTATGCTCTGAGTGTGGGCCAGGGAGGTTTGGGTTAAAGGTGCTTTAAAGGAATCCTTTAAAAGAATTTCACTCAAAACAACAATGCATGGTGGTATTGCACGTGTCTGAGTGTGCCAATTTATGATCCATCCTCCTGTTTTCATCCCCAAATAACTATGAAGAATTTAACTATTATTTCAGGAAGTAATCTTTTTATCTGTCAAGGTGTGGAGAGAGTATTGTGTCACTTGAGGAGAAGCTTGGCTTAACTCCCTTCCCCAACAGAAAAGCTCTTCAAAAAGATGTAGCAGCAACTGGTCACTCAGTATTCATTTGCACTTAAAATCAGAAATAAATATGAACACCTTTCCTTGACTTTAGTAATGTTTATTGAGAAACGCTGCTCTACATCATAAACCTGATACAGAAAGTTGAATTTTCGTAGATAAGAGTTATTCAAAAACCTCGCAAGATGAAACCAAGTAGAGAAATAATTAAAATTTCTATGAAAGCAGTGGTCATAAATACTTATATCAGCATTAATAGGAAAAGGGGTTTACTGATAATTTTGTACAAGATTTTACAATCCATCTTTTTAAAAATTATTTTTAGGAATATTTCTAACCTCTCATTTTGTTTTGCCTATAGAATTTCAGTCATATACACCTGTATATGGGACAACAGATATTATGATCATCTTGGAAAGCAAGAGTAAAGAAAATAAAAGTGCAGAGATGGCATGCTTGCTAGAAAGCTATTTAGGTAAGCTGTTGTGCTGGTACTGAGCCAGAAGTCAGTATGTCCATGACAGCTGCTTGGCTTCTGTCCTACAGAACTCCTGCCTCAAGGAAATCAGAGTCATAGAATAGTCTGTGTTGGAAGGGACCTTAAGGACCACCTAGTTCCAACTCCCTTTTCATGGACAGGGACACCTTCCACTAGACCAGGTTGTTCAGAGCTCCATCCAGCCTAATGTTGAGCACCTCCAGATGTGGGGACTCCACAGCCTTTTTTGCCAATCTCTTCCAGTGCCTCATCACCCTCCGAAGAAGTGAATTCTTGAAAATATACAACTCCTGTCTATAATCTAATTCAAACCTTCCCTCCTTCAGCTTAAAGTCATTGCCCCTTGTCCTATCACTACATTCCCTTGTGAAAAGTCCCTCTCCACCCTTCTTGTAAGCTCCGTTTAGGTACTGGAATCTCCCTGGAGCCTTCTCTACTCCAGGCTGAACAGCCCTAGCTGTCTCAGCATGTCTTCATAGGAGAGGTGCTCCAGCCTTCTGATCAGCTAAGTGCCCCTCCTCTGGACTTACTCCAACAGAACTGCATCTTTCTTGAACAGATCAGTGTCTTCTTGAACAGCTCCAGAGCTGGATGCAGCACTCCAGGTGGGGTCTCATGAGGGCAGAGTAGAGAGGGAGGGTCACCTCTTTCACCCTGCTGGGCATGCCTCTTAACTGCAGCCCAGGATGTGGTTGGCCTTCTGGTCTGCAAGGCCAAATTGCCAGCTCCTGTTGAACTTCTTGTCTACCAGCACCCATAAGTCCTTCTCCCCAGGGCTGTTCTCCATCCATTCTCCTCCCAGCTTGTGTCCACTGACAGATGTTCAACAGCACCAGCCCAGTATCAACCCCTGAGGAGCACCACTAGTCTCCACCTGGACACTGGGTCATTGGCCAGTTTGAGTGCAACCATCCATCTAATTCATTATCCACAGAATGGTCCATCTGTGAAATCCATGTCTCTCCTGATTAGAGACAAGGACGTTGTGCAGGACAGTGTCAAATGCCTTGCAGAAGCCCAGGCAGATGATTGCAGTTGCTTTTTCCTCATCACTTGCTTTAACCCACTGCTGTAACCCCCTTGTAGAAGGCCACCAAAATTGTCAGGCATGATTTGCCACGGTGAAATCGTGTTGACTGCCACTAATTACCTCCTTATTTTCCATGTGCCATAGGATGGTTCCCAGGGGGATCTGCTCCATGATGTTGACAGTACCGAGGCAAGAGTTTACTGGCCTGTATTTCCCTGGGTCTTCCATATTTCTTTCCACTGGTGAAATGTGTCACAACAGTCAATTCTTATGACTATATGGCAAGTGTAGTATAAGTATATATTTTAGGATAGATAAATATTATCATGTTTTCCAAAAAGTGCTCTTTCACTAGTTGGTAAGAGTAGTATTGTGAGTGAGCAAATACTCACTCACAAGTGTGTGTAAATTTGAGTCCTCAGTGCTCAGTGAGGTACTGAAGGTGCCAGTTGCTTGATTGCTCTGATCCGTTCCCTTCCCTAGGACTAGGGAAATGCATAGAACTGCAGAACTTGAGAGTGCCTCTTTCAGTGAGAACAGTGTATTGGGATGGGATTCACCTAATCTTCACGATATGTCAATAGTGATGATGACTGTAATAGATATGTAGGCTGTCTTTATCATCAGAGGTACTCCTAGGACATGATTAATTTTAGTATGAATGCGCCAAAATCGATTGTAGGAATCAATTTCTAGAAATTACTCTTTGTAGTGACTCAAAATTACATTAGCTTACTATTAAACGAATGGGATTTGATGTGCAATTTTGAATTTAAGAATTGCAGTTTATCTTCAGAATCTGTTTTAGGCTCTTAAATGACTTTCTGGATTTCAATAATACTTACTTGCACATTTCTTTATTTCCATTGCAAAAATTCACCTTTCATGGACCTTAAACAAACATGGTGGCCTACTTTCTATCATATTTAAAAATTCATTAGATATTCCAGTACAAATCTACCCTTGATTTTAAACAGATATATTTCAAGTTAATTAATATTTAGCTTTTATGTCCTTTTCTTTCTTGTTATATACATGAGAAGGACATTCAGGCATATTTGCAATCTAACAAAAATGAGAAAATACAGACATTCAGAAGTTACCTTAAAGTAGTATATGGATATTTATTTAAATTAGGTATCTGCTTCATCTTCATTTTGAAGATGGATATTTATCCATTTTACATTGAAGTATCAATAATTACAAAAGTTTTATTTCAGTGCATGCATTCTCTCACTTATGCTAATGCAGGTTATGTTACTAAGAGAATATGAAATAAAGGAAGGGAATCACCTTCAAGACTTGATGCCTTTATTTAGTCACTGGAAAAGGACAGAGACTGCCATAAATGTGAGACTGAGAATTTGTTAAAGGTATTAAGAAACACATTCTCCAGTCCTAAATAAATCTCTACTTGTCGCAGCATTAAAAAAAAAATCGTCCATCCAGGTGAGGTTGGGAAGTCACTTTGGAAGAGGTGGAATATATTTTTTAGGATATATCTCATGTTAAACTACTAAAGCTATAAGTACCAGGAAGAAAAACTAGTTGATTGTAATGAGAAAAATGCACAAAATGGGAATGGGCCAATAATAGAAGTTTTCAAACCAGATATAATACGAAAGTGTTTCAAGTTTTATTTCTCTGCTTTAACATTATATCACCATATTCTTTAAGGGAGTGGTTTTTGATCCAGAAGTCTTGAAAATATTGAGAGAATGTGAAGAACTTGAGTTAACTTGGAAAATAAATGAATGTCATGGCAGAAATTCAGGGTAACTTCAAAGTTTTAACAGCTGAGAGAGACAAAATTCTCAGTCTTTATGAACAGGTAATTTTATTTATATTTGTGTGATTAATTGAAATAACAGGGTAATGTGCAAGAAAAAGGTATATTTTTGGCTTTGTATGAAAGGAAAAAAAAGAATTCAAAGTATTTGTTTAAAAATATTTTTTAAAAAAGTTATGGAAATTCTGTGATTTGAATCTGTGAGTTCAATACAAGTTTGTAAGTGCTGTCTTGAGTTAAAAATGCTTTCCTGAATCAAAGAATATGTGCACAAATGATTACTTCATCTTCGCTATTACACACAGTTTCTGGGATGCTCTACATTACCAGCCACAGGACCCAGTAATATATTGATTATCTATTCCATGTTTCTGTTATTCTACTGTTTTTAAAAACAGGCACAGGAGGAGACTTCCCAGCTTTGCCAGGAAGTTATAAAATGCCCCAGGACTCCTAAAAGTATCACTCCTCTGACAGCTCAAGCTGTATTAAGACACATGGAGATAGGAAGGGGTACAGCACTGTCAGATTTCCAAAGGATGCCGACAGAACGTGATAGCCTCAGGGAGCAGTTACAGGTTTGATTCTGTCCCATCCCACCTCAGCCCCACCCCACACCTTATTTAAACATGAAAACTACCCAGCAGTGTAATTAACGTTGCTAAGGATTTCTCTTCTGGTCCTGAGAATTAATTACTTTATAAGTCTGTGGTCAGTTGAGACTTGTTTTATATGTGATTTTGTTGTTGCTGTTATTTGATACAGATTTCCCAAGAAAGTGTGTTTAATGAAAAGGCTCATTTGGAACAGAGAATTGAAGAGCTTTAAACTACTATTCACAGTGTGAAGGAAAATAATTATTTATGGAATTGTAGCTATAGTACAGGTGATGTTCCTGGTTAATCCTGCAGCACCAGCCAGACTGCTGTCAGGAAACAACAGGCTGACAGCAGTGGGTGTTATTTACCAAGACTCTTTCCCCTCTACTCTGCTCTGGTAAGGCACCACGTGGAGAACTGTGTCCAGCTCTGTGGTCTCCAACATAATAGCTACATGGACCTGTTGGAGGCCATGGAAATGATCAGAGTGGGCTGGAGCACCTCTCCTACAAAGACAGGCTGAGAGAGTTGGGGTTGTTCGGCCTGGAGAAGGGAGGACTTCAGGGACTTGTTTGGGCACCTTCCTGTACCTAAAGGGGACCAGCAAGAGAGCTGAGGAAGGAGTTTTCACAAGAACATGTAGTGACAGGGTGAGGGGGAATGGTTTAAAACTGAAAGACAGCAGGTTTAGATTAGGTACAAGTTAGAGATTTGTGACTGTGAGGGTGGTGAGGCCCTGGAACAGGTTGCCCAGAGAAATTATGGATGCCCCATCCCTGGAAGTGTTCAAGACCAGTCTGGATGGAGCACTCAGCAACCTGATGTGATGGAAGCAACCTGATGTGATGCACCCCCATTGCAGGGGCTGTGGAACAAGATGGTCTTTAAAGTCTCTTCCAACTAAAACCATTCTGTGATTCTGTGATTTTCAGACTGTACCAAGCTTCGACAGTGTTACCCACAGTGATCTTATATCCAGGTGAGGATAGGCTTGTTTCACCTGGAGTAGAAGTGGCTTAAGAGGGACATAAGTCCTACCTGCCAGTAGGTTTGACATCAAGAAGTCATTAACAGGCTTTTTACTGCAGTGTTTGGTGGAAAGATGAGCAACAATGGACATCCATTGAAACTAGAAGAGTTCAGGCTGAATACAAGGAAATACTTGCTTCTCATGAGGGCAGTCGAGCGTCCCCAGCCTTGGAGATTTTCAAGACTGGACTGGACAAAGCCCTGAGCAGCCTGACCTCAGAGCTGGCCCTGCTTTGAGCAGGGGTTTGGACTAGAGACCTGGAGTCTATTCAAATGTGAATTATCTTATGACTGTATTACTAAGACCTGATGCTTCAAAGCTAAATGTAATTGCACTGCTTTGGCAAATCGTATTTCATATGGTTTAAGTTACTTGTGTGTGCAATTGTTTGCTAATCAATGGCACAAAAACAGAAAATGGAAACCTTAATATAATGAACATAAATCGTAAATTTACTTACAGTCTTGGTAGAAGTGGATTTTTAAAAAAATAAACATTGATTTCTTCCTTATATCTTTCTTCTAGATCTTATAGTTATAAATTCTGGTTTATCTTCTTTTTCTGCCTCAGCCTTCTAAAATCCTGCCAAGCTTATAAATATAATACCACAGTTTATAATATAAAATTGAGTGCATCTGATATGAAGAACACACTGTAGGCTGAAATAGCTCTGAGTAGTAAATTAACTTCAATCACACACCTACATTTGACATGTAGTGAGTATTGGGAGCCCTGTTTTAGGTACATCATCTTATTTCTTCAGTTCTTTTGGTACCCTTTGAGGGTGATACATCAACATGAAATTTATGGCACTAGTATTGAAGAAGCTACTGTATACCAGAAGCTTACTGACTTGATCTTTAGAGGCCTGACCTTGGATTATAGTTACATAGAAATTAGTACTGAAAAACTTGGTAAAGGAGGAGAGGGATGGGGTGAGAATTTTTGTACTTTAAAAGATGTGTTTCAAAAAATTAAAAAAAGACAGTCCTTTGATTGTTAAGTGTAAGTATTTTAATAAAAAGATAGAGGTTTCTTTAGACTGAAGATTTCAAACCAGCTTTGCTGGAGTCTGTGCAAGAGGCTTTGGATCTGTTATTTGTTTTAGCTACAGACCTGAAGGCCTCATGCTGGTAACTTGGTTACATAGTGCTTTATGCAAGCATTTTACAGTGATTTCTCTACCTGGTTATTGGCATAGGCATGTAACTTAATAGAGGCCTAAAGCCATTATTGGTCACGTTGTATGCCAAACCATGATTTCTCCCTTCATACACTCATAACAATGTTTTCTTCTATGTTATTTTGCCCTGAAAACTTTTAATGTTGATCAATGACAACAATTTTTGCCCTTGGGCATAATTACCAACCAAAAATTCATATGAATAAATGAAAATATTCCCAGAGATCTAAAAGATGGGAAATTGATTCACCTTCAAAAGAAGTGAAAGTCACACTTCTGGTCTTTGCCAACTATCTTCTGTAAACTGAGTCAGGCCTTGAGTAAATGAGATGCTTGGACATTTCTTCTTCAGCAAAAGATTTGTGCTAAAAACAGAGTAAAAATTGAAATCAATTCTATAAATCAGCTCCTTTTTTCCCCCCTCAGCTGTTAATGTTTGATTATATTTATAGTTAGATAGTGAACAGTTTGAACAGATGTCTAAAGTGGCACTGATGAAAGACACCATTGATTCTTTGGAAACCGAGATGAAAAGATTGACAAGAAAAGTACTGGATTCTGAAAGTGAGTGAGTTGACAGGAAGCTGAATATGCTTCTCTTAAGTAAAAGTAGGTAATTGCATTAATTTGAGTAGTAACATCAGCCTATGTGTTGCCACAGCAGGCCCCTGGCCAGGTAATGATTAGCATGGCCTCCATGATTCTCAGAAGGCTGATCAATCTCTTTATTAGTCTGTTCTTAATAAGAAACCCATTGCTGTTATAGACAGCTACCATCCACCTGGACCTAACTGGTCCTCCAGTCTAACCACCATCACCACTGGCCAATTGAGAAACCACCCTTTGGTAAACAAACCTCCATAACGCATTCCACATGTTCACAACTACAGGTACAGCAAGTGAATATAAGAATTGTTTCTCATTCTTTGATCTTCTCGCAGCCTTTCCCAGAAAGGCCTGGGAAAGCTGTGTGCCTCTCTCTGTAGCCAGAGAGCTGCTGCCACACCTATGTTCACTGGTTTTTGTAACTGTTATATGGCTCAAAGAGAAGGGAATTTATGAAAGCTGCTTATGAGCCATCCTTCATTTTGGCATTAAATTGTTTTCTTCATTGCTTATTTATATTTAAGTGTTCTTGTCTTATTGATATGATGATATGGTGGAAACCATCTTCGGTGAAAAAGTAAAATTCACTTTAAATTTAGAGTTAGGAGCTTTCTGACAGAAACTACAGGGATTGATGGGTTTTGGTAAATAGCATATAAATAATTTTATTTTAATTTTAATTTTTTAAAAATAAAAACAGGCAAAAGCGTAGACTAGCGAATGACATGTTAGTTTTAAAGAGCCATTTCTTACTCTTGGAGCCTTTTCATAAGAGGAAGTAAAGCTGGATTTCTGTGTAGGCCTTATGGACTGCTGCTCAACTGGAGTTCCCAGTCATGTTCAGAAGCACAGTGGGATAAGACTCGATCAAAGCCTTTAGGGAATAAAACATGTCAGTGTGTGCTGCTTTATAATGAATTATTGGATTTATGAACACTGTTGAATTGTTGAAGACTAGGCACTGCTACTAAAAGATCTTTTTCTTTACCCCCCCAAACCAAACTGATGATTCTTTTCAGTTTCTTGAACAGTATGAGAATCATGAATATTACTACATTTGAACAGATAACTTGGTTATAACTTGAAGCGGGTTAGGCATTCCAATGGATGTCCCAGGTGATGATTTTTATTTTAATTATTTTTGTGACTTTCTTATAATCCCCTTACTTTTCTGTAATCCTTTACACAGTTATTCAGAATTCAATACACTGAGATTAAATTTAACATTAATAAAATATGCCAGTCTAAAATAGACAGAAAAATCTCATTTTTTCCTGTCTTTTGCAATTTTAGTGACCTTTCTAAAAGAAAAAAAGAAGTATATCAGTGTCTGAATTCTCCTGTTTAATGCTTCTGCTTTTCCAGTTTATTGAATGAAAAGACAGAACTGAATCTTTCAGAGATTCAGTGAAGCCTTGTGAAGAAAAAACGTGAAATGCAACTCAGTCAAGAGAAAATTATGCATTTAGATTAAAAAACTGGTGAGTGACAGATCCAATTTTTATAATAAAATTCAAGAAGCTAATTTTCATATTCTGCAGTCATCTTTTTTTTAATGGGTTGATAGAAAAGGCATTGAATGCAAATAAATAAATAACTATACTTCTGAAAGTTTTAACATTCTGAATGCAAAACTGTTGTTTTCTTTCATTATTGAAAGGTTTTTGCATTTTAAAATTATGTGACAGAGGTCTGGGAAGTGTAAGTCTCAGTGACAACACCTATTTATGTTTCTTCAAGAGCTGCTTTTGGATAGAAGATACTTGAAATAGTGTGTTATAATACAGCCTTATATTATCTACTGTGTTTTTTATCTCTCTGCAGTTCCTGGTGAAAGTAGTTAAAATATTTCAAGTGTCATCTCATGCACACGCAATACTCCTGCACCAATATGTTTTCCAGGCAGCTAGAAATTTAGGTTATTACCTGTAGGAGTTCATCACTTCTGTGGGTGATGTGGATTTTCTTCTTTTTCTTCAGCTTCTTGCCTTCATTTAGGTTTTCCTGTACTTGGTCTGTGCACTTACCTTACTGCTCACTTGGCTTTCTCTTCCTCTAGAAGTGCTACTCAGTTTTAAAGGAGCAAATTAACTGTACCTGATGTCAGGTATACAGAACTTTTATGTCATTAAGGGTCCCTTTTAAGTGAAGTCCTCCAGGAGATTCATTCCACCCAAATTTTTAAAGAGCTTAGTTTTACCTTTCTCCATTATAGAGGAAGTATGGCTTTAGATCAGGTGTTTAATTCTTTGGTGAGACTACTTCCATTCTGAATAACTTTTCTCCCAAACATACTAATTTTTTCTCTTAAGTGCACTCCTAGGAAAGGTGAGGTTGGTAGTGGCTTTGACTGCCAAAGGTTCACCAGGGAATCACTTCTTCACCTCCTCTTGGAATCACACTTTATAAGGATGATGTCAGCTGGTACAAAACGCAGCTTCCTGTTGCTCCCAGCTACTTTTGAAAGCTTTTGTTTGCAACACCTGGATGCTTATAGAAGCAGTTGAAAACAAAAAATCTCAGTCTCATAGGATCAAGTACATTTTGTAGGATTGCCTCTAGAATATGTATTGGTTCCTCCAGGCCCGTCCATTAATGGAGGAAATACTCCAAGTATTTAAAGTATTATCATTTCTTTGCTTGGGTTTACTGGAAAGTTTCCAGAACACCTTTCTCAGTAACTCTCAGCCTTTTTGCGGCAGGAATGGGGGTTTCTCCATAGAGCTTTCCCCACACTACCACACCTTCCCCCCGTTTTTGCAGCCGAGTTCTCCTAGTAATTTTTGCACAGAAGAAATTTCTGAGCTGTGCAGTTCAAGACAGCCTTTCTGCAGTTCTTTTTCCTTCTTCTGTTCACCTTCTCAAGCAATAATTCTCAGAAGTTTTGTGTCTGTTCTCCTAATACTTGTGGCTTTGTTTCTCCTGACTGGGAGATAAGCATCTGATTAATTAGCATGTAAGCAATCCTGTAATAATTAAATTACTGAATTTTTTAACTGTCTTCTACTTTTAAAAAAATAGGCTTTTAAAAAACTGTAATGGAATGGAGATGGAACTGATTGAGCTCTGCTTGTTAAATGGGACAGGCTGTTTTTTTATGATAATCTAGATGCTAAATAAAACATCTGTTTTTTTCTTTTTAACTGCTACATTCCTTTACTGAAATTTTTCTTCTTTCTAAGAAGACTTAGTATTATTTATAAGTAAAAAAATATTTTTCACAAATGAAAAATTTGGTTTATAAAAATACATATCATTTACATTTCACATAGCCTTTAAAAAATAGTTAATAAAGCTGTAGACCTTAGGTACACACTATTTTTTTTTTAAGGTACAAGCAGTATACTTAAACCTTATGGAAAAAACCTTTCTTCATAGGTACTATATAAAAAATTAGCAAAGTACCAAACTGAGTTTGATGATATGAAGTTGAAAGCCTAGGATTCAAACTGAGATATTTTCAGGCTGAAGCATGTGCTGAAGTCTGAAGTGAGTATACAAATTAAAACTGTTGGTTTTTAACTAAAAATTAAATTTTTAGATATCTCCACAGAAGAATTTGCTTCCTAACCAAAACTCATTTGCATTCCCTTAATTTGGTTTTAATACTTTGGACACATTTTCATGGCTGTTTTTGCAGTACAAAATTAATGTACAATATTTCATTGTGGTTTTATATATATATATATATATATATATATATATATATATATACACATGTGTGTGTTTATTAAACTTAAAAAATCAGACAGGGAATAATACAGAGACTTGGAACTCTTTCTCTATTACTTTATGGGATTGAAGTAAAAAGAAATATTACTGCATTATATTGCTATACTTTGTATGTCTAATGATAACCTAGCCATTCTTAACAGATGTCTGTGGATCATTAAAGTGTACTCATCTTGGGCAAAACTCTGGTTCTTGAGAAATCTCTCAATGTTTTCACTAAATGGCAGAATTTTCAGTGGAAAGAGTGTATCTAATACCATATCTGTAGATCTGTAAATATTCCTATTTTTTGGAGCTTACTGTAAATTAATAAATAAATAAGCTTTATGTGTTAGGAGAGAGAACTGTGAGCTCTTGGAGAATTATCTTGAAATGGTCTGGTAATATTTTAAAATTATGTTTAATGCCACTTCTATTTCAGGGAGATTTTTCCACCATGAACTGTTTGCATTTTACTTTATATAATAATATGATTAGAATTCCACTAGTCACACTTGGGGAAAAAATCTTTTAAAAAAATTTCAACAAAAACAAGAAAACGAAATGCTCTTATGGTTTGGAACCACTGAAGGCATTAGGTCATACACAACTCCACAGCATACCTGAATCATATCAAGTACTTTGTTATCTGTCATATTCCCGTCCCTGCTGTTCTTGCTTTGAGCTTCCTAGTCTTCTTTCCACTGCTTTAGATGTCCCAAAGCGCCTCTTCCCACTTGAAAATCAGAAGAACATAAAGAAAAATTCATAGTGTGTGGCTTTAGAAATACCTTGTGAGCATATAAACATGGTTTGGGGGATCTCTAATTTTTGTTGCAGATTATCTCTGCTTCCTGAGCATCACATAAGCTGCTGAGGGCTACTCAAGAACATTAGATACTCTGGAGGAACCAAACTGTTGCTGTTCAGAAAGTGGATGAGAACACAGCAACAACAAAACAGCACAGGAGGATGGTGTGGCAGATTTTGGCATTCCTTGAAGATATAATAAAACTGGTACATGGTTCTAGATTGTCCAACAAGCCTGAAACTAGCAGACATTTCATCCTTTTAATTCCTTCCCACATGCCTGCTATTAAGTATAGGAATGAACAGGCCTCTTCATGAACGCTATGGCAACATACTGGGTCAGAATTCCAAATGGCATATTCCAGTTCATACAGTTACACGCAAGGCACATATCTAAAACACAGAAGTTTGTATTCAAAAATCCTAATGTGCTCAGCAGTTCTCTGTGTTCCTTGTGCCTTTTTTTTTTTTTTTTTTTTTTTTTTTTTTTGTGAGACAGAGCTAGAATTAATGTGATGTGCTCCCATAAAATAATCTCTTTGGATGTCATTTCTAGTAAAATCCTTCAAGCAAATCACAGCACCTTACCTCTCACTTTGCTCTGTTAACATCCCACACTCATCCTGCCACCCACTGAAGTTAAGGAATTGAAAGTGGCTGACCAGGAATATCACTGGGCAAAGTACAGGCATTTTTCAAAAAGGAAAAACCTAGGTTATAGTCATTTGAAATGTACAAAATTCTTAATGCTTTTAGTCAGACCTGCTTCTGCTGCCTTGTGGAACCACTTTAATGTGACTCTCATTAGTCATGCCTGAATTTACAGGTGACAGCAGTATAAATATGACTGACAGAATCTCAGCATTCACAGATCATCTACATACAAAACCAAATTTTATTGCTAAAATAATAGGATCTCATCTGAAAATAAAATGTGGCCCATGGCATAATTTTCAACCTTATTAACTCTTGCAAAAGGAGTAGAATTCTAGGAATAGAGTTTAAAATGCCAGAAGATAATTTTGCTGTCAGAAGCAAGAACTCTTCTAATTTTTATATACAGGAGTGATTTAAAGAAATAACTTTAAGGTTTACTGTAGAATAAATTACTGCAGCCTCTTAAAATTCACCACCATTACATAGAGATATTTTGTAGGATTTTGGAAGCTGTTTTAATTTTTTTTTTAGTAGAGTTTTATATTGCATTATTGTATCATTTAACAACAGAAGCAGCATACAAGTCTCAGCATACAAGTCTCCTATTTCTGCCTTAAGCAACTCTCTTGTGAAAATGGGCAGAGGGCCTTGAAATATTCATTTGGAGAGAGTCTGTACTTGAAAATGTCACATCTACACCAGAACTTTACATTAAACTAGATGCAATCAAAGAACGATTAAATTAGCATTTAATTTCCACAGCAGAGAACCTAGAAAGGGTATGTGAAATATATTAGAAAAATAAGTTTATGTTAATGTTACACTTAAGGGATCCAAATATACTTTAGAATCATGAATGATCACTTTTTCAATTTTTTAAATGTTTAATTTGGCATTTCTCAGGGGCTTACTCCTCAAAGGGTATGAGCTGAACACTTTTTAAAAAGGACACTGCTTCACTGCTTTGCAGGGCTTTACTATGAATATTCAAAAGTCAGGCCTTAAAATTACTGTTGTTTTCAAGAAAGATATCTTGGATTCTACATCTAGTCACTAGGTAAGCAGAATAGCTGGAGCGGATTATTAGCAATGAAACTTGGTGGGAACTTTAAAACGATTAACTATTTTAGGAAGTATCAATATCTATAATATTTTCTTAATTCCCCTTAGAAATCAGTTTTTGTTGGCCTTGATTTTTACAAAACCTACAAAATTAATGTGTGATACATACATTTTTTAAAACTCAGTTTGGATAAACTTTGAAAAGTTGTTCATACGCACTCAGATTATTCAGGTATTTTCAGTGTGATTCTATTACTGAGCTATCCATCCCCTGCTCCAGCTGGGAAAATTTCTTGTTCTTTATAGGCTTCCAGCAGTCTCTGTAAACCTTTATGCATTTTGGAAGCGCAGTGGGTAAAGGTGTTGTTTGCCAGTTGGTTATGCATTCCAGCCAAACGTGTGTGATGTCTTTTGTGTCCTTGTGAAATCCTCTATGAGTCTTTTGATATGGAAGAGTTCCAGCACATGACATTTACCTGAAACTTCTATGAGATCTAATATGGCTAAGCCTCCCTGGATCCTTCTGCGAAGGGGATTGCTGGCACTGTGGAGAACAGCAACAGTTTAGGAAAGAAAACTGCAGAAATGCGGATTTGAGAGTTTGGGGAAGGTCAGAAGTTGGGAAATTTTCACTGATTTTTCTGTATCTTTCAACCATGCAGTCTTTCATTAGCCATGTATAGCCTTCAGATAAGGCTCTTACTTTACACAGTATTCCAGTGCATAATCTGCCTTATTAGATTGCAGCATGTTTATATTCAGAAATGGAAACTAAACCTGATTCTGAATAATATTGTTCTTTTAATGTTTCTAATACAGTTTATTTTCCTATATCTTCTTCTGTCTACAGTTTTCAGTATTCTTTTTTTCTGAAATACAAATGTAGAATATAAAAACTGCTTTTCTGCAAGGGAACTAGATTTTTGAGTGACAGTTCATAGAAAATTGGATCTTTCAGAATGAAGAAACCTTTCAGTGTACTCTGGTAAAAGAAAAAATAAACAACTTTTGTTTTGATAAATTACAAATGGTTTTTTTCTTGCTTTTTTCTCTTTTTTCCCCTTCTGTTGGCCTATGATCTGAGTTCTTCCAGTATCTTCCTCCTTTGAACACACAAATGGTTATCTCCTGAAATTTCTGAGAAATGTGCTGGAGAGGTGGAGAGTTTGTTAAGATGTCTCAGTTCACAGATTTCCCATGACCTTTGGTTGAGCATTGTTGTGCTTAATGTAAACTAGGTTTGAGTAAAATACAGATAAAAGTGTTGCAGCACCCCAAACAGACTCAGTTAGTCAGACTATAATGCATACATGAAAAGATGAAGGGAAAATAGCATCCAGTTTACTTATGCTAAGATTAAAACAGGCAGTTTTCTTTGTCTCTGTAGCTGACCAAATACTGTTTTTCCTGATTCTCAGTCTCTGGAAGTATTTTTTTAATGTGTGTATGTAGCTATGTCTCAGGTATGTCCATCATTCCCTCTGCAATGAAATATATTAGGTTTTTTGGATATTCTTTTTTTTATGTTCCTCAAAGATATATAGATATTTAACCTCTTTGATTGGATTTTATTCATTTTCCCTTTCCCCCCAGTTTATTCTTGATGCTCCTGTAAGTAAAATAAGTGTAATCTCACTCTGCTGGTGATGCTGGTACCAGTTTGTAGTACTACATGTTATTTCCTGTGTGCAAACAGTTAATCAATATCTTCTTGCCTCAACAAAATGTGAAACTTCCTTCCTCTTCATTAATGATTCTGTCTGCAGAATCCTTTGATCCATATATTTCACTGCATTTTCTCATTTGTATCAAGTATATTTATATTAAGATATATCCATTGGATGATTTTATAAATCTTACAAAGGATTTTGACTGGGAAAATATAAAACTAACCACTCATTTGCAGTGAAAACAAATTTTGTCATTGATCCCATTGATCCTTTTTTATTTTTATCTTTTTTTTTTTTAAAGATTACCCCAATAGTAAGATTGATAGACATACACCTGGAACTTTAAAATCTTTGTTTATCTGCAAAGCAAGTGTGAGTCAAACCATTCTGAGACAGATCTGCTGAGAAAACAACTGGGAAATGAAAAAGCATCTATGAAAAACCTGGAATCTTCACTTGTGTCCAATTGTGAGAATGAATTTCAGTCTCAGAGAGCAAACCAAGAGAAAATCTCTGAAATTTAGTTTCACAAGGAACAGCTAGCTTTAGTAGAAAACAATCTGCGAGTAAATGACCAGGAGAGTATTGCAGTTTTTCTCATTATTTCTGAGTGTATTTAAACAGATGTGGTTTTATATCTAGCTGCATTTTCAAATGGCCAATGTGCCTTGACTACATTAATAGCAGAAGATACCAAAAACCTCTTCGGATTTCTCAGTTAAACCCTAATAGACTCTTCTGCATAGTGCTGTATTTTGCTCCAAAAAATGTTCTTAATCTCATTTGCATGGTATGGCTGTCCATTTATTTTTGAATAATTGCATATGGCTACATGCTTAGAGAATTACAGTTACTGTCTAATTAATGTGTATGGACTTCTCAGTGCTGTGCAGAATCAAGAATTTACTCACCTCAGAGCAACTCAGAGTCAGAACTGGATATCACCAAAACACAGCTGGGGACTGAGCATTTTGATAGGCAAGTATATGTTTTTGTACTGTGCTTCCTGCAGCTAATTGGGGTGAAATGCAGTATAGTACTGAGACTTAGCCTAATTAATCAGATAAACAACAAAGTTTGGGTTTACACTGCTGTACATCTTCTGTGTGTTCAGAGACTATTCATGTCACTAGATTTAGTCTGTTCAGCTGCTACACATGCTGTCTAAATTAGTTGTGTAGGTTGACTGTATAGCCAGCAGAATGAGACAGTGATATTAACTACCGTCTGGAATGGCCTGGTTTAGGATGAGGTGGGTCACTTTCCTGAAGACACTATTCTCTCTTCACTCATTTGTACTGATGCCTGAATTGGTCTGCAGTGAAAATCCAGGTGACTAGTTGTTTATACAAGTGCTTTAGAGCCTACTAGTTCTCTGCATCCCCTGTACCAACCCCCATTTTTCCAGGTGCTACTTGAAGTGCTATGGGTGGTTCCCAAATGGCAGTATGACAAATATATATATTTTTTAATTTTGCAAGAAGAGAGTTTAACAACATGTAGGAACTATTTCACATTATTTGGCCGCAGCACCAGAGAATGGTCCCTGTCCTGCTTTGTGCATTAATTTATCTATGTAGTCTTGGTGTCTTACATAGTTTTCTTATCTTTGAAAAAACAATACTTCTCTATTTCATGGATCTATAGAGGATAAAATATTACAGTTTTGGGTATTATTTTGGATATATAAAACAGCAAGCTAAAAGAAGCAGAGTGATGTGATTATGGCACAAGTCTGAGAATGAGGTGTCTCATTTAACTAGTAAATTGATGATATTCTGTTCTCTCATGAGTAAGGATGAAGGGTCTGAAGAGGACATCTCTGGGAAGATCATCTTCTTCATGGGAAGAAATTAAGCAGCTGCTCAGAGCCAAAGTATTTTTCTGCCACTGGCAAATGAAAACCAGAAAATTGGCCATATAAGAAAAGTACTATCGTTAAAGTCACTATCGTGTTAGTACATAATGCAAGCAACAGCTGTGAGTAGTGACTGCTTTGGTTTTGTTGTTAGTTTGAAGAAGTGGGTATATGCTATCCTTTTATAACAGTGGCTGGACTAGTCGTACTTATTTACTGCCTTGGTGCAGAATGAAGCAATGCCTGAAATTAGGAGGTGGAAGTGCCAACATTGTCAGTCCTTGAATAGGCACCAAAACAGTGATACCAGGAGGCTTCATCCATCAGTCTGGCTTTTTCTTTACCAGCCAGGAAAAGCAGCTCCCCATCCCTCCATCTCTCTGACTGCAGAAGCAGTTTGGACTCTGTGGAAACAACAGGTTTTAATTACTGTCCTCCCCTGGCTGTGATGACCAAGCACAGGGACTGTTGGGCTTGCTGGGCTGCTGTTGCTAGAGCAAGTCCTTTTGTTGTCCCTAGATCCAGCTCCCTGCTGAATGTGATCATTCCCCAACAGGCTTTAGTGACCTGCCGCAGTCTTACTCCCTGGGTAAGTCTGTGGTAATGGCTGAGCCACACTGAAACCCAGGGGCTGTTGTAGCCACCCTACCTAGTAGCTTCCCCATCCAACACAGACTAAATTTTCCTTAATGCAAACAACTGACAGACTGAAACCAGGATCCCAGAGAAGTATGTACCTTCAAAACTTTCCAATGGATTATCCAATCCCACATTCTTCCTTCCCATACAGCCAGACTGAGGAATTATGGATTGATCTAATATCCAGGCCCCATCTCTTGCACTCAAAATTACTGGACTTCCATTTTGCAACTTTCCCATTGGGGATTCCAGCATCTCTTAAATATCCATCAGTTTCAGGGCACTTCAGTAGACTCTAGTCCACTGGCCTTGCCAACTCCAACAGCACAGGAATACAGGAATACCACAAGCAGCACCGTTCTTACTTTTGAATAACCTTAAAATTAGGCTCTTCCTCTCTGCAGATGTTTATAGTTTTTAGTTTTAAACATGCAGTTACCATGGATATCTTCTGTCTTTCAGGGAAAATTGAGACAATGGGTACGTAGAAATAAATCTCAGTAAGGGAATAATACAGAGAGACTCACTAATCTGTCTTTCAGATAAGTATATGATGAAAACTACATTTCCTTTTAAAATAAAACTTAGATGCTGACAGCATGCATAAAAAAATATTGCCAGTGGAGGGGAGAAGAAGTCTCAGTTCATGACTTGCTTTTGAGATGATGATGTACTTCCAAGTTTAATTTGTTCACTGAGATTATTTCCTTTGGCACTTGACTAATCTTTGCTATCAAAGGCTTCTCTAAGTATTAAAAATGGCTCCCAATAATATGAGACAAGTTTCCTCGGGTCAGCGAGCTGGTTCTGGTGCCCTAAGGAAGAAAACACAGCTGTGCACAACAGTTATTTTTTAGCTACTGCCAATCCTTGATAGCCAGTACAGGGAGTCTTCATTCCTCTGATAGAATTGTGCCTACTCCTCCTTCATCTGAGTACAGTGTAGCTCTTAAATTCGTTGAAAGAAACATTGTGTCATTTGGAACAGTTTCATTTACTTTTAATTACCATAACACTTTATTGTATATTTGATACTTACAAAGAGAAGAGGAAGCAATCCAGTAGTCACCACACTGATACTAACAATTATGGTGCTTTTTCTATTTGCATTACTCCCTTCTCAGGGTGAAAAAATTCCATTCTAAGAAGTAAACTTCTGGTTTAATAGCAAATGACTAATCTTCTACAAGCTAGATTAGGAATTCAATTCCTATCTTGCTTGATGTTCCTTTTTTTCCCCTGGTTTTGTGGGGGATTTTTGCTTGGCGTTCCGTTCTTTTGGTTTGATTTGGGGTTTTTTATCCTGGTTGGCCTTATGTGACTTTTGCGCATGCCTAAGGTACAATGAGTTTAAAGACTAAAAATGAATTAGTGAGCCAGGTTTGTTTAAAATTTTCAGACTGTTTTAAGCTAAGTTTTTCTTAATTAAATCTGTGTAGATTTTGCATGGTAATGAACTCCATTTTACTCTTTGGTTATTTTCCATTTTTGAGAATTCAAGACATCTAATTTATATGTAATAACTAATATAATTAATAACTTTTTTCCCTCATCCAAGTCCTTGTTATAGTTTTATTTTTTGCAACATGAGAATAACTAAGGTTGTTTAAGACTTACAGGATCCTGGAATTCTAGAATGGTTTGGGTTGGAATGGACATTAAAGACCACCTAGTTCTAACCTTCCACTAGAGCAGGTTGCTCAATTCCCTTGAGCAGTACTTAGTTACTTGTTTATGCTAAATGGTCTGGGATTGTTTTAATTAAAAAAAAAAAAAAAAGAAGAAATAATTACTGAAACATTAGCTTTATGTGCTACATTTTAAAAGCTTAAATTGAGAGAATTTATCACGCTTTTGTAGTGTAGTGACACAGGGATGAATGAAACAGCCTGTTAGAAAAGGCTGTCCTAAAATAGAGCAGAGATCTGAACCTGGAAATGTCTGCTTTCTACAAGGGATTTACATTTGTCCTGCATATTTGCTTTAATGTCCACAGTACTAAAGTTCTTGATAAATTTTATGTCAAGAACTTAGAGTGTCAATTAAGAATGAGATGGAATAGTAGAAATATATGAAATATCTACGAATGATGATTTCCCTCTCAGCTAACTGTAGAAAGATTTAGAAAATTCACCGAGACAAGAACAAAACTTAAAAACAAATGTAGAATATTGCCTGAGAGTAAAAGCAAGAATATTAATGCAAATATTTGGATGTAATAATCATCAGAATAACAGAATTAAGACTCTAAAAATAGATACTTGGGGAACTGATGAAATATGATCTAGGTGTAAGATCCTCTTAAGTAGTGTACTACTATTCCAGGAGGGTCCTCCTGGAGAGGAAATCTCATTTTTCAGCCACTTTAAGGGAAGTCACCAGGGATTGAAAAAGGTATTGTAGAAACAACTGCTAGAAACTGGAGAGGCTTCTTCCACAGCTAATTTGTGACTCTGCAGTATACATGAAGTATAATGAGATAGTAGTGTTGGAATCACAATTAATGCCCTTCTTTCTCTCCAGCTGCTATTTCAGCAGACAGTCTGTGATGGGAGATGAGGCAGACAGTCGCCTTTTCATTCTACGGAGAATGTGGTATCAGAAGTAAATTGGACAGTAACTTATTTTTATTATTCCATCTTTCTCTGTGTATTTACTGTACCAGAATCCTTGCTCCAGTAAAGTGAAAAGGATGTGCTCTGCAGTTTGTGTTGCAGACCTGGTGGGAAAGACCTTTTCTGTCCGATTTTCTTGAGTGATAGGAGTCCAAAGCTTGGCTTACACATCAAATGTGCTATGACATTTTTATACAATAAAATCGAATCTGTCAAATGATCTGGATTGACTGTTAAAGAGTCTAGGAAGTTTTCTCAAAGTGCTTTCAGAATCCACACCTAGATTCATCTTTTTTGCTATCTTCATAAAAGAATTGGTTAGGTCTCTGGTTTATTTTTGCAAGCAAAGGCATGTTGGTCACAATAATAAACAAGCATAAACTTGCACATATATTCCTTTATAGGATTTTTTTTTTTGTGACAAGCTGACTGCTCAAAATTAACATACACATCTGAGTAATAATTAAAGACGGCATAACCCATATGAATGCTCCTAATACTGAAATAAAGCAACTGTGTTGCTTTTTAGGAACAGGTGGCTTTAAAAAAACCTCTAAAGTAGTTTCATGAATAATGTTTTTAAAAAATTAAAGTATAGATATAGATGTGCACCATAAATTTTAGGATTATCTTCCACAAGAGTGACAATATTTTTCAGTGATTTTAATTTGGAGGTCCTGGTTCTTCATTCCTTATTTGGCAGACAGCCACAGAAGTCATATCAACAATCACCAGTGTTAATGGGACTGCTAGCAAGTAATAAATAAAGACTGTAGGAGCAGACATAATGATATTAACCATTGCCACATTATGCAGCTATTAAAAGGCATATTGTACACTTTTCCCAGAGGAGAGAATATGATAATTTCATTAACCTGGAAGATGAGAAAGAGATTTGTTGTTTTGCAATCATACTGTCGTATTGATTTTTTTTCCTAGAAGATGATCACAAAACAGTTTGAAATATGTGATCTTGGTCTATAAAACGAATACGCTATCATCTAGAAGATGAGAAGCAGATATTAGATAAACTTAGTACAGATAAAAGGAGTTCTCTTTGGGAGTGGATATGCTGTGCTGAGGCCCATGTTCTAAAAAATAATTCTTTAGTTGCAATAATGATGCTTTTCCATGTAACATAATAAAAAAAGTCAGTAAAGAGGGGCTAGGTGCTCACCTAAAAAGTAAAATCAGAAGATTCTTAAGCAATTTGGACTTAAAAACTCTTCTCTTATGCAGAGAGGAATAAAGGAATATGAGATATAAATATCAATATGCAATAAACCTGCTTTTTTCCTGAGTACTCTGGTAAAGTAATAGCTTTTTTATTAGGGTTAGCCTTTCCTTAAAAATGTTTTGGAAATGAAAACTTTAATTTTTTGCAGGAAAATTGCAAGGGGATTACAATATCATGGATGTAGCCAAAGGAACTTTTGTCAGCGGTGATGACATACAGACTTCAAGTTACTTCTGACAGCAATTAATTGCTGCATAATTTTTGATGGTTAAGGAAAAAAAACATTCAAGTGAGTATATTCAGAGAGCAGGATCAGTGTAGTGGCAATACCCCTATGTCTGATCTAAGTCAGAAACTGAAAGAAAGAAAAACATTTTTTAAAATTTGAATTTGCTGAAGTTTTCAAACAATATGTTTAAATTTGCTTGTTGGCAAAGTCTGTAGTAATAGCCCAAGAGGACTGGAACAGTGTTGGTTGGGAATTGTATGTACTGCCCCTACAGTATATTCTAGAAACCTCCAGACCATGACTGAATATTAAGGCCAATAAGCTCAGAGTTTTTACAGTTCTTTACTTTTGGTTGCAAACACTCTAATCTGTAATACATCTTAATTTTTTCAATACCCAGGAATAACTGTTGTATATGCCCAGCCTGAAATGTGTTACACACTTTGTGATACTATCTATTTCCTCACGATGTGGGTTACTTGTGATTTTCTTGTCGTTGCTTGGTTACAATATTTTGATTGGAAAGAGACCTACACCAAAAAAAATTATTTATCATTTGTATCACTTATTTGCAACTATGAACAATGTTATACTTGATTTTTATACATACATTTATATTGCCTCTTACCACAATATTTTTACATAGGCAAACCTGAAAAAACAATTTTTGGTTTTATTAAAAATAAGAGTATTTTAAATTCAGCTATGCTGTTATGACCTAAAATAATGTGGTTTGCATAACAAAGAAACCTATAGTATTTGTAAAAATATTCATGATAATTCTTAGGCACTGGTAATAGAGTTGTTTCTCACTAAGTTTGCTCACCTGTGGCAATGGAAACTGTCCCCACTCCTCAGTAGAAGATATTTCACTGGAGTGTAACTGGTTTACAGCGTTTGTAGAAGAAAGAATTCAGTATCTCTGGTATCCTCCTCCTTGTTATCTTTTCTGCATACTAGGAGAAGCAGGAGGCATGGATACAGAGTGGTATCTCCATTACAGTATGACATCTGTTGTTGACCCCCTGTTGACCACTGCCATCATTCCATCTTTTCTTTTTCTTCTTTTCAGTCACCAAGAAAGCTTGAACTTTACCAACATGTAATCAGAGTTAAGATTCTGCTGTCAGTGTTCAAGCAAGTGGTTTTAGTCTTTGAGAAGAAAAGATGTTCATGGTATGGGGTAGTGTCTGGTAGTACTACAATAGAATTTTTTGTTCTATCCCTTCTACCCCCTTTCTTCTTGGACCAACTAATCCTGTCGGTGCCAGTGTAAGCAGTGAGGTACTAGCAACATGTCTATCAGCATCAGGTAGGGTTTAGCAGTTCTGTTACTCAGTTGCTTTTCTGTATTTATTTAATCTTTGATATTGGCAGTTGCAATGATACAGGAGAATGCATAAGATCTTAGGATATATTCCATATTTAACTAGTTAATTTGCATTAGCTTTTCTTTCCTCATCATTTCGGGGTGAATAGCCCTGCAACAAGAGATGCAAATTGATTTACTGATACAGAATGGAGGGTCTGTAAAGAAGTGTGATCTTTTATTAAAAGAAGCAAAAGAGGCGTTTTAATGTCTGTTGCACTCTTAATGATCTTTCCTCTGATCTGCTGAACTTTCACGCTAATTCCCAGCAGAGGGAGTAAGTGAAATGAAGATGAATGAATCATACACAGCTTTGTGGTATTAACATGCACTGTTATCTGAACACGTGGAAAGGCATTTCAGTTAGTTTTACATTTTGGACACTTTCCAAACAGAAGAAAAATAATTGATAAGATGGAGAAAATTTTTATGTGACTCCACTTGGATTGAATATATCAAAACGCAACCTTATTTCATGACAAGGGTCAGATTTTTTATTAATAAACTTTGAAAAAACAATATTGGTTTGTAATTAAAACATTATGTATAAAGGTACGGCCTGAAATGATGTTCCCTTCCAACGGATTTTTTTAACCTGACTCTCCAATATACTGTAATTCAATTTTTCTCTAGGCTGTCCCACATTTGATTTTTATTAAAATCCACGAAGCAGTTTAATAATTAATTTCAGCAGATGCAAAAGTCTAAGCTCAGTTTTAAGTTTCCTATCTTATTCTTCTCATCTATGTTGTATTTTTGGAGCTTTTATTTCCTGAGGTGGGAGAAGAACAAACATTTTTTATCTTGAATGCAGCCTACACCCAAGCAATTATATAGAGTACACAAAGCAGAAAACGTCTTTGTTGTCAGAGTTGCAGTGCAACCGAGTAAGTGAACAATGTACCTCTCAGATTTGCTTTACATGAGGGTATGTCTTTCCTGCACACAGAAATATTTTATAAAATCACTTTTGCCAGTAGAGCATGAATATTTTTGAAACAATGCTACTTGGCAGAAATAAAACCTATAATTGAATTTCTTTTTTGACCACAGTGACTGCTCTGGAAGTAGTGTTGAAATGATTTTTCATTTTAAGACTGAGTCAGTGTGCACCAGCTTTCCATTTTCATTTCTGCCTTCCTTATCAGTGCCCTAAGAAACAAGCAACCTCCACAGCATCTTTCGCTCTAATGCTTTTGCCTTGGACTGCAAGTCAGTGTTAGTGTGGTGTTCATTCATTTATCAGGTAACACCTGTATTTCCTATCCAAAAGTGCTTGTCCTCAGACTCACTGACTTTACACGGGAGACACTCTTTAGGAAAAAAACAACCAACCAAAAGTGCTCACGTTGAAACCAGAACTCACAAGACAGAGAGGAGTTTATTAAAATGGATAAGATGCCGAAGTGGGGAACCAACTACCTGATGTTATTTTGGTCAATTCTTCCAGTCAGTTCGTCCAGCCTTCCTTTCTCACCACTTGCACAGAAGCTGAGCTTGAAACATCCCATTTGAAGATCCAAGGGCACTACTGTTCACAGGTGCAAGCAGCTTCAGCCAAAGCCTTTCACCAGATACCACCGCAAGGGTCCTGACTGTAGCTACGTGCTGCAATTGCCCCGCCACCGCTCGCTGAAAATAACCTGGAGATGGCTCGTCGGTACCTTAAGCCACCTAGGGTGGGCGAAGGGGGAAAGAAAAGCCGAGGTGGAAAGTTGTAGTGTTGAAATCGCCCTATGTCAGCGCCCGGGCCGCTCCTCCTCCCTCCTCACGCCCGCGTGGCTCCGTGACCCGGCCGCGCTCAATGTCTTGCCGAGGCGGAAAACACCTGAGCGCCGCACCCCGCCCGCCCTCGGGCCAGCGCCTCGCCTTTGGCCCCGCGGCCGCGGGCCCGGCTCGGAGCGGGCAGCTGGCTGGAGTCCGCGGCTCGGATGGGTCCGCGCCGCCCGGCCCCGCCGCTCCCGGGGCCGCCCCACGGGCGCCGCAGGTGAGTGAGGGCGGAGCGGGACCCGCCGGGCTGGGCCGCCCCACGGGCGCCGCAGGTGAGTGAGGGCGGAGCGGGACCCGCCGGGCTGGGCCGCCCCACGGGCGCCGCAGGTGAGTGAGGGCGGAGCGGGACCCGCCGGGCTGGGCCGCCCCACGGGCGCCGCAGGTGAGTGAGGGCGGAGCGGGACCCGCCGGGCCGGGCCGGGCCGCCCCACGGGCGCCGCAGGTGAGTGAGGGCGGAGCGGGACCCGCCGGGCCGGGCTGGGCCGGGCCGCCCCACGGGCGCTGCAGGTGAGTGAGGGCGGAGCGGGACCCGCCGGGCCGGGCCGGGCCGCCCCACGGGCGCTGCAGGTGAGTGAGGGCGGAGCGGGACCCGCCGGGCCGGGCCGCCCCACGGGCGCCGCAGGTGAGTGAGGGCGGAGCGGGACCCGCCGGGCCGGGCCGCCCCACGGGCGCCGCAGGTGAGTGAGGGCGGAGCGGGACCCGCCGGGCCGGGCCGGGCCGGGCCGCCCCACGGGCGCCGCAGGTGAGTGAGGGCGGAGCGGGACCCGCCGGGCCGCGGCTCCCGCGGGCCACGCCGCGGGCGCTGCCCGGGCGGCGGGCAGGGCTTCGCTTCCTTCCCCACTTCTCCGGAGGCTGTTAGTCTGCGGGCACAGCGACGGGCAGCGCTAAACCTGAAGGAAGAGAGGCGTTTAATTGAGAGGCCACTCGTACCTAGCGGGACGCCGGGTTCCGTGCGCACGAACGGCTCCTTCGCGACCGGCGGGCCCAGGCTTCTGGAAGGTGGGAATTGGATCGAGGTGAACAGGCTTGTGCTCCCACCGGCCCTGCGGGAAGGCCGAGCTCAGCTGGCAGGGTATTCTTGCCCTGAAAGGCTGTGCCTTTTTCTCTCCCGTTCCTCAAGTAGCTCTCAAAATGCGGACTGATCCTCTACCCTGAAATTAGCCATAAATTGTGTGACTTTCCTCCCCTCTTTAATATACTTTCAGACGTGAGACCTGAAATACCACAAATGCATTGTTTTCATTATTATGCTATCTTCTGTTGACAAACTTTACTATCCATAGCGTGTTTAGTGTATTGAATTTTAATTGCCACTGATGGATCTTAGGTTACTATATGGGAATCTCTTCAGTTCAAAACCTTTTAAGAGCACAGTGAAATTTTGGTTGTGAAAACATCAGCTTGCCAGTTTTGCCATACAATTAGCTGAAAACCACCCCATTTGTAAGGAGTTTATAGGTACACCCCAGCAATATAAACTCTAATTGTTTGCATATTTTCACACTAGTTAAAAACACTTTTTTTTTCTATAGCAATTGTATTTAAATTGGATAAAGTACTACATGTCTTATGCTTTATATGTGTATAAATACCAAAAGCAATGTTAGTATCATCTAGAAGCATGCAGTGGACTGTACATTCCATCCTTTGTAAATTGTTATTCCAGATAGACACACCAGATCTTCCAGAAGCTTTTCCTGTTCTCTTATTTTGCCATTATAAATCTTAGGTACCATAACTATCTCCCATAAATCTTTCTTTGGTTGGACTTTGTGTTCTCTATTCAGTGATGTACATTCTCCTGTATTTGTCATTATTAAGAAGTTCATTTGCTTTATCACTCACAGATCATTAGCTTCCAAAAATAGCAACCATACATCAAAGCCTGTTTGATGCTGATACAAGGCTCTACATAATTTTTTTGCATCAGAGTAATTTCTCAGTCTTTGTATCACCATGCCAATAAACACAGGGGCAACAGTCCTTTTCCATGCAACATGATATGGATTGTTTTTATGTAAATTTTAAGTGGAAATGAGCTCTCATCAGCAGTTTCTACAGGGCAAAGATTAGATTACAGAAAGAAAAAAATGTAGCTTTATTACTGGCACTTGCCTTGTAGCTCTTTAATCATTGAAAGAAGGCGTTTTCAGGGTAGGAGTTGGCTTATCATTAAAGGAAGGGGAGCAGGTGCGTTTAAGCTTATCCAGTGACGAGGTAGGAACTGTCTGTGGTTGTTTATAGTGATGGGTAATTAGTTTGTCTTTGTACAGATGTCAGAGTTTAGAGAAAGTAGAAGGTCATGTTTCTTTGCTTTCACAGAGACCTTGTGAACTTAAATTCTGTTGTGTTTTTAATTAAAAAATGTTTTATTTAGCACATGCTTCTGGGTGTACAGGGTCTAATTATTCTCTTGGGAAAAAACCAACTAACCTGGCAGTGTTGCTTCTAAGGCAGTGGACGGGAATACGAGTGTGTGCTGCCTGCCATTGAGCTCTACAGAGGAAAGGGTTCTGCTCCCACTCAGCCTGTGGTGGTGCTGACAGCCTCTGCTGTCCTCTCTGTCGTGCAGGACATTAACAGCTGTACAGTACTTGGCTGGTAGCCTCAGTATTTACAGCTGTGACAAAAGAGTAGCAAAAAGGAGGAAAAAACCTCCTAAATAACAAGGACTGGCACTGAACTGTTACCAAAGGGCTGAAAATAGGATTGAATTATGGAAATGTCTCAGGCAAATATTTATTGCAGGAGCAAAGCTGCATTTCAGATTCACCAGCACAAAAGTGAAATCATCAATGTCTAACAATGCATAGACAAGTTCTCCCTGTTTTGTATGAAGGTTTAATAAATGGTCATTGCCTCACAGCCCATCTGTTCCACTCTTGATTTCAGATGTGTGTTTCGAGCACAGCCAGTCTTTGACTGAAGAGTATAACCAGCACACATTGTAGATAGGGACCTGCAGAGCACTCACTGTGCAGGAAGTGAAGGTGACTCTGAAGTCTGCTGTTACTATGTCACAGATCTGTTGTCCTGCACAGATCTGTGCCCTGCACAGCTGGAATCCATCAGTTCTCTTGTTCTCTGCCATCTTGCTTCATAACAGCAAGCTCAGGCTTTGGCCCATTAAATGTAGTATATACCCAGCAATGCACAGTTCATTTATCCTTTTGTTCCAGGAGCCTAGAAGTGCCTTTCTGCAATTGTAGGTGCTGATGAACGGAATATGACTAGTTTGTTGAAGTCCAAAATACTAAAGGATGTCCACTTGAACATGGGAATCTTTGTTGGAAGGCACTAGAATGAAGGCTGAACATGCCAGGATTGTAAGATGCTCTTAGAAAAAGCTGGTTCATTTTCCAGCTGTGCATATACTGGAAGAGAGTTAATAATCACAAGAGAGATGGAAGTTCAGTCGTAAAATGTAATTTATCCAAGGTATTAAATATACAGTCTTCTCTTGCTGCAAGATTTATGTTTCTGTATTATTAAAGGGAGAGTCTGTGCAAAAAGGTCAGGAAAGGAGACCATTTACCTACCCATTTTATTGCAGTGAAACATCCATTTATGGATGTTGTCACTTAAGGAAGATAGCTTTATCTGTAGCAAAGCATTTCTGTACATTGCTGCTCATCCTCAAGACAGCAGAACTCCCTCAGAATTATTTGGATTTGATAAGCTTGTCTCAGTTTGTTTTTGAACTGGTCAATACTTGCACAAATCCCTCCCCAGTGCCTTCTCAGTGTGGTACTGCAGTCTCTCTCCTTCCACACTACACATGAAGACGGTTAAGCTAAGACAGGCTCATTAAATCTGTGTCATCTCATAAAGTCATTAATGGAAAGATCTTCCTGATACAGTATTTGATTAACTTTTTGGAGGCAGATGTGGGTAAAACAGTGCAATATAACAGTGCAATATAAGAGTCTGACTGCTCTGAAATACATTTAAAATGGAAAGTTTTGAAATTAAGCATAAAAGCAAACAATGCAATCAGTACAGGAATTCTGGAGTATTCTGTTTTTTGGTGTCTATAAAGACTGCACCTAGTGGGTTGTAGGTTTCTGAGTTTAAAATGCCTGCATCTGTTTGATGAGTTATAACAGGATGAAACTAAAAGTCTTGGCAGCTCAAAGCCAAGCAACTGGGTCTGTTGCCCCCTGGGAAAATACAGCAGTACGGGAGCAGAGTGTAAATGTATAAGTAGATGTTTCTGTGAAAACTATCAGCAGTGATGCTTCTAGTGAAGCTCAGACTTAAATAACCATTGTCTTAATTTCAAGGGTACCATTTTACTGTTTTCATACCTCTTGCAAGTCCTATTACTCCTGATGCATATACTCTATATAGCCTCAAAGGGAGTCAGCAGAATTCCTCTTGGCAATAGTGGCTTATCCAGTGGTTGTAGGAATGTAGCAGAAAATTGTCTTGGAACTCTTTAAACAGCAGATGGTATATCTGCTTTTGTGCAGCACTTTTGAAATGCACCTTGGGAGTAAATTTCACTGTAGACATTGGTGATGCCTTAAATTCTGACAACTTTTGAAATAATCAAGAGTGTTAAAACAATGACTCAGAGAAATATGCATCAAAAGTGGGACTTTTTAGCAGATGATCACCACTGACTCTTCATGACCTTGAATGAGTCCAGTGAAGTGTAATTGCTAGAGTATTTACTTAGGGCAAATAAATGGTTTTTTAGCCAGCCTGTTGATGTTCAAAGAGAATGAGATAAAACAGGACTCTGATTTCTTTGGTATTTCTTCCAGTGCATTTTTTTCCCCCCAGAATTCTCAGGCCCGTGGTTCTCCATGCTCCCAGCTGCTTCAGAGCAGCCTCTATCAGTCAGCTCCAGGAGTGTGGAAAACCTACACGTGTATAAGCTGGCACATACATTCAGTGGTGTCCTCTGCCAGCTGCTTCTCTGCTGAAGTTTGTTGCTAAGTTAAGACAGAAGTAGCTTTGAAAAGAATCCTTCAAGGAAAATGTCTTGACAGTACTTGACAGCACAACTTTTTCTTTTATGGAAACCTCAATGATTTTAGGGATAATATCTGAGTTTACAGGTGAGACACGCCTGAGAGTACACAGTTATAAAAAGTGCTTCAGCTTGCACTAGGATACAGTCCCCATAAACAGTTTTATTGTTCAATGGATAAAAATACACAATAGCTCTGTTTTTTCCCCCTTTTTTTTTAGAAAACGAGTTTATTTTTTAAAAAATCAATTTATTTTTAATGAAATTGTTTAATATTTCATCCCTGAAAAGCTAAAAACTCAGTGTGTTTTGGTTTGTTTGTTTTTTATCTGCAGCACATAAAATTAATGGGCAATGGAGACAGGTAGCATTTTTACTCCTTTGTATCTTAAAGTGGTGACTGAGATGGGAAGATTACATAGTTCTCATTCTCCATGTCATTCTTCTTTTATCACACCAGCTTTGGCAATTCTGCTATTTAAAGAGACAGAATATAATAAAGGAACTGCCTCATCTTCTAACTCATTGTCTAATACGATGCAATCAGTTGCCTGTATTTTAGAATTGTGCAGTTTGTTTGATTCTTGAGTAGATTTCTTTCCTTCCTAAAATAGAAAATATTCTAGAACTGAACAAAGAAGCTATAAATATATATAAATATATTATGGAACTTAAAGGACTCAGGGCACTGTATGCCATCAAAATTAGTAGCTCTTTTAATCTTACAGTTATGGCATTCTTTCCTTAATACTGGAATCAGAATCACTAAGGTTTTTTCAAGGTATTGGGGGGTTGAGCAGATGCAGGAGTTGCACTGCATCAGCTGACCATGGAAACACACAAGAGTCTCAATAGGTACTCAGACAAATTGGAGGTTAAGGAGGGACAGACATAAGATAAGTCTATCTGTCCTTCTAATGCCATTCCTAGAAGAAGAACAAATTGCTAATTTCTGCAGCTACAAGCCTTTTGAGCTGGTGTAGTGGTGTTTGATGCATCACCGTAGAGTCGGCAGTTTCATGGGTAGGAGCACTGTGCAAAACATCCCTATGGCTTAGGTCTCGACTGGTAGGACTACAGGATGGAGAGATTCCAGATCCACATCACTTTGTGTGTTGCTCTGCAGTGGAAGGCGTGTATGTCTGGTCTATTTGAGGTCTGATTTTTACTTAATGATAAGTTAGCTTCAGAAAACTATAGTACAGAAAAACATTGGGAGAGGAATAGAGTTATTGTCTCTGCTTAGTGGTCCTAATCAGAGTACAGAAGTAGAGCATGAATGAAGTATATATGGGAGTATCTGGCGAGAGTTCTCCTTTAGGCCTCACAGGAACTTCAGATCTGGTTTCCATCCTGTCTTCTGCACCGTAGGCTGGTTGTGTAGTGTGTTCAGGCATGCTCTCTGGTGTTTGAAAGGAACCATTCATGCTGTTTTAATAGATATTCACCTCAGAGTCACCCGTTCTTCTCAGACCTTCTGAAAGCAGTCTCTTCATCAGAGAACATCAGAGTATCCAAAACTGGGGAGATTACTTGGTGTGGCTGGAAATCACAGAGGAAAGCTGACAAAACTGTGTCCCCTCGAACATTTTATTTGATGTTTTCATTGCTGGGTGGGGTGATGTTGAAAGTTTTAGCAAAAGATAAACAATGCAATTTTTAGAAATTTAAATGCAAATCAAAACTGTGCAGAGGTGGTGTGGTGTTCAGAAAGACTATAGGTGGCAGCATCATAATAAAATAGAGTTTATTTAATGTTATTAGTCAAAGAGAAATCAGCCCTTAGTTTCTTCAACAGCATGTCATGAAAAAATATATAAGACAGTGTGAATCAAAAAGAGGAGATGAGAAACCTGGAGTTGATCATCATTTAAGCAAATAGTTAAAATATGCCAATCAGTCTCTTAATCTGTGTGATGTCAGTTTTTGCAAACATGAATGAACATGCAGACTTGCAGAGATCCTTCTCCATAACTTGCTTGGTGCATTCAAGCTATCAGTGGTAGCTGAATTTTGCCACACTGGCACATAATCCGAGCAAGAAGAGGAAAATGCTATTCTAATTAGGACTGTTGTGTCAGGATTTTAAAAAGGAGTATTTGAAGAAAGACAAGTTAGTGTATTTCAGTGAAGTGTCCTGTCCTAGGTGGCTAATGTCTTTGAGACATTGAAGGTGGATGAGCTAAAGGTTGATTTTTTAATGGAGAGGAGTACTCAACAGTTTATGAAAATGGAGCCCATTTCAGGTATTTTGGATGTAGCTTCCAAACATGAATACTTCTAAGTTAACTCTGAAAAGAAACCTGTTTTTAAAATAAGGAGGACAACATTTTTTACTTTTGTCCCTCTTACTTACCATTAAGGTTTATAGGAGCTGTTAATGAGGAGTTGACCCAGTTTATTGTGTCAATGTGCACTATAATTTTCTCTTAGTATTGGTTTATAGGAGAAATGAGAATTTTTTTCACTGCAGCCCAGGGAGAACTGTCAGACCCATTTGACAAGGCACAGATTAACTTTTTTTCTTGTCCTAATGCATTTCCCTCAAATCACTCAGTCCAAAATTATCAAAGTGATATCATAGGCTGTATCTGGTCCATGGGTTTCTTGTTCTTCAGCAGCCTACTTTATGAGATATTGTAGAGGTTACTGCTCTCAAATATTCAATTAAACATGTACTTCTCTCAAATGTTATTTGATACAAAATCATGGGAGCACAAATATAGATATTTTTTTTATTTAATCTTGTAGCCTAGCTCTTTTTCAAATCTTATTGTGAGATGAAGTATGGTGCAGACTGTAAACTCAGTTTGTCTAATTGCTACTGAGCTGACTGATGAACAGTGCTGTGCTTCTTGATTGGTTTATTTTTTTAATGTGAGGTGCTAGATGTACATCAGTGTTTTAAACTGATTGTGCAGATTGCAGGGTTCTGGGTGACTTGCATCAGTCCAAGGATGCTGGGGGAAAAAAGTCAAGTGTCACTGTGAAAATTATTTGCTCTTTCTAATGACTTACCGTTCCCTTTTTTTGATTGCGTCTACAAAACTTCTTTGACCAAATGACAAACCAGTGTGAATTAAACTATTTAACTATTTCTGCCTGTCTTGTGTCTCACACCACCAGGTAGTGTTGAAATTTACCCAAGCAGCTTCCACAGGACTTCAATTTGTTTGCTCAGAGATAGACATGAAGCAAGATTGCAAAGCTGAAATATGCAGGTGATATTTTTTTTACCCAGCTGAGGGAGGAAAACACTTGCCTGTACTATTACTCCTGTAATTCTTTCTTTCATAAGCCAATGTAATGGATTGGAGACATTGTACTTTCATGTAAAGAGATAACAAAGGCATTACAGTCAACACAGAGGCTTTTAACGTGTTCAGGGATAAATCCCAGTCAACTGCAATAGGAAGGAGACACCTAACCTCAAAATCCTGCTGTGGATCTTATTGGATAATGATTCCTATTCGCTGCAAGTGATAGCTCCCATCTCTATCTTTAGGTATTTAATAGCTGGGAAAACTTGGCCCTCAATAACTATTTATCTAAAGAGTGGGTGCTTGTAGGAAGTACTTCTGAACTTGTGAGCACTGGGTGTGCCATGTCTGTAGTATACAGACATGTCTGGGTAGTAGCTGTATGTGTGTCATTTTCACCCTCTTTCCTTGTTCACATACCTTGATTTCAAGGAAAGGAAATTCTGTGAGCAGAGAAGGCAGTTGCCATGTACCTTGGACATGCTACAGATCTGAACAATTCAGGTAGGTGGACAGGGAAGATACATCTAAACTACTAGTGCAGGAAATGTTCCTGGGTCAGGCTGTCCTTGATCTTGGGTTGTTGGAACAGCCCTGGACACTATTGTGGTTGGATGGGCTGGTGATGGTTTGCAGCAAGCGGAGTGGATGTAGTCAACCTCCTTTAAAGATCATGAGAATTTAGCAGTCTGGTTTCAAGCGTTGTCTCCAGTGCCACAGAACAGTCCTGAGAGTGTTTCACTTACAAGAGCAGATGCGGCCTGAGGCAGAGGCTCCTAGATATGGGCTAGGCTGCATCAACCACATCAAGCAAAGTGATTTTGTCCTTACCCTGGCAGGGGTCAGTAGGTGAGCTTTTAGGTATATTGAAGGGGAGGGGAAATTGCTTCTTCTGTTTTGATGGTTTTTTTAAAGAACAGTTCTATTTTCTGTGCTAGTCTGTGGTCTTTTTATAGCATGGTATGAATGATTTGTGTTTGATCCCACAGCTAGAGAGAGCACTTCCAGTCTGTAGGGCAAAGGAGGTCATTTATGTGTTGCTGTGGGAGCAAATGTCAATTTTCTCAGAGTCACAGCTCACATTTCTCTTTACACTTCGGGGCTGGAGGTGAGGTCAGTGGGCAGCAGGGTGCTGACAAGAGTAGGAGTTCACTGGAACAAATGAGTATTCACCCAGCTAACGCTTATTTCCGTCTTTTCTTCTGCCTTAAGATTATAGCCCCTAACTCAAAGATGGCCTAGTACAACAGTGTTCCAACAGCTGCTGTAAGCAGAAGATACTCTGGGTGTAATCAGACTCTGTACACTGATGACTGATCACACAAATCTGATAAATTCTTATGACAGGATCTGTGGCTTTGAGGTTCATTGTAGAAGCCAGATTGTGCCTTATTTGCTGTTAAGGCTTAACAGAATTGCCCATTGATTTCTCTGCAGCCACGTCCCCCAAGGGGTTTATTCATTCAGGGATTAAAATTGTTCCACGGTTGTCTGATTTGTTTAAAGCTCATGCATTTCTCTTAATTGGAGACAGTGACCTCAAAAATAGCCGAAACCTTCCATTATCCTTATGTGGAAGAGAAAGGTGTACCAAAAAAAAAGTCATATTCTAATTAATGAAGGCTCCTACATTTCTACTTTTGTACTTTCCTACTTCTGCTTGCTTGAATAAAATATGACTTGAAATATCTGTCTGATTAATTTGTTTGGAGTGGAAGGAAGCCAAGAATTATTTTAACAAATGTTTTAGCTTGACACTGAGTATGGAGGCTTAGTTTGCCAAGCTGGAAAAGTGAATAACTAGGCACTTTTTGTGAGGCTTATATAGGGTGTGGGTCATCTTGAATGTCAGTTCCAATCTGTGTTACATATTTGTAGAGGAGCATATATCTTGAATGAATTGACATGTTCTCTTCATAAGTCTCGTGTTTCTCTGAACCAGCAGATTAGTTTTGAGAAACTGTGGCACATAGTGCGGTCAGCAGAGAAGCTGAAAGGACTTCAGGAAATCGGCTCCTTCTATGTGCTGGACAAAATTTCTGAGGTACCTGCAAATGTGTCTGGAGGAGTGTTGTGTTGGGTGCCGTGATGGTGCGAAGGGAATGTGTCTGGTTAGCTGGGGTGCAGAATACAGGGAGGAGCATTATGGCTGCTGGGACAGGTGGATAGAGTTCAGCACAGGAGAAGGGAGCCTGTGGGCACAGGGTCCCATGGTTTGGTGGGCTGCAGAGCTATTGTCCTCTCTGTGGCCTCTTGGCTGTAGAACAGGCTCTCTTGCTTCTTTTGACAGGTGTGCCAGTGTTAATTCTTCCTACAGCTGTGAAAGAAATCAACAAAAGCCACCTGAAAGTCAATCTGCTGCTGCTTCTACTTTTGCATGGGCATTTGAGATCACAGTGTAGTGTGTATAAAAAGCCATATGTGGGCAAGACAGAGCAAGGATCTGCTGCAAGGTCAGAATAGGGTTGTGTCCCTGGATTCGCTTGAGATCTGAGGCTGTCAAAACTTATGTCAAAACCAGGCTTTTAGCTAATGTTAATCTGAGGATGAAGCCAGATCTAATCCCGGTAATTAAAAACAAAACCCCAAACAAACCTTGATTCCATGGATGAAGTAGAATTCATTGAAGAGGAGGGAGGCTTCTCTGAGCATCAGTCCCTATTTTGTTCTGCCACCAGTGAAGTGGTGCCCTATCATTAGCCCTTTTTAGGAATTCTTTTTCAATAACAATTCTTGCTTTCCCTCAGACTTTCTGCAGCCTTTACTACTGCTTTTCTTGCAGAGTTTCTCCTTCCTTGCTTTCTTCTTTTGCACAGAAACATCTCTGCCATACAAATGCCTGCATTTGTGATAGCAATCTAAGGGACAGCTCTGCCCTAGAACATCAGTTGCTCCTTTGGACTTGCCATGCATCTATAGATGATGGTTCTGCTGCTTTCATTATGTCCTTGGATAAGGAAGCTCTGTTGCATTTTACACTTGTTTCTAATTGCTTCAGTAATGCTTAAACTAGTCGCAACAATGGGTTATTAACTAGAAATTTAACAATGGAAGGTGATAGGAGGAAAAGAAGTATATCTTTCCTAGAAGCAAGTTGAGATCCTGGGTTTGTAATAATATACCACTGCATATGTGATAACCCAGAGTCCCCAGGTGGGCTTCAGCCCTTGAACTGGCAGTTTTATGACACTGAAGGTTAGTCCATTTCAGAAAACCTGAACTGAGTAAACAGTCTGGCTCCTCTGACATTTGCATTGAGTCTGCACTATACAGAAGGATAATAGTAGCTGGCCTGCTGTTTTGACAAAATTATGCTCTTTAAACTGGTTACCAACGCTTGTCTAACTCAACGCTGTTAGCACAAGTGTATGAGTGTTTTTATTTGGTCTCCAATGGAGTGCTTTAAGGAACTGCTGTCTGCTCTAGAGTAAAGAGGTTGTTTCCATGACCTTTCTCACAGCGAGAGGATGTTTTTAGCAATAGCTAATCCTGTGAATCTGATATGAAATGATTCTGTGAGCAGAGAGCAAAAATTGTAAATTGTCATGGGTCCACAATTTTTGGTCAGTTTTCTTGAAACATTCTCTGCAACTCTTGCAATGAGCCTGATGTAGTGAGTTTCTTAGTCAAAGCAAAATACTGACAATTAGACTTTTAAATCAGATTCTATAGTTTTTACTTACATTACTTCAACAGCTCGGTTTAATAGCCAGCTCAGCTGCTTTGCTGTCTTATTCTGAATGAATGTCACAAGCTGTAGCTCAGTCACAAGAGGACCATGTGTGCAGATAGGTACATCTCAACTTCATGTCGAACTCCTAGGTACTTTGGATCTGTGGATGGCGGCGTGAGAATCTCCAGCAAAGGCTTCTTGGTTCCACCTACACAAAACAAACTTGCAAATTCTGCTGAAAAGCATTTCATTGTTTTTTCGACCACATCTGCTCCTACACAGCACTGCATTTGTCAGCTTATTTCCATAATATAAAGTCTCATTTCCTCCTAGCTTTTTGTATCTGACTAGTTGTTATTTTAATAGCCTCTATTTCCGAAACATAGGGCAAAATAAAAGTGACCAATCTAGTTTTATTCATAGTATTTATAAGTGATTACACCATTTTGTTTTCTCTGTCCACTCTGCACTGTGGAATGTGGTTGGAATTTACAATAGCACTGAGCATCATCCTAACTCTGTTTATTTGACTGTTAGAATTAGACTGAAGCTGAATTAACTCAGCCCAAAAGTCTGCTGTGATGTTACTAAAACTTTTTACTCCACAACAGTCTGTACAGTTTGTAGTGATCTGGAGACAAAATCTGCTTTAAAATGTTAGGGTAAGGAAGCAAAAGCCTTTTTCTAGTAAAGGTAAGAGTGCTGCTGTGATAGGAACATGCAAATGGTCTACTTACCTGAGAAGGTTTGTTACCAAAACGATCTTCAACTTTTAGCTAGTCTTTGTGACGTTTCTTATTACTCAGCCAGTTTGCTTAGGAGCAGGAAATTGCTGAATACTGGGTGAGACCACTTCAGGTTTTAAATGTTTTAATTAATTATATTGGATGTGTAATGCCTGATAACATGCTGTTTGTTAAACCAAAATGCCCTGGCAATTTTGTGCAGACTGCTTGTAAGGAGCATTATTTACTTTGCTGAGTCAAAGCACAAGGCTGAGTGTGTCAGAACCAAAGTTCATTGTGGAGCTGTAACTTGCCTCTTGTGTGTGGGGTGGACTCCAATTACACCATCACAAGTTATTCATCCTTTTGTCCCTTCACTCAAAGGACCTAAAAGTTACTCCACCTGCCAAAGTTATGAGCAACTGAATATAATGCAGGAAATTAATACAAGTATCACTGTTATCTCTAATTAAATATCACTGGCATACAGTGAAAACCTGAAGGGAAGTTAATCAAGAAATAAAGACACTGTGTGCTGCATAAATCAATGCTGATTTCATGTAGCTGTAAAAGTGAAGATGTAAATTGTTTACATGCAACTGTCAATTCTAAGACTTTGAAAACAACTGAAATAGGAAATTACTTTTTCCTGGGCTTACTGTCATTGGAAAAAAGAAGGTACTTAAGTCCCGTTTTCTTAAAGACATTGTAGAATTTTACATCTTATTCTAGATTAGGAAAGTAGTTTGCTCTGATGTGTAATTATCAAATCAAATCATGCAACATGTAATAACTAGATCACACCCAACTTATTTTAAAACAGGTTATTTAAAAACATACCATGTAGTTAGTATAGCATGGAAACAGGAGATATATTTTAAAAGAAGAAGGAACTTTTCTGCTTCTGTTTGGATGTTCAGGTGACTTTCTGGGTATGTAAAGGCTTTGTTTTCCTCAATTTTCTTTCTATTTCCCCTTTTTTATATCAGTCTTTCTTGCCTCTAGTAGAACCCAAGAAAAACCTGGACCCGAAATAAGCTGGAGAATTGGACCCTATGCAGAGACTCACATATCTGAAACTAAAAATTGTGGCAGAGGCAGGAGAATAAGAAAAGGAGATTATTAAAAGAAACTATACTTGTAGAAATTTTTCATCCTTTTGCTTCAGAGGTTATGTACAGCAGCATGGAAGATGGCGCCTATTTCTTCTGTCTGACTTCTGCCTGGCAGCTCAGAATCCAGTCCAGGTGGGCTCAGCTTAGTGCTGGTGATAGTACTGCCCTCCTGCTCCAATGATGGCTGTAAGGAAATGGGGATAGATGGCAGTTCTGTCTGTGAGTGTTGTTTGGGGAACACAGAGCAGTTGGGAACTCAAGTGGTTGCCCTTTGAATCATTTGAATCATGCTACATGTGTGAGGACACTGGTATCACTCTGTGTTGCACAGAGTCTTTTGGCTTTTTAATTCTTCTGAAATTGCTTATACTTCCTCTGGACATTGTCCTTCAATAATAATAGAACTTTTATGACTAGTCATGAAACAGTAAAAATTGTAAAACCCAGCCTAGAACTGATGCGGTTGTGTCATCATAAATGTATTCAGAGCATACTCATACACGCAGAGGGAAATGTGCTACACTGGTACTTGGCAATGCTAGATTAAAGGTTGGACTTGGTGGCCTCTAAGATGTTTTCCAGCCTAAATGGTTCTGTGATTGGTGCCTAAATACTGTATGCTGGGAGCTGCATAGAAGACCATTGTTTCTTTCTGTAGCCTTCACATCCCAACCAGCCAGTGTACGTCTTGGGTACTGTACTGTATTGTGTATATTATAATGAATTGTTTGAAGGGCCACTGGGTGTGTTTGCATCAACTTCAGCCTAGGTGGAGCAAGAGCTGTGAACATGCAGAGACATGGACTACAGTGCAGGCTAGACAAGCCCTCTGAGGACTGAAGATGCCATGTTGTTCTCTTTTCCTTGTTGCTCTTATAATACGGAGGTGCACATGTCCCCAGCCTAAATAATCTCACTAGATGGTGTGAGCTATTTAGCCCTCAAAGGGGAAAAGAATTCTTTGTGACCCATCTCACAGCTCCTTTTCTCAGGACATCCTCTCTTAGTTTGCATGGATATGTAAACTGGTGGTACAGTCTTCCCACCCTTTATTCATACACCTACTAACATCTGCACCAGTGCAGCTTTCAAATATAGACCTGGCTTGCGCTGGATCTGGATAAATCTGGAGCTGTTTTGCACATTTCTTTGACACATTGGTTTTGGCTGGTCGTTCTACCTTTTAGAGCAGATGTAGCATTTCATAACTTGTCACTGAATTTTTATCCTTCCATTCATGGTGGTGACAACCAGAACTCTGATTGCGAATCACCAACATGAAGCATATAAAGCAGCTTGGGAATTTCAAGAAATCTGTTTCTCAGCACCCCTCCCTTGAACACTGGGTGGTGTACGAAGTATCAGGTTACATGGAGACCTGGAGCAGGTGGGTCAGTTCCATACAGTTCAGCAGCAAAGGAATTTGCATTGCAAAAGAATTTATACATCTTATTCTTCAGTGGCACTCGAGCCTAATTGTGCTTTATTTGACACTGACTGGCTAATTAAGGAGTCTTTCTTTAGGCTTCAGTGGACATTGGATCAGAGCTGCTGAGACCAAAGCCACTGAACCACCAGGTTAGGTTTATTACCTTCATAACTGAGGTAGGAAGCTCTGGAAAACTAGGACCAGCTCTGTAGTATCAGCATTTATCTAAACATTAAGAGATCAAGACACTGCAAACCTCACACTGTTTCCATTTACCTTGACCATGTAATGCTTGGAGAAAGTGGAGAGCAGACAGGCTACTGGATGTCAGTTGAGCCACCAAAACCACAGGGGACACAAAAAAAGACAAGTGTATTTGCAAATTTAAATATACAGAGAAGCATTAAGGTAGGAGTTCTCAAGCTTTTGCTCACTTACACTGTTTGGATAAACTGTTGGTCTTTTGTGGCATTCAGATATGAAATACAGTTAATATTTTTTCATGACATTTTTCTGTCTTTACCCATAGAAGAAAGCCACAATACTAATGAGAGGATTAGCAAATGTGTTTGTTGAGAGTGTTGCTGTGGCTGTGATTTTTCCAGAGCCATGTGAGATATTCTCATGTATGAATAGCATCAAGCTTTTAACTGCTCTTATTATTTAATTGTATTCTTACAGTATTCAAAGGACTCAGCCAGCATAAGAAGCTATTGTGCTTGGAACTGTGCAAACACTTGAGACAGAATAGTCTCTAAAAAATTCTGAGTTTAACATAACAAGACGGGTAAAACATGTGCATTCAGGCAACTCCGTAATACCTTGCTCTTAGGCATTTAGGTGGGGTCCTAACAAGACTTTTTGGCACTCTTAGTTAGCATAGTTTCCCTTCCTCCTCCTCTTGTTGTGCTGCTTCTGTCCTCCTCCTGACACCCTTCTCAGCCAGCTGCTATTTCAGTTTTGCAAGCCCTTGTTCTGGCACTGCCCCTGTAGTGCAGCCCAGGCTGGGCACCCTGCAGGGTGAAGGCAAAGTCCCATAGGCACATCAGTTATTTCACAAGAGTCCTCGTACATTTTCACTGAAAAGAGCAAGACAGTTGCTGAAGGCTCTGGAAAATTATTTGAAGGTTTCAAGTTTTTTCCCACACAGCATTTGTTTCTTTTGGAAGTCCATATGCAATTCTCTGCACTTAGCTGCTGCATAGCTTGATGTCTTCTCTTTGTACAAGAACATGCCCTGCCAGCTGCTGGGGCTGCAAATCTTGCTTCCAAGAACTAGCTGCAACACAGACCACTTTCCATCATTAAACATGGTTCACAGTTCTTCTTGGTACCTGTCTTTCGCTCTGGCTTTGAACATTGTCCCATCTTAACTTAAAAACTTTGCTCCTGTGCTAATGGCTCTCAAAGGGACAAGGACTAAATTCCTGTTGGTGGAACAAGGCATTACCCAGACCTGCCAGTCTGCCTGCCATACTATTTTGGATGCCAAGTTCACAGCAAGAATGAATTTATGCTATAAGATTGAAAAGGAAGTGTATCATTCAGCTGTTTGGACCAGCAGATGGCAAATGTAAAGGAAAAAAAAATCGATCTAAGAGCCAATTCAGAGAACAGACATTAAATAAAGCCATCTGGCAAACATATGAAGGGAAAGAAGATGATGAGACCAAGTTCTGCTTTAAATATCTGCTCACATTGAGAGGAAGTTGGTGGGAACTCATACCATGGGGGAGCAGGCTTTGAGCCTACAAGGAGTCCTGTGTGGTGCCAAAGCCTGTGTGGCAATGTTGAGGACTTATAAGGACCCTAAACTATGGAGCAGGCAGGGCCTAAGCAGCAGCATTCCTGCCTGTGTGAGATCCTGGCGATACTCCACACAGAATAGTGAATACAGAACTGCTTGATCCCCCATGGTGGGATTGAAAAGACCATACCTAGGAACCTTGTTTGTAGAAAGGGACTAGAAAGACAAGCATGGAAGTAAGCAAAGAGGGTGATCTAATATTACTTGTGGATGCCCCATCCCTGGAAGTGTTCAAGGCCAGGTTGGATGGGGCTTTGAGCAGCCTGATCTAGTGGAAGGTGCCCCTGCCCATGGCAGGGGGGTTGGAACTAGATGATCTTTAGAGTCCCTTCCATCCCAAACCATTCTGTGATATCACAAATTCTGAAAGACATTGATAAAACTATTTTTATGCCTGTGCCATGGCATTTTGTTACTTTGCCCGACTACATTAATTCCTGGAGAAGAAAGATGTGTGTGGCTTTGCACTTAAGCTTTTACATAAAATTTCAAAAGAGAAACATTGTTCATTGAAAAGGGAATTGGTATCTTACATAAGTGTCCAGCCTTTCTTTTGGAAACTTGCTCTCAGGGAATGTGATTTCAGAGCCCAGAAGTCTAGCAGATGTTATTACTATTTCTGTTTTACAGGTCAGTGCTTTTGGTTTTTATGCTCTGAGAAATGCCTACAGCTGCTAGCCTGTCTTTTATGTTATAAAAACAAGTCAATTCTTTATCGTATTGTTAAGTTATACACGATTTTTTCTTTTTCTGGTAAAAGGAAGATACTGTTGAACATTGCAAAAACATCTAGTAACCAATAGTTTTGTTAGCACACTGTGTCATCTTATTTCCATGAAGGGCAACAGTGGATAATTTTGCAGTGAATTTTGTTCTTGAGATCCAGGCCCGTGGCATTAAACAGAACAAATAATCCCACCACTTAACTGCAATAAAAGGAAAATATTTCAGTATTGTAACCGAAGTTTTTAATGCCTCTGTTGATAATAAGGTTCACATGAGTGATGATGTAGTAGCAGCATTAACTGTTGTTTTCAGACATTTACATGGGAAAACGTTGCCAACTCTCACTGAACAAAATTTTCAAATATCTATTTTCTTTCCATTTCATCTGTGTTGTTACTGATTAGTTACTGTATCTGAGAAAGTTTTCTTCAGTTTCCCTCAGTGTCTAATAGCCAGACTAACAAAAAGGCAGTATTTCTGTCCCTCTGCTCAGATGAATAATTCATTGCCCTGCATTTTCTTGTGTCAAGTAAATTTCAACTCTTGCTTTTGTGAAGCTGGTTTATGAGAGGTCCCGGACACACAGAAATTAATTTGCTGCCTTCAGGCACGTCATTTTCTTTACTGAGAGGGAAGTACCAGTTTATTTCTGTTAAATTTTGGCTGAAGAATTTGCTATGCTGAGTGTTAGAGGGATGGTATCCTTTAATTGAAGTTGGAGTTTGGCAGGTTTTTTCAGGGCTGTTCTGCTGCTATTCTCCCCAGCTCAGCTGAACAAAGGGCTGGAGAGATGCTGGCGGTGTTGCTTGGTTACAATTCATCAGTGTGAATCAGTGCTTCACGCAGCTCCTTCTGCGGCTGAACAACCCGGAGACTTCTCGGCACTGTGTCACTGATGTGAGCGGAGATGTGAGCAGACTGGGGACCAGCTCAATTACTGTAATACCACACCTTTGCACAGGGATTTGAACAGCAGTGGTTGACTTTCAGTGCTTGAAGTCAGGCGATTTGGAGCTGTCTGTTTTACATGGCTTTGCAAGCATATAGCCAAGTAAAGCAAATTTTAACACTGTGTTTTGTTGCAAGGTGTGTTTGACAAGTTTGGCACTTTGGCATCTTTCTGTATTCATCAGGGAGATTAAATCCTTCATTAAGTATGTTCCTCTGGAATAGACACACCATATGCAGAAGCCTGCCTGCAGGCAAGGTGAAATATGTAAGAGAACTGCTACCTTCCTCTTATAGCATTTGACCAAGTCTTAATCTGGCACAAAATGAAGCTGGTGGAGTTATGCCAGTTTAGACAATAGGAAGATGTGACAGGTTATTTTTAACACCATGAAGCGAATTTTCTCTACTCCACTTAAATCTGTTTTGCTACTTACGTGTTCTTGCTGTTCAAGACATGACTGGAGGAAATGTTAAAAGAGACAAGAGGTGTCCAGTTTGTGATTTCCAACAGCATTGTTTTCATCTACATCTTTTTCTAGCTTTTACATGAATCCTGAAATTATTTCCTTCTTCCTCTCTCTTTTAGGCTCAGCAGTTTTCCATTTCTTCTCAAATCTACCATACTTGTGTCTTTTAATTTCTCTTTGCCTCTATTAAGGGCCTCACTAGTAAAAGCTTATATTTGCCACACCTTTCATCTTACCAAGCTTCCTCTGTTTTCTCTAGTATCTGCTATTTAATGCAGCTTGTTGCATGGCTGAACATTAAGACCATTTGGAAGAATCTGTAGGAAAAGATGCGCTGAAGTGCCATCCACTTCACTTGGTTTGCAAAAGCTGAATCTATGTTAAAAAAATAATCTAGAGCTATCTAAAACACAAATATTTCTATGAGTAGATTCTCTGCACTGTTTTGCCTCCTGGTGATGGTATCTGTAAGATGGCCTTCCATCAGAAAATTGTTTCAGAGTATCTGCTCTGCTTAAAAAACAGTTGCACTGCACAGAGCTGTGTTTTCTGATTTGTGCTGTGTTGTTACATGCTCAGTTTTTCTTTACCAGCAGGTGAGTATATATTTAATATCTTAAATTTTCAGTATGTTTCCTCCAAATGCCTATTGGTTATCTATAGGGATTTTTATATTTTGAGTCTGTTTAAAACCTGGATTTATTTAACCCTGCTGAATTCAGACTGTGACATCCCTAACTATTTTTGTCTGGAAATTTAAGTGCTTATGGGTTAGGACTTAACTCTGACTTAACTTCTGCAATAAAATGAGAAAGGGAATTGAATGAAAGAACTATAATTTTCCTATCAATAGGAGCTTTGGCTCCTGTTCAGAAAGGGATTTGAAGCACCATAATACTCATCTGGTTTTGGGCAGTTATAATTGCTGCAGGGATAGACTGATTCCCTGGATAAATAGAGATGTTTATGGGGAGGGAGAGATCTGAAGCATAGCTAAAAGACTGCTTCCTGACCTCAAGCCAGTGCTGAACACAGATTTATCAGGCCACTGAATTCACTGAATCTGGCTACAGTGAAAGGAGAGCCTTTTTGGGGGTACACTGCATACATTAGGAGTAAGCATTAGGTGTGCCATTGCCCAGCTGAGCGGGGCTGCAAAGACACTTGGGTGCCTTTCCCTTCCATGAAAGCATTGCTTTGTTTCTACCAGCTAGAAGGCTATTGTGGAGTGATTCCTTTTAAGCTCATAGCTGGACTTCTCGAGGCATGACAGGCCAGTTCTCCTGTCCCCGAGAGCCTTCTTTAGGACAGCAGCTGCCTGTGTGGTGGTTGGCTGGTAGGTACACCCACTGCAAACAGAGGTAGGTACACCCAGTGTGAACTCATGCCCTGGCTGAGCTGGAGTCCTCACAGATATTCCTGTCTGGGACTGGCACTGTCCACTTGAGCAATGAGGGAGCTGCTCACGTGTGACAGTGTGCTCAGATGTGATGGGGAAGCAGCTGGCTGGAACGAAAGGGCTTGTTTCTGCACCGATACCCCTCAGCTCTCCCAGCCTCATGGGCCCCTCCAGCCTGTGGGAGCCTTGCCACACGTGCTCTGCACAGCACTGCTTTCATGCCATTTTTGCCAAGATGTTCCTTGGAGCCAGTAGAAAGCAAACAGGCATCTTTTCCAGATAATTGGGTCTTTGACATTCATGCTAATCTGCGTATGAGGAGGCATTATTTCCTTTTGCTATACAGGATGATAGGGCAGGGTATACCCCATCCAAGGGACTCAGAGGCACTTAAGCTCTTCAGGTCTGGCTCAGTGTTTACTTTTCATCTGTTAGAAAATACATCCTGAGGAATTTGCAAGCTAAATAGAGTAATTAATACAATGGCATGGCAATAACTTAAAATATTTACATGGCCAGAAAATGCAGTGTTCTTGTGTCATCATAAATTTCCCTGATTTGCTTCCTTTCAGTTTTTTTTCTATGTTGAGTTTGGCTTTAGATTATACTTCATAGTATGGTGTATAGGATAACATTTTTTTGTTTTCATATGCTTAATATTCTCTCATTGCATTTATTAATGTTGAGGCTGTGCACAGGGTGGGTGGTTTCTTCTGCTTTATTTATGACCAGATTTGAAATAGATCTTACTTTAAGGTTAAAAACTTTCTGGTTTCATTGGCATGAAGAGCAGGAAATGTCACCCTCCATCTTTGTATGTGTTCTTCCTATATTCAAAACAGGTGCCTTTTTATCATAAAACCAGCTCAGCAGCTGTCCCTTTGTCCTGGGTGCTATGCAGCGGCCTTTACAAAGCCAGGAGTAACTTTTGGCCCTCCCTTTCCAGGAAGGACCCAGCTAAGCTTCCTGAGTAACATCAGCCTCCACTAAGAATTCAGGTCAGGATCTCCCTGCTTGTTACCTAGCAACTGGGGGATACTGGTGCTTTTTCCTCTGACCGACTCCTTCTGCGTTAGATACAGGGATCGCCTGGGAAGGGATCAGGGCAGTGCTCATAACTCGTGCTTTGGGAAGGCAGAGGAGCCCCATGTTGGGTATCTGATGCGATGTAGGATGCACTGTCCAAGTCGAACCAAATTGAGACTTTCAGGATTCTCTGCACAAACTTGAAAGTGCCTCTGCTGTTTTGCTACCATTTAAATGTCTGGCAAGGTGACAGATCCCTTCTGAAACACCAGTAGCCTTTTGTGGTGTGTTGAATCTGACAAACAGAAACCTACGCAGGTAAGCAGCTGAAGAAAGTTTATGTCTGAGATACTTTAAGGGTTGTTTTCCTACAGGTGAAATGTGTTTCTTGATTACACAGGTGCACAACATTCACTTCTGGGACTATTGACCTGCCTTTGTACTTATTAAAGTTTCATTGGATGGTAAGTAAAAAAGTTAAATAGGAAGATGAACCGTCTTCCCTTGTTCTTTGTGGTGTGTGTTTATATATAAATTGTTGAAAACAACCTTTAAACTTCTCTAGTTAATTTATTGTAGAACTGGCTAATGAAAAATCTTTAAGTGATCAAGAGTTATTGGTTGCCATGCTCTCACTGCAACTCATGTTGGTAGCATGTTTGCAAAATAGAAAGCAGCAAGTCCCTCTGGCTGTGTATTGTTTGCAGAGGCCAGCAATCGTTGCCTCTGGTTAGTAACACAATGGGATTTTGTTTCCCTGTGATAGGTTACAAGTAGAAGCCCTTTGTCAAATGTAAAAATTAGAGCGATGTGCCATTTTAAGAAAAATATTTACAAAAAAAATTTTCTTCCTTGTGTTGTAGCTTCTCTTCTCTACTCACAAATAGTGGGAATCAAACCAGAGTATGTTCATATCTAGTACTGGTACAGGGCTGGCCTGATAGTTCTCTGAAGGACCACTCTTCACAGAAAATACAGTTTTCATATTTTGAAAAAACACGGAAATTAATGTTTCCAGGTGCATACAAGCTGTTTAACTTGCCTTTTTTCAGAGGTCTATAAGCAGCACATTCTATCTCTTCAGAAATATGAATTGATACAGCTCCAATTAACTTGAGCAAAGGCATGCCAAGTGACATCAGCCAAAGATCTGGCTGCACATCTCTGGGACAGGTACACTGTAAGCATGTTGATATGGTTTTTGCACAGAAGGTTGTAGTGGTGGATTCCGAATAGGGACATAAAAGACCAGATTATTTTTAAGCAATATATTTTAATTATTTCTAATGTGGAGCTGTTTAATTTGAGTGCTGACTCTCAGGCATTCAGAAGTTGATTTCTTCAGAGAGAATAAGTGCAGCTTCAACTGATATTTTCCACATTTAGTATTCAGAAAAACAATTCCCAGAGTCTCACATTGCATACCTGATACAGCAGCTGCTTTTTAAGTGTGCATGTCCAATTTGCTATCCCAGACTTTTTGTCTCTATCATGCTTATGGGAGAGCTCATACATTCATTCCTAGGACTCGCAGGGTGTGTGTCCACATGAGAAGAGCGAAAAAATATATACCAAGTCAGTATCTTCATGCAGTTCATGATGTCCTTTATTACAAAAAGCTCTCCCAAGTGTGTAACTTCATACTACTGTCTGATTAGGTGATGTAGGACAGAGTAGGAAAAATATCTGTTTGAGGAGGTGCTTCACATTTCATTTAATTGTTCTGGTCTCTAGGTCAACAACTTTCAGGAGGCAGTTAACAGCAGAAACCTCTTCAGTAGCTTTGATCTAGCTCTTTCAGTAAAATAGCACGCTCAGAACATAGTGTGGGACCTGAGAGATTTAGTCACCCAGCACCTCCTGATCTTGTCTCTGTTCACAAAGCCTGGTAGTGTCCTCTTAGTAATGCTCTTCTGGCAGAGCTAGGAGCTCTGCTAGATATCTCATTCCCTACCCATTGCTGTGACTCACAAATATTTTTAAAATGTTTAAAAAAAGGAGGCCTTTCAGCAAAGAGGATCAGAATTTCTTCAGGCTTGAGCTAGTATATTTGCCAGCTGCATGTAAAAGGCTAAATATTTTCCCATTATACCTACACCAGAGACACTCTGTAGATACACAGATGGCTGGGCCCTTGCAAATTCAGCCAAGGGAGCATATGCTGGCACTTCGGGGTTTGAAAAGAAGCTGGAATGGGTCCTGTAGTCTGGTATTGGCAGTCAGCAGCAGCATCTGGGTGGTTGGACCTAGGAAAGAGCCAAGTCTGGAAAGGTTATTGCAACACTGGCCTTGCATGAACAGTGTTCCTTAATAGTAAATAGCTCAAACATGTACTTGGACTCTGCAGTAGAGTAGTCAAGAGGAGGCAGGTGAATGCTTTCTCTCTGTTTGTCTGTCAACATGTGCAAGCCCAACTAGGGGCTGGGAAGCTTAAATCCAAGAGTTATCTTTGTGTCATTTAGCTATAGAGGCTGCCTGGGACCCAGTGTCTGGTTCTGGGCATCTGGCTGCCAGAAGAGGTGGGCTTGGAGTAGGGCAGGTGCAGAAAAGAGTTAGTAAAATGTCAGGATAATAGAGAGCTTCTATGTGTGAGGAAATTAAGATGCCATGACTTATTTGGCTTTGCAGATGAAGGCTGAAAGGGGAGATAGACATCTTCTCTAAATACCTGTGGCAAAAGAAAAAGGCTCCTTCAAGGAAAGTATTACATTAGCACAAAAACAAACAGGTATACACCAGTCATTTAGTCTGGGATTTTCTGACCATCAGAGTTACCAAGTTCTGGAATAGAATTTGAATTTGAATACTTTTCAAAATAAGACTTTAATCAGCCTGTGAAGGGATTATATTGAGTGTTTGCTTGCACTGAATGCTCAGGAAATTCCCTCCGATAGTATGTTCCCAAGTTTTATTCTGAAACACCTATATGGGGCTCGAAGATAAAAGTATACCAAAACGTTCCTCAGGATTTCCCTAAGGAGTTTTCACCACATGAGGGAACTGAAAAAGTCCCGGCAATGCGTGGAGCTCCTGCAATGAGGAGGGCCTGATAGGTGGGATGCATCTGATAGTAACAGGTCTTTCAAAACCACAGAGCTAATGAGCCTTTGTGAGACTCATCTGACTTTGGACCTGCCCAAGGGACCAGCAAAGGCCAAGAAATGCTGGGACCCTTCTAAGATACCGTGAGACTGATTATTTTGGACTTGAGTTTCTAATTTGTTGCTGTAATAGCTCCATACGCACAGAATTTTCACCTACCTCCCTGGGAAAGCAAGCAAAACACAGAAGTTTGAGGCAGGAAGTTCCCTCCCTAGGAGTCATGGGGTGACCCTGGAGGTCTGTGCCATGCCTGAGAGACAAGTTGTTCCTGACTGAAACCACTTTGGTGGTTTCGCTGTGCACCACCTGCCTTGGTAGGAATTATTGCAGACCCACAGGAGGTGGGAGAAAAGCCCACACAAGTAGGGTTTTTTTGCACAGTTTTGCTTTTTGAGCTTTGATTAGGAATACTGCTCTGCCACCCTCTGTCCCAGTGGTGTCCCTTTTGCTGCCCATGGGGATATTGTCTGCTTCTCCGTTTCTCTTCCTACATCTGGGCTCTTTCTAGCATATGAATGTCAATGGAATTTAATTTATGAATGCTGCAGTACATTTTGTTGTGCTTATTTAAATAAGGCAGAGATCAAACATTCTACAGTCACATGTAAAGGTGATCACAAATGGGTGCTCTTTATGTCATGCTGGATTTCTGCTACACTCTTGCATTTATATTTGCCAAATTACAGGCAGGAAATTTTTGAATTAATGACAAATATTTCCTAACAGTAGTTACTTAAGTGCCTGCACATGTTAAATTAACCATAATAATCTTGTCATAGTCATGAATTAATAACCTGCGTCTCATTGGGCTTTTCAGAGTTGAAGTAAAACATTTGTGGTATATTCAAAGAAGGGAGCCTGGGGATAAATGTAATGTCTCCAAATGGCTTTCCATTCCTGTCCCCATCATCCTATCCCCCTCGCCAAATACGCCCCAAAGGCTATACAGGAACCTGACAAATAGGTTTAGAAGGGGCAGAAAGGAAGAGATCTCCTCTGCAGAGGGGTGTCTCTTTCAGGTGAAGTGATTTAGACTTATTCACTCCTGAAATGTCTTCCTCTCCATTGCTGAGAGGGAGATGCTGCCAGAGGCAAATGCACACGCAAGAGATTTCTGACAGAAATCTTGAGCAGTGAGGAGTTTAACAAGGAAGGTGCTTATCATGTCAGAGGAGGATTGGAAGAACTTCTGTCCCAGTGGCAGAAAGGAGAAGAGGCTGGGGGCAAGTGGTAATGTGGGAAAAGGGAGACATTTCTCACAGTATGGAGCCTTGGGAACATGATCAAGTTCCCTTTGCCTCCTGAGTTCCACTACCCTACAGGGTGCTGGGGGGAGCTGGGCCCTAGGCCAGAGAGGGCACCTCAGTCTATGCCACTGGCTCCAGCTGAGCTGGACCAAGGGACAGGCCTGGAGCTGAGCATTGCTTCTGCATGACAGGCTTACTCTGGTCCCTGCTCTGGGAGGTATAGCTTGAAGAACATCAGGAGAAGCATGTAACCTCTCCTGTGAGGAGAGGCTGCAGCAGCTGGGCCTATTTAGTCTAGAGAAGAGAAGACTGAGAGGGGATCTTATTAATGGATATAAATGTCTTAAAGGCAGGTGTCAGGAGGATGGTGCCAGACTCTTTCCAGTGGTGCCCAGTGACAGGATGAGAGCAAAGGCTATAAACAAAAACACAAGAAGTCTTACCTCATCATGAAGAACTTTATGTTTGAGGATGACAGTGCAGTGGAATGGGTTGCCCAGGGAGGTTGTGGAATTTCTCTCTCTGGAGACATTCAAAAGCCCACCTGGACATGTTCCTATGTCACCCGCTCCAGGTGACCCTACCTTGGCAGGGGGCGTTGGCCAGATGATCTCCAGGGGTCCCTTCCAACCCTAACAATTCTGTGATTCTATGATGTGCTTTCTGCTTCCCAGTCCAAGGGAATGAGTGGGCTTGTGCAGGTGGCACACTAGAGATTTGCCTCTGGATTTCCGACAAGGTGGCAGTAAAAACTATTAGGCTGCATTCCGGGTTTTGACTTTCAAAAGTCTGCAAGTCTGAAGCAGCAGCTGGAGGTGATACATACAGAATGGCTCGCCAGAGGTTATATTTGCTGAGATTATTGCTGCAGGGAAGGAGTGAACGAGAAAACAGAAATCTGAGCTAGTGACAGTTATTTCCATTTGCTCATATCTTTGCTTTGGAGCACAGTGTGGTTTGGAGCATAGACCTGCAAGTAAATGAGATAAGAGCTACAGAAAAATATTTCCTCTCTTTCAAATATAAAGAACAATTATGTCCTGAATAGATAGTAAGAATGAAAATTTGCAAGTTCATGTCATGAAGGGAGTAAATGACAAATAATTATGGCTCTTTCATTGGTGAAGTCCTGACTGTTTTTCTTATAGACTGTGGAGAAATGTTCCAAATGAAGAGGAAAAGACTCAGCAATGAGTCTTGTATTGTGGCATGGAAAGAAAGCAACCTTCCAGGCTTTTTGTGTAGGAAATTATTTGGATTATGAAGTCCAACTTAACTGAACTCCTACCTGAAACGTCTGAGGGAGTCATATATTACAGTGACTTTGTGTTAAAAATCTCATGCTCTTTTTTTCTAGAAGTGATCTGAATGTTACTGGTATGAAGGAAAGATAAAGGAGTCCATGGCTTATCTGTCTCCCATCAGGGCTCAAGAAAATAATTACCATTTGAAGGCTGAGAGGGCCTAAATTAGGAAGGGTCAAAAGAGGCTAAATAAGGTCCTTTCCAAATAAAAGCATGCCACAATGTACTATCTTAGAGCAAGCCTCGTACAGCAGTTAAACAAGAGGCTGTTCAGCTTTGCTTTTGACCTGTGGGGTTTAATGCAACAGGAATGTGGAATGTGTTTACAAGGTAGCAGTTATTGCTGAAATATGTGAATGCTGTTGCCTGGGGAAATTTCAGAGGATTGTGACTGTGCTGACTGTGGCTGTACCTCTTGGATGGACTGTGTGGATATTGGGGAGGAAACTGGCCTCAGAGTCTGCAATCTACAGAGGGAATGCAGGGCATGATGCTTCCCTTCCCCACCATGTCCCACTGCCATCCCGTGCCTTCAGCTGGATCTCACTCCATTCTTGCTGCTCCTTCGTGCCAGGATGACCTGGGAGCGTGACCTGGTCCTTGCGCTGGAGACATGGCTTCTTGTTATCCCTGCATCCGAGGGGACTCCAGGTCAGCACACGGCTGCAGCCGGTTCAGCAGAGGGGTCTGGGCTGGAACAAGGTAGAGCTGAGGACTGAGAGCCCCTGATGGCACCTTTCATGAGCAGGTCCTGGAAATCAGCCTGCTTATGTTCTGGCTAGTCTCAGCTGGTAGGCTGGTGTATCTCTGCCTGGAAGGACTCAGGCTTCTCCTAGAAATATCTATGTTGTTCTCTTTGCATTTCCACCTTCTTTTTTTTTTTTTTTCTCTCTCTATTTTAAATGTCCAATATTAAGACTATTCTGCACATGGTTCATAGATGATTTCAATAATTACTTCATCCTTCCAGCACAGGAATTCCCAAGGAAGCTAGTAAAGCCCAGCTTAGTCTCTTTATTTCTTTCACTTTCCTTCTTACTAAATTTGCCTAATTTTTGTCGCACCAATGGCAAAATATTTGGAAGTAGGCCTAGGGTATAACTATATTCTGTATTCAGTTGAACCCAACATTTTTAAAGATTTGTCATTAACTTTTAGAGAAACTTCATAAAACTGTTGAAATTACAATGTTGACTATACCACACATTATGGACCTGTGAAATCTGGGCCAAATTCAGCTCTAGATGTTAGCAGTTGATCTCCGTGTCTGGTTAACTTGTCCCACTGAGTCTCCTTCAGAACAGCAGGTAAAGCTGAACAAGGATCTCATTCCAGGTACTGCTAAACACTTTCTGCATCTTAAACTCCCATTAACCTCTGCGCTCTACAAGAACACCCTTACATTAGGCTAATTGATGGGGCAGCAGGTGTCAGTGAGCCATTGCTCAGGGTTTGCTGTGCTTACAGGGGAGACTTACTCTTTCTTCACCACAAAGGAAGTGTGTGTGCGTATGCAGGTGAATAGACAACTTATTATATTCATAGTTCCAAAAAAACAAGGAAGGATCAATGAAAGCCCTGTTATATTTCCATGAATTTAAAGGCACTGAGACCTTATAACACTGTTGATACTTCTACTCATTCTGAATACCAAAAGACCTGGTATAATTATTTTTGTGAAATAGCTTCTGGAATGTCCCAGTGCTGAATTTAACAGTAATTGAAATTGCAATATGTAGAATCAAATGTAATTTTGTTCTAACTAAAGAAAGGCCTTTTAATTTATTTTCTCTTTTGCTTTTCAAGGAGAGGCACAGTGAATTTTTAATACTTCACTTGACAGACTCTTGACTCTGAGTGATGTTAGCCTGCTATTCTAAAAAAGTATGACCTTCTTCAGAACATTATTAGCAAAATACTCTATGTGAACACTTGATATTATTTAAGTTAAAAATACAGATTGTGCTTCTATGAGTTAAAATGGCTGGTACAAACCTAAAAGTCTGGTAGTGTACTGTGCTGTTTGTGCTCATAAATACAGCACAGGATCTCTGGTAGGCAGCTAGCTAGGGGAGATCTTGTGTCCTTGTGTAAAACAGCTATGCCTTTATTATCCCTAAATGCTGAGGAATAAAGAGAGCCAATGTGGCTTTTTTACTTTAACAGTTCTCTTTATAATCATGCTTTCCATGTTGGTGGAATAAATCTCCTGGACCCTCTATTAAATCACAAAAAGTAAAAGACCGAAAGCAAGAAAGAAGGATTAGTGCATAGGAATAAGACATTTCACATGAGTTTGCTTTATTCTTTTGCTCATGCAGACTCTTCCACCCACCCCCCTTCCTGAAATTATTTTATATGGTTGTTTGTTTGCTTTAGTTTTGGTTTGTTGGGGTTTTTTGGTTTTTGTTTAAAGAAAGCACGCAAGTCAAGCTAAGGCTTTTCCTGTGAACAAGTATGACCTTTGTGAAGATGTATACCCTCAAATTACCAGGCTCTATCAGGGAAGAAAGTTCCCTTCACCCTTCTGGAACAGCTAATTCCCTGCACTATCCAGGACACCAGACTGGATACTGGGCAGTCCTAGTATTGCCTTCTGACCTCTTTTGTTTGTGTGTTCTGTAGCAATGCACTGTTTTAAAAAATAAAAATCTCACTCCTCACAAGCTGCTTGGGAGGAAAGTTTATCTTATGGAGTGTTTCTCACCTCTCTCAGAAATGCTGAGGGAAGGAAGGACTATTAATTCTTGGGGAGAAAACAAGAGGTAGAAAAAGAAGGTTTTTACCTCTCCCTCCCATCTCTTGGAAATGCACTGTACTTGTAATAGAGAAAGGAATGTGCTCTTGGCAGGGGCATGGCAGAAGGGCTGATGAGAATCTGCACAGCATTTGGAATAGCAGGGGCAGTTGCTCCAGAGGGTAATTTGGGCTGGTTAGGCAAAAGAAAATATACACTGCCCAACAGCAGTGGAAGACTGAAAACAACTGAATGCCCAGAAAACCGTTCAAGGGTTCAAGAAGAGTTCTCTGTTGTAGCTCCTTAAGCCTCACCCGGTATTCGTGGCAGGCCTTGCCCTGTTTGCACAAAGGCTCGGGCTTGAAGCCCATGCAGCAAACTCTATCCTATCTCCCCTGTCCAGCCTTCCTTTTAGCAGGTATTTTTTTACATGTCATCCCTTGATATCTCTTCTCAATGATCACAGAGATGTCCAGCATCACCTTATGTTTACATTGTATGCAACAGGAATTTGAGTGATGGATGCGAGTACTGCAAAGGCAAGGGCTGATGCAAAGGGGCAGCAGTGTGTCAAGAGTTACACATTGCTGGTCCTTGGGGCACAGCTTGGTATTCCTCCACCTCCACCCATGTTGGAGGTGGAAGAATAGCAAACTCTGGTGCAAACAACAGCATTGAAAGAGATATGTGCTGGTGCAACTGACTTTTATTAGTTATTTCTCAGAGAAAGGGCAAATCACTCACAGCCAGCTCTATTCATTATGACAGTGAGTGGGAAGAGGATTAGAGGATCCTGAACTGGCAGAGTTTTAAAAGAGAAGGAGATTGACTTTATGTTCAGGATGTGTGTTCTCACCTGGATGCTGGCCTAGGACTCATGCAGCCATGGAGAGGATGCTGGCAGCAAATACGCTTGAGCCAGACTTGCTCTGAGCACAAGGAGTGGTTCACAGGTTCTCACCACACCAACGTGGTTGTGCAATATGCAAATTATCTTTTAACATCAGAACATGCTACAAACATTGCATTAGCTGGAGATAAATGTTAGCCACAAGCAAGGGAACAAAACCTTTTATTAGCCATTAATGCAGATAAGAAAAGATGGGTAAAGTGTGCCAGCTTCAGTGCGAGACAGACGAAAATGGATAGCAAACTATCATTCAGACAGCCAATCATTTGTGAAAATACCACGTTTTGTTGATGTTCTCATGGATATCAGTCAGTGTCGAGTGCTGACAGCAACGAACACATGAAGTCATAGACTTTGCAAAGCAATACTTTTTGTTTACTGATACACACCATTTGAACAAAGTGGAAGGAGATGATTGTCTGCCCAATTTTGAAAACAAAAGGCAAAGTTTCATACAAAAAGTGAAAGGGTGTTTTTCTTTCTGCTTTGGCATGAAGTTTCTTTTTGATATTTTATTTAGGCTTGGTAGTACAAACCAGTGCAGAAAATGTCTCAGAAAATGTCTTCTTTTCTCAGAAAATGTCTTCCCTGGGTTAAATTATTTTTAATAATTTAAAAATTATGAGGACGCAGCTAGAATATGAACAGATAATGTGGAGATGCTGACATATGGTAGAAAGGCAGAATGACCATTCAGTCCCCGTGCTGGCACTCTGGATAAAGCTTCCAGGATGGCTGTGTGTATATAAGCATGCACTCAGGTGCATTTATTCCCTTGATTTAAAAATTGGAGGCCAAATAAAAAATGAAAAGTGAAACACTTTGACCTAAGGAGAGGTCTGAAGCAGGAAAATATATGGCTTTGGAAATGGTGTTGCAGTTGTTATGAAATTATCCTGTCCTTTTTATGAGCTTTTTGGATGTGTTTATACAGACTAATGAGTTTCCCAGAGACCTGCACCTCACTCATGTGGACACTCCTAATACCTGGGCTCATACGTGCTGTGCTAGCTCAAGGGGAGCACTTCACTATGCTTTTTAGACCTTCTCTTGCAGGTTATTTATCTTAGAAAGAAAAGCTCAAGGTTTCAATCATTTGGAAATGATTTCATAATTGGACATACTGTGAGAGATTTCGTTTGGGCTAGGCTCAAGCATTATCACTTGGGAGCACTGGAAGTTGTTTGAGAGTTTGAAAGGGGGGGACCGCGATCTCTGTTTGCTGGAGGAGGTCTGAGCAGAGAGGTGTGTTGAACAGCAGGGTTTCTTGAGCTGTGTGAATACCTGCCTGCTGCCCTACACTTCCTTCTGCCACACCCTGCGCAATGTTTTCAGCACCATGTCTCCCCTGGCTGCAGAGACAAAGCTTTGCTTGGGAGGCAGGTGATCACAACACACTTTTGAACCTGCTATGCCAAGGCAGGGCACCCCGGGGCAGTGTCCAGGTGGTGCTCTTGCTGATGCACATGCCAGAGAGCTGGAGTGCCTCCAGGGTTGTGAAAGCACTGCTGATGTGCCTGGGGTGGCAGAGGACCATGGCAGGCTCTCTGGGCTTGCTCCCTCTGGGAACTGTGACCTCTCCCGTTTCTGCAGTCCAGGTGACAGGAGAAGAGGCTGCGTGGCCTCTGGATGATGCCTTCATTTCAGGTCTGAGTCCTCAGAGAGGGGGAGGATGAGAAAAGGCTGCCTCAGTCTTTGCTCCTGGCACTTAGGATGGTTTTGGGTTGGTTACTCTCTTAGCTAGAGGAGTATCTGAGTATTTGGGTTTTCTTTATATCCCAGAATCCCTGCTTTATTTTCTTCTTCCTCCCACCCCCCCACCCAGATCTTCAAGGCTGTGTGATACCAGTAGGAATGTTATAGTGTATATTGTGATGTTCTGAGAAAAGAGCAGCTCTTCGTCTCATGTGAAATAATTTCTAAATTCAGATTTTTTAAACTCCTCGTGTTTCTACTAGAAAAGGGATAATATACAAAAGAGTAAGGTGTAAATTGCTGTTGGTTTTTGGATACACACTTTTGAGTGTACTGGCATTTGGAAGGGATAAAAAGGGAAATAAAAACTTGTTGTGCTGATATATTCCATCTCTATTCCCTGCAGTGGCATAGTCTCAGATGTATTTCTTGTATCACAGCTTATCAAAAAAGGACCTAGGAAGGAAGAAGGAAAGTGAAAAACGTCTCTGCTGGGAAAAATCCAATATAGCAAAAATACTGTTATAAACAGGTAATATTTATCAGTTTGTCATTAGACATTATATTTGGCTTATAAAAGCTCATAATAAATTGATAAACCAAGTACCTCTGGTATTCCACTGTGAAAAGAACCACACATACAGTGTGGGGAAAAAAGGAGGAAGAGGGTGTGACTGCCAGCAGTGTGATAAAATCTTGCCCTTGCTAACAAGGGAGAACCAATGCAGGTTGCTTCTTTAGGATGAAAATTCTGCTGAGTTTTCAGATCACAGGATGATTTAATTAAGTGATGGACTTCAGTAAATCCTTGGGGAAACTGGAAACGATAAAGCTCGGCAGCCAAGCCTCTAGATCCAAGCATAAGTGCACAATGAATGCCACCCCTCCCAGTGGGTGCCAAATACAAAGCTGCTGGATTTTGTCAGTATTTCGTTGCACAGCTCTTAAGCTTGTAGACCATTATAGATTTTAAACAAAGCTTTGAGGGTGAAAAAACTTGGCTCCAGAGTGAAAACTGCAATCTTTGTTTACATCAAGAAAATGACAAGCAGTTACAGTCATATCAAAGGTAAACTCTGGATTTTTTTGTTTCTCCTCTTAAGTATCATGTTTTAATCAAATCTTTCCTATGATGAATGTATTAATACTGGAGGGCTTGTTGCTGATGATGAGGAAGAGGCTTGAAAGATTGAAAATCTGCCTAAAGATGCCGTTAAAGTACATTATACTGAAAGAAAAAGGGAGGATATACATAGTATGGTTCTCTTTGGGAAAAAAATAGGATTATCTCCTGGTGGTGAAAACCAGTGTTTTCACCAAAGGAAGCATTTAAAAGGAAACCCAGCTTCCCCCACGTTAATAAAAACAACAGTAAATTTTAAGGTGGAAATGAATATGATTGTCTACAGCTAGGTTTGGTGAGACACTAAGGCAGGCAGGGCTTGGCTTGCAGAGCATCACAGAGGGATCTCTGGCAGCTGCTGGATGCTCAGCAAGGACCAGTATTTCTTCACACTGTCTTGGGATATTGCTCCAATGCAAACCATCACTTGGCAAAGTGCTCAAGCAAGTGGCTAAGTGTCAGCTTCAGTGTTTGCTCAGAACCAGGGTTTGCTAAAAATGAATCTGTTGACTTTTGAGCATTTTTCTGAAAACCTGAACACCAGCACACTGCCCAGAAGCATTTTGCAAGTTCTTCCAGTCCTCTCTGCTGCCTGCTGATTCCCCCCCCACCCCGTGCCCTTCTTGGTTAAGGTAGCATGTGTCCATTCACCCCTTGATGCAAACAAATCTCCCTTGGTAATAGAAGGCACAAAACTCTTCCTGCATCCTTGGTATGGGGCGGGTGGCTGCACCTCGCTGCCCTTGCCATGGTGTATGTTTGCACAACATAGTGACTGCTGCAAGGGCTGCTGTCACCTCCTCCTCTGTGTCAGCCACCACTGGCCTGGGACAGTCACACCAAACCCTGTGTTCAGGCTGGAAACTTGTCTTTTGAACGGAAAACCAGATCCTTATAATGGCGTGATGAGTTGAGAGGCAGTTTTTACTAAAACCCTTACAGTCACCCCACTGCAAACCCAGTAGTGCTTACCTGACCCAAACTTACAGCATTTATTTGCCACAATTCAAAATAACCATTTCCTTGCTGAGGGTAAAGGAGACTCTGGGCTCCTGCACAGGAGGTTGAGGCCTCTGGTATTTGTGCCCGGTGTCTCCTGCACCCAGGTGCCTCTGACCCACATCTTGGGTTGCTTTCTGCCTCACTCCAAAGTTACCTTACCTGGACAACCTTCCTCCCTGCACACAGCCTGGGTCTCTTGGGCAGCTCTCCCACAGCAAAGCAGCCAGGTTTTCCCCCAGGTGACACTGAGCTCTCTAGGGATGACTCTGGCAGCAGTGGTGGGACCTGGTGTTATGGAAATTACACATGCCAGCCACAATAACTGGGTTCTGTTATGTTTCTGCTCAATCAATAAGCTGAAAGACAGATTCCTCTGTAAAAGTATTTAAAAAGTACTTTTTATTAATAGCATTACAGCCTGAGTTGGGCATCTCTCAAGAAGGCCCTTAAACAAAGAAATCCCTGGATAAAGCAGTACATGGAAAAATAGTATCTTTCAAGCAATCTTTGTGTGTTTTGCTGACAAGTAACAAATTGTTTACGTACTGGACAAATTTAGAACCCCCAGGTAATATAATAATCTTTCTGATTTTCTCTTTGTCACTCTGACAAGTGATCCTTAAAATAGTTGCAGATGTCAGAGGCAGCTGAGTCCACAAATACACCTGCTACTATATTTTAATGTAATAGGTAATAATAAAATATTATTGAGATTCTGGAGAGTCATTCCCCTGTAGCTCAACAGTACCCATTACAATATTTTCTAGTAGTCATTGTATGTTACTCTGGTCTCTGTCTCCATTCCTGTACTTCAGTTCCATTTACTTGTCTCCTCACAAACTCTAATCACACTTTGGGAGTTATCTCTCTCTGATTATAACAATACCAAGCAGGATCAATCTGAGGCCAGACAGCCCAACTCCACATGTTTTTTCAATTGTTTTATCTTGCTCTTGTGGATGAAACAACTCCTTCAGTAACAGGCCAGCACTGGCCCAGGATGGGTCATATCCAGAACAAATAATATAAAATAATGATGTACACTGACCTGCATCTTCCCTTAACACAGGAATTTGATTTCCCCACATAACCAAATCCCCAGGATTCCAGGGGTGATGGAATATGAGGACCACAAACACATGCAGTGGCCAAGCACCTCCCTCTTTCTCATAAACCAGGGCTCCAGCCCTGTACTCTTGCAAGAGACACAGTAGTGGAGGGCTGGCTTCCTCTGGGTAAGACACACATACTTAAATAATGTTAGGAAACAGCAAAAACATGGTGGGCCTGAAGAATTGCTGCATGAGGAAAGAAAGGGAGTGAGGATCTTGCTTCAAAATGCATGACTGGCAAGAAGAGAGCCCATTCAAGGTTCAGCGTCCTTCTGTTTACTCTAAGAGAGGAGATCTATACTGCACCCCTGGTCACATATTAGTGTCCCTCAATGTTTGGAGCATCCAGTGGAAACAGTCTGTGATCTCAGATGTCACTAAATAAATAAATCACGCTAATCTTTGCATGCATTATGGTGGAGCTAACTTTTTTTTTTTTTTAATTGGTTTTATTCTCTAGAAATTTGGCTGCCAAGGTTTGGGACAGGAACATAATTCTGGTTTGTCAGGAATATAATATACTATCTGATTGAATTTTGCCAGAGGGAACATGTTTATACTTGCCTGCATGTTTCCAACAAACATTGTCACTGTGTGGGGGTTTATCTCCCAGTGGCTTTGCTATTGAGAACTAGTGAAGTATGGCATACAAACATTTGGATAAAAAATAATGTACCCTCACCTGAGTGCAGCTGAATGCAGCAGGCTGATGCCAATGAACCACAGATGGGGATGTGAGTTATGTCATGCACAATTTATACAGAGACTGTAGAATTCCACTTCTGGATGTGTGTAGCTTATAGATGCTACAGGGCATGCATATAACAGCTGAAGCTTTAAAGGTATTGATTTACATTCCTGCCATTGCTACTGCAACGTGACAGCAGGAATCTGAGACAGCCTCTTTAACAATTGACTAGGTATGCCACAGCCCACTATACATATTTATCTGTCACCTCCCAGTGGACATTTACTTTAAAAATAAAAGTATCCTAGAATCATAGAATTGTTTGTGTTGAAATGGACCCTAAAGAACACCTAGTTTCAACCTCTGTGCCATAGGCAGGGACATCTTCCACTAGACGAGGTTGCTCAAAGCCCCATGCAGCCTGATCTTGAACACTTCCAGGAGTGGGGTATCCACAGGCAGATGCCCTTGACCAAAAGTTGCTCACCCTCATGTTTGTGTTAATTCTGATTTGGTACCTGGTGGGTGGTGGCAGGGGGTGTTTCACACCCAGGCTGTGGGTCTGACTGGTGCAGCAGCCCTGGAGCTGTCAGGCAGTAGAGGTCCTGCAGCCGTGCACTGTGGCCCAGCCCAAGTGGCTGCAGATGGCTCAGGTGACGTGTTGTGTTTTAGATTTGAGTAATAAAGGTTTCATTTCCATTTCACCAGCTTGTTGGATTTACAAGCCTTATTTCTTAAGTCTCCCAGTACTTCAGTGGATCAAACTAGCCACATTCTACTCACTCCAGGTTGTGGCATGAGCATCTGCCACCATTACAGCCCAAAGAGAGACTCTACAGCCTTTAGCTCACTATCCAGTCAGTGGCATCCATGACTTTATTCTCACTTGACCATGAAATTATGGCTCTCCAGATGAAGAAAAGAGAGCACAAAGAGACTACTGCACAAAAAATATAATTTAAATTACAGATCTAATGTCTTCAGGCTTTGGACATGTACAGTTTTGCAATTATTTTTTGGTTTAGGAATCTTAATAAGCAAAGTAATATTTTGCTTCTGAAAAGTAAAGAAGAGAGAGGAAAATGAGAAAATCAGTTGGTTTATTTTTACTCATATTTCTCTGTTACTAATTCTCCCTAACTCTGTTATCTATCCAAAAAGAAGGGAATGGAAAGAATCACTACCTTTCCCCAAGTTTCTTTAGAAAGAAGAAAAACCACAATCTGTGGAATACTTCAAATTTGATATAAGTAAGGGGAAAATACATGGGATTCTCTACTCTTGTAACTTGTACACTTGCTCAAATGCTGTAATTTTGTCATTTTGTCTCTGGTCCCAAATGGGCTGAGAAAGGGAGACTCAAAGAAGCCCACCTCCCCTGATACATATTTTTAGAAGCATTCAAGAATTCACCAAAGTCAGTCTTCAGATAGAAGAGGCTGGTCGACTAAACTGCCATGTACTATGGTCTACTGAAAGTGGAAATAATCTGTGCAATCTATTATACCTCTCTATAGCCTAATAAGTACCATATGGGATATTTTTATATATTATGTACATTTTATGCATATTTATATATAATATACCCATCCATGTTTCAACATGTATGGAGACATGTAAGCATACACGTAATATTCTATTCTATATCTTTATATTTTAGCAACTTGCTGTATGTATGTGTACACATATATAGTGAAGCACTGTTATTTTGTTGATACAACTAACACTTTTTGTACCTCTAGTGATTGTCACATGAGTTCCTCAAGGACAATGGACCCTAAGATGAGAGAGGCTGAAGGAGATGGAGAGGACAATTCAGGTATAATTTCTCCCTTGCCTGGTGAATGAAAAGTGCTGTGACTTCTGGAGCTTTTATGCCTTAGCTCTTTCATAGAAGTAAATTTGGTTGTTTAGAGAATGCATTCTGCCTTTCTCTTCCCTTTTTCCAAGAGCTGTTACATGTCTTCAGCATTTTCAGAGGCTTGAAATAAGATTTTTATAGCATCTTGTGACCAGGCTAACTTTTTTACCTAACAAGATCCAAGAGTGAATGAAATGCTGATAGGGATGCCTCGTGGTACTGTCATGTCAACTTAAACAGGCCAGGCACAAGCTGTTGGAATTCTTGTGGAAAACACTGATTTAATTTGAAATAGTTTCCTTCACAGAGCTGCAACTGATCCTAATTTAGGTCTTTCCTCACTGAGCTGACTAGAATTGCTTTTCATGGTTATTGCTTGATTCCCAGATAACTACTTTGTGATCCACTGAATCTTGTAATCAACATTTAAAATATACTCGATGCATTATAAACCCAACATTTTAAAAGCATTAGCCTCCCAACACTGTGCATTCACCTATGTATGCCTTTTCTACATTTAAATTGGTTTTGGTAGCGTTGTTCATATCATCACTTATTAGCTTGCTGAACAAAGGCAGTGGGTTTCCAAGTAATAATTTCTTTTTCATATCCCAAGCAGTTAAGACAAAATTTTTCCTTCACAGTTTAATTACCTCAAGAGGCAAGTAGAAACTCTATTAGGAATGATCCTCCACCATTGGTTATTTCTTGTGTCTCATAAACATTGTAATCCCAAGATAACAGTAATTTCATGCTATCCGTACAGTCTTGAAAGACATTAATGCAACAGTGGACTGTGTTACCCTTTGCAGGAGAAAATCCACTTTTGCAAAAATATATTTTGCAAAAATTATTTTGCAAAAAATTATAAAGAAATGTTATTTCTCAAAAATTTGAACATGCTCCTTGTTGTTTCTTCTTTATGTTTCTTCCCTTAGGAAAGAAAAAATCGAAGTTCAAATCTTTCAAAAAGTTTTTTGGTAAAAAGAAAAGGAAAGAGACATCTTCTGTGAGCAGCAGTCTGAAGTTGTGCCAGTCAACAAATGATGTCGGGGCCTCTCGTGACATGCGCACTAGTTTTGATTCTGAAGATGAACTTGAGTAAGTCTTTGGACTCTGGTAAACAAATACAAAATTTCTACAATGTCTGTAGATTAAAGACACCCCAAAATTGCCTCCTCCCCTTGTTCATAATGCTGTATTTTCAAATAGTTGCTTTTCCCAGGAAAGTACAAATTAAAATGGTTGATGCAAGGCCAATCAGAAGGGAATTGGGTGGGGTGTAGCAAGAAATATTAATGAAAAAAGCTTTCATTTAATAATAAATAAGCCTTGGGTTATAATTGCAAAAGAATGTAATTCCCATCTTCAAAAAGGAATTAGATAATTGGTTTATATCCTACCAGGATTGTCTAATGCCCCTAAAATGTAACTACTAAGGATTGTTAGAGAAAGTCAGATGACTAACCATTTATGCCAGGGTTTGAAAGCAAGGAAGGAGTAGTGGGATGACTGTAACTGAATCAGCAGGAACCAGAGGCTCTGAAGCCTTTCTTCCTCTGTGTACATGGGATTCATCTGACCAAAGGAAAAATGTCTGCATTTGAGTTCTAGAACCACAGACTCATAGAATGGTTTGAGTTGGAAGGGTCTTTAGAGATCATCCAGTTCCAGCCTCTCCACCATGGACAGGGACAGTTACTTACCAGCTGCCTTTTATAATCGGAGAGAAGTCAGCATTACTAACAAAGACTGTATCACCCTTGTGAGTGAAATAGGCTCTGGAGGTGCCTCTGTCTCCCCACTGAATGTAAACAGGAGCCTGGGATAACCACCTCCAATGTAAATGGCTGCAATTTGATGTCTGAAGTTAGACCAGATGAGTCCCATCCTGTGTACCTCTTTGCCTCTGAGAACTCTGTGTTCATGTTACCCACTATGAAAAATAACCATGAGAAACCCGGTCCAAACACTGAGATATGTCTCTGGACAGAGAGGTGGACTGAAGAGCCTCTTCGATAACTATAAAGCAAGTCTTCGCATTGGTGGATGCTGTGCCTCTCAGAAGAAACCTCCTGGTCCTCAAGCAAGGGGTGCTGCTGTGTCCAGGAATGGGAAAGGAAACCATCCTGGCCATTTAAAACGACATTATTCCATGTGGCCACCAGGCAGCGCCAAACAACCAAAAGAAATTACTAACAATATTTTTTTTCTTCTTTGATGGTTTGGTTTTGGTTTTTTTTTTTTTTTTTTCTTTCTTTTTGCTTTCATGGCATTGGCAATAGTAATGTTAGTTAGTAGAGCTTGAAGCCCTTGGAGTTCTGGGCTGGCAGCACCAGGTGGTGTGAGGTGCTGTTGCTTGACAACTTATTACATCTTGTAAGACATGGATGGTGAGATTTTCTTTCCCCCATGTGTGGCTTAACAAGGTCATGTCTGAGTGGGTGCCATCTCTGGCTGTTCTGGCTCTATTCCCGTGCTGTAACCTGAAACATTGTTACTTTACTGTTTCTTAATATTTATTTAGACAACGACCAGGAAATTATTTGCAAGGAAGGAAAATTAATTTGAACTCTCTTAATCTGAGGAGACATGCAGGGTACCTCCATTATGTGTCCGGGAGGGGTGCATCAGCTAGAAAGAGGAAATGAGGATGGAATGCTGGGATAAATGTGCCCATGCAGCAACACTGCCTGTGTGGCTGCCGCCCTTGTTGAGTGCTGGTGCGTGGGGCACCACTGCAGCCCTGACGGGCACCTACTCTGCAAATTGCTACAGATTGTCTGACCTTGGATGCATTGCAGAGATCACATTTGCACTCAGATGAATTGTTCTTCTAATGTCTCTAATGCATTCAGCAGAAGTAGCGGGCTTTCCTTCCTTCTGCAGCAAGAATGTAGATCAACTCCTTCCTGCTATTGTTTTATCAAATATATTTATAGCAGCCACTATGGGGAAAATGTTACTGTCTGCCATGATTGTTTTTGTTTCTTCAATGTCCCTATGACAGTATCTAGGATCCAGAAATACAGTTCTTTTTTCGTTTCTGCTCAATTCACTTGCTAGTTACACAAACCCAAACAATTCTCTATTCTGCACTCATTTACCATTTCATAGCTCCCTGATTTAAAAAATTTGAAAAAGGTACTCTTAAAAAATACCGCGTGCACACATTTCTTGTCCCTTCTCAGTAAGGGTACGAGCTAAGCTGAGGAAAATGAGCACAAGAAACCTCCTAGCAGGTAGCTGTCTGTCTGTGGCCTCCTCTACCATTCCCATAAGGAAGCAAGGTGCTCATACCCCACACGCACCATTTGCAAAAGAAGTTACGTAACATATACGTCAGTAGTAGGAAAGAGAATATGAGAAAAACTGACCACAAAGCATCTCCTACTTCCCCCAGCTAGGCCACAAAGATTGTCAATGAAAAAACGTGTCCCACAGGCTCATAAGAGAAAATTCGAGGGATCTTGATACAGAGCACAGCACCTTTTAAGGATTTACACAGAGGATTCCATATGAGGACTACATTGCCTGAAATGTTTTTTGCTAATGAGCTATATGGCAGAAATATATTAAAAATACTGTAGCACATTTAGATAGTAAAAGATGCTTATTCTTCCTGTGGCAGTGGTCATTCATTTGCAAGACATGGTCTTACATTAGCAAGAAGTCTCAGTACAGACTCAGTTTATGTGAACTCCACTTTGCACCTGGGCTTGCCTGTGGTACTGTGACACCACCCAGCTGCTGGCTTTCACCCAAGGGGCAGTAGCTTTTTCCATAAGACATAACTCATCTTCTGGGGTTAAACTGTCTTTAACTTTGATTCAGTTTGTTAACCTGACAGATAACAGCATTTACAGTTTTTTTTTTTTTTTGGTTCAGTTTGTTAACCTAACAGATAACAGCATTTACAATTTTTTTGGGGGTTTTTTTTGGTTTTTAAAGGTATTACTTAGGTTATCCTGAATGGCTGTATTCATGGGGAAGTCTGGAATCTTGTTTGTGATGCTGTGCATGCCTGTCTCCCATTCCACATTCAGTATACCCCTTGAATTAAGAGAAATGGCAAGAAGTTAGCATGTTTTCACTCATTTGTTATATTATTCTAGGACACATAAAGGCATTATGGGAAGCAGAGCTTTGTCACATGATAGCATTTTCATCCTTGAGACTGGGCAAGAGCCTGCAAGGCCAGTAAGAGTGTTTTCTCAAGAAAACATTTCTGATCGCATTAGAGCTTTACAGGTAATTTGGACAATATATATTTTTTTCAAATGCAAGAGATGGAATGTCTTTCTGGGCTTGAGTTTTTTTTATAGTATTTGTGGTTGAATGTTTGATTAGTAAGTAATATCTGTCTGCCGTTTACATCAAATGTTGCATTTGTTAATGAGACAGCAGTGTCCCATTTTGGTTCTACATAAATGATGGCTGAAAAATGGGTAGTTTTTTTGGTTCCCTAAGAGAATGTGTAAAGTCAGATGTCCCGTGCCCTGGATCATTCAGTTGTGAAGTTAAAATAATGGTAACTCATTGACCTCAGCTAACAAAATGTTCTGGGAAACCTCCATCACTATCATAAGCTAATGTATTTTATGCCACGCTGAAGATGAAACTCCAGCCTACCATGAAACTGGGACCTCCACCGCCAGTTGGACTTCACGCAAAGCGAACAGAGGATGCTGGGACCAGCTCTGAAGATGATGGATTACCCAGGAGCCCTCCAGAAATGGCTTTGCTTCATGAAAGCCTAAGCTCAGGCATGAGAACACGAGTAAGTAGTTCCAGTGTTGACAAAAATGAGTGTTTAATAACTTGTTTTACCTTTGTGTGGATGGCAGAATAAAGTTTTACATATCCCTAGTTTACCTCTGAGCAATTCAGAAATACCTTACTCAAACTGGGAAAACTCTCTCTCTCTGTAAACAGCTACTTAGAATCTATGTTCCTATTAAAACATAAATATCACACCAGAAAATACAGAACTAGGAAGAAGAGTATGTGATTGTGTGCATGCATGGGAATGCTGTGTTTTTTAATAGAGACTACAAAGAGCTGCCAGGCATAAAAAACTAAGGCTGAAAAATCTGTATTCCCCTTGAGTGTGTTGATAAGAGAACTCTCTAATGTTCTTCTAGGTTGCCATTGGAAAAAGAAACATAAAATAATCTGATTTTTCTTAAATGGTAATTTTGTTAGACATTATTTCATTCTTTACCTGCATGTCTTATACTTCATGTTTGCAGTGTCCTTGCTAATCCTTAAGACTGTAGAGAAAAACAACTTACATTGTCAGTACCTTTGTGCACTTTGTGTAGATGGTTTCTGTGATTATATCCACCTTGTCTGCCATCTTTTACTGAATCTCTTCCTCATTCCATCCCACAGTTCTCTGACTCTCACAAGCACCTTAGCTCTTTGAGTTTAGCTGGAACAGGCAGTGAAGAAGAAGAACAGGTAACTTCTGCCAAATGTATTAAGGGACAAGTAATTGCCCATAGCAGTTTTTAAAAGAAGTATTAAAAAAAATTATTTTGTTGACTGTCTGCTGCAAAAAACAACTTTGTGTGCATGTAATTGCCTGCCTGTTTGCTGTTTTAATGTCTGTCTGTCTAACATAAAAAACTATGATTATTGACCAACATTATTCTGATGAAAAGTCATCCCATTATTATCCCATTGATAATAATTAATGTCTCTAGAAAAGCTCATAGCAAACTTTATAGATATGATTTAATCTCCAAGGACGACCAGCCAGATTTAGACACTGAAGTAGTGTCCATTTTCAAAGATGGGAAATTGCAGTAAAGGCTGCTTGAGTTACACGCAGGATAATGGAAAAAGTTTATTGAAGAGACGGGAGCAGCTCTAGATCCTCTGAAATCTGCCCAGACCCTGCTTTAAGTACAAAGTTACCTCACACTGACACACAGAAAGTGTTTGCCTGATGATAGTGGCTGACATTGCTGCTTAGGAGTCTGAGTTCAGCCTTCAGTTGGATTATGGCTGTGAATTTTGCTGAAGTGATGTTTTTCAGAGCTCAAGTATAGGCACATGGATGGCTTTCTTCAATCAGAAGCCAGCCGTTCTGGCTGATTAAAGGGCTGATTTGGAAAGCTCTGAAGAGTCCCTTTTAGCTGTCCACAGCTGGAGTCATGGTGGAAACAGCACAGGGGGTAGAGGGAAGAGCATTTTCTAGGAATAGGAGGAGGGGTGGAGGGAAATTGCAGAAATGAAATAGAAAAACTAGTCCTGAGCTGACCATTTCTTGGTAAATATGCAAAATGTATTTCAGGACCAGCTGCAGCAGGGCTCAGCAAAGATTTCTGGCCTTACTTCTCAGATTCCACATGAAGCTGTTTGAAAATACTGCTTATATGCAGTGCAATATTATTATTCTTAAAATAAAAACAACAGAACTCATGAAAGAAGTATTTCTTGAAAGCTGTTGCGGGCTCACTGTAATTGTGCCCAGTCCAGACACATGTTTGCTAAAAGAGGATTTATGTCTCCCTGTTGTTCCATTAACATTACTTTCTGACTCACTTGCTGACTCTTGAGTCGTGGCGGTGACTACACAGCTGTTTAGCTTTTTCCACCTGCCCTATCATTTAGCTCAGAGTTCTCTTCAACCCATGCCAGTTTGAGAGTGCAGCCAGAATGCAGTTCCATCTAAAGGCTTTCCTCCCAAGCCACAGGATCTACTACCTGGCATTTCAGAGAAGTTAGCCCTGCTTCTAGAAGTCAGAGGAGACCAGTTCACAGGGCTGAGGAGTTTTGCATGACCCAGTCCTGAGGTTTTGGGCAGCAGTGACACCTTGCTGTGTCTTGGCAGCTTTTCTGGATTGAAGAGAGGAATCATAACTCTCTTGTCTGGGCTTTGGGGATGGGGTTTCCTCCCGGCCCCCCACCTTGTGCCACCCAGCACGACCAGCTGAAGGATGACTGAGCCATGTGCACATGAGATTTGGAGAAAGGGGTCTGCCAACTCTTTCCTTCTCCAGCAAGCTTTGTCAAAGCCAAACTTCGTGGGACAAACAACTTCTGCAGCTGGCTCAGAGCTGGCATTCACTAAGGCTGCTGAAATTCAAGTAAGAAAGCAGATTTTGGATTTTCCGGTGTAATAGCCAACACTGAGCGCTGCCAAGGAGAAGACATGCAAAGTTCTCTAAGAAAAGCAGGAGCCAGAGGAAAGGCGGGCAAATAATGACGTGCTTTGAAAGAGAACATGTGCTGTGTTTTTATCATGGAGCTGAAATGTCAATGTATTCACTGTTAGGTACTAATGTATAATGCAGCCACCTATCGGGTGTTGTACATTAGTCATGTTTGACCACTAGACTGCAGATATTGTAGAGTTAAAATTAATGAGAGCATCCATTATTCAGCATGTCTGAGCTACCTTCTTTTTCTTAAGTATGATTAGAAGGTGTGGATCCAGCCTCTGCTAAAATCAATGGGAGTTTCCCCCGGCCATTGAGCAAGCTGTAGAAAGCCCTCACTACACTACAGAGTATCTTTGGGCTGCAGTGCATACTGCAGAATTCTGCTTGCAGAAATTGCTGATGCTTTTTTCCCTTCCAAAATAAAATGAACACCAACCTGCCCTGCCCTTCTCCCATCCAACTTTCTTCGTAAAATACCACTTCCAGAAAAAAAGAAGAATGCCCACAAAAGGAAGCATGACAAAGGAGGAAATGGCCTCCAAAGAAATGGACCAGAATTTCAAGCTTACAAAGGGAGTGCTGTCAGGAGTTGTCAGAGGTCATGTTAATTCTGTGACAGATAGTTTGGAAATACCATTTTGCCTATATACAAAACTGAATTGGAGAGGAAGGAGGAATCCTTTTTAGAGTTTATTTATTTAAAATAAATTTTACAGTGTTCTTTTTGCATCATCCCTGGAACTAGGGTAGTTTTTGTTGAAGCTCACAGGCAAGCTGAATTCCAGCTTCATGAAAGTATGACACCCCTTGCAGCATTCAGGAGCTGTTTCTGGATGGGTTATTGGCTTCTAGTAGGAATTATCCATCACTTCCTTCCCCAGAATAGTCTACAAATGAAACTTTACATTTCCATTAAATGCAGATATAAATACATGAGGTAAAAACACAAGCTGACTTAAGTGTCAATGCCACTAATTCTTAATTTTTTTGTCTTTGGGGGAGGGTATTATAGAGTTGGAAGGACCTGTTGACACACAAGAAGCTAAAGATGCTCAGCACAAAACAACTGTGGATAGGAGCCTAGAGAAAGATGCTGGAGGACAGACCCAGAAAGGAAAATGGCCCTTTCTGTTCTGTAACTGGGTACTCTTCATACATGCTGGACATGTATTTGTGTGCTTTAGATCTTCCAGTTAGATGGGATTTGCTCCTTCCCACTGGACAGTATATCATTAGTCAAGTAGGTAAAAATGCAGAATTGCTAACACCAGTACATCACATACAACATTAGGAAATGCAATGTGTTTTAAAGAAATGTCAAAAAGAAAAAGAGAAAAAACTTAAAATGGTAAAAAATATGCCTACTTATTTGTAGAATTGCTATTTTTCGTGTCTTTGTTTCTTTGTTTGATTCTCCATTTGGGGATATTTTTTTTTCAGGTTACATTGGGTTCTTCTAGGTCTCGCTCTACAGATGGTCAGCTGTTCACTAGGCATGGAAGTACCAAAACTGGGTCTCCCCGGACATCTGACAGTACCATCTCCCCTACAGCCAATTTTGACACTCCACCTGAGCTTTCAGCTTTCTTGGATAATTCTGCTGCTAAACATAAGCTTTTAATAAAACCCCGGAACCAGAGATCCAGTAGAATGAGAAAATTTTCTCAGGTACATGTGAAAATAAACAGTATCACTTTTGACACAAAACAAGAAAGTTCTTACTGGACTTTTTACTACAAACTCAGATATGATAAACAAAAGTGCATACTATTTTTAAAAGGCTATTAAAAAGTGTATAATATTAAAAAAAAAGAACCAAAACCATCTTTTTTCCTAAACCATCCTAAACACAATTTATCTGATCCCTTGTCACATTTTGTGAAGGGCATAGCTTAGTTTTTCTTCTTTATTTCTTTTTTTCCTTTCTCTCTTTTAGCACTTTCAACTTTTACTACAGAATTTATACTTTATTGTTTGTGTTTTTTTTCCCCAATGTTTTAAATACAGTAAAACCATGAATTTGGCTTGCCTACGACCAGAAATATTATTCCCTCTGTCTCAAAATATTACTAGCTGATGTTCTGTATTTCTCTAAATCTGTGAGTGACCTTTCAGCTTGGTAGAGCACCGCTGTGAGCAGCACAATGATGAGACCAGTTATTTAAAAAAACACATAAAGCAATAATTCAGCGATCAATCCTTCTTTTCCATTCTAACATTGTTGCTAAAACACGATTGCTTTGTCCAGACTGCCTGTAACTGCCAGCTGACTGAGCCCTTCTGGATTCCCACAGAGAGTGTTCACATGTTTGGATAAAACTATTTTTAATATTTTCTTGCCCAACTCTGCTTGTGCTCCTTGCTTCTGGCTAACTGATATCTTCTGCTTTTATGTTCTTGTGTATATGGATTGTGAAAGCAGGTGGCATTGCAGCTGGGGTTTTTTTGCAATTGCATTTACAAAACAAGAAGTTGCAAGCACCTTAAAATATCTTTAAAGTGCAGGTTTTGTGTTCTTAGAATTAGGGCCTAGATCCAAAGTATATATTTACCCAGCAAACTATGGGAAACAGTGAGCTAATACAGGCACCATATGAAAAGGCATATTCAGCAGCTCAGTACTGTGCTTTCAAATAATCCTGTGTACTTAGCCAGTCCCCACATCAAGTTTAATCACAAGACCTCACAGATAACTACATATGAATTTATAAACTTTTATAAACTATATATGAATTATATAAACTTTTATATTATTTTAAATTGTATGAATTTATAAACTTTTATCAAATAGTTTAACTCTTGAAAGAAAAAGAAAACTTTTACACAAAGGAAGCAAGGCTGTAATGCTGTACGACAGTGGGATTAGAAACAAGACTGCCACATGGGGCAGATACTCAGCTGGAATGGAGTGTCATAACAGGATGGATTTGTTAGGCTTTTGCTCTTGCTTCTATGTACCCTTTCCTCTTCAGAGTCATACTTAAGAAAGAATGGGATGTTTTATTTTAAATGCTAGTATGGACTAGCAAAATACAAAGAGACAGATTTTTCTCTTGCAAGTGTTGCCTTTTGCCCAAGAGCAGCACAACACAGGCAGTATGCTCTGGAGAATCAATTGCCAAGGACAGTCCAATGGCCATTGTTCTGATGGATTTCCCATCTACAAGGGTATGAAAGCACTAGTTGTGCAGAAGGAAATGTCACACATTGCTTTTATATTGGTTAAATGCATTATTCCAGGATCTGCTTAATTAAAAAAGCATCCAGTCTCTAGGTTAAGGAAACTGCAAGCACAGCACTGGAGGCAAGTATTGCCTTCCTCTCTAAGGTCTCAGCTGAAAATGTAATGGTGAATAAGAAAAAAAGTGAAGCTGTACATGGTGATGGGGCTTTCTGGATTTCTTTTTTACAGAGGACTCAGTCTGAATCTCTGACTGATCTGAGCTGTACCCCAGAGGAAGAAGAAGAGGATGATGCTGTATTCAAGCCCAACAATCAAGAACTGCCATGCAGCACAGCTGCAACGCAGGATGTGGCTTCCTGGCCAAAGCCCAGAGTGCCTGAGGACCTCCCCTCTGCTTTGAGACCAGTGATGACTCAACCTGCTTCCGAGTCTGCTGTTGTACAGGAAACCCTGCTACCAGAGAATGAGCCAGAGGACTGCCAACCAGCACTGGAAATTACGTGTGAGGAGTCTGAGTCCTCACTGCCCTCAGAAGGCAAAGACTCTGCAACTTCTTCCTATTCCAGTTCAAACAGAGAAGTACAAAAGCAAGAAGATTCCTCAGAAATGCTGGTTCTGTTGTCTGGGGATGGGTCAATCAATATGGTAAATCAAGAAAATAAGGAGCTTCCTACTGTGTTTCCATTAAATAAATTACCTTCTGAAGAAAATATTTCAATTAGTAAGAATAGTATTGTTTGCCTGGGAAGGTCAAAAGAAAATAAACAGAAGGATGATCAGGTACCTGTGGAAATGCCCTGTAATAAAGGGGAAGACAAAGGGTTTACTCTATTGTCAGAGTCCAGCAAGGAGTTTTGCATGGGTCCTTCCCAGCCCACAGACTCATTCCATGTTTCACATCTTGCTTCCTCAGTGCAGATGGGGTCATCTACTTTCTGCTCTCCAGAGAAAATAAAGACTGCACAGGAGGCAAATGCTTCTAATAAGGAGAACAGTCAGTCACTGGTCCACAAGGAGGAACAGTTGGGGAGGAAAGCTGAGAAAGCAGTCAATGAACACAATGCCTTCAAAAAGTTTTCTGTTTCCTCTGCATGGGAGAGACCAAGCACCAGAAGCCTGTATTTCCCAGAAAGATCAGAGTTGGAAGGCCAATTAAATACTGGATTCTTCCTGTCCAAAGCAAAGGTCTCCTCAAGAAATGAGAAGTGGCAAGACGACTTCCAGAAGGGATCAGATCTGGATGAGGAAAAAAGTAGCAGCAAAAAGGAGACTTTGCTGCCAGAGTCCTACTCTGAGAACACAGGCCAACCTACAGAAAGTTTGGCCAGTTATGTTTCCCCAGCTGTTGATCCAGTACCAATGCCAAGCAATTCTTCAGTGGTATCTCAGAATCAGCCAAGTTTTAAAGATAAAACTCCTTTTCAAGTGAAACTTAGATCCACCTCGCTGTCCTTGAAATATGAAGACAACTCACCACCAGAATCAAAAGGGATTAAAAGATACAGTGCAGAATTTAAGTTAGAAAATGAGGGATTGCCTTCCTTTTTAAGAGGTGATAAGGCAGAGATCAGAAAAACAGCCAGTACAAATACTGGTGATTCTTTAAATGAGAAGATCAAACCCAAAGCAAAGTCGTCTGAACAGCTTAGTTGCAAACCTCCATTGCCTAAAAAGCCAGTGTTGCAAAGCATAACCATTCCAAACACTACTGCGAGCAAGGAGAAGCAGGACAAAGCTATTCACTCTCCTGAATCCAGAAATGAAGACAGAGACTTGGAGAAACAGTCAACTGCTTGTAAAGTGCCTGGTAAGAGTCCCAAAACTTTATGAAGTTACCTTCACTTGCAAAGAGTGACCTTACATGTGAGAGAGCATGAGGCAGCACTGTTGTGTCTGCCTGGTGAGCACGAGCTGATGGCTCTGCCTTCAGTGAGGTTGCTCCCTTATTTTCCCATGCTGAAAAGATTATCAAAAAGCAGGGAAGAAACAGCAGACAGAATAAGATATTTTTACCTCTGATTTTTGAATTTCAGAGTATTGTTTAAAGGATGTTCAAAGTGACACTCAAAAAATAAAGTACACTAGCACGTATTGGAAAACAGAAATAGCAAGCCACTAAGTGTCCCCTTTTAGAGCTGCTGCATGGCAGTTCAAAATCCAAGAGCACATATTAAGTGTAGTGCCCTGTGTGGGACAAGTGACTCAGACCTCTAGGCCTTCTTTTTCACCATAGCATTGAGGCAGAAATGCAATGAGGCCCCGTCGCTGCTTACCATGGTAAACACTCCTCTTATTTATTGCCTCCTGTGAGGTTTTCCTATTAATTTATCTGTCTTTATCATTACTCGTTCCTTGTTTAAAACAAAAATTAACAACCCTGCAGCTTCCTGGAGTTCAAAGCCAGGAGAGACCATAAGATTGTGTCTACTGCAGATTGTTCTATTTTACCCTGTTGTCTGTATTATATAATTGGGTTAGAGATTAAAAAAAAAATCAGACCTCTAGAGACTAATTATACACTGTGGACTACAGGCAGAGAACAGAAAAGACTGGAAGTGGCACCACTGTCTGGAGTCTTTTCAATGACAATAAACAAGTTAGGTGAAGCACACGCAAGCAGTTCTGGCAGGAGACCTCTGCTCATCACTTCAGAGAACAGCTGAGAGGGGAAAAAATAAAACTTTAGGTCTTCTGATATGTGGAAGAAACGTCTTCCCTGTCCTGGACCTTTATGGGCATGGGTTTGATGTTATGAATGCGAGAAGATGCTGGCCAAGTAAATAGTAGGCTGTCTCTGGGCCATTGCAGAGTTTCCTGGTTGCTCTTCTCTGACTGGGGTCTGTCTCTGAGCTTTGGAGTAGGGGAACACCAAAACAGAAGGTCTCGGGGCACAGGACGCCACTTGTCCTCTAGGGTGACAAAAGTCTCTTACTGATGCCCTGAGTGACATCTGATTCCAGTTGTCTTCTGCTGCAGCATCACAGACATTTTTTGCAGGACTTTGGCCACATTCACGGTTTTCTGCTCTCCCAGTCCTCATAAAGGAGCATTCTTTAAGATCCATAGCTGGATGCGGTCCCCACAGCCATGCAGCCAGAGCCTCCCCACACCCTGCAAGCAAGGCAGGATATACATATGTATGTGTAATCCCAACACTCCCTTTAAAGGCATTTTCCCCTCTATGCTGCCCTTAGTTGATTAGTTGTAGTAGCCCACATCTCTGGTGGACAGAGATCTTGGGGAGGGTCACACTGGGACAAGAGAGGAGGAGACCTAGCATAGCAGGGTTGTTCTAGCAGGGTATGGAGGAGAGCAGTGGGAGTAACAGTGTTCTCTCACACAGCCCTTTATCACATCCCTCTTGCTGAGCCCCAGAGTGCCTGCAGATGGACTGGAATGTCTTCCTGCAGTGAAAGACAATGAGTGCTGGAGAAGGAAGAAGGGGAAGAAATGAAGCCAGGGAGCACATTTCTCCTTCAGGCTTCTCCTGTGGCTCCTCAGCCCTAGAACGAAGGAGACTCTACCCTGAGATGCAGGACTGCCTTCTGCAAAATAGGATCTGTGAGAGGTTGTGCCTTGGTCTCCCTGATAGAGATGCATGCACCTGGAGTTTGAAACAGGGTTAAGACGTCCTGCTCTGTTCCCCTCTCCCTGAGAGTGTTACACCAAATCTGTATGGTCTGAGGTTGTTTAAAATGATGGTTCAGATTGGTCTGTGATAGCAATTAGTTTTCTTCCTTACCTACTGCCTTCTTTAGACACCTGACCAAGCACCTCCTGTGCCTAATTGCCACATCAGCCTGACCTGGCCACCTGAAGGCAGGGGTGAATGAGGTATGCCCACCTCCTCTGAGTGCCCTGGAACCACACCAGCTTTATTTGGAAAGGTTGCACAGTAACCCCAAAAATTATGTCCCTCTGTGAGGCACAGGAGAGTCATGGGATGCGATGAGGACTTGGCAGGGCAATAGCCCTGCCCGAACATAATTTTAAGCTCTTTGAAAAGTTTCCCTCGGGTCAGTGAGTCAGGACCACGTCTTTTCAACTGCAAACAGAAGAAATCTGACAAACACAATCAACACAGCCCCTCATGGATCACATGTGTCTTATCAGGCATCTCTGGCTTCCGGATCTGCTTGGACACTCACTTCTTTTTTTTACCTTACACCCATCCAGCCCTCTCCCAGCCCTTGACTTCATCAGCCTTTTCAAAGAGCTGTGGTCACCATCAGGAGATGCTGGCTTTTGATGCTGTCAGGGAGCTTCTTCCCACTGCGTGTTAGGAAATCTGTGTGCTGCACAAGAAGACAAGCTGTGAAATGGTGATACAAGGGGATTCAGTTCCCTTCTCATGCACACTCGTTTCAAAACAGTCAGTTTGCTGTGTCACTGGGGACAGCAGGAGCAGTGCGGTTCATTCAGTTCACATTTTAGCTTTTCAGCACTCTTGGTACCAAAGGAACGGGAGAGCTGATGGGATGCTGGCTTACCATGCCAGGTGAAAGCAGCACTCCTGCACCCCAGAGCTTTCTGAGGAACTAATAAGGGATTGCTTTACCTCTCTCAGGCTGCAAGGGAGCCCTTGAATGTCTGTGTGAAATTAGTCACCCCAGGAGGAGTCATTTGTAAGTTTCTGGAGCTAAAGGCACAAGTCCTTGCAAGATTTAAAAGGTTAAGCTGCGTTGTTTGGAGTTGATACACGTTGCTATAAATCCTGTAAAGGGCAGAAACATTTACCATATGTTAGCAGGTTATTACAGCAGTGAAACCATAAGCAATACTTGTCTGAATCTGCATATTAGGATAAACAAAAATCGGTGACTGAGGAGCTGTAGTGGGCAGACATCCTCTGAAAAGAGCAAAAGTGCTCAGGGAAGAACATGGATGTTATGGTGAATGAAATTGGTGTATATTGTCTGACAAATACAGGCTCTGGAATGACAAGAGAAGTGTTTTTCTCTACATCAAAAAGACATTGCTTTAATGCTGTCCGGGCTACAGCTGAAAAACAAGCTGTCTGGTTTTTTTCCCCCAGAAAAGAAGTTGCTTTCTCAGTTGTGTCAGGCTATTTTGCAACATGGCTGTTTTCCAGCAGTGAAATAGACTTTGATGTAAGCAGCAGTTTCTTGTGTAAAAAAGACTCTTGTGGCATTGGTGGTATAGATCCAGTCGAAAGTCAAATACCTCTCAGAGCAGCTTAGGGATGAAAGAAGTGTCAGAAATACTTAACCAAACCTTTAGAATAGCTTTGTCTGAAATTAAGGAATTGGGTGTGTATACATGAATGCATGTAGTACTTTAATAAACAAAGGGAAATATGTAGGCCAGGATATTCTAAATGCTATATGCATTTGTAAAGCCCTTCTTAAAATAACTGGAGTTTTATAAATGAGCAAAGATACAACAGTGTGGAATTAAATATGCATGCATAAGCAGTGTTATAAAACAATGACACTTACATACAGAGGGTGTTATCTCCCTGTGTAAAGTTGTTTGGATTAGTTTTGAGTATGTTTGCTTTTAAAACACTTAGGGAATCCACAAGCTAGCTTTGCTTGCTGTTAGTGGTTTGACTTTCAAAAGACTCTAAATCCTGGCTCTGACCTTTCACCTGCATACATACAAGAATAACCACTCTGCAGTCCTTGCAGGCATAAGATGTTCTTTTCCAAGTATAAGACTTGCATGTCATAAAGAACTTCTGCTACAATTTGTGTGCTTAGAGGCTTTTAGATGTAAAGAAAACAGATGTAAAGAAAACAGATTTAAAGGAATCTGAGGCCATCTCTAAAATAGACAAAGTTAATTCCTAAATCTCGGGGTAATGGTTAAATACGTCTTTGCTGTGTTTATCCATGTAAGCAGCACACACAGAGAGGTACATTTGAATGCAGGAAATATATCTGTCTGTCAACAGACAGAAGTAGGTATGAATTTTTCTTTCACTTACTCTGTGTGTGTATAAACCTATGCACAATAACAAGTCAATCATAGTTCCTTTTGTGCATTAAGATTAATGTATTATCTTCATCTTGTTGTTCATACAACCAGTCTGACACCCATTACAGGATAATATCCAAATATCAGTGAGAAGTGTACACATTTATTTCCACAATATTTAGGCAGAAGAAATTTCATCTGTAAGATCAGAGCTTTAGTCTGAGGGAAAAAAAGAAGTTGTTTTAGTAAGATACTGAGAGAAACAGATACCTGCATTAAATGGGGTTGCAGCAGGGGAGTTTCCCCTCTCTAGAGGACCACTGAGGCAGCCAGCCCTGATGCTTTCAGACTCAGTGGAGGAGAGCTCAGGGGACTTTGATCTGCCGGAGGTAATTGAGAAGGTGGCTATGGTTCACTTGGCTTCAGAGCTCTCCTCAGTGGTTGGTCTGGAAGCTGTGGAAGTGGTGAAGAATGCAGCAAGAACAGCTGACCTTGTGACTGTCCCATGTGTGTTTGTTGGCTGTGGGGAGGAGATGAAGGGAAGGCTTCAGCAGCCTCTGGGTGTGGTTTCAAGTGGCAGCAGATCTCAGGAGCTTACATTAATTGCTGGCTTTAATACATGGTGACATTATGCACAGACTGGTTTGACAAGTTCTGACCTGGTGTCTTTCCATTGTTGGTGGCTTATCCCAAGGGGAAGAAGGGGCTCCTCTCTTTGAAAAAAGCCTGAGGCCAAGCCAGCTCCAAGGAAACCAGGGAAAGATGCAATCACGAGGGTAAAGCTGTGAATGAATGAGAGACAAATTGCTGCCAGCAATATTCTTTATTAGCTTATGAAGTTATTAAGGAATGAGTTGAATAGCACATTGTTTAAAATAACGTGTTATAATACGAAATGAAGAATATTATTTAGATTTTGGTTTTGTTCTGAAAATCTCTCAAGTGCAACATGGAAAGAAGAGGCTCAGCCCTGCTTCAACAAAGGAGAAATTAAACACAGGGCATTTGTGGAGGCTGTGATCTGTCAAAACTGACTCAGCTTCGGATGGAGGATACCACTGCTTGCATTTTGTACTTCTTTGTTATCTCCCCAAGAGCAGCATTTACCAGCCAGGAGTTTCTGTGTCAGTTATTGTGCATGTGACATGCAGCAGAAGCAGGAATTAAAATTGCCCTTTGCGTACTTTTGGTTCCACTCTGGCTGCCCAGTTCCTTAAATGCTGTGCTTTGCCACGTGGTGAACCATAAAAGCACATGGAGTATCCCATGACTAGATGAGACAGAGCTTGTTCAAGGTAATCAGACAGCCATGAACCCAGAAAGGTGTGGGAGCATTACTCCTCTTGAGAATAGTCACTTCCTGAGAAAGCTTTTTGCTTCTTTGTATCCCTTAGGGTACCAAGAGCTTCATAGGACCGTCTCAGGTCACCTTAAACTGCCACCTCTCTTCACCATACTATCTCCTGGATTACTTCACCACCGTTCATCCTTCTGGCTGGAACAGTGGTGCATATATACTGCCAAGAAACCTTATCTAATTGGAGGTGGGAGGATGTAAAGGACCTCTGGGCAATGGGAAAGACAGTAAATAGTGAATATCTACCTCTTACAGTAATTCTGGCTGACGGATGAGGTAGGAAATCCTGTGTGGGTTGCATCTGATGCGTTTTGTTTTCTGAAGATAAGGCACTTCCTCTGCCTCGCTGCCTGTCTGGCTTTCTGCAGCAAAGACTCTCAAAGGAACAAGGGCAGATGTAATTGCTTAAAGATACAAGAAAGCCTCTCCCAGCAGCAGATCAGTTCTTGATCCTCTGTAGGTGATACTACTCTGCTGTCCTAAGTTGGCCTGTACAGATACATATAAAATCTTCAAGATTATGATGAAGAGCTTTTGTTCCCTACTATCAAAGGGACATTTGGATACCATCCCTTATGGAATGATACCTGTCTCTAATTTGGCTGCCTTCCAATTGGCATGACTAGGATGTCTGGCATCTCATCAGGGAGAACTGCCTGAAGAGTAAGGGTGCTTGATGCCTTCATTAGAGCATCTGCCTTATGAAAAACATTGTTATAATACCAGCCTCCAGACATATCACTGCAGGACTGGGAACCCTGTTGTCCTAGGCAATGCACAGTGAAATTACAGCAGGATGAATCCTAAGTTCATGAGGATGACAGAGAAATGGAAGCACGGGTAGCAATAAGACCATTACATGTAGTGCAGTAAATAGAGCCAGGGCACAGCATTAATTTTGTCAGTGTGGATTGTGTGGTTGAAACAGAGAAGGAACAACCTTGCTGTTTACTTGAAGCTTCCATGGTGTGACAGGGAAAATGGAACAAAACACAAAGGGGGATTTGGAATCACAGCAACTAAGATATACATCACTAGCAGTATCAAGGCAGAAGCCAGGTTCCCAGTATCACCAAAAAGTGTGGGTGGATTGAAAAGGACCTTCAGGATAAAGACATTGGAGTTGTTGAGTTCCAAGACATTACAGACTGTGAAGGAAGGTAAAGAGGTGGTGGAAGAGGATGCATGTGGTGGCATGTCTGCAGCTGTACAGCCAGAGAGCTGCTCCTCAGCTCTGAGGAGCACGGGACATCACCTTCAGTTGTGGCAGCACACCCGTGTGCCGCAGGAGCACTTTGGGAGCTGATGAAGCGCAGCACCTGGTTTTACTGGGCAATGCACTAGTAAGTCCTGCCCAAATTGCCCACCACCTGAAAAGGTGCAGATGGCTGCAGATGGGCTTAAGGGCATGGCTGCAAGCAAAGGAGGAGATGTGATGGCAGATGCATTAGCAGACATCACATCATTTCAGCTATGTGGCTTTACTTAGGAAGATCCCAGTGAGGTTTGTCCTAAGAGAGAAGATTGTCTAGCAGACTTTGACTTGACTGTCTTGGAGAGCTCTGGAAGTTAAGGACACTGACTAACGTGTGCAGGAAACCATTCCAGGTGAAGTGGTATGGTCCTTCCATGTCATGATGCTAACACTGCTTCATCTCAAGTGCCAGCTCTGACCATCATATTTGAAGGAGGTTTGACCAAACTAGGACAATTCCTGCAAAAGATAGAGTGAACTAGAGAATATGATTAATCAGAAAAGTTTAAAAAGTAGGGAAAATGTGGTCTAAGTCTTCAAATGCATAACAGGCTGTTGCAGGGAGACTATGAGTAATCTGCTCGTGTCCACAGTGTGTAGGAGAAGTAGTTACGGATTTAAATTAGAGCAAGGAAGATTTTACTTACCCAATAGGCAAAAAAAAAAAAAAAAAAAAAAAGAGCTGTGCCATGGGATAGGTTGCCTAGGGAGACTCTGAGACCTGTCCTGTTTCTGGAGAGTTAGATACATATTTGTGAGGAAACAGTTTCTTTGAAACTGATCTTTCAGCTGATCTTGCCTTGCAGTTGAAGGATAGACTACATGACATATTGAGATCTCTCCCACCCTTATTCTTCTATCATCCTGTAAAATGAGATAAAAATGAAGCAAGGAGAGCCAGTGGAAGGCTGTTTGGGAAAAAAAAATGACAGTGATTGGAAAAGGATTATGGGAGGAACAGCTGTTGTGATGTAAAGATGGGGGTTAGGTGGGATGCAGAGAATTGGAGTAACATGCTGTGCAAGAGGGAGAGAAGCTTCTTCAGTGTCCAGGGACCTTGTTTTATCTGTGCCGAATTTGCACAGCTGGACTCCTGAGTTGTTTCTTCCAGAGGTTTTCCTGCAAGACTGCATGGGATGAATGTGAAGGGAAATGCAGGCATCAGCTGGCAAAACATCTTGCTTTGGTGTTAAAGCATGGGTTTTTTTATCTTTTTCATTTTTTAGCTGACATAGGCTTTACAATATTTTCTTGTTCAAATAACTACTCTCTCTCTGGTGAGGTATAAAAATGACTTGAGAAAATCCCTGAGCAAAGCAAGTTTGTGGGCTTTCATAACATGCCTGTGTTGGCAGACTCCAGCTCTTGGGAGTGCATCATCCCTTTTATCTTTCATGCCTTCATAAGGCATCTCAAATGTGCCTTCAGAGGCATTTGCCTGCTTTCCTGATCAGGGCCACATTCCACCAAACTGGACTGTAGCGCTCCAGAAATGTGTCTGGCAGCTTCACAGGGTCCTGTGGCTGGCTCTACTGTCAGCAGAGCAGCTGAGCCCCCAAGGGACCCTAGGGCAGTAATCCTTTCTGGCAGGGTCTGCCTCCTCCCAGGTCCCTGAACAGGAGGCTGACTAAGTAATAAACTTTTCCAAAGAGCGGGACCACACGGGATTTGAGGATGAGAACCTCAAGTTCTGCTCTGCAAGAGCCTTCTGTAAATTTTGATACATCAATGACCAGAACTGGCTGGGAAAGGTGAAATCAACCTTCTTGGGTCTGAGGTTGTTAGTCCTGTTCTTGTTCCTTATTTAAACTACACAGAAGCTCCGCCATTCATGGGGAAACTCAATTTTGTGTTCAGTGTGAGTCAAAAAATGGAGAACCAGGGGGATGGAGCCAGTGGAGCTGCTGAGGCTCTTCTCTGTTCAGTGAATAGACAGGATTTCCCTTCTCAGAATATTTGAATACAGGGTATTTCTCTTTCCCATAATCCTGGATTCTGCATGTCCATGGGTAGCAATTGTGGGGTCAGCAGGGTAGTAGTTTTGACTTTCTTCTCCAGAAATTGTCTTTTTTCTTTTTTTATCACTCAAGTCTCATTTCTGGTAGAGCACAATGGAAGTTACTGGCCCCAGTGAAGACCATGGTCAGCATCAGCAGGGATAAGTCAACGTAAACCTCACATCAAAAGACCGAAAGTCACTCTGTGGTTTTAGCAGTACTTCTGTGTGCTCAGTCACCACAGACTGCTGTGCACAGGCACCAAGAGTGAATGTGCACCTGCAGACTCCACAGAGCTGGGGGGAAGCTGCTCCTAAAGGGGTGGAAGGAAGGCAGGAACCAACTAAGGCATGGGCTGCTGCTGCATGGGGGGAAGCTGCTCCTAAAGGGGTGGAAGGAAGGCAGGAACCAACTAAGGCATGGGCTGCTGCTGCATGAGCATCAGAAGAGTGGGAGCTGAGGGCAGCCACAGTGGGGAAAAGTTTGCCTTTGCAACACCACAGTCCCTCTGTGTCCACCTTTGAATTGTCTGCTCTTGTCTCTAAGATACTGTGGAAGAGGGAGCAGAAGGGGCAGACCTTGGGAAATGGGTAGATTAGAGAAGTTTGATTCATGTTTCTGCATCTCCCTCACGTGAGAGCAGTGACACTGCGACTCCAGCTGAAGAAAGATGCAAAGCATTTCTCACCAGTAGAATGATAATTTAAACCTGTGAGCATGGGAAAATTGCTCTCTGGAGACCAAACTAAACAGAATTCCTATTTATCCAGGCTGGTTTCATATCCTGGGACCAATCAGTCTATTGAGAAAGTATGAGCTGAAGCTGATTACAACTCTTTTTCTTCTAACCATGTACATAAATAATCTGTCAACAGAGAAAAGTGTGCCTTCTCCCATGGCTGCCAGCGACTCTGGAAGAGATCCTGACACTCCTGCAGAGCCAGCCTGGATTTCCATTGCAAGGCAAAAGCAGAGGGGCATGCATCAGGGGAAGGAACTCGACAGAGAAAAGTTTGTGGCTCCAGACAATAAGTCAAATACAGAGAAACAGAATAAAGGAAACGAACAAACAGAGGTACTCGCAGTACAAACTTGTGATGCTTTTGTATCACCTTCTGTAGTATTCTTTGGATCTACTGCTATGTTACCAGTCATGCCATAGTCATTACAGGTACTTAATGAGTGTAACTGTAACTAAAAAAGACACTGCTCTCATAAATGTGTTACAGATTCAAAGTTCTCTGATTGTTCAGAGAACTAATTTTGTGTCCAAGAAGTCCTGGAACTCTGTGAAATGTGTAAAATTTCTTGGCATACCTACCAGATCTAACATGTGTATTGCATGCTGAAATATCCAAAAGGAAGTGCTGAATTGCAGTCGTTGATCCTCCTCAATGCAGAGGAAATATGTTCTCTTTTAACTATCCTTCTAAGCACAGCCTTTCATTGAACCTCTGATACCTCCTGACTGAGTTAACACTGAATGAGCAGCTTGGCCCCAGAAGCTCCTAGGTAACAATTTTTAGAGCCCTGAGAAGTGAAATGGGATAAAAATAACTTCTGCATTTGCAGAGGGTGCCCATGTATAAATTCTGGCTCCCTGTATATGGATGGAGCCCATGTGGTGCCATGGAATATGGGCTGACACTGCCTCTTCAGAGATCCCGCGCAGAACAGGGCGATTCCTGTAGCTAACGATCTTCCCGGATGACACAGCTGTGCCTGTGGAAGTGCTTGGCATGGATCCAGAGCACTCACCTGCTGCCTGTTTTGTGTCCTGCACAAAGAAGAGCCCCGCTCTGATGCAGGAGCATGTGTGTCCTGTACCAGTATGGCATTCCCAGCGCAAACGACCTGCTTTCTTGCTTCGGGTGGCACTTCTAGCACCTCAGACAGGCGTATTATATCCTGGAATAAGAGATGGTTTCTAGATGATGAAAAATAGCAGTGGTTAGATTAACAAGAAATTATACCTAATAAGATGTCTAGGCCAACTTGTGGACTGCAGTAATGCCCAAACATGATCCCAAAATACAGTTCCTATGTCAGAACAGGAAACTCCAGATTTTAGCTGGCAATGATCCCTGGTATTCATGCCATGCATTTTAATTCCCTATAGCAGCTAGCAGAGAAACATGCCAAGATGCTTCTGAGTGCAGCATGTGAGGCTTGGTGCCACTGTACCACTCCCACTTTCTCTTTCTCCCACATGGCACCAGGCACTATCACTTCAGGGTAGTTTTTGATACTGGCAAGAAAATCTGTTGGAGGATAGGTTTGACTTCTTTTTTATGAAAGATCCATTTACCATCAACTGTCCAAAAATACAGCGCCCTAACCCACAAAATTTGGGAGATGGAGGGAGAACATGAGAGAATGAGGCTGCTTCCAAATCCTGTGTATGCTTGTAGAGATGTGCAAAGGACTTGGAATACATTTTGCAGTGAAGACTACAATTATCTACTCATACCATTATGAGGGATAGTTTTAATTAGTAACATTGAGTATCATGGATGTTACATGAAAACACTGTAACTTTCTGAACAGTGTCAGCTCAAGGGAAAGGATGGGGACCAATGTCTGCTGAACTATGGCAGGCTCCCCATCCACTACTTTGCTTGTGTTCTTCCAGACTGAACTCATTGTCCCTGAATTACTTGGATTTTATCCCTCTCTGTGCCTAGGGGCCAGTGAAACAGCAATGGAGTAAGCCTTCACACTTGGCACCTAAAACCACTTCTGAAGAGCAGAGGAAAGACACAAAGTCTGAAGAGAAGCCCCTGTTGAGAACCAGTTCATTGTCACATTATGTCCCTGGTAAGAAACAAAATTCTTAAAACATAGGCTGTTACATCTCAACCTTGTCAGAAGAAATCCTGCTTGAGTGTGCTGCAAAAGGAGTAGGGGCTAGATCATAATCTCTTCCTCAGCCCCACATCAGCCAGGGCAAAGAGTGTTCTCAGCACACGTCTGGGGTTTTATTTGGGGTTTTATTTATTTATTATTTTATTTGAGGTTTTATTTATTTATATTATTTTGGCCAGTTTGATTACAAAGAAAAGAGTAAAAAGGGGTAGCCAAAAACTTATGTTGAAAGAAATGTGAATCGAGAACTCCAGGCCCTTTCACAGGAGAGAGGCCCAAATGCACTATCCCAGTGTAAAATGTAAACAAAAATATTTACAATAGCACTCATTTTAAATGTGGCTTCCTCAGCAAGATGAGGAATGGTGCGGTCACAAACTGTCCGACCATCAGTCCTCCCACAATGAGTTTGTTGTAAATCTCTTTGGTCAATTAAAATTTGAAAGAAGGGCAGAAGTTTTGAAGTAATAAAATTCCTGTGAGTTGAGGGCTGAGTAAAGGAGGAATTCACAAGTGAATTCTTCAGCTAATGAAAAGACTCTTCTTTGGCCTGGGTGTTAACATAGGGCACAACAAGGAATCCAGATCATCATGTTGAGTTTTGGTAAATTTAGGGATCAAAATATATTAGTGATGAGAAAAACATTGTATTATTTAGAGCTCAGAATGGTAATTTTCTCAATAGCTTATTGCGTAAGAAACTTCCATGTGAAATGTAAAGATTTTCTACCGCAGGGCAAGGCATGGGAAGTATTTAATAAAAGAGGGTGTTTGGTTGCTCAGCAGGTAAGTGTAAAATGTCCATGTGCTTTATTCCCAGTAGCTCCATCACCTGCACTGGTGGATAAGGAGGAAATAAGCCACTTGAAGAAAGCCAGTAATGCTGCTCCCAGTCAGCCATCGTGGATGGAGCTGGCCAAAAAGAAGTCTCAAGCTTGGAGTGATATGCCGCAGATTATAAAATAGAATGATGCAAACACAGAGCATCTTTCCTAAAGAAGTGAACTGCTTAACTGAGCTGCTACAGACCAGCTAAACACAGTGAAGAATCTCTTGATACAGAAGGGTTTTATTATATAGCTGTGGGGAAAGTGTGCAATAGGTGCAGTCAAAAAGTTTACCTTCAATTTTGTAGCAATCAGAACTGCAATGGCAATGGATTACTTAAACTATGCTAAGGACATACTTACACTTTGGAAAATAAAACTTTTGCCTTATGTATTTCCTGCATTTTCTGCTTTTACTGATTGTATCCAAACAGGATCTTTGCTAAACTTTGCTGAACTTCTGTTGTTGCTGGAAAATTCTATTTGTTATGGATTTCTCTGTTTACAGTTATAAATTGGGCACTTATATCCTGATTCTCCTGATGTGTTTCACTGGAATCACGACACACTTTCTACCAAAGCTGTTAGGCCATGGATAGCTGCTAGTGAATACTCCATTAAAATGTGTTGCTTGAACTTCAGGTTTGCCTAGCTAAGCCAGTGGTACAGTTTCTGGGGTTAGGTTGCATTTCAGAAGGCACAAATATGCACATTTATGTGTGATCATGAAAAAAATTCACAGTTCTTTCTGTGAGCAACCTGAGCTGCACAGTGTTTTCAAGCAGTAAGGAAATGGAACTGCAGCTGGAAGCTCATCAATGCATTCACAGTTGCTTTCCTACCTGGATTCATCTGGCTGCAGCTAGCTTTCCTTCCTGTGAAACCTCATGCCCAGTCAGGAGAACGGTATTAGTAACAACAGTCAATATGAATTTAATTAAAAATTAAGAACTGAAAATCCTGGAGCTAAAGTTCAAACTGAAAGGCTGGGGAAAACTGTGAAATTCATCACAGTGCCAGCTTCACATATCATCCCCCACACAATCTTAATTCCTCATTAAAAACCAGTAACATGCAGATAACATGTCTGTACTTGACTACCTTTATATAACATCCTTGTGCTCATTGGCCTGAGTCTCCCCCACAGTTTGTGACTCCCACTCATGAAGTCTCCTAGGCTCTTCACCTTCGCTTGTTTAACAAGACTGACAAGATAAATCATTTACTGCTGATTGACTGAAACTACTCTGAACATATTTTAAGACTTCCCTATGAGTTAAAGAAGCAAAGGACAAACCCTGTGATGCCTCACTGCTAAGACAAGCATTTGATTTTGTGTATGCATGGGTGAAGCACTACCTTAGCACTGCAATCCCTAGGTTTATTTATGTTTATGTTAGTGGTTTTCTTTTTTTATTATCACATTACATTCTCTTTGGAAACATGTGGGGAGACTTTAGGAAACCCAGGATTTTCTAGCACCTGTATCTGCAGTTTTGAAATCTTGTCTTCTCTACAGAGGCGGGAAGGAAAACCTGAGCCCCTCTCAGTAATGACAACTGCATTTAGTAATGAATAAAGAAACAGGGAGTTGAGCACGTGAATATGCAAGACGCTGTTAAAGGTTTTCAGTCAGGTTGTCTTTCGTTGTTAAAAACAGGAGGAGGAAAAGCTAGTTTGGTGTTTGTCAGAGCCTGAGGACAGAGGCAGTGAGCTTGCATTGCTGTTGGGCTCAGCCTGCGTGGCTGCTGGGGTTCTGACAGCCGTCCCAGGGATTCCTCCATCCTACAGATGGCAAAAGACAGTGCGAGATACCTGCTGAAATCACAAGTGGCAAGACAGCTCTCTGTCAAACAGATCCACACCAGAAATTGTAACTTAATTACAGGACATGCAGCCTTGGGCTCAATTGCCTGGAGGTTGATTGTGCAAAAAACCTTCACACTTCTCCCCCATGAGCAAGCATGCACAGTCCTTAATCTCAAGTGGTATTTTTTTCATTTTTGATATTAATATTCTAGGACCTACACTAGAAATTGACACATTTTTGAGATACATTAAAACCATCCTCACTCCCTCTCTTTTCAAAACACTCTTTCTGAAAGAACTGATTAGCAAAAAGTGTAATGTTAAGATATGCTATTACCTTTTGTAGCAATCTTGAAAGAAACCCCAGATTTTCTATTTAAGGAATATAATATATTAAAAAAACGACCAAATTTGGACCCTAAAATTATTGCCGCCCCATGAAAAGGTTTTCAGGAAATGTAGTTAAAGGTAAATTCTGTCTTCTTACAATCCCCTCCCTGTTTAAAACAATTAAAACTGCAAGAACCTTTGCAATCAGTAGTCTTCTTCATACCCTCCCACCACTGCAATGGCCTTGGCCGTTGTGCAAGAGAAGCCACTTGGCTACTTGAACCTCTGCTATGACAGCCAGGGGAATTTTTGCTTTCTCGTAGTGTTGTTCTGTTTCCAGATTTCTAAGACAAGGGGTCATGCAAGTAGGACTTGCTATAGGCATCCTGCAGCAGGTAGGCAGGAAATAGTTTTAGAACTCATGCATTTTTCTTTGGTGAAATTGCTCATTTGTGGAAATAGAAAGATGCAAATAAAAATACAGTTCTTTCCTCTGTATGAACAGTGAGTTATGTTTCACACTCGTTGCCACCAGAAAAGCCTTTCAGATCTGACCATCTTTCCTGAGGACATCATGATACTTTTCCAGCTGAGAGGCGATATGACTAACTCAGGCTGATCCATTTTTCTCAGGCAGCTGCAATATATATTGTTAGAATACAACACCTAACAGGGAGATTAAATGTAAAAATTCACCTTTTGTTCATGACTCATGCACATAAACTAACAGAGTTGGAATTACAGTCAAAGAACAACAACAAAATGGACTTGAAAAATAGAAGTTTCCTCTTCTAGAAGTGCTGCATGAGACATCTTTGGCTTTCTGTTTAATGAGCAAGGTGCCTTCCTAGCAGTGAAAGGTCTCACATAATGAAAATGAACTCATCTATCTTTCTATCATCTATCTTGTGTCTTTCAGCACAAAAGCCCTAAATTTGATGATTTATGCAGTTTACTAGTTGGATTACCCTAATCATCTACCTCCCAATGTTTAGTAATTTTAAAAAATGCACCTAAATGATTTTAAATGGACAGTGAAGTGCGATTTTTTAATGCCAAAATACCCCACCAGTCTTTACTTTGATATGGTGTTTTGCACTGTGCTGCCTTGGACAATAAAAACTGTTGCATTTTTTTTTCAAGAAGAAGAGGAACATAAAATCTTGTTTCCAGTGAAAAAATCCAGCAGCAGTGTAGCAAGCAGCTTGCTGTAATTTTACAACGCTATTAATTCTGTCTTAGTCTCAAGGAACACAATAAACTTGCCAAAATGTTTGCTTTGTGTACATGATGAGCCCTTTGCTGTGGGTAACAAAGGTTTAATTATAGGATTTTGTGTTTGTGGTTAGAAGATAACTTTTGTACTGTTAGAGTCAAAAAAAAACCCAAAAAAAACCACCCAATGTGAACGCTGGGCAGTGCTGTGCGTCTGTAAAAACCCCGGGGGAAGGTAACCCTGTGTGATCCTGCACAGTGGGGCTGCCTGGGATTAACTCTTGTCGGAGAAGGCATTTCAGCTCCAGTTGGGCACAGGTCTCACTCAGGCTCACATACTCCCAATGTTTGCCAAGATGCTCAACAAATGACAGAACACACTGAGTGTTTGTAGCATGGGATCTTTTATTGTCTGACTTCACAAAATAAAAACCACATATAGATTTTTTTTATGGATTATTACTCACAGATAATTCTCGGCAGCATGTTTCTCTTTGAAGCTGGGGACTGATGGGACATGTACTCACAGACCATTCAGATCTTGTTTTGCAGTATTCTTGCAGATTCCAACTCTATATACACTGGCTATATTCCCAGAAGAAAATCACTCTAGCTCACTTAAGGCAATGTAAATGGAGATCATTCTGGGAAATGCTGAAATATCTCCCTCTCCAGGATCCCAAATCTCTCTCTTAAGAATTGTTAGGAATGCAGCTAAGAGCATATAAATATTATTGAAGCAAAGTGATTGAAGACAATTTCCTTCCTTCCATCTCACTCACCATCACACTGAATACTTTCACTGTTGATTTCTTTTTGCTTTGCTCATTTACCTATGCAAATAATATGAAATGGTGTATTTTGCAGGTTCATAATTCCACTGAAGCAGACTCAAGGTTGCTGAGCAAAGTACTGTGGTATCTTAACTCATTGTAGCCAGTAGTCTCCACTTTTCCCCAAATGTGGCTTGATTTCTCAAGTTTAGAATTGACGTGTAAATTATTAGCCTCCCTTTGAGAGTCAGTTCTTCCTGAGAAACCTCTAATTAAAAAGAAGAAAAAGAAAGAATTCTCTGTTCACTGTCTACTAAAAAATGACTCTTTGCACCAATGGGTCCTGCAACAATTGCCAGCACATGGCTTTTACACTGGCACTTGTCACCCATGCTGGCAGCTCTGGGACAAGGCAAACAGGCCATCCGTGGACCAAGCAGCAGAAAACCATGGTCCCATCAGAGATGGTGAGGGGGCAGAGGAACCCGGCAAGACCCTCCTATTGCCCACCATGGTCTGCGCTGCCCTCCCCAGCCAGCAGCTGGTACCAAAACATGCTGAGGTGAGGCCAACATTTACACATCTCTGGCGACCCGCTGCAGTCATGGGACTGTTTGTGCAGGTGGCAGTCCAAGGTGCTGTGAAGATTTCAACACTCTATCAGAAATGAGCAGTTGCTGAACTGCAGAGCCAAGTTTGTCCCAAAGTCTGGCTCCGGTAATTGTATCTCCCAAAGAAATCCTATTTCCATATTATTTTTATTCTTCCTGCCCCAAATTTAACAAGACTACCAGTAAATCCCTCCAAGTCATTGCCTCCATTGAAGAACCAAGGAGAACTGTCTGGAAAAAGTAGAGGAAAACAACCAGAGTATGACAAGAGAAGAATTCAGTTAACCTTCAGGAAAATAAAAGCCACCTTTCTCAGCAGAAATAACAGAGACTCCTGTTTAATAAGCTGTTGGCTCATCCTCTCTGCACTCAGCACCGGAGATAATTTTGATGGGCAGGCTGCCTGCAGACAAGGCAGCAGAATAAGGTCCTGAGCCTGTCCAGGCAAAACAGACATCATCTTCCCCATCTAGCCACTCCTTGAAACAAGCCTTGCCTTCTCTTTAACTCCTTTGCCTCTTCCTGCAGCACTCACCCCAAGCATACAGAAGGGATTGCTTTTTGCTTAACGAAGCCTGTAGGTTGGCTTATGCCTTCATGTTGAACCACGACAGTGAGAGTCCCAAGTAAGACAAGTCATGGCACCAGTCACTCCCTGGCTCCCAACCTTGTGGCACTGCAAATCTTCTTCAGTAAATGCAGCTCCAGTGCTCACAGGGTGTGCTCCAACACCTGATATGCTGCCTGTGCTTTTGGGCAGCACGGCAGTGTGCTGGGCACAGCCTGGCTACAGTGCTGCTACAATCTTGGAAGGAAAAAAAGCAATACTAAGTAAAAAAGTTTGAGCTAGAGGTAGCAGAGGGAACCTTTCCATCTCAGCTGGGAATTCTGACTGCCCGTTTTCCTTGCTGCTTCCTCCTCTATGATTTTCTGTTTGTTTTCCATGCATGCTGAAGCAGCCCAGAGTGAGCTGCCTGCTACCCAAGTGTGTCTTGTGTTTCTGCAGCATCAGATCCAGCTACTGAGCTTGGTCCAGCAGCAGAGTGCAGGGCACTTTCAGTGGTGGATGGTGCTGTCAGCTGCTCACCAGAGAGCCTCTGAATTGCCTTTGCATGCCCCAGCTTTCCCGATTAAAGTGAGAATATATTTTATCTTACCTTGGGGTTGTGGAATAGAGATTGGAGATGCAGATTTTTGATTGGTGACCTACTGCCCTGAAGCAGGATGGGAAGGAAAGTTTGGCTGAGGAAGAATGCAGTATTTGCTGTCAGAGCCTGTTTATGTGGGCCCAGGTTTTCATGTGGCGAAAGCAGAGGGTGGTTATTCCAGCAGATAGACTTGTGCTGGTTTCCCCGATTGCTTTATCCTTTTGCACAAACACCCAAATTCACCAGCCAAAGTCAGCCATCCCCTCACCACGGCCTGAGTGACAGGACCCCTGGCACCGTGCCACAAGACAGTAATGCTCAGACTGAGCCCTGCAAGTTACACCAACAGCATTGGAGCAGGAGAGGTGCTTTCCTTGGCTGCTTTTATGTAACTGATGGACAAAAAGGGAGCCTCTTAACTATATGCATTTTGCAGAAATTGGCTTGAGTAAGGTAGAGTTCTTGTTAGCAAGTAGCATATGAGTTTCAGAGAGGGCAGAAGGACACAAGCTTAATTTCTTGCATAGTGTTATTGAAATAAAACTGAAGTATAAAGTTAAATTTAAAAGAGAGTATAAAAACCTCAATCTTACCCAAGTAAAATAAAATAACCTTTTAATTTTATGGTTCTCTTATATGCAAATTCATAATTTCAAATTATTAAAATATTTGACTTTACAGGTGAACGCTCGTTTCCAGGACATAAGACATACTTAATTTAGTGGGCAATTTTTCCTTTAACTGAGAAACAATCTCTGGTCCTCAATTCTGCCTTCTTTTCAAACAACATAATACAATTTGGAGATTTTACACTTGGGCAAAAGAAAATATTTCGATCAAATTGGAGTCCAGTAGGTGACAGCCAGGGTCTGTCTCTTCCTCTGCAGCCTGCAAATTTTACTTGCTTGAAAGAACCTCTGGATCTTGCCTTGTGCTGGGATATCCCAACACATTTGTCAACTTCAGTCTCTACTCTGACCATTCATTTTAGGGGAGTGTGGGTACTCACACACCAAAATGTCTGAGACCCAAACTCGTCACTCTTCCCTCTCTCCAAGCAATGGTGCAGAAATGCTGCAGAAGGAACCCCTTTCTTATGCCATCAAGGCAGATGTTTTTATTATGTGCCTCTGGCTACTTACTAGATCCTGTTTTGCTTTTTTCCAGTCTGTTAGGGAACTGCCTAGAGGAACCCTATGAAGAAACACCTCCTGTCCCAGGTGCCACTGGGGTGGGACAAATGTGGGCCTGTCACCTGGTGCACGGGCCCAGGTGCCTTCCAGTGGGCAGCGTGTTGGAGCAGGAGCCTGCAGACTCCTTTCCCAGGCTGCAGCACCACGCGTAGGCCTCCAGCTGACTCCAGATTTTACCTTCCATGGACAAAAGGCTTACTTCAGCTGGCTCCATATAATTGATCCAGTCTTCTCAAAGTGTTATGTATTGATTAAAGAGTGAATTAATCCATTGAATTCTGGCTCCCTGACCCCTCCAAGTTACAGCTGCTGAACTGTTACACTTTTAATTGTCTTCTGCTTGGTTGCACATAACAGTTCACACTGGTGGTTGCCTTGCTTGGGGACCTACTTTGGAATGGCATATTTTGATTCCTGTAGATGCAGCTACTTGCTTTTTTCTGACTAATACATTTCATGAATCTTCCCTGCTGTTAATAAACATTGTGGTGTTTAATTATTGAGACATTTCACAAAAATGCTTTTGAGAGGAAGACAAATTTTATGTTCTGCCTAAATAATTAAACATTATGCAAATGTTTGCAACCCCAGCATTCTGGTTATGCAAAACAATATTTGGATGATGGTCTTGTTTGCACACTGAGTTAGTATTGTTGGGCTGTAATTAGCAGCAGATACAGTATTAAAAATATAAACAGGTTCTATTGAAACAGGATGGGCGCAATGGTAAGACTGAGAGCCAGGCTGCAGCCACGCTCTGTGAGAAGAAAGTCAGATGTGCTTTCTCCAAGGACCACATACCATCTCAGTTGGGCTCCCTGGCAGGCAAGGCCAGCCCCAGGCTCACACTCTTGCATTTGACAACCTCACCTAATGCAGAGGGAAAAGGAGACACAGCCTGCAGCATGGGAGGGAGAGACAGGGAGGAAAGCCACTGCTTTCCAGACAAGTCCACTTCGCCTGTGTGAAGCTCTCTGTTTTGTCCTTGCTTTTCCCCCACTTCAGCTCTGGCAGTCAGGGAAAACACCTAGTTCTTGGTGGTTTTAAAGTTTAATTATCCAATAACAGGAGTCATCCTTGGAATATGTTGCTACACACGTGCCCTAACTCTGTTGCTTGTAATCACCTTAAAAAACAAAGGAGTGCATGTGTCAGTCTTGTCATTTATTACAGCTCTGTTTCTCTCAGCATAGGGATAACAGCAGTATTATGCATGACATGCATTATGCCAGTGATACAGCTGTTGCAGTTATCAAACTTGTCATCACCAACATGGTACCAGCCTAAGAAAGGGTTTATTAAGTGCTCAGTGTGCTCCCTCTGCCAGTGGTACTCAACAGCTTTGACTGGAGTCTGCTCTTGACCCCTGTCCCATTCACTCATTACCTGCACATTTGGTGGGTGGCATTAGCATTTGCCCACGTGGCTGCACAGCACATGGGATCACACTGGGAGATGTCATTATGAAAAGTATTTTTGGAAATAAAATACTATATCGACACATTGCTCTTAAACGGCTGGTTTCCCTTTGTATGCCAGGAGAGTAATCTGCATGCAATTGAGAGGAGGCTGAACACCTACTTTGCAAGTGGAGATGGGAATCTAAAGCTTCTTTTAAATCAGTGAAGAAAGGGAATACACTGCTCCATTAAAAATGTATGTCCTCACTGTCCTTCCTGGGGGAGGAGGCTGCCTGATAGTCCCGAAGCTCTTACGTTATTCCTATAATTTTTGGTGCTTGTTGGAGCTGCAGCAGTGCCTAGATTGTTGCTACTTACAGTTATATGGTTAGGGCTCCTGTCTGACTGAGGTTCACTTCTTCTCTTCCTGAAATTATGGTCTAAAAAGTCCTAAGACCTAGGAAATTGCACTCATTATTTCTAAATGCCACAATGAATGCTCCTGTGCTATCTATGTTTTCCTTGCCACCTACCATCCTCCACTACTGCTTGGATAACTACAGGTTTGCTTTATGGGGAGGAGATGGGATTCTAAATTGGCAGAAAGATAATGCTCAAAGAAACATCACTAAAGCCTTTAAGGACAGTAAGAATGACTTAATACAGCCTGGATCCCTGCTGTGATAGGGCAAAGCATGAGATCTTTTCATTACAGCAGAGCAACAGCTCTTCTAGTTTAAATGGAGAGTGGCTTTGATAATTATTTTCAGTGCTGCAGTTCACCGGCTCACAGTGATTATCTTGACACTTGATGTGTCTTGGAAGAAGAGAAGTTAATGTTAATGATATGTACTACGGGCTGAACAAGGAGCTCTAAAAGTATAAATTCTCCTATTCCTTCAACACCCCCCCTCCCCAAATAACCTGCTGACAGATTCACTTGGGCATAAACCTCAGGTTCAAGCAACAGACCTCAGCCTCTCCAGGCTGGATTTGAGCCCGTTGGTCCATGGCCCTGCTGTGGTGTGGAATGACTTGCCCAGTAAATACACTGCTCAGGGTGAAATTTAGAGCAGGCAGATTAATGAGGAGACCAAAAACCCCTTACCAATCATTAGGGATCAACTGGATTTGAACATTTTACCCATATCTGATGGGATGGTGCTGGACATGATTAGAAGAGTGTAAGCTTCAGGGTCATGCTTTGTCAAGGTGCTGATGAATCAGTCTCTTTTCTTCCATTCATACCCGTTTAAGGGATCAACCACTTCTGCCTGCTCTTCACAATGTTGGCACAGCATTACGAAAGCACAGCAGCTGGGGAAGACAGGAGAGTGGCATGGGACCGGAGCAGCACGTGGGGTGAGGAAGGCAAAAGAGGAAGGGTTCTGCTGCTTTGCCCTTTGAGGTGATGCTGACTCAGGTGCTGGTGGGCCACTGCTGTCAGTGCAAGTCTTCACCCAGCCATCATCTCCAGCATCAGGTCCCACGTACATAGTTTGGACTGGGAATTAGGTCACTAGGCATGAATGCACAGAGCTAGAGCCACTCATGGACATGCAGCCTGCTCCATCCTTGAAAACATTCCATTATTAACTCGTTGCTACCCACCTCCCAGCTATCTTCTGCTGTGAGAAGGAATCTTCATTCCCTGCCCTGTGCTGTCTCTAGTGACAGAAAATGTTCATTCTAGTGCTCTCTCTCTATAAAGAAAGAGGTCATGTCAGCATGAGGAAGCACAGGAAGCTTTCCCTTGCTCCTCCATCTGTAGAGCTCTTGTCTTAATGAGGCTTTTCTCAGGCTATCGACCCCCATCAGAAACAGAACATAAAGTGAAGGGACGTGGCAACAAGTGCTTTATTCCAGTTTGGTCTGCAAGAGATGTCCAGATCTGCCATTCAGCCAGCAGTGGAAGGAAAAGACATTCACTCTCCAGACATCTCCTGAGTGACAGGGCAGGAGTAGGAGAGAGCGACTTGCCCCAGAGTTAGATTTTAGCCAATAGCCCGGTGCCTGGTATTGACTCTTTAACATCTGGTTCTAACAAATGGATTGAACCATGCCCTGATTAACCTCACCTTCCTCTGGGAAGAAGGATTGGTGAAAAGGAGGCATGCTGGGTTACACAAGAAGAGAGATGAGACAAAGGGATGCAAAGACTCATGTGCAACCAGCCCACTCTTTGGCAGGGGAGCCTGTGCCAGAAGACTGGAGTACAAAGTTTTATAGTTTGTGCCCCTTGGCAGTCAGTTATTTAGATTGGCATTGTTTTTGCAAATTTTAGATCAGCCTTTACAAATCTTCACATCTTTAGAAAATATGCTAGAGCCTTAACTGTGCATTATTCAAGTAGGTATTTGGGCTTTTGCAGTGAGGGAACTAGAAAATCATTAGAGTTCGTAACAGTTCTGCACAAAATAATTAAGAGTTATAGAAGGGACATAGACTCTGTCTTTCAAAGCTTTGAGTGAGACAATATGCTGGATTTTGACAGACCCTTCTAAAATATCTTATTTTTCACCTGTGCAAGCTGCCTTGGATTTTTTTGCCATGCTGTCTGGACCTATACTCTAGGAAAGAGTGAAACAGATCTTTTCAAGAAGAAGACCTTCAGAAAACCACACTTGCTGTGGACCTAATTCAGAGTTCCCTTTAACTGCAGCTTCTGGTGGATCATCCACCAAGTTACCCTGAGGTAAGTTACAGGAGCCACCTTCACAGTGTGTTTTGCTTACAATGAAGACATCCAGTGTGTGAAGTCTATTTATCAAAATTTCCCTGAACATTTTTCTTCTAATTGTACAAGAGCAGTACCATGAAGCAGGATACTGGAAAATGAATTGACAAGCAAAATTCTTAATTCTTAATGTGATTTCCTTTCACTTGGACTATCTCTTCAATATAAGTGTATCTGACTGCTCTTTACCCAGACACTGGTCCTCAGTTACCACCAGCAATATTGGCACACTATGAACGTCACAGTTTCCAGGCTCGTGTTTATGTAACAGTATAAATGCATTGTAAAGAAATAGATTAATAAATGTAAATGCTCATCACCTCTGAGCATATGGCAAAGGCTTTTGTGGCACAGACAGAATCTCCACAGAGAGGGGAATAGCAGTGATGTGGGGGTGAGGGTAAAGAAACACAGACTCAATGATCCTAATGGTCTTTCTCAACCTAAATGATTCAATGATTCTGTAAGTTTGGAGACCAACCTCCGTTCCTACCTTCCTGAAAGACTTCTCAGTCAGATTATTTGCTCTCTCTCACTCCTCAGTTTTTATCTTGTCGAAGTGGAACAACAATCTACCTACTGGAAAGGATCACACCTGATTTCTGAGCAAAACAGCTCTGTGTGGAGATGCAGCATCATAACACAGAAGATTACTTCATAATGTTATAATGGAAAAGACAGAGTAAAGATTACCTAAATGTGGCATTTTATGGCTACTAAACATTTGTATATATAATCGTATTTCAATATGATTTCCTATGTGCCTTGTTGAGTAGTAGTGCTACAACGGGTGCTATACGAGCCACTAACTCTACATCTAGCAGCTTTGTGTACAAAATAAGTTTACAATACTACAAACCAAAACCTGTATTTTGCAGACTAGCTCAGCAACTGAGGCATTCATTTGTTTCAGCTTACATCTACAAAACTGGAATGAGATCTGAATTTGCAGGAGCATGAAATCTGTCTGTGAGATGGGAAAACCTTCTCTGTTCTCATGCCGTTTAACCTAGTCATGGGAAGGGGATGGGAAAGCTCCCCTTCTTCCTCCCTTGCCTTCACATGAGCCTGGCCTCCTGCTGCCCTGCCATGGTGCCACGTGAGGGCCTCAGATCCTCCCTGTGCTGTGCCATGACTTGAAGCCCAGCTCCTCAGCACTCTGGGTGTAAGAACTCTGGGTTGAAGGGCAGTTGGCTTTTTCTTCCCCCATCCATGTACTGTAGAGATGGCACATGGCCTTAAGCAGGAGCTAGCCTGGGGCACAGAACAGTTGCAGGGCCAGTGGGCAACCGTGGCCAGTCCTTCTGTGATACACACTGGGAGTATAGAAAAGGCCCAGCAAAAATACAGCTTCTCTGAGCAAGGTGCTCAGCTACCATAAAGCACAAAAAGATATGGTCATGAAAGGTTTACAGTTGAAAAAAGAAAAACTGAGGTTAAATCGACATAGAAGCACCGAGAGTAATATGCTCTGTTAAAAAACAGGGCTAAGTGGCAGGCTGGGAATAAATCCTGTCTCTAAGAGAGAACACAATTTTTGGTTGGGAAATGCAGACAATTTTCAGATGGCCATTTTTCAGCCAAACAACCATTCAGATTTTTGCTGCCACTGCAAAGCACAACTACCTTTTTTTGCATCTTTCTCAGGGCCTGAGAAGGCCAGAACATGAACACAGTGAAATGCAAGAACAACAGTTGTTCTTCTGAAGGAGGCAGGAAAATGCTTGGATAAAACAAGCTCCAGATCCCATGAACAGCAACAACCCCACAGCTATATAGAAGCTGGCTGCCCAGGTGTGCAGCCACTGCAGCATATATGAAATGATGGCAGGCCTGGAGCATCTTTTACCAATTTGTCTTTACTCTGATATTTAGGTAATACCTTAACAAAAATCTCCCAGCATGAAATCTTCCCTCTGTTGAAATATGATTATTCATTTCTTGCTTGTGTTGTTTCCTGCTGGTATAGAATAGCAAGTTCCTTGGTAATTTTTTTCTCAGCAACCAAAGCTGGAATATTAGAGATTTAAACTTCCTGTATTTTTAAAATTTTATTTTCTCCCCAGTTAAGGCTGTTACAGTGTATGTACCTTACACTTGTATTTAAATACAGTTTTGGGAGTTTCAGATTGCTTAATCACCTCCCATTTCAGACAGATACTCCAGTTCAACAGCAGTGGCTTCAGGAGGAAAGAACTCAGCAGGAAGAATGGATTTAGAAATTTGCTGGCATTAAATATTGTTCAGGCCTAAAAGGGGGCTGACATCTTCACCAGAAGTAAGGGATGTTTCAGTGTGCCTGTCCCAACTCCTTTCCACTGGTAGCTCCAGCATTTCCTTCACTGTGCACTTTGTCCATGCATCAAGCTGTGCAATATGCCAAGAGGCATTTGATTATTGCTGTAGTAGGTCAGATGAGGGCAATGTGAATTTTTTTTCCCCCAATTTTGACCTGTGCCTTCTTTCTCATGAAAGAAGCATAGCTAACTCAAGAGGAAGACTGCCAGAGGAACAACTACATCACACACTCTATTGTTTGGGGAAGTTAATAGTTAACTGGACACTGCCAAGCTCCAGTCAGTAAACCTTCCTAATGTAAACGTTCAGTCAGTGAAAGGACAAAAAGTAGGAAGGCTCAGACAGTCCTTGTGAAATAACTGTCACTACACTCATCTTGTAACAGTCTTTTCTTCAGTGGACTAAGCTCTCCTGACAAAAGGACTTTTATCTGAAAATGTCCCTGAAAGTTTTTTTTTTTTTTTTCCCAGCACAGAAATGCAAAAATTCATATCCCTAAGCAGCACTAATCTATTAGATGCAAACAATAGTGCCTTTAAATGTTTTTAGCTTGTTGGGATCTCTACAGAAAATTCAGCCATAGATGTGTCTGTGTGCATGAGAAAATGCATGCTCTAATTTTTGTTTGAAAGTTATTGTGATAAATTTGTTTCTCAATAAAAAATCCACTTCTTCAAAAAAGGGAGAATTGAAGCAGACATTTACATAATAAATTCTTACCACTCAATGAGTAAAATCACAGAACAGCCTGGGTGTCAAGACCTTGCAAACTTCTCCCGAGCTTCTTTATTGCGATCTGCCCGAATTGCCACCAGACCCTCTTTGAAACCCTTGAGAAAGACAGAAAAATCACTGAGGACTACTGTGCAGGTACCCAAATGTGTAAAAATATGGTAATGTGTTGAAGCACTGTTAAGAAAACATGAAAGCATATGGGAACTTGTTAAATGTCACTCTGAAGACAGAATAACTTGCAAGATTTTTCCACAGTTTCTAAAGTTCTAGTGGGGAACTATCCCACTACATCCAGCATAAGAGCCTTACTGGAGAATAGAACTCCACAGGTTTCCCAGGGAAGTTACTGATGCCCCAAGCCTGGCAGTGTTCGAGGCCAGGTTAGATGGCACTTTGAACAACCCGGTCTAGTGAAAAGTGTCCCTGCCCAAGGCAAGGGGCTTTGGACCTAGATCACCTTTGAGGTCCCTCCCAATACAATCCATCCTGTGATTCTGTAATTCTGTGGAGATTAAAAAGATATACTGCGGACTTTGAAGTAGGTGGAAGGGAAGCACAGAAGGGGAAGCAATCAAGTCCATGAAAAGGATCGAACATTGCCAGCCAGTTAGCACTACATGCTCTAATGAGGTAGATGGGACTCTACCCCAAGCTCAGCACGCCATCTGATTCGAAGTTTTCAGACCCTAAAAGACGCACGGAATGCCTGGAACACATGAAACAAACCACCGAAGATAGGGGATTACTTACAGAACAGCAGCATCATTACCCTAAATAGTAACCCATAGAGCAAAGCCGGCACTGATTTTCCGTCAGTGATCGCACGGGCAGGAGCCTCTGGAGAAAAGCGAGGTGATTTTCAGAGCCACACGGCTGCAGCGCCCTAGCCCCCTCGGGGGCGGCCCACGGGCCACTGCCCCAGAACACCCAGCCCAGGGCGGGACAAAGCACAGAGGGCTCCTTTCACTGCCGGGAAGCAACAAGCCGCTCTTCAATTTCAACAGCTCCCGCTGCCGGCTCCGGGAGGTGTTTATGACCAGGGTATGAACGCAACGGTGAAATTCACGACTGGGCCTTTTTATAAGTGGCGAGCCAGCGGGTCACACGGGGCACCGATACGTGCGGCTTGTGCGGCACTGACAGGCAGGCGGAGAAACACCCACGCAGCAGGCTAGGGGCTCAGCCCGGAGCCCAGCTCGGAGCGCACCGCACCAGGGGACAACGAGCATGCCAGCGCCGGCGCGGCCAAGCCTTTCCTGGGGCTCTCCGGGAGCCACAAACCCCCAGGAGCGGCTCCAAAAAAGGGACCACGCTGCCGAAAGCGGCACTCCAAAACACCACCCCCGCTCCCGGCTCCCGCCGCAGCCGCTGAGGGCGGCTCTGCGAGACAGCGCCATTTATAGCGGCGGCCGAAGAGAGTGACAGGCAGGCCGGCCAATGAGCGGCGCCAGCCGCGGCGGCGCCCATTGGCTGCCCGCGGCGCCGGCGGCGGGCGGGGCGGGGCTCCGCGCGCTCCATGGCGCTCGGGGCGGGGGGCGGCCGCCGGGGCTGGGCGCGCCGCTGACGCGGGGGGCGGGCGGGACCGGGAGTGCGAGCCCCGGCGGAGCCCGCGCAGCCCCCGCGGAGCCCGCGCAGCCCCCGCGCCCCGCGGCTCCGCCGAGCCGGAGCGCCGCGCACAGGTGAGGACGGCAGCGGCGGTCGGCGCGTCCCGCTGCCCCTGCGCGCCCCTGCAGAGCGCCGGCTCGGCTCCGGGGGAGGGGGGGTCCGGGGACGGGCGGCTCTCCTCACCCGCTGGAGCGGCAGCGCGGCGGAGGCGCTTCCCCTCCCCGCGGGTGTCTGCGGTGTCGCCGAAGGGAGGCTGGGGGCCGTCCTGCTCCGCCATCTGCCCGCCCGCTCTCCTCTGCGCTCCCGTGCACCTGCGTGGCGGCGCGGGGAGCGCCGGCCGCTCCTCCGCAGGACTTGCTGCCGCCCTCTCCCTTCGCCCGCTGCTCGGCGGTGCCCCCGCGGCTCCGGGGCACAGCGGCGCTGCGCCCTCTCCCTCTACTGCTGGGCTGCCTGGGGGGTACCCCGCCTCCCACCCTTCCTCCTTGTCGCCCTCGCAGGGGCGTTGGGCAGAGTTTGCAGTTTCCTGTGTCTGTTCCTTCCCCCGCAGCCTCGCCGCGATGCCCCGGGCGCCGCGCAGCTCCCCGGACCGGCGCTCTCCGTCCCCGCCTCCCTCCGTCCCCGTCAGCTCTCGCCCTCTGCCGCCCGGCAGAGCTGGCGGTTCCCGGTGCCCGTCGCCCCCCCGATTTTTCGCTTCCCCGAGCGGGGCGGAGGGACACCGGGGAAGGTCCCGACTAACTGGGACGGTTTCCACGGAGGCAGCCGCTCCCTCCTGCCCGGGCTGGAGGGCTGCGGGATGCCGGGGCTGCGCACCGCGGGCTGTGGGGAGCGCGTCAGTGGAAACACGGCGGAAAAGCCCCTGTTTAGCAGGTCCCCGCCGCCTTCGCCTTTTAGCTGCGGCTTCCTCACGGGCCGTTCTTCCGCGCCTTCCAGAGCAAGCTTTCCAGTGCAGCAGTGCTACCGCGGTAGGTTATTTCGCACCCTCCCGGCAGGAGCGGGTCTGGCTCGTCCTCTCGGAAGTCCGGCACGCTTGGTGCTCTGATCCCGCACCCTCCAGCCCTTCGGCAGCTATGCGAAGAGCCTTTGCGGGCACGCTGGAGTGTATCAGTTTTTGTGGTTTGCGGTTGGGAATATGCTTTGTGTGTATTTTGGGAGTGTCTGGATACAAGCAGAAACTTCTTGGTTTATTTAAGACGTGATTCAGTAGGGTTCTGCTCAGCATCCGAGAGGTGCTGGCACCTTCAGCACCCTTGGCCTTCAGCATCCAGCTGGGTCATTCCCTGTGGTCTGCACTGGGAAAGGTTCAGGTCCTAATGGCACTGGCAAATTTCATAGGCTTCATCTGTCTGGTTATACCCTATCATACTGTCATCTCAAACTGGATTACCCCTCAGCTAAATTTGTTTAGATTGTGCTGTAAATTATTGAACAAACCTAAAGTGACCACCTGGGACTTAAATAATTTATGTGCAACTACACATGTGTTTCTGCTGGTTTAGCTATATACATTTTAAAAAGCTGCAACGTGTCTGGTTTATGCATGGCCTTGATGTATGCAGTTTGTTATAGTGAAATGCTTAAATAATCATCTAAGTACTGCTGAGCTGTAGCTGAGCTGCTGGTGCCTGTGCTGAGAGGAGTGGTTACAACACCCGAAGAAAAGGATGAAAGCAGAACCAGCAAACTCAAACTCATGATATTGATTGGACACAATGTTGCTCATACTGACTGCTGGTTGAATAAGGTTGCTACCGTTCCTTTTACTTTTTTGTTTTCTGAATGTTTTCTGGCTCCGTTTCTGAGGATTCAAATAGCACAATGAGAGGCCCTGATCGCAACGTCTTGATTTTGTTGCAGCAAATGTAAAAATTATGCCCGTTTTTTCTGGAAAGGCAGACAGTTCACTTTCCTTGCATTATTGGACAATATTTCTACTCGCCTGGTTGCCCTCTCTCGTTTGTACATTGGGCCAGCTGCCAGTTGCCCTCCCTGGGATAATCCCTCTAGCTTGCAGCCTGGTCCTTTGTGCACACCTGAGCTGCTCCAGAGAGGTCTGACTGATGCTAAAATAATGGGGAAGCTAGGTAACAGTTTCAGGATATTGAAACAGGATAACAACGTCCTTGATTCAGAGACACTTCATCCCAGTTAAGCTGTTCCTCTCAGTATCCCAGTTGCTCATTCTGGTGGTTTGGGAATCATGTGAACTTCCTAAATTCACATAGACAGTCCTTATGAAACTCTGGGACTTGGGATCTTTGCCTCTCCTTGCTATTAAAGTTCATCAAAACAATTATCATTGCCGGTACTTCTGGCTTTTATTATGCCAATCTTCCATTCAGAGTGCTGGTACTGATGGTACTTCCTGGCATTCTGGGCTCTCTGTGTTAGCTCTCTGTAGATGTCTCAGTTGTCTTTATCTCTCAATGTGCTGAGCTTGGGTTTCTCAGATCATAAGGTGTTTTGCAGTTCTTTCTATTCCAGTTCATTATTTTGTTTCTCGCGGAATTTTACCATCCATTGTGTCTGCTTCCCGTGTACTTGCATTTGTTCCCTTCCTCGTAGGTACTGTGGGCTTTTTGAGTTAATGTTTAAAGCAAGAAACCTATCTGTGCATGAAGTTCCTCAAATAGAGCACGTTACTGGCATTATAGGTGAGGTAACTGTGGTCCAAAGGTAAACACTTCCATTAACCTAGATGATGTGACTGAGATTTGAACTCAAGAGCGTGTAGTTCTGCAACTTTATTGATCGTTTCCATTCTTTTGTTAACCATGCTTGTTGGTTATGCCTTGTTTTGTGGACTCTTTGGTAATGTGTGCTGTGATATAAGGTTGGGAAGAATAGTTCAAATTTGACTGGAATCTCTTGGTACCGTAATAATAAAGAGTGTTTTTTCCCCCTGTGATTCTGCATACAGCAAGGCAAGAAGGTGACAGAGACTGCTTCCAAAGAAAATGCAGAGCAAGTTATTTATTGCTGAGTAACATACTTGTATCAGATATAGTTTATAGTGGGGGAAAAAACTTGGCAGTGCCTTGAAAGAATGTTGACTGCTAATGTTTGACTACTGTAGCGATGATTTAATGCTTTGAAAACCTCTCCCCACTCTTTTAAAGTTGGTTTATTTATTGCCCTGTACTCTCTTAGTCTAGCTTAGGACAGTGTGATTAACACAACTGGCTATGTTTGGCCAGCTGATGATTTTCTAACACCAGGATATGGAACCTTCCTGAGGGACAAAACTGAGCTGTAGGTACCTTAGGTTTTATCTTTATGCCTGTGTGGTGTAGAGAAGTGATATGGTCATGCCATGGTTTTTGGGGGGCTTCTGGGTTGATGCCAGTTTGTATGGATGGGCAGTCTCTGCGTGTGGGACTGTAGTCTGTGCTTTAGCTACAGCTGAGATAGGAAAAGAAATGGCTGTGGATGGATCAAATCCTCTTGCACTAAGCAAAGATGAGAGACGTGGGTTTGTACAGTGTTCAAAGCTCTGGTCTCTCCACTCGCTGGAGATGGTTCTGCTCCTGCAGTTACACCAGAACTCACTGATTTCAGAGGGGTTTTGTTGAAGTGAGGTATTAGGAGTGGGGCCTTGAATTACTGCATCCTGAAAGCAGCTTTTGCATCAGTTTGACACCTGCCAGGTGACACATAACCTTCCCTTGAGTTGAGAATCAAATTGTCATGGTGGTGGTGTAGATGTTTGTCCTTCAGTGACCAAATTCCTGTGAAATACAGCTCCCCCAGATGCAAACAGTCTTAGGAAAGGCACACGTTAATCTAACAAGTTCTATTCTCCGAGCCAAGACTGAGGCAGTGAGAGGGAGGTGCACGTAAGACACAGCAATGAAGGTGTAGTGTATTTCGGCTCTTGGGGGGCTCTTCTAAGTATTTTTGGCATAGTCTGTTAAAATTTTGTTTCCTTTAAACAGGACTAGAAGAATAACGAGAAGTTGGATTGATGAGAACTAGAAGAAAGCATACAGCAGTTTGGAATGGATTGATTTATGATACATCTGATATGTGAGAGCTACATTTCGAGTCGCTGCTGGAGTACTTCAGCCGACTTCATTGCAGCAAGCCCGAGTGATAGGTCCTCACCGCTAGCAGAACGTAAGCAAGTGTGATGCTGAAATGAGATGAGGCTCCGAAATGGAACTGTGGCCACCGTGTTAGTTTTCATCACTACTTTCCTCAGTCTGTCCTGGTATACTGCTTGGCAAAATGGGAAAGGTAAGGAAAAAGCTCCGAAAGCTAATCATCTTCACGTGGCTGCATTTCTGTGTGCCGTGCTGCATGTTAGCAATCTGTAAATTGCTTGTTGACTGGCTCTGCTACACAAGGTACTGCCTTGGTGAGAAATAAACACTCTTAATAAGTTCAGGAAAATTAATTTTGAGTGGTCCTCATTTAAAAAGGAATAATAAAAAAAATACCTTAACAAAAACAAAGGCTGCTCTTGGAGGAAAGGGTTGGTCAAGGCTGAGGAGTTGTGGTTCAATTTTATTATTTTTTTTCTTTCCTGTTTTATGGTTGTTGGAGAAACATATGTTTGTTTTTGGTTGTTAGTTTATTTTTTTTTTCATGTGTAACATATGGCCAATGCACCCAACTAGAGAATGTTATTTTTGATGCTGCTTTCTGTCTTCCCTGGTGATTTACTGATGGCAGTGGCAAACTGCCAATCAACGCTGTTGAAAGTCTTATCTTACTGTCTTTGAAAAAGAATTAAAATACTTTTTGTTAAAGTACCACGTGAGAAGTGAAATAAAATGATGAAATCCACTAGGCAATAGGAAATGCATCTATGAAAAGAAAAAGCAATTTTATAAAATACTTAAGTAACTGTTTTGTATAATAGACTTTTATCTGTTCATATATCTTTGATCTTACTGCACTCCCTGTGAACCCTGAAAAAATCAGTTTTTCTGAGGGTTGGGCTTGTTTATGAAAGTAAGGTGATTTGGTTTTGTCCTTCAGTAAAGCAAATAAAGTCGTTCAGCAATGTTTTCTAGAAGAAGAAAGGATTGGGTTTTTTATTTTATAAACATCTGATCTCTTGAAAAACAGTAGACTATGTCCTTCAAAGATCAAGTAATTTTAAAACTAGTAATCATCTTCAGTGACTGTTCTGATTGTTCTGCAGAAAATATTATTTTCAGTTGTGCCTCAAGTCCAGTTAGAGGAAGCTGAGGTTTTCCAGGAATACTGTCTATTGTAGCATGGCCAACTATTAAAGTATAAAAGAAGCAGAGGAGTTCTGTGGCATGCTGATTTTTTTTTTCCATTGGACACTTGTGGAAGAAGCAGATGCTTTGTGGTGTGATCTCTGCTGTAGCAGTTGGTTGGTAGGCTACCCTCCTGAATGCAAGCAGCAGGAAAAATGTCAGGTTCTCAAGGTTATATATAGAATTTTAAATGAGACAACAGAAGCATAGATGTGGCTAAGACAAGAAAAGGGTGTCTGAATAGCACTGGAAGTAGTATTTTCTTCATTTTGACTACTAACCAGTTCAGTAGTTATATTTTTACTAATTTCTTGCTTAAGAACCTTGTAAGAATTTTGTTCTCACTTCAGCAAAGATACGTTTCTATGAAATTCTTCCAAATGTCTTTTTCTTTCTTACCTGATATGACTTACAAGTCTTGTTCTCTTTTGTCAAAGCATGACACAAAGAAAAGTCTCTGCTAAATCAACAAAAGCCTGCTATTTGGAGAGATATGTGCACTTTGCAACAATTCAAGCTTTTGTTAGTTAGACTGCTCTTTTTTTATATTTTTGTTTTCCATCTGAATGCTTAAAATCAATACTTTCTTAATGCTCTATAAAAGTTCTGCATTTATCTTCTTCAAGATCTTGCTGTTCAGCATTAAGATGATAATTTGTGAAATAAAAATCAGTGTAACAGGACATCAGTGAGTTGTTAGTTAATCATAAATCACAGTAATGAAACTAAAGCCTAAGTAATATTGTTCAAGGGAAGTTTATACATTGTTTTAAAATTTTTTCACACGAGTTAATTCAGTACCACATTTTCAATCAATGCACAATGGAAAGGTTTCTGAAACCGATGATAAATATTTGCTAAAGTTATTTTTTCCAGGTCAATGTAATTTTATAGCCTTGTGGGATGCTTTTTTAATTCATTGATAATGCTTTCATTGCAAATTTTTGAGTGGCTAAGTTAGAAACAAACATGGCTTGCTGTTCCTGTTCACTGAAAGGCTGTGTGGCATCACATTCTTTGATCATCAGATTTTGATTTTCATTGCCTTTAGATTCCTGTAGGTATTTGTCAATCTTTGGACTGCAAATTAAATCTTCAGTTAGAAAGAAAGTGCTGTTTTGCAATTTCTTAAACCACCCCCCTCAAATTGCTCTATGATAACTGAAACAATTCTGCTTTTTAAAGCAGAAGCATAATGCTTTTTTTTAAACTACCCAACCCTAATCAGTTTTCAAGTGATTAATTTTAATTTAGAAACTAAGATCTTGGATAATTGTCACTTGAAACGCAGCATCATTTGTAGAATACCAATTAGACTGGGATGATATGATATTTTTGTAGATCATACCTTCCTCTAGTAAATATATGTAGACAGGATTTAGACACTTCCAAGTGATACAGACTTTTAAAGCACGAAAGTTTGTCTCAACAGAACAATCCTTTGCAAACTTTAAGATATGCTGAGAAGTTATCAGGAGCTGAAGGAAATATTCTGTTTCAAGTGCCATTGCTAGAAAGAGCGTGGCTGAATCTTACCCAGAGGTTTGATTATGTGAATAACATTTCACAAGTCCTATATTGCTATTTGCATGATATGGCCAATTTTATGATTTTGCTTTTAAAATAACAGTATTTGAAGAAGGTTGACTGAAACATCTTTGGTCATTGGAGAGAGTCTTCAAAATTAGTCCAAAGTCTTTGTTGCTTTCTGGACTTCACGCAACATGTAGAAGCACTGGTGTTGTAAGGAAGCAGTACAAGTCCTGAATGCACCTGGGAAAGACCTCTCCTGGGCGATTCTTGTAAATCAGTTGAAAGACCACTTTCTAGGGTTCAAAATGTGCTATGGTTAGCATGAATGAAGTACATGTTGGAAATGCAGTCTTAAAAAATGCTGATTACTGTGGTGCGCAGAAGAAACGCTTTTACAGGATCTGCAGTCACCTCACATTCACAGACAGTTCAGTGTAAGATGTCCTTGAGTTCCTCCTAAAACTGAGCTCTTATGCAAGGAATTACTTTATGCTTAATACCATCTCTTCTGCTTAATCATGTTTTCTGGTACTACTGACCTGCTCAGGGTCACTGGTCGTCACCACCTCATTTGTGAGCTCTAGAAATGTGGTGGGTTTTTCACCCTAAAGGCACTGCTCTCGAGAAGATCTAACCAGTACAGAACAGTACTACATACCTATTAGAACAGTCACAAAAGCAGCTGTGTGCTGTGTAAAATGTGTAGTTTTGATGCTTTGTTCTTTAGTTTGACTATTGGTCTGAGTACATAATGTTCCAGGAAGAGCCCTGTGCTCCATAATGCTAAAGAATCTCCCCTTCTTGGATCAACAAACTTCCTGATGGCTGTGGAAATTAGGAAGGAAGGTAAAGAACTTTATTGAATTAGTGCAGGCATGGTGGGATGGAATTCAAGTATTTTTTCATTTAAAGTATGTGACTATTATTCTTAGTCAAAGACAGTTGTTGGCAGTAACTTGCTTCACTTCTAGGAGATGTTTGGCTACTTGAAGTGTTGAGAACAGGTATTGCAATATGTATTGTGAAAATCTGATGCAATTTAGTCCTTCAGAATTGGCTAAACTATACAGTTTTCACAGCACCCTGAAACCATTAGTGTATTTCATCATTCTTCTTTAATGATGAAGAATTGGTTGAAGAACTTCTGGCTTTCAGTTCATCCAGGGGTGTTGTCATAAATGCAGGATTTCCTCACTACATGGGGTCGGCTTATTTTGGTACACCAATACGAATTCCCATGTGAAGACCTCCAGGAGTACTTTTGAGATACTTATCTAGCTTCCCGATTCACTGAACAGTCACTCATGCTTAAGAAATGAAGGTTGAATATGTTTTCTTTTAAGCATGAAGTTTTCTCTCATTTGGAGAGAAAATGGCCTGGGCTTTATAATAAAAATGTCATCTCTCTCCTCTGTCTGTTTTCACAAAATTAGAATTGCAATGCTGGTTCTCAGCCACAATAGTCATAAGTGTTCAAAAACATCTAAACTTAGCAAAGATAACAAAACCTAACTGAGACTAAAACAAAATACCTCAGCCAGTGGTGGCTAATTTTGGAGTAAGAAGCAGCAATATTTATCCCTAGAGGAAGAAGAGTCCTACAGGAAGAAACACAGAGGAAACAAGGCAAGGAGGACAGAATCTGTCCTATCTATTTTTCTATCTTCCTTCCTTTTCCTTCCTTTTCCTTCCTTTTCCTTCCTTTTCCTTCCTTTTCCTTCCTTTTCCTTCCTTTTCCTTCCTTTTCCTTCCTTTTCCTTCCTTTTCCTTCCTTTTCCTTCCTTTTCCTTCCTTTTCCTTCCTTTTCCTTTTCCATCTTTCTATCTTTCCATCATCTTTCCATCTCTTTCTCCATGTCTGTCTGTCTATCTATCTATCTATTTCCCCCTTGGCAGTGGTTATGCAATATTCTCATTAAGAAAAGGTGAGAAATCTGAGTAGTTCATGTATTTTGCAGCTGTAACCCACCTTAGTTTCCACATGGATCCTAAGAGAAGCTGTTATGCAGGTAAATGCTGCTACAGCCTTTTGACTGCGTGTTCTGATTTTCAGAGTTAGACACTCATTTCCCACTGATGTGTGAGTTGAGGCCAACCAACCAAAAAAGTTAAATGGACTACAAACTAGAAGGAGTGAAGGCAGGGGATGGGCTGGAATGCTAAAGTGGAAAGTGCTTATAACAATTTATGCCAGTTTGAAGAAGAGGAGGCTCTTTCATTTCTGTTAAACAGAAGGAAAATGTTGGTTTCTTTTGGAAATTCTGTTGCATATCCTCCAGGAGCTGAAATTAAAGGAAATAAGAATTTCCTTTTTCTTTTTAACACCAACACATTTATGTCGTTCTGTTCTTTATCTAAAATACACTTCGAGTTTGTTTTCAACAAGAAATTGGCCTATAGCTTACTGATACTAAAAATATATAATGTATTTACATATATATATGTATATACATTATATACATATACACATATATGTATATATATATATACACATATATAATAAATGTATTTCATTAAAGCTAATCAGGAATGTAGGTTTGGTTACTGGGAGTCCTGTGCGGGTAGTGAACACCCTGTCCCAGGTGAATAATACAGAAGAGCTGTATAGGTGTTCAGGTGGGACAGCAGGTTAGGTCTGCAGCATCTTTGTGTCTGTCTTATGACTGCTGCAGGAGAACTCCTCTGGCATCAGTGATTTTCGGAGAACTACAGTGAAAAGGGTTGTTACCAGAGGGGTTCTGCAGCACTGCCTTGCTCCTTGTGTTTTTTGTAACCTGCTAGCTAGGTTAGCTCATATGTTTATGGGATTATAAATCTTGGTTGCTGCCAGAGTATTTAATGGGATCTGGCTTAGCCAACATCTTGGGGTACTGCTCTTGATTGCAGCCTAGTGTTAGAGCTGGGGAAAGCCCATGCTTCTGCTCAGTGTAGCTTCTCGTAATTCTTCAGCCTGAGTCTTCTGTGCTTCCATGAGATATCCCCTCTTGCATCCAGCCAAATAAAGAATGCCTGCTTCGTAATGCTACATTAGTGTTAAGGAGTTTTACTTTTACTAATTTTTGGTAAGAACTCCTCCTACATGCTGGTTGCTGCTGACATCCAGAGACTATCGTGGGCGTAATTTACCCAAGCCAGGAGAGACAGTTGCATCTGACACAGCTGCTCATACCTTACTGTAACATTTTTAAGTGAGTAAAAGGGGCTTTGCAATGATCTGTCCTTTTTTGATGGCAGTTGATATTTTCCTTAGTGAATCTAGATGATTAGAGGCAGAGAATTCTTACTGGATTTCAAGCAACACATTGGTGGGAGGATCAACAAAGGTAGACAAAGAGATTGAAATTTAAAATTCATGAAGCAAATTTGAGACCGACTCAGGAAGCAGGGTGAATGGTGGGTTGAAGGTAGTGAAACTGCCCCAGTCAAAACATGGGGTGGAGTAAAGAAAAAGAAATTCAAATGTGTACCAGAAGAATTGGGAAGAAGTTTTATGTTGGCATTATAGGTAGGAATGACAGTCTTGGTACATATGACTCATCACATTATTGCAGAAAACAATAAAAGCTGAGCAAAAAAAGAGGTTTAAGGAAATACGTATGAAGTCTACTGCTCCAGCAAGACACAGGAAGTCTTTTTGCTCTGCTGTGTACTGTGTCTGCTTCGGGATGGTGCACTGGTGAGAAAATAGATTCATTAGATGGGGTTCCGAGAAGCAAGAAGTGGTCAGAGATCCGGGAAGTCCACCCTGTAAGGGAAGGGTCAGTGTCTCGACGTTCCTTACCTTAAAGGAGAGGTGTGAGGAGAGAGACAGGAAGATCATTTTCAAATGCTTTAAAAGTTCATGCCAAGAATTTCTTGTCAAAAGTAGAAAGGAAAAAAAAAAATCTATTGTTTGTGGCCATAGTGAATAACAGGATCTAAGGGACTGAAATTGAATGGGAGAGGTAGGTTTGATAGTGGGCAGTTTTTGTAATGGCAAGTATAGTTAGATATTAGAGTAGATTACTGGGGAGGGGTTGGTGGTGAAGAATTTCCATGTGGGCAGTTTCAAGTATAGTTAAACCAGCAATGACAAATAAATGATACCATAATTGGTACCAATAGAGATTTGGGCTAGCACAAAAAGAGTGAGTTATACTGCTTTTTAAAGTCAGTATGACACTTCCAAAATAAATCTTAGCTAGGGAAGACCTACAGCTGGCAGGAATGCTCCAGCTTTGAAGTAGCAATTGTGGTTAAATTAATTTTGAGTGGGGGATAGGACTAGGTGACCCCCAGAAGTCCCTTCTAACCTAAATTATATTAGTTATTCTTGGCATTTGCCAGGTTTGTCTCTCTTTATGCCAAGAGCAACACAACAGTGTGTTTCATTACTAAATAAAATTGATGTTTGCATCAGATATGTGAGAGTTGCCCTTTCTTATAATTTGATCCCTTAAAATACATTAAATATTTGCTTGTATTTTAGCAGATTCCCTTATCTGTTTATTTTTAGTCTCTTACTGTTATTAACAATAAGCAGCCACTTCTATAGCTAGAGCTGTGAACATACTGTGTTAGAAAAACATCCAAAAATTACTTACTTTTATTTTCAAGTGTGATCTTTTTTTTTCCTTTATTTTGTCCCCTCACTCTCAGAGTTTGGAGTAGTATCTTACTCAGTAACCTTTTTCCTGCTGTGTAATTATGACTTTATTTGCTGCTGGGATGACAAAAAAGCTTTTTTCATTATTGATACAATCTTTAGCACTAGAATCCTGAAAGTTTTTTGGTTTTTTTTTAAGATGATACACTGGTAAGTCTATAATTTAGTTTTGTTTGTAGTGCACTATATTTTGTTTTCCTGAGCATGGCAGAAAGTGAATAGAAAGCAGTTTCCTTGCTATCAGTGCAAGGCTTTATTCCAGCTAGTCTCTGCCTAAAAAGCAATTACTCTGCAGTATTTTAGAGCTGTGCTTCCAGCTGTTTTTCTGGTTGTCTCCTCAGCTTTCATGCAGATTTCTGCCTATTCCTGTGGATGCTTCCCACAGATGTGCCACCCATCCGTCCAACTGTAAACAACAGAACCCCCCTTTTTCGCTTGTTACAGTATGTAATTTTACTATAGAATGCTCAAAAAAATGTAAAAGTTTTCAGTGCCTATCAAGCATAAATTTTGCTATAGTCACCTGCAGATATATTGTGGTCTTACATATCAATGGCATGGATGTGTAAGTTTCCTCAGACAGTTCAGAGATGGGCTGAACTCAATCTTTTTCCATTACCAATTACTCGTGTAGTACTTGTGCCAATAAGCAGCCCTCATACTTGGTTGCACAGCCCTTGGAGACAAACTGTAGCGATACTCTTAGAGAGATTTGGATAAAGCAAACGTGATGGGATTACCTTTGACTTACAAGGTTGTTGTTAATTTGCAGCCATGTGTGAGCACGATGAAGCTTTGATCCTGAGTTGCTTGCAAGGAGGACAAGTTTGAAAGAATATGCTCTCAGAAAGAGTTTGTTCAACACAGTTGTCAAGGCACAAAGAAACAAGGAACGTCAGCAACCTCAACCGGCTAGCGTGTGTGGAAACAATAACCAGACTTCCGCAATGACTCGAGTTTTGTGCCCAGGCTATTAAGAATTTCTAAAAGTTTCAGCCCTTAGAATAGTGCTGGTAATTTTGAGGTTGTAGCACTCCTCTCACCAGTTATTTTTGCTGGATTAATTTTCTTCTAATGCATTACTATGTTAAATATTTGTCTGTAGATCAATCACTGCTAATCTCTCTTTAGTTTAGGAAGCTGGGTTTTCTTGCTGTAGTTCCTGCCTTGTATGTATATGTTTGTTTCTGAGAGGAGGGAAAGGAATGGTTTAAAATAAGAGCATCTTGATTTACATGTGCAGGAACTCCCTGAGTTACTGACAGTTCTGTAGTAGGGACAAATCATGTTAAAGTGTTTGGAAGCTTTCAGGCTGTCAGAACTGGTTGCTTTTTCTGTGTTCTGCTTTGCTATGTGCTTTGTTTCCTTGCCACGCTGCACTCTTAAGTTAACTATACTGAGAATATTCAGCATCTTAACCCTCAAAAATCTTGAGCCCTGAATGTTCAAGAATATGTGATCATATTAACGTGGTAATTCTTGGACAAGGTTTGAGACACATAGACATGGGTCTTCGTGGACAAGACTTCAGTTTCTTCATGGAAATTTTGCGTGGGCAGAAATGCCTTCGGATGCAGAGCCTGCAGCCTGGACGGGTGGGTGCTGCTGCACAGGCATCCTGTTGCTGATGAGGTTACTGCATGACCAGAAACTCCAACTGTGTGCCCGCAGGCTGAGTGTGCACAGCAAGTGACACCTTGGGGAAGCTTTGTGTGAGTGCCTATTTGTGCTAAGTGGTTGCTGGGCAGTTTCACGGCAGTGCTCAAGTCCGTGTGCCTGGGACGCCGGAGAGGGGTCAGCCGCTCAGTTACCGCGCAGGTGGTTGGTGTGTGTGCTGCCAGTCACCTTCTGGAGGATGTGTGGCGGCGCGCGTCTTGCAGAGTTTGTTTGCGTGGAGGCATCGGGGTTCAGCATTTTTGCCTTGCACAAAGGTTGTTTGCACTCTCTGTTGATGAGAGAGGCTCTGGAAGAAATAGGGGAGACCTTTCTGGAATTCACACGTGTACGCACATGCTGGTAGAATAGCTGCTTTCTCATAGGTAGGCTCCCTCCGGTCAGGGCTCACTTTCCCTTGTTCTCCTCCTCCACATTGCTTTACTGAGTTGTATAGAATGCTATTTTCTATTACACAAGGACCCTGAAAAAGGGACTAATGCTTTACTCTTTATTTGTAGCACGCTGCTTTAGACCTAACTGCGTTAAACTCAGTTTGAGGAAAGTGTTTAACTTGGAACGAGCTGTAACTGAATGAAAGTCTTCTCTTGTTGTGTTTTGGGGATCTGGCAATTAATTGAATTGGGTTTTGTGGTACTTTAGCTATGTATGGATTGAAGTGATCAAAGGTTTGAATTGGGTGAAGCTGAAAATTTATTCTTATGCAGGACAACAGTTGGTGTTAGGACATTCACAGAATGTTTAGTTAAGGGCTGTAAGTTGTTTTAAGTGCAGTCATAAGATAATATCTTGGATAATGAATGTAGGATGGCTTTTTTCAAAAATTGCATTTAAAACATGGTACTCTATCCTCTTTTTCCCTCTGTCACTCCTTCATAAGACTGTTTTAGTCTGGCTTGGTTCAGATTTGCTGCAGAATAAAAATTAATGTTGTATTCCTCTGAGTTGGGAGGAGTACTCCGTGCTGCCACTGCTCATTGTCCTAACTGCATGGGTGCAGAGCTGCTGCAGCACTGCTGCTGCTGGGGGTTAAAGGCATGGTTAGGGGTGGAAGGTCTGTTACATATGGGAAGACATACATGGGAAACAACATTAGGGCTGGTGTGTGCTTGGCCTGAATGCTGGTTTTGAGGGCTGGGGCACAGGAACAGAGGGTCCTGGGGTGTGGAACAGAGTCTTGGGAAAGAGCAGGGGCTGCTCTGACAGAGCCCCCTGTAAGTGAAGAGGGGTGGAAACTGCTGGAAATCCAATCAGTGAAGCTCGTGTGGATGCAGTACCTGGGTTTGGGTTTGGGGGTACCCTCCCCACCTCTCAGTCTTGGCAGTCTCTAGGCACACAAACTTACCAGAGTGCCAGGTGAGAGAGATGGCTTTTTTAAAACTCAAGCAGGCATTTACATGTAAATTGTATGCCTTAGTTTTGGATTTTTCATGATGCTGCTGGTTCAGTCCTTCAGAATGTAAGACAAACTTCTTGTGACAGTGTTCACAATCATATTTTTGTACTTGGTAATTTTATTAATTGGTGGAGAATAGCTCTCCAAGCCTGGCAAGAATCTGTGCTTCAGCTTTTTGCTTTTATCTATTCCTGGTGTTGTGGTACATCTTAACATCTTGTCCATGTTGTTGTTATTGTTAAATCTGCCATGAAGAAAAAGGCATTAAAGACTACTTGGCTTTGTTTATTGAGACATTATAGATGCATTTTTCAAATGGAAGTTAGATGTAGGAGTTTGTTGTTAGGTTAGGATTTTATACCAAAGGGGAGTGCTGCCATTTGTGTTGTTTAGGTGGAACTGCAGAGTGTGTGGCTGATGCAGTTGACCCTCCCCTTCATTCTCAAAAAGTAAAGCTTTATAGCATATTGATTTATATACTGCAATAATGGTATGAAAGGAACAGGACACTTAATAAAAAATTCCATGGCTTTATTGATTTGCATCTTTCAAAATTAAAAACTGAATTTTCCATCCAACTTTGGCAACGCAAATTTTTTTGGGTACAAATCTTTAACAAAACACAAAGTCCTTCCTGTAAGGAAAATAAAAGGTTTTTTTCAGTTAATCTTTATTAAGACAATGCTTCTTGGATCTCTTCTTCTGTGGGAGTAATTACTACACTGTGCTAGTTCTTCTACAAACTCCTTGTTTCCTTGTTGCAGAAAGGATCAATATGAAAATTATAATTCTATTCAGAATGTTGACCCATTTGCAATACAAATGGTGCCATATTTCTCAGTGTTGTAGCATCACAATGTTCAGTAATACTGATGAAGAGTACTGTAGTGGAAAAATAATTGAAAAAATGTAATTAGCACATTGATTTGGAAAATTTTAACCAAAATACTAATTTTCTGCACTGAGTGTTTTGGAGACTCGACTTGTTGCCAAAAACATTTAAAATTTCACCTTCTTATACCTTGTGGCACACACATTCTTATGGCCTTAGTCATGTCTAGCTGGAAGCTCAGTAGTGCTTAATCTTTGTTGTGCAAACATCTTTGTACAAACATCTTTGTTACTGTTTAAAGACCATTGTTTTGCTGTTAATGAGGGAACTGATATTGGCTCAGTTGATGGGAGCATGGTGCTAATGAAACCTCATCCAACCTGGCCTTAAACATTTCCTGAGACGGGGCATCCACAGCTTCTCTAGGAGACTTGTTCCAGTGCTTCATACCCTCATAGTAAAGCATTTCTACCTTGCATCTAATCTAAATCTACCTTTTTTCAGTTTGAGGCCATTTCCCCTTTCCTGTCACTTCATGCCATTATAAAAGGTCCCTCCCCAGCTCTCTTGTTGGCTCCCTTTATGTACTGCAAGTGCTGTAAGGTTTCCCTTCCAGGCTGAGCAACCCCCAGCTTTCTCAGCCTTGTCTTCATGGGAGAGGTGCTCCTCTGATCGTCTTTATTACCCTTGTCTGGACTTTCTCCAACAAGTCTGTGTCGTTGCTGTGCTGGGGACCCCAGAGCTGGATGCAGCACTGCAGGTGGGTTCTCATGAGAGCAAAGAAGAGGGGCAGACTCATCTCTCTCGCCCTGCTGGCCATGCTGCTTGTGGTGCAACCCAGGAAACAGTTGGCTTTGGGGTCTACAAGAGCTCACTGATGAGTCCTGTTGAGCTTCTCGTCAACCAATACCCCCAAGTCCTCTGCAGAGCTGCTCTCAATCCATTCTCCACCCAGCCTGTGCTTGAATTTGGGATTGCACTTACCCAAATTAAATTACAGGACCTTGCACTTGGCCCTGTAGTTCATGAGGTTCACTTCGTTCCATGTCTCGAGGCTGTCCAGGTCCCTCTGGATGGTATCCCTCCCTCCAGGGCATCAGACACCATACAGCTTGGTGGTGTTGGCAAACTTGCTGAAGGTACAGTCAGTCCCACTGCCCTTGTCACCAACAGAGATGTTAAAAAGCGCCAGTCCCCAGACCGACCCCTGAGGGGGCACGCATCCCTGGTCTCCACTTGGACATTGAGACATTGATTGCAGCTCTGACTGACCATCCAGCTCATGCCTTGCACACTGGGTGATTCGTCTGTCAAATCCACCTCTCTGCAGTTTGGAGACAGGGATGTTGTGCAGGACAGAGTCAAATGTTTTGCACAAGTCTGGCTGTTGGCAAGAGGTGCGAGTTAGAGGATTAGAGGAAGCTTGAATGATTACCAAATTGCTAATTTTATGGAAACTTGTCTTCTCTTTCAAATCCCTTTTCCAGTTTTAACTTAACAAGTCAGAAGCAAGGAGAATCAAACCCCTACTTCCATGAATTCTGTTACAGCACAGAATGCTGTTAGTAAGTGGAATTAGAAGTTCAGTAGGTTATAAAAAGTGGTATGCAGAGAAATATTTTTCCTTTAAAAAAACACCACAAAAGAACTCCCTAGGAATTTGCGACCACTAGAAAGCATAGTATCTTAATATAGGCATATGGGCTTGTTTGTAGAAGCTGAAAGTATTATTGTCTGATTGAGATCTGAGGAGAAACATGAGATGTCACAGATGACTTGTAGTCAAACTGACTCTAAGAGGTCAGATTACCTACAGGGTAATTACATTTATTTACACGGTCAGCAAATCTGTGAGTATTTCAGGTGAAGGGGTTGTTTCTTTTAACAGATGTGAAAGAAATGTGTTATATCAAAGTTAGGTTTTGTTGTTGTTTTTAATGTTGAAGTTGTGATACCACGCAGAGGTGCTGGTTATAAAGCCCCACGCTGCTCAGATCAGGTCAATGGTTATGGCTTCTTTGATACGTCCTGTTAGGAAGGAGTGTAATTAGCTGCTGTGTGGTTTTTAGAAGATACTCTTGCTCACTGGTAGCAATAAAATGTCTGTATATCTATGTATGTATGTACATCTAAATTAAATGATGGAAGCAAACATAATAAATGAATGCAACATGTATGCTTAATGCACATGTTTCTGGAGAAATGTAGAATGGATTGTTTTATTTTAGTATGTTAAAAAGCAATAGAAATGCTCTTTTTCACCTAATATGCTTCACTCCTTCGGTGTGAAGCCATGAATGCAGCCATGAATGCAGGCTAGCTGTTGACCTGTCCTGTATCTTAAGTGTGTTTCAGCATTATGGTTGTAATGTTTGCTTAAACGGGAGCTTTTTGCTTGCTTGAGCAGTATAGTTACAGTATTGCTTTTTATTTGGCAGTTACTTTGAAAAAATAATTGTGACACGATGATCTTTGTAAAAGCTGTCGCTGTACATTGTGTTTTTGAGGTAATACTGTGATGTTGTTGAAGGTTTCCTAGTTTCTTTTACACTTGTTGTACACTTTAAATCTTGTGAAAGACATGTCAGAAGTGTCAGACTGGGATGTTTTAGTGACAGTTACTCGAAGGTAATTTTTTTTCACTGTAAAGAGTTACTGCCCAGGTTACTTGAATTCAGTGCTTTGTATACTCAGCTGAGCTTTTATTTTATCAATTTTTTTAAACTGGACTCTGTGCAATGAATGTCTACAGCAGAAGTTACAATAATTTTTGTTGTTCTGCTTTGCTCCTTGGGAATAGACTCTATGAATCTTTTATTTACCCCTTAGTGTTTCTGTTCAGGGATAGAGAGGTGTTAAATAATGATTGCTTATTGTGGGACAGATTTAGCACATGATTTCAGTAATGTTTTTATATCACCGTCCCCTTAAAGAAGAAATGCCAGTAGGGGTGGCTTTACTTAGCACTGTGAATAAAATAAGAACCAAGTAGCTGGGACCTAAAAAGCCCTGGGGTTTATATTCATCCATAGTGTGCTGGGCAGTGTTGTTTACTAGTCATAAAAGTGTGAATCCTAGTAGAGTTAACAGTCAGATCAGGACAAATAATTTGCAAATATGTGATTGTGCAATTTCTTTTTTGGAGTTCTTTTTTTGTTTGTTTGTGTGTGGGGGGCATTGGGGAGTTGGTGTTTTTTTTTTGTTGGTTGATTGGTTGGTTGGGGTGTTTTTTTTTGTTTGATTGCTTTTCCCCTATCACTGTAGCTTTCTGTTCTCTGCTTTAAAAGGAGACCTTCAGCTCAAGTGCTGCCAATAGCTCTCCTCAAACAAATCATGTGTTTAATTATCCTTATTGTCTGAAGCAAGTGCACAGGCAGAGACCCATATGCTTCTGTTGACTTGACCTCCTTATTTGTGGGTGTCTGGATTTTCTGATGTATCATTCTTTTTATTCCTTGTGTCCAAAGGAACATTCAGACTCTCTGTCAGCCCTCATCAGGGGAGATTTGAATGTGGTCATACTGGATTTTATAATTGATTTGGAAATCTTCTAAATTGTGACCTTTCTCTATTGAACAAATTATATCTAGAAGCAAAGGTGTGCAATTGCATCTGGAGACATTTAAAACTGTTCCTGGCTGTTCTATCCAGCTATGAAAATACTCCTTAAGTAAATCATTCATTAGTTGTCACAATTCTAGTTTGGCTTCTTTGGCTTTTTAATTTCTTAGGATTTTTTTTCCTCTAGAAAAATGGTGAATTTTTTGGCTTTTTAGAAAAAAAATCAAACACTATGTACCATGTCATGCTTGCATTTTGATTGGTAAGCTACATAATTTTTAGTGTATTCATATTAAAGATGGAAAAAATGGAAAGCAGATTCTCAGATCAAAGAACTATTTACAAGAAAATTGATTCTGAAATTTGCAGTTCAAAATATAAATGTTTTATCCGTTGATATGACAAAGGATCGTATTCAGATTGCTTTCAACATTTTAGAGAAAAGAACTTGAGCTCCTGCTGCAAAGGAATGTTTAAACAAAAGTATTTAGACTGAGATTGGATCAGGCCCTGAAAGTTTCAAAGCAAGCACTTCAGACTTGTGCTAGTGCACTAAAATTGGAGAGAACAGAAAACATTATTTGTTTACAGAGATCCTTGAAGTGCAAAACATGGAAAAATTGCAATGAGAAATTAAGTAATTAGAATTATTGAGGGTTTTTTTTTACCAAAGTTAGGAAAACCTGCAGAACCTTCCCTAAAAAAAAAGTTGTTCTTCACAATGAAAGCTACTTGAATGAGCACTTTTAAAAATATTGCAATCCTAGTAAGTACATTTCTGTGTGGAAAACAAGGGCAATGGAGAGTAGTTCTGATGGATTGTTTTGGTAGGTTAAACTAGTGAATTGCTGAAATGACCCATCAATTTGGACAACAAGATTAGGGATAAATAAATGATTTGCCCACTTGTTTTCCTGCATCTTGATTTTGTTTGTTTGTTTCCTGATGCAGAATATGTTTTGTCATGATTAGTAGGATGTAGTTTTTTGTAAAACATCTACCATATTTTCCTGTCTTTAATTTCACAGAGTATTATACTTACAAAAATTTGCACATTCCCTAATCCCTTCAAAATAATAAGATAGCTTTATGAATAGGCATAGCTGCAAACTCTGTAACTAAAAAGGCCTACAGAATCAAGTGTTCAAAGAGGACTGATAAAATTTGACCTTGAGCAGTTTTCTTAAGAGCTTTTATTTATAGCGTGTCTTGTTGTTAGCCTTTACAGTATAATGCTTTATTTGTATTTGCATGGTTGATTGCTTTGCTGCTTTAGATTTTACAACTCATCATAGCTTGTTTATTAAAGGTTTTAATTCCACTTTAAGAGCAGGGAGCTAATTAGCTGTTGTTGAGTAGTCATCCATGGTAACACATTGTAACATTTCAAGGACAACACACATCAGCTTTTAGCCAGTTTTGGGACAAGTCAGAATCTGATTTGTGAGCACGCTTGAGGTTTAAACTTTGGGGACAAATTTTGTTAACACCTTCTTTACTCTTCACCGTTTGACACTGCTGATTTAGAGGTATGATTTGTGCCTATGTGCAGGCTTTGACACTTGATAATTAGCTCAGCTTGCTACAGCGTTTTGCTGTTTTTGTAAGTCTAAATGTCACAGGAGGATTCTGGAACATCTCTAATATCTCCCTGGTGTGCACATAGCTTTTTGTCTGTGCCCGTGTGATTGGTTTGACAGTTCCTCTGCTTGCCTGTCCTCGGTCGGACATTTGAGAGCGCAGTGCCTCGTCTGTGCCTTGTGGATATCTTCTGAGCTCCGGAGTCACTTCCAAAGGGCCGTGGAGGCAATGTGCGTGCTACCTCAGCAAATGCCCCTATGTGTACTGCGTCCGTGCCTCTTTATGTGGGCATTGGATGACTACAGTGCACTAGGAACAGAACTTCATATCACAGTGCGGGGTAATCGTATTTGCAGTTGTATTTTGCAAAACCTGTGCTAAAGAGAAAGTATAGCCTTTGTCAAAAGAAGCGTCTGTTTTAAGATGAAGTTTAGAATTCCTTAAGTGCTAGCATGGTAAGAATTTTATTTTATGTGCTAGAGAAATACGTGGTTTTTTGGGTGACAGTGAAAATAATTTAGTCTGCCACATATTAGCATAGCAGGATTTTAATTAAAAACGATATCTGCTTTTAAGAGATGAAGATGACTGTTTTTTCAGTAATACTACAAACGTGATGGCTTGTAAGGTACGTAGATATTATGAACCAAGCATGATCTAAAAAATTCTTGTTGCTTACATCTGTGGCAATGAAGTGCAGGTCCATGCAGGTATCATCATGACTTACTGGATATTGATTTACTTGATACTACAACTTCATGGATCACATAAAACATCTGAACTGATTTTACAGGAAGTGCAGAACTTAATTTTTATACCTCATGTAGCTCAAACAAAGAAATGTTCCTGTAAGAGCTGTGCCAGGCTGAATTGGCTGGCATGTTGACAAATCCCTAATTCTCTGAAGAGCAACCTCCTCTTGTCTCACCACTGACTCTGGATGAAACTCGGTGTGGAAGCTCGCTGCCAGGTAAGACCTCTGCTCTGTATCAACCTGTAAATTGATCAACATCCTTGATGGGAGTGTAATGAATTAATACACAAAGCTTGTTAGTGTCTCTGACCCATGGCGTGATGGTAACTACTGTAGGGTTTTTATAATGGGAGTAAATGAGTTGTAGAATACCTAATCACAGAAATACCTGAATTAGCACTTACTACAGTGTGTTCTCACAGATTCAAACATTTGTTTAGTGGCATTTTAATAACTCTTCAACAGGGTGTTCAGAAAAATGAAGCTTTTGCTGCGGAACCTTTAACTTGTAAAAGCTGAGAGGGTTGTCATTAGGGTGGGGCATGGCCTGTTACCTTGGCGAATGTAGGACTGTTGCCAGTGCACTGTTGATTTGAATAATGATTTGAAGTTTCCCTGCTTGGGTAGAGGAAAAGTCCTGTTGTATCAGGCATCTGTTCCTTCTCTGGGTGTTTTACTTACTGAATATTTGTGTACAGTGCTTTGTTGCCAACCAGAGTCTTTTGTCTGTGTGTCCCGTTGTTCTTTAATGAAAAAAGGGGGTGAGGTTGCTGTGGTTTTGTTGGGCAAGGGCAAAAAATATAAATCAGGCCTACAGTTAATTGGCAAAGCTAAGCCCTCTGTGCTTGGCTTGCTATCTTTCTTGAGTGTCGAGTCTATTGATGATTACCCCTTAGTCTGTGTGGCAGGTGCATCAGTTTGGGTGTTTAGGTGGTTTGGAGTTTGAAGGAAAGCTCAACTGCCTGCATGTGATATGGGAAGGCCACAAAGCTTTTCCTGATCTTGTCTGACACATCTGCCTTTGGTACAACCAGCCATACTAAAACAGAGCTCTTGAGTAAATTATAGCTTGTCTTTGATTTATTAAATTATTTATCTATGTGAATGCAGCCGCATTAGTTCAGCAGTCTTAATTCAGCGTGTTCAATTTTCAGTTGTGAAAATGGCCTGTGATTTAACGTGTTTGGGAACCTGCTTGATAGATAAGAAAAATAACAGCTTGCAAAGCTTTCATACTGCTTTGTGTGTTGTAGACTGTAGTTCTTTTAGCAGACAGTCAAAGCTTTCCTTGAGGAATAATGGCAATACTGAGAATCGCCAAAACATTCTTGGGTTGTGAAAGGGTTTTCAGGTAATTGTTTCCTTTTACACGTGTCCACTCCACTCAGTTTAGAAGTGTACTCAAATAGTTTCTTCGTAAAGTTTTCGTGTTAGAATAGAATAGACTGTTTCAATTGGAAGGGAACTACAGTGGTCATCTAGTGCAGCTTCCTGACCACTTCAGGGCTGACCAAATGCTAACGCACGTTGTTAAGGTCATTGTCCAAATGCCTCTTAAACACTGACAGGCTTGGGGCGCTAAAAAATCTAACTCTGCTAGAAGAGTAACATGAAGAAAAAACTAAGCTCTTGGTGATTTTTACTGACTTTAAAACTGTCTAGCCTTAAAATTGCTTTGATTGAGTTTCCACTGTATTTTTTCTGTTTTATTGTTCAGTAGATATTTCATTTGGAATTAGAATACAGCAAGTGTTCTGACAGTGTTGGTAATTTACCTGCAATTCAGATTTATGCTATTTCAGTTGAGCTGAAATGCTCTGCAAAATGCTTTTCTAAATTCAAACTACAGCCATTTTTCTTATTCCTTTACTTGGATGTCCCTTTTTATCTCAAGGGAAAACTCTTTGCTGTTACAAAAAGCAGGGGTTGAAGAACATGAAGAGATTTTTCAAGAAGTACAAAAGCCCAAACTAAGAAATTATATGCTCCTGCATATAATTAATCCATGTTAATTCTAAAATGGATGCTAGAAACTCCATGCTTTAAAACTTTGTATTTTTCTTCAAATTTAGACAACTCTTCAGCAATTTATGTAGTCAATATTGTCTGTGGCTAAGAGGAGAGTGGACTGAGTTTGTAATTTTGGATTAGTGGTGTCTTTTTGGAATTTTTTTTAACAGTTATTTAGTAGAAGAACTGTAAATAACCCAGAGGAGGCTGAGAGCCGAGATTTCATCTCTGGTTAAAAACTGGCAAACCACCCGAGTTTCATTTGAATTTTCATTTTTCAAAATACTGCATCAACTTTCAAGTGAACTTGTCTAAATTCTAAGTTCTGCATATTTAAGAGAACGTATTGCAACTAAGGAAAAAGTTGATATAGTACTGATTCAGTTGACATAGTGTTGAGAGAACTGCACAGCTTCTGGCCAGGTAAAATGTTTAGTCTTTAGCTTCTGGAGTACTGCTGAACCAACTAGAATTTAAGAGAAAAATGGTGAAGAATTAATGCTTTCAGTTCTCAAGTAATTTCTTAACAAGATATTTCTTTTATTTGATCTTTCTGGCTTCCAGAGAAAATTGTGGAATATCTTCTCATTTCAGTGTAAAATAGCACATTATTCTTGAATAAAAATACACCTGTATGCTGAAATTATTGGAGACCAGATGTCTTCAATATTGGCTACAGCTGCTGTTAGAGGGATGTTTTGTTTGTCAGAGAACAGACAGATATGTTTGGGGTTCTTCCATCAGTGCTGTAAGGCCAGTAACTTACTGTCTAAATTCCTTCTTCTGTTTTCTTAAATAACTCTAGATTTCAGTATGAGAATAAGAACAGAATTCATAATCCTGTAGAAAAAGAATCCTTTTTTACTGATGATGATCACTGACCTGTGTTGATTTTAGGGTCAGTACTCCCCTTTTTACTGTAATAGCAATCAAAAAAAAAAGTGTTTTCATACTTCTGGACAAGAAATCAATTCAATTTATTTTGGTTTTGGGGAAATCTCTGAACAATAAAACACTAAATGGTCAAATGTATTTTGAAACTATCAGGTGCACTACTGACTGTTTTGTATATACAATGCTTACAAGTCAGCTTGTCATAGAGCAGGATATCTCAGTTGGAAGGGACCTGCCAACAATCATTTAGTCCAACTGCCTGAGCACTTCAGGACCAAAAGCTAAAGCATGTTATGAAGGGCATTGTCCAGGCCATCTCCTAAATACTTTATGCTCTCCAGGAAACCTGTTCCAGTTTTTTGCCAACGTCTCAGTAAAGAAATGCTTTCTAATGCCCAATGTGAACATCCCTTGGCGTAGTTTAGGACCATTCCCATGTGTCCTATCACTGAACACCAGGGAGAAGAGCTCAACACATCCCTTTCCAATCCCCGCCTCAGGAGGCTGCAGCAATGAGGTCACCCCTCCAACCTCCTTTTCTCCAAACTAGACCGACTCAGTGTCCCCAGCCGCTGTCCCCAGGACAGCCCTGCCACCAGCTGTGTTGCTCTCCTCTGGATGCATTAAGAGAACTCCACATCCTTTTTAAACTGTGCGGCCCAGAACTGGACCCAGCACTCCAGGTGAGACTGCACCAACCACTGCCCTTCCTTCATCTTGCCTGCATCCACGAGGAGGGGGATTTTATCACAGAATGATACCAAATTAGTTCAATAGGACCTTCTCTACCAAACTTGAACTCAAAGTTTAAATAAAAATAGATTCTTAAATTTAATCTTGTAGGCTCATTCTCACGTACTTAGTCAGGAACTCTGAGAAGTCAAATTAGAATATTTTTAAACTGCTGATGGCTTAAGGGATGCTTTTCTAAAGTCTGGGACCTGTGGTCACTGCTGATGGTGGTACTGTAAGAATCTAAGATGTATTTTCTCCTTTGCAGGTGCCTTTCAGTATGAGTTAAGGTTTGTTGTGTTTTTTGTTTGTAAGTAATAAGTATCTGAGCAGCTGATCTTTGAAGTACTGAAAGTACGCTAAAGATATGAGTGTCAGGCATTTAAATTTAATTTGTTTAGTTTAAAAGTACAACCTACCATATTATAAAACAAGTACCAAAATGCCAAATTACACATTAATCTCCAAAAATATGAAAAGTGCTAGCTTTACTAGTGTTAGAGATGCAAATGTTTTGGGTCATGTAAGTTCACATAAGCAAAGAATTTTTTTTTTTTCATTTTGCATAAATAACTAGAAAAATACTCATAGGGTAGTAGACATAAAAATCTTATTGTATTTGTAATCTTAGGATTTTTTAGTTATATTTGACTGAATAATATTGTGCCTAATGGAAAAAAATGCCTTATATATGTGAAGGATAGGTGCCCAGAGTTTATGTATCTTTTAGAGCAGCCTCCTTAACCTAGATATGTCTGGTTGAAGGAACTGTGGGAAGCTGACTACTTGTCTAGTATTTCTCAAAGAAATTAATGCTTTTGAGGTCTCAAGTGCCATGAATGCAATACCAGTACAGTTCACTGGAAGCATCAGAGCTGAGCTACTTTTGTTAGTTATCATTGGCAAATAAAAATGGCCTTTATCCCAGAAACTCCAAAAAAATTTCCCAGTCTTCTAAGTGCTGCTGCCTAAAGCATCAATTCCTATTTCAAATAGCAGCCTGGATTCAGTCAGCAGTGTACAGTGTGCCTAACACTGTGTTATGGGCCAGCATCTGTGTTCTGGGTTTGTTGGTACAAAAGCAATAACTGTTTGGTTTTAATGAAAGAAGTAAAATAAAGCTGGCAAAGGAGATGTTTTTAAGAGGTAGTGAATTATGTTTTTTTCCATCTTCAGAACAGAGGGCATTCTAGTTAATTAAGTTTTCTAAACATAATTGGAGCAGTACATCCCAACTACCAAAAAAAAAAAAAAAGAGGAAAATAAATGTAAATTGAAAGAATTTGGAGGAACAGCAGTCTTATTAACAAGGGAAGTTGACTCCAATTCCTTTTTTGCCCTGTGTGTTATGTAATATAGCAACAGAAAGGGTTTAAAATTGCTTGCTAACCTTCCGCTTCCCTGCCATTGCAATACGGAAAGTCTAGGAATGGGTAGGTAAATAACAACAGAGGTATGTCAGTGGATGTCAGCTGAGTGGGTGGAATATTGATTATGAGTTGCAAATTCACTTAAAATACTCCAGTCAGAATCTGTATATTGGTTGAAGGAGGGTGATAGTGATGATGGTGAGCAGAAGATTTGAGGAAATCACCAGTAGGAGGAAGGAAGGATACAAAATCTAGGCCCACTTGCTTTACTGGGTGTCAAGGGAAAAGGGAATAAATATATCAGCAAATCGGCTTTGGTGTTTCCATCTCCCTTTTTGGTCCCCTTTCAAGAATATGTGTATGTATCAACATCAGTAGATTTTTTTGATAAAAAATTTTGTTCTTCAGTTCTCAGGCATTGACCATAAAGTTAAAACTTGGGTTTAAAATTGATATGATGGAAATACCGTCAAGTTCCACTCATCCTTACAAAGTATTCAGAAAGCTCTGTCGCAAGACATAACCTGTGCTTTTGTAAGGGGCCACTGCTGTGTGGCTTCCTAAAAGAATGGTTTGTGGGCATCTGTTCCAAGAAGTGGTTCAGAACTGCCTTGTGCTGAGTGCTGGGCACTCCGGGTGTCCCTGGTCTGTGGCTGTGGTGAGGGGCATCCCCCCTCCATGCCTGCCCCATCCCAGTGTGTGCAGCTCTGCCTTCCTGGGAGCATTCCAGGTGCTGCAAAGCTGAGCAGCGTTAGACGCTGGTCGGATCTGTCGGTAGGGGTTTGCTTCCACAAATAACCCAGATCGTGGTTTTTCTCCCTAGAAAAGTGGATTGCCTGTTGTAGCGTCCATCCCCTGAACCCCCTCCCCTCAGCGAATTCCCAAGGGCATTGCCTTGGAATGACTTAGCATAGAGTTCATTCCTCCTGTGGGACAGACGAGACTCCCTCGTGGACCTCTGCTCGTATTTTGCATCCTACCCTGGTTTCTCCTTTCCCCGTTTCCTCGCTGGTTGGGTACCCCTGGTGGCTGCCCCCTCTCCCCAGGAGACCAATCCCCCTTGCCCTGCCTTTAGCTCCGTCCCTCCATCCCTTCCCATTCTTAAGTTGTCCAGAACACGTGGTAGCCCTCGTTTCTCGCCCGGGTTCCCTTCAGCTTCCGTGCAATAAATCTTGCCGGAATGAACACCTGCGAAAGGAGCCTTCTCGCCTCTCTCGCTGAGCCAGCTGTGGTGAGCGTGGTGTGTGGGTCTGACTCCACTGCCTAAATGTTAATCCAACTGCCTTTTCCACAGGAGATGCTTGTTGGAAACAGATAACAGGCAGTAGTGTCCACCATCCACCTCTCGCATTGGGTGCTGGCACCCAGCTCCTCAGGTGGGGCCGTGCCAGGCTCTGCCTTCCTGGGAGCATTCCAGGTGCTGCAAAGCTGAGCAGCGTTGTCGGATGTGTCAGCAGGGGGTGTTTCCGCAAATAACCCAGATCGTGGCTTTTCTCCCCAGAAAAGCTGATTGCCTATCAGCGGGAGTTTCACGCTTTGAAGGAACGCCTGCGCATCGCCGAGCACCGCACGCTGCAGCGCTCCTCCGAGCTCAACGCCATCCTGGAGCAGTTCAGGAGGGCCGTGGCAGAAACCAACGGCAGTAAGAATGCCATGAATAATTTTTCAGGTAACGTGCTCCAAGATATTTTTTTATAACTCTGCAATGCCAATATTTCTTGTTATTACTATGGAATAAGAAATTGCTCCCAGGAGAGCTGGACGAAACTGCTCAGCAGTGTGAATAAAGGATGTGTAATAAGTTGTGTATGATGTGGGTGCTTTGGTTTGTTTTTTCTAGTTGTTGTTCTTAATGATTCACACACGCTTATTCCGTCCCTGAAGTCATAAGAATTACTTACTCCACACCTAGCTCCCAAAGTTTGGAACTTCTGGTTACTTGTCTATTACGCTGACTATATTTTGACAATTAATTTACATCACTTTTTAAATAGAGTCAGAGGGGAAAAGTGAGCAAACAGCAGAAATGGATGAACTTGAAGCAGTTAAAATAAGCTTAAAAGTCAACTGGAAAGTATTCAATCATATAGACTAAACTATCGCTTATGATTTGTAAGATGTCTCCCATTTTGGAGACGGGTGGTTCACCGGACTATTGATGTTAACTTTTTAAACCGCACTGTTACTGTTTCGTTGCTCTGATTTTTGTGGATGGAAAATGAATCACAAATAAGTACAAATTTTCTGTCAAGAGGTCTGACTTGATAGGTTGCAGAAATTTGACTGTATTGGTCTTAAGGAATTGGTCTATAAGGAGTTGAAACTCGAAGAGTTTTGCAATTCAAAAGCCTGGAACTAGATTTTTGAATTTGTTGTCTACTTGCATTTGTGCTATGATTTACTATTTTCAATAGATTTTTTTTTGTTGGGAAATGGTTATAATTACAGGGTCCAGTACTGATGCCACTCATGAATTGCTGTCTGACACTAATGGCCTGATCTCAGTAGTTCCCTGGATCTCCAGGAACTACACAGATAAAGGTTACATTTAGCATGGTCTATAAATCTTGTCTTCCTATTTCATGTGTGTGGCTTTGCTTTTAAAGTAGAGAATGGAGGAGGTCAAATGATTTTGATTCTGGATTTAGGATTAAGTTACTATCACATTTGTTTCTAAAATTGACTTAGCTTGCTTTTAGGCAATATGCTTATAAGGAGTTACTCTCTTCTGATGCAGCTGAAAGTACTAATTCATTTAACATTCTACCATGTCTGGATCCCAGCTGGGATGGACAAACACGCTTGGCCATGTAGAGTCATCATGGGAATCCAGCTGAATTACTGAGCTTTTGTGCTCAGAACATAGTATTAGACAGGTTTTTATTAAGCTTAATACACTTAAGTATGCATAATACTCTTTGCTCTCTTTGAAGATGAAAGAATTCCAGATTGTTTTGTGTAGATCCTTATTCATTCCGACAAGAGCTGTCATACTTGGACAGAATTTAGTCCAGGTTTTGCAGATGAAGTTAAAGAAATGTTAGCAGGAAAAGTTAAATGTGCCTGTATTGGCGTCTATCAAAATAGACATACCTACTTATGGCATCTGTTTACAAAGCTTTTTTCGACAGTTAGGAATTTAGTTTCACCTAAAAATAAATACTTTAAAAATCCCCAAACATACAGAACCAAAATCCACAACAAAACCCTCCTATCTTTGTAGAAGCTGTGCTAAGAATCTGAGAGGAATTACACTTATGGCTTTCTTTTTCTTGCTTCTTAATTTTATATCAAGAAACCTTGACTGCAGTTTTTTTACTTAACTTGATATTATAAAGCCCATAAGTTTTCAAAGATCCATATGCTATCATATTTTTCATTTGAAATGAGTTGTTTTCACACTTGATGCAAGAAAATCAACACACCCAGCAGGGTAATTTTAAAAGCTGTTATTTGCAACTTTGAAAGCCACCTGGACATACTGGAAGGCAGTTGCACTAGAACGAGCAAGACTGATTCGAATGGAATCTAATTGGATAATTTTATTCTAATGGACTAAATTAAATTTGCTTTTTCTTTTTTTTTTTTTTTTTTTTTTCAGGAATACTCAAAATATCAACTGCGTATTTAATGCTATTTTATTTTCTATCTCTATGTGCAGTATATTCCAGTATGTATTAATAGCTCTGAAAAGTTATTTGCAGTGTTGTTTGCTGGATGGTGATGACCTCTGTAAGCAAAAGTGAAAAATTATCTAGGGAAATAAGCCTCCCATTTGATTAATTGGGAAAAAAACCCCTCAAAATCATCAACTCCCCAAATAAATGGAGCATTCTTTATTTCTGTAAATTCATACTAAATCTTACGTGATCATGTAAATATTAACTGTATCTGTAATAAGGTTATAGGTGCAAAATAGTCTTGGCCATCATTTACAAAGAATTGAAATAAGAAAAGACTTCCTTTGTAGAAAAGATACAATGACTCAGAAAAGTGCACAATTTATTCTGGCTTCCAGTTAGGACCAAGCTTGGAATTTTATACTGTTTACTATGCTTAAAACTTCATATAATTTATTTTCTGCATTTCTGATTTCCTATGTGTTTGCAGATGAGACGCTGAAATTGTTAAAAGAGCTAACAAGTAGAAAATCTCTTCAAGTGCCAAATATCTATTACCATTTGCCTCATTTGTTGAAAAATGAAGGAAGCCTTCAACCTTCTGTGCAGGTTGGCCTTGGAAGGACAGGAGGTATGCTGATATGATGGTTATTTCATGTTTTGTGTCTGGAGGACCTTCTAGTTTAGGAAACTAATTTGCTGCATTTCTTGGTAGATGAAGGACATCTCATTTAACTTGTGTGATACTGATATCCCTTGAATTCACACTGAAACTGAGATGAAAGGAGCTTGGTTTCAGCTTTGCTCTTTTCTGCATAATCTCAGTCACACTGCATGCCATGTTAAAGTACACATGAAGAAGCATTTAGTTTGGATAATTTTTTTGTAACTAAAAGGAAACAGAGCTCAAGCATTTCAGATTCTGAACTGCTAATGGGTATATCCCTTCGGCTTTTCAGATTTGCAGGGCAACCATGCATGGTTATAATTATTTTGGTGTTTCTCTTGTTCTGAACAGTATATTTCAATGTATAAATTAAAAGTTGAGAGAACTAAGATGACCAGCTATAATTGCGTCAATAAAATCTGGACAGTCATTGGAGGGGAAAAAAAATTCACTGTTGTAGTTACTCGTGGCTTGTATTTTTTCATTACTTCAGTTTGATTACTCCTTTTAACAGAAGGCATGCCTGTATGACAAATGTGTGGGCTCAGGCCACAGGTTTATTTTTCTGACTATAAATACCTTTTATTTCAATGTTGTTGTTCAGGGAGGGAAAATCTAACAGTTTGTTATTATTTTAAGTGAAGTCTGTATGATGTCCCTCTGGGAATATATGGCAGGAATTTGGAATTAGAAAATAGGAATTGGAATCAGGTTTATTTAATTAAACAGAGGGAGGAAATTCAGGGTTTGGGGACTTCACGAAGTCTGCTTTGTCCTTTCACTGCATTCCTGCTGTTATCTGCAGTGTTCCCAGTAGGTAGCCAGCCCTGGCTACAGTGCAGAAGAGAAACTATGGAAAAGTTAAGCAACACAGGACTCAAATGCCCTGCTGAAAGATCATCGTAGCAACATTATAGCTGGGGTTGTATTGCTTTGCATTTGTGGTGCTTTTGTCAGAGAGAAGGAATTGTGTTGAGGAACTTCCTTGCAGTTCTGCTGTCCTGGACTTGCTTATTTAGAAGAACCAAAACCAGGTGCAAGGAAAGTATTAGAGGCTTTCAGCAGTATTATTTTATAAGAGGACTTCTGAGAAGTTAAATAGAAGAATAGAAGAAGACTTCTGAGAAGTTTTGAAGAAGGGTTATACCAGTTTTATTTTTAAACTTCAGTTAGGGAGTTTAATCACTCTTGGTGCACCTTGTCTGAATAATACCATGGTTGTTGATTATTTCCCATTGTATTGGGGTTTGTGTGACAATGTTTTGGTAACAGGGAGGCTACAGGGGTTCTTCTCTAAGAGGGGCCAGCAGCTTTCCCTGTCTCCAGTGGAACCAACAGCCAGACCTGCACCACTGGAATAACAAATTGAAGAGGGGGGCAAAAACCGGCTCAAGGGCAATTGCAGCTGGAGAGAGGAGTGAGAACATGCAAGGTCAGTGCAGAAGGAGGGGGAGGAGGTGCTGCAGGTGTCAGGGCAGAGTCCCCTGCAGCTTGTGGTGGAGAGCGTGGAGAGGCAGCTGTGTCCCCGCAGCCCATGGAGTAGATATCCACCTGCAGCCTCTGGAGGACCCCGTGTCACAGAAGGTGGATGCCCAAAGGAGGCTAGTCCTCTGCAGCTTGTGGTGGAGAGCGTGGAGAGGCAGCTGTGTCCCCGCAGCCCATGGAGTAGATATCCACCTGCAGCCTCTGGAGGACCCCGTGTCACAGAAGGTGGATGCCCAAAGGAGGCTGTGACCCCATGAAAGCCCACACAGGAGCAGGCTCCTTGGCAGGACCTGTGGACCCATGGAGAGAGGAGCCCATGCTGGAGCAGGTTTACTGGCAGGACTTGTAACCCTGTGGAGGATCCGCACTGGAGTAGCCTGTTCCTGAAGGACTGCAGCCCCTGGAAGGGACCCATGCTGGAGCAGTTTATGAAGAACTGCAGCCTGGGGAAAGAACTTACATTGGAGATGTTCATGAGGGACCATCTGCCATAGTAATGACCCCATGCTGGATCAGGAGAAGGGTCTGAGGAGTCCTTCTGCTGAGGAGAGAAAAGTGGTGGAGATCATGTGTGATGAACTGAATTCCAGCCTCTATTCCTCATACCCCTGTGCTCCTGGTAGGGAGAGGTAGAGAAATCAGGTGTGAAGTTGAGCCCAGAAAGAAGGGAAGGCTAAGAGAAAGGTGTTTTGAGATTTGGGTTTATTTCTCATTACCCTATGTGCATTTGATCAGTAATAAATTAACTTCCTCAAGTCTGCTTTGAGTGTGACAGTAACGAGGGGTCTCTCCCCGCCCTTATTTCTACCCACAAGCCTTTTGTTATATTTTCTCCTTCCTGATCAGTTGAGGAGGTGAGCAATAGAGCAGCTTTGGTGGGTACCTGGTGTCCTGACTGGATCAGCCCATCACACCTACACAATAGTCTGGCATGTCTAGGATTGGGGGTTTTTTTGTCTTCTGTGTTTGTTCTGAGAATTGGTGTTAGCTGTTAGTCATGCTCCTGATGCTGGGTGGCATATTTTTAAACTATTTTTAATTACTGCAATCTCCACCTTTTAAACCTTTGCATTTATTAAGCAATGCCTTATTGCAAGGTTTTTGTTTTCTGTCTTGTGTATGCAATCACTGAAAGTACCTTTCTGGTTTGTTTGATTGCAGTTTCCATCGTAATGGGAATACCCACAGTGAAAAGAAAAGTCAAGTCTTACCTTACAGAAACTCTCCACTCCCTTATCGATAAGCTGTCCCCTGAAGAAAAACTGGATTGTGTTATGGTTGTCTTTATAGGAGAGGTAAAATTGCTTTGATTTTTTTATACAGTTTCTAACCTGCCTTTAATCAAAAGTAACATTCCTTTCAGGGGCTGATGAGGATCTTCTTTTTTTCCAAGATGCAGACAGATGACTCTCCTTCCAGGAAAAGGAAAGTGTCAGTCTTGGGTTTCTGAGATACAATCCTGAAGAGCCCAGCTTTTTCTTTTTATCAGGGGAATGGTGGACATGGATTCAGTGGAGTGATTATTTTGCAAATCTTATGTTTGTATGTAGTGGCAAAGATGTGCTATTTCTTCAACATAAGAATAATGGCTAAGGAGCTCTGTCGTAGAGGAGGATTCCTCCTGTTTTCTTGGTGCTCCTGCTTAATCCTCTGTCAAATGAGTGCTGCACTTGGAGATGTGAGGCACAGATTGTTATTGGATTAGTTTTCTGGACAATGTGAATGTTTTAAGCCCAGACCTTTTTAATGGATTAATTCAGTGTTCAGTTGGACTGTTTATTCACTCTGGCTCTGATTTAGTGGAAATCAAATTTAGGAAAATGATAGAGTACTTTCAGAAATAATTCTGTTGGATGCTGGGAATTGCATGTACCTATTTTGTTCTCTATGCCTTTCTCAGAAGTCTGACTTAGACACTGGGAAATTTATATTTTTGTTTGACCTTCATCCATCTAACTGTAGTGCTCTGCTGAAACAGTCTTATAAATCCCACAGATAAAAATTCAAATCCCCAGTTATAACTGAAAATGATTTTAATTTAGTGAGCCAGTGTCCATTCAGGGATGAATCAGTGGAAAATCAGGTGTTTAAATAGTTCTATTATCAATATATTTTAAAACTTTCTTTGGAACATTTATAAACATTTTGTTTTTATCTGAGAATTGTTTCTTAGTGTTTTCTAATGTGAATTGCTCTGTTTTCTTTTTCTTGACAGCCAGTCAAAAACTATCTGTCTGGATAGATACTGTTTTTCTGGAAAAAAAAAAAGATGCTTTTGAAGCATCTCTTGGTTGGGAATATCAGGGGAACAGAATTCTTTCTGAATTACTGGAATGCTGTGTTTTTCTTCACTGTATTAGTTGGAGAAATTTTATTGCCTACGAGTGTGGCTTCTTGTCGAGGTTTAAAACTGGAGTTTCTTTTGTTTTGCTTAAGGAGGTCTGAGCTATGAGATCTGTCTGTTTTCACTGGATTCTCTGTCTTCTGCAAAGTTTGGAACAGGAGTGAAGTGTCCCCAGCTGCACCATCTTTTGTTGCCTTAGACAAGCCTTGTTGCTGTACCTGGGTTTTCCATAGCTGGAAGCTTCCTTCCTGTGAGGTGCCGTGGAATACTCTCACCTTGGGAGTGTTTCTAGAGGAGCGGCTACCAGTGAACCGAGCGTTTCAACATGGGAGCCACTGCTCCTGAGCCCGTGGAGAGTCGTGTGGTTACACAGGAGTGTGGTTACACAGGGAGAGTTGTGTGGTTACACAGCAGTTACTCCTGTGTCCATGGAGAGTTGTGTGGTTACACAGCAGTTACTCCTGTGTCCATGGAGAGTTGTGTGGTTACACAGGGAGAGTTGTGTGGTTACACAGCAGTTACTCCTGAGCCCGTGGAGAGTTGTGTGGTTACACAGCAGTTACTCCTGAGCCCGTGGAGAGTTGTGTGGTTACACAGCAGTTACTCCTGTGTCTGTGGAGAGTTGTGTGGTTACACAGCAGTTACTCCTGTGTCCATGGAGAGTTGTGTGGTTACACAGCAGTTACTCCTGTGTCTGTGGAGAGTTGTGTGGTTACACAGCAGTTACTCCTGTGTCCATGGAGAGTTGTGTGGTTACACAGCAGTTACTCCTGAGCCCATGGAGAGTTGTGTGGTTACACAGGGAGAGTTGTGTGGTTACACAGCAGTTACTCCTGTGTCTGTGGAGAGTTGTGTGGTTACACAGCAGTTACTCCTGAGCCCATGGAGAGTTGTGTGGTTACACAGGGAGAGTTGTGTGGTTACACAGCAGTTACTCCTGTGTCCGTGTAGTGTTGTGTGGTTACACAGCAGTTACTCCTGTGTCCGTGTAGTGTTGTGTGGTTACACAGCAGTTACTCCTGTGTCCATGGAGAGTTGTGTGGTTACACAGCAGTTACTCCTGTGTCCACGGAGAGTTGTGTGGTTACACAGGGAGAGTTGTGTGGTTACACAGCAGTTACTCCTGTGTCCATGGAGAGTTGTGTGGTTACACAGCAGTTACTCCTGTGTCCATGGAGAGTTGTGTGGTTACACAGGGAGAGTTGTGTGGTTACACAGCAGTTACTCCTGAGCCCATGGAGAGTTGTGTGGTTACACAGCAGTTACTCCTGTGTCCATGGAGAGTTGTGTGGTTACACAGCAGTTACTCCTGAGCCCGTGGAGAGTTGTGTGGTTACACAGCAGTTACTCCTGAGCCCGTGGAGAGTTGTGTGGTTACACAGGGAGAGTTGTGTGGTTACACAGCAGTTACTCCTGTGTCCATGGAGAGTTGTGTGGTTACACAGCAGTTACTCCTGTGTCCATGGAGAGTTGTGTGGTTACACAGCAGTTACTCCTGTGTCCATGGAGAGTTGTGTGGTTACACAGCAGTTACTCCTGTGTCCGTGGAGAGTTGTGTGGTTACACAGCAGTTACTCCTGAGCCCGTGGAGAGTTGTGTGGTTACACAGGGAGAGTTGTGTGGTTACACAGCAGTTACTCCTGTGTCCATGGAGAGTTGTGTGGTTACACAGCAGTTACTCCTGTGTCTTACCTCTTTATTGCACTTTGAGAGCAGTTCTGTGTGCTTCTTCAGGCACCAATGTTGGGCCCTGTGAGTCAGGATTGTATGGGAACATTTCAAGAACCAAAGTTTACATTTTTGTTCTCTTGTAACCCCTTGCTAGATTTGCATTTCTTTATCCTTATTCCATCCAATTTATTATCTTTCCTTCTTTATTCTTGAACCCTGTTTTTTATTTTCTTAAGCTCAATATCTTGGAGTTTGCTTTGCAATTGCTACAGGGAACTCTCTACATAATTAATACGGTGCATTAAATACTTCATCCTGAATTATGCCGTGCTTGTTCTCAGTTATTCTGTATATTTCAGTTTCCTTCTGCAAGATGAAAACTGTAGGTTTATTAAGCGTTTTCTCTGGCTGTTTGAAGGGAGGCTTACTCCTCTGGTTGATTTCTGTTTCTCCTTAAACAAAAAGAAGGGCTGCGTCTTTTAAAATAGCCTTTTCTGTGGGGTATCCTAGCCTGAAATGCAGTAGACTATTGCTGGCATTAAAACGTGCAATAATAAAGGCTTATTTAAAAATACTTTAGAACTTTGACCCACTATGCTTTTGTTAAAAAATGATGCCAAAAGATTCTAAAAAAAGGTATGGCCTCTGCCCAAACATATGTGCAATATAAGTACAGCAAGAAATGGTCATAGGGTGAGGTTATGTAATTTTGCTAATAAGCTTTAAATTACTATCTGTGCCTTGTCTATAGCTTGTAGCAACAACAAAAAAGGGAGCACAAGACTACAAAAATGGTTTTAAAAGAAAATTATAGGGAAAAAAACATTTTAAAAGGATATTAGTATTTTTTTTGCTATCTTTATTTGAGAAATCAAATTTACAGTGTTTAAGAAGCATTGCTGGGAGCCACAGTCGTGGACTGTAATTGCTTTGTGCTAAGCATGCTGCAAGACTCTTCTAATACTGCTATTTTTTCAGTAGTTCAATCTCACTCATTTCTTGTAATTTCATTTTTTACTAGAAAACAAATTAGAAGGCTAATGGCCTTCTGCAAATAGCATCAACAGTGTAAACAGGGGAGCTAGTAAATATAGATCAATTATGGTTGCTAAATAAAGAGATCTGCATATTCATTTACTGTATGGATATTTCTCAGTAATATAATGGTACACAGTGAATTTCCATACTGGAAGTTCAAGAAACTCTGAAATATCTCAGCTGATGTGACAACTAATCACCAATTTAAATAATTACTAGAATTGCTTGACAGTAAACTGTTCAATTGTCCTAGTTACTGACATATGTCTGTGTTCTCCAACTTGTTAAAATTACTTTATGGCAGAACAAGTTGCAGGTATTCATTAGGATGACTAATAAATAGGTATGATTCATTATTCCTTAATACTTCAAAATCTCTTTATTCCCCCTCACTATGTAGCTAGTTCCTAGCTCATATGAGTTGAAAACAAATGATTTAAATCTCATTAACCTGCTTTGTACGAGAACTTATTTTCAGAATAAGCCATGGACTCTAGGTTTAAGAAACCATGAACTCTGAGTTAAAATTGTTCTCTAGTATTTTTATTTATTAGGGCTTGCAATTAATATGGGAAACACGGTTTTGAAGTACTTTAAATTATCATAGTGGAACAATAGACATATATATATATACACACACACACACAACTGAATATGAGAGAAGTTATAATACTTTCCTGGTATCTAAACAAAATGTTGGGTTTTTTCTGTGGGGAGATCTCATTTACAACGAAGGAAGTGCATCTTAGACTTGTTCTAAATATATCAGAAATTATTGTCAGTCCACTTCATTAATCAGAGACTGCACTTAGCACAGTCTTTTGTAGAAACAGTAATCAGTGCATGCTGGAAAGATTATAAGCCCTTGATTTGACCAAAAATACCAGAAGGACAAATAATTTCAGGAAGAACTGGCAGCCACTACAGATATGCAAAAGCATATTGCTATTTCTATGTGCTGCTGATTACATCTGACTAGGTAGTAATTGACCAGCCATTTGTTCTTGGAGCATTAGGCCACAAGTTTTACTTTCTTACACATTCCTTATTTAAATCTTACTCGGTTGTTTCACGTATATACAGTTCACTTAAGCTGGAAAAATTTGCATATCTTGATTATCTTTTACTGTCATTGTGTTTTCCCTTTATATAAAGAGTGGCTGCTAAATTAAGAGATGTTGATCTTTAGTAGTGTTTTCTCTCTTCTCCTTCTGTGGTGAATCTTTTTTTTATTTATTGTTTCTTTGGAAAAGTTTCTGTCCCAGTTAGGTCAGTGTGACACAAGCACCCAGCAAGGTACCATCCAGTGCAGGGATATGAACAAAGCCTTGGCAAATTAAGGATGGGCGCATGCACTGGGTGAAATCTTGCTGAACCTGTTTTGGAGGTATTGACACTGCAGTGCAATGTGTAAACCTTCTCCACAGAATAAACAAGCCCGTTTTCACCTCTTCCTGCTCTGGGCCTGAATTATAGATCCCTCTGATCAGCAGCTCTCTTGATAAAAAGCAAAAGAGTGTTTTGTCAGTCTTGCTCTCAGCCTGGATGTATTAGCATCATCCCAGCTACAGAGATGTTCATGCTTTTTGCGAGTTGTTTGTGAGCTGCCCCTTCTTGGAACTGCCCTGGAGAGTGTGTTCCCAGTCCCTGAAAGATCTGACCGTGCATCTTGAGTTGGAGAAAGTCTGATAGATCTTTGTGTGTACATAAACATGTCTGTGTGTGTAATGTACATACATTTTTAAAAAATCAAAGCTAATCAAAGCTGTTATGTCAAGATACATTATCTACACCAAATAATATTAAAGGCCTACACAGATGGGAATCTGTTTTGGACATCTCACTCAAAGTTGATCAGGATGAACACACCTTCTTGATACACTGCCAGCTCTTGTGTCTGAAAAGGTAGCTTGACCTGCCAGTGAGATATTTTTGCTGTCTTTGCAGTCCCTGCTTCTTGGTCACCTAAGCTTTGGTACACAGAAGTATGGACTGCTGATACTGAGGACCAACATAGGATTTTATGTTTCTCTTCTCATGTCAGTGAGTAGCAAATTTTCTATATGGAATTACACCAGTGATAAAAATCTTTCTTAAATCTAAGAAAAGATCCTTGACAGGATTTGAAAACTTGAATGTACCTGAGACAAATTTGCTGTCTCAGCACAAAGGTAAAATCCAGGATTTTGCTCTTTCCTCAAGCCCTAGATTTGTGTGACTGAAATACTTCTCTGAGATACTTGCTGAGGTGCACCTGGGCCACAATAACGACCTGATCCTTCTGGTAAGGGAGCATCACTATTGATAGCCAGAGTTGTCTGATCTCTGGTGACATCCAGGGTGTTTGTGAGGTGGGAAGTAGTAGTAATAATCTTATTTCAGAAGCATCGTAGCAAGTGACTTCATACTGTTATGGTGGACTGAATTGGCACTGAATTTTTGGACAACACTATCAAGTTTTGCTACAGTGGTCTGCCCTGACCTAAAAATTCCTTCTGTCCTCCAAATAAAGAGCACAAATTGCAGAAGGGTTCTTTAGACTCTACACAGCAACTGCCTATCTTCTGGAAGACAAGCTGTCTAGAGCGTTTCTACAATAGCTTCCCCAAGGATAACAAAATGTTTGCCATGCTGCAAGGCAGTATGTGCTGCTTTCTTTCAGACTCCACAAAACTAGTAGTGGCTGTATGACACTAGCATGACTTGTATCGGAATGTCTGGTCTTGCATTGTAATGTGATGCTTTTTGCTCTGGCTGGCTTTCTTAAAACCTCAACTTGTTCTTTGACATGCTGCTGTGGTTCTCAGCACAATCCATATGGATATTTGCTCTCATGATTGAGGATCTGACAGGCAGGGCACAAGGGTAGGGAGAAACAAGAGTGGAGTGGTACAAGAGTACACTTGTATTCCTGCTATTGCCGCCAAAGGCTTTTGCATTTTGAAACCCTGTCCTGAACTGCGTTGGGTTAATCATAGAAATGACTGAAGAGAGAAAGAAATGTCTTGCCTGTGTGGTAGAGGGGGGAGTTTAAGGGAGAGATGAAGTCATTAGCTCATGTAGGACACAGGCTGCATTTTGCTTATGTAACATCAGCTGGCTATGTTATGACAGTATTCTCATTCCCGTTTCTTGCCTTGCTAGTTGGTCTCACGTTCCCTGTATTTAACTTGAACTCACTGCTTCAGATTCCAAAGAAGACACAGTGTTCCTGAATATAATTATTTTTCAGCTGCATTTGTTGAACTCTAAAAGACGATACTACCTTTTTCCACAGGTTTTGTTTATATACACACACTACTGCAACCACTGAAAGCCACTGCTGCACGTTTATTCCTTAGGGCTTTGACTTCACCGCATATAAATCCCAAAATACGTCCAAATGCCACGTTAGTGGCTGATTTTTCCCATGAAAATTTTATGCCTTGTATATAGGTAATGATACTTAAATGTACTTTTACTATTTCAAGGCAAATAAACTTGTAGTTTGCCTTTTCTGAAGACTGTAATTTTATATTGCTTGTCATTATATGAATTACGTGGTAAAATTATCACACCCCTGTTCTATGGGATGATGAAAGATCAAACAAAATTGTAATTAGTAAGCAATGAAATGAGCACACTTTGCAGATTAGCATGCTTGTTTCATTCTTTGAAAGGTGTTCTTGAGTAATGTAAGTCTTGCTTCTGATAGATTTCATTTAAGAATTGAGATCTGGATAATTTAGATAATCTAGTCTAGATAAATTTCCAAGATGGTGAAAGTCCTCAAGGGTAAGACTTCGGAGGAGCAGCTGAGGTCTCTTGGTTTGTTAAACTTGGAAGAGAAAACTGAGAGGTGATTTCATCGCAGTCTGCAGCTTCCCCGAGGTGGTCAGTGGAGAGGGAGATGCTGGTGTCCGTTCTCTGGTGGCCAGTGACAGGACACGTGGAAATGGTGTGAATCTGCATCAGGGGAAGTTCAGACTGGACTCTAGGAAAAGGTTTGTCACTGAGTGGTCAGTCCTGGAAATAGGCTGCTGGTGGAGGTGGTCAGGTGCCATGGTTGTCAGAGTTCAAGAAGCATTTGGATGGTGCCTTTAGTCATATGGTTTAGTTTTAGGTAGTTGTTTGAGGAACTGGGTGTTGGTCTTGATGATCCTTTTGGGTCCTTTTTAGCTTGAGAGATTCTATGATTGCATTTTGTTTTTCTATGCATCTGCCACTCAGGACAGTAAATAAACCTTTGGTCCTAAACGCCATGGTTTTTCTTACATTTTTAGGAACAGTCTATCTTCTGTCATTCTTGAGGGTATCAAGTCAGGATTTAACAGTATGAAAGGGCTCATTCTTAAAAGAAGAAGTCTTGGTTTTGTAGGACATTTGGCTAGCTGTGCATCAGAACTTTCTAACCTCTTATTTTGTCTGCTAGCTAATGTATTCTGTTGCTTTGCTGTGCACATACTCACTAATAAAAATCAGTAAAGAAGTCTGGAAAGTTCTCTGCTGCTCTGGCTCTTTCTGCATTTGTTGAGAATAATGGTGTCTGTTCAGACAAATATTAAAATAATCACAAACTTGATGTGCAGCCTCGCCAGTATTTCAGAAAAGGGAAGGGCTTTAGAGAATTGGAGTACAACATTTTGCAAAAACAGAGGAAATTTTAAAACTTATTTCACTGACAGTCTGCAACTTCAGTTTGTTCTACGGCAGACACTGAGGACTTTTTTAAAGAGAGATTCATCAAATCTACATGCATTTGTCATCAAAATTGTTGATGTAAAGAGTTAAACCTTAGATACAGCCATGTTCACTGGTTTATGGAACTCCACAGATCTCATAAACTAGATTCTTCTTTTCTTGTTGAAAGTTTACATAGGCTCCAGAGGATGCTAAGGAGGTACCAGAAGATGAGTCTACTGAGGAATATTAAATACACAAAATCGCATCTGTCTCAGGAAGTGACCTGAACTGAAAGTACTTGGAGTGTGGATGATAGCAGGAGGGGGTGTTGGATGTGCTTGTCTTGTTCTTGTTCCTATTCTTTGCTGTGTATCATTTCATGGCTGCTGTTGATGGAAGCAAGGCGCTGATGGGAATCAATCCTTGGTCTGGTGTGAATAGAGGAAGATGTCTTACTTCAAGTGTTTTGCATTGTCTTGGAGATGAGTAATTTCATCTGACTAGGAAGAAAGAACAGGCCAAAAGATTTGAACTGCTGACACCTACTTGCACCTTTCATTAGGAAGTTCTCAGAGATCCACTCACCAGGACAAGGTTGTTTGAAAGGCTTCATGTGATTTGTTGATAAGATGCATCCTTGTGGCTGGAAATTAAACTCTTTAGTTGGGGCCTAACACAATTTTGCACTTAATTGCTTTAAAGGGATTTATTCTTAAAATATTCATTTGTGCTTCTTTTTTATGGGTCCAGAATTCCTAGGGATTTCTTTTAATCTTCAGCCTTAGGAGTTTTAGTAAGAAAAAATTAGTTTTAGTAATGCCTTTGGATTTGATAGGCAAAAGCATTCGTAACTGTATTGCGATCATCAGCAGCATTTCGTTTCAATAGTTACAAGCAGCACTGATACCATGAAACAGATTTTAAGTTCATCAGGTCCGCTCCAAAGTCGACCTAGTGTCAACCAGATGATTTTCGTTGGAAGCCTAAAGAACAGTTACACATTTTCTTTCTTGGTGACTTCTTTTAATAAATCTGGATTTGTCTTGTTCTGTTTAAGATTATTGGAGATGAGCAGTCTTGTGTCCTTCAGCTTGATAAAGAGGACCTTGTATCTTATTTTATCAAGGCAGTAAACACTTGATTCCTCAAAAATGGGGAATAGATTTTGATTAATAATGGATTTTTTTTCTGTTGCTTTTAAGTTGCTGATTGAATTTACTGATGCTGCTCGAAACATCCTTAGATTTAATTTAGCTGTTCCAGATTTCCTTCTATTGCTACCCTGTAAAGTTTCTGTCTACTTAACTCTTCCCTCGAGTATAGTCACAGCTTGATCAAATTTGTTGTGTGTTCTCATACTTGTTTCATGACGTTGTATGGATTAACTTCCAAGTGCCACCTTCCTGGGACATGTCCATGCCAAAGGGTGTTGGCAAAGATCCTACTTGTTGTTAGACTGGGCAATGAGAGGACTTGATTGTCTCTTGAAGTTCTGATGTGGGAAGAGGACAGTCAACCTGAGGGGAAGGATTTTGTGTTGAAATTCTGGTTCTGAATCTTGTATGGTGCTGGTAGATAGAAATGCAACTGCTTGTTTAAAATTGATGGCAGAATGCAGTGTTTCAATGCACTTGATCATGTCAAAAATTACATAATCTCTTCTAATCTCCATGTTCTTTTTTTTCTAAAAGTGTCGTCTGCTTTTGCACTACAGTGATACAGTGATTGCTGATTGAGAAGGAAAGGTTGCCTACTGAGCCAGCAGTGGTATATTCTGTATCTCATGTTCACAGCAGCTAGACCAGACCTTCCTGGCTTTTTGTGACAGCCAAGATTACAATATGAGGTTGGAAAACTTCAAGCTGCATCTTTTTGATGTGATCCTGTTGTGATTGCAGCTCTGACTGGGGGAACGGCCAGCCTTTCACGTGAAGCACACAAACAAATAGTGGGAAGTAGGGAGAAAACTCTCTTATTCCAGGCCTTTTTTTTTCTGATTGTGATGTTTTCTATACAAGAGTGTAAGGTTTTACAAGCAGTAGCAAGGCTTCATGGTAGTCTGGAAAATAGGTCAAAACTGTGTTCCTGCTCAGGAGATGTGCACTAAGGCACAGGCTTGTGATCAAATAGATGATTTCAGTCGGCATGAAGTTTGGCATTTATTTTTATCTCTGGAAAACTGAATTGAAACTAGCTGTGTTTCTGCTGAGTGTATGTAGATGTATATAAATCCTGTATTTTTCTATGCAGTTTCAATATGAACTGTATTATATGTGTTGGAGTTCTTAATACTGGACAGAGTAAATGAAATTTGGCATGCTAACTGAAATGCAAATTTTTGTCTTTTCACGTGATGATTGAACTTCAATTTCTGTGTTTTTAACGTTTAAAAGGTTTTGAATAAAGAGAAAAAGAAATGCTTCACTTGAAGATGGATATACTGAAGTTATTTTTAGCTAGTCACTACGTTACTGTGATTTGCAGCTGTTACACAGAAAAAGTTACTAACTCCATTCCATTAATTAAATGTGTATAAACAATCCATAAAAGTATTTAAATAGTGATATACAAAGGTCCATATGGACTTGTGAGTCTCCTTGTGTGGAACACAGTGTGAGATGAGTTAAATTGTGAGCACCTTACCAGCTTACTAGAACTTCTGCCCAGCGTTAGGCATAGGACTTTAAAGAAAATACCTATGACAAAATTATGAGAAATACTTTCTACTCACATGTTCTTGTGGTATTTAAAATCTGCTTCTGGAAGAAATCCACTGCTATTGTTATCCTTTTTGAAAAGCATGCGTCACTGGCATTGTTTGATTTCATAAAAACAAATCTTTAAAAAGAGAAATGGTGATTTTTTTTTAAGATCAAAGGGTGAGCACCTTTATCAAACAAGATTAAGTTATAGAAAGGCTTGGAAGGGATTTATTCTCTGTGTATAATCCTTTAATGATATCCTGTGTTGCAAATTCATCAGAAAAAATTTGAACTGTTCCTTTGTTTCTGGCATTTCAAAGACAACTCTTTCTCCAGAATCCTTACGAGCCAGAATCTGGGTTGATTTATAGACTATTCTTTTCAAAAATGTAAACAATATGTCAAATCATTAGATTAGTAAGTGTGACAAAGACCAGGGTTTCCAGTCACATTTATGAGTTCACAAATTCTCTTTTCTTGGAATGCATGTGTACAGCTGGGTCGAGTAATTGCCCAATGCTGGTAATTTAGATGATCTAGACTTTTCCAGAATGTGACAATTTGTATCTTCACCAACGAGTAATTTTTAGAATTGTTGCATCTGTGAGAACTGAGTGATTGATAGGATTGGTTGGCCCTCAAATTTAGTCTCTGATGCAAGAAAGCAACCCTAGTCAGAAAGGCAGCAGGCTCACTGCTGTCTGTACGTGGGGCGTTTGCTGTAAATGCAAAGCTTGGGAGGTGTACTTCTGAAAGAAGTGTGTGTGTGTGTGTGTGTTCAATGCACCGTTCTCCAGAAAGATTTCTTTGGTAATATTTTCTTATATATTATTACTATTATTATTGTGTAATAGTAATAGGAGGTTCTTCCTACACAAACACCCAGCAATCATTTCGTCACCAAGAGCATGAGTTTTAACAATTTTCTGTTAAATGCAAGTATGAGATAATTATTCCCCTGTTTACAAAAAAATTCTCATATTGGAGGTAAGACATGGCTATATGTGTGATGTGTTCTTTTATTGCTCCAATACCTTACATAATGAAAGTGGTTTTCAAGGACAGCCACCTGCAATGTTTATTTTACTTTGTTCTTTTGACATATAACTCTAGAACTATCAAGTAATCTATTCATTTTTTGTTTGTTTTTTTTTTTCCCCCAGACTGATCTTGATTATGTTAACAGTGTTGTTGCAAGCCTGGAAAGAGAGTAAGTTGTAGTTTTAATTGGGGATTTCTTAGTTTATTGATGATAAACCAAATCAAGTTGTAATAAGCAATTAAAAATATTCTGGAAATAAGAGATCATGCCTTTTTGTTTCATGGAACTTTAGACTTTTGAACAAAAAAGTAAGACAAATTAGGAGGCAGTGATTCCATCAGTTAAACTGTAAAACAGTAAGTGGGATTAAATCATTTGATGCACCATAAACAGATGGGATTGTTTAAACATGAACGGAAGGAAATTTGTGACATCTGTGTTTGGGCCTTGTATTCTGTATGTTCAAAGAGAACTGTAGGAAAAAAAAATCCCTAGTTTCTGAGAAAACACAAAAAAAGGTTTAGAATGTAGTTTGATTCTGATTGGCAGGAGGTGATAGTGCTCTGAAGGACGCGCTAAGGAAAACAGTGCTTTTTTCTATACTTCTGTTCTTTTATATGGCTCCTTTGAGCGAGTCCTCGTGAGCAGACACTGTAACTGTTCCAACAGACAGCAAGCTGCAGGACTCAGAATCTCTCATGTGACTTCAGGTGTTTCTATCGACAGGTTTTCTACAGAGATCAATTCTGGCCTGGTGGAAGTAATAGCCCCCCCTGCAACATACTATCCTGACTTGACAAACTTGAAAGAAACATTTGGAGACTCAAAAGAGAGAGTGAGGTAGGTTTATTCCCCCAGATCTTTTCCCATCTCCTCCCACACCCACACTTTGGTTGTTTATAAAACGGCAAGTGGGATGTGAATTCTTGAAATGTTTTCTTACTGTAATTCTTGCAAGAGTGGGGATGCTAAAAGTGCTCTGTAAATCCATCTCATTCCTAGCTGCATGCTGTTCTGTGCATGAGCAGAGCCTATGCTTGGCTGAGTCCATTTAGTGTTAAATTCTGGGAGGAGAACTGAGACTTTTGATATACTTTTATGCCTGTGTGTGGACTCTCTCATTTGCTGTTTTTCTTCATGAAATACAGGGTAAAACCCAGTAGATCTTGTTGAATTACCATTTTAACTGCACATGTGTTTTTAGTGAATTGTCAGGTAGTTGTCACACAGTCAGGTTCAAATTAAACCAGTTTGATGTCTGTATTAAAGCATAAGGTGAAAGCTTTGCTCCTTTTTTTTCAGACAGTGGATTTCCTGAGGGAACGGTGCCAAAAGCAGCTGTCCTAACATTTCACTAATATGTGTCATTCTTCGTAATGAAATTTATTTTATGTTGCCAGCTTGTATTGAAATAACATTTTTTCATAAACCTTAAGCTTTCAATTTAATTTCAGATGGAGAACAAAACAAAACTTGGATTATTGTTTTCTTATGATGTATGCCCAGAAAAAAGGGGTTTATTATATTCAGGTAAATTTTTCTTCTTTATTTTGAGACAAGTTTTCAAATGAGTCTCTGCATCAGAAAGACCTACACAGAACAGAGAACTTGATCCCATCATTTAAAGAGGGCATTAAGTATGGTGGTTATGGTATATGGGGAAGTAGTTTGAGGAGGATACTATCTCAACTGTCTCTGAAGTAGAAAGTAATTTATCCTATGTCACTTCTCTTAAGAGGCCTAGGGAAAAAAGTGAAGGAATCCAAGCGGCTTAACTACTGTTCTTTCCTTGTCCCCAAAATGAATTATTGTTGAGTTGCCTAGGCAAAAAAAAAAAAAAAAAAAAAAAAAAAGCCAGCATGGTTTTTAGTGGGAATGAAGCTAAAATCTATTTTTATTTTCTTTTGAAAGTGCAGTGTCACTTTAATATTATTGTTGTGTATAGACATGGAATTTTTCTTTTTTTTTTTAAGAAGTTTCTAACAACAGGGTTAAGTAGTTCTTCACTTTAGCTCAGAATTGTTCCAATCATGTGTTTCTCCTTTGAAGTAAAAGTCTTACCTACCGGTACTGCAGATAACTGCACTAATGATCTTTATTTAGATTTGGTGCCTGTGTCCTTGGGGTGTAAAGCCCCACACGTCTCATCTAGTTTTCACAAAGCTGTGCCGACTCCTCTGGGAGAGCTGTTGGAGTCTCAGCTCTCTGGGAAGCTGCAGAGCCAGTAGCATGTGACAGTCTGGTTTGATACTGGAAAGTTGCCCAAATATTAGTGCCAGCACAAGGGGGAGGGCATGACTGCGCTGTGAGAAGGACAGGAGAACCAGGATGCCTAATGCAGCAGTGGCCTGCGCTTGGTGTGAACGAAAGGGACCGTAGCAGCCCATGCTGGCAGTTCTGCAGCCCGCACTAGGTGGTTGTGGACTATGCACCTGTGCTTCTGTTGGACAGGTGAAATGAATCCTACCTCTGCAGATACTGTGTCTCCTAACCTCTTGTCTCAGAGCATGAACTCTTTCAGTGCTCTTACTTTTGTGAGTCAACAGTCACATTTGTGTGCAAATAATACAGAAATTAAACTTGTTCTGATGATGCCACTTAGACTAACGTTATTTCATGGCTATTTTTCCTTTGAAGAAAGAAGCTGGAAAAGCAGTGTTCTAAAGTAAGAAGTTGAGATATGTTTGTGGATTCTTACTAGTTTCTGTATTACTTTTCCACAAGGATTCTCTATTAGTTCTCCACAAATAGACAGACTGATCCCTACAATAGTTATTCCAGGCTGTGGCATCTATGTTTGGTATCAGTGCAAGCATTAGAAATACATGGCTATGTGTTAGCAATATATTATAAGTCAGTATTTCCTAGCTGTACTTTTTTCTATTGCTTTGCTAGTGCTTTTTTTTTTTAATGTTGATATCACTTCTTCCTTCCTCTAGCTTGAAGATGACATTGTTGTCAAGCAGAATTATTTCAGCACCATAAAAAATTTTGCGCTTCAGCTTGCTTCTGAAGATTGGATGATTCTAGAATTTTCTCAGCTGGGTTTCATTGGTAAGAAAATGTTCACTTTTGCAGTTTGAAAGAACACATTCATACTCAGACTTGAATTAATAGTGATCTGACTTCAAAGCTATCTTCTTTGTACTGGAAATAGACCAAGAAGCAGAAGTCCATTGCCTTTTTTAGGAACTCTGTTTTAGCTCATGGTTGTTGCTTTTGCCCCTCATTTATTTCATATACTTCTGTGTGGCGGAGGCAAACTCAAACTGTTGGAAAAGAGGGGAATTTTTATAACCAAAAGTTAATTTATAAAAATACTAACAATCAAACTGCGAGGCATTACTTATTTTTAGCTTAGCTGCTGTTAAAACCAAAATGTAATTAAAACAAAACTGAAATAAAGATAACTGACTGAAATAAAGATAAACCATGAAAATTAGCTCCACCTAAAATGTCTTCATTGGTGTTTGTGCCAAAATTTCCAAGAATTAGCAGGCATCAGTTTGATGCAAAGCCTGTTCTATCTCCATCGTTCTACTCCATGAAGGAGAAGTTATGACAATCTGTTCCTTCCTAGATGCAGTCAGAGTCTGTCATTTGCAATGAGCAACAGCGAGAGGAGTTAATGCAGGATCTTGGGTTGTGGGTCGACTGTCAGGCTGCTCTGGAAATTAATGTTCTTTGCTCTTACACTGGCATCTTTTCATGGAGAGGTACTAGACTTAACAGAAAAGCAGTGATGGAGAAGTTTGGAAGGGATTTTACAAATCAAAAGGTTATTTCATTACTGCACTGATGTGTCATGATCTTTTTAAAAGCAGCAAGCTGGAGATATGCAAGGAAAAATCAAAGCTGGGGTAGACTTTGGAGATTCCTGCGGTCAACACAAATGATTCCAATATGGAGGCTGTGAGTTGAGCTCAGAACAGAAAGAAAATCCTACGTGTAACAGATAAAAGTGCAGCCCTGGGTTCTGTCATTCTCTTGGAAATTCTTGTTCTCTTTCCTTTGGATCTACTTGCCAGCGAATGGCTTCATTTTTAGCTCAGTGACCCATAATGGTTGTTCTGAGAACGGAGAATGTTGGCGTTACTCGAATACGTGCTGTCCTGTTTGCAGCTCAGCATCAGGTGTGCAGTGTTTCCCTGGCTTTGGGGGTCTCAGAGGCTCCTGGAGTAGAAAGGAAAACATTATCCCTCCTGCATGCTATGTTAGGGTACAGCATGGTACTTTGTAGACTTGCCTGCCAGTTTAACCTACAGGTACAGTGTGGGGAGGAGGAAAGGAAACGGGCCGTGTGAAGTCTCCTTATACACCCGGCCATCGCATAACTGCTTTGGGCTACCATCAGAGATACACTGTTGCTGAAATAATTATAAAATTGGTTCTGTGGCCTTAGAGGTGGGAGAAATGGGAAATTATGCTGCTTAGCGTGGAAAATTAAGAATTTAAGAATTAAATAAGAATTTAAATTACTGACATCTTGCCCTAAATAAACCTCTCCTTGGCTGGGGAGCTCTTTGCAACATTCTGTTTTATGTTAGCAGGGACTGGTTGAATATAGCATTTGATAAGACTTTCTTTCTACTGTTGAACAGTTGAACACTAACCCAGACTCAGCCCACAATCTGAGTTTTAGCTCCAGTCTAATTGCACTTGCAGTGTAAATTCTGTATGAAGTTCCTGGGCTATAGAATTTACATCTATTCTACATTTGCCTGATTTAGTAGTAGAGTGTGCTCACTTGCAAATTGCCACTTTGTGAGAATGACACAAAGTGTGCATAAAACCAGATGTGCGTAAGACCAGCTTACACTTTGGGATGTGTGCTGCCGACCCCATGCAGCTGTCTTTCAGGGCACTTTCAACGTGCTTGGTATTTGTGTACCTCACCCCCCACCCTTTCTGTTCTCTGTGCTGTTCTAGAGGGCACAGTGCTTGAGCCTGGTGGGGTAGGTAGATAGTTCTTAATACTGAGGCTTGGCTTAATCAAAAGCACAACTGTTTAAAAATCCCGTGTTTTTCCATACTGTCTGTACACTTCTGGGCAGTGTGGGCTCTGCAAGTAGCTCTAGTTAAATTTAGTTGATAGCTCCTGCTCCTTGCATCCCTGTTCTTTGTTCCTTGTATCATATTTGTTTGCCTCCTTTTAACTAGATGATATCAGTAGAATTTCAGATGCATTTAGCTATGGCTACAGATCTTAATGTTGCTTTTATACCTAGAAAATTAAATTAGATTTTTTTTTCTTCTTCCAATATAGCTACTTATCCTGTTTTTGAGAGAAAAATTAGTATTCATAAGAGCAACTAAAATTTTTGGCTCTGGTACACATTGGTGTGCTATAACCATATATTGCTTGGAAATTTTATGCAAGTAATGTAGATTTTTTTTTTCATCTCTGCTATCCCTTTATGGATCTTGATGCAGACTGGTACTGTGGCAGTTTGGTAATGCAGATACCTTTGGGAAAAGCAGCAGTAGTTTGTAACTGGGGATCAGTTTTATGTGTAGATGTCCAAGAAAGAATGTAGAGCACTGAATTCACAGAATCATAGAATGGCCTGGTTTGGAAAGGACCTTAAAGATCATTTAGTTCCACCCCCCCTGCCAAGGGCAGGGACACCTGTCCCTAGACCAGGTTGCTCAGAGCTCCATCCAGCCTGGCTTTGAACACTTCCAGGGATGGACCATCCACAGCTTCTCTGGGCAACTGTTGTCTAGATGCTACTGATTTAGAAATAATTTCTCAAAAAGAGAGGTGTGGCTGATTCACTGTTAGCTGTTGGAAACCTTGTTTAGCTTGCAAGTTTGCGAGGTAAAAATGTGGGATTTTTTGTCATAGTGTATTTCTGAACTGAAAATCTAATTTATGCAAGTGCTACATGAGGAAGTGGCAAATGTAGCTATTTAGGCTGACAGCAGGATTATAGAATTCTGTCACCTCTGCCACAGAACAGACGTTGCTTCCTTTTAATCCTGAAAGCATAGTCTTAAGTGCTGTCAAGTATCTAATAAATAATGGGTGAGATGTATGCTGTTTCCCTAAGAAGCTCTGTGGAAGGAAATGCATCTCTTACTCTTCTGGATTCGTGTTTGCACTGTGAGACCTGTGACATAATGTAGGAAAGTCCTACTAGCTTTTTATGAGGAGTAATGATTTGTCTTCCAACTGCCTGCGAGCTGAAGTGTTTTCCAGAGGAGCTGCAGTCCTTGTAGCTATAATGCCAGCTGTCACAAACATTTAATGGAGTGGTCTCAGATGGCCTTTTGGTTGTCTTACACAGTTCCTCTGAGTCTTATTGTGCCCTGATGGTTTAAGGCCTGTTCTGATTATTTTAAGTTGTTCTGATTGCAGTTTTGCTCAAGCTGTGCACATCATTGGAGTTTGGGAAAGAGTAGAGCAAGTCAAGCATTTGATCTTTAAATAACTTCAAAGAGATTCTGGTTTTAATGCCAGTAATTTGCATATCATTACCAGGGAAAGCATTGAAAACATCAGCTATAGCTAGAATATGTGCTTGCAGGTGTAAAATTATTGTTGGTGTAGACTCAATATTAGTGATGCTCATGTGGAAGAATTAAAATGATTTAGGTATTGGCAGTTCAGAGAACTAGAAAACAAAGTGTTTAGTTTTGTGTGTGCCTTGTATTTGCCAGCAAAATACTGAGACAGCCAGAATAATTCACTAAGGATGGCCTTTAAAATGACTGAAAAATGAATAGAAGTCTTGTCAGAGCACAGTAAATCAGAAATTTACTGATTCCACAGGATTTGTTTTCAGTTGTGATCATCATTTTTATCAATATAGATAAATAATTTGGAGAAAGTCTACATTTTTTATCTCTAGGGTTTTATGGAGCAAAATTTTACCTTTGTTTCTTAATTCTTTCAGGTTTTTAAGTTTCTTCGCAATGGTAGGTTGTATGCACCCAGAATCCAAAAGCTCTGCAGTTTTGTCAGCAGAGTGTCCTGGGTTTATGTCTGTTCCCATGTACTGTACCAGGTGCAGGAACATGGTGCAAGATGAGCCATTGCTTCAATTCTTTCACAGAGTTTGCAGTCTGAGGCGGTGCGCGTTCACTGCGGTGTTTTGCTTAGGTCTCTTTGGCTTGATGATTTTTGACTGCACATTGGGCATGGCCAGTGGGTAATGCCGAGGTTGGATTTGGGTGGTGTCTCCGTGGTTCTGTGGCTCACAGCACTTTCTCATATGCTGCTGCATGGGAGCTGCAGGACAGAAGGACCTCAGCAAATGTTGCTGCTTGTTCTTGGGCTGCGGCTGTGCCCGAGGGAAGCCAGGCTGCTGCTGCTGCTCTTGGTTAGGAGAGACTAGGCAAGGGCTTGGTTGATTTGGATTCAGAGGGGCTGGGTGTTGGATCTGCGCAGTAGGAGTTGTACTGGGCTGGTTTCCATTTCCTTTGGCCAGTTAGGGGTCCAGAGCTCTGAAGACCTGTTTAACCAGGGACTTCCCTGCAGAGCTCTGGTGTTGAGCTGCTGTAGAAAGACTGTTCTGATGGAAAAAACGGGGACATGGATCCATGGCAGAACTGCTGTGCAGGTGGTGTCCTGAGACAGAAATGTCAGATGAGTGAGGCAATGTTATACAGAGGGACAAGGGGCTGGGGCCAAACTGTGCCAAGCTGTGTGTGGAAGGTGGTGACAGCATTTCAGAAAGTGGTATGGGCATGTCTGTCCTTGGTTACTGAAGGAAGACAAGGGCTTGTCTTGGGATCAAGGTGTTTCCTGTTCACCTTTGCTCCAGTGTTCATTAGGAATTAACGTGAGAAGACTTTACCTCCACCGGTGAACACTTCCATGGTGCTGTGAGTGTAATCAGAGAAGCCGCTTGGGTCTGCAGATGCCAGTGCAGGTACAGCTGGCTTACCTCACTTATTCTGACTAGCTGCAGTTGGATGTGTCAGAGTGGCTTGGTTGGTTGGTTGGGTTTTGCTAGCTTGTTTGTTTTTGCCCGCTGTGCCCTGGGACATCACCATGGCAATTAGATTATTGCCCAGGTCTGGGGTGGTTGACTCATGGTGGACGGTAGAATGCCAGCCTAGAGGAAACTGCCTCTGAGCCTTGACAAGTTTGCCTTATGGAGGTACATTGATACATTGATATCCTGCTTCTATTTTGTGTAAAATTAGGATAACTTAAATTAGGGACAAGAGTAAATTCCTACTCTTACCTTCAGTCTTGTAGGATCCTGTACCTTCATGCCAAGTTCTCAGTGACATGGTCTGTGAGTGAGGACAAAACGATAAATCCCTATGTTCTTCAGAAGATGAGCTAGTCAAAGGAAAAAATGTCAGTGTGATTCTTCTGCTCTGTCCTTGGGTAGATGAATAGAGAGATTCTAGAGCATCATGGCTGTGTGTAGATCCTGGAAGAGGCAGTGAGGTTAGGGTAATATTGTGGGGATATTTCTGTCTTCTGACTCTCATCGTATTGTGCATCTCTCTGACACCACATGGAAAGGTGCACTTCCTGTGGAAACAGATGTGACTGACAGACTGCCTCATTAGCTGTCACCTAGAAATGATGGTTTCAGTCCCATAAAAATCCCAGAAACATCTGATTAGTCCCATTTTTTAGCTGGTGTTTTGTTAGGGCTTACCATATTTTTCTCCTCTCCTGCCCTATGCCATTGAAAGCAGTAGGCAGAGATGAATCACCAGGAAAATTGGGGTCTGTTTAGCTGGAAGTGTGACAAGCTGAAAGCTGTTATTCTGCATGACTACTTTACACAACATTTAACTAATCATATGATGGTTTCCTACCCATTTTTAAATATTTACTTCCACAAATAATGTTAAACAATGTGACAATATAGTGTGTAAATACTAACAAGGTACTAACAAAAATAACAACATCTTTTTTATGTCTTTTAAGAATAAAGCCTTGCAATTGTTCCTAGCTTAGTAGGAGTTGTCCCTTGTGTAGTGGGAGTTTCAAATTTTATTTACAGAGTATTTTGATGTGGAGATACCTATCTGAGGACTCATTGCAGCAGCAACCTAAAAGTGATGACAATATTTTGCTTTGTAAAGGGCTGGATGAAAAGGTTCTGTAAGGGGCAACATTGATATAGCAATGTCAAATCAGTTAATGTTTTATCACATTTACTTTTCCACCCCAGTGTGTAAATTGTCTATATAATGAGTATAGCATCATTCTAACAGGTGAAATAATTGGTACTTCAGTCAGATGCTTCTTCCATATTTGTTGCATGGTATGATGATGCAGTCTAACTCAGACACCTCCAAACTCCTCTCAGAGTTTCCATTGAGTACTCTTGCAATGGTTTTGTTTGATAACAATCCAATTTCCAATCCAAAGTCAAAAAGAAAAGAGATTGCATCAGACCTGCTTTCTGAAAAGGGCAAGGCTCTGCCAGTGATCTTCTCTGAACATCTACTCCAGCTGGTTTTCCTAAGAGTAGGAGAAAATATTAGAACCTCTACCACTTGTGGAACTTGTTATTTAGAAAGCCTGTGGAGGCCTCTTCACAAGTGGAAAAGAATCCTCAAGGCATTTCCCGTGCCTGAGTGCTGTGTGTTAGTGTGTTGGACTCCACAATGTGGATAGACAGACGGCTTGCATTGGAAAAGAGCTTCTGCTGGCCTCTGATCCATGGGTGCACACACGCCCCAACAGCCCATCCCTGTCTAGTCCAGCACTGCCCACATCTCAGCAATATCTGCAGAACGTAATCACTTCAGCTGATGTTTACCTCAGAGATTCATTGTTACATGATGGCTTTCTTCCTTGCCGTCTCTGTTGTAACCTAGCAAAGCCTTCAGACTTCATCTGCAAACCTGGTGATGTTTTCTGAATCTGCCTTGAAATCTGGAACTGCCTTTGGGATTTTGTGGAGCCTTCTCATTCTGAGGAGGCTGTGATCTGATCTTAAGACTCCTCCCATGGGACACCTGATAAAACCCCATGGCCCTGGGTCTGCTCTCTCTGCTCTTGGCTCTGGGCTCTCTGGGCTTTGCTCAGGTTCCCGGGCCTCTGTCCCCCCGGGGGGCATAAAACGGACTCCCCTGCTAAACAACAGAGACTTGACTCGTCTGTTTTCCCTGCTGCTGGTGGTGGCCTCCCTGGATCGCCATCAGCACTGTAGCTACACGCCGCTACAGGATTTTAGCTGGCATGTGGTCAAAGAATCATTTTGGTTGGAAAAGACCTCAAAGATCATTGAGTCAAACCACTCACTCAGCACTGCCAAGTCTACCTCTAAACCGTGTCCCCAAGTGCCACATCTACATGTCTTTTAAATACCTCCAGGGACGGTGCCTCAAGCATTCCCCTCAGCAGCCTGTTCCAGTGCTTTAATGCAGTCCCCGGTACAAGCACTTGTCAGTCTGTCTTCAGCCTTGGACTGCCCCACTCCAGTTGTGTTGCTCCTGGTAGCCGTGTTTTCATACAAGGCACCTTTTTCAAGTGCTGCCTTCAGACTGACACGATAGCCCCGTGTATTGGCCACCTTTCTCTTCAGACACCTCAACTGCCAGAGAAGTGTGTTCCACAACCATGTAGCTGACTGCTCACATTGATATGATATAGACTTTCTTCATCAACAGTAAGTTTCCTTCTTTTGCAAAGGCCTCCTGTAAGCCTCACAGTCTGTAGGATTCCCAAGGATCCTTTTGCACAGTGCCACCCAGAAGTCCTGCTGATGGCCTATGCACTACAGAAAATCCTCTGCTCACTGTGGGATGTCTCTTTCTGAATTGCATTGTCTCTGGATATGTTCTGGTAGCTTCCTTCTTTCCCTTTGATTTCCTGCCCAGAAGGTTCTGAAGTTAGTGGTAGGTGTTGCGTCTCTGCTTTCTGCACCTGCAGAAGCTGAAATGGTGTGACTGGGCAGGTAACACTTGCAATACTCCTTGTCTCAAGTGCTTGAACTTACACATGACATGGGGAATAATAGATGCCAATCCATAACTCTTCTTTCTCTTAATATTTCAAACTGGCAATTTCTATTCTTAAGGAGACTGTGTTGTGGTACATTGAATATGCACTGAATATTTGGATGGCACCAAGATATATGACAAGTTCTTGTTTGAATAGCTGTTTCATTTAGTTGAAAGGTATGGAACTTCTAATAACATTGAAATTTCAAGTTGTTCGGTGCTAGTATTTCTTGTCTTGGCCCAAATATTATCATCTGCTATCTCACTGATTTCAAAAGACCGTGTTATCTCTAATCTAAAGTAACTTCAGTTATTCTTAATGTCACCCACAGGTAAAATGTTCCAGTCTCCAGATATCACTCTTATTGTAGAGTTCATATTTATGTTTTATAAAGAGAAACCTATTGATTGGCTCCTGGACCATATCCTCTGGGTGAAAGTGTGTAACCCTGAGAAAGATGCTGTAAGTTTGTTTTTATTATAAAGCTTCTAAAATGTTTTTATGATGACGAATGAGTTGATTTTTGTGAGCTGAAAGCCAGCATAGTGTACATTATGGTTACTGCATGCTCTGGAAGAGTCTTTCTTCCTGCCAAGATTTTTATCTCAAAAAGAACTTTAGAGGGACAGTTCTCAGGGGCATCATTGCTGTTATTGCTTCAGGTTTTGGAGGTTGGTGCAGTAAGGATAAAAAGCAAGAGTCTAGTAAGATTCTGTGTGTAACAGACTTAAAATAAACTTTTACATGTAACCACCGGAGAAGCTCTGCAGGGTGTCACTCCTTGAATAGCAGTCTTGGAGAAAGTTGCAAATGGGGAATGAACTTCATATTTTGGTCCTTCATTTCTCAAGAGACACCCTTGCTAAATGAACAGGTTCTGTGCAAGGACCATGAACAGTATTATATTTGCACAGCAGTCGTGGTAGATTTCTGGAATGAAAACAAGAAAAACTGGATAAATAGGGCTAGGTTCTTACTTTGTGTTGGTTTTTACTAATCTGTTGTTTTGTCTTTGTTTTTTATCCCACCCTTACCTTTTCCCCCCGCCATTTCAGAAACATTGTGATCGACAGAAATCTAACCTACGGATACGCTTCAGGCCTTCTCTTTTCCAGCATGTTGGCCTCCACTCTTCTCTAGCAGGGAAGATCCAGAAACTCACAGTTAGTAGACAATATTTACCTTCCTTTACAGAGCAGGCTGATTAAATGAAAAACATTGTGGAGAAAATAGGCCTTTTCTTGTTGTCTTGCATTTTCAAGCACGATGCATATTGCTCCAGCTGGAATTAAATCTGATACAGACTGGTTACTATAAAGTAGAAGTACTAGTCCAGCTTATTTATGTGTATTTTTGCTAGGGAATATTTTTTCTAATTGTTTTCCTTCAATGACATGTCCATATTACTGAGCAGTACAAGATCTGATGCACCCAAAATGAGTAATGCATTCATTTTCCATTTTATGCCAATGTTTGTTTTAAGTGTACCCACTTGGGAAAGGAACATAATAAACGAGGTTGTCTGACCAGCATGATGTTTGTCTGTCTTTCAATTAGGATAAAGACTTCCTGAAACCATTACTGCATAAAATCCACGTGAATCCACCCGCAGAGGTTTCGACATCTTTAAAAGTCTACCAGGGCCACACGCTAGAAAAAACCTACGTAGGGGAAGATTTTTTCTGGGCTGTCACACCAGTTGCTGGAGATTATATTCTCTTTAAATTTGACAAGCCAGTCAATGTAGAAAGGTTAGTAATTACTTGCTGTTGGTCTCATATATGAAGTTGCTTGTGCCAAGAATGTTTTAAGGTAGAATTTGGGGCTGTCATCATAACCTAGAGTGAAATGCTGTCGGACATTTGGAGTTCAGCTGAAACAGTAATCGTTACTGTCTTCCCTCTGATTCTCTTACCATGGTAAATTTTGTCTTGCTTTTAAATTTTCTTTTTCATTTAATCTGGAGCCTTTTTGAAAAATGCAGTGCAAAGCCAGTGCTTCTCTGATGCAGAGAATTTAAAAGAAGCCAATTTGGTCCTATTTGTATTTGGTTCGTCTGTTTCTAATTACAGAGCAATTGTGCAGCATGGCATGTGGTACAGTGTGTTGTGCCCTGTGGCCTTGGTCCCTTGGCTGTCCAGATCAGAAATCTTGCTGGAGTGTATAAGGATATCCCCAGACCTGAAAGCTGGGCACTCTGAAGGGCAATATTTTTAGGATGTAGCTTTAGGGCTTGAAACAAGTCACTGTGCTAAGATTCCAGGTTGACCTGTTTAAAAAAGATTAAAATGCAACAAAAAAGAAAGGGGTTGTGATATCTGAGATACACATAATACAGATATCTGAGATTTGATGGAGGACTAAAGGTGACTTCTTTTCAACTTCTGGTCAGATTAATTAAGGGTAATCAAGGGTAATTAGCACTGTAGAGATTAGTCATCCTTTAGTTTTCTTGAGACTCGTTTGCTGCTTTGCTGGCCACTGTCTCGCCAACATAGTAATTCAAGATTTATAAAATACATGGTTTATTTAGTGTCCAGTTAAGTGTTGCTATGGTAGTAGATTCCTTTTCTCTTTACTTCATACACCTTATGTGTTTATTTTTTTTTAGACCAATACCTGTAGCCTGGTAGAACAAAGTTTCTTTGAATCAGGTTGACTGGATGTTTTTCTTGTGAAGGAGACATTTTTGCTGTCCTGAACTAAATCCAATTAGTCAACTTCTGTACCTTGGTACATAATCAAAGGCTAAGTCTTCACCTTGACTTAGAACAACAGTGAAGATCAGTAGTTCCCTTGTGACTATGTTGTTCCAAACTAGTCTGACCTATGAGGCTCAAGGTGGCTGTTTGAGATGTCAGATTGCTCTCTCACTTGATTGCTATGCTTTGAAAGACTTCCCTGGTTAGCTTTCCAAGGTGCATGTGTGGAGGAGCATAACTGCCATACCTCCTTGGATTAAAGGCAAAATATTTTTTCTATGCCAATACTTGAAAAAAATAAATTTTTTTTATGCCTTAATGCTGCAGGGAACTAGGGGAATGAGAAAGTACTAATTATCTGTGTAAAAGGTGGGAAAATATTGTTCATTGTTGTGCCCTGGAAAGTTGTAGCCAAGCCTAAGGTAGTTATGTCCACCTGCTGTGTTAAGAATAGTCTTAGCTGTAGAGGATTATGTTTTGTTTTTTTGGGGGGAAAAAGTAGGGTTTTTCAGGGTCTTGTTTGGTTTGGGGTTTCTTTTGTTTGTGGGGGTTTGTTTAGGGTTTTTTTTTTTGGGAGGGAATGGTGTTTTTTATGGGTTTTTTTGTTTGGTTTTCTTTGTCGTGGCTTCTTTTTCGGTGGCTTGTCATTTTCTTTTTTGGTGGCTTTTGTGGGTTGTGTCTTTTTTGTGGAGGTTTATTGGTTTGTAGGATTTGTTTGGGGATTTCTGTGTTGGTTTGTTTTTTTGTTTGGATATTTGATTTGGAGGTTGTTGTTTTTGGATTTGCTTTTTTGTTTTGTTATTTTATTTATTGGAGAAATGCATTTTAGTTTTAGAAGACAGGAAACAGCTTGCATTTTTTTGCTTCCTCAAAGGAAGTCCACAAATTTCAATGATGCTACCTATTCAGCTATCATTATAAGCCATTTTAGCTTCTATGGCCACAGCATCCTCAAAAATACGTATTTTACCATGCTGAAGTCAGTGATTAATTAAATTTGCAGATGTTGTAACTTCAAATTACTGGAGACTTGTTTCTGTTTATCTGTGTAACTTGAGCAGCAGCTGCAGAATTTGGCAAGTGCAGGTCCAGTAGAGCAGGGGAGTTTCCTGATATTTCAAGGATGCTTACTGAAGCAGTCAAAAATAAAACTGTGACTGGTAGATTGAAACACAGAAAAAGGAAAATGGGCCAAGCATTAGAAAGACTTACCTGGTGGGGAAATGCATCTTATGGTGGAATTAAGAGTAGAAAACACACGTTTGATAGCAATCTTGTGTCTGTGAAAAGATGCAGCAGGCTTTCTGGTTTTGTTTTTTTTTTTTTTCCTCTTTTAAGTATTAGAAGAGCTCTTTGAATTTAAAGCAGATTATGTCTGCCAAGTCAGTTTGAGGTAACTGCTTAGTAACTGCCATAATAAATTTGTGATGAAGAAGTTTTTTAATGGAAATACTGACCACAGCTCTGACTGAATAAATAGCACCTCTATTGCAGTGTGACAGGGCACTGACTTGTTCCTGTAGTTTATTTTTCCACACCAAATGTTTTGCTGAACTGAATCTGAGTTTTCTACAGTTCACTAATTAGCTTTCATTAAGTCTTTAAATATTTAATTTTTGAGATGCAGAATATTGTCAGGGATAGCACTGTCAAGGATCTCTTAACTTAAAGTGAGAACTGAGCTCACTTCACTGAGCAGAAAGTAGCGTTTGTGCCTATTTTACGCGAGACCTGGCTGGCAGATTCCTGCTGAATATTGAGCAGTCGAATAGATGGTGCTTGTTCTAAACAACACCTGGAGAACAGGGACATGTAAATCGAAACATTCTATTGCTTACTTTAGTGACAGCTCTTGTACTGAAGCTTTCTAGGTTCTTTCCAAGCAAAAGTTCTCCAGCCAAAACACTAAAGTCCCTTAATAGTGATCTAGGGTCTCATCCTTTCCAATAAGAAAATAGATGCATTTCTTTCAGTAGAAAATCCTTGAGAAGGAAAGTAGATTGAAGGAGGTTCCTCTTAAAAACAAATTGCATAACAGTGTTGAAGATACATTTGGTTTTGGTTGTTTGTTTGTTCTTTTAATAAAGGGATGGACTGTTCTCTAAATGCTCAAAACAGCCTACATTGTAAAGGTAATACTGAATTTCTGCTCCCTCAAGTTTTTGCATAATTATTGAAATCCACTTTGCTGTTTTCGTACGCATATTGCACAGATTTAATTATTAAAACTGACAGTTGTATTTAAGAGTTTCTTTATGAACGAGTCAAAACACATCTGAGAAAGACATTCCATCGCAGCGCTTAGGTGATGCTGGTGTCCATCATCATCACAACCATTTATTTTTTGACTAAGTTTCACAGTCCTCCCTATAGGTGTGATTGACACAAATCAGATGTTGTTTTCAAAGAACATATGTACTAATTACTTTGAGAAAACCCTTGAAAGTGCATAACTTATGGCTGTTCTGCAATAGGAATTTAGAGTGGATATTTTTAGAAAGGGCTTCAGGTTTGCTTCAGTATAAATGCATTTTAAATGCTGACTTTTATTTTAAAAGAAAAAAGCTGCAGGGAAAGATAAGTATGTATTTTATACTGTGGGAAACAAAAAAACACCGAAAACCAAAACTCACCCCAACCTCACTAGTATACGTATATAAATTTGCTTTATATCTTTAAAATATGAGGCTCATTGTTTCTTGTATGTAACTGCTTCACAGAATCATCAAGGTTGGAAGAGACCTTCAAGGTCATCTAGTCCAACCATCAACCCAGCACCCCTATCCCTCAGTGCCACATACAGTTGCCTTTTGGAAACTTCTTGAGAGGATGACTCCATGACCTCCTTGGACATTATTCCAATGCTTGACTGCTCTTTCAGTGAAGAAAATATTTCTAGTATCTAATCTGAGCCTCTCCTGCTGCAGCCTAAGGCTATTTCCTCTTGATCTTTCCACTGAGACATGGAAGAAGAGACTGACCCTCACCTGGCTCCAACCATAGGACTTGTGGTCCAGACTCTTCTGCAACAGTGCTTCGTATTATTATTCCAAGTGTTACTTGGAATATTTTCAACAGGATTAGCTGTTTACTTTTCTTAGGGGAGGGGTAATGTGGTTTTGCCTGTAGCATTGGGTTTTTTCCTTCCTTTTCCCCTGTCACTGCTTTGAACTCTGTAGTTGCCTCATAGCTGGTTGGCCTCTCCTTTTAGCAAGTTACTGCGTGGTCATCCTCATGTGACATTGACTGTTAATGAAGTGACTTTATAAGGTACAACTTGCTGACTGGAATTTCAGTTTTAAAGTGGAATCTTCGTACCCTGACAAACCACCTTGTAGATGACATTTACCAGCTTGTGCTCTGCTGTTTGCATAGATACTGGATGTGCAGTATTTGAGACTGTTCATCTAATTTTCTGTATTCTGGGCATTGGAATCACAGGGAACACATGATGTTGACCTCACTTATATTTCCTGTGGCATCTTCTCACAACACAGAATCGATAGTCAGGCAAGAAAATAATAGTCAAATATATATTTGACTATTTAAACTAGAAAATCAATGTATTGAGTGTGAGTAGTATCTTGCTGGACTCCTGGTAATTAAACATATACATTATTTTGTCTGCTTTGAAATTATTGTGACAGTGCTGAAAAATACCTGCATAAAAAGTGACAGATGGGTACGTGATATTTTGTAAAGGAAAATAAAGGCAGCTTTTAAAACAGGTTCTCTAGCAGTGAAAAATAAAATGAATTTTTTTTTAAAGTACAAACAATTGACCAAAATAGTATCATAGCAGTCAGTCTTGTATGTATCCAAAATGTAATTAATTATCCATCCTACAGGGATGCACGTCCTCCTGTGGCTAGAGAGATACAAGATCAAATGCATTACTTCAGAAAAAAAAAACTTCCTAACAGCTTTCTCAAACTGGAAATGGAACTTCCTCATTATTTGCTTTTGCAGTAACAACCACTCAAAACCTAGGCACCTGCAAAATTGTTTTGCTTTTAGATGAGTACAGCAGTGACTTGCCTGATGGATAAGCCGTTCTTTGTTCATAACCACTGTTCAGTGTAGAACCTCCCCTTCAGCCCAACACATGAAACCTTTCATGGGCAGTTTTAGCACAAGAACCATGTAAGTGCATAAACAGAGAGTGTATAATTTAGAAGTAATCTTTAATTCTGGTTCTAGAGATGTATGCTGTTAAGGTGCAACACCATTTTATTAAGGTTGTAATGGTCATATCAGCTGATAGGAAATATTTGAAAATCTCTGAGTGTATTGTTTTAAATGTTTTGGTGTTTGTCAGCACGTTTCAGGTGGGGTAACACTTTTAGTGTACATAAAAGAGAATTTGAGAACTTTGGTTTTTCTGTTTGCATAAGCTTCTGTACTAATGAGTAGAACATCCTCAAATGGATGCCCTGACAGCAGGGATTTGGCAGGCAGGCTCCCAGGCATTGATCCTGTTTGTTCTGGGCATGGAATTCTGCCCATAACAATGAGGCCAGGACTTCATATGAAAAGGGAAAAAAACCCTCAAAGTATGATCAGAGACAGAAGAAAAGAGCTGCCTAGAGCCAGGAACATGCTGCTTTTTCCTTAATGGTACTAATATCCAAGATTTGTGTACTTGGCAGTGTTCCTGGATTTATAGTTCTTAGTCAGAAATCTTGGAGGCTTAATGCTGTTGCCAAAATGTTAGATGTCTAATGCCACTTGAGATACTCTAAAATACCTCACGTGATTTCCAGGAGGACTGGAGTCTCTGAGATGTCATAATTGCATCCTTCCAGCCTTTGGTGCGGTCACATAACCAAGTGCAATCTCAAATGGTGGCAATTGGCTGTGCATAAGAAAACTGAAGGGAGTGCTTCCCCAGACAAGCTGGAGGGGCAAAAAATGTTTATGTGCATACACACACATGCCAAACTCAAATCCCCAACAAAGCCTTTCTATACCTCACTGGATTAAAAATTCAGCAGAAATAACCTTGTAAAAGAACAATCAATCGCTCCCAGCAAAAGAACGCAAACGAACAAAAAAACCCTGTCCATGAAATAGAAAAACCCCAAACCACCTCCAAAATGAAAATTTAAGATTAATTTAATGCCAGACTTTTGTATTATAGTTGATGTGAGCTCACTCCAGAGAGAGAGTGTAGCTTTAGAAAGTGGATGTCATAGTCCTGTCTGGGAAACAGTAGAAGAGTAGACCAGAGAATGAAATTTTCTTACACAGCTAAATACCTCCTACACACACTGCACAAGTGAAGAGGGTTAGGAAATAGTGCAGGTTTCATTGACTCAGATTGAGTTTTGAGGTGGTGTGAGAAAATTAATTTCTCAGGCATGTGATGGATGAAACAGACTCAGCCCACTCCCCAGAATCCTTCCACCACCTCTTCAGTCAAGCTGCTTTGTGGTCCCTTGACAAACATGAGAAAGTTCAGTCCTTTTGGTGCACTGGGTCGACACTTCTGTGAAAATGGGCAATCCAACCCTTGCAGCTCCCAGCCATGCAGCCCAGTTTATATAAAGACACTGAGATGGGCTCATTTTGTCAGAGGAGGTGAAATCTTACCTGGCATGTTGCATAGAAGGTAACAGGGTGGGGCTGTTTTTTGTTTTGTGTTGCCTGGGGAGGCTAGGGGATTTCTTATTTGTTTGTTTGTGGGGAGTTTTTTCTGAATTTGGAATTATAACGACAAGATGTTACATATATATAATATATATTATATATATAATATATATATTATATATTATATATTATATATATATAATATTACATATATATATATATAACAAAGGCTTCCACTACATTACTTACCTATTGTGAGTATTTGGCAGATGCATATAGATATATATATATATATCTAGAGTGGAGGAATTACACTTTTTTTGGAAGTATAAGCAATTTTTTCAAATAACTTAGTAAGAGGCATGAAGAATAGGAGAATAAATTGAGCTTGAGAGAAGGAAAAGAAATTATTCATCTTCTGTTTGTGTTTTGCATGAGGAAATAATGCATGGTTAATACTGGTTTCCAGTGAGAGTAGAATAACACTTCCTAATTAGGATTCTGAGAAAGTGACACAAAGGAGGTAGATTAGTTTTCTTTTACCACATTTGCATCCAGTGATCAAAAATGCTGGATAGAACTGGTGAATAATGACTCTTGCAGTGGCTTATGGCATCTATAGAGAGCCAAAAAAATGCTGACTGCGTGTTGCTTTTACAGAAATTGATGTTGTGCAGAATTAAAAACTCGAAGGCTGCATGTTGCTATGGATAATTTGTTCAAATGTAGAAGGAGACATTTCCTCTTTGTGTTCCTACCTATTTTCCTTTTCCAAAAATGGGATATAAAATACATCAGATTGCTAAAAAGAGACATAAGGAGAATATGTGAAGGAAAGGATTTGATTCCTGATGTTTACAGAGTACAAAGGCCTGCATTCTTTTATTGTTAGAATCAGGTTTAATATCAGGTCAAATAACTTGTTTCCTTCAAAACAAAACCCAGATATATTGACAAGTGGATGTGAATTGAGCTGTTTAAAGTATTTTTGTACACGGTTTCCTTTTATAAAACTACCATAATTTACTAATAAAATTGTTGTGTATTCAGTTCTATTTCAATTAGAACATGTAATTAGAACATTTCTATAGATATAAAAAAATAATTAGCACTTTAGTTAAATAAAATATAGAAGATTTTTTAACACCTAAAAGAAATCAAATTGGGTAGTAGAGAGAATAATAGTTTTTTGGGCATAAATATGCTTGGATGTGAGAGAAAGAGGAGAGATTCATCCCTTTATAACAAGATAGGGGGTGGGTAGAGGTGTGCATGGTTGTTTGGGGTTTTATTTGAAAGCACAGGTGATGAAAAAAATCAGCTATTAAAAGAATATTAAAGTCAGCAGTTCAGAATAGTAATATTGATGAATCCATCTTATGGGGGATGTTACAAAAGGTGAGACTCTTTCTGGGTGCTCACCATTGGAAGGGTTCTGAACCTGAGTGGGGGCTTTCAAAGTACCCTGATACCATTAGTGTTTGCCAGTGCAGTTAACTGTCTTTTGTCAGTGTACAAATGATAATCACACACACTTCTACCTTCTCCTCCCTTTGTGTGTTAGGATGTGTATGAATATTTGTTTCATTTATTGGCTAGGGGGTTTTCCCCTCCATTTCTCTTGATTTTAGATGTGTATCTAGCTCCATGGCAGCAACTCGACCCTTCAAACCGGGTAAATGCTGAAGTCACTGAGAATGAAAACAGAAGTTTTCTTTGCAGCTTTGACTTTGTTCCATTTAGTTTGGTGATTGGTGTTGGGTTTTTTTTGGCTTTGTTTTTGTTTGTTTTTTAAACCTTCACTGCTTTTGAAATCCTGTGTATTTTTTAATGCTACATTAAATACTAATACTTAGCCTCCTCTTACTCTCATACCACATGGAGGTCATGAGCAGAATGTATGCAAATGAGTTCACAGATTTAATTTTCACTGGCAGAGAGGAGGTTTGTCTCTGTGTTTGAATATCTAGAGTAGCTGGTTATTATCTTTGACCTGTGACTATTTAAAAGGACACTGCCAGCAGAAGAGGTTCTCTTGGATTCAGATACGTTAGTGTTATACTTAGCAATTGTAAGTTAGAGTTATTTTTCTCTGATGACTTTGATAAAAAATGTTCAATTGTGTTCATGTTTGTATTTTGTAATTAAGAAAGTAGTGAAGTAATATTCCATAAGGCAATAGCAGGGTTTGGGTTTTTTAACTTTAGGTGAATTTGTGTTTGGTTGGGATTACTATATTTACAGACCCATTGCTTTCAGAATTTTTATTTGAAGGAATGCTTCAGAAGGTGTTAGGTTTAAGCAGCAGGTAGACAAGGAAATCTTAGTGATTCTACCCTAAGAAAAATGTTAAGTAATTAGGGGAAAAAGCACATGTTTTTGCTGTTTACATGGACTGTCATGTGTAAATCCCAGGATAGGTTTCAAAATAACTTAATAATTGAGAGCAAAGCTATTCCCAGGTCCTTCACTATCTGTGTTGAGAAATATCTATCATAGTCTGAAAACCATAGAGTCATAGAATGATTTAGGTTGGAAAAGACATTTAAGGTCATTCGGTCCGGTCATAAACCAGTGTTTCTCTTGAAAGAAAAAAGGACGGGGCCAGACATCTTACTGCTGGTGTAGGAATTAAGTAAAAGGAAACAACCTCGTAACCCCATGGCTATCAGCTGGATTACTCTACATTGGTGATTTAATGAGGACCCTCAATGCCTTGCAGATGTCTCTTTGGTTTTTAGAAATGTCTGTTTTACTTAAGAAATATCAGATGAATAAATCAGTTCATTAGCTGGGGGACATAAGAGTCCTCTCTCCACCTGGGAGGGAGAAACCCTTAGCCCTCTCGTGCAGTTAAGTATCTAGCATTACAGCAAGTTTGTAAAAAAGGTCTTGGCATATAAAGAGTGCAAACCCAAAAGGTTTGGGGAGGTAAAGATAGCTTCCTTAAAAGCCATTTCAAGGGTTTTTGAAAGAGAGGTTTCACTCAAGTTGTTTTGAAGTTAGTTTTACTCTCTCAACCCATTTCTAAAGAATCTCCACTGGAAAATCTCCCCTGTCAGAAAAGCAAGTTTTACAAAAGAATAGCTAATGACACTTATTTTAGGAGCTGTAGAACATCTGTTTCATAAATTAAATGTTATTTCAAATAAAATTTTCTAATTGGTAAGTTTTAGTTCTAAAATAAATATAGATATGGATTGACTGTGTATGTGTATTTAGGCTTCTGTTTTCAATCTGTGTAACTTTTAATGTCTAAGTAGGTGTTATCTGTCAAGTGTTGAAGCAAGGCTCAGCTATAAAAATATCCCTTCCTTTCTAAACATAATTTAAAATGTGACACGAGCATGTGTTACATTTGTGAGTGCATATGGATTAACAGACAGTTACAGAAAAGCTACCGACGTAGCAGGTTTGATGACGAGGAAATGAAGGTGGATTAATTGCTGCTGTAAATTGCTCTGGCACCGGGCCATCTGGGGAGCGCACTGCTCTGAATTCAGGAGCGGCAGCTGCAGCGCGGTCTCAGAGCTGGTGGCACAGCAGAGAAACGAGAATCCGTGAGCTCGCAGGGTTGTTTTTAAAAGCAAGCACACCAACAAAGCCCTCAGCGCTCCTGCTCGCCCCGAAAACCCAGCCAGCCTGCAGAGGCAATGCCTGGTCCCTGAAGCACAGCCATCCCGGCTGGCAGGGGTTCTGTGGGGACTTCGGGCGCTTTCCCAGAGCTGCGCGCTGAGGAAAAGCAGCCTGGCTGCGTTTGCCTGGAGCGTGTCAGGGGAATACTCAGACAGCACTTCCATCTTCAGTTAAGTGTCCCTAGAATTTTCAGTGTTTTCCAGAGAAGCAATGGCCAGTGCTGCTTAGGCGGTCTGACTGACTGAGGAACGACTCGTTAGATCTGTTAGCTCAGAAGACAGCAGAACGCACTTCCAGTTTTCTGGCCAGCTCTCCTGGGAGTTTTGTTTTGCTTACTGTTGAGATGTCCAAAAGGCATCTTCCTAGAAAAAATTACTGTTACTTATTGGGGTTTTTTGGATGTCAGTAATGTCTAGAAAAAGTCACAAAATTTGCTTTGGAAGAACTCTGTATGTTTTAGGTAGCTTGTAAACTGTGGATTAACTAACCTTTACATTAAAGTACAGTGTGGAAATGATTTTTCTTGAGACACGGTAGTGAGGCTTATTTAGCCCAGTTCTCTTTTCCAGTACATGCGTGCAGTTCTGCTGAAACCAGTGCACTAGAAATCAGTGTGGCTTTCTTGCATCACAGTGTGAGGTGTTACTCCTCTTCTGAGCCTCGATAAAAGAAATGTGTGTGCGTTTTCTTAAAATACTTCTACCATTTGGGGTCACAGACATTTCTGAGTTAGGGTTAGAGCACTGCTTTCTTCTACTTCCCTTGAGCCATAGAGTATGGATTCACAGCAGGTATTCGACCTGGCTTCAGATATATTGGATAAAGACAAGCTGGAATTTACATTTCTAGCTGCATCTTAATCAATTGCAAATTGAGATGTTTTTAATTTTAATCAAGTGATAATTTCTGAACTAATTTTGTCTCTGGCTGGTGACATATTTAATGTCAAAGAGAAATTAACAGTAAGTGCCATCTAAGTTCCAATTGAAGAAAGATTTGAAATGTGTTGATAGATTTTTACATATTCATTTAAACCTAATAAAAGTAAAATAGTCTTCCTAGAAGTGGTATCTGAGTAGGTGTAGGACCTAATTAGTTTATGACAGTAATCTGAATTAACTTCGGTCCACTAGAAAAAAATGGCAAGTAGTGAACAATTTTCAAGCATTGATTCCACCTAGTGGTAAAAAAATATTATTAAATATTGTTACTGGTTTACATAATACATATTCAGAATAACATGAAGCTCCTGTTTTGTATAAAGAAAGAGGAATTAAACTGTCTCTTTTGTAACATAATCTACATGTGTGCAGTACTGCAAAAGCTGTTCAGAGTAGGCAGCCAGAATTTGAACACTTCACTGACTGATACTGATAGGGATGGCTTAGATAATGTTTCAAACATTTTCTCTGTCCAATTAAAAAAAAGTTAATTGCACAACTGAGTGAGAGTAATGGCTTTGTACAGGTTTTAAAATGTGCTTTTTATGTGTGTATACATGTCAAAATCAGGCTTTTATGGTTTGGGTTGTTTTGAGGGATTTTTTTTTCTTAAATAAATCTGTCTTTGGGATAGAAGTTTGAATTTGGGTAACACGGAGGGTGTGGATGTGGGTTGGGAATTCCTGGCACAGTAGTCAGTGAGATTTTGCAGTGAACCGTGGTGGAGAGATGGACTTGGGGAACACACACCTGGCAAAATGCTGACTTGGCTAAGTTCCCAGAACTGTCTCAGAATGGGTCTGCAGGGTTCACGCTGTGGGCACAGGGAGAGGGTGGTATGTGCTGGGGAGAGGCTGGAGGAAGGCAGGGCTCCTGCTTCTGCAGGTGATGCCAGTGTGTGCCAGGCAGTAACGAGTGCAGCTTTGTGTGATGCAGCATGTAATGATGCAAACTCCCTTCCTCTGCAAAATGCCCAACTGCCCTGCAGCAACTGAAAACCTGGACCCCTTCCAGTCACAGTAATGTGTGCAAGCATCTTATCCCAGCAGAAAAAGGATGTTTATCCTCATAACAGCTGGATGTGACAGTTAGCATGTGAGACAGGAACACAGCTGATTGTGACTGAGGCACGCAGACTGTCCTTTGTTTTCCTTTTCCTGTATAGGTACTTGTTTCACAGTGGCAATCCAGAGCATCCAGGAGACATACTTCTAAACACAACTGTAGAAGTTTTGCCTTTCCAGGTACGAATGTTTTGATTTGTGTCTTCTCCATTACAGGATAAAAACAAAGTCTCTTTATTACTTTTTTTAACAGAGAGGAGACAGAAATGCTTGTTTTGACTGGATGAACTTGATGTTCTGATGTTCTCACACTTTTCCTTCTTTTAACTGGACATGTTCATAGACGTCTGTTGTAACTATGCAGAAGTTCATTTAGGGTGCAGTCTGCTACAAGGGCTGTTGGTAATTTTGAGGTGAACAAGGTCATTTTCTTCCAGTTCATTGCTACTATTTAAAACAAAAAAATAAACAGTCTTCCCTCTCCTGTGTTTTTTGGGAAATGGGAATCCTAAGTCAATCTGCTATTTGACTTAGTAAAAAAGTCTTAGTTCAGGGATTGACACACATCCAAACCCACTAGATACCAAAAGATATAGATTCTTAAAAAGAATGGGTACCTGTCTCCCAATTTCTGATGTTTTTTCCCCATAAATGAGCCAGTTTTACCATAGGAGAGTACTACACTATCTAAAGGATATTCTTGTTTGAAGTCAACTTCAACTTCAACTAGATACTACAGCTAACTATTTATATCACAAAGACGGAGAGGATTAAGATATTACTTTAGACAAATTTATTTTATTTAATATTAAAATGGCAAAATATCTCTACCTTCCCTCAAATACCTGGTGTAGGAATCTTGAAATCTGGGCTGAAATTGCCGTATGTTGAGTATTTTTTTTAACTTTCTTTTTATCTATTTTTTTCAAGTAAGTAACCATGGAGGAGTTTATATCTCCATTTTCCCAGTCTGCCTTCCTTGGAACAGGCAAAAGTAGAAAATTCTTACTATTCCCATCCTTACAAAGAAAATTGTTAGTTTGGTTGTAATTATAAAACATGACATGTGGGATATTGTATCATAAGATCTGAGGGGTTTGTTTCTCAACACCTGTGGAAATCCATTCATCCACAAAAACCAGCAGCAGCCCTCACTTCGTCTAAGCCCAAGACACAAGAATGCACAAGATAACAGGCAAAAATGTGCATCAGGCATCTGTGTTTTGGCTTTACTTGGCTGTGGAATGTCCCTCACTGCAGCATCCTTTAAGGAAGTAATGACACAGAGTTCTATTGCTGTTGATGCAATTTGTAGAAAAGGAAAACAGGAAATTCTGCATCTGGCCTGTTCCTAAGCCCCTGGTGTCAGAAGAAAATATTGTCAGTAAAATAATGTCAGCTGAGGACAGCAGCTCCTCGGGGCCCTGTTTCTCTACCCTGGACTTCAGCAGAGCTAGAGACTCATTCAGATATTTTAACCCTGATCTTCCTTAAGTAGAATTCAGAAAAACAAAACACCCTTAGAAACTAGAGTATCCCCAGACTGGATTTGTCTGGAATTCAAGCAGCATACTAAAAAATCCCTCAAGACCACCTGGAACAAAAACCTGCCCCTAACACCCAAACAACAACAAAGAAAACCAAAATACCTGCCCCCCAAATAAATAACCAAAAACATTCTCACCACTTTTTCAGCAGCCTTAGTTCAATATAGAAAAAAATAAAAAAACAAAAAAACTTTTCAATTTAATCTCCATTTTGCCAAGCACTTTAAATTAATTCCTGGGAAATTCTCAGAGTGGGTCTTTCAGTATTGGATCATGGTTGTAATTTTAAAGCTGTTTTTCAAGATCTGTTCTACAGGTTTGTTTGTTTGGTTTTGGTTTTTTTTTTTTTTTTTTTTCTTGTGCTTATTAAATAAACCTTACTGATCCCCATCCATAGAGTGAGGCAGTGATAACTGTGGTGCTTCCCTTGCTGGCCTGATGGCTTTCCATCTCACCCAAAGTCTTAGATCAAAAAGTAAGCTGTAAGTTTTAATTTGTCCAAGAGAGAAAGCTCTTGTTGAGCCATAGGAAAAGAAGGCAGGTCCTGCCTTTGCTTGTCTCCTACTGTGTATGCCAGTATGTGCTAAGTATTCTGTTCACGTGGCAATTGCCCCGCGAGCTTCATGGGGCACTTCGAGTACTTGATTTTTCTCATTTGAAGCCAAGGATTGTGCAGTGCTGGAACACTGCTGCTCTTTTTTATTTATTTATTTATTTTGTGTTGGCTTGTATGAGGCTATAAATAACTATATTTCACACTAAATTCTCATTTGTGCTTTGTTGTTATAGAGTGAAGAACTGGTATTAAGCAAAGAAACCAAAGACAAACGCTTAGAGGATGGTTACTTCAGGATAGGTATGTAACAGTAGAAAAAAAGTGTATTCTTACTATTGCAACTCTTAAAGGCATCTTTATTAAAACCAAAACAAACCTGAGTTTTTATCGTTCACTTTTGGGTACATGACCCCGTAGGCTTTACTTAATATTGTGGCCACTAATTCTTTTCAGAGACTGATGTACTAGAGATCTCTTGTGACTCTTAGTTGCAGTGCAGCTACATCCAACTTTTCTGCCAAGATTGATCACCTGGATTATGGCAGAGGCATTTCCAGGTTTTGTAAGATCACCTCCTCTGTCCTGTGACTGCACAAGTGCTTGGGTGTGAGTTGTGTGCTTGGCCTGGATTTGAACCCACCCTACAGACAATCAACTGTGTCATCACAGGATGAGACTGGCATTTCAACAGCCAAGTAGCTGTTGGGGAAGATGCTTGGATACATGTCAAGGAAGAGAAATTTTACACATGGATTTTAATTAGTTGCTGGACACAGTTTGGGAAATCCTGTTATAATGGAAGCACATTTTTTTTGTCATAATAAATTACAGTTGTTGTCTATATGGCTTAACTGTAAAGTCTAACTGGGCTTTTAAACTGAATTCTTACTCATCCTAATATAATTGAAGATGCTTTAAATAGGAATATGTTATGCATGAATGATATCCCTTGTCCTTAATCCTATTTGAAAACACATAAGCCAAAGGCATCATATTAGTTCTGTGGTATCAAATGAGCACCTGTACCAAAATCTTCACAGAGTTTGAGGTGTTAATGCCTTCAGACAGTTTCAAAGCTTTTATTCTTATGTGTAATGCTGTTCAGATTGGTGTGCGCTGATGATGTGCCCCATATTGTTTGCTGCTGCAAAACTGGATCTGATGCCAAAATCACTGCCTTTTATTTTGGGAATGATTCTGGTTTCACTGATTCTGTCACAATGATACCATGAATTGTGATACTGCAGATACATTTTCTGGATTTTGTACTTCAGTGTGTTGAACAGGACTTAATTATGTACTTTTGCAGGGAAGTTTGAAAATGGTGTAGCTGAAGGAACAGTTGACCCCAGCCTAAATCCTATTTCATCATTCCGGCTTTCAGTGATACAAAATTCAGCCGTTTGGGCAATTCTGAACGAGGTAAGAGGTGGTGGAACATTGGAAAACATAACCGGTGAATGGGAGATTTCTTCATTCTGTTTTGGAGCTCAGACTTTCAGCTAACACTAAAAATAGTTACCTCTTATTACTGAGAAATGTAACACACTAAACCATTACTTATTTCTTCTGCTTCTCTATTTCAGATTCATATTAAAAAGATGACAAACTGATCATGGAAATCTGCTTTAGAGGAAAAAGAAAGCATTCTTGAAAATTCATCCTATAAAATCTGACATCCTTAGCAAGTCACAAATTGAAAATACTGAGCATGCACCTTATTCCAAATGTCATTCTTTTTCACTGGAACTCTACCTCTTGTGATATCTACTGTAGATGAGAAGATTGTATTTACCCCTTCTTATCTGATCCACCCAGAAACTGATGCTCCACACTGATAACGTTCGTCTGAGGCCCAAGTTGTCCTCCACTGTAATGTGACTTTACCCTCTTATGGTTGCAGAACCCTGCTACCCTAAACCTGTACTATTTTGATAGTATAGTAAGAGAGAGTTGTACATATTGTTACATTCCTTGAAGAAAAAAAAATATAATTATTGTTAAATAAGTTTTATGAAGGGGGTACTTTCGGAATTCCATTTATTTTCTATAACAAGAACCCTCTTTTATAGACTGTCAGGGATATATATTAAAAATGCTAGGGATATTTAATTTATTAAAATAATTTGAAAAGTACATATTTTTATGCAGTAAAATTTTAAATTGATATAGTTTTTTTATGAATTCTCTAGTTTAAGTTATCTTTCTACATTTTTCTTTGGAGATGCAAACATAAATTAATACCATATTTCAAATATAGTGCCATGTTTAAAAAAAAACAAGATTAAGTTTCTAAATTATGTAGTTTTATACACAGAATCTGAATGATGTTCAGAGGCATAAACAGAGTTCTGAAGAGCATTATTCTTTGGGGCTATGAAATTCCACTGTGTACAGTTTGTAGCCACATAAAAAGCATGTTGAAATGTCTTGTTTCATATTATGTACTAAATCTGCAGTAATTTTAGATTTAATCCATTGCATTTTAGAAGAATTTTTTTTTTCTCCAAACCAGTTCTTTCTAAAAATATTTGTAAACATTTCCTAGGCTGAACAAATTCATTTTCTGTACTGAAGAAAATAATTCTCCAGCTTTGCTTTGGAGTGACAAGAGGTTACCTTTTATCAAAAGAAGGAACAGTAGATATATTTGATTTACAGAGGTCTCCTTTTAAAAAGTTCTGTTGTTTCAGTGTTTATTTTGGATACATTAGTGAGTAGTTGCAGTTTATTTCCTTCCTTTGTTTAAGAACAAGGTCTTAGTTTGACTCCTTTATGCATCAGTATGGGAGCTCGCACTAACTTTCTAGCAGGAACTGAATTTGGCCTCAAGTCAGTAGCCTGCCTTTTTGTTTCAAGGGAAACAGCAGTGATCTTAAATGAATCAGAAATTTGGTCAGGAACAGAACGCGGTCTGGATTACAATCAGCGTGGAACTGTCGCAGTACTAATGCTGCTGCTTTTCTTAAGAGTCCTTCTGCTTAGGTGCTTATGTGTAAGGACTCAGGCATGGGACGATTTCAGTTAGTCAGAAATGGCCAGGAAAAAGAGAGGCAGGAATTCCTCCCTTTTAATAGGAACGAAATGCCCGATTGACATTGGAGGGAGGCATCCACGCTGGCTTGGGTATGGTCAGCTGTGCTGTGAACTAGCCTCCTGGAACTCACATCTCAAACGCTGGCCAGCCTTCCCTGTGGAAAAAGCCACACTCTGCTACCCCCGGCACAGAATCACACCATCACTTAAGTTGGAAAAGACCTTTATTGTCTTTGTGATCAGGGCACAGATGCACAAAGCCTGTTGCAGGTTCCCTGATCTAGAGCAAGGGTCTTGAATTTGTACTTCCCTGTTAAAGTTCAGCTGATAGATTTGGGCCTCTCCCTTTCATGACAGGCTTGTAAGGAGCAGGAGCCTAAAGTTGCCTCGCTAGCACTGCAAGCACCACTGGATTATAGTGTCAACCTGTCTTCTCTTCTGCCTCGTTGGAGAATTGTGCCATAGCTTCAACAATTCAGCAGTATTCAAGTTGAAGAACTTAACTACTTCTACAGACAGTTGTAGTTTTGGTTTAGCTATGTTGTCTGGGGACACGGGGAAGACAAGATCTGTACGCAGAGCAAGACCTCCTGTTTAGACTGACTGGTGTGAGTTCAAGAAAAATTAGATACCAATAGAACCTTGTTTACTTCTCCTGACAGCATCGGACGGTGTAAATAAAATGTTACTTGGAAAGCTTGTGTTGCCCACAGATGCTGTGGGCATAAGCTAAGGTCTGAGAAAGCATTTCTGTTTTCTTCTCAGCTCTGTGAATGAATGATGCAAGTTATTTAAACTAGGGTTATTTATTACAATCCAGACTGCAGAAATCCATTCGATATTGCAGTTTCTTAATATAATTAGTTTTGCTGACAGTGACCTTTTCCATTCTTCTGTGAGTCCGGAAGTTTACTGGTACCATTAATATAAGAAACCTGTGTGCTTATTCTAAAAGCATCACTGTTCTTGACATTTCACAGTAGTTAAAATGAATCAGTGCTAATATATTTAAATACACAGAACCTGTACCACATTGATTCCAAGACTGGTTAGTAGAATATTTAGTTTTCAAAAATGTTGAGAAGAAATTTATCCAAGACAGCAAATTAAACTAGTGTGTGGTAAAATGTGGGTTGTTTTCTAAAGATTGATGCATTTTTATTGCATTGTAGTAGCAGGAGTTGAAAATACTCTGGGCTGCTTCAATACTTTCAATGTTCCTGAGCTTATAGGCTCTCTAGATAAGTGTGCCACATGAACACAAATTATACTTCATAGATCCAGGTAAATTCAGAGCTGGTGTAATCAGGTAGATTATTTCTGCAGACAGCTATTTTCAGCTTTGTACCTTTAAATTCCAGTCCCCAAGTCAGGCTGAAGTGGTGCTAGTCTCCAGGTTTGTGACTGGGTCTGCAGCAACGGGCCGGTGTCTCCTGCATGTCTCCATTGAAAGGGACAATATTACCATGAGAGATCTTAAACAGCATCTTAAAGCTGTTACCTGTTTTGAGAGAGTTTTTCCCTACATGTATTCAATTTCAAGTTACCTTTGTTGTCACCTTAAAAATCCCCTTGAGGCCGCTGAATCCTAGAGTTATCCAATAATGGAAAGTGTTTGAAAAAAACCTGTATTATCCTATATTCCTGTTAGCTCCTTCTGATGCTGTTAAAGCTTCTGAAAAGCAAACTTTTGTGAAACCAAAGGCATAGACAGAAACCTTCATTACCTGGGCAAATGAACTTCTTATACTGGATGCCAAACAGACTGGCTGATGTGAGCATTTGCTTTTTTGAGCTGATCAGGATTGCGTGGGACCAAGAAAATACAAGACTGCCAGTATAATCTTGCTGTGCTCATTCAGTGGGTCATCCTACTGAACACTTTGTAAATAATGTGAACAGGATGTGATAATTAGAGTGTTTCTAAAGCACTGTATAAGGCTTTGAGCTTTTGCAGGCATCTCAACCATATGTTTTCATGGATGGAAAAAATTCCTATGGCTATATTCTTCTTTTTTTTTTTTTGTACTTAAAGATGGCTTAGAAAAATTCAGATGTAATTCATGGACCAAGAAAAGACTGGAGTCTTCTGTTGTGTCACTGCTTGTCAAGCTGTTTTGAATGAAGCAGTTTTTAAATACCTTGAGTCAGTTTAGAGCAAAGCAATTTATACTTTGCCTATGTGAAACACAGTTCCTTGAATGAGCTGAAGTGTGATTAGTCTTTGGAAAAATTTGGGAACTGTGTACCAGTTTCCTTTTTTTTTTCCCAGATATTATAGTTTCAGTAACCTCTGTATTTTGTTGGAAGTATTTGCTCCAGATGAAGTATCATAGTAGTATGTAGTTCACCTCCAACTTGGAAAGTATTATTTTAGTCTCACAGGGGAAAAGAAAAATGAAATCCTCTCAAGCCTTGCTCCCCTAAAATATATGAACCCAAGGTTCTACGTTTGTTCTTACTAGGAAGGATGAATTCTGAAAAAGCTAGAACAAGTAACTCTAGCTAGAAAGGGGGGGAAAAAGTCCTTGTGTTTTTAAATCATCTTTACAATCACCAGCATAAGGCTGAAAAGCTATTAAACAACTGGTGTTTTCAGGCTAGCATTGATTGCTGATGTAAGACACACAGCCCATGGAGACCTGTTGAATTAGTCCTTGAGTGTCACCTTTCTGACCTTAGTGGTGTCTAAAGGGTTTTGCTAAGTTCTGCTGTAAACAGTGACCTGCTGGAAGTCAAAGCAGCTTAACTTTGAGAGAGATGAAGCTTTGTTTCAAGGGGAAAAACGTTGATGTCTCTAAAGGGAGGGTACACAGTCCCCGAGTCCTTCACTGGTATTGCACCACAGGGCACTCAATATGAAGTATTTTTACTGTTGAACTGAAGTGGATGATCAGTGATGCTAGGATTCCTGTTAGGGAAAAGGTGTACAGTTAGGCTGCAGCTGCCTGCAGGACAGGAGCTTGTGCTGTTAGCCAGGAAGGGAGCAGATCCTGACTGGAATCCTTCACCTTCCATGGATCAGTGTTCACTGCTTTCCTTGTTTAAAGGAGAACATTGCTCAGCAACTGCTGAGAGGTAAACATGAATCTCTTCAAGCCTTAACAGTGGCTGAAACACACAGTACTGTAAGATGCACTGCCAGCATATTTGGTATTTTAAGATAAATTACAGTTTTCCTTAGAGATCAAATTCTAGTATTGAAATTGTCTTACTGTAACCAGTTTACTCTTGTGTTGTTTTGGAACCTGAATCCCAGTGCTCATGTTTCATCCTGAACACTGCATTGGAAAGCTGTCATCTTCACTTTCCATAAGGTATTGTTTGTGATGGTCAGTTTCTACTTCTGCCTTGTGGACTTCACAGCTGCGGGCATTGCCATGAGCCCATCCCTGTAGCCAAACCAACTTGTACTTTCCTTCCATGTTCCTTGATTGACCTGCCACTCACAATGGTGGATGTAGTCATACCCACTGGACTGCTAGAGACTGGGTTTAAACTTGCTGCTATCTTTGGAAACCTGATATGGGTCATGTTAATTGTGCCTTTCATCACTGTTTCTTCTGTGTGCCAGAGTTGTCCACGTATATTTGAAGTAGTCACTGAAGTAAATCTGTTCTCACAATCTCTCATACAAGGAGAGGACAGGTCTGTATCTAGAGACAGTTGTTGCTTTACCATCGCAACACTATTGATCTGTACTTTCACACAGCCCCAAGGCAAGGTATTCCAATATTACTCTTCAATAAAACTGCTTTTTGGTGTCACCTAAACCCCTCATAATGTAGAGCTTATGCCGGTATGTGCATAGTATCTGCAGTAAGAGTTATGCTACATAGACTTGTTGCAGTTCAATTTAAGCTACAGAAATGTACAAGTAACTTGTTTTTAGGAATGTACTGCAAAAGTATTTGAACAAAATTGCTAACATGTTTACTGTTGTAAATATTTTAATAAAAAAGGACACTTCAAACTTTTTTACACAATTATCTACAATAAAGAGAAATTTACAACCATTTACATACAAAATGTTCTTAATTTTTTCTTTACTGTCAAATTGGCTAAGGTAGAAACAAAAAAAAAACATTAGATACATGAAGTCCTGGTTTTATTTCACTCTGTATTTATAAAAGGAACAAAGCATCTTGGTGAAGTTCCATCCACATGCTAATGAGATCAAATAGAGCATGATGAGAAGTGCAAATGGATACAAAAGAATAGCTGTGTTCTTCAAAAAGGGCAATGCTGAAACAGAAGCAATATTGAAGCAAGTGTAAAGTTATGCTCTTTAAAAAATGTGCTTCATGTAGAGTAGCCTTGGGGCAAGGTGGCAATAAAAAATAGTTCTACTCTGCTGTCCTCCTCAGACATCTCTGCCCTACTAGCCCTACAGTTATCTCAAAATGCCTTGGGGAACGGTTTTACCTAAAACTGTAGTCTTAAACTGATTACAGAATTTTTATCTATTGCAAACATCTTCAAGTGGATTTACAGAGGAACAAGAAAACTAAGTTGTGGTGCTACAGGTCTAATGCAAGAAGGAATTTGGTGAGGTGGAGAATATAAATTCTTTGGTTAAGACGTCCATCCAACTGAAAACATGGGTTGGTACATTTCTATCACACTTCATTTACCACAAAGAAAGAGTTATTTCAAAATGCAGCTAAGCCTCTGCTTTACAGACAATATGCTAAGATAAATTAACAGCCTGAAAACATGCTCTACTTTTTAGTCAAACAAAAACAAAAGAAGTTGGTGTTACTCACCACTGTATCCTAGGAATGTCACATAGATGTAATAGCCAATTGCAATCAGCCATAATGTATTCCCAACAAAATACCCAATGACAGAATCAGATATGATGACATCTGCAAGAGATAACTGCTCTCAGCTGTTTGCATAGTGCACCGTTTTGAAGCAGAGAGCTCAAAGTATTCTACTTACAGTTGATGAAGAACAGCTGGATAAAATGCAGGATGACTAGAAGAGGGTAGAAAGCATTCAGATGTACATCAAAGGCATATCCCCACTCCACATCATAATCTCTGTTCTGCTGCTTCACTAAGTACTTATTTGAAATGAACCTAAATGAAGAGATATTTGAGCCTGTTGTTAATATGAATCTATAAAGATGACTGACAAAACATAGGTTTGATGTAGTAAGTCATATGTGATCCCAGCTCTCCACCACCAAGTTTCTGCTATGTGGGAATAAAAACGTGCAAGAATCATGCAGACCAGACTATTGTTAAAATGCTTTTGGTAAAACTATCATCACATCCCTTGCATACTACAGGCAGCTGAAATACCCTGCGGGTAATACAGAAACAAAACCTCTTTATAAAGAAGAGATCAGTGCTACAATTTATCAGTCACAAGCTGCCCCTTCTCTCTGTACACACAGGGAGATGACTTCAGTGAACTGCTCTTCCAGGCTCAGCACACCTCACACAGAGATGGTTTATTTGATCTCTGCAGAACTGATGCACTGCAAGGACAGGAGGAGGGCAGGAGAGTGCTCATAACATGTGCCTGTTATTACTGAAAAGATGTGCAATGTGCACTGCCCGGTACTAGGCTACTGAATGAGCCTTGAGGCTCTTTCCTTCCACTTACGTTCTACTGACATCAAAATATTTATCCCATAGAGAGGAGGAACAAGAAGCTGATACATGCTCAGAAATAAGAGACCAGATTTTTCATGGAAGCTTCCTCTGACCTACTCTTTGTGCCAAGGGTGGGGTTGCAAAGAGGCACAGCCTGGATGCAAGGTGAGGAGAGGCGAGGCAAGGAGGAGTTTAGACTGATTAGGAATGGAGGGAGCTTTGGGGAAAAAAGGTGAGCTTGCACTGGAAGAAGGGACTTGAACCAAACTCGAGCCAGGTGACTGGTATTGAGGCCTGCAGGAAGCTGACCAAAAGACAGAGCAAACCCAGCAGATGCTGAAGTCTTCCTGGCTTAGGAGACTGCATCCTGAAGCAAAAATTGCTGGAGGACGGGGGCAGGGAGCATTAGTATAAGCTCTTCCCCAAGCAATTTATGGGTTGCTGTCCCAGACAGGAGCACAGGTCAGGTGGACCTTTCAACTACCAGCTATGTTTCTTTTACGTACCTCATTCTGAATTTTGCAATTACAAGCAGGAGTTCCTGGTAACGGTCGGGATTTATCCCTTTTCCAATCACCATGACTTTAAGATGTCAGCTCCATTCCTAAAAACTCTTAAATGCCCTTGCTTTCTTAAGTTCTTTGTAAAATAAAAAATCCTCTTTGGGTGCCCTCCCCTTGCTGCAGCACAGAAACAGTGGGTTCCTGTCATTTCATGGTTCCCTCACTGCTGCAGGACACATCTATGGTGCTGATGAGGCCTGGACTGTAAAATGATCTGCTCCTGCCTCTCTACTTCTGCAAGTCTCTGGACAGTAGAACATAAAACTGGCAGCGCCTACCAACAAAGCAAAAAGGTGCCAAGCACAGGACAGAAGAGATGTGGCTGCAGTGGCACTAGCTACAATCTTCAGCAAGAAGCACAGGCCAAGTGTATACGGCCCTGCTTAAACAGAAGCATCCTCAGGCTTACACTACTTGACTTCTTCATTCATTTTTTTGATTTTTCTTTTATTAATCGCTTTTTTTTAGTTTGGCATTACTGCTGAACATTAACCAGCTCAAGAAGAAAGAAAAAAAGCTGGAATGTTCATCATAATACATTTAACCTTGTAGGAAATAGTAAAGAAAGAGATGTATTCTTTTTTAAGGTATCGTTTTGAAACAATTACTACAAGAGCATAAAACCTATAGTCAACACTTGAGTGTAAGCTTACTCCAAAGAACCAAGTGTCTCACAAAAAGCAGAGGACTCTCTGTGTCTGAACAGCAACACTCAACTCAGCTTCAGAAGTTACTACTTACCACATCAGAGTTGCAATCAGGAGCCCCACGCCTACGCAGTCTATGAATACAACCCAAAGTAGCAGTTTTATTGTTTCAAAAAAACCCATGTCCAACACAAATCCAAATCCTACAGTAGACACTGAAAGCAGAGAAAGATCATTAAAGTCAGCTGTGGAAACAAAAGCATGAGATCTTAAACTGATGGATTTTTTTAATGTATCCTGTTATGAAATCTCCAGTTTCCTTTTTATTTTTTCTGCAAGATTTTCAGTCCAACAGCTCGGGGTTTTTTCCACAAAAAAAATTGGATATAATGCAGTTTATTCATAATATGAACACTCATCTGTACTTGGGTCTAATTGTAATGCTCCACCTAAACTATTTTAAAAAAATCCAGACAATGCTACAATAGGACATTCTTTGTTTTATAAAAGCTCCTTGTTAACCCAAACAACATGTACAATTCTATCTCAGTAAAGAGCTTTTCCATTATGAACAGGAATACACTATTTAATAGAAGGCAACTGAGATAGTACTGAATTTGCAGTTCAGTCATTTATATTAGCCATGAGGGCCTTTATGGTAAAAGCAGTGTTTTATCCATGATATTCAGGTAAATCAAATATTCAGTATTTTTAAACAAAAACACTGCCTTGTGGCATAGGGTTTTCTTACTGTCTGTAAAGTTACAGTGAATCATGCAGTTCAAAATGCAGCAGAAAATGAGTTGCAATGGAGAGATCAATTCAAGACTACAGAGTACTACTTAAGCCTGCTCCAATTTCTACTTCCCAACTTAACTTCAAAAAGGCTAGGCCTTTTTCTTCTGTTCTGCTTTGATTAAAAGATCACCCAGATCGGTCCTTTTGTGTGTTATTAGAAGGAAAATAAACGTTCATCTCTAAACTTTCCCTCCCTCTTCTTTATGCTGTCTGTTCTCCCGCACTCACCGCAGAGCCAGATACTGAGTAGCACAAGGAAGGCAGGATCATCTCTTGCCCATTGGTCCTTTGTCTGTTTTCTGTAGTGAAAGTTCCTGTAAACCCTCTGTGGTGAAGTGAACAGGTAAAGCATCTGCCAAAGCGCAAACTCGAAGTCCATCTGTCGGAAATGGAAGAGCCTCCGGAGGTACTTGTAGCGTTTTGCTCCGGCCGTGTGCCTCGCAGCATCTCTGCGGCTCAGCACACCATTGCCCTGGCTCCCAGAATTAACCAGCGTGGTTGGCAGCATCTTGCTAAAGGAAGAATTTCAAAAGATGCATTTGATTTTGCACACAGTATGGGGTACAAATAAAATAATGCAACGCAGACCACGGCTGCAATGCTGAAGTGACTGAAACTGAGCAGAAGCATAAACAACGACATTGGTTGGAGCAAGTCCAGAGGAGGCCATGGAGCTGGTAAGAGGGCTGGAGAACTTCCCTTATGAAGACAGGCTGGGAAACCTGGGGCAGTTCAGTCTGAAGTAGAGAAGGCTGTGTGGAGACCTCCCAGCACCTCCCAGTATGTGAGGGGGGTACACAGGGAAGCTGGGACACTTCGCCAGGAACTGCAGTGACAGGACAAGGAGTAACTGGCACAACTGAAAAGGGAAATTTGGGTTAGATACAAGGAAACAATTCCTTACTGTGGAGGGGATGAGGCACTGGCACGGGCTGCCCAGGGAGGTTATGGGAGCCCCACAAGGGCTTTTAACCCCAACAAGGCCAGGCTGGATGGGGCTTAGAACAACCCGGTCTAGTGGGCGCTATCCCTGCCCACGGCGTGGCGGTCGGAAACATAAGATCTTTACGGCCTCCTCCAGCCCTTACCGACGTACGACTGCATGGCTTAGGAGCGGCCCGGCCGCCGCTGCTGACGAACACCCGCCCTCCCTCGGCGGGGCCTGCGCTCGGCTCCGGCCCGGGCAGCGCCGCGCTCGCCGAGCCCCGGCCCGCGCCGAGGGTCTCACCTGCTGCCCCGGCCGGCGCCGAGGGTCTCACCTGCTGCCCTGCCCGGCCCGCGCCGAGGGTCTCACCTGCTGCCCCGGCCCTCGCCGAGGGTCTCACCTGCTGCCCCGGCCGGCCCGCGCCGAGGGTCTCACCTGCTGCCCCGGCCGGCCCGCGCCGAGGGTCTCACCTGCTGCCCCGGCCGCGCCGAGGGTCTCACCTGCTGCCCCGGCCGCGCCGAGGGTCTCACCTGCTGCCCCGGCCGCGCCGAGGGTCTCACCTGCTGCCCCGGCCCGCGCCGAGGGTCTCACCTGCTGCCCCGGCCGCGCCGAGGGTCTCACCTGCTGCCCCGGCCCGCGCCGAGGGTCTCACCTGCTGCCCCGGCCGCGCCGAGGGTCTCACCTGCTGCCCCGGCCGCGCCGAGGGTCTCACCTGCTGCCCCGGCCGCGCCGAGGGTCTCACCTGCTGCCCCGGCCCGCGCCGAGGGTCTCACCTGCTGCCCCGGCCCGCGCCGAGGGTCTCACCTGCTGCCCCGGCCGCGCCGAGGGTCTCACCTGCTGCCCCGGCCGCGCCGAGGGTCTCACCTGCTGCCCCGGCCCGCGCCGAGGGTCTCACCTGCTGCCCCGGCCCGCGCCGAGGGTCTCACCTGCTGCCCCGGCCGCGCCGAGGGTCTCACCTGCTGCCCCGGCCGGCCCGCGCCGAGGGTCTCACCTGCTGCCCCGGCCGGCCCGCGCCGAGGGTCTCACCTGCTGCCCCGGCCCGCGCCGAGGGTCTCACCTGCTGCCCCGGCCGGCCCGCGCCGAGGGTCTCACCTGCTGCCCCGGCCCGCGCCGAGGGTCTCACCTGCTGCCCCGGCCGGCCCGCGCCGAGGGTCTCACCTGCTGCCCCACCCGGCCCGCGCCGAGGGTCTCACCTGCTGCCCCGGCCCGCGGCGCGACCCCCGCCCCGTCCGGCACCGCCAGCACGGCCGCCTCCCGCAGCCTTCCGGCACGGTCCGCGGCGCAGGCGCTCGGAGCGCTGCCCGGAGCCGCCCCGTCCGGCACCGATCGCGGCGCAGGCGCTCGGAGCGCTGCCCGGAGCCGCCCCGTCCGGCACCGATCGCGGCGCAGGCGCTCGGAGCGCTGCCCGGAGCCGCCCCGTCCCTTCCTGCCCCCGCCGGAAGCGGCCGCAGCGGCGCCCTGATGGCGGAGGCGGGCGGCCGTGGCCGCGGGGCGGGCGGCAGCAGCAGCGGCAGCAGCGGCAGCAGCAGCAGCAGCAGCGGCAGCAGCAGCAGCAGCAGCAGCGGCGGCGGCAGCAGCGGCAGCAGCAGCAGCAGCAGCAGCAGCAGCAGCAGCGGCAGCAGCGGCAGCAGCGGCAGCAGCAGGGCGTAGCGCCGGGCTCGCCGCCATGCCCAAGTACTACGAGGATAAGGAGGAGGACGGGCGCGCCTGCAGCGGCGTGAGGGAGGACCTGCGGCAGTGCCTGCTGGAGAGCCCCTGCGTCCTGCAGGTGAGCGCCGCCACCCCTCCGGGCCAGAGAGCCGCAGGGCGCCCTGTCAGGGCCTCTTACCTCTTGTTTGCAGCAGTGTAGAGAGTTACAGTTCCAGAGGAGAGCGCGGGTCACCGTACCGAAGCGATACCCCCTAGTGAACTTCTCTGGAATCGGAATTAGATAATCCTCACAGGTCGCTTCCAGCCCATATCGCTCAGTTGGCCAGAGCGGGGTGCCGGGCTCGTGGGTCCGATCCCTGAATTGGCCTTCCCTTACGAGTTGAACTGGATGATCCCTGTGGGTGCTTTCCAAGTCAGAATATTCGGTGATTCTGTTCTATGATTGTCAGGTGTTTTGATGTCTCATCATTTGACGAGCTGTAGAAATCAAATTTTTAATCTTTCTTTCTTCATGTATTAGGAAAACAAAAGCCCAAAGCAATGCTTGAGGGAAGGACACTGTAGGAGTTTGCAAGTGACATTCTTTGCATGCAAAAGATCAATGGTAAGTGTGGCGTGTTTTCTGCTACTGGCCTGGATGTTTCCTGTCCTTTCCCCCTCTTTTTAAGAAAAACACGTTATTTCAGTAAGGCGGGTGTCATTAAGCAGAGCAGTTCTTGCCTTTGCATCCTGATTAAACTATGGGTATTGTACTCAGTTCTCATGAAGAAAAAGCTATAGAGTAGGAAAAATTGGAAAAACGCATGTTTAAATTGGATTAGGCTTAGAATGTCACAGGTAGGTGATATAGGTATTTTCACTATTGTTTTTAGTAAAGTTTTGGGTTTAAAATATTAGTAGATCAGGTAAAATATATCAGGTAAAAGATATTGGCAAGCTATCTTTTGCCTGTTAGGTCTGTCAAAGACATTTATATAGAGAACATTTAAATGAAGTGAGACTTTTATTGTTGAAGCAAGATCTTGCATTGAATTCATGTCGAGTCATTCATTTTCTTGGTGTACTAGAATTCATGATAAATAACAGTTTGGCTCTTTATATAATGACCTATCCCGCATGAAGATGACAAGTCATTTTTAAAAATGTAATTAGATAAAGTTTTCCGTATTTTGATAGGAGTTCCTTGTCCAAAATGTTTTTGCTTGTGTTCCCATAACATTTAAAACATATTTAAGATGTGGTAAAGACGTATTAAAACTTTATAAACATGAGAAGTGCAGGGCTCATTTCAGGTTTTTTTTCCTGATGAAGAGTGTACAGCTGAAATGGTACTTTAAATTTTTCTTCCATTTTGTATTCATTGTAGCAACTTTTTGTACCTCTTTTGTATGAACCTTATTAATCCATAAAGTGACAAATTATTATTTCTGTGTATGGTAAGATGTTGTATATTGGAAGTTTGAAATACCTATATGAAGCTGCAGTAGCAACATATGCATCTCCAGATGATGTGTCTGTATTTTTCTGTCTGTGGATTGTTAAGGGAGCCTGATGGAGCTAAGTTTCTAGCTAAATGCCTCCAGTCATGCAGGGAGAGGCCTGGCTCTTAAATGATTTTATTTAACTCTTCCAATTTTTAAGGCTGATGAGTGACCTGTTAATTCTGTAAATCTCCTTAATCATGCTCAGTCAAACTTCGTATTTGTTATAATAAGGAAACATAAAGAGTGTCCAAAACCAAGTTAGAGACTAAATACAGATATAACTCACAGTATGCAAAAATCATTGGGGGTTTTGCCTCAATGCTGTTTTCTTTTCAAGGAAAGAGAAATTCTAATCAGAGGAATAACTTTAGTACACTTTAGATGTTGAAGTGGGGCCAAGGTTGAAAGTGAAAGCTGCTTGGTTATTGGACAAGCTGTGTCATCGTGAGTCTAGCTCTTTACAGATTTTGCTGCAGGTCTGAATTCTGGAAGAGGGTTAGTTAGTGGTGGTAAAAGAAACCTCCTCAGTCTAATATCAGAATATGGCTGAGTTGCAATCTGTCACTGCCATCTTCAAGATGGCTATCTAAGTTCGGGAGAATTATGCCAAACGTACAAAGTATGTTTTTCTGCTGCATTGGGAAAGAACTTGCAGTGTAGCATCTGTAAGTACTGCACCGTGGCATTTATTTTAGCTTTACCATCATCTTTAGCCTTTCATTAAATGCTTTTTCTGTAATTGCCAAGAATAAACGTGCAGATTTTACAAGCTGAATAATGTTTCTATTTTTACTGATTTATTTCTGTTTTTTCCAGAAACTTTTTGTATTTAAGTTATTCCTCTCCTCACAGACATTTGTAGTGACTCCTGCTTCAACCAAATCTGAATTTTCCTCCTTCACTGTATCAGTTACACTGATAAAACTGATCTAAGCAGATTTACTCTACCTTGTTTTTCATGGGTTCCTTGCCATCCTACTATGCTGTTCTATCATTTATGTTGTTTATTTCAGAATGCATAGGACACTTACCACATAATTTTAGTTTTGTATGAGGTTTAAGATCATATAATGCCTCTATCATCAGAATCCCCTGTGGCTTGTTGGTTACATCACTAGTTTTCTTCTGCTTTATTCTGGCCTTTGTTCTGATGTTACAAAATGCCAAGGTAGCACAAACACTCTACAGTATCTCTTTTGGAAAATACCTGCTCTTAATATATTGTCTTCGATTTTCAGCTGGATACCAGGGCAAGATTCAGAGGAAGGAAGGGATACTGAAGTCCTCGTCAACAGACCTCACCATGGGACTTCGGGGTTCATCAGCACTCTGCACAAAACAGAGACTAAATTAAGAAGATGGTACCTGCTGCATCCTTTCATGCAGTGTTTTCATGGATGGTATCTACTCCTGAGAATTCCAACAGATTGACCTGGATGTGCATTTAAATGTTAAAAAGAAGGCAAGCGCAAAGCTGCGAGTTCTGGCCAAAATGGGTACCTGTCATGTACTTGCAATAAAAATGTGGAATCCAGAATAAGCTGCAGAAGTTATAATTCTGTTTTGAAGTGAAGTTGTCTTTTGTGACTTTACTGTAAATTCTGATTATCTTTTACTATTAGAAATAATACAAGGTATGGAACTGGGAGTTCACTTGATGTGTTGAGGCAGAGTTTCCTTAGTAGGTGACTGTCTCAGAGGGTTTCTCAGAATAGAGCTTTTTTCAGAGATGAGGAATTGACCAAGGTTTTAAAATGTGTGTGCAAGCTGCTGCTTCCCCAGTAGATTTGCTACTCAATAAACCTGTAATAGATGAGAGCAGTGCTGTTTTTGAGTTCCATACTGCTAAGGAAGTGGGATTTATGGGAGTAAGAAGCATTAAATAGTGCTTGAACCATGACTGTGGTACATGTTAACTGGTTCTGTATAAGACCTGCTTTTCCAGAGGAACATTTCCTTTATCTTCCTTCAGTGTCCCTGTCTCTTTAAGTGTCAAGCCTTTAAGAAATAAATGGTGCTGTAACTCTTGCATGTGGAAAGTCAAATAACTTCAGACGAGCTGATTAGAAGCAAGATGAGGAAATAGTGAGAAGGGAGAGAGCCATAGTAACTTCTTTTCTTGGCTGAAGTTTATAGCCATGTGTCTGATACACATTCAGTCTGAACAGATGCATGCAACCTTTTTGTGTGTTTCTAAAACTGATGACTTCAGTGAACAAGCACATGTTGACTATTTAATTCTGTCTGTCTTAAGCAACTCTTCTGTAATGAGTCAGAGAATGTTTGTATTCTGAGTATGTGTAGGACTTTATTTTTGCCACCTAAATCAACTCTGATTTCACATTTTTGTGTCTGTTGATCATGTGGAAGCTAGTTCATTTGTTCAAGTGCTGTAAGCATCCTCTGTTTCCCACAGCCTACTTACCATATTATCTTTTTACATACATTAAAATGATCATTTATGCCTTTGAGAGTATTTTTAACTCAACAGTCTAATTCCAAAGTATTACTCACAAGCCTTTTCCATGGGGAAAAACATAAAAAAGGTACTAAAAATAAAAAATAACACCAGATGGCAGGTATTTTAATGTCAGTTAGAGAGAGTGGCAATGGTACGTGAGTTTGCTAGTCAAGGACTCTTCCATGGTATGCCCATGGTATGCATGGGTTTGTAGGTTGATTGTTCAAGTGATCTTTATTCCTTTCTCAGCCGTAAACCTCTCCTAATGGTGCTGCAGCAGCTCCTTTTGGAAGGGAGCAGAAACATTGCTGCATCATAGACAGACACATAGTTATTTCTAGTAATCAGCTTGATCCAGTGGAGATGAAGTGTTAAAATTAAATCTGTTGGATATTTATGGATTTAATAATTAACAGAACACACGTATTATTTGATCCAATACAATGTTAGTGTCAAGACTTCCTAATGGTTCACTAAACTACCTAGGGCAGTATGAAAATACTGTAATATCAGTATTTTGATACTGATTTGCTCAAGAGACTTGTTCAATTCCAATATTGTGTAACATAATACTCTGTCTAAAGATAAGTAATTATATAATTGTCTTGGGACTTTGAGCACTGTCCTACTTGAGAGATATTAATGCTCCTTTGGGAAAAATAATTCGTTTCATTAATGTCCTAAGTCCTATGCATTTGATTACAGCCTTTTCCCTAATGCACAAAATGTTTTTATTTAAATATATTGATGTTTTTGTCTCATTCCTTGTGCTACTTTACTGACTTCTACTAAAAAAAAATGCACATTTCTATTCTTTGGTAGATTTTGCAAGGTGAGAGCTATGATATTGGGTTGTTGAGAACTAATGGTTGGCATGGTGCCAAAAGGCTAACACTAGTTTCAGAATCTCAAATATAAGCAGTGCTAATAATGTGTATGGAATAAGTAAAGAATAGAGTTTGCAAAGACCTCGCTGCTGCTCTTGTTCCTCTCATTTGTTTTCCATGATGGAGAGTCAGAGGGTGCTAAGTGCTGTCCAGAGTGAAGTCTAGGCTGTGGCTCTGTGAGTGTTAGGACCTGTGTTACAACATCCTGTTCCAGCAATTAAAATATTCTCTCTGTGGTCCAGTCCTGAAAACACAGTTGTATTTACAGAGCTGTAAACACATACTGCAAAACTGCTCACATGTTTATGATGATAAAAAATAGGCTGTGGTCATTTACTCTGAAAATTCTTTAGGCTGTTAACTGTTCTTTCAAGTTAGTACAGAGTGATAAGCATATGAGTCTGTTTAACAAAGGCCCATGTGTACATATGCTGAAAAGTGAGGGAAAGGGGTTGCTGTTTAAAAAGTATCACACATTTAGTATTTAAGATGTGCCTCTCAGGAGGAGATAAAATACAAAGTATCTTGAAAAAAACCCTCACTTTTGAAATATTTTCTGCAGCTGGACTGGGTGCATTTATGTTATGAAGAGCTTCATTATTCACTGGGTGGCATAAGGAATGGTTGTCCAGTGTCTCTTCACTTGTTAAAGTTTCTGGAGAGTAGCAGGTTGGATGAGATACTTTTTTTCAAAGGAAACATTTACAATTATATGATTTTAGTGAAAGCCTGGAACAAACTAGATTGACACCTTCTACTCATAAGAGCAACATTAAATGAAGTCATCATCTAAAAATGCAGCCACAGAATGTAGGTGGTAAGCAGTATCTGTTGTTCAAGCCTGTGGTTAGAAAATTTACAAATACAGAACTCTGGCAGCTTTGTTACCATGATGAATTTTATGCTGCCTTGATATGTGATCATTTAGAATACGTGTATTTATTGTATATGTGTGTCTTGTCTAAAGCTGAAGAGCACAACAGCTTAATTCCAGTCATAAGTTGTAGTTGACAGAATAATAACCAGAAACCTTAAGATCCTTTCTCATTTTAATTTTTCCAAATCTGCCTGCTGAATTTTCTGTCTCTGGCATGGTTTTATTGCAGATATCTTCAGAACATCGTTAACCAGTTATTTCTATAAGTGGCACACTTCACAATGACTTGGTTGACAGTCTGTAGGAAGAAAATTCTGTAAACACAGAGAGCAGCTTCTTGAAGTGGACTATGCTTTATTTTCAGGAGGTTCATTTATAATGTTCTTGAACACTAAAAGTGGAAGAAGCAACAAGGTTAGCATTTCAGCAGTTGCTTAATTAGGTCAGTAGAAGGTGATATATTTCAGGTAATAATGTATTTTAGTAGCTGAACATTGGAAATATGTTTTTATGTCAAGCTGAGGTTGGTGTGTCCTGATGGAGGCTTTCATATGCAATATTCTTTTTTGGCTGGCCTGTAGGTACTAATGGGCTGCAATGAAATAGAACAGAATAATTTCCCTGAAGATTTTTTAGTAACAGAGGAAATCATACAAGTACATCTCTGTGACCTAGAACAAGATTTTAAAAGTCTGTAATATTGCTACTATTGCTTTAAAAGGAGCTACTGAAAAATAGCAAAGCAGAAATTGGCTTGTAATTCATAAGTTCTAATGAAAAACTGTGCTACTGTAAAATTGTATTGTGTTGTCTTTCATTACCACTCAAAGGAAGAGGAATATGAACTTTCCCTAGTCAATTTCTGACAGGAACTTCGGAGGCTTTTTTGGTAGGGAAAGTTTTGAAGTCTTTCTGAGGTCACAAAGGTCTGATATTTATTAGCTATTTTCTCCAGGTTTTGGTTCTGTAGCAGCTGTACCTCGCTAACGGTCATAGCAGGATGATTTCTGGGATTCTTACTGGGAAGAAATCTGCTACAGGTTGCTGGATTGTTGGCATGCTGAGGAAGATGAGACTAAATAGCGTGTTGAGGGGATTGATAGTCGGATGTGTAAAACTTTGTATTGGTCAATTTATGGGCAAAAACTCCATAAAGCCCTTTATCAGCTGAGCCTGGACATTCCTGTCCCTTCCTGCTTTATATTAGTAGTCAAGGTAGGAGTTTGACACCTTTCATCTAGTCTGACCTTCTGTGAAGCTTTTTATGCCAGAGAAAGGCATCAGCTCTTGAAAGTGGCATAAAATCTGATTATTTTTTCTCTTGATAGAATATTTCAATAGCCAGTAATCCCTCTGTAGAAAGAGCATCTGTGTATTGTGATTACGATTTGACTTCAGTTTTCACTTCTTGCAGAAGAAGAGGGGATGGCTCTGCAAAGAGGTGAGTAGTATCTTAAGTTGTCCTGCTGGAATGCTTTTGAATGTTTGACAAAAAAAAAAAAAAAAAAGTTGCAATGAAATGCATGGGTTGACTTCCTAAAATCTTGTGTTATACCTGCCTTCCTTAGTCCCATCACAGGAGGGGGATTTGCAGTCTTCTTCTAGGAAGGAGATAAACCTCTTTTACTGATTTTTTCATTGATCTCTGTACAGGTAAAATCCCTGCTTTCTTTTTACACTATTGATTGTGCTTCCAGGGTGAGTGTTGCATTTTGTCACTTAACACACCATGTTAAGTTGAGATCTCATGTTCAGTCCCCTGTCCCTTACGACCTTGATGCCTTTTTCAGAATCAGTAGTTTTTCACTCTGGTGTTTTCCCAATGTATGGCTTGTTTTGCCAGGCTATATCTTTGTGTTCTTTTCCTGGATGTATAACCTGAGATGTGGCTATTGAAGAATAATAGAAGTTTTGAACAGTATGCTTTATCATCTGTTGCAGAACTTCTGTGTGATGGCCCAGTTCTTTTGTTCATCAGTGTCAGCTGTTGGATTGTCCACAAATACAATTGGCAGTGAGTTTATGCATACGTACACACCTTTGAAGAAAATGTGAAATAATCTTAAACCTGGTAATGGTCCCAGAGCAGCTCTCTGAGTTACTCTACTGAAATACAACTCCCCTCTATTTGTGAAGTTTTGTTACATATAGATTAGGAAAACATAATCTTAAAAAAAAATTAGGTAAATCGAAAACCTCTCTAGCATATCCATTCCTACCCTGCTGTGTTTTCTTGTATTTTGCCCTGGGTAATTCAGACTGCTCTGCCTACAAATAACCTGGTGATTGTCCACATCCTCCAACACAGAGGTGCAGCAAAGGCCCTTCTGGTCCCTTGGGCTTTAGTGCTATTTCAATTCCCTAATACTAAATGAATATCAATAGCAAACATCGTTCTTCCAGAGTCCTTGGTGGGGAGCTGTCCAAATCTGCTGTTTAAAAAGGTTGTACTTTGATTGATGATCATTAATAATGTCATCAGCTGCAAACAAACTCTGATTTTTTTCCTGTCTTCTGTCAAGATCTGTATTTAATTTGAAAGGTGCTAGTGACAATGTCGACTTGCTTTCCAGCTTGTTCTCACCAAGTTTGCATGGTATGCAGAAGAGCTCTCATTTTCTGTCTCTCTGTTAAAAAATGGGGCATGGTTCATTAGCTTTATGCTAAACGGTAGGCAAAGGTAAATGTGAAAAATGATGCATGTTTGACTATGCATTGAAAACAGCTCTATAAGTTCTGTGTGATTTTGAAGCACAGAGTCCTTCATGGAATTTCACCAACAACATGCAAAAAAAAAAAAAGAAAAATTCAAGCTGCCTCTCCTGGCATCTCTAGCCCAATTCTAATTATACTGGGGACTTCAGCTGGCAGCTTCCAGCATGAAGGAACTGCAACAGGCAAATTAGAATTCTTACACTAGAGGGGTGTTGGGACTGACTCAGCTGGTTCTTGGCAGCAGTCTTCTGCAGGTCATGCCCAGCTGGCTGGAGGCATCCAGACCAGTGTGTCTGTGTCTCACCGATTCCCCACTTGAGAGTCTTTCCTCCATGCTGGAGCCCCTCACCTCCCTCTTGGGAGTTCCCACAAGGTAACTTGTCAGTAACCTGTGTTCTCCTTGGCTTTTGTGCACCATGTAAAAATTACACAATGAGCCAGAGCTGGACTGTGACCCCTTCCTATATTCTTTCAAATGACTCACGATAAATCTCTCATTGATAGCAGCAGGGTACAGAAATTGGTTAAGAAATGGAGCCCAGCCTCCAGCTACACAGCAATTTCACCACATGCATGTGAGCGAGACAGCTATCAACCAACTTCAAGAGTGGAGGATGGATGGAGGGATAGAGGGAACATGCCAAAATGTAGCAGTGTGAGCAGCAAGACTAGGGAAGTAATTCTCCCCTTGTACTCTACGTAGGTGAGGCCACACCTTGAGTGCTGTGTCCAGTTTTGGGCCCCTCAGTTCAAGAAAAACAATGAGGTGCTAGAGCATGTCCAGAGAAGGGCAGTGGAGCTGGAGAAGGGTCGGGAGCACAAGTCCTGTGAGGAGGAGTGCAGGGAGCTGGGGCTGTTTATCCTGGAGAAAAGGGGACTCAGGGGGGACCTTAGTGCTCTCTACAACCACATGAGAGGAGGCCGTAGCTGCATGGGGCTCTGCCTCTCCCCCCAGGCAACCAGCGACAGGACAAAAGGACGCAGTGATAAGCCGGGCTAGGGGAAATTTAGTTTGGACATTAGGAAGAGTTTCTTCTACCTCCGATGCTTAACTGCGGATGAAGAGAATCCTAGTTTCTACATTCTTGAATCCTCCGGAGCCGGAGACGATACCCTGGTGCGCGCAGCCCGAAGCGCGCAGCCCGAAGCGCTCCCGTTCCAGCCCGGCGGACGGGCGGGCGGGCGGTGCCGGCCCGGCTGAGGCCGCAGGGGGCCGGGCCAGGGCCGGGGCGGGGCCGCCGCTCCCGGCGCCGTCAGAGCGGGCGGGCGCCGGAGCCGCTGGGGGCGCGGGGCCGGCGGCTGCCGCGGGGCGGTGCCCGGCGAGCCGCGGCTGCGGAGGTGAGCGACGGGCGCCGGCCGGGCGGGGGGCAGCGGCAGAAGGAGCGGGGCGGGCGCCGAGCGCCGAGCGCGGCTGCGGCGGGCGGCGGCTCCGCGGCGGGCGGCGGCTCCGCGGCCGGCGCGCCCGGCCGAGCCCCCATCTTGGGGAGGCCCTGCCCGGCGGGCTCGGTCACCGGCAGCGCTGGCGGCTCTGCCCGCTGCGGCTCGTCCCGAGCCGTGCCGGGCTGCGGCGGTGCGCGTAAACAGCCGCCTCCGGGGGGACGCGGGAGCGAGACGGCGAACGCAGGGCTGGTGTGTAATCTCCCCGCGTCTGTTGCAGGCCGGGGGTTCACGATTCCTTTCCCGTGTCGAGACGCCTTAAAAGGAAGCAGACCGCGTGTGGAGTTTGGTGCGTATTTCAGATTTTTGCCCGTTTATTGAGCTGGAACACGGTAGTGAAATATGGTAGAAATGCCTTTGCGGTACTGATGCACCAGCATCCGTCTTATGTGGGTTTGGCCAGCAGCGTTGGAGTAGCGTTACGAATGAACTTGAAGCTTTATCCCAGAGGCATGGGTTTCCCCCATACCATGAGCAAAGGCAATATGTGCTGATCAGAGCCCAGCTTGGATTGCAGAGACACTGCAGAGGCTTTTGCCTGGGTGGTCCAGCACGGTGCTGACAGAAGCTCCCATCCGCAGGCCGGTACCATCCTTCTGCAGAAGCCTCTGCTGTTGAGCTTGTCTGGGCTGGCAGTAGAGACCCAGCTGGGAGGGTCTTGCTGGGTTACTTCTTCAGCAACAGAGGCAGAGACTCATTTTTGTCTCTGCCCTCAAACTCTAGAAAACCCTCTTGTGCTGAAAACAAGATTACTTTGCAGTTTCCCACTGCAGAACAACTGTTTGCTAATGCTTTTCACAAAAGCTCTTAATTAAAAACTTACTAAGTTTTTCTTCCTGCTTCTCAAGATCTTAATTCAGTGAGCCTTGCTTCTAGGAACTCAGAGAACGCAGTATCTTGCCAATTTTTTCACAAGTATCTCTGACTCTCTATGCAAATGTTAGGTGGGAGCAAATGGTGGGGGGTGCATATGTATTTTTGGCAGGAACTTGACATTCAGTGTTCTTAAATTTAGAAGTTCTGGCACTTTCAAACTTTGAGGTGGATGTGACCTCTTTTACTCACTGTTCCCTGCTGCAGTACTAAGTTGATAGCAAATCATGATTTCAGGGCTGTTTTCAAGTATCTGTATCTAGGCTGTGTTTTGCTAGATACGTGCCAACTTTGCCTCTGATTTAATTTATTTTTAATGAGCTAATTTTAACTTAATCTGTAGTGGGTGGTAGCTTGCAGGGAGCCATGGAGAAACAAAGAACCCTGCCAAAGTGTGGCAGAAGAACCGTGTGATCTTCAGAGGGTGTTGGGCTCCCTTACTGAAGACAGTGATGACACCTCTGCAGAAACTTGCTTATTTTACATCTGTCTAATTTGCTGTCAGTTGAGACTGAAGGCTGTACCCCTTCTCAGGTAGCAGAATTTTCAGTCTTAAGGTCTCAGATACATTGAGGGTTGGATGTCATTAATCATCTCTTAGACCTGTTCAAGTCCAGTCTGATTGTACAGATGCTGTATTCAATGGAGGCTCTCCCTGTGAACTGACTGCTAGGAGAACTGACTGCTTTGTTTCCTATATGTTCTGGTTCCTTAGTCTCTGTATTATTTTACTAGAATTAGGAAGGAAAATGAGAAGGCCAAGCATCCCCTTTCGGTTCTTGTTTCCTTGTTAAGATTTAATTCATTCTTCTGGGCTGTGCTCTGCTACAGTAAATTTTAATTGCCCAGTTGCCAGTGTGTAAGATGCACCGTTAGAATATAATACCTTTAGGACCCCTTTGACGATATCTCTGTTGGAAAAACCCCCATCTCTTGACTGGATATGAAGAGCAATTGCCTTGCTTGGAGATGAAATTTGAAACCTCTACTTGTTGTATTTGAAGAGAGATGGGAGATCAAATAATACAGGCAGCGCAGCTCAGAGCTCTGTCTTACGTGTTCTTTGCTTCTGCTTGCTACTTCCCTTCCTGCTTCTTGTCTAATAAACTGAATTTCCTCTCCATTGTTGGATTATGTACCTAAATCTCAAACAGACATCCTTTGCAGGAACTTTGTTGGAAAATGTTGTTGACCTTGAAAGAAGAAAGCTTTAGGGTGTATCTTCTTCATACACATCTGTCAGACAAACGGGCATAGCCTCAAAAGTATTTAAATCACACCTATTGCTGCTTTATCTAATACAATAATCTCTTTCCTACAGATGAAGTTGATTCTCCTGGCTCTCAGAAGGAGGCATTTCCCTTTTCTGCTTCACAGGCACGTCCTGCTACCACTGCCTTCCTTCCTTTGCTTCCCGTGTTCTGTTCTCCGTAGTGCTTTGCTTACTGTGGGAAGCGTCACCGCGGACTGGCGGCGCGTGAGGCAAAACCAAGTGACGGTCAAGACAAAGCAGGTTGACACTGGAGAGCAAATCAAGTGAAGTACAGAAAATGACAGAAACATTGTAAATTGAGGGCGTGACTGAGAGAAGGGTGTGTGTCTTGACTGCGCAGGGGAGTGGTAGAGTCATGGTCTTTGTGGTTCGTGTTGTAGAGGTAAGGGAGTATACAGGAGTTAAGGCAAGCACTCCAGGCTTTCCTGGCAATTCCTGCTCTGTTTTCCCTGTACCATAAACGGGTTAATGAAGTTGCATGGGCCAACACAGGTGGACATTGTGCTTCTGTCAGCCTATTGATCCAGCTGCTTCTGTCTCTCACAGAGGAAAGGCGGGTGCCAGTACTACAGAAGTATATTAGCACTTGCTGAAAACAGCATTTGAAGCTTTCAGTTAAGTAAATTCACTCAGCAAGAGGGCTGTTTCTGGACTTCCACTGAGTGTGAAATTCTTGAATTTATTATGATTTTACCAAATATGCAATAAATAGTGAACTGGGAAATTGAAGTACCGAGGTACATCCTAACTTAGCTAAAGCCATCTTGATGATATATAAGAGAGTAATGTAGTTTTTCCCTGAATTTCCAGGCAAGTTGAGATCATGACCTTAGGTGAGGGAGACTTTCTGTCCAGCTTGTAGTATGTGACCAAGGATTTCTCTGCAACAGAGGTTTGTAAATATGCATCAGTATTCACTAAAAGTACTCATTATGTGCAGCAGTGAGATACTGCTAAGACCTTGTATGAAACCAGCAGGGATGTTTTCAAAAAGACATGGACATTTTTGAGCTGTTACCTTTAGACCTGGCCCACTGGTGCCCTTTGATGTTCTTGTATATTTCACGAATGCCTGCGTCTTGTTTGTGCCTCTGCTGCTGTGGTGTGCTGACAGAGAAGCCTGTTGTGTGTAAGCTGCTTCTCTCTAAATACAGCTGCGTTCTTCCAGTTGGTTGCAGACAGAGCAGATCTTGTGAAGGAGGTAACCAGGTGAGGTGAAAGGGAATGGCATAGGAGAAAAGGAGTGTGGATATAGAGGAGGGGGCTGCGAAGGGAAATGAGTGTAGAGGATAAGGCAGTAGAGGAAGGAGGACAGCTAGTGATAGGAAAAATTCATCCAGTATGTTTCTTATCAAGGTTTTGTAGCGTTTTCCAGTGGAGCACTTTGGAGCTGTAATTTCTGAAAAAAATCTGGAAGTATCCCAAACCTATAGCTCTAGCTGGGGTGTGCTTGGGAGGGATGCAAAAGCAGGGGCTGAGCTTTATAGCTGGGCTTTCATGGCAAATGCATCCCAAACCTGAGCATGTGGGAAGCAAGTGGGGCTGTGTCACTCTGAGCGAGAACCTGCAGACAGAAGCCTGCTACAAGGCTTGTGTGCTGCTAACTTCCATTGCTAGGTAAGATGTCTTAGAGTTGTTGGGGTCATTAGCTCTCACGAGCACGGGTATTTTAGTCTTCCTTAACAAAATTATATGTGTTACCATGCATCTAAACTTTTAGAAGAATAATTATTCTTCCCACAGTATGACTAATTATAGGAAGCATGTATGTATAGATGTTGCAAATCTTTGGAAGCAGCACACTTCAATTCCTTGGGCAGTTTGCAGTTCAGGTACCCTTACTGCAGTGTTGCAAACTGTGCAGAATCTTGCAGCTATAACCAGTTCCCGTGAATGCCTCTGCACATGCTCGGTTCCCACCTTTTGTGCAAGGCTAAGAAGCCCAGATTAACTCTGTGCTTGAAAAACTGTTTTACGTGGCTCTACCCTGTTGTGTCACTGAGTTTTCTCTAACTCCCTTCCAGCAAAATGAAATGTGATTAGAAAGAATTGGATTTTCTCCTTGCCATGAGTAGAACAAGTCTCTAAGGTGGAAATTACAGCTGGGAGTGGAGACACAGAGATTTGCTGAGACTTTGTTCTTCCACTCATTCTCTGTTGTTAAATCTATTGTGTTGCAATGCAGTGCTGGGTATACAGCTAAGGTTAGGTATTGGATCTTTCTATAATTCCCGCTTGTGTTTGCTTCAAGTCTTAACCCTTGGCAGTCTGAAGCTTGGATTCAGACTTAAGAAGAATTTTTAAACAGTTGTCCAGTCTTCAAGAGTTATAATAAGACTTCAGAATGAAATGGCTTTGTATCAGGTATTTTAAAAATAGAGTCTCTTCTGTTCTTTTTCCAGCTCTTTCTCTACATTTTCTCTGTGGTGACCAGTGTTAAGAGAATATTTTTTTCATAGTTTGCTAAGCCTCTAATTTTTCACAGTGCTCTTCCGAAAACCAACTTGGGGAGTGAGGGTGGTGTTTGTGTTGCGCTGAATAGAGTAGGTATTGATCTCTAAAAATATCTAAAGATTTATTTTTTTTTTAGTTTTCCCCCTTACCCACCTACATTTTGTCTAGCCAGTAACAAGTCTTTCAATCATGTACCTACTTTTTAAGTTCATTAGGCTGGAAACTACTGCCTCCCACAGCAGGGCAGGTGGAACGAAATGTGTCCCTACGCTTCAGCAGCTTTAGTGCAAAGTTCAGTGGCTTAATTTAAACTGTTGGCTTGACATTTCTGAAGAGTGTTCACTAGATCTGGTCCAGTGACTTTGCTTGGGAGGCTGTAAACTTGAACAGCAGGGTGGTAGCATCTTCAGTCACCAGAGCTCCTTGCCAAACTCATTGCCATTTTTCTGTTATATTTTTTACCATAAAATGCTAAGTACTAGTGCACTGTTAATTCTTCTAACAGTTCTGTAAATATTAAAACTTACTGTACGTTGCATAATTTCTTTTTTAAGAGATTCTCACATGTTGTCTTGTAGAAGATGCTACACATAAAATGTAAAATCTGGCATAAGTCTTCCTGTCCAAGTCCAGAAGTCTGTAGAACATTTCTCAGCATTTCCATTTTTGAGAATGGACATTATCTGCACAAGGGAATTATCTCATGGCTGTCTTATCCCTTCAAGGTTTTATGGGTCACTTTTTAAAGTTCAAAATTGTACGGTATCACACAGTTACAGCAACAATTAATATGATAGCAGTAGATGATAATTTCAGTATAAAAGCCATATATATATATATATATATGCATGTTTAAAAGTTGATGTCACAGCTAGAAGCTGGAAGCTCTTGGCCGTTGACACTTAACTCCCTGTGGACTCACGAACTTGCTTTGTTGTCCAGTCACATATTTCTGTGAACGTGGATGAACATGGTCCTCAAGGTTTTCCAGTGATCATAACTTCTACTCCTAAAGTGGGGGTGGGCCGCCCGTCATTATTTCTGAGACTGGGAGAGGTGTTTGGAGCTGGTTCCCTGCCAAATGGAAAGCAATGCTGCTCCATATAAACATGACAGTTCAGAGGCATGAATACAACATTTTAAACTGCAAATAACCCACACTGCTGTCAAAATAGCTGTCTTAAAAGAGCAATCTATGTAGCCACAGTTTGGCCTCGTGGATTCCAATGATGCTAAATCTTTAGTTAGATGATCTGCTTTTCTCTTGTTTATTTAGTGCACAGGAGGGATCTAATCTGGGGATGAACTGTTCAGTGACTATCAGTGAGTGTAACAGCTTTGTTTGTTGAAAAAATTGGAAGTTTTACAGCCATCAAAGCAGGAGATTAAAGGAAGAGGAGGACAAAATTGGTTTTTTAATTGAGAGCTGCATCCTTCCAGAGGCCTGTGACAAAACCCTACCACTCCTCAGTTTCTGTATGGTCCAAGGCAAGTCTTTGAAAATTTTCCTTTTGCCATTGTTCAGTACAATATTTCTCAGATTTTATGTGCCTGATTTAAGATCTGGTTTCAGTTTCATAGAACATCGAAGCCCTCCCATCTATTACTGCATAGATTATGTACATCCAATGTTGAATCATGGGTGTCTTGAGTTGGACACCCAAGCTAGCTGATACTTTGTTCTTTCTGCAGAAGCTGGCTGGTTCTCCTTTGAAATCTGTGTCCAGTATCTCTCCCATTCCCAGAGATGGCTCCCAGCCTCCTTGCACTAGTTTAGACTGCTCCCTTTGGTTTTCCTCCTTATGCTACTTGGCCCATCTCTTTGGTCTGCCCATTTTTGGCAATTTCCCAGCTCTTTACTGTAAAGATTCCTCTCAGCCAAGTTGTTTCTGACCTTATTTCTGGTCTTCTGGCTACTTACCCGTATTGCTCTTCAGGTACTTTTGCTGCTCCAAAAATGGCCTTTGGTATGACCCTTTTTACCTGTGTTTTTGAATTTGATATTTCTTTCTTATCCCTGAAGACTTGTTGTAGAAATACAGGTTCTGTTGGCCAAGTTCAATATTTAGCCAAACTGTTGAATGATAATTATAAGGGATTGCCTTCTGAACCTCTTGGGGTGCCTGTAAGGCAGTGCATGTGCAGCTGTGATACCTGTGGAAATCAAGAGTGCTCATTCTTTTGCCATCTTTGGAGATTTTAGTTGTGAGTTAACCTCTACTGGATCTGTGTTTACTGTGACTTTTTAAAGGATTTCAGTAGAAAGGAAAGACTTGCAGTTGGTTGGTTTTGGGTTTTTTTCATATTACGCAACATGTTTTTTCTTTAGACCTTACTCTTGATAGCAACTGAGCTATTTGAGCTGAAGCTGATGAATTTGTTCTTTAAAAACCAGTCTGAGACAAACACTCAGCATGAAAAATTTCTGGGCACACACTTTGGAAAAATGTAAGCGAGCGAAAAGAATAGTCTTTTAAGAAGTGGTGTTGAGCAGGCACAGATGCTACTGGTCCCACCTTCTGATTGCTCCTCTTGTGCTGAACAATTAGAAAGTGCTTTACAAACTGTTCATTCACTTCTTGGGAGCCTGTGTATCGCAGCTGTTGTTCGGTGGCATGGCAGTGTAATGTTTGACATGCAATTGCATAGAAGAGGTTTTTAAAATAATGTGGGGCCAGTGATGGCATTTAAATGAGTTGGCCATTAGAAAAATAGGGGAAATCGTGTCTTAAGGAGAAACTGCTTTCACTGTAAACAGAGATTTTCCTTCTCTTCCCCTTCAGGTAAGAAGAGTGGAAATGTTGAAGTGCACCTTTGTTTTGATGTCTAGCAAAGCCCTTTCTCTTCCCAAGCAATGTAACTTTTCTCAAACAACCACGAGGAAACATTTGTTGAGCAATAACCCAAAATGTATGGTTGCTGCCATCCAAGTTGTCAGCATTACTTAGAGTGTTTTATTGCAAGTACTAGGCTTACAAAGTTTGTAAGACTTGAGAAAACTGCATATGCTCTGATTGAATCTTTTCTACAATACGTTTCTTTTGGCAAGACCAGATTACCCAAGAATACGTGTTCCTGTTAGTTTGACCCAGTCTGTATTTTAGTGAAATTCCCCTTTCCAAGAAGTACCGGTAGGAACTGTATTTCTGCTAGAAATACTAGTGCATGTGGCAGCAGTGCTAGAGACACAGACATCCAGCATGAGCTATGGATTTACAGCTTCACTTGATCTAGAGATAGGTATGGAAAAAAGCCTTGTCAATTCTATATCAAGTTCTCACTTTGTTATTGCTGTGTCACGGTGTTTTGAAATGATCTGTACTTAATATATGAATGGCAAGTTACAGTTCTGTGTTCCCAAGAGGCTTTCAAGCTGGAAGCAAGCAATCTTTTATGACCAGAAGATTGTATACTCTATAAAAAGAAAACACAGCAAAATACAGTCAGTCAAGAGGAGTTTCAGGAATAGCAGAATTTCAGGTGACACAGCATGCTATTTTACTATTTTTAATGGAGAGCTCCACTTGGCATGCCTTTTGTAATTCCACTGTTCCTGGAGCTGTAGGCTTTGTGGTTTTCTCAACCATAATCATAAGGGTAAGCCTAACCCCAAGTGGAGCTGTAAATGCAGTCTTTTGCGGAGGCTAAGGTTCCCAGCACATGGGTAGTGCCAAGGAAAATGGTGTAGATGGAGCAATGTTGTGGCAGTGCCGTGTTCCCCTTGGTCTGATACTTCCCATCTGAGACCTGCTGCTGAGATTTATAAATTGGACTTTGTGAACAGTTGGTATAATTTAAACTGTGAGATCTGAGGATTGGAGGAACCAAGAAGTGCTAAAAATTCCTCTATTTTTCTGCCCTTGTTTGTTTGTTTTAGCATCCAGTTAGAGAGCCCTTGAAGATACATTCCTCTAGGGAGGGTAATGTTGTATGGCTCTGGAAGGAGGAGAGCTTCAATTTACCTAAAAGGTTGCAAGAGCTTGGGAATAAAGAAAAGAAAATATAAGTGTTACTGCTATAAGTAGAAGTAAAAAGTGTTACTTCTATAAGTAGAAGGAAAAGGGGATTTTTTTTTTCCAATGACCTTTTTTTGGTCACTGCTACAGTTATGATTCCACATTAGGATTAGACTAGAATTTGGATCAGTTGAGACAGGGAAGCTGTGAAGGTGGAAAGAGATAGATACCTGAACAGAAAGGGTACTTGCAGAGCACAAGTTGAGAGGCATGGCCTGCCTGTGAAAGCTTGGCACGATTATATATATTCTAGGCACAGAGACTTTAAAAGACCTCTACATTAATTTATGGATAATATAGGGAAAATATATTTTATCTATCTTTTTGATGATGTTGCTGGGAAGGACGTAATGGAAGACAATCTAGAGTTGTGATTGAAGATCAGGAGAACATAAAGAACTGCAAGAAGAAAGACTTGGAAAAGCAAAAAAATCACCAAAACAACCCTCTACAAATATTTTAAAAAGAAAGTAAGGAGAACTATGAGCTCTGAGAGAATTTTGGTACTAGTGAATTACCAGAATTAGCAGTCAGAAAGTGAAAGTACGCAGAAGTTTAGAAGTTGGGAGATTGGCATTTCTCAGAAAGAAAATGAAAGGAGAAGCAGCCCTCTGCACAGCAAATTTAAAAAATACTGAAATAATGCTTTAAAGGAATACCTTCAAGGTACTGTACAAATTAGAAAGTCCAGTACAGAGGCTGTGTAGAATTTTTAAGTGATAAGAATTTGCTCTACTTTCAAAACCAGCATGCTTAAAGCATAAAAAGAAGAAAGAAAACTTAGAAGTGAAGCATGAGCTTCTCATGCTGACTACTATAGATACCTAAATCAAAGAAAACCATTAATTTTAGCTGATGCGTATAAAAATAATATTTCAGTTTACATGGTTATCCAAAAATATTCTCAGCTACTTTGATTTTAGTGACGATGATTACTAATATGAAAACTTCTTTAATGGCTACCCTGTGGGTAGAAAGAAGTATGCAAATGAAATTAATTTCCAGAGAGGAAGAAAGATAGATGACTTAAAAATAAAACTATGGTTGATAGCTGACTATGACTTCAACAAGACATTGACATCAGGGAAATGATTTGTTATCTTGTCGGTAACTCTGCATTCTGTATCTCATCTTTGCTGTGTCCATCAGTTGCAAGATCTGTGCCACTTCCTACTCTTTTGGTCTAAATGAACAGCTTTTTACTTCTGACAGGGTGCTTTGTAGGGCTGTTTGTCAAGGTGAGCCACTTGTGGCTGGAAGTTTGGGTTGAAGCTGGAAGTTTCATGCATTACTAGCACGTTGGCTTGTAATCCTTCCTGTCAGGCAGCTCTGAGTACTATGGTGTATGGGATAGAAAGGGATTTTTTGTTTCCTACTGAACCAAAGCTGAGTACCATCCCACAGGAAATAAACAATTCTGTCTTCCTGGAGGCCGGGCAGCATGAGAGGTGGTTCTAGTCAGCCTCTGTCTCCGAAGAGCTGCTTGCTGACCTTCCCAAAGGCTAAGCCTTCCCAAGCTGGCAAGTGGGAGTCAGTCCCCTTCCCCATCCCATCACCTGCCTCCCTGTTTGCCTCTGAACAGCTCTTGTACTCTTCTACAAGGTTAATGGGTGTGTGTCTAGGAAGGGTTTGGTTAACAGTGTTTAAATGCATTGTGCAGGTGGGTAACTTAGAGAAAAGCTTTTTTATTTTTTTAGTTTGCTTTGTTTAGTGGAGGTACTTTCTAAAAGAGTCTTGCATTTATCTCAGGTTGTTTGCTGATGAGATTGGAATGATAAAACAGTGCAGGATATATTTATGCTCTCTTGTTGGGCTGTGTGTGGCTGGAAATAATCTGGGTGTAGACCTGGATTTCTCCTAAATGATGTGTTGAACACGGCTGAGAGCAGACACTGTGAGTAAGGTAATGGGGGGTAGGTTGAAAGTAAGGTTGAAAAGGAAGATAAAGCTGTATGTTTCCTTGTTACCATTGCAGAATTTTGTTGGGTTGTTTTACATGTTTTTGGGATTCATTTGAATATTCTTCAATAAGATTTAGTGAAGTTTTCTGGGAGAAAAAGCAACTGCACCTCTATGTGTATATAGAATGTGCTTATATTTACCAATATACCAGCACAGTTGATAACTCTTGTCTTTTCTGGCAGCCCAGCTAAAGCCATTTTCCATGTCACCTTTCAGGCACATCCTGCTCTTCTCTATCTGATTTTTACAGAAGCTTTACCATATGCTGTTTAGACCTGTTACTCTGTGTCTGTGTGGTTGAACTGCTAAAAAAAGTCCCTTCCCAGAGACGTCCTGTCACATTCACGTTTGAAAGTGATATTTTGGTACTGATGAGTGTGTATGACATTGCATTTATCAGATGCTGAATTCCTCTGCAACACTCAGCATTGGGTGCTAGCAGGGGTGGAAATGAAGGCAGAGTTTAGGCTCAAGAAGGGTGTTCCTGGCAGTAATGATCAGTGTGGAAATCCTTGAAATGACAGACATAATGAGTAAACGTGTCCAGGTGAGTAGTCGGGAAGCAGTCTTCTCTCTGAACAGGAGGGGCATTAAGCTGGAGTGGGAGCTCTGTGATGTCCCCATGAAGATGATTTTTACTGGAAAACGTGGTGGTGGGTGATGAGATGGACATACAGCACGTTGGAAGGCTTTGGAAAGATGATACTGTCATTTGTTTGCACTGTCAGGCTAACTAGCCTATTGTTCCTCTGGAAAGGATTTGCTAACAACTGTGTGGAAATCTTACAAATGAAGGCATAGCCCCATGTAGCAGCAGTAGTCTATCTGTTGGAGCTGGAACTTCTCTTTTATAACTGCTTGAATCTGAAAGCTCTTGCTGTTTGACCTCCAGGCTTGCACTGAATTTCTATATTCAGAGCACTGGATGTTGACTTTCAGATTGAAGTGGAGACAAATTCTCTCATAAAGAGTCACAGAAAATCTGCTGCTGTCTGCACCTTCACTTTGCTAATAACACAGCTTTTAATATCATGCTCCTAATTAACTTGATACCCTGCTTCCCTTTCTTGGTGCCAGAAGAATGCCTGAAGCAAAGTGGATTTGTTCCTGTCATTGGAGAGCTAATTTCAGGCAAAGTTAAAAGGAGAGAGAAGGGGTGGGGGAGAAACATTGTTGCAGTTTGATAACATACTTAAATAATTACTGTAAGAAGGTGTTTTGTATCAAAATCAGTTGTCTTCTATATTTTTATAGAAGTCTTAGTTTTTAATTTGTTGTTAACGTAAAATGCAACACTTGAGATTTGAGATGGCGTTGCACAGTGTCTATTTTTAATGCTGGAGTTTTATCCTCTCAGGAACACAGTATTTGCTTAATCATACCCTCTTGGATCCTATCTTCTTCTTTTCCCACCCATCCTTTACCCATAGTTTGAATGGCTGGCTGAGTACCTGTTCTTTGGATGCATCAGCATGAAATTTTGCAGATGACCACCTGTCTTAATACATGTGAAGCTGTGATCACAGTTTTCTAAACAGTGCCAGAGATGCTGAATTATGTTTGCAGTATTGCCAAATCACTTTAATTAGTCTTGACTGAAAAAAAAAAAAAAGATGGCATAAATCCCACTTTACAAATGTGCTTCTGTGAGTCAGTAGCAGTGGTTATCTAGATGTGATTGCAAAAGATAGTTTTTACCAACACAAATGGGCCAGGGCAGGGCAAGAAGGGAACTGCTGTGGTGTAGCTTAGGTAGAATAATTTTTATGTTTTTGGACATGTAGGAGGAGAAACTTCTCGTGTATTTTATTCCCCATAGTACTTTGTAGCTGGGATCTGGACTACCACGCTGTGATATCTGCTGATCAGACATGACAGTAATGTCTGTTGTGTATGATGATTGCTGCTGCATAAAGTAAACATACGTCCTCTACTCTGACTTCGGGAAGGTTCTGTATTTCTGTGTGTTTTTGTTTTGGCGTGCTGTAAAACTCTGGGTTTTGTTTCAGATGCTGAATTTGCTCAGATCTTTCTTTTCCCTAGACAGTTCTAAATGTAGTTAAATGTATTGCACTGTATGATGTGATTTTTTTTTCTTTCTTTCTTTCAACCATAATCCCTTTTTAAGTAAAGAAAACAAATCCCACAAAACCAATTTCATATTTTTGGATTCCCACATCTATTTATGGCTACTTGCATCATGGGGGGAAAATGCAACACGACTCACAGGAGGGTGACATAGAAGGCTAAATGTGGCTGTTGACTGCCAGTCCTTTTAGAATAACCCAAGAAACAGTATAAGCAAAAACCTCACAAATAGCTCTTTGGGTTTTGGGGTGGTTTAATTTATGTTTTGGTACAAGTCACCACCTGGTTTAGAATCTGCAGGCTTTGCTTCCCTTCGTTGTCACTGGTTTTGTCCAAGGAGTCTCTGGCAGAAGGGGTGAGTGGCCATGGGTGGACTGAACCCAGAGAGATGTGAAGTGCAATGCTCTTGCTGCTTATTGCACTCAGTAATGATGTTGCTTTGGAAAAAAGTATGTGTTCTTTCCCAGGCAGGGTGAATGTGGGCTTTGAGACGGAGAATTTTCTTAATGCTTGAAGAGTTAAAATCAGTGCTTACTTATTGCTCAAGGAAAACAAAGTCTAAAAACATAAACAACTCATGATAGTAAATTATTGTGCTGGACAGAGTTGTTGCTACCCTTGAAATTGGCTTTTAATTTCAGAGAAATAGAATACAATTGGTAGCTGTCTCTTATTGTAAGAGCTGCGTGTTATTCAGGAGCTCTCCAAAAACAATGCAAAGGCCAATGAAAATATTGTGGGTTTTTTTTTCTTTTCGACACATTGGCCATTTTCCTCTTTCAATTTGACCTAATAATGACAGATTTGCTTAAGATGAAATTATTTGAACATACTTTTTTTGGTTGGTTTTTTTTTTTTTTTTTTTTTTTTTGCTATGGGCCAAAAAAAAGAGAGATAAGTGAGACATCTGTAGATGGTTTTCTGCTCGGAAAAAGGTGTTTGTCCACATATCTGTAGGTGAGAAATATCTGCAAAAATGTAAACTTACATAGGCATGTCAGTTCCATATACACAGGAACTCTTAAATTGGTGTGTACAGGGTGTGTATTCAGGTAACTACAGTCAGCAGAAACTGTTGTAGGTAACAGAAGATAAGTTGAAAAAATGTAATATTTTTCTGGGGTTTGGGGATTTTTTTCCCTTTAAAAAAAATTTAAAGTTCTGTTCTGTTGCAGGAGAATAAATAGATTGCAGTGTGCAAATGGAGTTCACGATGATAAGTACACTGAGAATGAAGACTACACAAACCCATAATCTTTGCTCATGATACCTGCCAGGACTCCAGCTGAGGAAGTCTTTGTTCTTGGCTCTTGGTGTCATTAAAAAGTGTGAAAGCCAGACACTAAATTAGTCAGAACAGACCTTTTACATTCTGGCTATTTTCCTCTCTTTATGGTCTGACTTGTCTCTTCCTCTAACATCAGTGGGTGTTGGATCAAACCTTTACTTCTGTGGAAGTCATGCAGAATCATAGAAAGAAAAAAACGTCTGTACATTTTTGTTGCAGGAGAAATAGGACAAGCTGACATGAGGAAAGGTAAGGTAGTAAGCAATATACAGAAAAGAGAAATAGTACTAGAACTAATAGCTCTAATGGCATCTAACAGTTTTAGATGATAAAAGTAACTCCTTTTAAATGAATGGTGTCATGTTCTGGTTCATCAACAAGTCGTGAAAGGTTTAGCTCTTACAGGTGTGAGTTCAGGTGGCTGCCTGTTTCTTCTTTGGGGAACAGAAAAGCACAGCTTTAACTGTTGTCTCCTTTCTACTTCGCAAACCTCTGGGACTGAGAAATGACTCATTAATGTAATTAAACATACTTTAAGCAAAGTTAGGAGTTTTCTAGGTAACTGTTGGAAATGAGCTGAAACAGGATATGCTTGTTTGCATCAGCACTGGTGTTTTTGTCAAGGCTTTTGTAAGTGCACTTATATTGCCTGGGCTTCAGCCCAGTCGTCTGCATGCTGAGAGACATGAGCCTGCTGTTGGAAGCAGAATGGGAGTGAAGGGCTGGCTCAGATTATTTTTTCTGTGGGTTTTGCTGGTGTAACTAACACAGTCGAGGTTGAACTGACTTGCTGGGGTCTCTACAGGTAGGCATGTTAGAATGTCTTCCAGCAAAGAGGTGAAAAATTATATGATCTATTAGTTCATTCTGTTGAAGGGTTATGGGGATAACAGTTGTGAGCCAGAGGCAAGATGAGGTATAAATCACCAAAAGATTTCATTTGAGACTTGGAGACTGCTATTTGAAGGCAACAGATTTAGTCAGAGGAGCCTGAGGTCTCTGCAAAGCTAAATACTTCTGTTTTCTTAGTGCTTTTAATTGTATCACTAGAATACTTAAAGTGGTTTTCTGTATTGAGCATGAAACAACAAAACAGTTGCTAAGAAGGGTTTCTCAAGTAGTTTACATATTAGAGTAGAAGTTTTGCTTTCGCTTATACCTATCAAAACCCCCAGAAACGTTGATCACAGATGTGTTAGGTTTTGCTGATCTTTCCTTTGGATGTGTTTATGTCCTCACAGATTCCCTGACTTTTTTTAATTCAAAGCCAGATGGATTACTTCAGCCTTACATGAAGTGGAGCAATTCAGAGTTACATGTAGTTATTGATCAGTGCTTCCTAGCAGTTGTAGTTCTAAAGGGGACAGGTTTGCACAAGATATCTGAGACACTCATGACTGATGTTTTGGCTTTCTGCTCTTCCTGTGCTCAGAGGCACAAAACTCACGCCTTGGGAAGCTGACTTCTTCCTGTTTGTCACCCAGTCCTACATACTGAAAACAGCTTGAAGTCGAGCCTTGGTGTCTTTCTTGTGCTGAGTGAGTTGTACTGGCATTGGTGAGGTTGCTTGCAGAACAGGGAGTTAGTTATGTGACTGGAGTCGGTGTTTTAAATAACTTCTGCTAAAGGAATCACCTATAACCATGGGGAAAACTGCGTTGTCCTTGAGCATTTGTAAAATACAAATTGAAAGGAGTTACCAGAGGGAGAAGGGCAGGTGGCTTTGCTGCTTTGCTTGTGGATGTATGGCTACAGAGGCATAGGGTAGGCAAAATTGAGTGGAGAGTACCCTGTTAATGTAGCAATGGACAGAAGATGCCTTTGTCTTTTTGGATCAAAGTCTCACATTGCTGCTGTTCTTTTGAGAGAAAAGTACTGTCCATATGGAGGGGACCAGCTTGCTTTTTTTTTTTTTTCTTTTGTGCCAACATGAATCCTTCTTTTTGCTACTTGAACCTGATTGAAATATTTCTGCAGTATTCCAGTCCAAGCAACTGTAATTGGGTGCAGCCACCTTGCTGCCAGTGGTCAAAACTCACTATGCAAGCTAGTTGTAAACATTGATGAGGTTTCAAATAACCCTGAGGTGGAAGTCCTTCTAATAGTGTTCTTGCACTTGAACTTTTGTGGTTCAGTTTTTAAAGTTCCCTCTGCTAAAACACAAAAGAGCAGAGATTTGCAGTGGTGGCTACTTAATTTTAAAGAGTCAGATCTGAGACTTTTGCTTAGTCTTGCAATGTTAGCAATTGGACATTTGAGGAAAACATTGAATATCACAGAGTTTATAATTCGTGATGCACTATATATACATCCATAGGTGCTTTAAAACTTCTGACTCTGCCCCAGCCTTTGGGCAACTTAATACCAGAGGGTGTATCTTGTCTACCTTATGCTTCTCGCAGTAGTTTAATCCTGAGGTGTTTTTCTGCCTTAATTTTCTTTGCAAAGCACGCCTTTCCTTGGTTTGATCTTCAGTCTCTCCATGCAGCATTGAGCCAGATGTGCAGTAAGATGGGTAGGCCTGTACCTCTGTACTGTCCTCTTACAGTATTTGCTGAACTTATCCTAAAGAGACTCAGGTTTTACTGTCTATGTAGCTTCATGTTCCAAGTGACATTTTTTGAGAAATATTTTAAAGGATTTCTCGTAAATACAAGAGTTACTTCTTTTACGTTGTTTAGATACAACAGTTACAAGAGTTACAAATTTTATGTTGCTTAAAAGAATGCCAGGAGAAAACTGTTCCTACTTTAAAAATTACACCTGTCTATCGGGATATTTTTCAAGCAGATAATTTGCTCTGAGTGATTTTGTGGCAGTGCTGTTTTACTAATTTGAAGGGTAACAAAGCAGATAGACTTAAGGAAATAGAGCAAAATTACTACAAAAACTAGCTGACTAATTTTGTGTTTTCACCTGCAAAGAAGGGTAAGTACTTGATTATGGTGCATGTGTGCATAAGTGTTGACATTACCTTTAATTAGCCCCAAGTGTACAAGTTTCATCCTGTAATACCCATGACGATTGTATGGTGCAAAAATAGATTATATTGTGTTTGTTCAAGCAGGCAGTGGGATTAAAAATACCTAGGAGATGGAAAATTTTTTTGATGTTTAACTGGGTAATCTGTCTAAAATAAGACCTACCAGCCTAATTACTTATATGATTTTTTTTCTTTCTTATTAGAGTTGTTAGCTCTCAGGCTTGAAAGACTGAGGACAGAGAAAAAAGACTGACAGTAATTTCCTGAATTGTCTCATTTTTATGCTTGCAGATGATAGTAGGATCACTCTGGGACTTGATAGCAGTTTAGAGATTAGCTTGGAGACATGCTGCTCTGCACCAGCTGCTCTTACTTGCTCTCCCAAGCTGAATACTCAGGATGCTATCCCCCATGTCTTGGTGGGATTAATTCTATGCTGTTTTGAAAAACTAGGGTTGGTCTGCTTTGGTACACAAATTGGGGTTTGTTGAGTGTTATGTGAGCTAAAGACAGTAATTCATTCTGCTGGTGCTGTTATTCTCCACCGTGCTGCATTTAAGCCAGGTTTGTCCTGTAGTTCAGCGGTTAATGTCTTTAGTTTCTAGAAACTAGGCTGAGGCTGGAGTACCACAGTGCTGCCTATATTGCTATGTATCTACCTTTTTCACACCTTCCTTCAGTGTTCTTTGTACTTAGAGAAAACTGGTGAGTAGCAGAGGTAAGGATGAAAACTGATGAGAGCTGGTTTTTGGAGGAAAAAAGATGAGCAGCCCCCACAACTTCCAAGAGGCAAAAAAGCAATCCTGTTAGTTACCCTTTCCTCCTGTATTTGACATCCAGCTCTTCAAGAAGACCCTGCACTAACTGGCTGCTCGAAGTACAAAAACTAGTGTGTGGACTTAAAGAGCACAATAAAAGGTGACTGCTGCAGGCAGCTTTGTTATAACAGAGTGTTGATAACAGAGTATCATAGAAAGGTTAAACTTGCAGTACCATTTTTTCCTTTTTCTATGTGGCTTCTGCACTATTAGAGGCCACACCTGCCACAGTACCTTTCCAGGTCTGAAGCCCACACAGTAGAATTTCATGTGGAGGCTCTGCACAGCAGTTCTTCTAGAGTTACTGATGTTTTTCTTCTTGTTGGCTTTTTTGTTGATACCACACAATTCTGAAAAACGGCACCAGTGCCAATCTGGAAAGCGACACTTGGAGAAAGCTGTGCTGACAATAAAGGAGTATTTCTGTCATGAGCCAAAGGGCCAGGAGTTTCAGAGATGGGTGGTCCAAAGCACCATCCAAGCTCAGCCTGTTATGTGGTTTATGTAACTGTGCTCCAGCACGCTCAGAAATCCTGGGGGACTTGCATAACTCCATATGGCAGCTTCAGGAGCCAAACCTTTGAGGATTGCTTAATGCCCAGCCAGGACTTTCTGATTGAAGCACTGCAAACTTGCACGGTATTGCTTTCCCTTTATTCAGTCTTATTGCCTTTATTGCCTTAAAGAGGCTAAGCAGACCTTAAATACTTCATGTGAAGTGGCACTGCTTTGATGTAAGAAGCTGTTGCCTCATGGTGAATGGTTAGTCCCCTTCAACAAGGAAAGGAGTTGCTTTCGAAGCCTCTGACTAAATAAAGCTTTATTGGTTTGGTGTCTCGCTTGGTTTCCTGACAGTCAGACTCAAACTTTCAGGGAGTGTTATGTTCATCTGAAAATGTAATTGGACCTTTTTCCAGACTGAATCCTACCGAGCTCTTCATGGTGAGGAGTTCTCTACTGCTTCTATACAGCTGTGTCAGTAGAAGAGGCCTTGATGCTGTCAAGGAGCATAGAGAACTACAGCAAAGTTTTATGTACAGCCTTAAAACTCTTCTGCCTAAATTCAGAACAAGAGACAGACCTGAAAAAGTTTGGGTCTTTTTCCACGGAGAATTAGCAAACATTGTTTTTGTTGCCAAATAAGACTTCTGTGAAGCTTTCCTGATGATCTCTTCCCAGGTCCTTTTGTCTCCTCTCTCTCCCTTTACTGTCACAGCTTCCCCAAGCAGCTCTCTCTGTTCTGAGCAGCCTGTCAGTCAGTCAGCTCACTCTTGCCTGGGGAAATGTGTGCCTTTCTCTGCCTGAGTTCCTCCTGTCCTGAATCCACCTCTTTGCATCTTTCTCCATCAGAGTTAACTGCTGGTTTTCCTGCCCTCCCACACTTTCCCCTAAGATGACTTGCCATGCACTTTCGCCGTCACTTCTCCATTTCCTGCTCTCTAAACCAGTTTGGCCAATTAATGAGCCACCACAGTGCTATTGACTTCTCTCCTTTCAAGACCTTATGCTAAGAACTGCTCTCAGGTTGGTGTGTATCCTGTTGATGGTAACGTTGATCCTTGCCTTGCTGAGAGTCTTGATTCCCCTGCTCTGACATTTCCTCAGTGTCTTATATTATCTTGTACAAAATCTCATCAGAGATTCTTCCCAGCTATGTTCTATTTTGAGCTCTGGTTCTACTGGATAGCTATTTGACTTAATTCACTGCAGCATTTCTGTAGATCTTGTGTGGAATTGATTTGTTGGTAGGCCTGATTGGGGTGTATCAGCACCAGCAGACTTCATTCCCTCTGTGCTTTTAGAGGGAAGCAATTGCCTTTGTAGGGGTGAGTCCTGACAGAATCTGAGTTAGCAGCATAGCTCCTGCCTAGCTTAGGTGCTCTGAATTGCACTCTGCCTGTCTTCTTGCTGAGAAAGTAGAGAATACAGTGCATTTTCTGACTCTCCTGGACATTCTTGTTATTGTTGTCTATTCATCCTCCACATTGCATATAAGGAGTAGCATGAATTGTAGTAATTTTCAACCTATTCAAGTGATGAAAGGCATGGCAGAATTTTGAAGCATGACTTTTTAGCTTCTGTGCTTGAATATTCCTTTATTCCTGTTTAGCAGGCTGCATCTGTAGGAGGAATAAATAGAAGGAATAAATAGATTTGTTTCTTTAATGAAGTATTTTGAGTTCCCACTTTTTTTTTTTTCCTTAATAGGACAGTTTTCGTTGAAAAATTTAACTCTAACTATTTCATCTTTTTAGTATCTAAATTACAGGAGTTTGCACATTGGAGTAATAGACCTGAAAAGGCTTCTCTTAAAAGCAAACAAACTAAAAGATCAGAAGTAAGATACCAAAAATATATTGCTTCCCTGTGTGAATTTCTTTTCTATGCAAGTAAAAACTAGTATTTCCTTTTCAGTTTCTTATATTGGTGCTGATTGCTACCAGTTTCATGCTGATTGCTTCAGATTCTCTCTTGGGGGGAGAGAGCAGGTTGAAGAAATATGCTCTACTTTTGTAGAAGAAAAAGACTTGTGTTGACTACCTATTATAGTCTATAAAAATATTTTTTTAGCTTATTTATATGAAGCTGACAAAGCGTCAAGTTCTTTTGAAATAGTGTTTAACCAGTATTTGTGTGGTTTCAGTCTATTATATGGATTCCTAAAACAGGCAGATTATTTAGAAACTCTGCCCAAAACATGTGCTGCTTAAATCTTAGACTATTTTAGACCCACTGTAAAAAGAAAAGAGACACCCATACTTTTGAAACTGGTTTAATGTGAGGATAGCTTTTACTTGTCTTTCATTTTAATGTTTCTGTTTCCTTTTCCATCTTAACTACAGCTGTAACGTTGAATTACTGCCTGTGTGCTTTAAGAGTCCTTCCGCAGTTATGGGTGGGGATCGGGTTGTTTCCATGCTCTGAGTTCTTCCTCTTTGCTCAGCTTGCTGTCTCTGTTTACTGTTCATTTAATCGGCAAATGGTAATGTACTGTGGTCTGTTCCAGAAGGCCTTGCTTGGAGGGTTATTGGAATTGTTTTTCCAAGAGAAATTAACAAAGAATTAATGCTATTTTGGAATATAGCAGTTGATGAAGAGTTTTCATACTACCTGTCTTTGTGGCTCTTGCTGACTTGTACTGGTGTTTTGTGTTTATAGACAGGTTTTTTTTGTTAGTCTTCTTTGTCTCTAAAATGATTTAATGAGTTTTTGAAATTCTCAGCTTGCAATAGTGAATGTAGTTTGGAGTGCACCTTTCTAGGAATGTGATTGTCATTTATTAAATAGTTCTTTGAAGTGTTCTGCATTGACTAGGGTCAACTTCACAAGATTTGGATGGGAGTTAAATGGATACCTTCCTTCCAAAACTAAGCATTATCCCAGAATTACTTAGTAATACCCTAAAGAAAGCCTGTCCAATATTAAATGCACTAATTAGAGCTTAAGATTCAGTTCCCAAGACTCTTTGCAAAATGTCAGACAAGTAATGAATAAAATCATTACCAGCTCAGTGAGGTGGGCCCTAGAAACTTGTACCTCTGAGCCTCAGACTCAATCTGCTTCATTCTTCCATTTGAAAAAAACCAAAACAAGAAGACACAGCCATCCAGTCCCACACCTTGTCCCCTAGAAAAACCTAAAATGAGCTGGGGGAAGGAAAACCAGCCTTCCTCTGGTTTGAGTTAAAAGCTGTGAGGTAATCTAGAGAACAAGTAATGAGAATAATGTGACCTCATCTCCAGGTGCGTGCTTTTTCTGTTTCCTCGGGTGTCTCAGATGCAACATGCATGCCAACAGACCCGTCCTTTTCACCAAACAAATCTCTGTGGCAAGGAAACCTTGGTTCAGTGGCCCAGCCAGGCTGGAAAGGACAGCTGCAGCTCCCAGGAGTGCAGAGTGGCAGGATCTGTGGGCTGTGACCATCGTCGGGCAGGTGCAGGAGTAGCCATCGATTCCAAAGAGCTGAAGTCCCTCACAGAATTGGAAGAAGGTGGAAATGGGAGAGAGTAGGTTGATAGAAAATAGAATTATTGTCTTTGTAATACAAAAAGATGGTGGCAGTAATCTTAGCAGTGCAGTTTAACTATAAACAAGAGGTTGTATATTAAAATAAAATTCAAGGATTTGGTCTTTTCCCAAAACACTGTATGATGCAAACATCTGTAATCTCTGGTCTCGCCTTAGTCACCAAGCCATCCCATGCCAGAGACCTTTTACTCTACTAGAAAGTGAAAATATTCTAAACATACAGCAATATATTAATGCATGCTTATGGATTATACATAAACAAGTGAAACTCATTGAAAAGAAGGGCAGAAACCCACACACAGCACCTGCTCTTCCAACAGATACATGGAAAAAGATGTCATAACTGGTGGGTCTCTCTGGGACCTGTATTTTTATGTACCTGTCAGAAAAGAAAATGGTTCATTTAATAAGAAGATTCTGAATAGATTCTTTTTAAAATCATTATTACTTGCCTACTTTTACCATCTCTGTAGGTTTGCTGGTTTGGAATTGACTGTTCTTAGAATAAGACATGTAGCCTTTGACATAAAGATTTTTTGAAATCCCATTAGGAACACCCCAGTGCTGCTTTTAGTGAGCTTTTTCTGTGACCTAATTTTAGGAAAAATCCCAAATTATCTCAAATCAATTAAGTTCTGAATGTCAAAATTTAAATTAATTTAAAAGAAACATTTCCATTATCAACACTTTTAATAAGCTTTTCCACCTTGGGCTGCCCGCTGAATGCACAACTCAGCGTGTACAGTACCTTAGTCTTTGAGGGGTCCTATTGATTATTTGGTGGCATTAATCTGGAGAATAATTTCCTGTGTACCACAAATACATAATGACTTCAAAGTTGTGAGCTTGCAGATAACTCTCTATGATTGTATTGTTTTCTAATATTTCTAATAATTTCTTCTTTTGAAAGGAAAAATAAAGAATTTTGCGGAGGAAGAAAAATGGTTTAACCCCGTGGCCTTTAATTTTATTTTTTTTTTACTGATCAACTTACATTTGAGGACCCTCTTAGCATTTTGTGAAGTGCTGTATTACACTGTACTAAGAGCAGGACTTTTCTTTTTTTGCACAATGGAGGCAAAGAATGACAAAAATAGGAATAAGAGAATGAGGCCTGTAAGCATGCCTATACAGGCAGTTACTTTTCATGGCCTTACTAATTAGGAACCTATTGAAAGATGATTTCCCTGCTGAAAATAGGGACTGGTTTACTTGAAGAAGACTACAGATGAGTCGGGAAGACAACACAAAGCATTAGAAATCTGTTGTGCAACCACAGATATCTCACATTACAGCTGCTCTGTGCAATGAGGAGTAAATTTCATAACAAATACTGCAGGAATAGTAATAGAAAATGTCCAGCTTTGCATTCAGTCTCCCGGGGTTTTGATTTGTTTTCCCCAGTGCAGCAGATGGTGCTGGGAAAGCAGTAAGCCTTTGCATCCACTTTCTCCAGCACTGACAGTTGTTCTTTCTGAGGCATTTGAAGAATCTACCAGTCACAGGTCACCAGCATGAGATCTGCAAGTCCTGCATTGTGGAGGCAAACAGGAAAAACTTCACTTTGAAAATGTTTAGAATATATGGAATGAGCAAAATGAGTGGATTTAGAGAATGTCCATCACAGTATAGAATTTTGTTAGACCAGGTGAAGAACTGCCATGGTTAAGTCAGACAGGCTTGCCTCAAAATGAGTTTATGCCTGGCTTTGTTTGGATGTCTCTTTTCTTAGGATTCACAGGTCAATATTCAATTGAAGTGATTGTATGAGTGCAGAAAATGAGCATGCTGGTTTGCAGCAGAGGGGTGGTTGTGCTTTATATAGAAAAATAAAGATTGTTTGGAATAAGAAATTTGTGGCTGTATTGATAGAACAAATTTTAATGTTCTTGGAAGCCTGGGGAGACTGGGTGTGTTCTGACATACTTGCTCTGTTTTCCAGACTGAATTTATGGCACGTATGGAAGATGTGAGATTATGGATTCTTCTGCACTTGCCTTATGTTGGGATTTTTTTAGGAAAAAAACTGAGTTCTGACTTGATATCAGGGGGATGAGAGTGGGCACACAGTAATTGCAAATGGGGCATTTCTTGATTATCAGGTTTAATGTGTCATTAGGGTCTTGCTGACCTTTTCTGTCGAGCAAAACATGGGCAGATGTTAGCATTAGAAAGAAGAAGAGCTCAGAAGTGGATAGATGAGCAGGCCAGCTGCCAAAAGCTCAGCTGACACTGCTGACATCAAGAGCAATCTGGAGAGTCCTCCTTACCCCAGCAAGCCTTAGCCAAGTATCATTGTCTGTATATGCAGGAGCCACAGCAGAGTCTAAACCAGTCTCTCATCTGGTCAGCACATCTGTGTTGCTATGAGATATATTGTCCGTGCCTTGTTTTGGCTGATTTCTCTGATCTTAGTCTCTGCAGTTTGTTGTTTCATCTGGTGAGAAAAGACAATTAAGAGGAAATGGACATTTAGGTTGTCTTTTGCATTTTCACTGAAATTGCAGAAGTTCCCTCCGAGATCTGCGTGCAGTGTGTTACTGACAGCTTGTAACTTTGTTCTCTCTTCCCATTGCAGTCTGTGTAGCTTTGGATTGTTAGGGAGTAATAAAAAATATATTTTACGTGGGTCACAGCTATCGCAGTAGCTTGAGGAGGTGGTCTCAGTGAAGAGATGTACTTGTGTGGAGAAAACGGTTTCCCACAGCCTCTTGTGGGTTGCTTTGCTAACTGCTTTTTAGAGAGGACTGCAAGATGCTACTGAGTGGTGGATGATGTAGTGAGGGTAAAAAGTTCAACTGCTACGGTGTGTCCTGTTATTTATCTTCAGAAACCTTGAGATAATTGTGGTAAGTGCATCATCCTCTTTCCCTGCCCCCCGTACCCAATCACTAAAGATCTGCTTTCATGTGTGGCTTCCTCTGTTCATTGTCTGTGCAGGGTAAAAATTCTGGTTCTGACACTTTTCCCAGCAGGAATCGTAATTTTCTGGAGAAGCAAACAGTGCTTTTGTCATGGCATATCAAAATACCCATGAAAGGTAATTAGATGGAAGAAAGGAACCTGCTAGTGAGATGCATCGAAAGGGAAGTCCTGATAGTCTAATGAGCAAGACACTGAGATCTACTTTCTGCATTTTTCTTTTCTATGGACATGTGTCAAGTCAGTTAGCTGGTTTGTAAGATAATGCAAAAAATATTTCTCTTTCCAACTTTTTGACCATATGTATTTTCAAAATGTATGCTCTTTTTGCAGTGGGTGTCTTCTACTGTGTGTATGCATGATGCTCGCTTCCATGTCTGGCTGCTCACTGGCACTTTGGAAAGTATTTTAATGCCCATATCAATGATAAAATGAGTGTAAGCCTGTTCAGGAAATTAGCTCCGCTTTTCCTCTTGAAAATGTGTGTCGGTGCTCCTCAAAAATGAGTGTCTCTGAACTCTTACCTTTACACAGGGCTCAGAAAAACAAGATTACAAAACATTAGGATGCAGCAGAGAGTGTAGCTGTTGGAAAGACGACTGGAAAGCTGGGAGGGTGAGGGTGGAAGGAGGCACTGTGGATATTGGCAGTGGTTCTCAATCTGCTTTGGTTGCCCTACTGCATCAGGAGCCAGGTCTGTCCTTGAAGAAAATGAATGCTTTTTTTTTTCTTTTTTCCATTCCCTCCTCACCTCCAGGCAATATAACCTAAGAAGTATAAGGCTCAGAAACAGGAGTAGAGGTTCGTGTTCCCGGTAAGGACAATCTGAGCTTTCAAGAGAAAGCAAGTTCATAAGAAATCTGACAATCTGGAATAGGCCGTGGGAAACCATTTCCACCATCACTGGCTTAATGATGACCTTTAAAATAATTCCAAACAAACTAATTCCTAGAGAAAGGGAGGTGATAAGGAAGAACAAGATTCTTGAGCCTGGTACCATGTTGAATAGGTATTATAGAAAAGCCTTTGCTTGCTTGTTACCTAAAGGTGAAGAAGGAAAAAACATTATCTGTAGACTGTAAAGAATGTATAATAGTCAACACTGCCTCTTAATGCAGAATCTCTTGCAGCAGTGTTTAGTTCAGAGTGCTGTACTAAATTTCTGGTCAAAATTTCATCTTGCACACATCTGTGTGCAATCACTTTTGTTGGGGTAAGAAACTTCAGGTTTTCCCACTTTCCAATCCCTGACCAAACCCCTTTCTACTGCAGAAGGTCCAGGAAAAAAGACTGATTAATTAAACAACAGGAAACTGCTGCCTACAGCAGCTAAATCACGTCTGATTTGTAGGTGAGGTCATTGGCAGCTGAGGCAAGTACATGCATTTTACACAGTGGGTGCTCACTCTTGGTGTTTTATCTCTTTGAGGCCTTTAACAGCTCTTTTCTTTGAGTCAGCTTTGATCCAAATCTTTGCTCTTAGCTGGACAGCAGCACAAAATTGAATGTAGATATACAATTTCATGCCATATATTTTAAAGGAGACAAAAAACACAACTCCCTATCGCCCAAGAAAAAACAAATTGCCATCCTCCAAACCCCCAGACACGTGAGGTATCATGCAGTTTTGTCTTCTTCTCTGCCTGTGTCACAGATACCATTTGGACCATGTTAGTTTTCCTGATTAAAATCCCAGGGGTCTTGGATTGGTTTTTTGTTGCTGCTGTTGTGTTTTTTGTGTCTTATTTTTAATTTCCTTGATATGCTGTGGTTCTTAGCATTCTCTTGCCTATTTAAGCATTTAAAACATGAAAATAAAGCCTTGGAAGCTTAACAGGAGCAAATATTCACTGTCATTAGTAAATTGTGGGAAAGGATGGCATTCAACGGATTTTCCAAGTGATAGAATACTAATGGTTTTAGGGGAAAGAATTTAATTCAGTGTATCTTCATAGATACCAGCTATACTATATCCCCCTTATTTATGCTGTCTCCATGACCATGCTTCAAGAATTGTTTTGCTCGGCTTGATTCCGTCTCATCTCTTGATCCTTGCCAAGGCAGTGTTCTTGGCTGCTCTGAGATACATGGAGTAAACATTCGCCGTCAGCAGTACAAAGTTTGTTCAGCAGTTTTGACAGCCAGATACAGTCCTGAAGACTGCTGCACACATACTTGGTTTGAATGGGCCTCTCATTGTACTGGGCTTTGAAAAAGAAGGAGTTCTTAAAAATGACAAAATACACAGACCCATGAAAGTCATGCTTTAATATTAGCCTTTCCATGAGAAATCTCAACACAAATCTGTTTAGCTGGGTGATAGCCAACTGGACATTTGCTAAGTATGAGGAAAAATGTTCAGCTGTAAATGCTTCGACATAAACAAAGTGTTTTTTCCCCAGATTATCTGGGATGTTTATATGAGTGGCTGTTTAGCAGGTCTATGCATCTTAGTGGCATTGTTCCTTCAGCCAGCATCTTCTTTTGACAACACTTGCTTGATTCATCCCACTATAATGTATTTCCATGTGCTTAACCCAATGGCTTAGTACTAGATGGCTTCATCTCTCTTGAAGACTGAATCTGTTAAATACTGCAACATCTTAGTACAATGTGCCTTTCAGAAATAAGTGGGATCAATACAGCAATGCATTTCAAGTGTCCAACATTAAGTGCCTAACTTCGGCTTCATGGTGCCTGATCTTGCTTGTTCATGGCGGGGAGTCTGGCAGGCCTGGGAAATAAATATTTGTTCAAAATGCTTCTTTGACTAGGTTATCAGTGCCTGGTGAGATTGATACCTGTGGGGGTGGCTGCCAGAACTCAACCCTGCCAGAGCTCAACCCTAAACCCAAGAGCACTGTTCCAGTTTATAATGCAGCTATTCTCTTTTCCTAACGGGCTCTTCTCCCTGCTAAACTGGTGTCAGGCACACAGCATTTCTGCTCATGTGCATGCCTTCTTACAGTCCTTCCTGTGACTCTCTCATCTCACTGCATCTGAGACCAAATTTGCCATGCCCAGAGTACTTAATGAAATCAGACGCGTTGCTCTGAAGTTGTCGTGAATAAATGGATATTGCCCAGACTCAATACCTTCATTTTACAGTCTTTCCTGGTTTGAGTTCTGCCCCATTCTTGACGGGTTATGTGAGCCCATATGTATCTTGTAGTAGTGCATCACCTGCCATACCGTGGTATTGACTTGGTCTGCTGAGCAAGCTTTTGCATTCCCAATGAATATGTTTGCAGTGAAGAAGCAGAATTGCCATTCTGGGGGGAAAAACCCAAACCCTAAAACAAAAAAAACAAACAAACTGAAACTGCTCAAGTCTCCGAGATTATGCAGAGGGTAAAATCCAACTTCTGCTGCAAGAGCAAGCTGGGGCAGCGTGCAGGCACACAGAGACACAGGCGGGCAGTGAGTGCCTGTGCGAGCGGGAGCTGGAGTGAGAGGAAGCCTTGGAACCTAAACTCCTCCTGCAGCTCTGCATCTGCTCTGAGTCAGTGGATGACTCACACTGACAGCGTTCACGTTCGCTAGCGTTCAGATGGAGCAGCTCTGGCAACAGAAGAAGCAGGTTTTATTACTGATTACCTGCTGCAGCAGACAGTTGCACCAAGATTCATTTTTACGAGCACAGATGAAACGGAGGAGGCTCTACTGAGCATCACTATAATTATTAGTATTGCTTTCTTAAGGTAAGAATGCCTGTTTATTTAAGTATGTACCGCAGGGGATTTGGAGCTTGTGAAGTCTGAATTACTGTTGCTGTTATTCTCAGGGGATGCTGATCTTTGGAGCTGCGTTACTGCAAAGCTTTATCTGGACTGTTTGCTGTGCCATATGGAGAATCATATGGCTAATGGGCAGCGTGTGTCCTAGGAAACAAAATAACTGTCTCATTCATTGATGTTATGTAAGGCATGGCAGCCATGTTAAGGACAGAAGACCTCTCTTGAAGAAACAGTGCTGCTGGACAGTAGGGCAAGGAAAACAAGTAGTTTTTGAGCAGGTCTCTGTTCTATGGAGAGTGCCGCAGTTCTCTAGTTCTTGCTGATTGAATTTCTGTGTCAATAGAATAAAAAATGCAGTTACATTAGAAGTAGCAAAACAGTTGTTTACCTTGAGAGCCACTGTGTTGTTTTTCCTTCAGCATTCAGGCTGGGACTGTGCCTGTGATCCATGCAGTGCCTGGGTGTAAACAGTTTCTTCAAATACTGTAAGTGGTACTTCAAGATATTGGGGTGATTTTCATCTTGTGCCACTAAAAGCACATATGTCGTGTTCTGACAGTTAGTAATATGCAAAAAATGGGTGATATTCCAGATAGTGTTGGCATATGCAAAGTAGGTATAACATTTGTTTGTAGTGGCTTTACTGCCATTTTATTCACTTTAGTGCATAATTTTAATGTAGGTTAGACTGGTATTGTTTATTATGCTCATGTAGAATCCTCTGAGTCTTCAGCATTTGCTGTATTCCCCGCAAGAGAATTTGTAAGCTAGGGATTCTGGTTTAGAACTGCAGTAGTGAATTTATCTTAATTTTTTTTTTTTATTTTCTCCTCTTTTTTTTTTTCCCCGATTATTTTGTGTTTGCAAAGCAGTATCCTTTTAAAGTACAGTGAGGTTGGCAGCTGCTTTCGGTAATAAGGGAGATCACTTGTGTTTGTTTTCAGAATGAGGGAATGAGGGTATTTTCAAAACCTGATCATTTCCTAGATTGCTTTCAGGTACTTGAATTTACCACTCATTTCCATGTAGAATTTACATAAAAGTGACAGCTGTCATCTTCTCTGTAAGAAATACAGTGCCGTAGTAACAGCATTTAAAAATGACAGCATACTTTAGGTTCTTCTGTTTGCTAGTTTAGAGCATTTACTGATGTACAGTGTTTTCATTGCTATGAATTAACCAGATTTGGCGTTACTCTAGCTTTTAAGATAGGTTAGTTTTCTTAATAAAATGGAAAGTACGGTCTGTTAGTGCATTTGTAGTATCTTTATACTTCTGGTGACATCCAACTTGGAGAACTGCATTTAAAACAATGTCTGTCATGGATGCCCAACTCCCAGAGGAAAAATCTTGTTGACTAATTTTGATGACTTGTGTTTCTGATATTAAATATTTCTCATGTTACAGCATTATAAATGCAAACTAGTCTAAACAGTGTTAGGGTTGGTTTTGAGACTGTTCAGTAACAAAGTTCTGGCATGTGACAACCTCCTTCTCCTCCCAGATCTAAACAAGTAGAAATAAACATTCTTTACAGTCTGAATTCCTCCACTGATTTGTGTCTTAATTACTGTTAATTAAGATTGTGTCGGAACTGTGCTTGAGCAGCTGCCTTTAAGTCTGCATTTAGGTACATTCTATCTGTGTGAAGTGCCAAGGAACCAGCTGCGTTGGATCCTTCTAGGGCGGGATTTTGCGGTAAGTATAACAGGGCTTGTCCAGGTCTGCTCGCTAGGCACCTTGAAAGCTGGCTTTTGTTACCTTAAGATGGCTTTGTATTAGGCTGCAAAGGTAACAAGTGGCAGAGGCTGTTCGGGTTATTTCACTGGTACTTTTGGCAGGACTTGAATTGTGGGAGTTCGTGATATCCTTGGCCTTTCTTTTCTGTGAACCCAAAGAGAAGATCCCAGCTCTGTGTTCTCCCCTCCTGTTCCTAACCGACAGGATGTCACGGCTGTTTTTCTCATCTCTGCATTACTGCAGAGCCATGCTTGGTTATTTTTGCCTCCTTTAAAGCTTTTGTGAGCTTCCTGCTGAAATCGAAGCCCCCTTTTTGATTCTCACTTCAGCTGCTCAGGTGTGGATTCTCTCCCCTTGGCAGGTTTTCCACCTAGGAAAGCTTTGAATGCCACAAAGCTCATGTAGTTCAGCCCCTCGCTTTTGCTCCTTGTGCTGCTTGTGTTCCAAACAACAGGTGGGGTGTTAGGGCTGTCTTTTATTTGTTTCTTCCTTTGTAAAACCTTCTGCTTTTTTTTTGGTGGCTTCTTTTGTGGCCAGCTGTGTTACTGTGAGCCCTTTGGCAGCCTTCCTGGCAGCTGCTGGATTAACTCTGCTCTCTTTCCTGTTCTACTCTCTCAGTCCTTGAGCAGAAGTTTCAGAACAGACAGTGGCATCCTCCTTGGGCATGTTGTTCTACCTCCCCCTGCCAGGACACAGGGAAATGGCTGCAGGAAACAGAGCTGTTGCTGTGGGTGGTACGTAGAGAAATTAGGACCCTAGAGAAAATAAAGCATTTCTCCAAAATTCTTTAGTGAGAGGAAGTACTTACTCTCCTATTTTACACAAAAGCTGCATTAACAATGATTTATAACTAGCCTTGACTAATGAAGAACTCTGGGAAAATCCAGTCCCGTCATTGCAATTAATTTAATTTATGTGAGTCATCTTTAATATGAGTGGTATTTTTTATTGTATTACAGTTTTATTGTATGAGTTGGGGTTTTTTTACAAGTTTTTTTTCTTTTTTTGCATGTTTGAAGTAAGCCCATGTAAACTGGAGTTGTATTGAAATAAAATCCTTGCATGTGAGCAGTATGAATAGCACCATTTGCAGTACTGGACCATCTTGTTTGTTGGAGTTTATTTTTATTTTGTTTATTTGTGTAATTTTAGAGATGACAATTTTTACATGAGTGATTTTTGGGGTCTTGTATAGGTGTAAGCATCTAGAGGGAATCTCCTTGGCCCCTTTGGCTGTTTTCTGAAGACATCTTCTTAGAGGGATTAGATTTGTTGCCTGGTTTTAAAGAGGAGGGGAAAAGAGTTGTTAAATCTTTGTAGTGTGTCCTGAAAAGCTCTTCACTTACTCCTGGAGCAGTTAAAGCAGGGGGATACAGAGGGAGGTGGTGAACATGTCCTGGTTGCCCTGGGAGGGTTGAACTGTTAGAGGGGCTCCCACCTCATTGTGTTGCACCAGCTTTTGCATCAGGCAGAAAAAGTCATAGTCTCATTTTTTATCTGTTTAAACCTTTGTGTATTTAGAAGCTTGTGCTGGTTTAAATAAAAAGTGAATGGTACAGCCTATACTCTGAGGATAACAATGATGGTCCTTTCATTTGCCTTCAGGGTTGGGGTTTTCACTTGACTTCATGACTGTAGTCCCCCTGTCTGCTCCAGAGTCAGAGCCAGTGTAAGGATGAGGATAGTTCTTTTTGCTCTGGTTAAATGAGGTTATGGCCTGGATTATGGGGGGATGTTTTTTCTGTGCAGAATTGTCCTTGTGTTTTACAGGGATGTAGAAATCTGGGATTAGCTCAGTTTTTGTTTCAAATTGATGCTTTGCCTTTGAAGCAGCAGAATACCTCTCACTTGTCTGTGTGAGCTTAAATAAACAGCACCTAATTGGTAGGCTTGATGTCATGTCTCACATAACTGTGAATTGACCTTCTATGTTCAGGTGAAACGCAGTTTAGAGGGAGTGGGTTCATGATCCTTAATTCAAATTTACTTTTTAGATAAATACTTGGTAGCGCCAGCCGACAAAGCAACTACAGGCAGAAGTAACAGAGCATGGAGGTTATTTGGACAGCAAGTCTGCTGTTAAAAGAAAATAAAGACAGCACTGCAATATTCTGTATGAGCCTAAATGCCAATAACTTCATCCAGTTTCCTGTGTGTGATAGGTGAATGTATTGTAAGTCACAGATTCCTGAAATACAAACTATAAAATATTTTAAAATACTGCTATAAAAGATTTCTTCCGTCTCTTTTCAGAAATAGACACAAGTGGTCTGACTTTACAGGGTAAGATTTATTTTTTTTCCAGGCTTCAGTGTTATTTCTGTCAAGCAGTTGGAAGGGCTTCTCCTGAGGATATATGGAGCAAAATGGTGAAATATTGATTTGTATAATGCACATACGATGACATGAAATAAATAATGCCATGCTGACAGGGTCCTCTGTTGTTTCAGGAAAACTTGGAAGAAGAGCTCTTTTGAGCTCTATATGATATGTGGATTTGTATGAAAAGGATTGTGTCACAAGTATTGCTATCATTAAATATTTGCATCATGACTCCAAGGACGTGACATAAAAATGTGTGCAACTGAGCTGGCTAGAGCGAGCTCTTTCTGTCATAAACATTCTCTCAAATGTGGGTGTCTGGGAAAAGTTGCTCAAATTATTCTCTGTTCCTGAGAGAAATAGATGTCTTTCAATTGTGTTTTGGTAAACAGGAGGTAGTGAGTAATAGGAAGAATGTGGCCTTTGTGGTTTTGCCTGCATAAGGAAGATTTCTCATCATTGTCCCATAGCTTTGTAGATTCTGATGAGAACATGATATTATAATGCTGACACTTCTACAGAAAACTTATTTTACACAGGAAAGTTGCTTGCAAAAGTGACTACTCTTCTGCTGGTGCATAGTAAGAAAGGTAGATTTTGCTGGCATATAGTAAGAGAGTGCATGGGCACAGTGGGAAGAGATGAGCACCTTCAGGGTGCAGAGAGCAGTGAGAGGGGGGCCTGGTTGGGCATATGGAAGGATAAACCTCCGCTTGCACAGGGAGAGTGTGAGGGAAACAGCTCCTTTATGTGTGGAAGTGAGGGAAGGCTGCCTGTGTCTATGTGTGTGTGTGATCTGAGGAAGAGAGGGGTTTGGCTTTAACACCCGTGTTGTCTCTACTCTGAGTTCCTTGTAAGTGCTTTGCCTTTTTTGGGGGGGATGCAAATATTTCCTTATACCTCAAGAAGGAGTGCATGTTATTTTCTGTGTTTCTTAGTGGAATTTATATTTCAGATATCTAAACATCACCATAGTCTTTAAATTCATGGAAAATCAAAATTTCACAAGGGGCCATCAGTAAGATTTTATTGTGGGCTAGAAAGAATTTGGCACGGGTAAGAATTGTCTCTTTAAAAACCAGGGGTGTCTTTAAATAGCAATTTTATGTAAAATTTAGCAGAAAGCCAAATGGAGGATAGAACATTTACCAGAGAAGATCTGCTTAGCTGGTGGTATATTTGTGATACGTAGGAGACAAGAACTCTCATAATCTGACTCAATTTGTGTGAAGATTTGATCCCCCTTCCAGTCATGAGCAAGGTATCCAGGATAAATGAGAAGAGCTTTTTCTTTCTAGCATAGTGCTTTATTGTCACGAGCAGCATTTGCAGACATGTAAAAGGTTGTTAAGAAGGTATGTGTCAAATAGGCATTGGGAGGGCTGTGGTAACTGATGAAGGAAGAATGCTACAGTGTGCAGCATATATTTTTTGAAAGTATGACATCTTTCCCAGCTTCCCTAGAACTTGCACTTTTTCCCCTGTTCCTTTGTGATTCACATTTCTGGAAAACAGCCTTCACAGTAAACATGATGATTTATATGAAAAGTAATAATGCAGCCTAGATTTTTCCATATTGTACTCTGTGTTTCATGGCTGGAGTACCCAATATGCCCATTTACACGAGCTCTCAAGCTGCATTTGGGGGCTCGTAAAATGAACATTACAAGGTCAGTGCAGTAAGGAAAACCCATCTTAATGTCTCAGCATCTTGGGAATTTGTGTAAAACTGAACATCCTCAGAAAATTATCGATTACACTGCATGAAGATAATTTCCGGCCATTGTTCCTTGGATGTTTAGTTTTACAGTGAAATATTATCTAGCTTGAAAACATTGCCTCCCATGATAAAAATAGGGAGAGGCATTATGGGCATTTGGTAGCTAAGTAAAATATGTCTTACTGCGACAATGATAGAACAGATGAAAGAAGATAGTAAGAATTTTAGATAGGGGACACCATTCATTTACTATCGACACTATTACAAAATTGTTCACAAATGGTGCAAAATGGTCCTGGGTGTCACCTCATCTTTTTGCATAAACACATAGCAGGTGGTTGGGTCAGTAATGCTTGTGAAATCAAACCATGTCTCCTCTTTAGTATGTAAAATGGAATATGAAATACAGGATCTACTTGTGCAAACCCCTTTGGCCCTGAGACTGTCTTTTGTAATCTTCCCTTCCTGGCTTCCCATTTTGCGGAACTGCACTCTTTATCTAGACTGATTTTGTGGAGGTCTGTATTTCACAGCGTTGAGGAATGGACCTAATGTTGGGTCATGCTCTGGGTTCTGACTCTTTGTGTTCAACCTGGGGAGTTATTGCTGTGTTCTATGATTTTCTTTTCACAAAAATCAGGTGCAGAGCAAAAGAAAATTGTACCTGTGTTTCTGCCCATCAAGAAGTTGTGACTCCAGAAAAACAGCCTAGCATTAAGAATGTTAAAGCACTGCTGCAACCAAGTGACAGAGTTGCCGACATGTGTTTTATTTCTTCACAACCAGGAGCTAAGAATAGATAAAATTTTAATGTTGTGTACATAATGTGCATAGTATAGGTTGCATACATAATGCAAACGAATCTGAAATAATTTTGGGGAAGTGACATGAAGACAAGGCACGTTTGCTCTTTTTCTGGAGAGCATATTTTGGTGTAATGGTGATAGCATCTTGTGTAAGTACTCCAAAAAGAGGTGCCATATTGATTGCAATAATGATTTGCTCAGAATGAAGTGAGTTTATCTTCTTTATGTTGTTATGTTCCCTGTAAACTGGTATTTCAAAATGGGGAATGAAGAAAGAGTCCAAGAAATAATGTATTGCAAGAGAGTTTAGACAATGCAGTATTTTATTTGCCCCAAAGCAAAGGAGATCAGACAGCACAGCAGGACACACAATATTTTCTACCTTCTGTCTGCTAGAAAAAGAACATGCTGCCTGTGTTTGTAGGCTGATTATTGGAAACCTGAGCCTCTAAAATATGTTTACAGGAAGTATCTTCTGAGCTACACTGGGTCTAACAACTTGCTTTGAATAAGCATTAGTTTGCAGCTCTGCTGTCATGTGGTTCATCCTCAGCTTCTTGTCCACTGCAGAGGTTCTTGCTCCTCAAATTTGCCAGTATTATCAGCAAACAGTCCTTCCCCATCCTGAGCTTATTAGAGAACTCTGGTTTTGCACTGTACATTTTGCAAAGTGCTCCGTTTTGCTCTTTTTTTTTTTTTTCTGTCCAAGTATTCTGCGGAGAAGTTAGTGGTGGAGTTGGTGTTTTTTGGTTTGTTTTTTTTTTTTTTTTTGCTTTTAATGTGGCGTGTTTGGATTTTTTTAAGATGTTTAGGTTATACCAACATGTGCCATTTTGCTGACAGACAGAAGGAGGGGAAAAGTGAGGAGGGGAAAAGCAATGGGAGACAGTAGTTTAGATTGGCACAGCTCTTGAGGGAATAGCACACCTGTTGGACTGAACCTGGACAAAAGCTGTCAAGGCTAACCTCCAGTCAAAGCAGCTCTGTTTTTCCCTAATTAACTAATAGACAAAATCACACCTTGTGTCATGGTTTGCAGGTGCCCTTCAGAGGTGTTGACACCACATTTAATTGCAAAGGAGAAGTGTTGTGCCTTCCTTCCTGGAATGATTTAGCTGCTATCCAGTGAGTCAGGAAGAAGGAAGAAGGGAACATGGAGGAGAAAGTGAGGGATTTCCAGCGAGAGCGTGTATACTCCCTGATATTTTTATGTTTGGTTTTTATCACACTGATGTTTTTCTACAGAAAATAGTGTCATGCACTTCACTTTCTGCAGTACTTTGGAATAATGGTGTGGCAGATTTAATGGAGAAATTATGTTCTCCTTACTTTATGTAGTAACCCTGGATGCAAGTATAAGTGACTGGGGAGAGAAAAAGCCTCACTATATATAAATTCTGTACAGTGAAGGATCTGAATGGCTTTTAAAATCTGGCAGCAAGCTCTAAGGTTTGAACTGCCATCATCAGTCTATTGCAAAACAATTTCTGAATGGTTTTAATTAAGCAAAACCATGCTGCAGTCTTTAATAGAATTTCTTCTTTTTTTTCTTTTTTTTTTTTTTTTTTTTTTTTGTAAGGAAGCTGTCTTAATGCAAAAGGCCAGAGAAAGAAGGCAGAACATGTAAAGAAAATGGTCATTTGGTGCAGTCAACAGTAGTGCATTGCCACACTGCTATGGTTTTACTGCCATTACGGGGCAATATAATTAAAAAACTTTACAATGTAGGGTGAAAAAGGGTGGCTTGAATGGGTGCCCAGTTAGAATTGTTCATCTGCAAGTGCCATACATCTCAGAATGTAGTACCTGGGCATTTGCTGCTGGTCTTCAGTTTAGTTGTTATAGCTAAAGCTGCACTTTGGCAGTTCTTAATCAGGCACCAAAGTACAACAGAACTGGAGTGCAGTTAAAAACTGTGGTTGTGTCAAAGAGGAGGACTTGGACACAGCCCCTAGAAATGTAGTTGAAAACCCAAAGTTGCTTTCAGAAGGGGGTGTAGAGCAGGAGGGCATCTGCAGGAGGTGAGAAGTTGCAGAGAGATTAGTAGGGGTGGGTCTTGCCTTCTCTGCAGAAGTTGAAATATTTTTTTTTAAAAATCTCACCGATGGGCTGATTTTAAAACACATCACTGGTCTCAGTGTTGCTTTGCAAGGTGGCTGTGACTTGCTGAAGGTAGTGAACAAGTTAGGAATATGTCTTGGCAGCAAAGAAGCTCGATGTAGTTACTAGGTCGCATTGTCTCTGTTTTACAGATATGTGAGCTAAGCCACAAAGTTGTAAAGGATTTGCCTGTCTCCAGAGAGCTAATCTGTTTTTTGTCACAGTGTTGTAAATAGAATTTTTAGATTCCTTTATCATCTCTGCCATTTTAGTTTCTTCCTTTAAATTAAATAAATAATAACTGACCAGGTTTAAGCTTTATACTAGATGTCCTGAAGTGAATGGTGGTGCAGGATATTAATGTAGTAGGTCCACATTATCAGTCCTTGATCTTGTGATGTGACTGCCAATGACTTGCCTTGACAGTAGCCTTCATGGTATCTAGGAGCTTTCACAGCACTTGCCCTGCTTTTAAAGTGGAAAAAGAACAAAATAATCATACCAAATAAATACAGTTGAAGTTATAAATAATATTAAATTGGAACTTTGGAACTGAATTTGCCAATATAAAAATTATTTTCAATAGTATATTACTTTTTTTTCTGGTAACTTGCATATCACACTTATCCTGAAAAGAGCTCCATATAATGTTAATGTCTCTGTCCTCATGGAGGACAAAAAGCCAGGGTTAATGAAATGCTTTGTAACTTCTCATCTGAAGTGACAGTCATAGATGTGAACCTCGAGGTTGTTCTGCCTTCACCTTGGACAATGAGAAGAGAACAAAACCTAAGCTCCTTTGCAGGCCACTTCTATGAAGAGGTATAATTTTGCAAGAAATTTTAGATGCTTTGCTTATGAGTCCATGAAAGCACAGGGCTGGATGCAGCTTCCTGAGTTGTTAAATCTGGTTCTAACCCTGGCGTGACGCTCCTATTACGTGGAAAACAGGGTTACCCTTGGCTAACCAGTCTTCCTTCGTTGCTCTTACTCAGCTTACCTATGTTACTTTGTTAACATTCTGTTTATCTTAACTCTTTCCTCGCCTCCGTGGTGGAAGCCCTTGTGGTGTATCTCTGAAGGGCAGATTGTAACCCATCTCAGCTTCCACTCTGCGGGGTTCAGCAGTGTCTCCGCAGAAGGTGGCTGGTCCTGGTTTGCTCAAGCCTTTCTCTACATGTTGCAGGCTGAGAGGATGATGTTCAGCTTATTGTAGCAAGTGTTCCTGACTTAGTTCCATTGCTGCTTCTTGTAGCAACAGGAGCACACTGGCTGGTACGCCGTGGTGAAGTGTACCTCCCTTTTCGTGGCTGTCTTATCTGACTCCAAGGCCTTCTTTCTTCTTTTTTTTCTGTTTTTTGTTCAACCGATAAGCTCCAATGGGTAGCAGAAGTTCTTGTTAGTCTGTAGTGTGCTGTTTTATCCTAGTACTTAATAACTTCTTTGTTTTACTTCCGTTCTGGTTCTCCTTTCTTAGTTTTGCTGTAAGCTGATGAATTGCATCTTGATGGCTACATCATGCATTTGAACACTGCTTTATGTATGAATCTTTCCTGAATTTAATGTTTTGAGGAGTGCTTTTCTTATGACTACATCGTTCTGTGAATTAAGGATTTACCTTTCTTAATCTAACTGTATATATTTGTATGTATGTATATAGACATAGATATATGTAAAAGCATATATATATATCGTTGCCCCGTGTGTACATTTTAATAGAGAAGCATTTTCTCCACCTAGGAAGCTGTTGACTTGCCACTGTTTTGTGGTACCACACTCAAAGATTTCTAACATTGTCTGTTGAAGGAAAATGGTAGATATTTCAGGTTAAAAATTATACTGGAAGGCATACTACTTGATAAGTTCATGTTTTGACCTTAACATAAAAAGTTTGATCCATAGAGTTATTTCCTACCTTCCAGTTATACAGACTTTGCTCTCTGAGTGTCAATAAAGAGGTGAAGGTGTGAAACTGAATGAATGATTTTGTTTCAAATGATAGAGAAGCTATGTTATAAAATGTTAACACTCAGCCTTTTTTTCACATGTTTTTAGTTGGGTTTAGTTCCTGTAATTATTACTTACTGCCCTGCTTCCCCACACCCCTCCCCCACCAAAAAAAAAGCTATACTATTAACTTGTTTATATGATTGATTCAGTCAGAAATAATTAGTGCTTTTTTTGTCTTTCAGAACTGGTTACACATGCTGAATTTCATTTGTGAAAGGTGGAGTAAGGTAAGATAATTTTAGTGATTACTACTGTAATGTGTGATGATCTGTTGACACTGAAGGCAGGGGTTGAAAGATTCATGATAAATTAAGAGGCAGAGAAATCTAAATGGAACTTTCAGCCTTGGAAATAATGAAGTGCTGACAAGATCCAACATTCTAGTACCAGTGGCATGCTTTTACCCTATGCTTTGTTGAGTGAGTAGTTCATTATGTTGGCCAGGGGTTTTCTGTTCTTATTTGGATGCATTGCCCACAGAAGGTGAGGAAGTTCAATAGCTAGTGACAGTATGCTATGTTTGTATTTGGACAAATTATGTATTTCTGGAAGTCTGTGAGAGTTAAAGTACAGCCTATGCTGAAAGACCAGTGTTTGTTGCTGTTTCTACCATAGGAACAAACCAGTCTTGCTTTACTTTTTCTCCTTAAACATCCAGAGATGTTGATGAAGAAGGCAGGTCTGCCTGTCATTGAGCGTTGCTGTAGCACAAAGCAGTATCCTTCAGGATGGGAAGTGAGCCCTGCTGGGAACTTCACAAACATTTGTCAAGTATTTACTTCTCCACAGTGAAAGAGCTGCTTTATGTCCTGTGGCGTGGCCAGGTGCAGAGGCTGATGGTCACATTACTAGGCCCTGAGAGAGAAATCTCTGTCCTGGTGGGGCTCCTGTTAGCAGAAGGGAGAAGACTCTTGGCCACTGGTTTCCAAGCAAAGTTCAGTCATAGGACTCCTCTTGCTTCCTGTGTGAAGGGAGAAGACTCTTGGCCACTGGTTTCCAAGCAAAGTTCAGTCATAGGACTCCTCTTGCTTCCTGTGTGAAGGGAGAAGACTCTTGGCCACTGGTTTCCAAGCAAAGTTCAGTCATAGGACTCCTCTTGCTTCCTGTGTGAAGGGAGAAGACTCTTGGCCACTGGTTTCCAAGCAAAGTTCAGTCATAGGACTCCTCTTGCTTCCTGTGTGAAGGGAGAAGACTATTGGCCACTGGTTTCCAAGCAAAGTTCAGTCATAGGACTCCCCTTGCTTCCTGTGTGAATGGAGAAGACTCTTGGCCACTGGTTTCCAAGCAAAGTTCAGTCATAGGACTCCTCTTGCTTCCTGTGTCAATGGAGAAGACTCTTGGCCACTGGTTTCCAAGCAAAGTTCAGTCATAGGACTCCTCTTGCTTCCTGTGTGCAGAGTGGCTGTGTTTTGAGCTAAGCAGCTGCTTCTGCTATTCCAGAGAGTGAGGGAAGTTGGGCCACATACGCTGATGAGATGAGGGGATGTGGCCTGAACTGCAAGGCAGTATAAAGCAGACTAATAAAATGAGTCTTCTGGTAGAGGCAGGAAGTTTTGCTGGTGTGGGAGTAGGAAGTAGTGAGAGGTGTAACAGGATGCTCTTGGTCAAATGTGATGCTTATGGTTGCATGTAGAAATTGAGGGTGGGCCTCAGTGTCCTTGTCCCTGATGTAGTGCCCTTAGTGCACTTTTACAGAGTTCAGCAGATAATGAATGGTGGAGTAGAGTCAGTGGTGAACAGTATTGACTTCTCAGAGATTATTCCCCTGCTCCTGCTAAGGGAGATCAGTTTGTAAGGTCAAGCAGACAAAGTCAGCAGATGCACTTTCTCCCGCAGCATTGCTTTTTTTGTGTTAATTGTGTGTCTTAATGCAGACTGAGAATCAATTACTGAAAAGTCTAGAGAGGTGTGCTGCCATGACTGTGCCTACATCTGAAATTAAAGCACATGGTCGATACCAGGAACTCAGTTATTTAACTGGGGCAGAATGGAATACAGTGCACAACAGGATGCTCTACGGGCTTATGTATATTTTTTTTCTTTTGACCATCTTGAACTGCTCAGTGAAGAACAACTTGGGAATCAGGCATGCACTTACAGATCTTTCTCCATGCCAAGAATGCCGGGATAAAGTTGCCAGCAGTAAAATAGCATTGCCAGATCCTGCAGCTATATTGTGACTTAAAAGGAATTGCAGTAATACTAGTCATTCATACCATCTTTCTTTCTTTTATTAATCATTGTCTGCATTGGAAAAGAAATGCCTGAGGCCATCCTTCATCTCCATCCAATGCAGTTGTGTTTCTTGCTGAAGAAATTAAAAAAGAATTGTCATTCTACCCCGAGACAGCTATGACTTCTCCCCTGTGGAGTCTGTCTCCTCACTTGCAAAGAAATCCATAATAACAGAGCTAAAAGCCAGCTTTTGGGGCTCCTCTAGAGGGACAGCATATCATCCTAATTGAGTGTTCCTCAAATACGACCATGGCTGTGCAGCCCACTCCATTTTTTGTCAGATTGCACTACCTGATTGAAACTTTGTGTTAGAGTAGATCTGGAGAGAAGATAGGAGAGAAGGCAAAGAGAATGCCACCATTTCTGTTTGCCTGTTTGCTTGGTACTTTGGTGGATACTTTCTTTCCACTGATGTGGATTTAGTGGCTTCTTTATTAGGAGTCAAACTATGTTGCATAGGTAAAGCTCCTCATAGTTTTTTTGATTAAGGTTCCTTAATTGTGTATAAGACAGGTTATGGCACTCTTTTTAAGCAAAAGTCACAGCTTTCTCTTCAGTCAGTTCTCTGGGTGGCATCTCTGGAAAATGTGCCTTGCTAAAGTCTGTTCTGGTGTAGATGATGAGTGGACAAACAGCACAGGTGACTGACCAAGGAGAGGTGATCATTAATATAAGCACAGCAAGCTGCTTTATGGTTATTGTTGTTAGCTTTTACTGCAAATTTACTATCTGCTTTTACACTTTGGGGGCTTTTTAGCAAAACCGCCAGCATTTGCTAGTTTGTTCTTTTTTCCTTCTTGCCAGTTTGTAAAGTATAAACGCAGAGCAGGCCACGTGTGACTGCGTGGCTGCGTTAAACGCGCAGTGATCTTGTTTCTTAGAGCATAATGTTCATCATCCTCTTGTTACTGCTAGATCGGTTCATGCCCCATGCCAATGTTGCATGAATAATTGCAATAACTACACATGCAGTCATTGCATAATGTGTGGCACTTGGCCTTTCTGTAACATTCTGTATTCCATTAGAGGGTTTTCTGACTGCTGGCTTTAGTATACAGAGCTAACCATGGCTTTTAGCAGTGAAGAGAGAGATGAAGAACTGAGTTTGAATATTATGTTACATGAAGGCATAATGGTATTGAATAGAGCCTGAATCCAGGGAGAGGGAAAGAAAGAAGGGTAAGAGGACATAATGTCACATAGCTAATGAGAACAGCTGAAGAGGGTACACAGGGAGAAGGCAGAGACAGAATTTCAAATGTTTAAAGTGTCTGGAAGCGAGAAAGATCTGTGGGCTATTACTTTGGTTCTTTCTTATGACTGCTGTCTCTTTTTACAAATATTTTGCCTATATTATGTTCTGTGCAAGCACAAAAATCAAGTTTTTTCTGGAATTAAATGCTACTCTTACATCAAGCCCTTTAAAGTCTTTGGAACTTTATCCAGTCCAAGCTTGCATTCAATTCAATAACATTAATTTTACTCCTGTGTTTGCATTTTAATTATAAAGCTGTTACAGTGAATTACAAAATGTCCAGTACCTAATTGTTAATAATCTCAGTGTTATCCTTGGGAGATACATAGATGAACTACCACAGAATAATAATTAGGGTTTCAGCAGTAATTATTTCACTAAAACATACTGAGATAATTAACACTTGATCTGAACCATCTAAGCCAACCTTCAAAACCTGCTGCCTACCATGCTACTTTCATTCTTGGAAGCTCTACATATGGATAATTTCCTGCTTCCATTAGTATTTTCCTTTTATCTGGGAAGATAGAAAGTGTGGGTCATCAGGTACAGACTTCCCCACATCGAAAGGTCTGGACTGCACAGTACAAACACTTGTGAACACTCTGTACGGTCTCCATACGTATGGCCTGCAATAGCTTGGAGCACTGCAATAAAAGACAAAAAATCTGCACTTTGCTTCAGACCGAGGCATTGCTAGCGTGCTACTCTCTGAAGAATAAATAGCAGAATAGACTCATAGTTATTTTTAGCTTTAGTGCAGGATTTTTCATAACCTTGGGAGGCCAGGGAAAATTTTCAAGTTCATATCTTTAATCTGTAGTCAGACATCTCGGTAAAAGTCCTCTGTAGACACTGAGGATCTGCAGCCCTTGATGAAGTCAGCAGCAATTGTCAGTGATCTGAGGTCTCCCAAAAAGTCAGGTCAGTCTTAAAATCTACACCAGGAGAAATCTTAACTTTTCTGCTTGCTACAGTGGAACTGAAGCTTATAGTTATGCGTCTGCTCATGTGCTGCCCCTAAGCTGAGTCACCTTGCTGAACTAGAATTTATTTGATCGTAGAATCTCCTGAGTTGGAAGGAACCCATGAGGATCATCAAGTCCAACTCTTGATCCTGCACAGGACAGCCCCAAGAATCCCACCTTGTGCCTGAGGGTGTTGTCCAAGTGCTTCTTGAGCTCTGTCAGGCTTGGTGCTGTGACCACGCTGGGGAGCTGTGCCCAACCACCTGGGTGAAGCAGCTTTTCCTAATATCTAAGCTAACCATACCAGCACAGCTTCGTGCCGTCCCTTGGAATTCTGTCACTGGTCACCAAAGAGTGCCTGCCCTCCCACTTCTACCCCTCCTATTGGATGCCCCATAGCTATTAATTTAGCACAGTTAGACATTTTTAGCCATGATTTTCATAAGAAATCTTAGCTGCTTGCCTATTTTGACTATTGTGTGACATAGTTTGTGCAGGCAGCTACAAACCTACTTCTAAAGCACCAAGATGCACAACTCACACTTTTGCTGTTTGAAGAATGAATCAGTGAGTATATTAAACTTAAGGCCAAATTTGTCTGAAGGAGGCAACATATACAAATATTACCTTTTAACAAGATGATTACTGCAGCTCAAGGCAGAGAATTGCAAATGTGGGTCAGAAAAAGGGTGTAAAATTGCAAACTAAGGAAATGTTTTGTTCTTTTAAGGAGGTTTTTTTGTTTGGTTGTTTTTTTTTTTTTTTTCTTTTTTTTTTTTGCATTTTTATGTCAAGCCGGTAGAGATACCAAAATGCTAAAATAACAAGAAGAGGAATAAAAAAAAAATTCACACAGCATGTATATAGTTTTCTTGTAATGAATAATGTATGTATTATTTTAAAAAGCTTTTGAATATTATCAAGAAAATCATTGTGCCTTATAACAGAAACTTTTCCAGACGTTGCATGCTTGAGTGACCCAAGTAACTGAAAAGCCTACATGAATGTATTCAACAGTTTGTGGATATAAGCAGTTGTAAGGAATAATGAGAATTTAAGGTACTGTGTGACTCTTAGAGGCTTGTGTAACAGAAGAATTTGTAACACAAACATTTCAGATTTGCACTGGGAGTTCCGATAGAATCATCAAGAGTGGAAAAGACCCCCAAGATCATTGAGTCCAACACATATAAAGTTATACAAGGGCTTCAGCTAGATCCTGTTTTTTGTGGTCTCAGGAGGTTTCAGGAAATCTTGGGTGTTTTACTCATGATTTTACATTTCTGAGATGAAGCATCCAGTTTTTGCATCCTTCATATTTTAAAATCAATCAGACTTTCTGGCTGTCAGAATGGCCTTTGAAGTTAGTCCATTGGGAGTTTCCAGTTTGGGAATTTCTTCAAGGTACTTTTTATATGAGTGATTGAAATATAGATCCATTGCTAAGATTTTTTAGAGGATTTTTATTACTCATACTATTGAATTTCACATGTATGGAAAATATGATCTAGGCAGCTTCAGGCTTGTTAATTTGACCCTAATAGCCTTAGAATTTTTTTTAAGGAATAAATAATTAAAGAGATGGGAATTGAGTGGAGGGAGGATGAAGCACAATCTATTTTTCTAAGATAGGTCATGTCAAACTGGCCTAGTATCTTTTTTTAATAAGAAAGTAGGTTTTCTAGAAATATAAATGGGCTAGATCTGGTCTCTCTGGATTCTACTGAGCCATTTAACATGGTGTTGCATCAAGGTGGAGGAAGATTAGGTTAGTGTAAGAGCTGTAAATGCACACAAAAGAGCTGACACAGGAGAGACAGAAGGAGGTAGATATATATGACAAATCATTCTCTGGGAGTTGGCTTATTTAGTTTTCTTGAGGCATATTTGTTTGGTTGGTTTTGGTTTCTTCTGGAGCTGATATTGTTGGCATGCTGTACTGAAAGCCGGCTGTCGAAACTTGCGGACTGGAGGAAGACGTTCATTTCTAGTGCGCAATTTTAGCTGGAGTGACCACACGATTAATTGGACAACTAGATAATACTAAAGGGATGGAATTCAACCCAGCAACGTGTCAGGCCACACATTGTCATGAATTCTCTTACCCGGTTCAACCTTGGTGTCAAAATTAGCAGTATGACAGTCTGAGCTCTTATGTAATCAGTGGAAACAGGCAGATTTTTAATTAGGCACCCAACTCCTGCTTTCTGTCTTGACTGTTAACAGAGCCTGGGCACCTGACTCTGGCATCAGTGCTGAATGCCTGAAACTGGATGGTGCTACAGCCTCAGCTTAGGAAGTAATGCAACAACTTTTCCTATGAAGAGGGAGTTCAGCAATGGAAGATTTTGAAGGAGAAAGGCCTATATGAGGGTAAGTGGGTTTAAGTTTGTGTTTGGGTTTAAGTTTGTTGGCACCATCATGAAAATGATGTATGGGGTACAGGCAAGTGTCAAAAAGAGGTATTTCCAGTTGAGGGAGGGAATCTCAGCTGGGTACATCTGGGCTGGGACCTTATACAGCACAAGTGTGCAACACCTCTTGCAGTGTCTGATAAACCTCACCTCAGTATGTGATAGAGGCAGAGAAAACTGAAAGAGGGTGGATTTAGGTTAGATATGAAGAAGTAATTTTTGCAGTGTGAGTGGTGAGACATTGGAACAGGTTGCCCAAAGAAGCTGTGGATGCCCCATCCCTGGGAGTGTTCAAAGCCAGGTTGGATGGGGCTCTGAACAACCTGGTCTAGTGGAAAGTGTCCCTGCCCGTGGCAGGTTTAATTGGTCTTCAAGGTCCGTTCCAACCCAAACCACTCTTGGAAAAACTACAGGGATGATCAAAGTGCTTATGTTACAAGGGGAATCTGAGACAGCTGTGTTGGGTATGTCAGGAAGACAGATAACATGGGAATTTAATTGCCACAGCTCTGCTGCTGGAATTATGGGGACATTGAAATGTGACTGATATCAGCTAGGTTATAGCCAACAAGCAGGATGTCTGCAGACCATCAGAGGACTAATGCAGGCCGATGTGCAACATTTTGGTATTGTAGGAAGACTATGATGCCAAACCAGAAGTGTCTACTGGGTGATTTAGAGGTGATGTGAACTGAATAGATGGCATCTCTTACTGATTGAGTTAGTGCGTTCGCCTAGCATGTGGATAAAATATTTAACCAACATAGAATGCACAGTGATAATTGCATAATACACGACAGTAGTCACTAGGAGAATGCTTTATGTACAGTTAGGGGCAAGCTTAAAGATGTATAAAGGTCAGTGATTGCTTGGATTCTTAAGACTTAGGCTGTTTGGCAGCCTGTGCTTTTTGATAACTACTGGAGAGTGTGATGCTTACTGTCTGCTGTATTGCCCTGCAGTTCCCCTGCACAGCACATGGAAAGCTGTGTGATAAATCAGGCTTTCAGTGGATTTGTAGGGCTGGACAAAGGCGTGTTAAGTTTAGCCTGTGACAAATATACATTTAGAAGCTGACTGCTGGATAGCAAACTCATGAGCACTGAGAGAAAAGCTTGCTCTGAAGAGAAAACTGTGGTTGTAGATCCCTGATGTGCCTGTAGTGACAAGTGATGGGTGCAGCACTTACAGACAGTGACAGCCCTTGCCCCAGAAACCTCCTTAGTTTGACAAACACTGAAACTTAAAATTGTGTGTTAGTGAAGAGCTGCCCTTTCCCTGGATGCTGGTGTGTCCCAACACTGGGCTGGAAAAGGAGCTGAATCCTTTGAGCAAGGGTGAGTAATGCACTTTCTGCTCTGTTGCAAATCCTGAGTTGCTCTAATTGGCTTTGTCAGCTATTAAGAGATTGATCAGGTGGCTCTTTACCAGAAATCTTCATAAAATAGCAGGAGGAAAATACCACAGCAATAAACATTTTTAATGTACTTCTGGTAGCACTGTGTTTAGTTCTTTAGTTATTTGTTCATTACTAAGGGCTCAGCCTGAGATTCTGAGGCTTGTAAGTGCTGAAAAGAATATCACAAGAGAATAGTATGGCTTCTCTTTTTTTTCCCTTTCTGCTTTATAATTAATTATTGTATAGTGGTACTATGTTGTTATTCTGTGGTAAAAACAATTGTATGAAGATCTCATAGTCCTTACTTGGAAAGTTGCCACAGTGAAGAAATACTCTGTTTATGCACTGGATTGTCAGTAGTTTGGAAGGGCGTTGTTCTGTTGGAAACAGAGTGCTTTGAATGACAGTCCAAGAGGAGGGATGACAAGGAGGGGTGGATTGAGGAGATAAGCGTGAAAATGTGTCAGGGCTCTTTCAGGTTTATTTTTTATTAGAGTCATGGTCAACTAACTTAGATTTAGAATCTGTCCCAGTTTATATGTGGCTTTTTTCCCCCCTGTATTCTAGGTTTTATTTAGCTCCAAGTCATGTTTTTCTGGCTAGTAAACTGGGGGTTTATTTTGAAAATCAGTCTAAGCCTCTTCCTGAGAGACAACACGTGGAGCATCTCGGGCCTGCATGGCTGTCACTTAAAAAGATGCCCAGAAAAACTGGAAGAACATCACTTCCAGAAGATGTTTCTGGAAAAGAAAAGATTATAAGGTCTCAGGGAACCTACCTCTAAATTTCAGGAAAAAGATATCTCGCAGTCATATTGGGGAAGAAGAAGAAACAGAAGAATTTCCAGCAAACCCAGATTCTTTGTGTGTGGGAATGGGCAGTGAGGAGGATGACGGTGGATCAAATAAGCACAATCTACTGCTCTAGATCATTACTAAACATGAGATGCTGGAATGCAAATTTAATCTTGTTTCATAGTCTCTTAAAATAGCTGTTTTAAAGTTAGAGAAAATGACCTTTTGAAGATTCCTATCCTTTCCTACTCGGTTCTATCTAGTTGCCTCTTTTGCTTAACTTCAGTACAGTTCAGTGAAGTGAATCCCATCCAAAGACTGTACCCCTTGCTTAACCTTTGCACAGCATGGTGTTTAATCTAGGTAAACACTCTCCTTGTTCTTTGTTCACACAGATTCTTAAACAGTAATAAAAACCTAAATATTTTTCTACAACAAAACCGTGTGAACCGGTGAGCTGTGTCTCTGCTGAGCTGTGCACAGTACAAGAGAGAAGGTTGTTCCAACTTATTTGCGTATTCTGTCGTGATATTTTTTAGTAGTGTGTTTGCTGTTAGGATATAATATATGCTATAAAAACTAAAAATAAATTTTGCTAAGGTATTTTGGGGGTTTGTAGTCAAACATGATAGAGATAATTTATTCTTGAAATGTGTTTATGTTGATTTTGTTTTGAAACAAGAATAGATACCTTGTGGAATATTTATGTTCAAGAGCATTCTGTAATTTTCATATTTAAAACCCCCTACATTTAATGCAGTTCCTGCTAAATTTTAAGTCCAGAAATATCTAGAATGTGAAGATAAAATAATCTGAAATATTTTTAAAATTATTTATTTTAATAATACGCTGTCTGAAATTATACTTCTGCCTTTTCTCCATTTTAAGATGAGCAAAGAAAAGAGTTTTAAAAGTGCTGCTCAGGTATTAACACCGAGCTGTTTTTACTGGGACTTTTCAACATTGATCTGGTGTTTCTAAGTGGAGGCATTTTTCACTTGTGGTTGTGCATGTTCATTTTGGAGACTTTCCTTCAGTCAAATCTACTGCGATCTGAGACAAGGTGGTTTTTGGAGTTGCCCCAGGCAGATGCCAAATACTGTCAAAAATTCAAAGTGGAGGTGTAGAGAAAAACAGTGGTGTGGAGGAAACTCCAGTTGTATATAGGTTTGGTATAGTGTCCTGGAAGCATCTTGGGATAGTGGGATTGATGGGCCAAAAAATTTGGCATAGAATTGCAATTATTTATCAATATGGTGGTTTTGATATTTCTGTACTTACTGGAAAAAAAAAAAGAAAGCCATCAGTGCTCTATTTTGTTATTATTTTGTAGTTCATAGACTGAAAAAATATGAACTAGGTAAAAATAGAAATTAGAGTTTAAGGGCATTTTACATCTTTTTAACAATAAGATAGGGGATAGTACAAAGTTTTCAAAGTCAGCAATGATGCACTGTCAAACAGATGAGCTCTTTGCTCATCCTTGCTAGTTCAAGGATGGGTTCTTTAACTGTATACTTAAATGACTGTTGAAGAAAAATTCTGAAAAACAGTCTTTTGTGAATATTTAAGACATGTGTCACATACCAATAGTTTGACAAGTAGCATTTAGTTTCTTTCAATTACTTTAGTAATAATAAAAAAGTTAATAATTTCCTGATAATTCTCCATGAATCAGCTTTGAAAAACATATACTAGCAGAAGAAAAGCTTTTTCTATTTTGGATTCAAAGTAGGACAAATCAGCATTGTTTTGTGTGGTGCCTGTTGGTGCATTTTATCCTCAAACAATGGGTTATATGTGTTAACCCATTTGCTTTGATGGGTTAAGTAATAGTTCTCAAGTCAGCTCTGCCACACAGGGTCTTCTATTTCTTTGAGAAGGAAGGCTAGGAAATAAGTGCTTTCAGATAGCATTTGATATGGAGGGAGGAAAAAATTGAAAGAAAAAGGTTTTGAGGTCTGTTTTTTTCAGGAAGTTCTGCTGGGAGCAAAAGTCAAGCTGAGGGGCAGCAGTTCTGGGTACCAAGGAAAAAACAGATGCCCAGAGCGCTGGGAATGAGTGGCTTCAGTTGGTCGTGTTTTGCTATGTGATTGTTGGTATTTATTCTACTTTAGGAGTTGGAGAAATGCACTTGTTTGTACTCCAGCTTGTCTGTAACTGAGAATTTGGGTATCTTGCTGTGCAGTGAAGGGAAGAGGCAAATGCAGACAAAAAATGTCTCGTGATTTTTCTTCAAGTCTTAAAGCAGCTTGTAACTGTCCCAGGACAGCTCCAGTCATCTGGTGCCACTCTTATGGGTCTTGTTTAAAAACTGTGCTTTTTCCCCTTCCCCAGGAGCACCAATGAGTACCAATAAGTACTTGGCATCCAATACAAAACATCTTTCATTAGACTAGACTAAGTCAGTTTGCTAAATAGGAGCCTCACAGAATAGGAAAGATCTCTTCTATGTCCAGCTGCATCCATCACTAGAGAGATGACACTGGCATATTGTAACTTAAATGTTTTGGCTTTGAAGCAAAATATATATATATATTTTTATATTTTGCCCTGTTGAGTCCTGCATTCTGAGTTGTGATCTTGGCACATTAAGGAGTCCTTCTGCATTACAGAATGCATTAGAAAAATTCATTTGGATAAGTGTTAACAAATTCTATTCTTACTTGTGCAGGACGGGCCTGGGGACTGTCACTAGGGAGCAAAATTGAATATGTTTGAACTCTAATTATTTGGATGCTGCTGTTGTCCACTCCCAGGCGATCTAATTTTATCTGCAGTTAAAAGGCAGATACAGCTGCAGTTTCATGACATATTCTTTTATGCAAATGTTAATAAATATGTTAACTTTTGCATCTTCTACCTGACTGTACAGTCACACTTCTATACCTTCTCACCCCCTCTGGATCTCTGAAAACACTCATCCATTTGCAAGACTGTAATTTACACTACCAATCATTTAAATTTGCTAAACATGTTGTGGGGCTTAGGTCATGTAATAACTTGTAGAGTATAAATGAAGGATAGAGGACTTTTTTTGGTGACTTTTAAAGACTTTATTGTGAACTGAGGCTGCATACCTGATGTTCTCTAGCACTCAGATAACTTCATAGCCAAAATAAGGATGCAATTTAGTAGCTCATTGTCTGTAGAGTGCTCCTTAAACATCTTGTCTGTATTACCCCAGAGTCATCCCTCCTAAGGTACTTAGCCACAGAGGTATTCCGGGTGGAAGAATTAACAAAGTTCTTGTTGGATGCACACTAATAACACCTTTTCTGCATCATCCTTTAGTAGCTGGGTTTTCACAGGGCTTTGACACTACTGTTGCTTCAGTATTAAAAGGTCAAGGCCACTCTCCATTTCAACCAGGGGTTCCTGACTTCTTCCAAGTAGGAAATGCCAGACTGATTTGTTTTCTAACTCACTACGTTTTGGATTAGCAAATGTGCTAATTGTTTGTAACTATACTTTATGAAGAACTGTTTGCCCTGTAGGATTTCAGTTATACTCTGTGTTTGTTTTCTTTGTTTAGAAACAGATGACATTATTGAAAAAAAATTGCTTTCTTTTTTAATTGCATAAAGAAAGTTATTAATAGAACTTTCCCTTTTCAGAACTGGAAAATACCCAGAAAGACATTTGCTCACACTTTCCAAATACAAATTTGCTTCTAAATTGAGACCAAACATGGAAAAATTTAGAATATTAGGTGAATATTTTGTGTAGTTCTGAGCAGATGGAAACAGCTGTTTAGTTCTTAGAATGCTTAAGTTGATGGTTTTAAATTGTCCATGAACTATGCAAATAAAATTGGTGGGAAGTGACTGAGGAATACAACCCACGATCAGTAGCTCTAAATTAGCTTGTTCTTCCACTGGAAAATTTTCAGGGCGTTTTCAAATCAGAAAAGATTGAAAGCTATTGATAACTGAGTTTAATAATGTCTCATTTAGTTTTGTCATGCAGCTCTAGCTTATTTCACTTCTAAAAGTTAAAAAGTTGAGTTTTGTGACATTTGCTGTTTTAAAAAATTATTTGACAAAGATGTTTAATAGTGATGTCCATGATTCACAGTGATATCTCTGTGGGCAGACAATCATATTATGTTTTCAGTGGAAGCAGATATATTGTGCTTGTAATGTGGAAATTACCCAAATGAAGACAAACTGTCCTGACTAGCTTCTTATGGCTAGCTCTCATTCTTGCATCTTTAGTCTATAAAATCTCTGTAAATGAACTCTGTAGAGTAGAGGGGAGATCTGCAGGACCTGAAAAGCCTGGAAACAGTAAAATTAGTGCTCCTAACTGTTGAATAAATTATCTCATGAAGCACGGGACCACAGCATCTCCTGGTACATGTACAGTGAAGAATGGCACAAAATTTCCACATACATGCTGTTACACTCACAATCTTTTCTATGTAACTGCAAAGATGAAACTCATATTATATTTAAAGACAAGTAGTTTGTTATTATAATTAAAACTCATTACAGTCTGATCCAGGAATCATTAATTAGCTGGATCCAATAATTACTGGAAAAGAAATAATGCTTCTGTATAGGGCAAAGTCTCAATAAGTAACTCTACAGTTCAATTCATTGAACACGTAAAGTGTCTACGTCTGTTATGCTGTGATGCTCACCTTTTGTCTCCCTCTCTGGACAGTAAGGTGGCTTCATTCTGGTCGTGGGTATGTGGAGCCGTTTCAGCAGTTGTCAGCATCCAAAGGACTTCAGATACTGAAGGATCTGAATATCTGAGGAATATGATGCTCATGTTGGTAATTTCTTCTTCTCTACTCTAGCATCCACTTAGGGTCATTTTTATATTTGCTGACAAGCTTTTAAAACTTGGCTCTTTTTTCCTTGGTCTGCAGCTCCAAGTTGCATCCAGATTTACTGTATGTGATACCATACATACAACTGATCACTCTAGAACTAATTTTGTCCAGCCTTAAGTCAGCAGTTCTTTAAGTGACCATGGGTAAGCTATAGCAACAGTCCACATGCCAGCTCTGTGCCCTCTTTTCATCCCATGCTTCTACTCCATCCTATGTCTCCAAGTCTGAAGGCCTCTGCTATCATGCCAGGTCTTTATTTTTCTACACTAAATCATTGTGCTGAGTTGTAAAATTATAATAGTATCGTGCAAATATAAACAAAAATTAAAACAAATCAGCCACGGACATCTGTGCAGTTGGAAAAAAATTGTTGTCACAGCTGAACCAAGTTTAATTGCAGGCTAAAACGAAGTTGCAGGCAGGTCAATAGAAGTTCAAACAAAGCAAGTCTGAAAAACCTAAATGCTCCATGTTTGCAAGCCCTGCTGCAGGGCCAGTCACTGGTGATGGCAGTGTGCTATCTGCAGGGCTACAGGGTAACAGAGCTGCAAGGGCCAGCGAGGGACGCTGGTGAAGACCTTAAATACGGATGTCTGGGTGTGATGCCCAGCTCAGAAGTTCTCAGGGTGCTTCCCAGCTGAATATGGGAGTGCAAGCATGGAGATGCCGCACAGAATACCAGTGCTGCTCATTGTACTGTTTTTCTCAGTCTCTAGCATTGCCTGCTCTCAGAGAAGACTCCAGGCTTGATTAAGCTTTTGTTCTGACCCAGTCCTTATATCCAGCTTTTGGTCCCACCCTTTGGCCAGAAGGTACTGCCTCTCCAGCAGAAACAGTGGGTGTAGGAACATGTGCCTGCTCTGTGGTGCAATCCAGTAGCTTAGTTTAACCTGCTGCTGAAAGTGGCTTTGATGAGGTGACTGGACTGTAAATGCAGTGTGGCTGAAATGCAGATACCTGCTCTCATCTGAGCCTGAAGATCAAGATAGGTGGCCAGGGGCAAAATGATCATTTCTGCTGCCTTGCTGCGGAGGTTTGACTGCTGAGGTAGGCAGCATGCTTATGAATTTCTGATCAAGTGTGGTGGGAGGCAACAGAAGTTAGCAAAAGTCGGCGTCACTGTGGCTTGCCTTAACATGCAAAAATTGGGAGTCAGATAGTCATGAGAGTGAGTAATGAACGTAAGAAAGGAAAGTTATTTGGGATACATCATTCACATTTTCAGTTTTTTTTGTATTCATGCAAAATTTACTTCTAAAAAAAGTGAAATTCAGGTAAACTTGGCCTGTAGCAACATACCAGTTTTAGAAGTCATGTAAGTGCTTGGAGAATTGACAAAACTCTGACATTTAAGTTCACATTTTTGAGCTCTGAGTGCTGCAAGGTAGCATTAATATGCACCCTTTGCATGCCATGTATAACTTTTTTTGTGATCGTTGCTATCATCTCTGCAGCAGTCGTTATTTTTTAAAATTAATTTTTGAGGGCCACTAAACTGCGTCAGTTCTAAAGATTGAGCAGTACTAGCTGCTGAAAACAAACCAGTACATGGTGGTTACAGTTACTTAAAAATTGTTTTTAAAAGCTCTGTACTCCAGAAATCCATGGCCATACCCTATAGGAGTCTTAATATTCTTTGAATTCTTGGAAATTTGGACTGAATTGTTTATTACATCTGGTCTGTTAGTAGCTGAAAGAAAAGAACATTATCGTGGAATAAAGTGTTGCACAACACATACTGCAGCTACACAAGTACTTGTTACCTTCTCTGTCTGAATGGAGCATTTTAACCTGTTATATGCTGGCGTGAGGAGGCATGAACCTTTGAAATAAGACCTGCATCATTTTTATTTATCCTCAGCTGTTCATATGCTTGCTCATCTTACACATGAAAACCGTCAGAGCAGCTGTAATACCTTCTGTTACTCTTACCAAACTTTACTTTTTGTTGTTTCTGTCTCAGAGATAACATCATAATATCTACTACATGACATTTATTTTCTCTAATAGCTTTTTTGCTCAATCACACCTCAACAAAGAACATAGTATTTTGGTAAGGCTGATAGCCAAAACTGGGGAAACTCACAGGAATTTTCACAAATAAGGAACAACTGTTGAAATATGGTATTCTAATAGAAAGCTATTGATCTTAGATACTGATTTGTAATGAAACTCATAGAAATATGTCAGTGACATTTGGTCTGGTTTCCTCTTATGAAATTTCAGAGACAGTCAAGCCACTTACCTATTTCCTTTGTACCTTGTATTCTTTATTTATTCCAGGTATGTGCTACTGATTTGGGCTTTTTTAATTTAGCAGCCAAATAACAGCCAGTTTCAATATATTCCAAATATAATTCCAGTGTATTTTAAAGTGATTGATGATTATCAGTTCATATCATGATTCCTACATGATTTGATTTCATTTGCTGTGCTGCAAGTTAATCACAGAATCACAGAGTGGGTCAGGCTGGAAGGGACCACAGTGGGACATCTGGTCCAACCTCCTGCTCAAGCAGGGTCATCCCAGAGCACTTGGCAAAGAATCGTGTCCAGACAGTCCTTGAATATCCCCAGTTAGGGAGACTCCACACCCCCTCTGGACAATCTGTTCCAGTGCTCAGTCACCTGCACAGTAAACAAGTTCTTCCTCATTTTCAGATGGACCTTCCTGGGCATCAGTTTCTGCCCATTGTGTCTTGTATTGCTTGGCACCAGCAAGAAGGCCCTGGCTCCATCCTCTCCACACCCTCCCTTCAGATATTTGTGTACACTGATGAGGTCCCTCTCAGTCTCTTCTCAAGGCTGAACAGGCCCAGACTTCTCAGCCTTCCCTCATAAGAGAGATGCTCCAGTCTCTTAATCGTGTTTACTGCCCTCCCTGGGGTTGCTCCAGGAGCCCCATGTCTCTCTGGCACTGAGGAGCCCAGAACTGGGCACAGCACTCCAGATGTGACCTCGCCAGGGCTGAGCAGAGAGGCAGGATCACCTCCCTCGACCTGCTGCCAGTGCTCTTCCTGATGGTCCCCAGGTCACCATTGACCTTCTTGGCCCCAAAAGCACACTGCTTTCTCATGGACAGCTTGTTGTCCACCGGGCCCCCCGGTCCTTCTCTGCAGAGCTGCTTTCCAGCACGTCAGCCCCCAGTCTGCGCTGGTGCCCAGGTTTGTTCCTCACGAAGGGCAGGATTCTGCATTTGCTTTCATTGAATTTCAAATGGTTCTTCTCTGCCCATCCCTCCAACCTGTCGAGGTCTTTCCAAAGGGCTGCACGGCACTCTGTGGTATCAGCCACTTCTGCCAGTTTTGTGTCACTAGAACTTGCTGAGGAGGCATCTGCCCCTTCATCCAAGTCCTTGATGAGTAAGTTACACAGTAGTGGACCCCAAATTGAACCCTGGGGGACACCACTAGCGACAGGCCTCCTGTAACTTGTCAAGGAAACTGTTTTGAGAAATTGGCAGGAGACCAAAGCAGCACACCCCCTCCTCTGTATGTCGCAGGGTGATCTTACTGTTTACCCACAGGGTAGTGCTGGCATTAGAAAGGATTCCTTTCCCTGGGACAGCTGTGCACCGAGGCGTTGAAATGGGAACAGTGGTGGGAAGCACAGACTGTTGTTGGCCTCTGAGGAGTTGGAGGCTTGTGCTTCCAAACTGCCAGCATCCCAGCACTTGTTCGCATGACTCCAGAAAGAAATGCAGGGAACAGCCATGCAGTCAGGATCTTGGCCTGCAGCAGCCCTCTCTCCCATTGATTTAGAAAGGTCACTGTAAGCAAACAAACAGTTTTATTTTCCAGGAAGAAGAAATGAAAGCAGCACAAAGAAATCAGATACTGGAACAACAGAAAAAAAAATATTTAAAATGATCTCTAGTATTGTGGCCATTAGGCATAGCGTAGGCATGTACTCTGTAAAAAAAAAAAGTTACATGATCAGAAATACATGAACAAAACACAGTTCAGGAGTACAAAAGTGTTGATGGAGAAATATGCACCAGGAGATTTGCATCAGTAATTTAAGACTCCAGTTTTGCTATGCTGCCTAAATCTTAGTGATAAACTTTGTGGAATATTACTCCTACACTAACGTGTATTTTTAATTTTCTAAATACTTGACACTGTTTCAAATCCTGAGTCAATTACTTATATCTTATTTAAAACACATATGTTAGAGAAAGAATTTGTGCATTGCTGGTTTGTCTTTAGGTGCTGTTGTGTATTTTTCATTTATATAAACATTTAAAATAGTAAGTGTAAGAATCACAGTGAGTCAGAACAATGCCATGTGGAAATGAAGAGTGCTTGAGAGATTTTTTTGCTGTGCCTGTGCCCTAATGGGCCATTCCTTCCATGTGGGAAAATCTAGTGTCAGGAAAATAGAGCTTCCACTGTGACTCTGAGGTGCAGTCCTGTTGCCCAGGTGAAGCTCAGTGATCTCGGATCAGGATGTGGGATCCCATTGTTATAAACGCCAGTCACTTGGTTTTTGAAATTTTAAAAGTTTAATAATAATAAAATGGTTATAAAAATAGTAATACAATTAGAGTAATGAAAATTCAGAGTTAGGACAATTACAAGACAATAAAAAGCAAAGAATTACGGGCGTCCGGATGCTCTCGGGCACTTAAGCCTGATAAGCATGCCCTGTGAACAAAGGAATAATCTTTAAAAGCAGTAGCCTGTTGCATATTCATACATCTCATACATGATGCATAAATTCCTTGCAAATTAAGAACTTTTCTGGTTTTTGTCAACTTCTTCCCCCTAATCCTGGTGGTTCCATAAAGACGGAGAGAAGGTGGAAGAATGTTTGTCTTTTCCGATAAGGAGGCAGTAATTCTTTATGGGCCCCCATCATTGTCATCTCTGTGTGAAGAGTTTCTTCATTATCTCATCTCTTGCTTGAGCTAGTAAAAAAAAAACCCCACATACATAGGCTCTATTTTAACTACAAAACTACATTTACCATACTATTAAAATGTTAATACAGCACTTCTAATCAATATAACATAACACATATAGTATTCAGTTTAGTATTTGCGAAAATCAATCATAAAATATGCATTTTTCACACCATCACACCCACAGAGGACAGTGCTATCGGTGCTCTGGGATTCCTAGCTTGTTTTGCCCAGTATGCAGTAACTTTGATTCGCGCTACGTTAGTCTGTGGCGTGGATGAATATTACAGGCAGGCTGATCAGATAGTTCCCTAGACATTTTGTTGTAATCCAAACTTGGCCAAAGCTTTTTATTACAGATCTTGTTTCAGTGCTTTTGTCTGTGGTCCCCCTCTCATTGCCTGCATGAGGGAGAATATGTTAATGCCATTGATCTGTAAACAACAGCAGTATGGAATCTTTAGCAAATGTTAAGTGTGTCTGGTTCATCTCAATTTCAGGTCATAAAGTCTTGGGGTTTGGATTTGTTTGTGGTCTTTGTTTTGTTGCAATTTTTTTTGTTTTGGTTTGGTTTTTCTGGGGTTTGTTTGTTTGAGGTTTTTAGGGTTGTTTGGTTTGGGGGATTTTTTCCTTCTTTTTGTTTTGGGGGGGTGCTTGGGGTTTTTTGTGGGCTTGTTTGGTTGGTTTGTTTTGCTTCATTGGGTTTTTTCCCTGCCTCACTCTTCATTGCAGCAGGAGGAGCTCAGAGAGGGAGTTTATTTTTTCCAGCTAGAGCAGTGTGTTTCTGCATTGTTAGCTTCATGGTTATGATGAAAGACTGCTCTAGGAGAGGCAGGTGTTGGGAGGCTGTTGAAAGGACCATCAAACTCAGAGAAGTGTTTCCAGTCCAGACTCCTCAACAGAAAAATATATCCCTTGTTCTCATGGGTTCTCCATGTCTGTGTAGGCAGTGTGAGAACCCCAGGTCGTGAGGAGAGAACTCATCCCATCCCAGGAAACTTTACCACCAAGGGCCCAGCACATTTCTTGTGAAGAGGGTAAAGGTTAATTTGGGACAAAGTCCACTTGTAAGCTGTTTCAGTTTCTGCTGGTAAAGTGATGGAGGAGGCTGAGAGGGTTGGACTTCAAACTTCCCTGTAGGAAAACTTAGCATTTTCCGTGGCATTGGACTGTGTTCAGCTTGATAAAAGCTGCTCTGCAAAGTGAAACAGAGCTCTACTTCTTCCTTTTTAGCTAACAGACGTGTGTGTTACAAATGCTCACTTCCACCTCTGGATGTGTGTATTTTTGTGCTCCTAGAAGCACTAAAGGAATAAAAGTATTGTAATGACAAGTAAAATTAAAACAGTATCTCATTAAGAAGAATGCTGATTGTATTGCTGTTGTGAATATAAACAGTTTTAATTTGCACAGAGAACTAAGTGGCCTAAATTGCAGTTTCCTGTTAAAAGTACTCAAATATATTAAAGAGGTAAAACTGGGGTTTTAGATTATTTGAGTTTATAGTGGGGAAGTTCATAGTGTGGAAGGATCAAGGATAAATTTTGTGACTTACAAACTTATCTGCAACTAAGTGGGATCTGTGGACAGGAAAGCAAAAAGAAAACAAGCCACTTGCTGGTGCTGAAATGCCCTTTTATCTAAATACCACTGAAAGGTTGCATTCAGGGATTTCCACATTGCACAGACATTTGTTGCATCTTGCGTTAGTTGTTTTCATTTTCTTGTGGAAGACTTTTCCCTGTTCTTGCTGCGGTTTCTCACTCAGAACCCTCAGGGGACCTTTAGAGAGTGACAAGAAGGTTCTTCAGGCCAAACTTAGCACTTTTGTCTTTGTTAATGAAGGTTCTGGGAGAAGGAGACATTTAACCAGGTTCTGAAGGGAGCCTCTTAAGAAGCAGACTGAGCGGGGAGATACAGCCTCCTTGTGGAGCTGACAAATTGGCACCTGCCGATGGTGTCCGTGTGGGGAAATAATCTCAGTGGGAGGCAAAGGTTTAAATTGGATGCTGGCATCCCTTGCATTCGTTTGCCCTCCCCAGGCCTAGATCATGGAATGAATGGACTGAAGCTGTTGTCAGCCTATGGATCTGCAGTAGGCATAGTCTGTGTTGCTGCCTCTGTGAGGCTGGCTGGAAGGATCTGACTCAAGGTGACATAAATATTTACATAACGAAGGCAGGCTTGTTCAGAGGCCTTTTCTCAACTGTGGATGTGGTCTTTACCGATACTGGAGGTCAACAACAGCCTCTCATGTTTCTGTTGAAAACTGGGCTTGCAGCAAAGCTTCATGAAGTGCAAAGCTGCACAACTTGCCACCATCCACTGTCTGCTGTCTTAGTAAGGGCAGAGCTAAAGGCTATGTGTAGAAAAATCATGCCGTCTTCAGGAGAGGTTGCCTCAACATGAATTACATCAGCCTTGGCGTTGCTGTCTGCTTGAGTGGTACCAGTCTTTGGAAAGGATAGATACCACCTCAGGAAACTATGTGCTCTCTTAATGCTACCTTTAATTTGGTAAGAATGCTACTTCCTTTGATTCTTATCAAAAACATGATCATAAAGTTGTAATTGTTGAAACAGTTGTCATTCAGGAGAGGGATCAGAGCACCTGTTGTTTGGCTATGCATTGAGTAAAGGGAACTCACCCCTGCCTGAGCTGGCTGTAGGAGGGATCCAGTTTGCCCAGCTGCAGCATCAGGACTAAGTGAGTCATCTAAATGATTTTTATAATTAGAGAGAGGTGTCTCCAGGAGGTGACTCATCCCACCTACCTTGGAAAATAGTGACTTGTTCTCTGGAAGTGCCTGTGTCTCACCACTGGCTGCACAGAGAACCTGAGTGGTGAGCTGAGATCAGACACCTGAATCCTATGTTCTTTAGGTGAGATAATATCTTTCTGTAAGTGTTAAGAGCTCATGTCAAATTCTTAAGCAGTCTTGGGTAATTGGTAGGGCTGGTGATTAAAGCAAGAAACTGAGACTGGAATTCCCAATTTCTTTTACTGCAATATGGGATAAATGGGGGGTCTTAAAAGACATAGCTTTTTAATGTAAATGTACTTGAATGAGATAGTGGCATTATCAAATATAAACCTTCACTTAACCTGTGGTAAGCTTTAAAATAATTTGCTTTTACTGTATGTTCATTGCCAGCTGTTTGTAAAAGCCTCCCTCACAGAGTATTTTTTTTCACCCAATGGAGTAAGAGACCTACATCCTGATCTTTTGAACTTCTGTGTTTTGACACAGGATCTTCTCTCATGATAGTAACAGTTACAACTCTTCCAAACTACGTTTTGAAAGTTTAGCTGTAGAAAAGCAAGCATAGTAACAAATGCTGTCTTAAACTCAACATATCATATGCATTCTTTTTTCATAAGAGCACCAAGCCTTTTGGTAAACATGTTTACGTGTGTTTCTTACAGCAGTTCTACTCAAATGCTGGCCTGAAGTCAGTCCTTTTCAACATAAGCTTATTTCTATGTGCTCCTACTCTGACTGGGTATTGCCATCACTAAAGCTCGGTGCGGTCCAGTAGACGATCCGTTTTTCTGTTTTCAGTAAACTTTATTGTGAGCACTGGTAATCAGAAGTTACGTGTACAGCTAATCTGAGAATGGCACCTGTCCACTGGTTGTGACTTATGCAGTACAGAAAGACGGTGAATTTCTGATGATTATTTTGTTAATTTTTTTAGATGTGGATTTAACTGATATTATGATATACGAAATCCCTCCCCACATAAGGAAAAGAGCCCTCTGTAAGTATGATCCTTGTAAGTAATGTAAAGATGATAAATTAATACTGCACTTTAAAGGAATAGTTGAGGTCTTAGAGAGACTGGGAAAATTATTACACTCGTAATATTTAAATAGAAATAGCTTCAAAACGAATGAGGTACCCCACCCTCTTTTAACTTATCAAGGATTGATCCTTTGTAAGGATGTCAGGTATTGCAGAGATTTTAGCTGAAAAGCAGCCGGGCTCTTGAACCTAATTGCTGTCTGAACTGTACCTTGGTGAACATGTTAGTTATTCTCTAATATGTTATTTGTAGATTTTGGGGGAAGGGCCTATGGCATCCTGTCTAAATCTCTGCGAGTACATTTTGTGGGTCTTTTCATCAGGCAGTTAGGTTTGATAGACTTACAGATTGTTAAACATCACGTTCTATAAAGAACAAACCAAGGAAAGCCTATTGCTGAAAGAAGGGGGAAATATAGGAGAATGGAAAGCCTTGGAAACTCTTAAAGAATTTTGATAGAAGTTTTATTTGAATAAATACTAGGACATTCAGTACTATTTGAGAGAGGTTGGTTATTCGCTAGCCACTTAAACATTAATAAATACAATAAAGCTTTTTTACTGTGTATGATCAAACCTTGGAACAACCAGGTTGGCTAGAGAGGTACATTCTTGTCCAAAACTAACTGGACACAGTCCTGAGAAGCTTCCTTTGAGCAAGGGGGTTGGATTAGAAAAACTCCAGAATTTATCTAACCTCAACTATTCAATATTAATTGAAAATCTGCCTGCTTTAATATTTAGCTATCAGAAATTATATAAATAGGCACAGTGCTGTTTCGTATGCTGTCACCGAGTTTCAGAGCTTTGGGGATAGGGTGTTCAGAGATCTCAGTTTCTTCTTCTTCCATTCAAGATTTTCTTTTCCTATTTGGAATTGACTGATGACATATTATATTAACCTGACTTGAATCAAATTCTTAATTCTGACTGGTAACAGACTGGCTTATTTTGTAGGCAAAGTCCAAATTCCTTCCTCCCTTTAAATGAGAATGAGCTCCTCATTTAAAGTTTGGTTTCTACGCTGATGTAGATGGCCAGGGTTGTGTTCAGTTCAGTTGTCTTACATGCTTAACTTGCATTTGAATTTTTGATGTCCAGTGAAGCAGCGATAGTTAAGAAGAAGCTTGAGTACCCTGTGGAGAGAGGAAGATTGTTTTGAAATCCTCCAGAGAGATATGCTGACTAATTAAATTCAGAGACTTGAGTTAAGCAGGTTGAATGTTCCTTTGGAGGCCTTCTGACAGATTTAGAGTGATGTTTTAGAACAAAATGGAAGCTAGGTGCTTTATTTAATTAAAATACATCTTGCTCATTGTTAGGTCCATCAACCCAAAAGGAAAAGAGATATTCTCCCATTTTGCAGTGCGGTTCAAATGTTTTGTAGAATGAATGAGAGACTGCTGGGAAGGTAATAGTTACTCTATTAGTACTTTTCAGGTTTATCAGATTTTACTCCTCACTTGCTAAATTAATGGAGTTTGTCAGAAGAGTATGAAACAAATACGAAAGTTCCATAACTGCAGTGCTAGCACGATTGATTGAAGGAATATTCACATTTAAAATCATAATCAATTTTTCTGTAGCCTTTCTTTCCTACTGTAATTTTTCACTTCATAGGCATTGTGAGGGGAAGGACTGTCATGGATGTCTGTAGTTCAAAAAAGTGTAGGGTGGAGGAAAAGCACAGATGCTGCCATCTGCCACATCAGCAGGCATCCCTTTTTGCTTTTTCTTTCCACCACCATCCCAGAATTTCAACCTCTCTCTGGCCCAGCAGGCTTTATTTATAGTTTTCATTATCCCTTTCTCATGGCAGTAGAGCCTAGAACAACACAGTGTGCTGACACTGACAACCTTTCCTGCCCTTTTGTTCTGCGCTCCACCAACCTGTTGTCCCCTTGTCCTTACCCCTAGTGCTTCCTCTGCAGACAGAGGCCCCATCTGACAAATTTACTTGTGCTCCCCAGGGATTGGAAACCAGGAAACTTAATTAAGGATGGTTTAATAACTTAGACAGAGGAGAAGAGCAGCTGGTCTGTTAACTTGTCTCTCTCAAGCCCCATTGTCTGACAGATAAGCTTTCTTGCATGTGGTCCAGTTTTCAACAATGTGCTGGAAAATGCTGCAGGTGTAGAGTTCATGCTGATGGAATTACTATGCAGTGGGTCTGCCTTGCACATTTTATTTGAATGACCTGAGATGATTTCATGGCAGTAGGTTTGCTGCTGTTGAAAATACCAGTAGCTGATAGTGGCCTAAAATTTTGGCGTATGTTTTTGCTTTCTCTGTTGCTTAGCATGGTAATGTTAGAGGAATAGCAGTTGGAGACTACCTGCTGCACTCTGCTACTCTGAGAGACAACCACCAGCAAAGCCAAGCAGCAAGAAAAGAAGGGCTCTTCATGAGAAAATGACAGCAAGAGAACACAGCCCCCGCCATGGTGCCAAGTCCCGCACCGTGCAGAGGGCCTCCACCATCGATGTCACCTCTGACATGGTTGGCCTTTCTCTCACCGGTGTGTACCTTCCTGTTGCTGCTCCTTCCAGAATCTGCCTTCTACTAATGTTGTTTTTTTCTTTTAATTGCTCGAAGATTTAGATCTGTCTGGTTATCTGCAGGTGATGAGATAAAGGAATTGTGCTAAAAAATTCTAAAAGTCTTGAATTTGCTACTTTTAAAATAGACAAAACATTGAAATCAGAGGGGGGTTAAAAAAATAGAGTTAGATTTTGTGTAGTTATGTTTGTCACTCAAAAATAAACAATGGGGAGAAAATAACAAAATAATGTCACAGTCTAGGAAGAGTCATGGCAACTCCCTTGTTTGACATTGTATAAAATTTTCAAGAGAGTTCAGGGAGCTGAGGCTTGTCTCCCTTATCTTTTATGGTTATTAAATTAGGATTCTAACCCTCAGAGGCTTGCTTTCATTAGTGAGAGAGACAGGTACTTTTAAATTTTGTCCTATTAACTACCACAGATTTAATAATTTGGAGTTAATAGTGGCTCAGGCTTCGATCCTGTTGTTTTCTATTGAGATTAAGCATTCACTATTCCCATATTGCATATATTCTCATATAGCTTTACATATTTTAATAAGTTTTCTAAACAGAGATCATCCCAGATTTTCCAAATAATTAGATACCGAGGATTACCAGATAAGTGTTTTAGATACCAATCATGGCTCACTGAATTAAAGAAAAGTATTTTTTGTGTAAAATGTAATTTCTTTCTTTGTATGACTGCAAGTTCAGGAAAGAATTCACATGGCAGTGATGTGAATTGGCTAATCTTGTGTTAATTTGTCTGTTTTACAGGTAACATTCAGGATCCAGATGAGCCCATTTTAGAGTTCAGTTTAGGTAGGCTTAGTGATTTTTATGCTAGTTTTGATAATGCATGCTGTTGAATATGTTTAGGGTTTTGTAAGTGTTGATTTTGAAGTAAGGTTTGCATATACTTAGTTTTGCATATAGTAAGGTTTGCATATAGTAAGGTTTGCAACTTTGCCCTGCTTTTCATGGAGATGTGGTACAGTTTTCATGCTGCCTGTTCAGTATCTTTTGATAAGCAGCCAGCAGTTTCATTTTGTGAAGTTTCTAAAAGTTGGTAACTAAAACTTTGGTCTTACAAAATTTTTAATGTTTACCATGTGACTATTATTATTATTATTGTTATTGTTATTGTTATTATTTTACTTTGTTTATATGAAGATGCAGTGAAACTGCCTTCACTGTCAGTTAATCAGCAGCGCAGGTCTTCAAGCAAATGAATATTTGCTGGAAACACCATTTTAGGGCAGAATGTTCTCTAAGAATTGCAAATTACATGTAACTTCTTTCCTGGGGTCGTTGCTGTCTAGTGATAATGCGAGATGCAGAAGTGACTTGAATTGTGAGATGTTTGAATTTGGACAAGAAGCTTGAGCATTGACTCACCTCACTTGAAAAATAAGTGAAAAATATTTTCTTCATGAAAATTCAGTCCACATTTTCAACTGCAGTATTTTTTCTTGGCTTAATAGTGGACTCATATTTGGAAGGTTATGCTCTTAACAGTGTGCTAATGAAAAATTAGAAAATTTTCTCAGTTGTGTGTAATTGTGTTATGAATAATAATCTTAACCAGCATTCTCAGAACTGAATGGGGTATTTCAATTATTTTCAGATAAATTGAAAATACCTAGAATTACAAAGCTGTTTCAGAATTAACTTCCTGCAGGTAGCTGAAGCTGAGTTGGACCACACTGTAGCTACCTGTATCTAGCTAGATAGAATTTGGCTCTGCAGTTAAATGTAGGTGTGTAGAGCCACTCGTTGAAACTTTTGGAAGTTTTTCCTACTCGCCATAGTCCTTTCCCAGCAGTTAAACTCACAGTAGCATTTTAGAGGAAATAAGTTGCTGTCATCTTACAGTTACAAGCTGGGTTTCCTCAGTAGTGCTGCTTGGTCAGTGTTCAAGCGCTTCTGTTGGTTGTCCCTGGGCAAATGCCATTTGATAATGGGCTTAGTGGAGCGTGACTTCGAATCAAATGCAGCCACATGAGATTCCCAGGGGAAAACCCGTGCACGTGGGCTGTTAGGATGAGCTTGCCAAGGGGTACACAGGCATGTATTAGAAGAGAAAAAGTTTAAATTGCAGCTCTAGAGCTTGGAGCCAGACGGAGCTGGTTGCATGTTTACTGTTTGCGTGCGAAAAGGTGAGTGATGTCTGCTTTTATAGTGTGGTGATAGAATGAATGTTAAGCCCTTTTCAGTTTGATTGGTCAGGGTATATAACGTGGTTTTATAAAAATGTAGAGTCTTACAGCAATATGAAAAAGATCCTGAATCTAAATTTATTTATCTGTTGCATACTTAAAGCTTGCAGTGAGCTGCTAACTCCATCGCTAGATCGAAAACCAAATAGTTTTGTAGCAGTGAGTGTAACTACGCCTCCCCAGGCATTCTGGACGAAGCATGCTCAGACAGAAATTATTGAGGTGAGTGCTGAGGTTAAGATTTAAAATCAAAGCTAATACAGGAATCATTTCTTCCCTAACAAATATCACCTTACATTAACTTTTGGCTTTTTGTTTATGATTACAGGGAACAAGTAATCCTATCTTTCTAAGCAGCATTGCCTTTTTCCAAGACTCTCTTATCAATCAAATGACACAAATCAAACTCTCCGTGTATGATGTTAAAGACAGATCTCAGGGAACAGTAAGTTTTCTTTATTCTGTTGCCTGCCCAGTCAGTGTGAAGCAAGGAAATGAGAGGCAAAGAGATAAAATTAGTAACTTCTGTGGAAGAAAGCAAAGGGATAGCAGCACTGATCATACAGAAAGCAAGATGGGTAGGAAAAGGAGGAATAAATGAGATTGGCTTGGCAGAGTGGGAAACATTGCCAGTTTTCTCAAATAAGGCTCGTCTGTAGCAAGTTTGGAAACCATGGATTTAAATAAAAAAGGTCCTGTCACTTGTACTCTTACATTGCGGACATCTTTAGCAAACTAGATACTGAATAGGATCCAACATCCCTAACCCAGTCTTCTAGCCTGTGCCAAAATGCCAGAATAAAACTGTCCTTTGGAACAGAGCCCCTGAATTCTGGGAATCACCCTGTCCTGATACGTTAGATTTTGTTCAGGGGTGAGGTTTGTTCCTTTACTGAAAAAAACTTGAAGTGTCAGCGCTCCCATGTTGCTGCTTGGATTTGTGGGCAATTCAGGCCATTCATGCTGAGACTGCTGTTCAGAATACTGTTTCAGGCCCCGTGTGTCTGCTCTTCCATGGCATCCTCAGGGGCAGCAGAGCTGTCCCTCTCTGTTCAGTGCTTCATGGGGAAGCTCTAGGGAAAAAATGAATACCTCCAGAGGAAGTAAATTCTTCAGGAGGAGACAAATTTGGGTCAAGAATGCAGCCTGAGCCCTGTTCAGTCATTGCTTTCAATGTTCCTGTATTGCTCGGCCTGAGCTCATATGTACTTAGGTGCCTCCATGTATATCCTAGAGAAATAAAAATGCATACTATCCTCCAGTAGAAGCAAAACTTTAATAAATTATCAAATATATTAAATTTTAAGATATTTTCATTAGTTATATATGGCATATTTAGTTATGGTTGTGCTCTCGGATTTCTATGCATAATAATTGTATTTTGCACTTCACTGCTGTGGTCAAAGCCTTTGCTCACATACAATTCTGGAACTCATCTTCTTTCAGATGTATTTGTTGGGTTCTGGAACGTTCACTGTAAAGGATCTTCTTCAGGAGAAGTACCACAGGTTGCACATAACACTAAGGTTTGTAATGTTTTCCTTCTTTTAAGTGTTAATTCTTCAAAACATGCTTAGGATGAGGTGAAAACCTGTTATGTCATGACTAAATTGAAATGGACTTAATTAAACTCCCTTGTTTTGATATCAAGTATAGTCTGATTATCAAAATGTGTGAATACATGCGTTTCTTCTCAGTGCCATGTTACCCTCAAATGTATAAGCTGAGCACAGAGTACTACCTAGGCTGCCTTCAATTCCATGCAGCATCCTTGCAGAATAAGGAGAATGTTCTCCTGCTGGAATAACCCATTATAGAGTTATTCCAAATGAAGTTGAAAAGCTTCCTGTTTAAAATGTTCTTTAAGTTTGAAGATTAATAGCCTTTTATAAGTGTTTCCTTGTTGATGAACAGGTCCTCCTGCAAAAAAATCTCAACGCAGAGTATTTGTTGCAGGTCGGCTGAAAGTGACCGCGTTGGTAACATCACAGTTATTGGATGGCAGATGGAGGAAAAATCTGACCAAAGGCCTCCAGTGACAAGGTCACCTGATACAATTAATGGAAGGGTGAGTATGAGCATTGGACCAAATCCAGAAGAATGCAGATTTATTGCCAGCATTGAAATAAGCTAGGTTGACATCTGCCATCAACTTTCCTGTCCGTCTTGATATTTAGTAGTGCTTTATATTTTCAAAATACTGTAAGGAGCAGCCTAATGGTGATGAAGCCAGTTTGAGTTTTGCAGAGCTCTTGGTTCTCACGTGTGGGGTTAAAAGTATTGGGAAAAAAATTAATTTAAAATGATTAAGCTTTAGTATCAAGTACTCACCTTCTTCATTGGAAGAGGCTTCTGGTACTGTTCAGTGGTGCACTTGGTGCACGGATAACCAGTTTCAGAGACATGTAGTATTTTATTTCACATTGTGGATTGGAAGGTACCATTAAGAAAAACTGTAATGAGGATGCTAGCGAATTCCCAGAATTGTTTGAGAGCAGTTGTTTGCAGCACTTTCTCAGCCTAGACATATATTTAATTCTGTAAATCTTGTGCTTTGAGTATCTTGGTGATCATTGCACTCTTACATGTGTATTATATTCACAGTGTGCATTAGAACCCCTTTTTATCCTCCAGATCTGTTTATGCCTATTCGTGAAGTATCTGTAAGGATTCTGGAGCTGTGCTAGCATAAGTAATAGAAAGCCCAGATGAAAATTTTTGTGGCATTTTGAAATGTGCAGTAGAAGTAAATAGGAATGTTTAGGATTTATTATTCCAGCCTGTGATATTTTTTATCCACAGTAAAAATATTTGAAATATTTATTTGAAGCATGTGTGGAGTTGAATATTTCTTTGAAATCTTTCTGATAGGTCATCACTGCATATTGTTTGGGCACTTAGGTTTCATTCTTTACTATTTCTGATTTTTCTTGGTTTTGTTTTTGTTCAGACTGTGTTGCCAGTTGATGAAAGTTTAACAGAATCCTTAGGAATCAGATCCAAATATGCTTCATTGAGGAAGGATGCACTGCTGAAATCTGGTAAGCTGCCCTGGGCTGTAACAAGTAAGCTTTAGGTATCAGTAAAAGCTAATCTCTCCCTGTGTGCCTGCGGCCCCAGGGCATTTCAGCAGATGTTTCATCTGAATAGGAACAGGCTGCTGATTGAGCAGTCCTTTGAGGGTCATACTAGAATAAATAATTTTGTCATATGCACTATTCTGTGTTGTAAAAACAGCAGAAGCAAACTCTTGCCATTAGATTGACTGTAATATAACATTTTCCATGCAATTTCATAGTCTATTCCTAAACAATTGTTGCAGGGTGAGGAGAGGGACAGAGGAAAGCAAGTTGCTTTAAAAAAAGAATCTTGCAGAGGGGTTAGTTTTCCAGCAAATGATTGCATGAGAGGAAAATGCACAGTACATAGTCCAAAAAAACCAGCAATCTAAAAGGTGAATATGTATTTAGTTTAATTTCTTTAGCAGTGTAGTAAGTCATTTGGAGTGGAGGCTTTTCCTGCAAACACTTGAAGAATGGCCACTGCAGAATGACCATGCTTGCAAAAGGTAGACTGGTGCCTGGTTAGACCAGATCTTTACAGCGGGGTGTTTCAGCATGTTAGTGAACTGAAGCCATTTACTTTAATGAAGAAGAGACTTTGTACACTTTTAAGTCAAAGCCTAGGCTTGAATAATAATGGTTTTATTTCTTTAGTGTTTGGTGGTGCCATTTGCCGAATGTATCGTTTCCCAACCACTGATGGAAACCACTTGAGAATCTTGGAGCAGATGGCAGAGAGCATCCTGTCACTGCACATCCCTAGACAATTTGTGAAGCTGCTTCTAGAGGAAGATGCAGCAAGGTGAGTTTTGGGATGGTTTACATGTGCAGTAATCCAGCAGTGATGTGGCTGTTCCTGAGTTACAAAGGCATAAATATATCTGGGTTAATGCACTGACTACTCAGTGAGATAAGAAATGGCTTTGAGAGTCAGAAGAGTAGTTTTGAATGGAAAACAAAACAGAATAACAGCGAGTAGAAGGAAATGCTGTAGTACAGCAATGACATTGCCTCATTTTAGGAGCTGGGAGGGAGAGGGAAATCTGTTAAACATTTTGTGGGTTTATTCTGAGTTTGCTTCTTTTTGAAGCAATTAACTCTCTTCCAGGCAACATACTCCTTTATGAATGTTTCTTCCCTACATTTGTAGGATGTGTGTTTTATATATTCTTTATAAAGGCCAAGATTGGAATGTTAAAGAATTTTAGCTGTGTTTTTGAGTATTAGGTTTTTATTTTGAATGTGTTTGAATCCAATCCTATGGACCTTAACTAAGTCTGACCTTAATTAAAACTAACTAGCGCTCTTGTTTTTGTATATTAGGACATTTCAGTGCCTTTGGGATATTGTGAAATAAAATAACGGGTTAATCCATTCATTGTAGGTATTTTCATATTTTGAAATGACAAACTCTCACAGGAAGAGGGCAGAGACTTTTTGTAATGCCTGGGAAAACCAACTGAGTTTCTGAACTTCACATTGATTCTTTTTTCTGATGTTATGTTTTTGGTGATGTGTGCTTAGATTCTAGAAATTGAATGCTGTACTTTGTTCTGCTGTCCTGCTACAACCTTGGTGGAGCAGGCTAGGGATATGCCGTTGCACATTTAGTCATAGGTTTTTTGGTTTTTATTTTGTATCTTTGTTTTTCTACAGCTTTCCTCATAGTAGGTTTAAAAGCACCTATTCATTATGAGGTACATCCATAATAATAAAGAGTTGGGAAGTTTATCCATAAGGTACCACGTATGATGGATATAGGTTAAGGACTTGAAGATAAGGAGAATTTAGGGTGAATGAGCAAAAAGATGTGTCTTTCTGTAAGACTGTAGACAGTGAAGTTTGAGGCCTTGGCCATGAAATGTGACTGTTCAGAGGCTCTTGGTAAGATCATGCAGAGATCAGTGGATGCCTGTTGTAAACAGGTACAGGTTAATTACAGCCCAGGTGCTTGTTAATATGACCTTGTGTATGTCTGCTGGGTGGTGTGGCTCAAAGGTAAATAGGCCTTTGTGTAATTACTGAGAAAGGCTCCCTTGTCTCTGTTCAGTTGAGGTGACCCTCAGTAGTGTGCACAATCACACTTTGTATTCATAGAGTCACTCAGATTTGACCAAGCATGCTGTTCTCCATTCTCAGTGCTGCAGCCCAGAGGAATGACAGCTACGCAAGCACAGCTGTTTGTCTTCACATCCTGATGGCTTTTAAAATGTCCTTGGATAATCACAACTGCTGTCTCTTAGCTAAAACTCTTCTGGGCCAGAGCCCTTTGGAAGGAAACATCTCCTGGGGGGTGTGGTGCTTTGGCTGCCTCATTATATATGGCATCCATATTCCTTGCTGTCTTGGCTCTATGGGACAAACAAGTAAACTTGAAGGGGTAAGCTGTGAATTTACTTCAGCAGGACCAGGGCTCAGATGCATGGCTGGTTTTGAGCAGGGAGTTTGATGAGGTAATCATAATAGCATCTTACACAGAAACCAAGTTTTATGATGAAGCTGGAAGTGTCTTTATCTAGGGCACTGATAAATATGCTTTACGCTGTTGCCTGTTGGCAAATCAATCTGATGTTTTTCTTGGAAATTTAGCTCTTTTTGATAATATCCTAAGTAGTGTGGTGTGGGAGTTGCTCTGTGAAATGCTGTCTTGAATTATACACAGACAATTGGTTAAAACTATGGAATTAGAGGTACTGAGATAACTGCAAAAAGAACTGCTAGATCCTTTTGACAGATGATTGTTCTGCCTTTTCTGGGGTAATGTGCTGTTGAATTGTGTCTGATGTTGACTTGTTTATCTTTTCCCCTTCTTCCTTTATTCCAAATAATACACTAATCCAAGAAGGGAGTAATACAAACGTGACATGAAATACACTGAGTATTTTCTCAGCAGCACTGCTGGGGAACAGTATGCAACACAGGATTGCCATGTGTGACTGGAAACCTGGCAGTTGGGGTACAAGGGCTTTTCCTGTGCATATCTGTGGATGTCCAGTCCTCCTTTATTCTACCCTGAGTGCCCAAAATCCTGGACCTCAGATGAAGGTTTTGTTGGCTCATCTTCAGTCTCTCCAAACCCTTAATACATACACTTCTTAGGCTTTCCCTGGCCTTGCAAACTCTTGTGTACTTACCTTACCAGTGAATATACAGCTTGTACCTAACCTCAGATAGCTGCTCATATCCCACCTAACCTCTGTCAGAGGTTTTAATTCCTTTAAGAGCCACCACAGTTCAGTAAAGTGTCCTTAAGAAGTCCTCATTGTCCCAAGTCACCTGACAAGGTGACCGTTCCCATCATTTACCGTTCCTCATAGTTGGAGAGCTCCTGCAGAAAGGTGGGAAGCTCTGCTTATGACCAACACCTGAGGCTCCTGGAGGGAGAATAGTGTATTCTGCTTGTGAGGAAGCAATTTGCCTCGGAGTAGTGCTCAACCTGTGCTCTGGGATGTGCTTGGGATGTGTGTTTGGAAGCTTTTCCAGTCTGGTGAGTAGCTCAGACATGGTAAATTGAGAGCAAGTCAGCTGAGGATGGTGCTCTGTTGATGCGATGTGAAACTCATTCCTGGTCAAGTGGACTATGGACATAAACACCTCTCTTTCCCTCCCCACTGTCTTATTTTTCCCCAGGGTTTGTGAACTAGAAGAATTGGGAGAACTGTCTCCGTGTTGGGAAAGCCTTCGTCGACAAATAGTTACACAGTACCAAACAATTATTTTAACTTACCAGGAAAATCTGACTGACCTGCACCAGTATAAAGGTGATTTTTTTTAATTTATAAAAACATGATTCTTCTCTACCAGGATTGTTAGTGCTTCTCTGAAATTGGGAACCTAGTATGTTTTATGATGAGTAAACAATTTGGTTTGCTTTTTCTTTTTAATTTTCTCTGCTTTGCTTTCAGCACATAGCAAATGATGAATGAAGCTTCTTGAATGTTTTAGCATAGGTACAAGAAGAAGGGTTTTATGCTTACTTCTGTCTTGCATTTCTCAGGTCCTTCATTTAAAGCCAGTAGCTTGAAAGCTGATAAAAAACTGGAGTTTGTTCCTACAAATTTACATATACAGAGGATGAGAGTCCAGGATGATGGAGGATCAGGTATTAGTTTCTCTTTTTTCACTTATCTTGTTACTTTTCTCTCCACTATTTTTTATTTCCATCATCAACCATACAGCCAGGTTTCTACAAACTGCTGCAGTAGTGCTACCTGGCATTTTTGTAGCACCTTCTATTCTCAGATTCCAAATCTCTTTACAAAAGAAGAGACAGAAGTATAATTATTGCTGTTCTACAGCTGGCAAAACTAGGTTCTGCAGTTAACTGAACTCTAGGTGGCACAAGTTAGCCTTTGTACTAGGGCTGGGTTAAGCTGCTGTGTCCCTTCCAGACATTCTGAATTGCAGTAGAATAAAAAAGGTTCTGACTGTTGTTTCTTGTTAAGCTTGTGTGCTTTTTCTACAGAATCAACATGTATGGTTATGCAAAATCACATTTTTTCACATCAAGTTTGTTTCATCATAAATAACCTGGGCTTTCCCTTCTTTTAACAGTAATTCCCTGTGACCATGGACACACACTTGTCTCACGTGTCCATGTCAGGGATTCCAGTAATGGCAAGCTTTGTATACAGACCAGTGTTGAATACTTCTTTTTCACTGTCACTTTTTTAGATTAAGAAACAAAGGACCTGCATTCATGTATGGGTCTTCCACCTGAAAAAGTGTTTGATGGATTTCCAGGGCCTCTAGACCAACCTAGTTTTCCATGTCTTTCAAACCATGGCAGAGTTTTCCAGAAATTACTTTCAGAAAAGTTTCTGAACTTACACAATTGTTTGTCTACCTTAAAGATGACAGGTTTTCATTTGTAAGTCCTTTTTGTCCATCCCAGATCAGAACTACGACATAGTCACCATAGGAGCACCAGCAGCTCATTGTCAAGGCTTTAAATCAGGTGGCTTGCGGAAAAAGCTGCATAAATTTGAAGAGGCAAAGAAACAGTAAGTAGAAATACTATTGTGTCAGCTATTATTGTGCCTTTTCCTCCTGGTCCATGCTCAGTTATTTGGAAAATCATTCCATTCTGTTTTTATTTCATTCAATAGTACTACTATACAATATTTTGTTTTGAAGATTTTAATGTGGGCTTTTTTTTTCCCAAAGAAGGAGAGGGAAAACAGTTTCCTCTTTATTTTACTGCATTTATTTGTTTACTGATGGACTCTTTCTAAGAGTCTTTTAATGAAAACTTTAATTTTTCTGAATACTTGTTGATTCATTTAATTTAGCTATTTTAGGTGTTGGGTTTGGGGTCTGCCTAATTGTGGGTCAGAACATTTGCTGAACCTCCTCAGCTGCACTACATCATGCTTCAACCCATTATTTTCAGAAGACTTTCACCCCTCTCATAGCTTCCAGGTCCTGTTGCTGAGCTCTCTTTAGTAGAAACCCGCTGTGTCTGATTGGTAAATTCCTTGTTGACACAACAGGTTTATTTCTGAAACTTTTGCTGGAGGTCTTCCTGCATTGCCTAAGGTTTATGCACAGATTGGGCTTCTGAATTTGGCCTCTGCCCTGCAGGCAGGATACGTGGCCTCCATGGTCCTGTCTGCAGGGACTGCCAAGTGACCTCTGTAGAAGAGTGCATGTATGAACTGTAGGAATTGCAGAAGCTGGGAAGGTCACATTTGCTAACACGGCACCCACTCCAGCTCCCAGAGAAGGGAGAGTGCTGCAGGGTCTGCATTGCTTCTGCTACTGTATGGAACATTTAAGACACAAGAACAGCACGACAAGGAGTCGTCGTAGTCAGGGAAAAGGAGACCTTGATAATGCCCTTCCAAAGAAAGGATTAGTAGGATTTGGAGCTGATAGGATGAGGGAATGACATGGGAATCAACTGTAGAATTAATTTTGGCAGTAGAGAAATGAATAGCAGCTCTTGTGAACATCAGTCAGATATTCACTGATAAAAAGATCGGTGCGAAAACATCTAGTGTAATTATTCAGGCTGACAGAGTGCACTGGCAGAGGACTCGAGGAAACTAAACTTGGAAACTCTGGTATGCCAGGCTCAACCTTTCTGTTCTTTTGATACCACTATTGCTCTTTGAAATAACCTCCTTCTGTCAGCATAGCCACTGAAGTGGGTCTTACTCCTGCAATAGCTAATTTCCCATGTGGATTTGTTCTTTTTCCCCTCACCCAATAATGAAGTTGATTGGAGAGTTTAATTTCTATCCAGTACTTTTCCTCTAAGCTTTTCAGAACTGTTCCTTCTGGGTCCATGAAAACTGCAGGTTCAACATTTGAAGAACAACTTCCATTTTAAGTACATCTATGTTATCAAAAAAGCCAGTATAGTAGAACTGAGATCCATCTCCTCAGTTTCATTGTTATATTCTGTTCCTTCTCCTTTCATTGGCATAACTGTGCTTGATGCATTCACAGCATTTCCCCAGATCAACTCATGGTCATCTGGCAATCTGTGGTTTTTTTGCTTACAACTTCACATACCCACCTTATTGAAAAAATTACTCAAATAAGTTATTTCCCCAGTCATACTTTGTTTTGTTTCTGCTTTTGGTATTTGCTAACAATCTGCTAATTTTATTTTGGTTTTCTGTTTTTGTAGCAGTTATGAGGAGTGTTGGTGAGTTTTCCGTTTCTGAGAGTTTTATAGAGGGTTTCTGTTCTCTGGGTTGTTTTATTTTCATTTTGTTTGGCAAAAATCTGGTGTGTTTTAAAGTGTGCAGGGCTTTTAATGTCATGCATCATGGCATCCCTAACTGTGCTCTAAGTAATTGTAGCTGCTTTGTAGAACATGATGTATGAGTGAATTTCATTTCATCTGCAATGTTTGTTTGCAATGAACAGCTAGCTTCCTGACTCTCTCTGATCATAAGAAGTTAAAAAACTGAAAATCAGAACACAAGGATTTTATATATTTTCCTTTGTTATTTCCATTGAAAACTATCTGGAATGAGAAACTTTTCTGCCAGTGATGGAAGATAATAAGATAATTTTATGTATTTTAAAACCTTAATAGTGGCAGATTTGGCATGGTGTCTATTTTTGTAATCCATGTCTTTATTAAAACATTTTCACATAACACTTTTCCTGATTTTGTGGTGTTCAGTGTTATCAAAAAGCAGACATTACTAGGTGGTTCAAAAATGCAGAAGTTCTGCTCTAAATTACTCTTACTAAGGTTGAACCCCTAATTCACTGAGAATTTAAGTCTGTGCTACAGTTTGCTGGTATAATACAATGAGAGCTGTTCATTTGAAAAAGCAGTTGCAGGTTGGAAAGTAAGTATACGTGAACTTTACACCATATTTTTTCCACAATCATCCTAGCAAGTGTTTATGATTAAAAATATAATAATTCTAAATCCAATCTCAATATGCTGCATGGCCTTTTCTGCCAACTATGTCCTTATGCATGTTAACCACACTGTCGTGGAAAGAAATTGCTCAGAGGAATTGTCACTAAGATGACCAGTCACTAGAAAGCACAAATCAAGTAGAGGGAAAGCCCTAAAAGCTGAGATTAATTTGCTGTATGGGATAGCAGTACTGGGGAATGCTTGTTCTCTGCCCCTCGGGTGGGTGACCAGAGCACACGCAAGGAAACTCTTCCAAGAATCACTTCTGAGTTACATCCTTTGAAAACAAATCCCTCATCTTTCCTTTGTGATGGAGCTCAGGCAGACACTGGCATTAGGCTTCTCTCTTGCCTTAATATCCATTGAGGGACAAGAATTGGAATTGTGGCATGATTTTGAAGTGTGCCCCACGCAACCCTCATGTCCTGCCTCACAGATACACTGCAGAAATGAACAGCATTGCTCTAAGGGTAGCAGAGGAGTTCACACTCCTTGGAGGTCGTGATCTGTGCTAACTGTTCCTGAAAAAGAAACTCCTGTCCATGTAACCTCTCATCTCAGCGTGGCTGTCTCCATTTAACAGTGCTGAGATGGGTGCAGACAGTAGGTTCTTCTGTGCTGTTACTATGCTGAAGCCCTTCATGACTGGGAAAAAAATAAGATAGTACACAATTGGTGTCCTGTCATGCTTGGTGCCATGTTGAGAATGGACATCCCACTTGGTGCAGCTGGAGATGATGCAAAGGCATCCGTAAAGGTATTTGGGTACCTTTCTTACTGGGAAGGAAGAACCCAGCATTTTGCTTGACAAAGGGAGTAGTGGTCAGTTGGTTCCAAATAATTAATTAAGAACACAACTTCAGCTTTGAGTAGTTTCCTAAGTTAAAAGGCAGCTTTTGTGAATGACTTTTTCAGGTGGGATCAAATTACCCTTTGGAAGTGCTATTCTTTCTCCAGCAGTTGCAGAGCATCTGTCTTGGATTGGATAAGCAACTTCTGTAGACATCTAAACTTAAAAGGGCATAATTTGTTCTCCACTGTCAAATAAGCAGTCTTAGTGTCGCTGCATTATCCCCATATAAAGATATGTTTGTCCCTAGTTTAGTATATTAAGTGTGTGCTAACAGAAACTACACAAAGAAGAGTTTTGAATGAAGATGCATGTTGATTTTTTACATATCATAAAATTGCTTTTGCTGGTGTAACTTGATTTTAATCTGCAATAGAGGAAATTATATACTCACAGAAGGACTTTTTTACACTGTTAATACAACAGTGTTTGCATTATGGATCTGGATGGTATTTCTGTGTTAGAAGAAGCATAGATTTTCTTTTCATAATGTTAATAGATACATGATAAAACATGTTTGTAAGCAAGGCCTCAGTGAAGTATCTGTGTTGTAAGGAGAGGGAGAATGGAGCAAGATGTCTCTGCAGAAGGTGGTTCTGTATCTGATGGCAAAATCTGTCACCCACATTCTCCTCAGCAAAACTGTCCCTCTGGTGTACAAACTCTACCCACAGCCCCTTGGTATTAGGGATTAGTAAATCTGCATCTGAGTCCTTTTAGTAAAGGCAGAGAAATCTCTAGGATCATGTTCCTGCTGTGCAATTGCCCATTGGACTTTCACTGTTGATCACTAGTTTAGGTTCATTTTTGTTGTCTGCCATTAATTCCCTAGCATGCCACTGTAACCTGTGTACTTCTAGATCAATTTCCCCCCTAAAATCAGTCTTTCTTTTTCAGCACTTCAACAGGTTCCCAGTCTATAATATACATCCCACAAGACATTGTTAGAGCAAAGGAAATTATTGCACAAATCAACACCCTGAAAACACAAGTCAGTTACTATGCAGAAAGGCTCTCACGAGCTGCCAAGGATAGATCAGCTAATGGCCTTGAAAGAACACTTGCCATCCTAGCAGATAAGGTAGGAGAATAATTAATTTCCCTGCTGAAGCACAGTGTATTGTTTGTCCTGTCTGTACCTTTAGTAGGTTTTCTTGAAACATCTATTTTACATTTTCAGTAGTGTGTTGTAACATGCACAGACCTAAACAAAGATTATATCAGCCTTTAAAAGTTCCTGTTCATGTTTATGTTATCTCCTGCTTTAGACACTCTTGCCTGCACTTCCTCTTGAAAGTGCAGTGTCCTCGGACTCCCTCAATTCATTCATCACATTGCAGTAATATGCATTCTTCACTTTCTTTTCTATCCTTTTCTCCATAATCACCAGGGATTTTTTAATGTTCTGAGTCATCTGTCAAGCAGCAGCAACTGTGTGAAAGTTAATGAAACAATTCTGTATTTTTCCACTGGTGAAATAAGGAATTATGGTGACACGGCCTTTGCTTGAATTATAGTGCTGTAAACCAGTTATTTTGTGATGTCTGCTAACAAAAAACAGACTGGACACAATCTTACAGGGGGAAAAAACCCAAATGCAGTTTTACTGACCTTTTCTGCCCTTGAAGCAGATCTGAAGGCTCTAAACAGCAGTAGTGGCCAATCAGCTTGCCATAAAATTTCCCAGTGGAAGGGATACACATACAACTTCTTATAATAGGACCTCATGTAAATGTATTCTTTATTATAATACTCTTTCTAAATGAATACAGTGTACAGTTGTTCTGTGGGATTTTCTACAACTGGATTATGTGTATATATAACATATTAATGTCTTGTTTGTTGTTTTTTTAGTAGACACACAGGCCACATAATTTTCATATTCATATGGCTTACAGAAATCCTTTAATACAACACAGCTAAATAAGACAGGGAACAAATTGCATTTATTAGTGGGTTATACCCTCAGCCCTCCTCTTAAGTTTTGTTATGATTTCAGACAGGATAACTGGGGTGAAACCTGATCCTTCTGGTGTGGCAACTGTTGTGTAGGGTATAAAAATAATTTAATAAAGAATATGGTGAGTTGGAAGGGACTAATCGGGATCATCCTGGTCCTGCACTCCCAGACTCACACCATGTGCCTGAGAGCATTGTCCAAACACTTCTTGAACTCTGTCAGGCTTGGTGCTCTGGCCACTTCCCTGGGGAGCCTGTTCCAGTGCTCAAACACTGCACACGTGTCTGCACATTGTTCTAAGCTTTCATCAGATGGAGAATGAAGTGCAAATAAAGATGAATTGCGCATTCCTCAGTGAAATTTTCAATAATTACAAATCTAAAATAGTAGTACAGACTCTGGAAATGCATAATTTGTGTTTTGTGATCATATACTATTTTTTAAGGTCATTCTGTAAAGGTATTCTAAAGACACCTTCAAGCAATAGTTGCTTTTACAGAATACTGCTTCTTTTTTTCTTTCTTGAAAAAAATGCAGTATAAATTGTGTATGGAATAACGAAAAGTTTTCAAAATGTGGGGCTTTTTTGCTTTATAGACCCGGCAACTTGTCACAGTTTGTGACTGCAAGCTGCTGGCAAATTCAATACATGGACTGAATGCTGCAAGGCCAGACTATATAGCTTCAAAAGCATCTCCAACCTCTGGAGAAGGGGAGCAAGTGATGCTGAGGAATGATCAAGATACACTTGTGGCCAGATGGACGGGAAGAAATAGCCGATCTTCTCTGCAGGTGGACTGGCATGAAGAGGAATGGGTATGATCGCATAGTGGAGTGATGAATCCTTTGTTCTTTTTATTTCTTTTTTAATAAGCTCTGTAGCTGCTCACCAGATACGCATAGGATGAGTATGTAGGAGGTATTGGTCAGCTGGCAAAGGTGTTGTCTCTGTTCTGCAGGCAGTTACTCTTTGGCATGGGAATACAAGCCGGCTGGAATAAATATTTCTGGGTCTCCTAAACACTGGAAACTGTTAGAGTAGGTGTATAGCATTTTTAAGGTGAGGTCCAAGGGAAAGTAAATAGCTTTTCAAGTGAAAAACTGACCACACTACAGTGGGCTTTTGCACTTTCCCAAATAAAGTGTATTTTGTGGGTGCTAGCTATACAATTTAGCCTTCCTCTTACACAAATACTCCCATAAGCATTTAGAATTTGCAGTCAATCACTGTTTTGATTATGAACAGCATTTTAAAACTGTTTGCACTAAGTATTTAAATGATTTTCTCTACCACACTGCCAATCAAAATGAGAATTGGACTGTAAATTCTGTAATTGTGTTAAATAAGCAGAAGTTAAGTAAATCTCACAAATAGTCAAGATTAATTAAAGCAATTATTAATAGTGGGAAATACCAACTTTTAAAAGAGATTCAGTTCATTTTGGAAATGAATCCTTGCTAGTTGTAATTATTTTGGCATACTTTGACTTACAGTCAAAGTCACAGTAATAAGATACAAATAAAGATAATTCAGTATTTAGACATGACTATAATACAGTGATTTTATCTGTTGTTCACTGAGTTACAGAGAAAAAAAGACGTGTGATTATATACAATTATTATGTCAGACATGAATTTCAAGAGTAAACAATAGTGCCAGCTAGAAATTGGAATAATAGGGCAGGAAGAAGAACTTAAAATTGTTTGGAAATACTTCCAAATAACTTCGAAATTTACCACACAAGTCATGTCACTAGATATTGTTGACATCCTGGTATACGTTATTTATGTACCCAAAATTTGTGTGCACACATGCAACCACAATAGCCCAGAGCAGAGTTTGCAGAGGAGTTGTGACTAGAATCACAGGAGGAAATGCATCACCAAGGGATTTGTTACCCAGTGTCCCTTTTGGTTTTAAACTGAGAAAGAAATGTTTTCTTTTCAGGAGAAAGTTTGGTTGAATGTTGACAAAAGTCTGGAGTGTATCATACAGCGAGTGGACAAACTTCTGCAGAAGGAGCGCCTGCAAAGTGACAGCTGTGAGGACGTTTTCCAGTGTGACGTCAGCAGTACTAGTAAGAAAGGTAATCGGGACAGTCGTGCCTACTGGATAAATCCAGAAGACTTAAACGAGACCTCATCATCCTCACCACCTTCATCATCCTCACCACCATCTTCATCCACACCATCCTGTGCATGCCATTCTCTCGAGACAAGTGCGTATGCCGGACACTGCTTCTCACTGCTGCTCTCTTCCTGTGTGCTGGCATCATTCCTAAGCCTCCCCTGCAGCCCTCCATGTGTTTTGAGCTCAGTGGTGGTGTTAAGCCCTGATGTCAGGCAGAAAGAGCTGTTGGTGTACTGGGACCTGCTAAGCCCATTACTTATTTTGAAATCCTGGTGCCACTGAAATAATTGCCAAATCCATTGATGGCAGTGGCACTTGGTTTTCACTCTGTGTGATTTAAGCTGACAAAACAGTTGTATGGGTGACACCACCGCCACATAATAGACACCACCTCTGGTAGATTTCCTGTTGGCTTCAGCTTCTTTGCGGCAATCAAAGCTTATTACAGGTAAATAAAGCATGAGAGAAGTGCAGGAGCTACTGAAAAATTGATAGTCCCAGCTGGACTGCTAAAGCATGAGAGAGGACCCCAAGCAGTCCCATTAGATTGAGCTCAATGTGGATGAACCTAACAGAGTTCAAAGCAGATTTTAACCCAAATTGTGCTGCTGAGGCACTCAGTTATTTAGACTTCTTGTAGCTGGAATGTAGGGTTTGGCAGTGCAAGTTCTTAGTTGAATAATCCATTCAACATTTAAACTCAAGTGAGTGCTGTGTTGAACTCAGTGTAAAGTCGTGAGCATGTGAATGAAATAAACCCTTATCAGTTTAGACTGACAGTTTGGCAGCTGTGAATTTCAGAATTACTTCATTTACTTATGTACTTGATTTATTCTCCCATTCTTTGCCTGTGGTCACTCTGATTTGGCCACTTAATAGCGCAGGTGGGCGAAGTGAAGCTCTAAAAAGCCTGGTCTGTGTTCTCATTTCCTTTGTCCTGTTCTGTCTTCTCGCTTGATGGCCCTTTGTCCCTTATGTGTGTCTGTGACTTCATGTCCATTGCATTGTTAGTGCTGCAGTGGAAGGCAGTGCCTTAAGAAAAAAAAGGCAAAAAGGAAGTGAAAATAAATGTTAATATGTTTTTTGTGTAGCTGTGCATGTTACCTATAGTTTATTTAGTGTCTTAGAGAACCATGTTTTTCTGGATTAGACTGGCATTTTTGTGTATTATTAAAAACCAGGAGAGTAGCTTCTTGTTTCATTAATCTCTGACTAAATTTCTTCTACTGGTTTGATACCTATAAATGTTTTTGTTTGCTAGCTAGTTTACACGAAGTTTTATATGTATTTACATGTAAGTTTAATCAGTAACCTTCTATGCAAATTCACATAAATGATTAAATATTGTGGATTTTTAATATCAAAAATTCACAGGAAAAATCTGTGTTGAGTGTTATCAGAAGCTTTTCCCAAGACAATAGGATGCTGAAAACACCTTAGAACAATATTTTTCTACCATTTTCAGTGGATCTTTTAAACTACTTTGGATCTTGACACTTACTCCACATAAAAGTGGAATTGGCTGTGGCACCCTACCAATGATTTTTTTAGTGCAAAGAATTTATGCAACTTTTCCCTGCTGTCCCTCCAAAATAGGAAAAAAAAATCCTTCTGTTTAACTGACAGAACCTGGGGCAGAACTGAAGGACAAGGAAGGTCCTTTCTCTACGTTCAGAATCACAACATTTTTGGTTTTGTGTATTGAAAGAATTAAAGTTGTTCCTGTTAGTAATTCTGAATTTTGAATAAATGAGCAGAGAGCAGACAGAAATTATTTTGAAAGCAATTTAAAACCAAGCCAAGCAACATAGTTCCAGAATTGGTAAGAGAGGGACTGTAAAATTTTATTGAAGGATCTCTCTAGGAATGAATGTTTGTGGAAGAAAATACTGCCTGAAATAGTAGAAGGGAAACTTCAAAAAGGTATTTTCAAACATACTTAGGTTATTGGCTTAGATAGTCATTACTAAAATCACATGGGGACATATAGTTTCTTTAGTGAACCTGATGGATTTTAATTTACTGAGAGGTTTTTTTTCTGATTATTTAGCTGAGATGATTGTCCTGTTGCACACTATTGAATTTTATATTTTATGTTGTTATGTTCAGATTTATAATTCATTGACTGTGAATCTAGATATAAACAACAGAAGCTTAAATCCTGTTAGCTTCGTAAACTACTTTTCATGAATGCAGGACTTGCTATAACAGGGCTTATGTTATTTTTTTATTGTTAGCATTGACCTGTAGTATGTTTTCATCTGACAGCTTGATCCTCCCACTGAAGTGAGTATGGAACACTCACAGACTTCTCTGGTGGGGTTTCAGCCCTTAATATATGTTCTAATGTTTCTGTTAATTATCTCAGAAATTGCAAAATGGAATTCTGACTAAAGTAGCAAAGTACTGGTTTTTTATTACTCTTACGTTGTGGGTGCCTTAATGTCATTTTGTGTTAAGTGCATTGAACTTACTGCTGATCTTTTGCTCTTCTGTTTAGCAGCCTTACTGCTGGCTTAATCTGTAATTGCAGTGAACCAGTGGTTCTCAAATTGTGCCCTGTGGATCACTGGGGATTGACAGTGCACTTGCTGGTGATCCACAGCGAGCCTCTGAGCTAGCAGGTACTGGCTTTCCTCCAAGTCCCCATCCAGGTGTTCCTCTGCTCAGAACAATGGAGTGGAGGAGACAGCCCCTGCCCTCGATGCCTGTGGGCATCAGAGTATCTCTGCCTAGCTCCTCTTCACTCAGTGAAAGTGTTTGAGAACCCTGGCACTGAGCATTTGAGTTGCTTGTATTTCGACTGTGTTGCTGCTCCTTAATCATGCATGTTGCCCCTCCATTTCTGTGCAGATTGCAGCCCTACTCCGGAAGAATCTGCCCCAGGTATGTGCATTCATGGCTTCTGCTTCTTCTGAAAGCTGCAGGGGTTTGTTTATACTCAACAAGTGCCTTGCTTTAAGATGGACCTTTTTGAAATGGCAATGCTTTACAGCACCACGTGAGTTATCTAAGCTGGTGAGCAGTTACTGCCTAAGAGTGCAGGGGTATCTGATCCTTTCACATGTCCAGATATGGGAGAGCGCGTGTTCAGGGCCTCTTTGGTTTCTCCAGTTGCTGTGTTTTAGCAAACCGATGTAGGTGACAGTGGCTTGAGGCCTCTTTCAAATGTCATTGAAGTCTGTGGGAGTCTAACATTTCAGACATGCCCTTTCACATGGCCTGTTGAGCTGGTCTTTCTGAATGAGAAGTCGAGCAGAACGTGGAGGAGTCAACAGGGCTGATGGAAAATCTCTGTTGTGGGTACACACCAAGTAGTACTGGGGATTACAAGTCTCACGTTTCAGGATACAGAATTTAAGAGTCTCATCCCAGTGTTAACCTTCTTTCTTCTGTCCTTGTCCCTCTATACTTAATATGAAAAGACTAAAAATATCTTTTCAAGGCCTTGGAGGACAGCTGTTTTAATAATATTTTTATTGCTCTGGAGAAGAGAGACCCTTAGGGCGAAAAAAGCAAGAACGTTTCCCACCTGACGTTACATCCTACAAGCTTCATGCATTTGGTTCTCTTAAGAAGACATTAATTTTTTATGATCAATAGTATATAGTCAGCAAAAGTTCTCTGTGTGAACTCATTGGCCTTCCCAACACCCCGACCTTGTTCCAACCTAATTTGAGACAGGGAGTGCAATTCGTTTTATTCCTGTTATTTTACTGTTACTAACAACTGCCAGTTTTGGTTTTTTTTTTTTTTTTGAGTAAAAAAAAATAATAACACAAGTGACACCTCTGTGAAGTGAGTAAAGTTCAAAAATCACTTAGAACTTTGCAGACTGACAAGGGTCTGTTTTTTCATGGCCAGAATTTTAAACAGAACAGAGGATTTTTGCTCCCCAGCTACCCCAGTTGAGTCCCTGCCTTCTATGTGAATGTTGGAAGATAAAACCCATCTAATAATTTCATTATCTTCCCCGGTATACTTTATGGTTACCAGTGATAAACATATCTTTAAAATGAAGTGCTGTCAGACACACTACAGTTTTAAATCTTTGCTGAGTTAGTAACTATATACATGTATGTACATTCAGTCAATGAGATGATGATGTGCTGGAAGATATTTTCAGTTCTTTTTATTCTCATTTGATTAAGAAAAGCTCTTAAATGCAGTAAGAGAAGCACTGTTAGTTTTATCTGTATTTTGCTTTCTAAGTGTTCACAAGGCCATGTTATGGCATCTGACTAATTTTGAGATAAAATATTTAATAGAATTTAAAAGACAAGCTGTGATTCCTTGCCTGTTCTTTTGATGTTTTGTGCTTTTTTTAAGGCAATGAAACAGAGTCAAACAACTTCCCCTTTGTGTAGTTTGTTAGGTTATCTCTCTACCACATAGAACAAAAGCCAAAAGGATAGTTCTGTTGATCTTGCCAGATATGTTTCTGATAGCAGACTTCCAGAGTTCCCCTCTTTGGCTGGTTATCAAAGGAACAGTTATTATTACTGACTCTTAGTTCTGTCTCTGAGTCAAAATCTCAAACAATTTACTTTCAGGGGCTTAAAGTGTCTCATTCATGCAGGTTCTGGTCTGTACGTTGCCTTGTTCCTACAGCCAGCTGGGGTGGGAGTTGTGTGTGTGCTGTTAGTGAGCTCTGGTGCTTTTAAAAAATAAAATATGTTATCCTGCCATTTAAAAAGAGAAAGACTTGGACAACTCAGTTTCACTCGTGTGCTTCCTGTGCAGGACCTTGAACAGAATCCCTCTGGGTCATATCTTGTGTATTTCAGTGGAAGAAAAGCTCCAAAGTACTTCCAACAATCTGTATGACTCTTATCTAATTCACTGTGTTTAATATTTCTTGTTATCTAACTTAAAGCCTTTAAAACTGCTCAGGAGACAGGAAACACTTAAAAGAGTACCTCCATTAATTTCTCACCCCACACCTTATTATTCTTAGCTGCAAATAGATGAGATGAGCATCATCTTGCCTCACTGAGGTGCAATAAGGATCAGTAAGGTGGTGAAGCAATTGAATGATACACCTATGAGCCTAGAGATTCAAAAGGCAGGATGTTTGGGAGGAATCTCATTGACAGAAATGGCTAAGCACATGGCCCCTATTTCTGTAATACAGTGGACTCTTTACCGTCTGTCCATGCATGTGCAGTGAAAGGGTTTGTTTGAACATGAACATGCAGTTATATACACTTCTGTATATAGTTGTTCATGTTTCTGTTACGATTTCCAAATCAGCTATTGTACAGCCTCTTTTGTGGGCACAAATTCTGGTAACTTTTACATGGCCTGGAAAGTCATAACAGCTTTACAGAGTAAAATTCTCCATATTTTCCTCATGCAATATCCCCACTGTAAGGTTACTTAATTATTACAGAGCAGGGAGTAACCATCCAGCCAAAATAAAATGAGTTCTAAGTTATCAGCAACTTTGTCTTGCAACAGGAAGTTTCTTCTTAATGTGTGTTTGTTTCAAATAAAGTGCTTCCAGTGCTGCTAATTTTTTTTTTTTTCAACCAGGTGAATGGAGTGAAGCTCTTTATCCCTTGCTGACCACACTCACTGACTGCGTAGCCATGATGAGCGACAAGGCCAAGAAAGCCATGGTGTTTTTATTAATGCAGGACAGTGCCCCGACAATAGGGCTCTGCCTGAGCCTTCAGTATCGCAGGGATGTTGTCTTCTGCCAGACTGTAAGCAAGCAAATGTGCATGATTTGATTTCACTTCCACGTTTGGTGGGGTTTCTATGAAATATGAAAGATGACTCTTTCCAGAATTTTTCAGATCTCTTCCCAGACACTTGACACTGATTTCCCCTCACAAGCTGTGCTATCCTGTCCTTTCTGGTTACTTACATGCATTTGACAATTCATCAAGTAGGTGTCCCCTTGGATATACAGTCATTCACTATTGAAAACACAAATGATTCCAGAACTAGTAAAAATACTAGTATACTAAAATACACTGTTGTATTCAGAAACAGCCTTTGCCTTCCAATGCCACCAAACCAAAGCAGAAGTAAGATGTGAGAGAGGGGCAGAAAGGTCTGTGAGTAGCAGATGTACTTCCTCAGTTACCTTTTGTTGTTTTCTGCATTGAGAAACCCAGCAGGACATGTGGTACCTGAGGACAGAAGTCCAGCTACAGGAAGAGAAATTAGTTCTGGGTTTTTTTCCCAGAAGTTCTATTTCTGGACCTGCTGGCGTCTCTCGTGTCAGACACTGACTAGCAGATGTCTGCACTAAAAAAATTTCCACTGCCCACAGAATAAAAAAAATTCTTCTGCCGACTACACTTCTGTAGTGTATCTGCTTTCCTGTGAAATCACTATCTTGTTCATTTATTTCAAACCGTTTATTTCTTGGACATCATTGGCAGGGCTTTTGTCCCATCATGTAATATCAAAAATGTAAAGCAAGTGACAGGATGAGAGGAAATGTCCTCAAGTTGTGCCAGGGGAGATTTAGAATAGATATTAGAAAAAATTTCTTCATGGAAGGGGTTGTTAAGACCTGGAGTGGGCTGCCTAGGAAAGTGGTGGAGTCATCATCCCTGAAGTGTTCAAAAAATGTGTGGGTATGGCAGTTGAGGACATGGTTCAGTGGTGTACGTGGTGGCTGCTGGGTTGGACTTGGCAGTCTTGGAGGTGTTTTCCAACCTCAATGATTCTTTGATTCTGTGACCTCATAGAGATAAAATCAGGGAATTTCCTATATAAAACCCACCTCATAATGCAGATAATTTTTCAGTTCAATCCTTTGAGTATGTTTACCCATCAAGATCAGGACTTTATTATCTTTTGTTTAATTCTGTAATAAAGTCATACACCTGTTTACATAGTATATGGCCATCACCTGGAAAATTCCTTTGTGGACAGTGAATTAAGACTAGTATTAATCTTAGGTAATAGTACTGACCTTAGTACTAGATCTTCAGGATCTTGTTCTGAATATCTTGAAACACCAGAGTTTAAATCTGCATAATGCAATCAGATACTGCATTTTTAAGCTTTCTCAAATGTAATTTTTAAAAGGCAGTAATTCATTCATACTATCAAAATTCTTGGCCTGGAACTAGCTGTGTTGCTTTTCTGTCTAAAACTAAACCAATTTTCTAAGGAGCAACTTCTGTAATTCATAAGTTGTGGACCCTAGCACAAGTGATCATGTTCCGAAAACAAGAAGGCGTGAGATCTACAGCAGCCACATTTTGAGACAGCTTGTGAGATGAAGGCAGTGTGCCCTGAATCTGATTTTATGAATCTTTTGGGTTTTCATTGGTTGGTTGTCTTCAGCTACAAGGAAAAAAAAAGATGTTTAAAGGAAAAGAGTATCTGTGTGACAGATTTTATTGCACCTCTTATACATGCTATCATTTTTGTTTGGGGCTGAAGAACCTTTTTTATTTTGAATCATTTCATTCTTGTCTGTTTCCTCTCTCACAGCTGACAGCTCTCATTTGTGGTTTCATTATCAAGCTGAGGAACTGCCTGCATGATGATGGATTTCTAAGACAACTCTACACCATTGGCTTGCTGGCACAGTTTGAGAGCCTGCTGAGCACTTATGGTAAAGGCACAGGGCCAGGGGGTGGGATTAGCTGTTGAGTCAGCAAATTCTGCATTAAATTGGCTACAGCACGATCTGAGTGTTTTGGATAATCTGCAGCTCAGCTACAAAATTATTTCGAAAACTAGAATGCAAAACTAGATTATAGCTGAAGTACTTAATTATCTAACAACTCTGAATTTCTTTGCACTTACTTGAATTGCTTCCAAAAGATAAAGTGTGACATTCTCTTCTTTTAGAATATAATGTCAAAGGTTTAAGAAAGAGTACAATGTATCACAGTGGTCTTTGGGGTTTGGTTTTTTTTTCAGAAAATAATTGGATGAAAGTTCTGGTAAGCTGGGAGAAACTGTGCCCAAAATACACTTTTTGAATTTTCTTGACACTTCTCTATTCTTGCAGCACAATGTGAGACTGAAGAGAGAATATAAAAAGGGAAAGTACTTCACTCAGAAATGTTTCACTCTTGTGTCTCAAAAGCTGCCTGCATACTGGTTAGCAAATGTTTTATTGGACAAATCCAGAATACCTTGTGCAAAGGATATCATGGCTCTGACAATGCTGAGAAGTACTTATTAGCATCACCTAACCTGGAAAATCAGCATATGAAATACTTAAAGAACAGTAGTCTGGACTGTTCTAGATAAGTGGTGTTTTCTAAACTTGCTGAACTCAAAAAATCGGTCATGACATTGTCTGTAGGTCAAGGGGGACGCCGGGGCTGCAGCACTGCTTCATCTGTGGAACTTCTGTATGGAGTGATGGCCTCCTGTTGTCATCAAATTGACAAAGTGAAGTTGTGCATAACAAGTAATTACGATTCACTTTTTCCTCTTGGATTTAGGTGAGGAGCTGGCAATGCTGGAGGACATGAGTTTGGGAATCATGGACTTGAGGAATGTAACCTTTAAAGTAACGCAGGCTACATCAAATACATCTACTGACATGCTGCCAGTCATCACTGGAAATCGGTAAAAACCAATAAATATACTTTATTCTTCATGAGTGAGAAGTTTGGGTTTTTCTACCCAAGTTGTAGAAGAGCTGCAGTTTTAATGAGCAGAGCAAAATCAGCCATTGTCAGGAGGTTGGTAGATCTGATGTGAATGTCCATGAGGATGTGAGTGCAACATTACAGGTTGCTGCAGGTTTGTTTTTGAACTAGAATAGGCTTTCTGACTAGAAGCAAGTTGTGGCACTTCCTCAGAGCCACTTTTGACTGATGGTTGCTTTCTAATGGCTGGCTATATTATGTTCTAGGTGTTATCCCTCTTTAGACAAATAACACATTCTTGGAATGCAGCTTTTTGATCCTTATGTCTAACAGCAGTTTATTTCTTTTCAGTGATGGATTTAATGTGAGGATCCCTCTGCCAAGCGCCTTGTTTGATTTGTTGCCACGTGAGATTCAAAGTGGAATGTTACTGAGGGTTCAGCCTGTTCTTTTCAACGTGGGAATCAATGAGCAGCAAACCCTAGCAGAGAAGTAGGTGTCCAGTCAGGCAAGCTCAGCCTTGCTGGCAGTTCTGCAGTGGAGTTACATTGATGTGGAATTGCATTCTTGCATAAGTAACAGCGATTCAGTTTCTGCAATACGCGAACGTGGGAACGCTGTTCTAAGGGAATCTGCCAAATGCCAAACAAAAGGAGGTCCTTCTTTATGTGCCACGTAGCTGTGAAGCTCCTTACCTCATGGGTTTGAGACTGGTGCAAGTTTGTGTGTTCAGATGTGAATTTACAATGGGAGATTTATCAAGGGCTATTTAGCACACAGGTGCTCCTTGTGGCTTAAGACCTGAGTGAGTGACAGATCCCTAGAGGCTGAGATCATTCGGGGTATTGCTGTGTTTCTGCTGTCGTGGTTTAGCACTCTCCCCGAGACTCCCTCTCCTGGTCACTGTCAAAATTCAGGATAACGGGCAAGGTGCACCTCTGTTTTAACATACCCTTGCAGTATTTATGAAATGCAACACTGCTGTTGCAAAACTGAAAAATATAATTACGTAATTATATTTGCTAGGGAAACCGCTCAGTCCTGGAAGAGCCAGCAGATTCTCTGTTATGGCCACATCCTGTAAAGAGTGCGTTGGCAGAGCACTGCTCCTACAGAGCACTCCAGTGAAGCCAGGCACGTGCATGTTGTGACAGCAGCCTCAGTACCGGGCTGGAGTGTGCTCCGTGGTGGTGGGCAATGAGAAAAAGTCTAACAGAAGCATTCCAGCAATTACTGTTGTCCTCTGTTGCCTACAAAAGAAGCCCAAGATGACTAGCACAGTTACATGTGTCAGCACTCTGTGTCTCCATCTGTGTATGTGGATATATTTAGATAAGATGAATCGGGCATTGTTGACAATATTTATTACATTCATGGTTTATTAATCCTAGATCCATATTTCTCATTTACATACCTGAAGTCAGCATTCTCAGTCCTATTACTGATGTTATGGTTGTTATTATTAGTTTATGAACTAAACTAGTAACTCCATTATTAAAAGTTTAAATTTACGTAAAACAATTTTCCAGGTAGGAGTTTAATATTGAAAGAGAGACATGAAAGCCAAGGAATTTTAAATACTATTTTCTACCAGATTTTTTCTTATACCTTCCTTCCCTTTTTCCCCTCCTACTCATATATTTTCTTTTTCTGTAATGAATCATCACAACAGTTCTCTGTTGCACTTCACCTGGCATTTGAATGCTTAGGGAACTCCTGGGATGAATCTTTAAACTGGTTTTTGGTAGACATATTGCCAAGTGCAGTTGTTTCAAAGAAAAAGAGAAACATTTTACCTTGGGCTTAATTGTTCCTTTTTTCTTATTTTAAAGGTTTGGAGACACCTCACTGCAAGAAATAATTAACATGGAAAGCTTAGTGAGGTTGAATTCATATTTTGAGCAGTTCAAGGAAGTTTTGCCCGATGATTGTAAGTATTTTGTAATTAAAGACAAATTTGCTTGAACAGCACAATTCAGGCTGTTTTTTTCATTTGTTTGCTTTATGTTGGTTTTTTAAATGTCGATGGTACAGCAGCCTTATTAACCTCCAAGAAATGGTACAACTCTGTTTTAATTCTTTAGTACTAGAGTGGATTCAAGAGGTTTAAAGCTCAGACTGATTAACTTTCCTTTTTGAGGTTACTTCAGCATCTCTTTCTAAGTGGCTCTTTGTGCTGTATAATCATGCAGTTAGGCAGTGAGATTGTTGTAAGGTAAAGGTGTAAAAGTGACAGGTTCTAGCAGCAGCACTTTTATGTGCAGTTTTTCGTGATGCTCCCTGCACTTACGGTAAAACCTGCACAGAAGAAACTCAGTCACTTCCCTCTGCTTTTCCTTTGGCACTTCCCTGTAATTGTTGCATCTGCAGCCAACAACAGAGAACCTGGAAGAGTGACAAAAGCTACATGCTTAATTTTTACTGGTTTTTTTTTTTTTACTTGCTTGTTACTGCTTGCGGGTTTTTTTCAGAAGGCAGTGGCATAGGTGGTGTTTATAAAAATGGTGAAAATTAATCAATTCATTATTATTACAATCAAACCTCTTCTAAGATTATTTCATGTACCCTACAGTTGCAGTTTTATTCCAGAAATACAAATGCAACAGCATGCAACAAGATAGTAAGAATTCTGTCTGTTAAAGTGTGTTATTGCAAGTTCAGTTACTCTGAATTTTTTTTTGATACAGCTGAGAGCACAACCTGCTTCCCTCCATCCAGGCATTCATAATGCTGCATAATAAATTCTGTGGAATGTTAGCTGCAAAGTTTAATTCTGTATTTTATAGTAGTCTAGCATCAGATTTTTTTTTTGTATGATTCAAAAATTAACCAGTTTAAAATGAATTTTGTTCATGTCTCTGTCTAGTCTTTTATAATAATAATTCCCATTCAGCTCCTTCCTCTCCTTTCCACTGTCCATGCCCCTGTGTTATTAATTCTAAACTCTGCAGAATTACTAATAAATTAGTCTTAGTTCCTTGTCCTTGTTCTGTTAGCTCACCTTGTCTTTAGAAAGAAGAGATGTCCTGTGCCCTCTTTTTGTTTACAGGTATTGCTTTCTTTCTAGGTGTAGAGTTCAAGCAGGCCAGACCAGGACATGCACAGTATCATTAATTATAGAATAGAAATGTAGAAGTGTTTAGGTTGGAAAAGATCTTTAAGATCATCAAGTCCAACTCTGTCCCCAGCACTGCTTAAAGCACTCCTAAACCATCTCTCCAAGTGCCACATCTCCATGTTTTTTAAATACCTCCAGGGTGCTGAGTCAACCACTTCCCTGACCAGCCTGTTCCAGTGCTTGACAACCCTTTCAGTGAATAAATTTTTCCTGACATCCAATCTAAATCTCCTCTGGTGCAGCTTGAGGCTATTTTCTCCTGTCCTGTTGCTGGTTGCCTGGGAGAAAAGCCCTCCTGGCTTTCAGGTGGTTGTAGAGAGAAACAAGGTCCCTGCTGAGCCTCCTTTTCTCCTGCCTAAACAGCCCCAGCTCCTTCAGCTGCTTCTCATAAGACTTGTGCTCCACACTCTTCACCAGCTCTGTTGCCCTTCTCTGGACACCACTGAGGTTTCAGCACCTCGATGTCCTTCTTACAGTGAGAGGCCCAGACCTGGACACAGGATTTGAGATGCAGCCTCACCAGTGCCCAGTCCAGGGGACAATCCCTGCCCTGGTCCTGCTGGCCACACTATTGCTGATATTGCAGGATGCCGTTGGCCTTCTTGGCCACCTGGGCACTGCTGGCTCATGTTCAACAGCTGTGGACCAGCACCCCCAGCTCCTTTTCTACCAGAAGCTTCCCAGCCACTCTGCCCCCAGTCTGTAGCACTGCCTGGGCTTGTTGTGACCCAAGGGCAGGACCTGGCACTTGATTGTGCTGAACCCCACAAAAGTGGCCTTGTCTTATTGATCCAGCCTGTCCAGATCCCTCTGTAGAGCTTTCCTGCCCTCCAGCAGATCAGAACTGCTGCCCAGCTTGGTGCCGTCTGCCACTGACTGAGGATGCACTTGATCCCCTCCTCCTGATCATTGATAAGGGTTTTAAACAGGACTGGCTGCAGAACTGAGCCCTGGGGAGCCACACTGGTGACCAGCCACCAGCTGGACGTAGCACCATTCGCCAGCGCTCTGTGGGGTGGCCATCCAGCTGGGTTGTTTTACCCAGTGACCAGCGTGTCCCACCTAGCCACGAGCAGGTAGTCCAGGAGAATGCTGTGGGAAGCAGTGTTAAAGGCTTCGCCAAGGTCCAGGTAAACAGTGTCCACAGCCTTCCCTCATCTGCTCAGCAGGTCACCTTCCTGTAGGAGGGGATCAGGTTAGTCCAACATGTGTAAAAGAAAGCCTCGTGTGTTACTCAGGAAGGATTCTTTTTGTTACAGTGTCATCTCTTACAGTGCACACCTCTGTGTTTATTCGGTCACTACTTTAGTTGGTGTTCTCTGTGGTTACTCCTTTAACAAAGATGAAACAACAAAAAAGAGAACTTGTTGAATACTTGTAATTGATTGGAGTATCTTGCTACATATGTAAGAGATGATGTGCAACAGTTTGAACACAGAAGATGAGTACTGAAGGTACTCTGAAAAATTTCAACTGCTTTATTTCCCCTTAGTGAAATATTAATAAACAGATCATGACAATGTGGTGTCCGGTGGGTATTTCTTGTAACTGAAGGCTGACCAGCTTGCAAATTTAAAATCAAAAATGTGAGCAGAATATAAACTATCTTCAGAGTTTCTCTGAAGACATGCATGTTCTCCTGTCGCATCTGTGGCACACAAACCAAAACACTGTACCAATCTTGCTCCCTTTGTTCATTCTCTTATTATACTGCTATTAAATTCTGAGTCCCTGAAGTTTTAAATAACTGGAATTTGTATTTCCAATTGAGTTTAATTAAGCATTAATTTGATTCGTTGATGGTACTAAGTAAATCAGAACTTGAATAATTGTTCTAGTTTCAAGAAAACACAAAGGTGTTTGCAACAGGTATATAGAAACACTTCGTAAAAGATCTGTTGAATACAGATGAATAAATGGAGTTGGTTTTGTTTGTTTTATAGGTCTACCTCGATCTCGTAGTCAGACGTGCCTGCCTGAACTGTTAAGATTTCTGGGACAAAATGTTCATGCAAGGAAAAACAAAAATGTTGATATCCTTTGGCAAGCTGCTGAGGTATTTATTCATCTAACCATCTCTGCATAGTTCAGCTGCTTTTCTGTATTCATATGTATTTGCCCTTTTTTATTACTGGTATGTTTGAATTTCTTAATTTGCTTGCATGTAACTTGCAAATGCTGCCAGGTTAGACCTCCTGTAGAATGAGACATGAGGAAATAAAATGTATTTTCTGTATCAGATTTTCTTCTCAACTCCTACAATGAAGTTCTACTCTCTCAAACGTGCCAAACTTTGACATCAAAGCCCTAGACAACATTTGTGTGTCTCGGAGGGGAAGTACAGGTGTTGTCTCTGACAGGAAGTTTGGCCTGTCGAAGAAGTGATGGGTTGTCTATCCCATTTCTAGATATGCCGCAGACTTAATGGTGTTCGATTTACGAGCTGCAAAAGTGCCAAGGATAGGACTGCCATGTCCATCACCCTGGAGCAGTGTTTGATCCTACAGCATGAACATGGAATGGCTCCACAGGTCTTCACTCAGGCTCTGGAGTGTATGAGGAGGTAAGAGTTTGACCTTATCACTTATTCCTGAACGGGGAACCATGCAAACTGCAGAGGAGTGGTGGTCTCTGTTTCCATCCAAAGAAAAAAAAAAGTAAACCAAAGTCAGGAAACTGTAAAACTGACTGCTAGAATTCATCCCTCCTGTGCATGTGAGTTGCATATGCTAAAGCTGGTTCTTACCAGATTTATATCGGATGGGATTGAGTTTTCAGTAGAAAATTGGGAGTTTTCAGACAAGCATGTAAAAATATGTTTTCCGTTAATGCTGAGCTTACAGAACAGGAAACTGGTGCTTCTTTGAAAGTTATTTAATGATGACTTTACCTGAAGTGTCATAGCACTAGGTTTCTTAGTTCTAGATCAGGGAGATTACTCAGGGATGACCTGTCTTTTGTTCTTTGAAACACAGACACCTGCAGTTTGCACTGGTTTTCCAGTGTATTCTCTAGCAGTGAAACACTGCTCACTGGGTGAAATGTCAGTATGCGTGTTTCACACTACAGCAACCAAATTTCATCACAACATGTCAGTGTGCTGTTGTCCTATCAAAATAATGATGTTCTGTATTCTGAAGCAGCAGAGATGTTTGCAGAATTAAGTACTGTACTTAAAAAAAAAAAAATCTGTTTACTGTTGTTCAATGCCTTGTTTCAAGCACTGCTGGAAAACTCCGTAAGTCACATACCAAAAGAAAGGATAAGAAATCTAGCTTTAGTCTATCAATGTAGTTCAACAATGCTGTTCAGTCCTGTTTTTCAACATTCACTCTTATCGAATGTACTGTACTGTGTGTCTTTTCACCAAATTCTCTAGAGTGTTCAATTCTCTTATCCTTTCTGTATGTTTTTGCTGTTTGACCCTTTCTTACTCTTCAGTTACCTAGAAGAAAAATGTCTCATATAATAACACTTGCAGCCTCTTACACTAGTAATTTGGGGTTTTGTACCTACATCTAATTGGGTGGCACTGGGCTTTTTTAAGTTTCCGTTTTTTGCTGCACTTTTTGCTACATTGTCAGAGTTAGTACAGTACATGAAAAGTGCACTCAGAAACTACTTAAACCTTGATATTAGAAACAAAACTTGAAACAGCTTTGTGAGGGAGAACTTACTAACTTAAAATGGACTAAGTGGTTTTCAAACATCTTTATTTAAATGGCGCAACTTGTTGACGTAGACATCTGAAACTGTTATACAGTTTCACAGTTGTGTATTTAATAAGAATAAAACTAACTAGGAGAAATACTGGGAATCTTGTTACTTCCTCCAAATTCTTTACTGGGTCACTGGGTTTTTTAATGCAATCATGGACACAATAGAGAGAGAGAGGTCAATAATAGCATTGTTTGGGTACTTCAGTCTACCAATTTAATATAACACAGGATCAGATAAAACACTGACCCAAGAAAAATACTGCTTTGTGTTGACTTGACTTACACAGGGATATTGAAAGAGGGCAAATTTAATCAAAACCTTTAGCTTGAGTATTCTACCAACATAAGGGCTTGCTCTGGCAGGTGAAGGACATGGCTTTTTCTTTTGTTAAATGTTTGACTAAGAGAGATTGTGCAGGACACCTACTGACTAGTCCAGAAGGAAAACCATGATTAGACCATTCTTGAAGCCGATCACTCTTCCTCATATCTTATTGCTCTGTGGGATTACTGGTTGTGTTTTCCAAATGATTTGTCAGTTCTAGTCAGGAACAATGGCACAGCATTAATAAAGTTTAATGAGAGAGATAGGATTATGGAACAAGTATGTAGGAGTCCAACTCCACCAAATCCATTCCAGCCTGGACAGTTTGACCTGACCTAGACGACAGATACAGGATAAGAAAGGGTAGCAAATTGTATCCAAATTGCTTCCAGGGCATTCAGAAAACTTTGGTTTTGTTCTTTTAACTTGGATCTTTTATTTAACTGTACTGGAAAAGGAAGGTTTGGTTCATTCTTGAAGACTTTTGAAGTTTCTGAGGCATTTGGAAGGACAGGGAAAAAGTACGAGTAATTTGTGAGACTCAAAGTATTTAATCTCTTCTCTACTGACAATTTTCCAGAGGAGAAACATGTCCTTGCTTATACCATTCTTGAAAAAAATTAGGAAAGCATCATCTTCTTCCATGTGATGTCAGTCTTTAGAGGTGTTAGTTCCCACTTACATGTCCTCAGGGACTTCCCTTCTTGTGATAATTGTGTTCAATGAGCAGGGACATCAGGGAGGGAACATGGAGTGTTCTTCTAGATTCTTGTAGAATTTTACAGATAAAAGTTCGTGGCTTTCACCTTAGACACAAATACCCTATTACAATAAACTCATTTTCTGTAAATAAGTCACACCTTTTCTGGTCCTAAATCAAACACACAGTAACTCCCAGCTCACAAACAGTAAAATCATGATGATATGTCTGGAAGTCCAAGCTAAGAGGACATGGCTACCTGACCAGTAAAGGCAGAACAAGAGTCAAAGTCCAGCTGGTTCAGGTAGCCTCTTCCATCTGCAGCCCACGCTCCCCACTAGATCTTTGACTCCCTGCCCTCCCTCTTCCTACCAGGTTTCTGTCTTGTCAGAAATGCCAGTGGAGCTGTTCTTGGGAATATGCTCTGAGGCAGTTTCAGTCAGGATCATCCTGGGCTGCAAAATCCTTTACATGTTTAGGGCAGCCCATCTCATTTTCATTAAATGAAATCAATTAGGAAGGTGCAACACAAGCAATTTAGCCAACAAAGAGCCATCTTCTCTGATAGAGGCTCTTGAAAAGCAGCTGGAAATGAGGTGAGGAAAATCACCAGGGTGCTGACTAAAAGGATTACATAATAAAGTCCTAGGAGTCATGTTTGAGTATGACCACTCACTGCAATAAAACAGCTACGATAAAAAGGTTGGATTTCTTTACTGATTGACCTGCTTTAAGAATAAAATCATATTGAGTTGAGCTAGACCACTTGGAAGATGCCCACCCAGCTGCTCACTAACTTCTCCCAACAGGACAGGGGAAAAAATATGTGAAAGAGCTTATGGGTTGAGATAAAGACAGGGAGATCCCTGGCCAGTTACTGGTACAGAACTTGCAAAACAGAAAATTTTTTTATTTATTGCCAATGTATTGGAGATGTTAAGAAATAAAGATGAAAATTAAAAAACCTTGCCCTCCACCTCCCTTCTTATCCCAGGCCAAAGTGTTCCACTGCTTCTTTCTCATCTCCTCTACCTCCTCCCCATGCAGAGCAATGCACGGTGGATGTGGAACAGGGATTTGCAGTCAGTCCATAAGTCCTCTGCTCCTTCCTCCTTGCGCTCTTCCTCCACTCCAGTGTGGGTCCTTCCCATGGGCTGCAGTCCTTCAGGATGAACCTGCTCCTGCGTGGGCTTTCCATGGTCTCCAGTTTCCTTCAGTAAATATTCATCTGCTGCACTTTGGGTCCTCCATGGGCTGCCCGGTGGATAGTTCCTCTCCATGACTGCAGGGGAACTGCTTCACCTCTTTCTCCTCTCTTTCACTGACTTTGGTGCTCCCAGGGCTCTTTCTCAGATCTTTTCCCATCACTCTTCACTGCCATGCAGCGCTTTGCCCTTTCTCACACACTCAAGGCACCAGCATGGCTGAGGGCTCAGTTGTTCCTGCAGTGGGTCACTGAAGCTGGCTGGAGCCAGCAGTGTCCAGCATGGGGCAGCCCTGGCCTCTCCTCACAGAGAGAATTCTCATATGCAAGCTAAATTAGAAGGGAATTTGCTGTGTCTCCTAACCATAATCCTCTCCTAGAGGTAGTCTGCTGATGAATGTTTGGATTTAAGACCCTGTACAATTTGGAATATTTGATATTTCTGAAAGATGACTTTTCACCCTTCAGGGGGAAGCATCTACATGGGCCAACAGTGACAAAGAAAGCACTTTCCAGCACTTGCCTCCATTCCCACCATATGTGTCTGTGTATACGTCTTTGTGTAAAATTGAGTAGCATTGATGCTAATTTTTGATAGTGGAGATGTGGCGTGTGATGTTCATAATGCCAACTTAATATTTTTAGCCTTCCTTCTTTACCTCTCCCATTGTTCTACATGTTATCTATATTCTAAAGCACTTTTCTTCCTCCAGGCCATTTCATTGAGCCTTTATCCACCACTTTCCAGTAAACACTGGGTTTCCACTGGCTGATTCTGCTGAGCACATACACACTCTCCCCACTGCTACAAAGATAATTGGGATTTGTAGGCATCACAGATTCAATCTGCCCTTGTCCACTGTAGGCACCAGGAGTGAAATCATGTCTTAATCACCAATTTGGATCAAATCCAGATCAGAAATACAGTTGGTTTAGCTCCTTGCCCACCTAATTCCATTTGACTTGATGTGTCACCAGCATCTGAATGCTCTTTTTCACCGCCTTCAGGGTGTGTCTGATTTCCTGCATGACATTGTCTGATGCTTACATAACCCTGCTACTCAACCATCAAGGTTATGGATGGTTTGTTATGGATGGAGCAAGTGCACAAGCTCAAACAGTATCAGGCTTACAGATCGCATTAAGAATGACAGAATCATAGAATTTTTTGTGTTGAAAGGGACCTTGAAGATGATCTAGTTCCAACACCCCTGCCTTGGACAGGGACACATTCAATTAGACCAGGTTGCTCGAAGCTCCACCCAGCCTGGCCTTGAACACTCCCAGGGATAAGCATCTCTGGCTGCCTCACCACCCTCAGAGTAAAGAATTTTTTTCCTTCTATCTAATCTAAACCTGTTCTCTTTCCCTTTAAACCTATTCCCCCTTGTCCTGCCACTACATGCTCTTGCAAACCGTCTCTCTCCCTCTTTCTCGTATGCTCCCTTCTAGTACTGGAAGGCTGCAATACGGTCGCCCTTAAGCCATCTCTTTTCCAGGCTGAACAAACCCAATTCTCCCAGCCTTTCCTTGTAGGAGAGGTGCTCCATCCCTCTGTTCATCTTGGTCATTTAGTTGTTGCTTTGTGAACTAAAAATAGAGTTGTAGTGCTCAGGGTATAAGAGCGATCCAAAATGGAAGACCACGCTATAAAGCCTACCAGGCTACCTGAGAAGCTGTTCTTCACTGTAGCCTTTGGTGCTTAGTGTAAGGATTGGGGTGCACAGTGAGATGGGCTTTGCAGCATGTCTTCTGAAATAAGCCTATTGATATACCCTTGGATTCATGTCCAAGCAGAAAAATAGGTGGGTGGTTTTTTGTTTGTTTTTTTTTTTTTAATTAATGTGTTGGACAGGTAGTTAAGAGGTTAAATTAAATCACTGCAGCCCACAAGGAAAGATGTTTGAAAGGGTCAAATACTACAATGGTTATTCATGTTCAGCTTGCTTTTCAGAGCTCCACTTCTTTAAGGCATGGCAGAGCAGCATGGGGTATTATTGCTGGGTAATCTGAAAGAATGAACATGGAAAACCATTAATGTTCAACCTACATGTGTTTATTTTCACTAGACTACAGTACTTCTTTCTTATTTTTCTCTTTTATTCTCTTTCCCTCTCCTTATTTTTATAATTGTACTGGTACATATTTTTGAGACGTTTTTCCACTCTTTCTTTACTTCATCTTCTGGTTTTGTTGTGCGTTCTTCCATGTTTTTTCATTTTCTTGACCACCTTGTGTTGCCATCTCTTTTTATCCATCCATTTGCATGTCTGTCTTCCTTTCTGTTTTATTTTCCCTCTTCCCAAACTTCTTCCTTTTCACAGCATTGGAACACGGGAGATAGTCACCCAGAAGAACTTGAGTGGCTTGGTGCCCATCCGAGATTTCAGACTAGATCCCAGCCTCCTCTACTCTATTCCTTTACTAGCTCTCAGCCCCAATTTACTGATTGTGTGGCTGTTTCTGAGCATAGCGTACCTGGTGGCCAGATTACGTTGCAAGTGAAGATAGAGTTCAAAAACAAAAAAAAAAAAAAAGCAAAAAAAAAAAAAAAGAAAAAAGAGAAAAACAACAAAAACCACAAAAACAAAAAATGAATGCTTGAATGTGTATTGCCACTTGGTACCTGCTGGACAAAGGAATGTGTCATAGCATTGTCTGCCAAGAATTATTATTATGCCTTACAATTTTACGTTTCTATTGTACTAAACTGTAAATAGACATCAAATTATTTTATCAAAAAGAATTGTATTGAAACTTTAAATTATTGTTCGCTTTCAGTGCTTGTAACATAGTCTGACATTGGCCTGTTACCTCGTTACTTTAGCCGGCCTGAAGATCTCTTATCTCTTACCAAATACAGTTTTGTGTTACTTGTTTCATGTATTCCAGAGAAAGGAACTCTGTCTGAAAAGAATTTGTATTTTTTTGTATATTTAAAGTGTATGCTAATCTTGCCTTTCATTTTTATGAGGTATGAAGAGAAAAATAAAAACATGGGTGGGGTTTATAAGAAATTGTAAGAAATTTATTTAAAGAAGTAACAAATTTATACTTTCAATGCAAAGCATAATATCCAAATTACATTATTGAACAGTTTGTAGAACCATAGTCTTGTTCCTTTCTCATGGTTAAATATATTCTAATAGACTAGAAAACACTCAGAAAACAACTTGCAGTGTGCTGCATGCAGAATTATTTCATTCTATTTGTAGATCTGCATTTTGCAATGTATTAAAGACATGAGGAAAATGAACCTGGTGGTTAGGAAGGAGATGTGACTGGCATTAGCCTGCTAATGATCCATTATCTATTTTAGGTGCCCTGTTATAGAACTTACTGTGAAATAGGGTCATCCTAGAAGCTAAAGATAATGGTCTTTAATTTTCAGGCAAGAAGAGGGAGGTATCAGTTAACTCCTTTAGTAGGTGGGTTTCAGGTTTTCCACTGAGCTTTATTTTAATTACATTAGACTCAATATTACTGTTACTTCCATTTTTAAGCGTTGCACAGCTTTAATAAATTATGATGCTGATAGTGACTTAGTGGTAAGCGAGTGAGGGTAAGTTAACTTTTATTTAAGTGGTGAGACTGAAGTGGCTTCCTAGTTTAGTGATGCAGAGTAATTGCAGATGAAATTTGATCATCGTTTATATATAACATCAAACTAGGGGAGGCCTATTTAAACTGAAAGATTTTGTTGATGCTGTGGTTTGGCAGAGCTTGTCAATAGCAATAGCTGATAAAAAAATAACCTCATTTAATGTAGTTTGATAAATTCATAAAGAGTTTTACTTTGCTTGGTGCCTGAGATGACATTGGGCTTCTGAGGAGAACTAGTACTGTGATTTGTATTTTCTACTATTAACTTGCTCAAAAAATATAGATAGCTTTAGCTTTTATTATAAATTTTAATGGAATTGAAAGCTGCTGAGAGAAGTATGCTGAAATAAAACAACCAAAAAAAAACCAAAAAAGCACAGTTAGAATAAAAATCAGAATTAAATCCTAAATGTGGATTTAATTATTCTAACTTAAAAAAAAAAAGTGTGTGAAGTGTGTGGTTATATTTGTGTCTTCATTAAATCAGACTGTACAGTACACTATCTTTTAATATTTTTCCTCACTATTCTTCCAATTTTGTTTTTAAAAGAAAAAACAAAACAAAACAAAAAAACCCACCACAAAGACATATATGTTTATTTATGCATACAGAGCACTTATCCTATTTACTCTTAGCTGCAGTGGGTTTTGGTACATCCTCAGTGCTGTTGAGGGTTATCACAGTGGGGTGGTTTGGTACACTATCTTTTAATATTTTTCCTCACTATTCTTCCAATTTTGTTTTTAAAAGAAAAAAACAAAACAAAACAAAAAAACCCACCACGAAGACATATATGTTTATTTATGCATACAGAGCACTTATCCTATTTACTCTTAGCTGCAGTGGGTTTTGGTACATCCTCAGTGCTGTTGAGGGTTATCACAGTGGGGTGGTTTGGTACACTATCTTTTAATATTTTTCCTCACTATTCTTCCAATTTTGTTTTTAAAAGAAAAAACAAAACAAAACAAAACAAAAAAACCCACCACAAAGACATATATGTTTATTTATGCATACAGAGCACTTATCCTATTTACTCTTAGCTGCAGTGGGTTTTGGTACATCCTCAGTGCTGTTGAGGGTCATCACGGTGGGGTGGTTTGGCACACATCCCTGTGCTGTGCTGACCCCTGCTGCCGCTGTGTCTCCATGGAAATCATCTGTTCTTTTCGGCTGGCACTGGCTTGTCTGCCGGGGGTGCCCCAGTCTGCCCTTTTACAAGGTGAGCACTTGTCAGGATGGGCCGTGGCCTTGGGCTTGCAGTGCGGGGAGTGTCCTGGCTTCAGTCTAACCAGATGTGAAAGCAAGTTCAGAATCACAGAATATCCTGAGTTGGAAGGGCGGAGGATCAGTTCCTGGCTTGGCCCAGGACAGCCGCGGGCTGTGCTGAGAGCGCTGTCCAAACCCTTCCTGCGCTCTGGCAGCCGCGGGGCCATAAACACTTCCCGGGGCAGCCTGTTCCGCGTCCAGCCACGCTCTGGTGGCAGGCACATTCACCGGGCTCCCTGAGATTATGCATCTCTTTAAAGGATGAAGGTGTTGCTCATGATTGCCACTAGGGTTGCGCCTTAAAACTGTTTGGAATGAAAGCCCAGGCTTTTTGGATACAGTGTGGGTTTTTTCATTTCTTCTTAATTTTGATGGGGACAAGTTTGGGGGTTTTTTTTCTTTTTGGAGCCTGGTCTGTGCTTTTGTTAAGGCATTCAGATTTAAGATGCAGTAGTGCATCCTACTTAGGTGCTTCCAAGAGAAGGAAGATGGCATGTGAAATGTGGGAAATAAATCCTTGTCACCGTATCTGTGCCATGAAGGACACATGCAATATCCAGACGCAGTGAAATGTGATATGAAGAGAATGATTCACTTTGCAGTTAAAATGCTTACCTAGCATCACATATTTGCTAGTTAAACTTACTGCTTTTATTAGTTCTCTGAAGTATGATTTGTGCAAACTTTTGATGTATCTATTTGGCTGCATGAGCCGTCGGGGGAGTTCTGTGAAACACAAACCAGTGCCAGAAAAACAGTGTCATCACAGATGATCCATTCTATAAAAGGAAAGCACAGAATGTACTCCGGAGACGAATTTCAAACTTAGTTAAACTATTCCTTAAGGCAAAAATAAATTACTGCATTTTAGGAAGTTAAACTAGGTGTTACATACAGAACACAGTTACAGCCAGTTTCATGAACCAAAATTAGAAGAATGGTGAGGTTTGTAAGAGCACGAGAGCTTTCAAACTGAACCAGAATCCAAAGCCTCCTTTGGAATCAACTGATCACAGCTTACCTGGGAGATGCTGCAGCGTCTCCAAGGCAGGACTAATCTGACATTTCCACCGCAAGATGCTGTACTGTACACTTTGCCATGAAGGTCTAGTAAGTCATTGTTTAGGTTCCAGTCCTCAATCAGGGAAAATAATTCTCCTGCAAGCCTAAATTGATTTATAATATATATTTAAAAGATAGTGCTTCCTCTTTGTATGTCTGTTTTTTGGATATAATCAAAGGAACTCTGGATTACATTTACAAGTGTAAAGAAGCCTTATAACTGGAGTAGTTTTCTATTGTAGCACAGAACCTCTTTGTAATGTGGGGCAGTTGCACCAAAATATTGGGTGAAAATTAAATTCTGCACAGCTTTGTTTCTTTGGGGTGATGACTGTCAATGCAGCCAGTCTTTTTTGCACTGCTATTTTATGATTAGGACTTTTTTTTTTAGATTGCTTTGTTTTCATGTCCATTTATGCATGCAGAGATAACTAGAAAGGCATACATTATTTTTGTATCAGCTCTAATCTTTAAGTAAGTACTTATAATACTGACATACAGGGAACAATAAAATTGCTTTAAATCTCTTATAGAGAGATCAGCAGGTTTTGGTTTTCAGCTTTATGTGTTAATAAATTAGCAGAACTGCGTTTAAGCAATCCCTTGGGATCCCTTGTGCAGTGAATGGCATGTGAACTCCACAACAGTGTACCTTGAAATACATGAAACCGTGAAATACAGAGAAAGAACCTTTTCAGTAGATGTGCTGCTGCTTTCTAGAAATGCAAAACTAGCAATCAGACATAGCTTGTGTCCATTCTGTGTGCTTCTTACTGGCATTGTATGATGAATCATCTCTTTTAATATTTGCAGTGGCAAATTAATTAAACGCTCATTAAATATAACCAACTTTATTTTAATGCTATAAAATAACCAGTTCATTTCATCTTAAAGTCTTTTTTTTTTCCCTTTTACTGCTGTCATTTTTTGTGCTTGTTTTTTTCCCCAGTGAGGGTTGTCGCCGAGAAAATACAATGAAGAATGTTGGATGTCGCAAGTATGCATTTAATTCCCTGCAACTGAAGGCTTTCCCAAAGTATTACAGGCCTCCAGAAGGAACTTATGGAAAAGTTGAAACATAAGCATACAATGTCCTTTAATTGCTGTTCCATTAAAACATGTGGATACACTCTAGATTGACACATGATTTCATCATCCAGAAGAGATAAATAACCTTCTTGTATGTTTCGTTAGGTCATACAGAGCATGTTACTGAATTGGAATCTATAGTAACAATTATTCTGACACCTTAGCTTGAGAATAGTGTGATGACTCTGCCCGTTTCAATAGCCTTCAGTGTATGTAAGATGAGCAGATACTGTGCTACCTAATAATTACCTATATGCAAATAGCTAGGTACCCCCCGGATGGGCAAGCGCTCTCGGAACGGCATTTGGGCAGCTGTTTCCATAACATCTTTTTATACTGAATTGATTTCAGATTGAGCTTTTCCTAAACTTTTTAAAACTGAGAGTGAACTCAAAAGTTGTAAATAAAAAGGATCCTAGACAGTTTAGTAACTGTAGAACGCATTGTTACAATCAATAAAAGGGGGTTTGATTAAAAAAAAAATCAGCACAATAAGAGCCAGGAGAAAGAATTGTTTTACTGTATATAGGATGCCACCTTCATGTATGAAATTAACAATATATAAAAAGCCAGATGTGAGGTCTAGTTTATAATTCTGTTAAAATAAAACAAATTCCTGTCATCTTTGGCAGATAAGGCCTTGGGCACACGACTAATTTTTAAAAGTATTTCAGAAACATCATGATGCTTAACTGTTAATGCCAGCAACAGTTCCCCGTGCCCTTCCCCACTCTAAGGCAAGTGCAACAAGCAAGTTGCTGACGTTGCACATGACACGTGCAGTATATTCCATGGTGTTGTACATCAATTAACACATTTTTACCCATGGTTTTTTTATATCACTTCTGGATTGTAAGCATCAGTATCTCGGGGCGCTACGTTATTTTGGTCGGCGTACAATTTTTCTGTATCAGCTTTGTGTGTCATTCAAAATTCTCAAAGTGCCCAATGCATCCCCCTTGCTTCAAAATCAAAAATCATCCCCCCTTGCTTCAAATTGGTTTCTGTTTACCTCTGCATTTTGCCTGTTGAGAGTCCTGCTGGGGGAGTGTGGCTGGTGTCAGGGTATTTCTGAGGAAGGTTGCAATGCCCTGTGTTGATAGGGAGGAACTGCTCAGTGCTACTGCTTGTGCCTGAGAACCACAGGTGGTTCTAGCTTATGACAAAGGTGGTCGGTTGGATAGCATTTGATAAAAAATGTTCAACAGATCTCCTCTGAAATAATCTCCCAAAGAATGCCTTTGAAGCTAAGATAGCATTTTAAAAAGCAGCTAAACATTCATTTCCAGATTTTAACAGGATCCAGTAATCTCTAGCTAGTTTCATTCAGCACATGTCCTTTCCTTCTTGGTTTCTAAGAATCTGAGTTTTAGAATAGAAAAAATCTGCCCATTTATTCTTGTGGGAGTAGCAACAGCCAGGTAAGTATATGGCTGTTTTCTGATTTCTTTCTCCCTCTCACTGATGTTTGTCTGTGCTGTCACTGCTCTATCAATCAGCCATGTTCATTCTGCTCCCATGTAGATTTGGGGGTTACAGGTCCAGCAGTTTTTGCATTTTGCTTTTTGCAGTTTAACACTGAGCAGCATGTCACAAAGCCAGGTCAGACAGTTCTGCTGAACTAGGCTATTACCATTATTTTAGGCTCTTTAGGATAACAAAACATGGAATTCTGTGCAAAAGCAATGTATTGTAGTACTTACCCTAGGTCTGAACAAATCATCTACAGTAGAACAGTCCCTCAGAAATGTTACAAACCCTGTTTTCCAAATAATAAGTGTTGATTTTGTTTTACTGTTTGCTAATAAGTAAACAAATATATGATGAAAATTTTTTTCAATGGGATCTCTTTAGACATGCTACTCCATTAGTTCTGCTCAGCCTTCAGTCCCTGGCCCATTTTTAAATGCTACTTTATTTTTGTATAAACTATGCTCTTTATATCCCTTAGTTTTTATGAGTTGATAATTTTATTTTGTCTATTTCAAATGTGGTTTATTTCAAGTCCTGTATTGTTACACTAAAAATCTCCCGATGTTCAGCTTCAGAAGGAAAAAACAAATGTCTCTTGTAACAATTAGCAGCGCCACTCTCTTAGATGGTGGCCAACAATCATTAGACCTGATATAGAGCTTAGCAATCCTTTATTTATTTTGTATAGCAATGTAATCTGAAAAAGTTGCTGAATTTTGCCTGCGCACGGTGGAGCTGCAGCCCCGGGTGCCGTGCAGTTGTGCCGGGTGCTGAGCTGCTGAGCGCGGTGTCCCCGTGGCGTGCCCTGGACACGGCACTGCCAGGATGGGCACAGCACTGCCAGGATGGGCACGGCACTGCCAGGATGGGCACGGCACTGCCAGGATGGACATGGCACTGCCAGGATGGGCACGGCACTGCCAGGATGGGCATGGCACTGCCAGGATGGGCATGGCACTGCCAGAATGGGCACGGCACTGCCAGGATGGACATGGCACTGCCAGGATGGGCACGGCACTGCCAGGATGGGCATGGCACTGCCAGGATGGACATGGCACTGCCAGGATGGGCACAGCACTGCCAGGACGGGCACGGCACTGCCAGGATGGACATGGCACTGCCAGGATGGACATGGCACTGCCAGGATGGGCACAGCACTGCCAGGACGGGCACGGCACTGCCAGGATGGACATGGCACTGCCAGGACGGGCACGGCACTGCCAGGATGGGCACGGCTCGGGCTCCTCCCGAGGGCAGTGCCAACAGCGAGGGCTCGAGTGGTGCATCCAGAGCAAACTGTGACACGTGAAATCCACATGGGACCTTCACAAGGGGGAAGGGAGCTTTTCTGTTGCACAGCAGAGGCAAATCTAAGGATTACTGTAAAATGAAGTTCTGTCTAATGTTCCTTTTTTGAGTACATTTTTTAAATTATAAAACATACAAAGGTAAAAGAAGAAAACTTGCCAAGTATGTTCTGTGTATGTTCTGTGAAAGTACCTACAGCACAGTTGCCTTTTTTTCATTTATACGTGTAAAATTATTGTATTATATGACAAAGTTTTGTCCCAACACGACTGTATTTGCAAAGCTTTGTGCATTGAAATATTTTTATTTATTTGGTTTTGGGCAGTATTACTATATCATAAACATATGGCTACTGTTTTATATATTCTAGTTCATCCAATCCATGTATGCTGTAAATGTGCTAGTCTTTAGGATGAAACCAATAAAGAACTGACAAGAATAACAATGGTGGCTTACTTTTAATGTGTCTGTGGTAAGTGAAAATAAACACTTTCAGGCTCCTTGACTTGATACACTTTTATCTGTTGGAGAGCATATAAAACCAAGTTGTGTAGGGAGTCATTTTACACAGATGTGCAAGTCAGGAAGTAGTAACTTCTAACCCCTGCTGAAGAACAGCTGATACCAATTTTCCGTAGTTATAAGTGAGGCACCAGCTTGTCCCACATGCTGCACATTGTGCAGCAGCAGTTAAGTAAAGAAGTGATATGAGGTATTTTTCTTCCTTAATTTTATCTACTTCCTCTGTGAATATTCCATAAGAGCTTCCTGAGCTTTGTTCTCTGTTCTTTCTCTTTTCCTTCCATTAGCAGAAATTTTTCTCTACTGCTGCTTCTCATTGAGCCAACTCATCCCTCCAAGCAGCTTTAGGATTTGGGCTGCTTTTCCAGAGGGACAGGTTGTCCTTTTTGATGGTTATTTTGATTTCAAATTAAATACAGTTTGTATAGTATTGTAACAGACCATAATTCAGAGCATTCTGATTTCTGTAAAATATGAGGAATAGAACACAAAAATATAATTCTGTTTCAGCTGGGAGTTTGAGAATTGCCAAATAGAAATTTCTTTGTGTGAAAGAGAGCTGAGGAGCATTGGTGGAGCTCAGTGAATTCGTTTTTTTAGTTACATAAAAGAAAAAACAATAGAAGATAAAAAGCTACACTGCTTTCATTCAAAATGTAGAAATAGAAGATGCTTGACGGGGAGGAATTCCTGAACAGCAAATGCAGAATCAGATTCATATATGTGCATATATATACAAATTTCAGTAGTTGTAATTGGTGTTTAAAAGGTATCTACCAGTATTATTCCTAATTTTAAAAGTTGGGGTGGTTAAAGGATGGTTGAAAACCTGACATCTTTAAAAGGCATTCTGAGCTCTCAGGAAGTGTCACATGTTTGAAGCTGGTGACTATGTCTCCATAAAGATTGCTCCATTTGGCGCCCGCAGTGACCGTGGCTCTGGGCTCCCTGTGCGCCCGTGGCCGGGCGAAGGGCATTTGTGTGCCTGTGGGCTGTAAATGATCCCATGGGGAGCTGCTGGCAGCAGCAATGACCACATGCTCTGCTTGGAGCAAAACTCCATCTCTTCCCCCATGACTTCTGCTGCCCTTCAGGCAGGGCTTGAAGTGCTGGTAGAGGCATCTGTGTACGGGCACCAACAGCAACAGCACATCTGAAGGGATTACCTGATGCCACAAATGTGCCTAAAGTCTGAAACATGTACTGGGACAAAAGAGAGGGAATATTCATAGATGAAACACAAAAAATGCATGAGAGAATAGAAAACCAAGAAGGGTACAACAAAAAATAGCAAACCACTTGTGTAAACCATAGAAAGAGTCATCAGAAGAAACTGTATGTAATTTTGATGATCAAGGGTGAGCTTTTTCAACCTTTTTCAGTTTGCGAATTCCTAAATATCTCCAAGACTTGTATGTTAAGAAACTTTATATATTGTTGCTGACTGCATGTGGGTTTGTTTAAAATATCTCTTCCCAATGAACTGCAAGACTTCTAGGCAATGAAGGGGAAAACATAACAACAACCTCTTTTTCTCATACTGCTTTAAATGTCAGGAAGACTTTCCCGATTCATGAAATATTTTGCTCTTCACAATTCAGGATGGATGCAGTTTATCCATTTATTCACACTGTGATTTGAAGAGGGGCAAGCAGGAAATGGGTAAGTAACAAGAGTGACTGACACGGACACAGGGGTCACCTGGGACCTTTCAGCTTGGACACCAGGAATGCCATAACCCTGCTCACCATGGGGAGCTGGTGGGAGTGTGGTGTTAATAACACCAAGGTTGGGGGTCTGGTCCCTGTATGGGCAGTCACTTAAGGGTTGGACTCGGTGGTCCTGGTGGGTCCTTGTGACCCAGAATACTCTGTGATCCTGCGTGACTGACACACCAGGGAGGTTTGGGGGCAACGTGACCCAGCCAGGGGTTCCTACTTGCCCACTTCCACCCGCAGCCACCTGCATATTCCCACCTACGCTGGGTGTCCTGGCCAGACAGAGAGGCCCCACAGCAGTGGCCACTGCCTTCCTCTGGGCAGAGACACTGGTGGGAGGGAGGGAGGGCACTGTGGAAGCAAGGTTGGCCTGGTGGCGTGGTGCTCACACACGTCCCCTCAAACATCGCTCCTCGTGGGCAAGCGCTGCTTGGCAGCACAGACCATCCCCTCTCCCACTGTGCAGCATCTCTTGGGGAAATGTGCTGGGAATGTAGTATCATTTCATCTGGCAGGATTGAGAGTCCTGTTGTAGTGTTTGCTAGATCCCGCACTTAAGTGAAACATCCTGAAGATCACCCTCTGGTTGCTGCCTATCATTTAGTTTTCCATTGGCTCAGCACACTGGTGGTGCCTGAAGTTTCCATTTTGAAACAGAGGCAAGTTGATCTTTGGAGCTCCTAAAATAAAAGCAGTAAAACAGGTTCACCTGAAGGCAAGATAGCTTTTAAGTGCTCTTAGTATTTGTCTACAAATTGCTTAAATTTGCCATGTCTCAAAATCCTGCTGTTAGCCTACAGTACAGATTTGAGAAGTTCTGAAATGCAATATTGGAATAACTCACCTTTTTTTAGGCATTTCAAGAGGTTGATTGAATTGCCACCAACTGATGTTGGTATCAGGCAAATGATGGCACTAGAACCAAACACTGAAATCATTGAGACTACCTGCTGCTCTGAAATTGTTGATAAATGTTGATAAAATGTCTTTCATGTTTTAGGTTTGTAACTAACATGAGGTGAACCTGCCCAGGTGTTTGAGAGACATCTGTCAGGTCTGGAATAGCATTTGTTAGCTACAAGAGGATACCGTCCTTCTGATGGGTTTTTCTGTATTTTTTTCTGACAGCAGAACTCTCTCATTTGGGGATATTCCTGCCCCCTTTGATCCTCCAACTGTGGTGTTTCATTCCGTGTTCTTTGCGCTGTGTTTTGACCAAATTTCCCATGAGTGTGTCAGGACTTTCTTTCACAGCGCACAAACTTCTATTTTCAATCTGCTTTAGTTCCAAGCATGAGCAAGTGGGTGTTCAAGTGGGCGTTCCCTTGAAATGCTGGGGCCCTAGCCACAGCTTCATGGTCTGTAGGCAAATGGCTGAAGAGGAGTCTCTTTGACTTTTCTCACTTCCTTGTGAGACTTAGAATTTCTCTCCTGAAACTTCTAGTTCTTAAAAAAAAAAGTGAGCGAACTTTCTGTGTGAAAAACATGGCTTTACAATACCTATATGGGATTAGTGTCTGGAAGTGGATAACTTTGGAACACCTATGTGACATGGCAGGAGCTAGAATAAAGATCATTAAGAAATACCAGCCAGCAGAGTGCATATTTTCTGAGGAAATGGGCAATGTTTGTGCTTACTGTGTGTATCTAGGTTGGTCCTGTGTGGTACCATGGGCTGACTCAGCACACAAAATCCACCTGTCATCCTTGGCTGTGTGCCTGGATCTGCAGTGAGCTGCACACTCCAGATTCTGGCTCCACTGCTGCCATCACCAAAGCTTTGCAAGAACCACTTGGACTAAATCTACAAATGACACTTACAACCTAAAGCTTGCTCAGCTTGTAGATGTCTTAGTTACCTGATGAACTTCCAAGGCTTTCTGTATTAGGAATTGCTAATGAGAAGTTGGTCAGTGAGATTCACCTCAGCCCAGGCTTTCTTCTCTCACTGCCCGGTGCTGGGAATAGGGACAGGGACTTGTACCTCTGGCCTTGCTGACACAGCCACGGCCTTACCCCAGCCACATTTGTCACACCTGGTTGAGAGTGGACAAGGTCCTCCAGAGCTGCCTGTTCCCTGTTCTCTCTCTGCATTGCAATCCTCAGAAATCCATCACCAGCAGGCACCGTCCTTCCCCTCCAAACGCTTGCTGCAGCTTCACTGCATCAGCTGTTGCACAGGATGCTGGAAACTGGGCTCTTCCTTTTCTGTTCTTTGCTTCTCTCCCTTTCCCCCAGTCATCCTCAGAAAGCAACTCCAAAAGCACCAGGTGGCTTTTTCAGTAAGGCAGTGAAGTGCTGCTGATTTAGGCTCTGAGAAATCAGTGGGAATTTGACTGAGTGGAGAGATGGGAAAGTGACTTCTCCTTTTGCCAGGGGGGGTTGTCAGTGAGGCAGGCAGGATGAGTGCCATGGGGCATTTCCAGGGACAAGCGGTTTCTTGGGGTGAATTTATCCTAGGTTAGCTACCTGTTCCTCACAGCTTGGGATGAAGGCAAGAAGCAGCCTCTTGTTTGTAATTCTGTGGCCCAAATGTTCCCTCCATGAAGATTCCTGCAGTGGGGCTTGCATTTCATAAGCAGTGCCGTTCTGCTGGTGAGGCTACCCAGGGGCCAGAGAAACTCTGATTTTCTGAGTCCTGCTTGGACAGGCACAGAAGTGAGAATTACTTAATTAAACAAGCAGTTAGTGGGTAAGATTCAGCAAGCAAATAGATTCAAGACTTACCAACCTGAATTAGAAACCTCAAAATATCTGTACTTTGTGATAGGAAATCCCATCCCTAGCTCATGTCCTATCTTGACAGTGGCTTTTACCTTGTATCTGTGGAAGAGCAAACATAGCATGGGATTTCCACATGTATTTGCACAGACTTTTTTTTTTAATCATTTGCATTTTTGGAAGTAGGTTTGTCAGAATTGTTAGCTCTGATTGGATTTATTTAGTGCCATTATGGTGTTTTCCATTGTGTCACTTTCTCTCCACTTCCCCTTCTCTGAGTATTCACTTCTTTATTTCTTCTTGGGCTCTCATCATTTGAGTCCTCAGAGGATGAGGATTATGATGTTTATGCAGATTGTGCACAGAATACTTAAACTAACTTCTGAGTTTGTCTCTATAGTGGAAGTAGTAAACCAGGAAAATGATGGCTGATCTAGAGACTGTAGCTGTTTTGTTTGGTTTTTTTTTCATTATTATTATTGGTTTTATTTTATTGATACATTCCTGTCTACTCTCAGGCTATGGACATAGATAGACAGCAATATGATCACTGTTCTTGTTTTCATATTATAAATCAAGAGTGATAGTTATTTAGAGAATACAAAACTGGTGAATAATGTTACTAAAAAGGTGGGGAAATCATTTTGTGTGGTGAGCAGATATAGAAAAGAGATACTGAACACACCTATGCAGAAGAGGAAAGAAAGAGAAGTTGTTCCTTTTAGATAGTTTGATGAAAGAAATATCAGAATAAATACAGGAAGTAAATAGTTTGATTGCATTAGGCTTGTTTGGCATGTTGTGATAGTATGCTTGAAGAGAAGTAAAAGCCTGGAGTGACTGGTCTTTGCCCTGGTTTGTGGACTTTCCCTACTGAACTGCAAGAACTTTCCAGTTCCTTTGCTGTAGGACTCCTGGCACCACCACTGTTGAGGAATGGCAGCTGTGTAGCCTGGCAGTGGGGAAAGGAGTGTTAATTTTCCCAATGCACTGTTAATTACAGCAAAATGCTACTACTAAATCTGAAATGTTTTTTCCAACAAGAAAAAAAGCCTTAGAGGAAATCCTAAAGCTACTGACACTCCGGTGGTGTCCAGATTGCTCTTGGCAGCCACAGAGGGGGGCTGTTGATCCAACAGTGGAACTCTCATTCTTCACCCTGCAAAGGGAGGAAACGGCATTACTCACATTTATTGAGTATGGGGAAGTGTTTTCCAGTGTGCCAATTTAATCAGAGTTCCTAAAAGCCTTTTTTCCCCCCATGAGTTATTATTGCTGTATAGAGCAAATCAGTCTTTTCACAAGGAAGCTCCATTAAATTACAAAGTCAGGACAAATACTGTCCATTTTCTGAAGTCCTCTGGTGTTGAACCTGCTGACTTGAGCAATATTCCGTTTTTATTGTTCTAATAACTGCACCATATGGATTTTTGCATGCAGTTGATCAATGCAAGGGCACTAAGTCAGCTCACAATGCACTTCATTCTCATTCCACATACCTGGAACTGTGGCTTCAACTCGCAGCTGGTACCCAGCTCCCACATTTTCACATCTGAAATTAATTTCCACATAACCATGAGATATTCTGTGTGCTGACAGTCGTAGCATGGATGTTTACTTTCTGTTTGAGCTGAGTTTTCCATTTTGAGCATTTCTTTAAAATGATGAATTCAGCTTCTTCAAAGAGAGGACCATCTTTAACAGGAACAGGACCATACAACCATTTAGGTGGGAAAAACCTCTCAGATCATCAGGCCCAACTGTTGACCTAACACTGCCAAGTCCATCATTAAACTATGTTCCCAAGTGCAACACGTATTTTAAATACCTGAGCAGCCTGTTCCAATACTTCACAACTCTTCATGAAGAGGTTTTTTCTAATAGCCAATCTAAACCTCTTTTTTTCCACCCTCCCTTCCTCACATGCATGTGAAATCTGAATTTCTCACTAACTTGCTAAATTCAGCTAAACTATTTTAATCCTTGCGTGCCTCCCTGTTATTTCAAAGCATTAATATAATATTTTCTGCCATGGCCTTTGCACAGTTTAACTGAAGAGTTAAGATACTATTGATGCATTCTTAAGAGCTGCCGATTTTTACCTCCTTGAACTGGAGATCCAGTCTTCAGCCACAGAATGGAATTTGGCAGGTGGCAAAGTCTGGCAGTTACACCTGCATTGGAAGCTCACAGGAAGAAACTTCTGGTTTGGGATAAGACATAAATGAATATTGCTTAAAATTACTGTTGTCCCAAAAGATTTCTAGCACATCAGGAGCCGTAAGCTGAGTCATACCCATTTAATGAAGAATGTTGTGTCGTTTTTAGGGACCTGCTTCTTTCTTTGTTGTGAGACTCTTCAGCATTGGCAGGATTTTGCTGCTAAGTAAATGACTGATAAGGACAGGCTGGAGCAGGAAGAGGGGTGATGGAAAGCCAAGGAGGCTAAAAGTCCTTCCCCCTTCCAGGAAGCCAATAATAGCCACTGAAGGAGCATTTCAGTCTCTCCTCTGATTCCAGTTTCTGCCTCTTCCCTCTTGACAGGCAGTGGGCCATCCTCACTAGCTCCTCTTGTGTCCTACACTGCCATAAAGCAGGTTAATGTCCTCTCTCTGGTGAGCAGTGTCTTCCCTGACAGCAACTCCGGAGTGGGCCAGGAATTGATACTGGATGAGGCAGAAGCTTCTCCAGGTGCTGCTTTCCTGGTACACTTGTTTCCCAGCAAGATTCTTTTAACTAGGCTGAAACACAACTGATTTCATCCTGCCATGGACTCATACTAAAAACACTAAGGAAACTTTCCAGAATAGCTAATTTATTTTGGTTTGGGGTTGTCTTTGTGTTGTTTGTTTTTTTCTTTTCTTTTGGGAATATTTTCTTAGTCCCTTAACTATAAAATGGTCAGCCTGTATCTATTTAATTCTCTCTCCACCTACCCCCATCCCCCTGGTGCCCTGCCCAGCCAATACCTTCTTTCTCTCTCTCATGGATGCTACACTCCAGATGCTCTGGCTTGTTTAGGGCAAGTAATTGAGCTGTGATTTTTCACAGCTTGCAAGAGAGTCCCATGTGAAGCTTGTTACTGCAGTGTGAGAACATCCCACTCACTTCCTGCTGCCACTCAAGGACTACTTGAGTGTTATCTGGTAAAAACTTCAGGAGAGTGAGTGTACCTCCTGAAGATCCCATTTTACCCAGTGCTAATGACACTCTGACTCAAACATTTGCTTCGCAATAGGCAAATAGAGTGAATTTTCAGATTTTCAATTTTCAGATACAGGGTCCTTTCAGGAGGACTACTATTTGAGATCCCAGCTTGACAGAAACACATCAAGGGGATTTTCTTAGAAAGTGGACTTAAAATCTGTATTGACACTTCCTTCTCCTTTCTGCATTTCTTTTGGTACAATGTAATCTGCTGCTTAAGATCAACTGATTCAACTGATATCCTTGGATCCGTGCAGCTACCTTTACACAGTTCTGCGCAAAAAAAAAAAACAAAACAAAAAAACAAAAAAAAAAAAGTTTTATTCAGGACTGTCCTCATGTTCCATATATGTGTGGGTACATCTATATACCAGCATTAAAAGGGCAATGCCCTGCTTGCTGCTGGATTGGTGTGAAGCAGCACACTGGCAGCAGCAAGCATGATTAGAAGTTGTGTTCCGAGGGCTGCTGCAGAGTGTGCTGAGCCAGTCATCTTGAAGGCTGCTTTAGTACGTTTGTGACTAAAGCACCAGCTGAACATGAACTCCATCAGTGAGTGGCATTAGACAAAAACAGGTATTGGGCAAAAAACTCAGTTTTGCAGCAGAACCTGTTTAACACAAGGTGACTGAATGCTCTTCCAATTGCACCAGCCATACAGTAGAGAGCTGGGTTATTTTCAATCCCTCTTCTAACACACTGACTCACCGAGAGCTGCAGTTGTCATTGTTTCATAAGGCCAAAACACTGGAGCTCAGAAAACTTGCTCATAATTAAAGGTTGGGAAAACAGACAAAGCCCAGTTAAAGCTGTACTTGGTGTTAAAACATCTGGGTGAAACAGTGTCGGTGGAAGACAGCTTCATGCTTTGTGTACTCCTCTTTTTAGCTCTCATTCAGTCAGGCACAGCTCACCGTCGGCCGAAGTGCAGAGCACAACTTCTGCACAATCTCACCACTGTGCTCCAGTGCTGGGAATCCGCCGTGCACTCACATGCTCAGCCTACCTTGCCTGGAGGTAGGTACCTCCCCAGCTCCGAGTTTCCGTCCCAGGCCGGTGGCCCGGGCACGTCCTGCTCTGCTGCTGAGTGCGGCCAGGGCTGGGCCCAGCGCGTCTGCATCTGTGAAAGAACCACTGGCTGTCCCTGGACTGGACGGTACAGCCTGTTCTGATAAGGCTTACTCTTTAACAAAGTACCTAATACCTTTCAAGGGCTTTTGGAAATAGAGCTCATGATAATTAAATGGATTTCACGTTGGGCCCATACTTCCTACCTCAGACTTCCTGATTTTAGTAACAGGCCAGGAACCTTTTAGGTTTTTAGTCGTTTCTTAACACTGGCAGAACAGAACTGCCCTTTAGGAGAACAAAACTAATTGCCAAAATTAATAGTAATTGTTTCTCTTGTTTCTTTTCCTTGCTGGGAACTTTGCACTCCTGGTAGTTTCCAGATCTGGAAGAGTAGAGCTGACTCAGGGCAGTTTGGCCCTGATTCTACTCCAAAGAAATGTCTTAAATTATCCAAAGGGCTGCGAGCTCCATGGTTTCCAGGACAGCCTGTCTTCTGAGCATTTTAAGATGTTTTTTTCCTCTGGTCTTTTTACTCCAGACAGAACTTCCCCTGTGTCTGAACTTCAGTCTTTTTCACGCTGCCTTTGCAGTCACCTTTGCTGCCCAGCTTTTGACCTTACATTTCCCCACGCTCAGCTTGTCCTCCCAGCACGCTGCAATGTTTTCAACCCCATCTAGATTTTTATGCAAGACTGCATGTGCTTTGTCAAAATCTCATTCCTTTTTATTTTTACCTCATCATAAGATCCTAAGAGGTCTGTCCTCTCCACGATTCTCTGATGGTGGATGCTTCTGTCTCATTACCACCTCACCCTCTGCTTAAGAGATGTTTCAGTGCATGCCAAGAGTGACTGTACCATAGAAGCTGGAGAGGAGGTACCTTGGGAAGAGGCAGCAAAAGCCATCTTTGCACATGTACTTACCATACACAGAGGTTCCTTTAGTTGCACCAAACTTTTGTCTAGATTTTACTTCACCCAAATTCTTGTCAGCTGCAATCATGGCTTCTCTTTAAGGCAGCCCTTTTGCTTTCTTTAAGCAGGCAAAACAAAGTGAAGGTGCTCTCCAAAATTACCCTGGAGAAACAAGATAATATGCTCAGGGAGTGTTTAGGCTTTGGACAAAGACCTGATTTTTCCCCTCTTAGCAAACCAAAAACTGTGTGTCAAAGATCTTCATAGTTCAGGTGGTTTCACTGGAACTGGTGCTCAAGGGGAAGCTCTTCCAAAACAAGAACTAAGAATATTTTAATAGTGGCCAAGGTTATTTGCATTATCACAAGGGAATGGCTCACACATTTGGGGGGAAGCGGTAGGGGGGTCAGGGAAAGGCATCTAAATTACTTGTGTTGTGCCTTGTCTTGTTCAAAAGGAAACGTTCTTAAACCAGAATTTTGTATTCCTACCCTCACTGATTAAACCACTGCAGACTATTATCATCTCAGAATTAATTTCTGCTTCTATCCTCCATGGAATCAATTCCAGTGTAAACAGCTGCTGGGTAAAAGAGGTGGCATATGACCTGAAGCAGCTCCCTTCACCTTGAAGTTACTGCTAGTTATCTTCCCAAGCTCCATTTGCAGAGAAGCATGCCCTGGCATGTCAGGAGCTTAACTGCTTATTCTTTATTTTCACGCAGTAAGAGACTGGTTTGCTCAGTTACTCAGAGGGAAATTGCATACAAATCCAAGTTGAACATTTCATGACCTTGTGTGGCTCTAGAAGTACTCAAAATTGCACGGACAAAGGAGTTCCAGCAGGCTCCTATTCAGGAGATCTGGATCTTTGAGCTTCTGCTGGTGGCACCAGGAAGGCAGCTGCCTAACAAGAGAGTTTGTTCACATAAAACAAGCTGGAAAAGAGCTCCTTTGGTTAAATAAATGGGACACTCTTATTTTGTTGCATACAAAGCCTTTATGCTAGAAGGAATATTAACTAAAATATACAGTTCTTACTCTTTTAATGGATGGATGCTGACAAACACTTGCTGCTGTAAATTGGTAGCAGTACCGCTGAGTCGTAAGTAAATTTACTGTGCTAGTGTCTGTTAATGCTTTCTGGCAATTAAGGGTTCATTTTTAGTTGGCTTCAGCTCAGAGGAATATATGCAGTCACTGGGGCTTGCCTTACTGTTAATGAATGGAAACAGGCACCTTACAGGGACAGATAAATCATTTTCTAAGAATAGTAACATTCTTGTTCAGACCCATGCAAGAACACTGTTACAAAGGTATGGGTGTAGCATAAACAGCACCTGCTCTTATGCCTGATACCTGGAAACTCAAGAATGTAGATATTTTTCCAGCTGTTTGCTACCCAGTGAATTTTCTAGTGGGTGGCACTGCATAACCCTTGAAAACAGTTTCTATTCTCTGCTGCAATACAAACCCATGCTGTTGAGAAGCCAGGTTTCATCTGCAGTGAAGTTTCTGGTAACACAGGCTCTGTGTGCAGCAGATTTTGGCACAAAGACTGTGTGCCAGGTGGAGTCATGAACACACAAGTTCAGAAAATGCATAGGGAACAGAACTACAGCAGACAAATCTTGAAAAAAGCGTATTTATTTTAAAGTACAACCCAAAGTTGTATCTGTAAGAAATGCACATGGTATCTTGTTTCTTGCACAAGTCTTGGCTGTGTGCATTTCACTTCAACTTAAAAATGCATTCAGGTTTACAAATGTACAAACAGCATAAAGTGTATTACAGTCTCAACAGAATGCTCTTACATTCAGCCACTTTGCTCTTAAGGTTTTATGTTGGTTTTGTTGGTATTTTTTGTTGGTTTTTTTCCTTTTTTACATTCTTACAACCTGTGTTAACAAAGACAACCTTATTTTAAAAAAATACTCTGCATTTTAGCACAAAGTGCCTTTTGATTTTAAATTAGAACTTGGAGGATAACACTGGAAAAAATTTAAAAACCCAAACTTTTCATGAAAGTGTTGCATGCCAGGACCATTTTAGAGTTCAAATTGTTTCCTAAATAAAGACGGCAGATGGTAAAATATGAAACCAGTGAAACTGTTCATATTTACAGGCTTTAGCCATAGTTGGGATTTGTGACCACACCCAGACATTCCAAGCTTATCTGCAATCTCACACTACCATATCGCAGGACAGACTTTAAAAAGGAGCGAGTGATGAAAGCATGACTGATGGGGGGGTGGGGCTGGGGGAAGCAATGGCCTGAAAATGAGGTTTCAAAAATTTGCACTCAGAATTGTATCATGACCAGGATACGAGTTCTTTCTTTTTGCTTTAGTTTTCATGAGGATAGTGTGAATTTGACCAAGGATCTGAACTTCTTCTTCCAATCGTGGGGCTCCAAATTCTCCAAGGATTATAGGTCTGTCCCATGTCTTCAGCAGGATTGGCAACGGTGGCAGCAGCGGGTGGCGGCGGAGCAGCGGCAGAGTTTTCACTCCCCATGAGATCAATGCCTGACAAGGTGTTTGCTGGAGTGGTGAAGGGAAGGCCACTGTTGAGATTACTTGACCAAATGGAACTGCTGAATGGAGTGGTGGACCACAGGCCACTGGGGTTGCCCAGGATTGACTGCAGTAAAGACAGAGCAAGGTAAGTGGCGGTTTGGTAAGCCTCAATTTCCACCTTGTTTACAGCCCCCCAGAAGAAAAGTATCTGAGCAGCAGCATCAAGAAGCCTGCTCTGGAACCCCTTCCATGCTCACTGCAACACAGAGCTCTGACCTGCCTTTACAAGAGCTTGCCCAGAGGAGCCACACTGCTCCTGCAGCCGGATGCTCCGGGAGCTGCAGGGGCTGCAGGGAGCAGTCGCGTTACAGCTTTCGAGCTGCTCTCATTGCAGCTGAGACGTCCCCATACCAGAGCTAATTTAAGCACTATGAGTATTCAACACACAAGGGCCAGAACACTTACACTTAAACAAACTAGTTAGAATAAGGTAGGTAAACACGGTTTAAATCTCAAAAAAAACCAAAAAATTCAAGTTGCAATGGAAGATAACAGCAAAGTCCTTTCTTCATCTTTTTTGCTGTTTGCAAATTTATTGTCCTGTAGTAAGACCTTGCCTGTTTTGGATGAATCTACTTGTGTTCAGTCCCACTGTACCTATTCCATATTCCCAGTATGTACTTTTTGCCCATCGAGAATTTCTTCAGATGAAGGGAGAGGGGATAGGAGAACTGGCCATTTATCACTGAATACCATGAAATCTGTCCTGGCTCCAAGACACTTGGAAGTCTCTGACAAATGGTCATGGTGCAGATGCAGGTGAGTTCCAGCACATCACAAATGCATCTGAGATATACAGGACAGATACAGCAAGCCTAGAGAATATATGCAGGAACACAAGGCCCAGGTTCTGTCAACTGTATTCTACTAAAGCCCAAAGAGTAGCAAACAGCAAGCAGAAGAACCTGACCCGTGGTGTGGTGGAAAGTGATACCAGGAAGCAGCCAAAGGTGAAGACGAGAAAGGTTAGCATAACTTTCTGCTAATATTAGCACAGAACTTGCTACATGTAGGCTTCTGGCACTACATAATCCAGTGTCAACAGATTTAATGTACATATGCTGTAAATTCAATTTCCAAATACACTGGAAATTTGATACACACAAAAAGCAGCAGACTTGTTGAGAAAGTGCTGTTAAGTACAAGCCTCCTTGTGTTTGGATTTAGTGGCTGGAGATAGGGCACCCCTTCCCAAGATCTCTGCCCTTAGATAACACACACTAAGGGTTAACCAGTATCAGTGCACCCTGCATCTGAAGATTTAAATAAAAATCCCTTTAGGAAAGAAAACAAGGTAGAATCTGAAAATGTCTTCCTTTTAGGGTTTTATTCTCTGCTCTGGAATGAAGAAGACAGGCTCAGCCTAATCATACTTGAAACTGGCTGGATGCTACCACAACACAAAATGTGCTACCAAGGGCTGGACAGGAGTTCTGAGCATTACTTGGGGGTTAAGCAGGCCAACAACATCAGGACTCTAAGATGTCACTGAGAAACTGAGCCAGACCAGGGTCACAGTGTGTTACTGTCACATAAATAAATCGTTATATTTAAGCTATACTGGCATTAGACTACTAAGCCTACAGCACAAAATACTCCCTCTGCTGCTCGGGAACCTACCCTAACACACTAAAACTCCACCCTGTTTCCTGCTGCAGGCAAAAGGCAGGAACTATTTGTTCCTCCTGGTCCCAAAAGTGTTTGGGAGATCATGACAGAAAGGCACTTGCTCATAAATCAGAAGCAATCAGGAAAGGAGCAGCAGACAAAAGCACCTGCTATGCCCTTTCAAGGCTGGTGGAAGGAGGTACAAAGTGGCTGTCAGGAAGAACTACAACAGAGTAACAGAGAAACGGGGAGTAGGAGAATGTGGTTAGAAAGAAACCTAGGGAGAAGTACCAGCAAGGCAGCAAGGCTGAGGGGAGATGGGATCCAGGAGGCAAATGCTACTTAGCACAGAAGCAGAGTTGGGCATACAAAGAGACAGCAAGAGGAATAAGGAAGGAGAACAACCAAAATCAACTCTCCAGAAACCTTCCTAGAAAAAGGGTAACACCGGAGCCAGTGCCTAAGTGGTGTTTGCCACAATGGCTTTGGCTCTTGTCCCAGAACAGAGGAAGGGCAGGGCCCTGGCCTGGTACCTGCTCTCTTATCAGGCACCTAGAGCAAGGAGGTTCAGTAACAGGAAAAGCCAAGCTTTCCTGTTCTGGCTTGCCATAAGCACTTGAAAATACCCCTAACATTTACAATAGCTTTGAGTATTTCAGTCAGTTTGCTGCTTGCTTCTTGTTTATTATGTGATCTTCTCCTTGAGTAAGCTCCTAAAATATCTCCTTCAAAATCAAAGCACTTAAATGGAGTACCTGACACTTCTATACCATTTGTCTGGCTTCCATCTTGATGCTTCCTGAAGAACACTTCTAAATATTTTTTAGAAGCAGCTAGGAAATACAAGGTAAGAGCTAGACAGCTTGTTCTGGTTGTCCTCAAGCCCTCCCTCTATAAAATGCTGAGAAACCTGCCCTCCATGTGACCAAAATCCAAGCATCTTTCCTTACACAGTTTCAGTGAGGTTCCAGCTCTGGTTGTAACCACATGACAAGGGTGGGATATGCAAGCCTGTGTCTGTAAGAAGCTGTGTGACCTTCTTTGGCTTCCCCTGTCCCTGCCTTCCCCCACTCCATCTGAACTGCTCTCAGGTGAAGTAAACACTACTTCTTACTCACTACAAAAACATTTTCAGAAGTCAACATGAAGAAGGATTTCAGCTGGCAGTGAAGACAGCTGTTGCAGCATAAGTTCTAGTCTGACACAAGGATGACAGTGCAGCACTACAATCTATCAAGTTGGGGTTTTTCTTTTTTTCTTTTTTTTTTTCTTTTTCTGTACTCAAAATCTTCATCAAAATAAGCAGTCTTAAAGACTTCGCCTTGTGTTCAGTCCTTTAGTGTTTTTCCTAAACTGAAAAGAATATATTCAAGGTATTTTACATAGTTTTTGCTGGGACCTTTTGTTAATTTACAAACAGGTGCAATACTGGATTCAAAAGCAGAATCGATGTGTGGAAGTTATCATATTGCTTATTTTGCAACTGTCCATGAAACCTGAAGCAACATATGCAGTGTCCAGCCATGGCACAGGAGCAAACCTGAAGGATGTGGGAGCAGAACACACTTTTGTAAGAGCTGCAAGGTGCTCTTGTGAAAAATATTTTTATGGGAAGCATGTACATGGATTCATCATTTACAAGTGAGGAGACTAATAACTCTTTGTCCAACAGCCATGTCAACTTAATACACCAAGATGAATATACGCAAGTCACCTCTCCTTTTATTCTTCAGTTAATTTCTTTTCATCCCCAATTCCTCTGAATTAAACTAGATGGCACATGCAGAACAGGTTGGTAACAGTAATCAACCATTGTATTTGGATGGACTGAATACTTACTGCAGTTGTGTGAGTTGGGGAACTGGAGCTTGTTGGCCAGGAGGGTACCGAATCTGTAGCTGAAGGATCCCAGATGGATGATGGAACATTATTGAATTCATTCCAGTTTCTCTGAACATCCTGCCCATAAGCAGATCGAGCTAAACCAAGCTTGCTAAAAACCTCTAAAAATAAAATGAAATAAAAATGAGTACATTACTCTTCCTCTTTTTCCAAGAACAATACTTTTCACTGTTATTTCCCATATTTTTCTAGCTGGTCCTGCTGCAGTGATATTAGAAGACGTCACAGAGTAACACAAATCTCATCTCGTGACCAGCATCAGACAGGGCCACAAAGTTTGTCATGGCTATAGTGGGGAAAGAGTTGAACCCTTGCTGTGGGTGATTCAGTCCAGCCCAGGCACAGCAGCACCCAGAGTCCTGGCAGGTCTCTGTGACTGCAGTACTCATTTGCCTTGCAGCACTCCCTTCCCAGGTGACTCCTGGTAAGAGGCAGCACTGGGAGTGCCCCAGCTCCATCTCTGCTGTGAGAAGGAAAAGGGACACACAGAACTGACCCCAGGCCTTTTACTGGTGCCCTCAGAGCCACGGGTGCCAAGTGTTGCTGATGAAGAAGAACCCCACAGCAGCAGCTGCCACTGTTTACATTTCCAACAGACATCAAACTGTTGCAGTAAATAGCATTTTTTCAGCACACACCGATGCCACATCCAAAGTTTACTTTGCTTATCATCTTTTCAGCCGCCTCAAAACACACCACACGTGCCCAAGTACACAGAGCATCCACGCCCTGCGATCTCAATGCCTGGCCACCTCTATTACATTTATGGAAATTTACCCAAATATTGAAACACATTAATGAACTGCTGGGTTTAGTATGCACCAGTTCATTGTGCAGCTATACAAACACTGCAGGAACACAGAAGAGGAAAGCAACGCGAGGGCTGGGCCACTGCCTCACTTAACAGAGCCATGGTTTTAAGCAGGTGTTTACGCTCAGGAAACTGCAGGCCTACTGGCACATTTGTGGGACCTACAGTAAAGCTTTGGGGGAGGGATGGAGAGGAAGAAGACTAAGGAAATAACCCCCAAAAGGCAGAAATTTCATTGCAACAGAGAAATTCCAAACCCAAGCATTCTCAGCCCAAACAGCTCTCTGAGATTTCACTAAGTTTCTCTGGAGTGAAACTCAGAATACAACACCAAATTTTTAACAAGTGCTCCTACATAGTCTTCCTTTTTAGGAGTGAGGATGGAAACACTGTCTGTATTTAGATCAGTGGAATGAAGACACAACATTTCTCTACCTGTATTTGAATATGAAAAAATATTTGAACAGGAAAACTCACCTCCAGTTAAGTTAAAAGAGTGTCCAAATGCAGAGAAGGAGTTGAGAGGTGTGAAATCAGGACTGCTGGGATTGCTGATAGGACTCCACAAACCCGAACTACATTTTATGGAGGAACAGGAAGGCAATACACTACTTATTAACACAGTACTATGGACAATATTAACTTACTGATCTATATACAAATGTATGTGTGTATATATGTTTAGCTGTTCTATTTAATCTATATAAAACATATATAGTTAAACATAAACTAAATAAATATTTAATGGTGATCAAGAGTTAGGAAATCAGTTTTGTTTTGTTTTAACAATAGATTTTGGTGATATACGTTTTCCTGAGTATACACCCACCTTGGAGTAACACAATAATATAGACAGTGCTCTTTGATCTGTAGAATGAGTATCAAACAAACATGAGAGTAGCTCTTTTGATCAGTTCTTCAGAACACTCATGGAGTCCAAGGCATAGTACAGTTTTTTTCTTAAGCAGATAAAATTACAGTGACTTGGAAAGGATACAAATATACCCATGGACAAGCTTCTTAAAAGTAACAACGTGTTAACTGGAACCGGTGCTAAACATCCACCAAAACAAACACTCCAATGCACTAACCTCACTCAGAAAGCAATTCCTTTGCATATGGAAACTTGAATTCAAGTCTCTCTCTTATTCCAGAAAGGTTACTGCTTTTTACAACGGCCAAAATGTCAGAAAAGCCATGTACCTCAGGGAATGTGACTGAGTGCAGCTCTGTCCTGCTCCTGCTGAAAGCACGAAGCCCACGGACAGGTCTGGTCTCTGTTAAAACGGGACTGAAAGGCATTGCTGTACAGCAAGGTGCTCTGCCTGTGACCCTTCCAGTGACCTTGGTACACACTCCTCAGCACTGAGAGAGCTGAGCTGATTTCTCCTTGTGTGGGTGCCCAGGAACAGAATGTTGAGTTACTTGGAATGAGGAGGAAAAAGCTCCCATCACATCCAGAACATCTTTCTCTCTACTTTTGAGTCACTTGCAACTCCTAAACTTTTCTGCAAGGTGAGAGATGATGTGCCTAGACTTTAAAAACAGTTTATAAAAACCTAACCAGAATGAATTCTGCCACTCCCTTCAAAATACCATTAACGGCTCAATCTTCTTTTCTAGGGGTCCAGGTATTTGCTTAGAGAATATAAAATTACCTGTCAGAGCCATCACTGTCAACAACTGTGTGGGAAATGCTGATATTGCTGGAAACATCTGTCTTGCTTGGAGAAACCTTTGGTAAACCACTGCCACCTGCGAGAATATGTATGTAAAAAATGAGTAAAATAAACTCTGGCAAAAAAACAATATTCAGGAAATATTTGCAATTAATAAGAACTCCAAACTGGTTCTAGTACCTGGACTTTTGTCATAACCTGCAGCTACAGCAGCAAAAGTGGGGTTTCCATTCCTGCCTGGAAGAGAAGCTGCCTTTGCCAGCTTATGTTTGGTACCATTAGGCTGCTTGTTTTTTGCTTCACTAAAATGAGAAAGAAACCAAAAAAATAGGGTAAAATAGAGTAAGATTTTGGACTTCAGCAGTTTGATTTAAAAAGCAGCAATTTAAGCTAGCATTCAAAAAATGCTGTAACACCTCAACAGTTTCATGTAATTGCACATTTTTTCCGATCTACCATGTCGTACAGCAAGGCAAGATACGCACAACGGTGTATGTGCAGAAAAGCAGTTTCCGTGGGAAGAGGAAATGGGTCTGAGAGCAGGGAGGTGGCCCCTGTGAAGCACAGTTCCACAAGTGCTCAGTGCCTGGGAAATCAGTAGGAGGGAGGATCTGGACTCACTTGCTGCAGCTGCTGTTGACGATGCTGCTGTAAGTGCCTCCTCGTGGCCCGAAAGCAAAGGACGTGGGAGGAGGGGGGGACGGAGAGGCGGGTGTTGGAGAGGGCTGCCGCTGCTTCAGGAAAGCGTCTGCGTTCAGGGTTTGCAGAGAGAGCTTATAGAGGTTGTCTGTGGCTAAAAAGAGAAACACAAAATACCTTCCTGTAGTATTTACATTATAGCAAAGGCTTCTGGAACTTCTGCTATCCCTTCTGTTCAAATGGAGGAGTTATGAGAAAGGCTGTTTGCTCCCAGTGATGGAAGCAGCAGCTCCTTCTCTGTGTTCACCTATGGTTATTCAGGTCTGCTGTTTATTTTCAGAGAGACTGATTTGCAACACAAACAACCAGGAGGGGGTGAGTTGGTTCTCACACGAGGGATTTACAATGCTACCACAAAAATTTTAACAGTGTCCCAAGCTAACCATTGCATTAAGGTGTTTTTAGTGTTCCCTCTCAAGGACAAATAATCTAATTAGTTCCAAATTTGGCTGGAGCAGACCTGACCAAGCAAAATCCCATTTACTGTAGGAAATACAAATTTTTTGAGCAGTAATTCTCATTTTCTCAATTTCTCCAGCAGTTTCTGAATCCTGTTCATCACTGGAGAGCTGTGGAGTGACCCACGTTCTGCCCACGCCATTTTCAAACCTCCCAAATCATACCAGATGCTACCAATATGGGGCCTACAGCAGAAAAATGGAGCTCAGCTATGCAGTGATGAGGAGACAGGAAGATCTATAAACAGATCAAGGCTAACTACAGATATTAATTGCAGAACACTCATTCTGCCATTGTCTAGTGATTACTTACAGCTGCCAGCTTTGTGGAGAGGCACAGAGTCCCACTCTGGTGGTGGAGAATCCTTTTCCCCTTCTGAGCTGCTGGTGTTTCCTAGTTCCTGTGCAGAACCACTGGGAAGAAATTTTGCTAATACTGATGGCCTGTTCTCCATTAATTTACTGCTTGGACCTATTAAAACAAAAATAAAACCAAGTGTGTGGGTAATAAACTGAATAGCTTTCTTCTCACACCAGACTTAGAATTAAGCACTCAAGAGGGGTTAGAGACAATGATATAAAACTCTTGAGTTATTTACAAAAAACAGCCTCACACTACCTCTTGTTTTGGGGAGATTTCTTGATTTAGAGCTACTCGACAAAAGGTGTGGTGTAGAGATCTTGGATGGAAAGGTTTTGCGCTGCTTGTTTTCCAGTGGGGGAGTATAAGACAATTCCAAGGGACTAAAAGAAAACAAATTCTTTTATTTCAAAGCTCTTTCAGAAGTACTGAAAAGCACTTACACACACATATATATATACACACATACACATTTATATATGACCCACACTGCTCCACACATTGTACAAGGCTCACTCACATTCCAGAAGCAGCTTTCACCCTGGGGCTCCAGGATCACAAAACCCATTTGATTATACAGAGCAACAAGAAATGGCAGATGTCCTTTTTCTCCTCTATCCCTACACACCCCTTTCAGATCCCATGCTCCTAATATGCTATTGCCCTAAATGTACAGGATTGTTTTTTAATCAATAACATAAATCTACTCAAATGCAGCACCGAATTAAATTTGCTGTATATTGCTCTTTTTCTCCAGGTATTTGATTCTGTCTCTCCCATTTCTTGCAGAAGAATTCCAAGCTAGCTGTCATTGTGGCCTTTGAAAACTGTCACACGTAATGAACTTTTGAGTTATAAGAGAAAGCAAAGTACATAACTGCAAGAATAAATAAGGAGGAGACTTTGCCAGGCAATGTTTTCAGAAACATTTTAAAGAACATTAATTTCTTCTAACTATAAACTCAGTCTGCCATTAATTACAGCAGGAAAAACACAGCTGATACACCATAGCTCCATTTAGTAATGTTTACTTTTGTGGCACTTGGATACCAAGCTGATTTCACAATACTATTTTGGAATGAACTAGTCTTAGACTACGATTCTTCATGTTTCCCCCATGTATGCTCTGCAATCAAGCACATGTCAGTAAGGGACAGGGACTGGCAGTGGCAGCAGCCTCTTTAATAAAGTATCCAGGACTGACCTTACTGATATGAAAAAGGAAACTGAGGCTGCAGTTTCTCAAGGGCAGCTAAAGGCACTCACATTAATGCTGGCTCAGTGTGCTGCCCCTAGAATCATGAACCCCACTTTTGGTATGCAATACCTGTTATAAAAACCTTAACATCACTTCGCCTGATTTTCATCACTGGATTTAGCTCTTACTTATGTGCTGTGTTTCCATTAAGTAATTTATTATTTGCAAGCTTCAGATATTCCCTGACATCAGGAAGGAAGAATGTAGAAGGAAGCTGCTTAAAGGTACCTGCTGTTGGCGATTGCCAAACTGGCAGCTACAACAATCAAATACAGGTATTTTTATCAATCCATTTTCCCTTTAAACATGATACTTTCCCTACTAAACAGCCTTCATTATGCTTACCTGGTTTTCACATCTACAGGGATTTCTTTCTTGATACTTGTAAGCACTTTTTTGGTTTTCTGTTTTACTGGGACTATTTCATTTTCAGGTTTTTCTGCTATAACTTTTCCCTTTTGTTTCTCAGGTTCCTATAAAAGACATAATGACACATTAATAATCATGAAAAGCGAAGTCCCTCTTGCATCAGAACACATGTGAAAAAAGAGGGCAGAGGAAAGAATGCTGTTGGAAAACACAAGCATTTTTGCAGTATCGAAAGTCTTTTTTCATGACTTAACGAGTTTGCCTATATGGTTTCTATTTTTTCTATTTAGAGAAGCCGAAATGGAAATAAAAAATTAATTTATCTTCAAGCAAATTTCTTGTTTGCAAATGCACAGCTCCCCTGGCCACGGCCTCTGAGTCTATTTAACATGATGTTAGCTCTGTATTGAGACCTTTACTGCATCTGCTGCGTGCTGTCCAGGCCACCTAAAATAGACTCTTCAACAAAGCAAATAATATGAGCAACTTCACCATTCAATTCATTATTTTCTTTAACCACACTTCTAAGACTTTCTAAATACAAGTATATTCTCAAATAGCCATCCTGAAAAAATCAACAGTAATTTTCAAGTGACAACTTACTAAACTGTAACCTTTAAAATATATCCCGTGGATTTCTTTTTTCCCACAGTTATAACACTTGTCTTCTACAAAGTTCAAATTAAGGATATCAAAGTTTAGGATTGGTTTCCTTCCCATGGGTATTACCTCTCTTTTGTTTGTCAGAGTTTGCTTCATGACAAAGTATTTATGACAACCCAACCACTACACAAACTGTAGACATTAGTTTATTACCTTGGAGCATGTGAGCTAAGTTAAGTAAAGGCAGAGGAATTGTATAAGGTAATTAAGTTAACTACGTGCTGACAAGTTACCACCATTTCTCAGCAGTGCCGTACCTCTTTGAGAAGTGGTTCTGTATCTGGGTTGGAGGTTTCTGTTGTGGTTGAAGAACTGTCATCATCTGCCAAGGAATCCTTCAGCTCATCCTCCTGTTGCTTTCCTTTCCCTCTTCTGTCCTTTTCTTCCCGCTTCTTCTGTGGCTTAGTCTTGCGCTGAATCGTTTTCCCTTTTCCTAGAAAGATAAGGATGCCTCAGATGCTCAGCAGCAGTGCTCAGAGACAGGTGAGCTCCCTTCATTTCGGAGGCTATCCCATGTGATTAAGCCTCTGAAACTTGTTGCCTGTTATGACACACCAACCACTTTTGCCCCTTTGCACCAAATGTGAGCGCAAAAGAAGAACCCTAATGACCACCACATTTATGCTCCTCAGCTGTGTCCCCATTGCCTCTCCATGGATGTGGGCACCTGGTTACCTATAATTCCTTTCTGCTCTGCTCCTGGCATTCCTTTTAAACACCACAGACTCCAATTTGACAGTTTAACCACATAACATTAAACATACATTTCTGAAGATGGCAAAAGCTCTATCATCCAAACAAATGAAGAACAGAAATGATCAGCATGCTTGCCAGTTGGAAAAAAACCCAACAAAACATAGAACAACTTGAAATAAGACCAATGTGGATGAGAAAAATCACTAACAGTATTTGTCTGTCAAAGAGGTAAAAAACTCAAATGACCAAAACCTGAAAATCTCACACCCAAGTATACTTTCTCCTCCTGACATATTTTATTCCTTCAGAGTGGACTATCCTCAATACAAAGCAAATGTGCATGTGTGTGTGCAGTCTTCATAAGCTTACCACTGCCTGCTGTACTCTCACAGGATTTGAGCTTTCACAACAGTTTTGTGTCTTACTAACTGTAGTATGTGCCTTTACTCATAGGATCCTTCTAAGATACTACTCTTCAAAATAGGCACTCTCATTTATGAGCCACACAGTGCCTGCATACAGCCTCCTGGATGGATTTAATTGTTCACTCAGATAAAGACTCGAGTAACCTGTGCTGAATAAGTGGATTCTGACTCTTCCGGAATTTGTACTAGCTCAAGCTGGAATTGAGACTGGAAGCACCATGACAGCTGCTGTATTTCATTTGGCAAAATGGTAAAGTTTGTACCAAACCAGAAATTTGCCTTCAGTATTTTGGCGAATACCAGATACATATCAGCGCCTTCAAACTTTGTTTTTTAAGACATAAGTGTTTTCAGTATCTAAGACAACAAAATACTGGAGATAAAAATACTCTTTTTAGTGTGAATGCAAATAGATATGTAAATACAAGTAGATCTTCCTATGAACATTTTTTCAAGGTTGGCTTCCATCATATTGGGGGCATTTTGGCTGGGCCTCAGAAGGCCTCATTCAAAAATTTGCTTGAAATGTAGTCTACATTCAGCACTGCTAAACAGTTGAACGTCCATAATTAGAAAATCTATGTAAAATGTTATCATGATATTAAAATGTAACATAAAGCAGCTGTTTAACAAAAATCTAACGCAGCCTCGACCGCAGTCTGCTAGGATCCAAGTATTAGGAAGCTGAAACAGAAGACGATATAAGACAGCAATTCTGCACAGGGTCTTATGACAGACAGTTTTAGTCCAGAAGCTGCTGCTTGTGCAAAAGTTTGTGATTAGCTCTAGATACTTATCTAAAGACAAACACCCATGTGTGTATGTAGGTGCAGACAGATTATGGAACTTTCCCTGTGGTTTCACGTTTTTACATTTTAAAGAGGACAAATGGAAATGGGCACACTATGTTATCTGGAGTGGGAATATGCTTTTGAAATCAAACGGTGATCTCCACATACCACGTGCGGCTGCATCACAAAAAGCTCTCAAGTGCAAGAGCTGCTTCCTTCTTATGAGGAGCTAGAAATGGAAGATGCACTCCAAAGTGCTTCCAGGCATTCAGTACATGGACTGGATCAGTCCACTGCACACCCATGTACGCTCATATGTAACCCATGAGAATGCTGCATCCTCACTACCAGACACGTTGCTTTCCAGAGCTCCAACATTGCACTGTTTGCCATTATAGACACCATCCATGAAACCTCCCTACCATCACATCACCTTCAGGAGTACTATTTAGCCTTTATGGAATGAATATCGGACAAATCAATGGCAGTTCTCTTAATTCTCCCAACCACCTTCCACTGTGAAAGCTAAAGACATAACAGCCCAGAAACAGAGTAGTATATTTCAGTGAGACAGCAAAACCTCTCACCACTTCAGTCTCCACTTTGAAAGTCCAAACACATCCTAACATCCACTCTGAACTAATTACGAACTTTCTGCTCATTACCACCTAAGAGAGTGATGCCTTTGTCTTTGGTGAGGCACAGTCTTACAGATATTGCAGTGTTTATATGCCTTCCCATGATTCCTTTTCTTAACTTTATCTCTAATAAGCAACACGGTATCAGTGCCATTTCTGTACAAGTGCTGGTAGCAAAAAGTGAAAAACTGTTTAGAAATAAACATATTAACACTAAATAATCACATAACTCTGGGATGCAATTTACATTCCTAATGCAAAAATCATAATTAGGAATCCTACTTCAAGAAGTGTTCGTAAGAAGGCAATAACTGACACAATTTCAAAAGTCTAAACATATCTAATGTATGAAATTCAATTCATTATTTTAAGCACTACACAACTGGAAAGATGGATAAACAAGTCCAACTCAACTCTAGCCTCTTCCAAAAATGAATGTAATGTATAGACACAGGTGCCTTATATTAATTTGCTGGCCACCTGACATTAAGGATTTTCTACAGCTGCAAGTCTGGGCATGAAGAATTCCATTCCCAAACAATACCACAGGGGCTATTTACCCATCTCTCCCTCTCTTCCCTCCCTCCCTTTCCACAATACACTAGGACAACTTCCTCTTCCCTTCCTCAACCCTGAGCCCCAACCCCAAATGACGGAGGTGGGAGGGACATATGCCATTCCAAAGGCATATGGCATATGGCATATGCCATACTCCAAAGGAGTAGCAACAAAAAGCATTTTTCTTTTTCAGAGAATTAAGTGTCTAGATATTCACATCTGCTTTCATCAAAACATGCCACCATTTTTGCAGGAAGGGTGACAAGTTCGCACTGCACAGCAAACATCACCGCCATAAGGTAACAGAAGTGTCCAAGACACAGGCACACAGCACAGGCCCGGAGGCACAGAGAAGCACTCCCTTTCCACGCTATGAAAACATAACCTTTACAGCTGATTAAACCTTGTCCTGTGGTTTACACAGGGAATCGTCCCATTAAAACAGAATTGTATTACCTTTGTTTTTTGCTAGTGGAGATGGGGGCTGCTCTGTAAACACATCGGGGGAAGGGGATTCTGGGTGGTCAAAGTCTTTTTCCATAGTTTCTATGAGCCCAGTGAGATCTGAATCCTCCGAGCTGTGCCTTCTGCTGCTGGCACATTCACTGTGAGGCGGGCTGAGAAGCGGGAGCTGTGGCAAAGCACTTTCAGTCTGCTGCTCTTGCTGCTGGGGCCCAGATGCTGGGGGTTGCTGGAGGGGCTGCTCTGCCAAAGCTGGTGCCTGCTGCTGCATCACCTGCTGGTTCTGCCTCGTCCCCTTGGCTCTTTTGCCCGCGGCATGAGTCTGAGCTGCGGCACCTGAATCCAAGGTAAAGGGGCCCGTTCTGTTTACTGACTGCATGGAAGCTGCTTGTGCTGAAGTCCTGTTAGGTATACTTGAATTGGTTTTGGATTTGATGTTTTCAACATCAGGTGCATTTCTATTGCTGTGAAGGTGTGCTGTTGCATTGCATTGCTTATGATTCCCTGCACCGGATCGTGAAGACGAACTGCCTGCTCCATAAATTCCTCTGGACGAACTGTGATTGGAATCCGATCCAAGTGTATTCAAGCTGGAAGAGTAACGTGTTTAAACATACTTTGCCATGTTACCATTCTTCACCATGAAAAGAGAATCACTGTATCTAAAAGAAGCCTTAAACTATGCTATCCTTGGCATAAAACCAACAAAAATGCCTAAAACTGGTTTGGTAAGTCAGTAGCCTTCACCATTTTCTGTTCACTCGCCTGCTGTACACAGGAACAAGAACACAGTAAAGTGACTGTTGATATAGATGATGGAGGGAACACTGAAAGGAGACAATCTTAACGACACCTAAGGTAGGAACTTCTGGCCTGCCGTTTTTTGCATCTATACATTTCATTTTTGAGAATATTAACAGAAAACTTGGCAGGGTTTGTTATTTGGTGGATTTCTTTCTTTCCTTCCTTTTTCTTTTCCCCAAAAGAAGAATATTCCTCACAATCACAAAGTTCATCTTTTCATCCAAGCCACCTTTTTACAAGCAACTGTGCAGATATCTTTATTCATTCGCCTGTTCTACAGAGCAGGATTACTTTCTAACTGATCTGATAACTAAAGAAGTAAAGAAATAAATGGCAAAAGTACCACAAGAAGCCCAAACATTTACTTACTTTCCGTCAGATGAAATTCCAACTATTCTCCTGAGATCAAGTGGTCTTCCCATATCAAAGGGAGGATTTGAGGCCTCAAAGGACAAGCGTCTTCTAAATGGCTCCCAAATTCCTTGAGCTTCTAGATAGGCTGTTCCAATTACCAAGAGAAAGAGTACACTGCAGAGAAGAAAGGTAGTCATCTAAGGATTTATTTCTCAGTTTTGAGCATTTAAAAATCAATGACTCTAATCACACGGGACAAAAAGTTTGTATCCTATACTGAAAATACTAAAAATTGCATCCAAATCACAATTTTGTCTGATAGAAACATAACATACACAAGACTGGCATGACAAGCACATCACCAGTACTGAGAATGGGAGCTAGAGGCAAGCCTGACATGCAGTTGCCAAGTGTATTAATCCAAAAGAAAAGAAGTTGGACTTCAAAACCTGGAGCCACAAGCATGTAACTATTCAAAGCAACAGTGGTTTAGGGAAGGTAAAAATAAACATCACCTTATCAAATTAAAAAACAGACTGTACAAACTCCTAGTGTTCATTCCCAGAAATTAAGGATAGCTTTGCAGTGACATGGAAGAGTTATTTTACTGGCAGCTACCAAACACATACATGATGGCATCCTAAAAGTTAAAAGCAGTTTATGCACAGGAATCTTGCAATATTATAAAATATATTAGGACTCTTCGCTAGTTTGCTGTTAAGGATTTTTGTATTTTTAAGAAAAAGACATAGTAAGGGAAGGGATTAGTATTCCCTATTCTTTGTAAAGTCTAATTAACAAATACAGCACATATAAAATTATCCAAGCAAACTACACTTATGAACTGACAAACATTACTTTGTCAAAGAATTAAAACCAAACTCAGCCTATACATTTCTAGCACATATAAAGGAAACCACATAAGTACTCACTCAGCACTTTTAAGTAAAGCAGTGCTAGTGACGACACAAAATTTCCTAAGTAACAGAAATTTTCCTCTTACTTTGGAAAATGCCATTTCCTCACTAAACACTGCATTACTTAGGAAAGTGCTGAAGAGTCAAAAAAGAAAATTAAGTGGGTTGTAACTTTATCTTCTCTATTTCTTTTGTTAAACCCTACAACGAAAGATAGCCTACGTGAACATCTGCACAATGGAAGAGCCAGTAACTTACTGTGGGGGGGAAAAAAATGGAATATGACATGTACATGATAATGCTTTGGATTTGCAGCACACAGAAAGACCACTTTTTCTTCAAGGCATCTACAGCACCAATACATTTCACAATAAGATGTAAGCTTAACACTAAGAAAAACAGCATTTGTTGCTACTGATAAGTAAAACCTCATACTGATAAGTTTCCATGCTAGGGTTTTCTCTGCACAAAAGCAGTGGGGTAAAGTGTCTCACATCCAAGAGGTGAGCAGGGACATAGGGTTTATAACTCTGGATTTCAACTAAAGATAGGTACAGGTTAGACTGTGAAAATGGTGGCATTTTCAACTCATAATTCAACACGGTATAATTAACACATGTCTGTTTGCTGAGGAAAAATGTGCATTAATATCCTACTACATAACCTGCGAGTGTGCAGTGTTGCAAACAATGTCCTTCAGGTTCTCAGAAATCCCATTATTAGTATCACCAGTTGTCTGTCACATTACAAGTGGCAGCACAGTTAAATTCATCCAAGGCATCTGCTAAGCTCATTACAGTCACTGCCTTATATCTCTCTGAAGCACAATACTCCAGAAGGATGCTTACATTTCCACAGGAATTCACTGCTATCAGTGCTTTAATACCTAATATGTTTCAAGTTTGGCTTATTTATCAAAACCCCTACAGATTATCAGGGCTAACAGGAGTATGTATCTCACTTAAAGAAATAGGTTCAAGCAAGAAGTGTATTATTTTGTCCTTGGTTTGAGCAGAAAGTCGGTACTCCTTTGCCCTCAACAGTTCACACTCCATCTATAGGAGTGTTTATCAGTTTGATCTCCTTTTAGCCTATTTTATTATACAACAATTAGAGCATGTGCTGAATACTCATGTGCTTCTGTGTAACCCACATTTGAGCAGTGGCAGCTCATGCTGGTACAGCAGTAAGAACAAACACACACACAACCTCATTATTCCTGAGATGATTATGTACAGTGCCAGTTCCCAGTTGGGCCTGGGCAGTGCTTCAGCACATGTTGCCAACATGTGATATGGAAGCGATGCATTCAAGATAAATACAAATTCAGAGCCTCCTGCAGTGATGAATTTTAATTCACGTATAACTCTGGAAGCAGTGAAATCTGGCGTAAACCTGGAAACAACATAAAGCACATCAGAATTTTTCATATGAACAGCACAAAAGTTTGAGGCAATTTTTATAACTCAAATTACAAATTACAAAACCTGTAATTCAACTCCATCAGTTGCCACACAGCCTAAAAATACTTGTGTAACTTTCAAATACTTCAAGATGTGTTTGACTATGTTCATTAACACCTATGCTTAACACATCTGATTCTAGATTACTCCTGAAGAACCGTATGAAGTTATAATACCTGAAAATAATGTTTTACCACTCCTGTTAATAAAAGGTATGAGTGCAGTAAAAATGTAACAGCAGGTCCAGGTAAGTAATGGAACCAACTCCTGTGTGAGCCATAAATTTTTTAAACACTTCACCTTTGATTCACAAACCTGACTTTTCAAAAACATTACCACTATATCACAGTCTCATCACAAACTAAGAATGTGCAGAAATACTAGTGAAATACTATTTCACTGCAGCAATATTTCATACATCCACTTGCAGACCAGAAGCAACTTCTGAACTTCTTAGATACCATTTTCTGAATGGTTAACTTTACAACAAAGCCCTGTTAAAAGATCAGTGTTTGGTGCAGAGATTTTTTAATAAATAAAAATGACAGAACTACACAATCATTATCATTAAGGCAACAGAAAAAATATTCAAGACTAAAATACTGTGCATTACAATAAAAATCCCTGGACTGAAGGCTCTCTTCTACATACTGCAATGCACCAAAACCATATGTAGGTCTAGGTCCCATGTGTATTCACAAGCTAAATGAGGGAAATTTATATAACCCCATATAGTAACATTATTCCAACACAGCAAGTTATAATTATTGGACAGTAATAGGAGTAATGCTATAGTCAGTCACAAGACCATGGTATTAAAAAAAAAAACAAATAGTGTTTGCAAGAAGAGAGAAAAATGTCATAGTTGTATAACATTGTGCAAAATCCCTATACACTCAAAACGTCAGAAAAAAGCCCTCAGAATTTAACCAAGAGAGTTTTCCCCTGAAACAAAATTAAAATTCCAACTGTAAGGCTCCATTTAGATGTAAAAAAAAGTACTTACAATATGACAATGTCTTTAGAGGCATTGGCACTTAGTGCAAATTCCTGACAGTTAACTACTTTAAATCCGTATCCTTCACATGTGTAGCCACTGATTTCCATCGTTTTCACATTCATCTGCAGCTGCCCAGTATTTTCCACTTTAAACGTTCTTCTGAGTGTGAAATTCGGTTCTTTATATTTCATTTCTAGAAACAAACAGCAGTGCTTAGTGTTATGCTAAGCAGATATCCTTCACTCTATTCATATTTTATAGCAGAATGGAGTTCTGTCAATATTACAGCAGAAAGGAGACTAGCAAGGTCCATGGAAATTAACTGGTAGAAACATATCTCTGCAGCCAGATTCCCACCACTGTCAAGGTAATGCACTTGTGCAATTCCAGAGCTCTCTAACTCATCACAGAAAAAACACAAACCCCCTAACCTCTGACTGCCCTACAAAGAAATCACCTAAGCTGCGAAGTTCTTTGATGTTACTGCCTAATGTTGTGGTATTCTGTGAACAGTCCCAGCAAAAGAAGAAATAAAATGTTGTTGTTTTTGGTTTTTTTTTTTGTTTCTTTTTTATGCGTCTTAAAAATAAAAATACATGGCTTAGCTACATTTATCTTATTAGCAAAAAAAAAAATCTCTAACCACAACAGGTAAAAGGCAATGACTAAGCTTTACTTCAAGTTTTCTTACCCCTCACAAAAAGCAGAATAATCTCAGATAATAATTAACATGGCACTTAGAAATGCCTGGAAAACTGCAAAGTAGCAAAGCAGATTTTCATACCAGATATACCTAAAAGTCTTTTATCAGTTTCTTAGGTAACATAGGTACTCTTAGCTCTCCTCTCAGAAGCAAGCCTGAGGCCACAGAGCAGAAAACCTCTCTATGATTGCAGAGTAGAATCTGGTTGAGATGTAATTTTCATTAAGGAACCTGCCCAACCTTTTTTCCCCAGTGGTTATGTGCTTAAAGATTATGAAGGTGTGAAGAAAAGGAGTACACAGGAAGTCACACTCGTGATCCAATTTGTATTAAATTTAGCAACTAGAGGTTTTGCTAGTAAATATGCCAAGATCTTCACCTCCTCTGTCTTGAATTTAAGAGGACAAAAATCTTCTGTTTTATTTCCTAGTTCTAATTTTAAAACAAAATCCATACTGTATTTTGTATTCTGCCTAAATAAAGTAGCAATTTTAATGTATTTAAAGGAGTTGAATTTCTGGGTCACTAGAAGTGGGGAAAAATATTTCCACACATGTCAAGTTTTACACATAAAATATGACTTCTTTTCTGTTCAGCATATTAGCTCAAGAAGTACTCACTTTCTGAACAGTCTTTTAATAATGCTTCTGTGATTTTAAAGCGTAAAGAACTTCCTGGACCAGGAGGTTTGCCTGCAACCTTCAAGCTCTCAGTTGTTCCTTGTCCTTGTACCATTATGGCATCTACTACAGTCAAATTATTTCTGTGGAAAAAAAAAATGGGTGAGAGGAAACATTCAAAAAGCTCCTCCATAGACGATGAGTCTGTATCCCAAATCTGGAGAACAAATATCCTGTTCAATAGCTGCTCCACAGCTAATTCCCCAGATCATGGAAGTAAACAACAGGGGTCCCAAACCTAGTGTTTGCAAGACAAAGCCCTAAGAAATCACAACATAACATACAAGCACAAACTCCAGTGAAATACTAGTTAAAATCTCTTATCTCTTATTAAGGCATCACACCTGACAAAAAAGTGAACTGAGTGCTCTTTACTAGAAAGACTGAACTTGCATTGCAGCTTTATCTTGCAAGGGGCATCTCCAACCAGAGAGCCTTCTTTCAAGACAGTGTAGAGTGCATTTCAGAAATCAAGTCTCCATGTACTGATGGGTGAGAGGCTGGGCATGACCCAGCAATGCGCACTCACAGCCCAGAAAGCCAATCGTACCCTGGGCTGCATCCCAAGCAGCGTGGCCAGCAGGGCAAGGGAGGGGATCCTGCCCCTCTACTCCGCTCTGGTGAGATCCACCAGGAGTGCTGTGTCCAGCTCTGGGGTCCTCAGCACAGCAAGGACACTGGCCGGTTGGAACAAGTCCAGACAAGAGGCACCAAGATGATCAGAGGATGGAGCACCTCCGCTATGAGGAGAGGCTGAGAGCATTGGCATTATTCAGCCTGGAGAAAAGAAAGTTTCCTGGTGACCATACAGGAGCTCCAGTACTTAAAGGGAGTGTGTAAGAAAGATGGGGACAAACTTTTTAATAGGCCCAGCAGTGACAGGAAAAGGAGTGACGGTTTTAAAACTAAAACAAGCTAGATTCAGACCGGACACAGGGGGGGAAAAAATTTACCATGAGGGTACTGAAACACTGGAACAAAGTGCCCAGAGAGGTTGTAGATGCCCCATCCCTGGAAAAATTCAAGATCAGGTTTGACAGAGCTTTGAGAAACCTGAAGATGTCCCTGGTATTGCAGGGGGGTTGGATTAATGACTTTTCAAGGTCCCTTCCAAACCAAGCCCTTCTGTGATTCTGTGGTAAGTATAACAGTGGCTTATATATTTATACTACTGAATATATACTGAATACAGTTAAAATACTCTAAGACATGTCACAATTACATTAAATCTTTCAGGCACATAGGATTCTACAATTATTCTTGTAAAAGCAATAGCTTCTTGACAGCTGATTGCAAGTATGATCTTTAGATATAAATAGAAAAACAGAGAAAAACACTTATTTCAGAAATCTCTCTTACCTGATAACAATCAACGATGAAACAGTTTTATTAAGAACTGGAGTGAACTTCACTTTGACAGACTTTCTCTCACCGGGTTTTAATATTAGACTTAAAATGGAATGACGAGCCAGGCCCTTTGTAAGTCCCACAGCAGTCTGTAGTGGTTGGACCTTAAGAGAGTGGGGCAAACAAAGCAAGGCTTTAAAAAATAGGACATTTTTACATGTATTTGATGGAAATGGTATTACTTTAGCTAGAAAACTGGTCTTGTCCTAAAAAAGGGTATTACCCAATGACTTATTCTGGTTTGTTTTAACCAGAAACTCTGGCAGCACAAACCATTTCCCTACTTATTTGTAAACTGCTTATGTAAATGGGGAAGCAGAACAAAACAAAACAGAATTGAGCTAAACTTCACCCATGTAGATTCATAAAGTTCTAGTGGAAGAAAGATCAGAAGTTCTTACGTATATATTTAGAACACTAAATTAGTATCAAGCTATTATGGAATATTTTTTCCCCTCTGAATTTTCCATTGTTAAGCACACAAAATAGAAGAACTACTCAAAAAAGTGTATTTTGCCAAGTTTGCCATTTGTCTTGAGACACTAAGTAAGCTTCAAATGGTAATCTAAAACAAACTGCAAATGGAGGGGAAAAGTCAGATAAAAAAAGGATGTGCTTAGGATGCTCTATATGAAAATGCACACACTTAAAAGTAATCCACAATACTCAAATCACTTAAAAGAACCAACAAATCAATGGAATAATCAATTCTTTGCTAATTTTAGAACTAGTAACCTCTACGATGAAGAAAATCAACCTGCCAGTAAGAGAATGAGAAAATACAGTTTTCCTGTAACTTCCACGGTTGTATTATAATGTAAGCATATAGAAAAAGTGACACTTTATTAGTTACATTTGAAGAAATATTTCTTTTCCCAATTTCCTGATATCAAACAGATATTACATTTATATTACATTTTCCACAATAATGCCCTAACTTGAAGACATGCATGACTGAACTCTTATTAAAACATTAAAACACCTGAATTTAAAATTACCAAGAATGTATTGAAATACTTACACAATTTCTGAAGACCTGAAACTCTAGAGTCCTCTGATTGAAATTAGCTGGTTTACTCAAATTAAACCTGAAATGAAATTGCAATTTTTTCTTTCTCAGAGATCCGGGAAGGTAATGACATACTTGTATTTATGGATTTTAGCACAAATTAAATATCTATGGTAGCCCAATATGCAGCTGAAAGCATCACTTGATTTTATTTTTTCTTATTTCCCCCCGTTGTACATCAAGTTAAGGAAGAAATGTAAACACATTTTAGCTCAGTAAAAACTACAGATGTATCCAATGGCGATAGATTCAGTTCTCAACTGGCCTAATGATTCAAATTCCAGAGGTGGCCAATACGAGCTACCTATCACGCATTCATTCCTTGTAAAATGCCTTTTCTCTGCCCAGTGAGAACACCCCAAGCTTTCCACAACAACACTTACCGTTCTAACAGCTTATCAACAAAGGTGGATGGGTTAGAATACAGAGCTACTGGAAGAAACTGAACATACACAGGAGCATCAGCTGGATTTTCTAGAAAAATTTCTTCTTCCTATTCAGAAAGAATTTTTTTATAAGTTTACATTACCATTAATGCAATTAGAAACATCTGTTTAAATTATACTATCACTAAAATAGCTTACTGAGGAGCTGTTTGTGTTGGTAAGAGGGAAGTTTAGATGGCGTGGTGAACTAAGGATGGAAGGCCAGGACATTTCTGCTGTAATTTTCAACCTAACATCCTTCTGAAGATCTGTGTCCACTTCAAATACAGCATTCAGTCTGGAGAAACAGTTATAAAACTCACTTTTACATTTTGCATAAACAAATTTTGAGACTATCACTGAGATTCAGATCAGTAAGAAAAAGAACCCAAAATCTATTTGATCATTTGCAGAGGTACAAACAGTAGAAAATAAAAAATCCAATATAGCATCTGCAATCCAGAAAATTTCTTTTGCCTGCATAGGTACAGTAAATCAGTACATCTACTCTAAAAGCAATGGATACACAGACTGTGTGCCTGCACCCCTCTCTAATAAACCTAAAGCAAATCTGAACAAGTCATACTTGGTGCTAGCCACTGCTTCCACCAGTGAATGAAGTTCTTTGCTATTAAACACCCTCCACAACAGACTTGGGTCCCCTTCTCCCACAGGCTCTCCAGCATGAATTGAAACTAAACTAAAAGTACTGAGCTCTCCAGTCAGCAAAACAGACAAAATATTAGGCTTCAAACCCAGAGAAATATTTTGGAGAAACTCCAAACGTCCGAGTCACAACCTCTCTGTTTCCAGAAGTTCTCTCTCCTTTCCCTGAATGATCCTTTGGACAGCTGGGTAACTTTAACTCTCGTTAAAAGTATTCAATACTTTAAAATATGTTATAATAAATAATATTAAAGCATTGTATATTCAAGTTAGAACTACTCCTTATTCAGAACTAATCTTTAGTAGCATTCTCCTTTACTGTTCTCTTAGTGTAGGGGACAGAACATTCTTGAAAGTTACTGGTGCAGCTAAATAGAGGATTCTGTTTAGATCAGATCTTCTCAGGAGTTAATAATAATTCACCATTATAACAAAGAGGTGATAAGGGGAGAACTATTTAGTTGCATACAGACATTTTGTTTCTTCACATGCCTTTTTTTAAAAGGGCAATCTGGATGCTATCAACACAAAAGACACATACTGTTTATCTTAACTTGCATCTCTTGGAGATTAAATCAACTTTATGTACGAGAAGGCAGACATTTAAAAGGTATGTAGCAGTCTACAGAGTTTAATTTTTCTAAATATTAAGTAGCAACCATTAATCTTCTCAAGGTAAAATACAAGAAAATTTTGTAATTCACTGAAATGCAAACATCACAGTATGGTAATAATAGAAAACTGAAAATGAAACCTTATGAAATCCTAAAAGGGATATTGAGGATAAGATTTTAAAACAGTTTAAGCAGGGATACTGACCCTTGGGTTCTTTTTCTTATACAACCAGTATAATCTTGGTTTTGGAAACTTTTGTGGAGTAGAGACTGCCTTGCTGTTACAATCTTTTCAAGAACTCCAGCAACTCAGTGACTAGTAACTTTCAGTGTTTCCTTTAATTGAGGAAAATTATTACTGTTTTTAAACTTTTAAAATGCTCTCTTTAAAGGTTTTGTAGAGAAGGTCAAGTAACTCCTCCTTGACCCCCTCTCTTAAAGAGCACAGCAATAATAAGAAGCTTTGTATTCTACAGGAGCACACATATCATAGAATTATTACTGACTTAAGGCCTGAGCAAACAAAAGAAATAAAATACTTACCTATGGCTTGAGTTCTCTTTTATTTCTGTCCATTCTTTGAAAAAATTCTCATGCAAGTCCCAGTCAGTATCCCATGCATCTTCTTGCATTGCTATGCTGTGCTGAACTTTAGATTCCGCTGTAGGAAATAATGTGTTTTTATAAATCTTCAAGTAAAATCATTACTTAAGGAGAAAACTCATTTTAAATGATTCTCATTATAAAATTGAACTTTACTTACATTTAGATAGAAAAGGCAATCCTACATAACAATGATCTCCACACTGTAAACCGGGATCAAAATAAATATTTGCAATCTGCAAAACATGTAAGAGCTGATCAATTAAACAGCACAGTAAATCTAACAACCAAAGAAACAAGAGGGAAGATTTCTGTTGAACACAGAAACTTACCATATGCTATATAGAAAAGAGAACTTATAAACGTTTAGAAATGAGACATAAACAAACCTTTGATTTTTTTCCTGGCTCTAAATCTTCTTTATTACTCCTTAGCCTCTTATAATAAAACCTTACATCTTCTGACAGAGACCGTATGTGTTGTATTTTCACTTTCTGAGAAAAGGAGTTCATAATGTTCAGGCTCTGGTGAACTACTTTCCCCTAAGGAAAAGAAAAGGAAAAAGATCTGCAGGATATGTATTTTTCCCTAGCATAAGTATCTATTTATGAAGGCTGGCAAAGACCACAGCACTGCTGAAGTGTTAAACTGCATTTTTCAATACACCATCGTAAAGAAATGCCATTTGCAACACTTCAAGCTAGTAAGTTTCTGCAAAGTTGTATTTTTTCATCCATCTGCTTCCAAACACATTTCACCCTTCTTTGAAAATTAAGAACACCTGAAGTATCTTGGAAGGGCTTGGACAACAGCTCTCTTTAATCAAATCATGATAAAAAAATATCAGAAGAGGAAAGGCAAGAGAAAGCTTCAGTTTCTGAGCCTCCTATTACGAAAGGGAAACAGTCTTTTTGTGAAAGATCACTGCTGACAATTAGAAATAGTAACTGGTCACTAAGAATTAGAAATAATCTGAAAGAAGAGTAAAGAGAAGCTACGATTAAAAAACTACAGGAGACAGAGGACTTTTAAAACACTCCTTCCTGCTCCCAAATGAAATTGAGACACAACACACCAAGACTACATCTAGGAAGAAAACAGGAAGTTTTTTCCCCACACCTTTACAGCCTGCCTCCCTTTCTGAGTCAAACATTATTTCACCTTTTAAGCATAGAAAACATAGTTTAATTGTCATGATCAAAATCCTGACAATGCTCAAGCTCTACCCCTGTCTCAGTTGTAAGTCAAGGATTCTATGGTCATGTTTTACACCTTACCTCAACACCCAGCCTGGTATGTGTAGAGGAAACAAATAATAGAAACAAAAGCAGAAGAAAAATGCAACTCAGGACTGGTGGGGAAACTTCAGATTTATGTTTAAAAAAAAAAACAGTATGAGCAAATATAAATACCCAAGACTATCTTTTAATGAACATGTTTTTCTTGTTCCCCTTAAATCAATACTTTAGACTTTAAAAAAAAATAAAAATTCTCTAAGTTTAAGTGGAGACATGGAAGAGGTCTTTTGCAGGTTCAAAATTTGCCTGTGGCCTCAGGAAAGAGTCACATATTGCAACAGCCTCAACAGAAGTAATTGCAGAGGGAAAGAAACTACAAAAATAAATCTTTAACAGTACAGTCCTGTAAAACTGAATTAGGAGGTATATCTGAGCTTCATCTGTGGATTCCTATGAAAAACAAACTGTCATCAATGGGACAAGATACAGGTTTGTTAAAGTGTCTAGAACAAATAAATAGTATTTTACTAACACCTTTACATAGCATTTAGACACGAAGCAACAAGGAAAAAAAATTGTTCAGCACTATTAAGAAAAACAGAACAATGCTGTTTAGCATAGAGGAGCTCAAAGATGAGCTTTGATCAGGGAGGAGCTGAGAGGTGGCACTGTGAGGTAAAGATGACACTATGAAACAGAAGTCAACACAGCTAAGATTTGTTTAAATCAAGACACTGACCTTTACAAGGCCTGTATACACAGTCAGTGTATTGCCAACAACCTTCAACAGAATACCAGAAATCACACTTGAGTACAAATACACTAAAATTATAAACAGACAGACAGCTCTGGGAACCAGGCAGCTGCAGGAGAATTACATCCTAAGTATGAACTGAAAAGCATGTGTTACTAAAATAGTAGCACCTAGTTATTCCTGGATGGTGTAGCTGTCAAGTTTCTCCACCAAACACTGAAACAAAAAGAACTGATGCTATTTTAGGCTTATTTTCATAAGTAATAGAAGCATTACAGAAGAGCTAAATGTAAGTGTAGCATGAATTCAGTGAGCATAAGTTCAGTTTGAAATTAATCCAAGAAAAAGAAAAGTATTTTATGTTCTCAAATACAAAAAGAGCTAAGTGATCAACTAATGGAAGTAGTAAGTGAGGCTGACTGCTCTGAAAAGCTTGAGGCTTGACCACAGTAAATAGTCTATAATCTTGTCGAAGGTGATAATTGTATTTGAATCTATACTCCCAAACAAAATGCAGGAGGCCAAAGATCCCCTGAAAGAATAATTGTCTGAAAACATTCCTAGAAAAAGCATGAAGACAATAAAAATCACAGTCATCTAGGGAAGAGAAAGAATGAGGACAGCAAGGAATCTATGCCTGAGAAACACAGGTGCTATCTTTCAGACTCTACACAGAAGTAGGATCTGCCAAAACAAAATAAAGCAAAAGGAAATAAAACAAACAAACAACCCCCCCCCCAAAAAAAACCCCACTAAATCAAAGCAAAAAATCACAAACAACAAACAAACAAACAAGAGCCCCCCCCCCCCCCCACCAAAATCAAGCTGACAAGACTATGGGCATATTATTATGAAATACTGAGAAGTTCTTTAACCATTTCATCTGAAACAAACTCAAATGAGATTAAAAAAACATTACTTCTTTATGGTCCAACATGGGACAAAATATTTTTACGTGGCACTCAAAAGGGAACATTATTCACATGAATTCTTCTTCATAATCATCATCATCATAATTTCTAATAATTCTAGTAGATTCAGATAGAGAATACAGAAACTGCTTTATCTCCAGTGAATGAAAGGGAAGTGGATCTTTAAGCTATTTTAACTGACAAAAAGCTTATGAAGTAGGTCATAATGAAGTTTTAGATGTGGCATTCAGTGTAATAAATATCCATATAATGGTGAGGCTATATAGTAAAAAAAAAAAAAAAATCTTAAAGGATAAAAAACAACTAGTGATCTTTGCAGGCATGACAGTGATCTGTAGGCATGACTGTTTGACCTCAAGAGCAGCAAGACTTCAGAAGGAAGATGGAATATGTGGCAATTGCAGCAAACACCTCCTGAAGTCCTGCTGACATACCTTCCTCTGATGAGACCTGTCCCACTACATGAGTATTTCAAGATCCCATTCAAGTGGGCTGTTGAGGAGATGTAGGGACAACTCATGCTTGGAACACATAGTGGAAAAATCTCAAACAATCCCCAAAATAATGACAAACTGATCGTAACTGTTCAGCAGTACAATCTCTACAGCAATTTGACACAGAATTCAGGACAGTGCTCTCCTTTGAAAAGGGCACATAAAGCAAAAACATAGCAATTAAACATTTAATTCTGCCCAACTCTCTTACCGGAAAAGCAGGTGGAAGAAAAACATGTTTCGGAGAGCAGGTCAATGAGCCTACAGCAATCACAGCCTTCACTGGTATAGTTAAAATCTGGACCAAAAAAACCAAGAAAATTTTAGAAAAAAAACCCCTTACATTTCTAGCCTTTAAATGCCTCTTCCACTTCTAAATTGCATAGAATAATAAAACCCTGAAATTCTACAATTCACTTAGCCTAAGTTTATATAGACACTTGAAACATGGAGACATGAATTAAGATTTCAACCCATCATCATATTCTGAACAGTCACTGCAGGAGTGCAGGAAGCACTCCTTTACTCAGCCATCCTCAGTTGTCTTCTACATGGAACAGAAAAGCGTACTGAAAACATAAGCTCCCCAGTGGGATATTATATAGGTCTCATTTGAATGGAGCTTACTTTGATGGAAAACAGGAGAGTAACATCTTTAAAGTAAATGAGGGAAGAAGATACACCCAACTTCTCCAAACATGGTGTTACTGTAATACCTTGGGACACACATTGAAAAAGTAGTTGGAAGGGATGGCGGTGAGATTCAAGAACCAATACAACTAGAATAACTTGTAACAAGCAAGAAAATAAAATGCTTCAGAATCTCTAACTGCAGGGTCACATACATGTGTAGATACACTAAAAGAAAGCTTAAAATCTCCAATAACTGGCAGAATTTGGGAATTTCCCTTTTTCTGTAGCACCATCAGAACCACATAATCAGTAATATAATTTCCTGACTTCATAAGCACAGAGTCACATTTGGGGTTTTTACCATATATCACAGGAAGATATTAAATGCAGATTGCATTATTCATTAGATTCTCTCTCCTGCAAAAACAAGGCATATGAAGTTGAGGCAACCAGTTATTCCCTCCCACATTAATCAGTGCAAGGATTCTGTTTCATCAAGTGCCAGCAAACTGTGGCAAACTGCAGTATGGTTTAGTGGGCATGGTGGCAATCCAGTCTTTGTAAACCTTAATGATTCTCTGACTCTCCAAAATAGCTTTGACATTGCATTTTGACAAAAAAAGGCTGATATTACAGCTCAGTTTCAGTAACTGACAATGTAGGGAGAAGCACACTGTCAGACCATGATACGCCCCAAGAGCCACGCATTGATGTCATGTCATTGAAGAACCCAAACTGCCAAGAATTAGGTCAGATTTAAATGGATATTTCTGAAAGCTGGACAAAAAAAAATAATAAAACCATAAGCAGCATTCCTGTTGTATGATGCAGGGTTAACTTGCAAAGATAACCTGACCTCTGGAGTTCCCTTCCAACCTCAACTCATGCTACACTCTGTCCACTAATACAACACTTGAAGACTAAACAGATCTTTTGGGCAACACTCATTTATTATACAATAAATATACCTCAAAATCTGTTGTGATTTGTACAGCTCCATCATGAATTCCTTCAAGTTCCTTTGCTATTAGATTTACTCTGAACACTGCATAATAGCCTGATGCGAGGATCACCTGCAAATGGTAGAAAACGTCACCAATGTATTCCATTCAACAAAAAGAAATTTCACTAAAAATCAGACTCAAAATCCATTTAAAACACTGTCAGTGATAAACAAGGAGTTCAAATATGTAAGTGACTAACAGAAGAATTATCTATTCCTTGTGGTGATAAATTTCCACTCATCCCAGATTAATACTAAGCATCATCTGAGGGTATCAAGATTGGTTAGGTTTGGAAAGGGTAAACTTCAGAAACAGCAATTTGAATACAATGCTGCTCCTTAAAATAAATTTAGGAAGCCTACATGCTTTATCATACTCAACTTCAGACAAAAATTAAGAATTCTTATCTCTCCTCTGCTAAAATGAAACTGAAAGAACTTGCAGAGGTTTGTCTCTTTTCTCTCCTCCTATATCTAGCTTTAAGCAATGGATTCAAAGGTTTACTTACTGACGACTGATCAGATGCAGTAGCATTGTGTAGTTCATGGTGATTTGCAATTATTGTTGTTCTGTTTCCCTTTTCAGTTGTTAGAAGTTCTACAGCCAAACCATCCCCTATAATATGCCAATTTTTTATAGCCAGCTTAAAAAGAACAAAAGGTACTGTTTTCAGTAACAACATTGACGTAAATTTTTTAAAAGATAAACTAAAAATAAATGCATCCTCACCTCTATTGGATTGCTGTTGATGACTGCAAATAAAATGCTGGTGGCTTCTGTGGCACTCAATATGCCAAAATCTATAAATCGCTCCTCAGTTTTTGGAGACAGTACAAAGTACTAGAAAGATTGATGAAAGTATTTTAGCATAAGTGAAATATAAAGTGTGCTCAAACTCTAAGCTCATTAAAAAGTCACATTAATAATTTTAATACAACACTACCATGACAATCTCAAAATTCTGTATTAATAAACTTCCTATGTAAAACTAAAGATTTAAAAGGAACAAAAAAAGAATTTTTCAGCAGACACCAAAGTAGAATAAAAAATTAAAGAGTCCTAGGAAGTCTGTCTCTAATTAGACAGAAGTTGTTAAACAAAAAAGGAAAATACTTACATCTAGAAATCCTGTGTATGCTCGGACAGGTAGGTGAAATTTAGAAGCATTGGTGATTAGTAGGATATTGTTATCTATGTGAACAGATGATGTGGAAGGCATAAAATGAAGTGTAAAAATATATCTTGATTCATTGGGTGGAATTAAGACTGGTTTACTGAAGTTCTGGACCTAGATCATTAAACAATGAAGACCAAGGTTACAACTGAACAAAGCGCATCACATTTAAGCATTTACTAATAGGTAAAGACATTCACTGAAATGGGACTTACTTTAAACATTGGTTTTGCTTCTTCTGGTAATACAACATCATGTATAAGGACTGCAAAACTGAATGTGTTTGTTAGATAGATCAGTCTTTCCACAGAATCAGCAGCACTGTCACGGATGTGAAAGAGTGTAGCAGCATGATCAAATCCTAAATAACTATTAAAAGAAAACAGAGTAAAGAAAATAAAGATTTTCCTCAAAGTGTTTTCCTTACACAAAGACTAGATTCATTAATTCAAGCTAAAGGTACATACCCCACTGCATGCTGAAACTGTGTTACCAGCACTACAGGGATGTCAGTAACTAGGTAACTCAAAGAAGGTAAGAAAACATGTAACTGAGAATAATAGGAGGACTAAAAGGAAGCGTTGAAGTATTAATTTTGCAAATCATGTGTATTTTTTATTAGCCAAATCATGTGTCTGCAGCACAAAAATTCTGGTAAGGTAAGGTTTAGTTTGTTGGCCGTTAGAATAGCCTGCCAGTTCTGTTGATAAAATAGCACTCATTCAAAATGTTTTTAAAGTCAGCTTTGCCATACTTTGTAAATAAGTAACAAAACCCAAGGAAACACAGCATTTTTCCAAAATTTTGCTTAAAACCAAAAGTACGTTCTCTACCCTTACTTCATATAGCAACAGAACAGCGAATGCAAAAGCAGAATTGTTTCCAGTACTGCATTTTTGAAAAGGCTCATCTGCAGTTTTCAGCTGCTCTTAGAAACAACTCGCTAAGGTCAATTTTAACTCAAACTTGAAACCGACTTATTAACGTCTAAGACTACCCCATCCATTTGTTTACAAACAGGAATATTCCCTTCTAATTTAGAACATTTAGTTTTTGAACTATGTTCAGTTACTGGAAGCTTACCCATCCAAAACTTCTGCTTGATACGGTATTTCAAGTTTGGAATAGCTCTTCTCTTTTGCTTTAACAGTTATTTTCCCAGAAGACTGTGATGCTCTTTTTGCTTTTGATGCTGTACACACAAGAATATAAGAAGTTTGTTAAAGCTGATAAAAATTGTTCCATTAAGTTATACTAGAATGAGTGGAAGAATAATACCACAGAGCTAGCCCAGAAATTAATTATTGTGGAAGGAAAAAAGTGGAGCTTAAGGGAATTTCAATGACCAAACTGACATGGAGTAAAGTCTGTGAAACAAGAGACCCCAATTCTGAAATCTTCCCATTCAACACCAGGTAGATGACCTGCCTGATTTACTAAACTTTTCTACAGTAGGGAAGCCTGATTGTTGCTGTCCTATAAATAACCTGAACATGTCCAGAGGATAATTTGGATCCAGATGAATTAAAGTCTCCACTAAGAATATGGAATAAAACTGTCCCTCCCCTAACAGAAGAGAAGCCTGAGATTGCTGGGCCCCTCACTTAGAACTAGCAGTTGCGAGGATCTTTGGGCCAGAAATGTAAGAAATTTTTAACAATGAAGAAATGAAAGACAAGTTAAATGTTGCAAAAAGATAAGTAGAATCCATGTAAGAATTTAAACTACACAAGCACCACGAGTGATGCTCACAGATCTGCTCCAAGATCACAGAACAAGCAATGTTAGGCCAGTAGCAATAGGGCCAAAAAAAATAAAATCAAGGCATTCAAATACTAATTAAGGTAAGCCACCAAGCCCCTAAAGCCCCTGCATGTAATCAGGACAGCTGAAATTGCATGTATTTAGGGATGGCTGCTTCACTGATAAGAATTCATCAAGTCAATGCCTAAAACACATTAAGCAGCTTAACTGGGTATTTTTTCCAGGAACCACCATTCCTTCTAAGATATACCATATGTTAGCCAGTAAGTCCTCATACAACAATTCCCACTAGCTTCAAAATCTGAATGTATTATCTCAGGTTGATAGAACTCATCTCTTTCAGAATTTATAAGCTAAAATGTACTTCACTTGTTTTAGAAACCATGAGCTATTAAATTTCTAAAGTGCTAATCCATTAATGATAATAAAAATCAATTGTTTCCTCTTTTTCCATGCAACTCCTAAAATTATGTCTACCACAACGATTGCATGCATAAGATTCCATTTTTAAGCAATCAAGGCAGAAAGACTTACAGCACCAACTAGTATCTCAAAGCAGTAACATCTGAGTAGTCACCACCATTCTATCAGTTGATTAAAATATCTATAAAAACAGAGGTGCCTCTCTACAAAATATCAGCACAGTATTTAAAGTCACACTATGTAGGAGAAAAATCCCAGAATACCAGATTGGAAGGAGACCTCAAGGACCACTCGGTCCAACCTTTCCTGGCAGAAGTACAGTTTAAACAAGATGTCTCACCACCCTGGCCAGATTGATTTTAAGTGCCCAACACTGCAGAATCCACCCCTTCTTGGGGAGATTATTTCAATGGCTGATTGTTTTCATTGTGAAAAATTTTCTTCTTGCATATATCTGAAATTTCCCCAGGAGTAACTTGTACTTGTTACCTTGTTTATTAGAATTTCTCAAAAGCAAATTTCTGTTTACAATAAAAATACATTTAAATAATCAGTGCCTTAACCTAAGAATACAGTTATGTTTATTAGAAAAACTAAGACTACCTTCTCTTCTCATCTGTATTTACCAGCCTAAGACACTTGTTGATCAGGAACAAAGACAATCCTTTCAGAAATAACTGAAGTTCAGAAGATCTGTAAGCCTTTTCCAGGTAGGAAAATCCTATTTTCTTCTCAAAATTATAAACAGTGTTTTGTTAAGAGAGTGAAAATAATCAGTGAAACGTAAGTTTTCAGAAGCACTTGACAAGTTCTAAGAAGAGAGAAGCAGTACTTACCATCAAAGCTAATGCTTGCAACTTTGGTATATTTACTTTCAGAGGCTTTTAACGTAACAGGCTTGAAATAAACTGTTATCGCTTCGTTCTGTGGTGTAGGTCTAACACTCTGCAAACAATCAAAATATGAAGCATCTGTAAATTTATCACTGCTAACATGCTGTGAAGCCTTCTTGTGTCTTTCACAGTGATAAAACTGCAACTAGTTTTGACCCAGCTCTTGCGGGTCTGTCTTTCCTATAACAAAGCAGCATTACAAGTGGGTTTAGAATTTTTTTCAGGTCCTACAAATTACTCAGTCAATATACAGGAAAGTGGATAACAGTGGGTTCTCCTCAGGGATGCTGAATTAAGTGGCAGTATGGCCAGAAACCTATTAATAAAATAGAAACCAAACCTTATTTAGGATTTAATTTTTATTCTTAATGCTGCAGGGCTGCAATAGCTATGCTGTTTGTTTCTGGTGCACTCACTAAAAAAGCTGTTAAATGACTTGTGCAACTACCAGAGAGGACACAGACATCTACCTCCCTTGTCTCTAATCCCATGCTCAGTCTGCAGAGAAAAGAATAACTAAGGGTATAGAGAAACGTTTTCTAGATCTGTGATGACACTCATTCTACACTAATGCTTTACAAGGTCACCCTTTACATCTGAGGGTTTACTGTTTTAAACTAAAGGGAAAAGGTAAATGGGCATCACTGGAAGAGCTATTGTGTCAGTTAACAGCTGATTTGTAGAGGTACTCATTGCTATGCAGCAGGATAAGGGATTCTGCATCCTCTGAAGACTATAAAGCTTGGTAGCAAACTCTCTACCTAGATTCCATGGAGAAACTGGGCATGAAGCATTTAAATGAGCTTATTCTTGTTTTCCTTAAAATTAGCATGGCTGCCATGATTCTTCCTCCCCAGCTGTCTTCTCCTGCTTTAAGAACAGCTCAGCTGCTCACGTAGCAGCTGTTAAGCCACAGCAAATCACAGGATGCTGAATTAAGGAAGCAAATGAGTGCTGCCTTACCTTCTGCTGGGCTGCAGAGGTTTAGCACCTGTTTAATAAGCAGCTGAGCCTTTCCTGGTCAGGGAGGAGCAAGGCAGACAGCTAGCAGTGCAAACCAATTACAGTTCTTCCAAGCCAAGCTGTCCTTGATTGTAAATTAAAGCCATAAAAGTGTGCATAAATAACTAAGTTCTGCAGACCACATGATCCTTCAGTGGGAACAAGCGGCACTACTCCTGCAGCTAATGAATAATCTCCGTTAACTCAACCACAAGTTTTGTATTTTGGATTTATAGCACTGACCTTTGTTCACCACCATATCTGCGTACATGGGGTGCAGATATTTGGTATTTCTCTTTGTAAGTCAATAACTATCTCAATTTCCTTCTAATGAGATCCACACTACAAAACTAAAGCCTTGACTCATCTTTAAAAAAAAAAAAAAAGCCTCCTAAAGCAGATGAAATCGAAGTTGTGATAAAGTTCACAACTTCAGGATGACAGAGACAATAAACGGTTTTAGGAGCTCTTTTCACACAAAATGCTTTCTTTAATTTCTGGTTTGAAATAATGCTGATTTCATCTAATGAATCAAACTGGAAATTTTCAAAAGGACAGCCTGTTACCAGAAAAATGGCAGGTTTCAGAGGTGCAACTCTTAAACCACAAGTGTAACAAACCAACATGTATTTACTCAAAATGTCTACAGCTGGTAAATTTAGTTAAGGAAGGAATTTACACTGTTTTGTTGAAAATTTCTGAACTACATAATGCACATTTCCCATTGGTTGCTTGATTACATGCTATAAAGGGAAATTCAAAATTAAGACAACTAGGGAAAAAACAAACATCCTTAAGAATCCTTTCAATGTCACTTTCCTCAAATTTCAACCTATTTCAAATAAAGCTCAAGTAAAACCTGTCTTAAAATATGCATTAAAAATCATCAACAAAACAAGTTCCATCAAGAACTTAATACCACCAATTTTCTCAGAATAAATCCTAACAGCAACTTTTGTAGAGAAGAATAATTTTAAATAGACATGCTTCAGTAACACATGGCTCTCCCACAGAATGACCCACTCAGGATTCCTGACCCTGCTCTGTGAAGACACATTCAGTATTTATCATGACTGCAGAAAATTAAGATCTTAAATTTTCTAAAGGACACAAAGAGGGGCTAAAACTTCTGTGCTTTTGCAGGAGTTCTTGAGAAAGACTTTGAAGGTTTAGGGAGTCTTGGGCTACATGCACTCTAATAAACTAAAGAGTAGGAGTTGGAAGACGGGCACACGTTCATCTACACTGTTTACCAGCCAGAAGGCTCCTGAGCCTCGTTTTGTCTTGCCCACCTTGCATAGCCAAAAAAGCCCTGTGGCTACAGGTAGCAGATTAAGGCTGGTTCCATTAGTGTCAGAACCACATCTGAACTGTTTTATTCTCTTTTACAGACACAACTCTCAGAAATTTCTTGGCCTTTTGTTTAAACAGAGATACACCTAACTAATTAAAGTTCACTTTCTCCATAAAGAATCATCCAGAACGTGGAACAAACTACTACTAAACTATAATCCTTGATAATTTTGAGATGCATGCACCCAAATGAAAAGATGAAGACAACCCAGAAGCACACTACTTCTTTTGCTAAGAAAAATTAACCCCTATTCTAAAGCTGGGATAGAACTTAATACTTCCTTACACAAACATTCTTGTTTTCAAACTGATACCATTCAGCTTCACTAAGACAGTCCCAAAGTTCCTGGTTCTTCATGCATCAAACATGATCAGGACCTCAAGTTTTGAAGTATCCCTTTGCTTTTAGCAGTCAAACAGGCTTAAAGTGCCTTAAGGAAACACAAAATTTTCATTACAGAGATGGGATAAAACAGAGTTCAACAATCAGATTTTTGACAGAACAGCTAATCGTTGCAGCATGACTAGTTCATCCAGTCATGAAATAAGGAGCTTTCTCCTTAATAATGGAACAAACCCTACAAAATGAGGGAGATATTATAAGGAGTTTTAAAATTTGAAAAAGAAAATTACTTGCTCTTATCTTCCTCAACCAGTTTGCTGAACCTAGAGCATGACTAAGTACTTGAAGGCAGAACAACTACAAGTCTGGCAACAATATTAGCAGTCTCTCACACACTGGTGACCTGAAGATATTTAGTTCCTCTAGCACCCAGATTAAACATATGCTAAATATAGCCTTGGCCTTTTCTTCTGACATTAAGATGAAATTTCTCACACAGCTCTGTCTAACTACTTTTAAACTGGCTCTAAAGGGTCAGAAGTCTATTTGTCAAGCTTTCCTAGAAGTAAGCTATTCACCAAGTCCCTTCTTGGATGAAATTCTCTACTCTTGCTTTCCACTTTGAAATTCATTGATTGGCAGAAATTCACAAAGTGCTTCAGAAGCTAGAAAGGTACAAACTTCCCAAAAAAGCTGTCCCTTAATGAAAAGAACAATTGACTTGATGTGCCATGTGACACACTGAAAAACATATCATGTCTGGACCTGTGTGGTAGCTTTTTCCTTGCAAAAGTGAGTCCCAAAGGCTTTAAAAATAGCCAATTAACTGCTTTGATACACAGTAAAAAAATAATTTCCCTGGAAAAGTTTTGTCATTACATGTATAATGGTTATCAAATAACAGCCTTCCATTAGATTGGTATTTATGGTTTACTGCCCACAGTCCAAAGACCACAGTTAAAAAAAAAAAAGAAAAGGATGGGCTTGGGTCTTTTTTTAAATGGAGGAGTATGAATTAGGCACTACACAACCAGGTATTAGAAGTGATACTGATGGTCTGAAAACATGGCTATTTGCATTGTACACAGCAAGTACATTACACATTTTAAAAATAATAATTAAAAAAGCAAACCGTTAAATCTAAAAAGACAAACATGCAAATATAGCTGGAAAAATTATTTATTGACTTTGCCAACCCTCTCAATGCAAAAATCATACACAGTTCTTTTTGGTTTTTAAAACTGTCTATGGAAGTTGTGCCATAGCTTACAAAGCCATTATTCCTATAGGATCACCTGACCTCACTGCAATAAGCATCAGGACCTCAATGAAATAAAATCTTTTTGCACTATACTGTAAGTTTCTCTTGTTTGCAGTATACTGTAAGATTCTCTTGTCTTGAAAATTATTAGTGAATAGCAGCTTAGCAAGCACTGCAATGGTCTATTGTCACTGTGAAAACTTATCTTCACCACTAAAAATGTTTCCTGTTTCTACTTTAAATTCATCTAGCCTCAGTTTCCAGTATCCTAAGATTTTGCTAGATCTCTACTATTAAAACACAGCTCCTCATAGTTACAGCTTCAAGCTTTATAAACATAGAAATGCTCTCCAAGATCTCAGTAAGGAACCTCTGCCAATAGTTCAGTCATTCTTCTGGCTCCTCTGGTTCCTTTTCAACACTTCAACACTTTTTGAAGTGCACTGGGACAAGGTATAGCTAGCTACACAACTAAATCTGGAAAAGAAGGAAGACAGGAAGGGAAGAAGGAAGAAGTGAGAAAAATAGTGGGCAATGAGAAAAATCACACAGGAAAAAGGTATGAATGAACAAAGGCGGACTACCAGACTAGTGCCGAAATTCTGAAATAAAAACAGCAAGTAGAAAATCCAAATGCCAGAATTCTGAAGCTGGCTGCACTTCACGTTCAGCTCCAGTGGTCTTACTGCAAAGGGCCCTAGAGTGTTTAGGTTCTTTTGCTATTTCAAGCTACAACGCAGATAAGCTCAAGAAAAAAAAGGTAATTTTACAGGCAGCTCTTGAAAGCTACTCTTGGCTTATCTTAAAAAATTATGCTGGGGAACCACTTTATATAGTGATGTGTAAATGTGATGAGGACAAAGAATCTTACAGACTCTGTAGTAATCTCTCATCCACCGAACATGAATTACTGTTCTCAAGTATAAAAGTTTCCAAAGTATCAGATATTGCAGGTACAGCCTAAAAATGCTGTTCAGAGCATTCAAAAGAGACTTTGAAGCAAATTAATTTTAACATGCATAAAAATTATTGGCTATGCTCTGAAATTACATTTTCAGTCACACATCACCTAGCTTCTAATTCTGACCACTGCATGGTAAACCTGTGAATCATCAATTTTTATGAGGAAAAAAATAAATCCATGTAGAAAGTTTCAAATCGAAAGAAATCAAACTTACTGTAATTGGCACATCTTTTGTTCCTGAATTTAATAAATGCAGATTTAAAATTTTTGGCAGATCTGTTAAAGAACAAAAAACACTGTCTATTAGGCTATTTTAACATGTGAGTCTTATATAAAGTCATTTACACTAGGTGGTTTCTTATATACCTCCACTGTTCAGTGTTAAAATGTTATACTAACACGACAGAACAGCCAGTCTAAATAGCTAGCCCCAAGAATCTGACACAAAACTGCCTTTTTGTGTATTAATAGGTATTACATGCTTCAGCTCACCACTCACATTTCTAACACATTAAGAAGTGACCAGGCTAAAAATACGACTATCAGTGACTTTCTCAGATGCACCATGCTCAGAAGAAATTACTCTTACTTGAATATCTTTACATGTTCAGGAGAAATTACGCTTACTTGAAAATCTTTGCATGTTAAGGAAGTAGCATGGTAAAGTTATTCAGAAGCTATCTTTTTTTAGTTGAACAAAAGATAAATACTCTTTTTCATCAGCAATAAATCCCTCTTACAGTTTCAAAAAAATTTCTACTTTTACTACTTTCTGGTATATACTTTTTTATCACTAAACAATATTAATGTAAAATGTTCAGCCCAAACGCATTAGAGACAATTTTAAAACTGTCTGAAAATTATAAAGACTTGCCCAGAAGTGAAGCAGTTTTCACAAGTTCACAAACTAACTGAACCAAAATGCTTTTCAGACTAAGCCATGTGCAACTGTGCAACATTAACCTCACTACTGGACTTACAACCTGGTATGCAAACTACTGCCTGCCTGGACACACCCCAAGTACTCTTGCATCTGTGCACTACAGTAACCCACTGCTGTTATTTATCTTTTTAAAAGCATCGTTCCACAAGCAACCCGGAACAGTACAAAGGTACTGGGCTTTCCCCTCCCCACCATATTTCTCATCAATACTTTGAGAACTGAAGACTGGTTTACCTTGTGTTCGTAGTGTACCAAAATCTAGCATTTCTGTTGATGAATAGATTCCTGGTGCTTTAAAAAAAAAAAAAAGTTACCATTTTCTCATTATACTAAGAGTTAATTAATTTGAATAACTGAACAAAAACCCCAACCAAAACACAAAGCAAACCCAAAAGTCAACCAAACACCAACCATTCTTTCACAAACCTGTTGTAACTTCTACTTCAACAGGCAGAATAATAACTTCTGTGTTGTCTGAGGCATTTGTTTTTATTCTGATGAAGGCTGTATGATTATCTGCTTCTCTTGAAGAAAAGCTGGCTCTCATCACTCCTTTTGTTTCATAGGGAGGTATTTCCTGATAAATTATCAAAGTACATCTATGAGAGCGCAGTAATTACAAAAAAAGCTGTCACACCAAATAATTACAATAGAAGCATTGAATATAATTGTGTAAAGAGAAAAAGCTACAATAGCAGGAAGAGATAGGCTTCATATAACTAAAATTACCATTAAATTTATAAAGGATAGTTGTAATAATCTAATATGACACTGATTAAAACTAGGTTTATGCAAGAGAACTTTCATATCCCATTTGATTAAGTTAACAATTCTGTGATTCTAAGTTTTACATATTCAGTTTGTGGTGAAAAGACAGACTACATTAGCAGAATCTGGCAATAAACAAAAGATATTCAGAAAAAATGTTGACAGTAATATCAAATATTGACTTTGCATACTCTAAGTGTTTTCTCTCCAAAGCAGAAGCAGGCCATCCAGTTTCAGTGCTAAACACAAACTAAAAGAGTGCGTAACTCCAAGCAGCCAGAAGCTTGTGGAGCTCCACGTTTATTAGTCACCATGTAATTTACAGGAGAAAGTAAAAACCAATTTCAGTTGCTGTACAGTGCCTATTCTACTGGTTCTAATCTGCATTCAGGGTTTGAAAGACACCTCTTTCTGGATTTTCTGAACACAGCTGCAGCACAAAACTAACTTCAGCACTATAGCTGAAATACTAACATCAGATTGACTTCCTCATCACATTACAGAAGGTCTGAGGATTGCATTTTTGGTTGGTTGCTTGGTTTTTGTTTTTAAATAGAAGACGAAAACCTTGACTGGAAATTTTCTAGGGCACAATGACTGCAGATGTATATTTTGAAAGCTGTGAATATCAAAGTAGGAAGATTTCAAGTTCTGTTTTCACAGACCCAACAGAATGTAGCCATTCATTAATGTATCAAAGGATGTGATCTGACTCTTCCGTACATGTAACTAGGGATCCAAAGTCGGTCAGATCAAAAAATACTCCTGCATATGTAGACTGCTCCATCCAATCATTCAAGTATTTGGCATCAGAACAATTTTTTACAATTATGTATATCCATATGTCAAAGTATCATCACCATATCTCAAGTAATTTCTGCTGCTTTGAAGCTTTATCTAACTGCAGTGCAGCTCTTGACACAACCAATACAATGATGTATCTGTGTTTTTCCTCCTACTGGTTTGATTTCTTGAAACTGCCTTATTGTTTTGAAATACCAATGGTTATATGAAAATGCATACCAGTGGGTATGAAAATGGATGGAGAGAGGAAACAAGAGGATTAGTCCTTGCCAAACACTGGAAGCTTTCACGTGTGAGTCATCCTTGCTTTAACCAGCAACCTGGCCAAGAGAAGCTGAAAAGCTTCATGCTCTGAAAAATATCCCCCTTGAGTTCTCCTGACAACCAGTAAGGAGCTATCTTTGGAAGCAATGCAATTTGACCATAGCAGTGTCAAAACATTAGGCCATTAATGTTTTAAAATCCATTTTCATGTGAACATCTAACCCTCACTATCTGTTTCCACTGCCTTTTTAAAAATGTTGTTTTCTGTGTTAATACTTATTTCCTTGCAACTTTTGTACCTAAAAGTAAAATTCTGCCATTCTGATGGTCTTTTCTCCAGAAAAGATAAGAATTAAGAATCGTGAGTGTCCTTTGTAACTCACTTGGAAATACCCTCTTAAAACAAATATAACTGTCACATTACTGTAATGATACACTTGAGCAAGAGACAAACTTAGGAGCCCAATGGCTCTGAAGTCTCTCCTAGACCAAAAACCAGTCATCAAAAACTCAAGTAATTCTAACTGAAAAGGAATATAGATTTTGTATCTAGCTGGACATTACCAACAGTGTGACATACAGCATGGAGCCAAGAACTGTACATTCAGGATGCTTCTGAATTTTATTTCACTTAAAGATATCAGTATGTGTTATTTCAAACCAGATTTAATGAGTGAGACCAGAAGTTCATCCAATCCACCACCTTGTCTCTAGCAGCAATGACAAGTAGGGAGTAGCTCCAGGGCATGCATGTAGTATTTTCCAGAAGCTTCCAGCCACTCTTAACTCATGATCTAGGGATTTACTTCAGCTACACACACTGCTGTTTTATTTAGTAGTCCATAATAGATTTTTCTTCCCTAAGTTTGTTTAGCTTCATTTTCAATCCATGTGCACATTCATAGTTATTTGCAGGAAGGACTTTCTAAGTTAAAAAACTACAGCACCACCAAAAAAGCCAAGACAAATTAAAAAAAAAAAAACCTAGCCAACATTCCAAACAGAAAAACATGTATATTTTTTCTGTAGGTTAGATCCAGCTCACAGGCCTCCAGGAATGGAAGCTCAGGAAGGTGTAATTCATTCTAATAGGAATCATTTTATTCTTCACATTTCAAAACAGCACAGCTCAATGCATATGGCTTATCTCAATTAAACCCTTCATTCAACTCCTCCTACCATAATATTAACAGACCCTGTTATTGTTTCCATTTTAATGGAATATTTTAAACGAATACATGACAACACACAAAGTCAGTAAAAAAAAAAAAAAAAACCCAAAGCCTAAGCTCATATCAAAATAAAACCTCCCAAACAAGTACAATGAGTGCTGCAAGACATGACTACTCACCCACAGCTTTCTTGTACCTCCCTGCTGACCTGTTGGAAGCTCTAAATGGAGATCACCTCCACTGGAATACATTTCTACCACCTGAGGTGGGTAACAGGAAAATGTTAGCACTCAGCCTTAAAGGGATCCTGTTTACTTATCAGGTATTATAATGGGCAATGGCACAGGTTAGTGACTATTTGACCACTGGAATACCTTATACATTCACTCCAATGCTGACATAGCCATTTGCTAGTGCTACACTTTATGTGCTTACTAGAGCATTTTACTGTTTGTGAATCACTTAACAGAAGCAGAATTTGGTTAGGTAAAGACACCAATCCTGCCCAAGCATAGGAATGGTTTCCAAGATTACACACTGGGGTATACTGAAACAACACCTTATGCTGGGCAAACCAAACAGAATGAAGCTAAGAGACATCACTGGATTAAAAGATCTGTTTGCTTCAGTATTCCTCCTAATTACCAATGAAGTTTAAACCTTTATTTTTCAGTAATTACAGCCATTTTAAAGACTGAAATTTCACTGGAAAAATCTCAATTTAGGAAATTAAGAGATCTGTGACTATAATCTAAAATGTCTAGAACTGATTTGATTTTAAGCAGAAAAAAAAAAAATCTTGAAATATGAAATACATGACCTCCAGCTCTAAAGTTCAAACAGAATTTTAAGAAGTGCCAAAACCAACAAAATTTCAGTTTAATTCCATTAATAAACAAGCACTTAATGATTTTTCTCTTATGCTCACCTGCAAAGGTTCACTGTGAGGGTTGTGGATATTTATTATAGGAGAGAAACTGCTATTTACAGGAACTCGTGCCCCAATAAATGGGCGCAATCGATAGGGGTTTGGAACTCCAATGCCAAACACCTGGTTCAGAAAAAGAAACACAAACTTAAGTACTTGTAATGTAATTGCTGCAGAGCCTAACATGCACACCCATTTTAGCAATACACCATAAAGTCTTTTTGATTAGATTTACAGTATTCTTATAACTAAACCATTAAAACCAGTATCACACTAAAGCTCTGAAATAAAGAAACTGGTTTAGTTTGCAGCTAATGGCTATTCCTCATTTCTACTACTTAATTACATGTGTACAGAAAAACAGGCAATCAAAAAAAATCCATCCTTTTTTCTGACACTCTGGAATAGTGTCATAGATAACAGCTAACGGCCAACGAAATATAGAATGTTCCTTTAATCATATCATTATGAAACTATCCATACTGGGAAGCATTTTTGTTGTTGTTTGGAAAAGATTTTCATGGTAAGAGTTATATTCTTTCAACAAGAGGATTTCTCTCATTTTTCACTTTTCGGTCTCTTCACAGTCATCTGTCTGAATTATCTTTCTGAATCTCCAGTGAGTAATTTTTTGCCAGCTTAATGAGTAACATTGTCTTGCCACTGGATCAGATAAGTAAAGACTTAAAGGATGAGCTAGATCCCTACAATGAGCCACTAAAATAAAACATGCAAAAAAAGGTACTGGGAGGATTTTAAATCCTATGTAATTTCATTGATCTGGCTTACAGTACTGCCCTACTGATCCTTACAATGGTGTACCTGTGTTACAACAAACAACAGGGATGGAAACTCCTTCAGCTGGGTTGGTGGGAAAAAAAAGCCAAACCAACAACCCACCACTATTGTGCAAGTATCCTTGGATTGTTAAGCATCCCATAATAGGTACTGCTTCGCCTGATTCACACTTCACTTTTCTGAAAAGCATTCTTTAATTCTCTTACCTGATAAGTAAATACCCCATGATTAGAAGTGTTAATAAATAAAGTGTTCTCTACATTTCCCACTACTCTTGCGAGGAAAACTACATCGAAGGACGTGTTCCCTCCTGGAAGAATTTTCTGGAAAAAATAAAAGCAAGAAAGCAGGGGGATAAGCAAAACTGTTTACTGAATCAATTGCATCATGCAGATGAACAATAGTTTTTGTGATACAGAATTCCTCATGTGTCCTTTGTGGAATACTGACATTAGAAAGTCAACTGCAGAATTTGGAAAGAAAAAAGTAGAACTTTCAAACAAATGAAATGTGTGAAAAACTAATAAAAATAGCAATAATTCCAAACTATTATCTAGTGCAGGGTCATATTTAATTGAATTTTTACACTGAATTGTGAATTTAGAGTTCAGCTTATCACAAAAATATTTTAGACCGACAGTTCAAAGGTCACTGGGGAAATGCAACTGCTACAAGACTTCCATAAACACGACAGGTTGCTTATCAAGACAGGTTTTCTGAATTTTTTCATGTTTTACATGGCTCTTGCTAAGCCACAGGCCCTGCAAATAAAACTGAAACTAGAAGACTATCTGACAGCAATGTGGTTAGGAGTTAACCCTGCTGACAACATGCTTTTGGACGTGCAAGTTCCTGTATCACAATTACTTACAGCTCCAAGTACACTGGAGTGACTACTGCACACCAACACCACTTCACACGACTTAGAATATTCAGAACATTTATGGGTTCTGTAAGTGCACTGAGGAAATGTACTCACTTCAGCAACAAAAGAGATCTGCTGCTAAACAATCAATTATAATATATATTTCCAACATAGGACTCTGTGTTTCTGTGCTCAGTTCAAATTTGCTCTGACATGAGATGAAGAACTGCAGTATCTTAATACTTCCAGGTATGTTATTACTGCAGTAAGTCACTCTTTTAGAGAAGTTTCCATTCAGATTTGAGAGGAGGAAGAAAAGCTAATTTTGAGAAAGTAAAAAAAACTTACCCTATTTTGGAAAAATGATGCATGAAAATGTGATGTTGTAGCAGATATTGATACTAATGTAATTGTTTCTTCTGAGCTAGGGTTATGTAGGTAAACTTTTTCCATTTTTGGCATTCCAACTGGCCTAGGGAGAGAAAATATTTACAAAGTGTCAGAAATCTAGACAATAAAGCATTGGACTCTTTTCCCATTATACCAGATAGGAGCATAAACATGATGAATACTGAAAACAGAGCTTTGCATGTAATGCTTTTTTTCAAATACCATATGTATCTTGGACCTATAAGAATCACTTAGTTAACATATTTTCCATTATTTCATTGCTTACTTTTCCTGAAGGTTAACCTGATGTTCCATCACACTCATGAAATTCTACTGTCAGATTTTTATTTCAGAATGAAAAGAAGCAAAGTTTTCTATTCCTATGCTAGATCCTCCAAATAACTATCTTAAGACAGCGTGTACAGAGCAACTGAAAATAAACAGAACATATCCTAGCCAAAAGTCTAAATGCAAATTTTTTTCCATAAGAGATAAAAAGTAGTCTTACCCAGAACCCAGAATTTGTCTGGTATTATATTTTATAATATGCTCTACAGAATTAAGTATGCAGACATGTACAGCAACAACTATTTTATTTCTATATTGTATTTGAATTCATACCTTAAGTAAAAAAACAAAGGCTTGAGATAAAGTCTAGAATTTAGGAACCCTAAAAGATGGAAGTCACACAGTCAAACAACAGCTCAATTTTTCACTAACAAGACATGCTAACAAATTTATTTGACACAAGCTTTTGGCTAGTTTCTTTCTGCTTACAACAACAGAGGTGATAATAGATGCTCCAGTTTCAGCAATTATTTTTCATACTTTTCTGTCTCTTCAAAATTTTTGTCATGCCTTTTAACATTTTAAGTATCAGCACCAAAGCACTAATAAAGCGTGCAGTTTACAGATTAAAAACTGCTGTATTTTTGAATTCAAAATAGTTAACTCTTAACTTTCAGCACTCCCATGTCACTTGCTCCAAACACTGCAAAGACACCAAAACCACTGATAAGAATTACTACCTGTAGTACCTGCAGTGATGATGACCAGAAACAGGCAGCTGTTCTGCCATCCTCAATTAACCTTAACAGCCCAAATTAATATGTGCTATTGCAGTCACAGTTTTTCAGCTTAGAGGGGGTGTGGAATATATCTCAACAGATGAAGCAGCGTAACTTTGCTGTAAATTAAAGGCTCCATTGAATGGAGAATTTAGTGACAATAAACACACTATGCCACAATTTACAAAGTGATCACGGTTACAGAACCTCCTACGCATGAAGCAGATGCTAAAGACCATGTTTTTAACTCAAAGACACAATTATTAACCATCAATAAATGACATCACTAACAAAAATATATCTGCAGTCTGCCACTGTAAAACTCTTCGTTTGCTGAGTTCACCTAATTTTATGTCTCCGTCAGCAAAAACTTGTTCTTGATCCTTCTTTCACTGTGAAAAAAATCTCATTTTGACTTCTCTAACTTCACCAGTGACAAAGACCACAATTTCTCTCACCTTTCAAAACCTGTACAAAACCAAACATCCGAGTTAAGCCCTAAGAGAAACTATTTTCATCTCTTGCTAGCATATATAAGGATGTCAGAAAAGGAAACAGTTTATCAGCTGTGACATTTTGCATTAACTACTGTAACTGCTACACTGTTGATCAATGGAATTAAACAGTAAACCTATGCACCTGTTCTTCTTTTGCTAGGAAAAAGCTTACCCGTTCAGAGGACTGCAACTGAGAGGCAGCCCTCCAAATTTCCACATCTCTGCCCCCAAATCCCACCAAAAATCCCACCATAAAAACAAGCATGCAAATCCACAACCAAGAAAAGTTTCTGCTGATAGGGAGTTACCCTGCACCCCCTGAATTATGAACGCACTGCTTCAAACACTCACTGATATCACTACAGATGGCCCTGAGTATTTTATCTGCTTGGCAGCTATGAAAAGCAAAAGCTTCTATACCAGCCAACATTTTTGCAGCAAATTCCTTGTTTAGACAAAGTGGTCAAGCCTTAAAGCAGTACCCAGATTCTACCACTACCAACATTTTTTAAAAATAGGGAAGAAATAGAACAGTCGATCTCCTCCAAGACTGAAGAAAGCTCTTGTAGGCTGAGGATCAGCTGTCTGTTCCCTAGTTCTCACTACAATTTTTCACTCTCCTTAGTGGAAGACATGCTCCCAGTGCCTTAGTGCAACTCCTTTGCTTGCCACTGTGCAGTTTTTGGGTACTTCTCTTCCCCACAGCATGTTCAGCAGCTCATCAAGAAGGGGAAATCATCCTCCTACTCTGTAACAAAGCACACCAATCACTCTTCATATGAGGACTTAACAGCAAAAACTAGACTCAAACTGAACGCTTCCTTCCAACCACAACAGCAAGAAGAGACAGATGAGTCGATTTTAATCACTGTATTACATGTGAGCAAATGACATGGCTAGTGTATCATCTGTGGTCTCTGAAGAGAAACAGCTAGGTACTGAAAACTGAAGATCAGAGCTGACTTCAGTGACACTTGTGATGCATTATGTGTGAAACATCACAAAGCCAAGAAAATTATCTTGAATAAACTGGCAATAGCAAAGCACCCATCTGCTTATGTCAGAAAGGTAGTTTGCAAATAAAACTCATTAGCCAGGAAATATTGCAAATATTAACAATCTTTAAGACCGTCATGTTTTTCCAGTTCTGAAAAGACGAGACTATACATCTGTTAGAGAGGCTCAAGTCTATAAAAACAAACTGGTTGGGAAACAGCCATGACCAACACCATAGCTCACTAATTTCATATTCCAGACTCAATTACCACAGTATAATTATAGGTAATAAAGGCAGAAGGTACTAAAAAGGAATTCTGATGTTAGGACTTTGTTTTACTCTACTCTTTTGCTGATCATTCTGATTTTGAAACAGTGAGTCTAGTATTACATTTGGCTGAGATACAGCTTTCCTTATATTCTTTAAGTGTGTTGTTACCAAATATAAAGAAATAGGACCTCATAAACCTCACCTGGTTTTTCTGCCATCAGACATGGTAGAATCCAGGTAGGACAATGTGCACCAGACATCTCTAATGAACTTGCATCCCAAACCATAATCTTATAAGGGGTGCTCTCCAAGCTGCAGATTATCAAACCACAAGGATCTGCACAAGTATAGTTGCAGCTGATAGCAAATTTTATAGCAGAATTACCCAGAGCAGTCACAGCTAGCACTTTTCATTGTGAGAAGCTGGTATAGACACAGACCTTCAGGCAAACACGAAGTATCAAAGCATGCAAGATTTTGCTCCTGATTCTTTGTCCCTGCACAAAAAGGTCAACTTATACTGAAAAAACGGGATACCACAACCTAGACAAGAAGATGCTAATTAACAAGGGTGAGGTGCCTAGTCAATTGGGTGAAGAAGCCTGTGTTAATGTTCTTTACTGCTGCAACTCAACTCTTTTCCAAGCCTAAGTCAGTACCTGCAGTGTATTGTAAGCATGTCCTTGAAATGGAATTCATTGCTGTTCCAGTGATCAAAAGGTAGTTTATTTCAACAATGAAAATCAGCGCTTGCAAATTTTGGGGAGTCCTTGAGTTACTGGTCCAAAATTGACTTGCAAAAATACGTAGCTACTCATTGTGAAGCAAATACAAATTGAAAAAATACCCTTTTGAAAGAGCAATTAATTTTTTTTCTTACTGCACATAGTTCAAGCACCTCTGTAAAATGCTCACTTGATTTATGAAAACTGATACAAATCTATTACTGAAAAGCAAAAGAAATGAATTCAGCAGATACATTCTCTCTCTTCCACCCCTTATTCTTTCTAATGAGACTGGAGAAAGAAATGAAGTCAATCACAAGCTTCCTAGATACATTTTGAAATGCTGGGAATATAGGTAAATATACTCAATATTCAATTCTGGTAAATTCCTCATGTATTTGAAATTTGACATGTTTTTACCCACGTAATTTCTTCATTTAGCATCTTTGGCAACTGTGGAAACAACTGTAAAACTTGTTGTCAAGCAACATATCGGAAGTGTCACAAGGGTTAAATCAGTATCCTGTCATACAGCATCCTATCAGACAGGGGTGAAAAACAGATGCCTAGAAGGCAGAATGATGTGGAAAGCTTACAGAGCCATGTGCCCTGGACTCTCCTAGGCTCAGGAACTTCCTGAACCAATTAAGACAGCTCTCCAGCCAGAAGATCAGACTGAGCAAGCTCCAACAAAAAGAACTTGGGTGTTGACTTGTAACATATCCAACTACTTTTAATTAAAAGAAACAAAACCAGCTGGTCTTACAAGGTTACCTCCAGAGACTGAAAGAGAATGCCTTCTGTGCCCCATTCTGAAGAAAACATCAGTTCCCTTACACAAAGGAAGCTTGCACCATGTACTGAACTAGAGAATTAGCGAGTACAGCATTCTTCCTGCGCCACACAAAACCGGTTGAGTGACACAGGGAAGTGGCTTCTTTACCTGAAGTTAAGAGTAGCTGAAGCACACACATTTGCTTTCTCAAGCATGTCCCCAACTCAGAAAAGAAAACAGACAGGTTTTGGTTTCGTATATGTACTAACCTATAAACTGGTTGTTTCTTAGCTTCCGGATTTCACTGACTTTAAACAGAGAAAGTTCTTTGAAATTAGATTTGACAAAAAGTTGCTGTCAATGTAACATACTAAATAGAGCAAGTGCCCCATTTTAAGTTAGAAATCTAAAGAGTCCATGCAAAAAGAATCACACCTTTTCCAAACAGTTATCAAAACCACATATACAAGTCGAAGAGTTTATCCAACCATGTCACCAGCTGTGATTGGAATGAATCTAGGAGTGTAATGAACTTTCAGCAGCATTGTGCAGTCTACCATGATATGTGAACAAAACCTGAGGCAGATCTGGATGAAATGTCAATTTCCTGTCAACAATTTCTCACATTCAAAAAACTCCAAGGGAAATGAAGTTTCCTTTAGCAACATTTCTTTAAAATTCCATCAATCTCAAACTCATACATTACAAATGTATCAAATGTACTGTGTAAACATTTGGATGTACATTATAGGCAACTTACTTTTAAGTAAGTGTACTTAAAATATAGGAAAAATAGTGATCTGAATAAATTCTATAGTTGCTAAAATTCTTCATTATTTTTTGTATAAGGGATTAGAGTTCATGAGAAAACAGACCATTTTGCTAAACTTATATCAACCTTATATTACTTCAAGTAACTCCAATGGCTTTAAGGATATTTATATCTACTGATGCAAACATTTCATCTATAGCTCAGGAAAACTTACAATAGCTAAATTGTTAACAATATAATTTCTCCATTCCCTTACCATGCGAGTCCTCTCCTAATTTTTACACAAAACAAGCCTTACAAGGGTATAAATCTGTTTACACTGCAGCACAGCACATTCATTATATGCCCTCACTTTCTAAATGCCCCCTTTTCATTTGTCTTCTTGTTCTTAGTTCATGTAATTAGAAGCATAACTGTAGGCAGTGCAGTCCAGATTCAAAGGGAGGCATAATAAAACAGGTTTAAAAACAGGCTGCATTTTCCAGATTTTTACCCATTCTGACACTACCCTGTCCTTAAAGTAAAGCATGTTACTTAGAGTAACATAAGGTCTCCACACCTGCAAGGTCTCAATATTTGAATATTGCCAAGCAATTGCTTTCAAGCCCAACTTATTCTATTTCATAGAATATCCTGCCAAATACTAGAGCTCACAAACAAGAAACATGAAAACATTACAAAAATGCCCTATCAAAGCACTCCAAAGGAAATGCAAAATGAGATTATCAATGCAAAACTGAAATAAAGAACTTCAGAATACTGCCCTACCAATGAGAAAATTTTGTCTGAGAATTGGACCTTGCTCAAATTGAGTGAAGCAAGAACCTCTGTTCACCACAGAAGAATATGGTGATCAAGAATTAAAATATTATTGTAACTGGAAGTATAACTTCATACAGTACCAATCATTTCTCTAAAACATGGGTAGGATGTCAACTTCATCTAAAATATCTCCACATTTAAAAGAACAAGAACATTTAAAAAATATTGATGAGCAGTTCCAGCTTATATTGTGGTAGTATCCTGAAATACTCAATACACAAGTGCTCCATTATCAAAAGGTATCTCTATAAAAAAAATTAGTTAAAGAACTTAAACTTCACTTTTGATACTGTCAGAGCTGAATTAACAAAAATGAAGGCAATGTATTGAGATCGGTGAAGATCCACATTCTCCCACAAAGTAGGTGCAAGAACTGAATAGAAACTGCCCTGTCAAAGTATTCTTCAGCCTTCATCCCAAGTGGCCATCTGTAAAATCTCCAGTATGAAGACCTGTCTTAAACACAGAAAGTCACACAGATAATGACTGTTCTGCCAGAATAGCCTCTGAGCAACCAGCTCCCAAAGCTACAGGGAATGATTGTTTGTAGGTTAGAACACCTCAGTTATTCCCACTAAACAACACGGGAGAGTAACAGTTTACAGAGAGAATACAAGGAAAAGAATGCTGGTTAAAAAAAAGAGTCAGCTAGTTGTGGAGCTGGCTTTAGGTGGAAATTTTTTTCTTGTTTTCTTTAAAGCCCTGAATCTCTGATATTCAGGATGTTGCAGAATTTATTCCAGAAAAATATGAGTGTTGCTTCAGAAATGTAAGAAAGAGGCTTACACATTAAATAGCCAAATGAGTATTCCACATTTAGTCCAAGTAGTCCCCTGGCACAATGATATGGGAGAACCTGCCTCAGTTCTATCCCATTCCCAGAGGCTTAATGTATACAGAGAACATTTGGGATCTCTTCAAGTGAGCTAAAGATTTGCATATCCTAACATGCAGCATGCATTTCTTTTGATAAATGCGAGATTACCTGGACTACCTTCAAAGTGGTAGAATATGGTTTGCTTTATATTAAAACAGCATTAAAAAACCCTCCAACTGTTAAAAACCAGAAGCAAAGACCATTGTAATCTCATCTCCAGGTGGAATACAGGAAGTGTGTCTACAGCACATATTTATCAACTTAATACTGGTTTTGATTTTCTGAGATCCTTAGATAAAGTAACTTTTAGTAACTATTACTACTGCTTAAGTTGGCATGTTTTTGAAACAACTGAATAAACCCACACACTTGTAGCACACCAAAAATGTCACGGGAAGAATGGCTTGACTTGCAGCTGAAAAGAAATATTAGATCTTTCTTTAGCATAGGTATGATACATGTCGATAGCTCAGCATAAACATGAACCTGGAACAAGTTTGCTCTACTAAATGCTACATGCTACCTATTAACAAAACACCCTTTGGGTATAGTACTTATTCAGTAACTAAACATGCATTTTATGCCTTTTCTAAAATCCATTAATAACAAAGACAGAAAACCCAGAATTTTAATGTGAAAACCCTGATTTAAAAGGCAAAAACTCAAAAGCTTAAATCTGCATTATCTGACTTCCAAGGTGCTTGACACCTGCAGCTTGTTCCCACCATAAGGCTGAGTTACTCAGCATTTCTCAGAATTGGTTCACAGATTTTAAACTAAACTTTTGGGCTGCATATCTAAACCTTTTCGAAAACTGCTCTTGGCAACTTACTTAATTTTTAATAAATCACAAGAGGACTGCTGTCTGAGACTATAACCTAAATCACAACAGATGAATTCATGATATACAGCTGCCAAGAAAACACACCCAAACCAACGAAGGAACACATAATGAATCAAGATCTAACACACAGGTTCCTTATTTTAATTGACAGACAGCAATCCCTCCGTGCAGTCTGCTGTATCGTACAGAGCCATTCTCAAGGAAGAGATTTGTGCTACTTTTAACACTGTATTAGATCTATACTGTTTCTTCAGTGTCTTTAGCTTTAACAAGAACAGCTTATGTAAAAAGCCAAAATGTAATGAAAAATGACTAAAAGTATTTCTGGCACTGTCCTGGATCTACTCGTAGCAAGGGAGAAAAAAATCATCTTTGGAAGTCCATAAAACAAAAAAGCATGTGTAGCTTTCTTCAGAGCATAAGCATGCAAACTCTAGATAACCTTTAAAAGATAGCTCAGAAAACATCAAATTTATTCGTAGTAGAAAAAGCGGCATAAAATACATTTCCAATATCAAAGTCTGGAATTACTATGAACTGAAAACTTCCACAGTTTTTAACAGAAAATAACTTAAACTCAAATCAATAGGTAAGTTTACAATAGCTCTAACAAAAAGCACACTGCTCTGCAAGTTTGAATTCATACTGCACTCACCAAAATAATTTATTAACTACAACCTAATTTTCTTGTAACAGAGATGCAGTAGAGTAGGGCTTACCATGATTTATTTTGCTATTCAGTTTAGAAACTCAATAGTCTCTTACTTAGGACTGGATACTGACATCAGGAAGAAAAACAACAAAATCACACAACATCAAAAGCTAAAAGAAAATTTTAAGGAAAAAGAGGGGGCAGAGCGACTTACTCCGTCTTTAATCAGAAGCCACAATTTTGTTAGACTGAATACAATAAGTTCTGTAAAATGAGGCATTTTCATACAGCTTTGTTATTTAGTGACATTTACATTGGTGGTTTTTTGTGTAGAGGTGATTTCTGGAAAGCTACTCTGTGCAAACATCACAGTTATGGCTTCTCTTCTTTCAGAAGGACACAAGTATACACCATGTCAACACACAGGAGCTTCCTCGCACAACTCCCTAGTCACCACACTGTACAACAGTCTCTCCAAGAGAAAAAGGAAAGATTACATTTTTATTCATAATCTGCAGCTTATCTGTGAATGAAACAGCCCTTCATCCAGCAGCAGTACTGGCTGCGGATGGGGGAAGGAATGATGGGCTAAGGCACACCTGGACTGTCCTCATGCTTCTGGACTGAACTGGTAACAAAATGTTTGAAATGTCTTCACTACAGTTTGCATCGGTCTAAGTATCAATCTTGCACAGAGGCTCCATGAACACCTACTCCAGAACCACTTCTGACTGTTGGGAAGAAAAGGGATTGGAGCTACCTACACACAGTAACCAGCTCATGGTAAGACAAGGTAAGACTGAAGTAGTTCTCAGAACTAACAGGTACATTGCTGAAATGTTTAGTTTCCTTCCCTCTCCCTTTTGTTTAATGGAAACAGCAACCAGTTGCAAGGCAGAGAACATGAAGCTAAGCTCCTGGAGGCTATTTGTTCTCCTTGAGGCTGTATTTTCACAACTCAGCATTACTGTTCTAATAATTGCAGATCCACAGTCAATTTTTTTGCCACCAAAGTCATAGTAAAAGTGATGTGCTAGAGTACATGCTCCCTGACAAAGGTTATGTTCATGCAGAGGAGAAATCTCACCTCAGAACATTACATTCTAGACTCAAAACTGTCCACTCTGCAGAGCAGCTGTCCAAGTACCTAAATCATCAAAACCACAGCAGCTGACAGGTCACTCCATGATGCTTACTACTGCATGATACTGAGTACAGCAGCCCTCTGTAGGTCAATTACACCTACAATCTATTAATGCAATGTACACAACCTTGTCTATCAGCTTTAACTGCTGTTCCTATTCATTTTCTGTGGTTTTGTTTGTTATTTGTTGCTTGGTTCATGTGACAGATGGAGGTTTTTTTCGGGTTTGTTTGTTTGTTTTGGGGCTTTTTTGTTTGGTTGGGTTTTTTTGTTTGTTTTTTTTATTTTGTTTTAACTTGCATAATTAAAACAGATAAAAGGCTTTTCAACTTACTGTTCATGGAAGTCCAGCATTGGTGGCTCAAACCGAAGAGGTCGGCAATTTCCCCGATACAGGGATACACTGCAAGAAAAATTGAAGTGCTGTAAAAGATACTATTAAATTATACATTTTTGCTCCCTTCCCATCTCAAATAGCCCTCTCTTAGCAAAATTCATTAGTACTAATAAAGCAACTAATTCAAAAGAAGAAACAAAAAAAACTTGTCCAGTCAAAATACTTCAATTTTACAACATGATTATGCAGCGTCTCCATGAAAGATTATGTAAGAGCACATATCTTGAAAATGGACATAATTGAAGTGTAAACCTCTCTTTTATATAACGATGGCTGAGTGAAACAACACACTAAAAAGGTTTACCTCATCTTTCATAGCAATGTCCAAATATTGCTGTGTTTTGGGTATTGTCCAATGTGTAACAGTAATTAACATACACATCCTGAGTTTCTCCAGCTACTTCTATACTAGTACATAAGCAATCTTGGATGCATTTGAAGGTACTGCGGCCACATGTGAGAAAACACCCAATACTGCTCAAAACTTGCAACATTTAGAAGACAATGACTCCGCTCTGTAAACCTTCCTCAGCTTTGCTTATACTAACCTTCCCCAGGAAACTCTTTAGGAGAATTCTAGTAGGTGAAGGCCAAAACTTAAATAGCACTCAAACAATCCAGCAGTGAACCCAACAAAGTACCTGGAAGCAGTCTCTAATACTGCCTATTTTATCAGTACAGTTATATAGAGCACAATAGTTAACCCACAACAAAAATTTTAAGTAAAATAGACAAAGTAGTTTCATTGACTGGAAGATTTTTTTGTATTTCAGAATGATGTGATTGTGACCACAATTAAGCATCTCTGTAACTGTAACACTTTAATTGAGCTGAGTAAAAATCCTATTCATACCAAAAAAAAAAAAAAAAAAAAACGAAACAGGGAGACAACACAAAAAAAAAAAAGATGAAGACTAAAGAACAGAAGAAGATCAATGGCTCCTGAATGGCAAGACCAAGAGCTGCTTTTTTTTTTTTTCCTTCAAATGCTTTTTTTACTGGTTTAGATCCTTGTTTTCTGACTTTGTATCATTCCTAGATGTCCAAAGACAGAGCTGCAGCCACTTGTCCTGGTAAGGGAAGCTACTCCACAAACCCAGCTCTACCCAGAACTACACAGCTCTGCCTCAACACGGAGGAGCAGCCAGGAAATGGGACACGCACGTGTGGCTTGTCTTATGAAAGCTGAGGCCTTGAGCAAAGATCAATCCAATCCCATCCAGTGCAATTCCAGGAAAGTAATTATTGATCAAATTCAGATGTCTCTCCATACTTCAGAACCACTTCAACAAGGAAGCTATTTACAGAAGTAAAAGTTTAAGAATAGGCTAGGAAATCCTAATTGTATCCTTAATCAAAATCAAATCAAAATAATTTTAAATAAAATTACAATGTTTCAATGACTCACTAAAACCCTGAGACTGAACTCTCACACTTCAAGTATAATATGCAGTGTGCTAATCAATTTCCAGTGTTCTATGTTTGGATGTCAAAGCATCTTCAGTGCTACAGAGCCCAGATACTAGAAATAGCTTTGTCCACATCAGAATAATAAAACACTACGTGGACAGGAGTGGGCTTAGTACATCCAGTCAGCTTTAGCTACTGATGTATGTATGTGTGTGTACATATGCCATGTGTGTGCAGATCACAGTACAACAGAAGTGAAAATACAAGACACCAATAGGAAAAACTGTACTCAGGTCTACAAAAAAAATTCAAATTATAAGAGAGTGCTTGGGTACACCTTCTCAGGCTAAAGTCAAAGCTCATTGTAGGACAAATGCTCAATAAAATGAAGTTTACAGAGACACTGGATGTAGGAGAATACAACTGGAAAACTATACTAGCAGTTAGGTTTCATAAGGATAAAACAAGTGACTAGTATGTCTTCAGAGTTAACAGTCTGATTTTAAAAACCACTTAGAATGCATTTCTAAATGAAAGAGGTCAAAAAGCTCCTGTACCTCCATTGTCAAGGTAACGCTAAACAAAAACCACTCATCTTAAAGTGATCTTCAAAATAATTCTGTCCATTTCTTCCAAAATTAAAACTCTGAACAGTTAGACAGCACCTCTTTTGTGTTGGTAATTATTGGCAGAATGACATACCGATTGTTTTTATGGAAAAATACAAAAAATATTTACAATATTTACAAAAGTGATAATATCTTTATTTGAAATGCATTGAAAACACTCTCAAGAGTAACTTGGCCTAACTTGAACTATTATAACAAACTCAGTTCTCCACATACATGTAGAGGTTAGGCAACATTTTCTCAGGACATAGAGCTATATTATTCTGGAAAGTCAGTTGGACAACACAGATTTTTAAAATTTCTTACATTTGGTTAAAGTTTGGTTAAGGCAACAACATCATAATCAATGCCAACTATTATAATAAAAGTAACAACTGTAGTAAGATTTAAATGGGAGCAAGCAACACTGGGATTCAAACGCTGCCTACTGAGGGGCCCACCATGAGTAAACTCACAGCAGACAAGGAAAAGATGATCATGTCTGCTCTGCTGGGCACTTGCTCACCGAAGGCTGGATACACCCCTGGGTAGGGCAACTTTACAGCACAATGACATGAAGTTAATTACTATTGCATGCATGTAGAAATATGGCTCCCGGTCTTATATCACAATTTAAACATTTTTCCTTCCCTACTCCTCCTCCTTTAAAAGTTTTCTAACTTTTAAAGACAAGAAGAACAACATGAAAAAGAAAAGATGCATCTGGAAGAGAGGACTGCTGATATCTGCCAACAAGCACCAGCAGACTAATAACTGGCCAGGAGTCACCTGATCCCATAATGTAAATGTCTTCAGCATCTTTTTCCTTCTGCAAGAGTTTTGATGTTAAAAATGAGATGAGAGTGAACTACGCATAGTCCCCAGCAGGATCATTATCCTCCCTGCTCCATCCATGCTGTATCTGAGCGGACAGTTACCTCAACTACTAAGATACTGCTGCTACCCAGATGCATTTCACTGAAGTGCAACTTCATGTCTCAATAGTATTTGTCAGAGATGATGCCATAAACGTGGCCAAAACAGCAATGCCTGCAGACACTGTAGCTGATATGGGCATCCATTGGTGCTAAGCCACAATATTCTTCTGTCTTAAGGATATTCTTCAGCACTTCCGTAATGCTTTGCTGTTTATCAGAGTACTAGGCACTCAATTTTAGATAATCAATGCACATTTTTGCATTTGGAGATGAAGAAAAGGCTTGTCACATACAGTATTTAAAGATTTCTGCAAAGTTGGGTAGCAACTGTGTCTCTGTATCCTCACGTTACCTTTCTAGCTGTTCTGGGATTTCTGTAGGAGTTATGTGCTCTGTGGAATCTTATCTGTAACATCTTTAATTGCTACTGCAGAAAATTCAAGCATAAGCATACTCTACATGTAATTTTTCCCACATGACTTCGGCAGTTGCTTAAGGGTTTTATTTCCTCTCTTGTGCCATAAATTGTAAAGAAATAAAGACAGCAGAATTAAGCTGTAAAACAGCTTAATTCTCATGATTTTATTTGACAACTCTTAGAACTCTAAGAACTCCTAGAACGCCACTACTTTATTTCCATTACCACAAAATCAAATAAAAGTGTATCTAAAAATAACTATGTGAACCTTTAAAATGACAAATTGGCCAATACTTCACAGGGGGTACTTCTTGTGCCAGAATCCTCGAAAGAGCCACTGCAGACTTTTTGAGCTAAAAAATGTTCTGTAAGTAACCTGAGTGCATCCACAACTAGTTAAAATTTAAAAATAAGGCTGAGCTGCATATATCAGAAAAGACATTTTAATTTTTTTAAGAAATAGGGGTATTAATCACAGGTTCAGTGAGAAAGTGGACTTCCACAAAACAACTGTCCACTTCAGTATCTGGCAGAAGCTGCTGCTAAAAATGCAGAGGAATAAAAAGACGAGCAAGATTTTTTTTTTTCATAAATTACCCAGAGAGTAGCTGGCTCAGATATATCAATATTAACTTTCTATCAGGAAAACACACTCACAACAGACAAAGTTCAAAGCTAACAATTCCCAAGGGGGAGTGTCTGGGGAAAGAACAGGGAGAAGCTTGAATAGATGCACTGTAACCTGGCCATGGGCATGAACAAAACAAATTAAATTGCTAGTTCATTTCCCTCCTTCCACTTAGTTCTAAAAAGTAGATCAGAGAACTGAATAAACTGTCTGAATAGGGAAAAAATATTGGCAAGCTATACCAAGAAGAAGAAATAATCTCTAATAAGGACAAGGAACAACAAGCTATCTAGAGAAGTTAAGTATTATTTTTAGCAATGCCATTGAAAAAAACTACCTAGAAAAACACTTAAAGGAAAGATTCATGCAAAACCAGTAACACCAGTGAGAGAGAAAAACAGAAAGCAAATTTGGTACTTGCTATGTAACATGGCATCAGAGACCTTGTGATGCAGACCTCCATCACATTGTGACTGGACTTCAAACAGGCTTGCACTCTTAAGTGGAACGGACTATTTCTCAGTTACCTAAACCAGTGTTTTAACAGAACACACTCTAGAACACTGAAGTTTCCAATAAAGAAAGCAATCTTCTTAGCTGAGAAATTAAAATTAAAAAATCCTGTAAGCAATCTAGTCCATGGCCTCAATGTCAAGACCCACCAAATTCAGTTGTTTTCTGGGAAACAATACTGCCCCAAATCTATGGATGCCAAGATAGGTACTTTCTTTCTGCCATTGAGATTTCATGATTTAAACAAGATACTATTCCATTTAAAGAATCTCCATAAAGTCTGGCTATATGCAAGACACAGAAATACACTAATCATTGTTATCTTTTGTTCGACTGTCATTCCTATAAATTCATGTTCTCTACTTGCCATCTGACTGACACACTGCAGCACAGGTGTTTGCATTCCTGTCCATAGCTGGAGATTCCATAGAGTTTTCAAAACTTGCAAAAAGAAGGATCTTAAGCCCACAATTAAGCAACTATACACACAGTAAAATAGGAACTCATTCAAAATGGAAAATTCTTTTACTAGATTGCCTGAAAAGGAACAGAAAACAGGTCGTAGAAAAAACATAAATGTAGTTACTGAAAATGCACTGTGACAGTTTGCTGAATGCTACTGTGCAAGAAACAAGCTTGATTATTACTGTTCAATGCACTCATTAAACAAACAAGAATATCTGATGATTCTTCAGAGAAAAATTAGGGACCAGCGAAAAGAGAGGCCACTTGTTTTCCTTCTCAGATATAATACATGGCAAAGTCTTCAGTAACAGATAATGTCTTCAGGATAGGAGAGGAGAACACAGGGTCATGAGTTGTCTAGAGTGGAGAAAAGGAGGCTCCAAGGTGACCTCACGGCTCTCTACAACCACCTGAAAGGAGGTTGTAGCCATGCAGGGGTCAGCCTCCTCCCATGCAACCAGAGACAGAACAGAAGGAAATGGCCTCCAGCTGTGCCAGGGAGATTCGGATATTCAGAAAAAAATCACTGTGTGCTTAAGTACTGTAAAGCCTCCCTAGGGAAGAGCTGAAATCACCATCACAAAATGAGCAGATGTACAACTCTGATATGGCTCAGTGGGCATGGTGGCACGTGGCTGAAGGTAGGACTTGGTGATCTCGGAGGTCTTTTCCAACCTCAATGAGTCTATGATGGGACAAAGGAATGCAGGGAATAATCTGTCAAAAATAACATCAAGATTTTCTTCAAAGAGTACATCAAGAATTTTTGAAGTAGGCAAACTTTCTCCTCAATAAAAGAAACTACAGAAAAATGACTTTAAAAAAACCTACAAGCAGACTCTCAGTTTAATTACAGAATTACTCTGTGGCATACATTACAAAGTGCAGCAAAGAATTCTTCATTTTTTTTATTCCTCATGACGGGCCACAGAGATGATCAGAAGGACAAAGCACCTCTCTCCTACAAAGACAGGCCGGGAGAGTTGGGGCTGCTTAGCCTGAGGAAGAGAAGGCTCTGAGGCGACCTTAGAGCACCTCCCAGTACCCAAAACAGGTTCCTAGAGAAGTGGAGAGGGACTTTTCACAGGGCCATTTAGTGTTAGGACAAGGAAGAAAGGGCTTTAAACTGAAAGAGAGAAGGTTTAGATGAGATATTAGGAAGGAGTTCTTTATTGATAGGGTAGTGAGGGACAGGAACCCAGCCCATGGCAGAGGGATGGAACTAGTTTATCTTCAAGGTGCCTTCCAACCCAAACCATTCAATATTAAAAACTATCTCACATTTTAGCTCCATTTCCTCTGTATGAGAAAAATAACTGGAAAAAAAATCCACATTGTTTGTATTTGATCTTTTTTACACTAAACTGTAATTATTCTTATGAAAAGTATCACAAATCTTACAATTAAAGTCTGTATTAAACTTGTAGAAAGATGCTTACCTTTTCTGTTGATATGAACTGAGGCCTAAAGTTGTCTCAGTCTGCAAAAAAAAAAAAAAAAAATTTTAAGAGGCCAACAGCATTTTACCACCAGCAAGATAAAAAACCCAACCAAACAACCTGGCAACTGCAACAAGTTAGTAAATCAGAGCTTGAAAGCAAAAAGGAGAAGTTCTGAACTGGAGCAAAAAATGTAAATTGGCTTTTTCCAATTAATGAAATTGAGTTTGGTCTTGGACAAGAATTGTGGTAGCAATGTCCACAAACTAGAAAACAAGCAGAAACTTAGCAACCTAAAAACTGAGAGAAGAAAAAACACTGTATGGAGCAAAAGAAAAATCTAGCATAGATAGATGAAAGAAACAAACTACAAGGAAAAGTCCGCCAATTATCTCATTGATGTAATTTAACACCTAGAAAACAAAGAAGGCTATAATCTCCATTTGACTAGGAAACATCTCCTCCTCTGCTAATGATCTTCTAGCCTCTATTATTCATACCCTTCCTTCCACTCTGCTGGACATTTCAGTTAATTACCTGGAAACGTGGAGGTTAGCTTGTCTAGGGACTTCCAATTAGTTTAATTTTGCCTAAGAAACACCAACTGGTTTAGAAGCCTGCGTATGCAGTGTCCTTCTGATACAGCTGATGTTAAAACATACCAGACTTGGAAAAATTCTGTCTTCCCACAGGATCTGGAGATCAAACTGAGGATTTTAGTCATCCTCTTCAAGACATTTAATGGCCAACCAGAATGAGAGTGGGAAAAAAGCTCACAGGTCTGATGAAGTCCATAGTGCACCTTGACCAGTTCACCTCCAGTACAAGGATGTCACTTGTTTGCAAGGGGAATGCAAACTTGTGTCTCATTTCACAACTAAAAATCAAGTCCCTTTTGCTGGACACTTCACTGATTTCTTATTTCAGCTAAAAATTACACTTTGTTTCTTTCTTTTTTCTAAGCTAAAAGTATTTTTAAATAGTTTCTTAAAAATTGTCTTTACTTAAAATATAGATTCCTTTACTAGAGGAATTTGATTTTGCTATTTGGAGACACTTTCTGGAAACTTTATAATCACCCCTATTAAATCATTGAGTCTACAAACTTTTATGTTTGATTCATGTCAAGGATCAATTCTGGATTGTAACTCTAAGTAGCGTTCCAGATTTAAAATGAAGTTATTTGGTTTACTCACTCTCCAATTTGCATCAAACTAAAGAAAGCTGAAAGTGTATTATCTACCATAGTAGAACAAAGCTAATCTGTTTGTAACTTGAGAATTTATTTGCAATTTTGAAAGGCAACACAGAACATTCATTATATTTTTTTTGTTTAAAACCTCTGATAAAGGGAGTCAGACTGCCCTGTTTAAAGGACATTGCAAGAAGTGGTTCATATGAAATTACATTTTATAGTACAGAATAATCAGTGCAGTTTTTCTTCAGTGAGGAAAAGACTACAAAACAACCAAAGTTGTTTTATACTATGTTGCTTTAATTTGAAAGTCAGCAAGCTTTCCTTTAAATTTACCTACATTTGTACTGTAATTAGGAAATCAGTCAGTCCATTTCTTAATCTTCATTGAAATACCATTAATTTACTGAATAGAAAAAAAATCTTACACATCTCTCCATGTTCTCCTAGCTAAAGTATACTACCCATATACTGATAAGCTTTTATTTCAGCTTCTTTACTTCTGATGCCACATGCCATTTTCTATTTCCAGTAAGATACAGATAAATATTTACTATTCAGAAACAATTTACAACAGGCTGTAAGAGAAATTCAATTAAAATGAAGGAAGAAATTTAAAATCAGTTTTAGTTTAGTGAGGAACGCTTAAGGTACAAAATGTTTTCTATCTAACACTTTCTAGGAAGTCCTGCTAATTAACAAGTTAATTAGCCCTGAAATCTAAAGAAATTAAACACAAAAAGGCAGATCTCTTCCTTCCATACCTTATATTTTCCTCAGACTGGAAAGACAAAGGGAAACCTTCCAGTTTTAAACTGGCACACATTAATTTCTCAATTGAACCATGAGAAACCTCCTGGCTAGAGAAGAGGACAGTGGGTATATGACTTCCGAGACAGCATGTGTCTGGGAGGGTTCAGGCTCAGTATTGGGAAAGGCTCTCCACCCAAAGGGTGGTTTGGCACAGAAACAGGCATTTAAGAAGGGTTTGGACAATGCTCTCAAGCACATGGTGTGAGTCTTGGGGCTGTCCTGTGCAGAGCCAAGAGTTTGACTCGATCCTTGTGGTCCCTTCCAACTGAGAATATTCTGAGATTATAATTCCGTGATTTCTTTATTTTGCTTTGCCTACTGAAGTGTCTTTACCTTATCCCACAAGTTTTCTCACTTTTACTCCTCAGATTCCTTTCCCCCATCCCATCCCATGGGGGAAATCAAGCAGCTGTGTGAGGCTGAGCTTCCAGCTCGAGTTAAACCACAACGACCAGATTTACTCTGTTAAATTAACAGGTATACAAAACTGCATATAAAACCTGGTAATCTTTACCAATGTCCTTAAAAGCACATTAATCACTAAAATTAAATAAAACAGTTCTTTCAACAATGAAGGTTTCTTTTTCTTTCAAAACAGAACTAAGGCACATAATTAAGTTACCAGCAGTTACCTGACAGTCAGATGATGGTGCTAACAGGCTCAGATCCTATGACAGGGCATCTAAAATAGCCATTACCAGCACTGTCCCATCCTTGACAACTAGCTTTGGCTCTAACAAGACAGCACATTCTATTAGGTATTAAATAATTTCACATAGAAAGCTGTTAGTTATACGTACTCGTATGCATCATAATTGGCTGTCAGTAGCACGAATATTAGACTCAGTCTAAAATCCCACCCAGGCCAACTTGCAGACAGAGGGGAGATCAAATTTAACTCCAGAAAAAATGCAGAAATAAATGGAAATACTCATAATCAACAAAAGTGTAACTATTACATTGCCATGGCTGTAGTTAACTGCTAGGAGTTGAATTACCTGACTGCACAGCCAAGGTTTTCCCCTATATTCTGAAATTACTGATTTGCTATGAAAATATTAAGTTGAATATCTGTAGATCAGATTTAAAATCATAAATCAGTCTGCTAAGACTGGTATTTCTGAGATATATTTAAGAGCAAAAATCCATCAAAGATTCACGCTTACAAGGAAAAGCCTGGGTTTGCTTTCAGATGTCCATTAAACACAGCAATATTATAAATTCATTTTAATTACACTTTCTGCTTTTTGAGCACGAGTTGCTCGCTTTTTACTCTGTTTGCTTGTTTTTGTGATTATTTTGTTGTGTGGATTTTGCTGGGGTTTTTTAAGTTCGTTTTTTGGATCAGCATCAATCAAGAGCAAAGAAATAGCATACCAACTTCAGCAACTATAGCATCATGGAACTAAACCAAAAATAAATCGCATGTGGCAGTTTCTATAATTACCACTCATTTTTATTACACGTCAATCTTTCAAGTCATGCAGTAAACAAAAACATACAACTGTGTTCAGTTACAAGTCCTAAACACTTTTTTATTTTTTAAATTTGATCTCCAGGTATAATTGTGGACCTACTGTACTGCAGTCTGGCCTGCTATTTTTCCTGTGTGACTGCACAAAACTGTCAGGAACTAAAGCCATGTACCTGATCAATACATTATTTATTGTATAGGCTTTGCTTAATACTATTGGTTTATCAGGTTAAGAGAAAGAAAACTATGCTCTTTAAAAAATGCAGCTTAATCTTTCCTTCCATAAAGGATACATTGTAAACGAGCAGAATTAGCAAAATATGATTTATATGAAACATTTATTAAAACTCATCTGTACTGGAAAAGCATTACAAGTAACAAAATATTGAAATTTACAGGTCAACAAGTATGATGCATGTGTACACTGTTAATATTTCAAGATATATTATAAGTTACAGGAAAAAATACCTTCAATTGGATTAATTTCCCAGTCCAAATTCCTAACAACAAAACCTAAGGTCAGCACAAAAGGAACAGCAGAAATATACAACTGAGTGAGGAAAAAGTGAGAAACGGAAAAATCACCCCTTTTACTAGTACTGGGCATTTATGATCCCTCCACCCAACAGGCTGCGTTCAAGACCTGAAGACAGATGATTAGTTTTAATTTTTTTTTTAATTTAAAGACAGCAGATAACGTTTAGGCTGTTGCTCCTAACAGTATCATGCTTTAATTTAATCTCTTACATAACCTTAGTAGGATTAAACTATAAATCAAGGGATTTCAGTATAAAGATCTTGAGAAAACTTGCACACAGTGAGTTAGAAACTTTGAAGGCAGTCAGCCAACACCATGGTTTCAAGACACAAGAATAGTTTATCTCCACAGGGTTATATTCGCAAGACAGATTTCACTGAGAATCTGTATCTCAAAGTACACTTTAAAGGTTCAGTATAATTATGGAAGACACCAGACAATAATCTTGCATACGTGGAGAATCAAAATCCATACCTTACAGCCTGAAGGCCGTCTCTAAAGAAATACCCATGTTGTTAAGTTCAGCCAGAACATAAGAACAAAAAATCCCAGTAAACAAAGAAAGAGTCACAAGCACCAAGTTAATTTTAATGTCTCATCAATCTGTTATAATAGCTATTCTTCACTTCTTGGTAAGAGGTCATATTACCTAGCACTACATTCAGTCATCTAAACATAGGCATCTGCTGCCACTTGAGATAAATGTCCTAGGGCAGCCTGCCTGGTCCCAGACTGACATCCAGAAGGACACAGTTTCTCCTACACCCTGTGCCACATCTGCCAGGTCCATGTAGACGCCCAGGACATCTCAAATAGCACTGGTCACCTACGTTTAAGCAACTAAAGTAGAGCTCAGAAGTGTTCAACAAGGACATTTGGGGCAATGCAAGGAGGCAGACCCTCTTGGAGTTCAAGACCTGGGATTTCCAACACCAAATATATTTTTTTAAGATATTAACAAAATTCTCAACAACCAAAGTTTTCTATATTCCTACACAAGAGAGTATCCACACCAATTTAAAAGACTGTTGCAGTTAAAAGACTCAGAACATTTTACATCTCGCTATTTCATAGCTGGATTCTTGTAGAAGAGGTATGTCCTGCTTGCAACTAAATGTTGAGAGATAGCTACAAAAGTGATTCACAAATAGCAGCTTAAATCTTCATTGTTCTTGAACCTTCATGAGCTGTATGCTAACAACTAGTATAATTAAACTTTAATTAATGAGATATATCTCGCTTAAGGTAATGAAAAAACGAATGCTGTAATCTGAAAGGTAGCTGAAAGTGGACTGAAGTAATTCTTGCCTTGGTCTTTCATGACCCAAGCTCACAAAAACCTCATCAGTTGACTGTAGCTGATGCAACAGCTGTTGACACTGGCTTTGCAACAGTCACTCCTGAGCACCAATTATTTTTAATCTAAAGCCTGGGGATGGCAACTCTTCCAGTACAAGAAGGAGAAGACCTTCAGCTGCTCACAAGCCATAGCAATGAACTAAGATGGCTCTTACTCCATTATAAAATCACACACATGGGAAATGGGAAATACATGGCTCCAGAGGCCATCTAGTCAGCTGCTGCTCAGTGGAGATCTCAGTGCAGGTGAGCTTTGGGTATCTCAAAAGATAGAAATTCTACAACTTCTTTTAATAACCTGGTCCAGTGTTTGAACATTCTCAAGTTCAAAAGTCTTTTTTTTTTTCTTGCATGGAAATCTGTGTCCAAAGTTTCTCATCCTTTCACTGCACACAATGAAAAATCTGGTGCCTGTTAATTCCACGCTGCCCACAGCAACCAGTTTTCCTCTTGGTCTTTTCTCCTAATAGCTGAAAGAATGCATCCTAACATGAGATGCCTTCCAGCCCCCAACCATCCTGTATTACTCTGCTGTGCCTGCTCCAGTGTAGCAGGGCCTTCCTCACACTGGGTAGCCCAGACTGGACACAATACTCAACTGCAGCCCAGCAGGAGGGGAGAAAATCACACCCTTTATCTTCTGGGCTCACATTTGTTCACAAATCAGTAGGCTGGCCGTTGTCTTTGCTACAACAGCACGTGGACAACTTACGTTCAACCTGTTCTCTACCAGAACCCCCCTCCTGTCTTTTCTGCAGTGCTGCTGCCACGGCCCAGCCGATCCCATCACACAGGGTTGTTCCCTCTCAGGTGCAGGCTTTGCATTTGTCGATCCCATCACACAGGGTTGTTCCCTCTCAGGTGCAGGCTTTGCATTTGTCGATCCCATCACACAGGGTTGTTCCCTCTCAGGTGCAGGCTTTGCATTTGTCGATCCCATCACACAGGGTTGTTCCCTCTCAGGTGCAGGCTTTGCATTTGTCGATCCCATCACACAGGGTTGTTCCCTCTCAGGTGCAGGCTTTGCATTTGTCGATCCCATCACACAGGGTTGTTCCCTCTCAGGTGCAGGCTTTGCATTTGTCGATCCCATCACACAGGGTTGTTCCCTCTCAGGTGCAGGCTTTGCATTTGTCGATCCCATCACACAGGGTTGTTCCCTCTCAGGTGCAGGCTTTGCATTTGTCGATCCCATCACACAGGGTTGTTCCCTCTCAGGTGCAGGCTTTGCATTTGTCGATCCCATCACACAGGGTTGTTCCCTCTCAGGTGCAGGCTTTGCATTTGTCGGAGTGGAAGGTCACGAGGCTCCTGTCAGCCTGCCAAAGGGCCCCTGAATAGCAGCCCTGCCTTCCATGTAACAGCTACTTTGGCCAATTTGGTAGCGTCTCTAAACTTAGTGAGAGTACTCTCGATGCCACCAACCAGGCTGCCAAAGACAACACTGAGCAATGCTGTCCTCAGTACCAAGCTCCATCCCAGACAACTAACTGCCAGCTGAACTCTGTCCTGTGGAGTACATCCATCAAGGACAATGGTCCAGCCACGTTACTGCCCACCTACAAGCCCGCATTCCTAACACTTTGGCTACACAGATATCAATGGAGATCACATCAAATCCCTTTAAAAAGTCAATGTATAATATGAAAATTAGAGTTAATTAAAGAACATGCTTAGACTTTACTCCCTGAAAACACTATTGCTGATACACCAGAACTGAAAGCTTGCCACTTGTGTTAAGAGAATTCTTTGCCGTGCCACTGGGAATTAAGTATAGATCACGCAGAAAATACTAAACTTCCACCAGGAAGAGATCAACACAGCTGAGTCCTACAAAGGTAATTCGCTTCCACGTCTTCTGTGTTACAAAGCCACTGCAAGTCAGGTTAAGGTCCTGTCTCTTTGTCATGTAGGGCCATTTTAATTCTCGCTATCAGTCTTTGTAACAAGCAGTTTACAGCAGTTTATGAACAAAGACAGTAAATATGTATTAAGCACACAGGCTTTCTTTATTCCCACTGTTTCAGCTAGTCTGCAAACCAGTAATTATCAGTAAAATAATTTCTAGGAGTTTACCTGTGAAAAATGGTTGCAAACACTTACGATTATTGTGGCAGATTCATGTTAAGAAAATTTGACTGAAAAGTCTTGCCACTTTCTTTTCTTATTTTAGCAAAACACTAAAAAATACTACGACATAAGCAGAAGTACTTTCCAAACAGTCTGAATTAAAAAAGAAAACTTTGCTCTGAAAAATAAATTTTCCTTTACCATTCATTTTTCAAAGTAAAGTCCTCAAAAAGTGAGCTAGTATGTTGGCTTAACATGAAAGGACAAATTTTTAAAAGTAACAGTTGTAGTTTATTTCAGCCCTCCTAATAGCTGCAGATGACATCATTGTCAGAGACATGAAGCATCTGTCAGGTCTGCACAAGGGTTCAAATAATCAGGACAACACATGGAGGGGATGGCCTGACACTGACGTAGCAAAGTTCAGCTGAAGGAGAGCTTAAATCTAGAACTGGGAAGGGAATAACTGACAGCACACTAAAGAAAAAATGTGCCTGGAAAGCACAGTGAAATACAAATTATATGAGCAAACAAAATGCTGTCAAAACTCACAACTCATTTTGGCATTACTAAAACAAGCGTCACTAGACAGGGAAGGAACTACTCTGTCCTCTCTCTGAGCACAATGTCTCAAATAAATGCTACACCTTAAGTAGTGACAAATAAAAATCCAGTAAAAAATTTAGAGTGCTGTAAAAAACTTGCATGAAGAAGCTGTAGGTAGATTTCAGCACAAAATTATCATGATGAAGAGGCAAAACAACCTAACAAAAAACCCAAGTACACATACCTTTGAGGAAAAAGCAGCAGCAAAACCAGCTTAGGCATGAAACTTAGACACTTCTCTGGATGTCTTAAGAACACAAGAGTCAGGCTATAGCCAGGTATAGCCTATCTACACACAACATCACCTGAAAAATGAGTACATGATCTCACAAAGTCCTTTACAATCAACCCAGTCTAAAACTCTGAAGTGCCAAATAACTACACAGACATCTGCAAACCACCTGCTACTGAAAAAAATCCCAAACCCTACACTGCATTTTCATTAATACTACTCTTACCCTATGTTCAGGATCTAAATGAATTATTTGAAGAGATCAAAAAGTTGAGTTCTTAAAGGGACCAATTCATGTGAATAGACAGAATTAAGAAATTCCCTTGTTATTTTAATTTAATCCACAGGCAGAACTAGCATAAATTTATTTAGATATAAACCTTTAATCTGAACACATATGCTAAAGAATAGAATTCTCACTTTTCTCAGAAGGTTGAACTACACAGTATAGCGCTTTCTAAACCACAAAGTGTAAGTCCACACCCAGAGAGTACAGTCTCTACTTCTGCTAGCTATTCAGTAGCATGAGCTCATGAAATTTCCATGTCAGTTTATATTTACCAATGAAATGCTTTTCTACTTAAATATTTAAAGATTTATTCTCTTTCAATAAATAGTGGTTTTCAGTCAGACTGGTCACACTAAATGTTTCAACACATTCATTTTTTACAACAAAATTCCTCAAGTGTGATTGAAAGACATAAGTAGTATTTTACCAACAGTATGTACTCCAAATTAGTACAAAAAACCAGAATCAAAACAAGTATCACTAACTGGAAGGAAGTGGCAGGAATCCCTAAAAATAAAATTATTCAAGGCTTGGCATTTGATTTACTTTACTTGTAAAGCAGCTTTCAAACAAGAAAAAGCTTGCTTCCGCTGTGAAGATATCAGATTCTTGAGGGAAGTCGAGATAAACCAAGACTGGAGATGGCTTGATACCTCAATGATTATTCATCACTTTATGTACTGAATCAGTTGTTTTTTATATTAAAAAAAAAAAACCCCACAACATTTGTTTGAAGGTGACATAACATTAGACAATACGGATTTACTACTACATCACAGTATTTGTAATGAACAACAGACATTTGTGAAAGCTTTTGGAAAAGCCAAAAAAGAAACATCACAGTAGGTTTAAAACCTTAATAACTGCTGCTCATAAGACATAAATCTAGTCTCACAACAGTGTAATTGTTTTTTTTAATTGCAGGAAGTACTCACAAGATGTCACCATATTAATAACGACATGAAAACACACAAATAATTTGTAGGCTAGAGAAAACAATATATGCCATCATTCTCATTGAAAGGAAGTGGTTTCACTTTTATAGGTATGTTTGGCTGAAGAGCCACAACCATAACATAACACATACAAACCACTTATCAGAAATTTTGTCTCGTTTTGTTTTAAATCAAACATTCAACAACTTATTAAGTGGCAGCCCAATGCAGAATTGCTTGACTTTGGCCCACCATAATAATATTGCTACATCTTGCAATAGTTAGTATAATTAACAATCCTTTTACTTTCCTATCTTTATATGACTTATTGAGCAGCTTACCATTACTTTCTAGTTTAAGAACCAATGGTTAATAGAGTGCTAAAATGAGTAAGATAATTACAGATTTTTAAAATTAATTTGAACTAGCTTAAAAAAAAATCCTGGTGAAAAAGGAACACTTAAAATATAGATGAATGAATGCAACTACCTATCATCTATCATCTTTACCTTAAACACTGGGCCAATGATGTCTCTGTTGTTTTTATTAAACCCCTTGTGTCAAACGAAATATGTTCTAGTAGAGCATGTAAAAGAAAAGAAACTAAGCCTTGTGGGTTTTTTCCTTGTATTTATGGTGATATGTGGTATCTTCATGCAAGTAAAGAAATATTCACAGTTGAAAGCTTTGATAATTGAAACTGTAACCACTATATAGAAAACTTCTACCACTCTACACATCCAAACAGAAGCCTATGCACAGATATCTACTATGAGAATACGTTTAGCACATGACAGCTGAACAACTGGCTAATGAAGAACCTGATGCTTTTTTGTTTGCTTGTTTGGAAGGGCATTTGGATTTGGGAGGGGTTTTTTGAGGGGTTTGTAGTGGGGGTTTCTTGTTTGCTTTTAACTGCAATGTTTCCTGTGACCAGTTTATGTAATTTTGAAGTATCTTACTCTTGTACATTACCGTCTTAACATCTACAGTAAGATATTCCTGAGTTACATTAAGGACTGAGGACTGAAGAAAGAAAAAAAAAAAACAATCTAAACAACTTGGTAGGCAGGGTAAAAACAAAAAAGACAACATCATAAATCTGAAACACGTAATGTTGATGCATATATTGACTTTTCTCAACTACACAGGAGATAGGAATTATAAATCAAGCACTGCACTAGTAACAACTCTGCTCCCTTTCAAGCAGCAGACCATCAAGGAATTTTAAGAAAAATATTCTCAACATACATGCAATCCACAAAATACATGCATTTGAAATCCTAGTCAATAGAACCTCACAGCTATGTAGCTCTAGTATCAAGCCATGTTACCCTATGTATGTCATCCTAGCTACTACCACCATCTCAAAATTTCAGCATATATTCTTTAAAATTAACTTTTTTCCTGTTTTGACTCAGATCAAAAGAAAATTGACAGGAATGGCAACTTATACATGAAAAACAACTATTTGCAACAGTAATTAATTCACTGCAGTAATTAGAATTTCTTGAAACCCAGTGGTAACTGGGTCCCAAGAACTGCCCTTAGGTTTGTGAATCTTGCAACACTTGCAGTTCCTACAGATGAGTTAGCAAATTGCATCCCAACTCTAGATCAAGATGAGCCTTAAGCACAAAGTATCCCCCACTTTTTCTGAGGAAGAAAGAAGAACATGTAGTAAAACCCACGAGTTTTGCCAAGACAAAACATCAAGAAACCAGAATCTCTGGCCACACTGAAGTATACTGTTGAAAGCAGCTAGAAAGTAACTAGAAAGTTCAAAGGTTCTGTGGACTTGAGCTTAATGCTTGCTTGTTTTCAGAACTCCACAAAGCCATGAGTTCAAAAAGCAGCTGTCAAAAAGATGCAACATTGCTAGATCAGACTATTAACTCAGACTACATACCTGCAATAGGTCTCCTTCATCAAAACGTAGCATTTCTATTATGCCATCCGACTGGATGAAAGCTGCAAAGAAAAACAAAATAAATAAGTAATTTAACAAAAATCCATTTTCTTACTAAATCAGAATAAAAATTTAAACATCTTTTTTAGACATAGCTACGACAAACCAAAATAATAATGCATAATCTTCCAAAACAGCAAACACAAGTCTGTGACGCTAACTTTGCTTGAGAAGTACCACACTTGGCAAATTAGTCTTTTATCTTAAAAATGTTAAACTCCAAAGGGAATGACTTCTTCTAGGGTCCCGAAAAAGAGTGATTGTTCCAAGCCAACTCCAAACTTCAACAAATACGACAGGCTGGGTTCCTGAACAAATGAGTTTAATACAGCTAAGCTCAGACAGAGCTCAGACACAAACAGAATTTCTGTTTCAGGTTTACACACAAATAATCTTTAATGTACATCTGGAAAGCCTCCTTCACACTGCAGTCTAATCCTTGGCATGGCAATAATCTTCTCCATCTTGACAGGAACATATTAAAATTTGAAACAGTTTAGAAGTGTTTGTACCATAAGATTAAACTCCATGAAAAGTTCATGCCTCAGTCAAATATAAGATCCTCAAACACTCCACTCATTTCCTCTACATGTTTGGTCAGGCAATTGTTTTTCAATTCCTCTTAAAATGTAGGGAATTCAACTTTCTTCTAAAGACAAAGAAATAAGGGCATTGCCCTTCCTATAAAATATAATAATCTGTACAAGAATGAGTATGATTTAAAGAGGAAAGAAAGGTTCTAAAAGTTCTACATTTTTTTTCCCCAAAAATCTACTCACATACACACACAGGAGGTCTTACAATAAAATGCAGCAGTAATCTCAAATGAGAAAATTGTATTTTAAAAAAAAAGTTCTGTAAGTAACTCCTCCTCTACCCCAGGTCCTTTTTCCATGACTGTCTTTACCATGTGCCATTTGTGCTAGATGAAGTAGAGAGTGATAACATTCCTCTCTTTCCACAAAGAGGAACAACTTCAACAGGAAGAAATTAAAGATCTCCCAGTACACAGAAGCACACTGTGTGCTTCTGGAAGGTGGATTTTGAATCCTAGTCTGAAAAAGGAGACTCAGACCTTTATCTCCCACTTTGAATCTTTGTTTATTATAACATCACCAACAATGCCACTCCATGATGCTTTAAACAAAAAAAGTGCCAGTACTTTCAGAAAAACAAAAAGCACTCTTGGTGGACAGTAGTAAAGGCACTTACCACATAGAGAAACATTAGCTCTGACACATCCTTGTCCCAAACATTTCCTCATAGGCTGCTTTGGTGACACCTCACTCAGTACCCAAAATTCACTATGCTACTTAACATATCACTGTCTGCAAAGCCCATTCTGCATCCCTGACTTCCCCACACATTTCAATACCTTCTCCTTAAAGGCACAAGCTCCACAACCTTCCTTTCATATGACCCAAAGTAAAAGCTAACATAAGACAAAGATTGCTGTCATCTCCAAAAGTCTCTTTTAGTATGTAAAAACCTGAAACAAATTTAAAAGATCCCCAAACAACAAAGTTTTATACAATTACTTTTCAAGATACCATACCACACAATTCTAACGTGCATAGGTTGAAAAAAGCCCAACTCCAGTGGAGTGGGAGAATCACCAGAGAGGAGAAAGGGGGAGCTCATCACAACACACATCCTGCAATATTTACACTGACACTGCAATATTCACAGTGCCATGAGAAATCCCACTCAGTACTGTCAGCAATAAGTTAGTATTTTTCTGTGTGTGCTTATTGCCATTACCTTAATGTTACTCAAAACAAACAAAAATTGATCCTTGATCCAAGAATCAGGAGTTTGGCCCATCATTTATACTGAAGAGCTATGCAGAACATAGGGTAAAAGATTAAAATAAAAAACAACAAAAACCAAACAAACCAAAAGAGCATTTGAAGAGCTGTTACAAAATCAAGTCCTACAATTTATGAAATTTTGTGCTTTTAAAACTTAAATTACTGGAATTGGTCTGCCAGTTTAAAGTTTAATGCCAGAACAAAGAACAAGTGAATTCTTCTCAATTTAACTGACAATACATATGATGCAAGACATTCATTTCATGGTCTAATTTTGATTTTAAAATCACTGAAAAAAAGGGCAAGTGTATTGTAGTGCAAGACGTAAGAAAACAAAGCTTTGACACATTAGGTTAAATGCAGAGTTTGATAGTTAATAGTGATTTCACAGAAGTGTCATGCTTATCCTCTGCACAAGAACCCCAAATTACAGATTAACTAGCACAAAGGGAAAATTCTCCATTTTTAACTTGGGCAGAAATACAGAATGAAATGTTTTCTCATGAAATTGATTTATTGGAAGTTCAGCATTCACAATTTAAAAAATTATAGATACAAGCAAACCTTCCTATTAATCAAAAGGAATTGCACCTCTGAAGTTGGACTTTTTGACATTCTATTGCTATCTAGATCTCTAGTTTGGAAACAGAGAATACACAGCACTTGATTGTGACATTAGGCACAAACAAAAAAAAGTCTTTAGAAAACAACATTTATATAAATGATCTATTAACAACCAGCATAATATAAAAGCTATTTCACCTAATCACAAATTCTTAGTATTTTTGAGGCTTTTTTTCCCTGATTTAAATACGATGAACTATCAGTCCAAAGAGGAGAAAGCAGCAACAATTCTTCCACAAGGATAACACACACTGAAGCCCTCAGAAATTAGCCCAAGCTTTCCACCCAAGCATCTTGAATGCAGAGAGACCTTCTGTAAGCCTCTAACACATTTTCAGCCACTCTTCAGTTATTTCATCTTCACAACTTATGAACAAAGCAACAGATGTTACAGAAGATTTTGAGCAGCTAACACTGTTAAATAGAAGAGCTATTCACCGCTATATCATTTAAGAAATGTTTTCAGAGAGCAGATGACAGTGCCAGGTGAAGTCAGATGCACTGCAAAGCCTGGCTGCTGTCCATTTCACAGCAGACACATCTCAACCAAGATGGTGATGAAGCTGCTGTGGTTATACCTTTCATTTTGGTTCAGACTAACTTTCAAGCCTGCATTTCTCTTTATTGGTTATTTCATCAAAGCAAGGAAATGGCAAGTAAATACATATACCTTCATGAGATGAAAGCTTGTTTTTGCAACTGGCTTCTCAGACTCTCTCTCAACTCAGGATGAAACAACAAATCACCTGATTCAAATGAGGCAAAACTAATTACATTTTAAAAAACCTCCACTGACGAGTCATGAAGAGTCATCCGAATCCCTCTAAGAGCAGCTCTCAAACCATCCAACACAGACCACAAAGACGACAAAGTCTTCTTCAAAGTGAAATGCTGACAGTGCCCTTGTGAGTACTTTTTCGCCTGTTCCAGAATTAGAAGCGGTTGCTCATCTTCTGCCATCGTGCTACCTGACCTAAGCAAGTTCACAAACTTTGCCATGCAAGCCCAAAGCCAGTTTTTACTGCCCTTTTACACAAAGTACCTATGTCACCAACAGACGATAGGTTATTAACAATGTGCAAAGTCACTGTAAGTAATTAAGTATGAGATCACTTGGGCATGCTTTATTAGGTGAACCATTCCCCATGCTACAGAGGAAGATGACTGTTTTCTGCTAAGTCCCAAACAATTTCCCCTGGGAGAACTTCTTCCCAAAGCTTGAGCTGATACCATCATGGTCTATTACCAGTCTAACACTGTAGCCAGTACTTTAATACTCTGGAATAGTAAAATGCAGCAAACTGACAACTCTTGCCTGTGCCATTTCAGTCATCCCTGCCCCATGACTGGTGACTGCTGCAAGAGGGGCACAACATAATATTTGGGGTAGGAAGCATTTCAGCTCTCACAGCGTGACCCTGCCACTGCACAAATCAGCAGCCAAGAAGCCAAATTACGTATTAGGAAAATAATTTCTTCCTGACCCTACAGGCAATTGAAGCCCTGAAGGCTTATTATAATAGCTATTAGTCAAACTTTAAATGTTCATGGACCAAAGAAGGAAAAGGATACATATTCATATCCGCAGATTTCAAGGCCAGAAGAATCTTAGTCTCATTTCCTCTTCACCTATGCTGAACAGAATACTTTCTTCTGAGAGGTATACATAAATTCCTCTCGAAAGAAAACCTCTATCCTTTCAACTTCTGCAAAAAGCAAATGTAAGAGATTCATCAGACTCTGTAACAATTTCAGTCACTCTCACTACTAGGATATTATATTATTTCAGGGTCAAATTTTTTCAGCTTCTAGCTTGTGTATTCTTGGTTTTCTCTTTTCAGACAGTAGGTCACTACTAACAGAATACATAGAACCTAACACTAAAAATACTCTAAGTTTCATTTTCTGTTTTCAATTTACAACCTTTAAAACGCAACTTCTTTGATTAAGACAGCTTTACTATGAAAAGCCCATAAAAGATATCAGAAAAAGACCATGAACCTAGTCTTTCCACTTGCTCTGGAACAGCTTGTTCTACTGACAGCACTCTCCAAGCATTCCAAACTCGTTAAAAAATGGCAAAAGAAAACCAATCAACACAAGCATAGCCCCCAGTCCCCAAACCAGAGCTTTCTGGAACAGTGAAAGCATGCCCAATCATGACTATCTAGTCATGATTACCAGAGCCCTTTCCAACAACACCACAGTGCTTGACAGTAAACACCTAACATGACAAAAATTAAACCAACAGCAGCTGAATTAATTTAAATTCCTCAAAGCTTAAGCAGCATCTTTTCACAAGTTTATACACCTAATAGAGAAATCTTACTCAAACACATCCTATTTTGACTGCCTCTTGTCCAAGCCTTTCATATTTGGGGCTAAAACAAGAAAAATACAGACCTATAAACCATCAAGTAACAAGAAAATTTTAAAGTCCTACACATCTTCAAAGCAAACAAGAACTTAATATCAAAATCATTTTAGCCAACACCAGTCTTTAGCTGTGACTGAATTACACAAAACAGAATAAATTTGCATGTAATGTGAGAGCAGTGAATATGCCAAGGCTCTTGGTGCACAACAACAAAAAAATCCCCACGGCCCACAGTTTATGAGGCCTACTCTGACTGAGATCTGACTTTTAAGGTGGCTTTGCACACTTATCTTTGCTTTAACCACTATTATTTTTTTCATTTTAATAGGGAAGTATATTCTGGCATATATACTTAGAAAAAAACTATTCTGAAATATAACTTGGCTCTGGAACAGCTACTCAATGGCACTGCATTGATTTATTTTTATGTTAATGATCTCTATATATTCTCTTACATGCTTGCAAGAACTGTTTTCTTGCCTAAGTCTTGTCTAAACCAGTTTTCTTTCTTATAAACTGGATTTATACAAACCTGTATCTAGTAAATTAATTTTCTCCCAATTCTAAAAATAGTGTCCTATCTTACCAAAATAGGGAAAGGTCAATTATTTAAATAATTCCTAATTTACATTAAGTTTTTTTTTTTTTTTCCAAGTCCAGTTTCTAACTCTTTGTCTTAATGACTAAGTTCACTTCAAGGTAACTATAACTACATGAGCCAATTACAATGTGCTAAATACCATTCACCTCTGTCTATGCAATTGTAATTACTACATTTGTATCACTATTGGTTGAAGCGCAGAACTAAACCCGGACAAGTTATTTTTAAAGCTCTGACTATGAATTAACTGCTTATGCACAGTCACACCATTTTAATCATCCTGAACAGTGGAAAACTGATCAGCATGGGGAATACAGGTAGGTGGATACAGAATGAAAAAATAAAATTATTATGGATGGAAAATTACATTGTAAAAAATAAAATACCATACAGTTAGGGGCAACAGTATTACACTGTAATGCAAGTGACCATTTTAATCAGCTTCAGGACTACAGAAGTCTGATGAGCCTTAAGAAACATGTCCCAGCTCAGTGTCCAACACAACAAATCTGTTTAAAAAAGGCCTGCTCTCCAAGATGGACGAGTCAGTGCAGCTATCAGCCTGGATTTCTGCCTACATCCCAACAGGTGACCTTTCACTGGAAATGTAAAAGCTCATTCTCCTATGAGACACTGAATGTCAGGCAAGTGAGAATCACCAGCCAGCAGGCTTGCTTTGCAGCTGAATCCTCCTGCACCTACCTAGGCAATTTGCTTGTTTATTTTCCAGTACTCCATAACAAGAGGAAATTAATAATTTTTCCAGCAGATCTCAGGAAGAGCCATCAAAACAAAGAAAATACACACAATGCAGTAAAGATCACGTGTACAAATGTCACACTTTGAAGTTTTTTTACACAGAAACATATTTACACTTTCTTCATTATGAAAATCTCTAATGACCATCCCTCAAAAAGCCAACTGGCCAAATTAGTATTTTCTGTTTATATATATTAGATTTGAAATAGAACCACCCCTAGATAATGCACTTTAATCATCATGAGAAATGAGAAAGCAATACATGAAGCTAAATAACAAAAAGACAAAATCTTCATCAAACCCCTCATTTTGTATTACTCATTTCAAAAAAATTTCTGACTTTACACAATGCATAGTCAAGTAGGTTCATATGCACCAACCTGTGCCCAAGTTAATACAAGCTAAACAGAGACAGCAGATCACTTGCAATACCTGAGCACACCACCTACTATTTCACAGTGCGGGGGGAAAAGTACAATGATTTCTACTTTGCTGCACACAGCAGCACAAACTGAGCACATCACTAACAGCCAACCAAGTCTGCGTGTAATCTTTCACTGACTTACTTTTGTGTCATTTCTGCCTGCAGATAAAAGACAAGCTTCTTTGCCCAGCAAGGCCTTTCCCTAGTAAGAAGAGCTATCACATTGTGCTCGCTCATCTCTTTTCCCCTTAGTTAAGACTGATGCAGATTTTTAGGAGTTCAGTCACCAATTCAGTTTTTAAAGCTAGCCATGAAACAGAAATGACAGAATGATTCTGGTTCAGAACAAAGACTGAGAAGGAAGAAAGCGAGTCTCCACTCTGAAGCCACTGCTCACACATCTGGCTCACAACATGTGTTTCACGCTTCAGAAGACAGTGCAACTGCATCAAGGTTTCTTTTAGTTAACACTGATTAGATGTGCTCTGTGATAAATATATCCTTGCAAAAAAAAAAAAATGATACAAATATACACAGAAACAGAAAAGCTCACTAAAGTAACATGTACTCCACCTAACAATCTGCTTTTATTTATATTCCTAACAAAATTACATTAGATGATTTCAGAATGTCACACAAAAAGATTACTTTTTATTCATACACTTTTATTCTCAGATGCTTATTCTGTATTCAGCCTGTATTTCCACCTTACAGAAATGTATTTCCATCCACTTTGACTAAAGCAATTTTTACTTTCATCTAGTTTTTTTGTAATGAGTCTAAAAAAAAACTATCTGCTATTGGCCAAAATGGCAGATTTCAGGTGGTAGCAATTAAGGCCATAAAACTTCACTTGGAAAAAAACACCAAAATACTACTTTGAAAGCTGCCAGATGCTTGAAGTTGGAGCTTTATTTTTAAACTTTTCAAAGATTTCATTAGCTCCTCCGAAGATATTTATTTCCTGGCTCCAAAATGCTTCTCAAGAAATAATACTCAATTCCATTCATAGGGGGTATGAATGAGAAAACTTATTTTAAAGTAATTTTTCTTTAATTAAAGGAGAAAAATGTTCATGCATGCTATTTTTAAGCCAAAGAGAACAATACTCCTGACACTCCTGGAAACTTCTCAGAAATCATTTAAAGAGAGTAAAAAATTAAAAGGGAGCTAAAGAGAAAACAAACATCTGCAAATAGCATCCATTTTTTTTTTTTGCTTCGAGCCCTACCAAATGTGGCTTTCTATTCTTTCTAATGATGGCAATTTTAAAATTTCAATAAGTTAAATTAAATTATACTCCTATACATGTATTGTTATGGAATGTGTACAGGCACAAAATTATTTGGAACTACCCTCAAAAACAAAGTAAGTTGTCCTGCAATGAGAGGGGGGAAAACAACAGTCCCTCCAAACTACTCTTAAGGATTTATCTCAATTTCTCAAGTTTTAGATCAGAAACTTTTCATTGTGGCAGTTTTACTGCTCATGTAGCACTGAATATTGATGTGCAGAAAGTTAGCGTGCACTTAATAAAATTCTAATCTTTTTAGCATATAGAAACAATTACAGCATATAGCAACATTCAATATGTAGCTTGCCAGAAAGAGCAGTCAGTTCACAGCTTCTGGAGCCTCAGGAGAAGAATGCATTAAATGACAATAATTTCAGCTTTTACCATTAACATCAGTCTTCCAAACTTATACTCTCATTAAATGAACCACTGAACAGACTCCCATTTACTCAAAAAAAAAAAAAAGGGTTGTATCGACACAATGGAAAGACCCACCCAAAAGGTACATCCCGGATGATTAATGACCTTAATTAACACTGACAGAGATCAAGCACTGTTCTCCACACCATAGAAAAGAGGAAGGAAGATGCAATTTTTAGTTTCCAAAAAACCCTCCACTGAACAGGAAGGTGACAGAGCCAGGCAGACACCTCCTGACATCAAAATGCCTTGCTGGCAAGGTGAATGCAATCAGGTAAGAGCTACAGCTTCTGCTCTGAGGACACCGCTCAGTTTTCCATCCTTACTCCTGTCTTGGTGGCTCCTACAGAGAGCGCTTTCCATCACTCACCTTACGGCACAGAAACAGCAGCTACTAAGTGAGAGCTCTGCTCTCCTCTCTGACCTCATTCTGCCTCCCTCCTTTTCTCTCTTGGTCAGTTACCAAGGTGGAACTGCATGAATTTTTAGAACAGGGGTGCAGGAACAACACCATTGTTTTTGGTTGTGTACCAGTTGAGGTTTGGTTAACACCGAGCACCGGACAGAAGTCTCCTTGAGAGGCAGCAGCACAGTATCCCCGCGCGGCTGTCCACTGGAAACTGCTATTAAGCCTGACAAGTGAAAAAGAGTGGCAAGATAATGCTCGTTCAGCTACCATATAAAGTTGATAAATACAACAACTGAAGGCCAGGAAAAGGCAGAAAAGGCCTGACGTTAAAGCCATAGTGCTAAGGACGTGGCAGTAACACCACTTACTGATTGGGAGCACAGACCACCCGCAGGGAAAAGCTGGCTGCAAGGTCTGATAAAACCAGAGAAGAAAAGGGTGGAGAAGAACAACTGAAAGTTCTGAAAGAAGATAAAACACAGAGCAAAACAATTAAACAAGACAGGCAAATTTCAATTTGGGGGGAACACTCCAAAAACATTAATAAGAAATTAAAGGTGCAAGTAGGCATAGGGAAATTAAATGCTTGCAGAAATGCAATTAAGCTACCTACAAGACCTTGGAAGCAGTTACCCCTCAGAAGTAAATAAATAATCTCTTCTGGTCAGACTCTTTTACAAACAGCTGTGATGATCTAAGTTGACACCCGGTGCAACACAGATCATGATTTCACCCAATAATTCCAAACCCTTAGGCTTAGTGACAGAATATGTTATGGAGAGACATCTAATTCAATCATCACTAAGCTGCCCCCAAAGACAAGGCTTCACTCAAAAATAGTTCTCATTTCTACTTTGATATGCCTAGTACTCAGTGGCAACCTAAATAGGCACCCCTTTGCTAAATTCAACATTAGAGGGGTTTTTTCACAAAACAGTTATTTTTAAAAGACAATTAATTAAATAACGCTAAATAATAAATGCTTTATTAAATTTCTGAGATCCTTAGTCTAGTCTTTTTCCCTAGAGAAATTTCATTTAATCAAAGGAAGAATTCCCAGCACTCATCAAGTACTAAAACTCTGATCAAATTTTCCCTGATGAACTGGAAGTTAATTTCAGTCTTTTCTCCATCAGATAATGATATTCAGTAGTACTGATTGGCAGAGTGACTTCACCCGTCAATGACAACTATCTCTCCTCCAACATCAAATGTTTGGGACCTTTCTCCCAGAACAAGGAATTTATTAATCTTTTGAATATTTTGGATGATACAGGTCAGCCAAAAGTATATGGGCACATCCTGACCTAGTTAAGCTCCACAAAAGGCAACTGACAAGGTATATGATAATATAGAAGTAGCTGTATCATAATATTAAAGTTACACACACACACCCCCCTTCCTTATCTTCTTAGAAGAGACAACTCAGAGGGCAAGAGACAACTCAGAGGGCAAGAGTAGCCTCAGTGCTTCCTAGTATACACTAAATAATAGTAATTTCTGGTACCTCTAAACTGCCTGCTGCTGGCTCCACAGATTGAAGTTACACACAGGTTCAGAATACCAAAGCAGACAAGAAGGAAATGGTTTCTAGTAAGGACCAAGTACTCCATGTCCTCCACTGCAAGAAAGGAATACTCGAAAACTTCACAACATTAACTATCCAAATATCTCAGTATTTCCTCAGACATATTAGCTGCACAGATTGTTAAGTATAACTTTAATACATCTTGTACATTAACATGTAAACCACAACTGAATGTATTGTTATACTGCCAGCAGCTGGCAACAACAAAAACTAATAGCTGTATTATGCTTCAAGTGAAAGATGGGACACAAATACTCCTTTTGAAACAATTTTTTTAAGGGGAAGAAACAAAAACAAGGGGACAAATCAAGTATATGTGATCCACGATTAGAGAAATAAGGAACGGTTGACAAGGTCTTGTTTTTAACTATGATCACCCTTTTTTAGTGATGCAGCAACCCATTAAGCTTCCTGGTACAATTACAACTCTACTTCTACCAAAATTATATCTGCATTACCATTACCATAGCACTGACTTCACCACAGAGTTACACGAAAAGTCAGACTTCTGTCTTACAGATATTCCCAACAGCTGCAACAAAACTACTGCAAGCTCCAACTAAGTTTTAAGATCCCAGGGGAGACACAAAATATTGAGACGGGGAAACTGAGGGTGGAAGAGACGTTAAGACTGTCATCCAGCTCAACCTTCTGCGGAAGTACAGTGAATGCTGAATTTGGATTATGTCACTTTAGGCTGTCATTCAGCTGGGCCGTGAAAACCTCCGAAGTCAGAGATTCCATAACCTCCCTAGAGAACCTGTTTCAATGCCTGACCAGTCTCCCGGTGAAATACAGACTCTTGATGTCAGGGCAGAAGATCACGGCCATCCTGACCGGAAGCCGTGAGGGATGCGGGAGCCAGCCATCCATGCGGGAGCCAAGCCCAGCAGACCCACGCCTGTGCTGGGCTGCATGTCTGGGCTGGCCGGGCTGCACGGGGAGCCCAGACAGCCCTCTAAAACAGACAGGCTGCAATCAACACCACCAGCGATTATGCCACCTGGGTGGCCTTGCTTTGTCTGAAAGCGCAGATGGAAGTTCCCATGTCAGCATCCTTTCTACCTGACAGCAAAAATTATGAATAGAGTTGTCTTCTTGTAAGGAAATCCAGCAACAGAACAACACAGGGTAACCTTGCTATGGATAGGGTCTGCATACTGTGCTGCACGTGGACTCTTCAAAGGTCTGTTTGGTGCCACACAATTCAGGGTTCTCAGCATCAAAAGAAATCCAAAATTATCTATACTATTCTCTCTATATGAAAACAGAATTTTCAATGCTATTTTATAGTGTCCAAGTGCCTCTCTTACTCACATCATCACAGAGCAGCATCTCCCAGCACAAAACAAACTTTCCTGTTTAACTTTATGGCTGCTGTCTCAGGCTCCAGCCATGCATCTGTCGGGCTCCATTTTGCTCCATAAACTACTTTGATATTGGCAAACTGCCACAAGATCCCTCAGCCTCCATTCATAGGTCATACACATATTGACCATCCTTGCAGACTTCCCGTGGGACGGCAGAGAACAAAACTGGACGCAGTGGTTTAGGTGTGGTCTATCAAGTGCTGACTAGACAGGAATAATCACGTTGTTCAGCCCAGTGGCTACACTCCTGCATGTTGCCAGGGTACATTGCTGACTCATGAACAGCAGGTTGTATTCCCTGCAGGTGGTTATTCTGTCCCATATAAAGGGCTTTCCATTTGTCCTTTTTTGGATTTCATGAAGGTCCTGTCAGCTCATTGTTCTGTCCTGCTTAGGTGTCTCCAAAATGCAGACTTGCCCTTGAGTATTGGTACATTCCAACTCCAGATCAGTGACAAAGATCTAAAGCAGGACAGGTCCCAGAACACAGCCAGGAAGAGCTCCTTGTAGCCAGCCTCTGAGGTAGAGCATGAACCACTGCTGGAAATAAACCAAAACCATACACCTTGCAGTTTATCTAGTCGCCCAGACAGTTTTTATCATTATCTACAAAATCCACCTGTAAATATTTTTACAGTATTTTGGTGCAAATCACTAATTCACTTAGACTTCTTCTGTGTTTTTAGATTATTTCCTATTTATTTACAAGCTTTAGACAAGCACTCTTTAAATTCATGTAACATATTATGACACTTACTAGGAAATGTTGCGAACTACTTAAATTGGTACCATGCTTGTTTACAAGTTTGTCTCCTATCATCACTCCTTCAAATGGTGATTTAATCTGATTAACATCATGCTAGCTGTGCTTCCTCACTTAAACAACTTAAAAAAACCTAACCCTATAACCAAGTGTTGTGTGGGATTTTTCTAGTTTAGGTAACTTTAGAAAGTCCATGCACATCCTACTACACAGAACCCATACAGTTCAACATAGATCTAGGTGTTCAACTGAAAAAAACCCTCAGATAACACTTAACACAAACTGCTTCATGAAGAAGAGGTAATGGATCCATTTATAAAACGACTTAAAGTATGTTGCATTAGAGTCAGCTGAACAGTTCTATTACAAAACAGTTTGTAGCTTCATAGAGTACACAGACAGAAGGAGCTGTAGTGTAGTTTCATTTCCTGTACAGTTCCTTCCACTAAATTTCACTCAGCTATCTCTAAAGCCACTTTGATAAGGACAGCAAAACTCCTGTTCTCAGATGGTTCTCTGCTGCAAGGTACGCCAGGCAGTAGGAGGAGAGGTATTAAAAATGCATCTATGATAGTGAGAAGATTAATCTGATAATTGTAGCAGGAAAACCTCAAACTAGTGAAACACCTCAATTTTTTACTCCCTTTTCAGGGATTGGAATTACATGGCAATCCTTCAGTTCTTTACTATTGCCCCATTATATCCAAGGTCTTCAAAGAGAGAGACAGACATGATCCTGATTTAGTCCCTTTAATATTCCAAAGCAAAAGTTATCCAAGGCTGCTTATGAGAAAATGTTAAAACCGTATTTCAAAAATGTTAAATGCAAATGCTGCATCACATCTTTGCTGCAGTCGGTAAAGACTAATTATTCCATAAGGATAGTTGAGAAAACAGAAGTACACAGCAATCCTGCATCCCATTAAAATTTTAACAGCCGCCTCTAAAAAATCCGTATCTGACACAAGTTTATTCTTTGCTTGTATTTATGACTAGAAAGATAAACTGGAAGTATTTAGCTCTGATGGTCACTGGTTCCTTTGGTTTCTCCCTATGCAAGAAGAAATTCTGCATCCTCTGTCTTGGTATAAATAATTAAAATGCTGAAATACTAACACAAAGTTTTTGAAAAACAGGAATTATGTTTAAAATAACTAGTTCAAACTCAAGTTTGCTAACTCCCGCAGCGTGAATGGATCAATTCAGTTGCTTCCATTGTAAGGACCAATTGTGCTCAGCTTTTGGAACTACAAGATAATGCAGGCTGGACATGACCCCAGAGGCTCCACCCCAGTCACCTGATCAGAGAACACCTAGTTAGAGGAGGCTGCTCAAGGTATTACTCAGTCCAGTTCCAAGTACCCCCACTCATTACTGTGAAGAGTAGAAACTTATTCAACTGCTGTCTTTTAGGGGGAAAAAAAAAAAAAAAAAAAAAAAAAAGCACTTTCTTGAGTGCCTCTGTGCCTCTTATACCCAGGTAAGTTCATGCCATAGACTGACAAAGTCAGTGGTGCTACACTGGACAGAAGGTACGGGCAAGAGAAATAAAAGAGATCATTATAGACTTCTATTCTTGCAGAACCCACAAACACAGGAACAAACCAAACTGGTTCTACCCTGTGCTTCAGTCTCATAACTTTTACTGCTCATTATGCACGAACCACAGCATCCACCATTCACTGTCAGACTCCCAGGTCATTTACCAAGTTTACTGTTTGAAAAGATTATTTGAACATACAGACTCTGTAAATCACACTGTGGAACCATAACACATATCACTTTAAACAGTGTAAAACTGGGTAGGCTTTGAAATAAAGTGACTCACAGGAAATGTCCAAGCAAACAGCTGAAAATTTTAAAATGCACAAATACATCCAAATGACTCAGAGCAATCCATACTGCAGTCATTCACAAAAAAAAATCCCAACTGAAAGCTTTAAATAATGCAAAACCTAGTGACTTCTGCACACTCTGGTGGAATTTCGTATTAAGTACTACACAAATCCATAGCAAGTTCCTTCAAGAGACGACAATCCAAGGCCCTGAAGTGCACACCATCCTTCAGTGGACCTCTGCAGGTGAGGGGACCCAGTCTGCTTCACACGTGCAATATAACTGAACGCCAGTGAGGGAGAGAACAGCATCCACTCGGAGATTACACGGAAGGTCATGGAGATTATGGGGTCTCAACTTCCTGTCCACTGCAGTAAAATTTTTCCTTTATTTTAGTCCAAAGATTTCACAAGCAAGCAAGAGACTATTCAATCCAAGCACATGGTCAATATTTTTAATTCACAAGTGCACAGACACAGTGCAGACCTAATCAAATGTCCCACACTTAAATTTCAAAACCACAGTGAGATAGCATGGTCAATTTTTATCCACTTTGTTTTGCTCACACTCTTCATGATTCTGATGTGCTACTTCAACTGCTGGAGTGTTTCCAGTTTGATTGAGGTCATTCTTTCTGAATCAAATTATTATTTAAGCCAGGGTCAAAACACCAGCATAAAAGTAAAAGCTGGCATACTGTAGATTAGTTCTGACAGCAGGATATGACAGGCAGTATATGTGAAGAGACTTTTTATAATATTAAACATATAAGCTTTCTCTCAATCATCCTCCAATATTAATCTAGTTTTGATACTCCTCTGAAGTATCCCGGTTTGCTATTTTAGATATCAGTAAAAAACAAAAAGCAAAAGTTATTTGAGATTAGAAAGAATGACAAAAGTGGAACCAGAATTCCAACGTATCAGTGCACTGCGCAGATGACAATATCCCTCTTACACTGAGTAACTAACTTAGTTTCTAGGAAGCTAGAAGACAATACATCAAGAAAAAAAGAGCTATTTAAAAAAAAATTCACTGGTCTATCTGGTTTCATAATGTAGATGTTTAAATAGAATTTTTTTCCCAGATCCAGCACTAAAATGAAACTTCAAAAATTACAGTCAGTTTTTGAACATAGCCTAAATATCAACCTTGCTCTACCTGCACCTATGTTGTGAACAGATGGGTAGGTAAGAGAACTATCAAAGTAGTCTCTACAGGCTTTCAGTCAGCTGGCCAAATAAAAGGGGATTTTTAAAAAAATGAGTTGTATAAAGTGAAGATTTTCTAAAAAATATGTAAATGTGTATAAATAAGGGAACCAACACAAAACAGTTCAGGTAAAAAAGTATCCTCATGTCAGACATTTATCTTCAAAACACTTAACTTACCATGAGGTTATGGCATTACTATGGCTTCCAGCAACCTAAAACCCAGAAGGCTATTCTGTGTATGTTGTGTGTCCTCACCACCAAAAAAAACCCACAAAACAAAACAAACCCCAAAACAAACAAAACAAAAAGCACACCAATATAAACTGATACTTGTCCCCAGTCTATGTAGCAATACAGAATGTGATAGCTACACTAGGAAAGGATAAGCTTTACAAAAATCCTGAAAATCATACATATTTGCCAAAGAAACTCTAAAGTTATTTTTTGCCCCTCCTAAACAGCAAGAGGATCTTTGAGACTGAAATTTTTTCCTGCCATGTCATTCTGTTGCAATGGTTCACAGATTTCCTAACTGAAAAAAAAAAAAAAAACCAACAAACATAAAATTTACAACCTTCTCAGTCTTACTCATTCTTCAGCAATACATGGGCACTCATGAGGACCCAGCTAGGCACAAAAAAAGCGCCACATATCAGTGTTTAGTCTGAAATTGATGTTTAAGGTTCTCTGGCTGGTTCAATCACAGTTTACTCTGCTATCTGTTCAGATACCAGATAATTTCCAGAAGTTATGTTTTTCTAGCACAGAGAGAGTGTACAGCAATATCACAGTCCCTCAAGACTTTGATTTACAGCTAGAAGATGCAAACAATTTCAGTTTTGCTTCTTGCTTTTAGGCAAAGATGTCTATGTTACCTTTTCCCCCCTCAAACTCCTTAACTAAGACTGGGTATTAGAAACAGTCATGTCTATCTAGAATACTCCAATATCAATCTTCTTTCTACTTGTGACAGTTCCATCCATAAAGAACTGCTTGCTGCTTCTTCTCCACATGAAGCCAGCATAATCTTCTCTGCATCAGCTCCATCATTCCCCCAGTTCCTCCTCAGGTATATGCAAGGTAAGAGGAACAGTGTCCTCTACATTCATTTTTCATTTTCTTTTGTCATATTCTGATCTATTCTTCTCACACTATTCACCTGGCATTTGCTTCTATCAAGTTTTTTCCGCAGCAACTTCTCTGGAGTACATACTGCACTGTGTCTTACTATAGCCACCTTCGACTCAGCAGTGCTCAGGAACAATAACGCACAACCTCAGCCCTAATCCCTCTCCACAGCTTCCTTCCTGCAGCTGTAGTGAAAATGTATGCCCACATTTGGGAGATGGAAAGGATATTCCTAGCTACTTCTCTGCTTCCTGACTATTATTTTTAAACTGTCTTACTACATTTAACTTGACTCAACCTGGTAAAAGCTAAGGCACTTAAGGACAGAGCCTGAACACCCTCCCCTCCTTTCTTCTCAACTAGTGTTTCATTTTGAACTCCCACCTTGGTCTAAAGGCCCGGCGTCCAAAGTGGTCCTTCCTCTCCTGTGTTCAGTCACTACCTCTTGCAGGCTGGCACTTATATTGTAGCTTAAGATAAGTGGGACTAGATCTCACAAGTCCCTTTAATATTTGTCTTGCTTTTAAAACTATTGTTTGGTTTATGTTTTGTTTTGCTTTTTTTTTTTTTAAATCCAGGGCTTAAACAGTCATTGCACTCAGCAAACAGAAGCAAGACAACACTTTCCAACATGTGATCCACAAATGCAGATTGCCAGTGAATTCTGCTCAGGAGTTCATAAAAGATGAATAACAGAAAAAAAACCAAACAAACACCAAAGAAACACCTATTAGTGACCTTAGATGTACCACTCATAGACTACCGTAAGCAGCAGAACTCCTGGCAAGAAAAGCAAATGTCAGAAATCTGAAGACTAAAAGAAATCCATGTTCTATTTGAGAAACAAATTCACCTTTAGAAAATGACAGATGTGTTGCTGGGATAAATTTTAAGTAATAGACTGTATAAACAGAGGTAAACATTATCAGTACAAACTATTCAATTTTACTGAGGGGCTTCAATTGTATCTGTTCAAACTCTGTTGTGCCAGGCACATTCTTCTCTCTCTCTCAGTATTTCTTCATAGAGGAGCACAGAGAGAAGAAAGAGAAAACAATTTCTATTTCTGCTCCTTGTTTTTCCTATGTGGAATGCGTTTGGAGAATTGTTTACCTGGGGTGATTACTTGATTAGATTCTGGTGAGGATTGTTTGAGCCTGGTGGCCAATCCAACCCACCTGTGTCTGGACTCTTTCAAGAAGGTCACAAGTTGTTAGTGAGTTAGATATGGTAGTTAGAGAAGTAGGTATGTACTTTTAGTATCTCCTTTAAATAGTATATTAATGTACTACAGTATAGTTATAATAAAGAAATCATTCAGCCTTCTGGAGTCAGACATCATCATTTCTTCCTACCGGGTTCACCTGCATTTACAACACTCTGTGAATCTAAAACTGCCCTTGTTTATTTAGGAATGCCAAGAAAGTCCATAGAGAAAAAAACCCAGTATTTTCTTCACAAATGAACCAATCAGACCATGGCCTCAGCTGTCACAACTTTTAGGGTATGAATCAATTCCACCATACCAGTATATGACATCACTGACAAAGCTTATAAACACATATACCTTATTACCTGTGAAGGAATGCAATCACAATAAGAGTTAAAAATAGAAGTTTCTCAAGCATTTGAACTCTTTTAGTACCTCAAGACACTACAGGCCACACTAACAAACTTACACATCCTAATCTCTCTAAGGATATGGGATCATACTCACACTGTTTTCTAAATGTTTACATTCCCTGTAGACAAAGTCAAATGAACAAGAGTGGCTGTGCAACAACTGATTTGGGAATTTAATCACCTTCATATCAACATCCTCATATTTGTAAAAAGAAGCTACTAAGAAATTACTGGAATTGAGCCCTTCTTTAGAAAGGTATACCTACTTTTTTTTTACAGATGCCTTATTAGGATGTATGTCTTCCCTCAAGTCTGGTCTAGACATACGACTAGACCCTCCTTGCTAAGCTCCTATTCCATACCCTTTTTTATTCTTATTCTTTTTTATTTTTACTCCCTTTCTTCCTGTCAGACCTCAATCTCCTCCCTCTTCTGGTGCAGCAACTTGCCTGAAAAGCAAATTCTCCTGTCCAGCCAAAGTAAATCTGTTTCACCTACTTTAGTAATACATTATATTTACTTGCTGCTTTTTCATGCTGCCACACAGCCACGCTTCCAAGCAGACTACGAGTCTGCACCTTGGAAATGCTTGAAAGCTGTTCTCAGCAATGCTACAGATTATGCTTAGGTGTTTCGCTCGGGGCTTTTCTTCCTTGCTAAACCACAATGAAAAGACTCTTCACGCCAAAATCACAGACACTACAAGTTAGGGAAAGTCCAACAGGGACTTTATAAACTTCGGAGAAAACGCCATTGACTCCGCAAAGGCTCCAGAGAACTGACAAAAGTTCGGGGAGGAAAAGGGGTGTCCCACTGTCACTTGGTGAGGGATCAAAACCCAGTCCATGCAAAAGCGTGCATTTCTGTCCTTTCTCAGGCAGCTTCGCCAGCCTGTTTGGCTTGGCTTCGTCTCCTGCTGGAAGCCTGCCGCAGGGAAACCAGCTCAACGCAAGAAAGCCTCCTATTTTATTTATTTATTTATTTATTTCCCTTTCCCCTATTTAAAGGGCAGCTCCAGCTCCATGCCTGCGCCCGCCGCTGTCAGGGAGGAGAAAGCCCCGCGAAACGCCAGCGACACACACACACACACACACACACACACGGGCACAGCCACGCACCCGCGCTCCGGCAGCCGCGGTGGCGGGGCGGGGAAGGCAGCGCCGCGACTCCCCGCAGCCCCGGGGCAGCGGGAGCGGCGGGATGCGGGAGCCGGCGGGATGCGGGAGCCGGCGGGATGCGGGAGCCGGCGGGATGCGGGAGCCGGCGGGATGCGGGAGCCGGCGGGATGCGGGAGCCGGCGGGATGCGGGAGCCGGCGGGATGCGGGAGCCGGCGGGATGCGGGAGCCGGCGGGATGCGGGAGCCGGCGGGATGCGGGACAAGGGACGGCGAGCCCGGGGCGCCTCCCCAGCCGCCCCCCCCCACCCCGCCGCCGGGGAGCGGGTGCGGGCCGCGGCCGCCAACGGCCCCACCGCCACCGGAGGAAGAAGAGGAGGAGCGGGGGGGAAGGAGGACAAGAAAGGGAAGGGGAAATCTGGGTCTCACCTTCCTTCTCGGCCCGGGCCGTGTGGAGGAGCAGCGCCAGCGCGAAGCCCAGCGCCGCGCCCCGCCAGGCGGCTGCCCAGCCACCGGCGCGGGGGAAGGGGTAGCTGCCGGGGGAGCAGCGGGGGCAGCGGGGGAAGCAGCGTGGGCAGCCGGGCGCCGCCGTCATCGCGGTGCCGGTGCCGCCGCGGGTCCGCCGAGTGTCCGCGTCCGCCTCCGGCCGGGCCGCGGCGCGCGCGCGGAGGAGCTCGGGCAGGGGCGGGGCCGGCACCCCCGCGAGCGCGCGCTGCGGCTCCTGACGCGCGCGCCACGGGCCGCCACGCCCCCCGGCGCGGCCACGCCCCCGGCGGGCCAGGCCGGGGAGCTGGGGCCGCGAGAGGGGCGGGCAGGGCGGCGCTCCTCTGGCGGCGGGTCGCTCTGGTTTCATTTTTATTTATTTATTTATGTATTTAGCTTTTCCAAATGCGATTTCAGCTCTGCCGCAAGCGCCGGCTGCCCGCGGTGGGGTCACTCCGCCTCTCCAGCCCTCTCTTCCCGCTCCCCGGGCGGCCCGGGGGCGCTGTCGTGTCTCAGCTTCTCCCAGCCGCGTCCAAGATGGCGGCGGGCGGCCTGGCTGCAGAGCCGGGGCCGCTTCTCTCCGGGGCTGCTGTCCTTCTCCCGGGCCCGATGTCCCCAGCTGGCGGCCCGGAGCGTTGTGCGGCGGGGCTGTCGATAGCTTCACCCTGAGGGGATCCCTGCCCCCCACCTCAGCTGCCGGGCCGGTGCTGTCGGCACATCAGCCTGGGCCGCAGCACTAGTGGAGGGGTGGGAGGTTCTCGTGCCTCAGAGGCGCGGTGGGACCCTGTGCTGGAGCTGGGCCGTGACACCACGCGTCCGCCGCTCTTGAGGGAAGACGTGTCCCTGTCGCTGTCTGTTCGGGTGACACGTGTGGCAGTAAGGCCTTGGGGAAGGCACGGAGTGAATTTGCAGTGGGGGAGAAGGTGCATTGTTACACGTGTGAGGTTGGTGTCTGTCAGGTGGAGCTTACTGGGAAGTGGCTCCGTGGAAGCAGTGCTGACCGAAGCTCTGATACCAGGTGTGCCGTGTGGTGATGCTCCCAGTAAGAGATGTGAACTGCGTGTCATCTGCCCAGGAATGGTAGTCTCAAAGTCATCTTGGATAAAGTGTTGGAAGAAGAGTCCAGCACAGTCTGTTCACTGAAGAACTGCCTTAGCTTTTTAGAGTAAAAACCTGTATGCACCCACATGCCGTTCTCAACTGCTCATTTCACCACCTGATCAACACGTCACGCTGAGTTTGAAGTGGTCGAACACATCATTTTCTGTCACAACAGTATAACAGATCTTGGTAGTGTAATAGAGCCAGAGTCTCTAAGGGACTGACTAACAGCCTAACTAAAAATAGTAACATTTGTTATGGCTCTTACACAGTCATTACATATGCTGTTCTTTATTGTTAAAACTCCCTAAAGACACCTTGAAAGTCTGGTAGTGCTTGTTTTGTTGAGCTACGGCATCGACTACTTTTATTTTCGAGGGAGAAATGGAATGTTAGGAGTACTGGGTCAAAACCTTTTCCAGCAACAGTGATTGTTTCCAGAAAACATGTGAGGAGGAACCAAAGGCTTCTGTGTAATTACTAATCTTTCAGAGTTGCATAGCCTTTTGACTAGTGCACTGAAAATGGGTTTATACAAATCAGTGATTTATGAGCATCAGTCTCTGTTCGTATTTCGCAGAACCACCCAAACCACAGTAAATATAAAGCTTGATCACTGCTGTGAGCAAAAGCCCACATGTTGACTTCTGTGGGGGTTAGGTATGTACATCAAAGAGCACAAAAAAATCAAACCTAAGAACTCAGATAAACAGCAGTTAGTGATGCTTTCTTTTTACAGTGGATGCTGTAGGATTTTGATTTTGCCTTCCTAACTGGGCTTCTGCTGTACATGCATTACTCTTCTGGGAAAAAAAAGTCAGCTAATTTCTATTTCTCGTATTTCAAATTCACTATTGCACAACCAAGCAGACAGACTTTCTCATAATTCATGCTGTAGAGCGTCCTACCCACTAAAATGAATGGGAACTGTAACGAAACTAAGATGTAAGCATGGCAAAACCTGCCATGATCTAAATGAGAAAAGAACAATGAGTCCTACTGTTATGGTATCTATGAATCTTCAACCTTTCAGCCTGACAATATGGGCAATTTTTATTTGTTCTAAATACAGAATGTCTTTTGAAAAAGATATTATGAGTAGAAAGCAAACAGCTCACAGTACATATTCTCCCTTTCATCTTTGTCCAGAACTCCCACTGCTTTCTGTGCAGGAAAAACCAATACAATGTGGTCCAATGTCTGTAAATGATAAAGCAATAAAGCATTCCATTAATTTATTTCTGCTTTAATCTGGGTTATATTATTTCATGTGTATTTGAGGCTCTTCAAAGTTGCTTCATTTATACATGCAGTGCATGTAAATACCAACATTTGGATACTGCAGTATTGCTTGAGCATGTTGAACAGTTTAGAAAACAATTTCTATACTAGAAAAAAAGCTTCTTATAATACACTATGACAAGACGTAGACTATAGTTCTTATGGAAGTGTATTTGTGTTAATAAACTGTCATGGTTTGACACTGGTGCGATGCCAGCGCCCCCATGAAAATATACTTTTTAAAATAATTGCTGTGAGATGTGATCAGGAACAGAGCAGAGCAGGCCCATCTTAGTAACAAAGAAAGAACTTTATTAAACTACTACTACTAGAAAAAACTACAAACACTAAATCCTGGATGAAGACTTTCTAAAACACCCCTCCTCCTCCCACCTAATTCCTAAACAAACTCAACAGTGAGACACCACCCGGGATCCTGATCAAGTTGCCACCCTTCAGATATTCAAATACTCAATCTTTCAAGGGAGACAGGAGTCTCTCCTGTGCCACAGACCCCCCAGGAAACACAACTGCCACCCTTGTGTTTCCATGTCACACATGGCAACCGCCCGGAGAAAATCTGCCATGGTGACACTCTCCTTTCCATGTCACAGTGCTCTCACCACCGTGCATGGACAGACTGCTCACAGGGCTCCTTTAAGGATGCTTTGCCATGGACCAAAAGAGACAACAGTTCAGTTTCTCATTGCGGGACTACAGTCCCCCCCATTTTCCCCTGGGGCTGAGGGTCCAAGAACAGAGGTCCTCTTCTCCTCTTCTTCTTCCTTGAAGATAGAGGGCTTCTCCACACCTTCCCTCTACTCCTCTGCTGGTAATCACTGAAACAGGTCTCCTGGCACACCAACGCACCCCCCTAGGTGCAGCTTCTGTTAGGAGAATTTGGTTCAGTCTATGGCTAACAAGAGAAGTCCAGCCACAAGCCACTCCATCATCTCCTTCCAACTCGAGAATTTCTTCTTCCATCATCTCGGATCCTAGACTGTCTCTCTTCTACTTCAAACCACGACAATAAACAGAAATGACATAAAAACTTAGGCACTAAAGTTCAACAGCTGATGCATTAGATGAATGAAGGAATGCCCTGCTCTGCAGGAGAACACATCAGAAAGACTTTGAAACCAAGCTGTACTCTGCTTCCTGCAGCCACTGTCAGCTTTGCTAGCATGGCTGCTAGAACAGGGTAAAGTTAACACCAGAAGAGTGTGCTGGTTGGTCCACCCTCAGTGAAAAATTGTGTACCTAAAGACTGCTACATTTACTGAGCTATGGCAGTTTAAAGTATTCCTTCTAAGCACACCTAAGTGCTGGGTGCTGGCATTCAACTATCATGTGAGATACCTTTGTTGATAGTTTAGAGTCTTGTTTGGTTTTGGGGTGTTTTTTGTGTGTGTGCTTTTTTTTTTTTTTTGGGTTTTTTTTTTTTTTTTTTTTCTTCCTGGGCAAGGAACCAGAAATGCTAAAACACAGATGTGTGGTTTCTGTCACCTTGATATGGAAGCAGAAATTTCTGGGAGAGTGTCAGTCTGGTTTGTTAGAAGCTGTAACCTTTTCAACTGCTGGTACTCACTAGGGATTATCTGCCTGACAGACTACAAAAGCAATAATCCATTGTTTGAACCACCTTGTCTCTCCTGCAGGGAATTACCTCTTCTGTGGATCAAATGGATCAAATCCAAGTGATGTTGCACTCAAATAAATGAGAAATTTTTGTGGAGTCAATTTCTCAGGATCCAGGAGCACATAAACTCTCTTAAATCAGCATTGAGATTTCTGTCATGAATGTGCCTTAGGTTTCTTTTTTTTTGCTTTTACCAAATGTTGTCCATTGTTAATTGGTAGAAGATAAACCAAGCACCGGAAGAAATGGGAATAGAGGAGGCTGTTGTGTAGTCCAATCAACTCTTCTGCTAGTAGAGTCTTACTCCTAGTAGCTTGTTTACTAGTATTTTTCAAATTATTTTTAAATTACTTTAAAAATTCCCCTGAAAATTTTGCACAGGCTCTGCTCTTCACTGCCAACAAGGTTTTCTGATATTCAGTCTATCCCCACCTCTTTTCATTTATTCCTACTTGTTCCCATACGTATAAGCCCAAGTATTTCCTTTCCATCTTTAGGGTTTGCATTACTTAAGCATTTGCTGGCTGGAGACATGCCTCCATCTACCTCTGCTTTAACAAAACTGGATGTATTAAGCTCTTTCAACCTTTCTCTACAAAACCACTCTTCCAGATAATGCTTGCTGCTGCTCCTCAAATTGCTTCATTTGCCTCGATGTTATGATGGATGACAGAGAAACAATGCTCATACCACTATTGAGTCTGCTAGGGAAAAGTTGTCTTTTTGGAAATGTTTCAATAAGCTTCAGCTGCCAAAATGACTTTGCATCAGTTTGGGGCTCTCCATCACTTGGCTATGTTTTTGAGCACCCTAGAGCAGGGTTTGCTAGCCGGTGGATCTGTGGTGTGTCTTTTACTTGCCAGTATTGGACCTGTGTGCTGAAGGCAGCCCTGCATTGAGGACCACTGGCTCAGGACTCCCCCACTGCTTCATTTTCCATACCAGCTTCAAGTCATTGCAGGGCTTTTTTTCCAACACTTTGTTTCCAACACTGGTGGTGTTGTGAAACTTGTGCATGATGAAAACAGAGGAGATACGGTATATTGGGATTTTAATATCCAGGATTGTCTACAAGATTTATTTTCAGTGAACCCTTGTTACTTTTTAGTCAATGATTTTATTTTCTAGAGTGGTAAATTGAGAGGGGGGGTTATTATTTGTTCTACTTCAATTTTCTTAATTTTGCTTAATCACTCATATGATCATGCACCTAAATTAAAATCCAAGATCTGTCATATGATTTTTATAAACCCCATGAGAAAAAAATCCCTAATTTCTTTAAGAATTTTACATTTTTGGAATTAAATGTAATGATCCAGAAGTTACTGTCTTGGAGAAAGGGATGATGACCTTTTGATTGGGCTCATAATCTGATACGCACTTGCCCGATGAGAGCCCACTTTCAGCTTTGCCTTGATAAAAGCCATTACTCTGATTTTGGTTTGCCACCTCTCTCTAATAAAAGAACAGTAAATAAAAGATGCAGTATTCTTCTGGCAATAGTGCTAGCTGTAGTATCTCTGTTGTGAACTGGAATGTGAACTGTTGCTGTGGATACACACCTGGAAAGATGCATGAAATAAGCATTTGACTCATTTATTTGACCACCAATTCAGGTTTCCCTACTGGTACATCAGTGTCTTTCAAATGCTCTGTTCTTGTCCCTCTCTCTTGTAGTCATCCTAGCACCAGGCAGAGTGGGCTGGGCTGATCTGGGATGACCTAAGTAGTTGTGTCCAGCATGTAGGTTTGATCCATAAAAAGGTGAAGGCATGGAGGAGGTGGCTAGAAATGGATGTTGTGTGGCTGCAGTACAGCACCTGTTACTTGACCTAATGCATTTGCAGCATCCTCATGGCCTATCCCATGCAGTGCTGTGCACTGGGTCATAGTGAGTTTGGGAGATAGAACACAAAGGACTCTATCCCACCTCAAAACCTGACACAGCAGAAAACTTCAGTACCAGGTCAGCTTTGTGCATACGAGTACTGTCAGTGAAGGGAACTGCTCTGGCTGTGTGTTTGTTAGATGTCTTGTTGATACAAGCCAGATCTTCCAGATTCACTCCCTAAGGGTGCAGCAATACAGCCCCATTTGCTGTCAGCACAGTATTTTTGCCTCTCCCAATGTTTGGCAGCCTGGCACAGTTTCAGGTGTAGTGGAGAGGTATTTTGGTGTGACGACAAGGTGTGTGACATTTATTCCACCCATACTCTACACTGATTCAGCAAAGCTGGAACTTTCTAACACAGTCCTCCTCTCTATCATAGTCTGGTAGAAATCTGACCATGCTGACATGGTACCATAGTGTGGTACCTACAAAATAATGCTAGATAGATGCTAACAGTATGGTAAATCCTGTGTATTGAATTTTCTGCCATAAGAGCAGGCATCTTGTGCTAAAATATCCATGACTGCAGAAGTAATCCACTGATGCAATAGAAAAACAGAGAAAGGAGAAAGAAAAACAAAATAAATGGGCCTGAACAGAATGCTGATAAACCAAATATCTAGTTCAGCCCAAAGATACACAGAACTGCATCCTTAAGTTCCTAAAGTTTTTCTGGGTGTTGAAACTTCACTGGAAACCTGTTCTTTCAGTAAAATCGGATTCTACCAAAATAGTGATACACTCAACTACGTGCTATATTTTCTGATGAGCACATCCAACAGCACTGCAATGATCTGCCAGTGCCAAAGGGTTTCTGTGCCTGGGTCAAAAGATGTTAGTTCATACTCAGACTGAAGTGCAACTCATTTTCATGGAGAGTTTAAAATCACCAACGTATTTGATCACTTATCCAGTTGTCTCCGTGCAGATTCAGAAGCTCGGCCACAGATACTTCCATCTGAAATTCATGGCCAGAGTTTATCAGACCCAGATTACCTGCCAATGCTCATGGAGCCTATATTATAGGAGGGCATTTTTTATGAGGACTGTTGATTTCAGTTTGAAAGCTGAACAGAACAATAGATGAAGCATGCAAAGAGGGCTCACATCAAATGCTGTGGATTCCGGTTGCTGCCTGGGCCCCCCATCCTCAAAGGAGACCAAAGTCAGAGACATCTGCTCATGAAGATTACCTTGCAGGATGAGGTAGGATGAAATTCTGATGGTAGAATTTGATTAAATGCCTTAAAAATTGAAAATGGTTCAATCTGGTTTTTACTGCTTTGTGTGCATGCGTTGTGTCTTCTGCTCTGTGTTTTTAAAGTCTCACTTCTGGAGGAGCTTGAGGATTTTGATGATTGCCTCATTCTCATTGCCTTCTAGACAACAATAAATATTTTCTCCATCCTGAGTCATATGCTCTATAACATGAAGTATAAGTAAGGGGATGTCTGGACTTTCCTGTCCTTTCAGGTAGCCTAGGTTATCATTAGTACTGGCATTCTGTGTACAGGGCTCTCAGATATGCACTTCTCTTTTGCTCTGCTCTTGTCTCATTTCTGTTTCTGGGTTGGATTGTATAAATGATGGCTCTTCACTCTTGTCTGACTTCCCCTCTGCTGCTGTGGGTAAGCATCTCTTTCACTTCTGCATGTTATAATAGAAAAAAACCAAAAAAGATGAGACCAAACGCTAGGGTAGACTTTCATGGTACAGCCTTGTATGTTTGGAAAGATCGTCCCCGATGTTGTGTTGCTGTGAACTGATCGACATCACTTTAACATGTCTCCAAGTGCTTATTGTCTCATCTCTCACACTGGCAAATAAAGGCTCCCAAGAAGCCCTACAGAGATATTTATGGGTGAAGGTTAGCCCCAGTACAGACTGTACCAGCATGAACATTCAAGGCTCTGTTCTCTCAGCCTCCATGTTTGTTTGCAATCTCTTCACCTTCTTTTAAAGTGTGCTGTACGGTCCTTTTTGTGCTATAAGGGTCCAGGAGAAGGAGTGAGTTCTGAGGAGATGAGATGTAGAGCTCATGGGTATTGTCTCCTCCCTTTCACCCTTCAGAGGAGACACCAGGCAGGGCAGAAAAAAAAAAAAAAAAAAGGGCAGAAAAAGAGAGAAGTGGCACCAGCTAAGCAGGACAGGACCAACACAGCTCCTGCATGGCACTTAAGTAACAGCATGGGGCTGAGCAAATGGGATATTGCCAGGAATTTCCTGTAGTTCCCAGCGCCACCTCATCCTAACAGGGCTAGCATGTTTTAGTCTCCTGCAAAATTTTATCTAGTGTCTATCAAATCTCAGTCTGCATAAGGTGAAAGTATGAGACATCCCAGTCTTTTCTTATACAACAGAGTACAAAAAGATTCAAAAGACAAAGTGCTGCCTTGAATGAGGAGCTGTGTTTGGTTGGAGTGCCAAGGAAACCTAAGTTGAGGCTCCCACATAACTAGTTAATTTTTTTTAGATAAATGTATTTTTAATAAGAACCTGCTGCTGTTCTTCCAGGTGCTGCTTTCCCATCAAGCAACACAAGAGCTGTCAGCCTTGCCTGTCCAAACTGAGGCATAGACGTCTGGGCACGCATCAGGGTGGAGGTGGAATTTCATCTAACAGAGAGAACTGAGAACCCAGAGAAAACAGAGCATTTTGGAGCTGACGTTCTCTCTGGAATATTAAAAGACCTTATGCATACCTCAGGGATTATATCTGTATGGATGGGTGTGAGAGCTGCTTGCCTGCTCTTATACTTTGAGCTACCAGGCTGCACGCGAGCTCTGATATGAAAACTGAAACCGTGACAGTGTGACACTGTGTGTGCATTTACCATAACTGTTCTCTCTGCAGGACTTATCAACACAGCTGCGAGCTCTTGGTTAGTGCAGCTACCTGATACCCAGACCAGTCTGGAAAACGTCCAGCTGGCTCAGACCATAAGCAGCTGCATGCACCACCCTGCATGGGCACTTTTGCTTAGCTGCAGTAGTCGGTTCCCACAATGGCAACTGCAGCAGTTGTACACAGACACAGGGTGAATTGCTAGTCACTGCAGTGGAAACAAACCCTTCCTGTGACAACGACACTCTTAGTATATCATTTCATATTTCATAGTACATAATCCTTTTTGATTGTTCAAGTAAAATGTAAAAATGGCATTATATTGAAACCAAAGGAAAAAAAATTAAAACCAGAGCAGCTCCAAACTGACATATTTAAAATTACTTTGAAATGAAATTAAGCTTTTCAAAGACAAATGGGTTTCTCATGGCTCCAAGTGAAACAGTAAGCAATAAAATCCAGACTTACTTGTGTGTAAATGATTTAGGTGGCGAATGGAGAGGAGGTGGTCATAGCGGGCTGAGCTGAAGAAAGTACATTTGCAAGTTCATGAAAAGCCCATGTAGGAGAGAATTCTGCAAAAAATAACTGAATAGTATGACTCAACTTGATCCAGATAAGGTTTTCCTAGGGGAATAAAAGACAAAACCTTTGATCTTGGTTGCTGTGATAGAAAATTGAGTAATAAATAATGGTTCTGTTAATGTCTTAATCATAGCTTATATATGATGGTCTCTTGCCAACATTCCTTTGCTTCTCATTGTACTTTGACACAGCATGGTTGCATGAGTGTATCAAGTAAACTCAGTAGCTCTTCCAGAGGAGGCTTGTCTCCTTATAGCCCACCAAAACTGGATGTGTCAGAAGAAAGGGACTAGATGAAAAGCAGCCAAGGGGACTTCCTGGCTGGGGATCGTGGAGCCAGCCATCAGCCTGCTTTCCTGGAAATACTAGTAAGAGAAGCATCCCCAGGGAACCCGACAGACGGATCTGGGGAGTGAAACTTCTTGCCTAAGCAACATCTGCTGGTGTTGGAAGTATCCAGAAAGCCACACCACACTTAAAAATGAAACAAACGAATCTGCAAGAAGAACAAGATAATTTAGCTGCAATAACCTACATCTTAACCATAGCCCTGCATGAAAAAGTTGCACAGCAGAAGTCATGCCACGTAGAAAGCAAAGATCATTCAGTATCACAATCAAGCCTGAGCCAAATAAGGGCTGGTCATGTCCTGAACTTCCAGGTATTAAACTTTCAATCCTGCTCAAAACATGGCTATTTCTAATGCCTTCTAGTTTACCTGCACATTGCTCCTAAAGTATGGGGAAAGCAAAACACTTAAGAATTTTGGTAGGTGAGGCTTTGTGAGATTCTTGTCTGGTTTGTGAGTCTTGTGATCTTTTTAAAGCCAGAAAACTGAGATACAGAATGGTTACCCCAATTGAAAAGTGGAAGAGAGAACACCAAGGGTTTGAATAGAAAACATATAATAAATTCATAAGAAAAGGTATGAGGAAGCTTATTTTTGAAACTATTATCCCTAATAAAAAACCAACACAATCTAGTGCTACAGTGATGTTCTTTGAAATTCTCATAGCTTTTACTACATTTCACCTAGCATATTGATCTGATGACTGAGCAGGCTGTCGAATTTTGCTCAAAGATAATAAAGACACAGTACCCTGCTCCAAGATGAAAAAGCTCTGTGTCTGCATGTAGCAGATTAAGGCTGGTTCCATTAGTGTCAGAACCACCTCTATACTGTTTTATTCGCTTTTACAGACACAACTGTCAAAAATTGCTTGGCCTTCTGTTTAAACAGGAAAACACGTGGGCATTGATAAATAAGTTAGTATCTTAGTGGCAACATGTATAGGAAGCTGTGTAAGTTTCTGGAGGAAAAGTGAAAACTAAGTTATTTATAGTTTAACCTTTCATTTCTTTTCATGCTTCATATCTTTAAAACCAGTGTCATTTTTAGCTCATCAAAATACAGAGGCACCAGTTTCATTTTTGCAAACCTACATATTTAAAGAAGGATGTTTAAACAGTGCTGGCAACTTTGTATTTCGAAATGTTAGTGTTCTGGTTTTCATCTAAATAAAGGAAGCAGGACTTGGAGTTGAAGTATAAATTTGTAAGCACAAAAGATACAGTTGGGAAAATACGTGGAGAAAAAAAGTGCCAATTAAAAATATCTGTGTTAAAAATGGACTGTAATGACTGCTGCAATATTGCTGTTACCGATGCAGTTGCCGTAAAAAGCAGAGTACCAGGGCCAAGTGCAGAAGCAAAAGGAATTAACTTTTAGCTACTCCAGCAGGGCAGAGCCCTGTGATTCACACTAGGAAGCCTAGATCAAATCCTCTTATGTAAACATCATAGAGAGCTGGCTCAAATCCTCTGCACACCCTAGGAGGACTGCTGATGTGGCATTCTCCAAACACACATTTGCTTTGCGTAATTGTGGGCAGTTGCTCTCGGGTGCAGGAGGCCCAAGTGTGAGCTTTTATATCATCTGCTCAGGAAGAGCAAAAATAAGTGGGGGAAGGCAAACTCTGAACATGGCTGTGGGCTCCCAGGGCCACCCCATCCACCTCTTGTTGTCGCTGACCTCCCCAGAGACAGGATATCCTCCCCCTAGCACACCAATATCTCATGCCTGGGTCCAAGCCCTTGAAGAGCCAGGTGGCCTGTCTCAGTTCCAGGTCCTCCTGGATCTCCAGTCATGTCACTGGTGTCCCCTGCTTTTCCCAGCAGTTGTCCGCTTCAGTGAGGAATGCTGAGGACCCATCTCCTGTTTCACACCAGTGTTTAACTTGCTGAATCAGGACTCCATGTAATGATTCAGACCTGGTTTCTGGTGACTAATGCTGGGCACTCCCTTCCTCCTAGGCAGCAGTAGCTCCTTAGTGCTCCCAAAATGTTCGGCCAGGCAGCTACAGAACTGGAGGCCAGATGTTCTGCTTACTCCTACTGAGCAAGTGGTGGCTGTTTTTTATTTATACAGCAGTGTAACTTTTTAGTCTGAACTTATTTTCTTTTCTTTTCAATCTGTGCAGTTATATGATCACAAAGTAGAGTCCCTCCGGACACAGGTCCTGTAGTTTACAGCACTGATTTTCTTGAGGAAAGTCTGGGTGGGGTACTGTGAAATTTCTGTGGTGTTCTTTTCACTCAGCTGAGATCAAATGTGAAATAAAGCAAATACCTTAGGATGAACACCTTGTTGTAGGCGTGGTTTTATCTATGAGAAGCTTTCTTCTTCCACATTATTTTATCATTCACACATTGAAGTTTAAGACTTAGAGAAGCACTCTGAGTAAAAGCTCTGGCACAACTTCCATCTTCCTCTCCTCACCCATCAAATACAAAAAGTGTGATATAATATAAACACAGCAATTTCCCACAGAGACAAACCTACAGCATCACAGCCAGGTGCTCTCTGCAACTTTTCCCTATTTTGTTCAGCAAGAATTTGAAAGCATTATCAGTTTGATCGTTGTTGTGATTTCTGTGGTTGAAGGAAGCTCACCAGTCCTCACAGGCTCTGGTGTGAGAATGCCTGCTCAAGTCGGGAGGATACCCTGAATTCTTGATTCTAGATTATTGGTGAGACAAAAATGTTTGTTCTATCAGCCAGACCCATCCATCCTGTGCAATTTGTCTCTTTAAGGTTTCAGTGCAGAATCCAGTAGCATCCCCTGAGAGGTAAGCCTTAACTGATCTTCTAAAACATCTTCAGAGACCTTTTGGCTTGATCTGGATCTTCCTCCTATGGGTTTTCCTGAATGTGTTCAGTTTTCATCTCTTATATTAGATAATTTCTCATCCTCTGAAATATCTCTGGTGTATGCATGAATGTGAAAGGTACTCTGCAGATCTTGCGGTAGTTTGTGCTCTGTCTTAATTTGTCAATGTCAGTGTACCTAGATGATGCAGAGTCCCAGTCAAAACCAGTAACACATTCAGCTCCTGACTGCAGGAAAATTTGCTGCTATTTTGAATTACCTTTCCTACAGTAACTGCAAAGCTTTGACTCAGTTGTTGGTGAAGTGGCTGAGTAGGGTTTTTTTAAATAGTTCCAATATAGGAAGTTCAAGAAGATGTGGATATGGCCAGGCCATTTTCCACCACCTTACAGATCTCCACTATGATAAGAAAAAGGGAAAAAAAAAGCAGCAAAGATGTATTGTGGTATATCACCTGATACTACACCCTAACGCATACTCAGATCCTTGCAAATTTAAGATAAATGGGTTGTATTAGAGCAATGGCTTCTTTTCTTTGTCCTCTGTGAATATTTCCCTAATACTTAGATAAAGTGGGATGTTTCACAATTCTTTGCCATGGCATACTGTGAAATGTTTGGCTGTTGTCCTTAGAATCTGGTAATGTCAATCACATTTTTGTTCTTACTTAGAGCTCAATTTTTAATGCCACATGAGGCAGCATCCTGACAAGGAGAAAACCTGATGGCAGAGATGTAGTTTCAAATACTCCAACAGGTTCATTTAGGCATACTATTACACAATGACCTAGTTTAGAGCTGTCATGGGGTGGCAATTAATCTTTGTCACTCCATACTCATTCTAGAAGCACCTGAAGCCTAAAGAACTCCCTGGAGCCACATCTCTTCCTGCCAGCTTTCTGTGGAGGGGTTCAGTTCTGCTCCAGAGCACATTTACTCGCTTCAGTAGCCCAGAACACCTTCAGGGTCCCTAGATGAAGGCAACTCTCAGTACAAGAGCGATAGAAATACTGATCACAAAACGTAATCCACTGAGTTTACACACCCCCAAAGTTGATGGGAGATTGATTTCTTTTGAAATTTGCACAGCCAGTCATTAGTAGCTCCCAGTGTTATTCAGGCAGTACATTTCCCTCCCCTTCCAACTCTTAAGTATTTTCCATGGGTCATATTTTCACCAAATCACCATTCTTTTCAGCTGTTGATTTCTGCTCGGAGCAGCAGGTGCCTGGACAGCTCTTCACACATGTTGCTCTGGTTGTTGGGCACTGACATCTCTGCAGCTTCTGTTTTTCTGGATGAGGCTTCCCTCTATATGGGCAACTCCACCTCCTTTGGCTTTTGTCTCTGCATCATCTACAAATACCGTCTGGCCCAGGAGGCCCCTAAAACAGCTTCTTTCACCTGACCCATGGGATGCATGTGCATGTACTGCAGTTGGGCCTCCTCCAACTCTTTAGTCACTGCACTAGAAGTGTTTCCTTGAAATGCTGCATCTGGTCTAAATGACTCACCCTGAGGCTGGGAATTCACAGCTGACACCTTTAAAAAAACACCCTAAATTTCTGTCTCAGTGCTTACAGCTCTCTTGCTAACATGTCCACGGAGTTATCTTCTGCAGCTAACAAACTATGAGTTGCCTTTGTGCAAACTCTTATTATTTCAAAATAAATGTTAGCACAAAAGTCTCTAATAGTCTCCCACTGGGCACACAATCTCTGTGTATTACTCACTCTAAATTCAATACACAAAGTTCTGTCTCGTTCAAACTGTCTTTTGACCAGGGGAGGGAAAACCCCAGCAAAGCTTCCTCAATACAAGTAACCACCCTGTGGGGGCTGCCCTTTTGCTGCCCTTTTTTGCCGTTTAGTCGCAAGTTCCAAGGAGGTACATTTCTGCATTTTTCCTTCCTGCACATCAAGAAAAGATTTATAAGACTTTGCTTTGCAGGATGGACAGCCTACACATGAAAAATGTTGACAAAGCCTTTTGGCCTTGACGCACTGTCAAGACGCAGTCTTGCTTTCCCTTTCAGCTCAGTGACTGGAAGGCCCTCCCCCTCAAGGCCAACAAATTTCTCTTTAGAAGGTGCTTTTCCTATTTTGAGCCTACTGCACAAGTCCAAAGTACACAATGGCTTCCAGGGGAAGGCCCAGCACAGAGAGCAGCAGTGCCCTCCTTTACTGCCTCTGGCCTCAGAGGCAGCAATTACAATATAAAGCTGCATAGTGTGTTATTAATAAAATACTGCACCATCTTTTGGAGGAAGTGCAGTCTGACCTAATATATTTAAACTACTTATTCCCTCACCTGTCTAGGAGAGAGTAGGCAGTGGGTGTTGCAACCTGGAGGCAACTGAGTTGCTAGAAGGTAATGGCTGAGTTAAAGACCTGCTCAGGTTTTTACAGAGGAAGGCTTAAGTCAAGTCAGGGCAACTTGATAGGAGACTTACAAGAGTCTTCTGAACCTGAGTCTGGCCCTTGAACAGTGAGTATCCTGCAGAGTCCTGCTTGTAGGTGACTAGGCTTGCTGCTAATACGCTTTTCTCAGTAGACAAACAGCAACCAAGGCAGTTTGCCAAACTGCCTTGTCCCCTTTATGAGAATGAAAGCATATTGACTCGTACATCTGCCAATTTGTTTGCTGTGTGGTCAAAGATCCGTTGGGTGATCTGAGGCACTGATCCAGGTGGGCTACCAATACCTTTGGTATTGGCAAGAAAATATTTGTTTAACTCTTTGTCTCAAGTAAAATAGATGTTCTTATGAAGATTCACATTAGAATTGTACTTAATGGTGGTTTTGCTATCTTTTTTTACTTCTTCAAAGGAAAGGCAGGCCTAGAATAATTTCTTATCGTGGCAGAAAAATTTCATTTAACTTTCTCAGCTCTTTATTGTAGAATTACTTCCATATAGCACTATGGCTGACGTGTAAAGGTAAACAGCATTATTTTATTTTTTCTGTGACTCACTGAACATAAGTCCACATTTATTCAGACTTTGTGGAGCACAATGATGTGTAAGATAATTATAGTTACCAGGCAAATGAATATTTTAGTTCATTTAATTTATATTGTATATCTACGTCTAAAATAAAAAGCAGACATATGGGGCAAAAGTCTTGTCTGAGACCCACGGCTTGTGATCTAAGATTCACAGGCAGTAGACAGACTTTTTATTCCTTTATGTCTGTGGGAGAACTAGAGTTATTAATGCTGGTAAAATAACAGCTGCTGGTTGTTATTTCCATATGACCTAGCAATTATAGCACATGCCATCCCCTGATAACTTTGTTGTTCTCTTTTACAGTCCTCACTGTGATGGTTTCAGATATTCACATTCTTTATCCTTCTCCCAGTGTATCAGATGACTCTAAACTGTCAGTGTGGTCCAATAGGCCCTTTGCAGAAGGCTTTGCTTTTTTCTTTTCCTAATGGGAGAATTGCTTAGTAAGCATGGCCTTCTGGACTCATAAATAGAAATACTGGATGCATGTCCTGTCTCTGTGCCTGTATTCTTGCAGAAGGAAGGCCATTTAAATTTTTTTTCCATAATTCTGACAGTGAGAGTTACTGAATCTCCATTGCCAAAGATATCTAAGATCTGCCTAGCCATCTGCTGTACCTCTGAGACTGCATAGGAGGTGATGCTGCACCTCCTATCCCTGTGGTGTGACTTCAGTGCTTTCTTTTGCAGAGGAGGGAGAAGGGCCTTTGGAAGCCTCTGGTCCCATCATACCTGATAATCCTTCCACTTACCCAGCATACTGTAAATTTTTATGAACAGTAAAGGCTCTGACAAAAGAGGAACACAAGAGGTTATACAAGGAAAAAATGACCCATCTATAGAACTATTTATTTTCTAAGTTGATCAAGAGATCAGCTGTAGACTGTTCCTCTTACTCCTTCTTCCAGCTACTAGACACTCCTGCAAATACTATGTAAAACCAATAAGCAATTAAATGCTGTATGTTGCTAAAGAATTGATATATATGCATGTTTCAGTTCTGCAATCTGTTCCTTTCCTATGAATCCAGACATGGTGAAAAAAATCATATATATTAAAAATATTACTATATTTTAAAAATTCTAGAAGAAATCACTTAAATACAACTATTTGAAGTGGAGCAAAGGATGCCAGCTACAACAGGGAGATTGACTTTTCCTAGGTATTCATGAAGTTATGCTTTCTGCTGGTCTTTGTTAATTTTCCATAACTCAACTACTTTTTGTGCTTGACTGCTGAACAGCTTTTGGTCATGGGCTTCTTTTGACTAAACAGATACAGCTGAAGTTCTCCCACTGCCTGAATTCTTTAATTGGAAAAGACTCAAGACAAATATGAGAGGCCACCAGATCCCTTCCTGTCATCTGTAAGTAATTTTCAAAGACTACAGAGAATGTTGTAGACATGTCAAGTTTTCAGTAATCTCAGGAGGAGAGAGGGAATATCCTAAAGTAAATACTAGGTAGTATATGTTACCTGTCCTGGGAGGCCAGCATGCCAATCAAACCAAAAATATGCTCTTCATTGGAAAACTGCCTGCAGCTTTAATCAGCTTTAGCTGATTTTTTTTTTTTTTCAGAGTACCATATTTATCAAGGGGTAGGGAAACCCTGAATGGAAGATGGCCTCTCACTGTCTGTTTTAGCAGGTAAAAAAAATCAAATATCGTTGTGTTTTGAAAATTCCCTTAATTATCATTGCAATGCAGAATGAGCCCACCTCCGCCAAGCCATTTCTAATGCCTGATGGAGACAGAAGAATTAATGTGGAGCAGGAAGCATGCTGGTTCTAAGAGCTGGGCTTGTTCTCAGATGAGACAGTTGGTGGTTCCATGTGAAAACAAGAAAAAGTTATCAAATAAAAGTACCTCTTTACATTTTGGAGGGTATTTGCAGGAGAATTTCTGGAGATAAGTGTACGGAAATGACAGTAAAGACTTCTTCAGTAAAGAGCATGTGGTTTTGTGCCTATGATACATGGATGATGACATGGAAAATGACCTGTAGGGCAATAATGTAATTTATGGGTCTCTACAACATAACCCATACACCGGTGGGCATAATTATAACAGCAATTAAAGTGTACCTTACAACTAGATCCTGGGATCAACAACTGTGGGAAACCACAGCAGATTCAGTATTTAGTTTGGTAACCAAATTGTAAAAGGAGCCATGAGTTGCAGATACTCCTTGGTAGCAGCAGTGCCTTCAGCTGGCATTTCAGGATGCTGTTATAAGCATTACTACCCTTAGAGACCTTTTGAAATGTTCTATAAAATCACAAAGTAATTACATTTTTGTCCAACCTTATCCAGGAAATGAGGAGACAGTCATTCATTTTCTATGTACAGCCAGACAAATCCCATGCAGAAGAGCTGCCTTCTGTCTTGGAGTGCTGCTTTAATATCTGGGCAACTTGTGATTGCAACATGAATTCAAGAGGTTGGCTAAAAGTCCTAAACATGATCCATTCATCTCAATATTTCAGTACTGGAATGCATTACAGAAATGACTTATTTAATTTCATTGATTTATGATGTAGGCTACAGTTTCTTTGGGAGTCAGATTGATGCTGAAAAAAAAAAATCTAAATGTCCAAGTTTCCAAGGAGAAATTCTCTCTCTTTCTCTTTCCCTTATGCCTGGTTCCAAAATCTTGAAGAAAAGCCCCTGAGTCATTAAAGGTATAGAGAACCATAGAATCATTATGGTTAGGAAAGACCTCTAAGATCGTTGGGCCCAACCATGTTTAGCTAGCAACAGAATTACTGTATGTAATAACAGGTCTGAACAGAAAGACCACTCAATTTTTAAAATTTTGCAATTTTTCTGACAGATCCTAACTTCCTGGAAAAGTCTGAAGACATCCTGCAGATGGAAGGTGCTGATTGCACTCATAACCATGTGATTGCCTGAATTTAGCTGTAGCATTTAGACTTCCATCTTACAGGAAGTTTGCTGGGGGCCATTCCCAAACATTTCTGTTCACTCAGCCAAGCAGAACATAAGCAGTCCTCTAAAAATAAGAAAGCTGATATAAAATTATTTTGTTTGGACCTGTATCCCAGTATTGCGCATAGTTAAAGTGCTCAGAGCCACATGAAAACACAGCTTTGAACCACAGGAGAAAAGTCATGGCTCAAGGATGTATTACACATATGTGAGGACTATGCGGATGACTTGACAGCTTACAGATGCTTGGGAGGAATACGTTTCAGGAAGGCCAGGGCTGTAGATCGTTGCCTGGCGTCTCTTCAGCTCTGTAAACTGTTCTCCCCAGGATCAGGTTTCAGAAAGGAATGCCGTCACGGGAGATTTTACCCGATGACTAAAACTGCTGACTTTCCAATGTGTTGTTTAACCTCCCATTCCACGCTCCATGCTTGCTTTATTTACTAATCCAGCCTGTAGTTGTGATGTGGCAGAAGAATGGGGATAAACTATGCCTTGAGAGCATATGTATGAGTGGAGAAAGTACCACCATCTCCCCAGCCACTGCACTTTTAGAAGCCCAGAGAACTTGACTTTCTGTCAGATTCTGATTGTGGTGTGAGTTGTCACAGTAGCCTCTCTTCTGAAACAGTAGGAAAAGCCCTCATCTGCAGTCAGGGAGAGAGCATGAACAGGAATTGGACCTCATTCTCAGCTGAAAAAATAGCTACAGAATAGAGCATCCCAAGCTGCAATATATCTTCTGTTTACATTCTCCATGCTGGGAGGGAGGATCTGGACAGGGTCCACTGCAAAGGCAACAGCCACAGGGGGGTTTTATAGCTACATGGTTCTACTAGACATGGCTTCCTGGTGTCCAGGAGATTGATTTAAGACAACTCCTACAAAATATATTTTTTGGTGTATTTCAACAAACCACCAGCCAAGGGTAAAAGCTCTAACTGCTCAGAAAGATCAATAACACTTAAAGGATAACAGTTTCTTAATGTCACAGAAATACCAAGTTTCTTAGCACCTGCTCTTTTGTAGCAGCAAAAATATACCTCAAGGTAAAAAAGTTCAAAATGGTAAACTATGTAAGCATTGCTAACTTGTGCTGTGGACTTGGTTCAGTGGCTGTCCATGTTCACATGCTCTTTTTGAGTGACAAGGTTTTATCCTTAATCCCAGCTAAGTCATGTGATTTTATGAGATTCTTCCTTCTTGTCCTTCCCCTCCTATCAGAGGTTGATGTCAGCAGCCATCATGGAAGAATTTGAAACTGTAGGTTTAGGAAGCCTAAAAAAAGAGAAAGCAAGCCAACCCACCTTTAATGTGTATGTACATGCACATATACACTCGTATACCACGGGTGTATGTGTAAATGGTGTGTGTGGTGTGTGTGAGTGTGCCCTTGTGTATCTGTCTACCGGTATGGAGGGAGGGTAGGAGAGACACATTTCACAATCTTTGGGAAGGCAAGGATTTCATGTTTGGCAAGGCAGTTCCTGGCAATGCCAACCCTCTAAAAAAAAACCCCATGAATGAAGGATTGCAGATACACAGCCAGTTTGGAAAAGACTCAGCCTGTTGCCAGACCAGGCCCTTTAGGAGTCAGAAGACTTATGGCTGGATCTTGCAAGCATTTGATCCCCTCGAGCTGTTTTTCACATGGATAAAGGTGGTAGTCAGTAGAGAGCCAGAGCTACTCAGGAGGGAGCACAAAAGCTCCATCTCTTCCAGCAAGAGACTCCAGCACCCTGATACTGCACGTAGTTTTCTCACTCGTGGTGGTAGTTTGCATCATACTTTGTGAGGTCAGACGCTAAGGATCCAAAAATTACATTCTTCCTCGTGAGTAAGCTTTAGCATGATCTGGAATGACTCATCAGGTTAAAGGGTTGTAAGGTCAAGCCATTTATGAAAATACTCTTTTAAGTATTGGCCAAGTTTTCTGAGAATGATATTTTGTGTAAAAAGCATGAAGAATTTCATCCACTAGATATTTAATATTTAAGGGGGGGTTTGGTCAAGATTTGAAGTTCCATAAGCTGTAGACTTTCTTATATGTTTCTTATTTTTTCTACATGTAAATAAGGTGAAAAAAAACCAAAACCAACACATCAAACAACAAACAAACAAACAAACAAACAAACAAACCAACCCTACATAGATGCTGGTAAATACTCAAACAATCCAGTATATTCAGACTTATTTAATTAACTTGTCAGGCTTGGTTTTTACCGAGATAATTCTGTGGCTATGACAAATTGTATCTTCCAGATCTGATTATTCATTAAACATCTACTGTGAATTTCATGTTCCCTCATGCTTAAAATACAGTACATATAAAATGGGATTAAGAATTAAAATATGTTTCTTAATTGTATTTAATTTATGACTTTCAGTTACAGAATTTAAATTCTAAGGATGCTGCAGAACACATCAGTTAACTCTACTAAACTAATTAACAATTGTAATAAGGTTTTTTTTGTCTGCAGCACACATATTTTCCGACCTGAAAGAAATGACTGGATTGCTTATTACTGATGCTAGCTTAAAAGCTTTGTTTTTTTTTTCAGTGGTGGGCACATTTTAATCCACTTTTGGGGTAAATAATGAATGACTGAATCATCATTGCATTTATCAGAAAGATTCAATGATGAAATTAAACATTATTTTAGAGTAGTGTTTTCCAGTGTTTCTTGAGTCACATAGTGAGGTCTTGGGATGAACATTTCCTTGCTGTACTATAGGACAAAAACTTTGCTGTCCTGTGGTTAGGGAGCAGGATTAGAGTTGAGGTTCTTCGTAGCTGCTGCTCAGAAAGCCCAGCCTGGCCCAGCTCACTCAGCTAGCTACAGGGAGGTTCCCTCAGGTTCCTACAGATTCTGGCTTAAATGGGTAAGAGCTGTGTTCCAGTTGGTACATTATTTTCTTATGTCTGTTTCTCTGGAAAAAGTGATTTCATGCTTTCTAACATAAAGATGACATATATATATATATTACATATATATATGTCACATATAAATATATATATATTTATAATTTTTTAAAATAATGAACTATTTTCCCTGTTTGGCTGATTTTATTTTCTCCATTCAGAGCTATAAGAGAACGGTAAGTACAATCTTAGGTAAAATTTGCATAAGAAATTATTAGCAGCAAGCAGCCAACCACCACTTCATTATGCTCACAGGAAACCCCTTCCCCTCTCAACAAAACAAAAATTTAAAAATGGGACTCTGAATGCAAAGCCTGCCATTATCGCTGCTGACTTCAGCTGTGCTCCTGTTATTGATGACAGTTGTGCAGTTTGCACAGGTCTTCACAGGCTGAGAATGTGCAGAGAGAAATGCAACATTTTTTGAAAATGCCATTAAAGTAATAAGCAAGAAGGAGGACGCAATGTTGTATGTTTAAAGAAGAACACAAGCTTCCCAGTGTCATTCCGACAGATCTTTTAATCTGGGAAGGAAAATAACACCTGGAGAAGTTGCCAGAGGTTGCTTTTCCTTCACAAGTAACTTCAAAATACAAATGAAAGACTTTTCCAAGAGATATTTTCTGCTTCAACGACTGGTACTGGGCTGGGAAATGCATTAATTCAAGCAAGTGCAACAGCTTTTGTTAAGAAGGCCTCATCAACTCTAAAATTAACTGAAAATGAACAAATGTTTGTATCTTACCAAGCTGTCAGGAGGATTAAGATTTGATGTCCATAGGTTACACTTCTCACAGCCCTTTTATATGTTTAAGGTATGATGATACCTTATTATCTCCTCTCCCTCCATAACACCTTCCTCCATGGCATCCTCTTGTAATATGTTTTCAAGTCTCTTTTCTGCTGTGGTGCCTGTAAGAAAGCAGCTGCTGTTTAACAGTTTGAGTGAGGTAGCTGTAAAACAGGAGCTGAAATAAAAGCAAAGAAACTGTGATACAGAGGGTTTTTTCACATTTGTCAGTATTGCCCTCTCCCGAACAGTTATGGTGCTGTTCTCTTGGAGTCTACCAAGACTCTACCAAGTGATCTACCAAGGGCAACTTAAGTGCAACACAGAGCACTAAGAAGCTGTAGGAGGTTCTTATAAACATTAATTAAATATTTTAAACCAATTATATGAATATCCAGACCCAATTAACTAAGGCTGATTACATAAGCAGACATTTTGCTGCTGGTGGTGTTTCCTCCCTGCTTGGCAAAAATAGCTGGAAAAGGGGTTTTTTTGATTTGTAAAAGTATTTTGTGCCACTGCCAGTTTCATAGTAATATGAATCCAGTTTCACAGACTGAGATGGAAAGCCTGGTTGAAGCCATAGTAGGCAACAAGCCCTGACCAGAAGTAAAATAATCCTTAAATTCTAGGTGTTCCTCAGTGACAGATTGAAGGGACTGCACTTAAGGTGCTGGCTGGCATTCATGATGATTTTTGCCTTTCAGTTTTTGAGGAAAGAAATGAGTTCTGCAGTTAGGGATAGTTTCAATAGAGAAAGTTCAAAAAACCTTTCTGTATTCTCTGCCTGACTCTACTCTGGTGACTCCACGTGTGCAGCTGCCCAAGTCATTTGACTTTGGGCAGAAGGTAACACCTGCCTCCTCATGCTGCCATGAGATTAGCCTCACGTTTGTAAAGCACTTTGGCAAGATTAGAAGCTAAGTGTTATTTGGGAGCCCTATGCTCCTGTTTCTGACACCAACCCAATGGCCAGGGCTTCAGACGTGTCTTCTGCACGCCCATGGCACAGGATGCAAACAGCCTCCACCATAGCCACTCTTTTGAGGAAGCCACCTTTGTGAGGCTATGCTGTGCTTTAAAATTATGGCTTAATTTGCACAGCTTGTCGTTGTTAATATGTAGCTGTATATATTTTGATGTTTTCCATTCTCTGGTTATATTGAGCAGGTTTTTCTTTTGAGAAGTAGCTCTGATCAGTGGGAATAAGAAAACAGAAGGGCAGAATTGTTTTACACTTACTGTCATTTTTCAGATGTGTTACTGACCCGCCTCTGCTGCTTTGGGAAATGGGAAGTGTCCTTCCTCTCTTTTTCTAAGCATCTATGTGTTTTCCTGTGCTTGTGGGAAAAGCAGCAGGGCAATGACCTAATTCAATGCAAATGAAAGGGATTTCCTAGCAAAGGATGGTAATTGGCACAGTACTGCAGGTGTGTGAAAGCACTGAAGTGTAACTTGGGACTACTGAGAGAGGAAGAGCTCTGCTGTAACAGAGCTACAATCACCTCGCACGTTCATTAATTGCCGAGAGCTGGAGCTCTGAAGTGCCATGCTATTTTTTATATAAAATCTATTAAATTGCTACATCTTAGCCATTTTCTCCAGCTGTTCCTATCAGCCCTCATTATCACTGTCCCTCAGCAGCCAGTTTCAAAAATGAATGCAATTCCTGCAGCCCTCCATTCATGAAACTCCAGTGTTAGAGGACGCTGTAAAAAATAAAAAGGAGACAATAGCTCAGCACAATATAATGAGATGGGCTGTAGTCCTGGCTTCCCCTCTCAAAATTAAAGGGATGATCTTCCAAACACAGTGCCTTGCCTCAAAGCAGACTCTTACATACCGCTCGTTGACATTCTGTGTCATGGGGATGCTGATGGTCACTCTTGCTTATATTTTCAGCAGAGTCATCAACTGTGCAGGTTTTCAGGGATAGATAATATATATTGTGTTTTTGTAATAGTTCTTCATGCTCAGGTGTGAACATCTTCTAAACATTTATTTCTCACTAATTTTGTCAATCTCTTCCTTCCCCAAGAAGTTCTGAGGGTACGGTTGTATGTTCCAAGTACGAATTTCTTCAGTGTGATAGAAATCACAGGACAAAATAAACCAAATAATTGAAACAGAAGATTTTGTTGGAGCATTGAAAAATAATTCTGTTTTTCTTGCTACATGTGCAGATCCATCCAAGCACAGAGGAGGTGAAATACATTTTATCTTGCTCACGGATCTTCACTCCACCCATCAGTTATGACCCCTCAGTTCAACATGTTAAATCAAAGCTAAATTCTGGCTCATCCTGGATTTTGGTTTCCAGGACGCTGATAATATTTTTCAAAACCAGATACATTTTGGCAACATTTTGGTGCTGCTTGTTCATAGTTTGTGTCCAAAAGTGGAATAGGAACTGTGTACAGCAGTGAAATTTGTTCTGTTTCTTTGAGACTGCTCCGGGAAGACCTGAAAGGGGAAGACTGATGGAGTCTCTGAGAGGACACTTTACCAAGAAGTCAAAAGAGGGAGAGCAGGACTTTCTGTAGCAGCTTAATAAAGAGCTTCTTATTTGCTTTTTGAGGCAAGAGCATTTTTTATGCTTACCGTTGTGGCACTGTGACAATACCAGAAAAAGAAAGGTACTCAACAGTTGGGTGTACCTGTCATACGCTTATTTAAATACTTGTCAAAGCAAATGATTTCTCTAAAAGAATATGAACTGTAAGGACCAACACCCTTTTCCTAGTTACCTACATCTTAGAGCGCATTTGTGCTCACTTTTATGGCTAAACTCAAAGCCTTCTTTGGCATTGAGACCCTTTATTTTGCTGACACAGACCACAAAGTGTGGACACAGTGTGCAATCACAGCCTTATATAAATATTCATTGCAAGATCACTTCAAGACAGACAGAATTTAAATGCATCTGAAAGGCAACGAAATACCTGCAGGAAATGCAGTCTGATATGATTATTTCTTGCAAGTGTCCTGGACACACTGGGGACCACTTGATGGCACAGATTTTCTTCTTGAAGTGGATTTTTTATATGAGATTCACAGCTTTTAGTTGCAAAGTGGTGGAAGGGCTTGTTACAGTATTTTCTTAAGTAGAATAAAAAAAGTAGAAGAAAAGAAGCCCCAGTATTTCTCTGTAAATAAATATCCTGGGCTTCAGCATAGTCTTTCAGATAGGCTATCTCCTTATTTCCCTCCTGAATAATGCTTTGGATAGTATTTGAGAAATTATGATGGAGGGTAATGATAAATTGATGATAAACGTCTAAGAATTAAGAAACAGGACATAAAGTTATTAATTCTATGGATGAGTAACAGCTGAATCACAACAGAGGCTTGATTTGGCAGACCCTCTGAATATCTATTCCAAGTGAAATTCCAAAATAAGAAGTCATTTCAGAACAAAAAAAAAAATAAACTTGAGGTTGCCCATGGAAGTAGATTTTTTTGATTTTTTTTCCCCAGGACAACATTCTCAATGACATATTTGCTTGTCCTTTATAAATTTTCCCTCAACTTCTTTGAACAGCCAATAGTTTTGGCTCTTTACCGTGAAGTGACGTGGGAAGCTGAAGAGAAGGAAACTAAAAACCCTGATTTCCTCAGAGTTTTTGGAGTGTTGAGAAGCCAGGACTTGGAAGTCCTGGAAAAACCTTCACATAAGCATCTGTTTTGGAACCTGGAGCTGAGGTATTGTGGGATAATTCATACAACAACACACACTAATCATGAGGGCCTTGTCATTTAAACGCTCCAAGTACTTTTTTTCTGCAATAGCTTCTGCTCTTCTCCACATCCCACAGTGCATTCCAAGGCTACTACGATAATTGGAAGTATATTCCTGTGTGTGAAGTGGACTTTAATGAGCACCTAAGGGGCACATTCTGGTGCTGTGACTCATGTGGCATGGATGTCCTCCTGAGTGGCTCCGTCGCAGCCTGTGGGACTGCTCATGAAGAAGGGTACTTCCTGGCCCAGACAAAGCTGGCTTGGAAGCTCTGAGCCACCCAGATGGGACAAGAGGCTCCACTGGATCTCCAGCACGCAGGGCCATGGCCCGGGGCCCTATAAAACAATAGTTACACTGACACTTCCAATTATTTTGCTCAACTAATAAGCAATGTGAGTGGCTCCAGATTTTAAGTCTGTGAGCAATGTAGAAGCACTGTAAAAACTGGGATTGCAGGCAGCTTTGTAACAAGCTAAAAACTTTGACTATTATGTGAGTCATCTGTAAAATGGGCCCTGAGTTACAAAGACACACACCAACTGCTGGGGATATAATGGAAAATTAAAATTAATGTGACATAAAACTATTTCATTTACAATAAAAGTATTGCAGATGGAAGTGATGGGAAAAGTGGGAGGGGCAAAAATCCATGATTAGTATAATTATATCCACGCATCTGCTTCCCAAAGGCAGGTTGCAATTTCAGCTCAGTATCAGCACCTCGTGCCAGCCATGAGCGAGACAGCTGTGAGCAGACATCCCAGCTCCTGCTCTGTGGAATGAAGCTGGCAGCCATGGTGAAAAGGAATAAAAGGCACTGATTAAAACAACAAGCCTAGTCGGCAGGTTCTTCAATCATGATGTAATCAATCTTTTTTTTTTTTTTTTTTTTTTTTGGTCTTGATGCTATTAATTGCCTTTCAAAGCCTTTGCAAAATGCACTTTCCTGATGATAATAAAACATTCCTTCCAGAATCCATTCTCTGTCTCTTTCCTTATTCTAAACCCACGTGCATTGAAAATCCTTACCTGGAGGACCATAGTGCAGATGTCACTGAATACAATTTCTTTGATGGTTACTACAGAACGATGCATGTCACTGTCCTTTTCATGGGCATCCTGTGACAATCCAGCAGGAGGAACCAGGGCCAAGTTATAAATCACCTGGGCAGTGTCTCAATTGCACTATCTCTGAGAGGCAGGTCCTGCCCATAGTGACACCTTGGGATTAAAATGTCAGCAAGTACTTCATGAAAGTTGTTATCTATTAATTATTTCATAACTCTGTAGAATATTTATGAAACTATGCTGTAAAGAATTATTTAGACTTGAGAACTATTACCTTAATTGTGCTTAGACTGTAATTAGAATACACTGAGGATACTGATCTCTTCTAAATGAGCTCAATAGTAGTAAAATATTTTTAAATCCTTTAGAGTGAGGAAAGAGTTGAAGTTATTTAAAAACAAAGTCCTGCCTAAGAGTATGCTGAGTAACATGTCCATCACAAATGTAGTAAGGAAATATATGAAAACTAAAAGGTGAAAAGCAGGTCTTAATTGTTTAACATATTTCTTTCCGGTATTATCAAAATATTGTGCAGGATTTTATCAAAATCAAATCTATTTTATGTTGTTAAAAGACAGTAAAGGGCTTTAAAATATAGCATTAATAGGTTTAATGCCTCCTGTTGAATCTAATGTAAAAAATACTATGTGAAAGTCTAGTTATCTGCCAATGAGACAAAGCCCCTTTTATATCTTACATTTTGGAAATTATACACCACTTTTTTCTAAATGAAATAACTGTCCAACATATATCCTGCTAGGTAAAGAACTGTCATCTATGATATATTGCTTTTGGCCAAACAACCCTTAGCATGAATGAAGGTAATTATTGTTGAAAACACAGGTCTCAGTATAAACACAGTGACTGGGTATAAATATTGCTTTCGGGATTGGTATATGTAAATCTCTCAGTGATTGTTGTTGGGCTGGTGCTACATTTACAAATGGAAACAAATCTTTTTAAACCCCTTTTGTCAGCAAGCCTTGCAATCTCAGCTTAAGATTTATGCAGCATCTTTGAGACTTCGTTTTGGCACGTAACTGCCAGCATGTCGGGTTTGGCAGAGCTTCAAGGCCCTTGCACAGCCTCGTCCCATCTTCCCTGTTGCCCTCCGGAGGCTTGGTGCGGACGGGAGCGGTGGGAAGGCGGTGAACAGCCGAGCTCTCTGGTGCTGCAGCACAGGGCGCTGGCTCTGCCAGCAGGCTCCTCTGGCCAAGGCACAGGAAGGGGTGTCTGCCTGGCCTCCTCGCACAGGTCGGGGCTCGCTGGTGGGACCACACCTGCCCGTCATTCCCACCATTTCTAACACTGGAGAGAATGCAAGCACGCCCTCCTTTGCAGAGGTGCAAGCTGGCACACTCAGCCTGGGCAGCCAGAGCACACGTGGTGTGGGGACATGGCTAACTCATCTCTCCACTGACTTGCCAAGGAGGGCAGGTGACTGGCCCTGATTAATCACCCATGTCATAGGTGACTGAAGTCATATGAGGCAAACCCTTTTTTGTAGGCTTAAGTGATCAGCAATTGCCACCTGCAATTCTCACCTCCAGTTATCCCTTTTGATAACACCATGATACTATACTCTGCATGAAAGTAATACTACTTAGCTTAAATAAATTTTCAAGCCGATGGACTGTCCGTTGCTGTATATTTAATGGCTGACAAGCAGAGGAATCCACATCAACTTTACCTAAACCAGAAAAAGGTGGGTTTACAGTTGTCCACAGTAAAAAATCCAACCTGGTCTATACTGAAGCTGCTTACTGACAAAGGATTTTCATTTGTATATTAAAATGTTGAATTTATTGTTACATAACATTATATATCTTGCAGAATGGTAGTGAGATATTTTGCGTCACCTCCCATTCCTCTATTCCCCCTCCTGTTGTGCTTGTTTTCATTTGTGCCTTCCTGTTGCTCACCATCACACTATGTCCCCCTGCAGCAGCCATTGCTTTGGGGTCTTGCTCTTCTTTTCATCCGCTGGTGCTTCTCTTACCCCATCTTTTCTTTCTGTAGTTTTGGCAGTAACACAACAATATTACACTATTTCTTGTCTAGATTTGATTAAAAATCTTAACATAACCACTTTGATTTGCTGTTGCAGTGAAGATCTTCTGTTAGCTGCTATACAAGATGGGCAATTTTTTATTTAAAAATTGCTTATAACAATTACTGGTCTTTTTTTCTGTGATTCCAAACATTTCCTAATCTGATAGGCTTAGTCACTGTAACAAGGATTTCTAGTCAATACATATTTCTCTATAGAAGGCAGATGATGTGACAGAAATGTACGTAACACCCTGGCACACTCTTAGGAAAATAAAATACAGTGGCAGAATTCCTTGTGCATTCATGATGATTTAATTTGAATATGAATAGTGGGGTCACAGCACAGGTAGACTTCAGTGAGTGCAATGTGGATGTAGATATTTATAAATAAAACCACCTGACTTTCATAAAGACTGTATCATTATAAATCAATGTCCTTTGAGTTAAATGCAGTCTTTAGATATTATCAAAAAATTGTCTCCAACCTGGCTGGAATCCCGGAAATTCTGAGGTATCTTGATATCTTTGTCACACATGACCTCTCTACCCTTTCACACGTGATGCTGCCAGAAAGACTTTGGAGTTTCTGAAGGCAAGTCAATCTGTTGGTTTGCACAAAGCACTGCACAATTTTATCACTGTTGCTCCCTAGTCCTTATGATAAGCCAAACCTTCCCTTACTAGGGGAAATTGTTCATTCTCCATCTTGCCTTGAAAGAATGAACTTTTAACTTTAGCTTATCCTAGTGTATTCAGCTTGCTAAGCTATTTACTGGCTTTTAAATGTGTTGGCAGAATATTTGTTTGGGTTTTGAACTCTTCTGGTACCATACAATTGGAGCATCTTCAGCATAAACTGTCCCAGCTGTGCCCCAAACATCTCTCCATATTCAGTGTTTTTATGATGGTGCAAAATGAGTGTCTCAAGCTGAAGCAAATTTTAGTAAGGCTTTTACATGCTCTTATTCCAAATACGCCATTGAAATTTTCCCTCCAGTGCAAATTAATCTACTCATGCATTCCTTCATTTTCTCACTCCTTCTGTCTCTCAATTTATGCCTCATTATCTTCTTTCATTTCTACCTTGCACTTAACATCCCTGCTCCTAAGAATAAAGGAATGGGCAGGACCTTCTTGGTCAGCCTGCTCCCTTTTATATTAACCTCTATCTTTTAAGCAGCTTGTGTTCCACCAATACTCTAGCTTTAAGTCTGTTCCAGATCCCCACTTTTTTTTTCTCACATTTAAGAATTTTGTTTTGTTTTCTAAACTAGAGTTATTAATGGCCACCTTAATCTCTTTCATTTGCATGTTGTACTACTAGCATGGAAAAAAACCCAACAACCTTATTTTCCCACTTTTGCTCTCTGTGCTTCCTGGCTTCTTTATCTGTATTGGTATTACTCATTCCTTGATAAACTACTACATTTCAGTGCCCCGTCCTGGGGGTTCACAGACCAAAGGATATTAGCAGGCAGATGTTAGTAGAAGTAGGCAGGGTCTTTTTACACATGGTAACTAGAATCATCCTGTTATGGGAAGACAGATAGGAAAATGTCATGGCAGATAATGAGATAAATCCTCACTGGAAATCAGTTCTTTCCAGTCTCCTTAAAAAGAACTCCTCAGGTCAAAGACAAGCTCTAAGTAAGAGTGACTTCCAAAAATGGGAAGAAGAACATCACTGACAATGGACTTGGGGAAGAACAAGAGCTTTGAGCTGAATGCCTCATTCTCCTCTCAGTACAGTATCTCGAGTACTGGCATGGTGCCTGCTAGCATGCTTTTGAGCTTGTGCAAGCAGGCTACCTGGGAAGAAATTCATGTGATCTAGGTAAGGCAATATCACCCCAAGGCAATAAGGAATCAGCAGTATTTGTATCTTTCATCCTCCATTCCAGAAGACACGAACACTGTGTGGCTACAAGGGAGTGGCAAACCTTGATTTGCAGTGCCTGTCTTAATAACAACATAAAAAACTTAATAACATGGAGCCCTGCAATATTTTCATTATTTTTTAATTTTAAATTTTGACTGATCTGTTATGCACTGTTCCAAGAAGCATTGCTTCTTCAGTGAGAAGGTCGTCTCCATTAATACCTGGCCATACTAAATGTGGTGACTGGAAGACAGAAAGTCATAGGGATGGGAAAGTTTCGGTTTGAAAACAGTTCTAGTTAAGTATAGATTTAAAAAAAAAAAAAGTAAAAAGAATAAATTTGGAAAAAAAGCTGAAGAATGGTATATGCATATTCAGCAACTGTGCTTCTTTCAAGACTGCATTGGTACATTCAGGAAGCAGCAGTGTATGACTGAGTAGAAGAGACTTGCACAGCTCAAAAACATGGGTGGGCTGGTGAGGACAACCAGTGGCTGGCTTCTGTTGGAAACGTAACTCTCTTTCTTCAAGGCCTGACACTAAATTTTTAAACACAGGCACTAGACATGTACAAGTGATGCCCAGCTTTTCATTATCACTCCTGGCTAACAGTTTAGTCCTACAGCTATTACAGTTTGTTAGACAGGGGCAGTTCTTTTATGGCTCATTTACCTCTGGTTCTTAAATAATCTGAAGAAATTTTTGTTAGAAATTTTTTAGAAAGCTCTTAAGGGGTGAGAACCACATACACTTGAAAGGAGTATTTTACTTATTTGATGATATTTTTATGCTTTATATATTCTGTGCTGATTTACTGGTTTTAGGTGTATGCAGGTTTTTTTAAGAGAATCACTGTAAGCAATATGTAACCCGGGTTCAGTCCAGCTTGTTTTTGTTCTTTTCCTTATCCCCTGCAACTGATTCCTGTTTCTCTTTGAAAGGGAGTCAACAGGAAGCATGACACTCTGGGGAAGGATGTGTGACAGCATAAAACTTCCTGGTGAAGCTTCATTCTTTGTACTATCATAGCCATAAGCATCAGTGCCATGAGTATCCTTACCTACTGATCCTGTGTACCATGAGAGTCTCTTTCTTAATACATGAGCAGTTAGATTAGAAGCACCATGTACATGGCTTTGTATGGATGAAGAAATTTTGCAAGCTTATGTTAAATGTAGTATTAGTTATCTAAAATAAATAAGATATGTTAAAGAGTTGGGGGTTTTTTTGTTTTTTTTTTTGTTAATGAAAGACAGAAGAGTGGATTATATCTTTATTTTGGTTGTAAAGGAATCACCATAAAACACAAGCCAACAGTTTCCTGTTCTAGCACCACTACAGAGAAAATGCTGAGAATGCTGATTTTTATCCATAAGAAAAAGTGATCAAATATATATACTGATAGGTGAAGTACTCGAGTCAGAACGAAGTCATGCTTGCTCATGCAATCTCAGGATGCATGTTACAATGACTTCATAATGTTTCCACCCATCAAAATTACTTTGTCATTCAGCCTAAAGGTCAGATGACAGAATGGCTCCAGATTTAATATTATCATCCCAACTGACAAGGAGTCAATTCCCACTTCCAAGTTACTTGGATCCCCCACCTCCTTTATTATTCAGCCTTGCCTCATTGAGCAGGCAGCATCTGGAGAATACATTCTTCGTTTTCACAAGTTACAGAGCTGGCAATGGCCAAGGCAGGGCTTCTACATGAACAATGTTTATGAGATATGAGGAAAGCATTTTATTTTCCTAAGAATTTCACCTAAGAGACAACAGCCAGTTGATTACAAAGCCCATGGGAGCCAGAAGTAGCTTTGCATTTGTCAGCCTTTGCCCCTGGGCTTGTCAGGCAGTTCTACAAGCCCTGCAGTTCAAAGCCCTGCATTTTAAGGAATGTTTTCTTGCAACATATTTTGTTTAGCGCAGCCAAGCCTCAAGTGAAGGTTTCTGGCATACTGTATGCAGGGAAAGTTTCAGCATATATAATCGCTTTTAAAAAACTCGTTAATTACTACATTTACAGACATTTATGCATGACAATGGATGGAGCTTTTCTGTATAGTGCATAAAAAATTACCTGAGTGAGGAATATTGAGTGATGGTTAAAAATTCACTGGAAACAGCATAACAAATCAAGAGAATGACTAGCTTGATTTTTGGGCACCCACTTACAAATCCATTGCACTTACACTTTCAAGAGAAATTTTTTGAGCCTTCCCCCAAAAATATGGGTCTCTACAGAAGCTTGTGCTATGGCAGTCATGGTGTCTGAAAGGATCCTGAGAACATTCAGTTCTACTGTTTTTAATGGTATGATGGGAAACTGTTCCATGCCTGAGAAATAAATGCCTTTTTTATACCTCTGGGGAAGAGTTGTGCAAGCCCAAATCATTTGCCATGCCTAGGCTAGTCTTTAAACTCCTGGTATGAGAAACTGGAGCTCCAGAAAGTCATGTTCCCATCCCGACCGCATGCCTTATAAGGAACTTCTCTTGCCTGTCACTGTTTACCAATCCCGGCGAGTTGAAGCCAATGCTTTGGCATGCTGCAGGATGGCCTGTGGATGCGTGTTTCCATCTGAACATCGATACGTAGGTAAGGCTGATCCGTTGATCCTATAAAGTGACAGATCTTTTATTACGCTGTGATTGCATAGTAAACCAGATCGAAACAGGTAAAGCGTAAATCTCAGCCCTATCTGTCTCTCAGCTGGAAGCTGAACTCACAAACATTTACAGACCAAATACTGCAAATACACGTCTGGGATTCTGGTTTTCTTAAATCAACAGGAGCTTTTTAATACCAAGTTCAGGTTTATGGTGCACATATTTTAAAATAGTTTTTTATTTTGGCTTCTCCAGGAGAAGGGTGAAGGAGCTGGGCCTGTCCAGCCTCGAAAAGAGATGACTGAAAAGGGACCTCATTAGTGCATATAATTATCTAAAGGGGTTGCCAAGAGGAGGGAGCCAGGCTCTTCTCAGTGGTGCCGATCACCAGGACACAAGGCAAGGGCTAGAAACTGATGCACAGAAGTTCCACCTGAATATGAGGAAGATGTTCTTTACTGTAGGGCTGACCGAGCACTGGAACAGATTGTCCAGAAAGGTTGTGGAGTCTCCCTCACTGGAGATACTCAAGAACCATCTGGACACAATCCTCTGCAATGTGCTGACCTTGCTTGCGGAGGTTGGACCAGATGACCCACTGTGGTCCCTTCCAACTTGACTGATTCTGTGATTGTGTGAGCACAGCAACTCCGCAGCCAGTGTATCCCGTTCCTCTGACTTAAAGAAAGGACATGCGTGGCCGCTCTTGTTATAAATATTGTCAACGGCTTAGCCTAAATTAAGAATTAACGAGACCAGAAGGCTCGAGTGCTCTATATATATAGATTTCTGTAACTCTCCGAGTTGGCCCGTGTATTTCTGGCTCCCCAAGGAATGAATGCATGGCGTTGTGCAGGCGCCTGTCGAGGATGAATTTATTCCGCATGGGTCTCTCCGCGGCAGCAGTGGCAGGGCCAGTGGCAGGGCCAGTGGCAGGGCCAGTGGCAGGGCCAGTGGCAGGGGCAGCGGCAGGGGCAGTGGCAGGGCCAGGGACAGCGGCTCCGGAGCCGCCCGTGGCCGTGGCCGTGGCCGTGGCCGTGGCCGTGGCCGTGCCCGTGGCCGTGGTCGTGCCCGTGGCCGTGCCCGTGGCTCTGCCCGTGGCCGTGCCCGTGGCCGTGCCCGTGGCTATGCCCGTGCCCGTGGCCGTGCCCGTGGCCGTGGCCGTGGCCGTGCCCGTGGCTATGCCCGTGCCCGTGGCCGTGGCCGTGGCCGTGGCCGTGGCCGTGCCCGTGGCTATGCCCGTGCCCGTGGCCGTGCCCGTGGCCGTGCCCGTGGCCGTGCCCGTGCCCGTGGCCATGCCCGTGCCCGTGCCCGTGGCTATGCCCGTGCCCGTGGCTATGCCCGTGCCCGTGGCCATGCCCGTGGCCGTGCCCGTGGCTATGCCCGTGCCCGTGGCCGTGGCTATGCCCGTGCCCGTGGCTATGCCCGTGGCCGTGGCCGTGGCCGTGGCCGTGGCCGTGCCCGTGGCCGTGCCCGTGGCCGTGGCCGTGCCCGTGCCCATGCCCGTGCCTGTGGCCGTGGCCGTGCCCGTGGCCGTGCCCGTGGCCGTGCCCGTGGCCGTGGCCGTGCCCGTGGTCGTGCCCGTGCCCGTGGCTATGCCCGTGGCCGTGCCCGTGGCCGTGGCCGTGGCCATGCCCGTGGCCGTGGCCGTGGCTCTGCCCGTGCCCGTGGCCGTGCCCGTGGCCGTGGCCGTGCCCGTGCCCGTGCCCGTGGCTATGCCCGTGGCCGTGCCCGTGGCCGTGCCCGTGCCCGTGCCCGTGGCCGTAGCTCTGCCCGTGGCCGTGCCCGTGGCCGTGCCGCCGGCCCTCGGGCAGCCCAGCCCTCACGCCGTCCCTCCCGCCGCTCGGAGGTTGTGGCGCCGGGGTGAGGCCGGGCCGTGCCGTAGCAACCGGGCGGTCTCCAGGCTCAGAGCGGCACCGAGCGCGGCCGGGCGGGCGGCGGTGAGGCCGCGGCGGAGGCAGGTGAGGGCGGAGGGCGGCCGGGCGGGCGCCACCGCGCTGGGGGAGGAGAGGAGGCGGCTCAGGCGGCGGCCGCGGTCCCGCCGTAGGGCAGCGGCAGCCGGGTCCCGGCGCTGGCGCAGGGCCGGCGCCGAGCCGTGGTCCTTCACCCCGGAGGCCCCGGCTTCCCTTCCCCGCCCGTTGCCATGCAGTGTTTACAGGGACGCGGCCGCTTGCCTCAGGTGGCCTCTACGAGGCCGCAGCGCCGGTGAGCGCCGTGGCCGTGGCCGGGGCTCACCCTGGCCCTTGTCCCGCTCTTACCCTCTTCCTCAGGCCCTGCTGCGGTTTGGCTATGACACCTCTGCCCTGCTTGAAAAGGGACCCCATCAGTGTATAAATATCTAAAGGGGGGCGGGCGGAGGGGATGTGTGCCAAGAGGAGGGAGCCAGGTTCTTCTCAGTGGTGCCAATCACTCGGACAGGAGGCATAGGGCAGAAAGTGATGGACGGGAAGTTCCACCTGAATAAGAAGAAGAACTTTACTGTGGGGGCGACTGAGCACTGCAACAGATTGTCAGAAAGGTTGTGGAGTCTCCCTCCCTGGAGATATTCAGGGACATCCTGGACACAATCCTGTGCCATGTGCTCTAAGGTAACCCTGCTTGAGCAGAAATTGGACCAGATGCCCCACTGTGTTTTGTTCTGAGCTGACCTATTCTGTGATTCCATGATTCCAGATTCCAGTGGGCAGCCACCAGCCTCAGCTCCCTGCGCTCCCTTTATCTGGGTTTCGGCGTTTCAGGTGGTGTGGGGCAGCTTCTTGGGCTGTAAGGTGTGTGCGTTTTCCCGAGGCATTCCCGCCTGTCAGGGGCAGCCCAGTGGAATGGCCTCAGCAAACACTGCCACCCGCACTTGTTACACACTCCAAGCCAGTGGTGGGTCACAGCTTTAGCGGTTTGTTTGCACTGGCCAGAGCAGAAAGGGTAGAGGTGCCCAGATGAACGCTGGTTCATTTTTGAAAATAACCTGTTTGGATTCGGATCTTGGGCTGAAGGTTATCCCAGCAACCATTGGTTTTGAGCTCACTGTTCCCAAGACTTGAGGTAAAACTCACTGTTTCCATTGGAAGTTGCTTCATCTGCTTTCAAATACTCCTTTTTATACAGAGCTAGCATTTCATGTCCAGGTGTTGTTCACAAGCAACTGGGGGTGGTGCTGGAGGCTAAAGCAAGGGAAAATCTGTTGCCATACCTCTGGGCATCTGGAAAATGAGACAGCACCTGGGATTCATTCTCTGATGCATGCTAAAATGTGTCTTAGCTATTACCACGAGAGCACTTTTTCTGTAGAAAGAAAAATGGCACCAGCCTTGTGGCTTGCTGTGGCCTTTCACTATAGGCATTTTCTGCCACAGCTCCCCTGTGGCAAGGGCTTCGTCTTAATGCCCTGATGCCAAGGCTAGTCAGGGGTTGTGCTGCACAACACCTGGGGTGTTAGGGTGCAGAGTCCTGCTTTTTTTAAGTCCTCCCTGCCCTTCACACTGTTCATGTCTTTCTTCATGAGCAGGACAATGGAATGGTTTGTATGTTTCCATATGGGTATTTAAACCCATGTAAGAGGAATAAATAGTGTGTTCCATTCTGCAATAAAGAAAGAATGAGAAGGCTAAGTCTTTGGGTTAAATATTTTATCCTGTTTTTGCTTTACTGTGGGAAAAACTGCTTAATGACAGCGACTAACAGCTGGCCTGCTAGTGATTCATAAATATCTCTTACTCGTTCATCTTACTTGCTAAAAGAAAAACCAAAGCATTGATGTCTCAAAGCAATACACTCAGCCACTGTATGCTACCTTGCTTTGTCTAGCATTTTGTCTTCTCTTCCTCTGCTGTGTCTTATTCACACTTGGGCCTTATACCAAGTTCACATACATAATTCCTTCTCTTTGTGACTCATCTTGTAGTCTTATAGGCAAAGTTATGAATCTCTGCACAAAATTGCATTTATACTCCCAGGTTTAGTCATAAATTGGATTATAGCAAAGGCAAGGCATACTTCAAGGCAATAATAGAATATTATACAGCTGGCTGACAGTATGCCAGAGCACCATGCTCATTTTTCTAGCATATTGGCTCTTTTTAATGATGATTTGGGGTGAAGGAATTTCCTGATTTCCCACTTTTGAGCTTGTGGATCCCTGTCAGATCTGACTTCAGCCTTTCTTGAGATGGGGAGTAGCTATCATTCTTATGTTATTTTTTTGCTTGCGGAAAACCCTGATCTCATCCTTCTGCAGTTTATTATTGGCTGGGCATGTGGAACTGGTCTCCAGTTCATATTAACCTGTGCATGGCAATATTTTAATTTTTTAAAATAATGATTCCTCAAGGTTTCAGAATAAAGCAAAGAGAAGCTGCTGGTCAAGAGATCTATCATGACTGCTAATCCATCTAAGAGACTTGCCTGGAGTGACTGTGAGTATTTCATCACTATTTTTGCATAGATTCCATGTTCTCCTAGATGACTTCCAGTTTCCTTTGGAGCACTGTGGTGTGCATGCTGGCTGTATACAAGCCATTCTGAAGCTGTGCCACACTTACCTGGGCTGTGTATGGGGTGCTGTGCTGGCCTTTGTGTATTTTTGGGGAAGGAAACTGGGAATGACTGTTCAAGTGACTATAAACAATGCCTGACTGTATTCAAAGCTTGAGCAGCTGCAAACCTACACCTGCCTCTCTCTAGCGTTAACATCTGCCACTGCTGCTTCTGCACAGAGCACAGGAGGGCTGGTAAAAAGCTAGCCTCTACAGGCATGCCAGCCCATCGTCCTGCCGGTAGGACTGATGGCTGTGAAAGAACTTGTGGCAGTCTACACTTTATAGAAGCCCTCTGTCACTGAAAGATGATTTCTGAAGATAAGAGTCTTATTTCCTTTATGTAGTGTTAAATGTGGAACTGTCTCTCTAATGAACCTTTGGAACCAGGTTGGTTGTTATAATACTTGAATTTAGCAGGGAGTTCTGATCATATTCCATGCTAAGCTGAAGGTTATTTTGGAGGCATTAGAGAGAGAAGTACCTTTCCTTGTATTTTGGGCCAGTTTGATATATGCGGTACATTTACAGGCAGTTTACAGTATATGGGCAATGAAGGACTAGGACACAGCAGATGATGTTGGTACTGGGGAAAATGTAAAGAAATTTCCAAAGTCCACAGAAAGTAAACTTAGATACAGCAAGGGTATTTAATCAACTAGGGCCAGCTTAGCTCATGCAGAGTATTTTGGGAATGAACAGGAAATACCGAAGTCCTCCTAGAACCTATGTGCTGAAGAACAGAGGCATTATTGTTTTTTATTGCTTCCATTTCTGCCTCAGCACTCTGGGGTCTGAGCTGCTGCTGCTGCCAAATGCAAGTAGAGCTAGCCTGACAAACCATACTGCCATGCTCAGGTGTGTTCCATGTCCTGTGGAAGTTAAAAGGAACCTGGACCTTCATGTCCACGATTTCTTGTGCATGCACATGATCTATCACAGCCCAGAGCAAGAAACTGACAGAAACACCATTTAAACTTGAGGCAAGTGATGTGACCGGAGGGAGTTTCACCAACCTTGCAATAAAGTCAGGTTCTTCTGGGGACAATACTATTGCTTATGGGAGGAGTTCAGCATGAAATTTTTAGGAAATACTTGTTTATTGCATAATGCTTCTAATGTGTATGTAGTGATGGTCTGACAATCTTTGAAAGCCTATTGTGTGTTCTGATTTCCAAGACTTAGGAGAGATGTCTTAGGAGTTGGAAGAAGTGCCATTTGGCAAACTGGACTTATATTTCAGGGCTTGAATTTCAACATACAAGAGACATTTACTTTAATAAATTGAAAGTGAAGGTATATGGATGAATAGAAAGATGTAACAGCAAGTGGATGTGTAGGACTGAGAGCAGCTTTCCAGATTAAGGACATTATTCAGTATAAAAAAAAAAAAAAACAAGAGGTGAGCTATACATATATACAGGACCATGGAATACAGGTAAAGAAAGGGGAAATTAATCTCATTTGGTTTTGAAATTGTTTGGTTAAAAGATAAATGTAGTTTTTCCCTCATTTCTCTTTACAGCAGATGGTTTTGATTCAAAGCCCAGACAAGATCCTGAAGATTCCCACAAGGTCCACAAGAAGAAATCAAAAGAGAAGAAAAGGAGACTGGCAGTTGGTCAGTGGAGAACAGATGTACAGTCCCTTGTTTCTTCTTCTAAATGGCTTCAGCATTATGGTCTCAAAAGAAACAAATTGTCCCTCTCCCAGATTTTGTCCCAGGTTGGATTCCAGCACAGGAAAGGTATAAGACAAATCAATAATAGGATAATAAATCTTCCAACTTTTGATAGTCTGGAGAACCACATTCATTCTGCATGCCAGTGTATACAGTGGAGATTTTCACATTGTCTCTTATGACAATGGCAGAAATGGAAGTTGTATCCACAGTTGCTGACATTGCCAGTTCAAAGAACTGAGAAATTCTTCCTTTTGATGTGAGAAGGACTTAGGGTCTGAGAATGGCTTTCCTTACTCAACTGTACTGTTTCTTTACCCTAAGCTGCAGTTCTCATCCTTACCAATAGCTGTAGCTTGGAAATAGCTGGTGCTGCTGAGCCTGTTAATCTTTTTCTTGCAAACAACACAGGATAAGATCTCTGTCTCCTTTCAGATGGCAAGCATAATGTATGTCATGCCATAATCTGTGATCTACTATTGATCATCAGGGTTAGTAAATGTGCTTGGGAACAGGATATTATTTCTGGGTATCCAGCTTTAAGGAAAATGTTAAATTTAATTAGAATTCAGTCTGCTTTTCATGCAAAGTCAGACTATAGAAAAATGTTCCTTTGCAGTTATCTGACAGCTGGAGGGGAAGAGTTTGCTAATAATTATTAACCACTGCCATAATGGTTCTTTGCAGAGCATGGTAATATATTATTTTCTTTGAACAGCTTGCTGCCTGAGAAGTAGGAATTGTAATGTATTGCCATAGTTCTAGGTTGCATAATTTAACGTTTTGGCTGGCTTGTATCCATGGGGCATTCAAAGATCGCCAGTGCAATTCCTGATATCTTGTATGCTGCAGATGAAGAGGAAGCTGTTAAGCAGGGTTAAAATTGTTACAGTGTTAGGAGCAGAATGTACTAGCTTGGCAGGGCAGCATGGTGTACAGATAACTGCTTTATGACGTTAACTATTCCCACCCCTAATGTTTTCCTATCAGTGGAGATCCTGGAGAAGATTTCTAGCTACTGAAAAGTGCAGAGTGCGGCCTTTTCCTTAGGTGCACTGACTTCTGCACCCATTGAGTTGTGTAAGAGAACAACATTATCTGTACCAGATTTTGTATTTGGTTTGACAGACAAATATTTGCAAGTCCTGTTGTGAGATTGCCCAAACCTCACAATAATTAAAGTCCTGTGTAGCTTTTTGGCCTATAAGTAATTAGATGTGGGTTTTTTCCTCGCTTCTGACTAAACTGGGAGGAAGCAGCAAAAGCAGGGCTGCTCTATGGGAGGAAAATGAACCAGGAGCCAAAAGGCACTGCAGCCCAGGCTGTGCCCTCACTGAACAAGATACAGTCCTGCAGCAGGGCAAGGTAATTAACCATGTCTAGGGTCCTGCCAGGGAATGCAGCCAAGGACAACACGAGATGCAGCCAGAGGTTGAAAGCCTCAGGCCCCCATCATGGATATAACCAGAAAATAAAACAAAAACAGAATTAGAATTTCTCTCAAGTTTCTTAATGTCAAGAGCTCAATACTGATGCATGTGCCTCACACATGGATGACATACACATCAGCCTTAAAAATACCTGTTTGAAGTAGTCCTGAAGATTAGCAACTTGATATTTTGTAAATTTTACTGTAGATTATGTGACCACCTTGGGGAAAGCTGTGGCTTCTCGATATGCAGACGGTCTGTTTCCTCAATACAAGAGAGCACAAGATGGCAGCGTGTATAATGTAAGTGTGGCTGACTTGTGATGCCTTCCCTATGCACTTAGAAGTTATCACTGTAGCAGAATGATGAAACTGGAATGCTTTCCTATGGCAAAAATATGTTTATTCTTTGTGAGAACTTTATCTTTTGATATTTTTTTCTTCTGTTTTGTCAAACTGTTAGTGATAACTATCAGTGGTAGAAAAGTTGGATATCTTTTTTCCTTTCTAAGTCTTAGTGTTTTGCCTTGGTGCAGGATTGAAGTAAATTTTCTCCAGACATGATTGCAGTTTCTAAGCAACATCTACCCTGTCTTGAAAGAGGGAACCCTTAGAGAGAAGATGCTCAGAACCAGTAAAAAAAAATTGTAATCAATAAAACAAATGGGGATGCTGAAATAAGAAGACATAATGTGCTGCCATTGCCAATGAAAAGCAGTGCTCTTTGCTTAGTGCCAGCAGGTCACAAAAGGCTCAGCCTATTCTACAGAGACAGCTAGCTGGATCTCTGCCCAGGCTCATGTTCTAAGGAATGTCTTAGCAACAGCTGCTGGCAGCCCCATTGTTAAGAGGATGGATTCTGATTGAAGAGATGTGCATGTGAGTGTGGAAGGGAGAGAGTTAATTTATAAAAGATTTTACAAAAGCAAATGGCTTGTCATTTTTTCTGATGACTGGAATCACTTTTGATGGCACAATGCTTAAAAATGGGTAAAGAACCGTTTCAGGGAGCCTTTCCCCCTCATTTTATTCCCATTAATTCAGTAAGAAATATCTACGTAATGTCTTTTAATCTTAGGACATGTTGTGAGCAGCAGGAAAGGCATTTTTGCTACTATATAAAATCTGGTCAGATCTCCTTTAGGATACTGAGTGCAATATTGCATACAATTACTATAGGCTTAGAGGAAGCCATTCAAACCAAAGTAGGTACTGAGAAGAGCTGGTAGGATGAACTGCAGTGGAGTGATGATCTTATAAGAGGGCTTGGTTGATGCTGAAATGTAAGCCTGAAAGAAGATAGAAGAAGGGTAGTATTATTGCCCTTGAATGCTACCGAAAGGCAAATTACAGGGATAGGGAGAAGCTGTAGTGTTCTCTGCTAAAAGGCATGATAGTCCAAAAATAAATGGGTGTGAATGAATAAAATTAGGCTGGACAGTCAGAAGTTTCCTGGCCCTCAGAGAAATGGAAATCTGCACTTGCTTACTACACGTGAGGAAATATTCTGAGAAAACTGCTTTATTTTAAGTCAGGTCGATATAGTGCAATAAACTTCTTTGTATGAATCTGACTGTCATAGGAGGAAACTGGATTTCTAAGTGGTCCTTCCCAGGCCGACATTCCTTTGGCAGACTGCCTGAGACTGTATCTGGGAAGCACATTACAGGGCCCAAGCTGATACTAAAAAACACAGAAAAATACAAATAAGAGGGAGAAGTGTGCAGACTGACACACAAAATATCTTCTCCCTGAGAAATGTTCTTGTTGAAAAACATTTGTATTTCCAAGGTTTTGCACTTAGTCCTGGAAAGGAAGTTAGAGGTAGAAGGCAACAAGTAAATCATCTCACATGGGCCAGAGATATTGGGGAAATCTGTGGTGCGTTTTTAGACCCACAGGCCATGCTGAATGTGTATACAATTATTTATTGGGAGGATGTGCTGGTTTTAATTTTAATACTGAATCTAGACTTGACTTTACTGAAAAGATATGGGAAGTTTTAGTTGTTGATTGCAGTTATCTGAACTAAATTTGCCTAAGCACCTACCTGCAAATAGTTAATCTGTAATGCTGGGCATTGTTAGTTGAATAATAGTACAAACAAGAAACATTTAACGTTTTCCTTTCAAATGCTAAAGACTAGATGGAGATTGAAGTGCCCTAGAACCAAACCGTATGCTGCCTTGTATCGCTGTAAATTTTTTTTTAAAAACCAGTCAAACTTCTAGTCTGAGAAGGTACAAAGTTTCTGTGTCCTTGTTTGTTCACCCATCTGCTCTGCAGCTCTTTCTACATCCTAGCCTGTGTTCAGCTCATTCTAATTGCTCCAGTTTTGAGACAGACAAGTCAGACAACCCACTGGCACTGTCCCATGCTCACATAAAAAGATTATGAAAAGCAATTAGGACAAAATGCAGTGCCTTTTCTTTATAGCTTAGATGCATTTGTCAAGTTTGAAACAGTGGAGGGAAAATGGGTTGTTTTCACAGCTACCTTAGCTGGCATATCTGACACTTACAAACTAGCTATGCAGCTGTGCTAAGCTTGGGGCTGCATTTGTATTATTTGTTTTGATGTTCAATTTCCTTCTCTCCCTTATTTGAATAAAGCTGACAGCCAAAAAAGAACTGATTCTTCATTTTGTGGATTGTCTAATTGGAGCTATTGAGCTATATAAGCAGCGAATGGAATGGTTAACCAGTGAGAGCCGGCAGATATTTGGAGTGATTCAAGAACAGTGCATTGTCATTGTGTTGGATTTTGGCACTGCAGCTCCAGCTGAATTTGATCTGTGTCGGGATGCACTTTCTATGGTGCTTGTGGAACAGGTGATACAAATTTCCAGATTCAACCTCATTCGGTAAGCAGAATCAGAATCATAGAATGGTTTGGGTTGGAAGGCACTTTTAAAGGTGATTTCATCCAACACCCCTGCAAATGGGCAGGGATGCCTTCCTCTACACCAAGTTGCTCAAAGCCACATCCAGCCTGACCTTGAATGTTTCCAAGGATGAGGCATCTCCCACCTCTCAGGGCAACCTGCTCATGTGTTTCAGTGCCCTCATTGTAAAAAAATTTGTCTACTCTGAATATAGGTTCTTTTCTTTTAAAAACATCACTCCTTGTCATATTGCTCCAGGCCCTACTAAATAGACTCTCCCCATTTTTCTTCTAAGACTCTTCAAGTACTGAAAGGCCACAATCAGGTCTCTCTAGGCTGGACAAAGAAGTCCATGTTGGCCCATTGCTGGAGAATAAAAAGAGTTGCATGTTGTACATGTTTGGTTAAGGTACTTTCTGTGCTGGAAATTGTCGTGGTTCATGTCATGCTAGTATCTGTAGATTTCCCACATGGATTCCCACATAGATTTCCCACATAATTTTTATGGCAATATAGCCATGCTGAACTTGCCACTTCTGTGTAACAGAAGGCCACTGTTACCCTGAAGAACAAATAAAGGGTAAGAGAACACAAATACTGACACATCTACAAAATCAGAAGAATTTGCAACAGCAGTAATGCCCTTCAGATGTTGTAGTATTAGTGAAACAGTGAACTTCTATCTGACCACCTATTGCATTCTTGTGTCTTTAGACATTACAGGTTTCTGCCTTGCAGCTAGATGTGCACTCCCCCAAGAGCCATAGGCACAGGCATAGCCATTTGTATTTCTGTCGATTTCCATGGTCACAGAAATCAGTAGCAGCACTAGGAAACAATAGTAGATTTCCATAACAAAAGAAGATTTCCAAGCCTTTGTTCCCTAAGAGGAATAAATTAATTTGCATTTAATTAGAAGAATAGAAGTAGCTATTCAAATTTTACCTAGCCGCAAAAATTCTCATACATGCATGAGAGTTTGAATGCATAAACTTGGGTTTGGATAGATGAGTGGAAAAAAATTATGCACAAGTTAGGTAATACAATTTTAAAATTGGCTCCACAATGATAACTTGCAATTACATGGTGATTCTTCATGTTATTTTACCCAGGCATTGTCTTACAGATTTGATTTAGGTAATCTATCTTTAATTCTCTAGATTGTGGTACTGCTGAGATTTGGAAAGGAGAATAATAAAATCACAGAATGGTTTGGGTTGAAAGGGACACTACAGACTATCTAGTTCCAAACCCACTGCCATGGGCAGGGACGTCTTCCACTAGACCAGCTTTCTCAAAGCCCCGTCCAGCCTGGCTTTGAACACTTCCAGGGGTGGAGAATTCACAGTTTCTCAGGGCAACCTGTTTCAAAAGTAGATATTTTCCAAAGAAGATATTTTCCAAAGCAGATAGCTTCCGTAGTTTTTGAGAACAGAGAACTTTTTCTTTAAAAATTAACTGCAAAGCCAAATCAAAATTGAAACAGTAGTTATGTTCATCGATGTGTTTGTTTTTGCAAGAGGGAAACAAAAGACAATATAGCATTTAAATTACTACTTTAAAAGAATTTTGGGAAATATATTTGTCTTTTAGATTTGCAGGAATCTCTTCAAAATAGTTCTTGATGGAATGTCACAGATACTGTAACAAGTTGGTTTTCTAGTTCCTTTCTGCCGTTTTATGTACATGTGCACAGGCAAAAGTGCTGATTGGCTTTGTACTTCTGTTCTTCCCTTAAGACTACTGTCTTTTATCAATTGAAATACTGAAAAGCCTAGCATCACAAATTTTATTTTTGATGGCTAGCTAAAGATCAGCTGTCCTACCAAAAAAAGTGTCAGTTAAACTGCTCTGACACCAAGATCATGGGGCAAGTTGTGGAACAAGACCTGTGGAATACACTTTTCTTTTCCATGCACTTATTTTAAAAACTTGATTGAGTTTTTATGATAAGAAGAGTTTTGAATCAGGAATTCTTTAAAAAAAATTTCTCTTTCCTGATCTTGCTTTGGAAACAGTTGTCTCAAAAGAAAACTTTATAAAATTACAGTAAATGGTTTCATTTTTTTCTCTGCTTCCTTTATTGCAAGTCTAGATTTAGTATCTGTGGTATATTATAATTCTTATTTAAGAATATAAAAGAATTGTAACAATAGCAGAGCTCTAGTCTCGTGTTCTGCCAGCATGATTCTCCCTATTTCTGATTTATAGTTAATCTCATTTTCAGGGCTGCTCAGGATCTTATGAAGTGGCAACAGAAATGTACTCGTGTGTCTGAGCATACTGTAAGGTCTGCAGTTACGTGGCTCTGGAAGCTGGACCATATGACAGCTGTCAGCCACACCAGCTCTGCTGAGGCTCTGCTGGAAGCCACGGGTGATGAAGCGGTAAGCTCATACATCTTTTCAGAAGCCCAAGTAAATCCAAGAGTGTTCAGTGTTAGGCTGGCTGCTGTGATTTGCCCTGATCAATGTTGCAAGGATAAATATTCATGACAGCATTTGGAAAGGATTTTTTCCCCTCAAGTGTAGCTGCATACTATGCTTAATGATTGTCTTTTTATGTAAATGTACTGTATTTTGAATGCAGAAACTTGTTTATTTTCTTTTCTAGAGTGCTCAGAATAAATGACATTCAGTCATTAAGGGAAAGAGAAGACATCTTCCCTTCCATTTTCTTTGCCATATAAGTTTTTCAGGGCTTCAGGTTTATGAGAAAATTGCAACATTTTTGAAGGCAGGGAAACAATTTTTATTTTGTTTTGTATCCAACTTTCTCATGAAAAGTTATATTTAAAATTCAAAATAATGAGTACAGAGATTTATGGAAGTATTAGCTTATGATAGGGCTACACAAATCCTTTTTCATCAGCCAGGTGATGGCTAGACTTTCTGCCAGGATAGAGACCAAGCATGCACAGTTATTCCTGCAATTAAATGCTCTTCATTTTTAAAAGTATCCTATTACTTTATTCATTAAATAGAGTCACAAGAAATGAAACATATATGCCATCACTTGAGCTAGTAACTTAAAACTTGTGTTTTTAAAGAGATATTTTATGACATTTACTGACAATGTATATTCTTTCAGTTCTCTAACACCTGAATTTAATGGAAAATTTGGCTTACTGTCTGTGGGGTAGAGTAATTGGTTTTCACTGCTATTAACATCTCTCCCTGTGCACAGATCCAATCCTAACTCATGTAAATCTCTTTCTGGAACATTGTTTGAGGGAGAAGGTAAATTTTGCTTGAGTTACCTTCTGGTTCCCTATGCTGCTGGATTCCCATCCTGATGATCCTTGATGTTTGGAAACTAATATTTAAAAGGAGCTGAGTAAGGAGAAAATTGTTCAGCAGTGATATTTTTTAAATGCCCCCATCATAATTTTATTAGCATTTTCAATTTGCAATATTAATACTTATATCCTGATGAGTAACTGAAAAATTGTACTTAGATTTCAGTGTTTTCTGGATGAAAAAAGTCTTGTTGGACATGGTGGGTCTCTGTTTGAATAAACAGAAATTAAAATCTGTCAGACAATGAAACTTGTATTATTATTTTTCCAGATATTGGTAGGCCAATAGGCAATCTGGGGGAGTCAGTTGTGGCAGGTGCTCAACATAAAACAAACTTCAATTCCACCTAAACAGAGTCATTATCATTCATAACTGACAGTTCACTAAAGAGCCATGTTCACTGTAGAGCAGATGGGGGATACCCCATTCAGTCCTAGAGAAAACTTGCCTACTTACTGAGCAACCATGGATAACTCCTTCCTAAGAACTGGCTTAATCCACAGAAGTTTCTCCAAAACAACAGGGTTTTTGTTTTTGTTTTTGTTTTTTTTTTTTGTTCTAGACATGGCTCTTCTTGTCATTCCTTCAGCTGGTCTTTTCTTCCCATACGTGGTGATTCCTTTGATTTCCTCTCCTTATGGCCTGTAAATCCCAAGCTCAAGATTAGTCTGCTGTAATGTTGCAGTCCTTTGAGCTCTGCCTGCCACAAATGCATCCACAGTGTCTAGCCTCCAGTTCTGTACAGGTGCCACTCCATGAAGTGTGGATCGCTTATCCAAAACACCTCCCCACCATGATCGACTGAGAAGAATGTTCATGGTGTTCTCCTTTCTGTTCTTATATGAACTTTGTTTGCTTGTTTAAATGTATAAACTACAATATTCAAAATATGAAGGACTCACTTGAAAGGTTTTAACCTTTCCCCACTAGCCTATGAGGAACATTTCCATTGTGGTATGTCATTGCTGGGATTGTAGTTAAATAGAGTGAATTATCTGTGGTTCATATTTTTTTTTTTAATTTCTTGTGGGGGGTTGGTTCTGTTTCAGCTATGCCCAATAAATGTCAGCATTTTGAAAGTTGCAGAGGCAGGCAGTGAATCCCTTGAAGAAAGTGTGAAAATTTCTATTCTTGTTGAATATCAAGTTTATGAATTAATTGCAGTCTTAGAGGGAAGGGAGAGAAGATGTGAATCTGAAGGAACACAGGGAAAAATGGTTGTGCAAATATGCATACATACCTCTGGGTCAGGAGTCTCTTCAACAAAAGCAGTAGGAACATGGTATTGTCCAAGAACTGGGTCTCATCTGGGAGACCTGTGTGCAGGCTCAGATAGCTTTTTAGCTGGAGGAGGCAGACAGGAAACTTTTTAAAACTGAACTAAAACACAGAAAGGTGCAAGAGTTTTTTCTTTTTGTTTCTGTATACCTTTTTCTAAAGCTAATAAGTATTCTGTTAATCTTGTAGTTTAATAAAATACAGTCATACCTCTTTACCGTTAGTATTTGTCTAGAATTATCAGTGATGCTAGGACACCCGGTCCTGCTTGCTCCCAAATAAGTGGAGTCTGTAACTATGGCCCCTGCCTTCCACATGGAGCATCTCACTCCTTTGCAAGATCCAAGAGAAGTTCAAGATGGCAAGGTGCTGCTTTGTTAGTTTGTCTGATCCAGCCTGAAATTGGGTTGCTGCTTGGGAGAGACATCTTCCAGTGTTGAGGAAGGTGCCAAAAGGTCCATGAGGGAGGATGCTTGAAATGTAGAAATTATTCAGGGAGCTGGAATACAAATCAGTATCCAAGGCAATAGTGGAAATGTATGAGCACGCTTGTAGGTGATACTGAATTTGCTTTACTACTGTAGGTGATACTGAATTTGCATACTACATTGCTTTACTACATAAAATTACGTGAGTGCAGAGACATTTCCTCAGTGCCATCCCCGACTCAAATAGTTCTCTGTTGTGGTGCACATCCTGGGATCCATATTCATAGAATATAGAATATTCATATTCATATTAATAGAATCATAGAGACGCTGAATGGTTTGGGTTGAAAGGGACCTTAAACACTGCTTAATTCCAACACCGCTGCCATGGGCACGGATACCTTTTACTAGATCAGGTAGCTCAAAGCCCCATTTAATCTGGCCTTGAACACTTCCTGGGATGGAGCATTCCTAACTTCTCTGGACAACTGTTCCCAGTGCCTTACACCTTCATAGGTGAAGAATTTCTTCCTTGCATCTAATCTAAATCTACCATCCTTCAGTTTAAGGCCGTTCTCCCTTGTCCTTGTGAAAAGTACCTCTCCAGCTTTCATGCAGGCGCCTTCAGGTCCTGGAAGGTGCTATAAGGTCTACCCAGAGCCTTCTCTTCTCTGGCTGAACAGCCCTATCTACCTCAGTCTGTCTTCATAGGAAAGGCACTCCAGCCTTGTGATCATCTTTGTGGCTCTCCTCTGGACTTGCTCCAGCAAATCCATGCCTTCTTATGTTGGGGGTCCCAGAGCTGGACACAATGCTCCAGGAAAGGTTTCATGGGTGTGGAGCAGAGAGGTAGACACACCTCCCTTTCCTTGCTGGCCACGCTGATTTGGATACAGTTGGATTTCTGGGATGCAAGTGCATATTGCTGGATCATGTTGAACTTCTCATCAACCAATACCCCCAAGTCCTCTGCAGAGCTGCTCTCAATCCATTCTCCACCCAGCCTGTGCTTGAATTTGGGATTGCACTTACCCAAATTAAATTACAGGACCTTGCACTTGGCCCTGTAGTTCATGAGGTTCACTTCGTTCCAGGTCTCGAGGCTGTCCAGGTCCCTCTGGATGGTATCCCTCCCTCCAGGGCATCAGACACCATACAGCTTGGTGGTGTTGGCAAACTTGCTGAAGGTACAGTCAGTCCCACTGCCCTTGTCACCAACAGAGATGTTAAAAAGCGCCAGTCCCCTTACTGACCCCTCAGGAGCACTATGGACATTCCACTTGGATATCAAACTGTTTGCCCTGACTCTTGGAGTGCAACATCCAGTCAGTTCCTTATCCACAGAGTGTTCCATCCACCAAATCCATGTTTCTTCAATTTAGAGACAAGAGTGTCATGCAGAACAATGTAAAATGCTTGACAGAAGTCCAGGTAGATGAGGTCAGTAGCCCCATTGAAGAAAGTTACCAAATTGTCAGGCATGGTTTGCCCTTAGTGAAGCCATGTTGGCTTCTTATTTTCCCTGTGCCTTAGCATAGTTTTGAGGATGATCCACTCCATACTGAGCACAGAGGTGAAAGTTTTCAAATGTATTTTTTTCAGTTAAACAATGTTTTATCAGGTATTTATCAGCTGGTATGTACCATGATATAGAACTGATATACTGCACATATTGTCTTGAAAGTCATCATGGGATAGCTGTTTGTTACATTTATTTTTAATGATGGTGAAAATTCAAGAAACATATTCCCCATGAGGATCATTACATGGATAGGTGCAGGTAACATAAAATTCCTCATAATGTAATATTCAAGCAATAACTAAAATACATTTTTTCAGCTTCTCTCACTTCTTGTAATAACATTTCCACAATATAAGTGTGTGGTTATAGTAAAACTGCCAAGCTCCCTCTGCCTTGGGAAGTATAAAAAATACAAAATGTCTGTAAATACCAGCAATAGCATTCAAATAATTACAGAATCACAGAATATGCTAGGTTGGAAAGGTCATACGGGATCATTGAACCCACCTCCTGGCCCTGCACAGGACCATCCCCAAGAATCATACCATGTGCTGAGAGTGTTGTCCAAATGCTTCTTGAACTCTGTCAGGCTTGGTGCTGTGATCACTGTTCCAGTGCCCAACCACCATCTGTGTAAAAGATTTTTTTTAATATCCAACCTCAGCCTTCCCTCACACAGCTTCATGCCACTCCCTCACTGGTCACTATGGAGAAGAAATCAGTGGCTACCCCTCCTCTTCCCATCATGAGGAAGTTGTAGACTGCCATGAGGTCTCCCCTCAGTCTCCTCTTCTCCAGGCTGAACAGAGCAGGTGACATCAGACACTCCTCATACAGCTTGCTGTCAAGACCCATCTTAGTTCTCTCTCAGATGCTCTCCAATAGTTTAGTGTCTTTCTTATATTGCAGTGACCAAAACTGCACACAATATTCAAAGTGAGGTTGTGCTAGTGCAGAGCAGAATGGGAAAATCCCCTCCCTTGATTGCCATCTTTCCTAACCTCAGAATACATGCTGCCAGTGAAACTATGTCTGGTATAAAGTTCCTACTTTTCAGCCCTGGCAAGGTACCAACATAGCATGTCTCTTGATAAAAGTGGCATATGGCACAGAGCCTTTTTCTGACTAATGATGCAATTGTCCTTCCTTACAGCTCTCTTTGGCTTCAGTTAATATCTGTGAAAAGAGGCTTGCATTGGGCAGAATCAGACCCAGGGACTGTGGGATAGGTTCTTGTCTCACTTGAGGGAATTTTGTGTGAATTACTAGCATAAATGAGAGGAAGAACCAAAGGTGTGAAAATCTTATAGCCCAAGTAATGCATCAGTTTTAACCAAATTTTTCTACCAATACTGAGGACAGGACAGCACTTGAATAAGTATCAGAAATTTATGTAAAACTATGTCTTCTAATTACCTTTTTTTTTCCTGTTTAATGACAGGTTGAAGCTGTCTATTACTTTGCTGTGGGAGATGTTCCAGTGGACACAAAGCAGCTACTCCTTGAGAAGGTTTCAGATAGCTCCTGTCCAGTCAACACAGTGTCTTTCAATGCTAGGGAAGATGAAACGATTATTTTTCTGAAGGAGTTGAGCCACTTGACTTCTGGCAGGTATGACAAAGAAGGACAGTAAAGATTTCAGTATTCATGAAGTTCTTTGCTGATAGAAATGGTATTGGGGCATACCTGAGTATAATCCATGAGGAAAATGAGACAAAGCTGTTCGGTAAGTGATCTGGGAATATGGAAATAGTCTTAAGAGATATGACTAGAAGGAAGGCCCTACTTAAAACAGTCCAGCTTTTTTTCTGCATATGTTCTCACTGGCTTGCAGAAAAGCTATTCCCTTTTTATGCCCAAAATCATCTGCCATCTGCCTCTCTCTTGAAGTCTGGAAAAAACTGTTCAGGGGAAATGGTCACAACATAAAATAAGTTCTCGTTGTGTTGCTTTGTACGTTATTACAAAGCATTATGTTACTATCCACAAGCACCAGAAAAAGATCTAGAGTTTTGTTGGCTCAAGTGCCGTAGTGACGTATACTGAAAAGGAGATGCCTAAATGAGTAGCTCGTGGAATAACAGAAAAATGATGGGGTGTTGTTATTCAAGCCTGGTTGTGTGGAAAAGCAGCTCTGTAACATGCTCTCTAGCATCCTTTTGGTATGGTTGGTGGAAATTAATATATTCCACATGGATTTTGTCTGCTTTATCCTGGGAATCAGCCATGTGGTGAGAATCAGCCTTCAGTAGAAATGAATAAGACTACTTAAATCTTGATTCTGTTATCAAAAATAAAGAAAGCAAATGAACAAATACAAAACCCACAAGACCAAACTCATTCTCAACAGCAAGAAGGCAGTAGGAGTCAGTAGGTGTTTCTCTGCTTAACAGAAGTCACCATACAGTTACAGACTTGTGAAATTGCTGCTAGCTTTTTCTGTTTCACTGTTGTTTGTGCAAAAGTGGGAAGCTCTCCAACAGTAGAAATCTCCCAAATGACAGCAGAGCAATTGGTAAGATGGCAGCTGCTTAGCTCTTTTATAGCCATCTGTGTTTAGAAATAGCTTTTAGGAGATGGGAGCGTCTGCCAAAAAAAAGACTGGGAAAGTGTTACGTTTGCTCTGGTCTGATGTGTGTTTAAAATAATTGTGGTCATTTAGAAGCATGGTACCTCTACGGTACCAGGTATATTGCCAGTCACTATCCCTCATTTTCTTTTGGCAGTGTTTATACCGTCTTTATTAAAGGAAAGTGAGGGTTTCTTGTATGGTATAGACAGAGGCAAAAAGGGTTGTGGCAGGGAGCAGAGAGGATTTTTTTCATTTGATACTATTCTCACTTTCATCTTTTTGCATGAGTCTAGCTTTTGTGCAGAGATTTACAGGGCCTGTTAATAACTTTGCTGCTGGATGGTTCCCCAACAACTGTATGTAAGTTTAAGTCAGCTTTCCCACAGGAACAGCCACGTTCGCGGGCTTTTCATGCCTTGAACCTGTTTCTAGTGTACTTCTGTTTTAGAAATGCATCTTTTTCCTGCTCTGAGGGCTTCTCTGTTTTGACAATGAGGATAAATGAAGTCTGCTCGTCATCCTGATTTGTATGTCCATAATGAAATAAATGTTCCTGCTAGGCTTTCAGCTGAGAGGATAATCTGATAAAAAGGTGTTAGTGTCAGACATCTCAAATTACATGCCTGCTCAGCCTCTTAAAAGCATTAATTAAAAATAGATTTCCAGGAAATGGAAGAGTAAGGTGCTTTGCAGTTAGTAATATCAAAAAGAAAGAATATTCTACATGAGAAGACTTCAGAAAGTACATAAATGTATATAAAAAGTTTGAAAATAATAATAATCTTATTGCAGTTGAAGCTTTAGATAAAATTCTGTAGTTGTGTGTGTGAAAAACATCTCTTTAAAATAGAGAAATATTTATGTATTTTGTGTACTGGTTGAAACTCATTTTGTATTACAGATTCCATGCTTTTGCTGCGAAGAATAACTGTAGGGATGCTACTGGACCTGCACTAAAATATGAAGAGGATGGAAAAAGATTAACTGCCCTGGGCTCTGGAAAAGTGAAAGGGCGAATGCCACTAGGTAGACAATGTAAACCCCAAGATTACACTGATATTATCAGCAAGATATCAGAATAGAAATGTAGTTTAGGAACTCGATGAGTGTAAAATCAAAAGAAACCTGTAGGTGTGGGTGGGGTGAGGATAGGACTGCTCTGAAAATGGAAATTCTCTGTGTGGGAAGGAGAGGGCAAGGAAAAGACAAAAATGAAGAGAGTAGAGGATGTGCATGTGAGAATGAAAGAAAAGTGTAAAAAGGGGAGAAGATAATTTATTTCGGAATATGAAGAATGGTACTTGTGTGCTTGTGCCAGTGACCTTGTGGAAATGTATGGAGAAATGGTTAAAAGGAAAAGGAATAGTGTGGCAGACCATATGATAAACAGCCAACATCAATATAGGCCAAGTTCATCAGTAATATAGGAGTAAATCAACATGAGGTTAACTTGCTTGTCCCAAGAATTTGTCACAAAGACAGGCAAAAGCACAGTAAAGTGACTGTAGAGAAGGCAGTGCAAAGTGGTGGTGGGAGGATTGATGGAAAAAATACCAGGAGGAAACAACCAAAATAAACAGTTTCATTGGTGGGTGGAGCTGGGCAGAAAGCTTTAACGTGTTTCATATTAGTCACAGTCCTACTTCCTCTGGGTAAGTGTTCAGTGGGGGACTGGACTGTGGTTTCAGCCAGGGTGGGAGGAGAGGGGCTTGTGATGTGAAGTGAGGCTTTGTGTGTCAAATCTGATGTCTTTCTCAGCAGGAGAGTAAAAAAAAATTATTTCTTTTAGGCATCAGGAATCGTATGATGTCTTTAGTCTAGTGGCTCAACACACCTATCCCCTACTCTGCCTTTGTGCTGGGGGCATTAGTATTGCCCCAAAGGTAGAACAATGTTATCCTCTTCTCACTGTTAGGGAATGTATGGCATAAGGTGGATTTGGTGTGTCATGTAAGGCCATTTGTCAGTCTTGGACTGACTGGCCCATATTTGGGTTGTAATCAAGTTTCTTACATACTAACCTGTCCTTCACTAGGACCATGATTATAACAGCACAAGAGAAAGAACCGTTGTGGGGGGACAGAAATAAAGGAGTGAGATGTCACCTGCTTTTTTGAGTTGTGAAAGGACACTCATGCCTCACCCGTGCAGAGTTTAGAAACCAACAGCAGAGCCTGCTTCAAAACGCTGTCGTTTCAGACTAATGCAGAGCAGTATAATGATTGCCTTCAGTCTGCTGTGAGTGCTTTCTTGCTGTACCACATTTGGGGATGTGTATGGGGGGAGCTGCCTCCCTCTTCCCCTGGGGCAGTCAGCCTGTTTCAATAGATGAGCCTAGAGCTCCTGTATGACTGAAATTACTTCCTCACCACTGTTTCTAAAGCCGAAAGCTGAATAGCTTTAATCGCTCAAAAGGGCAGTAATCCCCTTGAAGTGTATTGTCGGTTGTGTCTTATTGCTATTATGGAGTAGAATTTACACATTAAAAAGGAACACAATTAGCTTTCTGCATTTGCTGGGTATTACAGGCATAGCTGTGACATCACTGGCAGCCAATTGGAGTGCTTCAGTCATATGCAGAATCTTAAGTCCTTTCAGAAAAGAAAACACATTGAAGACATTATTCTGGTCTATGTCTGATTTCTCTTGTTTCAGAGACTCCTTCAAGGGCATAGTAATAGGGCAATAAAAATAAAAGTGTTGATTACTCACTAATGGGCTCTGAAACTGGTTCTTGGGTATGTGGCATAAACTACACAAAGAAATAAATAGAAAATGAGCCAGAGATTTAATCCTCCAAATGTGGTGTTTCTAAAACCTAAAGGGAGGCACAGGAATATTTTGATTATGTTTCTTTTTGCACCACAAATGCAACAGCTGTAGGCTGAAACTCATAACCATGTTATATGGACTGGAAAAGCTGTTTTAACGACATCTTACAGTTTCTGGGTATCCACTGAATATCAGCATTTTGCAAATACCGGTACATAAGATACATAAGATATCTTTATGTTCATTCCTTTTCATCTGCTTAACAAAATAAGTCAGAACTATTTAGAATTTTAGATAAGAGCTCAATTCTCGCCTCTTTGCATCTTGAGCAGACATTTAGAAAGCGAGTGTGATAAACTGACAAATTTTTACACTCTTTTTGAGTGGGTGCTCAAGATCAAAACAGGTATAACTCATTAAAGAATTAGGGTCCTTATGCTGGCAGCCTCAGATTTACTTCTAGCAGAGAAATGCTTTTACATAAAGCCTTATTTCACCAATGTGATTATATCTCCTCATCCAACACTAATTTTCCTGTTATCGCTTCTGCCTAAGTTTTTTGTGCAGTTTATTCATCTGCAAAAAGCTGTAGAATGAAGCAATCTTGTTATGTAGTTGAAATTATAAGTGGAAAGGCGGTGACATTTAAGTTGGAACTTGAAGACAGAGGGCAAGGAATGGTGGAAGCTGTGGAGAAAAGATGTCTTTCTGAAAAAGGGCACATTTGTGTCATCTGCTTGGAGTAACAGGGCGCTAACTGCTACATAGTGCTTGAAAAGCAGTAGTGCTTTGAACTAGATCCTAAAATGAATAGAGAGTCCTCGGTGGCTGACATAGAAACAGTAAATTTCTGTGTAGTGGTTTCTGTGTGATGGAATAGATGAGCTGGCATGTGTAGAGAGCATACAAATGGACTGAAATCAGGACTTACTGATGTGATAAATGCAAAGTGTCTGACCTCCCTGTGAACAATACAAGGCTCTGTTCTTAGATGTACTTGATTTTTCACATTTAGGGAAATTTGATAGGGAATATTTCAGGTTGTGTGGAAAAAAGGAAAGCATAAGAGCATCATTCTCCTGTATGACATTGAAGTCAATTAACTCTTTTCTGTTTATGTACACTGATATGGGAAAGATTGAACCCTCCCTTTGGAGAGCCAGAATAATGACTGAAGAGTAGCTACTTTGCCCAGAAGCTGTGGCAAAGACCATTGCCTCTGCTTTTTCCTTGCATGTGCTTTGTCTGGCAGGTGTGCGGGTAAAAGCTGTGGACTACCCTCTTATGCTTCTTTGTGCCTTCATTCATCCCCCTCTAAGTGGAGATTTTGAAAATCAATGCTGAAGGGTGTATTGCTGTGTTCTGCTGCCACGTGGAGGCTGAGAAAGGGACTGGCAGTGAAAAAAATCAATTTTCCCATCTTCCCTTGCCAGCAAATTCATTTTCAAATAGATCTTATTTCATTATATTTGCATTTTTTTCTTCCATGGTTTAAGTCAGATATTCAGACAAGTAAAAAATGCTTCTGTTTTCCATGATTTGCTTTTGTATTGGTATTTACTTCCTGTTTCAAAGATACTGTAGGTATTTTGGATATTTTGTAGGGTTTTTGTTGGATTTGGTTTTGTTTTTTTTTGAAAGCAGGATTTTTTCATTAGCAATATGGAAATCAAGTTGGTTAGAGTGACTTGTCAAACCAGGTAAGTTTGTTTGTGGAGAGGTACATGTGGAAAAGCTGCTTCTTCTGAGATTGTCTGCCAGTTAAATAACTGGGAAATGGAAATGAGGACAGTTACGAGTTCCCGTGTACACGTGCAAGTGTGGTTGTGTTTTTGCTTAGGTCTAACATCTTGCTTCTCAGTTCGTGGGTGTCAGCAAAATGCTTCTTCCCCTTGCCACAGGTTCTCCCCACAACCTTCCTCATCCTCTTCCCCTTTTCTAGGCCCTCCGTTCTCCAGAGCAGAAACGCCTGTACCTGCAGGCAGGGCATTCCTGGAACATTACCCAGGATGAGGTGCTCTGCAGGGTCAGGGTGGCTTTGGAGAGAGGCAGGGGAAGCTGACTGTGCTTGGTGCAGGCTGGACGCGTGCAGCAGGGTGTTGAGGCCGGTCCCCTTGTGTGTGACTGGTGGCCACCCTCCTGCCATTGCAGCGGGGTGGGCTTTGAATCAGAACCAGGAGTCTGGCTCTTACACTGCCACCCAGAGCAGCTGGGAAAGTGCTTCATGGCAAGGGGAACCAAGAGGGCCCTTTCTCTCCCTGGATAAAGTCATTTTTTAAGACAAGATTATTCCTGGGACATGGGTGCCTGAATGTGAGGGAGCCACAAGAGATAGTGGCTTGGAATGGTTGGGAATTGCACCCTTCAGAGCAGTGACTTTCTTTAGTTGGTGGTCCCCAAAAAATGGCACATCTGAGGTGTGAGCAGAGGGAATTTAAACGAAGTGAGGTGGTCTTTCTTGGTCATTTACCAGAGATGTGCTTTGAGGGATGGGCCACAGCCGAGAGCCACATCTGGAAGATCTTATGCCTTGCATGTAGGTTTTGATTTTGGGGGTTCCATTTTGAAAGACACAGGCGACTCCTTACCTGCAGGGAAAAAGAGGCTGAGGCAGAGGTGCAGCTGAGCTTCCTGTGTAGAGAGAGAAAGCTGCTGTGGATATCACTGCTTGCAAGCTTCTCTCCCAGTTGAATCCAGGAAAAATGTTGTTGGAAAAAAAGTTTTAAGCAGCTGGAATTTCACAATGCGCAGTTCTTGGTGCCTGCATTTGTCCTGTGTAGCAAGGGACATCAAGCACACTTGCTTTGAAAGGGCATGCTGTGCTACAAGCATAAATGAGGACAAAATGCCTTCTCATGTAATACCAACTCAGTTCATCTATCTTAATGTAACAATGATCCTGTAAAAGTGATGAGTCCATTGCATCAATTTAAGGGGAAATAAAGCAACACAATGATATAATTGTTATTGTTTTAGAGGTAGTTAAGTATACAAATTTCTTCGCAAGTACAAATATTTTCAAATGATTAAAAATATTTTAAAATATTTAAAATATTCATAAAATTAAATCTGTATGACAGTAATTGACAGCTTGTGGAGGATATCCAGATTTAGTTTGAGACAGCACCACTGGAATTACGTTCTTAACAGCCTTAAACTTAGAACTACGTTCATGTGTGGTGTGAATGCATGTGTTTGCAGTTTCTGGGGAGAGATTGCTTATAAAATAAAAGTTGAATTATTTCCAAAAAATTTGAGAGAATATTTTTCTTAAATTTAACAGGTAATTATTGCAGACTGAGGGCTTTTTCCTCCCTTTTGTGTTTTATGTTGTGGACTGATCTGCCTTACTGAAGCTTTTTGTGATTCAGGAAATGTTGATCTTTGTCCTAATGGCTGCAACAGTTGTTTTGAAATGCAGGAAGGTCCCAGGAGATGGCAGTGTACAATAGCACAATTCAAAATATTTGTTGGAAACTGAAAGCATTTCACAATTAAAATTGAGTTCTTGTTTCAATAACTTATTCTTCTTCTTCTTCTTCTTCTTCTTCTTCTTATGATTATGATGATGATGATGATTATTATTATTATTATTATTATTATTATTTCCAGAAAGTTTATCAAAGAACTGGCAGCCTACTTCAGTGGCAAACTTTGCATATCTTATCTTTCATGCAGTGAACCATCATTGTATATTGTCTGAACCACTGGATGATAAGATACAGTTTGCCTTGTTCAGCATCTTTATGTGCAATTCATTAATAGGTTGTAATCTATTACATGAATAGGTTGTAATCTATTACATTAAAAACTATGAAATAGTTTTTAATCTGTATTTGTGGTTAGGATAACTGATGATTCAGTTTCTTTTAGATTTTTACTGTTACACTGCACATGGTTTTTCTGCATTGTCCAGAGTTTAAACTCTGGGAGTAACTTAACACATTTTTAATAGTGATGCTACTGCTTAGATATACAAGATGTCTCAATTTTAGTAGTTTATTTTATGAAATAAATAAATATTTTAATTATTTTCATCAAGAAAGACATATCTGTTGAAATTAAGAAAACATTGTCTCGATTCCAGCTTTGGATCTTTCTGGTTTTTTTTGAAAATGTAACCTGGTGGTGAATTTTTTTTTATAACATTTGTTTATGACTGTTGACGATTGTCAGGATGAAAATAAATTTATCTTTAGCAAAATTTCATTTCATAGTCATCAGGGAAAGAAGATTTAAGTAAAATTAATTATATACTTTAGGAAATGGAGTCAAAATTGTCTTCTCTTTAAAATGTCAAAACCGGGTTTACTCTTTAGAGACAAGTTTTGCAATGAAGTCCAGGGGGCAACAAGTGAATTTCATTGTTTATTTTCCTTATTATTTTCCAAGAGTGTTAAAATTTATTTGCTTCCACTGTGGGAACAATCTGTGGCCAACTTTGGAGGTTAGCTCCAATATACTAAACACCTGTCATATCCTAGAGCCAGATTTGAGCCCTTTTTTTGAAGTCTGTCAGAGAACAGCATTTGTCATTGCAACAGGGCCTCAAGAAAACAAGGTTATATGACAAAACCTGGGTATACCAATGACTTTGTTGTGATTGAGGAGTTACAAAAAGCTGAAATTGTATAAAAACGTGAAGTTCTATTTATTATTTCTCTTGCAGTAGCTGGTGTCCGTGAAGATGTGTTTTTGATCTGGAAGGAGCTGGAGGAAGCCAGGAGTACAGTGAGACAAGTTCAGGAAATGTTATCAGAGTCTGACCAGTCTGCTTCTCAAGAAGGTATCATTTATGTTTCTTTCAAGACAGCTGCCATTATATTAATGATCAACATTTTTTGTAAACAGTTTTGATTGCACATCAATTTGGGGATGGTTTTTTCCAAAATGTCTGTATACAGGGTATAACACCTATATGCCTATATAGCTCTATAATAGTTATCTAAACTTAGGATTGCTTAAAACTTTCCAATACAAATCTCTGTTTACTATGGCTTAAACTTGCTAAACTTTAACAGCTCAGGCTGAAACATTAGTTTTTAGTTTATCAGTGACTAGGTTTAGAAGTTAACTGGATTTTGGGATATGGAAATTATTTGGGGAGTTTTTTGTGATCTCTTCCTATCTGCCTAAACCGCTAAGTCTTCAATTTTTTCTGCACAGTGCTGGGGAAATACCTCATCCTTCTCCTATCGCAGTCTTCTTGGGATAACCTGCAACATGTAACTAGTTCATTCCACATAAAGAGAAGAAGCAGAGGGATTGCATTTTTGTCAAGGGTGGAGATCTGTAAACAATTCAGAATAAGCACTCTGACAACTCCTGCCTTAAGAAACATAGAGGAGCACGTGCATTTGTTCATTCGACCCATAGTTTCTGCCATTATGTTTGGCCTAGAACATGACTCATTTGTTGTTCTGTGCATATTGATTGGACTGAGCCCTGTTGGAGACAGAAGCGTAGCTGGTTTGGAAGGCTTTAACAAGGGACAGTGAGAAGCTACTCAGACCTGCAGAAATGGAGATGCTCTATGTAAAGCATGTGGAAGAAAGAAAACAAAACAAGTTTTCTTTTCAAAATCGTGTGAGCACATTAGTGACACTTGTTCTAAGGACCACAAGCAATCATAAGGCAAAGGTTTCCACGTGAACAGGCTCTGATTGTGCACCTGCCCTGATGTTGGTTATCTCTGTGTGTGTAAGGGAAGTAGATGCCTCCATAGATTTATTTAAAGGCTCAGGATCTCACTATTGTGGTCATTGTAGCTGCATCTAAACTGAGTAGACATTTATACCACCTTGGTCCACCAAAGGTAGAGTGTGACAAAATAAATTCACCCTGCTATGGGGCCCACTGCCTTGTCATTTGGTTTAGGTGTGGTTTATTGAGATAGTGATGAGTCAGTGGAGAATTTTGTATCCTATTTTTTTATCTGTATACTATACTGGTGTCCAGAGCTGTGCAATGCCCTACCTTAAGATAGTCCTTAAAAAATTTGTGAAACAATATGACATTGTAGTTTGCCTTTTACTTTAAATAGCCATCTCTAAAAAGATTAATGTTAACCAATGGTCTTGACTGTATTTTAAATTATATCTTCTGTTGTTTCATTTTCTCAAATGAATCTCCTTGAAGTTAGACATCTTATTCAGGAATACTTTCTGGCACTTTGTAATTCAACTACTAAGAAAATTCGTTTTATATTTTGTTCTTCTCACTCTTGTCTTTGCTCCCTGTCTTCTGGTGGTATCCAAAATGAACCATATTATACAGGAGATTTTGTTTGTTTATTTTCTATATTAGCAAACAAAGGTGATCATCCATTATCAAAACATCTAAGTGACAAATATTTGACTTCTGAGAAGTGGTTGCAGAAGTATGGCTTGAAAGCTCAGAAGCTCACACTGTACGATGCGCTTGCTGATAGTGTTTTTCGCCATGTAGATGGACCTGTTGACATAAAAACTAAACCAGAGGATGAATGTTCACAAACTGATGCTGTGAGTATTGTTCATTTTCCCTCATGTCCTATGAGTTGTTTGTTTTTTCTTTTAAAGCTTGAAAACTTTATTGATGGATAAATTGATAATCTAGTGTATGGCATTTTTGTTTTATATTTTTTGTTAAAATCAGATTACTAATTATTGAGACAGAATAAGAATGTCTCAGAGGGCTTTTTGAGAATGACTGCTTTAAGGGCTCCTTTCTGGTTCACATACATTCTAAAAGGAAGAATCATAACTGGCTTAAGCAATGCTTTGGTTTTCTTTGTATTTCTGTGGGGTGGGGCAAAAATTTCTTTTTATGTTTAGAGGATGTGTTAGTCTCAGATGCTGCAGTGTCCTCTAGTTCCTTAAGAAAATTTGGATTAATTTGTCTTCTATTTGTTTTTATCAAGCTTTACCATTGACTAATAAGCATCTGTTTTTTCCTAGTTGCAAAAAATAAAACCGCATTGTATTGAATCTTTGTAGGAGCAAATTCTGTGAACACCATATCCCATGTTTATTTCTACTCCTTCATGTGCAACAAGCATGTATCTTTGAAGTTTGTTCCCCAAATATTAAATGCACTGCAAAATAATATGTTTTCCACATGAAATGTGTTTTTCTTTTTTTGTAGGAGACAAAGAGGAAGATAATTCATGCAAGATACTGTGACAAGTTTGTACATACCCTCTGGAAAGATGGATCTGTAGTTCATGTATATGTTACTACAGAAAAGTATAAACAGTACGAAGAGAAAATGAGGACAGCTCTCAGACAAGTGGAAAGAAGGTTTGTGTTCTTTCACATAAAATCAGTTTGATCACTTTACATGAGCGTTGAAGAGTTTGACATTTACTGTCATAATAAGTTGAAGTGGTTGGTAAACTGACAGCAGCAGTACTAAGCCAGAAGTCTATTTTAAATTAGACTCTTGTATGTTGGATGTCTTAGTAGCCATAGAAGAAAACTGATGAAGATTTTGAACTTTTTTTCTCCTTCTGAAACACAGGTGTGAAAGTCAGTCGGCCCATTTATTTTTGAATTACTGCTAAAAGTGCCAAAAAGTGTTGGGACTGTAAGGTGGCAGACAACTCCCAGAACCATCAATAAACTAGTAAATGTTCATCCTGTGTACCTAGGATCCCTTGTGACACCAAGAAGCACAGCTTGGCTTGTGCCTGTACTGATGATGGTTATCTGCCCATTTTGCAGTTTTGTGTTGAAGACAAGTTTGAACAATCTAGATCAGAGTCAGGGTGTGAGCTATTAAGTAATGTACATGATCAGACGTTGACTGCCCAAACTACATGCCTAATTTATATTTCTGCAGCCATATGGGCACTTAGGTTTTGTATGACATCTACAAAATAATAGGCAGTCTAAGGAAAAACTATTGTAGAACAGAAAAAATAAATGTTGCCTTCTGGTTTGTGTATGAGGAAAACAAGATGTCTCATTGAAAAAAGCAGGATGCGAAGCTTCATTTTATTGGTGAATTTTTCATTTTATTGCTCCTTTCTTACCAAAAATATAACAATCTGATTATATTTAGCAAGGTCAAACAGAGTTTTGTTATTCCTTCTAGTTTATCTTCATCTTATTGTGTTTGGGATAGCATTTACATTCTGTCAAAGGAAAATTTGAGATAAACAGTTTTGATGAGTATGAATTTTTGAAATCCAAGTCAAGATTTCTGTTTTGTTTCATCTGAATGTTAAAAAGTCTTGGTAGACCTCATGAAACACTTCAGGTGAAATAACTAATGACAAAATATATTATCTGTAGCTACTGTAGCAGTATCCTTATATTTCCATGATATAATTTTTCTGAAACCTTCTGTGGAGATGAATATTTTTCCCAGGGCCATGATGTTCCATGTGTTAAATGTCTCTGCTTCAATGTAGATGAGTATTTTATGACTCTCAAGGGAAATCAGATTTGGACTTGCTGCATCCATTACTGAGGAAATGTTCTTGTGCAGAGCAGTATGTATGCATGTATTTAACTGGCTGGCACATTCCAATCCTGTTTAAAATGTAAATAGAACTCTGTATTTAAGGCTCAAGGTCCACAAACCGTTGAAGCATTTGTGTTATATAAAGGTTCTTCAAAGTGTTTAAGTTCCTTGGAGAAGAGATTGTAATATAGGCTTAAATGATTTACTGAGATGAATCTAGAAAATAGATACAGGGACCATAGTTATACCACTTGTTACATGTTGCTTCCACGTTGGATTTCCAAGCCCAAACTACCTGATAACTGACTTTATAAAGGTGCTGTATTGTTATATACTGAAATGAAAAACTAATAAAAACTAATAAAAAACTAAAAATGTCTTGTGATGTAGGGACAGGGGACTGATTCATCAAGGGCTTCTGACAGTGACTAACTGGTGCTTTGGGAAAGAGAATAAGAAGCACAGCAGTGAGGAAAGGATCCTACCTTTCAGATTCTGATACACAGAGCTCCAAAGATGTTACAGAACAGGTTTTGATTTTTTTTTTTTTCTTCCCCCAGGATTAAGTGGCTTCAACAAGGAAGCAGAGGGCTTTTTGGGAATGTGTTTGAAGATGATGTCTATATTCTTATTGATACATCCCAGTCTATGAACAACAAGCTGCCACTAGTGAAGGAAAAAATATTTCAGCTAATGCAGGTATGATAAAGGGATTACTCTGAAGGCTGAGGAGCATTTTAGAGTAAACTGATCTTTTCTGGATGGTTGTTACTCTACTTTTTGTTTATTTTTTAAAAGTTTTTTGAAAACGGCAGCTTTATAAAACTATTTAGATTTTTCTTCATGTGCTCATATTTTTAGTTAGGAATTTATATTTTCCCCTCATTTATACAACTATTTGAAAAAAGTTAGAGAAAATATTAAAAATTAAAAAAGTTTAAGTAGTTCTTTCCCTCAAGCCATCTCCCTTCTAAAAAAAGAAAAACAAGCAAACTAAAAAGCAAACAAAACAAAAAAAAAACCCAAATCGAAAACAAGCTATGCAATGAAACACCTTCTGGCATTTTCATTTTTACTTTTAAGCAGTGTCATGCAATTCCATTGGCTTGTTGTAATGTGTGTTCTACGATCACTTTCATACTTCTGCAGTAGAGGGTGTAGGACGTTTTGAACTTCCTTGCATCTTACAGTGACTCACAACATAGCACAGGGACTTGCAAAGTGCAGGAGAACCTCAAAAGCTCTAAGTATTGGGAGACACACCTAAGAAAGGATTTGTCTTGTCTAGTTTTAGAGGTCTACAATGATGTCACCTAAGCCTACATTAATATTTCAGAGATATGCTTAATTTTAAATTTCTTTAGTCCTAAGAGAAGTAACGGAGGTGAAAATTCAGTCTGGCATTGATAGCAATCATTGGTAGGACTAAAAAATTAAAACTATGACAGAGAGGTTTTTGAGCTAAGTGCTCAAGTCATAGGACATAGTATCTTGTGGTCCTCTAAGCAGATCTGCACTAGAAATATATTAGATACTGTGCCAGAAGGTTTCACAGGAAGCTGCACAAAAATAATGATGAAAGGGAGGCAAAGACTTCAGGCTCTGAAAGTTTGTACTTGCTTGCACAAATCTTCGCTAACTTAAAACTTCTCTCCAAAAGTAGCTTCAACAAATTCTTGATTTTCTCCCGCTGTCCTAGTTCTCCTAGCCAGTGCTCTTTATATGATTCTTGTTCTCTTCCTCTAAATGATATCTTACTTTCTTTCTGATTTCAATTTCCTCTGGTAAGTAGTGATAATCTCTTTCTTACACACTGATCATATCTGGTTTCATCTCTCTCTTTCATGCCCTCCTACACATTTGCTGTTTAAATTGTTTGAGAAATATATGTATATGGAGACTGACTTAGGGAATTTCAAGCAATCTTAATAGTTGCAAGCAATAAATGTCTCTGGTTTTGTATGTCTCTCTGGACACCATAACTTTTATTATATATGTAATAATAATTTATTGCACTCCTAAAATTAATTATATAAGAATTAAAATAATTGCTATTACTCAGTATTTCAGGATACAAGTATTCTTTCTTTTAATAGTAGGAAAAATTCAGATACTGTCTCTTGCAGGAACAACTGAGACACAAGAAGAGATTTAACTTCGTGAAATTTAGTGCCCAAGCAGTGGCATGGCAAGAGAAACTTGTTGAAGTTAATGAGGAAAATTTGCAAGATGCTTGGCTTTGGATAAAAGGGCTTGAGGTAACATGGCACCTAATTATTACAAAGAGTTTGTAATAAAGTGTGTTTGTTTCATTGTTTGTTCAAAGTTGTGTATGTTGCTCCACTTTCTGTGTGGCTGGGGTGATTTTGCATAGACTAAGTCTTTGACTTGAGTAAGCTGACACTATAGATGATGGGTAAAATTAAGTAGATCTGAATACAATGTGTTTGACAGGTATAATAATCCTTTAAAAATGGACCTGTTTATGAAATCATATTAATTCAACTTGAAGCCTGCTGTGTTCAGTAGCCAAAATATGAGCATTGGCCAATTTTAATTCCATAGGAATGCTGTAATCGCTCAGACCCTGCATTTAAATTTGTCATTCTTACTGCAGGGCTGCTGCATGGATGACAGGTATTGCTGGCTAACTTACAGCTCAGAGGTGGTGCAGGAGACCAAAGCCAGCAAACTGGAGAAGCATTTCTAGTCCCTTTTGATGGACAGACAGCTAACTTTAGGTGCCATAGAAACATAAGAACAATCATACTCAGACCAAACATCCATCTACCCAGTATTCTCTCTCTGACAGTGGCCAAAGTCTGAGTGTTTTTCCCTGAAATAAAGTAGAACTGCTGGTAGTCAGTCACAGTCATCCACCAGATTGTAATTATAAGCAGCTTTAGGACCACTTAATGTGTAAAATGTGGTCAGCAATGTTATGAACACAGGACTAAAAATCAGTCATGCAAAGATATAGATACATCTCACATTATGTTTTTTAGCACAAACCCCCATGTTCATGTAATAAAACTCCTCAGCATTACGACAGCTCTTCCTCAGATAATATGAAATTCCTGGGGATGTGGGAATTGGGTAAACAACATAATACCTTTGAGACTACAGAGCAAGATCAATAACTTGGTATTCTCAGAAAGCACTAACAGATCAATACACAGAGGAAAGGCAGTATTAGTGTGGCCTCCCTGAGCAGCTGAACACTTGTAACTGAGCTTATTTAGCCTTATTTTGCTGCCCTCCTTGAGGCTTGAAAACTTGTCTTTGTTAAAGTCATGTGTTGTACAGCATCATGAAAGTTCAGTAATACTTTGAACTACCATATTTTGATGTCATCTTATATATGCCTTAGTGAGTGGCCTTTTCCATCATTATTCATGAATTTTTGCTTACAAATTTCATTCTAAGTTCAGATCTAGGTATCCGAAATGGAATAAGAAATGGCACAAGAAAAGGCTACTTTCTTTCAGGGATGGCATGTGCTGCTGACCTTTTAACCTCTTTTAAGCATTGCAGGTATAAGTCTGAGATCAAAAAGCTGGCTTTACAGTGAAGGCGAAATGAGTAGAGGGTTGCTCTGGAATCTTATTCAGAGTAGATCCTTTGATTCCATTTTATGCTTTTTGGTCCCAAGATTATGAATAAGGACGCTGAAATATAAACAGTAACTAACTTCTCCTTAAAAATTATTTAGGTGTGATAACATTTAAAATTTCAGTGGTAGGACTGTCATATAGTTGAAATATGTAATTGTTATTAAAACACTGATAAAACTGGTGTTTATTTGTAAGAGTAGCAATTGAGAAACCTAAAATGAACGGCTTTTTCCATAAGGTACAGGGGTATTTTCTGCACATCATCAGCATCCACCCTATGTTCTCATGATGTAAAAAGAAGTGAAGGAGGCTCTTTTGTTTTAAATCAGTTTGGCCAATTTACACATGGTAACGAGCCATGTTTCTAACACTTTATAATTACTAAAACACCAGGTGTATTAGATAAATTTAACAACTTTGGCTGGTTATTTCTTACAAGTGGGTACTGATAAGGATTGCTTGTGAGTCAGAAGATAAGATAATTAAGTTGATGAGCTATCATATTGCCTGGCCCATACACTCTTATGTCTCGGGGTCCGTGGTGTTGAGGTGACCCCAAGAATGTAAAAGTCCTTGTTGTCCCAGCCCGCGCAGCCGCAGAAGAGGTCTGAATGCACAGGGTCGGCTTCTCAAGGTTGTTTTTATTTTCTCTTATCTATAACATTCTTTCTCTGACCTGCTGAGCTCTGTCTAGCAAGCGGCCATGGTATTCTGTCTGCCCTCTAGGGTGGTGTTTACATTTTATACTAAAAACTCTGTGTACTATGTTTACTATAATGTGCCAATATCTATCATTTATGTTAGACAGTGTGTCTACTTAAGCCATTAGAAAAGTGTCACCATCACACCAAGACATGGAGGACAAGAAGAAGGAAAAGACGGTCAGGACACACCCAAATCCCTCCATCTCGTCCCCTTGAACCCCATTCTAAAAAGCCCCAAAATTCTACTTTTTCACCCTGTGTTAATCCAACTACCACACTACTCAAACCCTTGTGGCTTGTAATTCCTCACACAAAGTTGGCAGTTTTTCCCACGGGCTAAAATTGAAGCCAGAGGTGTTTTTGACTTCATGCCAGGGTCTCCGAGCCCCCTGCCAGGGTCTTGAGACAGCCAGGGCAGCCAGAGGGATGTCCTGGATTCCCACACTTATGTAGCCATACAGAGTAACTGTCAGAATGTACCTTCTATTCCATTTCACCTGATTTCCTTTGCCCGGGTGGGAAGGACTGGAAGAAATTTTAACACAGTTCATAGGACTGAAGAAATAATGCTATCTCTTAGCATATTTTTGCATGTATGGGTCAATGTTAGGTATTTACATTTATCTTCTGTAATGCATTGTATATGTGGATGCTTAATCTCTTCTTACACTGCTACAATCCTCACTGCCCTCCAGAACAGTACTCAGATCTTATACAAGCATAAAACAGACTCTTATCTTTTTAAAGGTTTTGCTTTGGTTCCATTAAAAGACTAAGACTAGATGAAATAGTTTTTCATACTGGTAAACCTTACATGTACCTTTAGTTTGGAAAGTTTTGTACGCAATGTTTGAAAGGTGGACAGTCGAAGATATGAAATGTAGGGCTTAGGTTCCTAAGCCATGAAATGCATTTCATTGAATTTAGTGTAAAAAGAAGAAAGGCAGATCATGATCACTAAGTATGTGAATGACATAGGAAAAGTGCTAGTATTAATCCAATGGAAATTTTTAGTGAGAACTATGTTAGTTTGCTGGGCATGTTTTGTTGCTATAGCTAACTTTTGTGCTAAAATATAAATGATACTTACAACAGTGTGTGAAGGGGGTAGATGGGAGATAGTCTGCAAAAATATGTTCAGAAAACCAAGAACTCCTTTACCAGTTTTGGAGAAATAAAATTGTGCAACTCTTTTGAGCAACTTTTTAACTGTTTGCTTAAGTAAAATATGTGTTTCAAGGGAGTGTGATGAGTTGGCAAGCAGGAGCATCAGTGGTAGAAATTAAGAGAATGCATCTTTTGTCTTACATCTTCCTATCTGTTTATAGTCTTTTAGTGGTTGCTTTTACTTGTACAGCTCAGATTGCTGCTGCCAGCATTTTGCTTCTGTGTGTTTGCATAAGCACTGAATACCAATCTGGTACCAATTTATTTTACTTTGACACTTGCTTAGTTTTTGTTAGCTACATGACATAAATGTTTTCACCATTTTATTAGTCATTTTGGTTCTGTATTATCCCTTGAATCAGTACACTGTCATTATGAATTTAAGAACAGAGGCAAAAATTTTTTTGTATTTATAGCTCTGTCTTGGTTGTTTTCTCTTTGGTTGCTTAGGTTGGAAGTTCCACAAATACACTCAAAGCTCTCCAGATTGCTCTTGCTGATTCTGACACTCAGGCTATTTATCTCTTGACTGATGGGAGACCTGACCAGGTATTTCAAAATGAGAAAATAGAAAATGCAGAAAAGAGGTGCCAGCATTTGGAATTATGAGATGAATGTCATGCCTACAGTGCTGAGTGTTGTGGTGTCTCTTGATTGTTTATTAGCATTGTTTCACAGTTTTTCTAGCTAAGAGCATAAATTAGTATTTTACCAAAGAATAATTTGGCTTCATGTACAATTCATATTCTTATTGTTAATATTTTTATTAAGTTCAAAATTAGTGAATAAGTAATTTCTTTTTACCTTGTTAATAATGTCTTTTATACCTTTTTAACAGTTAAATAAAGGAAATGGCTGATATTGTTTATAAGTATTAAAGTTCAACCAACACAACAATTATATTGCAAACATTGCATAATTTGTCAAGATTTTTAAGTATTTTGAAAAACTGAAATGTCAAAATTTAGAGAACTGAGTCAATAATTTTTTTCTACCAGATCCTTCAGCATTTTTGGAGATGGTTGATCTACTTTTTCACCTAATTTTTATTTCTTTATGGGAGGAGGAAACTAGCTTTCCAATTTTTTCAGCCTCTACTTCATTTCCTGGTATTGACTCAACTTTTCTTTGAACTAATTTGGTTTCTTAAAAAGATCCACACTCATATACTTCCAAAAATATTTTTATATGTATCCAATGATACTAAACACTAATGTAGTAGTTTAATTTCCTAAACATTAGTAATTTATTTTAAAACTTTAGAAACAAAGAGTACTGATTATATTACAATTTACATCGTGTGCCTTAATGCACTTATCAGTCTTTCAAACTCAGTTTTAAATTAGCTCATTTAGCTAGTTTCTGATGGAAATAGCAATCTGTATAAAGTGGATGCTTTTAACTGATCTGTATCTGTCTCTGAGCAGAACGGCTGATTAAATTCTTACAAACTCTCCATATTTTGATAAATATGTTTCTAGATGCCACATTTTTAACATAAGGGTTTTTTTTTATTTTCAGCCCCCCCAGATAATTTTGGCTGAAGTCCAACTTCACTGTGGGATTCCCATCCATACTGTATCCTTCAACTATGATGATATAGAAGCCAATAAATTTTTGTATGAACTGTCTACTAGAACAGAGGGACGGTTTCATTATTACAACATTTATTTGAGTGATCCTGATACTACAGAGTTTATTGTTGTGAGTATCTGAAAATAAATAGATTTGCTGCTTCATGCTACTTTGAAGAGCCACATGACTTGCATTATTGAGATTTCATATTACAATAGATTACCAAAAAAGAGAGGGTTAACCCTAGTCAGATTTGACGTGATATGAAAGCAATAATATGATTGTTCTGCTTGTGAGATTTTTCTAGACAACAACAAAAAAGGCTAAATATAATCCAAAGTACATTTGTAGTGCTATTGTTGCAAACACATTCTCCCTCTCCTGAGGTCCCCTGCTTCAAAACTAAAACCTAAAAGTACATGTAGACCATGTTTCTCTGGAAGAAACATGTGATCTCTGCTATTTCAGTAATAAGTTACTGTTTAAAATGAAAATATGGTTTGTGTCCTGTTAATAAATAAGAGAATGCAGAGCTGAATTTGAATTATAATGAATCTATGGATTTTGTTTCAAGTTTGTTCTACAGAAGCTGCTTGGGAGAGATCTGTAAGGAGTAAGATGACTAGAATAGCAGTCATCTATCAAGTGTGACTAAGCAGCTCAACAATCCCCAATAGGAAATTTCTGAATAGACTAACAGAAACCCCCTTTTGAAACGTATTCTTGCTTTTAATTAAAATTAACACTCAGTGAATTGATTCCATAGATTTCAGAAATGGTGGTAGTTGAACCATGAGAATAAGCAGTAAGAAGACAGCACTGGGAAATTTGAACTTTACAGACACCAGTTAGAAGGAAGATGTGAAAATAATTCAGCACTTGAAAAATGTCAGTGTACTGGGCAATTTCAGTGATTCTGCTGGTGTGGACTGTGTGACACTGTTCATGTTGGAAAAATGAGGGCCAGAGTCTGTGTTGTACTCTCCAGACTTGGACATGAGAGCCTCTGGCCCTGTGGGAGCTGTACAGGGATCATTATTGGAATTTCCTTCCTGTTTCCTCCTCTAGCCTAAATGATTCCTAGTCATCTCCAGTGTTCACTTGAAAAGTATGTTTTTTGCTTCCCTGGGACTGGGACACTATATGATACAGCTGAGATCTGTAGAATGACTGGCTGCCCCTTGTAATGTACATGTCTTGTATTGTGTTTTATTTATTTGCATACTTGTTTTCTTGCTTGCTTGAAATGAGTGGAGCTAGTGACCTCATTGCCTTCTTTGGAAATACAGCTGTTTGTATCTCAAGGGGTAACTGGCTAGTTAGGGAATGCTTGCCATTTTCCTAGAAAGGAAGAATAATTTGAAAGGCTATAAAGACAAGCACAAGAGCCTACCTGAAAAAGTATACAAAATTTGGAAGCTCTCCTAAGTCATTATTTGGAATTGTTACCAGAACTTGCATCATTTCAGTTCAGAAATGAAACCTATTTTGGAGTAATTGTACTAAAACATTTGATTTTCTTTTTGTTAGAATAAAGACATACATCTTTTGAAAAGAGAAATTGATCAAGGAGAGAAAGATCTAGAGAAAGTGAAGACCTTTCATGAGAAAAGTCTGATGATGAATTCTTATAGTGAAGAAAATTATCCAGAGAAGAAGTATGTCCTCATTCTGTTATTATGTTAATGATAGGTGTGAATTAGCTCTTATATTTTTCCTATTTAAAAGATGGTTGTTGCTTTCTTACTCTCAGAGGGGTTTTTTAACAGCCAAAGTAATGGAAAAGAAAAATCTGGAAAAATTTGCTAATACTATGATGCCTGAAACAAAATTATTTTAAATATACCAATAGTCTCAACATATTTTGAATAATTAAATGAAAGAGAAAATATTTTTTTCTCTCCAACACATGGTAAAATTGGTCCCTCTGACCTAGAGAATTAATGAGAAATTATTTTCATCTAAATAGAGCTGGCTTGATACCTCATGGCTAATTGGCCGCTCATTCCGATATGCTGATTGAAGCATAAATTGTGTACAAATATACTTTTGTATTTATTTGTGCAGTGATATTAAAAAACATTTAAAAATGCATTAAAATAAATCAGATTTTTATGACAGAAATCTATTTGAAACAGTAAAGGAATGAAAATAAAGTAAAAATTATTAAAAGTGGACAGTGATATGTTATGATTTCATGTAGGATGTCCAGTATGAAAATATTTTCAGGTGCTTATTTCAGAATTTGCATTTTTTTTTTTTATTAATGCTGGGACATAGATATATATGTATGTGTATATATATATATATATATGCATATGTATGTATGTGGCAGATATTCTCATTGCTGATGGTAGTTACTTAGCCCTGGGATTCAAAGTAGCTATAACAAAGCATTCTGTTCTTATTACAAATATATGAGAGTAAAGAACATATTTAAAATAAACGAAGAAATTACATTTAAAAAGTTTAAGAACCAAAGAATATTTTAACCTCCTTTGAACTTTCCTTTGAAATGCGTATTAATATAACAGAAAAAATATGTTGCACTGTTCAAAGCATTTGAAATCAGTGTTTATATTGCCAGAAAACTTCAGCTTAGTGTTTTTTGAACTGGTGTTATATAGTTGCAGTAATTTCTTTTTGTCACTTACAAGCTGTAATCACAAGCAGACACACACTGTGTCCCTGTTTCTAAACACACTGAAGAGCTGAGTACTTCTCTTAGGAGTAGGCCGTGCTGTGCTTCAGAAGAACCATCAGTGCCATCGCATGAGCAAACCAAGCAAAGCTCTGCTGCCAGTCCAGCCCAAAGAAAGAAAGAATTATATGCAGGTAAGACTCAAATGAGGTGAAATTGTCTTCAGAATTCATTCACTAACTTGAAAAGAATCTGTTACAAATAGCAAAAATCATCCCTCGTTTTGGGAACAAATTGATAATTTGCTGTGTGAAGTAATTATAATTTTGAAAATCTAAACTTCTCTTCATCTCTACTTTTCTGCCATCCTACTTATTTGGCCCAAAGAGACAAACAAATGTCTGCTCATTTGTGCTTTGTCACAGGTCCTGCCATGAAAAAGTAACTATTTTAACAGAATGTTTTGAAAGCTCTGTAAACAGTTTTTTAGCAGTATATATTAAACCCTAATATCTTTTTATTCTAAGAACATAATTGGCAAGAATGAAGAGGTGATCTGTATTGTACCAATTACAGCATTACTTACACTAATGTTTCTCCTTACTACATCCATACTACTACATTTCTCCTGGAAGCATCCTTTGTATGCAGTCTGAAACTAAATTTACTCAGCTGAAGTAAAATAAACCCTCATCTTTGGGGAAAATACAAAGTACAACTTAGTGCTGAAGTACTTTTCTGTTTGATGTATTGTTTAGGTAGTCCCTTAAAAACTGAATACCAAAGAGGAGCTCAAAAATCTCAGGCATGTAAGAGCAGTAAGTTAGCTCTTCCTTCCTTTCCCTTTCAATCTCTACAGATCAAACAAAGGCAAGTCTGCTGCAAATCCAGAACCGTGGTGTGAAATTTCGGGAAGAAAGCCCAGAGGAAGGAGTGTCTCCAGAGGAAAAGAGTTTTTCTGTCCAAAAGGGTGTGAAATGTACAACCATTTTCAAAGGCAAGTTGACAGAACAAGAAGCTCCAACTGGGGAGGATGGTAAGGTTTCTCCCATTACATTTGTAACTCATGGTACCTCATTTGAGGCAAAACTGCGCAGATCTGCAGTACCAAGGACTGAATCTCAGCAGAGATACAGAGTTGGACATGAAGTTGGGTGTTGTGACAGTGTCCTTACAGCTGTAGCCAGACTCCTGCCAGTTCCCAAACTAGCTGTTTACAACTAGGTTTTCAATGGGCCTTAGAAATACATCCAGATAGTATTAATTTCTTTCAGTAATTAGTCCAGCTCTGAACTTTATGATACATCTTCTAAATCATTCTAAAACCTTACCTATGACACTTGAAGATGTTTGACTTTTTAAAATTTTAGCGTCTTATGTTTAGTTTTTTATATATCTTTTATAGAGATTTTCATAGTGGTCTACCTTAAATTAGCTACTCCTGGCCATCTCATTAGCAGTAGTACTTGGTGTCACATCTTGACTTGGGGAATAAGCTGGTTAATCTTTGGTCTTGGTCAAAAATAAATAAACTGAAACAAATTTCAGTTTAAAAAACCAATTGCCTTCCTATTTTATAAATTTCCTCTCTGGCTCAGTAAGGCTCATCAGGCATATAGTAACACTGTTACTATTGATCAAGCACCAGGAAGGCGAGGAAAACTAATTTTCACTGATTAATTTAGCAACTGATATGTTGTACAGTCATTGTGCATGATGCTGCTTGTAGGTTCAAATTTAAAAAATGGTGCTATTATATGGCAACTTATATATTTATACTTTTGTGTGCACAAAATGTCTGAGTTAACAAAATGCAAATGTTTTCTCTTAGATCTGAAAATGCAGAATGTGAAAGAGGCATCTAAAAGGTATGTGCATGCATATGTAAATGCACAACAAAACTTACAGTTTACATATTTTCTTCAGTCTTTTCAAACCTTTCAAATGTATTTCTACCTTGAGCCACATCTCACAGTCTCTCTTTTCTAGCTCTCTAGATGTCTCTTCAGCTCTTTGGTTAAAGACCCACGGCTTGGCTGCTAGGCGACTCACCATCGTGGATGCCTTAGCTCCTACAACTGTCCTTCACAGTACAAAATACATCCCAGTTCTGGACAAGCACGTCGTTTCTAAAGTATTTGATAAGGTAAAACTCCTACACTGTTTGAAAGCTAGAAGAAAACTTGACAGTGTTTTCAAAAGGTTCTTTAAAGTTAATTTCTATGAATGTCATAATAACATTTTCTGGTACTGTAGATTGTTGATGTGCAGTAACTGTATCCTGCATATCTGAATGTTCATTCGTGCATCAGTAAGAAGATTAAACTGATAGTTAGTAGTATGTCTTGCATACTTTGCCCTTAAGTTCTTGCACAGTTACCAGCTGATGTCAGTGTGCAGCCATTGGGTGTTTGGCAATTTCTTGAGCACCGCATCCTCCACTGATACTTATATATTCACTAGAGGATGTCTATTAGTCCATAAAGTCATCTGGAAAAGGGTGCTGGTGCACATTTTGTGGATATGTGCACTCTCAACTTTTACATGGGACTGCTAAGATATTTTGAAGAGTGTTGTTCAGTAATTAAAATTAAATTTTGAGAGCTTTAAGACAGTTGTAAGATTGTATAAAATTTTGGGGGAGTTTTGTATCATAAATTGCTATTCCACTTACAGGAAATCCATTTCATGGCAAATTGCTCTAATTTTTCTTGTGTAATGCATCCTACACAAGTCCTATGAATATGCTGCAGCTCATGTCAGTTAATAAAAGCTATTTCTTTAAACAATGCTCAAAGAAAAAGCTAAACTTTTTTTAAAATAATCAAGAAAGAAAAAGGGATTTGTAATAGAATGTGGTATAGAACTAAGTAAAAGGTTTATAGCAAATGCACACAATTTTACATTTTAAAGTATTCATGCTTGTTTTTTAAATTTAGGAATGGGAATTTTTGCTAAAGCATGCAGACTGTAGAAGAAAAACCAGTTCCTCTCTTTGGTAAAACCAGATCCTCTCTTTTGGTAAAACCTAGTCAAAATTACAATTTGTAAGGATTTTTTTTAAGTGTGATTTTTAAAAAATACAATTAAAAGAGAAGTGTTTTCATATGAGAACATTTTTAAAGGTACATTTTAACATTTCAGATGTAAAATAGCCATTTTTCAAAAAAATCAGACATTCAGTAGTTACAAAAGTGTACAAAACAATCTACATAAATGTCAAACAAAAGACATTGTGAATTTCACAAAACTCTTACATCTCATTTGTAAGCAGTCCTTTCTTTTTCCATCTTCTTCTGAGTATACCTAAAATATCCTCATGTTTCTCAATGAACAGCCCTTTGAGTCCTTTATAGACAACCCTTGCAAAAAATAAAGCAGTCTGTAAAACAGAGACTTTCTAAGACTGTCTTTCTTTGAAAGTAGTCTAAACTATGATTCAGCAAGTACGTGTACAAGTAGTTTTTAATAGCAATTCATAGGAACTCCTTGTAGTCTGGTTCAGGACTGAATTAAGTTCAGTGTTATTTGAATTAATAGGTGCTGTACAGAATCCAAACAGTGATCCATGGCTTTTTTTAGATTCAGGGATGTAAAGGCAAAATAATAATTTTTGTAATTTCTTCCTACCCACTAATCTCCATTAGTTGTAATAAGACACCCAGTTTCTCAGGCAGTGGAGAATTATTGTTCTATGTGTAAAGGAATGGGTTTTTCTGGATCTGAAGCTGAGTATGGAAAAGAAAAAGAATGTTGAGGGTTGCACACAGGATGAAAGTCATAGAATTTTTGAGCTACGGAGCCCACTTGACCTCAAGCTTCACGCCAGCATATCAAGAAAATAAGGTGAGACTAGACAGTGAGCTTGAATGGGAGACTTCCAGGATCTTGGTTATTCCAGTACTTTAGAAGATTTCATTGAAGATAATAAATGTGCAGATAATTTTGCATTCTTCCTTCTGAGATCTTAGTTTTCTTGGTGTCCGGAATGCAGACATCCTTGTTGGCTTTTCAGGGGGTAGTATAATTTTTATTTTTGGTCTTTGCCAGCAGTGATGATGGAATAAGTATGGGCAGTTTTCTTACCTTGGAGATGCAGCAAGAAGAAGGTTTCCATGACAACTGTTCATTAACAAAAGGCGGACCTGTGGTTTTCAGTTCTGTGCTGTCAGTTTCACCTGAGTCATTTCAAAGAGGTTAATTTATTAAACTACCCATCCAGGTTCGCATTCAGGAAAAAAATAATGGCTTGGGAGCTGGTCTATATTTTGATATGTTAATTATGTTGAAACCTTCCCTGTAGAATCATGTAAATATATGTTATAGGTTGTGGCATCTAAGTACAGGTTTACAAGTCGTGAAGTTTTGACTCAGTGCTTTGCTCAAAAAAATCCGATTTGGCCAACAAAACCATCTTTCTTTGGTCTAAAATAAGAACATTTTTATAGGATTATCGTGCTTTGGTTTTGTTTTTTAGGATTTTGAAATTTATTTTGAAATAAAAGCCATTTTTAAACAAGTGAATTATTTTAGTGTGAAAGTTAAAGTATTTAATTTAGAAAATGGAAAAACATTTTAATAATAAAAAAAATTCTCTGTGATTTCTATCGGCTGAATCTGTCAAATTTCACTTGACTTCATGAGTAGTTTTCATTGTTCTCAAAGTATGCATAGTATTTCAAGTTTAGTATTTGCTAAAAAAATTCCATTCTGTTTTTTGTCTTCAAAAGTACAATAATGTGTTTGTGCTTGTCCAGTCCTTCTGTTCAATACAAAGTATTTTATAAACTGTATTAAATATTCATGTTGCAAATTATGCTGTTTGTATTTGAAAGTACTCTCAGAATTTGTTAGGCTATGTAGATGTGGGCTCCTACATGATGAGGCCCTGCTGAACTTCTGTTACCTTGGATTGAGTAACGTCATGGACAACGAGCATGGCATTACAGAGATGTCATCACTTCCCTGCCTGTCAGCTTTCAGACTTCACCTGGAAATGACAAGTAGCCAGATATCACTGCTCAGAATTATGGGCAGAGATTTACCTCATCTGTCTCCAGCAAGATGCTTTCAGTGACATGTTCCCATTGTCTTTAGCTTCTAAGTGATTTTAAGATTAATTTCATATCAGGAGCTTTGATGTGGTCTGGCGCTGATGTGACATAGATTTACTAATCAGAGAGACGCTGTCCTTGGAAAGAGAGGGTGATACAAAGTCACACCACTGCTCCTAAAAAATGATTTTTGTTGCAATTTGGAATCCAGCTATGCTGAGATTATTCAAATACAAGTAAAGCATCACTGAAAAATGTTCTCAATTAGGTAATTCTCTTTATTGCTCTATTTTCTAATTGTTTGTCTTATTCCCCCAACAGGGGTTTTAGTTTAGTGTAAATTGAACCTCATCCATGTTTTTTTCATCTATATCCTGATCTCAGACAGACTCTTCAGGAAGATTCCCATTCAGTTATATGCATTGAAGACAGTTTTGGGGAGAGTAACAGTCTCTTTCCTCTCCAGTTTCTTCCTTGGATTTTTTTTGTTGCTGTTTATATTCAGCACCAAGACATTGCTATGTAAAACAGCTTTTCATGTATGAACTACTGAATAATTGAAGAGGCTGAAAGATGGTGGGACGTTGGACTGAGAGTTTGGAAGGCATCTTTCCTCCTCTTTTGTCATCCATTTCTACCCTTTTCTCTGCCTTTTGAAGATCTACTCACAGTTGTATTCATTTTTCTTTTATAATGAAATTGACTTACGTAGGTGTTGTTTTGGGAGATTTGAAAAATATTGAAGTTCCTGATTCTGATGAACCTGATTAGTTTCCTAAGTAGTCAAGACAAGTTTCAGTGACCAGTGTCCACCTTGTTCGCTCTTTGGTGGATCAGTGTGATGGTGAGAAATATCTCTCTACAGCTTTACTACTCTAATTCCTTGCAAAATAAAGTCCTCCAGAAAAAGAGCATTAAATACATAGAAAGTAGGAGAGTGTTTTAAGTCAATAAAACCTGGAATATGGTCATACACTAAACATATTTTTTTCCTTCTGACTTACATTATTAGAGTCAGTTGTTTGACAGTACTGGTTGAGTTAGAATTACTTAGTAGTTAGGAATCTTAATTTGTAACTTCTTCATAACGAGATTGTATAATTTTAGAAGAACTGGCTGAAAACTGTGTCTTAATTCTGACATTTGTGGTGCTTAGATTTTTCTTTCTGCAGCTTCCAGTGTTCCTTCTGGCTGTTCTGAGCCTCAGCATGCAGTCGTTCATAAATTTGTATGATAAATGGTATCTGTGTCTTTTATTGTATGATAGATGTTACCATTGGCCCATGTTAGCAGTGACAAGAAGGGGATTGCACTAATTAATCCTTGGGCAGTGAATCTTGATGCCTATATAAAGAAGCTGGAACACGCAATTAAATCCTATGAGAGGCAAGTCTACTCACCAGAAATTTATTATGGTTGCAGTCATGTTTCATTTTTTTTTCTCAGGTACTTGGTATTTTCTCACACATGTTTTGCTCAATACTGATAATTCTACATGTTGACACATTTAATCCACCAAAAACATGTAGGAGAAATTTTCTTTAAAAAAATTAAAGCAGAATGTAAAAACAGATAATAGGCAAGGAGATAAATAACAACATGTTGCTCATATTATGTTGTTTCAGTGACAAAAGCAAAATTCTTTTATTTTTTGGGAGCACACCTGAAACCAGTCATCCCTGAGGTGGAATTTGGCCATAAACATACAATGCTAGCCAGACTTCTAACTTAAAATTAGGCTCCTATATCAATAGACTGACACATTAAGTACCTGCTTTTTGCTGCCAGCTCTCTATAGCATGCATAGTTGCATGCAACTATGCATGCAAGAATATAACTGAGGCACCAATAAGCAATTGAAGATTTAAATTTTGTGGGTTTTTTTTTTGAGAGGCATTTGTATTGTACTTTTTAATTAAATGTTAGTAAACAGAAGTAAAGAGAAAAAAGGCATTAGATCTCTAAACTGCTTCTTTCCATTATCCAACTTTGTGCATTTTTTTGGAAATAGTTCAATTGACTATGGTGTAATTCAGTAATCATATGAGAGCTTTGACTAGAATTATTTAAAAAATATTTTTAGGCTGTATTCTAATAATATCTACAAATATAATTATTTTATATGACCAAAACCCCCTTGATGACAAGTATTTGGTCCTTGTTTTTTGATTAATTTGACAGGGGATCTTTAAGGTTTGAGATTATTTTCCTTGGTAGCTATATATGATCATACCAGTTCTTTCTAAAGCATGTTATAGCTTTGTTTTTCAATCCTATTATCCTATATAGATCTTTTGTGATAAAAATCAAGAATTTTGATTTGAAAATGATCCTTGCTATGTCTAGTATTAATAGAGTTCAGTCTCTCTGTTTTCTTTGTTCTGTCACTGAGACAACACTGTTTTTACCAGGCTGATGAAGAATTCATAGAAATTGATTTGTCACTCATTTTAATAGAAGGTTCAAGTGGTGTATTTGTGATGGTGAATTCTGAAAAAAAATCAAGTTTTTCATTGCTGTGCCATACCATTGAATATTTTACATTTACTGACTTTGATTTTAAAGGAAAGAAAATTGTTTTCTGTTTCATTCTGTTAATGAATTAAGCTCTTATTAGCATTGCCACAGTCTCCCTAAGACTTTGGTGATAAGGATTATTGTTTACTTCTGTTTACCAACAGAGATCAATGAATCAGTGTATTTAGAATAGTAGAATTGAGATCCTACTTCCATGAAAAAGAGGTAGAGAGGACAAATCTACCTGAAGATCCTTATAATTGTCAGTGCAAAAAAAGAGATCTTTCTTTTGCTTTTTCTCTAAAAGTGAAACAGCAAGCCAGTCAATTTTTTAAAATCTAGATGTCACAGCCCTTTTCTAGTAACTGAACTTCCAAAAGCTGCAGTTCAGCTTTGTGAATAGTGGTTGGTCACAAATTTATTCTGACATAGGTAGATGAAACAATACGTCAGGGCACCCAAGTTTCAAGCACAGAAGCAAACAAGCCAGTATTTTCCCCATATTCAAACTGAGTTTAGCATCAGATTTAGAGGGAGAAAAGTGGCAAGGGCAGAATTTTTGTGGTCTGACAAAGAGAATATACAATATTAAAGGAGAAAAACACTGAAAGCTTCATAATGTGTATGATTTTGTTTAGCCAGAAGCTTTTATAACCAACTTAGTTATGGGTGTGCAGATTTAGAAGGATGAAATAGGCATTAAAGCATGCTGAGACTGTATATTGGGAATAAAATAAGTAGTTTGTATTCTAAAAATGCTGGAATATATTTTCTGGTAGTTAAAATGAATCATCAAGAATTTCATATTCAGAATCTGTTGTTAATGTGCTATTTTTTGTGCATGCACCAGTAAATCTGGCAAGACTACTTGCAGTCAATCAGGTTACAATCTGAATTTTTCCTAGTGATGAATTTATTCTCGTATCCAAAGGAAATTTGGAATTTTTTTTTCTAGAATTACAGTAATTGGGATGATCAGTAAAGGTTTATTTCTATAGCTGAAATGAAGTAATTGAATGATGGCTTGTTTGTGATGTCAAGCTAGATGATCTTATAAGAGTTCAAAATTTCTGTCTTAAAAAGCAAAACCAGAAAGTTTAATGGTACTTTAAAAAAAATCTCAGAACTGCATTGCTTTGGGATAATCACTTCTGTTTTCCTGTCAGTAGTTTTTCTTCATAGCCAGAGTTTAATGAATTAGAAACCTGAATGGCACAACTGAGGGGTAATCTTAGCAGGGAAAAAATTAGAAATTAGCATTACTACATTCAAACTACATTTTCTGAAAATGTTTAATTGGAGGAACTGTGCAGCTTAACTGGCATTTAATCAGTTTTGTTATTTGATTTAACTTGCTGGTGCTGAAGACAACCATCCATAGAAAATCCTGGCAGGAAGCAGCAGTGATTGCCATTAAACCTTCTATGACCCTGAAATAGTCATGCTGTTATTTGATGGAAGATACTGCTTTCCCGTCTTCTTTTGCAGTTGATAATTTCATAGCTGAATGATAAGGATACAGTTTGATGATACAGTGTGCTTAGAATACAAATCAGTGCAGATATCTTAAGAAACTGTGTTTATTTGCTAGTTTTAAGATGATCAGCTGCACAAGGAACTGCATTCCCTCAAAAACTGCTTTCCTTTCTTTAATAGGCGCCTGAACCTAGTTATTTGGAGAGCACTATCTCAGGAGGAAAGAGACAAGTAAGCTATCACTTTTGGTTTTCTAATGTATCTCTGAAGGGCTGGTCATAAATATTTGGTAGTTTTTTATCACTGTTTCTATAACCAACAGGTTTAATTTTCAAATATTTCATAAATATACCTTGTGTTCAAAAATGTATATATGATATGGTGTGATATGAAATTCTGGACCTCCTTTTTGTGGTGTCGATTATTTTTAAAGGAAAGAACTTGCATTCCATTTGAATGTTGCTTCTCTATCCTTAATCAGTGTCAAGTGGAGGGCCTTGGGAGGGCAGCATGTCATTGCTTTTGACAGCAAAGTAAATCTTCTCTCGCCCCATAAGGAGCTCTCTAGTGGCTGGTTTGTTAAGGTGTAATAAGCACCTTAAAAGCATGTGCTGGAACTGTATATCACTCTGGAAGTTTGTACTGTGTTAGCCTATTTTTTAATATTGATTTAAAAAATTAATTGCTATATAAACATCAGTGAAGTTAGCATCTGTTTGTGCCAGAGAATAAAGCAAAGATCAATTAATGAAAACTGAATGCGCCTGAAATAGATCTTCACAGAAAAATGGGAATGAAAACTAGAATGCTTTTAAGACATTAGCTAATGAGTAAAAAAACCTACAGTTCTATCATTAATAAGGAGAACTAAAACCTCATTCTACTGCAGAGAGGAAATGAAGACTGTTAAACAAAACAGCATGTAATGAAAGAAAAAGAAAATAGATGTCTCTTGATAGACTGTGAGTTGCAGAGTATAGAAATTTGACAGAGTATCATCCACAATGTTTAATTATTGATCACATATGGCCAATTATGCGTGTAATTAAAAAAATGTTGTAGCAGTTGCACAGTCTATTGCTAGAGGAGCATATAAATCTCGTGCATAGACATTAATATTATGTAGATAGATAAAAATATTGTGCACAGGTATTAAAATATTTGGTATGGTTTTCAGAAATTATGGCTCAGTCACTTGAATTTCTCTGTAGCTGTGTTTCTATAAGATACAGTTATACCAGACATGATTGTTTGACCAAACACAGCAGTATCTGGATGAAATGCAGGAACTTGTAGCATACAGAAAATAAATTGGGCAAATCTGATTCTTTATTCTGCCTTCACAATTTGTGACTCTATCTGTAGAGCACTGATGCAATTTAAATTCTTCCTACTTGTGATTATTAATTTCTTAAAAAATATATTTTTTTAAGATTTAAAGAGGATGGGCCAGTCCAATATATGCATCATAAAGAAACTTTGCTGGAGGCTTTAGAGAATTTGGGATGGCCAGTTTCCTATGAAGATGTAAAATTGTTAGAAGATGAGATATTGACAGCATTAACATATATACAACAAGCCTCTGCTCTTCAGGAAACTGTCAAAAAGGAAATGGAGAAAAGCTCAGAATCACACATAAGCAACAATAAAAAGGTAATGGGAAGAGATTTTTTTTTCCCTTAGATATTCCTCTTCACTATATACCTCTGGAATATTTTTTTCCATCATCTTAGATAATGAAGTAGAATTGTAGCATGATGCTAAATAAAATGGATAGAGGAAAGAAGATAGTTAAGAAGAGAGCAAGCTTACAATTACTTTTTTTTAAATATTGGGGAAGTAGAAGTTCTGAAGCTTCAGAGAGAGCCACAGAAATCAAGCCTTTTACAAATAAATCACAGCAAAGGATCTTCTCTGCTGCAATGATAGCAGGAAAGAGAAAGAACAGATATATTAAAGGCAATTTAGGTACAAGATTTCTGGTTGGTTAATATCTGATAAACAGTACTAAAAGATCTTCTAATATTGGAGTAATTCACTGTAATCTTCTGTGGTACATTTCTTGTAAAAGAAAATATAGAGAGAAGAGGTGGGATTCAACTTCATTTTTGTACACTAAAATTTAACTGTCTCTAAAATGTGGGTATATGTGAACTGGTGGGCAACATCACAACATTGTGAACTGAGTCAGTGGCACCTGGAGCTCATTCTGAAGTGGACACTTACTTTTGGCTAGGCAGAGGCTTATTTTCTCTCTTCATTTCATTAATACATGAGTCTAGCATTAACACATTAGTCTAGCTACTCTGAAACTATGATTGAAATTAATGTTGTTGTATATATATATATGTGTGTGTGTTTTCTGTAGTTTTTGAGTTTTTTAATTCCATTAAGACTGCATATTTGAAAACATTTTAACGTCTTCATAAAACATATGATCTTGATTCATTTTACATTAGCTTGAAAATATTACATTGCTGCTAGAGCTAGTTTGATGATTGATTTACCTATGCCATATAATGTCCCAATACAAGAGCAGCAGAAACATGTTTATGTTTCATTTGTTGAGTGTAATTTTACTGTTGCCTTGGAACAACCAGTGTGTGCTCTCAGACATGATGTGATTAACATTGTGCAATCACTTATCCTGAGTCAAACCTGCTTTAGGAGTCTAATCAGAGCAGCATCTTCAGTAATTGCTAATCTGCAACTGAAAGGCTTCAAGAGTGAGCAGCAGAAATGCAGATGTAATTAGAATTCTCTTTATGTAGTAGAAAAACAATGGGAGAAAATGAAGAAAAATGGGAAGGCTTTAAAAAGTTTTGTTGAAGGTTTTGCCAACTGTAATGCCTGCCCACAAAAGGGTATAGAGAAATAAACTGCCAACGGAAATACATTACAGCTAGGAAATGATATGGCACTGAATGAAAATTGTCATTGTGACATCATAGAAAAATCACAATTATCATGAAACTACTCAACAAAGCAGACTTTTAAATTTCCTGATGAATTTTTCACTAAATTTTAAATAAAACACCTTAGTTTTCAGCTCTTTCTTTTTAGGCTCTTTCATAAAAATGGGCTAGGTCCATGCAGAATGGGCTTGTTCCCACTGGCACCTAGGGAAGAGTGGTGGTTGCTTGACTATGGAGGTGTCAGGATTATGAGAACCCAAAGTTTGAGCCAAGATACAGATCTGTGGGTATTCTTCATGTCTGTTCTCACTTATAATAGGAAAGTGCAAAGACTATTATTTTTGAAAGGGAATTAAAAAATGTAGCAGCTACTGGAAGAAGTAAACAAAGTCTCCTTCACCCACTGTGGTTTAACGCATTGCCTTCAACAGAAGCAGAGTGAAACATGGTAAAAACCCCTGAGAATCAGATGGGGCTCTTTTGTAATAAAAACACTGAATGCCAGAAATGGCCACTCCAACAGTGTCTGGGTCAGTCCTGCTGAACACCTAAAAGCTGTGTGAGAGAAAAGAAAGATGGATTTGAATTTACACAGTGTTTCTGAGCCACCTGAATTCTGCACTACTCGGACTCCTCATTGTGGATGCTTGTGTCATCTTCAGTATTTGGATTAATGTGGAGTGCTGGAAGTTGCCCAAGTTATTAGTTAAGCAATACAAATTAGTTGATAATAAATATTCAGCAGCAGCTGTCCTTTTGGAGGCTGAGGAATTAAGTAAATGCTTTACCCAAATGCTTTTTTGTGTCTGTGGAACTGTAGGTCTGCTCTCAAATCAGCCTTTGTTGAGTTATACTTCAAGCAGCCAGTTAAGCACTGTGAAGAGCCCCTGGTTTAGTCTGAGTTTCAAAACCCAAGCTGTTGGTACAATTAATATTCTGTAGGGGTAAAGAATAAGCTAGAAAAAATACCATATATCTCCAATTTAAAATACCTCCTTGCCTCTTTTGTGTGTTTTACTTATTTTTAGGAGTTTTTTTCTAGGGTTTTTTGTGATTTTTGAGGGGGAGTTTGAAAAAAAGAGATTGTGATAATTATAGTGAAACTGAGAACAAACAATTTAGTCAAAGTTACTAATATATTTTCCATCATTATTGACTACTAGGGAAAATCAAATATCAAATCAAATACATTTTTTACAAAAAAAAATGTCATCAGAAAAAGAAGCAAGTCATACACATCCTAGCAAGCAGGGGTTTTATTAAGAGTCTGTGAGGTATGGTCATTTTTCAGAACAATGTGTAGATGTGTGGAAAAGTTTGAGATTTCAAGTTGAATATTTTTATGATTCAGAAGAACTGGGTGCCTGCAAATTGTTCATGAGGTAGGCTAATAAATATTTTTAAAATTAATGGTGAAATTGATTTATTTAATGGTGTAAATAAATGCCAAAATTTTCATTCAGTGGTGAAACTGATTTATTATAAGCAAGTTTTGCACTTGCTTGTAGTTTATATTTAGGAGCATTATTGTGAGCAGAATGGCAAAAATAATTAGTGCATGAAGAACCCAAACTAGTGGGGCAGAATAATGGATAGTGGCAGGTCTGGAAGATGAAGTATAATATTTTGCTAAAATGGAATGTTATAGAATGGTTGAAAATGTCAATTAAATTTTGAATTTATAGTAAATAAAATTTTTTTCCCAGACACTTGAAGACTTGTTTGAACATTTTTTGATTTTGTTTTTGACTTTTTAATGATTCATCCCATACAGTGAGGTACTTCTAATATAAATCAGATTACTGTGAAAACTCTCCTATCTGGTCAAAATAAATGTGTAGAACAAATTTTCTTATTCTGAAAAAAGAGCTGATTTTTCCTTACCTCATGCTTTAATATGAATTGTGCAACTTCGTGACATTTTTTGTTGAAAAACAATAGCCAGAGCACATGAAAATACAGGTATTGTTATAACCATACAGAACAGGATTTTATAGTGAAAACTCTTATATGAATACTTCCTGTACTTAGAAGTATTCTGAAAGTTTAAAGTATTTCCAGCTTACTGTGAATTCTGTACAGATCTCGTAGCATTACATTGCTTCAGTTTTTAAGTAATTCCAAAGAATAGATTAAGGCTGACTGCATTAGCTTTTGTAAAGAAATAATTATGTCAAATTACAGAGACTTGAAGAAGAAAGTGGGAAGGTGAAGTCTAAGACAAGACAAAAATGTCAAATCTTTGTGACTCACAAAGGCCAAAAGCTAATTGCAAGATCAGATGTCACAGGATTTTATTATCCAGGTATACATTTTTGTCTGCATTTACAATAGCATTTAGTGTTCCTTAATACTGATGAAGTATAAGTTGTGCTCACAATTAACTACTTCTTTCTCAATGACATTTACTATTGCATGTGCATATTAATGAAAAATGAGTATATATTTTGTGTGTGCACATATATATACATTTATAAGAAGACATTCATTTTGTAAAGTTGGAGAGCAATGATATGCTTGTCTATGAAAAGTATGGAAGGAAATTGTAAGCCAAGCTTTTGTGTGTGCCCAAAAAGATCACTAAATGCTGCTGCCTTTTTGTTGAATTTTAAGCCAGAGTGGTTAGTGGGTAAAACTCAGTTCTGTTATTTCGCACAGAGAATATTAAAATATTCTCTGTGTGTATGTGTTTGTGCTACCTTTACTTGTTTGGTTGGGATTTTTTTTTCAATTATATCTTTTTAACTGTGGTAGTAGTTTTATTATGTTAACTGTCAGTTTTATTATGTTAACCTGATCAGCCTACAAATTTCAGACCTGTGCTTGAAAAAGACTTCATTTTCTTTTTATAGCACTATTTAGACTGCTTTGTAAGGCAGGGTTTTTTTTGGGTACAAATGTCTCCATTGCCCTCGCACAGCTTCCAGCAGCTGAATGAAAATGAAGAATGTAATGTATAGACATGGTTGACCTCAGTGGTGTGTGACAGCCTATAGGATTGTTTTACAAAATAATTACATCAAGGGATGAAAGAAAAATAGCTTGAATATTTTATTCTTTTGTTTTTCAGGAACTGTGATAAAGAATATTAGTTCTACCTGTGTACTTGTTGACTTCAGCAATGGGGAGAGCTGTGATGTCCCTGTCAAGTTCACTATACCTGTGGGAGGTGCTATGCCATGCCCACATCTGCAGGTGAAAAACTATTTTTTTATTATTGTAAATATGCATTTTATATTTAAAAATATGAAATTAATTTTATACTTAGGTAATAAGCTATAGATTTTTAAAAGTCTTTTAAATACATTCATTTTAAAGAAGAGTTTTTCATTATAGTAATATGCTATTTTCAGCATGAAGTTTTTCATTGGTTTGAAGCATGTTTTCATTGTAATTCTGTTCCTTTGGTTATTAAAAATATGTGTTCTAAATTTATCTATATTGTTTTCTTGATAAAACATGAATCTTTCCCCAGCCATAGAAGAAAGGTGAGCTATTTATTAGTTATTATTTTCTAGCACATAGATTATAAAGGTAAGAGAGCCTTTTATACTTAGTGTGATTTATAGCAGATTTTAACCATTTAGTTTCCACAGCATGTTTTAAATCCAACAAATAACCATATACTAATGCAAAGAACAGTAATAAAAAAATTATAATCCCAGTTCCATTTCTGGTTTTCTTTAAAATTTATCAGCTATCTGTAATCTTAGCTGGGGGGTTTTGGTGATTCTTATTTTACACACTGAAAAGGTGATGGTTGCATAGAGGATAAGCATGGATCCATCTGTTTTGAATAAAAGAAACATGTTTATAATTGCATTGCTACATATAAAACTAGAGATACACCTTTTTTCAGATTGAGATAAAGGCAAATCCTGATATAGTAGCTCCTGATAACTCTGTAAATTCTGTATCCAACTCTAGAGACCTGCAGAATTTGATATAAAATTGTTACTTCTGCATTAGTTTTAAAAACTATTTTGGATCAATAAGTTTCATCTGGAATTATCTAAAATCCTCAAGGTTGTTTTAAAAGCTTGTTGAAAGCTTTAGAATTTGCATAGAATCCAAGGGAATGCAGTTTGTAAGAGTTTCCTCATTCGGTTCAGCTTGCTAGCTAAGCCCTGGTACATTTAGTAGAGCTCGGTCCTTTATTTTTGTTTTGTGTTCTCTCCCCAGTTCAATGGAAATTGCATGATCAGAATATGCAAGGATCGAGTTCTTCTTTTCTTTCAGTGGTCCATATTAAATCATGGGGACATGATAGAATGGTGATTCATTAAAAAATATCTTAGTAGTTATGTCTTGTAAAGCTCCCAGGTTACATGGTTCTTGCATTGATGCTTTCCTGGTGCACAGGTTGGAGACTATGTGTTTGCCAGAATTGGGACACGGGCAGAAAATGAATGTTATGTTCCTGCCATTGTCATAGCAACACCAGAGAGGGTGGAGACAGGTGACAAACTCTACACAGTACTGCTGTTCAACAACAGGAAGGTAAGTAAACCTAGATGACACCAGTCTGGCTGTTTTTGAAGAGGCAGATAGAATTTTCCAGGCTAATGAGCTCCCTGTCCCAATCTGAGTCTCCAGCTAACCAGAGTAAATCAGATTTCAGAGTGCAATGAACAGCTCATGTAATAAACCTGAACGAAGAAATTCTGTCAGATAATTTATTCTGAAATCATACTCTGTTCTTTCTTCTTTAATACATTTGGTGGCTTTCATAAGTACCATGCTTCTAAAATAAGAAATATAGGGAGTTTTAATACAGTCAGTATAGTCTGAAATTAATTCCATTATGTTTGTTTGGTTTGTTTTTTGTTTGTAAGCCATTATGATAATTTTACTGCATTTTTCACAGCATGCATTAAAGAAAATTTACTTTGTACTTGAAACTTTCATATTAATTATCTTTATTAGAGGCTGATTACGGTTGCATTTAGCAGTTGATTTTTTATGCATATGTATCTTCATTGCTTTTGAGATTCTGGTTTAAATTAGATGAATATTGATTGCGTTATTGCAGGAACACTGTATAAGAAGCGAGCTCATTAAAATCAGCCAAACCAAGTATGCCTATTCCTGTCAGTACATAAGAATGGTGCAAACAGTGGATTATGAGATGTGAGTATGTTTAAACCTAAAAATACTAAATTTTAAAAATTTGAATCTTAAATGTTGCACTTTGAGTTCAGCAATGCTGTCAGGTTTCCATAGGTAGTACTCCAACTACAGCTATTGTTGACTGGCTTACTCTACACATGCAACTAAGTTTATGTGAGAATTTACTGCCTTATTTTCATTCTGGAAATATTGGTGGGATCTGATGGTTTGAAGCTTAGTCCCAGAAAGTTGTTAAGGTGATTGCTGAAAGGTGAGATGGAGTTTCTATTTGTTGTAGACCTTATTTTCCTCTTAAAATAGTTATTGTTATGCAAAGCTGCACATAAAATTGCAATTTTTTTTCTAAGATATTTGTTCATCTTCTGAGCTTAAATCTGGAGAACGGTGGAGAGTGTGTAAGATGAGTATGAGCCCCTAGTTAAGTTCTGCAGAATTAATGTGCAGTAAGATATGTAGTGTGCACTGAAAATGCAGTGGTTCCAAGTGTTTATGGATTATATTTTCATCTTGTATTAAGTTCTAGCTTAATCCAGTTGAAATTGTGACAGCCTTCAGAGCACTAACAACCTCAGACAACCTTAGGATGGACAATAAGATCAGAACCATCGTCTAGGGATATTTTTCTGCAATTATTTGGGATTTAAAAATTATCTGAAGCAGAATTGGAGTCTCGCCTTGTTGGAATTTTCTTCCATAAATTTGTGCAGTTACTTTCTTTGAAACCATGTAAAACTTCATCATCCATAGCTTCTTCCCAGGGGGAGTCGCACAGTTTCACATTTTGTGTGAGAAAACATAATTTGGTTTTGAATCTTCCATTTACCTTGACATCTAGAGGATGAAGGATTTCCTCTTCCATGTAGTATGAGCACTGCTGCAAAGGAATCATATAATCTCCGTCATGGGAAGTTTATTTCCACGAATAAACATGAACAAGGAAAATGACAGAATCACAGAATTAGCTTGATTAGAAAAGACCGTTGAGATCATCAAGTCCAGCCTATCACCCAACAGCACCTTGTGAACTAGAGCATGGCACTGAGTGCCACATCCAGTCTTTTCTTAAACATCTCCAGGGACAGTGACTCCACGACCTCCCTGGGCAGCCATTCCAATGCCCAGTCACTCTTTCTGTAAAGAACTTCTTCCTACTGCCCAACCTAAACCTCCTGGTACAGCTTGAGGCTGTGTCCTCTTGCCCTGTCTCTGGTTACCTGGGAGAAGAGACCGACCCCCACTTGGCTGCACCTTCCTTTCTGGTAGTTGTAGAGAGAAATAAATTCCACCATTAAAGGCAATTTTAGATTACAGAATCATGGGATGGGTCCGATTGGAAGGGAAAACAGTGGTCCAAGGGACATCTGGTCCAACCTCCCTGCCCAAGCAGGATCATCCCAGAGCACATGGCAAGGGATTGCATCCAAATGGTTGAGTATCTCCAGTGAGGAGACTGCACACTCTCTCTGGGAAGCCTGCTCCAGTGCTTGGTCACCCACAGATGTTTTTAATTTTCATTGAAATGTTCTAATATGATTATAATCATTAAAGATTATAATCTTTAATAAGGCTGATCTATGGATTCACTGAGAATGATGGAGTGAAAAGCAACTGAGATTCAAGTCCTGTGGTTCCCACACATTTTCTAGTAGTGATCCCGGTACAGTTTGAAACTCAACGTTCCACCAACTTGCAGCCACAGCACACAAACAAATGAATGCCCTCTCTTTACTGAGGAGAATTCCAAATCTGGGAACACATCAATGCCTTTTCCCAGGTCACATGATTAATATGACAGTAGCTTCTTCTCACCAAAAAGGAAACCTGAAGACCATGGTTTCCTTCTTAATGCCAACAACCAGTTGAAAAGAGGCAGGTATGTAACTGGTCTGAGTACCAGCAAAATCAGCAGAAGTCTTTCCATTCCACTGAGTTGGATTGTATTCTGAGGTACTGTATTAAGAAAAGATGTGATTAAATGCATGAGCAATAAGAATAGTGTCCATTCTACATGCTTTGTTTCATGAATGAGTGCTTTAGTACAAATACGCACTCTCCAAAGAGAATTTATAAGCAAGCTGACTTGCCATTTTTATGTACAAATGAGAAGAAAATTGAATTTTGCATTGGCAAACAGAGAATTTGGAGAATTAACTGAAATGAATACACTAAATGGAGTTTCCATTAGAAATGGAGTTTCCATTAGAGCCCCTACTTTTTACAAGGGCATGGAAGTGTGCTTTCCAAGAAACTTGTTCTTTGTTATATTTCTAAAATAAATCCCTACCTCCTATATCCTACTTAGAGGGGGACACTGCAGCATATTGTTCATGGATATGCACAGATCTAATGAGAGAATGCTGACATTGTTGATAGGAACAATGCAAAAGCATAATTTAATTGGAAAGGAATCAAAAAGTCTGAATGCAATATGATATTAGAACCTCAAAAAGAGACAATCTGTTTGTGCTAAGTGCTGGAGTAGTAAGGGAAAGAAAATTAAAAGGCACATCCCAGGTTCCCATGTTGACAGGAAGTCCTCAGTGCCCATGGATGTATTACAATGGCTTGGCTAACTCCAGCTCTGAGTTCTTTGGGATTGTCTTTTAATGTTTTTGTGGTGTGTGTTAGGGGTTATGCTTAATCGACTAATCTTTAGAGGTACTAATATAGCTCTTATGGTTTTAGTAATGTTCATGAGACATTAGCATCTGTTTGGGGCATTTTCCTGCCATCACTGTGGAAAGAAATAATTTTGGTAGAAAAAGCACTCTGCAAATGTAGCCAACAAGTTCCATAAGCAAAGTACAACACTGTGTGATGTGGACCCACACAACAAAAGGGTCCTTTTTGCCCACATCCTTTCTGGAGTTATAAGAGGCAGGTAAGATTAAGGGCCAGAGCCCTGTTTTAGGCTATCCTTCACTTATTCTATAGGTAAAAGGGAAACTGAATTGTAGAACATTTACATCACTGTCAAATGGTCAAGAGTGTGATAAGTCCTTCTCTTGTCAGTACTGTGAGATGTGGAAAAAGGTGAAATCTATGTCTTGTAAAAGAGGCTTTATGAGATATGTTCTTTTAGCTTAGTGGATTTCCTTTTCTGGTTTTCCAGCGTGGATGATGAGACTACAGAGCCCTGCCCTCGCCCACCTGTGGAAAATGAAGAAGAAGAAGCAAAGAAAAGTATAGTGAAAGAAAAGAGGGAAAAAAAGAAAAAGAAGGGAACATCAGTAGACAAAAGGTATTCAAGGGAGACAATGTCAGACTTGGATAATCTTTTGTGTCTAGAAGTGAAGTGAAACAGAGAGGAAGAAATTCACTTTCTAGAAATAAGGAAGAATTTAGAGGTAAAGATGTAGCTCTGGAAAAGCAGAAGTATAAGGAATTAAACATTTGTGATGGGCCTTTAACTATTCCCCACACAAGGAACATGTTTCTGCATTTCTGGGTGTTAGCCAAGTTAGCTTTCCCATGTCCTATATGATGAAATTCTTTCACCTCCTTTAGAAACTGTCCTTGACACTTTCTCAGCATGTGTTTTCACAGCAACGGCAAGAAATGAATAAAGCACATTGCAGCATATGCCACCTTAATTTCCCTAACAGTGGTAGTAGCAGTGAGGATGCAGTAACACCAAACCTTAGTACCTGCTTGTAAGCAGAGTATTTATTCCAGTTCCTCTACTGTTTGTTCTTTGTTAGATTAAAGTTATGTCTGTATTGCAGGTATTAAATTATTGCACCTGTAGCTCAGAGGTGAAATTGCTTTTGGTGTATGAGCTGGCTCAGTTAAGGCTGACAGCAGTACCTATACTCCCTGTCACTCTGGAGCAGAGACTGAGCTAGTGTAGGCCTGCCACTGCATGTCTGTCAGCTCTTCATTTTCAAGATCCTACTGTCCGTGGAAAGAAAGGGTTTTTATCCATACTTGCTAAGTGTACCTCCTCGTACCATTTTAGATATGTTTTCAACAGCCTCATTATTTATTTACTTTCAAGATGATGGGTTGTAAATTCACTCAATCATCATGTTTTCAATCAACTTGATTTGGCTCATCTGAATGTTCTGTGTTCTTTCTCATCCTTTAAAGATTGCCTGTAAATTCCATTCACATTGCTTATAGTGGGTATTACGGTGCCCATTATATAATGGGCATTTTAACAGTGGCCTGATCAGATTTATACAAGAGCAGAGGTGTTGGCTTGTCCAGTGAAAAACCATGGTTTCCAAAGCGGGGCTACATCATTGGAAATGCTCAGTTATCCCAGACACCTTCCTCTTGGACATTTTGAGATGCAGGTACTGAGGAAATGTGAAATAATCCTAATGTGATCAGCAAGTCCTATAACTGATTCCCTGCAGCTTGGAGGAAAGATTACACAAGAGCAGTGGTTATCTATGCATTTTAATCCTGCCTAGATTTAGCAAATAATCTCATAGTATTCTAACAAGGCTTCAATGTTGTATGCAGGTCGAATGTACTGAAGAAGGTACCTTGTCCTCTTCTTGTTACACCATAAATATTGAATATGAATATTAATTTTTTTCTATAATTTATTTTCATTTACATATCCTTCTGTGTTTTATCAGAAAGCGAAAAGTCAGAGCTGATAAAGATGTTAAGTAACACTATATGGTCATCCTCACATGGTTTCATTAGATACCTCTTTATCCAATCTCTCTAGGTGACTGTGTATTTATCCTCTTTGGGTGTAGATAATTGCCCCATTTTCACACCATGCAAATGTTTCACAGCACTCTGTGTAAGTTATATAATTTTGTAAGTTGTATCAAATGTGCTACCTGACCCCTGTTATACACATCTTTTTGAACTGTGTTAATGCTGGATCTCATTTTAAAGATTAAGAGAATAAAGAAAACAAATTTGCCTGGCATTTTTTCCCTTCTGCTCAACTTCCAATCAAGTATGAACTAGTAGTTTACACTTTCTGCTTGGCAGTTCAATATGTGTTGAGCACCAGTGCGATTCCCCTATGCAGGTTAACGCCTTTCCTTAGAAGCCGTCATATTTGATTACATTGATGTGGGTAGGTGTTAAATAACATGGATGAGGAGTTGGAAAGCCCTGCCATTCTAATGAATTTTTCAGTTAGTCTCTGTGGACCAGGTATTAAAAATATCAGGTATCTAACAATGGACTTTCCCTTCACAGAGTTTTTGTAGTGCTGAAATAAGGCTGGATATTCAAGTCAGGAGCCTAAACTGTGAGTCAATACACCCTGTTTTCCTCTTCAGACCCCTGTATCACTCTGAAGTCTCAAATATTGCCTTTCATATGCTGAACACACTAATGTTCATCAGAGTGATCCCTTTCCAGGTTTTCCTAGTAGTCGCTTTCATTACTTCATTATTTCTGGACTGTTTATATCAAAGGCAGATTTTTTTCAAAGTCAGCATCTTAGAGAAGTGTTTTGAATAGCTGTAATAATAACAATTTTTGTAGTTAAATATCTTTTACAGGAACAAAGTTATGCTTTTTTTTTTTTTTTAGATTTCTAAAAACAGTCTATTAAACTGGGTTTTTTTCTGAAAGATGTATATTCCTCCCATCTATTCTTTTCCTTGTAATATCAAATACCTAAATAATTTGGATATCTTTTAACTTCTGAAAAAGCTCAATAGTCCTGATGTGTTTGACTGAAGTAAAGGCATTTTCTTCATATTTATGTAAATGTTTTCGCTATGTATGTATGTCTAATGCATTAAAAGAATTTAATGCCATGAGTGTTTTTTGCATTTCCTTTACAAAGGTTTGTCTTGTCACTTTTTATGTCCAGATACATTCACACACACACACACATATATATATATTTAGTAATCTGACTGGGCTATGTTTTGTAACTATTTGATGTGTTAATCAACACTTCTGCCTATGTTTCTGCTGCCTTCATATGTACATTCATCTGTTACATAAGGAATTAATTTCTCCTAAACTTGAATGAGCATTACCAGATACCAAGATGGATTTTTGTGCTCCCCAAGTTAATGTGGATTCAGCTACATGGCTCTTACATAGGTGGTTGTGAAACCTTGTATTCCCATATTATTCCACAGACCTGTGGGCCCTATATGAATTAAGGGAATTTGGACTATTTGTGGTTTGGTTTATGCTCAGCTAAAATATTTCTGGTTGTGAAGAGGAATCAACAGCCCATTCCTGTTGATCCCACTTGCAGAAACAGCATAGTGAATAAAGATCAAGTAATTGTGTTAGATATTTAGCATATATTAGCTTCATTATTGTGTTGAAGTGAATTCTGCCTTATTTCTTCCAGAACTACTGTATTTGAAACATTATTATTTTGATGTGTATGCTTGCCACTCTTACAGTGTTAGTTAACTCTGTGTGTTTATAAGAGAGAAAATGAAAGCTTGGCAAATTCCTGCTGACTGTTGGCTAATGATTCTTTGCCTTGGTAACTCAAATAATACTATTTGATGTAGCAAAATCATTGATGCTTAACTCTGTCCTTGGTTATTGCAATAATTGTTTTTATAGGTACAATAAAATAATGTATCTCCTTCTGTAGAAAAATTCTTCTTTCTAGTTTTCTCTATTCTGTAATGCCTAAAATCAATGTTCATTCCATATTACTTCCTTGTCAATTTTCTAAAATGTGTATCTAGTAAAAAAAAAAAAACAAAACCAGAAAAAATTGGCTTGAAGTACAGGTATGATACACAGTACTACACTGCATTGCCTGATGCATTAGCAGATAATAGCTATCAGAGCCAAAATCTCCTTTTCCGTTTATGAGATGTGACTTGAAACAATTATGCTGATAATTACTGTAACTGCCAATATGGGGTAGCTGGGAGACCTTTGAAAATGAACATTTTCTGTCCTTTTCTGTGGCAAACGTAGTTTGTCTGAATTGGGTTCAAGAGTGGAGCAGCTGTGGCACCTGGCATTCTAGTGGATTGGCTGGATTTCCTGCAGTAGGATTTCCCATTTTTAGCACCCACTCGTTTTCCAGTCTCATTTTCCATCTAGTCCATTCAGCATTTGGAGAAGGCTATCATAATAAAGCAGTGTTCCCATCTGTTGGTCATGGCTTGTTTAATGAGCAGTTGATGTCAATTCAGCTATGCCTGCATCTGTTCCTTACTGCAGCTGTGTGGGGTTAAGGGCTCCCCAACAGCAGCCAGATTTAGTTTTTGTCTCTTGATACCATGTTAGAGCTTGGCCAGAAACATTCTGCCTTCTCTCAGGGCTGTCTGCTCATGGAAAGTGTGCTAAACTCGCCATCTCTTTCCCCAAAAAGAATGAAACATGAGACAGGCAAGGCGGGGGGAGTGCAGTTCCATTGGTTTCGGAGGCGTGTTTGGGGGAATCTGAGGGCAGAGATGGAGGACAGTTCAGTCCAGATCCTAAAAGCAAGACCAGAATGGGTTCTTTCAGCATAGAGATAGCAAATAACATAGAGAGCCTGTGCACTGACTGAAGACAGCAAACAGATTGTGAATGTGTCTGATGGGGAACACTCATTTGATAGTGCAGCTTTCACTTAGGGAAGCAGTATGGCCACAATACCTTTCAGTATTTTAGTCTGACAAAGCTTTTGTACTGCAGACAGACAGGGTACAGTCAAGGAATTTCCTGACCCTTGCATGTTAACTCTAGATTTCTGTCTCTGAGGGTGCTGAAGAAGAATGTTTCCTTGGTGTATTTAAGTGCTTATGGTGCACATTTATTAGGCAGTTTTCAAAGGCACACTTTGGATTTTTAAACTGCAGCTTCAGAGTTTCAGTGGTAGTCATGGATGACAATCACTCCTAAAACTAATCATAGTCAAATCTCATACTCTGTACATATTCAATCTGTGCTGTTGCTTCCCCAGCCTGTACATCATATACTTATCCTTCTTTATTCTCCTGATTCCTTCCACAGTTTTGTTTTCTACTACACAAGTGGTTTTTATATGATCATTGAAAACCAAAGTTTGAAGCAAAATAGAGTATATGCTTTTGTTTACTTTGTTTCTTCCTATTTTATTCTCTTTCATTTTCCTCCAGCTTCTGGTCTTTTGTCATTCATTATGATTGTTATTATTTTGTGCCAGGAGGGTACCTAGTAGTTGGTGGTCTCACTTGATATGACTAAAAAGTGACTTTTCAGTGACCCTTCAAAGAAGGGTCATACAAAGGTCCATTTAGCCTATTCCCTATTCCCAGCAGTTCCTGGAAGATGATTCCTGAGTAAGAGTAAGATCAAAGATTGGCCTGTGAATACATCTACAAGCTACAGTCTTAGGAACTGAGAATGCTTAAAAATACCTGAAAAACAGACTGATTTGAACTTGTGAGGAAGAAAGCAAAAAATCTTTATGCAGAACTACTGCTCTGTTAACAGAGTCATTGAGTTGTTTCATGATACATTTCAAGGGCTGTTTGAACTGTGACATCCAAGCTTATGGTGGGTCAGTGTGTTCTCTCTCTAAAGAGTCGTGGTTCTCTCCTAGCATATTCCCTCTCCATTTCATCATCCCGGTGTTCAGCAAGGTGTCAAACTGCAGTTGTTGAGAGCTTCACCTTCCAGCCCACTGAGGTCTCCCTGATGCTTGCACAGTCCAGCTGTAGGAAGTTCTCCAGAGCCAGGCAAAAGCAGCATCCCCAGGGTTGTGGGAGTCAGCATGGAGCAGCGAGGATTGACAGGACAGCCTCAGTGCCACTGCACAGAGCAAAGGGCGCCACAGGAGGGGTGCAGGAGGAAAGAGCATGGGAGGAATGGGTGAAGCTGCAGATAAGAAAGGTTTTAACACCTGTAATGGTGAAATTTTAGCTCTTTAATAAAAATAAACTTGTGAATGAATATTAAATTATGAGTTTGCAGACTTTGGAGGTATGAAAGAGAAACAGCAGCAGAGGGTCAGCTGTGCTGTTAAAGAGTATCAATATCAGAGGAGAAGTGAATGGACATTAAAAAAATTCTCAAGCTTGATTCTGCAATTTCCAGGTAGCTGTGTGCATTTGTCTTTACATCTGAAGTAAAGTGGTGTTGAAAAGATACATTTAACCAAATAGAAATAGGTGGGAATTTTAAGTGTACACATTGTGACCCAGTGGTACATTTATATTGGGTGTATTCCAGCTTTTGTGGTAACCAGTTTGATCACAGATCTTTTTTGTGTTCCAGATGCATGATACGTTTATAACTGGGTTTGACTACTAGGATATTGCTCTGCTTTGATGTAAAAATAATATCAGGTCTTTTATTTTCCTTTATTACCTCCTCTACATTTTGATTCTTCTATTTTAAATGTCTTTATCAGATGAAGAATATTCTTAGATTAATATTACATTCTACATTACATTCTGAGCAAATTAGCAAATATTAAATATTGCTGCATGATTAAACAAAGAGTAATAGAGACAAAAATGAGAATAGTCTTGTGCAATCATTTAAGAGACAGTATATTAAAAATATTTCTATAGTTGATGGAGGAAGAGTCTTTGAGGATATATTTACATATCTCTTGAGTGCTTCCTTTAGGCATCTTTCAATTGCCTGCTCTAGGTAGCTAGTTCAGGTGTACACTTGGCCAGGAAAATCCTACACAGCGGCTGTTCAGATATTTCCCAGGAGAACTCTGGTTTCACTGGACATCAGTTTTGGGAAAATCTTGAGGGTTTGATACCTGGTTTTGTCTCAGTGTGGAGGAAAAAAAAAAGGAAAAAAGGACATTTTTATTTAGTAAAGGAGAAATATAGAGAAATATAGAGAAATAAATATAGAGAAATATAGAGAAATATAGAGAAATATAGAGAAATATAGAGTTTGTGCAGCCAAAATAAGCATGAAGCCAGAATAGTTCAGTGGGAATGGGAGAGATAGTGTGGAGATTTTTGCCTGGCTTGATTTAGGGAAGACTCAAACCCAGGAGAAACTGAAAAGGCCTGTCCTGGAGGTTGCAGTTTGCATAGCTTATATTACCTTCTGTTCTTTCCTTCATCATATCCTAGAGTTTTCTATTGGAGAATGGAGCTGGCACTCACATGGAGCCCCTGCTTACAGGCAGTCACTGAGGGTCTTTTCTACACAGTGAAGAGATATCACTATACCACAGCACTCATGAAATTTTAGGACAGGGCATCTGGAAAGAAATACTTTACTGTGGACATGAACATTTCATTTTGAGAAGGAAACGGCACTACCAATGGACGGAAAAGCCCCATACCTGATGGTAGAGAGGATGTCCAAATGAAAAGTTTAGATATCTGTTTTATCCCCCAGAATAGCTTTCAGTCACACAGACTTTGGAATCTACCTGCTCACACTTTTTGAGGAAGATGTGTCTCAATCAAATTAATCATTGACACGATCATCTCACCTCTTGTGGTTACTGTGTGTTTGAGGCTGAGCAGGTGCACTTCCAATGACATGAAGAAAATGGAGTGAGGGCAGATTTTGTACGTAGATACTGTTAAGTATGTGCAGATGGATTATGTGCCATCCCACAGTGACAAAGACTTGGAATCCCTTTTAAAAAATGGCTGAAGAAACTTACCTTAGTATTACACTGACTGCAATACAAACTTGTGAGAAATACAAACAGGAATGTTAACCAAGCACAGGACTGAAACTGTCAGCACAGGTAGTCTGAATGGCTAATTCTTCTGCAGAAAGGGTGGCCATCAGTCACTGCTGGTTATTTAAACAAGTTACGTTTAAAATCTGATGCATTACAGAAATACGGATGGTGATGGATGAGTTTCCTTTTCATTTGTTATTAAAGATCCATTGCACTGTTCCATTCTGGATGTGCAGTCTGACCTCAAGAAGGCCGTGTAATGGGATAACACTTATTAATTTTTCCTGCTGTGGCCACAAGACTTTTTCCTGCCTGAGTTTGGTTAAGTGTTTTGTTGCATTGCTTTGTCGTAAGCTAGGGAATTGTTAGGATGATTTATTCTTTTCATTCAAACATTCCTGTTAGTGCATTTGCACAAAGTGGGCTCTGTCCTGAGTCCCACACCCTGGTGCAGATGTATGGGAGGTTATGCTTTCATGTACTTGTGTCTGTCCTCCATCTTTTAAAAAGAGAAGTAGTATTCTGATGGTTTGCTAACAAGATGAATTTTCCAGATTTTTTTGGATTTACCAGATAGCTGAGCCTGACCAGGAAAGCCTAATTTCAGATTCTATCAAGGGAGCATAACCAGACCATCAAAAACCCAGGTTGCTGCTTCATCACACCGGCTCACACAAAGTTGGCAGACATGGGGATTGGGTTGCCAAGACTATGCTCAGACTACTTCTTCCTGATTCTTTCCCAGCTACTAAGATGGCACTTCTACTTGCTAAAGAAACATAACCTACACAGAAAAACACCCAACTAAACAAAAGCGCCCAAACAAACAAATAGAAAAGAATATTCACCTGCATATGTATTCATCATTATGGATCAAGCCTTGGACCCAGGGGTTGGGGCTCAGCCCCTGGCATTCAGCTCGGCATGACAGGCATAAGAGAGAACACCTGTTAGCTGTCCTGTTGGTACCAGCTGTTAGAATGGCAGGAAGCTGAAAAGTGTTTGAGCCTGAATTCCTTTAGAAAGTCACCGGTAATCTACTCAGTTGTGAAAATGGGAAATCAGATCAATCTCCTATATTCTGAGAAAAAAGGAAGCTTCATGGAAGTTCATATAACAAACTTTGACTCAACCTGCACAGCTATGCAATGGACTATTTCTTCCAGGGCTGCTTCCTTGCTTGCCTGGGGCTTGGCTGCTGCATAAATACAGTAATGCTGTGAGAGAGCACGTAGCTCCTCTTAATCACACATCCCCATGGCCCTGAGTGCTCCAGGGCCAACTGTAATCCTCTCCTGTTGATAAAATGAGAGTGGCATCAAAGCTGAGGTTTTCCTCCAGATGGGAGATGCTTCTCCTGGGAAGGGGGAGTGCCCAGCAGAAAAGGATGCAGGTTTATGCTGAGTGCCCTTGAAAACAGAGCAGTTAGTGTCCCAGTCCTCCCCACAGTGGCTCTGGAGCCAGGCCAACAGCATTAAGCAAGTGCTGTCCCTGCCCAAGCTATGAGACAAGGTTTGCTGATGCAGCCTTGCTGCTTCTGCACAGACACACCTCAGACCGGCTCAGTGACGCCCAGGCTCCAATTTAACAGCAAACATGCTGAGGGTAAAACTGTGTGAGGGACTATTTCAGCACATTGTAAGCTCAGTCTTCTAATTACAGGGCTGCAAGAAAAGGTCAGAAGCAAACAAATACAAGCACATCTGTGGCCTACAGTGAACATCAGCTCTTTTTGCCCAGGTCTTCCACTCCAAAAGATATTAACACTGGGGTCTCGGCAATGGCAGTGTCATCCCTTCCTGTGAAAGCTGCCCTTTCTCTCAGTCCTTAGCAGGTTTAGAAGAGGTAACTGCCCATCTCCAGTGACATTCTCTGCTCCAGACTGTTTCCCTGACACGTAACTCGGAGCTGAGCATTACAGCACCCAAGCAGCTGCCTCTCTGCCTCTTTTCCACATGATCTTTAGTTGCTTGTGGGTTTTGAGGAGAGGACGTTGGGAAATTTGACACAGGGTTTGACATGTAGTGACAACTACTTGCATGCAGTGATCTTGAGCTCAGATTTGTGACTGTAAGCTGAATTCATGCTACATCAGACAGTGATGAGGAGAATGGAGATCCCTGCACATCTCACCTTTGTTTTATGTGGTATATATGCAGATATTTTTTTTTGCAGACAGCTCTGTCAGTCCCCTGAGTCAAGCAGAAGCCACCTGACAGCGGCTGTTGCAGCACTGATGCTGCACTGATCAGCCCAGAAGGAAGCAGCCTGCACTGATTTAAGGCCCACCCTTCAATACTTGTGCTACACACCTGCTTGTAGGCTCAGAGTTAATGTAGAGCTTGGGTGCTCGTGCTCGGAAACAGAATCTGGGACAGCAGTGAGTAATAAATATTTGGGGATGATGACTTTTGAAGCCCAACATTCTCCCCAGACAGATCACTGTCATGACACCTTCCTTGGAGTGTGCTGCCAGCCCCAGCCTGAAGGCACAGCCAGTGCCTCTGGCCCTGCTGTGCTCCGGGCGCTGCGCTGCTGCTGCTGCTGCTGCTGCTGCTGCTGCTGCAGCCTCTGGCTCTCCAGCCTTGGAGCTCTGCTCTCCCTGCCCGCTGGGATGTGTGGGACTGTGCTGGGAACGTCACAGGGGGTCCTGGGGGGAGATGGTCTCCTCACATGCCAGAATTCCACTGAATCACCACCTCCCCATGCTCCTTCTAATACAACGTGCTGTGAATCCACTCACTTTTCGCAGACGAAATGGAAACCAAAGTCTTTAACCAAGAAACGTGTGAGTAAATTCAGGCAATGCAGTGAATACAGATGACAAATACAGCAGAATTTATTTTTGTTTTCTTTCTGCTATACTTCATGTTTTCAACCTTCTCCACCTGTCTGCAGAGCCTGGTTTTGTTCTGAAAGCATTTTCATGCATAGTGCATTCGTTTACCACCCACAGATGCTGCCTGTTTATTCTCTTCTGCTGTTTTCATTGATCTAACATGAAAGTCACCTTGAACTGAAAGAGCTTTGCCCTTGCTAGGTGTGCAAAGTATTAAAAGATATAAATACAAGCATACAAAATACAAGGACTAAGCAAGTTTTTTGGGGATTACTGTTACAGGAAGTCATGCATACTGAATCTGAATTGTCCATAAAAAGGCAAGATGCGCTTGGATTTAATAGATTAATAGATAGCTCATAGAATGGTGGCAGGCTAGACACCAAGGCAGGGTGTGCTATATATGTTATACCTTTCATTATTTATCTTGGTCCTTTTCTTCCTGAACAGAAGCATATTTTGGTATTTACTGACCATTTTTAAAATTTACATCTTAATGGGTGACATGGGGTAATTTGCCTGTAGATAAATTATAAGAGGTATAGCACCAGAGAAAATTTCTTTCTCAAGGAAATTCATGCCAGGATCTACCATCAATCTTTATTTTATGCTTTACAGATGAAGGAAACTCAGACCCTTCCTCAACAAAAAAAGAGGCAGCACTTCAGCCTAGTAGCTTTGTATTGAATGCCTAAATACCTTTTGCACGTGAATTTAACAATATGTTTCCAGACAATTACATTGTGAGTATGCCTGCAGGGCTGGCAGCTGAGTGTTGGCCTGTTTGTTCCCTTAATTAAATATATGGCTAAATGCATTCAGCCACATTAGCTCTGGCTGGGATGAGCAATGCTGTGCTTGCTGATCCCTTCAGTTCTGCCAGCCCTTGTGGTCAGAGAGCAGCTACACTCTGTGTTTTCAGCCCGAGCACAAAAGCTGCACAGAATTCCTTCGTGTGCTAAAGGACAAAAATTAATTTTCTCTGCCTCTTCTTTCTCATTATGGAATCTTTAGCTTAGTTCTGGCTGTAAGAGCATCAAGAGATTGCAGGTTTTAACTCCAAAGAGAAATGGGTTACACTGGAAAGCTTCAGGGGATGTGCTTTGTAATTGGCACAAAACAGCAAAGTCACGACATTTTCCATGGTTGATGGCAAGTCTGGGAATCCTTTCTCTCATAAACGTGTGGCATTTTGTGCAGGGTGTCTGATGCACCAAGAGGAACATTCCTAGTGACAAACTGGCAGCTGACTAATAGCTTGTGGTCCTTTTTTCTCCCCTTTCCAAACCGATCCCCTTTATGTTGCTTTAAGCGATCAATACGATCAAATGACCAGTCTGACCAGTTCTGACCACTGCCTGTACAACTGGGCTGCAAAAGCCTTGAAGATCACAGCATGCCAAAGCACTGAACACAAAATTCCTTACCTCCCACCAGTGACTAAAACTCTTGTTCCTGTATAAATGTGACCTTGTGTGCACATGGTTTGCAGGTGCTTTGCAGTGGCAAACACATTTCAACTTCAAAGAAGTCAGGGAGAAGCTGAGAGGACAAGGCCACTCCTGCACAGAAACCAGCAAAGACAGAGCTCAGAATATTTATGCAGTGGCTCTGGCAGAACAGGTAATAATAAAGAAAGTTTTATTTTACGTTGTATCTACACGCACATCTATTGCTGTTTGGCTTTTTTTTTTTTTTTAATTAGACTATGAGCACTTCTGCAAGGGCTTTGGACTTCTTACAAGCTGTGTGATGCTGAGCTCAGTGGCACTGCCCTTTTGATCATCCTGGCAGTGGCCCCAGAGAAGTGTGAGGGCTTCTTGGACACCAATGTAGGTGACTTCTGTTAATTCCCCGTAATACTTACCTGGTACTTACAACTGTACAATACTTCTAAAATGTGCCTCATTTGTGATGTTTATGGGGTTTTACGAACTAAAATGTACAATGAAATGTACAAAAATAAAGGTAGCCAAGTTTGTGCTAAGACCCACACACTTGACAATACATCTGAGAGTCGAAATCTAAATGCAAGTACTTGGTGTGTGTCCAGGACAGAGATTTAGCATCTAAGTGAATAGAAAAGGAGGAAAGTTCCATGATTCAGGATTTTACATGTGATGCTCATAAATGCTGTAGCCACAAATATATTTCCTGAGGACCTCTAAATAAATTAAGGAATTTAAAAATTGTCTTTCTCTTCAGACCCACAGAACTGAAACAAACAGGATGAAGTCCAGCTGCCTAAACATCAGTCTAGAGCTATCTGAGATTTCTAAGGGTGTCCAAGACATCTGGTTCAGACTGGCATATATGACATAATACTTATTAAAGACTCATTTTGTCTGGCTGCTAGATGCTGGGGGAAATAATCCACGGCACCTAAAATAGCAGAGAGCCCTGTCAGTAAAGTCACTCCCTCTGGTGAGTACTGCAGGAGAGGCTTAGGTTTGTCCATTTATATCCATTACCATCTATACCTGCCTAATTATGAGAAGAGTGGAAGAAATTGTTTTGACATTAGGAAACTGCAGAAAACAAAGGCAAATCTAGTGATACTGAGACATGCTATTAAAAAAATCAAATTGAAAACATTTTCTGCTCTGCCATCCAGAAAGTCATCAAAAGAATAATTATCCAGTCTGCAAGCTACACTGAAAAATCATTCAAGTCTACTAATTAGTCATGAATAACATAAAAACAGGGGCAGTCTCTTCTGCCACATAACAAATGACAGAATGAGAGGAAATGGCCTCAAACTGTGCCAGGAGAGGTTCAGATTAGATATTAGGAAAAACATCTTCACTGAAAGAATGGTCAAACACTGACACAGGCTGCCCAGGTAATCCGCCATCTCTGGAGGTATTTAAAAGATGTGTTGATAGGACATCTGGGGACATGGTTTAGTGGTGCCAGGTTAATAGCTGGACTCAATGATCTTAGAGGTCTTTTCTAACCTAAATAATTCTAAAACTCTATGATTTTAAGAGAGGTTTGTTTGCAATTCTTTTTTTTTTCCCTTTACTTTGCTCGAGGTGAGGTCATAGACCAGTTCCCTAGTGCCGTTTACACCAAGACCCAAGGTACTTCCCAGCACCTGATTTTTTCTTGTTGTGAGTTGTATTAAACAGGACATAGTCCACAGAGTTAACTCAAGCTTTCCTTTAAGCTAACACCCTCTACTGTTCACTCCTGCATGTTATCCATAAACATAGCCACCATTAAAGTGACTGCAGACTTTCGTGTGGTAGAGCAATTTCTAGAGTATTGTCCTAATTTTAGTTTTGTCATTCTTTGAAATGAGTGCAGCAGTGACTTAGTCACCTGACCTCCCTACATATTTCAGAAAAAGAAACATACTGCAATGTCCCTTTTCAATAGTTTTGATGTAGTATATATATATTTATGATTTATTTTTGAAAATAGCTGTGATTCCTGCAGCGCCAAGAACATCCTGATCACAATTTGATGTCGTTGAATGCTGGGGCTTTACATTAGCAACCAGAAGTTTCTGAAGTTGACTTCTCTCATTTTTATGCTGTACTTTTGACATAGTTACGGAAGTTGAATGGAGTTTCCTTGTGAATGATGATTGCTCACATTTCAAGGTTTTGATTTTTGGAGAAGACAGTCCTCTTCTGTATTTAGAGTGGATGTGAATGAGTTATCTGAGTCAGAATTGCCATGCAAACCAGACATCTGCCTTACTTACCTCTGAATTACAGCCACATGCCAGTCACCAGCTGTTTCTATACTGATCAGTCCATGCTTTGAGGATAAGGACAACGTAAATGAAATAGCCCAAGAATTAAATATCATTAGTCACTCAAAGAAGGGTGCTAATGCCAAAAGGACTCTTAGCTCTTCTCTAGGAAAGGCAGCTGCATGGCAATGGAAAGGGGCAGAAGAAAGTGCAGAGCTCTTCTTCCCAGTCTCTCAGTAGTGTGACACAAGTGTCTGAAGCTCAGTTTCAGTCTCCTTATTTCTGTATAAAACAGCACATCATGCTTTCTAACAACACCCACCTCCTTTGGCAAGAAAAGGGTTTAAGGATAAACGTTAGGAATGCTGCTTGCTAAGCTCATGAAACTGGTCCTTCAGGGCTATTCTTTACATGTAAAGCAATAAATGGGAAGCTAATCTTAATGAATATATTCTGTGAAATTATTCCTTCCCCTCTAACCATTACCAGCATCAAATCAGCCACTATTTGTTGTTCTGTGCATGGGAAGGTGCAAGCACTGTTAAGTCCTATTAGCCAGTCAGGATTTAAGCAGTGTTAATCTCTTATTAATTCTTCTGTTTTATGGCCAGCCTCTGAAGCTTTTCCCAAAAACTCTCTGGGTCTGTCTCTAGCCCTCAGGAAAACCACTCAGTTTTCCCTGAGTTTCCTCTGTGCTGAAAAGAAGGCACCATTCTGGGAAATCCCTTTTCCCAATGGCTTTTCCCATGGCAGCTGTGCTGCCATGTCTCATTTGACTTTCAAGTGACATCAGATTAGCTGCAATCTCTTTGCAGGCTGCTAATCCAGAGTGCTGCATTACAATGCCTTGATATCCCTCTGAATATGACATTAATTTGACAAGAAGCAGAATAGTGTTTGTTATAAATGAATGCTCCAATTTATTAATTAAAGGAAATTTATTAAATGGTCCAAACATAAATTTAGAGAATAACAATGAAAAGCCACTATCAAAAAAGGTCAGTGCCGAGCCTGGGATGGGCGCTGGGTGAGACACAGGTCTGACCACTGCAGCATAGGGTCCCCCATGTTCACCCCGACTGTTCTGTCCGAGAGATTTTCATACGTTTTTTCTTGCCTCAGGCAACGTCCCTTTCTTCTTTTCTGGGCTGCACCTCTTCATGTGGAGTTCCTTCACTGTGGCAAGTTGAACAGAACCCGTCCGATGTGCTCCTGGAGTTCAGTATTCAGATGTATCTCCCTGATGGTTCTGGTTATCTCACTCTCAGTGCTTACAGAGTGCTCCTCGTGGGCCACGTCCATTCGTTTGCAATTAGGTCCTTTTCTCCCTGCTGCCAGCTGAGGTTTGGAAATACTGGGAAGCAACCTTCCCGTCCCCGGCTGGGGTGGGGAAAAAAACTTACAGGAATATTTCTTACCTGGTTTCTTACCTTATCTTTCTGGTGTTAAAAAAACTTATAGGAATATTTCTTACCTGGTTTCTTACCTTATCTTTCTGGTGTTAAAAAAACTTACAGGAATATTTCTTACCCATATAACATATTTCATAGAGCTATTTCTCACAAGCACGAATTATCTAAAATACACATAACAGTGTTCATAGGTGCTGCAGAGATACTGGCAAAGACATCTCGACCCTCCTGCCTTGAGCCTCATAATCACAGCAGTAACACCCCCAAAGCAATTCCACAGGTCTGCTTGGGCAAAGAGGCACAACTTGAGGCTGTTGCGGCTGTTTTGTGTTGTCCTGTCACCGGCGGCCTGGGAGAAGAGGCCAACTCCCACCTGGCTGCACCATCCTCTCAAGTGGCTTTAGACACCAATAGAGTGCTCCCCTGAGCACCCTTTTCTTCAGGCTAAACAGCCCCATCTCCCTCAACTCCTCCTCAAAAGTCCTCCTCATTCCTCACACACAGGCAGCATCAACCTTGAAAAACAGTACTTTCAGGTGTGTTATTAGTTTGCTGAAATAAAACTCCTGTTGGTATGGACCTGGGACAAGCTGGCTTGGAACCAAGGTGATTTCACTGTCTGGGGGAGCCTCTGCATTCTGGTCAGCTCTGGTGGGCGATGCCAGGCCATGGTAAGTTTTCATGCTGTAGCCATGTGTGCGTGTGTAAGCCAAAAGGGGATAGGGCACAGATAGCCTGGCACTCACTCTACGAAAGAAGGCATCCCCCCCAAAGGGAGACGAGGATCATCCAACAGGATGTCACCTGTCTCTGCTGCCGGGATTACAGTGAGGACCAGTAACCTGCTCAGATCAGGTACATCAGCAGAGCAGCACATCAGTCACTGGCCCCGGCTCTCAGACAGCTTGTTTATTTTAGCAAAGCCTGTATACAGAATGTTCCCGTTGGCAAAGATTTCCTGAGTCTTTGCCCTTTGTTGTCTGTGGTTGTTTCCATTTCATAAAACAACAGTTCCCACCTGTCCCAGCCAGTGATATTTGTTCTTTAAAAGCATCTCCTTTTTCAGCGTTTTGTCTTTGCCTTATCTAACTCGTATGAGCTGGACTGCTCCTGCCCTGCTTTAATCTCTGGTCCACAGAAATCCTAGAGAGACATTTAACAGTGCCAGATAAAGATTCAGCAGAACTCAGCACTCTACTGAAATATTGAACTTTCTGTCACATTTTCAAATGCTTGCTTTTTATGGCTACTGTAACATGAGTATTAGTGAGACATATCTTACGCCTTGAGCCTTGTATACAGCAGATGGAAATAAAGGCTGTTGCCTAAAAAAAACTCCAAGGCAAATCATAGAATCATGGAATGGCTTGGGTTGAAAGGGACCTTACAGATCATCAAGTTCCAATCCCTAAAATGGAGTGGATTGGATTTTTTCTTCTCCTCTTTCCTTAGTTGTTAAGTCACTGCTATCTGCTAAGAGGCATTTGACTACTCAAACTGCTGTTGAAATGAGGGTCAGAACAAGGACACTTGGAGCTGTTAGCTCCCAGCAGCCTTCTTATAGGCATTTTTTAGTTCTTTGGTTTCTGTAGTTCTAAGTTTACAACTGGACACAGTGCTTACAAACAGCAGTCAGAGATCTACCACTCATCATTTGTCTCCCGTATCTCAGAACAGTCCATCACAGAGCCCGTGCAGGCTGTTGTTAGATCCAAGTAAAGATATTTCTGAGTTCATGAGAGACGTCTTTGTGAAAAATCCATATTATATGGCTCTACGCAGATATTTACTACATGTATTATGCTAGGTTGGAAAGTTATGTTGTATTAACATTTTAATAATATAGTAAATGTAGTTTTGTAACTAAAATTAAGCTTTAGTAGTTAAAATAGAAATTAAGATAATCAAGAAATTCTTCGCACAGAGATAACAATTACAGAAACCCATAAATTTTCCAGAGGAGAGGAGTTTATGGTTTTCCTTATCAGCAGAAACGAACTTCTTCAAGCCTGACTTAGACTGGAAGGCGCCTGGGGATTACAGAAAATTTCTTGACAAGTACCAGATGGATTTCTTGTTTTAAATAAAATATATGCATATTCATAAAGTGTTTTGTATATGCAACAGATTACCCTTCTTAAGGAGTAAATTTTCTTTTAACGGGGTCCCCCTTTTCCTGGCTCACTTTTGTCCAGAAAGAGGTACCCAGCCTGGGCTGTAACTCTTTGCTGTTATTGTCTCATTAACTGTCCTAACTCTAATTGTGTAACCTTTATTACTACACTTGTATTATTTTTATAACCATTTTATTTTTTTTAAACTTTTCTAAATTTTTGAAACAAGCGATCAGCATTTATAACAGTCTTTAATCTGTGATTACCAACATTTGGCTGCAGACTGGTCAGCTGGCTTTCCTCAGACTCCTTAGTGAGGCCCAGCAACGGCAGGGACTGCCATCACACAGCGCAATGGGAAAGGTTTTTAAGCCCTAATTTGTGTTTCACATAAGTGTCTCTCATTCCTGTGCTTGCTGCTAATGGACAGCCATTATGTGCCTGGAAATGTCAATTCATTCTGGTTGTCGCAAGTATTAAATTGAATGCTATACGTATGATGTTATATTGATTAGAAGTGTTGCATTAACATTTTAATAGTATGGTAAATGTAGTTTTGAAGTTAAAATAGAAACTATGTATGTGGGTTTTCTTTTAAAGAATAAGATACTCACTTTAAGAGAACAATCCCAAAACACCTAAATCTTCCGAAGAAGAGGAATTGATGGTTCTCTTATCAGCAGAAGTTAATTTCTTCAGGCCTTGCTCAAACTCGAAGACACCGTAGGGATTAGAAGAAGGAGTTGACATATTCCAGACAGAGTTTCTTATTTTAAACAGTATGCATGCATAACCATGAAGTCTGTATGAATATGCAACAGTGTATGGTTTTTAAAGGTTATTCCTTAGTTCACAAAACATGCTTTTCGGGCTTAAGTGCCCGAGAGCATCTGGACATCCATAATTATTTGCTTTTTATTGTCTTGTAATTATCCTAACTCTAAATTTTTATTACTCTAATTGTATTACTATTTTAATAACCATATTATTATTATTATTATTATTATTAAACTTTTAAAATTTTAAAAACCAAGTGATTGGCATTTTTCACACTAAGGCTTTTGTGTGTGTAACAAGGACCCGACCCTGTTACACCAAAACCTGTGGGATGCTTTTCATTGATTTCAAAGGGACATAGCAGCTACTTTACATTCAGCATTCATTTTTATTCAAGCCAGGTAAAAGCTCATTAATTTTGGTAAAAAAAGAATACCAGACTCCTACCTTGCCCCCTTACTGTACCTCACCCCAGTGGTGCAGAGTAAGGTAAAATAAATAGATCTTGTTCACTTATGACAGCATGGAGATTCCAGTGTGGAACACTAAACAGGTATGTGTGACCTTTTGCTTTTATTTATCAGGACATCCTTGGCTCTGGTGGGGCTAGTTTATGAAAGCAGCTTGGCTGTGCTCTCTTTTCTAGAGTAGTCAGTCCCTCACAGGATCAGGCTGTTCAAAAACTGTGAAAATACCTATGATGTGCCTCTCACATGCCTCATTTGGATGTTTCTGTTCTTTGTTTCTATTTATTCTGTCTTTTGAATCTTTTTGTCTTGCATTTGTGCATGTTAACGTCACAGTTTTGTTCAGTGGGGCTCCAATTCTGCAGGTCCTCTCCGAATCATAACTCACATTGTTCAAATGAGAATGGCTTTCTAAGGCAGATCTAATCAGTGTTTCTCTTGGGAACAAAAGCAAATGAGCTTTTCTAAGGCTGGCAATTCAGTCCAATTATTTCACAGATCTTTGTTCATTTAATTCCTCTGAAGTGGAACAATCAGAAGAAACAGGGCAAAGCTACGATGCAAACAGGAAATTATGGTTTCTCAATTTGAAGAAAATGAGATTTTACAACACATTCCTCTATTTATTTATTTATTTATTAAGCCTTACTCTTTTGTCGAGCATCCCAGCAGCGCTTTACTGCAGAGCACAGCGGTCTTGAGAGAACTGTCAGAGTCATGTCAGAGCTCCTCAAAACGGAGCTGTGTAGACAAAGCCACAGGTACTGGAAATAAGCTCAACTCCATTGATTACCTGGGACCTATATCAGTTCAGAGCAACTGAGAACTTGCAGTTTACTGCGGTGAAAGGATGTTTTTTTCACTCCTTGGATAACATCATTGTATAGAATCATAAAATATCCTGAGCTGGAAGGGACCCACAGGGATCACTGAAGTCCAACTGTGCTGGAACTCCAAATTTTCCTTTACTTATTAATTATAATTTCCAGTCACAAACTAACATGGAGGCTTTGCTTAATTGCATACATTGTGGTACAAAATTAATCTCTAGTTTGCATATAAAACTGAAAAATACTTTGTTGAGATTAGACATGGTAATTCATGGCTGTGCTTTAAAGAGGTGTCTATCTAAGACAAATAACTTTAGGCCACTGGGATAAATCATCAGTAGTGCCTTGATGAACATAATCATTTTGATGGATGATATCTTGCAGCTGTCAGCACATTGAACATATTTGTTGTGGTTCTCAGGGGACTGGCTTAATGATTGTACAAATCATTAAGGAAGGAAGAACTAAATTTGGAAAGTAAATTTCATGGAAATTATGGATATGTTGGAAAGAAGCAATATTTGCTCCCTGAATAAGCATGTTTTAATTTATACCTAACAATTCAGAAAATGGAAAAGGAAACCAGAATTTTTTATTCCTGTCATCTGCAATTCCCAGGCAACTGGTTTAGAGGTACTGTGAAGACGTATTACAACTTTAACACACAGTCTTTTCTCCAGAATTTCTTGCAGCAGTACCACTGAATTCAATGACAGAATTTGGACAGTGATGCCATTCTGGATGTGGACATTCATTTTTGTTGATTCAGCCTGATCCCCTTACTGTCCATATCTGGGACCTTCTGGAAGTCTCCACAGCTTTTTCCTGTGTTCCATTCACAGGCTTCCTTCAGGTAGCAACCAGAACATAAAGGCATGATGTACAACCAGACCTTGTCTAAGGAGGAAGCCAGGACCTGCAAGGGGCATGTATCTACATGGAACACCTGGGAAGTGCAACCAGTGCTTGAGACTTTGGAGGGACAGCAGCAGCCTGGCACTTGGTGCACATCTGGCTGGTTAGCTGTGGTCCCAGTGGTTTCAAAATGCTGCCTGGAGAACTCCTGAGGGGTTAACCCAGCAGGAAAGGACATGAAAAAGGATGCTCTTCAAACGCTTTCTGCCTTCTGCTTTTCTGCCTAGGGTTTCTACCTTGATCCTTACAAACCCTGTTACTCTGAAGACTGGTGTGACAGCTATAGGAGACAGACACCTTGAGATTCTGATGGGGTTTTGAGAGTTTTAGCCATGGTCTTTTCCCCTCCTCAGGCCTTTTTGTGGGATGTGGTTCATCTTTCTTGATAAGCACGAAAATAACCCGAGCACTTAGAATGCTTTTCTGATGTCCCGTTGTGTTCAATCTAGCTCAACTGACACGCAGTTAACATTTCAGTTAGGAATGACATGACTTCTGCTGACATTTCCCAGCTGAAGAATAATTTTATGAATCGTACACACCCTTTGTCTCCAGCTCTTCTGAACCCTGTGAAAACCAGAATCAGAACCAAACACATGAAGTCTGGAGGAGTGTGAAAGCCTTGAGGCAGCATCAGCACAGGAAAATGAGGGTCAGCACCCTCAAGGAGGTCAGGGAGCGAGGGGCAGAGGGCTGAAGAAGAAACCTATTCATTGGTACCGCGAGGAGAAGCGCCTCTCATGATGGAGAGGTGTCGGTCCCAGCAGCAGCGCTGGGAGCGGCTCTGGGGTTCCATCCATCCCCTCGGGGCTCCCTTCGGGCAGGACGCGCAGGGACGGCGCCAGAGCCCCGGGAAATCCACTCCCCGACGGCTGCCGAGAGGGACGCGCTTCGAGCTGGCAGCGGCACGTCCCCAGCCGCCCTCCTGAGCGTCCCCGCTGCCTCCGGCCCCTCCGCCGGCGGCGGACGAAGGAGCCGCGGGCCGTGCTGCGCTGGGGAGGGCGGCGGGGAGCCGGCTCTCCCTGCCGGCGCCGAGCTCTCCTGCCGAGCCTCCCGCTCCGCACGGGCTCTCCCGGGCTCTCCCGGGCTCTCCCGGGCTCTCCCGGGCTCTCGGCACGGCCCGCGGCGGCTGATGCGCGCCTGGAGGCGGACGGCGGCAGCCGCACCCTGCCCGGCCCAGGGGCGCTGGGACCGCGGCCCCCGCCCCGGCGAGCAGGGCTGAGAGCCGGCTGGGCTCGGCTCGGCACGGCTCGGGTCGGCTCGGCACAGTACGGCTCGGCACGGCTCGGCTCGGCTCGGCTCGGCTCGGCTCGGCTCGGCTCGGCTCGGCTCGGCACGGTACGGCTCGGCTCGGCTCGGCTCGGCTCGGCTCGGCTCGGCTCGGCTCGGCTCGGCACGGCTCGGCACGGCACGGCTCGGCTCGGCTCGGCTCGGCTCGGCTCGGCTCGGCACGGCTCGGCTCGGCACGGCTCGGCACGGCACGGCTCGGCTCGGCTCGGCTCGGCTCGGCTCGGCTCGGCTCGGCTCGGCACGGCTCGGCTCGGCACGGCTCGGCACGGCACGGCACGGCTCGGCACTGCACGGCTCGGCACGGCACGGCTCGGCACGGCACTGCACGGCACGGCTCGGCTCGGCTCCGCCCCGCCGGGGCACAGCGGCTGCCGCGGGCAGCGGGGCGTGTGCCCGGCCCCGCCGCTTGTCGCGTCGCCGCCCGGGGCTGCGGATCCTCGCTCCGCCGGCGGCCCCGGGCCGGCCCTGCCCTGCCCGCGCCGGGCTCCCGGCTTTCCTCTGCGTGGCACAAAATGTGCCGGGGCGCCGCCGAGCCCCTTTGACGTCTTGATCCTCTCCGAGAACTTAACAGGATCGCAAAGCCCTTCGAGCGGCTTTTCCCGGTGAGCCGGGCTTAGGCGCTCGGGCTGCGGCCGTAATCCGCCCGCGCCAGCGGAGGGGCGGCTCGGCGGGCCCTGCCCTGCCCCGCCGCCCCCGCCGGGCCGGGCGGGCTGCGCTGCCGCGGCTCCCGGCGCGGCCGGAGCGCGTCCGGGCCGGCCGAGGGCAGCGCTGCCCGCAGCGGCGCGCAGGGAGAACGCCCCGCATCCAGGCGGGCGGACCGACGGACGGACGGGCGGACGGGCGGACAGACGAACTCCAGAGTTCGGATGCTGCGGAGGAGAGCGTGGGCAGGTGAGTCTGGAGCAGGAGGCAGTAAGCCTTCTGTCATTCCTGTGAGAGTGGCATCATGTCCTGCATCAGACCTCAATTCCAAGCCTTAGCTCAAGCTCAAAAGCTTGAAATGGAAACGTAAACTTTGTTTATTTCTTTATTTTTAAAGAAAAGAGTTGTTTTGATTAATTGATGCAGAGATCTGTGTACTTAAAATTAAATTGGATTCAGGGCACAAATCTGAGCAGAAGTGGGGCTAAGGGGACTTACTCCACTCTTGTTGACTGACACGTAATTTTACTAGCTTGATCCGTGTGTCTCTTAACTCTTCCGCTGTCTGGTGCCTGTGGTGCAAGCACGAGGCTGTCAAACCCAGTATAAAAAATGCTAGCAAATACTACAAGCAACGAAAGGGAATAATTTTCCAGTGATTCCTGGTGCTTCCCATAAATTGACCTTGGTTCTAGAAATATGACATCTTTTGCAAAAGTCCTGTACTGTAATCCAAGCCATAGTCTGCCTAACAATGTAGGAGATACAGTAATAACTGTAATCAGTGTCTGTCTGTAATGCAAGGTCCCCTCATTTGCCAAGAGGAAAAGTCTAAAAAGATAAGGGAAAATGGCGTGAACATTACTTTAGATCTCTGAAGAAATGATGTTAAGTGTAAATGTTGGTACCTGTTGATCTACCTGCTTTAACTGTATTTTGTTTTCCAGAATCGTAGTTGCTGCATTCAAAGCAAATAGTTAAACAATTGTCGTGTTTAGAATCTGTAATTTTCATTTTTACAACTGAGTAAGACTACACCTGCAGTTTCAGATGTTACAGATTCTGAAATAGCATAGCTGTGTGTCTTCACTCAGCAGAGTCTTTGGTTTTTTCCTTCTGGTATTTTTCATGTTGTTTTCTTTGAGTATGCATGCTAAACCCATCTGATTAGAAAAATACATGTTGCAGATGAAAATGGAACTGTCGGGATGTTGAATCAGCAAGGGCAATCATTGTAAACAAGTGGTGAATGACTTGAGGGAAGAACACATCAGCTTTAAAAAATTATCCATCATCCTTCCACAGCAGCATGTCGCAGCTTTGCCGGTGTGTCCCAGCCTTTGTCATCCAGCTTGCACCCAGGCTCAGTCACTTCGGTTCAGCACGTTGTCCGGCAGCCTTCTCCAATGTTGCCATCTCTTTTCATTAGCATCTCGTAAATCCTCTTCGGTGGGACGGGTCCTTACGGCTTGTGAAACGTGACAGGACTTACCCTCGCGTTTCCCTTCCCCAGCCGAGTGGGATGGCAGCGAGGTTCGCTGAAGCGGGCAGGGAGGGAATGGGAATGGTCACAGCCACGTGTGTGCACGGGCACACGTGCAAACATACGTACTTGTTTTATAGGCACACATTCAGGGCTGCAAACCTGCTGTGCTCGTCCTGCATTCATGCCCCTGCCGTGCTCACTTTTAAGAGTTCCCTCGATACATGAGCGCACTGACAGGAGACATTGGCAGAACCTGTGAATTTTAGGCAGTGGCTGCAGGAGCCTTGCACAGAGCTTATTTGCTGTATAGAAACATGGATACCTGCACCGTGTTAACCCATACTGCCAGCAGAAGCAACGTGATGTGACCTGCTTGTCCAGTCGGCTGTAATTTTTAATTTTCTGTGTTTTAATTTACAGTATTAAATTCAATATCCACAGCTAGTTTCTCCTGAAAAGTTTCCAATCTAAAAAAAAAAGAATTAATCTGCAGAAAATGGTCTGCAGAAAACTTTAGTAAATCTTAGAAAATTGAACTATATTGCTAATAGTTCATAGTTACAGAAGGGAAACTTGGTCCAAATAATTCAGTTTATTTAAATGATTATTTTGGTACTAAAAGGTGCCAGAGACTCAGCCATCAAACAGATCAAAGGTAATCATGTGCATTTCATTGTAAAACTATAAATTATACATACATGAATAATGCAATGCTTTGTGAAGTGCATGCACATCTAAAGTACCTGTGAAAGGTAGAGGATTTGACATCCTTGGTTGGTCCTGAGGCTACTGGGCTATGCATATAAATTATGTGCATTCTCAGGATATGTCAGTGCTCATACACTGTAGAAAATGCAATATGATGTAGCAGAGAGTAATTAATTTTGAGAAGTGGGCTTTTAAAAGAGGCCCCAGAGTTTAAGAATTGTTGATTTAAACTGTAATGAATTCATGAGGGTAAGCTGGAACTGCTGATTGTTTTTTCAACTCCCCCGAGCTTGATCTAATAGCCTTCATACAAAGCTGATTTCCACATGAGTGTACCAGAGTCCCATGTGCAGATGAATTTGCAAACCTCCAAATCACTGAAGCAAAGGTTATGCCTTGTCTTGAAACCATGTGTTTATTTAAAAGTTCCAGCGTCCAGTCTTTGATGTCTGCTTGTTGCCCTTAGTGGTTGCATCACTGGAGCTGCAGCCTGTCACACAGAACACACACAAGATACAAAATGCACAGCTGAGCTACAGCTATTAGCAAGTGATATAACAAGGATCATGTAGGTGGAGGTCAAATCCCAGAATAAATCCCAAAGACTTATCAGGGTTGAACCTGAGAGGCTGTGTGAGGATTTGGAAGATGTCTTAACTAAAATGATGTTAGTGATCCTATGCAGCTTATCGCTACTTCTACAGCAATAAATAAAATACTGAAAGCTTCAAGAACAAAAGCATTTTAAAAATGACACAAACACATAGGATCCCATTATAAAATCATATGTAAAGTCATCTTTTACTTTGTGGTGGTGATACATTTCACCTTGAAAAGCTCTTTTTTGAACTCTCCCCTATTTTCTTTCTGTAGTCCTTTTACTCTAAAAAATAAGCGTTAAGAATACTAAGGGGTGGTATAAATAGCTCGATCTGTCATTGTAATTTGATAAACAACTACATTTACTTTGTATCAGGTGTATTAATTCTTGGTTGGTTAGCAATTTTGAGTTAAGTTAGGTTGGGTTGACATATTCTGCCCCAAAAGGGAACTGCTAGAGTAGCCCAGACACAAACTCTCAGTGCTCTTGAGAGGGAGATTATTAACAGTAATTCTAGGATCCTTCACAGATATTTGACAGGCTGCAGAGCTCACTTTGATGGCTTAGTGGATAGCTATCAACTTCCGAAATTTGTTATAATTTGTAATATTAAAGTGTGTGCCTGTATGTTTGGGTCTTCTTTTCCTGCTGAGAAGGTGCAAAATTTTCTGAAACCCAGGGTACCAAGCAGTTCAGAGGCCTTGCCTGTGTCCAGATTGCAGTGGGTGCTGAAAACAGGTGCTGCTGCTGCCACAGGTGTTCTGGAGTGCTGAAAACCCATGGGAAAGCTATTTGTAGCCCATAATCTACTGGTAGCAGGCTGTGGAAAAAGGAGGAAAATTGGTTTTTTCTCGCTTAATCTGAGGCAGGCTTGAAAAGGTTTCTCATTTTTGAGGTGCAGCTCGATGCAATGTGCTGCAAACAGGTGAATTGACTTGAGAAAGAGGGGAGTTATGGCTGTGAATTGGGTGCCAATCCTTTTGGCCTGGAGCTAGAAGTCCAGTTCTTCTCAATATCCCAGTTTGGTTTCAGTCATCTCACATACGTAGCTTCCTTCTTAGTGCCTTGTTCCTGCTTACCTGCATTTCTGCATTCCTACTTCAGGAAGTCCACTGGATGGCAGAGCTCCTAAAGTTTAGACACTGCAGCCTTTGTAGCTCTAGTTCTAGGTCTTTAATGATGTAGTTCTAAAGAGACAAGTAGAACCTGATTTTCAAAATTAGGAAATACTTACACGAATCTGAAATTTTCATATGTTGCTTGAACTCATATTTGTTGTCAAACAACTGGCTGTTTGACACAAAACCCCATTTGCTATTTAATTCAAAAAGAAGAGGATAAAAGAGCCTGACCATTTACATTTCATGTAGGGAGTGCTATCATTAATGTATGTAATTTATTACATTTTAGTAGGATAACACATCTATCTCGTTTAGCTGTACTTTCAGTCTCAGTGATTTAGGCACTGGAAAGCAATATTCTTGAGTGTGGAATTATTAATCTCTTTCAGGTAAACATATTGGGTAGCAAGGAAGAAAAGACTAGGTGAGAAAGCATGTTAAAATTCTGCTTAAGGCATTGGTAAAGATGCCAGTCTTCCATGAGCTAGGAGGGATTCAAGTTTTATTTTGCTGTGTGACTAGACTGAGGCTCAGAGGACTATGTGTCTGTCTATCTGCATCTCTTGTTAAATGACTCGTGAGCTAAATACCTGTTCTAAGTGCCTAACATGCACTTACCAGACTTGTCAGCCTTTCGGCCATCAAGTTTTACCCTCAGTGTAATTATTAGCATTGAATATTCAGAGCAGAGAGTGTAGTTCCCAGGTAGGAGGTGTCATTTATTAAAGACAGGTGCCAGTGTGGGGTGGGCGCAGTGCCCAGGGGCTGGCAGGGGCTGGGGGGCCGACGTGAGCCGCAGCCCGGGCTGCCTGAGCTGGACACAGACGGCTCCAGCTCATCCCCTGTGGCCAAGATGGTGGCATGTGGCAAGCACATTTCTCTCTCTCTCTGGATTTTTATAAAGGTGCTCAGAGAGAAGTGAAAGAGAAAACAGTTTCTGTTTCTGCTCCTTGTTTTTCTCTTGTGGAATGTGTTTGGAGATTGTTTATCTGGAGCGAATGCCTGGTTGGATCACGGTGGATTGTTTGGGCCTGATGGCCAACCGGATCCACCTGTGTCTGGACTCTGGAGAACAGGGTCACGAGTTGTGGGTGAGTTAGATATGATAGTTAGAGAGAGTAGCATGTAGTTTTTAGTATCCTCTTTTATATAGTATATTATGTATCATAGCATAATTATAATAAAGAAATCATTCAGCCTTCTGAAATAAGTCAGACATCATCATTCTTCCCGTTGGGTTCGCCGACATCTACAACAGTGGCACTTAGGGAAAAAGCACTTAAGAAAAAGTAGGATGCCACAAAAGGCAGTGTGTGGGGACTGAGGGGGAAAGAAAGGGTGAAAACCATCTCTGCAGAAAGCCGGGTCAGAGAAGAAGGCGCAGAGATGGTGTTGTGGGCACTGGAGCAGGATTCCCCTGCAAGTCTTGGAGGGCTCTGTGATGGAGCAGACACCCACTGTGGAGGACCCTTCGATGGAGCCATTCCTGAGGCAGACTGCAGCCAGTGAAGAGCAGCCTGTGCAGGAACAGGTTCTCCTGACAAGAACTGTGGTCCATGGAGGACCTGCGCTGGAGCAGGTTTATCCTGCAGGACTGCAGCCTTTGGAGGGGGCCCACACTGGAGCAGTGTGTGAAGGACTCCCATTTCCCAGTCCTTGTGCTGCTGGGTAGGGTAGAGGAGGTGGAGGAGTTGGGAATGTAGGGGTAAAGTTGAATCTGGGGAAAATGAGTCATAGAGCATTTTGTCTTTTTTCCCCACCATCCAAATCTATTTTAATTTGCATTAAATGGAGTTTTCCCCAGTTTGAGCCCGTTTTGCCTGTGATGACAATTGATCCTCCAATGTCCTTTTTCTTCCTGTTTTCTTTCGTGACCCATGATGAGCTTTCTCATCTTACTTTCTCCCACTGGGCTGCTGAGGACGGGAAGTGCAGTAGCAGCTGTGTGAACATCTGGCAGCCAGCCACGGCCAACCCACCGCTCTACAGTAAAGGTCACGGTTTTAAATATGAAGCTGAGCTCTACTCACTTCTTAAAACTCCCTCCACCAGTGTTTAGGGGCAGCTTTGGGACTGCAGGTCCCAGATGGCTGGAGCTGTCTCTCTGTGGCCCTGCAGAAGGTGTTTGCGGAGCCTCCTGACTCTTCAGGACATTCCTGCTGGTTGACTCCTGTTAAGCTGCTTCTTAGTTAATTCGTTGCCATATTTTGGATCCAATGTTGAAATGTCAATCTCCTCCTTAGACTTTTAAAAACATTTATCATTAGGGTTCTTGTAATTTGTTAGAACTTTATGGGCTTTATGCAGTGCCAAACCATGTTGCTTCAGGAGGCCTCAGCACCTGCACTGTACCCAAATTACCTCACTGTTTATTTCTGTCAGTCCTGTGTTCAGTCCCTCTCTACCACAGCTGAGCACATGTAACACACTTTCATCCACTCTTCCTAGCTCCTTCCAAAATCTATTAATGTATTTTATTGCTTAATAGTAGAGTTGTATTTCTGAGAAAATTTTCTCCCCTCCTTTCCTCCAGTATAGTGCAGAATAAGAGCTCAGACCACACTGAGACCACAAAATTAAACGTGGATTTTGCAGCTGAAATGATTGTAAGGGATCTGAAATGAGCTGAAATTTAACCTACATATTTTTATTTTATAACTTTTTAGTCTTCGCCTTTTAGGGTGAGCAGGCCCCATTGTAATTTCTCTCCCCTTTCCAGGTCTTTAATCATTCTTGCCGTGCTGCTCTCCTGCTTTATCTTTCTGATTAAGAGAAGGACTTGGAGTGTTCCAGATAAGTCTGCACTGTTGTTTCACGGAGCAGTTTCAGTGGGTTTCGTGTCATTAATGTTCCCTTCCTAATGTTTTCAGTTGTTGTGTCAGCAAGCCTGCCCTGCCGTGAGCACGCTCTTTCACTGAGCTGTACCTGTCCTGAGTTCATAAACTGGTTTGGGTTGGAAGGGACCATAAGGACCACATAATTCCAGCTCCTCTTCCACTAGGTCAGGTTGCTCAAAGCCTCGTCCAACCTGGCCTTGGACAATTGCAGGGGTGGGGAATCCACAGCTTCTCTGGGCAACACGGTCCAGTGTTTCAACACCATCATAGTGGAGAATTTCTTCCTAATATTTAATCCAAAACTACCCTTTCAGGTTCCCTTTCTGAGTGCATGTGGTTCATTTGGAAGCATGGAGGGCAGTAGTTTGCATGCTTTCCACCTGTATTCGTGGGTTTCCATATGCCTGTGTTGCACATCACTTAGCATCAAATTGAGAAATTGCTTTAGTTGATGTTGGCCACCTGCACTCCTGAGGTTCCCTGCACTCCTTTTGTTTCTCTTGCCTATGCAGTTTTTTGCCATGCTGAGATCTTACTGTATCTCCACTTCATCTTTCCATCAGCATCATTAACAACAGGTTTTCCTATGGAGCCCTGAGGAATACTGTTATTAACTTCTGCAGTGGTGAAGGTGACTATTTAGTCCTGTTCTTGCTTTCTGTCTTCTCGTTTTTTTTTTAATCCAAAATAGTGTTTGGCTTCATATGCTATTACTTTTTTTTCTTCTTTTTTAGTGGCATAGCTTTTGAAAGTCTGAATAAGGTTTCCTGTATTCAGTGCTCCACTGGCATACTCAAGCCTTTCAGAAGGTTTGGAATATCTAATTCCAATACCTACTACAAGTGTTTAATTCCAGATTAGTAATATCCAATTTCAGCCACTTCAGTTTTAAGTGTAAAGAAATACTGTACTTCATGTTTTTTAACCAAACTTTTGGGAACTGATGCACAAATGCATCTGGGAACCCATGTGCCACACCTACAGCATTTGAAACATAGAAAAGCATTGTTCACTCATCTCCAGTTTCAGAAACAACGTGTCTTTTCAGTGAGGGAATCCATGGTGTTGGTAGCAAATTATCTACATCACCCCAAGACTTCAGAAGGGTTTCATTATCTCATGCTTTTATTGTTTTAACAGTTTTGTTTTTTTTTAATCAGTGTTGCTTACTTTGTTGGAGGTTATAAACCAGGTGACCCTTGTTTTTAAGAACTGCTGCAGGTAGACATCAATCCAGCTGTGAATCACCAGAACTGATAAGTGCAACTGTTAAGTGTCAGAGCTAGTCAAGAGCGTCACTCAGTGCTAAATTAGCTCTGAAATTACAACTTCAGAAAAAAGGTTAATGCTTTGTTGCTTATGAATAATTCTTCCCACTATCAAGATTTTAAAACTCTGAGTTTTGTTTTTGACATAAATTATCTGCACTTTAGAAGTTAATTCTTCAGAGTGAACATTCCAATCTGAGAGTGGGTTGAAAGAATTCGATTTTAAAATATCAGTGTGTAATAAAAATGTCCATTTTTTCCCCAGTAAAACTTCAGTTAATCAGCATAAACAAGGTTCAGTTTAAGGTGAGACACAGACATTGACTGATTTAAACTGAGGCAAAATTAATAATAAAATTTTTGAATATTAAGTGATGCCCAAGGCTGTTTCTAGAGTAATTTAATTATTTCTGGGTGAAAAGAAATGCGCTTTAAAATATATTAAATAATTCTAAAAGCTGTATATTATTTTCTTCAATTGTCTGGGAATTGAGTGGAGGGTAAGTCAGGTATCTGGTTTTCAAGAAAGTGGGTGCATAGTGATGTTCTAACCATGGGTTGTGAGCTTTGCTTCAGGAATAATTCAGGTCACAAAGTTTCTCAAAGATCTGTATTTCATTTGTGTCGAAGGTGGATCTTGTGTGGTCAGTGAGACAGAGGATTACAGGTGAAAAACGGACACGACCTAGTGTGAGGGAGTTGACTGATCCTGAGAGAATTTAGTTCTAGTCATAGTTCAAACAAAAAAGGTTCCTGAATGGAGTTTCTGAACAATTTCCTTTTTTAAAAATTCAAATCTTTCACTGAAAGTCTTTCAGTCCTTAATTTGTAAGACACTTGTCTTGAGTCTTAAAACTCATGTTGTGAGTAGTAGATGTGATATGAATTTGGAAAGGCATTAAAAATCAAATCTGGAAAAGAATTCAGACAAATTTTTTAGAACTTGTAGGAGATGAGCTGCTAAATATCTCAACAGAGACTGTTTTGAAGCATTGTAATAAAACCCCCTAGTGTGTGTGTTTAGTGCAGAGTCTTAAAAATACAGAATTATAACATGGCCTACATTAAACTTAAGGGATAAATGTAATTAATTATCTGCTTGGTTAAAATGGATTTTTGGCATGAAAGTCTTAATCATATAATAGATAAAATTAGCACAGGGGAATCAATGTGAAGTGGAATGGATTGTCCTAGCACATGTATTACCTGGCTTTTTTTGGTTGACTTTCTCAATAAACTTCTTTTAATGAGATTTTAAATGCAATTTCATTATGGATAATAGGTATGACAATGTAGGTAGCCCATAAAGCCCAGAGACTAAAAGAATATGGTGTCATGTAACACTTCTTCTTTGGTCATGGTGAATCATTGCTAGCACTTTTTGTTCTGTCTGCTACAAATAAATCAAGAAACACATGTCATATGTGTGTGTAAATATCACAGACCGTTCTTCAAATGGTTGAAATTGCTTTAATAAAGAACTCTTTTTGAGTACCGAGCACATTCCTTTTGAAGCCTTCATACATAATTTTTTTCCCATTTCAGCTGTCATTTAGATGTTGATATGTAAAGCAAAATGGCAAAAATCAACACTCAGCACTCCTACCCTGGTGTACACAGCCTGTCTGTCAGAACTGCTGATGAAGATATCGAAAGGATTGAAAATGGCTATATCAGGTAATATTTTCCTTTCATCACAGCCAAGAGGACAGATTGCTGCATAGCTTGTGAACTCCTGTAGCTCTGGGAATGGGAGCTAGAATTATGGGAATACTGTGTCATGATATTGTTGGCCCAGTGCACTTTACAGACTTGACAGCATCTATCCAAAGTAGAGAGGAGACAGACACAGAGAAGTTGTCATGGTTTGCACTTTGGGAACCAGGAGCTGTAACACCTCAGGAAAAAAAGCCCATTTTCATATCAGTGGGAATTAACACTAACTCATTAAAGAGAAACCTCTTTCTCAAGTCACCACACAGATAGCACACAGGGTCTGTGCTTCCAACAGGGTATGTAGGATTTGGTGAAGAAAAAGATCCTTTTGTTTTTTTTAAAGCAGCGTCTGCAAATTGCCTTGTTCCTGTGATAGGGAAAATCTGTACTGTATAAAGAGTGTCAACTTTTTTGTACTGGATTTTCACAATGTCTGACTGTACATAGCAGATGTAATAGAGGAAATTTACATTCACCTTTCTCTAGTTTTGGTAAATTGGCTGTTTGAAAGCTGCCACTGGGCTTGCACTTAACAATTGCACAGTACCAGTCATTCCTCTAGACGGGGCAAAGCCTGCTGGGCCTGCAGAAAGATGCCTGATGATCCATAGCATCTCTGAACGCTGGAAAAAATTTTCTGCTTTTGGTTTGTTATGGCCAACCACCTCCTCTATGTGGATCTTGTCAGGCTGTCTCTTGCTGTTCAAATGCACACCCAGACTAGAGCGCCCAGAATCCTGATGGGCTGATGGAATTCCCTGCATTATGGTGATTTTTGGATTGCATGTCCCTAGCAGCTCCTATGGATGCTCTGTTTGAATTGGCCCTTTTTTCTTCTTGCTTTGCTTAACATGATACCTTCTGTCACAAAGATGTACCTACAGCAGTGAAAATAGATCTGATTTGTTCTGCGCAGTAAGGCTTGCCTGCTGTTGTTGCACAACCCCATGGCTTCCTTAGGGAGATTTAAGAGACCTGTCCCTTTCTCTCCATTAAGTGATGTGTTAGAAAAAGTGAAAACACAGATTGAAATGAACCTCTTCCTTTCCTTTTTTTTTAGTGTCCTATTTAGTGGATGTCAGTGATTGGCAGCTCACAGAATGGAATTGCTGGCTGGCATGTGAGAGTGGGGTTATAAAGGTTTAAATGTAGAATTAAATCCCTGCAGTCATCTGCTATTTCAGAGGCAATGACTTTGACAGATAGAGGGGATGAAATATGAATTGCACTTTATCATCATGGTGATGGTCTTGAAGAGGCATTTTTTTAAAGGAAAGTTTGATATTATCAGCATTAATTGCAGGACTTCATAGATGGGTAAGGAGATACAGTCTTGCTCTGTAAGAGATCTCATATGTAAGATTTTTGGATTTTTGAAATGAGTGCTGCTAAATATATACTATATCTTTATAATACCATTAAAAATGTTTTTCTCTCTTTTTTTAATTTTTTTAATTCAGATTTGTTTTAGAATATGTCTGTACCAAAAGATAGAAACCATCCAGGATTTTAGTTTTTTTCTATTTTACATCAAAATACGCAATTATAGATATTGGAGAAAAAGCACATTTTCTAGAGTAACAGCATTTCTTCTTTGCCTTTACCTTCCTCTGGCTTCTATTTGCTGTAGTTCAACAGAGCAATTAAACGCATTACGTAGTTCTTAATAAAATCAGTGGGTGTTAAATTTATGCTTAATGCTAAGGATGTGCTTAAGCACTTTTCTGCTGTGAAATGAGGTGTTACCAAGAAAAAGCGTTCACTGCAACAGTTAACAGAAAGCTGCTACTGATCTTTAAAATGTTCTACTCATTTATGCTGCAGTGATTCATCTGTCCATATTCTTACTCTGGAGTGTGTTATAAAGTTGGTTCATTTTGTTAAAACAAAAATCAAAAAAAAAACCCCCAAAAATAACAAATTAATCTCCATTTTTAAAACCGAGCTTCTGTATAGAAGCAGCTCAAATAGGAGAGGCAGCACATTAACTTATAGACACAGGCTGGATATCTAAAGCTGACAGTAGGATTCGGCTGTGCCCTGGAGACATCTGGATTTCAGTGTCTTCATGTGATCTGTTGCCTACATCCCTGCTGTCCTGAGTGGAGATGTAGTAGTACTGATGGTCAGCAGCACCCAGGGAACTGCTCAGCTTACCCTCAAATTCAGTAACTCTTCAGGCTCCTTTGGCTCTCTTGATTATGAGAGGTATTTAGCTGCCTGAAATAGGCATCTAATGCTATTTGAGATACTATAGAGTATTTGAAGCATTTAGCTAGTGGATGTGAGGAGAGACCTGTGTGCTCTGGAGAAGTCCAATAAAGTATTCTGAAGTGTTACAAATTGTACCAGACTCTATTCTGAAGCAGCTGAATCAAGCCCTGAGATGGCCATTGGCTATAATGGGAATTTAGATACTTCTTAGGTACTGCCATTAACAATATTAGAATTTATTCTAAGATCACACAAAATGTTTATTACTTGGTAAATGGGAATAAAATACTTAAACCAGCCATGGTAGTGCAGTCTAAAGCACTAACTAGTCATGTATCTTATCTTCAACAGGTCTGTAGGCAGTTTCTCTAGGAAATACTAAAAAAGGTGGACAAACTCTACTATTCTCTCAGCATCCAGCTCAAGAGAGTTCTTGGGCTGAATGTGGGCTCTGTGGACCTGTTAATCTGCGATGAATGTCTGTTCCATGAGTTCGTTCATTGTCCCTTAGAAGGATGTTAACTTTGTCAACCACAATATGCTCAGCACTGGCAACATAAACTAGGTTCTAAAATTTTTTCAGTGCTATATGGTGTTTTGTTATTGGAAGAGAAGTAGAAAACAGTTAACAAGATGAGAATCCTGGGACTGTCAGGATCTATTTTAGCATTGTTCTTGGGGCAGAAATAATAAAGTTTTAATTCTTTGTTTGTTAGTTTCTCAGCTGTGAGTGCACATAAAATTGAGATGTTGATTATCCTTTTGTGGGCATTCAGAATGCTGCTGCCAGCTTCTATGAAGGTACTGCAAGTATCATTTTAGTTAGTGTTTTCCTGGCAATACAGATTAACAGACCCATGTGAGAGTTCTTGTTTCCATTACAAAGGGAGGAAAAAGTAATTCTTATTGGACGTAAAAAAGTCTTGTAAAAGTGAGTACTAAAGACTGAAAAACACAGAGAAAACCAAGGAGTACTATAGAAAAATCTGGAGTGAACCTTCATAAAGTCCAGCTTCCAGTGAAATCAATTTCAAAATTCTGTTACTGGAAGACAAGGCTAAAATTTAATCTTTTTTTCCTCAGATGCTAATTTTTAAAGTGCTAATAAGTCATCTTTAGCTTCTGAGCTTGCTGGAATGTATGGCAGAGCCTCCACTGACTTCAGTTCATATTGGATGGCTCCAGAAGAATAGGAGCACAGGCTTAGCAGTAAGGTTATCAAATAGATGCTGTATTACTAGGGACAGGACGCTTTGCTGGACTGTTTCCTGATGCAGTGGTGGAGAGAGCCAGATGGGGGAAAGTCTGGTGAAGGCTGCATGGAATTCCCTAAAAAAAAAAAAAAAAAAAATTGTTTTTGCAGAACCCGTTCACTGCGTGAGGATGCATCTTTGGAACTGCAGGGAGTCATTTCTGTGGAGGGAGGCCATGCACCTGAATCTCAGGCGAGCTCCTTCACTGGCAGGGGAGCAATGGCAAGGTAACATACTAACTAACAGAACTTCCAGTATTAAGTTCAATTTGCTGGAAGAGACTGGTCACCATTTGGAGGCAAAGAAAGAAGAGCCATCACTTTCCAAAGAAAATGGATGGAGTCCAGCTGAAGAATGTCTGTAAGAAGTAACAGAAGTTGCATTTGACCTTGATTCATCATTTACTTATTGCTAATAAAAGTCTTAGAATCTGAGAGAGGCTGAATAAGCCCAAAGAAATTTTTCGAATATAAAAAAATGAATCATTTTTACATAACTGTATCTGAAAATACATTGAATGCAAGGGAAATGTGTGAATTGAGGTCAGACTGTAAAATAAATGGGTAAGTGTTTGGTTCTAGCTGATAGCTGGTGCAGTGTTTGTTTCCTTTCAAATAAAACATATTGATTGTCTCCTTTTGGTAAATGGCTCTGGAAAGGGAGGAGACAGGGAGTCTTTGTGCTTTGAGTGCAAGCATTTCTCTCAGCTTTTAGAATCCAGTTATGTTTATAACGGATTTGGAGCCCTAGTCAGCAAAATTGAAGCCGACCATTGTCTTAGGTTGTTTGTTACTGAGACTTAAATATAAGCTGAACTGGAGCTTCAAAACTTTATTGTGTCTGCTTTGTGTCTGAGACTGCAGGGCTCTGCCTTCAGATACCATTGTTCCATGCAACACAGACCGCAGTCACTTTAAGCACAGTGTACTTCAAAGAGCAAAGAAAAAAATAAGTGTAAAACTAGGGTAATTGAAAGAGAATTGTTCACACTTCATCATTTTGGATAGTGGAGAATAAACTTAGGTTTTTGGTTTGCAGATAATGACACCAGATATAGATGACAAAGTCTGCAAGAAGTTGGGTTTAGATGAGAAAATATTATAGGTGTGTTTTTCGTGTAAACATAACGCACATGAATGTATAAATTCGTACTGAGAGCTTCCTTTTCAATCTTTGTTTATAATTTCTTTACCCTTTTTCAGGATAGATTGAATTACATGTGTGTGTAGCTACAGTTATGTATGCTCTGAACATACAGGGACGTTTGTGATGTAATGTAAACATGAATGCCTAGCAATTTAAATATTAGGGTAACACAACATGACTCTTAAAGGGAAATTCCCAAGGATCTAAGACAACTGCTTCTGGCAGACTTCACTGAGTATCTCACTTTGAGATGTAAAGGCCCCCACTCAGCAAGAATATCCTGTTGCTCCTGCAGTGGGGATACAGTAGAATAGGAACTGATGTGTGAGGTATTTTCCTGATCCACTGCAGAAAGAGATCTACGAGACTGTGGCAAGTTCACACAGTTACTCCATCAAGTTTAATTTCATTACAGGTGGAGATGTGGAGAAAGATCCTGGGCTGGTGTTTGCGGGGATGTTTTGAGCCACCTCATGTTTCCGTCTGACTCAGTCCATTTTGTGTGTGTGTTCCATGCAGGCTGTCACGATTTGTCTTATCTGTAAGGTCGTGGGCCACAAGACACTCACACCATGAAGACCAAAGGCCTGATTCTTTCCTGGAACGTATCAGGGGCCCAGAGCTCGTAGAGGTGTCCACCAGGCAAAGCAACATCCGCTCCTTCTTGGCTGCCCGTGAGCGGCCCGGGGCAGCAAACAGGTAGGAAGACGTGTATATACTTCAAGTGAAGATGACTGAGGTTATCAGTTTTCTTGGTACTTAGGACGTAAGTTGTATTTTAAGAAGGAAGTAAGGAGCTTAGCATGGGAGATGAACAGAGTATCCTGCCCAGGAATCTTCTCTTAACTCAAGTATTGCACTTTCAACACACTTTCTGTTTCCTCCTCAAACACACTGTGACCAAGATCTTGAAGTAAAGGATTTTGATCATGCTGCTTCAGGCAAAATAATGTCTCAGAACTGGAATTTTATCATACGCAACTTGATATTCTAAACCGCTCTCTGCTGAGGAGAATGCAATTTCTATTTCAAGAATCTAAGATGTTTCTACTTTTGGCTTTTCAGGATCTTAATGTGCATTATCTGCAAGTGTTAGGAAATTCTAAAGAAGCAGTTGTGCAAAATGTGTAATTGCTTTGTTATATCTACTCAGAAGTCCATCTGATAACATTACAGAAAGTTTCTGATGCAGAAATGACAAAATCATTTGGATGCTGACTTCACTTATTAACACATATGTGGTCTTTGGTATGGAAGGCAGTTTCAGTCTTAATTTTTTCCCACTAAAACAAAAGAGAAACCTTTATGTGTTTACAGTTCTTTGACGTGATGAATTATTATTACTCTATAAATATATGGTGTTTTAAATTTAAACTCCAGCTAAAATAGGAAAATGAAATACCAAGACAAAAGCTGACTTTCTGTTTGGCATTAGGCTTTGAAGCAGAGACTCCTGTATTTTCATAATCAAAGACTGGTAGGTAAGCAAGTAATTAGTTTCAAAAATCTCAGCAAGCAATTCAGATTAAAGCAAAAACCTTTGAAGGTCTGTGCATTACACAGGTTACTTGGATTTGTTGTAGTCCAGCATATTATCTTCACTTAATCTGCTTCTTAGAAATTCATCTCAAGAGCACATTTTATTGAATTAGCCAGACTATTGCCTGATTTCTCAGGTGCCTGGATCAGTAGCAACTGCAGATGGGAAGTAATTAGAGAGAACAACATTGATCATGGGCCAACAAACCTCTGCATAAGGCTATTTGAAATTAATTTGAGGGCATCCATCCTTGCCTTCTCAGTTTTATGCTGTTGCTGCTTGACAGTAACTCTCAGTTGTTGGATCATGAAGGCTTAATTCTGCAGCAGTGGGTAGGTATGCTTATTACTTATCCACAAGCCTTGACACTGCATCTGTGAAGAGGGCTTGAAAGGATTGAAGAAAGCTTAAAATAGTAGCCCAGTGAGTACAGGGCTAAAAATAGTGAGGTGCATCTTGCCATGCACTAATATGCCTAAGAACAGGCTTCAGGCATCAGATGTGGTCACAAATGTGTATGCCAGGCACATGACAGAAAGGAACTGGTGCCTGGAAGCAGTTATGCAAAGGGGCTTATCACAGCAGTCAAAATTGACCTTGCTAATCTTATCAGTGCATATGTGGGAAGCTCGTGAGTCCATCTGTCATGTCGGTAAACATGTGTGTGAAACGCCAGCAGCCTTTACTTACACTCTTTAATGTGTTTTATTTAACTTGCTTGCAGTCACTGGCCCTTGGCCAGGTTCAATGTCAACTTTAGCAACAACACCAATGAAGAGTAAGTACTGTTAACTTCCAAAGACCTTTCTACTACCAGCACCTTCTCTTTTTCCCTATCCAGCCTAAGCCTTTCCTAAGAGTAGTTTTATTATAGAGAAAGGTCTAGTTTTCTTAGTATGAAAAACATCCTTTGTGCTTCCCGTGAACTTCTTTTTGTCTGGAGTTACCCCTTCCTCTTGAGGAGTGAATTTGACTAAGCATTTGGTCCCTACCTTCTGTAGTTCAGCTGGCTGATTTTACTGCATTACCAATTGATGCATTCATTTTTCAGTTTTTAAATGAGATTCATGTGTACATTTTCTAATAGTGGTTTTCCTCTTTTAACACACTGGTCCCTTTTTGCAAATCAAGTGCCCCAAAAATTTCGGGTTGTCAAATGAGAAGTGGATACTGACGAGGGCACCAAAACCCATTTATATGTCCATCTTTTAAAAGTGTGTGTTTCAGTTTCAGGAGGTACTGTTGTTTTAGAGAGAGTGACAGGGCCACCATAATAAGGCTGGTTGCCACCGAATGTCTGACGGAAGCTGTCCTTTTGAGTTTATTTTATATAATTGACAAGCTGTTTCACAGTGTTACACCAAAGAGAAATTTATTAAATAATGTGAAGAGCTCCTGTAATTTAAAATCACCCAACATCAATGTTTGTTGCTTGTCGTAAACCACAGCAATCTGAAGACATATCTGCTCTTTAGTAATCCAGCAACAGATCTGTTCTCATGCATAATGATAGTAGGTTATTTTCATTGCTTTCCAGATGAAAACAAAAAATTTAGAAGTAATCAGTACATCTTCTGATTGTGTCAGAAATACTTCTAGAAAACTCTTGTTTTTTTTTTTTCCCTCCAAATAATTTTATCATAGGATAGTTTAAACTGTACTTTTTAAATGATGCTGCAAAACCTTTGTGCACATAGCTGAGCAAGAGATCTTCCTGCTCCTACAGCAACTTTTCGGTTTGGTTTGTGTAACTCCTAGTCCAAAGGAATATCTGTGTGCAGTGAACAGCGACAGAAATATGCAGACTTTTATTTAGACTGATAGAAGTGCTATCAGCTTGGAGCCGAGCCTGCTAGATGGAGCCCAAAGGACTGGTCAGGACAGAAATACTTCTGCCTTACTCTGTTTCTCACAATGATTCAGGTACCTTGGGCAAAACTTTCATCCTTTCACTGTTTCGTTATTTTTAAATGAAGACCTGTCTGTCTACCTGCCCAACAGTCTGAAACATACTTGATTTGCAAAGTACTTGACAGATGAGAAATGCAAGTATTTGAGTCATTCAAAGACTGTGACTGTTTTTATAAGGGCTGATGAAGTAGATTTCTAAGTCTACAGCTGCACACAGCTTAGAAAGAGCGTGGATGCTGCTGTGTTGGGGTCAAAGAGGACAGACACAAGCTGTTTTATTAGTTACTGGATTCCAGTTTACTCAGCGTTGCTGGTAAAGAAAAGGAAATGTGGACTTTTCATTATGTTAAAGACCTAAGTGTGCCATGTCTTGGGGAACTGTACATGATGCTTTCAGGTCTTCAGTTATGGCCACCATTTTCCTCTGAGTGACTTCCAATCAGACTGCAGGTAGATGTGAGTGTGATACATTGGGAGTTACCACAACAGAAAAATAAACAGAGGCAACATGAATGGAAGAAACTCATTTACGAAGGGTACCTGTAGTTGACAGATGAGTTTGCAGGAGATCTCAGGCCAGAGAAAAATAAGTGTTGGCATTAGATGCTCTGTGAAATAAAATTTTTTCACTTTTTAACGAAACGTGAACATAGGAGGGAGTTGGAATTGTCAAAATATTCCCTCTAAGGTTCACCACCACTGAGACTTTTTGACTGATTTTCGATCTCAGCCTACTTTTCCCTGCATAATAAGATCCACAAATGCACAGGTGGCCCTCCCCTTTGAAAATTCTGTTTACTGGTAGCTCTTCCATTCTGGTAAGAATGCCAGGCATTTGAAATATTGAGGAGCTACATTAATGCTAACAACAGCAACTGTGCATTTGCCTTTAGATCAGACACCGTGCATGGTAATCTGAAATGAAATCTTGACATGTTTTTTAAACAGGAAGGAGTTTTGGGGGCAGATTGGAAAAATGAAGCAGTAAAGTTCTGGACAGTCAGTCCAGAGAAATAAATTCTTGAGAAGCAGTCACTGCTGTATAGGAATCAGCCTTGGTAAATGAAAATCTCTTTCTTGCATTTGAGATGCAAATAGAAAGAGAAGATCAGTCAATGCAAAGGTTTTTTCTCCTCCAATTCTCCTCCCTTGTACTGTGTAATTTTGAAGGTGTCAGTGGTCTTGGTCAGCCTGGTAGGTATTTCCTTGTGTGTGGCAGAGTGTGGGATCTTGGTGTTTTTTTAGCAAATGAGTCTTGGCTTTTCCAAAGTACACTGTGGTGGTGCATCACTGTGGAGATGTCTACGTGTAAGAACTGGAACAGGTGCTCATTGCTGATCGGTGAAAGATGCTACTATCTTAAAACTGGTGGCTGTCATCTCCTTTGGAGCTCTTTCTCCCTGTATCAAGCGCTTTCCTAGATGTGATTGCCATTCACAGCACAGCCCTTTCTGGCCTGAGCAATAAGAGCAGGTGTGCACGGGAAGCTCAAGTCCTGTAAGCAGCACTATTACATACTCTGTCCTCGCTGTGGGATGTTGCTGTCATTAAACTCATTTGTCCTTTCTTGACACCAGTGCCAAGGGAGACTCAGACCCAGTCTTGGCAGTTCAGAGGAGAAAGCAGAGCTCCCATGGGAGCAGGAATTCATGGCTTTCCTTCAAAGCAGACGTTATGTGTGGGGAGTGTTGTTACCTACACGCTGTGGTGTAGGGAACACTCTTAGGCTTTTCTGTCTGAGGGGGACATTTTCTGCCTCAGGGACTAGAAATGTTCAGATAAAAAAGAAGGAGATCTCAGATGATGGATTTTCTGCTTGTGCAAGTGAGCACCATTCTTCACAACACATTGTATTATTCTTGACCAAGGCATGTAGCAAATTAGCTTTAAGATTGTCAGAATTTCGAGAAAGATGTTAACTTCCTGTAGGTTTGAAAAGTATTTGTGGGCCTGTCTGCCTATGTGAACATATTTCAAGATTCTTCTGTTCAGAGAAACCAAAGAATGGGGCAATTCAGATCCAGAGGTGATTAATTAATTAAGATTTTGCTAGTTTTATAGAACCATGAGTGGAGATTCATCCTCATTTTTTATAATTACTGTGAAAGCTTCAGACAGTCATGTTGAGGTTTTGGCTGTGCAAAGAATGTTGAAAGTTTGTTAAGCTATTTCACATTCTGTTATCATTTGATAGGTTTCTTTTTAAGTGTCTGGGTTCTTAAGAGTCAATCAAACTGAAAGCAATTACTTAAAATCAGCCTGGTACACTGATGTCTGAAAAGGTCAAGAAGGTGTGAGTGAATAATGCAGAGAATCAGCCAGCTGGTTACCTGATGTGATAGTGTGGTGGTGTGAGGGTGAGAGGTCTCAGCCTGAGAACCCTTTTTTCCAGTTGGATCCCTTCCCTACTCTATCCGGAGTTTAGAATAGTTTCCTAAACCTCCACCCTCTCCCTTAACTGCTCAGCATTGGTAATACTGCTAAGCCTTGTATTGTGTTGTACAGCAAAAAGGAAGACAAGAAAGAGGTTAAAGAGGAGAAAAAAGAGGAAAAGAAAGAGGAAAAGAAAGAGGAAAAGAAAGATGACAAAAAAGATGACAAAAAAGATGATAAAAAAAAGGAAGAGTAAGTATAAAGAATGAATGTGTGATTGTTACATGTCTCCTACACTACAAAACATGGTATAGCATTTCATTGTAACTCTTTTACAGTTGTTGTTCTGTAGACTGCAGATTCTTAGCCTGTCAAATCTTTAATACATTTTCCCCTTTGAGAAGTTTTCACCTGCTCAGCAAAGTTGTGTCTTGAAGACCTGTGTTCAGATCTTTCAGAAACAGCTTCCTGTGTCACTAAAAGGGAATTGAGCTACCTCTGGTCACTTTGAGTTGAAGATCACTTTTCAATTATGACAACACTTTAGGACAGCAGCCTGCTTTGCAGAGCTGCACAGACTTTTCATTGTTCCAGAATTTCCATAACGATTCAGAGCAGATGAACCAAAAGTCTGGTTCATCTTACCGTGTAGAAATATCTTACATGAAGAAAATTAAAGGTTTGCTAATAAGTTTACTTATTTCACTGACTAGTTATTTAATTACTTAATATGGTGCAGTTCATTGCTAGTGATCACTAAAATTTGCTTCTGTTGGCTAGGGGATGGTGTATTTCTCCAACAAAATGAGGTAATTTGAATGCTTTTGACAGAAATGGATCCTGTTCTAGCTTTGTTCCCCTAAAGCTGACCCAAATATAGCACAATTTACTATTACCAGTGATTAAAAGTAACAATGATGGCAGACAAAAAGAGAATGCACTTGATGCATTTCACAGTGGAAGAATACGTTACAGTGATATACTGTAGGTTTATATGTATATATATGGTGGCTATATAGACATGAGGGCATTCCAGATGGAATCTGATTGATCTCAAGATCTTTATTCATGAAAGCTTTTAATTTTTTTTTTCCAGTTACAAAGCCTTTTTCTAAGCACTCTCTTTGGCTTTAATTACTAGGTAGTGAAACTGTGAGGTTTGCAGTAGCCTAGAGTGTTTTAAAACATCTAGTTAAAGAAAATTAGTGTTTTACTGTATACAAGGTAGTATACTCTGACATATAATGACATATTTCACGGTCACCAGTTTTGAGGTGGTGACCAGTTTTTTAGAAGAAATGGTTTAAAACCAGTAATGAAGATGGTAAAGTAAATACTTTTTAGATTAAAGCTGCTTCCTTTACTCACATTGCCTGGATATTCAGCTGACAGCAATGGCAATGCCAGAAATACACACAGATTTGAAATAAATTATCATTACATTTTAATATATTTGCTTTCTTGGAGATTAGGAAAAGTCCCACAAATACATATTCAAGCATTGCCTGGTCAAATATTCTGCATGCTATTATACAGTCCACAGATCACAGTTTTACTGTGCAAAAAATAATTTTGCAGCTATGGGCCTCAAATCCACTGATGCATATCTCCTCTGATTACAAACCTAACTGCTCTCTATTCCATGTCAACCTTTCTCATGGAGGAGGTGGGCATTTCTGAGCATACCCTGTGCCATTAGCCATGCTGTTCTTCGAATCTTTACGTCTCAGGCCTGTATGCTTCCTTTAGCATCACTTCCTCACTGTGGATGTGTGAAATTTGCCTTTGACAAAGACGTGTTTCAGCTCTAGTCACACACACTGCATGTGCATATGCACACAGAGTTTCTTACTTGTACAGACATGTTTTACTTGTTCAAATGCATGCTTATACAGTCATTTCCATAATAGAATTTGCTAAAAAGCAATAATTAGCCTGCACAGGAAGGCTCTTTCTCTAGCAATGAAATGTAACCTTCTAATTGGAGTGATAATAAGAAACATTTAACAAGTAAATTTTTTTCAGTGTGGGGCTTAATACAGAATGCTGTGGGTTTCAGCCTGGGAGATATGAATGTCTGTGTTTTTCTTTCCACTCTTATGTACTTTTTCCAAAGCTGGGTCAACAAAGAAAGAGAGCTTGTCAGATGGGATGCCTGGTATCTCATCTGCACTGTCTGCATGGATACTTTCTCTTCTCAGCCAGCTGTGAGTTCGTGGTGAAATGAGCAGCCTCAAGAAGAGGGAAATACAGCAGGTTGCTTGCTTACATTTCCAATGTAAATCTGCATGTTTTACTTTCCAGGCAGAAAAAGGAGGTCTTTGTGATAGATCCTTCAAGCAATCTGTACTACAACTGGCTGACTGTAATTGCAGCACCCGTGTTCTATAACTGGTGTATGCTAGTGTGCAGGTATGGATTTAAGTTAATAACAAGTTCACATTTCAATCATTATGTTTCCTGTGTAAATCCCCCTCTCATCTCCCTGCAGTGTCTTTTGAGTGACTTACCCAGAAGGTTTACAGTTCATACGCCCTTAGGGATGTATGATATGCGTACCACTGGGAATAGATTGCCAGTGTTTCTTTTTTTTTTTCTTTTCCTTTTTGTCTAAAAGCAGGTGGATGTAACTTGCAGTGAGTGTCCTCATGAGCGCTGGTGTGGCCTTTGTGTGCCACCTGCCGGCTGGCAGCTGAGCTGTGTCCTGGCCACTGCATCCCTAAGCACTGCCAGGGATGAGGGCTTCCCACCAGCCAGGAGAGAGCAGAATGGAGGCATGTGGGCAGTGGTGGAACCTCTTAAATTCATAAAATGCATCCAAAGGATGCTCGAAGGGCAGGAAGATATAACTCAAGCATTTCTTTTCCATGGTAGAATGTAGAAATCAGTTTCAGTGAAAGTGATGGAGACCTGTAGAAATGGTTTCCTTACACTGTGTAAGATGGTAGGGAGAGATGAGGATGCCTTGCCACTGAGAAGCAAATCTTTTATTTGGGAATTATCTTCATGGAGATGTGTATCCCGTGAAATCTGATGCACTTTCAATTGTAGGGATATGTGTAATCCTCCATAAGTGCTCTCCTGTGGCATTTATGTGTTTGAGTTTTATTTCTGTCCAGAACACCTTTGAATTCTGAAAGATCTTGGTGTCTGTTTGGACATAGCTCTAGTGTACAGATGTCTGGACAGGGAGGTATGCTGTAATATTTCTGTTCCAGAAATGTGCACTAACATGCTGCTAGGGCATGTAATGCAGGTACTCGGCTTATGCAGTTGGCATAATTTATTTTTATTTTAACTTTCTTTCTTTAGAGCCTGCTTTGATGAGCTACAAATGGACCATGTTAAAATGTGGCTGTTCTTGGATTATCTCTCGGATACTATCTATGTTATTGACATGTTTGTCAGGTTCAGAACAGGTGAGTCTTTCTGGGATTTTACAGTGTTTCAAATACTGCATATATATAAAGGATGGAAACAAAAATCCCTGTGGGGCATGACCACTGTAATATCCTGTCAGAGTACAACAGTGGGGGCTTTCGGGAGATGAAGCATCTGATGAGCTTGGATTTTTTAAGGCGATACATTCCAACACTTGCTCTTCACTTGTCTCTAAATTCAGTTCTGTCAGTAATAGGCATGCCAGATGCTGAGTGCACAGCCACTGTAACAGGCTGTGTGGGTAAGGGACAATGGGGCACTTGGGGCAGGAAACCAAGTGCACCCCACAAGTGCTGTTTTCTTCACCAAGCTGTGCAGCATCCTGGTCAGAAGTGGTTACTGAGTTGGTCAAGTGCTAGACCTGGCACCTGTCTCAGCCTTCAGTCTGCGGTCCTATGCCTGGAACGGCATTGCGGCCCCTCTGCCACCATCTGTGCTTCCTGCAGCCTCTACAAGGTCCTGGCAGCATTTCCCAGCCTGCTGATGGGATAGGGTTAACCCAGGAACCTCTGCTTAGGCCCTGCCTTCCTGCAGGAAATGGGAGCCCAGAGGATCTGTGAGGGCTATGCCATGCTATGCGTGAAGTGGTTCTCTTCAGCTTCTTGTCCTGTTCCTGTAATCCAGGCAGGCTGAGATTCCAACCTTAAAGTGGTATCTGTTTTAAACTGAGCAAGGTCATAGTATAGGCCTAAGCAATGCCGTACAGTGATCTGTGTCACCGAGTTACTGAATAGTCCTTGATGCACTTTGGTGCTTGCACTTTGGTCCATGCCAGAGAGCACCCAGTGTGTGGGGACAGCTAGGAGGACAGCAGAGGTTGGGTGTTGTTCACGGTGTTTTTGGAGAGGCCTGGAAGAGCTGACATGTGAATAGAAGCTCTCATAGTAGCTGGTCTTGGGCCAGAAAACATCTCCTGTCTCATTCTCTTCACTGGTACAGGCACAGCTTCAAAAAGTCCCTTGAAAGGGTCCAAAACAACACTGATTTAAAAATGAGAGTAATTTTAAATCTTTCATTTTAACATCTTACCCATTTTTATCTATTTATTTATTTAAAGTTGTGCTGACAGCTTGATTTTAATTATGGCCTGTGACAAGTTGTAAACATAATTACAAGCTGGGCTAAAAATGCTGTCATGTGGGAAGCACACAACCCATGGCAAGCCAAAATCTTAAACTTAGCAAGTACCTTGTTCAACAGGAAAGTCAGTTTCAGGTACCAGCCGAAATCACAAGAGTGCTGTATTCGGGGCAGGATGGGGAGGGGTGTTCATCCTCTTTGTGTACTTAAAATGTCAGCTGTGCCAACTAAATTTACCTTCTGCAGTTACATCTGTTAATGTAATGAGAAAGAACAGAGCAGAAATTAGGCATGTCCAGGCAAAGCAAGTTATAAATTTCCATGGGCTGTCCTGATAATGATTATATGGCTGTTAAAGCCTGACTGGAATTTGAATTTTCAGGCCTGGCTTCCAGCTGCAGAATTGCTGGAGCTGTCTCCCGAATGCGTCAGTGCAGGTGTCTGCTGTAGTTCCAGGCACTCCAAGAAAGAAGTCGCTTCTTTTAGGTGGCAAAATCTTTGTAAACTCCCTGGCTCTGCCTTTGCCTGCTGCCTTTTCATGTGAGTCCGCAAGGTCCATGTGTCCTGGGGACAGAGGTCCTGGAAGCCTGTGGGGAAGAGTGAGACTTTCTGCTATCTGAGGGCAGGGTCTGCCTTGGAACTGAAATCTGGGTAGCCCCATGACTGCTCTATCAGCAGCTTCTCCATGGTGCATTTCTGTCTAGCTGCAGGGCCAGTTGGACTACCTTTCACCTGTTTGGTGACTGTGCACCATGAAACAGAAAAGATTCATGTCTCAGCAGCTGGTTGTGTTTAGCATACCCTGTGTTCTAATGCTTTCAAAAGATTTTACTGTAAGACTTTAGTTCCATAAGGGAACAAAAAGCCAAGAGATTTTATCTCCTTTAGGAGGAAGGTGTTTTCAAAGCTATTTTTCATAACTGTGTATCAGAAATGGATCAGTCTGGACAGCTTTTCTGTTTAGCTGCACAGCTAAAGGGCATATTTGACCACCTTTATCAGCAGTGTTCTGGGAGGCAACACATGCATGGCACAGGAACTACTTCCATTTGTAGTAGTGTCAGTTTGCAGATCCAAAGCCAGATACACACAAATAGATGTGGCATTTACAGATGAACCACACATTCCAGAAATACCATGCTGTGTAGGGCACTAAGAAATGCAGCTTGGTGTTCCTCAGCAGAGGCTTCCCTGAGAAAGCTACAGGGGCCTTGTAGATTGCTAAGGGGTTAGTAAAATGTGATAATCCGTGATACACGGAAATGTTTTGGTTTTTTCTCAGTGGACGTTTTCTCCTGAGTGGCCCAATGGGCTGACAGTTGGATATTTCCATTGCAATTGCAGCAAATATTTTGCAGTGCATAAGTTGTTCCTTGTGGAACATTTTTAATGTCCTCAGAGGCACAAAAGAGCACTGTGGCTGTACTGTCTGCAGCAAAGGTCTCTCACTGCAGTTTATATCCACTTGTAAATTTTTAAAATCTAATACTTTTCAAAGTCTTTGGAATGAAGAACTATTGATGTGTGAAAGGCTGCTTAGCAGCTCTCTCACTAGAAACACAAAGTGCAAACCAAGGAAAATCATGTCAGTTTTAACATTGGACACAAGAGGAAAAACATGAATTAGGTAGGTGGGTAACTGCATTTCTTTATCTCAAGGATATCTATATTGTTTGGAAAAAGTTTCCAACAATCTATTATACCTACTTATTCTTGGTATTTATTTTAAAAATATTCCACTCCTGTTTTATACACACTTGCTTAACTTGAGTTATGACTCATGCCAATGATTCATGAAAAATTAGACACTTGAATATCCCTCTTTTTTCGCAAAGATACTTAAAAGAAAAAGATACAGCTGTCGCAGAAAAGAGTGGAAAGCCTCGGGGTGATAATAGAGTCATTGTTCTTAGTCATTATATATCAGCTTTGAAACTTGATTGAAATATTTAAATATGCAATTAAATGACCTCAATATCTGTAAGCATAACAGTACAAATTTTAACATTCTTAGGCCTGAAATGTAAGTTACTCACTACTGTTGATGGTATTTTTATTCTAACAATTAAAATCTTTTTATTCTCTGAAGGCTTCCTTGAACAAGGCTTGCTAGTTCACGATGAGAAGAAATTACGAGAACATTACACCAAAACTGTGCAGTTCAAACTAGACGTGCTGTCTCTTGTGCCAACAGACCTGGCATATTTCAAGCTTGGTTTGAACTACCCTGAGCTCCGATTTAACCGCTTGCTGAGGATCGCTCGGCTCTTTGAGTTTTTTGACCGTACCGAGACCAGGACAAATTATCCAAACATGTTCCGTATTGGCAATCTGGTGTTATACATTCTTATCATCATCCACTGGAATGCGTGCATATACTTCGCGATATCGAAGGTGATCGGGTTTGGAACCGACACCTGGGTGTATCCCAACGTGTCTGTTCCGGAGTACGCGCGCCTGTCCAGGAAGTACATTTACAGTCTGTACTGGTCGACGCTCACGCTGACGACCATCGGAGAAACACCGCCCCCAGTGAAGGACGAGGAGTATCTCTTCGTCGTCATCGACTTCCTGGTGGGCGTGCTCATCTTTGCCACCATTGTTGGTAATGTTGGCTCCATGATTTCCAACATGAATGCTTCCAGGGCAGAGTTCCAGGCCAAAGTGGATTCTATTAAACAGTACATGCAATTCCGAAAAGTGACTAAGGATTTGGAAGCCAGGGTTATTAAGTGGTTTGATTACCTCTGGACCAACAAGAAAACAGTAGATGAGAAGGAAGTTCTCAAAAATTTGCCTGACAAGTTGAAGGCTGAAATTGCCATCAATGTCCATTTGGACACACTGAGGAAAGTGCGTATATTCCAGGATTGTGAAGCTGGACTTCTTATTGAGTTGGTGCTGAAACTGAAACCTACGGTCTTCAGTCCTGGTGACTACATTTGCAAAAAAGGAGATATTGGAAGAGAAATGTACATTATTAAAGAGGGAAAATTGGCTGTGGTGGCGGATGATGGCATAACCCAATTTGTAGTCCTAAGTGATGGCAGCTACTTCGGTGAAATCAGCATCCTAAACATCAAAGGTAGCAAATCTGGCAACAGGAGGACAGCCAACATTAGGAGTATTGGTTATTCTGATTTGTTCTGCTTGTCTAAGGATGATTTAATGGAAGCCCTCACAGAATATCCAGAAGCCAAAAAGGCTCTGGAAGAGAAAGGACGTCAAATTCTGATGAAAGACAATTTAATAGATGAGGAGGCAGCAAAAGCGGGAGCTGACCCAAAAGACTTGGAAGAAAAAATAGGACGACTTGAAGTAGCTCTGGATACGCTGCAGACTAGGTTTGCGAGGCTCATGGCAGAATACACTGCATCTCAACAAAAGGTGAAACAGAGACTTGCCAGAGTAGAAACCCGAGTGAAAAAATACGGTAGTGGCAGCTTATCAGTTGCAGAAGCAGAGGCTGAAAAACCTGAGGAGAAAAAGCAGTAATGGAGTATTTATATTTCCTCATTTATTGGAGAAAGTTGAATCACTGAAAGCCATAAATGTATGTAAATATGTGTGTGCATACATAGACATAATTATTTTTATATGAACTCAAGAGAATGGTTTTTAGCATTTTTAACTGAAGCAGTATTTTCTTGTAAATAGAACACTGTCACCTTTTCCTTGGGGGGAGATTTGGTCCAGCGCTTGGTACTTTTTTGTACTGAGAGTGCGCTTCTTACAAGTCATGCTCAGAATGTCTGTTGTGTTTGGTACCTGTAGGTCTTGACAAATTGTCTCTTCCTGCGCATTGTGTGTTAAGAAGGCATTGTACTTGAAGTAGATTATTTTTTTTTCTTTTTTAAGAGCTTAAAAAATGTTTATAGGGTACCCTGCTCTAACTTGCTACCTTAGTAGCCAATTAAATGTATGGATGGATGTCTGGGTTTCTCAAAATTCTTGTTCTTTCACAGTCTGTGCAAACAGTTGGACGATGGCTAAGCAGTGTCAGGCCATTGCAGTGTACCCTGCATGTGTCTGAAATAGCTGTGTGTTCAGATACTTTAGACTGACTCTCTCTAATGAGCTGGGCTCTGCACAAAGGACCATGCTGACAGAGTAGCAGTGCTCATTCATGTCCCTTCTGGCAGGGTCTGTGACAGCCATTGCTGCACTGCAACTGCTTCACCAGGGGAGAGAGCGGGATATGCTCCCTTCTTGTTTTTTTGGCCCAGTTCCATCTGCACTGGTAAAACCCTCACTTGGAAAGGAGTCTCCCTAAAGCTCACTGGTGGAAGGGTAACAGAGGAGAAAAGAGGGTCCTAGTATGTGCAGCTCCCCTTTGTAGGGTGCTGAGTGAACTCCCTGGCAAGTGGGCAATCCTGAGGGAAGCTACTGAGAAATCCCATGGGCTGGCCAGGCAGGCTGTCACTGCTTCCAGGCAGCTTGCTCCTACAACTTCTGCAAGGTTTTCTGCAAGGCAGGGATAACAAGCCCTGTGTTCCAAAGTCATTCTGGTCACTTATGCCTATGTTTTCTTCCTTTTATTTCTTCTAAGGATGTCTCCTCCATCTCCCTTTGCTGTTTTTCTCCAAAGGCCATCTTTTCTCCAAAGTAGTTGTCACACTACCTTGTTTCTATTAGTTAGGGACAATGCAGAAGATACTAGCTTTCATTTTTTGCTGTACAGTATTTTGCTGTCATGCAATTTTCCCTATGTTACTTTCATCCTCTCACTGGCTTTTGAAAAGTATGGAGTAGCAGAGGCTGTTCAGCATGTATGGCATGGGATCCTCCAGTGGCATTAGGTATTACTATGGGCAGTGTTCTGACTTTAGTTGTCCTTAGGCCTGACTTATGACAGCATCTGGGATCAATGACCTGTTGGAAAATTGGTGAGAAACACACTGAGAAGAGGGTGGTTTAACTGGGTGACAGTGGAATGAAAAGAGAGTTCTGCTAAACTGAGTACATCTGCTGAGAGTAAGTCCTTGTCGCCAGGCAAGCAGCTGTTCCCTTCTTTTGACACTTCTGAGCCTGGTGAGGGAGACAGATCTGTCAGTGATTAAGGAAGGGAGCTTTGCCAGCAATACTGGCAAGGGGACAACTGGGTAGTAATGTCCACACATGGCCCTTGTCTAAACTCCTGTTATCGTTAGCGTAGAAGCCAGCTATCCTTACGGATCTTCCCTAGATTGGGCTTAACCTCTATTATCAAAATATCCACTGATTGTAATAAGTGGTTTGGAAAGTAGTCAAGATCTGTTTGTGGCCAGTGGCACTCAGGAGTATTGGTCCATCAGCTGAATCTTGTCCTTATTTTCTTTAAGGGCTTGAGAGAAATGGGGGAGCTCCAAGAGGCTGATTTTGGCAGGGGTGTAGTGCCCTTGGTCCCACCCAGAGGCAGGCAGGGCTGAGGTGGAGCTGGGCTCAGTGCAGGGTACCCCTGTGAGTACAGATGGTGCCATCACAGGCTGCTCAACTTACAACCTCCACCTTGTGACAGAGCCGGGTACCACACTTGCCTTGGCTGACATTCACTGGTGTGTGACTCAAACCCACTGTATCTGGTAGGGGTTTCACGCATATTGACATGTTCTCCATCAGTCATCATTCTCTGTAAATACCTAACTACCTACCCAACATAGCACACTTGTTCCACCCCACTAGATATATATATGAGTAAAACTGTTTAAAGTACTCTTTACCAAATTTATACCTGTTTAAAAACCCTAAAAAACACAGGACTGCGACTTTACCTGATGGATCAGAACAGCCTAATCTATCAATTAGATACATTTTTGCTCTTCCCTTTCCATGCCTCTTGATCTGGTTTTCATACGCCAGAAAAAGAGCATTTTGATGCTATTGGCTTCAGTCACTTTGAAACATACAGCTTCTGGCATGATGAAATCACATCCTTTGGCGTCTTTCATCTCTGTAAGATGTCTTTTTCCCTTCTTTAATGTGGCTACAGCATGTACATTAAAATATTTTGAGTAATATTCAAGCAACTTTGTGTTTTCTCTTACCTATATCCCTCCAGATTTTAGTGTTTCATGACCGACTTTGATCATGTCACCATTACATGGCCTGGAAAATTGTTACTGGAACAGAGATCTGGAGTGACAGAAAACTAAATGGGAATGGTGGTCGCCCCTCACTACAGGGCAGCTGGCACACAGATTTGGTCCTGGGCCCAGTTTTAACATCAATCCTGTGTTTGCAGGTATCACACAGGCACAGGATCCTGACCATTATGGCACTGCCCAAGGGGTGCCAGGTCCCATGGGGCACAGAGCCTGCCAGGCTCTTCATGCTGCTGCCACCTGTCTCCTGTCTTCCCCTTCCCAGCTCCAGGCAGGGTGGCACAGTGGGGACGGTGGCTTGTCTAGCAGAAATAAGTGTGTGCAGCTTTCTGCTACTTGCACACAGGTCACCTACCAAAAATTGCCTGGCACAGACTGGGCTGGGCTAGTTCTTCAACCCTACCACAAGAGAAAGCAAAGCATAGGGCAGTGCTTACAGAGCATTTGACCATAGGCCCTGACTCTAGAAATAGGTTTGATGGCCACACTGCTCACTTCACGTGGGCCTAAGAAGGTAGCCATGGGCTGGCACTGCTGCTCCAAACTGCCGGTGCTGAGTGAGACACCAGATGGGCAAAGTCTGCAAGGCTTGAACATCATCTGCTCCACATCCAGAAGGAGAGGAGAGGTGGTGCAGTGGCACACCATGCTCCAGCTGCTGCTCGGAGTGAGCTTTTCCAGGGAAAGGGTCTCAAGCCCTTTCAGACCCAGTATCCTGACAGCAAATGATCTCAGCCTTTCTCCTCTCTGAAGTTCTCTCAGTGCTCTCCCCATCCTTTTACCCTCATCCTCTGTTATTTTACTTTACAGATTTACAGCAGAAAACTGCCCTGGCAAATTCAATGAACTGGACGTCAGAAGCAGCAGTGACAGCAAAACAGCTCATGTATTTGTACAGACGAGGGTTGGGGTTTTCTTTACAGTGCAGCTCTTTCTTCAGAAACAGCCCAGGGAAGGTACAGTCATGCTTTTAAAACTCTTTTCGCCAAGGCATCAGCTTTAGAGTTTCATTCCTGCCAAATATTTTTTAATGTGCAATATGAGGGCTCTACTTTACATCAGAAGTCAAACTGCTCATTGTCCTTGCCCCCACAAAAGCATTAGTGCTTTCTCTGAACTGGTCCGTGTGTTGGTGGCTTTGGAAGACACACTCGTGTCTGTAGCACTGCTGACACCAAGGATGAGACATTCACAGGCCAAACCTAGGCCAGGATGTCCACTGAGGTGACACAGGTGGACTAAAGGAAAGCTACTCTTCACCCTCAAGATTTGCAAGATGACAGCATTTGCACTTGGCTTCAAGGTCCCCCCGCTCTTCTATTAATGTTTCCAACCTGGAACAAAGAATGAATCAAACCCTTGCCTATGTAATTCAGCATTTGCAAAAACACCTCATGTATCCCTGAGAGGAAAACGAATTATAAGCACTAAATGGATCTGGCAACTGTACCGACAGTTAAAGTGCAAGCTTTCAGTTGGGGCAGCTTTCCTAAGGAAAACCATCAGTCTGGGACTCCCCTCTACTCCCCAACCCCACTCACAGTCCAGAGCATCAGAAGGGTGCTTGAGGGGGGAAAACCACACAAACTCTGAGGAACAAGCTCTAGGGCTGAAGATGGTCAGGCCTTTTGTTTCTGAAATTCAGATTTTGCAATCATTTCCAGCTCACGAGGGCTGTGGCTGCTGTGGCAGCTGCCAGTTGCTCTTGCAGCTTCACTGCAGCAAATACAGTTCTGCTGTTCTGTGTTAACACTCCTCCCTCTTCCTTCCACACCCAGGAGCAAAGGGAGGAGGAAAGGCTTGCACTCTTTAAGCAGGTATTTAAGGATGAACACAAACGTTAGCTTTATTCCAGAAGCAGCAGCTCTCACAAATTTCCTTCATGAGAAGCTGGGAGATCACCTGGGTCCCTGCAAGGAGACTGCAGGTAGCAGTGCCAATGGCTCAGCTTCCATGGGCTGTCTTCCCAAGAGGCTGAGGACACCAGCCAGCTCTAACAGAGACCTCTTATTTGTACAGGTAAATCAGGGGTAGAGTACTAAAACCAGAAGTGCAGAAACATGGAAGGAATTTACTAATGGATGCTATTCCATTTTTCTTTCCTTAGCATTTGTTGTGCCTGGTACTAGCCTTTCTGTAAGAGGGCAACTGAAGAACACTAACATAGAAAATCAGGGAAAGCATGGCTGTATTCTAGAGTGATGGGCAGCTTGATGAATAGCTATTAATTTCTTAGCTTTTTGTTTGTTTTAATATGTAATTTCTGCAGCTTTCTAACAAGGAAAAAACCCCACACCGTTCTGTTCTTACTGCCAACAGTTACATCCCCTCATTGCCCTGGAAGGGGAACCACCCCAAAGCAGTCATGCCCAAGCAGCCCCTTCAGGTGAGTAGCATGGCAAGAACCCATGGGCACTACTTGCCTTTCCTGAGAGACAGAGAAGCACAAAACCATTTTTTTTTGTGTAGCCTGCCGTCAGGTCTGATAAACCAATCGTGCTGTAAAGATCTACTAATTTTAGGAGAACCAATTGCCAGTTCCTCATCAAAATACAAATATTTTACTTGCAGAATAGTGCAGATAATTAATCCAACTTCCTGCAGTGGGATTCCCACTGTTTTCAGATTACTTGTAAATTTAGGCTGTTTAAAGCAAGTTGTCACAGGTCCATCCAAAGCCTGGCACAGGAAAGGCTCTCTTACAGCAGCAGCTTTGGGTACTATCAGTGAAGGAAATGATCCAGAGGTGGGAATTTCAAGTTCTGACTATTGAAAACCCAATACCTCATCTCCTTGCAATAAAAGCTGCCTCTAACCACACTTGCATCAAGGTTAGTAAAAAAGCTTATGTCTAGCGGGACAAAGCTGCGGAGCTTTCTAGCAGAGCACCTCATGCCTTTCCAAACACATTGGTTGCCTCCACAGCTCATTTAGCCTGTCAGCCACAGCCAGGCTTCTCGGTGCATGGTTTGGCCTGAGCACTGACAGCACAGGGAAGGCTCATGGCTTAAGGCAGATGGACAAAGGAGCTGTCCCAAGCATAAACACTTTCAATTCAGGGCTTCAAGGCTGGCAGTTTCATTGCCATAACCTGACTGCACCAACTGTGAGCACTGGCAGCCCAAGAAGGGTAGATGTGGTGAGGAAGAAGAGGAGCAAGAAAAGAGCTATACAGCACCTCCGGGCAGCCTGGTGGCAGTTCAAAACCGCAGCCACCCCGGAGCAGGGGTGACGGATATGCTAGGCAAGGGAGATACCCAAAGCTGCTAGGTTTCCTGCCACCAGGGAAGGGAGGTTGGTACAGAAGGGGTGCTGCAATCTGGAGCCAGAGAGAGAAAGGAGACAGGGGAGCCCCTGTAGAGTTTTCTAAACTGATTTACACTTTGGTGGCCAGAAGGGGCCCAAGCCAGACTAATGGGTGACAGGAATGACACCAGAAGGGCATGTTCCCTCTCCCCAGCCACTGCCAGTGCTGAGCGCAAACCTGTTGTGCAGCATAGCAGAGCTGCCTACTCCATACAGGGTTTAGTCCTACACAGCTTCACTCTCACTTGGGCAGGACAAAGGGAAAATTTCAGAGCAAACTCAGGAGGTGCTGAGACCAATTAATACTGCCATCAGCCACTAGGAGACCCCAGAGGCTGTAATCATTCTCAGGATCCAAAATTCCCAGAGGAAAGGTGAAAAACAACAGAGTATGGCTGTTGGAGGCTCCCACCTTGCAGATGTTGGGAAGAAACTGTTGGAAGAGCCTTTTTACCACCCACAGCCCTGCAGCAGTGAGGCTTAGAGGCAGCAGGCAAATCATTGCCACCAAATGCCCCAAGGGTCATTGCTGGGCTGCAGCAGGACATGGTGTCCAAAAGTGCTGGCTCCAGGCCAGCCCTTGTTCTGCAGAAGCCAAGAGCACAAAAGAGAAAGAAAGGACTAATCCATCCTCTGAAGGTGGCAACAGAGGGCAGGGGTGGTCCCAGAGAGTTCCAAACCCAGGAAACCTTCCCTAAGGCTTAAACACTGAGAAATCCTCTCCTCCAAAATCAAAGCTAGCACACAAACTGTTTGGGATGACAAAACTTCTTGTCCAAACTGCTGCAGGTCTGGAGCAGGATTGCTTCTGAAAGGCCTGAGGATGTTGTCTGGAAGAACTCCTGGCACAGGAGCAATGCTCTCACCCAGGCTGGCTGCTGGCTACTACAGCTCAGGCAGAAAGCAGAGGCTGGGCTCCAGCCCTTACACCAAACGAGCCAGACAAGAATTTTGTTAGAAAGGATATACTCTTGGGGATTTTAGTTTGGGAATGAGACACTCTCGAGAGAGATTCAAGGTGTAAAAAAAAAAAAAAAAAAAAAACAATGCAAGAGCAAGAGCAACCCTTATCAGATGCTCACAAAGAGGTCTGTGTTGTGCTTTTAAAGGAAAGTACCCTTACTGGAGAGACCAAAATGTCATTTGTTTTATTTCAGGTGGCTTGCTACAAAATTCATAGTATTCTTCATGCATTGATGACAAAAATTAAAAATCAGTGTGCATGGCACAAGGGAGATTTTTGAGAACACCCTTCCATCTAGAAAATATTCTTGTGCCGAGTTTCCAATTTTTATTAAAATCAGTTATATTAGGAAACAAAACCCCTTCAATTGTAACGTATTGGCTTACCTGATCTTCATCCCTTGCTGCTCAAACACAGAGTGCTTGCAAAGGGAAATATTAAATCAAAGGTAGCAACACATGATGTATGGCAGCTCAACCTGGAACAGGGAAGTTCAGCTAGTTGCCTTTTCATGGCCATTTGCTCCTCAGCACTGTTACTCCCTCTGCTGTCTTATACAGGTCTGGAGGCAGAAGGTTGCAGTGGGAAGACAGTTTTAGAAGATTTTCTCTGTACATGACCCCAGTGGCAGAGCAGATACACCAGAGCCTTTGGTGATTTTAAGAAAGGCTTCATGTCAGCTTTGCATGTAGCAGTTGAGACACAAATCTCTGCAGTTTTTATCTTCACTTGACATTGGTCAGTCCAAGCTGTGAGCCAAGGCCACAGGAGCAGCAGGATCCCTGCACGTGCAGTTGTTTGCAGTTGACCCGTGCTGCCTGTCCTTTAAAGGGCAGAAGTCTAACTCCAGCAATTGGCTGACTTTCACAGTCAGCTCTGGTCTCATTTTTTAAGTCTCAAAACTATGCACAAACCTACCAAAAATAATGTAGGAGTTCCTAATGCAATCTTATTGTCCTAAAATAGAATAATGATTCCCATCCTCCACTTGCATCTCCAATGTCTTTGTCCCTAAAGACATTTCCCCACACAGAAATCCCAATAGGATCTATACTGTGCAAGACATCCATGAACACAAGCATACTAGACAAACTTCAGCTATTTATCAGAATCACTCTCTTGATGTATCCTACAAATACAGAGGAAAAGAACGAAACTACGCTTGTATATCTGCAATTAAAACCACCTTCCCACACACTTTTTACTTTGGTTAATGAAGAAAAACAATAAAAATCAACAGCTGAAGACATCTTCAGATGAAGCACTAGAGAAAAACACTACGACATTTCATGAGTTTTCCAAATGAATTCATCTGGGTAAGAAATGACCTGTTTAAAGACTAATGCCAGTATCAACTCATTACCAAAGCAGCATCCCTTCCATGATTCAGTATAAATTTTAATTTTTTAAAATTAATTTTATTAAGTCCCCAATGGTCTTATGAATTTTATGATACTTTAATTAAACTTTCAACTATGGACAAGAACTGCAAGTAACTTATCACAAACCCTTGTGACTCAGACTAAGCATCATAAACTCAGCTCTTGTTAGGAAAGGCTTGATTTTGAATATCTTAACTTGAAAGAAATTCCTGCTCCATCTTGCATGCTGAAATTATTTTCTGCATAATAAATAGAGCACGGCTCAAACATTCCACCCAATTCATATTTACCATAAAAACTCTTGAGGCAACCAAGAAACTCTTAATCCTCTTGTGAGAATAAAAATTTACCTGGAGGTAACTGGTTACAACAGTGCGACGGAAACACCTTAAAGCTGATGATGTGGGGATTGTCCTCTTCCAGAACATCAGCAGCATGGAAACCTGTGTCCAGTTCCCTGCTTCACAGAGCAGAAGCCCAGGCAGGCACCTGGGCAGCTCACACTGCAGCTCCCCGGAGGCTAAGCCCACTAGGTCCATCACACCCGTGTGGTGTCAGATGGGACAGGAAGCTTCTGCTCCAGCAGTGAAGCCACTGTTAGATGAGAGGCATGGACTGACTAACATGGAATTCCTTGGAGCCCTGGGCTCATTTCAGCATCAGCTTTCCTCAGAATGCAGGGCTGGAGGGGACTGCCACCATCCTGTCTCAGGCTGCTGCTTGCCAAACGGAAGACAAGCCCAGTGAGAAGCACAAAACACTATTCCTTAGTTAACGGAACTATGCTCGCTGCTGACAGCTGTTCCTGAAATCTTTTTTGCAAGAAGCAAAAGCTTTGATCTTTTAAAAGGTGATACTCTGTTTACACAGCATTATGTGCTAACATACCTCCAGAGCTAAGCAAAACCATTTCTTCACTGCTAATTGACTCTGAAACAGTGTCACATTAAGATGATACTTTTCAGGGCATTACTTCTCTTGCACTACTATAATTTTTGAAGCATGTGATGGTAGAATACACAGCAGCCTGATGGCCCCTTTGCCATGGATTCTGGAAATATATATACACTGAGGCTGGAAACATTCAGGCAGTCTGTTAGGGTGAAGAAGGAGATACTTGAAGAGGTATTTTTCATTTGTCAAATGAGGCAGTGCTGAGATGTCAGAAATATTTTCTTGTCAACATATTGGAAGACACCCTGTGGAGAGAATACCATCACACTGGCATCAGACTACTGCCTTGGAAGAGGAATCTTCTGTCTCACTGAAGAGAGGTATTTCCATGACACATAGGTACACTTTAAGTCTCCAAGTTTTGTAGACCTAAACTTTGCTAGACACTGTGAAAGACATTCCAGGTGTGCCAGGAGCCCAGAAAAAACCTCCAAACCAAACCCAACTTAAAATGACATTTTCCCCTTCAAACAGAACACTGGCTGAAACTTCTGTAGGACAGGAATGCAGCCTGCAGTTATAAGACTTCAGGATTTATTTACTTTAAACCTTATCAACTAGTGCTGCTGAACAACTAGTGCACTTTCACCAGCCCTAAGGAGATAAGGTTTCAATACAGTGGTATTTGGGGGCAGGCAGTATATATTTACATGACAAATCAGTCAAATATTAAGAACTTATATCTTACCTGAAAATGATTCCTTGAAAAACAACTTATGCTTTTGAAGGCCAATGCCATTACGTATTATTTTAATCTTAATGCTAAAGGAAAACAGAAAGAGCATATTTACAATGTCAGCAATTGAGTTAAGAGAACTTTGTATTGCTATCCAGTTACACTGTCTGCACAGTTTTTAGACCTATATAAAAAACCCCAACATGAATCACATATACCTGTCAGCTGGGTGCAACCACAGACCACAGCTGAATTAGTGTAAGGGGAGTTACAGGGATAGAGCTTAACACATCAGACTGTGAACGCAGTACATACCACACAGCAGTATCATGATGTGTTCGTGCTTGTAGTGAATAACCTTAAGGCACTCGGCACATGTTCTTACCGCCCACAGTAAAAGTTGCTCCAAACTTGAAGGGCTCAGCAGGCACTGTTGTCAACCACTACACTGAGAGGTAGGGTATCTTGTATTTTCCTCCTCTGGGACATACAACAAGGTGGACATACAAGAGGGCAGGCCCTCAGGGCCACATCTGAGATCAAAGGCCAGAAGACAGACAGCATCTTTCCCTCCCCAGTTTCAGTCCCGTGTGTCCAGGCCATCTGGCATTGCCTTGAATTTGAGAGGGGAACATCACTACAGTTCACTTGTGGAGAGCTTTCCATACCTGCAACCCTCAAATTATGCAGTACTACAACAATGTCTAATCAAACCATTTAATATCTAATTTATCAAAGTAAGAAACTTGTTTTCTTTTTCACTGAACCATGGTGAAAAAAGGTCATTGTTTTATTCAGCATCATAGTTACATAACAGTTGTCTGTTTCTATTACTAGAAAGAATTTATTAAAATAGTCCTGAAAGACATCTTTTCTTTTTCCAATGATTTCAAAACTAAGCCTTTTAACGCCAATTCCACACAGTCACGGGTTTGATCAGTAGTAGCCGGTTATAGCAATTGTCAAGGCACAAGCTCAGCTCTGCACACCTGCTGCAGCTTGTATTGGAAAAGAGATATGCCAGTTACATCTGCACTTAAAAATGCAGAATGCCTTCATTGTATATTGCAACAGGAGAAATTAACATTAAACACAGACTAAGAAAGGTAAAGGATTTATTTCCGATATGATCTGTAGAGTTAAATTAAAAACCTACTGAGTACTTTAAGTAGTAGATGAACATAACCTTAGTACTTACTTTCTAACAGTTTATTTAATGGCTGGAAGTGTACAACATGAAGTAGGCCTTCAACGTTTAATATTGTTCAATTTTGCTTATTGTTAGATGAGATTAAAACACTGAAGCCATCCCTTTAGACTATGGTGCAACACTGATCATGTGCCTTGATAGGTAGGAAAAATGATTCATTAAATAAATGATGATGACATAACACGTAGGGAAGACTTTGGATTGTCTATTTTAAATGTCAACATAATAGGCAATTAAGAATAGAACTTAATTTTAAGTGCACTTCCACATGCTTTGTTTATAATATAGCAAAAACTTCCTATCTTTTTTTCCAGACACTTCACTCCCTACTCTAAAGCTGTTCAGTTGAAAATGCACTTTCCCCAGTAAACTTCTTTTTTTAAAAAAAGTAACTAAAATTTCTACCCTTTCATATGCTAAGAAATGTTTCCTAATTAAAAACACAGTTTATTACAAGACATGTGAAGACAACATATAGTGAAATGAATTTTAATTGTTGTGCTGTGACTAAAGTAAAGTTCTCAAGGCTGCAATTTAACATTCCAAGTTCTCCCTTCCATCTTTATTGATTCTTAAGATTTTGCACAGAAACTCTTTGGGGGCTAGAACAGCAGTAATTGCATCACACTGTTTTTCAAGACTTCAAGTTTCAAAAGCAAACTCTTCAAAAAGTACAGTTCTTGATTTGATTAGATACAGGGACAAAAATATAGCACATACTTGAAGGTTACATGGTCTACAAATGATGGCAATATTTTCCTTGGGAGAGTACAGTTTGTTTTCTTGTAAATACTCAAAAAGGCTCAACTTCAAGCAGTAATAAACACAAGCAAAAGTGATTTAACCCTTAAAATAAATATTCAGGAAAACCTCTCTGTACATACAAGTGAAAGAATATGTAACACTTTCACGCTAAAAGAAAAAATAAAGATTTTGTTCATATAAGCAGCTGAAATCTGCTGTTCCAGCCCAATGTCCCCAGTAAAGAAGGGAGGCACAAACACAGGTGACTACTGTAGCTCACTATCTTATGGCCTTTTTGGACAGGGACATCATCACCATCATTTTTTAATCCCTTTTGTTATACTTATTACAGCATGCCAAATCCTTTGGCATATGTGATGGCCTTCAATAATCTTTCTTTAAGCTTTTCTTTGCTGGAGTATTCCGGAAGCAAAAGTACATTAAAGCATGTGTGAGATGTAGGTAACCTGTGGGACAAAAAATACAAGCATTCAGATCTTGGAACATGCAAGAGAAATGCATCTCTATTTTACAAGTCCAAAAATAATGAATCTGAAGAAAATAAACTTTTCTTATAGATTCAACTTTCAGATTTAACTAGGTTAATAATTTAAAAGCACAGAATTAACTTCCTTTTATTAAAAAAAAAAAAAAAAAAAAAAAGCAAAATGTAGATTTTTTTTTTATACCTCTCTGTATCTGGGCCATTTTTGGCTATGATCATCTTTAACTTTCCAAGTCCTCCCACAGGGGCTCTGTCTGTGCCTGTTGTAAACTGTAAGAATAGTCTTTTCTGTTCATCTGTAAATGAATGGACTATTTCCCAGAATTCCCTGTCAAAGAAGAAATTAAAAAGTAAATAAACTGTAAACTAACTTTGGTATAAATAAGAATTTCAAAAGTAATTGAGCTTTGAGGATGTAATAATTCTAATCAGTCTTAACATCAAGTCTAAAAGTTGCATTCAGAAACCAAAACTCTCAGAATGTATTTACCAATAAATGAGGTTCAGAAATAGAAATCAGAAATATTACTAAACACTGCAGTTTAACGGTCTTTAAACATTAAATTGGCTGTGTTCTGCAGCTATTTTATTACTCCTATTTCCTAAGAAAATATACTTATTCAACAATGCTTATACTATGTCCTCTTCGCTAAAGACAATACTTGAGGAAAGTGAAATTACACATAAAACATTTGCATATCTAGTACTACAAAAATAAATATTACAATATTAAAATCATTTGGAAGAAACAAGCAGATGAAATGCTTTTTATCTTTACAAAATTAGAAAAAATTACCTAATAATAAGAGAGTCTCTTGTATAGCCACCATCATATTCTGTAGTTTCTTCTAGTGCTTGAAAATCTAAATTCTGTAAGAAGACGATATTTTTAAAGATGACCACTAATTATATACTCAGGATCAAAATAAAAAAGCTCCACTGTCTAGTTTATATTCAAAATTCTTACCCTACTTCCACAAATAAGTAATTCAATTTCCTCTGGTCTAAATAAATATTTCAAAGGAGATTCATTGGTCACCATGTGGAATCCTCTCCGAAAGGCCTTGAACTGCTTTTCTACTGATTTATTGAGTATATAGTCAGCATACAGATTGACAAATTCCTGCAAGGAAATAAACCCCAAAAAGCTTAGTGCTTTAACACATGCCACTTGAAGTACCTCCCAAAAACACAAGACCCCAAAATACATATAAATTCTGTAATTCTACACACATTATCTGAGCTCAGCTTTTATTCAGCAACACAAAAGAACAAGTCTCAAATACTGGTCAAACAGATCTAACATTCCACCCAGAAGCTACATATCCATGCATCAATGCATTCTTTAACAGAAGCCTTTTCTGTTCACAACCACATTGTGTGCTATGGCAATTTTAAAAGCCTTTTAAACTTAAAAATTATAAGTGAGACCAAGCCTTTGTAGGGTTCTACATAATTCTACATACAGTATATCAAAGAACTCCGGATTCTGTTTAAAAAGCTGAGTGTACCTTTCTGTTTTCATTTGTAATAGGAATTTTATCACCGTTTTCCTTTAAATCATGCATCATTGGATTGCCAAAGAGATCCGTGTGAGATATTTGAAACGTTATCATCATATCATCTTCCACACTTCCTTCATACTCCAGTAAGTCTCTCAAACTCTGATACAGAACCTAACAGAATAAGAAATACATGTCTGTCAAAAATAAGCTTTGGTAGATTCCACTGAGTAATACAACAAGACAGGAAACCACCTGCCTCAAAAAAGGGTTCTTATATTCTATGACACAAGTCACCTAAAAATCTCCATAGCTGTCCAAACAATTATTTATTAAGCTCAGTATCTGTAAACAGAACCAAGAGAAGATATTAAGATTAAAAAGAAAATGGCAATCAGTGATAACTCTCTTAATAGAGCCTTTTAGTACCTACCAGTCTTCCAAAATGCAATGGTCAAACCTGCAGTTCAAGAGCTTTTAATAACATCTTCTTAAGTTTTTTGAATCTATCTTTACTTTAGGCATCCAGAATATGTTACTAGTAAGGGGAACATTTATGAGTTAAAAATCAAAGGAACCCCTGTATTTTATGTCAGATAAAATTCAGACAGTAGGCTTTTATCTTCTACTTATTATTTAAAACTGAAGCCAACTAGGAAGTAATCCTGAAGCAACACAGATGGGTCAGTCTTTAACATACGAAGACATTTATGAACCAAAAACAAAAAAATCACAAGTTTGATCAGAATTTACCAAGTGGATTCTGAAATTACCTGTAAGAGTTTGCTCTATTCAAAGAGGCAACCAGCTTTCCTTCTTGCTATGCCTTAGGAAAAGCCCAAGACTCTCCTGGAAACCAAAGCCTATGCAGCAAAGGGATAATTATTTGGCTGCAATAGAGGCATAGAGGCTAAAGAATACAAAGTGAAGGTGGAAGTGACAACTGTGTGCAACTGTATTTTTATAGTGAAGTAGAAAAAATAAATTTCCCCCCAGCGTTTAAGCTGAAATATGAAAGTTAACATGTAAGCCTCAACCTCTTGCTATCGGTGTGTTTTTGATTCTTCCACAGAACCTTTAAAAAGGACCTTGCACTGAAAAATCACCGGACTTGGAATCATTGGTGGTCAGGGCTGGTGAACATCCTATTCTCCATGCTCTACAGCATTAGAAAAAGCATTGGGAGGCTTGACTACTGTGAACTTCATCTGGGGTTTCAGAAGCTCTGAAGCGTTAAAGTCATATGAGAATACAAAGGGTTAAAAAAGGATTATTTTAGAAGAAATCAGCATAGGTGTTAGCAAAGAAACATAAGAGCAGGGAAGAAAAATTAGGAAATGCTCTGACTGCCCTGTTCCATGTTTCATAGAAATACATTCACATTTTTCTGGTCACAAAAAGTTTTGAGTATGAAATAAAAGTTAGAGGAAACTCAGGGCACTATTTCTCAACATTATAAAGAGAAACTGGTCAAATCTGGCATGCTGTTGTACATAGCCATCCAAAACAGACCAGATAATGTATTTTTTGATTAAAAATGCCTCATTTTCAAACATGAAAGCCAAATTCTTTTTAGACAGTATCATTTTACTAATCTTTTTTGAAAAGATGAAGATTTTGTATAACTGCTTAAAAAGGAGAACCGTCCCATCGTTTGAAACAAAATGAAGCTTGCTAACAACTCCTACCAGCAACATGACGGGAAGCCAGTGGTGATCTCTGACTGCAAGTGGAGCAGGGCCAAGACATCCTGCACGCACACTTGTGTGCTCTATCTAATAAAGCACACGTAGAGCTCAGTGCTCGTGTACAGCCACCGGCTGGGAATGGGTGTGTGAACATGGACACTGATGACCGCTCTGGCAGAACAGTCATTAACTATAGGGGTATTCATAAACCGCCTCATCTGTCTCTTGCTTTACACAAAAACCAGGAAGAACATCAACACCTTTGCATATTTACCTCTTACTTGCACTTGCTTTTGGTAGAAATTTACTTCTACAAATAGCTATAAACAGCCCATTTTTAAAGTCTCTTTGGGAAGAGACGTGCTTGTTTATGATTAATAATTCTCAGTAACATTTGGGAGTTTATGTAGCAAAAAAAGAAACCTTTATTGATACTGAGCCCTATTCATTGATGTTACAATTTTGTCTCCTCCAAATGAAATGTAGCAAGAAGTTTTCTTGCTTATTAATTTATTTTAACAAATACAGACTCTTAACACAAGTCACTGGTTATTTCACTTTAATTTCTGACAGTGATCTTGTGTTTAATCAAAATAGAGATTAAATTATTGCACAGAAAATGCACTATTTAACTCGAAGCACAGGGAACTTACAGGATGAGAGTCTGCCAGATCACGGAAAGTTCCTTTTTTGCCCATTAGCTTCCTGTAGACAACCATGGGGAAATGTACATCCAGTATACAGTTGTTGTAAATAGCCAGTCCCAGTACTATGCCAATCAGGGTAAACTGACCCTCAGTTTCAAAAGAGGACGGATTAAACCAGAACAGTTTTGTGGACTCATCATATGTGAACATCCCTGTTAAAAAAAAAAAAAAAAAAAAAAAGAAAAAGTTGAACAATTATGGTTACAGTTCAATAAAAATGGCACATAAAACATACCATTATAAACCCATTTGCACTAGCCTTTAAGACATGTTTAACTTAACATTATACTGAATTGAATGGCAAAGAGAAACTACTTACCTTAGGGTGGACTGGAGCTGCTCTAAACACTGTTAGATAACCATTAAAAGTGTGCTAGGGAACTGTGATACAATATCCTGCAACACTCACTGAAGCTGCATGTACACAAGCTTTCATCCCCTCCTCTACTGAGGAACCACTGATAACAGTGATTGTGACTTTGAAAAATACTGCAGTACAAGAAAAGAACATAGTCAAAAACATGTGGATGAGACAATCCTGCAGGACTCTAATTACAAAAAGTGACAGCCTTTCCTCAAAGGCCAGTTCCAGCAAAGGAACAGGGCTAGATGCAGCCCTACTACTTAATTAGAAGCTGTGATGATGGAGCAGGGATTGACCATCACCCATGATTTTAGAGGTAGATGCCCAACTGATTTGTTTGCTTGTTCCAAGGACCACTGATAGTGCAGCTATTAAACACATCTTCACTTGAGAGAAAAATGGACCATGGCCTCACAGAAGGGGTTGCAATTTTAACAGCTTGTCACTGTCTAAATGGTTTTGCTTCTCTCATTCGGTTCACTATTTCAGGAGACCAATTTCCTGCCCAGCTCATGAGCTGAGCAACGAAGACTTCAACAAACAGCTGAACTGACACATGTCAGAAGCTGCAGGGAGAAAATGTGAAGACAAGAGACAGGCAGAGCTCCTTACCCTTTTAGCTGTAGCAAGACACAAGATAGCTCTTGTTTATGAAACTGGAGTCTACAGGCTATAAATGATTCATATATTATTTTAATATTATAATATTATTTTATATATATACATTAGATCCACAATAAAATCCATTGCTTACCTGACTAGATACTGAAGCAAGATAAATGCAAACCCCATAGACTTAAGGTGAGAGAGAGATCACCCTGGCCAGGTAATCCACTCCCAATCACCTGTTGCCTGTATAGCTGTCAGGATTTTCTGGCAGAGCCTAAGAAAAACTGCCCCAGGCTCCTTATTCTCAACATACCATGCGAGATCCATGTGAAGAATATCAACTACATTAGCCACAAGGATTTATCTTGTCAGCTCTTAAAAAATATGCTTGTTTACAACCTATGCAGATGTACAAACTCATTTCAAAGCCACATGAACACAAAATTACTCTAAAGACTCAAAATACCATCTTCAGTCAAGAGATAAAGATTCTTTCCTCATTCCATGTAAGGCAATAAACTGCAAGCTCATTCAGACTCTGGCTATTCCCCAGAATGGATTATGTATCTCAGTAAGTGACCGGGGATGGGTCAGCCATTAGGGGAGCACACAAATAACAGACTGACCCATCAGATAAGGCAACTGGAAATCAGAAATGGATGAGCAACTCAGGCATATATAGGCCAAACATTATACAGAATCCTGTATGCCATTTTCTGAACTGACTGAAGTAACTTCTGGATTGCTGGTATGTAAAGCAGTGACTTGAGCTTTTTGCAATGTGATGGAAAGGTGAACTGTCAAAACAAACAACGCCAGCAAATGTCTAATAATGAACCAACAACAGTTCACTCAGATCCACATCTGGAAACACTTTAAGGTGTAATACAGTATTTTACTCCCTTACCAAAATTAAGACTACAGTACATTAAAATCATAATGAAACACCAGAAGAAACTGATATCTGCGAGAAGGGGAAAACAATTGTCCTTGAAGTTATATGAAGTTATCACTTCTTCCCCTTTACCATGGAATACCTTTACCAGTATTTTTTCTGAGTTATTCCTTCCTTTGAGTAAAACTTTAAGGTAGTTTAATATCTAAATACTCAAAAAGTCAAAGAAACTATAATAACAATATACCTCTCTCCAAATATACCTGTGGAAGACAGACATTTTAAATTCCACTTAAAGTATCTCCTTTGTTTTCTCAGGTAAAGAAAGCATTTATAAATCAACAAAAGTCACATGTGGTATATCTGGTGCATACATGAAGTGCTATACTGCAATGCATATATATACACACACACTGAATGCAAGCTACATTTTCTGCTATTCACATTAATGCCAAAAACCACTAAAAAGCTTTCCCCCCCCCAGAGTTACTACGAATACAAAATGTGTACATACTTTTTATATTTTTAATACAAAGTATTAAAAAAACATTTTTAATAAGAAGTAAAACTTAAAACATGCCTGCACATCGAATATATTACCAATCTTTAAATGTAGGGGGTATATACACACTGCTTGGATCTTAGCTTAAGCACACTTTAGCATTACTAAATAAAGAGTATTTCAATGCACCCACTCAACTTCTGTTTAGATAAAATCAAGTTGAAAATGTATTTACTTTGCACTGAAAATAAAATTTCATCAAAGTACTAAGAGTTATTTATTTTGCCATACTACAAAGTAAGCTAATCCAGATTCCAAATCTCTCTAAGTTAATAGCATTTTTCAGAGTAAGTAAGACTTGTCTATGGTTCTGTACCCCTTGTTATAAGAACTGGCTTGCATATGGTGACGAGCAAGTGCCAAGGTTCAGATTTTTGCTACTGATTCTGGGTACTTGATATTGATACCTCCCCTTTCTAATCCAGTCAAAATAGATTTCTGTGTATTTTCATCAATTTTCTAAGCTACAAAGCTAAGAACAGCAGCTTTATCTTTTAAAACAGTCCAGTGAAACCCAATTAACAGCCATGAGCTATTAGGCTTCTTTAATGGAAGCCATTACAGGAAATACAATGTAACATCATATTTCACATAAAATGCAAAATTAGTATAGGAACCCGGCAGGTCTCGTTTCTATTCTAACATGAAGTATTCTTATCATTTTATAACATTTTCATCTTTTCAGAGTAGCAGACAAGCTGCACACTAAAAGAGGCATGTCCTTGCAAAAATGATTGGTGCAGGGAGCAAGGGAAAAAAGAATATGATGGAAGTATGACTGCTGAAACACAAATGTAAAATTTTGTCTCTAATATATCAAATTACTTTTGGTTCTCCAACTACAATCAAATTTGACACTGTTGTGATCTTGACACTTTGGATCTGCAGAACTGAGACTATCAGATTTATTAAGCTGGAGGAAAGGGAGGAAGTAACTAAAAAACTCCAATAGTCCTACTCTTGCTTTACTGCAGAAGCTCTTCCTCTTTGGTTTGATTACTAATTCCAGAAGCTAATCACAAAGCAAAGTGAGGAGAAATGTGAGAGAACAAACAAAGGAACCCTGCAAAGAAACCCTGTACTACTGATTTGTATACAAACAAGTAAGGGTGGTTCTCATTAACTATACACAGTTACTCTTTCCATCATTTCTCCTTTAGGATGACTGCTGACAACATAGTGAGTCTCAATGTACAGCAAATACTCTCCTGACCATCAGTGAATCTGGAGAGCTTCAGAGAGAAGCAGCAGTGGATGTAGAAAGCATAAGCATAGGAAAATCCAGTCTGGAAGATCATCCAGGCCAACTTTTTGTGAGAAAAATCTGTTAATCAGTAAATTATTAGAACACATACCGATATCTGGATTGAAGATTTCTTCCACAACCAGTTGAAAAAATTCTTTGGAAACACCTCCTTCATCTACCCCTTGCTCTCCTTCAAATTCAACATACAATTGCTTCTTCAAGTCTGCAGGATTTTCCATGGCAATCATCTCTAGCTATTGAGTGAAGAGATAGAAATATTTCATTAGTAAATCCATTTACTAGCATAGTTTAGTATCAAATAATGAAACCAAAAGCACCCTCCTAATTTAAGAAGAAAGCAAGCACAAATCACAACAATAAAATAAGAGAAATCAATAGTAACTCTAAACCACTCTAAACATAGTTTTACAATCTGGGGATTAACAGCAAGAAACTTACCACAGAACTGATCTGTCAGCCCATTAAAGCTCACTGGCTTTTAGCATTCTCCATTTCTATTCTTTTAAGCACTTATTTAAGACAAGTTATCATTGTGTTGCACACAATTCACAGAAAAAGGAAGAAAACAAGATGTATTACTGGGATAATTAAATTCATCTGACAATGAAGATTCTGCAATATGATCTACATGTTTGACAATAAACGGCTTTGTGAAGGGATTACACAGATATGTTTTCAGAGGGGGAGACAGAAAACAAGCCTTTGATGAGTAGTTGCATCTCTCAAACAAAGAGCTGGGAAAAAAAAAAACTAAAAACAAAAAAGACACTAGTATTACAATCAAATCAACTCCCTCTTCTTGATCCTAATGAAGTCTCAAAACTCTCTTGCTCATATTTCTTCAGTATATAACCAGATCTACTGCACTGCTGCTATGAAAGTGAAAATTCAGTTAAGACCAAATAGAAAGTCTGACATGTTACAATGGTTTCAAGACTATATAAAGGCCATTAGAGGCCACAGAATCACAAAATAGTTTGGGTTGGAAGGGACCTGGAAAGATCATCTAATTCCAACCCTTCTGCCATGGGCTGGGACACATTCCAGTAAACCAGCTTGCTCAAAGCCTCATCTAGCATGGCCTTAAATAGTTTCAGGGATGGGACATTGCCAGCTTTCCTGGGCAACATACTGCAGTGCCTCACCACCTTCGCAGCAAAGAATTTCTTCTGAATATCTAATCTAAACCTCTCCTCTATTATATCAGGTCATTTGCCATTGTCCCATCACTACATGCCCTTGTAAAAACTTCCTCTCCAGTTCTCATCAGCCCACGTTAGGTGCTGGAAGTTTCTATAAGGTCTTCCACCAGCTTCTGGCTAAGCAACCCAAACTCTCCCAAGCCTGTCTTTATAGGAGAGGTGCTCCAGCCCTCTGATAATTTTTGCATCCCTCCTCTTGCCTCAACCCAACAGACCTACATCCTTTTTATGCTGGGGACCCAGAGCTGGATGAGGCACTCCAGGGGGGAGTCCCACAAGGGTGGAGTAGAAGGGGACAGTCACCTCCCTTGACCTGCTAGCCGTGCTGCTTTAGATGCAGCCCAGGGTATGGCTGGATTTCTGGGCTGTGAGTGCACATTGCCAGGTCCTTCACTTGCTTACACCAAAAATGTATCCTTTCTGTAAATAAAAAGTTAAGCAAGGATATTTTGCAGCTGATGAGAAATAGGCTACTTAAAAGCATAAACACACTGGTTACACATATGCAGCACAATTAGACTAAACATACCTATGTAGCAAAGAAAACTCAACAGCAGTAAATAAAGGCACAGATGGACCTGTATACTCCTCTACCAAGACCGTATTACTTGTGAGATTTGCCTCCCATGTGGGTTACTGCAAACTGTACTTACCAGCAGGTGTCCTTAACATGCTAAACCTTACTTTTTATTTCACTCGCCTACCTTATCCACACATGCCAACACTCTTTACAGCCCGGAATTTTACTAGAGCAGTGTAAAGTAAAAAAGGAACAGAACAGAGAAGGTAAAGGCAGCAGCAATGACACTATCAACTCACAAAATCACACCGCTGGCAAGACACATTTTCTTCTGCTAACTGCCAAGCCAGCCAGACAAGATCCAAGCAGTGCAGCAGGGCAGGATGTCACAGAGTTACGGGGGTTATCATAATGGGTTTGAAGACTCTGAAGCACCCCATGCAAAAGGAGCACGTGGAGAAAAAAACTGTACAACCTGGTACTGAAAACTAAATTTGGAAAGAGAGGGAGTGTAACTTCATAGCATACAAATCTAAGTTAAAAGCCACAAAGGCAAGCCATGAAGACCCCAATAATGACAGCAAGTGAGATTAGTCTATATTTCAATCAGCAAAACACAACATTTTAAGAAAAACTTAGTTATGTACCACCTATGCCATTTGTATAAAAAATTCTTTTCCTAGGATAACAATGGAGCTTAATCCATGTTCCAAGTAAAACTTGCAACTTTTGAAAAACAGAGAACTAGCATTTATTTTAAAACTGTAAATACAGGTTAAATGTTCAAGGTGGACAAACAGAAATTCTCTTATTTGGATCCCTTCCACTTATAACCAACAGTAATAAAGCTGTGGTTTTTTCCTCCCCAGTCATGACTTTGTTTGCTTTGTAGTCTTTACCACCAGTAATTTAATATATTGCGTGATTTATGAATTTACATGAGTTCTGAGAAAACATATGCTGTCTCTGCATTTCTTCTGGGACAGCAACCCTATGTCATAGTGTGAAGACTCTGTTGTGTCATGGAAATAGGTCACACTAAGGAAGGTGTTCATATTTATACATATAGAGCAGTTAAAGAAATTTCAAAATTATTTTTTGGCTGACAAAAACAACCTAAAAAAAAAAAAAAGGAAGGAAACAGTCTTAGTTGAGCAATGCTGGCTAGGTAGATTAGAATAGTGCACTGGATGTCTGCAAGGGAGTCAGATAAAGGATTACCCAAAATCCAGTATTTTGAGCAAAGCCTGATGCTCCTTGAAGTAGATTCTATAAGCAGGAAAATGCTGCTAAGCTGCTCAACTCGAAGTTGTGGGTTTAGCTGCTCCTTTGAATATCTGTGTCAACACTGATGCTTCACAGTAAAATCTGAATGCAGTAGGCAACAGCAGCAAACACAACTGTAACGAGGCACTGAGTTTAAGCAGAACTGCAGCGGTGTTTCTATAGCAGGGAAGTATGAAGTTAAGTTATTGCTGTCTGGTTCTTGGGTTTTTTTGGGCCTTTGTTTGTTTTTAATAATCACAGCTACCTCAACCGTGCCAACATAGATGCTGCTAGATAAACACAACCCAGCTGTATGAATTACCAAAGTTTTATAAGTTGTTTTCTGTCATGATGGTTTGACTGGTCACGTCATTGAAATAATCATTACGTTTTCCAGGGACTTCCTAAAATTCCTAAAAATGTCTACAGCAGCAGAAGAATGCATGAATTGAAAAGCTGAAAGCTGAGAGATGACATCATAAAGAATATCTGTATTTTGTTTGCTGAAACACAACTATGTACCACAATTTAAGACACTGGGCGATTTTACTTTGTTTACAGAATAACACTGCTTTCCTGAAAGACAGGAATGTTCACTGAATGAAAGAAATATGACAACATTTAAAAGCTTAATGTAACACCAGAGTTTGGCAAACTGCTTAAAAATTGATAGCAACTGAACTAATTTCTATTCAGTTAAAAACGATCACAAACCACCTTAAGTTCTTATCATAATGTAGAAGTTCTCTTTAAGGCAGAGGCAGGAATACTTTCCACACTAGATAGCAAAAATGACAGAACACAGCTAATTTAAGCTTGAAAGTACCAGTGACACATCATGACATAAGTTGGTCAACATGTTTTTCTAAAAACCAGCATGGAAAGTAATAGTTACCAGAGCTGACATTTTCACCTGAACACACAAACTTCAATGTGGTCTGAAACAACGTCAAATCTCCTGAAGTACTTTGCTGCTAATACAGGAGAGAATTTGCTTACTGGGCTCAGGTGCCACAGAAGAGTTTTGGTCATCAATACACTCAGCAGAGACTTACAAGCAGGAGAGGGTTGTTGCCCACTAGCTGTCTGCATTCTATGTTAAATTTGTCAAAGTGAGTTTCTAATTTGCAAGCCAAGTACAAGCCTGATTCTGCTGAAGGAATCCACCACGTTTTCGCTTGCAGAAACTGTGTGTCGTAACTCACACCCTTTACATTACTGCTACCTGAGAAGAAAGCCACATTTAACTTGGGCCATGGGGGTGGGGGAAGAGTAAATCCAGAAGAAGGGGATGAAAGAAATAGCTGTTAGGGAATGGAAAGGCAGAAGAGAGGATTTAAGGATGTTTTTCCTTTCATTACTACCACACTCACACAACATGACTCAGCAATACAGCTAACCTATTAAACCTGCTAGACAGAAAAAAGCATGTTAACTGCCTTCAGGAACTGCAAACTGAGCTACCAACTCCAAAATACAAGAATTCCTTAAAAAAAGTGGGGACTAAAGTGTTAAAAATTCTAACATTCCACCCTTGTCCCCAGGTGACTTTTCAGACTAACACACATACAAATAAGTATACAATAAGTATGTACTACAAAGAAAGATGTTTCATTATGTCATTTCCAATAAAAAAGGAAAAATAAGTCTCTGAGGCAAGTTTCATACATGCAAAGAATGAAGGAATTTATAAGGAATTTGTAAATAAAATTTTCCCTTAGATATACGTGTTTTAGGGAACTAAGATTCTTTCAATATGCAGCTTTAAACAAGATAATGCCTCAAAGGTATTCAAAAAAGTATTGCCTCAAATTCTTAGTAAAAGGAAAAAAAGTCCTATATTGTTAATAGCAACAAAAAAATCACTTACTGGTGTTCATATTTGCTTTACTGAAGTCTAAAAAGTAAGAATATATATAAATTGAATTATAAAAGCTAAAAAATTAAGTGCTAATAGCAACAAAAAATCACTTACTGGTGTTCATATTTGCTTTACTGAAGTCTAAAAAGTAAGAATATATATAAATTGAATTATAAAAGCTAAAAAATTAAGTGCTAATAGCAACAAAAACTCACTTACTGGTGTTCATATTTGCTTTATTGAAGTCTAAAAAGTAAGAATATATATAAATTGAATTATAAAAGCTAAAATATTAAGTATTGATAGGAGATAAACAGCTTGGTAATGACTTTAACAGCTCAACTGATTAGCAGAAAGCCAGTATTTAGTGTGTATGCAAGAAATTGCAAAGGCTGATCAATATATTTGTTTGAAAAATATTCAATATCAATATGGAAAATATGTGAAAGACTATCTCAACCTCATTTTAGTCAATATTCTTTAAAATGCTTTTGTCAGGAAGTTATCAGTTATTCCATAGATACTCAAAAAAGTCTTGACTGACTTTTCTGTGAAGACACAGGTCTAGTGACATAAGTAGTAGCTACAATTTTTAAAAGTCTGTAAATATTCAAACCTTTGAAGTTAAAAAATTATTAAATTCGAGGGTAAATATATTGGTACTCATAATTAATTACCTGTATATTAAACATGTTCAGAAACATTTTGTCACTGAACAGATCTAAGAACATGCTTTCACTAATGAAGATTATTATCTTTGAAAGATCTTGCTGGTATTTTTCAGTGAGTCTTCTGCAGCCATCCCTGATGCAAAGTCATCTAGTGCAGCTTTCCTAGATTTGATGCTGTCAGTACTGCTACAGAAGCTCATGGTACCCATCAAGATTCCCATCAGAGACAGAACAAACCATTTTAAGGCTTAGGACATGAGACTGAAGAGCTTCCTCCAAAACTATTTCAGACCAATTAGGAAGTAATTGTGAAAATTATTAAATTGCTTACCAACCAGTTACAAAGAGCACCAGTAACAACAGCATGCAATTCTTGAAGAGATCGGGCACTCTCTGACAAAGACAACAGTGTGGAGCAGTATCTCCCCTGGAATAACTTCCCAGCTACCAGCACAATCGCAGCTTAGAGATTTCCTGAGGTTCGTGTGCAGCTCACACCAAAATGCCTGTAATGGCCATTAGCTTTTGGTGGACCTCTCTTTCATGAAGAGTTATAGATCCTGGGCAAAGACACCCACCATCTTAAGGTACACAGTGTGGAAAACAAAATGTTATTTTGCACATGTTAAGCCTGATTCCTGATAATAAAACTAGGGGCTACCAGTTGAAAAAACCAGTATTTCTTATTCAGCTTCTCCATCCATCTTTTATGTCCTCTCCATCACTGTTTTTACCCTTAAGGGGACTTTATAGTTTCTTCAAAGAGACTCTGAGGTTTCCAAATGTATTTCTACTGCATCCTTTCTGATATTAAAATGAGAAGAAACAAATGAAAGAGAACAGACACACTGTGGCCAACGGTGACATTAGAGCATTCCGATCAGTAACACTTCCTGGGTAATATTTAAAATATATTCACTGAGCAATGACACTTTGTATCATCAGGTAAGACATATCAGTAGTCAAAAGGTGGATTCTGTACCCACTTCATACAGTAAAATAAAATTTTCTCTTAAGTCCACATCATCTCACAACAGCTGCCTTGTAACATCTCTTTGAAACAGCACATACTCCCTCCACTTTGGGTGGCACATCTGTGTTCATCTCCATTTTACTGAATATAATCTATTCTCCACTTCTGAGAAATGCCTGGGCTGCACTTGTTCTTTTTGGCTACTACTACAGTTTAGTTCAGACTATCTGAATTTAGAACAATTTTATCTTTTCCCTTTATTTTCTGCCCCCAAATAGACAGTTTAAAATCCTCACTTTCCTGGTGGCTCTGACAGTCAGGTCACCATAATTTAGCATGCTCTGACAGCTTAAATTAACAGCCATAGGAGGATCCATGGCAACTGCCCAGGCATGTAACTCAGGCTGCTAGGCTGAGCAAATGCATCATAATTTAGATTAGTATGCCTGAACTTAATCTAATTTAAATTTCCTAAACTTCCTACAGGCCAAGAATGTGCACAGCAGTGACTGCTGTGGCCCTGCTGCAACTTGATGTTGCCCACAAGCTTTTTAACTTAAACATTTTATTTTGTCCTCAAAGATTTCAACTTCTACAACAAGCCGTATGTCAAAGAATGCCTTTTCTCATATTTATGGATTTTCATTCTTATTATCAGATAAAGAGGAAGGTTTGCTTTTGCTCTGCTGGAATTGACATTGAAAAGAACATCCTAAAACTAGCTTTTATGCTCTTTTACCTCTTCCTTTCCTAAGGGAAAGAATTATCCCTCCCTTTTTTCCAGTATTTATGTGCCCAAAGCTGAACATTCAATGAATAAACTCCATTAACAGTAATAAGACAAAACGTAACTGGACACAACTGTAAGTCTGATAGGTAGTGAAATCACAAAGAGTATTCTTAAATAAAAAAAACTGGTACACAGTATTTGTATATTTATTTGCCTAATATAAAGTTGAGTTAACACAAAAAAGCCATTTCTGCACTGCAATTTCATTTTTTCTTTTGGCACTGAAGACGAATGTTTCCCTGACGAGTAATAATATCAGCAATTCTCATGAAGCAGCTAACCCAGCTGGAAGTTCCTAGGCATACAAAAAAATCAAGGTAGGAGATCATTTAAGGTTCTCACAATTGACTTTCACTGACAGTTACAGTCATCAAATTTAACTACAAGTAACAGCAGGGCTGAGAGGCAAAAAGTTTCCCCAAAACCTCTCTAGGTCTTCAGTGACAAGTTTTAAAGCCATGGGTAAATTAAAAAATTTGCAAACCTTGTGCTTTAATAACAGAACACAGGAAGATGAGTTTTTGAAAATTACTGGCTTTAACAAAAAAAAAATCCTAAAATGAAAGAACATATTAAGGTTCCTATATGGACCTATTTACTGTAAAATAGTTTGTATCCTGTATGATTCCCTTCTTCCAAAAATGCAGGAAGAAATGGCATTAAGTTTTAATTTAAAAAGTCAGCATAGTCAGAAACAGGCTGCTCTCACACTTCTCTGCTGTTAACAGGCCTGTCTTCCTTTCTCAGTCATATCAGTATTTGCACCAAATTAAAATAATGCTTTATTTCTAGGAAGTTGTATGTCCACAAGAAGAGTACACAACCAAAATGTTTTAATTCTAACTTCCATCTGAAAATCCCTACCATCAGAAGATGATCCAGGAGAGTGCAGAGGACAAAGAAACAGAAGTTGGTTACTCTCTCACCATCAAGATCTGTGCAGGATCTGATAATGGGGAATAAGAGCTATCTGACACTTCAAAACATCTAAATCTGCAACCACTCTGAGCAGAAGTAGTTCTGCTGAACATAGAAATTTTCAGCATCATGCTCAGAATTCAAACAATAAAGCTATGTGAGATTCTCCTAGATGACATCTAGCGTATGTGCACTCATACAGAGACCTTTTCAGTTACTCCAAGCCCACGCAGTTTGCCTGAGTCAGAGCCAACAAACCCACAGGCCGTGTCGCTGCGGGACTTACCCGGACAAGAGCATCATCGATGATGTGATCGCGCCTCACTTTCAGCCGCAAATAGGGGTTGAGCTGCTGCCCTTGAACTAAGCTGTAGAGCACAGTTATGCGTCTTTCACTGTACATCCGGATCCTATTGTCATAATACAATCCCAGGTTCTTGGTAACAGCATTCAATATGAAGGGACAGGTCATAAATGAGAATTTATTCTCTGTTTCTACTTTGAAGAAAGTGTAGTCTTTGTCCATTTCTAGAACATCATTCAGTGGTTCATTAATAAATTCTTCAAAAGGGATAAGTGGTTTTCTGCAATCTATAGTTTTAACACCAAGTTCAGTTTCCAGTGGGTCTACTCGAGGACCTTTTTTATTTCTTCTTTCCTCACCCAACAGCTCTTGAAGAGTTAGTTCACTTGATTCTGGGATGGGTTCTTCATCTTCCTCTTCGTTATGATCTGTATCCACATCCCCTCCTACTACATTTGCATAGTAAACCATTTTCAAGCATTTTGAAGCAGCAACAACAGCATCATCATCATTCACTAGGTTACGACTATTGAACTCGTTGCTTATGACTTTGTAAGTAATAAGCTGCTGAAATGTTTCCATCATTCTCCGAATTTGATCTGCTCTGTACTTAGACCACAATCTGACCAGCTTTGCTTGAGCTGCAAGGGGTAGTTTGCTCATTGCTTTGCAAAACAACGGTAGGGCCATTTCCAGATATTCTGGGCTATGAAGATTGCCATTCTCCATAACGATAATAAACAAATTCAGATAGTTAGGATCCCGAGAGTACACATTATGGTAAGTCAAGTCACATTCCACATTAGGTGACAAGTACACAAGTGCATTTAAAAAGGCAGTTTCTATTTTTTCATTAGAAAGTAACCTATCATAGACCCGTCTGACTGCTTCAATATCTACAGACACTTCATCTGGGCCTAGTTTTTGGAGGTTATTATCTCCCTGTGTGTTATCACCTATTCTTGATGACGAAGATGATGATGCGCCAGAATCCTCTTCCATAGCAGCAGCCGAACAGGCAGCTTTTTCCTTTTCATCTTCATCTTTGTCTTCATCCTTTCCTTGAAGAGACTTGAGCTCCTCCTTGGTGTGCTGCTTGGTTTTTCGGAAACTCTGCACCAGTGCTTCAGCACTAGAAAACACTCTCCCAATCACCCGGATTAAAGGGGAATAATCCTCTTTTTCTCGACATAGTTCAAGAATTTCATATATCTTGTCTTCTGTTAGGAAAGTCACATCTATAAAAAGATAAAGATATTAGTTTTATTAAGATATAAATGAAAAAGATAATATACTTCTGGTTTGCCCTACCTAAGAAACCTGTGTGTCATATCATCATTAAAACTGCAAAAACAGTGTCAGCGCTGCATAAATTCAAGACAGATACTTTATAATCTCATTAGCATGAAAAATCACTATTTCATTCACTGACTTTGTAAAATATTTTATTCATGGATGTCAATCAGAGAATGCACACAATACTGAAACTGTTTTGCAGCCAATTAACTACACTAGGTAGTCACCAGTACTGTATTGTCTAAACAAGTGCATTCAGTAAGAGGTTTAAGCTTTAAAAGACTTAATGAATAAGGTTGTGACAATACAGTCTTCTGGTAAATCTGCATAGTTAATGTGCAAGTCATTAAACTAAACAAACTAGACTGTATCGACCTCTTTTTTTCAAGCCAGACCTTGAAGAAAAGACTCAATCATTCGTCTTGTTGTATGTTAATGGAAATATAAGATTTCTTATTTCTCTCTTTAATGCTTTCTGCAACTGTTTTTAGACTAAATTGATGCCTGAAAACCCTCCCAAACCCCCTCAATATATGCTCTGAAATTTATGCTGCCTTCTAAATTACACATACAGCGTGGCATGTAGATTATCTCTTTGTACATTAGGCCTCACTAAGATAAGCAACTTGGATATACTAATCAACATGTTATTCAGAGGAACGAGATGGTTTATACACAGCATCTGCTCCAAATACCTGTCTGTTCTCCCTCTCCCCAAACTCCTGATACAAAATAAGTCATTTGAAGAGTCCGTTTGTTCTTTGAAATCTTCCTTTCTCTTTAGAAAAAAGAAAGAAAACATTATTTATAGCTTTCTATGTTACTTCTCAAACAGAACCCACAGATGCTTTCACATTAGGTGACGATTTACAGTAGGATTACTGTAAACATGATCAGATCCTGAAAAAATATTCTAGTTTAAGCAGATTCTTCTGAACCGACACATAATTTAGAACTAAAACAGAATCTGTTTAATAGCATCTCTAGAGAAAACATCTCAAAACTGTATTCACCAACCATGCTAGAACTAGCCACCTCTGCAGAAAGAAGTGTAGCATTTTAATAAAGACATTTAACAAAGATGCTGTACATGAAAATATTTTGAAATGTGATTACCTACACTGATACTCATTCCAAGAAGTCATTAAATTAAAAATACATACTAGATGATGCAAAGACAGACAACCTATTGACTTTCACAGAAGGCCAGGCCACTCTTAGAGCATATATAACACAGGAAAAGTTAGGCTTATGTCTAAGCTTCGATTGAGTTCCTATCTGAAGACGCTGAAAAATCTCAAAACTAAAATCTGTCCTGTTAAAAAACCAGCTCTACTGAAAACATTTTGAAAAGATTCAAGCTTAGCACAACATCTATTTTTATCTGCTGCAGTGCATGCACAGGAAGCAAAACTTGTCTTAAAAGAAGTCCTCAAAATGAGGACCACAGTCTCAAGTTCGTTGACTCTGGACCACAGACATTATTAATAGCATAAAAATTATCAGCACATGTCGACAATTTAACACTATAATGAATTTCAGATTTCCATACTTAAAACAGGAATTCCTCATTCACTCTTTTAAAGGTTTTAGTATTTCAGAAACTCCAGAAAAGTAATGTAATTGTTTCTGAAGGATATTTCTTCCAGTTTATTTAGAACTTTCAATCCTATGTCAAGCGTACAAGCAAGCTACACAGGCTTTTCCTTGGCTTTGCTAAACTTTGCTGCAGATTTTCCAGTAACTGTTTTAGCAGATCAACCTTAAAAAAAATCAGAGCGTGAGATTCCTTACTCGTCACCCAATTCCAAAGGTAGCTAAACCTCAGATGAGCTTTAAGAATGCATTAAAGCCCTCTGTCTATATTAAAGCCCTCTGTCTATATAGCTACAAAGAAAGGTCACTACTTGTGATGCTCCAAGAGAGGAAGTCTGAGTCACTGCTGTAGCCAACAGACTGTCTCTGGAGGTAGGTTCAAAAGACTCTTAGGTACCTGCCTTGAGGAGAGGGGATGGTTAGACAGAATAAGGAAAATTCTGTATCTGAAAAGCTCCATTAATAATTAAAAAAAAACAAAAAAACAAAAAAAAAAAAAAAAAAACAAAAAAACAAGACTAAAAACTCATAACAGACTTAATGTGCCTCTTGTTCATCTAATGCTACATTTCCTTCCCTTTCCCCTTCCCAGTGTTTGCCGCTCTGCTTATTTGGATCGTAACTAACTTGGGTACAAATTTATACTTGCATCAGATAAAGAAGAGACTGATGCTGCTATTGACTGGAACATCTTGGGTTGCTTATAACACAGAACTATATTTTATTACTAATTCTGTAGGGTTTTTTAAATCTTTGCTGTAAACAATTTTACCTTCTTTAGCTAAAATAAATGAATCTGGACTTGTATTTATACCACTTTTTGCCACAATACTTAAAGGTGGTCTGCTCAAAGGTTAATGGCTTTAAAAACCATTTGGCCTGGTTTCTGTACGTGTTTGCATCATAGGTTAAGGTGACAACTAACATTATTCTATTAGTATGTATTTACTATTACAGATTGTTTGAAAAGCTAAACAGAAGCTAGAAAACATATATACAGAACAGTATTTCATTTTACACTGGCTTAAAAATAACTGTGCTCAAACATTTTTTAGCTTGGTGAATGTATTGCCTATCACTCACTGTATCATTTTTTTCATCTGTTAAGTTTCTTAACATAGAATCTGAAATTAGTTAAAGTATAACTTTTATAATTTATTAGCTGCAGAACAACTACAAAACTAGCAAAACTAAAACAGTCATACAACAGCACTTAAAGCTTTTCCATATTTGCAAAAATCATTATTCTTGTAAGACAACAAATGCATGTTGATTTTAAAATCAACAGAAATGTGGTCAAAATCCAAATTTGGAAAATCAGTGCTCAGCATTAATCCATCAATTTTTCTGAATCCATAGTAAAATACTCAATTGTTGTAATACTGTATTTTACTGAAGTCAGCAGAACACCACCAGAGTGAATTATGTTGGTTTGTACTCCTGCATATGAAGCGCGTTTGATTTTAGGAAAATTGTAAGCATCTTACCTTTAAAGTCATCTCTTGGGCCTTGCATTTCCTTCTTGTTCATTTTTCTGTCAGTGCAGGAATTGTTATGGGCACCTTTGGAATTGTTTTCTAGGTAAGCTGAGCTCGTTCCTTTCTTGGAGGGATGAGGATCACAGAGTTTTGCATTAATCTTATAAAGCTCGAGGGCCTTAATGGCTGCTGCATTGTTATCCATACGGAGAAAAGTCGGACAGGAAGCACAAAATTCATTCGTGCAGGCTTCATTTCCACAGCCCTCGGTTAACTGGTGGTAGTAGCGCTCTATTAGATGCTTTGCAGCTGCTCGCTTCCTGTAGCAAACATTCAAACAGTAAGTACAAGGATTAGTGGAGCTTTCACATACAAAGCTCATTCAATAGCATCAGCAAGGCAGAGATTAGTCAGGCACTGAAACACAAGATTTCTGTCAGAGAGAACACATCAGAAGATTTTTTTAAGTGCAGGATTCTCATCTTGACAAATGCAAATATATTTAACACACAATTTAATTTGTGGGTTCCATGTAAGTAAAAGATAAATCCTGTTTATGCAGTTTTCAGCTTTACATGGTAATGCTACAGTGGAGACAATCTTGTACAGTTCTGAACAATCTCAACTGTTACTAAAAAAAAAGAGAACAATTTGGATGCAAAATAAGGCTGCAACTGAAACAAAACTGGATGTTGTACAGGTGTTGAATCTAATATATAGTACTGAGGCATGGTCGCCACTGACAGATGAAAGAGGCATGAAACACAAACAATTCAGACATTTATTTAGCAATACTATCAATACTATACTATTTTACCCACTTTAACAAGATCCCAGATGACTAAATTATCATATTTAGTCTATTTAAATCTGTACAAAAATATTCCTTGATTAATTAAACTGATGCTAAAACCACAATTAGAGATGAGATCAAGGTTGGATATATTTCTCCTCAGCCTAAATAAATTATATGTTTGTCTAAATAAAATTAAAAAATCACCCCAAAAAGTGCTATCAGCCAAATCCTTCTGTTTCTCCTGTCATTATAGGTGCCAAGTATGTATTCTGAAAAATCACAGATGTATTGCTGTACAAATCTAATGCTCAGTACTATATATATGCACAAAAGAAAATGTAACTGCCTTATTAATAAGGTCACAGACTTCTACAGAAACATGCAAATAAAAAAGAAATCACTGGAAAGCTGCAGCTAACCAGGACAGAAGCAGCTGCATGCAGCACCAAGAGCACCATGTTTGACCACATTTCAGAAAGAAACCCCCAAACCTTGAGTGCATTTAAAATAATAAGTTATTAATGCAAACTACCAACTGTGAAAGATTTCAAACATTCAGACTAGGTTTAACACACAGTCTTTATATGGAACTTTAGTGATACAGTACTACTAAGATTAGAACATCAAAAATTGTGATATTAACTTAGAATTGCCTTTCCTGATGCCAATGTATGTACAGATTCTGCATAGAACAAGTATTTCAGAACTGAAGTGCCAGACCCACTGGTAGTACTCAGCACTTGCTGCACCTCGCTGTTAATAATGGCTGGTTAAATAGCAGTTTCAATGCAGTTCCTTCAAAAGGGAAAATGTTCTGAGAGTGACTACTGAGGTCTATATTACTCAGCAATAAGACCTCTGCTTCTTTTCACCCTTCAAGATCTCATCCTAGAGAAGAAAATACATCTTACAAGGAAAACAATTACTTTGATGTCTACCTGAGCTTTCAAATGCTCCAGGATGTTTCAAGGAAAAGAAAACAAACAAAAAACAAACTGAGGAGAAAGGTTTCTGCGGCACTTTGAGATGGATGTGGAAAGAAAAAGCAGCATGAGCAATACCATTAAACCATTACTGTGTAACAGGGAACAGCTATATTCTAAGCTAAGGGAAGTGTTCTGGTCTCTCACATTTTTTTGTATGTAGACTTACAAAAATCTGCCTCTCTCCATGCACATCTAAAAATAAGTTGTTTTTTTTTAATCTTGTCTTTCATACTTCAGCCATTAGTATAGAGGCTTTGAGAAAAATTACCCAAATCCCGTCAAAGCAACAGCGTTTTAATACAACTTGGAACAGTAAATTATTTCAGAGAAAACTATTTCTGAATGCAAAAATTCATGCTTTGACCATTCCTGACCTTCAATCAATCCAGACCTTCAGATTTAGAGTGTGAAATATTGTAATTTGTAAGCAGGTTAAGTATTTATATATGTAAACACTTAATTTTTACACCTGAGCTGTGGCCACCAACATGCACACCTTTCCAGCTCACACATCTAGTTTGAATAAAGTTATATCAATGTATAAACACTGATACATTACACAACACATTTTATCATCTTAAAAAAAAAACCAAAAAACACTCCACTTTAATCAGGGCATGTCTGAGATGCCAGTAGATAAAGCTAAGCTTAGACTTGCCTCTAACAATTAACATCTGAAGGACTCAAATTTTTTTTTTTGCTCTTAAGTTTTTAGCTACCAATTACTTCTCAAACTTTGCCATGCCTACAATGTGGCTGTTTGTACAAACACTTATTTTGACTTGTGGCTGGAGACTCCATTGACTCAAGTTCTCTGAAACTCCATTAGAAACAGAAGGTCTGACTGAAGGCTGTATTTTTAATTTTTTTTTTTAATCAAGTATGGAAGCAAACAATATGGTATACAACAGTACTAGAATACTAGAATACAGCAGTATTAGAATTTCATATAATATCCTTAGTTGGAAGTGACCCACAAGGATCATCAAAGTTGAACTTCTGGCCCTGCACAGAATCATCACCAAGAATCACACACCATGTGCCTAAAAAACACTTTTTGAACTTGGGCTTGGTGCTGTGACCACTTCCCTGGGGAGCCTGTTCCAGTGCCCAACCACCCTCTGAGTGAAGAACTTTTTCCTAGTATCTAACCTAAACCTTCCTGACACAGTTTCTTGCCATTCCCTCAGGTCCTGTCACCACAAAGAGATCAGTGTCTGCCCCCTGCTTCCCCTCATCAGGAAGCTGTAGACCATGATGAGGTCTCCCCTCAGTGTCCCTCTCCAGGCTGAACAGCCCAAGTGGACTCAGCCACTCCTCATACAGCTTCTCCTCAAGGTCCTTGACCATTTCTGTAGCCTTTCTTCAGGTGCTCTCTAACAGCTTTGTATCTTTCTCATATTGCAATATCCAAAACTGCCCACAATATTCAAGGTGAGGCTGTCCCAGTGCAGAACACAGTGGGACAATCCCCTCCCTTGCCCAGCTGGTGATGCCATGCCTGATGCATTTCAGGCATGGCTGGCCCTCCTGGCTGCCAGGGCACTGCTGGCTCATGTTCAACTTGCCACTGGGCAGGACCCCCCGGGGGCCCTTCTGTGATGCAGGTCCCAGGAGCACTTGTATTTGATGAACTTCATGTCATTGGTGGTTTAACCCTCTAACTTGATGAGGTCTCTCTGCACAACCTGGCTGCCTTCCAGGGAGTCAAAGCACCTCACAATTTAGTATCACTGGCAAACATACTCTGTATACCTTTGAGACCTGCATCCCAGTAATTTATGAAGCTGTTGAGGAAGGGCAAGGATGAAGCCCTGTGGAACTCCACTAGTGACAGGTCACCAGTCTGATGTCATCCCCTTTACTGAAACCCTGTGTGCCTGACCTGTGAGCCAGCTGCTCACCCCTCACATGATGTATTTATCCAGCTGTGTTCCGGACATTTTATTCAGAAGGATACTGTGAGAGACAGTATTGAAAGCTTTATGGAAATCCAAAAAGGTTACATCAGCTGGCTTCCCTGATCAACTAGATGGGTTACCTTGTCATAAAAAGAGATTAGGCTTGACATGAACCAACTGGCTATGACTGATGTCTGTGGTGTCCTTCAGGTGTTCTTCAGTAACTCCCAGAATAATCTTGTCTGCAATTTTACCAGGCACTGATGTGAGACTGACAGTCCTGTAGTTTTCAGGGTCATTCTTCCTGCCCTTCTTGAATATTGGGCCAACATCAACCAGTGTCCAGTTGACTGAGATGGCTCCAGATTCCCAAGATCATTGAAAAATCCTTGAGAGAGGCCTTGTGATGACATCAGCCATCTCTTTGAGTATTCTTGTAAGAGTTCCCTAAGTCCCCATAAGCTTACAGGGATCCAGCTGGATCTTCCCTCCTCTTCCTGGCAGCTACTCCGCAGACTTTACACATTACCTCAACAAATGATTTAGGTAAATAAATAATACAAATTTAAGTGAGGATACAGACCTCAGAAGGTAGAAGAGAATTTACCAAGTCTTCACAAGAGCTACCCTTACTGAGGTTCATCGATAAAAGGACTTAGAGAAAATGCAGCTCTGAGTAAGTCAGTGTGTGATTTTCAGACACTCCATACCATATTCCCACTGGTGTACTTCAGGTATTATCACTGTTCATTGCCAAAAGCCCACATTTTCTATTTCTACATTATTCAGCAAAAGAACTTATAGCATACTCTCTGTATTGTCCAAAAGTGAAACTCTCTTTCTACATTCCCCTGCTCATTTAGTACGCTGAAAACAGAAGTTCTTGGCCTGAGGCATTAAAACGGGTTCATCAAGCAAAGTAACATAAAACCACTCTCTATTCTTAGCTCATGCTACACCCGTGAAGACCGCAGCTCTCCAAGTTCCTATATCTGGTCAAGAGCAACTGGTCCCTTAGAAAACTCGAGGCCTAGTTCATGTCCAGGAGCACGCACAGTTACTACTGTAGCTCAGGCTGTAGTGACTGACTTGCATGTACATTTCCAAATACTCATTATTGTTGCACATCCAGCTATGAAACTGCACCGGTGTGGCTGAAGTTGTAAACATTTCACAGGCGTATTCTTATGACTGAAGGATAACTTCCCACTCAGTGGGCCTTGTATAACCTCCTCAAGCAATATGCACTGCTTCAGTGAGGAAGAGAAGCACCTAAAATAGACACCCAACTTCCTTTCTTAAAGTCCAACAATTTCGCAAGCACACTTTTCTGTTTAAAATGAAATTAGCATTCACTGACTTAGTTTGTAGTAGTTAAAGAAAAAATAAATGCTTTTAGGCTTTCTGTATGTTCTTTAGCTAATAAAAAGTCAGATAATAAGTACTTTGCATTTGTAGTTTAAATGGCGCTAAAATTGTGGAGTATCACGAGAAACATGAACGACCAAGCCAAAGGTGAACTGGGCCGCATTTTCTATAGTAATTTTTGAATGTCTAAAACCTGTAAAAAACAGGGATTGAGTGTACTGGTTCAAAAGTTCCTACAAAACAGAACGTAATTTGCATTTCTCAAATACCTTAAACTAAATACAGGAGAAATACCATGTAAAGGAATCTCTTGCCACAGAGAAAATCAGAAGTTTAAACATTAAAGGAATTTTTAAAAGATTTGAAGCGCGTAATAATTTAAAGTTCACCTACAAAGCATTTACATTCAAGTTTACATTTACATTCAAAACGTGCCTGAAGTTTAAAATATCTGCATAACTGCATCATTTTTGCTTGTAAGTTTACCTAAATTTTAGAAATACACATAGATGTTTCATACTTGTCTGGAAATACCAGTACAAAATAACACGCTTCTGAATGGTTTTTGTTTAGGACACAATAACTGTTATATTATTTTTAGAGATAAATATCACATTGGACAGGAGTGTTGATCTGCTGGAGGGCAGGAAGGGATCTGGACAGGATGGACTGATAGGGCCAAGGCAAAGAGCATGAAGATTAACAAGGTGAAGTGTCAGGTCCTGCACTTGGGTTACAACAGCCCTGTGCAGTGCTACAGGCTGGAGCAGAGTGGCTGGATATGCCCAGTGGAAAGGGACCTGGGCGTGCTGGTCCACAGTAGCTGAACGTGAGCCAGTGGGTGCCTAGGTGGCCAAGAAGGCCAATGGTGACCTGGTCTGTATCAGAAATAGTGTGGCCAGCAGGACAAGGCTGTGATCTCCTTGTTCTTGGACCTTGAATCCCATCTCCAGTTTTGGGCCACTCACTGCAAAGATGACATTGAGGCGCTGGAGTGTGTCCAGAATAGGGCAATGAAGCTGGTGAAGAGTCTGGAGCACAAGTCTTAGGAAGACCAGCCGAGGGAGCTAGGGGTGTTTAGCCTGGACAAAAGGAGGGTGAAAAGTGACCTAATCACTCTCTACAACTACCTAAAAGGAGGATGTAGCCAGGTGAAGGTTGGTCTCTTTACCTGGGCAACCAGTGACAGGACAAGAGGAAAATGGTGTCAAGCTGTACCAGGGGAAGTTCAGGTTGGACATCAGAAAAAATTTCTTCACTGAAAGGGCTGTCAAGCTTTGGAATGGGCAGCCCATAGAAGTGGTGGAGTCGCCATCCCTGCCTGGAATTGTTCAAGAAACAATTGGACATGGCACTTAGTGCGATGGTGTAGTTGATAAAGTGGTGATTGGCCAAGAGTTGGACTCCATGATCTTGAAGTTCTTTTCCAGCCTTGATGATTCTATGATTGCTCCAAGATGGCTAATTTTATTAAATGGAAATCTACAACAGCCTGTTTTAAAATGGATATTAGGAACTTGGAAGTGCCTAAATGTTCATAAGCAATTTTCTTAACAGACAAAAAAAAAAAAAAAAAAGCATTAGTGTGTGTACTAATAGCAAAACAAGTTTCAATATATGTGTTCACAGAGGCATAAAGAGACACATCTGCAGCAGTTATAGTACTACACTTTGGAAACAAGATGACCAGTCTATCAAAAATTGTTAAGGTGTTGCAGATGGTCATCTTTGTCAAGTTAAATATTGCTTTGCGCAAGTTTCAGCTTCAAACCTTGCACGCTGGTTTTCCTGCTTCTATTTAGTTAAGAGTAAGAGGAGCAGTGATAGAAAATACAGGCTTCCAGTAATAGTACTACCCACACAGAGCCTTTTGAAGAGCCCTGCACACCAAACTGCCAAACAGTCCACCCACAGCTGGAGCCCAGCCCTGTGTTCCAGCAGTGCCGTAACATCTTTTGCTTGCCTCAGCCTCTGGCATCACAGCAAACGTGCATCTGGCAAATGTGCATGTGCATGGAGCTCACATTTTCCAAACTCCATTCTTTCCAGTGTGGTGGACCCCAATAGCAGGGGCGGACTGTGAGCTCTGCTTGGCCCATACTTAACCCAAGGGACCTCCCTTCCCACTGTGTATTCTAGATCCAGCGTGCCTCTGGGAACATCATGCGCTGACAAAAGCATAGCACTTCCTCAGAAAGGGCAACCCTGAGAACAGAAGGTCTGTCCTAGCAATATGGAGCAACGCAGGAAGACAGAGAAAGGGAGCAAAGAACACAGCATCTATCTCGCAATCTTGTCTTGGAAAAATTGCCTTGCTGCAGTCATATTAAAAAACAGAGAAGAATTTCAAAATTGCAAAGAATCCCATCCTCAAAAGCAGAGAGAAGGAAAGATGAATGCACAGAAAGCCGTATGAAGACAGCCATACCTTTGCCTTGATAAAAAAAGGTAAGAAAAATAGAGAGTGAAAACACATGAACATGTAAGAAGTTATTGTTAAACAATCGAGTTATGTGATTTAGTGCTAAAGATGTTTTAAGAAAGCAATACTAATCAAAGCTGAAAGTCAATGGAGATGTGTGACAGAAGCGGTCAGAAAATGCTAACCTTAACAATTCTAAGATAAAAGACTCCTAACTTTGAGCTAGCACCAAGATGTTAATCACATGGAGACCCAGAATTTCAAAAGCCTGGGATAAGCAAGACTTACATATAGAAGATTTTGCTGTGTAAGAATCTGAATATTTTCTTTAAATTTATTTTCATTCACATATGTGAAACATATATGACTATGCTCTTGGTATGAAGCTTTGCAATTCAAAACATGGAAATAAATAAAGCAATTATATCAGCCATCCAGAGCGAAACCAACCATTCATTGTGCAAACAAAAAACCACTTGCTTTAGTCCCTGCATTTACTAACGAATTTTCGGCATGTAAATAACACAGTAACTATTTTAGCAACACAGCAGCCTTGCAGGTCACAACTCTACCACTCAACCTGCCACTCCACCTTACGTGGCAAGAGCAGCTACACAGGATTGCAAAAATTCTCTGTAACAGGTGTAGTACACATCACATTTTGATTCAGTTTAAAAAACATTTAGTTTTACAAATATACTGTATAACTACTAGTCAAATATGAGAATTCCTACTGCTCGACTGGCTCACATTTATTTTAGACAGATAGCTAAAATTTATTAAGTCAGGGCCACTCTGATCACCGGTCTACATCAAAAATAAAAAGTATTCAGCTATAACACAGAAAAGCTTACTTCTGTAATTTTGTTTTTATGTTCGGTTGTAAGGAGAAGAATTGTCAAACTCCTAGAAGGAAAAAAGCTTTACTGCCTTTTCCTTCTGATTTATGCTAGGTTCTTAAAGTCTTTGTTTCACCCCAGTCTAGGTCAGTGATGCTGATACATCTTTGCTTAAAATGCATAAAAACCAGTAATCCAACTGGTAACATCCAGAGTGGACTATAGCCAGCCTGCAGCCTTATTTCCTTTGGTTAGGCCAGGGAACTAAAGGACACAACTCAACTTGCTGCAAGAACAATAAATCACAACGCAGCATGGGTCACTACTGGAGCAGGAATAAGAGACCACGGCAGGGCTTTTGCCCTGTGACCTCTAATGCAGCAACACTCAGAGTCCACACACCAATAGGCAGAGTCACCTTTCAGGTCAGGGTCCTTGCAACCTTCACTGCATTCCTATGAAAGCAGCTGGACAGCACTTCTGTAGCAGATGGTATGAGTGAGGGAAAAGAAATCTGTCCTACCAGAACTGCTTCTCCTAGTGCAAGAAAAGGCTTCACTGCAGTGAATTGCTAATAACACATCAGAAAAGCTCTCACTGTTTCCTCCTCCTCATTTTTTAGGTACACAGCCCAGCGTACGGGGGGGCTCACCGCAGTTTTGCTCCTCAAGTCTTGCAGCTACAGCAGAGAAGTCCTTGAGCAATTCACACTATGTCACTAGCCTGCAAAACATCCTGAAAATGGCATCCAGCCCATGGCACTTACAACGCCAGACCACTTGGGGGGAAGGCGTGAAGGAGACAGTTTAAGGTCAGAGAAGAAGTTTGTGGCAGAAGAGAAATGAACCCAGATCCTCTGAAGCCTCAGACAGCACACCAACTACTGGGCTACATTCCCTCTATTATTTTGGAACTTGTGCTGTTATCCAGAAGAGCAGTTTGTGGTTTCCCTGTTTGAGCACTATGACAGGACAGTTTGAATAGCTAGAAAAGAATTTTGTTTGCTAACTGACAGAAGAATAAAGTCTCAAAAAACTTTTTGATTTTAAATGGTCCTCTAAATTCCTGCAACCCCTTTGAATTTTGAATTGAAATGAATGTTTCAGTCCAACACAATCTTGATTTTAGTTCATCTTGGCTTCTAACCTAATGAAGACAGACAAAAAGGTTCAGACCCATCACCAAGATGTTCTGTGAATACTGTTTAGTGAAAGAGAGCTAGTTTTCTGTTTCTAGAAGTAACTGGCATATAAATGCACCAAATTAAGTCAAAATTTCTCTTTCTTAGTTCAACAATCCATCTGTCACAAGAGATACCAGCAGGTATTGTGCCTTAGTACTGAAGCGTCTTCAAGCCCATGCAAGATGTTAGTGAATGACAGATAGAAATTATATCCCTTCTGTCAAGTCTGAATATAGGTTGTAAGATTTCTGACACTGTATTATGCTACCATCTACTGGTTCACGTTAAATTAAACCTCTGAACTTTCCCTCCAACTCACTCATCCTACAAAAAAAAAAAAAAATCAGTTTCTACAAAGGCTTAAAATTGCAAAATATTAATTTGAAATTTTTAAAGGTAATTTCACAGTTCTACTCAGCTTTTGTCTTCTTTTTACTAAGCAGATGCAAGAGTGACTGTTAAATATGTTCAGAACGATTTTAATCAAGATAAACCAAACTCATCCACTCAGTTACTTACATTCGGCTAGTTTCAATGTTCTCAGAGTGCGGTTCTCCTGGTGATCTGCAAAACCAGATAGAAAACCTTAAGCACTGCTTGTTCTTTTTAGTCACTACAATATGAAGTTATGAAAGATGGAATGTGATAAGTGTATTATTGCCACTAAAAGCATCAACTTTTTGATACTTGCAGATTTAATTTATCAAACCCTAGAATACAGTTTATTACATAAAAGATGATAGTATAATTAAGCCAAATTTCCCTAAGAAGGAGAGCACTTTTTCCCCACGCTTACGCAACAGGAGCCATTAGGGAAGAGATCTGCTGGCAGTACTTCCGCATTCAGGCTGCACAGTGCTCCAGTTCTCGGCTAATTCTTCACAACCACTTCTGTAACCAAAATGTGTACTCAAAGATTATCAGTGATCAACTGCAACCAACTAATTCTCTACAGAGCTGGACTCTAAGAAGTAGCAGCTCAGAAACAGGGTCCAAAAGGATATCAAAATGAATTTTGCATCTCTCTCCACCTGAATTCATGGAGCTAATCTCACAGACAGCTTTGTGTTTTCTTCAATCCAGCCAAGAGATCAGCCAGTAATATTCAGAATTAAGTGTTATTGCCTAGCACAAGCAGCACCTGTGTTTAGCTTGGCAACCCCATTGACTTAATTTACAGACTAATTGAAGGGGTATAGCTCCATACTAACTTAAAGTAGACTAAATTATAGTTATTCAGCTCCTCCTTGTTCCTATCTTCCTTAAGAGAGCACTGATTCAACGGTTAGCTTTTTTTCAGACAGTATTTTTTTTCTCTCTTTGAGGGAGAACTTCCCCCTAGCCAGTGAGTTTGTAGCCAGACAAGCCAGAAGACAAGGCAGTAAAAATGCAGCAGTTTTGATTCCTATCATCTTAGGATGCCTTGAAATCAGACCTTATGGAACATTTGCTTGGGAACAACCTTTGGTACAGCTGACCAGAACTGCCATGCTGGAAATACTGTGCAAGGAGTGGAAACAAAGCACAGCCATTACAGTAAAAACTCTGCAGCTTAGATGAACAAAAATGTCTTTCATGACAGCTCTCTAAAAACAGAAGTGAGCTAAAGTCTGCAAACAGAACTAACTTTTTAGGTTTCACCAGAGTCTGCTGGGAGACTTCAGTTAGGACAGCTAAGCAGACTTTCCCGTAGCTTTACAGGGAAAAAAAATCTTTATTTATAGGAATGCAATTTCTAAACTTCTCTATTTATTATATACCTATATATAATATTCTAAATGCTATTGGAAATTTCCACATGTAACCTGATACATTCCTTTTTTCCTGTTTCATTGTGCTATTTTACTGGATGGTCTCTCCTATTAAAGCTTGGACTGCTTTCCAAACTCTCTACTAAAATTTTAGTTCCTTTTCTGAAATACCAGATCTTAACAACTTTTTGGATTCTACTAAACAGACCCAGTACCTAGAAGGCATTTCTGGCAAATAACTTACAATTCCTAGGTTAGATGGATACTGTGTGGTGACAGATGATGCAGAATAGGAAATTATTTGTTTGTACTTCAATAACTTATAAAATTTAACAGACACTAGGGACAGAATTCTGAACTTCCTATACAACTAACATTATATTCATGCTTAAAATGTAAACTCTTTAACTGGAAAATGACATAAAAACTGCCCAATCTCAAAATTTGGCCTCTATTTACTACCTCCAAATTACATTTCCCTTACTCATTAAATTCAGGACTGACAAGATAGTTGCTGACAGAAATAATGCTCAGCAGCAAAACAATTAAGAATTTCCCTTTAACTCCAGTGACCAAAGCAAGCCTCTAAATGCTTAGTGAAAAGAATCTCGATTTTTTTTCCCCACTCATTCACCTGAGCATGTAAGTGTTACAAGCTGGAATAGTGGAAAGACACATGTTTATATTCATACTGGTTAGCTCCTCTATTTACTTCCAGGACTTCAGAAAATGGTAGCAAAATGTCTGGACATTTAAGGCTTTGCTTTCTTAATTCTAGTATTGGGACATACAACACACTGAGGCTTTGGGAAAGAGTAATGCTTTTAGTTGCTATGAAAATGCAAAGGAAATAGCGGTGTTAAAAGAAAAACATCAAGAATACTTAAAGACTTTCAGCCTTTAAAATAAACAGCAATATGAAGAATTACAGAAAAAGAGCAGACTGGCATCTAAACTCTGCATGTAAAAAAAGCAGCCTAGTGATGTGCAGTACAGACATGAAAACAGCTAGCAGTATATCCAAAATCTTTTCCTATCCTCACTATTTGTGAGAATATTATTAGGGCTATAAAGAGACAATAAAGTTCAGTATATGTTACTCGGGAAAAAAAAGGTTGCATCTATAAGATAAACAATGTAAGAAAAAAATACCATCTAGCTGGGTCAAAAAAGGTTTGGTCCTCTAAGGTAAGTGGTTCTGCAGAACAAAGGGTGAAAATTCCCTCAGCTTATTATTGTCTAGAACATGAACAGACCTACTATAACTATGATTTGGAGAACTATTAATGGACATATTAACTCGATTTTAAAAGGTTTCAAATGACAACATAAGCACCTAATAAAATGAGCTTTCAGTACTCAGTAAAATGAAGTGGAAGATCAATCTAATTACAGGAATTGTACTTGTTTGCTGAGAAGCTATGTATTTTGCAATACCCAATTGTTTACAAACAAGATACCTTATTATTTCCTGTGAGCAGGCAACAGTATTGAAAAACAACTATATAGTACGGCAAGACGTCCTTTCATCATGCTTAAAATCTGAAACAAGAGTTCTGTTCAGAGAAAATCTCAGAGCAAATGCTCTTAAAAATTTCAGCTTTGAATTAGATTGTAGATACTGATCACAAGACACCAACTAATCTGAATACTGCAATATGAGCTTGCAAATTCAAATGGTGGCTCATTTCCAATAACAAAGGGAGCAACTTCTCCATTCTACAAGCCACTCCTTTTACCTCCAGTGTACCTCTCTAGATGAGAAAAGTAATGGTATGCAAGCTTACACACACTTTTAACATCATCAAGCCTCTCAGAAAAATACTTCAAAACAAAAACTGAACACATGCTTGGATAAGTATGCGAAACAATTTATACAGAAATTCAGTATGACAGTAAAAACTACCAGGGACTTTTAAGTGATAGTATTGTTCTTAAGAGGTATATCATGGAGCACCACAGTGCTTGCTAGTATTTTAAAAAGCAGGCAAGGACAAACTAAGCGAGCTTTAAAATCACTGTCAGCAAAAGTGTAAGTCATCTTTGCCAGCTGACTTAAACAAACAATGTAACTTAATATTGTTTATAAAACTAACTTCAAGCCATACAAATTAAATACCTTAAAATAAACATTACAGTAGAAAAACTCCTGAGAAGCAACCTGATATGCTTTAGGCTTACCTTTTACAAGCTGTGGCCATTCGGTGACATCAGGGTGATCACAATTTTGAGTCACTGATCTAAACCCAGTTGTCGTACCAGTCTTGTATCACGCTGGGCTAAGCATAAGCTTAACAATTCTAAACAAGTAAAAATAATGTAGTTAAAAGTTCTTAAAAATTTTCAGCCAATTCTCTAAATAAAAAAAAAAAGAAGAAAAATATTGATGCTAAGCATTGTTTTATCAGTGAGATTAAGACTTACTTACATTCATTTTTTGCATGGCATTTTAGCTTCTAGAGTAACTTGCTACAGTACAATCAACTGGTAAACTTGAAAATTCAGCAACTTATTTTTAGTCTTTCTAAAAAACCAAAAGCCATACCCATCTCTTGGACCAGTGCAAAACACCCAATGTCAAGATAAGCATTCAAGGATCTGGAACTGTGTGCATAAATATGAACTGTAATTTCTAACTACAATAAAATTCTGGTAGATGTGTTGCTGCTACAACTCGATTAACATTGTTTCTTAGCAAGGCTCTGTTCCCAGGGAAGCAACAAGTAACCAGAACTTTGTTATGTCCTCTCCCCAAAAAGAAGTAAGCTATAGATATGTCAAAGTTTCAGAGGAGCAACCTTTGCTCTCTATGGCAAATCTTTTAGGTTCTTTGCTCCATTTATATCATGTGTCCTCTCTCCTCTCCCTTAAATTTTCAAAAGTATATTTTACCTGTCAATTGTTTCCCGTGATCTGGCTCCACTGGTATAAATTGAAGGGTTGGTCCTTTACTTTGTCACGCAGGTGGCAGCCAATGATCACTCAGCAATACTCGTGCCCAGAGCGCCCTGGGACCACCCCAGCTGATTACTTCCATGGCTGAAAAGGAACCAGTTAGTCTCTTACCTACTGCTGTTATCTACTCTAAACTAAAGTTAACGGATAAAATATTTCCAAACATAATCCTCAACACTTAGTTCATCCCATCTCTCTCCCACCCAAGCTCCTAAGTGCCCTGGAGAAAGCCAGAAAAGAAAAAAGGCCTCTGAAGGACAATCAGATGACAAATAGCATTCACTTTCTGCTAAATAAGGTTTTGATACAAATTGCAATGTTAATATTGTATTTAGTAAATAAAAAGTCATCTTACTTTCTCTTAAACAGTAGCTATGAAAACAGACCTCTGTATAGTATCCTGAGAAGTTTATTCCTGTGGTAACCCAGATGAAACCCCACATTTGCAGGTTGCCATGCAGCAAAAGCCTCACACAGAATGAAGGTGCACAAAGCTATTGAGGGCACAGCCACAGCTCTCTGCAACACCTACAGACATAACAATCTGGTGCAAATACTAAGAGAGCACATCAAACAGCTTTAAATATTTAGTAAAAAACATTTATTTATTTACTGCACCTTCTTTTGTGCTTCAGCCCAACTTATTACAAGAGTATTGCAGTAAGATCTTACCAAGGCTCACGATTTTCTAAAGTTTGTCAGAAAACCTGCCAAATTTTGCCAATCTACTAAAATTTGCCATTCTGCCACAAACTCTGCACAGAACAAAATTTGTCTTAGTTTCAGAATGATGCTCATTATCATTCATTGAGATAGGTAAAGAGCCATCTGTTGATTTTAACATCAGTAATATTTGAGTGTTCTCATCATAACACAAGTGCAGTTGACACCAGGAAAGTAAAAAAGCAGGCTACCAAAAATCTCCAAAACAAAACAGAGGTTCTCCAGTACTTATGTTTCATAGGTATAAATTGTCAAAGTTTAACTGAGTCAATGCTAGGACCACAGAACACTGATTAAAAGTCAGTTGGAAAGGTTCCTCATCTGTCAACATTACAGAACAGGGTAAAGACTTTCCATTTAATGTTTGCTGACCATCAGCTGTACAGAAAGGCAACAACCCAAGATGCTGATGCAAAACTAAGAAGCTGTAAAATACTGCTCTGCTTATGACATTCTGATTAAGACCTGAAGGCATCCACTTCCAGGCAAGCCTTAGTTTTGAGGAAACAGATGCCTATTCTAACACTGCTTCTAGCAGTTTGCCCAAGTAACTTTTAGTACTCTGGTCAGAGGACAGTGGTATCATCTCTAAAGCCTCATTGGTTGGGAAATCTGCATTCTGTCTGACTACTGGAAATATCAGCTCATGTTCTGGAGTGTGTCTGACCAATTACTCTCTACCTAGACTTGGTCCTGTATCACCCAGACTATTGACAAAAACTTATTACAGTAGTCTTCCATTCAAATGGATGCATGCTGGAACACCAGGTTGCCATCAACCTTAGTAAAACAAAGCTTTCCTGAGGCTGTTGCATATGGGAGAAGTCATGAACACAACTGACAATAGTGAAGGAGCACATGAAGTGCTGGTGCTGGATTTAAACACCCCTAGATTTTGGAATGTTAAAAGATATACTTTAAGTTGGCAGCTACACAGTCATAATCAAGGCAAGTTGTGCCAAGGCCTGATACAGAACCAAATCTGTTAGTCTCATTTACCACACCACCAAACATAGTATCTACAGCAGTTCTGTGATGGGAGGCAGTGTCTGAACTGCCACAAATCTCACTGAGAGTGGTGTTATATTTTAGTTGAATGGTATGCTCTGTCTCACCCCTGGAAAATGTCTGGTTTATTCCAAGCCTGTGACCCTCCCTGCAGTGTCCCGTGTCTGTAATCCCATTGCCCAGTCTGTTCCATGCCCACTTTGAATCTCCCTGTTCAGTGTGCCGGGGGGACGGTTCTCTCTCTCTCTTCTCCAGCTCTCCTGGCTGGTGCTCCCTCAGCCCCTCTCTCCCTCTCCCCTTTCCCCCCTCACTCCCCCAGAAACCATGCTGCCTCCCGGGGGTAGCACCCCCAATAACCCCTCATCTAATGAGCACCCCCAGAAGCCCTGTGGAGTCTCCTCGCCTGCCTGCTGCTACCAGCGAACTCACAGCCTGGGGGGGCCTCCCTGGGGACACCCCCGAAAGGCACCGTGACAACTGAGCTGAGGTTAACTCATCTAAGTCTTGTTGTGAAACTTGTATCTACAAACTGAATTTGTCATGGGTCAGAGCTTTGAGTCAGGTAGTTTCAGCATTTCTGATTTGTGCACCATACCTTAAAACCAGACTTACTGTACTGTGGTCTAAAATTCTCATGCTTCTTTTCAGCAGTCTAGATGCAAAAAACCTTAATGAATCATTTTTCTCTTTTATCTCCTTCTCATCCTACCTTCCCCACCTATTCTTGCTGCCACTCTTTTGGGACAGAATATGATTGGCAAGGATTCCCTAGCATAGATGAAGGAATTAATTTTTCTAAAACCTTACTCATTAATGCACCAGCAGAGTAGTATCTGCTGGCAGAGACCAGGACATTGAAACACAAGGTGGGTGGTGAAGGAGACAGCCATCAAAGATTTATTCTGAATATATTTCAAAGGACATTCTGAATGCTTGATACAAACAAGGCACAAAAACCTCCAACCTGGTTAAGAGAGTTGAAAGACACTACTTGATTAGGAAAGGAAAACCATACTGATGAATACACTAAGATCCTGGAAAACAGTATTATGAATTGTGAATTGGTCTAAATCAACTGCTTTTCTATCACAGGAATTTCTCCACAAAAAATCTCCTCTGTTTGTAACTACCTTAAAGAAGATAGAGCAGCCTCAGAACAGATATTTATTCACATTACTCAAATTTCTCTGGTCCTCACTGTTATGATCAGCATGGCTTACAGTTTAGGCTTTTAGAGACACACTGAGCAGCTGAAAAGATGAAAGGAAGTTTGTGCCTATGGAGTATGTCCAAAAAACCCAAGATGGCTGTCAGGCTCTTTGGGACTGGCAGGCTCCAGGACAAGCACATCTGTGTCTGCCTAGTGACTATTTACTAGGGGTAGAATCAACTAGGGCTGCAACTACACCTATTACAGTCAGCAAGACATGAAGACATGTCTTCAAACCATCTATCTGAAAAGCTCTGACTTGAACTCGCCCTCATCAAACAGGAACGGGATAAATAATGTTTATGCAGTGATCTGGAACAACATCCATTTCTCCAAGATGGCACAGGTCAGTATTTTCTTAAAATAACGTTCCTATCAACTCAAGGAGTTAAACAATGAGTGAAAGAACAAGATGTCAGAAAGGAAGTTCAGAAGCATCAAAAGGGGCTAAAAGCAACTTTGTTGCATAGTTCGATCAAAGATCTCAGCACATTTCCTTAAACCTTGAAAGTCTACAAGCATGAGGCAAGAAGAGGTTCCCAACTTCAACATACAGAACCTAAAGCCACACCCTGGAGATTGTAAGTACTTATTTTTCAGCAACCAAAAAAAAAAAAAGGCAAATAACTTCCAGGCAGGAATCACTTATTTGAAGATTGTTACCTACATGGATTCCTTAAACCTGCTATTTATTATCCCTGAGTTATTTGATGGTCACCTTCTGTGAGAGCAATTCAATCTGGCAGTTGACACACAGTATCTGAGGCCGAGAAGATCCCCTAGAGAATGAACACTTTCCTTATTTAAACTATAACTTCTGATTGACTTATTGATAGAGTGGCACTTGTAAGAATTTAAGTTTCCTTTACAAAGGAATTTTAGCTATCTACCCAAGTAGTCTTTGATCCAAATTTAAGATTCTCTTTTTGATCTATGATGAAAATAGGGGTGATTCACTGTACAATGAAGTGCCATGGTCTACCTTGCCTTTCAGTACCAGAATTTTAGTTGCTTAATTAAATATATCCATCTCTCTCAAGAATATACCACTGAAGACAGCTTTTGAAGGTCTTCTGAAGAGTCCCTCTGAATGCTCCAAGAATGAATTTTATGTATTTCCAGAATGACTTTGAGTACTAAAATGAAACAATCTATACAGTAAGAAACTGGCACCTAATAGGAAAGTTGTCCTTTTATAACTTGAGATTGAGGCAAATGTCCTGGAGAATACTCATCAAACCCCTAAATTCAATCTTCATTGTCATATGCAGAAAAAAAAAAAAAAAAGGTAATGTAATAGGCATGTTTGAGCCTGTATTTTTTCATAAAGTTGGAACTACTAATTACTTTTCTTGCCTGTATGCTGCTTCCAATGCACAAAACATAAAAGGTACATTTTTTTCATCTAATTAGTAGGCAAAATTATTACTGATTCTACAGTAAAATAAAACAGCCACTAATATAACCTGATCATATAAATCCTAATGGAGCCCAAAAAAAGCCCCAACCAAACACTGATAAGGCCTCTTTATGATTTTTTTTCCTACTGCCTGGTAAACCAAGCAATTCAACTAGTAACAGCAAATGCAAAATCATATTAGTTACTAAGCCAAAAGAATTGGGTTCTATCCTGGAAAATGCCAACCTAAAGTGACTAAAGCAGTCACAACTGACGTACAAATGTACACATGCTCCCATGTATTACAAAAAGAATGACAGATATGGCTCATGAAGGGCTCCTGGAAGAGTGTCTGTTCATCTGCACAAAGTACTTCACACATCTTCCAAACTTAAAGCCAGTTCTCCAATTATTCAATATTCTTCAAGTGTTCCAGAAGTAGTAGAAAAGAGCCACAAAGACATCATGAAGATAGAAGAAAATGCCTTGTGATTAGACAATGAAAAGAGTTCAAAGTTAATCAAGCCTATCAATACAGATACTGGAAGAAACAAAGTCTTCTCACAGCACAAAAAGAACACAAAGATCTTTGAACTGTAAGAATGCATATAAAATCGCCATTAATAGAAACTGAAGGCCCATAAATTCAAATCAGAGCAGGAACACAAGCATGCAGGATAATGAGAGCAATTAACACTTGAATAAATTATTTGGGATGGGAATCTGAATTTGTTACTATCTTCAAATTAAAGTTAGTGCTACTCTGGAATTTACATTTCAGTAAAATCACAAGTTACTGAGTTTGATAAAGGTAGACTTTTGTGTATCTCAATACAAAGAGATCAAACATAGATTTACATAAATGCTCCATCCTATAATATCTGTACACTTACTTTGTCTTGATGTCAATACTCCCCACTGTACACGTTTTGGCTGGAATAGAGTTAATTTTCTTCATAGTAGCTAGTGTGGGGCTGTATTTTGAATATGTGTTAACACAGGGATGTTTTTGTTATTGCTGTTTTTGTTACAGCTTTCATAGAGTCAAGGCCTTGTTTGCTCCTCACCCCACCAGGAGGAGGCTGGGGGTGCACAGGGAGTGAGGAGGGTTCACAGCTGGGACAGGTGACCCCAGCTGACCATAGAGCCATTCCATATGATAAGGCATCATGCTCAGTGTATAAAGCTGGGGGAAGAAGAAAAAAGGAGGAATGTTCGGAGTTACGGCATTTGTCTTCCCAAGTAACTGTTACATATATGGAGCCCTGCTTTTCTGGAGAGGACAGAACATGTGCCTGTCCACAAGAAGTGGTGAATGAATTCCTTGTTTCGTTTTGCTTCATGCACAGCTTTTGCTTTACCTATTAAATTATCTTTATATAACCCACGAGTTTTCTCACTTTTACTCCTCCAATTCTCTTCCACATCACACTGTGTGGGTAGGTGAGAGAGTAGCTGTTTGGTGTTTAGTTGCCAGCTGGGGTTAAACTATGATATCCATAAATCACAGAGTAACAGAAAAATATCTAATGTTTGCTCCCATTCCCTCCCCTGAGGCTAAAAGCTAGAGGCTTGCATGTTATTCCCATTTTCTACAGCTGCTCCTGCAACTCTGGACTCTAAATTTCGCCTTCATATCTGGTTTTGGTTTAATATTTCAGTGAGATCATATACATATTTTGTTCACCTTTGTAAAAGAAGGAAAAATCCAAAACTATCTTTAGCTTCTGTGTCTTACACTTAGACCACAGTTGATTTTTTTTCTTCCACTACACATACACACCTGATTTTTATTTTTTTTCGCAGAACCATTTGTTTCTATTTCTGTTATATTATACCTGTTACTTCAGGCTCCCTCCAAAACGATACACAGCCACGAACAAAAAGCCCTTTCTACATCAGTGGGTGAAATCCAATCACCTATTTAAATGTCTTCTACTAACTCTTTTATTGGCTCCTCATCATGTTAAGTTATTTTGCAGTCAGGTAAGTTTTACAGCTTCACTTCAGCTTTACTACTTAAACTTTTATTTCATCTGTCCTTTTGCTTATTCTCTATTTTGATTTCTTTTGCCACCCATCTTTCTGTTCAACAGCATGTTTGTTTAAATATAATTGATATTAAAACCAAGCAACCATGCAATTCTGTAGTATGACATTCAGCTTTTCTGATGTTCCATTAGTATTTTTTTACTCACAATTTGTGGGGGATTAGAGGGAAATTCTTCATCAACTTATGAAGCACATACCATTACAAAGACTCTATGCATACATACAGTGGCAAGCAGTTAAACATCCAGAAGAAAAACAGCCAGCAGGCATAATGGCAATAAAGAAATAATGGCTTTGGTTTGAAGAAGAGCCATCATACACAGAACTGGTATTGACACTGGAGAGCAAGAAGCAGGTGGGTGGTCCCAGTGGTGCTGTGGGTGCAAAAATGAATATACACTACCTTCCAGATGCCTGCTAGAGTAAAGGACCAATCTATACAATTCTCTCAGGAACATCTGGATTGTGACAATGTAACAATGTAGCTTTTTGAGAGACTTACAATTTTTAATTAGTACACACTACAGCTAAAGTTTCAGCTTAGAATTAACAGTTTTATTAGAGCCTGTCTACAGCTTCCTACGAAACAGAACTTAAAAAGACATCAAACAACTGTTCTGCAAATTTGAGATTTCTAAACTTTAAGTATATTTCTCAGTTAATTATCTTGGAAAGAAAAATCCAGACATAAACCCATGGCACAGAAAACTCGGATCAGCTTCCTCACAATTTAAGTGCTCAAAAGAGAAAGTACACACATGGCTTAGAAACTGTTATTGAAATAACTACATACAATCTTGTATATGCATTAACAGATAGACTTAATATGGAAGAAAAATTAACTTAACTGTTGTTTTTCTCAATGTAGTGATGCTAAAAGTTTCAAAAATTCTCCATGTACCAAGTCGCAGAACTACAGAACTTAAGAAGACACTACAAAGTAGTGCAGTAACACCAGGTATTACTAGAGAATTAGACCAGAATTAAGTTAGGAAATGGCAATTAAAATAACTACAAGTTCAAGTTCCAACCCTGCCACAATACATGTACATGCTTTTAAGCTGGCTGGACATTTAAGAGCCTAGACAAAAAAGAGATGCCATGTGCCATGGGTTTATGTTAACACTGCTAATAAAGATTGTATTTCTCTATTTCCCAGCATTCCTATTTGTAAACCTGACTTACAATAATGACTGCATAAATTTTCTGCAAGTTCTAAACTTATTTTTCAAGTCATAGCCTCACTATAAATATGTTCAGTAGCAAATTTAAAAAAACCACACAGCTCTCAGAAACACACCAGTTCTTATCCAATCCATGGAGAAATAAATGGATGGTGGCAGCATGATGATGAGCTTGTTAAATCAAAAGGGAATTCACCAATGTTATATCATCAATATTTATTTTTCCCCAAGAAAAATCAAATAAGTTATTTTCTAGAGAATTATGACTAAGCAATAGATATCATAGTTTAAAAAGGGAAAAATTAATGTGTGCTTCTTCCTGAATTAATTTTCAACATTTTTTTTAAGTCTCAGTGAAGAAAAGTATAACTATTTGCTATTACAATTATAAGCATACAAACAATTTAAGTGGAAACATAAACATACCATATCTTTCCAGAGCTGCAGAATCTTGTTCTTTCAAATTCTAAAATGGACTTCTACAGTTCTTGTACCTATAATGCAAAACATTTGAATTCAGTTCTTGCATTATGCTCCATACTAATCTGAAGCTCAATACAACTTCTAAACAATACATTCAAAAGTGCCTATTTGATTAGTCACAAATCTGCAACTAAAGGAAACACAGAATCATAGAATATGTCAAGTCAGAAGGGACCTACAAGGATCATCATATGAAACTCCCCACTCTTCACAGGACTACCTAAAACTAAACCATATAAAAATAAATCACACCTCTAACAGAAAAGCACAACAGAAAATAATTATTATGTTACATGAGCTACAAAAGCATGAAGTTCATACACAGTGTTCCCTATTCTTTCCCCTGTAGTGATGCAATAGAGTTTTACAATTCCATTCATCCAGTTCATTACAAATACCAATTTCCTTTCTCCTTCCCGCCCCTTATTTTGTCCTTTTTAAAATTTTATTTAAGAACTGGCATTTATAATAATAATAAAAAATAAACATTCAGGGGAAATCACAGATAGAATGAAATTGTTCTCTGTGCATAAAACTGCTGGAGTTCAGTATGCTTTTCTATAAATTCATTTTCTGAGAAGTCATAATTAACAAGGGACTAAAACATACTTGAAATATTTTCAACAAACACCTAAAAGCACAACCAGCCTCGAGGGAAAAGGTGACAGAAACAGACACATATGCATATAACTAAAGAAAGATAGGGGTTGTGGATTCCCCATTACTGAAAGTGCTCAAAACCAAGCTGGATGGGGCACTCAGTAACCTGGTCTAGTGAAAAGTGTCCCTGCCCATGGATGAGGCTTGTAGTTAGATTTTTTTTCTTTGAGGTTCCCTACCAACCCAAACTATTCCCTGATTCTATAAAATCTACTAATTATTTTTCAAAAAAGTTAGTAATTTGGCACAGAATATCACATTTTCAGCACTGTGAAGATTTAATACATAATTTCTTGGCTTAAAACTCTATTAAGAGCAAACAAATCCAATGCAGCCTATTTAGGCTGATCTCCAATATAGATCAGGGTTCCCACATAGGAAACCTCGATCTGGTTACCTTAATAAAACATTCAGTTTTATTTTAGAAGATGTCAAACCAGTGAGAAATCATTTGGTGTCAGGGGCCAAATTTGTTATCAGGGAACTGTAATGGGGTGATCCTGGGCCAGTTTTGTCACTAAAGCTCCAGGCACTATCAATCTGAGCGCATTCTTTTGTATTAAAAAAAATGAAGTTACATAGGGTAGCCTTTTTTTGTGAAAAAGGACTGCTATTTCAACAAACAATTCTACTAATTATGTAGTTTTCTGTACAGTTAGGATTACTGTGTTAATGATATGTAAATATGGCAATAAAACTTTGCTACCATTCAGAAAAAAAACAGAAGAAAAATTCATCTGAACAACATGAGAAGGTAACTGATGATTTTCCTATTTGCAAGTAGCACTTCCACTCCATATCCACAGCAGAAATCCAAAATATTTTATATTCTACTAAATAATAATTCTTCATTCACTGTGGTGTCAATAGACAAACTCAGAGGTATTCTGACAAATGGAACCAATATTTTCACACTTTGTGTTGCAGGACTTCCAGATTCAATATGTACCTTTGTTCCTGTACAGACATAGAGCAGTGTCATCTGTATAAAATTCTCTCATTCTCCTCTAAGATACAGAAGCACAAATTTTCAGTATGCACAGAGTAGGAGGAGAGCTCCAAGTACAGCTTGAAAAAGTATTGCAAATACATCTACCAGGGTTCTTATGATTATTGCCCGGCAACAGAGACAAAAAAAAAATGGTTCCCAAAAGAACTGAAGCTATGGAGTAGCGTAGGACCGTACAACTGATAGAGGAAACACGACCACAGCAGAGGAGATGTAGATAGGTTATTTGCATAATAATACACAGCAACAGAAGAGCAAATCCAACAACACAAAACTGAAGTTCCTGGACTTCCAGTTCTTCTCCTTCAGTCTCTCCCCAACAGCTACCACTAAGGCAGAACAGAGTTCAGCAGTCTACTAAGTCTAAAGTCTACATTTGCTCAAAGGCTACATGACAACACAAAAGGAAATAAGGCTCTGTAATGCTTGTCTAAAAGGTATGAAAATTATTTCATGAAGTCAGATGCATTTCAACATTCACCTTCAGTATACTTAATTAGCACTAAGCCACATCTGCCTAAAAAAAAATGCAAATAACAATATGACTAAAAGCTTGGCCAACCTTACTGCTTCCACTCCACATTTAAATAAACAAACAAACAAACAAAATCTCGATTGATCATGTGACCAGAGCCAAAAAACTGCTTGTTTACAACCACATCATACATTCACATTTTCAATAAGGAGACTTCAAGGCACACTGAATTAAATTAACACAGACAGTAAAGCACTGAATTAACCACACTGTCGCATAAGGAATTACAAAATATTTAAGAAATTAATTGTAAAATACAAAAATTATTTCGTAACTCTTATGTCTGGCCCGATAAAAAATTTCATTAAATCATCTCTGTCAGGTGCTTAGATTATGTTTTCCACTTGTGGTTTTGAGTTGTTGTGTTTGTCTGGTTTTATCCAATAACTGTAATACAAGAGGAATAGAAGAGAAAAATTCTGAGAGCACTAGCCTAAAGAAATAACACCTAGTATTACAAATTTTCTGACACAATTTCAAGTATTTAAATTAAATTAAGAATAATTTTCTTCCACAACTAACATTCTTAAGAGTAAACCAAATCACATTAGCCAAGTAAAAAACAACTATTCACAAACATCCTTCTTTCAATCAGATATTCAGGTTATAGGAATCATGCAAATGGAGTATTTTTCACAACCTTACTCCGGAAAGGACTCAGTCTTTGCAAGGAAGAAATACCAGTGTTTCACAGAAGTGATACACTCAGGAGCTCCCTTGTCCTTGAAATCTGATGGGATTTGTAGGTTGTGTGGACTCTTAACTATGTATTTCTGTTGGCTACAAAAAGCAAATTTTGCTACACCAGCTGAAACACAAGGTGTTGCTACTCAGCAAGTGAACACTAGTATACCTTGGACTTTCTAAAAATAAACCTGGGTGTACACACATAGTAAAACATAATATTCATCACCAAGACTTTGGACATGAGATTTCATTATGAAAAAATAAGCAATCATTATCTGAATATAGCTATACAAATAAGAAAAATGAAAGATTGTATTGGAAACAGAAATTCTGAGGTAGTGACAGACCTCTTCAGTATTATCTAGCTTTGCGGAAGTTTTTGATTCCTTTTAAGAAAATGGCAAATACCAAATTGTAAAGTAAAAATATTTAAAGTAGTAGTTAGCTCAAATATACAACTAACCATAAACAAAAGTCGTCTACAACTATGATAGCCATTCTTGAAGTATTTTGACCTACGTACTATTTGAGAGGTTGAGTTCCTTTAAGAGCCACTCCACCACCTGCTAACAGCCCAAGCCTGCTGAACTGCAGCTGCTCCAGCCTGGGTCCCAGGGAGCATACCAGAGCAGGAGTACACAAGTAGTGCCGGAGCCCGGCTGCCTGGACAAGCCTGGCATCTCTCAGTGCCTCGCAAGCTTGGCAACACAAGATAGATCACTCTTGTGCCTCCCTGGCACAAAGCTCCTAAGGGCAAGGAAGAGGGTGTCTGTCATCCAGATCTCATTTTATCGATGTCTTAGGTGTAATGATTATCAAGGAAGCATTAAAAAGTCCTAAAAGCAGTCTGCCAAAGGAAGCAAAGAGCATGGTCTTCTCTATGGAGAGATGAACTACCTTCACACCTAGAACTCTAGCTCGGTCAGAAGTCCTGTCACAGTCCTCAAACAACACCAGAATGAAATGCAAACTATGTGGACTAATCATTGCCAGACCATTATGCAACAAACCCTAACAGAGGCTCTGTAATTTTCTGCTTGTGATCCTACCGATCCACAGGCCACCAAGATCAAATTTCCTTTGGGTTTCAAACCACTCTTTAGTTTTTGAAAATTAAATTTTGTTTTTAGTTGTTTAGCTCACAGCTTTGACATTCTGTCACACAAGGAAGGAACATGAAGGCACATAGAGGACAGGAGATTTGAGACAGCCAGCATGGCTTCACCAAGGGCAAGTCCTGTGGACCAACCTCATGGCCTCCTATGACAGAGCGACTGCATCAATGGACAAGGGAACAGCTACTGATGTCATCTATTTGGACTTCTGAGGCCTTTGACACAGTGCCCCACAACACCCTTCATCCTAAATTGGAGAGATAATGGATGGACTCTTTGGTGGATGAGGGATTGGTTGGATGGTTACACACAGCGGGTAATGGTCAATGACTTAATGTTCAGATGGACATCAACGGCATGAGGTGTCCCCCAGGGGTCCATACTGAGACCAGTTCATCAATGACAGACAGTGGGACCTAATGTACCCTCAGGAAACCTGCAAACAATACTAAGCTATATGGTGTGATTGATATGCCTGAGGAATGGAATGCCATCCAGAGGGACCTGGACAAGACTGAAAAGTGGGCTCGTCAGAACCTCACCCAATGAGTCCAAGTACAAGCTCCTGAACCTGGGTTGACAACACCTGGTATCAATACAGGTCAGGGGATGAGGGAATTGGCAACAGAAGTAATTACAGAAGAACTTGGAGATCCTGGCTGTTGGAAGGCCAGTCCTGTCCCAGCAATGCGTGCTTGCAGTCCAGAATGTATCCTTGGCTGCATCAAGAGCAGCATGGCCAGCAGGCCAAGGGAGACCAGTCTGCCCTTTTACTCCTCTGAGACCCCACCTGCAGTGCTGCATCCAGCTCTGGAGTCCTCAAGCACATGACAGACACAGACCCGTTGGAGAAAGTCCAGAGTAGGGCCATAAAAACTATCAGAGGGCTGGAGCAACACTCCTATGAAGAAAGTCTGGAGAAGAGAAGGATCTGGAGAGACCTGCTTGCTTTTGTTTAATACTGAAGAGGAGCTCACAAGACAGAGGAGGACAAACTTTTTACAAGGGCCTGCTTGACAGGATAAGAGGTAATGGCTTTTAACTAAAAGAGAGTAGATTAAGATGATATCAGAAAGTAATTTTTTACAATGAGGGTGGTAAAACACTGGAACAGATTGCCCAGGGATAGGAGATGTCCCATCCCTGGAAATATACACAGTTAAGCTGGACGGGGCTCTGAGCAACCTGATCTATTTGAAAATGTCCCTGCTTATTGCAGAGGAATTTGGACTAGATGACATTTAAAGGTCCCTTCCAACCCAAACTATTTCAAGTCTGTGGAAAAAAAAAGTAATGCACTCCATATCAAGCAGTCAAGTAGTACCTCAGTTAAAGTTGTCTTATATCCACCACCACTGTAATCCACCTCTGAGTGACAGTCCCACTTCCGTCATACTACATAAGATAAATATGATTCTCAGAAGCAAGTTATGTTAGTACACAGAGCATGTTTTTTAAATTATTTGAATGGATGCAAACAGCAATGCTTTTCAATGAAAAGTACTGGGACAGCTACATACTGTGAATGACCTTTTCAAGCCACTGGACCGAAAAAAAAAATTCAAAGCTCTGCTTTGCTAACTAGAAGTTTCTCTAAAAAAAACCCATATATAGCTCTGTTCCAAGGAAATGCACGTAGCTTCAAAAGAAGCAGATCACCCCTCTTACCTAAGACAGTGAAGTGAGGGTCCAGAAGGAAGCCACCCATTTAGTTCCACTCAGCAGAACAACTGCAGCTTCTCCTAATTCTTCACCACTCTGTAAAACATGGGTAAAGAACCATGCAGGACGGTAACGGAAAGAGTATCGGTAAAGACTGACTTCCACCCCCTTCCTCCATTCAGCAGTTTGCATAATACAGGGAAGCAGGCTCAACCTATTAAAGTAAGTAAGAAGTAGTTAATGCTTCCTTTAAGAGATCCATTCATAAGAGTATTTGTTAGACAGAACTATGATATTTAATTCATAATGTAATTTTGTACCCAGCAAGTTATTTTGTCAATAAGCTTTATCCCTCCTAACCACAGGAAGGTGCTGCTATTCAAAAATAGCAATTTAAAGTGCTATTTAGTCAGATGTTACATTGCCAAACGTGAGTCCTGAATCTCAACATTACTTGATTTTCATATTCTTCCTATGAGGTTATTTTCCTGAAGAAATGTGTCACCAGCTGCTGTAGTTACTGAAGTGTTGCTTCATTACAAAATGTTACCTTTAGACTATATTTGCTGACTTTCTGCTAACCAACCAGATATGTTACACACAGTACTATACCTATGAACCTGCTTTTTTTCAAACTTTAATTCATGGACAACACAGCTTTATGAGGCTATCAGGCACTGCCTGCTAATACAAGAATTTAAAGCAGTAAATGTTAAGGTCAAAGCATTTAAGGTGATAAAATTCACTTCAAACATGAGATCTGCTCACTGCCGTTGTCTCTGGGAACCAGCTATTTAGCACAACTTATAGAACTTCTGGGAGGGGGTAATTTTATTTATTTTTTTTTTTTTAGAAAGTAAACAACATACTCTAGATTTTTTCATTACAGACCCTGACAGCAAATGTATTACTCCCCTCTTTCCAGGTACAAATCAGAATTTGATTAGTGACAGAAAACCTTTTAACACTTCTCTAAAAAATTCACAGCTGCCTTAAATACACTGGATACTTCAGAAAAATTGTAAAACACACCTCCTTTGTTTAAAAATCAATATAAATTTATTAATTAGAGTGAAGACTTGGCCCACACTACCAGAAAGGAAGACTGATGCTGGAAATGAGATCTATGACTACATACTTTATGAATTATATTCCTTTTTCCCCTCAACTGCATGTTCTATTTTTAAAAATTCGTGGCTTTCATCTTCAGGTGTATGAGTACACTGGTGTGGGGAGGGAGAACGACATTTCCTGCGTTTAAAAGAAGATGAATTCTCTCTGGACATTCACTAAGTAAACTAAAACAAAAAGTAACAGAGGAGAAAAAAAATCTTTCCTGCACAGCAAAAATTTGGATGATGCATATTTACAAAGCCATAAAAACTGAATTGATTCCATGGTAAGTGCCATATCATGTACTATGCTAATTACTGTTTATAGAAAATGTCATATTTTTAAACATGCTCACAATTAAACATGTTTATAACTTAAAACTCAACTCTGGTTAAGCAGACCTGTGAATTCTGAGAACTAGTGAAGAATATGTCAACAAAGAACATAATTATAGTGAAATGAGCATGATTTTATACAGTGTATGCTGGGTCCTGGTGGTACATGTGACATTTTATACTTTCAAAAGAGAAGTTAAACCTGGCTCTTTTTCGTATCATTTATTTTCTCAAGTTGATTAAAACAACTGGGGACAATTTCCAGGTGCTCTAACACAGATTCCAACAGCCTGAGAACATCCCTAGATGTATTCAAAATAGGCACACAGTTTTCAATTCCATTCACAAAAGAATCATCGTTCCCATGTTTCTAAACAGCAGCAGCAATTAAAAAAGGAAAATACTGGAAGTCTTGTTTGTTATTTAAAAAAAAGGATCAAACCCACACAACTTTAGAGTTCTGAAGAGGACTTGGACTGAGAAATCTCAGGCTTTAAAACATACTGCTGTCAAGCCTGACTTTTTTTTACCAAGTCACAGAAGCATACCCTGAAATAAACCTGAACAAATCAAACACTCATTTTGGTATCTAACTTGGTGCTTTTGTTTCTATATTCTTAGGAGATGCTCAGGACACTCTAGTGAGGAGAAATAGCAAACACCTCTGGTAAGCAAAATGATCTTCTTAATTCCAGCAGGAAAGATGCTACACTAAATAGCAAACACTTAAGAGTGGAATGGAAGGTATTCGCAGAAGAGAGATGAAGCATCTGTAACACTGTAAGAAATAATTTCAATTAAAAGTATCAGCTCTGTAAATGTAACTAGTGGACTAGGTTTTCTTTCACTATTTTTCTGTACTGAGTCGACAGAAGGATACTACACTACAAGCTGCATCTGTTTTAAAAGACAAACGTGTGATAGCTTCCTCCTCACATCCTTATCAATTTAGCAATATAGATTTCCTACTTTCAATTCAACATACCCAGTTAAACTGAGTTTTGCTGTATTTTCAAATTTCTGAAAAGCACTTTCAACTGTTTCCACAATGAAAGGGCATAGCTATTTAGAGTCAACATCTAAACCAAGCAGTGTAAGCCTATTTCCAACAGTTTTCATTCTTATCAAGTGGTACACCTCTCACTATCACTAACATTTCCCTCTCCCCCCATCGTAAGTGTCTAACAACACAGTACAACTCACAGCATGGCTTCTTCCTTAGCAGGTAATCTCTCTAACTGGATGCTATTTGCATGAATTAGGAACTTAATCTTATCTTTTAGACCTCTCCCTTTCAAACCAGTCAGCTAGTCAAAAAAAAAAGAAAAAAAAAAAAAAAAGAGAAAGAGGATAAATTGACAGTACAATCACACAGGCCCTACTTTGTTAAGAAATCAAAGCTAAAATCGGGTACAATTTTCCACTGAGAACTTTCTGCTAGACATGCAAGATGCACGGTAAAACCTCTCTGAGAAGCCCATTTCCCACAGGGCTTCAGGTTTGCAGACTCTTACTGAAGCAGGTAAGTTTCCATACAGAGGAACCATCCCTGAAGTGATGTGTAAGACACAGGCTCAGTACCAGAATTAGACCAACACATTACACAGAAGGAAACATAAAGAAGTATTTCCATTAACTGCAGAAAAAAGAAAAGGATTAACTACATGCCTATAAATTACAGGTTCTTGTCACTTAAAGGAGAATTGTGATACATGTTTTGTTTCTTAAGCAGCAGCAATTTCTGAATGACCATAACACATCACCTTAGACATCTGATTTACAAATCAATAGTGAAGGGTAACATCCCTCAACAGAAATAATGTAGGTATGCTTAAAAACGGAAGCCCAGAAAGGCCAGCAGTCGGGAGCGACAGATCACATGCGTGAACAAGGCAGCCTGCTCACAGGTTCAGATCCAACTCTTCACACTGGACAGAAGGGAACACGAGCAAAGTGATCAGACCCACTTTGTCAAGCAGGCCTCGGCCACTAGTTAAGAGACCCTCGCAGGACTTTGCATTCCGGCAGCCAGCCGCGCCGACAGCACCGAGCAGTCCCACGCCCATAGCAGCCCCCAAGAGCAGTCACCGAACCGGGAAACTGAGGCAGGGGTAGGCTGGGTTCACCCAAGGTCGCCCAGCGAGCCCGGTCTCCCGCGGGGGGCGGGAGAAGCTCCGAGCCACTCGCCCGCCCGGCCTTCCCGGGGCGGCCCCGCACCCATGTGTCTCACGGCGCGGAAGGAGAGGACCCCCGGCGCTGCCGCCTTCCCCTCCCCGGCGCTGGGGAGCTGGCAGGGCCGCCTCCCTCCCCTTCAGGGCCAGCGTGAGCCGGGCGCCATTCCCGCTCCCGGCGCTGCGCAGCGCTCGCACCGACCTGGGTACCTCGGCTGCTGCTCCCGGGCGCTCCCGCCGCCGCTGCCGCCCGGGCTCATACGGGGGCCGCGCCGCACTCGGGGCCGGGCCGCGGGCGAGAAGGAGGCGCCGCCGCCGCTGCTGCTGCTGCTGCTGCCGGTGCCGCCGGAGCCGCGGCCTGGCGGGGCGGGGAAGACGAGGCGGACGGACGGGCCGGGCCGGGCCGGGCGGGCGCGCCTGCTCCTCCTGCTCCTGTGTCGGCCGGGCCGCGCTCAGCGCGAGCCCCGCACCTCCATCTTGGGACAACGCGGATGTCGGCGCGGCGCAGGCTCGGGGCGCGCGGGAAGGAGGGAGGGAGGAAAGGAGGGAGGACCGGCCGTGTCCCGGCGTGCAGCGCGGGCGGGGGCGAGGCGAGGCGGCGGCGGCGGCGGCGCGCTACCCACCGCGAGCGACCATAGAGAGCTGCCGGGCCGCGCCTTCCGGCCGTGGGCACTCGCGGCGGCGCCCGGCGGAAAGAGCGGAGCCGCGGCGGCGCCTGCGCGCCCGCGAGGCCGCGGCCGCCATGTTGGAAGTGGGCAGCGCGGGGCCGCGGGGCGGGGCGGGGCTCGGGGCCGCGCGGGGCGGTGTGAGGGCTGCGGGCAGTGCGCGCCGGGAGCGGCTGTGCGCGCACCTCATCTCCGTGCGCGCACCTCATCTCCGTACGCGCACCTCATCTCCGTGCGCGCACCTCATCTCCGTGCGCGCACCTCATCTCCCTACGCGCACCTCATCTCCGTGCGCGCACCTCATCTCCCTACGCGCACCTCATCTCCCTACGCGCACCTCATCTCCCTACGCGCACCTCATCTCCGTACGGGCACCTCATCTCCGTACGCGCACCTCATCTCCGTGCGCGCACCTCATCTCCCTACGCGCACCTCATCTCCGTGCGCGCACCTCATCTCCCTACGCGCACCTCATCTCCCTACGCGCACCTCATCTCCGTGCGCGCACCTCATCTCCGTGCGCGCACCTCATCTCCGTACGGGCACCTCATCTCCGTGCGCGCACCTCATCTCCGTGCGCGCACCTCATCTCCCTACGTGCACCTCATCTCCCTACGCGCACCTCATCTCCCTACGCGCACCTCATCCCCCTACGCGCACCTCATCTCCGTGCGCGCACCTCATCTCCGTGCGCGCGCCTCATCTCCGTGCGCGCGCCTCATCTCCCTACGCGCACCTCATCTCCGTACGGGCACCTCATCTCCCTACGCGCACCTCATCTCCGTACGCGCACCTCATCTCCGTACGCGCACCTCATCTCCCTACGCGCACCTCATCTCCGTGCGCGCACCTCATCTCCGTGCGCGCACCTCATCTCCCTACGCGCACCTCATCTCCGTGCGCGCACCTCATCTCCCTACGCGCACCTCATCTCCCTACGCGCACCTCATCTCCCTACGCGCACCTCATCTCCGTGCGCGCACCTCATCTCCGTACGGGCACCTCATCTCCCTACGCGCACCTCATCTCCGTACGGGCACCTCATCTCCGTGCGCGCACCTCATATCCGTGCGCGCACCTCATCTCCCTACGCGCACCTCATCTCCGTGCGCGCACCTCATCTCCGTACGCGCACCTCATCTCCGTGCGCGCACCTCATCTCCCTACGCGCACCTCATCTCCGTGCGCGCACCTCATCTCCCTGCGCGCACCTCATCTCCCTACGCGCACCTCATCTCCGTGCGCGCACCTCATCTCCGTGCGCGCACCTCATCTCCGTACGCGCACCTCATCTCCGTACGGGCACCTCATCTCCGTGCGCGCACCTCATCTCCCTACGCGCACCTCATCTCCGTGCGCGCACCTCATCTCCATATGGGCACCTCATCTCCGTGCGCGCACCTCATCTCCCTACGCGCACCTCATCTCCGTACGGGCACCTCATCTCCGTGCGCGCACCTCATCTCCCTACGCGCACCTCATCTCCGTACGGGCACCTCATCTCCGTGCGCGCACCTCATCTCCGTGCGCGCACCTCATCTCCGTGCGCGCACCTCATCTCCGTACGCGCACCTCATCTCCGTGCGCGCACCTCATCTCCGTGCGCGCACCTCATCTCCCTACGCGCACCTCATCTCCCTGCGCGCACCTCATCTCCGTGCGCGCACCTCATCTCCCTACGCGCACCTCATCTCCGTGCGCGCACCTCATCTCCGTGCGCGCACCTCATCTCCCTACGCGCACCTCATCTCCGTGCGCGCACCTCATCTCCCTACGCGCACCTCATCTCCGTGCGCGCACCTCATCTCCGTACGCGCACCTCATCTCCCTACGCGCACCTCATCTCCGTGCGCGCACCTCATCTCCCTACGCGCACCTCATCTCCGTGCGCGCACCTCATCTCCGTGCGGGCACCTCATCTCCGTGCGCGCACCTCATCTCCCTACGCGCACCTCATCTCCGTACGCGCACCTCATCTCCGTGCGGGCACCTCATCTCCGTGCGCGCACCTCATCTCCCTACGCGCACCTCATCTCCGTGCGCGCACCTCATCTCCGTGCGCGCACCTCATCTCCGTACGCGCACCTCATCTCCGTACGCGCACCTCATCTCCGTGCGCGCACCTCATCTCCGTACGCGCACCTCATCTCCGTGCGCGCACCTCATCTCCCTACGCGCACCTCATCTCCCTACGCGCACCTCATCTCCGTGCGCGCACCTCATCTCCGTGCGCGCACCTCATCTCCGTACGCGCACCTCATCTCCGTGCGCGCACCTCATCTCCGTGCGGGCACCTCATCTCCCTACGCGCACCTCATCTCCCTACGCGCACCTCATCTCCGTACGGGCACCTCATCTCCCTACGCGCACATCATCTCCGTGCGCGCACGTCTGCAGATATAAACACGCACCGGCCCGCGCACGGGCGGCCCTGGAGGCCGGCGGGCAGTCCGGGGACTGGTGGCACAGCAAGGGACCATCGCTGCCGTGGGCAAGGAGAGTGGCCGCCACCAGCTCTTGAGTCCCTCGGCAGGTGCCCACCGAGCCCCGCCGGAGTCCAGCCTGTCCGGCAGGCCCCACGGCAGCCCGCCCAGGGTTTGTCGGGTTTAACCTGGGCAGGGAGCCGGCTGGCAGGAGGGAGCAGCGGAAGGGGAGCGGCCGGTGGGCGGCCTCCGGAGGGGAGCCCACGCTGGAGCCCTGAGTCAGCCAGAGCGTGAGAGGACACGCAGTGCCAGGCCTGGCCAGCCCTGCCGTGTCCGGCCCCTCCCAGGCAAGGGAGGAGAGGACGGGGACACCGGGAGCTGGGTGACCCATGGGTGGCACAGGATAGGGACAGCCTTGCTGTCCCAGCCTACCACGCTGGGCAGAGAGCCACCGCGGTGTAAATTTAGGTCATCAAGCGCCTGGTGTCATTCAAACCTAGCACCCTGCGGGGCACGGAGGGCAGAGCTGGCTGGTGGGGCTGGGAGGGTCAGGGACTGGGACCCGGGGATGCAGCCTGAAGGGTGGGCAACACGCCCTCGGTGCTGTGCAGCCCTGCCTGGCACCTGGCTCTCCCCTCTGCCCCAGGCATAATTTTTCCGTGTCCTCCTGGGTCATTCTGTTCCTTCCCCTACCTACGCCCAGGCCTACGCGTTGCAAGCACACTTTTTGTGTGATGTTAAAAGCAAGAGTGAAAGTTGTGTTTTGGCAGGTGAATGTTAAAAGCAGTTTGATAAAAATAATTTTAAAACTGGGCAATGCATGCAAAATTTTACTTTTTTTGGGCATTGACTTTTTAAAGCTTTAAATATATGGAGCTACAAGCATAGAAGGGGGGAAAGGAGTAAGTAGAAAATAAAAGGAAAATAGACTGTTTTCTACATTTTCCCTTAATAAAGGCAATTAAATACATGTGCTTCTATCCTGGCAGAGATATTATGCTTTTTTGTTTTCTTTTGCTTTGAAAAGCATAGACTAGAAATATGAGTAGTTCTCAAATGTTAGAATAAGCAGTTAAAACCACAAACACAAATTCTCAAAAATATGATCCTAAAGCCAGATTCTGGGCTAGGAACTAGGTGTTTAAGAGGACATGTCTTCTTGGGCACAGTTTTGCGAGACGTATTGTGTTTGTTGCAGGGTAATAGCTGGTAAGACCAGTGCACGCAAATGGCATTACTACAAACCAGTGCAGAGAGTCCTGGTGCTTGCAGAGGACATGGTAGGCAGATATATCATTAAAATATTAAGACTGAATGAAGTATTCTTGTATTTCAGTGTGGTCTGAAAGCAGGGTGCATTGCTGTGTTCAGGTGGACATTGGTAATCATCTAAAAATAATCCCTGGCATGAACACAGCTTTCTACATCTTGGTAAAAAAGTAAAAATCAACTATTATGGCTAATAACTTGGTCATGAAGTGGAAGTCCTGCGGAAAATCTAGTTTTAACATCTGAATATTTGGAAACAAACAGGGTTTTTTTAACTGCTGGATGGAACAAACACAACTTGTCTCATAGACAAGTTGTATGGAATAGGCAGTGGTTCCCAGCTAAAAATAGAATCCCAAGCCTCACCCACAATTTACTTATGATGCTGGAGAAATGCCATCATGAACCAAGTCTGCTGCATATTAATTTCAGTAATGTTGATATCTCACTTCAGAACTTTGTAGCAAATAGTTTCCTGTCTTTGTAAACACACACAGAGTGCTGTGTGTGTTCCGTTCTCATTTTAATTTGAAAACCCCAATATAAATGGTTTGATAATACTTTTATTTGCATTCATTTCAAATAGTTATGTGAGTGAAAATTAGATAGTGAAGCTCTGTAAGTGTAACCCCTTAGGAGATAGGGGTGTGCTGAAGCGTACAGAGACTCTGTGAGTCAAGCCAAATGCTTCAGCATCCCTTTGCAGATAAAAAGATAAGGGATGGGAAAAGGTCATCACTGATGGAATGAAATACTGAAGTTTTGAGTTAGGGCTTAGTCTGGGCAACTGGAATATTCAAGAAATTCACTTTATGCAGGCGTTTCTGAAGGGCTATGCATACTTCTGAGTCCTGAAAAGCATACTTGTTCTCCCTCTTCTCCACACAAATAGATGATTTGGTTAAGCTGTGATGTGAAGGTTCATGTCATCTTGAAGTGGCTCCTGTTTCTGAAGACTTACCTTAATCAAGGGAGGTTGTTTCAGTTCCTCCCTGTAAGCCGAGTGAGGTTTCACAATTCATTTGCTGAAATAAGCTTGTCAGGGAGAGTCTTGTTTCCTTGAATGCTTTGCCCAGCCCAGTGGCCTCTGGAAGGAAATAGGATGAAAGGAGAAGCAGCTCACTTTTTCTCCAAGTCCAATGTACCATTTTTTCTGCAAGCCTTGCACTTAGGTCCTCCAGTCTTCTTGTAGACAGAGCAGAAGACAGGCATTTCAGTTCTTTTTCAGGGGGTGAGAGGTTTGTGGTTTGCTGCAGGTTTTCATCGAATTTCCATTGGTCACCTGCACACATGAACTGGAAATGCTCCTTTTCTGGCCATTCTGCAGTTTTTGCCTTTTGTTGCTGTGCTGTATTACATATTTTTCTGCATTCACAGTCTGGCCCTGGTTCCTGACGTATCTTTTTTCAGAAAGAAGTCTTGAGCAGTTGTAGCTGTGAAAGATGCTTAGGAGCAATGCTTTTGTTTACTCAGAGATTTTGTGGGGACACCTTGGTATGTTTTGCAGCACTCAACACAGCTGAAGCTGCCTTACAGTACATAGCTGTGCAGGTTTGGGCTAGGCATTCTTTTGGTTGTAGAAGAGGAGCCTGACTGACAGCTGTTTTTCTGACCACATGCCTACATTTTTTTTCCAGGATCTATATATATAGAAGTCTGATTTGCTGAGCAGGGCAAAATGGCTTTGTGCAATTAAAGTGACGTGCTTAATAATGCTTGGAAGGATGCAGGCAACAGCATTTATAAATGTGCCATGGCTAAAAAAAAAAAAAAAAAGAAAAATCTGACAAGCAATCCCAGTACAAGCATGTGTTTTTCTAAAACAGGGACGATGTAGTGCCTGGTTGTAGTCTTGCTTTTGAGACAAAACACTCTATTTTTCCAAGAGAACTTATGTCATGCCAGAAACTCACTTTATCCTTGGGTTATCCTACACAGACAAATTCAATTTATGACTTTTTTTTCTTTGGAATTTTAATGTCATTATTACTTTCCCATTTAAACAGCTCATTCCTTGAATACAGAGTGTGGTTTGGTTACTGGCACTGCCGTGGCACTTTGGTGAAATCAGGTTCAACCAGCTCTCCGTATTTTTTCCAGTCAATAAATGATTTTTAAAAGGTCATCATGACATAATTGAAAAGCTGAAGGCTCAGGTAATTAGCATCAATATTCAGCTTTCTCCACCCAGTATTTTATAAGCTGCTTTACTATTACTGTTGTCTGGGGAGGCTTTAATTTGAAAAGGGCATTCACAAGGGGTGTCTGCATGAAGATGAAATCTTACTTAGCTTGAGAAGAAATAGCATCAGCGACAGCTCCTACATCTCTTGTCTTAGGTGCAAGAGGATGTTAAAAGACAAGCCTATCTCCCCTCCTTTCTTCAGCAGCAGTACTGTTTTTACTGTAGATGTTGCCACTGCAGATCACACCAGCTACAGCCACACACCAAGTTCAACCTCCTGTGGCTATAACGACCTACCCTGCAGTATGACCTTACTCTAAAGGTAGAATGTACAACTCACAGCATTTCTTCATGAGTTTATAAACATCAGATGCTTGGCTGGCTGCCCCTTTCAGGAAAGCAAGAGGGATGGGGAAGAAGATGGAGAGCTGAAGCTGCTTCATGTGCTTTGTCACAGTGAATCGCCTGGGTTTAGTATGAGGTGGAAGTTTAATTCCTGTATTTTGTGTCTTGCTCCCTGCCTTACTTCCAAGGAACATCAGAGGAGGAGGAAACAAGGATCTAGGAGGCATTGATCATTGAAGAGTGTAGCTGGGGAGAAGAGGATGAAAATGTTAATTTATTATCAAAGAGGGTATGAACTGTGTTTGAACCCCGAGGTTAAAAGTAGCGTGTCCTGAGACAACCAGTATCCCCAGTGCTGAGCTCTCCACAGAAGCATAGGATTGAGAGACACCATACAGATAAAGTTTTATGCCTCCAACACACTCTAGTGTGTTGGAGGCTGAATCTGACCCATGTGAACTTGGCATGTGACCCTGTCACACCTCTTAACCCCAGAACTGGAACTTAGTCTTGACTGGTAGTACCCATATTGCAGAAGAGATCACCCAGGCTATTTTGTACCCAGCAAAAGCATTCAATAAATGTTTGATCTGGCAGAGCATTGAACATCTATCCCATTCATACTGACCTAACAACTGCCCAAACATAGATCTGTGGTAAGGGGTCTTCTTTGCATTTATTCTTTTGCTTTCAGTTTTGCTTTCTTAATTTTGAATTTTGTAAGATTAGAAAATAAAACTTTCTGTCTAGCATGCTAAAGAAATGCAACTATTTTCACTGAGAAGGTAAAATCCTATGTGACAGAGGAAAGTCAGCTTGAAATATGCGTGAGCTTTTCCCTGAATAAGCACTGAAATGTTTCGCCCTTGGGATGGACATAGACCTTGGAGTTTTACCAAAGTGCTTCAGAGATCCCCGCTCCCACTGCTTTTCTCTTTCAAATATGATGACTGGAGCTGTGTGGATGCGGGACTCATTTGAACTAAAAATAAATACCTTTAAAACAGTATCCTCATTCTCTGGTCTCTCAGAAAGTCTGCTAAGATGTGATACAGTTTTTGGTGCTGATTTTCTAGGCTGGTTTTTAATCTGTGTAAACTATGAAATGCTGATTTTATTTTATTTACGTGGAAAAGACCAAGCTTGTGAGTAAATTATTGTGTTACTAAAGATCTGCTAAGCTTTTTAGTACTAGTTCTTTCCTAGTCTTCTGTAGGCATTTATTGCAGGTACTTAAAAATAAAACCAGCTACTTCACTTTGTTTGGAGACATTGAAGAAGAAATATAGAGCTCTTTATGCACAAGGGAATCAGATTCAAACAGATACAATGAATGTTAATTGTGACTTCTTGTCATGTTTCCCTTGTAAGCCTAAAAGTTCCTTGACAGCCTTGTAATTGTGGAAAGAAATATTTTAAAAGCTACAGAGCAGCTGTGATTCTGTGCCCTGAAAGTCTGAACTGACACCACTTTTGCAGAAGGGAGCTATGGGGGACTGCATCTGTGATTCTTCACAAGCAACATCTGATTTAAGAAGTATCCCTCACCATTGCAGAGAGGATATTGACAATTAATATAATCTCATGTTTCTAAATTGATCAAAATTGATGTTATTGCAGACTTAAAGGCATAGTAGAGCTGGATGAGCACTCACAAGGCAAGGTGGGGTAAAACCCTTAAAAAATACAGGTTCTATAACAGTGGACATCACAGCGTGGTCTGCTGGGTTGCAGTTTCTTTCATTTGCTGTATGAACAAGACTGGATGTTTGTCTGTTGTTTAGGGTTTCTTACCTGTACTGACCATAAAGGAGGCGAAAATGAAAAGTTAATTTCCAGCTAGTGTGCTGTTGGATGCAAAGCACTTAGAATTGCATCTTTGAAACTCAGTCACAAACTCCTGTGTTGGAATGGAAAATTTTCCTTCAAAGCACAGATTACCCTCTCTAGCTTGGAGTGAACAGCTGAAAATTGCTGAAGAATCTGTCCCTTGGAATGAATGGAAGTGTGGCAAGATGCATTGTGTAGGATGGGAAGGTTATCTTTTATTAAAATAACCCACACTGAACTGATGTTACTAAGACTTGCATGTTACATTCCAGAAGGAATATCCTTCAGTTTCCAATTTTGGTTAATTCCATGCTTACAAATACTGTTATGCTCTTCACTCTTAAATTAAATTAATGAGCCCCTAAATGTAGTAATAAGCGCCTCACTACTTTTTGTTTGTTTGTTTGTTTTTCTTATCCATAAAAATACTTCTACTGAACTCAAAAGCAAGAAAATCTTTTCCCTGCAAGTGGATACTGGCTTGATTTCCCTGTCAAAGCTGCAGAAAGCTTGTTTGTAGGGTCCTCAGCTAAGAGTTATATAGTACAGTAATTGCTTGCAATAATTTATGAACTGGAATTAAAGATGTAGTGTTATTTCTAATACTATAATGCTTGTAATGCTGGAAGTAGTATTTTCATACAATATGTCATCTGCTTCATTACTAATTAAGATATAACCAGCTATCATGCCTAAGTAATCTTTTTTTCCCTTTTTTATTGTCTTTCAGAAACATTATGCCAAATCTGTGAACTAAAAGTAGATGAAAATAATATCAAAATTAGTGTCAAAACACTTGGGGTTAGATATGAGCTCTGAAGTTTAATACTAAGTGAAGTTCTGATCCACAGTTTCATTGTGATCAAATGGGATACTTATAATACAATATAATACATGGGATACATCAGATATGGGATACATAAGGAACAATGTCTTTCTTCTTCATGTTGAACTTTCCTTATGTACTGGTTTTGTCTGGGGTAGAGTTAATTTTCTTCACAGTGGCTGATGTGGGGCTATGTTTTCAATTGGTGCCAAACAGAGAGTTGTTAATATGTTTTTTGTAAGATGTTATTGTTATTGGTGAGCAGAGCTTACACAGAGACAAGGTCTTTCCTGCTTTTCCTACTGCCAGGCTGGTGTGAAGACTGGGAGTCCATGGGAAATTTAGGAAAGACATAGTTGTGACAGATGACCCAAACTGACCAAAGGTACATTCCACACCATACAACATCCCTCCCTGCATGTGAAGTGGAGGGAAGAAGAAGGAACAGAAAGACATTTGGATTGATTGCATATGTCTTCCCAAGTCACCATTGTGCATGATGGACCCCTGCTGTCCTGGAGATGGCTGAACATCTGCCTGCCTGTAGGAAGCAGTGAACTAATTTCTCCTTTTGTTTTGCTTCCATGCATGGCTTTTGCTTTCCCTATTAAACTGTCTTTATCTCAGCCTGTGAGGTTTCTGGCTTTTACACTTCTGATTCTCTCCCCAGTCCTGCTGGTGGGGGAGTGAGCGAGTAGCTGTGTGGGGTTTGGCTGCTGGCTGGGGTTAAACCAAGACACCTTAGAAGAAGAAAAGACCTGTCATGCTGCTCCACAGAGGACATCATGAGATGTCATCAGAGACACAGAGGGCATGTGTGCCTTATCTTCCTTGCACAGACACGTTTATGGTGAGTGAGAACTGGAGAGGCCACCTCACAGACTGACACCCATTAACAATTCCTTTGTGCTCATATTTCAGTTTCCACTCCCTTAAATTATAAATAAATATAAATCTAGCACAAGAGAAGACCTCCTTTCATGGTGTTTATGTTGCAGACTACATGTAAGTCATGTGAATGATGAAGTATTTGAACTGCAAGGTCTTTTATATTACATTTACATTAAACAAGGTCTTTCCTGCCCTACTTGAGCAAATAATTATCTTGTGTACAGAGATCATGACTTGTCTCATTTTCAAATGTCTTTTGCTGGCAGTGGTTGGTCTAGAAAGTATTTTGTTTTCCGTAGCTTTTCTGTTTGTATTTATGTATCTGGCGGGGGCGGGGGGGCAGTGCAGGAAAAATGAAGGAAAATCTATGATAAAGGCTAACATTTGAAAAGGTTGCTTTGGACTGTTAGAACATACTTATATTGGGATATCATACATCTATGGGAAAGAAAAATTTTATTTTTATCCTGATGCTTATTTTTAATTTTTTTTTAAACAAAAGGGTTCTGAATGAATCCATGTTAAAATGAAATGGGGATAACTGGAATAAATTGCTAAGTGTTTATATAGAGACATTGTCAATCTAAATGAGTATTTATAAGGAATGACCTGACTGATAAGACCCTTATATCATGTAGATTCTACATCAGTGGTTATCATTGTCTAGTCTGCTGTTTTAATTTTCTTTTTTTTCACATTTCGGGATGGCTTGGTGTTTGAAAAGATGTGTGATAATGTTAGCTTTGTGGCTGTGAAAATGTTTTCAGTCAAGGCAGCATAGATAAAAGGGCAGCAGGGAAAGCATCAGGGAGGGATGTCTTTGCTCTGTGGGTGCTGACAGAAGTTGATTATTGAAAGAGAGTTGTTCCCTGGACATTTGTGCCAGGTTCTGGTAGCTGAAAATAGTGGTGATTGCTGTAGGGCTGTCTATGAAGAACTAAATTTTATCTGCAGATAAAGAAATTATAAGGGTACTGTATGTACTGCTATCACAATACTATTTTTTAACCATTTGGGAAAATAATGTGAGAGGCTTTGGACAGCCTCTGTTGATCTGTAAGCGTCAGGGTCCACAAGCTGATGAATGACTAGGTTGAAAATGCCTTTTACTGGATTTGGATCAGAGAACTGGATTTGGAAGGCAGTGGAGTTTATGCAGCATTGGAGTTGTGTGGCCCCAGGGAACAATCTTGGATTTGCAGCTGCCTGAGATCTGAGTTAAGAACAGAGTAACAGCACTTGGGGAATTGTAGCAAAGTCTACACCTCCAAGAGGGCCTTCTAATACCTCAGCCAACTGGACAGGAAGAAACATCCCTGACTATTGCTGCTAGCAACTGCATTGCAACAATTTGGGATCCAAGCAGGAGATTGTACATTTGGGGTTCAGATTCCTGAGGGAGTGCAAAATGGCCCCCTTGCATTTTCTGTACTGGGTAACAGATGAATCATCCTCTCTGCAGAGTTATGCACTGACTAGGGATGGTATTTTTCAGTACTGACCTAATAACTTTCTCATTGGTGTTATGCAGAACAGAAGTGGGCCAAAGCTAACATTTTAGTACAGCTATTTAAGTAAATGGTGCAAGTAACACTTCACGTGTGAAACTTGCAGGAAGTCCCAGGGTGTCTAGGTGGATGTCTGAGTCACACTGAGGGGGTGTCACAGAAGAGGAGTTTCCTTCTCAGCTCTCCTGGCTTTTGTTCTCAAAGATTTATAACAGGTTTTGTCAGGATAAACCAAGTGGCTTTTCCCAACTGCATCCTGTAGGTCTGTGGTGCCCAAACTGAATGGCCTTTAACGTTAGTCTTTAAATCTTTTAATGTAGTGATTAAACATGACAGGGATTAAATCCCTGCCCAATAGAAGCTCACCTGGGTGCGTTGTTGGTTAGATGCAAAGCACAAAGCCAGATGCTCTTAAGCACCCAAGCATAAGACGGTTTGCAAATGTAGCAAGACCCATCATGTCTTGTGATTAGGAGGCATTTCTTCTTTTTTGAAGATAGAGTGGAACGAAAAGGTGGCAAAAACAAAGCCTTTCAGAGCAACAGAAATAGATTGTGAACAAAGGTTGAAACAAAAATTGAAAGGTTTTATCCTAAGTGTTTTTAAAATATATGTATATAGTACAGTTTAGATATATTTATAAGGTACCTACTGTAATGGAAAAAGAACTTAAAATTTCATAATTTCCTCAAGTATGCAGGCAAGAGACTAAATGACTCATTTAAAGCAAATCAAATAGAGTTTGACACACAAACCATTAACTAATAAAAACATTCTTCTGGTTGCCAAGTCACTTAAAAATCTCTCAGGAAATGTCAGAAAGGAGGAATATGTGTGAGCCATAGAGCCTTTAATTATGCCAATGCATGTTATATTTATTCTTGCAGGCTTTTTGCCTCAGTATTTTTTATTTTCTCCTCATTGTTTCATGTGGATTTTATGGTTGACACATAGTTCATGTGTGATTTAAACCTTGTTCTGGAGACAAAGTCCTTTGTTTCCTTATTGGCCTTTTCCTATGATGCTAATTACTGTAGCAACTGAGTGCTTCCCATGGCTTTTTTTTTTTTCATAACAGCTCAAAATGTTGAACGGGTAGCATTACTGTACTTTACAGATTAACAACAGAAAGTTTGAGGTAAAAAAATTAAGTAAGTTTATTCATTTGTAGAGGGAAAGTGCCATTTCAAGAAAATGAAATTGTCCATTGATGAATTTTGTTTTTAGCTAGAAGCCACTCTGGGAAGTGTGATTGTGTCACTCTGGAAGTCTGATGATTTTTTTTTCCTCCAGAAGAATAAAATCAAAATATTTTCCTTCCATGTGCTTGAATTTCACAGGAATACATTTGTGTTGCACTGGCTCCAAATATTTCATTTTAAATCTCTTCTCCTAAAACAAAGTGAACTCGGAGCAGAGTGGAGCAGAGTCCTTGGCAGATTATGTCTCCTAATGCAGAGTCTCTGTACAGGGGTTACATGGTGCTATGTCCTGCAGCAGATGGAAACACGATTGGAAGCCTGGGTTTCTAAAAAGCAAAGAGAACATGTAGATTGATCATGCTGTTGATGTGTGGACATGCTAACAGCCAGGACAAAAATGTCAATTTCCCTGCAGAACAATTTCCCTGTGGCAGGTATGCAATGAAGAAGCTGGGAGACAGCAGCTGCCAGCTGCCCTTTGTGGGTTGCCTGGGGGCTTTTGGGAGATCTGAGATGCTTTGTCAGAAACTTTCATAGGCATTTCTGGACAGAAAATTAAAAAAAGGAGACCCTTAATGCCTCTCTGCTCCCAAAGCTTTTTCTTTAATCTTTCTACCTTTTCTTTGCATGCTGCTTTGCACCCCTTGCTCTCTTCTGATGCCACATGCTTGCCTTTCTCTGCATCCCTGGTTCTCCCTAGCCTTCTGTGCTTCTTGTACCATGTTTTATTTATGCATCACTCTTCCTACTGCCTTGCTGAACACCAGCCCCTGCTTTGCCCTTTCACGCTTTCACTACTCAGCCAGTCCCAGTTTTCCAGTTCCACTCCTCTGAATGTTGTTTTCCTCATTGTCTTGACTGGAAGACAAGACATGGATCCAAACTGTGTTCCCCATTTTATCGTCCTGGTCATCTTTGCTTTTTTCTGGTCCAGTTGCTGGTTCACATCTGTCCCCTGCCTCTGCCAAACCCTGCAGACTGATGATCTCCATCCACTCCAGGTCTGAATTCAGGTGTCATTTACATGGTGCTTGGATGGGATATTGCTGTTCAGTTTCAGCCACTGCTCAGTCTGAAGTGTCCCAGAATCATGGAAGGTGCAAGGGAGCTCCAGGTGCAAGGGAGCAAATTGAGCATGTGACAACACTATCAGTCACTTTGAGGAGACCTTTCTGAGACCAGAGGGGCTGTGGACATCAGAAAGGCTGCTCATGGACAAGCAGGATGTGTAAAACAGGATCCTTTGGCAGGTCTGGGGAGGATGTGAGGGGCAGAGTGTAGTATGGAAGGGGTATGGGTGGTGGGCAGGGGCCAGAGGTGGAGACTGCCCCATTCCTCCAAGGTGGCCTTTTGGACAGCCTTGTTATTGCCGGCTCCTCTCCAGGGTTTGTTTTTCCCCTGACCTCCGAGGCAGCAAGAGTTAACATAAAGGGAGGCAGCTGGACATGGCTGAAGCCTTTGGCAGGCCTGCCTGATCCATCCCTGCCTCCTTCACTCTGTCTGACCAGCACCCTCCACACACAGGGATGCTTCCTCTCTCAGCCAGGAGGGCAGCGTGAGATGGGTGCTCTGTTGACCCTGCTCTTTTTTTTTTTTTTTTGGTTTTTCTTTTTTTTTTTTTTTCTGATGCACAGTTGCACAATCCAGCTAGGATTTTGTGCGGAAGAGCAAAGGATACTCTGACCCTTCACAAAATCCCATTGCATGAACTACTGCTAGAAGTAATCTGCCCCCACAATGGGGAGAGATTTTTCAACAGAGGAGATTATTTGCAGCAAGGTGTGCAGGGGTGGTCAGAGCAGTCTTCCAGTTTAGCTGCTGCCTAACCCCAGTTTTGAGATTGTTCAAGAAGGGCTGGAGAAATGGGGAAATGGTGCATAAACTGACGACAAAGAATACTGAGACTGAAAAATGACACGAGGCAAGACATCATCCACATGGCAAAGAATCCACAGATTCCACAGAATCCAGAGTGGTCTGTACTTACTGCTGGACTTATCTGTACCTTACTTCTGAAAACTGTTCATCTGTATGGGTAGCACAGCTGAGTTAAGTTTAAGGAAACAAAGACTTTGCCCAAAGATATTCTCTGTCCAGCAAATGAGCTGAAAATATAAAACATATGGGGCAATCTGATTTTTAACGATGCTTTAAAAAAAATAGGGAAAACACTTTCACTGTGTATTTTAGAATTTCAAGGACAGGAAAAAATCACTGGCATGAATAAGCTGTATCTGGAGAGCTGATGCTATCCTTATCAGTAGGGAGTTATTTAACACATCTGGGCAGAGTTCCTGCTGGTGGTGTCTGTCAGACATCTTTGCAGTGTAATAGGTGATATGTGGATGTTTTAGGGTCCCTGCTCTAGGTTCCTCTGTTAGAACCTGTCAGTTCTGCTTGCTGACAGACTTTGGAGCTGGGCTGTCTTATCAATCATACACATTTGATCCAACGGGCCTTGGATCCCCAGAAAGTACAGGTAGAAATGACAGAGGACTTTCTGATAGCTTAACTTGGGGTATTTTGCTATCATTTGTATTTCTTTTGAGCTGAGAGACTTACAAAAGAGGATTTAGGTACCCTTGCATTGAGTTTCACAGGCAAAATAATCATGAGCATTGACAATAAAAGTGCCTGTGCTATACCCTTTGTGGAGAGAAGCAGGAGGTGAAGACAGCAGGTGCCTTGAACATTGCCATGATGATGGTCACTGTGGTAAGCAGAGGTCCCAGGAAGCCTGTTTCAGCTAAAATAAACCACTGCAGCTTCCCTCTCACAGCCCAACAGAGATTTATGCATTTTGCACTCAGTTTAGGATCCTCCCAAAGCTCTTGCAGCTTCTTCTGAACTCCTGCACACACATAATCCCCAGCTCCTGCTAAGTGTCCAGGCAGCCCAAAAATAATTTATATCTGTATGCTTTCAAATATCATTGTTGCTGAGGGGAAATCCCTGCTGTTTCCTCCTCATCTGTCCCTTTGCTTCTCTCCCTCTTGCCAGTGAGGATTAGGCTTGACTGCAGCTGACTTTGCTGTCTCATTTCCTGCAGTGGGGTGCCAAGCATTCCACAGTGATACAGCAGTTTTTCCTCTGTTCCCTCGGTCTCCCCTGGCTGCCCCACTCGTTCAAAGCCACAGGGCTGATGATTTTGCCTGGTTCAGGGATGTGATAAAGCTCTGAACTTCTGTTGGGGGCTGGCTTGCTACAGTGGGTCTGAAAATTGCAGCAAGGTGAAGGAGCAAGTGAGACGCCACAGGATTTTCATGATTTTCACTTTACCAGGAATGAACCAATTCATGTACTAATATTTGCATTGGTAAAACAACACAACCTCTTTTTTTTTTTTTTTTTTGGTGGGTGGAAGGAAACCATTATGAAAAAGTTGTAAATTGTATATCCATGCATGAATGTGTGCACACATGCTTGTTTGGATTCAGAAGTGGAATTGATAGCAACTAACACTGAAAAAAATGCAAGAACATTTTTATTTCTGTCAGACTTTTTCATGAGCCTAAAGTACTGTCACAGGACTTGACTGGTTGCTGATTTTCAAAAGTTCAATGAATCTCACTGTGATCTCTCTGAAATTTCTATGAGTTTTAATAAGTACAAGTTATTGAGATAGTGAATAAAACCTAAAAGACCTAGTTTTTCTCTTTATTTTGAAATATGGTGATTTATTATTATTGTTGTCATGTTTGCTGCCAGTCTGAGGTGTAGAGGCTAAATTTCAATATCTTTGAAGACACTTCTGGAAAACAAATGAGAAATAATTCTGCATTAGCATGGGTGGCTCACATTCTGCTCTACTTGGTACATTATAATTTTCCCTGTTCTTATTTTCCTTCTGATTGTCAAAAGTGTTTTTAATTTCTCCAAATCACCCTGTAAATTTACATTCTGGCTTAGCTGGCCTATTTTTCTATTTTAGAAAAGTCAAGTTGAGTTGACTTGGCAAAGTAAATTACTTTCCTTCATATGAGAGGGGTTTCACTCAAGTACTGGTTCACAAGATGCACCGTTCCCTAACTGCCAAACCGGATTTATTGACACAGATGCAAAGCTGTCCAGCTGCTGCTACTTGTAAAGGTTTGAGTAGGAAGGAAAGTTGTTCCCTTCCCCCCCTGCCCCCACTCCCTGCCCTATGTGACCTGTACATCCAAGGCCAGGTCCAAGTCTGTGGGTGCAGTGCCTGCAGGGCAGGCCTAAGGATGAGCAGCAGCAGAAGGGATCTTTGCCTTTTGTTTCAGGTTTCATACACACGCTCATTCTCTGCCACAATCACTTTGGTCTTCACTGGGTTAAGTTTTTAACTCAAGCTCCCTGTCTCAACTGGACTTCAGTAAAGCTAGGAAAGCACATTATCAGTTTACAGGGAGAGGAATGCAGAGCCAGGCGATACGAGAGCACCTGATGCCAGTGAAGAGGCTGAAGGTACCAGACTTACTAAGGTTTTTGGTTTTCTATTTATACTTTACCCTGCTGTAGTCTTCAGAGGAGTTTGAGCTGTAGATGATTGTGCAGACAAGGCTGCCTTTTCTGTCTCATTGATGGTCATCACCTGTTCAAAAATTTTTATACATTCTAAGCTGCTTAAAGTCTTTTGGCTTTAGTTTTTTTTTTTTTTCCCACTGAAATCCTTGTACCTATCTCTGACTTGAGAAGTTTTATGCAGACTGAGAACCTGATTCTGAAAGGTCTGTGAGTAAGTATTTCTACTGGTTAATATTCTGGCCTGATGCTGGAGAGCAAAATATCTCTCTCTGTATTAAAATGCTAGCCATTCTAAGCACTGGTTCAAAGCTTGTATTGATTATGGCAAAACCTCATCATCTTTCTGATCATTATCTGTGTACTGGAACAGCCCCTCTGTACAAAAATTAAAAATCAAAGAGCAGATCAGATTGATGGTGTTCTCAGTCGTATTTCTTCCTGTCAGTGTGTGTCAAGGAACTGAAGGAAAGAGGTGTCTGAATTTTCCCAGGCTGTTCTTGGCTGGTTTTCCTTGCTGCTCTGCCTGGCTCTCCCCTCTGGCTGAGAGTGGAGGATGAACTCTCGTGCAGAAAAGGGAAAAATCTCAGAGCAAGTGCACAGCCCTCAAAAAAAGCAGCTTGTCCTTTATAGAAGCAAGAACTTCTAGCAAGTAATGTTCTATTTCCTTCTTTAAGGGAAAGGAATATTACTTGCAAATAACTGATTTTATATTTTATGTAATGGAATTTCAAGTCACTAAGCAAAAACAAGCACATATAATGCATGGATAGAGGTGTCAAGGGAGTCTATTCATCTGGACTTTTGGAAAATGCTACCCATAGGTTGTGTAAAAGCTTTTGTTATGTTCACCTCTTCAAGCAGGGTGGCTGCATAATTCACCATGCTACCTGGGGAGGATGCTGCATTAGAAGATCATGTGAGAGAAGTGAAGCTAAAATAGCACAACAGTAAAAACCCATGGAGCAGAACTGACGCTTGAAACAGCCATTGACATACACAAAGTAGTAGCAGTTGCATTTCAGAACCTCTTCTGCTTGTGAAGAGACAGAACATCTCTGAAAACATGCTGAAACAAGGAAGAGAGAGGCACATTTCTGAAATACTGAGTACTTTCTGTGTGTGTGTTACACCGTCTCTTTCTGCTCACAAATCTTTGTTTGTAGGCTAGGCGTTTGGCCCACCCTGCGTTCCCGAACAGGCAGCAGAGAGAGAACAGTAATTCTTCTGGCTGGAATCTGCAAAAGTGGTGAAACATCCCTGTTTGTTCACGTAATCCCCGAGAGCAGCACAGTGGGCCTTACTGAAAATTTTAACACGGAGATGAAAAAAGTGGAATATGGCAGCTATGACAAAATTGGTCCTATTTTTCTATTTCATATCCTCAAAAAAAAAACCAAAAAAAAAAACCCAAAAAACATTTAGTTTTAGCCAAGTCACTAAGAAAAAAAAAAAAGAAATTAATGTATCTGTTCTTACAGTCTGTTTCAATAATAGCAAAACCACAGGAAAGCTGTCAGTTAATTGAGTGTAAGTTAGTAAGTGTGAGTGCCAGGGGTCAAAGTGAGACTAGTGAGCAAAACACAGGGTATCTTTGTTCCTCCCTAGAGCAAAGACACCCCCTCCAGTCTTCACTTGACACAGCGGCTTGTGTCAGTTTATTAAGCTCTCCTTGTCCTAGGGTGACTTTATGATGCTTGTATCCCAATGGTGTGTTCTGTTTATGCTGGATGTTAAGTTCTGCACCTTCAGGACTGGTTCTGAGAGCGAAGCAGGGAGGAGAAGCGTGCCGTTTGTTGCAGAAACCGCACTTGGCTCTCCTGCATTCCTTCCCATGTGGTGTCTGCAGCACGGACAGCAGAACAGAGCTCTCCTTTGCTCTTAGTTTTTTTTTTTTGTAGTTAGCTGGGGCCAGAAGTTTTTTGGAACTGTTCAACTATTGTTCAGTCTGGGAACACCAGGACTATGGTCCGGGGGCCCCACAAGCTGCACTGTGGCCAGGACACTGGACCCAAACCCCAGAAAGAAAGACCCCAGAATGCTGAGCTCGGAAAAACAGAGTGAGCCGAGCTTCATCCCACAGAAAAGACCCTCTCTCTGAACTGACCATCCCTTCAGAACAACAAAAAGTTCTATTATTTAATATTATTCATTTTTCCCTGTTTGTGAGTACTTTGCTTGTTAAATAAACAGTTTTTTCCACTTTTCTTGAAAAAAGTTTATATCTCCCAAGCCAATGAGGAAAAGGGCTGCTTAAATTTGCTTTCTAGAGGGACCCCATTTGGAAGTTTCCTCCCAAATTTGCCCTAAACCAAGACACTCCTGAAGACCATTTTGCCCAGAGCTTGTCTCTGTTTTCCCCTGCTGGTTTCCAAGTGTGAGCATTATTCTCTCAAAGTCTGGATGTTTGGGAACTGAGCTGAACTGTGGGTCTGGTTTTAATTTTTGTACTCCTGCAAACTCTGTCTCTTTTTGTCTCCCTGTTGCCACATTTAGTGTCTTCCAGATTTTTCCTGTTTGCTGGTACAGTAGAACAGGACCTGTTGCTCCATAACCAGCCACTCCTGCATCTGCTCCAGCATCCTGTCTGGGACAGTGGAAAGTGCCAGGTTTGGCAGTGAAAGGTCTGAGAAATTCTTAAGCATGATAGCTAAATAGAATTTCCTTGGAGGGGAAAAAGTTTGCCCTTGCCACCCTCAAAGATCACTTTATGTCCTGCAGCCTACACTGGAAGATAGCCTCCATTAAAATAAAATTACATCTTTACTTTTAGCACTTGACATATTCTTTTTTTTTTTTTTTTTCCCATGAAAATTTCCATTCCTTTTTAATTTGCAAAAATTAACTCCTGGTCTCAGTTGTCTCTGGTGGAAAGGAATGGCATCAGACAGTTGCTGTAGGAAAGGATTGTTCTTCATCCTTTGTCTTTCATTTTCAGCAGATGCCCTTCTGCTCCTTTATTTTTGGGAAATGATGAGCAGAACCCGCTTTCTTTAGTGCCATTCATTAATTTTGAACACCTTTATCTTTTTCCTTCTCTGAAGTGAACAGGTTTGATTTTGTTATTCATCTAGAAGCTTTTCATATCTCTAATTGTTTTCATTGTCATTTCTAAACTCATTTCATGTCCCTTTTGTCCTTCTCAAGGTGTCCAGAACTGATCATGATGTGCTCAGTTTGGGTAATAAAAATATTTTCAGTATTGCTTCTCTGTTCCATTCTTTTCTCTTCCTAACTCTTCCACTTTTCAGCACTACGAGACATCTCTGACAAAATGCCAGTGACACCCAAGTGTTTTTCTTACTCTTCACAGTTAAATTTAGAAGCCAGAAGATGTAGTTTATAGTCTTCCTCTCAAAAAGCACCATCTTCTGTTTGAAAATGCTGCATTCATCTGTGATGGCATCTTGCTTTACTGGTATCTCACCCAAGTTCCTCTCTTGATGTACTTAAATTTTTTGCCTTCCACCATCTTCACTCTCCCATTTATTTGCTTGTTTTCAAACTTCCTCAGCAAAAAATCTTTTGCACTTGGCTGTCCAAGACTGGTTTGTATCCACATTTTATTCCTCTCCATTCCCAGAGCCTGAGTTTATAACAAGATAACTTGAGCAATTGTCTACATCTCGCATTGTACATATTTAAAATACTTTTAATCCAGGTCAGATCAAGGCATTACCATGGTTTATTAGTGGGTCTAAAAAAGCTTAGTTTGTCTATTCTGTACTTATAGCAAAACCACTTCAACAACAAGGATAAATCACTCAAGTTCACTCAGAAGCACAGGTGCCCATCAGCTCATCAGTCAAAGAGCCTGCAGAAGGCCATGGGGCAGCAAAGAGTGATAATTAATGGCAAATTTGTGGGCTTTTTGTTTTTCTCCCCGAGACAGACAGACCTAAAAAAAGGGAGAACAGTGTAGCTGGATATTTCATGGTTACATCAGCTATCAGAGAGGCATATTAGCAGGTGAAAAAAGATGACAAACTTTATTTTTAAATAAAAATGCTTACTCAGGAATTGATAAATATTTTCTCATTACTGTAAAATAGTATTGGTTCAAAAAATGTCATTGTGTATTTTCAGAAGAATCTAAAAAACCTCCCCACAAATGCCTGTTTCTTCTTTCTCAATTGCCATTTTCTGACTTGAGGAGTGTTTCCAGGGCAACATAACAAACACTGAAGGAAGTACACGACAGAATACCCTCTTCTATTTTAGGTGAGAGTTATGTCCCTCCGTGATTGCTAAGGAAATGAGGAGTATTTTGCATTGAAAAGTACTTATCATGCATCTCTGCCCGAAGTACGCAGAGCCTGTGGAGTCTGTTTTGTACCTGATATTTGCCAAGAGATGGAGCTGCAGAGTAAGGCACCTTCCAAGCCTGACCCTCTAAATCAGGAGAAACAAAATAAAACCCTTGGCAGCAAAAACCTGTAGCCTCTCATACTGATGCCTGTTACTCTTCCTCAAGTGGCGACGAGGCTTGTGTTGGGCACTTAGCCAACTCTGCTCAATCTATTCCAATTTATTTCATTAAGCCGTGGCTCAGAAAAGCCAAGAAACAAGCTATATTAATCTTGCTGGATATCCTGGCCCCTGCTCAGATAGTGCTGTAGAAAATGCTCAGCAGCCCCACAGCTGAGCAGTAACAGGATGAAAACAGCTGCTCTTTTGGTCTTGCCTTAAAACCTCTGTTCCCTACAAACACTCCCGTGAAATGTTGGTTGTGCTGTATTGTTGTTACTCAGCCGGGAATTTTCTGGGGCTACCTTCACAACTGAGGCATTGTGCAAAACCTGTTTCAGTTTCTAGGCACCTACAGTGTGAGACAGAAGACAGCAAGAGGATTCCCAAACTGCCAGATACCTGAGTTAGTCAATCTATGAAGTGTCCCTCCCCATATGGATTTACAGGCTTAGCTCTGGAAAGCTGTAAGCCTGTGTTAGTACTGAGCAAAGCCAAGTATTTCTGGAGCAGAGCTCGGGTTCAGCGCTGGGTTAATGCAGGGACCTGGCAGCTGCCATCCATGCCATGCTCCTGTCCTTCCTGTCCCAGCACTCTGGCAGGTAGAACAAGTCCAGGTTTGTCTGTATCTGCCCGTAATATCCCACAGCTGCCTGGAGCTACTTCAGGATTAAGTACAGCATGGAGAGCCTTCTGAACTAATCGGGCTCCTACCTCTCCAGGCCCCCGGGGATTCTCAGAGTAGACATTCCTGCAAACCAAGTCACTCCAGTTTGTGGCTCTCCCCAACATCTGCCATATCAGTTCTCACAGAAAAGAAAAGAAAAAAAAAAAAAAAAGAAGAAAAGAGCCGTGAAAGGGCAAGGATTGACTTACCCAAGTACCTTCTTGCACCTGTGAGCAGTCAGGGCTTCCTGATTTCTTTGTTTTCAAATCTGTGTTCTGCTTCATTTGCTTAATTCAAAATCCTTGTGCCTACTGATTCTCTTGATGAGAACCAGGAGATTAACATGGGATAAATTCTGCTTCTGTTGCCCTCCCGGGTGAGGGAGGAAGAGAGGTCAATCAATCAATCAATCAATCAATCAATCAACCAACCAACCAACCAATCAACCAACCTACCTCTGCTTTTGGGTAGCAGTGCAAACCCTGAGGCTGTGCCAACCAGTTTTGAGCCCTTCTTCTAATGAAGATTTCATCTTTTGTGTTATCAGAGACTCAAAACTAAATTGATTAGAAGAAAGGTCACTTGTACATTTGCCAAGCAGGGTTGAGAACAGTCTTTTTTTGTCCCTGTTTTTTCATGGGAAAAGTCTGACCTGGGTTATAAGCATAACTCCAGCAGGAAAATTGTGGCTGGGAATGCTGATCAGACTGAGGGGTTCAAATACTTTTTGGAATAAGGGTTCAGCAGCCTGTGTCTAGTTAGTATTGTCCTTTGGGTGTCCAAGACAGTTCTTTGCTTGCTAATTTCTGTTCTTTTCCCTAATTTGGGGCTATGATTGGCCCCAGCTGTCAAATATTCAGAATATTTTGCATGGTAGCCCCAAGGTTGCTTTGGAGTTTAAACTGCACAGAGTTGGTGAAAGATTTTCTAATCTGATTTCTCAGGGAAAAGTCTGTTTGTCAATCAGTCTGTTGTTTTATAGTAGGGAAGGGAAGAAAATCCAAAAATAGTACAGGAGAGAAATGGATTATTATTAATACTTTTAAGTGAGGGTTTTCTGGTCAAAATACATGTACATTTCCTGAAATGTATAGATCCAAAATAGCATAACACACACTGTGCCTTGCTGTAGTGTCAAAAGAGAGAAAATTTTGAGTTGTGGAAAAAAAAAATCTAACTGACTTCAGATTCTAACTTTTTCAAATACCTGTAGGATTTTAATGTGGTAAATAAATTATGGGGGGTTTTACAACCAAAATAATCCCTTCTGATACAGTGACTTCCAGGTCCATGGAGCAGCGACTTCCAGTTTTCATAGCCATGTCTCTGAGCCCAACAAGTCCCTGTGGAGCACACACTGGTCTGGTGGGAGTGCTAGCTTGGGCACTGGGCTATGGTTCAGGTAAAATGTGTTTGTTCCTCACCTCTGAACATTCACCACATCACTGCTTAGAAATTGTAGCTGTAGGTAAGCCCTGGTAACTCACTGAACCTCTGTGCCTCAGCTTCTCTGCACCTCTCTGGTAAGTAGAAACACTAGTAATGGATAAATGTAATATGTTTTGTCATAGCTTAAAGATATTCTGCTTTTTACGGGTGAGCAATGCTTTCCTACTGTCTCCACTGTCTCTGGTTTAGAGATGTGGTTACTGATAGAGGATTGGGAAAGCAATTCCACATGGAGCTCAACAAATTCACCAGGAAGCTCTTAAGAGGTTTCACTTAGTGTTTGAGAATGCCAGTATATTTATGTACATATATCAGCTGGTTACAACACAGCTTTTTGGGAGCTTTTGCTCTGAAAGATCTAAAGCAATTTGGTCCTGTCTCCTGTGCATATTTATCTTGGTTTTCAGGGAGTAGTTTCATGCACTGGAGAGCAGACAAACCACATGCATGGGGCTGAGCTGTCTTTGAAAAAAGCAACTGAGAGCAATATTTTTGCATTGCACAAGTAGTTGATGTTTTAAATTATGAAATTGCATGCACATGCTTTGTTTATTAGAGATAAAGCATCTCTTTTAAAGTGCTATAATTAAATAACCACCTCTTGTTGGAGCAGCGCTATTTCCTACATTGTAAAGCCATATTCCTCCAGCACAGAATTTTTGCCAGCATTCAGTTGTCCTCTGAGGCCATGAGGACATTGCTCTGCTCCACCTTAGCCGGGAGCTGGTTGTGTTTGGTGCTCAAAACCTGCCAGCTTTCAACAGAAGATGTAGGCTTTGGTGGTTACTTCTGGAGTTAATTCTTGAGACCAGACAAAACCTTTAAACAGCAGCTTTTTTCAGTCTCTAGCTGAAGTTCTATGCTATAATGATGCCAGGTACTTTGAGAGTGTGTCAGGTAAAGTAGACATTCCAGTTTTGCTCCTCTGGTAAGCCATGGTGTAGTAGTGACTCAGGACTTTTAAAAGTCATGGGATACCAAGGACTGTTTGAGCCTCTGCTTCTTCCTACGCTTACCTGTTTGTAGAACGATGATTCCGTGCCAGTCCTAATGGGATCATAATGGGATCAGTATACAACACATTATTTAAAACTAACTTATGTGTGTATTGTTGGGTGATATACATAAGATTGAAGAGTGAGAAAAGAAAACCATCAAACCATCACATCTGGGCTTTTTAGATGAAAATACTGATGGAGGAACTTGGAGTAACTGGACAGCAGATGGCATTGGTCCATGTGCTTCCCTTTAGCTAGATAGGTGTTTGGTTTGGCTTTTTTGGGCATTCCTTTGGGGCAACATGAAGAACATTTTCTAGAGTGATGTTTAAGAGTAGTTTGGCCTTTGAGAGGCTTGGGATGAACATAACAGTTTTTGGAAAATTTGTGTCCAGCTTCGTTATTCTCACGTGTTGGAATGAGCATCTTCAAAGTCCAGCAGGAATTGCTTTTTTCTCAGACCTTTTTTCTGACTTTTTTTAACCTCACTGCTATTAGGTCCCAGACTTATCACAGTACATGGGTCCCACAGAGCTCTCTTTATTTATGAGGCTGGGTGGGCTGTGCAACATATCTTCCAGTGTTACCGGTGCCAGATAGTAGAAAAGAGAGGCAAAGCCCTTTCATCTTTGGAGGTGTCAGTCCGGGTGCTTTTCACAAGCAGCACAACCTTTCTTTGTTGGTGCTCAAGCTGTTCCCTCTGAGCCTCCTGCACTGTACTGATATGGGAACAGGCTGACAGATCTTATGTCAAGAGCAGTGTCACAGCACTTCATCCTAACAATTTAAGGTGTTCGGTTCAGAATATCTGAAAAACTTTCTGTGCTGCTTCGCTTACCTTTCTGGACCTTCAAATTCAAATCTGTTTTTCTTCCCACAGAGATGTCAGATTATTTCCTTTCCTTCTGGAGCACTCTCTCCATTGGAACATACAGTTCTGTGGAGAGGTATAGGCAATGCCTGACTATTTTTGAGATATACTTTAGCAATGCCAAGTGCTTGCAATTCCTGGACCATCAGACTGCTGGAAAGTGTAGTTCCAGAGGAAATCTGCTTAGTTTCCTACCAGCTCACAAGCTCAGACTTCTGGCCAGTGGTCCAGAGGCAGTCCTGCCTTTCTGAGAGCTTTTCATTTGTATATTCTTATAAAGTCCAAAAGTGTGTCTGAGGCTCCCTGGCAGGAATTGGATCAGAGGACACTGCAGGTTGTGACCATTAACTGGGCATCTGAGCTACACCTGTGGTTCATAAGGGTCAGGGCATGTGTTTGAGAACTGCTCTGTGCTTTCCCACACTGCCTGGCTGGGTTATCTTGCCTGCTGCCATGGGTTTTTAGTACTGATTACCAGCTGCAGATACTGGGCACCGTGAGGAGAGCAGCATATGCCAAGCACCCTTCCTGCCAAGCACTCTGATCATGGTGACTCTAATTTTGGGAGGAGAGAAGTTTGCCACACACAGGGGAGAGCTGAGTTCTGCCTTTTGTCCTCCGTGTCAGGGCACAGCCCATTTTACTAGTCCAGACAAACCAGTAGGTGACTGCTGAGAGATTAATTGTGACCTGGCTACTCCAGGGCAGGATGCTCCCACAGCAGTATGAAGGGCTGTATAAAACAGCCAAGGCTGGAGCCAGCCCTTGGCACAGCTGGGCATCGTGTGCTGCCCTCTGCCTCTGTGACTGTTGTTGCTGCTGCTATTACTGCCATTGATATTGTGATGAGGATGATGAAGTGAGTCTTTCTGGGCTTCCTACCTTTAAAGTGACTTGAAGGCTCTTCTCTAACCTACCACAGCAACACTTTAATGCCAGGGAATTGCAGGTGCAAGGTTCACGCCTTGAGCTGGGGCATAAAAGCCTGCAGGAGCACATGGAGGTAAAGGATGGACTGGTGGGTCATGCTGGATGGTGGTGATGGGCAGACAAGTGCAAAGCTGGTGTCACCACTGTCACACGGCCCGGTGGGACCCGCTCCTGGAGCCTGCTGTCACCCAAAGCTGAGGGCAAAAGCTACTTATTCAGAGCAGAAAATCATCAAAGGCCAGGGCTTAACAAGGAACTTTGTGTTATTTGAGAACAGACATACCCTAATAGCTTGAACTAGTAATTATGAAGCCCCAGCTGTGCAATTTCTTATGGGCTGCCACCCAGGGGCACATCACTGTGCCGTCTGTCCCCAGCACTTGTCCCAAGTGTTCCAAGTGTCCCTCAAAGACTGATAGCTGCCCTGACATGCCTTTCAGCAGCTCCTCTGTGAGTATCAGTAAACAGGGACAGCAGCAAGCAGATGTCTCCTAGTTTCCACCCCTAGACTGAGGAGTGTTGTGTATCTGAGTATTTTCTCTTCCTGCAGGATGTCAAAAATGGCAGGCTGCAGCCCAGCAGCACACAGTGAGTCCTTCTAATTCACTGTGCAGGAAACGTAAGTATTCCTTTTCCCCAAAAGAACATAACAGTTTTCAAATAATTTGAAAATATAAAGAAATTATTTATTTTACTTTAAGGGATGAAGAAACAAAGTTTGGGAATACAACAGAGTCATCTGGGTTCAGTGAACCAAAACTTCAGAGATGTTATTTTAGGATGACTAATTTTACAGTCCTGGTGGAATGTCTCCTTTTAATTAAATCCAAGGAGTTTTCAGAACATGTTACATGCATCTTGAATAAAAAACTATTCTGGGAGCTTGCAAAACTAAATCTGAAGTAGTTCTCCTTAAGCTTCAATACCTGATCCATTCAGAAGAGGGATAAACCTTTCCACTGTGAATCTTAAGTGCAACATCCTTTGTGGTAAGCACATTCCTCTCTCTTTCAGGATTTTTCATAGAGGTGCACAGAGAGAAAGAAAGAGAAAACAATTTCTATTTCTGCTCCTTGTTTTTTCTATGTGGAATGCGTTTGGAGAATTGTTTACCTGGGGTGATTACTTGATTAGATTCTGGTGAGGATTGTTTGAGCCTGGTGGCCAATCCAACCCACCTGTGTCTGGACTTTCGAGAACAAGGTTACAAGTTGTGAGTCAGTTAGATATGGTAGTGAGAAAGCAGGTATGTAGTTTTAGTATCTTCCTTTATATAGTGTATTAATGTATTATAGCATAGTTATAATAAAGAAATCATTCAACCTTCTGAACTGATGTTAAACATCATAATTTCTTCCCATTGGGTTCACCTGCATTTTACAGTAATCCTCGCTAATCTTCTTTTAATTGATGGCGAAGACAGTTCTTGTGTTTTACACATCAGTACTTTCCAGTTGGTGCCATGCTGAATGACTAGGCCTTAAGGTGAAGAAGGAATTCAGGCCTGAAAATGCTGCACTGCTTCCTAGGATATTGTTATCGCTCTGATATAATTACAATTTACAATAAAAAAGCATGGGTAGAACAGCTGCTTCTTCCTTGCCATTGTGATCCCACATGTATCCTCTGTTTTATAGCTGTGCTAATGCATCCTCTGAGCATAGAAGCAGTCAGCAATATGTACTTTTACAAGTCACACCCCTGATGTTTCTACTTGAGCCAAACCCATGAACCATGTCACGGCTAGCTTCATTTCCACGTTTGAAGAACTGGAGCTCATGGGAGCCAATTATGAATAACATTGCTGAATGTCCTGGTATTCTTTGCTGCTTAAGTGATACACTTGTTCTTCTGGATTGTCTAAAAAAAAGGATAAAAATGTGTTTTTAAAACATGTTGAATATGTTAGCAAAGAAGTTTTAACGTTTACACCAGGCACAAATACCTGAACAGAGTGTCAGGTTAATTGGTTGGCTTGGAGTCTGGTGTTAAAAATACTTCCTCAGGAAAAGATCAGGTTCTAAGTATTGTAATGCTAATATATTTTTTAAAGATCTTAAAAGCTTTTATTGGTTTTTAAAGGGACAATAACTTCTTTTGTGATTCATAAAAATAATATTTCTTGAAAGATATGGTAAAAACACCCACACTGTCATTAAAAGAGACATATTAGTTGCAAAACTGATAAGAAGTCATGGAACTTGCAATGAGTTATATGCAAACAGGAATAGACGTATCAAGGTAACTCCTCTTATGGAACTCCAGGGTGAAAAAGGGAATGACAGGTGACATATTTTTGTTATATTTTACTCAAAGATGGGATGTATTTTTCTACTGTCAGTGCATGGTTAAAAGTTTTTAAAAGGGTTTATCCCAGAATCAGCTGTAGTCAGAGAAACAGAAATTGCTTTACTGGAGGTGAAGTAGTCGGCTTAATTACTAGAAAGCATGATATAATGAATAGAATTAATTTTCCATCTCTATCCCATTGAAAGTGCACTTGAAGTGTAATCTTCCTGCATTTTGATTTTTCCAGGTTTTTTTAGAAGTAATCTCTGACGGCTAACAAGTGGCAAGCTCTTAGCGTGTATATTTCGAGTTATTGTGAGTTTATATTTCATTACTTGAGTGTGGAAAAAAAATAACAGTGTTCTTGAGGAATGTTTGCTGGTTGTTTCTCACTCCTTTCCCAGCTGTGGTAAGGATATGTATTTAATTATATCCAGGTATGATACCTCCAGAGCTGGAAAGCCATGGGAACACACAGCATATGTGGCTGTGCTCGGACACCTGAGTGGGAGAGGAGGAAGAGAGAGGCTAACAGCCCATGTTGTTTCGTTGCACACAGATAGCCACAACTCACACTTACACATATGCTCTTGCCTTTAGCTTGGTGGTGGTTTTCCCCGTGCAGCTCCGTGCCACGCTGCGTCACACAGCGTGAAAGCTGTTGAAAACAGGAACAACAGGAATGTTTCTCCACCTAAGCACCATCTGCTCACGAGAGCTGGAAGTCGAACCCACCAGTTGAACTGTTTGGAGGCAGCTGAAACACGATGCAGAAACATGATCAGAGAGGACTGCTCCATGCTTTTGCTTCTTCCTGGTCCTCTGGTGAAACCAGGCCATCCTCCTGGCCTAAGGAAAAGAGGAGTCAGTCTTCTGTTGGTTGTTTTTATAAAAAATGTTTAGTCTTCTTTGAAGTTGCTATAGTTTAAGGGGAATAAAAAGAATCTTGGATGATGAAAGCAGAAGAACTTCACTTTGAAGAAGAGAAGAAAGCTGGCCCAGTCAGACTATTCCCTTATGAAGGGAGGCTGCAGAAGAGAGGAGAGGGAGAAAATGAATTTGTTAGTGCAAAAGCCAGGCTTGACTTCATGCCTTACCATTACTTACCTTGTTTCACTTTTTCCAGCCTCTCAGGCAGGCTTACCACTCCTAACAGCATCTGCTGCTGTAGGAGTAAGTCACTGTACGAGTTCATCTCATTTTCTGACCTGTCCTTGTGGGAAGGATTACATGCCTGTATTTAAAAAGGCTGCAGTGCCGAGTGCAGTACACCGAGAGGCAGTGCTGAGGTACATTGCAGCTTTTTTTGCATTATTTATTTTGGCGATCTGGGAGAATGTAATGGCTTGGGAACAATGAAGGTGTCATGGCAGGACTCACATTTAAGCCACTATCAGGGACAATACTCAAGGGACAAGGTATCCTTAGTGCAGTGAAGTAAGGAGACCTGGAGTCAATGCAGGTAGTGCTCACAAATTTAAAGCAAGTTTTGAGCCTCATTTCAACCAGGCAGTCTCCTGAGTGCGTGTTAACAGTAGGGTAGCTCTGAAATTTTGAGCAGAGAGCAAGTCTGTTACAACCCCAGCACATTTACTTCTAGTCCTACTTTCTGGACTTCAAGCATACTGAAGCAGTACTGGAAGTCAGATGTAATTGGGATTCTGCAGATAGCACAGCTGCCTCACATAAATCCTTAGAGGTTTTTTTCTTTCACAACATAGCCTGGAAAGGCTGGCCAGTGTGTCCTCAGCAGGAGCTGCTAATAAAGCCAGAAGAGTGGAGAGACATTTAATCCCTGTTTCACACCATGTTTCAGAGGTGCAGCATTTTACCCTTCAACTTCACTTTCCTCGTGATGTTGCTTTGGGTTTTCCTCTTGTCCCTGATCAGAGGAGGATGTTTATTGCTTTTGTGTCTCTCTGGTCCTTTGCTGGAGTTACTTCAGTAACTTAAGTGCATTAAGAAGGAGTAAAGGCCTGCCATTTCTTACTCTCTGGTCACCAGCTTACAGTTCTCAGCCTTTATAAAGGTGATAGAATCAAAGGAAACAGGAGAGTTGACCCTGTCTAGCTTGATGTGAAAAGCTTGGAAACATGGAGAAGGTATAAACTGTACTGGCATAAAGAGAAGAAAGACTCCTCAGCCTATTTTTTGAACCTACTCTTTTGGTGCTAACTTCAAGATTTTTGACTGCTTTGCAGAAGTGCTGTTGCCAATATGCTAAATTTGAATGCACACCCAAACACATGCATATATGTGCAGCTCTCTGGGGCTCAGTTACTCAGCCTCCTTCTTGGTAGAGGTTTGTTTAGCAATCATTCTGCCTGCTTTAAACTCCAGCTTTTGCCTAGTAGATGCATGTTGATTGCTTCACAGCAAGAGAAGTTAGTGCTGCCTATGCAGAAACATGTATTTTCTGGTGCTGTCTTAAGTGCTTTGTTCAGCTGTCTTTTGTTTGTGGGTTCCCATCAGATCTCCCCCTGTATCGGTGCGTGAGTCTGACAGGGCTTCCTGACACCTGCTGTGTCATCTCCAGCTCTGTGGTCTAAATCAAGCAAGGCTGTGGCTCTGGCTGTCCCAGCTTTCCTTCTCAGTGCTGCGAGCTGAGTGTTGACTCTTCTGAGTAAACTGGTGAATCATATGAAAATGCTCAGCTATGTGGGAAGAGTCACAGAGCAGTAATATGGAAATGAAGGTTTCTTTTTCCAAAGAATCTTTTGCAAGATTTTACTTTTGAAAATATTTTTTTCCCTTCTTCAGATCACAAACAAAAAGTCAGATGTGTTTATTATTTTTTCCCCTAGCTTAAAAATTATAGTTTCATGTGTAATTTCAGGTAAAAAATCCCCTGCCACGTTAAGAAAATAGAAAATAGCTTTGAGACTGGCCCATGCTTCAGTATTTCTTTCCTTCACAATCTCTCTTCCCCATTGTTGCTCCCCTTCATCTTTCTCTCTCCCAAAGTTGGGGAGAGAGTCTCCCAAATTCTCCACGTGCTTCTCATCTGTTTCCTCCTGGCTCTCTGAACACTTCACCCCACCTTGTGGTGTTTTCCTCACTGCAGATGTTTCTCAGTAGCTTCTCTGAGGATATTTCTCACCTTTCTTGAGACATCTCCATGTCTTTCTATAGGTCGGGTTGTGATAAACAAAGCAAGAAATTAGGTTATGTGATGATATCTTCAAATCAGAAGGCATTTGGGCTGCAGTGGGCAGTCATTCAGAGCTACCTTCCTCAGAAATCTCCTGCTTAAAATTTGTGCTTTGCCTGTATCCTCCCCAAGGCCAGAGCCTCACAAGCAACACCCTATGGCATGCAGCATGGGAAGGAGCTGGACACCAGCATGGAGATGGAGCATCATTCTGGATGGGCTTGTAACCACATACCTCTTTCCTTGAGCACTTGGGAAATTAAAGGGGAAACTAGAAAGCAGAGCTCTTGCAAAATCACCTAGCTACCACCTTACAGTCAGAGGGCTGCTGACCCTAATGGAGGCCCTATATGGTGTCTGAATCCTGCTTTTATGCATTTTAATGTCTTAATGTTTTTGAGAAGTGTATTTCTAATGCCTCAAAGAAGCCAGGAAAGTGCACAGCTCGCTGCGAGGCAGGCCCAGTGCTTCACTCAGCGTGTTGGATTGTATTTTTCCTAATGTAAAGATTTTTTTTATTATTTTTAAATGGGAGGCAAAGTGTAATATTGTACCATTTATGCAGGATGTCAGATATGTGCTGCGCTCTGGCTGAAAAGACACCCCAGTGCCTGGAGTAACTCAGTCCTCACTGTCAGTTTTTGTTGGCAATTCTGCCATGGAATTTCACTTTTAGGTAAGTCCTGTTGTAAATATAACATAATAAAAGGGGAGGCAGTGGGGGAGTCAGAGTAGCACAGGTGGGAGAGACATGAAGGACCACAGGGCTCAGAGAGACTTGTGGATAGAAGCTCCTGCCACTCAGCCACTGTGTGCCATGACCCCATGCTCCACACACATGTCCAACCTCCAGCACTTGGAAAGGCAATAAGAAAATAGATTCAATCCTCGTGAATTTTATCAGCTGCTCTTTAATACAGTCGGACAGGTAATTGTTGTATAGGCTTAATTGTTTGTCTCTGGAATGAATGGTGTGCAGCTAATGAGCCCTGTGGGCAGTGGAAAAGCCCTGTCTGCCCCTGCTGGCAGAGGGAAGGAGGGGAGGGAGGGATGCAGGAGGTACAGGGGATGGAGATGTGCAGGGATGCTGGACGCCCCGAGAATACAGTCCACCTCTCGGGGATTTTTCCCAGCAGATGTCACTGTTCACCCACCAAATAAAAACACTCCCAGGCAGTAAAGGGCCTTTGGAAAAAGCCACTGCAGGCTATTACTTAAGAATGAAATACCGTGCCTCAGAGGAGCATTTCCACTCGGGGATGAGAGTGAGAGCAGTTTATTTTTATAAAGATGGCATGGGATGGAAATTCGCTGTAAACCTGGAGGAGAGCTGTGCCTGCAGCAGCCCCCTGGCCCAGCTCTGCCGTACCTGGCACACAGCTTTAAGGTGGGCAACGTGGGGTGGATGGGAGCCTCTGAGGGTGGAGGAGGAAAGCTTGAGCTGCTCTCATTAATGTTCCTGCACTGCAGGGTTTAGTAGGATTTAATCATGACTAACAATTTAGTGATTTAATCATGACATAATTTTGTGGTGTTAAATCATGACTAGCCCTGCCCACGCTTTATTTATTCAATATGTAGGTCCTTATGATGTTATATAGATACAAAATTCATATTCAATATTGGAAGAGCTGAACTATCTTTCCCTCAGTATGTAAATTAGCCATGAGCAATCTGAAACTTGGCATTTTACACTTGAAGAAACTTACACTCTAATTCTCTTTAAAATATTTTAAAGGATACTCTTCAGTACTTTTCAGGAGAGAGGCTCCAGGAGGGCTTTGTTTTCCATGCAGTATGACAGAGCTGTTCCTGGCACGCAAGCAAAGTATCACTGCAGAGATATGCAGATACAATGATAAGGAAGCTCAGACACCCGAGTGACAGACGAGCAGAAATGCTGCACTGCACACAGGAGACGAGGGAAGCTGGGATCTTGCTGGCCTAATGAAGGGGCTGCAAATGGGATAATGGGAGCGTTCAACGTGGGACATCAGAAATGTCCACAATGGTATAGTTGCAAATCTCATCATGGGTGATTCTGCATTTTAAAACAGGAGAGAAGGCGTGCATCAAGAGAAAAGCAGTCATCTTACTGCTGGGACATTGTTAGTCTGGAGCATGCTGACACTCATAGGGGCATGAAGCACAGAGCACCAAAGGGCAAAACTGTGTGCTACACACTGCTTATCTCAGGGCTCCTGTGTGCAGAGCACTCCTGGTGCTACAAAATCCCTGGAAGAAGTGCTTCTCCACCTGAAAATGTGTTCATTTATTTCCATTTCAAAATCCTACATTTTCCTGCCAGCCTAAGCTCCCTTGTCTGCTCACCCCAATGACACACTTGTGCTTTCATAAGTACAGCCGACTCCAGTCAAGAAGAAGTTTAGACTCTTTCCCCATTGTCCTACACAAAATCTGATGCTGGATCCCTCCTCTCATCTGAATTTCCAAACTGAATTATTCATAATCATTTAAACTTGTGCCAGCATTGTCTTTTGAGGTGAGGAGTTCCTCTGCCCCCCAGCAGGCATTTCTAGGAAAGCAATTGCATCCCTCTCTGTCTCTCCTCCGCAGGATAAACAACCCGGGCTCTCTGGGTCTCTGCTTGTTGGACTGGCTGCACAGTACTGGCCCTCCTAGTAGGCCCACATGGGGTCTGGGCATTCAGTGTTCCTCCTTGTGAGTGGGGGTGAGCAGAAGTGGGCTGTTGTGCTGTGTGAGCCCCACTTGTGCCCTATAAATTTGCTCTACCAGGCATTTTTCATTTCTTTAAAGAGCTCATGATGGAAAAGTTTGAGCTGTCAGCGATGTCTGAAAGCAAGTGTCTGTATTCAGAGTGAAAGCTATTGCTAAGGCACTCCCTGAGGTTGTTCCAAACGTGATTTCCTTGAGGAACTTCACCAGTGATTTCCTGTTAGTTCAAGAGTTCTCCTTCAGTCTCATCTCCAAATAGTTCTTCATCTGCTTGGCATGTCCCGACAGTAAACTCGATTTCCAGCATTATGAATCAGCGGTGAAGGTGACTCCGTGTGGAAGATGAGATATGCAAAACATGCCCTGGGTGGGCTCAACCCTTGCTGCTGTTTTCATTGTTCATGAAGCCTCAATAGTTTAAGCCTCAATTGGTTTAAGAAAAAAGGGTCATTGAGTACCCAAACCCTGTAATGAATGTGTTCACTCATGGGGCTGGGTTCCTGACATGGTCTCTGACCTCCCCTCTAACTCATGAGGAGTCTCCATCAACTTTGGCAGGACTGGGAAGAGTTTGCTACAGAAAACGTTGGAGGCAGATAATTTGGGGTTGAGGAGGAGATGCCTGTGAGATACTGATGAAAAGGAAGAAGCCAAAGCAGGGCAGGAGTCCAGACTGGGTCTCTGCAGTGTGGCAGAAGAAGGAGCAGATCATGCCTCAGGTGCTTTTGGGGTCCAGGGTGACTCCTCTCCTGCATGTGCCTGTCTGGATTGCGGGACCATTGGTGTTTGGGAGTGAGGAGCCCAAGTCAGCTGCCTGGGTGAACCACTTCAAAGCTCTTTTTCTCAGACAGTGGGTGAGTATTTTGCTAAGGCTGTAGAGTGATAAGGCACTCGCTCATCATCTGAGTCTTACCCTGCCTGAAATCAGATTGCCTCACTTGCCGGCTCTCAGCTCAGCCAAGAACCATTATAAATTGGTCCTCATGAAATGCAAAATGCTTGTCTGGCAGAGTTAGAGAAGACATATTCCATTCCATGGGTTTTGCTGTGACTGAATAACACTGCAGTGAGTGGATAAGACCCTGGAGAGCACCTTGTTTGGGAGAGGAATTTATCAGTGTCGGAGGTGTAAATTAAATGCAGCGCAGACCTGGAGTCAGTGAAGAAGGGAAGCTCAGTGTCTGCACATCATGCTGGTGCAGTGTGCGCTCCTCTGACAGCACCAGGAAGAGTTTGGTTCTCCCAAAATAGAGCATTGCAAGCATGGGCATGAGCAGACTGGGTCTAAATAGCAGACTAAAGACATAGTATGGGTCTCAGTTCTAGAGCTCAGCAATATGTAGTTAGACGTGTTAGATGCACAGGGACTCCCAGCTGTAAACCAGGTATCCAAATCTTCTTCTGCTCAGTCCAAGGGCTTGATTCAGGCCTCTCAACACAGGTAGCGGGACCAGTGGGAAACCCAGGTCCTTCTGGAGTGGCAGCTGAAGACATCTCAAGTGGCCCTGGCTGGCAGTGGCACTAACCCCATATTCATATTTAGGCACCTGGGTGGAAGAATCCCACTCACAGTGTAATCAAAATACAATGAAAAAAGGCCACTGCTGCATCTTAAAAAAACCACTCTGTAGATACCAACTCAATTAAAGCAAGTGGTGGGGGGCTGACTTGCTGCAGCCTCTGTTGGTGGGTTAAGCTAGAAACAATCTGTCAGCACATGCCTGAGGCTCCTGTGCATCTTGAGGATGACCCCAGGAAAAGGTTTTGGGACTAGCAAACTGTGTAAAAAATGTATATAAGCTGTTCTTGATGGAAAGTTTGTGCTTTGCTGAAGTATACTATTTCATGAAAAATGCCACCTCCTCACAGTAAGATGCAGATTTTTGTTGTCAAAAGGTAGGTTATAGAAAATGAGCACAGAGCCAGGATACAAGGATTTCTTCATGTGGGATGCTGGGTTGTCTTGTGGGATGGATCATCTTAGCTAGCTGCTCACACCATAGCAGTAGCAGGAAAATGAGGCTCCTGAATCAGCGCTGTTGTGAAACACAGTGATACAGCCAAACTTTCAGAGGAAAGCTCATATTTTGTCTGAAAGTTGGTAATTTCCATGGAAATATCCATAAAATCTCTTCAGTTGTTTACATTTTGGTTGTGAAAATAGTTTGCTTCCTGACCATCCCTAGGGAGGACTATCCTGGGAGAGCCAAGGACTCCAGCTGAGGGGTGTTCAGCAAGGCAGAAGGCAGAAACAGCAGTGTGTTTCAGATGGCAGCAGTCATCAACATCCAACCTGGAGTTACAGGAGGGGTTTATGAACACCAGGCAGAAAGGGAAGCCCTGAGATTGCCCTCACAGGGCAGGCAAGATAGCATCTTTTAATAGGTGGCTCTAAGCAGAGCTAAAGCATACTAATGATGGGAGAAATGCCTTTGAGAGAGAGGCTTAGAAAAGTGAATTACAGGGTTCACAAAGAAACTTTCTTCCACAATACACACATTTCTTTAAAAGCTAGAGATGTGAAGGAGACTGAGAAAAATCAAGGCAAAGCTACTAGGTGAATCAAAAACCAGCTGTGCTCCTCCTGCTATTCCTCTGTAGGCTCATTAATAGGACTTATCTCCTGTTTTTTACTGCCCTTCTTGATGAAATATCTATGAAGCACAGCAGAGACTGCTACTGCTTGGTCCAGAAGAAATTGGCCAAAGTGTTCAGAAGCTGCTGAGAAAAAAATGGACATACAGGAAAACCCTCTGGTCACATTAGGCTTGTTTCCTTCAATGCACAGGCTAATAGCAAACCGGTGATGTACACATGAATTGACGGCCCTGCTGAGCCTCCCACTGGACCTGGATGGACCACAGTTTGTGTGGTCCATGCTAAGAAGTCCAACAAGGTCACAGCTTCTCACGGTGGTAGTTTAAAAGTCTCTTTTACAAAGAATGTGGAGAGGCAGAGAAAGGTCAGGCATTGTTCATGGGCAGACTGAGGGAGTTAATCTCTCTTGTTCTCCTGCTGTGACCACGGCATCACAGTGCAGGAAGTATTTTTGGTGTGTGATACTCAGTTTCACAAACATGTGAATCCATAACTGGACCAAAAGAATCAGAAACAGAAGCTTACCTAAAATACTTCAGAATGCACAGGGTTGTTACTAAAAATTTGCTTTTTAAAATTTTCAAAGTGACACAAAAGTCTTGCCCAGCACTTAACACCTGCAGATAGTAACAGCTGCATAATCTCACTAATTATGCAAACAATGTTCTCTAAGCTCAATTTAACTTCCCCCATCCTTTCCCTCAGCTAGAAACTTGGTGCTAATAAAAAGGCCTATCAGTATTTATTTAAAGAAAATGGAGATGTTGTCAGCATCATTTCAACCAAATCAAGAAAACAGAACTGAAGACAGAGCTCTACTGCCTCATGTCCTTCCTTGATGCTGTTAAAGGACCGTGCAGTAAAAATCTGGGTTGATTTACTGAAAATGTGGGATTCATTAGTTTTCCCATCCAGGAAAATCCACACTCTATAATATACAGTTATTCACCACTCCATGTGAAGAATTTGATTTTGAAACACAAAAGCTGCTAAATTCAATGCATGGCAGCAGAAAAAGTGGGAGTATGACCCTTTCACAAGTGAAATGAATTTGCCTGGAATCCACCTTCCCCCACAAAGTAGGGAAAACCTTCCCTTTCACTCTAGGCTCTAGAACATAATACATGTATCAAGATGCACATATATCTCAGATAAGAATGTTTATGGCAGAAACCCTAGGCTTAGTCTAATGCTTATGGGACTATTGAACCAAAAGGCTAAGCTGTTCTAGGTAACTCCTCATCCATAAGAGGCTTACTGATGGTCCTGCTTGTGAGAAGCATCTTCCTTGATGTGGGAAGTACCAGACCTGAGAACAAACTTTAAGAGAGAAAAACTTAATTTTCCCAATTAATTTCATAACATCTTAAATAGTCCATATGGCAAAGATGTTAATGAAATTACTTCTGCAGCTTGGATAAACCCCAGCAAAACTCTGCGATGTGTAAGAAACTGTAAATATTGCACATGATCCAAAAAAGCCGCCCTGCATCTCTTTAGAGAGTAGAAATTTCTGTCTTCCTTGCTAGGTTTTGACTGCACACTGACTGTAAGCACTCCTCCTGCAGTCATGTGTGCAGATGGAGGGATGGTAGGAAAATGTGGTTTGTGTCTTCCTCTCCCAACAGTCCCGTGCCCTAGGAGGAGCTGGGTCAGAGAGGGCCTGCAGACAGGAGTCTCTCCAGCATTTAACACCAGCAACAGAAAGGGAGGTTCCAGATGGTGGCCTTTGGGCACCTTGTCCTTGGGCTGTTACATCACAGCTTGCAGCACGTGCAAAAAAGGCACAGCTCGTCCTGAGCGTTGCGTATGTGGAGTGCTAGCTGCATTTTACTGGTAGGAGGGGAAATTCCACATTAGGTAATTCTCACCCTGCACACCCAAAAATAATGTAGGCATTACTCAATGAGAGTGGCAAACTGCAGCTTCTCATTTTTTGTGTCCACAGCTTGAGCCCGGTGCTTTCCAGCCAGAATATCTCCAGCTTGGTTTTCACTGGCTTTTGGGTTTTCTTTTGTCCACACAAAGGTAAGATTTCTCCTTTGCTCAGGAAAGACTAAGCTCTCTGAATGGGTCTGTCTGATCCCATCCCTCCAAACCACTTTGTGCTTTGTTCTCCAGACTCTTTTACAATTGAGCAGGGTGGTTGTTGATACACATTGTGGGCCAGATTATGCCATTCTTCTCAGTTGGAGATGGTCATAAGTCAAGTTTTGGTGACAGGATGCTGCCTTACAAATACAAGATCATAATGTGGACTTCCAGTATTTGTTGTTTCCCATTTAAAGCTCTTACAAAAAAGAAAAAAGAAAAAAAAAACACAAAAAAACCCAAAAAAACCACCAAAAAAACCAAAAAACCAAGCAAAAAACCAAACCACTCAGAGGTCCTTGTTGTCAAGCACTCTATAAATCTATGTGATGATATTTTCATTTACTTTTTATTTACTAGTTTAAAATGCCACCTTCGGTGATTTATGTCTTGCAATGTTCACCAGCAGCCTTTAAATATATCATAGCAATGATTTATCAACAATTTTCAACAATTCCTTATTGGAAGTGAGGTTTTGTGTGAAAAATTAGGAATTACAGCACTCTCTCTCACATCAGCCAATAGCTTTTGACTAATAAATTTTGCACCCAGACATTTACCACTTCTTTAGTTTGCAAATGATGATCATGATTCTTAATGGTGCAGTGTTAATAATAATTAGGAAAAAAAAAAAGAGGATGGCTTTCCAGAATAGGACTGCATAGGGCTGAGTGCTTTGTTCCAGTATCCAGGACTTTGCCAGCTATTACCAGGCAGTGAATGAACATTTATTCAGCTTTGAGAGGGCCACAAAAGATACATGATTAGGACGAATTTTAATTATTAGCTTCCAGTGTGTGTGAATGTTGTAGCAATGCAGTGTGCCCACGGTGCAGTGCCCTCAATTTGAGCGACTGCTTTGCCTCTGCCCATCCACGTGTAATTTCTTTGCTCCACACAGAGCCCAGTATTAGCCAAGTTCAAAGGAGAGTAGCGATAATTTATGACTCTTATGCTTTCACTTGTTAGTCATCAAGACAAAATTAGGTCCAAGAGAAAAAATGCTCAGAGGATTGGCTCCAGCTATGCATGCCATAAAATTAGAATGCCAGAGTGAGACAGACTCCATGGGCAGCTCTGCTGTCCCGCTGGACCATTTCCGTCATCGATGGAGAGTGACAGGCAAACCCAAAGGGAAATCAGCCAACATGAAGTTTGAATGGCTTTCAGAAGTGCCTCTCTGGTGGCTGCATGCTGGGCATGCTGTGCCTCAGCATGATGGTGCTGAGTGAGGTGAAACCATGCCTTGCTCACCCTGTTCATCCTTTTTTTCCCCTTCTTGTTGGTACTCCACCTGGCTTCAGCTAGACATTGCTATTTAGAAACTAGAGCCAGACTTTGCTAAGTTTACACTAAGACCAAACTCCCCAGTGCTTACTACACCTAAAAGGAGGTTTTCTTGTTCCCTCTTTCCATGGAAAGGTACTGGCTTTTGTCTCACCTACAGCTTCCCCATACAAAATCATGTCTGAGCATGCAGAGCAGAGTTAGTGCTCCTGAGGTCTCATTGAGAGCCAATGCCCAGCATCCGATGGTCCTTAAAGCTCATCCAGCTCTGCAGGGACTCGTGGTTCCAGAGTGAAAAAGGAATCAGAGACAGTCTGTAGGGTTTAAGCCTTTTCATATCTTTCCTCCAGTTGAACATCCTTTGCAAAATGAAAGGATCGTCATGTCATAATTCTTGTTGCATAAGGAAATTACATGAAAAGAATCCACCTGTGTTTTGAATGTATTACATGAGCCTAGAAGAACCATCATCCCAGAGACAAATAGAAGATCTTTTTGAACTTCCATGCATGCATGAAAGAGGATGTATAAATCCAAGTTATGGAGCTTGTTCTTCTTTGCTGCAAGTGAACTGCCTCGTGCTGGAAGTGTAGCCACCTATGAAGTTGTATTAGTTGTAGAACTATAGTTGTCTGTAGTAGGCTTGTCTATAGAAGAGGCAGGTTTTGGTTTGTTTGGTTGTTTTGTTGGGTGGGGTTTTTTCCCTTTTTCTTTCACAATATAGACATTTAGAGTCTTTTAGGGTCTGGCTGGGATGCAGCTAGCTTTCTTCATACCAGCCTCTGTGGTGCTGGGCTTTGCATTTGTGGCTAGAACAGTCCTGAGAAGACACCAGTGTTCTAGCTGCTGCTGAGCAGTGACTGCACAGCATCAAAGCTGTCTTGCCAATCCTCTCACCCCAAAAAAGACTAGGCTGGGAGTGGGCAGGAGGCTGGGAGAGAGAAATGGCCAAAGGAATATCCTTTTATCACTGAGTACTACATGATGTTGTGCTCAGTGATAAAAGCAGAGACAAAGGGAAGAATGAGGAGACATCATGGTTGTGATGTTTGTATTCCCAAGCAATTGCTATATATAATGAGGCTCTGCTTCCTAGGAAGTGCCTGCTGATGGGAAATAGGGAATACATTTATTTTTTTTTGTTTTGCTTCCCTGCACCAAAAGCTTTTGGTCTTTTTACTCAACCCATGAGCTTTTCCATCTTATTTTCTCCCCCCATTCTGCTGAGGAGAGGGAGTGAGAGTGTCTGGGTGGGTGTCTGGCAGCCAGCCAAGGTGAACCCACCACATCCTGCCAGCACAGCATTCTGCCAACAACTTCATAAGCCTCCAGCCTTTGTGTGACTTCACAGTTGGATGTTTGAGATTTTAATTTCTGTATTGCCAGTGACAAATTGAAAGGTTAAGTTTTGCTGTGAACTCTGCTGAGCCAGAGAGGGGACCATCATGACAGTTAAAGTAGGATAGGCCTTAAAATGGTATAAGGCAGGGAAAGCAAAAACAAAGGCAAATGCTGTTTGTGATTAAAACCAACAGGGAACCAATTCAGAATAACGTTTTCTCCATTTAACCAGTGTTAGGTACTCTTCATACCTGTGCCAGACCCCCAGCTGAAGCTGCACAGCTCGAGGGCTCTTGGCTTGCCCAGCTGCCCATGCCAGAATTTGGACAACTGGTGGGTGCCACTATGTCAGCACTATCCTCGACCGAAATATATACTCCTTACACAAAAACCAGAAATCAGAGGAGATCCTCCAGGAGGGGGCTGAGGAACAGAGCCTCAAGCTGGGGTTTTAATGGCCATCTATGAATAGCCTGAGAAACAAGATCATTAAACCTATTCTTGCAGGGATTTGCTGTTACTTTTTTTTTTTTTTCCTTTCTTAGTTTTCACAGAATCTCAGTGACTCACCTGGAAATTCTCCTCCTCCAACATCACTTGTGTCTGACATCAGAAAGCTGATTTTCCTTGTCCCTTTCCAGGACAAGACCAGAGGTAGCTGGATTGGGTGGGTGAACCTGTATTTGTCAGGTTTTCCTGTTGGGCATTTCAGATGTTAGGACAAAGAACAATCAGTAATGTTTAGCATGGTAATAGACACCATTCTTTTATGTTACTTGTACAGACAGCAAGCCATCCTTACTCCTTGATCTGTATAATAACATTAGACATTGTTTAGGCATCTCAAGATACCCCCAGGTGCCTTTTGGGATTTATTAAAGTTTCTGAACAGGACGAGATCATAGGTGCCCTACATCCAGACCGCTGCTTCAATGGGCTGCACTCCAGGAGTGGATCCTACAGGATCCAGGGGAGCCAGAGGAGCTGACAACCATCACTGCTTAGCTGAGAGCAGCACCTGGCTGGAAGGTGAGGCTGTCCAGCACTGCAGGCAGAAGCCACACATCCAGGCAGCTGGCTGAGAGCAGTGTGGGTTGGAGGCCCTGCCCTTAGCAGGGGACCAGTGTTTTGCTGTGTCCTTATTTCAGTGCTGTAGGTTTGGGGGTCCTGCCTGCCTCAAACACCCACCATAAACCCAGTCTGGCTCCACAGCTTAGGGCAAGGGATTCATTGCAATGCAAGGCAAGGCACTTCTGCTCTCTTTATTTTAATGAACTTTATGCATTTTAAGCTTTAAAGCAATGAGTGTCTAAAACACACACACACAGTTCTGCAGCAGTGTCACGTAGGTAGAAGGTGTGGCTTACAGGAACTCAGTTACTCCCATAGTCATAATGATCATAGAACCATAGAACTGTAGAATGGTTTGTTTGGAAGGAACCTTAAAGATCATATTGTTGCAACCCCCTGCCATGGGCAGGGACACCTTCCACTTGACCAGGCTGCTCAGCCCACCATCCAGCCTGCATTTAATACTTCCAGGGATGGGACAACACAGGCAATCTGTTCCGGTGCCTCACCACCCTTGAAATGAAGGGTTTCTTTCTAATATCTAATCTAAATCTGCCTTGTTCAGTTTGGATATGCACTGTCAGACTTGGTGGTAAGCTGGGCTTCTACAGCCTCTAAAGCCTAAATGCTCAGGTGCTTATCTGGATTGCTTAAGCTGGGAAAAAAGAATTCCTGCGTTAACTGCAGTATCTTATTTCAACTGAGATTTTCATAATTTCTTTTGGACTCTGCAGTTTTACCCATCCCCATCATTGTATCTGATAAATATGACTCTGCTAAACTGCAGAGGCTATAAGCCTGTAAAACAGTGTGGCCTCAGCAAAAGCACAGTAGTAAAGTCTGGGAGAACTGGATGTTTCAGAAACAAAATGGAATTTTACTGTGTATGCTAAAAATAATGTAAGTGCATTGGCTGGGACAAGGACTCCCAGATAAGCTGAAGCAGCAAAGCAGAAATCCTTCATTTGGTGATCAGAGATACAGAAGGATTTGCAGGGAAACTTCTGGTGAGGGTAGTTGCTGGTAGTGATTTCTCTGGCCCCAAAGCTCCCTGAACTTTTCCAAAGTTTCACAGCCTTTAACTGAACTTCCCATGGGCGCAGCATCCCACAGGATGACCTAAAGCCTTCACCTCTCTGTTTCTCAGCATCCTTCTCATCATAAACTCTTTCATTTTGTCCCCTTGGGTTCCCCAGCTTTCAACTGAGAGACCTCAGGATCAATTTGCCAGCGGTGCCAAACCAACATGTGCCAACCCAGCTCAGTGCTGATCCCCTCTGTGAGAGCAGGCTCCCTCTGCTCTCATTATGTAGTACTCGGCCTTGGGTTTTCCTTGAGTCACTTGGGGTACTCCCGTGGCTGTGGCTCTGCTTATGTGGGGGTGTGTGAGTGTCCATCTTCCTTTTGCAGTTTCCAGGGAAGCAGAAGCCATGCTAAAGCCCACCCACCAGAGTAGTGACGCTTTGGGAGTGTGAAATTGGTGTCTGTGCTGCTGGCTCTGGGGAACAGCACAGGAGCTTGCAGGCACAAAGGCAGCTTGGGTAGTACAAGGGCTGTGTGTGCTGGAGAGAAACAGACCTGAGATTGCTTTGCCCTTTACATCTTTTTTCAGCAAAATGTGGTGCGTAGTATTCCTATGAAGCTCCTGTAGAGAGAATGTGTGTGGTATTACCTGGCAGGCTTTTACAGATTCACTCTCTGTGGCTCAGGGGTTTTCCTCAGTAAGTAGCTGCAGACAGACCATCATGTTAATAGTCTTTGGTGGTGTTTCATGAACTGTTCTAATACCCTTTTGAAATCATTACCATTTCTTCACTTCGCATTATCCTGTGCCACTGAGTTCAGTGATACAATTATGTGCTGGGTGAAAAAGTTCTTCCTAATCTTTGTTTTAAACCTGCTACCAGACCATGCCACTCTTCCCAGAAAAGCAGCAAGTAGGGAACAACTTTCCCTATTTGTTTTAGCAACATTGTGTTGACTTTGGAGCCCTGTGCTACGTACCCTTTCAATCATACAATTTCCAAAGTGAACTCCTAGTCTCTTTAATCATTGTTTCATTTGGAAGTCATACCATCCTGCTGCCCAAAAGCACTGCTTCCAAGGGTATCGTATTCCTTTTGAAATGGCACGACCAGAGTGATACTCAGTATTCCACGAGTATATACTCTGGGGATTTTTACAATGGCAAAATAGTATGGTCTGGGGTTTTTTTTTGCTAGTAATTCCTTCAGTGCCTTTTTAACCACTGCTGAACATGGAGTTACTCCCATAGAAGTAACATGGTTTCAAGATTTCTTTCCTGATTGATTATACTTTCTTCAGACTCCATTAGATATAGTTTAAGGTTTTGAGTTTTTTCCCCATGGGCATTTTTTTGCAGTTACATATATTGAAATTTGCCTGCCATTATCTCCATGTTGTGTAATCCCTCTGCAGCTCTGCAGCTATGCACCATCAGTTTGTCTCCAGCTTTTCCCCACAGTTGGGCCTGGTTGCTCTGAATCACTCTGCACCCCCTGTGAACTTGTCTCTTCAATTATCCCCCTTTTCCTTTCCAGTTCATACAAGGATATGCTATTTGATACAGGTCTCTCAAATCCCCACCAGATCCTGCTGTGGAATTTGCTTCACTGTGAACTCGGACCACCTCTGTGTCCATTGTGTTGTACCTTCTCACTAGTCACTGATTCAGGAGCGTGTTCTCACATGTATCCTGACAACTCAGATGCTTACACAGTCTTTGGCAAGGAGCTTATTCAAAGCCTTTTAAAAATCAAAATGTGTACACCTCCAAGATACCATCCATTTGCTTGCATACTAATGTCTAATTTCTTTGGTTTGAAGGATTCCTCATTTTATGTGAATGCTAAAAGGATCTTCCTGCATGTCTGCATAGGGTTTGAGGACTGTTACTCGTGTATAAATGCCAGAGAAGATCACTGGCTAAGAGTAGCTGCAACTACATGTCTGTTTACTGAATAAGTTTAAGTTAACTCACATCATCTGGCTTTGAATTTAGTTGGTTATACCATTGCAGTTTATGTGACTGAGAGAGGCACTTTATTGTTTGATAATGTGTGTTTGATGAAGAGATCAGGCCAAGGATATTTCCAGTGCATCCAGGTCATATTACCGCTGCACAATTCACTTAGTGACAAAGACTGCACCCAGAGAAGTGGTACCTAGACCTTGAACTCTCCATCTGTCAAACCAGAAAAATAATCATGTCCAGTCCATGCCAAAGATGCCACTATCAGCAGACAAGACACAGTCCTTTCTTTTTAAAAAAGGGCAGAGTGCAGGCTTTGGCAAACCTTGTAACAAAAGGCAATTGTATAAATATTTCAGTTGTGTCTTTGTTGTGCATGCATAAAGTAATTTAGAGTCCACATTAAGGACTATATTTTCAACCCCATGTCTTAGAATGATGTTTGCACCTCTGTGCCTTACCTATAAAACACAAATAACCTTCGGTCTGACAAGAGCCAGCCATGAAGGCAATTGTGGATGACTGCTATTATAAAAACTCACATAATACAGCTAGTTATGAAAAGAGGAAGAAGACAAAATGTTAATACTTATCACAATATCATACATAGGTTTCATCATTGTTTCCTCAAGATGTTGTAACAGACACACAGCCTGAAGGAAAAAACATGAGATTTAACTTTGGCTGTTGAAAAGTTTGTAAAGATACCTGTAGAAGTAAAAGGAAAGAAAGTGACTTTTTAATCTCTTTACTCTGGACATGGAGCACCAACTGGTGTCTAGTGCCAGACACAGGCAACAAAAAGGGAGGTTTCACAGGGAAGATGCAAGCAAGCTTTGAGCATCTTGGCTGGGGCTGGCATGAAGGAATGATCTCCGTGTCTCCAGAGAGAGGGCAGGTGGATGACTGAGCAAGAGGAATCAGAAATAATCTCACCAAAAAATGAACATGATTATTGTTTGACCTAGAACAAAAAAAAGGTAGACACCAGCTGCTATGGAGGTGGATCTCTATTGTTAAACATGCCCTTGTTCAGGAAACTTATTTTATCTTTTAGAATGTCATTCTATGACTGCCTATCAATTTAAAGTAAACATTTTGTTCTCAGATCCTGATTTGTGCTAAACCTGATTTTGAGTGACTTGGCTGGCAGCAGATGTCTCCTCTGGAGGTCTAATGCAGGCAAACCCAGGGACCAGGAGCCCTAAATAACCATCCAGACCTTTGTGCATCACTCAAAACAAGGCTTGTTCTTACTGACATTGAAGTAGAATGGGTCTGGGTAAAAAGAGGAAATTGGTGAGCTGGATAAAGAAGGAATATGTCTTACAATGGCAAAATACGAAGTTCTGTGCTAAGGAGGAAGATGCTTCAACCCAACAGGGAGTTAGTAATATAACACCAGAATCTCATGGACTTCAAGATTGTCATCTGGTCAAAAGCCTTTTGCATACTGATTTCCAGAACATTTAAAAACAGAATACCCATGTCAGATTTCTGAGTCTCAAGAACAAGAAAAAAAAATCTTTCTATATCTGCAGTAAGAATATAAAAAATAATGTAAACTACCAGCAAATCTTTCATTCTCTTGAGAATTTTAATAATGGGGAAACTTGTTTATATTAGTTCACTATTACATGTATTTTGGGCCAACAGGCATTGCCTATATGAAGTAATTAACTGTCAGCTGAGTTAAAATTTTAGTCTGGGGCAGTGTAGTTGGGTTGACCCTTGGCTGAATTCCAGGCACTCACCAAAGCTGCTCTCTCACTCTCTCCATGACTGGACAGAGAAGAGAAAATATTAATAAAAGGATCAGGAGTTGAGATAAGGACTGTAGGAGCGACGGTGGGTGGGATGGTCGGGACAGACGGAGACGAGAGATCTCTGAAGCCAGGTCTTGGAAGGTGCGGTTTATTGCAAAGGGCGTGGGTGCAGGGGCCCTGTTTGGAGCTGCCAGCCACAGCTCAGGCCCAAAAGAGAGACCCGAAAGAGCGAGAGGGTGGAAGTTCCTGTTACAATACAATAAATCATCTTCTGTGCTGAATATTCTAATTTTCACTAACCAATCTAGTACAAGATACAAATCTAAGATACAGCCTGTAAGAATCATTACATTACCATACTGTGTTACATTTTAAACCCTAAAAACTTCTCTTTGGACCCCTTCTGCCAAGCTGCTAGGGTCTGCTCTGACCCTTGGACCTGTCTGCAAGCAGAGGGTATCGTTTAATCAAAAGGGGATCACCTTCAGCTGGCCATACTGTTGTTTTCCAGTTGTTCAGTAACTAAGGCTTGGTGTCTCAAAGCTTGCTTTCATTTCAATCTTGCTTATAGTTTCCATATTCTCAAAATCTTTTGCCAGGCAATCATATTTATAAGGCTTTCCTGTTTCATCTTCCCCAACATGGACCATGAGAGATCAGTCACCAAATACTGTCATGGCCAGAACAACCTCAGCTTGAGGATATTTATTAAATTTATTACTAACAAAATCAGAGCAGGATAATGAGAAGTAAAACAAATCTTAAAAACATCTTCCTCCCACCCATCCCTCCTTCCTGGGCTCTACCTCCTGCCCCTCAGCAGTGAAGGGAGATGGGAAGTGGAGGTTACAGACAGTTCATCACATGTTGTTTCTTCCACTGCTCAGGGAGAGGAGTCTTTCTCCTGCTCCAGTGTGGGTTCCCTCCCACGGGAGACAGCTCTTCACTACTTCTCCAGTGTGAATCCATCCCACAGACAACAGTTCTCCCCGAACTGCTCCAGTGCGGGTCCGTTCCACACAGTGCAGTCCTTCAAGAACAGCCTGCTCCAGCGCGGGTCCTCCGCAGGACTGGTCACAAGTCCTCTAGGAAACCTCCAGCATGGGTTCCTCTCTTCACAGGTTTACAGGTCCCTGCCAGGACTCTGCCCCAGCATGGGTTTCCTATGGGTTCACAGCCTTCTTTCAGGCATCCTCCTGCTCCAGGGTAGGTCCCCTCCATGGGACACCTGTGGGTCTCTTCATCCCCCATGGATCTGCATGGGCTGCAGGGACACAGCTGCTTCTCCATGGTCTGCACCACAGCCTGCAGAGGAATCTCGGCTCTGGCACCGGGAGCACCTCCTCCCCTCCTTCTCCACTGACCTTGTATCTACAGAGTTGTTCCTCTCACATGTTCTCACTCTGCTCTTTTCTGGTCCAAATTACATTTGCACAGTATTTTTTTTTCCTTTTAAAATGCATTATCAAATAGGCATTACTATCCTTCCTGATGGGCTCAGCCTTGGCCAGTGGTGGGTCCATCCTGGAGCTGGCTGCCATTGGCTCTTCTGGACATGGGGGAAGCTTTCAGTTCTCAGAAGTCACCCCTGTAGACCCCCACACCAAAACCTGGCTATGCAAACCCAATACAGTTCATGGTGGAATTTTGTACTTGCCAGCTGGAAAATGCACCACTCTTATTGACAGAGTCAACCTCCACCTGCACTTGTTCCTGGGATTCTTGCTGCTCTTCATGTTTAAAGATGATTTTTATCACCGGGATATGTTTATTTCAAAGCATTTGAAGATATTGGTTTCATGGAGATTAGCATCATTATTAGAATGGTGCTTATTTTACTAATCTCTATAATGCAACTGCTCATTCTTGATTATTAATAAGCATTTCCTTTTGATAGAAACACTTCCACAGCAACCAATTATAGTGCTTTGTGCAAACACAGGATTATGAATTCCAGTGGGGAATAAACAACAAGTGCAGTGGAATTTTAAAAACAAAGAGCTTGTCTTCATGCAAATGCCTCAGTGCTAAAAAATGGGGAAAATTATATACTGGAGAAGCAGAAGTTCCTTCCAATTAGAATGTTTTTCAACAATTTCCACTAAATGCCTAAATTAAGAACTTAGCACTTGCTGGAGCAGTACATCTCATCTGGTATTCTCTCTCCAGCAGCAGCCAATGTCAGAGATGTGTAATCACAACCCCTCCCCAGATCCATTTTCCCTGAAAAGACTCACTGGATGTCATAGCTGGTCCAATCTGCCTAATTAGGCAGGACTACAGCCATTTCCAAGCAGAGCTTTTTACTGAGCACATCCAGCTGAAAGAGGATGCCCTGACTCTGTGATTTGTTTCCTGGCTCTAATACCACCTATCTTGGGCAGTGCAGCTGGAGCAAATGGGGTCTCTGTTCTGCAAATATTTTTGTGTATGATCAGTGCTGTACCCTTGATGAGAGTTTTTGTATCCAACGGTAAGCAGAGGACAAGGAATTTGCAGAACCTGCTACACATTTACTCTTTGCTCTACAAAGGGTGGTCTACCTGTGGGAGGTGAGCTTTGCAGTTTATTTTAAACAGCTGATAATACTGAGGCTTAAACCAGAATACGATATATTACACACGTCCAACTATTAAGATTAGAATAAGATACATGCCAAAAATATTTTAAAACTGCTTATTTAATTTTGGTTTTATCAAGCAGAAGATTTCCTCTGTGTTCATGGCTTCCATTTACCATTTATAGTTCCACAGCGTGAATTTTTTCCCTCTAACAAATACAGCCTTGTACCCCTTATCTACCATAAAGATTGCTTCAAATAAAATTTACTTTCTGCCTGTGAAAACAATTCCAAGGGTAAATAGCAATTTGCTAGTGTGTGCTTTAAATAAGCTTTATTTTGTTGATGTCGTATGTGATTATTTGGAAAAGAGATTTTATTCCCTGAGAATTGCCTTGTGCTGTGACGGAACTTGATCACTTGACAAAAGCAGACATACAGTTACCTCATGGTAGAAAGAAATAAGAGTATAAATGTCTCATGGGCCTGTTTCAAAGACACAGACAGCAAAATCAGAGAGCCTTCATCCTACAAAGGTCAGCTGTTCTTCTGCTGTCTGGAGAGTGAACAGAAAATTCTCTCCTGAGATGAATTTCCCTCAGTTTCAAAAAACAGGGTGGTGAGGCAAAGCAAGGCTGGCACAGCATATAATGAGTCTTCTTTGAGTTGGATCTGTGCATTTCTAGTGTGGTGTAAAGAGAATGACTCAAAAAAAATTTTAAAAAACCCCAAGAAAGACCAGAAGCCCTGCTCTGGCAGGAGCTTTGTGTTCTGGCTGTATGGGGTGATGTACAAGGTACCAGGAGGGATAATCTCTGAGCCACTCCCACAAGGGCTATGTTACAGGAAGAGTGGTGTGGTGGAGGTTGGCAGGGATGTGCCTGGGACCTGGGCAGTGCTGCTGGAGACCTTTGCCAGGATATGACACAGCCCAGTGCACACCTGGATGACCCTGGGAAGACAAGCCTGAGGCAGTGCCCAGATGTTGCTGGGCCTCAAAGCACAGGTGCGGGACTGAAAGCAGTGCAGGAGTGTGTTCACATGGGGAAGGTACCAAGGCTAAGAGACCCTAAGCTTTTAATATTTTTGCAATTGTGATAGGAGCAAAATTATCATGGGTCCCATTTATCCCAAGTGGATGAACTCAGTGTGAGTGACCTCTTGGTTTGACTCCCCACAAATAGCAATGTCAGAGCTACATCTTAACTGCCTGGATTCTATTAACCTTGTCAGTTTTTCTCAGCTATCCAAAGGAATTCAGGGAGCTTAAAAACCAGAATAACCACTCTGACTATAAAGTACCTGGATCTTAACCTGCCAGCCCTGTCCTTACAGAGGAAGAGTTGGAATTTCACAGCCACCATGTATCATTGAAGGATTCCAGTAGCAATAACAGAAATATAGAGGTTTTCCCCCAAAAGAAAATCCTCCTGAAAAATTCCTTTACAAATTCTTTAATTATTCCATTTGATAAGCTCTGATTTTCTCTGTTAGGATGCCTCTGGTTTTCCCATGAGAGAGAACCTGATCCCGCTGTAGCTCAAGTCAAGGGCATCTTCAGCACTCATTGCAATGGAGCAGATGCAGAGTTGCAGAGGATTCTGTCTGGGGACCCCAGAATTCAGCAGGGTTTGCCTTGGCTGCTGTGGTGCTTTTGCCTTGGTGGAGTTGCTGTAGAGACACGGACGATCCCTTGTATTTCTTTTAGAGCAGCAACGCTGTGACTGCACGCTGCGGTCACAGGGAAGGTGTTCTCCAGCCAGCTCACTCCCCGACACCGGTGTGCAGTCACCAGAGCGGCCGCCGCCGGATCTCCGCCGAGTTCCCCGGCTGGCGGTGCCTGCAGCAGACGGCTGTGGCTGGGGAACACAGCAGCAGTACAGTACGAGAAACCAGGCAAAGGAATGAGGGAGAGGTCACTTGTTTGAGCCCCAAGGAAGTTTTATTCCCCAGAGGAGCCAGGAACAAGTGACAAGAGCTGGACGCAAAAAGCTGCTTTTAAGGAGGGGCAGGAATAAGGGGAGGACACAACCTTTTACCAACAGGAAGGCATTAGGGGAGGAGTGCAGGGTAAGGGCTATCTAATAGAAGCCAACAAGGGGAAGGAGCAAACCTTGCAATCCAATCTTGCTTCGAGGAGGGGATGAAGGACAGGGAACATTCCAGAAGGGAACAAGGGAGGTACAAGGAGACTGACAGGTGGATTGACACACACTTGGCGGGAGAATCCTGGGGTAAACAACTCAGGCTGAACCATTAGGGAAGCCAAATGAGGTACATAGACTGAACCATTCCAAACTTATAACAAGGAATATTAAAAACCTACTACAGAAGAGCAAACTGTAAAATAACAGACTACCACACAGTGTCAGTAAGGTCAGCTCTTGTTGTTCCGGGACATCGGCTGAGAAAACGCTGACTTAGGAGCAGGACTGGTTCCCGGGCACAGATGCTTTAGTGTGATTTGCAAGCCTGGCACACATCTGCAGATTGTGTCTTAGCAGCAAGCAGACAGTGTGGCACTAGTATAAAGCCAAGCTTTTTATTTTAATTTTTTTTTCTCTTCCTTTTGTTTCCTTCTTCTTCCCATGAGTCTTTTAAAATTGGCTACTGCTTTTAAGCTCAAAATGGTTTGTGCTTCTTCACAGGAAGGCATTACTTTGTGAATGTCTGTAACTACTGGGCTGACCAAAGCTTTTTTCCACCTCTGCAGTGGCCCTAGCAGTCCTGTGTCAGGCTCTTCATGAAACTCTTTTGCTTATCCTCAAAGTTGCAGTTTTAAACTTTTGTCTTTTATTCACTCATTGGGATAAACCTTGACTGCGCTAAAGCTCTGCCACCTCTTGCTATTTCTGGAAGTTCCTGGCAGCTTGGTTGTGGTTCTTTGTTCTGGCTTGAAGAGTGTGCTCACAGGATTAAAAGTCGCCTCATTTTCTTCTTCACACTCATGTTCTGTGGGAGCAGGGAAATACCTCATGTGCCACATAGGAACCAGACTCTCAGAAAACCCCTAACAGAATGAGAAGAGGATTCTAGGAGTACAGTTTGACCATCTTCAGCTACACACATAGAGTCTGGTGGACACTGTTGTCTAGTGATGAGTAAATTAGCCACCATCAGCCACAAAGACACTAAATATATGCCTTTACTCAGGGTTGTGGAATGGGGGAATATTGTATCACAAATTGTTTTTTATTAAGTAGTTGTTTGTATTGGTTTTTAACACTTTTATAAAAAAATAATAATTATGCTGCACTCTTAGCAGTGATAATTTGAACTTAAAGTTTCAACAGCATGAAAGGGATCTCACATTGGAGCTGGTCAGGAAAGCTGAAAATACAAACAAAGAGATGGATCTTTTCCCATTGCTGTAGCCTTTTTTTTTCCTGATTTTGCATAGTTCCTGCCCTTCTGCCTCTTGCCAGGGATAAACCTACTGACCTCATCAGCAGATGTATTTTTAGATGTATTGTTTCTAGCTAGAAGGTTGCAACAGAGAGGGCTGTTAACATGTGTTACTTTGAGTTTGTGCTTTTTGTGTTTCAGAATACAAATAACTGCAGCCTTCAGCACCTTTGAAGGGGATGGCCTTGCTGCTCTTTCCTTGCTCTTTTATGGACTCACTTGGCAGATGAAAGTTCTCTCCATCAACGGAATCGTCTTGGGTTTGGCCGCTTTTGATCTGTAATGTATTTGGTATTGTTTATAACATTGCTAAATAAACAGAATGGTTACCCTGGATTTGACTCCCTCTAAAACAGAAGGACATAATGTGTAACGTGGAAATAGATATTTAGTAATTAGTACTTATGATGCAGCATCACAGAGACACTCATTGTCAGAGCACACACCGACACTGCTCACTTGCCTCATGGTTTACCTGTACATTTTCTTACTTGAGTGATAATGTTACAAGATGTGCCTGGAAAGCTGTGACACCAACTCCTTCATGGACCTCATTCTTCAAATCAAAATTAATTTTGAGTTATATTTGTAAAGAAAAAATAAAGTGGGAAGAACTGAGAAGCTTTTATAGAGGGCCTGTTTCATGAGTACTCTTCTGCAACCTGATGGGACAGAGCTCTGATTGTCACCTCTATACCACTCCCTCCCCTGGTCTGCTGGCTTTGTTGCCTATAAAAGCGTGCTCCTAATTCCCTAATTTCAATAGTAAAATAGAGCATTTTTGTGGAATAGGAACCAATTAAAAATAATGAGGGACAGCATTCAAATTTTTAAATTAAATGACAAATTAAAAAATATGCTAACTGATGGTTATGTTGACACATGCAGCCAAACAAACTCTCTTCCTCTTCAAGGCACAGTCCCCCTGTGCTGGGTGACCCCATCATCCATGTTCCAGATGAGTAAAGCAATGAGAATACACCTGCTTTTGGGCTGTGCAGTTGGACATGCCTTTCCCAAGGTGGGCAAGGTTTTAAAGGCAAGGGGGTGGCGGATGTCTCAGCAGATGCAGTGCTACCTCCTGCCTCCAGTCCCTAGACCTGGGTGCATCCCAACACTATCTCTGTGGGAAACAACCTGCTTCTGGGGCACAGTGTGGGTGAAATTGTGTCTGTATCAAGAAGGGAGGCTTCGTCCTACACATCTGGCCCAAGTACCAGAACCAAGTACTTAAAAGGGAAGGAGGAAGCTCTCTGGGCCACCTGTGCCATGACAAAGGTGACCTGTGGTCTGGCCAGTGAGGACAATCATGGAGACACTGGGAAAAGCAGCATCATTGTCCATGCAACTTCACCTCCTTCTCATTGCCTCTGTGGAAAGAATTCCGTTGGCTGCTTTGTCGATGGCGTTATATATAGCCCAAACACTTAACTGCCTCTACCTATATGGATACCTATTGTGTAGCAAAGAAAAACAGTGGAAGATAATTAATCCTGGAGGCCCACTCCTCTCACGAAAAATCAATAAAGAGTTTTCCTTGCTACATTTCCAGGTAAGAGAAGAGAGGACAATTTTTATTATAACTGACAGTTCCCTTCCCTGGAGCAGAAAGGTTTTCCCTTACATCTAGCAGAGAGAATAGTGTTTTGCACCTGCCAGATGCTGTTGCCATGGCAATTGAACTTCACACTTACATTGGAGAAGCAAAGCCCCAGGAGTAGGTACAAGAGCAAACACAGCAGAAAGGGTGCTCTGCTGGGGGCTTCCAGGTGGCCCAGGACTTTGCCTCCCCATTTCCCCATTCAATAGATGGGTAATTTATCTTTTTAAACAATTTTGGAAGGAGTTTCAATTGAGCAAATGACGCTGGCTGGGAATTTTCTTGCCAGCAGATTGTGTTTGGGCTGCTTGCCTGTGGCTCTGGATGCACCAGTCTGCAGGAGCTGAGCATGCCTTCAGGGCTCTGCCAGCCCAGGCTGCCCTGACACCTTGCACCCTGCTGGGCCTGTCCCCTCCTGTGCCCAGACATACGGGTTTAAAAGCTGGAAGCTTTTTAAAGCACCTGTCATTTCCCTGAATTCCTTCACCAGCGCCTAAATATTCACAAGGTACCCTTGCAGGTGGCCCAAATCCACTCCAAAGTGCACAGGGGCCACGAGACAGTCAGCAGGCAATTTATTCTCAACACCTCATTTCCCAAATGTCCCAAGCAAATGCACATTTTGGCTGTGGACTTCCACACCAAACTTAATTCCTGAAGGACTTTACATTGTTAGAAACGTAATCGATTAACGATTAAGTTAGGGACTGTGTGTGTAATGGGCACCCAGAGCTTCTTCTTGGCTCAACTGCTGTTTTGTTTTGAGAGCACCACACACGAGGATATGACACATTGACCTTAATCACTGATTGGCGTCCCATCCTGCCAGGCATTGCATTCATCAAGAGAGACCTGGCCTCGAGAAAAATCCCTGTTTATCACTGTACTTCTGGCAACAAGAGAGGGTTATGATGTGGTGAGAGGTGCAGCTGACAACTGCAGAGTGCTGTGCACTCACTGGAGGAAAGGAACTTCAGTTGCACAGGCCTATTCTTTTTAAAGATAATTTTCTATGGAAAATAAACCCCAAAGCTCAGAAAAATGTTATAGGTGAGACATTTCATTAGGAGAAATGACTGACTGAATTAAATACTAATCAAGCAAGCTCTGAAGCAGCATGCTACAACTGTTAGCCTCTAGGACCTTGAAGAATTTGCTTTCTTACAATTTCTACTTTAAAAAGAAAGCCAAAATGGATGACAGAAAAAGACTTCTGCTTTAAACTACGTACTCCTAACACTGTTAACCTCTAGTTACCTTGGCTGAGAGTCGCGCCAGTCTCCACATCTCACTTAACATGTTCATTTAAGCTACTGAATGCTCATATTCAGGTTCCTTCTGTAGTTAGTGGAGAAAGAGAGTCATTACTCTCGAGGCAGACATCCAACCCCAATCTGATGAACCTGACAAGTGCCTGCTCCCCTCCCTGTTTCCTAGGTGGAGCTGGTGCTGCAGATGGGAATGGGCACCATCTGCACTGGCCATTTCTAAGCTTAGATACGTGGCATTTCTAAGCTCAGGTGACAGGTCTCACTGTCCAGGTCAGCAGAGAAGCAGCACTGCAGACAGGCAGGAAAGGCCAAAGTCCAGCTACACTCACTGTGTTTCCTTGGAGGAAGTTGTGCTTGAATCTTTGTGGCAGTAAAGCATGAGATAAACTAGAGGAGTACGTAGGGACAGAGGGTGCTGAGCTCTGACTACCCCAGCGAGCTGTCCCAGTTCCCCCTTAACACAGGAGAAAACATTTCTTTGTTCTTTTCCTTGCATGTTGGTCCTGACTAATAACAGAGTACTTCATGGAACACTGTTTCTCTGGGTCTCCACAACAAAATTCCTCTAGTCTCTCATGGAGACTGTCACAGAGCAAATAATAAACTCATCTGTCTGGGTAATTACAACAAAATCAACCACTTGAATGGCAGGAAGAAGGTAATGTGCAGTGGCTGAAGGAAGGGTCTTCCCTCCTCATCTTTAGCTCAGTGTTTCAATCAGTCAGGCCACTCAGCTTTGAATTATGTCCCAGAAAATGCCACAGGAGCAGGGCTGAAGCAGAGGTTAGTCTTAAAAAAAGGATCAGTGAAGAGATTGGATGGGGCTCATGTGGCTGCCACTTGTGAACATTTGGTGCCCTGGCATCAGCACATACAGCTGGTGAGGATGGACAGCTGGACTTTTGCACCAGGGCATATTGAAGGGGTCAGACAGGCCAGTGAGGGATGTGCAAGTGCATTGAGAGAGGGATGTGGCTTTTTGAAAAACATTTGACCCCCAAGTGCTTCCTCATGCCAACCCGAGGTTAGAGTGGCTTATGCTTCATTTCCCATCCATACACCAGTTTCCCTTGAAAATGAACATATTGTACTCTGCAGAGGCGGACAATTTGCTGAATTTCATTTCACTCCTTCAATCTGCTTAATGAATAACAATAAGCTTGAAGGTTTCACTGGATTGAAGCACTGAGCTGAAATTTTCATTAACAACAGGTTTTCAGACCTCACTTGAATTTGGTTCTGCCTGGATCACCTGCCTCTCGCCAGTCCTTGCATGGCTAAATTTTATGTTGCCAAAAGAAACCAGTCACTCCATGTTCACCTAAAAGGCAGAAAGAAATAATCTAATAGGAAATTCTTGAAAGAGATTTGTAATGCCAAAAGTTACTGCATGGACAGATTTCACTCTTCTGGTAGTTAATATGACTCATTTTGAAATTGGATAATTGCTATATGATGGTGAGTTCATCACTTCAAAACAAAATGAGGTGTGGGTGTGTTTATGTGTGCATGCAGGGCATTAGCATTCACTTTCATTAAAGAAAGTGTATCTTAGGTCTACTAGTTCAGCTGTTTTCCAAATTGTAGTAGAAACCCTGTGTTATATAAATAGTTAAAGCCCAGTCAAATGTTGGTGGTCTTCTGGATTTTGACCACCATTCATCCTGAGCAGGTGAGCTCTGTCAGCTCCAGAGGAAAGGACCCAGGAAAGGGTCAAGGTCCTTGCAGCAAGGACCCAAATACACATGGCTGGATGCATGACTAAAGTGAAGACACAGAACTTGCAGTGGTACAGCCCAGACCCTGGCAAGACTTGTGGTCATCTAGGCTGAACCTGCAGTAAAGAGAGATTATCAGAGTCGAGGTAGAAAAGGATTCTAAAATAATCCTTTTGCCCTCATAAGCAATTCTTATGATTTATGGTTATCTTTTAATTTAAATATGCTTAGATTATACAGTAAGTAAAATTACAGGTATTCATATACATTTTTATCCTAGAGATTCTAGCAAATATATCTTTAGAACCAAATTCTTGAGAAAGACCAGGCTGCTTCAGAACTTTCAGTGACATGGACTGGCTACAAGAGCAAATTAACTGCTCCTAAGGTGGAGACAGAATGGAAGAATTCCATCCCATGTATTTTTCCATTGGATGAGGAAATCCAAATGTCTGAAGATTATGGGGATATTGTTCAGCCTTCACTGAAGACCCAGCTTCTCCTAATATTTAATCTAAGTCCTACAAATCACAAATGAGTGCTCTGAACTTGAGTCCTTCAGAAATAAAATCCCATTTCTTAAGTCTTTCTCATTTTCCAGAGAGGCAGTAGAATTGGAAATTTTCAAAAGTGATCTGGGAAAGACCTTGAACAATGTTTTGACTTTAACCTTGTTTGGAGCATAAATTTGAACTAGATGACCTGCACAAGTCCCCTTCGAGCTAAATTTCCCAGTTAATCTATCTTCCTCTGCAGGGGGATTCTCCCCAGACAGTTTCCATCTTTCCTGAAACACAGTATACATACACAGACATTGAACTACATCTTGGCTTTGAACAGAAGTTATTTTGGATGCTTTATAATCCTGCTCATACACCTCAGTATTATCTTCACATAATAGTTCTCACTTGTGTTCAGCCTACAATGGATGCATCACAACCCCTACGTCCTTTCCTGCATAACTCTCATTGACTTTTTCCCAACCCAGTAGGTCCCTAGTTTAATATTTTTTTATACCCGAACTTGCACTTATCTTACTGAGTTTTTTGGATTTTCTTCAGCCTACATCTCCTGCTTGTTGAGATAATTTTGAATTCCAACCCTGTCTTTTGATGTACTTTCACATCAAAGTCCCCTCAAAGCTTGGTATTTACAGATTAAATAACCAGGAGGTTATTAAACACTTCCTGATCTCTCCCTCTGTTTCACCTACTTCTTACAAGTGAGCCACAGAGGAAACATGAAAGACCAAAGGAAGATATTATTTTGCTATTAGATACTACTTTTGAGCTACATTTTCACTGAGAAAAATAAAATCCTCTGTTACTGCCACACCTAAATAAAGGGAGTGTCATACCCCAGAGCATGAAACAGTAGAAATCCTACCAGGATGAAGGGTCATATCCTGATCCAAGCCAGCTAACACACTTGAGGCACACATTCTCCTCCTGAAGGGCAAGGTGCAGAAGGAGCAGTGGGGGAATAAGCCTGGCCCTTGCAGCACAGTGCTGAGAATTGTGCATTAGCATCTTCTGTCAAGCTGCTGCCTTCCTTCAGAGAGCTGTGCTGGCACCTCCTCCCACTGCAGGGTGTCTCAGCAGTCTCTGTGTCTCAGGCCCATGGCTTGTTGGCCGAATGCTTTTATTTCACCCACGCAGAAGAGCATCTGCACAGCTGTTTCATATTAACCAACGTGTGGTTCACAGTTGTAGGAGCCATCTGTGCTGCGTACCATTTTGACTGCTGTCCTGATGCTTCTAAGGGTAGCCTTGCTCTCCATCTTTCTCAAATGTTATAGAGCCCCCAAGACTACACAGCACATTTATTAAGAGAACAGAATTTGTTCTCTTAATATTTGTTGATAGCACTCTCTGGGAACATAGCTCTGAAGCTAACTGCTTTTGCCATGCACAGATGTCAAGCCCCATAAGGCTACCAGGAGCCAGACATGGAAATGTCAGCAGTCTGTTAAACGGGAGGTGGAGGGAAGCTTTTATGATTATCTCCAATTAGCTGGAAATGTGAGAAAAAATTCTTGCTAAAGAACTTCCAGACTTTTAATCACTGGCTGATTGATGGCTACAGCTCTTCCTATCTAAACATAACGAGGGCACAAAGTCCTGAAAGCAGATCTGTCACCTTGGCTTTGCAAGGACCCAAAGGCTGGACTGTCTCTGCACAAAGCACTTCTTTGGAGTATGCAAATAAATCTGCCACAGACTTGCATCAAATCGGTGCTGTAGACAGCTTTTTCTGTCCATGCAGTCAGCTCATCACCATCAGGAATGATGGGCCAGAAGGGTAGCAGTGTACTGGCCCTCAGCTGTTTCTCTCAGTGCTGGTCAGGGGGTTCTGCACCAAGCTCCCAGGTTTAGGGTACATCCTTATTGTTGCAGGACCATGTAAGTTCATGAAATTATCTTTGGACAGGTGCAGCATAAAAATAAGAATATATTGCCAGACACGAGAGTGACTGTTGAGGGCAGCAGAATGGGTATTCCTTGGTGTTGTTACCCTGTAAGTGAGATAAGCTGCCTGGGATAACGGAAATCTAGCTGTGCAAATAATGTTTTGTAGTTAAACGATAAAATTTGAGAGAAAATTTTACAATATTTCGGTGCCTATTCTCCTGCCATTTCTTCCTGCAGGCTATGGAAGCAGTTTCTCCCCAAAACACCCTACCTGCAGAGGTCAGAAAGGGCAGCTCACATCAGAGGAGGTCCTGGTATAGATACAGCCACATCTTTTTCTCTGCAGTGATGGCCCTACTGCTTGCCCCATTGTCTTGCCTTCCCTCTGATACTCTGCTAGGTTCTAGCTTTTCCAGCTCCTCTCTTCCACTAAGCACATTCCACTAGAGAATACCAATTGGATCATTCCGGTTCGCACAAACTCTGTTGTATTACTAGTAATAGGCCAAATTTCAAATATCTATGTAACAGAACTAGCACTCCTACTTCTGCATTAGCTCAGTTCAGTGCAGAAATCCAGTTTGTGTATCCAAGTTCAGACTTAGATGTTCAAATAGGAGACCCCACAAAGCCTTAAGTAGAAACCGTGATCCATGAGCCTACATGACTAATGTCAGGTGCATTTTTTACTCAATAATCACGTTTCCTCTCAGAGATGAAAGCTCTTCCAATAATTGCTAAGGTAGGTTTAAGACTCAGCATTTAAATGCTGTCTATCACAACCTGTGTCCATGCCTGTACCCTTACTGAGAACCATTTTGGGGAGATTCAGTTCATCTAACATATTCATAATTGTAGGTGTCTTCATCTGAACTAATCACTCTGGACTCCCTTTTATAATCAATAGAGAGAAATAGGCAATTTTATGCTGTGACTCATCTGACATATCTTAACATCTGTTTTAGGATACAGTGAATCATGCTCTAGAGCTGTTCCTTTTCTTTCTTATTTTTTTTCCTCAAGGCAGCTAGGTTTACTAAATTGAGCAGCAATATGTACACACCTCTCTCCCCTTCTGCCCTAGAATCCATCCAGATCACAACATCTCCTCTTAGGCTCTGAATATATTATTTTTGCTTCTTTTTTCACATATGCAGTTTGTGTTCTGGTCAGTGCTTTGCCATGGCTGACAGTATGTTCACTGGTGAAGTCCTTTGGGAGATATCCCTCAACGCTTTCTTCCTACATCTCCCCTTCATTCTGCAGCTGTTTCCTCACGTACTGCCAGGGCACGAGCAGGCCATCATAACATCTCTGTGCCTTGGGAGTGTCTGCAGCCTGAGTAAAACATTTGTGTTTTCCTAGGGCTGGCTGACTTATACTCCTACTTTGCTTCTGTCTCTATGTTTTCATTGTGTCCAGCTGAAACCCTGTTAGGTGGTAGTTGAACACCCTCCTGTCCTGAAGTTAAAGAGGAAGAATACAACAAATGTAGTTCAGTGAGAAGGAGCCATATTTCAAGGTTACATTCTGCATGAAACCAGTCTCAAGTGAGCTCTGCAGAGTGCAATAGGAGTATTCTTGTGGAGAGCTCTACTGGCACTTGCAAGAGAACATGAGATTGGTCTGCATGTGCCATTAGTGTTCTCAGCACAAGCCGAGAATCCCATTTTCTTGAACCTTGCTAGAATTTCAAATATACCTGCAATGCTGATTACCTGTAGATGCATTAGTTCCATAGTACCGTTGCCAAATTCTCCTAGCATGGCCTCAGATTGGATCTTGCATCACTACACCATTTACCTAGGTACCAGAGGCAAGCTGTGTTCCAGACAGCAGTAATCTTTTGGTTTTTCATTGATACAGTATTGGGATGAGAGCTGCCTGGGGCAAGCTCATGATAGAGATCCATAGGAATTCATTCCCCCCTGCAGAAATTCCAGAGCCAGACCACGACTCCGTTGTGGTGTGTGAGTTTAATTGCTGCTGAAGAGCTGCTTTGCAGGTGGGGTAAAAAGGCAATCACAAGATGCATTACTCTGTGCAAAGATGTGATCATCTCTGCTCCTGGAGATCCCTGAAGATCCCTGCAAGTCCCAAAATGTTTTCCCTTCAGCCGCAACTGGGAAGCTTGGTTGTTTCACCCTGGTATGAGAAGTCTGAGTGGTGCAGAAGGCTGTCAAACCATTATGCTAATGTGAGGCAACCCTTTCCATCTTTCAGAGGTGAAGAGAGGAGAAGGCAGAATCCATTGCTGCTGTGCCAGCTGAGCAAAGAGATCATTGCTCGTGCCTAGAAAGGCTCTGCTTAAATATCCACTGCAGTAGCTCGTTGGGCTGCACAGAGATCCCACAAACTGAGCAACAAATTAACTCACTCTGGGTGGAAAAGGGACAGTCATATAGGCTGATCCAGAGACATCCTGTGCTGACACCCTCTCTTCCCCAGTTGTCAAAATTAGAAGACACAGGAGAGCATGGGGTGGGATGCACCTTCCAAGGGCACTTAAAATCACAAGGCTCATTTACCTTACAGGGCTTTTTTCACTGTAATATCATGTATGAGCTTTTGATATGTGATCTACTTTTCTAATCCTCCAGTCACTTCCCATGTTTCTTAGTGCTTGTTGTTGTTTCTCTCATATCGGGTTCTCTCTCTCTCTTTTTTCTTTTTAATAGAAATTATAGAAGCCACTGTGGTCTAAAAAACTTTTGAACAAAAGGGAAAAAATACAAGCAGAGGGATAGATTGCAACCCATTTCTAGCTTCAGAAAAAAACTGAGCAATTCTATTACTGAAAAGGAATCTGTAGTGCAATATTAAAACATAAATTTCTTTAAGAATGAAATTACTCTAAGAAAGATGAAAATTCTATTGCACATGTAAGGTTGGTGTTCATCCAGGAGAAAAAAAAGGACCTTTTAGAAGGTCATATGAAACATTTGCAGCAGTAGAAAATGTTACTCATTTACATTCCACAGTTTTTTTTTTCTTTTAAATATTTTCTAGCAAAGAAAATGGTTTCAAGCTAAGAGAACCCATTCACTAGATTTACTTTTCTCTTTGGTTAGCCCACTGTGTATAGGCAAAAGTGTAGTTTTGCTATCTGCTAAATCTGAGCAGTATTTAACGACAAGAGCAGCTCAGCTGAAACAAAGAGTCTCCTTTGTGGAGGAAGAGATAATTCAGTGAAAAAGTGGCAGAACTCCAACAAAAGGCTCAGTCCTGAGGGATACTTAGTAGTCTGGCACTGATCCATCATGGCCCCCAGTTTGAAAACTGTAAATCTAACTGTGTCTGTATTGTCGAGCATTTCCTTAGGCACGATGCAAGAGCACAACACCCCAAATCCTGCAGGACAACAGACCCAAACAAGAAGAAGAAATAACCTGAGCACATCTTTTGGGTGTAACAGGGGTCTGTGAAATGCCAGGACAGCTGATGAGGTTATAAAGGTTGACCTGAAGAAGCACCTGATTCATGTACAACTGTTGTGTGAGCCAGATTTTTAATAGATAAGGACTGGTGAGGTAGCTCTATTACGACCAGCTGGTATCCTCTTCTTCAGCTTTGGATATAGGCTGGAAGCAATTAACGTTAATCCTATTATACATGCTACATGGAAGATTTGAAAGCCAAAGAGATTTCTTGGCACCTGCTCTAATGTTTGGGTTTCTTTTTTTTTGGGGGGGGGGGAAGGGCAGGGAGGGCATGTGGAGTGAGTTGGTATATTCCTTTACTTCTTTTAAACATTAGCAGCTCAAAGTTTTCATATTCTTGCAGAATCTTTTTTTTTTGTTTGTTTGTTTTTGTTCTAACTTGGTGCATTAGACACTATATCCCAAATTCCCTGTCAGATTTGAAAATTATGGTGCTGAAAAACAATAGTTTATTTTTTCAAGGATACTTTAAAATTCTATTTCTAGAGCTTTAAAGTTCATTGATTTTAAAAAATGTTTTCTTATCTCAATAAGACTGGAATGATAAATGCAAAAAAAATTGTAAGCCCATTCCATATTCACAGAAGTCTATCTGAATTTTTTAATTCTATTGTCCATTTAAGTAATCCATTTTAGTGACCACTGGCCACTTATTGCTTTATAAACATTAAAAAATGAGTATTTTGTGTCAGACCTTCATGGACTGCAATTATTCCCCGACAGTGGTTAATCCTGGATGACTTGCAAGGAGGACCAGGATATATTGGATATTTTATCTGATCTTTAGGCTTTCATAACTGTGAGGTTTCCTACAGGGATGCTTCCTAGCATTGCTTCTTGATCACCAGCTCTCTGAGGAGAACTGCCCTAGGCTGAACAATCCTCTAAAAAACTCGTACCTGAAGTTTTCTGGAGGACTCTTCCATCTGATTTATCTTTGAAAGGTAGCATCCTTTCCAAAATGAATCCAAGAATCATTGCATGACGTGGATCAGAACAGATGCATCCCTCTTGATTTCTCTGGTGCAGTTGCACTGGAGAAAAATCGAGAGGATCAAACTGGGGGTTTGTTTCTTGCTACACATCTGCCTGTTAGCCACTGAGTCATGAGCTAGTCAAAAGCTGATGGGATGTGGTGGCTGGAGCTGCTTTTGAGATGCTCTTTTCCCATGCTCAGGATTGACAAAAGCAGCAAATGACTGTCCCTGTGCTGAGCCATGTACAGGGTGTCCTGCACCCCTTTCCCCAGGAATCCCCAGGATTCCTGGCGCTGCGTGGGCAAGGGGATGTGTTGGCTGCTGAGGCATTGCTTTCCTCCTGAACATTGTCAGGCTCCTGGGGCAAGGCTGGGGCCACATGGAAATATCCCATGTCTGTGGGCTGCCAGCTGGACCACTATGAATAGAGGCTGATATTGCCCCACGAGCAGAGACAGAAAGAGGCCATCCTTCCTTCTGTGGAAAACAGCAGAATGATAATTCTCTTGTTTCCTAATAAGGAGATTTCACAGAGAATTTTAGTTTAGCCAATTTTTGTCGCACATTGCTGGTTAATTGTTTTTGTCTCTTAATTAAGTTCATCTGCCAGGATTTACCCAGAGAACTGTAGCTAAGAGCTCTTTTGCTGACTGCAAATGTCTGTGGAACATTTTTTTCCTAAATTATTTGGTTTGCTGTGTTTGAATTTGTTGATCAGAGTTTTCAAAGGTTTAGGACAGGACTTTTGGTTCATTTAAGGAAGGCTTCAAAATTTGTAATTGGCAAAGTTTACATTTTGATAATGATGTTAGAAGTTCCCACATATCCTTCCACCTCCAAAACCTGAAGAGCACAACAACAACAGATCAGAGGTGGATAAAGATTTGCTGAGCTTCATAATAGCTACCTTAGAGAACCTGAACCCAAATCACGTAACTTGAGATGATTCATCGTCTCACAACAGAGTCATCCAAAACTTGGCGTTGTGTGGCTGCAAAGGAATATTCCACAGCTTTGACATATCTCTGATTTTGTTGTGCTTGCACAGTTAATTTTTAAAAGGCAAAACAGATGCCACTTTGAGAAATCTAGTAAAGAAATTAAAGGGGGAAAAAAAGAGATGATTGCTGGCTGAACTAGAACAAAAGAAACAGATTTTTTTTTAACTTTATACACTGCAAATATGCAATTGCTAACATTGTGCTTATCAGAGGAAATATAGAAATAAAATTATTCCTTATACCAGTATTTTTTTTCCCTTTTCAGAATAATTTTGAGGTACCACATTGGTAAATTTGATTTCAAATGATTGTTCTTTCTTAGATTTTGGAAAGGTGAAGAAAACCCCCAAGTTTGGCTCCAAATTGTAGTTAGTGTTTAAATATGTACTGTTGAGAGATACAGCACACGTCCTCCTGCCCTTGTATTTAAGTATTCATACTGATGACCTCTCATTTTCTTTTTCCTGGGTCAAGAAGAATTATCTGCACTTGTCTGGCTTCGGAGGAACTGCTGTCATTGTTTATAAAATGTCTGCATCTTCCTTATATTTACCACTACAAATTATAGGTAATGGAAACCAAATGTGATGAACAAGGCAACTGCTACAATGCAATTTCTCAGCCTGTGTCTATTAGGACCTCCCTACTCCTGGAACACTGAGTCCACATTTCCATTTAATGCTTCCAACAAACACATAAATGGTTCCAGACATATGGGGTAGTGAAATATCTCTAATCCTGAACAACTGGGAGACAACTTCCCAGCAATCCTGAATAAATCTTCCCCAAATCATATGAAACAGTCCATCTCCCACTGCAGTCAGGACTTGAAGAACCTAACCAGGAGACTGAAGCTGAAGCTCTCCAAAGTTCACTTTGGCTGTGGAGCAAGAGGATAAGGGAGCAAGGCCAGGAAGATGCATCACTGCATGCATTTTCAGACCATGTTGTGCTGGAGAAGCTTTTTCACCCCCCTGTGCATCTTCTTAGCCTTATAAATCCCATGGAAATAGTGCACATCAGGACTTTCTATCTATTTGTAGAGTGCTTGGTGAAATGGGAAGTAACTTTTGATGTTAAATGCAGTGGGCAACAAAGTCAAGAGAGAATAAAAATAAAAAAAAAAAGCTACCAGTAGGTGATGGCTAAGGATGAGTTTCATTCCTGTCTGGACATTTCCAGCTAACCCATATTAAATGAAATGTTTTTTTAACGTGTACATAAATTCCTAGTCAATCGGTCAAGACGTGGTATCATAAAGACAAAGCGTGAAGTATAATCCTGCAGTAAGCAGGCATGTTGGCACCAGGGGAAAAAAAAAAAGGAGATAAATATAATTATGCAGACTGAATTTGCTCTACAGAATAAAAGGGATTTCTATTCTGTGGCAAATGACACTGTTCTTGTACCTTAAGCAACCAGAGTCACAATAAGTCTCTGAAGAGAACTGCAGAAAATAAAAAAAGTAAGTGTCAGACATGGTCTTTTAAGAAGATTATTTTTTCCAATCAATCTTTAATGTAGAGGGAAACTGATTTTGTCCCATCTCAATCTTAGAGTTTGTTACAAGATTTGCCATTTTTCTAGTCTTCAGTGAACAAAATAATAGTTTGCTTTTTTCCTTCACCTTGGAGCAAAACACTGAAACCTAGAATTATTGCCACAAAACAGATGGGGATATTTCTCATGAAGATGAAAAAGAAAAGACCTAATAAATGAAGAACAGTTGAGAAAAGAAGGTTAAAGCAGGCTCTGCTGCACTGTGTTTGGCATTACTATTTTAGCAATGTAGAGGGTTTTACAAACCAATGCATTTTTATGTTTGAACTGCTGCAATGCGTCTGAAGGGAAGGGTGGATTGTGTTCACTGTTCACTGCAAAGGTGGGTGCAGGCTGGTCACAAATCTGGCCACACTTCAGCATTTCAGATCTCTCATAGCTCGGTTCTGGCCAAAGGGGTGCAGTACTGCCAGGTTTTCTCCGTGGCTTCGGCATCCCCCTTCCTTGGGGCTTTTTCCTGCTAGGGAACCAAGCATTCTGACAACGTGAGACAGGACACAGCCAGGGCAGGGATCTGTTTTCCAGCTTGGCTTTCCCCCTTCTCTCTGTATGCTCAGAGGTGCTGGTGGATAATATCACCCGTGACCTCGTGGTTTTGGTCAAGGGCTGCAGCTGACACAAATGTGTGAAAATGAGGATAAGAGTTAGAGAGCTGAGGTCCCAAGACGGGCTGTGCAGTGTAGCTGCACCCAGATACTCTGGATAATGCCCCATGTGCCTGCCTAGCTCTCCCTACCCAGCTTCCTTGTTTGAGGTATCTTCTCTTCCAGAAAGGAATAGTCTGACTCTCAGTGGTAGTACAGTCTCTGCTACACAAATTAACCATTTTTTGTTCCTCATCTCTTTGACTGAACAGTGGTCTCAAGAGGGGAAACTGAATTGCTGTTTTGTGTGTGTGGTGTTAGATTTTTTTTTTTTAAATTATTCCTTCTATTTCTAGTCAGCTGAAAGTTTTCTTTCAAAATTAATATATGGACAATGTTATCCCCTGAGACTAAACATGAAGAATTTGAGGCCCATCAGGGAGTTTATCATAAAGTTAGCAGCCTGTGAAAACTAATGGTCCTAAAAGAAATTTATAGATTTTAAATCCAGAAAGGACATTGGGAACGCATCATATGACCTCTTGTATAACATAATTCATAGACTTTTACTTCAAAATTTTCACCCACCTTAACTAAACTGAATAATCTTGAAAAGATAAATGGCCTCATTTCAACAATTCGATATTAAAAAACATATCCTGGGATTTTGTTGTTTGCTTTGTTTTGTTTTGTTTTGTTTTGAGTGGGTAATTATACTGTCACAATATTTTGCCCACTTCTGTTGTGAGTTTATCATAATTGTAATACACATCTGTCTGCTCTGGAAAGAGTCTTGTCACATGCAAATTCTTCTTACAACTGATCAGCTCATATGCAGAAACAAATAGTTTCCTCCCCATATCCTGCCAGCTAATCAGAAAGAACTCCTTCATGTTTGGTGAAAGAGCTAAATTTTACATTCTTCTTGTTGTGTAGTGGGTTTTTTTCTTGGGAGGAGTTGGTTTTTTTTAGTTTTTTTTTTAGTATTTAGCCGATGTATCAGGATCTTCTTCACTTACAGAGCAAGTGTTCTTTCTTTTTAGTTCAAATGGTGGAAAAGCAAGTAGAGCATATTTTGTGGGCCAATCCATCCTTGAGATTACTGATGTTGGATAGCAGATCTGCTTCTTTACACCAAGGCCTTTTCTATATTTGCCTGTATAGAAGTAAGTCCTTCAATCAGTGAAAATTTGGGGTGGGTAAATAATAAAGCAAAGATGTGCAGGGCCTCATGCAAGAAAGGGGCCTTTCCTTTATGGTCACTAGTGCTGTCAATAACCCCTATGAGTTACATGGATTTGCAGCACAGTATTGAAAACTTTACGGAAATCCAGAAAGATGACATCAGCTGGCTTCCCTTGATCAGCTAGATGGGTTACCTTGTCATAAAAAGTAATTAGGTTTGACATGAACTCATGCTGGCTGTGACTGATGACTGAAGTGTCCTTCAGGTGTTTTTCAGTAACTCCCAGAATAATCTTCTCCATAATTTTCCCTGGCACTGAAATGAGACTGAGAGGCCCATAGTTTCCAGGGTCATTTGTTTTGCCCTTCTTGAAAACTGGGACAATGTTAGCCAGCTTCCAGTCAACTGGGACCTCTCCAGATTCCCAGGATCCCAATTCCCAAGATTGAAAAGATCACTGAGAGAGGCCTCATGATGATACCAGCCTCCTACTTGCTCCTGGCAAAACAGTATTTAGAATGAATGAGGGCCCTTTGATCTCCAGCATCTCACCCTTGGTAAAACAGTAATGTCACCAAAGATAGCAGGATGAGGGTTTGAACTTTTTTTTGGAGTGTTAAGCAGGCCATTGTTTCGCATTTCCTACTTGGATCCTTAAAAAATTCCATTTGATCTAACTCCACTGCTAGTAGTCCAGAAATAAAGCAATTCCTTGGGGCATGAATGCTATTCAGACAAAATAATACCAAATTTTGTCTGCTTTCCCTTGCTGATATCCAGCATCTTTGCCAGCTCATTTTTCCTTAAAGAGGAAATAACCCACTTCTGGAATTTAGATTTTCCTGACTTCTTGGAAAAAGGGAGTATCAAGTGTTCTGAATAATGTTCCCCTTTGAAACCTTCTCAAAATAGCCTTGAAAATATCTACCGCTTTGAAAGTTTTAAGTTCCCTGGGGGTGTAATTCTGCTGACATTGATGGCATCCGCCAGCAGAAACTCTGTTTCTGCAGTTTCTTCTGTGAGCTGCATTCCCTTTTGCTTGATAAGGAAAGCTGCATGAAGTAGGTCCAAACCCAGCCATGAGTATTTTTGCTGCGCTTTTCTCAGGCTGTGCTCAGCACTCAGGCAGATCTGATGTGGGTCTGACAGGGGCTGAACTGCTCTGGTTAGTGGGGCCACCACTCACAGCTGATGCAGAGGGCACTTCTCCCTTGAAAATATTTGGTGTGGAAATACACAAGTATTTGATCATTTTCCTAGGGAACAAATCCTCCCAAGAAAATGAATATAAGTCAGAAAGCAAAGATCTCTCACATTACCAGAACAGAAGAGTTTCATAATTCTTACTGAATAAATCACATGCAAGTGAGTCATTCATAATTGCTTTATAAAAATAGTGAATAAATGCTGTCTTATTCTATAGTTGATTAAGCACCTGTATAACTTTAATCAAAAGAACCTGTCTTGTGAGCATAAAGTTGCAGGAATAAGGCTCAGTAAGAACAGCACCTTGTGGAAAATATGAATCCCACAGCCAAAAATGTCTTTGGGAGATGCAGTTCACTTTTAAAGCATTTTCTGCTTCAGGAAGACTCGCTTCTGTGCACAGAAAGAGATTGTGCTTGTCTCTCTTTAGGTAAGTGAAACTGTCTCTCAAGTTAGCATGGTAGAAGCAAGAATTTCATCTATCTAAAAATAAATTCCTTCATAAATTTATTGTATATCTACCTAGATAATGGTCAGGAATGATAGTTCAATTGTGTTTCCTCTTTGCTTAGTTACATCTTTGTTCATGGTACTTTTTTTTTCTTCCTGGAGCGAAGATATAGGCTGTACTCTGGATACAAAATAAAACCAAGCCAAACCCTTGGATTCAATACATCAGAAGGAGAAAAGCTGTGCCATGTTGAAGTTAGGCAATCTCCTTCTTTTAATTGAAAGGCTATCAGTTTTCTGCCTGGGCACTTCATCATCTCTAAAGCCAAATTCAGTCATGTAAAAGTCAACATGAATGTTTGATTTTGGCTTGAAAAATAGTTTCTTTGACAGGTATTGCCTGACAGTGCCAAGCAGTCTTCAGTCCACCCACCTACAGCTCTCCTACTGACAGGTGAGCTAAATCAGCGCTCCCCCAATCAATGTTTTGGGAGGTTGCATGTGAAAAGAAAGCCTCAGAAAGCTCTTGCAGAGTGAAGCACAGGGTCTTAACATGGAGGTTTAACAAGTCCACAGGCACTATCCAGATGGAGGCTGCCTTTCAGACCTGCCTAGGAAAAGCTGAGCAGTTCTGTATCGTTTGTGTATCATCCACTTGATGGGTTTGCTCCCGGGACCCTGCAGTTGAAATGTCTGATGAATTTATACACTCCATCCGCATTGGCTGTTGGGGAAAGGTATTGAAGAGTATTGGTCCTAAAATGGAGAATTCTGTGAGAGACAGTATTGAAAGTTTTACTAAGATCCAAAAAGTTTATATCAGCTGGCTTCCCTTGATCAATTAGGTAACCTTGTCAAAAAAGGAAATTGAGTTTGTTAATCAGGACTTTTCCCTTATGAACCTGTGCTGGCTGTTCATGTGGGGAAAGTCCTGATTAACAAACTTAATTTTTGGTGATAGAGTTCTCCTCAAGGCAGTCTGAGGACTGTCCAGCACACCCTAAAAGAGATGCCTCCATCTGGTCAGCGGACCTGCTCTTCAAACCTATATGAAAACCCCTAAATTTAGGTGTCTTTATCTGTGAGGTAAGCAGCTGTGGTGGAAATGGTATGGGGCAAGTTGCTGCCATCACTCCTACTCACAGTTCACCTGGGACACCAGGACTGTTCCTTCACACAAGAACTGGGGCAGGTCCCTTTTTCCCCTGAAGGAAGAAAATTTTTGAGCAGTCCATCCTCTGTGCTGCTGGTGTCTCCCACCTCAAAATGCCTCTGAGTACTTTTCCAGCATAATTATGGCAATACTGAAAGACATTTCAAGCAGAATGATGCACCTGCCTTTGTCATTGCTATTAGGATGTGCAACAAAAGATAAGCAAATGCAATATTCAAAATACTAAGTGTTCATACATTTAAGGGTATTAAATGCATATTCCTGTCAATCCTTTGCTTAAAAACTTCAGACCCAGAGCTATTTCACCAGGACCTTGGTAATATCCTGAATGAGTGAGCATAGTAGGCCAGATCTGGTAAAACAAACTGCTCTTCCAGGCCTGGTAAGTGTTTTTAGGGCCATGACAGTTCTGGTCAGATAGGCTATCAAGTTCCTGGCCAGCGCTGTCTTAACATGGTCTCCCTGGTATTCTGTGTGTCCCTTGGCCTTGTCCTAAAATGATTTGGGCAGTCCCTGTCTGCTCCAAAGCTCAAAGACAAATACAGCTGCTCTGACAGCTCCTTTTGGAGTGGAAGACTTGTGGGGGCTAACTGGAGGAGGAATCAATGGTGTTTGCTGCCAAGGGAAGCACGCATAGCAGCCCCTGAAGAGCTGGGCTGTGCTCGTAGACTGGGATGGCACCCCTCACCTGATTTGCTTCTGCTGACAGCATGAAGCTGAGATCTGGCCCTTCTCCTGACGATGGGTACAATGGCAACTCTGATTAATGCTCTTGCCACATCATGCACTGATCCTTCCAGCTCACCTCCTCCATTTCACCTGCTTAGCCTGCTTCACGAATCAGCTGCTCTGCAATCAAGCCTCCTTCTCTCCCATATGGAAAACGAGACCATGCCCAGCCATGGTTTGCCCCACAGAATGATCTGTGGTAGCTGGAGTCTCATGAAGTGTTTTGCCACATTTTTCACCCCACAACTCATAGGGTCTGGCTTAGTGCTCTGCTGGGCACCACGGGGTGCCAGTGCTCACCTCCAGAAATGCTGCTGACTGCTTTCTGATGATGGTTATTTGCTTAATTACTATGGTCTGAATAGTAGAGCCTCCATGCCCTTTGAGCACAGGGTATAAGAGGGTACACTGCCTTCCCAGTGCAGGGCTGTGCTGCTCTGAGAAGCGGCACAAGAGAGGTGCAGGGTGTGAAAAGGCTGAGAAGTGGGGACTGACCTCCACCCCCTGCCAGTGCCAGAAGCAGGGAAGGTCCCGCTCTGCCTTTTGTCATGGAGGTTACTAAATGGGGATGCAATGGTGTTTTAACTGTTGGAAAACTGCAATATGGATTTGCATGTTGTTAAATCAGTCCAAGACTGATTCCCGACACCGCCTGCTGTTGTGGCAAGGCTGTGAGTGTGGTCAGACAGATAATGGCCTAAGGCAGAGGTGATGCAGGCCCAGCACGTGTCCCCCTTCTTCCCTGTCTGAGGAGAAAACATTTCCATACCTGATATCCTCTCTGTGCTGGGGCCTGTGGCACACATGGTGACAGGACTATGACAGCCCAGGACTGCTCACACAAGGGTTGTAAAGACATGGTACAGAAGCATCCTAAGCTGTGTAACAAGAGAGAACAAAGCCAAGTTATCGACGAGGGTCTGCTTACATTCCCACCAGTTTTACCAGTGTATGTGTACGGCCCTGTAAAATTGTTATCTCAATTGTTTTGTTCTTCCAGGAACGAAAGAAAAAGTTTTTACAGTAGCCCAAACATGTTCATTTTATTAAAGATAGAATATGTTTTTAGTAGAAACTGTGACCTTAAAAGAGCAATTTTTCACCACTGGATGGCAGAATCTTCCTCTGGTCTAACAATCTAATAGCAGAACAATTTGCTAAAATTAAAGAGAAATTGGATCTGTCATAATCAATCCAAAGTGGAAGGATCTACTGGAAATGTAATTCCAGAGGCAGAAGTTATATATTTTAGAAACTCCTTTCTGACTATAACACCTGACCTTTCAATATCTGTCCTGTTCACATGAATTACTGGGCATTTGCTCTTCTGAAGATTTGTCAGTGTCCCACAACATTAGTCACCTTGTCAACATGGTGTTTATATCTACACTGAATATTTTTTCTCTTCAACTCCATTTTGTGTCACAATTAAATGTCTGAATTAGGGAAATCACTACATTCTTGGGAGATGTGTTTAGGAAGATGCTGCAGTTGTTAATATTATATCCTCTTAAAAACACAAACATTAAGGACTGGTGCTGAAGTTCAATTAATATAGTGATTGGACTGTCAGTGGAAATGTTATAAAAGAAAAAAAAAAAAAATGTACATTATCCTTGGGGAGGATGTGGTATTTTTAAGTCTTGAAATTTTTCAGGAGTTACTTTTAAATAGGGAAGAAGAAATGTATTTATTCACCACTGCTTCTTTTACTTATAGTATACACTGAGCAGCTTCATTAGACCATGCCTGAGAAAAAGGATAATATTGAAATGAGTTAAGACTTCACCCTTGCCAAGTGGGAAGACAAACTTCATCCTTAACCTCAGAGGGCTTGGAATTAGTTTCTATTAAGCAGAGACTATTAGTTTCTATTAGCAGAGGCCATTAAGCAATCTTGAGTATTGTTAAGAATCTAAAATTTTGATTCTTTTCTGAGTTCCACTTCCATAGGCATATCCATGTGAAGGTTTTCATAGAGATTTGAATAACCTTCAAAACAAATATCACAACACTTGGCAATCCTTCTTTTGAGAGAACTTTTTAAAATGTTCAAATTAAAAGATTTCCCCAAATGGTTAGCCTTTATAAAGAAAACAAAAAGTATGTGGATTGATAAGAAAGGAGAAAAACCAAGGTGTGTCATAGACTAAGTTGTTTCAGTGCATGAAGCATACACTTTGTATATTTAACTTCTGCAGCATTCTGTAGCAATGAGTTCAACAGCATAATTACATACTTTGTACAGAGTGTATCTTTAGAAGTCTTTGTCCATGGCATTTTTGCCCTTTTCTTTGCAGGTCATTTATGAATTCTAAGCTTTTTGTTGAAGGGATTTTCGCTTAAAAGAGACAAATTAGCATTTAGACTGATAGAAACTGAAATATGCATTTGAGCCACTTTCTCAGCAACAAAATACGTGTGATAACATAGAAAAAGTAAAGGAGAAAGTAAGCAGGGCAGTATGAGTGCAAATAAAACAGAAGTGACATGGACATCTCTGGAGGGGTTGGGGATGCCACTGGCATTGCCGTGAACCATTAATCTCCCTGTGTATTGGCAGGTGCCATGCTGGAGCAGCATTTCAGGAGGCAGCAGTAGCTCATATGGCAAACCCCAGTGAGGGGCTGAGTATTGCTCATTCTCCCCCTGCCTTTGGCGCAGGATCACAGTTTACTTGGTAAAAGTGACCCCCAGGATGACCTAAGATCCATCCCACCCTTCCTCTGTGCGGAGCAGCTCTCCTAGTGTGCTCTCCAAAAAGCTTCTTAACCCTGAAAACTGCAGAACTGCATTTCCTCTGTGAAGCACCTGTCAGGTTGTGCTGGAGGGTAACAGGGCCTTGAGAACATCTGGATTATAATTAAACAGGAATTTCCAGTAACTAGACCTAAGTGGCTTCAACAACAAATTTACTGCTGATAAAGTGAGATGAATTTACCAGTGTAATCCTCTGTGTTTTCTTCTGTCCTGAATAAAATGTAACTTTGTAATTTATAGAGAGGGAACACTGGAAAAGGTTCTTTTTCACTTGAGGGCTAATTGCACGCCAAATAAAAGATTTTATCAATGGCAATACCCAGCAGCATTACAGTTCACTCAAGTGCTAGGCTCATCAGAGAAATGTAGAATTTGAGCTGCTGATTAAGAAGTGCAAAACAAGATTCAGGGCAAACAAGCCATCACACATGATGTTTTTAAGATATCCTATTCAAACTACAAGGAAAGTTTAGAAAGAGTTTGCAGCATGGCCTGTAGTTTGTTTTTCTAAAGACGTCCTCATTCAGCAGAGGCGTGTCAGGATAAATTCCTGATAGACTCAACACAGCAAGTCACTGATATGCATAATGTGATATTCGTAACAGGGCAAAACACTGATGTTACACCTGAATTAAACACACCTAGGGCTGCTTTCTGGCATTGCCCAGCAGGTCTAATCCAGCCTCAACATGTTCTTCAGTCTCTTCCTTTTGGAAGAGGGGACGAGAGGTGCAGCCAGACTGTGCACTCAGAGTGGCTGCTGGAGGTGGCTTTCCCTGACCAGGTGGACATATAAGGGTCTCTGCTACTCTCCCTGTGAGACCCTGCAAAGGGCAGGCCATGCCTCTTCTGTTGCCTGTTTTCTTACAAAAACCACTGTCTACTTAGTCCTTGGCCTTTTATTTTTCTCTCAGCTACCACAGGCATGGTACAGAACATCATCTGCACAGGTGGAAATTCCTTGAGGTCTCCTCCTGCGATTCACATCTATAGTAATATTAATGCTAGCACCTTACCCTTGCCAAATCTCTGCTGTGCTACAGTTAAATGTCATTTTTGATGAACAGCGGGTACGTCTTTTCTCCCTTAATGCACGGGGAACTGCTAAAGAGGGGGTTCCCAATACACTGGTAAGAGAATAGGAGGCTCTGAGTGGCTGATTTTTAGTACAGCTCTTGTCTGACATCACACAGCCCTTAGCTGCTGTGTCCTCATCCCCTGCGTCGCAGATTCTCTTTGGAAGGGGCCAATGGACTAACTCGGCACGTCAAAGCTAATGTTGCAAAATCCTTGGGTATATCAACGTTTCCAAGCACAGTCATAAATGTCAGCAACTTCAGCGACAGAATGAATTACAGCGAAATTATGGTTTAACCTGTCACGGAGGGTAGGCTCTGAAATATTGGTAATCTTGCCTGTGTTTTGCAATGTATGTCTTCGGCTGAGGTCACATTGAGAAGTCACTGATGAATGTTTAACAGAGTAAATGGTACACAGCCTGGTGCTTCAAAACTCTTCCTTAATTTTTGCTTGTGCTTTGAACATTTATTTATTTTTCCCATTTCTTTTTGCAAGGCTATCTCTGCTGTATGAATGTCCCTATAAAATGCTGCTGTCTTTCAGCATTAATGTCACGGGTACAGGGCTTTGTCTCACTGTGACTGATCCTGTATGTAAAACAACCCAGCTAACCTTGGAAGACCACAAAAAAGCTGTTGGTCCTCCCTATATCAGTGTCACCCAATCCATTAATGAGATGCTAATTGAAAGGTCTTCACTTATGGTCTAACTCTGCTCAGTAAGGTCAGGATTAAATGTAAATGCTTCCTTAACTGAACTCCTCAGGGTTCATTCCTTTCCTCTGGCAAAAGGAGTTGTGAGATGGGATTCAAGCTTGATGTCTTAGATGTGAGGAAGAAGTCCCAGCACTTATTTCTGACAGCTTTTTCTTCCAACAACCCGAGTCCTTCTTAAGGCCCTTCCAAAGACTTAAGGGGCCCCTTTGTTCTTGTGCCAGCTCTGTGTGGATGCAAACCATCACCCCAGGACACTAAATTGTTTGGTTTGCCAAGGTGAAAATCTGTTTCTGCTTCAGAAAATGGGGTCTGATTTGTGAGGGCATTTGGGAAAGAATGGGAGGTGCTATCTTTGTGACTCACTCTCACAGGCAAAATGCAAAGTAGGGTAAAGACTGTATAGCAGCAACAGGGAATAAATAGGTTTCTGTTTTGCATAGCTGTTATCCAGGGATACAGGGCTAGAGCAAACATATTCAGTGATAAGGCTCCTTTTTTAGTCTCATCACTGGGTGTAAAAATCACTGCTCTAGGAGTGAGCAGGAAGAATTTGATGTGAAGTGGCCAGAATAAATGAAGATACATGAACATGGACCAGGGTGGCTTTGTGCTGAGAGGAGCACCTGTAGTTCTTGTGAAGAGAACTACAGGGAAGTCTCTGCAAATCAAGGTACTTTATTTTTTATTGCAAGAAAATAGAAAACCTGCATCGCAATGAAATGAAACTCCCCATGTCTCCCTAGAAATGGTGGTTCACACTCATCCAGAGGTTCTTATTCCCTCGATGGTCTTTGAAGGGTAATGAGGTGATCAGTGGAGGACTTCTTCAGCTATTAGTCTTCTCTGGGCTGATTGATACTGCAGAGAATTAAAGCTCCCAGAAGACAACAGCCATTCCCACGATCTTAATACATTTTATTTCTGTAAGTGGAAGAAAGGCTACAACAGAATTATTCACCCTTCCCCCACTCCCCATAACTTCCCTTATTGCTGCTGTATAAATTAAAGCTTGCAAGGGTTTTTCTTCTGAGCAGACTCTTAGGGCAGGTGCAAAACTCATTAAATGAAAACAAAATGTTCAACCCTTCCCTGTTATTTCCCTCTCCATCTGGCCCGTTAAAAAAAAAATCCTAAAACTGAAATAGAAAAAGGTAGGAGTTTCCTGTTTTGCTCCCTAAAGGGAAAGGCCAAGCTGAGCCCTGGTGCAAACAGTGAGACCATCCACTCAGCCTTCAACCAGGACTGACCAAGAAAGGAGAAGCAGTCTCAGAAGTGGGTGCAGGGATGCTGAGCCCTGTGCTGGTGCGCAATAGGAACGAGGTATGTGTCTCCTCTCCACAGCTCAGCCCCAGGCCACTGCTGTGTGCAGACCTATGTGCAGGCAGTGTGTCCACCAGCAGCTTAAGTTGGCCATTTAGTGACAGCAGATGCATTCAGACTGGCACCAGCCATGGTGTGATGGAGTGAAATGCCACAGAGATACATCGGCTTCATGGAAACACACAGTAAGTTTGCCTCTGCAGTGATTAAATGGAATTGTAAACAATGGAACTGCAGAAAGGCTTTGAAGTAGTAAAATGCCTAACAGAGCCCTTTACCATTTCAAGTTATGAAAACCCAGTACCAATGAAAAATACAGCGCAAACCACAGTTTCCTAGAAACTTTAGGTGGACTGTACTGGGGTCCATGGGTGTTGAAAACAGCCATATTTCTGAATGGTAACTTGCCAGCAGTGTTGGTAGGGGTTTGGTAATAACACCAGAGCCCACATGGCAGTTTTACTTTGCCCTGGTGTGAGCTAATGTCTTCATAACTCTCTGTCAGTGAATTGTATTAGCTGCAGTTCAGAGCAATCAGTCTCTTGGGAAGTTACCATTTGACTTTCGCACTTGCCCTTACTAAGTAAGACTATAAATCTCTGAATCGTCTGGCTGCCTTTGATCTAGCTGCAAGTGTCTTGAATACTTGGTGACTGGAGTGGAGGAAGGAGGGAGAAAAATGCCTCATTGCTGTGCCAAAGTCATTCAGAGTGCTGAAAAAAGAGAGATGGATATGGCTTATCTTCCTAATGAAATTATTTTAGTTTGTAAAGTTGCAATTTGTGTTATCACACTTCAGAGCTGGGGAGGAATAATTATTTCTCTAAGTGTATATTTTCTGGGGAAAAAAAAAGTTTAGTTGTATCTTAAAATAGCTTCAAAATAAGATCTTGTCAATAGCAGAACTCACAGGTTGTTTGTAAATAGCACTTTGATACGGAATTGTACAAAATATTTAAACAAGGCAGATTTGAGGAGAGATATGCTGCTTGCAGGTGGAGCACCCATGGTAGAATGTGGGGAACTAGATGATAGTGGAGGGTACACTGAACTTGCAGCATAAAACCCCCGAGTCATGAGCCCAAGTGTTTGCAATACAGAAAAAGCACTGGATTTCCCAAGGGTGGGATTTAATAAGTTCAGATCTTGCACAGTCATCTAGAGTCCCTTTAGCAGATAACAAACAGGCTCAGCTCATTGCATGTCTGCTGGAATGTGGAGCTGACCTTGCTTTTTTTTCCCTAGTTATCCAGATGCTGCTGTTTGCACTGCCCCTTCACACAGGCAAAGGGGCACTTTCTCATCCTCTGAACATTTGTTACCTAGGTTTTTGTGACATTGTGAAGTGGGAGAACAGACCTAAATCCTGTAACTGGCTTAGCATGGGCTGTATCAGCATTTGTAACAGATATCATCTGGTGGGCAGCTCTCTTGGAGTGGATCAGTCATTACCAAGGAGAAGCACAGCAAGGTGTGCTGTTGGAGGTGCTTTACTGAGAGACAACGTGGTCTGTTGAAGCTACACTGGCCTGATTACACCGTGTCAATGTCACAGAGACCACATTGCCATGAAACCTGTTCAGTAAAATGAGAGTGATAGCTGTGCCAAGCAGTATATTAAAAAAAAAAAAAAAAGAAAAAGGAAAAGAAGGGCATTGTACTCAATATTTGCAAGGCCATCAGCCACATCCATCAGCAATCACATCTATTAACATGATTACTATTGATAACATACCCTTCACTTCTGAGCTTCCTTAATTTGAGCATTCATGGAACTCAGGTACCAGCTGAAACATTTCTGCTTTTTTTTCCCCCTGAATATTACTAGATGAGATTATTAGCAGTGATTAATAATCGTTGGAAAATGCCTTCCTCTGAGAATTTAATTTTGGCATCCTTTTTTTGGTAATATTTAATACTCTCTGACTGTCTGCAAACAAGAGCAGAAATGGGAGAGAAATGCATCCTTGAGCACACGTTCAGTGCTCAAATTTAGCTGCAGCACCAGATTTGAATGAGACAGCAAAGCAGGACTATCACCTTTTACTCCTGAATGCTCTTGAGGTCAAAAAGCAGAAAATGCACCATTCAGCTATAGAGATTTCCAGTTTCTGAGGCAATCGCTTCTTTTTTGCTGTTATCAGCTACTTGTGTTACTGTCTGTTATAAAAAAAATTACTCCCACACCCTTTATATCCTTGTATTGTGCTTGTTTATGCAGTTCTGCTGAGGCACTTATGAAACAGAGGAAGCTGGAAACTAATCTTCCTATAACATTACACATAGACAACATGTGTATATATTTTTTTTCTGGAGGCTGGAATAGTCAGGCATCCCTGGATGCATTCATCTATCTCCTAAGAGGAAAAGTGTATCTTACTCTAAAAAAAAGTTTATTTATATCTATACCTGTACCTGTACCTCTGGCATGGAATCATAGAATGACCTTAGAGATCATCTTGTTTCAACCCTTGTTCCATGGGCAGGGACACCTTCCACTAGACCAGAAGCTCCATCCAACCTGGCTTTGAACACTTCCAGGGATGGGGCATCCACAGCTTCTCTGGGCAACCCGTTCCGGTGCCTCACCACTCTTATAGTAAAGAATTTCTTCATAATATCTGATCTAATCCTCCTCCACTTGTTTGAAGCCTGGTACCGTCACTCTTGTAAAAAGCTCCTCTCTCTGTCTTTCTTGTAGGTTCCCTTCTTGTAGGTGCTGGAAGACCTCAATCTTCTCTTTTCCAGGCTGAACAATTCCAAATCTCGCAGCCTTTCTCTGTTGGAGAGGTGCTCCATCGACTTGAGAGGGATGTTCCAATCAACATGGTAGCCCTTCTGTGGACTCACTCTAACAGGCTGATGTCCTTTCTGTGCTGGGTCATATCTCAGATATTCCCAGAGCTGGATGGTATCTATCTATTTCCACAAACACTGAAAAAATATAGAGAAATAAATGTGTGAAATGGACACCCCCCCACACACCATTTATTCTGGGGTTTGAAATTAAATTATATATTAAAGGCTCTGACTTGGCCATGCAAAGCAGCAGCAGGATCCTTGCCTCAGGCAGTCTTACATGGGCTCAAGCCTTCTGCAGCTGAGAAAGGCTCAGAGAGAAATTACAAATCCATTCTATCTCTGCTGTCACAGACATGTCCACAAATGTGAGTTATGCAGTGTGGTTACCGGCTCCTAAAATGTATGTTGTGCATAGGTCTATGAATACCACAGAAGAAAAAGGGAGGTATGCCTTGTGACTAGCTTTCCAGTCCTTATGGGAAATACTATTTTCTGCTTACAATATACCAGGGTTTTGTGCTTTGAATTTCTTATGAAAGAGGAAGGCTTTTGATTTTCAGAAAGGAGGGTTGACTGGAAAACAGGTTTGACTTGAACTTTTTGAGGAAAAATATTGACATTTTATTACACGCCAGGACAAAACTATCCCCTTCCCATTTTTTGTGAGCAGTAGGGAAAGCATATTTTGTGAAACACACTTTAACTGTATTTATGCTTTGGGGCAGGTGAGACCCAGCACACTGAAAAAATGTGCTCGGTGAAAACAACAGGCAGGAAATCCAGGTGCCAGACTAGTGAGAATCAGGCAATGAAAGCCCTTTTCTCTCCTGTAACAGAATCAGAGATGTAAGTTACAAAAACCGCACTGCCTGCTTTCCTCCAGTAAGTGGGACTCACCTCTGGGACTGCTCATCTGGATGCAGCATGGGACATTTGGAGAGGGGAATGGTTGCCTTTCTTTGGGAAGGCAGAGAGCAGGTTTTGCAGTGCACTTTCTATCTGTGTGCTTTGGTTAGTTCCCTCTGCCATTAGGAAGTGGTCCCCACTTCCCACATTTGCAGCAGAGCACTCCCACAATGTAAAACAAGCCAGGGGATGCAACCTTCAGGCCAGCTAGCAGGATCAGCTCACCAGCCCAGTGCCAGTGTCTGAAGATAAAATGACAGGAGGAGGTTGCATGAGAAATACTAATTCCCACTAATGGTTGGAAGCAGAGGCACATGCAACAGTTCCATTTGATGCATTTTCTTTAGTAGCAAAGCAGGTCATCTTGGATCTGCTTCAGACAGCTTATTCTTGTCTTGTAATAGAGTAAATAAATACCACTCCTTGCTTGTAAGGCCAGGTCCAAGCAGGTGGCTTTCCCCCGGGGAAGCTCCGTCAACCCCTCTTCAGCTCTGCCAAGTTCCTTTGATTAGGCTGAGTGCATTATATAGTAATAACCCTCTTCAGTACTTTGGAAAACCTGTATTAGAACTAGGAAATGGGGTGCCTGGCAGTCTGGATGGATGGATGGATAGCCTAGGTCTGATCACAGCAGCAACATCAAAAAGAGCAGCAGGATACCATGCCTTGGCAAATGCAGTGGCAGGACAAAAGTGAGTGTGTTCAAGGAAGCTTAAACATGTCCCTGCAGGTTGTCGCAGCTCAAGCCTCCACATCTGTAGGCACAGACCACATAACTGAGCAGTGGGAGCCATCAATCCCTAAGAGAGAGGCCACCCACCTGCCTGCCTGGTGGGTGCTCCCCTGCACCTGCCCTGGAGCTGCCTCTGCCTCAAAGCACCCTTCCAGGGTATGGCAGCCACTACACTGGGGCACATGCAGCTATCTCAAAGGACCAGGCATTTCTGAGTGTCCTTTTCCCAAGCTTACGCAGAAGTTCAGACACCCCAGGATGGACATGCTGACCCCTGCAGTTCCCATGCACAACCAGATTGCTCTGGGCTGCTGGCCCTCACATCACTAACTTTTTAAATAAAGAGAAAAATCCTCAGAAATACTGTTTTTCCTTTAAGGGTCACTTCATCATTCTACAGGGACAGCAGAGATTTCCTCTACAACAGAGGAATAGAGAAGCAGGTACCTCTTTCCAGTGCCTACACTGCCTGACAACAGCAAACCACAGCTCTGCTGGAAATAGCTGCATGGAGCAATTTGCACATCCAAGAGTAGGTGGGAGCCAAGCCGCTGCTATGGTGGTCTCCTGGGGGTGCCCATTGTCCTTGAAACCCCTTCAAGCACTCTTGATACCCCTCTGAGGCAGATCCTGAAAGCACTTCACAACCAGCCCAAGGGATGTTCTCCAGTCTTGGCACAAAGCCTGTGACGATCTTGTTTCTCTAACAAGGAAGCCCTCGCCAGCAAAGCCTCTGATCTGACAGTGGGGAGTAATACTCACCATTTAGATCCTTTTAAAAAGGGTGAAGAGCTTTGGGACTGGGGTGGGTGCACTTGAAATGAGAAACCTTGGTCCTATTGAGTGCTTACCTTGGGTGTGTTCTTGGTTGCTCAGCTGGGAGGTCCGGCCAGCAGTGTCTTGGAGGCAGGACATTCGCAGCCCTTCAGGGAACTTAGGGCTGAGAACCACTGTGCTGACCAACAGTGCTCATCCCCTCGACAGAGGGCTGCCTTCTCCACCTTAAAGATAGTGAAATGAATTAAAATCTACCTAACTGAGCTTGGTCTGCAAACAAGGCAGGTTGGGGAAGTCTGGATGGTCCCCAGAGAACCAGATGATACGCAGGTCCAGTTTTAATTATTTTTAGAGAAGTATCTTCAGTTTAACCATGTAAAAATCCTCTGAGTTGTGTCCACAAACCAAATAGGTACCAAAAGGAATTCCTGCTATACTTTTACATGAAAGCTTTCTGCTGCTCATGGCTAAAGGCAATCATCTTTACATCTTTGCAGGACTTGTAGCCTCAAAGATCAAGAATCAAATCTCTTAGTCATATTTTTGTCCCTGAAATCCAGTACTCTGCTTTTTACCCTTTACCAGTGAAAGTCTGTAGTTTTAGAATGCAGCTGGCAGCTCCTGTTCCTCTCTAGGCTCAGCTCCTTTCTTCTCCTTACTTTTGTGTGTTTCTTCCAGTTTACCAGCTCCACCAAGCCACTAGATGGTTGCTATGATTATGCTCCATGCTGAGTTAAATGTAGAGAAAAGTATTAAAGGATTGCTATAGAATAAAATGCCCCTCTGGGTAAAAATACAGTAGTTAAATGTGGAAAACCTGTGTCTCTCCATGAAGTCAAAATACAATTTATAGCAGTGAGGTTTCAAAAGTGCTTTAGTTGGGCAAACATAGTGCATACTTTTGTTATCAAAATATACTTGGATCACTATTGCTCTTTGAAATCACACAGGGTCTCTGCTGGAAGATGACTGAAATGAAAATTACTCTGTTTAGGATTGGGCTTTATTTGCTCTCAAACTGAGGGAGAAGTTAGAGAAATGCTGATGCTAAGGGTACTGGGCTACCTCTGAAAGTCCTTCAGCTTTTCTTTGGTGTTTTCTGGCCAAGGGATAGAAGGCAAAGGAAGACAGGCATAGTATTTGCTTCACGTCCTGCTAAGTTGCAAGACACGGGGTTATAAAGATGTTATTGAGCCCTAAATTCAGGTTGTTTTTTGAAAATAGCATTCATTAATTATGATTTTCTTCTCTCCTTGGGATACTTGTACTTGGATTTCTGTTACCATAAACTTTTCAAATTAAAAAATTGAAGTGTTTAATGCTTTAACACTGTAAACTTTTAAGGCCCTAAATTTTTTTTGGGGTTGGGGGGAAAAGTGTTCTTCTGAAAGATGTGCACGGTTTGCAAAAATCTAGTTGGAACATGTGGATCTTGGAAAATCCCCATGTCATTTCCAACTGTTAATGTCCCATCTGCCTCCGTAAGACTCCAGACCCTCTGCAGTTTCTTATCTCATCTCAGTCTTGATGCAGCTTTTTATATTATTGCCCCTGCAGGGATGAAAACAAGCCCCACTGACAAATAACTACATGCACCGCAGACATGCAGCTTCTGGACCAACCTCCCCATCTGTACCTTGGGCTGAGGGCCAGGTGCTGAGAGCAGGGACAAAAAAAAAAAAAAAAAAAAAAAAAGATAAAACTCTGATTTATTTCTTTTCTGTACACCTGCACGCAAGAGGGTGCAGAATATCCTTGCCATGGTGATGCAAGTGCACAGGTTGCCAAATAATTTGAAGGCTGGATAATAACTGCCTAACTGCATTTTTTAAGGAAAGTGCATATGTTTCTCAATGCCTGCTAACAAGCTGTAGAGGAGTAGCATGGAAATCGGCATCCCCCTGCCCCCGCTGAGCCTAGAAAATGCTATTTAGAGCAGTTTGTTTTAATTTTAGTGGAGAGATTTGCTTTAAAAGCTTGTGCTCTCTATAGTATTATGCAACATATGCCCTGAAAGGCATGTTATTTAATCTGTTTTCTTGTTTGTGTTCTATTGAATGCTAAAAGGAAAAAAGGGAATACAGAGGTTTTCTACTGTCCTCCCCTTAGCAGCTTTTTGAGCAGGGTTGAGGAGCAAAAGCAAGTTCTGCTCCAGGTAATATGGCACAGGATGGATGCATTATGGACAAGCAGGAAAGAAACCTGAAGGTATGGAGCCAATCTGTGCCTAGCCCTGCATGCAGGAGTGGAGATTGTGCTGTTTTTAGTGTCAGCAACACAGGGGCTGTGTGGTTTGGCTGCACAGACACCCCAGCCATTTCAGGGCATGGCAGCCACCTGAGGGCAGCTGCTGTGTGGCACCACTGATAGCGGCAGTACAGGTTCAGCTCTGTCTCCTCACATCTGAGTGATGGGCTCAGTCCAAAACTTCAACCAGAAACTGGTGAAACCTGGAAAAAAATCTGCTTTTTTAGCACAAATTGAAGTGCAGGATTGCTTCTGTTGATAACCTCAAGAATAAATGGCTCTATCTGTAGGCCTGTCTGTACTATTTCATGAAGAGAAACTCAGGACAATTCCTGCCATGAATTCCTGTTCATTTTGGGGCAGTGAGGTGCTGCTCCACAGAAAGCAGAGTTTTGTTTCTTGGTTAAGCTGCAGGATTTCTGCCTGGTGTTTGGCTTCTGGCCTCATCCTGCACTTCTCTCATGGACTGAACTGAAATAGTGACATTCTCAGAGGGCTCTGGGGAGCACCCTCAGCCCTGTGTTCAGACACAGCTGCTCAACATCCCCAGGGCGGTGTTTTGGGGTTTAAAAAGCTCTCACTCTCAGTAAGAGCAGCTCTGTTTTCCCACCTTTTGCCAGCAAGAAGAAAGTGATTCCCAGGAAAGAAAATACATTAAAGCCCTATTGGAGATATTTTCCCAAGAAAAGATTGGGAGGGCAGGGGGCTTAGAGAAGGTGAAAAGGGAAAATACTGTATTCAGTTTCTGGGCAAGTATTACACAGAAAAAATTCTTATGCCACTGTTGGTCTCCTCAGCAGCTGACTCTTTGCCAAGACACAGCCCAAATCTTCAGGGCAGGAGCAACCTGGGTGAAGCCCAGAGATCCAGCAAGTTTCTCACCACTGGCCATAACTTCCTCCAAGACAAGTAGTTCTTGCTGGTCACTGCAGGACTTGTCCTTGCAGGTCAGTTCTTGCAGGACTTCCCCTCGGGTGTGGAGCAGACACCCTCCCAGGTTTCTTCATGCAGGTCATGCTTTTGCATGCCACAGCCTGGTGCATCCCCTGCCCTTTCAGCAGCCCTGATACTCAGATTGTGTAAATATATATATATATATTTTTTTTTTTTTTTTGAGGCACTTCATGTTCATGAGAAGGGGAGGAAAGGAAAGAGACTTTTCAGTCTGGATGTGGGAGTCTTGGCATCCTGTAATCTGCATCTGCCCAGGGTGGGCTCAGACGCTGATCATTCCCTTCTAATGCTGTGAAGCTCCTCTGATGTTATGGCCCATGGTGGCTTTGCAGCCTCACTCCCACAGCCCTGACCTAAGCACATCTCACCCTCCTAGCAAGCAGAATTCTTGGCTGTACAGTCACAGCCATTCCTTAAAAAAAAAAAAAAAAAAAAGAAAAAAAAAAAAAAAAAAAAAAGCAGCAAAAAAGCAAAATACAGTGTTTCCCACAGACTTCCCCAGCTGCATGATGTAGTTGTGATCTAAATACCCCAGGCAGCATTTTCAGAGCTTCAAGTAAGCACAGCACCTAATAAAGGGATTTTTATCGGCACAAAGGATCCTTTTCAGTCAGCAGCTGAAGGAAATAGAGAAACGTGGACATAAGGAGGGACAGTGCTTCAGCTCAAGCCCCCTAAATCCTGTATCTTTTCTCAGATGATCCGACTGCCACAAGTGACCACACGTTGAAAAACCCATCTTGTCAAAATTTCTGATAGCAAAATCCCTCTTTAATCTACTCTGAAACAGGCCCTGCTGGGCTTTTTTATGCTGCCATGGTATCCCCAGCAGTGACATTGCCTAGGAGGATAACAGGTTCATAAGAGTAATGGCAGCTCTGGTGAGGGAATACAAAAATGGTCCTAGATTTTGTTATATGCAGAGTGCTGCCCAGAAGGATGGGAATTTTCTCATGGAGCAAGGCTCAGACTATAGTTTCCTACAGTGGGAGGAGGGAATAAAACAGAGCCCTCATTTTTTAAGAGCATGAGGAAGGATCCGCTCCTCAGGCAGAAGTTTTCCTTCAATAATCGAGTATGAATACACGCACCCCAAAAAATAAAAAGTGGAAAGCCAAGGGAGTGGCCAGGCTTCAAAGCAGTATTTGGGGTGGCATGCTTTGTAGTCATGCAGTGCCATGTTCTGGGTTCTGGATCTACCTCATGGGGTTTGTTGTGGCCAGTAACTCTAGAGTTACCTCAGTTAGAAAATAATAATTTAAAAAATGCACATAATTCAGCTGGCACCTTACTAAATCAAAGGAAGCTTACAGCAATCAAAGTAAATAAAAAGTACTTATTTTCTTTTGGATATTTTTTAGGAAAACAAGCACTTGAAAAACCTGATGGTATTTCACTGAGTAGATGAATAAATATGTGGTGGGCTGATCCTGACTGGATACCAGGTACCCACCAAAGCTGCTCTATCACTCTCCTCCTCAGCTGGACACTGGGGAGAAAAACATAAAAAAATAGTTTGTGGGTCAGGATAAGGGCAGGGAGAAGTCACGCACCAGTTACCATCACAAGCAAAGCAGTCTCAGCTTGAGGAAATTAGTTAAATTGATTATAATTTATTAGCAGCCAAATAAGAGTAGGGTAATGAGGAACAAACCCAAATTTTAAAACACCCTCCCCTCACCTCTTTCTTCTTCCCAGGCTCAACCTCAGTCTTTCATGAACTTGTCCAGCACAAGTCCTTCGCACATCAGCTGCTCCAGTGTGGGTCCCTTCCATGGCGTGCAGTCCTTCAGGAACAGGTTACCCCAGGGCAGCTGGACTCAGTTTACTGGCAGGACCTGTGACCCAGTGGGGGACCCACATCACAGGTCCTGCCAGGGGCCTGCTCCAGTGTGGGCTTCCCACAGGATCACAACCTCCTTTGGGCGTCCTGCTCCGGCATGAGGTCCTCCATGGCTGCAGAGGCACGGCCACCCCACCATGGGCTTTGCCACAGGCTGCAGGGGCAGGTCTGCTCCAGCGCCCGGAACACCTCCTCCCCATCCCGCTTCACTGACCTCAGTTTCTGCAGGGCTGTTGTTCTCACATATTCTCAGCGCTGTGTTTCAGCTGCTGTTGAGCAGGGTTTTTTTGTCCATTCTCCAATCTGTTGTCCCACTGTCACAAATGGACTCGGTCTTGGACAGCAGCAGGTCTTTATTGGAGCTGGATGGCGCTGACTTCATTGGACACAGGGGAAGTCCCCAGCACCTTCTCACAGAAGCCACTCCTGTAGTCCCCCATTGACAAAACTTCACCATGCAAAACCCAATATAAAATAAAAAAAAACCCTGACATTCCTAGACAAGCCCAAATTAATCAATTAACTTGAGAGAAAGCAAATTAAAGAGCTGGTAGTTTAATAATTTAAAAAATCTTACAAATTTTTATGAATTGTGGAAAAAAATTCTAGAGTGTTCCCAAGTTAAGGTAGGTTGTGGAGTAACAGGAAAAAAAAGATCAAGCTTTCCCCAGCTAACTATAACTTCATTGTTTAATGAATGTTCCTTCTCAGCTTGGCGGAAAGAGATGGACGATTGTGAACAGGGGTGTAAAAAGGGTGTGTGTGTGTGTGTGTGTCTCCACAGAGGCAGAGGCTGGATGTGGAGCATAAAAACTTCACTTTTAGGGTAGTCTCAGTCTATGTGTCTAGTTCAGCCTTTTTTGTTTTCTTTAGTTGTGCCACATCCCAAGGTGGCAATCAATGGAAGCTTTGATATCAAGCTTGTTACCTTCTTGGAGCAAGCACACGTGGAACAAACAAGAAGGGGTAGCTGTTGTTGCTGTTGGGTGCTTCCCAAAGGAGAATTTCTGTCTGGAGAGGTGGTTGGGACTTTTTGGCCGTGAGGTGGGAGGTGGCATCAGAGTCAGGACAGCTGCTTTGTGCCTGCTGGGTTTCATTTCATGGTTTGAGTGGGAGTCATCAGTCAGTGGCTGAAACAAGCAGGGAGCCTCCATCCTGGTGGTCTGATGGATGATCAGTTCAGTCTATAATTCTTATGTGGGCTTTGAGGAAATTTGCTCTGGCCTGCAAATAAATACAAGATGCAGCCTTGCTGGGTGCCAAAATGAGATGTCAAGTTGCACTGCCCTTTCCAGCGAGATGAGAAATAGGCCTGGGACATGAACGCATTCGTCTCGGCCTGCCTGCAAACCCCTCAGGTTTTTGTACTAGGGAGTGAACCTGGCATCTGTGCACTGAGCTGGCTCAAACAGGTCTGCGTGCCCAGCTCCTCTGCACCTGCACTGGGCTTTTATCCACACATCAGGAATTTACACAGGGATGATGGCAGCTGCCTCCGCAGGGGTGACATTCTGTCCCTGCCAGTAGCCTGGAGAGCCCAGGGCAGCATCTGTGGCACAAGCACATCTTGTACTCCACCAGGTTCTGCTGCATCCCGTGGCACTCCACAGCATCCTGTAGCATCCTGCTGAATCCTGTCATGTCCGTCTACAGCCTGCTGCCCGGTCACTGGAGCAGAATCATTTCCTCTTTCTGGCTGTGCTGGTGCAGGGGAAAGGTGCTGCCTTCCCAACCAGCCCTCCCTGGCTCATCTAGAGATGGCAGCCAAATGTGAGTGGAGTGGTTTATTCCTTTGTGGCCTTCGACTGAATCTATGTACTGGGGTAATTCAGTGCAGGGAGACGGCTCACTCCTCGGCCACTGTATGAATGTGTCTCCTCTTTGGTTACAAAGGACTGCCGACAGGAATGCTGAGTGCCAAGATTTATGGAGCAACGTGTTTATCAAGGAGATGAAAAGACAGAAAACACCTTATTGAAACTCAGCAGCATTGTGGCATCTTTTTTCTTTTTTAACGATAGGAAAAAATAAAAATCTCCCCACTATTACTCTTTTTCTCCTGGCTTTCGGGTTATTTCTTTATTGGGTCTAAAGCCTGTCTGCTTGTCCTGCACTGCCAAGGATAAGCTCCAGAACAGAGCAGCCCTGCATAGGAAACTCTTAGTGACCGGCGTAGGGCAGCCGGTAGACAAGCCTGCCTTTGTGTGGTGGTTTGTTTTGGAGGTTTGTCACAGCCTGGCACAGACAGGCACTCGCTGTGCCCAGGCACCACCCAGCCCCTGGGTGTGCCCCGTGCGGAGCCCAGGGACCCTCGGGGCCTTTTGGGCTGGGGACAGCTCTCCCAGAAAAAACACCCTTAAAAAATGGGGGCGAGGGCGTGGTACAAAAGTAGTCCTGAGGTATAGGGTGAGTTAGCAGTGTGTGTGTGCTATTTTGGGAAGCTCAATTTTCAACGTAGTATGGTCTTTTTCCAGATTAACAGTGGTGTAAAAATATCCAGACCTTTTAAATAGTCTTCACAAACCGGTCTCAAACAAGTCTCTTAATGATAAATCTCCCTTAAATCTGAAGCAAATACAACTGAAAATATTACAGATTTTAGTTAACACTTTCTTTTTTTTTTTTTTTTTACTTTGTAAGCAGCAAAATATGGCTTTCCTGCTTGGAGACCCTTGAAGCTGAGCTTTTGTCTCAAGACACCTAGTTACAAGTTTAAAATCTCCACATTGCTTTCAAATAAATATACAGGGTTTTTTTGTGAACTTTTTTTCCTCCCTCTATGCAGAAGCACTTTCTCTTTGAAGATAACAAGTAGATGGAAATGAAAGGCAGGAGTGGGAATAGAAGGATACAAGAGCTTTTTGGGCTTCAAGCAGGTGATTAAAAAAAAAGGCCATGGTGTGGTAATACAGTCACTTATATTTCTTGGGTTTTTTTTTTCTGCTCCAAACAAACACCAAACAAAGAAAATGTAAATTGGTTCTCTCTTCAGACAACACTGAATTACCTCTAAGTAGTGTTCAAACGTCTATTATTTAAATATGACGAAGTCTGCATAATTCCTTCTGCTTTTTTTTTTGAAAAATGAAAGTGTTCTTCTCTTCAAAACACAGCGGTGGCTGTGACAGCTCCTGAGCACCGTTACCCCTGGCCTGGCCCAGCCAGAGACTGTGAGCTCCAGGCCGTGCTGGAGGTGCCAGCTGTGGACCCGTCCTTGAGGATGGACAAGGATGATGACCTGAATAGCTGTCCCTGGTACAGGGCTGCCAGGCAGGAGAAATTCCACACTCAGAGCAGCGCTGGAGAAGAGAAGGAGATGGGATGAATCCTATTAATTTTTAAAGCAGGTTTTCTCTGCACATTCAACAGAATGGAAAATAGTGGTGGAGCACTTGTACCTGTAAAATCGTTCACATGGTAAAGCACCTCCTGGTGCACACAGATTTAAGACTTGTGTCCCAGAGCTGTCCCTTGTCAGTCGCCCTTCCCAAAAATAGGGTATTTTGTATTTTATTTTTCTAAAGGGCTCGCAGGACAAAGAGCAAACCCTGGCAGCAGTACATGGGATGAAATTGTGGTAATGCTATGTGGAGAAGCAAAATTGGCTGAAGCAAGATCCCAGTGAATGTTTATATCAGACTAGAATGAGAAGAGGGAGCTGCAGGGAGGAGAATGGTCCATGGGTGCTTGTTTGGAAAGGCATTTGGACATGACTTTCCTCTGCTTGTGCTGCTGCCTCTGGAGGAGAATGTGTGGGGCGCTCCATGCAGTGAAGAAGGTGCAGATTTGCCAGGGTGTGGGACAGGGCTGTGACACTCCCCCACTCCCACTGTGACCTCTTCCTGAGGACAGGTAGGGGCAGAGGTATCCACTGAGACCTCTCAGCATTTGGTGTGTCCCCAAAACCTCATGACAGGAGTCACGGCTCGACTTTAGTCCCAGATGAGCAGGAGCCATCTGGCAAGAGGGCGTTTGCTGGTGGGCTACAACGGCAGCCAGCTGAACGCAATGAAACCACATGGGGTATTTTTGGAAAAGCTGACATCTTTCTTTCTCTCTTTAGCACTGAATAATCCAAGAGCCTGGCTTCCTTGCACTGTGGGCCTTGCTGAAAGCAGCACTCAATGGACAGGAAATGCTGCCACCTGTTTTTGATGGTTGCAGAGACCACCAGTACATTTGGACCTAATGAAATAATTCACTCTTAATCTTCAAAACTCAGAAAACTTCTGATGAACTGCAGATCTTGGTGCCTAACACTGACAGGTAATTTCCATGGGCCCCCAGGGGAGAGGAGCCTTTGCCTGCAGTGCCTCCCATGATGTCATCATTTGCCCTCAGTTTCCAGATGATGCCAACTCAAACTTTGTATTTCCATCATCTTACAAGGAGCTTTTAGCTATAATGGTTTTATTGAGCTCTTGAGTATTAAGCAAAACAATCCAGCTATGAAGTTAATTGTGTCTGCAAAATGACAGGGATCTTACAAACTGCAAACACCCAGCCCACTCGGGATAAAAATGGTTCATGCAGCTCTAACAGTACACACGGTTGATTGAGAGTTTGTTGGTAATTTGGGCTCTTTGTAAATATAACCTCCACATTTTCATCAGCAATTTGATTAAAAAAAAAAAAAGTAAGAACTCTGCATTTTCAGGTTTTTAAAGTGAAAAGCTCATTATCCCCCTGCTTGCTCTCAAGCTTTCAAGCATTTGCACATAAAGAATAGGATAAGAAGCAGTGTCAGGCCCTTCAGTGGGCAGCTGTGGGGTGTGTGAAGGATGTGTCAGCCAAAATGCTACTTAAACAGAGGCATCTCTGCTGTTTTCATGAGCACATTTCTGCTTTGTTTCTAGGTGTGCTAATGGTGAGCAATATCTCTGTCGTGGTTTGGGCTTCTGAAAGTCCAAGTAGATTTTTGTGGGCATTGTGTTTTGGGAAGGAAAGTGAGGAAGGGTGAAAAGGTAGGAATTGTATTCAAGCAAGTCTGGTTGCAGGGACAATTCAGTGCCTTCATGCACGTAAAATGGGTGGTCCAGGAATAAACTGGAGACCTAAAAATGTGCAGCTTTTGGGAAATGTGATGAACAAGCACCAGCAATATACCACGGGGAATTTTGGGCCAGGAAATGCTAACTTTAGCTACAGTAGTGCTATGTGAGAGGCCCCTTGGTCCAGCTCTGAATCAACACTGCCTCTGGAAACCTGCACCCTGTCCTGGCTAGGGGAACTGCCCAGATAATGAAGAGGAATTTAAGTTCCAGCATGTCTCCCTTCGGAGGGAATGGGCACTCCACCCGGTTTGAGCAGCTTTTATTCACCTTGGCCAGCTCTTCACTGATGCTTTTCCAAGTCTCTCAGAAGGCTCTTTCAAGCATTTTGTGTTCACTAAGGGACTATTTCCATGCATTGTGTGTTTCCATGCTGCAAAAGCCATGGGCAAGCTAAATGCTGATGCCTTTAACCTGCTTTTAAGAAGGTTCTTGTTTAGTCACACCTTGCACAGGGCCACATCACAGACAGGCGCTATGCAAGATGAGCTGATGAAACAGGACTTTAGAGCTGACCCAACTAAAGTCCTTCCAGCAGCAGAGCTGGCTGCAGGACCCGGCTGTCTGTGCCTGCCCTGGCAGGGATATGCTAAATCTCATCTTGGAAGGATTTATGTAGCACTGCACTTCATGTATCAAGGGAGACATCACTGCACAGAGCAAATATCTGTACTTAAAGTCACATGGAAGCTGCTGCTCAAAATAGACATAATTTCTTATGCAGCTATATAGAAAAACCTTCCTTAAAAGTTAGTATTTTCTTTCAAATGCTCTTCTTCCATGTAAATAAAGCAATAGTCCTCGTGGCAGTGTTGTAATTTTCAACAGTGGCTTCTAATTCTAGATTTTGAGATTTAGGGGTGGCCAGGCCCCCAGGAAACCACAGGAAATTTTAAAGCACCATGATCCCTTTGAGTGTGTGATACACTTCAGGGTTTCACAGCCCAGGACAGCTGGAAAACCCTTGTCTGGATATGGGCGTCCAGACCCAGAGACATTTGTAAATCTTTACCTGTTGAACATCTTAAGCCAGGGTAGAACATTTTGCTGTTGCGTTTTTCAGCTGAAGATACGTGGGCTGTGACCACACAGAGTCTCCTTCCACAGAAAGGACCCTCAGTGAGAGGCACATGGGATGAGCAATGGAGCTGTTGCTACTGGCAAAGGCGCCTCTCACCCCTGGGGCAGTGGCCGCAGTGCAGGTGCTCCAGGGGCCCCTTCAGGAGGCAGCAGAGGACTCCCCATAGCATCTTCCACTGCAGAAAGTGCAACCATCCCAGGGGCTTTCCCATGGCCAGGATCCATATTGGACAGCATGGGAGAGAAACATGGAGGCTTTTATGCAATGGCACAGGAGATTCCTCATGGAGCAGGAAGTTTCTCTGCCATGTTATCTGTTCCTTCCCTTCCTGGTGACTACCAGGGCACTGCAGACAAATCTGTGGTCTCAGCCTAATGAGCAGTGGAGGGCTGCTTGCCCTGGAAGGGCACCGGGATCCCTTTGCTATGGCTCCTGCCCCAGTTTCCAACACAGGGAGGAATTGTGGTACCAGTAGTGGGACCTGCCCTGGTCCCTGGCTTGGGAGAGCTCCTGACCAGGGCACAGCCTGCACGTTCCTAAGCTGGCTAAGCAAGTGCTGACCTACCTGCATCTGAGTCAGCATTAGTTCAGTCCCAACCCCTTATCCATTCTCAGCTGCAAGTAACAAACCAAATTTGCTTGTGGTACAGCTCCAGTAAAATTTAAGCTTAATGGAGTCAAGTCCACCAGCAGGCAGAGAGGGCAATGTGCAGAATCTTTGCAAAGGCAGAAAAAGGCAGTTGGGAAACTCTGAAGATTCCCTTATCTCCACCAGCTGTGCGACTTTTGAATAGCACCCAGCAGTGCCTTTCCTTCCCCACTTTGGTACACCTGCATGACCCTGCTTTTTGTGGTTTCTGCAGTGCCTTTGACACATACCTGTTACTGTGCCATCACAGTGCATGGCTTTATCAGCATCACTTACAAAATGCCATGTGTGCTCCCTTACAAAAGCACATGGCTGCATTTAATGCTGGACTGAAAAATGCCCAAGGCATAGACCAGTCTGGATCAAGAACCAGCTGCTGCAAGAACATGAGACTTTAAAAATGTATTTATTTAGTTCAATTTTTGATGCAGATTTATGTTTATGTTTTATAAATTGTCACTCCCAGATGATTCAAGCACACAGAGTTCTGACAGTTTATTTTAAGCTGAACATCTCCATTTACTGAAACCAGTATTCGTGCAGAACCCTTTTATATGGAAACTTGAACGAGCAAACCTTCTCAAATCCTCCAGATCTTGTATGTGTGTGGATTGGGCAGTCAGTAATGTTTAGGATGTATAAGCCTGGAGTGGAGCAAAAAGTGAGCATGATACTAGAAATGTGGCCCAAGGCACAACAAAGCAGTGCTTGTTGATTAAGTGGGTAGGGCCTTCAGGAGATGTACTGGGAGCAAGCACAGACTGCTGCCCTGAGCAGTGAAATCGGTGTGAATAAATGATAAATCAAAGTTCAATGCAAGGTCATTGAGGAAGTCATGTAATAGAAGCAAGAGCAGTCTCTGAGTAATCTGAAAAGGTCTGAGGAAATTTTATTCAGGGTGTATGGCTGTGATTTCGCAGCCAGAACAGGAGGGTGGTAAGCAGACTCATGACTGGGCACACAGAACAGTGATGTGTAGATTGAGAAGCCTGGAAAAAACCACTGGAATGTTGTTTTTGACAGTTATATACCCAGTTCTAGTGCCCTGGTATATGTCTGAGTTATAATTTCTGAGATTAGAGAGCCATCCTGATAGAACACTTCTGGCTGTTTCTAAAAGATATTTATACATCCAGAAGTAATTTTGGAAATGGATAAATCACTGAGAAGTTGGTTCACATAAATAAGACTAAGAAGTATGGAACTCTGTGATGCTTAATTCACAACTCTCTTCTTCTCGGTCATTAATTTCATCTGGACTACTTCAGCCAGCAACATCAAGCAGACACAGAAGTGCTTGCAGAATTCAGTGCAAATATTTCAAACAGTGTACTAGGGGCTGCTGTTGGTAAAAGACCAAACATGGGTACTGTTTTAATAGCCTTGTGGAATCTTTTCATAAATAGTTGCATGCTTTTTGTCGATTAGCCTCACACATTTAAAGCTTTGTTTTGCCTGATACAACTGCTCAACTGCACCAACAGGAATAACTGTACAAGTTTATTCTATTTTATTAAAATCCAAGTATACAGCTTCAAAAAGCAATTAGTCTTTATTTGGCTAAAATGTTTCAAATATTAATAGCAGCTTCAAAATGTTGACAAGTCCTAAAACCCAGCAAGTAACATGCTTTGATGTGTTTGTCTTCTGGCAGCTGAGGGGAGAATTTATTTAAAATGTAAATAATTAGTTTGCCTAATATTTTCTTTCCAAATGTGAAATCTGTTTGGGCTTTTTTTGCCCTCCAAACTGTGGTTTAAATTACATTTTATTGATTCTATTTATTGATATTATTTTACAGTGTATCTCCCAAAAGAAAATGGAGACAACTTGCTTGCTTGCTGACATCCAGCTGACCTGGTTCTTGCCTTCAGGGAACTCGCTGTGCAGTTTGGCACATGCTGGCCTCAGTGTGGCATATCTTCCTACCTATCTGCAGGCACACCAGCAACCCTGCTGAGGCCACTGCTCCATTCAGGTCAGCAGGATTATTTGGTTCATTTAAGATTAAATTAATAAATTTTTGAAGGATTGCTGCCACAATAAGGATATTTCATCTTTTAGTACAAAGGGATTCATTTACACCTTAGGTATTTCAAAATAAATCTCTATGGATTTTTTAAAAGATTTTATGCTGCAACAAAATAAAGCAGTTATGGAGGCCTGATTCCCATCTGGGGTAAGTCAGCTTGCAGATATTGGAGATGCTATGATGTTACAGCAGCTGAGGATTGAGATCTACAGTTTCCCTAAATATATGATGCAGATGTACAACTCACACCCACAGTGGCAACTGAACACATCTATCCGGCAGTGCATGAGCACCTCTCAGTCCCAAAGGAATCCTTCCATGCCTTACCTACAAAAATAATCTTTGAAACACCGAAAGCACAACAACTAAACCAAATCTTGTACTGCAAAGGCATGGCCAGAGAGGAATTTAGGTTCTTTCTGAAAAGGGTATAATGAAATACAGCTCTGAGCCAAAGCCCAGTGATGCTGCAGCCCTTTCTGCTGCCAGCAAATCCCACAAAGGCCTGTGGGACACCAATCCTGCTGTGAAAAGGAGGTGACTCCTGATGCAGAAGAGTCAATAAGATCAGGAGATACTCACCTGGCTGCTAGGGCTGCTACAGTAGCTGAAAGAGGGCACTCACCTGCAACATCCCTGGCATGCTCCTGCTATGACCCCGTGACACTTTTGACTGAACTTTACATCCTGCAAAACTATGAACTCTGCCCACCTGGTATCTGACACCGTGTCCTTCTGTGAGGTCCTGTTTAACAAGGAGATGAAGGTTTCTAACCAGATGGCAACATTTACACATTTCAAAGTGTCATTTGACTTCTCCTCTGACATTAAAAGACACTGCATCTCCACACAGATGAGTTATTTACAATGGCAATCTCTGCAGGATGTGTAAAATACAGCCAGCTAACCTTGCAAAAAATTAACTGCAAAGGTAGAGCAAGCAGAGATGCCTGAACAGGAGGCTGGCTCTCTCAGCTAGAGACCTTAGCAGAGGAGGTTTCTACAGCTGAGCCGAGTCCTGCAGGCTCCCTCACTGGTGAGTGGAGAGTGCTCTGAGGGCACAGCATCTGCTCTGTTTCAGAGGGGTGTGTCAAGACCCACACTCCTCGTGTTGTCACTGACAGGGCAGATGCCCACCTGCCTTTGTGGAAACTGAGTGGCCACTCAAACTGCCCCATTTCTATCACAATTTATGTAGCAGAGGAGTGCCAGCACATTTTCAGCCAGTAATAAATGAGCCAATAGGTGTGCTTTCCTCCACTAAACCCATACATATAAACCAACATTCCTTTTTATCTCAAGGGTAAAAGGAAGAAGTTCAGCTTCATTTTTTTTCAAATCAATCATATGCTAAAAGCTGTCCACAGGAGACTGCAATAGTGAGTCCCTTAGTGCCTTCTCCCTGTCCCTAGTCAATTCTAATCCCAAAATGCAGTTTAGTTACATGTGGATGTGTCATGTTTCATGAGGGTAACATATTTACAGGCTGACTGCTCTTATTTACATTGCTTTCATCCCTTCCTTTCATTGGTACTTTACAGTATCATATTATCAATTCAGCCTTTGGGAAAGAGGCCAGTGTATATAAATCTTTGAAAAAAAAAAAAGATCCTGAGTGAATTAGCAAGTGACAGATGGTAGGTACTGAGTCTTACCACGCTGAGGCAATCCACATGGCAGGCATCTTGCCAGGCACAGAGCATGGCACGAACAAGTTGTGGCCTTAGAAAAACTGATGGCAAGCAATCCAAAAGCCATGAAAACCTGCAATGAGGAAAAGAACTGGAGCAGATAGTTCACATGTGGTCATAGTGACCAGGTGTGAAAGAACCAAGCAACATTCCAGGCTAAAGCCCCTGAGATCCATCGGGCTGGCACAGGGCAGCTGCACACCCGTGTACCACGGGCAGTCTGGGGTTTACAACCATGTGAGGTCTGCTCAGAGAGAACCTCAGAATGCAGTGCAGCTTCCTGCTTTTGGGACTGGACGTAGCCTGCTTTACACCAGGCTCCAATACCTCTGCTTAGCACGTACCCTCACAGCTGGTCATTCAGCTTCACCATCCCCAAGGACTCGATTTAAGCTGGCTGAAACAACAGCAAAGGTGTCTCACAAAATTCCACCCTGCCAGTCCTTCACCCCACCAGCAAGTAGACCTCTTCAGTAACAGCGGCTGTGGTAGCCCTGCAGCACCCAAGATCACAGGCTTCCCAGCTCAAACTCTACAGCAGACACGAGGCACCAGGTCTTTGCCACCAAATCCTTCCTTACAAACAAGCAGCAAGCTTTTTGTACAGCATGATGTGAGGCCATGCCCAGCCAAACACCAGCCACTCCAAGGGAAGGGCTGAGTTACAATTAATGCCAGACTGGGAAGTCACTTTGCAATATGGATGGTCATTTATTTATTTATTGTTTTATCATGACACATCAAATGCTATGGCTGCAATATCAGAACATGATGTCATTTATAAAATATCAGTATTATTAATGCGGTGGTAAGATATTGTTAACATTTACAGAGAGGTGTATAATAATTCCATAGCTTTGCCTCAGTGACAAAATACACTGGCAAGCAGATGATGGATGGAATATAGTGACTCTTTATTATCATGGTTTTTCCTCCTTGATTACTGAATGGCCTATAATGATATCAATAATTGTTGCTGAATCTAATCCTTTCAAATATGGTAGATATATCCTTTGCTTTTACAGTATGTGTCAGAATAAAAGAGAAGCATCTGAAAAATAAAGAAAAGGCATTTCCTTACAAAATGAGATGAAAAAATAAAACAATATAAATGGAACTTTCAAGTGTTTCTTTTTATATTTAAAGCTCTTAATAAACTGTATTTAAACATTCTTAAATAATCATTCTGTACCTTTGATTTTCTGTTTCACCTTTGGAAACAAATAGAGTAATCTCACTATAAATGTGTGCAAATAGAAAATATATAAATATATTTATGGCCCACGTCATAAAAAGGTGGTCTCAGAATTCTCATTTTTACAATGATCGGTCGGATTTCTTTTCATTTTGTCCTGCAAGTTATTTGAGCTCTCGTCTTTTAAGCCTTTGAAGTCCACATGCAAAGAAGAGCCAAGCACACACATACTGTCCTGTGTTTCATTTTGTAAACTGCTTGATGACACCTGTAAAACAGTCCCAATGTGACTGAACAGTGGAGTTGACGTGATCCACTTCAACAAACTGAAGTCTGCTTGGTCGACTGCTGAGCTCCATGGGAATGTTGTTCCCAGAGGCAACGACTCCACCTCTGAAGTGCCACATTGAACTTCATGAAACCCCATGGACCTTTCCAGACCACTTGCTGATGAGGGGAGCTTGTTTTCCTCATACAACACAGCACCCTGGGGAGAGGCAGCCGCAGTCTGATCTGTTTTATGGTCTGCCTTTGCGTCCTCTCGGAGAAGTGAATCCCTTGTTTGAGGAGAGGCTGGCAAAGGAGTGCTTTGGTTATCAGCCTTATAACAATCACTAGCATTTGAGCCAAGGCTCAGGGAGAAGCTGTCTGCAAAGAGTCGTGTCTGACACATTGTCTCCTTTACATTCAACTTGCTGAGAAGCTGGGCACGAGTCTCTGGGGACAGTTTACTCAGCTGGCGTCCAAGCTGAAGCTGGGTTGGGAATAGTGTTCCCTGAAGGGTTCTGTACAGGAATCTGCAAGATGAGAACGGGCACGTGAGAAGAAATGAAAGGAGGAAATACCCAAAACGTTATTAAGAGAAAATATCCAAGACAAAAGTGCAACACAGAAAAATAAGACATTTCTATGTGCCGTTCCTATGCTCTACACAAGAAAGCTGCAGATGGACAGCTCTGGGTGCTGTGCTAATATTTTGATTAATAACTTAATTAGGCAGTGTAATAAATCTGTATCTCTAGCCAGTGGTCAGTGGATCCCCATTGCCTTTCCTCATCAGGAAAAATGAAAAACTCTATGTAATCACAAGGTGCTGTGATTACACACAGTCTTTCATCTTTCCTGACGAGGAAAGGCAATGGGGATAAGTCTGCAGAGCAAGCTTCCTACATCTACAAATAAGCAAGTATGTTCACAACATACTGTCAGAATTTGGGTACTGTGCATTTTATGTAAGGATGGACTGAATCCGGAAGCATGACAGAAAACCTCACAGGGTAGCAAACCTCTGCATGGCCAGGAGGTTTGACCAACAGTCTACAATTATCCCATTCCTGTGGTCCTTGGCCAGGAGCTGTGGTCTGTTCCTGCAGTCAGGAGCACAGAATAGGTTAGACAACCTGAGTTCAAATAATCAGCTGCTGAAAGAAACTGACTTCACTGTTAGGTAAAACAAAAGACGGGGAGTGGAAAATGTTCTTGCTCTCCCAATCATATGCATGAATTGCCTTTACATACAAAGAAAAGGTGTGAGAGAAGATACAATACCTGGGCAGCAATGCAGCAACTGGTGATATAATACAAGTGAAATAGAACATAGGGTCTCCCATCAGCCTTTCCATTGTCCAGTAGGGATTGGATGGAGGATGGCAGACTGGGCAAGAAGCATTGTAAACCAGAGCCACAAAGAAAAATAAAATGATACTGAAGATGCAAGATGACCAGTGGAGGAAAGTCTAGAACAAAGACCAAAAAAATCAGCAATGTAAGTATAATGGATCTTTATACTCTGATAAGTTTGCTGTGACTTAATTAAATTAAAACTTCTTAATTTCTGGAGTCAAATCCATGCACAGCAGAGTTTAGAGCCTTGTATATTTTAAAATTCTTATTATAAATACAACACTAAAAAGCTGTTTGCAGATCATATTTTAAAACCGTTCCAATGTATTTTAGAATTCCTGCTAAAAACAGAATGTGCTGAGAGAAAGAAGCAACCATCTTATGTTTTTGAAAGGTGGCACTAAGAGAAGAATTATGTCTATGCCAGTGGCTGGTATACATTTATGTAGGCTGTGGGTACCTTACCCAAGTTTTGGTTTCAATAGCCAAATGCAGGATGATGGTGAAAAGAGCTATTGTGGTGATGGGAGTTCCCCAGGAGAAGATATCCACCTCTGAATCATAGTAAGTCTGTAAGAAAAAAAACCAGAATTTAGCCCAAGCTGTGTTGCCAGTTCTTCTCCAAATGCTTGAAATAGAATGGCTTAAACCAGACACTTACAAAATAGGGGATGAAGAAGCAAACCAGGCTTTGATACATAGCATCAATCATGTTCATCCAAAACATGTGTGGTTGGTACTCCTGTGTTATTAAAAAAAAAATTAAGAAAATCAGATCATAATGAAGATCCTATCTGCCAGGATAGGTATTTTGAGGGGGATATTTCAAGGGCAGTCTTAAGGGCTTGGGAAAATAGCTTCATAATGTTGCCAGTCTTTTAGCTACCCTGGGGGATGAAGCATGAACAGTCTACCTCCAAGTCACTCTGTTCTGGGATGAAAGTATTTTGCCTTGCTCAGGCCAGGAAACATTTATGAAGGTGCCCTTTTTTATGCACTACAGTCAGACCACTAATGAACATGAATAAATGGGTTCTACATCACATAAGCATAACCACAAGCACAGGGTATTTATTGTCAGAAGAGAAAACAGAAAATGCACATGTACTTAGAGAACATCCACAAAGAAGGTCTTTAGTGGCAATTCATGCAGCAATATATGCTACAAATATTTATATAAAACACACACACACACACATATATATATATACACATATCTCTTAAGTATGTGCATAAAACTGCTTGCTAAAACCAATACTAAATTAACGTTTTATTTACAGAGATATACAATTGCAGGGATATGGATGGTCATATAAGGGACCTAGATATAAGGAAAAATAGTTTATAAATGTAAAAAATTTTATATAATTTTGGTATATATTCTACATCTCCAACAACTGGGTTGATCAGATCTTCTTCCTTTTGCTGAAAATATCATTGCAGACTAAAAATGGGAATGGAAAGATGCACAGAAAGAATTATGGTGTTACTTGGCCGGCTGAACTAACGTGGTTAATTACTGCATCAGATTGCTCAGAGGATTGTGGAATCTCCAGTGTTGGAGACATTCAGAACTGGATTATTTAAAGACCTGAGAATCCTCATCCCAGTTTGAAGCTGTTTTGACCAGAGGTCTGGATCAGATGGCCTCCAGAGCCATCTAAACTATTCTATTATTCTATATGCCCTTTTGAAAGAGATCCCACCTGAAACAAAATCTTTAAGTTTTTAAAATCCCTTTTTAGGTAACTATAAAGAGAATACAGTCAATAGATAAAAAAAAAAACCAAAAAAAAAAAAAAAAGAAAACAACAACAACAAAAAAAGCCCTTAGAATGATTTCTGGGCTTCTCTATGAGAAATGACTGTTCTGTGAACCTGGGAAACTTCTCAGTTTGCCAGCTGAAGACAGGCAGACATAACCTCCCAACAAGCCTTAAGGCATTACAAGATTTCTATCATCCTAAAAATGTGCAAGAGAGGAAGGTATTAATAGTACAGATCTTTCAAGTGTAATGCACTGAAACAGAAGAAATGTAGAAATCACACAACAACAGATGAAAAGGACAGAGTTTGGACTAATGGACTAAAATAAGTTACACTCAAATTCTCCTTTCATCTTTCCAGGAGAGTATCTAGCAATGCCATTACATGTGTGGGGTACAAAATACAGGTGTACACTTGGAGGGAAAAACCACTTACTGTGTCCTCTCAGAGGACAGCTTTGTAAGACACTTTTAAGAAGGCTTTTGCCTTCAAAACAATGTCCCCATATAGATAGTTTTGCCAAACTGCAAGATTTTCCCACGATACACTGTACCTGTAATTACCAGGAATGGTTTGGCTCAAATTTCTTCTGCAATTCCTTTTGTTTTCATGGTGTTTCCAACATATATTTCAGCTGAATCTGTCATCTGTGGCTACCTCCCTCAGAGACTAAGTTTATCATGCTTACTACCAAGGCCATCTTTCTCTCCTTTTTGTAAAGGGCTGGGAACTGAAGTTTTGAGCAAGTACTGTGAGGTTATTCTGTAAAAGCCTGCACTAGCTACAAGGTGCACTCTGTTTTATTTTTGTGGTTATTTGTGAGCCTGGACCATGAAGGAGGTGTTGAGTTTAGGTTGAATTAAATCATCCAGCCTTTTCTCCTGACACATATTGAAAATATGGCCGGTTGGGGCTTTGGTTTTTTTTTTTTTTTGTTGTTAGTTTGTGTGTTTTTTGTTTAGGTGTACTTTTGGCATTTTGACTCAGATAAGAAATATCACAAAGTAATAACACTGACTTCTCAGACTATATTTACCACTCATCTACCCTTTAGGAGCAGAGCTGATTTTCAGTTGAAACTAAAGATGTTCAGGAAAGAAATTGCAGTAAGCAAGAAGTTTTTACCTCCATATTCTGTCCGCTTTTATAAAGCTGAGGTACAGCAATTAACACTTCAGCTGGCACATCCTTATCCAGCACACCAGTAATAAGTTGTGGAAGAGAAGAGAAGAATAAATTAAAGAAGATCAGATACCACTGATCAATCATTGATGAGCCAGAGAACCCGCAGTAGAACTGGTACCAGAAGAGAAGGGCCACAAACATCTGAAACAGAACAAACAATGCTGGTAAATATAACAAGATAAAGAGGATCACCATCCCACTGTGTTCTGAAAACATTCTGATTCCAGCTCTGCAAGGACTTATCTATGAATGCTGAACACGTGAGCAGTCCTTGTGAGGATGCCTACTCTTTAACTCACTTCCTGATGCATGGACTACTTGGCTAAGCTGCAAACATCTGGCACACCTGCAAGTCTTTGTGCTGCTGCAACCTTAGATCTTGGGCATCACACAAAATTAACGTTGAGCTCAAGAGAAACACAGAGGTGCAATTTAACTAACTGTAAAAAGCTCTCCCAACCACCACCAACCTCCAGGTAAATGAGTACCGATGTCACAGCACTTACACGACTACTGTAAGAACTAGAATTTCCACAATAATATCCTCTGCTGGCTGGAGATGTTTTGGGAGACTTTTGCCATTTACAACAGATAAATGCAGAGCTTTTTTGCAAGACCAGCATGAGACTAGTATCAGTAAGAAAGGTGAAACTGTAAGGTCCAGAAAAGTTGTCTTAACTACTCAGTCTTTTTGCTTCGACATTCAGCAAATTAGCAGTGCTGTAATGATTCCTCAATCTCCCTTCTTCTTCAGCTCGAGGAAGAAATCAGATGCATACACAGATGCAGAGGGTTTGTTCATCTACTTGGGTTAGCATCACCCAAAATGAAACAAATCACACAACTCATTTTTTCTACAATGTCTTCAGCATGGAGAATCCAGAGGGCTCAATAAAGTTGCTGATTTCAGATGATGATGAAGGATTTGAGGCCTAGAAAAAGACAGGCAGCTTCCTAGAGAAGGAAATAAATTCCCAAGCTTGGTTCTCCTAAAACTAGAATTTTTATTATTCTTTGTAAAATGATTAAAACCAGAAAACTTTTGGAAAATGTTGAGGGTTTTGATCCTTTTTAACAATGAAGATGGGAAATGACATGACCTCTTCTTCCACTTCCTCTTCTTTCAGTCAGATGGAGAATGTTAACCCTTTGTGAATTTTAGATATACAGAGAAAATACAGATCTGTTCTATCTGTATGCCCAAATGTGGCTGAAAATTAAACACAGGAGGAAAAAAAGGCTATGTGTGCTTAGTCAGTGAAAGCTGCTTTAAGGGGAGTAAACCTGTCTTGTAAAGGGGAATTGCCATAGAATAAGAGGAGAGTCCTGCAGTACACAAATGTACATACATGTACGTGTGTGTGTGTGCATATACATACACACACACACACACATATACACATAAAGTAGATAAATGCCCAGGGAAAGTTTACATACTACATTGAAGTGGCTTGTATATGAGCAGCAAATACACCTCACTGTTAGTGAGCCCATTCTATAAATTACCCTAGGGAAAGGTAAATGGTAGTATTTTTGTAAGCACAACCTCTAGAAAAGTTTCTGTAAATGTATTTCAAGAAAAATACCTTCCTATGGCCCAAACAAAACTGAGTTACCAAAGCTTACCCTCTTCAGTACAGTTGTCTGGGACATGGCAGTTTCATTCCAAAATGTAACATATTTTGGAAATTATTTCTTCTCCAACCCAAAACAAAACAAAAAAAAAATTCTTGAGTAATTTCTCAAAAAGGAATTACAATAAATATGTGATTTTATGTACTTTTTTCTCACTGTTTTGAAACAAAATGCAACTAATCCTGGACATAGTAAATTTTCTCGCTAGAGCCTTGCTAACTTGTCTTGGAAACAATTTGGCTTTGGCAAAAATAGGCATTTTGATGAAAACACAGTCAGTTGAAAATTTTCCTACCACCTCTACTATGGGTCTTAATAGTGCTGTTGAAGAAAGCTATTCAAATAAATGAGGCTTAAATCAGATTTTGTTTTTCTCCTGAAATTTTATTTTGTATTAAACAAGTTTTTTATTTTACTTCAAATGTTCTCTCTTGCCTCTGCGTATTACCTCTCTGAAAAACACAAAACAAATTTACATAAAGATTTTAAGTAAAAAAGGTTTCCCTTCATCCCCTGCCAGATGAGACTGTTTTATGAATGTGGTCCCAGAGGAATTTCTCAGTGAATGAAGTATATGTCAAAAAATTTTCAGTGCTGCCTTGCAGAGACAATGTATAAACAGGAAGAAGATGTGCATACCTGTGCAGGTAAAAATTTGTTTATATGAAATCCCTTTTCATCAAGCTCAGATATTGCCAGTCATGCTACGTTTTAGTTTCTATTTTACTTGTATTTTTATCATCTCCATGAAGCTAACCATCTTCTTGGATAAGTCGTCTAAGTTTTGAAATGGCTTTTGCAGCAATGTGAAGTTTAAATTTTAAATTAGATAGGTTCTAGTGGAGAACAGAAAATTTCGTAATATGAACAAATGGGGAAAAAAACCCACTCGAGCAAACAGAAAACTTGCAGAACATCTGCAGTGTAGCTATCTTGACTCTCTTTGGAGAATCATCCAGAATAGCCTCCTTGCAGAAGGTTTGGGCACGCCTATTTTTCTATTTTTAACAATCTTTCCTTAAGGGCAGGCACTGTGTCAGACATATTCTTGTCTATATCCTGGATATCTAACTACAGTTTAGAGTAAGAAGCAACAAGTATTTCTCAGAAAGCTTTGAAGGCTGCCAAAATACAGCCAACACAAAGAGATCTCATCAGTTATTTTCTAGCCTTGAGGCAGTAGCTTCTGAAAATGTCTTATTAAAAATGGCACGAGAAATAGTCATCAAGGGCAGTTGTACCATAGAAAATGGAAGATTTTACCCAAGCTGAACAAAAGCATTGATGTACAAGCAGCATCTCGGGCTGCTGATTGCTGGAGTGTCTTATGTGCATTACTTCTGGGTTGTTTTTCTTTTTTTTTTTTTTTTTTTTTTTAATTTTTAATATAAGATGGCTATGCATACACCTCTTGGAAGTTCAGATTTCATACAAACATCCAGCACTGGGGATGGGAGTACAGTTGTTCAGCATCATTCAGGATCAAGCCTTAAAAGTGATGCATCTGAACAGCACCACATGTTTTCACTGCTGGACTTCAACAGGTGGCTCTCCCAGGGCAGCATGACTTAAATCCGCTTGCTATTTCTAACTCAAGCAGCAGCTCAGATCACAAAGTCCCTTCATTATTCTGAAAGGGCACTTGCATGCCGTCCCTGCTCTGACCCCAGAATGTATTTTAACACCCTTGTTTTAGCAAAAAGATACTTCGTTAATCCTTTAATACCCTTAGGTATTCTGGTGATGTTCAAAATTTTGAGCAAATGATGGTTTTATTCTGATAAAAATTGAGGATTAGATTAAAACTGAAAAGCAACTTTTACAAAACTGAAAGACACTTTTTTCCTTATACTGAGGACAAAATCCAGACTCCTGCACACGATTCATACATTGCCCTCTTAAGCAAACAGAGGTATGAGAGCTCTATCTCTCCTCTTTTTCTTGGATCTTCATATGCCTTGCTCCCAAGGTGATTTGTAGCTGTTACAAGTGAGCAAATATATGTGCCTGCCAGTGACTCCCACCCAGCTGGTGGTATTCTTGGTTTCCTTGTTAGGCTGTTTTCAATCAATCATCTTTGTACTCCAAGATCAATGCAACGGGTCTTTGTTGAAGCCAAGGAGTTGAGCTGCTTCTGGCTTGATGCCCAGTACTGGATTGAGCCTTGTTTCATACACCAGGGAGGAAACACGATCCGTCGTCTGTTCTTTACCACCGTGTGCTTCCTTTCTAATGAACTTTTTTGATTAGTTGGAAATAAGATAAATCAAGAAAAAAAAACCTTGCCAGTCTCTGCATCTGAGACACAGAGAGGACACAAATTATCTCAAGTCACTAAGAAATATGTACAGTGATTCATAAACAATGATGAGATACAGTCAGGAAGAGAAAACACACTCAACTGCTACTTGGGACCAATGCTGGATGACTTTGGCATTGAAGACTCCTGTATCCAGCCAGCAAAATTCTGCAAAACTGCTCTGCAAAGAAACTTTTCTTCAGCAGTGCTTGTTATTTGTGTTACCTAATTTGCACATTCAGCAGCACACTGTAGCTGTTATGGAGTGGGTCCCGTATTTCTGCAAATGGCAGCCAGCTGTCTTTCAGCTCTGCAAATTTCTTTGCAGCTTATTTATAAACCATTTGAAGGCTGACCTAATGCTCACTTAGCACAAAATAAACCCTGGAAACATGTGGTGCCATAAAGCTGCCAAGTCAAACACTTACTGCATTTTTGTAGAAGAAATACAGCACCATGTTGGCGAGTCGGGAATAACACCAGTGGCCATGAACAAGCAAAAGCTTCTCCAAATGCCTGAACCTCGGGATTGCAAAGTCGCTTGCCATCACCGCCTTTAATGAAAAGAAGGTTGGAATCATTATTGCAAAGCACCACCTTCAACACTAACAATGAATCTAGTCATCTTCTCGACTCCTACAGGCAGTGGAAGTTGTACTCATGAAGAATGAAATTCATGACAGTGCTTATGAAGTGCAGCTATCGCTGCACGGATTTGAAATACCCATGAGCAAATGTGTCAGCTTGGCAGGACATGCAAGGCAACCTGGTCCTCGCCCAGAGGAGATTACAGCCTACATTTCAGATGGTGACAAGCAACAACAAAAAGCAAGAGGTGGGAGAATAGCTGGCAATTGCAGTTGCATGAGCATGAAGGTCCAGGGTTCATGTGTGAAGACCTTGGTGGATGTATCTTTCTCTGTAAGAATTACAGCGTACTTACAGGGCAAAACGAATTTCCAGGGAATAAGATAAGAACAGCACAATTAAGTGGTTGCATCATAGTGATTTGACTTTAAAAGACAAAACAATAAAAATATTAGTTTTAATTTAATTTTCAGACCTGGTTTATACAGTTTACTTGGCTGTCCTGAGATATCAGTATTTTGAGAGTTTTTTAAAATCACACATTTTCTGTAACTGTGTATGAGAAAAAATCACACTAAATGAGAGTCCTCTGGGACTGTGTAGACTGTCAGATGACATTGACAAAATTAATCACAGTTTCTCTCTAATTCTGACTAAATTTCAGGGTACTGTACATCTAGATGAGACTTACTTGTGATATCATGGCTGTTTCATGATTTTCCTTATCCTTAAGACCACACTAAGATTTAATTTAGTATTATTTTACATGTCATTTTCTTTTTTGGTATCACCTTTCTTCTCATAATTCAGTTCAGCAAAAAAAGGAGGAAAGGTGAAAACCTCCATAGGAGCAGTATCTTCCTTACACTCTGCTGGGTATATTTTGGCTGTATTTTTAAATGAGAGACATATTTAAGTTTTCCTAATTCTCTTTCTTGGTAAAACATCCAAAGGGCTCTGTTTTCCCAAGCAGGTGCTTATAGAAGCTATTAAAATAAACTCTAAACCAGTATGCAAGAGAAGGTGTAAAAATGCATTGCAATTTAAGCAGTAGATGTATATAAGGACTGAGACACTTTTTAATAAGTTGACACATCCTAGGATTTCTCAGGTACTCAGACACACTTGTTATAACCTCCCGGCACAGAAGTCTGATTTGTCTTGCAGACATACAGCTATCTTACAGTTTGAGAAGACAGCTATGCTATGTCTGCTTCCTTGTCCTCCACCACATCTCAGCCTATTCCAATGTCAAAACAAAACCGTTAGTTTCATTTGTGCTTCTAACATAGTGCTTCTCAGCAGACTGCGAGAAGTGTCACGATTTTTTTCTTTTTTTATTCTATTTTTATTATGGTGAGGAACACAGAGAGAAAGATATGTTATCCAATTACATTTGCATGTTTACATAGGCTCAAAATACCCACTTGATTATCACATTTTATTTTTTTTTCTTCCAGCTCCACATGCTTCCACAGAATGTGGAAAGAAAATAAATCAGACAGTATTGCTGTCTTAGGCATCTAAATGCTCAACGCCTTCTGAGTACCTGCATGTGTACAATTCTCACAGTTGTTTATAGTAAAGAGGTCTGTGTGCCTCCTTAGGACTTGCAGTAAGGGAAGGGATCTAGAAACATTTTCCACTCTGCTGAACTTTCATTTAGAAATAAAACCAGGTAGTTTAATGAGTTAATGAGAAAACAGCTTTCAGACCTGGATCTATTGCAAAAGCCAGAGGGATTTGAGGACTGGTTATTTTAAGTGTATGAGCTCAGCTGAAAGTGGCATAAAGGGGCAAAGAGTCAAAAAAAATGCTGTGAACAGTTTATGCCTGCATTAGGAAAAGAAGTATCTGAATTAATACACAGATGATGAAGCTTGGTAAGTTCATAAGAGGTGGTAAGACCCAAGAAATATGTTTGCAGCATATTTTTTTGAATTTATAGGTTTGGAAGGGAGCCCACAAAACCAGCCTTCTCTGAGCTCTCTGGAACTTGGACTGCCTGCAGAGTGATACTGCAGAAGTTATGCAGGATTTGAAGAGGCATATACATTGAAAAGAGTATGATAAATAAGAAAATATCTACTGACTTTTCTCCAGTGACCTATCCTAGCTTCTGCTGATCTGGAGTCAGAAAATGCCTAAAGTTGATACCCAAGTTCATGGCTCACTTAAATTTTTGTTTTATAAGTTTGTGTGTTGACCCAAATGAATTGCAGCATTCATGAAATCCCATGAAGTAAAATTCTATAGCCAACTTGTGCACTGTGTGAGGGAGGCCTCTCTTCCCTTTTGAGCAAAACATCCAGCAATGTTGCAAAAAATGCAATTTGGGTCAGAGAACCACCCACTGGTAACTATGTTAAGGAGCATGCTCATCTGCTCAGGTCGTCAGGATGGAAACACTTCCCACTTTCCTGGTAGAGCTATTTGACATAGACTCAGCTACTCTTCTCTTGCAATCAGCCTGCCCAAATACAAGACAGGTTGTGGAAATAAGGTATCCTCCTCGTTCTCTGTGTCTTACTGCCACGTCTGGTCCTAACACTGCAACTGATGTGCACTAGCAGTAGAGGAGGCTGAGATAAAACATACATCCTACACATATACATCCTCTCTTCTGGGGATGTGAGAAGTGCCTCTTACACAGTAGTAAATGCAGTAATCACAGGTGGAACACATGCAGAAGACTACAAGGCAAGCACCCTCATCCTGCTATTCCCTGTGACTGGAAATGTGGCCAAACCAAGACTTGCTAAAAGGTGTAAGGAGCAGTGGTACTGCAAAGGGCCACAATTTCTACTTTCTTTACTGTTTTGCTGTCTGAATCAGCTGAGTGAGTGAGATGTGTGGGTGGCTGGGCTAAGGGTCACTACCACACCATGCAAATAGCTACATCAGTTGTACTGACTTATGCAACCACTCCATAAAAGAAGTATACCCAAGCAATACAGGAGAGAAGGGAATAAGATGAACCTTTATTTCCTAAACAATGCATAGCTGAGCATTTTTTCTCCTTTAAACAATTATTTAGCTAATTATTTCTTTAATCATATTGCTCAGAGAGATCTGATAAGTTCAATTTTCTGAGAAGGCAGAGTGTGTGTAAACTCATCACAGATCTCAGAGCAAGTGTAAGCTCAAACTCAAGCTGAAAGAGCCCTTATAAGACAAAACTGGCACTCCTCAGCACAACTTGCTGCTTTTCCTTTATTTGTGCTGACTATCCAGAGGCAGTCTGAACAATCTGATCTATAGGAAATGGCTGTTTCATGCCCTCATGGGAGTGCTTTCCACTGGATGAGCAACATTACCTGCATGCCTTCTTGACCAGAGATCCCCACACCAACATCTGCCACTTGGATCATGCTGACATCATTAGCACCATCACCTAAAGATGACAAAATGCAGTTTTGCTATCACTAACAGACCAACAACAGCTGGCAACAACAAAACAAAGTTACAGTTACAGTTACACAATAACAATTGTTATTGAGTGTTGGTTGAGTATAGTAAGAGAGACGTTTACTAAGTGTTGGTTGGGTGTAGTAAGGGAGATGTGCAGTAGGAGAGGATACACCTTTAGAATATAAGGTTCAAAGCTTGCAAAGTTTCCAAGACATTCTGATCTTTTTAGACCTTTTTATCACAGGAAAGTAGCAACAAAACAAATTCATCTCTTTTTAATAATACCTAAAATTCAGGTATGAGGCTTGAACTGAACCAATAGTAAACAGTAGAAAGATGAGAAGCATCCCCAACACTTCTGCTTCCTGGTTAAGAGTCTGACTGTGATCAGGTATGAGTAAGAATTAAATGTGCAAGAAGGCCTAAAGCCAATGAAAATGCCTACCCTGTAAAAATACTAAAAAAAGTTAAAAAGTAGATGAATGAAAGAAAAAGTCAAGAGAGTAGGGTTGACCAGTCTGAGATCTTCAATACACCCAGGACTGGTAGATTTGATTGGAATGGTTGCAGAGCCACCACCCCCTACTCTGCTTCCAGTCACGATCCCACAAGTGATATGGGCCGTAGAAAGGATACCAGAATGAGATATGTATCTAGTTCCTATCCTCTTAAATTTACAGCCAGTGTACTAATGGAAAATGATACTGTTAGCTTATGACAAGACACTTGGTTTTAAACTTCAGTGGCTGAGGTGCACACCACATGTCACCAGTTTCCCTGCTGTTGGCACGTGTAAGGGTGGTATCCACTCACCAGACAAAGCTGACGTCTTTGTGACTGTGTGATACAGAATCACAGAATTCACAGAATCACAAGGGTGGAAGAGACCTTCACAATTATCAAGTCCAACCCGTGCCCTAACACCTCAACTAAACCATGGCACCATGCCATATCCAATCTTTTTTTAAACATATCCAGGGATGGTGACTTTACCACCTCACCAGGCAGACAATTCCAGTACTTTATCACTCTTCCCATAAAAAACTTTTTCCTAATACCCAACCTGTATTTCACTTGGTGCAGCTTAAGACTGTGTCCTCTGATTCTGTCAGTTGCTGCTTGGAGAAAGACCCCCACCTGACTACAAGGAAATAATCCTTCCTTTCAGGAAGCTGTAGAGAGTGATAAGGTCACCCCTGAGTCTCCTTTTCTCCAGGCTACAACCCAAGTTATCTTATGTTGGTTAAAAGGGGGGATGCATACAGCTAGGCTTTAAGCCAGAGCAGGAGCTTAAGCTCAACTCATAGGCTCAAGATGCTCAGAAAGAATGAACATACAAGCTGCCCAGTCTCCACTAGTGTTTTTAAGCATACTGGATAATTCAAGTTAACGAGCCAGATGTTTTTTACAACATATGCAAATTATTATGTTCACAGTCAGTTAGCCAAAGATATAAATTCAGTAGGAGGCAGGCATATTTGAGCAAGATATAGTATATTAAGCATGAAGATTGTGATAATCAGCACATACTTGGTGATGCTGATGTCACACAAGTCTGGCAATTATTATATATACTTAGGGTTTCTCATGGGCAGATCCCACCCATATGTGTTCCAGCTATAATTAACCAATACAGAATACGCTGAAATAATATCTTCTAATGAAACATTAACCTAAACGTGAGATAAGGAAAGAAGAGCTGGTTGACTTGTGTTAAAATCATAGAAACATGGAAGATCCCGTCAAACTTAAGAGAGATGGACTGCCAAAGTCTCCCCTTTGCCAACTGAGTGATCAGGTGGGAAGAAGTGTTAGTGTTATTATGATACCAGTTGTAAATCCACTCTCCATAATGACAAGGCCAAGTCATAGCCTGTGCTGTATGGCTAACTTGTGATGATAAACACAGAACCTTGAATTTAAGCATGATCGGATGAAACAGCACTGAGCACAATTTTTTTGGGGTGTAATACAGTGATTGCAAAATGGTGTTTTGCACAGTATAAGATAACCCAGTTCTTCACATCTGTGTTTAGACATGTCAAAACCTCTTAGCACAACTGGGTCCTGATTACCTAACTTCTGTAGGAAGAAATCCCAAATACTACTGCAGAGTTCTAGTCTGGTTTTGAGTAAGTATGTTAGAATAAATATGTTAGAATTGTCCATCATGTTTTCAGACAAAACTGGAAGGCTGCTTCATTTGTGAGGCAGCTGGGAGGGTCCTGTTGCACGTCAAAAAAATAAAAATTTTCAAGACACAGTATACATCAAGGCAGACTATTATAAACTAGTATTTTAGTATTAACTAAAATAGGAGGTATTTACCTATTGCCAAGGTCATTGCTTTGAGTTTGTCTCTGACTAGTTTCACTACCATGCTCTTTTGGAGTGGGGTAGAGCGACAACACAGGACTGAACGGCATCGCTTGGCTAGTGCAAGAAATTTATCTTCTAATGCGGGTTCCAGGGCATAAGCTAGAGTCCTTCCATCAATGACTAGGCCCAAGCTGGAAAGCACAGAGGAAGAGGGTGGATAGAGAGGGGTGAACCCAACAGTCATGTTTCCAGTAGCTCCGTCTATTGTGTTGTTTGAAAATTTAGACTCTACGCATTGCAGACACTGTTCCAGCAAGACAGCACATGTCTCCTGAAAAGAAATTCAAAATAAAAATGCTTGAGAGAAAAGAACATGTATTCAAAGGCTTGTGTTTTCTGTTTGTTTAGGCATAACTAATATGGGGAATGTATTATTTGCTGTGCTGTTAAAGTTTTAATTTCTAATAATCTTCTACTTGTTCTGAACACAATTCTTGCAGAAGGTATGACAACAGTAAAGAGTAGAAAGGCTTAAAATCTAACTCTTCTTTAACATGCACTTTTGTATGCTAAATTTCTTTTAGCTCCTTCTCAGAATAACAGTGCTGAGAAATGATATATAATTGGTACCAAGTTAAGCATGGTGATGAACACCATTATGGTGATGAAAACCATGTATACGCCCACAACTCACATCAAAGAGTTATGCATTGTTAAAGGCCAATTAAAGGTTATTTAAGCTGAAATCTCTCTCCTAGCCACACTCAACTAGAAGATGTTATTGAGAATATACGAACATTTAAAAGAAATGCTATTGGTCTTACAGAAAAGCATGACTAAAAAGAAAAACCATGGAAAATTAATTTACCAGTTCAGTTGATACACCCAAGAATGGAAAATGCTGTTATCTTTTCTTCCTCTTTGAAAGAAATTGGAGCTCAATACTGATGGCCTACCTCTCCTCTGCTGATCTGAAGTCCAATTTTATCACCCCATAAAAGGACTACAGCACTATCAGTCTGGTTCCTTGTATGTTAGACCGTATCAGTAAACTCTTTGTGACTGCTTGCAAACAAGATGAGCACAGGAAAGATCAGTAATTCAGAAGGATTAGAAAAGGTCTGTTAGGAAGCAAGGCATTACTGTGGATGTGGTTTTCTGCCTCTCACTGTTAGCATCAAAATTTAAATATTGCTTCTATTTCCAGAGAAAAAGCCACCTGAGAAAACATGAATGACTGAGTTATCTAAATACTACATTTCAGTGGCATAAAATAAAGCACAAATTATCAACAGGTTATCAGTTGCTTTCTTTCTCAACATGCACTTAACAGGTTGTTTTTAGACCCATAATAACAGGTTGCTTTTTAGACCCATTAGTGCCAATACACAGAAATAGGGACGTTTTGAGAATGCATACCGAAGAAAGTGATTTATGCTGCTATGGCATATTTTCATTCATGGTGGAGTTCACTACACACATGTTTTCAGTGAGGTTATGATACATGGTGCTATGGTTTAGAAGCACAATTCACTGAAAAGTATTCAAAGAAATGTCCTACCTGAAAATTATAGATGAAGCAGGAAAAGAAGAAAAAAAAAAAAAAACAGGAAAAGGAAAAAAGCCATCAAACTTTTAATTGTACAAGTTGTAAATAAAACAAAACTCTTTAATTAGTCAACTTGTATATTGGATCTGCTTACTGATGATTCAGCATTCAAAGTGATGATTTCTTCATCGTGATCTAGTAGCTTGCAGGCATATGCAATATTAACAGCTGTTTCTTGCTTGTCTCCAGTAAGAACCCAAATCTGCAACCCAGCTTTGCGCAAGCTTGCAATGGTTTCTGGAACACCATCCTGCAAACGGTCCTCTATGCCAGTTGCACCTAAACACATAAAAACCCCCAAATATTCCATATTAAATGAACGTCTAGGGTTGCCCTTCAATTTTAATCTTATATTACAAAACAAAACCCAAAACAACCAGACCAGCAGCCACTTTTACCGGGAGACAGCTAAACTACCAATGGTTGCAAGATCTGGGCAGCATTTTTGGGGTATAGAGGAGGAAGAAAGGAAAGTAGCTGTGGTAAACAGTTGCATGAAGAATAAACAACAAATCCAGAATTCAAAATGTCAAAAGCAACCAGATGCCACTCCCCAGAGGTTCATGAGGCTTGTTGTCTCTATGCTCTATATCTACGTCATTTCTGCTGAATGTTGCTAGAGGAGCTATTGGTTCTTGGAGATCATTTCAGTTCCTAAAGGTCTTAACTGCCTTTTCTCAGCAAGAAGAGAGATGTACTAGAAATTCCTCTTTTGAAGGGGACTAACAGCAGGACTGCAGCTTGGCAACAGCAGATTAGACTGCAAACATAAACCTTTTAGTGCCTTGTTGCTGCTCTTTGCTCTTGCAGAAAGATGCTGGTGATCAAATGAGACACAGCAGGGAATAAATCACAAATCTTTTGACCATGATGTGAGAGTAAAATGTGTATTTTCATGCTTTCAGTGCATCTTTCTACCTGTTATAAGTGACTGGGTATCTGTTTTACACTTACATAAATCAGTTGACAAGATTTTCATATATATGAAAAGTGGCAAAAAGCCACTCAGGACCAAGCTCAGTGTCACCACAGGTACATCAGTGCTCCACTGAGTGTCAGAGAGACTTCAACGTGAGGAAATGCAAGCCCTGCCACTAGCAAATGAGGAAGTGACAGACATGCAAGTTACCTGAAAAATGAAACAAACTTTTCTCAGCTAATTATTTCTTCTATGGTTCTTCCTTGAAAAAAAACATTAACAACAGAAGTCCCCTTAAATCTGAGCACCAGTCATTTACACGAAAACACATTCTTAGGGCAATGTTGGGAAAGGTATCCAAATAAAGGAAAATATATTCCAGACTGAATTTTTATTCTTACAACCTAATGATGATTGATCATTCCAAGCTACAAACTACAGTATGAGGTTCTTGGGGAATGACTGAACTGATAGTTTACTACTGGCCAGAGCTTGTTTGTCGGGCAGCTCAGTTTCACCTTTTCTTCCTTTTCACTTTTTTTTTCAGCTCAGACTGCAGCCAGAGCCAACAGGTACACACATGGTGGGAAATTTATTACGCTGGTCTGAATTAGACAACTCATGCCCCCCTTTAAGTCAGGGAAGAGAACCAGACACTTCAAGGGCATGATTCATCTAATCCTAAATCAGATATCTAAGTCAGACCAAATGAACTACACTTTTTTTGTCTCCCCATTGGTTATATGTCGAGCCTTAGAGATCTGTAGTAGACACATTAAAAGTTGGGTGAGGTGGATCTGTCTCCCAGCGACATGCATGCGGGTAATTAGTGAAGGTCTTTCAACATCTCAACTCAAAAGAGTATGATTTAGCTCTTGCAATACTTTTTACATACACTCATTTTAACTGCAACCCCTTGCCACAGAATACACAGGCCCCAAGTGCATGAGCTGAACCTGATGTATATGAAAGTTGATGCCTCTCACAGATGCAGTTTGTGAGCTTTGCTGTGTGTGTCTCTGGTGCCCCTGGAGTCAGGGAAGTCTCTGACACGTTGAAGCAGCACTGAACTAATGAAATTCTGTAGACACTGAACTAATGAAATTCTGTAGCTTGGGCCAAGTCCTCCTCTTCTTTAGAGCAGCACTTCACATTTAGGATATTGCGTAAAATTCATCCCTGGTATTACTCCACTTATTTCACTAGTGATAAAATGTTGGCAGAAGCAAGGAAAACAGGGTATGTTTTTTATGTTAATTATATCCTATTCCTTTGTGGTGCTGCACATGACAGCCATGATAAAGTCCCACAAAAGCCAATTTCTATACTGTCAGAAACAATTTAAGGGAAAGATTTCATAGCCAAGCTTTCAGATTTGTTATCACATTTTAATTTCATGTCCAGCTCTCACTTCATTACCTAGCAGATGCAGATTCTTCTCTATCCTCAGTGCTGACTGAAACAGAAGTTCTTCGCGATTTTCAATAGAGGATTCTGCTTCTAAATGAGTTTTTAACCAACAGCCATACTCTTCCTTGCTGAGAACCTATTACAAAGAGTATGTGAGGGCACAGTCAATATGATGCAAAGGCATTCATACTTTACTGAATAAAATGAAAAAGAAGTTATGAATCAAGAACAATAAAATAATAAATACCTTCAGTAATCTTTGTAAAGACTCTCCTTAAAAGCAAACTAAAAGCCTGCATTTACTTACTCTTTTTGCAATACAGAGGGTCCGCAGCCCATCTACAGCATAAAGATTAAGGTAATTCTGGGTTTTGCTTCGGATTTTTTTTTGATGTTTGCCCCGAGGGTCATCTAGACAAGAATAAAACCATAAATTACTTGTTGAAAAATAACAGCAGCTGAATTGCCTCAGGGAATAAAAACTTGTATACAGTGTTCACTGTACCAGTACTTTAATACTTTTAAAGAGGTGTTGATATTTCCTGGGAAACTCAAGTAAAACATTCAGTTAAAAAAAAAAAAAAAGTATTTTCGTTCTTTTTTCTGTCTTCCTTCTTCAAAAAAGTCACTGTGAATGTATGTGAGAAAGACTTTTTTTTTTACTTAAGAATTTATTTCACCTGAGTATTTTAAGATACCATGATATTATTCACAGCAAACAATACTGTCAGAAAGTATAATTTCAAATACACTACCAGCAAATGTTTTCTGCTTCTCCACAGCTCCTCATGTGCAGAAAAACAACACTTAAAAATAGCACTCAGTCTTCCACCAAGGCTACTATCTCGAAAGAAGTGGAAACAGTGCTCTGTTTTGTATATGTAAGGGCATGAAGGTCCTTTTGTCTGTTATTGCTGTACTGATACGTCCTATCAGCCTGAATCAAGGCAAGAAGTTCTGGGTGTGACTGTGCTTTCATTCAGAGGAGAATTTGCACTTGCAGACCTCACAGCTAGCTTCTACCTCGGATGCCTCAGCAAAATTTCCACTTAGCTTTAAGTGGAACCTTCACTTAAAGCCATGTGTAACTCCTCAAAATGAGGACTGAGCATCTGTTTCTTTTCTCTCTTTAGCTGGGACTGGTGCAGTGTGCTCACTCTGTGATCAGCACAGAGTACTAAATATGATGGCGGCACATTTTGTTCCATCTTATAACGTGAAATGATGTCTCCAAAAATTAAAAACAAGTGATAATTCATCTTTCTTATCATCTAGGATCGTGACAAGTTCATGAAAAAGGTACTGTAGTAGCAATCTTTAATAATATGAACTTCAAGGTTAGCACTTAAGGAAACATACAAGAGGGTAAATTTTTAGATCGAACCATTGAGTGAGAATGACTGGTACCTTCTGGCAGGTTTTCCTACTCCCTGATGTGATACACTTTTTTTTACTAAAGTCTGAATATTTTTGGGGGATGCAGAATGATAGAATTCTGTGACTGGAGCTGTTCGTAAGTTCAGTATTTGAGTTACTGGTACTTGCACAGTAGCCAGTCACTGAGTCGGGTGACCCGAAGTCCTCACCCAAAGCCTGGGCACCTCGAGAGACCTACTATATACAGCACTGAATGAATGAATGTGCTCACCTCATACTGAGAGCCTACGGGCACTATGCCATTATATTAAGCACTTAATACAGGTATATAAATTAGATGGCATAAGTATCTTACTGTTTATACTTTTCAGTGCCCATGTAGCCAGTGTGCACTCATACTGAGTTTGATCTTGCTCTATACTGACTGCATACATATATCAGTCTGTCTATAAAGTTACATAGCATTCAGCACTTTCATATTTATACTGTAGCAGAGTGCATAACTGGGCCTTCAGATGCTCCAGCAGAAACACATACATGTACTGATTTTGTAGAAATAAGGGAACTGTGAGTTTGGAATCCAAATATTCTGGGTTTTGTTCCATTTATCTCAACCATATATCAGAACATTTAACTCACTGTACAGATATTTTCTCACCTTTTTCTGTCCTCTCTAGGTCTGCAAAGCTGGGAGTATATGTACACAGTTGTTCCTAAGGGACTCTGTGAAGATTGTGGTATTTCCTGCATATGTTCATTTCAGCTCCATCTGATTAAGGTCATGTGGTGAATACTGACTGGTAGGAATATTCTCATGGGCCTGTCCATCTACCTATTAATACTACCTATGCTATCACTGTTGATTGTCCCAAAGGGACAATACAGATATATTATTCCAGAAGGACATCCCTACAAGTATTATTTGCAATTGGAAAGCCCTTTCTTACACTATATATGGAATTATGCATATAAGGAATCAGCAGCCTAACACAGTTTCATTTTGCTACTTTTCCATTAGTGCATTATAACCTTTTTGGCACATGTGACTTTGCTGTATAATATAAGAATTTTTTTTTCTGGGAGAAGTACTGCAGCAAACCTTCTTCTAGGCTTCTTGTATTAGTGAGTTTTTTTTTTAACTTTAGAACAATAAAGCAGGCAAGAATTCTTCCCAATTTATTGTGATACATTAACACTCTAGAGAAAAATGCCATATTTTTTGCATATCCCACATGAAATCATCTTATGGGAGTGGCTATTTCAGTGGCTCACTGACTTCAAATGATGCAAACTTCAATAGGTGCTTAAACAGATCAAAAGCTGTTTCTATCCCTTTAAGGTTAAGTGGTGTTAATCACTTCAGAGCTGTCTGAATACCACAGATGCTAATGCAGTGATCATAATGTTAAATGCTCATACCTCCTTCAATGAACAAGACAGCAACTCTCTACAAGTAGAGATGTGTATACTATTTTCTGTGCAAGTTCTCATTTCCAGCATACCAATGACAGCTAAAGTCCCTTACAGCTGTTCATGTGCCTCATCAGTCCTACTCTCAGATTTCTGTGCTCAGAAGTTAGAAGGAGGGAAGGAATCTCTTGCAGACAAAACCCAGTTGTGGAGATTTTTTGTTTTTTAGCTGGGATGCAGTGTCTGCTCTGAGCAGTGTGACCACATGTGAGTGAAAAACAGCAAGGATGTCTCCTCCAGAAGAATGATAGAGAGCTAGTGGCCTTCTGCTTCTTCATTTCCTTCCATAATCTCAAGCTGCAGAAAGCCAATGCAGTCATTGTTTTCTCAATGATTTATGTTCACAGCTCCTGTACGAGTTGGGTATTGACTCAAACAGTAGCTTTCTTATTTATGAACATGGTGACTGTTGAGATAAAGTAAAAACAATACACTCTTGGGAATAATTTCAAGGCTTTTGGAAATATCTGTTTGCTGTCAGAATACACTAGGTTCCACAGTCTTAACTAGATATACAGGCAGAGCAAATAGAATCAATTCATAATATTTTAAAATTTTGAGGCTCATGACAATTTATACTTTCCTATAAGACACAAGGAAGCTAAAACATAATACTTCTGCTTCTAATTTCAGGTTGTTCTTCTCATCATATTCTAAAATACTTCTTTCCAAACAGGAATCTTTGTTTCATGGCATGTAGTGTTTGAGCTGGGAGTTTACAGACATGGTGCTGCCTTGGTCCTTCAGTCTAAGGGCACAAGTCTAAAGACACACACTTGACCAGTGCACAGTTCACATGTCCCTGAAGCACCAAAACAACATAGACCAAATTGTGGGATTAGCTGTTGTGTCCATTCACTTTTTAGTAATTTCCTTAAATTATAAGTGACTGAATTCTTGTAGCATTACATCTCCTCTCACACACATGTTCCACCATCACCAGTGAACTGGATAAAAGCAAAAACAGATCCCACAGTATAGATAACAGCCACAGCATAAATCTTTTGAGGTTCCCTTTACATCCATTGACATGAGGATACTTCGAGCAGAGACAGCTAATCCAGTTCCAGGCGTGAAAGATACTCAAAAGAAATGTCAAATGCTTTTCAGACAGATCTGCTGAAACATACAAATTACTGAAGCCAGCAGGGGCTTAAGAGGACTAGAAAAACCAAGGGGAACTGCTTATGGTGTTCTAGTGGCTGCACTTCACATTGCTTGCAAAAGCAAAGCACACCAGAACTCATAGTTCAATATGGGCTAAAGAAACCCCAAACAAACAAAAAACCCAAATCAAAACAAAAAACTTCCCGCACAATTTCAGAACCACTTTCAATTTGCTTGCCTGTAATGATGGTGGATTTGCTCAGCTACAGACACTGCTCATTCCCACAGTGGCCTTCAGGAACTCTGCTTCTTCGTCTCTGACATATATCACCTTTGATAATGTCGCCATTATTTAATTTTCTAACTGGCCTTACTGTTTTTACCTAGGTGGGCCCTAGACCTGCCTGAAATTTCCCTGAAAATTCCTTAATCCATTGAGTCTATGGACATTGCAGCTTTGAACACAGTCTGTTACATGGTGGTAAAAAATTTAAGACCAGGCATAAAATATTTTTTTCTTTTCTAAATGCTCAGTTCTCATTCTGAGAACTCATTTCCAATCATTATTTTTCTTGGCATTAGAAATTTTCAGTGCTAAAAATTCTCTATTAGTAGGTTGGAAGGAAAGAAGTTTCCATAGATGCTCTACGTGCCTTCTGTGAGATCAGAACTTTGCTAGAAAATTATTCGTGAATACTTTGTTGTTAGTTAAGGACAAGTTGTTCTTAATTTTTTTGGCTCAGCTTTGATTTATATGGCTGAAACCAGAAAACTAATGCCAACATTTTTTCTGTGTTTCGTTAAACTAAAATTACACAGTATAATCCTTTCACATTTGTTTACTCCAACTAATGTCAAAGTAACCACAAAGTCAATGCTTTAGTGAAACATGGGAAGTACCTCTAGCACTTTGGGGTTCTGTCCATTCATATTGGGGTAATCTTTAAACACTTAAATTAGATGCAAACTGATTAATGCAAACTAAAACCCATGAGTCTCCTCTAACTTCTGAAAACTTACAGGATTCTTCTTGAAATCAACTGATTACAATTAGTTATTTAAAGTTGTCCCTGCTCCCTAGGACATTTGGGTACTGGATAATTCTCCATGCTTTATGGAAATTCCAAGTTCACAGCTACATGTCTACTGCTTGCTAGTCAATGATGGATTTGAAGCCAAGATTTCTTGTCGGAACAGCATCTCTCCGCCTTGCCACAACCCTTCTGTTTGGATGGCTGATTGATTCACATTGCCCTTTAGCATCATAGTTAAACACAAAAAAAATGTGCTGCTTCATGCAACATATTTCAGCAAAAGGATGTAAGGACTTACAAATGAAACAGAGGGAAGCAGCAATAAAAAGTACTTCAGTTTCATATAAAATACTCAACTGTCCAAGCACTGCCAGGCAGGTTTTTATAAAGAAATGTAAATTGCGTTGGCTGAGTTGTAAGAAATTCCTTTAAAATAAACCTGGCTGGTAGAAGATCTTCTACGGAAATGATCTTCACTCATCCTTGTGAGGTAAGGAACCAGTAATTCGTTACAGAAAATTAACAATAATTACAAAGTATTATAAAAGAAGGGTAATGGTCGCCATTCTACAAAATGAGAAGCAGGCAAGTCTACCTGCTAGACAAGGCAGTAAGATATGATGAGATCTTCAGCAACTAACTCCTTCCCAACCCCCCAAAGGTAAGGAAGAGCTGTACCTGAAGAGCAGGGGAGAAGAAGATCCATAACAACTGAATCTGCTCCTTTAGTGTAAACATTAATTTCATCTGTGAGAGGATGCCTGACCACTACTGACATCCTCTTCCTGACGGAATCAAAGCCCAATGTATGTAGTACTTCAAAGCTTAAGGTTCCCAGGTGAGGTAGCTCCACTGATACCTGGTCAGACAGCCTTCCAACCAGAGAACAGTTATATGCCCTTGCTGCATAGACGAGAGCAGCTTCATCTGGACTCTCTGCTTCATAACGGAGTTCTCCTTCCTCAGGTGCACCCCCCACAGCCGTCCTGCCTTGCTGGGAGCTGTAGCCATTGTTATTCATCTGTGCAGAGTATGCCAGCTTCTCTTCCAGTTTTAATAAAGTGCTATCCGTAGATGTAGACGAAAGCGTGCTTAGACCAAATCTGTGCATTGATTTGCTTGTAGCTAGACTAGAGGAACTGCTGCTGTTAGATCCAGAGGTCAAGCGACTTGGAGTGAATCTTCGTATGAAGTCTTCAATGGTTTTTACTGGAGATTTTAGTTCAAATCGGTCTCTAACCTTGAGATGAAGAAAACCCACCAATAAACAAATGTCAAAGAAAAGCCATACAAGAATTCTGACACTGATAGTCATTCTAAGCATCTGCAACTAAAGAGTAAAATTTCTTTGAGGGCAAAAAGTAATGGTATTTGTATTTTGAGAAAGGAATGTAAATGGACAACACTGACTCCAGAACAACAAAATAATTCACTAGAATTTCAGAATTATACCTGTGTATGAAAGCACATATATTTGTATTAAAACAGTTTTTTCTTCTTTCACCGCCTCAGATATAACTAATGGATAGTCTATCAGTGTTGCACCACCACCATCAGCCGTGCATACTAAAGGCTACCATTAGTATGAACTTGTCATGCCTTGTGCATAATCAGCGAAGGTAGTGAAAAAAAAGTTAATGCAGTATTTTTCTATTGAGAAGGGTGGTATCTCATAGAAATGAAGTTTAATGAGAATATGCCAGTGTTGAAAATATTCTCAAAAGACATGTTGCAATAAGTAATTTCCCCCGTTGCTTTCAGCATTCAAGCATTTTGCTTCAGAATTATCATTCATCTCAGTTCACACAAATCTGTTCTAAAGATACAGTAGCAATACTAGTAATAGCATATTCATAGTAATATATATTATATTATTGTGTAAGTGTAGCATTCCTGAAACAGCAGAACTGAACATTCTCCAAATGTTTCTTTGGCACAAAACCACATAATTTTGCAGACTAGTTCACTTTTTATTCCAATCTGGAACAGAAGCAAATTGCAGAATTTTCTCCAGAATGGAAATTCCAGCTGTTGGCAACCTTTAATATTACATTCCATTATAGTTTTGTCTTACAGATCATCTTGGGAATGCGTTCTTGAAATTCTCATTCATCAATGACACTAGTTAAAGGCCAATTTAAGCACTAACGATCATTATTTCTCATAATGAGCTTAAGATGCATCTTTTACATAATTTGAAAGTTTTAAATGATTTTTTTCAAATGCATTTCTCTTTTTAAACTTTAAAAAATATATCTCACCCTTTTTTAAATTTAATCCACATATATGAAATATTTATTCACTGACAGCTTATATCCCTTTCTGGTAAGTTTTGCACATTTACACATTAGTTTCCACAAATACTTACATATTTATGCTTATTAAATGAATAAATTACAGTGCAAGAAATCAGGAGAGTTTCAGAAGTATCTTGAAATTGTCAATGAAAGCATATCTTGCCATGGAGGCAAGTGAAATAGCTGACGTGCTACATTCAGCTAATGCATTATTAAACTCACTCAGTCACATAGTGGTTCTACAAGTCATCACAACTTGCTCTAGCTGTTTTTCACTAGAACAGGAGGTTTTCATTTCCCTAGCTTTCCAGACAATTTAGTATCAAGGCAAAAGAAGCCTGAACCCTCTTCTCCTTTTTCTTTAACTTACCTTCTGTCGGGGCTGATTAGGTGCAGTAACCACGACTGTGTTACATATAGTCAAAGCTATGAAGAAGTCGAAAACGTCGCATAGCTCTGGACTCAGATGGGATAACGGCTGTTCGTGGCTCCTCATGACCTCCAGATGCTTTGCACATTCATTCACCTTTTCTAACAACCTTGGGTCAGGTGTGATGTCCTTCTCCTAGTAACAAATACCAGTGATTAATATCTGTGCTTCTACATTTCCAAAACAGCAACATGCAATTAAACCATCCAAAGCAGTGTCAATATCAAGAGTTTTGGGGTGGCCTTACACCACAGAGTAGATGTGGAGAGAACTGCAACACACCCATTCTATACAATAAACAGTTAACAATGAGCCTACTGGTAGAAATGATGTGAAATATTTATAGCAGCAATATTTATCTACTTTGGAGGTAGTGGAAAGGAGAAGAGTTAGATCCTAATTTTCCTCCCTCTTTCCTGTTTATTTCAAGACATTTATTATCTAATACTAAAGTATGGTACACTGCAGAGACCAGAGGTGTGGAAAAAAGTAGACAGCAATGACATTTAAAATTTGGCTTTACATCAGCACAAGAAAATGAAACCATCTTCAATTGTTTCTTACAGAACAACAACCATCCACACATTTGAAGTTAATTCATGAGGCTTTTTTACACTGAAACATTGAGCCCTTTCAACTCTATTTCATCAGTATTTTCCACTTATTTAATATAATTCTTGTCAGAGTAAACTCCAGTATTTTGTAACACAGAGGGAGGTAAGGATACAAAAGATTAAAAATAAACTGATCTAAGCCTCTTTTCTCAGAAGAATTTTATCTCTTGATGCTCAGCAGCTGATGAATACAAGCAACCAAAGAACTCTATGTATAAAAACTGCAGCTTGGAATTTTATCAAAAGAGCTTACTCTTCTTGACTGAAATCAAGGAATTCCACCAGTGCAAACAGCATCTTTCTTTGTCTATATTTGTAATTTGCTTTAAGGGTGAATTTGTGTCAACAGTGGAACAACGCAAAGCCCCTGAATAGACACAACTTGGCTCTTCTCTCCTCTTATTACCATTTAGCTGATGTAAAACTTACACAGAGTTACAACAGTATAAAATAAACCAAATGAAGTTGTAAAGTCACCAACATTTTGAAATGTAAAGATGTTTAGTTTTTAAAATACAACACATGCAGGCAACTGATAACCACTGAAACACACTAAAAACTATGCTATGGTGTATGGTAACAGTGTCTAAGAATTGTAATACATGGTGTCCACACCAGCACTTAATAGTTTTAAAATCCTCTGACAAAAGAGAAAAGAATTTGCATATGCAGAACTATTTGAATCCTTGACCTCAATGTTATTCTCAGCTTCTGTACATAAAAGGAACACATATATTTTTTTTACAAAATGAAACTATAACTAAAACCAACGTTTCAGATTGTCTTTACCTTCAGCTTGTTGGCACAGACAAGGCATTTAGATAAGCTCTATGTCAACACTTCATTGTTTTTGTACAAAAAGCTGTGACTACAGAAGTAAAAACACCAAAATGAAATCTATAAAGAGTCACTCAATGTGCTACAGATTTCTTTACCTTTTCCTTTCCAGGACATGGTTCTATTACAAGGTACAGGACACTGTGCTTTTAGTTCTCATGACTTACCATTGGGCTACTGAATGCAGTGTGCTTCGAGAGTATGCTTGCTCTTTTTGCTTCAGCTCTGCTACCCGTGCGCCGGTGGGTTTTGGTGCTCTGGCTCCGGTGTATCACTTTGATGCTCTGATGGCTGCAGATACTGTCACGCTGGGACAGAGTTCCTCCTTTTGGGGCTGCCTCTTCTTCTTCTGAGTCAGGTTCTTGGTACATTGCTAAGCGTTTGGCTATTGAGTAAAAACAAAGAGGGACAAATGTTGCGTATGTTAAAAGTGGCTTAGAAAGAGGGAGAGGGACATGGTGACTTTTTATCAGGTGATCTGATTTTAATATTATGCTGTGCTTTCTCAGTAATAATGAATGATTCCATTACCAGGAGATATAGTGTAGTCTTAACTGAATGGTAGTATCTAATGGAGGATGCAGATAACATAATTAGAAATGTAACACAATGCACTGCCTCCCTTATCAGCACATTCTCTCTGAAAGGCAGTTAAACTCTGCAGTAATTCAGTGCAACCCTGAAGACTATTCTCCAGCTCTGCCTGATGAAATCAACCAAACAATTTGGTCTTCACTTGAAATCTGAGGAGGAAATAAACAATCCAGATATTTTTCCTGTCATTTCCAACACAAATTTCAAATAAAATATTTTCCAGCAAAAATGTCACATCTACTGAGTACCAGTTACTGACACCAGAAATGTACCCAGAACAGCATGACTACAGAGCACTACTGCCTTTGTTTTACACACAGAGATGAGGTATAGATGGCATTAAAGCCTTGCTTAAGGTCAGGGCCATTTGCTGCAGAGTGGAGACATGAACCCAGATCCTTGACTCTTAGCCTAGTGTGAAAACCACTGTGGAGCTTGTCCCTTCTGTGCATGACAGACAGGACAATGCAGCATGCAGTATGAAAAGCAGGGGACCCTCACCTACTGCAACACTTGTTCCTATCACCATCTGCTGCAGTGACCAATTCCTGGTTTACACAGAATGAAAGAGTTTTTCCAAATGATATATTTTAGATGAATACTTCCTCAGTGAAGAATCCAACCAAGCCAATTAATGCTAGAAAACAATCCTGGCAGTTGGATATACAGAAATCAAAAAGGAAACAGAAAGCAGAAGTGTGAAACCGCTGTGGAATCCTGCCCCTCTAATGACAGGCTGTTTAGCTCTAACTCATGTACAACATATTTTTTCATTCCTAAAGACCATGGACATTTAGTAATCTGGGTGATTCATTAGACAGGCAAATGCCACTCTAACAGGTATCTATTTATTCCTTCATTATGTATTCATTGAAAAGCTTTTCATTATGCTTTCCAAATAATCCACATTATACAGTAGAAGTTACATACTTGTGGCTCAGTTTGCCTCGATTCTCCAGAGTAACAAATTAGATTTTCCTAATAGTAAATGATAAATCACTAGCATGTAAGTTAATTATTCAGGCCTTTAACAAATAAACAAATTTTTTCAAAATACTTCCTGAGAAAAATATTGCATTATATAGGGTGAGTTTGGCACACGATCGCTTTCAATGTAGCAAGCTTTACAAACAGAGAAAAAACAAACAAACAGAAAAGAAAAAACAAAGAAAAAACAAAAGAGGAAGGGAAGGGAGGGGGGAACGGGGGAGGGAGGGAGGGAAGTTCGGAAGGAAGTTCAGAAGGAAGTTTGGAAATTCGGAAGTTCGGAAGTTCAGGAGGAAGGAAGTTTGTAAGGAAGAAAGGAAGGAAGTTTGGAAGGAAGTTTGGAAATTTGGAAGCTAGGAAGGAAGGAAGTTTGGAAGGAAGGAAGTTTGGAAGGAAGAAAGTTTGGAAGGAAGGAAGTTTGGAAGGAAGTTTGGAAGGAAGTTTGGAAATTTGGAAACTAGGAAGGAAGGAAGGAAGGAAGGAAGGAAGGAAGGAAGTTTGGAAGAAAGGAAGGAAGTTTGGAAGGAAGGAGGTTTGGAAGGAAGGAAGTTTGGAAGTTTGAAAGTTTGGAAGGAAGGAAGTTTGGAAGGAAGTTTGGAAGGAAGTTTGGAAGGAAGTTTGGAAGGAAGTTTGGAAATTTGGAAGCTAGGAAGGAAGGAAGTTTGGAAGGAAGTTTGGAAGGAAGTTTGGAAGGAAGTTTGGAAGGAAGTAAGTTTGGAAGGAAGGAAGGAAGGAAGTTTGGAAGGAAGTTTGGAAGGAAGTTTGGAAGTTAAGGAGGAAGGAAGGAAGTTTGGAAGGAAGGAAGTTTGGAAGGAAGGAAGGAAGGAAGTTTGGAAGGAAGTAAGTTTGGAAGGAAGTTTGGAAGGAAGTTTGGAAGGAAGGAAGTTTGGAAGGAAGGAAGGAAGGAAGTTTGGAAGGAAGTTTGGAAGGAAGTTTGGAAGTTAAGGAGGAAGGAAGGAAGTTTGGAAGGAAGGAAGTTTGGAAGGAAGGAAGTTTGGAAGGAAGTTTGGAAGGAAGGAAGTTTGGAAGGAAGTTTGGAAGGAAGTAAGTTTGGAAGGAAGGAAGGAAGGAAGTTTGGAAGGAAGTTTGGAAGGAAGTAAGTTTGGAAGTTTGGAAGTTTGGAAGTTTGGAAGTTTGGAAGTTTGGAAGTTTGGAAGGAAGGAAGGAAGGAAGGAAGGAAGGAAGGAAGGAAGGAAGGAAGGAGCCATGTGGATATCACAGTATGTTAATTTAAGATGATGCCTCCAGAAGCAGAATGGACAGCACACTGAAGGGGTTTTGTCCTTCTCTCCACTGGGGAGGTACGATGGAGTGCACACCCTGGGATGAGACCTGTGTGAGGGCAGTGCCGTCAGACAGTGCAACCTCTGCCTTCATGATCTTCTGCAGGCTCCTTGCTACACGCTGCTAACCCCAGGCTGAAAAAACATTGCTCAAGATGACACAGCAGTAAGGTTTTCCACACTTTACCAACATTTAAGATTTAAATCAATTGTAAGAAAAACATTTTTGTGGCCCATTTTCTCTAGGGCCCTCAGCAGCAAAACCAGTCTCAAGCAGAGCTGGTGCTGCATATGGACATGGCCACTCTCAGGAAAAGCATAAGAAAAGTTTGGATTTGCCATAGGGATGATATTTTCACCATAGATGCTGGCCATTTGAATGCTAGGCTGACAGAAATCTGTGCTTCTTCTTCTCATAACAGGTAACATCCCTTGACAGGGAAAGGGATGTTAAAATTATGTCAGCCTCGCAAAATGTGCCACTCAGTTGGTCCAACTCTCTTCCAAGCAGAGGTTTTTTTAAAAGGCTATATTTTCTTTAATAATCACACATACTTTAGGTTTCTGCTCTGAAAATATGTCTTGAGATATAAGACCTCAAAGATCCCTAACTGAATATCATTTTATTCCCTGTATAAAAACTCTATGGTTAAGCAGAGAATGCATTTCATGTACAATACGCAGTTATGCCTGCATACCATATCTCTGGATTCCTCATTACTTTCTTCTTTCTTGCATTACATCTAAACATATTTTGTTTATTCAACATAACAAAAGCTGTTTCCTAATGCAGCACTCAGTTTATTTATTAGCATTACACTGATAGCGTGGTTCTTTTTAGTCTATATAATAATAGCCATCTCTTGCTCCCTATACAGGTTTTATTGTAACACATCCATTTAATTGTCCTTGCCCCTGAGAAAAAGGAGGAAAAGGGAAAGTAAGAACAAGACTAGAATTTAATTTAACCAAATCAAATGCTATTTTTTTGATACAAATGGTGTTGTTTCAGTTTATACCAAGGGAAACCTGACAGCAACAACAAAAAACAAGCCTGAGCACATTTCAGTGTTTTCTCAAGTGCAGTCTTACACATTATGCAGCAAGAATTAAGGAGTTTAAAGAAATTCTGAAACCCTGTTCAATCGTTATGCTATGGCTATGGTTCACATTGCTTCAGCTGTGCAGTGCGTGCTTCTCTGGGAACATGCTGTTCTCTCCACCCACTCAGCTCCCTCCAATTGAGAATCGTTTCCTGTGAACATTATAACCTGAGAGACATTGTTGTGGGATACTTTTCAATTTCAGCACTGAAAATTGATGGCCTTGATCTTTTTTTCTATCCAGTTTCTTATTAAGGGCATAGACACAAACAACTTTGGTAACACAGCAATGCAATTTACGAAAGTCAAATTTCACTATCCTGCACTTCACTTTATATTTATGGCACAAATAAGAAACAACAGTTAGTACTTATTCCATTAACCCTTTTTATCTTTCATAAGACAGCAGGAAGCTATAAATAAAACTCCTGTAATAGCTGCCAAGTATTGAGAAGATAAATTCTTTATTTTCTTGGAGAGAAATTATTTTATTTTAAAAATCCTTTAATTTAATTTTTATTTTGGTTTTTTTTTTCTGTTTTTCCTTGCATGCCATATATGCTCTATGACAAGAAGTCCATTCTGCAGGCTGACAGAGACACTGTTGCCACACAGCCAGATGTTCCACTAACTTGAAATGTGAGATTGGGAACCTGTAAAGAATTTCTCTTCAAGCAGCATAAAACTGCAGGCCCCTTAGCCAGAATACTTAAGCTGTCATTGTGTGGGCACTATTTCAACATGGGAAATTCAATTTTGCCTCAAACCAGTCAATAAGGCTGCTACTGAACTGTCACTAAGTAAATCTGTATGTGCAGCACTTACACCATCACACCACCTTGTTTCCTTATTTTTTTATAAGTGCAAGTTTATTTCACTTTGAAGTGCACTCTAGTGTCTACATAAAGACCGAGACAAGCAGCTAGAATGCTATAAATTTGCACAAGTTGGCTAAAATAACCTTAATTTACTTTGCAAGAGCTTGCCCATAAGAGCAAACCTTGAGATAACAAATCACCAAGATTTCCCTTCCTCTAACCTTTTGACATCCCCAGGGGCTTAATAACCTTACGTTCTTTATTAAGAACCCTTTACTCAGAAACTGAGGTAAATCCTTTTTTCTTGAGATTTTTCAAAGAAGTTGTCAGTGTAGGTATATGGTTAGAGAGGAGCAGTACTTGTCTGAAGGGATGAGTTATTCTGTCTTTTATAGGATTTAAAATGGGACACTCTCTATGTACTGAGTTCTGCATCTGCTCATACTGGCTCTCTCCTTAGTTCCAATTAGAAATTTTCAAAAAGCAGTAAGAAAGGTAAAGAGAAATTACAAAAAAGCTACACAGAATGCCTGAAGCACCCAGTTCTGCTAAAGATTTGCAGCTTTCCAGGAAAGGCTAGATGGACTATCCTGATTTCTGAAGCCCATCAAATTTTAAAAGTGGCAGATGAGAAATCCCTTTGGAAGCAACCACTGCATTAATGGAAAAGGTTTTTCAATTTCTATGCCTTAAAAAAAAATTCTCTAATATGACTGGACTATGCAGGCTATGTTCTCATGACGGCACGCAAAAAGAGCAAGAGAATTCCACTACAAAACAGCCCCCTGAAGTAGGAAAGATTTTTTTTAATATAATGTATTTTCCTGTAAAAACTAGTTGCTAGCCAACCTTCATCAAGAAAAACTGGACAGCAGAAAGAAACATTCTCTCTCATTAATTTAGTGATTAAGAAACTTTGTTAAAAAAGAGAAAATCACTGAGGTTTTTATCATCTATCTTCACTTCCATAAACTTCTCTTATTCTTATGTTGTCTATAGTTTTTTTCAGTCATTGGAAGGAAGAGGGAGCAATTCAAAGAATGAAAAATTCAGATTTTTGCAGACTTGTGTGGTTGTATTCATGGAGATTTGTGTTTTGTCAACAGCTTCATACAATGGGTAGCTAAAACTAGAAAAACAGAGATTGTATCACATAGGCAAGAGGGTGATTAATGCAGCATTTGGAAAACAACTACGACAAATGTCAGGCCAAGACCATCTGGTTGTATCTAAATCATGTAAGGACTTTCAGAAGCACCGTGGGCTTTGGGGCACCTACTGTCTCTGGGATTAGCTGGCAGACTTGGGGCATGGCCAGTTCTCAGAATTATTAGGAGCTGTCTCCTAGCCTGAATGAAGAGTGCTGGTATGGCCATGCAGTTTGACATATAGGGAAACAACACATTTTCTCTTTTTTTTTTTTTTTTTTGTGCTAAAATTCTTTTGGGCTAGAAGGTAGTACTGATTGGAAGAGTAATTCTGGGATTTAAACAGAGTATAGTGCCACTGGGTATTCTGTAAATACCCAGGACACTTATGGATGGGACAATCATTTTTTTACATGGAGTGGTCCGTGACATACCCTGCTCCTGAATTAACACTCTGCCAAGTCAAAAAGGACCTTGGGAGAAGATATTAGTCATACAGACGTGAGGTGGGAATTCTCTTTGTCTGTACAGAGAATTCTACACCACAGAGAAATAGGCACGTATTCAGAGAACCATCATAGATGTCTAAAAAAATCTGATAAATTACATCCCACAAATGTTTAATTTTCTCCAGTAACTGTAAACTTATCAGATTACTATCCTCCATGCAAATATCAGCAATTAGGTAACTAGTCAATATAGTCAATCCTCGTCAATATAGTCTCCACAGGAACTAAATGTGCAGTGCAAATTCCCATAGTTTGATCCAAAAATCAGTGCATAACCCACCACCAAAATACTGTAAGTGACTTCAACAGTGATGAGTATTTCATAGCACTTCCATCATGGAACTATGATTACGTATGCTACATTCCTGGATTCCTCTTCAGCCCAAAGCTCTTGCATAGCAGAACCTATGAGCAATACTTTGTACTACCTCCAGCTAATTCTGTCCCACACTAGTGCAATTTATTGCCCTCTATTATTTATGTTTTTGTCACCTCTTGTCTAGACTAAAACAATGCAATACTCCTGGGCGCAGCACCATCCACCAGTCATAAGAAACTTAGAGCTTATAAAGAATTCTGGAGGAAAATGTTTTCTCCAGAACATTCATGAAAACTTGCTTCCCATACCTAAAAATGTATTAAGTCTCACACAGGGCTTCTGTTTTTATGTTAAAGCACATAATAATTGCTTCAACCCTGCATAAGGTCTGCATAAAACTCTGTGATGAAAATCATAATTAACATGTCCATGTCTGATGCAAAACAGAACTCTCCCTCATAATCATAAATCTCACCTTTCACATGTGGAATTTATACAACTTTGTGGTATGAATTTCCAAGCAAAAAAAGGATATTCCCATCACTCAAGAAAAAGACATGCCACCTCAAATACACCAAACTGAGCACAGCCTAGCATGCACGTTTAAAGTAGCCCCCAACACTCCAGAATTGAGTACTGCATGTATAGGGAGAGGAAGAAGGGGAGAGATAAATCTACATGTCAGGGAACTCGTGTGCATTGTTTAATGCACTCCCTGAGTGCAAGGAACTGAGATATGACAATGTCAAATGCAGTGCAGTAATAAGTAGAACAGAAAAGAATGGGATCATTTCTCATAACTGTGAATAAATTTTAGGGAGAAGAGCTTATAAAGCAGCATAGAGAAAATTTATGATGGCTATTCACAATCTGTTGTTTGAGTAATTAACAGATATGCAGTAGTCCTAGATTATGCAGCAAAAATGCTTTAAAAGAGACTAAAAGTTCAAAAGTTCAGGAATTTCAGACCTCAATTTTCCAGTGTAGACACAACTCTCCTGCTCTGTGTGTGTGCCTGGCTTAGCCCAAGAATAGAGGGCCTCCAACTGACTTCAGTGGAAAACTTGCCAGAAAATCTTGCCATGGGATGAAAAGTCTGCTGCATCTTAGCCTTGTTCTTGGATATGGCTGAATGGTGCTGTTATAACTAAAATTTTCTCTCCTAAAATTTATGCCTGAGGCAAACATCTGGCATGAAAAATTTGAAAGACTAGTTAAAAGTTTTGTACAGCTATCCAAAACTGAAAAAAGGATCTTATCATGAGCAGGGTCAAGCAACTGGAATGACAGGAACTGCTACCCCACTGTAGCAGAATAACAAACTTAAACCAAAGCACTCAGAGGAAGGTTATTTCCATCCTTAGACATCTACTTTTACAGTGAAAAATGACCTTTTATTGGCAGCTTTTGCATCCTGACCCTTGTACAATAATTTTAAATTAATTTCTTCACATAAATTGTTACTCAAAGTTTGATTCCAAGAAATAAACCACTGTTCATGAAAAAAAAATACTTGGATATGTGAAGATGTAGTGTCATCTTTGAAACGGATCAAAAAAGGCAAATGCATTTTACTTGATTTTGTAGCATATATGCCAGACTCAGATCACTGCCTAAGTGAAAGATTTTAGAATTTTCTATTCCATTAAAACTTCAGCAAAACCTGAGGTGCAGAGCAGGGTGGCATCAGTTATAACATATGCAGGAAATTCAGATACTCTGGTATAAGACACAGAAAAGTGGCTGACAAATCATTTACAAGTAAGCACACAGCAATGAAATGTTGTTGATGCACACCCTAAAACCAGAAAGAGCTGTGATAGACATTTTATCATATCTAAACAAGAAGGCTTCAGCAGCAGAAAAGATAACAGATGGTTACAAAATCAAACTGTAGAATAGAGCTAACAAAATACTTGAAAGAAGAATAGTATTTATTATGGTATTTATACTGATTATAGAGAACAAAATAAATAGAAAGTATCACAATTTATATAAAGAATTATAGAGAAAGACCTATTTTCCTTAGAGGGGAAAAAACCAAAAGAATAAAATGCTGTGTAAATATTCTGTGTCAATTTAAAAGTTGTATTTGTCAGAAATTTTATACTGACTAGAGTTACAGTGAAGCCCAAACAAAGCCATAGTTGAAAAGAATGAATGAAAAAATCAATCAGTTTCTGTATCTGACACTTTTGTTTGTAGTGACATTCACTCTGTTTTCATTAACTTTTATACTGTAATATGAAATCATAAGAGGAAAGCGTGCACAAACATAGATTTCTGTTAAATTCACTGCATCTGAAGAAAAAAGATCTGAATATTCAACACTCAAACTTAAGGGCCTGAGTTAGGCGACATACCATCAGGTGATACAAAGCTCATAAAAATACCTTTTATGTACTGTTTTAATTGGCAACAACATCATTCCTGAGAGGAACAGAATACACTCTGAAATCAGTATAAACAAGCAAACAATCAATGGCAGAGAAGAAGCAAAAAAGAATGAATAATCAGAGTGTCACAAGCAGATTTAGGAATCCAGTGACATACTGTAATTCTTTTCTCTTTCTTACCTACTGTACAGAGATAGAAAGTCACAGCTTCTCCCTAAGTCCTTTCTGTAACACTTGTAACACTACCCAAAGGTCTAGTTTCTTGAAAAAAAGTGCCTTAAATTTAAAGTCTCAGTACTACTTTAAAGTAGGAGAAAAAAAAGAACAATCCACTACTTCAAAATATCTTTTTCCAGTTTAAGATCTTGTCATCTTTCTAAAGCATGTTTTAGAGTTCCCAGTCTATTTTGATTCTCTATCTTATTCTTTATCTTATTTGTAAGCTGAAATTCTGTAGTGTTCTTTGAGAAAACTTCCTAATCAGAGATCTTGATGTGCTGTGTACAATAAGAAATTTTTTGCAAACATCAATATTGTAGCTATCAATATTTTCCTGCATACAGAATATGATTTGAAGAGTTAAGATCTGTTCTTTCAAAAATTATAATGATAGCATATTAAAGAAAAATAACACCAACTACAAACATCATAAAATAGGAAATTATAATTTTAAAAGGATGAAGAAATAATACAGGGATGACAACACTCACATTGCCTTGTGAAAAACAGTAATCTTACTGTTTTAAGAGGCTGATACTTGAATGTGGATATTCTCTCAACTGCAATGCTCACAGAGCAAACATACCTGACACAGACACTTTTCACACAGGAGCACTGAAAAGAATCTGACGAAAGTAACATAAAAGATGCAATTCTATCAGATTATGTTTCTTGTTAATATGAAAACTGGCATCTTTGTCTGCATTTATTTCTCAGTACAAAAGGATAATCTCATTGCAAATATTCAATCAGACTCTAACCTGGCTGTATGCTTAAAAGGGTTATTTTACACTGTATACTTCAAACACACCAAAGAAGTGGGACACCAGCAGCACCACTCAATTTTCTTACATCAGCCATGTGCTCAAGTGCTTTATTACATCAGGAGCTAAAGCCAAAAGCTTTCAATGTCTCGACAACATACTGCAGATATTACAGAACACTCTGGTAAGATTGTCATTGCTAGCGGAATACAGCCATTGAATTACACTGATCTGACAACAGCTGTTACATTTCTTTTGTTTTTCTTTTTGATTTAAGATTACAGCAACTTTTATGACTACTTCAGTTTGCCCAAAGTACAGCTGCTAGATAGAAAACGTGACCATGAGCTCACCGTTATCATCATGGGAATACTCTATTCCAGAAACAGTGCATCTTCGGAAAACCATCTTGTTTTCAGTAAGTGTCCCAGTCTTGTCTGAAAAGATAAACTGCACCTGACCCAAGTCTTCTGTGATATTTAAAGCTCGGCACTGCAGTTGAGAGTCTGTTTCTTCATCATATAAATCTTTATCTTGATGAATAAAGTATACTTGGCAGATTTTAACTATTTCAATAGATACATACAAAGAGATTGGAATCAGAACCTAGAGTACACAAAAGGAAGGAGAATTAGGGAAAAAAGAAGCAAAGACACAATCAGTTATTATAAAGGTAGTTAAATTGGTACTAGACTGGAACATAAAGAAGCTATGTACTTTAAACATCTACTCTAAAGTTATTATCATGTTTAAAGAGTTTATTTGCTGTGTTAAATGAGGAAAACCTATGGTGAATGGAATGCATTATTATGTCTAGAAAACTGATTATCAAAACATGGACAGAAGCAAATATTTCTGAGGCTAATAAGCTGAGCTTTAAACTAGTTGGGGAAGGAAAAGAAAAAAAAAATCCCAACCCAAATCAGACCATACAATCAGAATACTGTAGATGTGAAAGGATTGAATAAATTTATTCTACATAAATAATATACTGTTTACTAATTCACTTTGCAGGAACACAAGAAAAAAAAAAAGAGAAATGTTAATCACTCCCCAGGAACAATATATTTGGCCTTGACTTTTGTACTGCAAATTATATGAATAAAGATCACATTTTATAAGTGCTGAAGAAGGAGAGATGAAAAGATTTTCAACTGTTTCTTGAGGATTGTCAAAACTACATAAAATACCTAATTTGTACCAGAGTTTTTCACTGCAAATTTTTTTTCAGGATAGACATTCGTGACTGCACACTTTGTTTAGTTTTCTCAATTAGATACGAGGGAGAAATTATAGCATGGCTATAAGTGGAGAATGTGGTCATTTAAACAAAAACTACAGTGAAATGTAGGTGTTTAAAGAATTCAGCGGTGAATTTTCTTAACCAATATCTTAACCCAATCCCTCAGGGTAAAAATTATTTTTACAGTCTTTTTCATTCCCTTTTATAAACAAGTTGCTGCCTCTAGTAAAGCAACCTCCTCCGGTGTCCCACTAGGCAAACTTCCATATAGCTCAGTGACATGAGGTTCTTTTATTTCTCTGAACTCAACCACCTTCACCATTCAAGATACTTCTCTTCAGGACCAAGAAAGTTTTAACATAGTTTGCTACCTGGCTGACAGATGGTTTTGCTAAGAGAAGTATATCTGAAAAGCCGTTAAAAAGTACAAAATTATTAAGTAAAAAGTACAAAATTTATTTTCATACCAGAACACAGTACCCTAAGTGGCATCCTCAGTCTTTGAGGTGTTGTTCTACAGTGGGTAGATAGGAAGAGTGAAGCTTGTTTTCTGGCTCATGGGGTTGTTCCTCCCCAAGTGCAGGACCCTGCAACTTGCCTTTGTTGAATTTCAGGCAGTCCTCCTCTGAGCATCTCTCCAACCTTCCAAGGTTCTTCTGAAGGGCTGCACAGCCCTCTGGGGTATGGGCCACTCCTCCCAGCTTGGTGTCAGTGAACTTGCTGAGGAGGTATCTGCCCTTCATACACGTTATTGGTGAGTAAGTTAAACAACACTGGGCCCCGTACTGAACCTTGGGGGACATCACTAGTGACACTGTGCTACTGATTACAACCCTCTGGGATCTTTTTAGTGCTTGATTAGCTTCTTATATGCCCTAGTGGTAAAATGAGTACTACACATATTGCACATATATAATTTTATTGCAGCCAGCTAGGAACAGAGGTGACAGCATGTACAACTTGATTACCTGGAACACTATGATCATCGTCAGAAATAAATATACTGAAGCTAAAACAGGTGACAAATATTTGCCATCGGGCCCTGGAACATCAAAAATTGGTTTCTTCTTCTCACCATATTGCCATACCCATAGACCATGACCTGCAAAAAAATTGGAAGAGAGAAAAAAGCAAATTAACTCCAAGTAAAAATGCTTATGGTATGACCTTGTTCTGAAGAGTTATGTGGGAAATTGTTATTTGTTTTCAAATATTCTGCATGACTTCTGAAAAATGCCCCAAACCCATGTTTTTTTCTGCCTTGGGATTTGGAGTTTGAGAAAGGGCTTTGGCTGTCCTTAAGCCATGCAAGACTCATTTCACATAACTTTACCTAAAAAAAGTGAGCTGCCTAGTCTAAGTCAGTAGTTTGGACTGTTTCTGTAATCACCAAAGAAAATTACACTTCTTCAGAAAATGATTAATTCCTATGACATATATCATCAGTCAGCTATTAGAAGAAACTTTAATTTTACTGTGTGAATTATATCCACCACAGGCACAAAACTAATGAAATAACAGGATCAATGGAGTCAACAGCATGGAAGCTGAGGTATGAAGAGCAAAGAAAAAATTCTAGGTCTTGCTCAAAATGTTTTTTTTTTTAAATTGATTGTGCTGATAACTAAATAAAGGTAAGATTTTTATTGTTTTGGGAAAATTACATTCTTACAAAAGAGACAGAATATTGTCTTTTTAAGTACAGCAATAAGATTTTAAATCCTAAAATCCCTAAAATGGTATGCCTGATGTTTTTAAGGCATAAAAAACAAGGAAGAATTCTTCTGCAACAAAAAGCATTCAAGCTATGACTCTATAGTGAAAATTTTTCTGATTCTGAAAATCAGAAATAAAGGAGAAAGGTTTACTTTAAAAGTAATCTTCTGTAAATCATCCTTTGACAAGATCCTTTATATCTTGATACATAAACCCAGGGCTGAATTCTTGAAAAGTAAAAACACGTAAGTTAGCGCATTATTTTGTCCCTATACTCCCAATATGAGATCACACGCATGATGTGTTTATTGAGGTAAAAATAGAAAGCTCCACACTGAGAATGACCTACATCGGTTTGTTTTATAAATACCCCTAGATTGTCAGAATAATTTTATCTCCAGTTATACTTTATTGATGGAAGGTGCGAAAATGGCCTGGCTTCTACGGAGCGCCAGGCAACTCAAAGGGCTCCAGCAAATTTCTTTCCAGCTGTTTGCGGCTGTCAGCTCCTCGAGCGCTTGGCTCCAGCCCTCTGCTGGCGGCTTCCAGCCTTGTAGCAGACGGGACAGAGGGAAGGCCACCTGTCACCCACTGAGGGCTCCTTGGGGAGCCCCAGCTAGGCTGGAGCCACTCGCAGGGCGCACCCGCTGCTGCTGCTCTGGGGACACCACGGGGCCAGCGGCAGAGGGGACAGCTGCAGGCAGTAGCTCCCTGCTCTGAAGCCTCACCGCGACACTTCAGTCCTGAGGACTGGGCTCCCCAACACTGAAACACTACAAAAGCATGTCATGAACTCAGTGGAAGCAAATAAGCTGGCTGGTTCACAACTGGAAATGCTCGTATTTAAGCATTTAACAATACCTGGAAAAAGACACAGAGAGATGTATTAAAGTGGCATAAGATTGTTGTTAAACTACACCATGGTTGTTAAGAAACATTCTGGTGTTTATGCCATATGACTCACATGCAAACATTACAGAACACACAAATATTAAGGAAATGGAATTCACATGCCATATATAAAAAATATTTTTTTGTGCCAAATGTAAAACAATTCTTTCTCACAAATGAACAGAAAAAAGGCCTGAGGAGACATAACCTGAACGGCAGCACTTCCTTAAACACTCCAGTAGTTTAGAGAGTATTCTGCTTGGATTTATGCAGACTTTTGCTTATTTCTTCTATGTTATGGCTGCAGCCTTAGGGACAGTGAGTCTGTGTTGTGCACTGTGCCCTCAATTTAATAAGTAGTACTGGGGAACACCAGTGTGCTGATTATGTTTACTCTCTGCTCATAAATTACTCTACTGCCTAATTAATGACAAGTTACATTCTACCACCTGTAATTTTGGGGGGACTACATATAAACTGGGGGCTTTTCTGGGCTTGACATTGTTGGATGCTATCAAGGATAGTATAATCTAAGCCTTCGGATCTATGGTACTAATTGCATATATTTCACTGAGATTAAGAAGGTATTTAGATCAGCTTGTGTATCAAGACATTTTGATTTTTGACAAAAATAAGTATGGAGACAGCTTTATGGATTTTTTGTTTTGGCTGACACGTATGTTTTTGATAAAGCCAAGCGCATGAATCCCAAGACAGTGTAATACTTAAATAGTGGTGTTTCTACTAATAAAGAGCACTTACCGATGGCAGAAAACAGACACATGATTAGAAGTATGAGGACACACCAAAGGACATCAGCATTCATCTGTCTTTCAAGCTTACTGCGCTTGTAACGTGGTCCATTGTTATTTAACAAAGCTTTGGTCTCATGCCCTGCAGAAAGAATTGCACCAAACATGTCATGTGGAACTTGGCTGCTATTTTATAGCTATAAAAAGGTGGTATGCCCTGTAAGACAGAAAAGCAGCTCTCACCTGCATAGATTACTATTCCTGCAACTTCTTCTGTGTTTCTAATGGTACATCCACGTAACAAAAGATTCTCTTTGAATAGTCCATCCTTTTTTCCACTTTTATGAATACTACAAAAAATTTAAAAACAACAAAACACAGCATGTCAAAACATTAAGCTTGTTACATCATACTTGTAATATAACAAGCCCAGGAAACATCTTCAGCGTTTAAGAAGTTTTTTTTTTTCAATTTGATGGCAAAATATTTCATTGGATCTTCCTCCTGGGAAGGTTCTCTGTTGGACTTTGAAAACTGAGATTACTTACCCTAACATGCAGCAGCCCAGCTGGAGCAGTACCAGTTGCTGTTGGATATACAAATGTTCTGGACAAATGCTCACTGGTGATACGTGGGCCAAATCGACAGCATGTGTGCAGCCTAGCTAATGCTTGGAAAATGCACTGGACTTCGTGTGCATGTGTAAAGTGACTGAGCAATCACAGTTAATACAGTCCACCTAAAAGCAGCTGTGTACTGGATATAATTAACCCACTATCCACATGAGCTTACTAAAGAAATCCTAGAAAGAGATGGGGGAAATGGGGAAATGACTGTGCTTCAGAAGCAGTGATACTAAGGAAGATGTGCAAGGGATAAGACACATCAGTTCAGTGAAAAAAAAAAAAAGGAAAAATATTTCAAGTTTTTATTCCATGTATCTGTGAGAACAAAAGAAATTATTTTCAGAACTGTCTCAGCAACCATCTAAGGATGGCCTGCATGCTGAGGATTCTTGTTGACTAACACCAAAACACAGGAGAAAGATGGAATGAAGTCACATTTCTAATACAACTTACTATCTGCTGGGCATGGGCTGACTGAAATTTCAGCTGACAGAGAAATACAGAAAATAGCCTTATGAGAATTAACAGGGAAATGCTAAACAATAATAGCAATTTAAAAATGGTATTAGAATTTTTACTAGTAAAAAAGACAAACCAAATAATAGTTTAAAACTACTTTCAAATGAAAAAAAAAATTCATTTTATCAACTGAAGTACCCCAATGCCTCAGAGAAGACTAAAGCAAGTCTGGATTGTTTAAATGTTGTCCTCACTTTCAGACCATCAAAACCATCATGCTTTTAATATGCTACACTAAAATTAACATTGTGCTGCTGCAACACCAAATCTTATTGTCTACCTGGATTTAAGCACTTAAAATCCTTTGTCCCCTGATATCTGCAAACTGGCTTAAAACTGTCCTTTTTAGGTAAAGGTGGAGTTCTTTTTATTTGCTTCCTATTTTCTAAGCCTTCACATCTGGGTTATATATACATGCTTTTCCCTGTTAGATTCTTCTCTTTTTCTAGATGAGGACCAAAATTGTAATTTAACTATATACTTCTAGGATCTCAGACCTAGGAACTATATCAAATACCTTGAGATTTGTAAGAAGAAAAGGTTCACATTGGTGAGTTCTTTGTACTTGTCCCAGTCTAGTAGGACTACTTGCAGAATATTCTGTAATGCTGGTTATGCTCCATAACCTCAACAGTCAATGCTTTTGGTGAGCAGAATATACCTGTGTGTATATATACACACATATATACAGCCTTTTTTAGTTCAGCACAATATATTATAACCCCCTCTCCTCAAAATATATACATATATATTAAAAGTATTGGTGCTTCAACAAGTATGCTTAGCTTTTCTCTGCAGGGATGGAGAAAAAGCATTGGGTTTGTCTGCTGAGATAGCAGCAGCACTGATAATATCTCACTATCAGCCAGAAACAGAGAAAGAAAGAAGTGGATAACACCAAATTTGCAATTCTGACTCGAAAGTCAAAGGTGATTTTTTAGTCAGGAGACAACTTCCCCTGCTCAGCTCATCCTCCCTGCCAGTCTCAGACAGAAGAACAGAGCTTTTACTTCTGTTCTTTTGAGCAAACCTCCTTAACCCACTGTCTCACCTTTTGCCAAAGCAGCATCAGTTGGGGGGCTGCCCAATATCCCTCTGGCAGAATGTTAGTAGGTGTCAATTTGTCTGTGCTTAAACTATGGGAAATAATTTCTTAATGATCCCATACTGTCAAAATTAAACTGCTACCAAGATTCTGTCATTCCTCTGATTTTTAAGGCTAAATTCTGCATTAGGCTTTCTTATAAATCATGAAAATGTTTGAATTTCTAATAAAATCTCCAAATGATAGTTATGATTCTTGTTAATAAATGGGACTTTTTAGAGATAAACCTACTTACGTGGTACTTGCTCTGGCTTATGGTTTTATAACCTTCGTTCATTTTTTACACTTCACAGTAACAGTGGACAGTGCCAGGTATTTTGCACATGGCAAACTTCATATACAATTATATATTTGTTCTTACTATCTTAGCTTACAAAACAACTCCAAAACAATTGTGCAACATCTGAAGTTAACCTGTAGGTGTTTAAACCCCAATCTACTGCCCTCACCCACAGGCTGAGTCTTCTTAGCACATCTCATCCTTACATGCATTTGGTACTGCTTTTTACTTTTCCATATCCAGATGAAGTCAGGGAACTCAACTGTTGCTCACCAGATTTTTAGAAAACATGGATGAAATCAAAATCTGGAAGAGAGAAGCCAGCAGAGGCTGGAGGAAACTCATCATATGCCTCTTGTCTAAAGTCACTCCCAGTGACTCAGTAACTCAACATACACATAAAACAGTTGGGCACTGATGATAAAAGGAAGAAAAAATTGCAGACAGAAAGGTCTGAATTAAAAAACGATGAAAACTAGAGTTAGATAAAACTGCTCACTTTGATAACAAACCTGCCAATTGAAAACTTTGAGTCTGGGTTGAGAGACAGCCTAGTTCCCATTTCTAGCCCTGCAAACTTAAGCTTGTTACAAAGGCTGAAGAGGGGCTGTCTTTCCCCTTTCTGGATTCTGGCCAGTGTAAGTTACAGGCAAAGAAGGAAAATTTTCTCTGTCATTCTTTAGAACAGTGTCTGGCTGAAGCCACTCAGATGTCTGGAATGCAAAGGCTAAGCCGTGAGGAAACGCAATGTGTGGGTGCAATGCTCTTTTTCTCTGCAATTTCTCACATGGATGACACTGCAAAAATGTGGTATCTTCACATCTAAAGTACAAATGTACCACAAATTAGGAGAAGTGGGCAGATCATTTGCAATTGACTTCTACTATGCTACAGCACTCTGAAAGTCTTTATACAGAAGTAAGCCTCTGGTTTAATACAGCAAAGCAAAAATTACCCTGATGGTAGCTCACTTCAGCTTTCTATTATGTTTTAACTTGTTATGTGTTTACCAGCATTAAATAACAAGGTAACCAATGATAACTGTATTCAAAAGAGAGTATTTTCTTTCACTTTTTCGTTTATTAAGTGTCTTTCAAAGTGGTTTATCAAGTCTCTTACAAAGGAAATGGTAGAGCTGGCATATCTTTCCAAGGCTTGACACTCCCAAAGAAAATATTCAACAATCTTAAACATGATATCAGTGAACATTACCAGTCAGAAATTTCCTGACTCTCAACTGATGAAAATTAGTCTAGGTTGTTTTGGTCTTTTATTCCAGGAGTGGAGCTGTTACTATAGCACATTAAAGAGACATCACTATAGATTTATATCTGTTTTTTTCTTTAAAAAAATGGTAACATGTTTTTATATTAATTTGGGTTTGCTACCTTATGGTACCTTACCTTCTTATATTAATTTGGGTTTCTTACCTGTATTTCAAAGGTTGCTTTGAAATATAAATACACACATGTATTCATCTCCTTCTTCTTCTTACAATGCCAAGCTATACTTATTTTGGTATGATCAGATAAAATTTTATGTTCTTGTCTAAGAATAAAATTATTCTTTTCAAAAAAGCTGAAAAGTCAAAATCTCAATTACAACTTCTCTTTTTCCCCTGCCCGTATACACACAAAAAGGTATAAACAAGATTTTAAAGCAAATATTGCTATTTTTGGAACCTGGAATTGGATTTTTGAATGTTTGCCATGCATACTGTACATAATCTGGCTAGATACATAGGGGTAGGGGGCATGTTAGGTTTTGTTCTATTCTTACACAGAATATGTTTATAGGGGAAATAAAAGGAGGGAATATGCTTGGGTTATTTGGGGGTGCAGAAACTGCAAAAGAGAATTAAAGCAAGCACCTGAATAGAACTGGTAGTCTGCCAGTGCATCTGCACACCCCAAGTGTGTTCAAGGCAGATTGTGGCAACACGACTGAAGAATTCAAATGCAGTAATGTGCATTTACACTTTTTTAGATATAGGATAGGGCTAGGCACATCTCAATGCATTTTGCAGTATTTTTTTTTTTTTTTTTTTAAATATCATGTCTCCTTTTACCCTGGCCTGCCTGTGCTACAATGCCTACCTGTAGTGATTTTGTTTCAGGAAAACTGTGGGGAACAGAATTTTTTACACGTTTACAACATATACACACGAATATTTCTATTTCCTGAAAGACTTGTCAGCACAGACATTAAAACCAAAGACCACATTTCATACAGGAAAAAAAAAAATCTGAATCAAAACTGGAAACCCACTAAGTGGTCAAAATGTCTAGGACACTTTGGTAGTAATGTTTCAGCACAGCTTTTACATATGGATCCGTTGAAAGTCTATTATTTCATGGGATTCCTATTTAAATATTTTGGTATAATTTCTTTTCAGTCGAGCTATTTTTGGCTGGTAGCTATCTGATCCATTATTTCAAGCAGCCACTACTGGTAAAATTTTGAAAGAATTAAGAATTAAGATCTGAGTTTGACATGACAATGACATGTTTCAATTTAGATGTGTTAATTGCTATTCATCTTGTTAATATATGATTTGAAATAGACTCCTGATTCCATTATACTAATGAAGGAACTCAAAAAAGTGGGGGAAAAAAGATTTCTTCTGTGATAAATTAGGGGATTGAGAATTTATTTGTTGAGGGGGTGCTCCCCACTCTCTAATTCTAATGGCCCATGGTCCTTTAGCTGTAAATATTTTGGAACATAGCTAATGAGAGCTGGAAATCACCTGATGCTTTCTGCCAGATTCAAAATTTGTGTCAAAACATATTCACATCATTTGTGAAACTATAACTATAAAGAAGATTAAATATAATCAATATTAAACAACAGTCATCAAAAAGATAATGCCATGTTTTCTGCTATGTAATTCAAACGGTTCTGTAACTTACATGCCACAGGCCTTTTCCACATGGAGTAATTAAGTAAATATATAATGGAAGAAAAATTTATGCATATTTTCTACAGTATTCTGCTCAATATTTTGGGGACTAAGATTCACACATAAAGTGTACTAGAAAAGCTGCCAAACTTTCCATTTCCATATCTGGAAATGGCATGTCTACAGTAGAGCAGGCTCTCTATTACACACCCTCATGCTGTAATGTCTAATACTAAACTTTTTTCTTCACATGAACTGTAGAGCTTTGTGCTGCTAAATAAAGGAACACATTTTCCCACACTACAACTTGATGTAGTTTAAAGAAACTGTCCTGATTTACACCAGTTGACAGTACATCCTACACAACCTGTGACATCTGAGAGTAGTAACTATGGTGGTAAATGGCATCACTATAAAAAAACTCCCCGAGCTCCAGCAATTCACCTTGTGACATTTACACAATTTAATACTGCTTATCACTCCTAATCAACATGGGTGGTAAATCATTGTATTTGAAATGGAATTACTGTCAGTTTAGCTCTCGTCATTAAAATTTGGGCAGTAATTATGTGTCCTGGGCTCTCACTCTCCATGTGGTTAACAGAATGTAGAAAAATAAATCATGCAAGAGTGCATCTCCTAAGCCACCACAATCAACATACCTTTACAGTACAGACCAGGCTATGTAAGAAAGAAAGTGCTTTGCATATCCTAAAACATTGTTCCTGAGCAGGACTGATTGGCCAGAGATGAGCACCCTGTTAGTGTAGTTCTGTTTGTTTAGAATTAGCTCAAGTGAGCATAGGTGATGTGGTAATGCACAAGCATACCAATCGTGTGAGCCAATATTTTCATTTTATCTGAATGAGAAGAAAGGAACAGTGCCATAGCTGGAGAAATATCAGTTTTGCCTTCTGATTTTCCTCAGTGACACATATATTAAAAGAAACATCCAATAGATCCATCTTCACGAAAGTGTACAACAGATTGTGCTCGTTTGTTGCCGTTCTTGGACTTGTTTTCTATTTCTTCCCATTTCCAGATGTGCTTTTTTGATCGATGGAGGAAAAGAAGAATGCCCACAAATGCAGTGCTTCATACATTCATTTATGTAGTGTAAGCTGATTGAAGGTAGCAAATAAATCCATCCTAAGAAATGAAAACATGAGGTTCCCATCTCACCTTGAAGTGGGGAATCTCTAAAAGAGCCTTAAATATGCAGCCCTATTTAGATGTGATGATGATGCAACTTACAGAAGACAGCCCAAAGCAAACAAGCATCTATTTTATTCCATATTAGAGAAAAGGAGTGTATACTGAAAGATACTATATGAAATACTCACATGTAACCTCGAAACCTACTTAAGTCATTGTTTGGCTTCTCACATTCAATCACACTGGTGAACTTCAAGGGGTCAAATTCTGAGTCCTAGAATAAAAAGAATGTTCATTATTTAGAGCAAAGACTTGAAAATTATATCCAAAATCACTTTAATTTCTAGTTTTTGTAATATAATAAAATCAATTTTTTTTTTTCCAAAGGCAATGAAAGCAAGGTGCAGACCACTGGAACTGAAAATCAAAGGGACTGGGGAAAAAAAAATCCTAAGATGCCTCCTGAAATCTCCCTAACAAGGATCACTTCTGTTCTGCAACTGGAAGATGCCAAATGATTTTGGTCTGCAGTGGAAAAATCAAATTTACCTGAAAAATCTCAAAGTCTTAAATACTATCATCATCCTTCATTTTCAATGAAGCCAGTGAAAATTTAGGACAATGTAAGTCAACACACTGCCAATTATTAAAAAGCTAACATGAGCTTTCGAAATATTGGCAGGCCTTCTTAATTGCTTTATGCCAACAGAGATGAATTAGTCTACTATAGTAAATTACACATATAGCAGAATAACTTTTTCTTAATTATCACTTAAAAACCTTCTTGATTGTCTAGCTCATTACTCCGAAGCTGGTATTGTTGCTGACTATTTAAGTTTACCTGTAATTAGCACCTTGTTGTGTTTGAGGAAAAACATAGTGCCACAGCAGAATTACTTTGTTAAATGAAAATCAAGGTTCTCCTTTTTTTGCTAGCTCAAACTACACATTGAAAGCAGACATATCTGATCCTGGTGCTGCAGAGAAGGCTGTTTATCTCCATCAATGAGGACAACTTTTAAAAAACTGCTTTGCATAGCATTTGAAGCAAAGAACTAATTGTAAATTATCATATTATTAAGCTTTCAATAGTGACAGCACTTTATATGTTATGTTTTATAATTGTTTTGCTGAGCTGCTGGAGACCCCAACCACTAATTTTTAGAGTAAACTTGTGAGAATAGTTGACTGAGAACCAGTAATCACAGGACAAAAACAGTCTTACTGCCAGTTTCTCTGAAACACACAGGTGTCTCTGGGATTTTTTGATGTTGACTCTACTCAGGTGAAAGAAACCAGACTTTGAGTAAGAGATAAAAGAAACTAGAGGATATGTCAGGATCAAAACCAACACTCTCCATTTTTCTGCTGGTTACACCTGGAAGAAAGACAGACTTACAGTATATATGTGACAATTCAAACCACCCACACCTGAGACTTTTGAAAACCTTTTCTGTATTTTCAAGAAACACGGGATGATAAAGAGAACTGTGAAAATGGGCTGTCACTTAGACACAGCTACAGCCCACTGGAGGAATGAAAAATTTTGACGTGCAGAATTCAGCTTGTAAACAAGGGCAAAAAAAAAAAAAAATAGAAACAAAGGACAGCTCTGAGTTGAGACTGCTTTGCTGACAATCAGACTCCCCAAATTACATCAAGGTTGGCAGTCAAGAACCTGAGCCTTAGCAAGAAATAACACCTGCCTGTTGTCCCAGATGATTTTTTCTTTCCTTGCCCCAGTATGTTCCTTGTCAGAAGAAAAAAAATAAAAGGTATAGGAAAAATAATCTACAAATATCCACTACTGTAGCTTAAACTGCATTTATAAATTGGATGGAATGGGAAACATTTCTTTTCTCCTTATTATAACATAATAGATATATATATAATACATTTAATTTAGCACAAATTTTCATTCAATGGTCTTCAAAATGAAAAGAAATAAATCCTAACATCTTTGATGAATGTCTGTGAGGGAATCCTAGAAACACCTAATAATAAAGCCCAGTGTAATCAAATACAGGTTTTGCATGGCTGCTGAACTCGGCAGACACAGTGTGGTTGGACACATTACCTTCTAGAACAGCTGGACAGCTGAATTCCCTTTCTGCTAAGAAAGCCTGCCACTAAGGTTTATATTCCACAAATAAAGATTAAAAAAAGGTACTTAAATCTAGAGCCTCCTAAAGTCTTCCCAAGAAAAGACAGATCTTGTCAAGATCAGAGAGAACTAAATGTACTCAACCTCCCTATCAGTACCATGCAATATTGTCTCTCTCCCTCCTTTGTTTGTTGATTTCATTTATGACTCAGTTTTGGAACTAAAAGTCCTTTATCATTAAATCTGTCTGTATATTTGTGTTCTGTTACAATTAACTTGAAATATGTGATTATGGTCTTTACCCAGATAATATCTGGGAGTGAAAATCCAATTAGAATGGTAGTTTACATAAGGAAAAAAAGCTGATGAATTCTGATTTATGGCAAAAGCTCTTTGGTTTATTAATAAATCAAACTGCTCCATCTCTTCCCTATGAAATGGAAGGGCAAATATACACTGTATATTACTGCTGATGACACTGTTTTGATGTGAAAATACCTTTTGGTAAATGAAAGAACAAATATGTTAAACACAGCCTGTGTGTGACTGCTTTCAGTGGTTACAAAGAAGCACAAATTTAATGTAGGATTTCAAAATGATCAAAGTTTTGCTCTTTTTAATGCTGATACTCACACTTCGGCAGAAATTGAAACACAAACTGTGATGATATTCTCATGTATTAGCAGCTAAGACAATCTGCAGTTTGACAGAAGTTAAAGCCAGAAGCGTTGCTTTTATAGTGCACAGATTTGCTGTTTTTTCTTGGTAAAAGTCCATGAAAAAAAATTCTCCACCACTACCTTTATTTTTCTCTTACACTGAACTTCTGCATCACTATTAAGACACAAGAAACAAGCTCAAAATATGGTCAAACATCTAACTGGCCCAGACCTTTGTGTCGTAGTCACCCGATGTGCCTGACTTTGTGTATCTTACTTCCCGCTTGGAGAACTGCTGGGCATTAAAGCTGTCCCAGTACCAAGAGGGATGAAAAGCTCCATGCCTAGACAGACTGCAATCTCAGATGAGGCTTTCCAGTGCCTAATCTCCCTGAAATCTTGACTTCTGCGGTGTTCTCATCATCCCCCTGTGCACATCAGCAAGGCTGGGTCATACACAAAAAGCAGCTGGGGGCATTTTTTTAATTTTCTGAAGGCATGGATCATTTTTTATCTGGTACCTCAGCAGCTGTCCCAAACTTTTGCCTTGTGCACCACTGGCCTGCACAACTGACTCTGGCTGATAAAAACTGGGGAGAGATTCACTGATTGCACAGAAGTTCCCCAGAGTATTTTACAAAACTGTAGGGCAGCAAAGGCCAGGGCTAAAGTCCGTTAATGTCAGTCATATTATTTCTGTTGAACAACCAGTTCTACATTAGCTACAATGTACATTTTACTTGCTATGACTATTTCTAAGGATAAGCCCCATAAAATAAAGTAAAGCAAAACTTACTGCTTTCACTCAAGGCAGATGTTTTGCCACTAGGCAGTGCTTAACCTGGAGCCCAGACCCATGCTCTAATAATTTACTATGCTTCAGAAGAGTATTAAATTAAATTATGCTTGAGATATATTGGAGGAGTAAAATCCACTTCTTGCTCAACTCTTCTGCCATATTATGTCATATCAAAATGAAAAAAAAACAGGAAAAGAAAAGAAAAAAAAAAAAAAAGAAGGACTTTGATTCAATAAAAAACTGACTTCCATCAAACCCCTGACTTCACTTTTTGATTTTGCCAAGATAGCTTTAGTCCACTGCTTTTCTTGGAAAAAAAAAATGCTGACTTCTTAGGAAGTCAGAATACCTTCATAGGTATTTCTGAAAGTTTGAAATTTGTCAAGAGGACACATGGTGATACTTACATTGGGTATTTTATATACGCAGGGATTCCATGGAATGTATTTCATTTCTTCAGGACTCCTATTGCTAGAAAAATGTTTAACATCCTATACATATATCCCATTTCTTCCACCTTCTTAAAGCCTCAGGAAATTCATTCTTAGTCTAAATGCAGCAATGGAAAAGCTCGTTTTCCTTACATAAGCAGACCTAATCAAACTGCAAAAACCTGCTAAATATTGATTCCTTCGAAGTTGAATTTCAAATTAAAGTTAAATTGCAGATGCAAAGGGTTTTGTGACTAGCCTTTTAACAATGCACTAGCTATTAAATCTGACAAAAGGTTCCACTTAAAACAGTATCTTAGGTCTCCAATGATTGGGCTGTGTCTTAAACCCTAAAAAGACAAAGTGTTGAGGGGAAGAAAATGTTACAATGTCTTTATAGAGTGGGAAACCAACAGGTAGACAGATGAAGACAGTATAAAGATTTGTCACAAAAAAGCAGACTGTATTTAGCTGTCTCCAATATGACTTTGTAGCTTCAGCTGTAAGATGATTCTGAATCTCCACAGTGAAATGCCAACCTTTTCTGTTCTGCTGGCAACCTCACGAAACTGTCATAGCTCAAGAAGCAAAGCATGCCAGATGAGTCAGTTTGACAATTACACAATGTTCAAACAACATATTTCCCTTCATTAAATGCCTGTTGTATGGGTGATTTAATAGCCTGCTAGTGATATTAATAATGCATAGTTATTAAAATGTTTTCCTTTTTTCATCTGCCCTACTTTACTGCTGCAGAAACCTGACTTTGATGGTCAGTCCTTCCCTGCAATAGGACAGCAGTGGGTACCCAGGATGCCCTTGGGTGACAGCGACAGCGACCCGCTTATCACATTGTGTTTACTGGCTATGCTGGGGATCTTTTCCAGACTTCTCCCTGCAGTGCAGGTCTGATGAGGGCTCTGGGATTTGTTTTGGCGTGTATGTCTGGAGGAAACAGAAAAAGGAGAAATGGAGTCATGGGGACAACTCAAAGAAAATATTGAATAGACAATAATCTGCCTCAGCCAGAAAAATAGCTTTTCCAGTTTAAAAGCTTTTAAGTGCACTAAGAACTCGTCCTGTTAATGCATTGGTCCACCCTGTTACTGCTTTATATAGAAAAGCAGTCTGTCTTTACCATATAAAACCTGTCTTTTACCCTGTCTTTACCATATAAAATTAATCTGACCTTTTATTAGTGTGCAACTGGAATTACATACTGATGGTATCTATCCAAAGCATATGAATTGTTTATATACTGAAAGAGTGAAATGTTTTCATATCTAAACTGCATAAGTCTCTATGGTACAATTTATCTGTGCCACTAATTCACAAGAAAAGGAAGAAACAGTTGGATCTACGCTGTTTAGGAACTAAGAAGATTCAGCTGCACAACATAATTTAACTATTCTGTTTTTCACACTTAATACTACTACTATAATTTGATTTTTTTTCAGTATTGTTTGTTTAAAAGTAACACATGTTCATTATCCAGAAACACTGGAACAACTGAGCAAGTCAAATACATTTTAGGGAGCTGATCTTCCTCTGGCTGACCAGAGTTTTCCTCTTTGTAGAAAATAATATGAGGGAACAGGGCAATATCCTGGCTGCAGGAAAGAAAATGTATTGCTTGCAAGGCCTAGGAAGATCCCAATAATTCTGTAACAGCCAGGTGAAGAAACTGCTGTTAGTCAATCACAGAACAAAAATACCAAAAAAATATGTCAACAACACTGAAAATACACACATGCAAGCTTTAATGTCCCTCAGGATGATGGCGACCCTTAGCAATGCACTGAAAATTATGGTGGTGTGAATAAATTAATTTATGGACCATAGTAGTGCTGGAGAGTGGTAAGGGAACAGTGTATGTCAAGGCTGAAATACAGACCTTAATCTAGACAATTAAGAAAGTGGTATCTGCCTGTTCCAAAAGCCAGTCACTGAAATAAATGAATGGGTGCATAGTCTTTAAGAGCCAACCTCAGTATTAGCTCAGTGCTTCAACTAAACCACAAACCAAGCCTCTCAAGGATTCCCAAAACTCTGTGTACAACCCACACTGCTACTGCAGAGGCTTCTCGCTTCATGCTCATAGACAGATGTAACTCTCCCCACTCTCCAGAGCTTTCTCCTTTCTGGAAAGATTTCTAGCAGTCTTTCTGCTCCATTTCTACATGCTGGAAGAAAACTTCAGTTGATTAGTGGCAATAACATTGCATAGTCATTTTAAAGTAGTAGCACAACAGTTTAGATCAGCTTCTGAATATACCTCTCCTGCTCCTGCTCTAGTCCAGACTGCTGGACAGTCTGACTTCTCGTGGGATGAAGTTCTGCCAGAAGAAGTGGCTATGGAAGGACTAAGATCCTTCACCCAGAAGACAGAAATGCCAAGCACTGCTTTTACATCATTCCACAAATAAAACCCAAAACATCGGAGTCCTGACAGGAAAGAGAGTGGTTAGTAATGCAAGGGTTTTCTTGTGAACAGTAAAACCCAATAATAGCAGCTGCAGTGTCAGGATGCAGTTAAACACACCGAAGTTTGATGAGCCTTCCTCAGCCTGAAGACAGGGAATCTGGATAAAAGCAGCTTTACCTTATGAAGTATCATGTTTAAGAAATGTCTCTAGGATGTGAGGGAAACCTGTAACATACACCAATTGCCTAAGGAACTGAGAAACTGAGCACCCGGCAACTGCAGGGGAGCACAGAGGGAAAGAAGCAGTACTAATGAAAAGACACCTTTTATTCCAAATACTACAGGGCTGCATGTATATCAGCACTATCACAGTTTTGTTAGCCTTTCCACAAGCATCTCCAGCACGAGAAGGCGTTACTATTGATCAAGTAAAAGGTGTTTTAAACAAGGCGGTGTTACTTTTAATCAACTAAAAACTCCCCAGGCTGGACAGGGGCATGCTGTCTTCTCTTGGGTTCTTATTTTTATCAACATTTATCATCACATGCCTGTCCTACTGCAAACATGGCATTCAGAGTGAACTTTCTCCGCTTAATCCCAGCTGTTTCTGTTCTTGTCTCTTAGCTCTGTGGACAGGGTGGAGGTGCAGCTGTGAACATTAACAGTCACTCTGAGGCCAGCAGGCTGTGGTTGGCATACACAGAACAGGGGGGAAGTTGGGATGGCTGCAGAACACTTTGGTTAGCAGCTTCCCCTGTGGTCTATTTTCATTTGCTATTTGTTCTACCGAACAAGCTCCTTTGCAATCAACATGTTAAAGTTACCTCTAGCAAAATGAAGAACACCTTCTCAAGGAATTAAAGGGTGCTTAATTTTTCAGACACCAGCTGATTGCATGAATCTTATGAAAGGAAACTCACAATGGCCTTGTCAGTTCCAAAATTAGCAAATTATCTGGGGGGAACGAAAATGTATTGTTATGGCAGAGACTGAGGTTTGCTTCCCTTTTTAGCTCTCTAGATAGCCTCATACTTCAGGCAAGCACAATGACTACAAAGTTCCTGCATAGTCTTGGCTTCAACAGTCTGTATGCTTTGTTCAGATAAGTGTGGAAATCAAACATACATGAATATGTATATGAATATGACCTGCTGAATTGGATCACAGCAGCATAGCAGAGCCTATTACTCCTGTGCAGGCTTTCCTCACCACCTCTGCACAGAAGTGAACTACTTGGGACTTCTGCTTTGATACAGTCTTCTGCCTTGATTTGGCCTGTTAGACGGGTAAGGAATTGGCTGGATGGCCACGTCCAAAGAGTTGTAGTCAGTGGTTTGGTATCCAGATGGAAACCAGCAAATGGTGATCCTCAAGGGTTTGTATTGGGGACCAGTACTATTCATCAGTGACACAGAAAGTGGGATGGAATGCACTCTCAGAAGTTTGCAGATGACACCAAGCTGTGTGGTGTGTTTGGCATGTAGGAGGGAAGGGTCTATACAAACCTCATGAATAAGGCCATGTGCATATGGGCTGGGGCAAATACCATGATCAGGTACAGACTGGGGGATGAACAGATTGACAGCAGCCCTGGGGAGTAGCACTGGAGATACCAATGCATGAAAAATTGGACATGAGCTGGAATTGTGTGCTGGCAACCCAGAAAGCCAGCTGGCATCAAAAAAGCATGGCCAGCAAGTTGAGAAAGGTGATTGTTCCCTTCTACACCACTCTCATGAGACCCCCACCTGGAGTGCTGTGTCCAGCTCTGGTGTAAGTAAGACATGTAACAGATAAGACTGGTTTCAGAGGAGAGACACAAAAAGGATCCGAGGGTTGGAACACTTCTCCTCTGAAGAAAGGTTGAGAGAGTTGTGGTTGAGCCTGGAGAAGGCTCCAGAGAGACCTCATTGAGACCTTTCAATATATAAAAGCAGCTTTTAAGAAAGACCAAGAGAGACTTTTACCAAGGCTTGCAGTGACAGGACAAGGGGAAACATTTTTGAACTGAGAGTAGATTTAGATTAGACAAAAATATACATTTTTTACTAAAAGGATGGTAAATTACTGAAACAGTTTGCCTAGAGAAGCTGTGGATATCCCATCTCTGAGGTTTCAGATTCAAGTTAAACAGGGCTTTGAGAACACTGATCTAATGAAAGATGTCCCTGTCTTTGGCAGGAGCGTTGGATTAAATGGTCTTTAAAGGTTCCCTTAGAACCCAAATTACTCCATGATTATATGATTCTTATGCATATATTCATTATTATAAGCATTCAAAAAATGTGAGATGTTGAAGGGCAACCAATGAGAACAAATGTCATACAAAAAACCAACAGGGATAACATCAATTGATGAAACAGCTAGTTTCATTTTTCTTCCATGTCATTATCAGTTATCTAACCTAAAGATCACAAACTTCCTGCGAAGTACCAGGAGACAGATTTTTGTTTCTTAGTAGCTGACATGACCCACCTCCATGCAGCTACTAGCAGGGCAGTCATTTTTAGCCCTTCCTATTATACTGCAGCAGCCTGTAAGTCAGATCCCCATGATCTCAGCCATACAGGCCACATTGCTGTACAGGTAGATGAGGCCATTTGGGGTGTACTTTTCAATCTGTTTTTAAATCAAGTCATACCAAAAATATAATATGCAGAGAAGCTTGGAAAAGTTAATGAGAGGAAGGGAAAATGCTTAAGACAACTAATATGCATTTTTAATCAAATTCTCTTTCTCTTGGAAGCCAAAAGGTTGTGTTCCCTGCTTTGATGTACCATTAAGAAAGCTGAATTAGGGTATTAGCACTGCTGTCTATAAATCTCCATGCACAACTGATATTTTTAATTCAACACCAAACAGAAGTGTAAGCACTATAGTGCTGTGTGGAGAACAGTATCTTGTCCAGTCACGTACCTGCAGGACAACCACAGCTCTCTCTCTCCCATGAGCACACACTCGTAATGGGAAGTATCTGACCATCACAAAGTCATAGCAGAGCTTGAAAGTATGAACCCAAGTATAATCAAGGAACAGAAATGTTTATGGTTTCATTGAAATATCAGTTTTGAGACATACAGCCAGCCACTTCCCATGTTAAGTAATATTTCTATGCAAATTTCTAATGACCACCATGGCTTATCACTACTAAACTGTGTAAAAGACTTGGAGGGTAGCAGCAGGTGGAGAAAAGAGAAGTGGGATGAGAGTTCACATCCTTGATGCTGAAATAAATACAGGAGTTCCTTACACTGTTCCTCTGCCACTTCTGGCAGAAAAGCAGACCCCTTCTCCACCTCAGTACTCTCAAAGGACAGTGAGACCCCACCAATGTAATTGGGGTTATATATGGTTCGATACTGTGAACCCTTCTGCTCTGGAAAAGGTCTTTCCATCCTCTCCTAACCACCGATACTGCCATCTGGGGTTCTGGTTTCAGAGACCAGTGTAACATGATGTGTTTCCAGCTCGAAAATCCTGGCCCTAAAATCATGAGTTCTCAGTGCTACATTACAAAAACTCATTTCCAAGAACATATATTCCAGGTATTTCCTGTTTTCAGGCCAATGAATGGCTAAGGAGTAAACAGTTCTAGAAATAAACATTTATTCAGTAAAATTGAATTAGGCTATATCAGAAAAGTCAAGAGAGGAAAAAAAAAGGAAAATCTCTTCTTAACTTGCTTTAAATGTAAATGTTTACTTTTCTATAACAGGAAAGCAGTACAGCAATTTATTTTCTCCATGGACCTGAAATGCTCTTTTGTTTTCTAATACTTTTTCAGAGAAAAAGCAAAATGGAGAAATCCTGGGTTATTGATACAGAGAATGAAATTTCCTGCCTCTACAGAGCTTTGATGCAGCACAAGCACTGGCATAATACATTTCCTTACATGGATTTGCCAGTGTTCCACCAGTGCTGGAAGGATTACCCTAGGGATGAGAGGTCCTTCACAGCCATGACAGTCAAACTTAGATTCATCAATTTAGCCCTTTTAACCTACATTTAAACACAAAACCAAACAACTAATGCTAATGGCAAAAGTCAAATACTCAGCACTCTTCAAACTCTCAGGACTCTCTTCTACTCACCCCCTCCCTGCTATTGCTTAGATTACTATAGCCAAAATTTTCTCTTACAGTTATTCAAATTCTTTGTCTCTCTAATGAAGCTCTCTCAAAATGCAAACTTGTGGCCTGGACACCTGTGCAATGGAAACTAGAAGGAGATGATAACGGTGCCCAAAGCTGACCAAAGAGGAAGTGAACCATCATTCTTGAGTTTTTTTATTTCCCCATGCCTCCCAGTGTGGGACTGCTGACTAAGTGCCATGGTTATGTGTGGAGTGAAACATTATTCTCAGCCTTCCTTTAGCACGTTTAGCTCAGACAGAGTTTGCCAGAGCACCGATTTGGGTCATTCTCTGCACCAGGCTGTTCTGCACGCATCTGTTAAATGTTTGTTTCTCTGTTAGAGAGACAGCAGTTGCTTCCTCTTCAACTAGACTTGCCCACAGTTTCCACACAAGTCATCTCTGAACAAGACACTATCCAAAAAAAGATACAACAATATAGGTGTAGAGATTTTCATAACAATTCACCCCTATCAAATGAATAGTTCATTTGAACTGAATGTTCAAGGCATTACCTCAGACAAAAGTCTTTCTCAGGGTGTGACATGCTTGAATCTTGCACTGATAGAAACAAGTCTTTTTACAGGACTTTTTCTCTAAAATCTTCAGCTAAACTCTAAAACTAAAAAAAAAATAGGTTTTCATTTAATATTATGGTAGTGCATAGCAAAAACTACTGTTTACTTTTCCTTGTTTGGTTCATTTTTTTAAACTTTCTTTTCCCTTGGGAAAATTAATTTTGGCAACACCTGCGGGATGGAGCACTAATCTGATGTTTTAACACGTGCATGTCTGGAATTTTCAAGCCAGTTTTCATCACCTTCTGAACCTTCTCAAAATACTGCAAAAAAAGAACTGCACAAGGGATAACTCCCAAAAGATGCTAGAGAGGCAGCTGCTGTTTTTGTGGCCTGATTCTATCTTATTAAAATACTCACAGTCAAAACAACACTGAGTCAAAGAGTATGCTGATTAATTCCCATCTACTAGATTATAATAGTGTACTATTCCCACTAATTGCAGGTGGATGGTCACCTGAGGGTAATAGTCAGACAAGAAGTAACAGGGAGAATATAGCTATACCTCTCTTGTTTGCTTATAGAAGACTCATCCAGACGCTTTGAGATAAGAAGCTAATATCAACAGGTAAGTTGAAAACTAGTCTGCCTAGAAGTTTAGCTGGTCTAACTTCAACTGTTCCCTCAAACTGGGCTAGTTTAGACAATACAGATTGCTGCACAATGAGTCTTAGCTCAGTTTAGGCTAAACTAACATTTGAAAATTGCTTTATTTTCTCTTTTTTTAAAAATTTTTCATTGCGTGTGTAAAAAACTGAATGCAAAAGCAACATCTACACTGAGATGCCAAGGCTGCCCTGTGAGCTGTTTACACACAACCAGGATGAGTTGCCCTTGCCAAAGTACCTCACACACACAGCAGCCTGGAGCAACCAAGTCAGGCTTACAGTGCAGCCCTTCTAGAAACCAATCTTCTCTTCTGGGCCAGCTTCTGCCTGGGACTCACAGGGAAAAAAAGAAATTGTATAAATGGCTTACTGCTTGGAACAGGGAGCTGTGGGACTGTTTCTCTAAGTCCAGCTGTAGCCAATGTATTTCCAGCACAGTGCAGGACCAGGAAGGGCTGGAATGAAAGCTGGATCTGTCAATTTAGCCCAACTTCCAGGCTAGGACTGATGAAAAAATATGACTGCAGTAAGCATAGGCTCTGCATTTATACATATTCCAGAAGAGTTCACAAACTGACTTGTGAGGAAATCAGATTCATCAGTTATTTTGGTGCTAGTCTGCATGCAAATGAACCTCCCAAACAGGCAGACACCAAATTCAGATGTGCTTTTCAGACAAAGTAAATAAGCAGTCACAAAGTAATTTGCAAGGCTTATCTAAAACCTGTTTAATCATGATAGTAATAAGTTTGTTTTGAATGAAGTTCTACTTTTAGGAGAAAATGAGAAGGAAAAAATGCATCTCCTACCCCCACCAGCCCCCACAGGGATACATGCACCTTCTCACAGGGGATGGCAGCTGCTACATTTAGCTTAGCTTTCAGCTGAACTGAAGCTTTCCACATAAACATCCAGGACAGGGGCAGTGGTTAATAAACCATAAGCTGCTCCAGAATCCACAGTGAGTCTTTGTGGATTTTGTTAAAAGGCATACTGAGTAAAAACACTGGAGCACGGAAATGTAAATGTTTTTCATGAGTCTAGATTCATACTATCAAAATATCCTAAATCAAGTTTATGAAATCTGAAAGGGAGTTTTGAGCTCTCACAGCCTGAGCTGTATCTGCTTATCCACTCTCTGAAGAGCGGCTGACATGACGTCTCAGATGGATGGAAAACATTCCATAAGCAACTGCAGAGGGTGTGGTGGCACGGCAGCTTGCAGAGTAGCACAGAAAACGCATTGATTCCTCCTGCCTACTGTCTCCTGTTGGATCCAGTGCACCAGAAATGGCTGCTGTGACTTGGCAGCAGCGAGGGTGGGTTTGAAATCAGAAGGAAATGGGCAGAATACCTACAAAGAGTTGATTTGTTTTGATTTTTTTTTTTTTCCCCAAGAGATGTTTACTGGTCATGGCTAACACTGTTAGATCACAAACAGTGGGGTTTAGCACAGTGCTTTCTCCTAGCTGCACTTGCCAGTGAGTCATGCAGCACACATGAACCTGATCTGTATTTCAGGGTGAAGACAGTCCACTATCCTGTTTGTTTTAAAGACATAGCATGCAGAAGTATGTTTACGGCTATTTTAAACATTTCTAACACATCCTGTTGCTGTAGTAGCAGAATAACAAGAACACAGTATTTAAAGTCTTGGAGGAAAAAAATGTCAAGGCCTTTGTAAAATCTCCTGTTTTTGTTTTTCTTTTTTTAATCTACCCACTGAGTGATTTTCTTTTCTCTTGTCTATTTTGAGTCTACAACAACAAGGTATAATTCAAGCTGGTGTCTTCAGACATGGAAGCCAGAGGAGTGTATCAGTGACTCTTCTCACAGCTTGTGCATCGATAAGGTGTAGAATCACATACACAAAGTACAGGTTTATGTCTGACAGACTGCATTCATTAACAAACATGCAAAAGCTAACAAGCAGTATGTTCCCAGTCTACTATAAATTACTCAGACAACTCAAAGCAGCACTAAAATAAGCAGTATTTATGGTCACTTGCACTATAAAGGAAAATAGTTTCCTGGAATTCACAAGTGGGGAGATGCAATCCAAGCCCACAAATGCTGATCCTGGACCTTCTGAGCATATGTTCAGCATAAAATAATGCCTACAAAGCACTGGAGACAAGGATAAAGAAAAGCTTCTATAATTTCTTATTGCTTCTGTAAGAATCAGGCTAAAAAGGTATCAGAATGCTACCTTTCTGAACAAGGGTTTGGAAGAGGGAAACTGTAAGGCCTTTTCTTCTCTCAGATTATGGACCTTATATGCTGTTCCTGCTTTGAAGAAACACACCAAGACCCTTCAGAGGATGCTGGAGGAACAGTGGCCTTTCCAGAGGGCAGTTGTACCCAACATGACAGTGCTGGCCTTGCTGGCCTTTGGAGAAAACGTAGTGGCTGCAGGAGAACTGCTCAGTGCACACGCAACTTCAGTGACCCCAAATTGGCAACCAGGCTGCCTGAGAGCTCAGCACAGACCTGCGGGGCTGTAAACTGTGTGGGTGCACACAAGGCAGGAACAGAATCAAGAAAGCACAGCATTAGCTTAAAACAACAGTTCCTGCTGCCACCCCCACTCCATTCCCATGCCCAGCTGAGTGACAGGTATAGAAATAGCTATCCTTCATTGACCTGCTTCACAGGCATGTGCTCCAAAGTTATCAGTTAGCTCATATATGAAGCACAGACAAGCCAACCTTTGTAAAAGTTTCTTTTAAAAACTTGAGATACTGATACAGAGACATTATTCAAAGACAGCTATTAACAGCTGATACTTTGAAAAGAAAATTCCAAAAAATCTGGGTTTTGTCCTGTCATAAGCCACATGACAAGGCACGTCATTCTGTAAGGGAGGTGGGGAAAGTGTTTAGCAGTGTGGGAAAGAGAGGGTCAGGACTACATAATTTATTTGTTTTCCTGCTTGAACAACAGGGCTGCAGAATGACACAGAACCAAACATCTATAAAGAAAACTGAGAGTTGTTCTCCTGAGTAGAGTGTTAATACAAAAATGCAAAAGCATTCTCAGCCAATGCATGAACTGGTTGGGATGCAGGTCTTGTAAGAGACTTGGGAATAAGCTTCTCTGAGGCTTGGCAAAAGAAGGGTTAGCATTAGGTGCAAGAAAATTTTGATCATCCGAAGTATTTTAGGAGATCTAGCACTAAGTTCTCTCCAGCTGTGACAACTTAAGACATATCCAGATAGGAAGTGAACTTCAGCCCGACAGACAGGCACCACCTTCTTATTCCATGCTACTTGGCTGTCCTCCTACTATTCATCCAACATTTTCCAAGCACCTCCCTCCATCCCATTGCTGAGTGCAAGGCAATACCTTCAAGAATCAGTAAGAGCCTATCCTGACTAGTATGGAGTGTGAAAGCTAATGCTGCTGCATGAATTAAATTAACAGTATGCTTAGAGAGGTTTTGGCCAGGATTTTTATGAGAATGGCAAGTATTCTGCTGGATAATGTATGGGGTGCTGTTACAGAGAGGTTTTGTGATGCTGCAGCTGCTGAAGACTTCTTACTTGCAAGTGTGCACTTTACCTACAACTTAGTTGACGTAGGAACCCAGGCTTGGATTATTTCCTGCTTTCTCAGCTATTTTAAGAGAGGGGAGGTAATCACATGTGGTTTTCTTACAAGTTCTCTTTCAATACTTGCCTCCTTGAGGACCAATCCTGTTTTCATTGGAATGAATGAAGTTTTTGTCACTGACCTCAGTTTAACCCTGACAATTTACTATGGACCTCACAGCTACTGTAGCTTGGCACCTTGTGATCTGAAATTTATTTTTTAAAAATATTTATCCACATTTTTATGAGCCCACTTCTGAGATAGAAAAGTTCCATAATCATCCTATGATACAGAGAACTAAGATATGGAAGGAGGATGGGCTGGAAATCCAAAGTGTGCTAGGTGTCTACAAGGCTGAGTGCAAGTATCTACATGACAACTGATTTCCTCAGTAAAGCAGGGTATGCTGAGCTAGCCATGCCCCATTTACTGTGATGTGCTTGGCACATAGAGCTAGCTATGCTTCCCTAGGCAGGAACTATTTCCTCAGCTTTCTTCCTCAATGAGGCCCAATTCAGTCTTTAATTATATTTAACCTGTTTGAGGAGGAAATGGTCACTCACTTCCACACAGCAGCCTAAAGTCTGCAGGTCTTGCCAAACTGTACAAACTCCAGAGCTGAAGTCTTTAGCAGCCTGGTTTGGATCAGCAATTTAAACCTCATTGAGTATGCCAAACATAATGTGGCTGGGGTACTCCCTCCTGGTTTTCCTGCTGTGTTAATGCATGCATGGGATTGCTGGTTGAAGACACAGAAGTGACTCCACAACTGATAGGCTCAGGCACACATCTGGGTGCTACAGCTCACAGGAGCAGGGCAGTTTGTAGGGTTGGCAGGTGTCCTCTCAGCCCGACAGCTTCCAGGAATACTGAATCAATACTCTGCAGCCATGGAGCTGGGGATCCCAAGGTAGTATAAGGGACTCCTTTGGGCAGCAAGGGTCTTCAAAGCCAGTTTTCTCATTATTTGTAGTTGGACATATTGATTCCTTTCACCATGTTTACCAACACCTAATGGTGTGTGTCCGGTGGTCTCAGATCACAGAAATCCAACCAGCTGCTGTAGATGAGTGGAGGACCTGGTGCCTTCCCTTTGAGACAGAGCTGGAATATGCTCTTAGCTTATAACTGTACCCACAAATGCAAAAACACACCTGTGTTCAGTTACCTAAATGAAATCTACAGTTTTTGTCCTACATAGTGTATCTGAAGGCATATAAGAAGTCTGCGCTAGCAGAAAACTGTGATACATCATCTGAGCACCTCCCTGAAGCTCTATCCAATAGGAGAGATTTCCCCTCAGCAGGAACAGGATGGGAGGTTTGAGCAGCAATTCAATTAACTTTGAAACAATAGGAGTTTTTGAAACACTTGGCCTGTAGCTGATTGAGCTTGTTGCCACAGTGGTAGGTGCCATGTCATGGCTAAATTCTGTGTGGAAATCACTGATCATTAAACAGATCCTTATCTCACATTTTTACAAGCTATTTAGAGGAAAGCTCTACCTACCATAAACAATTATTTGGAAGGCACATTGACTTTTATCCTGTTGGTTGGATAATAACTTCATTAATGCTGATCTTTCTCAGTACAACCACAGCCTTCTGTGGTTACTTTTGATGACAGTGGTATGGGTAACAGCTCCCATTGTTTGCAAAATCCCTCAAATTAGAAGTGCTCCTAGGAGAACCAATGTAGCTGAGTTCTAAAAAAAAATAATTTTTTCCTGACAAATACAGGAAGCTGGAGTTAGCTGGCAAGAGGGATGGGAGAGGAGGGCACACAAATAAATACTATTTCAATAAGATCATTAAAGCAAGTAAAACTTCAGGTAATTTCCTCTAATTCTGCTGACAGAACTGATCTGGATTATGTTTTGTTTCAAAATAGTGCTGTTGGGGAGAGATAAGCACAGTGAGAGAGCAGTACAACAGTTTTTGAGCACAGATACCTCCAGAACAAATGCTAGCTGTCCCTTTAAATCTCACAAGCATTCATGCTCCAAGTGCTGGAGGGATATTCTCCAATACAGAGTTTGAGGCAGATTCCTAATTAAAACTGATCTGGTTTGCAGGCAAGAAAAGTACATGTTTATATTTAAGTATCTTCTTGGGCATTTAAAATGTCTTTTCAAGAATCAAGCTACAATAGAAGCCATTAAAATCCTCCAGCATTTTCCAACCACACACAATTGCCCCGAATAATTCCTATTCAGATTCAGGGAAAAAATGATGGTAAAACTTCTGATACTATCATGAGGTCAGTTGTTGGCAAGTGCTAGCATTTTTAATGACAACCATAACAGTAGTTCATCAGCACTATTAGATCAAGCAGATTTAGCTGGTGTGGAGAGTATTGGTAACCAGCTACTTTCTTAAAATAAATTCTTATCTTAAATGTGAGTTAAGAATGGAGACTTACCAGCTCTAAGAACCTCCTCACCACCTGTCTTTGTTTTAAGTTAGTTTCACCATCCAGGTTGGCTGTTTCTATGTGGCACAGCCCATCGGGATCACTTGAGGAGAGCAGCAATATGTCAGCAGGTATAATTTCATTACAGCGAAGCTGCACAAAGTCTCCGACTTTCACTTCTTTCCAGTATCTGCTTATATATTTCTTCTCAGTTCTGAAAAAAAAACCAAAAAAACCATACAAGCCTTTTAAAGCAAAAAATTGCACAGATTGAGATGCTTCTGATAAATCTGTTTTGTTTGTACTGTTACAAATTGTAATTGTTGCTCCTGCTACAGGAGTGCCTTTGGAAGGTCCTCAGGAACTCTCAAGTTACTCTGGGGAAAGTCAATGCAGAGTGCCAAGAGACCATTTTCCAGTGACTCAGCAACAGGTCTGAGTTACCAAGACCTGCTTTTAAGATCCAGAGTAAAACATGATGATTTCAGACTTGACTAAGCAGAGTAAACAGGAGCTTCACACATTCTCCTTTCTCTCCATGTATGCTCTGAGTCACCCATATGACCCCAAGAAGGACAGGCGTGCCCATACTATGTGAAAAGGAGTCATGTTTAGGGCAAGGGAGAAAATGAGAACAGGTGTGGGCCCAGGACATCTGCTTGGAATGGCTCCTGAATGTTCTCCCTTCACGTGCCACCCTCTGATGCATCCTCACATAGCTTCCCCTGGTTCCCTTTTTCCACCAGGGACAAACTGTATACTGCTGTACATCATAGCCGGACAAAGATCCCTAACTGAGAGGAATTTCATCACTAAATCTAGAACTACAAGGACGTGTTGTGTGTTAAAGTGTAATCCTAACTACTCTACTGGGAAAGGACACTCTAATTTCTTTTAAGTATTTCTACACTATTCCCATTCTAGCCAGAGTGCTGTCTGTTACATGGCTGAGTCCTGCTTTATCTTGTTTAAAGTATATTATTTTAAAAGACATCACTTTCAGCAGTAATGTGAATAGATTTGTAACAAAGTGGAAACAGGGAAGTCCTGACAATGTTGTTACTTTGGAGTTACGGACAGTTATGCCTTCAGTGGTGTTAGAGGCATTAGTAACTAAATTGGCATTTATTAACGTACTTAGGCAAAATCCTGAACAATAAAGGGTCAGGTATCAAATGAGGTTTTATCCCCCAGAATTTCTTCACTGTCCTTTCATTAACATCCAGTTTATAAAGGGAAGAATTAAAATTATGGCTGTGATTTCTATTTTGATAAAATCTGAAAAGTGGTATTAGAAGCATTAGTAACTAAATTGGCATTTATTAACGTACTTAGGCAAAATCCTGAACAATAAAGGGTCAGGTATCAAATGAAGTTTTATCCCCTAGAATTTCTTCACTGTCTTTTCATTAACATCCAGTTTATAAAGGGAAGAATTAAAATTATGGCTGTGATTTCTATGTTGATAAAATCTGAAAAGGATTGGTATGAACCAAGTGTAAAACATGATAATGTAACAAAGGCAAGTAATACACTTACTAGGTGCTGAAATTACACATTTTCTTCATAATCAGGCTGAAACAAACATTTAACTTAACTCTGCTAATGAGTATAAATTGCTTTGAAACCCAGTGTGCCATAATACAGTACAAATTAGTGCACTGCAGATCTGAAGGGTTTGTTAGCTTTGCAATCTGTAATTCCAAATCCCTTTAAATATGTCTGTTGTTTTTCATCCTTTTTAATTTAACTGTGAAACTGGGTGATGTACAAATGCATGTACAAGGAGCAGCAGCGTAAAAGCACGATCAGGATAAAAATAGCTAGTCCCATAGTATGCTATAAGCACTACAATTTTTTTATTTAATTCCTATTGTTTGAAATAGCATTGCTATTTTAGCATTTCCTCATCCCTCATATGCTTAGCAACTGTCACAACTATATACACGGTGGCAGGAAGGGTGGATATTAAGCAACACAAGGCCAAATGGCTCTGCTGGAATAAATGAAGTTGTTCAGCCTGGAAAAGAAGGCTGCAGGGAGACCTTATTGTGGTCTATCAATATAGAAAGAGGACTTGTAAAAAAGACAATTATTACCAGCGCTGATAGCCACAGGACAAGAAGTAATGGTTTTAACCTGAAAACGGATAGGTTTAGATGGAACATAAGGGAGAAATTTCTTATGGTGAGGCTGCTGGGACACTGGAACAGGCTGCCCAGTGAAGATGCGGATGGCCCGTCCCTGGAAGTGTTCAAAACGGGGCTTTGAGCAACCTGATGTATTGAAGAGTTCCCTGCTCCTGGCAGGAGTATTGGACTAAGAGATCTTTAAAGGTCCTTACCAAGCCAAACTATTCTATGATTCAATAAATCTGTGAATGTAAGACCTCTTGGATATGCACCAGGGCCCAATGGCACAGCCCCCTTCATTAGGCACACGGGAACAATTTGGCCCCATATTCCACTTGATCAGCTCTTTGCTAATAAGGGTCAATAGTGGATGGAAAATTACTGTCTTCATGGAAAATTACTTCCTAATCCTCTTTAGACTGAGTTGCTCTGTGTCCTCTAGCAGAGCTCTGAACTGAGACTTGTCTCACTGCAGCCAGTGAGTGGTCACTGCAAGCCTTCTCTGCAGAGTATGGCATGATACTGTCTTCACACGGGATGGTTCAGAAACTGTCTGGACCATGACTACATGAAGCTCTCCTTTAACATGCTCAGCCTAGTCCTCTGAACATGCAGGTTAGCTCAGCTCGAGACAGCCATCATATTCTGCAGCCAGTACAAACACATCAAGTGACCCCACTGATGTGGTTACGCTTTTTCCATTGATTCTGCAGAGACAGGACTTTGTTGTCCAAATTTTATATTACCTACTAAATATTTATTCTTGCTGTTATATTGTGCCAGTAAAATTATATAATATACAGAGTTAGAAAAGACAGACTTTCTATAAGAGAAGGAGCCCAAAAGGATGGCAGTCCTCTGCAGTCTCAGTACAGGGCTTCTGTGGTGATGCATTCCCTACCCCCCTGGGGTCTGCTCTACCTCCTCAAGCCTGTTCTACAATTTCAGTAATTCTCATTAGGCCTTGGCTTTTGAGTAATGAGTTGTGTAATGTGTAAATGTCCCTTGACCACACCAGGAACCCTTGCATGGCTAAGGTGGAGCGGCGCTGTTCATGTCAGGGACAGGTGCTGTCTGACCGAGGAGGGCAATGAGAAATAATCAGTCATCTCCTAATACCCTTGGAACATTACCCACCTGAATCATAACTCCAGTGAAACTGAGCTTTTGAATAATTTCAGTAATTATCAACTTGGGTTACAGTCAGGATGGAAATGGACTAATGAAAATAATGCCATCTTGTGACCTTATAGACAGTGGTCCTACGTGAGGCCCTTTGAGTTCTACCAGACCACAGCAGGCTGTACCAGCACGTCCCTAAAGTGGGATGCCACTTAGAGCTTGCAAACTATCAAGTCTCAGAGGACTGTCACCAAAAGTTGATGAATTGGCCTGGGCTGACACCCCCATCCTTGACACTCAAGCCTCTCCCATTGAGAAATGCCAAGACATTCAATGTGAGCAATTCACTGACACTGCAGTGAAACAAAGTGGAACTTTTAAGAAGCACCTTTGTGCATATATATAAATATATACACACACGTGCACACACACATCTTTGTGTCTGTGTCCGTGCATGTATGAATTGATTTAAACACTCTATAGATAACTGAGTTACTATTTTGATTAAGGTTAGTCCTATATAATCACTTTGTAAATATTTAATTAGTCAATTACTGAGTGCTGCTAAATCCTTCAGACAGAAACCATTTCCCAGGTCTGATGCTAAGACTGGACTCAGCCACACCCAGGCTGCGTCTGAAGTTTAGAAAGCAAGGGAGTCCATTCTGAATCTTGTGACCCAACAGCATGATTTCCCCATTAAATCCTTTAGATTTCCCACGGATGAAGACTGAGATGAAGTTTGGATTGAGTTGCACTTAGACTCCTCAGAAGTTTAAAAAGCAAGGGAGCCCATTCCATAATTCATGACTCAGTGGGGAAATCTCCCTTACCCCATGCACTCTTACCCTGGCCCTTGTGTAAATCATGCAAAATTCATTATAATTCTACTGTCCCTGTATGCTTCATCTCTGTAATAATAGAGTGAACTTTGTCATAAAACTTTTAAGTCATGCTTTCAAAAATTTATATTAAAACCTGCTTTTGGTAATACCTTTGACTGTTACTCTTGAAGTGGCCTAAACCACTCATTTGTGGCAGCTGCAGGCACTGTTTGCAGGAACTCGTAACAAAAGCTTTTGGCAAGTTTACTTCAACATCACCAAACCTCCTGGAATATTTTGCTGAAAGGCTCAAATAATTCTGGCAGGAACACAGGAATGGGAGGCAGCATCTCAGTGAGTCCAGCCCCCTACAATGGTCACTGGAAACTGTGACCACCTAGCCCAGAAGCTGGCACCCCACAACTCTAGTTCTACCTGCCCTCATTCATCATGAGCCTGAAGATACATTTCATTACCTACAATATACTTAAGGCTGATGCTACAAGAGATGAATGCTGCAAACCATGATGAACCACAAGAAGAGGTCAGAGACACTAAATCTTTCAAGCTTGGAGAGTTAGATAAAAGTCCTACAAATCAATATGCTGCCATGAACAAAAGCCATTCTGCAGAAGGAATAGATATTTGTTGCTATTCTCTAGTTAAATCACAATGATGAGCTATTAATTTCAGACAGCTATGCCCAGCTACTGTAACGTGTTCTGGTGAAATCAGATATTAAAAATGTGCATCCTCTTGCACACAACTTAATCTTTATCAATATGCTTGCATGCAAAGAATGTATCTGTCAGCTGTGGTTTAAACCCACAGTCATGTAAATCTTCATGCTCGTCTCTGCCACAATTCGAAGTAGAAATTTCCAATGCTTTCACTTTTCTGAGCATGTTGTTACAGGTAAATATTGACAAAAATCTAAAGATGAATAGCTGAAAAGTCAGCTGATACCACTGCATTGGCATCAACACTTTTGTTAGCCAACAGCAAATGTAGCCCTGACAAATTGCAATGATAAAGTGCCATTAGCCTAGCATATCTGCTCTTGAATATACACACAAAAAGTCTGAAACATCCTTTCAAGTGTATGAACACAGAGAAAAATACTTTCTTTTCTATTAAAATTTTGTATTAGTCTACCATTAGTCTATTGCATGTATTTGGCCAATACTCTGTTTTGAAGCAGAACAGCCTGTAGGCGAGTGCCAAATTTGAGACTGACTTTGGTTAGCAGCAAAACTGCTATTTTGTTCAGCAAAAACTGAACAAACCAAAACTATTGATGATTTTTTTTTTTTAAATGACAGTTTTGAATTTAGAAACACAGAAACTCATAAATGACATTTTCTTTTCATATTAGTCGTGCTTTTTCTTCTTCTGGTCTATTTTGCAACATGAGCTGATAAAGATCATGCTCATAATTTTGCTTTCTGGACATGTAGACTGTCCAGAAGACAGACTATCAAGTGGTGACTTGATATCTACAAAAGGCTGAAGATTTTCAAACTGTCGCCATTCAGAAATCACAAAAATAATTGCTTACTTCTTTTGAATATATTTTAACTTTTTTGGCATAATAAGGAATTATTAAAAATTACTTAAGATAACATATATATATGTATATAATAATAAATTAAGATAAAATATGTCTTGATTTTTCTCTAGAATTTATTTTTTTAAGTTTGGGAAAATTATCATAAGCAATACTTGGCAAAGAAATATGAAGGCCATGCAACTGTAATCTGTTCCACTTGTGCAAGGTCTGCATGCTAGAAATTTTATACATTAAATTGAGAGGATGGGGACTACTAGGTAATCATTTCTTACTTCACGGACTTCTCCACTGACAAAAAATACAGTTAATGAGTGGGAATGGCTGATGCAGATTTGCTCATCAGATCCAGAGGCTGGGCTGAGGCACCCATGCTTCTACGTGGTGCTGCCCGAGCTTAGTCCCAGCACAGGCTTCTCCATTCACCTTAGCAGGGCTTGTAAAACACACGTACCAGAAGTTTGGAAGATGTTCTCTTGTACTTTTTGGGGGTTCAGCCTGTTTGACCTGGCTTATAGAGCAGACCCCTTCCTGCATACATTCTAGCTGCAACCCAAAAGTTTTCGAGCCTCTCAAAACATCCAGATAAAATGTCATTTCCCAGTCCAAGCCCATCCGCTGACCTGCTTTTGAAGTAACAATCCTCTTTACTTCAAAAGAAATCTGACTCCTTTGCCTTCCCTGCCAGCTGAGGTTGGCCAGTAGGATTTTAAAGAAACAGCAAGAAATGAAGTCTGTGGAAGAGGAGAAACCCTCCACAAAAGGCAATCAAAGAGCTGTTGTGCATGTACAAAGCATACTTTGTATCTGTTCTTGATATCAGCCAGGTCCTTCCTTTTAATCTCAGGAGGTAGAAATAGATTGGGTTAGCACAAAAGAATGCTTCAGGTACATCTCTGATCCCAGTGATTTAAAATATGTCCCAATCAATTGCCTACAAGTGCTGTGACAAATCTTCTGGTTAGGTAGGAGCTAACTAAAAAAACTTAGGAGCTAATTAGCAGGGCCCAAACAGAGCAGCAACTTCTGAAGGAGAACGTCAAACTAATGCAAACACAAAAGTGTCACATCAGGCCAGACTACCTTTAGGGAGGCTCCAGCATCTAGCTGTTTCTCCATAGGTCCTTTATGCTCATACAGTTTTCCCAAATCATCTGTTCTTTCTCTTTCCTGGTCTGGAGCCTTCACCTTCGGTCCCTAGACCTGCTGGGGAGTAGAGGGTTCCCACTAAGGGAGCCCATAGCACTCTATGAACACTTCAGTGGCAAGCAGAGATGTTGCAAAATTCATCAAAAGCTAAAAAATAAGAGCTGGTGGACAGCACTGAAATTTGTGAACAAAACTGCTGTGTTATAACCAGTATCAATTATGATTTGAAAACTATGGGTGTAGCAGATCTCAGAGTTTAAAAACAAGTGCTGTCTGTGAGACCAAGTCATACATTGCACAAAGTCTGAACATGTCAAGTATCTATGGAAACATGCTGAGAACCATTTGGGTACAATTACAATGTTATGGCAAAATGAAGGAAAAACATGTAGCATAAGTTAATGCCAAAGGAGGTTACATAATGCCCAGAGTATGTCTCCATTCCACCACAAATGATAACATCTGTTTCTATGAAAATAAATCATGAAGTGACTCTGAATCTGATATTAATCAGACAAAACAGATTTGTAGAGTGTGTTTTTGAGAAACACTGAAGAGAATGAAATCTCTCCATAACTGAAGTTTCTAAAGTGACTCTATAATCTTCACTTTATTTTAGGGGCATTATTTTCATGCGCTTCAAATAGAGTTTTTCTTTTTAGGAGGATGAGCATGTGCAAATGTATGTTACAGTTGCTAGAAGCAAATCTGCATACATAGTGCAGATGAGGTATAAAGGCGCCTTTTATCCAATTCATACTTTCTGGAAACTGGTAATTTTTCTGCTACTAGTGAAACTTGCTATGAAAAGGTACCCAGGATACCTCAATGATTCAGGCTTATAATGTGGAAGCAGTAATTTAACTTCTCTTGGCAGTGTTATCTCCATTATACCTCATGTTGAAAGAAACCTCACTATTGTTAACTATAATGAAACATTTCTACCCTGAATAAATGATTTTTCAGCCAAGAAACTTGTGATAAGAACATGAAACTCAAAAGCAGAACATGTAATGAAACTTTACACAAACTGAAGAAAGCAAAGCTGTCTTCTAGAACTTGATTTTAAAACAAGACTGCTCCAGAGAGACATCTAGTATTAGGGTTTCTGTAAGTGGCATGATTCTCAACCTCTTATGTTTGCCGCCAAAAATGCTAAAAAAGTCGTACCACTCTTCCAGTAAACACATACACTGGAAGAGAAGAATATCAGTTACTTTATATATAGCAGGACGGATAAGTCATGGCTAGCACTGAGGCTTTCTAAACAGTATCACACAAGGAGGTGAAAGTGGAAGAACAGCCTGGATGTGAGCTCGCTCACAGACAGGTAAGATTCTCATCCTGATTTTCAGAGCCATCACAGATAGTAACATTGAATATTTCCATTGAAGTGCTGCTCCAAGCCACTGCAAAAAGATTCAGCAGAGTTCGGTGTTCTGAAAACACAGAAGAAGAAATAACACTCTGCTGAAGAAGAAATAACACCCTGCTGGAGGGAACCCACTGAAATAGTAGTTATCTAATGACACAAACCTCCTGAATCTGCGCCTGCTGCCTAAACAATTAAAGAAAAAGTACGAACTCTTCCTAGGGAGAACTTAGGTGCCAAATTTTGGTAATACTTTGAGCTCCGTGTAGGAGCTTTCCAGGGTCATTGTTCTCTAAATGAATAATTAATGGCTTGAGGAGACTTAGAAATACTGTCTGAGTGCCTAAAATTCAGGTTCAAGATAGTTTAACAAATCTGGTGGACTACATCCTCCTTTTGGTGCATCCCCACTACATTTAAGGCAGTGCAATCAGCTGACCATTCCAAAGGGATCTCTTCATATTTTAAAGGTACATTTTAAAATTAAATTAAGCATGTCTCTGTACAGTTACTGAGGAAAATCCCATTCTTGAAGAGTTTCAGACACTTCAGTGGAAATTTTATTCCTTATCATTCCCCTTGTTCTGCACATCTGCCTCATTTGATCTCAGCACAGCCTGACCCAGGACATAAAAAAGCATTAATACATTCACTAGGTATACACAAAAAGGCATTTACAAAGTCCTTCTAAAGACAAGTACTTCTTAAGAAGTGCAGCTGGTTTTATTTGAAAAAAAAAATATTCCAGTTCTTTTAAATAAACATGTAAAAACAGAAATAATTTTTATCAGGAAAGGTATTCATTGCTAAGTACATTCACAGTCCTGACGGAGTTGTTCAGTGATACTCAGCTTGGGAGGCTAATTTTCTGTATGCAACTGTGCCATGCATCTCCTTTAAAACTCTGAAGGCCACATTTTACCTAATCACTGCAGTAAAGCACTCTAAAAGTTAATAGTTAAGCTATTTAATGTTAACCAGAACATTAATAATTCATCACTTTCACATTTAACAGGCAAAACCAACATCTCAGACCAAATATAAGTGTTCAACCTTCTCCAGGTCCTCCTAAAACTATTAAGTTCTACATTTTCCTTCCAGTTCTGTTATTGTCAGGACAACATCCATCCATGACATAGATCTCATTGGGATGTTCTCATCTGTGTTCATCTGGACAATCTAAAGTACAGGTTGAGGACCGGAAAAATACTGAGTACCAGCTGAGATCTCAGTGGGTTTCAAGGGAAAAGGAAGAGGGAAAGGAAAGAAAAAGGAAAGAAAAAGAAAGAAAAAGGAAAGAAAAAGGAAAGAAAGGAAAGGGAAGGGAAAGGGAAGGGAAAGGGAAGGGAAGGAAAGGAAAAGGAAAAGGAAAAGGAAAAGGAAAAGGAAAAGGAAAAGGAAAAGGAAAAGGAAAAGGAAAAGGAAAAGGAAAAGGAAAAGGAAAAGGAAAAGGAAAAGGAAAAGGAAAAGGAAAAGGAAAAGGAAAAGGAAAGGAAGAAAGAAACTCTTGGCTGTAATATTATTGGAAGAATCTTGCAGAAGAAAATCTGGATGCTACTATACATTTGCAAAACAGTTTTTTCTGTTATGAGGTGAGACTCATAGCAGAAAGGTGTAATGTGTGGGTTACTGATTTTCAAGGATATTGGAAGCATGTATTGGTGCACGTATTTCTCAATTCATATGAATTATATTTAACTGCAGAGCTACTAAGGAATTCCTTTCCTCTGTCCAATGAGGATGTGCATTCAATGGAGACTGAAAAAACAGGCAAACCTCGAACTCAGGCACACCCAGGCACACTTAGGCACACTTATGTTGACTTCAAGGTGTACAAAGGGAGATTTAAGGTGCTATCCTGGATAAAATTGTGGTCTATCTCCACATCCATTCAGTGAGAGACCTGCACCCAACACCCCCAGGCAGGTACAACAAAAGGGGCAGTTTAACCTGGCCATTGTGCATGTCTTGGCTATCAGGCAAAGCAAACTGGGACACTTCTGTGTGCTTCTAATGGTGATGGAAGAAAGGTTTGGCAGTATTTGTAGGTAAACGTTGACCTTACCTTGAATGCCAACTTGCAAAAGGAAGAGGCCCCAGAATAGTCAGCCAAAATGTGTATCACAATAGCATCTGGCAAACTTTTGTTGATTGGATGCTGCATGCTGCTTTTAGAACTCTGCCACTGGTGTGACTGGCTGTCCTATGCCCTGAGATGAATTCCCAGTGGGATGAGATAAAACTTCACTTGTGAGCCACAGCTCTTGCCCTATCATACTAATGTCCTCCTAACTGGCTGCGGCTCAGCAGAAAGGAGGGCAACAAGTCTGTGGTAACTGAGTTCTCAGAAGTCTCTTCCTAATCTGGAGGAACAGAACAGATGGCTAAGGACCTGAAATATGAACATGAAGATCTTTCTTTGAAAGCTTTATTTTTTTATTATTTACTATTACTATCTCTTCTTTGCTGCTATTTTTTCCATGCAGTTTCTTACACACAAGAGCTATGAGACTTCTCAGATGAGACATCTCTAACACGCTGACTGAACCAAATGTGGAAGAGCAGCAGGTTCCTGCAGCGCTCTCACTAGTGCTTGCACTGCTAGCCAAAGAGCTGCCTGACATTTTACATTTAGCTCTAGGAAGTCACTGTGTGAGAAGAAAGACACTGAGGTGCTGGAATGTGTCCAGAGAAGTACAGTGGAGCTGGTGAGGGCTCTGGAGCACAGGAAGCATGAGAAGAGGATGAGAGAGCTGGGGTTGTTGAGTCTCCAGAAAACAAGACTCAGGGGGAACTAATTGCTCTCTACAACCTCCTGAAAGGAAGCTGTAGCCAGGTGGAGGTTGTCCTCTTCTCCCAGGCAGCCAGAGACAGGACAAGAGGAAATGACTTCAAGCTGTGCCAGGGAAGTCTTAGGTTGGCTGTTCAAGATTGGTTCAATGAAAGGGTGGTTAGGCACTGGAACAGGCTGCTCAGGGAAGTGAGGAGTCACCATCCCTGGAGGTATTTAAGACATGCAGATGTGGCACTTGGGGACATGGTTTAGTGATGGACTTGGCAGCGCTACAGTTGGACTCAACAATCTTAGAGGTCTTTTCCAACCTCAATGATTCTGTGACGAATCCCTGATCTGATGCATAAACACTGTAACCCCCTGATCTGAAGCAGAAACATCTCCAGCATCAGTACATTTGCAAGAGGGAAGGAGCAGTAAAAGGCACTACAACTCAGAAGTATCCTAATTTGTCCATGTAGCTGGCAGAGAATAAGCCTTAACATGTACTTCAGGCTGATCTGAGAAGCACAGTTGAAGTTTTAAATGTAGTGACTTATCTTAGGCTGTATCTGGCCAATTTTTCTGTGTTCAGATGCTCTCATAGGTTACACAGCCTGTCTTTACATTTCTGGATCACTGCTTGCCCCAACAAGACAAGAATATAAATGCAAGGAAAAGCAAACAGCCTCAGGCTCTATCTTAGTACTAAGACGTTTAAATTAGCATATTGTTCTCAAAACAAAATGTAAAAATCTGAAAATCTCTAAAATTCTGGTTTAAAATAATAACAATGAATTCCCCAAAAATGCTTTCTTAATGATGATCGTTAAAGTCCCACCTCAACTGGGTCCTGGGAGCTCTTCCCAACAGTCCTACCTGAGTACACAGACTGGGTTAGATCCTACATTAGATTGAAATCTGGGTGTGTGTAAGCCTCAATTTGCTATGCTCTAAGTCCTAATGCAATTTGAATTCAGCCTTATATAAGGCCATCTTACAGAAATTCACAGAATATAAAAATGTTCCTCACTTCCATGAAAGAAGAATTAGACGACCAAACTCCATGCAAATCATATGCAGTGATATGAATCTTTGAGGGTTTGAGTCAAAACAAGTATGCCTAGAGATGCAAATTTTATATTCAAAATTCTTGGTGAAAGTAAATAATGGAGATATTGAAGAAGTGAGAACCAGGAAATGTAAAATCCTACTATTTAAAGGAAATGTAGGTTGCCTTTAGTAACATTTGAGTAGTTCAGATTCAAAACTAGACTGATACTGCAGGTAACTACATTAAAAAAAATCAGGATAAAAATTCATTTTAAGCTTTTAATGTCAACTTGACTGTTTACACACTACTTGCTGCTTCCTCTGAATTAAGAATGATGATCTTCATTAATAATCCAAACTTACTGTAGCCAGTCAATGAGTATAGTTGAATATGAAATACCAAGCTAGAATAATACTTTTCTCAATAATGTTTTCACAGAGAGAAATGCAGTCCTTTCCTGTCCCATTGATTTACAATCAAATGACTATGAATTGTGTATCTCATAATTCCAATGGCATTTTGAGATACAGTCAGCTCAAGCAGACAGTACATCTCAGCCTGTTAACACAGTTCTTCAGAGACCTTGTAATTATAGAGTTCTGCAGGGAAGCACGTCGTCTTTGCCACTTGTCCACAATGACTGAACTATCATCAATAAAAAAGCTAATTTATAAAGAACAACACACCATCAGTACAAATTTTGATAGCCTGTTTCTATCACCTTACCAGACAACACATTTTCAAAATGAAGTATGTTACCATAATAATTCCCACAGTAATGATACACACTTCTAAAAAATCATTTTCAGCTACAACTCAGATGTTTTCAAGAGCTTGTTAGCTGACAGATTTGTACATATTTAAACAAAAAGCTTGTAAATATAAACTCTTCTTCACTATTGCCCTATTATAAAAGAAATAGTGTCATCTGTGAACACTGTTTCACAGGAACTCTTTTAAAATTAATTTTGAAGAATTGAAAATCTAAGAAGGCCAACTATTAGGAATGGATATTGTCCTTTGTTTCTTTTTACATGAAGGGTTACCTCACCAAGCTCAGTCTTTCTTGGAAATGACTGAATAATTTATTGGCAAATATTGTTCTCACATTTAGGAAAACATTTAAAACATCAATTTCCATGCATGATTTTCACTCATTGTTCACTGAACTCCAAAACCAGGCTACAAATTTTGGCCCAAATTCAGAAACGTATCTAAACAGATGTCTAAACTAGGGCAGAAAAGTACTCTTTCTGGCCAAACTCCATAATTACTTCTCTGTAGTTCACATTCATACTTTCCTTGTGGGAAAAATGATAAAACACTGAAATTCAATATCCTAGGAAAAAAAAAAATCAAGATATTTTTTGTAGCCAGAAGAAGAAAGTGACTAATTTTTGAAACATCCAGAAACTGAGCTTGGAGCAAGCAATTTCAAATAGACTGTTTATTGAAAGGGTTTGAATCATGGAAGAGGAACAAGCAGCCTAAAGAGGTGCTAAAAGATCTCCAGAAATCTGAAGCACCTCAGCAAGTGGCAGCCACCCTGTTCATAGACATAAAAAACCAGTATTAAGCAGCCTGGCAGACACAGACCAAAACGCTTGTGTCTCAACCTCTAAGCAGAAGCTAGTTTAATGGTGAGAGTATTAGTTTTAAAACTGAACTTCGATCTGATCTCACAATAGAGTATTCCAAATTAAACCAGTCTAGTCCTGCAGATAAAAGTTGTGGACCTAATGCAAACAATTTTTACCCAGAACCTTTCCCCACAAGCCTGAAAGAAATGAAAAAGACATTAAAATATTTGAATCTCAGCTTTTTAGAGCTGGCACATGACCTTTTTCAACTCTGTTACCCAAAGCTCTAACTGAGGGTTATTTTTCACTCCTAACCCCATCCTAAAAAAAACACATCCTAAACCTCAAATGTGTTGGTTTCTTTCTCTCCCTAAAGAAGACTCTTATCAAGACATTAATTTCCAGTCTTTTCTCCATCCTTCTTCCATAATTGTTTTGCTACATGTTCCTTCTTTATCTGCAGCAATTAATGGCTTTGAACACAATGGCTCCTCATTGCTACATCCAGTTGAGTGCTAAATCCTCTCCAAAACACCTTTCTCCTCCTTATCTAGTGTTTCCTATATCTCTGTAGACAGTGATCTTTCTTGCTAGCACCTCCTGATTGATTATGTATCTTTTTTAGGACTCCTCTAGTGGATAAAACACTTTTCCAGACATTAAGTGTATTGCATTTAGCTCCATATCTGTGAGGTTAACTAAGGAGAAGCCTTTGTAAGGAAGACACCCCAGCTTGTAAAATTCCTAAAACTGAAAGTCATGGTTACAATCCCCTTGTGACATGAATCTTACTCATCAGAGGAAAATAATTTTTCATCTGCAGGCACTAATTCAGACTAAGCTGCTTTGTAAACGCACAGTACAAATTCTGTAAATGCTTTCCTAACTACCCTCGACACAATCCATTTCTTGTGTAAACATATGTCAAGAGTTACTTCTGCCACCAGGATAGAAATCCAGTCTAGACACGTTCCAAAATACACCAGGTCACACTGTCAGCATGCTACTGGCTTGTGTGCTGCCTACAGCTTGGTCTGTCTATGGAGACAAAAGCCATACACCACTGGCACTTTCAGAAACCCGACTTACATATAAGCTGTGACATCAGAGCAAGAGTGTGGTATGAGAAAGAGGCATAAATTCTTCAGGGTTAAGCTAAGTTTTTTTTTAATGTAATCAAAACAAGCATGTTTCCTTGACATTTTTAGACTTATATTCATTTATTATGCATAAAAATAAGTCATATGTTTTAAAAACCACACAAAAGAAACTTAAATAATTTTTTGTTTAAGATGAGTAAAAAAAATTGCTGCTGGCTCAAAACCTTGTTTGAGAACTCTACATACAGAGCATCATTTTCCTTCATCTTTTCAAACAAGACACAGCAGAAACAGTGACATGATCTTAATCTGGGTGGAAAATGCTCCTAATCCCTAATCTGGGTAGGCAGCTCCTAATTCCTCCTGTGACTACAGAGAATGCCTTCATAAAATCCAACCTGATAAATTCTAAGAACAAAAGCAAACCACTGAGTTCTGAAAGGGTTAAAGGGCTTGTGGCATACATATTCATTTCTAACATACAGTTTTTGTTAGAACATTTCCATGACAGGAATATTTCAATTCTGAAGACTATCAAACGGACCACTAGAAAGGGAGGCACTCTCTAGCAAACAGGTTTTACAGCCTGTGCTACTGCCCATAAGCTGCTCCACTGCAGCAGGCAGCCCACTGGAGAAGACTGGAATATTGTTTGTAATGCAGAGTTAGTCTGAGGCAGCACCAAATGGGAGTCCTTCAAGAAACTCCATTTGATACTTTGGATACATTTGGGAAAGGTATCTGTGGAATCAAACCAGTAGTTAAAATGCGACTACATTTTGGAAAGGTATCTGTGGAATCAAACCAGCAGTTAAAATGCAACTACATTTCAATTCAGACTAAAAGAGGGCTTCTAAATCTTTTAATCCTTAGCCCTTGACTAGGAAGAATGAAGAAAAATGTGAAGTATACATGGAGGAAAGTGTAAAGAAGGTTAAAAGCAGAGAAAGGGAACTACTGGCCACTTGAAAACATGGAGGAAGGGTTATTAAGGAAATAATTTAACTGAAGCAGGATCACAGTTGTTTTGGTTTAGGAAAAATTCAGTCCAGTTTGAAAATGTGGAGAAACTAAGGCTGGTTAGTAATAAAAGATTATCTCTGTGACTCTACTTTTGCTGGGGACTTCTGAGCTTTATTGCTTAGCCTGCAAAACAGGGCAGTACTGTGCAGCTCTGTCTTCTGGATCTGTTGTTAGTTTTTGAGACCCTACCAACTTGTGGGCCACAATGGTCTTTGGAGATATAGACTGTGAAATAAACTTACATGCTGAATATATGTTGAGAGCTGCACTTCTGAAGTGACTTTCATCCAAGCTGACAGGAGACATTAAAGATAATCTCAATGGACTATTCACATTCAGTTTCATACAGAGGGCATACTAGTTTTCAGAGAGAGACTAAAGCAAAATGTACTTCACTGTCAATGTTGAAAAGATCCACCTCAGAGCAGAGAGACTTGTGCAGTTACTTCCAAGAAACACAAGAAGGTAAAAGAGATTTCTCTATTTGTGTCTTTCACAGCCAGCCTTAGTTCACTTGGGAAAGCATCTTTAGTTCTGTACATTTAATGATATATAAAAGTAAAGGATACAGGAATAATTTTATGCCCAATATGTACAATAAATCCTATTAGACTTTGTTATCAATCATACTTTACTTCCACATCAGTTCAATTGGGAAACATTACAGAAAATTTATAAATCCATTTTTCCTGCTTTGATTTAGAATTAATTTAAATGCATTTTTAATCAATCTGGAAACTGAGGGTGGTGAGACTAAAAAGTCTTACCAAAGGATAGAGGTAAAATGATATAATGATAGATTGGGATTTTAAAATTAATATGGTTTATCAGTAGACTATTTCTTATTAGAGTGAATTTTATATAAAGAAATCCAGCAATCAAAACCAAGATAAGGCTGTATCATTCTAGCTGGTCAGCCCAGATACAGCAGTCTCTGTGTCTCCTTCAATTCTTAACAGAGACCCAAGTAAATAATGGCAGCATATGGGAAAGCAGGAATCCAGCAGGATCCCATTTTCCTATGAAAATGTTTTGTCTTTTCACATGTACATACTTATAGCTGTCTTTGAGTTAGAAAGCCTCAAATGATTTAACCTTGCAGTGGAGTGAATGTTCTGCACTCAGCTTAACCACCTCAAACTTCAGTGCTGAGCTCAGCAGAGCTCTATCAGCTGACCCAGAAAGTTACCCAGTATTTAGCTGGACTCAGGTACTTGGCACTCAGTAATTCCCCAGCAAAGCATTACAAGACATTTCAAGCCCAGACTGGATGGCAAAACCTATTTGTATCGTGATAATTTATTTGAGCTAGCATGCACTTTAACTGCTTAAAAATGAAAGGTTTTAAATATGGGACTCTGGCAGTCTTATGTTTATCACAGACTGTGAATCTGTCCAGCAAAGCACTAAAACTGAGAGCCTTAGCCAGACTCCAGCATCTACCAGCTACAGAAGTGTCAAAGCAGTGACAGGCTGTGCTTAGAACTGACTGGTTAGCCTAAACCAAAACAAGTTGTGTTTGGCACAAGGCTAAAACCATCATCATCTGAAATACAGAGAAAATGAACAAAGATGACACCTCGTTTTCTAAAACCAAGAAATGTATGAAATAGTAGAAAACAATCAAAGTTGCCAGATCATAAAACACTGGAAGAAAGTATTTTAAAATCATGTAATCTCACTTTAAACAAATCTGCATAAGTAGGTTTGCATATTCTCCTCAGGTGGCAGATCTCCCTGTCCAAAAAAAACCTAGGACATTTTAACGATCTTGCTGTCATTTTGCTTTTAATGGAAACTTGTCTTAAAGGCTTCCTGATAGACAGGATGTCTGTATCTCAACAGAGGATGGAATACCAGCTCTAGGTATCACTAGATCTATTATTCCTAGTCTAACAAAACCTATTGCATATAGCTCAGAAAATACAAAAAGATGCTCCTCTGAGATTAATTACTTTGACCAAATGTAAGAAATTAGCCAAAATTCAATAATAATGTGTATAATCTATGGAGGTAAATATAAATTCTCTGATTTCTTTACACTAGAAACCTATGGCTCTTTTTTATACAAAGATATTCAATCCTTCCTTCAAGCAGAATCATATGCTATTTTTTTTAATAGCTTAGTGGAAAAATGAGACAAGATATAATTGTCTACAGACTGTTTACAGACTATTTTAACTGTTAACACATCTCATTCAGCTCTGTGCCTAAAGTAGATGACTTAGCGAAGTTACCACGTATGTCCTTGGCTAGACTAATAAATCCCTGTGAGTAGAATTACTGAATATATTGTACTGATTATTATTTGATAGTGTCTGGATAATTTTTAACTAAAAAAAAAATTGTTGCAGTCTCTGAGAAACTGGAGTTTTTGTAAAGATGTGAACTATTATGGTGGTCAAAATGACATATGTTAACTGAAGTGGCATTATGAGAGATGTGAGTCTAGATTTTGTTACCAGTAATAGAGTATACAGATACACTCAAAATCTTCACTTCTTTCATTTTGGGTCTGGTTGGGGTTTTTTTAGTTTAAAAAAAGACTTGGGTACTGTGAGTTTCAAAACTTGTAATCATATTTTTAGGGTGATGGTATAACACATGAAATATATTAAATGTCAGAATGAATAACAGCATCAAAAGAATCACAGACTTCTCAAAGAGTTGCATGTCAAAATTCTCACTGATGACAACTGCAGATTTTTGGCTGACCTTTCTGGCATTAAACAACCGCAGAAAAACACCTACAAGGATGTAATTCTAAATGTGATTACATTTCCAAAAGCTTTAAAGTACAAAAAGAAAAGACATAAAAGTCTGACTAAGTGCTGTCATCAATATAGTATTTCACAAAAGCTTTCTCAAAATGTTACTTTTAATAGCATCAGGTGTAAAGAGCAGTGTAATATGGCTTATAAATTACTGGAAGGGCTGTTGACACAGGTTAACAATAAACGACAGCATATGCAGTAGAAAGAAAGAGCCACAGAGGAATGCTTGTTAACTCCAGTTTTAGTCACCATTAAAGCTAATGATCTGTAGGCTGTGCATGCATCATGGTAAACTAGACCTATCAAATACAAAGTACAGGACCTACTGAGGTAAGTTATCTTCTATCTGCTTTACTACACAGGCATAGCCATGTTAAATTAAACTGATGGTTTTATTAGCACTAGGCTGTATTGAGTCCAGTTTTAAGACAGCTCCTTCATTTCAGCTCTCTCATTTCAGAACGGGGTTCTTAGTTCAGTGCTTGCAGAAAGATGCAACTGGTCTCCTGAAAACCCTCTGAAAATTATGCATATGAAGAAGAAATTAAATAAGCTCCTAAATACAACACATGAGCATGGACTTGCAGACTGTGTGAGGAAGAGGGCTGTGATATCCGCTGGTTATGTCACACGTGTAGATGACACAGGGATTAGGATATGAGAACACACCAAAGCACGAGTCCCACTCACACAAGATGAGGGTGTGAATGGCAATGCTACCTTTAAACACAGCAGTTGAAGGTCAGCAAAATTTGCAGCTAAACACAGAGATTATTCCATCATAGCAGGGATTTCTATTCCTCTGACTGCTTTGCAGTTTGAAATATTGCCAGGGACCTCAGCAGCCCCTGGAATGAAAGGGATGAGAATCTGGGCAGAGTTCAGAGAACACAAACATGGCAAGATCTTTATTAGGAAATATAAAAATAACTCAGTATGTTGCACAGTGCATTCAAATCATTTGCAGAGGTGTGATAACCTTACAAATACTGGAGCTGTCAAGTGAAAGAGGGAAGGCATTTTAAGTGTGGTATAAAGAGACACAGACAGAGCACAAGAATGAAAACCCATTCAGACGACCATCTGCTGCATCTGGGCAGCAAATATACAAATATAGACCGTTAGACTGGGGCTACAAGACCAGGACTGCTATTGTGCCCAAGCAGCACAACGCCCACACCTGTTGATAGAAACTTACTTTATGTTACTTCATGTTTGCCTTGTGCTGCTTTAGAAATACAAGGCTTTGCCTGCTCTGAGTACAGCTGGGGCAAGTTCAATGGTTACCCTCTGCAGCTCACCACAGACAGCTCACCACTGCCTTCCTGTAAGATGTGACTGATCATCACTACAGTTGCTGGAACAACTGCTGCTTCTTAGGTCAGGTCAGTTAGAAACAAAAAATAATTCCACTGTTAGAATTGCTGGAGTTCTTCTGGATCATTTTGACTGAGCTATGCTAGGAAGAAACCTTAAGAGCAGCTAAATTCTGCAGCTGAGGGAGTGGAAGGGGGGTCCTGGGGGCAGCCAGAACTGCAGGGTTCAGCTGTAACTAGAACAGGATGTGTAACCACATTGCTGTCCCCTGCTTTCTGTCACAGAGGATGTTTCTGCTGGAGGTAAGCAATTCTTTCTTCCAGCCTGTGCAAGCCCTTTCGGCTGAGAAAGCATCAGTGTTTCCAGTAATTGTGGTGGCCTGTCCACTGCTCACTTAGCTAGGACTACAAACTATCCAACACCACAATTTCTACCAGCAAGTAAGGAATATTCCTCATTGTTGATAGTCTGCACAGGATTAAAAAAAACCCTACAAACAAAACCAAACAATCTGCCTCAAATAAGAAACTCTACCATGTTTATGATACCATGCCTCATCTATTATTTTACCTTAACTGAGTATGACATGAGGAAAACAAAAACAACCTCTCTGACCCCTCCACATCCTCCAAGACTTATTTTTCTGGAGGTTTACTTGGCTCGTAGCTCAAAAATGAGGTGTTGAACAGAACTGCTAAAGGAAGACTTCTGTCATGGGCAAACATCTCTGAAACTGCTAGTACAAACCCAACCTAACCAGAGTGACTTCCACTACAGCTACTGGCTTTGAGAGCTGTGACCTTTCAGTGATCCAGCTTTGTCCACAATGCACTGCAACACACTCAGAATGCTCTGTTAGGAGGATAAATTAGTTTAATGAGTAGTTCCATTCTGGGAGACTGCCCCTGCCAGTATATTCTGGGTTGTGTGGCTCATTTCTTAAACTAAAATATTCCCTAGAGAAAAAAAAAAAAAAAAAGGACAATTCTTGGCTGCAGGGTGGATACAGAAAGGTGGTTTTCCTAAATAATAAATTAGGTCAGTCTTTAAATAAGTCATCTCCTTCTGCCTGGATAAATATTTACTCCTTCCAAACTAATATTAGGTTTATGTGTCTCCCAAAAACTTCTTTTCTTTTCTGGTTTTCATTAGGAGTTCTGGAGTCAGCCACAACAGAAATTAACTAGATAGCTTCGGGGATTAAAAAAAGGAACACCAAAATAACAAAAAACCCACTTGGGCTTCTAGTTTTCAATAAAACCAGCCACTGTTCATTCAGCACACAGATAAGTTATTTCCCCAACAAAAATGAGGACTGGATCAAATTAAACACAAAATTCTCCAAATGGAACTTAAACACTGGAAGGCAGGAGTATGCATTTTCAAAACCAGCTGATAATTTACTACAAATTGAATATTAGAGAGGCCTTATCCTTCCAAAGCCCAGTGCTCCAAAAGCTGTAGTGTCAAAGACAGGTAGAGAAGCAATATTTGAGGGTACAAGTCTCTGCTGTATATACACAGGGCCTAGGGGGCAGGGGGAGAAAGGAGGTCAGCAAAAAATTAGCATTAGAGTCCAGAGGAGAGGCATGAAATTACTAGAGAGGAAGAACAGTGATTACCTAAGAAGGAAAAATTCAAGAGAAGGCTATTTCACTGTACACTGTGAATCTTAAAGATGCCTGATGGCAGACAAATTGTCATTTTCATAAATTGGATGCTTTTCTGGTTTACAATAATTTTTGTTTCAAATTGCTGTTCCCTAATGATTTTAGTTCCTCATAGAATCACAGAATGATTGGGGTTGGAAGGGACCTTAAAGATCATCTCGTTCCAAGCCCCCTGCCATGGGCAGAGATGCCATTCATTAAATCAGGTTGCTCAGGACCCCATCCAACCTGGCCTTGAATGAACCTGGCCTTCATCCAGAATGAAGAACAACTTCAGTATTTTTAGTGATCATTTTGTGTTCATTAGAAAACTTCTGGTTTCATTTTGACCTTTTAAAATTATCTAAAAGTAAACCAAAGAAACATTTCTTTTCCACTATGTTTGATTTTCTTGGGGAACAAAACAAAGCCAAGTGAGCTGCTTGATTGCTCCCATCAGAGTAAATTTGAGAGGAAGCAAATGGGTGTTTAATCATGAGGGGGGTAAATCCTTGGATAAGACCAAGAAGTGTCCATGAAAAAACTAAGGCTGGAAAGAATGGGATTTCTGAGGACCAGGGGATGGTAGAGGAGGGCACCCTTCTCATAGCAGTGGGTGCACAGGCACTTCAAGGCAGAGTGTGGTGCACTCATGGAGGAGGTGGTTTGACAGGCAGCATAGACAGGGTGCCATAAGCCACACGACACGACATGACATCATTTCAATCACACCACATGACATGACATCATCTCAGCCACATGACACGACATGACATCATCTCAGCCACATGACACGACATGACATGACATCATCTCAGCCACACCACATGACATGATCTCAGCCACACGACATGACATGACATCATCTCAGCCACATGACACGACATGACATCATCTCAGCCACACGACATGACATCATCTCAGCCACACGACATGACATCATCTCAGCCACACGACATGACATGACATCATCTCAGCCACACGACATGACATCATCTCAGCCACACCACATGACATCATCTCAGCCACACCACATGACATCATCTCAGCCACACGACACAACATGACATCATCTCAGCCACACGACATGACATCATCTCAGCCACACCACATGACATCATCTCAGCCACACGACATGACATGACATCATCTCAGCCACACCACATGACATCATCTCAGTCACATGACATGACATCATCTCAGCCACACGACATGACATAATCTCAGCCACATGACATGACATGACATCATCTCAGCCACACGACACGACATGACATCATCTCAGCCACATGACACGACATCATCTCAGCCACACGACATGACATGACATCATCTCAGCCACACGACATGACATCATCTCAGCCACATGACACGACATCATCTCAGCCACACGACATGACATGACATCATCTCAGCCACACGACACGACATGACATCATCTCAGCTACACCACATGACATCATCTCAGCCACATGACACGACATGACATCATCTCAGCCACACGACATGACATCATCTCAGCCACATGACACGACATGACATCATCTCAGCCACACGACATGACATTACATCATCTCAGCCACACGACATGACATTACATCATCTCAGCCACACGACATGACATCTCAGCCACACGGTACCAGTTGCTGAAAATGAAGAGCCTAACATTACAGGGAACTCTAGACAGCCCTGGGCTTCTAATGGCAGGCAAGTTTCTGTCCTTACTGAGCTCAGTAAGGCATTGACACCTATGTATTTCCAGTACCTTATTTTCTGGTGTGTTGAGCACCAGCAATTTTAAAATGCTCAGCTAAAAGAGCACATAGGAGCTTATCATCAGGCACTGCTGCAATTCACAGCTCCTCCCTCTACAGACAAAAGCCTAACAAAAACCTGAGAAATGTAAATTTGATCACTTACCCTTGAATTTCAGGATAAACAAGAGAATTTACTAATCTCTATATATTCTTCCTTAAAACTGGGAACTGTAAAAGCAAATAGGCCTGGTATCAGAAAGCTTTACATGCAAGAAAAGCCAAGCAAGAGCAACTTAAGACAGGTCAGTGGCTTTTATGAAAACAGTTTTGAATGTAGGTTTTCTTGTTCTGGAACAAGTACAAAGCTGTACTTGTTTACCCCTTCTGCTATAGAGTATGTGCATAGCTGAAGCAGAACAATCAGCTTGAGGAAACATTCCTAAAAAAAAAAAGAAGGTCTGATTTTTTTATTTTTCAAAAGAGGGGAGAAAAACAAACATGTAATTTCAGTATACGCCCAAGAGCTTTTTTTCCAAAAACATTTGTATTTGTTATTAGATCAGTAAGTATGCTTTGCTGGCCACATCAAAGCTCTTGAATTTATCTGTGATCAATCAGGAGTAAGCTTGTAAGAGATTTTTTTTTCCATTAACTACAAAGAGTAAGCAGGAAAAAAAATATCCTAGACATCAAACTAATCAAATTATACATGTTATTGGTTGCTAGCAGCTCCTTAAAAGTGATTTTGGAGAACAAAGTGGTCTGCTTTAAAATTACTTACAATTAGAAATATTTGGGAATTATTTTCCTTTCAGGAAATTCCAGTGCTTTATCCCAAACTCACTGATGTCACTGAGGTTTTTCACAGTGCTTTCTGTGTGCTTTGGAGCAGATCTCTGCTGCATTCAGACTTCTGTCAAGCAAAAGTCTCTGAACTAACCCCTATGCTAGGATGGGTGGGAACGTGCTCAGAATATCTCACACGATGTCTGACAGTGCAAATTTCCCCCTGCATTAATAGATGACTGGCTATTAGGCAAAATATAGTAGTGAAAAACAGAACATGTGCAAAGTAATGTGTAATCTACGGTTTTAAAACATGACAAATACAATAATTTACTTTAACTGCTTGCACTACTCCTGATGCTTACGATTTTACAATGCAAAAAGAGGAAACTAATCCTGCATCCATTAGGAATACTGAGACTTGTGCTATCCAGTCCAAGCAGCACAAGCCTCTAGATTCTTTTGGTACTATTCATAATCTGGGTTGTCAAGAATAGACTGACAGTTAAGTGAAGAACTTTGCTTTGTAATCTCAACAGATAACATGTAGCTAGGAGGAAAATCTAAATACACCTTGACCTTGTGAATAATGGGGATAATGCCAAGTTTCTATACCATGTGTCAATTCAATTAATTAATTAAGGACAAGAATTGACCTAATCAAAACTTGATCAGCACAGGTCCTACTCAGGGCAGGACTTTCTGAGGGAAGTGATGAGGCAAGGAAAGAACAAGGCACACTGGTTAAGACCTAATCTAAACAAAGTTCAGACAGAAAACAATGTGCAAGTTTTTCATTGTACTATCAGGATGATTTCAAAAGGATTTTCATTCAGTTGTAATCTTTAAAACAAAATTTTCCACATCAAACAGCAAATGATGCAAAAATATTTTTAAAAGTTGCATCCCATGTCTTGAAGACAACATAATTATCAGACAATTATCTTGATATCACTAACTGTAATCTGTTTTCCATGGTGCACTGCCTTTATATTTTTTTGACTTTGATCAAAACATAGGTTTTTGTACCTGGTGTGCCCATCAATGCTAGCAACATGCTATGCTCCAGCATGGAGGTCTTGAAACTACATGTAAATGACTATTTCTAGTGACAGATCAGAAATAGGAAGCTGCTAATTTGTAGGAGAATGCCTTTAAAACTCAGGTTCCTTACACCATTTTCCCTCCTAATTAGGAAAACAGTAGTGAAATTAGGCATTTGTTGATTGTGATTCTTAGAATTACTGGGATGCCTCTGCAATCTGAAAGGTTAAAGCAGCTTTCTTTCAAAACACCTGCTGTGTTATAACTGGAAATAGTGCTTCTCTACAGCAATTCACACTCTAATCACTTCCCATCCGAGGAATGTCTGACTACTAATATTACTCCTCAAAAATTGTAATGAGATTGAAGCACAGTGTGAAACCAAAACTTTTACAGATAGTTGGAACACTTCCATTTTCTGTTTATTTGTTTGGCAATTTTTTTTCCCCAAGAGAGAGCAATTACGTACTCTCTGGAGTAAAGAGGCTTAACTCATCACCCCTACCTGTTGAGTAAAGATCTCTCTATTGGAGGCATGCCACACAGCCCTCCTTAAAGAAGATGTGCAAGTCAGCTTAGGCTGTATTTATAGAATAAACTTACAGCTTCTCACCCCGAAGAAACAAAAAAACCCTCTTTTGTTCAACACTGCCCTATCTGGAAATAAACAATGGCATGACAGCAGTAGGTGTGATAACAGAAATGATTGAGTACACTTCTTTTTTTTTCCAGTAGAATGCACTAAATTAGATTCTATCCACTTGTTATATTTGCAATGTTCCAAAATTGCACAAAAGGGTGCTGGGGCAGCAACTTAGCTGAGATGAATCAAAATAGCTGAACTGGATAGGATCAAATTAGGTGACTGTCTCGTAGTCTTTGCAGTGTTCAGTCCCCAAAATGGAAGCAGTTGCAGTCCCAAATGCAAGACAGCAGGAAATTTACTCTCTTACTTGGCATAAGCGACAGCAGAGGTTTTTGTGATTTCTCTTATTTTTTATGCGCAAGCATTTTTCTTGTGAAGTACAGATGCAGCACTTCAAGCCTACTGATAATAAGCTTGTTTTTATCTTTCACGGAACCCGTGTGTAATGCCTCCCGCATCTCCTGGGATTTGTGTAGATGCAGGTGGAAAATTACTGCTGGGTGCATTTCAGGAGATGTCCAAGAGCACACAGGCCGACTGTCAGAGCTGGGAAAAGGAACAGACTCTAAGACTGCTGAGTCCCAGCATTTGAGTACTGCTATAACTGCACTGCTATAGTCCAAAGCCCTTCTATAGGCATGTAGGACTTCAGATATGCTCACAGCTTTTGAAAGCCTGTGTTTCTTCAGTGAGAATGGTGGCAGGGGTACGCAGGAAGAAAGGCTCCATCCACTAGTAACACGAGGCTGACACTGGAGGGCTCCTTTGGCACCACGCTGATGCAGGCTGGGTCTGGATGTGCTGCTCAGTTTGCTAGTGTCAATCACACGTGATAGAAAAAGTAAGGTCTCTCCAGCGAAAAATGAAGCATGACAACTGCTAGAAAAACAGCAGATACACTAACAAACATACAGGAGTTTTGACAAAATTTGGCCTATAATGGAGCACAGGATTTAGTACTAAAAAGCATCTTAGTGATACTTGCAGCTACTTGAGAAGACCTGTACATTCTAACTTGTATAAAGCAACAGAACAGCACTAATTTGCTAATATTTAGGTTAAAACTGGCAAAAAAGTTCAATATTTACAACAAACAGGGCATGGGTCTGTTAGTAGGATTCAATTTTCTAATCATCAGTATAAAGGTAAAATATTATCCTGTTAAGACCACCTTTATGCACATCCATATTTAGCCCCCTGGTGTCCAGTTGTGGACAGCTTAAATAAGGTGGAATGTGTTGTTCCTTGCGTCTAAGCAAGTAGCTCATCTGTCCTACTTGCTTAGATATCTCCATAGCAAATGGCAAGAGCAGGGAGGACACCTTTGGTGGGTGATTCTTCTTAGCAGAAGATGGATATGACCAGCATCTCTCTGGAGATGCCCAGCTTTCTGCCCAGGACAGTGTGAAGGACTACAAGTTTAGTGGGACTGGATGCCTAATGTCCAAATGGCTTAAGACTTGCAAGAGAAATCTCATGTTGCTCTAGGTGGTTTCCGAAAACATCAAGCAACTCCAATGGTATAAAAAAAGTTTGGCTGGTGGATACAGAGGCTAATTTATGCCTTAGTCTCACCCTTTCTGGGAATCCCAGCTTTCCCTCTGAGCAGATATTCACGTTCAAGTAATTTATTTTGCTGCATATAATTAGAGAATGCTTTAGACTGGAAGGGATCTTCAAAGATCTAGTCCAACCTCTCAGCTGTGGGTAGGGATGTCTTCAACAGAACCAGGTTGCTCAAAGCCTCCTCCAACCTGGCCTTGAACACATCCAGGGATGGGGCACCCACAGCTTCTGTGGGCAACCACAGTGACTCACCACCCTTAAAGACTCTCTTCTTAATGTCCAGTCTAATCTTTGAGTTTAAAACTGTTGCATAGTCCAACCCTAGGGAAAGTAAGCAAACACAGAATTTGGCTTAGCGTTTCCCTCGCTTATCAGCACTTTCTTCAAACAGGTTTTCCAAAACCACTCCCCCTTGTTTTCAGTCTGATGGCATAAGTGATCCTCTTGCCTGGGTGTTTGCAGAACTCCCCATTACCTAGAGTTAAAACCTGCAAGACTATTGCATGAGAAAAGTTTCTCAACTCCTGAAATATTTTCAGAATAAACATTCTAGAGACAGTTTCAGTATTACCCTTTTTCCTTTGAAGTCTTTTTTAATTTGACCTTTGGAACAAATATTTCACAGGATTATTTGTAGCTAAGGAACATGATGGAGAACTTTAAATATTCTCTCTTTCTGCCTATAATTTGTTACTGTACATACGTTTTTATTCTGAATTGCACCTCTACTTCCAAAGTGTTCCATCTCTACCAGCTGGCAACTGTTATTGTGCAGTAACATTTCTTCAGTAAAGAGGCATTTTTGAAGTGGTTATTTCTGCACATGGCACCTCCAAATATTTTGCTTTGTCTTAACTAAATGCCCACCTTTTTTTCTGGTGTGCCTGACAATGCCCTTTTAATTTATTTTTTTTTTTATTTCAGAGTTTCCCTGAGGATTGTGGGAGAAGTACAATAATAATAATCCATTTACCACAGTAGTGTTAGGACTCATCTGGCCCTTACAGATGGTAGATACAGATTTCTTTATAACTAAAACTGCAATTTTCCCATAATCTATTTGCTACTCCATTTGAAAAGGTTGTGAAATCAGATCACAACCCAAAAATCCAAGGAAAAAAAAATCAGACATTTTCACATAAGATAGAAGATTTGAATATTGATGAAATGAGAAAATCAAAACTCTGAACTCTCATTCAGCTTTAAGGGGAATCAAATCACAACAAAGACCTCTTTCAAAAGCCCTGTCTCAAACTGCAAAAACTCTATGAAATACATCACAGTTTTCCCATTTTGAGGACTATGACTTTGACACACAGAAAGGGTCATGTAACTTGCCTTTTGAAGACCCAAGTGGAGACCTGTTGACTCCCTGTGTCTTTAAGATGCAACACTATCCTCTTTCCAAAAATTATTGCCAAATCCTTTCAGCAATTCAGCAAGACACTAGACCAAATAAGAAAAGGAAAAATGGGGCAGGAGGGAACACATTTCTTGCACAAATGGGTTACTTAAAGGTGTTCTGGGTGAACAGGAAGGAAACAGTAAGCACATCTTCATTCACTGATGCCCTTGAAGCTCTGACTTGGGGGAAGGATATAGCTTGCCTTGGGACTGCTGATTTTCACATACAGGTGATGTTCCCACCTTGCTGCAAGGAGAGTTCATGTGCTTGTGAGGTGAAATTAATTTGTCATGATATAGAAAAACGTCAAAAAAGAAATCAAGGGTTGGATGTAAATCAAAACCCCAGAGCCCTAGCTTAGTCCCAGGGCTCATTTCAAGACCCAGCTATAAAGCACTAAGAATTAATTTTACTGATATTAGAGGCTAGAACCACATTTATCTTTTCCTTAGCTTTTAGCTTATCTTAACATCAGTCTTAAGGGGCCTTGTAATAATCAAATTATGCATATTTTTCTTCAACTTCCATAGGTGATCTCTACAGTACTAACTAAAAAGCCACTGGTTTTTCGATCTTGCAGATACAATGTCTTGTTCTTCCCACAGCAGCTGGGAAGAAGCATTCTGTTTGTGAAAACATGCAAGCAGAAAATAAACTCAAGTATTCTGATGCAAAAAATAACTTGTTTTGGCAAGTTAAAGTATTTTGTGTGTGTGTATCTGCAAGGTGTTGGTAGCAAAGCTAATTTCTAGTTCATCCAAAATATTGTAAAAGAATAACCAAAACAAAATACAAAACCCCCCAAATATCAGTGTTTGCCAAGTGTTGGAAAAACAAAACAAACCTACTGGTAGCAAAAAATATTTACTTCCCAGCATCTAAAGCTGTTATGGGCATTAGAGAACATTTAGGAAAATGCCTTTTAAAAAAACACTGAAGTGTTATTTTAATAACTTGAAACAGGAGACAGTCAGTGCTACTGATGCATGAAGTTTGGCTCTGTTCTTCTTCTCCTAGCAGGTTGAATTAAGGACTGCCTGTACCAACCTGGCAGACTGATCTCTTTGTTAAGCATCAGCCCTCTCTGTGCCAAGAGAGTTCAACCATCAGTTTCTGAAGGTCTGTGGAAAAAGACCTACCTCTGCTATTTCATCATGGCTTCCCAAAAGTGCCTGTTTGCTGTCTGTTGTTCAGAGATTTCTTGATACAGCACAGCTATGCAAAAAGACAGCTGTCCTAGCATACAAACTGCTAACTTGCTATGTGTGAAGCCACACTTTCTCTTGACAAGACAGCAAAACTGTCACCCTGGCCATTTTCTCTTGTACCTACCCTGTTGTAAAGCACCTGACTCATGTTTAAAAAACAACCTCTGCTTCCTTACAGAGAAACAACTATGACTCCACTTATATCCATTTAAAGACTTACTAAACTCCAAATCATATTTTTAATACTTTCTAAGGACTGTTGATTTCACGGTGCTATATACAGCTGTAAACATTGTCACCTCAGTATTTCTACTTAATTGGTGTGTGTAAACCAGACTCAGAGAGTCTTCTGAGGTGCAAAATAATTCTGAAACTCCAGTTGGAGACTTTTGAACCAAGTGCTGTACAGCAAGCTTTCCTCTCCCAGCAGTGTGACCGTGCCAAGGCGTTCTGTGCCTCACACTGGCTGTCAATGCTTACCGAGCAGCTCAGAGATGCTCATCAGAGGCATTCTGTGCAGGGCTGCGCCCACACCAGAACACCTGCAGGGTGGAATGCATGTGCCTCTGAGTTCCCCACGCAAATCACCAGGGACTGCCCCTACAACAGAGACAGATGCACACAGATGTCAAGTATGAAAGCCAGCGACGTTTAAGGCCATGGGAGGTGATCCCATAAATCGTAAGGAAAATCTGACTTGCTAAAAGTGTCTCACTTCTGAAAGTCAGGTGAAAACTCATGGCTCAAATAGAGTTCTCCTGCAGACTTCTTGCAAGGTAAACATTACTCTGGAACATGAGCTGCCTACGCTGCTGTGACACCAACAGGCAACTTTTTTGAAGCTTCATAAAACTCCTAAGAATGTTGTGCTGAGTTCCTAAGAATTTAACAGCCGCTTTTCCACTTAAGTTTTCAGTAAAAATTAATTAAGATGGCAGAAATATGATATAAGGATAACAACTTGCAGCAGCACTTGCTTACATCTGCTTCACTTGAATATCTTGAGCTTATAGCCAGCTTGTTTCATTTGCTTTTCAACTCTTAATCATCAGTCTCCTGGTAATTTGCTATGTGCTGATGTAGCAAATCACACTTATTATCTGTGTGTGTCTTAAAAAAGAAAAGGGGTGTTTGACAGGAATGTATTTCATAAAATTTACTTTCTCATCCAAAGTTATTAAGGAAACAGCGCTGCATTAACTGCCAGATAAGTGGTTTACTATCCATTTGGTCACAGTTAGACTGAAATAACCCCCCCCAAATTGAGCACAGTCATGTAATTTGTATATGCACTTACTGAACATTTTTTTCTTACTGGGTTTTATCAGTCTAAGGACAATAAATTAGAGGAGGGTGCAGGGCTGTCCCCACCAGCTGTGCCCCATCCACACACAGAAAATGTGAGTGGTGAACTTGGCCATTTTTGAGCTGACAAACCCTGCTAAGAGACAGGACAGCAGTAATGACCCAAATTGCTTCCAGAACAGCAGGCACCTCTGCATGGGGCTCTGAGGGTGTTGAGACACACCAGCTGGGACAGCCGTGACTTGTGCTTAATGTGTGCTGCATAAACACAGCTTCCACAGCTGACAGTTTTAAGAACTGGCATTCATGTAACCAACTGCATAAGAAAACACACTTAAAAGAACTTTACAAAGCTCTTTTTCTGGGTTTTGCCTCTTATTTGAGTTAGACTTGGGCAAAGAGACGCAAAGACTAAGGTTTCTAAATACCTGGTGCATATTGCATACCACCTTAGAGGTCCCATTAACCATGTACAAGTGTGTAGCACAGTAATAAAAGTTACAGAAAACACTGACTGGGAACCTCTCCTTCACAGACTGTGTTTTCATATTGTCTACGCTCTCGGTGGAATGAACTGCTGTGGAATCTAACTGGAGCTCATGAGTTACAAGAACAGGTCAGAAAGGAGCTAGACATCAGTGAGGACACATCCCAAAGATGTCTTGGGCATCTGGGATGTATATTCAGTAACTGGAAAAATAAAAACTGTGCTCCCAAGTGCTCAACAATCAGTTTTGCATCTAATTTGAATACTGCTCAGCTAGTGGGGATGATGGATCACAGGTCTTAACCACTTCTGTGTCTACATCTGGCTGTCTTTCTATACTTCCTATCAATGGTAAAGAGTATGCCTTGTCGTTTTCTTGCTTGAAACTTTTTGCTAGGGTGCAGCACCATCAACTGAGGCATGCTTTCTGCAAATGCAAACAGTGGTTAAAAAAACAAAACAAACCAAAAAAAAACAACCTAAATTTGAAAACCTTTCTAGAAGTTGCCAGATAGGATAGCTGAAGGGAATGTTATTATGACTAAGAGGCTGGATTCCATGCACAAAACAGCTATTTCTAGTGATAAAGCATAAAGGTTAAACGACCGAGGACAAGACTGCCAGATGTAAAATGGAAAGTTTCCAATTTAGGAGCAGCAGAGGAAGAACATGAATTAATATGGAAGGACCAAATTAGCATTATAAAAATCCTCTGAGCCAAACCAAATGCCATTGAAAATAAACTCAGGAACTCTCCCCCTTCTCTGCTCCCTGCATTCCAAGGAGGATTGAATTTAGAATAACCATAGGGAATTTTAGAGAAATCTTACACTTAAATGCAGAGCAAAGGCTTTAAAAGTTAGAGACTGTATGTGCTTCAAAAACACTATTAATAATTCTTGATTCTTCTTCACTACTGCTGTTTAAAAGGAAATAAGTCTTTTGGACATAGGTTTTCTCATTAGTTTTTTCTTTAGTGAAATTGGTAAAGAGCAGGCTGATTCTTCAACAGTTTTGAAACTGGGGTATTAAATGACAATTTCTACCTTTTTATTAACTGGAAGAAAAAACAAATACACACACAAAAACAACAAAATAAAAACCACATTAATAACCAAACACTTTGCAAATACAAAAAAATCCACAGATTGTTTGATTTCCAACCTAGACTACACTTCAGTACTAGCTTCATTAGCTCTACATGCAGAGATACACTGTCAGTCTGGGGGTCCTATACTGCAATATTCTTTGCACATGGCTCTTACTGGTCTCACACACATTTTTGTGGCACTACCTGGCAGATATCAGTCCACTGTGGTATTCCTCAAACTGAAGATACATTATGGATTGTTCAGTCCATAAAAGTCTATTACAGACTTTAAACTGGACTCCTGGAACCTGGGTGTAGCAGATTAAACATCAGCAGTACTAGACTGATGGCTGGCTCGGATGTGGTGCACCTTTTCTGTTGAGCCTGAATTTAAGAAAGCTCCCACAGGATCTGACAGCAAGAGGAGCTTCCACACAGCCAGGATCCACAAAAAGCAGACATGCAGGTAACTAGACTGAAAAGGAATGAGAGATATATGTAAGAAAAACCTGACAGGATTCAGTACATTTAAGCCTAAAAGGATCAGGAAGAGCAGTGTGTCAAATGCTGCAATTAGATGAACAGATTTCAGAACTCTGAAGATAACAAACAGTGGCATGAGGTCTTATGCCACTGCACCTCTTATGCGGCTGCATGGTGTATCTGCAAGAGCCTATGCTCCCATATAGATGGACACTGAAATTCCAGCATAGAAATTGGTAACCACAGGTAAATCAGTAGTACTCAAAATCAGCAGAGTAATTTTGCCACTGATCCCACTGATTCAATCCCTGATCACCTAGAATATCACCTGTAAGTCTGAACATCTGAACCTGCTGGGCAAAACCCAGAAGCCCTATCTGATATTTATGAGACACCTGACAGTGAAGCCCCACTTTCGTTCTTGTAACATCCATGATTATGTCAAACACACAACCACCCTCTGCATTTTATACACACAGTTTGCAAAGCGTTTTAGTTGAACTAATATTTAGGTACATCCAAGCAAACAGAAGAAAGACCGAGGAACCTCTTACCTCATGTTTCAATACCCATCTCCAAAAGCTGCATCTGAAGTTAAAGAACAAATAAGATCCCCAAAATACCAAGATTCCCTACATTATAAGGACAGTATGAAAAACTCCAAACATTGCAGAAATGCAAATATAATCAGTCATTCAAAGAAGAAGATTGTTTATTGACAACAACTAATCTCTTATACTGTTTCTCAACACTGTGATAGATGATATAAATACATTTCACAAGAATGAACAATAAGGTAATGGCTATTGCTAAAGGCAGAACATGCCAGGAGATGAAACAGTGAGTATTTGGTTATCCCCTTCACCTACCAGGTGAACTTACTCATATCTGTGACTCTCAAATAATGGTTCTTAAATAAATAATTAAGTATATTGAGCAGGATAAGCTACTTACTCTTCTACAGTCAAAAATCATATAGAGTGTTAATTGACAGGAAGTAAAATCTATCCCCTCTACGTTTAATAATGGGATTCATCTCACCTGAACTTAGCTGTGATGGTGTAAGTGACCATCACATTCATCTTCACCTGTATCACCACTGGAGAGTGGTAAGAGCCTCTTGATTCAAACTTACCTAAGGTGTCTCAAATAAGCTGGAAATATTTCCCCTTCCTCCCCCAAACCATTCAATGCTCTCCACTGATTTTGGCACAAGTGTAGATTATTTGGTCAGACTGGACATGTACATTTTAGCTAAAAGACACGTGAAATTAATCATCTCATGTTCTAGAAAGAATATTACCTTTAGGAAAGACCCTTATCAGGTAAGTGAGAACCTAATTAGCACACAAGAGGGCTTCTTGCAAGGGAGCTACAATCACTGTCTCACTACTGTTTACAGGGAAAGCAACTACTGGCATTTGCAGAAGAGTCAAGATGCAAATCAGTGGCTCTTTTGGGAGATAGGTATGCCAGTCCATGCTTCTCTGATAAAACTGGAACCTAGGACTGTGAAGGAAGGAACATCTATATGCTCTCAAACATGCAGATAAAACCAATATATGTCTTTATTCTGGTAAATAGTGTAAGATCAAGGTTTAGCTTCACGGCTCTGCAGTTATAGAGCAGAGGGAATTATAGCAAGGAGAAGCTGACAATGAAAACATAGGAACCCTAAAAAGGGAGAAAAGGAAAAGACAAGAACCATCCAAACCTCCAAATATAAGTGTAGGCCAATTCAAAAATAATGCACTACAGCTGCAGGATCAAACTTAGGAGGATTATACTTGATTTCTTATAATCTACTTTCACCCAAAACAGGTTACATCTTTCTAACATAGTTAATGACCTTTCTGTATCTCTAAGGGTTTGGCTGCTGATCTGCCTGCTAAAATTTCAAAACTTGTTCACTGGCAAATTTTCTGAGGCATCTTATTCCATGTCTAGATATTGAGAACATACTCACAGATGTGTTAAGGTGACTGCTGTTCTGACCTTCCTGTGTTGGCATCAATATTTTGGGAGATTTCATAACAAATTTCCCAGTGACTTGCTAATGAACACACAAAATCAGCTAACATGGCCAAAACAGGCATATTCAGGTTGCTACTGGAAGGTGGGAAGGTGAACAGACAGGAGCTGAGGATATAGGTATATGGCTGTGAGACCCAGAAAAAGCCCAGGAAGCATAAGATAATACACAAAGACAAAAGACCTCTACTTACAAAAGCTGTCATTTCATAGTGGACTTTCTCTTTTTATCCAAAAAGTCAAACCTAAAACCTCCATGAAAAATATAGAAATACCAAATATTCTGCAATAGTGTTCACACACTCGGTGTGGCAGCACAAACATGTAAGAACTGAAGTCAGTTATCAGTCAAGGAGTTAAACTCTTCCTTGAAGTAGGTCACTATTTCTAGACAACCAGAACACAAAAACAAAACAAGCGACCTCCATGCCTGTTAAAATAAATCTCCAGCAAAATCTGGGTTTATGAAATGACTGGGCATGATGCAAATGTTGGCCACTGAACTGAAGACTGAACTGAAGAGTGGCCTACTTGTCGTCCTTGAGAAATCGTGGTCAGACAAGAATAAAATTGTAAAAAAATAGCACTGGAGATGGAAGATGTTTCCTACTCTTGAAAACATGTGCCTTGCCAGTTCAGGACTGTCCTTTAACCATGTGGCCTGACCATGGCAGAGATGTTCACCTGCAACTGCTCCGAAACAGAGTTAAAATATTGCTCCTGTTGGAGCAAAGAACTAGATGGTAGTTTGACAGCTCCAAAGGGTTAGATTAGGATAGATTAGGGTGGATTACCCCAGCAGCCCACAGGACAGAACACCCTATTTGCTGGGTGTCTAGCCTGTTATGGACAGGCTGTGTATCTGTATGCTTGAAAGAGTAAAAAAGAGAAAGATGTTCTTCTCACCTCACATCTGACAGGCTCTGTAAGCTCTTACTTTGAAGCCCCCTCACTCCCACTTCCTGTACACACAGCAAAGATTAAATCAATTTGCTCAGAAACATGCAGGTCATCTCCAACTAAATCTGAGGTTTGCTTTATCTAATTTTTCAGAATCAAAGATACATTTGGAAATGTACATTTTCTCAGTTGAACTCAATGTTAGAGCTATTCAAGCTCCTCCTCTGCATTTCTTCTCCCCTGCACACCACCACTAGCACCTGCTTAGGAGAAGCTATAAACTAGCATCTTTCACAAGTATACATTGTGGCTGAATTTTGGCAGTGAGTCAACTTTTGTGCTTGATGTGCAACAGAGGAAGCTGCTGCCCATAACTACCAAATTTACCTATGAGAGGCATAGGGTCCGCTCTTTATGCCATTCACTGAAATGCACTCTCCCTGGTCCACTGCATGGAGAATCTGTCTTGCTTCCACATTCTGGTGAGACAAAGTGAGGCAGTGCTGGTGGGTACAAATCCAGTTTCTGCTGTGGATCTCTTCTGGGTACAAACATGACTGGCTGCTGCCACAGCCACTTTAGTGACAACTCCCAAAGTAAGAACACTAAGGCTGAAGGTAAGCCACGGAAACTGGTTCCCCTCCACAATTATGTGAAGGGTAAAGAAATTGTTCTGCTTTTCATGAACTTAATTGCTTTCAATATATGCAATTGCTAAAACCAAGCCTGCACAGCATAAATCCTGCAAACTGGATGTAATCCTGAAGCTGTACATTTGGCTTCTCAGTTGCATTGACCTTACTGTGTCCATACACAAAAGCACCACATTCCCAAAAGGCCCGGTGCTGCAGGGAAACAGGAGAGGTACCCCTGAGAGTGCTCTTGCACAGAGTAACTACCCCACAAATTGAAAGCATGCTGGATTACACAGCAGGGAGATGTGGCACTTGGACTTCTCCTGGTGCTGTGTCAAGGTAAGCAACTTGCCCCTCCATGAGGGTTGTGTAAGCCTGGAGAAGGTACCTGCAAAAGTCCGGCCCAGTGACAGGGACCTTTCTTTCTCTAATTAGTACTTCTGGAGGACTGATCTGCTTGTGAGAGCAATGTCCTGGCTAGGTTATGCCATACTACCTAGTAAGCAGCTCCATAAATATTGATTTTTGCCTGGCTGTCATGGGTTTCAATTCTGGTTTTCAGTTCTGCTGACTACATGACACATGGAAGGTGGACTCACAATACCAGGCAGTGTTTAGCAGTACATGCAGTTCTTTTCTTTTGTGTGTTTTCTTTGAAAAAGCACTCTGTCAGAATCAAATAGAGCTGTTACTCTTCCGGCCACCTCTAACAGTAATCATGGTCTCAAGTTAATAAAGACACACAAAAGCAAGGAGATCTGCACACAAGGTGGCCACCTATAATTCTGGGCTGTAGTCTGCTTAGCAGAGGAGATTATGGTGTCTCTCTGGAGGGGCAGCGTGTAACAACAAAAATTTATTTGGGAACATCACCAGGTCATTCAGTGGAGATTAACAGCATCTTCTTTGGCAGTCAGCCAGAGGCATGTGAATCAGCCTACAACGGCTCTCATGACATTCAATACAAATGAAAGAGCTTAGTAACAAGAGTCAAGCATTTTTCTTTTCCAATAAAGAAGCTCAGGCACTTAGAAAATTTACCCTACACCGAACAGCAAATAAACTGCATACATACAGTTGGACAGAGACTTGGGTTCTCCTGTGCATTCCAGCTGGCTACGTCTCAGAAGATTAGCACAAACATCCCTTGCTACTTGGATAAACTCTACTGCAGAATAAAACTGCTCCCTATCAGTCTAACAGAGGAGCCTCTACTACATCACTCACTGAGTTTACTCACTGCCATCCTGGCTCAAACTGAAGCACAAAGACACAGTAAGATGAACAGAGATGCATCTTTCTGAAACTCAAGGAAGGAACACTGACTGCATCAGATTCAGGCCACTACTTCCTGCTTTCAGCTCTTTGTGCACCAAATTCACTCACAGAGGAAACTGAGCAATCCCAAGTAGTTTCCTTTTGAATCACATCTAGTGACATTTGTGTTTTGGAAGGGGGACAAGCTTGTTTCTTCTACTGAGAAATGTCTTATCTGCCAGCACATTTTGGGACAAGAAGCTGCTCTTGACTATGGTAATAGTGGGAGATACAACCTAATTTGACTGGTGTTGCAAACAAAATAAGTCCCCTAAGAGGTGAAGTGGTTGCAAGCAGGTCATCATCTGGCTATTTTTGAGGCCATGAGTGGGATCTACTGTGCCTTTGTGAGGATTTGTTAATACTACTGTATCTTGTTCCTCCAAGGCTGGAATTGCTTTCACAGGTGAGCTGGCCAAGGGAAGAAGGGACTGTATTTTTGAATTTACAGGAAATGCTGCCCACATCAAACTCTCTTCTCTCCACTCCTTCAGTTTTGCAGAAAGAAATTAACATTTCATGTAAAACAGCCTGCTTTGATAGCTGCCTGAATGCCCCATTAAACATTTTCCACACCTCAGGGGTGACAAGTATCCGGTCATAAATTGCAATTTTTCATGGATTTTCTAAGTCATAGGTTGACACAAGAAGAGGTTATCACCCTCTGATCAGTATGTAGAGGAATCACACTCTTTAGCAGTACACTTCAATGGATACAGCAAGAGTTAAAGAATAGACTTAAAAGCAAAGCCCTTTGATTTTGAACATATGGCTCCTAGAAAAATGTTAGCAGATATTATTTCACCAGCATAGCCCTGAGACAGCAATAAAATATAATTCCATGATGGACAAGTGCCATTATTTGTTGTGATTGTAGTTATCACTATTCATCTTCTATTTACATGTCATGTAAACACGTACCATATTTTGTAACGGCACACTGAAATCAAAGCTTCTGCCCCAGTGACAAATTTAATTCTATCAAATATTTAACAGCAGACATTTACATGGGCCATCCACAACTCCAATGAGAGCCGGGGAGGACTGGAGGACAGTAACTGCAAAGAAAAACGTCACCCTTCCATCCTCCCAAGTCCAAGACAGTAAAGCAAATTTCACTGTTAGGATTGCAAATTTGTAATCTCTAGTCTTCAATCTCAATCCCTGGGTGACAGAAATGAGGAAAAGGAACAAAGACAGGATCACAGGTTTGCAAAAACAAATTTCTGTAGGCGAGGCTGTAATATCTTTGTAATTTCCCTCCATTTAAAACAACTAAGTTTTGGCTGTCATCCAGCATTCCTAGCTTAAGCACCTGTACAGAATTGAAATTCTAGGTGACCTGTGAAGCCATCCTCCTAAAGTAAGTGCCTCATTTCCTCTGTATTGCCAAATGGGAGAGGTGCCCTAAAGGCCTCTGGAGAGAGGACCTATTAGCTCCTCTTGGTTAAGAAATCTTCCTCAAAACCCTGCCTGCTCTTATAGACAGACCTGCAAAGCCCATCACAGAGCAACACAAGTCTGCAGTTCTCCTGTGTATTTCACTCCTCAACATAAGCTGCCAACTCAAACTCAAAAGCTTCTTTCAATTTATCCAAATAATCAGGTCTTTTCCCTTTCCCTCTCACTCTAGAAAGAAATAATCTCCTGACGTATTTTCCACTCTCCACAACATCCAGGATTCCTAAATGAAAACTGTCTTCTTACTGTCAAAACAAGCTGCATTGCTCATCAACTTCTTACTTTAGGTTGCATCATCCTTTGCTGTTTTGTTGTCTCATAAGTGTTGCCAGCTGAGCCACAGAATCATTGATTCTGCAGTGGCTGTAAGAGAACGGGTCATCTGAGTCCACTGGGCAGGCAGGAGGAAGAAGGCCAGCTGTCAAGCAGTCAGCAGAGCAGAGAACAGTATTTTCCCTCAGTCCAGTTCTTGACATGATCTGCCTGTGTAGGCTGTGCCAGAGCACCAGACAGTGGACACTGCTGGAGTCGTGTAGAACCTCCTCCTGATGAGCTGCCCTAGGCTCTGCCTATCCCTGCATTCTCTCTGTCCCGTAGCTTTTGCATCACTAAATGCTGCCTGTATCTAACAGAGGACAGGTACTTCAGCAGCCAGGAAAGCATGTATGCATTATACACAGAAAGGATACATGGCAGAACACACAGTATCCAACTTGAATCTTGGTGACTGAACATGAGACAGAGGGCTTTTCTCTACTACTAAACCAAAAGTCCCTGTCTCCATTTGCTGACTTACAATTCAATGTTATTTTGCTGCAGTGTGGTTGAATGCTGTAGTCTGTATTTGAGGTGGCTCTAGCAGCTGTATGGAAGGCTGGCAGGAAAGGGAGCCCATCACAGCACAGAGTCCTGGAACTCAGATACATCCCATCTTGCAGAAGGCCTCTTTCCAAGCTATGAACAACCGACCAGCAAGAGTTACTGCTCCCTGACAATCCTAGGGCAACCCAGAACTGCAGCAATGCTCATTAACCTTCAGCAGCATTTCTATCGAGGACAGCATTTGCATCAAAGTCTGCCCCTACCACAAGGAAGTGGCAAGTAGGGGAGGGAGAGACAGCCTGGCTTGCTCGAAAGGTAGTAAAACTGATAAGGGATCAGCATTAATCCATGTGAGGAGAAAGCTGTCATTTATTACTTCCTTATGTGACACGCTTCAACATTTTTCCAGAAACAAAGAGACTAAGGAAACAAAGTAAAAGTCAGGATCAATCCCTTGTGTTTCTCCTGGCATGACACCTCTCTAAGAAAACAGCTTTTCTGAACTCACGCCCAGCAACTTCAATGACCTTGATACAAATCTCTCAATCTCGGTACCCCGTCACAGGAGTTAGCAAGAATCTTAGCTCTTATCTGCAGAAGTAGCAAGTTTCTTGTTCCATCTCGCTCACTGGAGCTGGAGGGTGTTTAAAAAGGTGACTTGGTGAAGCTTATAAAAAGCTACAAAAGAAGAAAAAGTGGGCAGATTAAAAACATGCGAGCAAATTACTTTAACCGCATGTTTTGATTGTATTTTTTAACTGTGGGAGGGAAGCTTTCCCTAGGGACTGCTGGAAGGTGAAAATAGGTGAGCTGCTGCTGGGGACCATGCTTCTGTTGCGGGCTGTAGGCACACAGCGTTCAGCTCTGCATCCAGCCAGAAAGCTGTGTCTGAATAAGTGACAGAGCTCTCACACTTCCATGTTTGCTGCCCCACAGGGATTTGGCCAGCATGTGCCTTTGATGCCAATGCAAAGGAAAACCACTCCCAAATTAATCTGTGTAAGTGTCACTCAGCAGCAATTTGAACTCTGCAGTAAAAGGAACAATTCTGACTTTGTAAAAGCACAAGCATGAAAAAGGGTAGTGCACTTAGCTGGGACTCACAAAAGACCATAAGTGATATTAACATCAAAGGTACACCTTTTATCATAGTCACGTCTACTTTTTTGGCAGCAGAGAGGGATATGGAAAATTGCTGGGGGAAAACATTCCAGAATTAATAACCTAGTACTGGTATTTGTTAATATTTTGGACATGTTCTGCACTGGGCACTTAGTGCTTTTCAACCTAGGAGACACAAGAGCTTATTTCTAAACTGATTTTTTTTTTTAAAGGTTAGATTAGCCATCCTTATTATCACTGTTTTACTTTCTGCATGAATAGCCCCTTACAAGACCTTCTGCAATCAATCTTCCTCAACACCAGAAGTGTTCAGAGTTCTACAGACCAGCAAGGCACTAGGCACAGGCACAGTTTAGCAGTAACTATCTGTGTGACTTGACTGGGTTGGTTTTGGTTTAGTTTACACAAATAAGGCCATGTTACTTATGTTTTCATGCATGCATATCTACTGGCGGAGGAATATCCCTGGGTGAGATTTCTTACATGATATCAGTTTGGGAGATAACAAGCTGAGTCTGCTGATGTTGGAAATGCAGCCTTTCCCGAGTTCTTTTTCAGTGTACATTTCTTCTCATGCCTTTCTTGCAATAGGAGAGTTGCTCTCTGTCTCATGCTTACGTCAGCCCAGAAGACCCTCCCAGACAGTCTGTGGAATCCGACTGCAAGTTTCTTGGCACGTGTTTCATTTTACACTTAGAAGCATCAGAAATGAAACTAAATCTGCTTTCTCAGAAAATATATTCTTCTCTCATTCCCCAGGAAACCTTAGCCTTAGACTACTAGGAGATGACTGGCACTTGGAGAAAAGCAAAATAAAATTTAGTGAAGCTGGCTTCCATGCACATAAATGTTGATGCAAAAGTAATTTCAGTCTGATTTACAAATACCAAGGCAGTGCTCTAAATGTATTGCCCAGATCATTAGAAAAACTACTTCTGAGAGATGTAAATGACCTAATGCTCCATCAAAAGCACTGGGAAATAGTAAAGTCGAAGAGAATGATGACACTTGAGATGATATATAAAAAACCACTTGCTTAAATGTTCAATGGAAAGACTGGCTCAAAGGCAAAGTTTAGGTTCACTAATTTCATGTCATGAAATCTCACACACTTGACTGAAATTCAGAAGCCTCGGGCCTCTATCCTTCCTTCACTCATTGAAGATTTAATAGCAGACTGTGCGAGTTCTCATGTTATTATAATGAAATCAATGCCTGAAACCGCACATGAGTGTAATTTACTGCACACACCGGTAAGTGTTTGTCTAATGTGATTTACTGCCGGACCCCAGCGGTCAGGGCGGATTTCACTCTCACCTGTAGGTACAGGACTGTATGAACTCGCGCAGTTCTGAGCTGGGAGACATCAGTTCCACGAGAACTGGAAGTTTCTTGGGACTGAAGGTAGAAACGAAAGCCCCCACAATGGACCTGCTCAGTGCCTCACCTCCGCTCGCCGGAGTGCTGGCGCCAGGCGGGACCCCAGCGCTGTGTGCCACCAGGGCGCTGCCGTCCCCTGCCCTCACCCGCCCTGCTCACCTGCTGTACACCAGGCACTCCATGTGGTTGATCTCCTTGTCGGAGCGGTAGCGGCTGTAATCCTCCCAGAGGTCCTTGATGGCGGTGACCGCCAAGATGAAGAGCACGGGGGCCAAGGCCAGCTCCGGCTGGAAGGCATTGACGGCTGGCACGAAGTTGAGGAGGGCGATGAACACAAAGTAGACATTGGCCAGGCGGTGGAACTGCTCGAAGAGGTTCTTGGGCAGGAAGGACAATGCCGTGTACTTGGTGGTCTTGAGCCGGTTGCAGGCCAGGACTGTCCTCTTGGATTTCTCCGGCTCGGCCTCAGGTAACAGCAGGCTGGAACGCACCAGCCGCGTCTTACTCTCCTTCTTCTTCCTCCGCCTCCTCTTCCTCTGCCTCTCCTTCCCCTCCGGCAGCACCTGGGGCGCTCCCTCTCCTCCTGCCGAGCCCTGGGACATCGCTGCCGCCCCGGTGTCCTCGCCCGGGCAGCGCGGGCAGCTCCCACGGGCAGGCACGGCCCTAAGTTATCATCCTGCGCCGCCCGCCACGGCTCTCCTTCCCTCTTCCCCTCCGGGGGCGGGCAGGGGGAGGAGGGCTCTTTCGAACTCGCTCCTAGCCGCTCTGCCGGGACCTCTCTCGCTTTCTCCTCCTCCTCCTGGCCGGGGAGGGGACGTGGGCAGGCGGGGAGCCGAGCCCTCCTGCCGCGGGCCTCTCCCCGTCCCGGGCGCGGGGGATGCAGGCAGGGCCGGGGGAGCGGGAAGCGGGAGCGGCCCTTCCGCGCACAGCCTGCCCCGAGCGCCGTCCCGTCCCGTCCCGGCCCGGCGTACGCACCCGGCAGGACACTTTGGCGGCGGCTTTTGACTTGGAGTTACGTGTGGAATGGGGAAAGAAGTTCGAGCGGGGAAAGAGAAAATTCCCACTGAAGCGTCGGCGCTGCGCACCGGCCTTTATCCACGGTGCCCCAGCAGCAGCAGCTGGTGGGAGTTTTCACCAGCTGACTCTCGGCGAAACACTCTACTTTCTGCCTGAGTCCGTGTGCCACGTCGATAGACATCCCCGTGCTTAGCCTGGGAGCTAAAGCACAACATCTCCCGGCTCCTCACGTCTGTCTGGTACACCGGCTCTGTTGGTGGCGTCCGTGGTGCCTGGGACAACCCCACAGGTGGGAACAAGAAAAATGAGGTTTCCGATGGAAAGCATTAGGCGCTGCCACCTCCGCACACGCCCTGGCTGTGCTGTGTTGTAACGCACGTTCGACTCTGTGAATTTTCCTATTCCCTTGTGGTAGGGTAGGTCTTTCCAGCAAGGATTGGAAAATGCCTATCTCTTGCTCGGTGGTTTACACTCTGTACTTTCTGGAGAAAAATACAGTTACGGGTCATGATGGATAGACAAGAAATAAAGAAGAGAAGATAATTTAGATTGAAAGATTTAATCTAAAATCACAAGTATACAAATGTAGTGAATAAATGCAGAGATTTAAAGAACAAAGAATAAGAGAATAATTAAATTACTGCTATTAGGTGTGACATGAATCTTTACTGCATCGTTTTAGGTTGGGATTTAAGAGCAGACCCTTTGGATATGGGATTCCGCAAGCAGCGTGAGAGGCTGACACAGGTCACTCCAGGCTGTGTCTAACCTGTGGCACAGATGCATTTTAGCGGGGGACTCTTGGTCCTGATCCTGTGATATCCCAAGGTGGGATCATACTGAGTACAAAAGTACTTCATTCCTGTCAACATGTTTCTTGTTGTCACAGAAAATAGGCATAGAGTATAAACATCTAGTCTTGATACCAGGTCAGGTGAGGACAGTACTGGGGCATTTTCTGAGAAAGTACTTAGTCCCACAGCTCAGATGCTGCCATGGCAAATTCCATGAAGACCAAGAAGTGAAAGCCATTACCCGAGCCTCGCAGATTGTATGTGCTGCTGTGTTTTCATCCTTCCTTCTCCCATTTGCAGTATGTTTGTAATTGCTCTTTAAAGTGTCTGGCTAATTAGGAGCCCTTTTCTGGCCCTGAGGCACTATGTGAGTGCTAGTTCAGCCCATGACCTGGTACTGGTGCTGTGAGAAGCCACAACTCTTTACCAATCCTGCTGTCCACTCTTCTGATGCTACTTCAAACTTAGCAGGGATTTCCTGGGTTTCTCAGCTCTTGGAATATAGACACAGCAATGTTTTAATTAGTGCAAGGAGAAGAGGGAAAATCGGGCTGTTCTGTTTTTGGTTTTGATGGTCTCGTTGGGGTTTATTTTGTTTTTGTTTTTTTCTCTTTTTTTTTTTTTTTTTTTTTTTTTGCAAAGTCTGCTCCTTTGTTAATAAGGAAAAAGTACAAAATGTTAAGAGAAAAAGAGAAACCAAAACAAATTCAAAAATCCCTCCTTATTTCAATTTTCTGTGGGTCTTTTTTTTTTTTTTTTTTTTTTTTGTTTCTTTGTTTGTTTACACTTGTGTTAACTTAAAGGGGGAAAGCTGGAATGAACAAACATCCTTTTTCTGTGCTCTGGAAATGCTGAAATGGGATGAGGAGGACATTTTATCATTGTGCAATATTCCCATAAACTGAGCTTCATCCCTCCAAGGGCTCCTTGCAGGCAGCAGCGGATACTCCAAAAAGTGAATTGCTGGAATTTCTGCCACTGGCCTGCCAGCCACTGCAACTCACTATTTTGTAGGTCTCTGGTTCATCCCAGGCCTCCAGGAGCTGAAGCACTGTTCAAGCTGCATTTTTCCTCTAGATGGCCCTCCACCTTGTTTACACAGATTAGAGGAGAAGCAACAGTACTATTTGTTCCTTTCTCCTGCCAAAGCTCATCACTTCTTAGAATAAACTGTTCATATCTTTATCAGTGTCAGGTGACTTACCTGGAATTCCAGGTATACTCAAATGGCTTGAGTATAGCACATCTGAGTGGAAAGATGGTGCACACACAAGTGTTAAGGAGTAGTGAGAGCCTGTGCTGGCAGGAGAAGTTAGCCAGTTGCTCAGTCACTGTGTCCACCACATTAAAATGATGTGTAAATCATCAAAAAATGGTGTCTAGATCAGGTTTAGCACTGCATATTCAGCAAACTTTCAGTAACTGAAAATAAATTAAGGGTTAGATATGTAGTAATGTTAAACTTTCAAACAGAGAGCTCAAGGCAAGGTAAGAAAAGACAATTCTCACATTCCCCTGAAGCTACTTGTTTAAGGAAAACACCTGTGCAAGTTTGGAGAGCCTAACCTGGGATGAATTGTGGTTATACCTAGCAGTATTGGCCAAACCTGTGACACCAGATATCCCAAAATTGTCAGTTACAAATCCCACAGTTATAAGAAATGCTCTATAAGTCAGTGGGCTAGACTTTAAAACCTGTTTTACTTGCATAATTTTGGAGTGCTCAGGATTCACATTAACAAGATTTCTTCTGGAATGGAGTAAAAGGCGAGAAACTTTAAGATACTGAACAGAAGCTGAAAGTTTTTATGCAATTCCCATGAGCTGAATTTTGCAAACAGATACAGCATCAGAAAGATAACAAACAGTTGGGCGGGAGCCTCTGAAGAATTATGTCTTTGTTTGCTAAATTGTTTATTAAAAGCAATTTAAAGCCTTTGTATTTGAGTATGTATTGGCAGAGTTAAGTGCCGCCCTTGGAAAGTTTCACTATACAAAAAAAAAAAAAAAAAAGTAGAAAGTATTGCCACACAGCTTTTTAGCTTTTTAGCTCTTGACCACACCCCACTGGTTAAGAGCAAAAAAGCTCTTCCCATATCGTTGACCAGGACTTTCTCTGTTGCTAGTAAATGGCTTTTTAACTGATACAGGCAAGCTAAAGTATTGCAAGGCAGTGCCATGAGGAAAGGATGTGGCACCCCTCTGCTTTCTGTGCAGTCACATGAGGAATCCAAAATTCTGGAAATTTATTCTAAAACCTGACAAAATGTAATCCATGATAAATAAAAACAAGAGTTAACCTTACTTCAAAAAGCCTTTAAAAACTAATGTTTGTTAGGCTTTTCTAGCCAAAAATTTTGTCAATGTAGACACTGCCAAGAATTTAGTCCTTCCTTTCCATTTGCAAATAAAATTGTTCAAAGGGGGTTTGAGAAAACATGAATATTTGTATCTAAACTCATATCTGACCTCTCCCTGCCCACACAGTTCAAGTATGTGAGGTTGGAAATAAGAGGCAGGCAGGCAGCAAAATCAGCTTTCAACTGGTACAAAATACACATGGACAAGTCTGGCTTTAGCTTTTGCATACAAAAAGACAAGTATGTTGCTTTTGTTGTCAACTGCAGTACACCTGCATCTCCTTTTTATGGAGTCTTCTGGAGGAAAGGAGGTGAAAAGAAATTGGCTTTAAATCATTCTGGATGATGCATGGATCCTACAAAGTATCACCTTCAAGAAACAGAAGTAAACTGTTTTGAAAAGCCAGAGGAGCCAAGAGCCAAAGACTAGATTTACAGGATAACCTGAACTAAAATGTAGGCTCTAGTAAACTAAAATATGGACTCTTTGCTGTTTTTCAGGGTCATTGCCACTAAACCCAGGTGATGTCTACAGATTGCTCTGTGCTCTAATTGCTCCCTGCACTCATTGATGTCTCCTTCCCGTCCAGAGCTCTTCCTTTGTTGTCACAAAGCTTTTTCTCAGTGTTCTTAATCTCACTGCATTTTGCTTGGTATCTACTCTCTTATTTCTCCTGCCATTAACCTGAATCCAGCCTCTGATGCCCAATATCTCTTGAATTTCCAGCTCTCTCCAGAGCCTTTTCCAGTGCCCGACTCTTTTTCTCAACTGTGCACATTTTCTTCAGAAAATGAAAAAGGAGAGATGTTCTAAGCATCACTTATGCTGATACTATACCTAATGAGCTCTTTGATAGCTTGGGCCACTAAATGCTGAACCTTAAGGTATGGCACTGCCTTTACAGCTAGAAGGAACTACAGGATTTTCTGGCCCAAGATACTGTATTAACTTGGCCTTTTAGATGCCACACGTGCTAGAGCTTAAAATCATTATTAAACTGTTATGTGGACAGGCTGGTTGCTCAGAGATCAGATAATCAGTTTTATTCCTCTTCTCAGGGTCTTCAGCCCTGATTACATTTGAACTATTTTTTATGGCATGGGTTTTTGTCAGTATGCAAGGATCATAACATCAACCAAAAAATGCCTTTAGCCTGATGGTTTTGTGAAATAGTTGGAAATTGGCATCCACCTGAATGATAAGGATGAAAACACCGTAGACATGGAGATAAGATCACATATACATTACTGATCTAATAACTCCTAATTTGACTTGTCATGGTTTTTGAAAGCTTAGTTACCATAATTCCGTTTTAACAATTAGCTTGTTCCTATCATAAGAAAGTGAAGTAAACCTAATTTTAACATAGTCTAATTTACTAGGCCACTTTTGCAATATTTATATATTACATATATATTGTAATATTTATATGATCCTAAAATAAAGATTTTCCATGTTGGATATTGCCAGAAACATCTGTCAAATTACTCGTGATTCTCCTTTGGTCCAGAGAAGTTATTTTAATATTAACATGCTTAATATTATGGAACCACCCAGAGGCCTTAGTTGGAATCTAGGACTTAAAGAACTACAAAAATAACTGTAAAGACATGGTACCACACATCAGACAAAATCTGTTCTGCCCTTTGCAGATGAGATGTATCCCATCTGGCTTCCTGTAAAGGGGACAGGCATACATGTTTTGAACAAGCAGAAAAAAGGCAAGAGGCTTTTAGTGTGAACAGCCTGCTGAAAATGCCAGAATTTGATGAGGCAAGACAGCAGCCAAAATGGCATTATTCCTCATTTCCTTCTAGTCTGCAGGAGATACGTAGATATACACAGACGCACACATGCACATACAGAAGCTGTATATGTGTGTGTGTTTATGTATATATACACCACATGCAGTCTCATAGAATCATAGAATGGCTTGGGCTGGAAGGGACTTTAAAGATCATCTAGTTCTAATCTCACCATCATAGGCAGGGATGCCACCCACAAGAAGAGGTTCCTCAGGGCCCCATTCAAATTATCTTGAGTATCCTGCCAGGGATGGGGCATCCACAGCTTCTCTGGGCAACCTGTCCCAGCCCCTCTGTAAAGAATTTCTTCCTAACACCCAATCTCTTGTGTTTTTTTAACTTTTGGACCATTACCCCATGTTCTTTCAGTATTTGCCCATGTAAAAAGTTACTGTCCCTCTTTTTTATAAACCCCCTTTAAGTAGTGGAAGAATCCAATGAGGTGTCCCCAGAGCATTCTTTTCTCCAGACTGATCAACCCCAACTGTCTCATCCTGACTTTTTAGAAGAGGTGTTCCAGCCCTCTGATCATCTTCATGCCCCTTCTCTGGTCCTGTTCAAACAGGTCCCTGTCCTTCTTGTGCTGAGGACTCACTCCAGAGCTGGACACAGTCCTCCAGGTGGGATCTCACAAGAGTGCAGCAGAGGGGCAGAATCACCTCCCTTGACTTGCTGGCCATACCTCCTTTGGTTCAGCCCAGAATGTGACTTTCTGGGCTGCAGGTGCATATTGACAGGTCATGTCCGTTTTTCCTCCAGCAGAATCCCCAAGTCATTCACTGCAGGGCTGCTTTCAATAAGTTCTCCCAGTCTGTACTCAGCTCTGGGATTGCTCTGACCCTGATGCAGGGTTACCGGTCTTGTTGAACCTCATGAGGTTCTTGTGGGCCCACTTCTCAAGGTTTTCCAGGTCTCTCAGGATGGCATCCCCTCCTTCAGTCGTGTCAACTGTACCACGCAACTTTGTGTCACCTTGGTGACTCAATCTCACTATCCATGTAATTGATGAAGATATTGAAGAACACTGGTCCCAAGACAGAGCCCTGGGGGACACCACCCATCACTGACCTCCATTTGGACATAGTGCCATTGAGCACAACTCTGTCTACATCCAGAGAAATCCCACTCCTTTGTTTCTCAACAGGCAGAGAGGGGAGATTTGTGTCCCAGGGTGTGTAGGAACCATGTGACAAAGAGGCGTGTTCAGTACTGCAGCACTAAGGGAAGTCAATCTTGTTCAGGGCCTGATCAGCCCTGCTGGACCTTTTCAGTGCAATGTTAAGACATTACTGAGGAACAGCTTCTACCTTTTGGAAGAGAGAGCAGTGCTACCTAGCAAGCCTCTCACATTCTGCATACATTTCTCTGAAATGTTTTGCCCATTTACCATGCCCCAAGGGCACCTGTATCTCCTGTCCTGCCAGGTACATGTTGCAGGATCTGCTCCACCACACCCAGCTGTTCAATCTGATGAAGGATTCATAGAGGCTGTCTGGTGTGTAAGGGGCTGGAGGGGGAAGGAGGCTACAACACTGTGGAATGCATACCTTTGATTGGTGTCTTGTGTGGAAAGAAGCCTGTTCAGAGAGTAGAGGGCTGACATGTCCTTTCCTCCACCACCTGAACAGACATGTCCATTCCACGACCCTGTTCGCATGCAGACCCCTGACAAATGAGCCAACTGACCCGTTAAGCCTCAGGAATGGCAGATTTGGAAATTGGTAGTACTGTTTAATAAACTAGATAAAAAAACTACTCAATGTGTACTGTATAATAAACTAGATAAGAAATGAGTCAAGGTGTGGGACAGCTGTAAATTAAAGACATAAAGCATTCAGGTATCTGCAGTTAACTTATAGGCATGGTACTAGGGAAACATACCACTTTGCAAATGCTTAATGACTAGTAATATTTGAGATGTAAGGAACAGCCATAAAGAGCCATTGACCAGCATTTAGAGCTTTCAGATCTGGAAGTTTCCTCTAGTAATCTCAAATAACTGAAAAATGCTGCCACAGTTGGTAGAGAAAGACTGCCCCTTCTAGGACACCAAGAACATGCCAAAATGTGTCAGTAGGTAAATGGATTAGTGAAGCCCATGCTCAAAAAAGCACCTCATTTTCCACTGACTGTAGAAGTCACAAGTGATTAGTGCAGAGGAAGGTGTTTCCTTGGTGGTATCCAAAGCCAGGCAAAGTAAACTTGCTCCTTAATATCTTGCCCAAGCCAGTCCACAGCAGAACAACCAACACTCCACTGTAAAAGATAAGGCTGAATGGATGGGGCACTCACAATAGGAGTGCAGGAGAAACCCCAGCCATGTAAGAATCCTGTGGCCACTCAGCTGTGCCTGGCACACCAACCAAAAATTATAACATACAGTGGCAAGGGGTCCCCTTAGGCAGTGGGAAATCAGAGACAGCTCTTCACCTACTTAACCTCCCCACTCGAAGAAATGCTTTTTTTTTAATGTCCAAGGCATTTACAGGGGGAAATCCATAAGCATTGCTTCAGTCCATCAACTAACATACTCATACACAGGGACACTGAATAAGAGGAAATGCAGGAAAACCTTTGTAATTAACTGCAGTAGTCAAAGCAGACATTCTATTTCTAGAAACTGCAGTTTGTGAGGAAATGAAAGTTAATATCCTTAATGTGGAGCTGCCAACTCTTGCTATTTCATGGTGAGTCTCACAGTGTTTGTTGCTTTTCTTAAAGCTGAATATCCTTGCATAATGAGATCTTGCAACAATCTCAGCTTGCTAAGGCAAAAAAGCATGTTTGGAAAAAAGAAGCAGAAAATAAAGAAGAGAATATAAAAAGACTTAATGTTTTACTTTTAAAAATCCTGGTAAATTTTAACACCAAGCACTTGGAAGTGATTCTCTGTATAGGAGCTGCTGTGGGAATTCCTGTATGCATGGAGTCAAAACATATTTCACATCTCTCTAGAAAGAAAATACTGACTCATTATATTGTTCCTGAATACCACATTGGGTGTCTCTTCTAATTAAGAGATATTTAAAAACTCTTCATGCTTATATTTTTTAACCTCTAGATTTCTTAAATAAACTTTGCCTAAAAAAGCTAAATAAAGATGCTTGAATGAGTTTTTACAAGAATTTGTCTGAGGGGAGCTTGCTATGCGTTCGCTGGAGAATTAACAAAGGGAAGCTGGGCTCTTTTGCCATTTGGTTGTTAGGATTGCTTTAAGAGAAAGTTGTGCAAGCCAATGTTTTTTTGCTGGCTAGTCACTAGAGTCAGATTTACCTCTGGATTTTGTGACTCTGCACGGCCAAACAAGACTTCCATTCAGCTCAGATGCAAAGAAGTAGCTGCAGGCTCTTACTCCTTCTGGGAAGGCCAATGCTGCTTTCAGTCTGTTGAAGGTCTAGGGCAGGACTGATTGATTGTCTCTTGCCTAGAGCTGACTCAGAATGGCCAGGCCTAGTACAAAATGGTGTAAATGGGCTGTAAACAACCAGATTTGAAAAGAAAAGGAAGAAAAAAACCTCAACAGCAGGAGAGTGAAAGGGTGAGTTTCCCGCCTTTGGGGAACTCATCTATAAGTAGAACTGATTGGGAAAAAATCTGGTTCATTGAGCCTGACTGCTTTGTTGGAAATTGAGTAGCCTGGAGAGCTTTTGTGGAAATTAAGGCAACATTTTCAGTGGTACCTGCTGGGTTTGACAGGAGTCTTGTGATGTTGCTTAAGGTGGGGTTTGCCCAGTCTTCTTTTCCACTTGCACTGGCAGCAAGGGATGCCCTAATGTATGGGATCCCTGACTTTGCAGCACTCGTCTTGATAGCTGGGGCCATTCTAGCTGGTCTGGAAGCTTGCAGGATTCTTAATGTGTCTGCTAGTATCACCAGAGAAACTGGCAAATGCAGTATTTTAGTAATTTACATCCTGAAAAATATTTCAAGTAAAGCAGTGCTTTGGGACTAGTTCAGACTATCTATAAAACAATATAGTCCAGAGTAGAAAATTACTTGTAGTAGAGCAACACAAGCTTCTGACTAGTCCTGTTTTTAATCCTTGTGTCCAAATTCATGTCGGAATGGCAAGATCCAAACATACATTTGTTTGCTACATACTTTAAGAACACTGTGGTATATATCAAACTTACTGTCTCTGTTTATATTATATGCCACTGACCATACGAATAACTCATACTTTTGGCCTACTAAAACGAATGAATTTCAGTGGAGACTTGCTTTTAACAACTATCTAACCAGGTGTTTCTACAGTGGTAGAATAGGTCTGATCTGACTTCTACTGAAGTGGGAAGAGAGACCAATTCTAACTTACAAATTCCCTATAGTTTCCCAACAGATTAAAAATCTATAAAGATTCAGAGAGATTCATTATATGGTTTGTGGTGGTTTGTTTGGGTCTTTTTCCTGGTGTAATCCTCTGTGTGTACTGACTGTTCTGTAGACCTCTCTGTGATGGAGAGGTCTACAGAATATGTAGGCTCTATGACATGCATACAGAATATGTAGGCTGTATGTCATACAGCCTTGACTGGCTGTATGACAGTAGAGTGTATGTAAGCATCAGTTATATCAGGGAATGTATATCACAGAAAGAGCTGAAAGATGACTTCTAATTCAACATTCACTAATGCAGTAAATATTAAGATTGTATAAGACTTGTATATAAGACAGTATATTAAAATGGGAGGGGAGGCTTTTTTATAATCAACTAGCTTTTGCTGTGTTTGGAAAAACAGAGGATTAGTGCTGGCTCTCTTCTGATCTGGAAGTAACTCTCAGTGGTGGAAAAAACTGACATTCCTTCCACCCTGTTGTCCAGAAGCTGAAAGTTCCAACCACTTTCCCAGAACAGTGCTTCCATGGTGCTGTGCTGGTTTATTGACTCGGGAAATTGCTGCTTCTGCTTTGTCAGCTGTGTCAGTGATCCATGTTGCTTTCCTTTCCCTGCTTACTCTTCCTTGCTGGCCTTAATTTAAATAGGTTTTTATTGTCTGCGTTTTTATATTATCAGGTAACGCTACTAATCCCTATCTGAATGAGAGTGACCATAAATAGGCTTTATATATAATATACAGCTCCCACCATATGTGCACCATATGAACACATACACATGCACCCATTGTGTGCATACACCGTTTGTGTGGACACACACTCGAGCGATCTCTGCAAAGTGTACAGGGGGACTTTTGTTGTTGTACAGAGAGGTAGTAATCTGCTGTGTGTAGTAATGATATTGTAATCTGAGAGATTTCTGTAGGCCATTGCTTTCTTCTAGTAATTTAGTTATATTCATTAAGCAAAGGCTATTATTTCATACTGCAACTCAAGCTCCTGTATGCCTTGCTTGCAAGAAAAGAGGTGGACTTGAGATAACTAATGTTTTAAATAAATAAGATGTGGGAAACCAGAAGCAATGCCAGTGAAAGGGTGGTGTATCAACAGTAGTTAGGAGAAATCTGAAGAGCAGCCAGCATAATAAACTTAAAGGGTGGAGGAGAACTGCAATGGCAACACAATGTTTTGATCAAAATAAAGCAATTTTTATGTGTTACGAAGCACTAGCCCACAATTTTTGAAGACCCATGCATTCAACAGCCACAGGCTGCCTTTCAAGTTTACAGGCTACTATGTCTTCATATTAAGAAAGGATATAGTTTATAATTCTCTTTCAACAAAGCACCAGACAGCTAACACAGCAATGAAAACCAGACTTTTTTAAATAAAAAACAAACCCTGGTGAGTACTGTTTATTCTGTTTGTTCTTGATTTGTTGATTTTTATCCACTATTACTCACTCTCTGCTTGGTTACAACATGAAAATCTCTCTGCTCTTCTGCTTTCTGACCCTCCTTTCCTGCTCCTCTAACTCTCTTTTTCCTAACACAGACCTTGGCTTCAGCATGACAAACTGTTGCAAGGTATGTGCATAAATCAGGGGAGTGCTGAAGTGTGATCTGCAGCCAGCACAGCTGTGCCAGCAGAACCCTCTAGTATGGATTAAGACATATCAGCAGAAGTGCTCTTTTACAAAATGATTTTTTTTTCTTGTAAGGTCTGCAACAAATTCTAGCAGCAGAAGTGGAGCTCTCCAGTCTAATGTGCAACTGGAGTATGAACACTGTGCCCAAATGTAGCCTGTCAACACCAAGCTACCTCATATAGCTCTTGGCATAAATTTGGCTTTCTGCACTTCAGAAGTTAATAAGAATATCTCTTAAACTCATATCATGGCCACGGCTCTCTTCCCTCTTCCTCACTCACCCTCCTGCTTTGGCCTCTATAATTTCTTTCAAACTTATCCATGGTTTTGAATTTCACTTCACCACCATTTATTCTGTGTACTCTGATCTTTTTTGTCACATTCTCCACACACTTTTTGGTACCTCCTGCCTGCCCTTAGAAAATTATTTTCCTATTTCCTAGATATGAGCATTTTTGTATCAGACTGCTAATGCAAGGCATAGAAAAGTGAATATTTTTGTTCCCTAAGCTTCAATAATGTACAGAAGAAAAATAGCACATTTGTGTCTTTTTTTATTTGTCATCTAGTATTAGGAATGTTGGAACTAATTTTCATGCAATCAGTTCTAAATTCCTGCTTTAGTATTTATATTAGAATTGATATTCTTAAATAATAACATAATCTGACTATTTGGGGGCTTAAGGATTATTAATTTTCATCACCTGTCATTTACAGAACAAACTGGTTCAAATCCTACAGCGCTTATTTGTTCTCTGCCTAAAACCAGTGAAAGCCACCAAATCCCTCTTCAGATTCTAAAGCTATGTCAGTGGTGGAGAGAGTGGCAAGAGAAGGCACCCAGACTCGAGCTGCGGTTCCACTGCTGCTGCCTGTTTACACTGAGATGATCAACAATTGACAGTGCCACTGGAGCTAAAGGGTTACCCTCCAGCTTCAGTGCTAAGAAACCATTCACCACAAGGGAGCTGATTTGGGATGGAAAAGATGTCTCACTCTGTCAGAGGGACAGAGAGACTTCTAGTTCTGCTGTGCATGCAGAGTGAGCCTGAGGGGTTACACTTGTGCTGCTGCACTGAGGATTTAACATCTCGGTGAGGATCGAAGAACCCAGGAAGTAAAGAGTGCTTCATAAAAGTGGGTTCATCTTTTGTCGTGACATAGTGGTCACTGACTGCCAGGCCTGAAATCCTACCTTTTAGCAGGTATGCATGAAGCAATGAGGTTTTTCTGGGAAGCTGGGAAGTAAATATCACATGACTCAGTTTGACTGATGCAGTCCCTGGTGCAGAAGTCTGTCTTCCTTGACTCCTCCACACTTAAAAACAAAGCAGAAATAAACCGTGGGCATATGATCACCTGAAATGCTTAATTTTTAGCTCAGTTTTTGGTCCCAAATATTGTTTTGGTTGATGCCACCTACCAGTCTTTCAGGCTATATTTGGCCAATGGTTTGGACCATAATGTGTACCAGATTTTTGGGAGGGGATTATGAAAGAGACAGTTTAGCTCTTCAAAAGTGAATACTACTCTCCTAATAGCCTGCAGAGGTTGGGCCCTGGCATGTTTTATTGATTATTACACAAGTAGCCTCTGAGGCTGAATTTCTGTCCTTTCACACTTCTGTTTAACCCATGAGTTTTATGTCTTTCATTTATGTTCTCTTCTTCACCTAATTTTCTTTGTCCACACAGTGAACAAAGAAACTAATTTTTCTTACCTGCAGACAACTTTCACCCTAATTTTCAAATCTATGCAACACTCAGCAGAATTAGGTAGTGCACTAACTCCTAGCAGATACCTGGCTCTCAAAGAACAAAGAAAGCTCAGGAAGCATTTGCTGATCTTTTGTTGGACAAACCAGTCCTTGAATCTCTTTGCAGATAGAATATTCTTTGCAGGTCGTTGACCATCACACAAAAAAGCCACTGCTGTACTACATTTTCACATCCTCAACAAATTGTGGCACAGCTGGGAACTCCTCTCTCTGCTCCAGATGTTTCTCTCCACTTTCTTCCCACTATATAAAACTCTCTCCTTTTTTTTTCCTCTAGTGGTGGTTTTATTCACCTTACAGAAAACTTTAGGTGAGATTTGTTGTTTGCCCTGCAAATTAAAGAGTCCAAAAGACCCCAGGAGAAGGTCAAAATAAAGCTTTGAGCTGGTGTTTAATTAGCATTTATCAACAAACAGATTTTAAAGCAAATATTAGTACAGGCTTACTAATAAAAGGGAAGTGTTTGTGTAGTGTCACTCCCACTCATTTTCACCTTGAGGTATTTTAGGAATTGATGACCTGGAAAAGTGAGCAAGCGGTAAGTACTGTACAGACTGTGGGCAGTAGGAAAAACTGTTTGTCTAAATTCAGTGTTGTGACAACTTTGTGATAGAGACATCAGGCCCTGGTGTCCTTGGAATGTAGGTGGGTGAGTGAGTCACTTACTGCTGTCCTGACATGCCATAAGTAGGTGGCTGTTCTCCGTTGTCAGAGTGTAGTCCTTCAGTTTTTATTCAGTGAGAGACATCACCATTTAAAAATGGATTTATTTTGGCTCACACTTGAATAACTGGTGTCATTTTTCATTCTGAGCAAGGAGCTTCTTAAAAACAATACACTTTAGACCTGTCTACGGCCATTTACCAGTTCCATAGTCTTGAACCATTTTGTCTGGTTTAACAGTGCCAGGTGTCTGAATGCAGATAATATGTTTGGAAGCAAAATTGCAGTCAAAAACTACCTTGGACAGATGCTGTGCTATAACTGTCTTTTACCACTGGTCATGCTTCCCATGACAGAAGCCATGCATAGGAAAAGATGCAGGAAAAATGAGTAAGTAGCGCTATGGTTAGTGTGGTTATCTTATTCCAGACATAATTTCCTCAAAAGACTAGAAAAATGTGCAGATGAAAGAAACCTGGGATCTCTGCTATCTAAATGGGTGTTTAATACTGGGTTCCCTGAAATGGTTTTAGTTAATTGGGAAAACCTGTCAGAATTATTAGCATATTATATTGAAAGAAACATCAGCATTTCTAGTTGCCTCCAGTGAACTGCTGCAGAGTTTGTCATCGTTTTCCAAAGGAGCAAATAACTAAATGATTTCCAGGGGTCCCTTCCAACCCCAAGCATTTTGTGACTCTGTGGAATACTGCCCACTAACAAACATATGGCTGAGGGGGGCTGTTGCAGGGCTGTTCCTGGCTGAAGGTCTTCTGTTACCTTTATTAAAAATGAAATACTCATCCACACTAACAGATATTTCTGCTACAAACCCAAATTCTTAATTTTGTGGCAGGCTGGAAAAAGCTGCTGAAAATTTAGGACAAAGTTCTATAAATGTCTGAATCATTAGCATCCAAACCAGCCAGTCACAGCATGACAGGTTGAAGGACCTGTAGTCAAGCTGAAAGATACTTGCTCAAAACCATCATTCCTCTTTCTGAGAGTCCTCCCTCCCGACTCTGCTGTTAGGAAGGTGGGTGCAGACCCCAAAAGCAGCACCCATTCTGCAGCCTTAGCAAGTTTCAAATTCGGTAACTGGTTATCTGGCTTTGGGGTAATTTTTCTTCTCAGGGAAGGAAGATCTCATATTATGCTTACTTTATCCTCCCTATTGTGCTCAATACAGAACTTTCCTTGGATATGCCCAGTTGCAGACCCATTTCTATATTTCAGCCAGCACAGCCTGGGCTAGGAGCTGCTTGGCCTTGTTCCAAAGTGGAAGGGCCTTTCCCTGTTCCTTAGATATGCATCTCTGCTGCACTGGCATCCTGGTCCTCAAGGGCTGTAGGCATGGCTACTACCTCTGAACACATTCAGCCTTCCCTGAGCAGTCTTTTTTGTCTTTCATTTTCTCTTTCCAGCTGCCTTGTTGTACTTTCCATGTACCGTAGTCACTTCACTCATCCTCATCAATTCAACCCTAGCCATGGGCAGTTTGCTTCTCGCTGAAGGCTTCAAGCATCTGGCCTCTGCTTTCTCATGGTTCCTGTTTTTCTTGCACTCAAGAGAGTTCACTTTGTTCCTCCTTTTCAAAAGAAAAAAACCCTGACAACTTGTAGTTACACACCTATTCTTCCTAATGCTTCTAGCTCAGCTTAGAGTTTTAAAAACCATAGTTAAATGGTTTTGTCTTTGAAAGATGTGGGCAAATTTGAGTTTTGTACAAGAAGTCAAAACACCATTAATGCAAATTGATTTTTACCATGGAAAAATTAGTCTAAATTGTCTGTTTCACATTTAATATAACCATCCAGAATAGATGTGCACTCTGTCCAGCTACACAGCTCATTCATCCTCATTGCCTGTGTCTCATGTGGCAGAATGTTCTTTTTAAAGATTTCAGTAATAAAAAAAATGTTTCAATTTCTAGTAATACTCCATTGTTAGCAAGTTTGGACAATTCAGCATACTTTTGCTAGGCTTCTAAGGATTGGTTCCTGCATTCTGCATGCTTATTTTAGTACAAAAAGACTGCTTATGCATATTTCCTAAGATATTGTTGAATTTGCTGTTAGATATAAATCCCTATAAATACACCATTATTTTGAAACTAGTAATGTAGAGAATAGTATGTGTAATGAATATTTAAAATTTTGCTCCAGTTTTTTGTCAAAAACTAAGAGTGAACATAAATGGCATTTGGAATAGGATTAGCAAATGATATTATATTTAGAATTGAAAGTACAGCTTTCTTATCTTTCTAGGATCCAGTGTGGCAAATCTGATAGCAAAACTGCCTCAATTTCTGATACTTCTTTTTAAACATTTCCTTCACTTCAAAAAATGCATGTGATTATAAAATATTAGTTTAGTGACCAAGTGAATTATGTACATGCAGAATTTAAAAAGAGAAATCTTTGTTCAATTTATTGGTTGCCCCATCAAGATCAACAAGATCAAGCTTTGCAAGCAACTTCTTTCTCTCAAGGACAGCAGGATATTGCATGGTCTTCACCAAAAAAGGGAATATTCTGGATCATGGTTGAATACTTCTGGTCAAGGAAGTTTGCTTTTAACCTGTGCTGCTCTCTAGGTGGTACTCTGGTGGTGGTACTCTGCCTTTCATGTTCTGAACTTAATCCTACCCACACACCATAGTGGACAAGGTTTTATAGAACAGTTCATAAGAGGTTTTTTCCATGTTTTCATTATGGGTCTCTCTGAGGATGGATGTCCTTAATCTGTCACTAGTGACAGGGTCTACCAGGGCTGTGTCATCTTCCTGTCCCACCAGTTCCTGACTTCATCTGTTTCATAATTAGTTCCTTAGGTGTTTCCTGGCATGGGGACCACCTCTCACCGTGGATGAATGTAACAGCATATTGCACAAAGGGTCCTTCATCTTCTTCAGTGTGTTTGTATTCACCAGTTTGTATTTGAGTACCACCAGCCTGAGAGTTTAAGACAAAAACACAGTTACTGCTGGAGCCCGTGGGCACTCATGTTCATACATGGCACTCATCTGTGACATTTGTGCTGCGTCTTCCTTCCTTCCCCAGCCCCTTGTCCCTGTTCCTTTGCTGTAGGTCACCTGCCCCAAAACCCAGATGGCTGAGCAGTGCATGTGAGCTTCAGCAGAAGCCTGGTCATGTAACTCAGCTCCTTATGCAGCAGCTGCCTTTTTCTTGATTTATCAGGGAAGATTTTGGTGCTTTCTTCTGCTAACTAGCCTCAGCAGAGAGGTGGTGACAAGCACTGGGGACAAGATGAGGTGGGAGTACCTCAGGGAGCTACATCTGTCTGCTGCCTAAGCTCTATGAAATAGTTTTCATCAGTGTTTGTTCTGCATCTACTCTGGAGGCAGCACATGGAGCAGCAGAGCTTCAGAGCTTCATGCAGCTGCAGCAGCAGATCTAATTCTGGCTCATGCAAACCAGTGGTTTGTCACCTGAAAACATAAGAAGAAAACTGACAGGAGAGAACAGAGCCAGCTGAGAACCCAGGAGAAATCCAGGGAGAATCACAACTTACACAGTTGTCCAGAGAAACCACTACAGCTACTTAAGGCAAAATGGTTCTGCTTTTTCTCCTATTTGACACCTCTTGGGTGCACATGGACCACTGGCTTCAAAGTAGTACTGATAGTTCTACAAGTAGTACATTACTGATAGTAATGGACATGGTGATTCAGTGAACAGCAGTGGGAGAACAGAGAAACATACAGAAGCAGTGGTTGAAAGGTAGGGGAAAAAACATTCAGAAAACTACATTTATAGAGAAATGCTACCAAGAGACGTGTGTATGAACCTAATCCATTGACAAGAGTGGACAAAGCTAACTATTCCTAACACATCACTCAGGATCTGCTTGGTAATGCAGAAATATAGCTGGCTTTGTGCAAGGTGTTGGCTGCAATGTGGAAGAATACAAAGGAGAATAAAGCATTTAAAATTCAAAGCTGTCCATGTAAGAGGCAGTGTAGCATGAATGGCCTCATTTGGAGCAGATTCCCATTAATGAGGTTTGGGAGGAAAAGCTGTTAGACTTGTGTTGATTTGAATTCCTTTAGATAAACAAGAGGGTATTGACCACATTGGTTTTAATACAGGTCTGACAGGACATTATTAGAATTCCCACTTCATTCAAATATTTTATGTCCACATTTGAGACACTAGAAAGTAAAAAGTGCCATTCAAGGAACAAACTATTGCACTTGGGAAGCCCTCAAGCTCTCGTAGTCTTGCAGGGGGTGACTAGGGTGAAGATATCTCTATTCTGTATCAGTATCTGTCTTTTTTTCTACCATGCTTGTAAATTTTCCTGCCTGCATCTCCACTTTTGTCAGACACCTCTACCAAAGTGAAGGGATGCTGACACATACTGTTTTGTTATCACTGAAGTCCATGTAGCTTTGCCAGCTTGGCAGTAGTCTGTGATTTAGAATAAGAAGCTGACCCGTGTGCCTTGATATTTACAACAGGAGCAAATTTTCTATTTTCTATTAAATGCCAGATGCTTCTTGTTACCTTCCGGTTTCAGTTCAGGTAATACCTTGACTAGCACATCTTGACTGAAACCTCCTTTTCTCTGTGCCCTTTCTTTTTCTAGCTTAAGTATTTCCTTGCACTGGTCATCTCTCGCAATCCAGAGCAATGCAAAACAAACAAACAGGAATGGAGGGACAGAGGGCTTCAATATAAGGAGCATTGTTTTTTTCATGGAAAAATTCCCTATCCTTCTCTTAATAGCTGTCATCTGCTGGGAGGCAGGCACTCACTTCAGTACATTCACAGTCTTATCAAGCTGTAGTTTTTTAAACTTTGGAGTATAGTTATAGTAAGCATGTGATCAGAGGTTAAAAGCAGGAGGATAGGTCAGCTGCTGTGTTCTTCTTGCCCTTCCATGCTTCTTGGTGGATACTAAGGATTGTAAACATAGACTACTCGGACAACTTCTGGAAAACAAACAAACCTCAAAACCACCCTTAGAGCAACCAAACAACAAAAAAAGCCACAACAGAAAGTATATACTCTAAGTCAGTGCAAACTAATTATGGCAACTCTATGCCAAGCTGTCATAAACCCCAAACTGAGCATGCATGGCTTTGGGGAGATGGACCTCTGTTGAGTGTTTCTGTCCTGCAGATATCTCCCCGGTTCTCTAGGCCATAGTTGTGTGCTATTGTGATTGAAGCCACGAATAAAAATCTCATTGCTCCCCAGGTTTTGCATTATGTAAAGCTCAGTGGCAACCCAGAGCTAACCTTGTGGGCCTTTAGGGAGGTCAGGCTGACAAGGTCAGATAATGATGAGAATTCATGTTTGCTGTAATTGTGATTTATTTCTTGTGTAAAATTCACTCATCTTAATAAAGATGCATGGCTATTGTTGAACCTACATAAACTGTTTCATGCTCATCAGTAAAATGGTTTGGGGGGCATGTGTTGAATGTAGCTTCCCTGGAACTAGTTCAGTATTTAATTCCTGCTAATGTACACCATGAGACTGTGTCAAATTCAATTTGCAAAAATGTAAAGTGCCATTTAAGGGGAAGTCATATATGGTTAGATAAATGTGTAACCCAGATGCCTCTGTAATTCCTTTCAATGTCATTAATTTGATATTCTGAATTATTTACAGACTCTAGTTCCATACAAAAGAGAATAAACCTCAGAAAAGTAACCACAGTAAGTGCTTTTAGGAGTTTGGTTTTCTCTCTGCAATAGCACTGAAGAATGCTGATGTCTCTTCATATCTTGTCTTCACCATTGTAACTTCATTAATATCATTGCACAGGAATATCACACACTGGCAAATAATAAAAAACACCACATCCAAGAATACCCAGAGAAATTACTGAGATTTATTTTATTTCCTTCATAGTTCTTCTTAGTAGTTTCCTTCCAGTGTGCTTCTATGACTGTCAGAATCAGTAATAGTGAAGTCAAGACAATTTAGTTCTCAATGTATCACAAGTGTTACAGTAACGTAGTGTATGGGTGTCACAGCTTGGCCTCTGACAGTCCCTTTTAAATTTTTTTGTGTAACTTTATGCATGTGTGATCATCCAAATTCCTTCAAGATCAAGCAGACTAAAAACCCAGACCAACCTTTTTGTTTTTTGCAACCAGACAATTTGATACAGGGAACAAAGGTACCATTTTTACATTCCCAAGCCGCAGAACTAACCTCAGTTTTGAAATCTTTATCTATATTTTGCTTTCTACATTTTATTTCCCTGGAGGTAATATAGCTTTAACCCTCCCAGACTGACTGCATCCCATTCAGCTGGATTAAAATCTGACTATTATTAATGAACTTGAACTTGGAGACTGATGTAGTCACAAAATGGGCTCAGGCAGTAGCAAACTCACCCTCATGTACAGCAAACAAGTCAAATGAACAGTGAAAATATACTGAGGGTGTACCTGGGTTAGTTATAAACACGGATGTCTTAAAATTACATAAATGCTCCTTGGAAATTCTAGGACAATTTCTCCTGTTGCATCCAGTGCAGTGTACTATCACTGGAAGAGGTTATGTTAAAATGCATTTGTAGAACAAAACAACTGGTCCTCAGGAAATGCCACCCACACAGGATGCATTGCTGGGAATTCATACTTTGGACTAGTTCTACCTTTGTCCCACGGTCTAGGTGCCCATTGGAGGTCACAGTGGTATGACAGGGAAAGCATGGGTGGAGGAGATAGCCAGGAGATCAGCACCAAAAGCACACTTTGGATCTGGACTGCCAGCGTAGGTACACTCCTGAGGCCCAGTGAGCCAGGAGCTGCCCAGAAATGACATCTTTGCATGGGAAGCTCATCTGTGTCACTGGAGCTTCTCAGGAATTAAGAGCGGGACAGATTGGTTGGTTGGTTTGAAGTCAAAATGTAAATAACAGGCATGAAAAGCAGCCAAAGAATGTGCAAGAGAATAGAAGATAGTAACAAAACAAGTCTTAGGTAAGGTTCTCAGAAATAATGAAAAATGTATGGGGGAAAGCTAAAGGCAAAGAAAATACTTTCCTTAGCATTTAATTATGTTATTGTCCTCAGAAAAGCATGCTCATTTAGAAAAATCCTGTAAAAAAATCTAAACTATTAAATGGGAAAGGCTCCACCTACCCATAAAAAACATATAACAATTTTTCTTTACGGAGGATATCTGAGTGCAGAACTTGTGAACATAGGTTCTGTTGATATTTTTGTCTGGTTTGTCCCTCATAAGTGGTAAGCGCTGGGGAAAGAAATGAGCCTTATCTGCTTTGCTACCCGCCTAACCATTATCAGCTGGCATCAGGTAAAGAAATGAGCCTGAAAGAGTGAAGGATAGGCGCAGATGCTGGAATTCAGTCAGGTCAAAGAAGTCACATGGATGGATGAAAGGACTGAGAAATTTTCTTAATGCTTGTTTTCAAATAAGCAGCTCTCACAGCAGGACGAGCAGCAAAGCGTGCTTTGGCAGAGGACTTGTGTCTCATGGCTGGATTCTCAGGTGTCTAATAAAGTAGAAGTAGTGATCTGAGTTTTTTCTCTGAGGTGAGCAATTCATAATATTTATCAGGTGCAATTCCCCTATAATTGATGGGCTGTGCTAATGCCAGGGGCCTCTCCTTAGTTAGTGTGCTTTTAACAATCTCTCCCTTTACTTGTTAGGTTAGTCCCATAAAAACTGTTTGGGTCTTAGTATTACTGCAGTTTTGATCTTCATATCAAATTTGATTGAAATAACTCAATGATTTAAGATTTAGTGATTTGGAGGGTGGTGTAGTGGAGGTGAGGAACAAGGGGATACACAGGACCAAACAGTGTAATACAATAAAATTGCAGAATTTTTTTTTCCTTTAGAAACCAGGCTGAAAAAAATAGATAGCAGCAAGCTCTGAAAGAACATGGTTTCTAGATTCTTGGCATTTTTGATTTTGATTCAGTTACTAGAGATTGAATGAAAAATTAAGAGTACCATCCAAAAAATGTGCAGCTGCTGCATGTCACTATTTGAGTATTTTGCATTAAGATTTTTTCTGGAGTTTGGTAAAGAGAGTGAGTTTAACTGCCTCCTCCTTTGCATTCCTCATAGAAATCTGAAAGTGCATCTTTAAATGATATGTTTTGAACAACAGGAGGAGGCTGCTGCCATGGCACTGGGAACTGAAGAAGAAAATACCTGCTTGACTGAGCTGCCCTTTTCATCCAGAGTAGTGTGAGACAAACTCACTGAATCAAAGCCTGAGCTCCAGATGCCTTGTACAGTTGGAGATGGCTTCCTGCCAACGAGTTTCCAAAGCAAACAAGGAAGAGCAAATTTGCGTAGCATGAAGTGCAGCCACACAGGGAGGCAGTGAACAGGGTGGTTCCCTTCAGCATGGAAGGGAATGTTAAGTGCTTTTAATACAATGTTGTTTTAGAACAGAACAGAGCCTGAAAGAAAAAAATACAATTTTCCACTCTGATCTTAAGCTCTCTGAACTTAACCAAGTTAGTCAATGACATTTTGACTCAGAGTGGTGTAATACAGTGTCTGTGGCTTGCTTTAAGATATGTCTCCATGACTTAGAGTGGTTTCTGATATAATAGAATCAGAGAATCATAGAATGGTTTGAGTTGAAAGGGCCTTTAAAGATTATGTAGTTCTAGTGCCTCTGCCATGGGCAGGGATGCCTTCCACTTCAGAACCCCATCCAACCTGGCCTTGAACTCTTCCAGGAGAGGGGTATTCAGAACTTCTCTGAGTAACCTGTTCAAGTGCCTCATCACCTTCACAGTAAAGAATGTTTTCCTCATATCTGATCTAAACTTACTCTCAGTTTAAAAACATTCCCCCTTCTCCTCTCACTGCACTATTGTAAATAGGCTCTCATCAATAACCAAGAACTGAAGTAGATTGGAAGTAAACTCTGGGTCAGACTAGCTGGAGCCAAACAGACTCAAATGTCTTTGTCAATAAACCTTGATTGGCAAGATCTGCAGATCCATGCAGTTGGCCATATCAACTAATAAGATAACTTCTAATCTCCAGCTAATTGTACAGAGATTCCATGTAGGCAAACTCTGGATATACCCATTGGTGTAAGATGCTTTCCATGTCTAGTATAGTGAAGGAAGTATAGTGTTGAAAATAAGCATGATCTAAGAGAAGATTTTTGTGTTGTTCTGCCTTCTTGCCATATGTGCTTATCAACTTTAGGAGTGGTCTTTTCTAAATGCTGAAAACAGTTCCTACCTTGTTGCCTTCTTTGATGATACCTTTGGATTCAATGATCTTAAAGGTCTTTTCCAATGTAACAATTCTATGATTCTATGCTGAGAGAGCTGACTGACCTTTTCATCTGTCTGCCACAGAAGCACCTGGCTCTAGTTCACAGTTTAGAAACCTCAGTTCTTGTTATTTGTGAATTTACTGCCGAAGGGCCTGTTAAAAAAGAAAAATAAATGAATACATCAGTTCTACAGCAGCCCATCTGGGAATTTTATAACGGTATTCCATCTTCACAGAAATAACTGTGGAGGATTGCAAATTGAAAACAATGGCTTCAGTTTGTTACAGCTGAGGTCTGGGTAGCAGGAGACTTAGTACAGGATAACAATTTGATATCTGAGACTGTGATTCATTCAGAGACTACAGTTCCCTTCTGTACCCTCCTCCGCCTGGTTATCCATTGAGCTAAGAAAAATAAACCACAGAAACTTAATGAGAAACAAATGTTGTTGCTGAGTTGGTCTGCAGTAGGAAGCCAAACTGTAAAAATTACTTCGTTACTGTTTCAGTCACTTTGTTTTTTAAAGGTAGTTAAATAATTCTGAGTTCTCTTTGAGGCATGAACTTTGGGAACCTCATCATAGACCTGTTTCCTACATGCAGGGTTGGTCAAGAAAACATGAAATTGAAGGCAACAGCATAGTCTCTGGGATCAGAGTGAGAGTCTACCAGTGACAAACACAAGCATCTTTGAACAAGTAGTGGAAAGGATGTTTGCTACTTATGGCACACAGCAGCACTGTTCCTGCTAACTGGGTACATGAGGCCCTCCTGTAATTTTTTACTGTGATTGCATGGGAAAAGGAGAATCCAGAGAAGTGCTGAAGCAGCGTATTCTGCCTCCCTGTGTTGGATAGGTGTGCTCTCTACAGAAGTGTGCTGGAATCTTGGGCATTGAAACAACTACCACATGATATGAGATGCCTCAAAATTGGACAATAAGGTGCAACTTCTCTGAGATTTTTGCAACTCTTTTGGATCCCTAAAAGGGTTCGAGTGTCAGTTGCTGGGTGGAAGAGCAAATGTCATTTCAGAGGGACCTGCAGGGGGATTACTGAGCTGCCCAACATGGCTTTAAATAAAAGGGTCTGAATGGTTTAAATTGTGTTGGGCCCTGGCTTTCAGTCCATGTTCTTTTTATTGTCTTGGATAGTGCCAAAACAGCAAAACCACTCCAAATTAATGTTTTAATATTTTTTTCTTTTGTTTTGGCAAGACTTGCCATAGAGGTTCTAATCATATACATGGTAAAATCAATGCCCACTAGTTTCTGTAGCATACAGATAAATATGTGCATTACCAGAACTTATATATTTAAGTCTTTAGTGCTCTTTGGGAAAACAATTATTTTGGAAACAAAAGGCTAGTACATCAATATGCCATCCTGCCCACGTGGGCACTGTTTATTTACCTTGATAAAAATCAAAAAATAACTCACCAATATGTTTAAACTACAGATTTCTCTCATATTTTAATTCCCACTCTTCTCCTAATGCTGCATAGTACATAAAGTTTTAACTTGCTCACATTGGTGCCACCTGATCCCAAAGTGTCTGTAGTTTTTTTCCTACAGCTCTGTCTGCTTAGTGGTTCCTTTTTTATGGTGCAGCATTTTAGAGCTGGTTGGATTAAAAAAATCAGGGTGAACCCACTTTAGACAGGGTATATATATATATATATATATATAAATATTATTTGTATGTGTGTGTAATTCATGCACAACCATATTTTAAACAGCATTGTTTCAAAGAGTGGAAAAACCCCTTAACCACTGCAAGTATGGATTCAGTGTACTTCTTGCAACACAATGATATGAAAATGCAGGGACCTGTTATAGTAAAAAAAACCCAGCCACATTCCATTTTAGGAGCCTAGTATGTTAAAGTATATTTTGGAATAATTTGTTACTTAAACAGCCCTGATGGTTCAGTGTGAATTGGGATTTTAATAGCAGCTCCCAGCTGAAATGAATGGTGTTTGCTTGACTGAGCAGCTTTGTATACTTTGAAAATTTTATATCGGGTTGTAACCCTCATGGCCTTTTGGGTTCTCTGAGGAACAAACCCAACTGTCTTTGCAAGGCATCCCTGCTCAGGGGAAGGCAGACAGGTGATGGCACCTGGTGATCAAAGATGCCAAAGTCATCAGAGAGCTCTACAGATACCACTTTGGGAGCTCATTCACAGATACAGCCTGGAGCAGATTGCAAGCCAGAGCCATCTGTGTAATCTCAGGGATGTAAGCAAAGCTGAAGCCAACTAAATGAGAACATCAAGCTTTTCTAATACATCACAGCCTTAATCACAATATGGAAGTTTGTGCAAGTCTGTCTTTGCCAGATTGTCAACCTCAAGTGACAGCTGTCCAAGCAAAGGCTTGCAGCACTGTCTGACGTGCTGCGAAGAATCCCATACTTCTTCATCCACCTTCATCAGCCAACAAAGAGGCAGAAGTCCAAAAACCTGATTTCTTTAAAAATGTGAAGTAAAATCCCAGCAGATCCAGAACCTCAATGTCTGGGTACAGAGTAACAGCAGGCAGAATGAGAGGGTAGGAGAAAAAAAAATGGATCTGACGCTATGGTTCTCCCAAACTCCATGGTCAGCTACTGCAGGTAGCAGTCCTCACTTGGTTGTCACTTGTCATTCAGCAGCTGCAGACTGCATTGGACTGAAGCCTTCCCGAAAATTCTTGTTCAGTGCTGCAGTGGCATTGCTTCTGGGAGGAAATGGTTGTGGATGAGCTGTGTCAGAAGCAGCACTGAGACCCTCGTGTTGCTCTTCCTTGTGTACTGCCTTAGATATGGCACACAAAACCTAAACTAAGCAGTCTTTCCCAAAACCGGTAAGATGCTTTTTAGAGGGATCACCAGAGTGATCTCTCTCCCTAAACAGAGGTAGCACATTAACATCTTGATCTTGGAGAAGGCTATTCACAAGTATGTAAGAAAGAGTTTTGCTAAAAATGATGAGCATCTGTGTTTCACTGACAACTTACTGAGCAGAGAGAAGCTTGCTTGTGACCTGTGTGTTGTACTCTGGCTGATAAAGCCATGGACAGAACCCAGACACCTCCCTTCATGACCCAAACCTGTGCTTCACCCTCTGAAGTCCCCACTGTCTCCATGTAGTTATGGTCCACTCTGGGCAGTGGGGAATCGGTTATCCTGGAAAACACATGCATTTTTCAGTGTTTTGTGCTCCTAAAAAAATAACACATGGTTTCCACAGTTCTGTAGTGTAAGTACTGTAGCTGATACTGCAGGTATTTTTTACTCAATTAACCTCTGTGTTTCTCCAGCCTTTTCTTTAGATTCTGGCTGGTGAAGTTGCTGCGAGAAGGAACATTACACAACCCAGAAATGTATAAAAAAATCAGTTCAATCCTGCAGTGTGAGCATCTGGGGTAGGCAGAAATGTGAAGGCATGCCTGACATCAAGTGTACACACTGTATAGTGCCACACGGGGAAGAGCAGCCAAGATTACCCCAAGTGATGTCTCTCTGACACAGCACAGCACCATGAAAAAAACTTACTCCCTTCACGCTGGCTGTGTTGTGCCTAAGGATCCCGAACTTCACCATGCAACGTAAGTGTGCACAGAGCTACCCGCAGTCCCTGGCATGCCGGCAGCACCATCCACATCCACGCTTACTTGCCGCTAAAAGTATCATCAATTCATCTTAGCCAAACTGTGTCTGCCTCTGGGAGTGCAGGCCTAAGTCCAGGCACTGCTGGCACTCAGCGCTGGGGTGAGGACAAAGGAAGCCCTTGGAGCATGTCTAGTTTTGCTCAGAAAGAGAGGAAATTCACACTGCATTCCACTGGGAAAAAGTCTCTCTGCTGGTGCAGGAAAGTAGGATGCAACCCCTTGAGTCTTAATAATTCCTTGGGAAATGAAGTGCCAGTGATATCATAGGCAGTACAGGAACACTATAGTAATTTCTGGATTATTTCTGCATTCAACCTCACTTTCAAGTCTCCAGAGCTCCATTGTTGTTGTCTCCAGAGCTCTGGGGTCCCCTAATCTTTAGTACAATTTAGTTGCAAGGCACCAGATCCTTTCTTCCTTCAAATGTTTATGAGCTGCAACCTCTTATGAATAAATAGGTTATTCACAGAAGGGTTTTAGTGGAGATGTTTTGCAGTCTTACTTTGATCATTGCATGGCCCATCAGGATGACTGATTAAAAGCTTCAATGTTTCCTGAGAAAACTTGGTGCTGAGAAAGTCAGACCATATTTCTTCTTTGTTTACAGTGATGGTACTGGCTTTCACAGAGGAGCAGTTAATTTGAGGAGAACTTTGCTTTTATGGGACAATAGGTCAGGATGTCATACAACACTCTTCCTCTGCAGCCCCATGACAACAACTGGATAGGAGATATCTCTGCCTGACAGCCTTCCAGCCTCCAAATGGTTAGATGGCGAAGTGTGATTCCTTTTCAGCCTTAGAGATTTGAAGACAAATTTCAGGCTTTTCCTTCTGCCCATACTGAATGCAAATATCTGGACAACAAGCAGTGTCCTTCTGAAGAAGGAGCTGCAGAAGCAGTTGGGCACCATGGTTAGGATGGCTCAGGGTGTCTTTGAAAGTCCTGTACCCTGAGCTGAGCTCTCTGTGCCCTGCTGGCAATTATCAGAACACTGAGACGAGGGTTTCCTGCTCCACTGGGGAAGTGCCCAAGACCCTTGATGACATGTGCAGCCATGAGGTGATGCCAGGGTGGCTGGCCTGCTCAAAGTGCTGCAGCTGAAATGCTGGCAGGAGCCACAGCCTTCCCTCCCAGTGCTCAGCGTGGCCTCTTTCTGTTTACACCTGGTTTGGGTTGATAGCATTTCTCAAGGACAGACAAGACCCCTGGGTGTGCCAGTCCACTCTCCAGGCTGGTGGGGTTTAACCAGTGGGGTTGGATAGGGGCAGCTTGGAGAAGCCTTACAGGCAGTTGCCCAGCAGGCAGAGGGAGCTTCTTCTTTGCTAAGAGAATGTTTGGAGGCTAAGCTGCAGCTGGACTGTCCTCCAGCACATGGGCAGGCAGTGTAGAGGTGACAGAATGCTGCCAAGCCCATGTCCCAGGGAGCAGGGTGGAGATGACCACCTCTGACAGGTGACCTCCACCTGTTTTGCAGGGGACTGGGGGCATGAGGAGACCACAGCAGTATGGCTGTGTGCCCACTGGATTCCTTGAAGTGGGTCTTGAAGTGGGATACAGACAATGTGATTTTTGCAATCTGCATGGGTACAAAGGGCAGTGCTGCTGTATGCTGTTTTAATGTCCACCCTTCCTGCTCACTCTGTTGTTTTACTACCCTCTGAGGAGGATGGTTGGACCTGTCCTACAACCATACATCAGGGACACTGGAAGGGAACTTCACCCAACATGACAACAGAGACGCCCTGAGCTTTGTGTCCACAGTCAAACCCTGGGCCTCCTAAAACAAGACTTCTTCTAAATCAGTGGGGAGAGATAAATACACTTGGAAGTGGGGAATCTTTCCACCAGTCTCAGATGCTGATTGCAGAGGAATCCTTCTCCAGCTATGCCTTGTCTCTCCTTGTTGGCTGCAGACAGATGCCAGTTGACTGTTTTAGAGCAGGCAGAAACTTCTGAAAGGATAAATTTAGATGAAGCCAATTCCCTCCTGAGAGCATAAGCTTGCATAGCTGTTGTCTGGCCCTTATATTTTAGTAATGTCCCATTCCTCTCTCTGAAGGCTAAAGAGCACTCTACTCTTTTTCAGTTATTGCTCAAAGACTTTCCTCACTCTTGGTGACTGCTTGAAAAAAAAAAACAAAACATCCAGCTGAAGGCAAGAAGAGGAAGTGCAAGGCTGACTGAAAGGAGAGGGAAGGACATGGAACTTCGAAGAGTGTCACAGAAAAGTAGAACAAGAGTCACTGTCCACAGAAATATTTACTTATTCTAGGTCACTATGCAAACACAAGACAGCTGTTGGCTTTAATTGTGAAGACTGTGATTGGTAACAGTCTCCATCTGTAACCTGTGAAGGAATTATTTTACAACTTTTTGCAGATTTTTTAAGGATTTTATTCCAGGGAAACTGGCAGGCTTTAATCACAGGCACTTTTTACATTTTGAACTGAACAGAGTCAATGCAAATATCCTACTAAGAAAAAAATTTGAGTCCCCATAGTATTGATACCCAAGTGGAAATGAAATTAGTAGTAAGTATAATGTAGACTTTATCTGTGTCTAAAGACTGCATTTAATTCATTTCAGTAAATAACAGATTGGATAAAATTATTTACAGGTCCATGAACAGTTTCAGTAGAAATGAAACAAAACCCCAATAAAATAATCACACGGTAGAGTGATTCAGTGTGAGCTGCTTATTGTCAAGTGTTTTAGTTAGGATTTTAGAGCCTGAACATTTGCAATTCTCAGCTCCATTACAGCTTCTGCTTTTATTATTTTTTTAAAAAGCAACAAGGGAATTATTCTGGCCTACCAGGCACCTGGTAGGGATTGTTTATACATAGACACTGATGTTTTATTTAAAAGCGCATGTGAAAAGCCTCTGTGTATTGAAATAAAAGTTGAAGAGGAACTAGAAGGTGCCTGCATAGGGGAGGGCTCAGTCAGGCAGGGGACTGCTTTTTGAAGAGGCCTGATCTAGGAGCAGGCCTGCTCAGAGATGCTCTTGTTCTCTATTACACGGGGCTAGTGCAGCCTCACTTCTTAACTGATGCCTTTAGCTCTCTTGGCAGATCTCAGCTTGCCTGTGCCCTGTGCTTTGCCTTAGAGCATGGAAACAGCCTGAGACCTCCACTTATCACAAGTGGGGAGCAGAGAGTGCTCAGGAGTGAATGTGGTGGCTGAGCAGTTTCTCACATGGATGTAGCAGCACATCTTCTAAGTAGTACCCCCAACCCTCCCTGCCTCTCACTGCTGCGCCTCAACAGGAATGAGGAACTGCCCTGCCTTTCTGCCTTACCACTTACTTCACTTCACTGATTTTTTTGAGATTTCCAAATAAAACCTCTTTTTCCTTATAAAGCCTCTTTGCCTAAATTAGGAGCAGTGCTGCAATAAAAAGGCAAGAAATAAAGAATCTTATCCAGAAACTGGGACCCAATGCAGAGCACAGCAGACAAGCAAATTTTCTGCCAAATGTTTTCTTGGTACTGGCCAAGCTCTTGCAAACCCTGACAAAATAAGCCTATGCCAGCCAGCTTATGGTTTGGTTTGTGAACAGGAGTAGGGCTCTGATTCCGCACATGTTCCCATATGTGAGCGACTCCTTGCTCTGTGGAAGGCTGCTGAAAACGCTTGCAGTTGTAAACTGCCTTTAATGTGTAGGAACTGTACCTTTTTATGGCCAGATTGCCTTTGTTATCTGTTGGGAAAATCTTCCTACATTAGTTTCTCCCTGTTTCGGAACTCAGAATGTCCCTTGGACACTCTTGGATGTTCCAGGCCCAGGTCAGAAGCATTTGAGACCCTGGAATGCAGCCACAGACCCCTGTGGCTTTGAACCTGATCCATGGAACAATTTACCAACCTTGCAGGAAGAACAAGAAATCACAAAAGTTTAGATATTATAGTAGAAGTAGTCACAAAGTGAGAGGAAGAGTTTTTGAGTGCTGTACAGGGGGGTTTTAGGCCTTGTACAGAGGGGTCTGAGTTTTGTACATGGGGGTCAGAAGTTCTAAGATGGAGGGACTTGGGCGTGCCCTGTCCTTTTTCCTTCTTCTTCCTAACCTCCATGTTCTTGGTGATGTTGGCACTCACAGACTGGTTTAAAGTCACTGTTCAATATAGGTGATGGGCATTGGGGGAAAACTGTAAACATCTAACACGTAATGTATGATATAAAAGAGGGCACCAGCCCCCTGGGTGTGGGAGTGTGCCCTTGCCTGACTGCTGAACGGACCGCAGCAGCTCAGGGAGAAATCTTTTAGATAACACACAATAAACTACCTTGAGACCAGACGGCTGAAGACTACTGAGCCTTTCTTTGGAGACACGGGTTGGAGAGACTTTTCCACCTTTATGGGCTCACTCCAACCAGAGATGAGTTCCGACATCCCTGCTGTCTCAGGAAAGGCTGCATAACTGTTCAAGCAGTCTCTGCTGGCTTTCCGGCAGCTCTCCTTCCCTCTGCTTTCACGTGCTAATGTGCTGTGGGGGATTATGGCAGGGGCTGAGGAGTAAAGTTGCTCTTCATCACATTTCACATCTGAATTAAAATAAGCCTGCAGATCCTCACCATGACACAGGTTCCAGCCCTCTGTGGCAGAAGGAGTGTGGAGAGCTCTCCCCTCTCTCTGGGCAAGCACCTATATTCTTCTTTCCTCACCAAACACCCTCCAGACCAAAGCCTGTCTCTCACCATCACTGAACCTCTCTATCCCTGCCATCCTCAGCTGTCCTTGCAGCACAGATCCACTTGCCTTACCCAGAGGTCTGCGGACATACAAAGGTAGCTTGGGTACAGACAGGGCAGGTGCCCACAGCGTGGCAAAGATGATGGGAATGGGGAGAGAGGTACTCAGTGCATTATTGGCAAGAGTTTATTGGTAAGACTGGTGTCACCTACCTGCAAAAGAGAGAGTCTGCAACCAGGGCAGAGCTGGGCTCCACTATGGTTTTTACATGAGCAAACACAGATGTTGCAAGTACCTTGCAAGGCTCATGGTGATAGAAAATGCTTTTAAGGTGTGATTTGGCACTCCATAGCGTTTGACAACCCATAAACCTCAAGTGCCTGTTGCCTGTAAAGTGTGCCTGTGGTGAGTGGGCATAAGGGGCACTGCTCAGCCTCCACTTCTGACCTTGGGGCTGGAATGGCTCCTCCCTGGCCATATGCATTCACCAAAGTATGAGTTGGGTATGAGTTGGGTGGGGCCCAGCCCAGCCTGGGGATGGGGACTGCAGGGACACCTCACCTTCCTGGAGAGGCACCAGTGTGGACGGGAGGGATGTTTTTGCTGCTGCTCTCTCCTCTTTCACACCTCTTGCTTTTTACTTTGCAAATGGATTTTTTGTTTTTACTTTTCAAAATTACTCTTGCATTCATGCCCCATTGCAGGCAACTGCAAGCCATGCATTTTGTTGCCATGGGCAGAACTGGGCTCTCCTGTGGTGCTAACCAGGCTATTCAAGTCTGTATGTAAGTCAACTTTTATAGCTGGGTCCACCCCAGATGTTCAGACCAAGCTGTAGCATTCACTCTGGGTGGTTGGATTAAATTAGTGGAGAATTTAATAGGTGTGCTAAATCCTTATGATAACAAGTAATGCACAGCTTTATTTTGTAATACTTCTATAGGAAGTTTAGAGCTCCTAAAATTAGTTATTTCCACACCACACCACTGCAATAAAATTCCTGTTCCCCATTACTCTTACAGGGCGAAATAGGATATTTTTCCTAGGTTTATCTCTGGGTTTGTTATGTTTCAACAAGTTAGTTACAAGGGGTAGATTTACCAGAAAACCTATTGGCTGAGTGATAGTATGATCTGAGCATCTGGAGGTGAACAAGGAAACACCGAGTCCTGGGACTGGGAGAATCAGTGTACCACCTGTGGTGAAGGATGAAATACCTGGAAATGGATGTTAATTTTTCTCTGAGGTGAAAAGAAAAAACACCACCCCTACTTTGAAACACTCTTCTAAGTGCCTTGAGGATGACAGAGAGAAATTCTCATACAGACTCCCTTTCCTTCTCTGCCAGCAGCTTCCTTTAGGGGCTGCCCCTGATATATCTGTCTATTCTAATCAGGTACTTACAGGCTAAGTAGTGAAATTTTTTACACTTCAGACTTCTAATGCATCCAGAAATGTAATAGAAAATTATTCTTTTTGATGACCTATCTCAGGTGGAATTGGAGAAAACTTGAAATTAATTCTTAAACTCTAATTTTATGTCTTAGCTTAGCCCAGATGAACCATCCATCTCTGACCAGATTAAAAAAAAAATTTAGGTCTCCTGTTGCAACCTGCTCAAGTCCACACAACCCGTCAGTTTTCATGTGCAGAACAAATACTTTAAATGGAATGTTTCACTGATATTTGTGACATATGTACCTCTACACATCAAACTCTGTGAGTGTATGGGTGATGTCATATATTGATTCATAAATGCTAAAGTAACTATTCTCCAGTTATCTCTTACCCTGGATAATCTTCATTGGCTCTTCTCTTGTGTAGAATCAGTGAAACTCATGTTTTTTTCTGTACTTTTTTCATGGCTGTAAGTGTGGAAATTTACTTTTATATGTTTGTTTCTTACATTCATAGAAGAGCAGAGTGAGACTGTGTGAAATCAACTACATGTCTACTTGTTCAAAATCCTTAATCTGAAAAGAACCATGTAGTCCTAGATATTTACATTTGTAGTAGGTCATACCCTAATATTTTACCTGAGCAATATCTTTAAGGCAACACTGCCCTTATGGCTAGGATACAAGCAACTTGATCTGTTTGATCTAGAAATCGAGGATGTTTTGTGCAGGGAAGTGTTGTGTGCAAATCATGTTCTTTTTTTCCAGAGATGATAGATATTCTCTCATTGTCCATAGATATACTAACAACATAGAACTGAAACAATATGGATTGGTGCTTTCTCTAAAAATACAGAGGAGCCATTAGCAGTGATGTGGCTGTTTTATAACATGTACTCTCATATTTATTTCCAGGATTAGGTGTGGTCACTGCTTGGAAATCTGCATATCTTTATGCTGTGCTATGACATGATGACAAAGCACCAACATTTCCAGGAACTTAGGAGAACAACTAAATCCTGGAAAGAGGCTTACTATCTTCATGCATGCTTGCCTTGCTTAGAGAATTATATGGGTTATTTGCCTCATGCAGTGAGAACCAAATCTTCATTCTGCAACTGTCTGCGTCAGTGGGAGTCTTGGTTGGGGAAAGACTTCTGAGCTTTTCTGGTCAGAAGGAAGTTACTTTTTTTATAGGATCAGAGAAGCATGCAGTTCTGTGTGCAGCAATTAAATATCCCTCTCACTGTGCAAGAGGCAAGCCATCACTTTAGATTAGTTCTCTTTTAGATGTTTTTCCCTTTGCCATTAGAGTATTTAACCTTATCCCTTCTTGAGAATCCTGATTTGCTTTATGCCAGAGGGGCAGATATGTGTGTGTTTGTTGAATATGTGTCATATGTTATCCTGCCATGGAGCATTAGTGAGCAATGCTCTTACACAGACTGCAGGGCCCATTTTGCTATCAAAAAGGTAAAACGTGTCTATGTAGGAGGAGGGAAAAGATATATGAATTACAAAAAATTTGTATCTCAGAAATGTGGCTTTACAGCTGTCAGAGTACATGTAATGTTTGCAGTCTATTATTGCCATATACGAAGTGGTTCCATAGCCTGAGGAAGAACAGATTTGAGCTGCAGAAAAGGCACCCATGTGTGTCTTCATGCCCTTCCTACACCAGCACTGCATTTCAGAGAGCAGAGAAATACATTTCAGAGGATGAGTAGGAAAGGATGAAGACAGCTTCCCAGCAAGTGGTGGAAAAAAGGTGAATGGTGCCAGTCAAATTAACCACACCCAAACTACCTTAGATTCAGAAAAATCACATCCAGATTTATCACTCTGTATTTTGAAAGCCTTCTAAAGGAGAAGGTCCATTAGTCCATTGATCTTTTTGTGGATGCTGACAATCACAATCTGGTTTTCCCTTGTTAGACATTCGCATGAGGGTGAGTTTGGAGAGAAGAGAATGTGTCAATTTCAAAACAATTTTTTGCCCAGCAGCTCTTCTGTCGAAATAAAGTTGTCTTTACCAAATGTCTTGAAAAATGTTGGGATATTCTCATTAACTGTTCACCTGTTGACATCCTTACATATAATGTTCTAGTGAACTTTCCCAATTTCTATTTTAAGTCACCATATATGAATGTGGAATTTTGGATTTCAGATTAAGAGTTTCCATTGGGAATGTTTGTTAAGAACTAAAGGTCATTTTATCAGTGACCTAGACAGGAAAATAATCCTTCTGTTTCGGAACACTTCTGGTTCCACTGGTTTTCCCATTTTGAGGCAGAATAATCTTGTTACATCTGGAATTGATGGCAAGCCATAGAAAGTCTCTCAAACCAGCAGCAAAATGCACAGAAAAAAAAAAAAAGCCCTCTAGAAGCCTAACTGCTGTATTTCAGTAAGTGCCAACCTCACAGTGCATGTTCTGACACTTCTTGACCACTCTCAAGTGGTCAAGGAATAAATTGCTACAAAAATTGTTGACAATTTGAGCTAATGAATACATTTAGGGTCATGATCCCTTCAGTGGAACTACTTGGGAAATTAATTTTTTTGAATGTATAATTTTTTCAGCTTCACTGAAGAAGCAACATAAAAATTGGATTGTCATCTAGTCCCAGAAGAGAAGAGGAACAGAGGCTACATGAAACCACAATCACTGGTGTCAAAGAGACCTAGAAAAGTTTCATCCCAGTCTCTCAGTAAGTTTCTGGTTAAAGAAAATGTGAAACAGAGGATAGGCAATGACAGTAAGAGCCTTAAAATACAGTTTATTCCAAGCATTTAGAGTTCATTTCAGTGTTGAATCTCACCCAAATTCCATCCTATCTGCAGACCAAAGCTCCTTTCTTGGGTCAAATTATGCTTCAACCTTCAGCATGCATGTCTGTCAGGGAGAGACACTCAACTTCCAGTCTTGCAGCTAACCCAGCTGCCTTGCAATTGGGCATATAGCAACTTGAGCTGGGCTTTGCACTGTGCAGTTTTGTCCCACTTGGACATAATGAAATCATACTGTAAAGTAGAAGTTTTCCATTTGTGGTCAAGGTATCTCTGTAAACCTGCAGACTGCTCCTTAGAGGATCTACCAAGGCAGATTAAGCCAGCCTGCTGTCACTACACTTGCATTCAATTTACAAGACTCATAAGCCTCCAAGCTGAAATTTTTTTCTCTGTGGTGACCAGTGACAGGACCTTAGGGAATGGCCTGAAGTTGTGTCAGGGGAGGTTTAGGTTGGATATTAGAAAAAAGCTGTTCACTCAGAGGGTGGTTGGGCACTGGAACAGCTGCCCAGGGCAGTGGTCACAGCACCAGCCTGACAGAGTTCAAGAAGTGCTTGGACAATGCTCTCAGGTACATGGTGTGACTCTTGGAGATGTTGCTGTAAAGGGCCAGGAGTTGGACTTGATGATCCTGGTAGGTCCCTTCCAATTCAGCTTATTCGGTGATTCTGTGATTCATTTAAGTGTCCACAAATCAAACTTGAAAGTTTTAATTATAAGAAAAGTGCCATATTTTTTCCCTTGTGTTCCCTCGGCCATTTTTAGTAGCTCCCTTAGCCACTCCACCTGCTCCTTATTTTTTCTATCCTAGAATGGCATGAAATCTAACTCAAACTGTAGTGCACACATTGCACATCAGGATCACAGCAAGAGGCAGAAGTGGACACAAAAATGTTTGTCAGTGCAAAAATAAGTGACACATCTACATGGAGGCAGAGAATCCTGGCAGATCAAATAAATCCTTTCTCCTAACAGTCTTGAAATCCATCAAAATAGGATGAATACAGTAAGGATAAAATCAAACACTTTATTTCTTCCTGTTGTGTTTGCCTTTCTCCAGTTCAAAGTTAGCCTCCAAACTACAGAAAGTTGCTTTTGGTTCTCCAGGGGCATAATTGCTTGTGCTCTCCACATTCCCTTACAGTAACTAGTTGAAAACCATGTATCTGGGGCTTTCTAATGAAGCCTCTAGGTATTTCACTGGAGCTTAAAATGCTTTTATTACAAAAAAATCCTTTCAAATTGATTCATACAATTGCTCCTTTTCCTTACAGAGTGTAGGTTTGCTTCTTTTCTTTTTTTTTTTTTTTTTTGGGTTTTTTTTTTGGTTGTTTGTTTTGTTTGTTTTGTTTTGTTTTTTTTTTTTTTTCTGGGAGGGAATATTTCCATCTGCTGATGATAATTGTCAGACATTACTGGAGAGCTGCAATATCTGCCTTCACTGACTTCTGGACTGGGGGTCCCTCCCATTTTATTATATGTGTACATACATATGTATGTATATATGCATATTGCATATCCTTCAATGTAAGGGTGTAGTTTGATGATGTGTTAAAGCCAAACATGTCTAGCACTTGTTAAAAAATGCCTTGAACCTCTAATATGAAATGTCAGGTGTTTATAAACTCCTTCTGCCTGATTCAAATGTGTTCAAAGCAGTTTGATGGATTAACTTTCTGTTAGTAGACTCTATACTTGGTCAGTATTGCCTGTCCAAATCCAACCATCCACAGTTATTGCAACGATTTTCACTGTTCTTTCTAAATCCTGCTTATTGCCACCCAAGATCATGCCCTTCAGTTGCTGTAAGTTTTGAGCCCTGTGAATCCACCTTTTTTTTTGCTATTTGCCTCCACTGGGCTTTCATTAACTGTGTCTCCACTGAGCTTTCTTTTGCAGCTGAGGCCTGCAATGCACCTTTCCTTGGTTACTTTTCTTTGAATGAGACCTCCTGTCTTGTATTAGAATTCTGAACCTCTGAAAGACTTTGGATTTTCCAAAATACTACCTGCAGCAGCCAATGCAATAACCATATTCTTATCTTCCTGACCCAGCCTTACCAATGCAGTCCTGACTGGAGGTTTTAGTTCTGCTGAGCATCAGGCTAGGAAGGCTGTTTTGCAGCAAGATGCCACTTTCTGAACCCCAGTTGCAGAGATGCTTCAGCAATAGCAGCGAGGCAAAGGCAGGCAGGCAAGGCCAGCTGTCCTTAGAGGACAAGTAGTGGCCAAGAGGACTTGTAGTGGCCAATCTGGCATCAGGGCAGGGAAACCTTACTTGTACTACAGCATGTCTGACTGCAGGCTGGAAGGTGAGGAGCAGCTGTTTCCTGAGGTCAGGAACAGACCCAGTTTCCCTGATCCCCACAAAAGGGGAAATCCAAAGATAAGGAACAGAGTCCTGAGGGAGATAAGGGAAATGGTTGGGAATCTCCTTAGTCCTCAGGTATCCACAGAAAGGTGACAGAGCCACCAGCCAAGGTAAGAGTCTTATTCCCCATATTTTCTCCTCCATCTTTTGAACATTTTGTATCAGGAACAGCATAGCACTGATATCTCTTTAACTTCTCGTGCCTACACAGCTTCTGATCTCTGACCAGAGCCAGGAATTCACAACAATGCTCTTCTGATCCCAAACACACACACCTGTACCTCTTTACCTGTCTGAAGGGTTCTCCCAGGCCCATTACAGCAGCTGATCCACAACATCTCCTGGGAAAGTCTGCCTGACCCTCTAGAATCAGCTTTCTGTGAAAACCAGCTACTCTCTGGCCCCAGAGACGTTCCTTTGGCTGTGTTGTGAAACATAGTAGCCATAAAAACACTTGAATGCGCGTGTGTACGCAGATGTATGTGTACATACAGTACACATACAGAGAGCGTACAGAGCAGAGCAAAGAGGAGAGCTCTTGCAGAGCTCTTTGCAGAGCAAAGAGGATGGTTTGGCCGGAAAAGGGATTTGATGAAGTAAAACTACCCTGTGCCTCTATTTAACCCTTCCTGATCCTCACCAATCAGTCACCCAGCATCAGCTTATGTAGCACAACTCACACCATTGCACTGCAACTCAGCACAGAGCTACACTGGTCCCTGTACTGGCCCTGGGATGGAATGATTTCACTGCTAAGATCTCCTCCTGCCAGCTGTCTAGAGACTTGAGCCAGTCTGGAGACCAGCTCTGCCTCTGCTGGGAACATGACTACCCTCAACACATCGGGAGCTATCTGGTCTGTGCCATGCCCACCTGCCTCCCCGGTGAATCTGTGGCACAGTGCAGTGACAATTTTGCAGAAGGACAGCTGCCCACAGAGTTAGCCCAGGCAGCTGAGAGGTGCTGGCAGCAATCGTCCCAAAACAGTACAGGGTGGGAATCCAGCTGGGGTGTGGATGGCAGCTGCTTTCATTCTTGCTTGAGAAGAACAGAAACCTGTTGTTGAAACCAGGCTGCAAGGCCCAGGTGTGCCCTTCATCCTGAAGACTGGCTGCTCTGGGGTCACCCAGCACTGAGTTTACTGTGGGAGGCAGGAGCTCCCTGGCTGTCCATGGGGAGCATGTTCTGGTGAATGCTATTCACAGTTTGGAGCAGAGGTTTCTGCTCTTGCTGCTGTATTCCATACTTGTGAAGTGGGATTAGCATTGGGAGATACTTCAGGTGGTGGAGGCATAACAGTGTGCACAAGAAACTTAGACTGTCTCTTCAGCATCCGCCATCCCTTGTGCTTTTAATCACCCTCTCCAGCATTATATTCTAGGCCAAGTTAGTAGAGCAGCACTAAGTCTGCCACAGGCCCTCTCTTGGAGTTGTGGAGGTGAGATGATTCTAAAAGTGCTGTAAGATATCCATAAGAATTTCTAGTCCTACCTGCTAAACTGCCTTCATCCCTTCTCTACCAGGGTTCTCTGTTTCCCATGTTTTCCAGGTGGAAAGTTCTTTCCCCCCCCCCCTATGGTTGGACTTTCATAAAATCCCTTTGATCTCTGTATTCAAACAGTGTTGATATTATTATTTATGAGAATGGGACATCAAGAACTGCAGAAAGTCTGTAACAAAAAAGGTGCATTTGAACATTGCAAGAAAAGCAGAATATGCAGAAAGACTGTCATTGATTCCTTCTTGTTTCTGCACAGTTCAGAGCTATAACCAGCACCCCCAACAAGTGTCTGATGCAGTAGTCATCAGCCAGGACTTCCCCAAATCTCAGTGTTGTATGCTGGTACAGAGACAGTTGGTTCCACCTGTCAAAGTCCCACCAGCTGCCTTCTCTTCCTCATGCCATAAATATTGTTCTGAATTATTACTTAGGTGAAGGGGAACCAGGTGAGACAATGGGGATTAATTCCTGTCTGACCCTCCATTGTGTCAAATGCAAACCATTTTAATCTTGTCAGCATCAAAAAAAAGATACTAATAGGTTTTGCTTTCCATCACTTGCCTTCCTTTCTCTGAATGGCTCTGCTCTTTTCCTGAGATCTGCTTGTTCTCTGTAGCAGTTCTTCTTTCAGATTGGGTTATAATACTAAATGGGCAATGACTTTCAGCTGGGTCATAAAACAAGGATATTTAATGGGTCACGCCCAGTGTCCAATAGAGAAAACTATTGGACATTTTTAGACCCATTGGACATATTAGACCCAACTGAAAATGAGAGAAACAAAGTATAGTCATAGCTGGCACAGTTTGTTCATCAGGTTAAAAAACCTGGTCCATAATTTACCAAACAGTCCTGAGAAATTTCATGAAGATGAAAACAATATAATTATAGAGAAAACACTCAAAGGACACAAAATGTGATAAATGGGATTTTCCTACACAGAAGTTAAATGTAATGAGTTTGAATCGGGACAATTTGTATTTCAGAATGACATATAATTCTGCATCAGAAACCCATTGCCTGTCTTGTGAGGTCAACGGAAACATTTTTTTTTGAACCTGTATCCCTTGGGGTCTATCTGAAGTCTCCAGCTGAACATGGCAGAACTGCCCCTCATGGTCTGGAGGGTTTGTGCCACAGCATGATACATTTCAAATACACCTCAGCTGAATCTCCTTGGCTCAGAAGTGCTCTCAGTAATATTTCTATTAAGAGGAAACAACAAAATTAGGCTCAGACTCCTATACCTGTAGCTCAATTTCTTATCTTTCAACTCTGACTCAAGAGGGGACAGTTAACCATGTGAATTTTGTGAGGGTGGGGTGAAGAAGATAACTATGAAAATATTCAAAGCCGCTTTGATGGGGATGTAAAGTGGTGGGGGAAAAGAGCCAGAGAAACACCAGGCTGAGAGGATGAGAATTATTTAATAGGCATAGTAGCTTTTCTGCAGCAGCATGAACTTTTATGAAAATCTCAAACCCCTTATGACTTCCTTACCTCATAAACTAGACCTCATAGATGAAGTGCTTGAGGTGATCCTCTCCTCCCTCTACATATATCTAAAACCACAACAGGATGTTTCTAATTATGGAAATCTAATATTACTCACACACACACAAAATAAAAAAAGAATAAGTAGAAAAGTAGAAGAAAGATGGACAGAGAAAAATAGTTCAGATTATTCAGAAGAGTAATCCAGGTTGCAGAGACAAAGGTGATATTTTTAACATTTTATTCTTATACCCTATCCCTTCTACACATTCTTATCCTGGCTATAACTTGTAGTTGTCTAGAGATCTCTTGGGATGTAGTCACAGTATTATTTTGCTGTAATATACCCCTGGGATATGCAATACTTGCTGAGGTTGTGGGAAGATTTCTTTCAGAAATTGAGGTATATCCCACCTAACTGCAGCTATAAAGTACTTTTAACCATGCAAGGTTGCATTGGTATTGGTCATGTTGCTTTTTAAATCTCTTTTCTTGCTTTCACCCTTTAGAGAGGGAAACCCAGGGACTAGCTTCGCTTATTTCCTTTCCTAAAATTATCTAGAGTAAAGTATCTTTGGATCCTCTGTTATTGCTTCAATGGTAAATCAGTTTTTCTGGGTTTTATTTGTTTTCCTCCTCCAGGACCAAGCCCTTTGTTACTGCCTTTGCCCTTTTGCTGCTCTGTGAACCCTTCATGGTTATAGGTGTGCATGTTTTATTCATAGCCTGGGGTTATCTTTCTGCCAGTATCATTCCTCACATTTGGGTTTTTTTCCTCCTGCCCTAAAGTCAGTATACAATATCAAGTGCATCTGTTGTTTATTGATTTATGCAGTGCTCCGAGACTGTGCTCAAGAAGCCTTTTACAAGCAGAGGAGACTTCATTTATAACTGAAATACTGGGACCTCTCGGCCGGAATGAAAGAGCCGGATAACAGCACCAGTAACACAGCTCAGCAGCTCTCTGAGAGAAACTGAAGAATACCATATCTAATTGAAGCTACAAGGGAAAGTTAACTACTGCAGCAAGAACATAATTGCTTATGCTGGAGACTGGCCAAGACGCTAGGGTTAACATTTCTTCTCTAACAAAACACATGCTGGGACCTTTAAATGGCTCCGCTAGTTATAATTACCCCAAATAACACTGTCTAAACCACATTTTACTATCACATCACAGTATCAACTCTATTATTATTAATGCATCCTTCAGAATGGTCTTTTTGCAGTCTGCCACACAACAAAGTAATTCACAGAATGCTAATAAAGCTGTATGCAAACTGCTTCAAATCAGTGGCTTGAGCATGAAAAAAGTCCAAAATAAATATAACTCCTACTTTCAGATGAGTTTTATTTTTAGCAAAATCTAAAAATGTCAGAAAACATAACTTGAGTAGAAAAATAGTGCAAATGGGTAGGTGGAATTGGCTGGTGAATTTAATTTAGATCTACTGTCCCGAGTCTGTAAAGAAAGGAAACAGATTGTAATTTCTCCTCTACTATGTTTTACAGTGGCTGGAAAGATTTCTATAAACTCTGGGGAATAAGGTAGCATAACTTCAGTCCATCTTACTTTTGTCCATCAATTCCATCCTACTGACATTTGAAGAAATATAACTGTGTTGGTGTCAGGGCCACTCAGAGTCAAAGAAAACTTTGCAGTTTAACACTTGAGCTTCATGAATGCATTTACAATTACATGACCAAAATGGTCGCAGTTCCATCAACTAGTAGTCAGGATCAGCTGAGGAAAATTTCACTCATAATGTCTAGGCTTGAATAATAATCACTAATGGCACTCAGCAGATGCCTTTAAATGTGTTTTCTTTTTCTACTTGTCCATTAACTATCATTTAATGATGTATTGCACATCTTTATGTTTAAGTAAAAAAATACATCTCTTTAGGACTAAAACCTCTATTAGTTGTTTTAAATAACAGCCTATGCAGGATGTAGTTGTCCAGAAGCATGGGAAATGCAGATACATGTTCAAGCCTGTACCATTCAAATCCTCATTCAGTTCCCACACATTTCACCCAATGGTTCAGTGGCTGATACCTTTGGTAGTGGCCTCCAGAGCTGTTGAAGTTGGGCTTCTGTCAGAGGGATGGAAGGGCAAATCCCACCATCTTGTTGTGTTACAGAGCCCTCACTGCCCCTTGCACAATGCAATTCTGGCTTTTAAAGTTTTCCCAATGCTTGGGAAGGGAGCACCTCAAGGAACACCATTCTGGCCAGGGGTAGTGCTTCAGAGCCTGCCAGTGGATCTCATGGCCACTGGCACTGAGCAGAGGGACAACAGTAGATGTCCATAGTAGTGACACTACTCTGGGTATGACCTTCTTAACTTGGATTTAATGTCTAGGCTGGTGTGGGGCTTCTTTGAAGAAGATGTTGAATGTGAAGCATGCATGTATGCATATTGGCTGTAATGGGACCACTCCCATGCCTGTGGTTTAGTGACTGTAACTACTTGTAAGAATGAAGCTGGAACTTTTATTTTCACAAGGATATCAGTAAAGGCTTGTGCCTTTAAGTAATTTTCCAAACAGCCTGGTCTCTGTCCATGGAATCATAACAGAGGTTCACGCTCTCACATTTGGAAGCAATGCTTGGAAAGAGTTACCAGTTTGTTTTCCTGAGGACACTGCCACAGGGGATACAGTGATCCAATAGAAAGATTTTTAAATAATTAGATTATCTCTCCCTGTCAAGAGTTGCCTCTTTCATGTATTTAACTGATCATGTCTATAACAGTATTAGAAATACTGAAAGGAAACTATCCTGAGATGCAAGGAAAGTTTAGCCCCTATCCCATCCTCTTGTTTTTTTGTTCTCTACATACCAGAAATATGTGCCAGTATGTGCCAATAGCATCTTCTCTCTAAACAGATTTAAGTCCATGATATTATCATAGATTCTCACAGACTTCTTAAATTATGGGTTTGTGTGGGTTATGTGTGGCTTTATAAAATATTTCTTTAATTTCTGCCAAGCTAAGAGAGTTCTGTGATGAATAATAGTTCTGTGTTTGCAGAATTTATATTACTAGTAGTTAGAAGGATGAATGTTCCAGTCTGATGAAGATTTTAAAAACTGATTTTCTTCTGAAGAAGAATAAACTTGAATGTTTTAAGGCTTCACAAAGAAGGACTTTAAAAAATACATTAGATAAATACAGAGTTCAACAGAGGGCAGTGTTTTATAGCAGTGCTTACTTGTTTTTCTATATTGAAATAAAAAGTGACTATAATTGGAGAGGAAATTCATTTGTGCAGTTAATGAGGCATTTTTATTTATGAATACAATAAACAAATAGAATAAAATGTTGCGTAGTCTGAGAATGTATGGGCCCATCAAAGTTTCTGTATCCAAGTTCACTTGGGAAGGTGCTTAAGGCAATAGAACTGAACTTGACTTAGAATTCCCCGAGGTGCCACAAACATGCAAACCCTATTTTTCAGGCTGGGTTTCAGGCCATGCAGAGGGCTGGTGGCTCTGCCAGCACTGGCACACAGGCTGCAGGGGCATGCAGGCTGCTGGGGGCAGGGGGGCAGCAGCAGTGCCTGGCTGAGAGTGACAGTGGGAGAGGCTCTTCGTGTCCCTGGAGGTTGTTGTCACGCCTACAGCAGAACACCCAAGTTCTGAATGAAAGAGAGGTCCTGTGGCTGACATTTCGAAGTGCATGTAATGGATCCTGGAAAAGGGAGAGGTTTTGGGGGAATACAGGTGTTTGGCCACCAATTTGTCCTGCTGCATGCAAATAAAGCACTTTTGTAAGGAACTGCAAAATTTGGTCCTCTGCATGAGGTGGAGCTCCCCAGGGAAGAGCTGAAGTTCCTCTGGTGCTGACTCACACTGCCCATAGTGTGAACTGGCTGATAGAGCTTGTTCTTTGACTGACATGATAGTAATTTCATATTTTTCACTTGGATTTGTTGGGTTTTAGGAACTTTCATAAAAAATGTCTTTAAAAACATGCTGCAAAGCTACTTCTTACTGTGCCACTTGGGATTAGATTCCTTTAAAGGCTGCTTGCTGAGAAGAATAGAATAGGAAACCTCAGCTGGGTGCATGAAGTCCCTGGGAAGGAGGTTGTGAGTTTAGTAAAAGTTAGCCACTTCATGCTAAGTTAATCCTGAGAGATTAATTCCTTACTGTACAGTATACATTTTATGTTATTGAAATAACTATCTAGGAAATATCAGAAATCATTTTCCCCATAATACAACATTAGAAGGTGATGGGCAATCCTGAAACACCTATTGCAACTAGAAAAAGGCATAAGAAACAAAATTAAGACAATCAATACAGTGTAAGTCACACAATACCAAGAATACAATGTCTCTGTGTATAAATTAAGATATTTCATTACTGACTGAGTGGATTACACTCAACTACAAAAATGATGAATACTTGTGGAAATAAATCCTGGATTAGTTCTGTGCAATAACAGCTACAAAAATAAGGGGATGAAAATTTTTCATCTGAGGTGACTTTTAATTATTCTAAATTAATCATTAAACTGACACCTTCCACCAACAGAAAATGTAAACTTTCAGAGGAATCTTATTTTTAAAAAGGTGTTAATTAAAATATTTTTCATCTCAGGGAAGGGTGTGGGGAGATTTTCATCATTATGGAGTGCTGGACAGAGGGTAGATACTCAAGAAGTGTGCAGAACCAGGAACAGCATTACAGATACCTTTCCTTCCAGAGAGACATTGCTTCAAGCTGAGGAATCCCAATAACCAAATTAATATAACCCAACCCTTCCAAACCCACAAGAGTTGCAGGGATTTCACCTCCACTGCCTCATTTTTATGTTTCAAGTATTGCAGGCAGGATCATGACATATGCAGCTAATTTCTGCCTTGAAAGAATTTTGGGTAGTGGGATAAATGATTTGTCAGCATAAAAGGGTGTGTGTCTTACAGACCTAACTACCTCCCCAGCAAAGGCTCACACAGAAGAAATTTCTTTACTGTAAAGGAAAATAGATTTTGAGTAGATAGATTTGTTACTGCACATCCGTGAGGGGGACAAGGCATTGTAGGTCTATATGACGTGTAGTGGAACTCAGTCCCAAGGGCTGGGGAAGGAGCTCTGCTCCATCAACTCCCTGAAGTGAATTCTCATCTGTATCTTTGTCTCGCGAATAAGCTGATATTTTAAGGAAACCCATACGTCTGTGTCATCAGTTTCTTATCCATGCAGGAATCTTATTTTAAATTCTGCTACTGTTGTGTTTACATAGCAATAATATGGATCATATTTGTATTTTTGTAACTGAGGGTAAGGTAGAGCATGACAATTAGCTCATGCTATGTTTGGGTTTGTTTGGAATATGAAAACATCTCTCTGGCAAAAATTCTGCTAAGTTCCTTAGCACTGAAATTCTAGTGCTCTCTGTGAAACATAGGTGCCAATTAGAGTGGGTCTTGCTTTCTTCAGACGGCCAGAAAAGGCAGATACAAACATTCAGATCTCTAAGACCATTTAGTTTCAGCTATGTCAAGAATGACTTCTGTTTTTCACAGCAGTTTTATTCTACAGCAGCTTTACTCTAGCTGGTGTCTGGCTCCAATAAGGGACAGAGATTTTTGCCTTAATTGCTATATCGCTAATTGCTAAAATGGTTACATAGACTTAATTACAGCTGCATATGTAAGAATTTTTTTTTTTTTTTCATAAATCTAGCAGGAAGTCTTCTCACTTACACTTTAGAGACACTGACAATGTCTTTTTCATCAAATCATAGATTCAAGATTAGAAGGCACCAGTAAAATAGACTGGCTTTTTGTGTGAGAATGTCGAAGAAACCCAGATACTCTTTTCTGATAAGCCCCAAGCACCTGTTGTATTCACAAGATACTGAAAAAGAAATTAAAGGTGATGAAGAATCCACCAGAGCACTTCTTAATTTGCTCCATAGTAATTTCTCCTAATGCTTAAAAACATCCTTATTTACAGCTTGAATTTATCTAGATCCTGGATATCAGCATGTTTTTAACTCCCGGAGTATGGGGTAGTAAGATGCAGGAAATATTTTTTCTATATGGGTTCTTGTAGATCACTTTCACACCTTTTGATCCCTTAAATAACATTAATAAATACAGCTCTTTGAGCATCTCACTAAGTTTTATAGGCAACAAATCGTTTTTGTGACCCTCTTCTGAGCCTTTTCCCATTTTTCACCATCGTCCTCTCAATGCATCTATCAAGCCTAGACACACTGGCTACATCTAGAATAGTAAATTAAACTGAGAACTGTTTGAGTGCTTGAACTTGACTGCCCCTGGCGTTAAATTGTTAGCACAGGCCCTTGTGTGGTTTTTCCCTGGATCAATGAGACAGATCCACTCATCCCAGAGAATGTCTGAGCACAGTCTGGGCTCAGCACAAGCCAGCAGTCACTCCCTGCAGTCACAGTGATTTAGAAATTAGGATAGTTTGCAGGCACGGATATGGACCAATTCACACCAGCCTTGCTCCGTTCTAGTGGGTAGCACAGGGTGCTGGTAATGTACTGCAGAGGTGCAGGCAGTGCTCTGGGGTAGCCTCACAATGCTGCTTTCGGAGAGGGGAGCACTACCTTCTTGTTCCCTATTCTTATCTATTGTTCATGCCTTCAGATCTACACTGATTGTCCTTGGCGCTTGTAGTGATATTATTATCTACTGCATTCCCAAACACTGCCATTCTCCAAGGATCCCTGGATTTTTTTTTTCCTTTTCCTTTTTATTTTTTTTATTTTTACAATAGGAAGGTAGCAGGGATAAAACTTGTATTACTAAAAGCATATTTTTAAATTTGATGGTGTGTGTTATTTATTCAAGCACCCCTTCTGAAAGCTCATGCACCCCTTTATGAATGTGAGTGAGCTTTCACATATAAACATTCTGCTTGCTCTCATCATGATATATCACTTCACCATTTTTACTATAAATTATTTTACAATTCCTTCCAGAAAGTAGTACTAATGAAAAGATAACGAATAGTGTTGTGCCAAGAATGTCTGGGAACTAGGAATTCTAAAGGTTCAGTAGGGGAATGTTCTGCCCTTTGCCATTAGTGTTTGGGATGTATCAGGTACCTTACTGGTAACCCATTCATTTCTCTACACTGATTTCACATAGCCTCATTGTTTTAGACTGGGGCGCTGTACACTTCCTCCCCAGAGGCCTCAAAAAAGTATTTTTGGTCAATGTAGCAGTGGGAAGGAGAAAAAACAAAACCTTTCCCAGAGGTCAGTAAGCAAGGGTGATAGGTAGAATCCAGTCAGCTCTGGATTTCAGCCCTCTGGAGATTTATTCCATTTCTGAGAGAAAAATATGTGAACTGAAAGTCCTCCTACATTTGTAAAAAGGCATTTTTAGTGATAATGCAAGCATATTTGGCTTCCTCCCATCTGCAGAAAGATTGAATTCCTGAACTGAAGTGGAACTACTCTTTTCTCTGGTAATTTGAAGAGCTAAGATACATTTTCATCATTCATCATCATGTGGAAGGTGCTTGTATGTCAGCTTCACACTGTCACATAACTGGTTAGTCAATGCATATTTCACATCATCTCCTGATAGTTTTGAAAGAAGGAGTTAGAATATTCTGAGGTTCCTAAAAGTCACCTCGATGACAAATTAACTCAGCACCGGGTTTCTGCATCTCTGCTAATGGCAGACCACAGAATGATCTGTGGCACCAAGATCAAAAGGGATATGTTTGGGGACAAAGTTGGCAGCTTAAATTCAACTTTTTTACTTCACATTTAGATTACTATAAGCTTTGATCACTTTACAGGTGGCAATTTCTTAAGATGCTCTAAATTTGATTGATCACAAACTTATCATACTATATCAGTGCAATGTCTCAGTCCATGTCTAATCTGGATTGTTGCCTACTTCAAAGATAGTCATGACTTAATCAAGATTTTGGTGAGGTTTAAAATAAATACATTTTTGCTATAGCATTAATGCTGTTGTTGTACTACTCAGTTGTTTCTCAGATATTGAATAATTACCACTTGGGGTATATATAGGGGAGAAGGGCAAGGCAGCAAAGAGTTGAAAAGAGGATGGTTAAGTGACAGTCATGCAGCAGCTCCAGTGCAAGAGTTCACAGATCCTTAAATTCCTTTTGCTGATTGTAAAATGCCCCATTCCTCCAGGATGGGAAGACATTACACTTTATTCAGTGAGAAGGAATGTTCTGCTGGGCTGATGTACGCACCAGGGACATTGTAGGAAATATCAAGGAGACCTCTAAAGTGGAGAGACTGTGATGCTAGACCTCTAAAGTGGAGAGACTGTGATGCTAGACTGAGAGGTCATGAGCTCAACTGGCTTTGAGAAGTCTTGTCAGAGATACCAAATAAGACTTTATGCTTAGAAAATTATTTCCTCCAGAGGTCCCAAAAAGAAAGGATGAAACCATGTCTGCAAATAAGATTAACAAAGGTCAGAAAGCACTTAAAAATTTGACACGCCTTCATCCAAATTTACCTCTAAGTTTCCTTATCTCACCACACAGAACTTTCGAACTTTTCTATCCTTATCCTCTTTTCACTTCTTCCCCCCACTCTCCCCTGCCTCCAGTCCTTTCCCAGCCAGGCAGGTTTTTGATACAAAAGGTTGCTGGGATTTTTTTTTTTTTTTTTTTTTTTTTTGCTTTCTTTTCCCTGGTTATTCTTTCTGCTCTCTCCTCTTCCCTTCTCCCTGAAAGGCCACAGAAAAGCACTGCAGAAGAGGCAGTGTGGTTTACAGGTGCAGAGCCCGAGTGAAAGAGGCTGGAAATTTATGCTCTGATATTTGTGAGAATCCTTTGCTCATCATTCCCTTTGCAGCTCTGGTAAATGATAGGTGTTTTGTACGGCTACATGGTCTGGCTGTGTCCCAAGGACAGAACAAGGAACCAAGTTGCAGTTCTTTACCAGATCACGTTTTGGCTGCTGGAGTTGTCCTTCAGAAGGAATCGAAGGTCAGGTGTTAAAGTTACTTTTGGGTGACTAGGAGTCAGGCAGACTCCTGTAAATTTGCACAAGGAATTGGCACGGTGTAGGTGTGCTGAGCTTTTACACATCTGGAAGCTTTATCTTAAACTAATTGATCACAGGACCACAGGATAGTTTGGGTCGGAACGGACTTTAAAGATCACCTGGTTCCAGACCCTCTGCCGTGAGCATGGAAAACTTCCACCAGACCGCGTTTCTCTTCTGCTGCTGTGGCCATATGTGTGCGTGGTCCCCTGGCACTGCCTATCAAGAATGGAGTGTCTCGGGATTTAAGGTGGTGTCTTCCAGCATGCGGGGAGGCGCTCAAAGCCCTGTCTTCTGAACCACGGCCGGACCTTCCCTGCCTGCCGAGGGGCAGCCCTCTCCCGCTGAACCGCAGGCAGCTGCGCTCACACCACGTCGGCAGCTGATGGCATTCCCCTGCTCTTCCTGGAGGATTTAGTTCTCCTTTAGGGGAAGCTGCATTGTCAGAGCTCAGGGTATTTTACGGCTCCGGAGCGCTTCCCGGAGCGGGCCCAGCGGCGCTCCCGGGCGGGCCGCGGCGGTGTGAGGGCAGCCTTTCCACAGTGAAACAGCAGCCTTTCCACAGTGAAACAAACAGCACCCTTTCCACAGTGAAACAAACAGCACCCTTTCCACAGTGAAACAGCAGCCTTTCCGCAGTGAAACAGCACCCTTTCCGCAGTGAAACAGCAGCCTTTCCACAGTGAAACAGCAGCCTTTCCACAGTGAAACAGCAGCCTTTCCACAGTGAAACAGCACCCTTTCCACAGTGAAACAAACAGCACCCTTTCCACAGTGAAACAGCACCCTTTCCACAGTGAAACAGCACCCTTTCCACAGTGAAACAAACAGCACCCTTTCCACAGTGAAACAGCACCCTTTCCACAGTGAAACAGCACCCTTTCCGCAGTGAAACAGCAGCCTTTCCACAGTGAAACAGCAGCCTTTCCACAGTGAAACAGCACCCTTTCCACAGTGAAACAAACAGCACCCTTTCCACAGTGAAACAGCAGCCTTTCCACAGTGAAACAGCAGCCTTTCCACAGTGAAACAAACAGCAGCCTTTCCACAGTGAAACAGCAGCCTTTCCACAGTGAAACAGCACCCTTTCCACAGTGAAACAGCACCCTTTCCACAGTGAAACAGCATCCTTTCCACAGTGAAACAAACAGCACCCTTTCCACAGTGAAACAGCACCCTTTCCACAGTGAAACAGCACCACCTGCAGCCCCGCGGCGCCCGGGGCCGCCCCGCGGGGCCGCTCCGGCGAGCTCACACCCGCTCGGGGCACGCCTCAGCTGCGGCTCGCTCGGCTGGCTTTGCCGAGAGGGACAGACGGGAGCACCCGGCTGTGCTGTCACAGAGCGAAGGGCATCGGCCCTGCCCCTTCCAGGGTAACTGCCAGCAGGAGAGGTGTGAGAGCAGGGGCTGTTCACCCTGCAGAAAAGAAGCCTTGGGGGAGACCTTATTGCAGCCTTTCAGCATGTAAAGAAGGCTTGAAAAGGAGGGGGAGGGATGTTTTACGTGGGCGGAGAGTGACAGGACTCTAGAGGGAAGAATGGAAAACCGAAAGAGGAGACATTTACCTCAGATGTTAGAAAGAAATTCCTAACTATGAGGGTGTTGAGGCACGAGCACAGGTTGCCCAGAGAAGTTGTGGATGCCCCATCCCTGGAAGTCTTCAAGGACAGGTTGAATGAGGCTTTGACAAACCCGATCTAGTGGAAGGTATCCCTGCCCATGGCAGGGCAGGTGGAACTAGATGATCTTTAAGGTCCTTTCCAACCCAAAACATTCTATGTGTCTAGTGGGAGATAAAATTCAGCCTGACTGTGAATGTGCTTGCTCTTAGATGCACTTTTCTATTAAAAGAGTAAAAAAAAAAAGACAAAACCCCCACCCTTACTCCTGCTCCTGGACTTCCCAGGTGAGAGATAGAGACAACAAAATAGACAGAAGGTGAGTGAGACACAAAAGGATGTTTTAACATTGATAACTTCCCCTTTAAATCACAAACTTTTTTTCTTTTGGTAGTTTTGAGGCTTTTTTTTTTTTTTTTTTTTTTTTTTTTTTTTTTTGAGGCTTTTTTTTTTCTTTTGGTAGTTTTGAGGCACGAGCACAGGTTGCCCAGAGAAGTTGTGGATGCCCCATCCCTGGAAGTCTTCAAGGACAGGTTGAATGAGGCTTTGACAAACCCGATCTAGTGGAAGGTATCCCTGCCCATGGCAGGGCAGGTGGAACTAGATGATCTTTAAGGTCCATTCCAACCCAAAACATTCTATGTGTCTAGTGGGAGATAAAATTCAGCCTGACTGTGAATGTGCTTGCTCTTAGATGCACTTTTCTATTAAAAGAGTAAAAAAAAAAAAGACAAAACCCCCACGCTTACTCCTGCTCCTGGACTTCCCAGGTGAGAGATAGAGACAACAAAATAGACAGAAGGTGAGTGAGACACAACAGGATGTTTTAACATTGATAACTTCCCCTTTAAATCACAAACTTTTTTTCTTTTGGTAGTTTTCAGGCTTTTTTTTTTCTTTTTTCTTTTTTTTTGTTTTTTTTTGAGGCTTTTTTTTTCTTTTGGTAGTTTTGAGGCACGAGCACAGGTTGCCCAGAGAAGTTGTGGATGCCCCATCCCTGGAAGTCTTCAAGGACAGGTTGAATGAGGCTTTGACAAACCCGATCTAGTGGAAGGTATCCCTGCCCATGGCAGGGCAGGTGGAACTAGATGATCTTTAAGGTCCTTTCCAACCCAAAACATTCTATGTGTCTAGTGGGAGATAAAATTCAGCCTGAGTGTGAATGTGCTTGCTCTTAGATGCACTTTTCTATTAAAAGAGTAAAAAAAAAAAAGACAAAACCCCCACGCTTACTCCTGCTCCTGGACTTCCCAGGTGAGAGATAGAGACAACAAAATAGACAGAAGGTGAGTGAGACACAACAGGATGTTTTAACATTGATAACTTCCCCTTTAAATCACAAACTTTTTTTCTTTTGGTAGTTTTCAGGCTTTTTTTTTTCTTTTTTCTTTTTTTTTGTTTTTTTTTGAGGCTTTTTTTTTCTTTTGGTAGTTTTGAGGCACGAGCACAGGTTGCCCAGAGAAGTTGTGGATGCCCCATCCCTGGAAGTCTTCAAGGACAGGTTGAATGAGGCTTTGACAAACCCGATCTAGTGGAAGGTATCCCTGCCCATGGCAGGGCAGGTGGAACTAGATGATCTTTAAGGTCCTTTCCAACCCAAAACATTCTATGTGTCTAGTGGGAGATAAAATTCAGCCTGACTGTGAATGTGCTTGCTCTTAGATGCACTTTTCTATTAAAAGAGTAAAAAAAAAAAAAAAAAAAGACAAAACCCCCACCCTTACTCCTGCTCCTGGACTTCCCAGGTGAGAGATAGAGACAACAAAATAGACAGAAGGTGAGTGAGACACAAAAGGATGTTTTAACATTGATAACTTCCCCTTTAAATCACAAACTTTTTTTCTTTTGGTAGTTTTGAGGCTTCTTTTTCTTTTTTTTTTTTTTGAGGCTTTTTTTTTCTTTTGGTAGTTTTGAGGCACGAGCACAGGTTGCCCAGAGAAGTTGTGGATGCCCCATCCCTGGAAGTCTTCAAGGACAGGTTGAATGAGGCTTTGACAAACCCGATCTAGTGGAAGGTATCCCTGCCCATGGCAGGGCAGGTGGAACTAGATGATCTTTAAGGTCCTTTCCAACCCAAAACATTCTATGTGTCTAGTGGGAGATAAAATTCAGCCTGACTGTGAATGTGCTTGCTCTTAGATGCACTTTTCTATTAAAAGAGTAAAAAAAAAAAAAGACAAAACCCCCACCCTTACTCCTGCTCCTGGACTTCCCAGGTGAGAGATAGAGACAAGAAAATAGACAGAAGGTGAGTGAGACACAAAAGGATGTTTTAACATTGATAACTTCCCCTTTAAATCACAAACTTTTTTTCTTTTGGTAGTTTTGAGCCCCCTTCTGCTGGTGCATTAAAATGTCTTCTGAATCCCTGACTACTCTTAAATCACCAGCACTAGGTTGTGAACCCTTTTCTGCTGATACTGTTTTTTTTGTTTATTTGTTTGTTTTTTACTAATATCTCTGCTGTTATATGAATTGTTCTAAAAGAATCATGACTGATTTTTTTTCCCTTCTTTTTTAATGCTGATGGTCTTTGTCTTTATTGTCAAGAATGCATTGAAGTCTACACGGGGAACTTTTTCCTGCTGCCCAGCTGCACCTTTCCAACAAACTTGCAGAAAGAAGGCAAGTTCACTACATCCTCCAGGTATACTATCAATAGTTCTACAAAAAAGAAGCCCCACAAACCGAACAAATCCAAACATTTTAAAGAAGTTGAGTACTTCAGAATGGATGAAACGAGCCTCTGTGGAAGAAGACAATCACCTGTTACTCAAGGTGGAAGATGGTTTGCACTTGGCCACTGCTGTGCTATTGTACCTTGGCTTGTACCCAGAGCACTGACCAACATCTCCCATGTTTCGGGGTGTTTTGTCCCAACCACAGCTGTAGTTCACTGTTGTTGCTGTGAGCCTTATCCAGATTTTCCTGGCACGCTGGCAGCAGAGGTGGCAGTGTGATCTTTGTCTCTTGTAAGCTGGCCCAGGGGCCACCATCCTTCAGCCTGCCCTCCTGCCCACTCCAGGCACCGAGGACTCCCACAAGGAACCCAGGATTGCAACATTGCTGCTCCCTGTAGCTCTGCTGTTCTGTGCCCATCTCAGCACTGTCATGATTCCTGTGACACCACCCTGTGACCATGATCACAACAGTCTGGATCTACAAGGACTGTAACAATGCCTCCTTCAAGGGATGTGTAAATAGTGTGATGTATAGTGGCTGTTTTGTTGCCAGGAGAGATAACTGAACATTAGCTGCTGTCTTGGGAGTGCCCTGTGGCTTCAGGCACTCCCAGGATTTCCCAGCTCAGCTATGTGTGACTGTAACCCTTTTGTTCAGATCAATATCTAAGCCACAAATTCATCCTTCTCTAGTACAGTGGGAGTTGTATGCTCTCAGGATGCATTACCATCCAAGCCATGATTTTGTACAGTCAGGGACAGGAGAAGTATTATGTATGTAATGAAGATATCTGAGAGCAAGCTCTGTCTCTGATGACCTTCTTGCATGAAAACTAAATGAAGGATTTGTAGAAAAAAACTGAAAAATAATTTAAACAGTGTTGGCATCCCAGTTTGGCTGAAGAGCAAAGGAAGTATTAAAGCATTGTACAGGGCTCTGGCATAACCTTATGTGGGACAGAGGTTGCAGCTATGTTGCAGCCAAGGATCAAGAAAAAGGAACTGCAACAGAAAGAGAGATACCATGCTGATGCTGGAAAAGCTGTTATGCTGGTAAGGGGAGTCTTAAAAGGACTTCTTCTGTTCTGATGATGTGCTTTCACCATACAAAAAGGAGGAGAGAGGACCAAAACCTCTTAACACTGTGAGTTCTGGCAGGAGTTGCATGAGAGATATCTGAGAGAGCAGGTGTTAGATTTGATATTTTGTCTATTCTGTTTATGTCCAGTCATTGCACTGGCCAATGTAATGCAGCCAATGCTCTTCAGAAAGGGCTGGACTAAATGCTGCATAACTACATTGCTGGTGTCCAGGCGTAAATGCCCTGATCCTGCTTGCCATGGGAACTTTGTCACAAGTGAATGCCAAAAAGTGGCAAAGCTTGCCCAGAACACAGTGGTCATGTCCTCCTCCAGGGATGGCTGTTTGCTTCAGAGCCTGGTGGAAGCACAGCACTGTTTCTAGGAGCCCTGTGGGGCTGCAGGCAACCCTCACCCTCAGCTGCCTGTGGTCTGTGATCGTGAGTGTGATGGCAGGTGTAGATCAGCATGCTGGGTACAGTCACCTGGTAGCAGTCTCCTCCACAGGATTTACGGCTTAAATGTACTAGGCAAGAGGGAATGACCTGGATTTTACTCTGCTGGATGTGGTACAATTACACTGGGGATTCAAATGTTTAGTTAATATCTAGCAGCTCCTGCAGAAATTGCTGTTCTCCCCTGGGCAGCTGCCTACCCTTATTGGCAGGCAGACATTCCTCCAGCCTCATATCCCCCCTCACATCAAGCTCACCCGCCTTTGTTGTTTGAAATCTGGATGGATTCATTGGAAACTGTCCTTCTGGAGACCATGACCAGCCTGGCAGGGCTGGAGGGGGTCACTGCAGCAATCTCTGTGCCAGCAAGGCTCTTTCCCTGGGAAAACTGCTGCAGCTCCTTCCTGGATGCTGCAGCTCAGGCCAAATGTGGCATGACCTGCTGGTACCCTGTCCCTTGCATTTGTGCTGCTAATAGGAAGACACAGCGGGAGCACGGTGACCTTTTCCTCCTTCTCCTGCCTGGGACTCCTGTATTCACTGTGCTGGGCTAAAAACTTCCAACTCATTTCCCAGGGCAGTACAAGCCTGCAAGATCTGCACTGGGAATTGTGAGATGTGTTCTCACTGTGCAGTCTGGGTACACGAATAAGCCATTTCTGTTTCCTTATTAGTTTGTCAGAAATTAAGATTTGCCTTCTGCTCACAGCATTGCATGAACTCTGCAGCAGATTCTTCTAGCCCATAAAGAATTATGGTCTTTTCCCTAGAAGGAGTGAGAGACATCCAAGACTTGGACACTTCTGCTCATGAACCAGGGTAGGCAGACAGAAGCAAACTCAGATCCCGAATGTGACAGAAATAGTGAAGCTCCCAGGAGGTTTTATTGGCTTGGTTGTAATTTCACTTTAACCTGGCTTTCCATGTTCTGGAGCAGAGCTGGCTCAGGCCCAAACAGTTTGCAGACCACACAGTCTCGGTCCGTCTGCACAGTCTGTGTCTACATATAGCCACAGAACAGAAACCTTTGTCTGTGGGGAGTCACCACCCTCTCTGTAATGAACATTTCTTATGGAAAGGTCTCACTCTGTGAAGGAACCTCACTAGTGAATCTACTCAACACTTCAAGTCAACAAAGTATGCTTTGGTTCTCAAAATCTGCATAACACTCACTCTGGTTTTCGGTTAGGATCCTCCATGGCATGTCCTAAATAACTGAAAAGGCTTACTCATCAAAAAAGTAATGTTTTGTTGCTTCATTAAATGCTGTTAGAAAAGATGTTGCCTATTTTGAAGTAAAAAAAAAAAAAAATGAACAGAATGTGGTAGAAATGGAAACAGTTCTGGGTTGCAGGAGGGTTAAACCAAGATGAGATAATAGTGCAATATGCTGTTGTTGAAAACCAGCAAACTTTACTTTTTATTCTAGTTTGCCAAATGATTAGAAGTGAATGGAGCAGAGATTTTTGTAAAATGGACCTCAATTTATGCTGAATTTTCAAAAGGCAGAGCTGTGAAATTTAAGCACCTCCAAAATGTGGTGTTGGCTTCTGCTTTCAGAAATGTTTAATCACAAATTCTTTTTCTTTTTTAGTTTATGGGCTGTGATGGTGCTTTAGACCTTGCCAAATATAATATTGCGGGAGTGTAGAATTACATGTTCTAGGACTTGAAAGACCAAAAAGGCTGAAAATATTGGCATTTATTTCCTGTTGCATCTGAAGGAATACAAGCCTCTGCATTCATGAGGCTAGAAAAGGATCAAGGAGGAAATCAAACCCCTAAACCAAATAGAAGTTTTGGGAAGAAAAAAAAAACTAAGAAGAGGCACCATTTCAGTGCCACTTTTTTGTGTCTATGAGTCTGAAAACTCACTGAAAACATGCAGTTTTAAGCAGTCAGCGAGAGAGAGAAAATTCTGGTGTCACTGTCTGAGGTGCAGTTTACAAAGAGGTCATGGAGCCATCAGTTCCCTTTTGACAGCTTTGCTTACACTGGTGCCCATGTTGCTGTACACTGTCTTCAGCCTGCAGGGCCAAGACTGATGGATCAGAAGGGGAGGCTCTCATTATGAACACTATAGTGTTTCTGGTGTGATGAAGGACAGCTTTTCCTTCCTTGCAAGGACTCAGGTGCAAATTTTCACGCTTTCCATTCAAAGAGCAAAATGGAAGTATTGGACTTGAAAAGTTCCTGTATGAGGAGGTTAAGATAGGAGCACAACACAGAGAGATACACCATTTTGGGGAAGGAAGCTAGAACTAATGGACTGTGGCTGGTGTTTCTAGCTGCTCCCTAAAGGAACATTGAAGATGAGGATGAAGGACAGCAAGCCGGTAAAGATACCAAAATCTGAGAGACACAGTCTGGAAGCTGGCAAGGTAGCAACTGCTTCTGAAAAGTGACTCCAAATTAGGCAGGACTGACTGTATTAAAAAGAAAAAAAAAAGAAAAAAAAAGAAAAAAAAAAGGCATGGCTATCTGGATGGACAGTTTGAATTTAGAATAGACAGTCTGAATTCCACCTAGGGAAAATTGCTTTTCTTTATCTGCCCCTGGTGACACAATTAGCAGCCTCACAGGAAGAGTAAGACTGGATGAGAAGGCTGCAGCTGATTTTCTTACAAGTCCTGTAAATACTAAATGCAAATAAGGACCAAACAGGATTTTGAAAACAAGATTTTGGCAGAAGAAATGTTAGATTCATGAGATGTGAGATGTCTCTGGAAGAGGAGCTGGTGTGGACTAGAGACAGTCCATCCAGAGGGGAAATAACCTTCTGCTAGCAGGATCAGAGGGAAGGAGGAGGAAGATCATCAAAGGACAAAGGAGAATAGGACAATAGAATACCAGAGCTAGTGTTACACACAGAAATAGAGGAATGTTGTTCTTGTAAAGAATCTGTTTAGGGTCTCAGCTGTTCTCCTTCCAGAGATGCTCAAGGGGATGAAGAGTCTGATAAGCAGATTACTTCACAGAAGCAAGCCTTTTAGATCCAACCGATGGTTCTGATGTTTCCCTGGGTGGTCCTGACAAAAAGCTTTTTTCACTCAGTAAGTGCAATTTAGAAATCATTCCTATAGATTTCTTATAACACAGTTTATTTGGTTTGCTCCCTGTTCAGGGACTTGGGAGCTGTGGATGCACATTTCATGCCAAGGTTAAGACACTCCCTGGTCAGACCTCTGGCACGGTGTTAGGTTCATCTTGAGAACGTGGACTTCTGCAACATGGACCTTAGACAGAAGACCTCAGTCTCTTGGAAAATTTTGTTTTCAGAAAATTTTCTCCAAATCTGAATTTCTCAAACAAAATTTTATTTTCTGCCAACTTTTTTTTTTAAGGTGCAGACATCTGCCTTACTGAAGAGAGGCTGAAAAATATCTCACAAAGAGCTGAATGACAATACTTCAAATCAGATTAAAATAAGTCCCAGCTAGATCTCTAGCTCCCCTTAATTTCTTAGGGGCTTCCTTATGCATTGCTGCACCTGCTGCTCATGGATGGTCTTTGGAAAAGAAGCTCAGTCTGGGGCATTTCCTGTCCCATGTTGTGATCCAGGAGGCAATCCTGATATCCTCCAAGATATCAAGTATGCTGGAGATGTTGTTTGAAGCCCAGATCAGTCTTATTTGCCCAATCAGGTGAAGTCAATTTATTTGATACAGAGTCTTTCATGGTTAGCTCTGTTTCATAATGAGGAAATCTGTGGAATAACAGGGCAAGTATACCAAACTGGGTTTATTCTGGCAATGCTGTTGTTGCCAAGAAGAGGAGAAAACAGGAAAATATTTGGGCAGTGTTGGCCTGCTGCTCTGAGGCTGTTTCTGTAGCTCTTGTGCTACATGTCAGCACAATTTGAAAAACCAAGCACCAAAGGAATGTGACGCAAAGTGCCCTGCACACCAAAGTCATGAATAGTTAATGCAGCTGGATGGAAATGATGTTTCTGATTCATGGAGGAGTTTGATATTTGCTTTCTTTCCCATTTGTAATCAAAACTAAACATCCTGCAATCCTCCATACAGTGTTGCAAGGAGACTGGGTTCTGGATGGATTTTATGGCAAGCTATTTGGGAAACACAGACCTTGATAATCCTGCTGCCGGGATAGACTTCATGTTCTGAGGACAGTCAACTTCCTTTTTGCCTGGCTACTTGCACATTAAAATGGCCACAAGAGTGGCCCATCTAGCTAAATATTCTGCCTTTTCTTGTGGTCCACAGCAGATGCCTAGGAAAGTAAGAACAAGGCAAATGTATCCTCATTACTCTGCTGGTTTCCAATGGTCAAAGAATTAGGAAGTCTTTGAGCCAGAAGTGTCATTTTTGCTCCAAGTATTCCTCAGTGAATTTGTCCTGAGACATTTAGCATCTGTGGCATTATATGGCATGGCCTTCTGTAGCTGGTGTGACCAGTCATTGCCTCTGCTCATCTTGAACCTAATACTCCCAGAAATGCAGGAACAGCTGCTGTGCTGACTGGAGAGGAGAAGATCTTTTGGTATCTGAAATTCATGCTGCCTAGGCCACCTTTGAGTCAGGTGTGTGTCCTTCTCCTGTTGACATAGTTCAGGTCATCTACAGTTTGTTTCTGAACAGGAAAGGAGTGCTTTCCTTTCAATCTACAAGCCATTGTTTGATGAAAATTCAGAACATGTATTGTTTCTACTGCTTTTACAGTCTTATGGTTCAAGCAACAGAAGTAAAACCATACTGAGGTGAAAGAGAAGAAAAGAATTAAAAAGGAGAGCAAATAAAGGAAAAGAGAAAGGGAAGAGAAGGGAAAGGAAGGGAAAAAACCAGCCTATAGCAATCTAATTCAAAAGTATTGAATCAACATTTTACATAAATATCCTGTTTATGGTATACATAGAGCATTGAAGAGTTACCTGAATCTTTCAGTTGATGTTCTATTTTTGTTAAGCATGCCACTGGTCAGTTTCTATGCCACTAAAAGCTACACCAAAGATTTATCTTTCCTAAATGTGAACTTGTGCACTTTAGTTAAAGCACAGAGAAGATTCCACAGGGAAGCACTGGGGGAGGTGGGTGAAATACTGGCTTCACTGGAAGCACAGGGAATAGTCCAGGCTATGCTAGTGCAGGGTGGGGAGGTCAAGAGTCCATTTCTTCCCTGAACAGGAGTTCAATGTTTTTCTCTTGAGGCATTCCAAAATCATGATCTGCCCCTTCTAAAATAATGGGAGTGGCACAATAAGGCTTTAAAAATCGTTTTTGTTCTGTTTTTTCTCATGAGCAAGTGCTTTCTGGACTTTGGGGGTTGCTTGCTTCGCATTTTTGAGCTTTAATCTGCAGTTCCAAAACCTAGAAAGGGACATCCTGCCAAAACAGCACCCAAGAGCCTCCACCTCCCTCTGGGAGATCAGACCTTAAGATAAGCAGAGACTATTAAAATGATAAAGCTGAATTTTCTTTCTGGTGTGGGCTCTGTGTGTGCTGTGGGAGCAGATATACATTCCCTTGAGCACGTGGTCCATAAGGGATGTTGGTTGTCCTCTGATTCACTGGACCCAGTGTCCTGCAGCCAGGACTGTGCCATAGGCAGAGGGAAGGAGAGGCTCCAGTGCACCCAGGGATCAGACATATGGAAGTCTCTTTCATGCAACGTGCAGAATCTGGCTTTCGGGCAGAGTGCATGCATGATTTCAGAACAATTACACTTCACCAGCACATCTCCACAAATAAGATGCTGCAGCAATTTCTAATCCCCATTGTGCTCTTTTGAGAGATATCAGGAAGCAATTTTAACCACATGGAAAATGTGTATCTTACTGCAAAGTCCCATTACAAATCAGTAATCCACATCAGAAACTGCGGGGACGTGCCAAAACCTTTCTCAAGAACACAAGCAGAAAATTAGAATCAACGCTCTACCATGTTTTATTTTACTTCTTTCCAACTGGTCCCTTTTCCCACAGTGACTGGGTGCAGAAAAATAAGGAGTTTGATTGCAAGAAAAGCTTAGTGGAATGGAGAGAGAGGTTATTGAGCTTCTTGTTAGTTGTTATTTTTTTTTTTGCTGAAGTGGATGTAAAAGTTGATCTGCAGCAAAAGGTCTCACAACTGGAGTATATTTCTGAAAATCACTTGTACCATTTAATTACTTAAATTCTTGTTGCAGCATAATTTTTTTTCTGCTCTTAGTGAAGGATGGAAAACAGTTCCTGCATTTACCACACTCATACGTATTTAGGAATGGGCTAGATTTGGTTGTTTAAAGTTAAAACTAAAATCAGCTCACTGCTGCAAAATAGAAAAAAATGCAATTACAAAAAAAAAAAAAAAAAAAAAGGGAAGTAATGCAAGAAAATGTATTCCAAGGAAAAACAAAAAACACACCAAAAAATGATTCATTACTTTACTTCTGAGCTGACAGGGAAATCTTGGTTAAAAGACAATTTCCTATTTAAGCAAGGAAAGGAATAAATCTATTCCATTGACTAAAATACACTTTCTTTAACAGAAAAGAAAAATTGTGTCAGATGTTATCTCTAAGTACACTGCATACAATGCCCATGCAGGCAGAGCAATAACCACAGCTGAAAAGGAGACATCTCTTTTGCAATGAGTTATTTTTCTGGGTGCTGATTGCTGTCTCTTTGAAGAGGCTCGATACTTACACACCCTGATTTAGGAGAGTTCATTAACGTACTGCCCTCTTCTTTTCCTCTTGTTGGATTCTCCCCCATCATCATCCTCTTTAAACTGAATGATACTCAAATGAGCTCTGCAGTGCTGTGGTAGACATCTGTAATCTGAGTACATAGCCAAGGGGAATATCCTGGTGGGCTGAAAAGCCCTGCCGTGCTGTCCTTTTGATGAATGCTTCAGTAGTGTTGGCTTAGGATACAGATATGAAGGCGTAAGTCATTACTACGTGTGAAGCTGGGGAAAACATACTTTCAAGGACAGTTTTAGAGCTACAAAATCTGGGGATTTGCTTTTGCTTTGTCTTGGTTTTGGATATGAAAACCGATGATGTAACTGCTTTTGTGTGAAAAAGAAAAAAAAAAGATGGAAAATAAGGCTTAGCTACAACAGCTCTGCCATGTAGGCTGACAGAGAGATGGGAACAAGGGAGGCCCCCGTAGGCAAGTGCCCAGGTGGGTCACCCAGCCAGGGAACTCTGGCTCCTCATCATGGCAAGATGGACAGGAGACAATAGGACAAGCAAATCATCTGCCAGAACTCAGCTCTCTGCCTTTCTGCTTGGCAAGAAATTTGCCAGCAGAGTCCTTGCTGGACTTTCTCAGGCTTCAGCCATCTTCATGAAATGCTTTGGGTGTTCAACAGCCTCAGTTGTTCCCTGCTCACCGGTGGGAGTCTAGGTTTCTTTCAGCTATGTGACATCAGCTGTCCTAAATGGGGAGCAGGAATAGTGCAGCTGAGGAGGCACATACTAGAGATACATTAATGACATCATATAAATCAGAGGTGGAAAAGATGGTTTGCTGTGTGTTAGAAAAAATACTGGGAGTGCATCTGAGATTTAAAAATAAAATAATCTGAAAGAAAGCAATTAATGGATGATTTAACAGTGGCCTCTCACCTAAGAAACTATAAAGAGAAATACTGAAAGGGGAATGGCAACAGGAGGTGGTGGAGCTAGCACAAGTTCAACAATCACTGGTGCTGTGGAAGGGCAAATATTCTTCACAAAAGCTCTCAGGTAATACCTGTGGGCTCCATGAAAGACAATAGGATTTAGAAAATGTCAGTGAGATTAAAAGGAAATGTTCAGCCACTTTCCTAAATAGAAGAGGGTGCTCAAGGTTAAGGGTACACTTGCAAGGTTTTGCTCATCTGAGGTTTTATATCTCTCAAAAGCCTGTTCCCTCTCAAAAGCCTATAAACGTTAGAGATTAGGAGAGCGTTCACCAGTTCCTTTGGATGGATTAACTCAGGCTAAACTCCTTCATGGTGACACAGGGATCTCTAGAGACCCTTGAATGCTTACAAGGTAACAAACTAGCAGTGACTATATTTTTTCTTTGTTATCCCCTTTGAATTTAGCAAATCAAAGACTTGCCTCTTCTCCTCATCTCTTCCCTGACAGGGTGATCCTCAAATGAAGAGGCAGTTATAGGCAAAAGAGAGGCAGGTAATTATCAGAAGTCATTTGACCTCCTGTTGGGTCCTTACCTCAGCTTTGTGTCTGTATGTTGTTTATAAATTCAGTATTTTAATAAAACAATTAAAATAAATTATTGGTTACTTTATTGAAATCTTCATTGATAATTTTTTTTCTGATAATCTCAGAGCAGAGATGCTTTAGGTGGAAAATGATCCTGCTTCCATGGAAATCAGTGGCAAACGCACAGAGAGTTGCTGGTCTGCTTGGTGGAAACTGGATCTTACATGTTTTAGGAGCAAGTGTAGCACTTTTATCAGGGTACCTTCTGCAGACAGGAAAGCCTGATTCAAGTGTCAGATCTCCACCAAGAACGTAGATAAACTGCTTGTTTTTGTCTGTTGGCAGAAGGAGTGAATGAGGAAATATTTGTCCCAACTCCTTGTGTCATACATCCTCCTGGTTTTACTGCTTAGATTCTGGGGGGACAAAACCAGCTTGCTACATCTCACTCATCTGTTGAGGTGAGGCTGGGGAAAATTCCTGATTCCAATAGGAGAAACTGCCTAAATAAGAAATGAGCTCCAGAGGTACATATCCAGCACAGCACTGTAAATCCTGCCTTCTTTGGAAACCTGTGTCAATTTATGCTCCTTCCTCTTCTTCTGCTGTGTATGGTGCTTCTGCTAAAAGAAAATCCTTTCAGGGAGGAGCAACACAGTGACCAGTATTAGCTGATATGTTGAACTGAATTTATTTAAACTGAATGAGCAAAGGTGACAAGAGTTAAGATCACACACTCTCCATATCTAAAAGCTGTGTTTCATGTGGTGGTTTGGTAATGCATTTTTTACATGTCTAATAGAAACAATTGTTCTATTAATTTCTGGTTTTAGGTGAAGAGGCTTGAACTAGCCCAAGATTACCAGAGGAAAAGACAGCTACAGCAGCTTAGAAAGGTATGCATCATACTTATCAGAAATATGGATCAAAGAAATAGTTAATCTCTTGGTTCTCATCACATTATGCTTAATTATTTAAATATGAAAAATATGAATTATGGTTCATATTTTTTCTTGTTGGTACACAATTTTTAGCTTGAATTTTTTTTTTTTTTCTGTGGGAGAATATGTCTATATTTTTAGGAAAAGTAGCCTCTGTTTCTGACATAAAAACCCACCAGCTTTCCTCACCTTAATACTAATATTGAGAAAAGAAACAACTCTGAAAGCAGCACACTGCAGCCACTTACAAGTTTACTTAAAGGCATATTTTTGTTTAAAAAGCAAATATGTTATATAGGGGCCTGACAGAGCCCCTTTTAAAAAAAATCTTATTTTTCAAGAAAAGCTGATCAGCCTCTTCATCTCTGTAAACAAAAAAGAGGTCTCTTGGAAGCCTTTTTAGGCTTTTTAAATTCATTAGGCAGTTACCTAATAGCAGTAGTGACATGCTAAGAGCCAGTGCTGAGGCACATAATTTGAAAGGCATGAAAGGAGAAAATAAAAAAAAAAAAAGCAAGTGTAAATTACATTAAAATTTATCAAGCAAAGTTCTAGGTAGGAGGTAGTAGATTCACACTGAGTGGAGCTCCAAGGTACAGCCCTTGTGGATTCTTCCCTGTGGCAGGTTTACAGGAAGGGAGGTGGTGACCAACCTCCTGACTGGACTGTTGGGGTGGTCACTTGAGTCTCTCGTGCTCAAGGGCAGAGCCCGTGGGATGGGCCATTATCCTGGCCTGTAGCCTGTGGCAGTGGCCATAAATTGGAGAGTGCATGACCTGCTGTGGCATGTGCTCCTGGTGTCCTCCTCCCCAGAAGCCCTCGAGAGGTGGCTCTGTGGACAGGTGCAGACTGAAGACACAAACACCTGTGAGCTGATGTCAGGTGACATGGTGGTGAGGAATCTGTAGTTAAGGCTTCTAAAGGCAGAAAATGTATGCCACAGTCACACCATCACAAGCAGAGCTTTTAGCCCTTCCTTTGGCCTCCTCCAAAATCCAAAGGGGGAGCAGCACACACCCCTGGAAGGAGTCACAGGTCTGGAGAAAGATGCCAAGAACAGAACAGATGAAGCCCACTCTGAAAACACCTGCTTTGCTGAGAGCATCTGATGTGGCTGTCTGGGAAACACCCATCACCTGGAACAAGGTTTGCCCTGGAGCTGATCTAATTGAGTATTTTTCCGTCTTCTTCTAAAGGTGTGAGAGCAAAATCGAAGCTGGAAAACACAACCCCTCTGCAGGGTGGCAGGGGGTAGGGAAAGTGAGGTAGTGAACATTCTGGAAGCTGGGTCTGTACCTCAGAACACTCACGATGAACTGAGCAATGCAACAAACTGGTGTGAAATTCATGGGGTGCTACTTGGTAAGGAAAATTTAAAAGTTCTGCACCTCCATAGACAAAATCAACTCACTGCCAAAACAGACCAGGGAAGTTGTGGATCCCATCCCTGGAGGTGTTCAAGATCAGACTGACTGGGTCTTCTAGCAACATTGTCTAGTGGAAGCTGTCCCTGCACTTGGCAGAGGGGTTGGAAGAATAAGATGACCTTTAAGGTCTCTTCGAAGCCAAACCCTTCAATGGTTCTGTGAAAAAGCACAACTGGCTACAGGAAAGAAAATGAGAGAGGGTTAAACACCAGCAGAGGAGACTGATTTTTTTTCCCAAGTATTATAACAGTCAGGCTAAATAGGATGCTTTTGTAGGGAGATATATTGTCCATCAAAGGATGCCTTGAAAATAAAATTAAATAAAAATCTGTCAGGAGTAGTATGGGATCTCAGCATGAGATTAGGACAATGTTAGCATTAACATGTTAGATGTGAGCAACTAGGTCATCAACTTCCATGGCTTTTCTGTATGATCTGCAGAAAGATATAGGTTTGTCAGGACACCTAATTTGTAACTCTAGCTCTCTGTTTACTATGTAAACCACTGAGACTGTGTTCCTTTCTCTGTCAGTTGTATTGTATTTAAATTTGGGCACCAAAGTACCACCAACAACAGCATAAAATCAAGAGAAATTTTCAGATAGTATTTTGCACTCCAGGCTCGGTACTGCCTGGATGGCTGTCTCAGGAAATCCTGCAGCATTAGCCTATTTCTTTAATCTGGTGTAATAAGCAGAAGAAATATTAAAGAGTGATGTTCAGGAAAGGGAATGACAGTCAGATTCCCACAGCTGGAGAGGGCTCTGGTGCTGGGAAGCAAAGTGCACATGAAGCCAGGCTGACATGCTGCATCCTTTGCAAAAGGGAATCCAAGACAATCTCTGAATTTGTAGAAGAATCAGATTAACTGAAGCCACCAAAAAATGTCTCCAGTGCAGCAGATCTGCAGCCTCAGAGAACTCAGTCACCTGTAAACCTTCATGCTTAATTGCTTTCTCACATATGAAATTAAATTCCATTTTTCTTAATTTTCTACAAAAGGGAGGAATTATGATCTGCTTCTAGGAAAGTCTTACCTGTATTTAGACATCAAAGCATTTTCTACCAAGGGGATCCCCCTTAGCTTCACCAGCCTTAAGCCACCAGTGAATGGACACAAACCTGAACAGAAACCTGATGGTAGAAATCAGCAATTTGCCTTGATGGGGCTCCTTCCTTGCTCAGCAAGAAGAACATGCAGCAGTGTAAATCAGGTTCTCCCAACCTCTTCCCTGATAAAATCCTGATGAGGTCAAAGAACGGTTTCTCGTTCAAGGACCACATTTTTTTCATGAACCTTTCTCATGACCAAGTCAGGGTACAGCCAAGGGAGGACACAGTGGGAAGGCATTTTAAATATGTTGAGGATTGACTGTGGACTGAGCTTCAGGTGTGTTCAGCTCAGCTCATGCCTGTGCATGGCTGTCTTTCCTCTATGTCAGCAGTTTCTCTCCACTGTGTTCACTGGCTGCTAAAGTCAGTGATCTCCACCCTAGCCCTGTTAGCACTCACTATAGGAGCCAGTATTTTATTAAAGATTTCCTTTCTGGATAGTCTTTCTGCAGTTGCTTTTGCTACTGATCTAATCTAAGAGATGAGATCAAAAATGAATGAAAGGACACACGGTGCTTCAGTTTTTAAGAAATTTTATTTTTGTAATTTCAAAAATTAATTTTATCAATCATCTGCTGAATTTGATGTGAGAGCTCTGTCTCCTTTCTTTGATCTGAAAGTTCAATTTGAAATGAGAAGGGAGGGGAAAATATACTAAATTTTCTTTGTAGACGTTATAAAATTCTTTGGAAAAAGTGTCTGCCACAGGGGACTGTGTGTTGTGACAGTGTGAAGTATGTGTAGCAGCATGGTTTACATTGGTGATTTTGGGTAATCACCACCAGATGTTTCACCTTCGGCCAGAGATGATCCCAACTTGGCACCTGACCCACCCAAAGCCGTGCACTGTGACTGTGGGGTGTCACAGGCACTGTGGTGAGCCACAGCACTGTGCACTCAGGCTGGCAGCTCCTGCCCTCCACACCTCCACCTGAACACAGCAGAGCTGCTTGTCTCCTGGCTAGGCCAAGAGGCTTTGGGACTTAATTTGTGCCCCAGAGCCAGCCCTCCTGATGTGACATTATTTCTGTTGCAAAACACTTCTTACAGCCTGGCTGATGTATTTCCAAGGACCACTTGCTCCCAACAAGGCTCAGGTTTGACCAATGTTTCCTTAAAAACATAGCGTGACATCCGCAACAAATGACCACAGGCTGGATAAACAAGAAAGATGTGATCAGGTGGTTCCTAAGCTAAGAAGTGCTATAGATTATGTCAGCATTGACATTCACCATAGTATATATATTATTCCCTGCTTTTTTTTGGTGGGGGGAAAAGGCAAGGGAGAGTGACTAATAAGGGCATCTGTTCCTTCAGGAGAGATCTTAACGTGTAAGGTTTTCCTGCAGTTTGTTATTTCTGAATGATGAGAAAATGTGCAGTAATCTTATGCTTGTTATGAGAACTTAATTTCTTTTTCCATTTTAATTTCTACCATTTTCTGCTATTTAATTCTGCTTCTTCTAGTCAGGTCAGTCTAACAACGTGTAATGCAACAGTAGCTCACTAATTTGCAGTAATGATTAGAAACTCTTTGGAAAATAATTAAATTTGCAAACTAACAAGTAGATAAGCAAATGGAAATCTGCAATTAGTCAAAAGGTGTTTTCAGCTCATTTATGTTGTCGTCCCTGATTTGCTGTTTATGACAATGGCATGTTTTTGAGCCGCTGTGCTAAGGCAATTCCTCGTGTTATGCTCAGTAGCCCATGTGCTGTAGCTAGGAGAAATGATGCTATTAATAGGAGACTGCAGTTCCTTCCATTAAATCTTAGATGAGAGGTGGAGAGGCTGCCAACTTCTGTTGCAGATTATAAAGTGTGCAGTCTAGCAAGTGCATATTAGCTAGATGCAAGTGCAAATATATTGCCATCTATGCCAGGTACATTAAAATGTCCAGACATCTACTTTTTGCCATTTCGACTGCCATAGGGGAGAAATAAACATGAGTCATTTGGTGAAACCATAACAGTGGTAAGGACTTCTATCCACTTTCACCATGATCTGAGGTAATAATTGTTCTTAAAGAAACATAAATGCAGGTTTCCATCTTTGAGCAAAGTGGCATCTTAAATACGCTTCAACTACCATTATAAATGGAGGTGGAGCATGACCAAAATGGGCTGTCCATACAGAAGGAAATCTCCTCTCTTGCAGAGAGATGGGTGGCACTGACAGGTGCCCAAGTGGTGACAAGGCCAGACACATCTGCTCAGGAGGTCACGGCGTGGTGGGGTGGTGCAGCATCTCCATCACCTCTCTGCCACCAAGCTACAGGTAGTCTCCTGCCATGTGGGCTGCACAAGCTGCCTTTGTGTGTGCTTGTGTTCCTGGAGTCAGTTTTTCCAGATCTATTTGTATGGCTGTGGGGGTATTGCACCAAATGGGACATGAATGGCAGCAGCTGCAGGGCTGGTCTTGTTCATCACAGCTGCTTCTGGAAATGCCCAAAGACTCAGTGGTGCCCTGGCGACTCACCTTGCCATCATCTCCTTAGAGATAGCCTAGAGTAGCTACTTTTTCCTGAAACTCAGAGTTTAAAGAGTACATGGGACAAAAGGTCTGTGAAAACACCAGAATAAATAACTCAATATAATAAATAACTTTATATTTCTGCATTTTTTGAGCATCTCTGATGTGTTAGGTGCTGCACAAGCTCGTGGAAGACCCAAAGCCACTTTTGCAAACAGCTTCTATTTTCATGCCAAAAAGGTCAATTCAGGTAATCCATTAAATGCAGGTGCATATTATCTATATATTTCTTTTAACCTGACTAAAATATTAGCCCTACCATTCAAACTACAACCACAGTATTAGTTTATGAGTTGATCCAATGTCAGGGTTGAAATTCTTTCTTGTTTTTAAATTCATCCCTTAGCAACCGGGCATATTCTACTCCTGAAACAGTGAAGTTGACCTCCCATGGCAACATGCCAAAAAAGTTTGCTTGTGTTTAAAGAAAATGCAAATAAAATATTTCTAGCTGTCTTCTAGGGTTGGAAGATGGAAACAGACTGCCAAACAGTGGAGCATATAGAAATTTAGGACCATGCTTCATGGCCATCCTCTGCTCTTATTCTCAGTGTCACTTTCCTACTGTCACACTACTCATCTCCATGTGCCATTCACTGCCAAGCTCTCACAGAAGCTACAGGTACTGGGCAACCTGCTCTGGTTCTGAACTTCTGTCTTATTTGAGCAGGGGTTAGATTCGATGACCTCCAGAAATCCATTTTAACCTAAATTATTCTATGACCCCGTGATTAATGACCTCCCCTCTGCCTGGAAGCAGTAAGTCTGTAATCACACATGCAGACATCCAAGCTACTGCACTGAGCACTGGAGCAGGATTTTGCAGTGCACCTGTTGACTGCATTTATTTTTCACTGAGATCTTGAAGAGTTGAAAAGTCCACACCAATGTAGCTCTCCAAAGTCCTCCATCAGGAAGCAGATAGGTCTCACTAATGAGAAGACATCGCTGTTGGGAAACTTCTAGCTGTTAACATCATAAAATCTGGCATGACCACTCCTCCCTTAGGACCAGCCAAGAGAGGATCTCTCTGCTACTGGCACTGCTGGGAGGTTCAGTCACAGCTGTAGGATGAGTCTCACCTGAGTTCTTGGTGAAAGGGTCTGCCGAAGAGCCCACTCAGAGGAACTTCCCAACCCCTCTTCACTCTTGTAGTCAGGATAGGATTCAAATTAACAGAGATGAAAAAACTTTCCATTTTTAATTGAGTTTGCTTCATTGAACTGCTGATTGCAGCATGGTTTTAACACATTAACAAAACCTGTGAGACTTTGGGCTTGATCACTTTGCAGAGGAAGCTTTAAACTTTTGCACCTATGCAAAAAGAAAAAAAAAGTTGGGTACTTACAGCTCTGCAATTTTAAATAAGGTTAGTATTTTGCTAGCTACTTATGCCTAATCCTTGCGTACGAGAAAGGTTAATGGGATCATTGCAAGATCAAATGTTTATATGGCAGTGGATTAACCTTTATTTCTAGCTCAGTTTTTTGCAAATGTAAACTCTGTTCAGTATGGATACCTGCTAGCTACACTATAGCAATATGAGCAACAGTTCAAGCCTTCATTAACTGTTGAATTACAGTGATAATCATGTAATTTTTAAGCATTTCAATCTTTCTATATTGCCCATTACAACACAAGCACAAATGGCACATTCAAACTTCAAAAAACTTGAGTGAGAAATAAAACTACCTTTTAAACCCACTCTGAGAAGCTGGCCTTGATATATTTTTATTCTGCTTTGTGGTAGAATTTTGTATCTCCCTGGGGAGGGAAAGATTTTTAGTTTAAAAATACGATTTAGATGTGGCATATTTATTTCTCATCTAGACTGATCTTTTTCTTCAAGTTGTCTCCAAAATATATGCTACAAGAAAAACTTGTAATTGGTGGGGATTTTTCTACCTTTTTCATGTTTCTGAAGGATATTCTGAAGGAGTGTTGCATGATCCTGAAAGACAAAGTGGAGGCTTTGTGCTTTATCCTCTAAAATGTAGCTTTAGATTGGGATCAGCCACAAAAAGAAACACCATCTGACATCTGAAGAGTACTCAGCATGGGTGGGAAGCCCCTCGTGCTGCATTGGCCTTTGCAGGGTCACACAAACAGAACTCAGATGCAGTCAGCTCTCATTTGTGCTTTGCTACACTCCAATGACTGCACTCACATCCTGCAGTCACTAAGATGCAAGAAGCCTGTGTGTGCTGATCAAGGCTTGAAGTTCCTCTTAGCTATGTCAGGTTTGTAAGATTACATTCTTTTCATTCCTTGCACATGTGCAAAATCATTATGGATTATTCTTTCATAGAAAGATCCCAAAGTCAGTGGTTTTCTACAGTTTTGCCTTATTCTGGAATGTCAGCCTATTGTTTTTTTTATATTTTCATTGTCATGTACTTGCTGTAAAGCTGAGGAGGAGAAGAGGGCAGGCTCACATGAGAAATATTTAAACAATAACCTTTCCAAGGGCTTTTTTCCACAGTGCCTCCACCTGGGTTCCATTTTGTGCAGCCATACCCAAAGTATCACCCCAAAGTATCAACTGGAGACCCATTGCTGAAGATGAGGTGGAACTAGATGGGAAGAATCTGTCTACTTATCTGTTTGAAAGGAGTATCTGGTGAGGCTAAATTGAAATGTACGAGTCACTAATTGCTAAATAACACTATGCTGGGGAGAGGGTGGATTTATTGGTTAGTGTCTGTTTACAGACATTGGATTATCAGTATTAAGATTCTAACTATTTCATATTGCAGTAAAAATATTTTTTCTTCCTTTGTATGTGGAGCATGAAGGAGAACACAAAAACAAAACCAAATACCAGAACAGGCATTTGTTCAGTTCTGAAAAAAATTACATGAGAAAGAACAGAATGGAATAATAGTACTGAAAAAAGATGCTCATGAACATCAGGAACACCATGTGTATTAACTCTGTCAATCTCTTTGGCAAAAGAACAGAAAAATAAGTGCAATACGAACTTTTTAAAAGTTTTTATGCAACATTAGTCAGGTACTATATTCTACCACTTCCAAACTTATTCAAGAAGTCTCATTTGAACTACATTTCTTAATTTCCAAGTGTTAGGACAGATCTTTAGCAGATGAAAACTGACACAGCGTGAAGCACCTAGGGAGCATACTCAGGAGGGTAAAGTGAAGAAACTACATGTATATTTATATAGTTCATTATTTTCAGCTTTGCATCTGATGTTTTTGGCTGTAGACTAGTGACAACCTTGAAAAGGTTGAATTTTCACAGCAGAAGGTTGAGGTTTTTTTCATGCTGTTTAGGGGTAATACATGCCTCATTAGCCCATAATAAACCAAGAAATGTTGCAAATGCTCTAAAGAACACATTTTCAGTCCTCCAAGCAGAAGCTGGTAAGAAAGGTCATATTCCTTAGCTCTTAAAACTATTTTGATCCCTGCAAAAGTATTGTCCTCTATATGGCCTTCTTAATTATGTGAGTTCCATCAAGAAAAAAAAAGAGATGTTTAAGGACAAGATTGTGTAATTCTGTTGCTTGAACTAGCCTTGAACGTAACTTAGGCCTAAGTTATGGATTGTGTCCAAGGTGCTGCTACTCATTTTAAATATGACTCCATGTCCTTTGAGAAGCTCTGAAGTACTTGAGGTGGCTGAGGAGATGCACTTGTTATGTGTCCAACTCCCTGATGAGCAAGGCTGTACACCTAAATGTATTTCATTGCTAGCAGGGGGCAGGTCATCGCCTGCTGTGCCCTCAGCCAACATCTGGTGATGGGTGAGGTCACAGCATTGTGGGGCTGAAATAAGGGGGTGAAATAAAGGACTACTCCAGGCCTCAGCAGATGTCTGAGGGGACATTTGCTGTGGGATCATCCAGCACTGGGGAACCACCCAGGACACTCAAGGAGTACATACAACATGACCTTGCAACGGGTCGTGTGCACTTAAAAGAAGAAGCCTGCACTGGACTTGGGAGAGTCCTTCAATAAATATTCTTCCATGCACCAGTCTTAGTCAGGCGTGGCTCAGGCAGCTGTTCTTTATCCATCCTTCTTGTTGCCCAGATACATCATTAGCTTTAGACTGTTGTATTTGTATCATTTGATAAAGATAAACCTCCAAATCATCATCATATTAGAGAGAGACCAATCCATATTATTACTATTGTTGCTTTTAAGACTTCAAGAATAATCAGAGAGATAACAAGTCTGGCTATTCCCTATCATCTACTAAGAAAGGTTTACAATCCTTCATTTAATATAGGTCTAGACCAGGAAGGCTGCACAAAGAAAGAAAAAAAAAATCTTGAATGGTTTCCAAAGGATAGCCATGGGCACTTGAGCATAGAAAAAATCTTGGACAGCAAGATATTCCCTCACCTTGGTTTAAAAACTTATGTCAAATATCACTTCAGATTTCATTAAATGTTGTAGATATTAAATTACTGTGTAGATAAGGAGATCTGCAGTGGGATAGCCATCTATTTTAGCTGACTTTCTGATGTTGGAACATTGATTATATAATTCCTTCTTTCTTAATATGACCCCAAAAGAAAGCTGGAAAAAGCAGAAGATACCAATATTGTAAGAAGAAATATTCCTATCATATCCCTCTTCTTCTCTCCCCTTACCTACAAGACCCTCTCACTAATTATGATGATATCCAGAACAGAGATATACTTGATTTTTCTATAGGTCTAAGATGGGTAAAATCTGGTTTAGTCTGTCCTCTTTTGCAATTCTTGTCACCCTTTGATTTGGAAGAAGCAGTTTGCAATGGTTGCAAACATTCTGCAAGAGAGATAGCAGGATTTATAAATATTAAGATACCAGCTGAGGATTTATTCAGATATTTCCATGTTCTTTTTATTATCTACATCTTGAGCTTGACTTTTTTTGCAGGAAAATTGCTGAAGATCTTCCTCTAGCATATTTTCCAGAAACGTATTTATTTATTTATTTATAATTTTTCTTTTATTTTTGCAAATGTATGTGTTCCTTCCCCAAGATCTGCTGCAAACATTTTTAGTGGACTTATGACTAGATATAGAAAGCGTAAGTATTTAAGAGGATATAAATCTCTAGAGATGTTGTAAGTAAGAACAGCCACTCCAGAGCTGCTGAATCTCATCTGATGTCTCTCTTTCACTTCAAAGTCAAAGTACCCCAGGTCTGAGTATTTTGGGTTTGAATGTGCTCCTGTAGCTGGAGTTCATGTGTTCATCTCTCCTGCCTGAACCCTACTGGGGGCCAGGCACTGGGCAGAACAGAAGTTCTCAGTGGGACCTTGGTAGCATGCATGTACACACAAAACCTGGTCCCTCACAGAAAGGCAGAGTAAGAGCAGTCATGGCTTGCCTTGCATGTGAGATATCACCATTTCCCATTACATCCCTTGCCCATTCCCAGCCTACAGGAGTCGAATTCCTGACACAATGCCCCAGCCAGGATGGCTATAGGGTTTGATAACCATGACCATTTCTAGTTTCTAGGTAGACCCTTACAGAGGTGCTCATGCCTGCAGACAGTTCTGATACATGAGAGACTTTAAAGTGGGATGTTTTTAGAATTACCATGGAGCTCAGTGCTTAGCCCACAGGAGTGAGACCTTTGTGCATGAATCTTTTGGGTAACTGAAAATAGCCTGTATTTGTGCATCCATTGTAATGAGGGGCCATATAGTATGAAAAGACATTCTGGATTCATATAGACCGATTTCCTTCACTCTCTTACAAATGGTGCATGTTCCTGCCAAAGTATTCATCAATATAAAAGTATATATTAGAGGTCACACACAGTTTCATATGGTGATGTGCATAATCCTTTTATCATGGCGTTTTACTGGGAAAACTGAAGAAAACAAGATGGCTGATGAAGTAAACTGAATCTATTCTTAGACAGAAAGATCTGTTGAATAAATTTCTGTTGTTTCACTGTTGATGTGATATACCAGGAGTGTAGTATAGATACTGAATGAAGTAGTGATACCAGTAACTCATGATAAGTGCTTGTGATTATGGAAGGAACAAGGCTGCCTGGTAGTATGCAGGTTTGGGGAATTTCATGAGAAAGATAAAACTGTTTCTGTTTCTGGGGAAATGTGGGAATAAAGGAGTAATTTCTTCCCTAATTAAAGCCAATTCAACATTTACATGGTTTAAGCAACAGTAGGTGATTTGTGGGATGGTGGGGTTGGTTAAAATGAGCTAGGGGAGGTGACCTGGTTCACAACCCTGCTCAAAGCAGGGTAAGCTATGGCATCAGACAAGACTGCTCAGGGATTTGTCCAGTTGGATCTTGAAAACTTCCAAGGAGGGGTACTGTACAACCACTCTGTACCACCACCTGCCCCATTTTCAGACTGTCCTCATGGGGAAAAAGCTTTTCTTTAAATCAAGTCTGAAACTCTCTATTTCCATGTATGGGCATTTGTGTCTCATTCTCCCATCCTGTACCACTATGAGGAATCTAGTTCTGTCTCCCTGATGACCCCTTGTAGGTACTGAGAGGCTGTTAGATGCCCCTAAAGTGATCTCTTCTCCAGGCTGAAGCAGCCCAGCTCCTCCTGCCCCTGCTCATACACCAAGGACTTCAGCCCCTACTGCCTTAGAACATTCTAAAAGCTCCCTCCAGTTTTCCCATGTGTTTCCTGCATTGCAGGTCCCTAAACTCAATGCCCTTTCTAGAGCGGTGAGTGCCACAGGGAGGATCCTGTTTCCTTGGTCTGTGTACCATGCCCCTGTTCACACACATAGGAGCTGTTGGCTGCCTTTCCTTCAGGGCACATCATGTGCTCATGTTCAGCTTGCTGCCTCCCACCTCCCAGGGCCTTTCCCACGGAGCTGCTCCCCAATACTTTCATCTTTCTCTGGAGAAAAGCTTAGATGATACACTTATATTAGGCCCCTGCCTTGCAGATGTTTATCTTTTCCACTGTGCTGGGTGGAATACAAAGTGTCATCCTAGCATGCATTCCTCATAAAAGGGTAATTTAGTACCCTTGACTTTACTGGGATGAGTCATGAGCCACGAGTTACTCATGTGCATAAATGTTTTCAAGATCACGCCTGGAGCATGTACCTGGGTTTGGAGGTCTTTTGATTGACAAATTCATTCTGTTCTTTTTTCTTTAAATATTCATTTGTTAACTTAAAAATCCACTTATTCATACATTACTCATTAAAATATGAATAAAGTTAGTTATAAAAGGTCTAACCTATAAAAAACCCACTCGTTTTTTTCTTAATTCTTTTGCAAGCTCTTAGGAAAAGTATTATTCCCATTATATTTGAGGGATGCTAATGATTAACAAGGTTCCTTATTACTGGTGTATGCTGATATTTCAGCACTTTGAAGATGAAAAATCTTGGCTTTTCATCATAATGATTAAACTGTTATCTCTGTCCACTTCAAAATCCTTTAAATAAAAGATCATTTATTAGTAATAAAGGATTAAACTGCCTAGGAATGATGCAAGGACATCTTAATTTTCATTGCTTAATAAAGCAAATGTGAATTCTCAGATTTATATTTATCTTTTTTTTTTTTTTTTTTTTTTTTTTTTGCTTGAATTTCTCTCAAGGTCTCTTTATAAGTAATTTCAGCTGGTAGCTAATTCACCTTATTATTGCACCTTCACAAGTGCATCCTCCAACCAAAAACTGCAAAAACTTAATGTGCTGCATCATCTTTATGAAAAACATTCCAAGTTTGATGATTTCTTAATTTATTGAAGCAAGATTTGCTTGCAGAGAATGATTCTAGGTTTGAGATGAATTTACTCATCTTTTGCATTAGTAGAGAAAAGTGATGGTACTTGGTTTCTTTTTTGCCAGGTAGCTGCCTTTGACTGGAGATATATTTTACCTCTGAGAATGAAGTCCAAAGACAGGATGAACCTCATTCTTGTTTGATAGCAAAAAAAGGAGGACCATTTTCTTCCTCTTCTCCCTTCCTCTTCTCCAAGAGTTTAACTTGTAATCTTGACCATGAGTCTGAGACATAGATACCTCAGTGGACAGGTATGTTTCTTCTGCTCTGTGTGAGCTAAAGACAGTGGGATGGAGCACCCATGGCTGTGGAAGCACCAGAAAACTGGCTTTGCCTTCCTGTAGAAAAGCAAAGTCTTGGGGTTTATGACTTGGGGACAGTAACAGTGCTATGTATTATTTGAGGCTCCCTCCTCCCCCTTGGACTCCTTCCTTCTGCTTGGTGCTGTGGAAGGAAAGCTGAAACATGTGGAATTTCAGATGGACCTTGCTGCTATTTGAGGTTTTCCTGTTGGAATTAAAAGCATGGTGATTAAAATTTAAAGATGCATATCCAAGAAAAATGCTCCCTGTTTAGTAAAATAATTAAAAGCCTCCACGGTCTCTGCAGTAAGTGGCTATGGAGGGATGAATGGGAGTGCTGTAGAAGAAGTGTTACTTGCTTTAATCAGCATTACATTAACCAAGTGGGATCCAGGCAGGAGAACTGCTAAAAATCTATCATTCAGTATGCTGTGCCATTTCCAGACTCTTGGGGAGTGCTTCATGATAATTTTGCATTTCAGACACACTGTGGTTGGGTCAGAGCAGAGTAAATCTAAGCCATATTCCTCCCCAGAGTGCTTATATAATTTGAAATAAATAAAAACTTCCTACAACAGAGTATACTACATCAGAATACCACCCCTCTGTCAGCCTTCAAGGTATTTCTGTCAGCCTCTGTGCTACTTTAAGCTCCTATATAGGTGGCAAATGCTTATCTTGGCACTAAACCTCAGTGACACAAATGCTGCATTTCAGCAGCAAATGATGTTGAAAGGGAGAGCAAGAGAGCTATGGCACTCACTCCTCTGTACAGAGAAAGGGTGTATTTTCAGATTTTTTTTTTTATCCATCCAACCCTACAGCCTTCTCTGCTCCTTCAAATGCATACAGGCTACTCTGAGCATCGAATTGTATGTGGTGGCCACTAAAATTACACTGATGGCTTCTAGGAGGCTCAAGTCAGCAACAGGTGCCACCATGAGCAGCAACTTAAAAGTGTTTAAAAATGTGTGGAAGTGGGAGAGGTTGGTCATTCAACCCAAAGGCTCCCAGTATCTCCTGCATATAGTGCTGAGGCTACCTAGATTATATCTTGCCAAACTGCAGTATTCAGCTGCCTGTATTCTAACTTTCCATACTGCTGTATTCAAATTAATGGCACACAGTATGTTCCAGGGCTTGTGCACTGAACTGCTTGTAACTGCAGTTGTTCACCACAAAAGCTTCTTCCCCATTAGAACTGCTTCCAAACATCCTACAGCAAACAGAACAATGAATTTCTTGTGCACAAACCTTATAATATGGATCTCTAGAAGAGAAATACAGAAGGAGCCATATTCCCAACTATAGCTTCTGGAAGCTGTTGTAAGATGCACCCGATTCATTTAACTTGTAGAAACTCTACACCTTCTTTCTGCAGCTGAAAAACATTCAGCTGTTTTTATAAGCATGCCCTGCTTGGTCTACAAATTAGACACAAACCTTCAAAGATCTTTGCATTTGATCTAGCAATTTCTCTTAAGCAATCTAATTATTTAATTTTGGTTGCATGTATGGGGAGTCCCATTGAAGTAATCTCTATAAAGTATAACAAATCCTTAAGTGTAGCAATGAACAACAGTGTCAGAACCAGGCCCAGGAAGGTGATATTTCAGATGCCAGGTCTGAAACCATTGGGTGAGGGATTTGGTGTGTGTTTTCCTGTGTGGTGGTCTCTTCCTATTTATTATTTTGGGTGACAAGGCATGTTCTCCTCTGGACTTTCCTCAGTACTTGGCAAGGTTTACATTTCCTCAGGGATTTTTTCCTAGCCATGTTCTCCTGTCACAACCTACAATTTTTGTTTTGAGCTTAGTAGTAAAATGCACAGTAATTGGACTGCAGCAGCATATGATGAAGATTTTAGGTCTGCTTCACTTCTCTGTCACCAAGACCTCTGCATGACCCTGCTTCCACAATCTCTGCCTTCCCTGCTTTTACCGGCTCTTGTGGGCTGTTAATCACATATTGTTTCCCTGACTCTAATTAGGGGGAATCTAAAATGTGTTACTTATTCCAACAGTTTCTGGAAACTGTGGGCATTATATGCCCAGTACAATAACAGAAATATTACTCTGAAAGCAAGGTCCATAGACAGATTTGGAGAGGGGACTTTCCTTACAGATATTATACGAAGGTCTATAATATTTATTCCTGGAATATTTTTGTGCAGTTTGACTGAAAGGGGAGGGAAGACATTTTCCAGAAAGAACATTTGTGTAATATATGGAGCAGTTATTTATTATAAGGTATGGAGAATTTTGAATTCGGCAACTATTTTCCCTGCTGCCCCTGGCTAAGTTCCCACTACTGGCATAGTCATGATAGCAAAATGCCACCTCTCTTAGCTATAGAGGAGAGTTGCTTGCTTGCTTGCTTGTTTGGGAAGAATTCACCAGCTTTGGATGGAAAGTTCTTTATCTTTTCTTTCAGTAGTGCCACTTCTAATAGCTTTGCAGCTCTCCAAATAAATTAAGCTGTAAGTCTCACTTCTAAACTCAAGAGTACACATGCATTTTTCAAAACTGAGGTCTTAAGTGGGAATTTTACGATTTTGTCGAACATCCCCAATTGGTAGTATTGTACCTGTGACCCAGGGTAGGTGCTTTTCTGCCTCCCCTAAGGCATCTCCAGGCCAGGCTGTGTGTCTTTATTGTACCTGGGATATTCACATGATGTTACTCTGAGCTGCAGAGCAGTGCAGGCATTAGCCATGCTCACCTGGAAGGTGAGCCACTGGAAAGAGAAGGATTTTAGATGGTGACAAGGTATATGATTGTACATATATGAAACTAGAGAACTGATAAACATCCAAAGATTTTACAAACATCAATTAATTTTCTGGAGCATGAACAAGTATCTTTCTTCACCTAGTTTGCCTGAACAATTTCCTTTATCTTTCAACCTTTACTGCTCATAGTAGAGCTCCTTCCCTTACAGTGAATTTGCAAAATGTGGTCTTTCTGGAGAAACTGTTACTATAGCCTGTTCTTTGAGGAAACAAAGATTTTAAAGTCAGTTATTTGAAAGCCCACAAACATTCACTGGATTTATCTCTTCTTACCATTCTCCTTATCTCACCACTTGTTTCTCCTGACTACCCTCTTGTACTCTTGCAATGAACATTTATTTATGTAGATCAAAATACAGTATTCATAAATTACTCCAGAACAGCTCCATTTCCGTATGTGTTCTCTGTCTAATGCAGCCAAAAGCTTTAAGATACACTCAAGACTGTGTCATTCATGGCAGGAGCCTGGCTTAATATTCAGCCAGTGCACTCCAGTCACAAGGTATTTTTTCAGCCAGTGTTCTTAATCAGTTCAAACTCTGAAATAGATTAACAGATCTAAAGTCATTAAAGACATCAGTACGAACCTTAAGAATATTTATGAATTCTTCAGATCATCTTTTTAATTCCAGATTAAATATTTGTTATTTTCAAGCGCTTTCTAAAATTATCTTCATCATAGATATTTGGTTGCTTTCAGTATGACCACCATTTTCTTTTGCCATCAAAGATAATCATGCAGGGAAAAAAATATGTTCACTAATAATAGCTTGTTATTCCTTTTTATTGCTAATCAACATTTTTTTACTTTTTGAGAAATATCCCAGTGTAGAGTCAATGAGGGATTTATACCATGTTGTCCCCATTTCAGTGTGTGGAAAAAGAATAAAGTGAACAGTGTGCAAAGACACCACATGCTGATTGATTTTGCATAAATAATTTGGTGAAGGTTTGTGGAAATGGAGATGATCAGCAAAAATCAGCCTAATTTGCCAGGTCCTATCACTGCAGAACAAGGCTACTCTTACTGGGAAAAAGTATTCACAAAATTTCTCACTAGCTAAATTCTGTTTCTCACACTCTGACTTAAATGGATTTACACTGGAAGATGTCTGTGCTAGAATAAAATTGCCTCCGGTTCTTTACAAAAAATACAAAAGGCCATGTAATTTTTATGTCAAATTTATCACCTTTCAGCTGTCCTGCCCCATTGATATGGCACGTCAAAAATGCTCATCACTGAGGGGTTTCAGTGGCAAAGCATTTTATAATTGCTAATGAATCCCAAATAAAATGTGCATCGAGGCTGATCATTCTTTCTTGCTCTGATCCTTTAGACTTTCATATTTGTCTTAACTCCTTATCAGAAAACCAGTAAACACTCAAAGTGTTTTCAAAACATGACTGGTCTTTTTTTTTTTTAGATCATATAAGTCAGATTCATAGGTTTAACACAGAGTTTTCTGTCTTGCTGTATCTCAGAATCTTCCCACTGAACACTTTTCAAATTAGGGTCTCTCTACAAAAGTTTTAGTTTACCTGAAACAAGCACTTTTTAAGAAATGTCCTATGTGTTTACTAAAATACTTGTGTAAAAAGGTTTGTAGGTGAGACAGATACAATGTTGTATCTATGTTAAGATATGAAAATGAAAACTCAGAAGTCTGTTGGTTTTCTTTCTGTAGCATACCTTGGGATACACTTTAATAGTACTTTTAAAATACAATAATTTTTTTACAGGAAATGTTATAGGAAGCTAAGAAAATTTCCCTTTTTTCTTTGTGTCCACTGTTTATATGCATAACAACTTACAACATTCTCTTTCTCCTTCTCCCAGAAAAAATCCCCCTGCTTCAGAAATCCATTTATACTTGGACAGGAAGAGTAGTTTAAAGCATAGGAGAAAACAAATTAGGTGTTTTGAAACATTTAGAGTAAAAAGGTATTTCCAGAGCATACCTGTGTTTTTAAAAAGTTTCTTTAGGTATTATGGAGAAGAATAAATATTTTGCTTTGTTTTCCTTCAGAATATAGATCATATTAATGCTGCTCTTCTTTACAGACACAAACAAAAATCCATTATGTGCAAGTGTATGATTAGAGTCAAATAGTTCATTGGTCTGAACATTAAAAATATCTACGTGCACATTAACTTGACAACTGATTGGGGGTGTAACCCTGGCACACAAATCCCTCAGTTCCAGATGGTGTATAGCCATAGCTTCATCTCATTGACTCAAACTACATTATTACATGAATGCATTACTCCCATTCAAGTGAAATATTGATCCACATAATTTCTGTCCTTTGTTACTCATTCTTAAACTAGGTCATTGAAGTGCTGTGATTACAGAATATTATTGTTCTAGACTGATCTGTGCTTGCTCTTATAAACTACTGGTCTGATTTTCTGAAGTTGATTTTTTCCCCTTTTTTGGTGAATTCCATTTTCAACCTTATTTTGTTTCGAGTTATTGGGTTTATGTAATTTTGTCATCGTAGCAACATCGTACGTGATTAGAGAGATGTAGTGTTTCTAAAGGACCAAGAGAAAACACTTAAAAAAGAACCACTTTCCCTTTGATCAGCAACCCATAGAAACCTGCTGGCTTCTTGCAGACTTTATAGCTCTTTTAATTAACTTAGTACTGGCTTTGCTATTATACAGAACTAAACCACTGTAAGAATGTTAAGGCGATAATAAACATCTCATTTAAATCCACTAAAGAGAGAGAAAAGTAATTTACAGCAAGATCTCTGTCCTTAGTTTACCCTTTTGTGTCAAACATTTGGAGAACATCTGGGAACTGACACAGTTTTTCTTAGGACATAAAGGAGTCCCTCTGGAGGAAGCAGCCTCACTTAGTGAGTGAGATGAGAAACATCCATTCTGAGCTGCCTAAAATATGTCTGAGAAGCTGGGATCAGTATCAGCTTGCAAAATTTTCTTCATTTCCATTTCCTTCTTTTAGTGACTGCAACCCCCAGTTTTAGAATTATAGCAATCTAATAATTTTTTATTATTTTTTAAAAATCTTTTTCAGCTTAAGCCTCAATGCATTGATGACTTTTAATCCATGGATTTCCAAAAAGGAGGAAAATTTGACTCAACTAAATTCCTTCTGACTGAAAAAATGGTATTATGTCTATTTTATTGAAGAAAAAGAGATCTCATTATTTTAACAAGTTTCATGGTTACCTTTAGGCAAAGAAGGGAGGAGTTTAGAGAGGGCTTAGGAAAGAATATTGAAAAAAATCTAGAAATCTAGACAGCCCATTTCCCACAGCAAGAGATTTAAGAAGTTCAATTTATTTATTTTTTAAATAGTAATTTGAGAGATTTTTTGATCAAGTGTGGCAAGAATCTCCATAAATAAACAATTGCAGGTGCTGTAGAGATTGTTCATCCACTGATGATCAGCAAGAGGCTGAAACTGATCATGTTCCAAATGGAAAAAAAAATGGGAATTTCTGGCAATGATTGTACCAAAACTCAAATGGAGGGGATAGAATCTGGGTTGCTTAATACCCATAAATCCTGAATAGATATATTTATCAAAATTAATCTCTAACTTTGTCAGATTTTGCAGACATAATGCAGGCAAGTGGACTATTTGATAAGCCCTTCATGTCCTGACAATGCCTGCTACCACAGAACTGGCCTGAACTAAATTTTTCATCTCAGATGATAATACTTAAGTTTAAAATGCACATTCTGAATGAATTTGATAAGCAATGATCTTTAAAGTTCATTAGATGCTTTTTCCTTTAATGACTTAATTTTGATTTTTCAGTGGCTAAGTTAAGCTTAATATTCTATCTTTATACTCAGATTTGTAACAAGGAAGTTGTACAGGGCGCACCTAGGCTTAGCTGCAGGTCTGCACATTCAGCAGTGTCCATCCCAAATCCTGCATTCCATACATCCCAATCTGGGACCCTTTCATTTCCCAACACTTCACTTTCTCTGGCTAGTCTTGTCCAAGGAACTTGGAAACATTCTCAATGTTCTAGCTAGGGCATAGTCATTGTAATTAGAAAGTGGAAAATTGCTCTGTAATTGCACAGGAACACTTACATGGTATCTGCTGTGAGAAGCTGAGAACTTCCCGAAAAGCATGTGTTTTCCTCTGAGGGACAAAGATCCTTTGGCAGGCACTAGGCAGTGCCCCTTTGGGGAAGCAGCACGAGGGATAAGAAAGCACCTTAGGACATGGCATTCACTACACAGCTCCTTGAAAGCATGAACCTCTTCAAGATTTCCCGTGAACCCTGCGAAACCTTCTCTTAATTATGAATTGTGCTAATCCACTCAGGAACAACAGCAATCCTGTAGGATTTGTCACTATTATCAGCTAACCAAAGCAGTTTCAATAACTGAATCAATCCAGAGGACTGAAAAGACTTGCAAAAAGATGTGTAAATTACAACAATGGATATATTAGAGGTAACTGTGAGCTGTTTCTAGATATTCTGTGAACAGGAGAAATAGCTAAACTCATTAAGACCACAATTCCTTGCAAAATAACTGTTTCAGTCTTAGTCATGAAACATCATACACAGACAGACAAATTGTCTGCTATTAAACCTGGTCCCTAATGCACACAGTTTTTCAGGAATGGGGCAGGATGTCACTTTACCTTCACCCCTCTGTCACTTGCCCCAGTAGTCTCATTGCAGAAATGTTTTTCTGCAGTGCTTTTCTGTGCTGTGTTAATAGCTGTCACAATTGCTAACCCAAAAGTACTGCTGTATTTGGCACTTTCATCTCTTCCATCTTGCTTGCCAATAGCCCCAAACTGCTTGCTGAGGTGGAGAAAGAATTGAATTAATCCAAGCTCCATGATGAGACACATACCTGGATTCTATTACTAAATTTATTTGGAGTTCTTGCTCTTGCTGCTTGCTATTGTTTCAAGAAAGGTTGAAATTCTGATGCTGATGGAGATTATGGGCTGTTGTCTGAACAACATTTTACTGTTCAGACCTTAAAAGGAAAATCGCTCTTTTCAAAATGCAATGTGGGTGCCATGATTATTTCACTCCAGCAGCTTCATTCCATTGAAACAGTGATGAAATTATCAAAACATTGACTCAGAGTTCTTGCTTGTATATGTTCTCTCACAATATGCAGGAATTCAATGCACAAGAGAGTAAAATAATGAGATTAACCACATATCTTTTTATGTCTTTTGCTATTTACAATTATGAGAAAAATAGAGCAAAAATAGATTAAATTCTGTGTGCTTTGTAGGAATTTGGTATCTCACAGGACACCTTTTAATGTCTTCAGTTCTGTGACTTTGGACTAATACAGTGGCTTTCAAATTCAAGTACACCCTGTGCTTCCAAACTGTCATTGAATGAATTGGCAGTCTTCCTCTTTTTTATTTCAATGGATCATTTGATCAAAATAAACAAGTTACAAATCCAAAAGTTTTTAGCGTATATATTTGTTAGGAGGCAAAAATTTTACATGTCCTATTTCTGCATAGGCAACATGATTTGTACAAATCTCCAGAATGCTTCATTGACTCCAATCCACTTCATAGTCCATTGGGTATGAAATAAAACCAGAAGAAAATTGGCATTTACTGTCACCTTTTCACTTCAAGGGCCTATTGTGCATCCCAAATATCTCTGAAGACACAGTAATGCATTACAAGGCCATCTATCACAAGCATGAAATCGCTGATGGTGTTACATAGAAGATTTTAATACCACAGAGATTGTCTCTGAAGTATGAACTTTGTGCTCTTGGTGATAAGAAAGAGCACTGAAATGACTGTGGATTTCATCTGAGGAAAACAAGAACAGAAAGGAATGGTAGTTTGCTGCTCCTGCAACATTTGATGCTTGGTCTTGGTGGCTCAGCCATGTAGGTTCATGGGAGAGGATTTCAGAGTTGGGACTGTTTTGACATCCTGAGAACAACAGGAATATTCTCTCGCTGTTGACACAGATTAAAGCGGGAGAGGAAGAAAAAGAGTTTTACTGAGAAGATGCAGTCAATGACAGGGAGGCCATTTCCACTCCATACACCTTGTTAGTAAGAGCTTTACATCCAACTTCCTTCTGGAAACTACAAAATACATAATAAAATTAATAACAGTTCATTGCCTCCAGCTGCTCACAAGAAACAGATGCAGTTCTGGACCTATTTAGTCAGCATTTCTTCCTTCCCAGTTATACCTCATCTTGAGCAGGGAATGTTTGAATAATGAATTGTGTATTTGACTATGAAGTAGGGCAGATATATATAAAATTATTCTACTTAACTGCTGCATTTTACTAAGAAGCAGTTTTACAGTTAAGCACAGGATTGTGAGGAATGTGCAGTTTTGGCTTCATTTGGGACATTTCCTCTCAGTTGCATCCAGTGTGAGATAAATGTGCAGAGCAAGGAGAGTTCTTTGCCCTGACATGAAATGGCTGATCTTACCCTCCATCCTGGGCATACTCTTGGACTTTTTTACCTGCCTGAATCTTTCTTTTCCCTTTACAGATGAGAGACAACAACATACCCATACCTGTGACCCCTCTGCCAAGGCATCTCTCTGGAAATTTTTGTTTGAAATGTTGCAGATCCCCTTTTCTGAAATGTGTTGTGACCCAGGCGCATATCCACTGCAGAAACATTTCAAGGGAAATCATATGAGTTTCTAAGCCTATTAAAAATATGACTTACATGTCCTATATGATTCAGGGTAAAATATTTCCCCTTGCTCAAAAGTATCTAATTATGTCTGAAAATAGGAGCCAGAAAAAGAGGAATTTTTCCATTTACCATTGACCTTCATATAAGGATAGCCAAATCAGCTTTGTAAATGAAGCCTTGGATAAACACTTTGCAAGACTTTAGAACTCCTATATAACTCAACTGACAGAAAATTGAGAGGTTATTCAGATAGTCAATTACATGTTAAATGAAAAACAGGCTGGAAGCATTCATAATTTAGAAGAAACTTGTAAGTCCCAAAAGAAAGAAAAGAGAAACTATTTTAGGTACATTTCTACTTCAAATTAAACAGTCATATAATGGCTAGAGCTATGCCTGCAGCTTACATCGCAAAAAAAAAAAAATTAAATTAAATAATAATAGCAAAAAAATGACAGTAATACATTTAGACAGCCTTATTTAAAGAACCAGGGGACTGGAAACAAATGGTTACAGCTAGAGCTATAAATAGTCCAGGTAAAAGATAATGATAATAATGACATATGAAACACCAGGTTAGGAAGAATTTTAAGTGGCAGCACCAAAGGCTTTTATTCTGCAGCCCCCCATGTCCTGACTGTCCATAGAGGTGCCTGAGAAGGTTGCCATCATGGTGCTCTCACCAAGGAATCCCCTGAAGTTAAGCACTGGCTGGCTCCTCCCCTGCCCTGCCATTTTCTGCTATCCGTCTCCTTTGGGAAGGACCTCAGGGAGTCCATCTTGGCCATCTTCTTTCATGGAGATTTTGGGAATTTTTAATCAGATGTGATTTCTTTGAAACTGACCGAAAGGTTCAGAAAATGTTTTGGAGGCAGGAGAGACACAGGCGCTCAGGCAGTAATCAAATACATCTAATTACCTCAGGAATGCAGGTAAAAAGTAATGCCCAATGAAGAATTTAATTTAAAAGCTGTTTTTCTTTCACATGCTCTGTGATTCTTTGAGCTTCTCAGTCTTGGTTATGAGATGGAACCTCATCAGTGTATATAAATATTCAGAGAGGGAGTGCCAAAAGGAGGGATACAGGCTCTTCCCAGTGATGCTGAGCAATAGGACAAGAGGCAATGGGCAGAAACTGAAGTTCCACAGGAAATGGATGGGCACAGGAAGTTCCACCTGAATATGAGGAAGAACTTCTTTAATGTGTGGGTGATTGCACATGAGAACAGATTGAACAGAGAAGTTGTGGAGTCTCCCTCACTGGGGATATTCAAGAGCTATCTGGACACAATCCTGTGAAATGTGCTTTGGGATGACCCTGCTTGAGCAGGAGGTTGGACCAGTTGCCCCACTGACATCCCTTCCAACCTGACTGGTTCTGTGATTCTGTGAGTATTATAAACAATCCAGAGCTAGGAAAGTAAGAATTTTGAGGCTGCAGAGATTCACAGATTCATCTTACTGTGACTCATACGTTTAATTCTTTCATTACCTTGCCTTTTTCTTAAGATACTCAAGCTGACTTCTGCTGAGAAGGACGCTTTTTCCAAATTTTCTAACATCTGCATTTCAGCGTTAGTAAGTAGTTGAGAATCTTGCTGTTTAGTGTGCCAGAGACAATGTTTTCCACGCTGGAAAAATTATTCCAAAAATGGGGAGAGCGTGTTACATCAAGCCAGTGTTATACTAGTCACAGATTTAGCATTGAGCAAGACTGAGAGATAAAATGATTCTTGCTAATAAGAAAACACACATTTGCTATTATGAAATAAAGTTTAAAAAATATAACAAAATTATTGAGTTCATGCTTACTATAAAAAACTTTCTGTGCTACTCCAATGTTGTCATGGTTTTGCAGGTCAGCCCGCACTGGTCTCTGCACCCTGCCCTGGGTTTCTTAGGTGCTGGGAAGGTCCCAGAACTGTGTCTTTCCCACTCCCAGCTGAGGCTGAAAAGTCAGGCTAGAATGTAATTTCCCTCTGAAGTTTTTTCTTTTCTCATGACCAGCCATACTTCTGAGTTCATGTCATCCCCACTTTTGAAGGCTGCAGTTTAGATTCACATTTCCATTTTAACTAGAAGCAACAGAGACCTGGCTTTAGGTATCAGTGTGTTCTGTTCTGTTTACTGTGCCCTTAGAGCAATCCATAGATAGGGCAATCTGTTTTGTCATGAGATATGAAATGTACAAGATTTATTGCATTTTTTTTGCTATAGTCATGACTCTACATATGACAGTAAATCTAAAAGATGACAGATATGTTGTTTGGATGGCACAGCACACCGATATGCTTTGTGTAATTGAATAACAGAGGTTTACCACCCTGCAGCTGAAGTTGTTTTAGGTCTTTCCTTAGAATGTAAATACTCAAACTTTTAAGGGTTACAGATACTTTTCTACTGTGAGCTCTAGCAGATACAGAGCTCTGATCCTTTGCATAATAATATGAAATCTGCTTGAGCATTAATTCTGCTCCTAACTGTAGTTTGAACAAGAGAGTATGGCCAGACTGTTATTTAATTGGATTTTAGATATATCATTTAGCCACAGTAGATTACATTTTTCTTGGAAAATTCACTGTAGTGGTTTAAACTGTAAAATGTTTGAAAAACATAGATTTTGCAAATTATATCCCTTGTATAACCATATAAGGGATATCTATAAATGCAGGTCATTACTAAATCCCTTAAGGAAATATAAACAATGGCCACTGAGTATGTTTGGAGAGGACTGGGTAGTTTGGGTGAAATAGCTTTCTGGGACAGGATATGCTGTGGCATGTCTTATTAGTTGTTGACTCCCTTGGTTGATTACGACAGCTTTCATGTCACTGCTGAGCTCTTCTGAAGGAGAAGAGTTTGGGTGCATGCATAAATATTAGGATGTCACAGTATAATTCATTTAAGTAATCAGTCAGCTAGCTGATAGCAGACTGATGATATATTTAAATTAGAGAGAAACAGTTTCAGGGTAACTCCTGTCTTGTTAGCTGGAGTGCTGTTATGGTTTGACACTGGCGCAATGCCAGCACCCCCATGAAAATGCACCTTCCTAAATAATTGCTGTGAGATGTGATCAGGAACAGAGTAGAGCAGGCCCAAGCTTAATAACAAAGAAAAGAAATTTATTAAATTACTACTACTACTATAAAAACTACAAACACTAAATCCTGGATGAAGACCTTCCAAAACACCCCTCCTCCTCCCACCTAATTTGCAAACAAACTCAACAGTGAGACACCACCCAGGATCCTGATTAAGTTGCCACCCTTCAGATATTCAAATACTCAATCTTGCAAGGGAGACAGGAGTCTCTCCTGTGCCACAGACCCCCCAGGAAACACAACTGCCACCCTTGTGTTTCCATGTCACACATGGCAACCGCCCGGAGAAAATCTGCCATGGTGACACTCTCCTTTCCATGTCACAGTGCTCTCACCACCGTGCATGGACAGACTGCTCATAGGGCTCCTTTAAGGATGCTTTGCCATGGACCAAAAGAGACAACAGTTCAGTTTCTCATCTTGGGACTACAGTCCCCCCCATTTTCCCCTGGGGCTGAGGGTCCAAGAACAGAGGTCTTCTTCTCCTCTTCTTCTTCCTCGAAGATAGAGGGCTTTTCCACACCTTCTCCAACTCTCCTCTGTTCTCTCTACTCCTCTGTTGGTAATCACTGAAACAGGTCTCTTGACACACCAATGCACCCCCCTAAGTGCAGCTTCTGTCAGGAGAATTTGGTTCAGTCTATGGCTAACAAGAAAAGTCCAGCCACAAGCCACTCCATCATCTCCTTCCACTCAAAAATTTCCTCTTCTATCAACTCGGATCCCAGACTGTCTCTCTTCTACTTCAAATCAAGGAGGAGTAATATTTTACAAAGCCTTCATTTCTCAGGAAAGAGTTAAAAGTTCAGACTCCCTTGATGGCTGATATCTCTGCCCAGCAGCCGATTCCCAAGGCCAAGGCTGGACACCTTCCCCCCTCTCCCTTCTCCTCCGCCGGCAAACTTACAGGTGCCGTCCAGACTCTCTGTCTCTTCCCTCTGGGAGGTGGGGGGAAATGACAAAGACATCTCCGCTTCTCTCCACCCTTCCGTCCACAGGAGCTGGCTCGGTTCCAGTCCTTCTACCCCTCGGCTCACCTTGACCAGGCCTCATGGCTTCCCCTCCCCCAGGGGCAAGGGAGATCTGCACAGCACCCTGACCAGAACCAAAGAGAGCGAGCTCTTGGGAGCTCCTGCTTTTAACCCCCTGTGTTCTCAGAGGCGTATCAACACCTTCAGTGGTCACTCCAGGTGCCAATATCCAAACCTGACCACTGATTGGTATGACCCAACTTCCTGAAAAAATTCACTTCCATGTCAAACCACGACAAGTGCTCACCAGTTAATGTAAGTGTCTGAATGTTGCATTATTGAATGGGTCTCTCAGGGCATATAGGCACTAGGAGGTTAAAGCATGTATCCCATGTAGGCTTCAGTTTCAAGCTGGTCTTGAGACTGATGCTCAGTTCTACTACAACGTCTCAAGCTATGTTTAAATTAACTTATTACTTAAGTAGTAGGTTTAAATAAACCTATTATTTAAGTAGTATTTTTATAAATGACACTCTTAAATATAGTGTCCAACATTTAGACCACTGTAAATGCTAATTACTTTGTTGCTGTCCCTTAGCACCTAAATAAAAAACTATAGGATGTACATGGCATTGAAAGTAATGGAAAAGGTGGGCTGGAATGAGTGGACCCACAGAAATATGGAGTAACAGAATTTCAAGAAGTCTGCAATGAAATACTGAGCTCTCTGAATAATGAGTAATTGTACCATTATAAATATCCACTGGCCAACGCATTGGCTTGGAGAAGTGTTGCTGCATGATGAAATATGCCAGCAGATTGAAACCCTGCTGCTTGCAGGGACATCATGCAGAGATAGATGGGGACAGAACACAGCTTTCTTTGTCATGATGGAACAGTTTCAACCACTCTAGCAGCCTATCATTAGGCTGGTGGAAACAAAAACTTGAGACACACCTGGGTCTTACAGTGAGCTGTAAAAGACACAGCACTAACTGGGGGCCCAGCTCCTTTGTCCCCTTCTCACAGCACCTATCCTCAACTTGCTGCCTGACCCCAAGCACCTCTGAAGAAGCAATGTGAGCCAGCACAGCTGTTTGTTAGTGCTCAGGTGGAGCTAAAAGACCCAAATCAGCAGTTACTTTCTAAAAATGACAATTTCAGCCCTCTTTTGAAAGAAGGCAGCCAGGTAAACTGTTACTGTGAAATGTGCTATAGCTATGCTTAGCACAGTGCGCTACAGTGAATATTTTGATTTAACTTTCACAGCCCTGAAAACACAGGCAGCGTCTGGCGGTGCAAGAGCCATGCAAATTTCATGAGTAGGGAAACAGCAGATTCCTGCACTTCTCACTGACACTGGCTCAGTGCAGGCTCTTGCTTGAAAAACAGCCTGAGAGAGGGGTCGTAAATCCAGATGCAGCACAAAAAAGAAGCAGCAAGAATAAGCAGACCAGAAACTGGCATTTTCTGAAGGATAGGGAATGAAAAGATCTTCTTACACCTTTTCCAGTGACACATGGCACGTAGTTACATAGAGTGCTCTGTGGTGTATCACCCCCAGTAGTTTATCTGGGGGTGCTCCAGGGGATGCTCCAGGGATGCCTGCAGGTTCCTGAGGTTGTTGCTTTGGGTCCACATGCATGAGCCCCCATCTTGAATCTAGATCTGTTTCTAAACAGTAGCAGATCTGTCTTTCTCCAGCTGATTCTGGAAGTAATGGTGGTATGGCAGAGGGATTTACTTAGCCAAACTCATTAAAAAATAAAAGAGCCTGTGAGAACGTGGTATTACATAGTATAGTGTATCTGTAAATATGGGCCATGATCAAGGAGTGTATTAATGTAATTATCTTGTTTTGGTAATATTTTTCCTTATTTGCTGATTGGTATTTATATTCATGGGAAATTTGCAAGGACCTTTTATCTAAGTGCTCATAATACCCTTCCTAAAAACTTCAGATAACATAAGAAAAGAGAAACTGGCTATTGCCAGGGCAGAACTATTCCATTTATTTTACAGCTGAGCAGGTGAGGAGAGAATTGATCAGGCAGCCTGCTGAAGGCCAGACACCAATTCTATGTCTGTGAGTTTTTCTAACAGAGGTCTTATGAAATCCTATCTGATGCAGCCACATCCTAGACAGTCAGAAATAATGTACAGATATATACAGCAATTCCAAGTATCTCCTGGGGCAGAGTGTGCACACAGGAATAGCAACACTATGCAGCCTGTGGTGATCCCAATGATAAAACCAAATTTAGAAAAAAAGAGAACCCTTTGCTTTTTGTTTGGTCAGGTTTTATTTGCTTTCTTATTTTTCTTAGTTTCTGTTTCCCCTGGAGTACTGTCTTTTCATTTTTATCTTTGTAACAGAACATTTAGTTTTCAGTAGTCCCCGGCATGTAATTCCATCAATAAATCCTTTCACACTTGATGACTGAAAAGTGCCCAATATCAACCTGTTGATCCTGTTTGTGCATGAGAAACATCAGAATCCTGATCTTTCAGGGCACATGTAGTTACTGTGAAAAGTAAATATGGCTCCTAATTTGGCCTTACCTTTTGCAGCATCTATGCCCAGTTACAATTTCTGGAAAATATTGATACTTACAGATTAAAACATAGTGATTTCAGGGAAATTTAGACAGGAAGCTGATAGAATTCTTAAAAGCTTAAGCTCTGTATAGAATCAGCAGCTTTTAGCTCTACATTTCCATTGTTATGTCTGTCATAGAAATACCATTTAGCTTTTTTCTTCTCTTGCCTCTCACTTATTTCCCAGCATTTTTAGTGATGCAAGACTTGTTGATACATGTGAGAGAAAAATTATGTGAATACTGGTGCAGAAAGTATGGTTGTATATGATGTTCATGCTTTCCATCAGGTTGCTTTTAGTTCTGTCAGTAAGACTCAGTAATGGAGGAAGATAACATGCTTTCAAAAATACACAAAAAATCTGCATCAAAATTGCACCCTACCATGTGATTCAAGCAGCAAAGAGTATTGTCAGTAGGGACTGCTAGCTATGCAGATGGATTTAGCTCCTTAGAAACATCAGAAATTATGTTCTGCAAAACTGTAGGACTGTGAGCTCCCTTCTATTTATGCTGTCTCTGGGGCCTTAGCACATACTACAAAACAGTTATAATAATAAGTAACTTGAGTCCCAGTGTGCCTCATAGAGAAGCATAAGGAAGCTGGCTGTTCAAAAGCTTGTCTAGCTTTTAATTAGCTCCTCCACAGAGCCAAGCACACCCTGCACTGTGCAGGAAAGAACAGTCCTGTACGTGTTTGGACCACATGGCTTTCCACCCCTCTGGCTGCTGGTCTGGGGGCTGCTTGCTTACACATCCCCCTGTACATCCTCCGTGATTCGGCTTAGCTCCCCAGGGAAACACAGGAAGGCTGCACTGAAGTTGGCACCAAGAAGGACAGCACAGCTCCCCTCAGGAATATGGTCAGGATCTTCTCCGATCATCTCTGACTCAGTAGCTGAACCCTGGGCACATCTTTTACTTAAGGGTTTCAGGGAATGATTTCCAAAATGTCCTTGTACTGAGAAAACCAAACACCTGTAGAGGTCTCTCTTCACTTGGTCAGAGGAGATTTATCTCCCTTCCACCAAGGCTCTTCCCTTGTGCTCTGCAAATCCTCTCCAGCAAAAGCTGATAACATGATAAAGCTTTCAGAAATTATAATTTCACAGCTTGAGGTAATTCATACAGAATCCTTACTATTCAATTTATTCTGCCATTTTTTGGAGTGATGAATTCACAACATACAGCAGTAATCGTCAGGCAGCTATATCTAAACCATGTAATACCTGGATGTTCTAATGGGAATTGACAGCTGACATGTACAAAAGCATTACTTACCATGGCCTGAAATTGAAGGAATTATGTTATAAAATTAAATACTTGCATGCATGCAGGCAGCAGCTCTGGTTTTAGTAAGGAACAAAGAAATACAATTACTGCACAAAAATTTCCTCTCTGTTAAGTTTGATCAGGGTTTTATATCTACAATATACCACTTCAAAGCATGCCACCAGGTATGCACATAAACACAATCATCTTGATGGATGTCCCAACTTGCTTTACCCAAGAAGCAACACAATTTCCTGCAACAGCAATATCTTTGAGGAGGAAAAAAATCCCAAAACAACTACCCAGCTTTCTTATTCTTTTAAAAGGCAGCCATTTAAAAATACTTCTTTGTAAAATTTAGTTTAGCATACAGCAGTCATTTGACAAGATTTTTCTCCGATCCTAAAGATTTTGAAGGCAATTTTATCACCTTAATTTGGTAGCTCTGATTTTTACCTTTTTTACTCTGTAAAGATTTAAGTTTGTCAAATCCTACTAAAAAAATCTGCAGCAATCTTGTGCTCTGCTTTTAGACAAGTGTATTTTGTAAGTAAAAATGGCAAGTTTCACCAAAAGGGATTCCCATAGGTGGCCTCTGCAGTTGCTGAGGTGAGAAAGTGAAGGAACTCAAGAGGTATCAGCCTGTTTTGCTTTCCAAAACTTCCAAACTTTCCAGGTTAGCAAGGATCAGGTGGTGGTGTAATGCCTTACACATACTCAAAATATCTTTCCAGCAGGGGGATGTAGAATTCCAGTTTTTTTATGTTTTGCAAGACTGGTGGGATGATTATTTTTCTATGTCATGAATACCAGAATGGATCTATTTCAACAGAGAACAAATTATGAGCAAAAAACCCATGCAAATTTGTTTGAAGAAATCCCAAATCTGAGCAAATGTTAAATTGTTTCTTTTTTCATAATCTGAATAAATGATGACCAAGAAGGCATTTTAATCACTTATGAGATCACTGCCTGGGAAATTATTTGGCCAAGGATTCCTGAACCTGGTCAGAAGAAATTATGGATGAAAAGTGAGATAGCATATTGATGATTCAGAAACTATTTGGCCTGTATGCGGCTTGCTTAAGACAATGCAAACTGGATCTCACATTGCTCTGGAGCATGTTTTTCCATGGTAAAATCAAGTTAAAAATAGGCAGTATTTAATAAAATAAATAACAGTTGGCTAGACACTCTAGAATCTTCAGGCCAACAAATAGCATTTCCCTTGCTAACACAGTTCAAAGCTAGGGAAAAACCTGAGCCCAGGAGCCCAGTCCAAAGCAGTTTATTTGAATTTTGACAGGTGGATTAAACATTAGCACCTACCACTGAATCTCATGTGGTCATTGACAGCCTGCTCTTGTGGAGCCAGTCTGGATCTTCTCTTTCCAAGACAGACACTTCCTCCTTAGGAAGTTGCAGTTATGTCATAGTGAGGGCAACCTCCTGCCTGTTCCTCTGTTCTCATGAGAGACATGAAGCCTGGCTTGATTTTTAGGACAGTGCACCAAAATCTGATTAACTTAATGATCAGCCAGAGCTATTCAAGGTAGGTAGGAGCTGAGCCAAGTGCTATCCCAAAACATGCAAGTGGAAGTGTCTCACCTGCTGCCTTATGAGGGACCAGAACTTCAGCTCAGGCAGCAAATGTGTGAGAATCAGAATGTATTCTGAGTTGAAAGGGACCCACCAGGCTCATCAAGTCAAACTCCTGGCCCTGGGTAGGACACCCTAAGGGTCACAACATGTGCCTGAGAGTGTTGTCCAAATACTTCTTGAACTCTGTCAGGCTGCTGCTGTGACCACTTCCCTGGGGAGCCTGTTGCAGTGCACAACCACCCTCTGGGTGAAAAACTTTTTCCTGACAGCCAACTTAAACATTCCCTGACACAGCTTCATGCTGTCTTCTGTTCACCAGCCTTCCTTTGTCCACCACTGGCTGGTGTAAACCAACAACACTACAATGAAGCACACAGGATTCAAGAGGACACACCTGTGAAGCTGGCATCTGCCCAGAGCAGGGTGCGTAGGTGCAGCCTTTGGAATCATTTTCATCTCTGCCTGAGACACAAACCTGAAAGAGAAATAGATTGGGTTAATTCTTCTTGCACTCTCTGTTGCCAGACTGAATTCCTTCTTCCTCACACCAACCCTGTTTCCTTTTTCACCCAAAGATTCCTGGTGCATGAAGAGATGCAAGCTGGAATTTATACTTTTGACTGAAAACTACTTACTGTTCTTGTTGATGTCAATTGAAGAAGGAAACATTTCTTATTTAATCATAACAAATTACATTCAGAGATATAAAATCATTACACAAAACAAAGGGACTGGTTAATCCAATTAAGATATCCTAAACCAAAAAAAAAGAAACTGTTGTCAATATACCAGTGTCAATTCTCACCAAAGCTTTGAGTTATCCAATAACATGGCTCTTTCAGGGGGTCTAGTCCTGCTTTTATTGAAGAAAATGGCAGAACTCCCAATGACACCAGGAGGAGCAGAATCCACTTAATAATCTGCAAGCTGCTGGGTCAGTAAGAGTCATAGTAATTACACATATGACCATATAAAGAAATTCAGCTGAAAGTAATTAAAAATATGGAATATTCTGTTGTAATAGAAAATTACTGAAGTATTACATTGAAGAGATAGAAGGTGATAAATCATTTGACATTATAAAATGTGGACAAATTGTAAGAGACATATTAGGGATATCAAGATGGGCATAAAGAACAGATCTGTATGAATGAAATCTTTGAAACCTTTTTTTCAGCATTAAGATAGAATTTTACAGGTTTAATTACATGCTGAGTTTTGCACTGTTGGAAGAATAATTTCAGCAGGGCTGTGAAGAGTATAAATTAGTATATTACTGACTTAATCAGATTTGTGTTCCTTGAAATAGGGAGCTGGCTTCAAAAGAAGGGGAATAAAAAGAGGGGAATGTGTGTAGATCTTACTGCTAGAAGGAACCATTTAAAATTGCTTCAGGGGAATTTCAAGTTAAATTTGGAAATAGTTTGTCTCCAGAGGTTGTGAAATCTTTATTAGGAGCAGTCTTTGAGAGTAGGTGTTAGATAAACTTTTTTTAGGAATGTCAAAAAAAGAGCAGATCCTGACTTGGGAAGGGAAGGTAGGCTAGAGAATGTCTTGAAACCCTTCCAGGCATATTTTCTTTCATTTCTATTTTTATTTTTTCAAAGTGATGATTTCTTCTAATTTATAGGTCTCATAATTTTACTCACTGCTGCTTTACAGAATGTAAAGACTCCTATTTGGCATCTGGTCTGGTTTTAAGAGCATTATAAAGTAAAGATTGCCTTCATCACATTTCTGACAGCAGTGTCTAATGACCAACAAAGAATAGTGCCACTGCACTAAGTGTTGTACTCAGCAAGCATTAGAGGGCCGGCTCCTCTGAGGCTTTTGGGCTGAAAACCTGTTGTTCCTTTGTGCACGTGGCGAATCAGCCTCATGCCACACAGTCCATGCGGTGTCGTTCCGCTCCATTTGGAGAACTCTGTTGCACGTCCCATTTTCTTCCTCTGAAAGTACTTACACTGTAATAAAATCATTCTTTTGGTCAGTGATGCAGATTTAATTCTGTTCCCTGATCATATCCCAGTGGAACTGAGATGCCTGTGTTGAAAGGTTCCTTACCTCTCCTCAAGATAAGATGAAAGGGGGAGGCACCTTCCAGGCATGTGAGGTCAGTGCTGCCTTGCAGTGATGATTCTCCTCCCTCTGACCACACAACTCCCTAACCTAGGAATTTCAACCTGGTTGAAGGCTTTTAGATGGATTCAGTCTTTAAATTTCATCAGTAGGATGCTTTCTCTGTTTTTTTTCAACAGATTCAGTGGCTTCTTTCTTCACAGCCAATGTTTCTATTCTCTGTCTTTTACCAGCAATGTCAAGTGCAGACCTTGTTTTTAACATATCTATCATGAAGATCCTACCAACACATGCTATAAGTTTTAATTATAATCTTTCCACTCACTGCCCTTTACTTCACTCTTTGTTGGGTCTGGTAAAATGACCCTGCAGACAGGAGCATGGTCACTACCGCCATGCAGTTATAAGATGCCAAGAAGTGATTTTGCTGCCAGTGGGGCCTTATATCCATGTTAAGGCCAGCCATCTGCCATCATTTAGGCATTTTACCAGACTTCAAGAAGTTGTGTTGGTCTTTCACTATTGTTTTGATATTCAGAATTTGATTTTAAGGACTGAACTCACTGTGGGAGGCATTTCGGTTCTAGCCAAGTACCTCTATCAAATTTAATTCTGTGCTTTAGTGTTTCCTTTCAACATCCAATGTTTTGAAGTAGGATTCCCAATCTAGATTCACTTTTTTTTCTGAAACAATACAATTTTCCTCTTGTGGTGTACTGTAGTGACACTACACAGACTCACAAAAGTTAGTCTACCATGAAACATGACAGAATCTATTTCATCTTATTGTTTTGTCATCTTCTTACTAGTTCTGTTTCTGTTGGAGGCATGGGCTGGGGGAAAGGAAACCTGTACTAACCACTGTAAAGAAAATTAACTCTAGCCCAGCTGAAAAAAAGCACATTAATACACACACTGAGCAGTACAGCACTAGTCAGGCACCTGCCAGTTGATTCTGAATCAACTTGAAAAATTCTGGATAAGTGCTTGGAAACCATAGTATTCACCATTAGCCATAGCAGCTGTAAGAGGGAACTGTGAAACGTCATGGCCTCAAAAAAAAAAAAATAAAATTAAACCCATACTGCAAGGGAAGTGATGGAGAAAAATACAGCAGATCAGCTCATTTTGATCAATATCAGCAAAACTGTAGTGGCCTTCTGCTGTTACTAATGGACATCCAGTCAAAGCTCAGTAAATGCAGCCTGTGTCAAGATGGCTTCACTGCTCTTAATGCCTGATCTTGCAGTAAAGATGTTGCAGCAGTACCTATCCATGTAGAAATCACACCCTCAAGTGCTCCAAAGACCCTTCTAATGATAAAGATAACGAACCATTGAAATGAAGTTGCTGGAAACTGTGAAACCTCTTTGTTGAAGGTCTTTAAATGGAAGCAGAATAAAAAGCTGTCTAGAATGATGTAGTTAGAGATGATCCTGCCTTTGGGCAAATAGAAAAAGTGATTGACCTCTTGATGTTCTGGCCAGGTGCATTTTTAACTTTATAACCTTACATTTTCATTTGATAGTAAGCCTTGCTAATCTATTTTTCTGAGGCTCTTGTACAGCCTCAGTGCAATGTTGGTGCATTAATCTTCAGAGTGACATCTGAGCACTATGCCTGCTATTGAGTTTGCTTGCAAAATTACATTCCAAAATGACATTGTTCTAAGATTGCTCTGAATGTAACAAGTCACCTCCCTTCCTGCTGCTAGGTTTTTCAGGTCTTTGAGTCTCCCTGCACCCAGAGAAAGCCTTCAAATGTGAGCAGCTATTTATTGTCAAGGATGGCAGCTCCATACTTTTTAAATTGAGTGAGGGAAAATATATATCTAATGTATAGAAGTTTGCAGGTTGGTTAGTTTTGTGGACTGCATGTAAAGAATTCCTTGCCTTTTAAATTCTGCATATCCCTCTCTCCAGCTTACCTACAGAATTTGCCTGGTGGCATAATTTGGTTTTGTTAGAGGAATGGGTGTTAAAATTATCATTAGTGTATGTGTCTACCAGATTTATCTCTACCAAGTTCCAAAGCACTTGTTCAACTGGGTTTCTGATTGCTATTGTAATTAATTAAAATGTTATTTGGTTGGTAGTCTGGAAAATGCTCCTATAGAACAATCCAGAAAGAATAGACCCACATTTTCTTCCTGGACTCTGCTTTGTTTGGGTGTAGTGATCCACTCACTGACTATGACCTGCCAACAAATTCCCATGATTTCCTTGAAGAGAGGGACAAGTCTGAGAATATTTTGTTATGATGCCTTTGAAATGAGTTTCATGTAAATAAACATGGTTGTAAAATAAATAAAGGTTTAACTACAGGGGTTCCTGCTCTAGATAGTAAGATACAGGACACTCTAAAGCATTTTTTCTGTGAGAATGTATATCTTCTGTTTAGCCAAACAAGTATGAATTTACCTTCATTATATTTTCTTATTACACAAGTTATTGATTATATTATATGATTTAGAGGTAGCCTCTGAACAGAGAGAATATATTCCTATCTGATATTTAGCCTTTTCTTGGGCTTTTAAAAACCTGTTAGGATACAGATTTAAAATTTAGTTAATATGGTATTTAAGATGTAACACTCATGTTTAACCTGTCATTATGTCTGATTATTCTACTGCGTTATGAGCTTATTCAGAGTAGAAGAGAAAAACATCTTGTCTTCCTGACAAGGCAAAGCAGCAGAAGAAAATGGTAACACAAAGAGATACTGGGTCACATTCCGCCCCATTAGATTGTATTTGCACCACTGTTTTTCCAGGCATTTTAGCAAAGTTGTTTTGAATTTACATCTGTGTCACCATGGACAGGATTTGGCCCACTCTGTGTGAAGGCTACATCCAGTTGTTATGGCAACAAGATTTCTAAAAGTTGGGAGAGAAGAGTACCAGGTTGTTGTGATAAATGATGCATTAAAAGTGACTGCTTTCTTATGGATTGATAGTTTTAATTGATGCTTTTTTTTGTGTAGAATCCATCTTTATTGATGGATGCAATTAGTCAAGATCCTGTTATAACAACATTATCATTCCAATGACCAGATATTACACAGAAGATGACTGGGTTAGGTTTTATAGCAAGATGAGAGATTGGTTAGCTTAAATTTATATAACAAACTTATGTTCTGTGCATTCCAACTGATGTCTGTAACAGCTGTCACACAGCAGCAGGAAGCAACCTAAAGCTAATGTTATCACAGTGACAAGAAAGAAACTACATTTTTAACATCTGAAGCGTTCTATATTCTGAAACAGGCTTGTGGGAGAAAAAAAAAACCTGTTTTTGTGACTTCCTTTACTTGTTTCTTTCAAAATCCTTGCCTGGAGATGTAACGCGTATAATGCTGCCTGATTAACTTCTCCCTGGTTTGTGCTGAGTTGAGGTTTGAAGACCATAAATCTATTTTTCCAGCCCTCTGAATTTACAAAATATTGGGCTGAATTTGCTTGAATGACTCCACCAGCCTCCCCTCTTACAAATTAGCCTGCAGCTGTCATGTCCTTGGGAAGAGAGACCTGGCTCACACCCTCCTCCTCCAGAGTCATGGGCAGCACTGACTAGGAAGCAAACTCAGAAATGAAACCTTGGGAGGCTGAAGGCAGAAGTGAAATAAAGGTGAAGTTAATGATGCAGCATATTTCTGTACATGTACAATCAGATGCAGATCTGTTCCAGGTTGCAGACATGGAAGTTCAGATGTTTGCACGTGGGTGTCCATAGTGCCTAAGCTTGCAGCACAGCCAATGGTGTCCAAGTCAATGGCATGTGGTTTCTTTCCCTCAGTGTGCCATCTGTTGTCCCATGAGATGTTTTGGGGTGTCAGAGATATCAAGGACTTCTGGGAGGTCCAACCATATTTGAAGCAGAAACTGGATATAGTTAAAATGGCATCAATATTTAGGCAATTGAATCTTCCCATTATTTAGGCTGGACAATTACATAGCTTGGATATTCAGCTGACACCAAAGATAGCCTTGTTTTGCTTAATCTGTATTAATCTGAAGTCTAACTGTAACAACGTCTTAAACACCAACAAACATGCAGATACCTATATTAAAGACACCTTATTGTCTAAAGATGGCTAATGAATTTTGCACTAGATTGCTGTTTTCCAGCCATAGCCCTAACAGCAAATGAAACAAAGAGACAAAAGTGCTTGGGGCTTGTTTTTAGTTAATTTCCCATTAGTTCAATTGAACTCAGAACAAAATTGCTACTATTTTCAGAAGGGGGAAGACAGAATGCATGATTTAGAAATATAAAAACTTAGTGATTTAGAAATATAGCTCACTAATGATACTCTCTGGGGGAGTGGGGCTCTAGGTCTCCATAGTCTTGTTTGTTTAAGGTGTTTAAACATAAAGTATCTAAAATGGCATCTAGACTCTTTCCACTGTCGTTATAGAGAGAGACACTTCCACAGGGTTTGACTGGTGAGCCTGACTCATGGGGCATTATGTTCAGAAAAGCTTCTAGCTGACCAGAGTTTGATGAGAAAAATTATCATAAATGATTGCAAATAACTGGTACCACAGGGATTTGGTTGCTCCAGTCTGTAGGTAAGTGAGAGTGCATGAGATGAAATCTATGTTTTCATTTAATCAAACAGATTTAGAATATTGACAATGACTTACATTGAGAACTTTTTTTTTTACAGATATATAAATCTAGAAATTAATTGATAAACTAAGTTTTCAGATAAAATCACTGCTATGGCCCCGACACACACTGGATGATTAGAAAAGGAAGAGCAATCTTCTGTGAGCTGGATTAAGGTTCTGTGTTTGTGTCCCACAGTGTGAACAGAAGATTTCAGGGTACATATCAATCAATAGGAAGAAAATAGTCACCAAGACTCAAATTCAGCAGGGTACTTGAGCATACAGACTGGTTTTTGCTGGAATTTCTCCTTTGCTTGAGATTAGGCACTTGCTAATCAGACCCTAGGTTGCTACAAGCTGTAATTTGCAGCATTATCCAAAATGTTGTTCTGTCTTTCAATTGCCCCGCTTACCTCATTCCTGGGAGTTCATGGCAAAAATTTGCTGAGATAAAAGGAAAGTTAGGTCCAGTAAATTCTCAGTGCACCTCATGCACTGTTTTGATTAAAGTTTCTTCTCAGAAGCCAGGATTTAAGCACCTCTCAAAAGGCTATTGTGTGTCAGTGGCCAAGCTCTGAGTGTTAATGGGTGAAGCTGCCACCCTCCTTTGGCCTTGCTCTTTGCCAGAAATTACTGCCCCATTGGAGGAACTGCAAAATCCAACATGCCCTGACTCCTCAGCCCCTGCAGCTCCCTGCTGTGGTCAGGGAGAGTAGCCTGCAGGTTGCCTCCTCCCATCACAACATGGTCTCTAAATGGCCAGGAAAAACCCAAGCATCTCAGGTAGGAACGTGAGGGTGATCAATGCATGGGACAGGGGCCACAGAAACTGGTTGTTAATAAATCAGCCAACACCTTTTAGTAAAACTGCTGGATCTGAGCAGTTGGTTGGGTTTTTTCTTCCTCTGAGAAAACGTGCGCATGCACATACATTCAGAGAAATAGCTCATATCTTAGAAGGCAGCAAAAATGAAAACCACATTCCACTGCAAATAATAATGGCTAGAGGCTGCTATAGCTTTGTCATTTTTAGCTCTTAAGCAGTGACAGTGCTTTCTGTGTTGTAGAAAATTGAAGGTAAAATATAAGTCCTGTTCAGATACTGTTGCTGGGAAGAAAGTACATAAATATGCAGCTTTAATGAACAGGAAAAACAGCAGTGGTTACAGTCAGAAAAACACATCTTTTTTATTTATTCTGGGGATACTATAGGGATGCACATTGAAAAATACGTTAAATATTGCAGGATATTCATACATTATAGCCCTGACCTTGAGTATGCTAAAGGTGCTTTCGGATGTGCACAGCAGGTGATGATTCAGCTTATTTTTAACCTGTGGAACTCCAAAATAGGATAAAATTAACAAACATACATAAAGCAACAGAACCAACTCTGGCAGATCCCTCTTGCCCTCACGCTCAGTTGTGCACATTCTGATAAAATCTAAGGCAGCATATTTGACTACTGATTTATTAGTGGGAAGCTGCAGATGTAGCTCAAGAGAGGAGAGAGAGAAAAATGAGCAAGATGGGACTTATCTAAAGCTGTGACTTGTGAGCCCCTCAGCAGCAGCAGTTCAGCTGAAGTTTTGTTTTTCAAGGATCTTTTCTCTCAAGGCAACAAGGAATCCAGGTAGTTTGGAGTCGTTAGAAAAGTTATAATGTTCCCTTCTCCTCTGGCAAACAGTCAGAAAGGAAAAATTGATCTGGAACAGAGAGCAGACATCAACCTTTCTTCTGTTCTCTGTGAGGCATTGACCAGGGCAGGAGCATGAAATACTGCCTTGGCACACAGAGCAAATATCTGAGCTGATGTAAGATTCCTCTGTTGGGAGCACAGGGACAACTTCCCTTGTCAAATTGCTTAGAAAATAATAAAATGAATATACATTATTTTCCTTCATATTTGCAGAGTTGTTAAAAATTCATGGCTCCATTCTTCAAGAAATTCATCAGGCATGAATTGAATGAACTGAAAAGTGTGGTTTATGTTGCCCCAGTACATTTGGAGTGGAATTGAAAAAGGGACCTAGCTCACGAACCAAAACTGACTTTGGTGTGGCCATCGTACCCAATGCTGCATCCATTTCCTTAGAAGTTCATGTGAAGATGAAACAGGCAGAAGAGTCTTTTTAAAAGCCCTTGATTTTCCCTGAGGGATGTTTTTGACAAACTCACCTGTTGCTGCACAAGCTGGGTTGGCGCCACAGATCAGTCTGGGGGTTAGAGGATGAGAGATGGGGAGCAACTATTTGTTGTTCTTTGTCTGCTGTCTGCAAAGACACACAAATAGCAATTTGAGCTGGATGATTACTGAGACCCTCAAAGCATGTCCAGTTATACCAGCTGATGGATTTTCTCTCTCTGCAATGAAAATAGTTGAGTCAGAACAAAGCAGAATGAGGATAGAAGCTGATGTAACTTCCTCTTTTTTGCTGAGAACATGTATTATGGTACAAAACCTGGGAATTAACAGTACATTAAAAAGTACTTTCCATATGGCCATTTAGCAAATTTAATAATTGAAACAAGTAAACTACATAAAAATGCACCTTGAACTATACTAAATTGTTGCTGTTTCAAATCAGATTTCAAGAGGACATAATGGGACCAAATATTTTGCTGAAAAAAAAATTATAACAATTATTATTAAAGCAGCTGGAAATTTACTATCTTACTACTTTATGACTTCTCCAGTAAATTTTGTCAATTAAAATATTATGAACATTAAATATTTAAAGTGTCAAACTCCATAAAAGCCTGAAATTGATACTATGAATTTAAATATGGAAGCGCAAATTATTCTGAAAATTAATAAGCAGTAAGATGCTACTTTCCTGTCAATGAAAACATCTCATCTAATAACAGATAATTTTGCTGTTTGTTAGTTACCAATCCCATAATAATCAAAAACTTGTTTGGAATTTGATTGCTTATTTTTTGACTTTTGACTATACTTTTTATTTGTGTTATATATATGATCTCTTTAGAATTATCCTCGTTGTGTTCTCTCATTTATAGCAAAGGGTTTCCTGCATCAGAAACTACTTCACAATAGATATCTTCTAAATTTCACTTAACTATCTTTTTATTCCACACTGATAACCTCCCCTTATCAGTTCTCTTAATCCATGTAGTGGTTGATTTGCTAATCTGAAAAGACATCCAATTCCAATCTTCTAGAAAATAATCTTAAAATCTGATTTCACCTAGAGGAAAGTGGAGTTTTGAAGCAATCGTGACTGACTCTTCTTTGCTCAATACTCATGTTGCTGAAAGATTTTAATCATCAGCTGTTTGGCCCCAGGTATCAGGATGAGAAATCTGATAGTTGGCATATATCGTCTCTTCTTGAAGGAGAAAACATAGGATTTTTCTGAGAATGGTTGTGTAGACCCTGGAAGTCAAGAACGGCAGTACTCTGTACTAAAATGATCTGTGGTCATATGAAAAGTTAAGAAAAATCTCTGAATAAAATGCTGATTATAATATTAAGGAGGCTCATCTTCCTTGGTGATTTTTTTTTTTTTTGGTAGGTTTACTTGTATGTTTAAACAGGACAATTGCAGAATTGGACTCCACATTTTCACCAGGAAAGTCTATTCCCCTGTAGCATAGCAGTGGCCTGAAATCTACATCACCTTATTCTTCCTTCACTGCAAATTGTCTCTGCTTTTTCTCCCCCACAACTGATTTCATCATTCCCAAATGGCAGATACTGACCATTGGATCCATCATCTCCCGAACAATGAAATCCTGAAACAGGATTTCAATAATCCAGTTTGGTTTATTTAATTTATTCTGAGACATTTTTAGAGAGTTCCATCCAAGTTTTAGTTTTGTGCTATTTCCTTTAGACGTGATGGAAAACATTATCCCTCCTAGGCTCTGGATTAGACAAAAATATCCAGGGAGAAAATGTTATAAGGTAGACAAGCAGTAGAGGCTGCAGACAGGTATCCCCATTGCTTCATAGGAAAAATAATAACGGCTTTCTGTCTTGCAGTGGGACTTCTAGAAGAGAAAAACATGGGGTTCTGGGAATGCAAACTGCTGGGAGGAGCTGGTCCAGGTGTCCAAGGGCAGCTCAGATCCCAAAGGGAGCCCTGGCCTCACTGCCTGGGTTGTGAGAAGCCAAGACCTCTGGGCAGCTTAATTGAGAGGGTCCTCTGCAGAGAGGCAAATTGTGTTCCTTGTCCTGTTTCCATGGGGATGGGAAATGTGCCTCTGCAGAGATGGCAGCACAAGGGGAATCGGGGGAAGAAAGATCTGAGGCTGGTCCTGTTTCCCAGACACAGCACGTGCTCCTCCAAAAGGAAATAAGAAATTTGTTTTCTGCCTATTCTGTAAACACTAGGAAAAGAAAACATCCTGAGAGCTGTATGTTTCTCCTCCCAGATACCCATCCTGCTGATCAATAAATTCTACAGCTGGGGATGGGAGGGTGATTTATGGAACAGTGAAGTATCAGACTTACACTCCTTTGTTGATGTATTGATGCAGTATATTATGGAGGCAATATCCTGCAGTGAAACATTGATTCAAAACATGGTTTTAACCAGCATCAGCATCATGGAATAACTCTGTCTACCTTAATACATTCTCTTTTTCTCTGTCCATGGGATTAAAACATTTGGGGTGATGCCATTATGACATTGCTGGCCTCCTCAAAAAGATCCTCATGTCTATGAGAGTCACACTTGACAAGCTGCCCCTTTCAGCTGGTACACGGAAGGTGTTGGATGTTGTCTCCACTGAGGGCAACTAAACGGTGTAGACACGGCTGGATGGGCCAGGTAGCATTTCCAGCCTGGCCAATGGGGGCTGCCAATGCCTCTGAAAGAGAAGAGGCTGCCTGATCCCTCCTATCACAATGCCAGCACAGTCTTTGTTTACTCTCTTCTTCTCCCCATCGAGGATGAGCAGTGTTTGTTTTCAAGTGGCTTTGCTTTGCCACCTCCCCAGTGAGCTACGAGCAATGCAGCCACCAGAGGATATCGAGCAGAAAGACTGCATTAAGAAACCTCCTAGGGAAGCCGGCGTACCACAGTGTTGAAATTAGACAACATATTGTACAACACAGCCTCAGATATTTGGATGCACATTTTCCTCGAGGTCCTGTAGGCACATTCAAGTCTGAGCAGTGAAGAGTAGAAACAGCTGCAGTCCTCGGGAGCTGGTGGGCACGCTGCTGTCACCAGCCACTGAGCTGCAAGTCAGTGACTTTGGCACACCTTGAGGAAAAAAGTCTGCTATCCAAACAAAATGTAATTCCTCATCAGGGAGTAGAGCAGGGGCTTGGAGGAGAAGCAGAATCTGACTGCAGAGCTCCACAAGGAGATTTGCAGAAGGGAATTAAGTGTTTGGGTATTATTCTTTGAAATTTTTTTGTCTGGCTAGAATCACATATCAACACAGATGTGCTATTATCCTCTGATGTAGAGTATTGCCTGCTAAAAAATTATAACAGCTTCTTTTTGGGAAGAAAATAGCAATGGGTTATATGCAATAACAGTGCAAATCTTGTTATAAATTCAGTGATCCAACAGACTACTCATACATCTAAATCTTCAGTGTGCCTCAGATACAGTGGTTGTTTTGGAGCAGATGGAGAACTGAGAAGACACCCAAAGCTCAAGGGAGCACCTGGCATCCTTTTTGAGGACTACGTAACTATGTATCTTTGGATCATATACTTGTTAGCTTGTCAGGGAGCCTTATAGGATGCAGCTAATGCATTAATGAATTCCTTTTCTGGTAAGGATCACCATACAAAAGAAGAAGCCAAGAAGAAGGATCTGTTGAAAACTTTTTTTCTTGAGTAAGATAAAAAGACAAAAATTAAATCTGTGGTCTAGACCAGAGCATGTTCAGGCTGCTTACCATATGCACTCTTGCAACGCTCCCAGTTTTGAGGGAGTGGTAAGAAAGTTATATGGTTCTCAGCTGAGGCATCTCCACACACAGACAAGGAGGAAAAAAAAGCACCCATTGCCTTTTCTCCATAAGGTATATCAAGGAGCTGAATACTTCTCTAGAGAGTGATACAAACATCCTTAGTAGCCTGGATTACTAAGGAAACACAAAACAGAGCAAAGGAAATGAATTAGTTGTTCTTAAGCACCTGAAATTTTCTTTAGGCAAAAGTAGTCTAGCATTCAGCTACCAAGCAGGGAATCACTTACAGTACTAAGCACTTGTTAGAAATTTTCAAGCTAGCTGAGAAATTCTGGTGCAGATGTCACTGTCTGTGTCTATTTCTGGCTGTGTTGCTGTGCAATTAAACTAGAACTCTTTTCTGCTCATCTGAAGGGTAGGGTAGCAATAAGTGAAGATAACTTTACAGCATTTCTTCCATGGGGACATTAGCATTTACAAAATATTTCCTTGCATGAGTCTCAAAATATTTGATGTTAGTTATCATCCTCTCAAATAAGACAAAGTTTAACATTGAGAAACTGATTTATGGCAGAAATTTTCATTCAGTAGTGATAGAATTAAAAAAAAAAGTGATAGAATCTGGCGCCTAATAGTGTATATCCTTTGCAGCATGCCTTGATAAAAGTTTCATGTTGATTAGTTACTTGGGCAGCTGGCCCAAGTGTTCTCCGCTAATTGTAGAAGACAGAACATTTATTTTGTAATAGACTTTGGAAAAAAACTACCTCCAGATTAAATTAGAAGATGCTAAATGAGAGTAGGTCTGACTTGTATTTTGAAAGAAGAGAAAAAAAAAGACGAAGCAATACTGACACTTCAACCTCAGCAGATGTATCTCTTCCAATGAAGCTTTCTTGGATTTCTTTGTATTTTCAAATCAGAGATCAGGGAAAGAGATTATTGCTTTTCTGAATTATTCCATTTTGAAAAGCAGCCTTTAGAGTCAGAGCACAGAAAAGAAATAATGTGCTGCCAATATATGCTGAAAATTATTTGTAACTGGACAAGAAACCATTAAAAGTTTTTTTTGTGTGCCAAAAAAACCCTGAAGGTACAGCTTCTCATGCTGCATCTGTGTGAAGTAGGTTTTTGCTTGTACATTTGTGCTTGTTTTGAATTGCAGCTCTCTGGAGGCCTCCATACTGTTCCTTTTCTATAGTAAATCCTCCCTAAAGTGGAGCAAAAAGATCTTCAGCTATTAGAATTAAAGGATCTTCTTTGTTTGCTAGAGATTTTTTCCTGGAGTTTTTGCTTCCTTCAAGCAAAACTTGAAGAACAGACTGTGAGTGTACATGAACCATTGTAAACCCTTTCAAAAGTCTCACCGAGCAAGTTGATTGGGGCCTTACATTACTCCATTAAACACTGTTAAAGGGAAAACTGCTCACATTCTTCATGAAGTGGTGTGCTGGAATGTGGTGCTGAAGAGCAGCGTCTTCTTCTGGGAAGGCAGAAAATTGCTCACCAAGGAGGATTTTCCCTTGACTATGGCTGCTTCCACCAAGAGAATCAGCTTAAAGAGGACATAAGAGAATCCTGATTATGCTTCAATCACTGACAGACACAACAACTTGTATACACTATTAATCAGTTTGTCACACATCACAGTATGCACTGAAAATATTGTGATAGATGTAGCTCCCTCTGTACACAGAGCTGACAGCAAATGGAAGATGCAGGAATTTTGCCTTCAAAAATACAGAAGTTCCCTACCCTATTCAACCAGCATGTTACTCTTCCATTGAGAAGAAGTGTAACTCTTACAAAATTGTTCTGTATTCTTCATCTTGTGGATACCTTCACCTGGCTTTTCCCATATCTTAAACATAGTGAGATAACTTGGGTCAATACATTCATGTCAGGTGTAATTGAAATAGATTGCTTGTGCACAAGTGGTCTTCACAAAGTGAGGATTTAAGCAAGAAAAAAATTGCAAGGAGCAGAACCATGTTAAGAAAGCTTGGGATGTTGCAGAAGACAACCAGTGGGAGGTGGAGTACAAGATAGGACTTGGATTCAGAACAGCAGTCCTCAGTGACAGCATGATCAATTGACAGGCCCTAGAGCAAATAATTTGTGTCTCAATTTGTGTTGACAAAGATATTGGAAAAAGAGTATAGCTTTCACAGGTAGGTTATAAGGAAGAATTGAAATATGAGCAAATGAAGTGCAGTTAGATAGAAGTACAATATGAGGATACTTAATGACCTGCTGCAAATACCTGTGCTGAAACACTTTTGGAAAAGCTTGACTGAGAAAAAAGAAAACTTAGCTTGTGGAATTCAAATGGGTGTAAGCAGAAAGGTAGAGGACAATACCATAAAATGATTTACTGAGGGATGTAGATATATTCTCAGTCTTTTGGAGGTAGTTTCTAATTCCAACACGGATTCTCAGGCTCTGCATGGGACCTGTGAGATTCTTTTGGCAGAATAATGAGGGCATCAGGTTTGGTGTCCTGAAACTATCCTCTTTGCTGGCCCCATTTTAATTGATCTGTCTTCATTTTTTTGCCTGGCTTTAGTCTGTTGGTACAACTCTAAACAGTGAAAATAACTAAATTTTCAGGCCTAGTGTAGTAACACTTCTGAATAGTCTTTCTTGCAGAGACTATAATTTTATCAGTGTCTATTTCACTCTGAGATTTACAAGATTTAATAGGAAAGATGAGTTATACGGACAACTATTCCCACAGTGAAATCAATTTGTTCTAAAAGCTCGGCAGAGTCAGGAATAATTATGAAAAACAGCAGAAGAAAGTATACTTCAGACTTTTTCTAAGACATAAGCAGAAGATAGGTGGTGTGTGACTGCCAGAGGAAACATGGATGGTCATGTAAACTGTTGTACAGTAGCTAACAGGAATATAGGACAGGAATTAAACAGCCCTGCAGACACCAAGGTGAGAGAAGAAGGGTCGGATAAGGTCCCCCAGGCAGAGGTGCAGAGATTCCCTTGCAGCCCACGGAGAGCCATGCTGGAGCAGATGTACTCAGAGCAGCCTGTGCAGGACCCCACACTGCAGCAGACGTGTGAGTGCCCTTCACATCACCCCGGGCTCTTGGACAGGGGGATTGGAAGAGTGGCTGTGTGAGCGTCCAGCAGCCAGACAAGGTCAAACCTAGACACTGATCTACCACTTTCAAGTTCTGCATACTGGTGCCTTCTTTGCAACATATATAATTTACACAAGTATAGTCAAAATAATTGCAATTATTAATTCTTTCATACATTTTTGAAGTGCTGTTAGTTCAGTGCACTAAGCCAAGTAACAACAGGGAGACCTTTAGTAAAATGCTTAGAAGGATAAATTCATTCTTGAAGTCTATCTCTAAATTTTAGTCAACTTCCCAATCCCCTCACATTGTGCTAGACAGTTTTGTTTAATTACACACATTAATACATTTCTCAGTATGAAGCATACTTGTGACTTTTACCTTAGACAGTAATAAGTTGAGTTTGATAGCAGGAAAAAGAAAGCCTCAAACATTGACATCATTAAGGTTAATAATGCAGTAGCTTACCAAAGAAGTTCCATGCCCTAATTTGAATTGATTATCTAAATAGTTTCATTACATGCTAACTAAATCAAGGCCATTGTTTCACAGAGAAATTACTTTGCTATCTTAATTATTAAGGTAAAACATCTGTGCACTTTGAATTTTGCTTATGACTCCTATCACTTTGTTAGGTAAATTATAAATGTAAAAAATATTTAAAATAAAGTTGGCTACGGAGTGAAGACCCCATGGATATCAATGAATCTTTACAATTAAGAGGAACAGAGCTTACAGTTAGTTAATTCCTTCAAATGAATGCAATTTAGACTTAAGTGTAGCCCCCCCCCCCTTTAAAGCAAAATTCTTGTATCCTTGCATTCAACACAGAATTAATTTTGCAGTGGCATGGGAAACCAAGTAAATGTAGGGATTTTTGGAAAGTTGCGATCCTTACACTGAAAAGTTACAAAAAATGTTTCAAATACCTTTAAGATTTTTTTTACTTTTTTTTTTTTCCATTGAAATACACACAGACCTGTCCCACATGCTGCTGTCAGGTCAGAGTCCCTGCTCAACACTCAGTGTGCAATCTCCAGCCCAGGCTAATGCAGCAGGGAACAGGGGCACCCAAAAAGCATGGAAGGAAACGTGAGGCTCGTGGCACAAGGGGCTTCATGGAGACAATGTCTGTATCCAACAGCTTTTATAAAGTTCAGGGTTAGCACATGGGGGGACGTTACTCACCTGTAGCGGTCAGACCAAAAGTAGATTTGCATGGGAGAGAAGTCAGTGGGACGGTTTAGGGGAAGATAAGAAGGGCAAAAGAAGATGGAAATAACACGGGCTGAGATGTGGGGATGCAGCACTCTCTTTGTAAAAGTTAGGCAAGTCCTGTGCAAGGGAAACATCTGGTGGGAGTGAGGTTAGTGGAGAAGGGGAGGCAGTGACATCCCCAGCAGGACAGAATCTTTGTCAGTGTGCTGCCCAGGTGCTTCTAGAGACGATGCAAGGAAATGTCCTTCTGTTTTCTTGTTACTGTGCCCCGTCCTTTCCCTCAGAAACCAGTTCTCAGGTGGCCCAAACAGATGTTACATACTGACTGGAGTCTCAGTGTCTCTGAAAGTGCAAAGCCACATGTGCTAAAATTCAGTGCTGGAGCTACTGTCAGAAAAACCCCAGTGCTTAAGTTCACCAGCACTCAAATATACAGTCTCCTTAAACCATCCTTGCACACAATAGGTCTTAATTATACTCCTTTCTCCTACTTTTTACAAGAGACTCCTCCAGTAGCCCTTGTACCAGACTGCAACAACTTCAACTGTGTTTATGGAAACATTTCCTGCTGGTGGGGCATATGAAAACAAAGGCATTTAATGAAGGGTCTACAACAACCTTGAAGACCAGCACTTTTGTCTGCTTTAGATCACATTACACAATCTTTATATCGTTTTCATTTGCATCAGGGATATACAGCCTGAAGAATGACCTACTTTTCCTGCAATATTTGCCTTGCTTTTAATTATAGCAATTATCATGCCCTGATCGCTGGCATAGTCCCCAGAATGTTGACTTTTTTTTTAATGTTATTGTTATATAGATTACACAGACTCCTTGCCAGCATGTTGCCCTCTAATTATCCAGCTGAAGATGTTGCCTATGCCTCAGACAAGCAGGAGGGTTTTGTGTGGAGGATCTTTGAATATTTCTCTGGAGGCTGCTGTACAGCAATCATTATACGTAGGCTCCTTTGTGGGGCAGGTACAGCTCCATGTTTCTCCTAAATACACTCTTATTTTTCATATTTCTTTTTTTTTTTTTCCTATTGTTCTTACCTCACTTTCAGTGCAGCCTTTTTAACAAAGTGTATAACACAGAAAGAGCAGCCTGGAAACCATTGAATGGCTGGCACAACTCTCAGTCTACATATAACAGTAGCACTTTTTATAATTTTTAGACACACTAAAGTGTTCACTTAGTTTTCACTTCACAAAGGTATTTCATGTCTTTTTATTAGCTAGATTATTGGATTTCTTTTTCTGTCCTTATTAACTCATTTAACCTGAAAATTAATCTAGGTTAATTATATTAACATTCAACAACCAAAGAATTTGTATGTGGTTCAAATGATTAGGAGAGTGAACCAAACTGGTTGTCATACAAGAGAGGACAGGACTAATACTCTTCTGCTTTATGAGGCAAACCAATATTTCCTGGTTTCAGAGTAACAAATATTTGGGTTTAAAAAACCCAGATACTAGTAAAGATTGATTTTGCCAGAAACATAGTAAAGAGGGCAAATATTCTTACATCACGAATATAATAGGAGTAATTGCATGACTCGATTAATGGAAAACTGCTTCAAGAATTTCCCTCTGGTAGAAAATGCCATTGTTACTGCCTCAGAGTTCTCCTTCTTCCCCAGTCTCAATCCTTGCTTGCAACTTATTCTGCCCTGAATCCTTATTAATGAATCTCAGTTAAGGAGTGAAGTTATTTTGCTGAATGAGATCTATGTTGCGTCCTGATCTGGACAATCAGAAAGTCATTGACTAGCCTAGACAAGGAGAGTACAGCTGGTCATCATCTGATTTTACAGCTGTCTTTCCTTATTGTCCTTCTTTGAAGGAGACTCTACATTTACGTGTGAAAAGCCTTGGTCTCATACACCAACAAGTTCCTTACTGGGCAAGGAACAGTTAACTGACAATGTTTTTATATTCATGAAAGTAACTGAAAGATGTAGTAGATGTATTATTGAAGCCATATCAGAATAGCTGCTACTTCTACACTGTCTAATAATTTAGTTTCCCATTTCATCCCTCGGTGAACTGATCATATAATTGCCCATGCTGCAGAAATGTTAATTTTCTTATGGCGACTTTCTTGTGGAACAAGCTGATGTGCTCAAATTAATAAAAACAAATGAAAACAAAATCCTGGGTTTGCTTCTGAGGAAAGTCCAGCTCAGGAACTACTCCCAGTGGGCAGTATGGAGGATTTAGTCCATCTGCACAACCTACTTCAACTCTATCATAGCAATTTTTGCACCTCCTGGTCTGCAGCTGCCCCCACACCATGTTCCAGGACCAACACTGCATACCCAGGTTTCATGCCAAAACAACGCCCACATCACTCTAGAAATTTGCATCTTCAATAAGCTTTACATAAAAACCACTGGTTCGTGATATGTAAACAGCTACCCCACGCGCCCTGGCTGTGTGCTGTATAACCTGGAGTCAGCTGCTCTGCTCTGGAGGGGCCTCCAAGGCACTCTGCTCTGAGTTGCTCCACACCATTCAGTGAGGAGCTGAAGACCATTTCTGAGAGCAAACAAAATTTTGTAGTGTAGGTGCAGCCAGCAAGAAGTCCCAGCTGTAAGTAACCCTGCCCCAGTGTCAGCTCTAATTCTTATGCCAGATGAGCAGGCCCTGTTCCTACAATGTTATTCTTGTTCTGGCAACTCCTGGGACAGACCTGAGGTATACCAAAATATCTTGCCTGGGGAAGGCAGGTGGCCTAAAACTGCCAGTTCAAGTGGGACTTGATACTTACCGACAAAACTCTCCAGGTCCTTGCTTAAGGGATGTCCATAGCCATGCTCATCCCTTGCCCACCAGGGACATGAAGAGACAACTGTAGACAGTAAGAGCTGTCCCTCCAAACAATTTGGGTTTGTGGCTTGAAAAACTTCTCCCCGTTCTCCCTTCCTTTCATATTCAATTGTTTTTATTGCTTTAAATTCATTCACATTTCTTTATGTCTGCATGCCATACTACATGTTTCCGCTCATTTCTTCATTGGCAAGCCAGTGCCTCGGTTTTTTTGTGATGTTCTATAATAAACATCTAACCTCATGAACACAGCAGAAGGCTTCTGCCAGTTTAATTTTATTCCACAAGGCATGAAGTTCTCATTGTGCCCCATTTGTGATTATTTTTTTTTAACCTGAAAAGGCAAATTTTTTGGTTGATTTCATCTGTTTACAAGCTAAGGAGTTGTATTCCTTTGGGGTGCTGTAAAAGGCTGACCACTTATGCAGACATAAACAAGGTGTGGGAATTAACAGGGGATTGAGAGGATATGGCTTTCTGTAAATATAGCAGGAAAACATCCATTTTAAATAATGCTTTTCTTCACAAGGTGCTTGCGTAGGGTCATGGCACACATGCAAAAAATGGAGATAAACTCCATCATATCTTTCTTGCCAGAAGGGAAAACAGAGCCTTTGCAGATACAGACCCCGCTGTTAGCTCTGCACAGTAAGTAACTGTAAAAATGCAATGAAAGCAATCAGCATAGAAGTTGCTTTTTCCAGAGTTAAATGTTAAAATGTGTCAGAAATCTGAATTATTAAGTCTTCATCTATACATAGAAATTTGGTCTAATTTAAATAGTGTGAATATGTGTATTATCTTTCAATTTAATGGTGATTTGCCTTTCCTTATTAACCTGTTTGAGAGATATTTAAGTACCACTGAAGTAAATAAGTCTAAAAACAATTAAAATATCTTACTTGAGTCTCATTAATCCATTCAAAATTTAGCCCAGATTTGAAATACCATGGTTCTCATTCTGGACAAATTTTATGTATTTCAATGAGATACACCAATCTCTCCATTATTTATGGTTATGATTTCATTTGCTACTAAAATAATGCATCTTTAAACAAGCATAGAAAACCAGACATAATTGACAATGTTATTTAAGATGGGGACAATTCAAAGGACTTTTCAATAGGAAAAGTCTGAATTATGATTCTGACCCTTTCGTTCCAGGAACACTCTTTTATGGAAGATCTTGTTATTTCTGTGTCTTGACGGGAAACTTCTCTGCTGCTGGAACCTTCATTCATCTGCCTTACCCCTATGGGCTCACCTGGGCTCAGCAGGTTCTCATCATGGGGAGCCAAAACAACTGATTTTGAAGCAGTGCATTATTTATTCAAAGGCAGAGGGAGGGAGTTAAACAGCGTCACTTCTATATTTCTTTTCAGGTCAGGGAGATCTCCTCAGTTCAAATCCGAGTTCCGTAACCCCAGATGGGAAAAGGTAGAAAACCCCTGGAGTGCTTCTTCTTCAGTGATGCCTCTGACTGCTGCTACCTACACCCTGCTCTTGTTTAACAGACAAGAAAATCTGATAGACTGGTTGCACTCTGACTTCAGGCACTTGAGTAGAGAGAACACTTTGCTAGCCATGGCTGATTAGCTGATGATCTTCCATTAAAAAGCTATATTGTAACATTCTCCCTGATTGTACTTCACCTCAGATATTACTTTAATTAATTTTTTCCTCTCTCTCAAACTCTAAAAGCCTCTTTTCATTTCAATCTACCCCTTATACTTTTATAAAAGTAGTAAGTTGCTCTCAGTCAGCAACAGAGTTCCAGAAGAAGTAGTAGATAAAAGAGAAAAAGACTAGATCTGGGAGAGTCCCAAACACAGCCTGCCAGTTCTGGGAAGTTCTCGATCATCAAGTAGTTCAGAAAATACAGAACTTGAGTGATATGGCACTCAAAAAACAGAGAATAGTGTAGGTTCTGAAGTGTCTTTCAAATGAAAAAGGTATCTGTTGAAAAGCTTTGAGGATTCAGCCCTAAGAATTGCTTTCTACACCTTTGTTTAAGTTGATTTTGACAACAGAGCAGCTCAAGACTATTCAAAGAGGTTTATAACATCTTGTTCCTTCCTCACTTCCTCTGAAGTTTTAATGGGTTCTCTGAAAGAGAATGAAACTATGGAAAGGAGACACAGAAGGTTAGTTTCCAAATTACCTAGACAGCATGTTCCCATCCACATGTTTCTTGGCCCTCTCCTGCCTTGTGGCTGTTCTGCAGGAAATGCCCTGAGGGCTATTAGACACTCACGGGCTCTGTTAGTTCTGTGTTGAAAGCTATCCTCAAGTGTGCTTTCCAACCTGAACAAAAGATGAACTTCCTTTGCAGCAAGATTCTATTTCAGTGGAGCAGTAATTTGCATTTGGCAAATGATCCTGTTGCTCGTTTTGCACGGCAGAGACACAGAAAAGGGAGGTTAAGAGTTCTGGCAGGGATGGTGGTGATTTGAGTTGAACCTCCCAAGTTCCAGTGTTTTTTAGAGACCAGCCATATATCAAAGCAGGATTTTGCCCAGCTGCCTCCCCACTGAGTGCAATATTTTTTTCCATTCAGTAGCTGCTGGCATAAGATTGCTAAATGGCACCCAATTTCCATAAGACCACTTTTTCTAAAGCCTCAGTGTTAGCAGATGGTTAAAGTACTACAGGAAATATGTAGCCAAAAAGAACCTATAATGGTATAGGTTACTACAAAAAATTTATTACAAGTCTGAGACAGCTGCATTAGTCATCACTAACATTTCTTGGGCTAGTAGCAGGAAAACTTTTACAGCCCTTCACATTGTCATATAATACCTGTCCCCACAGGTTTTTAAAACAGGCATAAAAATCCAGTAAGGCCAGAATTTTTGTAATTCTTTTCTGTCATTCATTGCTTAAATATTTAGTACCCCTTAGTAATACTAGGCAAGAGATGGCCACCACTGTAATATGAAGTTACTTCTGAAAATGATGAATGCAATGGCCATTTTCTGGGAAATAAAGATGTTCCTCATGTTTTTGATAGGAATATAGAGTCTAACACAAGTAAATCTTGACTAAAAATAAGAACTTCTCTGTTCCTGTGCAGAGTCTGAAATAAGTCAAGGAAAGTACATTTTTATGTGCGCCTTTCTTCTCCCCATTCAAATTAATAGAAAGACCATCAACAATGGTCAATTTTCACACTCTTCATACTCCCTCATCACCTCTCACAGTAAATAAAGGGGCAGGATGGCTGTTCAGGGAAAACATTAACAATTCAAAAGATTTGCAATGTGGATATCATGAAAGGAGGAGACTTCTCTCTAGCAGAGTGATAAATATTAAGATTAGATTAGGAAGGCAGAGTGGTAGCCTTTCAGTTCACACCTCCAGCAGCCCACAGCACTTTATCTAATTTGATCTCATCACCAACCCTGTTTATAGATGAAGAAGCCACATACCTCAGTATTTATAGGTCAGAGCTACAGATCTATTTAGTGGCATTATGAATTCTGTAAATCAAGTCACATCATAAACTATGAAAGGGTTCAACAGCATCACAATAAAAGGAGGGAGAATTTATTGCCAGGTAGCAAAAAATACTATAGATTAGTTTTTTCTCTTGCCGAAAATGGATGTGTTGAGAGGGCAGGAGAACTACGATTAACACCCTCATATGAAGCAGCCAGGAGTGGGCATATGTGGGCATATGTGGGCAGCCAGGAGTGATGGGATGAACCATTGGTAGGATTCATTTTGATCATTTTTTACTCCTGCCTGTCTGGTAAACCTGCCCTGAAAATAAATGGTGAAATTCCATCCAGTTCTGCTGGAGGACATGGAAGGGAAAACAGAGACAAAAGAGCAGTGTCAAGCACTTGTATGCTGCAGTGCCCCACTTTTGGAACAGTTTCTTACAAGTCCTTTAGCAGCTGATGATGGGCTCCTGTTTTAGGACATTCAGTTGGGCTCCAGCACTCCTCAGGTTCAGCCCCTCGGCTGCAGCACCAGGGATAGTGTCGTACAGTGTTTCCCTGCCTCTGAACTGGGTGTATCCACATGGCCTGAGACACAGTTACCGACAGGAGCGCGAAGTGATGGATTTGAAGGAAAACCTAAAAAGCCAAAATGGTCCGATTGACATCTCCCTTTCCAGACAGGAGTTTCTGGAGAAAAGGTAACCAGCTGACTTCAGGCATCTTCCGAAAATTCATTTCTAAACGCTTTAGGAGGAAACAACTCCGTGCAGCAACAAGTTCAATGCTTGAAGGACCAAATGCTGTTGTTTTTTGCCTTGCAGGAGCTTTTGTCATGTTGACATTAACATGTGTAAGGCATGCACTTGGCCCAGGTGTTTTCATCTGAGGTAAAATGCTACTGTAATGATCTTGTTTGTAATTTGTGCTGCCTGGATTTCTGGGCAACTTTTATTGCTGGGGGTCCTTTGGATTCAGTATTGTTCTTGACCCTGATTCCATGTTTGGCTTCTGGTGTCAGCATTCCCTGTTGGTAACAGGTGTGAAATATAAGTAGGAGCAGCCATATGTGATCCAGACATGTATTTACCCCAGATATAGCATTATCCTCAGACCTCTCTATCAATTCTTGAACCTTCATGGATATCCATGTATTACCATACCTGTGTTTTGCTGGCAAATGAACAAAAATTAGTGCCTTGGAAATCCCACTGTTTTTGCATGAGTATTTTATGTTTTTAGAACTGAGCCTGCTTCTAATTTTTTGTATGCCCTTTATAGAGTGGGATGTAATTACAAAGAGCAAGGTAGTCCCCATATCACCCCAGAGAATATTTGTTGTAGTCAGAAATCTACCATGCCTGGAAAGTGTAAAACCAGAAACTTTGCTTCTGCATTATTTGTCCAATTTTGGTGAGTTTGGACTCTACGTTTTTCAATACAAATGTAGTAGTCTTGGCCATGGTTAGTTTCAGAGAATGTTTATGTCTGGGAACACTTCAACATCAGATTCCTATTGAATGACAAAGCCAAACTGGAGGCTGTCATCCAAATTGGTCACAGTGGAATCACAAGACACTGTATTTTTCAGAAGGAACCTCAAAGCTGATGAAATTAAGCTAAATGTGTACAAGTAGGCTGTGTTATATCTTTGTTTAAATAAGCAATGTACTGAGCATTGAATATGTGGTACTGAGTAGCCTTTAAGGAAATGAACCTTCTGTTTCCAAAGTGGAGCATAATTTTTATAGCAAATTAATTGTTATTTAAAGAAAGATTCTTTAAATTTAAATTCATGTCTGGCTAAAAGTGGAAATTGTTTGGGAAATGCAAGTCTGCAGTAAGAGCTGCTGTGTGATTATAACAGAACTTTGAGTACTTAGCTAGCACATTTGAAAGATTTTTGAACTTTGTTGCAGACCTTGTCAGCAATGAGAGAAAAAAATATCTCAGAAGCTATTGAAAGTGTCATTCTCTTTCATAGTTTATTCTTGTGTTCCCTGAGCATAGAGATGTATTTTCAATACAATAGGCTTTGAGGATCTATGTAGCTGAATGGAAACTTGAAGATGCAAACAAAAGGGAAAACTAAATGTTCAGGATAAGACAAGGTGAAACAAACAAGCATTAAGCAAAAGATGAGGCAAGAAAATCATTATTTTCAATAGTGAGTTCTCCTAAATCACAGAAAATTCTCCTAAATGAACTTGGGGGGACAAACACTCTGCTGGGAAGCATCCAACACCAGTCTGGACCTGCATATATCAATGCCATGGTGTTTCAAATGTACCTGAATGAGCAGTCAAGATATTTGTCATGTGCGCACATCGTTAATTTTCAAAGGAGGAATTGTCTGAATATTAGAAGTCTGATATCAAACCTGTAAGGTATTTCTGGCAGGAACTGGAAGATATTATGCATCAGTTAATGGCAGTTGATATTGAGACTGAGTTCTGATGGTCTCCATAAGAATTCTGTACCCTCAAAAGGAGAGAGCACTCACTGAGTTAGCAGATGGCACTAGGCTGGAAAGAGATCTTTACATGCTGGTGGGTAGAGTTGCCATTCACAAAAACCACAACTAAAAATCAGATGAAAGAAGCAATGGAATGCAACAAATTAAAATACAGATTCCTGCATCTAGGACAGGAATACTCCATATAACCGTGCAGGGAGTGAGCAAGGTACTAAGGAGCAGCTTTGCCCAAAAAGACCAGGAGAACCTGGCATACAGCAGGATGAACATGATTCAGCATCATGATGAAGACTAGCAGAGGCTGGGCTATATTAACAAGAATATAGCCAGGAAGTGTTTGTTCACTTTTACCTGGCATTTGCAAGGGTTTGGGGGAGATTCTGTGTCAGCTTTTGTCTTCCTCATTCAGGAAGGACACCAATAAGCAGAAGAGAGTGTGTGGAAGGACCACTGGGAAACACACGATGAGTGGAAGGACTCTGAGAGGCCTTGACTTGGTAAGGCTGCGAAAGAGAAGGCAAAAAGAGGAATTTAACTGTTTTCCAAGGGACCTTGTAGGAAAGAAGATTTGGATGCTTTCCAAAGGTGCAAGGACAAGAGGTGGTGGTTGCAAGCTTGGCAAGGGAAACTTCATGTGGATAGAGGGGGGGAAAAGATTCTTCTCCTAAGTCTTGGTCAGCACAATGTCGTCTCAGGATGTCATGGAACGGTTTGGAGACATTCAGCATCTGGTGGGAGAAGGCACTGAGTCACCACATTTAAGTTTGATGCCAATCAAAGAAAGGAATTATAAATATATTCAAAATGATGATAATCAAAGGAAGATGGGTGAGGAGCTTTTAGAACATTCTAAGCAAGCTTAGAATGAGGACTGCCAGTGAAATAAAGGGGGGTAAACTCTAAAGTAATAACAGCAAAATTTTTTCTTGAATTATGAAAAAATTGGATAAATCACCAAAGTTACAGTTTTAAAAGATTGATACAAGTATCTGGAGAATTACAGGGATAAGTAGAGTAAGAAGAGCTTTGTTAGTCACAGTGCCTAAAAAGGCAGATAAGAGAGATAGAACTCCACATTTTGGTTTTAAAGAAGTTCTAGACATCTGAAACTCACATGAGGTCTGTGTCAGGGCAACTTAGGCCTTGTCCCTGTGCTGCAGAATGTTTTCAACAGTCTCAGACAAGAATTTGTGTTTTAGGATATCCCAAACAATAGCTTCCAAAGCAATAGAAAAGTGCACACAAACTTTTACAAAACAGCATCAAGCTTTTCCTATATAAAGACATGAGATTCAATTTTATATGATATATAAGAGCCAAAAAATATTAATTGAGGCATCAAGTAACAATTGAAGAAGTTTTCTTTCTTTACAGCCAACAGCGTAGGTCAGAAAATTTGCTTTATTCATTAAATAATTGATCAAAGTACTAAAACCTTTCTATTTCCCATAAAGTTATGCTAAGATCATAAAACTTTTCTAGGAAGTATGAGCACAGGTCTTGCCAGACTTCATCAAAATATCATGTACTACTTGCAAACATGGCCAGCAGCAATGTTTGAGTCTTTGTCAGAATAAACTTTGTCTTTCCTGATGTGAACTGAGAAATGCTTCTGTTGACTCCACTGGAGCTCTGGGGTTCAGGAGTGCTTCCTTGTCCTGGGTGAGGTTTCCTGGCCCCAGGACATGTAGATGAGATCTGTGCCCTCAAAGTTGCCCTGTCTCTTGAGGCTGACTTTTCATCAGGTGGAGCCCAGGGGTGGGGATGAGGAAGAACAAGGGCATGACCCTGCAGGCTGCCCAGCCTGCCGGGCCCCCCAAGACCACCACCAAGGGAGCACCCCTGGAGCTCAAATTAAAGTTAAGAGCAGCCACTGGGATTTATTCCTTCCTATAATAATAAAAAAATGGCTCTATCATTTCCCAGTTTAGCAGAGAATTTAAACACACCAAATTTACCTATGCATGTATATCTGAAGATATCATGAGAGGCATTTAGATGTTGACTAGGGCCACCTGGACAATTGAAGCATCATTGAATACACAGACATTTCTTCTTTGTTGTTGTTTTGTTGTTGTTGTTTTCATGGAATTGTATGAAAGATGTGGCAATCCAGAATTAAAGAGTAATTAAAAAGTAATTTTATTAAAAATTACAGGCCATTAAAGATATATCTGAGCAAGAAGACAGAGAGTTTTGTTCTACTGATTTTTCACTACTACAAAAAGCAAACTGAAAAAATGAAGTCAGGTAGGCTTTAGATGTGCAGCACTATATTCATAACTGGAATCATGATGAAAGACCACAAAGTCTTATTGAATTTCACAATACTTTCAAAAATTCTATCATTATTTATATATGAGACTCATTTAAAGGCCTCAGCAGAACTCAGCAACTGCATATTATATAAAGAATGAAGTTTTAAGGGGCAGTAAATATTCAAATTAACATAAAAAATTATAAGATATAAAATTCACTATAGTACTGCAGTGAACTCTTTGCAGGGTTTCTCAATCTTATTTTACCATCAGCTCTCTCAGCTGTGGACTGAACAAACCCAGTTAAATTAAAAATTCAAAAGCTCTTGAGACTCACATTGATATTCAGGTACTTTGGTGTTTGGACATTCACATTGCACTGATTTAATTAGCTATCTAACAGCAATCTCCACACTTTAGGAAAGGGAGTGCTTCACAAGAAACAGTCAAGAAGTTTGCTTGTGCACTTATGAAATATACAAATATGCCTGGAAATTAATCTATGCACTCTCCCATCTCCCCTACAAACGACATCTGCTCGTACTACAGCCCGGAAACCACTTTCTTTAAATTTGCCATGTGCTTCACTTCTCTTGAATGATATCTTTTCATAACTGGTGACTCATTCATTTCCCATATGTATTGTTTTTAAAATATCAGTGTCAGGGAAACATAGCATTATTTCAAGTGAAACAACATTTCTGTGATTTTTCTATTAATGAATGACTCTATTGTAATGATATTAGCTCTGCTCAAAAATAAGGCAATGCATGACGTAATTTTATAGCGATTCCCACAGCGTTATTGCTTAACAGTCATGAAGAATTCCTTCACTTCTAATTTCTTTTGCCCATCAACACTATAATCTAGTGTATGCTTATTTTACTTCTGTTGTGTCCTCATTTAACCCTTATAAATATCCTTTTATAAGGATATTCAGTTTTCAGTTCAGTTTATAAGGATATTCAGTTCAGTTTTGACTCTCCTTGACTTATGAGACTTTTGATAAACTTCAAGATGTCAAAGGTTCCCAGTTTTTACTGAAGATTCTCTTATTTTTACAGTGCCTCTCCTCATGGAGGGCATTCCCTGGAGAGACATGTTTCAGGCAATTGGAAGGCTCAACATTAGGACATGTAAATGTTTAAATTATGGCTTGCAGATCAATGACAAGAAATAGGACATCTATTTCTGGTAACATTGTGGATTTATAGTTATGAGTCAAGGCTAATGCAAGGTGAACTCCTCCCTTTATGATCACTGGCACAAATGCATTAGCTCATCCATGAATTTAAAAATCGACCTCCAGACAGTTAGTTGGCAATTTGGCACCTTGCTTTGATTGTATACAATTTAACAAAAGAACATCCAGCACTAATTCAACAGTAATACTGCTTCTGCCTTTCAGGAATGATTTATTCATTTGGATATGATGTCCAAATTGCATTTTCTAAAGGAAGGGTGTTTACAATGTTTGCAGTTTATTGCCTTACTTTTCAAGGACATGACGAAAGTAAAATTGTTGCTACTTATTATTAGGTTGAATGAAAATATGTCCTGAATGATGGTCCTCTGTACAGAAATCCCTGGGAGTGGACAAGTGGGTGGGAGGGTGGTTGTTCCACCATGCTTTCTGAACCTTTACAGTGTACCTCATCTGGAAACTACTGCTCCAACAATCAGCCACACAGAACAGGCAAGGGTTTTGCACAGCAGCACTACAGACCCCTATGGATGCACCAGCACTTTGCACTGCCTCATTCTTGCAGCTGTAGCACGGCCATCTCAGCACTTCCAGGGTTCACCACACAAGAGGCTTTGCCTTGTCTGTGTTGAGCTCCCTTATAATTCAGTTATGTGCTGTTGTAGTGTCAGAGCTGTTTTTCACCAGTAAAACAGGCTCGGGTTTGCCTAAATTACAAACATCAATCTGTAAACTGAAGTACAGAAATGTACTGCACTGTTTCCTCTACACCAGATTCCATCCTTACTCTGGTCCTGGAGGAAAAGGCTTTCCATTCCTCACCATTGTCTGCAGTGCTGATGCAAGGCTTGACTTACTATTATGCACGATGTTTTTATTGTCAGGGCAGAACTAAGAATTTAGCAAGTGGATCATTGCACTTACATTTTCACATTAACAATACACTTATTGTTAATTTTTTAATCACACAGCTGAAGTGCTTAAGTATCAGAGACTCCTTACATTATTGACTTTTCAAATGAATGACCTTCTCAGTTATTGACTCTCTTCTCAGCTTACTATTTCTGTCTGGGGTTTTCACTAAGCTTAGGCACTTGCTGCCTAAATGCTTTGGAAATTCATTACATTGGTTATTGTCCCTAAGACTGTCTTGGATATGGACACCCCAGTACGAATTAACATTCATTCTTGTCCTACTTTGTAGCCATAGCCCTGCTGGATACATGGTGAAGAGCACTTCAAAAGGATATTCTCTAAAGGTGATTATCTGCTCCTCTAAGGAGGTCATGAAGGTGTAGGTCTAAGTTGTCTCTGCAGCTGTGAATCTCATGTTGACTACTCAGTGAGGGCTCGACTCTCAGTGCTGTGTATTGTGGTCTGCAGGTAAGTAGTGAGAGGTCATCTGAAGGGATTCTGCATGTTGGACAGCAAAGCAATTCCTGTCCTGGAACTGAGCTGTTGCTGTACATGTTCTTTTTCTCCACTGGATGCATGTGAATAGGTAAAACCAAGAATGCCATTCAGAGGATTGCTGTAATTTTTTAGTTGTAGTTTTAATTTGTTTGTTTGGTTGGTTGGTTGGTTTGGGTTGGTTTTCTTTTGAGGATTAGTGCAGAAGTCTCTCTTTCACTGTCTGTCTCTCTCCTTTTGTCATTGGTTTTCATTAATTTTCTTTGGCTGATAATCTGTGAGGTATTTCCATATGAAGGTAAGTAGCACTGGGGGTGATTCTCTTTCCCCTTTCTGCTCTTTGCCTTTTCTCAGGATACCCTCTTTTACTCTGCAACCTTCCAGTAGCTGTAGTCTTCCAGTATGAAAAGCTTCTCGCTCCCTACAATGTGTGTAATAAATCTGCACTGCTGAAAAACTTACTGGGAAATGTGAAACAGCTGTAAGGCAGGGGATCAGAGAAAGGCTGGGTCTCACCCTGAACCCACTCTGTTACCTTAGCTGGGATCTCAGGAACTACTTGCTTCTCCTCCTTTATATAACTTCTTCTTGGGGTTTGCACAACAGAAGATGGGGAGCTCAGATGCCAAAGCTTTGTAAGAGAAGTGAATTTGCAACACCCTGCCTTGGCCTTACAGTTCCAACAGCAAAAATTAGAAAATGGAGCGACAGTATCAGAGACTCTTCAAATATTATGAAAGTAGCATCTTGGTTGCCACTTCCACAGTTTTAAAGATGAGATCGTGGAAAATCAAAACTCACTAGAATACCACCATCTTTACTTTTGAAACACGTATTTTTATTCCCACACATTATTCCGCTTTTTATTGGCAATGTCACTTCTGTGGCCACAGTTGTGCCAGGCACAAGGGGTATGCATTGACAGGACAGGAGGGAGAGACTGAGAGAAACTAAGAAAAAGTTTAAGTTAGACATTAGGAAGAAAAATCTTTACTGTGACAGTGGCGAGGCACTGGAACAGGTTGTCTGGAGAAGTTGTGGACTCTCCAACCCTCCAGGTGTTCAAAGCCAGGCTGGATTTGAGATTTGAGCAATCTGGTCTAGTGGAAGGTGTTGTTGTTCATAGCAGGGGATTTAAAACTAGATGATCTTTAATCTCCCTTCCAACCCAAACTATTCTAGGATTCTATGATCTGTCCTGTCCATTTCCTACTGCAGAACTTCCTCCTGGATCCCTTTAGTATCGTCTTGAGCAGATCTTGAGACTGCTGTATGAATTGCACGGTGCTTCTTCATTGCCTTTAGCAACTGTGGTAACTGCAGGGAAGTCCTTTTGGTCCCCAAAACTCATCTCAAAAATGGGAGAGGAGTAAAGGTAGTGCAAAGAAATCTCTAAGGGAAAAGGAGGGTTTGAGAGTGAAATCCCAGTCTTGACTTTGGACTTTAGAAGTGCAAGTATGTTTTCCTCATGTTCGTTACTGATTTTGTGCCCTGATGACCAAATGAATAAAAAATTCCCTTCAAAACCTGTTGGAAAGAACCTTGAAGTCAGGAATAGCATGCTAAATTATGCTCTGCATAGCCTTGTGATAAGGGTATACTAGGAATGATTCCATCTCCCAGGCACTCACTATATGTCAATGATAACCTCGATTTCCTAGAACACAGCTTCTGTCTTAAGATATAATTTTAATGTTGAAAACATTTATTCTTTTCAAATTCAGTTCAATTTTGTCTGCTTGGCATGGATGATAAATTTCCAGCCTTCATAACCAAGCATTTATTAGAATTGTAATCTAGTTATTTTAACCTAGAAAGGGATTTAGTAGTCTCTAAAAATTGCTGATCTCCTAAAGCAGGGCCAAAGATGACACTGTCTTTCAGATTCAGGCAAAACTCCTGTTGAAATGAAAGGCAGTTTCACATGTGCAAGGACTATAATGTATGTTCATGCTCTGGCACTGCTGTTAGGCTGCTGGTTTAAAAAGGTGATGTGTCTGAACTGGGATTAAAGATCAAGTCACCAAGCCCTACCTTTCATCCTTAAATCTGGGTTGCAAGAAGTCTGTACTGGATAACATTGTCACAACATTTTAGTTTTTTGTAAGATAACTCAACAAATAGTAGTTTGTTATTAAATCATTTGACTTTTATTTCACTGGAGACTGCACTAATTTATAAATTGTAGCAGCTGCATTTTTGCATTTTCCCAGCTGCTACCACGTATTAAATTTGGAAATCCTCTGGCACAAATGAAAACACTGTGTTTTTCTTTCTGAGAGCATTAGGTAGGCAAAACTATAGTTTTTGTTTAAGGAAAATGTGCTAATAAATCTTTTCACCCTCTCACTTATTCAAAGTTGAATCTTCTTTTGTATTCTGCCATTGGGTCACATCACGGGTATATCTAAGGATCTTGGTGGTCTTTTCAAGAATAATATATTTGATAATCTCACCATTATTTCTAAGGAGTGTTCACAGTAAGAAGCTGCATTGGAGTAGTGGTAGAAGTTGAGCCTCTTTCATGGGTCACAAAGCTGTAACACAGAGAGTATGGGAGTTATCCCCTTGATGCCTCCACTCACCGTGCTGCTTGCACCTCTTGTCCTGGAAGTCTCTGGACAAAGACAGCAGGAACACAAAACAGTCAAACCACTTCTTAGACAAGGTGGAAGAATGCTGTATCATATGTCATTTTAATAGTTAAATTCACCTCCCATTGAGTAGTTTTTTTGCTGCCATCTGCAGATATGCTTATAACATGGACATGGACAAAACTGTTACCAGAAAATATATCTAGATATTATTGCCTGTTAATCCCAGCAGGCTGCACTGCTATAAACTCAAATGTCTGTCTAATCAACTGAAACTAATTAAATAGCAGCTTTCAAAGTCATATTGATTCAGCTTTACAATTCCTCCACTTTGTAACAAGATAATGCTAAGCTTAATTTTTTGTATAGCTACACAAGAAAAGTGCTTCCAAAAGCTAAAATTAAGTCCAAATAGGAAAACCCAGCTAAGGCTTTTGAGTGCCAGAGGTGCAAGTATTGATGGAGAATAGCATTTTCTTCTCTCTCAGGAAACTTCCTACCAAGAGTTCCCTCCACTGTTTGAAATAAAATTTCTTGGTAAAATGTGAAAGAGCTTAAAGCTGGTGAAATGTTTGGGAAATTTTTACAGCTGTTTTCTCTTGAACAAAAATCCATCTTCATCTCAGCCATTGTTTGCTGAGCAGTAACTTGTGGGGAATACTGCCAGAGAGGAAAGGGTCTAATGGAACAAAATTTCAGTTTAGAACCCTGAGAGTCTAATAAGCAGAGGACTCTGGCTGCCATTCAGGTTTGCTGCTTCCACAGGTCAACATTGCAGAGGGATCACTGGCAGAAGAGTGCTTAAGACTTCTCCAGAAATGCGTGTTTTTACCTTAAAACTGTAGGCAGTAGGCAGGGATGGGCTATGACATTTCTGTACAGAGAATCATGTGCTTGTGTAAACAGGGAAGGTCTGATGAAGGTGGTGCAATAAAGGGTGTAATTTGTGTAGGGTAACAGCAGAGCAGAAACAGGCACAGGATGGCTTAAAGAGGTTACTTTTCAAGTGGCAAAAAATTAACGGAAATACCAAAGTAGAAATCTCCACATCTTGCACTTCTAGAAATATGAATAAAGCATAAATACACTATATATAATAAAAATATAAAATAGAACATGATATGCAGCACAAAATATAGAATTTATATCACATATTATGTTATATGATGTATGAGTATATTACTTATCACATATATCTCTTAAAATATATTGAATATATTAATAATATATGTCAGATATTATATATCACTCTAATAGTATATAATATGTATTACATATTAAATTTTTACGTTATGAAAGGAATACTTCAGCACCTTTAGGACCAGACTCAACAAGGGAAGAATCGACTAAAATTCAGCCGAATGTGCAAACAATGGGAGCTGAAAGTTCTTTCTCTAATATTTCATTTAAGTGACAAATGCTGTAAAAATCTAATTTTATTATTCAAACGAACCTTAAAGAATTATCAATCTAGTAGAAGACAAACAAACCATTCTAAGGTTCTATGAGTATGGATGATGCAAAGTGTTTTCTGGAAAAACCTGTTTGTCCCCTCAGGAGGGGACTGGACCCATGTGCAGCTCAAGGCAAAGGCACCTTGGCAGACAGGTGCTGCCCTGGCCATTCACAAATGCCCCTTTTGTGCTGTGGATCAAAACAGAGTAAGATGATGTGTTAAAACATGGAATCTGTAGAAAATTCAAGGCAGAGAGAGTATCCAGGATGCTGAGGAGAAGTAAGAAATCCACATCAGACCCTTCTGGGCTAAGAGAACACACCTTGAGCTTTTTGGGATGCATAATATCATACTACTTCTGCAGTTTGGTACTTAATGCCTTTTCTTATAAAGTATTAGGGCAGTCAAACATTTATTTAAAAACCCTGACAATGCCAAAGAATGTTAACATTTCCTTCAGAGCTTTTTAAAGGTAAGATTTCATTTTTGCCAATTCCTTTTCAAATCAACATTTCCTTGCTTACTTGAAAAGAGGGGAGATGGATGTTTCAAGCAATACTCCAGCTGCTATCTACTAGTGCTGTGTAGGCTAAGGAGACTTTTTTTTTTTCCCAAGCCTCTTTGATTTATATCATGTTCTTAAACACTCATTATGAGGGAAGCCCAGAACACAAGTCTTCCCCCATATCAGATTGCTTCAACAATTAGCCTGTAGAGTCGGGGTCTTAATCTTATACTGTGATTAAGTTTTTGTTTGAAGAATTTAAGAGATTTGTAAAAGAATTTTGTAATTTGTTTTGATTGTTTTTGAAGAAATTGTTTCAATTATAAGAAAAATTGTTATAATCAATATTGATCACTATTTACTTATCTTTTCTTAATCCCTGTCCTTGTTTCTTTTACTTTTTCCCTCTTCCTCTTCGATATCTTTTCCTGTTTCTGTTTTTCTGAGATATATGCTGCCAGACACTGATGAGTCGAGCCCTGAAGACTTTGTGACAACGCTGCAGACCTTGCTGATGGAGTACTCTCGTCACCAGTCGTGAGTCACGGGGTGGTGTCAGGGTCTGTCTGAAAATCCCTCATGTTTGCCTCACGACTGCCTCCAAGGACTGAGACCCCAGACCCTGAAAGTAGCTCTAGCCTGGCTGAGGTGGAAAGTCTGCCAAGCCTTAAGGACTGGTATGCAATGCCATGGGAACGCAGTGCGAGAACAATGGACTGGTCATGGTGGACTGAGCCCTAATCAGTTCGTCCTGTACCCTCGGTCCTGTACTCTTGGTCCTGCACCGACGCGACGGTTACAACTGTTTCCCAAAACAACGAGTCCACACCCACCGTGTAGCCAGGAGAGCTGCTGCTTTGGCCAGATGCCACCCGCTTTGAGGAACCCTATAAAAGACTGAAGGAGTTTTGAGGACTTTGTCCGGACCCCTCCTGGAGAAGACAGCCTGTGAGCATCTCGTCAAGCTCCGAGGGCCTCGTCTCTTCAGACTGGTAGCTATAATCCCCTTCCCCTCTTTCACTATCTTTCACTCTGTCTCTATTTCTCTCCCACTATCCCAGTTGTTGGCACTAAATAAAAGTGCATTTTTGTTTAAGCAAAGTGGTGTGTTCCCTGCTGTGTCTTTTGTGCTTTGAGATCTCCAAAAAGAACCTATCAGGGACCCTGCATGCATTTGCGGACCCCGACACCCTCCATTCTCACTTGAGCATGTCAGTGATTCATACTGTGTGGTGGTGCAGGAACTGCAGTGGGCAGGACAGGCACACACACTCCACCACACACAGCCACCAGTTGACAGAGCCCTGGCTGTCTCCAGGGTCCCCCCCAACATGAGCCTGTCATCTCCTTGCTGTCATCTTCTCACCTCCTCATGGGCCTGCCCTTGCCATGGTTGCGCCTCCAGCCTACAAGCCCTCATCTCTGTGGTGCTGGCCCTATGGTTCCAGCCCCACAGGAGGGAGGGCACTTGGTGCTTCTGCACACAGGCACAGGTGATGGGAAGCAGTCATCAGAAACAGAGTTTAAAGGAAAGACAGGAGAGGCCGTGCTGGATGGACACATGGACATAGCAGGACTGAAACATCACCAGCCCCATTTTTCCTCTGTTTTAACTCTGTTATACTGTGCTTGTTTCTCCTCAGTACCACTGGTTCCCTCACTTTTACCACCTTAGCTCCTTTCTCTAAACATCCCATCCAAAATGCTCTTTCCCAACAGAGAATCTTGTTCCTGCAGGCAGTTCCTCCCCATCTTTCAAGTGACCTGGGCAGAGTCTCTCCCACACACTCATCTTGAGGGGTCTCACCAGCTCATGGGGTGGCTGCTCCCAGTCACAGCCAGGAGGGGCCAGGGCAGGAGAATCCACTAGTCCCAGCTGACTTCATGGAGTTCACCTCCCATTCCTACCATGGACCTCCCTGCTCCTTCTGCAAGACTTTTTTTTTTTTTTTTTAATCACAGAACTCAACAAACTTTTGAGTAGACCCAGTAGAGGGTAGAAGCACGCCACAGCCATGTTTATCTTGGCTGGTCCTCAAGGAGATTTATGCCTCAGTGTTCTGCTCTCTGGAAGCAGGCAGTCAGGAACCCTGAGAGTGAGATCCTTTCAGGGACTGGAGAACACTTTGTTCATGCCAGTCATCTGTAGATGTTTGAGTTAGACCCACAGCATCCAGCAGCCAGCAGCCTGCAGCCAGCAGCCAGCCCACTATGGTTTCCTTTGGAGAGCAGAACCAGCTTGTGATCCCTCTGGGCAGAGGGGTAGGGGAAATTCCACCAGAGTCAGGAGAATGTGTGGGAAGAGGGTGGACTGCCTGAAGGAGAAAATAAGGCTCCAGAAGAAGGCAGTAAAAGCACTAAAAAAACCCCATGTCTTTTCTTATAACTGGGAGGAAACAAAAAGTCCTCAGGCATCATAAAAGCATGCTATCAGAAGGTAGTTTTTGATAACCTTTCACTATTGATTAATCAGTTGCTGTGTTCATTTGAAACAAAGCCTCTGGCTTGTTTAAGAGGTGGCAGCGTTGTAGCTTAGTACTGTTCAAAATACCATATCACTATCAAGGCTAATTTAACACTGATGAGATCAATAGGGTTCCTAGGGCTAGGAGCAGATGAGAAACATGGCTCATTACATGCTGCTGTAGTTCTCCAAGTGAATAGAAAAAATGTGCATTAGGGTGAGAGAAAACAGAGTTGGAAACTGTGAAGTCCTGAAAAGGAGGCAGGTGCTTTTAGCTTGCTCTGCTGAAGAGGCATCCCAGAAACAGGGATAGAAAACTGGGAGAGGTTCCTTTCTATATCTGACTTTCTCAGGTGCGCTCCTTTACTGGAATGTCCTTTTTTTGGCTGTTGTTTTCAACACTTGTTCACTTTCCCTTTATTCTCTGTCCCTCTACAAAACATACAAAATCCAAGTTTTCTCTACAAAGCCAAGTCTCTATGCAACCCCATAATCTTTGGTGATACCAAGGTAAGCATCACTTTTATACAGAACTGCTGGACATTGTCGGGTAAGTATTGCCTCCTGCTATGAAGCTCAGATTAAAGACACAAAACCACCTGGAGTCTTGAAAGAGGGAAGTGAGTGCTCACACACTGGTGTGCAGGCCACAGGTGTATGTGCCATGCCAGAAGAAAAAGGTGAAACCCTTGTCCCTTCTGGGAATTAGGTATCTTTGCCAGCCCTGGATGGAAAGCATGGACCCCCAAAAGAGGTAGTATTCTTTGGTCAAAGTATTAAATGAGATGAGAGTGTGTGCCTTTTCATAGTTTAAAAAGAGAGAACCTAATTTTGTACACCAGCTTAATAATTGAACTAGCAATCTACGCAGCAGAAAAATAGAGTGCTCTCAAGAAATTAGGAGCAATCAATTCCCTTTTCTCCCTGCCTGAAAGAATTCAGCTTCATGTTGCTGCAGCATGATCAGTCAACAGTGACAGTATCACATTCCTTCATATACCTTCTTCCCCTAGTTTTGATTTCTTTTTCTTGCAAGTGGCACAACTATGGTACAACAGACATGGATTGGATTTTCATTCTGTCTCTACCTCTAGAACTATCCTAGAGCCCACGTAGTCCTTCCCTCCTCTTGTAATTACTGTGTCACTCTGATGTTTGAAGGCTAAAGTTTGGCTGAATTCTAGTACTTTTTAGGTTAGACAAGCAAAGATGGACAGCCTGGGTATTCTGGTCTCTATCAGAGGATGCTGACACTTCCTGCATAGGTCCAAGGGTAGGATAAGTTGACTGAAAAGCATTGAGGGGTTTCACATGGCCAGACTACTCCCTTCTGGTTTGAAGGTTCATAGCCAGCCTGTCATTGCAGTGATGAAGAGGGAGCTTTGGATGGCCCCTGAGTGATTTATTTGGGAAGTGTTTATTTATAAATTCCTATCTGGCACATACATCATCAACAATCATATTTCGTGGTAATGGGAAAGACACTCCATGTAGTTATCTCAAAGAGGCAGTCATTACCTCCATTTAGAGAAAAGATGAATTCTGAAACAGGGCAGGCTCTCCTTTCCAGAAACACTACTCCTTTCCATGGTAAAAATGGTGTTGTTCATGTGAGAATCTTCTTACTTGAGAAAGCCAGCTGAAAAATGCATTTGGACCATGATTTCTTTTCAATTGCTAAACAATATTGCATGCAATGGTGGCAGTTCCAGGAAATATAATATAATAATTTTGTACCTTGTTTGAGACGCTTTATTTCTCATTTTTTTTTATCCATCCCATTTAACTTCTCAGCAATGTCATACATGGATCTGGAGACTGGAGTTTTTGGCTTCAGGAGCCTTTCTAGCAAGTTTTATCTAGCAGGCTGCGGATGGCCACAGCACCAAAGATTTGCCTCCCCAATAAACTCTTGTCTCTCTGCACCTCCTGAAACCTAGGGAGCTGTACTGAAAGTTGCAGTGGCTCTGCTTACAGTCACACAGAGCCAAAGAAGCTCCACTCTGGGGCAGAGCCCCACATCAGGGAAGTTGCCCTCAGCTGAATTATCTGGGAGTGGCTGGCTGCTGCTTGACAGCCCCTGCTCCCACTGCTGCTGCCCTGCCAGCTGTAAATCCACAGGATTTTGCCAGTGGTTCCCCTGTCTGACAGAGGCTTGGCCTTCCCATTCCCATCATCCAGTGTCTGTGACTGTTCTTGGAGTCTTTCCTCCTCACTGCAACCCCATTTCAGGCCACAGCATAAAGATAGAAGAGTAGGGTCCTAGAGATGTGTGAGACTTTGTGAACCCTGCAGCCATGGCACAGTAACTTGAAAGAGGAAAAATGCCTTGGGAAAGTTAACAGCACATTGAATATGGGGATGTAAGCAGGGGTATAAGGCTTCATCCTCTCAAGAATTTCCATGGAAGATAACTTTGAATCAAATAACACAGTCAAAGTTCAAACCAAAAAAAAATGAGCTCAAATAAAAAATGAACAGAGCTCAGCTAAAACTAGAATCAATAAAGAATTTAATGACCTGTTCATCTTAGTATCATGTAATTGAGCCCAAATGACATTTAAGCAGAAAGAAAACTGGCCTTATGATTTGTTAATAATTACTCACATTCCAGTAACAAGCCTACAGGAGTGTTCCTTTAAATGCATGTTGTGTGTCAGCATTAGTACCTACTCCGAGTAAGCGTAGCTGATGAACTCCAGCCATGAAAGAAGAATCAAGTACAAATTAAATATTTAATGGCTTTAGCAAATGCAGTGGAAGTAGATACATAAATTACAGGGGAAAAAAAAAAAAGAATCCCCAAAGTAAGGAGAATTTTATTCAGCAGCAGCCTTGTTTAAGCGTTTTCAGTCACTTTTATTTTGGAGACTTGCATGGTAATAACATTTCCAGTTCAGGAGCTTGTGAGCCCACATTTTTCAGTAGGTTTTCATGAAGCAAAAGGTAAGTAACATAAAAAAAAAATCACCAGATTTTTACAGTGCAGTTTGTATGCTTTTGGTCTGCAAATAATTTCATCTACAGGTTTTAAGACTCCTGATATCTTTATGCAAATTAGCCAGTAATACACAAAATTATGAAGCATTCTATCCAGCTGTAGAAGGGCATTTCCTCAGTTAATTGGCAGTGATGCTTAATGGAACTAACCAAATAATAACCCACAAAGTACATAGGACTAATTAGGGAAAGAAAATGTTGTCATTTTTGAAGAAAGACTCTGTATCTGCCTGAGATATTACTTTTCCTGCTTGTTTCTGTCTTTGCAGGCTAGGAGGATAGTGCTGAATCATTGTACAAGGGAGAAGAATTACTTATATTGCAGTGGAGGGGGGTTCTCTGCTTTTATTGATTCCAAGGGGCTTTATGCCAGAGATTAGCTCTGCAATCTCATAGTGTCACTGGTTGGGCTTTCTTTTCCTTTTAGAAGAATAAGTGAAGTCTCAGTATATAAGGACATGCTAAAAAGTAATTAAGTTACAAGCCCATAGCTGGAAGGCCCTGCTCTCTAGCTGAGATGAAGCAACTGACCATGTTGGCTTTCAAAGCCCTTTGGAACATGAAGTACAATCAATTATTTAAATCAACAAGAGTCTTAATGGAACTGTTAGTGGAATATCAGATTTCAGCCATCTGTGACATGCAACATTTTGCATTTTGAATCACATTAAAATGATGTGGTAAGTGAAATAGATGTTGTGACACGAGATCATGAACAGCAAAGCATTTTACTTCACAGTGTAACACCCAAGGAAGATAGCTGGTTACTACACTCTAGCTGGGGGAAAACAAACTTATTGTAAAGAAAGCAACTTTTCCAGAAGTACTAAATCAATTGCTTGTGCTTATTCAAAGGTACCCATACAAGGGCATCACTATTTTCATTCCACTCTGGACTTCAACAGTCAATGATTGTATCTGCAGCACAGCTTTTCTCTTTTAATCAGGCTTTCAAGGTTTCCTTTCTCTGCTTGTCATGTAGATTAAACATAATTAAAAAGATAATCCTGCAGAAATCAGGTGACTCCATTTTCTGAAGACCATTATTCCATTAATAGATGTGTTTCTCTTCTTCATGAGCCAGTCTTCGCGAGATGGAGGGCTGATCCAAAGAAAACATAGTTATTAAACGGAACTAGTGTTAGCACATCAGATTTCTATTACACCTGACTTTCAGTATTCTGGAATTTTATGCAATGCTCATTTCAGAAGTCTTCACATTTCTGTTAATGTTTTTACTTGAGGCATGAGGATAAATAATTTTTAGTTATAATTTGACCAATTCTCCATTTAGAAGAACTTTGCTGATCTCTGCTTCATTTAATTGTCCTGGATTTTCAATCATATATGGTATGGACAACACCTAACAGGAGTGTTTTCCAGCATGGCTCTCACATACAATTCTCTCTCTATTATGAAACACTACTGTTGTAACTTTATTAGATGAAAAAAAAAATAATAGAGGCGAGGAGTGCTGCAGAATCTTCATATACAAAACCTGGGGGTAGGAAGCCCTCAGCAAAATGACTGCTGTGATTTTAGTCTGAGTGACAAGGTGGAAATGAATGAGAAAATGTGTGTGGCATGTAGTTTGGCCAAGTGAGAATGTGAAATGTTGGAGGTCACTATTCCTAGGAAAGAAAGGCATAAGTCCAGCAGAAAAATGTTGGAGAAATTTACACCTTTTCTGAAGATTTGCAAAGAATTGGTTACTTAGAAAGTTTATTTGAGCTGCTTGAGAGTTTAGGTGCAGTTCCTGCGGACCTAAGACATCAAATTATGACAAATCAAGAAATCTGAAATTTACATTGCAGTCTTGCAGCTTACACTGTGACAAATTATACGTGTTAGATGAATTAATACAGTTATTATTTTTACTTTTGTTGATAGTAATTTTTTTATTTTCTTTAGACTTATTTTAAGTACAATTGAGTTAGGCACCTTTCTGGTATTTCCTGAGTATTTCCAGCTCTGCTCTTGACTGTTCTCCTTTATGGGGACTTTTCTTTCCTGGCTTGTCCAAAGGCATCAAAACCAGCTCCTCCTTCCATAATAGCTAACATCGGACCAGAGAAAAAGCTTCACATCAAAAGTCAGATGAGGATTTTTGTTCCAGAAATTTTTGATGGGTAGAGACAATTGTCAACAGTCTTGTCATTAGGATTCTCACTAGAAACAGGTTATATATTAAGTAATTATATTTAACCTTTTATGCAGCATTAGGTTATGAAAAAAATCTTTCAGCTCCTGCATTGGGACTAATACATTTCTGAAAATTATCTAGCATTTGTTCTTTCTGAACCTGGGAATGCTCTGTGCCACATTTACCACATTTTCATCCAGCATGCCACATTTCTGTAGAAAGAATTTTTAATTGAACTTGCTGCTGGAATATTTTTTTTTTAATTCCAAGATATAGCTATTTATATATATATATATATATATATATTTTTTTTTTTTTTTAGCACTTCAGACATCTGCAAAACCATCTGGAAACAAGAAGTAGGTGTTTTGTGACTAGACTTCTTCCAAACAACCACAATATAATTTAAATATCTATTTTTACTGCATAACCTACATCATCTCCAAAAGTGTGGGTGCTCCAACCGTGTACCCATGGTCTAAAAATCACAGAGCTTTGAAACAGTGATTTAGGTAAGCTGCTGTAAACTCGTAGCTTCTAATTCTTTGTAGGAGCCTTGAAGTTACAACAGAAGCAGCCACAACAGGTCTGTATATTAAAGACAACTAGAAAAGGTGTCAGAGTGAACTCTGTTTGGGTTATAATACTGCTGGTGGTGCTGTGCAAAGGTTTGCTGTAGGGGAGTTAAGTAGCAGAGGAAGGAAAACTACTCTCCAAAGCTTCCTGTGTCCCTAAGGAAAAATTTACATTCCCTTTTTCAGGGGCGGGTGTGAAATGATGGCCACTCTCAAACCACTGACAATGCTGTCATTAACCAGGATGGAGCTCGTATTCAGAGTTCAAAACACGTCAGTCACTACCAAAGTGCACAGCTCTTCTATCTGTCTTTGCTCAGTGGTGGCACTGATCACAACCTGTCACACTAACATCACCCTAAATCCAGGGAGGTCCTGGACATGCCAGGGACTGACAGAAGTTCTGCCTCTTGATATCCAGCATGGTAGTGGCCCTGGAAAGTTTGCCTTAAATGGAGAGATCTCTCTGTCTGGGACTGAAAGGAAACAGAAAAACATTAAAAGGTACAAAGGGCATACTGAAGATGCTTGGGCATTGGATTTAGCATTTTTATTGAGCAAATCTGGGAGTGCTACTGCAGCAGGACTAGTGAATGCATTGATGTGCTCTGCTCCCTCATGGCCTGGAAGAGATTCCTGTTGCAGCATGAAATGAAGGCTTCTGTGTTTGAAAACATAAGTGGGTTCCACAGAGCTGGGTTTTTACCCTTCAGGGTCCATTCCACAGATTCAGTTCAGTGGAAAGAGAGTATCACTCTTGTGCTTTATTGGTTTCTTCTAGAAATAGCGAAGAAGAGCTACTGCTCCTCTCCTCCATTGTTTTTCTGGCTTACACTTCCTGCAGCCTTTCCTCAATGCCAGAAAATAAGTATGAATCAAGACATCATTGATCATTTGATCATTGTGCTGATCAAAATGGAGGCATTTTTGTGCACAGAGTTTCCATTGTCCCTTATCTAAACAGTCAAGGGGAAAAATCTACCTGTTCAAATTGCAAAACATAGAGCAATGTGTCAGGAACAATCTTAACTTTTTCTGACAGCACTCAGCATGATGGATTGTGGTCTGTTGCTTGGATTTAAGCATTGTCATGTTACAAACATTGTATGTCATGGAAATTTATCTGAAATAAGACAAATATTGAAAAAAAAAGGCAACCTCAATAGCATCTTTTATTTTTCCATAATGGAAGAAGAAAGATTTTTATACAAGTCATTTACCATCAACATAAATTAATGTCTAATGCTCTTGTCAGGGAGAGAAAACAAATTTGCATAAAGCACTTTGATGTATTTGTTAACTGACCTCTTTTCTATTTCCTTTAATTAGAATTTCATATTTGGTAAAATGTATCATTTGTTTCTGACTGCTATGCACCTAAAGAGGAGGGAGAGAGTCATTTTAGAATAAGCATTCACACCTGGTATATATATAGCTAAACATCCTACATCTATTTCATAACTAGCTTGAAGAGAGGATTAAAAAAAAAGGATGAAGTGCTGCGCCATTTATCTGACTTTTCAAAACAACTGTCACTTGTTTACGTAGCAAGAAGGAGATGGTATAATAGAAATGTGGGTCTAATTTATTTATCAATCTGTTTTCCTTCTCACATTGTTTATCCAGAGACTTTCATTTTTATATTATCAAGAAAATAAATAGAGAATTAGGGTTCATATATATTACTCTCTTCCCTAGACACATTTCTGGAAAGGGGGGAAAATACACAGGAAGGCTAAGGACTCAGCAGTAGTGCTGCCTGCCTCGGCTGAGAGCTGGTGAGTGGAAGGGGTGTTAGTGCTGAGAGGGGTCCTCCCTTTTTGCCACAGTGTTATGTTATCTTAAAAATTGCTCAGCCAGCTGTGCAAGCCTCCATGTGGGCTGTCTTGTTCTAAAAGCTGGGCACCCTCCTACTTTGCTGCCCTCTTTCACTTCCTCCCCTCTTGCATTTCCTCCCTGAGATAAGCCATTTACTATGTCAGACCATTTCATTTGAAATGAATGAATTCATTATTGCCATGTGCAGCCACAGGTTCCTTTCAAACATACTTATTATTAACCTGTGTTATTCTTCAGAAATAACTGCTGCTTCAATCTCCCATTGTTTCAAGCTTCCCCTGGACTCTACTTGGTGGCAACTGAAACCCAGATCTCCCGGAAGAGGTGGAGGGAGGCTTAGGACACCTCAGCAGACTATATCTAAAGCCATCACCATAGTGCCTCTTGTGCAGCAGAAGCACTCATCACAACAGGTTATTTGAAGGCTACCAACAGCTCAGTGCAAGCAGAACACCTCTGAAGCCCATCTGCCATCCACTGAAGTGTCAGGAGCAAAGCCATTATCTGACAGACCGAGCTTTTGAGATTAAAAGAAAGCAACGTAGTCTATGATTAACATGAGTCCAAACTGTCTTAAGTGCCTCTCGTAGATAAATCTGTTGGTAAAAGACTAAGGACAACCTATTTTGCAGGTACCCCAGGAGAAGATATCATGAATGAAACTGCAAAATGATGAAAAAAGTGAGGGCAGAGTCCATTAGCTCATGTGGTTTAGAGGTTTTGCTTTATTGTCTGCAATCTGTAGACCTTGTCATTGCTCGAAGCCTGAGAGGGAGGAGGGTTGACTTCTACGTCTTGGCTGGACTGTCATGAAATCCCACTGATGCATTGTCTCCCTTATTTTCCTACCTCATGAGTGCAGCTGAACATGGAGGGAAAAAAGGCAAGGAAAAGGGTTTTTGTGAATGTGCTTTGGTCAGCTAATAGACAAGGATACTGCAAGATTTTAGCTAATTGGAAATACCAAATGCTCTTGATTGCACTCATCCCCTGAGAAATCTTTGCTAGCTTTCCAGCACCAGACCGTACCACTTCATAGCGGGTTAAACAGGTCTTGTAGATTTTTGAGGACCTGTTTGCAAGCTTTGTCACCAGTGTTGTTCTTCTCCACTTGAGGCACCTGCTGCATTTTCCCTGGATGTTACAAATATCACCTTCCAAAAAATTACCTAAGTGTCATAAAAATACCCACTTAGAATGAACCAAGTATATGTATTGCAACACAGGAATGGTGGCTCAGATCTCTGTGGGAATTTGTCTGCTTTAGTTCAGGCTTTACATCTCAGACACTCCACAGTGACATGAGGACATTTCCAGGGGAAATGCAGCATCCTATAAATTGCCTTCACAGTCTTCCTGTTAGTTAAGAGGACAAATTAGTGAGGTGGATGACAGTCTTTTCTCCCAGGAAACAAACAATAGGGCAAAAGGAAACGACCTCAAATTGCACCAGAGGAGGCTTAGATTAGATATTAGGAAAAATTAATTCCCTGAAGTGGTTGTCAAGCACTGCAATGGGCTGCCCATGGAAGTGGTGGTGTCACCATCCCTGGAGGCATTTAAAAGACATGTAGATGTGGCACTTGGAGGACATTGTTTAGTGGTGAACTTGCCATTGCTGGGTTAATGGTTGGACTGAATGATATTAGAGACCTTTACAACCTTAGCAATTCTATGATTCTAAGGGCACTCAAAATCACACAGCACACACAAGGCAAGAACACAGGGAAAGAGAAGAATTAATCTCACCTCTGAGCTAATTTCCCTTGGCTTTTGGCATGGCTAGAGTAAAATGGGCATTCACCCAGGCTCATTGGGGGGTGAATCAGCTCCCAAGTGCTGAATTGCTTCTGAAGGAGCTCATTTTTTTTTTAATTGACAATACTGGGAGCCTTGGCTCCTTACTAAGGAGACAAATTAGATGCCCAAAAATAAGTGGGGTGAGGAATCTGAGCCAAGGAGCCTGAGGACAAAAACTTTATCAAATGCTGATGCAGGAAAGAATTAAAAACACACAGGGCTTTTGTAAAAAGTTGCCTTTACAAATGGGTTCAGGGACTATAGAGTTATACTGTAGAGATGGCAGTTCCTCTGAACCAGTTGTCTCTCTGATAAGGCTTCTATGAGCCTTTTATCTCCCTTATCCCCCAGTCTCTAGAAGTTGCAGTACCCAGAGCTCAAGTTGCACACATACATTTCAAAGTCTGATGTTTTCATGAAGCATGTGAACAGAAGATTAGGTCTTAGGCCCTGAAATGAGATCCAGCACAATATAAGCATCAAATATTTTGGAGTCCTGGTTGAAGATTTTCTGTGAATCTCCTATCAAACACTCCCTGGAAAACTTTACCATTGTTTTTAACAAATGCCTGCTTTAGACAGACTGGTCAGTAGATCCCATAGATGACTACAATACAAAAATATGCCAACAAACCTTTCCTGGAATTTTAAAGACATTGAGAATATTTTGAGTGTTGCTATCTCTTTCATGGTGGTGTAATAGACACCCATTCACAATTACAAACTTTTCATTTTTTTTTTCTACTCCTATTTATTGCATAAAGACTTCTCTTTTCAGAAATATTTACAGTGAGATTTAAAAATCCAAATTATCACTTTGCCAACATTTTGTTGCATATTCACAACTGTTCGTGACATGATGCCAAGTGCTGAATTAATTATTTAGAGATTATTTGGTGTGGCACTTGAAGTAATGTGACAAAAGTGCTGGCTCCAGACCCTATTTTAAGATCTCTTTTTAGCGAGTGCTAGAAGTACCTCTAGGTATGATGCAATCCTGGAGATTGCACAATACAACAAAGGAAATGGAGCAGCAAAATATTCTTGAATTGCCTTGTAAGATGTAGAGAAAGAGAACTGATTTGGATGGACCTATCTTTTGCTAGCTTGCAATGAGAAAAACATTTAAATCTAGCTAGAAAAAAGGTAAATATCCTACTGACACATCTTTGCACCAAGTCTGGAAATACTGGATGAGAGATTCCACTTTTCAATCATGCAATTTCTTATTTTCTTACCTCTCCTCATTTATTCTATGGCTTATTTCATATAAGTATTGCAATTAGATATTAGATGAATAGGCAAAAGCTTATTCAGTCATCTCGTCCAAAGCCTTGCCGATCCTGCATTCCCTACAATAAAAGGTAATTCCTAGAAAATTCAAGTTTAGCTCACTACAGTACCAAGGATCACAGAGAGCAGACCTTCCACCATGTCACATAGGTACCCAAATCTCAGTCTAATACTTCTGTGATGTGCAGCTTAGTTTTTCTCACTCTAATTTCATCCCACTGCCTCTGGCTATAAAGCTCCACAGCTTTACAGGATCTCTCTTCAGACTTACTGTCTTCATGCAGCCCCAATTCAAAACACAAAGCGTTGATTTCTACTTGTCCAAAGCTACGTATATGTAAGACAAAATTTTCTGAATGGGGTACGCTAAGATGAGATTTTGTGATAGGAAGCTGATATTCTCCTAAGTGCTGAGAAGTACTGCAGGCATTGCTTGGATCTCACCACTTCAATACACTCATTGCTCAGCCTTTGGCTACGAATTATTTTTAGGCAGCTACAACACTTTCTCTCAATCACATCTCTAGGGACGGACACTACAAAAGTGGACATCAGAGGCAAGTCTCCTACCTAAGGGAGCAAAGGGTGAGGACACTGTGATCACTTTCTTCAGTTTCTTCATGCATCCCAAACTTTTAGATCTCTCTGGAAGAGAGCATGTCAATTTGACATAATAAGTTAATTACATACGGTAAAAATTCACTTGATCTGGTTGCTCATTTCTTTCCAGAACTGGTACTTTTCTTCCAGCCGATGTTGTTCATAGCTGGAAGACAAGAACAAAAGGCCACTTTTCATTAATTTTTGCGTTTTCAAGTTCTGATGAATTTCAGTCTAGCTTTTGTGGGTTTCCCTCCTGCTTTTGAGGATTTTCTGCCACAGTCTGAAACGGAGAGTCACAACAACATTTCTTGTGATGTGAGAGGTGCTTAAGGCAAGTTCATACCTACACATTAAGATTAATGTAATGGATTTATCTATGTCTTAACTCCTTTATCAATGAAAGAGGGTGTAATTTTAAGGTAAGAATTTTTTTGTTCTTTAAAATCTTGACAGGAAAACACCTAGAAGTTAAAAAATGTGTAAAAATATATGTAAAATTAAAAGGTAAATCTTAGTACAAACAGATTTTGACCTCTGTGGAAATCTCAACAAGCCCCTCTTGGACTGAGGGGCAGACAGGGTGAGAAAGAAAAGGGACACTCAGATAGAAGACAGCTTTGAAGTTTCCAGCATAAAGTATTGTAAAATAACAGTTACCTTAATTCCATTGGCTTGAATGCTATCAAAGCATAACTTTAAAAGATAGTTTTGCACAGTGCAACTTGAAAGGTTTCTGCATCCCAGGAATAAAGATGTTTAGAAACAATCTCAGTAGCTTAGCTCGAAATCCCTCATCTGTAGACATCTGGAGTGTGAAGAGATATTTTTAAAAAGTCAGGAATTTGAAACTGCTGGTAAAAATACTCTTCAAAAGTGAGAACAGCAACTGTGAATGAATATGTAGAGATGAAATCCTGTCTGCAGCCACTAGCACTATTCCTTTAACAGTTACTAGTATCTCAAAGAAAAATAGTTTTTCTCTGTGACTGGTGGGGGGGATCCTCCAACAGTCCAAAGAATGTCATTGATCACCAAAGAGGAAAAAACCAAACCCAAGTCGTAAAAAGGAGCTGGTAGCTTACAAATATTTGATAAATCTCTGTAAAACTTTTCCTCTCAGTCTTTTGCAGTGCAAAAAGAAAATGACAAATTTCTTTGCCTGGCACTGTCCCTGTCAAAAAAAAAAAAAAAAAAAAAAAGTCCTCCCTGTTAAATAGCTCTTGGTATAAACCAGTCTGAAAGGTGCCTTGCACAGCCTTGACTGCACCACGATGACAACATCCCTCTGTTAGCACAAGACTTGACTTCCCCTACAGACTCTGGTATCTCCCTGCTGGCTCCATGCTGTGAGCACAGCCAGAACGTTTCTAATGCAGCCTTTTCTTCTTGCCATATCTGCTGGGCATTCCTTGGTCCTGTGATTTTCAAGATGATAGACACATTAAATAGCTGGTTAAATATCTGGTTGGTATTTTACAAAGAAAAGGTGAAGGGAGAGCATAATTTCCCAGGAAGCAGGCTGGGACATCATTGTTAATTCCACATTATTATAGGCAAGCAACATGCACTTGTTGCATAATAAAGCAAGGGCAAATATCAACAGCTGCTACTAGAAGGGTGTTATGCTTGCAATAATCAGAAACAAGCTGCTGATGGGCTGTGTAATAGAATTACAGACCAGTAAAGAAAAACTAACACTCTCTCTGACAGGTTGGTGTAGGTAGAGATGAGATAATTATGACCAAATAAATACCACAACAATAAAAATTCGTAGGGAGGACAGCATCAGGCAGATGCAGCCTGCAGTGCAGAACTAATGAGAAAGTTGTTGGTAAAAGTCTACTCTGTTTAGCTGCAAAAGGGACATTAATTTGCTTTGTTATAAGACACAGCTACTAAAAACCTCACAGGCCTACAGATGCAGTGCAGAGATGGTGGAAGGAAATTTCTATGTCAGATTTGTACTCTTCAGTTATGTGTGAGGCTTTTGTATATTATTTGGGAATCTGAGATAATTAATGATTAAGAATTATTTATGTAGACTTCTACATTACTTTTTTTCCACAAAACTGATAAAGATGGTCTTGCTCTCTTCTTTTCTCCCTCTGGTATCCTTCTCTTTTCATCCAGACATATGTCAATTAATGGATAAATATTCTTTCCTCTACTCATGACTAAATTGTGTTTTCTGGGAAAGTGTAAAAAATCATGTCAAAGTGCCAACATTTTGAGGTCCACTTGTTTTCAGACCAGATCATCTATATTTTGTTGTTATCAGGTGTACAAAAGCTTTTCAGAAACATCAAAAGTACATAAAGGCAAGAGAGTCAACTCCATAGGTTCTGACAAATGAAGAGGGATTATACCTACACCACATCACCTGCCCAAGGCTTTGCCTACGACAGACCAGACTGGCCGACCTTACCAGGCAGGTTACCAAAATCACAGGGTAATTTAGGCTGGAAGAGATTTGCCAAGGCCACCAGGTCCAGCCTCCATTTGCTGAAGTGCTGGTTTCTACATTAGCACAGCTGCCACAGGCAGCAGTTAGTTACAAGATCTAGGAACTTCAAGCCAGATGCCTCTGCACCTGAATGCTCTCTCCCTGCTTTGTCCTTGTTTCTAGCTGTTCTTCTTGAATTCTTGGGGATTTTTGGGTCCTCTTTTCTCATCCCTTTATTTTGCTGCATACCAGGAATGAGATCCCTTTTTACTCTAGTAACAAGAAGTTCACCTTTATGCCACTTTCTTCTTTCAAGCTTTTCTAGGTGTACTGGCCACAGCTATTTTAAATGTTATATATACTCCATTCCTTTGCCTTTCTTTGGTGTATTTCCTTTAGACTCTCTTTAGATAGGAAATAATTCAGGGCAGTGTGTGTCACATCTTAAAATCTCTGTAAAATGTGATAGGATACCATGCTGTCATCCAGTAAACCAATAATTATGAGGATAATGATTTCTTTCACAGCTGTCAAATTACTTTGACTAGAACTCAATTTTTAAAGATACAGAAAATGAAGTGTTTGTCTCGACTTTCTGTCAAAAACATAAAGTCTTAAGTGAATTTAAATTCAATTTTTTATCATTATTTTCACTCATTTATGTAATCCATCTGCAGAAACATTAGATATGCAAAAAAATATTGTGGTGTTGTCAGTTTATAACTAGTTTCATACTGTTAAAATAGTAGTTTATACTGAGTCTGCTGTAGCTCTCACATTGTGTCTTACTAGCACCTGCACTCAACTGCATTACCTTAATAACATTGCCTGCTGATTCAGGACTTACCTTTTTTCTCTTTGAAAGTTTTTTTTTTTTTAATATCAGTTTTTAAAATATATATTTTTTTTTAACTTAACAATGTGTTTCTATTTATATATTTGTTTTTCCCATAATCCACTGGGGGATAGTTGAGGGTCATTAAGTTGAGGCAGTTTGCAGGAGCATTTAATTGTAGGAGTATACTTACAGAAATATGTCTTTGGTTTCATGCATGTAATTTCATTGAATTTCATGACTTGGTTCCTATATAATTGAGAAAATTATAAGGTCTATAATATACATACACAGAAAATAAGCTTGAATTCATGAGTAAGGCTGTTTATTACTCAAGTTATCTGTCATTCTTCATAGAATCATTTGAAAAGCTTGAAGAAAAAATTAGCAAAAGCTGAAACACAAATATTTTGTTGCCCTTAAGGAGGATTTTGTATAAAAGCTGAACACATCTGCCTAATAATTAAACAGTCATCATTGTACAAATTACTGAGGAATCATTTCAAACACATATGAGCACTGGCTTATTCTAGCAGATGAAAGCACATTTTTCTGTTTTCACAAATCTGATCAGCCATAAATCATCTTACATAACAATACATAGGTACATTTCATTCTTTCTTCTTCTGTGGTTAGACACAGGATCATCTCATTATACAGCTGAGTGAAACCAGAAGAGGCTCTTCACTTTATTATAAAACTCACAGTTGAGACCTTATTTTTTTTCTCCTCTTGTTTCCAAAAATATATGTAAGCACAATATAGGAAACCTGGAAAAACTCAGTGCAGTACTCACACCAAAATATGTGTGTGTGAATTAGTTACTTGATGACTTTGCAACCTATAAGCACTGTTAGAGCAGCACATGGTATTTGTACAAAGCCTTCAGCAAAGAGCGTCACAGGCAAACCCATTTCAGGATGACCAGCTCATGATCTTGTCTGGCCTTAAAATGTTTATTTTGATTTCTGCATTGCTCAGGAGCTCTGTCCATCACAAGCATCCTGCTTTGCTAACTTTGTTGGGTGACTAGTCACATTATTGGTCTTGGTTCTGTCTTTGCAAGACATTTAGGTGTCTGTTTCTGGGCAGGCTTCAACCCACTGCAACTTCAGAAAAATGAGCTTTCTATATCCAGGGTGAGGAAAAGGCTTTCTGGTGCCTGATTTGGTGAGAGGCTGAAACTGGAGATCCTGACCATTGCTGATGGAGTGATAGAGATGGGAATGGAGAGAACACCCAATGGAGAGAAGTATGCTCCCTCCTTTACTATCTTTGGTCTAGTTCTAAAATGTCAAATGAATGACTGTCAGAAAGCATTTCCCAGTTCTGGAATGAGTCTCCTTTTCCAGTCTGGAATGAGTACTGACACAGTGTGGGCCGAATTCCTGAGCACAGCTCGGACCACAGCATGGACAAAAAATTATTCCTGAAGGGCAGTTTGCATGCAGCCACCGTGTTCTGGGGAGTGAGAGCATTAATAGTGTGCACTTGGGCTCTTCTTTGCCATTTGACCTTAATGCCTGAGTGTGGTCATCGGCATATTTATTTACTAGTACATGCATAGTCCAAACGAGATGTAATCAATGAATTAAGTAGACCCAGTTCCTCTTCCTTAGCCTGTCTCTTTAATCAGTTAATAAAAATTGAGTAAGAGCTCACAAATTGTTTTTACACTATTGATTTCTAGGCAGCATACCTAATTATTTTATTTAAAGTTTCCTTAGCATACTATCAGAATAATTGTCCAAATCATTAATTTCTTAGATCATAAGCCAATCCAGAGATTCCTGATAGCACATTATTTAAAAATGAGATCTGACTGAAACTGTATTTTGAACTCATCTCTCCTAATATTGAGAAAATACTCACTGGAAGATCCTCTTTGATTTCAGTGAAGTTGCTAAGGGAACAGTGATATGTTAAAATAAATAAATTTTCACTTTTAATATTCTTATTAAAACTTTTTACAGCTCCTGCATATTTATGTGACCCAGTGTTAAATTGGTATTTTAGATGAAATTGGTATTTTATTAATACTATTTTTTAAATGCTTATATGTAGCACATCATGTAATCTCTGGAAAATGAACACTCTCTTCAAGAATTAAATCAAGCAATGTTAGATTTCCTCAGAAACTAAATAATACCAGTGAAAGCTAGAACATTATGTGCCTTTTAAAAAATAGGCATGATACTGGAGCATTACTGGATTACACTTGAAGCATAACACTCTAGATATATGCAACCAGGTAGGCAATTTAATTATTTTATTTGCTGTGTGTCTAGAGAAAATTCCACCGTTTATTTGTTAAGTCAAAGAACTTTTCCAGTATTCCACATCCTTTTGATTATGTTGAGCCCCATCAGTCAATATTGAGTCCTTTACCATTTATTGTGTTTACAAAAGCTGCTCTGGAAGCTGTCTCATGCTGTAGCAGAAAAGTGGCATCAGCCTGTAAATCTCTCTTGTTAGATCACTTTTAAGACTTACAAATTAATACATTATGAATTATGCTTCTGGATGGCATCATGTATTGCTCTCCAGTCCAAAAAAAATTTATTAGCTAGATGTAGCCACCTCCATAATCTTAACCCAGATGTGATCTGCGGTGTATTTATTTGTCTTATAACTCACTTGTAAACAGACAATCAGTCTTGGTCCAGCATAAAAGCTCAAAGGTACTCTAAAGGCAACACAAAGATTCTGCACATAATAGTGTTATATCCCATTTTTGTCCTAGAAGAGAACATCACTGAACAAAATATTTTTGAAAATTTGTCGCAGAATTGTTTCTTTTGTTCTTAATACACTCCAAATATTTGGATGTAATAAATCTATATCCTTCCCAGAAACTTCTATACTATGCTGTGCGTGTAGCTGGAAGAGATGATTTTTACAGGAGCTTTTAATTTGCATGTAACACTCACCCCACCTCATGCTCTACATGTCAAGCTTTATGATGGACTAAAAATTTCTATGTGACTTCTGAAGCCCCTTGCCTGCACCTGTACTTCACCACCCAAATCCACCAGGGCCTTTAGTCTGGATTTGGGCTGTTTTCTGGCTTAATTTTTGCTGGAAGTATTCCCGTGTACCATACATATATATATATATATGGAGATTTAAACCTGTAAACCTAGAGTGTGTATCCAACAATGGTTCTCGTGAATGCATAACTCCAGTGAAGGCAAATCCATGAAACAGCTTCTTCAATCCATGGAAGCTGCTTCTTTCTTTCTTTCCACTGCTCTTTCTTTCCACTCTTCTTCCTCCTCTTTCCTCCAGCTACTTTGTGCTTTTGGGATTGATAGCTATTTGAAAACAAGGAATAAATACCTTCAGGAAATGTATGACCTTTTTGGGATTTTTTTTTTTCATACACACTGTAACACGACGTTTTCTAAACTGAAGACATGCTGCAAAACAAAGGCATGAATAGCAAAGTTTAATTGCATTCAGCTACTGCCGTCGCCCTGTTCTTTTGAGAGTTTTAAAGTTCTTCTAAAAGTTTCTTATGCCTTCTGATGTTTACATGTTTCTACTGCAGTTCTCACACATATGTTCATATAAACAATGATTGTTTTGCATTCTTCTTTGTGGGTGGAGAGAATTGATGGACTGTTGGTTTGACCAGTGTGGTTGGAGAGGTGGTAAAATTTCACCCTCCAATCCACTTTCACTTTTGCTATTCTATATATAGTGGAGTCAGAAAATAAAGTTTGCTTTTTTTGGTTCTTTTTCTTTCCATTTACATCTAGCCTGCTTGTGTGAGTTATTTCGTGTCGTAGTGTGACAGTGCCCAGCTGGACTAGTTCTGCTGTTGGCACAAACAAATGTTAATATCTTTGCATAATCCTAGAGAAGCAACCAGTATGCCTGCATTAAGAAATGGATCTCAATATTTTATTATAGATTTGACTCAGCTTTTTTGCAAATCTGCATTTCCTCCTTCAGTTACATCAGTGTAAGAGAAGAGATAGACTGAATGAGAAACAGCTTTCCAGCATCTACTGAACCTTAGCTTTTTTCCTTCCTCTTCCCCATACGTTTCTGTAAGGCCTGCACAGCCTCTATTGGAAAAGGGAAATTTTGTATCAAATCTTTCTTAATATCTTGATCTTATAAAATTTTTGACTGTATTTAATAAGAAATCTGTGATAATTATGATAAATCTTGTGCATGTTTGGGTCAGAACTCATTATTATGCACAAGTGTACATAGTTCCAATGTGCCGCTCCAAAATTTTGTTGTTGTGGTAGAAAATACTCTAGGAAGTAAAAGAGTCAGATAAATAGAAGGTCAATTATATACAGAACTGTTAAAGCAGATTGGGTTTCAACCTAACATTTCATCTATAAAATATATCCTAGAGTTATACCAGTAATGTTCTGTTATTATGACAGAGTCCTCTTGGCAGTACAGCACAGTACTTAGTTGGGAAAAAAGCTCTTTTTCATTTTATTTAACCAAAGGAACTGCAGCAGAACCTCGTTTAAGTACCAGGATCAGCCAGAAAACGAGTGTGCTTGATGTTCTTTCCATTCCTGTGAACAAAGACACAAGCAGCAGTACTGAGGTATCATCAGTGCCAGAAGACCTTCTTCACCTCCATTCAAAATAAAAGCTTGCATTTGGAATTGCATCAGCTGGATCAGGTTTTTCCTTGACTTTAGTCATAAGAGACCAAGAAGATGGGTGAGCAGTTTATGTACTTCTGACTTTAAGCATTTAAATACAATAATCACACTTGACTGAATAGAATCACTTTCCTCCATCATTAATCAAGATGGAGGAAAAAGACCATTAATCATCATGGAGGTACATACAATATGCTGTTCTCTTATTTTAAAAGTAATAGAGCTGAATTCTCACATACAATAAGACAGGGTTGCAAAGAAGCCTAATACATATTCTCTGTGTAAATTCAGTGTCCATTGATGATTGCAGTGTTTTCTAAAACTAGATAAATGTTAAATTTCCAGTATGAAACTATTTTTTTAGTGTTGAAAATTAAATTTAAATTTCCATCTCTGCTTGGAAATAAGAGATTGCACTCCAAGAAAAGGGATAATAATCTATGTTTAGAATTAGAAAAATAGGAAAAGGAATAATAAATGGGATACAAGTATTTTGGCTTAAAGTTTTTATTACCTTTTTTTATTACTGACTGTCTCTCTAGAAAGAAGTTCAACTTATTTGTACACAGATGACACATGTTTACCTTCCTTTTTCTTGTGACACCATATGGCTGCCTCATAAATGTTATGTCTGCTGAGGGACTCAAAAATGGAACAGATGACTACTGGAAAATTAGAAGGTATTTGTAACTAATTCCTGAGCTTCTGGTGGAGATGTCCTGCTGTAAAATTCTCTCCACCCTGCATTTCCTAAAAAAGGAGATAAATAAACAGGAACTATAAGGTTTATGGGAGACAAGTTAATTCTGTTTACCACAGAGTTGCTATATTAAGAGAAGACCTGTAGAAATGCATAACCATTGTGAGTGACTTTAAAAGTGTAAACAACTAAAAATATTATTTCATTGAACCATATTCTCACATTTCTAAAATTCATTTATAATGCTTTTCAGAAATGTCATGGGGGCCTGTCAATATTTTTTTTTTAATTCAGGAAAAAGGAAATAGTTGATTGATTCACTTTGTAGTTTTAATGTCATATAAGGAAGGCAAGCAGACACATGTAAGTGTAAAAACATGATCCAATAGCAGTAACCAAACATGTAAAAAAATCATCTCTCTTGAATAGTGAGAATTGTGTGAAGATATTAAAATCAGCTTGGTCTTTTATCTGAAGGTCTTGGAAAGCAGTGGGAAGAGACAACAATGGGACTCCACACAGAATTGCACTTGAGAGGCTCCTTATTGCTCCTGCCCTACAGCAACAGGCTAATGCAGAGGGCAAGTCACTGAGTAAACTAAGCAAGGATATAGGACACAGCATTTTCTGGGACACAGCTTATATTAGAATGATCAGAGAGTTTATTTACAGAAGTAAAAGACTGTTTTCTTGCATCAGTTTCCGGCTCCTTGTCTGTAGTCGTAACAAATGGTGTACAAAATGTTCCTTCACAATTAATTTTCTAAAACCAGACTATTACTGAATGAGTAAGTTCATGTGGGCAGTTCCAAGGGGATGAGGATTTCACCACCCCCCTCAAAAGATGCTTGAAATCCAAGGAGTTTCTTAAGTCAGTTCATAGAACACTCGTGAGCCTTTCCCCTGTTGGCAGATGCAAGTTCTTCCAGAGAGTTGCACTGGAAAACACGGCATTAGGTAGAAGTAGTAGAGCCTGAGGACAGAACGAAGACAAACTGGAGGAGAGAGGATAGGCAGAACTACACATTGAAATCAATAGCTCTGTAAAGGGAAAACAGATATCCAGCAGAGCTTTTAATTGTCAAAAAATTACAGCTTCTATTATCAAGACTAAAATATTGTAGAAGAATGACTGCAGCTATAAAAACAAAAGGCTTACTTACAGTGGTGGGTTTTTTTGCTAATTAATAATGCTACAATAAAATCATCCGGGAGATAAGGAGACCAAAAAAACCCAGCTTTAAAAGGTTAATGAGTATCACACAGAGTAATAAAAACCTAAAAAACATTCACACTTGATACTGAGACATTATGGGACATCTTTTGTTTCTACTGTGGAGAATTATTGGTTGACTTTATTAAATTCTATATAGATGGTATGTATGTGGTTTGGATCATTCACTGAGTAGAACTCTGTTCTGATATGCTCCAAGACATGCAGGATGTCAGTTCAGAGCTTTCTGATTATTTTCTTTCCCCTGTTTAGAACAACTGAGTTTTATGGCCTATTGCAAGACTTATAATTTGGCTGTGGTCTTGTAAAAACAAAAGATAGATTATTTGAACAGATATTACTGCTTTTATTTGTGCCATTTCTTTGGTTTGCTCAGAATGATAAATAGGAATATTTTGAAATAAATTTTCACGCAGATATAGAATAAATGTATGGCAGCTCATCTTCTTCTTGTGCTACCAAGGGTCCTGAGTCTTGGTGGGCTGTCAATCTTTCATCACACCTTGATATGGTCAGAGGTAGCACAGTTCCTCACCTGTGGGGCACCAGTACCCCATCTTTCTTACACTGCTGAGGCTAGAGGATTTATGAGTAGGACTTCAAGTGCATCCCATTCTCCATCTTTGCAAAAGCTGGAGAGCAGCAGCTAGATATTGGTTCTCACTGCAGAGGTAAGCTTGAGAAGTTCCCATCATGAAGAACAATATAATATTTAAGCCAATAGTTATTTCACAGCTTCAGAACATGCACAAAGGTGAAATTCAGACTGAACCATTACAGGGGAGAGACTATGAAAGAGGTGCAATGACACAGAGATATTCATTCTGCAGGAGGATCAGACTGCATGGAGTAGCAGGAAAAGATTCTGATGACATGAGAGACTAATAACTGGATCCAACCTGTGAAACAAGCTGTATAATTTTAATCAGATGGAGCAAGACTGGAAATAGAAGGACATAATGCAGTTAAGAAAAATATAGATCTCTTTTAAAAAAGAAAAATACTGGGAAAAAAAAACCCATATGGTGAAGCAGAATTACAATAGAACTGAGTCACAAAAGACCAAAAATAAAAAGAGTTTCTTGAAAGGGTGTCTTAGTTGGTCTTTCCAAGGGGATGACCACAGACAGGACAGAAGTGAATTGTACTATAAAGAGCTCCTGTAGCTGCATGGAAAAATTTCCAAAATAATTTAGAGATCTTTTGTGTGCTTGATCTCAGACTGTGAGCACTATAAGGTGTGCAGTTTCATAGTAGGATATTCTTACACAGTCCTTCTCATGAATTATTTCTTGGCCTCTCCTGAAAAGGGTAACATAACAGTGACTACACTCTGAAAGCCTGAATAGATATGTAATCTTTTTCCAGTGCAGTGAATTCACTTGTTTACCTATTACTCCACATGCACTTCTCACTTCTAGCAGCAGATTTAGAAACCATCTTCATCCCTGGTCTTGCTCCATGATGGAGGTACCTGAGCTGCTTGAGGAGGAGCTGGTGTGCCTTCATTGTTCATCTGCCATAATGCTAGTCAGACACTGGCTGGAAGCAGTGCATTTGTGCTTACAGATAGTGTTATCCTGCTTGGATAATTAATCCAGATTCCCAGCTGTGCTGTGCGTTTGAATTGTGAAGCCCACTCATTTGAGGGAGAGCAAGGTGCCATTTCTATGCATAACAGTGGGCACAGATGTCTCTAACTTCTCTGACCACTGATGTCACTTCAGCTTGTAAGCACTGGGGAAGAGTCTGAGGTTGTCTGACCGCAACAAAATTCATCACACCAAATTTGAGGAGTCTAAAATCGAGAGGTCTATCTCACAGTAAGTAACTCTTTCATATAAGTTGAAAGTAAAAGACATCTGGAGAGAGTGGTTCACCTGATCTACTTCCAACATTAAGGATGAGATGAACTGCAACGTGGAGGAGGCCTGTTTGTCCAGTAACCATAAAGGGACAGAGATCAGCTGTAGATCAGGCTTCAGATGCTTGAATTAGATGATGACTCATCTCAACATCCTATTTCTATGGTCAATGAGGAAAAACAGGCACCTCCAGAAGGTGATTCACCCTTCCACTTAGAAAGTTGCTTTTTCCCCCATATGTGTTAAAACTATGGCCTCAAAACCACGTTTAAAATGGAAGTCTACATGTTAGATAGCTAAAAGAAGTGACATGACTTAGAGGGAAGGTGGACACATTTTTTCTCTATATAGGTTTATAACAGGAACCTAAGACTTTGTGTTTTTCTCAGGATTTCTACATTTATAAAATTTACATGTTCAAACTAATAGTTTTATACTATGAATTATATGCAAACTTTACTAAATATGAAGTGAGCGTTACTTTCTTTTATAACCTACATGGTTTTAAACATAATGGCGTTAGATCACTTTCCCCCATTCATATCTTCTTATTCACCCACTCTTTAAAATGTAATTCTGAAATACAGTGAGTAGTACAATAATAAGTTCCATTATAAACATTCTCTGAGTGAGAAAAGATGCTGGACTGTCCCAATGCTGAAAGATGGAAGACAATAGGGAGCAGAGATTTACACTTATGTCTGTAATGCAATATGATGGAATAAAAATCCATCATCATTTTGTTGATGGGCACCCAGAGAACTTGCGAAACAGGAAAGAAGTGGCCTTTATCTACTGTTCCTTGACTGTTTTCTTACCAAATATAAAAAATTGCCAGAAAAGTGTTGTCACACTGAAGGGGTTTCAAGGAAAAGGGCTACAAAAGGGTGCTAAGGAGTTAAGTGCAGTGTGGTAAAACTAGGGAAGACAACAGTAGCAATTTAATGAAGAAAGGTGTCAGAAGCTGCACGAGAGATTCATCTGGACTAGCATTAATTGCCCTATCATGCACATTTTTCCCTGGGCCATTCCACTCCTGAAAATTAGCATGAACAGGCAATAAAATGTAAGAAACACTCTTTTATAAATCAGGACAACCCAAATCCTTCTCTGGGCTACCAGCTACTGCTCTGTTATCTTCTGCCTGATGTGATTTCCTCCTGTCAACGAGGTAGCAGTTTTTATGACTTTCTTGTTTACTCCACTGGAATGGACTTTGGGCTTTCTGCCTATTTTGTTCCTCCAGTTTCTCTACCTATATGAGACATACATCAGCAGCTGGCTGACTTCTTTCTTGCTAGAAAATTAATAGTACATCTCCACCTTTTAGAGTCACTGTGATTAAAATCATGATCTTGCCCATAAGGCACAAACACAGTCTGAACAACAATGGACAGGGTGAAGTTTTGGTGTATTTCCTGGAGGCAGAATAAGATGCCAGATTTTCACTCAGTGAAGACCAGAAATCTAGAATGCCTTGAGGATAAATTGCCTAACTTAGCAAGCTGAAGTCAATGCAATAGTCTGATGGCCTAATTTGAAACCCATACTTTTATTGATGAACTAATATTATGATAACACCAATATTATTTTGTATTTTATTTGGTGAGGTTTTTGGGGGGAGGGAATGTTGTTTAGTTTAGTTTAGTTTAGTTTAGTTTAGTTTAGTTTTTGTTTTGTTTTGTTTTTCTAGAATTTAAGAAGCTGAAGTGTTCTCCAGGCTGAAAACCTGAGATTGACAATTGGGTGGGGTTGATAAGTAGTGAAAGAAGAGAAGAATGGACAACTGCTCTGGAAGAAAACTGAAAATCAAGTTTCTGAGAACAGTTCCTTGCATATTGCTGCAGAACATAAATATTTCCCAAACAGGACCCATACTGGAAAAAAGCCAGAAACACCGCCTGCAAGTATTTACAAAAACGGGTCGGCATCTTAACAATCTGAAGTCATTAACCTTTTTCTCAATACAGCAAATAGAGTGTCTATATATGCATTTAAGACTTAAGTGTCTTGGAAGATATGCCTAGACTTAAGTATGATTATTGGTGTAAAGAATTACCAAATCATTATAATGCACTCATTTATATAAATGTCACGTAGTAGGGTTTATGGTAAACTGTGAAAGGAAGTCACATAAAACATATGACCAGACAATCACTTCAAAAGTATTGCTAACACAGAACTGATGAATTGCACTGGTAAGAACAAGAAAAAACTTGTTACAGAAAGGGAAGTTGCAGCAACATATGCATATAAATTCTGGTGAATGAAAAGGACCAAGAGAAGAGATGTCTTGGATTGGATTAATCTGGCTTAATTTTGTTGTCTAATTTTGATCCCCCTTAGCTCTCATTAGTGCTGACAGAGATCTAGTAAGCAAGCAGTGGTGTATACAGGGTGGTTTATACAGTGGCTGTTTCAGACCAGAGAGTTGCTCTTGCCATTGATAGTTTGCTGTTGACTATGGTGAAGTCAGGCCAATTGCTCACATGCAGGCATTCACCTTGTAGCCCACCAGGTTAGGAGGAAATGAAAATAAAGAAGAAAGGGAAAGGCATGGGCTCATAGAGTTCCACTATAAAAATAGTTATATTATAAATGTAGGTATAAAAATTTTGAGAGAATCAAAATATAAAAAACATACTTGAAATTAACTATGTTGGTGGAAAATAAATGTGCCTCTTCATCTGACAACTGTCTGGAATGCCAACTCCATTTTTCCCACCAATTTCAATAGAGATATGATTATGTGGCTAGCTTAGCCATCAATTTTTTATTATAGTTTTACATTTATATAATGTGCACAATTACATTTTAAATTATTATATCATTTTATATTTCTTTTTTGTCATTGGCTATATTTTATAGAAATTGAAGTAGTAGTACAGCTTCATAAATCTCAGGAACTGTTCTTAATTTCATTTGCTTTTTTAGTATCCCAACACATTAAGGCTTTATGCATTTTTGTAGCTATTCGAAAAGGAAATAGGCTCTTGAATGACTTAATAAAATTAAATAAATTATAATTGCACCATTAGTTTGCAGAGCAGATAAGTATTATGAAGGCAACTTACCTTCTAAAGATAATGTTTGTTTGTTATAACTTGAGATTTCAGAAACCAAATTCAGACATCCCTGGGTGTCTGATGACAAATAATTTTCCTGGAAATTCTGTGAATCATAGAATCATACAGTGGTTTGGGTTGGAAGGGCCCTTAGAGATCATCTAATTCCATCCACTAGACCAAGTCGCTCAAAGCCCTGTTCAACCTGGCTTTGAACACTTCCAGGGATGAGGTATTCACAACTTCTCTGCAGACACCACATTTTAACCTGGTTAAGGTTAAAAAGATCACATATTTTTTAAAATTATGCTGTAGCACTGTTTTTCATGTTTTCTACTGCCCTGCCTGTTGTCAGAGTGAATTGTGTGTCCATGTATCAAATTCTGTACCATGGGATGAGGACTACAGATGAGTCAGATCTGCCTAGTAAAGCCCTCAGTATCCATCACCGTTCCAAACTCTGTCTAAGCTAGAAAATAGTGTGATCAAAAAGGATCCAGTTTGAAGAATGAGACAGGCGGTGTGGAGGATCTGATATCCATGCTGGATACTTTCCTCCATAGAGTGGCTCTAGCCTCAGCCCAGACTCAGTGACCATCACCAGCTGAAAAGCATTTGGTACATTTTGGGAGTTCATCTCCTATTTAACTCATCTGAAAGGAATCTGCCTTCAGGCTTGTGAGATTTGTCCATGACACACAGTGAGGAGGACAGCCAGGAGATCAGCTTCCAAAGCACACCCCTGACTGAGCTTATATGCTAATAGAGATATAGCCACAAAAGACAAGGATTACACCAAGAAGAAACTTGGCCAGTGAGCGCCTCAGCCTCTGCAGATGTCAGAGGTTGGATGAGACTTTACAGGTCATAGGTTTGAGCTGAGACATCTACCTGTTGTCAGAGTCTGCTTTAAGTAGCCTCCATTCCTAAGGTGTAAGGTGAATTTGATGGTACATTTCCCTGTTCAAGGGAAATTGTGAAGATGAGGAAAAACACTGTGAAGTACTTAACAGACTATGGTGATGAAAAATAGACTATCTTGTTTAACAGTACAGAAAATGCTTCAGTAATCATTTTTTAAAAGCCGTTCCACTGAAACATTCCAGGACTAATAAGCCAGGGAAAATAAGAGGGTAAACTACCTGAGTGGAAGGCCATATGCAAGGATGCAGAGCAAGGTTTGCTGTGTTGCAAGTCACAGGGAAGAGCAGCACGAGGGACCAGCTTTGAGCAACACCAGTGTGAGGCCATGATACTGTTCTGCTGTGCCTGCTGAGACCTCTGGGCCTGGCAGATCTGGAAGTCCCACACACACACGCTGATTATTGCCCATGGCAACAGTCATGACACCATAGCCCAGAAAACTGCTTATTTAGGCATTGCAAGAAGTTTGCTGTCTTAGGAAAAGGCTGGAAATTGTCAGTAAGGTCTAATTTGTGGAAAATAAATTTCCAGTTCACTTTCTTCCAAATGGCTGATGTATTTTCTCCTACATAGAAAAATAACACTCGGCCTTAGCTAACAATTGCAACAGTTTGAACAGCGTGCAGAGAAGCAAGGGACCAGACATTATTTTACAGGTTCTGTGAATAATAAGACATTTAAGAGAGCTCCCTTGCAGGTGATATATCAACAAGAAGCAGGATTTAATTCCTTGATTTATCAAAGTTACATTTACAGATCATACAAGTCAAAAACTTAATTCTGTTGGAATTGTTTCTCTCACTGAGATATTTTGGAAAGCAATGTGCCCTTCACTAAGAGATTAAAGCAGACAACCTCTCTGTTAATTTAAATTTACCACACTCATTTGCTAGGCTATCAGTTGTTTTCATTTTTTTTAGACAAGCAGCTATTGTTCACCAGCCTGTGCACTTGAACTGCAGATTTGGTCTGCATGAAACCCATAATTCAAACCACAACAGAATGCAAGAGCCCATTTGGAAAATGATGCCCATCAGGAAGACATTCATTTCTCTGCATGAATTTTTGGCAACACACTATTCTTCATAATTTGTACAGCAACTATTCTCATTTACTGGCACTACAGGTGTACCTTTGTGTTTTCATTTTTAACTGTAGGTGATTAAGGAAGGGAAAAAATTCTTTCAGTGATAAGTCATCTATCCCATATTTGTCAGATTTCCTAGTGTTTGACTTACAGCTTTTTCAGTCTGAGTCAGCTTGACTATTGGATTAATGAGAAAATTAAGCACCACCAACCCTAGGTCTTGAAAAGATCATCAGACTGCTATTTGGATGAGTGATTACTATGATCTACAACTGAATGTGGCCAAACCAAGTACGATACCTTCATAGTATATAACCTGTATGACAATAAAGGCAAAAGCACATATTTGCAAGAGTGAGACTTCATTACCAAAAAGACTTGTCTGTCCCCTTGGTCTCCTTAAAAAGGGTTATTTAAAGATTCTGTGCAGGTTGATTTGGTCACCTTTCTTCAGTGCTTGTACTCAAAGGTTCCATATTTGAAAATAATGGACATGTATCAGAAAGAACTTTTCCTTGTGTTTTGTACCAAGGGAAAAAAAAAGGATGTGGAGCTAAATAAATACTCTTTAAAACAGATTCCTAGAAACTTATTCCAATGGTGTCATGCACAATCAAAAAGCCAAATTCAAACGGCATACCTGCATGGGGGGAATGATTAAGTTACTCACAAGCACTGAAATTAGGGGGCTCCACTGTTGAATGTATTTCTACAGGCTCTAGCAAAGACAGTGTTTCAGGATTATGAGAAAATATGCAGGTCACTTTTTTCTCTGGAGCTCTTCTAACCAAAATTTAAACAATTTAAACTTCTTTTGATTCAGTTATTATGGGTGCTTATAGTAAAACAGCAAATATATCTCCATATATTCTCATTGTATAAATATAGAATTGAGGCGTACCTGTGGGAAAAAAATTTCAAAGTGGACATGTGTCAGCAAATGTGAATTAGCATCTTAAATAAATGATGACACAGCTATAATGACTAATTACAATCACCTGGGGGTGGGGGAGGGAATCATATCTTGTGAATAGATCATGTTCCTACCCATCCCAGATACCTCCTGCTGAAAATCTATGTTCACTTAAAACAATTCTCTCTTGAAAAGGACAGATGTTCCAGATCAGTGCAATTACACAAGAGAAGGAAAACCATAAAAAGGAACTCAATCTTCAGAGAAATGCAGGCTAGATGTTGAGTAGGTCTGATAGTTCTGACCTGCATCCCAACCAAGCTTTCTCAAAGCTTATTTGGATATTTCATTTAAAGCAGAAGGTTCATTGAATCACGTACAATTTGCAGGTTCCCTTGTCTTGGTAGAAATGAAATGATAATCTGAGTAGCAAATTACTTTGATGGAAATAATGCCCTGGAGTGCACTTCAATGCAGTGATTTTAAAATAATTTGCAAGCATTCTAAGTAGTCATATTTGTGGCTAAGACACAGGTTATGTGAAGGAAGATTTGAGAGAAGCATGGGGAAATCCATCTGGATATCTGGCTTGACAATGCCTGGCTTGGAAGCACAGCAACATGAAAGTGCAGCCACATTGGATTTGGGATTTGGGCTGACTCCTCTGCACAGCACTGTGCTATACATTCTCTTGTCCTTGGGAAGGCTCAGAAGTTAGGAGGAGATGCAGCAACACAGCTTTGATAGCTTTTTATGCAGCCACAGCTGCAATTCCTGACAGAGCTTTGAGCAAGTTCGGACAACCCTAGAGATGGGATTTAGTTTTCTACCTGCCTCGCCATGCCTGGCCTCCAGCAGGCCACTCTAGACGCCCTGCTGTGGCTGTGCAGAACTGGGACATCTAACACAAGAGATGCTTTGCCTTTAGAGTGGCAGCTGGAGGACAAGAGGCTTATTCCATGGCACTGAAGTGGCATTAAAGATCTAGGACTTCTTCCCAAAGTGTCAGTGTGCTTCAGAGTAGTGACTTGCTTCAAAATAGATCTCAGAACTAGCAGAAGAATTGGAGAAATTAAAGCACAATAAGGGTGCACTTTTCATCTCGCAATTTTGTACTTCTGTCATTACCATAATTCTGGGAAATGACAAATTTTAAGAACACGTTGTTTTGTCCTATTAATATTATTTTCTTAACTAAAATACAGGTTTTATTTTAAAATGTTGGGGAACAAAAAATCAGCATTAATAAAGGCTGTCTTATAATGATTTGTGTTTTCTTTTGCCAACCTTACCTCATTAATTTTGTACTATTCCCCTCATATTTGCAAGTAATTCATGGAATATTTGAGAAATCTCATTGTATATTTATCCTGGGGCCCAGTGGACAGAACATGCTTGAGCAAGGCATTGAGTTTGGGTTTTCTGACTCATAATGAATTGCTATAACTACTAGGCTGAGGTAAGAAAGGGGATATGTAGCCCTTGCCATTTGAAGCAGTGTGTCTTAGTTCATTAAAAAACTTCTTGTAGCATCCAGCTCTTAGGAAGAAATTCAGGCTCTGGATTCTATATGAACAGAGTTTAATACTCCTTTTCTAGGGTCCAAAATGTGAAGCTTAGGCAGGTATATGTGCTCAGAGGGTCTCCAGATGTTTTGCAGTCTCAAATACTGAGTTCATCCCGTTAACTCAGGCAGGACTGTTTGCTGACAGCACAGACTAATTACAGGAGCTCAGGCAGTGAAGGCAATGTGCAGTTGTACCTCTCTTTCATATACTTATAATCTTTACTGGACTGACTCCAAATCCTCAGCGAGGGTCAGTCTTGTACCCATTAAAATGAATGGAAGTTTTCCCACTGAAATCAATATAATGAGAATCAGTCATTCTCATTAAGTACAATTCCCAGAGATTTAAGAGCCCATCATTTTATACTGACTGCTTATCAGTCAGTATAAGAAATGGACCTCATTACTGAAAAAAGCTGCATTGAGTTTGCATTTTCAAAGCATGGCTTAAATATGAACCAATTACCTTCAAAGTTTTCACCTGATGCAGTGACAAATCATGCTGACAAACATGCTAGTTCTAGTTATGAATCTCCCTAAGCCAGTCTCCATGCCTAGGAGTTAAGTCTATAAAAAAGTTTTGAAAGAACCAAACTTCTACAGTCATGTTTTGTAAGGGAACATGAATCACTTATACAGAGAAAAATAACGAAAGGGTTTTACTCAGAAAGGTATTTGCCTTTATGTACCTTGATGTAAAGCACCAGTAAGTTTTTATGCTGCTAAGAGAAGTGAAGAGAATGGGCTGGTCTCTGAGGACAAAAAAGAAGCTTTTTCTTGCTCTCCCATGGCTGTCAGAAATTTTGTGACTGATATTTTTTTAGATAAAAAAAGAAGGAGAAATAGTCTACAGTTACCTCCAGTTTTTTTTTTTTATTTGATTTTTAAAATATTTCATGTGTAAAACATCTTGTGCACTGCTTTTAATGTTGAATCTTCAGACTTTTTTTCTTTGCATATGTCCTCAAAATGTCACCTTCTTTAATGTGGAATGAATGTCCCTGACCATTTCTTGCTTTTCTCAGAGTTTTGGAAGATGGATTGCAAGAAGTAACTTCAGTGAATTCAGAAAACCAAACTGTAATAACAAAGAACAGAAAGACACTTTAGAAATCAAAACAAAACAACACTCTAAAAAAATTTAGCCCAACTCCTTGCTCCTTGCAGGACCCCCTAAAACTAAAATTATATGACTAAGGCCCATGTGGTCCTTGAACTTTGACAGTCTTGGTGCTGTGACCAAGTTCCAAGTTGCAGTTCCAGTTCCAGTTCTGCGTGAAGAACCTTCTCCTAATGTCCTGTTTGAACGTCCCCATGCAGCTTCACACCATTTCCATGTGTCCTGTCATCATTCACCAGAGAGAGGAGATCAGCACCTGCCCTCCACTGACCACACTGGGGAAGCTGTAGACTGTGATGAAGTCACCTCTCAGTCTTCTAAGTTTAACAAACTGAGTGACCTCAGCTACTTCTCCAAAGTCTTCTCCTTGAGGCCTCTCACCATCTTTGTTGCACTCTAGACACACTCCAAGAGCTTTTTATTCCTGTTATACCGGGGTGCCCCAAGCTGCACATCACACATGAGACTGGTGCCACAGGAGCGCAGCACTCCGTGGCACAACCCCCTGCCTTGGCTACGCTGTGCTGCCCCGCTGTGCCATATGAAGGCTAACCACACCTGAGCCGTGTTAGCCATAAAGTCGGGGAGGCAAGGGATCCTTCACCTCTCTTCAGTACCTGTGAGATCACTTCTGGAGAGTTTTGTGCACTTTGGGGCTCCACTGTGCCAAAAAGATTCTTTCATACTGGGACTAATGCAGTGGAGGCCATCAGGACCGTCAGAGGCTGAAGCACACGACAAACGATAAGAGACAGAATGAGGACTGTTCATTGTGGAAAAGAGATTGTTTTATGAAATTTCTTACTGTTTTTGCTGATTGACAAGGAAGGTGAAGAGACAAAATTTCCCAAAGAGGTTGTTGAATTTCCATCCCTGATGACATTTAAACTGCAGCTGGACACAACCCTAAGCAATCCAGGCTGACTGGACCTTCTTTGGTATTGGACTAGAGGACCACCAAGGTTTCCCTCCAGTCTAAATTATTCTGTGATGCTATGAAAAGAGGGCATGAAGATTGAAAGATCTGGAGCACATTCTTCCCCTGAGAATAATACTGAATGGAGTAAGCTCTTGTATCATTTTGCCTACTTTTAGTGTGCATCCACTTCTGTGACAATCCAGATTCTCTGGCGAACAGGCAGTTTGAAATGAAAACTAGTTTCCATGCTTCTGTGCTTCCAGCATTAATTCCTCTTTTTTCACTTTGCTTTATCTCGTTTTCTTTGTGTGCAGTTATTTTTGCATTTCCATAAAAACAAGAATGTTTTCCAAGGTATGACTTTCAGTTTTAGGCCTCTCTCACCCAGCATCTTAAAGACCCAAATAAGCTTCATAGTGGCAAATGGACCTAACAAAGAAAGGCTTATGTACAGAGAGATAAGGCAAATGAGAAGGAACACAGGTATTATTACATTGATAAGTTCTGAATGGCGCCTGTAAAAGCAGACTGAAAAAACAGAGCGTGTTCTCATTCCCAGAAAAGAAAAAATAATTTTATATCGAAGAGCAGAACAATCTGAAAAAATGAGTGGTCCTTTAATTTTACATTTCAATATGGCTCAAAAAAAGATGTGACATAGAAAACCTGGAGTCTTTTGTGTTCCTGAAATTTTAGCTTGCAAAGCCATTACCATGAATACCTTAATCTTTCTAAATGATAGTTGTCTTCTTAATATTCCTTTGTATAATACACCATCAAAATTTAAATTCAAGAGCAAAATTTTTAGCCATGAAGCATTTTCCTGCTGGATGTCAACATCTGCAGTCAGTATACACATCATTTTCCTGCTCCTATCTCTCTTGCAGATGTTTAGGTGAACTGTACTAATTCTTTGTAAAGAGTGACATTTTCCTACTCAAAAAAAAATCTTATTTTCTCCCCTCTGCTATCCCAAGAGAAGCTAAAAACTGTAGATTAATATAATTTGACTTAGTAGCTTCAGAGATTTTAGAGTCTGGAGGTGCCACCAGGCTCACTCTGTCTTGGAGACAAAGCTCTTATATCCCATACTTGTCTCCCCAAATTAAATACTACAGTCTGCATCTCATTAAACTATTTCTTCCAAAGAGAAAGAGCTCAATCTTCAAGTCAATTTCTTTTGGTAATTTTATCTTTTTATTAAAAGTTTGCACATGACTTCTTACTTAAATATGTCTGATATCAGCTTTTGGATACTAGTATCTTTTACTCCCTGCTCGATGAAGCAATATTTTAATATATAGCATTTTTCTTCCTGGGGCAGGTCTTAAATAGTACAATCAAGTAATCCTTTGATCTCCTTTATGGCAATTTCTTTTCTATGTCATTACTCTGTACTCTTTTCTTTCTAAAATCTTACCCATACAGGCCTCTTTTTCAGCCTCTTGAACATTTTGTTTGGCATTTTTAATTTCCTCATTGTATTTGACACCAGAAGAGGAGGTTTTTTTGGTTTTTTTTTTGTCTTACATTAAATGCCAAGAAGACTTCCATATTCTTCTTCATTTCTTTTTATGTATCAGTAGGAAGATCACATAAATTCTTCACTCATAACATTACACAGTGATACTGCCTTTACTCTCCCGGGAGTCTTCTGAGAACACTTACGTTCTACAGCATATAATATATACATAATAAACATATGTAAAATTATACTCATTCCCTCAACAGTCTACAACATCCACAGAATGCATTGGCAGTGATAATACACTTGCTTCCTGATGAAGCATGAAAATCCAAGTATGTGATGTTTAGCAGCTGGAACTGTCCTCTATTCCTACCAAATATCCTCAGGTCATGTACACCTGTATCGACTAGATACCAATCCCTAGTGAAGTAGTGAATTTACCTTTACCCTTCCAAAGAAGGTCTGGAAGAGCTTTTGTTGTGTCCAATATGTTTTGGACATGAAATGTAATCTTTGTCTTTTAGAAATTGATATGAACTCCTGGCTATACGCAATTTTTGTATTCGTCTCCAAATTGAAGCTTCTGATGAAGTCCATATAATTTCTTGCCATGCCATAGAAAAGGACATTGAGTCTTATCTCTGATTTATATTTATATAAATATTTTTATCTATTTGCTGTGCTCCAGTACGCTCCTACTATGAAACGAGAGCCTAGTAACTTACAAGCTCCAAGTCCCTAGGTAGGCAACAAAAATAACTGGCTCTGTTTTAAAGTTGAAGACTCTTTCAACCTAGTGATGGGTATAAAACACACATCCTCTAAAAGACAGAGATAAAGAAATCCACAGTGGTAAATTTAGTGCTAGGAGAACACACTGCATCTTTCCCATCAAAGTCACTGAGATATCTGCGACTTATCTCTGTGCTATTAAAGGACAGTAGTGGGTGGATTAATCTGAACATTGCTTACATTCCTCTGGTGTTCAAATTGACCTTGCTCACCTCTGGAGCACCACTGAGACTTATACTTGCTATCTGTTAAATCCTCCTTTCCATCCTCTCCACCCTGGTGCTAATTTATGGGAGCTGCAGTGGGTTGGCACTGTGGGTTGGAGTCACCTCACCTCACTGTTTAAAGCTGGCTGTGTCAGTGCCCACACGTGACCATGTCCTCCCAGGTCGGTTTGGAGTCCCTGGGACTTGGTTGCTCTGACTTATTTTAAACATCCATGTTAAAACAGATTAAATGGCACACAGAAAAGCCTGCCTCTGTCTGTGGATGGTAAGCCCAGGACATGCAAATCTACAGTGTAAATCTGGACATCTGGTCAGGTGAGCCCCACACAGCAGGTCTGGCTCTAATTGGTGCTGGCTGCAGGGCTCCAGACAGTCCCCTGCCCTCGGTGATAATGGGGATGGCAGGAAGGAAAACACAGAAGAGGCTGCTTTGCTTTGAAATACTAACTAAATACAGCAGGTCAAAACAAGCCTGTACTAATGCATTCTCAGTGGGAAATGAAAACTATTGTAAGTCATAGCAAAAAGTCCTCTCAGCTACTGAAACCAAAGGATGTTCAGTTTTCAGTTTCAATTTAGAGGCAACATTTTCAGCTGCATGCTTTGTTTCAGGTGAAAGTGTGGGCTGGTTTTCTGTTCATACTAAAAAACCCTGACTTTTGGCTGATTTATTTAAATGTTAACATTTAAAATCCAAATTCTCTATCTGTGCAAGAAGGCGTTTATATATTTCCAAAATGTCTCTGAAATAATTGCTCTTGCTGTGTTGCTCAGAAGGCAGCAACACAGAACAGACTATTCAAGCGTGAATTATTCAGTTTAGTTCTAGGCAAACTGTAAAATAATAGATATCATTGAAAAGAGCAAAATGCCAGCATTTATTATTGCATACTGCTTGAATCTTCAAACTTTTGTATTGTTCAGAAGCGAAAGGTAAGTTATTCCATCAGTCATGATCCCGCTCACATGGGCCCTGTTTCCCACATCAAATAATCTGGACAACATCAGCAGGTAAGACAGAAATGGGACAGTAAATGATGCATGTGTACATGCAGTGTGGGGTCTAACATCCTCACTGTGCAGAGTAGTGCTGAAGAGGAAAACAACTGTTGGATTCAATGACAGAGGGAAGTTGCACAGACACTTTTGAAATTTGTTTGAAAATTAGCAAATAAGAGGTATAAAGTGTTTGTATCTTAGGAGAGAGGGCATGGAGTAGGAACAGAACACAGAAGGAGTGTGGCCTCACGGCTCCACAGTGCCTGCCCAGGCTGACTCCCTGGGCACAGGGGGATGGGGATGCAGAAGACACCCAGAAGGGTGGAGTGTAGAGGGACCCACAGCCCAGGATGTCCTGGTGGACCTGGGGGGGCTTCCCCACTGTGGAGTGTTAGCAGCAGTGAGGGTGACATGTAGCCAGAGCACCCACATCTCTCGTGAGCGAGCGTATCTGAGATCAGAACGTCTTGGGATCAGCTACAGAAGGGCAATTTTAGAAACTTGTAGGTTACACTGATATTTTGTAATTGTCTAGTATTTTTGCTTTTCTCTTAACAAAAAAAAAAGTTTTACCAATATTGATTCTGCATAAATGGTTAATGGATTTTGAGTCGATGACCTGTCATTAATAAATCAATAAATGGCTTCAACACTGAATTACTTCAAATCATAGGAAATTATGTTCACAGTTTTTCATTGTGGCATCAGGAAGGTCTGCAAGTAAACATTTCAGTCTATGCTGCCATCCTTACAGTGTTTTTGTGAGCTGTTTAAAAATAAAACTCTTAGCTTCACAGTGCATGAGGCCCTATAAAAAATACCAAAAAAGCCAAAAAGTAATTAGATTTCCAAGCTCACTAAGCCTGCATCTGTCACTGCCCACAGAGAAAAAGAGTGGGCTGCAGATCCTGGAAATGCAAGCATGCAAGGGCATATTTACAAATGACTAGAGGAAGGTAACTCTAATCTATCTTTCTGCCCTCTGCTCCTCTGTTGGTTTGCCAAGGAGCATTTAGTCCAACCAAGCATTGCCTAGATTCCTGAGGACTCCAGGAAGTATTTCTCCTCAGACATGCTTGAATGACCCGACCCAGCAAGCCTGGTCTGCTATCAATGGGACCTTGTCATCTACAAAAGCAACATAAAGTGGTTGACCACAGGTTTCTTGCTATATTGGAAGAGTCTGGTTTGGAGGACTCATAAGCATTTGGGATAGGGAGGACCCAGGCACAGAATATTTCTGGTGTTTCTGTACAATTGCAACGGTCTCCTGGCCTGAATAATTTGTAAGCAGAATTTCTCTCTTCCAGTAAAGCACCATTAACTGCCAGTGCTTTAACACTGTAGTTATATTTTTTTCAAATTTTCCTTTTTTTTCCAATTCTTTTGTGACAGTAATTAATTTTGAAAGAAAACTTAATGACAGTAGGGCCTGCCTGGTCCTCCAGGTATCTCTATAATGGACATAAGTGCACTGCCAGCAGCTACTTCAGTACCTTACGGATACATTAACTGGTAACAACCTTTTCTAGGAAAAAGGTATGCTATCACTAATGGAATAAATATATACACATATATGTGTCTGTGTGGAAATACAGGAAAATTATAGCAGAGAAGAAGCTCAGTACTACATAATTGCAATTTTCAGAGGGAAAAGACTTGTGTCTTGTCTGGCACTATTCTGGCATATCTAACCTGCAAGGCCATGCAAGAGCTGTTAAAAGACACTTCCCTAGAGACAACAAGTACAACAGCCTCTCATGGTGTCCCTCTTCTTCAAGTCCAGTCCTGAACAAAAACTCCAGTCTTTCATAGCAGATTAACTGGTGCACAGTCCCTGTATAGACAATACCCACCAAACAAGCACAGTATTTAGTTAATTAGAATTAACTGCACAAATACAGTACAAATACCCACCAAACAAGCAGTAATTAGTAACTGATCCCTGCATTTAATCAGCAAAATATAAGAAGTTGCTTTGTTCTCTGTTCTGAGCATGTTTCTTCATTCTTCTCCTATGAGCATTTCCATTAAAGCGGTTGCACGACCACGGCTGCCGGCCTCCTTTCACACATATAGCTATGCTGTTGCCAGCCTCCTTACTCCTGGAGATTCCCAGGTTCATTTCAATCATTATAACAGAATGTCACCTGTAGGTTTGATTGCTATCATCCAGAGTAAAAATTTATGGCTTTGATTCCACGTGTTCCCTGTGGGAAGTGGAGGATTCCAGGTCTGGGCAGCATGGTCTGTACAAGCACAACAGCTTCTGCTCTGATGGTGGAAATTAGCAAATTCTCTTGGTATCAGTGGTGCAAATATATATATATATATATATATATATATATATATATATATATATGTAGAAATATACTGCAGAATTCATAGCAATAGTTTCTTTTGTGACTGCATGGGTTTTCTGTTACAGGTAAATTTTGAAGATTATGAAATCCTGACTGTCAGATTAAAAAGAAGAGAATGACTTTGGGGAAGGTTGTTGAGCTACTTATGTACCCCATGGAGAGCACGAGAGGGGCTGAGACATGCAAACTGGAGCACTGATGCAAACTGGGGCTCAGCTGCAGGAGGGTAGTGAACCAAGAGTTGTTTAGTATTCAGATGCTAAGTTACTAAGATGCAAGTCTCCTCATAGTGAGAAATTATGATGTCAAAACCTGACAATCCGGACAATTAAAAGCTTTGGTACTGGAGCTCATGAAGTAAGAGGAAGTTGCAAATGGGGAGAAAAAAGGGAGGAGAAAGATTTAATTATTCCTTCAGGAAAATTAGTTTCCATTATAATTTTTTGTATTTTTTGCCAATTTCTGGTTGACAAATGCATGCCCAGAAAGCAGGAATTTTAAAAAATCTGTATGACAACATTCTTTTCAATGAATATGAATTTAATATTAACTCCTTGTGGGCCCTAGTAAAGGTTCTAAATAAATAACCTTCTGTAAGTCTGTAAAGTAAGATAGCTGCATCTGGAGTGGGAAAAAGAGTGTAATTCCTGATACATGAGAGGAGTCACAGCACTGCCTCAATTATCACAGTGGCTGTCCAACAAATACTTGCAAAAGGCTTCACCTTGAGACACATTTGCAAGTTCCTTAGAATGAGGTTGGAGTGTCTCCTAAAAGTCTTGTGAAATAGAAGTCTCAGCTAATTTTCCTCACTTCTGCAAAACCCCCTGTGGTCTGACAAGTATTCCACTGCTGACTTAAATGAAGGCAAGGTATTACTGAGGTACTTCCCCACAGATTTACAGTGAAACCTTTTGCTTTTTCTTAGCATACAGGGTTGCTTTTTTTTTTTTTTTTCCAAAACATATATTATTTTACTAATCTAATGTCTGGTTGGTGTTCCTTTTTCCAAACCATTTAATCTGGATTTTGCTGTTTGACTTGATGCTTTTTTAATGTCCTCAGAGTCCTGCAGATCCCTGCCAAGTCTCTCAGATCCTCCCTGCTGATCTCTTGGTTGAACAGGCTCAACATCACAGGGCAGTTTTCCACTCCCTCTCACCCTCTGATTGCAGCCTTTCCTCTCTGTTCAAAGGACTGAATATACCCAGGACCATCTTGAATATACCAGGACTCATACTATGGCAGATCTTCAGCCGGCTGCTTTGGGCAGGGGACGCTGGGGGCAGAGACCACCTGGGTTTCAGTCTCAGTGTCCCCGAAGGGTTATGCATTTTCCACATGGCTGAAGGGTTTCAGCAGAAGTGAAGAGCATTCTCTATTCTATGTACCAAGCTGTCTGAGGCTAAGGCTCTTTTCCTGGAGTGTGAGCACAGGAGAAAGGAAGATTTCACTGTGGGGGTGAAGTTTCAGCTGAGTTGAAGTTGTTCTCCTGGTTCCCTTTCCTCCTGGTGAATTATTTAGCCTTGTGGCTAATGAAAAATTCATTGCTTTTTGTTGATGTAACTAACAGTGGGGCCTGACTCCTGTCTTATTACCAGATTCAAAAGGTTTTAGTTTATAGTTTTTGTATTTCATTTCAGCCCTATTTTTCTCCATTTCTCATAATTAAAAAAGGAGAAAGAATAGAATAAGGGTAAAAGACTCATCCAGCAAGTTACCTTTCTCTGACAAATTTTGTCATGTACTAGCTATACCCATAGCAAACATTATGTAGGGAAAAAAAAAGCCCCAAACCAAAAACAAATCTGGGAGCTGGAAGAAGACTGTTTATGTATTCTTTTTATTTATGTACTTATTTCAACACCATTACCCCCAAAATGCCACAGTCCATTTTCTGAGATGGGATTCTCAAACAGAAAAGAGGAATAACTAAAGATGAGGGATTCTGTAGTGGAAATTTAAATTTTTCATTAACCATGCTTAGTGGGCCTTTATAGATCACGCTGCTTGGACTTCATCCATAATACTAGGATTGCTGTTACTCTTTCCTGGTCCAGGTTAGGGTTATCCAGCTGGGTGACAGGACAGAATCAGGCATATGTATGCCCACTTACCTCATGATGTTGGTTTATACAAGGAGGGAAGCCTAGTGTGAGGGCTGCTGTAGGTGCAAAGGGATGCTTCAGGAGATACCTGCATGGTAGAACATATATAAACTGCACATATGAACTTTCTTGAATGGAGCAAAATATAACTACACAGTGTCAACAATTAAATTCTAGCTATGGAAGAAGTAGGTCAGTCCATTTTTAACTATGGACTCCTTCCCCAAAGTAAAAGTGGATTAGCTGAGCTAAGAACAAGTTTTGCTCTTTCATTCGAGTCACACAACAGCAAAGGATCTGTGTGCACTTGATTGATGCAGTGTCACAGCAGTGCTAAGTTACGTGTTTGACTGTCAGTGACGCTGCTGAGGTACAGATGGAAAGTAAGAGCTCACAATGTGTGAGACAGTGAGGCAAAGGACATGAGAATGGAAGATTGGAGTGGAAATATCAGTGGGTGTCTTGCTTGTACAAAGGCCTCAGCCTCACAGGAACCTTCATAGTAGCTGTGAAGAAAACAATTGGAGGAAAATTACCAGTGGCATAAAAACGCTGGTACTAACAAAAGGAAGAAAGGAAAAAAGCAGTAAAATACACAGCAAATACCCAGTTTTCTAGCCTTGATGTATAGAACACTGCTTTGGCCATCTTAGACCAGTTACCACAAGCAGAAGAAATGTCAATGGAAAATGGCACAGACATTTTAATTGCTGCAAGTTTTGACTTCTTGGCATGGTCATCACTCACTGTACCTTTTCAGCCAAAATAAGATCCCATATGTTTCTTTGTTAACATCTTCCCCTTCCTAAAATTTTTTCAGTGTCTAAGTAAGACATCAGAAGTTGTTCCATACCTTGTGTCGTCACTAAAGTGAGACAGTGAACAGCTGAAGTGAATCCTCTGCTGGTCTCCTCACTTCTGGCATCCCACAGTTCTAATGGAGAAAGGCTCTGCTTGGCCTGTCCTACCTGGGCTTATACTGAATTCCTGCTTTGTTGTGGCAGAACCTTAAAAAACAAACTGATAACCACAGGTGGATCTCAAAGCAGATCTTTCCTACATGGACATTTTTCTCCAGCCTGGTAGCCTGGAGAAGGTGCCATATAGCCATTGCACTGCTGAGCTGTTGGTTCAGCACTAACTATGCCTGCTGAAGGAGCTGCTTCTCTTATCATGTAGTTATTCTTCAGTTTCAAGGGTGATGTACCTAAGTCACGTGTAGATAATTGTATTTCAGCTTTTACTGTAGCATATAAATCCCTTTTTTAGGGTCAGACCTTGGAAGTTTAGGTGTAATTGACTTAAAAGGGTATTTAGGATCCCAACAGACTATTGAAAGTCTTAAGACTTAGGACCCTAACTTGTTTAGCTGTCCTTGAAAATGTTACCAGAAAATATGTCTGGTGAAATCAATAGAATCTGCCGAGCCAACACACGTCAAAAATCAAACCAGCAACAAAAGTGTCCATGAATTATCACTTTTTGCTGTCTCACTTGTACTGTTCTAGGTTATGCTTCCCTAAAGGGAAAAATAGCAAAGTTACTTGCAGCAGTTGTTATATTATTTTTAATATTTTTTAACATTGCAATAGCACTCATTCAATCTTTTTCTTTTTATCAGTTCCTCACAGCTGTACTTAAATGCTCATGGTGGACTCAGGCAGCTAAGGTGTCCTCACTGACTTACAGATATTGCCAGCTCCAGAAAAAATTAAAGTTTTCATTGCAAAGAAATGCCTTTAGTACATCTCTCCATTATATCCACTTAGATACAGATTAATTTTAAGTGTCAGAGTTAATTTTTATAGGCATGGGAAGGGAAGGGAAGGGAAGGGAAGGGAAGGGAAGGGAAGGGAAGGGAAGGGAAGGGAAGGGAAGGGAAGGGAAGGGAAGGGAAGGGAAAGGAAGGGAAGGGAAGGGAAGGGAAGATTCATAGTTAGCAAGCAGTCCTCAGAGGGAATGAAGAAAGTACAAAAGCATGGGTTGGCACCTTTCATATTGCATCTTGCTGGCCAACCACATTGACTGAATATTTTTGTTTCCTGATGAAGGAAGTCTTTTTTCTCAGCTTCTATTTGAATGCATAACCACTCTCCAGATTGTAGCTCTGTGTTTGCAACTGTCTATACCTCCACAACTCCTAAAAAAAATTATCCAGGAAGCAGCAACTGGGAGGAATGCAAAACCATTGTAAGAAGCTGGATTTTCTTACCCTTAAAGTTCCAAGCCTGCATGTGGTAAGGGCTGTGTGGCCAGAACTGGCTCTGCCGTCAAGTTAAACCTTGCAGAATTTGCTCAGTGTTTTTAATTAATGAACAGGGATTAATTTTACTGAAGAAAGTATCAGTGCTACTTAGAGATCTTGTGGGAGCAGTCATGTATGGTTCTTGGCAGAATTCCTTCATCATCTAGTTAATGACTTTAGTTTCCTGCACTGTTGACCCAGAGATATTTTTTAGGAGAGATGGATGATGAAAATAATTGTTCTTTAAATCTTTGATTAAACATGACATTGACATACCTAGATTGATATACATATTGTAAGAGCTGTTTCAAGGGAAGAGGCCATGGGAAAGGATGGACCATCTTTCATTAGCAAAGCCTTTCTGTATATGTTCCTGGTGAAACAAATTTCTCATTGTGGTAAGTGGTTATCACAGGCTCTTATTCTAAATGGAATGTTGGCTTTGGGACCAAGTTAATTTATTTTGTCAAAGAAGAAAATTACAGTTAATCTTCCTAAGTAGACTTTAGTAGTTTTCTGGAGTTGATACAACATAAGGAACTTCTTGAAGTTACATGGTAACAGGACTGCTGTCTTCTATGTTCAGTCTCTCTTTTGAGATTCCCAGGAGCTAAGTTTGAAAGTGATATGAATTCTGCTCTGTATGTAGTGGAAACAAAAACAATTGGTTCCGGAGACAAATTTTTGATCAGTTCTCAATCTGAAAAATGTCTTTTGCATGGCAAAAGAACATTAGTAACTTGGATCATTTTACTTCCCTATATGTATGAAAACATCTCTACATGTCTGATATACTAAGCAGGGCACTGTGCAAAAATTCAGCAGTAGCAGTGCCATCTATTCCCTATAGTTTACCCTGAAAGTTCATAGAAAATGAAAAGTACAGAGATCCAGGTTTTGGATCCTGATTTTGCCTCTGCTGTGTTAGAGGTTACTGAATGCAGAAATATTTATTTTGTATAAATAGACAATGCTGGCCTGTCAAACACACTCATCCAATAAGTTTGTCATAGGAAAGAGCTAGAAAGGCTCTTCTTCTTGAGAAATTCTTGAGCAATGATTATTCTTTTATTTGAAAATAGAGAGTTTATTTTATTTGTACTGTTTTTCTTTGTGCCATGGAGGGGAACTGAAAGAATGCTGCAAAACATGTCCTCTTTCTTGTAAATTAACAGTTTTCTGGGATGGGGCATTGAGCGACCTGGTCTAGTGGAAGGTGTCCCTGCCCATAGCAGGGGGTTGAAACTAGGTGGTTTTTAAGGTCTCTTTCAACTTCCAATGACTCTGTGATTTTATAAGTGACCAATAGGATTTTAATAACCTTCCAAAATCCTGTCTGCTTAGCATTAAGGTTTGATTGGTCTCCATTCAATGCTGATTCAACTTCCATAAGTCAGCATTTAAGTCAGCCACCTAAGCATTCAGAATCAAATTTCTCAAATACCCAAATTTTTCCAAGACTAAAATGAAACCAGTCTAAAAACTTTCTATGATTTCTGAAAGAAAAATGATTAAAAGTCTTTTACTAATGTTCCTGGTGAAACAAATTTTTCATTGTGGTAAGTGGTTAACACAGGCTCTTATTCTAAATGGAATGTTAGCTTTGGAACCAAGATTAATTTATATTGTCAAAGAAGAAAATTACAGTTAATCTTCCTAAGTAGATTTTAGTACTTTTCTGGAGTAGAAACAACATAAGGAACTTCATGAAGTTACATGGCAACAGGACCGTTGTCTTCTATGTTCAGTATCTCTTTTGAGATCCTCAGGAGCTAAGTTTGAAAGTGATGTGAATTCTGCTCTGTAGATTAGATCAATTTATTTGTTGATATTTTGTAAACTTAAAGAAATGTCTAAGAAAATGAAATTATTTTATAAAAAAATGCTGTAAGTTGCATCAACATGCTTACTTTTTTTTATTTCAGAAATAAATTCTCTCCTATGCTCCTCAACAAAATATTTGTTGTCTGAAAACAATAACATAAAATTTTTTGTGTTATATTATTATGCCTTTTCATTGCACCTTCCTACATATAAAATTACATTGGAGTAAGCAACTTAGGTCAATTGAAACTAGGGATATGGACATGAAGAGAGACATGAAAAAAACCAAATTGCTAAATTCTTAAAAAATGTATAATTTTTGTTTACAAATCATTGGCTAACACCTCCTGAGACAGACATGCAGTATTCTGTCAGAAAAGTCTGTGTGAGATGACATTGGTACATGATTTATATATTGGTATATGATTTATATATTGTTTCCTTTAAATCTGATTCTCTTCTCTGCTTCTAGTTTGTGTAACCGTTGCAGATTTCTGGAAGCCAAAGCAACGATTAGTGACTAAGAACACAATTTGTTGGATGAACTTTGTATTAAGTAGCAATTTACAGCCTAGAAAGATTTGGGGGACAAACCTAGGGCTTGTGGAATAGTCAGTAGATGAAAGGCCAAGAGAATAAGGTAGCTGCATGCATGAACATGTTAAAACTATATGTTTTAATATGTATGATTAGCTCTTAAAACAAAACTGGGATCTAGGAGGAAGCTTGTGAAAAGCAGAAGTATTTCAGGCATAGGGAAAACGTGTGCAAAGTGAATGCTTTACATGAGCTCATTCACATGGCTGAGAAACCCATCTGTTTCTGTTTTCTTGCTTGCTTCCTTTCAGTCACACAGAGTTCTATGATACCCCCTAAATAAAATAACCATCATCAAAGCAAATAAAGGCATTTCCCTTATCTGATAATTGTGGCCTTTCTCATCCCCTGCTGTGTGTGCTTCTTAAAAAAACACTGTCATTGACATCAGCAGCTCACAGTACATGATGTCTCATTTGTACACCACAAGAAACAGAGCTGGTAAGAAATGTTCCCAAGAACTAGAAGGCCATTCATTGTCAATTAACAACACACTTTAATGGGTTTCTTAGCAACAACGTTTGCTTTAAGCATAAGCCCCTAAGGGATGTGCTCTGTGTTGTCAGACAAACAGCAAATGAAGACAGCTATTGATCCTTATGCTGTTGTGTGCTGAATTACAACATACAAGGATAACCATTTCAAAATTACATTTGGAGTCAAAATGCTTATAGTACAAGATGTTTCCATTAAGAATGAAATGTTTCTTCCATTCCCCCAGTGGGATTTGCATCTAAAAATATGATTTGCTGAAGGAATTTCAATCAGGAATTGCCAAAAAAAGGTGCCAAATCCCCAGTCTTGAAGTTATAGAAACATGGTAAGCTCCAAAACCAGTGGAGACCAAATCAGACTGAAAATATTTAGTCAGAATATTTTTAGGGAAGATACAGAACCAAGGCATTGAAAATCTTTCAAGAGGCCATCCAGTTCAAGAAAAAAATTCCAATCTGAGTTATGCATAGTTCCAGGGCATAACGTTACCTGATGACAAAATTTCTCTTAATGCTTCACATCATTCTTCATCTAGTATCTAATTTTTCTTCCTTCTGTTATTCAACCACCTGGGCATTCAGGACTGCTCATTTCCCTCTCTTTTTATGGCAAGCATTGCTTTATATATGTAAGACTATTATTTTTCTGAACTGAAAAAATGCCATTCCTGGATTCATTCTTCATACAACAGGTTTTCCACACATCTGTTTCCATTTGCTTCTTACTGAGCATTTTTTATCCCTTTATTTTCCTTGAAGGTGCTAATAGAATCATAGAATGATTTGAGTTGGAGGGGACTTAAAGACCATCTAGTTCCAGCCCTGCTGATGTGGCCAGGGACAACTTTCACTAGCCCAGGTTGCTCAGAGTCCCATCCAACCTGGCCTTGCACACTTCCAGGGATGGAGATGGGGATGGGGGATGTTGACCAAATTCTAATACTCCCACTGAGCCCTAACTAGAGGGAAAGCTTTGACTTAGTACTGTACTTTAGAGTCAAAAACTCCTGTTAGCTTAGACAGCTGTGGCTGTGCGTCATACAGGTTCTGGAAACACGTCCCCTTCCTTGGGGTCTGGCTACAAGTGCTCAGGCCAGCTTTGCTATGGCTTGGTTGAATAAACTGTGATCACATTGTTGTGAAAGAGCTGTCACAGAAAGAGTTCCTCTTTCCCTGTAACTGCATTTGAACTCATGGTCTCTCTGCTTGACCTTGCCTATTCCCTGCCTGACTATTGTTTTGGGCATGGCTACACCTGGACAGGTACCTCACTGACCATGACCTACAGACTTGACCTGGCTGGAGCTCAGCCCTGTCCTGGCCCTGTGACCATTCCAAGCAGCCACATGGTTCTGGGTTTACCTGGTCACCATCCCCAGGCTTGCTGAATCCTATGAGACCCTGGCTGGTGAGGACAGAATCCCATGGCCACCCCAAGCACCCCGCACCCGTAGCAGCAGCTGGTCAGTGCTGTGGTCTGGCAGCAACTCAGGATGACCCACAGGGTCCTTTCAGACCCAATCAGTGTCTAGAGATATGTATTCCCTAACTTGTACGATGCAGCTGGCTGTTCCAGGTGGAATGCTTTCCCTGTATTTTACCTGACTGAATGCAAGATGGACTAGCTGATGTTTCTTCAGTCTTTTGGATCGCTGTAAAAATAGGTAATTATGCAAATTCTTAGAGGGTTATTTTAAAGGACAGCTGTCGTTATCTACAACCCAGGCATGCAATAGTCTTCAGTTAAATAAAATTTTCATTTTAGCTAGTTGATATTATTTGCTCGATGCTTAATCAGAGGGTGTTACTCATCTCTGACCAGTGATACTTGCTGGATCTGCCTGGTTTTCTGGGCTCATTCGTAGCTGTCAACAATGTTAAGCCTCATTTCAAATATTCCTTAAAATAGCAGTAGTTGTTTGGGCACTATTTTTGTTATGTTTTCATTGTCCTTTTAGCATTCATGCTAAAAGGTAGCCACCAAACAGTGGTGAAAATAAGCCACATGTTAACTTTATACAAGTTCTGAAACAAAAATTGTGGATAGGCAGCTTGTCTGTGGATAGGCACCCAGGAAAACTCCTGGGTGGACTCTTTTCACAAGGACTATTACTTAAAAAAAAAAAAAAAAAAATGTAATACAATTTGTACAAAACCTGTACAACACAATGCAATTTCCTTGAGAATATGTGCAAGGCATGTTATTTTAAAACCTTATTTGTGTTTCTGTTCATGTCAAGTAGCATTTTGACCAAGGTAGAAAACAGAGGTTAAAAAACAATTATTAAAGAGAACATAGCCAGCAGCTACCTTGCTTTCTTTAATCATTGCACTGCCTGGGCCACTGCCAGATGCCTGAGAGCCACCCCCATAGACCGTCCCTGGTGGCCTCCCTGTCCATGGCCCAGGATGACCCATCAGCCCACTGAGGCTGTCAGCCCGTGCCTCTGCAACACCACAGCAGTGCTGGCCCCCAGCTCCTCGTAGCCCTTCCTTGCTCAGCCATGGGCCCTGCCCAGCTTGGCCCACCCACGGACCATAATCTATTCCTGTCCCTAGGGAGGTACCAAAGTCCAGGGCTGGAGATGAGCCAGGGGCTCCTAGGGCCTTGCTCCTGCCGGGGAGAGGGATGAACTTTGACTGCCAAGCATTCAGGGAAAAAAATATTGTTTCCTGCTAACAATGGTTATTATGCAGATATTTCTGCTGCCCTCGTTAGCTCTGTCCCAGCCCTTGAGGTCAGGGAGAAGCCATTGTTCTGCCTTCTGAGGGCTTTTTTCTAAAAAGACCTCCCAGTAGTTTTGCAGAGTTATCATGGTGTTTTTCCTTGCTGTGCAATGTATATATGTACACGACTCCAAGGGCAAAGGCAGCCCCATGCTGGATGCACGGACGAGTGGGAGGCTGGCAGCTCCTACCCCACTGCCATCTGACCCAGGTTTCTTTAGGGTGCCCAAGGCTACAAGCAAGTGGTGGATTTAGCTGCTCTTATCATACATCTTCAGACCTTCTGCTTTCCTGCTTTGTCTTGGTAGCTAAGGAACGGTTGTGCCTGACTACATCCAGGGGGGACCTAGGGATTTCATATCTAAGCCTATCTACAGAAGTGTTCCTTGTTGACAATGGGATTTGAAGCAGGCAACTAACTTGCATAGCTAGTATTTGTCGTTGAATAGTCATAAGTTTTCTACTTTATTCTTTCTAAACCCTAGAACAAAGTTTCTGCAATATGTCTTCCTTGCCTTAACCACATCCAGAAAAACAACACTGGAGGTGTTCAAGGCCTTGCAAAAAGTTCAAGAGACGGAACAGTTCAGGAAATTGGTTTCACTGCCCACCCCATATCTAGCCTTTGAAGAGGTTTATGGATAGACCAGACTGCAAATGCAAAGTCCTATCAGTCAGAAAAATATCTTATGAGGCGCTTTCTTCATCAGATATTTTATTGTACCTCTGTGTGTCTTGATCCCACTGCTCTTTTAAAGAAGTTAGGGCCAAAATAGGTAACACCACTTAGAAAAATTCCAGGTTGTTCCTAAACATGTCTTGTAGGGTTCTTGTGGCCTAAAAAACAAAATTAATTTTTGTGATTTGGCAAAGATTGCACAGTGGATTTGTCACTATTTCTGTGCAAGGACTTTATTTCAAGTGGCCTGGATGATATTAGCAAGCATCAATACCCAAAGTACTTCTCTCTTCAGACTATTTGATAGTCATTGCTTATGTCCCTTACCAACAGACTTCTCTTTTCGAATTCAGTCCCTTGAAATTTCTTCAAAAAGAATTTGCTAGTTAAGAACAATTTTGGGACTTGCCAGAGAGTTATTTTTTTCCTTCCAATTAATGTGTAAATTTACCCAATTCTACTACCGAACTATGAAAGATAAAACAAGGTTAAAAAAATGCAAGATTCTTGCTTTCTTTACTCTCTTGTTACATGTCAGAAAATTGCATTTTGACCAAAAAAATACTCTGTAACAAAAAACTTCTTTTGAACAATGTCTTCTAAACCTTGCATTTCAAGAATCTTTCTCAAGTTATGAACAATATTTTCTCTCTATGAAGAGATGCAGTCATCCACCCCCTTTAAGTTTGGTTTACAAAATGGCTCTGTTTCCTAGGTAAAGAAAGAAAAAACCTTTGAACATTCTGATGAAAATCGGTCATGTTCTTTGGGATGTGAATAATTTCTGAAAGTCAGGAGCTCTTATAATTCTGGTTTCTAGCTCTTGTTCTGGATTGTATTGTTTCCAAAGTGAATCTATATTTCCCATTAATTTAATAATCCAGAAGTCCCTCTATTCTATGCTGTAAAGTTTCAGAGGCTGTAGTGCGTATCCTCAAGAGAAAAAAGTCAGCATAAATACAGGAATGAAATTCAAGCTCTAATGATTTATATTTGCTGAGGATATGCTGGTTAATGTGATACAAACAGGAAATGTACTCCTTGAAAGACAGGGCAGTCCTGTAAGGAAACCAATTGGAAGTTGCTACTTGCCAAGACAGTCCTTTTTTATTGCATTGATAGATAACAAGATTTCAAAGACAAAGGAAATACCACCTGGGAGTAATTGAGTAAATTATTGTCTTACTTTTGACTTGCCATACATATTTTCAAATATTTTTTAAATGGTCCTTTGTGCCATGTGCCTGATTAGTACGCCTCATTAAAAACATCTCAGAGGGTTTATTTTCAGAAAGATAATCTTATAGCTCTTGCCCCCATCATCAAATTAAAAAAAAAAAAAAGATATTTCAAGGGCAACGCTGGATTAAATATCTGCCTTCAGAAAATCTTAGTCATGGACATCACCATCAAGAAATAGAAGTCTGTTGGCTCTATCCTTTTGTCAGTTTTGTCTGTCTTGTGCCCCTGAGTTTAAGAGTTACAAGGCCATGGAAAAAGAATTTGGCAGTCTCCCTCTTTCCCACCAAATCCAAAGGGATTTCTTAACTTCTTAAGACCTTCAGCCTCAGTGAAGAATACATCTCACCAACTGAGTTGTCAGTGTTTATCATTGTCCTGCTACCTTCACACAAGTTTCTGTGCTCAAAAACTACATGAGAGAAATGGCATTAGCAGGAAAATAAAGGCTGAATGCAGTAATGAGCCTCCCTCTCAAAGATGTATCTGTTTCATAAGCTATCCTTGAGACAGTGAATACAAATGTGAAGAGAACATGGCAGAGCCTCCTGGTCATGAGATAAAAAAAGCTCATCTCTGTTGGTGTAAATCAAAAGGGGATCAAAGCAATTTAATTTATTGCATGCATTGAACTGATAATCAGTGCATTCAGTACTGATATGTACTTAAATGTAAGATGTGCCTATGATCATCAATGCAGTCTGCTGTGTTCTAGGACAGGTGGAAGAGCAGCACCTCTTTACCAACAGGGAAAACCTCAGGAGTCCCTGAAGTAAGATCTTCTCCACAGTATTCTGCTTTGCCTTCTTTCCACATGCTGTTCTCTGCTGGGTTGCTCCTGGCTGCCTTACATGTTTTTCTCAGAAACAAGGAAAAATCTCTGAAACTGCTCAGCATGTGGAAACAGAAGAGATGGCAGTGACAGGGTATGAGGGTGGAGTGTGGTGCCCTAAAAATAGGTATCCATGGGCTATTTAAGTGTTCAAAGTTATCAGACTGTCACTTCAGAGTGTCATGAATGTCTTTTAGGGTGGAGAACTTAGGAAGGGGTTGTGTCATAACTGATAGCCCATAAGGATTTCTTTCCCAAATGCCAGTGAATTCCTTATGGTTACATGATAGCACCAAGCCCAGTTCAATACATTCTGTGGAGTTTGGAGACTCAGTCAGCTTTCCATGAAGTCAATGCTTACACTTAGAAACAGAGAATCATGGAACTGTTGAGGTTGGAGCACACCTTTGACATCTCTGAGTCCAACTGTTAACACCGACAAGTCCACCAATAAACCATGTCCTTAGGTACCACATCTACACATCTTTTTCATACCTCCAGGGATGATGACTCAACCACTTCCCTGAGAAGCCTTTTCAATGCTTGACAACCTTTTCAGGGAAGAAATTTTTCTGGTGAGCTTGGGAAGCAACCTCCTCGTAATGCTACAATGAAGAAAATGAGTTTATTTTGAAGTACCATAAGACAAAAGTCAAAATAATATCATAATAGGCATAATATACAGCCTTATGGTGTTAGAAACATAGCACTATAGTTCCATTTGGGAATCAATTACTCTGGGGAAGAGGGGGAGTTTGGTAATGCCTATTCAGTGTTACTGGAAGGACTGTAGCTTCAAAGACCCTCTTATTCCCTTCCTCCGTGGGTAAGGTAAGGGTTTCCTTTTGCTGGTGCTCCCAGCATCTTGGCTTAATAAGCAATTACTCCTGCTTGTAACAAACCTACCTTATCCTGATTTAATATCCTTATTTCATACTAGGACATTTGATTTAAGTGGGCTGAATCTTCAGTGATGTACACTGCACGAGTTACTGAAAAAGTTACTCTACCCAAACTTTGGCAGTTAACGATCTAGGCTACAGGTACTCACCTGTAGTACCTTTAAAGCTTGTTCAAAGGAAAAAAGTGCTTCCACAATGACTCATCTTACCCTAAAACAGTTGTCCAAGACAGACTGAGTGAACTGTCTCTCAAGGTGTCCATTTTCCCTTAAAAACTGTAAAAGGAGACTGTTGTGACTAGCCCAAACTTAGCCATCTGAAGCTCATACCTTAAGGATACATTAGATGCCATCTGCTTTGTGGCCTCTAAGGGTGTCAATGAATGTCAAAAAGGCAATGCTGGAAAAATCAGGTTGCCAAGGAGAAAGGAGTGCCAGGTCCCTCATTCCATTTTGTTGGAATTGTGAACAATACTATAGCCTTTGTTTTGTCAGAGATATTTCTATTTTGAAAACAGACTTTCTGTGAAATGTTGTTCACTTACACATTTCTTTTTTCTTCATCAAATCATCAGGTGTCTCACACAAAAGTTCCTTTCTGACACTCCAGATTCACAGCACTGTGAAAGGAGAGGTATTCACTGCCCAGGCTTGTGCCTTAGTCCCAGGCAGCATATGCACTTCATCCACAAAAAAACATTTATTCTTGCTTTGCTAATCCTGAAGAAAAGCGGCTCTTACTCTACTTAAGCTCTGGAGATTATAGCATTTAAACAGTCCAGAGAGCAGATACTCATAACTTGGGTCATTTTAAAAAGTAGCAATTCTTAGCTTCCTATTACAACAAGGTGCAGATTTGCCATTTTAGTTTTTCAGCAGAAAGACTGCAAAAGCAGTGGGGAACTGACTCCACACTGTAAGCTATAGACTAGGGAAATGCAACAATACAGAGACAACTATGTAGAAAGTACACAGAAGCTTTTTTCTTTTATTTTCTCGGTAGCAATACAGATTTGGTTTGGTTGTATGAGGTATTCATGTTCCTAGAGTCTGCTTTGTTTACAAAAAATTAAAAAGATTTCGTGTAAATAAAAAGGAATCTGTAACTTTCTCAGTCAGATGTCTGAATCAATGAATCATATTAGAAGAAAAATGTCATAGTGTTTGGGCACAAAAATTTTTTAGTGGTTCTTACTGCTTTCAAATGACAAACAGAGACCAATGCTGAAGTGACAAAGTCTCATTCAGTAAGAATCCCATGCCTAATGACAGAGACTCAGCAGAGAGACTGCTGCCATGAAACACTGATTTAACCGTATATCCACATCATAGCAACTAGACAAGAAGTGGCTTTCAGAGCAAGCCTTTGCAGAGTCACATACCAGGTTTCATTCAGCCTTTAGCCCAGCTATGTACCCCGCTGTAAGGATACCCATCAGACTAAGAGGCAGGGTAGACTTGAAAAGAACATCCCCATATTTCAATATCTCCAAATCCAGCTTCCTCTTGCAGGGGGTTCTGCTGCTCTGGGAACTCTCCACAGCTGTGCAGAAGGGACCAGATCCTCCCCACAACATCTAGTCCCCTCAGAGACCATGCAGAGGGACCAAGCACAGCAAAGGTGTACAAAAGTTGAGTTTCTGTATCCTCCAGTGAGAGACAGAAAATGTACTCCAGCGAACAGAGTGTAGGGGAAACTAGGAAGAAGTGGTTACTGCATAATGCAGCTTGGAGATGACAAGGTATTTAACAGATCTCGGATTTGTTTACAATTACACCTGCAAGAATACCTTAGACCTTCTCTTATGGGAATCAAAATGTGGCTTAGACTTGAAGCAGGTTATATACACAGCAGAAAGAAATGCATAGAAGGTTGTCCCAATGAGGGTGTATATCTTTTATAATCAATACTGAAACATGATTTAAGATATCCACAAAAAACTTGGAATCAAAGGTAATTCTGTGAATGACAACTTGGAAGCTAATTTTTACATTTCCACCTCGTGACTGTTAGGAATTTAATGCTAAATGTCAGTGTTTACAGCTTGCACAACTGCAATTGTGTTAATGATGAGTTTGTGTTTCTAAATTCAGGCTTAGAATGATTTTTTAAATAAATTTGTTGCACTAAATTTTAGCACTCATTACTTCTTTAGCATTCACTAAATTACAGGTTTTACTTCACAAGTCTATCAAAAAAATAAAACTGAGATAAGTTATTTCCCTAAACTACAGGCTAAAATCTGATTAAATTAAAAGTTGAGTGCTTTTATTCCCATCAGTGTTTAATAATACTTTTAGACTTTTCCTTTTACTTTTTCTTTTGCTTGTTTATGGAAATACCTTAGAGCTAAATGGTAAGGAAAAACCTAGCCATTGAATTCAACATCATCCCTTAGAAAAGATTTTGGAGGCTCAGTGCAATCTATTGAAAAGGCTGTTCTATCAAAATAAAGGTAAAATTGAATTAAAATAGCTATTTCCAATTCTTTGGATGATAGCAGAACAAAGAATATCATCGATTCACACTGATCTGAGCATAGCAGTTCTTGATCTCATCCACAGATGTAATATGTAAATGTGAATTTTGTGTCTCCATCTGCTCTTTACTTCCTTGGATGAGTTAGGAAATTTCAAGGCTAAAGAGCTGCATGTCCTAAGGCCATTTTGGTGGCAGAGACTGTCCTGGTGACCCCATGATCTCTTTGGATATATCACTGCCATTTAATAGGAGATACTGCAGTGCCTTTTCATGAGCAAGCAAGGGCACTGTAATTGTATCTGTATGGTCTCTGATAGCCACAGTTCAGTATGGATTTGAGTCAATGGTGCTTGTAGATATGTGATCTGATTTAAAGTCCAACTCTATGGTTGTCACATATGGTTGTTCACGTCTCAGTAAATTGAGTAATTTTCTAGGTACTAAGGGAGCTCAGGACATTTGGACTCAACCCTAAATAAAAAGATTACTTGAGTAATTTTCTAGGTACTAAGGGAGCTCAGGACATTTGGACTCAACCCTAAATAAAAAGATTACTTATATTTGCACACTTGCCTTCCACTAACATATTTGGTGAGCATGTCATGTAGAGACAACTCTATGAGGAGGAAGAGAAGGCACAAAAACTAATAAATAATCTTTCCACCCATTGCTCATCAATCTTAACTATTGAGATGAAAATTTGATCAATCCTTACCAACCCCTATTCCCCCAGAATAGGGATTTTTTTAACTGCTCAGTTTGCTGACAGTGGTAATTGTACAGTAACCACCAATAACAATGTCAGAGAAAAAGGCTTTGCCCCAGCTCCTGTCCATGAGTTGGTAGTTTTCCCAGCTATGTGTTTCAGGCTGCTCCTTAGATCGTGCTCTGGATGGCACAGTTGCCTACTGCTCAGAGCAGGCAGGTTTGCCCAAGCTCCCTTTGTTCTCTTCCCCTTGATATCTGTTGCACTCTGCTCTTCATCCATTCCTGCCTACTAACACATTCCTCAGTCCAGCACCAGCTGGACAGTTTTCCCCCCACAGTAAAATTTCCATGGGTGAGCAATGTGTGTGCCTCAGCTGAGGCCAATGCTCTGCAGTGACTCTACCATATGATAAATTCTTGCTCTACTAAATACCCTTCTTCTGCCTCACTCTATCCATACTACTGCTAGAGCAATAATATGAACTCTATTTGAGACAATTACTCTGCTTTCAATTTCCCTTTAATTTCTGAAGTTGGCCTGTTTGCTGTATTTCTGCATGGGGATGCACAAATCTACCCTTTGCCAAACATTAGGATAATTTGATGTCTCAGCCTGCTTCTTTGTGAATAAGGTCTAATAGATGATGATGATATCCCAGGCACAAACACTGTAATGGGAATATGAATGCATTTTATCAAAACATCATCTTTCTGTTGTCTCTTACACAATACCCAGCATAAATGCCTTTACAGCCTATCCACAAATGCACAGCTGGCCTCTGTGGAAGGAGCTGTGTGATTGCATGTGGTTAGCACATTATTTGTAGACTGAAGCTTGTATCTGGAAAATCCAGCCATTAGGCTGTTGATAAGAATGGAAACCAATTTGTGGCTTCATGCCTTTTTCCTCCACAACAATGTTCCTCTGACTTATTGTGGCCAACCCTACTATCTATCCAGGTCATTGTTCAGTTGTAGTGTTTCCAGTTTATTGTTTTTCACGTTCTGGCCACGGCACAATATTGTTGATTCCTTCTGCTAAAGTTCCTTTACACAGTATGACTCATCCAGGCTTTCACTATCTTTAATAGAACAAAATTATTTCTTCTGCTTTAAGAGATCCCTCTCTTTGCATATCCATTCAGACTGCTGCTGCAAAGTGCTGTTCTATGAGTCATTAATTTTGATCATAAAAGTCTTGGTTTGGAAACTTTTCTGTTTTTTTTTTTTCTGTTCTGTTCTATCAGACACAGGCCACTTGTGATCTTATTCAAGGATCTTAACATCTTTGACTCTTCATTTCAGTTCTGTTCACTATCAAAATGATTTCTTGCAACTCATTTCAGTCTATGGTGCCTTCATTTTTCACAAAGTCCTCTAAACCTTTGCAAAGTTATGTTAAGATTGTCCTTTAGTCCCTCCTCTTTCTCTGTGAAGAAAGCAAAGGCCATGGCAACATCTAGACTGCTGGTGTGCTGGAACCAATACATCCAGTGCCTTTGCAGTACAGCTCTCTCATTTACCTGATATGTTTGTTGTTTTCTGCATATAGTGTTAAAACTGTCTGGGGAAAGGATTAGGTTTTTTGATTTGTGCTTTTATTTCCCAGTCCTGAGAGACATGATTCTCTTCCCTGACTGGACTTCCTAACCACTGTGGATTACTGCTAGACAGCTGTGGGACTCTTTTGAATCAACATACAGATATGTTGACATAAGCCCAAAAGAGAATACAACCCCATTGGTATACTTTCTTGAATGGTATAAGCACTGTTGGGTTAAGTACTTGGGACAGCTGCAATTGAATCTTTTATTACAGTTACATAGCCAAAGCTGCAAAACCTCCTTATTTAGAAAACCAGTATGTCGCTCTGGCTCAACACTGAGACACTAGAAGGGTGCATAAAAATGGGAGTGTTGGAGTGGTGGGTGCTGCTGCCTATTTCTTGTCCCCAACCAACCTCTCCTGTAGAAAAGCAAGTTGAGTTAAGCCTCAGGGAACGCAGTCAGACCATCACTCAACACTCACCACAGCTGGCTCAGCAACAGAGGCAAGAAAGGCTCTTTTTGCAGGGTTTTATCCCAGCGAAGGGTACCACATGTGGCAGAAAGGAGCCCAGCAAGGCAAAAGCGAACAACCACGTGGAGCACGCAGCTCAAGAAGGGGAAGGGGCAGAGCAGAGGAGTTTGGTCTCCAGGGGAAGGGAGGTGGCCACGAGGGATACCAATCCAGTGAGGGGACAGGGAAAGGAGAGTCTGTTTTTCCCCCAGGAGAACTGACTCCATGGTAAGTAGTTACTGCCGTTGCCGAGGACTTGGGAATTGACCAAGGTTGGAGAGTTCATGGGATGCTACAGGTGGAGATGGGAATATACTGGCATGAGGGGCATCAATATTATGACAACAAGGGCTAGAAATAGATAGGTAGATAACTGGTATACAAGATTATATAAGAAACACAGATTATCTGGCAGGACTAAGAATGTTTTTCAGGGTGATGCCAATATCTTTAGTGACCACATCATTATTCATCTTTGTCAGTTGTCGTGTCTACCAAATCCTCCTCCCCAGTTCACCAGCACATGCATGGATTGGTACCTGCAGAGAATTATGCCTATTGCAAAAAAGAATAGAGATATAACCTTGTTTTTTATGATTTAACTGTTATTCAGGTTTCTAATTGTTCTTCACCCTGACTCATTGGACTGTTTTCCAAAGAAGCAGTACCTAACTTGTGTTCCTGACACCAGTACCTTAAAGCAACATTAAGTGTTCTCACAGGTTCTTTGCCACGATGATGAAATGCTAAAGCCTTTTTTTCTCACAGCAACAGTAGGTTTAGCCTGCCATGAACTAAGTAAGCTTGTCTGAGCATATGCCCACTCCTCAAGTTTTATAAAATGGAATAACTCAATCAGTCAAATCTGTTTAAAAGCCTGGATTAAGAGCTGGGACTAGCAAATTAGGAGTAAGAGGTATAGAAATTTGATCTCTTCTAAATGCCTTAGTTGAAAAGAGTGAAGACATGACATACCTGAAAATAAATCCTTTTACCAGATGTCATCCTGGGGAGCTAAACTGGTACAGCAATAAAATTTAGAAAGAGTTCAGGTATGGCTGAACTTGTGCGTCTTCGTTTTCACAGGAAGAGGTCCCACCACCCATCCTCACCTAGAAATATAGTTGGGGCAATAGTCCCTCTAGTTTACATAAAGCAATCAAGAAGCTAAGGCCCTGGTTGAGCAAATACTCTGTTCTTCTAAATGTGTTCAAATTATAGGTCTCTATCTTGCTAATGTCATGTCCTAATTAGTTACATGACAAGAAATGACATACAGCAGTGGTCAAGGAAGCTGAGAATTAGAGACTGTCATAGGAAATGATTGATAAATCCTTTTACAGGGGTTAGTGTAATGGGGAACAATGATTGGAATAAAATTCTATTCACAGCAGCAGCTCCAAGCCCTCTAATTACTTCAGGTCTAACAGTGACATATCTGCATAAAACTTGGCTAAATCACTGGAGGAAAAATTAAGGCTACAGAGACGGATCCAGAGGTTAGTTGCATACTAGAATGCCATTTTTTCTCCCAGACACTCATGGCCTGTGGCAGACTAGTCCTCAATCCCAAATCTTTTCATCAAATATGGTTTGGGGCATGGCTGCTTTTTCCCCCCCGCCCATTTCCTTTTTTTCTATTTTTCCAGCCTGAGTGAGCATTTGGATTTGTTTTTTGTAGATGGTTGACAAGAAGTTGGGCAAAAGGGTTGATGTAGGCAAAGTCACACCTGTGGTGAATCCAGGACCCTGCTAAAGTGCACACTTTCAGCAAGAATTAATATTTTTTTCCCCAGTTCATTAACATAGCCATATTTCTAAATGGAAAAGTACAGGTAGTGTGTATTTGCTTGGTCTGTGGTCTGAGGCACAGGAGTCTTGGCAAACTGTTCTTGACTGTGGTCTATGAGACCAAGAGACCAAATACATCTGGGTTGGGTGCAGTTCTGAGCCCAGTTCAGATCAACATGCTTCATTCCCTCTTCCTATCAGAAAATAAGAAAATTGTCTCTCTAAGTCTCAGAGCGGGGAATGATGTTAAACACATCACTTTCAACATCAGTTTCTGACAAGCACTTAATCAGACGGGGCTAAGTAGATCACAAAATCAAGCAATATAAAAGCAGAAGATGTTTTGACTCCAAATAAAAGTATTTTGATAGTCATGAAGTGAATGGCAACTGTCCATCCTTCTTTAATGCAGGAAAAAAGTTGTTTGACAGTACTACATCATTTGTTGCCTTTTCAAAATGCTGTCGTGTAAATGCCACTTGCATTATGGTCATTCACAAGAAATGTCACTTCAGCCAAGAAAGCTTTTGGCTGAGGCTCTGTCATTTTCCATCCAGTTTGCACAATGAATCAGGCACTGTGGTAAAAAGGGGTGCATGAGGCAGAAAACTGAGGTAAGTGGGTAAAGGGCATGCTGAGAAAGCTTGGCAAGAAAATTTTCTCTTAGCTTTATCCAAACTGATAAATGCTAAGAAAATGCCATTTACATTAAAACCGTGGTCAGATTGCAAATAAAGTTTGGCAATTCACAAGCTGCTTCTTTCCTTCTGAGAGAATATTTGTAGGGCTGTGAAATTCTGCATTTTAAATATAGAGGCATTTAGGGCACCATAACGTGGGAAACTGCTTCTGTTAAAAAAGCCTGCAATATGCATCAGGCCAAGCACACCCAGAAATTAATTTGCCACAACAGTTGCATCCCTATTTGATGCCATCACTCCCTTTTGTCTCCTCCAACACTGTTCAAAGCTCTTCAAACAGAATTGGAGCTCCCAGAAACTACTGCACCATCTCCTTTGAGCCTGAGGTTCTGCTGAGTGGAAGAGGAATCTGTACATATCAGCAAAATTACTTCAGCCCTGCCCTTGCAGCTAATAGCTAGAATAGAGTGTGGTTCTGGCCTTATTGGTGAGACCAATGCAGCTATCCAAAAGGAGTGAGAGCTGAATGAAATAAAATGCTGGCTTAAGTGTTTTCCACCTCCCAATAGATTAACTGGCGTCTCTGTAGGAAATCAGAAAAGAGTGTGTGGGCAAGCTCATCTTTGAAGACTCACCAAGACAGCAGGTTGGTTGATTACTTTAGGCTGCCTTCAGTGTCAGAATTTACTGCCATGTGAGTTAAGCAAGTTTTCTGAGGTTATGTCCATCACATGCTATCCAGTCAAGCTTACAGAGTTCCCCTGGTTATATAGGACATTACTATACTTGTCCCTGCAATAATGTATTTCTATAAATGAACTCTGACTACTGAATGGACTTTGGGGGCAAATAAAGTTCCTGCCATCAGTCTTAGAAGAAAGATAAATTCAAATGTATGTGACACTAAATCCCTTTTCCCACCCCTGCCTTGTTACAACCATCACTCTTTATGGATTGTCTACGTGCAGGTGGCTGGATCATCCTGTTGGAATGTGTTAAGGGGCACAGTGATGCTGGAGCAATGATATCAAAACCTGAGATAACAATGGTCCTGTCCCTATTTGAATCATCTCTTGTAAGAATAATTTGGGGGCAACATCTGACCCCCAAGCGACTGAAAAATGAAAGTTAAAACTGAACTAGGAGAAAACCCTACAGCTGCAGTAGGAAGTTTAGAGTGGAGAATTAGATGCTGGCTTTGCCATGAGTGTTGTCTGGGGAATCAGTACAGTAGCAGCCTAATACATTTTATTCATGACCTGAGGATAATTTATCCCAAGTGTGAGCAAGATGGTATTTCACCAAATGTAGTCAGCTTCACTGATTAGAAGATGAGAGCCCAGAGTGCTTAAGAAATAGCCTATAAGAAGAAAATGTTAATGATGAAGAGGTAATAAGGACCATTTGGATTTTGTAAGGATTACATATTCTATTTATCACAGTGACTTTTAACTTGCTCTGTTAGATGAAAAAAAAAAAGTTTCACAAGTGGCTTTTGATTCCAAAAAGTTTGTGGTTTTCCTTCTGTAGTAACTTTTCCTGATTTAAATTTGGAATCTTGCTGTATCTACAAGCTTAATTCAGTGAACTGTCTGGATCGTGATATTGCCAGGGTGTATTCAGTCTGTTTGGAACACATGTAATACAGCCTGACCTTTAGGATATGTTTACATTTTTACACCACATCCAAATAAACTAGTAGCTATCCAAAAATATTTTTGCTAATATAATCTTGCCATTTTAACAAACTTAATTTTCTTAAGCCAGCCAACACTAAGTATGGAGTTTATTATGATGTGGTATAATTGAGGTCTATGTGAAATCTTTTAAGACTAGGTAAAACATCTGTTTTTAATTGCCCAAAAGTAGAGGGTGAGGGCACCTGCTTTTGCATTCTCTTTAAATTATTCTTAGTTTATTTTAATTTATTTTTATCTTCAAAGGTGGTTAGTAAAAACACTTGGAAGATTTTCCTGGGTGTAGATCACAGAACTACTTCATTCACGGGCAAAAAAAAATATCAGACACTGTATTTAGTCATACTTCATTATTAACAGCAAAATTAATCGACTGTGATTGTAAAAAAGTTTACTACTTACCATCATTTATCCATAATGCTGCATCTTCATTGGAACTTCAGGTGTAAGGTAACCTTGAACTGTTTTCAAAACTTCTACCAAAAAAATTACATAAACTTCTAGTATTTTGCTTTTCTAAAGGAAAATATGACAGTTATAAAAATAACCTTACATAAAGACCTTCACCAATGACCTGCAACAACTTTCAGAAGTGCAAACATCAGGTGTCTCCAGACCTTGCAGAATGAAATTTGAGTTGTGTTATAGGAGGAATCTGGGGCTCTTCACTCTGTACCCTAGAAGATCTAGTCACAAACCTGTCACTGGTCCCAGTCTGTATGATTCTTGTTTTGGGTATTTGAATATTGTATGGTTTCTGGAAGTAAATCTGCATTAAAAGTAACACAACAGAAATCAAATAAAAGTCAAAACCCAGAAGACTGGTATTGAAGCAGTGACCCTTGAAGGGGGAATAACAGGCTCTGACTCCATGTTGCAGAAGGCTGAATAAATTGCTTTTATTAAGCTAAATTATATTACATTGATACTACACTATACTAGAATCCTATCATACTAAAAAATACTACAGACAAACCTGTGACTGTCTCCAGATGGTCACGACTCAGCTTTGACCCAATTGGACAATCAATCCAAACAACCATCACCGGTGTCCAATTAACAAATCACTCTTCAGTAAACAATCTCCATAACACACTCCATGTGCCAAACAACAGGAGCAGTGAATAGAGATAACAATTGTTTTCTTCTTTGAGCTTTCTCACTGCATCTCACAGCTTCCCAGGAAAAATCCTGGGAGAGAGAATCATGTCTCTCTCTGTTCAGAGAATGTGAATACCGCAGACTGGCATATGAAATAAATTATTATTTCAAGTGGGCATTGAATCCCAGAAGTAAACCTTGCAGGACCAAATCACTGTAGAGTATAGGACAGCATAAGCTCTACCAGAATACATGTTACTGAACCTGCATTCCTTCCCCACACAGGCAGGTTGTTTTACACGTCTAATTGAAGCATATGATCTAAAAAATCATAATATAATATCACAGCATTTGTTTCACTCTTAAATCCGTGGCAATTAAAAATAAAACTGTCACAATGAGCTGGAAGGATCTCCTTTCCTATTCCCTGTCAAACCAAAAGGGATGTGTAAAAATCCTTCTACCACCCAAGAAAAGTACCAATGCTGTTTGGTGTTTGTATTTCCCTTTACAAAGAGAAACTATCTCATGACTGCAGAAAGAGAGAGGAGTTTAAATGATTAGACACACCGAGGTGTGTTTTCCCGAGAGTGCTGTGTGTACTCCATTTACCACTGAAGATCTCAATTTTACCGCAGTGTGAGTTGACTGACAAATTTTATGGAGATACAGAGAAAGACTCAGGGCTGTTGTATCAACATGGTCACCTAGTTGTCCTCCAGGATAATAGACATGGAGAAGATGAATGTCTGTAAGTAAATTAATAAGTAAATTCCTGCCTTCTTGTAGTTGACTGAAATGTTGAGATATGATGAAACCTGTGGGCCAAAACTGGTTAAAGCACATTTCACAACCCAGTAACCACTCCTTAGGGTGGGATGCCTGAATGGGGGTCTTCATACCATGTGCAGGAAGGGTCTTTTTCTGGTCTTGAGTGGAAGCACATCAATCTAAGTTTTCAGCAAAATGGCTGCTCAGTGTCAGCCTCAGTGTATTTTTCACAGCACCTGCTTCCACAACACCTCTTCAAAGCACAGTTATGTACTTGGCACACACACACACACACACTCTCACCAGTTTTTCTCTTGACCACGTATCTCACATGGTATGGACATCCTTGCCATGTTAGGACCCGTTCTGTGATTGATACTGGGGGATACCTGAGCACCTTCAGTGATGACAGGCATACCTGAACTACTTCGGCCTCTCTTCCTGCATTTTCTCATCTGTCTGTCCATTTAAGCCTTCTGTCAGAAGAGCCACCTTCATTCTTATCATATTGTTAGCATTCCAAACCCCCAAGAAAACAGAGGATGATAATTTAATACATACAGAGAAGTTCTTTTTTCTTTCTTTGATATTTGGCAATAATTAATTTGATATAATTCTTTATACAGAATTTTAGCAAAAACCCCTCCCTTACTGCAAGATGCTTTACAAGTATTTTGATGCTAATTAATCACACTAATTCTTCATTTTTGAGGGAGGAATTTTTTATCACTGATCTTTTGGATAAGGGCAAAGTTTGCTAGGTTTGGGGTCAGCAAGTTTTTGTTTTTAGACAAATGATCTCTTTGGCTCTTGGAACAGCAATGGTGAAAACACCTCTAAATCTCTCCCATCTCAATGCCAGTTAATACTTTGACCTTTTCACTTACATTTATTTTACATTCCCAGAGCCTCAGGCATAGACTAAATTGCAAACCCCTCCCTGTTCACACACTCTGACTAGAATTGCTAGTTCTTCAACAGACCCAGCCAGAGGTAATTTCTTGAGTTACCTACTCTTGAACCTGGATCTCTTGCTCTCTTGATTTTTATTTTGTGTCTTCCTGGTTCTGTGGCTTTCCTACAGACAATTTAAAAGCAATGGCAGAAAGTTCCACCTGCACGTGTTCCTGTGTAACCTGCTCTATGTGATTCTGCCTTGGCAGGAGGGTGGGACCAGAGGATCTCCAGAAGTCCCTTCCAACTCCAACACTTCCGGGAAAGTGAATGGGCTGCTACTGAACCGAAGTGTCACCTGTCACCTCCTCATGTCCTGTGGTTCCCCACTTGCCAGTGCTCTTAGTCAGCCATGGCAGCGATGAATTCAACAGTAAATGTTTTCTATTTCAAAACCAAGTCAGTTCTTTATTCTCCATCCTACCTTATAAGCTGCAGCCAGACCTCTCCCGGGAGCTCAGTTGAGACTTGAAGTTAGACCATGGCATACAAGCATTTCTGGTAGTAAGGAGACACCTATGAAGATTTCAAATGTTCAAGGTGCTCCTGCTTTGTGATTGCTGATTAAATAATGTGCATCCTCAGTGGCCACACAGTTGTAGCAGCTATTTTGGCAGTTGTCCTGGTGCTGTCTTATTGCTGCCTGTCACATCAGAGTGTCAGGTACCATGTCCCATGAGAAAGGCTGATGCAGAAGGTTAGAATAAACATGCCAAGGGACAAGTTTTCAGTTAATTCAAAAGAGGCTTTGTTATTCTGTCTTTAGGCATTTGGGGGGAGGGAGGAGGAGAGTCTTGCATTACTCAAGAGAACTAGACATTTTGCCAGAGCTGGAGAACATGATTCCTTTGGTCACAAGTGCTTGAACCAGGGAGTGGGGATCAATTTTAAAATAATATATTCTAAATGTTTTTGTTTAACTATTGGCTTATTCACTAACGCTGTTCTGATGTCCTCAGACTGACTGTCTTTAATACAAGTTTCCTGTAAGGGTGCTATAAACCTCCCATTTCACTATGGTACCAGAAGTCAGCCTTTTTCCAGCTTTTCTCTAACTCTGTAGACATAGCCAGAGTGAGCTGGGCTTTGATACTAATTGCTGCATATTTCCACCAGTAATAGGCTTGGGTAGCTCTGACTTGTGGAGACACTGGAGAAGGGATTGAGGAGGTTTGAGAACTATAATTGCTGGGAAACCTCACATTACACTGATGAGAGTAGCTGGCTCCTTATGCACTGTAACACAACCAGTGAATTGCAGCAGGCCATGGACTTATCTTGTCAGCTGCAGTGAGACTCATCAGAAAAATGTGTTTCTGTCCAATGTGGGGAATGGAGAGACCAGGTATCCTGGGGTGACCTTTTGCCTTTCACGTAAGTCGTCCAGGATGAGACTAAAGTTCAAATCTCTGCAAAATCTGAAAAAAATCAGTTTCCAGATTTCCAGGTGTTTCTAAACCCGATAGAAACTGTAGTTGAACCTGGAGCATAACTGAGGGAAGAAAGGTTAGGCTCAAAGCTCCCAAAGAAAAAAGTACAGAACATGAAAACTTGGTTGAAACAAACTGCTGTGCTTAGTAGTCCTGTGAGAGCCCACAGAAAAGCACGCACAGGGTCTCTCCTGCACTTCCAGCTGCCTATGAAGCTTTGTGTCAACACTGATTATCCAAAGAGTCTGTCCCATGTGATCAGCTTCTGCCAGACCTGCCACAGGAACTTCTGGGGTTCTCCATGTGCTCCAGAAACCACATGGATTTATGGAAGACTTTGTTCAGTCATGACACGCTGTGAGGAAACCAGCAGTTAGTATAGATCTATAAACATGCTCAGAGGGAGCAATTACTTCTGGCATGTGAATGATAGGATCAATATGTACACATTCTGTATAGTCTTTGCCTGTCTGCTAAGTGCATAGGGGAGATTATTTTTAGCAGTGCAAGTTGTTTGCCAAGGTAAATTTTTGCACCTTTGCTAAAGTTACATCAGCCTGGGAAAGGCCAGGGGAGAGACATCTGGTGGAAGAGCCTGGATGAAGAGCAAGTCTGTTTCTAAAAGAGGGGAAAAGTTTGGACCAAGCTTGCAAAGCCAAAAGCTAAGTTAATTAAAATATTTCATCCTGTCTTTCTGATGTTCATGGAAGCAAACCAAAACACTTAATATTGCCCTTCAGGGTCAGACCACGCTTTGCTTCACTTCACTTCTAGCTGCCTCTCCCAGTCACTGTTAAGTGCAAGCCTCCAGCTCATAGGGACATCAAGCTTATTAATCAGATTTCAGATGAGACCACATTATATTGTCTGGGTCCCAGGACTGTCAGGTGTTTTATGCTGAGGACTGAGTCTGATGCTTTAGATTGATCATCCATTTCTGGGCATTCAGTGGAAACTCATCTACAGTTTTGCTGATGAGGTTTCACTAAATAAGGTACACCACAAGCTGAAAAAAATTAGCCATATTTCATATTAATAGAAAGCATTTTGAACTAAAATAGAAGTACACTGAAAGATGCAGCATGAAAGAGGAAAGTATTGAAGTATACTCTTCCAACAACCACAAGTTTGGAGCAGAGACACTGTAACAAGGAAATGCATTACACTTGCGCTACATCTATAGGATTTAAGCATTAATTTCTTCAAAGTAATTGGGAAATCTTAAATTGAATCTCCCTGAAAAGAGATACATCAAAGTGAGAGAAGTTGAAGGCTACTCTTGTTGTGACTCAGAGCTGAAATGACTACCATGGACTCAATGACATGAGAAATAAAGCAAAAAAGAGTGACAAAAAGAAAGAGTAGGAAGGAAGGAAAAGAGAGAGAGAAAGAGAAAAAGAAAGAGAAAAAGAAAGAGAGAAAGAGAGAAAGAGAGAAAGAGAGAAAGAGAGAAGAGAAAGAGAGAAAGAAAGAGAGAAAGAAAGAGAGAAAGAAAGAGAGAAAGAAAGAGAGAAAGAAAGAAAGAGAGAAAGAAAGAGAGAAAGAGAGAAAGAAAGAAAGAGAGAAAGAAAGAAAGAAAGAAAGAAAGAAAGAAAGAAAGAAAGAAAGAAAGAAAGAAAGAAAGAAAGAAAGAAAGAAAGAAAGAAAGAAAGGAAGAGAGAAAGGAAGAGAGAAAGAAAGAAAGAAAGAAAGAAAGAAAGAAAGAAAGAAAGAAAGAAAGAAAGAAAGAAAGAAAGAAAGAAAGAAAGAAAGAAAGAAAGAAAGAAAGAAAGGAAGGAAGAAAGAGAAAGAAAGAAAGAAAGGAAGAAAGAAAGGAAGAAAGAAAGGAAGGAAGAAAGAAAGAAAGAAAGAAAGAAAGAAAGAGCTCTGTCTTGTATGAGGAGAATGCAAATATTTGACAAAAAGATAAAACTAATTCCCAAAGCATTGCACATGTGACACACACACACAGGAGTTCAGGTTTCTCTGCTATGTCTTCCCCACAAGGTCCTCCAAACAGTTCAGCCTTTACCACACTACTCCTTCTTGGGCCAGAAAGAGACAGTATATTTGTTTAGATTTAATGTGACCTTCAAGCCATCCTGGCTCTGGTATTTTTGGCAATAAGTGCAATATGTCTGGATACTCTCAAATAAATGATGGCATGGGACAGTGGGACATAGTCACATTGGAGAGCTGAGATAAGCATGAAATTCAGTGTTGCATCATTCACAAGAAACAGCTTCTAGACAAAATGATTAAATTTGGATATATATGCCAGTCAAGGTTTATTTCTCCAGTTTAAGGAGGAGATTGTATTTTTCTTGGAGAAACCTGAGGGAGTATGCAAGAAAAAGAGCTGACCTCCAGCTGTTATGTGTTAAAGAGGTTAAATCCCCAAGGACAGCTTCCATCTCAGCTATCAGTGGTGAGAGATACCACCCGCCTTGCTGCCTCTCTCTATTCAGTCTCAAGACTTGTCTCATTCATGGAGTCTGTAATTGGTTTAGTCCTGAACACATACCCTATCTGCCCTGAAATTTGAGACCTGACTCTCCTTATTTCTGAAAGATACGATTTTTGTCATGCTTCCAAAATTTTGAGGCAAACAAAAGAAGCAAGGCCCATTTCTAGGCTTCCTGGCTTATCAGTTAGGACCAAGAGTTGTGATCTTATGGCTCAACTCTTCTCTGAGCCCGTTCTGGTGTCAGCCTCACTTAGTCACTCTTTGTCTTCTCTTATTTCAAATTCCTGTTGCCCTGTTCTCTTGTTACAAATTCCTGCTCTCAATGCCATCAGTGACAAAGCAGGTGCAGTAATTCAACAGGTGTACATCATTAGGGCATCAGAACAGATTTTTTAAAGAAAGAAGAAAGGGAATTTTATAAAACATGTTCCATTTAGTCCACATCTCCTTCTGAAATGAGGGGAAATTATTATTCTCATCCTTTTTTTTTTTTTTTTTTGCTTTCTTTCACTGCTATAGCGAATTAACCTGGAAACCCTTTTCTTCCTCAGAAAGTAATGAAGAAATAAGCAACAGATTAAGGAGCTATAACTCAATTTTTTAAGAGCTCATCTGCTTCAAAATTACAAGAGCCCAGGTCTTCACTGTTGGAATGAATATCTGCTGGTGATGCAAAAAAAAGAGAAGAGACTGCTTAGGCTTTGCAAATGCCACTAGAAACAAGAAATCAAATGCGAGCCCTACCTCACATCACACTGACTCCTCTAGAGTTACTGTAGATCCTGTCTTCTTCTTCTTCAATCAATTCCTTTCTTCTTTTCCTCAGCTGGATGGTTAGATGGTCTCCAGAACTCAGTCCAAGGGGCGAGTGAGGTAGGGGGGAAGATCCTGCTGTGCCTTCTGCAAGGTGAGTTATTTCCTAGGACGTAGAGGCAGCGTATTTGCTAGCTCACAAAACTCTACAGTTTGGTCTGTTTTCCTGAGTATCAGTAACTTTCAAGGGCCTTCAGCAATGTATATTATTCCATGCTTTCGTGGAACTCTTAGGACTTTATCACATGATTTTTAAGCTTGTTTATGAAGAAAAATTTTAAACTCTGCTTTTCTTAAACACTCTCCATAATGCACAAGCCTTAGAGCCTTCCAGGTTAATATATTAACTCGGTTAAAGCTGGTCAGGGACTTTAAGACTGATAGAAGGCTGAGAGCCTAGGAGTTCCCAGAACTGGGAAGAAGGTCTGGGGCAGAGAAGGCTGACTGCCCAGAGCAGGAGACAGTGTTTCTTAGAGTAAGGAGATGGGAAGGGGGATGTAGAGCTCACAAATATGGAGACCAGGTCAGTGATTTGGTTGCTGAATGAAGTGTGTTGTCTGTAAGGATGGGGAATAGGAGATAAGGATGAGGAAGAGGAGGCAAAGATGAAGAGGTCAGTGTGTAGAGAGCATACTTGAGGCAAAAACATACTTGATAGTTTTAGATTTTAGGCTGACACATGGGAGAAGACAGAGAATTATATTCTCAAGCTCTTAGCATTGGTCTTATTCAGTTGTCAACATTCAGCTGTGAAATGAATGTTTCAGCAGTGTGTGTGACTTACTGGGTCTGGTGGGGGCCACAGCAGGTGGGGACATGGCACCTCTGTTGCTGAAGGATCACAAACCTATGTCAAAAAGGATAGTGAATAAAGGAGCCTTGAGTTTCTCTTCTGTTTGTGGTTTGGTTTTGCTTGTTTGTGTTTTATTATTATTTTTTCAGCTGTGAAGTCTTCATGTGAAACCACTGTAAAAAATTTTGAAATAATGCTGTTTGCAGATGTAATGATTTCAAAGATAAGCAGCACCAGAATCAGGTGTGAATCAGTCTTTGATGACACATGTACTAAATTCTGCCAGTGTCACACTGAAAAGTAGAGTCAGAACACGTAACGATGCTCTCATATGCCATGCACAGTAGAGGAGAGGTGTTACATTTGATTATGCAAACAAAATTTGAGTTTTCCCAGCTCACGAGTACTTTTTTTTGGCAATGACAGTAGTGTTATTTTAGCTTCACGAGTTCCATGTAAGCCAGTGCTGGAGTTAATGAGAGGCAGTATATACTGAACTGCATAATGCCATTTATTTTTACTGTATAACTTTGGAGCACTAATGCCCTTTAAACAGTTTATAGATTTTGCTTTGGCTGGGTGTTTATAGCTCAGTCTTTCACATGTTTCAATTCAACCTCTATAAAGTCTATCTATATATAGAGTTTTGCTAGTATGTAAGTAAGCTCATGTAGATAGGAGTAACAACACATTGTTTAATCAACTTCCTCAAGTAAACTATAAATGGAACTCTGCTTACTTGTTTGTGTAGAATATATGTGAATGGCATCTGTGTACCTATGCTAAAAACAGACTTATGAAGAGAGAGGCCATAGAAAATTTTCTCAAAAGATATGGCTTTTGCATCCTGCTGTGTTTCTCTATATTGGGAGTGCACTAATGTGGTAATGTTTTTTTTTTATAGCTAGGTAACTCATTTATCTATTTCCACAGCATTTTGACTTCTAGGAACCATAATTGGCGTTCCATTAGGCACAGTGCTAGCTTCACTTCAAATAAATATAGAAAACTCTTCCAGTATGCATCATTAATGACTGCATAGCACACACAAAATCATTCCCCATGAAAGGAAAACAGATGGCTTCTTTACATTTTTAATACTGCACGGAGTAAAATCTTACAATTGCTTTTATTCAAGAAAAGCTTTTGTCTCCTCTGCAGTAAGATATATTTTAGTCTTTATGACCTCCCAACTTACGAGATAAATAATTACTGGATTTCCATCTATGACTGCAGACACAGATATTCTCTAGGTACAGATGGGACTGGAGTGTATTTATGAAACTTATAGATCATCTTTAATCAGTGGGTTCCTGAAGTGACCTTCAGATACATAAATAGCTACCACCAGGTGTCCAAGCCTGAAGCACAGATTTCTGTGAAGAAAACAGAGTAGAAGGAATGTCTAGAGGGTAAAAAGAAAGGAGGAGAGTCACTAAGTTGCTTTAAATTGGTCTTTGAGAGGAAGTCTACCTCTGAAGATTAAGTACAGTGCCTAGGAAAAGAACATGAGAACCTTAACAGAGTCCCAATATAAATATAGTTCCTGGTTGAACCCTCCCCTTGTTCTTCCAAGGAGAGTAGCACATATCAGAGGAAAGACTATCCCGACAAGTGTTTTGGTTAGAAAATATCTTGAGTTGCAGGGGCAACCTGTGTATTTCCTCCAGCTGAGTTAGATGAGAAGTACACACGCACACATTCAGCCTCCCTTTTGATCTCAGAGAAAGTGTGTTACCTGCTGAGTCTATGGTTTAACTAGAAATCCATTTTAGTAGACTTCTGGAAATTCATTTACCGTAAGATTCTTGTGGCTATAGATGAGGTAGAGCCAGACTGTTTACCAGCCATCTTCCCAATCTGTGCCAAGCACTGGGATGTGAGGAAGGTGAGGTGGTCACCTTTCAAAGCTCCAAGATGAGTTAGTGATCTCATCCAAGATCACTAACTAATGCTCACCTAATCTCCTCTGTGAGTCAGTGAGGGCGGAAAAGTGATTCCTTCCCCCTCACTCAGACTCTGAGACACTTTGGTGAGACAGCCCACATGAACTGAGAAGGGGCACATTATGTTTTACAAATCTTGGTTAACCTGTTGCAGTCGAGTATTTATTCTTCAAACTGTTGAAGAACATAAAAATAATAATAAACAAATAATAAATAATAAATAAATAAATTCCTCCCTCACAATAACAGCAATAGCATGAAAATGAAAGGTGGAGATGGTTGGTATCCACCATTGCAAAGCCCTACTCCTCAGAGAGCAGAAGATCTTTGTGAGGGATGTCTTGTGCAGCATCTCATTAGGGCACAGGTTTTACTCTGAAATGAAATTTATTCCAGGGAGACAAATGACTGAAAGCACAAGTGCTCTGCATTGAGACTTGCATCATCAATGGGCCAGCTTCCACACTACCCCAACTTCAGTCTGGAGTTTCCTTTGATGTCATTGTGAATGCGAGCATCAAATGCTCCATCTGACCACTCTGATCCCAAAAAAAAAAAGAATCCTTGCCTTTTTTTGAACAGTGTAACAAAGGCATAACACAATTGGGCAAGTTTTAAAATGTTGGAAAAGGGCACAATGCTTTCATGGTGCTATATTTGCACTGGAATTTTTTTTTCTGTAATTTTTCAAATTCAGATGAAGAGGAAGCTCAGACCATCTGTACTTTAAGGATAACCTGGACAACAGATGTTTCTCTTACATCATGAACATTTTGTTCTCCTCTGTGATTTATCATTTTTTTTTTGGTATTTTTTTGTTTGCTGTTTTCATTTTTTACTACCAAATTCTTGCCCCACTAAGTCTAACTTTTCTTTGAGCTAAAACAGCAATGAGTGTTATGAAGCCAGTAGGGCTGTGCTGACATGGAGACAGTATTTTCTCAGTGGAAAAGGTCTTTGGACATTGCTTCCTAATGCTGTTACACTGCTCTGCAACCATGCAGAACTGTGGAAGCTAGTGAATTTCTGAACCAGCAATTTTAGTATCTAGTTACAAAATGTAGCCATATGGTCATTTTTGTCTTGGTCCTAAGGGTCTGTATATATTTGCATGGCTCCTCTCGAGGGCCACCGCAGACGTAGAGCACTTTGGGGACAGAAAACAACAATAGCAACAGCAACACCGACTTCAGCTGGGGGGACAGAGATTTGTACCATTCCCATGGTATTGTTGGGATCTTCCAGTTGTTGGGATGTTTATAATTGTCAGGTTATATAAGTGCAAATGTGCAAAAGGGAAAGAGACCTACACAGAGGGAAAATTCTGTTCAATGCCTTAGTAAAAAAATGTGTTCACTGGAAATCACAAAAAATGCTAATTTGCCTCAATGGTATTGAATGTTCTCTTTTCCCTTTGATATAAAAGTAGGTATTTAGGAGTCCAAAATTTATCTGAAAGTGGAATGGTGGCAACAATATTAAGCAAAATCTTTCTTTTTCTGAAAAAAATCCTGGTTTTCATCATCCATTCAATCACCCTGCTACTGGATCTGTTCCATTAGCATGACCTGTATCTGCATTGGAAGCCCACTCCAAAATCTTTCTTGAGGTCAGTATAGCCTGGCCATGCCTCTCGACACTGTGTGGATAGTCATGATGACTGCCTGTGACCAAAAGCACTACTTGTATGCAACTTTTCTTTTTATAGCATATCCCATCTTCCTCCTTTCTCTCTTTTAGATTTGTTTTCTCTCTAATTGCAAGTTGGAGTATTTCTGGTAAAGGTAGGAGCTTGGTAACCTTACCACTTCAAACAGTTTAGGCTGTTCATAAAATTGAAAATGAATGTGCCTGAAGTTCTTAAAATTCAGAGAAGGTGATTAATGGTAGGTATTCACCTCCATCATGCTTCTCAAGAAGTGCTGTGTGCAACTATGATCTTTATTTGCCTTTCAATCCCAAACAAAATAGCACCACTATGTTATTCCTATTCCTTCCATCCGCTTACAAAATGTGATGCCTGATGGCTCTTCTCAGATACATAATTGAAGAAAGGGAACCTCTGAGGAAAAAAGCCCTTAACCATGCTTAACATTTTGAATTAGTTGCTTAGGAGTCTTTGACCCTAAGGATGATCTCAGATACATCCCAAACAAGATAAATATTCAGGAAGGCCCTTGAAAGTGTCAGTTTTTTATTCTCCAGCCTTCTCTCCTAGCTTAGAGTATTTTGTATCACATTTCATGCAAGTTGTAATCTCCAAGGAGAGAAAAGCACTTAAGCATGCTGTCAGGCTCTTACTACAGGCTCTCAGCAATTTTCTTCTTCCTCTGAACACTTGTGTATATGAATGAGACTTATAGATATTGTCTGACTAAACAAATCAAATCACCAGCTATCTCATGGAAACTCTGGAGGTAGCTTTGCATCCTTGCTTTTCAAAATGTCAGGGTGTCTATTAAATATTATTGAAAGTCTGCTAGGAATGCCATCCAAGGTGTTGTAGCCTGAAAACAAACTCATGAATCGAGGAAAACAAGTTTGATAACTCTGTCCTAACTATCTACAGTTTAGTAATAAGAACTTAGAAGGGTACATATATAAATTTGTGAAATAATAGATATACAATTATATTTTTACTTTATGTACTTGGTATAAAAGTACATAAAGGTATACATATATAGCATATATGTAACATAATAGCACATATATTGTTAGAATACACTATTTCTGTAGGAAGGGACTTACAAAGATAATTTATTCCAGCTGCTTGACCACTTAAGGGCTGACCAAAAGCTAAAACACATTAGTTATGTCCAGAGAAATGCTGTGAAGAGCAAAATCAAAAGCCGTACTATAATCCAAAAACTGCATTTACTGCCTTTTCTTCTTCCACAAGACAGGTGACCTTATCAAAGAAGGATATCAAATTAATTAAAGAAGACTTTCCCTTTGTGAACCCATTTTCACTGTGCCAGAGTTTCTAAAGCTCTGTAAATCTAGGAACCCTGAGAAACCTGGGAACTCTAGAGGAAAAATCTCTGTGTGAACAAGAATATATTAAATCCATCCTAAATCACATTTGGAAAAATAGCAGCAAGTTACTATGTCTTAAGATATCTATACCTGAAGTAAAATATCATTTGGTGGATAGTCCACAGACAAGCAAATTATTGGGGAAAATTATTCACAGAAGAATAAATTGTCTGAAAAGCTGTACATTGATGGATGGTATACAGAATGGGTGGCCTATCAAATTAATGAAAACAGGAAACATCTGTGGGAAAACCTGTTAACCCTGTATATGGGTCAGATAAACTAATCACATGAAGAATCATCAAAGTTGATGTAACTAATGTCTTATGTTATGTGTATCAGACTCCATCACACAGAAATGAATTGTGCTGAAACTGCTTTTATTCCAAGCTGGGTGTGCAGAAGTGTGCATTCTGATATCCTGTACTGTAAACATTGGAATGTCTGTATCAGATTAGTCATTTTAAAGGGAAATAAATTTATCTTGGTGGTATTTTATTTGATATCCCTCAAATGATAAGTCTTTGATTGCAGGTCACAGAGGGATGCCTTCTACACTACTTTCACAGTTCTTGAAGACCCTATGGAACAACATGAAGTTCTAAAGAAACATAAAGGAATAATTTGGATCAAATTTTCTTGCTTTCTTTTTTCACTTTATTTTCTTCCATGTTTTCTAGCCACCACTGAGACATAGCACATGGTTCATGAAGAAATCTCAAATAGCCTAAGAAATAGTGAGAACAAGCTCTCGACAATGTACTGTTGTAGCTGACATCTCTGCACTGGCAAGTGCTTACAATTCCCCTTGGGTGTCTCTAATTATAATGTATTGTTCATTAAAAATGGCAGCAAGAGTTCACTGAGCCTGCATTCTTGTGATTAATTGCAATGTTCTCCTAATTTTTTAGTGTTATTTATACTTCTGCCTTCATGCAACTGGTTATGCTGTACATTTACACCATTCAGAGAGCAACAGGAGGGACGCAAAGTGTGAGTTTGCATGATGCAACAGAGCCTTGTGGAGATATGTCTGAACTTGTGCTGACCCAAGCCCAGAGGTGTACATCACTACAAATTCTCATCTCAGAGCTACAAGGAGGCCACGTTGAGTGCATAAGCTCTGCCTCAGAAGGATTTGCTACACTCTATGAAGAGCTGTGGAATCATGGGTTTTCTGCTTTCAGTTAAGCTCATGCTGTTTCCCGTTGGTGAAAAATTGCAGGCAGTTCAGTGCAGATGTCCTCAGGAACACCCTTTGAGTGTTCCTCCCTGTATGTGATGCCTGTATAAATATCAGATACCAGATTTCTGCTAAATCCTTAAGGCTCCTAAATGTGTCTTTAAAATGACGTATATCCACTGTCTATGCACTGATGTACATTAAAGAATCTACTGAGCAAAACCCCCATAAAAATCTCTGCAGCTCCCATCATCAGGAGGAACAGAAATTTTGAGTTATCTGTGATAACTTGCCTGTAGCAGGATTGTAGCTTGATCCACCTTGAGTTTATATTCATCATTCAATGATTTCTGATTTTCCTTTGATGATTGTAGCTACGGTAGCAAGCAATTTTAGGTGCCCTTTATTGGATACCCCAACCTGAGACAGATGTCAATAAATTGATTTTTGGAGAAATTTCAAAGCAGCTATCTCTGAAAATGAGTTAGTCCCTCAGGTACACTAGCATGGATGGCTTGGAGAGGTGCACACTTCATTGAGTAAAAAACTGGCTGGATGGCTGGGCTCAGAGAGTCTTGGTAAATGGAGTTACGTCCAGCTGGTGGCAGGTCACTAGTGGGGTTCCCCGGGGCTCAGTGCTGGGGCCAGCCCTGTTTAATATCTTTATCCATGATCTGGATGAGGAGATCAAGAGCACCCTCAGTCCCGTTACAGATAACTCCACTTTGGGTGGGAGTGTTGATTTGCTGGAGGGCAGGAAGATTCTGCAGAGGCATCTGGACAGGCTGGACCAATGAGCCAAGGCCAGCGGTGTGAGGTTCAACAAGGCAAAGTAACAGTGCTGCACCTGGGTCACAAAAACACCATGCAGCACTACAGGCCTGTGTAAGAATGCTGGTTGACAGGATTTGAACATGAGCCAGTGCGTACCCAGGTGGTCAAGAAGGCCAATGGCATCCTGGTCTGTATCAGCAATAGTGTGGCCAGCAGGACCAGGGCAGTGATTGTCCCCTGTACTCAGCACTGACGAGGCTGGACCTCAAATCCTGTTTTCAGTTCTGGACCCCTCAGTTCAAGAAGGACATCAAGGTGCTTGAGCATGTCCAGGGAGGGCAATGGAGTTGGCGAAGGATTTGGAGCACAAGTCTTACAAGGAGCAGCTGTTTGGCCTGGAGAAAAGGAGGCTCAGATGAAACCTTATCACTTTCTACAACCACCTGAAAGAATCTTGTAGCAAGCTGGGAGTTGGCCTCTTCTTGAAAGTAGCAAGCAATAGGACAAAAAGGAAACAGCCTAAAGTTGTGTTAAGGGGAGGTTTAGATACGACATTAGGAAAAGTTTCTTCCCTGAAAGGGTGGTCAGACCTTGGAACAGACTGCCCAGGGAAGTGGTCACTGTCCCTGGAGGTATTAAAAAATTTGTAGACGTGGTGCTTAGGGATAAGGTTTAATGGGGGACCTGGCAGAGTTAGGGTAATTGTTGGACTTGATGACCTTGGAGTCTTTTACAACCTTAATAAATTTATAATTTTATGATTCTATGCATGTGCATAAAAATTGCGGCATTGACATGCCAGCTTAACTTTTGGGGTGTTTTTTCAGAGAAGCCAAAATTATCTGTATTGTATGAGATCTTTCTTATGTCTTCCTCTTCTATTAGTTTTCTGCTTGCTACACACCTGCTCTGAAACTCTTCTGTTCCTCAATTTCAAGCTTTTAGTTGCAATCTAACGCTATTTGCACTGCATTGTTGCCCAGAGGCCTAAGTCAACACTGGCAAGGCTCCTACTGGCATGTTATGTTAATAACCACTTGGTTTTGTTCTCAGTGAAAGCAATTTGATCCAACAACAGGGATTCATCCTGCTTTTCTTAGTGAGTACACAACTACACTCTAGTACAAATATTAAAGGCCAAGATCCTTAAAAATAGAAAGGTAGGAACCACCATGGAGTAGCTGCCTGGTCCAAACTGCACACCAGCACCTGACCCCACCATCAGACCAGTGCTCCTGAGGGCAAATTTACATTTGCTTACTTCTGATTGACGATTTTGAGCATCCAAGCACCCCCCTGCCAGCTTCAAATATTCAGACTTTATAGCCAGGCAATTGTTGACATTTTGGCCCACGCTGGCATGTAAATACTGCAGGAAAAAATCATGCAGAAAAGGACCAGCAATATACTGCATTAATTAATACACAGTAATGGGAATTAAGGTTGTAGAGAGCATGCTTGTCTGTAATGTACTTGTTCTTCAGTACATGCAAAATTTGTCCCTAATATTACATGCATTTGTATTTGGCACTACAAGGATGCATCTCTATGGTGTAAGCTTGGCATTTTGACTGCCTGGGAAGTTTCAAAATAAATATCCCAGACAACAACAACAAAAAAATGCTACTCACAGGCAACAAAAAGTAGTATGTTAAAATCTATATTTTTAAAATAAGTCTGTGAAATTTTACAGTCATTTACATTTCAAGTCTACAATTAGATTTTAAAAAGCCCACAACTGCAGCTGTGACAAGTACTCTGTTATGGGGAAAAAAAAGCACGTAAATAATCCTCTTGTCCTTCAGTGACAGCTCTGATGAGAATGAATTTTAGCATAACACTTAACAATTGCCTCTTCAAGGTTGTTTTCATGCTTGATGCAGTATGAATGGTAAACCAAAAGGAATTGGCATCCAAACGAGATATGTATTTAATTCTACAAATTGCTCTTGGTATTGCACAAGACCCTTTACAGAGCATCTTCTCAGGCTTTTTGGATGAGCTGTAGAGCATCCCCAGAGCCACAGAGAGGCTTTTCCTGGCACACAGGGTGATATGGCATCCCATCAGCTCCATCATTATTCAGAAAAAGGGGAGATGAAGGTTTCTAGGGATGGCCATCCATCAGCTCCCCTGGATCTGGGAGCGCACATCCTCCCAGGAAGCGGAGCACAACACACAGCAGGCAGCCAGGTGTGCAGTGCACTGCTCTGCACTTTGGCTGGTTGTTGCCATTGCCAATGGTTTTCCCTGGTGCTCATTAGGGGTGACATTTGTAAGCATTTTTTATACTTAGCCGAGTTGGCAAAAGGAGGTGCTGAGGTTTGACACAGCCCTGCCCTGTGCACCTGGCTTCATGTATGGACAATGACTTCAGTTTTAAACCCCAAAATAACCCAGCATTTAAAGTCTCTTCCTGCCAGCATTAATGCTGAAGTTGTAACAGAGGTGTGTTAGGTCTGAGCGCCAAGACCTCATGGAGGAAATGTGGCATCTTGGAAAATATCCATTGCCTATATCAGAAAGCAAGTGGACACAGTAGGGAAAAGTGAATTACAGACACAAAAGACAAATAAAAGTAAATGATGAGCTAAGGACTGGGCAGGGGAAGAGACTGATGATAGTTATTGGGAGAGTGTGTTGAAATGACACAAGAGAGGACATGATAAGGAGGAATAAAAACAGTAGGAACAGTATATAATAATTTTGTCATTTATGATCCATAAAGAGGGTTATTATTTTTTTTTTTTCTACAAGAGGTGAAACACTAAGATGGTGGTCAGGGAAGAAATGCCCACAATGTGACTTAAAATAACCAAACTTGTTTCAACTTAGCAAAAGGAAGATTGAGAAGGATGTGGTTTCTCTCTAGAAATATATCAAGAGTAAATGCCAGATGGAGAAGGGCTATTTGAGCTAGTGGGCAATTTTGGCAAAAGAGCAAAAGGGGGAAAATCAGCCATAAATTCTTTCATCCTGGAGAGCTTTCTACCCATCTGAGCAGCAAGGGTTTGCACTGTCCTCTCAATTGGTGCCACTGGGGCAACATCTGGGATTTAAACCTAGAGCCTGATCACTGCATGAAAAAGAATCAGTGACAGGACTGCCTGGCTTTGGCAAGGCAGGATGCTCCTAATGTTCAGGTCTTTGGGAAAAGCCAATGAAAATGGAAATGGACGGAGGATTTGCTACAGCCTTTTTGTTAGCTAGCAGTTATCAATAAGACTGAGTGTACTGAAAATTTCCACAGTTGGCTTCACCCTCACCCAGCCAGTCCCCTGAAGCTCTTACCTTCATGTTTTACAATCATTTTACAATAGAAAAGAATGAATATCTGTGAAGATAGTGCTTCAGAAGTTACCAAGACATTTTCTTATTGCAGCTGAAGCTACTAAATATGCTTTTCAAAGTCCTTTGACATACCAGCCAGTACTGAACTCCAAATAAATGGCACCTAAATACATATCAGACAGAAATTCTTCCAAAGTTGCTAAATTATTGGCAGCGTGAAGGTAGCCCCTCCTTGGAGGTTCTCCTTCATTTTGGTTGTTGTGATTTCTCTTAAACCTGTAGTAACTCTGAGACTGCTGGACTGGTGTCAGTGGGCAGGAAGCAGCACGAGAGCCAGGCAATGTTCTTAGTTTTGTATATAGGGAAGTTTCTGGCCAAAGTCCTTCACTTCCCAAATTAGAATTGTCCCATAAATTCAACATAGTTCAGCACTGTTAGGTCTTGATAAACATTTCCTTTCCAACAAAAGGAACATGTAATCATGTAATCAAAAGAAACATGTAATAATGTAATATGTCTGATTAAACATCAATAATCCATTAAATGTTATATCAACATTTTTATTAATAATGAATAATTTAAATAGTTAAAATACCTATCTGTTGCAGTAGGATGCCAGCCATCTGGAGATGGGGAGAATTTACTGACCTGCCAGATGAGGTCTGCTTCCATTTTTTGGTAGCGGTTTGGAAGGTTTATCCATTTAATTTAGCATTTTGCTGCTAAGGGGCAAGCCTAGGTTTTGTGGATAATGATTGACAAACAAAAACTCAACCTGGTTGTTTTTCACCTCAACATCAACAATATAGCTGATTAAACTAAAATCACAAAAAATCCTATCCATTGTGTCTATTGCAATTCCTGGTTTCAGTCCATTACTGTATTTTGATCTTTCCTATAGTCATCTTATAGTCTGGAAATTTTTATATCTTGATCTTCCTATAGTTAATTAAGATGTAAATTTTCCAGCAGTCTGGTTAATATTAATTTCAGGTGGTATGAAAAGCCTGTTGAAACCTCTGAGAGCTTTTCTTTCAACTATAATGGGCTTTGGATCAGAACTCAAAATAGCAGTAATTTGCTAGAATCTATTCTAGCTAATGAGTGATTAGCAGATGCTTTTTCCCCTCTTTACCCAACACTTGATAAACCAGAATCCATGAGGACCTGTGTACTAAATAATGGAGTGATTTTACAACCCTCAAATTGCTTTAGAAAATAGATTTATAAATCATGCACATAAAGGCAACGGATATTGACAAATTCTCTGCTATTAAAGAGGTGGCTTGCTGTGCTTTATGCGAGCCTCTCAACAATAAAGGGTTACCTGTGATGGGGCACTGGGAAAAACTATCATGTCTTTATTGGTGTCTCCTGTCTATTCTCTTTTATTTGAGGTGATTTACATGTTTTTGGTATTTCAGCTCAAATTTCTTATTTTTTAGGACAAAATCCCTGTTTAAATGTTGTTAAACAGTTGTTCCTTTGTGCAGGAAGAGAGTTATGCAAAGGAATTACTTGCTGTTATTCTCTAAGTCACCTTTCAATCCAAGCAACCTTTCTAAAACGGAAAGATACCGACTATCAGGATTTGTTCTACGCGACCTTTCTTGATATTTAGGCATCTGGCTTTCCAGCTCAAGTAATCAAGATGATAATTAAACCTACATCTTTGTGAATGTCAAAACTGTCATCTGCATTCAGGATGTTACAGGTCTGCAAGAAATCATGATCAAGAGAAATTTAACATCAGTAAGGTCATTAGCAAATTGTTCCAGCATTGGCTTCACCAAAAACTACCTTGTCAAAGCAAATGTGATACATGGAAGCGTGTTATATTAACTTCCCCTATAGAATACCTAATCAATGTTGTTATAAAATAAGCATATTAGTCAAATAGAACTGTCAGCAGTATTTTAAATAATGCCCAAGCAGTAGTTGCAGGTAATAGGTATCCTTTAGAGTGTTTCACTTCTAATATCTTGCACTATGTGCAGTGGTATATGCATCTATAACACCAATTAATAACTTTTCTGCTGCAAATGGGCATTGTATTTTTAGAGAAACCAACAAAAACCCTCTATGCTTCACATTAAAAAATGGAAAATGAAATAGTAAATCAAAAATTAGTTAATGATGCAGTAGTCTCCAGCTTAGAATAAGACAGAGTCAGAACTGTTAAATTCATGGGAAAACATGTCTTGAAATTGTTCTCATTTGCAAATGAAGTCATGGCACAGTTTTCCAATCCCCAAACAATCAGAAGTAATTTTCCAATAGCCACTGTGGTTCTGAGTTTTCAGCCAAAGCTGTAAACCTACACTCAGCTCTCACTGATACCAAAGGGAGGTGACCACTGTTGGTCATGATATGGGATCACTCACATCACAGGATGTCTTCTGTCATCTGCACGGAAACCGTTTCATCCAAAACACTATAAATACAGGCAAGTGTAGCAATTATTTCCATTTCCCTGGCATTATTTCTCTCTCATGCTCCCTATCACATGCAAAATTCACGCACAGCAACTCCAGCTGCAGAGCGGCACGCAACAGCACTTCTGCGCTGTTTCCTCAGCTCAAATCTTTCTTTGGAGATGGTTTTGTAGCTAGTTGAAGAAATGAAGCTAAAAATGTTGGCTTGGAACTCCAAATGTGTGCTTTAAATAACCAGGATGATAGTATGTATTTTCGTTTGTTAAAAATAGGTTCTACATAGACGGAAGGACAAACTGGATACCTCAGATAAATGTGCCATGTGAGATGGAGCGAATTCAGTCCATGTGTCCTCCGCTGTGGCAGGAGAATTGTACAGCTCTGCAGGGCAAAGCAGCACGTTCAGTGTGCAACTGTCCAGGAGCAGTGGCAAGAAATAGAGAGTGTAGGGAGAATCCATGCCTTGAAGGCACTCACAGAGACATGCCTGGCACCCAAAGCCTGTTCATGACGGGAGATTCCCCTCCATCCTAGATGCAGTTAGATGTAGTGCTTTTGTCAGCTCTTCACATCAGAGACAGATGCCTAAAGCACTTGCCCAAAGGGTGCTCTGGGTCATATTTCAGGATCATTCTCAGCCGAGCTGGAATTTCCATCAAAACTCTCCAGCTGCTCAGCCAAGAAGAAAGACCTTTGAAAGCAAGAGGAGCACACATGCCTGACTCCAGCCTAGATCTCAACCAGCTTGTGTAGGGAGATTTACTGTCTGCTGGTTCCTGCTCCTGCAGTTGTTTGTGCCTTTCACATTAAATATCTCCAATGGAAAAAAGATGTACAGATTGTTGCTAGAAATTTAAAATATTTCAGCATTTACCTACATTACTTGTGTTTTGGACTGCAAACTCTTAAGAGTAGCCCTGGGCAGGAAATTTTGTACCAAATTACTTCTGTCCCTGTAGATTAAATGTATAACTTGAAGCAAAATGTGAGCCTGGGTGCACGGAGAGAGGTTCTTAATTGTCTGACAGCTTGCAAATTCCTCTTTTTCTAGTAATTTTCAAAGGATGGGAAAACGGGGTCCCTAGTGGCAGTGCTGGCATTTTAGGAGAAGGTGTGAAGCAGCAGCTCGTTGTTAGACTAATTATAGCATCTGATCTGTGAGAGACTTTCTAACAAGCAGAGGATTTAATGGTTCAGCTGAGCAAGTCAGCACTTGGCAGCACAGCCTGCAGGTCTGGGCTCTCAGTCGCGGGGGTGGTTAACCTAATGCAGGGACAATGCAAACTCTGACCTGTGATGTGGGTGAAGGATGGAGGAAATGCCCAGGAGAGTACTGCTGGGCAGATTTAAAGTGTTTAGAAAAACTCCCCATGCTCTTTCCCAGGTACATTCGTACAAAAAGCACCAGCATCTGGAGACAAGTGTGCTAACCCTTGAAGGCTAGAACATAACTGAAATATATTTAAATACAGTATTAGAATGAATAACCTAAAGATTACCATGATGTATCTTAGCCCTGAGTCCACATGCTGTTGGCCAGTGTACCCTCTGACAGCTGGGGCAACAGCTACTTTATCTCCAAGATTTTGCAGCAGGAGCAACAGCAGCTGAAACAACCCAGCCGCTGGTGGTAAGCTGGGGGATAATTCAGAGTTAGCCTAAGGCTCCCTCTGGAGTTAAAGGAATGATCAGTGCCTCCAAGGAGGGACTCAGAGATGGGATCAGAGTCTTTCTGGAGAGCTCAGTGTAGGGAAAACCCAGAGAAGTGCTCTCCCTTTGCCTTGCTGGAGCTATGCCAGTGCAGGGCCATTTTTTGGGTTTTCTCTTGTTAATGGGGAGAAGAAAACTTGCTAATCTCAATTAGGCTGCAGTGCTGGGACGAAGACATACCACAGTGAATGCTGCAAAGCTAAGGGACATTGTCCGAACAAATACTGTGCTTGCTTAAGCATTACCTTTAGATCAGTTAATTAGAGATTTAAACTTTGGCTGATTTTAGGGACAGTTGCTTTTTATGTTTGTACTATTACATATTCTATCCAGATAGCTTTAGTTTTAAAGTACAAGTGATGCTGAATGTTGAGAAAACTGTCAAAAGGTTGATTTTCTGAACGTGCATGTCAGAATCCACAAGTCAGCCCTCACAAGCTATAAGGATGACATGAATTAAACACTCATGACCTGAAATAATTTTTGTAAAGCTCTGACCCTGTATTTGGAGGAGTATGAAGGCACTTATGAGAGATTCCTTTGTTCAAAACCAATTCAGAGAAGTCTTGAGATTCCCACTGGTTTTAGTTCAGTTTTCAGCTACTGCTGGACCTCTTTTAGCAGGAGGCACTTGCTGTTGTGACAGTTGTGACTATAAAACCAACATCTATGGAAATAGTCTTGATACTAACAGGATCATAACTATTTGGAGAAAAGAACTCATCATTTCAACTAGAACCTGAACTACTTTGATAAATGAGTAGTACTTAAGCAATTAAATAGTATTTATCCATACATCATCTCCAAAATACACAAAGAAATGCATCTCTTAGCAAATATTCCTCATCACAAAACTGAGCTTGCTACAAGGCTAATCTCTCCCACTCTACAATACAGGCTGGACTAGAAAAAATAGATCATAGATGTTACTTACAACCTGGGAAGCATTGTTAAAAGTGAGCAGAAACATGCTGAAAAAAGAGGGAGCCTTTCTGTTGATTTAAAAGGCCATTACAACTATGGTGCTAAATGTTTTATCTGCTTTTAAAAATTGTGACATATATCATTAGCTACTATGAGATTTAAGCAAGCATATGTCAGCTTGTTCCTGCTTTCCAAATTTTCAAGGTATTTTTTGGTTTTGGGGGAAGGGGTTGTAGCACTAATAGCAAGGTGTCTTTAAAACCCCCTTCCACAAAATTCTCTGTATCCTCACTCCTCTAAAATAACTTATTTAGCAATAAAAAGTTTAATGAACACAGTACTTGATTACTGAAGCATATAAATATTGTCTTGTTTTGATATTAAAAAACTCTTTTGTGTCCTGGGTAGAAGCAGGCTTTTTCATACAAAGCACAGAACAAACTTTATGCTCTTAACTGGCAATGCCACAGCTTGAAGACAGATTGGTTTGCAATTAAGAATCTTGCTAAGTCAGTGGATGTTGCTTTTTCCTCTTCCTTTATCTACTATATAAAGCACTAGGAAATACAGCTGTTCAATGCTCCAGAATCTCTTCTTCTATTTATGTGTTGTTTAGAAAATGCTTCCATATTTGGTCTTTTCTGTAAAATGTGTAAGACTAATAATTACATGCTATTTAAGATTAAATTTGGCTAAACAGTCATCACGCTCCCACCATTCCCAGAAAAAAAAAAAACAAATAATTTTTAAATCCTTTTTAATAAATTAATATTCATTCATCAATATTTTCATAAAGCATCTCTTCATCATTCCATTTTACTATTCTTTTTTTTCACTGCAGAAGAATACCAAAAATACAGAGCTGTGCCTTAAGCAAGAAGGACTGGGTTTTTTTTAGTTTGTCTTTACAATGGGATGAAGTCAACTTGGAGTAAAACCACCATAATAGTTCTAATGTTTACTGAGCCTTTTGGCTATAACAGAATATAGCTCCAGTTTTCCTTTTTTTCAATGCCTTTTACAAACAAATTATGTGTAAATGTTATTTATAGTAGTGTTGAGTTACAAAGGAGTTAATTAGCTATGAAATACAATACTCTGGTGTGATTTAATTGAAATTACTGTTTTTAGTCTTAAAGCAATCTATGGTTAAAATAATATACTGCAGCTAGTGCACAGGGTCAAGAGCCAGAAAATGGGAGGTCAAGGCAAACACTGTTCTTAACACGTGGCTGTACGTGTGTGTTTTTGTGTGTAAGAAGTCGTGCTGGGGCTGTAGGAACAGAATTGGCAAAAAAAGGCACAAAAAATGTGTGTGTAAGATGAAGTGCTAACCTTAAGTGAGATTTTCCTGGCTTTTTTCAAGTCAAACCAAGACTTGGATCTGTTCAAGGTTAAAGCTGTTTGTGACTAAACCAATGAGTGTGAAATCTTTTGAAAAAGCTGAAATGTGCAGCTGCCTACTTTTTGCAAGGACAGGCAAGATGGGGAGTACAGTTCCCTGAAGGGGGCTGCAGTAATGTGCTGCCCTCCAGTAGTGCAAAGGGTAAGAAAGGGAAAGAGTTCTCAGAGACTCAGCCCACTTACACATGCAGGTCCCTGAAAAATCCACATTGCCTCTTTGCTCTGTGCAGAGAGTAATTTTCTGCCTTCTTGGGAATTCTGGTTGAAGCCACTGAAGAACTGATTTCAGTGGGATTTGGAATATACATTACTATCACAACTAAAAACTCCTTATTGAAGGTTTCTGCCTGGCTATGTGATTTCTAGGAGGTGGGGCTTGAAGAAAAGAGTGTTGTGGTTAAATCATGAGGGCAGGACCATTCTCAAATCCGACTTCTTAGGGTAGTTCTTTTAGGGCACTTACTGGAAGACTTACTTGGAGATTATTTCAGTAGGGAAGCTTTTCTAAAGCAAAGCCTAGCATTTATAATTTTTATTAAAATGAGATAGTTTTGTTTAAACATATTTTGCTATTAAATAAAAACTTACGGGAGGTTTTCAACAATTCTATCTAATATGTACTTTGGGAGGGTGTTAATTGTCAGTTACATTGATTATAAAGGTGACAGTGTGCTCTATAATCCCTTCACAGTTTGGAGAGATATTGGAGAGCTCACAATACACTGCGCTTTACCAATGGGACTTAATACTGAGGAGCTTTTAAACACCAAGCTTTTCTGCTCCAGCTCTACGGGTTCCTTTGAGGCTCTTCATGCTGTGTAGTTGTCTGCAGATACAGTGCTTAAAAACTGCAGCTTCAGCCACTTTGCACCATTGCCAAGGATGCAGCAGGATTGCGGCGCTGATCCTGCCCACGGCAGCAGCCGGGGTTCCGGTGAGCATTCCTGGCTGGGGATCACGCCGCAGCGGCGCTGCAAGGCAAGGGTGCCCAGCCCATCCATGCTCAAGGAGCAGCCTTGGGGACGGAACTGAAACACCTTTGCAAACCAGGCTGGAATTTCAGTCCAGAGCAAAGTTTCACAGTTCAGCTGCAAATAGGGGTGGGAACAGTAATGGGCTGTAAATGGCAGCAACCCAAGAATCGGTGCTCTACTCACAGGTAAATAAAGTCCTAGCGAGAACAGGGGGTGGTCCTTACAGAGCCAGGACGGCCTTTTCAGTTTCATTCATATTTGGTGGTTTTGCTAGATGCATATTCACACATATTTTTGCCCATAGAAGTCTCCAGCTAGCAACCAAAGCTCTCTGTCAAAAAATCCCATTGATGTCCACAGGAATTTCGCATGCAGAGAACTGTCAGGGCTAAGCCTGAATTCTGTTTTTTTAGGTCTATTTATGCTACTGTATTTGTTGTTATTTGAGAATGTACATGATAGAAACACTGTTTACAAAAAATATATCTTCTTTTCTTTAGAAATATTTAGTTCTGCTAAATAACAAATTAGGTTTACAGATCTGAAATTGGCATACCTTGATGACTACAATCTACTAGACTGAAAAAAGTTGGAATCCCAGTGAGGGAACAAACTGGGATCAAAACTAAAATAGTAACATTTGCATGAAGGGTATGTTAGAACACAGTTAATGCTGAAACAAAACATACTGTTGTGATCTGTGATGGCAGCACACTACCTTGGTAAGTGTAAGCATATACTCTCAGTATATAAATGAAATATGAAAATGCTCCGTTACTGAATCAAAGTATTGGAAGGGCTCTATTTGCTCAACTCTAGAGAATAAAAAGTTATAACATCACAGAAACAAAAATATGACATAACATGCGGTCACAATAGCAAGCACAGGGAAGAAAATTATTGAGAAAATATACTTATATGCATATTATGCAAATATATTTTACATTAACATACAATGTTATAAGAATGTTAAATAATATGAATGCATGTTTAAAAAAGGCTACAGGTAGGTGATTTCATGTTGAAGTAACAAATAACCTGAGACATCTTCTATGCTTTCACTGGAATAACAATCTTTAAATCTACAGCAGATGTAGAGCACATTGACAGTAGTTGAATTCTCAGCTAAATTATACTAGAAATGTGCTGTTCTTTTTCAAAATGACATAGCAGCTGGAACCAGTCCAAGGGAAGGAAAATGTGCTGTACATTTACAGTACTTACAAAAGATTAATGTCACTGTTGATGGACACTTAAAATGCTTGTTTGAAATATTATAAACCTGTATATGTCTCCAAAGACCTACAACACTCCCATTATCAGCTTGCTTACTGCAGAAGAGAAAGCAAGAGATCATTAAAAACTATGTCCATCCTGGACTGGTAAAATATGGATTATGACATATATAAATCCAAAAAATTTTAGCAAAGAAAAAAAATTTTGCTTGATGAAATGGTAGTTGATGGATCTGCAATATAAATAACTTATTTTAAACTTACCAGTGTAACTCTACTGCTTTATGATTAGTGTGTATGGCAGCATTTACAAAGGATGTTACTAAATACTGATTTTATACATGATTACAGCTGTTCAAAAATTTCTGACAATCAAAGTTTTTTAGTGATAATATACAACACTTACTTTCTCAAGGCTTGCTTCTTTGATGACACCTGCCTTTCAATTTAAAAAGTTCCTGTGAAGTGCATTCTATGTTAAAGTGTCCATAACCTCAGAATGAATGTGTTCATGTGTGTGTGCATACATATTCTTTTGCTTTGCAGTATGTGCTTTAAAGTACACACAGTTCTTTGTAACATGTATTCACACATACATGAGTATGGTCTACATAGTAAAAGTTCATATATATATTTTTTAAATATATATATATATATATATAAATATAAATATATATATAAACTCTGCAGGCAAGTAGTACTTCACTTGTTATAGCTGAAGTCCTTTAAAAAAACTAAGTCACTCAGTTAACATAGTATAGCCAGTAAATTAAGTTGAAAAGAGAAAATGTGAACGGAAACACCATTCTTGACCATCTGTCAATGGCATTCACATCCGTTAGGTCGGGGATTTTTATTTTCAGTTGCGAAGACCTTCTTCGTAAATGGCCCCTCTTGCTATGGGAGCCTGTTCTTTCTGACGAACGCCTTCCAAGGCTTTCACGATGTGAGCTTTGTTTTCTGTACTGGATTCCTGAGTTGTCAAAGGATATAGTTGAATTTCGGGCTTCTGTAACGCTGGTGGTGACCTCGTTGCTTGCCACCTCATTGTGAATTTCAAGCGATGTTAGCAGAATGTTTCCATGGGTGTCCACCTGGGGGGAAAAAGAGAAACATAAATTCTTTCAAAAGACTTGACATCGATGAGCAGAATGTGGGTGTATGTAAATCTCCAAACCCATACAGATCTAGAAAAATAATGTAATTATTTTTAAGCATGTGATAATCTTAAAAAAGAAATGGCACTATTCAGCTGCCTAAAATAAGGCAAGTGCTTAAATACTTTTACAAACAGGGTTATTATACTACCAAACATCCAATACAAAACTGTACTTGGCAAACTCCACCATTTTCTTCTCCCTCTGAACCAGACACATTTTAAAGGATGGTGCAGTTCAATGAAACCTCTGCATTGCTGGCAATGGAGTGAGAGAATAAGGGATGGATCCTCTCTCTGCTACAGTAGGAAATTAAATTAAACTGGCTAGATTTTTTTTTTTTTTTAACTGTGATCTAAAATAAGATTTAAAAAAGTGCCCGTGAAGTTTACTAAAGCCACAAGAACAGTTCTGATGTGCTGAACTCTGTATTTTATAACTTATCTCCTGAAGTTTTCTTTCCAAAGTAATTTGCGGAGTTTTCCAATCATGACAATTTTTAACTGCAGAGATTTTCTGTCTGAGTGCTTGGTCTTAAAAACCAATGAACTTAAGGCATAGAAGAAAAGGGGTGAATTGACGAAATAGGAGGGACTCTTTCACTGCCCTATTCCAGAGGCAGCGACTAGTGTTTAGCACAAAGTATATTTATTATGCTAACAAAGTCTTGTTGAGAGAAACTTGACAGTGATTTCTATGTAGATATTTTGTTTAGTACTAATAATACTTTGCTTAATTTAATAGCAACTGCAAATACAGAAAGGTCAATGTTTGTGTTAGCAGTAACTCATACCCAGTCAAGGACTAGACATCATCCTGACAGACAAAAAAACCTGGTCAGCCATATCCCAGAGAGCTCCATACAAAAATCAGCAAAACCCTGTATAAATTTCCAAGTACAGAGCATGCCATTTTCAGTAATAAAGAAAAAGGCCCTGATCATTTAGAGTCCTAAAATCTGAGCCAGACTCTTCAGTCCTCCCAAATGGCAAAAGAGGAGCAGCACAGAGCTGTGTATGGCTCCTTCAGTCCAGAAACCTTAAGAGTTCCCATGAGTGGCACTGAGGAGAAGTTCCAAGCAATGGTGTCTGAATCAGTATTTGATAGTTTCATTGGTGGGGCAGCACAACCCCCATGCCCAGGCCCAGGCCCAACATGCTGAAGTATTTGCAGTCAATACAGGTAATGCAGGGATCAGCTTCAAATTTTCTGCCAGTTTTGGGACAAGGAAAATGATGGCTGAAGGTAAAAAAAAAAAATGTCACGTGCTGGGTATTTTCAGACAGATAACACATGTGTGACTCTGTTCAAGAGACTTTAGTTCTCTGTGTCAGAAATAGATAGTGATTCATGGAATACAGGATCATTCCCAGTTTTACACATGCAATTTATTCATCCATAATTCATCGCACAATTAATACATTTTTCTAACCTGCCACATGACCTAGCTGTGTCAACTCTGTAGCAGTTGAACACCTCATTCTAGAGGCATCAGTGATTGCAAAGATAGACTATTGTCACAGCCTTTTGAAGTTTGCACAGTCATCTGATACCACGTCCTTTACAAGCTGTGTGATGGATTAAAAGGATGCGCAGCTATGTGTCTGTTCATACGCATTTAACTTTTTTCATTCCTATTGAAATTTTGTGAAATGGATATTTCTTTCATCGATTATTGATGCTTCAGCTTATCTCATCTCAGGGAAGACAATTATGATAGTATATCACTAATGATTTGCCAAGGTGCTTGCAAATGGAAAAAAAAAGAATGTAAAATGCTATGAATGATATATAGGCAAGTAGGAAAAAAATTCTAAGGTATCTAACAAATCCTGCTGCTGTAGGCAATGACACATTATGCTGATGAGTGCCTATAAATAAAAATAAACAATATGAACAAAAATAATGGCATGGAGAAACTTCAGTGGTGATTAAGAAGAATTGATTTTCTCCATCGCAGAAGGAAGATCTCGAGGTTGTATAAAGGAGTTTATGCTGTTGAGCAGTCTTTGTAACCAGAGAATAAACACAAGTGTAAAATACAGTCATGGATATCATCACTTCTTATGGTGGTCTCTGAAAAAACTGATTCAGTTTCTTCTGTTCTTTTTTTTCCCCACTAAGAGTACAAATTATAATCAGGATATTTTTTGCACAACGCATAAAATATCTCAACAAGCTGTTTTTTCCTTGTGAAGCTTAAAACTAAATCTCTCATCCAGACCCCCATGGCATCAAATGTCATCTTTCCCATCTCCTCCTAGGCTTTGAGAAACATCCTTCAGCTTACTAAAAATGTCATAGCAGAGACCATTTTGGTGGGCTTCACCCCGAGAGCCCTGCCATCCCCTTGCAGGTCTGTACTCCTTTTCCTTCCACCACCTCAGATGTCAACTCTTCTTTCCCTCAGGATTTCCTGATGTCTCCTGATTCTGTCTGCCACCTACATAGACACAGATATCAGCCCATCCTGGGTACTTTGTCCTTCTACACTGAACCTCGACTGTTGTGAGCTGTCAGTTGAAAGCCTGTATTATGGAGGGTACACCTATGCATTCAGGCTTCTCTTGAGAAAGGAATTAATTTTATTCCTATTATTTCCTTGCATGGCACAGCCTTCTTCACCTTATCTGCCAACTTCACATGCCACCTTAACACAGCTACTGCCTTTGATGTGCCAACTTTTCACTGTTTGTCACTGCCTCTAGAAATCAAACCAGAAAGGCAGTCAAGAAAGTTGAAACTTTTGTGTAAATTCTTTTTCTGAAGATACCAGTATGTCCTATGCAGCTGCATGACAGTGTAAATTTTTCTCAAAATGTCAAATGAAACATATTTGGAAACATGCTTTAGAAATTCAGCTCTTTTCTAAAGGAGCAACAGGCTTGCATGTCAAATATGAGGAAGGAGCAGATGGAGAGAAGAAGGGGTCTGCAGAAGCTAAATCAGCCTCTGCTCCACAGATACTCTTGAGATTTATTCTCTCAAATTGATTCCTTCAGAGGTTTTGAATAAACCACCTAAGCTGTTGACAACATTAGAACACTATATGCTAATACTTTGTGACAATCTTCAGGTGATGTCTTAAAGTATGAATACTTAATGCATGCAGCATGTTAAAAGGTATTTACACATAAACATGACTTTAGAATCATTTAAACAATGATTTAAATTACTTTGACAAAGGTACACAAGCTCTCTCAACAAATAAAGAAGCAAACTAATAATGGCAGGGTAACCTGTGCAAGTCACCTCATGCTTGCCTGAATATACAGGGAAGGCAAAATCCTCCATGAGTGAACACGAGTGTTGCTCAGTGGCTCCAGGGAAAATGTTACCCCAGGTATAGATTAAGAAAAGTAGCTGACTGGATTACAGGCAGTCATGGCTACGTATGACAAACGAGGCCAATGTCGTTGATAAAATTTAGTTTTACTCTGTGTGAGCTTTAGAATACAATTTTATCACCTGGCTCAAAAATGTCACTCTATGCACTGGAAATTCTCCCCAAAATGCTAATAGCAGGCTTTACTCTCAAAAATGCTGTTATAAATTAGAGAGGAAACTGTGGATTTGGCCAATTTCCCATCAGTTCTTACCATCCTTCTTTAACCAAAGTATTTCCCTTTTTTCACTTCTCTGCCCTGTGCTTCCATTCTTTTTGCAGCCTTCTTTCTCCCCACTTTGGCTCCCCTGAAGCCATTCCTTCCCATTGCTTCACTCCATGTTTGGTTCTCACATCTCCTCCCCAGCACAAGCAAGGGTTGGTTGTTTCCTTGGAGTGTTTCCCAGTAAATTAATCAAAACAGATGAAAACAGCTGAGTACCAAATCATTAATTACTTCTCTGCTGAATCAGCATGGATACAAATATGCAAAATCAGCGCTCTTATTTCAGAATAAATTTTTATCAAACTCCATCCCTCCCACCTTTGAGCTTCTGCACCAGGGTGAAGTGACTGAATCTCACATAAGTTCACTTTGAGAAGCAGATTCACTTTTGAAGGTTCACCATTTCTGAAATATACATATTATAGTATAAGTGAAAAATTCAAATACCCCAGCAGCCTAATGTCATTACCCAAAAATGACTGTGACTCACCCAGCTGAAGCCAGAAGGAGGAGAATTAAGACAACGTTCACAAAGAACCTGCTCCTTGCTCTTGGAGGCACACCCCATCACCAGTGGACTCAACTTGGATTATATGTTCCAGGTCCAAAACTTCAGTGCCCTATTATATCTGGGAAGCCCTAAATCTACTTCTTAATTCTGCCTAGGATCCAGGCTCATTTAGATGTTAGCTATTCTAGTTTAAAAACAAAATATAACAGCTGTTATTAAATACCTTTCTCCAATATTTTTTTTAAAACTTCAACTTTAAAGCCAGTTTGAAAGTACTTTACTAGGGCCTGAAAACTACCAAAAGCCTTGATTTATTATTAGGTAGAGTCTGAATTGCTTCGAGTTCATTTAGTTCTCTGTTTAATATTCCATAAATTTTAAAGAGTATGTTACAATGAAATCTCTTTTTCCTCGTAAGTCTTTCAGAGGGAGCATTTTGCTCAAAAATAGGAAGCATTTTGTTCAAACCCCATAGGTATGTTTACTTGTTCATCAATCCCAAATTTTCAAATACCATGTAAACCCTTCCCATCATGTGAAGCAATATAAATGCAAATAGGGGGTTTAAATAACATAATGAAAAGCTCTGTCTCTGTAGTTAGTCTTGCATTATTTTACATCAGAATTAGTATTTAAGTACATACAGAATCACAGAATATTCTGAGTTGGAAGGGACCCAAAATGATCATCTGGTCTGACTCCTGACTCAGCTTCAGGCCATTCCCTTGAGTCCTGTCACTGGTCACCAGAGAGATCAGTGTCTGCCTCTTTCACCTTCTTTACTTATGCATAAATGGCTTTCCAACATGTAGAAAAATATGCAACCAGGCCTTAAGTTTTATCTGTGCTTAAAGAGAAATACATTGACCACAGTATGCCTTGGATATTTTAAAATAATTTGAAACTGCAGACAAAACAAAAATTATAGTGTTGAGTGTTCTACCTGAGTCTAAAATTGATACTTCTCTCACTGCCATTTAGATATGTTTATATTAATTAAAAAGTATCAAACAATAGAAGAGGTAATTATGTTATATCAGTTTAGTAGATGAGCCCAGGATAGCCAGCAGAACTGGGAAGATGGAAAGACCTTGAAAAACAGGGAAAGTATGAAGAAGCAAACTAATTAGGAACTTTCATATTATTCTCACTGTCTATCAAGTAATAATGAAGTTTTACAAATAGGCTTGATGTGTTTCAGTGGAGGAAGAAAAGGAAACAAATGCATAGTCCTCTTGCAGTATTTCACATTGTATGGATTATTACAGTCTCTGAGATGTCCTATGAATTGCACATACAATCCTTCTTACTGTCTCAGGATTTGCACAATTCATACTTGTGCAAAGTGGTTGCAAAACAAAACTAGTATGTGCATGAGTCTCAGGGCACAGTAAATGTCCCCACCATGAGCTACAGGATGAGTGTTCTTCCCACAAGAACTGTGCTTATCACCCTTGACAGATATATTTCAAAATTTGGTACCTACTCATCACAGTGGTGATATAAAAATCTCCCACTGTTAAAAAAAGCACTGAAAAAAGTATCCAGGGAAGATGAAGATACACAGGAGAATACTGCCAGTTTTGCTATTCTTGTACTTCCCAATTTAAACTGAGTGATAATTCTTCCACAGAAGTCAAGATATTAATTTCACAATAAAATCCCACTTATCAGAAGGGTTGCTACAATTAACAAAACTGCTAAGTAGATGTAAGTGGCCTGAGCCTCTATTCTCAGCAACGCCTGGTGGGAAGCTGCTGCCTTGGCCAACAGCGGGGGTTGAAGCCAGGAATCTCCAGAGCTAAAAATACATGCAGACACTGCCTGATGAGAAGGGCCTTTTTATAAAGGGTTATTGCATTATTCTTGTCAGAGGAAGCTCTTCCCCCATGTCTGCCAGCCATCGCGGGTTTGCAGCTTGAATGAGCTTGTGTGATTGTTACCCTCCTGATTGATACTCTGGGGCTGAACTTCTGGTCCCACTAGACTGAAAACGTAAGTTGCCACAGTTTTAACCAAAAAGCAATGTTTTCAGCAGGGGACTTTAACATACATCACATAAGCCCTGTGGATTGGCCCAGAAGGAGCAATGTCCAAAACACATGCTCACCATCTGATTATGCAAGCAGCCTCTACCACAAGAGTGAACAAGTGAGAACAGGATTGCCTTAAAGCTCTCATGCTGATTTAGCCATAAATTAGGCTTTATCTGAGTCCTATTTAAAATTAACAACTCATGTAGCAGAACTGAAAGCTTTGAGAGCTACAAATGAAGGCTCAATCTGCCAACACAAACAGGATAAATGGAATTGATTTGTAACAATGGTGATCAATTTTCAAAGGAAACATTTTTAGAGACCACCTATTCTTTTCTGACAGTTTTTCTACAATCAGAGGACTTTAATTTAAGCATCAATACCCTGTCAGGAGAAATATTTTATGAAAAATAAAAATTAATTTCTTCCTTGATCCTAGAGCTTGCCCTCACATATGAAGCAGAGCATCAAGACTTTCAAAAGAGAGTTTTCAATCCCAAACAAGCACGTGTATGAAAATTGGTTATACACAAAAAAAAAAGCAGCATCCTGTGTTTGTCTTAGTAACTATGGTTTACTGCAATAGGCTGGAACAATTCAGTGAGGAATACTATTTACAGTGCATTATCTGAAATAAAATGTGATGCAAAAGCAGTCAAAAGCAGAGACAGCTAAGTGTGAAATTTCCTCTGTAGTCAGCCGCTGATCCACAGATGAGTCACTCAGAAAGGATCACTCAGGTTTCATCTCATCACCAGCTCTGAATCTTCTGAAACCTTTTCCAGAGATTCAATTTAGTCAGACGTGCTTCAGCCATCATGCCACCTTCAGCAGTGCTGCACAGGAGAATACAGAGCAGAGTTTTTCTCTCCCCACTGCTTTTCTTTGACACCTCTGCAACGTGAGGACACTGGCTGTGCCAATTCCATGCTGCAAGAGCTCTTCTTTCCCTTACACCTGGAGCTATTTAGCTCCCTGGTTTCAACACATGGACAGAGCTGGACAGCAAGCCATCATGCAAGCATTGAAGCCAACAGACAGCTCAGCAGCAGCAACTGGTGGAGCCTTCCTCAGCACAGCAAGCCTTAGTGGTAGCACATCAGGAATAACTGAGAGAAAAGTACCTAAAAGCCTGGCACTGAAGAGGCACATCCATAGCAGCAGCACCAAAATGGGGGTGGCTGTGCCAGTTTTGGCTTTTCAAACCCATAACCTCTGACAATGCAAACACTCGTTATGAAGAAGACTTACTGAGCATGAAGTTACTGCTTTGCAAAGCAGTTATCAAATACAACACAAACATACCCACATCTGTGCATTTTGTAGTCTAGAATATTTTTTAGTAAAAACCCCCTTTTCTCTACGGTCCAATAAGACTAAGAAAGCAGGAAAAGCCCTTTTGCTACTATTAAGAGGAGTGTTTTTAACCAAGCCTGATAGCTTGAATTCCAGATTTTAGTCCTCTTATGTGTAAATAATAGACTAAAACAGTAGTATCCACACTGGTTCTATTGGTTTTCATGGGCTAAAACACTTCTGCGTGGAAATAACAGGCCATTTTCCCACTGCCTTTTCTTGTTCCTTTTGCCTGAGAGAAAGACACTGTCTCAGCAGCACTGCCAGTCTTAGGAACCACAAAATAAAAGCTTGAACTCAGGGCCTGAGCACCAGGCAATGTGTTAAGCTGCCCCATCTCTGCTAGTGCTGCCTCCCAACACAAGGGATTTCCACCACACCACCAGCCCCTCCTGACTCTGGCTGGACCTGATACAGCACTAAGTTGTTCTATCACTACACCCTACACTCACAAGTTACAGCATCTGATGTGGACAATAAACTGAATAATGTTTATTTTTTTATTTAGCTCAGTTTGTTTTTTGATTTGTTTTGCTTTGTTTTCCTAGTGCCCTGAGCTAGTATTCTTAATCAGTGGCAGGCAGCTCATGCACATGGTTCATAAACAAGCAAATTCAATTACTAAAACAAAACAGCAACAGAGCAACCCAAAATAGTAGTCAGGAATAAACTAATAATAACACCTTCTTCCAGTTTTATATTTGGGCATTTTTAAATCTCCTTTCCAGCACAGCTTACATTTGACAGTTATAAAATAGTGGTGATAAGTGCAATGTGGGCTGTCTGCTTTTGGCATTCTCCCTTTCTTTAAAAATGTCGCTCAGCCCCAAAACACATGAGATTGGAAATATTTTCCAGGATTAGAAACCTTCCCTTTCTGAATGGAATTACACTTCATGGAAGACTGAAGCCTCAGGAAAACTACAAAACCATTAATTCCATTGAACTTGCACGAAGTAGTCTTCACGTGTGTCTCTGAGCATCCCTTACTGTGCAGTAGTGGGGCACACTGTGTAAGCCTGTCCCAGAACATCCAGCACCGGAGTCACAACTCTAAAGCAAGAAGTAAGCAACTGTTATTTCCATCAGATTCAATGATTTTCAAGAGCCACCAAAGGAGAGATTGGAAGTTAATCACTCTTTACTACCCCTGAAGTGGTCAGAACCAAGGTTGCAGAGCTTTCAGGTACTGTCTTCCATAGAAAGTATGCTAATCCAGCAGGATCCACTCCTGCTGCATCCATGGATATCTGTATAGCATGGAAAATGGTGGACATGATCCAGAAGATAAGACATTTTCCTGCTTCAAGGCTGTGGTATCTCGAAGCCATGGAAAACTTTGTCCAAAGTAGATCTTTTATATTTTCCCTGAGATGCGCATCTTGAAATGCATGGGACCTCTTGCCTGTTCCCATCAGTTTCCTATGCTTCACATCTGCCAGAGTTTCTCAAATGAGAAATTTGATATCCTATCTCCAATGAATCTTCTATGTATGTTTTGTTTCAAAGGAAGATTTCCGATTAGCTCTACCTAATGTTTCTGTCTGTTTCTGTTGCATGCTGGCACTGCTTCTCTGAAGGCACTGAATCTAGAAACTGGAACAAAGCTCTGTTGAATTCCCCAGCTGAGGCCTGAGGATAAAATGTTTTCTACACAGAAAGGGACCATACCATATTATTTATCCTGTGTTATTTGATCAGCAAATATTCGCAGTAAATATGAGTATATATGATTCTACAATGCACACAGTGTTTCCTTTCACACCTGGGACTCCAAGGGACAAAGTGACACAGTCTCCTTTAAACTCTGGTACACTGAATTTGTATCCTTATTTGACAGAATCATAGAATCTCTTAGGTTAAGAAGTCCCCTAAGGTCACTGAGTTCATCTGTTAACACAGCATCATGTTCACCAATGAAGCATGTCCCCACATGCCACATCCACATGACCTTTGAACTCTTTCAGTGATGGTGATTCCAATGCCTGACTTCCTTTTCTGTGAATAAATGTTTCCTAATATAGAATCTAATCCTCCCCTAATGCAACTTGAGGCCACTTCCTCTCATCCTGTCACTTGCTACGTGGGAGAAGAGACCAACCCCCACCACACTACAACCATGTCTGGAAGTGCTGCATCTGAACATCTTTTAAATATCTCCAGGGATAGTGATTCAACCACTTCTCTGGGTAGCCTGTTCCAATGTTTGACAATGCTTGCTGTGAAGAAATTTTTCATTCGTGCACAGTTGATATTAAACCAGCAGAAAAAGCAGAACAGTTCATTATATTTGCTTGGGATGCTTCAGGAACAAAAGAAAAGGTTGTAAGTCAAAAGCCAGGAAAAAAAAAAAGATGGCTACATGGTATGAGCAGATCCAGGATATAAAAATGGCATGAACTGGGTATAAAAATATACATTTTCATTAGTTAAGGTACTTAGGAATATTTTGAAAAATGTAGATAAATTGATCTCAAGACAGGAGAACTGTCAGGCATGGGTTAGTATTGGACCCATTAACAAGCCTTGTGCTGAACTATGTAAATCATTTAAATGGATGAGATACACCAGACGGTTTCCAGCAGGAGAATTAAACCTTAGTGTGTACATCTGCATTACCTGCTTGCAGTTAAAATCTTCTCCATGGCTTTCAATTTGGATACTCTTTTATTTCCCCATCTGTATTTTTTTATTATTATGACTATTTATTTTTCCAGTAAAGGGAATTCCTTTGTCCTGATATCTTAGTTCTAAGTAGAGCTGCCAACTGTGGTGAGAATCTGGTTTCATAATACAGTGGAAAATACGTGTTTACTGGTTTAGAATTGTTTCACATATATGAGTGCTGATAATTAAGTAGTTCGGCATTACATTTACTATAGCAGACAAAATCATTAGGATAAACAAATATAGCTTGAAATTACTTTTATGATACTGGTTTTGATAAACAGGTAGCAGTTTTGTCACTGTGAATTCTTCTAATTTATAGCTGATAGAAAAAAAAAACAGTCTTACTCAACAGAACTGAATGAAAAAGCCTCATTGGGAGTATTTTAGTTAAAAAAAAAAAAAAGATGTTCTATTCAAACTGACATGGCTTGTTAATGTCAGATACTGCTGAATACCTTGAAGTTTTCTTCCAAAGATTAAAAAAGGAGGTATTCACTGGATAAAGTAATACTCCAGGCAAGGAAATAGGCTGGAGTATAATTAGCATAGACCTTGCCAATACCATGCTTCAGAAATCAATCTGAAAGTTTCTCTAGGACTTACACTTTTCTGCTGGTTTTTAACAGCAGCAGATGACAATACCACACACAGCATTGAACTATGCTGCCCAGTTAATTAACTAAACCTTTATCTGTTCTCTCCCATGGTAAATGCATCTCCTCCAAGTGAAGTGTGTGCTCCAAGGAAAGGTGTGCTCAGATCCTAGATTTGCTTACACAGGAAATGTACATAGATATTTAAAATCACAGTTAGATTATATTTGATTTAGAAAAATAAACACCTTTGTAGATCTGAGCCTTTATTTTCAAGCTAGCTTCCCTCCCACTGTCTTCTTCTTACATTTACTTGTCATACAGATCATACTCACTTCCACATCTGTATGCCTACATATGGTGTTCTATGTCGTTTTCTGAAAATGAAAATGGCCAAGGTTGTCCACAAAAAGATGTGGTTGGTTGTCACCAGATGGTGATGTTTTTATGCAAGCCTTTTTGGCTTTTTCATACCGATAGTCTTTGTGATGTAAAAATAGAGTATCTATAAATTCAAGAAACCTACCCGACTGCCTTCAAACCTTGAGCGATCGTTGTTTGCCTTTGTTGTTTTTTCTGCAAGTTTCTTCTGCCTTTGAGGGCCTTTTCCAAAGAAAATGTAGTTGACAAAGGCGTATTCAAGTAAGGCCAAGAAGACAAACACAAAGCAGCCCATGAGATACATGTCAATGGCTTTAACATATGGAATTTTAGGCAAAGTCTCTCGTAGGTGAGTGTTGATTGTTGTCATAGTCAGCACAGTCGTAATTCCTACACAAAGAAAAAAGATCACATATCTTACAACTCCAAGCATTCCATTTTATTTTCCTTCTTGGCAAATATGCTTTGTCAGTGGGAAGAAGCTTAAAAATTTGTAAAAGACGTCTTGCAGGTGACATCACTGCAAAAAAAAAAAGGCAAAATTAAAACTTGATGTATTATTATTCTGTTACAATTACTTCTTTCCTTTGAGTGGGGGACCAGCTAACAAAGGGGTCTGGCACCACTGCCATGAGTTAATGTAGCTTCATGGAAGCCAAGTGTAGCTGTATTGAAAATCTCCTCCATGGAGACCAAACTGATGTATAACAAGAACCGTGCTCACACAGATGGTGAAAGACTCCTCACGCAGTTTTAAATTTCTAAGAGTTAGGCAGCTGGTTGATGTCAGTCCTCCCTGTAGCAGACAGGGAGAGACAGGTACTTTTCTTGAGCAGTTCATCCCATCTAGTTTAGATACCTATTTCAGGAAAGGACAATGTATAAGTGGAATTTGAGATGACTAATTTGGAGCAGTAGGCTAGTTACATAGAAACAAGTGAGGTGAGCAATGAGAGACAAACAGGTATGTGAATTTTTGGAAGGAAGAAGGAGGGAGAGTAGCATTTTTACAGCAACAAACTGGACACTAATAAAATATCTACAAAATATCTAGAACAACCTTTTGTCAAGGTATTTATCTAAGGATGGACATAGCACCTGAAAATATATTACAGAGTACTGTTATGAAAATCTGGAAAGAAAAGCAAATTTATTGTCAGTCTGCCTGAATTCACAATAAACTGCAGGATCTTTATCTCTGCTGGAAATTCTATGGGAATTGCAAATCACAGGTTGCTGAAAACACTGATTTGTGGAATAAGTCTCATTTCAAGGCATTATAATAGTTCTCCTCCATTACTATTTTCTTTGATTCCATAATTATACCATCAGTTTACATGTAGTCACTAAAATACAGGCAGAACAAAAATAAAGGACAAAATAAAATTGCTGACATATAATAAAGCACAGCTTCTTTTACCTGAAGAGACAGAAATAAAGACAATATAACTCAAAATCAAGCTGTCAGTGTAAGGAGTGTTACTCCAGGGAACTGTAGTAATACCCTATGAGATTGTGTAACAGCTATTTTGGATATTTAGTAGGTTAGTGTCATGTGGTTTTCAGTGTTTTTTCCTCTAAACTGTGAAACAAGTATGCATTGATGCCAGATGTCTGGTGATCTGGAAGATTAGGCACTCTGAATAGAAAGGTGGCTATCACTAACCAAAGGGAAATACATTCCCCGGGAGATTCTGGAATCCTGTGGCCAAATGTCCTTCTGAAGCTCAACAATTTATTTTAAAGCACAGCTGGAGGAGATAAGCTGACACTCCCCTAGACAAAAAAATAAGATAATCTGGTGATTATAGTCCTTCCCACAAGGGAGGACTCCAGAGATTATTTTCCTCACTCTAGGGACTGAATTTAGCAACTTCTAGGGCTAACTAGTAAAAAGGTGAGAGAGCAGAATTGGTAGGTTTGAACATTTCTCTTGAGATCAGTCCTATATCACCGTTTGTCTGCAGTGTCCATAGCACACAGTCTCTGGAATGAGCTGGCCTTTGCTCTGCACCTTTGCTTCAATCTAGAGGCAACTATTTGGTTCAGTGCAGCGAGGGATCAGGCACGGGGGCAAAACATAGAAGTGAATGAATAGAATCAGGTTCTTGCAGAGAATATAGGCTTCTTGCAGGGGTTGGATAAAAGTTTGTGTCCCAAGAATTGCACAGGGAATGCTTGCTCGAAGAAATACTTAGGAAATCAGGTATACCTTCTCTGTACTGTGCTTTTCAGAGCCAATCATATATGTCCAAAGGCTATATTGCCTTTAAACTTTTATACCAGTTCATGTTAGGATGCCATGTAAGTTCAAAGACACTACATAACAGGGAGCAGATGTTGCCTCCCCTGGAGGCAGGAAAGCCCTGCAGAGAGACCTTGACAAATCAGAGGACTGGGCAGGCAATCACCAACCATGTGAAATTCAAAGAGGGGAAATGCCGGATCCTGCACCCGGCATGGGGCAAACCGCAATGTGCAGACAGACTGGAGAACAAAAGGCTGGAGAGCAGTGCTGCAGAAAGTGCTGGGGGTCCCAGTGGATGGCAAGTTGAACGTGAGTCAGCAGTGCCATGGCAGCCAGGAGGGCCAAACATGTCCTGGGGAGCATCAGGCACAGCATGGCCAGCCGGGCAAGGGAGGGGATTGTTCTGCTCTGCTCTGCTCTGGAGCAGCCTCACCTTGAATATTGTGTGCGGTTTTGGGCACTGCAATATAGAAAAGATATTGAACTATTAGCAAGTGTCCTATGGAGGGCAACAAGGATGGTGAAAGGTCCTGAGGGGAAGCCGTATGAGGAGCAAGTTAAGTCACTCAGTCTGTTCAGCCTGGAAACCTAACTGCAGTCTACAACTTCTTCATGAGGGGAAAAGGAGGGACAGGGACCGATCTCTTCTCTGTGGTGACCAGTGACAGGACCCAAGGGAATGGTCTGAAGTTGTGTCAGGGGAGGTTTAGATTGGATATTAGAAAAAGGCTGTTCACCCAAAGGGTGTTTGGGCACTGGAACAGGCTCCCCAGGGCACTGGTCACAGCACCATGACAGAGTTCAAGAAGCATTTGGACAATCCTCTTGAGCCCATGGTGTGACTCTTGGAGATGGTCCTGTGCAAGGACAGGAGCTGGACTCCTGTGGGTGCCTTATGGGACCTCCCAACTCACCATTTTCTGTGATTCTGTGATACCAGCTTAAGACTAATAAGAAGGGGTATACAAAGGAACATAGGATTAGACCCGTGATACTGAAATTTATTATACAAATGCCATTAATCATGTGACATAATCACCAAGGCACTAATTGTTTTCTGAGAAGAAACTATTAGATGGATTTTTGTCCTCTCAAAAGGACTTTCTACCAATTAGAAATAGAACATCTGGTCTCCTGAGCTTGCCTTGTACTCTCTTATTTTTGATCTAACATTTGTTTTACAGTACTTGATGAACTTGTGTTACACAAAAATGGGTCACATGAGACAGTCTTGCTCCTTAAACAAGGAAAAATCTCATGAACCTGTAACAGAAGGGCATGGAATGTCACTGGGTATGGTAACTTCTGTCTAACCATCTGTTCTCTGCAGTCCTGGCCAGTATGTATCCAGATGCTTCAAACACAGTTGTGTTTGAAGTGCTGCCCTCACTTGATCCACCTGGGTGGATCTCTGCTATCCAGGAGCTCATTTATGAACACATCAGAGATGTTTGGGCTCTATGCCCCACTTCCTATTAAGCTACTTCTTAGCTTCAAGCTGCTAAACAAACCCTGGCTGCTGAGTGGTAGTGCCAGACTGTGTCATGCCCATATGTACCAGCTAACCCACAGTATATGCAGAATTACTGCACAGTAACTGCAGTTAATCTACAGTATCTCCAGCTACCCAAATTCAGATGCTGGATAATATGTTCCGCAAAGGTGACTACCCTGCCTGCTTTGGTATGTGGGACCTTGGGAGACACGGGGTAAGGAATCGGGGAGTCACAGGGTTGGAGTCTGAGTTTGCTGAAAAACATTTTAGAAAAATAAGGGAACTAGGGAGTATGTTCCTCTTTTAAGAAAATAAGAGAATACAGCAGGAAGACAGCACAGACTTAGTGACAAGTTTTGGGTAATGGGGGAAGTGACAAGGTATGTGTAATTGGGAAGCACAGGGTTGAAGACAGAATTTGGGACAAGATGAGAAGCAGAAGCATTTATAAGGACTTATAGATCCATTTAATCTTCCTTAGCTATAGGAAGCTTCCTTAGCTATATATATATATATATTCCTGAGTATGCTTCTGTAAATGATGAAATATTTGCTGGGAGATATTGTCAGAGAATCTGTCCTGGTTCTGGCCAGGACAGGGTTAATTTTTGCAGTACCCAGGAGGGGACATGGCTAGGACCCAAAGGCTATTCTATACCACCTCACTATACCACCAGTCTTTTTCTGGGAGGATGTTTCTCTTCAGGTTGGGGCAAGTGTGGCCGCCATTGAGTCGCGAGTTAGTTCCACAATGAGCATTTTTGCTTGGGAATCACTCTCTCTTTTGTACAGTTTTGTTATTAGTATGTTGCTGTTCTTTTTCATGTCTTATTGCTGTTTCCAGTAAATTGTTCTTACCTCAGCCTGGGATCTTTGCCTTTTGTGCCTCCAATTCTCTCCAGCCACTCACAGGGGGAAGGGGGACGGGGTAAAGAAGGCAGCAGTGTGGTTTTAGTAGGACCACTAAATTGGAGAATATCATTCCTAAACCATGACAGAATCACAGAATGGTTTGGCTTGGAAGGGACCTAAAACATCATCTAAGTTCACTGCCATGCGCGGGGACCTTCCACTAGATCGAGTTTCTTGAAGACACATCTAACTTGGCCTTCTACACTTCCAGGGATGGGGAATCCACAACTCCTACGGGCAGCCTGTTCCAGTGCCTCACTACCCTTACAGTCAAGAACATCTTCTTAATCTAAATCTATCCTCTGTCATTTTGAAGCCATTCCTCCTTGTCCTGTCGCTACATGTCCTTGTATGAAGTCCCTTTCCAGCTCTCCTGTATGGCCCCTTTGGATACTTGAAGGTGCTGTAAGATTACCCTAGAGCCTTCTCTTCTTTACACTGAACAAAACCAAATCTCTCGGCCTGCCTAGACTGGAGAGGTGCTCCATTCCCTGATCACCTTCGTGGCCCTTCTCTGGACTCACTCCAACAGGTCCATGACATTCTTATTTTGGGCACCCCAAACATGGATCCAGTATTCCAGCTGGGGTGTCATGAGAGCACTTGAGGAGAAGAATCATCCTGCTGGCTGTGCTGATTTTGGTGCAGCCCAGACACAGTTGGCTTTCTGGACTGCAAGTGCACATCGTTGGGTCATGTTGGGTCATCCTTGGCAACCAACACCCCAAGTCCTTCTCCTCAGGGCTGTTTCTCAATCCATTCTCTGCCCAGCCTGTACTTGTGCTTGGGATTGCCTGACCCACATGCAGGATCTTGCACTTGGCCTTGTTGAACTTCATGGGGTTCATGCGAGTTCAGCTCTCAAGCTTGTCAAGGTTTTTCTGGATGGCATCCCTTCCCTCCAGTGTGTCAGCTGCACAATCTTCTAGTGACCTTCCCTTATTTAAAGGATACTTTGATCTGAAAAGTCCTTGGGCAGGAATCACATACCTGTTCCAAATCCATGCTTTTCTGTCATGAGGTAAATGACACTTTAGGCTGTCACAAACATGCACTTAACACACCATGTACTCTGAGGGCTAGGTGGCATGGTGTGGTCCATAGTTGATGTGCCCCTGTCTGCTGAACTAGCAATGGTTCTTGAAGTCTGCTCCTGCCAGTGTCAGTTAAAGCAGACAGGACCTCAGGAGGAGGCTTGGAGCCACATTTGTCCTCCCACACTGAGCTGGACTAAAGCCCATGCTCAAGTATGATTGTGGAGCTGGTGTCCTGGATGAACTTACTGACAACAGCATTAACTTTGATGAGAACAAGTCTGGGACCTGTATGAGCAGCTCATGCCAGAGATGTAGTGGTAGCTACACTCTTGCATGAAGGGGAAAACATCACTTTTGAGGCAATACTGGATGACATGATTTTGACACAAATTATTTTGGAATTTCAAAACACTGACATCATGTTGTAGTTTTTAACAACCTCTGAAGGCTACATTAAATCTGACATTTTAATGTCCCACTCATTTTTAGCACATACCAAGGGCAACTCTTGCTGCTGATGCATCATAATTGATCCAGAATGACACCCATGATAAAATGGTAATCAGTATGGAGGGCATATAGGTTTGAAGAATAAAGTAGCCAATATTTCTCTTTAGCCTGAAGCTCAGTGAAAGTCTTGGATAGGCACCTGAGAAAAGAGAGAGGGAAACAGTGTTATCTATACTGAAGGAAAGACACATGTAGATAGCTGCCTTCAGTTTCTACACATTTTGTGGGGTAGTATGACATCTGCAGAACAGTAGGGATGACACCTTCACTGTATTACGCATTTGTATTAAAAGAAACCTTGCAGTGAATACAGTGATAGCCAAGTAATTTGTATTTGGGAAGAAAAAGAGAGACAGTAAATTACTTTAGACTATTGAACAGATAGGTGAGCACCAGTTAGTTTTTAAAAAGAATTGCTTAGGTCTCCAAATAAAATGCTTATCCAAGCACACATTTTTCTGTATAGAATTTATATTGAAAGAATAAGTAATGTGCATAGTTTTTCATTTACAATGAGTAGTTGTTCAAGAGATCAGACTTCTTAATTACATCTGAACTATGAGAAACATGCAACCTGCGATGTCAAAAATAAATTGTAATTATTTCACTAAAGGAAGAGCCTTCAGACTAGACCCTCTAACATCAATTACAGCCAGCCTGAATTTTTCTTCCAAACGTATTTAAAAAAAAAAAAAAATTGTGTGTATATATATATATATAGCTCATAAACAGTTACAAACAGAAAAAAATTAACAATGAAAATAATTAATTACCTAAATACCAAAAATTTCAAAATGGTGTATATCTTACTAAATTGGTGTTAATCTTACTGAATACATTTTGGACATTTATATATATATATACTCAGACTAATATATTTATAAATCTCAAATTGTTAAAAATAATTGTGACTTTTTTCACTGAATGCAAAGATGATTAAATCTGAGTACAGCTGCGTAAGAAAAAGGTAGTCATTCATACATTAATTCCACAATTTCAGTGTTCACACTACCGGTCTTAGATATAGTTCTAACAGCTCATCTAAAAGATCTAGTTAGTCAACATCCTAAAAAAATATTCATCACATACCAAGAACCCAACCATGTATTAGAACACTTCCCACCCATTCTAGTGCAAACATGTAAAAACTATGAAAGATTACATCTAGAAAAGAATTTAAAAAAACCCCTTCCCTTTAAATTATATTCATGTGTTTGCATTATGAGCTTAAGAAACTACATTTGCCAATATAGACATGAATGATGGATTTCCTAAGAAAGAAAGGGAAAGAAGGAATAGAAAACTGCAGATTTCTCTCCATCACATTCCTGATAGTTTGTTACAATTTGAGTCAGACAACAGAAAAATTCCACACCATTTCCAGGCAGCAGGAGCATCAAGGTAATATCAAAGCTGTGCAAATATCCTTAGCTGTTGTATCAAACAATCTCAGAACAACTATCACCAGGAAAAGAAATATCTGGTACATGTATCTGGTTGCTGTGATTACTTCAATCAGTAGCATTTATTCCAGAATGAAATGCCTTTTAGTTTCACCAAGAGAAGTATATTGGTGGCATCAGAAGGATGTATTTCATCCTAATTAGACCAAGGTTTTCTGCTGTCTGGAGCAGTTGACACAATTTTCAGCAAGCAAACATCTATACTGCAGCTTGCTTAACATCTTCATTTTCCAAAAAAACAATGTTTCATCTCAAAAGACAAGTTTTCTCATTGAAACCAGGCTTGCTTTTTTTTTGCAAAGCTTAACATTTTCATTTGGATTCTTATGAAAATGCTTCTGTGGCCTTGGGTCTGCAGATTATATAAATAAAACAGGAGACCATAATGAAATATATAAACTCTGCTATCATGAAATACATTAAAAATGCAGCAGACCTGATCACCTTTCTGCAATAAGAGTAGAGCATCAGACAGAAATCTTTATAAAGCTCTGTTGAGAAAAATTACTTCATAAAATACACTACCCACTCAAAGGACTCTCTATAAATGTGTATAAAACTTTTCAAAACTCCTGTCCAGGACTGGATATCTGTGAAATATTATTGATAGAGATGACAACTGAAATACAGATTCTTTAATTAAATACTATGAAGGATTAATTCAAGAAAATTCAGTAGAACTGAATCACTGAATCGAAGTCAGTTTTTGGTTTTCTGCAGAACCAAGGACCCTGAATGCACTAGGGAAATTCAGAGAAAGAAGAGAGAACTTCACTTTTGATAAAGCACAGAAAATGGTGTGGGTAAAAGAGCTGTGTATCAAGAGGGGAGAGAAAAATGTGTCAAATATGTTAGTAATGTTCAGTAATGAAATCCCAAACTGAGAAACCATATAACAGAGTGTGCTTTAGACATTTATCTCGAATGCTTCACCTGTGACCATCACCCATTACATCAGCACCATTTCTGTCTAATTAGGTAAGGTAATTACTGAAACTAGCGAGATCTGGCCGTAAATGCGAACTCCCAAGAGAGCTGACCTCAAGGCTAGAGACACCAGCCTAAATATGCTTCAGGCACCAGGGTCTTTGTCCTGAAGTTGGAACCCCAAAACCATGTCTAGGGCCAGGGCTGTCAGTGCCTTCTGTCTTCCTGCTCTAGAGTAGGAGTTGACTGTAACAGATTCATAATCTGACAGTGCCTTGATCCTTTTGAGTTGCCTTGTGTCGTCTCTCAGACACCAGCACACAGCTGATGGACGTGGTATACCCCCTACATCTTTTTGATCAGCACGTGGATACCATGAAGACTGCCTTGTGCCCTCTCAAATAGCTGTTGATTAAGCAACTCATTTGAACTGCTTACACATGAGCTTGGTGTCTAAGCTCCAGCTCATCCAGTCAATCTAGCAAATGAAACCTAGAGAATTATTCACCACCTCGTAAAATGGACTCCTATAGGTGTACTGAATTTGTCTCCAGACTCCACCAACTGCATGGACTAGATTCTGATCAACTCAGACACCTAGTTCAAATGTAGACACTGAAATTATATTCATCATAAATCAGAACAAGATGAATCCAGACCCTGCAAGTTTCAGGGTAGATTTTGATGGTGTGAGGCTCCTGGGCAATATAAACAAAAGTCTTGCTGGCATTACAGCTGCTTACTGCAGTTGACACGTACAGTAGGGCATAGACTTTGTAAAGGTCAGGTTGAATTTGAAACATGAACTGGTAGCCTCATTTTTTATCATACTACATAGCCAGGGTTCTCCTTTAGATACCTCTCCCTGAGACTGTGAGAGTTTATATTACTTTCAACTGAATTGCTTTTATGTCTTCAAAAATTATCTATTGACCCTGCAACCAGCCTGCCATCTCTGCTGCAGAATCTCACCTCCAGCAAACAGGCCCCAGGAATCTGTGGAAACAAACAATTAAAAGAAGTACCCCTCTTTATTTCCTGTAGTTAATTCCCCCTCTTTGAATTGCTAAAGCTCTGTGAAAAGGATGAGTCCTAACCTTCATGGAGCATGGACTGTAAGTCCAGATCTTTATTTATCTAGAAAAATTAATTCTGTGGATTACTTATTTAATATAAGTTGACTTCTGGGTAAGCTCAACAATTACACTGTTACTTGTCTGATTATGATTGCATCATGATTTGTCAATTGAGGCTCAGTAAATTTAGAGATTAATTGCCAGGAAATTCTAGTTGTTAAGTTTCCATTAAAAAATTCTGGTTTTTTTCCTTTTAACCTTGTTTTGCCTTGTTATCCTTCCTCCCATCTCATATAACATGTTGATATATATGCGCTAATTTAAATACTACAGGAATAACATAATTTTGCCAGAAGTATTTCAATCTAACAGTATTGGGAATGAAAGTATGAAAATAAATACTTAATCAATACTTGTGCCCCAAATGTTCCTTTTTCACGTTTTTGGGCACTTGATAAAAAGAGATTACTTGTTTCTGTTCCAATTTCATTAAAAGCTAGCAAGCTGAAATATCTGGCTTCAAGGCTAAATTAGTCTCTTGCTGTTTTATCCAAGTATGAAACAAGATAACAGAGTTGGTCAGTTACAGAATTCTTATTTTAATATGTTCTTTTGGGAAGGTTCTTTGGCTAATTGAAAATGTACTTTACACACTGATCTTTCAGAATACTGCAAATATTTAATTTCCAAATCTTTTAAGACTACCCTGCTCTTACCAACAGGTTGCTAATATGGGTTTTGACTGCTAGGTGACTTGAAGCCTTTAGGTGGTGTTTTACATATCCCCATTCCTGTTCACTATCCAAGCATTTTGGGATAAACAAACATTTAGGAGGCAGATTCAGGTAACAGATTTAGCACAACATTTCAGGTCTTTGAATGCAGGTATTTGCTCATGCATGGAGCATGAGCTGTTAGTGGAAACCATGGAGATCTAGACTGATCAAGCCAGCTAATTCTAAGGGTATGATTTAACTGTGAGGTATCTAAAGCCATTTGAGATGTGATAGGCTAAGGAGGAGCAGGACAGAACACTACTTAAATAATCAGTACTGAAGCAGCAGATGGTGAACACAGGACACAAGGCTCTAAGATGTCAGAACAGCAGCCTAACTGCTAAGCAAGATCTTCTACAGCAGCTCAAGAAGCAGCAGATTGTTACGTTTAGGCAACTGAATAGTGTCTTTCTCAAATGAAAATATTCATTTGAGAAAACAGAGGTATTCAAGAACTGAATAGCTCTTTAGGCTAAACTGACAGCACTGACTGGATAGCATTTGACTGTGGGCTTAATTCAGTTACTGGCACATGGGCATCCAGTGCCATTTAAATATCTTATGGTATCCTGTATGGCCTTCAGCTGGCGTGAGAAGGATAGTCAAACCAGGTATTTCTTCTTCATAGCAATTTAAAAATCATGAATAAAGGGAACAGGCTATTGTACATGGCTTTGCAGATACCTTCGAGACACCTGAAGGTTTTATTTAATTCCCAATCAAGTGCTCTCTTTTTTTTTTTTTACCTACATGACCATACTTGTTTCTCCACTAATCTCAGGTATGCTGTTTTCTAGATTTTCACTCATATTTGCTTATTTTCCATAAACCCTCTTTTATTGCTCCATTACTGCCTTCAAGAGTGCTACCTTTGACCAAAAATACAAAGCTTCAGCATTACCAATGTACATCAGACTTCCTTTTATTATGAGATTCGTGGTTTTGTTTGTTTCTTATCTTTTTCTCCCAAAAACATCTTATTGGTTCATATTCAGTCTGAGATCAACACCAACCCCTATATTTCTATACACAGAACCCTGGCATAACCTGGCATTCTCTATCCTTAATTTGGAAAGGAATAATTAGTTGCACAGATGCTGTATTTTGAACTCGTCCATACTGAATTTTATACTTTTTTCATACACATTTTGCTAATTTTGCAAGGTAAATTTTAATTTCTATTCCATAGAAGGAACTTTTAACTTCTATTCCATAGAACAGGCATGCAGTTCCTCCAGCATTCTTGCAGCTTCACCCAGATTTCTGTCATTATTGATGGGGGTTTTTCCATGCTTATCATTGTTTCTCAGAAGTAACTATGGGAACAGATTTTTCCCTTTGCCTAAGTTACACAAGATTATATAGTACAGTTTCTCTTGAGGGACAGGAGAAATAACTAATCCAGAAGCTGTTTATGGCATGACTCTGGAGTCTTCTTTTAGTTTTATTCAATCAAAGCACACTAGGACTGAAATCTCTGAAATGTTCCCTGAGATATTGCACTCAAAGAACTAATACCTCCCCCTGAGACTTAAATAACCTCAAAGCCAAAAACTTGCCTAACTTATTTTCCAAAAAAATGTAGAAACTGGCCCTAATTGCTAGGACTGTAAAAAACTCTTGAGAAGAAACTTGAAAAGTGTCTGCTGACTTTATGTATCTGATCTGCTGGCATGCTTTAGATTTAGATTTAAATGTGGTTTTGAGAAACAAATGTGATGTTTCCCTGCATGTAAATACTTGTCATAAAATGTCATAATTAATCAAGCATTTTTATAGTGTCCTGTATCAAAGCAATAGTAAATTCAATATCGTGTCTTCATCAGTGAAAAAAATGAAATGTTGCAGAAAATGGCACAAGAAACATGGTGTTCTCTGTGACTCCCTAATGCCAAGCTGTCTTAAACCCTGAAGCATGAGACTTTTTTATTCCTTTCACTAGTATTTTTAAGAAAGAACCATTAATATTCTGAACATGTGGTCAGTAACAGAAATACGCGCTCCTAGTTTTTAGTCTCTCTTGTATTTGTCACATATCTCTTTGGATTTCTTGTTTTCCTGATTTTTACTCATCTGTCATTTCTCTCATCTGTCCATTACTAAGTCACGCATTTAGTGAAATATTTCATACTGAACTAAAAAGTGGCCTTGGACTGCCATAAAAGTCACTCCACAAATAAATTCTCTGTATTCTCATTGTTGTCTAAAAGAGCCTTCCTACAAAAGCAGATCCAGTCCTGTGGAGGAGCAGGTAAGCCCTGGTTGCCAAAGGTGACACCAGCTGCAGGACAGAAGGATATAAGGATATGGGATTAGAGGAACTGATTCTCACCATAAAAAAAAAATCTTCCATTCACAATGGTAACTGAGAACAGCAGCAGCTGGCAAACCCCCTCATACTAATTTCAATCCCAGCAATATTTACATTTTGTTCTGAAATACAGCTCATGTTTCTGTGTACTTTGAAACAGATGCTGTGTCCAAAGAGTGGGTGAAGTGATGCTTACAAACATGATTGAGCTGTGCTTCATTTGTTCTGGTGTGCTGAGACAGATGGAACAGCACACTCCTGTGGTCTGAACAGCACTGAAAATCTGAAGGCCCAATAATGAACCAAATAATGGCCCCACATGTGCTGATGGCTTTCTGTGTTGCTTTGCTTTTGTCACATATATTCCTATTTTGGTGTCTAACACCAAATATGTAAATCAGCCTTACACCTTGTAATCAAAAGACATCCAGTGCTTTGAGTTACTACTAACTTTTATTCCATCTTCAAGGAAACAAGCAGGGATTTAAATTTAGCACTTTAACAATGACTACAAATGCACTGGATGGCTGTGTATAAAGTACTGTATATCTATCAGTGCAAATCAAGAGACAAAAGACATTCCATTCCCTATATGACAACAAAACAAACATGCACTGAAAAGTTGCAGGGAGGTGTTTTTAAAATTGGTGGCTTTTTGACCTAGCATGCCAAAACACATTTATGTATGATCAGTTACCCTGTAGGTCACAGTTAAACTCATGATTCAGAGGTGAATGACTTAATACTTATTTAGACCACAGATATTTAGGTGTCTAGTTAAGTGTCACATACATACACAAAAATACACAAAAAAGAAAAATAAACAAGGAGGCAAAGAATCACAAAATGGTTTGGGTTGGAATGGATCTTACAGACCACGTAGTTACAACCCCACTGCCGTAGGCAGGGACTCCTTTGACTAGACCAGGCTCCTCAAAGCCCCATCCAACCTGGCCTTCAACACTTCCAGGGATGGAGCATCTACAGCTTCTCTGGGCAGCCTCCTGCCTCACCACTGTTACAGTAAAGAATTTCTTCCTGTATCTAATCTAAATATACCCTCTTTCAGTATGAAGCCATTTGCCCTAGTGCTATCACTACGTGTTTTTGTAAAAAGTCCCTCCCTGCCTCTCTTGTTGGCTCCATTAAATGCTGGAAGGCTGCTAGAAGGTTCTCTTCTCCAACCTTAACCTCAATCTCTCAGCCTGTTTTCATCGGAGAGGTGCTCCAGCCCCCTGATCATCTTTGTGGCCCTCCTCTGGACTTGTTCCAACAGGTCCGTGTCCTTCTCGTGTTGGATGCCCTGGAGCTGAATGCAGTACTAAATGCAAGTCTGGAATTTTCATGGGCTCCTACCTCCAGGCTTTGTCAAGTAATTTCTTTATCCAAACACGCAACACCGACTACATATTGTGACTGGTAATAATAGTGAATTATTATTATTAATTAAACAGTAATTTTCATGCACAAGAGAATTAAACTCTAAATGTGCAAATGGGAATACTTGCCTGTGGCAAAGACAACATTCTTTGACACCAGTCTGTATTCCACGATAGAGAACTGAGGAAGTTCAATCCTCTCCACGCCAGTGACAGCATTATCTCCACCTCTCCAGTAGAACTCTATGTCATCAGTTGTGTAGCCATCTGCAGGCAAAGCAAGAGAGTCAGAAATAACAGCAGACTCAAACGCAGCTTCAAACATGCAGCTTGTCATTTGTGACAACAAAAAGGATTGGTACAGCTGGAGAGCTGTATGGTATTTTCCCTGTGGGAAGGTCTCCCAAATTGCTACACCATTACAGTCTGCCTGGGAATTTCAGGCAAAATACTCAGCTTTCTTTTTATTTTACCTTTTTTTTTATCACTCATGTATTATTCACTAATGGTCACAGTGAGAAGAAAACACTATCCAAGATTTAGGATATCAAATGCATTTAGCATTGAAACCGAATGCATATTTACACTGATAATCACCAGAAGAAGGTTGATTATTCAATGAACACAGAGAAACATAATTGGGGCAGACCTTTTCCATTCACAGTTAACTGTGAGTTGCATCATTTCCACTAGCTTCCACTAGTAGAGGACTACAGCTGAATATAGAATATATACTAGTATTTTCTGTATATGGCCCACATTTTCCAGCCAGGAGCAGAAATGGCCCAGATACTTCTGAAGAGTAAATACACACCTGAATATTGCAATCCTAGGACATGACTAGGTGAAAAAGAGAATACTGTTCTTTTTGTAACACAATTTCAAATCATAAATGAGGTCAGTCTGAAAGCCCAGGGTAGGTCCTGCACCAAGATGATCCTTAGACAATAAAGCATACTGAAAGGAAAGTGTATCACAGTGTTTGCTCTCTTGAAAATAAATCTGATAAAAATACAAATATTCGTCTCTCATGTTGAAGATAAGCATCCAGTCACTACCTCTGCCAAGTCAGGCAGGAATACTAGATGACTTCATTCTGTCCTAACCACATTTTTCTAGGATGCATTCATCTATCTAGAAATGGATGACTCCTTATATCTTTTAATAATTCAAATAAACAGAGAAAAAAATCTAAATTGTGATAATTACATGATTCAAATAGTGTTTATAGACACATATGTAAATATTACACAGTTCTATAAAACAAAAAAAAAAACCCCAACAACAAAATCCAAACTCGAGTTCACATGCATTTTCTCAGGTACATACAGCTTTCTATTTCCAGAGTACAGTTTTGTTCATCTAATGGGTATCTTCTCAAGTCCATCATACATGCTGCAGTGGTTGTGATTCTGAAATACAAGCATCAAACAGTTTTACCATACAGCCAAAAATCCAGGTTTTGGGTGATGGGGTTGTTTATCTTCCAAAGCAAAGACCTTCTGAAGAATAGCCTACAATGACTGAGAATCTGGTCCATATTTTCACGTTGAACAGCAGCCTAATGGAGCAGCAATTACGCTGATTTTCAGTGGAACAACTCGCTGTGAATCACCCTTATGCAACCAGCCCCTTTGGGGTTCAATGGACCTACCCTCATGTGTAAAAATTACATGAACATTTGCTGAGATTAAAAGATACGACTCTAAAACAGAAACCATGAAGTGAAAATAGTCTGCTATAAAATGTCAAAATTATTACAGCTGCATGAATAACTGATTTCTGGGTTTTGTGGCACGTCTTGAAAAAAACAAACCTGAAATGTTGGAAAAAAGTTTTAAGTTCAGCAAAATTCTTTGTTTTAAATCTTACTTCCTGGTTTTCAAATTGAAAGAGGATTTTGTTTTGAACTATCATGTTGAATTTTAAGTTTTCTTCTCAAATAACAATGCACTTTTGCTTCTCTGTCTATTTAACCATTTAGCACTCTAAAGATGGTTTTGCAAAACGTTTCACTATTGATGAATCAGCATTATTCATCAACCTCTTGTATATCAGGAGAGTCAACAATAAACATGTGCAACCAGAACAACTATCTTAACAGCTTCACACAGCACTGTCACTTCATTTTGCAATTAATGGATTTATGTATTTGTACTAACTTTAGACAGATATAACCATATGCTCATAATTAATCTGCAGCATATTTTTGATTTTTCTGAATCGCAGCCTTCACCAGGGGTATATACATTATTATGAATCATTATTTTTATAATGGCATCATATAATTTATCTTTTGAATCTGACTAGCCCCATTCCTTACTGATCGTTTTTTGATATAAACAAGACATGGACCTTACACAGTTTGTTCCTAAACAAATAATATTCTAGTGATAATTTATGCTAATAAATACAAGATAGGAAAATGCCTTAAATGTACCTCTAAAAGCTGGAACCCTCAATGTTGATGTTTTTTTCATGCATCTTCTCTGACATTCTTTCTTCTACCCATTAACCTTCTAAAATTACAGTCTTCTAGTCTGGTAAAATACTTTAATATTCCAGGGCAATGTTTCAAGAGAAAAAAGTAGTTAGGTGCCTTTCTTCACATCTTTCACAGTAAAAAACCCCTATATTGTTATTATGAATGTTCTGTCCAATCTCAAAGAAAAGGAAGGAAAGAATGCTTATCCTTAGTATATAGGATCTGTCTGTCCTCTGAATACTCTTATGCTAGCCCCACAGGATGTCAGGTACCAAGTATTGTATCACAAGAGGGTACTTAGGTCAGCCTTCCTCCAAGCTGCATCTGGGAATTGCTCTGGTTCCTCTGTTAACACAAATTCCAGCGGGCTGGAGCAGTGTACAAACAGCAGTTCCTCAGTTGCTCTGCAGTTTAGGGAAATGTCTTCTCTGCAACCAGCGTTTGCAAATGCCCTTTTGGAACCTCAGGCCACGTGGTAAGACACAGAGCTACTAACTATGGAGATGATTAATCATCTGGGTTGTTTAGCCTGGAGAAGAGGAGGTTCCAGGGGGATCTTACAGCAGCTTTCCAGTACCAAAAGATAGGCTACAAGAGAGCTGGAGCAGGACTTTTTAGAGATGTGTAGTGGTAGGACAAGGAGGAATGGCTTTAAACTGAAAAGTGGTAGATTTAGATCAGATTTTAGGATGAAGTTTTGACTTTGAGGGTGGTGAGGCAATGGAACAAGTTGCCCAGAGAAGTTCTGGATTCTCCATCCCTGTAAGTGTTGAAGCCTGCACAGGACTTTGAGCAACCTGATCTAATCAAAGGTGTCCCTGCCCACAGAAGGATGATTTTAAGGTCCTTCCCAACCCAAAGCTTTCTGTGATTCTTTATATGTCTCCTCAATATGGTTACTAAGAGCAGCTCTAGCTAAGCATATAAAACTAGGATTAGCATACAGTCTTAGAGGAGAAAACTTATTCTTAAATCTGTGTTTATTGATAAGCAAGCAATGATGCCCTTAACAAAGCCATACTGATTGTGCAATGAAAGGATCTTGCTCCTGAGTCAAATAATAACTGTGTTCAAAGTAAAACAAGTAGGCATGCTTGGAAATTGTTGATATGAAGGTTCTCTCCCATGCTTTAGAAGATTCGCCTACACTAACCTAGGTTCTCATGTGGGAACCTGCAGCAAAATCCACATGAGCTAAGTTGATACAAAAGGGAATGTGCAAGCAGACTCTTTACTATAATGTTGTATAACTAGCTATAAATGCCAGCCTTACAGAACACAAATTATTAATTTTACAATATTGTAAAAAATTATACAGCTGGCAAATGTATATTCAACTTCATAATTGTGTTATGACTTTTAAGGAACGTATTTTTATTTTGGTCTGTTCACATACTCTAGTGGGTTTGCATCACAAGTTCCAGTACCAGAAACTGCACATTCTTGCTCAAGAAACATTTTTACACTACAGAAAAATGAACTAAAAAATAAGACACAGCCAGAAATAGACAGAAACAAATTTACCTAATTTTCTCAAAGTAAGTTTAGTACTCAGAGGTCCCTCCTGAATGAACATTCAAGCAACCAAATTTAACTTGCACAAATGCACACCAAAAGCAAATGTGAATGGCTCAGGCTTGTGTACGCTCCCAGGAACAGCAGGTTTACTTTTTATGGGATGGGATGGTGCCTGACACAAGATAGCAAGGTTTCAAGAACTCATCATCATGGCAGTGACAGAGGAATGATTACGAGCCAGACAAAGATGAAGCAGGACACAGACATAGACACACATACAATTTGGGTCAAAGCAACACACAAACGAAATGTTTTAAATTTTTTTGTAATTTCCTACTATGTTTTTTTTTTTTTCCTCTGGATATAGATTCTTTTATCTTTCTCTGGTACTATAATCCTGGGCCCATTGCCTTTGATTATACTGCTGTATTGTATAGGAAGCCCATCTGTGATGGGCTGTGAGGTGCTGCATACATAACTGAGAGAAGGATATTTTATGTCCCCAAAACCTTTACAGTATGAAGCAGTCTAGGCAATATAGATACTTCATATGTGAATAGGTCACAGTCCTGACTGTTTACTTTCTTGATGCATAAATACATTAATCCAAAAAGAATAGAAGTAAGTGTGATTGCCTTGTCTGACTGATCACAACTAACTTTTTCACCCGGCAAACATTCATCATGTTTCAAATATGGATGATAATTATGTGAGTCCTTCAGATAAAATACATATATTCCTCCACTCCAGTTACTTTTAACATTTAAAATTGTATTGCCTAAAAACAAGAGGTTTATGCATGAGAAACACAAGCAGTCAGACTCTATTTTTGATCCCCAGACTATAAAAAAGTTATTTCTTCTGTAGTCTCTTATGAAAAAAAAAAGCTGTTTTATCATCATTTTCCTTGTAGATTGCTCTGAAGAAGGTAGAACAAATTCAGTGTGTTGGCCAAAGAAAAAAATTACCCAGAAATGTGCTGAACTTCAAAAAGCTACTGTTCCATTCCCCCACTATCACAGACTTCTGCTGCAGTAGCAAAGTGCTTTCTCTAAAGCAGAGAGGAACCTTGGGTGACTGAAGGTCAAGTCCTTCAAGACTGTGATAAATTCTACACTGTTCAGAAGAGAACATACATCCAGTGTGGCCTTGGGATCACTCTCAATTGTATATGTGTTGAGGAACTGCTTTGTTCTGTGGATGTTCTCTAATTGGTTGCAACCCTCCAAAATTTCACCTATTATTCTGAGTGACCCTGTGCTTTGTAGCACAAAAAACTCCAAGTTCTGGCCTCAATCCACGTTGCCCCTGGACTGCAGCTTGAGCCCAATGCCTTTGGGATGCTCTGAAGCCATGAAAGAGGAAGTAGGGTAGTGATGGAACTTTAAATCAGCAGAGATAAGCCTCAGGTATTTTCTTCCTTTTGATCACAATGTCCTATATTTTGCCACAACTTAATTTAGACAGCCATTCTTCACTATGTAACTTAGCTGCTTCATATCATGGATATCTCACCCTGGATATTACATGCTTTCAGAGAAAAGGAAAGGGAAGAAGTGGACTACACATGAGCCACTGGTGCAAATCATGCTGAGCAAATCCTATAATGTGAAATGCATCTGCTGTGGACACTTGTATTTTGCAGAAGAGGAAGCCAACTTATTCAAATACACTACTCTCTAACAGATAATCCTCACCTGAATGGGTACAAATATTTTTAGGCTGTGACAGAAAGACTTCCACATATTACTAGGATCACAAGAATTCTAATCTCCTTTACTTTTTTATTATATTGCTTGTGAGGATATTTCTTGACATGAAGAAAACAAATACATCTCAGATGCTTTTTTCTTACATGTAACCACTTGAGAAAAGTATCCTAAACCTGTAGTGTTCCATACTGGGTCAATAACTAGTAAAACAAAAGCCTCCTTTTGCCAAAACCGATTGATTACAGAGAAAACATTCTAAACTTCTTTGAAGTTTCATATTAGGCTGAGTCTATTCTATGTCTAGAAAGATTCATTCAATTCTCCATAACGTAATACAAGTTAAAAAGGTGAGGGCCAAGACCCAAGTCAAATAAAAAGATCTACTGTTGATAAAAAAGAGAAGCAGGTAAAATATTGATACTGGGTATATAACACATCTGCACCACTTTTCTGATCTATTTCTATGTTAGGGACTTTTTATCCTTCACTACCTATGTGCACCAATCTTGAGTATTATCTCCGCTTAAATATACAAGAAACTTCCAACTATGGAAATGGAGCTTTCACTGGCAAAGACTTGTTTTGCCAGTTTAAACCATTGGAGCAAATGAAGTGACATGTTCAAAGAAAGCAATATTTTGATACTGCTGGGTTTTCCATAAGGATTTTTGCTAGCGTAGTTAAGTTTATTAAGGAAAGGATAATTCAGCATTTCTAACCGTAAAAGTTATGGCAGAAAAGAAAGAAAACACAAGTCAAACCTAAAATACATAGAAAGTTAGAGAATGTAAGGTCACTTTGTACCTCTGGTTTGAAATGTAACAATTATAGTGCTGATTCCTGCTTGAAGAAATCACTGAAAGCACTGGGTCATGACCTTAGCTGTGGCTGACTCTCCCCAGCCAGGGCTACTTCAGGCTTTTTTTTATATAGACTGTGAACACATCAAGAGACAACACAAGCACCCACATTCAATCTTACTGCCTGTATTTTGGACAGGATTTTCAGGTTTACAATTAATATGTGCCTTTCTGCTTCCTATAGCCAGTGGGCTTTCCAGATAGGCTGACTGTACAGAAACAGATAAAACCTGACTGAAGGCGCTTCCGGCAAAATTAAGAAACATCCAGTGTGTCATTTGTTTTCTGCTGGCATCTCTTAGAGTTACAGGGAAGGTTACATAATAAACTAACCAATGTTTGTGATAACCTTGTACCAGGAAGCAAACATCAACAACACATAACAGCAGTGATGAAATCTTCATCATGGAAGCACAAACCTGAGGCCATAAAGCACCGTTCCGTCCGGGTGAAGGCGAATCATTCGATTCTTCACAGTAACACCGTGCACAAATGATTTCTTGTCGTTTAAGAAGTAAGTGTCAGGCACCCAAAGCTGATCTGCCACTCGGTTATCAAGCGTGAGGTTGAGAGGTATGCCAGCATAAGCCAGCCTCTTATCTCTCCAGTACTGTTGAAAATACATAGTCAAAGTGTAATCCTGGTGAGGAAAAAAAAAAGAGAAGTACAACAGTCAACCATTCTTTGTGTAACTAGGAGAATAATTTCCCTAATGATGGTTTATTCTGCTGTTGATTAAATTTAAATTTAATATTTTTAAATATTTAATAAAAATTAAATATTTGTATCACGGAAAAAATAATTCATATCACTCAAGTATTGCTGTAGACTAAGGGGCATTTCTACTCCCATGAAATTCAGCAGGTATCAGTATCACTTGTCCTGCTCCTGCTTTTCTTTCATGTAGTTCCACTGACAACTGCCTAAAATTATCATATCTGTGGAATGATAAATGGCATAATGGGTAAATACTGCCATCTTCCTCGTTTTTAAAAATGACAGATAAATGGAAAAACATTTAAAGTATTTTGAAGCAGTATGCAAATTTCTGTCTGAAAAATAAGCTGAAGGTATGTTGATTATACATGTACGTTTGTGTGAGACTGCACAAATATTTTCTCATCAACAGACTACACTGATACTTTGAATAACAGTAATTTGTATTAAAGTCCCACTAATGTCAATGTTTGGTTTTCATAATTTTGTCAGTTTTAAGGTTTATGGAGTCTACTGCAAGCTGTGATCACTAATGTAAAAGCCTAAACATGGATACAGAAGCTTAAAACATCCATTTAAAAATTCTTTATTTCAGAATTTGCTAACCTGACTTCTTCATATCATAATAATGCTATATTGAAATGCTTTGAAAGGCTTTGATGGTAGGCTTCATTCATTAGCTTCATGGTATTATAAAACATTAAAAAAATACCTGCGAACATTTTAAAGTTATGTACCAGCACAACTGGAAAAATAAATCACATGAACTAAATAAGAATGTAAGTACAGGCCATTAAAACTCTGATTTTTAAATTACAGAAGCGCTCTAAACAATAAAACACTTCATGAGATTCTTCACAAAATACCGAGGAATTTATGTGATCTCCAAACACATTTAAATATTTAGCAGCAGGTGTGCAAGCCACAGGATACCTGCATTTGCATCTGGTTCTACAAGCTGGTGATGCAAAACCCCTCGGGCTCGCCGCTTGTTTGGGAAAAGGATGCTCAAGTTTTCTAAGCATGGCTGTTGGGAATGGTCCATTCTTGCAATGGGTTTCATGTGGACACAGTCCAACTCCAGGCACTGCTCCTGCCCTGTTTCCCTCAAGCCCTATGGTCTTTCCTTGAAATCTTATGAAACTTGAGCCTGCCTTTCACACTCAGAGACTTTGCATTTTTGATACAGAGATTCATTCTCTTTAATGAGGGAGTTGCTATGGTTTAAAGAAATCAAATCTAATTGCTTAGAAAAATAAATCATTATAGATATCAAGGAAAAGCTGTTCCCATTTTAAGAAACTAATAGGAGGCCTTTGAAAACAAAAGGGCCCAGTGATGGGAGAAAGGAGCCAACGTGGAACTGCCTGGAAGGAGTCTCATTCCTCAAACCTCAAATCTGACGTGACTGCTCAGGAGAATGAGCTCTAACCTTTTTGTCAGCAGCTTTCTTCAGTGGGACTGATGATCCCTGCTCAGCAGTGAATGAGGTGCATGAGACACTGGGTGCACCCGCCTCACTCCCATTACCAGCTCACAAAGGCCACCTCTCCTCATGTTCTCTGCAATCAGTTTTCCAACACTGATTCATTAGAACAAATAACCGCTCTGTTTAATTAAAGCTTGTTTCAATGAACATTCAAAACTCGCTTGCTTCTATACTGGTTTGCACAGCAATGTCAAGAAATTTGGGATTATAAAAGTTGTGGACACAAGAACAGCACACCATAAGCTCACTACGTGTAATTCCACAGTATATGCACAAAATAATACTAAAACATGAAATAAAGAAAAGGGGTGGCACTGTATAACACTGAAATAAGTGAGCTGGCCAGCACCAAAATATAAGAGAAGCAGTACATCTGAAAAAAAAAAAAAGTTTTAGGCTAGCTTTCTTTTTCATTTGTTTTGAGATAAAATATATGCTAACATCTAATGAATGGAGTAATTAATAAGCTAAATAAAACATACATAACAGTAAAAGCAATAATAATCTGGCATTTTTTTTAAAATAAAATTTACTATGTCAGGGAACAACTTTACAAATTATGCACAGAAACAAAACAACCATCAAACATCCAAAACTTACTGTGTCTTGAACAAAAAAAGGACTTCCAAAATACATTCTCTAAGGTACAAATTTCACTAGTGCTTCCTGTATTAACCCTGCTTACTTCTTATATCATCTTAATTTTAAATTAAAAAAAACCCTCAAAACTATATGTCTATTAATGTATATGATTACATTTGCATTTTGTACATTTGGGCTCTGCCAGCCTCACCTGCTCTGAAGATGATGACAAAAAGAAACACGAACCATGCTTGGCCACCATCACACTTTTTCAGTCCCCTCAAAAAAAAAAGGGAGGAGCAAGCTTACATAAGAACTGCACTGAAACTGCTTGGCTGTACCAGGAGTGATAAATGAGCAGGAAAGGCCAGTTCCTGAGGGTGGCTCCACCAAGTTGCTCACTACCTGCAGAAAATATACTTTTTAAAACCCATTTTGATCAGTTCTTATTATTGGATTAACTAATTTTCAAGACTTCATATGTATAAAGAAAGTTTTTTCCCTAGCCTAGACCCTGGAGGAAAATGCAAAAATGGTTTGAGTGTGAACTGGAAACTATGAACTAGATATTACTGGTAAATGAGAAAATGAACTTTTACCACTCAGTAAGTAGTCTACAAAGTTTATTAAGGGCCACCTCCCTCCAGGGAGCATCTGATGACTAGTTCTGATATGGAGGTCAAGAGGGTAGGTGTCTAAAGCCAGAAGAGATTCATACCACTACACCTACTGCATTAGGGTGCTATTTTATGTCAAAGACAGCACAGAGCTGCCAGCTTTAGGAAATTCTAGCTACTGCAAAGAGCAGTGGACAATTTTCTTACCAGCAAAGACCTCTATAAAACGTATTTTATTCCCCAAACAGTACAATGCAACATTCAACATTTACCTCTCCAGATCCTCACAGTTATAACACGCTTCAGGTCAAGCATGGTAACAAAATCACTCAAAGCTCTAACAGCCAACAAACACAGTGCTTCTCAAGTACAGGTGAAATGTCCTCAGAACGGGAAAAGCTCGACTGCACAGGCAACATGATCTTTCTTTTGTGCATTTAAAGACTCTGAAAGGGTCTTTATCCCTACAAGGATAAAAGACAGTGCTGGGCATCCTTGAATTTCTAGCATGGCAACAATGCCACACTAATGTAAGGAAAGGCACACAAGAAGTTTGGATGGCTGTACTTTCAATATAGTTTTCCTTGGTCAAGGGGAGTGGAAAACAGAATTAAAAAACCTCAAATATCCAAAAATACTTAGGATATTTTTCAAGATAAGACATTTAGGTACATCAATAAAGAGGCTGATATCCCAAATAGTGTATAATACATCTGTGGTCTCTGTGGGTACTGTTTATGATTTTAATACATCTTAAGCAAGAATTATAGACTAAAAAATATTGCATGTGCTAACCAAGTACAAAGACATTTTAAGTGTTTTGTACATTATGTATTTCTCTCTTGGACTGAGCATACCATGCAGGAAACACAACTAACCCACTCCTAAAAAGCCACTTCAGACAGATAATGTACAGTACCTAATGCACTGACTATAAGACCAATTAATGAAAAATACTAATAAGCTGTAATAGCAAAGGAAACAATTACTTGTTTTCTATTACAGGGCTTGTTATCTCTAGTTTTCCTCTCCTTCACTCAATAACAGTGAAAGAAAAATTTGAAAATATAGTTTGCTCATCAAAATAAAATTAACATAATTATAGCAGCAATAATGCTCTAAATTTGACTCTCACTGTTTGCTGTCTTACTATATCATGAATCACTGATGTTACAAGTTTTCTATTAGCTGTAAAAATGTTGCTTCAAAATGATTGCTAGATAAACACTGCAATTAACAATTAAGATAGAATACTGATAATATGGCAAATAAGCAAAAGAAAATCTTAATGCAGAATGAAATAATATATTTTAAATTATTGGATATTATTGGAAAAAATGATGCAACAACGAACTATTTCACTGCTTGGGAAGATAGCCTTGTGTCTACCTAACATGCAGGTTCCTGATTTAAATTTGCATTCGGATGTAAATTCACATCCTTGTTTTCTTGACCAAAGGACAAATGTGATTATTACCATCGGTTTCTGGATTATTTAATTTTGATGAGTTAATAAATTAAGTACTCTTTCAGTGGATAAAAAGAGTTCTTGAAAGTCCATGCCTTAGTCTCTTTAATAACTTCAAAGTCTCTTCCCTCACCTGCTACACGATTTCAAAAATTAGATATGGCTCCTGTAGTATAAAGAGCTATTTCTGCACCATTGATGATTGAATTATATTCCTCCCAATGAGCCCAAAGTGAGTTGCAAAGCCAAACTCATGAAACCTATGCTTTTACAACACATCTGTAAATCTGTTACCCTACCATATGCAGAAGAATCCTGACAAATAGATTAATGCACACATTAATTCACATACCTAAAAATGAGTTTAAATAAAGACATATTCAGAAAGGCTACCCATAAGAAAACAGAATTTACCAGCAATGTTAGTCAGTTGTGTGAGATGATCACAAACATTTTTCTCAGAATTCAAAATTTTCTAATAGCTTCAGCAACTTTCATATTAAAGAAAAAAATATTAAAGAAATAATTTTGAATCATAGAATCATTAATGCTGGAAAAGACCTCTAAGATCATTGAGTCCAACCACTAACCACCATGCTCAGCACCAAACCTTATCCCCACATTCCACATTTACAGGCCTTTTGAACATTTCTAGGAATGGTGATTCCACCACTTCCCTGGGCAGCCTGTTCTAATGCCTGAAACCTGTATTTTCACATTATATTTTACTTGTTGACCTTTAGAATTGTCCAGTGTCTAAACAATACAGTTTCTTACTTAATTGCCATAAAGTGGAGAAAGCCACCAAAGTCTGTTTTTCTGTGAAGTGTTTTACAAGAGAACTGCCTGAAGAGAATGTCTCTGGCAATAGATGTAATTCCTGGGCAGCCGGAGTGAAGGAGACCTGAGCAAGCACACAGACACACACACACACTCATCCACTCTAGTCCACCAGAGCTTCTTCTTCTAATGTTTCTTGGCCTACCTGCTGTTACAGTAAAGGTTCACCTCACCTATAAGATCCTGACCTGGGCTTTTCTTTGACGCTGTGCAAAACCTCTACAATACCAACAGGTTGAAAATGTAGCACATATTTTCCCAAGCATGTGGCTACAATACTCTTCCAATTAATAACATGCTAAAGCAGCTCAATCACGCTGATTTCAGTGTGACCCTCCATACATCCACGTTGTCTTGGTATCTTTTGTACAAAATTACCATTACTGTTTTCCTCTTCTACTGAAACATGAAGGAATGGTGTTATAAACAAGAATTATTTAGCCTCCAAGAACATACGTGATTCTACAAAACACATTTCCAAATAAATGTGTGATTACATGGGTCTTTCCTGCCCCTCATACCCTTTGGCACAAGAGGTTCTGCCTCCACTGATACCCCAGTGCCTTCTCCAAAGATCCTGTTTCCCATCGAGCATCCTTGGGTGCTCCGCGGAGGGTTGCCATACCAACCAGCACTTGGCTTTCTGCAGGCAAAGAGAGCACAGTTGACATAGCAACCAGCCAAAGCAGCTTCTCCGCTGCTTTTTGGGCACAGGTGGTGGTCACTGCAGTGGGAGCTTCTGAGCAGGAATGAAGGGAGCAACCAGGACCCTGAGGGGTACTGCCCCAAGCATCTTCCTGCCATGGCCAGCGGAGCTCACTCTTCAAAATCTGGGTATTGGCTCTTTTCTCTCTGTTCCTCTACCCGCCCCAAACTGATGGGGATGCTTTCCTGCTCTTGGGGTGTTCTCTCATCTCAACATCAGAGGACACTAGCTGACAAGAAAGCAATTGCTTGGGGTGAGCTTTGGAAGGTGAATATACAGGAAAAACAAGTTCCTGCAAATATTTAATTTCAGGGACATAGGCAGACAGCCTGGGCTATTTAATCCCTGACAGATGAATGTGGGGGGAGAATACTTCAATATACCTTTTCTGATTCAGAGTATCACAGGTATTACAACACCAAGGCTTCTCAGTAATCATGAATTTTTATTCCCAAAGGACTGATCAAAGGAAAACTAACACACACCTTTACACGTCATGGGTATAATACTCTCTGACCCAGAGCAGAAAGCTAGCAAAAAAAAAAGTATAGTCTTACACTACATCCCTGAAGAGCTGTCCAAGGAATTTGTGATAAATTACATGTGCTGATGGACAGAACAAAAAATTCAGTATCTGATAGGTCGCTCCTAAGAAAGAGGAATAGAAATGCCAGATGTATAGATGCTGTTCTTGAAAACTCTAAAAGAGATCAAGTAATAAAAAATACTATGAAATACCCTTAAAAAAAAGACATACAAAAGAAAAATTATGCTAGGCTAAGTGATTCACTGAACTTGTTTCAAGAAGCACATTTTAATGCCAAAAAGACCTCATGAAAACAGGTACATTTAATTGCACTAATTGAAATCCTGCTAACAACATACAGGGAAGAAAAAATCAACTTCTATCAGCTGTCAGCTGGTTCCCACAATTGAGGCAGCTGACCTTAGAGGGATGGGAACTGACAACTAATGGAGTGTGCCTCCTACACAGTAACAGGATGTGCCACCAGTGAGTTGGAGAAATGAGCTACTGCCCTATAATCTTAAAGCTGTAGGTTTACTTTTTTTGAGCTCGGAGGCATGAAATGAGGTTAAAAATTTGGGGTATACCAAGTACCCATTTTAGAGAATGAAGGACTTTTCACACTTCTGCTTTGTTCTTTCCATAAATACATAATCTTATATCTTTCCTTTGCATTGCTTGAATTATCAATATAAATCTGGAAGGAAAAAAAAAAAAACAACTCAGAGAAAGCCCTGTAAGTTGATATTATTTGTCATATTTATTCAGGCCTTCCAACTTCTTAGACTATTGAATGCATGCACTCTTTTGGTGTCTGCAAGGTGTTCCAACACAGACTCTAAAGTTGGGCACACACAGATGTGTTTTAAATACTGTGGCCATAAATACATAGCTCCATGCCCCTCTTATTTGCTGTGATTAAACATAAAAAACATTCAAAAAATTTTTCAGTAAACAGTATTTCATGCTGAAAAGTCTACTTTTTTTTTTTGTCACCACAGAATAGTAAAAAGATCATTGTAAAGGCATTTGTAGATTTTTTTTAATCACTTCAGAGTCCACAAAAAATCAAAACTGTATTTAGGAACAGAGAGTTGATGGATACACACACTTGAATGAAAACACGTATCTGTTCACATCCACACGTTTTGGTTAAAAAAATAAAGAGTATTTACTCCACTGTGGGAAGAATTTCTTACATTTTCTCGTCTCCCAACCTATCCACTTGCTGACTCTGGGAGCCAACCAATCTCACTGGCACTGGAGCACAAAGGCTGACACCCAAAGTTCTACTTGCTGTCTGTAATTATCTGAAACAGCAGATATTCTTACAGAAAAACCCATTCAAGACAGACACAGTGAACAAAACACCCTTTGAGAGAGAGAGCAAGAGCACATTACCCGTCAAATGCTTTAGCTATGCTAAACTTGGAACATAATCTGTATTTTCAGTACCAGGCTCGGAGGGCATCCTCACACCCTGCCAGAGCCAAGGGCCAGGACTCCAGGTCAACCCCTGGGTCCATCAGCTCCTGCCCCACCGATGCCACAGCCCTGGGCCAAACAAGCCCAGCCCACCGTGGGCCCATGACTTGTCCCCAGCCCCAGGGAGGTGCCCACACCCAGGGCTGGGGCTGTGCTGGTGCCCCCCAGCTGCCCTGCTCTGGATGGGGATGGGATGGGCAGGGCTGCCTGCTGCCTCTCTGCCTTTCGTGAGGATGCCCTGCCGCTTCAGACACCTTGGCCACTGTGGCTCTCTACATGTAAGAGGGTAGTTCATTTGTTCCAGGCTTTTATCTGTTCATTCCAGAGTAAGGGAACGAACTGGAAGAGATTTTTCCTCGGTGGCTGAGGATTGCAAAGGTAATGCCTGAGATATCCTCTGCTGCCTCCTCCCTTCCCTCCAGACATGTCACTCACACTGCCAGCTTCTCTCACATCTTCCTTTCACTCCATCAGTAGTGCTAATTCCAACTCTGTATCTTACAGTAGCAAAATTAGGATGCATGCTAAGTCAAAAGGAAAACATGCATTTACTAACAACTCTTACAGTGGGTGGGACAAACTCACCCTGTGTCACAGCAATGCTCGTGAAACTCAGCAAAGCACAAAATAAATGGACAAACCCCCCCAAATGCTGCACCCAAGAGGACATATTGCAAGCATACCTGATATTTAACATCCACACAAACTTCCTGCTGTACAGAGACCTGTGGAAGAAGTGGAAGAGAGTCTGTCCTTCTGATAGTGTCCTTTAAAGATCAGGCTGTGAGTGATTTTATGGGGAAATATCCTGCTGGAGGAGAGTCTCCCCTCTTGCATGGGATCTGAACATCCTGCAAAGGTCTGCTAAAAACCTTTGGAAGGGAATCAAAATGTGCAATTGCAAAAAGAAAAAGGAGGAGAGTTTCAAACTACAATGCTGCCTAACTCCTTAAGCCACAAACAGAATGGTCTATAAAGGCAGGCATGTCCAGGGGTCCGTGTCCACGTAGGATATTTAGAGCAAAACTGATCCTGTAGCAGATAACTATTTTCCCCTTTGTGTCAACCTCATGTAGTTCAATAAGGCCAAGTGCAAGGTCCTGTACCTGCATCAGGACAGATCCAGGCTGGATGGAGAATGGATTGAGAGCAGCCCCAAGGAGGATTGGGGGGATGTGTGGGAAGTGGGACATGATCCAGCAATGTGCACTCACAGCAAAATTCCTCATATACATCTGTGCTAGGTGGACACACTGATTTCATAGACACACCTCAAATTCAGAAGCATGGGCAGAGACAAGTTCTTTACAAAAACTGAGTTGTCTTTCCCACAGGTATAGCCTATAACCACTGCTCAATTACTTACTTAATTCATCTACTATTGTCAAATATCTCAGAAGCAGGACATGCATTTATGAGGCAAGAAATAATTTTCCCCACGAGGCCTTTGGGTGGAAAAAATGTGTCTGTGTAAATCAGCATGAGCAAGGTACATTATATACCATTGCTTTCAGATAGAGATTGCTATTCTGCAGAGTGGCTCAGCCAGGATGACCAGGTGACCTCCCAAATATGAAAATTATATCCTTGACCATCTATCAACCTCTGCTCTTGCTCCAGCAGTGTCTTTCACGCTGGCTTCAGACAACGTTGTAGGAACGGAGGGTTTAGACTCATCAGGAACTGGACAAACTTTGCACAAAGTCTTTACAGGAAAAATGGGATTCAGATAAAGCTGCTGTAAGTAAAAACCAGGAAGGTCACTGAAGAAGGAGATTGAATTAAAGACTAGAGGAAACTTAAACAGGTGCAGAAGAAAATCTAGCTTGGGGATATATCATAGAGGAGTGAAATTATAAAAAGCTTTGTATCCTTGAGAAGAAACATGGGACAGAAGTTCATAAAACTCAGGTAGGACACAAACTCATTCTGTGCCCGAAAATACCATTTAAAGATAGCATAGGAAAAATAGCAACCAGATCAAATACATACATCCTACTGTTGAAATGCTACAGGTTTTAAATTAAATAAAGAAACGAGGATGCTTAGTTTTAAGGGACAATATTGACCTAATAGGAGTATGAAAGACTTGATGAAAGGAAAGGGAGTCAGTGGAAACTACAAACTACATAGGCAAGAAAAAAAGGATGCAGTATATGTTAAATAATGCTTTGCATCAGATAATTGTTCTGAATATTGCACATTATGGATTAAGACACCAGGAGTACAGAAATATTAGAAAAAGCTGTCACTCCCTAATCAGGATGACAGTGGTGTGAATGAGGTACCAAGAGAGATTTAAAACACAATAAGAAAATAAATTAGTAATCAGAAACTTCAATCACCCCCACAAAGACTGGGTAAATGTCAGGTTGGGGTGTGATGAAGAGATTAAATGGCACCACAAATGACTGATTCATGGAGAAGCTTTTCAGCTAAAAGCTGAAACAAGCCAAGATACCCCTGACTGGGTTCTGAGAAATGTGCAAGTCATGGGGCAAAATGCTGTGACAGAAACACTGGTCATTAACCTGATGGAATTGGGAAATTCTCTTTTAAAACAGAAAATACTAAATTAACATAAATAGTTTTTGATTTCAAGAAATAAAAAACTTGCTTCAAAGTTGGAGAAGATTGTTTATAGTCATCCTAATATGATTTTTTAGCTATCTAAAGCAATTGTTGAATAACAAACAAACAAACTCCAGAATGTTTACATTATTACAACTAAAAATATGTACTTCAAAAATAAGAAGTCACATCCAAAGGAGAAAAAAATAGCTAAGAAAATATACAAGAAAAGCAAAATCAAAAAGCAAGACAAAACTGCCTAGGCATTAATTTTTTTAAGGCATAAACGCTTATAATAAATCATCAATTAATATTAAAAGAAAGCCTGGTAAAGCAAGAATGTTTTATATTTAGATTGTTAATGACCTGGTGTAAGACAAGAAACAGAGACCAGCAGTTTTTGCAACAGTGGGAGGTCACCTGCAGACCTGAATGAGGATGTTTGCAGGCCCCATCATCCTCATAAACATGACAGAGAGGAGATGAACACTGAGGTACCTAAATTTGCTTCAACATTTCTTTGAATAGTAAAAATGAGAAGGTGTGAGTGTAAGGAGGCACAGAAGGACGGCAGTATTCTGTATGCCTGAGTGATAAAACAAAAAAAAAAAAAAAAAAAAATCAATGCTGATGCAAAGTAATGCACATGGGGAAAAAAAAAGAAGCAGTCCTAACTATAGCCTAATTTGTGGGTTCTGAGCTAACTGTGGCCACTCAGGGAAAAAAGAAATTGTGGTATTAACCAGCATTTTTATGAATAAGTCAGTTCAGTATTCTGTAAAGTCAAAATAAGCAAACATTACAACTATTTGGAAAAGAGAAAGGCCAGTCTGAATGGAGCTTTGTGCAATTTGATCTAGTGAGTGGCATCCCTGTACATGGTGGCAGGGCTGGAAACAGATAATCTTTATGGTCCCTTCCAACCCAAACCATTCTATGGTTTCTGAAAGTGTTGAAGAAAAAAGGAAAACTCCCTGCACTGCATCATTTTAGTCGACTTAGACGTTGAATACTGAGTACAGTTCAGGCCCCTGTCCCCACCAGGGCAGAGCATAGCAAGGTACAAGGAACTGCAGCAAGGGGAACGAAGGGCACAAAACTCCATATAAAACCAGGCCAAACATGAAAGGACTTTTCTGCCTACAAAAGAAGCAACTAAGTGATAAGCTGAAAATATCTGTAATAATGTTGTGGAAGAGGCCAACAGCTATTTACTCCTCCTCACTTTTAAGAAACAGAGACCAGCAAATGAAATTACCAGATGCTGGGCTCTGAACAACTGAAAGGATACTCTATTTTCACACATGTATATGTATATGTATATGTATATGTATATGTATATTCAAACCAGGTGGTTCTTACCCACTGCTTGACACCAAAAATAAGCAGATGTCCCAGGAAGCCCTTGAGCAGTTCCATAGTTTGATGCTGGAAGAATATCAGAGAACTAACATAACTTAGTCTCAACCTACTTTTATACTATGCCCACAGCAGGAAACTGAATACCAAGAAAGGCAGATTTCAGGTTTAACTTCATAAAGTCATTCTCGTGTCTTTATGTTCCTGGAGAATGCTATGAAGTCATTTAGGACTCTGCAGTGTTGTTCAGGAGCTGATGTGACTGTCCTGTGGTGTTAATAAGCATTGCTGTCAGGGCTGACAACTTATCTTTCCCAGGGGAAAGGAAGTAGAAATTATAACCTGAAACACTTACACAATTCATTTTTGATCCAACTGCATATGATGATTTTGAACATGAGATTTTTGCAAATAGCACAAATATGTCAATATAGAATATTTTACTGCCTGTCGAAGTTCAGAAATTATTTTAGAGTCACTTCTTTAATGATTTTGCGTGATACTCGTTCACTTTAATTTGTCTAGCATCTGTGCCTGGCAAATGTAAGCAGATGTTTCTAATTATTACCTTTTGATACTTGTATATGCATAGCATGAGTAAGATCATGAAGGAAACAGACTTCTGCGAAGAGGAGGTTAAATACCTTTGAAGCCAATGACATGGCAATGAATCAGATAGCTAAAATATCTATTTTATATTTGTGAAGTTGGCAAATAATCACAAGCCATACATTATTCCAAGAGAAAACATAGTTTGAAGATGATAGATGCATATGAAATTTAAATTAGGTTGGAGCTCGACATCAGAACCATGTTCTTTCCAATTTAAGCTCACAAAATCATAGAATATCCTGAATCAGAAGGGACCTAGAATCATCAAAGTCCAACTCCTGATGAGTTGATCAACAGGGGTAATATCCTTGACCTTATTTTTCAACTGTAACACCATTCACATTTAATTTGAGTGGGTTTTGCCTATTGAGAGATTTTAAATTGGTTAAAACACCAGTTAAAATGGTGCTTTTTAACACAACACAACAATTACAAGCAGAAGTTTAACCATAAACCCCCTGTAGAACCTCTAACCCCACAACTGCTTGTGCAGCTTCTCCACCTCCCTCAGGTACATCTATAGTCTTGGATTTTGGGCCACTTGTTGACAGTGCAGCTCCTGGACTTGCTGCTGTGTCCAGGGACAAACTGCTAGAGAGTCCCTGGAATCTTTGGGGTTATAAAAAGCATGTCAGAAAGGGAGTGTGGTGGGTTTCTAGGGCGATATGATCAGGAAAAGTTGAAATGTGACAACTGCTGTGAGAGCAATGTAGTCTCAAATCAAGAGGTTGCACTGTTCACAGCAAATGCAAAGTTGGTTATGTTATACCAGAGATCATGTCAGTAAAGGAGGAAATATTTTATTTTAAAGTATCTATTAAAACCACAGAAAAATTCTTTTAGCAGTTTAAATTTTAAGAATGTTTATTTCACTATTATGTCACCTGGTTTTGTCCACAGTGTGCAGATAAAATGATTCTCCATATGACCAAGTATCAAAATTTGTACATGGTTCAAAACTTGCAAATAGTACAAATTCTGCTAGATGAGAAAGATGTACCTAAAACCATATTGCATGCCAATATCGATCGTTAGAGAAGCTAAACATTATTGTTCTTCCACCTTATTGTACTATATTCCAATTTTTTTCTGTTTCTATTTATACAAACTAATACTTTTTCTGCACTATTGGCTACTTTTTGTGACAGCTTCTACAGTGTTTATCTTCTTTTCAAATGAGATTTGCAATTTTCAGCTACAAGCAGAAACAGAATTACCAAATTATTAATTAGAAAAAATGTTCTTGTATAAAACAAGAACATAAAGTAACCCCTATCTCTAACTCAGAACTAAATGGAAATCTATGTGTGATATAACCAAGTTTTACATTATCTCTTTAATGTCTGTCCAGGTTCACCTCACAAAGAATTCATTCCTATACGACCAGCTGTTTTACATGGTCCCAAATCCAGCAGCTCACCTTCAGAGTAGAAACTGATGGATGCTGAACATATTAAAACATCTGATGCTATAGTGGGAAAAGAGATCTCAGAAATTTGGCTGTAATGACAGAATGGATGCATTTGAAAAACATGGTTGATTGATTATCTTTTACAGCTATTGATTACCTTTTACAGCTAACTGTAACAAATGTGTTTACACTAAAAAAAGAACTGACTTTCTTTGAACTCAGATTTTGTTCCCCAGCTAAGTGATTTATTCTATGCTTAGAAAAAGGCCTTTGCTTGAGTTATTGATCTATGCATTATTACTACAATAGCATGACGTGGTAGACATATTGCAAATGGATTCATAAAGGGGGTCCCTGATTATATAATGACTAAATACAAATATAAAGAATTTATCTTTCCTACCAGGAGCACAGATTATACATGCATTTGTATGTGCAGAATGCAGCCTCTAAATCCTGGTTCCATGCTACTGCATAGGAGAGAGAGTGTCTTTCTGTCACACTAACTCATCTTTTCAGTAACACGGCTCACCTACCTAGGCCTTAAAAAGGTTCTGGGTTATAGTCAACATTTCAAAACAACTAATTTGTGATCATTCACCAGCCACCTGAAATACATGAAGGGTTGAAGCTATTGTTTCAAAACCTTTACCTGCGGCTATGAATTCTAGAAGGCTAATTTAATTAGAAATGATTTTTAAAATATCACTATGCTTTTTGAAGAAGAAGTATTTATTTCGCATACTTCAAATTTTCAAAATTGATTGACATTTCTTTGCAGGAATAGTCTTCAAGTCTACAAAATGCAATGCCATTTGGGTGTTTCCATTAAAGACAATGACAAATTATATTGAAAACTGTGAAAAATTAGCCCCTGCCTTTCATAAGACTAGACTTTCTTTGACTGTCATACTTTGAGGTACACTTCAGGTATTCTACTAAGTTAATCTCTCTTTTCAGTCAAAAGGAATGAAATTATTTGAAATTGGGGAACAGAGAAGAGGAAAATTGCATGCCCAGGGACTGAAAACAAATATAGCTGATCAGTCAGTAGAAATCATCGATGATGAAGCTGGGTATTTTGGACAGTTACAAGAGCACTAGGCATATGTGCCTAGTGATATTGATATCTCATACCAATGAAATGCATATGTGAAAGATGCTACTATAATCCTAGCATGCAGCTAGGACTTGATGGAAGTCAAAGTGCCACTGCACAAGGTATCAGTTCAAATTTCCTCTAAAATACACTGAAAAGTTCTGGTCACCTTTCTTCAAAAACTTCGGCTGGGAAAAGTGCAGGGGAAGGGCTAATGAGAGCCCAAGGCAAGAGAGCACCTGTCTTCTGAATCAAACGCTGGCTTGTTTAGCTCAGTGACATGAAAAATGGAATGCATGGTGACTCCATCCATGCACTGCATGCACTGTTTCCTTTCAGACTGAGTAACCAGAGATGGGCAGATCATGTGCATCCACATGCAAAACACACTGTCAGCATGTATCTGCTTTATTTACTTTGATCCTGAAGAAGGAAATACTCCATGCTCAGATGTAATTGAAGACAGTATACAGTTGATTGCTTCAAGAACCACCCAGACGCAGTTCTCCACTATTTAGCATTAACTTTTCACAGAAAGTCAAAAAAACCTCCAACTTTTATAAAAAAATAACCAACAGGTCCCTTGTTCTTTTTAAAGGTGTTTAGGTGCAGTTATGATGTAGTCTCCTAAGCTACCTATGATCTTGAACTCCTGACTGAAGCTCTGTGCAAACAAATTGTTCAAATTTTAATGGGAATTCATTACAATATTTTAATGAGATTTTTTTCTTATTTATTAGGAAAAAAACCATTAATTATATTTAGAGGCATCAGTTGCTTAATTAATGTTGATCTGATTCATTGGTTGCTGTCATTGATTGCCACTAATGAAAGAGTCAAGTAGAGTTAAAACCAGAAAATCTGAACTAAACTAGAAGCTGTGGGAATTGTCCAAGCACTCTTAGTCCTAAAGCCACAAATAGTAGCTTTACTTATGCTATAAGTGGCTTTATTAAGCACTATACTTCATATATAGCAATTGTGTTCAAATGTGTACTTCCCACTGCACACATGAGCATTTGGAAACAAAAACACAGACCTCAAGAGCAGTGAAACCATGTGCACAAAATCTGCTGATATTGGAGGGATGAGGAGACAAGACCCTGCTCTGAGAGTGCAGTTTGAATAGCCTGATGAGTCAGGAGACAGGAGCTGCAGCCCTTTGTGCTCTTGTGATTTGAACTGCAGAGTTTCCTAGGAGTGGTCTCATGCCCCAGTACAAGGATCCAGGTGTGACTGATTTACAGGGAAGAGCTCATGAGAGGCTGATGAAGACAGAAGACACAAGCAGGACTAACACTCTTTGGCACCCCAACACCTTGCAAAACCAGGGTGTAAGTTCCAATGCAGGTATAAGCAGTTTCTGCTTTCAGACAGTTTCTACATCATCATGTCAGGATGATATTTTATTTTAAGTATGCTTAGTCTGGCATTCAAGGGGTATTCTCACTTTTGACTGAAAGGAAGCATCACATGGAGAAAGTATTGACAAAAACCTGGAACAGCAGTGATAGGGTGCAGCTTACACTCAAATACTGCTACTCTTGCACTTAGATTGGATGAAAGCACATTCACTGCTTTAATGGAGACCTCTGGCATGTCCATGCCCAGATAAGCATTCTCTAGAACACAGCCACAGCAGAAGAGCTGCCCATTTTGAATTATTTCTGTCGCGTGATTCAGATTCTGGACTGAGCTCAGACAGACAATTTGCAGATAATGGGCCACATTCCGCTAATGTGATGCTATTAGAACTCTACAGGTTCTGATGGGGTTGTACTCCTGTGTAAAGGACATGTTAATTTCTCCCAGTAAACAATAAAATAATGATTCATGTAGAATGCTATGATGCAAGACTAAATACAACCCAAAATTAAACATGTATGCTTCCCTTCTTTCAGGGAAAGCATTTAATGGCTTTTTCTGTTGTGTTCTGCCTGCTAAACATTTCTGCCTCCTATAAAATGTGTTTCTGCTCAGGCAAATCTTCATTTATTGGTTATTTTCTTTTTATTATTCAACCTACAATCATCCATGATACAATCTCTGTCGTGGGAGCTTTATCCTTTTTGCCATATTTTTGTTTCTGAATGTATCCAATGTGATCTGTGCTTTTAAATGCATTTCTCCTCCCATGGAAAACATATTTCTTCCTCTAAATGTATTCTCCCATACTTGTTTCTGCCACTATAAGCTTTTTAGATTACCTTTGTTACAGTATTATCAGACCAGAGCATAGATTCCTCCTTATTTCTCTGCTGTGGATTTAGTCTGAATTCACACAGATATAATGGTGCAGAAACTGAAATAGAACATTTGAAGGTGTTGGAATCAATCTTTTTCCAGAAGCCAGTACTTGTATTTATGTGAATGTGTTTTAATAAATATTTCTCTTCCTTCTGAAAGTGCTGTGAATAACAAGCAATCATGGAATTCTGCAGCGGTGGTCTTAGAAATTTTGCTGGTTGCTGTTTGCTGGCTTTTACCATTTTTCTGCCCATCAACTGTGTTTATTCACTTTAGATGTAACCAGTTTAAATCTCACTTATCTAAACCTCTCTAAAACACATAGATAGTGAATATAACTCCCTGCCTTGGAAAAAAATGCAGATCTTTGAAGCCACCTAAAACCAAACAATTTTATCAATACGCTCAGGTTTTTACATATTATCTGAGCTACCCAGACTCATGTTTATGAGGACCATAAATTCAACAGACAGAAGGAAGAGGAAAGACTAAAAGACTTCTGAAGTTCAACCAGAAACATTCTGCATTTTGTTCTAAGATTGACATGCAGGTAAAAAAGGTAAATGGCTACTGATCCCTCTCTTTCTGGCAGCTTCGTGGGCTGATACTGCTGTGTGTTTTAATGTTGAATTACAGGAGGAGGTAATGGTTCGTTCAGGTCACACTACCTGGATATTTATGCATACAGCATTAAGGAAATGGCACTTAGTAGTTTGGAGACTTTCCTTTGAATTATATAGATTTCAAACCAGTCTGTCCAGAGGGCCTCAGGACAACTGTTGAGAATAATTAAAACATTCACTATCAAGGAATGAATCACAGAAGATTGCAACCAAACTAATCTGATGCAGGGACTGCATTTCCTTATTTGTTGCCTTCATAAACAACATATATCACAACCTTCCCAGGATGCTGAAACATCCTTCAGATGGATTAGCCAAACTATTTCTAAGCAATTTGAAAAAATCCATTCTAAAAATAAGTAATTCTATTCCAAATATAGCACCCTTACTGAACATTTTGTTCTTTTAGTCTTCACATGTTGCATCTTTACTGATCAATTCATTCTTTACTGAACATTTTATTCTTTTACTCTTCATATGCAAGGAAAAAGTTGACACCTTTTACTCAAAAGATACTAAAATATTCTGGAGTGTACACACTTTCCCTTCACTGATCATTTTAACTGTGAAGTTGTTACCAGAAAGTTTGAATCAGAAATTCTTCAGCAATCTTGGTCCAGCAAGTTTTAAGCTATAAAGGAGCTTCCAACATTCTTTGTTGTTTTCTGTCTCAGAAGAAAACTGGAACAATCATAAAACCATAAAAATTCAGCCCTAACATGCTAAACCTGCAGTGCAGTTTTTACTAGGGCCTCCAACCATAACGATGAAATCCCATTCATTTTGGGTAGCTGTCACTCCACAAAAAGAAACATCACAACTGATTTGTACCCGTTTGCACCCGTACGATTTAGTTACAGTCTAGAAATAATCCAAGTAGCAGAGATGGAAACTGTTTGGAAATACAAATGTTCTGTTGCAATGAAGTCAGTCTGGCTTGAGGGGTTGTGCTGTCTCTCGTTTGGCAATACAAGAGGCAAATATTTTGATTTTCTATTGCTGTCACATGACACAGTGTCACTAGCTGATAGATTTTAAACCAGAGCAAATGAAAGGAGCACAGAATGACACCCATACGCAATAGATACTGACCCTAAAGTATTTCTGTCGTATTTTCAGTGAGGCTGGAGGGAAAAAACCCAAACTCTAGCACACTTAAGAAGCCTTGCAAGTATTTCAGCAAATGGAGATTCAGTATTTTTGTAGTTATGCTTTTCACCAGAGAATCCAGACTTCTGATGAAAGAATAGAAATAGCTGAAACACTGGGAGAGTAGCTCCTTTCACATGATTCAGTTAGGCAAGAAACGCTGCAGTTGTTGGAGATTTAGTATCTTCATAAATACACATATGAAAAGCAGAAAGGACCCAAGTAAAAGTCATAGAATCACTCAATGGTTTGGGTTGGAAAGAACCTTAAAGACCATCTAATTCCAACCCCTCCATCATGGGACACCTTCCACTACATCAGGCTGCTCATCCAGCCTAGCCTCCAGGGATGTGGTATCCCCATCTTCTCTGGGCAACCTGTTCCAGTGCCTCACCACCCGCAGAGGAAAGAATTTCTTCCTTCTATCTGATATAAATCTACCCTCTTACAGTTGGAAGCCACTCCCCCTGGTCCTATCACTACAAATCCTTGTACTCAGTTCTCCAGCACTCTAGTGGGCCCCTTTAGGTACTGGAAGGTGCCATAAGGTCTCCCTGAAACCTCCTCCAGGCTAAATTGTCCCCACTCTTTCAGCTTTACTCCATAGGAGAGGTGCTCCATCCCTCTGACCATTTTGGTGACCTTCCTCTGAACCCCTTCCAACAGTCCCTTGTCTTTCTTGTAGTGGTGACCTCAGAGCTGGATGGAGCACTGCAGGTGGGGTCTCATGGGGGCAGAGGTGGAAAACCACATCCCTTGACCTGCCGGTCACGCTGCTTTTGATGGAGCTCAGGATGTAATGTGCCGGTCCCAATACTGACCCCCGGAGGAATGTCACTGGGACATGGGGCAGTTGAGTGAGACCACCCAGACAATGCTTCATCCACTGAGTGGTCCACCTGCCAAATCCAAATCTTACCAGTTTAGAGAAGAGGAGCTTGCGTGGGACAAAGTCAAATACTTTTCTAGGCTTGCACTATCACTTGCACTATCGGTGAGGAGACCTCTGCACGTGTAGTCCTGGGAGAAAGACAAGACCCACAGATGGGATTTTGGGTGGAGTGCTTATGACCTTCTTATTTCTGAACACAAGGGAGATTTCTCTTGTATCCACACAATAGGACCAGGAAAACAAGACTTTTCAAATACGCTTACTTTTTTATGTTTCCCTTGTAAATAAACCCCATTGCTAGACCAAGCAACACCAAACACATTAATTTCCCTTTCTCACCAAACCGGGTAACAAGATCCAGTATGCTGTCACTCTGCATGAATCTCAACAAAGTAATATCCAAATGTGCTGCTACAGTTGTAATGATTAATTAACTAATATTCAAAATCTATTGACTAATATTCATACAAATTTTCATTATTTAGCATTTACAAAATTGATTCTGTCTGGAATACGCATCATGAAGCATCAGACGAATGGAGAAGATGAAAGGAGACATGGTCAGAGGCTGTTCATAAATTAATGTACTTTAATACGCTTGAAATAATTTTTCAGAAAAACTTTATTTTTCACTTCAAACGTTGAGACATACACCGCTGTTGAAGTAGAGATAATTGACACCCTGTGGATGCAGAACAGAGACAGACAGTTTTACTTTATACGTGCAATATAAAAAAAAGGTAAACAAAGGAATTCCTAATTACCTCTGTATTGAACTCAAGAGCTGGCTGAATCAGCTCACTCCTAGAGATATGCTACCATTTCAGTGCTTCCCACTCAGTAAAACATCAGTCTACAACAACTGGAGTATGTGGTTAAAATACAAGATTTGTTAATTTCCTGCTCATAGAAATTTTATTATCTCATTAAATGAAATTAATTTAAAAAAACAAGTTGCCTGCTTAAGAAATAGCAAAAGCATCTTCAGCTTAATGCCTTTGCTGAGGGTAGCAGGTGAAAACACTTCTTTTTTCAGAATCAGTGACTGCCATTTCAGGCTGCAAAAAATAGAAAGCAGTAAAATGTCAGCTGACACAATGAATATCTGTATAAAAGCAATGATACAACTTGGCTAAAGCTAGAGAGATGTATGTGATAGCTGAGGGCAGTAGAGCTGTCAGCCTGCTATGCAGATTTTATTGTATTTCTTATTAAAAAAAAGAAATACCATTTATACTGTGCACTACAGATATAATATTTTTGCTTTTGTTAGTGCTTACTTTTCTATCAGCACTTTTACTTTGTCACTGACATAAATTTGAAGTATTAGTAGCCGCAGAATAAAAGCATGCAACAGGATGTAGACTTAATTAACTGGCATCTGCTTGTACACTTGTTCAATTAAATCAGGTCAGTACAAGTGTTAAAGCAAACTTGATCAAAAAGTAATCTTATTTACTTAGATAAACAAAATAATTGCATTAATCAAACTAGAGCATCTGCCAAATTTCCATTATGTCAGTTTTAGTGAAGAAGCAATCCCAAACTCCACAGGCAGCCACTCCAGTGCTTCTGAGGATATTTGACCTACACAAGTGCACATCATTTGCATCCCCATAAACATGAGAAAAATACATTTCTTTCTTACATCTGTCCTCTTTTGGTAGCTTTGGACTATTATGTGACCTCTCCTACCAATATAATCTGGCTGGCACTAATTCAAAGAGTTTGTTCCTGCCAAATAGTTTTCCCTATGACAAAAAAGCTTCCTACTTCTTCTGTACTCCCACACATATTTACATCCATCTTTGATAGCCTGTGGACTGTCAGGCCTTAGCAAACACTCAGAAAAGTTTGCAGAAAATAAACTGTTCTAGCTGAAGAAAAACTAATTCAGAATGTTTTTATCATCTGAGAAAATAAGTTAATATTCATACTGTCCACTGCAGTTGGTTTGATGTTGTTGCTCTCAATGGCAGTACATAAAGACCATGAGCTTATAAAAAACAGGACAAGGATTAAAAGAGTATCTAAATGTCAAATAACTTAGGTAAACTGGGGTCATCAGTAAACACTGTGGTGAAGCCAAAATGTATTTTCCTGGTACACAATGCTGATGTGACAACAGATAAGAACAGTGAGAGTAGCAGCAAACGATGTAAACCACTTCCTACCCATACCAGTTCAAGCCCTTATTTTTTTTTTTACAAAAAAAAAAATGACACCATATAAAAACAGGATGGAAAATCAGTGAAAATCACTGATAGGAGATTGTATTCCCTTTTTTACTCTTAATGAAGCAAGAGCACAAAAATTATAAATGAAAATAAGAAGAACATTCTACCCAACAGACACTGTTAACTTACACTGTAAGAATTTAACATAAACTCAGCAAGATCTTCCAGTTTTCATGTTTGTGTGTGCACATTGCTTGAAAGAACATATACATAAAAAACAATATTTTTTCCTGAAATCTGTAAAGTAGTCATGGAATCATATTTGTTCTGAATAACAACCATTACAAATATGAGAAAACCTATTCAAATCTAGGACTGTAAACACTCAATATGAGATAAATTAACTTAGAAAAGTTTGGGCTTTTTTCCCAAACAGTACTTATTTTAGGGTCTCGTAAGACTTCAGTGACTCTTTACAAAATTATTCCAGTCCACAGCATACTGTCTTCAAGTGTATTACTAATAGCTCATTTAGTGCTCAAGGTTGTGAATCTGGCATCCAAACACCAGTTTGTGACCTTGTAATACAGTAACCCATCTCACATATTTTATAAAAAAGAACAGATTCACTCTACTGGATACTTGACATAAGAACAGTGAATGTTTGGCAATTTCAGACAACCAGATGAAGACGCCATTTTCTGAACCATCTAGTAGCTTGCTGGCTACTTCATAAAACAGCTCCATTTTTCCCATTCCAAGCCATGACTTCTTTTTCCCTTATGCTTGCCTTTTTCCTCTCCCCTCCCCTTCCCTAACATATGCTTTTCTTACTCCAATTCTTCTCTTCTCTTTTTTTTTTTCTTTTTTTCTTATAAAAAATAGCAACATCCATCATTAGAACCACTATGCAGCAAAGGCAGTGAAAAGAAACTCAAGTGATTGTTGTGTGACAAGAGGAATGGTACTCCTTGAGCTCACCCAGGATACTCTTGCTGTATTTTAGTGCTATTCTATCACATTCTTAATTCTCCAGCCCTGGCTTCCTCCTGAGCAGAGATGCACACAACCATTTCCCTGCAGAAAGATGCGATTGCATATTTCAGTTACAGCTTCCATATTCTGAACACTTGTGATCACAAAAACTCCTTCACTGCCAATAATACCACATATTGCTGGACACTAAAGAGGCAAAAGCTTCTAAGGAAAGAAATACTATACGCTATAATAAACATCTGAAATGAGGCCAGGCTTGTATTTTGTTTTATGAACAGTAATTCTAGGTACAGGCTACATGGCAACCACTTTTTCTTTTTCATGAGTGACAGAAACAAGAAAAAAGAAAACTGCTATTAATTCTTCAGAGAGCATCAAGTCCTTAGGCCTAGGGTCACACTGCTGTATTTCAAGTACTTACATGAATGAGATACGTAATTGCCCCAGGCCAGTGGAGAAGAATATTTAGATCTTTGACAAGCTGAAGCCTCTGAGGGGCACTTCCCTTTCCATTGACTGTATATGCAACCTAGGACAAATGCACTCATAATTTAGATGTCTCATATGAAGCCCTATAGAGATTTCATAAGCAAGTTACTCAACCTGGACTAATTAGGGCTGAAACAAAACCATCTCTGAACAAAATACTGTAGACTCCAAATTAAATGTCTATTGCAAATGCAGCTTTAGATTTGCTGTTCCAATTTGCACCACATAATTGCAAGCAACTGTTGCCTGTTTCAGCTCCTCCTTACATTTCTAGAGCTCAAGAGTTGGTATTTGTTTGTAATGGGCTTAGAAAAAAGCTTTACATTTCACTTTCCTGATGCCTCTAAATATTCTGTTACAGGAAGGATTGTCTACTTACCCCTCAAGAAAGTAAACAGATAACTAACCTTTTCAAGTACAGCATATGTCTCTATAAATATTTCACCACACATTTTGTTGTAGAAATAAAGTAAGAAATAGCACACCCACTTCCACTAGAATTGATTCTGGCACTTACACTTGCCAGACAGACTCAACGACTACTGGACAAGCATTGGTGTGTGGCTGTCATCTTACAAATACATTTTAAACTCTAATCCCAAAATTATAAATAAATAATTTGTATTTACAATCCCTACCTTAATTTTGTTAAAACTTTCTAAAGCTGTAATTCAATATTTATGAGAAAAGCTCTGCTGTTTGGTTGGTTTTTCATTTACTGAAGGGAAAAAGGGGTTAAGTGAACAAAGAAGGATCACAGAATCATCTAGGGTGGTAAAGATGTCCAAGATCATTGAGTTCAGTCTTTGACCAAACACCACCTTGTCAACTAGACCATGGCATTGTCCCACATTGTTTCTTGACCACCTCCAGGGACAGTGACTTCACCTCTTCCCTGGGCAGCCCATTCCAATGCCTGACCACTCTTTCCATAAAGAAATCTTCCCTGATGTCCAATCTTAATGTCCCCTGGTGCAGCTTGAGGTTATATCATCTCATCCTGTCACTGGCTGCCTGGAAGAAGAGCTTGACCGCCACCTGGCTATGATCTCCTTTCAGGGAGCTGTAGAAATTACAAGGTCCCCTCGAGTTTCCTTTTGTCTAGGCTAGACAAGCCCAGCTACTCCAGCCACTCCTCATGGGACTTACCCTCTAGACCCCTCACCAACTCCACTGCCCTTCTCTGGACACACTTCCAGCACCTCAATGTCCTTCTTTAATTGAGGGGTCCAGAACTGAATATGGGATTTGAGGTGTGGGCACACCAGTGCTGGGTACAGCAGGACAGTCACTACTTTGATTCTGTTGGCCACACTATTGCTGATACAGGCCAGGATGTCATTGGCCTTGTGGGCCACATGGACACACTTTGGCTCATGTTCAGTGGCTGTGGACCAGCATCCCCAAGACTTTTTCTGTTGAGAGATTTTCCAGTCATAAAATAATTAACATTACAAAACAAATTTTGACTCATAATCATCATCAGACCCTAAGCCCAACCTAGTCTTATTCTTATTTCCACAGAGAAATAAATTCTTGGTCTAGAGAAATGATTAATCACAAAGCCAAGCCAGTATTTCTATCTTAGAAGCATAACACGGGGAAAAACCCTGTCTGCTAAGCAATTTATTACAATAGGTGTAATTGTGGAGAGGTGACTGGATCTCTGACACTGAAATTCATCCTCCTAGAGCCTACTGTATTTCTGCACTCTGCTCTGGCACATCTTGGTGTTATCTGGTCCTGTGCTTCACAACACCCTGGAGTAATGCCTTCGGCAGGCCTGGAAGCTGATTCTCCTGTCCCTTTGGTACCTGTGAGCAGGGTTTTGTTACCAAGATGCACAAACCTATTCCTCTTGGATAGCTAGAACTTCTGCACAAGGCTGCAGATGGGATTTATAATTATCAGATGAGCCTGGAACTCTATTCCTGGAAGTGTACCTGGATGCCAGATGGAATAATTGCAACACCCAAAGGGACACTGACAAGAGATGCTGTGATTGAGCCAAGGACTATAAAACTCTCAATTACAAAATTAACACAGATTTAAAGAAAGGAAATAAAAAAAAGGAAGAAAGAAAATAGAAAATAGATGACCAGAAGTTGCAAAGGTATTGGACTGAAATAGCTAACCACATCAGAAGCAGCAGCCAAAAATAAGCCCACAGATTCTGATTCTAAACAAATTTCATGTCTCCTCTGTAAATTTTCCCTCTTTCTGTTCTATTTTGCTAATTTAGTCATAGAAGGAGCCTCACACTGTTTCATTTTTTCTTTAAAAAAAAAAAGGTATGAATGATTACAAGAAATACTTAACTGATTCCACTCCTTTTCAGCCCCTGTCTGTAATGTTAATTTCCAACTTTTCCACCCAGACACCCTCAGAGTACACTACCTGAATGGGAATTTCAACTCTCAAAGCTGCAAAAATCTCCAGACAAACAGTGTTTTACAATATATGCCCTGCTAGTGTAAACATTCATTTTCCTGAATAGCTCCTTGCCAAAGTCTTGAAAGACAGCAGGATTTTTACCTCGAGTAAGTGATCGGTTCTTAATATCTCTGTGTGTACAGGAAATAACCATATAGAGACAGTATCTTCAAGGAATTGAGCTTGCTGGTATAGAATTTGTCCTTTAGAATTACATGTCTGGTACCTGTGCTTCTGGTTCAAGCACTCCGGTTCTTTCCACATAGAAAGGGGAATAAAAATATAACTTAATTACACCAATATTACAGTTCCTACCTATTTTTTGACCTAAAATTATAAAAGGAGTAAGTTTGAGTATTCAACTATATGCATATCTGAAGACTAGAAGAGTGTCTACTCTTTATTCATCTTCTGTGTTCAAAAGTAATCTTTGAAAATTCACAAAACTGAGTCAACAAGAACAGCAGGGAAAGATTCAGCTGTTCTCATTAATTCTACATCAAATTAATTGAGCAACTTAATAGCAGAAGTGTATCTATCAGACATCACTCATTTTACAGTCATTAAAACTCAAGGTAAGAAATGTTGGATGGAGAGTAGAAGAGCTGTTAAGATACAACAGAAGGGCAAAATCATACTCCCTGCAAATTGTTGCTCAACAAAGGCAATTTTACATATTTAAAATTTTTTTACAATAATTATTTAAAAGCTGTTGAACAAACTTTTGGGCTTTCAAAAAGGCAATATTATTTAGTTCTGGGACAGAGTAGGACCAATTCTGTATCATTTGTGTGCATTCTCTTGAAGAAATCTAGTGAGGCAAAATAAAAATAAGCCCATCCCATGAGGGTGTCTATTAGAAAGTGGGAGAAGACATTAGTGCCATTTCTGAGTGTGCTTTCTGGGGAAATTTGATCAGGATAAATGTACTGGAAGTGTAGAGGTAGACAAACAGGAAAATTACTCCAGGCAAAGCTGCTGTACAGACCTTCCAAGAGAGCAGCTTGAAACAGGTTCAGCAATGAGCTGACTTCTGCTGATGGCTGACAAAAGATTGAGACAGAAAAAGGGGAAGGAGCGAAGGAAGGCAGGAGCTTTCAGTGTGATTCAAGCCACTGTAGCCAAAGAAATCAGAAATTCCAGTGGGAAATCTTAAAAGGCTGCAGGTATTTCAAGTGGATGTTGACTGATTTGAGTGACCAGCTGAAAATAATGCTGCCCAGTTTGGTGCAGCCACAGTAGAGCTGCTGCTGCACAACACTACCCGTGTTTGGCACAGCTAAGAGGAGCTTTTACTGGTTGTCTGGAGAGACCAAGGACTTTGAGCAAGTTGCTCCATCTGAAAAGGAACCATGAATGATTAAGCATTGGATGTATGTGTCAGAGTACAGGGCAGTCCTAAAAGAGCCCTCAAAGGTAAGCCATGCATCCGCCTGACTGCTCCCAGGTTTCTGCCCCCTTGCACAGGGTTCCTAGACTGTCTGCAGAGAACAGAACAGGCTGGCAGAAAAACACAAACCTGGGACATTGCTCTAAAACACACAGGTGCACGGGTTCCTTCAGAGAAGCTATGGATAGCGATAGCAACCAGAGAGACTAAATCTAAATTATACCTTTATTTTCAAACACACAAGAAAAACCAAGAGCAACCTGAATACCAGCAGATAACATTAGGAGCAAGGATGCAATTTTACCTCCCTGGGAAAAGAGGTTAACATCAGTAGGCTTGCAGTACTGATGCCAGATGGACTGTTTCAAGCGTCTGTAGATCAAACTGAAGTCTTCAGGCAAATCAGAGACAAATACATGTCAGTGTCCATGACTCACTCATAAACAGTATCAGGGAAAACTAAACCAACCAAATAAGCAAATGCAAACAAACCTGGAGGCAGAACTTTCTATGTTTTAGGCATTAACTGAGAAGGGTAATGTTGTAATTCCTCTGTGGTCAGCTACTCTAGCAGAGACATAAGGCAAAATTAGTCCAGCTAAGCAGGACAATTTTGATAGAAGTGTGCAAAGCATACAATCAGAAACAATATGCTTTTAAAGTAAAAAAAATTGTTTACACAGAAATGCGTTATACACGTGACCAGAATATTGCAAAATTCTAAATGAACATTTTTCTGCTTGGATTAGCTATGCTAAATGGGCAATAGTTTTGCCCCTTCTTCCTGTTTCCTCTTTCTTCACAACTCGGTGCTTAACACAGTGCCTCTTAGTTCAGATTAAAGTGCGAAGATGTAGGTTATTTGTGGGGAAAAAAAAAAGAAAACAGCAGGATTTTTACTAATAATTTAGCAACAGAACCAAGAAATACCAACATTTTGGAAACGCCAAGACGGTACTTTAGAGCCATGCTTTGCTTTTTTCCATGGTCTACATATAAAGCAATTGCTTCAGTCTCAGGAAGCTTCCCTGCATGTCACCTCCAAGTGATGACACTGGTGAATCTCAGCAGCAAGGGGCCTGCTTCTTGCCTGTAGAGAGCTGCTTCTTGCAGTGCTTTGTGAGCACGATGCCTGGGAAGGCTGGAACTGAACTTCCATTCACAATCTCTTCCCCACTCATACTTGTGTGGGAGAGCAAGAGCCCCATGGTCTTGCTTTCTCCTTCTCTGTTCCCATACCCAAATACATGGGAGACAGCCTATGGTAGCATCTAAACCAACAAGCTACACCTTTTCAATTTCCAGCTTGGATTAATCAAATCAGCTATAAGGACCATTAAAAAGGAGGCTAATGAGACAATACTTAACATCACAATCAATGTGAAACATTTGAAATACAATCACAGTAACAAAAGCAGAAAAACAGACTTTGAACTACTCAGTACAAGAAAGAAGGAAAGCAAAAAGGGACTGCTACATCATTTTCTGCAATTCTGAAAAGCTAAGTCTTTCATCTCCAAGCTACTGCAGTAAAATATAGTACTTATAGAATCTGAAATAGATTTTCTGAGGAAAAAGATGTACCAATTTCATGCCAGCCATAGAAATACTATTTTTTTGTTGTTTTCCAATGACAGTCATAGTAAATCTTAAGCATGAATCTTAAGCTTGCATAATCCTGCAGCTCATTCTCTCTTGTTTGTGGATTTAATTAGAGATGGATAAGGTATAGCCCAGATAACTTTAAATATAGGAGAAAATATTTACAACAAGTTACACAATACAGTAATTATATTTCCCAGTGCAAATGTATTATTTAATTTGTTTAAAAACATATGCCAAACACCTTCCTCTAATAACCATCAGCTAGCAACACAGAAAAGATGTGAAGGGTGTACAGTTATGCTGAGTACTATCTGGTGGAAGCTTTAATTTGCATGGAAGTCCCTGTGAATGCATATTATGTAAAACAAGTGTTGAAAGAATAAACAGGGAAAAGGGATGGACTGAGGCTTTGTGGTCTGAGGTAGCTGTTTGTGTTTGGTACTTTGATGATGCTACAGAGTTGTTATAGCAACAGGCCAGAAGCCTCCTGGGGAGAAAAAAAAGGAAAAAGCCCCCAATAAACCAAAACAGTTTATGTGACATGTAGGTCACTGTGCATGTTTTGATGGAACAGGCATGGAGAAGGGACACTGTCCCATTCCATAACCTCAGTAAAAGCTTAATTTCTCCATTTGTTTCACTTGGGACTTTACGATCCATTAGACTCTACAATCAAATGTGCACATCCCTTCTTTAATCTAAATAAAATCTTAGCCAGTCTGGTCAAGTAGAGGAAAATATATGAGGATATTACAAAAAACAGAGAACATTTTCCTGACTGTATTGGGTCTGGCTGATCTGGAGTTCATTTTCCTTTGGCAGCCCTCACAGTGCTGTGCTTTGCATTGGTAGCTGCAAAGGTGCTGATAACGCCCCAGCTTTTTGGCTACTGCTGAGAAATGCCGGCACAGCACCAGTGCTGTCCCCTCAACATTCTGCACCCCACCAGCAGGATGGGTTTGGGCAAGATCCTGGGAGGGGACACAAGCAGGCCAGCTGACCCAAATTAACCAGAGGGACATTCCAAACCGTGAGACATAAGCTCAGATATAAAAGCTAAAGGAGAGAGGAGGAATGGGGGGCATTTGTTATTTCACAGTATTTGTCTTCCAGAGCAGCCTCTGCATGTGCTGAAGCCCTGCTTCCTGGGAAGCCTGAACACTGCTTGCCGATGGGAACAAGAGATAAATTCTTTTTTTCCCCCTCTGCTTAAGTATGTGCCAGCTTCTGCTTTTTTTTTTTTTTTTTTTTTTTTTTCTTTAGTAAACTGCCTTATCTCAACCCACAAGTTGTTTTCTATCTTTTTCTCTCTCTCCCCTGTCCCACTGGGAAGGGGAGTGATAGAGCTGCTTGGTAGGCACCTGGCACCCAGCCACGGTCACCCCACTATACTGACTGTTTCATAAAAGCTCTGAAAATCCCTAACTTTTCCTCTCCTGCCACTCATGCCTTCACCTCACTTCCTGCTTTTGTGATCAACAACACCAGCAACTTCTAATGTAAGTGTTTTGAAAGGATTAGTGTGGTAAGGTGTCGGAGTCCAGGACATCCCTCTGACTGCCCTGGCTGTCTCGAGACCCTGGCATAAAGTCAAAAACACCTGTGGCTTCAATTTTAGTCTGTGGAAAAAGCTGTCAATTTTGTATGAGGAATTACAAGCCACAAGGGTTTGAGTAGTGTGATATTTAGATTAACACAGGGTGGAAAAGTAAAATTTTGGGGTTTTTTAGAATATAATTTAGGGGGTCAAGATGGAGGAATTTGAGTATGTCCTAGCCTTCTTTTCCTTCTTCTTGTCCTCCATGTCTTGGTGTGATGGTGACACTTTTCTATTGGTTTAAGGTAGAGACACAGTGTCCAACATAAATGTTAGATATTGGTACGGGAACTGTGAACACAGTACACGTAGTTTTGAGTCTATAATGTGGGAGCTGCCCGAGGCTCGAGGGAGAATGCTATGGTGGACTTGCTAGGCAGAGCTCGGCAGGTCAGAGAAAGAATGTTAGAGATAAGAAGAAATAAACAACCTTGGAAACTCAATCGGAAGCATTCCAGACTCCTTCTTTGGCTGCGGCGGGCTGGGAAGCCAAGACTCTACGATTTTGGGGTCACCCTGACCTTCAGAACCCAGATAAATCATCAGTAAGAGAGTTGACCTGCCTTAGACTGAACTTGGAAGCATGGAAACTCCTGAACTGCAAACAATGTCAGGCTCTTCATGTTTACTATTCCTAATGATTTTCTCAAGAATAATAGCTCGTGTCTGGAAATTTCAAGAAAACATTTTCCATTTTATTACTATAAAGCACCAGTAAGGGAAAATTCATCATTATAGGCCAATTTTAAATATTAAAACTATCCAGATGTGTTATCCTTACTATTTTTTTTTATGGCAGGAAAATAGTGAAAAAAAATTATTTAGCAATGCATCACAAGAAAAAAGCACTGAAAAGTCTGAATTTTAGTATCTTCATCATCTTGGGTTATTAAATTAAAAGGGTTATTTCAGAAATGTATTGATTCTAAACATTCATGTCAGCATTGGTGTGGTGAAAGTCACACATCACCTTGATATAGTAATGAAGATTGATTATAAAGAACCAAAGCAACCTAGACAAATGCTCACATCTGGGTGCATGGCATGTAGCATATTGTAGTTTTTGGTTTAAATTGTCAAATGTAGATACAGGAAGGGTAACATCAAATTATGACAACTACATTATTTGGATACAGCAAATCTAAGTTTCTAAAGCCTTCAGGGCTCTACAGTATGTCAAACATTGTTACATTCTCATGTTTAGTGGCCCTTAAATGTGTATCCTAATTATGTAAATACCTACATTTTACATAAAATTCCTCAAGGACTACTGGCAGGCAAGGGGACACACCTTTTTCATAAACAAACACACACCAGGAAGCGGGCTCCCCAGTGTTTCAGCTCTTTTTAACCTAGGACTGGCACAGAGCTGGAGGACGAGGTGAAGTGCTTGAACAGGCACAAGCAGAGAATGACTTTTCACCCACTTACCAAATTCATGTAAGACAAAAATGTAACTCCTTGCACTATGCAGGGAACAAAGATATTTTCCAAAACACATCCAGTTCAGCCCAGAAAGGAATTAGCCCCTGTACATTCAGCTCCATGGGTATGTGCTGAGGATGACTAGCTGGCTGAGGATTACTCATGGCTGTGAAACCTGCTCTCAGCTTTCACAGCTGATAAGCACACAGTGCACGGCCTTTTGGCTGCCTATATTTGTACCACTCTGCTTAGAGGGCTTTGCATTAGCTTAGTATTGGTCAGGTCATTACATCAGGCATCAGTGCTTCCCCATAAAGCAGAATGATTGCCTGAAGCAGTTTTAATCAGTTTGTAACTGGAAATGTTCCATACAGGTCAATGGCTATCAGCTGTTGAAGTGTGCATAATGTAATTAGCATGGGCTACAATTGCTATATTTGACTTAAATAAGGGCCTTTTTGCTAAAATCCACCACTCTAGATATTGAACTCTCTATCTTGCAGTAGTGTCATAGTCCATGGAGGCTTTATTCTCCAAATCAAGAAATATGGACTGTTTAAATAGAACCATTATGCATAAATACTTCTGGAGGGTCAAGAAGGTTGAAAGGCCTGTTTGGCTTTCTACAAGTCAATATTCTGCTGCCCTAGCTCTGCAGAATTTAAAAGCTGTCTTTCTCTTATTAGTCAAAATAGAACATGTATTGATTAATACATGTTGGGGTGCATGGAAAATATTACTGCTGTTACCACATGCCTTGTAAAGCCCTCCACAGACTGTTCCCTGTTATGTCACACATTATTCACCAGACAGCAATTTTGTCTTCTAAGTCTTTTGGACTCAGCTGTCTTATTTCAGCAGGACCTTGGAACAATAACTCTCTGCTCCTAGATGTCGGCACCCCTAAAAGCATTTGTGAACTAAAAGGTCAATACCTTTCCTTCAAGCTCCCGCCAAGCTTCAGGATTTCCTGCAGCTCCTCCTCAGCTAAAGCAGTGGACAACTTTTGAAGAATTTCCCTGTGTTTCTAAGTTATTCAGTAATTAAACAGACCTGCCTTTGAAAGGAAGGTCATGCAATTATTCTGAGGAAATCAAGACAACTTTTCCAGGCTCCTGATAGTGTTGCCCTCTCATTGCATTTTACATATTTAAAACCTAACTTTCGTCATAAGGTAAAATTAGCAGTGAAGCAGATAATTTTTAAAGCATCAATTCATAATGTAAACAGAGCAAGGGACTTTCCCTTTGAATTCACATGTTAGCATCCATCCCTACAGTCTGTGTGTTCCTTGTTTTAAATGGCAACGAAAAAAAAACAAAAACAAAACCAGGCAGAACAACTGCAATGAGTAATTATAAACTAAAATTGTATTTAGTGCTACAAAAAGTTTCCTTTTATTGTTAAACAGCACCGTTAACACAGGACTTGAATGTATTGGTTTAGATTGGGCTATACTATATTTGGTAGCTACCTCAAAGAGCAGACATGACCAGTCTTCATTCTGTTTATGCCCTCAAAGATACTGAGATATAAAAGGATGTTTGGGCAGAAATACAACCAGTACTACTGATATACTGATTTTTTTGCATACTAAAATAATAATCTGCTTTTCATATTCCATCATCCTCTCAATGTACTGGAAAGCACTCAAATTTAGAGCTTCAGCACTGGCATTCCAGCAGAAACGGGTCACGAGCAGTTTGAAACCTTACCTGTGATGGAGAACTGCATTAAAAAAGGGTGGGGAAGATGAGGATAGCTCCCTTTGCAGAGTATAGAGCAATCTGATAAAATACTAAAATGAACCAGACAGGAAAGACATAGTGGCTTCCACAAGATGAAAAGCACAAAGTGAATGTGATGGAAGAAGATGAGGCAGTGCTGGGATTCCCAGTGTGAGAGTTCTGAATCCAAGAATACCAGAAAAAAAAAGCTACAATTGCTTTGAGTGTCTGTGCTTAAAAAAAGAAGGAAAAAGGAGAAATATGTTAGATAAAACAGAAAAGGAAAGGCAGTGTCACTAAAGGACGTGGAAGTAAGCTTGGATCCCACCAGGATATATTTTAGAAAATTACTACAGACATACATTCACAATTACAAGCAGTAAGAGAAAAAATAAAATTAGTTGGAACCTTAAACAAACATAGACTATGAATGGAAAAGCAAGCCTGGGTCTCCTTATTTATCTATGTATTGTTGAGTCTTGATCGAGGAACAAAAACCTTTGGATCCAAATGGCAACAATGATCAAATTAAAAATACATTGATAATAGTTAGTTTTCATTCAGATATGGGCTAGACAATTCATAAAAGGGTTTAACTGTCATATATGTACAAAGGGAATACTTTGGTAACAATTAGAAAAAAGAAAGAAATTCAAGCATGGTAGCTTGTCAATATAGCCAACGCTGAAGAAACCTTTCTAATCACATTCTGCACATTTAAAACTTCGAGGGGGATGTTTGCTTTTGTTTGTGGTTTTGTTTTTTAACTGCTGTGTCTGAAACATAATTATTAATTATTCAATGCATGGTTCTGTGGAGAGAAATGCCAGTCTGTTTCAGATGACCAGCTGCTGGAATTACAGCCGACTTAATTGTTTGCTCATCCTTCTTCTGTACAGCCCCAGTCTAGTCCCTCTCGGTGACCTTTGCACATTCCTTTTGTTGTTCTCCTTGCCCCATTCTTGACAGAGAGGTGGACATTTTGAAGGCCAAGCGTGAGAGGAAGGCAAGAGGAGACTACTTTGAAGTTCTTCTTTCTCCCCATGCTCAGCAGACTTCTCTACTTGCAACCTGGGGTATGCTCCCCTGTTTCTGAAAGGCAGAAGAGAGGGAGGGGGCCACTTGGACTGGTAACTTGTGCCCAATCTCCTTACCTGTTCATAGAAAAAGGTATCAGTGCAACAAACTTTAGAAATATTTGCTGTTCACTGTCATTTATATCTGAGCAAAGAAAAAAAAGGGATGTGAAGAGAATTTCTACCCAAATATGTCTACACATATTTTGTTTTGGCTTAAATCTGATTGCAAACTTTAAAAAAATCCAAACAAACAAAACTTCACTTCCTCTTCACAGCAGGGAGGATTCACGGGGAGTAATGAGTGCACTCCCAGATATCCTTGTTTAATCAAGACTAAAATGCTAAGCTTCATAGGCAAGGTCTATTATGCAAATTAACTTGAATAGTTCAAAATGGCTTAATTTGTATTGAAAAGATCCTATTAGTATGTGCATTCTTCAAACAAAAGGAAATCTGTATACTAGTGAAGGGTGCCTTTATCTGTATAATTAGTGTAATTGTAATAGCTGCAAAATGAAAATCTGTAGGCACACCCTAGAAAACATGAAGTAACCAGTAATAATTGCCATTCCTATTGATATAATATGCTAACTGGCTGAAGACCTCCCTCGTAGAGACTTTTAAATGTGTTTAGTTCAGAAAGACTGTGAAAAATCCCAACATCACAGGATGGATAAGATTGAAAGAGAACAAAGTTGGGGTCATCTGTTCCAACCTCCCTGCTCAAGCAGGGTTATCCTAGAGCACATGGCACAGGATTGTGTCCAGACAGTTCTTGAGCATCTCTAGCAAGGCTAAATCCAGCACAGGATAAAAAGCTAGACATTCAGTTCTATATCAAGTATGGTTTACAGCTTATATGAATACTTCATTCCTATTAATGAAGTCTTAAAAAGCACATAAAAAACACAGTTGAGGCACAAATGCTGAGAGATGATTAAGAAGTTGTTTGTTTTGGTTTGTTTTAAGCTTGACTAAATAAATTCACATTTTCCACAACATTCCTAACTTTATACCTGAGCAGAGGTCACAATGAATGACGGGGCACCATATACACGCTCCAGGTTGAGGACATACCAAAGTGAGCTGCTAAGTAAGACCTAAATTACACCTTTGTGAGGAAGCTCAGCTGGGAGGCCAAAGCCATAGATGACAAATTACCATCTTGAACTCAGATATTTGTTCTTTCAGAAATAAACAGAATTCCATTCTCCCCCGGGAGCTGGGGAGTTTTTTGCCTTGAGGACAGATAGATATGATTTTCTATCCAGACTAGGGACAGCCATAATGCACCAACCTCCCCTATGCCCCTGCTAGTACTCCAGGGAACCTGGGCTTCTGAAGTGAGCTCCTGAGCAGATCTCAGCCTGGCTCTCCACTTCTTGTGAAATAATCATGCTGCTTTTCAGGATGCTAAAGTCGTGGTCTCAAATTAAAACCTGAAAATCCACAGAAAAAATCTGGAATGTGAATTTTCTTCCGGATTTGAAGGGTTGTTCGCTGGCATTCAAGTAATGTAGGAGGATAAAAACTCTCTCAGAAGAGCAGGATAACCTCTGTTAATAAGACCTTTGGAAAGCACACACTATTAAGCTGAGTATATAAGAGTTAAGGATATGATTCTCAAGCAGCAGTGACTGAATTGTGTCTTGAGACGGGAGTGTCACTCTACTGAATACTGTTTCCAATCTAGCTGTTTGTTATGGTGTCCTTACTCAAATGATTTGTACTCAAACACATATTGATATATCCAAAGGAAAAAAAAATTATGCTACTGATGAGTAGACCATAAGTTAGCCTGCCTCTTTGATATCTAAGATGAAAATATCAGTATTTCTATTATCTTGGAGAACCAGGCTACAGAGCTCCCCCAAGGAGTTTTCACATTATTTTCTGCACACTATACTCCTGGATTTATATTCTTGTAGAAAACAAAAGTCATTTGTTTCCTAGTGTACTCCAGCTTGCAAGAAGAGATCAAGCACATTATGTGAACAAGATGTCAGAGGGAAAAAAAAAAGTCTAGCGGTTTGAAATGATAATTAATTTACCATAACAAATAGAAAGAAAAAACATTTGGCAGGTGGTGATTGACTTAGCATTGCTGCTAGCAAATTTCAGTTTACTTTCAGTAACAGCATGTTCACTGCATAGTAACCCTGAGTTCACTTTGCCAAAATTAGTGGAGAAATAGTCTGTCAACTGCAATAGATGTAGCTGGCTCTAGGGAGCTGGTCTAGAGTACCCAAAGCTGTGAGTCGACAAGGCCTGTCTTCCATTTGGGGGCACACCATTCACAGAATTACAGAATCAATTAGGCTGGAAAAGACCCTCGAGATCATTGAGTCCAACCTATAACCCAACATCACCCTGTCAACTAGACCATGACAGGTCCAGTCTTTCCTTAAACACCTCCAGGGACAGTGACTCCATCACCTCCCAGGCCAGCCCATTCCAATATTTAATTGCCCTTTCTGTGAAGAATTTTTCCTAATGTCCAGCCTAAACCTCTCCTGGTGCAGCTGAAGACTGTGTCCTTCTGTCCTGTCGCTGGGTGCCTTGGAGACAAACACCCACCTGGGTACAGTCTCTTTTCAGGTGGTTGTAGAGAGTGATAAGTTCTCCCCTGAGCCTCCTATTCTCCAGGCTGAACACCCCCAGGTGTTCACCAGGTCTGTTACCCTTCTCTGGAAGGGCATATTCCAGCCCTTCAGTGTTTTTCTTGAATGGAGGGGCCCAGACCTGGACACAGGATTTGAGGTGCAGCCTCACCAGTGCCGAGTACAGGGGGACAATCCCTGCCCTGGTCCTGCTGGCCACACTATTGCTGATATTGCAGGATGCCATTGGCCTTCTTGGCTACCTGGGCACACCCAGGCTCATGTTCAGCTGCTGTGGACCAGCACCCCCAGGTCCCTTTCCACTGGGCAGCTTCCCATCCACTCTGTCCCCAGCCTGCAGTGCTGCATTGTGGCCAAGGTGTACTTTGTTAGTCTTGTGGAACTTCATGCAGTGGTCTCAGCTCATCTACCCAGCCTGTCGAGATCCCTCTGCAGAGCCCTCCTAGATCCTAACACCCAACCTGGAGGCATCTGCAAATCTGCTAATGGTGGACTCAATCCCCTCATCCAGATCATCAGTGGAGATATTATACAGAACTAGGCCCAACACAGATCCCTGGGGGACACCACTGGTGCCAGGACATCAACTGGATGCAAAATCATTCACTATGACTCTCTGGGCCCAGCCATCCAGACAGTTCTTATCCAGCAAAGGATGCACCTGTCCAAGCTTTTTCAGGAGTGTGCTATGGAAGATGGTGCTGTTACGTGTATCTGGAATAATTCGTGCGTATAAAATTACATATATATGTGTTATGTTATGCTGGTGAGAAATATTCTTATAAAGATCTTTTTAAGCACACAAGTCAGTGTCGGGAGATTACATCACAGGGTGTCCAAACCACCATGGAGAAGAGGAAGGAGAACCTCGTTTGCAAACAAATGAACGTAGCCAGCCCGGAGATGGGTCGTTGCCCAAGGTGATCCGAGGAACACCTGGACGATGAATACATGATAAATACCTAAGATTGAGATACATCTCAATTCCAGATTCCAGGAACTCAATCAGGGATTACATCACTCTCCGGACATGGTTTTGTTCAGTTCATCATGGGGGAAAAGGAGCTACATGAATATTTTGGGCTCTGAAAGGAAGAAAAGGGACTCTGCCTCAGGCAGAATAAACTGTATAAAAACCACTCGGACGGACGGAACAGTCAGTGTGAACATAGGAGACCCTATGCTGTAGAGGTTGGACCTGTGTTTCACCCAGTGCCGATCGCAGGCTCGGCACTGACCCTTTTTTGATTGTGGCTATCTTGGACTGAATCTCAGTTGCGAAATAAAAATCTATTTTATTAATTATTAATTCAGCTTGATCATTTTTACCTATGACAGCGCCAAAGGCTTTACTAAAGTCCGGGTAGACGATATCCATGGCCTTCCCCACATCCGCCAAGTGGGTCACCTGGTCATGAAAGGAGATCAGGTTGATCAGGAAGGGCCAGCCATTCCTAAAATCATGCTAGCTAGCTGTTTATAGTTATCTTTGCCTCTACTCCAAGGGTTGTTCTTCATATTTACAGAAAGCATATAAAGTATTGAACAGTAATCCTCTAATTTTATCTGACCATTTATGTTCAATGAGGCTCATATTGAACCATCTTGTACATCAAAATGTGTAATTTGAGAAAAAAAATTCTTAAATGGAAAATGGAAAGAGGAAACGAGGGCTGAAGAGGAGGACTACAGATTAAATATTAAAAGAACACGAATACGGCTTGAGCATCTAAAACAATTCCTCAGCTGAGAAATGATAGCTTTCTACAAACAGAGCTGCTCCTTTGTAAGTATTTTATAAATCACTATTCTGCTGGTGAATAGTATGCAACCCGTTAAGTCCCTAGAGATGTTATATCTGCATCAGAAAAGAATGGCTCTATTTTTAGCCACAAACATGTTCTGGGTAAAGAAAAGCAAAGTAAAGCCATGGCAATTAAACCTAATAGCTGTGCACAGCAGTCCTGTCAGGCTGCCTCTCCATAGGTGAATGGAAAATGCATTGGGACTAAAAGCTCTGTAGCTAAAGGAAATTGCACAATTAAGATGCTTTTCTGATTTGGTATTTGTAATCTGTTTTTTTAGGGGAGAGAAGCCAAGCGTTTGAGATTTTTGTCTAATTACAGAGAAAACATTTCAGTGAGATTTGGTCCCTTGATCTTATACCACATTCCTTCCAAGAATTAGAAATAAAGTGATTTTCAATTTCTTAGCTCCTGCTCTTTTATAGATTAAAAAAATGAAAAAATGAGAGAGCAATCTAGTCATGCACCATTTGACTCTCTGCTTTCCTTCCCGGATTCTCAACTCCACCTCTGGTCCTTAGATCCTTGAAAAAACCCCACACTAACAACCAAGCAAATATAAAAAGAAATCAAACTAACAAAAAAATCCCACAACCAATGAAACAAACAACACAAGAAAAACAAACAAAAAGCACAAAAAACCCCCACAGCCCTGAAACACAAAACCAAAAAAAACTCCTAACACAAAAAAATGCTCATTTATTTTTCAGATATTGCAGATATTTTGCGTTTGCCTTTGGCCCAGATTTGACAGTGCTTAGGTACAGCCCTTGTAAGATACAATACTCAGGATAAATAGGTGCTAATTATGTTTTGAAGAGTCTCTTAGCACTTTTTGACATGTTGCATCTCCAAAAACTGGCTGTTCTGAAAATTTCAAATAAAGCTTATCTGAAGTGAGATGTAGCTGAAAATAGTCATTAGAAGAGGCATGAAGGCATTCTGGGACATTATTTGTTGGTAGTCATGAAAATAAGAAGAATCCTAGGAGCTTTGAAGATTTTTAAAGAATGCAAAATTACTAAATACTATTTGGAGTCCTAATCATTATGCTTAACTATGGGAAAACACAGTTTTGGAGGAAACAAAGGAGTAACAAGATTGCTAAAATGGTGGAACTGAACTGTCTACCACACTGTTGAGTAACATCCACTTTTCACAGCAACAAGCAAGGAAGTTTTACATCCAGCAGTGCTTTAAGATGAAGTTTTCAGCATGACATTAGTATCTGAATTAGAGAAGCTGCCTTTAGGTTTGCATTGGAAAAACATAACACCCCTAAACTGGAAGATTTACCATGTCAAGGCTTACACACTAGAGCACTCGGTATTACACATCTGGACCTTTGCATCTTATGTCTAGAGAAATGGACCCAAGAGCTCTTCCACATGATGCTACAAAGAGCAGAAGATAATCACAGCATTTATCAGCCAGACCCTGAACAGGGCCCTGAGGTTCAGCATTTAAGACATGTCTTGGAGTCTTCTCTCTGAAGATACTGCAGTGCTTCTGCTCACAGGCTGTGATAAGGGTCAGATGCAGGTGGGAAAAAATGGCTAATAACTGGCACATCTAATTGAGCTTCCAGCACCTGTGAGCGTTTTTCCTTCTTGGGAAAATATAATCAGCAGCAGACAGCTTTCTAATGTATGTTTATAGGGATACTGGAAGCAGACATTTAAAGACTGGAAAAAAGGATTTCAAACCACAGCTAACAGAAATATACAATCTCAAAATTGGCACATTAGAATTCCCTCCTAAAATAAAGGGTTAGAACCCATTTATGATCTCTGAACAAATCTAGGCTCTTTGACAGTCTCTATGCAATCATTTCTTTATACAACTGCCTTCTTCTTACCCTCCAGCCCAGAGCCTCATAGTTAGAAGAGCCATTTCATGTGACTCTGTCTTAGCCAAATGGTTTGCTTCCAAATGGCTATCACAAAGATTTCATTTTCATTTCTTAAGAGGGCATATGCTCCTACCAACTCAAACCCTGAGTCTGAAGTATCTCTCCATCTATAATAAAGGCATATCACAGCAGTTACAGACACAGATGCTGTGCCAGTAAACACCCAGAACCACAGCCCTATTTGTTACTGCTTTGTATCTCTGAAGGTCTGCAATGAGGGGGAGCAGGAATCAATATGTGCAGACTGCAGGAATACTGAGTAACTGCCAAGGTGGACAGACACAGCTCTCCAAAGGCTGGAGGAGAGGCAAGGGAAATGGAGAATTATAAAGTTGAATGAGGAACCCATAGACCCGTGAAATCTTCTCTCCGAATATTTTGTCCCCGTGTCTTGCAGAGAAAATATAGAAAATAAATTTCTAGAGGAAAAAGTCTGTATTAAGCTAAAATTATAGCTCAGAACATACTTTAGTAACCAATGGTAATACAAAAGTATTTCACCTGTAGTGAAATAAACATTAAAAGAGGAGGAAATTGAGTGTTAAATACAACTAAAACTGAAAGATTCAAAAGCACAGAAAAATGTGTTATCCAAGTACCCTTGGGTCTGTCCAAAAGTTATTCAATGCAAAAACCAACAACAACAAAAAAAACAGTTCAGTAACTCTGAGATATCTTTTCACCAGAAAAAAAGGCTTAATTTTCATCAGCAATACAGAAAAACAATTATTTAAATTCTACTTTTTAATTTTTATACTAATACCATCCTCTGGGATCAACAGAGAGCTCAAGATAGAAATGTAACTTAGTGCTGTAACTCCCATCAGCTTGACTAAGGGCAAAAGACTCAAGTCCACCTTCCACAAGGTTTCACTGTGATCCCTTACATTATGCTACAGGAGTTCACTACATCACAAAAAGACACAGAGGATATGTGAAATAAGATTTGCATATATATATATAACGCAGCAGAGAGAGAAAGAACCCGACCTTAAACTGTTAATTTAACAAAAATACAATTGCGCTTTTCAGCCTGAAGCCAGTGTTACATAAGAACAGCAATAGAGAAAAATGGTTTCCATGCAACATACTATGATAATCTATCTGAATAAGAAGCTATTTTTATTTTTTGAGAAAAATTACATCTTCAGATGAAAGCATCACTTTCACTATACTCAAAAATTACTTCTTGTCAGTCATAAGTATAATGTGCACCATCTTTTTACACATTTTGCACAGATTTGATACTTTACCTGATACATCTCCTACATATTAAGTTCTATTAAAATACATATAATTTAATAAAATATTTTATTCCAGTAAGTTCTGTTTATTTAAATTAATAAATACAAGATTTTTCTTGAAGCCAACTGCATTATGTTCTGTAAATAGAAGTCAATGATGCTTCTGTAGTTGTAATTTTTGAAGATACTGATGTAATTTCCTTGTAAACCAATTTCTAATAATAGTATGTACAATAGGATAATAAAGATTTTTTTCCCCAGCTTACCCATTGTCCATTTAAAAATTCTTTCTCCTGGATGGGTGATACTTATACATAATGCTCATCACAAGCAGAACTCAGAAGATGCTGTTAATTGTGTCACTGTTTTGTATTGAGACTGCACTACAGGATTAATTTAGGACAGGATCCCACACCAGAAGTTTCTGAGCTAGTACCTAAAACAAACTACTCACTACACCGAGGAAAGTTAAAGAATAAAAAAGCAGAAAGGAGAGCATGACAGCAAAAAAAGTCATGTTAGTGTCACTGAGAGAGAGCACCATGACTTCTACATAGAAACATAGGCAGCATCACAAAAGAATTGGGAAGGCAAAAATGTCAGCAGAGAGGGAGCTCAACAGAAAAGGGAATGGTAGGAAAAAATTTTGCATATTAAAAGTTTAGGCAGAGAGTTAGTGGATGGACAGATGACCACAGAAATGATCACAGGTGACCGAAGGCCTGTGATCCCAGCTGTAACTCTGCGACTCGAGAGTGACTACCCTCAGCCCAACCCCTTGGTGAAGTAAAACCACCTAGAACCCCAGGCAAGTAACTTGAAGCAGTGAAGTGTACTTCATGTCCAGGAATGTAGGATTGTGAGTACAGTCACTTGATGATGAGGTACCATTCAGCTTCTCATTTAGTGAGAGCAGCTCCGTGTCCCCAGCAAGAGCAGCTCTTGTCTGAGCTGAGGGCAGCTCAGACAGTCACCACAGGCTTGTTCAAGCACAGACCAGCATGATTGTTCAGATTTATGTTTTTCCACAGTGATCAGTTCTGCATGTATGTGTTAGGAAAACTGTGGATTTAGCTCATGTATATTTGGAGTTCATATATATATTATTCATATATGTTGAATAATGCAATTCAGCACTACCAACCTCATCTCCTGGGAAAAGGAACAGCTATTTAGCATAAACACTTTGTTTACAGCCCAAACTCAAAAACAGTGCTGGCTAGCCAGCTGACATATGCCCAAAGCATGTTTATCTAACAAAGGAAAACTCCCTCAAACAAGGACAACACAGTAATGAACAAACAAATAATATCTATTGCCCTCATAACATTGTAATTAGGATGGGATTTAAAGATGGCAATACCTTAAAGGGAAAATCTGGGGAAAAACATAAATCAAAGCAGTTACTGTTTCTAGAAGAAAAGCTGAAAACATGTCAAAATTTATAACTGACGTTGTACATCTGCAAAAGCTTGTTACAAATTTCTCTACCATTGCATGCTGTTTTGCAATTGTGCTAGTGCCACAGTTATAGAGCTTTTTTGTGAAGCATATTAGCTGAAAAAGTAATTGACACAGGTGGACGGAGCAATGCAGTGCCGGGACCATCAATCTGGCACCGAGGTGGCAAAGGCCGAAGAAGAACTTGGGGCCACAGGAAGGAGAAAGCAGCAAAGCCACCTTTGCCAGTGGAGAACATATGGCATCCTCAGTTCCCGTTGCAGTGAGTTCCCCTTTCCCTGAAACAAGATGTCAATGCTCTGTCCTTAATTTTTTAAATCTTTTATGAATTCTGGTATTGCTTCACTAACATTAAATTCAGAAAGGTGGTCTCTGTAAAGCCATCAGGCTTTGGCTTCTATTGAACGGATTACTAAGATAATATTATTTTCAATGTTGTCGGTATCAAACACACAATGGAAGGGGTTTTTTTATCACTACTTTGTCTCATATGTTACATAATAAAAACTCCTACCAAAGAAAACATTGATGCACCAAAGTATCACACTGCAATATAACAAAATATCTAAGATATTTTAAGACTTGGAAGAGAAGTAAGAATCAATGAATGAGCAAAAATGTAAATCTATTTATGAATAAGTAAACAAGAATAAATCCTACGGTGCTGGGAGTTGCTTTTGGTGGATTTTTTCTTCCATTTTACAAAGTACTGTTTAGAAGAATATGTAAGATATAGATTAAATATGTAAAACACATACATTATCACATTTGAAACATATTGCTGCCAGAGCCTTATTTTTAGGCTTTGGTCCAGGATGAAGGATGAGCTTGCCAAGGGCTATGTAGCTCTGGAACACAGAAGACTTTGACTGTCACCTGAGACAGCAAGAGCCAGAAAACTCTGAATAACCATTTTGTGCATGTATGGGAAAATCAGTTTTTATGAGCGAGGGGGCTCTCACACGAACACTTTTAGCGCCTGAATGTGTAATAGGGGAACTAGTAGATGGATAATGCGCTGGTCACCAGGGAACCTGGAAAAAATAAGATGCATTTTTGCGGATCTTTTCCGGCAAGTCTTTTGCAGAATTCAGAGCAAGACACTCCATCAAGAAGTGTGTGTCCTTGTGGCATATACAAACAAAACTTCAGTTAGCAGCTGTAAATTCTTTCTTTATTGCTAATATTATGCACCAGATCTTTATTTAAGGGGTTTCTGGTTCTTCTAATATTGGGGCTTTTTTTAAATTCAAACAGTATTATAGCTGTGTTTCAGTTGGGGTCAGCCTGAACATCGTTACAGCAATTGCTGGCACAATTTTTGACCAAATGTGTTTGGACTGAGACAACTTGGTTATTTAATTTAATTAAGTTCTTTACTCTTCTCTTTTCCATCACATATAATTTAAGTCATGTGTAGAATCTTAGATTAGTGCAGCAGTGAGAAAGCAAATCTATCTACTGACAATTCTCCAAGCAAATCTTACAGTTAGTGTTAATAAAATGAGTGAGAGACTGAATGAGAACAATCTTATGTTTAATAGCTTTTAAAACGTCGTACTTTTAAGGAATAATAAAATTTCTTAATGTTAGTATGTCAGTGGTATTTTATACTCTATACTCTTATTTCTCAATGTTAGTATGTCAGTGGTATACTATATACTCTTTAGCTGGTGCTGACCCAAGCATATTGCTGATAAAGCACCATAGCTTAAATCAATATGCCACTTACACACTTAGGATGTTGGACTAAGCAAGCTGATTGCTATTATCAGCAACCAGCTTCTATTATTTGCAATTATTTGCCTTTTGATGCAAAATAATAACTTGGAATATAATTCAGTGGTAAAGGAAAAAAAAAAAAGAACCAATTTCACCTGTGGCGCAATTGCAGTGAATATACATGAGGAAGACTTTGGAGCAATTCATCAACTAAATCTCTTGTATTACATATGTTCACTTAAGGTACCATGATTTTATTCTGAAAAATGCTGAAGCAGCACAAAATAAGCAATGAATCTGTATGCAGCAGAAATTTCAATTACCTGAAATGTTTCTTGAAGCTCCAAGTCAATCTTTAGTTGCCATAGAGAGATCATAATACAGGATTTTCTAATATTTTTTTCTTTATAAACTACACCCTTGTGGGTCCCTTCCAACTCAGGATATGATTCTATAAAGACAGCCTGTGGGGTTTTGTACTTGTTTATTTTTCCCTGGATTTGAAGACTTGTATGTCCTAAAGCATTGCTAATCCACTGTGCTTTGCCAGTTGCTATTTGCTCTGTTTTGGATTCCCAATTTCAGCCTTAAAGCAAATTAGCCTCCATGTAACTACCTGGCTGGACTACACATTTCTGCTCAATACTGAAAAAATCAGAGCACATACAGACACTCCCACATCACAGTAATTATGACAGTAATTTTTGCTGTCAAACCTTCTAGGGTCAATATTGCCACTTTGTCTCTCATTTTTACGGGTGAGAATACTGTGTTCTTACAACCCACTTAATTCCATTGTTCACACATGTAGCCAATCTCCAATATACCCTTAAAAAAAAAAAAAAAAACCAAAACAACCCCAAATAAGAAAATGATTAGTCAAATACACACACATGCTTTATTTTGGTGGTAAAAGGAAAGGAAATGGCCTCGAATTGCTCCAGGGGAGGAAAAAATTCTTCACTGAAAGGATTGTCAAGCATTGGAATGGGTGGCTCAGGGAAGTAGCTGAGTCACTATCCCTAGAGGTACTTAAAAGACATTTAGAAGTGGCACTTAGGGATACAGTTAACTGCTGGACTCAGTGATCTTAGAGGTCTTTTGCAACATACATGGTTCTACGACTCTATGAATGTTACAACAAGTAGAAGAAAAATTCATGAGTATTGCAGAAAGTTTCTTAAGGTGTATAATATATACTATTTCATGTATTAAGCAACTGAAAGGATATTTAAAAGGAAAAAGAAAATTAGACACTGTGCATTTATAGCATTAATAGACCATCATATACAATTATGACATTTCAGTTCTGAAAGCGCGGAAGAGCCAAAACCCAAAAAGTCTGATCACCCGTGTTCTGACAGGCCAAAAAAATTTCACAGCATCATATGAAACTCTGATGCTTTCAGCCCAGAGTTAGAAAAACTTCTGTCTACCAGAGTAAAAATAATTAAACTTATTACTGTGTCAGAAGTTTTCTACTTTTCATGCTATTGATTAACTGCTGGCAAAAATTAGTTTACACGTCTTGCATTTTTAATTGAGATCTATGTCTACGTCCCTCTGGACAGTCTGGATCTCTTAAACTACATCTACTTACTAAGAATTTTAATAATTGTTTCAGTGATTGGTACTTTCTGGATCATTAAGAGCTGAAGAAAGCAAAGCTACAAAGAAAGCAGCACTTCAGTGATAATTATGAAACTGTAGTTTTAGGTAAATACTCAAAAGAAAAGGAAATCTTCTTCAGCAGGAATGAAAGTATCTTGGAAAAAAGTTATCTTGTTTTATATATAAAATGAAATTCCCTAAGGTAATTTGGAAAAACTCTTCATAGAGAATGACAGTTGGGGCACCCTTTATATCCTGAACAGGAAAAGCAAGGAAATGAACATGATTGAATGAAAATGGGTGGGGGAATCTTTCAATGAAAATTGTGTCACATAAATATCATATTATTTTGCACAAACTTGCTATTATTTTGTAAGAAAACTGCAGGGAAGGCTGGACTCTAGTCTTCATTCTGCTGCAGTAAGCCTTTCAGAAGCCACTTGAACCCCAAATGTAAAAGAACTGATCAGTAAGTGTAGGACTATCAGAATCAGATCCTACTCTCTCTCTCTTTCAAAGTGAAATCTGATGGTTTTACTAAAACACAGATTTGTTTTGAAAAAAACCAAACAAAATACAAGGAAGTCCCAGAAAATTTGGTGTTTTGAAAAACACGTCCCTAAGCTACTTGCAATTATTTCGGTGTTACCTAGCAATTCTCTTCAGGTTTTTTTCTTCAGGGTTTTGGGGTTTTTTGTTTGGTTTGTTTTTGGGGGTTTTTTTGTGTTTTTTGTTCTTGTTGTGTTTTGTTTTTTTTGTTGTTGATTTTTGGATCTTTTTGGTTTAGTTTGGGTTGGTTTTGGTTTTTTTTTTGAGGGGTTTTTTCTTTGTTTTGCTTTGGGTTTTTTGGTTGGCTTTTTTTTTGTTTGTTTGGGCTTTTTTGGGGGGACAGGGAGGGCTTGGAAAAATGTCCTCTTAAGTAACAGAGAGAGGAGAACAGAAGGAAGCCCTGTATTATAATTTACTCACTACCAGTCTGATTCCTTGATTACTAACAAGTGCAGGTGTGAAGAGGGCAACAGTAGATAGGGGATATCAGAACACAGATTAGACCATTTTAACAATGATAAGCAGAGTCAGGGCAAGGGAGAGAGGAAAAGACAGAGAAGTTGCAATAGATACTCCAGCCAGTGCAGAGTGAAGGTGATGGCATGGGTATGTCTAAGCACATTCCTGATGACTTTAAACATGCCCCAAATTACATAAGAAAACTGGGATTTCCACAACATGATAAAGCTTGAAAGAAGCAAAATCTCTGAGACGACAGTTTTGATGCCTGATGAATACATCAGAAGGCCCTCTAGAACTTGTACCAAACTACAAACTGATAGTGCTGAGGTAACACAAATAACAAAAAGATGGGTTTCAGCAATCCCTCAACATCACAAATGCTAATGAGCAAAATACCTGACACAAATTCCAGCACCCTCAAAGAAAGGCAATCTTGTCAAAACTTGTGTTTCTAAATTGAAAATCCATCTTCACTTTTACAACTGCTGAGCTGGCATTAACCTCACCACTCCAGCTGGAATGGATGGAATGCCTGAATCACAGAAGAGTATGATTTACAGATTTTACCTGTTTTCTGGGTACCCAGAGAAATTTCCCAGCTAAAAGCATGTTTTTGAGCAGGAAAGGTGTGCAAGGTGAAGGCTGCAGCAGCTCATGCTCTACAAAATGTTCTGCAAAAACTGTTTATGACACAGAGACCTTTACAATTGTCTATGCATCACATCAGCTTGACTCATTTACTGCCACATGGGCCCTCTTAACAGCAAGTAATCTTTACAAACACCATTGCTTACAGTTCACCCAGTGTCCTCCATCTGTGGACTGGCCAAGAACAACTCATGAGAAGTATTTGCTACTAAAGATTTGTTTTCCAAGCTGTACAGATCAGCCTGATAAGCCAAACAAGCTTAGAAGTGTTTCTGGAAAGGAAAATGATGATTTGTAGAAGTGCTTAAAAAACCCGGGGTTTTCCTATGTGTCACAAACTAATGTCTGAGGATAAACAATATACAGATAATCTCTAAAGAAAGCCTACACTGGTTACTGTAAGATTACTTCAAGGCTACATCTGCAGTTCCTGGACTGTCTGTCCAGGCTGATTTAGCCTGCTGACATTTTGCTATGAAGATATTTTCAGCATTTTGTAGTTCTGAGTCTAAAGGGTAAAATGAACACCTCTCAATCAAGCAAGATTTGCAAATATTCAGATAATTTCAGCCTGCACACTGGTCTAAGCAGGCCTATCCCTGAATGCTAAAATTATTATTTAACTCCTTACTGACCACATCTTTCTAAGTTTAATCATGTTGCACACAGGGCATCGTAGAGTCCTTTACTCTGGAAATGCTCGCTATATTTAAATAAATGCACTACAGATTTCTAAGAGAACAGGAAGTACCATAAAAATTACTGAATGCTATCCCTTGCAATGGCAGGATTCCATAGAGTCAGAATTCCACCCCATGTTAGAACCAGAAGTAAGTTACTAAACAGTAGTCTTAGAAGAGCAGAGGCAGACTCTTAAATTAAGGTCGATGAGACAAAGACTGGTGGACATTGTTTTTCTTATTACTAATCATCATGTAAAAGGTGTGACTTCCAGTTTGCAAGCTTAATGTTCCTATGCCCAAAGCATTTCTTTGGGCAAAACTTAAATTGCTTCAGTGCTTGCAGAAGTGTAAGAGGCCGTCTGAAGCCCCCACATTTGCCTACCGACTGCCACGAGGAGAAACCCCTTCCCACTGCAGTTCTGGCTTGGAGAGAGCAGCAGTGCAGGTGCAGCTGCTGCACCGTTACGTTAGCTGTTCCGAACAAGGACTTGGCAAGGAGTTGGCAAGAACTTGGCAAGGAATCGGCAAGGACCTGGCATGGACCCAGCAAGGAACGGCCAACTGCATCTTTGCCCTCTCCTCCTTTAAGCCGAATGAACTTTTGGGGTGACTCCTGTGGTCCTTCACTGAAGACCTCTCATCTGCCTTGTTACCACCGTGACAGACAAAGATTGAGAACCCTCCTCCCAAGGATTGAGACTGAGACCCCTACTACAGGGAGGAGGGGAAATTGGTGGTCCGACCACTAATGACATGACCTGCTTCCCTTCAGTAATTCCAATGGACTTATTCTTCACTGTGTTCGTCCTGCCTTGGTGGTTTTGGTGGACTCACCTGTTCCCCCGCAGCAATCACAGGAGACTCTCATTGTCCTGCATGTTCCCCCCTCTTTCCTCTGTGGACTATAACTGAACCCCTGAGTTGACCAGAACTTCGAAGACTTCCCTGACATGACCAGACGGATCCCCATCGTCCAGACCACTGAGGATCTCGCCTGTGTTGGTAGCTATTCCCATCCCCCTCTTCTCTCTCTCTCTCTCTATCCTTTTATCTCCTTTCTGATCCCCACTAACACATTTACTGTTTTGGCCCCTAATAAAGGTGCATTTGTTGTGATTCACTGATAGTCCCTTGTTGTTTGCCTTTTTGCACTTTTGGGATCGGTGAAAAGAACCATCACGACACCCGCAACAAGCGGATCGTGACAAGAAGTCACACACAGCAGATTATATAGAAGCAGTGCCTGCTCAGGTAAACAGTGCAGCACAGTAAAGAGTGTCCTCCAAAATCTCAGGAACCTCATTTCTGATTTTTTTTACCATGGCGTGGAATGACCAGCCTTTGAGAGTGCAAATGGACAGAACTCCACTGTCATTTCAGAATCAAAGTTCTTGGACACAATACAAACCCTTTTGGCATATTTTGGGTAGGGACCTCCTGATCAGCTTCAGGACTAAAATGATTCCAGGTTCATCTCCTGATTGTCTGTCAGGGCTGTGTCTTTAGCATCCAAGTGGTAAACAGTGAAAGTTGATGGATAAAATCTGGCAAATCAATATCTGCTTGACCAGGTATTTCAATGTCTACACAAAAAGTACTGCATTCCTATATATTGAAATTACCAGCGATGCTGGAGTGGGTCTGCTTCCCAAAGTAATCTGATGCACTGCAAGACAGAAATTGTTTAGACATGACAGGTTTTTCCGTGTGGTAGGTGACACAGACGACTGAGTAAATCCACAATACACTGTACAAATGGAAATAGAGAGGTGAAACCTCCTGCTCATGCTCTCATTCCCATGGCACAGCAGTAGGATGGCACCATGGCACAGCAGTAGGATGGCACCATGGCACAGCAGTTCTGGCCAGGTCCTCCAAACACATGATGTGTATGAGGACCATGACACCATTGCCCCAACAGGCACAGCCTCTGTGTGTTTGGATATGCCCTTGGAAGAACCAGTCCCACCACGACACAGCTTTGAGGAGGGATGTAGCCTGCTCCAGCCACTTCTGGTTTGGGTGACTCAATGGACTGCCCCGTATTGAAGTGGATGACTGCAAATGTAGCAAAAGCCACTTTCATTTCTGGATGTGGGCCATTTCCAGAAAAGGGACACTGCCTTATCATGGTCTCCGTTCAGAGTAGTGACATCTGACTTCTAGTAGAAAAACACTCTGGTATTTTATCAATAGGGAGGGAACTGAAGAAACGAACAAACAAAAAAAGCAGGAAAATTGCACTCCAGTAATGTCAGAGAAATATTCCAGTGAAAGAATGTGGATGATACAAGGCAGAGGTGGCAAAGAAGATGAAGATGAAGAAAATGGACAAGGGGCCCTAGGATAATTTTTTAACCCAGATTTTGTTCAGTGCAGCAGAAATAGAGGTGATTTCTTTTGAAACTTATCTTCCATATCTATACTACTACTGCACTGTTCATTTGGGGTGTCCTCTAAGGCAAAAGCTATGCACTTGTAAAGTGCAAAACAAGAAACAACACTCTATGGAGCTAGGTAGCCATATTTCAGCTAACGAGAAAATTACTGAACCTTTTTATAAGTAAAGTTTAAAGTTGAGATTTCTAGTACTGGAGAATAGTGTTTTGCATGAAGTATGGACAGCAAAGAACTTCCAAGTTTTATTTTATTTATTTCCAAGAGCATATACTCCATTTCAGCAAGTGTATCACTTCAGCTAACATCTTCCTAAACCAAACAAAGCTAGGCACTTAAATGTATTTTTAAGCACATAGATAGGTGGTTGGATGCCTCTCAGCTGCAGTTTGCAGCAAAGTAAATAAGGCCCGTTAAATAAACATTAAAACATTACTAAACATTTCATGAAGAAAATATTGTGGGATGTGATGCATCAGGAGACCTGAGTATGCTCCACTTCAAGGTCTATTGCCACACTGCTCAAAAAAAAAGCAGCTCAGGCTGAACATCTTTGAAGGCATGCATTCAATACCTAATTACATTTTATAAGGACACAAATGGTGGCACCATATCTCAACATTACTAAAAGGAATACAAATATTATCAAATCATCTGTACAGCTAAAAGCACCCAATTTTTATTTTACGTAATCTATTACAAAGGTGAAGTAGGCAAAGAAGTTATTTTCATCTTAACTAATCAAAATTCCAGCCTGGAATAAGCAGTGTAAGTCAAAGCGTGATTGTTGTGCAGCCATTCAGTAAAAGCCCAGTATACATCTCAGTAGGATAATGGAGGGCAGAAGAAGCAGTTTTGTACTTAAGATCCAGGTGTAATATCTGCCACATTTAGTTCACTACAAGTTTCTGAAGCAATAATTTGTGACAGGTATTATCATTAGAGAATTCACGGCAAAAAAAAAAAGTATTTTTATCTGTATTATCAGTTCTTGAACCCTGTATCCAATGATATTATTGTTCTTCTTTTTCCTAAAATATTCACTATCACCAAAGTAAACAATTTACTTTGTGTTTCCAGTATATTTCTGGATTAAATGTTGACTTATATGTGTTTGTTTACTAGCAGCTTCTCCTCGAGATACTGGTGTTATAGAGCATCAGTGTTTCACAGTTGTAAGCACAAATAATCCAGGCTGATGTTTGCTAAAGTGGATTTTTTCATCTTGGCCTGTGAAAATCTGAAGTGGGATTTGTGACCCAGCCCTTGCAAGCATGCAGCAGCACATTTGACCTTAGAAGTGGAGTACCTGTAGTTGAGGTCTATGTTCAAATTCCCTTCCCTAAAATTTAAAAGCCGCCTTAGTCCTGTACTCCAGTCACCGAGAGAAATTTTGGCAGTTTGATCAGCTTAATGTGTAAAACCTCACAAAGTTAAAGATAGGTTTTTCAATATCCTCCAAATCAAACAATTGGTCCCAAATACAACCAACTGATTTAATTGAGTACACTAGTATGTATCAGGCTGTGAAGTGATTTGGCAGTAGCTTTCCATACAGACTGAAACCTCTGCAAACACAAAGCACAATCTTTTCCAAATTTCCAGCAGCTATTTTCATTCCTTCCTTATTTTTCAAAGAAATGGGGATGGACATAAAATAAATGGTTTGAAACAGTCCTGGTAAAATTATATGCAAGCTCAAAGCTGTAAACAACACAGGCCAAATTAGTTCTTCCTCCTCTTAACATTTTCATTAGAGAGTAAAATTTTTGCTATACATGCCTTGAAAACCTGATTCAATTTAATTATGCCTTAGCTCTCATCCAAATAACATAAATTGAGTGATTTTGGTGAGAAACAAACATAGTAGGACTACAACCCACTTACACTGCATACTGTATCTTTTCAAATCTGTTCAATAAATACATATTTAGTTGATTAAATGACTAGCAGTTCACTCAGTGGACAACCATTGAAGCTAAACACTGACTCTTGACTATGCATAACATAGACAGTTATCAATTCTAAGTCTGGTTTCATTGTCTGAAAAAAAGGGAGTTTATTGCACATACCCTAATAAAATTCTCAATTATTAACAAAACCAAAGTATGCCATGCTGTAGACAGATTTCAAGTAATAATAATAATAAATTAGGCTGTCTGTGCTCTTGATACATGTAAACATTACAACTCTCTACAAAAATACTAAAACAGTGGAAGAACTATTTATTGTGTTTTGTCAATAATTTATGGGTCAAGAGATTTCAATGAAACCTGTCTTTTTGATGTTCCCTGTGAGGTGTCTGAAAATTGAAATAAAATGGCTGAGGTTCAGAGCTATCAATTCAGAGAAATCTCACTTGGAGGAGGAATAGTAAATCATGGTGCCTTTCAGATAATTTGGACTCTTTCCTTCTCCAGCATTTCCAGGTACACTTATTGTAGATATACTAGCTAGAAATACATCTGGGCACATAGCTGGCAAGTAAAACAGCTATAAAATTGAAGACTATCCACTTCTATATTCAAATTTTTCCAGCCCTATTAGAAGTGAAAAAAAGAACTTTCCATTACATATAGAACCTAATGGAAGATTGAAGAAACTTAGCTACAATTTATTTTACATTAGTCTGTAATGGAAAATGCTTCTTTCAGTCACTTATTATTTACTCACAGTACTCCAACTTCACATCAAGAAATATTGTGTAGGGCCTTGCATAAAGACTTTTTGAAAGACCAGCCTCATGAGAGAAAAATCAAAAATTATATATGCTTCCCGAAAACTTCAAGGAAGAACAAATCCTACCAATTTACTGCGCTTTTCTCTTTCATCCTGACTATCTCCCTCTGATTTTCTTTCTTCTGGAGGTTTTGTTCAGAGGCACATCCCATTACCAAGGAGCTCTGCATAAAAAAATAAAGGTACAGAAAACCAGCTCTGGTTTTGGAGACAGATAACTCCACGTTTTTTAGAGGTTTCTAGCTCTTATAGTTTCATTAAAAAAAAAAAAAAAACTTTAAAAAGTGAGTTCTCACAGATCAAAACTCAGAACACAACAAAATGCCTTACAAATTGGTTTTATATCTGAGAAGCACTAATAGAACTTCATAATCAGTTTCAAGATGTGGCAGTCATAATTAGACTTCACAAAACAGAGCACTGCCACCTTCCTGCTCAGCACTGTGACTTCCCTTCTGCCAGATGATCCCAGCCCATCCCTCTGCTCCAGTGCTGCCTCTCTCACTCATCAGGGAATATAGATTTCACATTGTTCCAGTTCTACACTCTTTCTTGAAGGTTAAGATCATGTCATGAATGTGATTCAGACCTCAATTCAAAAATGAACTGAAGACAAAAAGTGTTCAATGAGTTCTTCAAAGGCAAATATTAGAGGCTTAATACTTCTGCATTCTCAATCATTTGTCTTTGCTAAGGATCACAATGGTGTTGAAGAAATACATTTTACAAATGAGGTATGTACACCCAAAACTATATTATTCAAATTTTATGAGTGAGTCATCTTGTCACTTAATGATTTGAAATTGCTTCTTCCTAAACACGTAGGTATGCAGTTTATAAATGGAGATTTCCACTTGTTAACTCTAAATCTCCTCCACAGCCCAACAAATCCCACTGACCACCTCTTCCTCACAGTTGTTCTAAACAGCCACCACACAGATTATTCATGGGTATGCATATGTTGTTTCCTCTAATGACTCTGGATTGCTCTTAATCTTTTCAATATCTGTGCACTATAAGCAGAGATTATCTCAGGATTAGGGTGTTAATTTAGAGTGTATCATGTGGTTAGAGAAATTATTCCTGTGTTTGATGTGATGCCACTTAAACCTTAAGCCAATCTGCCATTCCTTCATTGAGATGTAAACAATTTCTAACTAATTGTTAACAATTATTTGGACTTTTTTTTCCTGATCTTCCTACAGAATGTGCATTCTAGTTTTAAAATTTAAAATGTAAAGAAGATTATGTGGCATAAAACAAAGTGCCAGTTAATACTGTACATGATGTTGCACTTGAATGAGCCAAGCATGAGAACAATGTAAGGGAAAAAGAAGGCTTTACTCATAAAATATTTTGCTCTTGAAGTATCAGGTCATTTATCAAATTGTTTTTTTAAACAGACCACAAACCCTGAAACTGTATTTTCTAAAATTTTCCACAAAAAAGCATTAAAAAAGCATTTTTTCTCTGACAACACCAAGTCAGGAAAGCACCTTTATTAACTCTTATTTAACAAGACCTTGCACATCAGTACTCCTTGTAACTCACACTCTGACCTCTCGGGGTCCGTGGTGTCGAGGTGACCCCAAGAATGTAAAAGTCCTTGTTCTCCCAGCCTGCGCAGCTGCAGAAGAGGTCTGAATGCGCAGGGTCGGCTTCTCAAGGTTGTTTTTATTTTCTCTTATCTAGAACATTCTTTCTCTGACCTGCTGAGCTCTGTCTAGCAAGCGGCCATGGTATTCTGTCTGCCCTCTAGGGTGGTGTTTACATTTTATACTAAAAACTCTGTGTACTATGTTTACTATAATGTGCCAATATCTATCATTTATGTTAGACAGTGTGTCTACCTTAAGCCATTAGAAAAGTGTCACCATCACACCAAGAAATGGAGGACAAGAAGGAGGAAAAGACGGTCAGGACACACCCAAATCCCTCCATCTTGTCCCCTTGAACCCCATTCTAAAAAGCCCAAAAATTCTACTTTTTCACCCTGTGTTAAGTCAACTATCACACTACTCAAACCCTTGGCTTGTCATTCCTCATACAATGTTGGCAGTTTTTCCCATGGGCTAAAATTGAAGCCACAGGCATTTTTGACTTCGTGCCAGGGTCTCCGAGCCCCCTGCCAGGGTCTTGAGACAGCCAGGGCAGCCAGAGGGATGTCCTGGATTCCAACACCGACCCAAGCATGCCTCACAGTAGTGCTGAAGCCAGGACTTAAAACATCATTACCAGTTTGAACAACCCTGGCAAGGCTTCCCCTTTGTTCTCCATCCTTTCTGCATTACTGTGCCACAGTGCCACGATGAACCAAGTCAAAAGGACTGCAGAAAAAGCATGACTGCCCAGAATGCTGTCACTTCCAAGGGGGTTTTGAATGGATGAGCTGAAAGGAAATCCTGCAGCCAGATTTACAAACTGTGGGCCCTGGGGCTGTGCTCCTTCAGAGGCTGAGCATGTTTCAGCAGAGCACAGAACACTGGCAAAGCTGACCCAGAGCATACACCATGTTTATTTTTTCCTTCCCTTTGCAGTTGGCAATCTCTCTTCGAAGCAGGTACAGAGGTTTGTCCTGTCAGCAAGAGGGAAGAAGAATCAAAGCACCACAGCTGCTGCAACATTCCATCACCTGGGGTGAGCAGCACAGGTCTGGAAATGGTGATTCTTCAGGGAAGGCTCCAGGAGGGAGCAGCCCCTCACTGCCTCCTCTCACCCATGTCACTCACACCATTGGAGCAGTCTGTTCCTTCTGAGACTTCTCAAATGCATGGGAGTTAAACATTCTCAATTTGACTAAATCTAGTGGCTCTGAGGGGACAGTAAGTATTTCAAGTTCTATCTGACTTCTGGTGGAGCAATAAATTTAGGACTGTGGGAAGAATAATTTATTTTTTATCCCTGACTCTTCTTTTCTGTTTCTTTGTGATATAGAAAATAATAAAAATGGCAAGACATGTTTATCTTTTAAAACCACTTCTATTCCCAAAAGGTGAAGCTGCATTTGCTCATATTCCCACTCAAGAACATGATAAAAACTTTTAAGCCAAAATGAATAATTCTTGTCAGAAATCATCCACGCTTCTAAGAGATGACAAAAAAGGGATTAGAAATTTATGACTATAATCAAGGCAGGTTCTCTACATGAAAGAAATTGGTTTTAGTAAACATAGCAGAGAACCTACCCAGAGCCTCCAGCGACTCTCTGGGATGCTCTGGGAGTTTGGAAGTCACTCACAGCTTATTCAGAGGGTTTTTCCTGCAGTGGCCACTCTGCTGCACTATGAAATGCACTATGTGTCACTGCAGTACAAGAACTTGTAACAAACTTAGTTGGCGCCAGCATTAGAAATTTATGATGAACTCTCCAAGTATAAAAGACCATTTAAAATAACTGCCAGAAGGGAGAATGTTAGAATTGCTACTGCTTTTATCAGTCCCTGCAGTAAAACCAGTGAAAAAGTGTACTTTAGAGTTTAAACAGTAACATGTTAATAAGTGTAGGTCAACACCTGGTTTTGAAAATGTTAAACATAATAATGCAACTGCAGAAAGAAAAGAAGCTCTTTTTTTGTACTGTTTCTCTACATTTTGCTTGCAGTTATCCAATTTATTATTAAGAAATACTCAGCAACTCTAGCAAAAGAAAAAATTCAAAATAATTTTTTTAATCCTCTAATTTTATCCAAGTACTAGGAAAAATATGCTCAAGGTGGTAATGGAAACAGGAGTTATTTTTGTTAGCATTATAGGTCTGAAAGAAGGAAACTCTTTAAAACACTGTTTTTTTAATGAACAGGAACAAAAACAGAGTTCAGTGAAACAATACAACATTTAGTGTTGGTTGATACTACTTCCTTCTCTTTGAGAATATAGTATTATCCATGATTTTACCTCTCTAAAATATTAACTGGAAGACTTGCAGAAGACTGAGTGCAACACAGGACTCTACCTTGGAGTCAAATGCCTACCTTACTAGGAGAAGCAGTTCAGACACTACAAAAATGCATATGAATTGTTCAAGCAGAAGCACGATCTGTACAAAAAAATGTTATTTTGAAAAATTAAATGACAACAGGCCAGGACACATTTATGTAAAATGTCCAAAGTTTGCCTGTGTTAATTTCTAATATTATGAGATATCTTAAAGGAAAATAAAATGACAGTCCAGATGAGTAATGTTCTATTAAGCAATCAACAAGTTATCAATAATGACATGCTTTTCTATGCACTATTAAATGAATATTTTTTACATTTATTAGTACCCTTACTTGTACATAGCACTAGGAGTCTAATGCATCAGTAAGATATACCCAAAATTATAAGAAATAATTTTTTATGTTAATATGTTCACAGGACCCAGTGCAGAGGTATTTTTAAAACTGGGATTTTTGCCTGCCTATTTTATCGTATTCCTCTGTGAAATGTTTCCAAAATCAGCATGTTTCTGAAATACTGGTCCCAAGACATGTTTTGCAATTGTCATTCCAATTAATTTAAATAGATTGTTTTATGCATAGATAAAACTAATAAAGTTTAAAGTTAAACAACACCACCCTCACACTAAATTATTCTGCAGGCAAAGGAAGAAAACGCAACATTTTCCATGAAAAAATAACCTGAGGAAAACCTGGGCAGTTTATGGAGGGTGATCAATTACATCCATAACTTTATTCTAGTGCACCGAATCTAAACTAAACTATTGAAATGTAGCACAGTTGAATACCATCCTATTTTCATAAAAGAGATGATATAAAGCACCTTTAAATAAAATTCCCAATTGATACAAAACATCACAGTTTTCTGCACTAACTTCAGAAGTGAGATATTGCAGGTACTGGCACATATCTTGAGTCATGGGACGATCTCATCAAAGAAACAAATTTGTCATCTGTATTGGGTGCATGACAGTGCTCACGGGCCACCATCTGAGATGTATGTCATGTGTCAGCACCAAGAACAAGAAAAAAACTTTCTGCAGCAATTCAGAAGGTTCTGGCAAGAAGGCAGCTTGTTGCTTGCTACTAGCAGCATCACTGGAAGACACCACTGAAAATACTGCAACTTCAAGAAAGCCTTTTCAGTTTCATCTGGAGTATTTCCTTTCCTCTTTACTATAATTTAATAATATATATGTACCTACACAAGTTATTGACGATATTAAATATGTACTTTCTGTGGTGGTTAAATTGTAAAAAAACATATTAAATAATTCTGTTGTGAAAATAAATGGGCAATCAAGCATAAAATTCAAGGAGATCCAATCTCTATTTTAAAGCAATTTGTAAAGCAGTCTTGCTCCTCCAGTAGCAATCACTCTAATTCAATGACATGGCTTCTAAAATACCACATCGCTGCACATACCTGGACCTACTTTCCTGAGCTTGGACTGTAAGCAGAACAGCAGGATCTTAAGGAGCACGTAATTATCCCAGCATGGCCCCAGCTCTAAGTCTGTGCTGAGAGCTGAGGGCTTTCAGTGGTTTTTGTGCTACCTGTGGTCTTACCTAGGAATTAAAAATCTAATCAACGCATGCATCAGTTAATGACTTCTACAATCCTGGTATATAACAACTCTCTTAGTCAGGCTCTGTTTCAGTTCAACCTGAGTGTTTACAGGGTCTTTAAGGATATGCTGTTATAACTGTGCTCACACTGCTGGCTGGCACACCCAGTCTCAGTGCTACACTTGTCATCCTAGGCTTCATCAGATAAAATAGCTTAACAACCCTTCACATCTGCCTTATCCACAGTGACAGCCATACACTTCACGCAGCCATTCAGCTAACTTCACAGAGGAAACAACACCCTCAGAGCAGCAGACCTTTTTTGAGTGGATGTAACTTTACAATGGCTCTTAAAGACCTGCTTCATAGGCTGTATTGACATGCTATCTTTTGAGACTAGTCTGTCAGAATTGATTGCAACTATAAACCCTCAGAGAAATATTTAATAGGTATGTGATGCTTACTTCTCTGAAAGTATCTGGTGCATATGGATCTCATTGGGAAGGACAAATTTTTAGGCATGCTTTTCTGGAAAAAAAAAAGCTACAAAATAAATAATCAAATAAATGGCCAATCATATCTATGCAATAAATTTATTTCAAACAGAGACTTCCTAGAACATGACATGGAATAAATTACAGAACACAGGAGTGGTCATCATATGCTGAAATACTGGTTTTACCTGTGCTGTCTAAAATAACAGTGACAAAAGAACCTTAAAGCTCGGGCTTTAATCCACTTCTGCATTCCTGGAGTTAGCTGTGCCATTGCTTCTACATACTATTAAGTAAACAAAAGCCATTTTAAATCTTTAGTTTCCCACTTGTGCCAAAGAGATTCAGCAGGCACAGAGACGGCGGCTTTGTTACACACACACCCTTTTACTTTGCTAGGAGTGCTTAGCACCATGACTAGATTCCAATAGCATTGTAATTGACTCTACACCGTGAAAAAAAGTCATTGAAGAAAATCAATGTTTTGTTGCCACATCTCTGTAAATGTTTCACTATTATATTATTCAGTATTCAGTTTCATATTAAATTAGAAATACATAGGGAAAGAAATCAGCATTATGATAATAATATTTATTCTACTACTTGGTGTACTCCTGCCCTAAACTCCAGAATTCTTTCAGAAGGCTTCTACAGAGCCTTTTCTTCATACCCCACCAAACTAAGAGTCTTAATTCCACAAAAGGCACCCTGAGTTTGTCTCCTATCTGATCACAGCAAGAATCCACACTGGAGTCTAAAAACTCATAGCTGTCGTTAAGGAAGGGTGCAGAATGTATAGGCACTTGTGCATTCTCTTGCACCATTTGGTCATTTGGCAAAAAAAGTCTTTGAACTGAAAAAGACCACTTGAAATAAACCACTGGAGGGATTTCTGAGCACTCTGCAGCAAGGATTACCTTCTCCCTTTGTCTGCCCACTTTCTGTTCACCTTCTGCTCTTCAGCACACCTGAGACTACAGCAACTGACTTATCTGGAAAACTCTACACTGGTTCCACGGTAGATAACAGCAAAGAAGATGTGAGGTGAAGAACCTGAGAAAGTACATACTGAAAAATTAAGACTGTGTCAGTGAAAGGTCTGTGTGTGTAGTAGGAAGCACAAATTATATCTAATCTGAGACACTGGGGGACTCATCACCAACTCCTGATTAAGTGTGTTTGTCTTCAGGTGCCATACCTCAAGTATGACCTCACTACAGGAAAATAATCCCGTTTTCCACTTTTTTATGAAGCAAATACAAATTATTGTCCACTCCCTGAGATGCAATAGTTAAACCTGAGCTCTATTGGATTTTCTGTCCCAGATTTCACAATGACTTAGTTCTGAAGCTTTATCTTTTTAGAAAGGAGGAGTCACGAGTTCCAGGAAGAATAACTCATCTGCTCTCAATTCCTATTCTGCGTTAAAAAAATACAGATTTTAAATTCTTTCAAAATGTATTACAGTTTCTTTTTTTAAAGTTCATTGAAGTCATCAAAAACTCTCATCTCAGGGATTACACACTACCTTATACCGTGGAACTCGGTATTGTAAGCAAAAGGAACTTCAGGAAAAGTAGTCTCTATTAATCCATGACTGAATACCCGAAGACATTTGGATTTTCTCTTCCTGAATTCCCAGTAGAATAATTCAAACATTACTTCAGAAAGATTTTTGAGGACTAATGCAAATTAATGCAAAAGATCTGCTGCTTGCAAAATTCTGGACTCGAAAGTCCAGAAATTTAAGGGAGAGTTTACAGCTTTTCCCTGTTACAGCCACTGACAGACACACACTGCTTTATACTGCTTGCACCTGCAAGTTTTCTGACATTCAGAGGAAACAGCTGGTGAAACTAAGAAACTTCCAAAATCTGTATATGTGCACAGGGGCAGATTTCATGGCACTGTCAGTAGTTAACACTGGGCAGCTCTGGGGATTTAATGAGTGCAGCTGACGGTGATGATGATGACCATTACCTCAATACGTTGTAGAAAAGTATGATGTACAAGAAAAAACGTGGCCAAAACTTATATATATTCCCTTTATGTAGGTGCACATAGGCTAAATAAGCAGAAAAATTTACTTTAATATCTTTTAGATTAAATATTAAGAAACCAATTCCAACCACATATATTCCTGAAGCAAAGTCATGGAAATAGAGTTGTTTTTTTTTTTTTTTTTTTTTTTTTTTTTTTTTTTTTTTTTTTTTTTTTGTTGGGTTTTTTTTTTGTTTGTTTGTTTTTTTTTTTTGTTATTCATTAAGCATCTGACTCTAGTCCCAGTGAGAGACATGATACCGGGCTAAGACACATTTGGTATGAACTGACACAGCAATTCTTATACCTGTTTACCACTGCCACTCACAAACAGTCGAAAAATGAGAGTAAAGAGGAAGGTATCACTTCAAACTAGCTGCTAATTAAGTCATGAATAAGTAACACATCAGATGGAGATGTGCTTCAGTGTCCCAAAATGAAATGACAATTAATTCTAAAACAGGAGCCAGTATGGCTTTGAGTTATCTATACTAGCACTGTGGTTCTGATTTGGAATATGCTTTTGAAGTGCATCTGCCACATGGTCTCCCTTTCTACACCTTGGTGCATGCTGCAAACGTGTTCTGAAGCATGTCACAAAATCATGGAATAATAGAGTGTTCTGGGTGGGAAGGGACTTTAAAGACCACCTAGTTCCAACCCCAAAGCCATGGGCAGGGATACCTTCCACTGTCCCAGGCTGGTCAAAGCCCCACCCACTATGACCTTCAATGCTTTCAGGGATGGGAGATCTACAACTTTTCTGTACAACTTGGATGGGCCCAAGCCAGAGGTGCTCTCCATAAGAATACTTAGAGCACCAACTATGAATTATGCCCACTGAACCAAACCAGAACTACTTCTACGAAGCAAACTCTCAGCATTTAATATGGACATTGGCCACCCAATCTTCCACAGATCTTCATCTACTGGGCTGAACAGTCCCAGCTTTTGTCACCAAAAATTGGACCAGACCTCAGAAAGACAGGTTTCACTGGTCAGCTGAAGGATCTGGGACGTGCTTCCTCTCTTGTCTGTTGTCCCCCAGCGCAAGACTTTTAAGCCCCTTTAGATGGAACGTTGAGACCTATTAATGAAAAGTGATTTCCAGTTATTTGAAACACATAGTTAACATGACATTCTGGTAATCCATCTCCTTACAGACTGTGTTGTGCCTTGGATTTGTAAGCTACCTATTCCTCACCCACATCCGACTCGTCAGACTCTTCACTAGAGCCAAGACACGTTTGGGCAGAAACAGACTCTCTGGACGCTGTGAGGTCCTCCTGCAGAGCACACAGGTAGCTCAGTGCCAAGAAGGCATTTTTAATGGAAATCTTACAGATTGCTGCTAAGAATGGCAATGTCTCTTGGCTTCCTTTTCCACTGATTTGATTCCAAAATAGACAATTTCCCACTTTTGTTAACAAAAAGCCTCCACAATAATTCTACATGGCATAAAAAAAAAAAAATCACCACCTAATTTGAGTATACACCAAACAAATTACAAATTATTGACATTTTTCCCCTCATTTCTTATACATACTGAATATGAAATATTTCTTTGGAGTGCTATAAAGGAAAGCAGAAGCTAAATTTGCATCACAAAAGCCCTCTAATGATGCCAAGGATGAAAAGAACAAGGTGATGGCATCACACAACCGGCCATGGCACCCAACAGAGAAAACTTGCCACTGCAGCATCAGCTGGAGGTCTGAGGCTTGAGTCTGAAGTCATGCACTTTTTCCAGAAAAAACAATATTTGGGAAAAGCTAAACTGCAAACATCACAGGAGCCTTTTGTCACAGAAAACTGCGGGTAATTTTTACCAGCTCTGATTTCCTGCTGAGAATTCACCTCCATTTAAAAGTTCAACACGTATGGCTTAGTGAGGATGCTTAATAAGGTTAAATGCAGTACAGACAGTACTTCTGGTACCAAAAAAAGAGCTGAATTTATTAGGCCTGCAGATCAGTAGATAAATTTCTCAGAGACTCTATAGCTATCTCTGTACTAGTGGATTAAACATGACTAGAATATTAAACATATACTCTGGCATGAGCATCTCAAGTCCTCACTTTTATAGTATCTCACTCTCCAAAATGGGATGTCTGTATGTTAGCTGCGTGTCAGAAGCAGCTCTGGCACTTGCAGACTCCTGAGCAGTGCCTGGAAAGCCTGGAAAGAGAGTAACAGCTGGCAGGGGCCAAAATCATATGTGAGGGCTCCAAGAATTTACTAGTAGGGCTGGTTGGAGTTAGAGTACTCAGGAATGTTTTCCAAAATCTGTTGTGAAGTAATCTAATGGTAGCAATGTCCGTACACATCCCCCCACTACATTTTTTTCTGGAAGTCGAGCGTCATGGTAGGGCAGCAGAAGAAACACAGACACACACAAACATAAAAGCAGCTCAGGGAAATTCAGTTCTTGGGGATATTTCTTCATGGTCTAGCAGTAACTGTTGAACTGTACAGTCTTTAAAAATTTCTTTAGGATGTGTACTTACTCTAAATGACACCAAGCCTCTGAAAATTATTGAATAATTTAAAAAATAAAAAATGCCTGCCCCTTTTATCATGTTTAATACTCTGGCTTGTTTATTCCTGTGAAGGGAAAACAAAGGGAAGAAATGGTGTTGGACCTATTGGTTGATATAATAAAATTTTTTATTTAGTTTTTGTATTTTTCACTGGGAGTTTAGCTTGAAAAGAATTAAGAAAATATTTTCATCTCCATCAGATAGAACAGCTCAAGGGAAAAATGGGAGAAGTTGTCTCAAAACACCTTCTTTTTCCTCTGATCCCAAGGTAGCCAGGCTGAGCCAGCTCTCAGCATGAACTGCAGCACAGTAAGGACTACAGAAATAAGAAAGACAAGTCCTCTAAGTGTCAGACAGAGCCCATTGCACACAAATTCTGTTTTCTGCTCAGCCTGACAAGCTCTTTTCTGTATCTCACCCAGACAGAAAGAGAGTATTAGCTCCAGGGAGGTATTTTCAACAACATGCCCAAAGAGAATCCTAAGTTTCTTATTTAGTCTCTTGTACTGAGACAACATCCAACACCTAGACCCCAGAAAAGGCTATTTCCTAGACCTCTTGATTAAAAAATCCCCTTTTCACGCATAAAACTTACATAACAATACTAGAAAGGTATTGGCAGGAGGCCCAGCTGGCATTATTGTTATTGGCCACTAAAGAGAACCCTCTATTAACAACAACAAAGATTAGCTGGAGAGTAATTAATGCAAAAGGGCAGGTTTTAGAAACACATCATCATTTGAGAGCTCCAGCCAATATTCTTGCAAACCTGAGGAGTGATATGGTTCACATCTGTATGAAGACGTTGAACTGAACACAGACCCAGCTCTGTTACATATTTTGCTGCTTTTGCTTTAAAAAAAAAAAAAAAAGAAAAAAGAAAAGGAGTGGGCATGATGAGACATAAAATTTGTACATACCAAGGGGACAATCAACCCAGGTAATGTCTGAAAAAAAAATTCAAAGAAATTAAGATTTGAAGTGTTTTTGGAATTCAGTTTTGTAACTACATACAATTCTGCTGCTGCTTTTAGCACACACTCCAATACTCACAATGCTGGAGTCCTAGTTTTTCAGGGATTATACACAGAATTGAAAACATGGCCATTTCTTGCCCTCCAAAGCACCTAAAAATTCGGGTGATGATACCTAAATACTTAAAAATTCCACTTTTGGTGTGAAGATCTGCAAGTGTGTAGCTTTATTGCCATCCTGCGATGACACAATGGGATAACTGATGGTCGGGATACCAGCATTAGCGCTGGATGGATTTTCTTCTGCCATTCTGTCAGACAGACAGCACAAGATGGGCCAAAACCTCTTCTCTTTGACCACTGGAATTGCACCACTGCATGTAACAGCCAAATTTGACACAGTATTTGCCCTGGAAAGGAAAAGACAATGTGTTCCTCAGAAGTCTGATATGACATAATATGCTAAACTAGTCTCCTCTGGAGTTTTTTCAGTCAATCAATAACTGTCTTGGAGGATTACTGGACACATGATTTTGATGACATGGAGACTACAGCTTCTTCTGAGTGCCTGCCTGTTCACCAATGGGTTTTTTGCAAAACAATCAACATACCCTGTCCCCGCTGAGCGATGATAACCAAATAAAATTGAACTTTCACTCCACTGTGATCATACAGTAATCCAAACATCGAACAATTCCCTCCCACCTTCCTTCCTTGCATTCTCTAATGCCATTAGAAACAGTCACAGCTATGGTATGGCTCAATGCAGCAAAAGCACAGGTAGGAGTATACTGGAGGATTTTTTTGCAAAGGTCTGGTACAGCAAACTTTTTAAAAATACAACCCTTCTTCTATTTCTTTATACAGCACAAATATCTGCTATTCAAGTCAAAAGTCAAAATAAATAAACAGGTAAGACATTGTATAACGGTATCATTAAAAACAAGCACTTTCTTTTTTCAAAGAAATTAGCATGCCATTAAAAAAAAAAATTACTGACAGCTCTGCTACACCAGCAGAAAAGGCAACATGGTAAAGGACTTGAGGCTGAGCATGGAGCACTGAGGCTGGGGCGCTGGCAGTAGGCAAGGGCATCTTGAAGAATATGAAACAGCCTCACTGGCACGGGGTTGGTTATGCTGCACAAACTGGTGAAAAAATACTACTTCTGACTACAAATGACCAGAGAATAACAGACATGAAGGCTTGACAAGGGACAACAGGGAGAAGAAGATGGAAATATACTAGTGGTGACAGTAAGAGCTAGGGCAAAATCTAGTTGCAGTGATAGATGACCACAATTCAATGACAGATTGAAAAGTAACCCTGACACTTTCATCCTTTGATTGCCTTCATCAACATTACATCTAGTCAATTCTTCATACCCATTATTTCCATGTATCGGAAGATTTATCACTCATTTTTGAGAGGCAGTGTTTAATTTTGTGTCCTCTAGAATCAATTAACTAAATCCATCTTCTGAATTTTCAGCACTGTTACTGCATTATTGCCATGTTTTAATCGAATACCTCCAAAGTGATCTGCCATTAAGTATAGATTCATCATAACATTTTATTTCAGGTTTGCTCTTGTTTTATGATCATGAAGGGCACCGCAATAACATGAATATATAAAGAGACATAGGATTCAACAATACCACACACAATAGGGTACAGATGACATTCAATATTACTCTGTAAATGCTAAAAACAAACAGCATATAGAAGTGCAAAGAATTTTAAAACTCATTTATTACCATATTTTGCAGTATCAAGCTCAGGAGAGCCAGCTAATTGTGTGTCAGAAAGTAGCAAGCAATGTTTGTATTTAGCTTCATTCAGCAGTGTTTTCAGGGAGATGGATGGATCTGGTATTCCCCACAACATGATATTTTGGTTTTTTTGAGGGTTTTTTTTGGTGTTTTTGTTTTTTGTTTTTTGTTTTTTTGGGTTTTTTTTTTTTTGAGACTGCATATCCTAGGAAAAGGACTACAAAAATAATGATGAGAAAAACCCAGCCTCCTGCTTTCCAGCACAAAAGATGTGAATAATCAAGAGTCAAGAGGGATGAGAAAGAAAAATTGCAAAAGATTCATACAGGAGTCTCATGAGATTTGGTCACTTGCTCAAGCTATTAACAAAAATCATTCAGGGACTTGTAGGGAAAAGTAGCAGTAAACGACTGTGACTTCTGTGTTAAAGACGGCTGCTCAGTGAGCACCAGCAGTCAAATTAATGGATATACTCATATCTCACTAGAGTAATTCTTTTTTCATTTAAGCCACCTTGCATTTAAGAAATCCTTGTGCCAGCAGGTTACTAAATGATGCTATACATGTGTGTCTCTAAGTAACTTACAGGAAGATAATGCAAGACTGTAAGTGAGATCCTTATAGATGTGACTAATGAAAGAAAAGCATAACACCACAAGCATTAGGGCTTGATGACTCCTTGAGGAAGGCTACACAAAAGGGATCTTCTTAGGTGGTCAGAAGGTTTTCTTTTTAATGTAAAGATCATGAAATCATAGAATACCAGCTTGGAAAGTATCCCATCTTCCAGATCACTCATGATGGTATTACAAAGATATTTATAAAACCAATAAAGACTATTATACTAATGGATAACAAGATTACATTATGCAAACTTCCGTCTTCCCTTTCCAAATTACAGCACTGGCATCCAGTTCAAAAGGCACCCAACGTCACATAAATGGGTATGCTGGGAAAGACATACAGCATCAGCCTTGATGCAGTCAGGTTAATAATATATGAGCATGTGACTAAAGCGGGTCTACTGGAAAGATAAGCTGATCAGCTACCTTAAATGCATTTGCTAATTCACTGCCCATCTTTTTATTCCTCTTTTTTTTTTCCTGTTCATTTAAGGGGGATGGTTTATAAAAAGAATTGCAGGCAGATAATCAGCATTTTTAAAATAGCTAAGTTGTTCCCCAGCTAGCTCTGCCATTTTTTCTGGGAACAAAAAAGAAAAAAAAATGAAATGCCAAAGGAGACACCATTTTTGATTAAAAGGAAATGAGATATTTCCTCCTTAAAATTGATTTCTCTTAATCACCTCTCGTTCATCACACAAACACAGCTACTGCTAACTACTTCTCAACACATTCCATAAGCCCTTACTGCCCAAGGACAACCTGCTTTCTCTGTCACATAAGGTTGAAGTGAAATCCAGTCCATCTCATCTGTGCAATTTGCACCTACGTTCTAGGTACCTAACAAAGGCTGCTTATGGGACTCTGGTACTTTCTTTAGCTTGTTTTCACAAAGTACGAACACTGGAACTCCTTCACCTATAGACCCGTCTCTATCTACACTGAACAACCTCTCCTCTGAATTTAAGTGCATGTAAACTGCCCAGTGTAGCTGTCCTGTGCTCCACCTCAAGCTCCTTCTTCTCTTCTTCGGTGGCCGTCTCTCACCTACCACATCCTTCTTCTCAGTCATGCTGGTCAACATGCAGCATTTGAACTGCATGGAGTTGCTGGCAAGGGGCATGAAGCCAAGCAAGACCAAGAGACAGAGTTCACCCCTCATAAACAAGTCTGCAGCTTCCCAACATGCAGAGAATATCTGTCCATCTATTTTCTCAAAGAGTTAAAAAAAAAAGAGCGGACAGCTCTGACACCAATGCAGGTGGCATTCATGCCACTTACTGCCAGAAAGGTAAAAGATGAGCATTTGGCTTAAGCCACAGTCAGTGTACAGAGAATGGAAGGAAACAAGGCACAATGAATGATCTACAAGCTGATTGAGCTCTACAATGAGCTGTCTCCTAATACAGATCTGCCAATCAGGTCAGCTGCATGGCCCTCTGCAGAGCCACAGCTCTCCCACTAGAAATGATGGCCACACAACCCCACCAGGATGCGACGGATTGCGCTTTCTGGAAAGCTCAAACCTAACAAATGAAGCGAGCCAAGGAGTTCCCTTGTCTGAAGGACAAGCGTTGCACAGCACAATTTGTTTCTATCTAGATTATTTCACAGCACAACTAGCTGCATCCAAGCTGCCTACTAGCAGTGGAGCTGGCATGTGCTGACTCTAGAGAGTATCAAACCTGGGAAACTGCTGAGACAAATCCATGCTAGTGACTGACATACTAGTGCATGACTGAGCACAGGTGCTGTGCTCAAGCATGTAAGTACTGACATTCCACAGATTATCAGCAGCACCACAACTCTTAAATTTAGCAGTGCCATCGTTTGTGGCTCAAAACCAAAACTAAGGGTCATATATACTGTTCTGCAAATCCTGAAGACCTCTTCCTATGTAAAGTTCCAGTTGGTTTGGGAGATATTTTTGTTATCCAAATAAAAACCTATCATATGTGATGGGAAAATGCTTAGAAAGTCCAAATGAATAACATAGGATTCCTACCTAAATAGCCTAGGAGGTCAGAAGCTAAAGCAAATCACTTCTGCTGCAGAGAAAAAAAAAAGACATGTCAATGTGTTATATTATGAAAAAAAAGCTTAAATAAATCCTTTGTATCTTTAACAACAAGACTTACTGCATTACCCAGTAATATTGAGAATTTAAATGCAATTTTGTATCATGTAGTATTTTCAACTTCAAACTTTCAGTGCATTCTAAAAAGCACAGTAGCATAAGAAATCACCAGCGAAAATGGTCATCGGAAAACACCAAGAAAAATGGTCATCTGTTTACAAAATAACATTTGATAAAGTAGGAAAATTAGTTTATATTTTAGGCTTCTAAATCTGGAATATTCTATTTCTTACTCTTCCTGAACTGTTTCCCGACTGAAAAATGTGGCAGGCGCTCTGATTCCCTGCACAGCCAAGTGCAGCTCCTGGAAGGCAAAGCCCTCAGATTTTTGATGGTGCTTCAGCCCAGTCCAGAAGCATGAAAGAGCCTGCCCAGCTGAGCTCAGGTGCACCTGTTTGGATTACAGCTCAACCTTGGACATTGCAGCAAAGCAATGAGCTCACATGCTAAAGCCATGATGGGTAACAACCAGAATGGGAAACCTTAAAGTATCCCTCATGTGAACAAGACATAGGGGAATGAAGCTCTTCTTTTCAAGTCACTTTAGGGTTAACAGGCCAGCAGAGTAAGACAGTGGGGCTATCTTGTATCTCAGTTCAAAGAACAAGGGATGACCTATTTTTAATCACATGGATTTGAGCTTACTTTCAAAGGCTATCATCTCTGTCCTACATGTATTTTGTTTCAGAATTCACACAAAATCTACATGAAAAATCCTCAGCAGTTCACACTGTGCACGGAATTCACAGGCAGTACATTGACCTGCTGGCTAATACTACTTAAGTCCACCAAAGCTCAGCTGTGTACCAGCTCAGGGCTGTCTTCTAATTATCTTCAAAAAGGCAGGTTAAGAAGGAGCAACAGGTGGAATTCATTCCAACATTAATTGAAAAAAAACCATCTATCCTAAGTCAGTCAACTCCTCTCATTGTCTTCTCCATCCCATTGCCCTATTAGTACCTCCAGATTGATACTTCAGGAGGGCCAGTCATCCTTATCTTAAATACCTGTTATAGAACAAAAAATACTGCCCTATGGAAGTGCTTCTCTCTGTTAAAGGGCACTCTGATGATCAGCTCTGACTGGATTCTGGTCATACACCAGATAACCTATTTAAAGCTTGTGAGACAAGTCTTATTCAGAGACCTAACTCCCACAGGTACAGCCACTCTGTACAGAGCTCCATGTTGACATAACTTCACAGCGTCCAGAAATTCTACTAGCTGCACCAGAGGTACCTCTGGCATCTCTGCAGAGTGCTGTATTGTGCCATGGAGACATACCCATGAACTAATGAAAATTCAACATTCATATTAGTATTAAGAAAAAAGTCATTAACTGCTATTGAACTGCCAATTATCCAGTGTAACTGCAGACCTCCCAGCACAGCTGTTTTATCTTCCCTCTCTGCTGCGTGCAATATTACATTCATATTGCAGATTACATTATCACAGCCACCTGTAACCAGCTCCTAACTGCTGAGAGAACAAATTATTTTGCCAAAGTTATCAGTTCAAATCTGTAATAGTGAATAATGAATTAGACATGCCCAGACTTGGGGATTTTTTTTCCCTTGCAATATCTGTAGTTATGAGGAACTGTGACATTCAATTACTAATATTAAATAAACCATCACTTTGAAATTATTCTTCTTCCAGCTATTTTTTTATGACTCCATGTCACAGGGGAGAAGAAAAGAAATTTTGTCCTGGATAAGCAAAAACCCTTAATGGTAGCTTAATATTATTCCACCTCTTCAACTGAAAGTTTTTTATGATCCTTCAGTATTGATGGATTGCACTTGATACTACCCAAGTTTAAATTGTTTATATAATCATATCTTTATTAAGAGGAAAACTGTGGGGAAAAGTGAATTGTTACTAAGTCATCCCAGTGCTCGGGTGACACCTAAGCAAGAGGTACTCTCTTCAAGTTACAAATCATTGGAGATTCTAAAAGTAACCTAGAGAAGTAGTAACACGTGTTTATGGGTCTCCTCCCAAAGCATCCCCCATCAGCAAGCAGCAGAGTCAGGACATTTGGCTCTGAGGACCATTGTGGCAGTTGTGTCATGGAAGATTCTATGTTTATCTGTTGTCTGCTGCCAAGCATGGCATTGCCTGCCATGCCTTCACCAAATTGCTAAGCTTTCTGTATCACTACAGACATTAAACTATCTAAATAAAAATTCAGTGCACTTACAAAGTTCTTCATATAAATATCCCTCTCTCCTTTATCTCTTTTTCTTTCTGTCTTCAAGGGAGTGAAAAAAAATTGCTAGGTATAGAACAGGTAAAAATTCATAAGGTTTCTGTCAATTTTCCATTCTTGTTAACTTAGATTAGTGTACTTCTTCATTACCTGGGCATGATAAAAGTCTTTCAGCAGAAGTAAAAATATATAATGATTACATGCTCAGAAATCCTGACCTTGTAGCTTCATACCTTTTTTCAGTGATTACTATGTATATTTGAAAGAACATACATGTGACATCTGGTGCAATCGATGCAAAGGTACTGAGAACACTATAAAGATTTATATACAGTGTTGGTGACTAATGACATCTCAGCTGGCAAGGCATATACTTATGGCACTGGCATTTATTCCAAACGTCCTATGGGAAGCTACTCATCTTCTGAGGCATCAGCATGATACCAGCAGGAGCAGCTAAAACCACACCAAGACACACTTGTGAGTGCTGACAGAAATAATTATTAAATCAGAGCAGAGATTCACAGAAATAGAGTGCTGGAGAATGCCTCAAAGCCTCAGCTAGAACAGCCTCTACAAAGGCAAGAGCAACACCACTGCAAGAGGTATTTAACTAATCCCTTCTTGAAAACCTGAAAAAAAGGAGATGCTACAAACAATGTAGCTAGATGAAAACCAATTTGAAATCAATTCCCTAATTTCTTCAGGTCTTAATTCAATTGATTCTAAAGAGCAACTGATCATCATTCTCTCGCTGCCAGCATCCTATTATTGGGAACTTTTATTTCTTCTCCCCATCCTATCTTTCAGTGTTAAACAAACCCATTTACTTCAATGTCACTGCATATGTCCTGTTTTGTAATTATTTTAATTAAAAACACTTTTTTTCTGTTCCTTATACCTCCTGTTTTTTTTTTTCATCTCCCTGAAAGCCAGTGAGGAAACACTGGACACAGCATTCCTTCTCAGGCTTAACTAATGACAAAGCAAACCCTGTGTCTTGTGAATGGCACTTCTATTTATGTACCCCAAGGTAAGATGTGCCTTTTTTCAATTATACTGCACCTGTGACTTTTTCACTTGCTTTAAATTCTGGTCTAGTAAGACCTTTTTTTAGTGTCCTACTGCTTAGCCAAATCTTTTATAATTTTAAATATTGGATTCATCATTCCTTATATAACGCAGCACTTGATGCCTGCTCCTTCTTTATTTGGGCTATTCCTCTAATTTGCAAACATAATTTTGAATCCCTTTTTGTCCACAGAATACTTGCAATTATTCCAGATTGATGTCATCACAGATCAGATCTATTTCATCATCCAAGTCTGGATGATTCAACACTGGCAGCTGGAGTTGGTTTTTAAATAGTCTATTGGCACCTCCCAGCAACATTAACTACCTCCCTGTCTCTGCATGAGCAGGTATTCCTTCCCCTTCAGGGTAGCTGCTTTCCACTGAGGATAAGCAGAAGCCTGTCATCAATTCCCCTGGACAAACAGGAGTCATTTCCCTATCACACCGTCTGCTACAAGCACTTCTTTCTCTCTCTCTGTCAATAAGAACTATGAACCATGACAGAGATGGAGAGAGAGAGAAGGTGAGGCAGGCTGGGGGAGTTCATGGGTACTGTACTGAGGAAGAAAAACAGATGGAGAAAAGGCAGAGGATGGATGATCTTGTGGCCAGCTGGTAACTAGAGAGCAGGTGACCTGTACAATAGACTATCCTCCAGGATCAGTGCCTGTTGCTGTGCCCCTCTTGTAGTGGATGGATGCTGTTTCATCACCAGCACAGTGACAGCACTTTGCAGGGTTATGCTGGCTTCAGGAGATCCTTCCCTGCTTGAGCACTACTTCTTTCTGCTTCCTTCCCCCGCCGTCCCACCCCATATTATCTATCAAATACATGTATGTATGTAAGAATAATCTATGTGGTCTTTCTATCATAGGATGAACTCCTATTCTCCCTAAATACATAAAATTATGAAATACATAAAAGAAAAATCCGATTATAAATTTACATATCCTATTTTATACTCCTGTGATTTGTGAACTAGTAATAGGCACTGCACACATGAATCTTCTTCTAGCTAGAAAACTTGTGTTCGCAATGTGATTATGTAACCGTTGTATCAGAACAACTCCTTTGATTTCTCCATCTGCATATTCAAAGTGAAGTATGTCAAAACTTGGTTATGATTTCCTGCAGGAGGTAATATCAAGATTCTGCCTGCAAAATATTTAGGAAATATCTGTTTATGGCAGGAAATATAAGCTACATTTTCGGTAGGAAACACGGGTTACATTTTACTGTGTGTACTCAAAAATTAACCGAGTTGCCTTGGCTCTCCCAATAGCCATTCAGGAAACAAGGACACCTCCCAGAAATATTAATCCTTCCATTTTAAAAATAACAACCACTCCGACATCTAAGATATCTGTTGCAAACTATTCACTATCTCCTTCTTCTGGTTCCAGAGGGAGCCTGGAGGATAAGCTCTGGCTGTACATCTAAGGAACAATTCAGTTACCTAAGCAAAGGTGTCTGGTGCCATTTTGGATGCCTGGACTATGCAGGACCCTGCACAGAGCTGGCAGGTACTGCAAAAGATCTATGCAGGTTCACTCAAGTTCTAGAGAGGCAGCTGGAGTCCAAACAAAATACCTTGAGGCACCTAAAATATCTAAGAAGCACTATTACATTGCCTTTTTTATTTTAAGCTCTCTTGATTGCATCACCTGTATTGACAAGAACAAGACTCAGTGGTTAAAATTTCAGGAGCTGGTGCTGTGTCTAAAACCTGGGCACGGAGACATGGCAGAGGATTTGCAGGAGATCTGCACCAACCTGGACTGGAAACAGGAGGAGAAGTATGAGACTGTGAAACCAAACTGACAGTAGACACCTTTGCCCAAGCATCCACATTCTGTTCTAGATCTCCATGAACTGCACTTGTAGAGTTTAGCAATCCAGCTCTCACTTAGACATCTAATGCTATAAATCTCAATTTACATAAATGGAATCCACCAAATTTTTTATCATATAAATTAAGATGTGACAGATTTCATTAACAAAAGCATGATGTTCTGCACCCTCAGTACTTCAGGTGAAGTATGTATTAATTCACCTAAAAAAAATTATTTGTGTATCTCTGTCAAGGAAAATAGACTCTATTTAGTCTCAATGAGTAGTACCTCCAGTCAACCTTAGGGCAGCAACTAAAACAGCTTGTCAGAAAGATGTCAAAATTGCTTTAAAAATCAGCAGGCACCCAATGATGTCCATATGCATACTTGCAGTTTTATAAAGGCACGTGCATAAAAATAAAAATTACAGTGTTAGCATAGAAGAGATTACATCTTTTTTAGAGTGACAGCCTAGAATATATGACATCTTTTTCAGAAACAACAACTCATTTGTTTTAAGGTCTGACTTTATGTCAAACTAATTTACTGACTACAGTATTCTCAAAACAGCAGGACAACTATATAGCAAATGATGCCTCCTGGGTTTTGTTGGCTTAATTTTATCAAAATTAGAGCCTTTGAGAAACCCTAGATGGACAACTCTGAAGTCCTCTCTATAAAAAAAGACAAGGCAGACAGCACTTCTGAAAGCAGTAGCCCATTTCCTATTCTCTGCACATTATCTCTAAGAAGAAAGGTTCATTTTTGCACTAATCCCTTTGTTTTCTCCATCCACTTTACAGCATTATTTCCCATAAACTATGAAACACATTCTAAAATTATAGTAAAATGAAAATACAGTACTTTACTATTCCAGCTATAATAATGACTTTAAAGAGAGGGTTATTTGCAGATTCAAAGCATTGATTGTTTAACTTCCTAAGGTACAAAAGTATTTGGATGCTTGAAAATTGAATGCTTGGAACTAACACATTTGATTCACAGACCAAGCATTCAAGAAGAATCAGACTATGAAAAAAATTGCAAATTGTGATCACTTGTCTGAATGGAAATAGGCTGACATACTAGTAAAAGCACAAGAACTATTTCTTTTTCAATTCATGTCATGTGAGCAAAACACCTAAAAACACAGCAAAACCAAAATACAATCAACCTGAATCATGAAAAATGATAAATTTTATGGCTAAATTATTGAAACAGTAATCTTCCATACTCTTTATTTGTAAGATGACTTACAGTATATTCTCATTATTACATCTGTTGTTATTATTGATCAGTATTTTGTTTGGAGATTTATATTTCTGACCAATTCATAGTGGTTTTAAATGCAATTATTGGTGGTAGGCACAAAAATAGGTGGGTGCTTAAGTATCCAGTTATACCTATCATTTGTGAAACAGGAAAATAATTATGGAAAAGAATGTACAGGTTAAGCAGGGGAGTAAAGCACACCGACATATAGACATAGGTGCAGGTAATTAACAACTGCAGCCCTTCCCTGAGCAATGCACTTCTTATATGCAACTTCATTAATTCCCCCTTGCTACCATATATATGTAACTTGATGTAAAAATATCTAATAATGTGATTTTTATAACATACATGTTTACAACTTCAGTAATGCTACTCAATATTTTCAAGATGTTGTTAAATCAAATAGAAACTGCTTATTTACAACTTTTCGGTAAAACAAGTTGATGGTCTGCAATTCTGTTACTTGCATCTGTCCTCCTGATCCAGCTTAGCATTTCAGCATCAAAAATAAAGAAAAATGTTCATTGTTTCATGTAATCCAAGGAAGATGTACATGGCTATCAGTAAGTCTATTCTAAAAAATATCTACAGGTACCCTGGATGTATAGGCAAAGGACTCTAAAGATTTTCAACAGAAAGACTAAAACTGCACAAATAAAATTTTAAAATGCTGGAAAGCTTAATAAATAGCTAGTGAATAAAGATTCATAGAGGAATATATCATATATAAGCCTATAGTTTGATTATTAATAGAAAAGAGCATGATACAAGCTGTAATTCCTGTTAAAAAGAATTGTCATCATGTCACTGAAAGCAATTATTACAGGCTGCCTAGGAAGTAGCATAATAAAACTTGCTGTAATAACATTTTATTTATGTCCATAAAATTGAAGAATGGTAAATCTCTGGTTATTTTATTTTTAATACAGAGATGAATTTTAACAAGCTAATTTATAAAAGGTTACACCAATGTCTAGATTTAAATCAAAGGAATTAATATCCACACTACTACAGTTCACACAGAGAAATTCTTGTAACACATTTCAATAGCTGATGAGGCTAAAGGTCAACACTCACAATATCTGTTTGGAATTAAATGAAAGAATATGCCAAAGTTTAAAAGTTTAGTTGGCAATCAGAATGAAGTTCAACATCTATGCCTCAGTTCTTCAAACTAACTGGGCCTTTTTTTTCCTGTCCAAATTACTACTTAGAATAAATACTTGAGTAATCTTGAAAAGCTCCTTCTCTTCATCCTTATTCACTGTTCGTTGTTATATACTCAAGAATTCTTGCAGTCGAGTAAAAAGTTACATAAAACAAGTAGAAGTAACCAGCTCAGGTAGTACGTGAACATAGCTGTGCCTAGTCAAAGATGACTTCTTTTCCAAGCAGGTGAGACAAGCTTAGCTGAAATTCTGGTTGTAGCAAGGTGTTCATCAATCAGAAGCCCTTCCTGCTCATTTTTCCTGAAGTAAACTACTACAGCTTTTATTAGCAAAGTGCTCTAGCAACTTGCTTCAGAAACACATTATTTCTTTCTGTTACAAGATCTGTATTGATGTTTTTCAGATTTTGCATTGCTCCATGAGAGGGTAGAGGAAAAGGCTGCCACTTCTCTGCAGCTGCTCTGGCAATTAATGGGCAAGAGTGGGCACTGACTCCTGGGGCAGCTGGAAAACTAAGCCCTTGGTACACTACCACACTGTCTGGGGACAAACTGACCATTTTCTTGAGGAGTTCCCATGTCACTGAGGATCTGATTACCCAGCCTAGCATAAGAAGCAGTGTAATTACTTACTTTTTTTATATACCCCTGCTACAGTGGGTTGGACAAGTTGTTATTTAAACCTAACAGGCTCTCCTGCAGCTAGGGAAAAAAAAAAAAAAGGAAAAAAAAAAGCACAAAAAGCAGCATACATCCCCTCATTTTCTTTCCAATCTCAGTATGCCTTTCACTGATATTTATTGTCTCTCTGCACTTCACATACACAGTGTTATATGTTAATTTAATGAGTCATGTAATGCTTCCCTAAGACTAGAACATATCCAGAGGTGGGGAAGGTGGCAGTGGGGATAGTGAAGTCAGATTTTTCAATTACACCTCAGAGAGAAGCTTTCATTCAGTTCCCATTTTTTTCACTTGAGAAGAAATTCTACAGGTTCAGAAAAGCCTGTCAAATACATGAGGTGTCTCTGCAGTTTCCTGAATCTGCATGAAGCCTAAGACAAACTCTTGTAAAAACTATCTCATTTTTTTCCCTCCTGAATGAGTAGAAAGGCTGGCATTGGTGACACTTTTAACTGCACACAGGTAACTGTATCTCTGTCAAAAACATTTTTAGAAGATGAGGAGTAGAGCAAAAGTTTCTCTCTCAGAATTTCAAGTAGAGGGGGTGAAAGTAGTGGCAGGATTAATGAAAATACAGGGATCCAAGATACGCCAGCATGTAACACTGCAACAGTGCATTGGAGGAGAGGGAGTGCAGTGTTAGCATCATATGTACTACAACAGAGCTCAGCTTCCAAACGTATACGTATTATCTTTAATGCCATAAATGTAACTACAGCATTGCAGACTGACTGGTCTTTCTGAAACACGAGGTTTGCAAAAGGAAGAATACAAGGAAAAAAAACCTGAGGCACACAGAGAAGGAGTAACTTGCTGAGGAACATGAAAAATCCACCTCAGATTTAGGATTAGGACAAGAAACAGAAATTGTAGCTTCTAACCTTGAATCATCAAGCTATACAGACGAGAGGACCAAAACGCAGAAAAGCACTGAACACCTCCCTGTCCATCGGTAAACACGAAAGCCCCGCACAACATCACTTTCCGAGACAAGACTAGACTATTCCTCCCAAGTCCATTCACAACCGCGCCGGCTCTGGATGCTCAACAAGCCTTAAAGCACTCGCACACGTCAGACTTCACCCAAAGACGAGCTGGGTTGTTCGCGTTTTTTGCCCTGAACCGCGCAGGAAGCAGGGAGATGCCGATAGCCGCGGCCCTCCATCGCCGGCCCCGGCAAGCCCGCCGGCCGCCGCCAGCCCGCCCCGCATCCCGCATCCCGCATCCCGCATCCCGCATCCCGCATCCCGCATCCCGCATCCCGCATCCCGCATCCCGCATCCCGCCGGCTGCGAGGCCGCGGCAGGTGCCGGGAGCCCCAGCGAGCTCCGGCCGCCCGGGGCTACGGGCGGGTTGGTGCAAACCAGCGGCCCGGCACACTCGCGGGAGACGGCCGCCGGCAGAGAGGAGGGGGGAAGGAGGAAAGCGAGTCTCCAGGGAAATAAAGTTTGCAAGCGAAGAGGGCAGCGCTTGGAGCGCCGCGCAGCCCCGCCACCGCCCGCCGAGACAGCAGCGACTTCGTGAGAAACGAGAGACGGGGAACGGGCGGCCGTGACCCGGGCGACAGCCCCGGCGCCGGCCGGGCTCGCCCGCTACTCACCATGTTGACTTCGGAAACCATGTCGATGCTGGCGATGTCGATGTTCATCCCCACGCAGACGGGCGGACCTGCAAACAGCAAGCAGACCAGACCTGTACCCGGCGGCGAGAGGTGCCGCGGCAGCGCGGGCGCGGTGGCCGGACCCGCCGTGCGGGAGCGGCGGCAGCACCGGGGACAGCTGCGGGAGAGGGAGAGATCGCCGGGCGGCAAGCCCGGGCAGGGCGACTCACCTCCGAAATCCGGCCGGAGACGGATGTCGTAGCCCTTCAACAATTTATCCACAGTTTCTTTCACGAAGGACATGTTGCCGGGATCGTTCACACTGCGGGGAGAAAGAGACGGGGGTGTCGGGCGGGAGAGGCAGAAGCCGGGGTGCGGGGGGCCGGGGGCGACGGCGGGAGCGGGGCGGGAGGGGGAGGGCGGGGGGAGCGCATCAGCTTGTTCCCCTGGAGAAACGCATCCCGCGCCGCCGCCGCCGGGGCACGCTGGCTCCTACCTCTGGGCGCAGCAGACCACGGCCACCAGGACGGGAGCAGAGAAGATCCCGAAGATCCTGCCTCCCCCAAAGCCCCACATCCCTCCGCTCCACGCTCCCTTCGCGCAGCAGCAGCAGCCGCCGCCGCGATCCGGCTGCCCCGGCTGCCGCTGAGGAAGAGGAGGAGGCGACAGTCCCCGTTCTCCCCCCACCTCGCCCTCCCCCCCCAAAAAAAAAAATCCCCCACCCCCTGCCCCAGCACCACCACCCGGCCCGCGGGAGCCGCCCGCGCACCCGGCTGCGCTCGCCCCGCGGCCGGACGCCGCCGAGCCCCGGAGGAAGCTGCCCTCCGCCGGAGCCCGGCCAGCCGCCTCCCCTCCGCCCGCCGCCGCCCGCCCTGCCGCCTTCCCGCCAGCCGGGAGGGGAGGGGACGGAGGGAGGGCGCCGCCGTCCCTCCGGGCGGAGAGCCCGAGCTGGGGCGGCGGGGGAGCGGGGTTGGCGTGGCCGGGACCGGCAGCGAGGGGCGGCGGCTCCCCGGGCACCGCCTCGGGGCGCGCCCGACCTCTGCACGGCACCGGCCCCGCGGTACCCGCACCGAGTCGGCGATGGGCACCGGCAGCCCCCGCGGGGTCTCCCCGCAGCCGGTTCCGTCTCCCCGGGGTAGGGGCGGGACTGTGGGGCTAGGGCAGCCCGCAGGGTCCCCCCTGGAGCCGGGTGAGGAGGGACTGCCCGACGCCGTGCCTCTGTCCGCCCCTGACCCTCGGCCTGCCGCTCTGGTTTGGGGGACTGTGCCCACCTGCCCTGTGACGCATCCTGGGAGCGGTGCTCGGGGTGAGCCGCTGGGGCGGGAGAAGGAGATGACCTGGGAGTCCTGCCTTGACTTGCAAGGGCCTGAAGCCGTCTCTGCCACGGCCAGGGATGTGGTGTGCATGTACGGGTGCCGGGCCTGAGGTTCCCTTTAGCCGTGCCTGCGAGGGTGCCAACTGCACTGACCGAGATGGATGTGCTTTGCCAGGCAGAAGCTCTGCTGGGTTCAAAACGTGTGTAGCCAGGCTTGTCGTACGGGACAGTAATGAAGGGAAATGGTACTGGTACCAGAGATGTAGGGTGATAGTTGTTGCCTGTGAGCTTCTGGATACTCTCGACTTTGTATAAAACATTGGTTGGGTGAAGACAGCACTGTTCTTATTATTTTTAATCTTCTTCCATACTAATTAGTCCTTTCAGCAGGACTTATTGGCATGGAAACAGAAGAATGTTGACTTAGGTATATTGGCTTTGGTTGCAGAGGCAGGTCCTCACCACTGGAGCTCTTCACCATGCTCTATGAAAGTACAGACAAGCTTGGCCAGCTTCTGATTCTGGTTACATTGCAATCAATGGCCACTGGTCCATGACAAAGCACAGCATTTCAGTAGCCAAGGAAGAAAAGCTTTATCTTTCTTTTGCACTTTTTCTCTTAACACCTCTTTTTACCTTCCACACATTCTCTTCCCTTATAGAAACTGCTATGAAAAAGATGGACATTGAGTAATGCTGTGCTGTTATGTACAGGTGAGAAAACATGGACAGCTTTTCCTCTCTCTTCAGCAAATTATTGAAAAGAAAGACAAATGCAATCCATTGTCCTGACCTTGTGGCAGTTACAGTTAATAACAGAGATCCAAATAAAAGAAGGAGCAGGCTCAGTTTTAAAAACATTATCAAGCTCTGTAGGTAATGCTGAAAAATGTAAGAGTAAGAGAAAATGAGTGTTGCCAAATCTTGTGATTTCATGTTTAATATTTGGATTTTTAATAGTGCCTTAATTACTATGCTTATAAAGTAAGTGAAAATCTTAGCATTTATTTAAAAACCTTATTAGGCTTATGATGAAAGCTTGAGAATTATGGCATGAAGCATACATGACTCAAGGGCTCAAAAATAAAAAGTCAAATAATAAGTAACTATGTAAGTAATTTTAAGGCCCTGAGTCCTGATGGTTTTTTTTTAATGCTATTGATGGGTGATATTGAAGACCAGTTCTTTTAAAGACTTCAGAGGGATCAAATGTAGGAAAGGGTACTAATTCAATTCTGTCCCCCTAAATTCTGAAAGAAAGTATTAACACCAAAGAAAATATTTCTTATGAAGAGTTTAACGTGGTTTAAAAGCACATTTAAACACTAATAACTTTTCCTAAATAGATTGTCAGTTTTATAACAGAAATAAAAAAAGTTAGAGAGCACTATTTCTGATTAATGTGCTATCCTGGTACTTTGGAAACACATCTGAGGTAGGAATGAATCAACGGTGCTGTAGAGTCTGTCATATTTTATCACACTTCATTTAAGTATTTGTCTTCTTGATCTTACAGAGCAACCATTTACTTGGGAACAGCATAAAGATAATCTAGGCTGGAGCTGATGGAACATGGAAGTATTTAGTGGGTTATGGAGCATTTGTTCCTTGGGACTCTGGGTTCAATTAGGCTTAGCAGTAACCGAAAGATGTTAAAAACTATAAACAATCAATGAATTTCATGAAAGGTAAAAATCAACTTGACTTCTCTGTGACATGGCACTTGCAGTGAAAGTAGCACTGTGGATTTTTTTCTGCAGGGAAGGATCATAAATAAGCTTCTGTTTCAATGGACTGGAGGTAAGATCCAGCAAAGACCTGCACCAAGCGCAGTATGAAAGAAAGTAGTGGAAGCCCAGACTTTTGGGAAGCTATTTTATGTGGCCAATAAGGAAAAGATGGGCACAGAAATAGACTCCTTGTCCTGCCCCAGAACTCAACACCCTGACTTAGCTTCTGGAATTAGGCTCCCAAACATTTCCTTTCAAGAGGCAAGCAGGTTATTTCAAGGCATGGCTGGAAGGAGTCTGGGCACTTTTATTCACTAAAGCAAAGCAAAGCATCCTGTCACAACCTGTAGATTGTCCATCCAAGAAAATCCCAAGGATTTGTCTCCTGAGATAAACCCAGACTCCAGGATCTCAGGGTAAACTTTTGTTTTTTGAAATGTTCCACTCAGCAAATAGTTAAGTAGGGGAGAGGGAAAGAGTTAACATTACTCTGTGGCCTAGTGGCTTGGCTGTTGCCTGGGAAGTACTGTTATTTCATAAATAATCCAGCAATTCATGAATTAATTACTGGATAAGATAAATCAATGCTCAGTGGTATAAGGAACAGAACCCAATTCTCTCCTGCTTTTAGGTGCCTTCATCATTGTTCATTCTCTCTCCTTGCCTTTTTTTCAATGTACAGTCTTACTGTCCCAGTAAAACTATCCCTGTAAAATATGAGACTTTGAACATTGTAGTTCAGGGACTAAAATTCATCACATTTTATACAACTTTGGTGAATGTTCCAGCCTCTGGGCCACTGGACAGTTAAGATCTATGCTCCTGATCAAATTTTGCTCAATGAAGTAAGCACAGCACACGTTCTTTACTTCCTCAGCATTGCCAATATTGTAAAGGCCGCTTCAACAATGGATATGTCTGAACTGCAAAGGCAAGCCTTATGTGTGAAGGAGCAAAAGGACTGTCCTTGCTCCAGTGCAAATAATTGTAAAAGAATACAGCTGCCAAGCCCACATGTGAAAGAAGTCTTTGGGGGAAGTTGGATTATAATGGATTCATCAACTAAGTCTGGATTAGCAGGTACAAGGGCTGGTTTCTAGAGCAAAACTCATTGCTGAGGATCTCATATCCATGCCATACATATCTGTTGTTTTGAGTTTGATTTTTTTTTTAATCCCATTAGGAAAAGTGGGGAAATCTGGACCACTAGACTAAATGCTCATTAGCAGTTAGAGCAATGTGCTGCTGGGGTGAATTTTTCAACTTAGTTTGAAAGGAGTCGTGTTCACGTACTCTGAGACTGCTCTGAGATGTGAAACAAAGCACAGTCAGTGGGAATGATCAAGTGATTCACTTTGCAAGCACAGTCCTGGTCTGCAGTAAAATGCTATGTAGATGCATCCATCATCTCATTTCAGAAGGAGCTGGAACAGAGCACACTCACCCCTTGTCAAAGGACAGAAATGGTTGAAGGCAGTGGGATTGGAATGAGAAGTGACTCAAAATTTTGGAACAAATTCCAGTTGCCTTCATCATTGTCAGTACTAATGGAGATACAGCAGAGGAGGCAATGACAGGAGGGCTAGAGAAGAGGAGAGGTCTGCTCACAACAGATGCATTTGCAGTACTACCACTATCAGTCACCAGATGCAGGAGAAAGCCTGGCTTGGGAATCAGGGAAGAAGTATTTGATCACACCGTGCAATACATCACTGAACTCCTGCACTGGAAAGTGGTGCTGGGGGTTTACCTGACAAAATTAACTTAACTCCACTTACAAACTGAGGTCAGAATCACTTATCAAACATTTTCTTTTTCATTTTCCTTTCTGGCTTGTCTATCATTTAACTGATTTGGACAAAGATCCAGTCTTATCCTGAAGCAAACTGCAATCACAAAGGGTTCAGAGATACAAAAGAGAGAGAGGCTGAAACTAAAAGTAAGTGGGAAGAATTGCTGTTATGGCTGAAATGTTGTCTTCTGAGGAACAAAGGACATTAATCTTACTAGGCTGAGACCCATGCTGCTGCTTACCTACTCTGTCTTGCAGCAATTTTAATAGCCTGCTGGTTTAACCTGCTGAGAAGGTGTAATTAATAAAACTGGCTGAGAAAATTTTCAACTTTTTTTTTTTTTAATCTGACTTCTTTTTCACTTTATGAAATCAAAAATTGAGGATAATTTTTTGTCGAAATACCGTACAACAGAAAATTAGTATTTCCTTCAGAAAGCTCAACTTTCTTATTTTCTGCCCTACTGTATCTCAGCAGAAGCAGAGCTTTAGAGTGACAGGCAGATGCTGGGAAGCATTAGGGCTTATGGAACACTCTGCACTTTTGCAGTTTTTTACACTGTGTTGTGCTTGTTTAGATAGTGAGCAGTGGTTGTTGAACATACGATGTGAGGAGAACAAGATTATGTTTATTTGCTATATATATTTACCAGAAATTGGGTGCAATATTGGCTGATATTGGGTAATACTGAACAGTTTATTTAACTGATAGTGAGTTTATACTCATTGTCCTCATTTCTGTCAGATAGATTGAATGCAGCATTGCATGAATCCATTTGCTTTGGTTGTATAATTTGCTGGTTTACATTTAATTATACAGAAATATTAATGGTGTTGTGTCAACAGTTCTGATGTAGTGGAGATCTAAATGTTTCAGTGGGCCACATAAAGAATAATTTATTAATTTATAGGAGTAATGGGGAAAATTTGCCTTTAATAAGAGGCTTGACCCAAATTGTCTTGAACAGCTGTTTAAATTTCAGATGGGCATTTTTTCTTCATATTAAAGAACATGGAAGAAAAAATTTGAATTATCTGAATGAATTAAAAAAAGTATTCCTGCAACCTTCCATTCCTTATGCGGCAAAACCTCTGGATTATGCACATAGTGAGTCAGACACGTCAAAATAAAAATCCATTGACACTTTGGCAGAGGAAGAAATAATCATGGCTCTTTATAACTCACATTTTTTTCATCATAAAGATTAATGATTATGCACTGAAATAACACAAATACATTAGAGAGGTCTGTGGTGCATTAAAAATACTATTCTTTTAAATCTCTATCCGGATGAAAATAGAGTCTTTTAAGAAAAACAGACAAGTAATTGAGTTATGACATTTTTTTTTTACTGTTGCTGCAGATGAGGAAGTGCTATTTTATATAGGACTTCTTTGTTAAGTTTCAACTCGAGTGGATTCATCAAAATCCCTTTGTCAGGAGCCCATTTTTCTTAACAAAACAGTATGCAGCAGTTATCTTTTTTCTGTAAAGCTATATCAGTAGGATATAGTCCATATATTTATGTTTTCTTATGTATCAATACCTTTATGAACCTTATTTGTGATAATTATTGGTTATGCAATTTTTTACTAACAGCAGCCAGAATTCCAAGTTAAGATCCCAGCCGCCTTTTGCAGGAGATTATGCAGAGTGAAGAAGACAAGCATGAGTTGTTTGAATTGCTTGTATTTAATACTATGTATATTTAAAGGAAGATCAAGGCAGGATCTTAACTGATGCATCTTTATTAGGACTGGCTAAAACACCAAGATATTGGTTCCTAGCATTTTCATCCAAATGTCCCTTTGAATTTTAACAGAGGAAAAGAGGAAAGACAAGGAAAAAAAAAAGACCAAGGGGAACGCAGTGCCAACACTTCTACATAAAACAGGATAAGCAATGAGAAGGAAGTGAAGTGAAATTTTTTTCATTTTCTAGACACAGTTGTGGAAGTGAAAATCCAGGGTAACAAAGAAAAAGCTATGGGTAGAATAAGGTGGAAATCTGATGTATGTCTTGCTCTTATCCTTTGAGAGGGACACAAATCCTTTTTTGCTTACACTGAGGAGTGCCCTTAACAGGAACCACTCCATGAAAGATGAGGGGAAAGGAAAGGAGCTGTGAGGAGCTGAATGAGGAGCTGTGTTTATGTAGAAGCTGCTTCCACTGCCAAGGCACGGCGCTCTGCTGGTCTCTCTAAATGCATCCTCTTTTCCCAAGGCTGTGCCAGCTAGCCCTTCGCTCTCATTCCCCAAACACTGGCATCAGAAGCAGACACAATTAAGCTCATAATACACAGATCAGGATTGTGGGCCATATTCCATCTGGGAAATAGCATGTAAATTAAGCTGGTTGTGTAACGGTATTTCTTTGTCATATGCAGTGTACACAGAGAAGGAAGTCACTATATTTTAGGGGAAATCATTATTAGGTAAATATAGAATTGTGTGCGATGGGTTAAAATAATTTTCATTTTGCCTCAAAGATTACTTAGCGGCTCTGGAAAAAAATGTTAATAATATTTTTTTAACATTTTGAAGGATTTACATTCTATTACAGATAATAATCACATGCTTAAAGTACTTTTAGTAACTCACCTTGTGTCATAAATTGCATATAATTTTTTGTTTTCTTCAACTGCATTCCTAAAGAGAGAGAAAAAGAGCATATTAGTTGCATGCCTTGTGTCCATTGCCAAAAGACTCCCCTTGTTTATGGCTCTAATGTTTTCAGGCCATCATTGTAGAATCTAGAAATGGGGGAAAAAATAACCTATAAATTGACTTGTTCAACCCCTCACATGACAAGATTGTAATAATCCTTTGGAAATTGCCTAAGTGGGTTTTTAACAATAGATCCATGACTCTGTTGCCAAGAAATGAAAAAAGAAAAAAATAGTAACTGCTTTTGTGAAAAACACAATGAAAAGATATGTTTTTGATAGAGCTACGTGAATAATTTTCAGAAATGCTTTCCAATTGATCCAGATGAACATTATCCAATTCAGTTATTTCATTATTTTTTTAAATAAATGAAACTAAACAAATACTTTGAAATCTAAAGCACTGTACTCAATGTGAGTAAATAATTTAACTGATATTTTGAATGCTTTTAGGTATGAATAAACATTGAGATTCATATATTAAAAAAGTCAGATTGAAAATTCAAAGATGGCATCTATATTTTTGAGCTTTTTTCAGTTGAAATCCATGTGACTTTGCAAAACACATTTTGCATTCTTTAACTAGAAAAAAGAGGGGTTTTTTTCCCTGAACTTTTTTGTTGGACTGTTTCTGAGCATGTGGGGGGAAATAGTGCTCTTCTGAAATAGTGCTAGTGATTTGAGGGAGAGCACGAAATGTTTTCTGAAATGTGTTGGCTTTGCTGGAATCAGCAATAAAATATAAGTTTTAGCTAAGTAGTTTCTGAGAAGGCGTGATGAATCTAAGAGGCACTCCATAATAAGTATTGATTTGTATCTTACAATCTGATTTATGTCTTTGTGCATTACTTTACCTGTCTGCTTAGAGACGTTAAAGAGAAGCAACTGAAAGCACGGGGTAAATGATCCTGAGTTTGGATGCATTAAGCTCCCCTGACATGGCAAAGTTAGATGCTGGATTTGGTCCCTGTTCCTGGAGTAGTTACGCCTTTTACATTAAATGTGCACTGGCTAAAGGACATTAACAGCTGAGTTTTGTGCATGCTCAACTCTCTTGTGCATTGGGTAAGGAGACGTGGGGCCTGTCCCATGTCTTAGATCTCCCTGAAATAGCCAGCCGTGTAAAACACAGCGGGTACTGCTGGGATGGGCTCAACCTGATTGCCAAAATCTGGTCTCTTAAGGTGTCCTCAGGTACCTGAGACACTGCAGAGAGTTGCCAGTTACCACACGGGACCTACATGACACCCACTCTCTACTGGAGAGTTAATTGGAGTTCCAGGGGGGACACCTTGGAGAATTCCAACGGCTCAGAATGCTTGTGTATTGGAACTGGGCTGAAACTCTCAGGTCAGATTCCACCCAAGAGAGGCATCCCCAGCTTTCTATACAAAGGCTACATTAACTGAGTCAGATCTAACTGACTAGATCTCTGTTGACATAATGGGAACACCCAGGTCTTGTGGACACCTACGCCTAATCTTCAGATTAATCCTACTCCAAATTTCACAATATCTTATGTTATTTTGACTGTTCTAGCATCAAGATTCACAAACCACATTGCTCTGCATTTAAAGATCATAGTATTGTATGTCTGCAACCACACATGGGTATGCTCTGTTTTCTTTGATGGATATTCTCAAGTACAGTTTCATTTATTCTCCACACTTCTTAGCTCTCAGCTCCTCCGTGACCCCCACTGGTTAATTTCTTGAGCTCAGCAAAGGAGAGAGAAGGGAAGGAATAGCAGAGAAGTAGCATTTGAAACCTGAACACTGAGACAAATATATCTCCTGATTATAGTTAGGGATCTCATATTGGTAGAGTCATATGGTCAGTGTTGAGACAAGAAGATGGCTGAGCTCTTTTCTGAAGTGCACATTGCAACTTGCTGCAAGGTACTGGAACATCCACTGCATTTGCAGAAGCTGGATCCAGAGAGTCAGGGAGCAAACTTAGCCTTCAAAATCCTTTAGGACTGTGCTCCCAAATACAGCCAGTGACACCTGGGAGACTGACACAGCTCCACTTGTAACCACGACAACTGGCATGGGACTTAACAGCAATTTAGCTATGGGTGGAAGAGGGCACCATTTCTAAATGAAAACCTACAGTATAGATGGAATAAGTATCTGGTTTCCATGTCATTACCTAAATAGATCCATACCCATGAGATAAAAAGAAATTTGAATACAATAGAGTTTTCTTTAATTAGTAGATTTGTGAAAATTTTCAGAACTGGGCAAAACATCATGTGTGGCCACTCTGTATTTATAAACTTTGACATCCATCATCAAAAATGCCAATAGTAGATTAGAATTAGCTTCCTTATTGGTAGAGAGATGACAATAGCAAAAGGAGATCAGGAAAACAAACCATTAGGCAAACGTAACAGGAAAGAATCAAATTTAATCTTTTAAGTGTTGAAGTTTCACAATCAGCTTTTATTCAGATTGATAATGCACTCAATTTTTTTCTTCTCTTGCAAAAAAAATGTAGACACATCTTAATGTTGAAATTCTCTTACTCAGCAGAGTGGTAAAATCATGTGGTCTCTGCATTGAAAAATGCCTTCTTGTGAATGAGGACTAAATGGAGTTCAGAAGTCTCCTAGCACAGCTCTGTCTGCCTGACACCAATAGAAGACATACCTCTGAAAGTATTACAAAAATAATTCCCACCTCACAAAAGCAGCTCATTAAAAGTACTTATTTTAAAAGCACTTTGTTGTATATGAATATCATTATATAATTGATTATTCCCATTAAAATGCTTTGTCTCCTTATCACAACTTTAATAAAAAAACAAAACTGCTTTGAATATTATGCATGCACTTGCCTAGAGCCACTATTAAGCAGAGAGGCTCTGTGTGCAGCCAGGCAATTGTTGATGGTAAATCAAATGGAGGGCATATGGTTTTACTATGGCTGCTGGTGGAGTTTTGTTGCTAGAAAGAGCTAGTGTTTTGCATTTAGGAACATTAAAGTAACAGAAATAGTAGTTTATCTTTTCCTCTTTTTTTCCTCTCCAGCTCTCTTGAAGGCCCACTCAATATAATACAGAAAAACATGCTAGGAACAACCCATTCTGGAATGTTAGGACTTCCCTAAACTTCAAACTTAGAGTGTTGTGTGTTTTCTAAAGACCACACATTTTCTGGATGATACCATGAGTCAGAATGCCTCTGGTTGGGATTCCTCCTTGCTGATGTAAGCATCAGAGATTAAATGTGTAAGTCTGAGCCAGTTACCATGGACTACTTTAATAATCAGTGAAGACAGCAAATGCAAGTCCAAAGACTGAAAGAAACTCCAGAGGCTGAAATAGACTAAAATTCTGTAAATGAATCACCCTCCAGAAGTTCCTAATAACTATGAACATATAGCCCGTAGCTAGCAAGACATCTAACTTTTGGGTAGGTAGTTGCCTAAGATATTGCCTGAGATATATCCCATTCATGTGATTTAGTGGGAATGAAGGCAAGATCTCTTTCAGTACATTGAGCATACTACCCTACAAAAGTATATTTGACCAAGATGTCTTTAGGTCGGAGTTCCATGAAGAATATCTCTGCTAATGTCAAGTGGACAGCGAAGTAGAAAAGCTGCTAAATTAATACTTTATTTCTGGAATTGCTGGAATCTTTTATCCAAATGGAAGTAGAATTTTAAACTATGATAATCCTTTCTGTATTAAGGCCACAATACAAAGCAGTGGTGGTGAATGAGAGGCTGGACATGACCCAGCAAAGTGCACTTGGAGCCCAGAAAGAAAATTGTATCCTGGGCTGCACCAAAAGCAACATGGTCAGCAGGGTGAGGTGAGACCCCCACATGGAGTGCTGCATCCACCCCTGAGATCCTCAGAACAGGAAGGAGATGGAACTGCTGGAGCAAGTCCAGAGGAGGGGCACCAAGATGATTAAAGAGGAAAGGCTGAGACAACTGGGATTGTTCAGTCTGGAGAAGAGAAAGCTTTGGGATGACCTAATGGCAACCTTTCAGTACCTAAAGAGAACATATAAGGAAGATGGGAGGGACTTGCAAGAAGATGTAGTTACCAGACAAGGAGAAATGGATTCTAACTAAAAGGGAGTTCATCTAAATTAGATATTGGAAAAAAATTCAAACTATGACAGTGGTGAGATACTAGAACAGGTTTTTGAGGGTGCCCCCTCCCTGGAAGTGTTCAAGGCCAGGCTGAATGGGGATCTGAGAAACCTGGTCTAGTGAAAGGTGTCCCCACCCATGGCAAGGGGATTTGAGCTAAATGATCTTTAAGGTCCCTTCCAACCCAAACCATTCTATCTTTTTATTCTTCAATGCTAATGAGTCACAGGATGCTTAACAAGGACTCTTGACATTATGCATCTAACAAAATGATTCAGTGTGAAAATATAGATACAAAGGCTAAATTTATAGCTTGTAAGACAATGCTAACAGGAAGGAAGTGAGATATTTTAGCTTCAGATTTGAAAGCATCTGAACATGGAAGGCCACTACTGAGAGAAAAATACTTATTTTTTCTTCTTTGGGAAGAATTCTCAGAGTACATCTCACACAAGTTATTTTCAAACAGGAAGAAAAACAAATGTGGTGCTAAACTCCCTCTCCACTGGCTCGGGGAATGTACACCTCATTATGTTTGAACCTTATTCACTTTGAAATAAAGAAAATAAGAGTTGTTGGTTGAGCCAGTTATGGGGTTTGTTGTTGGGCTTTACTTTTTGATTGGGGTGGTTTGGAAAGGTGGAAAAGTTTTTCTTTTAAATTGAGTTTCTAAAGAAAGACTCAGTAGTCTTTAGTTGTTTGGTCTTAAGGTAGTTTATTGTATGTTATTTAAAAGATTTTTCTTTGAGCTGCTGTGGTCTGTTTAGCAGTCAGGTAAAGGTACACTTTGACACTTAGGGGGTTGGTGCTTTCTTTTATATTATATATTACGTCTTAAATGTTTATAGTTTCTTTCTAATGCTTATTACTTATATTGAATAGTGACTTTTTACTTTAAACTAATTTGAGTGATTTACTTTAAACTAATGTGAGTGCTAACATTACTAAGAACATGGAGGTTAGGAAGAAGAAAGAAAGAGGACAGGGTACACTTAAATCTTTCTATCTTAGAACTTTTGACTTTTATGTATAAAACTTAGACCCCTCTGTACAAGGTTTAAACCCCCCCTGTACAGCACTTAAAAATTTTTCTTCTTATTTTGTGACTACTTTTATTATAATATCTAAGCTTTTGTGATTTCTTGTAAGGTTGGTACATTGTTTTATGGATTAAGTTTAAAGCCACAGGGGTCTGTGGCTGTATTTTAGGGTCTCAAATGTTTTTGACTTGGGCTCGGAACATCTAAGAGTGTTGAAGGGACATTCTGGGTTCTGACATTTCCCCCTCCTGTTTGTACTAAGAAAACTTGTTTTGCTACTTTGTTTATGACTTGTTGAATGTATAGAAAAATGCACGGTAGAACAAGTAGAAGAACTAGAAATCTTATAAGAATATAAAATGTTATTTTTAAAAGCTCTTTCTACAATGGTGAGAGATTAAAAAGGTTGATGAAATTATCTTACTAGGATTTTGTAATTTTTTGCAATTTGTTGATGTTATTTTGCATTTGTTTTATATTTTTATGGATAGATTTTGAGTGATTGGACGAGTTTATGTAGCACATTCTTTTAAATTTTTCACACTTGTGCTTATGTGATATTAGTAAATAATTAATTGCCGCCCTGTTCTGAAGTGTTGTTTGTCTTGTATTGTTGATGTTTGTTAACATGTTACTCACTGTAAAGGAAATTGTTTGAGTATGTTTGTTCAACTAACACGCTATGTGGTTTAATTGTGTTGAAGCTACATTTGATGCTGCTTGGGATGAGAAAATTGTTACTGCAATTCTTGGAGCTTTGTTTAAGTATAAACTTCATTATTACAATTTGGACTGTATTGTTTAATGGATCTGATTTTTTTTGCGTGTTTGTTTCTTCAAAATTTTCAAATTGGGTGTTATTAATGAGAGTCTTCTAATGCTGCATGGAATGCATTTGATTTTTGTAGGGATAGTAGGTTAAAATTTGTTCTTACAAATTAAGAATATTTCTTTTGGTAAAATGGTTGGATGTTGGAGGGATGGTATGTTTATCATTTTGGTGTAATTGCACTAGGATGATGTATTTTTATAAAAAAAGTTGGTTCGGAGTGATATTTATCGTGTGGTTATTTGTTTCTGTTACTCTTAATGAATTAAATATGATGCAGAACTTTATTTTTGTTGACCTAAAGATGTCTAATTCTTGAGATTTGAAATGAGTTACAGGAAGGAACTGTGTCTAAACATGCTACCTTTTCATAGGATCTGAAAAAGACTTCAGAACTTTTGGAGGGATGTTTTTTGGGATCGGTTACTTTTTCACAGGTACACTTACTAAATATGTTGAGAATGGTTTTTCTGGTCTTGAATGGGTCAGACAAATGCTCTTTAGACTCGCTGTTTTTGCTAAAGTTTCTTACACTTTTTTTTTTTGTTGTTTTATGGGAAAATCTGTCTTATTGCTTAAGGTAATAGGCCAGAGAATGAAGTACATGAACACTATCTGAACTCTATGCTCATGTTTTCACTTTTTGTGAGAAACTTTGTAGTGTAGTAACACTTGAATGACATTCGAGTTTGATGAGATGTCTGTAGCGTTGTTTGCTTTTGTCTACGTGTTTGTCTCTTTGCTTTTTGGATCTGTGTTCATTTGTGTTTGTGTCTGATAAGGTTTTACGTGTTTTGTTGACACTTTAGTCTTTGCTTTGTGGAGACACAAACAAAACTCTTGTCTTAAGCGATGAAAGTGAACGGGCTTTCGATTTGTCTTGCTTTTGGATTTTGGATCAAAACTAAAGGGAACTAGGGAGAACTAGAGAGAACCCTTTAGTTTTGATTGTGTGTTGTTTGTGAAGTGTCTGACAATTGGTGGAGTGGGTTCTGAGAAAGAGCTATTTGAAATTTTTGATGTGTGTACCAAAGTGTTTGTGTTTTTGTTCTCTAGGATTGTTTTTATGTATGATAGATAGGAATATAAAATGTCATTTTTTGTGTGCTTTAAAAGTGATCTTTTTGAACGTTTTTAAGAGTTTCTCTGACACACTTCTTAATTTGCTTTTTTAAACTGCTCTTCTATGAGGGATGTGACATGCTGTGGTGTCTTTACTTTGTTGCATGCTTCTATTATGTTTGCGAAGGTGGTTTGGTGTGGTATCAAGTTGCTGATTTGTTTGCATTTTGGACTGGTATTAGAAAATGCGAGGCTTTTGACTAAATGTGGTTTTGCTTCTTTATCTGTTACTTGTCATTTTACTGCTTGGGAAAGACGATCTACGAATGAGGAGAATGGTTCTGAAGGACCTTGCTTGATCTCTGTGTAGATGTTCTTGGACTCTCTTTGGAGAAATGTGTAGGATTGCTCTCTGTGCTGCCTCTTTGATGTTGTTGAGCATGTCTTGTGGAAGCTTTACTGCTTGTTGAGTTGGACCGTTTTTGGGACGATTACCAGTAAGTTGTACTATGGTGAAGTTTGTGTTTGGTTTGCTTTGGTATTTGGTTCTCAGTTTTTCTAGGGATTTTTTTCTATGCTTTTTGTTATATGAGAGCTTAGGTGTTTGCAAGAACTGATGTTGTGAGATATTTAAGATTACAGGGTGCTAAATTGTAAATACTAAAAATGCTCTTCAACATTTGTTGTTCAACAATTGTATGAACAAAAATGTTCTTCAACAATTGTAAATACTAAAAATGTTCTTCAACATTCTTCACCATTCTTCAATGCTTGAAGTATGGTGATGATAACTTATTGTTTCGGATGGTTTTGGCTAGGTTTTTGATTGTACTACGGTTCAGGTGTTCCCACTTTGGGTTTTGGTCTTGAGTGTCATAGTTCGCTGGTATCATGATGTTTCTTGAGTTCTGCAATAAACTTTTCTCTTTTTCTAATTTTGCTCGAATGTCTTGCTACACAATAGAGGCTGACTGAAGCCCATTCTACATGGCTGTGGTGCAATAACTATTGGTTGCAACGACAAAGCTCAACTGTAAAGTTTCCTCCCTAGAACAGCTGATTTAGGGCTTCTTCCTCAGGACTGTTCAACCCACTTTGCAAACTCTCCCTCCAGAAACTTCAGAAGCAATGAGGCACTTACATCAGTGAGTCAATAAAATTCTTTTTTCCTAGGAGGTTCAACCCTTGCTAACCATGTTAGGTGTGCAAGGGCATCACTGTCACATAGCGTGATAGGCACTAACTAATTATTTTTAGTACCTAGAAGCCTATCAAGAAAAGTAAGAAAGTACAGACTGAAATGTCAAATGCAAAAATGGGAAACTGTGTTTAAAACTCCCAGGATATTGTAGACACAGTTATTGAATTACCATTGTAGATCTGCTGAAACCTCAGTAAGCAGCAGACGATGGAGGTTTTTGCTATAAATATGAGATTCACATAGCTATCTCTTATTTTTTAAAATATAAATTAAGTGGATGCAAGCCAAGTTTTCATAAATAATGCCAAAAATGTTTATGTATGAGCAGCTTAAACCATGTAGCTCTCGCTGAAATAAATGTTTCAGTGAACATGATTTTAAACATGATTTATTCAAATGTTATGTTAAGTAAGCATTCAATCTGCTTTTATGTAATACTGATGCCCAAGCTGCATGTAATTATGATGACATTTTAGCATCCTTGATCTTTCATAACCTCTCTAGAAATTCATTTTTCCCAGCATCAAGCTCTACAAATAGTATGGAAGTGACAATGTCACATAGTATAAACAGTTACCAGAACAATGCTCTTCAGTTCCACTTCTATGAGGGCAAGCCAGTCTTGACTCCTTTTGACATCAGCCAGAGATGGGAAGTTTAGTACTGCTCAGAAACATGCCAATGAATTAGCAAGTCCACAAACCTGTTTGTTGGCATTTCAGAGCAAGATAAGAAGGATGAAGTGAGACTATGTCAAGTTGTAGACTCCTGTTTGCTCACATTTAATCACTGATATTTTTGAGTGTGTCTAGCTCTAGATCAAATTCTGTAGTTCCTATAGAATTATTTTAGCCCACAGAATTTATTTTCTCTTTTCTTTTTAGGCATCCTGCTTCCAAATATAAAACAATAGGCATAGAGAAAGCCATGAAAATACACACAAGACCAGTGCATAAATTTTCCATTATCCTTACATGGAAGACCTCAGTGTCACTGCAAATAGTTTAGTGAAGGTTCCAGCTCCATGCTCAGCAGAGGTCAAAAAGGTAAACAAATGCTAAGAACAATGAGGGAATCAATAAAACAAAATATGATCACTACAGTATTGCAGGAATCTGTGTTCTACCCACACCCTTGGAGTTCCGTGTTGTTTTCTTCCATCACAAAGAGCTTGAGAGCTCAATAAATATACAGGAAAGAGCTACAGGGATGATTGGAACTATGGAATGGAATTGGTAGGAAGAAAAAGATTTAGGCTGAGACACTTAAGTCTGGAAGGCAGCTGAGGGAGGAGAGAGATGATGGATGTGTATGAAGTCATAGGCTGCCTAAATGATTATTTGCTATCATGCATATTATGAAAAACAGAGAAGCACTCATGATCAGGAGGTCAGTTTAAAACAAACAATATGAAGTCCTTTATCACACAATGCATAATTAAATTGTAGGGCTCATTGCCAGAGGAAGCTGTGGAGGTCAAAGATATAAATGGGCTCAAGAATCCATTAGACAAATGCATGAGAAGAAGCTCCATCAATAGATATTAAGATCAATGATGTGAATGCACCCTATGCCTGAGGAAGTCCATAAACCTGACTGCTTGAAAATGAAAGTTTACACCTGGGAAAGAGCTGGGTTTTATCTGTGCTGTTTTGTATGTCTTCCCCAAAGTACTACTACTGCCCTTGTCAGGTGACAGCAAACTGACACAACGTTGGCTTGATTCCCTCTGGGAACAGTTATCTTCAATGAAATCAGAAATACATGCTTACTGTGAGCCAGCAGTTAAATAACTTTCACACCTTAAAATTTCTGTTGTTTTCATTACTACACTCTCCACTGGTCCAAATAAACCACTGATTTTACTTCTCTTACATCAGAAATTCATTCAGTTGCATATTTTTGATTTCTATACTTTGGTCCTCTGAAGCACTTGCATAAAGCCCAGGGTGATAAAAAGTTTGCTACTGTCCTTCTAACCCTCCTGAGGTATTAGAGGGCTGTTGTAAAACATGCATTTACTCAGAAAGAAAAAATTCAGATGCAGCTAGTGCTCATAAAAACCTTTAGAAATAAACCTCTTTACATTTCACAGACCAAAATATACATTCAATAAGCATATTCATATTATAAAAGATGTGATGTGTATTGAATTTTAAGGTGTATTGGTGTTTATGTCAATTTTGGTGGCAGCAGAAGCATTTATGATTTTTTAAAAGCCTACTTTCTCAAACTCTTCAATTCCTTAAAAGTGTTTCATTTTGGTTTTGTTTTGGTTTGTTGGTTTTTTGGGTTTTTTTTTTTAGGTTTTTTTTTTCAGTTTTCAGAATGAAAGTTAATAGTCTGGGAAAAATAAAAATTAATTCATTAAAGAATAGCTGATGCCAACATGGAAAGCCTCATGACTGTGAAGGGCAGTTCCCCACAGAGGGATTGAGTTTTCCATGCAAAGTACACAGAGGCAGAAGAGACCCCTGAGTCCTTAATCGGGCATCCTAGTGGTCATTGTGCATGTTTTTCAATGACCCATATCACAAAATGAAGAGGTCTCCTGGGCCCAGCATCATCACAGTTTTGACTGAAAGCAGGTGTTGCTAACATGCTCTGTGCTGAACCCAGAGCTGTTGTGCAATAGCCATGCCAATGAGCACATCAGTTTGACAGGGCCCATTGGATACTCCTCAGGTACTTTTATGGTAAAAAAAAATAATTAAGGTGCTCTTGTTCTCCAAAGAAATTTCTGTGGCTCATTCCTTGGATTTTTTTAGGCATCCACAGAAAACCAAAAATACTTTCTTTTTTTTTTGTTGTTGTTGTTTTGATTTTTTTGATTTTTTTTTTAATAATTCTATGGAAAAAACACCTGACCTACAAGAAGGCATTTCCATTAAAGACTCAAGTATTTCAGTCATTTGTAAAAATATCATGAATAAGAAAAAATTCTTGATCCATTTTAAAACATGTTAAGTGCATGTAGTTGTACACAAATACTTAAAATGGATTATGAATCCCCTGACACACACTTTTTTCAGATAAAACTAGTCTCCAGCTATTCATGGAAGAGCAATTTTGAGATGATGAGACCACATACCATCAGATTAAATAATCGCCGAGATATGTACATGGTAGTACTTTCTCAAAGATTGCTACTGCTTTGCAAGTACAGATCAAAGTAATTATTCTAAGTGATCTTTAGCACTTTTGGTTGTTTAGATAGGAGGTCTTTATAAATTCCAAGGCTGCCAGCCCACAGCGTGTCAGGAAACTTGAATTTAAGAGCCCAGCCCTAACATTTACGTTCCTCTGTTATGTTTCAGGGCTGGTTGTAGATGTTAAGAATATTGCCTTTGGGACCTCCAAGTGCATTATATCATAGCCTCGAGCTGTACTTTCTTTTATCTGCTCTTCTTTAAGCATCAGAAATTTTGATTTAAAAGAGAAACAAGTTGGTAAAGGAGCCTATGCATCTTTGCATTTTCCCTATTTCACATCAAGTGTGAGGGTGAGAGAGCTGTAAAGTGTAGTTAAATAGTCATGCCAGTCTATGAAAGATTGGAAATGTTCTATGAATTGGAAAACATGGAAATGTTCTTTGCTTTAAAAATGCATCAGAAGAACTAACACTGGCTTTATTGTACAGGATTTTGAGATGTGAATCTGAACACTGAAACTGTCCTGAGTATATTGGGACATCCCCCTATCTGTTGCAGTGGTGATAAAACTTTATTTTCTTTAAATGCAAAATAAACATCCAGTGACATTAGAATGCTGTCAGATCTCCTCTTGGTCTTGGCAAATATATAAAAAAAATAACAAAAAGCTTTTTACGGATAAATTTTTAAAATATATTTTTATTGAAACGATGTTTCAAAATTCCTTCCATCTTTATTGGAAGACATTGTGAAGTAATTACATCTGAAAAAACATTTATGAAATCCAGAGCACACATTTCAACACCTCAGTTAATCAAGAGTTTTATAAACAGTTTTGGATATGCCTGAAGTACTTTTCTATCGCCTGTGAGCAACAATAAAAAAATTCATATTCATTCTCCTTTATTCATATTCATTCAGTGTTTAGTCATCCACTAGAATCTCTAAATTGCCTGGCTTTGTTCATCATCAGCTTTATAAATTGTACCATGCATGCAAGCTGGCTAAAAGTTGCTAATATAATTTTCAACTATATTTGGTATTTTTCTCTCAAAGTTCTCAAATTCTGTGTGTACATATATATTAGACATTGTAAAACTGGGACATCTGAAACCTCAGAGAGGAGAGCAGTTATTAATCTCCATTTAAAAATCCCACTTGAGGAATATGGGGCAAACACTACAGAATTAAATCATTTATCAATGTCAGGCTGTGAGTCCTGGTTATAAGGTTTTCCTGGCAGATAGGGAAGAGAATATTAGCCTCCTAATGCCTAATACTTTGTTGTAACTTCTAGGAAACATAAATTATATTTCCCCATATAGAAAGCAGTTCTACATTTAACAGTGCTTCATACAAAATAAATCCATTAGACATCTATTTTACAGTACTTCTGACATCCAAATACCCTTAAGTTGGCATGCAGAACTCTTATATATAGAAAGATGTATTATATATTATTATTTATTGATGATATATGATGTATTATATATTGATGATTAAATATCAATTAACATTTAACTCTAAGATGCAGATTGCTGGAATCTGGGAGTTATGGAAGAGCTGACTTTCCCTGGAATGCTGGGTACCATGGAATGCAATTGTGGCCCTTCAGCCAATGGGATATTAATTCCTTGATCACCAGAAAGTTTCTCATTGCTTCCAAACTACCACCCTGGGGTTTTTTTGTTTTTTTTTTTTTTCATTTTTAAGCTTTCTAAATCTCTTGAACTTTTGACATGTGGATCTCAGGCACAGTGAGGACTCTGAGTGACACCCAGAGCAGAGTGGGACCTCAGCAGGAGGGAATGAGAGGCTGGACTATCTCACAGCCTTCCCAGGCCTTCTCTGATGCTCAGCACAAGGGGACTGCTCTCTCTTTCAGTGGTTGTGTAAGTACTTGTCCTCTCCTTACTAATTTTCTGTAAATTCAGGGGGAATCACTGAATAGGGTGTTTTGGTCTGTTACAGTGTTCCCATTCTGCGTGCTTATAACTGTACAGAGATTTGCTATTTCACTGGATGCATTCAGCAGCAGTTTCAAATCTTAACAGAATCTTTCAGTAGAAGTATCTATAATGAAAATATACTATAGTTCACTGAACTTCAGACCAAATTTCCTTTTTGCTATAGAAATCAATGACACGTTATGCTTTAAAAATTTTTGTTTGAGGAAAATTCTTTTTCTACAATGCATACAATCAAATAACTTCCAGAAAGTTTAAGACCCCATTCTTTAAAACAGTAGCAAATTGAAAACATGTACTTTGTCAGCCTTTATTCCCATCTTAATATGATCCCTTCAGTGTTAGGTAAAATTGCTACAATCCACTGTAATTAATACTAGACTGAAAAAGGAAATGATAGAGCTGACAGCTTCTACATTTCAATGTGGTACATTCTAGCATATTTTCCAGTTCCCCTTCTAGAAAGATGAATCTAGCTCTTGTAGCAGAAATAAATTTTTTCTTCTTTTTAGTAATTTCTTTCCGATCTGTTTTGACACTTATGCACACAATCCACCTTGAAAAGTAAGTAAAAAGCAATAATATTTTTCTAAGTAACAACTCACTATTTTTCTGCTAAACTAAGGGGATTTTATGAAATGATGGACCAGATTGTGCCTCACACAAACATGCATACTCTAGAGGTTATGGCAAGCTGCACAGCCCGCTGGGAGCTCTGGAGCTCCATTGGACATGGCGTGCCAGATGCTGCACCTTTCTCAGGCATGCACCATGTCCTTTTCTAGGGGTTTGGCCAGTGTGGAAGCTGGCTAGGTTTTATTTTCCCATCTTGAAGGATGGTTGGTAGGCCAGGAATGGGAGTACAGTGCCGACACAGTCCTCAGTAACATGCACGACTGCCTTGGAAGAGTGTGGGAGCAGACACACAGGTGTGCCTATGCCACCACACGCACACATACACCTCACATGCTGTAGTCACCCTCCTTGTCCCAAGGGCTGGCTAGCATTAGGCCAAATTTCCCCTTAGGAAATATCTCTTGTGGATGCTTATGAATGAATAAAAGTGCTTGAGATTCCCATCAGGAGAAAGGGAATTCCTTGAGCACTCTGGCCATTTCCACATAGGAAGCCAGAATGAGAAAATGTAGGGGGCTGGTGATATCCCAAGTTAAAGAAAATGTGGTGCAAATCTCTGTTTCATAAGTGCAGCTCAGAGAGATAGAAAGAGCTAAAATACTTGCATAAGTCCAAACTTCAGGAAAGACAACGTGGAGGAGACTGCATGATGGCATAGCATGAGTTCAGGAGTTGTTTTGCTAAAAAATTCAATGGATTGATAAATTTACTTTGTTTTTTCTTGAGAAAGACCCCCACTATGGTGTGGTACTGGATAGCAGCCTCTAGGAACCACCATAAATAATTTGGCTAGCCTGAACTCCAGGGAACTCCAATAATCTTTGAGGAACTTGACGTACCATCTGATACAGGAGTAATTTTCCTTAGAATATTCTGATAATTTTGGGTAATTTTCCTTAGAATTAGATAAGAGGAAGGCAATATCTCATGGGTAGTATGGGATATTTTAGGGGGGTTATTTAATATATTCATTAGCAGAAGTCAGAAGATTTTACCAAAAAAAAAAGGCATTAATCTAACATCTAGGATAGACAACTTTACAAGAATCCTTAGTGTGCCCTCAGCTATGTGGTCACATCTTTCCAGTGACACTCCTAAAGGCCACAATGAGTTCTCCCTTGAGCTTTCTCTTCTTCAGGCTGAACAGCCCCAGCTCTTCCAGCCTGTCTTCACAGCAGAGGGGATCCAGCCCTCTGATTATCTTTGTAGCCTCCTCTCCATCTGCTCCAACAGGTCCATGCCTTTCCTGTGCTGGGGACCCCAGAGCTGGACACAGCACTCCTGGTGGGCTCTCACCAGATCAGAGCAGAGGGGCAGAACCCCCTCCCTTGCCCTGCTGTCCATGCTGGCTTGGATGCAGCCCAGGGTGTGATCGGCTTTCTGGACCGAGAGTGCACATTGCCGGCTCCTGTCCAGCCTCTCATCCACCAGCATCCAAAAGTCCTTTTTGGCAGGGCTGGAGTATCAAGGCTGCTCTTGATCCTCTCATCCCACAGCCTTTATTGTTACCAGGGGTTGCCCTGACCCAGGTGCATCACCTTACACTTGGCCTTGTTGAAGCTCATAGGGTTCCCATGGACCCACTCCTCGAACTGTCCAGGTCCCTCTGGATGGTATTCCATCCTTTAGGAGTGTCACTGAGAAAGATGTGACCACATTCCTGAGGGTGCACTGAGTATTAACCCATCTGTTCTTGTAAGGTTCTTATCTATTTTCATGGGTAGATATACACAGTTCTACACCCGAGTTTGCTTTTTGTCCCCTCCGCCTATTCCGATCTGCTTGGTAGCTATGTCCTGTTACTATTAAGGAACATATGTACTGCTGCTATTAAAGAGCATTTAGTTCATGGCAAGTGACATTTTCACTGGAAGGGTCTTAAATAGGGAGTAGATAATTCAGTTTCCAGCTAAGAAAAAGAATAATAAATAAATAATGCTGAAGCTGTCTTTTTGTTCCTCCCTAACGGGAGGGTAATCATTAATCTTTTAGCCACGGGAGAAATGCATTTAAGGAAAAATTGGGAGGATGATAAAAATTAAAAATAAGATTGAAATTAAATTATCCACATTAGTAAAGTTACTAATACCATGGAGTGCCTACATGCAATAGAGAGAATGACAGGGAAAGCTGGTCATTATTTATGTAGGCATCTAAAGGCCTAGCAGCAATGTCTGCTTTCTTGTTTGTTTGTTTTTTAAAGACAAGAAATCTTCTGAATGATTCAGGCTATTTACATAATATAGAGCACTGCTCAGGTTTTCATGCTGTCACCGGATCTGGCCTTCCAAACACACTCAATTCTCTCCGTGCATCCCAATGGAAACAGTTACACAGCAAAACTTACACCATCAAGCTCTTTCCACATTTAATTCCTGTCTTTAAAATGTAAACCTGTATGCAGTCATAAGTGAGTTAAACAAGCCACAATTGCATAGTTGCTGTTGGCCACCACAGATTCTCTTAGGTTAAGGCATCTTATTATAACCTTGCTTGTGGTGCTGCTTGCAGCTCTGTGTTACAGCTGGTGCTGAGGTACTGGTAGAAGGTATGTTCTTTCTTCATTCAGGTTTTTCCCTGGTGTCACTCTGACCTTTTCAAAGTATATTCTGTGATATGAAAGATGACAGTGGTCTCTACTTGCCCTTAATCTCTTTCCCTGACACCAAGAAACAGACATCAGTGTTTCAATTTGGTTTTGATTACAAGCATCAGGGTGCTATTCCAAGAAGATGAGAGTTTTATGTTTATCTCCAAGTACAGCCAGGTTACAATAATTTTCTAGCACTGAATTCTGTGTATTTAGAGCAGTCCCTGCTGAAGCTCTGCTTGTTGCAATTGTGTTAATCTCATACTTTTCAATAGTAGCATTATTTCAGTGGCCACAGTTTTCATGGGAGATCACGGTAGGAGATTTTTTCCAATGAGCTCATCAGTGGCTAAAGAAAAAGGACATTTCTGACTTCTCTTTTGTGAGGGAACCCACATGAAAATTCACATTCAAATAATCCCCATTCCATTTATTTCACCATGTTTTGTAATATCTAGGTGCCTTTGAAGGTGTAGACATACCCAACAGCAAGAACTAAGCAAAAGATAAATCAAATTTATCCATCAGATTCTGACAGATAACAGTGCAAAGGGTGACGTACTTTTGGCAAAGTATTACTGAGCAGCAAAGCTGCCATGCTCACAACTCACTGAGGATTTCTTCACTGAAATCTGTTTTACAGTCATCCTTTTTATATGCAAACTATTTTTAAAATGTTTTCAATGTGAGACATTAGATGTTTAATTCATAAATGACTAGAGGTAAAAGCCATCCCCAACAATAATTCTGTGCCTATTGTTTGTGTCCTGCTCATAGCTGGTAGCACCCTTTGTTAAGTGAAAAGTAAAAACCTTAAGGACAAAGTGTTGCAAATATGTTTCTACTGAGTTAATCGCTGCGATAACTTTGCATGTGGGCTCAGTTGCCACAAATTCGCATGCCTAGAGTGAATTATGTGTGTAGATCATAAGATAAGGGCCTATAAAGAAACATTTACAGAAATAATTTTCTCCAAAATATTTGTTTGTGAAGGTTTTCAGTATAAGTAGCAAGAAAAATCTTATTTTAATATATAAGTTTAAATACCCTTTGAGGACATATAGTACATTGTTTTATGCAGTATATTCTTTTTATTTCAAACAGATCTTAAATATCAAAAATAATAACATAAATTAAACGTCTAGAAATGTGTAGGGCTAGATTACAATCAAACATGCTTCTTTATTACATACTCCGAGGGGCTGTAAGTATTATGCAGTGGATGATTTCCTGTTATATCAAGACAACTGCAAATACCACAATTCTAATTTGATATGTCCTAATTTTAAATACAGCACCACCAAATGGGGTGCAGATCAGACTAACAAATCTTTGCATACCCTGTCTTGGCAGAACATAGATTTTTCTTCTGTATAGAAAAGTAAGTATGACTCAAAACCATACTTGAAAAGACCCATTGGGGGACTGCTGCACTAACACCTCATATACACAAGTACAAAAGAAAGAATTCCAGAATTGCAGAATGGTTGTGGTTGGAAAATACCTCTGGAAATTGTCTACTCCAAGCACCCTGCTAAAGCAGGTCCCCCCAGTGCCTGTTGCACAATACAGGCTGGTTTTGAATATCTTCACAGAAGGAGATTCTACAACCAGGCCAATCTGTTTGAGTGGTCTGTCACCCTCAAAGTAAAGACTTTTTACTCGTACTGAGAGTGAACTTCCTATTCCTGAACTTGCTGGGCACCACTGATGAGTGTCTGGACCCATCCTCTTGGCACCCAGCCTTAAGATATTTGTATGCATCAATAAGATACCCTCTCATTTTTCTGCAGGCTAAACAGTCCCAGATCCCTCAGCCTTTCCTCACAAGAGATATGATCTATTCTCTAATCATCTTCATAGCCCTCCACTGGACTGTCTCGAGTAGTTCCTTATATTTCTTGAATGGGGAAGGCCAGAACTGGACACCACAGTCCCAATGCTGCCTCACTAAGACTGAATAGAGGGGGAGGATCACCTCCCTTGACCTGCAGGCCTCGCTATTCCTAATGCATCCCAGGACACTACTGACCTTCCTGTCCCCAAGGACACACTGCTGGCTCATGGACAGCTTGTTGTCCACCTGGATCCCCAGGTCCTTCTCTGCAGAGCTGCTTTCCAGCAGGTCAGCCCCCAGCCTATGCTGCAGATCAGCACTTCCTGAGGTACAGGACCCAGCATTTGCCTTTTTTGGACACTGTATTGTGCAAGTCATCTACCTTGAAACTAATCTGAGAACTTAGAAAAAATGCAATATAGGAATGGGAATATAATGGTGTGATCAAAACAGCCATTAAAAAAAAATAACATGTTAGATTAGTTTTTCCTGTTTTTCAGACAGAAATAATTGCATATGAAGACTGATACATGTGCATAGCCACAATGTTATTTTTTGAGTAAAGCATCCCTTCAGTCATATGGCAGGGGGCAGGTTACTACACCTAAATATGTGCCTGCACAGAAGACAATTGCTTCAGAAGAGCATTATGATGTCTGCCAAAATCAAGAGCTATAAAGTTGAAGAACACTAGAACCTAAATGGATGATGAAATCCTAACCATACTTTCCTGTAAATTATTATTAAGATTTTCTTGAAATCTGTCTTTACCTTCCTTTTTTTCCCCCAAGGAACCATTTATCATTCATTACACAGGATAAGTAGGTACTGATTACACAGTACCTACTGAATAAACAGCTACTTAGAAAAGTAATCTTCACCAGCCAGTTAGCAGTGCCTTATTTACTGCACACCCAAAGCCTGCTGTAAATACAGAATTATTCATTTTTTCACAGTCTTTTCTGGGCCACTCATCACTGTAGTATTTGCATGCCTCAAGAACACAGATGAATTTATCGCTGCCGAAAGATAAGAAACCATTATTACTATTCCCATTTTACAGCTGAAGAGATAGGGACTCGCCTGGAGCTACAGCGTGTATTAGTGGCAGAGTAAGGATTAAAATTCATGGCTTGCAACCCTGTGCAGTTTACTGGAGACTGCACTGCCTTGCGTTCTGAAGTGGTGAGAAACCATGGCTCTCACCAATTCTGTCTACCATTTCAAGTGCTCCATAAGCCTTGGGCAGCCCAAGCTGGTCATCCATAAAACAAGACATACAGTTAAAGGTCAGCTGCCAATTTTGGAATTGTCTTCACGTTGAGACTAATACTTCAGTCCAGTGATTACAAAAGTGCTCACCCATGCCTAGGTGAATGCCTTAGCTACCAGGCTGCTCGTGGTTCCAGGGTGGGTAATTTTCTTTTCCATGATGTAGATGCTGGAACTCAAAAAGCTATCACTCAAAAATGATAAAAACACCCTAATACGATTTCAAAAAATGGTATTTCATGATGAAACACAGTAAAGAGTGGAAAACTAACTGTCAGGCTCTCCTGATTTCAGCAAAAGTAGAATTAATTTATTTTCAGTAGCTGTTAGAGTGTTGCTTTTTGTGTTTGCAATGATACTGATAGCACACCGATGTTTTGGTTTTTTGTTGTTTATATTCTAAGTCAGGGGCATTTTCCTTGTCTCATGCTCTGCCAGTGAGGAAGTACACAAAAGAATCTGGAAGGGAGCATAGCTGGGACAGATGGCCCAAACGGAACAAAGGGATATTCCGTACCACAGAGTGTCATGCCTGGCTTATAAACGGGGGAGTTACCCTGAATGGGGGCTGACCTGGGTTTGGGAAGGGGACTTAAATCATGACGGGCCTTTTTGACACCCAGTGTGAGGCACAAAGGGCTGAGATAAGGACAGATACGACCAGAGCGTGTTAAAAGAAATATAAAACAGCTCTAATTTCCCTTTTCTTGGATTCTTCACCTGAAACTCATTCCCTCTGCTGTCTTGGACATACCCAGGATGCTGCTCCAGCACTCTCCACACAAAAAGCATCTGATTAACATTTGATCGCTCTTGTTTTGTTCTTTTTAGTAAACTGGGAAAACACCAGTAGATCAAACTGCAATCACTCTAGTAGTCATGATTTATTTAAGTCACTATTTTCTCTTTGAAGATACTCTTTTGATCCTCTTCTGTGCAACTGAGATGCTGTGCTCATTGACCATGCCCACTTTTTGGCTGCTAAAATTAAAATGGGTGTTAGCTCCTTGCATCCACAAGTGATCTGTTGAGACAAACAGGTAAAGTTTCTTGCAGACAATTGACCAGCAGTCTGTGATCCATTCAAAGTATATAGCCCCAAACTAATCCACTAGCTTTCAGTTGCTGAAGGTGGAAGGCATAGTGATAAATCCAGTTTATCTTACTTAAGCAAGCAGTCTTCTTTCTCAAAAACATGCAGCCAATAGAATTGTTGTGGACTTTAAAGAAGGACCAGACACAATAGATATGAAGCCCTGTCTCTCCAGTTCATATGCCTGGTTCCTTCCTTCAAAAACGACAGCACAAGCTGTCAAGAAAAACACTCTGCACCTGGGAATGAATCTGCTACATCCTAAATATGTTGAATGCTCAATCACCTCCGTAAAACTGGAACAGTCTAAGAGGGGAGAACAAGGAAAAGCCATAAAAAATTCCCAATGCTCCAAAAGAAAATGACTGCCCACAGCAAAGAATTAATTTGACTTTCTCACAGTGCAAGTGAACGTCTAAAGCATGGGTTATACGATGGCTCCTCACAGCTGTTCTTAAGTTGTTCTGCAATTATAGCCTCCTCTTCCATCCCACTGATGTTTTCAGAAATATTAAAACCAAAATGCTTATTAACTCTGCTGTTTTAATCTGCCTTTTTCCATTGACTAATACAAATTGGCAAATTTGAGGCTGCACTGCAGTTGTTTTGTGAGCAAGCCACCTGCATTTTTTATTGAATAAGTTTGCGATAAAATGTAAAAAAAAAAATGCCCCTCTTTAATATTTGTGCTAAATCTCATTCTTCAGATTCAAACAAACTCTCATTGACTGAGTCATAATTACTGGGTCACACTCCAGGCATAACCTCAGCTGATGTATGGGTGTAGTTCTGCTGCCCTTTACTTAGCCAATTTATACTGCATGAAAATCTGGCTTATTGACTGATATATGCTACTATTTTTATCTTTCTGAATTCTACTGCACTGGGACTGATAAAATATTTTCCTACACAGCTGCGGGACTGGCATCACCTGCATTGGTGTGATAGATTTTGATGGCTGCTATAGTTCAATCATTAATATTTAACATCCTGTAAATATTTTGAAATAATCAATATCTTTTCCAAAACAAGGCACTGTCAGGTCATTTCCTTTTTTTTTTTTTTTTTAACCAGCTCTGTTCAATTTCACTAAAAGCTAATTCTAGATAAAACAATTTAAAAACTCATTTTTCTTGAAATTTTATTAATTATAGTACTTGAATCTATACAACAGAAGTCACATTTAATGGGATTCGGAACTGCTGAGAACATTTATTCCCACCTAACCTTTGCCAATAAATTCAGCCTGAAAATCAGTATATTGCAAATCCTAAAATAAATGTAAGTAGTGTCTACAGCTTTCCAAATGGTATACATTAATGTATTTTCCTGTAGCAACAGCTAATTATTGTAATGAATCATGAACAGGGTGACTTGAAAGCTTATGTGAAATTTTACAAAAGTGGATACTAATATCTGTTGGCATCTTTGACAGTTACCTTTATTGATCAGGAACAGAAATAACGAGTTCTGTCAGTACGCCCAGCACACATATAAACAATACAGGGAAATGCAGTAAATATGGAAACTACAGCAGCCAAAAAAAGACCTGGGTTCATCACAACAACTTAAAACATGCTAATCCAGTCTTATCTTAGTATTTACACAGCCAAAACCCAGCTGACAGTTGATATGTACATACATGTATCAATAGGCATAAATATGTAGATCTTATTACCTAAATATGAGCGAGAGAGAGAGAGAAAGATACATGCATATGTATGTATAATAGAACTCACAGATTTACTCTGAATGTCAAATAGATTTTGATTCCTCTTGGCTGTATTTAACCAATTTCTAAACTTCAAATACTCTGTTCTTAACATCAGGGGGTACATTATTTTACTATAGTCCTACATTGTCCATTAATACACTCACCTTCATCCATTATGAATATTTGAATATATGCTTAATAAAGAATTTATCGACATTGATCTGTTCCTCTTAGTTCAATGAATTTCTGTGTTGTTCCAAGATTTGTTGTCTCCTTCCTCTTATGAAGGAATTACATGTACACTAGCATATGCATAATGCCTTGAATATTGATGCAGAGCTTGCATGCTCCAGTTTAAGCCTGATTAAGATTTCTTTGGAAATCATATGTATGAAGCTGAATTGTGTGGTCCTCCACAAAGTACTTTCTTAATTAGATGGGTTTTTGCTCCTGTGTATCATTAAAGGCATGCTCTATCCTCACAAGGAGTGCACCATGCAGCACCTTACAGTAAATTTGCACCCAAATCACGAGGCTGAGGCCTTAAAGATTATGTACAATGGTACCCTAATGACCCATTATTTTTCAGGTATAGATATAACTGCTACTCTACCAAGCTAAAATACTAACCAGTAAATTTAACCGTTTTGAAAAAATTAACTAAAGGTATTTTACATATGATAGGGTCATAAAGTTCTGGTCCACAGGTTTTCTGAGTTGATGCTCACTTGTGTGCAAAGATCTTGTGCCCACAATCTCTGCTAAAAGCACAGTGCCAACAAGAGAAGAAACCAGGGAAAGATTCAAGGTGAGATAGCAGCAGCCCTTGTTTATGGGATATAACATTCATGGAAGAGGTGACTTGCTGCAGTTTAAGGATGCCCAGAAAAAAGAGCCTGTATTCTTACAATACAAGACGAAAGCAAAACAGAAAGTCACAGTTTATAGTACTATGGAAATTTGTGAACTGTGTGATGCAGGAGGGATTTTTGTTAGATGGCTCCTCTGCCTCCCAAATCTAAGACCATGAACCAGGATGTGTTGTAAATCCCTTTGGCTTTCATTATTTGTGTTTCAAGGGCAGACTTTGGTAGGCTGCTGGAACAGGGAGCAGATTTCAGATCTGAACCTAGCACAGATATGAATAAAAGCACAATTCTTCCACGGGAAAAATATTTGTAGGAAGCTTGACCTTTCACTCTGAGTTTTCATTGCTATCCACTGGCGTGGAAGAAATTCTCTTTTCTAAGGCAGAGGCAAAAAGGGCTATCTCAGTGGCAAGCTGAACTGATAGAAACAAATGGTCAAAACCTGCCTGTGAGCAACATTTCCCTGCAAATGCACTGCAAGGGCAGTGTCAGGGCTGATGAAACCCACCATCAGCCCCACAGCTCAGTTAACCTGTAGGGAGGAGAGAATGGGTAAGGGACAAGGGAGCTGTAAGGAGTCAAGCACCTACATGGGTTTAGAGAAAAAGGTGGAACTTTTACACGGCTGCAGAAAGACAGGGATGTCACTTTAAGTAACAATCTTTGCTTTAATGCTCTAATCCAAGTGTTAGACCATTAAATCTTAAAATGGGCTGAAAAATATTGGAAATGTTCTCCACTCCTTTCAGTGTGGGAGGTATCTCTAGGAAACATTTTGCTTGTCTAATGGGGCAAAGTCTCTAATACAAATAGTCCGTAATACAAAGTCATTACATTTCTTGACAGATATTTTTGAGAAATAAGGCTGCCAGCACCCGGGGTTCTAGTCTTGGAGTAAGGACCTCTGAAAGGTGCCTGGAGTGGTTTTCAGAAACAGTGAATCTTAGGACATTGTATGAATCCACAACAATAGTATTCAGGCACAGCCTGAACATTTGCTCAGCTGTTAGTCTAATATGTGGAAACGGACTGAAGGTTGCCCATAGAAGACAGGATGAAATGCCAAAGAGCAAATGCAGCCTTTCATTCATTCCTAAACTGAATCCATGCAGAAAGCGCCGTACTCAAGATTAGATTCAGGTGAACCTTTGAACCTGCGGATTTGGGAATCACAACAAATAGCGTACAGAAGTATCAGTGTCTCTTGCTAAAGGTGTTACTTTTCACAACCTGCTGGAACACTGCAAGTGGGCACCTGCCTCTCTCTCCCAATGGCACCACTGATGTCTTCTGTGCTACACAAACAGGGACCAACTCTGTCTCTGAGCAAGTGTTACCCTGCCCCAGCCACTTTTCACAAGACTCAGGTAAGTAGTTCCCTATTGCCACCAGGATGCACAGAACAAAACACCAGGTCCTAAAAGCAGCTCTGTCTGCAGCAAGGCCCAGGAGACAAGAGAAATGCAGTAAATTGGTCATGTTTAATGGTGTCCATGGCATTACAGGAGAGAAAAAAAGGCTATCAATATCCCTCCTTATCATTCAGAAATACATCAAATGCTTTAAAGTCTATCAGACTCTAATACCTCTCATATCAGCAAGGTTGTTTGCATCATTTCACTACCAGACACATTTGTGAAATGGTTTGGAGAAATTAGGAGAGACTTTTGCAGGATGGCACAGTTTTCATACTTTACAGGATCACAGGATGGCAGAGGCTGGAGGGTGCCTCTGGAGATTACTGAGGCCCACTACCTGCTCAAACAGGATCAGTTACAGTGGGTTTCCCAGGGTCATTTATCTTCAAATTTTGTCTCCACAGACAGAGACTTCACAGCTTCTTTAGGCAACCTGTTCCTATGTTTGACAATCCTCAAAGTAAAAATGTGTTTTCCTTTATTCAGATGGAATGTCATGTCTTTTAATTTGTGAGTGCTGTACCTTTTCCTTTCACAGAATCATTTAGGTTGGAAAAGACCTCCAAGATCATCAAGTCCAACCTTTGACTGATCACCACCTTGTCAATTAGACCATGGCACTAAATGCCACATTCAGTCGTTTCTTGAACACCTTCAGGGACAGTGACTCCACCACTTCCCTGAGCAGCTCAGTCCAATACTTAACAACTCCTTCTGTGAAGAAGTTCTTCCTGATGCCCAACCGGAACTTTTTCTGGTGCAGCTTGAAGCCATTTCCTCTCATCTTTTTGTTGGTTGCTTGGGAGAAGAGGCTGACCCCTACCTGGCTACAGCCTCCTTTCAGGTAGTTGTAGAGAGCAATAAAGTCTCCCTTGAGCCTCCTTTTCTCCAGGCTAAACAACCCCAGCTCCCTCCTCACAGGATTTACTGTCAGCCAGTAGCACTAAGCAAAGTCTGTCTCCCTTCTCTTCAGCCCCCTGCCCTCAGGTATTTATACCCATGGATAAGTTTCCCCCTTAGCCTTTTCTTCTCTTGTCTAGACAACTCCAGCTCTCTCTGCCTCACCTTCATAGGAGAGACACTCCAGTCCTTTAATAATCTTTGCTCGACTTTCTCCACCATGTGCATGTCTCTTTCATACTGGGAACTCCAGGTATGTCTCACCTGGGCTCAATAGAGTCTTGACTCCAGACTTTAGAGATACCAGTAAAGAAGGGAGTGAAAACCAGACTTTCACCCTTTGCTCAGATCCAGTCTCTGCATTGAGAGTTGCTGTGAGTCTGTATTAGCTGATGATTAGGGGTTCCTTCAACAACTGATGAATTCAGACTGCTCTCTATTGGAAAAGGATTTGTATCATGAAAGTCACTGCTCCAAGTGCCTCCTTTTATGGAATCTTAGCTAAGAGGCCAAAGGCAAAAGATTTCAAGAGAACAGTCCTCCCTGCCTAGATGATGGAATTGAATTGTTTTGGTAGAGGAGAATGCCTCTGAAGAGCCTACTCGCACCAATTCCCACAGCATGTCACACCTCCACACAACTTCACAAGCTCTTGGTAACTCTCCTGGAAGAAGGAATGACTTGATCAATTACAGAGACACCTTTGGCTACTGGCAAAACAGGCCATTTTCTAACACAGTGAGAGGTTGTTGTGTGTTTTCCAGTGAGCTCCCAAGCATATGCCATGGTAAAAATCACAGCCCGATTTGCCTGCACCATTGTAACAATCCCATGTAGAGGATGATCGACCTCAAATGTATTCATCACTTCAAATAAGCACCATTACTTAATGAAACAGGGGGGAGAACTGTCAGAGAGGGACCATACAAACTTCTCCCAAATTTGAAAGAAAATCACTGTATGGAATGGCCAAGCTGTGATTTTGCTACACACCAGCACAGAGAACAATCATCCAAACAAAACATTTCCCTGACCCTAACGGAATGCATTTGATTCACATACTAAATTCAAGGAATCCTTTAAAGCGTGACAAGGAGGCTGAGGATCCAAACAAGGTGTGTGTGAATCACAAGGGAGTGTCCGAAGAAACACACAGCGGAAGAACGCGCAATACCGCTGCCTTCACAGCAGCGACCTCCCTATTGCTGGCAATAACTGCGATCACACTCCAGAGCCACTGTCCCGCCGGGATCCAGCCCGCGAACCTGTGCAATCAGCGTTTGCCCAGCCCGCTTCGTGCCCCACCGAGGAGCGGCGCCCGGTCCCCGCCGCTCCCGGGCCCCCGCCGCTCCGCGTCCCGCCCCCGGTGCCGCCGCTTGCGTGGAGCCGTGCTGCCCTCCGGCGGCCGCGGCGCCGGCAGCGGCAGCGGCAGCAGCGACAGCGGCAGAGGCAGCAGCAGCAGCAGCAGAGGCAGCGGCAGCAGCAGAGGCAGCAGCAGCAGCAGCCCCTGGCCGAGGTCGCCCGCACGGGCACAGGGACACGGCGGCACGGCAGGAGCGGCGGGCTCGGCGCGGCTCGAGTGGCGCCGCGCCGCGGGACGCCGGCGCTGCTCAGCTCGCTGTTTCGCCGAATAAGGCGCTTTCGCGGCGTCTTTGCCCGTGGCAGCGGGTGGAACTAGGTGATCGCTAAGATCCCTTTCCAACCCAAACCATTCTGTACCGTTTCTCTTTTGTTTTCTTTAAGATTTCCTTAGACATTTTCTTGCTCTTCTGCCCCCCCCAGTTCCTAAACGCTTGCTCCCTTTGGTGTTGAGAAAGCGGATCTGCAGCATATGGCTTCGAGGAGAAGATGTAGGGAGTCAGAGAAACCGAGACTCTGTTCTGCTCGCCAGAGAGCTGGAGCAAGAGGCCGAACACGCAGCTCTCACCTGCTTGCACTACAGTCTAGGCCAATATTCCTACATATCACTTTTGTAAAATTATTTAAAGATCACATGTGTTTACAATATCACCTATATAGAGATATAAATAGCTTGTACTATAAATCAAAGCACCGCAAAAAATGTGATTTAAACACTCCTAGGCATGAACATTATAATGAGAAACTACTGGCGCTTCACACTACTTAACTCAGATATTTTTAAGCACTGGGAAAGCTGTTCTGATAGCAACATTCATTCACAACTTCATATTTATTGAAGTCACTAAGGAACAACGAAGAACAACGTATGTCATTGGCTCTGCATTCAAGACCATAAATCACTGCTGTAAAATGAACACAGCTAAGCACCAGATATAGAGCCATTAAACCATAGACTGGCTTGGGTTGAAAGGGACCTTTAAAAATCATCTAATCCGATCCATGATGAGTCTCAAGGGAATGTTGAAGAGAGGAATTATAAAGAACTGTCCGAGAAAAATCCTACTTGATTGATACTAGGAAAACTATTCAGTGTTCACATAGATTCTCCCTGGTGCAACTACTTTCTGGTTTCATTGGGTGGGAAAAAAATGTAAACTGAAATTTCTAAGGACCATCTTTCAACTCAGACAGTGCAGACTGTGAGCTAGGCACACAGAGCAGCACCCTCTGTGGCAATGAACTACAGAACCAATATTGATTTCAGTGGAGGGATTAATTCCATAGAGCTTTTATACGGATATAGGAAAAAAACAAGTGCTTCACTGATCCATAACATTGCCTGAAAGACAAGCACTACCTCAATAGACCTAATAAATTTAATAACTGAGTTTGGAGTGCTACTTTGAAATACAGTCGCAGCAGTATATACTGAAATCATATATTATCACGTGTAAGATGCACATACTGCAAAACGTTGCGTTCATCTCAAGGAATCCCCAGGAACTAGGACTATACAACGTTCATTTCATCTTTCATGTAGCTCAAAATGAACCTGCAAGCAGTACGCTATATATGTGACTTGAACATACAGCGAGTTGTAATGCTCCTATCATTGAAGCTGTGAAACAGTGCATCCATTTTTCAGGAATAGCACCACACACAATCGCAAGGAAACCTCGAAGTTATTGCAGGTCTCGTGGAATATGCAACACCGATATATAAACTATGGATGTCTAACAGTGAGGATGTAAAAAGAGACTTTATGTTGTGGATATAAACCTACGACTTCAGCATTTAAGAGCTATGATGGTTTAGGTTAGGTGCACTGGAAGAGGAGTATAGGTAAGAGCTGGGTATGTAGGGGTGTGTTTATACATATGTACGCTAATACACGCGTGGTGCAAGTAGCCTATACGCCGGCAAGCCTCGGCCGTGCTGGGTGCCCCTGCCCCACGGTCACACGACACCTGCATGCCGGGGCTGTGGCAGGGGCTCCCTCTCCCTCTCCCTCTCCCCGAGGACAGTCGGTGCCGGCCGGGCTCGCCCGGGACCCTGCCCCGGGGGGCGCTCGGTGGGGGCTGCTCGAGGGAGACCAGCGCGGGAAGCTCCGGGAGCCGCTGAAGCTTCCCGGGGCTGCGACGGGTCCGGGAGCGGCCCCTTGCCGGGAGGTCCCCGCGGGTGCCCGAGGGTCGGGCGCGCCCCGCACACCGCCCCGCGCTCCCGGCCGCGGGCTCCGCGCGGGGGCGGCGCGGGCGCGGCGCTGCGGCGGGGCCGCGCCTGCCAGCGGCCGGGAGGCAGCGCCGCCGCTCCCGCTCCGCTCCTGCTGCCGCTCCGCAACTTTCGGGCAAACACTGCCCCCTCGTCCTCGTTCCCCCCGCCGGCGGCTGGTAAGCGCCGGGCTCCCGCGCCCGGCCGGGCAGGCGGAGGGCGGCGGGGAGCCCCGGCTGCAGACCCGCGGGCGGGCACCGCCGCGCCCCGCGCCGCGCACATGGCCGCGGGAAACTTCGGCCGGCGGACGGGGCGGGGGCACTGCCGGGGCGCCGTGGGGAATGGGGAATGGGGAGGGGAGACGGCAAGGAGCGGCGGAGCGGGCACGGGCACGGGCACGGGCGGGCAGGTGCCACCCTCCGCGGAGCGGAGCGGAGCGGTGCGCGTCGCCCCGGGCGCAGTGCGCGGGCGGCGGCGGCGAGTGAGCGACGGTCGCCGGACAGGTGCGGGCCGGCCGGGGCTGCGGGAAGGGAGCGGCGGCCCCGCAGGGCCCGGTGCGGAGCGAGCGGGAGCCGGTGCGGGGCAGCGCGGGCCGGGCGGGAGGGCGGCTTTTTGGTTCGGGCGTTTTGCCTTGCGGCTCCGGTGGGGTGGGAGAACAAGTTGCTGAGCGATGGAGCGCGGGGGCACAGGGTTCAGGCGGAAAATCCAGGAAAGTCCCCTCTGGGTGTGTTTTTGGGGTTTTTGTTGGGTTCGGGGTGGTTTGTTTGTTTTTTTGTTTCGTTAGCTTTTGGGGGGTTTTGTTGTGGTTTTGGTTTTTTGTTTGTTTTTAATAGGGCACAGAGGAAAACGTTAGTGCACAATGCTGAATTTGGTGATCTGGTCGCTGAGGCAGGTATCCAAAAAGCAGCAGTCGCTGGAGCAGCTACATTACTGTCGCTCTTCGTGCTAGCGTGAGGTTTATGTGCCTTTGCGAGGAAGGTCACTTTTTACCCTCTTCCTCCCCCCGCCCCCCCCCCCCCCCAACAACCCACCCTCCTTTTGCTAAGCCGTGCATCAGCAGCATGAATTCCAAGAAGCAGTAGGTGTTTCTTGGCATTTCAACTGGGATTTTGGAAAGGGAAGCCGGGTATTTAATGGGAAAAAATTGCGATGGAAGGAAAGGATGCGGAGGCTGCACACAGCCCTGGGTTTGCAGGCATGTGGAAGTTGTTGAAATAGGTAAAGGGTTGAAATTGGCATTTGGAACATGGTGGCTATTTTTTTAGTTACTTGTGCCACAGATGAATATTGGGAAAAGCTGGGCCACAAAGAATTTTTCCTGTTATGCAGTTTGCTGACAGCAGAAGGTAAAACATGTCCTTGAAGATACACAATTTTACATAAACAGCTGATGTTTACATAAGCCTAGATAAGTTTGTGAAAAACGCAGATAGCAAAAGATGCGGTGTTAGCTGAACTCCGCTATCCTGCTCTCTGTCCATGCAAAAATTTATCAATTTTTTGTATTGTTGCAGTGTAAGAACAAAGTGAACAGCTGCACCTTCACCAAAGCAACCACCTGCATTCCTCTTCTCCTCTGGAATGGACAATGGGATGGTCTCTGACTTTATCATGATCAAAAACTTCTTCCTCTTCTGTGTTTCCATGAGTTTAGCCAGCCACTTTGGGTGAGTTGCCAGTTGCATTTGAATTTCTGCTGTGGCTTTTTTAAGGAGATGAGAAACCTTGGCTCCATGTGGTACGGAGCAGCTGAACAAAACAAGCGGGCTTTGCGTTTCATCTTAAGGTGCTGGTGTCAGGGGGAAGGGAGTAGTTTGCTCTCCCATTCAAATTTGCTCTCTTGTATCAGTTCTTTATGCCTGCTATGGTGGCATAGGGAAGGGCTTGTGGGGCACAAGGAGCCCAGACCAGGCCTACAGCTGCTGAGTGCTCTGACCCGGGTTTAGAACTGCCCCTGTGTCGGTGGTGTTGGGATCTTGCACCTTCCCTCTCACCTGATGGGTGCTGGTTATAGGCAGTAGTGCAAAAAACCCCCCAAAACTGCGATAATGAGACTTGATGCATGTTACTAGCTGGTACAGGCTTTCCTCCCGAGTGACCTAAGACAGGGACTGCTTAGAAGGATGTCTGAGTTTGAAACTTGTTAGAATAATTAGAAATCGTGTCTCCCTGAAGCATATAGCAAGGAATCCCGTTCCCTTATTTTTGCTTTGGATGCTTTCCTGACAGTGATATTCTGAAAACTGTATCAAAGAGATCCTCTAACTGTAGGTCTCAGAAAATGAAAAATAAAGTCAGAAACCCTCTATTTATATGTTTTTCCTATACTCAGAGATCTTAAGAACTTTCTGAATATGAGCTATACAATGGAATCTGGAAAAAGCATTTTGCAAGTGCTTGGGAAACGTAGGTTGATTCTTCTTTGTGGAGGAGAACAATTATTTATGATTTCACCAGAAAAAATGAATCCTCCCAACATGCTGATTCCAAGCACACCCATCAATTCCTTGCTATAAGAAGATACAAAATGGAGATGCAAATCAGTTTCTGACTTCAAGCAAACAGATTTGTTCCAGATTGGAACTAGGAGAAAGACCAAACTTTGAGTGGTGACTGTCTATGCTGTAAGCAAAGCTTAGCCTGGTATCCAGCACGTGTCCCGTGCAGGTAGGCAGAAGCCTGTGACTTCAGAGGTTTATATGAGCAGGTGTAGGACTGCACTCTACAAAGGATGCAAAGAGTTCCACGCTCATTCATTCACCTTGGAAAAACCTGGTCCTTCTTACACTATGGTCTAAGGCAAAAGTGTCCCAGGATTTTGTGACAGGATTTAAGCGGGCAGAGTGGGACTTGCTTTAAACTTGTCTTTACATTATTGTAGTTCGACGAAGTATTTCCACATTGGGAAGATCTTGGTGACTATAACCTTATGCCCTTCTTGGTTGTTCATCATCCCTGCAGAAAGCAGCACATTGCCACAGTTGAGTGTGACCTGCTTGGTGTGTGGGTCTATTAAGTGTGTATCTCCTCTAACAGAAGAATAGATAGATGAAGATGCAAAAAGCCCCAAAACCAAGCAACACAAAACCCACATGGTTTAACTCCCTTTCGACTCCAAAGCAAATACTGAATCAAAGTCCCAGGTAGAAATTAGTGTGACCTGTAACCTGGCAGATAACCAGAATAGGACAGTTAGAGGAAACTAGGACACTTGTTTTCTGCAAGTTAGTCAAAAAGCTTCTGTGCATTAAAATGAGATCATCACATAAATTCCATCCACCCCATCCCCCTTGCCCCCCATTTCTGATCTAGTAATTTTAGTCCAGGCCTGCAGAGATAAGCAGCTCCAATTCACTGCACCATTCACACACTGCCTTAGGGCTGAATTTTGACCCTGCTTAAAAGACAGAGGATGCTCCAGCTCTTCTGCTTCAGAGGCAGAAGCAGTTTCAGAGTGTAATTTGCTAAGTGCTTTGGGACTGACTCTTCAGGACGGAGGAGTACAATTAACATGTAGGCTGCTGTATTAACTGCAGGAATCTAATACTGATAACACTTGCTGTGGCTACCAGATTCTTCTTTATTAGCTTCATCCATGTTTCTACTGCCCTGTTATATTGCAGTGAGTTTTGCAATGTGCTAGATAAAAGTGATTGGTCAAAGGAGCACAAATTAAAAATCAAACTACTGTAGGACATTACAAATGCAGATATTTTTCTACAGGTCTCCATAGTCATTCCATATTTATATTAAATCATAAATACGTGTTTTGCTGACATAGCCAAAGCCACCTTGGGGGATTTTGATGCACAATGCCTGGTAACATAAACAGAAATTATGTATCTCAATCTACTAGGCTACTTGAGAAATCTCAGCAAAAGACTGTGATTAATGTTTAACATAAATGTCTAATGACTATTGAGAATTATCCACATTAGTAGGCAGTCGAGGAGGACTGTAGACATAATTGGTAGCAGCTATCTAAAGAAAAATCACTGAATTAAAATGCAGAGATATAGATGAACTGAAAAGAGGTTTTGAAGTACCCCCCTCCTGGTTTTGGTATAACAGTTTTATGAATCTACTTCTGCAGAAATGGTGCAGCGCTAGTCAGAGCTTTTTCAAGCCTGCTTGACTTCAGCCTTGAGTTGTATAATGCTCTAACAAGTTAAGGTGTTTTACTTAAGCATTTCAAGGTAGCTCACAATTTTCTCAAAAGTAAACATTAATAATAAAGCTAGACAATGATTAAAAGTAAAAACCATGAAGAGTATTTTCAGGTGCGATAAAAGACTGCTTATGAGCCCTCAGGACACGCAGGTGGTGGCAGCCCTGTGAGGGCTGCTGCCACGCGCAGCTGCTTGCACGCAGATCTCCCCGAGATGAGGTAGCCCATGGCTGGATCCAAGCTGGCCAGCTCTTACTTTGCGAGTCCCAGGCTGTCCATGGGGTCACACTGGTGATGCACAGTCCTGGTGTGTTTGCGTTTTGGATGTGCAATTTCAGAAATGTGTCGGAGAGCCAGAACCTACAGGGATGGACGTTGTTCATGTACCCACAGTGTAGTTGCCATCTGCTAATAATATTTATAATAGCAGAAACACGGAGAACAGAAGATCCCAATTATGTGTAGCCAACCCAGCATTTCTCTGTACGCTCTGAAGAATTCAGTCCATGCTGTGTCTGTGTTTTCACATGCTTCTTCTTCAGCTCACAGCCATTATTACTAAGACTATAATCCTGCTATTTAGGCAAAACATACCTCTCCTTCAGGCTGTTATTTCGAGTTAGTCTCTGCAGCCCTAAGCAGTTAGTTCTCCTGGGATGCCTCATTTCAAGTACTAGTGATGCTAGGGAGTTCTTCCTCATATTTTTAAAGACAAATTTTGTAAAAATTATTGTATTCTTATGCAGTCATGCTTGTCTGTTTATTTTTAATTCTGTCTTCCTTTCTTTCTTCATATCTCCAGATAGCTTTTTGAACCCATTAGACAATTTCAATAACTGGAAAACTAAATTGCTATCTAGAACTGCATGCAGGAGGCAGACAGGTATCAGTCAGTCCCACTGCCGAACCGCTGAACGGCCTCAGCATCTCTGGCCTGCCAGCTGGCCAAAGAGCAGGCGTGTCCCTCAAGCCATCCAGCTCTGCTTGCTGCAGGAGAAGCCCTGGCATGCAGTGCCCCCCAGTGAAGCTGCAGGTCAGTGACCTGGGGAGCTGATAGAGCTAGGAGGTGTTTAATGACCCTGGAAGCAGCTTAGGACATCGAAAGGAGCATTAGGATATCAGGGGATGGGGAGGACTGTAAGATGTCACCCTGTGAAAAACAGGCTTTCACTGCACTGCTCACAGATCGCTCCTTCCCTGAAGGTAGTAAAACACTGCTCTTGCTAAACAAAAGAATTAAATTATTTCTTAAGAATCTGAAAATCGTTTTAAAATTTCATAGTTTTAGTCAGTCTTCTAATCCGATGTGAAGGAATTGAGTCTTCAGTGCACAAATTCACGAAATCAACATTTTCATATCTCAAGAATCGATACGGAAGGGGTGGCAAGAAGCTAACTTAGAAAAGTAAATCTCTTTCCTTTGATGTCTGGCCAGCTGGCTTTATCCAAAAGTTTGCGTTCTCCAGTGTCTTCCCCAAACTGTTAATTTGTCTGAAGTTCAGATATAATTGCAATCCTATTAAAGCAAGTTATTGGAAACACTACTCTTAAAAGAGAGAGAGTAAAATACATCTTTCAGTAGTAAAATACTCTTATTTTTTTCAGAAATTCTTACCCTTTCTTTTTAAAGACGTTTTGGTTAAATCATTAAATATCTGCCATACTTTTTCCTTTTATTACAACTGAGCTGTGGGTAGTACCTACCCTGATTCTGACTAGATGGCAAAAAAGATAATGATGTTTAAAGTGGTAAATTATGAAGTCATCAGAAGAGGTAGCTGAGCATCTTTGGAGAGTTATTACATTTTACACTGATGAGCCCCTTCTGTGGCTTATGATTTTTTCAGTTACACTAAAATTGCAATATTAAATAAATGTGATGAGAAGTATTCCTGGTTGGTTTAGTTTATGTGCAGTAATGAGCTTTAAATGCAATTATCTCTGAATTTTCTTAGCATTTCCCTAAGATTCTTTTCTAGGTTTATTTTTATCCCTAACTGAAAATTTCTGCTATAAAAACATTTTTCATTGCAGAGAACAATAATGTGCTTACCTACTAATATGTTGATAAAGCCTAATCCTTCGTTGTGTGGAAATAATTAGTTTAGGGTAGGTAGCACCTACTTCTCTCTATTTGTTGAGCTATATAGTATCTATTATATGCATGTAACTTTGCAAGTGGAGTTTGCATGTCTTTTTGCGTGTCACGACAATCTCAGCCCTTACTCCAAAGCATGCCTTTCACCAGCAATCTCAATAACAGAAATTACATGCTAACTTTCTGGTACGACAGAAAAAGTCACACTTATATAAGAGCAAACAGCAATCCATCTACAAATGCAACTTCACATAATACTGGCATTTCACTTCGGATGAAATTCGGATTCAGATGCCTTCTTTTTTGGGTGAAGTGATCTGCCAAATCTAATTTGGATTGCAGTTTTGCAGAAGTGCAGACTTTTTACTAGTCTTCACCATAGTTGTTTCTCTGTCTTCTTCCTCTATTAATTAGCTTTTGTTGTGAAGAAATAAAAGTATTTCAGTGTATGGGGTGTGTGTACTATTCCTGTGAAAGATGTACATAGCTGAGATAGAAGGAAGTAGCATCAATTACTCTTGTTAGATTGAGAGGAGCAGTTCTGAGAATTAGGTATGTTTTTTCCCATCCCCACAAAAATAGTTCAATGGAAATCCTCTCTCAGAGTTCAATTGGCTTTGAATAAGCCCTAAAAATAACAAGCTTTTTCAAGAGCAGAGAACCTAGTGAAGCTTTGTGTCCTGTGCCCCCAGCACTGCATCTTTGCAATAATCCCAGATCCACATTTGGTATCCCTTGTTCCCATCTCCCATTGCAAGACCTACATCTTACCTGTACTGTCCTTTTCTCCCAAGATCTTTCATAATGACCCCACAAGCCTCCTCCATATCTATTAATTGTCAGAGAGGAGGGGGGCTGGTCTTGCTGAGGCTGTTTCTGAGCTACATGCATACTGAGTGGCCCCGTCAGCGAGCCAGAGGGAATAGATGACTGCTAACCTCACATTTTTACTTAATGAGGCACTAATTTAGATTGCTCTCCCCTTGTCTAGTCATAGCTTCTCATGAAACTTGTAGGAATGAAATGAAGTTTGATCTCTCCGCTTCTTTGTCAGATGCCGTGGAAAATGAAAATGGGTTGCTACGTTGATGCGGGGTAGCAGTCAGACAGCATGATGCATATCTCTTTCTTATGAAAAAGAAAAGATAAAATAGATGAGAAAAGTCAAAAATAGTATTCTAGGTGTACTGGATTTTCATGCTTTATACTAGGATTTTATCAAAGCATTCGTTGTGGTTGCTGCATTTAAAGAAGGTCTCTAAGTTCTGCCTTCTGTTTGCATTTGTTAGGCTGCTACTTTTGAATGTTCACTTTTAAATGGTGAATCCCTTCAAATGCAATTGACAAAAAAAGTGCACAGTCTTTTTTCTGGAATGGTCCAGCCTGAAAACATGTCTAATGCTTCTGTAATCAGTTTGCATCTGCTGGATTAACTGTCTTTCTTGTCTGACTCAGTTGCTTACTAGAGGTTGTGGTCACAGCAAAGAAAACAGCATTAATTCGAGCTTTTGACCATGGAGATGAAAAATAGGCAAGATTTGTGGCTATGCCTCCACCTGCAGCGAGGGGAGATCCTTGGTGGCCTTGGGCTCTGCAGTGTGGAGCTTGCTGAGGGTTGCAGCAGTGCCAACTGCACTTAGGTCATAAGAAAACTCCTCAAGCAGGCCTTTTCATGGGCTTTGGTGTTTCAGGGAATCACATCTGTGCTCCCTCAACCCGACCTTACTCCCATGTCCTGAGAGGCTTTGCAATCCCTTCCTCTTTCAGCAGGAGCATACAAACTGTAGAGGGAATGAGCGGTGTCAGTGAGGTGTTATTAGTGGAAACCTTATGCAGCTAAAACCAGGTTGAGGTCCCTGTATCTTTCTTTGTATGAATCCTATTCTGCTAGGTAAGGCAACCACGTATTTTACAAGTATTCTGTAAGGAAAGCTGTTCAGAGAGATGCTCAGAGCTTCTCTATTTCTTTACAGATTTATTTTCCTGGGGACTGGTAGTAAATAAACATGGATTATTTTTATTTTCTTTTTTTTTTATCTCTGGATGACTGTCTCCCATCGAGTTCAGGTTGCTGAGTGTAAGCTATTCCTGCCTGCTGGCAGGGTGCATGAGGCAGGGTTCAGTTCCTGGTGGGGCAGTGTGCCCTGTCACAGCTGGAGGATTTGCTGGTGATCTCAGCAGAGGCTGAATCATGAATAAGCTCCTAGTGTGAGCTGTCTTAAGAGGTGCTCATTGCTTGCTGCAGGTGAAGCATGCTTGTGGATAATCTCCCATGTCTATTCTTTAGGTAAGCAAAGGCATTAATAAGCAGGGGATTCTCCTAAGCATCTTTAAATGAAAATCAAACAGATTTAAAAATGTGAGTTGTTAGTTGTGCTGTGAGCAGCTTCCTAGGTCTGAGCCATGGATAAAATGATGAAATAAAGAAGAGTTCGGAATAAACACAAATCTGGCCCAAAAGATATGGAATGAGGCCCACTACACATTGCTGTTATTTGCATACTACAAGGGAGAACTAATTTATGCAAAAGAGAGAGGAGGAGTGAAGAACTGTGTTTTCTGTACAGCAGTATGTTTTTCAGATACCCCAGTGATACCCCAGTGGAATTTTTGAATGTAGTGGGAGTTTATTATCCTCAATAAGGATACAGTTCACAGTCAATAAGGTCACAGTTCATCCTTTGTTCTGGCAATAAATTATAGAAACTTTGAAAATTAGAAGCTGTTTGGCATTTAAAGATTGAACAGCACCTTCAGGCATACTTGAAGGTGTATCTCCAGGCAAACCTGTGCTTCTCATGCAGCTCCCCAGCCAGCTGATGTAGTTTCCGAGGAATGGACAGCTAACCTTAGGAAAACCAGTAACAGTTCTTGCCAGTGCTGTGAGCTGACCTTGCTCCCTGCCATGGATGGAGCTATGCCAGCACTGGGGAGGTGGTGGGGCTGATGTGGGAAGGGGTAGCGCAGGGGACAAGGATCTGCCTGTGCATTAGGGACAAAGATCAAAGGGCTCAGGTGTCCCCAATCCTGCATCCCATGGTTTTACCTCCATGGCATGGGTCCTTCTTTGGGTCCTACTCCAGGGAGAGCTATTTATGAGTTTATAGTAATGATGAAATAAATGGCTGCCGCTCCCTGTGCTGTTCAGGAGCAGCAGGAGAGGAGAGAGCCTTGGTGGCTTCATCACAAAGTACCCTTGAGACTGAAGCCCCTTGAAACCAGCATGGCTTTTGACATTTCCTTTTGTTTGCATAAAACAGCTTTTCACAAACGCCAACACCGTCAGTAAAAGAGGAGGCCAATGATAACATCACTATATTCACCAGGATCCTGGATGGTCTGCTGGACGGCTACGACAACAGACTGCGCCCAGGACTGGGAGGTAGGATGACGTGTCCCCTGCTAGACAGGAGCATTGTCTGCATGGTGCCCTCTCAAATGGGTACCTGCTCTTGGCTGTCACAAGGGACTTGTGTTTGATTAACTAAACTAAGTCCAAAAAGCAGATTTGTCTCCTAGCAAATGGGGCACAAGAAAAAGATTACTGAAAGTCATGTTCTTCAGTCACTCAGGTCATCTGAGGCTGGCTTAGGTGAGCATCTGTGATACATTTTTTTCTGTAATTGCATACGGTTTGGATTTTTCTTTCTGGTATTTCCTAAGGTGAGCAAAATGTTACGCTAGCAGTTTGCAGCAAGATTGCCTTACTGGTCAGCCTGTATAAAATTATGTTGATAAGGCTTTTTAAAAGCCCTTTTAAAAACAGATCCCCAAACCATCCATATTTAGACAAGTACAGCAAATCTGTATTGATATGTCTTTTTGATAACCTCTACAGCAGCTATTTTAAAACCATAGCATGTGAATAGTGGTTGCCATCCTAACCTTGTTGAGCCCTCCTTCAGCTCTCTTTCCCCCAGATTTCTCTCATTTTCTACCCATGTGTAAACCATCTGTTATGTTTCTTCCTGGCCCTTTTTTAATCTGGCTACCCCCACCCCTTCCTCTTGTGAGACCAACACATTGCTTTCATCCCTTTCTCTCCTTCTCCTCTCACTTTACACAGAGATGCTTGAAAATAGGGCTCGATGCTTTTTATCTTATATAACGAACTTCTGAAATGTTTGCCCTTAAATTAAATTAGGCCTGGATTTGAAAAGATGTCAGAAGGACTTAAGAGACTTGAGGGTAGAAATAATTTGACCTAACTTCAGACGTCTCTGATAGATGTCTGGAATCAGGCAGATCACCCAAACAAGCAGAGGGGAGTAGGTCCTTCCAAGATACGCTTCATCTGATCCTGTGGTAGGTATTGCATAAGTGCTGGCAGTGTTAGCTGACAGCCCAGAAAGCCAATCCTATCCTGGGATGCATCAAAAGAAGAGTGGCCAGCAAGCTGAGGGAGGAGGTTCTTCCCCTCTGCTTCTGTGAGTACTGTGTTCAGCTCTGGAATCCCAACATAAGGACATGAACCTGTTGGAGTGAGTCCAGAGGAGGCTACTAAGATGATGAGAGGGCTGGAGTACCTCTCCTGTGAAGACGTGATGAGAGAGTTGGGGTAATTCACCCTGGAGAAGAAAAGGCTCTGGGAGGACCTTGTAGAAACCTTCCATTGCCTAAAGGTGTTTAGAGGAAAGATGGGGAGGGACCCTTTATCAGGGAGTGATAGGATAAGGGATAATGGTTTTAAACTGGAAGAGGGTAGATTTAGATTAGGTATTGGGAAGAAATTCTTTACCTTGAGGGTGGTGAGGCACTGGAACAGGTTTCTCAGAGAAGCTATGAATAACCCATCCATAGAAGTGGTCAAGGCCTTATTGGATGGGGCTCTGAGATACCTGATCCAGTCAAGGGTGTCCCTGCCCATGGCAGAGGATTGAAACTAGATGATCTTTAAAGTCCTTTCCAACCCAAACCGTTCTGTGTCTCTATGATCAAAACTTGTCAGTCAGAGGAAATACATCCTTGAAGGGCTGGTTTCTTTCTGTTTGTAAGAGCAAAGCCTGGACTCCCAAAGGTCAACAACTGCATTTCATCCGGGGTGAAAGGCCTCCTCAAGCATGCTCTTCATTTCAATCTTTTGGGGATTTTTGAGTGATTCAGAAATTAATAGAAATAAGCATTGCCAGCTTATTTCAATTTACAATTTGCATTGTAAAGCAATTACTGATGTGGAGCCTATGTTTATTGCAGAGCGAATAACTCAGGTGAAAACAGACATCTATGTTACCAGTTTTGGTCCTGTGTCAGACACAGAAATGGTAAGTTAGCATGTGGCTGCCAATTTGGTTGTATTTACTTTGCTAAAGTCATTTTGGGAATCATCATTTCTATTCAGATCCTGCAATATCGCGAGTATTTCTTTGTACCAGGAATATACCATTGACGTTTTTTTCCGACAAAGCTGGAAAGATGAAAGGCTGCGATTCAAAGGACCCATGCAACGCCTGCCTCTTAACAACTTGCTCGCCAGCAAGATCTGGACCCCAGACACTTTTTTCCACAATGGCAAGAAGTCTATTGCTCACAACATGACAACCCCAAACAAGCTTCTGCGCCTGGAGGATGATGGCACTCTGCTGTATACCATGAGGTAATAGCCAGGGTTGATTTCTTCTGATGCTGATTCCCAGATAACTACAATTACTTGTGGCAAGCATCACTTTCTTCACTCCTAGTAGAGCCAGGGAACCAATCTTTCACACATATCGGTGTGAATATCAAGAAAAATGGAAAATATAATTGCAGCCTTCAAGTACAAATTAGTAGCTTCTGAATAGAGCTAGTGCTTAACTATTTCTTTTGATTAAATGGAAAGCATATTCTCAATAGATTGATGATTCAGTTCAGCTTTTTTATGATGATCTGTTTTCTCTTACTGTTTGTGTTTGCAGCTGTTGTGCAGACTGCAGGAAAACAGTATCCAAGATGAGAAACTGAGACTTTGTTCTGGGGCAGTACATCTTGAACCCTTGGAGCTTTTGTTACATTTCTTTTTATTAATTTGACTAATAGTGCTAAAAGGCAAATGATCATAGGGATAAATTACATAGCACTATGAAGCTGCTTTAGCAAGTACAATCCTGCAAAAAAAGCTGGGACATTATATTACTGAGAAGCAAATGGGTGTCTCAGATCTTCAGAGTTGTACTCTTCTGATTTGAGTATACTGCCAAGAATCATCATTGCATAACGTAGATAGAAGATATAACATCAATGATTTTAGGTGTCTGAAATTATTTCAGGCCAAATCTCACATCAGTGTGTGGAAATTTGCTCATTATAGGTAATTAGCCTGTAGTAATTAAGACTGCTGTCTATCTTCAGCAGGGTTTTCTCCAAGACCATAGTCATATGGACGACTTGAAAAAGAGATAAAAGTAAAAACCTACTGAGCAACAAAAGGTTATTCTGAACTTTCAATAAACAAGCCCAGAGTGGCACCTGAGACCCAGCAAAGTGCTCAGGAGCCTGAAGTTGGGCATGAGATGACTGGGTTTTCAGCAGGCAGCCCCCAGCCTTGTGTGGGAAGCCAAGCTCTGGCCGGTGTTCTGTTCTGCTGCGGGGCCACACAGTCCTGCACGCTGGCAGGGCAAGTCCCAGGCTTGCTCATGGGCCTAGAGGTTAAGATTTGTTGAGGCTCAAGAGGGTTATGCTTCTGTACACAGGGACCTGGAGCTTCCCAGGTTTTATTTCAGGTGTTTCAGACATGTTTGAGTTTTTTGAGCCTAGTCTTAAATCCCTTATTCTGGAAGGAAAAGGAGAAACATCCTTACATATGTCCTTAAAGCTTTAGACCATCCCAGTTGTAACTACATTAGTGCTAAAAAGACTTTGGACACGATGGAAGTCATGTTTAAAAGAAGGAAAAACCATCCTAATTTTCTCTTCTACTGTGTGTGTTGCTGTACTTAATAGCCCCAAATTAGTGATAATCCCAACAATAAACCAAAAATTGTGAGGATGCATGGACACACTTAAAAATCCAAATAGCTATCAGAGAGACTTCACAAAAAAAGTTAGTAATGCCAGCCTTAAAACCAGTCTCACTGATGTATGGACTACGTAAATAACACTCCAGAGATTGCAGAAGTGGCAATTCCCAATTATCTGTGTAAATTACTTGTGTAAGTGAAGTCCAGATCAGACTCACATTCAGCCTGGCGCAGAACATGACCTTGTGGGGCAGATTGTACAATTTCTGTGCTGTTTTTTGCAGTGTTAAACAAATGCAGTGAAACCCTGATTCATGAGGTGAGGAGCTAAGCCACCCCAGCTAGCAGAGTGAGACCTGGGTGAGCTAGACCTAGGTGAGCTCATCACTGAATCTGATTTACTCTGTCAAGGTGTCTCTCCGGTGAAAATGGCATAATATTTTCAGGTCCCACAGGTACCCTACTTAGGAAAAGCTCAGCATATGCAGCTGGAGAAAAATACGGATGTGACACAGACTTTCTCATCATCCCACTCAGCTCCTTTTCCCCTCATTTTTTGGGATTGATGATTTTGTAGACTACAGAAAGAACAGAATGCTTTTGTAACCTAAAAAAAACATGCAACATAATTTTTTTTTGGTTAGAATATTGTCTGTGGAAATGAAATTTCTACTAACCACAGTATATATGATAAGAAATAGAGTGCAAAGCTTTTAAATCAGCTTGCTTTCCACTATTATAAGTAATAACTTTCAAGTGTCTATCCCTTCTGCTTAAACATGAGTCAGGAGCCTGCTTTTGTAACATGCATGGAACTGTGCTTCTTTGGAGGCAGAGCCATTCTGTGCCACAGGGTGTCTTGGGGGTATCATCCCAACATGTTCAGAGACGACTGTGACAAGTAGCCAGCCCCTTCAGCTTCCTTGAGTGTCCTAACAAAGGTAACAGCTGGCAGAGTTACCTAGGATGGCTTTCCTTGAGAAGATAGACAGTACTGGGCTTTTTTGGGGGGGAGCTGCTTGTCTCAGTGGTAGTGCATTGTGAAGTACTGAGTTTCAGCCCCAGTTCCTGTAGCTCCCATCAGGCTTACTCAGTTCTCAGGATCTGGGGATGTGTAGACAACCCTCTGTTAGCTCTGCATTCTCCTCGTTTCCAAGGAGGAATTGCGAGCTTCCCAGACTGTACGTAGGAGTATTCTGTGTGGGGAGGATTGGACCCTCTGTCATTGACAGAGATGCCTGAATTGCTTTTGCAACCTTGCATCTGGCTGCCTGAATGGAGGGGAGGAAAGCAGCCGAGCCAGTGCTGACCTTCCATCCAATTTCACTTCCAAATATACCAAGTATGAGCAGCTGAGCAAGCTTCCAGCTTTGGTGCTTGTCAGGACATACGTTTCCATGACACACGTGTTTACTTGTAAAGAAAAATGTACACTTGGCTATTGCATTGGATGACACATTGTCTGGGTCAGAAGTTGATGGGATGTGTGTTGCTAGGGAAATATGATGTATGAGCTTCTCTGTATGTGTGGCATTAAAGCCCTTCTGTGTGAACACAAGAACACATGTCCTCTAGACAGATTTCACAGACAGCAGTGTTCTCTGTGGGGAATGACTTAATAATGCTGCATGTCTTTCACTTGGGAGGACCTATTAGTTTTATTTCACTAGTGTGATTTACAAATGAAGCGCTCCTGAATGGAACGCTGCAAATTCTGTTTCCTCCCCTAGAGGGGAGTATTGTCTGTAGCTCCACTTCCAAATTTTTAACTATTTTTTTTTTTCAGTAAGAACACTGGTATAAAAAGCACTAGAAAACATACATCATATTTCACTAATATATGTATATATATATATTAGCTTTGTAAATGAGGGTAAAAAATAGATTCTTTCCTTTTAGAAAATCAAAATATATTTAGTTTATATTATCTGAGAAATAAATACTGTAAAACGTATAGAATTCATTTATTTTGAAGAATTGGAACAGTGATTTAAGCAACATTTTCAGGCTAAGAAGAGAACCATCGTGTTTCAGTGAGCTGTATTTTTTTCTTTTTTTGCTCAGTGTGAATTGGCTGTAAAGACAGAAGCTTTGATAAACTTTGCTGGAGAATGCTAGAAAAAAAATGCTGTGAAGAAAAGAAGCCAAAAGTTTTATGAAGTAGAGCATGCTCACTAGAGCTAAACTTTTTGGACCATAAATTAACTTTTGGCCAGCAACTTTTATGCATTTTTTAATGGTTTTCTATCAGCTTGTAGATAGTGAAAAATCTTTCTTATGCCATCACAAGGGCACTCCTTAGAGCCCCATTCTCACTGTCAATTTGAAAGGACCCCAAATCCCTTTTTTTATCACCAGGACTTCCACGCATCTGATATAATCTGGGATTTTAAATAGGACATAGTCATATATCTGAGGAGTGCACAAACAGATTTTTCCTGTGTTATTATGGTGACAGAAGGCTGCCAGAGGACCTGGGAGATTTTACAGTAAAATCTGTCCCAATAATTTGCATATGAATAATTTAACAGCTGGAGAATGCAGACATTCTTCAGCATGGTGTTAAAAAAACTCCAAAATTTTCAATACAGCCCTGAAATACTGTTACCTTGACTGCTCCAGAAAGATATTTACAATTCAGCAACGTGTTTCCACTTGATGGCAGCATAACCCCGCTGCTTGCTCTGCTGTGGTGCACACGCAGGCTTACTTAGGCTGAAAATACTGATTCTTACATTAGCACTTAGCATTAAAATTGTATGTGCGAGGGATCACATGTCCTGAGTGCACGTTAGCACTAAGTCTGCTCTTCCATGAAGGACTTGGATTAGCAGCCTAACCATTTTATGCTCTAGAACTATTGGTCGTAAAACCAGTTGACCAGAAGATACGGTGCTGCTTTCAAGGCTTTTAATGGGAAAGCCAAGGTTTGTTTGTTTGTTCATTTGTTTGTTTGTTTGAAGGGAAAATCATTCTGTGAGAAATGTGTACATTCTCAAGATCTGACTTTGCCAGACATAGGTTTGCTTGTGTACCCACAAGCGACAAGTGACCAGCAAATCCATGATTTAAAACATTTTTCCATCAACCAGATGTCTGGTTCTAGATGGGAACGTTTCTGTTCAATCTGAATGAGTTTTTCCTTATTTCTTATTTATATCTACAGAAAGGGATCTATCATTTCTTTTTAGGTATTGTATAAATATTAAAAAAACTAATCACAATCTATGAAGACATACAAATATGCATTTCCTTTCCCCGTGTTAGACTTGCTGCATTTTCTTTTGTAATCAAGCTTCAACCTGCCTGAAGCTGGAAGAAAAAAATAGTGATTTCTTTACATTGGACTGAATCTTGCAGAGTGATGAAAAATTGCCGTGGTGGCAAGGACTCTCAGCTGCTTTTTGTCAATTCAGATTTTGACAGAGCGAGAGAAAACAGGGATATGTGAAGTGAAGGGCCCTTCCCTGAGGATAGCAGCAGGATTCTTGTTTAAACACCAAGTCTCTTGCTTCCCATCGCTCTGTTTTGGCTGCACATTGCCCCATTTCTCAAAAGTTGTCCTTCAAGGAACCAAGATTTGTTGTTTTGAAAAATCCAGGGCTGGAGTTACTCACAGGGAGAGAAAGGCATCAGAGGAGACTGTGGTGTAATTAATTCAAAATGGACAATTATGACCAAATATGATCCCAATGTAGATTGTGTGACAATGGCCTATTCTGCTGGTAATAAAAGTGGGCAGAGCCCTGCAGAGATCTCCATCACAGAGATGGGAACTTGCACAGCAAGGGCAGAATTGATTAAAAGACAAAACCTAAGCAAGAACCAGCATGTCCTTGGAGGAGGGGGATGCTTGCTTGGACTTTGAGGAGCTACAGAAGGTACAACTTTAGTTCCAGGTCTGTGCTGAGCGCAGAGGCAGACCCAACTTCCCTTTGGGGTTAGCTGGCACAGTTTCTGCTAGATTCCTTTGTGTTCCACCTGCTTTATAGGCATGAACCAGCAGAGCTGGCATGCATGGATGGGATGACTGAACAGAACCCAGAAGGAAGCAGTGCCCTGACTGGTGCCCCCAAACACCCAGGGAAAACACAGATGCTTTGGTGACTCTGTATCTGCCCAGTCTGCTTCTGTATCTGGGGGCTTTGAAAGTGTCTGGTAGATGCTGAAGAACTGTTATGGTTCTGCTGTCTTTTTTTACTGTTAGGGGAGGATAACATTACAGTGGACACCCTGGTCATTTCACTTAGACTGAAATTAGTCTGCCTCATCAGAAATACCATCCTCTGGAGTATATTATATTTGTGCTGAAACATCTGACTGCCAGTGAGTAATCTAAAATACACTGTGGTGTAATGCCCCAAGCAGGGAGGGTGGGATTCACCTAATTCTGTTAATCTGTAATGTTGGTGACTGCAGCTGAGCCTCTGGGCTCAGATTTGCTCCCAGTGCAGGAGAGAGAATTTCATATGGAGTTAGAAGTCTATGTTGTTTCAGACGTCTGCTTTAGTAGTGAAGTTAAAAGGGGCTTATTTCTCTCCACTCACACTTAAGGGGTTCTTACTGTTTTTTTCACAGTGGCAAAGGAGTACAGTGCAACTAATACCTTTGTTTAGTCACATGAGTCCCATCTTAATTATTTCCTTTGGTGTTCCCCACCTCCATACTCATGTAGCCTGGAAATGGGTAGTGTGCCAGTAGCCTAAAGCTATGGGATGTTCTGGCCAGCAGCTGGACCTGTTTTGTGGAGGACTAATACAATTTCCTCTCCGTGCAACCTAAAGCCCGATGTGCAAGTGTAGCGCATCTGAACACGCATAAACTGGGTCTAGTCCTCCGCTTTTGCCTAGGTGGGTGTAGGAGGGAATATGGTGCACCTTATGAGGAGGTCAAGAAACAAATGTCACTAGGAGATTTGGCCCTTCCTTCCCTGAGGTTGAACGGTAACAAACAGGTGATTATGCTGTAGCAGATGCTAGCACTGGTGGTGGTATAAATAACAAACAGATGGTAAATTGAGGCCTGTTTAATGGCTATTTATGGTGTTAAACAGCTGAGGAATCAAAGGGCTCTTTTCCTGGAGCAGTGAAAACCCACAGTCTGACCCTTTACCTGGCCCTTCATGGCTGTATTGATCAGGAGCATGTGTCATTTCAGAAGCAAGGCAAAAAAAAGCCCCAGATAATAACGTCCTGCTTGGATGGCTAAACAGCTTTCTTCATGTACCAATAAGGATGGGATGTGCACGTTTCCCTCTAATCCCGATCACTCCTTCCCTGTTTTGCAGAGGTGTGGGGACCATTAATGTTACACAAAAGGCAGGAGATTATGATGAGGCGTGACCTTGGAGGTAAACCTGAGATGGATAAGAGGAAGCTGGAGTTAAATGCAAGTGGCTGAAAGGAAGATGTGACAGTTTTGAGCTCTAGGTCTGAACTGTGGAAATAACCAAAGGTTTTAGTTCTGTATTTTGGGTTGCCAGGTCATAATCTTTCCTACCCACCCTGTCATGTCTGTGCATCCCAGTCTAAATGTGAGAGAGCCCAAATGGGCTGGTGCTGTGCATCCTGGTATCTGCTCCTCCTCCTCATCCCTCTCCCCACTCTTACTTTCTAAATCCAGATAATTTTTCTCAGCAGAAAATACTTCATGTAGTTCATGCCTATTCATAGAAATATAAAGGGTGTGTGAACTGGGAGGAAGCAAAAAGATGTCTGTGCAGTGAGGTAGCCTTCATCCATGGAGAAACACATGCCATACTGACAGGCAGAAATGGAAAAACAGAAGCCCTTTTGGACAGTCAGAAAACCTGCACTGATCAAATTGCCTAGCAGAGGATATCAAAATTGAAGGATGATTGCACTGTGTCCATCACAGTCCTTAGCCTTCATCATTTAGTGTGATTTCTGTGCTTCTTTCTTTCTCCTGTACTTGGGTTATCTTCCACTGAAAGCAAAGATCAGATGTGCAGTTGACTGGCACCAGGTATTGCTGGCTGGTTCTGCCAGTACCTGGAAGTGGCCTCTCTTGAGAGCCAAAAAGAAGCTCATAGTTCAGTGTTACTCAGCACTTCAAAAACAACTGTACTTACTGCAGTTAGCTTCTCCTTGAACATGCAATCAAAAAGCCATGCAGATAAGGAGATTATAGTCAAAATGCATAGCATGGGCAGACTTGGGGAATGGGTGGCCTGGCAAAATGAGGTGTGGGCTGGTTGAGATGTTGTTTCCCATTTCACCTGCATCAACAGCTGCATCAGCTCCTCAGCATTGCTAGAGCTAGTTAGATTTTTGGGGTTTAATTCAAGAATTCACAAAAAAAAAAGAAGCTGCTGCAGAGGAGAAGTTTGGAAGCCTTCTTCTTGGGGTGCCAAAAGAGAATTCGGACCATAAAGAAGAGAAAGCTTGGAGAGGTTTTTAAGTGAAACTATCCAACAGATGGGTGTGATACTATGCAGAGCATTCAGAGCTGCATAGCCATTTTGATCTAAAGTTTCTTTAGGAAAGTAAAGTTTTTAGGAAGAGAACCTGAAGATGGAATTGTCTGTCAAAAAGTTTGGGGTTTTTACTGCACCGGTTGGTCTGATAAAAAAACAGAGCCTTTTCCAGCAAGTTCTACCTTGCTTATGGACTTCATTAGATAACTTGCATGACAAGATTGGATAAGCATAAACTCACTGCTTCATCCATTGGTTTCATGTGCTTAAAAGAAGTACTGGAGAATTAATGGTATTACCTTTACTATAAACATCTGCTTTATGTAATCTCCCAAATCCATATAGTGTAATTTGTGTGTGCTATTGCATTATTTCATTGCCTTTTTCTGTTTTTCCCTGTGTCTAGAGGCTGAACATCTCCCCTGTTCTTGTCTAAGAGTATGCTCTGGGTATGTCAAGTTATTCCACATGCAGGGAGGTCATTCTTATAGTGACACAGCTTTTGAGATCAATTCTGCCACCTCAGATCATGTCACAATAACTTAGTCTTCAGCACAGTTCATCTAGGCAAATAAAGTCTTGTTTTTCACTTCAGCAGAAGCTGTGCTGAGGATTTTGTTTGTTTAAAATGAAAGTTTTGCTGTCAAGAACACCATGCATCTGAATTACATAGCTCCCAAAAGCATTAATGACTGGAGCTCTTAGTCTTCCATAGTCCCTTCCCTGTAGCATTTTAAAGGACATTTCGTTGTCTCACATAATGATAGAACATCTCAGCATCATAGGAAAGTTGGGACATGGTGGTATTCTTGGCAGAGTGGTTATGAAAGTAAAGTGGGCTAAGACAGCAATTTCTGCAGAGCACCTCACTCTTAGTTTTAGCTTTCCTTTCCGTTCTGTGTTCACTTTATGTGGTGTATTCCAAAGATATCAGTGTTTATAAGTAGGTGACAGTGATGAACTGCCTCCACATCCGACATGGACCTGCAGATCAAGGCTCTGAATCTGCATTTTGGCCTTTTTTCCAGCAAAGTGATGGAAATCCATGAGCAAAGCACTGTTTGAGTCTCTAAGAATAATCACTTCTTTCCCCCGAGCCAGGCTGCAGACAATCACCCAACCATGGGCAGGTTTCAGGGTGACTCTTACAGCCATGGGTCAACATCTGTCCACATTCTAAAACTTCTGTGTGGTGTTCTGTAACCCACCACCACCAACAGGGTTTGTTAGGACTGTATGGCAAGTGCTTCAGGGCAAAGAAAGGTCCTCATATATATTTATGTGTGTGTTGTGTTTGTGTGTGTATATATGTGCATATATATATATATATGCTTATATTGGCACACTACATTTACTTCAGGAGCACAGGGAGAGATCAATTCCCTGGACTATACACTTTCTGTGCTGTATGCTTTCTGAAACAAGTCTTGCTTTAAAATCTTTTGAAAGAAATAGAAGTTTGGTTATTGAAGTGTTCCCAAGACATCACAGTAGGAAAACAGCTGAATGGTATCATCAGTCAAGGTCAAATGAATAATTTCACAAACCTAAAGTTTGTAACAACACAGTTTGGAAAAACAACCCAAACCAATAACTCTATTATTCTCCTGGCCCCATGTGTGTCAGAGAGCATACTGGATATACCAGAAGGACTCAAGTTGTTCTGCTGAGGTCGTGCTGGAGCAGATACCCCAGGAAGCTTCTCCTGGAATTGAATCCTGAAAAGGGTCTGACCCAGCCCTGAAGTCTCCCTTTTCAGGGAGCCAGCAAGCCCACTGGAGTGAGCTATATAAGGCTGGATCCACTTAACTCTTTTTTTTGGCATGTTGGGGAGATAGGTTGCTGTAGTTCGAAGGTGAGTTTTAAGCAAGTATTTTACCTTTTATTAAGGAAAATGGCTGGTCTCATGCTGGGGAGGGCACTTGGGCTCACCTGAGCCCCATAGCAGGTACTGGTAGGCAGCACAGGTGGGGTCAAAGCACAGCATTTAAATGTTCCCTTTAAACAGAGGTGAGGGTAGTGCACAGAAATAAATAAGAAGATGGAGCTAGTTTGGGGATGAATGTAAATAGGCAGAAAAACTCCGTATCTCTCTGGCCATAGTACCTTTGTGCCAACAAAAGTATTTCTGTGTCCCCTTCATCTGTAACTCCCATTATTCAACATTTATTTGAATTAAGTTCTCCCAAAAGCCACTGGTGACTCTGCCTTTCTGCTTCCCTTTCATTCTAGAGCTCTCTGTTTTAATGTTTTTCACATTGAAGTTAGTAGCAAATAACTTTTGATAAGCAAAAGCAAGTTTTGCAGCTGTCTGTGGCTTCCCGGGCAGGTGACTGCCCTCAACTCCTGCCTGGCAGCTGCAGATAATACGTTGGAAAATGTTTCCTGCACTCACAGGGTAGGAGAAGGATGCTCAGTCCCCCCTCTCTTTACCCACAAGTAGGAACAGATGCTCCTTGCATTGAGGAGATCATGGGAACAGCTGGGGAGGGGCCCTGCAGTGACCTAAAACAGGGTCTTGCAGGACAGGGTGCTTCCTGTCTTGGGGACTGCTACTGAGGGTTTCTCACATCACCTTGAAGCACACTTACTCCAGATGTCTGCCTCCCTAATATCTGAATTTATTTCCACGCCACATCCTTGATTTTAACACCTCCTTCTTTCCCTTCTTGCTAAAAAGGAACAATCTCTTGAAAGCATTGTCATGCTTAATTCCCCAGTGGAAATGGTTGAAGGTGACTTTTCTGAAGTGAACAAGTCTTGCTGCTTGAATTGTGCTTTTCTTAGATATTTGTTTATGTGTCTTGAAACAGAATGTCAGTAATCACTTTATGTTCTTAAAGGCTATACATTATGAAGCTTTGATAAAGCTTTCATGCACAATTATAGGTGATAGATTAAATAATTTGTAGACCTAACTTTTATTTTCAGATAGTTAAGGTATACAATAGCATTTTGTTGGTTGATTAACACTTGGTTAGCTATGTGAGTATTTGGAGAATTATGAGAATAAAATTTTGTCATTAATAAATTGGCAGCTGTAATCAGGGTTTATTACATTTTTTTGGATGAATAGGGGTCCCATTGAAGTCAGGGAGAATTTTACCATTATCTTCAATAAAATCAGAGTTTTATTCACCTATTGCAAAGGACCTTTAACAGCTGCTTATAATCTTGTCAAAGACCCTGTTTGAGTGGAGCTAATCCCATAGGGGTTTTATTAAGACAGAGTGATGGTGGACAAGAGAAGCTTTTAAGTGCTTCTGTTGGAAAGAACTGCCTTTTGAGCAACGTGTGTGCTGTGACAGAAAAATCCTGATTTGGTGACTGTCTCTAGCTCAGATAACTGTGCTACACTGGGCACAGCAATCTTCATCATTCTGGAGTCACCATATTAAAAGGATTAGGCAAAGACTGTTTCATGTGTGCATGCCCAGGCCTCCTTTCTCTTTCTTAAGTAAATGTAAACTGAGAGTAATTTTGTTGCAATCACAGAATAAGCTGTGTTGAAATGGACCCACAAGAAGCATCAAGTGCAATTCCCCCTGCATGGGACCATTCCCAATAATCACACCATGTGTCCTAACACTTCTTGAACTTTGTCAGGCTGGTGCTGTGACCACTTCCCTGGGGAGCCTGCTCTAGTGCCCAACCACCCTCTGGGTGAAGAACCTTTTTCTAATATCCAACCTGAACCTCCTCTGACACCACTTCAGGCCATTCCCTTGGGTCCTGTGTCTCTGGTCCTCACAGAGAACAGATCAATGCCTCCTCTTCCCCTCACACAGAAGTTGAAAGCCCCCTCAGCCACTTCTCAAGACAGCTTCTCCTCAAGGCTCTTCACCATCTCCATATCCCTCCTTTGGATGCTCTCTAATAATTTAATATCTTTCTTATAGTGTGGTACCCAGAACTGCACACAATATTCCAGGTGAGGCTGCCCCAGTGCAGAGCAGAGCGGGACAGTCCTCTCCCTTGCCCGGCTGGCCATGCTGTGACTGATGCCCCCCAGGGCACGCTTGGCTCTTTGGGCTACCAGGGCACACTGGTGTCTCACGTTCACCCTGCTGCTGACCAGGACCCCTAAGTCCCTTTCCATGGTGCTGCTTTCCAGCATCTCATTCCCCAGTCTGTCCATCTATCCAGGGCTGCCCTATTCCAGGTGCAGAATCTGGCACTTTGCTTTGTTGTACTTCATCCTGTTGGTGATTGCCCAGCCCTTTGATCTGTTGGAAGTCTCTCTGCAGGGCCTCGCAGCCTTTGACAGAGGCAACAACTGCTCTCAGTTGTGTATCATCTGTGAACTTGCTTAGTATCCCTTCCAGTCCTGCATCCAAGTCGTTCACAAAGATGTTGAAGAGCACAGGGCCTAAGAAAGAGCCCTGCAGAGCCCCACGAGTGACAGGTCATCAGTCTTATGTCATCCATTCACTGCAAGCCTTTCTGTCCAACCCCACAGCCAGCTGCTTGCCCCTCACATGACTTATTTATTTAGCTGTGTGCTGGATATTTTGTCCAGAAAGATACTGTGAAAGACAGTAGCATAAGCTGTATGGAAATCCAAAAAGATGGCATCAGCTGACTTCCCTTGATCAACTAGATGGGTTACATTATCATTAAAGAAAATCAGGTTTGAAAAGCATGAAGTCGTGCTGGCTGTGACCAAGGGCTATGTAGTAATCAGCTATTTAAACTAGAATATACAAAGGGGTCCATAAGCTTTATCACAATGTTAAAAGCCAAAGTGTGCAAATATCACTGCAGGTGATATTTGAAGGAGTAGCCTCAGATATCATTTTTTGAGACTCCTGGGGCTATGATCTGAATATATAGTTTGTACTCTGCATCTCAGAGCAAATCTGTATGCAACAACCCATGCTTCCAGCCCCCAGAGTGTAGATGTCTGCTGTGCTGTTTTCATTTCAGTATGCAGTAGAAAATCCAGACTCTTTGAACCCGGAGTCAGTTGAGTAACTTTGTTTTTCAGGTCCTCACACAGTTATGAATACCAGTTCGTGTTGGGCACAGAGCACCTACATAAATTCAGGGTGGTGACATTTGCGCTGTGAATCAGAACTCACAGTCAACTTTTCCTACAAGTTTCCTGTCAAAATTTTTGTCACATTGGCCATTACAAGACACTTCAAAAGCCTTGGGTAATGCACACTTTTGTAAGAGGTTTCTAGGAGAGTGTTCACTGAGCATTTAAAAATCACCTAAGAGGCTCAACTACATAGTTCTTAATAGCATGTAACAAATAGATAGAGCTAGTTAATTTTGTTCAAGATTGCCAGACTAGGAGTGGTCCTAGGATAGGGGAATGGGAAAAGGAAAGAAGCATGCAGATATCGTTGATAGAGAGCAAAATGAACTTTTTTAGTCCAAAGGATTCATGTTAACGAAAGGAAAGGCTGTCCCCAAGCATATTAACAGCTCCTAAACTTGGTTCTCCCTTCCCTCAGGCTAGACCCAGAAGACTGCAGCAGGCAGCACCCTGGGATATTAAGGGATATTCTGCCTTTTTCTGGTTGAGGAATTCAGAGGGGACAGAGGAGTAGCCCTGGCACCTTAAGAGTCTTTGTGGCTTCTGAGTCAGGTAGTGGCAGCCAGATGCCCTCCAGCCTTATCTGCTACCCTTTTATTTAAGACAGGTAAAAACAATTTCTGGACAGACTTAATTAAATTCCACTAGGTCACAGTCTCTGTGCAACTCATCTTCACTTCTCTTCCACATTTATAGTTGATGAATGTCTATAACCTTCCTCATTACACACAAGGGTTATTTCCAGAGATGCAGGCAGCAGGATACAGTTCATAGGAAAGCGAGATGAAGCAGGAGGTCTTATGCATAATTCTGCACTGAATATTCCTTCACTTCCTGATTCTACACCTGTTGTCTTTGTAAGATGGATATAGGCATTCCCTCCTTCGATGTTTGCAGATGACAAGTGTGTATATTAAAACATTGTCAAGCTGCAGCTCTGAAACGACACGCCTAAACTGTTGGTAGACAAAGAGACAGGAGATGGACTGCAGCAAAGCACACTGGCTTTCTCATGGGCTCTTGGAGCAAGGTTTCTGAATTTATCAAGAAGTTTAAATTTGCAGTGCTTAACACAGAAATTTCAATGATGCATTGGAGGGATGGCAGCCTTGCTTTCAAGTGCCCATTAGAGTGATTTATGTGAAAAGGATGTGAATTCTGGCCAGGATACTACTAGAATCAGCTTGTTAAATTCATCCACACACCACTCTTGGTAACTCTGGCTTTGCTGGCTTTGGTGCCCAAAGGCAGTCTTCACTGCAGACAACTACATATCTGAGTGATCTTAAAATATCTTTTACAAAAATAAAGCTCAGGAACAGTTTTTCTTAAGTGCAGGTATCTCAGGCCTCAGTAATTTCTTTTCTATATTGTACCCTCCTGTCCTTACCAAATGGTAAATTATCTCTGTTCTGAACTGGATGCTTTTTCTTTGGCTTTCTATGGCATATTATCTTTACTTTTTCTATTACTGTGTGAATTTTGCCTTTTTCTCTTCCTGTTTCCCAGCTCATCCTCAGAATATGATCTCTAGCCAATGATACTGTTGCGTTTTCTGTGCTTATTTTGCCATTTCCAGCCATTGGTACAACTCCAGAATTTCTGTGTGTTAGCTCCAACAGAGTGGAGCTGTTTCCCCCAGCTGATTGTCTGCGTAGCTGTAGTGCCCTGGCAAGGCATCACTGCATTGTACTGAACTGGACTGGCTGAGCACTGTGCCATGTGTACACAGATTGTTACCCTTTACAGCCCCTTTTGACAGAAGTTCTTATGGCACCATAGGAAGCGATGACTATATATATATATATATATATATATATATATATATCCAGTTTATATGGCTCCATGTTGCTGTAGTGATAGGAAAGTGTACTTTTGCATGCTGGTAGTAGGGCGTTGTGGATTTCTTTGGAGGTTTTCACTGCCCAAGCAATAGTTTGGTTAGGAACCAGGCTGCCCTCCAGTCGAGCCCTGTGTCACCCCAGCACCAGGCAGTCTGTAGAGCCTTGGATGTCTCTGGGCTGTTGCCTCTGAGGTGGAATGACAGCATAAAACAAGAAAGCCGTAAAGATATTCATAAAATAAAATGAGATTTTCATCTTCACTATCCTGAGCAAACTCTCTGTATTATGCAAATATCAAAATGGCATAAACAAAACAGATTGTCCTTGTGCTAGAAGCACGTTTTGGCTCTCTTGAGATGTTTGATATATTTGATGCATTTGATATCAATATAACTGATATTGCACTGCTCGGAAATTTACCTCAGACTATTCTTAGAACATCCATGGGAAACGTCTATATTTGCCTAAGAGTATTTTCTTCCCTACCCCTATGTCCAGTCTAGATGAAATATTTCCACGTAGTTGCTGGGGAATTCAGGATAGAATTGCTTCCCTAGGCAGTATGCTGGGGAATGTGACCCTGTTGTTTTTGCCTGACAAGATGCCCAGGTAATTCACAGTGTGTTGAACTGAAATGGACTCCAATACCAATAATTTCCACAGAAGTTAACCATAGTGCTAGATAAAGTGATGCATATATGTCCTTGATTATATATAACTTTATATACAGCTCTATTAGTTATATTATATATTTCTACCTATAAATATATATTTAATGCATTTAAATAGTTACATCTACATATAAAGTCAATGATTCTTTATGTCTGTAACAGTGCTATTTGACCCAGGAGTCAAATTCCTAGTCCAGTTGTAGTATGTACAGAGAGCAGTTAAGTATAAAGTATATGGCAGAAAACTCCATCACAGGAGTTTCTTCATGTACTAATAACAAAGAATGATCTTATTGGGACAGCTTACATAAATAAAATCATTCCACATGTCTCAGGGTTACTAGATAATGCCTTAGGCATGCACACAGAGTGGTCCACTTGGCTTATCTCACATTCAATTTAACAGGGCGTTGTCTGTGATTTCAGCAGGAGCAAGAAGCCTTCAGGAAAAGCATGCTTGTGTCAGCACGAGGGGCTTAAAAGAAAAGCACAGGGGAAAAAAAATGATGTGTTTTCTTTTTACTCCCCCACAGATTGACCATCTCTGCTGAATGTCCCATGCAGCTTGAAGATTTCCCCATGGATGCACATGCTTGCCCATTAAAATTTGGAAGCTGTAAGTTCTCTTCTGGAATAAGAACTCAAAAAATACCATTTTCCTGCTTCTCAAGTCCAGAGATGTGTTGTACAGATCTTTCACCCTCCCCCCCAGCCTTCCCCTTTTAACATGGTTCTTTAGCATCCCCATTCTGCCCCCCTTGCTGCTATCCTGCTGCTTCTTTCCCATGCTTATGCTTTATCTGAGCCTGCTGCTTTCCAACTCATTCCTGCATACTCCATGATAAACAGTGAGATGATGGGTGATATTCCTTATATATCCACATCAAGTGTAACAGCCACTGTAAGATGGAGTTCTAGATGCAGACAGCTAAATTGATAACTTGGTTTTACATTTGGAGTAAAACAGAACTTTCACTGGACTGATCAGATAGATGTGCAATTATTATGGTATTTACATGAACCAGACTGCAGTGCAATATCTGCATTGCATATATTAAAAGAGATCTAGACTATTAAAAGAGGAAATATCTTTCCATTTGGCTTTAATAAATCCAGTCCTGTATCCTGTTACATGATGTTTAATACACATGTATTTGTATATATGCACACATTATTCTAAACTGTATGCTGAACGATGATTTTTCCTCAATTCCAAGCCTCTAATCCACCACACTGCTGCCTTGCCAGAAGCTTACTTTAAAAATAACCACAGGGAATCAGATCGTTATATTTAAAAACAAAGCTCTTAATTAAAGTACAAACGAGGCTACTGCAGCAGACTATTTTTTTTCATTTTGGTAATAAAATCAGAGCTTCCAGGTGCAATCAGTCTCTGAAGACTTCTGATAATTACCATGAAAGGCATTTTGCTAGCCCCTGAAGCCACCTAACTTCAGCATTTTGCAATGTTTTTCAGCCATATCAATTTAGAGTCACTAATCCTAGCAAGATTAAGCTTTGCCTTTATCGTCTGTATCTGCCCTGATTTAATACTGACTATACATTGTCTTCTAGTGATCATACTAAAAAGTAAAAACACTGTTTACAGTAACTATAGCACATCACCAGACTTAAGAGAACTGATTTCCTTTCCCTCTTCCAATCCAGATAGATTCTGTTTCCTCCAATTAGCCACCAGTATTTTACAGAGTCACTGCAGGTTCAAGTGTGTGCATTGACTTCAGCAGCATTAATTTACAGCAAAGTCAATATAAATCTGAAGGTCTAGACACCTTTATATTCCACTTAAAAAAAATCTCTATGCAAATCACCCATTGAATTCCGAACTTAAAAATGGAAAAAACATCTCACGGGAGACTGTAATTGTTTATATACAGGGTTAAACAAAAGCCACTGGAAAGAATTAATAAGACAAAGAAAAATAATTTATCCTTCCTGGTATTACGTATAGTTTATCAATAGAGGAAGTTACATTTGTTGATTTCTAGCCTAGACTACAGAACTGATATGCTGTATAGTTTTATGAAATCTTGCAAAATATGCAATACTAAAACATAGTTAATGCAATACTAAAACGTATATAAACAAACAGCCTGATGCAGCAGAGGTCAATCTTAAAGTTAATTGGATGTTTCTGTGTGTTAGTTGATTAGGTGCAGTGAGGTACAGGTTCTAACTCTCCACATAGTAAGAGCCAAAAAAAAGCGCATCCCAGTCAAACACGTGAGTGCGTGAGATAACATTACAAGATAAGCTACAAATGCTTAGAAGGAGTGCCCAGTAATCTGTCTGAATGTAATTATATGTTCTGCTAGTGCCAATTGTGTTACATGTTAATCACCTCTTAGCACACAGGTAATTTTAATCTGTGTCAAAACCAGCACTAAGGATTTCTATTTTAGGCCTGTGAGGGGTGAACAGAGTTTTAGTTTATGCCCCTTGACATGCTCAGAATAAAATTCTAGAATACATTTATAAGGTATTACAAGTCACCTTTAAGTTCTTTCACAGTGTTGAACCACAGTGGAACCGTTTGGTCTGTGCTAGCCACACCACTGGCTTCTGCAAAAAGTAAATATACAGGGACAAGCTATAGACAGTCTTTCAGCCTTGGGAATATCTGTATTACTGATCTGACAGCTCCCTTGTAATTTACTGGGATTTCATTTGCGTATGTTTGTACAAGTAGCAGCCAGTAAGTCTGAGTTTATTGAACTAGTCCAGGTATATTTTAGGAGAGGACAATATTTATTCTCTATTTACAGCAGTATGGGTTTGCATTGAGTCACCTGCAGGCTTGCAGCAAGACAAAGCCTGTAGGGGCATATGATACATAAGCACATACCCTTTCTGCTTTAGCTTTCCTCACTGTCTTTCCCTACAAGCTTTCTTTTTTAATGGTCTTCATTCCAAAAAGGTTTTTTAAAAGCCTCAAGGAATAGCATCAAAGTAAATGTTAACACATTATCAATGGAGCTGGGAGGGTGGAGAAGAAACTGGTGCTAACCAGTCTGAGGATGAAGAGAGCAGGGCAGTGAAATGAAAGAGCTGGCGTATGGTGGATCAGCAGCAGAAAGGATGCTGAGAAGTGATTGGTGTTGTAGCAGAGGCAGGAACATGTTATTAATTTTCTGGCTGCATGAGCATTCACTATGTTTGCTATTATTCAGCAGGCAAAAGGCAAAAAGTGCTTGATGTTTTCTTCATTATGAAAGAGAAGGAAAATTAATCTTTCTCATACAAATAAAGGTAGATGTTGAATTCTTATGTCCTATTTGACTGATTTCTTGCTAAATTAGAATTGTGGGAGATTTTGTGGGCCTAGGAAACATGATACGTAGCAACAGAATATTTTGTAGAAATAATTAAAAGCCCAGTCAAATACACAAAATATGATAAAAAGTTACCTGTGCATGCCACCAGCCTAGATGCCTGCATATCAGATTCAAATGCCCACTACAGAAGTGGTATTTTTTTAGCACTCTCTGGCGTGTCATGAAAAGTATAGAAGTTCAGGGACAGCTCCTAATGAAATGAAGAGAGTCCTTCAGTTGTCCTTCTCTTAAGTACAGCTCCCCACTGCTCCAAGATGGCAAGATCAGGTGGCTCTACTCCAGGAGTACATGTATACAGGTACTTTTCCTGTAGGATTGCATTCCTGCTAGGGGTCAGGACACCAGTAGAAATGATCATGCAGAAGTCTCATTGAAAGGGAACTGGGGGTGATGCATGAGCATAGGCTCAGAAATCTCTGCTCTCTTTGAATCCAGGGTGCTTGATGGGGATTGCTGTGACAGTCTGTTCATAACTGTAGCATGGTAGCATGGGAAAGGTGCTGGTTTCTTCCATGGCCAAATTTAAAATAACTTTCTGTTGCAATTCTAGTGCTGACAGTGGTCAAACAGGATGTAGTGAAAATTCCTGATGCCAGAAGCAGTTTCCCTAGGAGCACCTTAACCCAAGAAATTTGATCTCAACCCCAGGCTATTCCTGGTGTGGGGAGGAAGAATTATATAAAATAGCAAGGACTTTAAAGCTTCCTAGCTTTAATGTTTCACCTCTTCCACTGACAGTCCCTAAGAATACATTAAGAGTATAATTTAGTACAGTTTCCAAACGCCCATGTGTCACCAGGTAGGTAAGCATCATTATCTCTAGTGCAGCTGAAACAGAGAAGTTAATTGACTTTCCATAAGGTCATGCAGCAAATCAATGTCAGAAAAAGGATTAGACTCAACGTCTTTGGTTGGAGAGGCAGATGTCTAATCCACTAGACCATGAAGGCCTCTGCCCAGGCAACTTACTTAACTCCTAAATCTCATTTTACTCCTGTGTTAATTATGTCGGTGTTACCTAGCTCACGGGGTTGCCCTGAAGATGAATTAGTTAATTGCTGTGACTTGGTGCTTTGACAATATCGAATACTGTAAAGTGGAGTCTACTTACGACAACTGTCTCTTGAAGACACAGTGCCTGAGTACATGGAGTTATCAGATCTTGTATTGTGGAATGCACAAGTACATGAAGCGGCTGCCCACTAGTCACTCAGCAGCAAAACCCCCCTCCCCATGCTATTTTTAGAGTAAGTAGAGAGTTCAATGAATATTCTGAAAATAATGAGATCCCCAAGCTCATGAGCACAGGAAGAAGAGGACCTGTGTTTATTCCTGATGAATTTTAAGTTGGCCATGAAGATGGCCAAGGTTGATCACTCTTGATCAACAAGTGAGCTTTCCAGCTGTTGGTGACGAAATAATTTGTAGTGTCTGGAGATAGTAGCTAACGTAGTTTATGTACATTTTCCTTTTTAACACCTCAAACTAAGTCACAGTTTGACTTTTGATAAAGGAAAGTGCACAGGCTAGTTCAGTAGCAGGAGATACGCTCCAATTATTTTCCTCTAATAAGCATGGTGAAGTCAGAGTAATGAGGAGACAGTAACTTCACCAATATCCCAGATTTTATTGGAACACTGAACATTAAGGCACTCACTGTTCATAAACTATCCATTTCTTGTAGCCACTTAGAAATTTTTTAAAAAAAATGTATTTAAGAAAATTTCCCTGATATTTCCTTACAATGCAGAGAAGGCACTGAGGTGAAGGCACCTACAGGGTTTTTTCTTGATTTTGTACTTTTTCCCAATTAGCACCTTCAAGAGCTGCAGGAAAACTGCAAGTATGGAGGGAGAACTTGAAAATGGGGTCCTTCTAAACAGACTTTAATTCTGGTTTAGTAAAATATGATAAATAATGTATTCGGCCTCTCAAAACCTGTGTGTAAAAGTCTTGTATAAGAATATAATTAAATGAATAATAAATAAAGACAAATGTTAATTTTAAGAGACTTTGAAAAGTGGAAATGGCTCTTAGGAAGCTTTTCATAGGTTGCTCTCAGAGACAGCTGGATCTGCAGTCTCATATCTAGAGGCAGAGCTTTTCTGCTACTTGTCCCTACAGCTGGACAGAAGAGGATCCTTGAATCTGTTCCTGAGAGCAGAGACAGTACAGCTTGTTGACTCTGCTGGGATGTATTAGTGCCTTCCTTGTGGAAGCACATGTGGAGAGAGCCTGGGCAGACCTTTGAAATGCTGAGCAGCCAAGTTCAAGACTAAATTGTGATTTTGCAATTTAAGGCAGAAGTCAGCTAACAGGGAATGGATAGGTTTGGTGGTGTTCTGCTCTCTAAAGTAATACCCTCTGTTACATTTTCCTAAGCTTTATCACTGCTTCCTTAGACCCCTCCATTGCAATGGATATTGAATTACTAAAATAAGGTGAAGTTAGGTGAATACTAAAACTAAATATTTCTAAGATATCTGATGTATTTTTCTTCTCTCTCTTTCAACCCTATATTACCCTCAGCTACCAACCACCTCTTTAATTAGCATACTTTTCCTCTTATTTTTTAGCTGTTTAGAAGATAGAACTCCAGACACAATGAAAGACTTGCTTGTGGCAGCATCAAAAAGGCAGTCTAGGCAACTGTGTTGGACCATTGTTGTTCTGCTTAAGTACAGCTAGCTAGTAAAGCACAGGCATCTAGCCTGAGCTAATTTTCTGTGGAAGCCTTAGAGTGAGTGGAGGGGGTAGAGACCACCTAATGGTATTGCTGTTATTTGCCTTTATTTTCCTTGGAATCATGGACAGATGACTTGTCTTTGGGCTGTGTTGTTTAAAAAAAATAAATCTTTTAATGCAGAATGAGCACAAGGTTTTAGCCTATGTATCAAAGGCCTTGTCTTGACAGCAAAGTTCTAGGGAATGGATGGGTTGGATCTGTGAAAATTTCAGATGGAAAAATATGCTCCAGTTAGTTATCTAGAGTCCCTCTATGGCCATTGAAAGGAAATAAGTACTTCTGCAGTGAGGTTCATTAGAATTACTTTTGATATATGCCTATGGATGAGATTAATCATATTTTAGAAGTTCCTATTTTTCTGCAGTGCTATCTCATGTAGGTAAGTGTATTATACCCTAGTCAGAGCAACTTAGAAGTCCATTTTTCTCTGCATTGCTAGCTCAGAAATACAAAACCATACTTTTTTCAGAAGAAACAGTGCTGTAGATTAGTTAGGTGTTACATTGTATTGATGGTGAGCTTTTGTATCTCTCCTAAGGACTATTTCAGCTATTTCTGCTGGAAGTCCCATTTTTCAAAGGATCGCAATGAGACAGTCAGTAGGGCTCTTCAGTATAGAGAAAACTTAACCACTTCTTCAGGCGTCCTGTATGAGCTCTGCTGTTTCTTCTGCATTGAGTGCAGTGGGTGAGAACAGCAGACATTTAAGCCTTGTCACAGGTGTTGGATCATAGCCTGTAGTCATATACATGTATGTATAGCAATATAGCTTCTTTAATCCAGCATTTTGGGCAGTTAGGTCCTGCAGTCAAGGCGGAGCAATGTAGCCCAGAACATCCAAAGGGCAGGAAATTCATCAGGAGTGGTGTGTAAAAGAAAATACTCAAGTATTCCAGAGATGTAAGAAGATTTCTTAATAGGAATCTACTTAGAAATTAAAACACAGGATTCTGGGCCTGGACCATGTGGTGGATTTCTGCAGCAGCTGTTGTTGTAGGACCGCAGTCTGCATAACTTGCAAATGAGTATGGCCATAAGTTACCACTCGTCTGGTCGGTTTGCCATAGAAATATACCTTTTAGTTTGACAGAAGGGAAAAGGGCTCCCTAAAATGATCAGATCAGTCAGTTTTACTTCACCCATTATAGGGACACACATCCAAGACCTCTTTGAAAAGGCTGAAGAAACTGTAATATATCCTTCAAGCACTTGCAGTAACTGTCACTATTTAACTCCTCAAAGGCTTTGTCATATATGCATGGTTACTGTATGTCTGCACTGAGATAATTTTTAAAATACATTAAAATGGCAGCCCACCCCCCGGCTGTGTGATGGCTTTCCTGCGGAACAGTGCCCAGCTCTGGGTCAGTCAGCTCCTACTTCTGGTCACCTGCTGCATAGAAGCCAGTGAGTTTTTCCCTCTTAGCTTCATAACAAAGTGAGAAAGGGAAGTCAGAAAGAACAAAAGCTGTTGCCTTCCCACATCTTGCAGCCAGCACTGAGCCCAGGCTGCAAACTCTGCTGACATGCAGAGGGCTTGGCTCCCTACCAGCTGAGAGCAGTGTCCATGCAGGCAGGATCATCCTTAACAAAGCCCCTTTCTTTGGATCGGCTTCCTGGGGGGTGCCAGCAGCAGCTTTTGTAGCAGCTGCAAAAAGCCCCTTGAGCAGCCAGCACTGAAAGGATGAGCTCCGCCTGCCCAGGGAGCAGCCTCCTCATCATGAGGTGGCTCGCCTACTCAGGTTCTCCGGGGAAGAAAAGCTCAACTGGTGGCGGTTTTGAGCTCAAGGAAACAAAAGTTCAGGGGGGGGTAGGGGTTGGTGTGGAGGTACTCAGCAGTGGTGGTTTTGTCTCACGTGAAAGCGGTCTAGACAGGATTGTGGTGGAGCCACGTGGAGATCCGGGTGCATTGCTAATGGTGCAAACATCAGCACGCGCGTCCCACTTTGGAGATTACAGCCTAAACTTAAAGGCTGCACAACTGCCTGATTACAGGGAATCAATAAGAGTTGTCAGCAATAGAAAACAACATGCAGAAACTGTGCTTAATATGCTTAAGCTTTCAAATGGCCTTTGGGTGCAAACCTGCAAAGACATTGCTGGTCTCATAATGCCCCAGAAGGCAGCGCCAGGCTTGCGGTTGCCAGCCGTGGATCATGGGTCTATACCACTGGCAAATGGGATGTTATTTATAAATGTGACAAAATTTACCCATGTAAATGGGTAGATACTGCTCCACTGCTTTACAAGCCAGGTTTTTAATGTCTCTTATTTTCTAAGGTGGCTGTTTCCATGGCTTGTAAGCATTTCATAAACATTTCTGGAATCGTTCTGACGATCCCCGTGTGAGGTTGGTAGGTCTCTGCTGCCTGCATTTTGCAGGTGGGCATAAAGGAAGCAAAGAGCAATTACAGTCTCTTCTGTGCAAAGATAGAGTGGTTCATTACTTGCTTTTATTGCCTCTGTCGTTATGGGTCCCTAGGTTCAATTAGAGCCTCTCAGTGCTACTGCAGTACATTAATGACAAAATTACTCGCCTAGGGTTTTTGGGGAAGGAAAAAAGCTGTAAGACACTGCTAAAACTTGGATTTCAGTTTCTAGTCTGGCAGCTCCTTTATGACACCTCAGTCTCTGGTGAGCCAGGAAGTCCTTCACCTAAATTGCTGGAACCTCATTAGCCTCCTCTCATGCACAGAGAGCCAAGCCAGTCCAAGCTGTCATCTAGTGCTGCCACAGTCCCAGCCCAGCAAGCTTCTTCAAAGGGAACAGTTGCTTCATGTTGTCCCCCACGAAGAAATGAGAAGGAAAGATAACTGTGAAGAAGGAAAGCCTGATAAGCCTTCTGTTTTTTCCCCCTTCGCCGTCATTGCCACTGAAAGTCTCCTCACAGCCAGCCTGTGCTAGCAGCCAGCCATTTTGCTGAAAACATCCCAGAGCTAAATATGTCAGCAAAGCTAGGATTCCTCTCTCCTAAATTTGTATTTTTGTTGGGTAAATATATACAGCTGAGCTGATTGCTCTCACCATCTTAGGGGAGAGAAGTAGATATTTTTAGGCTCAGGTTAATCTCCTCCTAAAATAGGTCGGCTGATGGCTGTAAATAAGGAGATGTTTTATGTATGCACAGAGAAAATGAGATCGTGAGCACCTTTTGATCTGGGTCTCCAGAGGGACTGGGAGGGGACAGTTCCCAAAGAGAGGATGTGTGCCTGAGTAGTCTAGCAGAGAGCAGGTGGAATGGCAGTGCCCCTGGTCAGCAACAGCTCGCCTCAGAGAGGCTCCCTGTATCCATCACTGAGGCTGGGCACTTTGAACTGACAGCCTCAGGAGATTTTATCCCCTTCTCTGAAATACAGGGCTGCACTGTGCCCCAGAGCAGAGACCTATAATCCATCTTCGGGGGTTTAGATGACTGCACCTTTGGCGTAGGGAAGAAGTTCTTGTGATTGCAATTTCAAGGCGGTATTAAAGTGTTTGAATAATAATATTTCAGCCTGCTCTCTGCATACCTATTGATTACACATTCGCACAGTGTTATTAATGTAGCAGTCCTTCTGAGATTAGTAAATGTCTTCATTAAGGGATAGGATTCAGAAACAGAGGTATATATTTAGCTGTGCAAGTAGTTCCAATCACTCTCAGCTGATTTCAGGCCATACAGATTTATAAGTAAGGGTGTTTTGAATGGTAAGCTCAGCAGATACACTATGATTGTTGAGTCCCTGATGCCACTTAAGTGGGTGAGAAGAATATCTATAGATTACAGTGAGGTTACAGTTTTGTTCTATGATGTTACATGTGGCCAAAAATACCATGTTTGTGAAGGCACCCTCCTCAACAAGATCAATTGGAGTATTTTCTAAAATTCACTCTGCATTTCTCAACAGAAACTCCAGTGACACTCCTGCAGAGCAGGTCATGTTAGCTCTGCTGATATTAAGCGGCACCTTGCAAAAGGAGGGGACCACTGCAATTAAGATTAGCAAAGGTGCTTAATCTTTTTAAAGGTACTATGCAAAGTGAGTAATGGTGTCCGCCACACTTTGGAGGATACTTTTGTTTGCCACAGAAAAAGTAAATTAAATGTCTTACCATCATCCTCATAACCATGCTGCTTTCCCTAATGAAGCAACTAATATAAGTGCCTAATATTGTGATTGTAAATTCAAAGTTCATTAAGTGTTAGTACAGCATTCAAATTGGCTGGCTGGTGTGGAATTACCACATGCATGGCCTGGAAAGACCAACGTAAGGTCAGAAATGTTCCTAGGATATTTAGCATTTAAAATATCATCCTAGCATATCCTACCATTCTGTTTCTCTAGTTCTCTTACAGTGGATATTTATGCCAGCCATAAAAGGGAAAAAGAAAAGGATTAGAAGCTGGCACACCAGATTTTGACAAGTTCCATATGAAAAGCAGTTGTGTAGCCACCATTAAATGTGATGTAAAATCAATTCTCAGGTTAGTTCTAGCCTGAGACAGGTGCCACTAAACTTGAAAGTTAAGAAAGAAACTGTGTTAAAACTACTGTCCCCAGTGAGAGGAAGAAACAGGAAGAGGCAAAAGAAGGAAGTCATGATGCTCCCTAACATCAGCTCTCAGATGAAAGTAGAACGCTGCGGGGATGACCTGGTGCTGCTGGTGCCTTGGAGCACTGGATGTGTAGCATCCCCGCAGCACACCCTGTTTAGACACCTCTTTCAGTCGTATGTGGCAGGGGTCCCATACCACGAGTGGCAGAGTTCAGTTGTCTACACCTACACGTCTGTTTGCTGTTTGGCATGCTCCAGCCTGCACCATGGAAAAACATTTTCTTTGCTGTTTTTTTTTTTTTTTTCCTTTTCTGAGTAGAGCCTTGAGAACCTCCTGAGGTTCTGAGACACAGAGCTCAGTTCAGTATGCCATGCTTGGTTTTTACTGCCTATGTGTCAGATTTCACAGCAAGTAATCACTCCCAGTTGCAATCCCAGTGCTTGGGAAATAGATGCATCCCTCTTATTGCTCCCCCATGGTATGGGTGAGCATGATGGGGCAAGAAAGAGCTGCCGTCACTGGTGATTGTGATCATTCTTGGGAGACATTTTGTGTTACTTTGCACAGCTCCGAGCTCTGGGCTCTTCAAGGCTGCAATTGCATCCTGTGAAGGTGCTAGGCCTAACTGAATTCTTAGGATGACACTGTTCATTAGTATTTGTGCTACATCTATCATCAGTATGACTGTGATTTAGTGTACCAACTTGAAAACAGTCAATTTATAGTATAAAGAAGTCAGCAGATTTGCCTATACTAATCATGAATCCAACCTCTAAAATCACAGTTGCTTTCAGTTTGGGTTTTTTCCTTTGCTTTATATTTTTGACCTCAAAGTTGGGTCATGTTTAGACTTTTCTCCCATTAACTGGAACTTCTAAAATTACACAGGACCTTCCACCTAACTTCTTTCTTTGAAAAGCCAAAGAAAATGTCTTTTGCAAAACTATGTGTCTCAAAATGAATTTGACAGACGTCTTCAGTTCTGTATGTTTCACCACCTTGTGGGTACATTCTGTGCTTCCATTTTTTTTCCAAGCCAAATTTCTATTCCCACCTTTTCCTGAGGTGACATGTAAATCATATTCTGAAAGACAATCATTTTGATCTAACTTAGGGCTTTATTTTTTTAGCAATGATCAGTAGAGTATATTAGTGTTGCTTAGTAATGAAGTCTCTTGAGACCTGTCTGGCACGTTTTTCAGAATATCCTATACTATTCCCTGCAGAATGTCACAACAAGATCAAATAAAACTGTATCAGGAAAACATATAGAATGCTACTTATATTACTGAATTTTATTTTTATTTTAATTTCAGGAAGGACAGAAATGAACATTTTAGTATGACTGGATTTTCTACTGCCTGTTTTACAGCCAGTGGTGTCCTACAGTTTTTCATTAATATGGTCATGAGTTTCATCAGTTTTCATGTATAATTTCCTCCTTGGATGTCCTTTATTGTCACAGACAATGATACTATGTCATTCCAGAAATTTTTCCTTCTGGGCATTTAATTTTTACTCACATCTGGAACCATTCTGAGTGCATGGCCAATCTGAGCCTCCCAGTGCAAGAAGAATAGAGACTTTGTGGAGGGAACCCTGTGCAGGGCTAGAATAATCATTGAAAGGCTGGGGCATCTCTACTATGAAGGGAAACTGAGATCTTGGACTGTTCAGCATGGAGAAGGGAAGACTCAGAGGATCCTAATCCATCTGTATAAATTGCAAGGATTGGGGAATGAGAAATGAAGAAGAGGGAACTGGGTGCTGCTCAGTAGTGCCCACTGGCAGAATAAAGGCCAGTGGTCATTAAAAAACATTAAATTCCATCTGAACAGAAGAAAACATACTTTTACTGTGGGGGTGGCTGAACACTGGAACAGGTTGTCAAGAGAGATTGACAGCTGGCCACAGAGATTTGAATATCAGGGAGATATTAAAAACCTGAGTGGACATGGTGCTGGAAAAAATGCTTTTGGTGTCCCTGCTTGTGCAGGGTGTGGGACCCTATGATTACCAGAGGTATCCACCAGTCCCTGCTGTCCTGTTACTCTGTGTTACATGAATTTGTAGTCCCGTGTATTTGTACACATTGCACTTCTTGTCTGTGATGTATTTAAAATCATGCATGCTGTTTATCTTTTTGCTGTAAACTCATATCAGTTTAAATGATCAGTCTCAATTTCAATGATTTCACATCCCTAAAGTAATTGCCATAACCCTAAAATTCTCCCAAGAACACTAGAATTCATCGTACTATGGCAAAGTCTTTATTTTGTGCTCTAAATCATTTAATATGTGAATACATTTCTCTTAGTATTTATATTTCTATTTTACATTAAAAAATATTTTTATAAAAAGCTATTTTCCCCAAGACCTAGACCATGCATATTAGCACCATGTCTTGTTATTGTTATATTTAAAAACACATTTTACTAGATTTGTTTTCCATTTGCTCTTCCTATAGAATTATCTCATTTGTACATTGAGTCATCCTTATAAAGTCATTTTAATGGGAAATTCCAATTACAGAGCTCAAAGCTGGCCTGAGTCACACAGACACAACTGTTGACAGATGCTTTGTAATGGGCTACAAAGTATTTGTGCACAAACCCCAAGAAATCCAGCCTGACTCGTAGAATTCAAGCTGGTACATGGATGGCTTAGTAGCAGTGCTGTTTTGTAGCCGGCAGGAGTCTGAGAGGCTGTAAATCTGGATCACTAGTGAGTTATATAACAGCCTCTAAGTGAGTCAAATACATTAATGGTTAGATAAGATAGATATTTGTATGTGTATTCAGATTGTAATTAGAGTTTCGAAAAAAGCTGAAAATTTATGCACATCTTCCCCAATCAACAGGCTTTGGCAGGGATTAGCAATACTCCCAAGATTAGGCAGTCTGACAATCCTTGTGGCATGTACTAAAAGTCACAATAATAAAGGCTTAGAATGTAACTGCACAACTGGAATGAATAAAATAGAAAACAAACCAGAAGTCATCTTTCTACAGTATCTCTTTAAGTTAATTCAGCATCCAACTAGCATAATTCTGAAAGGAAGGTTCCAGCCATAGCTTGTGGATAAATGGCCTGTTTAATTGTGGAACGTACCTCAAGCATGCTGGGAGGGCATCTAAATATGCTGCACGGGCTGCCTTAACTTAACTATGCAGGCACTGCTTTATGCTTCCTGTGAGGTCTGTCAAAGGGTTTAGGGGGTGTTTTGGAGAGGGATTCCTTGTTTCTCAATTATTTTATGCCTTGTAATGCAGGACTGAAAACTTATTGGCAGATATCAGTGGTGATTTTTTTTTTTTTCAGGGATTGCTTCTTAAAAAAATTAGTCCTAGAAATACGTCTTGGTCCCATAGACTCGACGTTTGGGTTCATTCATCCACATTTAGGTTTATTTGACTTAAGGTGCCAATAAATACTCTTCCCCACCACCACCACTTTTTTCCCCCTGGAGTTTCTTTCAAATTTGGAGGAGGGAGAAAAGCAAGAAGGAGAGTATCTGTCAGATGCCATCACTGCCCTGTGGTGGGGGCAGTGGCAGGAGAAAACTCCCTGCTCGTGAGTTTCTTTTTGAATGGAAGGGAGGATTCTGCACTGCTCACCCTGTTTCATTTGCAAATGAAAATAGGGCTATCCTCAATGCCAAGGCAAATGTCTGGGATTCTCCAGGTCTTACTTACTATTGTACTGTACTACACTTTTTCTTAATGTAATTTCTGTCTGGTTGTGGTCTCTCCCCAGCCCACTGTTCACTGGCATAAGAAAGACCATGTCTGGCTTTCCTTGCCAGCCGTACAGGAGCAGGAAAAGTGTGGGAGAAGAGCAAGGACACCTTTACCGTGGTGTATGTTGGCTGCTAGGATGTAGAAAAATAGATCTGCTTGTCAATAAATATATAAGAGAAGATATTATTTCTTTCATCATTCTGGTAGGTGATAAGCCTGCAGCCATTTATGAACTGTCCAGTAGAAATAAATGTCTGTTGACATTTTCTCAGATATAATAACATTATACTTGTTTGTAATTTTAGCTGTTCATCTGAACTGCTACCTTTTTTTTTCCTTTTTCAAAGAAGTGAGCCTAGAAGAGAAAGCATACTTTAATGAGACTTCCTCCTTTCTTTGACAAGATAAAAAAATGATTGTAAAGAACACAAAATTAATTATTTGGACTCAGAAATCCAGACGACATGCACTTGCTTAAAGTAGAATAAACACCAAGTGGTCTCACTTGGATTTGCAGTGGCTTTGAAGTTGAGTTTGCTTTTGCAAAACTACCAGTATAATTTTCTTAGATTGCTATTCCAGAGCTGCAGCTACATTTTCCTATCACCCTCTTGGAGACATCCCCACCCTGTGTGTAACATAAAGGAGATGATATATTTCCATATGTCCTTTTGTTGGTACATCTTTCTCATATCTTTAAACAGCAAGACCTGAAGTTGTTCAGTGCTCCAGCAAGCAAGGCTAGTAGGCAACCTACTGGAAGCTTTGCTTAAGTGGAAGAGTGTTTTTACAAAATTTGGTATGTCAGTGAATAATAGTGTCTCCATTAGCACGTCTACCCCGATAGCAAAATAACATCATTCTGTACTGTACTTTCAATATGTACTGTTTCAGCTTTCAATATGACCATGCCTAATTATCCTGCAGGGGTTATCAGCTGCAGAGCTGGAGCTTCTGGTTGTCAAGTGTGGGATAACTGGAGTTTGAGGCTTCTGTGAAGATATGGCATAAGGTTGGCAGTAGGAAGAGAGCTACCTGCTAAAAGTACACAGGCTTATCCCTCTGGAGGTTTATGTACATGACCAGAAAAGTGATGGTCAGCTGCCACATCAAAGAGCATGGGGTGGCTTCTTCCTGTCAGAACTTGATGTGTTGTAAGGAAAGGAGGCACAAAGTCAGAAATCTTATATTAGAGCTTCATAAAACACAAACCATGTTCTATTATATTTGCATGGAAGATAGATGAGGATCATATAATATATGTGATCCATCACAGTAGAATATATCTAGATTGGGGTAAATTCATGCTATTCCTAGTGTGACAGACTTCTCCTGAGGAGGTAAAATCACTGCAAGTTGCATTGGTTGGTTGGGCTTCTCAGGCACACATCTGTTATCCTCTTGTGTCTTAAAGCCCTGGCTATACCCATCCTGCCCGGAGCAAGAGTCTTTTCTAGATGAGTTATTCTCCCTTCTCCCATGGATACTCTATTCCTGGCCTGGCAGTGAAACAGCTGTCTGTCTTGTAGCCTCACAATAGATCCTCTGAGGAAGGACCTACAGACAGGAGTCTTCCTCCCAGGCAGGGGACTGGCCTCATGCTGTGCTCTTGCCTGCCTGAATGCTCTCTCTTCTCACCAACTGGCCCGGGATTGACACCCCCTTCCCTGACATGGTTTCAAAAGAAAACAGCCTCATGAAGTATTGCTTAGGCATACCTGTGAGGTCTGGAGTTTGGGCACCTTGTGGCCTCTCTCTGAGTTGAAGGTATTTTGCAAGAGGAGCTGCTGGACTCCTGCAGCTGAGGAGCCCCCAACCCTGTTCCACTGCATGTGTTTTTGCACCCAGTAAAGGCTGCAGTTTGCAGCAGTGGTGTTGAATTATTTTTGGACTCCCCTGCCCTGCAGACGAGGCTGAGGAGAGAACCAAAGCATCTGAATTCTTGTTAAACCTTACAGGCCTAAATTCCTGTGTGATTGCAATTTCAGTGAGTTTGGTTACAGTACTCGCATTGGGAAGCATCTAGTCAGGATGAATTAATATATATCATCATCAGAACAAGGACAAACCCAATTATCCTGGTTGCTGGGATCACTGCAGACAGGGAAGTACTGAATTGGAATACATCTAGATCATCCCAGAAAAAAATTAAAAAGTCCAATGCTGTTGGTAGGAACTTTTTTTTTGCATAGGAAGTAACATAGGTAAAAACTGAATTTTCTGACAATCCCAAATCTAGCTAAATATACCCCACATTCCCTGGGGATAATCAGCCCATGAACAACATATACCATATAACATTTAAAAAAAGGAGGGCTTTTTGCATTACTTTTTTAAATGGACCCATCTCCTCCCACTTGTCTTCTCCAGATCTAGCTTTGAAGTTATTTACAGTACATTGTGAACTTATAATCATCTCAGAGATAGTAAAGTATCTCAGCTCTAAAGGGAAGGTGAAATTCCATGACTTTTTGTGATGCAAATATTTTGAAATAGGGAAAACATTCCTTCTTAGCCTTTCAAAGCAGATCACGACATATAATTACAGTAATTTTACTGCAGAGCTACAAATACAAGCATAAGGAAGGCATGTGGGCAGTCCTGCATGGCTAACAAAGGATGAAAAATTTGTAGATTCTAAACTTCCAAACCCAGGATCAGCTCCAGCCCTACATACAGCAGCAACTGCCAGATATGGGTCAAAAAAAGATTTCAAATAATCATTGTCTTCCTAGTGACAGTAGTTCATATTTTTTTTCTCAGAAGGCTATCCACTGTATAATTACCTGTCTCCCGCCCAGTTAGGAAATTCTGCCCTGTTCTTCATCTGAATCTGCCTGGAACCATCTTTCAGGCACCTTTTGTGAGTAGCCCAAGAGATTCACCCTGGTTTCTGATTTCTGTATGCAAGTGTCTATACTCTGAGCTTGAGCTACATCTCTGCTTTTTGTCAGTGAGCTGCTTAAGTTTCAAATCATGACTTATTTTCCAGTCCCTGGAGGTACTTGTAACCTTCTTTTGACCTCTCTCCCCATCTCTATCCTCATAATTTCTATGAATTTTCTGAGGTGTGAATGAAAAGCCATAATCAAACAGAGTAAAGTTGTATCTAGCCTAGTGCCCTGCCTCCCACATCTGACACATTAACATTGATAACAGTGCAAAGAAGGTGCTGCTTTCTTCCCTGCTACCTGGTCGAGCATTGAAGTGAAGTTCATTGTGCTACACAAGGGCTCTTAGCCTGAACTGGGATTGCTTCCTGTTTTCTGCTGGACATTCCTGGTTTTATGGATCCAGGGATCACTTTACCATATTTCTTGCCTTTGCAGTGCCTCAGAAGCTCATGCTGACCCAATGCCTATGAATTTTTTGTAAGTCCTCCATGGAGCTGTACCTTTCCAATACAGCTCACTTGCAAATAAAACATGCAGTCTGATGGAGTGAGTACTCATCCTTCAACCTAGCCTGTTGTCCTTGACTCTCAAGTCCTGATCTGGAAAGCTACCATATGTTGTCTTCTCAACTAGGATGTCAGGTTTTTTTCCAGAAAGAAACATTCTGCACTCCCATCTTCCAGGTTCAAAAGTGCAGAAGATGAGATATTAATATTTGACTACAGACCACTTCCAAGTCTACCTGCTTTTCACCTTCCATATGGAGAGTAAGCCTTGCCTGATTTCCAGAGATTTTAGTACAATGTACTCTAGCCTGCTGTAACATGCTTGCAGGAATGTGACCTGAAAGCTTTTGGTGCTAGAGCAGTTCTAAAATGTGTGAGAGCTACTTAAATAAAATATAATTAAATACAGAGTTGTCTCCTGGGGTTTTTAAGACCATCTGCAGGGAAGGCCTAAAATGTATACCCGGCATTGACTGTCTGTAAAAGAAAACTGAGATTCCCTTATAATACTATGATCACTCTGGGTGTTGGAACATTAAAAGTTACAGCAGTGTCATAGAGGAAGGAGTGAGTTTGCAGTACTGCAGCCACATTTAATTCCTAGGACTTCTAAATGGACATGAGAGAAATCACATACGCAGCTGTGCAGGTGTTTTCACGCCACCACCCATTCTGCTATGCACAAACACCTACCCTCTTCTCATAGCTCCCTGCCCCTTTCCTGCTCTCCATGCATTCTCACCCCTCCATCCTGTGTCTGCTCTTCAGCATCGCAGGCACAGGCAGGCATGTTTCAGCTTCCTTTACCCACATGCAGGACCTATGCCCTCACCCACATGTACATATTCCAGTCAGTGCATACACAGCAGACCCTGCACTTGCACAGGGCATCACTTAGAACTCTATCCTGGAGACAGGACAAGAAATGGAGGCTCCCTGGGGTCCTGGCATTCAAGGTGTCTGAGTCCTTTTGAGGGGAACTTCAGCAAAATACCTTTTGCAGCTTGCTGGAGTTTAGGAGCCACCAGTGAGGTGAGTGTAGGTCTGAGCTGCTCCTTCCCAAACTGAGTGGTTGTGATGGATTATATTTATACCTCTACTGTTCCAGCCTTTCACAAACCATCCCACACATCTCTTATATTAGAAGGCTTCAACCTAATATTTTTTGAGCTGGGCATATGGGACCCTGATTATATCATCTTTATTTGTTTTTCTCCATTCACTCTCACTCCTCCATTCTTCTCTCTCCCTGTCATTATCATTTAAGGATCCACTAAAATATTACACAGTGGGTTTTACTCCTTACTGTCTTTTTTCCCCCCTCGTTGGCAGATGCTTACCCCAATTCTGAAGTGATCTATGTGTGGACTAACAGCACCACAACGTCTGTGGTGGTGGCCGAAGATGGCTCACGACTTAACCAGTACCACCTGATGGGACAAACTGTGGGCACGGAAAACATCAGCACCAGTACAGGTAGGGGGAATATTTCCATCCCACAGTTGCTGATGGCTGGAGCAGGAGGGGAGATTCACAGGCTCTGGTTACTTTGCAGTAAGGCTAGGGAAGCACCTATGGTATGTGGAGTTGGTAGGGAGATCGTGTGCGGGTTCATGGCCACTTAGCAGAGGCATTTAGGTACATTGCAAGGCTGTGGCTGAAGATACATCCAAGATCCTGGTATTTACAGGAGTGCCTGAGGAGCCTCACGCAGTTTCTTGGCGATCGCTCTCGCTGTGGCTGCCAGCGCTGTTGCTGGCCCGTTTCCCCGTGGGAGGAACCACCCTGGGAGGCAAACACCACCCACGCATTTGATCCCTTTCAATCATCGCTTTAAAATGATTGCTCGATGGAGCTGCGTGGGGGGAAGGGATTGGGGGGGCACGGGGGGCTGTGGCATGGCACGGCTCTGCGGCGTGTCCGGGGGACCACGGGGCCGGAGAGGAGGTGCAAACCCCGAGGATCCCCATTCCCTCTCGGGCTGGAAGCGGAGGCGCCAGATGTGGCAGCATTAGGGAGGCAAAGAAGCTTTAATCCCAGGCCGGGCATCCACGTGAGCTGTGCCCCCCTGCTTCTTAAGACTCCCACGCAAGGGCAGCCCTGGGCGTGTATTGGAGGGGGGAGACTCCCGAGGGGGTCGAGGCCGGGACAAGGGATCACATGCGCTCAGTAGGACCGGGGCTTCACCAGGTTACACAATGCACTCGGCTGGAGAGCATTAGTGGCATCCAGCAAAGGGAGGGGGAAGAGGTGGAAATTAAATAGCCTGCCATGAAAAAAAGGGGAATTTCCACTGCTGGTGGTTGCAAGGGGCTTGGGTTGGGGAAAGGGACGGCCTGTGGCAACATGCCTGGGAGCAATTCCTGCAGGCGAAGCCCAACAGAGTGTGCTGGTGATACACTGTGTCCCTGGAGAAAAATGATGGGCAGAGTGGTAGAGGACAAAGTATAGATTAAATTAGGGACCTTTTACTATCTGTAGGAAATTTAGGAGACATGAAAACAGGTACGTACATGTACACTTGCACACAAAGTTAGTTGGACTGAAACATAAAGATGCATAAAACTTTGTGCTCCGACTGGCAAATAAAGAGGAGACATCTGAGCTTGCTGCTTGTACTCCAGAAAGAACACAAAGTAAGGGAAGGCTTGTCTTGGGCAGCCACTGAACTTGACTGCCATCTCCATCCTATATACATTCACCCCCTCCCTTGCCAGTTTCAGGAGACACAAAGCTGCTGCTAAAGTGAAAACTCTTAAAGTCAAGAGAAACATATAAACCGAGTGGTCACTTTTTCAGAAAAAGAATGAGTACACTATCTGCCATTAAAGAGTAAAGACACTTTTTTCCTTACCAGTTCACCATCATAGCCGCATTGTTTTCTGCAATGAATGGCAGCTCCCCTCTCGCCTTCATTGTTGCCAAGAAAAAGATCCAGAGGATGTACTGGAGCATCTCCTACAACCTCGTCCTACTCCTCAGAGCAAGAAAACCATCCAGCCCAGGCAGTGAGTGCTCCAGTGTGTCAGCTCCAGGCCACTTCCAATTTGCCGCTTTGCCTGTGAAAGCTCCTTGTACTCCTCAGCCCAAGGAAACACTCCAGACAAATCCCAAAGTTTCTGCACAGTAAACACCTCCCTCACGTGTTTAAGATTTATAATAAATGCTGTGTTTCCAATGGCAAGATTTTATATTAATGTCCTGGGTTACATCTGGGCTGGCTGGATTCTGATTGCAGGGTGGATCACAAAGAGCAGGACACAGATTGTAGCCGGGGATTAGCAAAATACAAAAATCCGATTTTGCACAGGGAAAGCATCAGTCAACGATGGATTTTCTGGAGTTCATCAAGCTCGTAGGAGGCCAGTAATCAGCATTACTTACGAATGGCCATCGAAGGCATTTCTTCCTTCTATTGAATTGTTGAACGTGGAAAAGAAAAACCAAATAGCTATTGCATAATCCAAGTGCTTAGATCTTTTGTGGCTTTTATGACACACAAGTCAAACTACACAGCCCTTGCAGTTGCATAGACAAAATGTTTGTGTATGTCATAGGTCATTTATGCCCTTCTTTCTAGCAGACTTTTCAAAAATGGAAGTTCCAGACCAGTACTGGTTCCTTGGGATTCTGCTGATTTGTAGGCAAGCTGCTGTTTGGCCAGCTTCTCAGAAAAAAAATGACCTGGCATTCTTAATTCTCCAACCAATCTTGAAACTTGGAACATTTCAGCCATGGCACAGAAAACAGCTCTGTCATGTGCCACCAGTTTTTTTTGTTTTGTTTTTTTTTTTTTTGGGGGGCGGGGGTGGCTGTTTTTTTGTTTGTTTGGTTGTTGTTGTTGTTGTTGTTGTTGTCTTTTGAGGGTTTTTGTGCTAACATCCCCAAATGCTATTCACCTGAAAGAATGACATTTTACCACTCACACTGCTTCTAACAGAACCAACATCTGTTATGTCCTGGTGGTACAAGTGCTGAAAACAATCAGATATGAGATTTGAGTCCAAGTGGATCTTGCTGCTTTCCACAAATGGTTGCCCAGCTATTTTCCGTATACCCAGAATCTCTCATAGCTAACTTAGGATCTGCAGTGGCACAAAACAAAACATAAACCCACTCTTTTGTATGCTGCCAGCTGGAGCCTGAGCTCCGTAATATCCAAAGCCTAAATAATAAAAGAATCATTCAGCTCTTCATTTTGAACCAAATAATTCTGATTTTTTTTTCTTGAGATGAATATTTCTCTAGTATCACTATAAAAGGGAATATGCATCTTTTATGGGCCAAAATATTCAGGATGTCAGCATAGCCAGGGAGGTATTTAATGTATCTACTGTCAGGATCTTGCCAGAACAGCCATTGATAGAACTGAGTCCAGGTATATGCAGTAAATAAACAAGCCTGGGGCCTGGTCTAGCCTCCTAAAAGTACTCAATTGAATCTCAGCATAATGGCAATGGAATGATGTGTGTAAGGTCCTGGAAAATCTGTAAGCGTGATCTCCAGAACTCCATCAACTAGATACCAAAAAAAGAAAAAATACTGTAGCAGTTTTTAAAGCATAAAAAACCCCTTAAGAGCAGCAGCACAGTAGCACAGCTCCATGAAGTGCAGCCATTTCTGCTCTAGGGCTTTTCATTAGTACTAGATTTGTTTTTGTTTACTAACAATAATTTGTTTTCTGCAGTGATGAGTGGACCCCATCAGGAACAGGATTCTCTTTTAAGTGCTACATAAACCTATAACAAAAATTAGCTCTTGCTCAAGAAAGCTTATGGTCTAAGGATAAACAGTGGCCTTACCGAAGTAAAAGGGAGCTTTTGCCGCTCCAACAGAGCCAGTATCTTGTTCACAAACTAAAGACCAGCTCAGGCAGCTCTTAGCTTTACTTCAAGCAGTGGTCCCAGGGCATTAAAAAACAAGCTGTGGGGTTTTCTTAAGCCCTAAGTCTACTGGAGGAAGTATTTCTAGTATACACATCTCTGAAAGGGACAGCATGGGAAATCAAAGAATATATCAGCTGGGGGAAGAGCAAGTACAAAATCAAGGTGCTGTGATTATTTAAGTGGAGACAAGAGTTTTGGTAGGTTAAAGAAAACGGTAAGGTAAAAATCGGCTGTGGAGGGCCATCAGAATGTAGGCAATCATTTTCTGTGTTTTTAAAATGAAAAAAGAGGGTCCTGTTGCTCTTCCAAAGCTGTGTAGGTTCCTTTTTTATTCCAGCTCTGAAAGCATACTGTCAAAATCGATAATGCACATTGTCACTCTGTAGCGAGAGGGGGAAACTGTGGCTCAAACACATCCCAGTGCAGTAGCAACTGAGAAACAGTCTGTCTGCCTGAGATTACTGAGGCAGGCAGACCCTGCTGCAAATACTCCTTAATAAAGAGCAAGTGGGCTTCCTCCTGAGACCATTGCATGTTCAGCCTCCCTGGTTCAAAATTACACTAAATGGAAGGGAATTAGGCTTCTCTTTGCAGGGTTTTCCTCCCCAGTTTCACAGCATTCCATGTCCATTTCCACATCACTCTTCAGGGAGCCGTTTCACCAGAAAATCAGAGAAAAATCACCAGAAAATCTTTATGTCTTTCCAGAGAAAGACATAAAGATTGAGGCAGGATGTCAGTTGAGGTATTCCCGTGTTACTTCGTTTTCCAAAATCCTCATCATGAACAAGGTCTGTAAGCTTGATGCAGAATAGCAGAGCTCCTGTAGCATAGTGTATGAGTGCAGCTATACATGCAAAAACCCTTTCACTGTAAACCTGTTCTCTGCTAATTAGCCATATTGTCAGTTAGAAGTAATCTGCCAAATCTAATAGCTTAGTAATGCTGGTAACAGCTCAACTCAGAGCTATTCACTCAAGGCAGAATCAGTCTGTTGAATATTTTCCTTTTGTGGATGTTCTGTAGAGACTAACAGTCAAATCTTGCAACAGAGATTATAGATATATTTGTTCTTGAAGGACAGTATATATTTCAAAACAGGCATTTCTCTGATTCATCAGTACCTAACTGAATGATGCATGCTTTTAAATTTCTTTGATATCAGTGAAGAACTGTTAGGGCGTGAAGGGATGGATTGCTTTTTATTCTTATATTTTGTTTTTACTGTTATTATTCCTAGGCAAATAGTAGCATGCTTTTAGCTAGCAAGATTTTGGATTTGGGGAGCAGTTACCGTCATGAATAACCTTCAATAACAACTACATGGTTTTCCAGAAATACTCTGAAAGAACCAGGGAGCAGTTACCAGCAGGAGTAGCCCTCAGTAACAACTATATGGTTTTCCAGGAACAATCTGAAAGAACTGGTTAAGGTTTGATTTTTTCTGAAACATTAGGAAAGGTGACAGCTGGTCTGTGGATTTTTGAGTGCATTTATTTAGGCTTTTATTGAAATTCAGAGGAGCCGATAAACGGCATATTAAGGCAATGCTATGAATTTGGTATATGAAAAATAAATGGAATGTAGCCCTTCTGTGGCAGCTTTTAGGGAACTCTGCATGAAGGCAGTACAATATTCATTGCACTGGTGAACAAGACAGGACACAATATCCATCCAGAAACAGATAATCTTTTGAAGGGCTAAAGTGTGCAAAATTCTAGGAACACTGCATGCAGTAGAGGGACTTTTTTTTTCTGGATCAGCAGTCTGAAGGGTTTGGGTACTCAGATTAATAACACATCCCAGAATCCATATGCAAAATGGCAGTTCTCGCAGAAGATGCTGGGACTGGCAAGCCCTAAAATGTGGTGCAGAAGGAGTGTCATTTTCATAGTTGAAAATTGATGGCTTGGCTGTAACACTTTTGCTAATGAGGTTGCTAAACCTGCTGCTAAATCAGGTTTTGAAGAGTTGAGGGCCTAAATTGTTACTATGCTACAAGAGTTTGTAGGACTGAATCAAAACCAGACAGTGTTGAGGCAGTGCCAGCAAAGCAGATTTTTAAGCCTGTGAACATCACAACATTCCAGGTGCATTGGAGGACTGCAGCTTTACAGTGTAGTGGGAATAGCAGTCATTGTCTTCTGCTTTGGAGACTGAATGTGAAGACTGGGAGGATCTAGCAGCACCTCTGTCTCAAGCTTGGTTTTTCCACAGCACAGAAATCCAGACATTTTTCATGAAATTGAGAATGGCTGAGTGATATCCTCAAATGGGGGGTTGGAACTGGCCTCGTTCAGACCCTAAATCAGTAAGCCTTCCTTATTTTACTCAAATGCACATTTTTCTTCTTCTAGGTGAATATACTATTATGACAGCCCATTTTCATCTGAAAAGAAAAATCGGTTATTTTGTCATCCAAACATACCTTCCTTGCATTATGACTGTGATCTTATCACAAGTGTCGTTTTGGCTAAACAGAGAATCTGTCCCTGCTAGAACTGTCTTTGGTGAGTATCCCACTTTCTCCTAGAACACAGATAGGATCTTTGTGGCTTGTGGAAGTGATTTGCTGTAATAAAACCACAGTTCACTATTGTTTATTTCTGCTTGAGATGTTGTCAATCTTTTCTTATTCTCTTCTGGTTTAAACTCAAAATCAATTTAAAAGCCCTGTCTGGACTGTTTTTGTAAAGTTATGACAGAAATTAGCCAATGTGAAAATTAAGGACAGAAGATGGAAGAATCAGATTAGTGTGACTTGTGTTGGGTTTTTTTACTTTGGTGGATGCTGGATGGTTTAGAAAGAAGACATATAGATTATCATATTTAATGTATACCCTAGCTATGCATTTGAAGCAGATATCACTTCAAGACATTTTGTTTATCTTTGTTGTAGGATGTTTATCTGGGAAAACCATGTAGAGGTTAATTAGTGACAATTATCTCTCTTACCATCAAACAAATTAATGTGACTTTGCATTTAGGAAATGTATATTTACTGAAGAAATTGTTGTGGAAAAAGCCTTTGGGGTGTCATTAAATTACTTGGCTTATCCCTAGAAGGTTGCAGAAAATAAGCACTTTCTCAACCAAATGTTGATGAAATACAAGATTTTTACAAGAAGAAAAACAAGGAGAGTGGGAACAGTTTATTAAGTAAAACTTTTTTCAGCTATTTGAAAGAAGTCACTCTTCTGTACCAGCCCCCTGAAGTCAGTTGGCAGCGGAGCAAGTTGTATGGAGAGAATACAGGTAGAAGCATCACTTTGCTGACTTATTCTAGGTTTACAAAGCTGTAACTGAGAGCTGAGCTTTTTGATCTTGGGGAAATCTTCCCACAGATGAAAGCATTGGCTGTTTGTTGTTTATTGTCATATGGGAAAGGAGGAGCTACAGTCAAGGAAACCAGTAACAGTCAACAATTTTAAACATGCAGTCTCTGTATAAGAAAACAAAATAAGTAATCTCACTTCATTCTGACAGTTGTAAGCCTCGGGCTTGTGTTACCCTAAAAATCCTTATTTAAATGCACTACAGCTGGAACTAACCAGAACTCCATAGAATAAAACATCTGAGCATGAAGGCTTTCATTTTTTCATATTCTTTCAAACTATGATGTGCAAACACTAATTGACTTCATGTGGCCTTCTTAGGTATCCTGCTGGATTGGGACCTGCTCATAACTCATTTGGCGTCCCATAAGGGTTAGCAAACTGATCTCTAATTTTTTTTCTTTGCAGGAGTAACAACAGTCCTCACCATGACCACCTTAAGCATCAGTGCCCGTAACTCTTTGCCAAAAGTGGCCTACGCTACTGCAATGGACTGGTTTATAGCTGTTTGCTATGCCTTTGTATTTTCGGCATTGATTGAATTTGCAACAGTCAACTATTTCACCAAGAGGAGTTGGGCATGGGATGGCAAAAAAGCCCAGGAAGCTGCAAAAATCAAGGTGCTTAACTTATATTTTTTTAAATACCTAAAATAAAAAGCAGGTATTCAGTATAGTTTAAATAACTGAAGGGTCAATTTTCAGCTTCTTTGTGAAAAAGGTATTTCATTTCCTCATGACATACCTTCCTGTAGAGGAAAATTTGCAAGGAAATACGGTGTCTTCCCTTCACAGAGATAGACTACCAGTCCCTATCATCTGTTTGAAGAGGACTGCTTACAGAAGCCCATTGGGCATCAAGTACACGGGACATAGGATTTCATTCATCAGATTTCTGATAATAGCGGATATACACCATGAAACATATCTCTGCAGAGCAGTCCCTGTATGCTCTCCTAAATAAATAACAATGCTCATATTAAGCTCCATGAGTCAGGGTCCCACCACAGTAAAAAAAGGAACCAAAGACTGGTTCTGTGAAAACACAAACTTTGGAGTTTCATGCTGAAATGAAACTTTTGGGATAGGACTGATTCTTAGAATCAGTCTATTCTTTGGGATAGACTGATTCTATGAGCTCCTAGAGAGCTCATACCCACAGGCAGCCCAAAAGAGCTTACAAAGAGGCCAAGCTGGCAGGGGCAATGAGCCCTTCCCCACACCCTTGGCAGCAGCTGGGGAAACAAGATTCCCATCTTGTCAGCTGTCCTTGGGGCAGCGCCCTCTTCACATGCCGGACCACATCTCACTGACCAAAGAAGCTGCTAATGCACATGCTAGGTGGGATGTGCGTCCGGCCAGAGAGTCTCAGCTTCTCAGCTTTCTCCCCTGAGGGAAAGTCACACTTGAGTAAGGGCTACAAAATCAAGGGGAAAACATCTGCTTGATGACTGACTGTTGATTCCAACTTTGATAGTCGAAGTCAGAATAGCCAACAGGCATTAAAGGGCATGCTTGATTAGGGTGCTCAGCTTTTTGGGTCAGTCTCTTGAGAACATATTTCCACTTTCTGTTCTTGTGGTATAACATTCTGTTCTTTATGCTGCAGAAAAAAGAGCGCAACTTGCTGGGAAATAAACCAACTAATACCTACAGCACCGGGAAGATGACTCCTGCACCAAACATGCCAAAGGACTCAGCCCCAGCTGTCATCTCAAACACTACATCTGCTCCAGTGAAGCCTGCAGAAGAAAAGCCTCCTGAAAGCAAAAAGACTTACAACAGCATCAGTAAGATTGACAAAATGTCCCGGATAATTTTTCCAGTGCTGTTTGGAACTTTTAACTTAGTTTACTGGGCCACATATTTGAATAGGGAGCCTGTTATTAAAGGTGCCAATTCTCCAAAATAAACTGAAGTACTCTGGAGCCACATGTGAGCCATACTTACAAAGCAGATGCTACCAAGGAAAATTTGAGATCCAGATGACTTTCTACGTTTGGGCAATATTCTTCAGGAAGTTTTTTGCATGTTTAATAATATGTACAAATAATATTGCCTTGATTGTTTCTACATGTAACCTCAGATGTTTTGGAGACGATTATATTACTTACAGCAACAGATCTTTATGAAAGATCAGAAGACATTGAACATGGCTTCTTTGCTGCTGAGTATCTTGCATTGATAGTTTACAAATAAAATAAGTTATATTTTTTAACTGTTCAAGTGTACTACATATCGTGGTTTTTATACTTCAGATGTACAGTCATACAAATATGGGCTTAACCTATATTTTACAGAAGAGCTCCACTATTGTCATCTGATAAGTTACTGAGTAACGCCAGTTGTAAATGTGCCAAATTATTAAGTGTAGGGCTATGTTTGAGCACCTTTACCAGTTACAGGTAGTGCATTACTCCATAGGCAAAACTGCTCAGCCCAATTTTCATTGGAAGTTTAATACAATGCAGTAAATCCTAATGGGACTATGATGATTTTCACTGCTTGAGCCTCTAGTTTGCAGTGAAGTGACACAGGGAGCAGGATGCTGCTTATGTAAATAAAGATGATGGAATCTTGCCCTTAAATGAAAACACAAAGTTTGTTTGGATTTTGCATTCCAAAGAATTCTCTCTAATGATTCTCAGTATTTATTCCAAAAATTAAGAATTATATTGCATGAAATTAACATAGATTAGGAACATACTTGTGCAACTAAAACTTCTAACAACAGCAGTAGACATTTTTATCAGGGTAAAGTAAATTATGTTTGGACATTTTTCCAAGAAGAAGACTGTGTTATATTAGCAGAGATTAGCAGAAAAGAATTACAGTAATTCTGCAATAATTATTACTTGTTTCCCACTGCAAAAATCAATCAGCCAACACTAGAAAGCGTGATCAGAAAAAAAGATGTGCTTCATGACAGCAAGGTGTTTCAGTGACAATATTGACAGAAAGGTCTTTGTACTGTCCATCTGAAACTTTTCTATAAAACGCCTTGCTGCTGACAATGTGTTTAGCTTTCACAATGAATGAGAAAATGCAGTCTGAGTTTTCAGCTCTTTCCTCCTTGGCATCCTTTAATTGTTCCAGAAGCTTTTGTAATTAAATCTTAATGTTTAAATAAAAAATGCATTCAACATTTGATTGCAAAATGTCATTCTTATACTGGTTGTCCTTTTAGAAAGACCAAAGAGCACACCACAGAAGCTGAAGAATTAACTGGAAAACACACATGCACACACTTGATCTCATGTGCACATGTGACATATCATCCCTGTTGCCCAGAAAGGGACATGCCTGGAGTGGACACAGTGAATTGAGTTGTTGCAGAATTGGTGCTATCTTGCACTGGAGCAACAATCCCATGAACTTTTGGGGACAGAGGGGAGAGTTCATGCTTCACTTTGTGGTGAGGGTCTGGTCTGGAACTGGGGAGTTTTCTGTCTTCTTTTGTGTCTTCTCTTCAACCCTTTCATTCCTAAAAATTGCCGAGAAAAAAACTCATATGTCTATTGTTTTTTGAAGCTTTTTGTTTGATTCCGTGAAATGAGAATTTCATAAATTCTTGAGGGCAATAGAGAAGCCATGGGACTGAGCAAGTGACTGGATGCTGATAAACAGGAGCAAGGGAGGGGGCACACCCATTTATTCAGTGCTAGCTTGAGCTGAGGTAAGGATGTGGATTTCTGTTTTCATGTTGCATGCCTCTGTGCCTTTGAGCAGCTGCACATCTCCTTGTTCATCCTCCTCTTGGGGGATCCCTTTGGTCCTTCAGGGATCAAAAACTATGAAAAATTGCAGTGCTTATTGCAAGGCAAAACTTTATAAATAAATCCCTTGGCTATTTCTTCAGGTGAGAAACTCGAAGAATTACATGACTGACTTTTGTGAATGAGAAACTCAGAGCCATCTTTGAGTAGCATCTTCTTCAGGCCAGTTCTGGAGAAACTCTCACCAGAGAGTTTCTGTACTTTGTTTTATCTGCTTACACCCAAGTCTGACTCTTACTCTGTATTACAGCATTATTTCCTGGTCTCTATTACAGGACTCAGTGAAAGGATCTCTAAATCTGATCTATTTTACTTACATGGAAAGTAATCTTCAACAAATATGGGTCTACCTGCAGCGTGTGCTTGTGCATGAACACTAGGTGTCCCATAGTCTGGAAGATGCTTCAAGAAGCCAATACACTCCAGGCTGGAATACTTAAATGCTATTGCCTTGCATTATATCCTACCTCACAATTTTAATCTCTCCATGGTCAGTGGAACTCTTTGTGTGGGAGATCACTACTCACTGAGATGTTATCTGAACTGTGGGAGATGGGAGCATTTTCCAGGTCCTGGCTCAACCAAAATATCTTGGCTTTGTCCTTCCCCAGGGTGAGGTGGTATCTGGATGTGCATCAACTTCCTCTGGTATCCCCTGGAAGTAGCTTGGGCTTTTGGGAATGGAGTAAGCTGTTCACTGTCCCCAGCACGGGTGAACTAGGACCCTGCAGGACACAGCTACTTCACAGCTTAGTCATGGCCAAAGGGAGTAATAAACAGGAATTGCTTCTCACTGATATTTTCACGTATGCTTTCATGAAAAAAGAGTTGAGAAGTGAATCACAATTCAGCACTATAGGGGAAGTGGGTGCAGGCTGCTGCCAAATTTTCTTCCTTGCACCCTTTAAGAATGAAAGAACAAGTCAAATACAATGGAAGAGATTTTTAATTTCTGATATTTGAGCCGTGCCAGCTTACTTCAAGGATGAATTTAAGCAACAGTGTATGTTCTAAAACTGAAGCCTCGTCTGTTATCTTGAGTTGTGTTCTGCTTTTTTCTAAATGGAATGTGCCCGCTTTGGAATAACTGAACATATTTATACAAAACTGAGGAAGTAATGATTTTATGAAATAATCTCATCTTTCAAAAATTCTTGCTCAACATCTAAGGTAAACTTTGAAGAAAAATTAATGAAACTATTTTTCTTTTCTTTTTATGTAGAGAAGATGACTGTAGCACTTGCAGATTTTTTAAATCTGGAGATAAAGTTAATTGTAATAAGGGTGTATTTCCCTAATACCCTTACTTCTCAGACTGGAATTGACACTGAAATTATAAAATTGCTTGAGTCCTTTCTAACCTTTCTTATGTTTTTATGTCAGTACAAATACTTCAGTACGGTCATTGCATTGTGACTCTCAGATGACATCCTTACTTTACCAGTTTGGCATCTTCCACTATGTTGTTACAGACATTTGTTCAATTTTGAGAAGGTAGAAAGACTGAAAGTTAGATTTTATGAAGTCCGAAGGACTTCTGAAGGATCATCCAAGGATTACCCCTAATTTAGACTGAAGTGTAAGTGTCCCATTCTGTAATGTATTATTTCCTTTTCAGTGCCACCCTCAAAAGCAATTATCACTTCTCACAGTCATAATGTCTTAAAAGTTGCTGTTAAATTAGTCCCTAGCTAAAAGCAAAGTAAAAAGTAAGAATATTGACTGAAGATACCAACTAATTTCACTTAGATGAATTTGGAGAGTTTTTGAGAAATCCTGATAGATTGCAATGGACTGGACCAACAATGATAGGCTGGATTTGTAGGTAGGAAAATTAGTACACAAAGGGCAACCACCAACTATAACTTAACACATAAATGTTAATAAATGTTGGAGCCAGCCACCCAAGGCTGTTTTGGCATCAGTGAATCTGGGATCAGTGTTTCATTCACTGGGAGCTGGTGTTTTTTGATGTTCTCAGGACAGCTGCTCAAGGGTAGCCTGGCCCCAGAGGAGCAGCCCTGCCTGCCCTGGATGTCCATGATTCTGCCAGAAGTCTACACAAAGCTGCTGAAAAGCTGCAACATGGCAGCATCAGGAGGGATTCTCCCTATGCTGCCCATGAGCCAGAGAGCAGAGAGCCCCGTGCTGAAGGACAGAACTGAGAGCACACAGAAACTGTCAGGACCTCTGAGGTTCAACTTCCTACCTAAAGGTTCCAGCAGGAGCAACAGAGACCTTCTGTCAGAATAAAGTGGCTCAAGCCTCTTAGAAATCTCTAATAAGCCTTCAGCTGGAGCAGTCCAGGAGCTGTAGGATATGGATTTCAGGTCCTTCCTTCTTTGTCTCAGAGCAGCCCCAGTTCCCTTCTGTGCTTCTCATTGAACCTTACACATCACCTTTTTTATTACAGCCTGAGAAGGAGCCAATAATCAATGAACCATATTGCTCCGATCGAGCTTTGGGGATTTCTGACGCTCTGCAAGGAAAGAGGGGACACTGTGAGGGTGTTTCTCGAGGTCTGAGTGACTCGATGGTCACACAGAGTTCCGGTCACGGCGCAGGGGTAACCGAGCGCTCTGCCGCCGGCTGGAGGCAGCGCGGGGTGGCAGATCCGCCCCGATCCCTCGCGCTTCCCGCCGCCGCCGCCAGAGGATCCCGGCACCGCGGCAGGATGCGCTGAGGGCGGGATGGGGCTGGCGGGCGACGAGGAGGCGGAGCGGTGCCCGACGGAGCCACCGCAGCGGGGAAGCCACTCCCGGCTCCCTCCCCTCCCGTCCGCGGTCCCCGCGGAGCAGAGCCGCCGAGAGCGGGGATGCGGAGCTGAACCTGCCCTCGCCATTTCTCATCGTAAATCGCCACCGGCGTGTCTCTCCTCCGGGTCTTTCTGCTGCCTGCTATCTGGCTCACTCGTGCCGCCCACCCAGGAAGTGGCAGAGGCACGGCGGCCCCCAGTCGCCCCCTCCCGCTGGCGGCGAAACGAGCTCCCCCGGCCCGGGCCGCCGCCGCCTTCGATGCTGCAGCGCCGCCCCCGCTCTTCGCGCTGCTGGGCTCCCCGACAGGGTTGCCGAGGCCGGGCTAAGCTTTTATTTATTCAAATTGAGTGTGCGTGTGAATACACACATTTTTCTATATAGCCAGCGCAGGGGAAACCCCTCCTTGCATGACGGGTGCTTCCCGTCCTTGCTTTCCAAACGCGCGGGCGCTGCGAGCGGGGACGTGGGCACCGCCACCTGGGAGCCCTAAATGATATCTGCATAAGCAGCAGCCTTCAAGAAACCTTCAAGTGCCTGCTGTCCGTCGCCGTGCGGCGGTACCAAACCCCGTGCCGCCGGGACTCCCCGGCGCTGGCGGGACTTTCTCGGCTCGCTGGGAGGCGGCGGCTCCGCTGTTCGCCCGTCCCGCCTCCCTCCGGCCCCACAGCGCCGGTGCTCCCGCAAACTTCACACCAGAGGACCGGCGTGCTGCTTGACCGTCAGCATAGCTATTCCTGGTGAAATCCAGGCAACTCCCGAGCATTCGCCCTCCGTTCCCTTCCTCCTTTTCTCAGAGCAGCAGGCGGCCTGGCTTCCACCCGCATTTCTCTGCTGGTGACGGAAAAGAGCACAAGCCTTGTAACAAAAGATTATTAGCAATTCACGGTAACTGCAATTAGACAAAGTAAACACTGCTGTATAATCTAGTAAAGAGGCGTTTAGGTTGGAAATAAAAAACCCAACAAAACCCTAAGGGTTGAAAGAAAACCCCTAAAGTGAATAACTGAGTTAATTGCCTGACTCACGACAGATTTTCCTTAAGCTGTGTTGTTCCTTCAAAAATTTACTTCGGGAACAGAACTCTCTATAGCTAGCTCTTCTAGGCATCATGTAGGAGTTATTCCAGAAGCAAGACTGCATCTTCTAGAAGATTTTTTTTTAAATATTAAACAGTTAAAAACGAGTCCTCCAGAATATGGAAGTTATGTCTAAGGGAAAAGGAGACAGAGATTTGCACTCCCGAGATTTCTGATCACAGGAAAACAGTGACTCGCTGTACTTCTGGCAGAGGTTTTTGTTTTCAAATTACCATTACGTAAGTGCAATTTTGTCACTCCCCATTCTGAAAACAAAGGGGAATATTCCAATTACCCTGATGCCCGGTGCAAAGCTTCACACACCTGAAGAGAACTGAGTCGCTAAAAATCATATCTGTGCTGTTCCTACTGAAGTAGAAAGATAAAGCTTGTCCAAACACAAACTAATTTTGCCCTGAACACACGTAATTGTCTCATTTCCGAGTTCTCACAGCAGAAAAACCTAATTTAATCCAAAATTCACAATGTACACATAAACCCATGTAACCTGCTCTACAGGATCGTGTAGACCTCTTCTTTTCTCCGTGTATACATTTGTCCGGCATACCTCGTGCATATAAATGTGTATCCATAAATTCGTACAGTGCATGCAAACTTCCTGCTTACATCCACCTAGATACCGAAACACAGTGCCTTTCTGTCCGTGTAAGCAGCCGCACCGATTACACGGATCTGCGCCTGTGTGTACATCGGGATGCCCGTCGCTCCCATCACCCCGAGACCAGCACCCGATCCCTCTCCCTCCTTCTGAAGAGAGCACCTCCAGCCCCGGGCGGTGTGTGTGTGGGGGGGGACTTTCGGCAAGTAATCGTGGGGTTTGGGCGTGAGGGTATCCCGCAAAACAGCACGGGGATCCTTCCACCGGCCACCCTGTCTGGGGCGTCGGGCTGGTGATGTCGGGGAGAAGTCCCGGCTGCCGACTGACTGCGGCTGCCGTGTTTGCTGCTCCCCCTCTCTTGTGTGCGTGTGTGTGCGCCCGCTGGGGCGGGGGCAGGGTTCACTTCCCGGCTCCTCTAGTTGCCGGCGAGGCGGGAACCTGTTGGGCAGGGAGCGGGGACGAGGTGCTCTCCGATGCGGGGCGGTCCCCGGCAGCGCTCCGGTGCCGCGCTGCGGGGCTGGCTGCGGGCAGGCGCTCCGCGGGGGGGGCAAGGTGCGCCCCTTCCCCCCGCCCCTGCCCGCCCCCCGCCCGGCCCGGCCCGGCCCGGCCCGCCCCGCGGCACCCGCGGCCCGGCGGGGCCCGGGCTGCTCCGCGCTGTGCACCGCCCGGGGGGCACGGCCAGCACCAGCCCGGGCGGCGGGAGAGGCCGCGCCGCTGCACCCGGCAACTGGCTGCCGGCAAAGGGAGCGCGCCGCAGCTCCGCGCCCGCTGAACACCTGTCAGCCCGCGGAGCCTGATTTATACCTGGCTTCTCCGCTGGGGATTCCCCCCTCGTTCCGCTTCTTCTGCTTTTTTTTTTTTGTTTGTTTTTGGTTTTGGTTTTTTTTTCCCCCTCTCGCCTCCCCCCTCCCTTCTCGGAGCTTTGTGGAAGAGAGTGTTTCCTTCAGGGTATTAAGCTGAGAATACAGAAGAGAAGAGGCTCAGACCTTTACCTCATTGCCTCATTCTCCCTTCCATGTGAACATTCTGCAACGTTTCCTTCATCCTGCCGCACCTCTCACCTGGCCAGCGCTGTCCGGACCATGTCCGCTAAGCTCCTGCCGGTTTTCTTCCTCCTCTCAGTGTTCCACGCTTGGTAAGTCTGCGCTCCCCTCGCCTCCCTCTAGCCCCTCTCCTCTCTGCGCTGGGGCTGGAGGGCTGAAGTCCCATTTGCCGGAGTTTGCACAATATTCGGCACCCAGGAAGAACAGTGGGCTCTCCCCACCCTTCTTCCGCGCCGTGGCGGGGCTCTATTCCCAAACACGGCTTACCCCGCTCCCATCCCGGGACCCGCCTGGCTCCGCGGTGCGCCCGGGCCGGTGGCACCGCCGCTGTCCCTTCCCGGCCCCGCGTGAAGCCGGAGCTTGCCCTCGAGGGCCCTGTCCTGAGCCGGCCCGGCAGAAAGTTTCCCCCTCGGGCGACTGCCGGCACCCGTGCTGGAGCTCTCCGTGCTCCCCTGGCGGCCCCGGCTTCCCTCCACGCCACCCCCGGGGGATCCGCGGGCGGGGCCGGCGTGAGGAAGGGAGAGGGTGAGCCGCGGGATGCTGATCCCCTGCTCCCCGCCTCAGGGCCGGGAAGGGTCTGCCCGACGGGGGTCCAGTATCCGCTGTTAGAGGCCAGAGGGGCACAGCCGGCAGTGTCAGCCCTGACCTTTCGGACTTCGGTCCTGTCGGTTGTCCGGGGCTGTCGTACACCCTCACAGAATAACCCAGGCAAAGGGGTCAGCTCAGCTCCCCCTCCCTAGGAACCACCGCAAACCAGACTACAGGCATGCTCAAAGGCCTTCCCCTGTCCTTCTCGGCAGCCTGCCCCACACCTGAGTGGTGTCTATCTCCTAAATCCCCCCAGGAACTAGAGGATGCTTCCTGCCAGCCTCCACAGCAAGTGTGGGACACACCTATTGCAGGAAATAAACCATTTCCTGACAACCTCTCAGAGTTTTCTAGACTTCTTCCCCTGCGGTTTATGCACAGTTTCTTCTCTGTCTCCTTACAGAATCAAAACTGATGAAGAACTGGGGAAAGGCATATAGCCTTTCTTCCTTCCTAGTTTGAGACTGGCTTGTCATCACCCTATAGTTATTTCTCTGGATCACAGGAATATGATAGAAATTGGCAGTCACCAGTAGGGTTACAAAAGAAAAATACAACCTCAAGGGCTTTGAAAGAGCACTCTGCCTTAACTATGTAGAGGCAAGCAATGGAAGGGAAATAATAATAACTTCTTAAGGAAGAAAGCAAAAAAGCTTGAAAAATATGTGTCTAGTGTATTAGTCTGATCCACTGTGAAACCTCTCCCACCTCCAGTCTTAATCTAGAAGATAGGTAGGGATTTAAATGGTTTGGAGGTACTTTCTAGGAAAGAAGCTGCTAGAGTGAGGGGATCTAAAAGGTCTGCCAGTGCTTAGTTAGACTCTTGTTAGTGACTTGTTTTGAAGCAGCGTCTCCCTGAAATAGGAATCGTGATGCTACCTGAACTCAGTTCTCATTTCCAGGTAGAGTCTGAATGCCTGTGGTAAAGTTGTGGTGGCTGCAGCAGAAGACGACATACGATTTGTCCTTCTTTGCTATCAGCAATTCAGCACCACTGCAGAGCTTCAGCTTGGAAATATCAACCATGTATGTTCGGAGATGATACCTCCTTTCAGAGTGGTTCTGTAACAGCAGTATTAAAACACAGGGCTTATCATGAATTTGATGGAAAAAAAATTCTCCAAAAATCCTCTCGAGTTTCTTTCAATGCTCATTGGGTGAATTATTAAAAAAAAAAAAAAAGTCAAGTTTTTAGAACATAGAGCCCAATAACAGAAAAGTAGTGGTTGTCTATTCAAAATTTTGTCCTAAGTATTCTCTAGTTTTACAACTCAATTATATGAGTTCTCTGAAGAAAATCCCTAGGGTCTAGGTTTAAAAATTATTTTTATATAGAAATTGTGCCTACAGCAATTGCAAATTGTGAGGTCGTGTTAAGTGATTAATGGTTAATCTTTAGGGGCATATTGGCTGTAAAGCAACTTCATTTTAAAGTTTCATTACATTCTCAAATAGTGGTCTTCAAGCAATGTGAGTGTTGATGATGATCTGTGATTAATTTTTTTAAATTTGTATCAGGATTTTTTATGTTCACATAGAGTATTTATCAAGTCTTCTGGACATCTGAGGTATTTTAAAATACACTAGTGACATTATGGAGAAAAGGAGAGGGAGAGAAAGAAAGTTGCACAGATGTGTGTAGCACATCCCATGAACAAACAAGGCTGGTTCCTTTCATTCTCCACTCACAGAATTACTGACATTTACGTAAAATATGTTGCAAAATGATATCATATCCCCTGGGTAATTGCAGGTTGAAATAATACATGATTCCTTCCATAGGTTCCATCACTGAGGTTATCTTTTCTCCTAATAACTTCATCTCAGTCTGTCATAGATTTTCTCCAGTGAGAGGCATCAAACAGATTTGGTTTCTAAGATACCAAATAATACATCTGATGAAGATATAATCTTCAAATCAACATTTTAAAGTCCATTCACAAAAAGCTGCACAAATGAAATTAGTCTTGTGTGAAAATAGCTCTTGCTGTGATTTCTGGCCAAAGTGTAGCTTCACCACATTTTCATTAATGTACCCTTAAAATAAACATAATCCACCTATAAAGGAATAAAGTTGCAACTCTAGGTGTAGTACTGTTTTTAAAAAAAGTTACTAAAGCTAGAGGGAAATGCAGATTAATTTATTCAATGTGTTTGTGTGCTTGTGATAATCTATCTCAAATTCAAGGAATGAGCTCTTAATTCTAAGCCTTGTAATACATTAAACTCTGAAATTCATGCACTGAGAATATAATAATTTATTAATAGGATAAAATGATCAGGAAGCCTTAACAGATCTGAATTTTTAATACTCTTATTAGCCTTTGTGCAAGAGATGAATCAGTTGTCTTGATGTATTAAGAAAGTAATACTGCAGATGTTCGCTCTTTGTAAAGTATGTTGTAAACTAGTTAGAATAGGTTCATTAAAATACAGGATATAAAATACTACTCTGATAGCTGTATTATCTTCTATAGTATAACTTTTTGAAAACACTTCCAGAAGACAATTTCTAAACAATTGTCAATCATGACCCATCCCCAGATACTCAAAAATTGTTAATGGGAAAATCCTGTTGCACCTGTTGCATCCTGCTGCATCCTGTTGCCTCCTATTTTGGTAATGTGAAATAATATCTATTTGTTTCATTTGTTTTGCAGTTCTAGAAAGGTTGAAGAGGATGAATATGAAGATGGAACAACTAACCAAAAATGGGTTTTAGCTCCAAAAACGCAAGACACAGATGTGACTCTCATACTAAACAAGCTGTTGAGAGAGTATGACAAAAAGCTGCGGCCAGATATTGGAAGTAAGTACTTCTTTCTGTACAAGTGAGGATAAGCTTCTCTGGGTGCAGAGAAGACATGTTACTATATTCTGGAAGTGTGCACAAATATCTGGGGAAGTGTAGATTAAGTTTTTTGGCTGAAGTTGATTTCTAAGTATTTTAAAATGCTAATTCTCACAAGGAAACCTGACAGTAGCTTAGAGTCCTAAAATCTGGTTGGTTTGTACAGAGTTTGTGTAAGGATATGGAAGGGCTAGTCCTTAAGTCTTCAGAAGGTCTTTGGCAGAGGAAGGAACACTCCTCTTTAGTTATCCAGTCCATGCTGAAAATCTCACACTCTGAGAAGCAAACAAAACCTCAGCATATTAAAACAAAAAGTAGGACACAGCAAGAGAAGAATGTGCACCTATTCTCTTCAGAATATGATCCTGAAAGTTATGTTCCTTAGTGCTGCTCCTTAAGGCACTGGGATTTGCCTGTGTACAGGGCAACTCCACAGATGATCTTGCACAAACCAGCAGACATCTCCAAAAGAAATCCTATAGAATCAAAGTGTCTTGTGCTCAGCACTACTACCTATAAGTATAAAATTTAATTAAGAGCCTGTAGGTACCTGCATATTACCATCTTGGGCTATTTTATTGTTTTAACTTGTATAATGAGGTTTCAAACCAGTTGTAGGTCTTTTTGTTTGGCTTTTTTTTTTCTGGTGGGTTTTTTTCCTTTGTTTTTTTTTTTTTTTTTGAGGTTTTTTGTTGGTTTTTTTTTTTTAGTGCTTCACCTACTGTAGTTATGCCCTTTTTCCAGCTTTGCACCCCTAGAGCATAATGGCTGTAGCACAACTGCTGCTCAGTTTGTTCACAGCGAATTTGTATGACAGAAATCAGAAAGAATTTGTCATTTATATTTACTGTACCTTGCATGTGCTTCAGAACAAACTGAGAATGGGGAATACTCAAAACAATCACCTAATATATTGCTTTTACTAAATATTTGCAGGGATTCGACAGAGAATTCCTACCACTGATTATAAGTGTCATTATTGTTTGCTAATGGCACATGTATTGATATGCTTTCTAGGTGATGCCTTTGGATCAGTTTAGAGGGAAGTAAGAGCTGTGTATATGTATTCATTATTACAATTATTAGGGTCTCATAGCTACACAATAATGCAACAGTTGCAGAAAAAAATACTATCCTGTTGTATTAAAAAAAGGGTCAGTTTAGGTTTTTTTTTGCAGCTATTTGATTTTCCATAGTATTAACAAAGATCATATTTGATAGGTGTGCCTGTTTTTATCACAAAGTGACATTTCTCTCTCTCTACTTAGTTTGTCATACTGGATTTAGCTATCTTTAATATCTGATGGAGAGGTGCTTTAACATACTTTCCCACCCATATCAACATCTGGAAGACAGTCTCAGGCAATTTTTTTAATTTATTTTGTACACTGAGTCCTCAGATCACTGACTTAAGGCAGAGTGAATTACATTATGCTTATGTGGGGCAAAGTAATCACTCAAAGTACCCATCTCAGTTGCCATAAAATCAGTAGAGGTCAGACATATCTTACTGCACGGGGAAATCATTGTTACCAAAATAATTCCTTTTGTGTCTCCACAACATTTTGTAAATCCTGTTTTAGAAAAAGGAGTCAAATTACACAGCTCCTCATATATCAAACAGATTTTACAGTTCTCAACTACATCTATTTCTATCGAGCATCTTGGTCCTAGGCCATTTTTTGTCTTTGATAGCAATCTGGCTATTTCAGAACCTGAGCTGAGTGTTGTTTAAATGCTACAGAAGTTAGTTCATCTCTGCTTCCTCCCCTGGTCCCTCTTTGCACCTCTCCTACCTTTGATGCAGATAAATAACATTGCCCTTTTGAAGTTGCAGAGCTGTCGCATTTGGCTAGGAGAACACAAGGGGAATGCTAGAGAATCAGGCATTACAGATAGCTTCCCTGAATTGCTTGCTGGTGCCTCACACACAAGCACATCTTCCTTTCCATCTGGGAGCCAGTTATCCTCCTAACAGGGTGGTTGACATGTCCTGGCAACAGAATTGTTTTGCTGCCCTGAAGGTCTCAGTATTAATACAAATGCTTTAAAGCATTATCCATACCAGTGAGAGCACCGGGAAAAAAAGGTAATGTGCCAGGTTACATAGACTATGCAATATGAAAATGTTTTGGAAATTAGAGGAAGCACGGCGTGAACCAGTAGAAGTGAGAAGCAATTCTCAGAATCAAGCAGAAGTTCAGCCAATACTGGGGGTTAAATCAAGGACTCATATGCAGTCACCTACTCACTAGGGCCTTTACATTAGCATGGGACTGCTGGGAAGTAAGTTGTCTGACCCAGAGGACAGGGACAGTCACCATTGCATGTCACACTGCTCTTCACTCAGTTTTTCAATCCTTTATTGCAAATCCACTATTTCTAACAGTGTGTAGCTTTAGCTGTGGTCATGAGGAAATGATCTTTGTTCTGAATGCAGTCAGAAAGGCCCAGGAAATACTTTGCACTTTCTAAGGTTAGGATTGCCAGTTTCAGATCACTTGGGAAGACACTTCTGCAACCAAAAACCATGGAGAAAAGGGGAAGACTGTGGTGGATAAAATGTATCAAAGTGCATGCTGGCACGGGCAGTGACTTCTCTGAGGTTTTTCATTCTTCTCAGGGCAAATGATATTTTGGCTGGCTCAAAATAAAGTCCTGCCTGGTACAGGCATATTCTGAGTGCCCCTTTGCCATCCTGTGGGCACTGACATTGTCAGCAAGCACATCTCCTCCAGGCAGCAGTACAGCCATCACTGAGGGAGCTGTGAACACTTAGCTACCCTCTTTCCTCCTGTCACCCAAGCACATCTAAACCACTGTGCAGAGTGTAGGTCACTGCTTGGATGCAAGGCTAGGACTTTTTTTCCCCCCTCATCCTGGCCTATGCTTGGCCTCAGCTTCCACGTAAATGGCTGTTGCTCAGATCATGGGCAGAATCTACACTCAGCACTTCAGGCATCACTTGCAAGGTTCCGAGACAGGATTTTTAAAGAGTGGATTGAACAAACTAAATATTAGGCAAAAGAGCTAACCTGTGAAGGCTGTTAGCAAAGTGATACCTTAACAGGACCTGTCTCACTAAAAGGGAATGTCCTTTGATCTTTGGAAACAAAGCAGTGTTCTACCAGCAGGGGAATGCCTGACTGCATCCCCTGTGGCCACACACTTGGCAGGTTTCTTATCTCCATGAATATTATGGCTTTTGAGGGTTTTTATTTTATTGGTGGCTTTTGGAAAGTTTCCATTACACCTCAAACATTACATGCTTTTTTGAATTGAAAAAAAAAAAGAAAGAAAGAAAGCACTTTATACTGAACAGCTAATAACAGTGTACTGATTAGATCAAAAAGAAAAGTGTTTTATGATGTAAAGCATCTTTTCACCTATTTTTTTACCAGCTACAATTATAGATCTGAGATACTCAGGTCTCTTGTGTGGTATGAAAGGCACCAATCCTAGAATAAAACTAAACCAATTCAGACCTATGAGGGTCTTAATATCTCTTCCATAGTCAGGTATTCTGTGTTTTGTTTCAAAGTGCTTTGAATTGAAGACCTGTTAAATGGAAATGTATGATGTAAGACTTGCTACCATGCAAGTCACATTGATTTAAATCCTGAAATTTAGTAGGACCAGGTTCTGGCCCTGAAATTTTACTTCCTCTTTATTAATAAAATGAAAAGAGAAATATTAGGCAAACCAACAGGGCACAGAACAGAATGATGATAATTACAGCAAAAAAATCTCACTTTCATTTAGATTCTACTGATAAACCAGATTTTTGTCAAAGCTCTTTTTTATTTCTTTGATTGGCAGGTCTAAAATGTAAATTACAATAAAAATCCCATCACAAAAACAAACAAAAACAAACAAAAGAAAACCCAACAATGAAAAAAAAACCAGTTTCCTTCAAATTCAGTTTACTTTAATGAAATCTTCCCTCTCACCTTCCTTAGTGGACAGCTAAGACCACAACAAAGTTATGGAAAAGAAAAGCTTCCATCAGAACCCTACATGGTTTCAAGCTTAACTTCATACGGAATATATTTTGACTTAAACAGAAAATTTGTAACAAAATGGAAAGTTTTCCAGTCACATTCCCTGAGTGAGCTTATGTGTGGAAACTAACATGCTATCTTTTTCTTTCATTGTGAAAGTTACCCATGAAAAAGTTAGTATGGGAGAGGTTTCTGAAATGTGCCATTTGTAGTGGGAGGGAAAAAAGTCTCACCCTAGATTAGCCTTCGAATGGCAGAGTAGTAAGGCAATTTGTGTTGTGTGTTTGTGTCCTCTGTTTCTCAGATGTAGCCTTACATTAAGGAAGCCTCTGATTTGTATATGTTGAAGAAGGCTTCACCAGTCTGTGTTCTGAGATATTTTCAACAAACACCAATTTTGCTTTTAATCCTTCCTTCCTTCCTTCCTTCCTTCCTTCCTTCCTTCCTTCCTTCCTTCCTTCCTTCCTTCCTTCCTTCCTTCCTTCCTTCCTTCCTTCCTTCCTTCCTTCCTTCCTTCCTTCCTTCCTTCCTTCCTTCCTTCCTTCCTTCCTTCCTTCCTTCCTTCCTTCCTTCCTTCCTTCCTTCCTTCCTTCCTTCCTTCCTTCCTTCCTCCCTCCCTCCCTCCCTCCCTCCCTCCCTCCCTCCCTCCCTCCCTTCCTCCTTCCCTTCCCTTCCCTTCCCTTCCCTTCCCTTCCCTTCCCTTCCCTTCCCTTCCCTTCCCTTCCCTTCCCTTCCCTTCCCTTCCCTTCCCTTCCCTTCCCTTCCCTTCCCTTCCCTTCCCTTCCCTTCCCTTCCCTTCCCTTCCCTTCCCTTCCCTTCCCTTCCCTTCCCTTCCCTTCCCTTCCCTTCCCTTCCCTTCCCTTCCCTTCCCTTCCCTTCCCTTCCCTTCCCTTCCCTTCCCTTCCCTTCCCTTCCCTTCCCTTCCCTTCCCTTCCCTTCCCTTCCCTTCCCTTCCCTTCCCTTCCCTTCCCTTCCCTTCCCTTCCCTTCCCTTCCCTTCCCTTCCCTTCCCTTCCCTTCCCTTCCCTTCCCTTCCCTTCCCTTCCCTTCCCTTCCCTTCCCTTCCCTTCCCTTCCCTTCCCTTCCCTTCCTCCGCAGTAACTCGTGAACTCGTGGTTTCCTCTTAGATCCTCTAAAATTATTCGTCCCTTGCAGCCTCTGGCAGTCATCTGTATTTATTATGTATTTATAAGCCCAAATAAATTCACTTTGGAACATGAAATATCCTGACTCCACCAGTTCTAGCTGTCTTGAGAGTCATGCTGGTTTTCTTTACTCCTCCAGTGTCTTTATAACCATTAGCCATATTTCTGAAGATGAGAGCAGTCTCAGATACTGCCGTGCAGCTCTCACTAGTAGTAGGTTTATACAAGCATAGCTCGTACAAATAGATGGGCTCATTTGAATCAGCAGACACAGAAGACTAAGCTTGTCTGGTGTGCTTTACTGTGCTGTTTGGGAGCATTCACAGCAGTTCTCTTTTAAAGCAGTCAAAAGTTTTCTCTGTAACTAATTTAACCAGTTTCTCAGTGTGTGCAAGGAGCAAATCTGTTGGTTAAGAGGAAACAACTCTGTTGGTTTTTAAAGGATATGTCCTTATCCAGGCACGATCCTATTGAAAACCTTGAACTCTGAAGCAACATCACAATCTTTTTCCTGTCTGACCTGCTTTCCTACCATGTTGCACAGAAATGAACCCTGAAGTGCACCACAGGCGATTACCACGGAGTCTGTTCAGTTATTTTTGCTAGCTGCTGATTGCCACACCTGATGCTCTTTAAATTAGCTTCAGCTAGGTTTCCCCATATGTGGTGATAGAGGGTTGCATCTTGCCTGACAGATCAAAATGTTTTCCAGATCATAGTGCAGAGAAAGCTGTGAAGTGCCATGCAAGGTCAAATTACTACTTTCTCCTGTAAGTCCTTTTTGGTGCTGGCCTACAAGACAGTGTTAGGCATCTTATAACATGAAGTAGTGAGAGAGACATTCATTGCTTCAGGATTGATCATGGACAGTTATACCTGGAAAGCCAACTTGTGTGTAAAGGTAGAGCATGTGGGAAGGAGGAGAGATGGGGTAAATGCTATTTGTATTATGGCAGCACTCTGGAGGGGAAAGCCATAGTCCTGGATCCAACTTCTGTAGTCCTGGGCACTGCAGAAGATTGTAGAGATTAGTTGAATTTAGATTTATATGGATGAATAAACTTGAATGACCTGTTATTGAGGACACAGAATGCTGTGGCTAAGACCTGATAGGAAACAGGGCTGAATATAGTGAAAGCTTAATAAAAAAAGATAATCATAGCCAAAAAAATCAGAAATGCTTTCATTGTTCTCACTGATACTTCCCTTTTACTTATTTTTTGGTGGGATAGAAGTGGATTGTCTTTCTTTCAGAGACTTTTATTCTGATTTAGCTGTCTAACTAGAAATCTTCAAGAAGAGGAATATTCCTGAGGAAAAGGTTGCTGTTCAATGAAAATGAGAATGATCTCTGTTCTAGGTGGGATGATAGAAGGGATTTCTTCTGATTCTGCAGGAGTTCTAATTCTCTGCCATTTTCAGGAACTGATGCTTTCTTTTGCAGTGTTGGCCATTAACATTTCTAGAGTATTAATAGCAAGGTTAGGAAATTAGGGGGAAACTACTCTATGAACACTCCAAAATACCCTTTTCGGGTTTTTGCGATACATGTTTGAGTTTTGAAAGACTACATAAACAAATAGGTTGTTTGCACATAGTCTTGGTTTGGTGCTGGTCCAGTGCATTAAACGTAGGCTCTTTCACAATCCTGTATGGGAAAAACTCTGATTAGGACTGGATCTTGGCAGTGAGCTTTCTTCATGCCTGAATTCTGCTTTTCTAATTACTTAACCATGGACTGAGTACAGGGAAACTTTTACCTTGGCTGTCTGACCTGCTTTGGTTCACAGCTTTTCAACCCTCAGGGGAAACATCCTACTTTTTATTCATCCTTTTCTCAGGTAAAATTTTAATGTGCCATACTGAAAGTATAAGTAGAGAAATTTTAGTCCAATGCACTGAGCCTGAAGCTCTGCAACTCAATGTTTCTGCGTGAAACTCTCCAAAGAAATCCAATTTCATTTTTCCAATTATTTAAGAGTTTTGGTTATTTTCCCCATTTTTATTTTCTTTTGTTTAGATCACCTGATTCAAATCAAATGCTGGGAATCAACACTTTTATTTGAAGCTTACTGTAATTCAATATATAGAAATATTTTAGTATTCAAACACTGTTTTTCTGAATTTACCCCCTAATTTACTGCCAATAATTTACCCCAGGTAAATTACCCCAGGCAATGCAATTCTTTGCCAATATAAAATGCTCCTTTCTCTCATTTCTAAGAAGCCACTTGTATCTTTGCAATACTAATGTCTTGTGTGTATTCTGTTGGGTTGAAAGAAAGTGTACTGCTTGTGTGTTGGAGAAAGAGACTTTTACCCAATTACTAAACAGCAAGCTCCCTTAAAATACAACCTTATCTTTGTGAATGTAAATAATTAATCTACACAGATAACTTCTTTTTTGTGTTTTATTTCCCAACAATGACTATTTGCTGAACTGGCTTGATGCATTCACGAATGGAATACTTTTCTTCAATAGCTTTGTAGGTAGGAAAGTTTGGTTGACAGTTAACGTTTGCCTCTTAGTCTTAACTGTCACACACAAAACTAAATGTAGAAGATGCTAGTTCTTATTCTCTCTTCTTTCCTATAGCTTCACTATTATATTTTTTAATCTGAGAAGATCATGGGAGTATAGCATTCAAACTTTCTGGATGCCATGAGTTGAGAGTTAGGTAAGAGTCAGGGAAAGTCTGAGATACTAATTACATAAGAAAATCCTTTTCCTCTTATCCCTTCCCTCTCTGATTACCCAGACTATGTTGTCATTAAAGAGGTTACTTAGAAAGTATTTGTAAACTGCAAAATTGATCAGTGTTAGTTGCCATTTTGAGGTCATGGCACAAACTAATTGTTCTTTAACAATATTTAAACCGGGACATGTTATGTTCTGCACATATTATTTTAAATATTGTTGCTCATTTTTACATCTGTATAGTTTTCTTATGGCTGTTATTGTCCATTCAGACCCTGGTTTCTAGCTTGCTAGACTTTGCAGGAACAAATTCTATTATTGTTCAGTCTTATGATATCACACAGGAACTCTTCCCCTCTGATGAATATAAGTAAAACAAAAATTAAAACTGTAGGGATTGATTGAAAAACACGCCTAACCATTAAGGTCTACAGTTTTCATTTCACAACATAATACTTGAAAAATTAGAGCTTGTGCATTAGGGAATGGTAAATGAAAGATAAAAGTGCTGAAGGTTGATTGATAGTCATGGTGGGAAATGAAGACTAAAAGTGATTTATAGTTAATTGAGGGAGTCCGTTTATGCGCACACTGTCATTCACACTCCTGGACAAAATGACAACCAAACCTAGAATGTAAAAAAATTACTGTTTTCAGAGGACTTTGTTCTCATCTTGATATTGCTTTAATCCAAACTTTGTTCTTTTGATTTTCATTTGCGGTTCTGTTTTGGTAGTTTGAACCTAAAATGTATGGATGTAATTTCTGTCAGAGTTTCTGTGTCTGTAGCAAGTGGAGGACTTTGACATCTGTTTTCAAGCCCATTCTCTTCCATGCAGGAAGAATGAGGGTTTTAATTTTCCTCACTGATAGGTTTGTAGCATTGTAGAAGAGAGTCATTGAATAATTTGGGTTGAAAAAGATTCTTAAGATCTTTGAGTTCAACCCTTAACCTAAGACTAAAAATCCAGCACTAGACCATGTCCTTAAGTGCCACATCAACTCATCTTTTAGATACCTCCAGTGATGGTGGCTTAACACTTCCTGTTACCAGGTTTTTCTTCAAATGTGGTGATTTGTTGTAAAAAGGAGATGTGTTAGCTGACTGTATTTAGTCTTGAGAAGCGATTTGTTAGCACAGCAGTTTGTTTTATAGGAATAGCTAGGCAAATAGATGCTGCCTATAAGGTCACGTAGAAAAATTGGAATAGTCATCATCACTAATGCAAAGTAAAAATTAACACTATAATCACTACTATTACAGTTACCAATAACTGTGTAATGATTTATTACAGCTTTGTCCTAATTTAAAAATAACAATTTGTGTGGTAATGAGAGAATGTAAAATATCATTATGAAGCAATACAAAAAAACACCTCATTACTGCAGAGCCAATCTTGTTAATCATTTACATTCAGAAGTCTTATGAAAATTTGGGCAGAACTCAAGTGGCCCTGTAGTTCTTGAACAGAGATCATACTGTGATTTTTATGTAGTTGTGTGCCTTCTAAAAATCTAGTTCTACTTGCTTTGCTTCTGTAAATGTGTAATGGTCTATAACATTTTTTACCACTGCTGTGTTGGGTAAAACCAGAATAAACCTGGGTGTTGGTTGAACAACATAAGAAAGGTTAACTCTCAACAAAAAATAATTTTATTTTAAAATTTATGACAACTCAGTAAGACATACTCTGTTTAATTGAGCTTGTAAAAATATTTCTCAATATTAAAATTTAAAAAATATTTCTAAATATTTATGATTTATGCAGGAACATTAGTGCTATTTGGACAGACTTCAAATGTGGAGGAAGCTTTCTGAAGGAAGAAAAGTGGTTTCATTCATGAAATAAGCATCATTCTGAATAGTGGAGATCTATCAAAAATTAAGAGATATTTTAAAAGGACAGGATAATTCAGAGTAGTAAATAAATACAATAAAATGATAGGAACTTTTTGCAGATATTTTCCCCTACATGACATGAAATTGCATAACATTCCCTCTTTTGATATACTCAAGAGTCTATTAAAATTCTCATGATTTATCTGTTGAGTTTTTAATACGCATGATCAACTCACATATGCCCAACAGTGATGTCTTCATGGATTTTAATGAGATTCAAGCTCAGGTAGTGTTTTTTTTTCAGCAGTGTAAATCCACAATGCAGGACCAGAAGAATCCTATAGTTGTCCTAGGTGTGTTTTGAACTGTCAGGTTTTTTTTTTTTCAGTTTGTAGGCACTACTTGCTGGTAGTGTCTTTGCAATGTGTTAGTTACAAAGCTGACTGAAATATAAACACTGTCTGTCTCAAAGCCAGGGCATTTGGATCAGATGACCTTAGTTTTGCTTAAAAACATTTCGACCGGCTTTATAAATCCCCTGCTCAATTAAAACAAACATGTTTGAAGATTAAATGACTGTGATAAGCAGCCAGGTTACCTTCGGTAGCACTGCGTAGCAGTGTAACACTGCAATTACTCAGATGAGCTTATATTCTTTTAGGGAAAGTCACTGCCATATATTAAATAGTATTTCAAAGAACTTTGAGAACGCTGGTACATTTGTTGACAACCTTTAATTGCTCTCTTGCATGTTGTATACACATGGTTCTGCCAGTATTTTTTCTAAGTTTCTGACAGCTCTTTAGAACTACCTTGGGTTTAGGCCAATAACAAAACAGTACTGTAGCTGAATATCCATATTTAATCTTATTGTCAGCTTTTAGTGAGGTATTAATACTTTAATTGTTCTGTCAACAACATGTGAGCACTCTTCTAGTGCAGGAAAAAACCTCCATCTGCAGCTCAACAAGTCCATGTGTGGCTTGAGTTCCTTCCTGAAGTGAGCGTTCACAAATGAATGCAATACACAGAAAAACTGAGCAGGCACTGAAATTGCAGAATCACAGAATCACAGAATCGCAGAATGGTTGGAAGGGAACACAGTGGATCATCTGGTCCAACCTTCCTGATAGTGTAGCTATTTCATCTTTCCTTGAAAGTCAGTTTATTTTTGAGAGCATTGTAGGGTGAGTTCTTTCTAATAAGACATGATAAATTTAAGACGCAGTTATTTCCTTTTTCATAATACATTTTGGAGGAAATAATCTTAAAACCTTTCTACACTTTGGTTGGTATGTTCAATTAAAAACTTATGATCATTAATCTAAAATTTATCCCTGACAATTCTTTGTTTATTTGTATGTGTTTATATCCATGAAAGACCAAATGCAACAAGAGCTATGCTCTTCTGTCTTTTCTTTTAAAACCTGAATGCACATTTATCATACAATCAAATTGCAGTTGCATTTTTTATCTCTGCCTAGGAAAATAAAATAATTCAAAGAAACTTTCATTTTTTCAAAAAAATTTGAACAAGTATAATAGCTTACCTGTACTTTTTTATTATTTATTTTCAATTTGAATTTCACTGGAAATGTCTGATAGAAGAAGTGGCCATTGTTTAGTGTTCTGTTTCAAGGTATGACCTTTACTGTGAGTAAGATCAAATTCTCTTTAGCATTAATACACAGTGCTTAATTTTTATTTTTTTTTTTTTCACCATAAGAGAATTTGGTCCAGCACATTCAGGAGAAATTACCACCTCATATTCTTTTTATATACTTCAATGATTAAAAAAACAGATTTCAAGCACTGTGTTCTAGTCCTGAATTTTGTTCCCGATCCTGCCAAGATTCAGTTGCATGCCAATTTGCATCCTTAAGTCTAGTGCCATTAATCTTCACCAGAACTCCTTAGTCTTGAACTTCCAGGTAGACGCGTGCATAAACCCTATAAAGCTGAGAGCTCTTTATTCCATGAATGCTATTCTGATGGAAAAGCTAGCTGTAGTTCCTTGCTATTACCAATTCCTGTGTAATGACATTTATTACTGCATTTTGAGGCAACTCATTACCAGAAGCTGCTAGACTCCTATTTAGTTATTAACTGGGTACAATTAGAATTGCTTTAATCATCTGAGCTTGTTCAGCTGAATTCACATTTTCTTTTGCTGAAGGGGAGATCAGAGTTTATCAGCCAGTACTTCAGACAGTTTGAAACCATGACCTTAAATAATCCTGGATATTCTGACCATACACAGTCAAGAAGTATGTGTTACTTAATGAATTAGAGAGAATGGCTATCATCTTTAACCATTATTTGAACCCAGTTTAATGTCTGTTTTTTGTAACAGGGGATATAGCCTTCCTAATGATATGTACATACCAAAGTCTTACATGACAAGCCAGCTTGCAAATTTTTTCTTTTCATAACCATCTAAATTTTCAAGTTCTTTAAAACTACTTGACACTTCTTTGATAGTCTGGAATTTGGGGGATGCAGGCAAAAAATATTCGTCTTTACATGTGAAGATTCCTGTCTATCTATCAGAATGCTTTAGACCAATGGACTGATTGTTACCAGAGATAAGTTTCCATCAAAACCTTGGTATTTAGCTGTTCCTCACTTCTCTACTCAGTAGCTTCCCAGAGGAAAGCTTTCTGAGTTTTGCATGGCTGATATGCCTGGATTTCCTCATTGCAGGAGGCTTGAGGAGTTTGTGAAAAAAGTCAAAGTCCAACATAGTTCCCAAACTTCAGCGGTTTGAATACTCTCTGGAGATTTTTGAAAACAATGAAGAGGAGAAGGTGCTTCTGTGGGAAAGAAAGTTGTCCAACAGATGCCATTGGCTTACTAGGGGCAAGTTTGCATCAATTGTCACTATGCAGGTTAAGACAGCATTTATTTTTTATATTTAGTTTTGGGTCAGCTGACTCTGGAGGAAGTAAACCACTAATTTAGATTTCAATTTAGAGCTTAATGTATACCCTGTGGGGCTGGAAGAATGGCAGTATAAGTAAAAAAATTAATGTGTCTTTTGGTAGAAGAGTGGTATTATTTTAGAATTAGATTATGTCACCAATAAGAGCTCAATAATGTTCAGCAACTACACTGACACCAAAGATGCTGAAAGAAAGAGAAATCCTAATGGCCTTAGCAAAAGAAAGGAATTCAGAACTTGGCTTGGCTTATAAAGACCTCAAAGTCTGAAAACATGGAAGATCTTATGGGAAATGTGCATTGAGTAAACCAAATCAAATTCAAAAGCCTTTGAACTGAAAGAGTGCAAAGGCAATGTGGACTGAAGGGAATGAGCCTAAATTGAAAGAAGAGTTGCTTAGGTTTAGCTAATCAGATTTCATAGAGATTTTTCTCTAAGTTAAGATGATTTCAGGGCTGATGAGATGCAGTAATCTGGAAAGAGACGCAGTAATCTGGAAAGATTTTTTTTGATCTGGAATGAACAGGCAAAAGGACCTGAATGTTGAGGCAAAGGGAAAAAGTAATATGCTGCATTATTTCTACTTTCATGTCAGACATCTTAGGTTTGAGCTTTACTTTGAGCTACCATGCCTAGCACTGAAGGTTTCTTTAACAAATTGTTGCTGACAAATTGGAATTGTGATGATGAAGTGGTACAGGTTTTAATTTATTGCAATTTTTTTTTGTTGGGTAGGAGGAATAGAACCATGTTTTCCTAAAAATACATTATCCATATTTTTCAGTAGTTTTACCTGAAAAAAAGAACTTATAGTTATTGGGGAAAAAAAAGTATTTAAAGTGATTATTTATGTTGTCTGCAAAATAATATCAATTTTTTTTTCTCCACAGTAAAACCAACAGTTATTGATGTTGACATTTATGTTAACAGCATTGGTCCTGTATCATCAATAAATATGGTAAGTGACTTACTTACAAAGATTTTTATCTGGAGTGCTGATCTTGGCATCAATACTAACTTTTGAAAAAGACACTAAATACCACAGTGATAAGTTGTTTTGATTCTGATTTGCTCCTGTTTTTGTGTCTCATCAGGAGAACAAACCTATAAGCTATATCATGTTCTGTGTTGTCTATTGAAAAAGATGGTAGTAGATCTTGAAAATGGTGCTGGTAGATCTTCAGTGGTGAAATAGCCATCTTAGAAAAAAAAAAGTATGAAGTGAAGTAATTTTCAAGAAAACTCTTGAGATGTTGTTTCAAGATGCAATCAAATATACAGAACTTAATAATGTGGAGTTAATGAAAGTCATCTTAAGATAACAGCATATTTATTTGGAATTCATCATCTCTTCAGTGGTTGCTTTTCTTTCACTGAGTTACCAACAGTCTTGAATGTAAAAGTATAATTTTGAAGAAGTTATACATAGATGTACTGCACCTGTAAAGGCTGGAGAAACTGAAAGAGTGTGATAGTGTGGCTATAACAAACCTATTAGGTTACCTGTTAGGTAACGGTGTTGGTCCTGTGTTACAGTCTGAACTCTAGGTCTTTCCTCAGTGCTGCAGTAAAATATTCAGATTTAGAAAGCATGCTGAATGTTTATGTAGCTATGGGATTATGGGTAGCTGTGGCTGCTTGTGCAACTTGTGAGTTTGGATTCATCATATTATTCCCCTTCTTAAATTAGGTTGATTTTTTTTTTTTAATACAACCTGGAAATGGAGGACCTGTTAATATCTTACTGTACTTAGAGATTTTAAAATAACCTCTTCAAAGCAATGTCTCTTTTCCACAATGGCATTCAAAGGCTGTCATGTACAATGTTCCTATAAGAATCTAATGAATGCATTGCATGTATCTTTTGTATTTTTGGAAGAGAAGATCCTGAATTTCAAAGGTGTCTGTTCAGCCTTATTCTTTGGTTTTGCCTATAAATATGAAAGAAGGCAAATCATTGCAGCATATCAGATACAAGGTGGTCAGAGACTCCTATGCACCCTGGCAGTTGAAAATCTGGCAAGTAAACACAGAAACAAATTATGTGCTGTGGACAACTTGGTGTCATATTCAACGACTGTGAAATATGTTGATTGATATGTCATGTGAAGCATTGAATGTCAAGCAATGGGAGTAGCTGCTCCATTCCTGAGCTAATAAATAGTTAATTATCTTGCCCTTCCCCGATGGCCTACCATAATGACTTCTGTTAGACAATTTATTAAAAAGGTCCTCTGGCTTGCATTTACTCTAGGAATGGGCATTCTGTTCAAAAGTGATGGGGACAATGTGTTTTTGCTCTTTGCCTCTCTGAATTAGTTAGTAAGTAGAATTTTGGGGTGCTGGAAATGTGTGTGGAGTAATAAGAAAGCAATTCATCAAAACTACTTCAGGTAGAAGGAAAAAATTAGTAGCAGAAGAAATCTGTGAGTTTTGGAAGATTATTGTAGCACAGTCTTATGCATTAACTTCAAATTCAAGATACCCTTTGAGTTCAAGATACCCAAAATAGATAAATGCACCAAAATATCAGTTTTAAAAATGCATATTGTATCTCTTTTATAGTCTCATTAGGATAGTTAATGAGTGTATGATATTGAGATATTTCTTACTTACAGCTGAAGAAAAAATATGTGTAATGTGTAAGGGCAGAATGATAAATAAAATAATGAAAGACAAAATGTAGGTATCTGAGGTTTAAGGACTCAAGACTGCATAAAGTTATATTTAAACTTTTGAAGAAATGGACATTATTTCAGATGTGCTTGTGGACAGCACATCCTACTGAAAGTGAATCTGAACTACCTTAGTATTTTTTGAACTTAATTTCTGTTCTCAAGCCTAATTACCAATATAGGAAATTAACATTAGACACTCAAATGTAGCAAGCTTTTGTCCAAAAGCTCCATTTCTGCTCTGTTACTTTGGAGTTTGTCCAAACATACATAAGAGAGCAGTAATAATCTTGCAGTCTCGAATTTACAATGAAGATGGCAAGTCCTCACAAAATTGCAAGCCACTGTGCTGTATGATGGCTTATCTCTGAAGTGGCAGAACTGATTGGGAAGCTTCTTTTCCCCTGGTTTGTTATTTCAACTGTTTGGCTACAGTATTCAGTAGCCATCATTTGGTCTACTGGAAGGAAAAATCAAACACTTTTCGGAATTAATAATCTATTTACTTTTAAGTAAGCAGTTTTTTATGTAGACTGCGAACTGCTGAAGCATGGGAGCACAAAGAGCTGAACAGAACTAGAAGCTAGAAATTACCTGTGTCAGAGGAAGAGGAAGAAAGGGACCGTCTTCAGTCTGATATCTATCATACAACTGAAGTGTTGAAGGGAAAGGAATGTGCATGAAAATCCCATTTCAGGAGAAAAAGAAAAGGGGATTCTTGGCAGAACACACCTGTGTTCTTTTCCTCACCAGGGCAAGAACTTTTAACTTTTCTTCCCTTAATTATTATTAAAAGCTGAGCTGTTCTGTCCAGGCAACTCAATAAGGTGGTGGTTGATTGAGCAAAAAGAGTGATGATTACTTTGATTTCCATCTCTTCTATTTCAAGAGTGAGATCATCAGCATGTACAAGGCAGACTTTCCTGCTGTGTACTTCCAAACTTAGACCTTAGCTCAATTACTTTTTTCTTAGTCTGCAACACTTCTGAGGGAAAATCATGTGGAGCTTCTCTAGAAATCAAACTCTGCATGAATATTTTCTGATCAGTTTTCATCAGTGATTTTCATCTAGTGGGTGAAACCTAGGAAATAATTTTCTTTAAAATATCTTTTCAATGGGTGTTCAGCCGAATGTTCGAGCCGGTTTTGTTGAGCAAAGCTTTTCAGATGTCACTAACTGTTGCAATTAGGCTTAGACTTGAGTATGAATATTAATATCTAACTGTTTCTTTAACAGTCAGGAAAAAGACAGTTGCTATCAAACACCTACTTGTAGCAGAGTTAATCTCAGATGAACTACATGTGAATACAAGGAAGAATGAATCTTTTTAATCTGAGGCTGCAACTGCCACAAGGGATAAAAATGTTAGGGACCCCATCAAAAAGGCTTCAAGTCAAAGGAGAGGTAATGTTCTGGGCAAAGATACCATAATCCACAGGAATATACGGCTAACGCTGCATTCCAGACCTTTTGCTGAGAGTTTCTGGCACTTCCCCTAAAAGTCTTACCAGTGTCTCATATTCTAGGTACTTTCAATATGTCTATTTTAAACCTCAGGATTTCCAGAAAGAGCAAAACAGTAATGTGGTTGGTCTTCTATTAGAGACTCATCATTATAATATCTTTATGAAGAAAATAGAAACTTGTTTTCTTAATAGACAGGGGAGACTCTTCCTTTGTCTGTGACGTGGAAGATTTCTTTGGGTCATGGTTTAAAAAACCCAATATGAAGAAATAGATATTGTGTAATATTAGACAAGGAAAAACAGTCTGAATAATGAACTGAGTGATACTAGGAAGTGGTTGTGAGTGGCAGTAGCTTAAAGAAGTAATTTCAGCATTTTTAGTTATGACATGATGTTATGAAATGGTAGATACTATTGATGCTAGGAGTATTTGGAATTTAAAATTCCAAGATACATGAATTCCCATTCAAAACATTTAGGCTGTCTTTTTAATAAATGAAAGCCATCTCATGTGGAAATATCTTTATAGATAAAGGCCAGGATGTCTGTCCTTTATCAAGAACGTATTAGGATGTGAGCGTAGACTCATTTAAAATATACAAAACCTGGTTTAGTCAAAAGTAAATGACAAATGCATTCTATGAGCCAAATTATATGTTACTGTGTGCACATTATAGCTCTTTGTCTTGGTTTTCATCATCTAATAAAGTAAGTTAAAGAAATCTACAATTTGCCATTTCAAGGTGCAATGCCATTAGAGACATTAGGTTGTAGGATGCAAGATTTAGATTCAATCTTTTCTTATTGAAAATCTTTTTTTAAATCTGTAATTATAATGAACACTTTTCCAGTATATCAGGAAATCTTAAGGATCTTCTAAATGAGTTATTTTAATTAATTTTTTAAATTTTAGAATTAATTTTCAATTTTTTTCTCCATGCTTTATATTGTAAACCAGATGTATGAATTCCATATCCCTCAGTTTTTATATATCTGTCTTTTTAATTTTTTTTTTCTTTAGTACTTTCCATTGAAAAAGGTGTCCAGGAAGCATGTGATTTTGCATTAAAACCCATAATCCATTTTTCGTCAACCCTCTGGTTCCTGTCAATAGCTGTAAAGGTTTATAGATTGCCTTGTAAACCATAGGCTTAACGTGACTTACTGTAGCCTGGTTTTCTACAGATAAGCAATACTGGCATGTCTATAAAAAGAACAGAAAAGGGAAAGAGACCAATAATCAAATTAGGAACTAGACATAAATAGTGGGAGAAAAAATCCCCTAGAAGTAGTTTCATGAGACAGAAAGGTAAACACGCTGAGATTAAATAGACTATTAAACTTAGGTGGCATTAAAGCCTGTGTATTTGTGCATTCACACATACAGGGTTAACTGAGTAGCTACAAATTGCTAGTGAAGGAAGAATTTTATGCCTGTGTGGTTTTTGCAACTGGAGTCTCATTTTAACACAGCTGTACAGAAAGAATGTTGAAGAGAGTGTTAGAAGCAACTTTATAAACTGTACTTACCTGTCCATAAAAATAGTAATTGGTTACCTGCTAGTCATCTCTTTATTCTCAAGTATTCTTAAATGGCAATTCAGAGTGCTTCTTTTATGTACTTCATTGCTTCATTCTATTGTGTCCACTCTCTAGGCTATGCCATATATCTTTATGGGTACTATATTTTCCATTTGTTCAGTTAAGTGTTCTAAAATAAAAGCAATTTTGACTCTATTTTACCCTTTAATGTATTGGTAGACTTCTTTGAACTTCAGTTTCAAAGTCCCCACATGCTCATTTTGCTTCTCCACTGGATACTATAGGCATCTTAAAGAATAGACTTGATCTGGGGTCTTGTCTAAAGTACTATTCAAAGCTTATAATTAGGGCTGAATTTCTTGCATACTTTCAGTCTTTATGTCTATTTGTTTGACATGTCTATTTGTCTTTATGTCTATTTGTCTAAGTTATTGTTAGAACAGCTGCAGTTCTAGAAACATAGCCTGCTGAATCTTTCCATCATATGGCAAAGCTATTTTATAGCCAGATTTTATCCCATTTTCAGCCCACTGTGAAATACCCCCAAGTATTTCCTTTACAAACATCTTCTCAAAGATAGTGCAAGTCAGTGTTTGAGCACAAGGCTGATGTCCTGTTCATTATTTACTTGAAGTGTGTTTTTCTAACTCTATCTCACTATCTCACCTATCTATTTATAAAGCAATTGTGTAGGGAGATGGTTTCAGTTATTTTTGAGGAGTGAATTTTCCAGTTGATGAGTTCAGATAATCACTAAAATAATGGAATGCCTTGGGCTATTTGTATTTTTCCCTGAAAATCTTACAAGCTCCTTTGTTGCACTGTGACCTAAGAGAACACTCATGTCCTGGACTAAATTTTAGTCTGAGTGGGTCTGTTTGTTCACGAGGACTAATATACTAATCATACACTTAAACATTTTTCTAGATTATGATCAGGTTACTGTTCTTGTTTCTAGATCATATTTATATCCTGTCATTAAGTTTGGATCTCTCATAATAAAAAAGGTATGCATTATAGGAAACTTTTAAGATGAATGGACTTTTTTCTGATAAAATAAAATTACCTCACATACAGGCTCACTCTTGTTGCCTTAAGCTCTGGCAGTCAGTGCCTCGCTATGAAGATATTTCTGGGAGGTAGCAGTAATAAAATGAAACTTGAATCTATTGGCGGCTTCTGTTCCACCACTGATCTTGTGAGAGGCTTGTATAATCACAAAAGTCAAACTGACTGGAAAAGAGGAAGCTGGGGCTGGGGAAATGAACACGGATTGATTTTTTCACATACCATCTCGGCAGCCTTTACATTTGGTCTTCTCTAGAGCTTCACTTTGTGTAACTAAAACAGGGCCTGGGAGATAGAGACTTGGATAAAGAAGGGCCTTAGGCTGCTCTTGTTTGAGGTGCAATGGGATGGACTAGAATAATGTTAATTTTTCTGCAATTGTAGCTTGTGTGCTGTGATGTGCAGCAGTAAAATACATACTGCCATAATTTACTGCATTGGCAGGAAATCCAGTTTACTTCTTGGAGGAATGATAGATTCTGTGACAAGTCTTTGGTAATGGACTGATCTTAGGTCTGCTGCTCTGTCTTATCAGAATTCAAGCACATTGTCAAATATGGATGAACTTAGCCTTAGAGTTGTCTCAAAAGGTGTATGACAAATGAGCAATTTAATTTCAGTAAGATAGGAAAATTAAATGTCTCATCTGCTCAGTAGTGGATATTAAAAAGATTTGAAGAGCAGCTAGGCTGAATGTTTTTTTTTCATAGATAAACAGGGTGACAATATGTAACAGATACGTCCTCTTTGAGGTAATGTATTAGCCTTCACACAGAAAGTGGAAAGAAACTCCTTTCCAGCTTTTAGAGCTGGAAAGTTTTTAAAACTTTAAAAGTTGAATCCCAGTTTTTAAAGCTTAATTTCTCCCACCTCAATAACCTGTTTCTGGGGCCTGCAGGCTTTAGGCTTTAGAAGTAGTGTGCTCAGAGTTAAAGTTCCTTTAAAAAGCAGTAGTTGCCTTTCTTGTCTGTTCAGCGATACATAGCTTCACATTCTTTATTGGCAACATTTGGGAAGGTTGGTTTAGAAAAACTATGGCTAAATTGCTGTAAAGAGCACTGAATTACTTTCGGGTAAATTGACAATCTCTTGGCCTAAATCAATTTCAATTTTGAGTGGTCAAGTGTTTATCCACTTTATTTCAGAGTTTGAGCTTTCCATGATTGCTCCATGAAAGAGTAATTACTTTTCTGTTGACCTGTTTATTGGATTCCTCAATGATATTGATGTAATTTAAACTATGGTTTTGAGAGTTTGGTCTTCCTTAGTGCTTTCAGTTATGGATTTATTCAGGAAGCAAATGGATGCTGCTTATTTGTTCTGTAAGTAATAGAGATGTACTAATAACAAGTTGTCATAAGACTTCATGGCATAACTTTCTGGGAATGTAGACCTAGATGTCATGGCATCCATAGAGCAATTCTAGCAGCATTATTAATGTGCTTGGTAGTTAGGAAAAAATAGCTGAATACAGTGTGACCCCCTCTAAACCATTATTGGGCCACAGAATCATCTTCAGTGTTTTGTAAAGTTTTTTGGTTGGTAAAGAATGAATACTATTCACCAGCATCATTTGAACAGCAGAACAATAATCAGCATTTTCCACACCATTATTGCAAAGAGCAAAAGCCAGAAGAACCTCCCTACCTTACTTTTTTTTCCATAAGAGAACTTGTCATCATTCTAATTGGTCATAATTCCTTTTTTTATCAGATTGCTGAAAAATAAGGTTTAGAGAATTGTATTACATTTCCGTTCAAGTTTTTTTAGTGAACACGATGTCCCTTGACTCTTAAGAACTTTCAGATATGCTTTTTCTGGTATAGACAAGGTATTTCTACTGAATGATTGCACAGAACTGAAGAATAATACAAATGCTTGGTTTCTGCAATTAAACAGGTCTACAGCCTGCAGGGCTGTATTGTATCCCAGCACTTCCATGCTTTTGCTAACACCGAACACTTTCCTTCTTTTAAATTAAAGTAGTCCTAATTTATTGCTTTCGTGGTCTGGAAAAGGGGCTTTTATGTGGTAAAAAATAGTGGTATTCTAGGTTTTTTATATGTTTCCATAGCTTTCTTCCTCAAAGGTCTTTCTACCACAGTCTTCTTTTGTATCTGCTTTTCATTAGACTTTTAAGATACAGGTGGTTCTGTTAGATTTTGTGTTGCATTGGGCAAGTTGCTCTCTACACTTAAAACTTCTATCTTCTCATGAAACTTTGTGGCTCTTTTCCTGCTTCTGCAAATTTTATTTGCAACGCTTGAAAGCTGAAGAGGTGTTGTGAGAGGAAGCTGTTATTATAACTATTATTAACTTTTTGTACACTACACAGAAGCAGATAGTTTTGACCTCAGAGTTTTGAATATGTTTTAGTTAAACATCTCAGACATTAAAGTGTAGTCACTGCTGTAAAATTTACAGCAGGCATTTTAATGGTAATATAATAATTTTACTAACTGTTGAGGTTTTTTTTAAGTTATAAATGGTAAAGATATGGAAAATATTCAGGGGTCCAGGAGAATAAATTCTCAAGGCTGTTGTGAGATTCTTAAACCAAAGAAACTGCTATCATCCTTTCTGTCTGTTTCCTGTGCTTACCCCATAATTTATCTAGCAAATTGCATTTATTGGGAGACTTGGGAGCAGGGATAACTGATTCTTGTTTTCTTGCAATTGCTTTTGCATATTTTTCAAGGAGATCAAAATTTTAAAAAGTATTTAAGGAACTTAGTAATGGGAGGTATTAAATACCTAACCTTAATACCTTTGTAAACATGGCCCTCTATTTGTCAGGTCAGATTTATGAAAGTTACAACAGGTTCGTAAAAGCATGAGGGTGTTAAGCTCTTTCTTACAGTGTCTAGCTTAACATAAATTCCAATGGTTACATCAGCTCTACTGATATTTTCCTTGCAAATTTAGTGAATATTTGAATAAGGTGAGATTAGAAATTTAGACAAATCTGTATGATTCTTGGCATACCATAAGAAATTTGGTATGATTTTTATAAGTATTATTCCTTAGGAATTCTGGCCTGAACAAAAAATATGTCATAATAATAGGATTGTTGTATCTGTTTTGATTTGAGATTTCAAATAACAATGTTTGAAGGAAGGAGTTTAGGCCAGCTGTTAGAAAGAAAAATGGAAAAAACACTTGGTCTTGCAGATTCTTCATCATGTTGACATAGACACAGTGATGATTACACTATCATGTAATTTGCTTCTGTATTGCTATTCTTCTATGAAGCCAAAAGTTCCTGTGAAGACTATGCAAGAAACAGAACAAATGTGATACAGCACAGGGAACTGCAAGAGAGGAGGAAGGCCAAAAATGGTTGGAGGCTATTTTGAGAACATTTCATAAGAGAGCCATGCTATTTCAGACCTCCTGGTCCTTCTCCTCAAGGGAGATTACTAAGTCCTTCAAAAGAAGAATTCTGGAAACTAAATTTCATAATCCTGTTGAATACAGAAAAGCACCAGATCAAAAATGGCGTGGGTATTGTGGCTCTGCACTTGTGCTCCTGGTAATCTCTGCAAGTGGTAATTGCTCGTCACCTTTCCTCTGTGTTGCATCTTTTTCTGCTTCAGTTTTATGTCCTAGCCTTTCTCTCTGTTGTCTGTTAATTAATTAATCTTGTTTTTACTCAAAATATGTTTATCTAAACAGGCTAGAAGTTTGCAATGGTTCTCTCAGATAAGAAAAAGGACATGTGTGCCCAAGATTTTATGACTTTTTCCACCTGTATTGTCTAACCAGTAAGTTACCTCTGTTTTCAGACCTTGCCTTTCAAAATCCTTCTTGGAAACAGTAGCTAGTGAACTCCAGGGATAGTGAGCTTTGTCTGATAGGTCATGTTTGATAAAGTGTGTTGGCTAACTGAGACAAAGAAATAACTGTCATCTGCTTACATACACTCCATATATCAGACTATGACAGCTCTATGCTTTCAAATGGCTTTCCAGGTAGGTATTTCCCTGAGGTATATTTGCTGCAGTGTGCACAGCATGTATTTCTCATTACCTAGAAGGCCTGTAGATAGAGGTCAAATTAAAAAGCAATCAAAGTTTTTAATTATAGAAAGGTGCAATCCTAATATTTACATTTATGGAGATTATTATATTGGAATCAAAAAAGCTTTTTTAAAAATTTGCCTAAGAGTGCCAATTTCTGAATTTTACTGCTCCTAGTAACTGAAGAATTGGGATCGCCAAAATGCTTGCTGGTCTTCCCCACTGCAAATGGAGATAAAAAATTTCCTCCGGTATTACTTACCTGTCTCAGTCTTGGTCTTCATTATTCTGGGTGAACTTGTACCTTGAGCACATGCTCACTAAACATCTGTCTGTCTTTAAGGCAAAGCAGTTTCAATTTTCCTAAGCTGGATTCATGCATTATGCAAATGTTACTTCATTAGACACTGAGATGAGCTATCAAGCTATATTGTTTGGTCAGAATAATGTAGGCTCAATGCTGATTTGAAATCAGACTATCAATTTTGGATAAATTCAGTTCATGCAATCATTTTTGCTTGTGATTCAATTAGGGCATATACAGTGATAGAGGTAAATGCAGTCAATGATTTTGTCTCTGTTTCTGACTTATTCTGATACCTATATGCAGTGTATGACACAGTATAAACAATAAAAGAGCTAAATAAATCTCTCAGAAAGTGAATAGAACTATGCCAGGCATAATTTTGAGCCATGTTCTCCTAAAATACTCCACACTGAGAGTCTAATTATAAGACCTAAAATTACCCAAAGTTGATTTTGGCGCTAGAACATGTTGGATCCTCACTGCCTTCTGTCTTTTCTTTGAATTTGCACTGTTCGGAGAGTGCAAAGTGGAACACCTGCAAATTGGGGAATTTCTTCTGTGCTGGATGGGGCCAAATAAACAGGAGATGTATACAGTATCAAAGGAGCTGTCTGATATTGGGGTCTGAATTCCACAGGGGACCCAGTTTCTCACCTGACATAACTGTTTGAATTCATCAGTGTAAATGTAAATATGTTCTGTGCTAGCCTGCTGCTTCCATATTTCCTTTTACCTAAAGTACTCCTTACTGTTTCCAGATTAAGAGGTAAGACTAGGAGTTTTTATTTAGAATAGTGTTATAATTTGGTATATCATTCTTTACAGAGTATATTAGAAAAGGTAAAGGAAAAAAAAGGACTGCAAGATTGTTTGATTCCACTATCCTGAAATCTCTTTATCTTCATTGTTTTCCCTGCAATGTGTTCTCTAAATCTCTGGTGTCTGAAGCTGTATTTATGTAAATAGGCCTGAGCATTACTTTGCCATCTGGATAGTACTGTAAAAATGACATAAAGAAAAGGAAAGTGAAAACAAATATAGGAAGCCTGGGAGAATTTCTTAAAAAGAGAAAACTGGACCTGTATTTTGAGAGCTGCCTAGCTGGACCAGAGTTTTTGACAGACTGTGGCACAGCTAGGTTAGCTAACTGAAAAGAGGCAGATTAAAAGAATTATTTGTGAATTTCATCTGGATTTTTAAAAAGTCTGGCTAAACTGGCATTGTGTGATTGTTCTAGATAATGATAGCTGCTACACTGAATGTTAACTTGTGTAAATTATTTGGTTTAGCTCAGATATATTAATGAAGTTTTTGTTGACATAGTAGTGTTGAGGAATGTGGCTTCTTTCTAGATATCTCACCACCTCTTACATGTGGAATTGTTTTTTTTGTGTTCTGTTACTCATATGTTTCAGCCTGTAAAAATAAAGACAGCCTAATATATCTCTCAAATTTCAAACTCTTTAGAGATCTAGAGTTACGAGGATCTTTGTAAAAGGCTTTTAATAAAATGACAAACAAACTAGCAGTCAAAATCATAATTTAATTAAATTAAGGAGCATGCCAAAAATCTGTCAGCTTCTAAATAAATGATCTGATTTATGCCAAGTATCACATGGAAGCCAAAGTCAGGAACTGCATTTGAAAGTGCTTTTTGAATATTTTGTTTCCAATGCAGTGTTAAAATGCTCAGCTTCTATTTTCATTCATAATTTGAAGCTTGTCCATGGACTTAATCTTAATTTGTTTGAACTGAGCATTTTTCAGAATGAGATGAAGGACAGGGTCAGTTTCACACAGAAAAAAACTGTAGGCAATTTTAGCTTTAATTAGTAATTTGTTCCTGTGGCACTATATTGGACAATAAAACTGCAACAAAAATGGTAAAATAAGAGTATAAGTACTTGGGGTTGATGCTATAATCTAATTAAACATCTATGTAAAATTTTTCTTTGCAAAAAGTGGATTTCAGATTAATATTATAAAGAACAGCAGATATATATTATAAAACCTTGCCAAAGGCAGTTCAGACAGTGGTTTGGCTCTGAAGCAATTATAGGAACATGTGTTTTTTTCACTTTGAAAAGCAAGTGACCTTCTACCTTTCAACGAGCTTTACTATGTCATGCTAGTTAGAAATGACATTAAATTTTAAGACTTTGGAGGGGGAAAAATGGTGCATTTCCTGTATGTCAGAAATGCCTTCTGTTGTCTCTGAGAAAATCTGTCTGCAAGTCTGTTTTCACATGCTCTGCAGAAAAAAATGGCTTTAGCAGCTTAAATCTCTGATTCCACCTGTGTTGTACATGTTTTAGTGTGAGTGTGGGCCAGATTTTCTGGAGAGCTTACATTTGAGCTACTGCATCTGGTGTAAAAGAGCAATGTTCCATGCTACTAGTGATCTTGCTGTAGTGCGGCAGCAAGGAGGAGGGAGTTGAAAAGTCAAAGTTATGGTTGATTTTTTTTTCACTTGTACTCCAGCATGATAAAACAGTCCTGCGTTTCCTGGTAGTCTACCATAGTTTTGCAAAATTAGTTCCTCCTTCAACATACACATGGTTTCTCTGATCTGAGGCTCTTTGTTTGGTACAGGAGTTTTCCTTCTTGCTATTGTAGTTCAAGCAGCTGCTTGTAGGGACCCAACAGGAGGGCCTTGAGATTGGAGCAGCAGAATGCAGCTCCAGTGGAACGTACTTCTGAATTCTGTCAGGATTGGTGCTGTGACCACTGCCCTGAGGAGCCTGTTCCAGTGCCCAACCACACTCTGGGTGAAGAAACTTCTCCGAATACCCAATCTAAACATCCCCGGACACACGTGCCATTCCCTTGGATCCTGTCACCGGTCACCAGAGAGAAGAGATCAGTGCCTGCCCCTCCACTCCCCCTCATGAGGAAGCTGTGGACTGCAATGAGGTCTCCTCTCAGTCTGAACTGAACAGACCAAGTGACCGCAGACATTCCTCATACGGCTTCCCCTCCAGGCTGTTCAACATCCTCACGTTCTTACTTTGGATATTCTCTAACAGTTTAATATTTTTCTTATATTGTGATGCTCCAAACTGCACACAATATTCAAGGTGAGATTGCCCCAGTGCAGAGCAGAGTAGGACAGTGGCACAGCTGGTGTTGCTGTGCCTGATGGACTCCAGGACAAGATAAGACAGATTAAGTGGCAGGTTCAACATATATTTTTAAGCACATACTAAAGCTAAGTGGAAAGGCCGTCCATGCTGTCTGGACTCTCCTTATATTTCTCTCTTTACCATATCCTTAAGTGCCCGTTTCCTTACTGTAAATTTGCATCAGCTACAAATATTATGGGCTTTCCTAGGAGAGCTGGAAAACAGGGGCGTCCACGTGGTGTTGCTTCTGTACACAACTGAACACACTATGACTTACTGCCATTTAATGATCTTTGCTGCAGGCAGCAAAGAGATGTAAGTTCTGCAAAAAGGCACGATTTAGGTAGGGTTTAAGATCCTGTTGCTGTTTAAAGAAAGTATTTTGATTTCTTAATCAGCTTGTCCTAAATTTCTGGGATTTCCAGTGAAAGTAGCTTTGAGACTTAAAAGGCACTGGTATTGTGTCAAGCCAGCTGTATTCCATCTTTGGTGGAATACTTGTATTAATCTTAGTTTTACTACATAACTTTTGTGTATCTCTATAGATGATGTATTGGAAATGGCTAGGGATCTCACTTTCTGGTGGAAATTCAAAGGGTTTTAACACAGAATCCATAGGTATATTACCTGACAAATAGTTTTTGGAGGGTGGATTTCCTGCATGTTGTTTGACTTAAGCTTTTTCAGGACTAGTTTAAAAGAAACAAATGAACTGGAAAAAAGAAAGTTATATGAAACTCACTCAGAGTCAACATGAGATGATCCTGCAGAAAGTGTGGCAGCCTTTTGAGCAGAAGGGCTGCTGGGTGGTGGAGCTGGTTGAGGAGAATGGACAATTTGCTTTTGTGTTTTCTTTCCTTTGGATAAGCTGTAAAGTGACATGTCTCATTTGAAACCTGTGAGTTTCTAATAGCCTTTTAAAGAGCAGTTTTCTACTCATGAGCCAGGAGAATTTCCTGAACTTGAAACAGAGATAAAGTGAGTGATTAAATAATTAGAAGCCTTTCTGATTGAATGTAGAAGAATGTAGATCACAATTTTTGCCTGGCCTAGAAAAGAGCCAGGACTTGAGTTCAGGAGTTCACTACTGAATCCTACCCAAACTAGGTATTTAGTTGTTGGTAACTAGGTTGATTTTGTTTTTGTTTTTTTTTTTTTCCTCATTCTGCAGTCATTTCCACGAATATCTTGCATCCCTCTTCAGTGGTTGTTGCAGATACTCAGAATACAAAAGAAACGTAACTTATATTTTCTAAATGTAGGATGAGTAATTCACATTAGAGTGATTAAAAAACTGGATGAGGAAAGTAACCTGGCTCATATTTTGAAGGGAGACACTATGATACACTCCAAATAATACCCCATATTCTATTTCCATATAATTTATGAAATGTTTTTACTGGGGGGAATGCAAGGGTTAACAAAAATCTTTATTTTCCCCTAACTATTCTGATATAGTTAAGCAAGAAACACTCCTTGAATAAAGAAGATAAAGGCTTAAGTGGAGGTTCAGTGTGATTTGCTGGAAGGCATATGACATATGGTAAATTCTATGTCGTGTTAGAAGAATTCACTTGTTGGAAGTAAGGCTCTACAGCTTTTTGGCATGTAAATCAAATCCCTGCTCACTTGCTGATTTAAAATTAGTGCATTATGAAATCAGCCTGCAGTTTTTAATGTCATTCATGTGAATGGTCAAAATCTGTTAGTCTACAAACACATTCTTCTATTTTCTATAGTATATGTTTTGCAGAAATTAACTTTAATCAATGAATTATTAATTACAATTCTTGCCTTGCCAATACTGTGTAGAAATGTCTCTATTCAAGATCCCATTGTTTGGTTCTGTATTTTCTTGCAGATTACCAAAGCTGACACATCTATCCAAGCCACAGCTTAAGGAGCCTGAAAGTAGGAAGTACAGTATGAAATACTGTTTCTTTTCTGCTTATTCTTCCAACAGATTCTCTGGAGATCAGTTTTATTTTTTTTATCATCTCTAGTTCTTTCAACTAATTTTCTCCTCTCAAAAATTTTGCATACTTTTAGAAAGTCTTGGAAGTAAATATGATGATGTTGTTTTGGGGTTTTTGTTTTCTCGAAGGGACAACTGTGTGGCAAAGTTGCTGTCCCCTTGGCTTGTTGTTCACTTGCCTTGCCTTGCCTTTTCTCACCTGTGCTCACACCACCTCACTTTGTCTCTCCTCACCTCCCTTTCCTTCTGTTCTTTTAAGCTCTGGCACAAAGTTAGTAGCAACTGCTCTCTCACTCCCTCTGACCCTGTTAGGTGAGATGGGAAGGAGAATCAGAAACTTGTGGGTTAAGAACAGTTTAATAATTGAAAATATGATAGTAAGACTAATAATAACAAAATAACATTAATATTAGTGAAAAGGAAAGAGAGTTTCGCTCTTCATATGGAGAATTGAAATATTTTTTTAGAGTTCTCAGATGGCTCTGAATCTTGAATGTGTTTTTTTCTGATATAATTCAACTATGCAAGCCCATGGCTCAGTTTCAGTTTTTAATGGATCAGGTGCATGGCAACATGGTCTTTTCTACCCCTATTATTCTATAATTCTGTTAAGCTAACAGATTCCAAGAGCCCTTCTAAGAGGATTTGTTGATTTTCCTGTGGATGTTGGAAGGAAAAGACAGAATCACTTCGTACCTGCATCTCCCATCTTTTGCGTTGTAATAAAAAGTTGTTGCTGCTCATTATTCTTTCTATAGACTGTGCCCATAAAATTTTGCTAGACCTTTTCCTTAGCAAGGAAAAACTAGTGGGAATATTGAGGCTGTTCTTATGTCGGGTATGCAGGACTCAGTACAATCTTTTTGTGCCAGTCAAGTATGGAGGTGTCCCTGCTGACTGAGAGAAGCCATGAATGGAAAAATTGTTGGTTGTTGTCCTAGACATAATACAGGTAATGCTTCATGATGGAGGGAATAAAAGGTGTGCTATAAAGAAAAGAAAGTGTTGCCATTATTGTGGGATTTCTAGATGAGTCTACAAGCTAAAGGATATTTGGGCTCTTAGATTCCCAGTTGGCTTTGTGATCAGAAGGACCTTTCTAAATCATGCTCTTACAAAGGTTACAAAGGTGCAGCTACTTTGTGGATCCCAGCAGGATCTGCTTCACAGAGCACAGAGTCCCGTGTTTTTTAGTAACAGCTGTATATTGACTGGCTGGGTCTTTGCTACTGGTGAACACTGACTTGAAAATGCCTGTGCTTTTCACAGTGCTTTCCTAAACTGGCAGTGCAATCCCTGGCTGAGATTTCTTTGTCTGGAGATAATAATTTTGTGCCTGAGAGGGAGTTTTAAGTATATAATGGCAGTAAACAAAGCTAAATTAGTTAAAGGAGGAGAAATCTTTCAACAATTAGTAACTGAAAGTTTTATGGGAAGGATAGATACAGGTTTGGATATAACCTCAGAACCATGCTTGAAGACACTATTTTTTTATGCAGGGCAATAAAAGCAGAAGTTTTCCTCTAATTCGTTGAGCTGATTCCACGGTGCTGTAGGAAGCCATGTAAGCTAGTCCTTTTCATGTATTCTTCTTTAGTCTTACACCTAAAATACTGTTTTCCACTCCTGAGGATTGACTGAGCAGAATTTTCAATTTCTGAATGCAGAGAGTAGCATCTCCTCTTTTCCTGTGCTGGTGAAGAAGCACATCATAGGGCAGACATGGAATTGCTTTCCTTTATCTTTCTTGTCTTACATGAGAGCATTGAAATCTAGACTTCCAGATGCAATGTGCTGATTAAAGTAAATGAGTAGAGGAAGAGGTGATCTTTACACGCTGAAAAAAGGGAAATGGGAATCTGAAGGGAGAATTAGTTACTTTCTGGGGTTTAATTCATACAGTCTGCCATTGGCAGAGTTTGGAAATAAAGCTGAGGCGCTCTCTCTGTCTCCCATGTCTTTTTTAATGTCTTTTTTAAGAGTTCCTACTCCAAGCTGCTGGCATTACATGGCTAAGTGTAAATTATTTTACATAAGAGCAGCATATAATCCGAATACCATGTGGAAAGAGTGAATAAAGATACTGAAATTCATTACTGATATGTATTACAAAGTAAGGGGTCTTCTCTGTTTTCCTCTGCTTTATTTACCTATCTGCATAAAATAATTTATCTTTGCTTTAGTTCTTCTCATTTCCCTTGTGAAGTCCTATTTCTGCCTTTACTTTCCTTTACCTGCAGCTTATCCTGTCCTAACTTACACCATTCCCCATCTTTATAACATTTATTTCTCCCTGCCAGTGGACCTGTTGCACAGTTGACTACTCCTCCATAACTTATTCTCCACATGGTTTTGTGCCTTTTTTCTGCTGTCATTCTGCCATGCTTACCAGTTCTTTAGCAAGTGGGACATTTATAACAGTGTCTACAACAGAACTATAGTGAATTTTACCCTTCATATAATTTCTTCCTAATAAATATGATTAATATTAAAGGCCTACTACTACCCTAGTATACACACTGTACTGATACTCAGAATTTGAGGGCTGCTTGAATAAATGTCAGTTGTTACAGTTGTAACATTTTAACACTGCAAATGTCAATATATTCTAAGTAATGGTGTTTTCCTCTGTGTGAAGTACATTATAATCACTGATCGATGAATATTAAAATTTCCAAAGTCCACAGAAGTTAATCAATCCAAAGTTTATATGCTCTCAAAAGCTACAGATTTTTTTTGTTTGGTTTTTTTGGTTTTGTTTTTTTTTTTTTTTTTTGGTTTGGTTTAGTTTGGGTTGTGTTTTGTTTCTATGTGCAAGTAGAGTGGAATTCAAGGTAGCTCAGGATTAACTAAGAAAATGCCAAAGCAGTTGAAATTAAAATCCAGATTCCAAGTAATTTGGGTTGTAAAGCATTGCTTAAGGTGTATGATAGAAGATTCTCATGAGTTTAGGCATCCTTATGTGTTCATGGAAAAAATATTAGCAGCAGAAGCCTCTCATTTATTATACATGCAATTACAAAAATCACATGTGAAGGAGAACACAGGGGGGATGATTTTGACCTATCAGTGAGCTGGTTGAGAAAGACTGATGAAATTCAGGTTTGCTGTATTTATCTGCTCAGTTTATTTTTTCTTAAATGAAAGTCTTTAAAATCTGATTACAAGAGCAGGAGCAGTCCTTTCCACAGGCAGTCTTTCTCAGTGTTCAATACTGGGTTTTCCAAGTGGTAGACTAACTATGGGCAATCTTTAAAAATCATGCATAGATCAGAGTGTCTGTCTGGTAATTCCTTTAGATTTGAACAGTTTCTTTGTAGTCACAAGGAGACTGACTTGAGTCAGAAAAGATGGACACTTATGTGGTATTCCAGTCTAGCATAAAGGTTGTTTCAGTTGCAGAGTCAGAATCACAATCTTGTTTGCTATCATTTGCCACTCTGTCCATTTAGTTGGACATCTGATTCAGTCAATGCATGAATGTGCTTTTATGTATGTCCTTAGTATGAATGAAATTCATGTTTTCAATCCCTAATTGACTAGGAATGTGTGATCCAGCTAAACATAGCCTTATTTGGATGTGAAAAAGTGGCAATTAAGTACAAATATTTGTTATTAAAAAAAGTTGTTGGTATTGTTTTGCTTTTTAATTTACCAGAAAAAAAAAATATTATGTAGCTACTGATAGAAAAGAACTAGGGAAAAATAACTCTCATTCATGTTTAAAATCTTGGATTAATTTTGATTGCATGGGATTTTTGGAAGTCCAGTGATCTGATCATCTGGAAATCCAGTCATCTAATCCAGACCTCCGCCTAAAGCAGCTTCAGTTAGATCAGATTGCTCAGGGCCTCAGCCAGGGCAGTTCTGAGCATCAGCAAGAATGGAAATTCCAGAGCCTCTCTGAGCAGCCTGTTCCAGTTTGTTTGGCCACTGCCGTTGTTTAACAAAATCTAATGTATATCTAACTGGAAATTCCTGTGTTCTGTCTTGTATACATTGCCTCTTGTCCTGCCTCTGGGGAGAGTAAGGCTCCATATTCTTTATATACCCTCCCATTAAGGTAGCTGAGGAGCTCCCCTAAGGCTTCACTTCAGGCTGCATAAATTAAGTTTTCTGATTTTTTTTTAAACATATTTCATGTTTTCCAATCTTCTGATGATCTTGATGATCCCCTGATAGACTTACTCCAGTATGTCAGTGTCTTGTACTGGAATCCTCAAATTGGCACAACACTCTAGAGGAGGCCTCTCAAGGGCTAAACAGAGGGGAACAATCATGTCCTTCAACCCACTGGAAACGCTTTAGTTAATACCTATCATTGTGTGGTTGTCCCTTGCCCCCACAGCAGCATACTGCTGGTTCATGGTCAACTCATCCATTAGTCCTCGAGTCCTTTCCTGTAAAGCTATTGGTGTGGATTTATTTCCTTCCAGCTGCAGAACTTTACATTTGTTTATGTTGAGTTTCGTGAATTTTCTGTCAGCTCACTTCTCCAGCTTTTCAAGGAGTTTCTGAATAGCAGCCCAGGCCTTCAGCATGATGATTATCCCCAGCACTATTAATGCACACTTTTCCAGAATACCACCTCAAGCTCTGAGGTCACTAATGAAGATGTGAACGAGTACCACATTGAGTGATTGATCCCTGAGAAATGGTAATAGTAACTGGCTTCTAGCTGTACTTTGTACCACTGATGACACCCATGTGAGCCCAGTTAATTTTCCATACACTTTATAATCTGTTTGTTGAGTCTCTACTCTATCAATTTGGCTATAAGTGTAATATGGGAAAAATTTTGCATATTGTTTTTAGCTATTGGTAACTCTTAGAGTTCAATTTTCCCCCTCTTCATTTATTCACAATGCTGTGAATGAGGTTATAACTCTTCTTTTAATCTAAGCAATACTGACATTCTTTAGGAAGTGCATAATAGATCACGGACACATATGTAATATGGACATTGACTGTGCTCAGGTGTTGGAGGTCAGACAACTATGTGATTAATTCTGTGGCAAAATTTTAGCCTACCTATATAGGATTATTTATTACAGGGTGAAACTGACCAAGACACGATAAAGAGATATGGGGCCTTATGACTGGTTTATTTTTTTGGACTCTATAAAGAGGGAAAAAATGGATATGTAACTTTTCCTTTCTTTATATCCACAATAGTAGCTAATTACTGTCATAGAAGGATACACATTTTAGCTGATAACTTTTAAAAGGTAATTTGATTTTTGGGAAGAATGGGAAAGATCTGCATGACAAACTGTTAAAATCTCTCTAGAGATTATTCAAAATTTTCTCTTCAATGGCCTCCTCACGTAGTAACCGATCTTGATAAGCTGATGAAATGAAAATGAAATGTTAACTGTGGAATACCTTTATTGGCTGAACTAATCTAAAGATGAAAGAATACTTTGCCATTAGAAAAATACTGGTGAAGCTATCTGTGATTGCAATATTCTCTCAACCCCAACTGATTTAATTTAGCACTCAGATGAAACAGCAAGAAAGCTTCTTCCCAGCCTTTCTTAGCTGTGCTTTATCTTCATTTCTCTGGCCCAAGGAATGCTGACTGTCTAATCCACATGTAGAAACTGCTCTATTTTTAAGTCTGTGTCTCTTTGTGTCCAAGGCAACCATTTGAAGCCAAGGAAAGTCTAATATCTGCAGAATTTATTTCATGTATGTATGAGTCCAGCTACAGCAGGCTCTCAGGGTCTGTCATATTATCAACAGAAACATATAGAAATGCAGATATCATGAATTTGTCTCCATGGGATTAAAGCTAGCAACAGCTGTTGGGGCTTCAATAATGCTGCAGATGTTTGAACACAGAAATATGCTCCTTCCTTTAGCACTCATTTTTCACTTCCTTAAAAATAAGTTGTTTTTTATTTCCTGGGGTTTAGATTTTATTAATAGATTGGCCATATTAATTACAGAGCTATTCCAGCTTTCACAAAGCATTATTACGGTTGAGCAAAGTGCAAATGTTACATGCATACATTTGGTCTAATTAAGCAATTCAGTGCTTCGTTCCTGATGTTAACCAAGGCTTTGTGACTATCAAAATAGCATCAGCAGTGTACTAAAAGCATATTGAGGACCAGCAGTCCAAAAACTCACTAAAAGCATTGTGAAATACTTGCTTTAGCAACCTACAAGTGATTCACAGGCAAGGTAGTGTGGCTACGTACTTCTCAAGTTTTTGCCACTCTTCATTAAAAAAGGGAAAGTGCAGGTTTATACACATATTAATTAAGATTCACAGCAATCCTCCAAAAGATTATAACCCTATTCCTCATGTTTTAGAGGTATGTATGTATATTAGAACTCTGAAAAAGAGTTTCATGATAGTAGGCTGTTTCATTATAGTAGTTTCATGATAGTAGAACTCTTTTGAGGAAACTGAGTTGTCCTAGGAAATTAATTCAGTAAACAACTAGAGAATGGCAAGAGAGAGAAGAGCAAGATCATTATTACTCAGCCTGTTCTGAATTCTTGTTGTTTGGCTGGAATTGGAATTTATTGGAATTGATTCTTATTTGACTTTCTCTTTTGGGTAATGTTTTATTTGTACAAAATGAAAGCATTTTGATTTGGAAGTGACTCTTGCATCAATTTAGATTTTAGGTTTTTTCATCATTATGAATAGTATAGTCAAGAGAATAGGAAATAGCCCAGGAGATTGTAATTAATAGGATTTAAAGTCAAGAGGAAACAGAAGTGTGCGATATTACTATCCTTATACTTTCTCTAGTTTCTTGAAGCAGTTTGTCCACAGGTACTTTTGGTTTAGTTTTATAAGTACTAAAAAGAATGTTTAATAAATTGCTGACTTATACTCTTTCTTAATAACTCTTACCATTTTTATTTATCAATATACATTTGTCAGAGTTAGTTGGCTTTTTCCTGAAGTTTTGCCACTAGATTCTGTTAAACTGTGAATGTCATTATTTTGTTGAAAATATGAGAAGCAGAACCCTATATAAGCTTGAAACTGCATTTTGCTTCTTAGAAGCTTTTAATGATCCTTGTTCTTTCTGTTCCTCTATTAGCTGTCTTCAGCTGAATATAGTTTTTTTTTTTAATGGTCCCTCAGTCTCAGAAATGTTGTGGCAAGAGGGAGGTAATTGAGGAAGTCCTTGGAGTTGTAATTATCAAATATTAATAGCTTTATAAAGACTCTAGAATCAAACTAGAAAATTAATATATTTTATATCATCAGTTGTGACATTCAAGCCAATGCCAGGCCAGAGTAATAGGATTTTTTTTTTTAATAAAGGATGTTGTGTAGAGTATTTTTCAAGTAAAAATGGTTAAATTTGGCAAAATCTTCTCCTATTTCTTTGTCCTGCACATGAACATCCTAATTTACCCTTGATAATTCATGGAGATATGACTCTTGTTAGCATGCAATGTATAAATGACATTATATTAATTTAAGGGTTGGACATAATGATGGGCATTTGAGTGTAAAAGAATAGCATGAGAGGCTGACAAAGTCTTTCAGACTGTATCTAAAATTCTTGAAACAAGGTGAAAAAGGTTTTAAAACTCGCTGGAAATCCGCTGGTATTATTTTAAAGGTATGTTCAGCTAATTTATGTCGATTTTACTCAGCTCTATTTTGTTTCTGTAGATTCCATTGCTCAAATCTGTTCTTGCTTAACATTACTTTACTTTTCTTAAACCAAATGATTTTATGTTTTCTTTTTCCATCTTTATGTGGAAAAATTGAACTTGCTTCTTGCATGGTTTTAGAAAAATCTGCAATTCTAATGAATGTTGCTATGAAGTATACAAGAGCAATTTCATTAAATTACCAGGGTAGCAACAAGTTGGGTAGATAAAAGGCTGCGAAATGCTAAAAGCTGAAATACTTTTTTTTCTTTTTAAAAATAGATTTCTGAAACTTCTCTTCTAAATAGATTCTAAAGTTTTCAGGTTAACTTGCAAGTATAGCTATAATGTTTTAGCAACTTAATTAGGCATCCTTTAATTTAGCAATATTGAGTCATGTTCATCAGGGTTTTGAAAACTGAGAGCTATTTAATAAACATTAAACTGTTGTGAAATAGCTAATGCAATTAGCTAAATTGGCTAAAGCTGTGGTATTTTTACTTTGATTGATGATATGTTTAATTTATGAAAATTTTTCACTGTTATTTTGACCTGATGTTCAGCTTAGTTTGGAATTTATCACACCAGATATGTCGTGATGTGGAGCTGGGGAGAATGCATTGGGAAGGGACTTGGATAATTTTGATTGTATTTCAGACTCATCACTGAATTTTGATCAGTGCATTGCTCTTCTCTCTACTTTTTCTTACCTTTCCTTATAGATGAGTACAGATAATAAAATGCTGTTGTGATAAAGCTGTTTGCTGGGTGCCTGGATCAGGCAGGGTCAACCTACTATACCTGTAAATTTACAAAAATGTCCAAACTAGCACATCCCTAAGAAGTTACAGAACCCCAAACACTAGTGCCTGGTACTGTGCAGGCAACAGGGCTGTCCCAAGGACCTTATAATCTACAGGTAAATTGCTTTTCCCCATGTTTTGGTCTAGAAAATCCAGAGTTAGCGCTACAGAAATTATTTTCTGCAGAAAAGTAGAATATTTATGGGTTTTTGGTATTTTAATCCTCTACATTCTAACAGATTAGGGTGCCATGTGCTTGGGCAGTTAAACAGATTGATCTATTGTCTGCCAAACCTTTACCTAAATTAGTATGAGCAGTATTAGCAGTATGAATTTAAATATCTAATCCTGAAAAATATTAACTTAATAGGATCCTGTGTATTCTGGAATAAAATAAAATATGGAATTATTTTCCATATTATAAAAAGAGTATTTACACACTCAGCATGCTGACAGGAATTTGTATGAGATTCCTTGGAATATTGTGGTGCTAAGTTACCTTTGTAGGCAGGAAAAAAATTGTCTGACATTCCAAAATGAGAGAAGGCAGCAGATGAAGGAAATTGTTTTGGATGCTTCATTTGAAGAAGGTTGTAGTAAATTTTTGGATGCCAAAACTGTGGGACATACTTGTTCTTATATCTGATGAAAGCTTTATGTTTTTTAACAAGCTTTCTATACCCCCACCCCCTAAAAGAGAGGATGAAGGCCTAAAATGCAACTGAAATGCTGCTGGTGGTTTAAAGATGAAAATGGAATGAAGTTTCGACTACCTCTCAAGTATTTGTATCTGTCTAAAATAGGAGAGGTCATAAGATACAGATTTTTGGACTGGGAGTGTGGTATGTGGAAATACATGCCCATGGTGACAGAGGTGAAGACAAAACTGAGAATAGAGGAAGTGACAGATGTACTGTCACTGTACAGAGGAGAAAACAGAGGAGGAGGACCTGTCAAAACAGAAACTGGGGGAAGTAATAAAGGCAAAAGAAAATATGTGAGGATTTTCTCTTTTGCAACAACAGTTAGCACCGCCACAGACCTGGGACAATTCACTGAGAAAACTGTTTTTTGAAATGGAGACCTGAGTGATATATGGAACCTTCTGGTCCCAACACTGTAAATAGGCAGCATGATTCAAAGATGCTCATTCCACTAGCTATTCCAGTATTTTTATGATTAATTATCCCCACCTTTTAGTAGGAGTCATACTTGACTGGTATCATCAGTGTCTTCCAAACAGCATCTGATAGTTCTGGAGTTTGTGAAAATAAGACATTTTTTAGGAGTAAGAGATAATAATTGTCCAGAACACAAGTGCTGATTGTTTTGTTTCATTAAGGGAAAAGAGATAATGTTGTAATATCATTGCTGGATGGGATAGTTCTGTAAATAAGTCATAAGTGGAAGAGACTTGGTTTGAACTCCCTTGGATTTTTGTGTAGAGTTGGATTCTAAGGTTTTGATGTTTTTTCTTTTATTTTTAAAGGAAATCCATATATAGGATATACAGGACACCCTAGATATTCTAAGGCCTAGGTTTCGTTATGAATAGAGGCTTTTGGAAAGATGCTGTGAGAAATTTTTCTGCTGATGGTGTCAATGTGTGAAGTTAAGGTTTCTCATAACTGGAATGAAAACCTTATTGCAAACTATAGTATTCGGCACAAAATACAATAGACAATTGATTGAAGAAACAGCTTGAGTAATGGATTATTGTTTAATACTGTTTTATGTAAAGAGGAGATAGTACATAAATATGGTTGTTTTCTTGAAACTCAGTTGCCAATTGAGATAAATCAGGTAAGGTTTCTTCCTTTATAAGTAATTTTACTATCAGTGTACTTTGACATAATCATTACTTTTAGTTTTAAAGATTTACTTTATTTTCTAGACTCTTAGTTTCATTCTGTCTTTATCAAACAATCTTTTGCAATACCTTCTTATAAGTGTAGCATGTCATAGCTGATATGATTCTTTACTCTTGATGTCTCTCTGCTACCTAATTAAGTTGATAGCTTAAAAGAATTTTACTTTTTTACTGAAAAAGTCTGGTCACTTTGGGCATGTAATTTTCTCAGCTAATGTGTGAAGGTCAGCATAAAGTTCAGTTATTACTGGATGTGATAGCAGTCTGACTTTTTTACTAAATAATTACTGTGCCAAAAAACTGTAATGTTTGCTTCTGTAAGTACTGAAAAAATAATTGAAAAAATATCCAAGGCTGTTAAATTAAGAGGTTGCACATTGGTTCAACTTAGCCTTCACTTCAGTTGATTTATTTAAAAAAAGCAAACTTTTAGAAATTTAAGAGAATTATTTAATGAGGTCATGTTGATTGAACATCTTAAGAAATTTGATGTTTAAGAGGCATGCACTTACTTCAAAGTTCTAAAACTGACTTTCATCCCAAGTAGAAGAAGGAGTGGGATGGAGGGGCAAGGGATAATGAAGAAGAGGGCTACATATCTAGGGAAAATGGAATTAAGAGTCTGCAATGACCTTGTTAAGAACAGAAAGTGGATTACTTACTGAAAACTCAGCCCATTTATCCAAGTCTGAGAATAAAGTAATTTAAAAGGAAAAACACTTTCCAAAGAACATTAAAATTTGTAGTATTTTATCTGCCATGTACAAAGAGAATATGTACAATTGGGGCTGTTTTTCACTGGCAATGTGGTATGATCTCAATGAATACCTGCTCAATTGAATTAGAAGGTTGTGCTGTAGAAAAATAGCTAAGGAAAATGGAAAAAAAAAAACCCAAAGACAACAACTGTGAAGTCCAAATATACAGATAGATCAAGGGACTGGCCACTCTTTACCTGGTGCATAAAATTGCAAATTTACCACCAGCAGGGAGGGCTAGTGATACTGTACACGGTGGGATGAGAATTAAGCTGGAATTCCTTTTGAAAGGTGACTTGAAGATGGATGGAAGAGATGTAAAGAAGAGCTAGCAAAAAATATAAGGAGGGTGGAGATAATACTTTCTAGTGAAAAAAAAAAAAAAAACCAAACCAAAAAACCACCAAAACAAAAAACCCAATCCAAAAGCTGTTGTCATACAAGCCATTTTGGCTGCTGTTGAGAATGATTCAGATCTGTCCATATGATGCTTATGTATTATCTAACCCACTTTTGTCAAAAATCCTCCAGCAGGAGGTTTTAATATAATTTTGACAGAACCAGGAGGGGAAATAAACTGATATATGGTTGTGCCAACTCATTTGAAGAGGTAGGGAAGATGATTTGGAGATTTATATTCTGAAGGTGCAGCTTCACCAGAACAATAGAGCTGAACAATTTAAACAAGTTTAACTTGTTCAGTAGCAAGATTTTTGATTGCTGATTATGTATCCTCTTATGATACTAAACAGCAAGAATGAAATTTGAAGGACAAGGTTAATACAAACCTTACACACAGTCATAGATACACAGTGGTTCATTGCTGGCTGGAAATACTATTTCTAATTCTCAGAACCATGAAAACAAAATGGTCTTCTCCAAGGAAAGGCAAATGTGTTTCAAAAGGTAGCTTGTTAAAGGATTATACATTGTTGTCACAAGCTACAACATAGTGCTAAATTTGATTACACAGTTCCATCATTCCAGAGGACAAAACCAACCACAGAATCACCAAATTACTTACAATAATGTATTCAATCAATTTTCTGTTCCACACTTCTTGCTTGTATAGCTCCGTTATTTATTTGTAGATTTACAATGTAATAATGTTCAGTATGATGTAAAAAGTGTCTTTTAACTTCAGGTTGTATCCATTCCAAAAATACAGCATTAGTTTTTAATCCCTCAGCCTATCTGGTTTATTAAAGTAGGTCTACATTCATCTGCTCAGAGGAGTACTTTGAAAAGAATCTTAAATCTTCTTCCAAGAAAGCCTACATTTTATTAGAGACTTGACAAATTATTAGGAACGTTCATATGCCTTCAGTAAGGTTACAGATAATGTAATTTTCTTTAGTACTTTTTAGGAACTCTCTCTAAATATAAATCACAATAATAGCTAAGGAATTAAGTTTTCTATTTAATGCTGATTTGTAAGGATTTTTAATATTAAAAGTTTCAATGCAGTGTGAAAATGCCAGTTTTTTTTCCTCATATCTGAGGCCTTTTGTTGTCCTTTTACACAAATAAATAATACTTTAAAAACCTATGTATTATATCTTACTATTATGTGTGACCAATGGGGTTTAATTGAGAGATGATTGGTAAAACTTTGAAACTTCTGGTGCTGTTTTAGTTTGATATTGTGGAGAATTTACACCTAAGTGTAAGGTTTTTTTTTTTGATGTGTGGAGGTAGATACTAATGAGAGCAGCCTGAAATTTTGCTGCAAATAGGAACTGTGGGGTCACACTGTATGCTTCTGGTGTCCTGTACCTGAATAACAGGGCAGAAATTCTAATTTCTGCTTTTTTCACACTTCTTATCTAAACTAACTGAAATAGCCAAAGTGCTGGATAGGCCAGTGAGTATATGAACAGTGGATATGGATAGGCATAGTGAATATATGGAAATGCTGCTCATTTATGCAAATCCACATTGCTCCAATGTTCAAGTATAAATCAAAATATTTACCTTTTTCTTCATGCATTTATTGCAGAGAGACTTACAGACTGTTTTTTAGGAAGACAAACTTATTTACTGGGTTATTTATATAGAGTAATGCTTCATGGATAGTCAAATCTGTTGAGCAGCTGGTCATTGGCCAGATGGTAATGGGAGGCTCCACTGCAGGAGAGATAAACCCAAATCTCCACTTGAAGCTGCACCTTCACCTGGATGTGATGGGACTCCTGAACCACTGCTTTGCTCAGCTCTGGCTTTGGCCCTTGGTGGCCACCCAGCAATTCATTGCTATTGATTATCTTAACTGCATACAAACCCACTTTCTAATAACTGTTTATGGATGTCTTGCCAATTTGCAGTGTAATCCATCTTGCAGCACAAACTACTTAGAGGAGCCTTTGGAGAAAAGGCCCAAATTCTTCACCTAGGATGTTAATCAACAAATCCAAATTGCTGAGGCTAGGCACAGCAGGAGCTGTCTGAGGGAAATCTGTATGGAGGTCGCACCTAGAGAGGACCTGCAATGATCTGTCAAATCATCAGCCTTAGCTCCCTGGGTCATCTGTATGGCCAAGGTAGTTGGACTGATCTGAGGTAACAGATAAACGTGAAGCTACAAAATTACCTGAAATTCCAGTGGTGATAGGGCTGCACCAGGCTGGGTCAGGATGCCAGCCTGCAGCTCAGGGCCAGGATCCATGAGAGTCATGGCCAGGCAGAGGCATCACTTCCATGCAGCCAGACACCTGCACTCCTACCAGGTTGCTGGGGCAGGTGAATACGGCCATGGACTGAAATCAGCTGGGTTGTAGATAGGGGTTCCAGGTGGCTGGTCAGGGTCAATCAGTGCACTTGTGACTCAGAGGCAGAGGTACCTCAGATGAGACATCTATGGGATACTGCAGGGGTTTGTGAAATGCTGGAGGAACACTGAGAACTAGAGGCTGGTAATCCACACTGGAGTTTTGTGCTGCAGTTAATGATGGTATTTGTTATACTTGTGATTTATGGTCCCATTTTGTATACTGCTGCCTTTGTCATCGATCTATTTTTCACTTCCTTGCAATGAAAGTAATAATATAATGTATAAAAGTTTAGATCAGGATCTCAGGCTGACAAGAATGGCTTCTTTTGTTCGTTGCATGCTACTCAGTTGTGCTTAAGCCCTCACCATTTTTTAGCAGAGCTGGTAATTGTTGCTCTGATTATGCAACTCTCTTTGGGCTGCATTGTGGGTTTCATAATGTCCTATTAGTGCTCTGGTTAGCCAGCAGATCTGTCTTGCCACCAGCTGTAGGAAAAAACTTTCAGAAAAGTGCACTCCCAGTGGAAATTATTCAGATTTTAATGAGCAGGATGTTTTATGATCTTTGCTAATATAAATGAAACTGGAAGGGAACACTTTCTTGCCAGAATATGTTCTCTGTAATGCCAGAAGTTGCAGGCTGTGTATAAACTGTTGTATTGTCAAACACATTCTGTTAGAATATGGATATGTATTATTCAGTTAAGTGTTACAGTATGACCATATAAATAGTAATAATGCTGTGTGTAGAGATGGGAAATCCCATTGTGTATAATGATATTACCAACAAAGCAGAATATTAATGTGTCCTCTTAGACACTCAGTGAAAAATAGTTAGTGACCTCCCTGCTCAGGAACTGTCTTCAGGCAAAAGACCTAAACTATTTCAGGTTCTCTACTTTTCCTCCTGAGCCCCTGAATTCCCAGGGGAATAGAATTTATTAAGAATTAGCTGCCTACAGCTTGTGGGCTTACAAAATATCGCTTTGTGGCTTTTTTTCTTCATGACAAAAGCTATTTGAAAGCCCTCTTTCACTTAGAAATAACCCGAACAGTTAATGTTTCTTTTAAAATGTGTTCCTAAATTGACAACCTGCAAATGCTAATGCAAAAATTAGCCTGACTGTTGAATACTGTATCTAGCTATTAACTTAGAAGAGCAATATTCAAGACAATATTTCCTTTCTGCCTTGCCTTTCCCAACCCTGAAGAAAACACATTTAAAGCAATTCTAATGTGTGTGCTGGGGTCATACTCCCAGATTCTTTCTGAACACAATTTAATTGATCTTGCTGTTGGAGCTGAGCCATGATTCTCTCTTGCTATTTTATCACAGTGTCTTGGAAAACAGCAAGTTGTGATATGCAAGAATAGAGGTCTCTAATAAGCTCTGCAGTTAGCCTAGTAAATGCCTCACTATTTTCTTAAATCTTTATTTACTCTCATTCTCTAAAACATAGTATCTCTTGTTGATAGAAGATTGGGGCTGCCATCAGTATTTTTTCAGTAATGTCTATTTATCATCCTTACTTGGTCAAGGATGACCTGTTATTATCTGGAAGATGTTTTACCTGTGCCAAGATTTTCAGCAGAAAAAATTTTACAACATTTTGTATATTACATGTTCAGGTTAAAACAGTTACCTGTTTTAGATCTCTACATTTTTGTCTAGTAGGTAACATGTGTTTTCTAATAAGTGAGAAGGTGTTGGATGGGTGCAATTATGATAAGGCTATTCAGACCAAATCAGATTATGGTGGAGGCCTTTATAATCTGTGACTAGTGGAAGAACAAGAGCAACAGTATTTGTAGGTAATGAGGTAAAAAGTTTTCCCAGAGGAACTCTACATGTTCCATACCCATAAGTAAACTACTGTTAGCCTAATAGTTCTTCCTTTTTTTCCCCTCTATCTGTTAGCTCAACATTAATAAAGAGAAACGGTTTATATATAAACCATAACATTTAGCCATAATTAATTGATCAGTGTTTAAAGTACGAAAATACTCAAAGACTGGGGAAGTAGCTGAAGGACTGTGTGGCAACGCTTGTGTTTGTTGTCTGGATGTATTTGTTACAGTTTCATTTGGATTAATTTTTCAGTGTATCCTTTTCGTAGTGATAGATTTTATTTTGATAATTCATATTGTTTGTTGTAGTAAAGCAATCTGTATTGTGTTTTCTTTGTGAAGGTTGACCAATTTTACGTCATAGTGTGACCTAGGAGGAGCTGCCTGTTGTACAGCAGGACATAGCGCCTTCATCCTGAGGACACCAATGGTGTGGACTAAAAGACTAAATGTATTTCCTTATTGTTGTGCTTGAACATGGGAGTGAGACCTGAAGGATTCTAACTATATAGAGAACCATCATGATGTTTATCTCCAACAGTAGAGCTAACCTAAAACTAGAATTTGTTTTTGGTTTTACAATAGATGCTCAGCTGCAGAAATCCCCAGTATTTTTTTTTTTTTTGTTCAGAGATTTTTTCTAAAGTTGCAGATGTATATTATGTTGTTTCAGAATTATGTGAAAAAAACTTTGTATTCCTACCACAATTTATTTACAAGAAACCAGACCTAAGGAAATAGATTGGAGGATCTAGTGCTGGAATAAGATGACATACCCTGTCAAACATTTGTCAGAATCACATCTAATTTAATATACTTCAGCATGGTGGCTCTGGGAACTTCATTTCTTTCAGATTATTTATTACATCTTTGTTGTAGCATTCAGTGTTGAATAAAACTTGGAACCAAAATTGGACTAGCGGTTTGCCCCACATTACTTTTTCCCTAGGGATTCCTCTGAGCTGAAAAGAGTGAAACAGAACTGTGACATGGGTGATTTATTGTGTCAGGTCCTGCTTTGATCCTGTGCAGCAGGACACTGCTCTGTGGGGGGAAGTTTAGTCAGGAACTAGCTTTGTTTAGAAGTCTTCAGGTGATAAAAAGTGAATTCCAATTGATCACAAGTCTATTACTATCTGTGCTTCTGAAAAGGTATTGATCAAATTGCCCCTTTCCAAGGAACACATTAATCCAGCTTTTTCACTCAAAATGTTCGGTGAGTAGTAATGTGCATGTTTGAAAACCACTTTCTTTTACTATCATGATCATGTATGAGAAGAGTTCTAAAGAAAAATGGTCAGATAGGTGTTTGTAGAATTGAATCCTTTAATGGCAATCTTCCTGTTAACCATATCTTAACATCTGTGGAGAAAAAATGTGCAATATATTCCACAATGGTCCCTGGATACCGTGAGTGTCACATCTGTGTGATGTACTTGGTGGCATCTGCCAGGACTCATCTGCCTGCCTTATTGAACAACTAAAGGTAGATGTGTATTGATCGCTTGCTTGAAACTGAAACTCTGTTCCTAATGGAAGCGTTTTATCAGAGGGAGCTCCTGGTCACATGGGAAGGAAGAAGAGGGAAGGAGTACTGATTTTTTTTCTTCTCTATACAGTTTTGAAGCTGATAAAAATGGAATATCTCAGAAACTGAAGAGGGAAGATGGCGTTCTAGATAAAAAGTTGTGAAATTATGAGGGAACGGCTGCTCATGGGATTAGGACAGGAGAGTGGAACATGTTATGTAGAAGAAAAATGCAACTTATCAGACTGACTGAGAAGAAAGGAAATTAAGTAAACAAGAAATGGCCTAATTTAAAGAAATAACAGCTAGATGCTTCTCTGGAGAGGAAAAAAATATGAACAACAGATGTCTGGAGGATCTCTGAAGACCCAGTGTTCAAGAATTTTTTGGGAAATTATGTGTGTGGTTTTCACTTTGCCTAGAGTTCCCTTTTAGCCATGAGAATAAAACGAAGGAGCAAATCGTACAGAAAACTTCAGTTATATTTTATCTTAAGTTCTGACAGCTACTTCTGAATTAGTAATGGTATTAAAGAGTAGAGAAATAAGTGTTTGTTGGGTTAGGCATCATCTGATCAAACACAGATAATTTATGATAAGACCAGGTGCACCCTTCAAGGATGTATTTTTCTCTGCTGGGTTTCAAGAAAGGGAACCTTTTAGCTCTGGGAGTCTATCTCCTTTTAGCAATTGTACATCCCCAAACAGTCAATTGTAAGCCTACAGTGAGGATGGAGGGGAAAACTGAACTACTGCCCAATATGGAAGCAGCGAGAGTACTGAGGAGGGTGGGGAACTAGATGTTGTCCTGATGGTCTAAAGATCTTATGTTTGAACAACCCCATTCCCATGAAGGGAAAGCAGAAGGTGTTTGTGTCCTGAAAATATAGCAGAGAAGCCTATAAAAGTAGGTGTGCTTTGACTTAGTTGGGTCTAACTTAAGGAGATGAAAGACTAGTTGCATTTCTGTTTTTCATGTCTCATGAAGGCTGTGTATGTGTGTAAATGTGAATGCATGTGCTCCTAGTAAAGCAGGAATCTGCCATGTGTTTGTTTAGAATGGGTTATTTTGCATTCTTGGGAGACCTAGTGCCATGTTATTTTGTGGCTTCTCTCTGGCTCAATTACCTTGGCCCATTGCTTAAGAAGCCAAGACTGAGAGGCTGAGAATTGGTTTGCACTTGAGACCTGCCTAAATACAAAGTCAGAAGAAAAGAACCTGTATGTGTACCTGTCCAGGAACCTGGTTCTGGGAAGCAGTGTCAACCATAGCAACTTGAATGATTACTGGGAGAATTAGGAATGCAGTAAGAGCCATGAGCTTAAGGTGAAGTCTAAATGTTCTTTCTTGATTTTATTTTTCTGACCAGGGTACAAACCCTTTGTAAGACTTTAGTAAAACTATACACTTACTGAAATTTAAGAAGGACAAAAAATGTTGATCAAGTGTTTTTTTCTTTTACAACTCTCAACTTCTTAACACTCCTTTAAAATATTGCAGGTTTTGTGGACACAGTATGGCATAAATGTCTTCCTTAAAGGATTACAGTGTGTCCTTCATCCTGCACAAGCAGGCTGATATTCCATAGAGACTGCAACAAGGTCAAGGCCACTACTTAAAAAGTCCTACTGAGCAGAATGAAACTCTCATCAAAGCAAAAACTAAATCAGGGAGTCAGGATCTAGCTCAGCAGAAGAAGGTCTGAGTCTTAAGCTGAATACAGGAACATAAAAAGCTAAAAAGGGATGTTGAAATGAAACAACTTCTGTTCTTTCAATTTAAACATTTATCATTAGTCTAGTATTCTGCAGGTGTTCCCAGACCATAAGCAGGCTATATAAATGTTCCAGAGGCTTTAAATTAGCTTTAAGAAACTTTTACAAATAAGTGACAGAGATTGTTCTCTGGCATATCTTATTTATCCTCAGTGCATCAATCTTTTTTTATGATCCTGGGAAAACAGTTTTGTTCATATAAATTAAGCAGTAGTGAGAGTGCTTTTTCTTTGCAGAGCACTTTTGAGGTTTTTGAGGGTCCCTAAGAGTTCTGAGGGCATTTGAGGAGTGCAAGTTATGTCAATTTGTTGACCTTTTAGGTTCTTAATGGTAATTTAGTTATCAGAGAGCAGCAAAATCCAATAATGTTACAGCTAACAGCTCACACAAAAAAAAAAAAAAAAAAAGGGAGCCTGAGATGGCAGAGGAAATGTGTTAAGTCCGAACTAGTTCCTAGCCAGCAATAATTGCTTGTGGTTTTATGGTGAAAACTGCATTTGTTTTAAATACAGATGAAGTAAAAATAAGAGAGGAAAAGACACAACTGTATCCTTCCCCAAAAGCTTCGATTCCTCATCTTTCCCCTTCCCAGCACAATGTTCTAAATTTTTTTCTACACCTTGTTCTGCTCTTCTCTTTTGACTCTTTGCCAGATTTACATTTCAGCGTGTTCTTGTCAGCTCTTAAATAATCTGAAGCTCACCTTGCCAGTTCCTGGAATTAGAGTCTGACATCACTCTGGCACCACAGTTAATGTTGGTGCCTTATCTGTGAAGGTTCCTGAAGCAGTGCTAATCTGGCTGTGTGTGGTGGGTAGCCAGAAAAGCCATAGATCATGCTACACCTCCATCTATAGATCTCTTGCCCTCATTGTCATCAGAATCCTCTCACAGATACTGGTGCAATTCTTCTGGATGCCAACTTCATAATGCTTTTTGACCAGGAGGTGTTGTAATAGGGAATCAAAAGCAGTCAGAAAACCTCACACAGTGCTGGAAGCTTTTGTTCTCTGTAGAAGATGGTCCATGTACCAATGGTGCTGGATTTTCATCCCACAGTTGGAAGCCTGTTTTTTCATAGGAGGCATAATAGATCAAATAAAAATTGGATGGACCGTAAACCCGTGACTGGGCTTCCATCGTATGTGGTTACATTAATTTACAGAAACTGAGTCCAGGCACTGCTCTTCTGATGTTTCTTCTACTGGGCATCTTAGGTAGTCAACTTTCACTGCTTGGGACATAAGGTCAGTGGCTTTACCAGGTGATAGCGATGACTTTGTTAAACTAATAAATATAGAAATATTTATGAACTGGTCAGGTCTGGGTAGAGTCCTACTAAGATCTCAGTATTATAGTGAGCTAAAACCCCAATGTGCAGTGCTCCCACAAGCCTCCTTTTCTTTCTCTTTCATCTCATTAGAAAGATAATAATGGAGTAGTAGTCTGCTCTGGTAAGGTGTGAGGTCTGGATGAAAAATGACCCACATCACAGAGAAATTTGCTTTAGAAGCTACCTGGTTTAGCAGGGAAACCTTATAATGGTCAGCTAGTTTCCAGAGGGAAGGGTGGGAAAGCATTTAGCATTCATTACACACACACTGTACTTAGCTAATTCTTATTGCATCGCAGGAGATGACATGGTAGCTTTATTTAGCAATAGAAAGAGACATTTTGTACACTGCTGTGTTTAACTCCCCAAGTTCTAAACTAAAAATGAACAAAAAAATTATTTCTTTCTAATAGCCTTGTGTTCTTAGTTTTATAGTCTGCAAGGTACTTTTCAGGCTAAGGAAACTAAAATTTGGGGGGGATGGTGGGGGCTGGTTTCCTACCTCTCCCTGCCCTTTACCACTCAGGGAGTTGTTGGTTGTATTAATCTTGCCAAAGACATAGAGCTTCCTTACTGGAGACAAAGAAACTAGGAAAAGTAGGTATATGTGTGTAATTCTAGCTTTTTCAGTAGAAAAGCCTTGGGAAAAGAGCTGATCTGTTTTCTACATGTTTACGGTATTTGTGGTTTATCACTTGAGTTGGTGCTGAAAATAAAGATGGCAAACAGGTTTTTCTAGAGGTTATCTAAGATTTTGAGTTCAGTGCAGTTACAAAAACCATCAGTCTTAAGCACCTTTAAATCAACTTCTTGACTGTCCTCCTTAAGTTGAGAGTCCTGGTAGAACAAATTATTCAATGCAAGATTGAATAGCTTTCAATGCAGGTGTGTACATAAATATTTAAAGGTATAATGAGTCAAATAAATAACAGAGTTCCTAGAAACAGAGTCATGATGAAAGTACACAGATCTGATTTTGCTCTACTGACTGGCCTTTTAACCTAAGGAAACACAGGCTAAAGAGGCCATGGGAGGACAAGTATTCCAGCAGTACAAATCTGGGGTGAATATGTGAGTTTGCAAATCCTGATTAGTCAGTTTATCAGAAATTCAGATGTTATGGTTCACGTGGAAGTACAGTGTCCAACATCCAAAGGGCATTGGTCAACTAACTGCCCATAATTATGCTTGTAGGTCCTGGAAATTGCTTGTTATAGGTTAGTTGAGAGTCTCTGGAAGGCTGTGGTGGTGTGAATTTACCTTCTCATCTCTCCATGGTTTAATTACCTTGCAGACCCATGGGCATTACTGTTATCGTAGAAGAGGAAGCCCTTGGGTGGCAGGCTTGTCATCAGATCCAAGCCATTTATAAGCCCTCTAAATGTTTGATCTATGCTAGTAGTCCAGAGTCTTTGTAGAGCCAGTTGAGAGAAAAGATTCATTTTTCTCAAGGTATCCCTTTTAGACACCTGTTTTAAATATTTACAAGGAGATGTTTATGCAAACCTGTCTCTTTTTTGAACTGACTAAGAGGCATATAGGTGCTAAGATTCTCAGGCAGCTGAAAGAAATTAATTCTTGGCTACTACTGTTGTGAAGAATGCTGTGGAAATCAGGGAGAATCATTTTTATAAGCAGAATTTGCAACTACAAGCAGTCAGTATTCTCAGTAATCTCTTTCAAAAGAGATTATTTCATTTTGAAAATATGGCCTAAATGTTTTAGGGCATAAAATATGTATGTATTTGTATACTTTTCAGTGTTAAAATGTACTTCAGATGGCTATGATAGTAAAAATGTTGCCATCTCTCAGTCTTGGCTAGTAAGTGTTTTAAATCATGCAGACTTGTTCATGTAAGCCAGAAGAAATGATGCTATTGTTCGTGGTGACCAATATTAGTTTCATGTTTGAATTAATGTTTACTTGTAAGATAATTGACTGGAATTTGTTTAACCTTAAACATTTAGATGTACTATAAGAGACCAAGAACAAAAGCATCAGTAAATAATGAATTTATCTAATTGAAAACAAGAGCACACTTGGTAGCCATATAGATAATTGGAAAACTGTAAATCTAGAAGAGCTGGATTGAAAACATGATGAGAAATTCAAGCCAAATTCCTGAAACTCCAAGGGAGACCATGTAAATTATGAGTAGTGTTTCTTCCTGAAAATAGATTGTTTCTATTAATAGAAGCCTGAAGAGATGCATCCATGCTGAAATGCTTTGACTTGACATCAAATGTAGTTCGCTCTCTGACGTTTGGAAATATATCTCAAAACTATGGTAATGTTTAGACTTAGGATGCATTAGAAATTCTTTTCACTGTGATGCTTCTGGTATTTTTGCACTTTTTACCGAGGAATACTGAGAAGATGGTATTATGAATAATGAGTAAGGTTTTAGAGTAGTGTTTGCATTGTTTTCTTCCTACAAAGGATATAAAAATATATCATGAGACAGCAGACTCCCACAGAACACATTTAATTAATTATTTTGTAAAATTACCTACTACTTTTATATCCAGATAAATACAAGTATACATCTGAAAGGGTAAACACAGCTGTGTCTGGCTCTACGTAAGAATTTTGCAGTGCAAATGATGGATTGTTTCCTCCACAAACAGAAGTATGTTTTTCACATTTTTCATTTTTCGTTGATTTCTCCTAGAGGAGTCTTGAAAATATTAGTTTCAGCTCTGACTGCTCAGTTTGTGTTATAGTGCTTCCAAATACAGGAGCATTTTACCACAAGACTTTGAACTCCTGAGCTCTGAGTGACATACACTGCTTTACATTACTTCCCTTTGCTCTCTGTAATCGGGTATTTGTGCAGCTGTAATGTTTTTTTCTTTTTTCTTCTTCAACAGAGAGAAATACCCACTTTTTTAGGGATGTTGCAAACAAGTGTTCCAGCTGTGTGTTTTTTCATCTAAATACTTTTTGACACATGAATCAAACCTTTTGCATTCACCAGACTGTACTGGTGTCTCTTGAAGGCATGGATTAGTGACATGAGTGTTCAGGATGTTATTCCATGACTGTGAATGGTGCATTTAGATTTATTTATTTAGACAATGCAACTTTTTCACCATGAGGGACATGATTAAATGGAATAAATAGTTATGTGGGGTTTTTTTTCCATGGCCTGAACAATCAGCCAGGAGAAGAAATATACAGAACACTCCACCAAGTGCAGTGTTGAGAATGAAGATTAAATGAAGAATATAAATTCTGTGGCTTGTTTAATCTTTCTGCTTATTATGACAGTCATCATCTGGGACTACCAAACAAGAGAGGTAGCATTCTGCTTCTCCTTCTCTCTCGTGCATGTGATACCACCATGAAGGGAGAATTTTCAGATTGACAATACTCACTGTATGCTTTTATTGAATTCTCAAAAAAAAATTAATTCAAAGTGCCTGTTAGCAGGCACTACTTCAGTAACATGAAAACTAGCATGCTAGAGAAGACTGCTCATGTTGAATTTTGATACAAGTTCAGAGCTATTTTAGGAGACACTGAGAACTCCAGGCTATACCATCCTTTGGTCCTGCCAGGAAGAGAACATGGATGGAAGTCTGAGTGAGGTGACAGGTCGTTTGCCATGATGCCCATCATCTCCTGTGTTGTCACATAAGTCTAAGATAAACTGTCCATAAGTCTAGATATACTCCCTTCACTTTCTTAATTTTCTTCATCTTGGAGCATATAACAATAGAAAATTAGGATGCTGAAAGGAAATCTCAAATGAGGGCCTTGCAAAGACTTACTGCTACAGCTTGGGGGATATCAGGAGACACTCAGACACCTGCTTCTTTCAGGAGTACTGTTGTTCTGTGTTTCCCAGGAACATTCCTCCTTAGGTGATAGGTGCATCTGCATGAGTACTAGACAATCCAGATCACTCTACTTTGATGCTACATGAAATAAAAAAAAATATTGCTAAAATAAAGAAATGAAAAAAAATTAATAACAACTTCTAGACATTCCGCAACAAAATTAGTACTAAGTAATTAAGAGCAAAGAGAGGATCCAGGATTGTGCTTCCCACCGCCTTGTTTGTGCCTTGTCCAAAAATCTTCACAAATCTTTGCCTTGTCAAATATCTTTTAGAGGTAAATTTAGGATTAAAGTTAGGCTATTTTCCTTTGGCATCAGTGGACTTTGAATGTGGCTATATTTAGTGCTGTATGTTTATTATACAATGCACTTACTTATACAGTCTGTAAAAGGCAGTGTTGTGTGCCGTTCTCTAAGCACTGTAATGGGTGATACATATTAGTTAAGTTCAGTTTAAGTTTGACTGAGCTGTAATTTTCTGTGTGAGTAAGAGTCTGTTTTTCTGATCCATTCTTTGATTTCATTTTTTTTTTTCCAGACAATACAAATCTTGTTGAACCTGGGACTATTATAATATATATTGACTCTCTGTATTTTCTCTACTTCCTGGCTGATGTGCCAGCTGTGAAAAAGGCTGTCCAAAAATACAGCCTCTAGACTTTTCTATTGATTGCAAGGCTAAAACTGGATTATCTCACTCTTATTTTGTCAGCTCCATTTTTTACTTTTGTCTTTAATTTTCATGTTCTGTTTTCTCTGTTTGATATAATCTCATTAGGAATCAGATCACAGACTAAGAAGGCATCCTCTCATGCTTATTTCTATTAATCATTCATTTGGAGTTAAATGATAAAGTATAGATCCCTTGAAAAATGCCCATACATGCAGTCAGTTGTCAGTCACTTATCATCCCATGTAACTCTCCTCATAGACCCCTCTCAAAAACCTCTTTAGGTTTTGTCAATCACAAAACCTTAAGAGAAATTGACAGTAGGAAAGTGATTGACAAATCTCATTTTGGTAAGCTCCTTATGCTGAATAACAACACCTGTTTGCTATTTTCAGGATTTATATTCACTTTATTTGTAGGCTTGCTGGCAAGCATCCTCAGTGTTCAGGAGAGTCAAAGTCGTTCTGAGAGATTCAGCTCCTGAGAAGACTGGAGAAAAGTGCATTCATTTTTTTGTAATTTTGTTTCCTTTCCTGTTGCTATTAGAGGTAGTTGCATATAAATTATGTTTGTTAAAAATAGAAGTCTATACTGTAGGTTAGTAGTCTGCCAGCAGATTAATTACTCATATTTGATTTTGAGGGTTGAGTACTGGTAATTATTGGAATGTAATGGCCATAGTGTTCTCTTGCAGAAATGACCAATAGCCATAATTTAGCTCTGCCTGTGACATCAAAATATCTGAAAACTTCATTGATTAAAACCAATGGTGCTTTAAAAAACTTAGACAAATAGCTCTGGCATATTTCCATTGAAAAAAAATGCAAACACACAAGATTTTAATTAAATATTGATGAAGTATTTAAATTTTTTATATTGTTTGACTTTGAAGACATCATTGAAAAAGTTTGCACCTCCAAAATGAAATACTGTATATTAGAACCTGAAAGTAAGTATATAATATGAAAAATTGAGCTGTTTTCAGAGTATTGTCTTCCTAGACACTGTGCTTGTCTTCATCTTATAACATTTCTTGGAAATCCATTTATTAGATTAGGATTGGACTAATATTTTATATTTTTAATTCCTAGATGATGATTCTTTTATTGTCTGTGTTGCAAATGTAATGTGAAAGAACAGTTCTTGATTTGGGTTACAACACGTGTCAGTGAGAATTTGAGTCTGGTCATACACTCTTCAGAGTCTGGAAGGACTGAAGGCCCTCACTTTTCTGGTACTACTAAGCCCCCACAGGACTTAAGAGCAGTTTACTGACATAATATTAATGGTGAGTCAATACCTTCCCAGGGGAAAAAGAGGGAAAGGATAAGGAAGAATAATGCACACAAGTAAAACTACCATAGGATTATATTTCTTGCTGGTGCATAAATCAATCAATCAATTTCAGAATTTAAACTGTCTGAGACAGCTTAAATCTCAGCCAACATTCTACATCTACATGAAACAATGTTGTTAGGGACAATTCCTAAGAAGAACTTACAATTTTATCAAACACTTGTGATTTTTTTTTTTCAAATTGAAATAAAATCTGATAGCACCATCATGTAAAAAATATTGGCACTACCAAAGATTGCTTGAGAGTTTCAAAGATAGAAAAACATCAGACATATATATACGTTATATTTTTGCCTTCATTGAATGAAAATCAGTTTTTATACTTGATAGGGTGATACTGCAGTTGCAGATTAACTCTTCAAAACCAAATTCTTAGTCACTGTATATTAGGCATCTACTGAACATATTCCTGCTTTAAACACAAATTTCAGAATAGTGCTTTTTTTTTTAAATTCTCTTTCAATAATGAGGAATAAGAACTATAACTAGTTCCCAGCCAAGCATTTGACCAAATATTTAGCCACATATGTCAATATGTTTTGTGTAATGAGTAGTGTAGTGCTTTTTTTCCCCCATACTTGAACAATGCTCCAAGCAATCCATGACTCACAACTTTGTAGGACTTTGGTGATATGTACAGTTAAAGTCTAAGAAATGAGAGAATCTGTTTGATCATCGTAGTCATTATCAGCAGATGAAATAATCCTGTCAAAATAGAGCAATGCCTTTTAAAATGGCAAAAAGATGAACTGAGGACAATGTATAATTGAAAAGGAAAAAAAAAAACAAAACAGGAACTTTACAGATGGAAATTCAGGAAAGTTCCAAGGTGACCCTGTCACAGAGAAACCACTGGCCAATTAGTTATTCACCCCTAGTTAATGGTTTGTCTGCTATAAATAACATTTTATAGACTGTTAATCCTCATTTTTTCATGGTCTAGCAGCTATTTCCCATGGCTTTCAGCTATGTTTTAGTACAGACTTGGGAGATGAAAATTTGCCAGTTTAGCAGCATGTTGTCATTGTAGTAGCTGGGGATTTTGGTTAAAAGAGATCATACAATTCTGCAATGACTTGGGGGAGGGTATTCTGCTCAATTCATCCAGTGCAGTTAAGGATGTGAAACTGTTGAATTTTTTAAATGTTCTGTTACTCACCCACCAGCCAACACAGAATTCATCACATATGATTTTCCCTGTCAGAAAGAAGACAGAGAACTCTTCAGAGAAGTTAATTCTTAGCTACTTCAGTCTCTAAAGGCAGTGAGAGTGTCTGAACTGGGACACCATCTGTTCAGCTGAGGTGGTTTCTCAGCTGAGCTCTGACTCTGTGCTGTAAAGACCTGGTCAAAGTGAGTTATGACTCTTACTCATCTTATGGGGATGGGTTACCTTTGAAAGACATCAGGCAAAAGACTTATTATTTGCCTAAGTCTTGCCTTGTCATGGATACAGGCAGGATATATGCTCAGAGTTTAGAAGCTTGGAAACATTCCCAAGCTCCCAAATTTTTATGCTGCTTTAATTAAGTATTGGGCAACCAAGTTTTCCTTTATCAAGACCCTAGACAAAGAAGAGCTGAGTGGTGAAGAGGTTGCAGAGCCCATTTGGGAAGTTTTGACTGTGGTAGCAATAAACTCTTAAAGAAAATTGTGTGACAGTTTGGCTGAAATGGAGAATAAAGAAGAATACTGAAAAATTCAAGAAAAGAAGACATTAGTAAAAGGCAAAAGGATAAAGACCTTGACCAATGGAAATGTGCCACCTTTATCTTAGCATGTTCCAAAAGAACATGAGAGAAACTGAGGCAAGGTATGAAACACATTCTGCATCTTTGACTAAACTGAAGCCATTCTTGTGCTGCTTAAAGTATAGAGGGATTCTTTCACACTTCTGGCAAAGATTTTTTTAATTGTGTGTGCACCAAGTATGTGAAAGACTGTGTTTCATTGTATCTGCATTGCAAATTTAGACAGAAGGAAATATGGTAGCACTTCAAAATTTTCATATTTGTTTTTCAGGAATTCCCATTCATTTTACAGAAAATTCAGTGCAGTCCATAAAAATGCCTCTCACTTGCTGCCATTCTTCTTTCCATTTCAGTCTTTATTCTAAACCTCTTGGCAGGTTTGGAAGTCTGCCTTGGCAAGACAGTCACTGAAAACTCTGGTACTTTGGTGAAAAATTGTATCTTCAGATGTCAGTAATGCTCCAGTATGCTCATCAGCAGAAGTCTGCATGAGACATTTGGTAGAGTTTAGTGAAGGAAGTGTTTTGTTTTTAAAGGCTAGTTGCTAGGTGTTGGCCATATTCAGTGCAAATTTAATATAGGCTAGGTATTAGCTCAAAATTTTGTGTGAAGGAGATGCTGCTGTTGATCTTTAGTTTTAACTGGTATTTTCCCTTTCATTTCTGCTAATGTATATTTTAAGATTTACTGTATTTTAAAATAGTATTAACAGACTATTATTCAAACCATAAAGTTTCAGAACCTGTGGTGTAGGAATTTGACAGTACAATCCTGTGTTTATAGTGGGAAATGTAATCAGTGCATTGGGATTTTTCAGTAGTGTGTCCTAGAGGATTTACTCCAAGTTAACTTGAACTGGAGATTGAAAGCCTGCCTTGCACAGTGATACTGCCAACGACTCCCTGTCACTGAGCAAAGCATCCTGAACTTACAGAGTTTGAAGATACGATCTTATTTAAATACTTCTGCACCTTTTAACAGTACTGATGTTTCTAACCTGGTCAACAGAAATATGTTTAGAAACTTCCCTGTATTTTTTTTTCTGTGTGTAAATCCTAGGCTCTTCATCTTCCTCTGTGAAAGGTCTTCTTTCTGTAGATTGCAGAAATCAAGATGATAGCATATAGTAACTAAACTAATGCAAATAATTTCTGAAATATATTTTAAGTTAAAAGAGCTTTTCCATTAAATTAGAACTATTAGTTACCTTTGACTTTCCAGTACTGGCTGACAAAATTCTGCAAAACAAAATCCAAGGTAATTGCTATTATTTGTAGCAATGAAATATTTAGTTTTTGGGATACTATCTTCAAAATTTGTTGTAACTTTCAGATTATAAATAGCTGAAAAGGAGCTCAAAGGAAGAATTTAAAGTAAGTTTTAGAAACATCTATAAAGTTCTACAAGTCGTTTATCTAACCTCTCATATAAATAAAGAATCTATCTTTTCCACAGAGAGAAAATGTTGACCTAGTTCATCAAGTAAAAAAACCCAAACAACAAACTCTGCTACTCCTAACCCAGCCCATTTATAATTGCGTATATGAGTAATAGTTAAAATAAGGACTTTGTCCTTTCATTTCAGTTTCAGAACATGCTCCTTTTTTTTTCTGTTTGACATCTCTATCTAAAAGAAAAGATTCTTTGGACTTCATTTTCTTGCCACAAGTTCACATAAAATAAAAAGAAACAGTGTGTTTCAGATGGGCTTTTTTTCTCTCCCAGTATGAGATGTACTAGTGTCGCTCAAACATGTTTAATGCAGATCAACTTTCCAACAATTTTTGCCAACTGCCATTATTCATTACTGTTATTTTAAGTCCTGTTTAGTCCATCAGGTGACTAAACTGAGTATCTGTGGCAAATGTCAGAAACAAGAACAGTTGCTTTGCCAGATAGAAAGCTGTAATAAGCAAAAAGAAATCAGGTCTGAAATAGAGATGATTTAGAAGCTCAGAATGCAGATCTAGGATTGGAAACTACAAAAACTTTAAAAACTGTTCAGCCTATTTATTGAGATAACTAATAAAGTCCTTCTTCATTTTGCAAATGTTTCTGCATAGCACATTTAATTGTATTTTGATCAATGCTGACTTTTCTCACTTGCTAGTTAAAAAGATTTTTTGAAACTTCTTGCTGGGTAAAAATGTAGCTTTGGAACATTTGCATTTAATATTAGTAGGCAATTTATCCATCAGCATTAATGATAGATAAAACCCTAAGAAAATGGCTTATGACAAAAATATGGGTTTAGGAGCTTTAGTAGTCAAAGCTCTTGGAATGGGATGGTTTGGTATTCTTCAGTCTCAAAGTAAAAGAGATTTTGCTTTGTTTATTTGTTTTTTCTTTCTCCCCAAATGAATTCCTGCAAGAGCATGTTCCGGAGCTACAGCTTTGGCCAATAAGCAAGACATTCAATGTCTTTGCCCTTATGATCCAGAATAAAAATTTTACATGGTCTCCTTTGTCACTGAGAGTCAGTACTGCATGTATCAATTGCAACAGAATTACACTGTGCTTTCAGGGGTGTTTTGGGGTTTTTTGATCTTCTGGCAGACAGGAAAGGAATATGAGAGAGGTTTCTTTCATAATCTTTATCTACATGTCTCTCCTCCATTATAGCCTTATATAGTTTGTCTTTTTTCTGCATATATTAGGCTTAGATTCTAGGACACATGCTTCAATGTAGTCATTCCTTGGCAAAAATATGTTTATTTCTCAGTAACTCATCATTACAGGTTTACTGGTCCTACGATACTAAGAAATTCAAAGAAGAATCCTTCTGAATTCTGTCATTTTAGCAGGAGAAAAAAATGCCAGAATATAGGAACTGAACGATGATTAGAGACAAACACACAACTTCTTAGACATCATTAATCTGAAGTCACAGACCCCTGCTCTGATGGTAGAAAAGGGAGTTTGTCACTGAGGAATCTAGGTTTTGCTCTTCAGGGCAGGAACAGTGCTTGTTACTACTGATGAAAACTGTCTGGGCAGCTGACATGACCCAGCAGTAGTTCCTTTGCTACCAGAAGAAAGAGCTTGTGAAATCTGTGTGGTGCACCAGTCGGTGCTGTGCACGTCTGTGGAGAGACCATATTTCTGATGCATTAGAAATGTTGTCAGGATATTTCTCCCTTTCTTCCCATGAAATGTTCAATGAATTCACAATTCCTATAGCAAATTAATATCTCTGTCCGTGGCTACAGTAATCAAAAATATGCTCAAGCTGCACTTAAGTGCACAAAGAAATTTATGGTGGAGGGAAGTTGGGTTCTTTCTGAATCTCCTGCTCTGCCAGCTTGTCTGCAGCTGAATAGGATGACTTGCAGAGTGGTACTAGTGGTTTTTTTTGCTATGGAGAGGCAAGAGGGGTTTTTTCCTGCCTCAAAAGGGCCTTACTGAGAGACACTGCTACTGGTAATCAGCTTCTCACAGAAGGTGATTGTGCATTGACTTCTATCCCAGTCCTCTGCATAGGACAGCATGATTAGTTCAGTCAGAAAAAGGGTGCACAACGAAAATAATAAAGCATGACAAAAAAAAGAGGAAAAGTATTGAGATTATTTAAGATTAAAATGGGGTTTTTATTGTGTATTCAAAATAAAATTACATCCTATAAAACCAATTAGTTAAAAACTGGCCATAGAAATTAATTAATGATATTTTTGTGCTTTTTTATTTAGTTTGAATCATTTTAAAACTAGTTTTTAAGGTTTTTGGTGGGGGAGTATCAAAATACTCTGTGGATCAAGGTTAATGATCTTCCTCTTAAAAAAAAAAATCTATGGAGGGCAACCAAGGGCAACTATGGGCTCTGCAACCTCTTCACCACTCAGTTCTTCTTTGTCTTGGGTCTTGGTAAAGGAAACTTGGTTGCCCAAATTTTCTACTAAGAGATATTGTGTTAGATTGATAAAAGTGTAGACATATCATTTTTTAATTATGAAACTTCAAGAGCTTCTAATCCTCCCAGAATTGTAATCAGGAGATGTTGAAATCAATTTCTGTTGTTCTTGTAATTATACATGGGATCTTAATTTAAATTGGTAACTCATTCCTCCAATCCCTTGAAAGAGAAGCTAGCAGCATGATCAATTAAATTCAAACTTCTGTAAAGTATTTTTATTGGTCAGCATTCATTCAAAAGCACCTTGATGTCCATAGGCAATATCCTAGTAGGCTTTGGGGATGTGGAATTTAATCACTGCAAATAGCCAAGGAATTTAACAACTTAATGATAAGTCCCCCCGTTTTAATGGAAGCTGTGTGCTAATTAATTAGTACAGGTAGTTTGTCAGCTTTTTAAGAGACTCTGATAACTAGGCTGCGTTTGCCCTTTGGGAATGTGAATAATTGATTAAGTTTGGCTCCAAATCAGCTGAATTGAGAGAAGTAGAAAGATTGCTGCAATTTCAGAAGATTCTGTGGTTGTCTTTCAATAAAACAAAACCTTAGAGTTTTATGTTCAGCTGATCAACAGCAAAAATCTCCATTTGGTCAAATCTAAAATAGCTAATTTCAGCTATTAATTTTAAAACAGCAGTGCATTAATTGGAAATAAAAGTCTAAGTTTACTGTACCTCAAGAGCAGGACACCACATTCTCTTTTGCTTTCTCCAGTAACTAACTGAAGAGGTTGGAAAGGTGAGGCTAGAAGTAAAATTAGTGACAAGACCCTTCCAGGGTTTGATGGCTTTTGCAGGAGAGATGTGGGAAGATTAATTAACTGAGAAGATACAAGAAAACGCTGGTCTCTGAATTCCTCTACCAGGATATAGAGCAGTAATTTGTAGTAGGCACAAGACAAAGTCAAGTTGCACCTTTTCCATGAAAATAAAACTGATTCACATTTTCAGCTTTCCCTGCTGCATACAGATGTGTTTATGTCTATAGTTTTATTATCAGAATACAGTAGATACTGGAAAATTTCCCTTTACTCTGTTTAGCTTTTCTGTAATTGAATGATCTTCTTTTGTCATGTGCTTGATTCCAGCATATCCCAGAACATCAGTCTCCATCTTGACTAAAATGTTTCTTTTTTCCTCTCTGAACTTTGTCTTTCTTTCATAGAATCGCATCATGGTTTGGGTTGGAAGGAACCTTCAAAGATCATCTGGTCCAACCCTGCTGCCACAGTTGCTCAAAGACCTGTCCAAAAGTCTCTTCTCCTTTGAGACTTGAATTAGGCTTCAAGTCTCCTCACCTTTCAAACTTTCTTTCATGAATCTATAAAAACTACTTCCCATAAGAATTTTGTGTCATTTGACTACTGAATATTTACTTCAAACCAACTGGAATCAGGTGAAAAGCCCTTACAGAAATCTAGAAAGTCATTATGGGAACAATAATTGATTTTAGAGTAGTTTGGCAAGTCTGGACAGCTGTAACCTACCCAAAGTCATTTGTGCTGCTAGCTGATCTACAGATTATTCTCTTTGTATCTTCTCTCACTGCTAAGAAGTTTGTTTACATTACTTCTAAGATTAGTTTTTTTCTTCATGTAAATCACAGGCAAGCATAAATATTCAGTGCTCTAGGCTTGCTTTTACTGTAGTTTGTCATTGAGTGCTTCAACCAGTGAAGATATCCATTATGTAGGAAAATATAATCTGAAGTAATTATTCTTGGAATCTTCTCCTGCAGTATTTATTAAATATTTATGAGTGGCAGTTGTCAACTTGTGGATTTTTCCTTGTTTTTAGAACAGAATAGGAAAGCAGAGGGAGAAAAAATCTGAAGGCTTTTCCAGCACCAAGTGTGCATAGCATTTTTGAGGGACAGATAAAGCCTAGGTTGTTCAGAGAAATCTTACTAACAATTAAAACAATGAAAAATTAAGTTGAAGGTAATCTTTTTATAAGAATGTATATTTGGAACAAACTAAAAAAGAGTTTAGAGGCTTTTATTCAAGCATCCAAGACAGAGAGATTTTGATGCCTGAACAAGACCTGGAAACAACCTCTGTTGATCCTGAAGCAGTTCTGCTTGCTGACCTTGGATATGTAAAGATTCTCCAAGAGTGGAGTAAATTAGGGGAAAAAAAGTCAGTAAGAAGGCTCAAGATTCAGGTAATTCTAGTGGAATCATCTTGAAGACCTGTGGAATGTAATGACTGCTACTTTGTTGATAATTGATTGAATGCTCTTTTATATTTGTTATATCACTTTTTCACATTATAGAAATACTGTTGCCATTCAATCTAATTGGTTATTAGAGACTGCTGCTGTCATTATTTTATTTTCTAATATCTCATCCCTTAAATGTGCTACCAAGGTAAGTAAATTGTTACAGCACCACAGTATTAAAAAGCAGGATATTTTTTTAGATGTTGAATAAAGCAGTAGACAAATGTAGTCCTGTACAACACATCAGCCGCTTTTTATGGAGTCTTTTAAAAGTAAAATAGTCCTAGTCACTCTTTTCGAAAAATATGCTTGGGAATATAATCTACAAAGCAACAACAATAAAAAGCAGATCCAGAAAGTATCCAACAGCCACTATGAGATAGTTGTTACTTCTCCCCTTTAGGTTTTTGCCTCAGAATGCAGTATTGGGGCAGTACATCTACTTCAGACCAAGAGGGATAGAGGATCTGATTTGACAAGTAATAAAAGTTAAATTATTTGAGCAAAATCTGTATTCTTTGAATCCCTTAGCATGCAAGAAAAATCAGACCTGAGTACAGACAAAAATGGAAAATTTCAGTACAAAAAATGGATTTATATGGACTTCTGTAAAACCTTTGACATGGTCCTGACAGCGTCCTTCCCTCCCAAATTGGAGAATGATGAGTGGACTGATAGGTGGAATAGGAATAGGAATTGCTTGGATGGTCACATCCAGAGAGAAGTAGTCAATGGCTCAGAGTCCCGATAGTCATCAGTAGTGAGTAGTGTCCCTCAAGGAGCTGTACTGAGACCAGTGTTGTTTGGTATCTTCATTCCTGACACAGAGGAACTGAGTGCACCCTCAGCAAGTTTGCAGCTGACACACCTGAAGGATGGGCTGCCATGCAGAGAGGCGTAAACACGCTCAAGAAGTGAGCACATGGGAATCTCTTGTGGTTTAACAAGACCATGTACCAGGTGCTGCACCTGTGTCACTGCACCCTGTTGTCAGTATAGGCTGAGGGATGGGCAGATGGAGAGCAGATCCTGCCCAGAAGGATTTGGGGGTGCTGGTGGATGAGAGGCTGAACATGACCCAACAATGTGCGCCCACAGGTGAGAAAGCCAAATGTTCCTGGGCTGCATCCCAAGCAGTGTGGCCAGCGGGGCAAGGGAGGGGATTCTGCCCCTCTACTCCGCTCTGGTGAGACCCAGCAGCAGTGCTGTGTCCAGCTCTGGGGTCCCCAGCACAGGAAGGTCATTGAGCTGTTGGATCGAGTGCAGAGGAGGGTCGCCAGGTTGATCAGAGGGATGGAGCACCTCTGCTATGAGGAATTGCTGAGAGTTTCTGATTGTTCAGCTTTGAAAAGAGAAGGCTTAGGGATGACCTAATTGCAGTCTTCCAGTACTGAAGGGAACTTAGTGAAGAAAGATGGGGCAAGACTATTTACAAGAGTATGTAGTGACAGGATGAGGAGGAATGGATTCAGATTGAAAGGGAGTAGGTTTAGATCAGATATTAAGAAAAAAAATATTTTCCATGGGAATGGTGAGGCACTGGGACTGTTGCCGAGAAAAGCGGATGCCTCATACCTCGTACTGTTCAAGGCCAGCTTGGTAAAAACCTGGTCTAGTGGAAGGTATCCCTGCCCACTGCAGGGGAATTGGAACTAGATGGTCTTCAAGGTGCTCTTTCAACCCAAACCATTCTATGATGATTCTATGGTTTAATGGGAGATAATAGTCAATAATTTTGAAGTTAGGCTGCTTTGTATTATTCCCATCTTTGAAACTGTCTCCCCCTATGAGGAAAAGCTGCTTTCCTCTGTTTTTCCAGTTTTTTGAAATTGTTGAAGTCTCAGAGTGATTTCTTATCCATCTCATAGGGCTGCAAGGAGCTATTAATGCTACCTGGAATCATCATAACAAGGATGAGTTGAGAAACTTAAGGCTACCAACACTAGCATGCCTGTCCAAAAATTCTGTTCAGTCTGCCCTATTTAAAATCTGGTTTTGAACTGCAGAATTAACGGAAAAATAATTGTAAGGTTCAGAAAAATGAGGATGGGAAGATTTGCCTCCATGTGGGAGTATTTTGACACAAGAACACCTGGGGTGTAGATATTGCCTTTCACCTCAAAAAATCATATGCATTTAGAAAATATGATGCATTTATGTGTAGTCTAATTAGAGAATGCTGTCCATTAAACTTTTGGGGGGTGTTGTTTCATGGTTGTGAATGTGGGACTGCATGCCGGAGTACGTTGTCACTATTGTTGAAGGATACAAATGCAGGAGTGTGGAGAGCCGTTCTTTTCCCTGTGGATTTCCTTTGTCCTTATCCTTGTTTCCCAAGATCAATAGACTGGTAAACCTCTGCTTCACTGCTCAGCCATGCAGCAGCAAATCAGAAGTCCAGTAAGGCACAAAATCAGAGATCTATTACATCTTCCTGCTCACCAAATGAATACATGTAGTATCAGTTGCTGAACATATAAAGATGGAGGTTCTTGGACATTTAAAATATGGAGAACAGATGGCCACCAGCCTTTTACGTATTTGAATACTGTAAGGTTTTATTTGAACTGTTGTTCTTCAAATTAACATCTCTTCCTTCATTCCACAGCTCATTCAGTCTGTACTGGTAAATTTTAGATCTCCAGTTTCTCTGATCCTATTCTATGTCTTTACGTTCCCTTTGAACTTTTTGACAGACTGTGCCTTCTTGGTATCATATTTGAAAATAGGTCTCAAAATAAATTTCTAGGTGAGTCCTTACCACTGTCTCATAGAAGAGAAGGATTTTTTCACATACCCTTCTTGTTTGTGTAGCTGAAGACAGTGACCTAGATCTGGTAATTTACATATGTTCTAAGAAATTTGATTTTGTTTTCCTTCACTACATTCTCAAATTTTCAAAACCATTATCCATTCTTATTATGTCCTTTAACTACTTAAAACCTCTTCCAGATTGATATCACATGGTTATTATTTTTTATCCATGTGCATGTATACTTATCTTTTTTATGGTTATTAAAACTATTAGATAATTCTGAATCAAAGTTATACCTCAATGGAACCTTGCCTGATTCAGCATTTCATCTCTTTTTTTTTGGTCATAATCTACTAAGAGGCAAATATAATGAAATAGTTTTCCATTATGCTTCTTGTTATCATGTTCACATGCACCATAATCCACCTTAGTAAAAAAATATATAGGTATTTGATGGAAGAGAGAATGATGTTCCCTGATAAACACTCTATTTCCTTCTCAATTAAAACCTTCTTATCTCTATTTTCTCCAGCCTCCTCCTTGACTTACTAGAGGATGTTTAACATAGAAGCACGCTTGTACAATCTTTTAAAATACTGAAAATATAAAGTAAGGGAAAATATTTTTTCATATTTCAACATGCTATATATAGATGAGGGATTTTTTCTGCTATAATTTTTTACAGAGTTAAAAAAATAAATTTGTATTTGTTTTGAGATTTACTGAAAGGAAGCTATTCAGCAAAAACACTTCAGTATGAAAGGATTTTCATTTGGCTAACACTTCCACTTAAGTGAGGAAGTGAATACAGTGCGGCAAAGATACTTCAGCACCTACTCAACCCATTAACTGTTGTTAACAGACATATCTGAAAGAATTCTCTATCTGGGAAAATGCACAACAGCCACTTGCATAACTCCCTAGGCTGTGCATGGTTAAGTTCTATTCATATCATTGTAGTGTGCCTGTTGCCAAAAAATCTGAGATGCTTCCAGGAAAGTGGCAGATCTACCATCTGACACTTTTTTCCTTTCTTTCTTTTTCTTTTTTCCTTCACAATGAGAAAAAAAACTTGCATGTGACATTTTTTAAGGGGAAAAAAGGTATTGAAAGCTCAGTAAAAGCACGTGGTGTGCACAACAAGGATCCCTAATGCAGTCTTAAGCTGTTAGTGCCCAACTCCACTTCATGCAAGTCTGTGTAAGGTGTGGGGGACATGTGGAACTTGCATTTATCAGGAGTATAGTATTTGGTTTGGACCACTGGACATGCAACCTTACAAATGAATGAAATGTTTCCTTTTTTACTTAATCTGAGTTTCTTATGTGCTGCTCTGTTCAAATAACCAAAATCAGCCTTGTGGAAAATTCTCAGCAAGGATACTTGTTTCTAAGCTAGCCCCTAGGCATTTTCAACACTCAAATTCTTTTGCTTATATTTCATCTGTCTCCTGCAGCCATACAGTCTGTTTAGTGGTTCTGTCGGCATGCTGCTTCAGTCGATCTAACTACTTATTTTTATGCAAATCTTTCAAATATAGCAGTTTTCTACAGATAGATGGATACATGAGATTTGCCTCCTATTAACTGTTTACAAAAGACAATAAGCCTTCAAACAGTCCCATGTGATAAACCAATTAAGGTAAACCTGGCAAACACAGATGAAACAAATGATTTTTTTCCTGATGCTTCTGTGGACAGATTTTTACCCACTCTCATTCTTCTTTCTCATTTTCTAGAAAACAGACTGAAATTCAAATTCGCCATATTAAATTTTTGAAAAAATCCTCATTTAGTGCCTCAATCAAAGCAGATTTGGTCCTGTGTATAAACCATTAGTCTGGGCATTTGGTTGTAGCCAGATTTATTTGTCAGAGTGAGGTTTTAAAACCCTCCTGCCCCCCCAACACCCTAACAAACTATGACTTTATCTTTAAAAAGGGAATTAAAATCATGGCATCTCTATTGACTTTGCATCTGTTAGAAGAAAAAACTGAGTTCTTTACCAAACTCTTTCAGTGCCACTGATGCTGAGGAAGAAGTTCTCCGCGTCATCTCAACTTGTGGGCTGCTCCTCAAAACTGGAGAGAATTTTTACTATTTTTCATTTTGGTTTGGGGTAATGAGATTATTAAGGACAATGCTCCATTTACAGGCTTTCCATGGAACTACTGCAGACGCAACTCAAATTTGGATGTATTTATTTCAAAATGTTTTGGCTAAAACATGATCACTCTTAGCATGAATGCATTTCATTTTAAGACAGCTATGAACTAGTATGAGAAAATGAAAGTAATCTTAAACCTGCTCCTGTATTTTGTCACTGTAAATGGTTCTTGAACTGAAGCAGGCCTGTTCTTTATCACTTATCTGTCATTTCCAGATGGCTCACTTGAACTGCATGTGGGGTTGCTATGTTCTACAATGCAGGAAAAAATTCTTTGCTGGAGATTTTTACACATCTTAGTGACAGTGGGAAGACAACATAAGACAGGGCAGGCTATTCCTGTGCCACTTTAGTAACAAGGAAATTCTACCTGGAGGAGGCTTGCTATTAGATAAAACAGGCGTGTTTAGTGAATGGGGTCAGAATCTGTAGAAGGGTTTTATATCTGCAGGAAACTGAGGGTGGCCTGGAGAATAACGTGCACTACATTTATGAAATAATGTGAAATAAGGCCTCCACAGCGAGTCTGATACAGTGAAGTGTGCATATAGCAGGCTGCTGTTTCTTGTTGATCTTTGATCTTTGTCCCTTGCCTTCTTGCTGGTAGACAGTCCATGAGCTGTGACAGCAGCAGTCATCTTCCTGTCTGCTTTCTCAGAGTTCTGACCTCTCAGAAAAGTGCCCCCATCAACACAGATGTTGATGATGATTTATGTATTACTTCTCAGCAGCTTGGGCTATAATCTTGTCAGAAACATAAAGTTCCTTTCTTAAAATTCAGAAGCCACTTATTCCCCATTGTCTTATTTCCTATTGGAAATGGGTCATGGTTGTGTGTGGCTGTTGCATTCCTAGGCAAAGCATGAAAAATGCTTCCAAAACCCTCCTTGCAACTGATTATAATTGCTGTCCTCATTACTATTCTTATCATAATGTACTGCCTTTACTCTTTCTTCCAACTAATAATTGATGCTTACTGATGGAGGTAAAATGTGATTGTTGAAAGAAATAGGTTAAAAAAGAGCAGCAGCCAGTTAGGTCCATACTGATATAATAAGAAAGAAATTACACAGAAGAGATCAGAATCATTGAAATGGCAGCTAGAGAAGCTCCAGACTCTGGGGTTCAGTTTAAAAGCCCTGTTTTCGTTTTAGTTTTGGACAGATTATTTCAGCAGAGTGGATTATAAGTGCCTTCTACTGGGAGAGCAATTAACTGGTCAAATAAGTTGGAAGTAATGACACAAGTAAAAAGATGACAAATCTTATTACAGAATGGTCAGTCAGGAGATGATGAGTGATTTACCATAGTTAAGGATTCAAAAACTATTGAAAATTAAAAGCGGAATTGTTGTAACCGATTTTAGTTAGGCATGTGGATTCAAATGGACAATGCTTCAAGACTAAATTTAATCAGTGGCAAAGTGCAAAAGATTTTAAACCTCAAACACATTGCTTCATAGTAAATAATCTGTGATTAGGGGTCAAATTTTCAAGGTTCATCAGTTCAGAAAGTAAAGAAGCACCAAGCTGACTGAAAATGTAAATAGATTTCCAGTTCCTAGTCTTTCATTGACAGTTAGGAACTACATAGCCTCTGAAACTATTAGTGGGAAGCTGAATCCCTTTTTAAAGATCTAGGTGATAGAAATAGATAGACATCATATCAGGACCACTCTTTTGATCACCTTTAGGACAATGTGAGCAGTATCTAAGTCATCCTGCCCTCACATAATGGAGAATATTACTGCTTTAGAAAAAGCTATACAAAATGATAATGGCACTGAAGAATAATACCAGTGTTTGAATTTACCTTTTGGTTGTAATCCGGACATTATTCCCAGTTCCTAGAATAGAGGAGGGGAGGAGTTATGAGACAGCAGGTCTTGACTCAACTGCTTATTAGAATGCTGCTTGTAAGCAAACCTGTGTAACTCTGTTGTGCTGAGGACAATTCCCAACTCAGTTGTCTGGCATTGCCCCAGCAAGAGCTCTTTCCATTCACACACTTCTGCTCTTGCTGAGGTTTTTCACGCTGAAATTATACAATGGTGAAGAAAATTACTGTACAGTGAATGCAGCAAAGAACCAAACCTAGGATCTTGCTGTGCCCTGTACTGCTGCATTTGGCAAACTCCCTTCCCAGTGTTTTACAGTTCTGTTTGTGATATACCCATTTCCAGCCACTGTGGAGTCCCATTGGAACATCAGCTGTTCACATGCAATGGAGAAGAGAGTGCTGTCAGAATTTGCTTCTCTTGTACTTTCTACCTGAATGTTTATAATGGGAACTTTAATCTCTCTAGTCTTTCTCTAATAAGCTTTATTCTCCCATCTTATCACTGTCTTTATTTAATGGTTTTTTTTCATGTCTCCCCCTAATCTTGGTCCAGGCTTAAATGGAATTTTTTTTCGCTTGTTTCTTTTACTAGCATTTGTATTCCCTGTAGAGATTTCTAGCCAATTAGTCACTCAGAATACAGCTTCTAAGGAGAACAAGAGAAGATTCTCCAATTTGCCTCCCTGTGTCAAGATAAGCAGAGGCAACCTTGCAGGGGCAATTTCTCAACACGAGCAGCACTCCTGTCACAGATGATAAGTAAAAGTAGATTCATACTTACTCCTCAAGGATCGCTCCTAGATGCAATTTACTGTGAAAATACCAGATACAACACCAATGATCTTTGTAAAACTCAATTTTTCTTCACTCCCAGTGGAAATATTTATGTGTAATCTTTTGTAAAGTAGTTTTTTTTGCTGCTTAGTATGAGGATGTACAATTAGTTGATTGTATGTGTATTTTCTTTTTCACAATCAAAAAAATAGTATGATCCAAAGAAGAAAGAACATTTTTTTCAAATTGATCTCTCAGTTTTGATTTACAGCAGTGCAAGAGCAGAGGTTACTAGCAGACGTTACTTTTATTTTTGGGGTGGGGATTGGTTTGTTGGTTTTCTTTCTGATAAGCACTGCTCAAACATCCCACTGATAAGATTTAACTTATCTGCAGGAAAAACTACAGCATTGAAACCTAAGCAGTGAAATTCATTCTTGCTGAAACATGTGATGCCTAAATTCCCAGAGATGCAGTATTGTTACAAAAACCAAGCTTTTGATGAAAAGGTATTAAAGTTTGTATGGGCCTGGAACCATTTTTTTTTTCTTTCTACTGATATGTGGATTAAATGTCTTTTAAAACTGCTAAGAATGTTTTTGGTAAGATTATTTATTTACGCCAGACAATTTTTTCCACGTCTACACCACACCTTGCAAGTGAAAGCTCGGGATAATCCTATGGAACAGTGCACAGGCACAAACTTTTGTTAGTGTGTGTTTCTTCTTTGAGATGGCATGGTGAAATATCCAGTCCTTTACAGAACTATTGCCTGTGAATCTATGACTTCAAGAGGAGAGCCACATTGAACTAAAATTAAGCCTGTACTTAAACATGTACTGAATTGAAACTTAAAGCTAATGTGCTATACAAATAACAGTATCCCAGTGAAGTAATGACTCTTTCTTTACAAATGCATTCACTCAGTTCAGTAGGAATATCTACACCTTTATCTTAGGCAATCCATTTTTAGAATGACTTTCTCTAGCAGTAGATTTTCATAATATGCTCATTGCTGGAGAATATGTGTGGATTAGAAATCTTGACACTGCTTCTGGACTCTATCCTAACACAGTGGGTGTGCTTTGCTACTGTGCAGACTGGCTGTGGTGGAAGAACTGCTTGGTGTCTTGAGGTCTTCTTTTAAAATTGTGCATTTCACACTCCTCACCTGTCCCATATATGTTTCAGTGCCATCTGTATCTTACAATGATAAAACACAACAAAGTTTATCCTGTAAAGCACTGGTATCTATGTTTCAAGTCAGTGACAGAATCTGATTGGTATTAAGCTCCTGCTCCTCCTCTTCTAGAGTTCCAGGTTGGGGTTTGTAACTGGAGACTCTAGCTCTGGATTGACATGGAAACAGAAACAGAAGGAAGCAGGGAAGTGTTTTGTCTTTTCTGCTGCTACAGAGCAGAATTTTCCATTCTTAGGTAAAGCTGACCAGAATGAGAAAACCCTCTGAAAACACTGTGGTGTGTACACTGTGGTGCATTCTGGACCCAGTTTAGAGAGATGTTTACTAAATTGGGAGATCTGTAATAACCAGTGAATAACATGGTGTGTGAGACGGTAGTATTTTTATTCTGCCTTTGTGTCTGACTTTCTTTTGTGGCAGGGGAGTTGTTGATAGGAGTAAGGGAAGCAAAAAGCCTGTAAGACAGCCAAAAATTTCTTTAATGTCTAGTGAAGCATCTCCCAGCTTACAGCTACTCTCCTTTCTGCACCCATACTGTAAGCACAGATGTACTACTAGAAGTTTATAATGATGTTACTTGGCTATCCAGTGCTTTAGAAACAGGAAATGATGTCAACAGAAAAAGCTTGAAGTATGAACTCTCCAAGGAAAAAATGTTACAGTATTTACCTCTTTGTCCTTTCTATCTTATTATTCATTTGTTGTGTCCTTTGTAGATAAAACCTCTAGAGGTACCAAAAATCTATCAAATCCCTGAACTATTAATATAAAAAATTACCTTCAAAAATACATGTTTTAAAATTCTTGGTGCTTCTTCTTTTGAAAACGTATTCATTATTTTATCACCTTATTTCTGGTGAACTACAAGTATGCTCTGTGAAAGGGCAGTGATGGAACTTTTGCCAGGCTCAGAATCATGAAAGTGAGAGGATGATTTCTGTTATAAAAAGCAGTGCCACACTTTGCAAAATGCCCTCCAAATTCCTTGTTTAACTACACAGTTCTCATATGGATTTCAGTTTTGGAAAAAAAAAAGTAAAAATTGCATATGTAATGTACTTATTAGTCATTCTAAAAATTGAAGCTCTTTTTGGATATTTTTTTCCCCCTGAAATTTGTAAAGGTAATTTGGGACTGTTTTAAAACTCTTTTGGTCTCTGAATGGTGAGTTCACTGTAATGTAGTGCATTAAACCCAGGAGAGATTATCCAATTGTTATGGGAGGCTGGAAAAGCAAACAAAAGTCAAGGAAATAGTGTGCATTATGAGAGAAGCATTTGAAAATTAGTTTGAAGAGAGGACATGTTTTTATCTGTATCTTCTACAGCAAACAGTAGAAAAATGTCTCATCCTCTTGTAGACAATATGAAATCCATTGATGTGGAAAGCAGTGAAGGCAGAAAATTGAATATGTCATAGATTGTAACAGAGTGAAGTTCAAACAGCCTGTTTGGATAATAGACTGCCATAAATACATCAATGGAAAGCATGCCAACTGAAATTACAGAGGATTTTCTTAGTCTGAGAAATCTGCATTCCAATGATTGTTTTTGGTCTAATGCTTTATATTTCAGGAGAACTTAGGTGGTGAATTCAAACTATATTTGCAGTTCCATCACAACTTTAGAATATTTAGAAAATTTAGCATGGGATATTCAGACAGATGCTTTCTCTTTTTACATGTTATTTCTGTCCTTTCTGTCTTTTTGTCCTTTTTTTTCTGTCCATTTTCTTTAATTTTTAAACATTTTCTATTCTTATCAGATTTCTTTTTTAATGCTTTGAAAAGATTAATTGGAGGGTCTGGAATGTGTGATAAAATGATGATAAGCAAAACTGATCTTTTGTCTCTAAATACTGCTAGAAGACATCAATATATTGATTGCTTTTTTGTGAAATGATTGCTGGATTACCATTTTTGTAGTGAAGTAGATTCACTTACCACCACCCCCCAAAAATGCACGTGCACACAGACGTATGCACACATATGAGTCGAGTTCCCTCTTACGGATGAACGTGGCTTTTAATCCTTGTAGATGAAGTCTTCAGGAAGGCTAGTGAAAATCATCAGAAACTCTGGGAGTGAGAGTCAGCAACTTAAAAATAAGTAGAGACAAAACTTGTGTTGTTGTATGTGAATTTAATGGAGACTGTGCATTTGGTTTGTTAGGGTATTAATCTAGTTCCATGGATAAAATACTGGGCAGGATGCCTGGGAAGGGTCTGTCTGAGGTAGCTCGAGGTGTTTTCCCACTATGAGAAAGTGCTGCCCCTTGGATCAAGCAGGGCTCTGTGGAGGACCTCCATCCTTGGGAAGGTGGCTCTGCACTTGCAGTGCTGCCCTTCGGCAGCGCTACATTGCAGGGGTCTGCATGCCTGGCCTCAGTCACGAGGAGGCACCAAGTTACAGCTGTGGCTAACGTGACCTTTTTCATGTAATGTAGCAGAACAGGCCCTTTGGTTTAGGCTGTGATGAATTAAAGGCATTACTGAAGTGGATGGCAATTCATTTCACTTTGACTTCCAGTCTGCCATCAGCTAATAATGGCTTTGTCACTAATGATTTGGTGGGAATGATTTCTTTTTTTATAATATCTGTCATTCAGAAGAATCCCAAAGTGATCTATAGCTTAATTTACTTATTACTAAGAAATTGCTTCTTTCACTAGTAAAATGCAGCTTTGGATAAAAGGTGGAAACTGTGTGCTACAACTCAGAATCCACTTGCTGGAGATAGATGGGAAATAGAAGTTGTTCTTTGTAAGATCATAGTATCATGGAATATTTTGGATACACAATGTAAATACTTGAACTTACAGATTTACTTTTAACTAAAGAAGAGTGGGAATTTGGATTTCTGATCATCAGACTACGAGATCTTGATGTCAGTAGGCAATGATGAATCAAGAAAACCATCTACCCAATTGTGGAAAGTTTATTGCTCCTTTATGGCCTGGGTTCAAATGAGGAAGGGACTGCAAGTTTCTTGACCAGTTTCTTGTGAGAGTCTTCTGCACAGACAGAAGTGTGATCTTGTGCAGAATATAGGTAGCTCTGTATATGTTTGTTTTGATTTAAATGCCCATTTTTATTTCACTGGGTATTTTTTGACACAAATATTCTGAAATTTTTATACAATGTTCTGATAAATGAAGAACCTTGATGTTCCTTTTTCACATGTAGTCACAGAATTGTGGGATGACTGAGTCTGTAAGGATCCTCTTAAGGTCATTTTAGTCCCACCCCTTGCACAGGGCATGGTAAACCAGAGCATGTTATCTGGGCCTATGACCAGTTGGGCTTTTTAATATAGCCACAAATATCTAGTGCTTTTTAATATATCCACAAATAAATAGCTTTTTGGTCAGTCGGTTCTGATAGTTGAAAACTACTGCAGTAAAAATGTGTTTTCTTGTATTCAGATGGAATTTCAACAGTTATCTCCATCACAGGGTGAAAAAACATGTGAAGTGCAATATTGCTTTAAAAAGTTGAAATGATTACTCCTATTCTAAGAAAGGTCAGCTGAATTCAAAGGATTTTTTTTTCTTTTTAGTCAGACCAGAAGGACTTTTTTTCTATTAATTCAAAAAATTGTTTGAAGAAATAAGAATAAAAACTTCATGGGAAGTATTTTAGACAGGATTTCAGTTTTTCAAGAATTGAACTCAAATAAGAGTAGCTTAAAACACTATAGGATAAGAATGAATTCTGGTATTGGGAAATTATTCATTCTGCAGGAGGATAACAAAAGAGACTTCAACAGTATGCATTTGTGGAGTTTTCTCTGAGAAATGAAGAGCAACACTGATAAAATCATAATTGTTTGGATGCTGGCTAAGCTTATCAAGTTAGAAGTGTGTTTAAAAGCCTGCTGAACTACTTTGAAAAGTACTAGAAACCTAATAGAATGTTTTCTTCTATGACGTGATCTCCCAGGAATGCAGAGCTTTGGCAAAGGAATCCACTTATTTAGTTGTCTGAAAATACATTATGGATGCTAAGTGCAGCTATCAAGTTTGTAAATTCTGGTTTGTGTGAATTTCATTTTTCAACTGCCCTTTGTACAGTAGTAGAAGTCTGTTCAGAGTATTGTGTCTCCTTGAAACATCTGTTTTCGGCACCAGTGAAGATAATACTGAATGTAATCTTCAATGAGTCCTTGATTTCAAATTGTGGCCGAGTGAAAGATTGCGTGAAAAGGTGTGTGGTAGGAAATCATGTGTTACGTTGGGTGATGGAGAGTGAGAAACAATTTCATCAAAGAATATTGAATATTCATATCAAGGGAAAAACCACATCCAACAATCCTACATCTGAAAGAATCCAGAGTTTTGGATTAGTGCTACCTCATTTCTGTGTCTTTAGACAGCACTCTTTCAAGTTTAATTACCTGCACATAGGCTATGGTGGTTTAATCCCAGCAGGCAATTTACCTCCACCCAGCCACTCAGTGGGATGAGGAGAGAATGGGTATGGTAAAAGTGAGAACACTCATGGGTTGAGATCAAGGCAGTTTAATAGGTAAAGCAAAAACGATGCATGCAAGCAAAGCAAAACAAAAGAAGAAATTAATTCACCAGTTCTCAGGGGCAGACAGATGTTCAGCCATCCCAGGAAAGCAGGGTTCCATCATGCCTACTGGACTTGCTGACAGATGCATGAGGTGGTCCCTGAGCAGCAATCGGCACCTGTTGCTATTTGAAATCTATTTATTTCATAAATCTATTATGTAGTAAATATATTTATTTCATAAATCTATTATTTATTTTATTTCACATAACCTGTTGTTATTTGAAATCTACTTAGACAGCTACAGAAAATAAGTAGCCTGATTGTCTGGAGGCCTTGAGCCCTGTAGCTATTATCACTGAATACCTTTTTATTATATTTTTCCTGTTGGCCTTCATCAGGTCCATAAACAGTTGCTAGAACTCTCCAAAAAAGATATTAACAAAAGGTTTCCAAATAGAATATGTATTTGTTTATTTAGTGTTTACCCAGGTTTTGAAATTATGAAATGGAAGATAGATTTGCTTAAAGAAAATCTCAAACCTCCACACCATCTGGAGCAAATCAGGAATTTGTCGGTTTTACCCTTCTAGAACGTTGTTTTTTATTTTGCTCTTAAAACTTGTTCAAAGAGAAACTGACCTTTTTAGAGAAACCAATTATGTTAAGAAATCTAAGCCAGTATTCAGATGCTCTAAGAGTTCTTTATTGTTAAAAAACCATTTTGGAAATACTGACCCTTCTGTAATGCACTGTCAACCGTAGGAGCTGCAAGGCTTCAAACTGATTTGCAACAGCTGAAGTTGCACAAAATTATTCATTATGCTGATTTTCATTATCATATTTTATGTGGGTGTTTTTTCCCCCATCGAGAAGTCCAAGTAAATAGCCAAAATAAGACAGTTTTGAAAACAACATATGAAGGGCTTTGGAGTGGACGTTTTATATTTATAAGTAACTAAAAGCTCCTTCTGAACTGTTATGTAATACGAAAATCTCCTGACTAAGGAAGCAAACCAGATTACACTTTTCTAATACATTTTTCAGTAACATTTAAAAATGGGATCCTGTTCCAAATGATGCAATAAAGAATATCAAGCGACACGTTCTAGAACATGAATTTTAATATATCTGCAAAGTTTTGATGTTGCAGATTCAGATCATAATTTGCTTTGAATACTGATTGTTTTTACCTAGTCCTGAAGGATGCTATTATGGAGACTTCTAACAGTAGTAAGAGAGCGAAACACTGTAAGTCTGTGAGGACAAAAATAAGTTTTCAGAACAATTGCTTAGAAGTCCTTTGTGATCTCAGCAGCGATGGTATTAATAATAAGTCTTGTATTGTTTATTCTCCTTGTTCAAATGTGTTTCCTGAGACTCCAGGCCAGCATGATATATGTGAGTAAACTCTGGAAAAAAAATAGGAGAGTTCCCAACTAAACCTGCAGCTCTAAACCAGGAAGTACAACACCCCCTGACACTCAGTCCTCACCAAGGCTCTGGAATCTGTGCAAGACAGTTCTAGAGTGAAATATTTTCAGTATTCATCACTAGGGTGTTTTTTACACAAAAATTTCCAAAGTCAGTGAGAGAAGTCAGTGGGAGGAGGGACAGGTGGGGCTGCTGTTGGAAGCTCGTAGAGAAGGTACCCTGCTAGTTTTGTCTTCAAATGAGTAATTTACTTCCCCTTTGTCCTCTGCTTTCCACCCTTAGCACAAGAGATGTGATTGAATTGAAAAAAAAAAACAGCTTTTAAAATAAAACTTGTTTAAAATGATCTAGGAATGGCATTGAAAGCATATGCTGCACACCTACTCTATAGAAGTTGCAGTGTTGATAGGTTCCCAGACTGCTCCCTTTGCCGTGCCATTACCATGCCTTCAGTAAAGATTAACATCTGTCGCATGTTTATTTTTCCCTGTACCCCAAGGGAACAACTGTGTGCAGTGAAATATATATATTTTTGGTTTATTTTATTAAATTTATTCTGCCCACATTTACTGTAATTTTTTTATATGAAGAAGGGTCAAAGAAATAGTCTGTGAAACTGAAAAGTCAAATTGTTACTGCCTTTAGTCTTTTGAAAGATCTACCCATGATCTTCAACTGTCCCTGGAGGAAGCTAATTTTTATCGAGGACAAACCTTTACCTTCAGGGTAGACCACTGAATTGAATGTTTAAGCTAAAAAATACCTATTTGTATCAAATACTGTAATAGTCAATGACATGATTGATAACAGCCCAAATACTCTAGCCAAGAGAATTGAAAAGACAGCATCACATGGTAACTTAAGTAAGTTTTATATAAATGCAACCCCTAATATTACTAAACTCCATAGTACTCTAAAAAGAAGCAGGGGGAAAAGGAAAAAAAATGTTGGAAAAGCAGTCCTAAAAGCATATCCAAAATATTCCATTCACTCCTATATAAGCATAATGTTTTTTCTAAAATTACGTTTTTGAACAGTATTTGGTATTTAAAAGAAACATTAATGAATTCCACCTTAAAATTTTCAGTACACAAATAACTAAGTAAATTTATAAACATCACTTTTAAATACCTGTTTTCAAAGAGAAAGTAGATAAGAGCAAATAAATCATTGTAATGAGAATAAAAGGAAAAGCCCTCAGGAAGGCTGTTTATAATGCATCTTGCAAAGAGCCAGACTTTCTTTAAAGTAATTCTGATAAAACTGAAAAATGTTGCCGCTGAAAAACTAATGGGTAAAATTCTATAAGAGGTATTATAATTTCTAACAAAGCAGCTAAACAGAAGCAGAGTGACACCTTTATTTCCCCAGGCTTCATTAAACAAGTATTACAACCCTCTTAACACAGATTGGAAGAAATAAAAAAATTGGTCCTGTTCAAATAAGTGAAATCACATCCTTGTAAACCAGTAAGATGATACAAGGTATGGTACAAAATGGAGGTTTTCTGGTTCTTTTCAGGGCAACTCATTTGTACAGCACCAATGGTGGTTTGGCAAGTATGAAACAGAGAAAGATTTCCCTTTTAAATGTAATATGAATTAAGACCAGTGCATGGGGGAAAGAAGAAAGGTGGCAGGTGAACCACAGTAGTTATGTTGCTGAGTCTGTCACTGAAGCTTCAACTAAGACTTGATCAACAAGATATTAAAAATCAGTGTAATTCTAAGAGTGACATTTACCTACTCTCAGTCTTGGTTGTTTCTGGAAATTTCTTGGTGTGTATAGTCCAGCCTTCAATAACTCTCAAATTAAAGACATTAGCAGAGGCGAGGAAAGAAAACACTGAAGAATCTTCAAAGTCCCCTTCAAGCATTTCCATTTGCTATTCACAATGATTACCTTCATTGTTGTTATGCTGGTCCAAAAATAATTAAAAAAAAAAAGAAACGTGATGAGTGATGTTTCTGAGTCCAAGTAAGTTGCACAGCCCCAGGAACACCTCTTGTTGTAGTAAATATTGACTCTAATCTCTGTGCATGGGGCATAGAAAGCACAGGGGCCAGGTTACTAGATTTCCTTGTTTTTCAACTGGAAACAGCTGTATTCGGGCTTTAATGATGCTCAAAGACTACATTATCATACATCAGCATTTTTTTTTTGTAATACAGCTTTGATTATACTTTGTGACCCCAAGCTTTCAGTAATCCTCAAGAAATGAGCCTGAAGATGTGTTTGGACCATCAGACAACATTAAATGGGCGCTCCCATGCCATTGGGATCTGAGTGCTGAGCAACATAGAGCCCGCTGACATTATTAATTGACCAGTGGAAACATGATGTGGACTGAAATGGGCCAGAGCACAAGGTGATACCTTTAGTAAAGTCTTGATAAGCATGAGCTCTATGAGGTTACTTCATCCTTTATCTGTGCAGCAACATCACTGTAACATCATTGGTTTTGCTGTGGATGTACTGTCATCATTAGGCCTTGCATTACCAGAGTCTTCTACTTCAGCTGCATGTGGTCCACATTGCATTGAGGCAATCCCTGTGCAGCTAATGGAGTAAAGCAGGCTTCTAGAGCATAAAGCACTTTCTAGCCTCTGGTTTTTCTATCAGATCAGGGACTTAGTCATGGTCTGACTTTTTTTAAGTGCAGGTATTCTTTCCTTGTTCCTAACATCAGTACTCCATCAGTACTCTACTGCAGTCATATTTTGAAGCTTGTCACCTGTCTGGTTACATTAATTAGTCCTTCTCCTGCAAGTGCCAAATCTGTTAAATTTTTTACTTCTAATTTGCCAGCTGCATTAAGAAGTACTTCAAAGAAACTCTTGTTTTTTTGTTTTTTTTTCTTTTTCTTTTTCTTTCAAAGGATTCTTTGAGTCTGTATAAATTGGAAACTCTTAAATTGTAGACTTTGTACATAAAAATACATTTACAGACTGCCTAGTCTTTATCTTTGCAACCTTCAGCATACTCAGCTATCGTTGTGGCATGCACAAATAGGCTGTCTTATATGTGATATTTTCTCAGGTTATTAACCTCTGCCATTGAATCTCTTCCAGTTGTTTCTCAGTAGATTGTAGCATAGTAAAGGAAATATAAAACTGTATAAAATATATTTATTGTCATAGGAAAACAGACACTTATCCTTCAAAACTTAGTTGGCTTATGTTCGGAAAGGAAAAGCCTAAAGATTATTTTTGTCTGAAAGTTTCATCAGAGATCTCATTCTTCTATTAGAAACATCAGAAATTTGTAATAATACATTATACCATCAGTTCTTATAGTGTTCCCATCCCATGGGATTTTCATGAAGATGGACCCATATTAATGTGGATTTTTTAATGCGTTATTTTTGATATGGGGCATCATTTTAAAATGCAGTGGTCAAAGCAATGACAGAACTTAACAAATAGTGAAAAATTGGTTATTCTGTCTCACTTCAACCCTTTTCACCTATGGAAGGGCTTAAGAAATGTATCTCAACACTTACTAATTTTCCATTTTTAAGATGGAAAGACATAGAAGGAAATAAAAAGAATGGTCTGCACTGGTCATACTATATTTCACTTTAATGGTACAGTCAGTTCTAGATTAAACAAAATCCAAGAATACCAGATTCTTGGTACAATAGTGGTCTCCCCTGTTTCTATTGCATGGAATAGAAAAAGTGCCCAGTTTTTGGAAGAGCTGTTATCTTCTCTTTTCCTCTCTTGTGATGTTAAGGGCAACACAAATTTCTGATGAGTGATTGTACCACCTAAAGAGCTCTTCATTCTACGTCCCTCCTGACATGAGGACTTCTTAACTGAACTGTCCCATAATACTTAGAATAACAATGTTAATGCTTTTAAAATACTCCCAGATTGTAAATAATACCAACCTTTGTAGCCCCAGTGGCTATTTTGGTATCTACTGCACTAATCTTGTGTTTCTCCCTGATATGCATCTTCCTGGGGTTGGGCTGCCACCTGGTCTCTGCTCTCCAGCAGGAAGAAATAGAAAGTGGAACAGATTTCTCCTGTCTACTCTCCCTGTCCCAGGGAAGCTCCTCCATCAACACTCCACAAAGAACAAATATTACTGAAAAGAAATTTAGTGAGGATGGGAGCACTCACTGCCCTTCTCAGCCTAGTAACTTATTAGTTTTGTGGATTTGGATTTGGTGTTCTGCTTTCGATGTTAAAAAAGGCTACCGTCAAGATTGTTCTATTTCAGGAGGGGCCTGAGCTCACTTCAAGATTCTGCCCTATGTGACACTGAGTGCTGCTGCTTTGTGATGTTTCAGAGTAATGTGAAGATAAGGCACACCAAGAGAAAGTAGGGATCTGTCTTTTCAAAGCGCAGTGATCCATCTGGTAAGGCCCATCTACCAAATATAACTCGAAATAGCATTTGTAGGTGGGACGTCCAAATCACCAAACTCTTCACTCTGATTCCTTTCCAGGTGAATGTAGGGAGCTGGTGAACTTGTCACAGACAGAAGTACATATTTAAGTTAGATGTACTATTCAGTCAGAGGCACTGTGTAGCTTCTTTATTATCTGAGTTAGATTTGGCTTGTAGATATTTATAACAGTAAAAAAAAAAAAAAACCCAAAACTTAATGGACAATAGTATGTGCCTACATCATGGTAGAATTCACATTGATTTAAATAATTAATAAACCATTACTTTATCATTTTTCACTAAGTGAAAATTCAGTCCGTGTATTTGTACTTTTCCCCCCTATATTTATAACTTAGTTACAAGGATTGTAAAGGAGATGTGTGTAGGGGCAGGTAGAACTGAAAGAGATAGCTTACAAAATCATGGAAACCCATTATTTTAAAAACAGTGTCTACAAAGCCTAGAAGATATTAAAGAGAAATGAAGTTAACTGGTTATCCTTCAAAACTACTGTTGTGGAATAAAAAATTAATGATAGATGAATACTGTTTGCACATAAAGGCCTTTATAAATAGATCAGAGATGCAGGAAGGAAAGGAAGGAAACTATAATAGCTCAAGGAAAAAAACCACAATGATTTCTGCTATTTTGCTTAGCAAGTGAAAGCACAGCCTTGGTAAATTTGTCTGTGAATCTTTACACACTTTGAAAGATATTTTAGCTTCCAAATTAGGCATTCAGTTATTTTTGAGTGATGCAACATGATTAAGACAAAGCAAAGTGAAACAACGAAACACAGGGAAGACATGCCATGAATAAGGCTTGTAGCAAATAAAACTAGTGTAAATTCTACTGTGAACTCTATGTGCTGATGTGTAACCCATCTGGCACCCAAGAGGTTGGTTACCTCTATGCTTTGATCTCCACAGCAATGGAGACTCCAAGTAGGAGGATTTCAGACTAAGGAGGTGTGCTCTGCCTGGAGCTCAGTATGGCTCTGCAGCCTTCTTCTTAGTATTATTACTTTAAGTATATAAAGAATTTTGGAATTGTCCCAAGTACAGTTTCTTTTAAAAGAGCAAGAGGGAAAAACCTCATCTCTTTAGGATGACATGAAATAAAATACTAAACACTTCTTATGTTCATACTCAGGCGCATGTTGCTTAGGAATCAGGAAAAAGATGTATATACAAGTAGGACAAATTGCACCCCACACTGTGCAGCGCAATTTTTCAAAGTGTTTTGCTTTCTTGTTTTTCTCAAATAAGTGCTGCCTTACTGCACAATGCCAGAAGCCATTTGAGAGGAACGGGCAGAACTTAGCAGGATTTGACCCAGGGGAGGAAAGATTGCAGAACTGCTTTCAGTGCGAAGCTTTGTATCACAATGAGAAGAAAACTCAGTGATGTTAAATGTTCCCAACCAGAGAAATGGAAACTATTTCATGACAGTTAAGACACTGGCTTTACAAACAGTGCATAAAAGGCAGGTGGTCTCACAGTAGTTGTGGTGAGAAATAAAAAGATCCAATCTTGAAAGAGCTTTTCTTTTTTTTTTTAACTGTATCCACCCATGAAAGTAATAATGAGATCTCCTGTGCTAGATCTTTTGAAATGGGTTTTAGAAGTAGGAGGTAATTTAAAGCGAATAAAGCTGCCAAAATGTTCTGATTCTTTGGCTGCTGATTATTATATGATCCAGAGTCCCCTGAAGTCTCTGGGCAGTCGTAAGCACTTCTGATGCTGTTCCTCTGTGCTTTTCTAGAAGTAATGCTGTTGTCAAGACATGAAATGCACAGAAATATTCATGTCACATAAAGCTGCTGATGGGACTATACATGAGTGAGTGACTTGTAGTCTGAGTCTGTAAGGATTTGTGCATGCTTTTAAACTTTGAACCATAGTGATGAGAGTGCTGCCAGTGACTGAGCTGTGTTTTATTTGAAATTGAACATTATGTCTTACTGGATATTACCTAGGTAAGAGATGAATCCATTCCTGTTTTGCAGTGTTGAATTGCCCTTGAGGTCAAAGAAGATGTGTGGAAGTGGGCTGAATTTTTCCATTCCTTTTGCTGAAAATAGGTGGTCCAGCAGATTGAGCTTGTATCCCACTGCTAAGACCCACAATCAGTGTTCCCACTTAGTTTAGACCTGGGACTTTTGAATAACCTTGTGCTAATTGAAAGGAGAATGTTGAGTTTACTTTTTGTGACTTTGTTTGGTTATTTATTATTTTCTGGAGGCTGTTTAGTACAGCTCATTTCTGCACATTTGCAAGGAAAACACTAATGAATTGAGGAAATTGAAAAAAGCAAAAGAAAGGGATGCAGTTCCACTGTCACATTAGCAAACAGCATGGCTTTCAACAGGCACTGAGGGAGGGAGCATTTGCTAATGTTAGGATAATTTTTAAGACAGCATGTAATTTTACAATTGACAATTGGAGGTGAAACAGTGAACACAAATAAATCTGGTTCAGAAAACAAAACTACAATGACCTAGTGGGGTTTCAGGGCCTCTTGACAAAAACAACTGTGACAAGACTTGTCATCTCTGGAAAGAAACCAATTCAAAAATGACTACTTGAGCGTTTTAGCAAAGAGGAGAAACTGTTGGAAACACATCTACATTCCAAAAATGTTAAAAGGCTTTCCAGTTTCCAGGAATGACAATTAAATTAAGTTGTGAAGGAGTATCTCCTGCCTTTAATGACCCCATTCAGAATTAATTGTGACTGGACTGTCTTGTTCTGCGGTATGATTCTGACTGCAGCGTTGAGAAAAAACAGCAGGAAAAAAGTCTGCTGTTTATCTTGACATCAGTTTTTCTCATGTTTTCCTTCCCTGTTTTTTATAGAAATGGGGTGTGTGTTTCAATTTGGCTATCTGTTTTGCTAGCTGCAGCTTTTTATGAATGTGATACAATGTCAGGCATTTCACACTGAATGTGCTTTGCATATGCTATGCCCTTGAATTGAGGCTCCTATCCTTCCCCTAAGAAACAGGGGAACCTCATGTTCTGAAATGCTCTTTTCAGGAAACTTGAAAGGCTTTTAATTTTGCATGGACTCTTTCCTCCCCCTTTTCTCTTATTTCTTTTTTCATAGCTGTCAATGCCACAGTGCTCCAATGAATATTTCTAAAAATAAAAACTGCAAATTATAGGCCTTGGTTTACCACAGTGTTGCAAACTGTTATTAGCAAACAGTCTCTAAAAGCCACTGGTTTTGCAAGGCATGGGGTAGCTTAAGTCCACAGAACTGTATTGTTCTTTTTCAGCTCCCAGTCACCATATATTTTAACTATATATTTTTTTTTAATACTTACTTGCTGCTTTAAAACACTGGGACTTGTTTCCAGCAATGAATTAACATCCTGTCTATCTTTCCCATGATTTTCCAAAGAATATATGAGTTAGAGGATGAATAACCCCCAGGACATCCTCTTGTTAGAACCTGAGCAAAATTTCAGCAACATGTGCCTGCTGAGGTTTAGTGCTGAGCTTCACACACAGAATGACATAGCAATAGTGCATTCCTCCCCTTGCCTCACCCAATAAATCCAATCCTCCTTTTTAGGGAAGCTGGTGGAGTAGCCAGGAGCTGAGACTGTGCTTGGAAGGGTTTCAGAGCCATAGGAGCCATCCATAGGATTTGCGTTTCAGTTCAAGTATCCCAAGATTTTAACACCTGTATCCATACTCTCTTTTATATACATCTCACACACACCTAGAGGTCTTGTTGCTTTCACATCTCATCTACCATCAGCTGGGAAGGACTACCAGAGCATTTTTAGGAGGGCAGATAGTTAAATACTGTTAGCATACTGCTGGTACTGACCAGCAAAAGTGGGCATGACATTGAAACTCCTGCCTTGAAAATGGTTCTGCTCTACCTACTGTAAGTCCCGTGGCGTACATGCCTAACACATTTGATTTGTGTGTTGTCTTTTTAATCTGAAACTTTATTTTCTTTGTCAAAATTTACACTTCTGCAGCTATGGTCATTGCCCTGATGCCATGACCCCTGTAGGTGCCTCACTAGCTCTTTTTAGTTTGTTTTTCAAATAAATGGCTTTTTAAATGTTTGGGGTTTTTTTTTAGGAAAAACTTTGGATTTGTGAGTCCTCAACACAGATACTGTTTTAATTATAATGATATGAAGTACTTTTTGTTTTGGTAAGAGCCAGGTTTATAGACTAGTCCTTCTAAGCTTTTCCATAGACAATGCTCAGTCTGCTGATGAGAGTCGTCCTGCATTTTGGTAAATGTGGGTGTCTAACACAAGGCAATTCAATCCACTGTCTGGCCACCTTGCTTCAAGTATTTTGGCGTCAAAGTCCCTCTGTAAATCTAGGGGTAATTCTTAATTAGACAGAGCCTCTAGAAAATAAAATGTAAACCAGAATTATTTGGAAAAACAAACTGGAATGCAGTCTTTCTTAAAACGAGCTTCTATTGGATCACAAATTTATTATATAATGAGCATCTTTTGGTTTTTTTTTTATTCTTATGAGTCCTTACTAGTGAGAAAAATGAGAAGTGGTTGATAAAATGTTGCAATATAGCAAACATTAGACAATCTATTTCCCTTAAGAGCTTTTCAAGTAGCCTTATTCCAAGAGGGCACTGTAAAATATGCCTTTTATCAATGTGTTATTCTACAATTCCTAGAATATATTTCTTTAGAAATAGAACCTAATAATGAAAATTGGAGAGCACAAGCTTCCACTGTCATTTATTTTTGAATTGTGCCAATATTTTTTGTTGTAATGGAGAAAAATGGCTTTTCTTTGGAATGTCCACATTAGTAGTCAGTGGTGGTATTAGCTATGTAACACTTTATCAAATTTCAGAATTTGACTTACAAAAATGTTTATTTTTTTAAATTAGACATATTATGAATACTGTATTCTGATTATAATCTCTTTACTTGTTTGTGTAGCAGTAGATTCATATCTACCACTACATATACACACACTTCTCCACATCACTCTAAGTAGTGATGTAGGGTTGTACTAAAATAATAAAATTTATACAAGTAGAAAAAATTTTCTATTGTCATGAATTAAACTCATTATTAAATAAAATAGATCAATTTAATTATATTATGTATATATTACATATTAATATTCTAAATTAATCTATTAATTATTAAAAGAAAGTAATGGTTATATGATTCAATTAGCTTTGTATCAGTTGGTGAATATCGAAAGCAAACACATAATTCCTTAATCTGTGATTTGAATACCCAAATGTTTAAGTTATAACAGGTATTAGAGTACAGGATGCAATTTAGTTTGAAAAGTATTTATGTTTTTTTAGAATTTTTTCTCCATTCTTTTAACCTTCATATTGAGACTGGTCAGTGTACTGGTGTAGTGGAAGTGTTCCTGCTGGTGAGGAATGTTTAAGGTAGAAACGGGTGGTGGTGGTGGAAGTCTGTCAGGAATTCAATTGCTAAGTGTTTCCTACTACAATCTTTCAAAACCAAGATAAGTTTAGAGAAAGTTCAAGACAAGCAATGTTCCTATAGTAGTATATTCCTATGTAAGCATTTTTACTAATGTTCATCTGGATAAAAGAAGAAAATGAGAAATAGAGTAAGAAGGCACTTAAATGAGAAGACCCTTGATGTTATGTGTTGTGACAGCTCTCAGAGTAGCTGCACTTGATTCATGGCTTTTCAGATCTGTATATAGATATTTTCTTTTTTTAAATCAGAAATACAAAAGTATTGATGTTAGCACAATGACCCCGATCCCACAAATGTTGTCTGTACGCTTCTGAAATTGAAAATTTGAATATCTCCATTTAAGTCCACTGAATTAGTCATGACAAACTAACCACAGGTATGTACAAGCAGAAGCAGGCTCTAGTCTGAGTTGCCAGGAAAAAAAGCTGTTGGGATAATATTTTGACTGAGTAGAGACCAAAGTTCATTTGAGAGGCAGAGGCTGTCATTAACCTGTCAGTGTGGGAACAACTTCATCCATGGTGGTCCCTCATACAGCTTTTATGAGCCAGAGCAGATGCTGCACGCTTGTGAATAAAGGAGACGCACGGTGGCTACTGCTCCTAGCAGTAGTTTTATTTTTGAGATGAATGGTTGACACGAAATGCTTCTCCACAAATGAACACTGAGAGCACTGGGGACCCCTTTTGGAGGTCAGGACCTTGTGCAGAGTGGGAAGGATGGATATTCTTCCTGAGCAAATTAATGGACATTGCAGATACTTCCCATGACTGCAATCCATAATTTAATGCACCAACTTGGTTTCAAAGGAAGTTATATATAAATCTGTAGGTCTGCATATGCTCACACTCTGCATATATAAACATCACAGATGCTCTTTCTCTTCCCTTTTCCCTTTCCCTTTCTTTTTGCTGTTAAGTTTTTTCCCTTGTTTTATAGAAGTGGTGCTTTCAAGAGCTCTACAAAGGGCCTTGGAAATACTAATGAAATTATGTTTCTGCCATGATATAATTTAGTAATTTTGTCCACTACATCTGCTGAGGGATTTATGCTGGGATTTTGTTTGCAGAATACAAATACTTCATAGTCTTTAATGAGCATAGTTTTATCCAATGTTCTTTAAAATATTTTTATCTCTTAAAAATTAATTACAAAAGTAGGTAAACTTGAGCTATGTTAATCTATCCTTATTACAAACAAAAGAAAACTAGTATCTTCTGCTTCCTTTATAATTAAGCATCCTCTTTTTGTAAAAGCATTTGCACATTTAAAAAAAAATTATATTACTTATGAAATGCATGCTTAGGTTTTGACCAGTTCAGGTAATATTTACAAGAGTAAAGATAATCACATCAGTTATACCTACAGCAATTAAGGCATTATTTGTCCAGGTAGTGCCAGCAAAAGTCAAAGGCTTCCTTTTGATGCAGCTGAGTTTTGTGTTTGTGCTAGAATGTGTTTTCTGAAAGTCCTACAATATTTAGATACTAAAGGGGTCTGGTTCTTCTGTTGTTTACGTTTTATCTTTATTTTCTTCCAAGCTGCAAAGTTGCTTCTTTAATATTTTGGCAATTAACACAAACAAGAGTGCTGTGAGTACCTCAAGGAGGTCTTTTCAGCCTTGGCTTTTTTCAAGACTGAAGCATCTTTAATAATTCAAATCTGTGGAGTTTTTATATAGCTTGGTATGAATCTGACAATCCCGTTGAGACTGAAGTGTTTAGAAACTTTTTCAATTACTTTTTAAAAATTCTCGAGTGCAGGAGAGGGGCTCTTCTTTTTCCCTTCTGTAAATCCAAATTATGTCCATAGTCTAAACAACAGCTGCATGCATGATTCCAAACTCCCTTTTGTGTCAGACACTCTGACCATCCTGGGCATGTCATAAGCCTTTATCTGATGTTTGGATTTCCTTGTAGTTTATTTTGTTAGCTGTAAAGGTTCAGATCATGAGGCTCTTTTGCCAGATCTTTAATACCTGCTGTGCTGTACAGCCTGGTAAAGGTAAATCTGAGGCTGTGGAAGGAGTATCTCCACATATTCCTTGATTTCTCTCACATACTGTTACGGAGGCAAATAAGGTCAATTAATTAGTTTTTTTGTTTTTTTGTTTTTTTTTTTTTTTTTTTTTTTTTTTTTTTTTTTTTTGTTTTTGTTTTTGTTTTTTTTTGTTTTTTTTTTTGTTTTTTTTGTTTTTTTTACATATTAAAAAAGTATTTCCCAGGCTGCCCAGGGCTGGGGGTAACACTGCACATTTCCTTGTAGGTTGTGTGGTATGAATAGATTGGTGTCTACAAGCCTTCTGCCAAGTGACTGCTAACCTTATGTTACCTAACTGTGGGAAAGTTTTTGGTGCTGCAATCTGATAACAATTTCCAAAGACAAAACAGCATTGATTTATATTGCCTTTATATGCTCTTTTACCTAAGAGCATGTGTTCATTCTTTCACAACTGGATTGACAAGTAAGCACTAAATTAATTTCTCACTTGAATATTGACTGAACTGTTAGTTACTGTTGAATATGGATGTCTGCTGCCTGTTCCTAATAAAAAACTCCCAAATCCAAAATATTTGCCTGTAGCTAATTTCTTGTCTAATTTCTTACCCTTTATATTACGGATATTGAACCTATTCTACCTAAAACTTCTTTTTTTCTACATAGGTAAGCAGTTCTATAGCAATTTAATATCTTTTATACCAGAACAACTATCCTTGGTATCAAAATGCTCTTTTTTTTCCCCCTGTTGCTTCAGCTTCTGATCAAGAATAAAACATTAAAAAAAACCCTCAAACTGTGCTGTGTTATAGCACTTTGTATTATGTTACAGGTGCCAGAGAAGAGGATTTGTCTCAAATGCTTCATTAATATAAAAGTGTTCTCTGATTTGCTTTTTACACAATTTTATTATATTTTCTATAGTAGTAATTTCATTTAAGTTTTGTTCCAACAAGTGTCAGCTGCAGGCAGATTTTTGGGATCAACCTGTTCAATTCAACTCAAGTAAAGTAAGAGCAACAAAGTATTTCTGTCTTACTGGTTATTCAGTAATGTAAAGCTACTTAGCTTTCACTCCTCTACACAAATTCTGTGTCAGAAATAAGCAGATTGAGCATCTCTGAGGTTAGTTTACTCTTTGGTAGAGGATGGAACAGCATACGCTACTTCAGTCCCCTAGCATGCCTTGTATAAACCCTTCCTACCTACTCTTATAAATGTAAACTTTATGCTATTATTCTCTGCTTCTGCCACAGTTTTTCTATTTGGAATATGAAATAATTTCCTACTGACTGTGCTCTTAGCTAAATCTAGGTAGAAATTAGCTGGGAACAAATCCCAGGAAGTATACCAATAAATATGAAGGAATAGAAGATGACTTTTCCTTTTCTGACTTTATGTTTTAGTAATATTCAAGTGTTACAAATGGAACTATAGTCAGCACACAGTTTCAATGTAGCTGTGATTGTTAATATGTAGTGCTCTTTTAATCATTGCAGTCTTTTTTTTTTTTTAAGAATAGTGAAAAAAATCTCAGAATGATGTCAAATCTAACAACATTTAGAGGGAGCAGAGAAGATACACATTCTTTCTCAAAGACACAAACTGATAGTAAGAAAATGCAAAGCTATCCTTAAAATGTAAATATATAGCTTCTCTAAGAAATGCTGCAATGCAAAAATGGCATTATTTAAAGAACATGAATAGTCAAAACCAAATAAGGTTTTTCTTTAGGGGAAATCCAGTGAATCTGCTCTATAAACTACAACAGAGCTGCGAAATTCATCAGCACTACGGGCACTTGCTGTCCAACTTAAAGAGATTGATGGATTTACAGAGCACACCAGAGTTATAGTGCAAAAATATGTGGAAAACCAGCTTGTGTGCATTGTCTAAGAGATAGGTAACATTGGGAACTGTTAGTTACAGTGATAAAATTAGAAGAAACAAATATTTGTATTTCAGTACTTACTGTATTACTAGTATGCAACAGCTGTATCTTACAGAAACAGAGGAACCTGATTCAAACACTCTGTGAACCATGGGAATGGTTCAGTCTAACTTTCAGCCATGTTTTTGGATCTTTTGCTGCCTTAAAGATCTAGAAATAAAACAACACACTTTTGAGATTAATATTAGTATAGGAGGTAATATAAAAGCTGGTCTTTAATTGGAGACCTCCAGAGGCAGATACGGATAAATGCCCACCCTACACAGCGCTAATACAGCTTTATAAATTTAGCAAATTAGCATAATTGACAGGAATTCCCAATTAGCAGCTCAGGTGATGAGGTAATTCCCGCCTCTGGTTCAACCCTTTCTGGGGTGCCCCCTCTTGATACTAGCTGTACTTCAGTTGTGAGAAAGTGTCCTGGGAGAGTAGCTCATTCTTGCTTCCCAGAGAATTTAGCCTTGGATACCTTGGAGCCTCTGGTGAATATATTTTGTCTTTCTGCCTATCAGGGAAGGAAAAGTACTGGAGTTAGCTAGGAACTGTATAACTATACAACAATAGTCTACAGAACTACAAATATATGAAGGGAATAAAAAAGCAAAAATAATTTTGGTATCACCTTCATACTGTAAAAACTTTATTGCTATTTTTTTTTTTTTGTCTAGAAACAGCATTAGCAACAAAGTAGATTGTGCATATTTTCCCCTCTCTTTTCCTTACTGATAAAATTTTGCTTTCTCACTGATTCCTTTCTCTATTTTCTCCCCCAGATTTTTTTAGAAGTAAAGGGGGAAGATGTCTTGTGACATCCATAATATCTTGAAGTTTTCCAGCTGATATTCGTCCATTTCATAAAGCAGATGGTTAGATGACCTCCTTTTTAAATGTATTTAAGGACAAAACTTTTTTTTTTTTTTTTTTTTGCTGAGATAAAATTCTGATCTCGACATATTGACAAAAATACAACCCTAGAGGGTAATATTTACCACTGTTAAATGCTGCAAGGGTTGACCATCTTATTAGACAAAGGTTGTTCCACTTTCCTCTTGTTAAATTGGCAGAAGGTTAAATCTCTGTAAGTAAAGAATGACCTTAAAAAAACCCACGTCTTTATATCAAATGCTTGACAATCAATTGGCTACTGCCACAATGTAGGTTACCTTGAATACAGCAGAAAATGCTACCCTGAAGTTTGCTGACCTATTCCCTAAAGGATAAAAGAGTAAATAGCTGAAAAGGTTGAAAAATAGAGCAAAGGGAAATGGCTTATTTGGAATGTGGAATTGACCAAACCAATTACCACAGTCTGAAATCCAGATAAAGCAAAACTTATAGGTTATTCTAGTTGTTTATTAAAAAAAAGAAAAAAAAAACCAAAAAACAATATGGATGCCTGACTAGCTTCAGTATCTAGAACTTTTAGGACATATGTTGAAGTTGAGGCATATATTATGTCTCAAAATATGCAGCATATTTGTACCTCTCCAAGAAAATACAGGGAAAATGAAATGTCCTTCACAAAAAAGAAAAAACACTCTGAAACCAACCAACCAACCACAAAACATCAATTTCCTGTAATAATTTTAAGAATATGAAAACATTTGGATAAATCTATGCCCAAATTCAAAGTGGTTCCTTGTATAATCCTGTATTTTTTCCTCTCTTTAATAACACTATATGCATTCTAACCAGTTATGAGTCTGATTCCTTCCCAAAGGTCACAAGTGTAGATGTCAAGTTCTGAAAAAGGAATCTGTACTCCCTGAATGTTCAAAGGAGGAAAAAACCCAAATGCTTCTAGAGTGTAAATGGTTTTAAGAACCTGTTTTTCCCAAGAGTAGCCTAGGGTGAGTAGTTGACATGTGGAATTTGTAAATATCTAAGTTGAGTAAGACAAATCCTACCTGAGAAATTCACCTTCAGAGATCCTTCTCTGTTTTTAGTCTTGCTTCTGCTTTAAGTCGTCCACTCACTGTATCCTGCTGGTATTTCTATGTTTTCTTTCTTTTGTAACTTTTATCAGCTTTGGTTTCTTTGTCCTTTCCAACTCACCCTCTCCTCAGTTTTCTCTAGTCACTTGGCTGTTCTCAGGAAGCAGAAGTGGCCTTTTCTTCATGTTCTCCCTCTTTAGCTGGAAGGCACCCAATGACCTAAATTATTATTTCTGCAAGCATCTGGCCCACTGTCAGCCATAGGAGGAGGGGAACAGCAAGCTAAGTTGGTAAAGTCAAGTGGTATCACAGGTCTGGCATGGTAAATTGTGGTGTAATTTATGCAGCATCTACCTTTGCATACTCTGTTTTGACTTCTCTTTACCAACAAACCATGTGCTATTTTGACAATTACCTGTCCTGTGTAGGAAAGTATATGGCTAAACCAGAGGCCAGTTCAGACATTCTGGTGCAGTGTTTTCAAGGGGTATTACCTCACAGTAGGATCTGATGCATGGAAACATCTTTCAAAGGACTGGATGTACATGGATGCTTGGCAATGTGTCTTCTTGAGACATTAATTTGTCTGGGATAATATTTTGTCCTATTTGTGCTACAGGTTTATCTGAAGGGAATTTTAAACTGTTCTCAGTGTGGTTTCTCACCGATGATGGCTTTTTGCTGTCATCTGTGATTAACTGCTGCTTTGACTGCAAATGTCCTCTAAACTGCAATCACAAATATCTGCCTTCATTACTGAGAGCAGGAAGAAGGAAGTTGTTCAAAGAGATTTCCAGAGGGCAGCTAATAGCTTATGGGCAACTGGTGAGTAAGCAAATGTATTGTCCCAGGATAAAATTCTTCACTGAGGGGAATGTCTAGATTGCCTTTTAAAGGTGCGTTTCTCCCTCTAAGGTTTTCAAGAGTACAAGCTTTTTCCACTCTGAACGTAAATTAGCCAACATTGTCAGAGATAGACGAGACCTCCTGAGTTCTGTCTAAACATATCCCTGCACTGCAAAGGAATTTTTAACAGGGCCTCTCCTGTTGTTTGGTTTACCTTTATGCCCAACATTCTTACTGATTATATATTTTGTCACTGTTACATGGAAATGATGACGTTGCTTTCTTATTACCATAAATTGCATCTTACTTTCATAAAAGTTGTTGAGAGTGAAGGGAATGCCTACTTTGGCGATTACTAGTCAATCTTCTGGAAGTGGATGATTGTATTCCAAGAGACATTTTTTTTGTTCCCCCCAAAAATTGGCTAGTTATGATTTGGGTGGCTTCAGCAACTCAAGATGATTGCTGGGCAGATATGGTGACATGATGGAGCCTGCCATTCAGCATAGTTGTATGCCAACTCTTCAATTAAAAATTTTTCTTCCCTTTTGTTAGCAAGTCTTTGATATGGCAACATCTGTGTCAGCAAACACTGTTGCTGCCTTACTTTACCAACTTTTTTTCTATTTCTTTTATTAAATATATAGTTACAAATTGCATGTACTTTTGTAACATTATAAAGTTATCAACTCTTCACTTAGTTTGAATTAATTATGAATTGCAATGGAGCCTATTTATGTATACAGGATGTTTGGCAAATTAACAAAATGGATTGTATCTCATTGTCAACATTTCTACAGTGACTTTTAAGCCACACACAAATACTGTTGCTTTAGATATACTTTTTATATTAATTTCTTTTTCTAAGGTTCTTAGCAGTAATACTACTCTTCAATTTGCCGTAGTGCCTCATTTGAGATGTTCAAACTGGTATTCACTCTGTAGGTATTGACACCAAGGAAATAATTTCCACATGAAAATTAATGCTTCAGCATCTTCTGCTTCAGCATCAAGTGTAGCAGGCTAAACAATGAGTATATATTTGCACTTCATTATGTATTCCTCAATTTCCTTTCCAGTTTTAGCAATGTGGACTTTTATCTGATTGTGCTATGAAGATGTTTGCTTAAATGGTGACCTGTTGGTAATGTAGGCTTTGGAAGTACTTGGATACTCAACTGCTATTCATTGGAGTACACAAGCAAAATGCTGCTGATAAGCATAATTTAAGGGGAAATACCTCAGAATGTTTGTAATTTTTTAAATTTTTTTTATTTTATTTTTATAATACATGACTATATATTGCCATAGACATATGTAGTATTTCAGATGACAAGTCTATTTGTTACAAGTGCTAGACGTGGTATTAAAATGAGTAGTGCAGACTTTATTCTCAGTTAGCTTTGTGATCATTGCATGCTTGGATGTTAGATTAGGCTCTTCATGGACATGGCTTTTATCTTCTAAGTTCCCAGAAAAGAGTTAAGAAGTCAGCAGACATTACACACATTTTTTAAAAGATCTGCATTCCTTTAATAAATGAAATAATATCTTAGTAGGAGTCTGAGCTTTCTTAGTGTATTAAATTGACACTAATATATATATTACCAGGTTTTCCGGTTAATTGGGTTATGATAAATCACCACGCCTTTAATATAATAGCAGCAATTTGATTGTACAATAAATTTGAAATGTAAATCACCTACTGCTAATGTTTTGAAACTGTGTTCTATCAGAAGCTTTGCTGAATTACAGCTATCAACTAATTCATAATTGCTAATGAAGGTTAAATTGAGGTTTGGGTAAGCATGTTCAAAATAAAAATATCAGGTGAAGGAAATGGTTGGGTACTGATAGGGATCTGAAATCTGGCTAGTACAGCTTCATACCACTCTTCAGTCTTCCAATTTATGAGATACCAGTAAACCATTGCTGTAAGTTCTTTACATTGCAAATGTGGTATAAATAGCTTCTTGATCAGACTTTGGAAAAGCTCTGTGAATAAGGAAAGTCTTAATTGGGACTTACATAAGAAGAATACTTGTGGCAAGCACATACTTATAGGCAATTTTTTGCTATGCTAAAAACCATTCTTTTAGCCTGTTCTCATTTTTTAAACTAATATTTGGAAACTGCTATTGACTCCCTGATCTACTTTTGTATTCTGGTTACTGCATGTATTGTACTTGTTGTCTTGATTGGACACTCTCAATCAAACAGCCATGTTTACATTTATAGATTAAAAGGAGAGAAGGATCTTTAGATCATCCGGCTGGCCTCAGGTATCACAGTGATCAAAACAATGTTTCTTCCAGCACTTAATTTAAGGAATTAATGCAGAACATACTAATTCCAGCTTACATGATATACCCCACCACTGGGAATCTGAAAACAGATTTCTTCCCTTTCATGCTAGGTTCTCAAACCAACTCACCTGAAATATTTGTGGTATATAAAGCCACACTTTAACCCCCAGGAACAGAGATGGAGTTGATTTGCAGAGTAGATGCTCATAAAATTTTTAAATGTAACATTAAAAAGTGTATAAAATATTACTGCCTGGGGTACTGTAAATTTGCATCATTTTGCTGTACTTCCATCTGTATACACTTATTTTTACAACAACTGGCTGTGAGGAAATGTTCAGAGACATCTGCAGTGCTAAAAGCACAGTGATAATCCAGGAGACTATCCCTCAAAATACAAAATATTTTCCCATAAATATTAATCCCTTGATAATAAAGATTGCAAAACTATTTCCAGTTCAACAGCAGCTATTTGGGAAACTTATTTTGTCTTGTATCAGAAAATAATAATAATTTTTAAAAAGTGGGAAACTATTGTTTGTCTGCATGTCATTGAATGGCTTGGGTTGGAAAGGAATCTAAAGATATTTTAGTTCCAACTCCTGTGCCATTGGCAGGAACACATTCAACTATACCAGGCTGATCAGAGATCCATCCAATCTAGCCTTGTACCCTTCCAGTAACTGTTCATCGACAAACTTGTTCTACCACCCTCACAGTAAAGAATTCCTTCCTAATATTGATCTTCCTAATTTGATCTAAACTTATTCTCTTTCAGTTTGAAGCCATTCCCCCTTTTACTGTCACTAGATGCTGTTGTAAATTGTCTCTCTCCATCTTTCTCGCAGGCTCTTTTCAGGTACTGACGACCACAATTTCCTGAAGCCTTCTATTTTCCAGTCTGAACAATTCTAATTCTCTCAGCCTTTCCTCGCAGCAGAGGTGCTCCATCCTCTGATCACTTTGGTGCCTCTCGTCTGGAGTTGTTCCAACTGGTCAGTGTCCTTCCTATGCTGGGACCCCAGAGCTGGACACAGCACTCCTGGTGGGGTCTCACCAGAGCGGAGCAGAGGGGTACAATCCTCTCCCTCACCCTGCTGCCCACGCTGCTTTGGATGCAGCCCAGGACACATTTGACTCTCTGAGCTGTGAGTGCTCATTGCTGGGTCATTTCCAGCCTCTCATCGACCAACACCCCCAAGTCTTTCTCAGCATAGCTGCTCTTGATCTGTTCATCCCCCAGCCCGTGTTGATATTGGTGGTTGCCTTGACACAAGTGTAGGATGCTGCACTTGGACTTTTAAAATCTCATGACTTTCCCAGAGGCTCACTCCTTGAGCTTGTTCAGGTCCCTCTGGATGACATTCTGTCCTTCAGGATGGAGTGTGGGATAGAGCTGCACTTTGCCCAGACAAAGCAAGGGAGAAGAGAAATAAAGGAAAAAAAAAAAAAAAAAAAGGAAAGAGAGCAAATAATATCATCAGTTCATAGATCCTGTGATGGATCTGACACAGAAAGAGAAAGAGAGGAAAAATAGAAGACAGGGGAGGGGCACTGATCTATTGCCTTCTATAGTTAACCTGGTGCACGCTTCTTATGCAAAATAATGTTTTGGCACATGCACAGCCAGCCCCTTTTGAAACCTCCAGGAGATGAGTGGGAGGGTGGGAGTCAACCTGGACATGCTGAGCACAGCTCTCCAGGTGGAACCAGAAGTTGGCTCAGAATAGCACTGCCACACCTCTGCAGGACCCTCTTTTCCAATCACTTTTCTGTCGCGACAGTTAGAATGTTTGAGACAAAACATTGTGCCTGATCCTCCATAGTCCCATAGTGTTATGTTCCCTGCATGTTCAGGTTCTTCCAGTGGTCATAAATATGATTTTTACTTACAGTGGGATACACTTTGCTCCCCCAGTCCCTATTTGGCTATCCATCCACTCAAGAGGTGGGAAGAAGACCAAGGCAAAACTTTGTTGAGTATCTCAGCCTTCTACTCGTCTATTGTTACTAGTTCACCAGTACTGTTTTCAGGGATGGGGGCATACACCTTCTTTGACCTTCCTTTTCTGGTCCTATATTTAATTATATTTTAATACTATGACATTTGGAATAACCTTTAAAAATATAATTTTTTACTTTTCTGAACAGCAAGTAATGGCTTTATTGTTACTAATAATAACAAAACTAATAACAAATACTAATAACAAAACTATAATTTAGTAATTTCCTTTCCTTACTATGTTATTTAAGTATTTTCATTTTCTTCACACTACAAAAGATGAAGTAAAATATTACTTTACTGGATGAATAAATGGGGATTTACTATTTATTTTCACCCACTAAGGCAGTCAATATGAAACTTAGTTCTCAAATTGATAGTTATAGCTGTCTGATTTTTGTATATTAATGCAATCAGTTCACTGTCCTACCCAGAAAGTTTTAGGAATAAAATGATGTACACATTGGAAGCTAGAAAGTTTTCTCTTATGATTTTCATTTTGTGAATAAAGACTAAATTGCTACCCATATAAATTTCTGTCTAGCTGACATAAGTCAGAACAAAATATTAACTATTCTTAAACTTTTTTGTGTGATTTGAAGTGGCTTTGTTGTCATCTGTGTGGGTCCAGTATATAGAACAAGCTGAGATGAGTTACATATTTATAGTGCCGATTTCTCAAATACTATCAAAACCCTTCTTGGTTGTCTTTGTGAGAGAAAGTAGGTCCAAAAGCGACAAGTCATTTAAAATGCTGCACTTGGAAAGCCTGTGCTCTTCTCCTTTGAAAGATCTTGCTAATTCTGGCTCACTTTCATGATTTTTAGTGTGTGTCCAAAAGTTTTAAATGTCACCTGTCTTTACATGCTTGGCACACTGAATAACTTCAAATAGTAATGCCCAGTCTTCTGCTCCCCAACAACAGATTCATAATTTCATCTTTTAAGCAACTTCTATATGTTAAAGTTTAGCTTTTTATTCTATATATGTATATATTTAAGGTCATAGAATCATGGAATAATTTAGGTTGGAAGGGAACTCCAGGAATCATCTAGTCCAACCCTATGCTCAAAAGTAAGTCAGATCCAGTTGCTCAGGGCCATGTCCATCAGGTCTTTAACACCTCCACAGATTGTGAATCCACAACCTCTCTGGCCCCCTTCCCAGTATTTGACCGTATTCAAAGTTCTTTTTCTTTTCTTTCCTTTTTATCTAATCATAATTCATAATTCTCCATGTTCCAGCTTCAGTTCTTTGCCTCTTACCCTGTTGCTGTGCAGCATCAGGATGAATCTGGTTCTGCCTTCTTATCAGGCAATAGTAAAAATCTTGGCTTGAGCCTTGTCTTAAGGGTGAAGAGAACCAGCTGTCTCAGCCTCTCCCTTTATCTCATGTGCTACTGCCTCTGAACATCTTGGGGTCTTCTGCTGGATTTTCTCCAGTGTTCTTACAGTGGGGAGCCCCAAAGTGAACACAGTTATTCAAATGTCACCCCAAAAGAGTTAAATAGAGGGGAAGAAATGCATCCTTAACTCCTACTAGCTGTAGTCATTCTAATACTGTTCCACATTTTTTATGACTGTTTATGTAGCTAACTACATATAGCTGTAGCAGCTTTGGACACTGCTGCAGTTCTACCTCACGCTAGCAGAACAGCAAAAGGCCATCTCTTTACCAGAAACAAAGTACTGAATCCAATTTTATTTTCTGTGTGTGAGTAGTCTACTGTTAGGCAGTGTTTTCTTCATGAAGTTGTTGATTATGTTGAATTTTTCAGTATAGGCTTTTACACGAGCCTTTTCGCTCTACAGACTACTCACAAACTACTTTATGAGACTGCTCTTGATTTGTTATTCACACTGGGATTGCTCAGCTAAGCCATATAGTTTTAAATATAATAAGAACGTCTAAGTTAGCAATATGAATAATTTTTCATGAATACTGATGTGAATTATTGCATAAGCCTTCACAGACACTTAATGCTTTCCCTGATCTTTTGTACACATCTGAGCCCTCCTGGGAAACTGACTGCTGGTTGTAGATGGCTGAGCAGCATTTCTGTGCTTTCTCAAGGGCTGGATGCAGCCAGGGTGGGACTGGAGTAATGACTCTATGGTGGTGGAGCAGCTGGTTTGTCATCCCATCTGAAAGATATGGCCCACAGGCAGTGTGGATGGTGAGGATACTGCCATGGCTTCTTGGAAAATCTCTTATGTGTCATCCTGAAGAGTGTTGAGGATGATCTTTTTAGTATTCCATTATTCCCTTACTTCTAAGTGGGAGTCTTTCTTCCCATTCAGCCTTCAGATCCCTAAGGCTCTCCTCAGTCTAGATAATGTAATTTGGGTTATAGTGTACCTAATTATTATGCAGTTCTTTTCATCATTCTATGAATTTTCCTATACAGCTTCAGTGACCTTACACTAACTTACACTAACAGAGGATTATTTTTTATTCTTTGAAAATGGAAATATCCCATCTGTGAAGAGTATGATTGGTAATTCATATGCATCATGTGAATATTCTCTCATATACTTGCATTGTCTACTTCCAAATAGTTATGGTAAAGTATAACACCGTATAAAATAGCATATAATAGCATATATCTGTTATGATGGGCTCTTAGTTGCCATTTTAGCTTGTTCTTCAGCTATAGCTGTGGGAAAAAAAGGAAAAAGCTGCATGGAAATGTCTTTCATACACATATAAGTGAAAAGTGTCTACTTTTGAACAACATAAATAAATTTACAAATAAGGGTGGGTGTATCCTAAAAATGAAAAAAACCCATTAAAATAATTCTTCTCAGCTGCAGATGAAATAAGAGATGAAATCTTTATACCAAGTTGCAATCTGTACTGACATAAAAGGAGATTTATTAAAGCTCTCTCCAAGATGTTTTTTTAAAATTAATTTCTGTCAGTTGAATTTCTGGCATATTTTAGAATCGAGGCTGATTCTGACTGAAAAAATAAAACTGATGCAAAGTTAGTATTACCAGTAGTGTTGGTGAACTCTGCTTATTTAAAGCTTACCTTTTTTTCTTTCTTATTATAAATAGGTGTGGTGTCTTTATTAAGTTAGACGTAGAAGCATCTCCCAGTATCCAGCCATGTGGTCTAATCCGCTTCATAAACTAGAAAAGCTCAGTCTTAAAATCTGTGAAATGTTTTTCTCCTCTAAGTCCTGCTGGTACACCAGGTTCAGAACCTTCCCTGGTGGGCAAGATTGTGGACACAGAAGCATTTTCAGTTGAACAGTAAAATAATTTATTTAACAGCAATTCCAGTCTGATGATTGTGGACAATTCTTAAAACATGGAATTACAGAATAGTTTGGGCTGGAAGAGAGCTTTAAAGGTCATACAGTCCAAACCATTTGCAATGATCAGGGGCATTTTTAACAAGACCAGGTTGCTCAGAGACCCCTCCAATCTGATCTTAAATATTTCCAGGGATGGAGCATCCATGACCTCTCTGGGAAACCTGTTTGAGTGTTTCAGCACCCTTGTGGTAAAAATCTTCTTCCTTATTCATATCTAAATCAACACTTGTCCTAGTGCAACCAGGCCCTACTTGAATGCAATCATGTGGCTGCCTGGGGCTGCAGCTATACAATGAGTTATCCAAGACATCTCATAACTGCTGAAATATTTGCAAGGAGATATCACTGCTTTTATGTATATAATAGATGTAGTTCTTTTTTTAGTGGAATAATATCCCAAGTCTTGGGTTTAGTTCTTGATATTTAACTTATCTCATCTATTTAGAGATTAAACAATATGCTCAAAAATTGAACTTGATCTTGTAACGTCTGTGCTTTTGAAAGCATGATATTTAAATTTTTATCTGTTCTTCAGCAGTGTCCACTACTTTCTGACTCTCTGAATGTATATAATTTGGCTTTCCATGAATTGGAAATTTTGTTGAAATTATCACTTTTGCCTGACTGCTTTTAATGGTATTGTCCCTACCTTAGAAATATGCTGGTTTAAGTCTTTTTGGACTGAATATACAGACAAGTGTCTTTTATTTCTGCCAACTTTCCCTCTGCCATAACATGAGGCAGGATAGCTAAAGCCTTCTCTCTCCTTTTCAGAGATGCTACAACCGAGAACACCTGATGAGACTGGATGAAAAGCTGTCTTGACAAATTTGTTACACTGGGAACAACTTCCATCTTTAGACATAAAATAAAAAGTGGCTGATCAAGCTCCCCACATATTTTATTAGTCTAAGTTACTTGGTTACCAACTAACCTCGATCTCAGTCAAGAACAAACGATGTGCTCTTTGTCTTCCAGAAGTTCAAAGCTGTCTCTGCATCAAACTCCTTAAGCTTTCCAGTCCAGCTAAGTCACACTTTCCAAGATCTTGAAGCTCAGTTATGTCTTTCCACTAATGTTAAATTGCATTGCTAACATGTATAGATCCATGGCTGCTTGGTAGGATGAACTCCAGTGACTACAGAGGTAAACAGTGTGCTTACCTTAGGCTAGTAGTAGTTTTACATTCAAACTGTACTGTATTTCAGTCTACTAGTATGATCAATGTCTTTGTAACTAGTACACACACCCATCCTTATGCAAAGTCCAGCAGTCCACCCACTGAAAATATTTTATTGCTGTATCTACATTTATGTTATTTTCCACTGCCTTGTTCATTAGAAGCAGGAGGTGAATGTCATGTCTTCTTTCTAGCCTTCTACCCCAACATCTAACACATGAAATCCAACTGAATACACAAGGTTCTCAGAAGATGACACAGAGGACAAATTAAATTTAGACTTTGCATATTGCTTCCTTTAATGTAGATACTATGCATCCAACCATTTCCACTTAAAAAAAAAATATTGTGTTAAATTGATCAGAGCAAGTGTTCAACCACAGTGTTGCAGTTTGCATTACTGCACTCACAGATATGAAATGTCCTGTGCACCTGTGTGGGGCCAGGAAACTGTTCACTGCTGGTGTCTTCTGATCTATGAAGGAAAGGATTAGAAAGCATTTGATCATAATTATCACAACAGGGATGTATTTTAAGTCAGTGCTAAACAAATGCCATTCCAGATGAAGGTAAGGGAGTCTGTATTGGCTTATAAGAAATCTAGAGATGTCACTTCACTGTTTTTTTTATTACAGAGAATAGGGTAAGACCTTTCTCAAAAGTAATTTGCATTTTATTGGACATAGAATCACAGAATCATACAATGGTTTGGGTTTGATGGGATCTTAAAGATTATCTAGTTTCAATCCCCCTGCCATGGCTGGAACCAGGTTTCTCAAAGCCCCATCCAACCTAGCCTTGAACACTTTCACAGACAGGGCATCAATAACTTCCCTGGGCAACATGTTCCAGTGCCTCACCACTCTCACAGTAAAGAATTTATTCCATATATCCAGCCTAAGTTTCTCCTCTTTTAGTTTGAACCCATTTTACTCCTGACCCTGTCACTACAGTTCCTGACAAAAATTCCCTTACTGTTTTCTCTATTTTCTCCCTTCAGGTACTGGAAGGTTGCTGTGAGATTTCCATGCAACCTTCTCTTCTCCAGGCTGAACAGCCCCAAATTTCTCAGTCTTTCTTCACAGGGGAGGTGCTGGAGTGCGTAACACCTGGAGAACAGAGTCACTAAAGACTTCAGTAATAGCCAGATCATCAGTGAGGAACAACACTATTTTCAACAAAATAACAAATACATCTCAAAAGAAAACATTTATATCTAATCCAAATCCTTTAGAATCATAAATTAAACTTTATCACACAGAACTCAAATATTTTTGAAGTGACTACTAAATACCACACAATGTGTAAGCATTGTTTAATGGCTATTTTTCTGTTGCACCCCTGAGCAAATGCCTTGATAAGAGGAATTTTCCCTCTTTCCGACCTGAAATCTGTCCAATCCCTTTCATGCTTCACATGCTTAAAATAATGATGATTTTCTGCTATTTTTGAAATATTCAAACTTCTTTAAAGTTCCAGATATCATTCCTTTTAATTCCCTTCTGCAGGAAATTTCTTTGTCCCTTGCACTACCGGTCATCTCTTTTTTGACTTGTCAGATTGAAAAAAAAAAACCCATATTAAATCCTATGAGCAAGTAGAGCTTAAAACTAATTTTCCTAATGTACCGCTAGAAGATAGAGCTTTCACATTATCAGATGCAGTTTATAATAGAGTCTGAAATCTATGTGGAAGGATTTTCATCATTCCCAAAGAAGAGAGAACTTTTACAGTGTTCTACTTAGATATTTATTTTTGGCATCAAAAATAGCATTCAAACAGTATTCAAACTGATTAGGATACACATGAAAATACATTTGGGCAGTAAGGCAGCAGTAATGTGAATGAGAGGATGCTCTGAACCCCTAAGGCTCCAAATAGTTATTATAAAACTCCATTTCTTTCACAGCAGACTTTCTGCAGGAGACACAAAATAGATTTTAAGGTTTAGTGAGTGCTGTCTTTTGGATCAATGGGACTGAACAAAGCTGCCTCGTTATTTTGTTTAAGTTTGTCCTTTAATCTTCAGCTGCTTTTGGGGGGGGCAGTCATTCTGGTGAATAACATGAACTTATCTACTGTTGAGGTTTCCTTTGGTTTTCTAAGCGGATACTTCCTCTGTGTTTTGGGCACAGGGGTCAGTGACACACCACCCAAAGGAAAGGCAGCCATTAAATCATTATAGTCTGAGCAGACTCAACATTAACCTAGAAAACCTTCTCTTCTGGAAAGACACAGCTCCTGAGTAGTTCCCTGTGTTTCATCCCCCAAGAAGTACACAACCAGAGACCGTCACTCACACCAAGAAGTCTTAGCCATACCTTTTCTCCCCCACTGATTTGTATGTTAAAATAGGATATTTTATTAGTGGTGCATAACATTTAGAAGACAACTTCTACCTATGTTGTCAGGGAGGTATACTCTGCAGTAGACTCCTTCTCTCATCAGATCAACTGGGAGACTTACAGAGATTGCTCAGGAGCCTCATGAATACATGTTCTGCCATGATATTTGGAAGTTCTCTACAGGCCAGTTGGCAAGCAAATAGTCTCATTGGCCAGCACAGAAGAGCTCTGGAGAGTTGAGGACTATAAGAGCCATTAGTATTTGACATCCTCCTGGAGTTAACTCACCCTGAATATTATTTCATCTGGTATGTTATAATTCACTAGTTAATTTGTATGATCAGCCCAGGCTCAATTTAAAAAATTAGTGCCCTCTTTCATTTTTGGTATCCTAGATTGGCCCAGGGAATAGGGATCCATAAATAGTCTGAGTCAGATCAGGAACTGCTTTTAGCCTGTACCAACTATACCTTTTCATGTCTTCATCAGGAACGTTGCAGTAATCTCTCTGCCAAAACCAAACTCGTTATCTTTTTTGCCAGCAGCAAATCAGATGTAGCCATTGCCAACTAAAAGCCATTTTCTCAGATGGCTAAGAAAGCTCTCACACAAAATACTGATGACATAGCATGTGGGAGGTATCCATGGATAATTCCAGACTTAGACCTGTTGTCATCCAGAAATGTAGCTACCTCTCATGTTTAGTCAAGACTGCGTAACTTCGCTCAAGGCTTTTTTTAGGTACCTAGAAATTATGTTATATCAAGAGCAGCTGAAATTCCTCTTCAGGTAGCTGATCCTTTTCTCTTTAATTTCATTGTTACCCTCCTTCTGCTGTGATGGAAAAATGCTACAAGATCTTATCCTGTTCTGCTGCTGGACTTCCATGCTGAAGAGGTGTTACATACTTTTCCCAAAACAATCTCTCATAATAATCAGGAATACAGTACATTTAATTTCTGTTAGTTAAGAAAAATAATTTTCAAAGTACAAATCACTGTGGGCTAAAAAGGATATTTCAAATAGGACTGCATGCAAAGCACTGACAGAATTTGAATGTTAGATTCCTGAGCTTATATTTTTTGTTCATTGCAAGAGGCTTCTGGCATTTATGTTGCAAAATGCTGGTGGGGTAAAAATGCATATCCTGCAAAAGGCAATTCCCAAGAGAATAGGACTGGGATATTCATTCACTGCTATGAATGCAGTGATTTGAACTGAAGTCTGATCACTGGGGCAAGTTTATTTCAGAATATCTGATCTGTTAGTCTTCTAACCACAGATTGTTTTGGGGCCACCTGAGCCATAGGCTTGAAGCTCATTGGTTTGGGTATGACTTTTGGACTTTTTTCACATCATGTTTCTCTTTCTCTAACCTCTCAAAGTCAATACAAAGCAGGCAGAAGAAAAGGAGTATGTCTGTCTGTGCGTGTCTGAGTGGACAAATAGATTTAAAAAAATTCTTTCTCTGTAAAGAACTCATAAAATAAACATAAGGATTTACATATTAGAATATTAAAAGATTTCTCCTAATAACCTGACTGATTTAGGACTAATAATGTTGGTTTAGATAACTGTATATAGAATAAACTTGACTCATCTCGCTGTCACATAAAAGAGGAGATTTTCTCAAATTCTTTGTGATTGATTAGTCTTTGTGATCTTTAATTGCAATGAGTAGCTTCTCACCCAAGAGTCATAAATTAACATTAGCAGCAAATAACATTTGCTCTGTTTAAACCAGTGATTTTAACTTTTTGTCATCCCAGTTGTACAACCAGCTTCTTGTTTTCTTGCTATGTTAGTATCAAAGGTTAAGCTCCCACATCTATTAGAAATGTTATTAACTGTTGACAAGAACCTACTGGAATCCAAATGCATGGGATGTTATGTATACATTGAGAAGATTCCACTTGCTGGTTTTCAGTCTTGCCCGGCTTATGGCCGTAATGCCTTTGGGAATCAGCCACTTGAATTGGATTGAATCGAGTTGTTGTTTTTTGGGAAGGCTCTCCCTATCCATCCTGAGTTTTGTAGGACACCTGGCTTCATGCACGTAGGAACTTGAAGGAGATAAAGAATAATTTTCCCCTGGTTTGTAGTCACAAAGATCACCCTCTATATTTCCATTATTGTCAAGGGACTCAGAAGCTTGTATAAACATAATTTCAACTTCAGAGTTTTCTGGTTTCCTTGAATAAATTTTCCTGCAATTTTGCCAACTCTGTCAAAGACTAGGGAATAGAGTGCACAGTAGTACAGATCTTACTGTTACCCTCGTCAGATTTAGAGTCAGGATTCTCTGAGGTCTCATCATCATCACTATCATACCAAATATCCCCATCCCATGCCCAAAGGTCTGTAAAAAGTATTGAGTTGCAGAGGCACCTATCTGAAATAGGAGGTTATTTCTTCAGCAACAGTTTTCTCTGTGCTCATCTGCTGCGAGCAGAGCTTTAAGGTGGTCAACCTCAGTTTTAAGGTGCTTATTCCCAATTTTAAGATGATAATTTCCAGTCATAAGTTAATAAACTCATATTCCCAGTTTTCTCATCTATCCCTCTCAAAGGCTAATAATGACTTGAACACCTGATTTTCTGATTTCAAAGAAGTAAATTCTACAGCAGAAATCCATCCAGAATCAGCTAAAAGGTGTCACCAGGCTCCCTCCTCTGCAAGGATTTTAACAGAGACTGGCTGAGGTGTCTCTACTCTGCTTCACTCTCCATTGAGTCTCCTTAGATTGTACTGTGTGTGGAAAGTCATTCATTCAGCTGTGTCATCCAGGGAGTAGTGACCACATTTCTTCCTATAATTTCCATACTGTTACACAGTTTTCTTTAATTTTACCTTGAGACTTTGCTCTTGCTCTCCCTGACAACTGCTGTCACTGATTTCCTTTGGTAGAACATGCTAACCAGTATTTTACAGTAAGCAGAATATTCCTGGTCCCAAAGAGCTTTTTGCAGATTCACTGTGAAATGCTGAAATTCAGCTGCTTAGGAAATGCGTTAGAAATTTTCAGCAATTTTCAAAGTTCTTGTGGTATATAAACTTTGGAATATTCCTTTTTACTTTCTCTTCATCATTTTCTCTGTAGTAAAGGAACCACGGCTCTTTATGTTTCATTATTGTTCATCTTTGTCACTAGAGAAAACACAGTTGCACTTAAAGCCTCCCAAACCTAAAGCTCTACAAATGTTCATGTGCACAAGAAAAAAAAAAAAAAAAAAAAACAAAAAAAAACAAAAAAAACCAAATGGCCCAACAAATTTCAAACTGCAGCAACCTTAAATGGAACCAATATCTCAGCAGAGTTTAGAAAGCTGATCTTGATTCTAGACAGCCTGGACAATCCAGTGGCTCCAGCAAGATGTTCTGAGTCAGTGCAAGGTTTTGGTATTGACATTACTAAAAATAAAGAATGAGAAACATGACTGTGAATCACTGTTTTGAGTGAAGCAATCTAGATTTAGCAAATCTAGCTGGTATGCCTGTAAACCCAGTTGATTTGTTAACAGCTGGGATAACTGTATTGTGTTGTGGTTTGAAAAAACATAGTCACACAAAGTATACCAATTTTTGCATTTCTGGGTTTGTTTTTTTGGTTTTTTTGTGTTTTTTTTTTTCTCTGCTGGGTTAACATTTATTATTTTGTTTAACCTTTCAAGTAGCATGTTCCATCATCATTTACTTTGGAATTGCTATCTGATTGTTCATCCTAGCTGTTGGACATTTTTCTGAGTCTGAAATCACTTAAAACCAAGTGGGGAAAACAAAGTGCCTGTGGCCTTAATGAAGAGCATGCTGGAAGGGTAAATTTCTTTTCACTTTAACTAGTCTTCACTCAAATTAAAAAAAAAAACAAACCAACAAAACCAAAATCCCAAATTATAAAGCTGCCATTACCAATATTAATTATGCTAATATTCATCACTCAAAGCATTCATTTGTTGAGAGAAACCATAAACTACAAAATGTGAAAAGCTCTGGGAAAAAAATCCAATAAAATAAAGACAACTCATCTAACATGGTGACAGAATAGGAAATGTCAGGTTTCAATTCAAAGATAGGAAAAGAACAAATCTAACAGGTAAATGAGAGAGAGATTAAAAAAAGACAGATTTAAAGTTGGGGGGCAAAAGTCATAATGAGTGCATACCTAGAAAGCTCAGCAAACACTGGACAGAATAAAAATAATCCCCTAGTAGGCTCAAGATACAGATAATTACTGCTTTAATCAAAATGATGAGCTCATTAGTTGGTGTATGATGTGACAAAAGTTGCCATCCACCATAATAAGTGAGCAACTGGAACCAAAAATTCTTCCTGAAACTTTGATGCTTGTCTAAATATTAAGGTAGTGAGCAAGATGTGTCTGTGTGTCTGAAGGGATATCTCTGAGTATGAAACAGATGGGATCTTGTATTTTCCAAGATGAACAACAATAGCTGCTGGACTGAACCCTCCTCTGGGACCACATTTCTGCATGTTTGCAGGATGGCTACCTCTGCTTAAAATGTCTGATGTGCCAGTAGAAGTGAACACAGAGTTGTATGTAAATTGCTCTGATTGCCTTCTGCTGTAGCATCTGATGCTGTATTCACTGCTGTGTCAGTGGTACCATAGTACTGCAGACAGTAATTTTACAGTAATCCAAATCCCTGATGAAAAATTTGGTATGGCTATTTGGAAATTGGTGGAAAAAGGAATCAGAATGTAAAGTCTTCGTGAGTAGCAGACGTCCAAATCTCTATTTTTTTCTCCTCAAAAATAGAAATAATCCCAAGTAAGTCCTGTATGCTGCAGTGGGCTTCATTTTGCTGTTCATTCTTTTTGTAGTGCAGTGTCAATATTTCTGACACTCCCAATGGTAATAATAGAGTAAAGGTTACTGGTGCTATGCTGAAGAAGGATGTGTCTGTTTGTCAGGACAAATGGCAGAGGCAACACATTTCCAGCTTTGTGTGTTGATGGAAAGCCATGACTTCTGCTTTTCAGTTTGCACCTGAGGAAATAAAATAGAGCCAGGATTTAGAAACAAAGCTTATTGAACAATTATCTATCCTCATGCTTAAGTCCAGCATTTGCAGTTGAACTTGTTTTAATCTTCATCTGTATGAGAAAATACCCAAATCATTTGTTATATGTTTTCACCTTTTTCTCTAGGAATTTTCTTCTCAATAGAAATAGTTGGTTCAGGTCTGACATGTCTGTAAATCAGAGTTGTCTGCTGACAGAGGAGAAGAAAATTACCTGAGAAATTTTAAAATCTGTTTCAGAGATGTCTCCTCTGACTACAGAATAGCATTTCAGTGTTTCTCTGACCTACTAAATGACAGCTCAGTCTGCTAACAGGAGGGATTGATTAGCTTGCACAAGCTAAAATGTCTTCCCACACACTACAGGAGTATATTGGAGAATGTTCCTCCTGTAATTTGCCTAAACACAAAACTGTGTATCTTTTAAACTCTTGCTCAAATAAGAGACCACTCTGGAAGCTGACTAGATGTTTTACTTATATTCTTTGGTATATTTAATGAAATCATATTTATTTGCTAAGCATTTGCTAAATGTTTGCATTTCTAGTTATCTAGGTTTGTTTTCATATCATATCTCATTGGAGGGACAGCAAAGGTGAGGGAGAATTTTGTGTTTTGGTTTGGGTTTTTGTTTTGTTTTGTTTTGTTGGGGTTTTTTGGGGTTTTTTTTTTTGGTTCATTTTTGAGGGTTCTGTCATTTGGGGTTTTTTTAATATTACTTTTTTGTCTCATTAATATAGAAATGAAAGCATCAAATCACCCTGTGTTATACCAAAATCCTTGGCAGCTGCAGTCCAGTAGCAGAGCTCCTGTCCTTTGTGGCAATGAAAGCCCTCACACCTTGTCACCTGCCATAATCCCAAACTCTGAGTTGTGTACAGGAGCACCTTAAATGATGAAGAGGGAACTCAAGTTGAGGGGGACCTGCATAAAATGATGAAGGAAGAAAAACAAAGGAAAAAGGTTAAAAGAACCAAGAACTGACCTTTGCACAGGGATCACTCCAGAACTGGGGTGATAAATAAGAAATCTTTCCATTAGGCATTCATAGTTAAGTCAGTGGTGTGCTCCTCCACTTCAGTTTGGAGAGCATGAGAGTGCCCCAGGTCAATCATAGAACAGCCAACAGCATAGCCTTTGGGCACTCCTTTGGAGCAGGACAAGACTTGGGCTCCCTTCATCCAGTCTTCCTAATCTTTTTAGTTCTCTGAACCTTTTTGACATTCTGTTGCTGTTTGCTCATCCTAAGCAGCCAGGTCTCAAAATCGCAGCCAAACTATCTTGTAATCATAAAATGCAGCCACATTTCTGCCATTGAGCTATTCCACCCACAGTCTTCTCTTCACCTTTTCTATCCTTATAAGTGATCCAAATTCCTAGTTTTGCTTCTCAGTATTTTTCTGAGCTCTGCTGAAGTTGTGCCCTGCCTGTCACTAGCTTTAGATGATAAGAAAACACTTTTTCGTAGATTCAGTGACTCAAAGCAGATTTCCAAAAGGCAAAGATGATCTTTTGCTTAACTTATTTCTATTGATGAACACATCTAAACTTTGAAAGCTAACAGCATTAGCATTTATTAGCATTATCCTCACATTTAAGTCCACGGAGGATTACTTGGGCACTTGGGACCTTGTTACTTAGAAAACTTCCCATCTTGGACTTTGAAGGTAGCCTATGTGCTTTCATATTCACATGTCTCCTACAGAAGGGATACTGATAACGCTGAGAATATTTCCCAGGAGCTTGATCGATGGTGGTATCTGGTTTTGTCACTTTGTAAATATGATTTTTGTTCACACATACACCAGTTCGGAAATTAGATGGTCAAACAGCATTAATTTAATTTTTCTATAGGTTATATCTGGTTTCTAGGAATTAACTGACCTTCCAGAACAGACATGTCTAATGTACATGAACTGCGTTCCCAAGAAAAGCCTTAGCCTATTTGTCTCAACAAACTGCTGGGTTCTTCACCCAGAGTAGTGCTCAGTTGGGTCCTGCTATTTCGCCAGATGCTGTTGGCTGGTATTTTCACCAGCCTGAAAACTAGCCTTTCCTTTGAAACAGACTAGAAATGTTCCTGCAGTTGGCTACAATGGAGAAGGGGTGTGAGAAGCTGCTCTTCACCAGACTTGAAGTGTCTCACCTCAAGTTTCTTGTGTTGAATGTTAACCTTATCGCTCACCACTTGGTATCTACTGTTTATACTTTCCTCCGACGGCTGTGATCCTTTCTTAGTGTGTCACAAGAGAGGTGTCACAGCCTCCAGACTAGGACAGGAACAGGCCTGGCTTGGGGCATTGTCAATAAATGACTCTGATGACATGAGAATGTTGCCTGTAAGGCTTCTACACCTAAACCCACCCAACTATAGATGGTCTTCCCCAAGCCCAGTTTTATTTGCATGATAAAATGGGTTTTGAGGCTATGTGAACAGTGACACTTAGTGGCAACTGCCAGAAGTATACCTTCAGGAGAGGAGGCTGTTTGATAGAAGTAAAGAAGTAAATTGTGGAGTTGTAATATATCTAATTGGCTGAAATATCTAATTAATCAGAAAGGTCAACAGTAGCCATTCAGTTTGGCTTCCATTAGATTAATTTACATGCCAGTTAAACTCTGTCACAAATGGGAAAAAATGAAGGAAAAGAGAACATTGACTTCTGAGCCTGAGTAATATTAATTAGTATATAGGTGATGGTGTTTGCCTGTGTAAATTCCTTTCTCTATATACTGTACCTTCAAATTATTTGGTCTTGGTATGTGAAAAAATACTGAAGCCCTGGTACAGAGACCATGTTCAATTACTTCTAAATCTTTTTCAGTTCTGTCTGCCATTTCCAGGGGGGAAGACAGAAAAGGTAACAGTTGGACTAACCTGCTTTTAGGAAATGGAAGGATGAACGTCCCACATGCTATCCTCCCTTATTCATTCTTCTGAATGTATTGCCTCTTGTATTTCCCCCCCTTCTTTATTTTTTCCTATTGACTCTTGCTTAGTGTTGTTGTTTTTCTGCATGTCTTAAAACAGTACCACAGGTGATCAGTTGTTCTCCTTTTGTAAGAGAACCGCTCACTAAAATTGATATCAGTGACATCTCAGAAAATAGGTGCAGCCATTTTCCTGTGGTTGTGGTTTCTACTTGCATAATGGAAACATCCTCATTGTTGAGTGCAGATCAGCTAGAGAAAATGGGGAATTGCCTTGGACATTATATTGGATGCAATGTGATCTGTGTTGTTGTGTGCACTACAGAGTATTGTGTCTTGCTACATGGCTTCATAGACACTTGATAGCCTGAAAAGCATCATGAAGTGACAAACAAAATGACCCAGGACAACATAGAGACCTTCCATTTTGCTGGCTGCCTATATTCATTATTATTTTTGGGCTCTGCCATGGGTGAGGCAGAGTACAAAACATCCCAGACAGGATCTGGATGCTTGGAATTGTTTAAAAACCAGCAAGATTATATTTGTTTATCTCATGCAACCTCTTGCACTTCCCTCAGTGCTGTATTCCACAAATCTCAGCTTCTCTTCCCAGCAGAGAGATGGCTGCTGCTCTGGGAAGGTGGGAGAGAAAGTTCTTCCTTTGCAGCTGCCCAGCTGTTGGTGACCTGACTCAGCTGTTGGTGACCAGGTCCCTGGGGATCTCTACCATTTATTTCCATGCACATCTCTGATCTCCAGGATCCTCCTACCTCAGAATCTTTCCTCCACCGAGAGTGTTCCCTTTTAGCACTTTTAGCCACTGGCCTTCAGTTTTTCCAGAATCAGAAGGAATAGTCAGTTTCATAATTGGCAGCACTGTCTCATCAATTGAGCATTCAGGATGCAACACTTCTGTTCACACCTGATGATCTGAATGCCAAAATCACGGGGACTCATTCACATTACATTTTCCTGAGTTGTCAGGCATGGTTGGAGAAAATGCTAAGTTAGGACCAGGAGAAGGCCAGTCAAATCTTATGTTGGGTGCCTGAACTTTATGACTTGTAAGGATCCTAACAAGAAATAGTGAATTTATACAAATCATTCACTTCCCAAGGAGATGCTTCTACAACTACAACTCCAAACAGCACATTTAATAGCACAGGCAAGGAATACTGTGTGGGAGGATGGATTGTAGTAGAATACAGATAGTGCTGACTGCAATCGCACCCCTGAAGAGCTGCAGCTGTACTAATTACCAAAGAGGAGGAACAGGCCTGCCCTTAACAGGTCACAGCTATGCCCAATAAGGCCTTCCCTTAATTGGGCACAGCTGTGTCCAATAAGGATGGGTGCTATAGAAGAGTAGGTTAGATAGTTGGGACAGGAGTTGGAATTAGTTGGTTGTGCTGTGAGGAACAAAGGTCAGGTGGTGGAGCAGCAAGGGACAGGAAGGAGTCAGCGTTGCGAGGAGCTGCCTGTGAGAACTCCCAGAGAGAAGGTGTGAAAGTCTTAGAGTAGGGTGATAAACTGATGGTGACAGTTCCCATCCACCGTTGGCTGGTGCCAAGCACCAACGCTGGCAATTGGTGGCCTGGATGGGGATGGATCCTGGCAGTACTGCACTCTGGGAGGTAGGATATTCATGTTGTTTAGTAGTTGGCTTTAGTAAAAAAAAAAAAAAAAAGACCTTTGAATTCTAGGCAGAAACATTATACATGGAGCTAATTTTTTTTTTTTTTTAACTTCTGGTATCTCCCATGAATACCACAACACTGATATGTTTCTGACTCTTTTGAAATTCACTGGCTAGTTTGAAAAAATTGTAGCTTATAAATAAAATTAATTCTTATTTCAAAGGAATAACAATCAAAACAGAAGAGCTAATTAAATGAATTTTGAAGGAATAGTATTTTGTGGAGTTGCATGTTTTTGTTGTAGTCACAAATGGTAATTTTTTTCATAATTTGATATCAAAGGAAACTAGAAAACAAGTTGTGAGCTATGTAGAAATGTTGCTGCTGTTTCCTTTAAAAAAAACACATTTAATTTCTTTTTTCAGGAGTCAACTTCAATTATAGTTGTGAATAGCTTATATCCAATAACCTCATATTGTAGAATTGTATGGACTGGAAAGGGCCTCTGGAGGTTATCAGGTTCAACCCACCATTAAAAGTCATGACACCTTGCGTCAGGTTGTTCAAACTGTTGTGCACTAAAATTTTTAATAGTTCCAGTAACCTTTCTTTTCAGGCTTTTCCAGTGCTTGACAGTCATGTGCTTTTTTTCCAACATCTAACTAGAAACTTCCTTGCTATAACTTGTACCTATTTCTTCTTGTCCTCCCACTGTAGTCCCCTGAGAAGGATCTGTCTTCTTTTTCTCTAGACCCTGCCAATCGTTGAAGACATTAAAACAATTCACTTTGCCTAAAGAAAATCTTTCTGTCAATATAAACAGAAATTAAAATATTTCTGCTAGATTTCTAGTCTTCTTTTTGGATGGTAAAAAGAAGCATTCCACATTTTATGTGTTTTGGGTAATCCCAATGACTGGAGGGAGACCTCATTGTAATCGACAACTTCCTCATGAGAGAAAGTGCAGGAGCAGACACTGATGTCTTCTCTGTGGTGACCAGTGACAAGGCTTGAGGTGATGGCCTGAAGCTGTGTTGGTAAGGTTAGGCTGGATATTAGGAAAAAGCTCTTTGCCCAGAGGATGGCTGGGCACTGGAACAGCTCCCCAGAGAAGTGGTCATAGCTCCAAGCCTGTCTTAATTCATGGAGTGTTTGGACAACAGTCTCAGGCACATGGAGAGATTCTTGGGGTGTCCTAGGTGGGGTCAGGCATTAGACTTTATTATCCTGAAGGGTCCCTTCCAACTCAGCATATTCTATGATTCTGTGAGTGAGAAAGGAAGAAAGTAAACACAAATCCTGAAACAAAAGTAAGCTGAACCTGTGGACTGTGTTAAAGAGTACAAAATTGGAAATAAAAATCTATATTTGAAAGAAGAGGTTAAATGCAAGTATTTTCATACTGAATGGTAAGTTTCAATTTCAGAATATTTCTAAAAAGACTTGGAAAGGTTAGAATTGCAATAATAGGAAAATCTTCCTTATATTTTTTTCTCTTGTTGCTGTATATATTTTTCCAGAAGGTTGAGTACAAGTGATTGTTCATCTCCTATTCTTTTGATGCTGATGTCTTTCACAAGAGCAGATTCTCCATAACTTTGATAAGGCAAAATCAGAGACAGTATATGTTTTGAGTTTCTGACCATAGAAGGATCAGCATTAGATTCCTGTTGTTCAACAAAACAGCAGTTTTTAGCTTTGAAGCCAGTGTGTGTGTTTTCTCTGTTCAGTCTTTTGCTGAATACCACACTGTTTTCACTTCTGGGTATTCCAGTAATTGTACTTTCTAAGTGACGCAGCCTAGCTTGATGTGATTGCCTTTTATGATCCCTGATTTTGATGGAAGCTTATTTCCACATCTCGCTGTTGCCCCGTGGTCAAATACAGTTTCAGTTGGAGGGAGCTGTGCAATCCTTTGCCCATCATTTGCTACTGTCCTCTTTCACTGAGTTCAACCTGTTGATGTCCTGATTGCCAAAGGCGTATCATTTGATTTTGAAAAGCCTCCTTGCTAAATGCCTAGGGGTATTTTCAGCTCTATTTAGACTTGTGCATTACAGTTTTAAATTGGTACTTTGAGCTCTATTAAAATAAATTTCAGAAAGAAAATGTCAGTGTGCACAAACAGGTAATTGAAAATAGCACAGCTTAGGAACAAACACAGTTTTCCTGCGGTTTTCCTTAGCCTTTGTTTAAAAATGCAGCATTAGTATTATGCTGGTGGGGATTTTTTTATTTGGTACAAGTGCTAATCATGATAAAATGTCATTGGTTTGAGTAACATATTCATTTGTTAACATATTCATTTGTGCAAGAACAAGTGGTCTGTAAGAGCTGTGGTGCGCACAAGTAGGAAATCCCAGGTTGTAGTCCTTTAACTACCTGAGTCCAGTTCCCATTAATTTATGACTGTTTGTTATCATTTTACAGCATAAAATAGTTCATTCATGATATGCACATTTAGCTTTTAGTAATCTGTTGTTGTCTAGAGTGATAAAAGACTCAATATTCAGCATTGTATAATCAAAGAATATTTTTGTTCTAGAGTCACAACAATAAATCTTTCAACTCTGATCAGCTGTATAGACTGCATAGGTAGCATCTTAATATCTTGTGCCTTCTAAAATAACTTATACCACTGGAAATAATGATGCATACTTTTACTAACTTAGTTAATTTTTTTTTCCACTTGTGTAAATTGTATACCAAATTGTTCATTTAGCCTCGGTGGGAACAGTAAAAGGTCATAGAGGGAGCTTGGAGCATTGCCCTTGAAATTGTAGATGAAATTTTCTTTAGCAAAATCATTAGTGTAGCATTGCTACTATCAGAGTCAAATATTATTTAAAAAATATTCCGAAGTATTTTTTTTTTTTTAATCCATTAGGACCAAATTAGTGTTTTATCACTTATTTTCTCCTCTAGCTAAGAGGCTCTGTAATTCTCAGGATAGTGTTTTTTTATTCTGCATGTGTTATTGACATGATATTGGCAGTAAATAAAGAAGAGATTTCAATTGAATGTCAGTAGGCCATTTAATTTCTTTTATGGTTGGATTCAGGTCTACCATAAAGCACTGCAGCTGCTTTTGTCACTCTTCTATATATCAACCAGTGCAATGAAGTTTTCTGTATTATATGAAATGATATTACTGCATGATTTCACAACCATTTCACAATCTTTTCTCCTCATCAAGTCAACTTTGACTTTTTCACTCAGTTCATATTTATGTGGTAGCAGCAACCTTGGCAGCAAGTGGTCTGCACTATTTCGTTGTGCTGTATTAGTACTTTATGACAGGAAAATTCTATGGAAAGGAAAGATGTAAAATAATTAAAAAAAAAAAACACCAAAAAACCCAAAAGGCATAATTAAGTTGTAAGTGTTGTAGATGCTCTCAAGAATACCTAAAGAAGATCGAGGAGCTTTTCTTGACCTAAGCATTTTAAAAACTTAATTCAAACTGAGTATGTCAGCTTGCGGCCTTAAACGGATCAGCTCTGAGTTCTCTTGATAGTATTACCCAGGACTGTCTGTTGGAAGGAGGCAAGAACATTCCCTGCTGTTCATCACCTCCTTCTTATTGCCTTAGACATTTTTTTTATGTTTGTGTAGTGCTAGAGTGGCTCTACATTTGTTGAACTCCTTGCTCTGGAAAGACAAACTGTTGGTATAAAAAATGGGGAGGCTGGTCTTTTGAAGTCTGAGTTATTGAAATTCTGTTTGCTTCCAATCAGTCTTCATTCATTCACAGACATTTCCCAAGGAAGGCAAATATGCCTTTTCAGTGATTGCCTCCTTGCCAAATGCTTTTGGAGTAAAATCCTCGCAGCACAGAGCTGCCCACATATCCACACGGATCCTTATGCTCTGTTAGGCAGTGGGCTGGGAGGGGATCTGCTCACACGACAACAGCTACGTTCAGGGTGAGTTCAGCGTGGGGATTTGCCCCTCAGTTGCTCCCATGCCAAGGCTAATGCCTAGGTCAGAACTTTGACTCCCTCAGCAAGGCGGGGATTGTGTGCTCTGTGGCTCTGGGGTGCTGAGCACCTGTGGGTTACAGTCTGCTGGCCTTTGCTGCAGACTTAATAGCACTTGGTTAAGCAGAGAGAGTTAAAGAACTGGTGGTGTGCTGCCTTTGACAGTCACCTTCCCAGGGGACTGGCCACCCAGGTGGCACACCAGAGCCTGTAGTGCCGAGTCACCCGGCACCCCTTCCTGCTCTCCACCATCCCCCTGACCATTCACTGAGTTACATCTGAGAGAGCTGCAGCATCAGGAGCAGCCAACAGGGTGCTCAGATCTGTGAACAAATGGTTCATAAATGCCTTTTTCACAAACCAGATCAGCTTTCCTGCAAGGAGGAATGATGTCTGTGTTTACATTATAAGTAATATGGAATACCCAAACTGTGAGATTGTTCCAAAGTCCTTGTATATTGAAACTAATTTTTTTAGAAGCCAGAAATATATTTATGATGCATACATATAGATTCTAGCACAGTTAGGGCACAAAATGGTGGGGGGCAAGTGGCTTGGAACATCTGGGTTTTACTATACCATGCATAGAAATATATTTTAAGATGTGATTTCCTCAGTTTTATTCTTCTCCTAAGCTATTACTCATCTTGTCTGCATTTGTATATTATGCATGAGGACAAACTTGAGCTTTGTGGAAGGAAGCTTATCTTGGGAATTCCCATGTCCAAAAGTGCATGTTATTTAACAAGGTGTTTAGACAACATCAGCTTCAATCTAAAAGGATTTTGTGTTGGTTTTATTTGTAGTGTCTGTTACTGGGATCACACCACGATCACAGTCACACACAAGCATACCAGCACAACAACCTGCAGGGGGAAAAGGGAAAATCCCTTTTCCTGAAGACTGAAATAAAGGCAATGGAAGCTGAAGGTATTATTATCAAATGCAAAAGTAATTAAAGAGGACCCGGAGGACAATATTTAAATGTAATGACATCCATTTCCACCAGTTAATAAAGAGCATTTTGTTTCCTTTCCCTAGTGGGAAAATAGAAGACAACTTCTGTAAGCACTAGTTTCTATAGTGACAGTATCCTCAAAATCATCTTTATGCACTCAAAAATAGCTTGATATTACAGTGTAGAAATGGAGCTTAATCAGAGTTTTCTGTCCTCTAGAAAACAGTTAATGATCTGAAAAAAAAAAAAAAAAAAAACAAAACAGGAATTTAAATTGCATGGAACATTAAATTCTTCTAATTTAGTAACTGAACTCTTGTTTGCTCCTGTTGATGAGGAGAGCGATAGCAAATGCCATCCTTCCCAGCCTCATATCCCATCTGAGGTCCATGAGTCTATTGTGCTTTTGTGTTTGAGCCTACGTGCTGCATCTACCCATTCCTTATTTTTTTCTTGGTCTAGATGCAACTGAACTCTTTGTTTTTTCTGGTCTCTGGCAGCTCTTCTCAGCTCAGACACTTGTGAGCCAGATGTGGCTCTGGTTGTGGCACAGCTCCATTCTGAGCTCACAAATCTGCCTTCACAGTCAGATACAAACCCACAGCCCTCTGTCCTCTTCCACCCTCCCGACACCCTTTTCTTCAAATGGCATCTCCTGCTGAACATCACCCCTTTCTTCCTCCTCTCTGCAGTCATTTCCTCATTCTCAGCTGTTCTCACAACCAAACCACCAGTTAAAGAATGTCCCTTTTCTTACTCTCTTGCCCTGAAACTCCTTTTGCTTCTGTCAGCCCCTGCTCTGTATACTTTGCTGTCCTTTTTGGGAATTTTTCAGACATCTACCATTCCTATGTCCAGATAAGGACCAAAGTACATTTTTTTTTTTTTTTTTTTTTTTTTGATCTGACTGGAGAGTTCATCCAAACCCTAAATATTTCAGTTAACTTCTCTCTTCCATTATCGATGGCCTCATCTTTCAGACAGATTGGGCAGTAAATTACAAAGGACTTGGGTAGTTCATGGCTGATTCATTACACACTGAGGCATTAAATATTGAGTAATATGACATAATTAACAGAATTCCTAAATTCATGCAAGCAAGTTCCTCAGCCAGTCACAGTAATTATCCATCAGTTACTGATGAATAGTAGCACCAAAAAAAAAAGATCAGCATCTTCCCAGGATTGCATTTGCCAGGTGAACCTGTCTGTCAAGATGCAGCCATTCAAGAGTGTGCATATTTAGCTAGTCAGCTAATTCTGCACTCTGAGCTGCAAGAAATTGCTAGAGAAAGGCAGCTGCTTTTGCATGAGTTTAATTGAAGTGAATGATACATTGCATTTTATGTTTATCTATTATGTGTAGCTATTTTAATGTCCTCTTGCACATCAGGACTCATTACTCTTCAGGGTTTCTGTTACTTGTTTTGCAAACATGCAAATAAAGAAATAATTATGACTAATAGAGCTCACCCATGAGAGATGAGGGGGAGAAATGATCATCAGGTTGTTGTGTTCCTGGAAAATCAGAGAAATGTTTCAGCTGTGCAAGCATCTAAGGTAAAGTATGCCTCTGCTCAAAATTTCTGACATGCCACCAGCTGTTTGGGGCAAAGACATCTTTAAGGTACCACCGTTCCTGACAGGTCTGTCATCCACGTTGTCCTCTGTGGCTGGAGCCACAGTGCTTGTCCAGCCCTGCTGGGGGCCAGGAGTGTTGCTTCCTCCCATATTCAGAGCTGCTCCTGGAGGCCATGGGCCCTCTCAAGGAGCAGCTACTGGCAGCTGTGCCTGGGCCTTACTAAAGATGTTCCTTCCTCCTCTCGGACGGCGCTGCAGATGGTCTCGCAGGACTGTGTTGAGGAATATAATTCCTCAGTGAAAGCTTTTTAAAAAAAGCAATCACTTTGATAAATGCCTTGCTTGTGCTGTTTTCAAAGTGTTGTTTTACTTCCAGTGAAGCTGCTGCAGGAGGCTTCCCTACAGAATGAGGCTTCCCTGTCTTCTGCCAAGTGCCGGTCCCCTGGTTGCCCGCCCTTCCTGCTGTCAGTCAGTGCCAGCCTGGTGCTGTTCACAAGGGCTGCATGTACTGCACTGCCATTTGACTCATGGCATCTGCTGAGGAAGCTGCTTCGATGTATGGAAAGCAAACTAGGAAATTCTGATATGGAAAAAAATACACATATAATCAATCCTCTTGATCCTACAAATTAGCGTGATGTCTAACCACTTGCATTCAAACATAAGCAATGGATAAATATTAATTCACAAAGAAACTTTTAGTCTGAAGAAAGATAAGACCATTTCAGGTGGTCTACTCAGGTAATTTCTATTGAGCTTTGTCAACTTTAGCCTTTTAGAAGTGTTGAACTTTAGTCTGCTCTGGTGCTTAGTATTATGTTGGTTTATCTTCACATAAGAGAGAAGTCAGTAGGGTAAAAGTAAACCAGACTGTTTTCTTGCTTGACTATTGTAATCCATGTTATAATGTTATTCGCTTTTCTCTGTTAGTGTTCTGAATTATCAATGGCCCAAAGGCTTTTTTTATTCATTAAAATAATTTGTTTTACCTTTCCGTTCTACTAAAGCCAGTGAATTTAAAATTCTTATAATTTTGCCTAAATGAAAAAATATATTATGCAGTAGGGAAAAAGATGCATAAGTGATTAGTCTATGATTATCTTGCTGTTAAAATAAATCTAAACAAATGGGATTTTTTATTGTTCCAGTGCAGGCTATCTGAATGGTAAATTATTCTAAATTGGTCATAAGCCACAACCCATTCAAGTTCATTCAGAGAGTATAGGCAAAAGTGAAGCTTTTATTATTTTTAAATATAGTTAGTTTTTTTCATTTTTGATGGCTTTTCTGGTTATAGGCAATAAATGTAGTTGAATATTACTGCTTTCTGTAACTGATATGCCTCCATTATAGTCTTTAAAGCACCAATGATAGGACTTTATTTGAATTTTTAATAACTGAGAACCTTGCAGAAGCCAATATAAGTAAATGATGGTTAAAATTAGATAGACACATAAAGTGAACTCACTGTCAATTTGTCTTTGAACCCCAGATGCTCACTGTGAGAGGCTCCATAGGATCAATAAACAGTGTATGCTACTCTAATCAAGGAGAAAGAGCAGTGCACATGTATAGACACAGAGAGATTCAGTGCTGTCATGACAAGATGTGAGTCCAGACATTCCTGTATTGTCCTTGGAGCACCTTCTTTGAAGAAGGTGAAGCAAGGAAGATGCAGAGGCATCCACTTCAGCCAGCTGGGCTGGATCTGGCACTGCTGCTGAACTTTCCCACTGGCTGCTCTGTTCTGGCCTAGCATAATCCTGCATTGTGTCTTGAGACAGGAAATGTGTGGTGACCTAGAGTGAATGAGATCTACACTCCTCCTTTTTGCAGGCACGTTACCTTGCAAAAGCAGCAACCGCTTCTCTCTTAAACAATATGAGCAGACTGGATCCCCTTTTTTAGTTGCCAGTATAGCAAAAAATAGTGTTCTGCCTTGCTAAAAAGTTGTTTTGGCATGCTCTGCAGTTAAAAAAATGTGACCTAGCATGAGGGCCATTCAGTCTGAGGAGATGAGAGAGGGTGACTAAAGTGGACCATGCCCAGATCTTTTCAGTAGTTTATTTACTTAGCATATTGTTTAATCTAGCAGAAATGTTAAAGAATTGCTCGTTACTAATGCTTACCTTCTGTAGTGTTATGATTCTTTTATAGCCTAAAGACCAGTGTTATGTGTTTGGTTATCTTCCTATGTAAATTAAGTATTTTTCTCAGAAGGAAATGAAAACATAGCACTATTATAGTGTTCAGCTGCAGGGTGCAGTCTGGTGCACACTTAGAAGATGGTCAGTTTAGTGTATCAAAATGGCCCTCTGCTCTAAGAGAGGTTAGAATGAAGGAAAATAATTTCCCCAGTGTGGACCAGTTTACAAAATGCAATGATTGCCGTTTTGCTGTAGAAGCACAAAGCTGGTTATTCGACGCTAACAGACCAAGCTTTTGAATTCCTGCTTTCTCTGCCAGGCTGTGGCTGGATGGCAGGGGGGTGTTGTCTGCTGAAAAGTACTGGTGCCACCTGTACAACTGGTGTGCAGTTGGACACGGTGATTGCAATAGCTTGGATGGATAAATGGGTGCTATTTCTGTTTCATTGAAGATGTCAGTCTCACCCAGTTTCTACTTTTACTGCAAGGGAACTTGCAAGTTTTCATTTCACAAACAAATAAGTTAATAATAGTATCTTGATAAGTTCCTTCCTAAGGCCAGGGCTAAAATTTTCTCATAGAAATGTTCTACTGGAAAATGCTGATTCAACTAAATCAAGGCCTTATGGTGGAATATAACTTTTTTTTTTTTTTAATGGAGATTAGGCAAATTATCACCAAGGTTTTCAATGTACCTGACAGCTTTTTAATGTATCAAAATAAGATTTTTTATGGACAGACTACATCTGGAAAGTTGAAAAATATTTTGGAGTAGTTTGCTTTGTGAACAATTCTGCTATTTTGATTTTTTTTTTCTTAGCTGATTCATGATGAATACAGCATTTAATACCTTAGAGCTTTGAAATTATTGGATAACATAATTTTTGTCCAAGTCTGGCTAACTTTACAATGATATTTGACAGTAGAGGCACTGACATACACACAGTTGAATTTTTGTTCTGAATTAGGCCACTGAGGCTACTCCTGATCTAATTTCCTAATTCAACATGCTTCCTTCACAGAGATAAAGTTCCAAGATGTAAGTCTTAATGAAACTGGTCAATGGAGATGAGTCCTGTTCTGATAACAACCTCCATGAAGTCACAGCTTGTACTTAAAAATATACTCTTTCTATCATAACTCAGAATCAGATAAATCCTTCAGCTAATCAGACATCAAAAATGAGAAAGAAATGTAGCATAGGAATTTAAGAGGGAGCAGGATGCTGCTGTGAGGAGATGTCAGTGAAAACTTGGTATTACACTCCAGTGAAATATTTAATGGGATATGTTTTTTTATTAGTAACCAACCACTGTGTGCCTGGCAAATGGTAGTATTATACATTAATGTACAACTGACCTCACTGGCTGATGTTTTCTGTTTAGAAGGACTTAGAGTGGGATATTGTGGTTTGCAGTCACAGATTTTCCATGAGGACCATTCTGTTCCTCTGTAACTGAGGGTTCCTGTAACACAAGTACAGTTTCCTTCAAGCCCTTTTCTCCCTGCTGCTGTATTACAGCTGAGGAAGCTTGCATGGGCTTTCTCCTGCAGGAAATTTTCCTACTGTGAACTCAGCTGTTCCCAGTCATCAGCGAGAGTCGTGGACTTCTACCACACGTAGCAGGACTTAATCAGGCCTCAGGGCTATCCAAGTGCTTCATTGATTCCCCCACTTTTTCCACAGTGCTGCTATTCCTCGGTGAGCAGGGGGCTGCTGGTTTGTGATTTTCTTTTATTTTCCTTGGTGGGGTTACCCCTAGCAATGTTCAGTGTTTTACTGTCTGGGTCATTTAATGCAATTCACTTGCCACCTTTAGAATGCATATAGAGTTCTGTGTTATTTGTTAGTCCAGCTGAGAACTGTAACCCAAACAGTAAAATTCCTGGATATCTTCTAGACTTCTCTTCATGTCTGTGTTCCAAATGGAGTAAAGATTCCAAAGAAACACCCTGCAATACCTCCTTCCTATAGAAAGTGGAATTATTGCATATGTTATTTCTGTGTTAAATAAACCAAAAGATATAAAGTTAGGTGCCCATATTTTGGCAAATGCCACCATATTTATGCAGCCAGCTGCGTATTCTAGTCTTCAAAAATATGTTTAAATTTTTTGTGAGTTATCAGCAATTGCTTTTCATGGGGTGTGTTGACGCCTCAACACTCTGAAAAGCAAGACTCTTCCATGGTGTTGAACTATTGCTATAGGACCTACAGGCAGGCATCAAAGCCTGGAAACACTGATCACAGATTTACAATTAAACATTTACCAGGAAGCTCATGGGGAAAATGATGCATGCATCAAACAGCAGTGTCTTATTTTAGAAATGTATTAAAAGAATAGAAACAGGGACTTGGTTAAGCACTTGTGTAACTAAATGGCAGCATTCAAATTGCAACTGCAGTAATCATAACGCTATTATAGTTTTAATGTCATAGTATGTTGTTCAACATCTCTTCCTGCAACTTTCATGCTATTTCCAGCCAAAACAAAATATCAATTAGCTCTATGGTATGAGTAGTTTCAGTAATTTTTCTATTCCTATCATATCAGCAAAATCTGTCCATCTTCATGAATAGAGCTATATATAAACATTCTGTGAGAATATGAACACTCTGGGCAAGAGATGTGGATTAAGAGTTTTTACTCAAGCAGTGCTTCCTTGTTAAGTAGAATCTAGAGTTTGGCTTTTTTTTGGTGTTGGGATGGGGATTTTTTGCTTTCTAGATTTTTTTAACTGAAAAATACTCTTCTGGCAGAATTTTGGAGAAAAGGTGAATTTATGTAAATTAATGGCAACCTAAGAGTGTAATTGTGTAGCTGGTCCACAGTTTGATGCTGCTCTGACACTATTCATCAGTGTCATATTTGAGCCAGATGAATTTATGACTTCCTGGTACACTGGGTGAAATAAGAACAAGGAGACCTTTGTTCTTGAATATATGAGAAGATATAAGCAAAGATATTATTTTGTGCTGCTATAAGCAAAGATATTATTTTATGTGAAAAAAAGGTCAGATATTGGGGTTTTGGTCACAAAAATATTTTTACGGTGTTGTTTCTGGATGGTATTTTTGTTCATTTCTTATACAAAAAAAGTAACAATATAATGCTGTCATCTTGTAATTATCTCTGTTTTCAACTTTCATCTGCCATGCACAGTTGGCAACAGATGCTCAGGCACTCTGCAGTGAGATGCTTTTCAGCCACAGACTTTACAAGTATAGCAGTGCTGTTGAAAAAGTAATCATGTGCAGAGCAGTATTTCAAAGCTCCTAATTGAAAAGGAGAAGTAATTTCCACTGGGTAACTCACATCCATTGTGCCAAATATGGTTTGAAGTGAGTTATAATGTTTTCCCAGATCTTTCTGGAGAGGTCCATTTAAACATCTCTGCCCTTCTTTTAAACTGCAGATGTCCCATAACTGATAATTTGGGAAGGTCTTCTGGAGGCTGCCTTTTACAGGATAAGCAGACCTTTTGTGTAGTTGATTAATCAGTCTGATAACAAAATTTTTGTCCTAGCTGGCACTTCTGCAACAGAGCATTTCTAATTTGTGGTGATGGAGTGAATTCTAGAAGTAAACCTAACAAGGGACATCAGGAAAATGTATCAAACATTAACTATTTCAGAGGTAACACTGCTTTTGAAAAGGCAGGTGTAGGCACTGCCTAAAGAATGTGTGGCAGGTGTTTCATAAGGAAAAAAAAAAGTCATGTTTGATTCTGAGATAGGTATTTTATACTTTTAATAGGTTTTTAATGCCTACCATAGTGATTTACTCTTTCTGTATGTACTGATCGATATGAAGACCCTAATGTCAGAAATCATTATGTAATTCTTTGAAATTGTTGTACTTGTTACATCAAAAATACATATGGTACATGTAGAAAACCAAAACACTTAGGCTGTCTTTCTCACTTCATACCAAGCTGCCATCTCAATAGAACATTTTAAATCCTTTTTGGCAAGAGATAGAGGAAAATAAATACGACACATGAAACATTTCAGTAAGTTGACATGCCTGTATCTCCTGCCTGTCCCAAAGCAAAGGGTGGCACTGAGCATATGCAGGAAAATGTTACACCTGAGATGTTTTGGGTTGCTTCGTGTTTTGTGGGCTTTTTTGCCAAGCCAAGCTGCAGGAAAAAAAAAATGTTTCAAATATATATTACTTGTTATATTTATTATATCTGATCTTCATGAAATTAAATGTTTTGGCGTGGACCAACACATTTTTTGTGATAGCATTTGAGAGAAAGGGAAACAATTAGCATGACACTGGCAGTGTTTTTTCAGGATGTGGTCACTCTAATCAGGTGAAATGTGATCTTTCCTTTGCTTTCCACATATATAGAGAAATACAAAACTTGATATGCTCTTTAACCTTTAGGAATCTATGACAAAAAAAAATGAAACAGCAGCTCTGTAGTGGAAGATACACTGTTCCTGCAAATTCATAAATCCACAAATCTTAGTTGATAATCATGAAATGCCAGAAAATCCAAAAAACCTGTCATTCCTATGCCTAGCTCCTACATCACTTTTCCAGGACCATTCCAGGACTAGCTCCTGCACCACCTTTCCAGGGACATAGGCGAGGCTGTAGTCCCCTTCTTCCTGCTCATCTTGCTGGAAGGAATGACATTTGCTTTTCTCCAGTCGTTGGACACTTTTCCCAGTCACCCTGATTCATCAAGGATTACCCAGAGGGGCTCTGCAATGACACCTGGCAGCTCCCTTGGCACTGGTGGGTCCTGCTCTTCTGCCACAATCTTCTTGTCCTGGCCAATCTCTGCATTGTTTCATTGCCAATTCGAGGTATGTGTTTTTGCAAACTTTGGAGGCATTTAAGGGTACTGCTTTCTCCAAATTTCGGTGGTGTTTGAAGGTGCGCACGCGTTCTTGTCCAGACAGAGCTCTGAAGCAACACTTTAGCTTTTGCTTGAGCCAGAGCTTGATTTTAGCATAGAGCTGCCACTGTCAAATACACGAATTCAGATGATGTGATAGTGTAAAATGTCATACTAACTGTTTTATCTTCAACTGATAAATGAGAAGTAAAATCTCTAGTGAGAGACAAGCCTGGACTGCAGTCTTGAGATAAATTTTGCAATTTTACTAGGTCCTGTTTAGGTTATGGGGATCTGCACAATATTGGAAATCAGGTAGAATTAAAAGCTGCAAAAGCATAAAGAAAGAATAGCACCACTTTGAGAATTTACTTGTACATTTTCTGATAGAAATTCTTGTCTGTCTAAATCCAAAACTGGTACAATTTTTCTCAGACACTTCTTCATATCTTACATTTGTTCTTTTCCTAACCTTTATCAAAACTATGAACTCATTTGTCAGTACTTTGCTCAGTTTGGTTTATCAGATTTATTGCTTTCTTGCTGTAAAACTCAGGGTTTACCTTCAAGAACACATGTATGCAAGAACATTTGCATGCACACTCACAGTGATTTTATCATGCCATATTCCACTACAAATTGCACAGGGTGAATATCCTCTGACATACCTATTGTGTTGCAATGATCTCAGGAAAATTGTGTAACTCAAATTATTAGAAGTTTCTGGTCAAGTTATTTTTCTCATTTTCTCATTCACCTCCTTGGGAAGATTGCTGTGAGGTTTTGTGGGTTCTGCTAAGGTGTAATCTGAAAGAACTGTCCTTCACCCACTGTACATGGAAATAAAAGAACATGGAGGCAGGAAGAGATAGGATATTTCCTTTTTGCTCTCTTGTTAGGGCCTCAGCAATACAGAGCAATGATTACAAAGGAAGTCCTGCTTGCAGTCAGCAGAGAAAATTGTCTATTTTGACAGATTCTTTGAAAAATTTAGCTGCAAAAATCTAGAAAATGTTTACCAAGAATATACAGACTGTGATATGTATTCACTGTTTGTTTTGGTCACAGTTTGGGCAAATTTTCAGTATACATAAAGGTGTGATTTCTAGGGCAAAGCTGCCCTTCTTGTGACTTTTGTGTTCTTGATGCAATGTGTTCTTTTGGGACTTTTCAAAACTTTGGTTTTTTGTAATGTTAAATAAGATGATGTTGTTATTATAACTTCATACTTAGAAATGGCTGTACTTTTTTGACTGCAATGAAAACAATAATTACAAAGTTGGTCTGAGTAATTTACTTGGCATTGATACTGCTTTTGGTATATGTATTGAAAATAGATTTCTATAATGAGACAAGTCAGATCCCATAATGTCTGTTGCCATTAGGAATTTCACCTACAATATACCAAAATGATTTTGATATAGAAACTCTTAGTCACATAATAGAACTGCATTTTCTAATAAATTTATCTAAAGAGAACCTTATTTAACTCACAAATTTGAGGCTTTTAGCATTATCTTTCTGGGTGTATAATTTAGAGCAGCCTTTTGCTGAGTTGTCCATGCAGTTCCTAATGTTCATTATAAACCTTCTTTATACAACAGTGTGTGGAGTGCGTGTCACTTGAGTGCATATATGAAAATATTTTTTTGGCAGGAGTTGTGATTAATAGATTATATATTTGGGTCTCTGTTAGGAATGAAGATAATGCTTCAGATTATTAATACACTTCTTACATAGATGTTGGCTGTGGCAGCAGGTGTTACACTTTGGTCATTGACTTCTGTCTGCTTGCTGTTCATCTGGATCAGTTTGGGCCTTTGCCATTTGATTATGTTATCTTTTATCTACTTCAGAATTCTCACCCACACAAATGTATTTTAATGACACATCAGCTTTGATCCTTTATTTCTAATTTCTTCAGTTTTCCCAATAAAAATATGATTGAACAGTATCAAATATAGTTAATCAACTGGCTTAAGTGGCTTTTTTTTCCCCATTTTTTATTATGAGAAACAATTGACTGCTAAAATAGTATGGAAATTTTCAAGGTGTGATGCAAACGTGCTCTTTTCCTGCTACATTTACTGATCTCTTGCAGTGCTTGCCAAACTTAAATGAGAGGTCTAAAGGGCTGTGGCATTCACCCCAGGCATGGGTGTGAATCAGACCTCTCTGGGAACATAATTTAAGCACTTGACTGACACATGCACACCAGGAAAATTCTGAATTTTTTTCCCCATTTCATTATTTATGGTGGGCACAATTCTGAGCTCTGGGGTACGTAAATTAACAAAAATTACATTTGATGGAAAAGGACATGCTTTGGAGCACTGACTTTTGGATAGCTCTAAATATCTCTAGGAGAATGGAAGTCAGAGCTTGACTTAGACAGGATTGGAGAACTAAGATAGAAGGACAAAGCTTTAGCATGACATTTTTCCTTTTCATCCAGCAATTGTCTACTGTGAAGTGCATAAGCTCTTGTTCTTGTTCCACTGTTTGGCTAACTTTGCAAGAAGCTGTATATTGCAGTCAAAGGATTTTTTTTTTTTTTCTTGATCTTCTGGATCTGTGAAACTAATCTTTCTGGTGACACAATGATGTATCTTCAGCAGAAGGTGTGCAATGTGCTGCCATCCAGCAGCAAAATCTGCTGAGTTTGCTCCATAACATATCTTTAGGCATTTAAGTTTTTTGAAGCACCTCAGCATTTTTGGTCAGAGCTTTGCTGAGTTTTTCCCCTGAACTTACAGTTTATATCATTTGGGTAAATAAATGTTTTAAGGAATGTCTACCTGTCTTTTCTGATCCTCATCTAGATAAAGATTTTTATGTTTGGAAAGAAGCATCAGTTTTACATTTAGTCTTTGTTCTTTAAAATATAATCACATTCAGTTTTCTTTAATTTTAGATTCATTGACCAGTGGCAACTGTCCAAAGTTTTCCCCTGGATGCTTTTATTTTTTAATTTTGTAGGATTAGATGGTTTTTTTCCTCACTTGCAGAGTAATTAGTGTCAGCTTATTATCAAAGAACATTAATGTCAGGTAGAACAGTTCCTATGGTTGCTTCTATACACTCCTACATCTGTGTATTGTAATAAGAACAAGATGAAAAGAAACTCAAATAAAGGATGAGATGAGAAAATGCTTTGGTTTAATATTTGATCACTCATTTCTCCCAGGCTGGTAATGCCACTTAATTATGAAGGTCACTGAACCAAAATGAGTAAAGTTGCAGCAGGTGGCCAGTTTCCAGCTCTGATGAGTGCTCATCCTTATGAGTTTGGAAAAAGATATGAACTGTTGGGCTTGCTCCTCAAGCTTTGTTCACTGCAATGGCAGCTGACACATGCATGTATTTATCAACTGGGGCTGACGTTAGCTTTTTAAAAAATGCATAATTAAAAATTCAGTTGTTCAATAGCTGCTTTCAAGAATTCTCACATTCCTTAGTTAATTCTTCACTCAGTTATTTCCCCCAGAACAATTTCAACCATCTTTCATTCCACATCTTGAGAATGAGAAAAATCTGCTTCCGACATTTTGTACTTTGAGTCTTTTGTTTTCCTTTTTACTCTTACGCTAGGAAATGAAAAAGTAAGGATTTACAGAGGATTTCATTACCAAAAAAGCATGTCCGCTTCTTTCATGTTGTTCACAGTGGACTAGCATTTTGGTATCAAAACTACTATAATAACTTTTCCCCTTCATAGGCAGTTGAAATGTATATTATAAATTTTTACATTAAACACTTCACAGCTGGGCATCATGAAATCTATTTTGGAGAACAACAGTAAAATAGAAAATTGCCATGGAAAACACATCTCTTTCTTCCTGTGCTGGCCTAAGTTGTTGTTGAATTAGATCTTGGTTTTTCTCTCTTGCTACAAGTTTAGAAATGTTCAAGTGAAGAAGTGTGAATCTGTATTGATATCAGGTAAAAATTGAAATTTTTACCTTGGACTTCCACATGTCTTCTTGCTGTACTTCCAGTTGTCTACTACAATTCAACAATAGGATAGATGATGAAAGACTTGTCCTATTCTTCTAGTGAAAGAAGCTTTACTACTCTGGGACAGTTTGAAGTGGTTAAGAAAGGTTCAGAAAACTTATGCTGGAAAGCTTACCAGGTTTGTATCTTTGCAGTGGAAAATGTTCAAGGCTGGAGAAGTTTTAGCAGGATTCAGAAAGAAATACTGCAAGATTCTAAGCGAAACATTTCTTTCCATCTTGCTTAAACTGAAATTGGGAAAAACAAAATAGAAGTTATAATAAAACCTCTCCCAGTTTAAGAACGGTATTCAGAAAGGAAAAAGATGCAGACTGAATGAGCCAAAAGTCTTTGAGTCAGGGAAATGTGACTGGGTCAATATTATTGTTTCTGTCATCAAATAATAAAAGGAAAAAAAACCGGGAAAAAGAGTACTCTAGAATTAATTACCAGTGACATACACTTCTGATCAAAGGATCAGCCTGGGTCCATGGACCACAGAAAACAGCACACAAACATTATATTGACCCCATGACTTCCCCCTATAGCATATCCCTGCATGAGTCCATCCAAACAAGACAAGCAGAGCCTCCACAAGCTCTTCAGACTCTGGAACGGGTGCTTTCCCTGTGTCTCCCTGGCTCAGTTCCCAGCTGCCTCGTGCTGCTGTCACTGTGTACCCTGAGCTGATGGCTGAAGGAAGGGTTGGAGACCAGGGGGCAATGCTGGGCTGGGAGGAGCAGGACTGATGTCGAGTGGTTTGCACAGCAACAAGGAGGGGACCGGTGGAAGGTGGGGGAGCAAAAGGGGGAGGGTGTTGCAGTTCTTTAAGGAATGGTATCACCCTGCAGCAGACCCCCACAGATAAGAATGTTAAAATGACCCTTAAACCTAGATGGAACCTATTGGCCAGAGGCCAGATTGCCCCAACCCCCCAGAACCTAGATAAAAACCCACTCCGCCATTGTTCGGTCTCTTTTTCCTCCTTCTCCCCAGAAAATAAACACATGGAAACTGAGCCTCTCTCTCCTGGCTTCGGAAGCTCTGCTCCTCGGCCGTCCCCCAAGACTGAGCTAGCATAACAGTTCAGGGGGGCAGTCAGAGGGGATTGCATCAGGAGGGGGGAGTGATGGTGTTACCACAGCAACAGATGAAGTGCCTTCCTCCCCTGGGCTGGAGATGCAGCTGCCCTTATATGAAATTACCTGCCTGGTGCTGGGGGGTTTAGGCACAGCATCTCAAGAGTGCTCACGTTATCATCATATCATCATCTATTTATATTAACTATTTAATTTCTAGTTAGAAAGTGAATCTGCATGGGATATAAAGTATTTTTCCCACACAAGGTGCACCCATAATTATCTCTTTTCGTGGTTCACAAATTGTAGCAGAATTCCTTTTTTTTCTTTCTAATATAGTGCAAAAAACTATGTGTCAATATCAGGAATTAATCATTAAATACTGGAAGACATGCTGATTTAAGGTGTGAGTCTGTTTTACACATCTTTACAGGACTATATTTCATTTTCCCCAATGAGTTTTGCAAGACAGACCCTAAAATTTCTTTTTTCGGTTCTTAGATTTTTTTTTTCTTTTTTTTTTTTTTCTTTTTCTTAATCATATCAGGTACTGAAATTTTCTTGTAATTTCCTTTAGAATTTCCCCAGCTGGTGAGTTTGTGAATACAAGAGGAATGTGATCATGCAAAACTGATAGTTACAGCCTGAACTCCTGAAATTTCAGTCATTGCATGGCCAATGAATGGCAATCAGCCATCTGCTGTTTCATCTGGTGTCCCTTGTCTCCTGACTAGGGAGAGTGAATAATTATCGATGTCAATAGGTGTTTTAATAAGTCTCACATCAAAAAAAAGAATGGACTGAAGTCAAGGAGCAACTGGAATTTGATGAACTTTGGCTTGAAAAGAAGAGTTTTATGGTGAGTTAGAACTAATTCTGGGTGTCAAACCACACAACACAAGAAGATTTGGGAGGAGGTATGGCTTGGATCAGTGGTGCTCAGGGCCTTAGAGTTGGCCAGAAAACCAGACCAAAAAAAAAAAAAAATCCAAATAAAAAATCCCCAAGGGATGAAGAAACTGAGGCAAGGATTGATCCCCAGATACTTATCCTATGAAAATGCTTCTTTGCTTCTCTTGTGAAGCCTAGGTGAAGCATGAACACATTTACCTGCTGTGTTTTCCCTTGAAGAGGTGAGCTGTGACCTGGAGTGTTCTTAGGCTCGGAAATGCGGGAATGCTAGGCTCAGCCTACTAGGGCAGCCAGCCCAGTCTTATGGGCTCTATATTTTGAACATGAAGTCTCAGCCTCCCCTCAAAGCATGCTCCCAGTAGTTCAGAAGGAGAGAAGGCTCTGGTTTCACCTGAGTCAGCAGTTTTGCCCTGCAGGGCTGCCCTGGCTCCTTTGGAGGCCAAGAGCAAGAAAGGTTTGTACACAGACTCATTTCAGACCATCCTCTTGTGCCTGCGTGGCAAACCAGTCCTCTTATTTTTAGAGCAGTTAAACGTTAGCATTTCCCTCATATGCAAATTAGGGCTTTTACAGATGAGCTTTTTTCTACTACTTTGTGCACAGTTGGCTTTTTTTGTGCATCATTTTGTTTAATTAGAGTAACACCTATTCACATCCTGTGGATACAGGGTACAACTTTCCAGCTCACTGTGGCTTCATTTATTTCCCTGATTTCTGTCATCCAGCATTTTAAACTCTCCTTTTGGATCCTATTTATGTTGTAATAAATCTAGACTTTTTGACCTGGGTATGTCTATTCTGCTAAATCAAAGATATCTGGGGACAAAGACGTGTGCCCAAGACTGAGTCGCACCAACTGGTGTCTGTCTACATCTTTTAGTTTTAGCTGCCTCTGTGGCAGATTTGCCTTGGGAGCAACAGGGCAAGGAATTCAGCTGGCAGTAGAGTAAGGTGAATAACTGGGTGTGTGGAGCTTGAGCTGTGTGTGTTGTCTCTCTTTATTCAGCTGTGGGGATGCAATCAAATGAGTTAGTGTTTGTTTTGAGCAAATGCAGGATTTTATGTATTTATTTATTTTGACCCTTGAAAACGTTCAGTGATGCGTGGCAGGATGGTTTGAAATGGCAAAATATCCCAGGTGAGCTGTATCTTGCCCGCATCTTGGAGAAGACATGAACGCCCTCAATATCTCAGCTTCGGAGAAAAAGAGGTTGTCATTTTTTGTTTCCCAGCCATGGTGCTGTAAGAGTGCAACCTTCTGGGACACTTGGGTTCGGTAGTAGAGTAGCATGTGGGTTCTTAGGATATAACATGGCCTCAGGAGTTACCCTAAAAGTGCCTCTGGAAGGGAACAGCTAGAAGAGGACAATTTACCTAGCTGATCTTCCCACCTGCCTCCTTTAAAAAGTGTTCCTTACCATCTTTTCTCTCACTCAGAATTCTGTGTGAGACCATCACTGCACCTGACCCTCTACTCTGAGTGTCTGCTTTTTCATGACTGCCCTGTCTCTCATTTGCTAAGTTCCTTTGCCAAGAGTGACAGTAAGTGTAAAAACGTCATGGTAACCTCTCCTTTCCTAGGTTGCTGATTGCATAATGGATGTTTCAAAATATTGTTTCACTTTGTTGGTTAAAAGGCACCGTTTTCATCATTAAAAAAAAACCTATTTAATACAGAGAATATGAGCTCAAAATCTTTTTGTGTGCAGTCTTTGAGACTGCATTTATTTTTTGTGAAAAGGACAGTTTAGCTTCTGTTTTGAATAAGGTAATGCCTCAAAAACTATGTTTATAAAGTCAGTAAGTCTTCTGTTGTAATATATAAATACTATTGAGTATCTTTATAATTTTATAAATTTTTCAGATATCAAGTATTCTTAGGAGACCTTGATAATGTACTCTATTAAGTACAGCCACGAACATATATTTAGTCTCTTAATTTTCTCATTCTTTGTTTCTTCTGATCAGGGATTATTAATTTTTATTTCTTTACTATTTCCTTTACTATTTCTTTACTATTTTATTTCTTTACTATTACGTGAGTAAAGCTTGTCCTTCTGCACCTACTTTACTAAATTTTTATGTTATCAAGCCTGGTTTCTTCAATTATGCATTTGTAGTCTGTCTGTCTCTCTCTCTCCATCCTGACTGCTGTCTTAGTAAAGCCTTGAATTATAGGTCAGGGTGAGCATTGTACTTTTGCTGTCAATCCCAAAAAACACTGTTCCTTCCAGCAGCAATCTTCTTAGGAATGACTACTCTATTAGCATTTTGAGTATTAGTGCTCACCAGATAACAGAGGTGAAAAGTCTGCACGCTGCCATGTGCATCCCCTGCACTCCTTTGCATGCTTTGGACACGTTTTTTCTGAAGCAGACCAAGGCATATACAGTTCTGTATCATCAGGCACAGTCTGCAACAGGACATGAACCCTGACACACCAGGAGAAGAGGCTGTGGAAATGCAATTGTGGCATGATCACAGCAATCAAGATGTCTTTGGGAATGCTTTAATAGCAACAGAAGCCAACAGAAGACTCCTAAAAGAAATGGGAATCAGCGATATTTAAAAAGTCTTCCACCAAAAGGGGTGAGAACAGAGCTACAGCTGATTTTCTGAAATGCATTCTTTCTAATTTCATGCTGTGTTTCTGACTGTGAAATGATTGAAGCAGAAGAGATAATCCATCATGTGGAGTGAAGAGAAGTCACAAAGAGATGTCAGGGGCTGGGCCAAGACAAAAATGTCCAGCTCTTCCCGTAACTGAATGTAAGAATTGATCTGGAATACAAAAGGCCTAAAGCTGGCCTCCAAAAGCCAAAATAGGCAGAGTGAGACAGATAAATGTTTTCTCAGGGAAAGGAAGCGCTACATGATACTTGCATGCTTTGTTTCTAGTGTGAAGTTAAGATATCTTTCCCTCTTTATAATAGCAGGAAATCAGTGAAATAACCTTCTAAAGCAGGCAGGAGGCAGTACTACAGTGAAGAAGGTGAGCTTCCATCCTCCTTGCTCCAAGATTCCTACTGAGTCAGTGATGAGAATAGCTTTTATTTTTTTCTTTTTTTTATTCAAAGCATTCAGCTATGGAGATGATTGGTGCTGCTTGCTGAAATATTTTGATGTTGCAAACTAGAATAGCCCTTATATCTGTGGTGACAATCTCAATTTTGAATTTGCTTCTTTCATTGTATTTTGCCCATGGAACTATGATGCTTGTAACAGTATGAAAGTACTTGCTCAAAAAAGAGCAAGTTACTGAAAGGCTTTTTAAACATAAAACAGTTTGGAAAGTTTTCAAACTTATATATTTTACTACTACTGTAAGGCTAATCTTTAATCTATTTCTTTTGAGTATCTTTTGAAGGTACAGCCTTAACACTGATGGGAAAGATAAATTCAGATTAAGAAAATAAAATAATCCAAAAGTGGGAACGTGTTGCCCACTCTTCCATTCTCAACAGAGGCTATTAGCAATTAGGATCTGCAAAGGGAGCAGGAGCACAGAGAGTGGAAACAAAGCAAGCTGGTGGAGAATGGGAAGGTGATCCCTGTTATGCTGTCTCTTAAGCAACAATCCCAGTGTTGTGTGTAGTATGAAGTAAATACACCCCCATTTAGCTCCTGAGCAGCCTCTGGAAACACGAAGCTCCAGCCTGGCAGAGATACTTCGGGAAAAGTTACAGGCAGCTCTAATGGTGCTACTCCACTCATCCCAAGCTCTGCTGAAAGCAAGGCAAACTTTCAGGATATGTGTGAGAATTATTGTCCTCAGAAGGCTTGTGTTGGTCTTGATACCACAAGAGTTTTGAATGTACACTGCGTATGAAATACACTACTTTAGTGTGTTTTCTCCATCAAATTTAATTTATTTATTTCTGCACTATTTCCACAAAATAAGAATGTTGTTTTCTATTGGTAGACCATTCCATTACTTTCAGTTCATTTCCACAGGATATCTGAGTGGTTTTTACCAATTTTTGAAAGTAGAATGCAAGTTGCTCACAGGGTGCAAACGCAAGCAGAAGCTGTCAGGCATTAAGGTTTACATTAAAGTTTACATTTTAAGCCTTCTAGAGGTCTCCTGAGATCACCATAGTTCCTGACTTTTCACAATCCATACAGCATGCAATCTGACCAACAATCAGCACACATCATGTGGCAGCTGCTGTGGGTCTACTTATTTCCATCAATACCTAAAATGGGTATGATCAAGGTACCTCTTCAAATTACCAAAAGTCTTTTCATAGGATAGACAGAGGACAATTCTCTCCTCACTCTAGCCCAGGGTAAGATGCAATAAATCAGGGAAGCTGAAGGTGGGCTGTGCTCAAGAGAACTACTGTCAGTGTGGTGATATCAGACATGTGAATGTACTGGTTCTGGAAGAGGGAACTACTCATCCCGTATTTCAGGGAGCATTTCTTCTTTTACTCATTTGTCACACAACTAAATAGGCAGCTGAATCAATCATTGAACTTTCCTTTTAGTGGTGAGCTGGGCTGGAAAAATATGCTTTTACTGAAAATGACCTTCAAACTCTGAAGAGATTACTCACTTTTAATGTTCTCAAGTGCATCAAATTGCAGACTAAATAAACAGACATCATGAGTATTTCTTTTAATATTTGGGACATTTTCTACTAAAACAATAACTCAAAACCTCCTCTGTACTTCTAATCCAAGCATGGCAGAGGCATAAAGAAAGAACCTTCCTGGGTGTGTTCATCTGTAGTCTACAGCTGAGTGCAATAAGGGGGAGACTCCCAGTCTTTAGAGATTTGCTCCCATTTCTCTCCTGTTTCCCTGAACAGCCTCTTCCCATATTCCCTTTTAAACTAAAATACTTAACATTTCTATGACAGTTTGCATGCAACGGGCTCAACCATTATTCATTTTTAAGCATACTTCTTACTGAATGGTTTAGGCTGAAATAAAAAAGCAAAGTTTAATACTTATTTCCAGAACAGTTTTAGACTTACAAATGGGATTTCCCACTTCAGTGAAGTCCAGCTTTTTGGTAGCTAAAGGAGATTTTATCCCTTACACAGTTTATTAGACTAGTTCCAAGCGTCTGCAGACAGTGTTTGTGGTGTATTGTGGTGGGTTGGCATGTTATACAAGGGGTGTGGGAGGGCAGAGAATTATTGTAATATAAATTGGACCCTAATTATGTAGCTATTTTCAGTTGATTGAGTACCAGCTTCACATAAATGCCAGTAGCAGCTTTAATCATTTACAGTCCCACTCTATCATCAATCAAGATATAGGTTCTAAAATGGAAAAAAAAAAAAGTTGTCTAGTAGGCAGTAGTAAAAACCTGAAAATATAATGCAAAAAATTCTTGCATTCTTTCTAAGGACAGAATTCTTGACATTGTTGTTGCTGTTGTGAAGAATTTTGAAAATGAGAAGGCTGCAGCAGAAGGAACAAAGGAATACCACACTGTTTCTCTGTAGTCATTCACATCCATTACCTGACTGCGACATCTTATTACATCATATTTTTCAGAATTAAAATGAGACATTGTGATAGGAGAAAAGCTCCATGTATTACCAACAGGTTAGCTACTCTTTTGACTGAGAAAAAATTGGAGACTTGGTTGAAAAGAATGCATTTTTCTCTGTGACTACAGATGTCTTAGACAATGGCATTTTCAAGGTGTTCGCAATCATTAATCATTCCTACACAGTTGAAGGGCAAATAGTTCAGTGCTGACTCCTGATTATTTTCAAAGCACTAATGAAACCTCATTAGGAATATTTGAAAATGTAAAAAAAAAAGCTAAAATCAAGTAGTTGGAACTTTGACTGTGTGCAGGTAATACTGTTGCTAAATCTGGGTTATAGCTTCTGTCCACAAGACAGTGAAAATTAAGAAGGTAAAATTGTCCTTAATTTCTTGTTCTCTATATAACCATATAACAGGAAAATGCCATCTAATTTTCCTCATCTCATTTCATTTCTCCCAGCCGATGTTTCAGATGAGAACTTAAAAAATTTGAATGGGAACAAATGTTCTACATGTGAAAATTACTTGCCCACTGTGCAGGTAATAGGACCATAATATATCTTCTTGGTTTTAGGAGTTACTTTTGGAAGCTATGTGAGCATTGTCAGGTGTCAATTTACTATCCCATTTTCAAAGGTGTAACCTTATAGGAGGTGATACAGAGGTTTTCAATGACACAATGTCACTTAGAATTTTAAGATGATACTGAGTGTTTCTTGCAAACAGAAGTCTTGCAAGTAGAACAGTCGGTCTCTTTACATGATGAAATGTAGAAGATAATGCATTATTTTAAGGTTAATTTGCAAAAAAAGTACCAATGAGTAATTCTTTGGTCATAAGTAGCTACACAACATTGGGGAATAATAAAGAAAAAAATTACATTTCACACAAAGATACACTATAGTTTCCTGAAATGAGGCTTTATATTTTCATACAATCAAACAAAATACAAATAAACTGATTAAGTTTTACTGGGAAATTAATGCCTTTTTCAAAGTTTGGCTGCTCTGGAATGAATGCATCCAGGCACTGTGTGAATATGTGGTAAAAGCAGGAAAATCTTGGGTCGGTTTAGGTAGCATTGCAAAGCAGGTGCCATTAAGACAAGCACACTTAGTGACAGAACACTTTTCTGCACATGACTTCAGTATTTCATGTAGAACACGTTTTACATGTTTTTTTGCAGCTGGGAAGAAAGCTTGTTTAAAATGTTGCCATTTTTCCCTTCTTCCTGTGTTCATTGTAGTAGTCAATAGTTGCTGCCGGAAAAAATAAAAAAAGGGAGAAGGAAGAATTAGAAGATTATTAACAAAATTACTGGTGCAGTGGTAGAACAGAACATGGAGAATATTGTTAGAGTCCTAGGATGTTGTTTCATGTGAGGCATCACATCACTGGAACTAGATGTCCTGCCTGAACTCTCTAAGTGCAATCACTACATTTTGTAAAGATCTAAAATGGCATGTATTAGCTACCAAGTGAAGAGTATTACTTTCTTGTATCATAAGATATTGACCTGTCTGTAAAACCAACATAGAAACCTTTCTTCTGACAGTTTCTTATTGGATGCTCTGTGCTGGAGATCACTGTACCAGCTCTGTGCAAAACAGCATATGGGAGCTGTTGACTTCACTGGGAATGAAGTATCTGTTGTCAGTGAAGATAGAGGTAATTTTCTGAAATATGCATAGAAGTGGAGAACTGAGTGCCAGCTTCAAAAGTTACTTATTTGCTTGGTTAAAGACTGAAGAAATTCCAAAGATTAATGTAAGGGATGTACTGATAGAGCATTCACTTCTAAAAGGGATTAATGGCGAGAATCTCAATTCAGATATTAAATGGAAATGTGTGTTTATTTTTGCTGGAAAAATTTTGGTTTTGTAATTTGTACGTTCTGACTGAGGACTGTAAATACTTTTTTTTTTTTTTAATAGGGTTAATGTGTTTAAAAAGTCAATGCAACTAACTTCAACAAACTTTAATGACATTTCTTTTAAAAATGTTTCTTTTTTTTTTATCATCTCATTTTGCCAAAAGTAAAATGCAGGGTTTTTTTCAGAACTAATTAACTCAGAAGATCTGGGAACCATTTAATTTGAGTTGAAATTTTTTTATTAAGGCAAATGGGGTGGCCCATTCTGCAGGTATTTTGAGTAATGATCATTGGTGGCACATTCTAGTTGCAGCAATAAATAACGAAGATGCAAAACGGGAGTTGGGCAGTGGTGACCAGTATGATGACCCTATTTCTAGGCTAATGTAATCGACTTAGCCAGAGCAGCTTACTGGTATAGAAACCACAATGCTACATTTATGCTGCTCCTGGGGCCTACTTTGCTCAGATCTAGCAGCAGTACCTTCTCAGGGTAGTGTATTAAGGAGCTCAGGGTCTTTCTTTTCTTTTGGCAGGGTAGAAATACTGAATATCTTAAATCCTAAAAATTATTAAATATTCATGATAAACTAGAAAAGAATTACAGTCACTCCTAAATTTAGTCAAAATGAAGCATTCATATAAGCTCAAATGTGAATATCATGCAAAAACTTATCCTGTGAAAAGACAGCACTGTCATTAGCCAGCTGTATACAAATGGTCTTTGGTTCTATAAATACAGATTCTCACATGTGAGCTAGGAAAAGCAACTCTACTCACTCAGCATTTGGAGAAACCCATAGACATGTCTGGCATATTCCTCTCTACAGAAGCTGAATGTGCCAAACCCTTGTCACTAGACTTTCAAAGGCTAAAATGCAGTTGACTTAAAGAAAGAATATAAGTGCTCTGGCATCTAAAACCTGATGCATTAAGGATGTTCTTTCTGAATAACAGAGGTACACTGCGTCCATTACATTACATCCTTCAGATCTGTGGAGATGTCATCCATATGAAAGAAAAGTCTCTTCAGATTCAAATCTGTCACCTTCCCTGCAAAAATAAAGCTAATAATACAATGAGAAACAGTAGTAAGATAAGCTATGAAGGAAAATGGTCCTTATTGTCTTTGGTGGCTACGTTTTAATTCCTGACGTGATCTACTACCTGGTGTTTGGATACCTCCTAGCACCACTTATGCACCTTTTGATCATTTATCATCTAGAGATGTGAGGCCCAGAGTGTGTTTTGGACTTGGTTACAGTGCCAGTGAATTGAGTTTCCTGGTGTTATAACATCAGCTTGGAAGGGATGGCTTGCCAAAAATGTAATAGCACAGGAGAAACAGGTGGCTCTTAGTAAAAACACTGTCCTCAATTCAGACTGCAAGCTCTACTAACTCTCTATAAAGGAAAAAAACCCAATACTACTGTATTGGAACAATAGACAGAAAGAAGTGAAATAAAAGCAAATTCAGGGTGGCCAAGGACATACCAGACTTTACTTATAGCCTTAATTACCCTTTGTTCAGATATACCAGGAGTGCATCTACCAGGGGTCCTAAAGAGATGTTTTCCTTTGGATTATTCCCAAGCCCTGTATTAGTCTCTGTTGTAGAGCACGCACTTCGTGCCACATCGGCAAACATCATCCCTGTCACGGCCAGCCCTGTGGTATTTGGAGGGTGTGCATGACAGACTTAGGTGGCTGTTTCCCTGAGGTTCAAAAAATAGAGCAGTTTATTTATTCATTTTTCAGTCTTTGAAAAGAGGAAGAGGAACACAAGCAAATGAAGCATGACCTTTTCCAGCCTGCAGTGGAAATGGAGGAATGTGGAAATCCACATTTCAAATACAAAATTAAAATACGATTTCTCCCATGGGATCTTAAATGCATCAACCTGTGTGTTTATATGTTCACTTCTATAATTTTGTCTGTCCATATGTTCTTTAATTTCTGCATTTATATGTACTATGATGGCTTACCTACAGAAAAGGAGTAGTAAAACACGGAGTAAATGGAAGGACAAATTACATGTAAATTAAGGTATTAGCATATTCAGGGATGAGTGTTCAGCTCTTAGCATCAGGGGGTCTGTAAAAGAGCACATGCTTGACTTTTCATTCTGCTGCAGTGTAGCCTGAGAAACAGTGGCTGAACAATTGGTAGCAAATGGAAAAATTAATTTATTGCATTTACACAACCTCTTCCCTAAAAAGCATTGCTATAATCAAGAGAATTTACCATTCTCTAGCTTATGAGTGTTGGTCTTGCTCATCTTTCATGTCTCTTATCAGTCCTATGACAAAGTCTCTGTAAATTATACCTTCTAGCTGTGACTTTTCAGAGACAATGAAAAAGAATGTGCTAATGCTGAAATTGTTATGGCACAGGATCAATGGAAGTGAGATGTTCGGCATGTTTCATTAAGCAGCTAGACATAAAAATAAAAGGGTGAAAAAAATGGGAAAAAAATTCCTAAGGCAATAGAAAAAGAAAATATAGCTCCACTGGCCAGAACATACCCAACTGATCCACACCAGAACAGACCTAATCAAACACCAAATAGTGTGAAATGTGGAACTGATTTCAATTGATGTATCATGCTTTCTTTGCAGGAATATCAAATTGATATATTTTTTGCCCAGACATGGACAGACAGCCGTCTTCGCTTCAACAGCACCATGAAGATACTGACTCTGAACAGCAACATGGTTGGCTTGATCTGGATCCCAGACACGATATTTCGTAACTCAAAGACAGCAGAGGCTCACTGGATCACCACCCCCAACCAGCTCCTCCGCATATGGAATGATGGCAAGATCTTGTACACCCTCAGGTGAGCACTTGGCACTAAGCACTAAGGTGCAGGGCTGAAAGCTTCTCCCACCTCTGGTGTAGTAGTAGTAATTCTCAGCAATATCTTTGCTCTCTTCTACTGTTTTCTTCCTGAAGTGCACATGGTCATGCTTTACAAATATTTAATTATTCAGGCATAAGTACTGCCAAGTTTAAAAAACAAAGTCTTGTCTTTCTAAGAAAGCAACCTTGAGAAATAGGAAATAAGTCTGTCTAAATTGTACAAGCTGGGCTTTTTAGTGCTTGTAATAAAATCAGGAATATGTAGTCCCATAAAACCTGTCAAAAGCCTTTTTGATTGGAGTTAGATGCAGGGCTGGATAAAGCATTTTTAGATTCAGGCTAATGCCAATACTTGATTCTTCAAATAAGTCATGCTGAAAGATAGTCTGTCACATCTCATCACAAGGGTGAATTGCTGGAGGAAAGGCTTTTACAGTTTTCCAATCTTTGTGATAAAATCAACTATATGGTATTAGAAATACTGTATATATTTGCATTTTAAAAAGCCTGTGGAAATCAAAATACGTGTTTACTTGAGGAAGAGATGAGTCGTTCAGAAGGGAGTTTTGCCATAAGCCATGTTCCACAAGGGAAACTGTTTTAGAGACATGCCTTTCATACTACATTTTCTTCTGTAATTGTGTTCAGCCCTCTCGGTGCACCTGAGAGGGCTGATCATGCTTGCAACTGCTGTTGGGCTCCAATACAAAGTCTTTGGAAAACAATAAGAAAGGAAATAAACATCTGGAAAAGCTGTTGATATTTTTAGTGCCCTTTCCTTCTTAGGCTTGCTCTACTGTGAAGAGCTCTTGCTTATTTCAGTTGCCTTTACCTAAAGAGTTTGGGAATTAAGGTGTCAGCTCCAATATTCTCTTGGTTGGGTTATTAGTTTTTTTTCTTAGGAAATTTTGATTATGTGGTTTTTTTTGGTTTTTTTTTCTATTAAGTTCTGTTTCAGTATTTCAGGCCAAGTATCTACACAATAGTAGTCAGACTTACATACCTCTCACTTAAGAAATTGTTTGTTGAATGGACTACAAAATTTGTCTAAACTAGCTAAAAGTTGACCCATTGGAATGAACATTTCTAGTCTGTGAAAGATGTTCTTTCTGATCACTCAGGTCGACCTCCTTTTTACACAGGAAAACCTGTTAGAATGATCATGGTTCACACTGGGTAATTCAAACCAAATTTGTCTGACCTAAGTGTCAGGATTGGTATGACATGGAAGAGGTAGCTAGTGTATGCTCTGTCAGGCATTGATGGGTGTTAGGTGTACAGGAGGAAGTGTACAAGGTTCAGTCATGCTCCATACCTCTCCATCTTCTTCCCTGCCCCTTTCAGGATGTGAATGCCCTCTTGCTGCGACACTGCAAATCCTCTTCTAGTGGCAGTGCAATAAGGCTATTAAATTCCTCACAGGTGACCTTTTCCAAGACAGAGTTTTTCTCTGTGTCATCCTATATCTGAGACACAAACCTTTCACCGTAGAGTTTTTAATCTTTTTATTTAGTTTCCAAAAGGAAAAACGCACATAGCCCACATGCATGAATTCTGTCATTAATCTGTGTAGTATTTTTTTAAAAAGACTGTACAATAAATTAGCACTTAATTCAATTTCCCTGAATAAGTACATTCACTTTGTAAGCTATTAGACTGAAGAGTATTGATTTTTAGTAGTAATTTCAAAATTGGCTGTGTTCTTAGTATACTTTGTTTCAGGGATGTCATGTAAAACCAGCTTTCAAGTAGGGATGATGATGTTTCTGCTGATCTGTTTGTTGCATCTGTATGATACAGAATGGCATATAGAGATTTATTAAGTTTTGAAGAGAAAGCCTGAAGAAATTGAAAGAATTTTAAGTTCACACTATAAGTACACATGGAGAATATTTTTAAAAGTTTCCCTCTGAAGTTCAAATTTTGTGGACTTGCATACAACACAAGCCATATTTCCTGTTATTTTTGTAAAGAACAGCTGTTTTCATCCCTGAACCTTTGATGATAAATTCTCTGGAGAAACACGTATGGACAGATTTCCTGGGATCCAGAAAGTCTTGATGACATCTTTATGGATATCGAGGTGTTCTTGCATGATGCTTAAGGTTACCTTGCCTCCTCCTCTGGCTGCTCCCTGTACTGGCACATAGTAACAGACCCTTGGTTTCTTCACAGGCTTACCATCAATGCTGAGTGCCAGCTGCAGCTGCACAACTTCCCCATGGATGAACACTCCTGTCCTCTGATATTCTCCAGCTGTAAGTGCTTCTTTGATGCCTTATTCCTGTGTATGATTCCTGTGCAGGGGCATGAGTTTAATTCTGATTTCTGTCAGGTTGGTCAATTGTTCCATATCCAGTATAAAAAGTTCAGGTTTGCTCAAATATTTAGGGAATTTTTGTTATCTCTCTTGCACTTCTGATCAGTGGACTTATGACATGAAGTCTCCTGCAGATTTACTCTGTTATTTTTATTAGAATCAGACTTTTTAGCTGATACCATAGTCACAAACTCAGCAGATATTCCTACCAGTCTGTGCAATGTTAATTTATACAATCACTTGACATTGCAAATGAGAATTGAAACTACAGTTTTCTGATGGAGGTGCACAGCATGGGGACATGCCCAGCAATCTCTGATCATCTGAGTTTATAGCACGTAGCCTGGTAATGCCTCTCTGTTTCATAGTAAAAGTAAATGGTGCAGCTACTGTAAATCTCATTATCCTTTTATTGCTCAGCTTTGCCAGCAGTCCCAATGTTGTGTTTTATGTTGTGTTGCTGGCATATTTAAAACCTTCCTAACAGACAATCAAATACATGGGGAAATGTATGGAAAACAAAAGCCAGGTGAGTTAATTCTGGAGTCTAATATTACTCTGAGAAGTTCTCTTCATACTGATTAATTTAAAAAACTTTGAGAACTGTCTGCTCATAGGAATACCTGCACAGTTTTGTAATGCAAAACCACACAATGCAAAGGTTTTAAAAACATCTGTAAAAGGATCTCCACAGAAGATATTAATCTTGACAATCTATAAGACTCAGGATATGTGTTCGTTAGAAAGTGAAAGGAAAATGTATCATTTTTCCTATTTAGAAACAAGATTATCTCCCTTATCCCTTTTAGAGTGATAGAAGAATAACACTATTGAATATTTTCATAATAAATCTGCTATTGTGATGGTATATATTTCTGTTTATAAATATCATACAAACAGTGATCCACAACCACAGAACAGATTTGAATTTCTGACCCAGGGTGTATTTTTCTTTTTACCCAGGAAAAATTAAAAAAAAAAAAATCAGTCATATAAATATCTCCCTTTCCTCCAAAATTCTATCACTATTTTGCCATTTTTTGGTTTTCTGTATGCATAAGTGAATCTGTGCAGAAATACACAGTTGTGTGTTTAATTCAGGTGTGTGTAATAGATGCATATTCAACTGAACAAGAGGCAGATAGCTCCTGAAGGATCTTTCCTGCTCATGAACACTTGTCACTGAACTCTGTGCACTTCAGCTGTCTTTAGTTACTACATAAAACTGCTCTTGTGGCAATCTGCTGTTGTTTTGTTGGAGTGCTGGGAAAGATTTGTGAACTTAAAAATCAAATTCCAGAGATTTAAGGAAACCTATTAAAATTTTGGTTGAAGTCCAAAGATACTAATTAAACCACATAAATTTGAGTGGTCCTGTGATAGCAATATCCAAAGAAAGTGAACTCTAATAAACAGGAAGTCACTTCAAACCTTGCATTCCCTAATAGCTAGACAGTTGCTAAAAGGAATTAAGTTATGTTCTATGGTTTTTATTGAAAGAGAGAGGATATCAGTCAGTACTCCAGCAGGCTCTGCTCCATGGCAAAGTTCCAAGTGCATTTGGTATTGCAAATGCTCTTCCTAATTTTGATCTATTAGCTCATAACACTTGTGAACTTGGAATGTACATGTATTGCCATCAGATATGTACTACTGCTATGGAGGTGGAGATTACATAGGATAAAACAGAATGTGAATGTGTTGCAGTTTCTGTGTGTGTTCTTTGTAGTTTCTTGCCAGATGGAGGATGCTGTAGAGGAATGTTAAAATAATATTTTATAGTTTTGTCAACCTCTTTGGTCATGTTGACAACAAGGGTTCATTTCTTTAGATTCATACTGAATTTTTTTCCCTTGAGCAGTTTTAATGCTGCTATTACCATCATACAGGACATCTCCTGTATGATTAGTTTGTTATATAACTCATATTTTCAGTCTTGTGTACATTCACAGCAGTCTCTAGCTAGACAGCATTCAGTGGGACTCAGGAAGTGAATGACTGAGTGAATGCATGAATGATTTATAACTGCCTTCTCTGACAAGGGACAAGCTGATTAGGGATTCCAAGACGTATGTCTTTGAATAAAATAATAACCTTTGTAGAATTCACAGCTCAGCTCTGCTTCCCCCTTCATCCCTTCTGTTTGTTCCTCAGCACACAGACAAATCTTTGTAGTTCCCACTGTAGGCAGGCATAAAGAAGCAAAAGGTTCAGGAAATATTCCAGACACCAGTACACACAGATGAAGTTTAATATTTGAAATTTCTGACTTTTTATTTAAATTTCCCTTGATATTTCAAAAATATGAAACTCATCTTAAATTCTTTCTAGAATATTTACCCCTAGTGCCAGCTAATTTGCACCCTAACCCTGTTGTTACTCTGGGGACAGTTGATGTTCCCTCAGTGGGTCTAGTGAGCTCTACTTCACCTGGTTGCCAGGATGAATAAGGAGAAAACAATGGCTTATAAAAAGGACCAATCTCAGTGTGCTAACAGTAGTTAACACCCACCCCTTCCTGTAGAGAATCTTGTTCAAGAATTCCTAGAGCTCTCTAGTATCTTTTATAGGACTTAAAATGCATTGACATAATCTGAAGCTCCTCAACCTGTGCAGGTTTTGTATGTGGGGTGACATGATGGGGTGACTCGTCTGGCATATCAGGCCTTGTGGCCAGTGTGTGTCTGTAGTTGCTGTTCTCATCTAGATGTGCACTCAGCACACTGCTCATCTGAAAAGTTGATCCCAGTAACATAATGCACGGCTGCTGTGCCATGGGACAGTTTGTGCCTGTTCCACGCACCAGATTGGTTTGATGAACCACATGTGCCAAGCAGGATTTCTCCCTAACAAGCTGCAACAAGGCATGGTATGAATGTGCATTTCCCTGTAAATGTGAAAAAAGAATCAACGCTGTGACTTGATTACAGTGGAGCAATCTCGGATAGATTTTGCTCTATATGGTCATTCTTTCTTAATATGGTTTTGAAGTACTATATGCACCTATGTAAAAAATATTCTGTCACTGTCATTCTTCATTTGGGTTAATTTATCCTCCAGAGCCAGGGGAGGCTGCTGTGCTGCTTTTGGCACTCAAATAGCACATTAAACTGTCTTGGTTATCTCTATTCAGCATTGATTTGAGCATTTTGGAAATACTCTCAGGATGCTGCCATTAAATTTAGTTTATTGAAGTAGTTAGGATTCACATAAACTTCAGGAAGGAAGAGGAGATGTTCTGTCTGAAGGATGATATCAGCACAATAACAGATAAGTAAGACACAGGCGACCAAAGGCAGACTGGGAATGAAAAGTTAAGAACATTAATTGTGAAACTTCTTCTGGTTTCACAGAACGGTGAATGGTGGGTGCTCAAATAATATTACAATGACTCAAAAGTGTTTGAACAGAGCACTAGAACAACAGTACATTGGGAGCTATCAAGCATAACAAGACCACTCTATAGTAATGGCCACTACTTTTTTTATTCTGAGGGATAAGAGCATTACAGATTAAAGAACAGGAAAAAGGGGCTGTATGGCTAAGCTACTTGAAAGAACTCCAGCATTAGAGTTATCATGTGACTGTTTTCTAGCTAGCTTACATGGTTTTAAGTTTCCTTTCTCAGTCACTGGTAAGACTGCTGAATGTTCTGGATTTTCTTAATTTGGGAGGACTAAGCATGCTGTAGAATAATGTGAGAATGTTTGCACCCAAAGCTGTGTAGCAGTTAATTCTTTGAGTTCTTCATTTTTTTCAGACCAGCAGAAACCTCCTCTCCCCATACATGTGCTCAAGATTAACTTGACACTCCTTCAGGTGACAGCATCTGAAAGCTATTACATCTTGTTTTGAGCATCTGGTCAACTAACTTTCTAATTATGTCCAAGGAGGTTTGTGGTGGAAATGTGTGCTAGCTGCATACCTGAGGTCTGAAACAATCTGTAAGGCCATGCCTGGGGCTTTACCCAATGCAGTAATACTGAACTGCAGTGCAAGATGCCAGAAATTTTCAAAAAAGGTGACCAAATTGATTAATGGCTTTTCACTGGTATATTTTTCTTGCTGCTGTTCTGATCAAACTGCAGATACAGTTGTTCATTTTTAAAAGCACCTTTGACTTAGACAACAGGAATTATGGCACGCTTTGTAGGCAATTACTGAGAATTAATGAGAAGGTCTAGTGTCCTGAGCTGCCCATTATTGGAGGATTGCTGCAAGACAGGAAAAGCTGGGCATGCCCAGAATGCCATTCTTATTGCAAACACCAAAATACATATGTAATGGTTCACAAATAATTAAATTACTTTTAATTAGTTTAAAATAGGAGAAAGCAAGATTTCCAACTATTGATGGTTCAGTTTGTTCAGTCAGGACTTAAACCAAATATTTTTTGCCTTTTAAATGTTAGAGTTGTTTTGGGTTTTTTTTAAAGTGACATACAAAAGTGTGGCAGGTATTACAGGGGAAAAAAAAAAGGAAAGAAATGTGCAGTGCTTTCAAAAGAAATTTATCCAAATCTAACATAGTGCTTGAAAGGAGCAGATTCCGTTTTTCTAAATATAAACTCAGTTCAATCAAATGTTCCCCCTTTGAACATGAAACCTCTTAAGGATATGCAATCAGTACTTTGAGCCTTGTATCATCAATTTCTAACACAACTAGCTGTCATCACCCATTTTAATATGTTTCTCCTAGCCTAGAAAAGTAATTGCTGGTTTTGTGGAGTGAGCTGTGTTTTGTTTCATCTCCTTTGTCATCAGCAGAGTCATTAATATAGTCTGAGGGCAGAAATTTACTTCTGATGTAGAACAGGCCAGAAGGAGCACAGCTTAATGTTCATATCTCAAAAGGAGTTTCATTAAAGATGCTGGGAAGGCATTATAATGTGCAGAAAGAGCTTTAATCCAGATCTGAATTTCCATCTGTTCTTTCTGTAATGGGCTGAGCCAGATCGTGGGGCACCAATGGAATTCTTGAACCAGTTTTTGTGATGAACATATTTTAGCTATTGTTGCTTTTTCCTCTTCTAGGAAGGTAGAAATATTCGTATGCATCCATCCTTCTCTTCAGAAGACTGTCTTTTTCAGAGAATAGTCAATATAGAGAGGTCTTATAAAGAAGAAAAAAGAAATATATTTATGGAAAATTTGTCCTCTGAAGTTTCCTCCCAAGCTCTGTATTTAGCATATGACTTTTGCCATATATGCCAATTAATGAACATAATATGTGAAGCATATCAGTGACATATCCCTCCTCCTATTCATCTGCTAATTCTTCTCTTACACAGACATTTCCATATCTTCTTATTTCATTTCACCTCTTTTAAACTGTTTTATTTGCACATTTTTTTCAAATATCTTGGCTAGTGTGCAAGACAATCTTCAAGGAAGATTTGATCATCCCAAAGATTTATGAGGTGTGCATGACTCTGTAGGGATCTTCTTTGCCTTAGTTAACCTGTGAGAGTTAATGTTTCTAAACATTTTTTCCTGAAGTACCTATACATACAATGAGAGCAGGATACAGTGAATTTAAAATAGGTGATAATCTTATGCAATTTCATTTCGTCATTCCAATAGCTTTTCTGAATGTATTTTGCTGCTGCATTGCTCAGTTTTAACTCTCCTTAGGTTTCCTTAAAATTCCCTGAAGGTGTTTCTTTTTTTACCTAACATAAGTTAGATTCCTAAGGAGTATCATACTGTTTCCTGGGGAGTCAAATATTTATCCAATTCCTTGACTACTCACTACTGACTAATTCACTGCTACTTTTCTCTGTGTGACTCAATAAATTTCTCAATACGTAAGAGACACTGCATTAAGTATCTTTAATTTTTATTACTCTATTTTATAGCCAAGCCAAGACTCATAATAATTATTACAAGTTAATTTTTATTGCATGTTCTGCTAACTTTTATCTAATTTCTCAAATATGATGTATTTTTATGAAACTGTTCAAATTCATCCGTGATGTTAGTACACTCAGCACTAAAATTATACTTTCTACATCAAATTTATGGTAGATTTGTGCCAAACTAGTAAGTATTATTAGTAAGTATTATTATGGCGCTACTGTTTCTGTTAGCATTGTGTCTCATTGTTCAAGGAATATTAGACACACTTTTTTAAACATTTGTGGCTATATGGTTCAATGCTTGCTCCAGATTTATGCAACATGTTGTAACGAAAGTGTACTGTTAATCAATATGATATTGCATCTGATAACCACTAGTACATTTCTTTGGTAAAAAAAGCAGTGAAACTTCCCCAGGGTCAGGGGTTGACCACTGCCTCCTAAGTGATTAGGCTGAACTGAGGGCTGTGGTTAATTCATGTAATATCCTGTGCTCCAGTTCCTCACTAAGAGCTAAGGTTTTGTTCTGGTAGCAGACCAAATGTCTCTCTCCTTTCATAGTGAAATTTTTCTCCACAAGATTGAAGGCTCCTCTGGAGAGGGAGCAGCTGCCATTACTTCCAGCGAAAATGAGACCCTAGAGTAAAATTACAGTAAGTGCTAATTAGTGAAGCCTAAAATGCTTAACTCATGATATCTTGGGGCCAGCACAATCTTCCAGAGACTCTCTGGATTGATGGTAGGCTATTCCAGGAACCTGGCATCTACCCCAGTTTTGTAGCTGTCTTCCAAGGATCCTCGGTGTCTCCATTTGCCCTGCACAATTGTCTGAGGAAGATGGGATGCCCATGTTATGAAACAAACTCTCTAGGCAACCTGCTTCAGAGCAAAAAAAAAAAGTGCTGTTATTCCTGGATCTGAAATTTAATAGAGGTGATTGTATTTCAGGGATAGGACCCTCCAGCTCTTACTTATGTTTATACAAGGAGACTGGAAGTCTTAAAAATCCCAGGTGCAGTCTAGACTCTCAAAGCAACCAGTCTTGTTTTTCTATATTTTCTAATAGTAAAATAAATAAAAAAAATCAGCTTCAAAAAAATTTTAGAAAGAAAAAACGTGCCTGAGTTATTTTTGGCAAGAATATATGTAGCTAAGTTGTGCTTATGGTGTCAGTAGAAAATAAGAGAAAGTGCTGAAACAAGACGTGGCTGATTGCATATCTGAAAGCTGAATGTATCAGCAAAAGGCCCTGGAGTCTCTGCCATGTGACAGTCATTGTTAGTTCCCATGATTTCATCACAGATCTCAAGATATTTAGTGTGTATTTGAAGCTAAAACCCCTTTAAGCATCTCATCATGTGCCAATGTGAGCCTGTTCTTTTTCTCTTTCTTTTAACCAGACATTTGACAGCATGACAAATGCACCATTGGCAGAAAGAAAATAGTTTTAACCCTCAAATGTAATATAATCTATCATGTACTTCATGTTTCTGTTATTGTTAGTTGCCTATTTAGATCTTTGATAATTGGTTTTCAAATTAATCTAATCATTAGGGAGGGGTTAGTCCATAAACTGTGAAGTCCTGCCAGCCCTACACTTGTAAAATCTGACTTACAGAGCTCATATTTGTGATATTTCGAGCACCAGGAGACAGTCACAGTCTGTTGCATCGTATTTTTTAGCATAAGGACTGACTGGTTGTGACACACTGTAACAATTATATGACTGGAAAATGTGGCCACGTTGTACCAAGCCGTAGCCATCGATGACTGGAGTGCAGCTTTCAGTGGCTGCAGGCTGTCCAGCAGGGACGGGACAGGAAGGAGACGCAAGGGGCTCCCAGCCACGCCAGGAGATGGATAGGATGTCTCTGGAGAACGGCCTTGACTAGGTCCACTGCTTCTGGGTAAGATTTAGGGACCAAGGCAACAAGGGGAGCCTTGTGAACCAGTAGAAATCCCTGGGATCTGCCCTCAGGGACAGATCTGACAGATGTCTAAGGGCACTTTCCATAGATTGCAAGATTTCTTGATCCCCGAGGGTAAGAAACCAGGCAAGGGAGATGACAGATTGGCATGGCCGAGTTGAAACTTGCTGGTCAAACTAATGAGCAAGAAGAAAATTTGCAGGTAATGGAAGCAGAGACAGGTATCGTGGGAAGAGTAACTGCTTTTATTCCTCGTAGCCTCCCTTAATGTAACCGAAATGTACCTCATAAAATATTACATAAAATATGAAATTACAAGTCCAGGTAGCCCCTACTAAGCAACATAAAAGTTGCAACATTTCCTTTCTCCTACTCTGATTTCCACTTTTCCAAAGACAGAAGACAAGCTTGATTGAATCCAGAAGGTTCGAGCTATTTTAGATCTCTAGTACAATACATTTAATATTTTTAAAGAAACAAAGAACATGTTTCTTGCAGTTCAGGCTGCTACAAATGTTGTTTTCTAATTGCTTTAGTGGTTTTAAAGAGTGGATTAGGAAAAAAAAAATTGATTGTGTTATTGTCTTCCGTAGTTATCTCAGTGGCCACATTAAAAATTACAGTAATGCATCTCCAAACCATGAGAACAGTATGTTTGAACTTACTGGTCATCTTATAAGAAATGAAGAATTGCTGCAGAATTTCTTCAAAGTATACTGAAACCTTTTGGGATTGTGAGAACCAAAAGGTAACAAACCAGTGTCAGATCCAGAACAAATAACAAGTAATTGAGAGGAAGAGAAAAGGAGAATGAAGAGAGAGCAGAGCTGCCAAGGTCAGCCAGAACACCTGCAGTACCCCACAGAACTGTAACAAAAGCAGTGAATATTGACTCTCAAATTAAACTCATCTTGGCTTGAGCCCAGCTGATGCTTGTTACTTTTGCCTGGCTTAGCTGACACATGATAATAGGGTTAGTAGAAGCCATTAAAGGTTTACTTGTAACAGACTCAAAATATAAGATGAAAACATCAAGTCTTTAACTCATTAGCCTTGTCTTGTCAAGGCTACTTTTTACTTTTGTAAAAAGTAAACTGGTGTTTACTTTTAACACCACCTGGAAAAAAACAAGGCAGACTGGAAACATAAAATAAAAAGCCCCATCCTTTTCTCACTTCTGGTACTGAAAAATTCATGGAAAATTTCATGGAATCAGTACCAAAAGCAAATGTGCTGATGGAGCTAAGGAAGGAGAGTGAGGCAGACATGCAGCTTTGAATGTGGTTTTCCTCACAGAGCTAGAGGACAATCAGAGAAATGCCCTGCTCATCTGTTCCTCTAAGAGGAACGTTGCTGAAGTTTGGCTGGCTGTATCCCTTGCTATGAAGTGCAGGTCTGCCTCCTTAAAAGGGATTGACTTCGTGTAAAGGGCATGCTGTATGACAGATAATAACATTTTAATCCTTTTTCATAGTTGGGTAGCATATTTTTCTGTCAAAACAATATATTATGTCTTTTCCTATCACGTAGCCCTCAGACAGACAAACAAACAAACAAGTGATAAGTTTTAAAGGGGAGAAAGAGGGAACACACATCAAGACATGAAATTTAAATCAATTTTTAAATAAGTATTTTTATGTTCTCCCATAGGATGTAGATTTTCAGTTGGTACTTTAAGAAACCCTGCAATTTTGTGTATCTAAATAGAGAAATTATTTCTGTGGAATGGAAATTATGTTATGATTTAATGTTTGGGTTAGCCATGCATATTAAAAAGTAATTTATTTTTCCCTAACTTTTTTTATAATGTGTCTTCTGGCAATTTTGCTACTAATCTATTAAAACTCAGGAAGAGCTGATTTTTCCATAAAATCTTTCCATCAGTTTTAAGAAAGTAAACATAGAGAGACATGTAAATTGAAGAAAAACTTCTCTCTGTTCTGAGGTGACTTGCCTGATCAACAGCTTGTGCAGGGGACACTGAGTTTCCTTTCTAGCTCTTTCTACCTGAGCTTCTTTCACAGGAAAGCCAAAGGAAGAGCTGGTGTGTGACTTTATTTTGTCCCGATGGGGTAGGAGAATCTAGAAGCTCAGACGTTCTGCCAGCTCTATCAGTTGCCATGTCACTTTAATCAGATTATTTGTTTCATGTAGTCTGTTGCTTTTGCTCCACTTGCATTGATGTCTCTTGATAAGCACTGGGAAGCAAGGCCAGCTGTACCTCTCTCTTCTGCTTGGCCAGCCCTGAGTGCATCAGTACAGGGAAGATCCCAGGTTTTTTTAACTCTGGAAGTCATTTGACTTCAGTGTTTCTTCCCTAGCAAAAAACCATCAGTGAAAAAAACAAGACTTTCATTAAGACAAATAATCTGATTAAAGTGACATGGCAACTGATGGAGCTGGGAGAACGTCTGAGCTCCTAGATTCTCCTACCCCATCAGTTGCCATGTCACTTTAATCAGATTATTTGTTTCATGTAGTCTGTTGCTTTTGCTCCACTTGCATTGATGTCTCTTGATAAGCACTGGGAAGCAAGGCCAGCTGTACCTGTCTCTTCTGCTTGGCCAGCCCTGAGTGCATCAGTACAGGGAAGATCCCAGGTTTTTTTAACTCTGGAAGCATCATTTGACTTCAGTGTTTCTTCCCTAGCAAACAACCATCAGTGAAAAAAACAAGACTTTCATTAAAACAAATCTGTTTATCAGGAAGTGGAATGAATTGCAGTTCACAGCATTTAGGTCCTTCATCAATATCTTTCTATTTTCATCCTTAGTGACACAGTTTAGTAGAAAAACACATCAGAGCTGTTCCATGCTTGACATGGGCCTCTTATGCAACAAAAAGATGAATGAAGTTCTTAGACTTGGTCCCTAGATCAAAGTATTCTGTAGCATGCCCCAGGATATATTAAAGCTATCTGAATTCCTAATTGAAACTGTTGTTTGACTAGAGCAGAATGAAGTAATGTGTGTAAAAAGCTAATATGAAATTTTTAGGTGGACATATTGGACAAAAAGATCCATCCTGATCTCACCATCTTCTCCTCCAGTTTTGTCCCTTGACAAGAAAGCAATCAGCATGACTATAAAAGGAACAAACCTACAAAAAATAATCTGTGTTTTTCTTTCTCTCACAGACATCCATCCTTCTACACATACTCACAGATACAACTAGAAGAATGAGAAAGTATGTGAAAAAATATATCTAATAAATTTTAATATTTTCATTACTTTCATGTTTTCAACTAAGAAGGTGACAAGCAATATGCTTGTAGCCATGTAGAATAAACAGGATGAAGGAAAGAAAATAACAAATCCTATTGTGAATCCTCTAAAATGGTCAAACAGTCTGGCCTTTAACTTTTCTCAATGGAATATATGTCAATATTTAGTTATGGCTTGAGGTACTCCAATGCTCCTATGCTTGTAAGTCTTCCCTTTATCAACATTAACTGATTTGACAATTGAGTGTACATTTCCTATAACTGTGCTTTAAAAATATTGTCTTCAGGGTTGCAGTGGTATAATCTGCATATCTCATGGCATTTGAACTGAAGGAGGCTGAATGTCAGAGCTCATGAAGAAATTTCAAGGATTTTTTTTTTCCTTTTAGAGGAGATTATTCCTGTGAAATTTTGAGGAACATACATTTTAACTTTGTCGTGTTTTGGTCATAACAGAAAGACGTATCCACCATATTACAAACTGAAGCACGTGAATCCTAAATATGTGATGCATAGTTTCAAATCTAACCTTTAAAGGACAATGGAAAGATTCTCAATATATACTTTTTTCATTTTGCTTTTAAGTGGCCTGATCACACGGTTGCTATTTTACAGTTTTTAAATTTTTTTCTGTCTCTCTGATTTCTTCACTGCAGAAGATGCGATCAATATGCTTATTTTAGTTCAAAATGTATACCTAAAGGAATAGTACCTATTTTGCAATTACAGTAGTATCTATGTATTTTTATGAAAAGGGGCAAAAATACCACTTTAGGAAAAAATAATGGTAACCATTTAGAGAACTCACTATAGTTGATGTTTTAATTCTGGAAAGTTGGTCTTTCTAAGTTAAAAGGAAGAACAAGCAGCAGGAAATGCATGTTTCTACCTTACAGGTATTTTATTCCTATATTGATTGACTTCAAACGAAGCTGCTAGACCAAATGAGCATGGAAAAGTTTGTCTACAACTGATGACTTTCAGCACAAGGGAACTTTGAGGTCTGAACGGTGTATTTGTTCACAGCAGTTGTCTGAAAATCAGTATTTCAGTAAGACAACACTGTTTGCCTCTGGCAGTCAGAGAAGGCAACCACAAACTCAAGTATCTTTTATGATTAAGAGAAAACTGAGATATCCAAGTGGTTTATAACATTGTATTTCATTTCTTTCTTTTTGTCCCCAACACCTTTCTCCAAAGTCCATACTTGAAATTTTTTAAGCTTTTCTTTTTTAACCAACATGAGACTGCAGAAAGAAAGATAAAAGGCTGTTCCCAGCAACTTGCAAATCTCAAAGTTTTCTGGGAGATGTGTACTGCTGGTTTTTATTGATTTATGTGCAAAATACAGCAACATTTCTTATGTAAAGGCTTAGCAGAACTGACAGTCAAAAATCCTGCTCTGTGGTACTATCAGATTTCAAAATCAGCCTGCTGGGACTGGTCACTACTTGTATGGGAGTTTCAGCAGGAAAACTGAGGTGTTACTGTGATTCCAGAATAACAGTCTCACTAATATCTACAGGCATGTTCACTATGATTTGTCACAGGCACCAAAGGGTGTCTTCCCTCCAGTAATCTTGCATAACTGCATGTGCCAAAGCAAAGCACATTAATGGCCAGTGCATGTTTGTATTCTTTAATGTGCAAGCACTGTACTGAAGTGCATCGTGAATTTATGTGGCAATGGTCAGTACCTGAAGTGGGGAGGTTCTGACTTGGTAGATGGAAACAAAAATCACCAAGGACAATCAAGCACTGGAGAAAGTTTTCTAGAGACATTGTGAAATCTTTGTCCTTGAAGGTTTTTGAGATGCAACTGGAGAAAGCCCTGAGACACCTGGTGTGGATAAATTTCAACCTTAATTTTATCAGGAGGTTGAAGTAGAGACATCCTGAAATCCCTTCCAACATGACAGACTCTATCATAACATCTTTTTCTCATTCAAAACAATTTTTATATTAAAATATACATTTTTATATTAAAATATACATTATTCTTTATAGAGCAATTAATTCACATTCAGAAGTACAAGTATCTACTTGAGAAAATCATCTTTCCCCTAAAATGTTTTAAGACAATCAATTCAATGTTGGCTTTCTTAAGAAACTCCCAGAAAGCAGGGAGGAGTTGGGAAAGAGTTGAAAATTGTTGCCACTTCCTATTTATATTATTTTTAATGGCTGAATATCTATCCTGTTAGAAATGGTAACATTTTTCCTGTATTTTTTTTTTTGTACAATGGTCGTTGCCACCAGTAACCACTGGTATATTATATGCAAACAAGGTAATCTTCAGTTGAGCAATATTTTGGGACTCTTCTAAAAACTGAAACAAACAGGCAGTATGTTCAAAAGCCAAGCAGGATGCAGAATTTCATTCCCCCAGAGGTTTCCCCACTGTGCAGGAATTGATTTTCAGGTCCATGTCATACAGGGTCCCTGTATCACAGGTTCTTGTGGTAGCTAATTCTTCCACCTGTGGCCACTGGCATTCACCACAGCAACACACTGGGGCTCTGACGCTGTGGCAGCTCATTCTGCTCTGCTGAAATGAAACAGTACTTCTGGTTTTTGTCACAGGTCCGACACAAGAACTGTTACACCTTTACTCTGTCCCCACAAAATCATCTCCTACTTTTGCAGCTTTCTCAGAAACATCCTGGGTCTATCTTGTCTTCTATAATATTTTCCTTTTTTCCTTTCTACTTTTTTTCTTCTCCTCCTTTTTCCTCCCCTCCCTCACTCCCATTCCTTTTTTTTTTTTTTCTCATTTTCTCTTTTACTCTCCCTCCATACTTTTTTCACTTCATCCCAGTGTATTCTTCAACCCATGAATATTTCCTTTCTCTGCCTACACAATTTTTCTTTGTGCTCCCCTATTGTCTGGCTGTGGCCAGACTGGCCTTCTCCATCTTGCAAGAACAAATGCTCTTTCCAGCTCCTTCATTCTTTGTCAAAGGGCAGAAAGGAGTTGAGAGGCTGAGTTTCCCCTGTGAAACCATAACACCTGGAGAATATATCTTGCTTGGAAGATCAGGGTGTCCTCTGCATATGTGTGATAAGTGTCAAGTGCCATGCAGCTAGACCATTGTGTACAGTTAAGGAGGCAGAATCAAAATGTTGAGAGAAGAAGCCTGGGAAAAAATAATAAAAATATTAAGGAGTAGATTTTTTTTTTTTTTATGATGCAGATGTTGACAGAGGAGAAAAATGGACAGTAAGTTCTATGTTTGAAAAGAGAGATCCAGAAAATCAGTGATATAAGGTAGAACCCCCAGAGAGAAAAATCAAGAACTATGACTGAATTTCAGAGTATCCACAGGAAACTTGCATTTAGAAAGTACTGAGAACATAGACAACTAGTATAGAAGCTAAACCAAGACCAAAAAATCCAGGAAAGAAAATATGTAATTACTGTTCAAGATTCAAGCATAAAAAGGCATAAACCAATGCCATATTGATACCTATCACACAATTTTTAAAGTTTCTATGAATTTTTCTAAATTCTTTTCATAAACATCAGTTGAAATAATTCAGCAACGATCTGAAATGTCTGTACTTTGCTGAAATCTGACCAGCTTTCCCTAAAAAACTCTCAATATTTTTCTTTCCAGTAGTTTTCTTATCATATACTTTTGGTATTTTTTATTCACTTAAATCAGAAATTGGAGCAGAAGAGACAAAATATTGTAAAATATATTTTCATGGTGTTCCTTCAATAAAGAGAGGCAGAGCATGGCAGAAATTTCTCTCTGGAGGTTTTACCTCTGTAGAATTTCTGGACAGCTGTAATAACTGAATGTGAGACTGAAATATTGCTCAGAGCGATGTAAACTCTTCTCAGTGATGGTCAGAATGAAACCTTTTGACATTCTGGAAAGTAATCATCACACAAATACTATTTTGAATGACAGACTGCAATTGCAAATCTGTGTCACCATTCTAATGTAAGCTTCAGTTTAACACCATGAACTGTAACAGGCACAAACCACTTTTGAAACCATAGGAAAAGATAGAATCTGTAACAGTCAGAACCTAGTAGAAAATTCATAATGACAGTTAAATGTCTCAAGGAGATTTATGCATGTTCTTTGAAAACATATTTAATTTATTTTAATTTATTTATTCAGTTTCTTCTCACCTCTTAACTCAGGTTGACACTACTCTTCCAGTTATGTAAGGTCTTGAGAAACTGAAGAGACCTTTGTTAAGTAACCTAAAATACTTTTGTATTTCATTGAAGTGTCAGTAATTTCAAGGTCTTTTTATTAAGCCATTGTGTCTATAGGATATTACTTTCCTTTAAAGCCTTGGAGGATTTTAAGGTATTCAGTATCAAACTTACAGAAATTTTGCAACTAGAAAGATTATTAAAATTGAAAGAACTACTTTATATGAGTATTAATGGGATACATATTTATTATAATCATAATTCTAGAATAGTAATATATGAAATGAATATTGCTGAACTGTCTTGATGGAGAGAAAAACAAAAGGTTTTTTTTCACAATTACTTGACTTTAATTTTTACTGAAAAATCCATTTAAAATCAGTTTTGGGTGGCATTTTTTAAAATATAAAGTTAGAAATTAAACAGTAGAAATTACTTTCTTCATATAAATTATAAACTTTTGAGATTATGATAGACATAGAGTACATTTTGACCTAGACCAGAGTTTGATGTCACATTTAGGGTTTTCTTCCCTACTCTTGAAAATATTACCTGTTCTTTCATTCACTATTGGGAATGATGTGACCTTATAAACTGAAAATAAAACAAACCCACTGAAACATATACATTTAGCCTTGCACGAGGTTAAATATGACCAGGGTATATGTAAAAGTAAATGAATCTCAAATGTCTTTGCTGTGTTTATGTCAGCGTGTTGGTTTGGACATCTGTTACACTCCAGCACTGTAAGAAGTCTACAAAGGTGTGTACACTAACAGGTCAATGCCAGAAGGACCTCAAGTTATTAGGTTGGAGGAGGTGTCATGCTGTGTTAAAAGCAACCCCCAAACTCAGGTGTTGTCATGTTGTAGACATAAAAAATTCACATGCTGTGATAGCATAGAGAAGAATCCTAATAAGTTTAGTGCTGTGGATATCTTAGATGTATGCCATGGGACATCTGCCAAAATTCTTTGAATGCTGAAGTAGGTGATCAGTGAATCTGCATAGGAGTGTCAGCAAAGCCTCAGTGCCTTTCCTCTTGATGGCATAAGCATTGACTAATTTGTTTAATGTGAGCTGCCAACACCAAATGTAATTGTGCCAGGTACCTATCAGATGAGAGGGGCTATTCCCCAGAATTTCTGTAATCACAGTCTTATTTTCAGTTCTCTTCCTGCAACTGTGAGACTTAGAAACTTAATTTTAAAATGGCATCCTGGGAACGTCCATGTTCTTGATTCCAGTGAAATAGCAGGTTCATCAGGAGAGGTTTTACACAGCATGTGATTGGAGTTTTCAGATAGTAACAGAAAAGCATGGTACTCCTTCAGTCACTGGCTTTGGTATTTCTATTTCCCTGATGTATTGAGTTTTATCATTGTTAGGAAAGGTAATTTCATTTTTCACTGGGAGAAAAACATCTAACCCAATTACTATTTCTCTTCTATGTTGTCCAAGACTGGATTGCTCCTAGTTTTGCCTTTGCGCATGTGATGTAGGATATCAAATAATTCCTAACACTAAGTTCATCATTCCGTTTTTAAGTTCATCATTAAATATTTAAAGGTCTGAAATAAATATCTGGGGGTCTGGCTTAGAGTCAAAATTTTTGTGTACTGTCAGAGTAGAATATCTTGTAAATAGGTGCCAGGATCAGTACCCTATGAAAACAAAGCACGTGGTCCTCCAAAGCACTGAGGCTGTATCTCTACCAGGAAAATAAAAACAAATGAATTTTATACAGTGGTGGAAATGGGACAACAGGAACCTTAAGAGAAGTATAATACAATGAAAAGCAAAATTCTGTACCTGGGGTGGAATAAACAATTTTAGCAGGGGTCTACTTGCTGGAGGTTGACTTCCTATAAAGCAGCTTTGCAAACAAAAAGGACCTGGATGTCCTAGATAACTTTCTATAGCTGAGGAATTGTCAGTGAAAGATTCCATGTGTCAATGGGAACATAGAGAGGAGATAATTTGAAATAATATCTTGGCATTGGAAAGAAGTCATAATCTCTGATTTTGTTAAAGAAAGCATTTATTAGCAAACTAAAATCAAGCAAAGTTATTTTAAAATGTCAGCATATGAAGGAAATGTTTGACAAGTACAAATAGTGAAACAGAAAGTAGTGGGCAATGCAAAAAGTGGGTTTTTTTATGAAAGTGGCAAGAGTAAGTGTAATCTTGCTATCTAGATTTACATTCATTTGCAAATCAAATAGTTCCCATGAAAGAACACAGTATTCAAAGGAGGATTTGAAAACTAGAAATTGCTTTGTTATTTCTTCTTGGTTAGCATGAATAATGTATATCAAAAGGTTACGTCAGCTATTATTTTTTTTCTTTGTATTGAAATTAGTTTCCCTATATCTATTCAACAAATTCATTCAGCTATTCAGTCTTTATCAGTCATGTTATCTTCCACCTCATTAACCAAACAAGAGAGTAAAGGAGGGAATCAGGAAGGACAATCTTCAAAATTTATTCTGTTATTGCTATTAAAAAAAATCAGTTTTTCACAAGTTCAGTAATGATAGCATTGAAAGAGAAATTGAGAGAAATATCTGGTGTTTTGTAAGTACAATATGTCAAGATTCACAGAAGTTTTTGCTTGCAGTTTAGAGAAGATTCTGCATAACACGTTTTTTCCTCTTTGCTGAGAAATTCTATACAGTTGTACAAGCCATAGAATTGCCGACAAGACAAAAAGGACAGGAGGTTTTAGGAGAAAAACAAACAAGACAAACTCACAAAAATTGGTGCCCACAAAAAGACTGGGAGAATTTTTTTCCTTGTTCTTTTCCTGGGGAATGTAGACTCTCCCTCAAGTCTCATTATTGTGTTCTCATTAGGATCACAGCAACACCAGTTTTTCCTTTGTTCTCATTTTCCATGGGTCTTCTGTCATACATTTACTGTCATCTCTTGCTGTTTGTTTTGTTTTTTTTTTGTTTTTTTTTTTTTTTTTCTTCTTTGCATCTGCTTACTCTTTGTTTTCTCAGTCATCCTGTGGTCATTTTGGTATTAACATGTATTACTTTCAGGCTGCTGCCTGGATGCTTCTGGCTATGCCTTCCCTTCTCTGTTTCCCTATTGATTTGATGCTGGCCACAGGTGAAATGTCCTGCCCACAAAAATCAAAATCAGTATAGCAAGCAAATCTGGGAAGCATAGAAGCATCAATCTCCCTAGTAATTACCACCTGCTACCATGGAGGAAGAACTGACTGCCTCTCCATTATGAATATGGTGCCTTTCTGTGATGAGGTGGGCATCAGAGAGTTGGTGCTACCTGTGTGTATGTTAAGTATAGGCTTAAAGTGCTCTACAGCTGTTACTCATCTTCCCTATAATGAAATTCTCAGATGTATTTCATAGGTTTTTTTCTTTAGGGTCTTTCACTCTTTTTTTTTTCCCTATTTTTGGTAGGTTTTCTGATCAGTTTTGTGGGGTTTTTAATGTTTTTGTGGTGTTTTTCTGGGGAATTTTTCACATCAGTCTGTATGTCTGAATTGATATTAGAAAAAGAATGCTCAGACTTCTAACATAGTGTTCATAGAATCATTCAGGCTGGAAAAGACATCTAAGATCAAGTCCAACCTTTTGCCCAGCACTGCCAAGTCCATCACTAAACCGTGTCCCCAAGTGCCACATCTGCATGTTTTTTAAATACCTCCAGGGATGGTAACTCGACCACTTCCCTGAGCAGCCTGTTCCAGTGCTGAACAACCCTTTCAGTGAAGAAATTTTTCTTAATATCCAGTTAGGATATTAGACAACCTTCCTAATTTTAGCCATCAGTGGCACAACTTTACACCATTTCCTCTTGTTTTATAGCTTGTTACTGGGGAAAAGAGACCACTCCCTACCTGGCTACAGGCTCCTTTCAGGCAGCTGTAGAGAGCAATAAGCCTACTTATTTCCAGGCTAAACAGCCCTCAGCTGCTCCTCATAAGAACTGGGCTCCAGGCTCTTGCACAGCTCCATTGTCCTTCTCTGTACAGCACCTCAATGTCTTTTCTGTAGTGAGGGGCCCAGAATTGGACACAGGTGGCCTCACCAGTGCTGAGTACAGGGGGACAATCACTGTCCTGGTCCTGCTGGCCACACAATTGCTGATGTGAACCATTGGTCTTCTTGGCCACCTGGGCACACGCTGGCTTGTGTTCAGCAGCTGTCAACTCCCAGGTCCTATTCTGTCAGGCAGCTTTCCAGACACTCTTCCACAAGCCTGTAGCACTGCATGGGGTTGTTGTGACCCAAGTGCCTGTGCTTTTATTCTTCCAGATGCCAAATAACATTGAAGGTTATTTCATTTTCGCTAAGCCAAAACTCAACATAGCAAGAAGCAGCTGGCCAGGTAATACTAATCACTCAAACACCATATAGCCATATTTAATCCTTGTACTTATGGTGTATGTCAGTGTTCAATATCACTTTCTATCTTTCATCTCTTGTGTGAGTGGCAGAAAAGATGTTTTTATTCCATCAATAAGTTTTCTGTTTCAAATTCAATCAGGAGCAATGAATAAGAACTGATAAGCAATATATTACCTTGGCAGATATGAACTTGCATTTAGATATTTTTCTTCTGAGTAGCAAATGGAGGCAAATCTCACTTCAAAATACAGTCCAGATGATGGAAACAGAACAGAAGTTGTCTATGCACGTATATCCAGGGCAAAAGGCCCCTCTCCTGTCCACAAGTCAGAGGAAGTAGTGTCTGGCATCTATTACTTCACCTAATTTTTAGACAATATTTTTCTCATTGTGTTCCATCTTGAGGAGACATTCAGCTCTGGGATCCATGAAGTAGGAGAATCTTCACTCATCTTCCTCCTTCAAATTGCTGTTTCCTGCTAGTAGAGTTTTTCTTTCTGCTTTAAAGAAACCTTAAAGATTTAATTCAAAATTTGTATAGGGACCAGATATTTAACTTACCAGACACCCGGAATTTCACTCGTGTTCTATTTAGCCTAAAATAGTTGCTCACTTTTTTTCCATTTTTATTTTCAATGAGAGTCTTCTATGCATTCCATTATTTAAAACAAAATACCAAATGAATGTATAACAAGATAAAAATAAATCTATGTCTGTTCCTTTGACTGTTGTAAGGAAGCATGATCTGGAAAAATGCCATTTACCTAATCTGAAATATCAGTATTTCAACTATTCTTCAAACTTCAGAGTCAACTCAGCCCATGATAAAATGGGCTCTCTGAAGGGTGTTCACTATGATACCTTGGGATCAGTCATAGAGTTGATGAACTCAACACATTGACCTGACCTTTACAAGGATCCATTGTGGCCACACTGTCAACACAGAAACCAGTTTTTGCAGTGTTCCCAGCTTGGATTCTGAACTAGTAATACTCAAGGTCATCCACAATCACTGCATTGGTGGAGTTGTGGAAGAAAAAGCCTACTTTGATCACAGCATCACATATTCACAGGAGGTGTTTTAGTTATGTCAAATCTTGTTTTAGTGAAATCAACTCTTTGATTTAATTTCATTATTATCTTTTTTTCTTTAGCTGCCTCATAGCTGGCATTTTATTTAGTTTAATGGGATGTAGTCATTGAAACACTTGAATAGTACTTTGTTCACATTGTTTTATGTCAGCTGTATGCTGGGGCTTAATCTAGCCTTGGAGAATACTATGTCCTGGTCTGATGTTGAGGTGTTGCTTTTAGAAGAGCACCTTCCCACACACATACACGCACCAGCAAGCATAAAAGAGGTAATGTGGTTCTTCGGAGATGTGGGAGAGGAGTGAAAAGTAATGCCTTTTTGTCTACATGTAGAAGTGATGGTGTGATAACCATCTGTGACTCACAGGGACAACTAAGACCAGCTAAGACTGTGGTGATTTGTGGATGAAGAAACCAAAGTAAGGCAGTCTTTTATCAGGCTGTGTGAAGGTCTGGAAACCGCAGTCACAGAATCAGAATCAAGGAATATGCTTGGTTGGAAGGGACCCATCAGGATCATCAAGTCCAACTCCTGCACCAAAAGTCACACCATGGGCCTGAGAGTGTTGTCCAAACACTTTTTGAACCCTATCATGCTGTACTGTGACCACTTCTCTGGGGAGCCTGTTCCTGTGCTCAAAAACCCTCTGGGTAAAAAAACTTTTTCTACTATCCAACCTAATTTTCCCCCGACTCAACTTCAGTCCGTTCCTTCGGGTCCCATCACTGGTCTCCACAGAGAGAGATTGGAACCTGCCCCTCCTCTTCCCCTCATGAGGATGTCGGAGACTGCAATGAGGTCTTCCCTCAGTCTTCTCTTTCCCAGCCTGAAAAAAACCACATGTCCTCAGCAGCTCCTCATAAGGTTTTCCCTCCAGAGCCTTCACCATCCTCAAGGCCCTCTTTGGATGCTCTCTAATAGCTTAGTGTTTCTTTTATAGAAAATACTTCCCCTGTAAATGGGTATTTTTTTATTGAAAAAGCTTCATGTGGATTACATTAGAGTTGTTTGAACAGTATTCAATTGCGTATTAATTATACTGTCTCAAAAGACTTCTGACTTTTCTGTGTTAAAATTAGATGAGGATTCCTATTACATCTTTCTTAGGCATTAGCTGGCTAGTCACAGCTCTAAATTGCACTATCCAGAATGACAGTGAGAATGGGGTAGTTGTTTAAAACCAGGTGTTTAGATTAGTTTAGTCAGTTTAGACTAGCTGTTTCCAGCTCATCCAGAAAGTATGAAGTATTTTGTATCAATTTTAGAAAATCTGTATGTGAAAAATGTATTTTTTAAATATTCTGATGGGCAGAGGATATTCTCAAATGGTGTAATATCATTTTAATCAGCACTAATTTATTCAGATTTCTAGGTGGGGACAACTGGCAAACACTCTGTCTTGCTGTAGTCTAATTCAGGGAGAATTCATTCGACAGTGAATGTGATTCTACTTAATGCAAAGAAAATGTTACACTGGTCTGAAAAATACTTCACAGTCATCAAGGTTCTTTGCTCATTCTTTGAACTCTACCTTGTACAGATTTAGTAATTTAGATAACAGAGGAGGTGTTTGGATTATTTTTAACCTTCTCTATGTCCCTTACTGAAATACCCTGCTCTCCCTTGCCACCAGCAAGATGTCAAGTTTTCTCTAATCTGCATCCACAAAGGGGCTGGAGAAATCCTGACCTTCATCAGCCACAGGAAGAAATCGCAGGACTGAGCACGACAGATAAACTTTTGTTCTACTTAGTTTGACTATTGAATTTTCTGGAGTGAATTGGGATTTTTGTTTCCTGTTCCATACCTGACCTGCACCTACATGCTTCAGAAAAGTGAATTTCCCAATTCACTTTTTGCCTGAGCGAGCCAAACGGTTTCTCATGTGTGACTGTGTGCTGAATGACCCTGGCTGTGCTCAATAGAGGCCAGACACATTTGCAGAATGGAAAAGAATGGAAAGGGATTTGAAGCTCTGTTCTTGTCCTCACTTCTGTGTCACTGGATGTTTCATGCACTCTGCTGAAACAGCATGAGTAGGTCAAATTTTTCCAGGCACAAGATCACCTTCTTTAAAAGGTTATTTCAATACATCAGCATGTGGATTTTAATAACCTGGTAGATAAGGGAAAAGCAGTCCTGCTACAATCTGAAACGCTGTCAGCCTGTTCCCATTTAGCTTCTTACCAAGGGGCTTTTTTTGCCCATGGCTCTCTGTGTAATATAATCTCTGGCTAGCACGGCATTAAGTGGCTTTTTTGTTACCAAGGCACATAAGTTGAAGTATTTAGGATTTAGGACTTTACAGTAAAAGAGCAGCATTAGAGGAAAATGAAAATCATATTGCCTACATCTAGAACAAAGTTTAATCAACAATCTTGCGATTATTTTTTCCATTTGTTGGTATTTCTTCTTCAGGTTATACAAATAGATGACTTGTAATTTTAGATTAGCAGGAGAAAAGTGTAATTCAAGTATTTAAGTCTTAATTTTACAATTTGCAGGAAAAACAAAAAGGCATATATGTGGAAGAAACCTTATGTGAGCTTTCTTCAGGACTTCTGTTTCTCAGAGTTTTCCTCAATATATACCTGTCCATATTTTCTAAAATCTTCTCTTCTAGGGTTGCTTCCTGCTTTCAGTTTCATTTAAATAAAACCCTCAAGATTGTTGCTACTGATGTTACTGTTATTTGAAAAACATGTATTTTCTAATGACATTAGCCCTTTAACTTCATTTTGCTCAGTTTAAACCTTGTGTATGAGAAAAAGTCTTTGTGTTCTCAAATCAGGTGTAACCCATGACAAATATTAAAATGACAGTGATTTCTCAAAGGACCTACAGAGAATAGAAAAATTTCCCAACAACATATGAAGAAAAAAATATATTAATCCCTCCTTTGTATTTTGAGCATGGATATCCATGGTATTATGCTGTTTCTCAACCACAAATAAATACATGTATCTCTTTTGATGATTTTACTTTTAATTGGAATATCTCTATGTTTTGAATGGAAAGATATTTTTTCCAAACCCATCTCACATCTACAATTTCTAGAATAAAAACAAGTGATTAGTTAAAATGGGTTTTCAGGATATTCCAAGAGTAGTCTATGGAAGGATTTTTTAATGGCGATTTTTCACAACATTCACTCTCCTTTTACAATGTCCTTTATATTTATTAAAGTACTTACACTAGTATAAGTATGCCTAACAATTTCTCTTTTTTAAGCCCAGCCACGGAGATATAAATGATCAATAGACTGATTTTTTTTCAAATCACAAGTGTGAGGGAACAGTAATATGTCAGTTAAAATGCTGAATCAATCCTTTAATTAAATGATAGCTTTCCTTCTTGTCCTCCAGTGCTGTATATTGAATGTAATATTTTATCTAATCATTACATGATATCTGGAAAGAAAGGAGAGATGGAAAGTAGATATGTTCATTAGCTTCCTGGAGGACGTAATCTGAGGTAAAATGAGGAAAATCCCACTGCAAAGTAGATCAGAATGTGTGGTACAATGAAAACACAGAGTTCATCATAAGTATTACCACCAGTAATAGGAAGTAATCCATTCTGGATGTAAACAAACCATTTCTCATATCTCTAATGAAACTACATTTCTCATTTATTTATTTTCATTCCAGCATCCACTAACATAGTAGTTTTTACGAGGGCATTTTATACCTCTTCTTAGGCTGTGTGGTGGGAATAGGTCAGAGGAATCACAGCAGGGTTGCCTCTGGGAGGAACCTCAGAGGATCACCTGGTGTTATCCCCCACTCAGCACAGGGTCAGATACAGCAGTTTGCCAGCACTGTGTCCAGCTGTGCCTTAAATATCCTTAAATATCTCTGCAGATGGAGACTCCACAGCATCTCTGGACAACATGTTCCTCTAGCAGTGAACATGGGCATGGTGAAGATTTTTTTTTTTTTTTTAAATTAAAGTGAAATGTCCTGTAATTCAGTTTGTAGCTGTGTCTTGTGATAACATCACAGGGCAAAAGATTGGCTGCAGTGCTGTGCAACAAGCAGAGTCCATTGACACAGCCAGTGTTTTTCCTTTGAAGGAAATGCATGGCTGACTTTTCAGCTTGCATTGCTGCGGCAATCAGAGTGTTCCTGCAGGGGAGTTTGGTTAACTGATACTGTCTTTTCTGACAGGAAAAATATTCAGGTAGAACATTTTCAGTTGTTCGGGTATTATCACTTGCAGAAAGTATCTTCATGAGCAAGTCCCAAGTCTTATTTTAGCCTAAATCAGAATCTTAGGCAAGTCAGATTTCAGGGTAGGTGTTGTCAGTAATTTGACCCCTAAAGACATCCCACCTGAGGGTACTGATGGCCCTCATTTGCTGTGTCCCTTCGCACATGTTTTCCTTCTGATGGGTGCAGACAGAGGCAGGTGTCATTACTGTGGCTAGGCTGTGCAGCAGGGTGAGCAAAAAAGAAATGTAAGTGCCTCCCGGTTTACTTTTTGTGCATATATTTGAATTTTTTACTGCATTTCAGCCTCTCCAGGAATAACCATGTGGTTTGACAGGTAGTGCCTGTCTTTCAAGCTTCTACTTACCAAGGAAAGAAAGTGTTGTTCACTGGAATTAGAAGCATCATGTTACAATATGTAATTTGTTCTACATTTGAAATTATTAAAAGTGTAACAGAGGTCTAACAAACGTTTTCCAACTGGATATTTCCCATCTTATTTACTGATGTGCTTGAAATACTGGTTTCCTCTGGAAACTGGAATTTAAAGAATATGTGAGGATGTCAGTGACTTGAATTCTTTGGGAAATCAAAAATAAAGTTGGGATAATGCAGGTTTGTAGTGTGAATTATTTACAAAGGTAGGCTACAAAGAGGAAAATTATTAGAGAAAATTATTTGGCAATTACACATAATGTCATACTTTGCAATGTTTTAAAGGCTAGGTTTTGGTTTTTATAGGACTTTGAAGAAAAAGGCTTTTTCAAATGTTGGGCATGGAAATGGGGCGATAAAAATACGAAAATGCCACTCTCAAATTAATTTGAGATTAGTGCTCTCTTTTGTATAAATCTTTTGAAGAGGTAATTTTCTAATTCTGTAAAATTGTTTGCCTAATTTAGGTATACCTCCTTCTCTCAGAAAGTGTTTTAAAGACTGTTCTACCTACCCCAGTATTGTAACTCTCACCCTTATGGTATTCAGCTCTGTGTCCTAGACTTTCATGCACAGGAGTGAAAAGGCAGAAGTGAAGGGCACCTTAAGTATTCTGCCCCAAACATTGTGTTTGTTCATTTCATATGTCTGAGTGAACTTGCCTTCCTTTCAGTGATGAAACTGTACTGTGTCTTTTAGCAGCAATGACAGGTAGATGAAAAAGTAAACACTGAGGTGTCCTGTGGGCTCTAGGCAGCATCAGTCTGCTGTTCCCCCATTACTGCATCCTCTCTAGAAGCTCTTAGGGCTGATCTCTATCTGTAGATGTGTGTGGGGAACAGATGGAGGAGGAGAATGGGGAGATTTGCATAATCTGATTGCACTACCAAATACCTGAGACAAGACTCTCAAGGCAGTCAATGGAGAGAATTTGGCTCTTCCAGAGGGTGATTCAGAGCACCTGAGCTATGTAGGCTGCTTAGAGGGACTACAAATCAGACATTTTTAGCTGGATGGTATAAATAATCATTCCTCCACCCTACATGTGTTAAATTTACCATATGGCCAAATGTAGATTCATGTCTGGATAGTTGTAAGCTAAACTTCTATCATAATCTTAATGTATTTCAAATGATTAAGCATTGTGGAGATAGCAACTTCAGTAGTTATCAGCCATCTGTTAACCTCCACCCATATTTATTTATCCCTTTGTCTTGCAGAATGAAAAAAAAAGTCAGAGTTATTCCTAAAACCAAAATAAATTTTAATAGAATTTACATCAATTTTCCTAAAAACTGGCATATTCCCTCAGGATATTATGGAACTGAGCTGCTCCCTGTGGAATGCTGTGGAAAGCACTGTACCAAATATTTGGTCACATCATGCACTATTTTCAGCATTTTTCATGTGCAATTCTCAACAGAATTTAATATTGATAATTTGGTGGTATCCATGTCCTCTTTACTATTTTAATGAACAAAAACATCTGCTGGAACTGAAGAAATTACATTTCTCTGCTAAGTTTCTTTTCCTGGATGTTATGAGGTATGTAATGTTTGAAGGAACCTGCATTCATCAGGACTTGGACTTTATTTTCAAAAGAGAGTGTGTGGGCCGTTAGAACACTCTGAGTCAAATAAATGACTTTTGTTGCCTAATAACAATACTTCAGGCTCAGTTTTTGGTTTTTTTTTTTTTTTTTTTGGTTGGCTCAAGCTTCATGTTGCTCATATTACCACAATATGCTCATGGATTTGGACAGCAGTCTCAAACAACTGAAGACTAATAAACAAGTACACATTGTTGAAGAGTTAGATGGCTGTTCTATGAAATTGTCTTTATTTCAGTAATTTGTCTAGCAACAAGCATTGGACTGCTTCTTAAATAATTTTCAGCAGAAGGCCATATTAAATTAATTCAGAACCTATCACTTTTTAACCTAATTTCATATAGACTAATGCAGGGGAGCATGATAAATAAAATAATGTTGCACTTGATGGACCTAGGTCTGCTGCAGGTGTATGGAAAGCTTTAGCAAAGGACATTCTTTGAGTAATATAATTATAAGAATTCAGATACTGTAAAGATTACCTTAGAGGCTTGGATGAATTTAACATTTAATAGCAGTGAGAGAAGGCAAAATAGCTGTTAATTTTCAGTGCACATCTATAGTCTGAATTTTTTAGTGTGTTTGATTGCTTGAATATCATAGTATGTGATTCCTAAGTTTGTTTATACAACAGTATTCTGTCTTATAAAGGAAGCATGTGAAATGTTTCATTACATTGTTTCAAAAAGGTACCAAATAATTGTGTTTCACTTTTGGAAACACTGCAATTTTTCCATTTATAAAAACTGTCACTGGAGTATATTGGATGTGATCTAAGAAAAATACACTTTTTTTTTTTAATGTTAAATTGCAAGTTTGTTTCAAGGTGTTGTATAAATACAGATCTGTATAGTGTCCAAGATTTTAATATTTACTCTCCATAGCCTTTAGTATTTTGAAAAATAAGTCCAAATTGGAGGAAGCCACCTGATCATGTCAATCCCAAGGTATTACTTTCAAAATGACAAAATAAAGTATTCCCTATAGCTCAGTATGACATAGTAATTGAGTCTTTTAGACTGTTACACATATGTTACATCCAAGGGACTTCAAATTATGTCCTGAAATGTTTATGAGGAGATTTCAGCTTTAATACATGATGTTCCTGACACTGGCTGAAAAAAAGACAGAGGCAAGAACAAGAAGTTGCATGGTAATTAAGAGAGGGATATTTCACTGTATGTCTAGAGAAGAATCAGTATGTATGTAAATGTCATATACGAAGCAGTTTCAAATGAAAAAAAGGGATTATTTTGGAAAGCTAAATATTTAAAGAATGTTTTATTTTATTCAATGTTGGATTACATTATTGTAACCTTCAATGAAAATAAGTTCCAGTATTTCCACGTAAGGCACATAAAATGTAAAACTTTGTTGATAGTGATGTGTTAGATAAATTAACCACAATGCTGTATTTAGTGATAAAAATACCTCCTTTTTAGATTAACTTAGCTGCACTGAGTGATGATTGTTACAGGGGGGAGTGCTTGGCAAGAATGCCTGCATGAGTGAAAATGAATCAGGCACAGATTTCATGTCCTGATTTCTGCCTGGGGACTTTGATCATGACTTTTTTAGCTGAAACACTGTCCCATCATATATGTGCCATCAACTCTTATTAGCAGTGAGGCAGAAGTAAAACTAAATTACTTGTAGTATAAAATAATTTGTAATTCCCTATTTAAAAGGTGTGTGTATTTACAAATGTTATAGAACAAAACAGCATTGCTGGTTTTCATCTGCAAGCATTATGTTTTGCCAGGAGTTAGAGATAATCTATTTAGATTTAGCAAATTTTCAATGTCTTTGAAGCAGAATATTTTTTCACCGTGAAGCTGCTGTTAAATGCTGTGGAAATTGGATTTTAAGTGGTGATTTGGTAAACAAAGAATATATTATAAGAAAAAAATTCTGAACATCATCCATCCATTTGGCCACAGATTATAAACTATTAAGCAAATTTTGTGACAATTGAAGCCTGTATATTTACAGAAAGTTAAAATAAAGACTTTTCCTGAATTGTTGTAAAAATTCCATTGAAACTGTGCCAACTCATAAGTTAATATTTTAAAGATTAAGGGAATTACAATAAGCATAAGTACATAAAATAAACAAGGATAAAACTAATTACTTTTTTACATAACTGAGCATTTTGTAGGATCAGGTGGTATAATTTGGAGCATATTTGTTATGGTGAATACAATTATGTGTTGGGTTTATGTAAAACACTTTGTATTTAATTCCAGTATGATCTTCAAAAATACACAAATATAGAAGACTACTCCAAGCATGAATCTACACTGGCTATGAAATACAGTCAAAATGCTTGGATAAGGGTTTGTGCAATATTTAAACCAAACTTAATTTCTCCATGAGACTTAAACTTTCAAGGAAGGTAAACAGTGTATTGTTTGTTCAACTTTGCAAATGGAGGTTTAAAAAAACATTTTTCAGTCAAGTTCTTTGTAGATAACCTTTAAGCTTTTATCTTTTGTGAATTCAGTAGCTTTATCATGTCCATGGAATTGCATATAGCAGCTAGTATTGTCACTAGGTTCCTGAAGCTACAGAATTATACCACCACTGACCTCATGATTCGGTCTTACTGTGGAACTACTCTGAGCATATCTAGCCTTGGGACAAAAAAAAAACCCCAATTTGTGATCTTTGTGCATAGAATAGAAACTGAAATGTTTCCATCTGATTCCTGGGCTAACTTTCTTCACAGCTCATATCAAACCCTTCCATACTCAATGAGGTAAGCAGGTGGCAGAGCAGCAAAACCAGATCACAACTTTAATTTTTCCGCAGCATTTAATCTATACAGCTGAGATATATGTGGTTATTCTGGCTGAGTTAGTGTTTACTTGAATTAAAATAATTCTGATTCAAAGAATAAATCTTTTTAGTTCACCATCATATGGTATGTATCCCTAGATTTATCTTTTTTCTTCCCCTGCATTTCCAATGTTGCCTAATAGGAATGTAGTAACCACTTTAGTGGATTTTCCTACTAAATGTAATACCTGTGCAATCCAAGCCTTCTTTGGTATTTCAACAGCTGCCTCACAGAATGCTCTTTCAAACAACTCGAATGTCAATTCTACTGTGTCTTTTAAATGAAGCTTTTTGAGTTTTATATGTATTACTAGAAAAGTTGCAAGTTTCCCAAGCAGACAGATTGGTACAACAAAATGGATTAATGACAATTTTTGAGTGTTCCAATCATCGCTCCATGCTTAATATACAAATTTGCAGAAAGACAATTAGGTAACTAATTTCAGTTCCTGTGCCAAAGGATGAACTATAATAAGCTTTAGGTATGTTCTAAGTGGAAAGGATTAACATTGCATGAGGCTGAGCCTTGAGCAATTCAAACTCAGTGAAAGATGGTTGAATTTTTACAAGTTGTCTAATCACAGAAAAACATGTTTTTGCTGTAGGACAAGGGTGTTCAGGTTTTTTCCTGTTGCCTTGGTTTCTCTCCAGTTGTGAAGTGACCGTGTGTCTCCTGTTGTACGTGGGCTGCAAGTTCACTAATGCAAGTGATCCTGTCAGGGAGCTGAGGTAGTAGAACATAACTGTGTCACAACACAGTAGAGTGTTTTGAGCTGAAAACAAACATTTGTGTACAAATGTTACAAAAAGAACAGCATCAACTTTTATCCCAGTGTCAGAATGCTAAGTGAATTTACTAAATTAATTTTGCAATAATCAGGAACAATAAAGATAACATTATGCCGTTTCCATAACTCTAACCAAAATCTCGCTTGCATTTTTCTGTTTCATGATTTAAATGTTTGCTATTGGGATGGGAATATATTCCTTAATTTATATATAGATGTCCTATAATTGAAAACCCTATCTTCTCTGGACTACCGAAAAAGCTAAGCTGCAGAGGGTGGGGATCAAACTAAAGAAAAAAACTGAAAACTCCAAAAATGTTTGTACATAGGTAAAGAAATGGCAGTCAGAAAAGTGAGTGTTTCTGGATAGCTGAAAAGTGTGTGTCAAGTTTTCATGAACTGTAATTCAAGCATAACTTATGACAAAAGATGAAAGAATTTTAGATCTTAGCAGAGAATTGCTTATATTGAATTTTGGAAGTTATATAAAAGAAAAAGTTCTGGATTCAGTTGTCACAGTGCTGTCAGAATGGCTACCTGCTGGTTAAGGAAGAGTGACAGGTAGCATCTCATCAAAAGGGCCTTTATTCACTCCAAATAATGAAAAACATCACACCATTTCACCAGAACCTTCCAGCTGATAAAGGTGATTGGTGCTTTATTCATGCATTTATAAGAGAAGGCGTTCTAAACAGGCAGTGTCCTTTCTACCCCCCTTCTCGGAGACCTTCTCTTTTGGAGAACTTTGACAAAGGAAAAGCCTCAGAATGACTGAAAGAGTCAAATAAAAAGAAAAGGTATTGAAAAAGTACAATTCCTGTAATAGAACTGTTTCTTCTACTGTGATTGCATGCCAGTAGTTGCTGTGTCCCAAGAAAATGAAGAACTGGATGGGTCAAATTCTGCACTCTTGTGTTCATATGGCTCCTCTTGGCCTCAGTAAGAGACATGTTATCACAGAAATGCTTTATCTTATGCTAATAACTTGGTGAATGCTTCCCTGTCTTACCCTCTTCAGAGGGCTTTGCACCTTAGGCAGTAAGAATGAGGTATGGACAAAGTATGTGAGCGTGCACCTGTGTGCCAGAGGTAGTTCTGAGGATGGAGTAAAGCATCTGACTGCTTCATGTAATGGTGTGGTAAGATACTTTGTGGAACAGTATTAATAATTTAATACTATTAGTAAAATATTAAGCCTTTTACCAGTATAAAAGTATGTACAATTGTACATGGTGATGAAAGTTAAATGTTAAGGTTCCCAAGAGGGAACGCCTTCAGCCAGATATAAATCTAATACAGCCTCTCTGGCTTCATCTGAGGGATGACTTCTGGCAGTACCTGAGGGCCTGCTGCTTTCAGCTTGTTTTCTCCCATATATATTTAAAAAAATATATAAATAAACAAATGAAGGTAGTCCCTTCACCAAGGTATCTTAGCAGCTTAGAGAGAAAATAGAAGATGCTTTGGAGCAGACTCATCATGGTTGAACTTTCTGATGTGCAATGCTGGGAGTGTGAATAGCCAATCCTTTAAAAAGGGATATAATGATTAACTCAGAGTCAGGTCTGTTTTCTGTCGTGTCATAGTGCCTGCACCACACATGTCAATGCCAGCTGGCTCATGTGCCTGCATGTATGTCCTGCACTGAGACAGGTGATGCTTTCATGTGGTGAGACCTTGAGCAGAGCAAATCATGGTACGAATTTCCACCCTCTCAAATTCCTAAGCTGCCTGTCACTTTTCCCTCTCTGCCACATCTCCCAGTCCCTGCTGCTGGCACACAGATAAGGGTTCACCTCACTGATCAGGTCAGAGTGCTGGTGTAGATGCACCTGGCCAGGCAGGTATAAATCAGGAGGAGGGCACGAGAGCAGGTAGAAAAATAGGCTTTTTCTGTGAGGGAGAAATTGGAGCATTCCCACAGTCAGACATTTTCTACAACCATCTCTCTGATACTCCAGATAAATATATGTAAACAGACTAAATAAATAGCATATGCTTTATTAAAATAATGCTTTCTTTATTTCTTTATTTATTTATTTAGTATTTCAGGTAACATTCTATTTATTTCTGTGTTCAAAGCTATTTATGTAATGGTTATGCCAACCAGTGCTTGTTATGTGTACTGGAAGGCAGAAAAATGCTTTGGCATTTAAGCAGTGAGGATGAGTTTGGAAGATTGAATCGTTCTGGCATCAGTTCCACTACCACTAATGGGGAACATTTAGTTTTGTTGAAGTTTTGCAGATGGTTGAAACCTAACCCTTGTCAGGTATAACTGCTCCTATAACTTCAGAGAAAAGCCTCTCGTCTCTGTGAGTTACCCATCATTTTCAATTGATTTCCAGTCAAACTGAATAGAACTTGAAAAAAAAAAGAGGAGTTTTTGACCTAGTGATGCAGTATTTTAATTTGTGATACAAGGAGATCTGCATTAGTTGACCTAAAATCTTGGCTAGGGTGGTCTGATATAAATCGATAGATTATCTAAGTAGAAATATGCTTAATTTCTTTAACAATTATGTTTGAATTCCTTTAATAATTATGTTTCATTTTAGTACACATATTAGTACAGCTTTTTCCTACGCACAATATATTTGAGGCAATTTTATTTAAACAACTATAAATGCTGGCTTATTTACTGAAAAATTAATTTCCCATAAATACAGCTCAATGCAAATTATAAGTTAAACATGAAATGTTCCCAGTAAATTGTTTACAGAAGCTTTTTCTATCGTGCATGGCATTACAGCACACAGCCACAGTGCCTGCCAATGTGTCTGGCCCCTAAAGTCAGCAGCCTGGAGTCAGATTTGGTCTGAACTGTTGTCCAGGTTTCAGCTAGAAAAATTCCTCCTCAGTAGCTGTTACTGTGCTGTGTTTTGGATTTAGAATAAAAATGGTGTTGATAACACACTTATGTTTTGGTTTTTTTGCTAAGCTGTGTTTATCTTAAGTATTTTCCTGTCTCATATTCTGACAGTGAGAAGGTACAAAGAAAAAACAAACTGGGAGGGAGAATAACTGGGGCAGGTGACCCAAACTGACCAAAGGGATATTCCACACCATAGAATGTCATGCCTAGTATATAAACTGGGAGGAGTTACCCGAAAGGGGGGCTGATCTGGTTTGGGAAAGGGGGTCTGGCATCAGTTAGTTCATGGTGAGCAACTGCATTGTGCATCACTTGTTTTTTAGATGATGATGATGATGATTATTATTATTAGCCATTATTATTTACCATTATAATTGTTGTATTTTAATTCATTTTCAGTTATTAAACGAATGCAAAAATACTGCATTGCTAGATGAAGATACATGAACAGTGAAGGGAAGGATATTTTCCTCCTTTGTCCCATGTCTGCTGAACAAAAGCCCCCACAGATCTGGACTTCATTCAAGCTGTAGGGTGGTTGCTACCCAGCCTCTCCTGGTCTGAAGTGCTCTTGTGTTGCAGCTTCTCCAGTTGTGGAAACAAGAACAGCAAAGAAGTAGTCATAATGAGATTGTTTGAATTTTTATTTAATAACATCTGGAAATTCCAGAAGAGTTCTCATCTCTGAACCATGGCCTCTTGGTATCATTTAATTGATAGCATTTTGGGGCACTTTACAAATTAAATTTCCATAGCAAAAACGTTCATATTATCCTTAACTTAAATATTGTCCCAAAACATTAAATATGCAAAAATGAAATAATTGAACATTAAGGTTTCCTACTTCAAAGTTATTAGTTTTCATATTTGTTTGACAAGCTACATTCAGTCTTTCAAGTGTTGATCTAAAACTGATGTCAGCACTACATCAGAGTGGTGTGTGAGCTCTGATGTCAGCACGTGGGCAAGTGTCAAGTATTCACTTCAAATGTGCTTCTCATCACTTCAAAAGGGTTTTGGTCTCCCTGGTGTGCAGGAAAGATGTGGCTCACAACAGGATAAGTGTTTGTACTTTAAATGCTAGTGTGTTCCTCCATTCCAAGTCCAGGTTTACAAGTAAATTGGTGACAATGGAGAGGTTGGCTCTGTTGTGGTCACCTCACCTTCTGCATGCAGAAAGGAAGAACAAATGAAATTCTGTTTAGTCATGGTTTTGAAGGATGGAAAGTCACATGTTGGTACTGGAGAGAGGAGCCATGTCATGCCTCAGTAGGTCTCCAGAGGATAGGCACCCACCCAGTGCTCTCACACAGCTGTCTCATCAGGGCTTTCTCCAGGACTCAGCACCCAGGTAGGCCTCAGAAAGGGAATTTTTGTCTCCAATGTGTATGGTCTTAGTGGCAATATCAGAAGAATAAAAATAGCACTCGCGAGGCTTCACAGTATATTGGAGTGTGAAGTGCCAATTCATTTTCTGTTCCTGTAGTTGTCTTAAACTTATGCCTTTCCACAAAGAGCTGACAAGAGCAATCCATCAACTCGTTCCCCCCGCCTTTATATTATAATGGGTTTGTCTTTTTTTTCCTGTTTGGTTTATTTTGTTCAAAGTTAGTTTGTTTTTTGAGTACTTGCTTCTTAAACTCAGAACAGGCAAAGAAGAAGCTCCCTTCCTGTAAATGAGGCACCCCAGTACAGAGTGGGGAGCCACCACAAAAGTTAAAGGCATTGCTCTAGACCTCCTTTATGGAGGTTGTGTTTCCTTCTTCTACACAAAACCCAAAATAAGTACAAACTTACAGCAGCTGCTGGTTACTGATGAAAAGAGAGAGGTCCAGTGTCAAGCCCAGCCAGGGCTCTGATGATCCCAGGAGCACACCCCAAGCTTGTTCTTTAGTTTTCATCAGTGCAGACTGGAATATGCCTGCCCAGGAGGGCTGTACTCATGGCTCAGTCATTACTCAAACCTCACCATTGGGTTTTCTTTTCACTTTTCATGATATCTGACAGAATTCTTCTAGTAAAATTTAAAGCCATTCTGTTGGAGCTTTGCCCATACAAGAGATGGATGTATTATTCCTATACCTATTTTTTACAAGGTTGAAATTACCAAGCTTTCTTATGCCCTCCATGTGCTTCTCTAAACAACCAGTTCCAGCTCGCACACTTCTGACTATTCTTGTCATTCCTTTCTCCAATTATTTTACAAATTTTTAAGTAAAAATGCAGTTTTTCCATCCAGCTCAGAGCTGAGTATCACAGGTTCAGCATCTGTGTTGCTTCCTATTGATTTATGTTCTGTTTTACTCAAACCATTTCCTCAATTTGTTGAGTTTTCTTTGAATTTTATTTCATGTGAAAGTTTAACTTAGGCTTATCTTCTCTTAGTAAAAATACTGAGTAACACTGAAGCCAGGATGATAGATTTGTGTAGAACACTACCTCCTGTTTTGGCAGCAAAACACTGGTAAGTGTTTGAAAGATACAGCCTTTACTGCCCTTGCATTATTTTCTCTTCCGTTGAAAAACCAGCACACTGGCACGTTGCTTTTCCTAAAACTATTTTAATTCCTGAGCTTTGCAAAGGTGTGCATGTGACCGTATTGCAGTGCCTGCTATATGATTAAACCAGCTGAAATTTCTGATCCTTTATGGTGCTGAAGCATAGGATTTTTTAAATTAGAAAGAAATAGAAAAATTATTTTAAAAAGCTCTTCTAGCAAAAAATTCTGTTCTGGGACTCTAATATTTTTTCATGACTGTTACAATAAATGAGTACATGCATGAGCCTAGAATTAATGTTGTTGTAATTAAGCTGCTCTCAAAGTCATTAGATATTTTAAGCTGTTGAGCCATTTTCCAGCCCATTAACTTTATTTAGACATAATTATATTTTTTAACATGTTGGTCCAGAGAATGCTGTGATCATGATTATACATATGCCACAGTGCAGTAGACCTACAGCACAATGATGTATCTTTATTTTGGGTTATTTGTATGACCCCACATATCTCATGATGAGTTGTGGGGGATTTTTTTTCGCGGGGGACGAGGACGGAGGAAGGGAGATGCTTTGAGGTGGGGGTAGGGTTTTGGTTTGCTTACTATTTGCATTTTTCTCTGGAGTTTTCACACTCTTTGTCTTTGGCTGTTATTGCTTCTTCAGTTGTTGCTTCTTCTCCTGTCATGACTATTGTAATTACACCCCAGCTCTCATTTCACAGTTGGCATCCTGCTAGCAAAAGATGATGGTATTACATGGAATCATTCCAGAATCAAGAGAATTCCCTGTTTTGCTATGTTTGTGAATCTGTTGTGTCATTTAAAGCTTCATTTATCCCTTGAGTTCTGGTGGTCAGACAAATATAAAACAAGGAGTAAGAAACTGGCCAAGTATTTCTTTCTGCACAGAGGTAACCCACAAACTTTCAGCCAGGAGTACCCTTGTTTGTTGGATGGAGATTGAATTGTGGCTTTAAAATTCATGTGTCACAGCTTAAGGAATAGCTTCACATTTTGCCTTTTAGGAAGATGCTGGGAAATCTCTGCTTATGAACAGGAGCCTCTGAGAAGGGTTTAAGTGTTTGCTTGGAGAATTTCAGGGAGAATAAAAATTCAGGGACAGTTTCATTAATTCCCTTTTTCTTCAAGAATATTTTTAACAGTGAGAAATGTTCCCAGTTCTTATTGACACCATGCTCTGTTACATAGGTACCTCCATATTAATTAACAGGGCATCTCAAATCTGTGTTGTATCCAATGATGTGCTTTTAAGTTTAAAGTGAGGCATCTTATCCAGAGCACATCCAGGCAGTCTGATTCCCTACAGGGGTAGTTTAGTACAGATTGACAGGATCCCCACAGGCTGATACTCAGAGCTGGAAACTGCTAGACAAAATAAAGATAGGGACATTTAAAGAGTGCTTTTCTTTTGAGTCCTTAGGCATCTTACTCAGAACTTCAGAAAACTGATACCATTGCCCTGGAGTCTCTCTTGAATTAGGTCTGAAGAACTTAGCACAGGGTTTGTGCAAGTGGTACAGGCCAAAAATATTTTCATCCGTAGAATGTAACAGCTTTTGCCCTAGAGATGAGAGCACTGGGTTTGATTCCTCCTTCAGCTTCAAGGGCTTTAAATCCTCCCACACAATAGAATGCTGACAGTGGAAAAATACTAAGGAAGATGTAGGAATAAAGATCAAGACAATCCTTAGCACAGGCCCTGATAGCAGCTCTTGATTGATCGAGAGAATCCTGTGTTATATTTGACCTGTCCTTACTGGGGGGCATTGCAGTCCTGATCTATCCAACTTTGCAACACAGGGCAATCCTGCAGTTAATGAATCTTGGGAATTTGGATACCTAGAGACTGAAGGAGGAATTTTCTCCCAGTTTTTCTTACCTTATATACTAATATCATTGAATATGACTTCCCTCTACTCTTCACTTAGATGCCGTATGAATGTGGTAGCTGGAGCTCGTATTGTTTGGGTGTGATGTGAATAAGCCCACCAAAATGAGAGAGGGAAGGTATTCTCTTGCAGAGGTTTTTGGCTCTAATCTAGGTGTTCTTACTCCAAGCCACCTTTTGGGCACAGTCAGCCTCCTAATGGGAATTAAAATCAAACAAAGAAGCACCTTATGAATTCAGACATTTCTTGCACTACACAGGGATAAGAAAAAGCTTTGGGAAATTAGGAATGGAACTGATGCACTTCCATTCTTAGCTCTTTGGTGAATTTCACTGTTTATGACTAAATTGAAACAAATAATTTCAATTATAATGATATTTTGAAGGAATGAAACTCACTAATGAAAAGTGGGTAAGCAACAATATTTAATTAATGCATTTAATTACTGCACCTGATCATTGTGCGTAATTAATCACTGTGTCTAACTAAGATAACATTAGCTATGAATAAGCTATGTTGGTTTGAATGGAAAACCATCTTTCCACTACCAGTCTCAAAGGAAGAATTTTCCATTACACATTGAATTGCCTTGCTCTGTGGATATTGAACTCTTTCTTCCAAGTAAAGCAAGGAGGCATGCTTGGAGGGCTGAGCTAAAGCTTCAGCTGCAGTTTCATGTTGCTTGTGCTGCTTTAGTCTTTGTAGCTCTCTTGTTTGTGGATTATCATTTACTTATATTTTATAACTGTTCCAGTTTCAGTGCTAGGCAGCGTTGGTAGGCACATAACTCTCCCAGGAGCAGGGAGTCTGGATTAAGTACCCGAGAGCAAGGTGTTGTACACGGGAAAAGCACCTACAAATTTCAGTAGTGCACTGTATTTTACATTTCTTTCTGATCTTTCTAATTTCCTATATTGTACCATTGCTCCTGTAAATACAAGTAATATTTTCTGAAGGTTTTTTTTCATATCAGCATAGGAAATATGTGCCCATGCTGTAGACCACCAACATTATATAGACTAGATAGAGTGTGTTGTGTGATTGTCAAAGGCGGAATCACACACTTCACTCTGAAGAGATTAGCAACAATATATTCTATAGATATGAGCCAGTGAGATAAAAAAGTTCAGTGGAAAAGGTGATTTAACAGGATTTGTTGGCAAGGTACACTGGAGTATTTACTGAATAGAGGACAGGGTCAAACAAAACTGTCAGGGACACCTCCCTGTTGAATCATGTGGTTTGGAAAGCACTTTATTGAAAGCACCTTTTAGAAATGCATTCTAAATTCCTCAGAAGGGGATTTAGCTGGATTCAGACTCAGTCCCAGACTTGGTCAATGGTTTATGTCTAAAGGATTCGATATGCGTAATCAATGTTTTATATCACTTAGCTAAAATAGCAAAATGTGTGCGTTGTTATTCCAAATTCACTTGCTGAATAAGGATTCTCTCAAACTCAAGGACTAACCCTGAGAGCTATCCCTACTCAAGGAGAGATCCTGGTGTGCAAGCCTGCTGCCATGCATTAAAGCTCAATGGTGTCATGGCTACCTGCTGTTTATGGAGCAATATGGTTCTACTCAAATGTTCCAGGTAAATAGCATGCTTGGAGACCAGTAGGTATGAAGAATGCTGAAAAGGCTATGGTTCATTACTCCTGACTTATCTTTGAAAAAACTAAAATAAAGGAAAAAATTTCCAATTATTCAGCATAATAATTGGAACTAATAAAATTGGTCTGTCACTTCTTTCTAGAACAACTTGTAGTTTTCACTTACAGACCTGCAAGTATGCTATCAATATTTTGGTGCATTATATTGTTTGTAGTAGTTTATTGATTTTTAAAATCTCTAAAGGATTTCTTATATTGAATTCTTAGGGAAATAAATGAACTGTTCTCATTATATTGTACATCTCAGCTTTTCTTCTCTGATTTGTAGCCCAAAGAAATGCAAAACTTCTTTTTGAAAGCAATTTGCAGGAACACGATGCACAAAACATTCGTTAAGAGTCACAGTAGTGACCTGAAGCAAATTGGAACAAGAGCATTGCTGTTCCTATACATGTGCAAACCTGATGGGTGATGAGAATAAACACAAACACACAATTTCAGTGAGTGACTCTATTTGCAGAGAAATAGTCAAAGCACTAAAATCACATTTCATTCCCTTGTATTTGCAGTTTGGAGAGAACAAACATTATCTCTCAGCCTTTATAGTCAACTGGACTTTAAGAACCACTACCAATATTGATAAGGTTGGAGATATAACCAAGCCTATTTTCCATTTAAGTACACGGGGAGGATTAAAAGCACAGGCATTTGCTGGCTCTTGGTGGTGAGGGCAGAGAACATGACCATCCAGTCAGTACCAACATAGATATATTGAATACTGACAACTGTGTATCTGGGTCTTGTGTTTCTGTGCTGCCTCTCAAATTAACTACGAATTTCTGCCTGGAGGCTTAGTACTCTACTGCTGACCTGAAGATGCATAGACATCAAAGGATCTGGTCAATCAACTTTCAGGAGGTTGAGGAAGAAATTTTTTTGACACTGATATGATGTATGAACTCCTCAAAAATTTCCTTTTATGTTATTTGCATACTTTTATCTCTAGGCACTTGCATCAAGTCTTCCTCAGTGGGGAAAGCTACAGTGTCTCCAGGATTTTGGTTGCTTAGTAATCCAGAGGAGTTGCTCAACAGCATGTTGGAGCCCTCTCTATAGCCATGTTTTTTCTCTCTCTGAAAAATTAGGGTAAGGAAGGCTGATGAGCAGTCAGATCTTGGCCTAGTAGGAAGATGTCACCCAGCAGGAACACAAATACAGACCTGGAAACCTGAAAGTATCCCATGATCAAGCACATAAATAATGTCATGGGGCTGAGGAACTCAGCTGCTCCCCCCTGAGATGCTCACAGACAAGGCAGCAAGAAGCCTTCAGGGATTAGTCCCTTTTGCCATGGGACTTTGTGAGAGAACCATTGTTCCTCACTGTCAGTAGACACTGACACCATCTTTCTCCTTCCATTTCTGTGCCTTCCCACTGGCAGAGTGTAAGTTCTCTTGGACAGGCAGCAACTGCAGGAAATCACCTCCAGCCTGGTTTGAGAATCCCCCACCAGCATCTTTATGGGATCTGTCTCATAGGTTAACAACTATATATTTCAATTGAAAGACAGAATAAGTGAGCGCAGTTATAATTTCTCTTATGTACTGTTAGTAAGTAAGGCTAATAGGTTTTTGTTGTCTGGATTTCTCACTCCCCCAGATTCAGCCACACAGACTCAGCTAAAAAATTACAGTTTAATTTATCTTAAATAGAGAAGTTCTGTTTTCAATTATTTTCTGTCACCTCCCAAAGGACTCCTATCTTGGTATTTATTTTTCAGTTGGAGATTACTGTTACTATCCTTGCATCATTTATTAGCTGGTGATGGTTCTTGCTGACTTGGTGGAAAGATTGCTGAGGAAAACTAATATACTAACATTCCTACTGTATTAAGGACTGTATGTTAGTTTAATGGAAGTAAGGGAAAGAGGTTTTTCCTTTCGCATTTCATCAGAAATCAAAATTGAATAATTTATTTCATCCTGAAATTGAAAGCAACATCTCTTAGAGAAAATTTACATGGAAAAAAAACCTGTAGTGTGTTTCGTGTTCTTACTCTAAAACCCAGCATACTAACTCAAGTCTTCATTTTTATATCTGTTAACCTAAGGAATGTTAACTGAATATATCTGACTGACATTTTTTCTGTCATATTTCATTATTGGAGATAGTTTAGATTTTGCTAAGCCAGTCAAGTACCCCAGTGATCCTTTAATTATTGTGTCATCCTGGTGAATGATTATGTTGCTTATTTGTTGAGGTATGTACTGAGCCACTCTGATCTCAAAATAAATTGAGAATATAATTCTCATTGTTTTAGCAAGCTTACATTTTATTTTTTGTGGACCTTAAGTTCTTTATAGCACAGTAACACATGTAGCAAACTGCTGCTTCCAGAGTCAGTTGCTGTTGCTCTCCTTATCAGCATGTCATGTATGTACACTGGGACGTTACCTTATTGCCTGATGGACCTATTTGTATTTCAGCTAAAAGCTGAAAGCTCTGCCTCATAAAGGAAGAGATCATTCCATTTTCCTTCAGTCTCACCCTCTTTCACTTTTCCCATTTCTCCTTTTTACATGAGTGTCTAAATAGGAAAAAAAAAAAAAAAAAAAAGGCAAAGCAACAGCCAAACAAGAAACTACTGAGGAAGAGAGTTTTAAGAACTTCATTCCATGTCCATGTTTTTTGCTAATACATTCTCTGTATTTCCTCTGATAACTTTTATGTAGCTAGACTTATGGATTCAGGGAGTCTTGTGTTCTGTCCTTTTCATTGCTGGAATTTGTGTTGGGAAGAGTCTCACTACTGTCTAGTACAGATTTTCAATAGAGCCCTGACAGCCTGACTTGTCTTGAATTCAGAGTCACAAGTGGAGCTGCTTGACAAATATTGAGTGTTGTAAATGCGCTGTAAAAGGAATTACTCATTTTCTCTGTCCCTCAGTGATGTGCAAGCATAATTAATAGCTGTAAAGCTTTCTCAGTAGGGTTTTCCTTGGTTAGAAGTCCTCAGCAATCACACATTCTGATGTTCACAGAATGCAGGAATAGAATTTCTGGATTAAAGTGGTTTTAATATTAAAGTCATTTGTGAATACAAATATTAAAGCATATGTGCATACATATGTCTTCTTAGGGGTTACCATCTGCCCATGGCACATACATGATAGCTGGCATTTTTCAGGAAAAGCAGAATAATCCTATTTTTGAAATAAAATAACATATATCATAAAGTACATATTCCAGCTCAGCGGGCATCCTCTGACTGATTATGAAGATAGTGAATCTGTGTAGTTTTTCTTCTTTCTAACACATTAATCTTTGAGATATAATTTAATGACAGGCAATTGTTTGAATGCTGTTTGTCTCTATAAAGTCCCTCAAGGATGTTGATCTGATGTGTGATAATGAACAAATATTTTTTAATGTCTTGTATTAGTGTTCCACAGGGTCATATCACAGGAGGTGATTTCAAAGTATGATATTCTTGTTGAATAACCAGTGAAGACAGAACAGTAGAATTTGCTAAAATAACTACATTACACAGTTTTTTTTTTTTTGTTGGATTTGCTGTTTGTTTTGTTTTTTTTTTTTTTTTCTGAGCTACAACTATGAGCTGTTGCACTTGCTTTCAGAGAAAATATTCACAGCTGTTATGCATATCTGTCATATAGACTAGCTGCAAGTGACTGCATTGGAAGCAGAGAGCACTTACTACTAGTCTAAATAAAGCATTAGAAAGCACTGATAGGTGAACAACAGAGACTAGACATACAATGTTATTGCTCCATCTTCCTCCACAAAGAATCACAGCGACCCAGGAGATTTACAGGATACTTTTCCTTGGGTATGGCTGATGGGGAGTTACTTTTCTTTGAAGCAAACCTTGTAGAGTTATGCCTTGTACTGTCAGATAGAAAGGTGTAGGTAACACATCAGTGTTTTGGCTACTGCTGAGTAGGGCTTGCACAGCATCGGTGGTCTCTCCCAGCATTCCCTCCTTACCAGGAGGCTGGGGGTGGGCAAGATCTTGGGAGGGAACATAGCCAGGAGAGCTGATCAAAACTGACCAAAGGGATATTCCGTGCCATGTGATGTCTTCTCAGCAGAAAGAGCTAAGAGAAAGGAGGAGTCAGATGGGGGCTATTCAGCATTATGACGTTTTTCTTCTGAAACCCTGCTTCCTGGGAAGCAGCTGGACATCACCTACTGAAGGGAAGTGGAAAATTAATATTTTATTTTCCTTTGCTTCTGCATCTGGCCTTTGAGTTTGCTTTATTAAACTGTCTTTATCTCAACCAATCAGCTTTTTGCATTTTATTTTCCTCTCCCTCTGTCTTGCTGAGGAAAAGAGTAATAAAACAGGTTGGTGGGCACCTGGCATCATGCCTAGGTCAAACAACCAGAGTCCTTTAACAAGGCATCTTTAAGTAGCTCTTCTAGCATGATTAACTGCCAAAAGGGACTGAATGCCAGGTTTCTTTCAGCTGGAATAGAAAAAATTTTATCTAAACCCCTGAAGCAGCTTCTACTTGTAGAAATCGTATTGCTGTCTCTAAGGTCCTGTGATGAATTAGGGAAAATATTAATGAAAAAGCAAGGGATTTAAATAGTGTTCCATCACTCACAGTAACAAATGTTAAAATATAACTAGCAAGCCAAGTCCTGTACCTGCCCATGCTGTTTAAGTGCAGGCTGTTCTGACACTTATGGTAACAAATGGTTCCAATGAGACAAGAACCTAATAAAACCCCATTTTCAACACAGTTTTTTCTTTATCCACAACACCTTCAAGAGCTTCATGTTGTGCCCCAAGACCTAGGAACACTTACAGTGGGAGACACAGTCTTTGTCTCTGTGCAGGACTCAGCCAGCCATGGACCTGTAGTTTCTACTGGCTCATGAAACTTGTGAAAATTTCATATGTTTCAGCTTTTTTCTTGCTTTTTTACATTTGATTGAAAGTGATCTGCGAGTTCATAAATCAGTGGGAAAGGCAATCACAGAATGTTGGAAAATCTAACACTAGCCCCATGAAGTTCTCACCTATTCTGTGTCTCAGTAATGCTGTATTCCTCATTAGTAGTTTCAAAGAAAACATCTGGGTTCTCAAATGTTTTCTCCTGCATTTGTATGTCTTTATAACACAGATGTGAACAGCTTAATCTGTTCTCAGCTTAATCAGAGATATGACCTTATATAGAGTGTTTATCCACAAATTCAGAGAGTTCATCAAGGTGCTTAAGTATGTGCTTGTATTAAGAAGCTAAGTAGCCCTGCTGACTCCAGTTATGCATACTTTAGGACTTTGATGAGGAAGTTTCAGAATATGTGGATAAAGAGCTGGTACTTTCCCAAAGTAAATGAAGGGATGAGCTGAGACATATAAAGAATTAAAACAAAGAAGGGGTGGAATAAAAAGTTGGGTGTACTGAAAAGAGGAATTTTGAGGCGAAGGTAGCTGGGAAGAATTAGCTGTTTCTTCTAAGCTCATTAGCACAACTTAGATGAATGCTGAGGGCCGTGGCAAGTTAAAATCGGATGGCTGAAACTTTTAGTGCCCCTCATCACCTTTAATGCCCAGAATTAAGGCAATCTGATCCACCTGTGAATCAGCTCTGCACCAATTAACTTCTGATCCCAATATTGCAAGCTGAATCTAAATCAGGGACAGAAGTGGTAATAGGAGCATCAAAATGATTCAAAACTGGTAGTGAGCTTTATTTTCTATCTTATAAAAAATTATTGCCATTCATAGTCTAGGATTGATTGTACTTTGATGGTGAAACATATAATCCCATTGCCTTTTGATTAAGTGCCTTGCAAACCTCCCTGTCTTCAGTGGGGCTTCATTTTTGAAACTAATGGCAGCATTAATCTTGGAGAGATGATTCGCAGAGCAAGGTACTGCTCAGCATGAACAAGGTTGTGCATTAAGGGAAAGCTGGTTCTACAGGGGGGTTAGGCTTAGCTCCCTCTGTGATTAATCATCTTCCTCCCAGCTGCTGCTCTGATTTTTTTTTTCTTTAATACACTTCAAATGCAAACAAGAGCACAAACGTACCTGTGGCTAAAACTAGCTCACAGCTGTCAAAGTTGTTTTTCAAACACAAAAACAGACACGAATCAGACACCATTTTTAATCAGAGGTATTCCTACTTTTATTTGCTTCAGTATTCTTCAATCCTTGTCCTGTTAGTTAGGTAACCAACTCTTTAACAGGCCAAATCCATTCCTTACTCTCATAGACAATAGGCTGTTTTCCTTACCTCATTGAACACTGTCAGCATGGCACTTATAAATCTACAATTAGGAAAAAAGATTTAAGCAAATAAAACATAAAACACTACTCCACTGCAAATTCCCACTCTCATTTTCTCTTACAGTTAGTCACAAGGCCAAATAGCAGAAAACAAGATGGATATTTTCAGTTAAAATATTCTAGAAGGGTTTACTGGAAATAATTCTGAAACTAAACTGAAGTATGGAGGGCAAGGAAACATAGCCAGAAATGTGGCTGTTTTTGAGACTAAAAATTAGGAAACAAAGGAAAACATATTGTGAAGTCTTACAAGAGGAGAGGTTAGCAGTGGGGTCTCAGGGAGATCTGTTAAACAGATCCATAAATTACCTGGAGAGATGAATAATGAGGTTAGACAATTTGTGGATGCTACAAAATTATTCAGGCTTATTAAAAAAAAGAAGTCACAGAAAGTTATGGAAAGTTGTCATGACATTTTGGATGGATAATGTATAACTATTAAATGATCAATGGCCCAGAGAAAACAAATGATTACTCTGTGTTTCTTTTAATGTAAGAACTCAGAAGCATCGAGTGAAACAATTGGGAAACAGGTTTTCAACAGATAGGTTGATTTTCCTTTACAATTTTTTTTTTTTAAACTGTGTCCCAGGTGTTCTGGAGACTAAAAATATGAATGGTTCAAAGAGCGCTTAGCCATGCATCTAGACATTGAGAAAAAAAATCAAAAGTTATTAAACATCAAAACAATTATATAAAAATAGCTAGCTCTAGGGAATTGCTCTCCCAACAGAAGACACTGTCCCAAAATACAGAGTTGCAATCTACTGGAAAGAATAAACCATTTGTTAGGAAAAAGAAGGAGCTTGCTACCATTTGTCACAAATTATTCTTCTTTCCTTTTTTTGCATTTTCCGTTTTACATTTCCTTTCCTCATGGTTATTCCAATGGCCTTCAAACAGGGAGATGCTACTCTGCTATCAGGAGCTGACTGCATTCCCCTTAATGCCTGTTGTAAACCAAATGTCTTGGTATCATCAGAATTTAAACAGCAAAGCAAATTTCATTCAATGGTGAGAGGAGAATCTAGTTGCCAGTAACTTTAATATGTTGATCATCCCAGTGACAGCCAAGCCAGGGAGCCAGAGCAAAGATGTGTCTTACACCTGCACCTAGAGAACCATTAGCCCTCTCTGCACTGATCTTGCATGAACAATTTAGTATCTGAACTCCAGGTTTGAGGAGTACAATTAATAAATATCATTGTGTCTACAGGACAAAACCTCTTTTTAATCTGCAAAACACTAAAATTTCCTGGCAAAATGTCCAGCTAGTATTTTGTATCAGAGGTAACCTGTGGTGAAAGTATTTTCAGGGAAAAAAAAAAAAAAAAAAAAAAAGCAAATGTAATATAACACCAAAACTGGTCACTGAGTTTGGTGTTATAAGAAGAAATCCAGAAATCCAGATGACTAATACATAAAGTTTGAAGTTTGCAACCAAGAAAACCTACACTGTTTATGTTGCAATGACGTGTCTCAGACTCATGGAGTTAGATGTTCCTGATGACTTATAGCAGGTGCCTGGAGACAGGCTGCACCTCCTTTCCTTCTCAAGAGGCATTTTTATTGTGTTTATGGTTATCCTGTCTATCATAAGGCTTTTGGAACCTCTGCTGATGCCTGGAATTGTTTCTTTTGATGGGCTGCTGCTCTTAAGATACTGCATGTTCTTTGTTTAATCACTGTGGTAAGCAGTTTTATCATTCAGCTGAATTGCTCTCTTAGCTTTAAAAAACATTGATTACAGGGTATGCAGTGACAGCACTCTTTTTTTAGACTTTAAAGCTGCAGACGAGCCCACTCAAGTATCTGGCTTCTTCTTTAACCTTTTCCTGCTAAAATATGCAATGAACAAATGCATCACGTCCTTTGGCCTACTCTAATCTAAAACTTTCAGAAATACCCTGTGATTTCTTAGCCCTTTTCAGTGATTAGTTCTCATCCTTCAGGTATGTTTGATGAGCTGTGACACTCTGCCATGGGTACAGTATGTGTACTGCTGCTGACTTGTATTTCCAGTGCAAGGAGAGATGAAGGAACATGGCAGGCCCCGTGTGCTGTGGGGTCTATCCATGTAGTGCCAAGAGGTGGGCAAGCCCAAACGCTACATGAGAAGGAAATATTAGAAAACAAGTAAGGCAATGATTTCAAAACATCCTTGAGATTATGGTGGCTTGCTGAAAGAGCTTGTAAATACAATGGGAAGGTGAAATTCAGTCAATCATTTGCTATTAATTATTCACTGAGCTCTCATCTCCACTTAGTGGGAAATTGAACTAAACCTAGTGACCTTTGGAACAATTTCATTAATGCCTAACTGCTTTGCAAAACAGTTTGAAACCTGATTTACTGGAGTAATATTCTCTCTTCTTGTTTAAGAAGTATCTCTGAGGTCTGTTTTTAATAAAGTGTTACAGAGCTCTTGGAGCTAAAACCGGAACGCACAGTACGTGAAGAACTTTCACAGGGAACATTTAGAGTAATTGTGTCATGTAGTTGTGTTTATAGAAAGTTGTCATTTGATTGCAGTGGTTGTCACTAGACTTTTGCTTATAATCTTCTTTAGGAAAGATGAAAATGTTTCTCTTAAGTAGGGATATTGCACACAGTTTACAGCAAGGGTAACTCTTCAAGGGGTTTATGTGGTCATAGTGGTTTGCTTCCAAGACACTATGTGCTAGATATATTTCAAAATAAAAGAGCCCCACAAATTCAAACACAGGAAAACATTAACTAATCTGGTACCTAATAGAACAACAAAAAGTAAAGGTGTACCCTGTCATTTCTGTCACCAAACTGTAAAGTTAAGTGGACAGTGCAAATTAAGATTGTTAGCAGGAACCACCAAAATCAAAGATTGAGAAATTTTGCCTTGTTTAGGATGGCCTGCTCTATATTATTTCAGTTTTATGCCTCAGTAATTAAAATTGGCAGGGTTAAACTGGTTCCAAATTCAAATTATCACAATAAATGTACACATGAGGCTCAAAACTGAGTAAAATTTCTGTACTGATATATAATTTTTTGAAAGTGTGTCAGTTAAATCTGTTTAAGGACACTAAAGCTCAGCAAGAGACCTTGCAGGCCAAGTAATATCAACAGTAGTTTATGAGACACAAAATAGTTAAAAATGAGCCTGCAATACCACTGAATACTGGAGATTAAAAGGTAAATAATTCCTAAAGTATTACTAAAGCTTTGTTTATGTTTTGCCACCATTTTTGCAGTTTCCATGGCAACTCTGCCTGATTGCCAGAGCCCTGTAAGGCATTTCTTTACTCTGGCAAGCACAAGAACTGGTAAGCTGGCTGCAGGGATGCTGGCAGACTGGGACGTGCTGTTTAATAGCCTGAATGTCCCTCCAGAGATTAACGACTAGAGTGGCACCAAACAATCAGTCATCCTTGCCTTGGCTGTGATTACTTCACATCTCTTATGAAATGGGAGTTATTCCTAAGATATTTTGTTCAGCAAAGAAAGGCTTCACTGCAGAGATAGAGAGGGGAAAAATATTTTCTTTAACAAAGTCGTAAGTTTCCTGACATTTTTCTTCATTGCAATTTCCTATAATTTTAACACTCAAACAGTAAATTTGAGTATTTTGTTCTTACCTAAAAGAAATTCTTTTTTTAGGTAAGAATAAAAAGGATTCCAAGAAAAAAATAGGAGTGAAAAATTTTCTCCAGCTATTTATGAGAGGATACTTACCTGTAACTTCAGAAATGAACTTGAGTCAAATGACAAAAATCTGCTAGTGGAAGACCTCTGTTAGCCACTCTCCAAACAAATATTCTCTAACAAATAGACTCAGCATCTTACAAACTGTGTTATAAATTACAAACCTTTTGTTCTTCTTGGAAAAGCCTGTATCACCTAATACTAACAAAATATGCATCAAAATGTGCATCTAAAAGGAATTTCTTTTTCTTTCACCATTTCTGTGAGTGAACTTCTGAGGAGGAGTAAAACACTGGTATCTATTTAGTGACTACTTCTATAGACACTTTAACAACTCCAGATATGTATGTACCTGGAATATCACCTTTTCATAGCTGAACAGGAGTGCCTCTAACAGTGTGGAGACTTTGAGAGTCCCCAAGTCCCCATTCTTTATAAAGGCAGTGGTGCTTCATAATATTAAAGAATAGAAATGTAAAAATGCACAAATTTCAAGAGGCAATCCAGTACCTTTTTTGCATTGAAATGGATTCAAGGACACTCACATAAACCTTAACAGAAGCTTATTTGATCAGCAGTAAAAACACCTTCAAGAGGAAATTCTACAATCTGTGCAACTTTTAGTAGAAATTTACTGTTTTGAGGTTTTTTTCAGAACTAAAAAATCAAACTTATCCATAATATATTCATGCCTCTTGAACCTGTTTTCTCTCTACTTTTCTGGAGGATTCTCTTCAGTTTATTGGTATTTCTCAGAAAGGGTGGTACTGTGAATAAGGAAACATTGGCCTTGAATCGTGTTCATGTCTTTTCCCACCCAGTTCATGCATGTATTTTTAACAAGTTTCATTGTATTGACTTTTTTGACTCTGCTGACCCTATCTCCATTTTAACCACATAATTTGAACTGTGATCTAGTCCAGAGGGTTTGCGACTCTTTTGAAAGTTCACGTCATCTACAGAATTTGAAAGTATTTTTTTATGCCATGATTCAAGTAATTGCTGAAAAGATTGGAAACAGAACTATAATACAGCTGTATTAGCTCCTGTTTGAAATTTCTCCCAGCGATGCCAATAAGCATGCAGTAGAATAAATTCTTTTTTTACTAAAACATTTTAATAGGCTCTGTTGGGACAGATAGTCACAGGAAGCCACTGGAAAACCAGGGCATTTCAAGGTCCCAAGAATGTATGCAAGTTTAGGTCGCACTCCCTGAAATTCCTGCTAAAAGTATGTTCAAAGGGGGCAACCAGAACAGAGCAAAAACTCTGATGCCCACAGACCACATCTATGTACAGGGAGTGGAACGAGCCAAGCTGCCTTCGCCAGTTTTTCAAGGTGGCCACCCCTCCTATGCAAACTGGACACCAGAGCAACACACATCCTCCAGAATCTCCTACTTTCCTGCTTTGGTGTATCTGTGGCTGTATTTTGGTTCAGGCCAGCGGAGCTTTCCCTTTTGCCTCTCCTTTGTGTGCTTTGGACACACCATGGAGCTGGCTCAGGGCTCACAAAAGATATTCCTTTCAGATGAACTGGGAGCTGTGTTCCAGCAGTACACCAGAGACACATGCCAACTCTGAAAGGGCACTTAGATGGTCGGCCACACTAAAATCAACCTAAAGGAAAAAATTGTGAAAATGTTCAGAGAACACCAACAGCTGTTGCTCCTAGTCCTGTTTGATTTTTTTTGTTGCCTTTTTTTTTTTTTCTTTTTTCTTTTTTTTTTTGTTGTAGAGGAGAAATCTTGTTTCATTTCAAGGCTTTCTGCAGCAAACTGCATTGTCAGAGAGAGCACTGTCAGAGCAAAATAGACTTGAGGATTCTAGTTGGTTATGAAGAAGTCTTTTTTTTTCTGAATTGTCTGTTGTAAAAAGGATCAGCTTATACAAGAAGTTCCTAAATTGGGTTTAGTCAAGTCATCCTCTTGTCACACAGAAGCTAAACCCCAGAGTGCGTGTAAAGCTCAGAAATACTTTAGCAGGCTACAGTTGAATCCACACTGTTGAGATTCCTGATCCTGCATAATATAGGCACTCAAATCACTGAACTATGGGGTTTTTTTGCAAGTAGACTTTTACTTTTCATTAAATAGAAAACTACAGAAGAAAAGCCAGTGCCTCGTGAAGCACTTACACCCACAAAGGTAGGATGTTGAAGCTCGCATGTAATAAGAATGTAAATAATAAATAATGCATGAGTGTCTAGTCCATCAGCATTTAGGTATTAAATAGGGATTTCTGAAGCCAGGAGAGCTTTTTGAAATAAAACTTTTGAAAGAAATGGAGGGAAAAGCAAAATAAAATTGACCTGAAACAAGTCTACCTCTACAGATTTCAAAGACATAATCCCCAAGAGCATAGCAAAAGCTTTCTTGCTCTTGTTAAATAAGATAGACATGTAAGGAAGAATTGCCACTTGTAAGCACATAACTTAGGGATTTTTTAGGTAAGCTTTGGTATTTCCAGCCCATACTCCCCGTAACCAAAGAAATTAATTCATTTTTCTAAATTGAGTATGTCTTTTTTTTATAGCTCTGTAATAGTGGATACTGTTACTAATACAAATAGTAATCTCAGAGTCGTTCCTTACGAATCATCTATTTGTAGACCTTCATGAGTAAAATAGGCACACAGTAATTGCACTATATGCTGTCATACCCTGCTCAAAAATGAGAGCTACTACAGGACTCTTAGGTTGCACCCATGTCATCCAGCAACCTAAATGGCCCCTTAATGTAGGTGATTAATTCTGTAAAGATGGGAGCAGATTCAGAATAAAAATTCTGCACAGAATCTTAAATTTCATTGATTTTCTGTTCCTGACACACGAAAGATATGGACAGGATTGACCATAAAATAGAACATGCACAGGGATTTGAATATCTTTCCAGATATTTTGAGCTCTAGAAATATAGCTTTGTTATTCCTGGTTTTGCTGCTGTATTGTACTTAGCAGCTGGCATAAGAACATAAGAAGGGCCATATAGCACCAGTCCTAATTTCTAGCTCCATATCCTGTTTCTAACGGTAGCCAAGACCAAATGCTCAGAGAGGAGTATAAAAAGGGAAAAAGATACAGTATTTTCTCTTCTGTACATTATCCTGTCCTTTCCATATCTTTAGCCCAAGGACATCTTGAGCTAAAGATGATATCTTTGTGTTTAATAGCTTAAATGCCTTTTTTTTTTCTGGATTTTTAAACTCTATGAAACCCTTTAATATCTACAACATCCTGTACCTAGTTATAACCATGTTTTCTTTAAGAAGAAATAACACCTTCAGTTTGTTCTGGAACTGTCATCTGTGTAATTTGAAACCTCCCCTGTATATAAGTGTAAGATATCTATATTGGATGGCAGTCAGATAAACAATTAGCAAACAGTTGCTCCAGCTGCTCTTAGAAAATAAATTGAAACCTGCTGAATCTCATTGACAGCTGAGTAATTGAAGATGTTATTGGAAAAGTGTATCTAGATTTTGTTAGCATATACAGGAGATATAAAAAGGAGGTTTTACCCACCATTTAAGAAAAATGAGTCTTGATTCAAAAGGAACACAGGTCTGCTTCTTCCTGGAAAAGAGCTAAAACATGGTTAAAGTAGCACAGGCAAATAACCACTAAAGGTAGCAGGATCCAGACAGCCCAAAATTACAAGGGCTTAGACAATGTCTTCTTGTGAATATTGCTGAGATTGTTTTTATCTCAATGTCTGCTTTTCTAATAGCAGCTTAAGTGAATACTCTTTAATAGGTGCAGAGAAATCCTGCCTCCTTCCACTTCCCTGTTTCAAGTGTGGCAATACACAGGGTAGAGATGATATGGGGAGGTGTAGGGTAAAATGTATTCATCTCCCTTGCTGTGATTCTCCAGTAGATATGTCTTTGGAGACTGGAGTTAAAAGGTGGCAAGAAATCTTGCACTGTCAGTCACCAAGAAATTTCAGGAAGAACCCTGTGTCTCTATTCCTGTGGTTTTCTTTATCTATGACTTTGCAGGCTTTAAACCCAACAACACTTCTGATAGGGTTTGCTTCAATTTAACTCCAGAGCTTCTCTGTAGGGATGAGTGCAGCGGTCAGTTTCCTCAGACAGTGGCTTGGTGGGTCTTCCCCAGAGCTTAAGGTGTGTTAAAGAGTTCCTTTCTCTTCCCCACTGGTGAGGTCTGGATACCTCACAACAAGGCAGATGTCAGCAAACTGGAAAAAGTCCAACTGAAGGCCAATAACGTGGCTGGGGAGAAGCTGAGAAAGATGGGTTCATTCAGCCTGGAAAAGGGAGAGCTAAGGGGAAGGACAATCTCTTCTCAGGAACACAAAGCAAAAGGACCAAAGCAACGATTGTAAGTTTCAGCAAAGGAAAATCCAGGTAGGTGTAAGGGAAAACAACTCCTGTCAGAGTAGCTAAATACAGGAACAGGTGCTATGGGATAGTCTGTGGAATCTCGGTTCTTGGAGATTTTTCAAACTCAGCTGGGCCTGATCTAGCTTGATCTAACTTTGAAGCTAGAAATGCTTTGAACAGGGAACTTGAACTGAAGGACCTCCTGAGATCCCTTCCAATATTAATGTTTCTATGACTCTGTGAATATGACTTTGAAGTCACAATTTCTTCACTTTATGGCCTGCAGTCAGGTTGCTCTATTAATGTTTGAACAAAATAAATAACAAGGTAATTGTCTTTATTCTTAACACCAAAGAATTCCACTGCAGTTAAAGTGAGAAAATTTTAGAATATTCTAAGTAAGGAATCCCAACCACCAATATGGAAGACTTTCCAGATAAGAATGGAACCCTTTTTCATTTAGCAAAAGGGGTTCTTTTGTACTTCAATATGATATAATATATACCATATATGTCATTATGTGTGACAAAGGAGAAAAGTATTTGCATGCATAGTTCACAAACCAAAAAACAAATGATATTTGATCTGAAACTCCAGGGGCATTCCATAACCAGATAAGGCCCTGTTACCTCAAGATGTTTTGGGGTGGTTTTTTTTTCCTTCTCAGCCATTTGGAAATTTTGAGGTTTTTTGATAGAAGAAAAAGTGAAAATAAGGTTTTATCACAAACATTGCCTCTTCACTATTGCATTCCATTATATAAAGCAACACAGTAGTTACTGTAGAAATTACTTCTGTGCTGTCAAAGAGATGTTAGGAATGTGACATAAAGCTGAAAGAAAACCCTTGTCTTGTTCCTAGTGCAACTTCAATGTAGTATTAACTGTACAGGTATGAATGTCTCCAAAAGTTTTGAGAGCAGACTGATAAACCTACTCACTGGGAATGTACTGACTTCCTCAGGCCACTAAAATCACAGATATCGATATAAATAAATATAAGGGATTATCATATATAAAGGTTTTAAAACAGGATGTTTGTTGAAGAAATTTACAGAAAAAAATAACAAAAGAGGCTGTGAAGTATATAACAATGGTAGTAATAGTACACAACTTTGAAATTAGGGTGTATTTTCTTACCATTTCAAATCCTCCAATTTAATTTAAGCATTCTGTCAAAAATATTTTTCACATGCCTTTCTTAATTTCCCCAGAAAAGGAGCCTTCACAAAATCTGGTCTTCAGTATAATTGAGAAACAGACTTCAAAATTGCTAAGTTATTCTGTTGGACATGGTAAAAAAATCCATCTCTATCTTTCCTTTCTGTGTGAGCTTTACTGTGTAATTGGGACCATGCATTATTAAAACATTATTTGTCAGTGAAGCCAATGGAAATGAGTTGGATTCTCTTGAGAACTGTACCTCTTAAGCAATAAAGGCCTTTTCTTATCTGGTCTTTTTGCACATTAGCATCACAAACAAACTAGTGAGAAGTGCTACTCACTGTTTCTTGGCATAGTGGAGTGCTGTCTGTCAGAGCTAACAGAGGAAAGCATCAGATCTACCCTTAGACACAGCAAGGCAGTCTGGAACTGGTTACACAGTAAGTTCAGATGCTTCAAAGAGGAATACTTCTGTTAACCAGTGTACAGACCCACAGACAAATCTCTGCAGTCTTTGGAGTGGCTGCTCAACCTTCTATTTTCATTTTGTATTCACATCTTCATTGAAGAAGCTCAGTTCATGCCAGAGAGCAAACTTGTCTTGTCAAACTTGTCTCATATTCCTTTCTCAGAATACAGCTGAAGGAGTATGTTATCGGTCAAAAATACTGCTGTGAAAACGCTTGTGCACTGTGCACCTTCCTCTTTCCCACCAAGATCCACAGTTCAATGAATAGTGTAATTTTCCTGAAACACCCTGTATCTGGTATTTATGTCATGAATGGAGGTGGCTCATTACCTTAAAACAGTTACCAAGACATGGCAGAAAATAACTGAAAAATACTGTAACTTCATTGGATGGACTGATCAAAAAAAAGTAGCCAGGAGAACAACAGTTCAAGAGAAATGTCTGCATGAATTTTGTGAAGAAAGCTTGACTTGTGATTAGGTGTAGAAAGCTTTAACAGAGACATTTTTCCTCTTGGTATAAGAGCTTAAACCAGTTAATGAAGAAACAGTGCAATCATAGGTCTTATAGGATATTTTGTGTAGAATACTAGTAGATTAAATTTTTTTTCGTGCTATTAAAAAAATGTATGTATATAAACACTGGAAGTGACAGTACTCTTCATATCTTCTATATATTTGTAGTATTTCCTATATTAAGAAACAGTTTACTGCAGACACATACATTTAGGCATTTTCACCAAATGCAAATATTAAATCTGTAACAGATTTTAAAAGTCAAATTTCACAAAACTTGGGATTTGGGTTTAGTTTGGAGTTCAACATCTTTAAGTGGATAATTTAGCATTATCACCTTTAGCTTAGCATATCTTTACATTTTTTAAGTGGTTTTGTGTTCTTCCATCCTTTTGGCTTATTCAAAAAAAAGAGAAAATGATTGTGCATGACCTAGAAACCCTTTGCTTGATATTTCATCAACCTTGATCATGATCATGTTCACCAAGAAATGCAATACAAGAAGGAAATTACTACTTTTAATCTTTTTTGAAATCTTCTATATTAAAATATATACAGGATTGTGACCGATATTTTAAGAGTACACTCAGTTCATTCCAGTGCTAAACTTGGTTGAATATTTATTCTCATCAAAGAGCAACTAATGTGATCAGTTGAACTTTCCTAGATACTAGTAATTCCCTACCAAATGGGACCCGTGGAATCATCTTCATCAGAAACATATCATAAATTGGCATATTTTTAGTATCTGACAATTATAAGCTCCAGCTGCTGGATAGTATTCAATAATTTGAAGTGTTAAAACTCATATCTGATGTATGTGTGGATTAAGAGATTTTGTAGCATTCACAACAGGCAGGTTTAATGGTGCCTCTCCACAGATACCTTCTTTGAATGCAGTATGTCTGCTGTGAGACTGAAAACCAGATTTCTTATTGATCTGATACAGAGCAGAAGAAAAAATTCAGTTGGTGAACAAGAAGCCATCCCCTTCCACCAAGCACTGTTTCTTGGTACTGTACATGGTTTAAATTTAACTTAATATCATGTTGTCTTTCACCAGTGTGAACCTCTGCCAGCATTCTTCCTTTTCCAACCCTTCGTCCTCTGTCTTCTCCTTTGCAGTCAGGAAATCTCACATCCCACTTTCTGGCAGTGAAGGTATTGACTGTCATTCTCTAGCACAGCATTCCAGTTTCTGCACACTGTAGCAAATCATTTAATCATAACAGATTAGGTACTATGCAAATGTCAGCTAATCAGCAGTGTGAGAAATTACACATGTTTCTTACAAAAAGGTAGACTGGTTGGCTTAAAGAAAGAAATATAAATCAGTGCTGATGCAAGTATCTGTATCTATGCAACAGTGTCTCTATGTAACAGTAGACAGGTGGATGGATGGCTGGAGTATGGTGGAATGGATGCATGGATGTCACCCAAATGAAGTAAAGCCATCCACACTGCAAATGCCATTTCTTCTACCCATTATACAGCAACACTGTTACTCCCATTAACAATGGCTATGGTGCATGAAGGCAAGTGATTTGAAATAGAGCATTAAATGATATATTGCAGAGCTAAGAGGGATTTATTCTACATACGGATCATTTTTCTTTGGCTTTTCTACTAAAATCAGACATAATACTAATTAAAGAAAAAACCCTAGTTGCAGGCAGATTGTTAACAAAATAAATAGCCAAGGAGTAAGGACAGCAGGAACAACGAGATAAAAGAAAACTCACTGCAAAAGGTGACACAGAACATACACTTTCTGTCCCTTATGTTCTTCCTTTAATTAAAAACAGAAGCAGGAAACAAATTAAGCATACCAAACTCCTGCTCTGTGCAATTCTCAGACCAGACATGTCATGCATACCCCCTGCAAAAAAAACACGTGATGGGTGGCATCTGATGGGGCTTTGGGTCCTTTTTTATCCCACTGGTGTAGGACTATAGGGCAATGCAATACTGAACTAGTAGGTGTTATTCTACCATCAGCTTGGTTTGCTCCCTGTTTTGCTATCAGCTCTGATTTTTCTCAGACCATTTGCATACATCAGAGTCTGGAGTACACCAAATTGCTACAAAAATACACCTAAATTGCTTTGTATCACACACTGTCTCAAGTTTTGAGAGTGTAAAGAACAGACAGAACTAGAAAGAAAATAAAATAACTAATGTAGTTTAAACGTACAATTTGTTGCCATCTTTGAATTTTTGGATTTTGAGGATGAGATCCATCTCCCCTGCTTGTACATAGAGGAAAATATGCACCTCCAGAATGTGATTCATATAACACATGTAAGTAAACTCTTAGAATATGCTGAATCTTAGAATCTTAGAATATGCTGTGTGTGATGTAAAAGCACACACAGAAATATTGTCTGAATAATCTCAGATTATTAACAGAGATGTGAAATTCTCTCCATTTTGGATATCTAAATTGAAGCACATGAATCTGAGTAATATTTAACCTTGAGATCCTGGAATTTACAATATCATATATTTTCTTTCATATTTTTAAAAGGTAAAAGTTGCTAATGCCTTTCTGAAAACCATATTCTGAAAGCAGACACATAAGCCCATGTCAAAGTTATTTTCTATCCTTGCTGTAATCTATATGGGAACTAAAGATGTCCTAGGTGATTTACATTTGCATTTATTTCTGAAAAGATGAGCTTACAATGAAGGTATGCCACAACAAGGTTAAAGTGCCTCTAGTATTGGTAAAATTATGTGTAGAGAAGTTATTAAAAATTAATCTTTCATCATATAGTTGAAAGCTCAGGATCCACTTTAATGTCTTCACTCCTTGCTTGTAGTTAGTGTCTATAAACCTTTCTTGGGTTTTCCAGTCAGAAGACCTGAACCATCCATGTCCTTCACCAACACATTATGATACACACACACACAAACAAAGTTATCTCCTGCTTTGTAGTGAGATCAAAAGGTGGAATCCTTAATCCTAAAATATTAAATGTTCCTCTGTTGTTTTCACTGATTCTTAGCTTTAAAAAGTTAGCACATTTGAAAGAGTTAAAGCTGAGATTTCTCTTCAGTTTTCACCCAGACCAATTCCAGCTAAGTTGCAGGGAAATGGAACTGATGAAAAATGAAAAGCATAAAGCTTTGTTAGATGGTGAAGGCTAGATCAAGGTAAAGCTGTAGCTTTGGCTTTTCAAGACAAAGTGGGAATAGCTACCTCTCTGCTTCCATATGGTACTGGTATCAAACCTAACGAGGGAAGGAGGAAGAAGATTAAATTATTCATTATAATTTCCTCTGTAGAAGAAAGTATTGAAAGAGGGGTTCTCATACAATTGAGGAAGATACACCACACGTCTAAGTGATGTGCAGAAGCCCAGTCAATCCTTTGCATGCTTGAAAAGCCCTCTCTGCAATTGCAGGAGTCCTTTACTACAGGCCAGGCGTTTACAGCGTAATTGAATCACAGGCTAAAGACCTCCGTACACAGCCTGTAATACCACAGTATTTACAATAAATTATGGAGCATGGGAATCCATACAGGATTGCTTCTCTGACTATCCAGGTGTTCTTCTAAATTGAAAATGCAAATGGTCATTCTCTGAATGCCTATAGTTATGATAATCTTGCCATCTAGTGGAGTGGGTATTTTTCTCGGTCAATTGAAGTCAAGAGTAAACAAACAATTCATGGGTTGGTGTTATGGTTTAAGCTCAGCTGGAAGTTAGGCCCCATGCAGTCCGGTGCAGTTAGGCCCCCATTCCCTCCGGTGAAAGAGAGAGAAAAAAGGCAGAGGTTACAGGTCGCGACAACAATTTTCTGGACACAGCAATGAGATAGGAAAACAAAACCATTAACAGCTACAATAGTAACAACAGCAACATATAAAAGAGGGTGATTGCATGCAAAATCCCCACTGAGTCTGTGACATGACCATGGCCAGCACCACCACACTGTTCAAGCCACAATTTTTTTCCTCAAGCCCAAGACAATGAAAACAACAATGTCAGACAAACCCTCCAGCTGGGATCAACACCACCACACTATTGTAGCAGACCCCCACAGCGGGGAATAACGTGCTTCGACTCCATGTTTGCAGAAGGCTGAACCAAAGCTTTATTAAGCTATACTATATGACACTATACTAAAAACTATACTACTACTACACTATTACTACACTAAAGAAAAACCCGTGACCCTTACAGACAGCCCCGACACAGTGTCGTTCCAGTTGGTCAAATGAAATCAAAACACCATCACCAGAGTCCAATTAAGAAATCCCTCTTTGGTAAGCGATCTCCATAACACATCCCACACGTGCAAAACAACAGATGCAGCAAATGAAGATAAGAATTGTTTTTCTTCTTTATCTGAGCTTTCTCACAGCCTTCCCCAGGATTTTCCTGGGAAAATCTGTATCTCTCTCTGTTCAAAGGATATGTGAATACCACAACCACACTGCTCCTTTCACCACCCTCTCCCCTGGGAAAGGACAAAACTGGCTTTGGATCCGTCTGCATGTAACCTTTTTAGCCACTTGAAGCTGTCCTCTTCTTCTCAGAAGAGCGAATCCCTTATTTCTGTACCCCAGCAATATGGGGGAATAGAATAATGACCTAGATGCAAACACCCTGCTCTAGGCCCCACCCTTCATATCCTTGGCTGAAACTAGGACAGTTGGCCACTATCGTTATCACTGTGCCGCTGATGCAGTTTCTGCAGGTTATAGCATTCTGGAGAGCAGAAGCCATTGCTCTGTAATAAAGTAAACAAAGGAACTTCATCCTCAGGAGGGTGTTAACATCCAGGATGCACACAGAAACTCTGAGGCCGATCCAAAGAACTGGTGAAACTAAAAGTCGTAGAAAACTCAGTGTGCCTGGCATGCATATTGAGGAACTATCCTCTGTCCTAGGTTAAATACTGAATAAAATATGAAGCTAGAGGAATTCCTAGTTTGAAAGAATCCATTTCACAGCCTTAGAATATGTGGCAACTTCCACTTTTTACTGTGCTGTTTTCAGACTTCTCTAAGGGATGGTGTTGCACATTAGAAAAGTGTCAAGAGTGTAAGTCCTCAGGTATTTCACTCTGTTGTGGCATGGGTTATATTCAGTCTTCAGAATATTAAGCCCAGATAATTATTGGAAGTGGTCTAGATGTGCTTCTGCTGTCTGGGAGCACTCATTTTTAGGTAAGAAATTGAAAGATACTTAGCATATGCTGGAAGCTAATCCTCAATGAATTGTTTTCACAATAATAAACAAAAGTTTGCAGCTGCAAAAATGATCACGTAGGAATATTTGGGGGGTCAGGACTGAGAGTTTGCAGAATTCTTTAGTCCCTGTTCAAGTGCACTGTTAACTGTGCTGTATAAATGATTTTTGTGATTTGGTAAGACCAAATTATATATAAGAATGTGTTGAAATGAAAAGATATTATATATGCTTTTGCATGGGACACAGGGTGCTCCTGTCACTGAATAGCTCCCTAGATGAGACACATATTCCCAAGTCCATAGAGTTGTTGAGCTCTCCCATTCAGACTGTATTTATGTCAGCCCCAAATATTGCCTTCTAAATGTTTTTTCTGGAGTTCAACTCCAGGTCACTCTTTTCAGTGCTAAGCTGGAACTTTGAAAAGGACATTCCATAAAGTAGAAATAACTGGTTTTGTATTGCTGTTTTTCTCTTTGTATGAAGTCCTCTGTATCTTGGTTTCTCAAGCCACCTATAACCAGCCCAACACGGATTCTGGAATATCATTTTAGAAGTACGCTTTCCTAATTTCTTCTTACGCACTAACAGCTGATTCCTAGAGTTATTTAATTTTTTTTCTCCTGCAGCAGGTGTCATCTTACAAAAGTCTCTGCAGCAGTTAATGAGAAAGTGGAATATTCTGGGAGTTGTAGTCTTTCAAACAGAGCTTCACAAGGACATACCTGTATTGGAACACTACAGCTCCCTGAACTTCCTCGCCTCACTGCCTATGAAACGTCCTGCAACATGAGTAGTTTTAGTGGGGGTGGTACTCATGGACATCCAGCACTGCAAATCACACTGCACCTTACATCTGTGTATGGGAGCAATTGGGAGCCAGAATGGACACCTATGAACCAGTGCATGTTTAGGGTGTGAAATGACTAAGTCTGATGTGAGGCAACATTGTTTTTTGAAATATTTCACTTGAAACAAATATTCAACCTAGTTTGTGCCTTTACCACAGGAGTCCAGCCACTTGGACACTCTCCAGACATGGAGACATTATGGTCAAATCGTGTTGCACTTGATTGATTTAGAATTTTCTTGGAACTAAAGTACTTCCAGCAGTGGTCATTACCATCACCTCTGGCTCATGCCCTGGGAGCAGTTTGTCTGTCAGTGGTCCCTGAAGAAAGGCTCCAGGGCTACTCCTGCTCTTCCATGCCCAACTCCTCCATTATTTAATACTTTCTAACATTGTCACAGCTTAACTCTCCATGCCAGCTCATTCAGACAGACATAGGCTTTGGAGGATTACAAAAGAAATCTCTCTAACTATTAAAAACTAACTATTAAAAACTATTTAAAAATATTAAAAACTTGGACATATTTCTTACCTCTGTTTCTTTTGGAATTTCCTTGATTTTACCTCAAATTTACCTAATGAGCCCAGATTAAATTCAGAACAAATTATTCCTGATTTGAGAAGTCACATATTACCTGAAGTTACAAGTTGAGAAGTTAGATATTACAGAAGTTACAAGTTACATATTCCCTGATGGCCTATGGCTGGCTCCATATAGATGTGGACTGTATTAATTAGCAGAGCAACTGGACAGCTTTACTATAATTTTTCAAGTTATTATAAAGTGAGAGTCCCCAAAACCTCAGGCTCATCAATTTGCAAACCTGTGCTGAAACTCTTACAACAGCAGCTGTGCTTGTGCTGATTTCTGCTGCTGAGCAGGTGGTGTTAGAACAGCCTTTTCCTCTGTCTTTTTACATTCATGATCCTAGCTGGAGACCAGAAGGCAGAAAAAACCAAAAAGCCATAAAAAAAAAAAAATGAAATAATGATACTTTCTTTCTACCCGGGGTTTAAATGTTAGCTTAACTTCTGAAAAATTAGGAAATTTTACTTTAGATAACAAGCCTGATTCTCCACCTAAGTCAGAATTTTGCCTTTTGTGAACTAACACAACCTGCCAGTGGCTCTGATGTACAAAATCTAATTTTCAAGTCACAATATTTATTCAGACTATAATATCATTGAAAGTAAATAGAATAATGATATGCATTCATTTATAGAAGCATCTAAATATTTTGAAGAAAAAGGGAATTTTTATATGTAAAAGAAGTATTCAAGCCCTGAAGATAAAGGGAAGAAAAATGGATGGTGAAGCAATCAGATTCCACAGAGATCATTCCCTTCATAAGAAGGAACTTCAATTACTTGAAGAATGTTATGAAATACATGAGAGAAGTACTATTCAAGTTAATGACTAGTTTTATGCTTTACAGTCTTTGCCCTACATGCACAAATAAATTTCAGAAACATCCAATACTTAGATCTGGCAGAAGATGTATTTCTATTTAATGTTTCATTGGACTGAGTAATGCTTATTTGCAGATTCCACTAATAAACAGCATTTTACATATTCCGAAAGAAGACCAGGAAATTCATGTGAGGTAAAAATTTCACTGGCTGATTTGGGGAAACTCCAGTGTTCTTGGATGCTTTTTTGCACCAGATAAAAATATTTTTTCTGAATTTTGAACATATTGCACCACCTGTTCCCTATTGCTGAAAAAAGAAAAAATTATCTTTTCTGAGATGTAGTAATGCAAAGAAAAACAAAAAAATACGGAAAAGATAGTGGCAGAAAGTTTTTTTAGTATGTCCCCACAGAAGACAAAGTTGTTTTATTATCTTTATTTAAATATCACTTGCTAAGGTTATGTACCTTTCTATTCTTCAGAAAGTAAGTCTTTATTATTATAATACCTGCCAACAAATAAAAAATACTGGTGCATTTTGTCTTCAATCAAAATGTAACTCTTTTAAAGTTTTCAGAAATGAGGAATATTTGCATGAGCCCAGATGCTTTTGAAGATGAATATACCTGTTAAAATAAAAATTATTAATTCAGTTAATTATATTTATTCAATTAATCTATTAATTTATTCACCAGGTAATCAATTCTTTGTTTACTTTCAAAGGTTCAAGTTGTCCTTGAGCAATTCATAGACCAATACATCAGTGTAATTAACCACAGGCTGCACTAAAAATGCAGTGAAATCTTTTCATTTGCTGCTTACAATGGATGGAGGCGCTGGTCCCTAAGGGCTGCAGCAGAGCGGGCAGTGCTGCCATCACTCCGTACTGCTAAACCCACAGAGAGCAAGGGAGGCATAATCTTGAGAAGAGCTTCCTCCTTCCATTGCAGGGCAATACTGAGCAATGGTAAATGAATGCTAAGATTCAAGCAGTCAAGAGCCTACAGACTAGTCTGCTCAATCTGCCCTACTCGAGGCAAATACTTCCAAAGCCAATTATTGCTCACCAGGAAGAGTGTGGGTGAATAATCAGTGTTCCAGGAGCACCAGGCTCCAAATTTGTTGTCCAGATCTGTATCTGTATCAAATCTATATCTATATCATCTATGTCTATATCTACATATCTATATCTGTATCTATATCTGTATCAATCTATGTCATCTATATGGCACGGAATTAAGGGGCCAAGTGTACTGTTAGAGTGAAGGAAGGCATATATTTACCTAGTAAAATTCAGTGTTAACCCACAGACATTAATTAGCCTGCATTAATATCACCACACATTACATAACAGGCATCAGTTTTATTCTTTGAGTCTGCTGCAGTCCTTTAAGGTACCCTGCACTTATACAGCAAATTTGCCCCAGCATTTGTATCAACAGTACAGAATTTATTTACATTCATTATAATTTTGGATAGTTCAACAAGAAAAACATCAGTAAGTAGAGCTGTTTGGGCAACAGACCATGAAAATGGATGTTTGTCAACAAAATTAGATTAAAGAATTTGACAGGCAATCTAGAACCGTGAACTAAGATATTAGCTATTGAACTAAAGACTCACATTGGCATCTTTAAGTTTTAGAATGAGGATTTTCTGCATGTTTTTGAGTACATCACTGAATGACTGGACACGTGATGAGAAATGTAAAAGAGGTTTCCCACATTTCAACACAGCTTCTGCTTTTAAAAATAATTCATTCGTTCATATATTTTTATTTTTATCAGTTTGCTACTTGTAATGATTGATGAAAACTTTGTGCTAATTGTACATAAAAGATAACTTTTACTTGGGGAAAATAACTGCACACTTTTTTTGGTATATAGCCAGCTAAGCACTGCTTTTTCTTTCTGACTGGGTGCCTGAAAATCAAATAAGTGAAAAACCTAATATCTCAGCTGCAACCCTGGCAGTTTGCATGTGCATTGACATTAAGCTTTTGCAGTTATATAAACTGTATTTGAATAGAAATATGATAATCATGTTTGCATCTCTGGGAAGCAAACAAATTTTTTTAGAAAAATGATGGAAGAAAATATTTGGAAGTATATCTCCAAACTGTTACCTCCTTTGTCGTGAAATGCTGATTAAATGTACTGGTTCATGTCATTAAGCTGACTGTTTTATGATAATCAAGAAGAATTTATTAATCATAACACATTAAAATATGTTAAAATGTTTCTCAAGTATTTATATCTATTTGCATAATTCATATTTATTCTTATAAGTGAACTTGCAGCTGTTTATATGTAGGAAATGTCATGAGTGTGATCAGTTCAGTAATGCGACTGATCAGTGATTCCACTGAGATCTGTGTTTTGGGGAAACCACAACCTGCTGAAGCTGGTATTACCTTTTCCAAGGGAAAGTTCTAGCTCTAATTATTCCACAGCTGAATCTTGGCAAAATCTCTTCCATCTAAATATTGCTTTTTGACCCAGACAAATGTGTCACAAAGTCTTTCGGGCTTCTGATTAACCTAGAGGTACTCCAGGGACCTCATCTACTGAAAATTAGGGATATAGTGAATTCTGTCCTTCCTGCGAACTATATACATGCATATACTTCACAATGAAACCATTTTATTTTTATCTTTATTTTTAATTAATCTAGGACATGGACTAATCAAAATTATTGGATTGAAAAGCAATATGTTTACATAATTTTTTCTATTAAAAAAGCTTTTAATGAATTACGATTTTTTTTTAAACCCTGACTATTTTAAGAGACATTCTGAATAATTGCTTTGCATTAAAACTAACACCCTAAGCCTAAATGAAGTTGCTGTGGAAATTTTTAATTAACATAGCCTGAAAATCAGGCATCAGTTCTCTATAGATGATAGTAAATTTCAAAGTATTTCTTCTTTACTGCAGTTTTTTCCTCCAAAAAATCCATAGAAGGCTTGATCTCCCTAAAACCTGTGACATCAGTTCCACCTGGTTTTGTTAAATGTTTTGGTATTTCTATATAAAATTAAGTTTGTTCAAAGAAACACCAAATGCCCCTCAATTTTTTTCTTCTAAACAGAGTAGGAGTTTTGCATCTGTAGACAGCAGGAGATACGGAGAGTTATTGCATTGCCGTGTTTCAGGCAATTGCAACTACCAGAACAGCAGTTTTAATGTCGTTGTTGTAGCTGATGTATCATGCTGATTAGATAACAGAAGCAGAATGAAATGCTGAGATGGTCCAAAAGAAACAAAAACCCAATCATTGATATAGCCACTACTGTTGAAAACTGTAAATTTACGAGCACAGAAATATGATTTTGACTTCATGTTGGTCTGTGCAAAGTTATAATACCACAGAGAGCTATAGTTTGGTGATACCGTAAATAGAATGTGGAAAGCACCTAAGGTAGTAAGAACCTTCACCACCAAGGTGTTGTGCATACACTCAGTAAGATGGGAACTGTGGGCAGCAAGCTCTGCAGGATGACAGGTTCAGCTCGAGGTGAGGGCTGATGAAGGTGAAGGGAGATGAGAATGTACATGATCCTTTTTCTGTTTCTCCCTTTTAGAGTCAAATCTCATTTTGCCTCCTTAAGAAGACACATTCAAAGACATATTACATTTTATTCTCCCCCTATGAATAGCAATTCCAGTGCAGATTCTGCAATTCTCATGCCTTTAATATGATGCTGCTCCATGGCATAAAAATTTTAATCTATAGAATTCACGAAGGTCAATTTTTTCCAGAATAATAGCAGCACAGTTGAGAAAAGCCTTTTTACCACTATCTCTTCCTCCCAATTCTCAAACAGACTTATGTTTCCCCTCCCATATGGGTTCAGTGGGAAATGATCTATAATTCACTGAAATTATTGATAGTCTTTCAAACATCAGCTTGTACACTGATCTTTGGCTAAAGGAAGTATCTTTAGCCACAGTTTGTGTTGGGGATTTTAGTATGTATGGAAATATACTGTGTATGGGGAAGAGGAAAGGGCACTGGTTTTACATTTATTTTTAGTCTTACTGGAAACTGTTCGGCTGACAGCCATGGAGAGTTAAATTCTCTGCCAGCCATAAAAATAGTATAATATGAGCAGTGTAGTTTTGTTATTCTGCCAAGTGAATAACTCCACCTTGGTCAGGAGGAAGACCAAAAATCCAGCAATGACAAAGAAGTCATTGACCTCCCGATTGCCACCACTGTCCCCATAGCCCTGCAGTATCTGGCAAATAAAATAGCTGGGACTTTGCCAGCTGCAAGGATGCAGAAAGCAGCTGTGAAGGGCTGATCCGTGTCACGGACCATATACCCAACCACCATCGGAGGAGCAAAGTTTGGTCACAGATTGACCTCTAATTGAACCAGTGACTTACAGAGGCAAATGGTCCTATGTGCTATTTTAAATTCCCAGAGTCATCCAGCCCTCTCATGGAAATTAAATTTTATCTTCTATATGGCATTCCTGAGCCCTAGTTGAAAGGATAGCAGAAATTGAGGATACATGAAAGCCTGTCTTTAAATTTAGCTATCTCCTGGAACCTGAAGAAAGCCATTTATCACCAGGGATGAAAGAAAGAATTCGAATTTGATTTTTTTTTCCAGCTGCTTTATGTGTTTCAGTGTATGAAATATTTGATTGAGAAATAATTTAATACTTCTGTAATAAGCACATTTCTCAAAAAATGCAGTGTCGTTATGCCAGGCTCCTTGCTGTGTTCTGCAAACTTTTAATTCATTACTGAGGAAAAGCTATCAATACTTTTTCATTATTACAATATCCTTATGCTCTGAAGGTGTCACAGAGGGAGAAGCAGGCCAGATGCCAACTGCTTTCATAGGCATCTCACACATTCAGAAGTCTCTCATGAAATTCCCAGAGTGGCCCTTATTTCTTGTCTGGTTTTCATTCCTTCTGAACCCAAGTGTAGATTTAACTTCTTCTTCCAAGAAACATTCAGGAAAAAGGAGCTCTGAGAGGAAACCTTACAGCTAACCCCACAAGAAGGTAGTAGCAGCAACTGAGACCTTTCCTTACTCTCTGGTAGGTGAAACCATGGTTACACGAACAGCACAAGTGCTAGCAGGTCCCTTTCACATTGATGGGATTAGAAATGGTGCTGTTTACCAAAGTATTTAGGCACTCTGGAATGAACAAGGCAATCTAGCTAGATGTCCGGGATGATATCCTGGATGGATCTTGGAGGTTCCTGGGTCTGTTCAAGTGCTGTAATCCTTGTGCTCTGAGCACCAGCAGGGAGGAAGCTGTGAAACACTGGTTGCTTCAAGCGTGGCCCCACATCCAGGACTAGTGGAACATGACAACTGGGTTTGGCTCTCTTGTTTCTTAATAACTTGGGTGGATTATTAAATAAACAGGTAGAAAAAAAAAATCTGATGAGGAAAAATTTACCTTCCTTTTTTTAAATGCTTAATTAGAAAAAAATCAGCAAGAAATGCCAAATTCTAGAGAAATCTACTTTACTTCTTCAGTTTAGCCAGATTATGTTATTTTTCCTTTGTATTTGAGGAAAGATGGTTGATAATGGGATTTTTAAAATTTTTATTTGAGTGACGTTTAATCAGCTATGTATTACCATTATGTAAATTCCTCATATTTTATAATTAAAAAGGCTAGAAAAAGCCTAAGTTTCTGTGACTGAGATATCCATTGCATTTTGAGATATCCTAAGCACAAAAAAATTGCTGTTCTATCAATAAAGAAGGATAGCAGAATGAGGGTGATGCTGTTTGCCTTTGCCTATTAAACTGATTTTCAGGTCATTTACAGACAGAACTGTTTACAAATTTTACAATGGCCAAAGAAACCAATATATTCAAGGCTATGAGCTTTAATGCCAAGAGACTGGGATAATGTCTGGACCGTAAAATAAGCTTACCCATTCAGTATGAACATTTTGAAGGATCGTCTGGAACATGCAGCAGTACACTCAGAAATCCTTTAGGGTAAGCAGTGCAATGTAGCAAATGCAGCTCAAGGCACCAGAGCCCTCAGTACTTTTTCTGACTTTGTTTTTGGCCTTGTGGGATGATCTGCAGCTGGTCATTTCTCCTCCATGTTGCTTTACCTGCTGGTCTGTATCCAAAAGTGGGATTCAGTCCCTGGCTGGCTTTCCATGACCAGGGCTGAAAGGCAGTTTGTGGTGGACTTTACACTGTCTCCAGAACAGGAGACAGTGTCAGTCAAGAATTGCACTTACCTTGAGGAATTTCAAAGCCTTATTGCTCTCTTTTGTGCAGTTTTATATTTATAAAGCAGAAATTAGACTCCATTCTTCTGTAGCAGATAAGGAATTCAGTTTTGCTTTCTAGCTGCAAATATGAAAATGTACAGTGAGGAGATTTTTATTAGAATTATATAAGAAGAAGTAAATGAATAATCCAGGATCAACATTGTGTCTGTGAAAGATTTCATTCTACAGATCTTTTCTGGGTACATTTTTTGTTTAATATTAATACCAGAGATGAAATCACAGGACAGCTATTCAGTTTTTCCTTCTCGGGAACCGTACCAGTGAACAGTGCGCTGGTTAACTATAGTTTTGTCTGGCACAGAAAATGGGATGGTAGCCACCTCCTACAGTCAATGCTCAAGGGCACTTGTGATTGTCACCCTCTTTATACATTACAGCTGTAGAGTAATCATCATTTCAGCAGCAATTGACCTTGCAAATATAAGGTCCTGAGGCAGTGAAATGGTTTACAACAAAGCTGCTGGAATGTCATCCAGGGCAGAGACTGGTGTAGCAGCATCTAAGACTGAAAACAGAAGGGACTATGTTTCCCAAATACAAAAAAGAAGTAAATTATCAGCAAAGAGTGAAGAACACTAAAAGAATGAACACGTCTCCAAGCTATTTGGAAAAAAGGACTCACCTTTTAACTCTGTTTAATATTGCAAGGAAGGAAATTGTTCTGGCTCACACCTGATGAGTGTGCAAGGACAGAGGAAATGGAGCATTTTATTTACATAAGAGCTCTGTTGGTATAAAACCAAACATTGGTAGATCAAACTGGGCACTAAATCTAGTCCAGCATCATGTTCTTGCAACAGATCGTACCTGAAGTTTCTGTGAAGGTCTGTAAGTGAAAATTAAATTATTTTGATAATTTGGGAAGCTGTCTGTGTGAGCTTTCTGGATCCTGCACATGTGAATTGGACCAGAGCTTCAGTCAGATCACAGGCTGATCTGTGCTGGCTCTTTCTCTTGCTTTTGTCTTAAATTACTGCTCCTTAGGAGTCCTGAAAGACAGCAAACATCTGTCGATTATTGCTGCTACTGATACACAAAGGAAATTTACAGCAATCTTCTGCCCCTCAGAAGGCTTGGGCTGCCAGGCAGGACCGCTGTGGCAATGCAGTCCCTTCAGCAGGTTAAACTCTGTGACTCCCCTGGGTCCCAGCGCTTCCCCAGGGCTCCCTGGGCCCCTTTGCTCTGGGCTTGTACTCTGAGGTAAAACCAGGCTGTCCTGAGAGCTAGGGCAGTCTTGCTCTTTGGCGGGTGGCCCAGTATCTGTATAATTTCCAGAGCTAGTGAGCACTTCTAGATCTAGCAACTCTATGTTCCCCAAATTAAAGATCCAGCAGCCAGAGACATATGAGAGGCTAACCAGGTGGTAAAAGGACAAGACTATTGATTTTTGCTATTTTATTCAACCTCAAGCTGAAATGCACTGCCAAAACTGTCAATCTTGTGATGATGAGAAGACCTTGCACCCATCAACGTCGGCAAACTTCCTGGAAGCAGCTGTGGTAGCCCTTCTGCCTTTCTCTCTCCACAGCTGACTCCATTACTCCTGCAAAGATTCTAAGACCTTTCTTTCCAATACTCTTATGCGCAGTTTGAGATATCCTGAAAGGAGATGAGGCTTTCTCTCTTTCCCAAATCCTATTTAATTGTTTGAACTTTTAATGTGTACATCCTGGTGTCTAAACTATAGGCTTGTTTAATGTTTTGAGAGTGCTTTTTAATGATAGTGTTGATAATAACCATCAATGGGCCATAAATTTTATTGTCCATTGAAAAATAATTCTACATTTTTTAATTTTCTATCTTCTGAATTTAATAGCGACCTCTTTCCCTTTTTTTGTCTATGGAGACACATCTAGAAGCACTCATGCCATCTTCTTGATGTCATACATTATTTTGAAAGCTTTTGTCAACACCTCTTTGGCTTTTTTCTGAAAATGAACTGTCCCAAACTTTTCAATGTCTCTTCACACAAATGTAGTTTCTGAAACCAGCTACACCCAGAATTTATCTCTCACTTCTTCTTATTCTCACACTTTTTAAAAAAGGACAGCTGGAGATGAACACCTTGTTTTAGGTGCTCAGGCACGTTTTAATGGAATTGTTACATTTTCAGGCCGATTTTCTCGTTCTTGTTTGTTCTAAAATTTCATTTGATTACAGTTCATTTTCTGAATGCTGCAGCTCCTTGGATGGCAGGGCTTTCAATGAATTTCTAGAGTTGTTGGAGCTTTAATTTAGACCCTGAGAAGCTGTTTTAATAACTCAGAGTCTTCCACCCAGTGTGCATTACACTGGGCTGCAGCAAAGAGATGACAAGGTTCTACCAGACAATTAGTAGTTATTGCAAGGAATCACAGATACCAAATAGGTTCCTTGTAAAGTGAGATGTTTTAGATTATCATCACTGAGTTATAAGGTAGGTCTGAGAGATAAAGGAATTAGGACACTTGACAACAAAGATTTCTGCTGCATACCTGAGTCTCCTAAAGGAAAAGGCAAAAATAGTTTCCTAACTCCCCTTGGCTGTATGTCATTAAGTCACTTCAGTGAGATCTGTTCTTTGGGGAAGGACAATAAGAATGTGAAAACTTGGAGAGACACACTGGAGCTGAATGGGATTTATGTCATCTTGGAGAAAAGCCATTCTGTCCCACAGACAATCATCTTTAGCCCTGCCTTTACAGGCATCCCTAACAGTGCTCTGTCGCATAGCTCCCAGTCTTGGGTATATCTCATCAGTAACCAGACATGAGATGTCTTGTGAGACACCACATATCACTAGATATGAGAAAACTCAAGCAAAATTAGTCCCTGAGCTGTATATATATTATATAGCCCCCCAAAAATATTTATTTCTCCATTATAAACATGTGCTTTCTTCTTAAAAGTGGTTAATCCAATTAGAGATTGCAAGAAGGAAACAAGAATTATCCTCAGATCATCTGGAAATTTTAATGTCTTGAATCATGCCAAGCCATAATGCCAGGTTATTTATTTCAAGCAATATCTGACATCTCATTGTAACCAGCTGTTCTTCAAGCAATGATCATCCCTTCAAATGTAAAGGAATTTCTGAATTTGGCATCATGCGTCTCCATTGCCACCTCATGTGGTTCAAAACAAGATTGAAAAAAATACAGAAAGGAGCACCATTTTAACTAAGAATACTAATCTAGGTGTCAATCTTTTTTAGCAAAGCACTACATTTGGAAGACTTGCTAGGGTGGTATCCTATTTAAAAGACATTAGGCCAGATTAATATCCAGAGAAATGCAAATTAAGGCAAAAAATAAAGAATCATTTATAGTTCACGGACATAAGTATATAGCAAAATGATCAGAGAAGTCAGTCATTGTAGTTTATGGACTCTGTTGTTGCTATACTGATTTGGTAGGGTGTATATCTTCCCTACTGCTTGTCTACTAAATCTCGTTTTTTGGGGACATTCATGTCATAAAGCTATGGAAGGGAATTCAGTAGCCTGTGTTCATGCTGTGATTGTTATAAATGTCAGCTACCACAGCATTTGACTTCGGCTGTGGTTTTTTATATTTCAGCAATCATCATGATCATGATCATATAGTTTTGATGGGCATGTGGATTTCCTCTCCATCAAGCATCTGTATCTGCGTGGGAAACCTATTGCAGCTCCTGGAAATGAAGGCTGAGTGATTTCCGTAGTAATTCAAATTGAGATTGATGTCAGGCTCCCTGGCCTTCACAAGTAGGGAGGAAGGAATAGAGAGAGCAAGAGCAAACTCAGCATAACCACATTTCTGTATTCCACCCCAGGGACATGGAGCACCCACCAACATACCTGATGTGTCAAAAACCAGCAGATTTTAGTCAGAAGTACATGTGGCTGCTGTCTCAGCCAAAAGGATGGGGGAACTGGATCACTTTTTACTGTTTTAAATGGAGTTTTACTTGAAAAACTAGCAGTATTTGGCTAACTGGGAGGAATTTCTCCCTTCATCCCTTATTTCCTCACATTTTATACAAACTCCTCTGTAAGCAGTCAACATTAGGGTTAGACTTTGAAGTCCATTTTACAGTTAAAATGTACTTCATATTACACTTACATACTGTACCTAGGTGAAGAAACCTGCTAGGCAGCCTATATAGCAGTATCAATGTCTGCCTTTCCATATGTCATAAACCAGTTTTAAAATGTATCCAGTTTTGAAGGGTATTGTTTGGCTTCATTATAACACAGATGAGCAGTGGATGCCAGCTCACTATAAGATGCTGGGTCTGAAAAGGCCCATTTTCACTCTTAAAATTCTCTTGGATTCTGTGCAGTTAAAAAGGAAACATGCCATCTCTTCAGATCCTCTCTAGTCATTATAAACTCCTTTTAATTACTATTACCAATATCTTAATCTCATCACGAAGGAGAAATATAGGCCCAGAGTAATTCTCCAGACTCTGGACAGCATTTTTTAAAGAGAAGCAGATTAAAGGGTCTCCAGCCACCTGAAGCATCTGCATTACCAGGAAAAAAAAAAAATGAAAGCTATGACTGTCTTTCCATGTAGAGGGTGACCATTTGCACAGTGTCCTCTCATATGTGCTATCATGTTCTGAAGTGAGGAGTACTGCAGCTAATTTAGTGTCTCTGACATGTTAATTAGCATCTCTGGAAACATGAGAAATATATAATTTCTTTTAATAATACGATGTCTTTGAGGCTCAAAATAGTTAAGTATCACAACAGGAAGCACTGCAGAGCAAATGGCACTGTTTATAGAGCAATAAGGAAGAGAGGAAGAGACTGAAATTTTATAAAGGCAACAATAAACACTTAAAATACTGGGCACCACACTTATGCTCTCAAGAAGGTAAATGAAGCATAGAGAGCATCCCACCTTCTCTCCACCACTGCACCAGAGAATGCACAGACAATTCTCTCTCCCACCCCCTTCCCCAGCATGTCACTTCTGTGATTCTTTTGCACCCAGACATGGGGGTGGTGAACTGAAGGGTGACTCACTGTAAGTTATATATGTCTATTGATCAGAGAAAAAAATAAGAAAGAGAAATTAAAGTGGAGGTGGTGCTTTCAGGAGACAAATACTTTTATATCCAAATCTCCTGGGGAAAACTCCATGTTTCCTGAGGTCGAGCAACTGGTTTCATGTGTCATTGAAATTTGCCTGTCTGTGCTGCTGGTAACAAGTGTGAACTTCAGCCCTCATTTCACTACAAGATAAGAAGAGGGTTACTCCAGTGATGGAGGGCTGCCCCATTGTTTGCTTTGCTGTGTGAATGTTATTTTCTTCCTTTGAAAGTTTCTTTTGCCAAGCCAGCTGCAAATCCAGGACAGTTGTTATTCTGTTCATGTGTTTGTTTAGACTGCCAAGTTAGCTGTTATGGGAGAATTTTTGCAGAAATGAGTGGGATTTGTCACAGGTCGTGTAATTTCTGTGTCAGGTAAGGGGACCTTTCTGTGAAGGGTATGGGGACCCTGTGCAGGCAGCCTTGTGCTTCACTAAACCCTTTCAAAGGAAACAAGAAACGGAACAATTCGGAGAGGGAATTTTGTACAACTAGCTAATGCTGCTGTAACGCGTGGGTGGGTGAAGCTGCTCACCTTTTGTCAGAGAGAGGAAATTTTTATTGTTACTAGAAGTGACTGAAGAACAACTTCAGGCCTATCATTCAAGAAAAGGAGCTCCGACTTTCCAAAAATTTAAAGATTTTTTTGATCCAGAAGACTTCTAGCAGGTTTTCAGCATATTTAGATTCCAGCTGAAACTTTGTTCATTTCTTAGTGGTATTCACTTTTACAAAAAAAATTGCAGCCCCCTGTGCCCGTACTCATGTATTAGTATAAGTTAAAGAGGTTACTTTGGGCTGTAGGGCTCTCCTTGTTTTCCTCTTTTACTTGTGCATTGATTCATGTCATCTTTATTTCCTTGCTTTAGAAGCCTGCTCCTGGAAAGAAAGGAGAGGCACCGCTAAGACAGACGAAGTCAGCAGCAGTCTTCTGTTTGTGGCAGAGGAGTGCAAGTGTCTTCTGACCTTTTTGCCTGTTCTAGAGCCTTGGGAAGCTCATGAAAGACTTAAAGACTTGGATCAATCATCTGACACTTGCATTTGAATGGCATTACCCTGTGGTTCTGTGAGGGCTGTCTCCGCTGGAGCGTGGGCTGTGTGTTTTGGAGCTGGGCTTCCTGTCCTGGTGATATGTCAAACCACAGCTGCCTTTAGCATCTTGGGCAACCTGTCCTCAGTGAACAGGCAAACAGAATGAAGATCACTTGCATTGGAGTTTTAACCCATCAAGAGAAGGAGACAGATGGCAGAATAGGAGATAACTAAAACATCCACCTCTTCCAAAATGCTTTACGGGAAAGGCAATGTTATAGGATATAAAAAAATCCAGGACTAATATAAAAACAAAGACAGAAGGCCTCTCTAACCTAACAGGGTTAAGGTAATGTGATTGGAGAAGACCTGGTATCAGCAGTGATCTGGGGCACATCGTCAGTAATCTTCAAAGGCAGGTAATTGGCATGAAACCACAGCATGGCATGGCAAAGCCAGCCATTCCAATTGAAAAATCTGTGCTGGCTGAGAAGCAGAAAGCTGTGTCCAGAAAGCCTCTGTGATGACAGATTTTTGCCTGCTGGTAGCCTGAGGATGGAATCCTCTACTTGTCAGTGTCCTTGGGCAAAACCATTCCAGCAGTCCAAGGCCCATTAAATATGGCATCTGCTAAATCACGGGCTGGTAGTAAGGGAAAGATCTTTTGGGAGGGATGCTAAAATAAGTAGTGCTGCTGGAGAAATATGTGATGAAGGCAACGCAAAGGAAATGGTATAAAACAATGTCAGGAGACCTGTTGAGAGACTTTGAGCTCCACAGTACACATGTCATTAGAATGAGCCCTCATACCTTTTTAAGAGCAGGTGTTCTTCCCCTCCTGTTTTGTTTGGTTTTTTTTTTTTTTTTTTGGTTTGGTTTTCTTCTTTTCTTTTTTCTTTTTTTTTTTTTTTTTTTTTTTTGTTTGTTTTTTGTGGGAAAAGTCCTCTAAACCCACTGGAGCAGTGCAGTGTCCAGAACTGTAAGTTCTTCTTCCTTGAGGGGCATTGTAACAAAACGTCTCCCCTATTTGGGAGCTCCTCTTTAAAGAATATATAATATCTGAGGCTTACTTTCTTCCATCAAATTACAATAAAATTGGGGAATGGGTGCAAAATTTATTGCAGCAAGGATAGATAACATGCATATAAACATAGACAATGAATGTAATTACATAAGCCTCATTTCCTGAGCAAACCAAGCTAAAAAAGATTTAATTACTGTTACTTGGCCAAGAGACACATGAAGCAAAAGCTGCTGATGTTTTGATTTTCTGTCTGGGGATTTTTTTTTTAATAGTTGTCAGTATGATTTATATAGGGCCTAGAATAGCTGTGCACTTTTCAGAACAGTATTCAGACAAGCGCTGGGATACAAGAAGAGTACACAAAAATGAGGAACTTGGAAAGAAACTGAAATTTGAGCTATCCCAAAAATTCTCCCCCAAAAATTTTTCAAGTATAGGATCTTGCACAAAGAGTCTCACTGTTTTATAATCGTGGTTTGGTATTGTTTTAATTTTTTACTTCCTAAATATAAACACACAAACCAAATTTTTTTTTTTTTAAGAGCTTTCCATGAGCTGGATATACAGATAATATTTTCTTTCAGAAACATGAGCGCACATTTTTCGGGAACAAATCTGACAGACCCTGGCAACTGCTTTGTGAACCTGGTATTACTGTCATTTTCACTGCCACAAAACAGGCTGTTTCACTGTCAATCACCCAAGGGACAGAAAGCACATTTGTCTGGGACAGAGCTGCTGGGCTTCCAGGCATGCACCCTGGACCACCTTTGTAGCCATAATATTTTGTGTGATGACAGCAGCCTGATGCTCTGGAAGGACTTGGGGGAGCCATGGGCTTAGGAGGATTCAGAGCTATTGCAGGCAGTTGTATTCTATGCTGATACAAAATTCTAATGCCCTAAAGCCTTATCAGAAAATGAAGCAGCACAAAACTATGTATGGTAGGTGTGTAGACTTATTTCAGATTTTATCTCTTTCTGAAAAAAGGTATTGAAGAACTTGATACTTATTGGTTAACTACAGGCAAAGCTATCCATGAACCTAAGGGCTAAGAAATAGGGCACCCCAAAGAAAATTGAGATGCATGAGGGAAGCACAGCTGATAATCTTTTTTCTATCAGGAAAAAGGATCAGTGACCTGGCTTCTTTGGTTCTAACTCCAGCAGAACTCTTCAATTTTAGAGAATTAATGGATCATCTGAGGAGATTTAGATCATGAGTAGAGTCTAGGACCAGAAATTGTGAAATAAACTCTCAGAAGACTCAGTATTTACCCTATTGTGTACTGTAAGATACTGAGATTTACAGTCACTCTGGGAATCTGGAGAGAACAGTAATAGAGCATGACTGCTTAGAAGTTTTAGCTAAGCTAAAGTAAAACTAATCAAAATAAATTTCATGTGCTGGAAATAACATACCTGGGTAAGAGATTAAGTCATTGAGATACACATACACGTCAGAGAAAGATCAGTGTAACCAATACATGCATCTCAAAAGGTGAGAAAAGGACATGAAGGATACTTGGACCACACTATCAGCTAATTTCCATCAGCAGTTTCCAGAAGCAAATGAGATACAAGTACTGAGGTGGGCGGGAGGCAATAACCAGAGAAGCAACAGTCCAGATGCTTGGAAAGTAAATGACAAACAAAGATGTTGATAAATATTTCCAGAGAAGTGGAAAGACAAAGTCGGTGAATGCAGTATGAATGTATTTACCAATTCATCATAACACTGTTGCTGATGTTTAAATGAAAAAAAAATCAAAACAAAACACGGTGCTTTCATGAATTTGAGTGTGACTATAAATATGCCAAAATCAGCAATGTGTTCTGTTCATCTGAAATTTCATTCCATCAGATAATTTTTGATGAGCTGTTATTATGATCAGGGACATTACATCTTAGCCATAACTTTTTCAGGAACTGAACTGTTATTATGATCAGGGACATTACATCTTAGCCATAACTTTTTCAGGAACTGAAAAAGTTCATTTTTTATAAGCACAAGAGAGAAAAAGTATTTTAACATTTGTCTTTTGTTGCCAAGTCTTGCATTCTTTGCCAATAAGGTGCAAACAAGTCCTACAGAGCTAAAACTGGAAAACTAGCAAAATATTGCAAAAAAATATACATTTCTTTGATGCTTTACTTTACAGAGCTATGAATCTTATTTTTTGTGAATTTTAGTGTGCGTGCAAATGACTATAAAGGTGTGTAAATGACTATAACTCTACATACAGAATGATAGTAATGACATTAATAATCAGATAGCACTAATTTCTTTGTAAATAAACTGAAACCCACCCAGATTAGAAGAAATTAGCCATAAATAACTGATTTTGATTTTTCAGTGTCAGTTCACATGTTAAGCTACACTGTGATGCAAAGCAGAGGCATTCGTCCTTCATAAAAAATAGTTTGTATAGGCTTTTTCTTTTCAACAGCAACAACCCTATTCCACATATCATTTAAAAGCTCACTCTGCTTAATTTCAGTTTAAATGAAATTTTCTGTTTCGTTTTGGATTTATGCTGCAAATTATTTTATTCTATGGAATGACAGTAGTCAAGAAAAACTGTGTTTTCAATTTGGAGTGTTCTGTTGTTTTACCTCTTGCTATTCATTCCTGATATGTTCTGAGAAGATCTATATAAAAGTCATAATAATCTTGTATGGAAGTCTAATTCATAACCTGCTTCCATTAATGTTGTGTTGACTGAGAATAGTATATTTCTAATGGCTTTTGTAAAGCCATGGGCTTTGCTGATGCAGCTTCTGTGAAGCCTGTAATGGGTTTCATGGCAATTTAGAAAAAACATTATTGATAGCTAAATTTTCATTTTCATGGGTCTGAAAATGTAGAGTTCAGGCTAGTCACAAAATATATGGACTATGTAAGCCAAATATCTAGCTAAAATTATTTCTGTAATTGAAATTGGATAGAAAATTTCTGTATGGGGGCCAGTGTGGATAGACTGTAGTGTGTTTATAACTCAAGAAGTTGGACACTGAAAAATAGATGGATACCAATACTCCTGAGGATGCTAGAATTATTTCATTATAAGAGCTACCTTCAAGTTGTGAATGCAAATTTATCTATACATTATTATTATTAATAATTTTTATTTTACAAATTCTTCCTATCAATTTTTAGCAATGCTGTTAATGTACATCTTTTAACTGCACTCATACTTGCATATGCTGATTATTGAGTAGCACTTGGAAGATAAGGATTAAGCATGTTTAGAATAATCCTTAAATACTCTCAGACCCATCTGAGAAACACAAAACGAGTTCTCAATGTTAAAAACCCCATTCATATCAAGTTCAAATAAAAAGATTAGATAGATTACTTCTCAATGAGAGGAAAAAGCCTGTAACTGAATTATGTTCTCTCTATTTGTCTTCACCTGCATGGACTAAACAACTTCACAGGTGTACTTTCTTTCATTTCCTGAGCTATATAAGGCTGTGTTGTTTACTTTACTTGCACTCTGAGTCTTCACCAGAATCTCTGCTTGTTCATTATATATTTTCAGATGAGCCAAAACACATTTTCTGAGCACTTTGCTTAACAAAGCAATGCATGAGGTAAACAATATTATCTTTCTCATCAGGAGAGTCTTAAAGGAAATCTTAGTCCTACATGGAGGATACAGTTAATGACTGTAATTAAATGCGTAAAGACAGGATTATTTTATCTTGTAAAATTTAGTACAGTTGAAGCTGATACTGAACATTCATGGGCTATTTTCAATCCAAAACACAAATATTTGTGATAAAGAACTTTGATGGAATTTACTTCATTTAACTTGCACAGCTATTTTGCCCCTAATTTTGGGGTGGCCTACATAATCAGTAAGAAAAAAAAAATATACTTTAAAGGCCTTTAGAGAATGATATTCAGCTCCTGCTGGGGTGTTTGAAATCAGCTGACCAGAATTTTTTGATGGCACTGCAGTCCATCCCAGTCATGAGAAATTTAAGTACTTGCCTTAGAAGGTCATTGTCACTAAGCATCTTCAATAAAAGTGCACTTTAAATAAATGGAAAGAAAGATTGTGTTCTGGCTATACAGAATGTGAGCAGATCAAAGAATTGAAAATTTGACAGATATTCCTTTAATAAACTGAGGTTCATGTTGTACTTTGACTGTTTGATAGCTCTGATCTCTAAAATGTCCCAAGCAAGCCCTGATAGGTTTGGTTTTAAATTCTCATGCTAGGAGCTTTGACTTTCTCTGGTTTATAAAAATATTTTTTATCTGCTTTATTGAAATAATACTGTCTTCCTTTTTTACATAAGGCTGAATTAAGAGCCAACTGCTGGACAGAAAATTGTGAGTGATTGACATCACCTATATCTACCTGAGATGCTGCTTCAGTATGCAGTCACTCAGGCTTTTCACATCTTAGCAAAAATTCTGGAAAGCACCTCAAAATTTTCATATCCAGCACAAAATTCATGTTGAAATGGTCATGAGAAAATCTTGCACACAGCTGGATGTTCTTCAGTGGTCAATTATAAACTAAAAATATTTTTTTTCTCTTCTCACTTGAGCTCATGCAGCCATCCAAGCACAATATTTTACCTGCTAAAATATTCATTTTGAGCTGTTTGTTTTCCATTAGAGAACTCAATGTGCATATTTAGCAGTACAATGATGAGTCTGATCTCTCAGCAGTAGTACACAGTTCTTGAATTCTCAGCATCATTCAGTCATTGTAGTAGGGCATGTGTAAAAGAAGGGAGATGAGGAGAGGAGAGGAGAGGAGAGGAGAGGAGAGGAGAGGAGAGGAGAGGAGAGGAGAGGAGAGGAGAGGAGAGGAGAGGAGAGGAGAGGAGAGGAGAGGAGAGGAGAGGAGAGGAGAGGAGAGGAGAGGAGAGGAGAGGAGAGGAGAGGAGAGGAGAGGAGAGGAGAGGAGAGGAGAGGAGAGGAGAGGAGAGGAGAGGAGAGGAGAGGAGAGGAGAGGAGAGGAGAGGAGAGGAGAGGAGAGGAGAGGAGAGGAGAGGAGAGGAGAGGAGAGGAGAGGAGAGGAGAGGAGAGGAGAGGAGAGGAGAGAAGAGAAGAGAAGAGAAGAGAAGAAGAGAAGAGAAGAGAAGAGAAGAGAAGAGAAGAGAAGAGAAGAGAAGAGAAGAGAAGAGAAGAGAAGAGAAGAGAAGAGAAGAGAAGAGAAGAGAAGAGAAGAGAAGAGAAGAGAAGAGAAGAAGAGAAGAGAAGAGAAGAGAAGAGAAGAGAAGAGAAGAGAAGAGAAGAGGACTACCATCTCTTTGAATCTCACCCTAAATCCTATGGAGCACAGCAAGTGCTCAGGTGAAGCCTCCCATCTCTATGCAGAGCTGGCTGGCCATGGTGTCTAAGATCTAGGGGAGGACAAAGCAGCAGCACAGGATTCCAGCAGATTCTCAAAGGCCACCTCTTTGCCATACATTTCTGAAAACCTCCTTTTACTGAGAATCACCATCTGCAGTTTTGCAGCCAATAAAATGTGAGACTTGGAATACATTATCAAACGTTTTCTGAACCACATTATGAAAAAAATCTATTCTTTGTCTGTGAAGACCCACATTTGTAAAGCAACACCAGTTCATTATCAAATAGCTATGTTAGCTATGAAAAATAAGTTTAGGGAGCTAGAAACTGAAATTCTGTCTCTTACTTGCATATTTGTTTATAAGAAGAAGATTTATAAATACCTGGAGAATAGAGCAAGTACATATTTCAGAATCATTCAGGTCCAAAGACAATTTGAGCTAGGAAAACTGCTTTCTGGACTTTCATTCTTCCCTGCAAGGGGTTGGTATTGCAGAAAACTGAGGGCAAAATCTTCACATTGTTACATTCATAAAAGAGCAGGAAGTTGAATTGAAGTAACCATTCCACAAAAAGCACAAAGAAGACTGCACATGACTAAACAAACTTTCTCTCAATCCTCAGTACTCTGATCTGTGCCAGAATTCTAGCCTTAGAATAGATACAATTTATATCTAACAAGCTAGATGTGAAATCAGCCCATTTAGTGAGGTCAGGCATGATTATGAAATATGGATAAATCAGAAGAATCTGAACGTTTAGCAGGTGTTTTAGTTACCAGTGAATTAATTTGTGAAAGAAACTGCTGGCCAGAACTATGCAAGCAATTGCTGCACATGTGACTTCTGAAAATTGCTTTCCGAATGAAACTGTTAGCAAGCAATAAAAATAAGTACATAGACAAAAATGCATAGAAAAACACCAATACAAGCTATAAGATGAGACTGTTTTTTTGGTTTTAGTTTTGGTGGATATTTTCTTAAGGAAAAAATGAAAGCATTTTCAAAGCAATAGAAAGGTGGAATGATAGGGACAATATATGATAAACACAAACATTTTCCAAAACCAAATGACTCATGGTACTACTTGTAAAGAAGTCAAAATAGAAATTCTTTGGCGAGCATAAGGATAGACCACAAAGGTGTGATGATGCAACAGGATTGCCTTAGTTTCTTAATGTAATTTCAAACTAGTCTACCTATCATTTAGGATCTGATACTTGGGACAAAGAGTTTTTACTGCTAGATCTGTGTGTGACAAAATCTTAGCACCCCCATTTGAGATGCATTTCTAGATGTTAGAAGATAGTGAGTACATGGAAAAGCACATCTCAAAATGACATCAGGAGAAAACCTCTTTCTTTTCAGTCCAATTATATTCATTTTCTCAGTCTTCTTTCACTTCTCATTTTCACTCTTCTCTTCTCTTCTCTTCTCTTCTCTTCTCTTCTCTTCTCCTTCTCTTCTCTTCTCTTCTCTTCTTTTCTCTTCTCTCTTCTCTTCTCTTCTCTTCTCTTCTCTTCTTCTCTTCTCGCCAAAATTTTAATTTCTCTATGAGTAGCAAGAAAATTATTGCTTCCTACAAAACATGGCTCACAGAAAATCGTTGTTTTGGAACTATTTCTGTGATAGCAATACCTCTCCTTTCCTTCTTTCTATTTTGAAGGACCAAAAGAATAATTGATGCCACAAGTTCCTCCCAAAAGCTAAGCTACCATGTAATTTATCAGTAATCACATCAGCATCTACGCTTCTATCAAATAGAGGATAGTCCCAGGCAAGGGATAATTAAGCATTACTGTTAATGATAGTGACTGGATCCTCTAGTCTTCAATCAGAATTGTATCACAGTTATATCAAAGCACATTGTTTAAGTAGAAGAACTATCTTCAATGGGACATGTATCCTTTAAATTCAGGGCAGTATTAGATCCATTAATCTGCAGTCATTATGATGTTGGTTGATTTTTTTCATGAGCTAATGTACTGTTAATAAGGTGTCAATTACTGATGCAAGCAAACAGGGCAAAGAATAACATTTCTAATTGCTGTAGTTATCACCTAAGCGCAATTATCTACTGCTGCTGAAATAAATCACTTCACGATTTAAAGCTGTCTTTACAACATACACATTTATCTTTTATTATTATTACCTTTGCTGCTTTTCAAGTACCTCATCCTTTCCTTTCCTTTCCTTTCCTTTCCTTTCCCTTCCTTCCCTTTCCTTCCCTTTCCTTCCCTTTCCTTTCCTTTCCTTTCCTTTCCTTTCCTTTCCTTTCCTTTCCTTTCCTTTCCTTTCCTTTTCCTTTCCTTTCCTTTTCCTTTCCTTCCTTTCTTTCCTTTCCTTTCCTTTCCTTTCCTTTCCTTTCCTTTCCTTTCCTTTCCTTTCCTTCCCTTCCCTTCCTCTTCCCTTCCTTCCTTCCCTTCCCTTCCCTCCCTTCCCTTCCCTTCCCTTCCCTTTCCCTTCCCCTTCCCTTCCCTTCCCTTCCCTTCCCTTCCCTTCCCTTCCCTTCCCTTCCCTTCCCTTCCCTTCCCTTCCCTTCCCTTCCCTTCCCTTCCCTTCCCTTCCCTTCCCTTCCCTTCCCTTCCCTTCCTTCCCTTCCCTTCCCTTCCTCCTTCCTTCCCTTTCCCTTCCCTTCCCTACCCATCCCTTCCCTTCCCTTCCCTTCCTTCCCTTCCCTTCCCTTCCCTTCCCTTCCTTCCTTCCCTTCCCTTCCCTTCCCTCTTCCCTTTCCTTTCCTCTCCTTTCCCTTTCCCTTTCCCTTTCCCTTTCCCTTTCCCTTTCCCTTTCCCTTTCCCTTTCCCTTTTCCCTTTTCCCTTTTCCCTTTTCCCTTTTCCCTTTTCCCTTTTCCCTTTTCCCTTTTCCCTTTTCCCCTTTCCTAGTGGACAGAGTGAAATCAATATGCATTAAAACTATGAGTATTGTTTTCCATAGATCTTAAGTTAACTATTAAGTCTCCATTCACTTTCCCTACTTTTGGTTCACTCTACCCTGAAGGGTTCCTCCTGGAGACACAAAATGAGTTGTCATATACCCTATTTTTTATATTTTTAAAATTTTAAACTAAATTAACTACAGCTTTGCTCTTTCTGCCATCTAGTTGTGCTTAACAAGTTCTACTATCATGAAATCTAAGTAATACCAATTTTAATAGGAGAACTTTCAGGATTCTCCTCCTTTAAGAGCCTTCTGAGGACAAACACCATACAGATACAGGAACAGATCACTGAGAAGCCTCTTCCTCCAAACACCACGTTTGGATTAAAATTCAGTTTACTTGCCAACAAAGAAGCAATTATAAGGACTGCTAACAAGAGAAAAATAGCCCAGGCAGATTTTTTGGAAGCATATGATCTCTTATTCACAACATGGTACCAGAGAAAGGTTCATTTGTGGGCTTCATTATCCTCTTCTGACCCAGGCTGTGTTGACAGAGGTCTCCCAATTAGCCTGAAGCAGAGTTAACAAGGTAACATTCGAGGAGGCAAAGTGTTTCTGGTTGTACAGCGTAAAGGGCTGCTTATTCCTTGCCTCTAATTGGAATAAGAGCATCCTCCCTTTCCTGACCACCTCACTGGCATCTGCAGCCCTCCCTCCATGCCCATGATGTGAACTCCAATCACTTACTGAATGCAGCAGCTCATCTCTGAGTCTATATCTAACACCCATGGAAAAGCAAAACCTTCCCAGAATCCAGTTACATTTTTCAAAAACATACTCTTGTCACAAGCATCAGCTTCTGGCAGATACTTAACAGAACCAATCCTTTCTTTTGTGCTTCCCCCACATTTTCAGCTTTGCTGCTGCTTTCATTAACTCCTCATTGCATACTCTGAGGACAGAAATTTTTGCAAGACTAAGAAGGAGCCTAATTCTATTATTCCTTCTGCTATAAGCCAGGTTTACCTGTGTTATGTGTGAATGCAACGTGTGGGGAGCCAGCAGTGAAATAAATGTATTTCACAGAGTAGGTGAAGTATGTCTGAAGAGATGAAAGACGTTATTTATTTTTTCTATGCCTCTCTATCTTTTCATGTCTTAGATACTTTTCTGTGGAGAATTTTTTACATTTTCAAGTGGTCGATGTCCTTTTTGACATGATGTCTTTTTGGCTGTCTTTCCAGCTCTACTCACTTCCCAAAATAACCACATTGTCACATAAAAGAAAGTGAAACAAAGATATCAGGCACTGATCTAAGTTGTCCAGATCAACAACAGCCTTGGGGAAATCAAGGTTAGAGGCAGTTTGCACAAACAGGCATCCATGGTCGTATTGCAAAAGTTGGAGATTTTTCCATCAGTGTTGAGTCCTGTAGCATACCTGCTTTAGGGCCACTTGATAAGAATTCTCATGGCCAGCCTGTGCTTGAATATGCCTCTTATCCAGCCTGGTGATGTTTTTGGACTTGACCATTTATTCAGCACATTGGTGGAGCCTTCTGCACAAATCCGTCTCCCTAAAAAGTGAAGCAGTATGAACATGAAGTTTAAATATTTTTAACCTTCCACTTCTAAATTATATGGTGGTGATGTGAGAAGATCTGGTAACATGAGTCCAATTATTTCAATAATAAAGGGCAAATACAGAAAAATCCAGAGAATCTCAGAGGTTGTCATGACAATTTGCCTTTCTGTTATAATAATTTCACCTTCAAAATGGCAAAAAGTGGAAAAGCAAAGTCATTATGTTTGTTTGATGAAAGTAAACACAAGGCATTACATAGATACTTTGAGCTCTTAAACAAATAATCAAATTTGGTTTTGACCTGATTTTGCAAGAACATGTAGTACCATGTTACAGAAAGCAAGATGATCAGGGTGGTCTCTAAAATTTGCCGATATGGCATATAAAAGTTGTAGCACTGCCTACAAAGCAACATTTTGGCCAGAAGGTAGGAGAATTTAATCAAGTAAAATGATAAGAGGGAAAACAATGTTGTTGACACCGACTTGGTTGAGAAGATCCTGAGTTGCAGGTTGCCAGAGCTCAGATGGCTGTAACACAGAACACACACTTGGTTGTCTTCTTCCAATGCCATTGTCTTCACCCTTGCCATTCTACTGGCACCTGCTGGAAAGCTTCCAGGACTTCCTGGAGGCTTGCCCTACTGCAGTGTGAATATTTTTACATAACCTAAAGCAACTTGGAAGGGTAAATACACTTAAAAGAAGTTTTTTCAGAGTCAAAGACTTGAAGCCACAAGGCCAAAAATTTAAGAAAATTTACTGTTGTTTGTCATTCTGGGAAAATGAAAGGAAGCTGAACAATAGAGGTTGCCTCTTCTTGTGGAAGTACTGAAGCCTCCAGTTCTGATATTTGCTAAAATGAAATATTTAAAGGGCTAGAAACAATTAGGCTGTGTACAAGAAATATTGAATATCACCAAAAGAAGAACCATCATGAACAGTCTATTCTGTAAGTTAAATGAATTCTAGGAGTGATATATTGTCCAAAGACATGTGTCAATCCTCCATGAAATTATTATTCTTTTAAATAATTGAAAAGTGAAGTCAGTTGCCTGGCACCAGAGCAGAAAATAATAGCAGTTATTCAAGAGGTTGAAACAACTCCCATTGAATCTATAGTACTCCTCTCTTTTGATTTAAGCAACCAAATCATTGTAAGAGCAGATCTCAGCAATTGTGGATTAAGGAACTATTGAAATGTCATGATGGTCTCCTGAGGTCAGTTGCTTATGATTTAATGATGATGAATAACACTCAAAAGAGAGACTTTGAAACGGAATCTGACCTTTCTTAGTCAAAAATACAGGAAAAATCTTGAAGGATGAGAGTCCATGAACTTGATCCTGTCTACATGTTCTTGTCAGGATAAACAGCTAAGCCTTGGTTAATATGATAGCAAGCCTTCAAGCATACTGACAGTGTAATGGATTTTTTTTTTTTTTTTTTTTTTTTTTTTTTTGGTGGGGTGGTCATGGGATGAAAAGAAAGGAGTAAAAATCAGGAATCATCGAATTCAAGACTAACTGGCACAATTTTTTCAGTGAAATTTGGGGAAAAGATGTAAAAACATAATTTTGGATCACTTAAAAATATTTTTTTTTTTTTTACTTCAAAACAATTATTTTAAACATTTTTACTTACAGTGATTATAGTGAAATTTAGTGAAATTTATCTGAGAAAGGAACTCCATCTTATGTTACCTAATATTCAATTTAACACCACCACCACCCACCCCAGTGGAACTTGAGTCCATTTCCTCATCTTATTGTTTGTCACTTGGAAGAGGAAGAAATGTGATCAGAGGGTTCAGTCAAATAGGAGCCAGACTCAAGAAGATTTCAGATCATTCAGGGCTATGGCTTGGAGGCTCTGCAAAGCTTGACTTTCCCTGTATCCCTGCATCCTCTGACATAATCTACCAGCCAAAAAAAATTTACCTTTAGGTCAATCTCACAGACTTGCACAGCAGAATTGGCAGCGAAATCTATTTGGCAGCAAGAGTTCTCACAGAGAGCAGTGTTTGTTACTCAGTTGGGTCCTTCACAGGTTATTTCTTTATTTACATGGATGGGAAATATACAAATGTGACATTTAAAATTAACACATAGTGATTTTTTAGGAATTTTTTCAGATTAAAAACTAAAGGATTTGGGGGTTCTTTTCTTGCTGTGTTAGTGAGAGGGATAAATATACTGCTGATACACCTTGCAGCAGTACCCAGGCAAGGTGGAACCTAAAACAAAATTAAAAAGTCACTCACAGGAGGAAGATATCAAGGAAATAGCACCATGACCAGAGAGTTTGTTTTGCAATGCAAATATAAAAATGTATCAGTTTTCACCGGGGAAAAATAAATTACTGATGTGACAAATATGCTAACCATCTATTGTTGTTAGGCTTTTAATTTGCCTTGTAATCTACAGCTATTATATTAATGAGATGGATAAAAATTGATTGTATTATGCATTAGAGAACAATCTAATTTTAACTAGCATGGGTGGGCTCTTGTTTTCTAGATGGTTTATTATTATGGTTTAGACTGGTTGAAGATTTCTTAGACATCGATTGGAAAATGCCATTCTCTAATAAAGAGGAAATTAAAAATTGGCATAAGAATGAATATGACCACTGAGTGCTAAACTGATAAAGACTTTCAGAAGTTATTTCAGCACTAGAGATCAGGTGATGTCTCATTAACTACCCCAGACTTCAGAAGAAATATGGCAGCATAATCACTTTAAAATTCCCATGCTAATTAAAATTTTGCTTTCTTTTGCACTGTTATGTTTCTTTCAGAAGTACAGTAGCACACCCCCCACTAGAACTATTGCAGCTTTTAAAACAATGTGTCTTTTTCAATTGTTCATATTTTACACTGAGACACTCCCCATTTTTTTGCATTCTATTGGTTTGCTCAGCTTCTTCAGAGCTTGTGCGAAGCAGCATGCTTCTGTGCCTGGACCTCCAATTAGTACAGTCAACTGCACCTCTGAAGAGATCTGTTTGTGATAGAACCAATCATATTTTTTCTATTGTTAAAAAACAATGATTGTGAAAAATCACAGGTTTGCCAGTATTATGACTATTTTTGTGTACCTTATGTGTCTATTTTTCTGTGCCATACAACTCTGGCTGAATGATGCCACTTAACTCACTGACAAAGCATGAGATCAGAAATTTAGGTGTTCCCAAATAGCACTGAAACAGTGAATAGATAATATTTTGCAGAACATTCTTTATGAAATGCAAAATATTCATATGCATATATATATATATTAATTTCTAGACGGCTATCCTAAAGAGGAAATGATTTACAGATGGAGGAAAAATTCAGTGGAGGCTGCTGATCAGAAATCTTGGAGACTCTACCAGTTTGACTTTATGGGTCTCAGAAATACTTCAGAAATTGTGAAAACCTCTGCAGGTAGGAATGGTACAAATGGTACTGCTTTTTCTGGAATTCAAATTATTTAAAAATATTTATGCTTGTTTTGCTTTCATTCAAGTGCAAATTGATTGTAATATGTTTCAATGTTCATTTTAGAAGCTGTAAAGTTCAGACCTCAAAAATCTTGAATTTATCTTGATTTTTGATAATCTTTCCTCTTCTAGTGAATTCACAAACTGGAATAAATGTTTGCTTGATATGGTTATTTGTTGTAGACTTGAAGTTACGGTATGATTCTCATTCCTCATTTATTAGACGACTCTTGTGTTGAATCTGTCTTCACTATAAATTAAAGATTTTGAGCACAATGGTAGGTTAGTGAAATTAAGACACTTTCTGTACTTAATAATTCAGACAATGGTTTAATATTTTTCTTTATATTTTAAAGACATTCTCTTTCTCAGTTGATAAATGCCTTTGCTAGTGAACTTACTAATTGATTACAATTAAAATCTAATGATGCCTATTCTATTTCTTCAGAAATCTTGCTGTTTCTTATAATAACACAGTAATACAGAAAAAAAAAAGATTTTAAATGGAATATATTTTTTGAACTGGATAAATTGTGGTCATACCATGTCTAAACTTTATACATGACTGCAGTAAGCTCCATCATTGCCATGATTTGGTAAGTTTCTCACAGCTGCTGAGGGATTCTGTTAGAAGCAACCTTCTGCTTAACAGCTGGTGAATTTTATGAAAAAAAATCTATTTTTTTTCAAAAGGTAAGCAAAGCTAAGCTATTATTTTCAAAACACTGTGAATAATATTAATGATAAAAGAATTATAAATCTGTGAAACAACTGCTGTTTAGTCCTGGCCCAGTCACTAACATCAGCAATGAATTCTTAAAATTGGATAGCAATTTTTGTAATGAAAAGTCACAAAATTTCTAGTGGATATGTTGAGCTGGTGGTTTAACAGAAAAAAAATGTTGCAAAGAGCACACATGTGAAAGTTCTCTTTTGTTAGGGATACAAAGCCTTTTAATTTGCAAGTTACTCAGGAATGCAAATTTCCCATAAATTAATTCACGTACAGAATACTAAATCATTAAAGTATTTATGTATGTGGTTTAACCCCAGGTGGAAGCTTAACCACATGCAGCTGCTCATCACTTTCTCTGGTGGGATGGGGGACAGAATTGGAAGAATAAAAGCAAAAAACTCATGGATTAAGATAAAGATAGTTTAATAGGGAAAGAAAAAGCTGTGCACCCAGGCAAAGCAAAACAAGAAATTAATTCACTGCTTCCCATGGGCAAGCAGGTGTTCAGCCTTCTCCAAGAAAACAGGGATATTGGAACTAGATGATCTTCAAGGTCCCTTCCAACCCATGCCGGTCTATGATTCCATGAAAAAGAATTGCCAAGTTAATGTAACACCAGTGTCTTGATAAACAAATCTATTTATCTCTGCCAGGACGAAACCATATTTATAGAGGTCTAACTAAAATAAGTGGATAGATATCCACTAAATGTGGAGCAAAGAGAAATCTGTTTCTTATGTTCATTTTGGCATGTGCCCACTTCTTATTGAGACAAGTGAGCTGGCACAATATTTTATTTAATTGCTCTTGCTCTTTCTGCTCACCCATGTTTGAGAGTGCAAAATCCAACAGCAGTGTTGAACTCAAGTTTCTGGAACCACATGATATTTCTATTCTTCTAGAGACACCACAGTGACAGAAATTAGTTGACAAACTGAAGCTTATTCAAATTCTGAACCCCTCCCCCCCCCCCAAAAAAAAAAAAATCACCAAAATAACCCAAGAAACCCGTCATGGGATTGTGTTGTGGAAGTGAACTTGGAAGAAATGTATGTGTCAGATTGTCACCTGTAGTTATTAGGTTAGGAAAATGAGTTGTGCATTTTATCAGATATCTAAGATAGGTGTCAACAAACATATGAGAGACGTGAAAAATAAACCCCTGAGTTTGCAAATGGACCTGAGTTTTCAGAAAATAGACTGTATTTTGTTACTCTACAGCTTAAGGTAATTTCAAAGGCCAGAATTACAGAATGTCAACAATATTTACCGTCAATAGCAAACCAGGGCCAGAATTTAAGAAAAAACAAATACATTGGAAAACTTTGAGTATGCCCCATGTTGTAGTGTAAGGAGTCCCAAAACAGAGTGAAGGGGGCAGGACACAGTGTAATATATCTCTGACAAAATTCTGTAAGTACCTGTTCTGTCTAAATATATGTGAACAAATAGGATAAGGGGGCATCTGTACTCTGGGACGTGCCTGCTTACTGAAGTAAAGCCCTAGCCAAGAATTTGGAGAATTAGGGAACCCACAAGCTGCTGTTTCCTACTGTTTGGACAATCTGGGATAAAGGGAGATGGCACCTGCTTCTTACAGGTGCTACATCTCCTTTACAGCCATGCCACGGGGGGCTGCGGGTGGTCAAAAATAGATGCCAAGTTCTGATATGGAAGATCGGTGACATTTTTGCATTCAAGCTACCTGGAGAGGGAGACTGCCCTGAGGCTGCTCCTAGGACACTATGGCTATAGGACTCACTCTGAATTTATGCTGCTCCTCAGAGACAGCAGTTCCTCCCCTGTGCTCTGGTCTGTCTGGGGTCCCTCTGAGCCCTGTGAAAGCCCATAATGGCCCCAGCAGCCACCACTCCTTTGCAGGCTCAGGACAGAAAGGAAGAGCAGCATTGTTCAGAGTGCTGCACAAGGGATCATTCCAATTAATAAGGGGGAGTTAAGAAGGCTGGATACCACCAGCAGCTTTCTTTAAAAAAGGTACTAAACGTCATCTCTTCCTCCCAAGGGAAATAATGGAAACTATTATTACAGAGGGAATTTAAAAGCAGACTAGGCATAGCCTGAGAAAATCTACTGCAGAGACCAGTTCTGCACTAACAAGAGATGGATTCAAAACCCTAACTTCTTTTTTGCTTACACTTCCTGCTTGTTTATGACACTATTGCTTCTCACTAAATGACATCTATATCATGTGAGAGCTGCTGCAGTGCTACCTTCCTTTGTCCAGCCTGGGGATCTCTTTTTAGCTACTCTTCAGCCATGTTCTGGGTATAATGAAGAGAGGTCACACTGACCACACAGCAACTTGCTGCTGTTCTTCATTTGCAATAAGTCCTTTCTTAGTAGTCATTTTCACAATAGAATTATTAGATTTAAGACTTGGATGTGTTCTGCTTTTTTATTTTTTTTTTTGTCTTTCCAATCCTTTTTCAGACATTTAAATAACCTTTATGTTAATCTTTAAAAATTTCAAAGGTACGTGATTAAGAAGCCAGCTGTCACAGAGTGCACCTCAGAAATCTAAGCAATATGAAAAATGTCATCTTTTGCACTGAACCAGCAGTGGCTTAAATTATTAACACAGTGTTGTACTTTGCTGTGTTTTTTACAATAATCTGGCAGCCAAAAAAAAGTCTTCATTGCCACCAAGAAGAAGTGTACATATTTCTTCTGAGGGTTTTTTTTTTTTTTAATTTCATGCTAAAATATAAACACATCCAAAAATTAAATATCTACTGCAAATTATGATTGCATGCACTAAACAACAGAAATCACTGTGCTGGTGGTATGGTCATGGACATTTATCTGGAGCCCTAAGAAAGTTCTCACTATCGGGTGATATCAAATTAATTCACAAATACTGAAAAATCCCCCTGTTGCCATCTGGCAAGGTACTCGGATACTGTAACAAGAGCACTTGCTCCAATGTCAAATAAAGCTGACAAAGAAAATTAAAGTGGAGGGAGTACTAAGCCACCTGTGAGAAGAAAGGACAAACTGCACGTATAGAAAAAAAGTGCAGATTTTAAAACTGCAAGTCAGCCAATGGAAAGGTGAACAGAACAACAGGAGAGAGAAGAATGTCATCTTTAAAAGCACTCTGTGTGTGTTTGCAGTAAACTTCAGGTGTCTGAGTTTTAGACATTCCAAATACACTTGTGGGGGGAGGCGAGGTGGAACATAGGAGGGCAACAAAAACAAAGACCAAGAAAAACCCACAACAGAATTATGGAGGACTCCACAATTAAAGCTCATGGAGTGAGTTGTAGTTTTGCTTGCACTTTTCTGTCTCCCTCAGAAAGTCTATTCATTCTTTTAAAAGAATCACTGTTATCTATCACTTTTAGATAAATACAAAGACACTGTAGCTCTTGAATCTTATTTTCATTTACTTAAAAACTTCTTTGCATCATACAAGTATTGTTTGTGTTCTTTCTCAGATGCCTTTAGCCTGACAGATTTTTGCAGTTCAAATTGCCTTTGCATAAATAAGTTCAAAATGATTCATCAGAAATAGAAAATGTCAATAAAAACACCCTATTTAAAAAAATATAGCTGATTATTAGAAGTAATATATATAGAACCAGACAGAAAGTTCCATTTCATAGATTCTGAATTATCCCAAGTGTCAATACTCAAAGTCAATAAATAGCCATAACTGCCATAAGAAGGAGCACCTTTTTTCCCATACCATGGATAGGTGATGATTAGTGGAGTCTGCCTGTCATACAACTTCTAAATCATGCTTTGTGTTTCAAAATTGCTGTTTCATAAAGTACTTCAGCTTAAATGATGCTCTCAGCCCTGTATCACAGGGCTGTAAATCAAGGTTGATATCTCTTGTCACAGATTTAGATAAAGCTCCTTTGGGCCATACTAGTAGCAGCACAGATTAAAGTACATATTTTCTTGCAGAGTACTCAGTAAATGACAAGTACAAGGCTACTACAGAACGAAATAAAGCAAACTTTTCTTTCAAGAAAATGCAAATATCTGCATGCATATATACATATCTACATACATGTATACATGTATACATATATGGCTACTGGCAGAGGAGGGAAGGAATACACATGATTTTATAGGAATGCCAAATTTCACTAGGAGAGCCCCCATCAAGTCAAGTGTGTTCTTGCAGCACAGAAAACAGATGGGCTCCATCAAAATCAGCATGACCAGGATGTGGAATGAGGTGCCCCTCTCTTCCACTCTAGTGAGACCCTACATGGAATAATGGGTCCAGCACTGGGGCCCTCAGCATGATGAGGACATGGACCTGTTGGAATGAGTCCAGAGGAGGGTCATAAAGATGATCAGAGGGCTGGAGCTTCTCTCCTGTAAAGACAGGCTGAGAGGGTTCAGCCTGGAGAAGAGAAGGCTCCAGGGAGACCTTCTAGCAGCTATGCAGTGCCTAAAGGGAGAGGTGGAGAGGGACTTTTTACAAAGGCCTGAAGTGCTGTCATTTCAAGGCCTTTGTAACAGCAACAAGGGGAGAGGGCTTCAAACTGAAAGACAGTAAGTTTAGATTAGATATTAGGAAGAAATTCTTTACTGGACAGACACTGGGACAGGTTTCCCAGAGAAGCTGTGTATGTCCCACCCCTGGAAGTGTTCAATGTCAGACTGAATGGGGCTTTGAACAATCTAGTCTAGTGGAAGGTGTCCATGCCCATGGTACAAGACACTAGATGATCTTTAAGGTCCCTTGCACCCCAGACTATTCTTTGACTCTCATGCTGTGGGTGAACCTGAGACTGACATTAGTTGATGCTCCTTGGCTTTGTCAAAAGTCAGCACACTCCCAGAGATTCGTCCAGAGGAAACGGTGCTCATGACTTTCTCTTCTATTAGGTGTGCAAAGAACAGCTGACTTGAGAAAGTTTTTCAAAACAGTCGCCTTTGTTTACTGTTTACTGTCACATGCTCCAAGATCACTTAGCTGTAGGCACAGAGAGCCCACAAGAGGTGCCCACACAAGGTGAGCCAGATTGACCTGTGCCAGTCCAGGGCTAGGCAGCACCCCATAGGTCTGTGCTGATAGGGCAGGACCACCACCCATGCCAACCGTCAGACCCACAAGGAAAGGCCAGTGCCAGCAGCAGGCAGCTGAACCCCTTAGCTGGAGGAAGAAGTTGCAAGAGGGGTGGCAAGAAGGATGGTCAGAGACTTATCAAAGCAACTGGAGCCTGTTGGTGGCCTTATGGTCTTTCCAATGATTGGAAAAAATGCACAAAATGCCACAGTGACTTAATGTGATTGCATCCATGCGTGCTTCTTTTTTTATGATCTGATTCAGTCACATCCTCATGTGCTAACTAACTCACCTCAAGATATTTATTTAATTAATATCTATAAAATTTATGGGTTTTAGAGTCATCTACATTTTTAATGTGCCACTGAGTCCTGATGACACAACAAAGAGCTCTTGTCATCTCTGTTCTCCCCAGGACAAATGTGAATTTGAGATTTTTTTTTTTTTCTGAAACGCTAAATTCATTGGGATCAAGAAAACACTACACTTACTGTATTTCACAGACTGTCTTTAACCAGAGGGCATCCTGAAGCAGACAAGTGGAGACTTGGAAAAATACAATGCACCATTTTAAAATAGCATCTGTTTTCACTTATGTGGTATTGTGGGATCTTTGTGTCTTTCACCATGGGTATCACATTGTCCTGGTCCCAGACAGGACAGGGTTAATTTTTTTGCTGCGGCCAGGAGGGGCATGGCTGGGATGTGGATGTTATTCTATACCACTTTCATTGGGAGTGGAGGGAAAGGGACTCCAAAAACACTGTAAAATCCAGAATGTTCATACAGTTTAAGATAACTTTGTGTGTGACACCAAACATACACCTGGATTTGAGCTGACTGTCATTCTTTGGCTGCTTTCAGAGGAACAGAATAATGCTGTAAGTCTTTTGCCTCGGCCGAAATCCTGGAATGAGGGAATATTGTAGGACTTACTTCTGACAGTTAATACCAACAGAAAATTAACCTGGTTGTAAGAAGATTTAGCAATAATCTCTTTGTTGGCAGAGTTTTTATCTCTGATACAGTATTTGGAATAAACCAAATCCCTTTTTAGCAGAGAAATCAACAGTATTAACTTTTAAAAGATATTCATTCACATGTCAAACAGCAATTGATCAGCATGAATATTTTGAAGATTTTGAAATTTTTCTAAGAGAAGTTGCAATTTTTATTTTTAACAGTAATTCATATAATAGTCTGATAACTTTGCCATTAGCGACTCAGATTAAAAATGTAGTAAGTAAATAAACATACCATTACTAATAATACTTCCAGTCTATTAAAGCGTTTTCCTATATTGCTTGCAAGTTTGACAAACATTCATGGGAATAAAAACATTTATTTGCCCTGAAAATCCAATACTTGCCCATCTTGTTACAAAACTCTCTCATAAAACTCATAGTAAGACATCTTCTCAAGAGGGTTATTTATAACTGCAGCAATAGCCTACTGAAGTTAATGGAACATTTCCCTGGTGCTGGCCAGGGATCAGATCCTGAAATGTAGATGCCTGAAACTGTATATTTAATGTGAGTAATTCTTTAGTCACTAGAATCTAGAGAAAGCTCAGCTTAATGATATGAGTAAGGTAAGTATAACGTGCTCTAAAAATACCTTCCCTCTTCTCAAATAGTGCAAAAGATAACAAGAATAAGAGGAGCAGAGAGAATATTACTCCTGTCCATACTTTTAAATTCAGTAGAACTTCATATATAACTGGTTTTGTTCCTATGCTTTGCCTTGCAGAGACAAATGCAATGTCCTTTGTATAGGTTCTTACTGCAGCAAATGGTGAGAAATAAGAAGTAATAAGTAATTTTACTTAGTAGTGAAGGCAAAAGTAGAACAAAAAAATAGACAGTAGAAGACTTGGGGGCAAGTCTTCACCTGAATTTTTTCTGAAGGGAAAATTTCAGTAGGAAGCAATTTTTCCCTAAAAAAACATCCAGTTATCCTTGTTAAAGGACCTCAAGTTGTCCTTTTTAAAAGACTTCCATACCATATAGAAAAAACACAGTCTTTTTTCCATTATGTTTTCTTTCAGCTAATGCTTTTATCTGATAGCTCCATATTTTGGAATGTTTTGTATGTGCCTGACTTTAAGATTTAAGGTTTCTCAATTAGTGTCCCCATTCACTCATTGAGTGACAATGCTAGATTTGTTGCTCCTCTCTGTACATGGAGTCCTGATCTCCTGCTTCCTTCTGCTGGAGCTACATAAATTTCCATTCTTGGATAGCTCACCAGGACAGGTAGACAACAAGGTTGACTCCGTTCTCCAGTAACAATAAGCCAGATCTTGGGATTTTAGGCTGAGCTCCCCTCTGATCTTGAAAGATGCTGGGATATTTAATAGCAGTATGAAGCACTAAGGAAAACCGTAACAGAATTTAGCACAAAGGCTTGCAAAGTCACTCACTTGAGACATAGGGACTTGGGTCTCACATGTCCTGGTGCTTTTATCAGAGATCACAAGGTAAAAAACAAAAGACTGGAATTGCTTCCATGTTTTGCTAGGAAAAAAGAAGATTTTGGTTCCTTACTTCTAAAGAACAGAGTTGTGAATTCTACATAGCAGCAGAGGCCTTCCTAACAGCAGTCAATTCTCATCTGCATTTTTCCTCTCCATCCTAGATGACACTGAGGTAAGCTGATAGCTTTTAGGAATTCATTCTGAGATTTCCAGCTCCCTCACTTGCTGCTCTCTACAGTCATGGCAAGGTTTGATTTGTGAGGATAATTGTGTGGCCAGACATTGCCAAGTAAGAAGCCACACTGCCATTTGTAAGATACCCAGACCTTTACAAATAGAACCCTTGATCTGCTGAACTACGTTTATAAAGGCAGTAATGGGCTGTAAGGCTGGCTAAAGCAGTAGGGAGAGAGGGAAGTATTTCCAGGGAAAATACACCATGCAGTCAGAACGGCTTTACAAGTGTCTCTAATATAAAAAGTCTCAAAATTCAAAACAGATTTGGCTCCCTAGATTAACTTCTAATTAGGTACACAATGTAGACAGAATATTTAGACTCAAATTGTGAAACATCTTAACCTGCAATGCAGATTGATGATACAATTTCTGTTATTAATATCACTGTGATGGGGGTGGAAATATTACATAAGACCTGTGAGGCTGTTTGCATTTATTCAGCTGAGAACAGCCTTCTATACTTGCTGTTCTAGCACCTCTGGCTTTGATTCCTACTTCTCTGTCATCGCACCGCTGTATTGGTGATTTATGGATGGCTAAATCAAAAGCTTTATATTAATGCAGACTGTGAAGTTTTGGCCTTTGGTCAGGGTTGCACAGTCACTAAAATGTTATCTAAAAGTCTTTCAGAAGCAGAAGTTGTACTTAATTTAAAACTCACAGTATTGCAGATGATATTTTATATTTTATTCACTTCTGAATCTACAATCTTAATGAAAATTTTAAGATACAGAGAGTATAGAAGAGCTATTCACATGCTGCCGAAAGGTGATAAGTGTATTTTTACATTTTAATTTCCCGTAAACTAGCAAAACTTGCAACACAGACTGGTTAATTGCTAGCAACATCTGTCCAAATTTAGCCTTTACTCCACATCAGGGTCATGTTTCCAGATCTCTTTCATGGGCTTGTGGAAGCTCTTTCCCCTAGGACACTTTTCTACAGCTAATATTCACAACATTCAGGTCTTGTTCATAATAACAGCTCCATTTCCGTCAACACCTTCTGCTTCAAAGTTACACTGGCAAGAGCCAAAATCTCTTCTCTGATTAGTTGCCTGATGCTAGATTTACCCACTGTCTACTGAAGCGAGTATTCATCTTAGCTTTATCTGCCAGAAAGTCTGGCACATATGAGCTATGCTGTCAGATAGCTAAGGAAATGGCACAGTACAAGAATAAGCCTCCAGAAAGTTTCCAAACTTTCCAGCAAATACAGCTAAAGTGGTGACATGAGGCAAGCTGAGAGCATTCCGGAAATGTCAGTAAGCCTGCCATGACAAGGACTGCCGCAGCATCCCATAGAAAACCAGAGGTGAATCCTTGGCACTTGCATGGAGCCATTTGGCAGTGACAAAATCCTCACCTGGCAGTAGTCACAATGCATTGCGGTGTTTACAAAATAATTCGGACAGAAGACACCAAAATTTGCTCATTCATCAATCATCAGAAAAAGTTAATCATGGTCAGCTTGAGACAAACTGAAGGTGTGGACCAGAGGTCCATTGCAGGGAAGTATATAATCCCAGGAGTACAGGAAGGTGGCATTAGGACAAGGATCTCAAAATACTGAAGTGATTTCTACTAGGATCTGCCAATGTCCTTGTGCTTCTGGAGAGATAAATGCTCTTGAATACACTGCCTTCTTGCATGATCCTTGTAAGTGAATCTGTTTAGTGTTTTAGACGTTGTTCTATAAAACAGGGATGAACTATAATAGTAGGCAATATCCTTATAGAAGATAATTCTGCATGATAATGGGGTATTTCCATACCAAGTTTTCTTTCAAAACCTTTTGGTCTTTCTGAGAAATTACAATCTTGTCTTTATCCTCAGTGGAGAGGAAAATTAAAATTTTTCATGCTGACATGACCCCTAAAGACTGATGTTTGAAAGCCTACATTTAGCTATTCTGAACATCTGTACGTTGCTCCCCAATGCAAAACATTTAGAACATTCTTTTTCTTTAGCAGAAACAATCCACAGCTACTCCTCTTCTAGTTCTTTTAAGTGTCTGCAACTGCAGTAGGTTCACTTTAGATTGTACAAATCTTCCAAGTCTGCCTTGGACCTTGGGACAGCCTGCTCCAGCTTCCCTTCCCCACCCTCAGACAAAACAGGGCATGGTGTTTTATCAGAGGAGGACGGTTTATTTTTAGATAAGTATGATATACAAATTTTAATCTGAGAAGTACAGACCCACCACCCACATTCTAATTCAAGTTAGTATCACAGTTAATAGCAAACTTCTTATCGATAGGAGTAGTTAGAGTGAAAAAAAATCTGAAGCTCTTTCTGCTGTTTATATCCATAGCTTCAGGCATGTCCTTTGCATTTTATAAACAGAGTGCCAAATTATTGCTTCAGTAATATTGATTCAAAACAAAAATTGTCTTAGGGTAATGAAGTACAAGTATCATAGAATTGCAAAGCAGTCTGAAGAGAAAAAAGAATATGCACCTAATTCATTGCTCACTGCATGCAGATTGCTATGAAACACAGAGATTTCAAAGGTTAAAGAATTTAAATTCTCATTCCTACTGTAGTTGGACACTTGACAAAATAATGCAAATCTTTAAGCAAAGACAAAGCAAAGCATGCAGATCATAGTTTTAGCATGTCTTGGTCTACTTTGATTTCAATTTTTCTCTGTCTAGTTATTTTTTTAATAAGGGTACATTCCATTAAAAAAAACTAACTGAAAAATATATGTCTATTAATATAAAACATTGAATGAAATGTCTGTTTTAGTAATACCAATTTACACACTCCCATTCTAAACTCTCTATTTCATCCTTATTCTTCTGTTCCTTCACTGAGAGGGAACATGTCTGTTTGCTTTTCTAAAGGCTTCATTCAAAAAGGAAGAAAATGTGGCAAATGTTGTCTGTGTTAACACAATAGATAAAGAGAGAACCACATTCAAATGTGAAAAAAACTTGTTGCAGCTTTCTCTTATTTAAACAGAGAGAGTTATTTCTAAGGACATCTCTTGAGCATCATGTCTGAAAAAGAACAAGTCCTTGAATAGATTTCCACAGTGCCTGAAAGGATCCTCTCAGCAAACTCTGAATTTCAGGACACCACTGGCTAACACTCATGGAATTAATTAATGTTTTCTAGAATTCAAGCTGTCTCCAGAATGTGCCTGCTCATGGGACAGGCATCATCAAAAAATTTTAAGGAACAAACTTGAACTGTCTTTACTGCTTGAAGTCACCAGGAACATTGAGGCAGGGAAACTGTCATGTGGTGAGATCAAGTACTCATCCTTGAAGAGTACTGTCAATACTGGGCTGATGAAAGCTCCCTCCATCACCCTCAGGCAGCACTAGTGAGGGGGCAGAGCTGAGCTTTAGTATCCTCTAACATCAAATAAAGCAGCTGGCAAGTGTTTTGGTCTTGACATTCTATACTGTCACTTACAGGTGTTGAAATTTTAGGTCTAGCCATGTCATCTGAAATAACAAAAGCTCTTTTAACTCAGCTGTAGTGTCAGAATTAATTTCAGGTCAAAGTCCATTGCAAATGGTTCTTATCCCACTCTCTAACATCATGTGTTTAAAAATCAGATCCATGGTGAGGTGTGCAGAGGACAGTATTGCAGGATGCTAATAAATACCCTATCAACTAGGAAGAGATGATCCTTAAAACATAATACAAAGTTTTCCCATTGTCACAATCTTAAAATAAAACTGCACTTTAATTAGATTCATTTTTTTCCAACATCTGACATTTTTATGGCAAATAAATCTTCTTAGGACAGGGGAACTCCAGAGAAATCTAAGAATTATAGCAAACAATACATTTGTTATTGCTTCTGGTTTTGGTAACTTCTAACTGCCTCTGATATTGAAGTGTCAATGTGCCCTTTTTTTACCCTATACTCAAAATCATTTATAAAATATGAGCACTGCTGACATCTAATCTCAGTTGTTTGGAGGAAAAAATTTACTCTTGTAGCTCTATCTGAGACTGAACCAGTGATAGGATCCTGAAACACTTTCAATCCCACTAATATCATATTAGGCATTGCATTATAAAGTAACTTGTGAACTTTTTTTTTGCCGTTCCGAAATTTATACATAAATGCCCATTTTTCTCCACTTCTTCCCAAAGTTTCTAACAAATTGACAAGAAAAAAGTCTGATTTCAAGTGTTGCATATTGTGGAGGTAATAGTATCTTGAAGAATGCTGTAAACATAACTTCGAACACTTAAGGATGAATTGCTGAAAGCAAATAGAATTTTGAAGACCGTAGCCCCCAGTTTTCTTGAGATAATCTCTCTTTGACAGCAAGATTCTTGCACAGTCCTATAATTGGTATTTGGAAGTGTTTTCTTTGTAGTCATACCGGTTCAGAAAAAAAAAATAGAGAAAATTTATTTATTGTCTGCTTATTGTAAGCGCCAAGCTGATCTCATAGAGTAGATATGAGATGCTATTACGATTTTCAGCTTTTCTTCAGAAAGCTTCTGTGAAAGGCAGTGAAAATAAAGTAACTTTAGCATTATGTATTTCAAAAACCACCTTCATCTTATATTCTCTTATTTGAATTTCTATAAGTAAAGAAGAACATAAGTAATTCCAGAGCTGAATTGAGTGAGATAATGAAAATAATACAGTTGAAGGGTTTTTTTCATTGAATTCATGCTTTTGATTCATAAACCTTTCAGTACATTAAAATCTATGTTTGTCATTTTTGTTACTTTGGTTTTGCTCTGTTCTGAAATACATTTTTTATTCTCTTATTTAGGAAAGCTGACAGCCAGTAAAGGCACAGACAGTGCCATTGTGGTTGATACATCACAAAAGATTAACAAATTATTTATTGAAAGTATTCAACAAATACCAAATAAATAACAGCAAATTCATTTGACAATACTCAAGGACATTCTTAGAATGTTATATTAATCATATAGGAGATTAAGTGTTCTTAAGTCCATCACATTTCTTAATTACAATTTAAAACTTTTAATCATGGGATGGGATTCAATTAAAAATATAGTTTATGCTTCCTGGTGTTGGATCAAAACCACCTGAGACACACTGTGAAGCAATCACTTATAATCTCACTATACTGGTTTAGATGTCAAAAATCAAAAATCTCTGCTTTGACCAGTTCCATGCCAGTTTGATTCAAACATGTCAAATCCAGCTTGCCTTTCCACACCTAGCTGTCAGGCCTCTTTGCTTGTTTCTACTTTTCCTTCCCACTTCTTTGGCTATTTTCTCTTAGCACAACTGTCCTTCTTCCCATGCCAGTTTGCTTTTACTCTCCGTTGAACACATGCTTGAATAAGACCTTCCTTGACCTTTTGCCACAGCCCTCCTGCCTTGTTCTAGGCTACTGTGCTTTCTGTTTAGCACAGACATTGCCATTCTTTCCCTACCCAGAGGCGTGACACCATCACCTGATAAGGGTCATGCTGCATTAGAGCCATGCATATTCTCCTCCCTCAAATCTCTCCTGCCACCCTTCAAAAGGGACTAGGAAACAAGCAGTGGGTTTGGCAGAGCTCTGGAGTATTCCATATCCCTCACTGGCAACACATCATTATGACTGTATTTCAACTTTTCTATACAGTCACATATGTAGATCCAGGCAGCTGCAGCAATGCAGAACCAGGGCTCTGAGAAAGGTCTCAAAAAAAAAGGTCATTAGTAAACGATTACTGAACAATTGTCAACATTAGTGTTTGGAATGAGGAGTTATATGAGGATGCAAAGCTAGTTCTGCAATGCAACAGAAATAAATCAATGAAGATCTAAGATTTCTGTTTATAAAAATCTAGTTCTACTATTCTGAGGAGCAAAATGGAATCACAGATAATTAACAGGTATTTGTGAAAGCAAGGACAATGGGAGATATTGGGTAAGTTCCCAGGAATCAAGTCAAAAATGAATCTTAGTTCAATCAAAAATTAACTTAGTTCAGCATTTCAGGATTAACAGGTTCAACAGACTGCCCTCCCCTTTATGTCCATCATCCACATGAAAATGCCAGCCAAGAACCACAGGAATAATAGATGTCACTTTTTAAATCATGTAGGTGGCTGTTGTCTCTCCAGACATAGTCTGCTCCCACTCTGCAGTCAGCAGAGTTATGGTAGTCCAGCTTCAAACTCATATGGTAATAGATTTCCCTTGTCTATCTGCTACAGCAAATAAAGGTTAAGATCAGCATGGATCTCCGCCAATATTACATTTTCCTGCCTGAATTTCCTCTTGCTCTGGTGGTTTTCTTCCCTTGTATTGCAGCAAGGCATTTCACTTCCTTTCTTTCTAGACTGACACCCAGCACCACAGAATTCCCTGCCCTGTGCAACATCCATGGTGCATTGGACCATCATGCTTTCTTGGGTCGTACATGGGCCACAAAGAAACTCGAAGCGCTTTTATCAACACTTCAACTGCAAGCACAAATTATGTTGCTTGTGGTTGCATGATGTGTACATGCAGTGCAGGAAATAAAGGGTGTCACTCTGGCAGTGGCAGCTTCACCTGGTAGTGACTCTGCAGTCTATCAGGCTGTTTCTGGTTTGAAGTCACACTCTCAAGGCTGTGTCTCTTCTGCTTTTCTCCCCCTACCTTGGGTTGATTTTACAGTGCAGAAAGCTGTTAATGTAATGATTTAGCAAACCACAGAACACAGAATATCTTGGGCCCATTTTAGATTCACAGAGATTTTTTCATGCTAAGAAAAACAGCTCAGTGGCTTTTGCACTAGAGGAAATGCAAAATTACAGGATTGTATTAACTCTAAAGAAACTATGGGCATGGACAAAGAAATTCAATGAGCCTGATTCCTCTACCTTGGAGAGAGTTTCTGCTGTAAAAGGAAAAGAGAGAAAAAAGCAGAGCAAAGTAAATTTTGCACAGGGTGATTTAATGTTCAACAAAGTGAGAAGCAAAGGTGAAATGACTTGCCCATAAATGCAAGTATGGAAACTGGCTCTAGCTTTAGTGATGATTTTTTTTCTGTATCAGGTTTCACCTGAAAGCAATCAGAAGACATTGTAGTGGGCAGTTAAGGTTCAGGGTGTTATTATGCATCATGAAAGGCTTTCTCTTTGACTTATTTACCTTACTGGTCCCTAGGCCTCTTCTGTTGGGGGACTGCGATCATGGGTTTACTGCCAAATCAGAACTGACTCAAATTACCCACAGTTTGACAATAGATAAAAGTAGCAATATTTCAACTCGATTTGCTTTCCTCAGGGTCATTTATTTTTCCCTTTGCCTACCCTGTTCCCCACCACTTCATATTATGAGACGTCCAGTTAAATAAATTGGGTATTTAAATCACATTCTATCAAAAAGGCGAAAAAACCCCCAAGCAAACAAAACAAGAACTTTTAAAGTTTTTATGTTCTCTTTATTTTTGGTTGGCTTGGTTTTTTGTTTGGTTTTTTTTTGTCTGTTTGTTTTGGCTTTTTTTTTTTTTCTTTTCTTCTGACACTACTAACTTTTCATGCTGTCAATTCAGTTTGGCAAACTACTGAGGAAGTAGATTGTCTTCTGTGTTCAAGATACTCGTAGGGACCTCCTTGGAATGTGATCCATAGGTCAGGTGTATGTTATGGTGGACCACCAGAATCAGAAAAAGAAATAGATTAGATGTTTGGACTTCCCTTGAATTTAGTGTGGTAACTTCCATCAATTTAAGTGGGATGTAAAAAAAAGCAGCCACTCAGTATGTAATATTTCAAATTATTTTACCAAAGTTTACATATCTTAATAAAAATGCTAGAGAACGTTCATTACATAGGTTTTAAGAGTACTGATTTCCTACTACAGGTGTAGTAGGAAATTTATGCAATTTTTTTACTGCAAAAAGGGAACATGAAATTATCTGCACAACTGGAGAGTGAAGGAAGAAAAAGGGGAGGAAAGGTTTAGTTGTTCACTAAACCTTTGAAAAGTTGAAATATAAAAACTTTGAGATTTGCATTTAGTTGTAAATAAATATGCCTAAAGAATAGAGGGGATAAAAAGCCAGAAAAACCTCTTTATCATAGTGTCTGTGTAATTAGGCATGAACTGTTTTTCTTTATGATAAAACACAGTTTTCTCCCTCTGCAATTCCATGTAAATTCAGCCTCAATCATTTAGATTACAGATTCTCTGATGATTTCCAGCATTAATAATAAAAAACGGCAGCTTTATTAATCAAACATGTCCAGCCACCCAAACATCATTAATACTTGATATCATCTCATAATGCAAATGCTTAAGCATCTGGAAACATTTCCATGAAATATTGACTTGATGGTAAATGTCAAGAAGATCCATAGTCCTCTATTCTCTTTTCTTTAACTACATAACCCAACAATATAAATCATAAACAGGCCTGCCCAACATTTGTAAAACTGCAGTCCAGTCTCCTGCCCATCCATTTAAGTAGCTAAATTCTAAGCAGTTTTTGTCAGTTAAGAACTCTGTTTCATGCTCCATTGCTTCTTTTCTGAGGCCAGGACCAATGGAAAAAATTATGTTTACAAAAGATTTTAGTTAATAAGTAAACCAAGAAAGATTTAAAATAATGCTGAATTGTGGAAATAGCTTTACGTTGAAATATATATAATTTTGAGGAAGAGGGCTAGTTAAGTTTAAAGTGTTCTTGTTCCAGCTGTGTGAGGCCACCATGTGAGACAAGGCATGCAAGGAAGAGCTTGCTCCTCAGGGTTAATAAGTCCAGATCAACAGCTTGCCAGGCAAAATACCTTGTCTTATCCCATGTTTGAAGAGTTTGTGGGCCAAGTCCAGGCTCCCTCTGGTCAGGAGATCATGCTGAAGGAGAAATGTAAAAGTGTCTTGTAAGTCCAGAAGGAAAGAAATCCTCTCTTCCACATCATGTTCTTCTCCAGACTGAATTAATCTAAAAGCATGCCTCCTTTGGTGATTTTGCCTCATTATTGTTCATGGTTCATTAATAAAATCATTAAACAATCTTAAAAATCTCCAAGAGAAGACAGAGCTTGGAAGTGATGACAAACTGGAAGCTCAGGTCAGGGTCCTGGGACTGGTTGGACAAGAACACTAATATCCAGGGAGAAACAAACAGGTCATTAAAGGAGAAAAATGAAAAAGAGAGGAGTTTGTGCAAGGCTGGATAAGAAAACTTCTGTCATAGGAAATTAAGCTATGCACTGTAGGAAAGACTGGGACATGGGAAACAACAGGAATGAGTGGTTGGGAATAGGATGAGAAACTGGTGAACTGGTGCTGGAGCCATTTGCACAAACAGCTAGAAAGCTGGAGCTGTGAACAAGGAAAAGCTCTGGAGAGAGGCAAAATACATTAAGCTTGGTGAAAAGATTACATTGCTGTTCAGAGCTTGGAAGGGAGTCCAAGGCTCTCACACCCCACCAATCCTCCACTGTCAACAATGCATTTATGAATATGTTGTAAAATATCTGGTTTGTTTTTTTCAGTTTCTGGAATTAGGTGCTAAATTATCTTAGTAACAGCCACTGAGCTCAGGTATCAGTAGGGCTGCGGGATGATCTGCAAATGATCTCCAAATAAAGTAAGGAGAGAAAATATGCAGGGAAACCTTTTTTTCAGTCAGGAAGTGGAGAGATTCAATAGAGGCTATTGAATCTAGCAAAACATTGGATGAAAATCAAGAAATGAAATGAACAAACAACCTCCTAAATGTAACAACCACAAAGATTTGACCATTCAGTTTTTTGCCATTCAGTGATATCTAGAAGGAGCTGCTGAAAATGTAATATACCCTGCTGGCAGAGCATCAAGCTTTGTGTGACTTGCTAGGTTCCTGCAGGGAAAATCACAGCAATCTGCATTAAAAACATACTGCTTTGCACTGAAAGACCCTTGCAGAACACAGGGAACAAAAAATCAAGTTTCTTAACATTATTGTCTGCTGGTTTTAACATGAATCCATGTAAAGAATTACCCTTTCCAATCAGAGCCAGAACTTGATAAGGGAATGATAGTTTTCTTCAAGAAAAGATTTCCAAGGGAAAAGATGTACAGCCAACAACTGGAAAGACACTATGTCAGATTTAGTTTTAGGTTTGGATTTATAGCTGTTTTTGCTCAAAGTTACCCAAGTCTTTCACTACATAAGAAATGTTGCAGACAGATTAGCAGGTACGTAAATTAGAAGCTCCAGATCCAGGACTGCCTTACTGTCTGTAGTAAGGAATAATCCCAGCTCTCCTGGCCTCCAAGTCACCACTTTTGCTTCCTAAAAATCTGGATTATTATGGGGTTATGTAGAAATCCATTCAAGGATGGAATAGACATATAATCATGAACTGAGATTATTAATTATTGCTAAAGTTCATTACCTTCAAGGTTGAGAGGGTGGGAGGGCAAGGACCAGTATATACACCAAGATCAATCAAATTATTATTTTACCATTTTTAGCTGCTAACTTCATATATTGCCTCAGTCCTAATAGTTATCCTTTAAATTTATATATTTTCATGTCTATGGAATTTTATAAGAATTTTTAAAATAATATTGTCTACTGCATGAAATCATCCAGGCCTTGATTAAAACCATTTAAAATTAGTAATTCATGGATATCATAAAAGATATTACCAGAGTAGGAATATATTTCTGTGTGCTCATGGGAACTAATTAATGTTTGCCATTTCTGATGGAGACATGTATGTTATCTTGTTAGAGTATAGATTACTCTGTCTGGTATTTAAATTACAACATTATTCATTGGTCCCATTGGCTTAATCAAAAAGCTGTGTTTAATAATTATTTTAAAGAACAAATTGCTTTTTCTAACATTGAAATTCAATGTAGAGAAAACTTTTTGAAGTGATAATTTCCAAAGTAATTCATATGCTAAGAGGGAGTGTGATAGAGGTGAAAAAAAAGTGTTTGATAGGTAGAGTTGGAGCAAAATTGTATCTTTCTCATTGCTCAAAGTAGGAAAATAATCATAATAAAGAAATAATGAAACAGAATGATGACTGCCTGAGGGTAGGTAGCTCCAACTGAAATAAACCAGGTAGAAGGTTGATTCAAGGAGAAAATGAAGAATGAAATGGTTAGAGGTTTCATAATTGAACTGTTTTGGAGATATTTTCAGAATAAAAAGGGATTTAGTTTAGTTTTTTTTTTTTCTTTATTGTGTTTATTTAAATGTGCCTTTTCCAAAATAGACAAAGCAATTATTTTATGTCAAACTTGTCAAAAATAACAGCTTAAATTAAACCAGATTAAAAAATGTACTAAGAAATCTACCAAGGGTATACATTTCTTCTCCTCTTTAAGGTAATAATTTTGAAATGTCTGCAAATAAAGAGTTCTACAAGGCAGCAGTATTTTTGAAAAAAAATTCACTTCTATCACAGATGACCCATGCATCCCTAAAATCTCTGGGAAATGCTGACCAAAGGTAGCTAAACATAAAAATAATAAAAACTACAGGCACTGCTCACAGGTGAACTGCCATTTTCAATTTGGCATGTATCAATATTGTGGTCCTTGTCCTAAAAGACACTTAGATATTAATGGAAAAGCAACTTACTTGCATCACAAGTGCTCTTTCAGGCTCTTCCAGGCACTTCAGTTTTAGCAGTGTCTCCTATTCTTTTCATGACAGTTTGAGGAGGTTACGCCTGTCATTAGCAATTACCTAACTTATTTTACTTGTGTACAAAGAATCAAAGTTTTCCATAGCTGATTGGCAGCGCCAGAGAAATCTAATTTCAGGGGCCAAATTATGTAAGGGCTTAGCACAGTAGCCTTTTACCCAAGTAGAGTTAAAAATAAAAGAAGAAGGGAAGGAAAAAAAAAAAAAGGATAGACCAAATGGGCTCCAGTTTTGATTTTTTCCCTCAAAATGTTTATTGGAGCATGTGTACACAGGAACTTTACTCCTTGTATACATGTCCTGCTTGAGTATCTATTTATGCAGTTCCAATCTCTACCCTGTGCTAATCTAATGCCCTTCTTAAATATTTAATATGTTGCAAATCACTGAAATGTCAAGAACTAGTGCTCAGTAAGCAGGTGCTGTCAACACAGATTCAACCATAACACTTGGTTACTTGATTTCGCCTTCCCAGGGTGAAATTTAAGACTCCTCTTCCTCCTTGAGCTGACTCTTCCCCTCAGGTTGATACATACGAAGCATCGTGAAAGTTAATTGTCTTGCTGAGAACTGTGAGCAACTTGTACAATTAAGGTACTTCATTCTCCAGTCTGGTGGTTTCTAAAATAAAACTGTTCAGGAGTGTCATGGTTCAGGAGAAGCACTCCCTCTCCACCCCGCTCACTCCCCTCCCCTGTCCAGTGGAAGATACAAAAGGTAGAGGTTATGGGTTAAAATAAAACAATTTACTGGGAACAGCACTGAGATAAGAAAAAGGAGTAGTGACAGCAACAATATTAATAACAGAAATGTGCAAAAGAGAGTGATTTATGCGCAAAATTCTCACCAAGTCTGGCACAATGCAACGTAACTGCAGATGGTGCTACTCTACTGCTCCTTCCAGCATGTTTTTCCCAACCAGAAAGGAGCAGCCATCTCCTCTGAAAGAAGGGAGAGTCCAGACCTCTCCTCTCCTGCCTTTCCTGTGCCATCCCTTCCTTGTCCTGTTTTCCCCACCCTGGGAAATTACCTAAATCAGTAAGGAATAACCTTTTAGACATATCCACAGCTGCATCACCATAGCTACTGCAAACATTAACATCTCCTGGTCAAAACCAGGTCAGGAAGATATACGAAAAACTTATTTATGCTTCTTTCTCAAAGTAGACGTTTGCTTAGATAGCTCTTAGGAAAAGCAGGTAGTTAAATGTGATGGCTGATGGCTGTTGTGTGTGTGGTCAGGTTTCAAAGGAGTATTAGTTATTTAAATGGGACCCTAACCTTTAAAATCCTGAGTTTACTTCTCACAAGTCTGAATCATATCTTCCCCAGCTAGTTATTTCTATGCTGTTACCATTTCGTGCATGTGGTATTTTCTCCCCATGTTGCATTCAGATTCATCTGTAGAAGCAAAGCTCAGGGCAGAGACTGCTGGGTGTGAAAAAAAAAATAAATCAGAGGCTTAAATTAACACTGTAAATGAAATTTTTGGCTGGCCCTCAGGTACCACATCAAACACTTCATTTTTGCAGTCCTAAATCCTCCAAAATTTGAAACAGTCCTACACTTTTCTTCAGAAGACGTAATTTGAGTGAAATATGGAATCTAAGTCCTGTACTCTTTGCTTTAGATCACCAGTACTAACAGATTCTGTTTACATATTTAAAACTAGTGCTTATAGGAGAAAACTCTCAGAAGTGTCTGTTGGTCAACCTGGGGAGCAGAGGGAGTCATGGGGAACCTGAATGCTGCAGATGAACAGTAGCAGTGGTCCCAAAGTGATCCCGCTGAGACTGGAAACCCATCAGTGTTAACAAGGCCTTCCCATAGCGGCAGCGTGGGCTGCTGCCAGAACATGCTGTGCTTAAAGCCTCCCTCATGCTCATCCAATTACCTGGTAAATACGTGCCATAAGTGACTTAGAAATCTGATTCACAATGGAGTGAAGAGGTTTTGAAAGTGCTACCAAATATTTAAGCTATCATCAACACAAAATGTTCACCGGGCTGGAGTTCATATCCAGTTTTTTAATGAAGGCAGGGCAGGCAGGGCATGGCTACAAGTCCCAGGCCTGTGAGGCACAGCGAGGAAGGCTGTTCATGCTGAAAACAAGCAGTACAACCAGAGATAAACAACTATTATGAACTGCCAGCCTCCAGCCTTTCCATAGCCATTCCACCAGTGTAGCTCTTCAAATTTTTAACTCAGTCCTTTCACAGGGATGAACCAGACTTGGTCCTTTCAACCAAACATGCATGAAAATGTGATCTTTCCCAGACTCCCTGAGGTGAGCAGCTCTGGTGCAGGCATGTTCTGCAGTGGAACAGGGGATCTTGGCATAGAGAAGGATTTCCTGAGCCAAGGAAACAGCAGGGGATCCCTGAGACTGGCCAGGAGCTGGCAGCTCACAGAAGAGTTGCTGATGAGGTGTGAGTGGGGCCAGGAGATAACGGCAGGGGCCACCCCAAAGGGTCTGCCTCGTCTTTCCTGGTGTTGGCCAATGCCTTCACCCACAGAGCTGCTGAGGGGAGAGGCAGCAGTGTGGAACTCACTCTGTGGGTAGGGCCTGGACCATTCTGGGACAGGGACTGGCAGCCCAGCAGCAGACCTGTGTAACATCAGGGAGGCTGAGAAGGAGTTAGATAGCTGATTCCAAGGACAGTCTGCAGTGGACACATAGCCCCACATGCAGAAGAATGGATGCTTGCTGGAGCAAGGACCAGCAACAGGCACAGTTAGGGTGCCCTTACAGAACCACTTCGTGACTCTGCAGACTCAGGAGGGAAGACCCATTGCATTAGGAGAGGAAGAAGGATTTCAGTGTGGTCGGAGGGGCTAATGAGAGGACTGGACCATCTCTTCTATGAAGACAGGCTGAGAGACCTGAGGTTTTTCAGCACGGAGAAACCACGAGAGAGATCTTACAGCCCCTTCCAGTACCGAAATGGGCTACAAGAAAGCTGGAGAACTTTTTACAAAAGCATGTAGAGATAGGACAAGGGGGAGTGGGTTTAGATTAGATATAAGGAAGCAAGTCTTTACTGTAAGGATGGTCACCACTGGAACAGGTTGTCTGGAGAAGCTATTCCCTCTCCCTGGAAGTGTGAAAGGCCATGTTGAATGGGGCTTTGTTCTAATGGAAGGTGTACCTGTCCACGGCAGGAGGGCTGGAACTAGATGGTCTTTAAGGTTGATTCCAATCCAAACCATTGTGTGATTCCATTATTTAGGAAAAAAAGTATCTTTAAATCATACACTCTGTTCTTTGCTTCTGTCTGCTGACTGGAACTTCAACCACCACAGCAGCACAGGCATTAAATAGTTTAAAAATAAACTGCATATTTAGCCATTCTCAAATTGCTCTCATCTTACAAACAGTTGGCTCAAGTTTCTGAATTTTCCAACTTTGTAGTGTCACAGTCAGAGTTTTTCTTAGGTTCTCTTTTAATTTGCACATACCCGATGTACAGTCCTCTTCAACCAGGCCCATGTGAATGAGCATCTAGTGGTGATTCATCCACTGAAGTACATAAAGCCACTCCACTCCCTCCCAAAACTCATACATTTTAAGGTAATTGCATGAATTGAGTTGAGGAAAACTGGAACCTATGAAGTAAGAATCTAAGACATTACCATGTGCTCTTCAAAAATTTAGCAGAGTTGAAAAAGAAATCCAAAGTTTGGTCTGTCTTTGCTACACAGAATACCTTTTGGTTTTGTTTGGCAAAAATTAATTAACTAATTCTGGCATCAATGGATATTGATATCATCCTTTACTACAGTTGCTCTATTTTACAACTGTGAATTGTGAATGAAACATCATCTTTGTGTCACTAAACCATTTACCATACTCATGTCCTTCTTTAGAAGTCCTTCTCAGGAGTCCTTTCTCCTCTCTGCAGTTCTTTGTGGTCACCTGTTCCTTTTCAGGTCATGCAGAGATGATGTAAAAAGATGTGGGCTCTTGCCCAAGTGTGAAGAGACCTATTTAAAAGTGTTACTGAATGGTACTTAGGGAAAACAGCACTATTTCTTCTTTTGCCACAGGGAAAGCATTAGTAGTTTTTCTGACAGTATTTAATTTGACAGGACTCCCTTAAAAATCAGTGCATGTTATTGATCTGTAAGTTAAGTATTTCCCACTGCAGAATATTGGCTAAAAAGAAGTAATTAATATACACAGCAATTCCCTGGGGACAGCAAGGGGAGGGATATCAAGAGATTTGGGCTCATTTTGTGACTTTAACAATTTTAAGTTAACATTATTAGCAGGTTAAGGCCAAGTTTATTTCCAGTTGAACTAAAATAAAAGAAAGCTTTTGATGAAAGCAAGTGAAAGTTTGAGCAAAGAGTTCAGAAATGAAAAATATTATTCGTAAATAGAGATGAACAGATGAGAGGTAGATGGATTTGGATGAGATTTAGGCTGGCTTTTTCATTCCTCACATAGGAACTCAGAAGTACTAGGCAGAATGACTAGACAATCCAGGAGGACGGTACAAGAAAGAAAAATGACTAGTAGAAATCAAATAAAAGGGAGCATTTTTAAACACAAAATTAATTTATTAATAGCACGTGGGAATAAAGGCACCTAGAGAATGTGAAGGGGAAAAAAAATGTTACTTTATACCAGAGGTGCAAGCTGAGGAAATTAATAAAGGCAATACCCATGGCCTGATTATGAATATATATTTGAAAAGGTGATATCAATGAAACTTGAAGACGAAAGAGTTATTGCTTAGAAAGAATGATGATAATCCAGTTAGAAAGCCTTGAGTAGGCAAAGGGCAGTCAGAAGTAGCATCATCTTTCTCCAGCTGTCAAATGACTTGGAAGTGAAGAAGTGACTGTATACAGATCAATATTTTTCTTTATTCTACCAGATAAGACAGCACACGGGATACAAGCTTGCATCTGTTACAGATTGCCAAATATCTTTGTAGGAAAAAACCCATATCTACCTATAATGTGAAGTGAGAAATACCATTGCCAGATGGCTTTAATCTGAAAGACTATGCTAGAAAGCTCCTTCTGCAAATATTAGCATTCCTTGGAAACTCTCAACCTTTTCCTTTACTATTTCTTAACTAAAATGGCATTGTCTCCAGCATGCAGGAATTTGTTGTGAGTTAGAAAGCTGGAGTATAAAAGATAAAGCAACTCTTACTTTTCTTTTAACGCAAGTAATCAATACTTGTTGTGAGAAACAAATATTGCAATGTAACAGGGATATGAAAGTCCTTGAAGGCAACCAGAGAAGGGCACGACAAAGCTGGTGACAGGGCTGGAAGTCATGTCTTGTGAGGAGCAGATGGGGACTTCAGGTTTGTCTAGTTTGGAGGGAAGTAGACAAAGGGGTGATTTCATTGCTCTCAGCAGCTTCCTGAAGAGAGGAAGTGGAGAGGGACGTGTTGAGCTCTTCTTTATGGTGTTTAGTGATAAGATACATGGGAATAGTTTAGAGCTGTGCCAGTGGAGGTTCAGATTGGACATTAGCAAGCTTTTCTTTACTGAGAGGGTGATAAAACACTGGAACAGGCCTACTAAAGTGGTGGTTGGTGCCCCAAGCTTGTCAGTCTTCAGCAGTTATTTGGAAAATAGCCTTAGTAACAGGCTTTAACCTCTTGTCAGTTCTGAAGTAGCCAAGGAATTGGATTAGATGATTGTTGTAGGTTCCTTCCAACCTGGAATAGAGTCATACAAACATAGGGGGTAATATAGTTATAACCAATAAACATTCATTCATAGAAAATAACTCCTGTGAAGCTAGCTCAGTGTCATCTTCTGTGCTTATACATTTCTGTTGATATAACATACATTTGTTAAGATGTCTCACATGATGCAGTATGACATTTTGATTAAGAAGCAACAATGATAAGAAAATCAGTGTCACATATAAATTACCAAATTTTGACTACTTGGAAGATTTACGACATAACTAGAAAAACCATTATTTGCCAGGACTTTCTGTTGAGATACTGCATCTTTTGGCTTGATGCTACTTAATACTTCTTTTGATGACAGAGAAGCAATAATAGCATTGAGACTTATTAAGCTTATAAGTGAGACAAAGCTTGGGGGAATGGTCAGTGGTAGTTACAAGTCAGGTAGCTCTGCAGACTGGATGAAAGTGACAATATGTATATCCGTACTTCAGAACTTTTATTCAGGTTGGATGCCGGTACTTAGGATTGAAGCCTAATGATTTTACTTTTCCAGAATTCAATCAGCCATGCTGGGTGCTGCAGGTCTAAAGGCTATGTAATAATTCTTGTGAATTAATAGTTATTTCAAAATATACTCCTTGTTTGAAGGTATGGCCAAAGTATCAAGCACAGGTTTTGCATATGTGCTCAGAGAAGGATTATTTTCTAGAAAAAGAATGTTAATATATTGTTATATATAACATATATTAGTGCAGCTGCTATTAAATTAAGATCTAATTCTGATGGCTGCACTTCAGTAATTATTTGGAGAAGTTGCGGAGTCCATGAAAGAAACAGAAGGCTTATCAGTGACTGGAAATAATTCCTCTTGTCAAGAAACTGTGTTTATCTTGATGGATAAAGGGTAATAGATTGCTATCCCTAAATGCTTGCATGAGAAAAACAAAACTAGCTGAAATGCTCTAGCAGTCTAGCAAAGATATGCTAAGACTCAAAGTCTGAGTTGATGCTAGATGACTGTAGACTAGGTCTCATTTTAAAAACTCACTCAGTTAAAACAGACTCACCTGATATTCCCAATGAGAATAACTAGGCATTGAAAGAACTTCAAGGCTTGCAGTGCAACTCTACTGCTGGAATTTCTTAAAATAAAGATAGGACACCTTTCTAAAAGATGTTCTAGTTTATCAATAACTTTGGGGTTTGCGGCCGTGCTTTCTTCAGAAAAAGCTCATACCATTCAGAAAATGTAGCCATGATGATATAAAAGATGTCACAGTAATATAATACAGTCAGGATGACTGTGATTAAGGCCAAACTCATGAACATTTTTCTTAAGCCAAAAGAATATCAGGTGAAGCAAAACTGGTTTTTGTTTAGGGTTTTTCTTTATTTAATGTATAAAAAGAAATTCTGAGGAAGAAAAAGAAAACACTTTATTTGAAAACGTTTACATGGGATTTTTTGATGGCTAATTAAAAACTATTTCAACTGGTTTGGGATTTACAAACCCACCAAATCCAGTCCTGTGGGACTGTGTAACACACTGCAATACAAATGGGCCTCCTCCCACAAATAACAGCTCTTCAAGTAAGAATTCCAATACTAGAAATAAATGAGAAGTGATTGGCATTGGCATGACAGATGCCATGAAAGTGGGGGTTCTCAGTGCTTTTTAAGAGCAAAGTGAAATCAAGAGTCATTAATGTTGTGTATCCTCAGATGTACTACAGTATTTGATGCTCTGTGGAATGTGAAAAAATACTCTGTTCAAAAAGCATTGCACAGCTTATCAATAAACCCTCTCAGAAAAAGATTCCTACATAAAAGACATTCATTTTCACTCTGATCTTTCATCTACTTTCACTGACATTGGCAGCTATGGTAATTTTATGTTGTTTTTACTTCATCTGCGATTGTTCACTTCTGTTCTTCAAACACAAAAGAAAACCTATGTATGGAGAATAGCAAGACTTCTTAGGAATAGTGAGTAATGGATCATGCCATGCTGCGCCGTATTTGTATATTGATTTTCTCTCAGATTGATACATTAATTTAAATAGAGATTATGTGTGTAACTTTTCTACTGATAAGGCAGAAATTGAACTGGACTGGGAATCATTGATCAAAGTCCTCTTATTATATTATACATTTTTATTCCCATTATGTGGCTGGATGAAACTGCATTTTTTTTGAAGGATTTTACAATATTACTTATACCTTACAACAGCCAAATTAAAATTCCTTTATTTTCTGTGGTTCCATATCTCAAAGAATACATGAAATAATACTTCATGTTGCAAAATGAAAATGTCATTATGTCTGAAGTTAATAGGCCTGAACATCCTGAGAGCAATTCTGGAGCTTATAATACCTCATAGATGAATAACATGCTACAGCTTCACACGGCTTAGTGGGAGGAGAGCTTTATATCCAGTAGTTATGACTGTGAAGACAGAATAGCTGTATTTGGCAGGACAACTTACATAATATGTAAACATGTAAATTTTATTTATGGAAATAAGGCTCTTGATAATGCCACCAAATGCTAAAATAGTAGTAATTTTTTTTTCAAACCTTCTATTGTTTGAATTTAATCTGGAGGTCAATTGTATTTATGGAGCTTGATTCATCTCCTGTGTACATTTAAAGTATCCCAAACACTTAACCGAAAATATGGGATACAGAGAGTGAAATGATTGCAGTGGAATCAAAAGAAACTGTCTTTGAAACTATCAGTTTCAACTGTCAATGGCACATAAAGAATTGTTTAGGGCACAAGAAATACTGACTAATAGGTTTCAAATTGCTCTGGTACACAATTAATTTAAGTCTTAAGAAACTGTGTCTTTTGCTTATTTAATTTCAGTTCTTAATGAAAAGTTCCAGTATACAGTATGTGTATTCAAATGATTCTGGGGCAAAAACAATCAATATAAAGAAGTTAGAACTTTGAACAAATCCAATTATTTTCCAGATTCATTATTAAATGCCAAAATCAGAGGATGTAATAACTTTATGTGTTAAAAATATAGTTATTACTTTTAAAAACAGGCTTTTAAAGTTAATTTAACAAAACTGTCATTTTACAAAACTATTTTGAAAGTGCTATTTGCATCCAAGAAAATGAAAGTTCAGGAAGGAAGAACAAACAGAAAAAAATAAATTATTTCATGGTGATAAAAAAATTTAAAGCCTCAAGTAAAAACATGTTTCTTGATATTATATTCTTCATGTTACACAAGGCAATAAACCCAACATAATATCTTGTGGTTCTGCCAGGTTAGGAAGACATCTTGGTCTAACTTGACTTTAAAAATTCTTTTGCCTTGAGACAACCTGGAATCTGGTCTTTGTTTTTCACATTATAATCTAACAATATTTGATTTTTATTATGCATGCTAATATATATGTGTATACTTATAATTGAACATGATTTCTGCAGGCACAAAAAGTGCTATTAGGGTTAGTTGGTGTTTTGAGGGTTTTTTCCCACTGTGTACTGATACAGTAATTTGTCCATGATAATGGGAAACGGTTGGGCATCATGGTGTGAATGTATTTCGGAAATATTTGCTTTTCAAGTGTAAGAGCTGAAAGCCAAATCTGGGCTACACAGGCACACACAGGCACATCATGATAATGCCAAAGGCAGTTATGAACTCAAACCCAGAGATCTTTGAGACACAGAAAGCTTTTTTGATCTAGTGCCTAAGATCCTTGCCTGTGACTAGACATCTAGTCACATTACTGCTATGGCAATACATGTAAAAACGATACCTCTGAAGCCTTGTACCCATTTTTTGTGAGGTGAAATATGCAGCTTAAGCAGAAATGTATTAGTGCAGCAGTGCCTGTTACCACTCCAAGAACATTTACTTGAGATAAGGTGTAAATGTCTTCCTCTGCTGTACACATGTTCCCATCCAAGTACAATATCCAGGTATCACTGTGGAATACTTAAATGCCAAAACAGCATAGGGGAATCTAACCCTTAAGTGACAGCACGACCTTGATCATTTTTTCTTCCTTTTGTCATGGAAGCATTTGTTCTAGCCTACTGTGGAGCAATTGTCATTCCCACCAATGAAAACTCTTTGTCGACTGACTCATTTTGGAGGAGTCAGAAGAAGCCTGCAATAAGTCCTCAGCATTTCATTATTTATAATGATGCTGAAGAAGATAAAGGCATTTTTAATGATACTTTCATGACTCTCATTCAACCTATATTTTTCTTCATAAGAACTGCAGAATCCTGTTCTCATCCATGTCTTTTTTGTGTTAATAGTAGCTCATTTTGGAGTCATAACTACCTATGAGTACATTAAGCTCTTTCTTCTACCATTTTGTAGAGTTTTTGGATCTTCCGAAGTTGAGACTTGCTCCATACCTGGCTGGAGATAAAGTCATGTTAGGATGGGATACCATCTCCAAAGACAGACTGATGTAGGCAGTGTAATTGAAGTAATCACAATCTATCTTGGTTGGGAAGGATTAAAGTTTGGCAAGAAAATTTAACAGATATGTATACTTGGCAAAAAGATTTTTGAATGTAGACTCTGAAGAAGGAATAGAAATGAAAGGAAGTTTTGATGTAGAAGAAAAGAATTGCTTATCCAGTCTTACTGGATAACTAAGGCAAAGGGTATGTTAGTTAGAAGGGGGTTTTATGGCTTAGAGCAAAGGATAAACCCACCTCAAACAGATGTTTTTACCAAGCAAAAAAATTCCACAGACAAAGAAGACTGCTGATGTTGCAAGTAGAAAAATGGTCTTAGAATTTTCCACTCCAAGCAAACTGGAAAACAACTTCTAGCTCAAACTGTAACATACTACCTTTTTGTGATTGGAGAATAGTAACATGAATATGGTAATTATAGTAGTTATGATAGGCTATAAGTAAAAGCATAGATTAGTTCTTATGTAATAAGATGCTCAACAAAGAAAAGTATATAATACATTGTAACCAAAATTAAAGGGTCTTCAGGCTTGTCTGCAGCTGGAGCTGACAGCTGTAGGCACAGGCTCTGTTGCCCATGACCCTGGACTGCTGTAACATCTTGGATACAATAAACTGCATTTTGAAGAGACGTCTGGAGTCCCGCAGCTCTCGTTACGGCTCTTACGCATCTTTCTTTTCTTCTTAGTATTTCTAGTAAGAAGATAGCTCAACCCTCCATCTGAGGTGGGATGAAGGCCTGGGATGTAAAAAGCGCTAGCTCACATGACTCTTCCATCTGATTTTGAATCATAGAGTCACAGAATAACAGAATGGCTTGTTGCAAGAGACGTTAAAGATCATCTTGTTCCAATCCCATTGCCGTGGGCAGGGAGGCCTTGCACCGGACCAGGTTGATCAGAGTTCTATCCAGCCTGGCCTTGAACTCTTCCAGGGACAGGGCACCCACCATTTCACTAAGCGACCTGCTTCAGTGCCTCACCACCTTCACAGTAAAGAATTTTTCTTAATATCTAATCTAATAGTGCTCTCTTTCATTTTGAACACATTCCCACTTGTTCTGTCACTACATGCTCTTGAAGAGTCTCCATTTTCCTTGTAGGCTTCCTTCAGGTATTGGAAGGCTGCAATTAGGTCTTCTGAAGCCTTCTCTTTTCCAGGCTGAACAATTCCCATTATCTAAATTAGGCAGGGATGGGTTTTGTAATGCTGGCTGTGTTTCTGCCTGACTTTGAACTGAGATATTCTATCCAGCCGGTGCAAAATTTGGAGCCATGTCTTGAACCTGAAACTTCTGTACATACTGATTAAAAAACTTTCAACTTACTAAGAAAGAAGAAAAACCTAGCCCAGGAAATAAAAAATGGAGCTTTGGGAAGCAAAGACCAGAAAACAGGTTCAGGGTGACGTGAATAGTTAATGGCAAAATTAAATAAGATCTTCTCTTTTTTTCCAAATGAAAAAATCAAACGTAAAAAAACCACTGAAGATTGGAAAGTTAGTTTGCTTGCTATTAAGTAAATTTGATTTATTAAGATGATGAGGAAGATGATTCAGTCTCTGTGGTCTTGATGATCAACAAAGTAATACTTGTGTCACACAGTGTGACTCCTCATTTTAATGACTAGACTTTTCTTCTGAAATCAAACTCTTGCAGTAACATGGATAAACTCTGCCACTCCTCATTATTCTGCAGTTTTAGTGATGGACAATTGGAATGTAACTTTCATTCACATGCTGAATCTGCTTTGTGTATGCATTGTACCTTCATATTTCAGTCTTTGTAAAGTTAATAATTTTTATCTTTTTTCTAAGTTAATTGTCAACCTCAGAATATAAGGGAAGGATGAATGAAAATGTGACATAAGATAGTATAGTAAAGTTTGAATAAACAATTATTTACAGTATATAATTTTGTATACTTTTAAATTTATTTATTTTTAATAAAATAACCAGTTGCATTCTGCTCAAACATTCTACCTTCAAGGGAGCCGTTCTTGGTGCAACATAGGCAAAATTCTAGCAACTCAGGCCAACAGACCCTTAGTCTTCAAAAATAAAAAAAAAAAATTGCTATAGTTTAGTACTGTTCATTAAAATCCACAACACTTATTACATGGGAAATCATTACTGTTCTAAACAGTGTCCTACTTTCAAACTAGAAACTTAGGCTGATATAAGTCCTATGGGTAACAGCGAGCAGTCATCTTGGTTTTATGGGAAGCATTGCTACACTCTTTTGATTACTCCAGATTTGTTGCTCAAAGGTGCACGTTTTGCTCCCTTTATAGAAAACTGATCATGCTCTACTTTGCCTCTGGATAGTTTTCAATATTTCAGTGAATTGATGGCTGATCATTTAGTTCAAAGTAAGTTTGCCTTCCTGGGAATATTATTTAAGTCGTTAAAAGGTAGAATTCCTCCTTGGGTTTAAAAATGAAGTTTATTGGTATTAGCTATTCCAGTGGTCCTTTGCTAGGCAGCCACTGTGTGATTACTTTCAAACCAAGTGCACTGGTTTAATGACATGTGGTTTGGAATGAGATTTTTCCCATCTTTCCTGCACTGAAGAACTTTGTCATCCAATGAGCCCCAGCTGCCCTCCTAGCAGTGGCAGTAACAGCAGGTGGAGCTCTGAAGGCTTCCAAAGGAACAAGGAGGCACTGAGCAGAGCTCTTGAAAGTTCTTCCCTCCTCTGGGTTGCACATGACTGCAGGATGTACAGAATGAATTGCATCCCAGAAGAGAGGAATCTTTCAGAAGAGAGAGTTTCTTTGCACAGATTATTTTGTGTTTATAGAGAAAGAAATATACGTACCATGGCTACTCTTCTTTAATGTGCATGCAATGCTTTCAGATACATAGTGAATATTTACTTCTGGAAGGAATAATGTGAAGAATAATATAATCATCACCATCATTGGTAGCAGCAGCAGCAGCAGCTGCATGCAGTTTGGAGTAGTGCAATGAGGAAAGTAGCCACAGCACATACTCTTGTATGTCATGTGCCTCTTGAATGTGATACGAGAATCCAGTAATCTCAATAGAAGTTTACTTGGCTGAGGATAGAACTGAAGTGGTAATTTAGCTGAAGATTTTAATTTACCATACCTATTAAAGAAATTAATTCAGTATATGTTGTACAGAAGTATGCTTGCATCTGAGAGCAACACTGGTGCTTTCAGTTGGGGAGGGGGGAAAGAAGGAAGAAAAGGAAGAAAAGGAAGAAAAGGAAGAAAAGGAAGAAAAGGAAGAAGAAAAGGAAGAAAAGGAAGGAAAGGAAGGAAAGGAAGGAAAGGAAGGAAGGAAAGGAAGGAAGGAAAGGAAGGAAAGGAAGGAAAGGAAGGAAGGAAGGAAAGGAAGGAAGGAAGGAAAGGAAGGAAGGAAAGGAAGGAAGGAAAGGAAGGAAGGAAAGGAAGGAAGGAAAGGAAGGAAAGGAAGGGAAGGAAGGGAAGGAAGGGAAGGAAGGGAAGGAAGGGAAGGAAGGGAAGGAAGGGAAGGAAGGGAAGGAAGGAAGGGAAGGAAGGAAGGGAAGGAAGGAAGGGAAGGAAGGAAGGGAAGGAAGGAAGGAAGGAAGGAAGGAAGGAAGGAAGGAAGGAAGGAAGGAAGGAAGGAAGGAAGGAAGGAAGGAAGGAAGGAAGGAAGGAAGGAAGGAAGGAAGGAAGGAAGGAAGGAAGGAAGGAAGGAAGGAAGGAAGGAAGGAAGGAAGGAAGGAAGGAAGGAAGGAAGGAAGGAAGGAAGGAAGGAAGGAAGGAAGGAAGGAAGGAAGGAAGGAAGGAAGGAAGGAAGGAAGGAAGGAAGGAAGGAAGGAAGGAAGGAAAGGAAGGAAGGAAAGGAAGGAAGGAAAGGAAGGAAGGAAGGAAAGGAAGGAAGGAAAGGAAGGAAAGGAAGGAAAGGAAGGAAAGGAAGGAAAGGAAGGAAGGAAAGGAAGGAAGGAAAGGAAGGAAAGGAAGGAAAGGAAGGAAGGAAAGGAAGGAAAGGAAGGAAAGGAAGGAAGGAAGGAAGGAAAACAGAGGAACAAGCAGAAGAGTTGTGCGTATCCTAAAGGATGAAGACATCAATTTTAACTGGAAAAAGGAGGAAAATAACTAAAATACCCTTTGAATCATCAAGAAGGTTATTATATTTTAATAAAATAACTTTGGCATCCTCACAGGAGTAGCCCAATTTAGTGCTCACCATGGAATCAAGGGGTGTGGTTAACTCCTTGTATAATCTGCAAGTGTCTACAATGTTTTTGTCCACTTCTCAGCCCTGTGCTCTTTGTTTTTAATCACAGGAGAGAAATGGAAATGTTTTGAATACAATCACCTTCTAAAGTGCGCCTCTAAAGCAGATAAGACAAACCATATACTGAAAGAACCAATTGCTTTTCATTAAGTGTAGAAAGCAGGACACAGTGTGAAGGTTATCTTCAGAATTTGCCTTCTAGATGTCTAAAATCACAGGAAATTAATCCTGCCTGAAAGACACTAAATCTATTAATGACTAATTGTGATGATGGACTTTCTACATCATTTAATGTGCCATAATTTTCTCCCATTCTCATGTTTATCAGGTTTATTTTTGTCAAAGGCCTTGGAAGCAGAGACTTTTTATTACTTTCCCAGTATCTTACAGTCCAGTATCTACTCCTACTCCTGGCTGCTGTGCAGGGTATCATGACCACACTACTGAGAGGAGCAGTGACCCGTGTGGGTACTGGACTTGTGTGTATCGTATATTGTTATACACAATGGAGGTGTGCAGGTTGTGCTTGACTTTATACCATTCTCAGGCAGCTTATCCATAAACACAGTTCTAGACACAGGAACTAAGTAAAGGAAATGAAAAGGCTTGACACGTTTCCTAAAGTCTTTGATTTCATTTTTTGCTCATTCTTCTACCTTGGCAGACAATGTTTGACTTAATGTTTGATTAACATTTCTTCCATGCTTTTCAGTTTGTTCATGTCAGTAGAAGCACTGGTTTGCACTCCACCTGATTCTTTACACCTGTTTCTATGAAATTATCTCAATTGCTGTGGTGTAAGTCTTTCTTCAGTGAGGCAAACCAGCCAAACAGTAAGCCAGTAGAACCTGTGGTTACCATCCCACATCAATTCCTTCATGCCATTCCCTGCACAGAGAAAACTGCTGGGGATTAGTGGAATGATAACAACCCTTAGCCACAAGGCTCACTATGTCATGATGTACTGCAATACCTCCTAGTTGTAACCACAGTGAGCCCTTTAAGTACAGCCTCTGAAATGACTTTCCAATTTCTCAGGGTCATACAGTTTTCACTGGCACAATTCTTGGGAAAATGTTTGCTTTCATCTAACAGAGACATTATGGAAACATTCACAGGCTTGTCAGCCTCTTCCAAATATATCTATCTCAAAGAGATATACTGTACATATAGGAACTTTTCCTTTTCACACATTCCCAAATTCTTATTTACTTTTAAGTTTCTAATTTATGACAATTCATTGATTTTACAGTGACTCCAGAGATGCTTTGGATGAAAGGTATTCTTACTGACTTAATTTATTTCCTATATAATATTTAGCTGTAATCAAATTATCCACTGTAAGAAATGCATTTGTTTATATGCCCTCTGTTACTAGATGATTAAGTTTTAATTTGCCTCAACTAATAAACCCATTGTGCTTCTGCTTGGATGAGTTGTATGTACATTCCTCGGGTGATTAATCTTTATAAGTTTCCAATTTCTTCATTCTTCTGATGGTTTGCTGTAAGAAGACAGAGTTACTTAGCTATTACAAATGATGCCTTTTGCAAATATCCTACTCTAGAAAGTTAAGGTTTGTAACAAGAAGCCATAAAATTTATTAGGCCAAATCTGATGCAGTCAGACAAAACCTCATAGAAATTCTCTGGCATATAACCCCTCCTTTACATCTGAAATGGAAGCAACCAACTTCAAGTGGAGTACAGAAATCAGTTCCAGTTCAGTTTTATTACTGTTTTTCACCATGACTGTCTGAGAAAGTAAACATCTGTGAGGCTGAGAGAGCTGTTAGTAGGGCAGAGGTGATAAGGTCAGCAGCCTCTACTGAGGAGAGAGGAGGGACAGATTATTATCCCCTGTGGAATCACAAGGATTAACAGAAGAGATACAGTGAAAAAAATCATGTAATGTGAGATAAACTAACCTTCTTACTGATTTCTTGAATGTATGATTTTTACTATACAACAAAATAATAAACCTTGTGTTCAGACTGACCTTCTGAAAATAACACAAATGGCCACAACTGTTTTGAAATGCCAGTATTGAGTTCTAGAGTCTATAAATTACTTCTTCTGTAAAGGCATACTCATGTGCATGTTACATTTGCCAAAAAGACCCTATTTTCAGATTCATATTTCAAAAGAAGATAACATAAGTCACTCAAACCTGAAATAAGGGCACAGAAGACACAGTCTGCAGAAGGAAGGATTTTGTGTGTAGTGGTTGCAGAATCTGGTGAATGACGGTACCTTCACATTCGTGGCCATGAAGATATCCAGAAATACTATGTCTGGAAATTCAAGATACCTTTCAAAACTTTACTCATCCACAATGATTGCTGAGAAGCTCTGCCTGTCAAATACATAATTTCCACAGAGACCTAAAACTTAAGCATTTTAGAATGGCAAGGTTTACTTAAATTTCGCATGAGAATTACTGTGCAGATGCTGTTGAAACTCTAAAAAATATTTCATATGCAGTTTTTTTGAAAGTTAAAATATTAGCAGGTCAGTGAACAACTATCTGTATCCATTACAATGTGAATTTCCTTTTTGTGCTATTATTGCAGGTGATTATGTAGTCATGACTATATACTTCGACTTAAGTAGAAGAATGGGATACTTCACTATACAAACATACATTCCCTGTATATTAACAGTTGTTCTTTCCTGGGTATCCTTTTGGATCAAAAAAGACGCCACACCAGCAAGAACAGCTTTAGGTAAGTTGTTAATAATTCCCTTTCCTGATGCTCCTACACTACAATTTGAAAATGTCAGCTTTCTTTCAAAGACACCACTAGGTATGGCCTTTGGATTATTACTACTACGTCTTGCAGGACCAGATCTACTTATTACTGAGACCACTGGGTTTTTTTCCTGTAACAGGATAATTGAAAGTAAACTAATCTGACCCTTTGGATGACACTACCACCTCTTTTGCATAAAACTCTTGAATTAATGTCTGTCTCCTTGTTCTCACCATGATATTTTAGTGACATTTTTGAAGACTTAATTCATTGCACTGCTGGCTTTCTTCCCTTCTGTAACTCTCCCCCACTGGGCATTATGTCTTACATATACAGAAAACTGTGGGATCTAACAGTATTAACTCATGCAAAGTGTTTCAGCTTGTATGTTTGAAGTTAAGCTTCATACTGGGTATATTGATATTTTTCATGGATTGTGAATATTTATGCTGGTTTAGGTTTTCCAGAAGCTCATTTGTGTCAGGACCAGCATGTGCATTTTGGCAACATGCTTTAGTGTACACTTAGAAATGTTGACTTAGACATTTTTTCTAATATCTATAGGAAGACCTGCAGGTTTTGACAGCAGTTTTTGACAGCATAAAGGGTATAGGGGTATGTAACTGCTAATTATATGTAAACATCAGAGCCAAAGGAAAAACAATACCTTAGTTAAGATTGTGGTTGCCAGGTCTGCCAATATGAACTGAATATGAACTGAATATGAAACCTACCAGTCTAGGAAAAAAGGGAAGCCTATGTCAAAGTTTGTATGTCTATTTTCAGCCATTCCCAGCAATTAATTGCATCCTCCTGCTGGAGTTTGTTATTATGTAGGTCCATTTTTGTGAGGTTATGTTACAGGAAAGGAATATTCAGTCCTCATTCCCTCCATGTGAGTGCCAAAGGGCCAGTACACTGCAGCTCCAGCAACAGGATGGACACAAAGACTCGCAGTTATTCTGTTATCCAGTAACACCTCCAGGACAGCAAAAAGACCATACACAGGTGAGGACAGAGCAGCTTACAACTGCCTGTTCCTAGCTGGGTAGACTTGCCTCTGATAGCCAGAAAATTGAGCAATAGTTCTTAAGTATAACTCTCTGCTGAACTCATAAATTGACCTCTTTTCTTCTTAAATTAGGTGACTCAGGAGAGAAAAGGAAAGACTGACTGTTCTCCATCTTTTTTTAAAAGGGAGTCTGAAGCCTATGCATGGGGAGAGTCACATAGCATCCAGTTGCGTTATCCTTCTTAATGGAGAAGGAAAAAGAGACAAAAGACATCAAACACTTTGCGTTATTGATTTGCGATAAGCATTTTCCATATCTTGTACCTAAGGGTGGTTCCCCACACTGCACAGCTCATTTTTTCAAATAAGTAGACACAGAAGTACATTAGATCACTAATCACTAATGTGTGACTCTCCACCTCACCCCTCAGCCAGCAGGAAGTACAAAGAAAAAATGTATACTGAAGATACTGAAGTCATTAATTTGGAGTAAGAACATAAAAATTAGTTGTTCCAAGCCTCTACTCTACGGATGTCATAACTCACTCCTAAAACTCCGACTGAGAATTTAATTTCATTGGCTAAAATATAACTTTTCTAAAAGTAAAGCCAAGAATATATGGATCACTTATTTTGTGCGCAGAATCCTATTGATCCCAAATTGCATCCCAAGACAATGACCAGTTGACTCCCAGGATGCAGTAAGCAGATGCTCCCATTTTGCCATAGACCTACATATGTAATGCAACTTATAAATCTGTCTGAGCAACAGCACACATCCACATCTAGACAGTGGCACATGGTAAAATTGTGAGTAATGCAGCCAAAGGCAAACTGCTGAAATTGTCCTACTAATTAGTTGAAATTAATTGTAGAGACTCTGTGCAACAAACGTTCTGCAAGTATTGCTGCATTAATGTAAAGGACTAGCACAAGGGAAATATTTATCTCTCTGAAATTAATGAATAGTTTCCAAAGTTATTGGCAACTACTCACAGTTATTTGAAGAACAGGTTTTATTCCTTTCTGAATAATGCTAACTAATATATTTCCATGCTGGGAAAAAAAAATATTTTGGGTTTGGGACCATAAGTATTCTTTCAGCACTACTGTCCAGAGACATTAAAGCATGCTTTAAAAACTTGTTTTTATAATCCCCTTTTTACATGCACTTTGAGGTACTAAGGCCCAGATTGGTAGCAAGACTAACTCCAGGCCACCTGAAGAGTCAGTGGGAAAATGGAAGTAAAATTTGAGTGCTGGATAAGAACTGTGTTTTTTAATTCTGAGTTATTCTGCTCTTCATTCAAAGAGAAAAAAAATGTCTCTCTGCAGTTTCTGCTTGATCTAGTAATCAAAATTATCTCAAAATGTTCTAAGTCAAGAGGCAACTTTTCCCTGAAGAAAAGTTATGATCTGAAAAAGAATACATTATTTTCCTTGAAGATGAAGGGAATTAAGTTAAACTGAAGCTTTCACCCAGTTTCCCTGTACTTTTCAAAATGGGTATAATATGTAATAGGACCAGGAAGTTGCTACAGAGCAAGATCAAAGTGCACTTTAAAAAGATACTGTGGGTATCAAGGCCAGCAATGTGTTGATGTAAAAAAAGATACACATGATATTTAATAAAAAATGAACATTGCTTACCTTGCCATTTCATCTTTACCTCATTCACTAGAAAACCAAGAAAGTACTCAAAACAGGGGCCAGACCAGAAAGATGGAGAACTAACTTTATGAACAAGTGATAGCATGCATGAAAGCAGAAGACATTTCCTTTAGAATCCCACCAACATAACCTCAAGAAAATAAAAACCTAGCTTTGCTGACCAAAGAGTTTCTAACACTGAAACTCCTGTCACCTCACTTTGCATATGGTTGTCCAGTTAGCAGATTTCAAACAGTAATAATTTTAAATAACTGTTTAGACCAAAGATCTAAAAGTTAGGGTGTTTTCATGCATTATATAGACCTGCATAATTTGATCTTCCTCTCAGTCCTTCTTGTAATATCGAATAGCATCTTTGGTATGGGATTTACTGAGAGAAGCTAAAGTCCCAAAATGGTATTTACACAGAGACTTAGTAAGCTTACACTTATAATTTCTGCCTGAAAATTTTGAAGTCAGGTTACCTCAGAGCTGTCGTTAGCTGATACTAAAATTCTGTCGAAATAGATAGTTCATGAGCCCTGTGAATTTCAATAACAGATGCAAAGCTCACTTTGCCATACGGGACTCCACAAAGTGAGAGACTTCACAACTTCATCTGGCAAGACATATGCATTTGAAGCCACTCAACAAAACAAATTTCCTTAGCATGAGAGATAAAATGGACTAAGGGTATGGAAACTAGATATTATATTTGGAAATAATGGTGCTGAATTTTATTCATACACACACATATATATATTCTGATTTGTAAATGTACAGAAATATGAAACTGTATCATCTAGTACCCCTTCTTTCTCTTTCCTCTCCATATGTATCCCCATAAACTCATTTTAACATTTTAGAATTTGTGCCTGTTTGCTAGATATAAAATTGATACACTAGATAGAATTTTCATCATTTCAAAAACTCAGTGCTTGTTTACAATGTGAGCAGGAATCCAGCTGCAAGCATGATCTGAGCTGGTGTTTCACATTCAGGCTTAGGGCATGGAGTAGGATACAGGATAAGTTCAGGACTTCTGTACTTAAACAAATTTATTTTTAATTTAGCCTTTTAATAGAATCTGTCCTGTCACATGATGAGTGGGAAATAAAAACTTACATTTGAATCCAGGTAAATAGAAGGCTGTATATTTTACTGGAAGAACTCTATAGATTTTGAAGATTTTTTTTTAAAGATAGTAAAATGCCTGAAAGCATGTACATGTGGCTCTGAAAAATGACACTTTTGTGTCAGAAATCTAAGTGTGGATTAGGAAGTGTTAAAGAACTTTATTTTATATTGTAGGGTATGTCATAGTCTGGATGTGGTTCTTTTGAAATTAGTGACTCCCAAGGCCTGGGTCAAAGCCATACAGAAAGCGGTTGACCTGTAGTCAGTAAGGGTCAAATCAAAGCCAGCCAGTTCACACCTTCTGCACTTGGGCATCTCTGTGGTTGGCTGCTGTGATAAATGGCTAAACACAGTCTTTGCAGCTTTTTTAAAGCATCAGCTGGGTATAGAACTGAAGTTGAGGAGTATGGAGAAGTTTCTGGATCATGCCATCCCCATCTGCTTATACTAGGAGGTGGCATAGATTTCAGGAAATGGCTTTTAGATGTCCAAGGCACACACAAAGTCCACACTTTCCACTTCCTATCAGCATTGCTTTCATCTTGATTATTGACTTGTAATTTTTTTCAGAAACTTTTTGTTTGTTTGTTTCTGGGTAATAGATATATAAGGAATTCAATTAAAAATTATTATTCAAGGTTGAGACACAGGTAATAATTTGCCTTCTGGCTTTTCCAGGGACTTTTTGTTAGCTTGAATGGAGAAGGTTGTTCCTGTAGCTTATATCAAATCACTGTAGCTTATATCAAACTTTACAAGTCAGAGATGAACAATCCTTCATAAAGAGAAAGTAGTAAAAAGTAATCCACTGATACTTCTTTCTCTCCAGAGTGCTTTTAGTGAGAAGTTATTTAACTTTAAGGCATAATTTCAGTCATTCCTTGCCATTTCAAACATTGTGCACCATTGTGAAACATAATTTTAACCATAAAAAAAGAAAGATTACTTTACAGCTATGTTATTTGTTGAGAAGATTCTCTCTTGAGACTTACTTGTGGGAAAGCTTTATTTTTTTCCCTAGCCAATGAGAAGTTGGATTTTCTTCTATCAGAAGACATGCAGTTCATAACAAGTTGGGAATGAAAAGACTGTTATTCTTCAGGAATTAAGAGAAATTGTATTAATTACTAGGAGTAAAATAACTTACATGACATAGATTTCATTTTAGCACTAGTTTTATCATTTTGGATATTCACTATTGTATTCACTATTACTAAATCAATCTCAGAAGTGATGCTTTGAATTAATTAAAAAGGCTATTTCTGTTAATGTTGCATCTGAAGTTTGTATGAGAGTCTTATTCTTATTGAGCAAGTAACATTGACTTCCCTTACTCAGAAGGAAAATGGCACTGGAGGACTCCCAAGAAAGCAATGGTGTGCAGACACACTTTCAGAATTCATGGTCAGATCTTAGCAGATTTTTTTTTTTTTTTTTTTTTTTTTTTTTTTGGTTCCTTCACTGCTTACTAAGTTTCTTGGTTTTATTTTTCTGGGTTTAGTATCTTTTCTACTTCATACTTCTCTTCAAAAAATTCTTCGCTGTGTCCCTCACCCCTATCGTCAACCTAACTGAGATCGGAAAAAGGAAGAGATGAAGAAAAGCATATTGAGAGGCATGGGAATGTTACTTTTGCAAAGATGAAAATAAACAACAGAGCAAAACCATGTTTACAAAATAACATTGTCTTTACTGATATTATTTTCTATTATTTCTTAATACTACCAAATGAGATTCATTAATTACTTGGGTACACACTGGATTTCTGTTTTGTACGTTTAATTAAAACAAGTTTCTCTCTGCAGGCATCACCACAGTATTGACCATGACAACTTTGAGTACCATTGCAAGAAAGTCATTGCCCCGTGTTTCCTATGTCACTGCCATGGATTTGTTTGTGACTGTATGCTTTCTATTTGTATTTGCTGCTCTGATGGAGTATGCCACCCTCAACTACTACTCAAGTTGCAGGAAACCAAACTGTACTAAGAAGAAAAAGTCGGTAAGAGGGGAGCATTTAAATTTCTTTTCATGTGCAGCTCAGAGAGCAGATAATCATTCAGTGGTAGCCTGTAATCACATGGCATCTTCACTCCTCCAAGATTTTCCCAGTGGTGTGATCTGCCCTGAAAGCTGATGGAAAAGTCACCTGCAGTAGCAGTAGGAGCAGCTACGTGCCTGCTGAGTGAGGTCTTTTCCCAACAGAAGCAGCCTGCTCACCATGGAGCAGCAACCCTGTCTACACATTCTTTGTCCTGCAGTTACTGTGCTGGTAGTTGGAAAAGTCTCCCACTGAAACAGATTGCATGACTTGTTATACAAATAAATGCACATCAGTATATATTCAAAAGCATTGCTATTTCATGGCTTAACAAGTCTAGAAATATTTATGAGCAGCATTTCATCATCTCTGCTGGGAACCAGCATTTGGTTTAAGCCCTGTGCACAATGGTGCATGTTCCCAAGGACAAAACTGGAGGTCACTTAAAAAGGTTTTAGGCATGGCTCACTTTTGGCCAAAAACCACTTCTTATTGTAACACACAGAAAAACATAAAAGCTATTTATTTAGAATCAACTAAAACAATAATGCAGGAAGAATTGCCTTGTTTACTTCATAACTGATTATCAGAATGAGAGGGGGCAATTTAATAGAGAAAAAAAATCTCAGTGTAAACATACAGAAGGGGGTTGACCACTCAAGATCAGTGATAAATATTATTTGTTCAAGATCAGTAGTTGGAGATGTTGGATGCCATTGTATGTAATTGAGGAAATAAGGACATTTGAAATCAGAAATCAAAGCCAAATAGGAAAAATGTGAAGAAGGAAATTGAAGAGAGAGAAGCCTAAATTTAGGGAATAATGGGTCATGATGTAAAAAGGGATTGAATGAAGAGCTGTAGAAAATGATTGAATGAAGAACTAATGAAGGAAAAGCTGAAACAAATATGGGATTAGAGAAAGTCTAGGAAGCCACAGACTTAGTCAATGACAACTCCATTAAACCCAAAATAGCTTCTTGCAAAAATGTATTGCTCACAAAAGCAAAAGATTGTTACCAAAAGAAAAGTTTGAGACTGAAATCAACTTGCTAGTGCTCAAACAAAAATTGCCATCGTATAGAAAGGCTGAATTAAAAAGTCATGAGTATCTTTGTTAGTAGGGTGTAATTCCAGACATGTGAATAAAGACGTGAGAAAGCATGCAACATTGACGGGATTTAAATTAACACCAGAAAAAATGCTCACTTACCTATTGTTCAATCAATAAATAAATTTAATGGGTTGAATAAAGGTTTTTAGTCTGTGAAAACCAGATGTGCATTCTGCTGAAGTTTCATGCCGTTTTCAGTGTACAGAATATTATGCTGAATACTTTGCATATAGAACACACTGCATGGAGTGTTTTATGCATTTAAGGGCTTGGTCCAAGGAATACTATTGAATTTAGATGCATGTGAAGCACTAAGTATGTTGTCTTCTGAATAATTCTTTTGTTATCTTTATTTCAGCTACCTGATGTAAGTTTTGGTCATGTAATGGTAAGTAAGTTACTTTATTCAGTGAGAGAACTGGGGGCACAAATAGGTGGTTGACATTTACTTGCACTAATTCCTGAGAGAGCTGTATTGCTATGTTATGCTTTACTCTGACTTCACTAAAAATATTGGTTTGCTTTTTTGTTAAAAGGTCAGTTTGTTTTCAGCTGTGGCAGAGGAACATAGCTGCCTCTTTCTATAAGGACTTGTCAAGTGATATGAGAGGGTGGAGGGTCAAGTAAAGAATATTATGTGTTATTTTTACCTCAGAAATTTAGTGTGTCTGCTTTATATAATACAGAAGTTTCTCACTACATTTTATGAGAAACTAATAAGCACAAGTTATGTCATAAATGTCTATGAAATTTTAACTAAGTTTCACAGAAAAAGACAGTTCATTTATGCATATGAAAACCTTTAGTAAGCTTTCAGGTGGATTTTCAAACAATTTGGGCACACATTTTGAACACAGGTAGTTGTACTCTCTCCACAAATGGAATATGTGCAGCAGCAATAATGTTGGAACAGAGCACAAAATTGTGTCTCTAAGTTGTATGAATACCTGCTATAGTATATGCAAATATAAAGCATTCAGAAAGCATGAAGCTAGTTAACCAGCTGGTTGAATGATCTGCCATCAGAAAAGAAGAGAGTCAGAACTAAAACATCGGGGTTTACATTTCTTAGGCTGGATATGATGAAGTTTCTCATTTACAACTTCAAGATCCATGTTATTAGCCTATCCTTTTACAAATAAAAATATACACTTATTTTTTTAAAAACTGAGTTCTCTTTGATGTATTTTAAGACCTCATATAACTTAGAAATTCTGCTCATTGGCAATTAGTATTTTACAGCAAGCATCACATCTATCCACTTTCTACTGCTGTCACTCCCTGGACAGACTTTTCTGGAAGATGAAGTTAACAGAGCATGTTGAATGGGTAGCAGCATTTTGCTTTTTCCAATTAAAAGGTATAGGGAAAGACAATTAAAATGACATTAAGGTATAAAAACCTTTATCTAGAACTAGTCATTCTAATCTGCTTGGAAAGCATTTGCAGCATTTTCAAGTTTTTTAGTCACTCCTTTTTTTCACCTTAAAATAGGTACTGAGCAGGACCTTTGTCTATACAAAAAAAATCTTCAAATTAGAGCTTAAATAAGCAATGTATCTGGTTCTCAAGATATCATTTTGTCTTTTTCAGCTTTGTAGTGATAGCACTTAAAAGGTGAGATTTATTAATTTTAGTAAATCCATGTTCTGGTAATCCCAAGACTTTTATTTTCCTCCTAGGAAACACAGGTATACCTTGTCAGAAACAATATTGTTAAGCATGTTTAACACTGCACCTAAACTGCCTTGTCCAAGGCCTTGGCAGACCTCCTGGGTGGGACTGGGAGGGTGCCCACAATGTGTGCACTACTCTCCTCCCAACCCCAGCTCATCTGGACACATAGAACCTGGGGGGAATCATCCACCTTCCTCTTGTGTCTTGCCACTTCAGGATACCTCCTACCTGACAGAGATTAAAACAACCAGATGAATCTCTCTGTATTATTAGGGCAAATATTTTATCTTCTGTCCTGAGCAGATAGTTGATTTGACAAAACAACAACAAAATGCCCCAGACATGAGGAAGTTTCCTTTGCAGAGACAGAGCACTTTTTTATCTTCACTCACCAGAACCTCTCTGAACCTTTTTTTTTAAACATAAATATTTTAGACAGGCATGGAAAATTTCAGTCCCTGAGTTGGAAATTCTCATAAAGACCAGCAATATATGACCTAGAGGTATAGTAGAACTCTGTGAATATTCTAGTCAGTCTTTTCTTTCCAAAGTACTAGAGTCAAAAAAGACTGCTTGTACAATAATCTCATACCTTTTTCACAGGGCAACACATTGTAAGGCTCTGAAACAAGCCACACAAAGATTTACAAAAGAGAGAGAAAACCATATGGGTGTGATTTCTGTCATCTATTCTCAGAGATAAAGTCATTCACAACAAATAGATTTGCAATAATCTGCTTCTAACCTGCAATCAGCTTGCAGTTCACAGCAGAATGCACCTGAGACATTTTAGCATTTACTTATGATAAAATGAATTGTGTCCAGAAGTAATTGACTGGATTCTGTAGGGCAGTTGTTCAGGTGTAATCTGTGTTGGCAGTGCCAACATTTAAGTAGAGGGATGCCACATTAAGTTCTTAGCTCAGGGACCAGCATTTTTAATGAGATGGGTAATACTACAGCATGCCAAACCAAAAGATTTGTAGGAAGCAAATTAATTCAATATAAAAAGGAAACATTTCCACTAAGGCACATCGGTCATCTCACCAATGTTTTTCACATCCAGGAGGAAAGTTTTCAGATACCCCCCAACACCTTCAGCAGGAAATGTTGAGTACTTTGTGTCGTATGGAAGCAAGATCCCTGAGCATCCTCCTAAACTAGCAGTTGTGACCAGCTTGTTCCTGGCAATGCCAGCATCCTCCTGCGGGCAACGCCAATGCTCGGCACAGTGCCAGGGAGAGCAAGGGCCTCAGGTAGAGAAAACCAGGCTGACAGGGCTGTGTCTGCTTTGTCAGGATGGTACAGACAGGCAGCAAAGCTGATGGGACTTTTTCTAGTGATATCAGTGGAGGAGGTGACACTTGTGAAGATGGAATGGGTGGCTTAATGAGAGGTGAGACTATTGTGAGAAGGCATCTTGCATGCCAAGGAAATGATGTGACAGAAAAGCTGACAAACTGTAAATAGGGAGTACATTGAAGGAGAGGTCTGTAAGCATGGATGCTGCTGTGAGGATGCATGACATCAAAGCGTCCTATTTCTGATCATGGTTAGTGTGATGAGCACTAAGGGGACATGCCTCGGGATGGCATTTTGAAATCCCGCACTGAAATGATCACTGTCTAATGCTGACCATATCTGTTCTTATAAATCATAGTTAAGTTAGGAGGCAGTGAATGCACCTATGCAAAGTGGAGGACATTGTATAAGTAAATGGAGGGGAGTGATATCTTCTTTATTTCTGAGAATCCATCTTAAATGTAGTAGCTGCAAGTGTTTAAAACAACTTGCAAATTATATTCTGACAGGTAAGTGAACTCCTAAGTGTGAAAAAATGATTGCTTTCTGCTGTGATTATTAATTTTGAACTGCATCATCCAGGGAAACTTGTCACACTGTTGCAAATTTTTTCTCTCCTCAGAATTATTCTGTACTTGATATGAGACCACCAACTACAGTCATCACATTGAACAATGCCATGTATTGGCAAGATTTTGAAGATGCATGTGTCTATGAATGTCTGGATGGGAAAGACTGTCAGAGCTTCTTCTGTTGTTACGAAGAGTGTAAATCAGGCTCATGGAGGAGAGGACGGATTCACATAGACATCTTAGAACTGGACTCTTACTCTAGGGTCTTTTTTCCTACATCCTTCCTGCTGTTTAACCTGGTCTACTGGGTTGGATACCTCTATCTTTAAATGTTGCCTGTAGCAGTGAAGACTGCTGTGTTTTCTCACTGCGGACGGATGGTGAAAGTGCTGAAAAAGTGAAGGACACAGTCAGTTTCATCTCCAATTAAAAAAGACATATTAACTTTTACCATCACAGAGCCTGATGAAGAATTTTAAAATGTATTTTCCTGAAAAAGAAAAACACAGAAGAATTCTCTCCTAACTGCTATTTGTTTTAAGAAAAAGGTTCTTACAAAGTTCAGCTGAATTTGTAGTGTAAGCGATGTTTATGAATAATTATTGTATATTAAAATCTCTGCTATTGTCCCTTACCATAGGAGCTATTCACAATTCAGGCAAAGTTTAAATATATAATTTTTATTTTTCATTCTCATAATTTTCTTCAAAATGCTTCCATATCCCTAAGGCTCAGAGAAATGTACACTGGCACTAGCAAATAAGCCAAAGCTGATGAAAACGCTCATTTGTATTTAAATTGCTTGATACCATAGGCTTGGGGAAATTGATGATCTCCTTGATATAGAGTAACCACCAAGAGACAACAAGAAATGTCTGGTAGGGTCAAAACGTGGACATGACATTCTGCAGAGGTCTGAGATTCATTGAGTTAGCCACTTACCCACACATATTGGTTTTAACTTAGAGGTGAAAAGGGAGAAAGAGAAGAAAGCTATAATTTTGATATAAATAAGACTTGCCTATCTGTGAGGCAGCTGTAGGCATAACTTCTACAGTTTTTCAGTCTTTTCACTGTGTTTTTTATGACTCATTAAACACAGGATGGTCACTGATTTCTAAAGTACTATACTTGAAGCAGGACAAGATTCCTGCTTATTTGTGTCATTGTAGCAGTTCACAGTGCATAGCCCATGAGTAAAAATTATAGTAGCACCAGGAATATGTGACTTTCTTTGGATTTCAATCTGCTACAAAAGTGTGCCACGCATTCTTTTTTTTTTTCTCTCAAAATTGTATTATAAAATTGAAAAACATGTATGCCAAAGGACATTTTTTTTTCTTTTCATAACATTAAACACTGCAATATTTACTCACAGTAGTTGTTCCCTGTGCCTGAGCTAAAGACTGAACACTTGTGGCTTGAACAGTGCATTACAGGAACTCAGTTGTGACACTTGGATTAAACATGAAATAGCTGCCACATGTAGAAAGAGGTTCTTTTCATTCTTTTCCAAAATTTCCAGCTATATTTTACACTAAAAAACAATTTTGTATTTTTCAAGGTTTTCAGCATTCAATTCTAAACTACCCATTTTTTTCAAAAACTAGTTTTACAGTATTAAACTAAGTGATGTCTTTTACAGACTGTCAATATAATTGTTATTAAGCAAACAAAACACATCCAGAATTAAATAGCAATAGCTTTTCACTACCCTTTGCATGACAAATTGTTACAAAAGATTGAAGTTAAAAGATAATTAAAGCAACAATTCTATTTCTTTTCTCTTTTGGAGATAATTTTTTAATGAACTCAAAAAATGTGTGTCTATTCCAGGCAATATTTGATGAAAAAATGAATAGTGGATGTGACTTGAAAGGAGTTCCTTTTTCCTCAAAAGGAAAACCCTGCAAACAAGCAAAAACTAATGCAATGGTAATTCTAAAGGAACAGAAATGCTATTATGTTCTTTGAAACATCACTGTCTCTCATTACTGTTGCTCTGGTTTTCCACTGAGTTTTAATAGGGAAAAGAAGAAAAAACTAACCCAAAAGTTAATTTTAGTTTTTTCAAAATCTTTCTTCTGTTTTTAACTTGACTCAAATATCTGAAACATAGTTGTGTTTAGGTCGTGGAGGGGAATTACTTCTGTAAGGACTGCAAAATTCAAATTAGAAGCACAGAGAAGAAATATTTTGAGGCAGAATCAAAGCCTTATTTTTAGAAAAATCTGCCCAACCTGATGTCTTCTAAACCAGTGATAACCTGATTTCAAAATACATGTTGAAAATTTTGCTAACTCTGATTAGTAAATTAACTGCTCTGTAAACCTGTGTCCTGCACTTGGAGGTATGGACTTAATTTGAGGATGACAGTGATATTTTAGGTAGTGCAAGAAGGTGATTAAATTTGAATTGGATACCCTGATCTCTAATTATTAATTAGTCTACTCTAATAGTCACCTTCAGCCATATTTTGCAAGAATACTAGAAATATTCCAAGCTGAATAAAAAGAATGGAAACCGTTTTCCTTTAGGAGGGTCATCCTGCAAACGCTGCACAATCAATTGATTTTGGTGGTAATATTGAGACAAATGATGCATAATCAGGTGCCTTCCACCATTGAGATCTTGAACAGGTAAAGTGATGTTTATTTAACAATTCCATACTGTGTGAATTTTCTGGGAAGTGGAACATTCCCATGTTAGATGATGAGCATATGCTTTTCTTGCCCTTCTGCTCTTGGCTGCTCATGAGCCCTGCTGAAAGCAGACAATCCCAACAGATCCTTCTTTGGAAGACTGATTCTGCTAAGTCTATTCATATTGCCCATTTTCTGACTTTTTTTCATAAACAGAAGATGGAAGAAAATAATTCCAACTTTTTCCACTGTCCTAAATCAAGAAAGAAGCTTCAAACACTACCACCTTCTGCTCTTACAGTGAGAGCAGAGGACATATTCTACTGTGTAATTTATTCTACTCTGGGGTTATCAAAAAACTGATTTTTTATGCAAGGCAAGTGGCTGCAGGCTGGCAGGTTCCTGAATGCATTCATCTGCTTGTTCCCAGTAACTTGGCTTACTCTCTGCTTTACTGCTCCGTGCTTTGGCAGCCGCTGCAAAACTTTAGAGATCAGGGAAGACAGGTTTTCTATGATCTGCATCATTCCAAATGCCATTGTGGTCTGCATACATCTATGTGCCATATCCTTCTGTAGGAGTAATATCTTCATTTGCCTTCAGATATTCTTTTGCTTCTTTTGCAAATTGGCAAAAGTTAACATTTTCATGTGCTGTCCCATGAGAAATGTAAGAACTGTATTTTAGCATTCTAGAACAATTTCTTACCAAATAATTTCATATTAGAGACTTGCATTTATTCAACTACTTCTTTTTTGTTATTTAGTACTTCTTTTTACCCTTCCAAGGAAGGGAACAGAGGAAGGAAAAACCAAATGAGCAGTGCAATGAGCATATTTGGCTATGTAAAACCTCAAAACCAAGTATCTTCACATTACATTTCTTCCTTGTTGAAGTTGCAGAAGGGATTGTAAGGGTTTTTTAATTAATCACCTTTGTTTCCCAGGAGGATCTAAAGTCAGTCCTCTTATTCTCCCCTTCAATTAAAAGTTCTTGGGCATAGTTTTTCTTTATGGAGGGCAGCATTTTCAAGGCAATTAAGAATGTATAAAAAATACTGGTCTGCTTAATTCAATCTTCTCAGTTTTCCTGGCTCTGATGCTTAGCAAATTGACAGCTCCTTTTTTTACAGCCACTCTTCCAAGAATAAGGGTATAAAAACTTGTAGCCAGTTTATGCTCTCTCAAGGTCCAGCAGTAATATGGAACTGTATTGCCACACAATTTTAATATAACTTTCTAACCAAGAAGTAGGAATGTAGTTTAAAACATGTCAGGCATTTTGATAACCTTCTCTTTCTCATGTTCTCCTTAATCAACTCTCAACTGTATATTGCTATATTGTGCATACCAATAAAAATGATAAAAATTACAGAAGCCAGAACTGTCTTTACAGAGACAGTGATGAATAGTGACGCTAAAAGAAGAAAAAGAAATTATTTTTTATTGCTGTGCAGCTCTTATCTGTTGCAGTCCTCTTATTCAATTTAACCCACAGCTAATTCCAAATCATCCACCTGGAGGTTTGCACATTCATCAGCTGGAACAGCAGTGACACATGAGCCTTTAGCTGATAGGAAATTATTTCTGAAACTGCAGGCATAGTGCCAAATAACTCAGACAGATAGCTATCTTAAACACTTCTGAAGCTCTAATGTCTCTTGGTGTCTAGCATCTCACCTTATTTCATTAATTTATCACAACTCTCCTTACGAAGTCATTTCATGAAAGGAAGGCTGTTTACCTCCTTTTTATACAAAATTTCACATTTATCTAATAAAATTACTCTCCTACATGAGCGGACACCAGGTAGCTCTGGAACTGCTGACTTTGTGGGTAGGGAGATTCAATATTTTAAGACAGGTTTCACAGAATCACAGAATCAAATAGGTTGGAAAAGAACTTGGAGATCATCAAGTCCAACCTATGACCTAACACCACCTTATCAACTAAACCATAGCACTAAGTGCCATATCCAGTCTTTTTTTTTAAACATCTCCAGGGACTATTTCATTAGCCTCACCATCTGGAGGGTTGGTGTTACCTTCTAAATTGTAAAACAGAGTGCCCACTGACACTTGTAAAAGCTGTCCATAACAGACTGTACTTTTTCCATTGGCTGCTCTTTCCTGGTTTCCATATAGTGCAGTAAGAAAAGGCAAGCCATATCTCATAATCTTAGATGCCTACACAGGCAGATGATTTTTTTTTCAAGGTATCTTCTTCTTCTTGCTCACAGTGAAATGCTTGTGCCTCTTACGTCAGTGCCTTTATCATTTATTAATATGAAAGGATATTCCTAAACATTAAAGACTATTTCTCATCGGAAAGTTAGAAAGTGGGACTAATGACCTTCCTGGAGTTCTTCCTGAGCACCACAGTGTGTGATCAATATTCTAAATGTCTTCAACCTACAGACTGAGCATTTCTCTGCTTTTTCTTTATTTTCTCTAAACAGTCTGTAGGTTTATTTCCTATATAGCAAAAGGCTGTAGTGGAACATCAGAAGTTTAGCGGAATCCTTCCTTCTTCACTCAGCAATTTCATTCCACCAAGAGATACAAAGCATAAACTCAAGGCTCATCCAGATCTCTTTCCAGAAGACTACTTAAAATAGGCAAAAACCAGGCTATGGATTGGTAATGTATTTCCACAGATGAAAGGTGAGGTTCTTTTTCCTTTAGAGTTTTTTTTGGCTTTTTGTCTTAGTTAATTCTAGGTCCTTCCTCCCTCCACAAGCTTAAAATTAGCTCAACTTATACTTGTCTACTGAGAAAAAAGTATAGTGTTATTAGTCTTACTCTATACTTGTATGCCTACCACCTTCTTACGGTTCATCACACTCTCTTCTTGAAGGGTTCTAGTATACATGTGAAAAAATGAAGGCCTTTCTTCAAGACTCAGTGGCCTTAATAGTGTTACCTTTTCCCCTGAGATCTAGGAGGAGTTCTTTCCTCATTATTTAGGCCACTGGTTTAGATACTAAAACCAAAGCTATGTTCTATATCTAAAGTAAAATTATGTTTCAACCAAAAAGATTATCTCAGCTTGACCAGAATTGCTTTGAGAAGTTAAAAAGTAAATTGTTTTTATGCTGAAAATTCAGTGGATAATTTAAAGAGATATGATGGCCTACAACCCTGCCTAGCTAGGACTAAGTCCTGAACTAGGGATAAATATTGTTCTAACCATCTAGTTTAACTTGCAGCTGTTTCTTTAAATGATTTTGGATTGTGACTAACTTGGTTAGTTACTGCTGATATTTCTCAAGTGAGATATCCGCTATCTGTGATGATGTATTGCTTTCTACAGACTTTACTTTCTCTTACTTTTCTTTGGTTTTGGGTCCTCAAGCCGGTGTCTGTATGCATCTGGACTCCTCAAGGGTTTTCCTAGAAAATATGTGAAATTAGAGAATAAAATTAATTCTGAAATTCAGTGCCTCAGAGTTGGACACCTGAGAATTTTCTGCTTTCTACCAAAACATTCATTTTGATCTTCTAATCATTTGCTATTTATAAAGGACAAGCAGAAGACGTGGTTATGTTTATTCATATTTCTAGGGGAAAGCTTTCTCAAGGACTGAACCAGGCAAAGCAGGCATTGATATATAGCCAGTAACTTGCTGGGTATTCTTTTATCTAGGTAAGGAATGGCTCTCATCAGAGGAGACACAACAGCCTCTGGTGTCATCAAAGCACCCACATAACTTGGAGGCTTAAGCCAGCCTGTGGAGCTTCTTATAGGGGAATGCAGGTGCTCCCTTTAGTGTTTAATACAGCCCTTAATACTCTTCTAATGTCTCTATAACTTCTTGCAGCAGTACTTGCGAGACAGGAAGCTGTGCTGACACAATATATTCTAAAATACAAAGAATGAAATACCCACAGTGAAGCTGGTGATGGCTTGTTACTGAAACTATATTAGGATTACAAGTTAAAAAAAAAAAAACAGACTTTCTAGGTCTGAGTCAAAACTGTCCACATTATTTAAGACCACTGAGCAGAATAGGGGTTTAAGTTCAAATCAACAATCAGGAAGACCATTGGATGATATTCTGTAAGAGTTGATTATTCGTTGTTTGGATTCAAAACTTGTGGAGCGTAGATTTGTAACTCAAATACTTCATGAGAGATCTGTGATTTACATTCTTAAAGTGAGGCCCAAAACAGGTAAATGCTAAAATTTCTAAATTGCACATTAATATAAAATGGATGAAGAGAACAATACTGATGACATATATTTTTAAAGCTACTGACAAATATGAAATAGAGCATGCTACAGAGTCTGTTCCATGCTTACAGAAATCATGGGATCTTTAAAATGAAAGCAACTGTGGAACTCATGGAAAGCTGGTAAAATAATTGCATTCGACAGTATTACACAGGCAGCCCAGGGAAATACAGCACTGGCAGACAGAGTGCTGCAAAGGAAAAAAAAAAAAAAATAAACAGAATAAGCACCCATGAAACACTTCCTCTGAACAACAGTGGGAAACCTGGAGTAGAGATCACAGTATCACACTCCCTTATTCTCTTTTGCAGTTGTTCAGGAGTCCTGTGACTTTTTTGTCATCCACAATCACTTGCAATACCAATCTTAAATCATGGATCACCCTGTGGCTACCACAGGTCATCACCAAACCCCTCACATAATCCTGATCTAAACTCTCAGTGTACTGCCCTCAAAACATTTTTTCCCACCATGACAACACATGCAATTTTTTTTCAAAGTGAGTGTAATTTTAGTAATCAAATAAATACTGCCAACTATGTGCCAAATTGAATTTTCTTATAGAATACAGACAAAATTTTAGATTTCTAATTATCCTTCCTTCTTAAGTTTTTGTTAGGGGTGTGTGATTTCGTTGCTAGCAGTGCAGCTTGTGATGTCATAGTGAAATGAAAGTACAATTATGTGCCCAATGTGCCTTGACTAATACAGGTAGCACTAGTACCAGTATGTCATTCTAAGTTAGATAGCCATCCCAGTGATCCCTCAGATTAACCTAATCAGAAAAGTCAAAAATCCATGTGCTTCATCTTCTCAAGTTCTCAGACAATGACTTTCCCTTCTTGATCACATCCATTCCAGTTTACTTTGTGTTAAGGAGTAGGGCTGTGCGTCTAGAATACTATTTATATTCGTATTTTGATCCCAGCATTTGTATTTCTGGATACAAATAAATGCACATTATCAGAAAATGCAAGTATGGCGTGCATGTTTGGTGGTTGTATTTTTCTTATGGAATTTGAGAGCTTAACAAAATAGAAATAGATTTCTGAAAATTTGCTTGAGAGAAAAGGCATGGTGTGTTACCTTTCTAATTGGGTGTAGGGTGTTCTTGAAAATAATTTCAAATGAGACTTTAAAAAATATTTTCAACAGTTAAGCATGAGTTGACTAAATTGCAAAAAATATTTGAGACTGCAGTTTATCCATGGGAGTAATTTAAACTGGGAAGAATATGCTACAAAATTCAAAGAGAAATCAAGAACTAGGCTGTGTCTTTTTCATAAACTGCTTGAATGTGAAGACTCTGCAATTTTAAAATTGTAATCAAATTTGATTTCCAAACTTTCCCAATCCCAACTTTTTCAGTGCTCAAGGAAATCTGCTGGTAAACTATATTCTGTGTTTTTACAAGACTTCTTTTTCAGCAGCCACGTATTGTTAAGTAAGACTGTCTTCTTGATTTATGCCCTTTGAATGTAATTTAATTCCCGCCTCTGTACATTCATGACCACAGAATTGTCGGTCTCAACCCACTCCAACTGTGAAATGCCTACTTCATTTTAGGATTCCATTCCATAGTAACACTGGAGCTGACAGCTGGGCCACAGATAATGCATAAGATAATGCACAATCTTCCCAGATTCCTCATGATCCCACAGATTTCCCTATCTGAGCTTGTTCTATTTATACTTTCTGTATGTCCCTAGCACTAAGGCATGTTTTTCAAAAGGACATTTTATTTCACAAAAACCAATTACACCCAGAGTATTTAATTAAACCTTCACTAAGAAATCTCTTTTTTTCTTGTTTTCACTTATTAGTTTGACATGCAATTCATGCTTTATCCCCATTTGTGTTCTGATGCAACAACTAGATACTCACCTGACCTGTCTACTCAAAAATAAACATAGATTCTGTGCTTCCCCAACAACATCTGACCCTTGTTATTACAGTTAGTAAAATGCAGTAACTAGGTAGATGTGGTTATGCCTCACTCCCCTGGACATCTAGCAAGCATAATTGTTGCCATGACTATTTTCTGTACATTAGTCGTTAACTCTTGCCATTGCCACACTGTGAACACAATGCCAGCTCTTCTCCCTTGCAGAACTTATCCTGGAACACCAGCTATATTCTTGCAATTATCCAGGGAGCCTGAATGTGAATTGAGCACATTGGCCATTCCAGAGGTTTAAGGTGCTCATCCTGCCAAATTCCGGAGGCTCTGACACATCTCTCAATTTAATAACATTTCCTGCCCAGCAGGCTCATGCGTGCAATAGAGTATGATGATGAATTGTGCCAATAAGTTCTGCCTTTTTATGTCACCCTCTGTCTCACCACCACAAATCTAGTTAAGAACTGAATTACTGCTTGGCAGTTTTAGTTAAACTAAACTCAGTTTGTGAAATGGGAAGTGAGCAAAGCTGAACATCAGGGAGCTATCCAGAAAATAAGGAATGAACGGAATAGACATTTTCCTACTGACTGATATTAGAAGACCACTGTCACTTAATAGCCATAGTAAGAAAAACCTCACCTTTTAAAAGTAGGTTTATAAATGGAAACCACCTGTGTTAGGAGCACAAAATAATTGGTATATGCCAAAATTTCACATGCAGCAATGTGTACCAGGTTTGGGAGGGGTTTTAATTGATTTGCATGTTTGCCTTTTTTTTTTTTTTTTTAATAACTTAGATTCTTGTAGAGTGCAACAGAACCAGAACTGGCCTTAAAAGAAATAATTTGTATCTAAGGAAATTTTGCGCTAACAGGAGTTTCATTAGTCCATCTTCTAGTCTTGAACAAGCAGTGCACACCATAAACATACATTTTTATACACCGTAGTGGCTTTAGATTCTAGGTTGCGAGAAGATGGAATATATTTACAGAGAAAGTCTTAGTCTAACAGTGTCATGGATCATAGCAGAGCCAAAAAGATACTCATTGATAAGGTGCCTTGGTGTCTTGCTGTTGTCAGGCAGGAGTCAAGGGTCCACCAAATGACAAAAATAAGGCAAAGCAAGAAAAAAAGCAAACTTTCCCTCTTTCTAGGTAAACAAAGAAGTCCTTGCTATCCTGTGTGGGGTCTTTTACCTGTAACATCCATTTTTTTCCCTCCACACATAAACAGCACTTCTTGGGTCAGATAGGTCTGAGCATTGCTTTTTGGTATCCTTACAGCAATGAGGGCACTGGTACCATGGTCCTGCATGCGTAATGACCAGGAGGGAAAACAGCACTGAGTCCTGTACAGCTCAGTGTCATGGTCACCTGAAATGCATGAAAGGGACCGTAAAACACACAGGAGTGGAGGCTGTGACAGTTCATCCAAAAGGAATCCTCACTGAAAGCAATCATGAATGTATTAATGAAGGATTAGATTTTATCAGAAAATAGTAGGTTTTAATGCATTTAACTGTAGGTCAAGACACCACAAAACCCATTAAAAATTGAATTGACATAGTTCATATTCAGCCAAAGCCTTACCCCTCCCAAACCCCAAGAGATTCTGTTTCCAATATTTTTTACAAAGAAATACTCTTGTTTTAAAGATACTCATGGAATTTCTACCAGAGAAAAGTTGGTAAATATCAGTTCAAATGCTTTGACCATTATTTTTTGATAGAACTGTCCATTCAAAGCAGTGACAACTATAAAAGTTAAATGCAAAATTCCCATTGACTCCCCTGTTTCCCACTGTCCCTGCTAGTTGAAGTGTACATGAAAGTTGCAATGCTTCTTAACTGATTATACAGGGCATCTATCTAAGAATCAGCCAAGGATTCATAGGATTAATACCACATGCACACTGTCATTACTACACATTGACTGTGCCATCGACAACTGAATATCTCCACATCCAGTGAACTATAAATCATGCCATTGTCTGCTCCTGGCACTTCTGCTGAGGGCTAACCTGGAGTTCAATAAGAAAAAGCATAGCACTCTGTAGGAGAGCAGACAGATGCCACACATCAATGCAGGCTGGTAATGAGCCAGCAGAGCAGCAGAAGGAGCCAGTGAGAAGAGCTGCAATGGCCAGGCTGAATGAGTAATGAGCACATCTCACACAACTCCGTAATGGGTTATGTTATGGCTGTGTCTGGCAGATCAAAGGAATTCATTACTGCCCCATGCTCAGCTCTGGTTACTACAGGACAGTAATAGGTTTTGGCATGTCCTCCCTACCCACAAGGTCAAGGAGGATGCTGAAAAACCAGAGGGAACCTATTAGACAGCTGCTAAGATGATCAAAGGCCTGGAGCAGATGAACTGTGAGAAGCTGAGGAACAGAGTTCATTTGGAGCTGAGGCTAAGGGAGGTTCTACTTGCAAACTGCAACTACTTGGAGCACAGAAACAAAGACATTAAAGCCAAACTCTCCATCTCCTCTGTAAGGTAGCAGGGAACAGGTGTTTCACCTTGGGATGCTTAAGTTGGAGATGAGGAACAGCTTTTCCACATTACAGTATTGCAAGAAAGGGGCTGTCTGGGAGGGCTCAGGGGGCTTCTGCCAAAAGAGGCTTTACATGTCTTGCTGGATAGTCTGCTTTGGCATTGCTGCTATTTTTCATTCTCTGAACAATTTGTTTATAGTACATAAGATATGTAGGGAATCCCATTGTGCTTTGCTAGTGAAACCTCTCAATGCCATCTTGAGAAACAGATTTATGACTGCAAAGTCCCAATTTGAACATGCCTTTTAGGACAATGATTTTTTTTAATGTATATTGCTGCCCCAGTTTTGTCAAATTAAAAAGTAACATTTATTATGCAGCTTCCTAAAATAAGCTTCTGATACCATCCCTATCTTATTTTCCCCTTGCAAATTGGTAAATTGTACTATTTCCATGTTGTGTTGCAAGAAGGAAAAGCCCTAGTGGCTTTTAGTGGGCAATGTACAAACTACATCTCTACACAAATCCAGGCTTCAAACAGGCAAAAGTATTACCCTTGAACATGAAAATGCATGATTGAGTAACAGGTTCACTGTTACAGAAGATCTAGATGCAGTTCATTGAATCTATAATAAAGATACTTCAATGTATGGAAAAACAAACAAGCAAACAACTCCCCTCACAAGAATTTAATTAAATTTCTATTCTTTACTGTAATGCAGATTTTCCAAAGTCATTTCAGCAATTGGTGGACATCAAATAGATATTTTATCCTCTTTTTATATGTTGCATGCACAAATAAATCACCTTTATCTGCTTATATTTTACATACAATGTGCAGTTATATCCAAAAGGGCAAAGAAATGTACAAGACGTACATTTACACTCTACAACTCTACAAAGTTGTTGTGCATATCTTCCTCTTTGGCCACATACAAAACCAGCCATTCCCAAATGGGAGATGGTAAGCATAGGTGAACACAGAATGCTTAGCAGAAGGTTAAGGCCTTGAGTTAGTGAGAATATTTCTACTGAGTACCTTTGGATAAAGGCTGCCACTCTGTCTATCTGTGTTATGTGTGTACATACATTTGCTTAGAAGAGGCACTGAACTCATTAGTTCTGCATGTGTGAAACAAAGCCAGATTGAAACTGATGATCATACAAAGATCATTTCAGTACAAAGTATTATCTTCACACATCTATGGAGAAACCTACCAAAACAGAAACACTTAGCTTTGTGCAAATTAAATCTCAGTACCATCTGCTATGCAGCTGATTCTAGGAAGGGGTTGATACTCATGGTTCATTCCAGAGCTATTGGAAATAACAGGGCAGAGGGCTTTTGGCAGTAGGACCTCATCACATGGCACTGCATCTCAGACGAGGCAGTGAAAGGCAACTCCTGAGCAAAGAGGCTGATGTAGGCTATACCCGAAGGAGAGCTGAATTCCCAGCATGGACTCATCCACGCTGCACCTATGTCTGGTAGTAGAATGCAACTTAGAGCTGCTTACACGAGACAGAACTCCCAGAAATGCAAAAGCTAAGAAGAATCCAAACCACAGGCAGTAGGCACGTGGGTGATCTGTGAGGTGCTGTCAGACTTTTCACGTCACCATTCAGGATAGGACATTGCTGCCAGCTGCAGTTCTACATAGGCAACTGGGACTGCATTTCTGCCATCCCTGCCATGTGGCAGGTAGACAGCAGTGTGCTCTAGACAGAAAGAGGGGCCTGCAGGTTTAAAAGTGTTGGCTTTTAAAGGATACAAATAGTTCTAGGAGGTAATCTGTATTTTCACATTTTTCTCCCTATTCTATACTCCCAGAGGTATCACTGTCACTTTAGCACTCCAGTGTTAGAAAAAGAAACCCCATAACTCTTTCCATGAGAAGAGATCCATGAGAACAAAAAAAGAAAGAACTCCTCCAAGTAATGTGTTGCTTGAGTTACTTTTACTGCAGGTGGCTATCCAGCAAAAATAAATCACTATTTCTACAGTGCAAGAGCCCAGCTAAATCAAATATCAGTGGGAAAAAAAAGACAACACAAAGCAAAGTTAATCTGTCCAAATATAGCTATAAATATTGTAGAATCTGTCACTGGAGTTAGTAATCTAAATTCTCTTTATAGTTGATGGAGAGGTACAGATACTTCTGATAAATTCAATTTATTTTAAAGAAGACATCTGAAATTGCAATCATATAAACCATACTCAAAAAGAGTTAACTTATTTTTCACCAGCTATAAAAGGAGTCAAAGGAAGTCTAGCCCAGACATAAACATTTACAATTCTGGAAGATTAATCCTCTGCTATCTCTTAAACAGCAGAAATATGGATGCCACACTGAGGAACACAGAACAATAGCATAAGAAAGGTGTGTAAGCAATAGTGCAGATGCAAGGAACAGAGTTGAATGTGTGTCTCTGTTCCTTCAAGAAGTAAGGGAAAGCACCAACACAAATATGTCTACAGTATCTGCTGTATTTATCGAGCACATTGTGCTCTGTGATATCACTGTGCAGGCTGCTGCACTAGAACAAGTACAAGGAGACTTCTTGCTCTGATGATATGGAGTGGTACATGAGATCACTTACTTTACAGGGAGCTCTAGGCTCTCTCCAGTTCAAGCTATCTGAAAAAAATTGGCTCAAATATTTCTAGATTTCACCATAACATGCAGCAGTTTCATACCCAAAGGTACCTATATAAAGAAGTATAAAGCACAGTGCCCTTGAAATGTCATGATCAGTTTTATATACCACAGCAATGAAGTGCCCCAACTCATTTTCCTGTTATGTTCTAAATGATCTCAAGCCATTTCTACACAGAGTAAGGATCAAAAGACAATAGCTAGTAGGAAAACAAGGTGAAGTGGAACAGGAAATACTTTTAATCTGGAGAACACACACAGTCTTGTGCTTTTGATGTTACTTGTAATGTACTCTTCTGCATGAGGAACACTCAGGTAGGGTGAAGTGTTATATATTATACAGCATGAAGTACATATGAAATCTCAGGGAAACAACTTCACAGTTTCTTTCATTTTGCTACTGCCACTTGGGAGCTCCATCACCAATCATTTTATATTGTGCTCTGCTAAATGTTGTCACAAATGTTTTTCCTTCTATCGAGACTACCCTGAGCTATACAGTCATACAGAATAGTTCCTGCCAAATATCTGCCCATATTAAAGTAATAGCTGAAAATATAGACACAGTAGGCTACAATGAAGTATGTTAAATATCTCACTAATATATTGTCTGTCTATCACACAAGCACTAGGAGAAATATGCCAAGAACCTTGTGTTCGGATATGCAGCAGCATCACTCTTGTCTTTATTCTTCATTCGTGCCATTGAAGTCTTGCTTTTTTGACTGGTGTTACTGAAATGGCAGGAAAGATCTTATTGCCACAACATAATGATATATTGTCCTTTTGGGTTGAACTGCGTGTATTTCTCAAATCCCTGCATAGAGAGTCTTCCTTCTCATTGCATAACTGACCATCCCACTTTCCAGGAAGATATTCTCAACGGATAACAGAGTATGCCCATGTGCTGTGCATATACTCTCAAATAAGGAAAACACTTGCCAAAGAAGAATGGAGGCAAAGCAACCATCATGCACACCCTCAAAGCCTCTAGATTCTCACATTCACATGGTCAGCAGCAAGAGGTAAGCTACCCTCCCTTTCTGACTTGCATTTCATGCTGTACTTGGCACAATCTGAAGAATCATTTCAAGCTGGCAGAGTCATATGAATATGAATCCTAGCTGGAATGGGTTTTCATACTTCTCTCCCAGACTATCCAACAGTCCTTTGACTGAGTCTGGCCTCTGTTCACAAAGGGGGATGTGTCCATTGTTACCAGTATAACAGGGCATATGGCTGCACTTCTGTCTGCACATAATTGCTGCAGAAATTTGTATGAAACAGACAATGGATGTTGCTGCTTAAATTATGGTTCAGTGTGACTCACCAGAGGCAACTTGCTTTTTTCATTAATCCCATTAAAGCCTGCTTGTCAAATGGGTGGCCTTTTTTCCAGCTCCAGTGTAACTGTTACTCAGCCAGCTTCAGTAGGGGTGCTTTCTACTTTTGTTTCCCCCCTTTTCATAATGTGAGAAGACCACAGCACTTATTTTTACTGTTCTCTGGAATAAACACAATAGGAGCTACATCCCTTTCTTTGCAAAATAGTAACACTCCTTGTTTAAGTAGTGCTCCTAAAGAATTTTAAAAGATAGTCATGCCATTTCCTGGATGGAGTGAATTCTCCTCTCCTCTCCTCTCCTCTCCTCTCCTCTCCTCTCCTCTCCTCTCCTCTCCTCTCCTGTTTGTCCACTTACTACATTAAATTAACCTGATGGACACAGGTGAGTGAGCGTAATTACTCGTTTCTGTCAGCTGACAGGTAGGTAGCAGCATCAATCACGTGCTTGTTGGCTGAGATAACAAAATACCCAGGACTCCTACACTTCTGCTTAGGTTCTACAAGTCAAACTTGAAGCAGATTGTTAGAGTTATATGGAGCATTTTCACTGCTGTTCTTCAGCTCATGCCCTATAAATGGTAGGTAAATACAAATCAAAGACTTCAGTAATTTCAGAATTCATTTGAAAAGAATATACTTAAAGACACAGTGGTTACTTCTCCCATAAACCCTACAAAAATTTTCCGTACTTCAGTACTCGGGAACATTTTTCAAAACAATACATTTGCATTTCAGTGAGAATGTTTCAGTGTCAAGTGTTGTAACAGTGTGGCTTCTCCTCGCTCTTTGATAATTTCAGATTTGTTAGTCAATACTGGAATTTCATTAATTTTGTAAAGTATTGGACCAATTTTTCTGATTAAATGCTAAACTGAAAGGTGTTTTTACTTTCTTCTGTTGTGTCCTAGTTCTGGGACTATATGTTATTTAAATTTTGCATTAAGAGTAGAAGAATTATTCTAGCTCCATCATTAATCCCACAGAACATTTAAATTATTAAAGTATTTCACATATTAATGAGTATGTAAGGGTTTTTAATGTTGCATAAATTATTGCACATTTAGTCACATACTTTATAATCCTGCTGTTTTAATATGTGAACAGAGAAATGACAATATATATAAAAAATAATCATGTTACATCTAAAATCATATTACCAGCTAATGATACAGCAAAATTATATATATTGCTGATCGGTAAGCCTCGAGAGGTTTTTGTTAATTTTAAACACTTAGTATTTTTCATAGCTGTGAATACTGAGACTGACTTAAAAAACATCTATGTACTTCAGTATTCCCTAAGCAGGAAGCATTTTAAGAACAAACTCTCTGATATTTTAAAATGAGTGTTACTGTTAGCCTTACTTTACAATAAAACTTCTCATATGCACAGTGAGATTGATCTCACTTTCAGGTGGCTAAATCTAATTGAGATATTTAACTCCCTTCAGTGTTAAATAAGTAAGAACAAGCCTCTTTTACAGTTTTTACCCTTTTGCACAGGTATAGCATAGAAATCCTTTGCTGACGTGTAACCACCCGGTACCAATATGGCTCTTGCCTCCAGTTGCCTCTAGACAGGCACAGGTCTCCAGCAGGACCTGTGTCACACTGTGAGACCCAAGAAAACCCTGGATAACCCAGAGAGTCTCAAATGGCATTAGCTACATGTGTATGAGCAACTGAATCCAGCCCCAGACATTCACATTGTAATGAAATGCCCTAGAAATAACTTCTTCTGTCATCTCCTGTAAATAGAAACAAGACAACTTGAGCAAGATTCAGTACCCAGAGAGCCCATGTCACTGACAAACATGATGCAGGACATAAGGGATGCCTGTGTCCACTGAAGTAAAAGCTGCAGTGAGCCATGTTATTCTGTGGCATCTCCTATGCCTCAGAAAAGATCTTTTTAGAGCATTTGACTGATACCAGCAAGAGAAGCGAGTGATTTGGGCATAGAAAAGGGTTTCAGTTGCAGCATTCCAGTTCCACGGGGTGGCCTTTGGCCACAAATAACAAAGTTAAAGGCACTGGCTGTTTTTGTAGACTAGCCCATGTGTCATGGAGAAGAGCTCAGGTGCAAGAACCTTTCCTCATTATCATATAACCTTGTAACCAAGTCACTGTGTGAATAGTACTTCCAGAACCACACTTGGTGAGCTTTCTACTATTCAATTATTTGTGGAATTACGGCTATGAGGTTGCAAACCTGTGTATTTAGCAAATTGCTTTAACCCATCATGTGCAAAATGAAAACAATGCCATTTCCTTAACTCAGAAGCACTGTGAGAAACAATACAATAAAAAAGTGTGAGGAAATATGGTAACTAGGCTCTTCTAAGTAGCACAGATGAAACTTGCTCTTGTTACTTCTGAGTGCTAAAGTGTTGGGATCTGTGATATTTAAATGATCCCAAGATTGTAGAAAGTCTCTGTCTTTCCACCCCGCTGCCAAAGAAGGAGTCGTAATTTGTCTGTGCTGGTTTTCAAGGTTGTTTATTTCTTCTTATCTAAAATATTTTCTCTCTGACCTGCAGCAGGTCTGTCCTGCAGGACAGCGTGCGGGCTCTGCCCCTCAGTGGGATGTTACAAACATTATATACCAAAAACTGCATGTGCTGTATTTACAATAACGTGCCAATACCCATCACCCATATTGAACAGTGTGTCCCCAGCCTAAACCAACAGAAAAATGCCAACACCACAGTGAAACGTGGAGGGCATGAAGAAGAAGAAAAAGGACAAGGCACACCCAGTTTCCTCCATCTTGCCTCCTTTGAACCCCTTATCTAGAGTCCTAAAATTCTACTTTTGCACCTGTGCTACACTAATTACTACTTATATCAAACACTCAGAGCTTGTAATTCATCCTGTAAGGTTGAAAACTCTTTTCCATGGACAGAGATCAGAGACAGTGTCTCTTGGGGCTCTGTACAGGGGGGCTCCTGACCCCCTGCCAGGGTCCCAGACCTTCCAGGGCAGCCAGAGGGATGCCCTGGATTCCCACACTAAAGTAGTCGATAACATCATGCATTTCTTTTCTCACGTTAACCACAGAGAGCAAAAAAAAGAATTATGTGAAATCTTAACGAAGAAGTTAAATCTAGTAGTTCCTTTAGGCCTAAACAATCTGTGATCATAATAACATTAATTTGCAGAAAAAAAAATTTAAAAGAAATTTATATGGGGGAATTGGTAGACAGCTTTTAGATACAAATTATTTTCAGACTTGAACTGCATGGGTTTTGCTCTGTCATTCATTTAAACAGAAATGTCCTATGCTCTGAACAAATGCACTATAAGTATCTTGAGACACACTTGAAACAATCTCACAGCACATGCAAGTCCTCTAAAGTGCTTGGATAACACGGAAATTAATACCAAAGAAACACCTGTAAAAAATAGCCATCCAGCTTCTTAGACAAGCTGAATTTTAAACCTTTATTGTGATGTAAATTGGAGTATCATTGTAAGTAGTTCTGAGAAATGTTAACCTTAGTGTATCAAAATTGTTTAAAATGAACAGTCATTTTGCCTTTCTTATTTCATCTATAACTGCCTCTAAAGCTGTTGCAAATTTTCTGGTTAATGGTTCAGGGATCAAAATTAGCTACTTACCTATTGAAACGTGGTCAAAAGGCTAAAGAATCTTTGGATATTTTAGCAGAGGGGCAAATGTAAAGAAGCTATAGAAGTGTTACCTGTTTCAGAGGACAGTCTTCATTGGGATAAGCCACAGGACAGGGAGATACATTCTTGATCGTTATCACACTTACTATAATCAATCACGTCATCCTCATCCATCCCTGAAGTCACACATGGTCCATCTTAAATTAGGTATTTTCTCCTTTATACTCACAGAAGCTGATTACCGAGTATCATTGACTGCGTATTTTCTTCCAGTGCTCACTCCCAATTCACTAAAAATCACTCATCTTTTGGTCTGATGGTATGAAAGTCTATTATTCACAATTCAAGGCAATGTATGAAGAACGGAGGAAAAAAACCCTGAGACTGGCTAAAGGATTTCAATATGTTTTAGAGTGCCAAGGTGGGCTGTCTGCAAAAACATCTCACATGGCCAAGTTTCATTAACTAAGCTTCATTTGATTACTAATGGAGATCAATCTTTTTTGACTTACCAATGACAAGCGAGGCAAGGGCTGTGTGGGATGGTTTGACTGGGCAGCTTGTGTGTGTGCTATTCAGAATCAGCCAGCAAGCTGAGGACAGAGCAAGCCCCTGAGAGGGGGAACACTATCCCAGGCCATGTGTATGGTAGCTGTGATGTTTGCTCCAGACAGGCAAACACAGATATTCAACAGTCAAAATGGGAAGGAAATTACAGTTTTTCCTCAGCTCCAGGCATAAGCCCCATGAGCCTCAGGAACTTCAGGGAGGTCCACTGAGGCGGATCTGCAGGATGCCAGCCAGCAGTGTGCAGATGCCTGCCCCTTTCCCAAAGCACATCCCTGTAAGAGCAGGATGTTGTATTCCTACCAGCACCACAATCCTCCTCCTGCTAGCACTGCTCCAGCACATGAGGAATCTGCCTGCTCTACCCTCCAGAAACCCCTTCAAAAGCTCTACCAGAGAAGGTTCAGGACATGGAGGGCTTATTAATGTCCCCTTTTCCTTACTGTGGGTGCTGGTCAGGAGCCAGAGTCCCTGTCCACAGGGATACCTTGGGAAGCTAATTTTCCCTGCCCCCAGGAACTTCAGATTATATTTCTGACTCACAGCTAGGAAGAAGCTGTTTGTCCCACTACTACTCACACATAAAAAATTAAACTGTGGACCATCAGTCAAACTAAGAAGTTGTAAGTCAGGCTTTTACAGAAGTTTTTGTTTTTTTCCTTCAAACTCCACTGTCCTCCTATGCCTGTTCTGCTTTCTTCACCTGCTGAAAGCAAGAACAGGAAGAGAACCGGGCACAATCTTCTGCCTTTCTTCTCCTCACACAGTCATATGAAGATTTCTGACATATATACATATATATTTATACATATGCTTAGTTCCTGTTCCAAAAGAAATGGGTAACCAATCAGAGGGTGTTCTGAGTTCATCTGGGTATGATGTATTCAAGAATTAGCACAAAAAATAACCTCAAAGCAGTGCAGAAAGAGGTGGGAAAGAATATCAATGGTACTGGCAGCCTAGGCCCATGCAGGCAGGGGCTTCCTCTTCCTGGTAAATGGATGGCTGGTCCTGCCAGAAGTCAAATAGTATCATCTACAGCAGGGACAATTTCAAGTCTGATTCTTTTAACACTCCTTTGTAGTCTTCTTTCTTCTTGTTTCCTTTGTCCTGATAATTCCACTTTATTCAGCTCTGCTAACCTTCTTTTGTTGACATCAAGGATTTCCTGTGACTGTCAGACAAAGTGCTTTATTTAAGTACAAATAATTTAACCCACTGCATTGCCTGTCTTGAAAAATCTGTTATCAATAAAAAGTTATTTAAGTAGACTAAGTGCTCTACCTTTGGTATTCAACTTCTTAGACTTTATATCTGTGTTGTTTTCCTTTAAAATCTCTTTCAAGAACTTATAAAATGATGGTTCAAAATAAGACATCCCTGCTTCCTTGAATAACTGACTTTCTTTCACATTTCTACTTGCTACTGGTCTCCAGGTATGAAAATACTCCTAAAATAAAAGAGACAGGAAGACAGGAAGACAAAAAAAAAAAAAAAAAAAAAGACCCACACATTGATTTTGCCAGCAATGCTCTCACAGTCTACAACAGAGGTTAGGAAAACTACCCAGTATTACATGCTTTGTAATGCAACCCAAAATAATCTGCTGATAACCTTAAACAAGGTCATTTCAACTATTGTTCTATCCTAAACTACTGGTCTATCTTTTTCCAGAATTCAAAAGTAGTTTGGAAAAGTCTACCCTACTTTTTCCTTCCAAGGAGGTTTTGCAAGGCTTATTCTCATAAAGCTTGGAAAATTATAAACTTATCCATGAAGAATTCTATCATTCTATCTGAATTCTATCATTTTGTTCATCCTTTTGTTCATAAATGTAGCTTTGCGACTCTGTTTTTAATTCTCATAGAACCATAAACAGGTTTGGATTGGAAAAAACCTTCAAGACCATCTAGTGTCAACCTCCCTGCCATGGACAGGGACACCTTTCTACTAGAGCAGCTTGCTGAAAGGGCTGACGTATCAAGCATCCCTCCCTTTCCATGTGTTGATCACACCCCACAGCTAGGTGTTGCCAGCAAACTTGCTGAAGGTGCACTCAGTCCCAGTGCCGATGTCACTGACAAAGATGTTAAATGGAGCCCAAAACCTACCCCTGAGGGCACCGCTCATCATTGGTCTCCACTTGGACATTGAACAGTTGACTGCAAGTCTTTCAATGTAAGCATCCTGCCAGTTCCTTGTCCACCAAGTAGTCTATTATCTGGCTCAGTTTTTCCTTTTTGATACTTCCCTTGCAGACTCGGTGTATTTCCTCTTTAAACTTCTGGACATATGTTGACAATAGTTTTTAAATGGTCACAATCTGAGATGAACTATTCTGAAATGCAATTCAGTTGATTGTTAATAGTAGTCATCAGAATACTTTGTAATTATTCCTGTGAGAATACTTTTATAGATTACATGAAAGGATGATTGCAGAGGAAAATAATGGCTGTCTTGAGTGCATGTTATTTATCTGGAAAGCACTTTTTAATAAAGGAAAAGTTTCTGGCATACATTATGTAAATGTTGCATTGTTTCAAGTCCTTGTTCTTAGCTTCTCTTCCATCCAATTTTCTAAAATACTTGCCTTTGTTTTTGAGTGCCACTACATCTAGAAATGTAGAACTATAGCTATTTGTGACAACTAGCTCTACTAGAGAAAGCATGATCATGTGATCTGGGAACGTGTCCCCCACCAGCAGGATCAGGGAGAGAATTGGAAGGGTAAAAGCTAGAAAATTCATGAGTAGAGATAAAGATATTTTAATAGGGAAAGCAAAAGCTATGCACAGAATCAATGCAAAACAAGGAATTAATTCACTTCCCATGGGCAGGTAGGTGTTCAGCCATCTCAGGAGAGCAGGGTCTCATCCCATGTAGTGCTTACTGGGGAAGACAAACACCATCATTCTAAACATCCCCCCCTCTCCGCCCCCTGTGTGAGTAAACTGTGCCCACACTCTTTTTTCAACAGGGAGAGGAAAAGTGTGTTCAAGCTCCTCAAAGTGTGGCACTGACTATTCTATTCTAACTTGTTTTATGAGCTCTTCAAAGCTGTGCATAGCTGGGTGACAATTTTTTGATGACATTTATATATACAGGGTAGTAAAGTCTAGGTCTAATTGCAAGAAATTGCTGGAAGATCTCGAGACCAAGTACCTGAGGGATAGAAAAAAAAACCACAAATAAAATTTAACCTGCCAAACTCACAATAATGTAGTAAGGACAGATTAATTCCCTGGACTTCACAAATAAAATTACGGAATCAGAGCAGACCATTACTCTGTGGATGATTAATCTAAACCTGTATTTTAAATATAGTATGAATAATCCAGTTCAAAGGAACTGTTATCATCTGAGTCTGTGGATAATTATCCTCTGAAGTTTTTTGTACTTGCTTTCTGGATATGTCTGCTTTCAGTTCCATCAGATTTTTTTTTCCCTTGTTTGCCTGTGCTGTCAAATGTTTCCTTTCCACTTAGCAGTTACCAAGTGACTGCTTTGTAAGGCTCTTGCTTAGTGGATGACAAGACCTGAACCCATTAGCCATGGGGCTCCTGCCTTCCCTTGACACCACTTAGGGCACCTCATGGACCCCTGCAATGGCCTCTTTGCCTGGCCACAGGAAACTGAGTCACTCAAGTAGGAGCAGAGCAAAGAGCCACCTGAGCAGAGGCAGAGAAGAGAAGCGGGAGGAAGTGCAGCAGCAAAGAGGCTTTGTCTGGTGGAGAAACCCACGCTGGATTTTTTTGCCTCAGATGTCAGTGTCCCCCTCTGCTCATTCTGCTTTCTTCACCTGCTGCAAGCCCAGGCAGGAATCAGGAGAGATCACAGTACGCCGTGTTTTCTCTTTCTTCCTTCAGGCACACGGGGATTTCTGACATTTTCCAGTAGGTTGTCAATGGCCCAAGCATGAGGAAACACATCCAGCACCAGCATGTTCCCTGTGTAATTGTCTGACAGACAGCTATGAGCTCTCCAGCAGCTGTGGGAAAAGAGTTCCTCTCCACAATATCTGCATGAAACTTTCCTCAAAATACAGTTTCCAATTCATGAGCCTTTGGTCAGTCCTTTCCAGAGACCTGTCTGGGAGTTTTTCCTTATTGTTCCCAGGCACTTTTTTTTTCTGAAATTTGGCATTTTGTTTGGGTTCGCTTGTTGAAGAAATCCATTGGCACCAGAAAGATGGCTTTAACTAAGTCTTACAAACAGACAGAAAAGCTTGACAGATTCTGAGAAATAGAATAAAAGCTGTTTTTAACATTTACAATTTTATTTTCTATTTCCTATTGCAGTGTTCCCAAATTGTTAATAGCCAAACCCATAAATCTGGTAGTAGTACATACATCCTGGAATGAAGAGAAAATCACAAAGCAGAAGTCTGGTCATGAATAATTTATTTAATATCTCTGACATTTCCTTAATCACAACTTAATGTTTTGATAGGTCTAAAATCAACACATTAATGAATAGGGAGAACAACTGTGGGACTGAGACCATTCTGAGTTGGCAACATGTCATGTACCTCATGATGGTTGTGTTCTTCCAATTTCTATGCAACCTATAACATGAGGCATGATAATTCCTCCCCTTTCTGAACTACAGCCTGAAAATCAGACTGTAACAAAATCTAAATTGATCAATGCTAAATCCTTTTTTCTTTTGGGTCAAAACCAGTTTTCCCAACAGTTCTGTGCCTGAAATCTCAAAATAAGGAGACATAAATGGAAAGTAATAAATTTGCCTTGAAACTCACAAAAACTTTTTTAAATCAATGTTTTCTTTTTCGTTTTGAGTCAGATATTTAATCAGTCTCAAAAAGCGAGGACTGCAATCAAACATCAGTTCTGTACAACATTACCCTTTGAGAAGCTAAAAATCCAAATCCAGCTTGTCATCCCATGTCTGTTTCAGGGCCCTTGTTGGTGACTTTCAGATGTATTAAAATGCTGGCCTTGGTTGATCTTGGCGGTGAAACAGCAGTTAAATACTTAGTCATTATGAATGTGATGAGGAATTATAATCCAAGTAAATCATACAATGGAAATAAACAGAAGAGAAAATAAAAAAGGTGAAAGATACAAGGAGTTTGTTTAATGATAATGGCTGCGAATTGCTGATGTCCATCCAAAAGAGCAGATAGCACTGCTGCAGAGTAGTTGGCAAGCCAGCAGAGGAAGATAAAAATAAATGAGACTTAAAATAGATAAATGTAAAGTAGCATATTTATAGAGGAAAAAAAATAATTGGCAGAGATAAAAAAAACGGAAATTACTGTTTAGAAAAGCAGTAATGGAGAAAACCAAGCCCAGAGCTATAATAAATATATTAAAAAAGAGCTCACAGTGGATTGTCATTGCAATGTAAATAAGTGCCAACCTGTGCTGCAAATAATTTAAAAGGATCCCTCCTAAAACAAAAGATGTAATCCTAATTCTGCTCAGTCCTCTCCGACTGGAAGCTACTTGTAACAGTTTCATTTTATATCTGTTGGACCCTTGAGTGTATCATATAAACTAATAGAACTGTTGCTGTATTTAAAAAGACAGACTAGTGCAATATATTTATGCATTTACATAGTCAGTAAGTTGGCAGAAGAAAAAGGTACGATTGCAAGCACTTCTTTGGCAACATGCACAGGTGCCTGGGACAGACTCATTTTGAGGGTCAGTGATATTTCTTTGCTGCAAAAACCACCACACTAAATCCCTGTTTAACATAAAAAACTGTAGCAGACAGTCGAGGAACTAGTGATGTTTAGGCTTTCTATCCAATAGCTCTGCTTCACTATCCTGATAAACTGAGTCGACCCAGTCAGTTAAAGACGTAGTTAGGAGAACACTTTGCTATTCAGTTTCCCAGGTGTGATTAGAAGACAAAGATATTCTCAGTAAGCTCCTGAGATTTCATGCATTCCCTGTGGTTTCTAAGATTGGGAAGACATGCTGAATAATCATGATGGGCAGTCCTGCCAAAAGCATTTGTGAGACACACTTCGAAGAAAAACATCCTGAAATATTATTTCATCTTGGATGGAGGATCAGTGTGAATACAGAGATTCACAGGTGAGGACCCAAGGTCTCCTCTTTGCTTTTTCTCTTGCTCTTTCTCTTGCTTTTTTCTATATTATACAGTCTGATCACAAAATGTTTTTGGGATCTGTTCCCAGAAGGTTGCTTCCCAGTGAAAGTCCTTCTTGCTCTGAGGATGCCATCCCCAATACTGACTTTTTCCGGAGTCCTATATGCACAGCTGTTCCTTGCTGGTGCCTTGATTGAAAGAAAGAGGAATGTTGTGACCAAAGAAGGGAGTGAGGATGAGTGCAAACTTTTTTTACTTTACCTTTGTAAGAAAAGTCCTTATGGAGGCAGCACCATCTGGAGACGTGGGCGTGGGGAGAAGAGAGAGGGAGAGGTGCAGTGCATGGTGGAGCTTCAGCAAGTGGCATGCCACAGGTATGGGAACAGCAGTACTGCCAGCAGTGTGAGATACATCAATCCCCCTTATCATTTCATGCATTTATAACTCTCAGTGCAGAGGCCCATTCCGAAATCAATACCAAAACCACATGCATTTACTTACATACAAGAGCTTTGAAAATATACATCAACAAACATAACTTGACCCACCATCGCCCACTGAACCTGCAGTATATAAAGCCACGACAGCCCAGGTTTAATTCACAAGGTCTTGGTTGCTTTTTTTTCTCTAGTCTCAAGTGTCTACACACAATGATTCAGTTCGTGCCACCCCTAACTCTCCCATCCCAGATTAGACCACAAGCATATAAAGCAAATATGTGATACTTTCTCCCCTCTGTAAGAAATTACAGTGGAATCTCATGCTAAGACCTTTCCAAAAACAACATTTGGGTAGCTACACCAAACACTCTGAAACTGGATTTTTTTTAAGAAAGGCATCTTAAAAAAAACACAAGCACACTGTAAAAAGTCATCTAAGTAACTATATGCCTATATCTCATCCCACTGAACATCCTATTAAAAGCATAATTTCTATGCTTTGGTTGATCCAGTCAGTGTCTGTAGATTAAAAAACAAACAAAAAAAAAAAAAAAAAAAAAAAACCATTGCATGGAGAGTAAATTAACTCTGCAGCTTAACAAGGATGAGGCATAAATATAAGAAACTGTAATTTTCTCCATTGCTGTTAAAATACGTAGATATTTTTGGTTGATTTATCTAGATCTTATCATATTGCTCTCCTACTTGTTCTACGATAAAAATCTATTCAATAAAAGTAAAGCAGATATAGAATAAATATTCTTCTAAGAGCTACATGACTATAAAATCTATTTCTGTAAAAGTATGAAATATCACTGCAGTGCTAATGCAACTATTAGATAGACATCTCGTGACTTTACCTCTGAGGTCACTTCATTTTCCAGAAGGCATTTATCATTTTCTATTAATATTTAATGCATAAAGTCACAGATATTCCACTCTCAGTTATGACATCCACAGTTTGAGCTTCAATTTTTCCCCCCACAGTTTTAACTCTCTTTTCCTTGCATTATTTTTTAACATAATAGGTCTGCAATTAGAAGCAGAAGCAGTATAGGAACAATCTCTGTCAGGTGAGGGATTTTGCTCTTTTTGTCTCTTCTTCTCTGCTGTGAAGTATCCATCTGAACACAAATGGTTGTGTCTCACCTTCCTTGCAAACATTTCCAGCAGTGTCTTTAAAACACATAAGTAGTACAAAAGTACAGCATTCTTGCCATCAAGATGTCAAAGAGGCAAGTGAACTTGGCTGAAAGAGCTGTGTAAGCAGGGATTTAACTGAGGTGCAGAGGTCGGATTCCAAGTGGACAGACAAAATCACTTTTGTCCAAGGTCTCAGTCAAGCACCTGTGCTACAGGGAGAGCAGGAGTTCAAGTGCATCTCAGCCATTTAGTGTGAGGATATTTCAGACTGTCTTTTCAAGATAGATGCCTGCTCCACATTGTACCCTTGGTGGGGAATCTCTGATCATCTTTCTTTAAACTCCAACTTTTTCTTGAGTGTCAACAACAAAGGTTATTTTTGTTATTTTTATGAGCCTGGATCTTCCCAGGCATTTAAATGCTTAGAAAGGTCCAGGCTCATAAAAATAAATATTGTCATCACCATTATCAGTGGATCTTTATTACTTCATTTTTACAAATCTTGTTTCCAAAACACCCTTTTAGGTTCATGAGTTGTTTCTTTCCCTGCATTTCTTAGTGCTTGCTGTAGTTTTGACATCAAAGATAGGCTAATTGCAGAATGTCCACAGTGACAACATCTTCTTTAAGCCAGTCACCCTCATGTCTCTTTATAGTTAGTGATATGAAATAGGTCCCTGCTGGGGTGGGATGTACCCCTCTTGTTTACACAGCTACTTGAGAAGGACAGGAATGACAGTCCAGAAACACTCATTTCCCTCCATTGCCTGTAAAAAGAGCCTAACAATGTAATTTAGGTGGACACACAACCATTAGGTCAGATGGATCTCACTTCATGGTGTGCTCCTGGTTACTTTGTACAGACATAAGCACAACACTATGACTGATACTTTATAAAAATTTAGACCCAGAAAGCAAAAAGAGTTAACAATTCTTCCTAGGAGCGTGCACACTTAAGGTTTGCTCACAGGGCTGCATATGACTGAGTTGTGCTGCTTTGTGTAGGTGATGACATTTTCAGTGTCAGGAGAGCATCCATATCAGATGAGAAATGATATGTTGTGAATATGTAATAACTCAAGGCTTGTGATTGTGGGAATTTACCCTTTGTTAAACGGATCTTGCAGAACTGCTATAACAATGCCATATGTCAGCTACTAAAATTAGGGCTTGCATTTTATTTCTGCTGCTTTCCTCCTCTATTTTGTGTCCTCCCTGCAAAAGAATATCCAATATTTATTCCTCCTTAGAGTATATTTGATTTATTATTTTATCAGAGGCTGGTTTTTAATCTGTTTTCTTTTTGTCAATCCTTATGCTGGCTACAGGAGAATTGATGTAAGGAAACCCTAATCTGTATGTGTAGCTTCCACAAAGCTTAGACATTATATTTAGCATTAATATGTTAAAAAATGAAAAATATATCTCTTACCTTCGGAGCAGAGAATTATATTCAAAAGGATATGAATATGTGAAAAAAAAAAATGAGTGCACATTTCAGAATGAAGCTTTTTACTGTGCTCAAGAAAAGTAGGTATTTTCTGTGTCAAACTTTGGGTTAAGGCATAGATGTTCCACATTCTAGATCCATAAGAAATTTTGGATTATTATTTTCAAAATGCCATTCCCTTCTTCCAAATTTAAGTGTCTATCTGTTATTTCTGTTATGTGGGAGATGAATATTCTTCTTTGAAAATAGCACTTGTAACAGTGAATGGAATTTTAAGCAAAGCCACCTCAATTTTAATACTTTAAAATTTCTGAATGTATTTATGAAATACGGCATTACTGTGCTATATCCTTTGTCGTTTCCTTTTTGATACATAGAATAATGGAAATAATATTATAATAACATAGCAGTTAACTCTCCATTGTAGCTAATTATATTGGAATCAGCTGTGTTTCTCATGATATTCTGGCCTAACTCTGAATTCTTTAGTTTTTAAAACCAGTAATACCTATCCCCTTTTGCTACACAGAGATGTCTGATTCTTCTGAACAAATTATCATAAATTGACAAAGAAATAATAATTAATTTCTAGATATACCAAAGAAGAATTCTTTCCAAATATCTCCAGTATACTGGTCAGCTTTTCTAGTCAGTTTCTAAATCATATATTTGCAGTCTGAGGGGTGCTAGAGAGGCATCAGGGATGCATGAGTGGATGTCCTGGTGAGCTTAGGTTTTTCTCCTCTTGTGCAAAAATTGCAAAGCCAAGATGTGTCACAGAATGTAGTTGCTTTAAAGTTGTATACTTTCAGAACTGCACGCTCCCCTAAGTGTGTATTGCCAAGCATCTGGCCTTTGAAATGTGTTTGATGTGACTGTCAAATAGATTAAGTGTTTAAACTTCCTAAGAAAAATTATCTTCAGTGTTGCACATAATTAATATAATGCATAGCCTTAGAAAGACACTAGTCCAGGATTTTTGTAATCACAAACCGTTTTTCTGATATCAACTCAGACCCATTTGTATTGCTCACTACTTCACTCATGTCCTTGAAATTCTAAGCAGAACCTGTTGCTGTGTTTATTTACCTAGTATGAAGCACTATCTCTTATATCTTATCTCCACTGGTAATATTTAATATTAATACTTAATTTCAGCCATCTAATAATTAGTTGACCTCTTGTTATGGTGCTCAGAGCCTTTCTGTAATCAGTGGAGAGAGCTGATGCCTGCAAGGAGAAGTTTCCTTATTTAAGTTTGTGAGAAATTGCCCTCTGAATGTGTCTCCACTGACTGTGGAAGGAGGCAAAGACTGATTAAAACTATGTGGGGTGCACTGACCACTGATTTCATGGGGATTTTCCACTCTTAGGAGCTCACTGCAAATTCAGAGGCAGGCTTAGTGGTGATTGAGAGAAAAGTCAGACACGGCACAGCTTGTCAATCACTAGAGTAACTTTCTTGATTTCCTACTGGTCATGTCTATACTGCAGATACAGGCTCAAATGACCTCAAGGAGTCTTCTCGTTACCTGGAGTCCAGAGAAATTGCCTCTCCCCCAGAAGAGCACACTAAACAGAACTCAGATTTCACTACTGATGAACATTAGTTCTCTAATGTTTCTGTCATCACTGCAGGAAAGTTTTGTAATTGTTTAGCTGTAGTTGGCGCAAGGAATAATTACCATAGGCAAAGATGGCTAAACTAAGGAAATGCTATTTGCTAGTGAAAACTGAACAGAAGATGAGTGCAGGTAAAGCAGAAAAAACAGCTACTAGGGTCAAAAGACCATTACTAGACTCAGAGAAAGAACTGGAAAATTTTTAAGAGTTGACAAGAATGAAAAGCCTGTGGCCACTGTGAACTTCTTAATCCTATGAACTGAAAGAAGCAGAATCTGCGGGAGGCTTGATGTACAGCAGGTACCTGAGAGCCCAAGGAAATTTGGTGAAATTTAGTTCAGGAGTACTAAAAATCACTGCTTTCTTCTGCACAGTAGTGTATGTATCCAGTGGAGCTTTTCTGTTAGAGGACAGGTTGTCTTTGTCTCAGCTGCTGACTGCTCAACTGCTTGCTACCCAGATTTATCACTTTGGCAACTGTGTACATGCTGAAGAGTTACCCAAGCATTGGTTATGTGCTCATGGTTCCCATTTTCCCTTCCCTCATTTAATTTAAAAATCCACTTGAATTAACTTAGATAGCTGGATAAAGGTGATTTTTTCTGTCTTTTGGTGAGATGTATGGGCCTGGTCTTTTAATAAAAGCTTCCATGACAAGCACTGGCAGTGCCCCAAATGCAGTTTTGTGTTTAGCCCTTCAGTTCTGAGGGTCTATTTTGCCATCCCCAAAAGCTTTCAAACCAGTGAGCCAAAGTCCATGAGTCATGGCTCAGGTATCTGCAGCTTGACTCTCTCCCAAGATGTACATTATAGAAAGAGAGATTGCTGCACAAAGAATATATGGGATTTTGTGAGCAGCAGAAATTTTAAGAATCATACAGCTCTCTTCACTCTTTCTGTTAAACTTACTTGCAGTGTTCTTTGATTAAAGAAATATTTTAAGTGGGGCAATCACAATGGGCAGACAATTTTCATATATTGTGGAGGTGGTTTTTGATAAGCATTTTAGGTACTCTGAGAAGATTCAAACTTCTTGGAATGCTTACATACTTTGTAAGCTGGGGTTTTTTCTTAGCAATTTTCCTACCTTTGTCATACACCTGAATTAATACACACACTTATTTTTTACTGGCATGTACCTGAGGTGCCACAGAATGTGATAGGCTATGCTTCAGCTTCCAAGGCAGACTTCAAATTCAAAGGCGATTTGTTACTCTGGTCCCTATCACACTTCAAGTAGGCTATTACCTGAGCTTCCAAATGCAGTTAATTTTTTTTTCCCTCAGAGTCCAGAATTTCAGGTCAAATAAACCATGAGTTGCATAGGCTGAAAGGCACTAAGAGTTGGGTTATGTTATTTTATGTTATGTTGTGTTATGTTATGTCATGTCACATTGCTACGTTATGCTGTGTTATAACACCAGTTGGATAACAGTTCTGCAAAGGCAGTCTGTAGGGTTTATCTGGTCCATGAGAAAGAACTGAAAATGAACAATAAAATCTCATCCCAGGAGCTAGTATATTAGCATCCTATACAAAAAGCTATGTTCTTACAAAATTAAAGTGAGTAAATTCATGGAAATCCATACAGTTTCTTGAGATGCATGCAGTTGTGAATTTGTAATTAAATTATGTCTTGTCATCTCTCAAATGCTTTATTTCATTATTCTAGTCAGATTCCATAATAGAAGGCAAACACTAGTTTTATCCTGGAATTTCTATTCTAGAAATTATGAAGGAAAATAGGAGTGACGCTCTTTTGGCTGAGAATCATCTGAGGTATCTGATCTGGTCACCTTAAGTTCCCACACGAGACAGGGAGGAAAGCCTGCAGTGCTCAGGGGTGAACCTTTGAACTCAAATGTGTGTCTCCAGAACTGCTCTGGACATTTGTGCCTCTGAGTGTGCCAATTTCACTCCACTGGGTATCAGGGATCTCAGATCTATATGTTTACAATTAATACATAGCTAAGAGGAATGAACTCTACAGTATATGGGTGCCACATAGGTCAAACACCAGTGAGTTGTAACTCTGATAGTGTTTTCCTGCTCAGCTCTTCTGTGAGAAGATGTATCTTTGCCCACCAATTTTGAAAATAGCATGTATGCCAAGCTAATTTCTATTAAAAAACTACTTTTTTTGTACTTATTATTTAAATTCTAGTATTTTTTTTAATTCTTCTTGACAAATGAGTCCAAGGAATAAGCTCAGAAACAAAGTGATGTTCCTGAAGCAAGCTACTGTGAATAAGTAGCAAATAATGCTCCACCATATTCTGCACATTTTTATTTGCTGACTTACTGTGTGAGTAATAACCTGCTGAGAATTAGAAACATCTGTGACTTTTAAGACAGAAATATGAATTCTCTCATATCATACTGAGCAAAAAGGAGTATGACAGAAATTTAATTTATTTTAATTTAGACTGCTTTATATTTTTATTGTCTAATTCCATTTTCTCCTGTATTTTTGGGAAGGAGAGAGAAATTCCACAGCTCAACCAAAGATGAAATGTTAACTCCTTTTTTCCCTTCAGTGTTCCTTCATTTCTCCCTTGCTCTGGCCTTATGTACACTTTCATTGAAAAAATATTGCTACTGACCTTTTTGACTTCTCTTATTTAGGAAAAAGGAAATTGCAGGTCAGTATAATTGTTTGAGAGCATCTCATATGACAAAATCTCCCCTAGTCCTGCAAGCTTGCAAACAGTCAAAAGTTGCATTTAGAAAGTCAAGAATTCACTTCTGCATAGCATATGAAAAGTGGCTTCACATTCCCAGAGTTATTTGCAGAACTGGTGCTACCCCTGCGTGTCCCACGGCAGTGTGCTCAGCAAACAGCAGTCATGGGTGAGCTTTTCCCTCACAGATGAATGTCAAGTGCAGTGGCAAATAATCTCCATCTGAACATGTAACTGTCTCACCACTCTAAATTTATAGTCAATGGACTCTCTCCAAAAACATTCACCAGATTCGTAAGAAAGACTCAGAGATCAGATTGTGGATCTGTATGACTGTGGCTGAGCTGGGAGAGTTTCATTTTGTGCTCCATAAAGCCTTTTCCAGTCCTACCACGTGGAAATATTTCACAGAAAAAGAAGATGCCTGAGTTTGGAAGGTACCTGGATCTGGAGATCATCTAGTGCCACACCCTGCCCAAGCAGTTGTTCCCTAGTTCCTATCACAGAAGGGGTAATCTTTGCTTGATGCATTGAAACATTGCAGGGCAAAAAGGACAGAAAGAAGTAAAAATGTAAAAACCCAACTGAAATTATGTAAATATGTAAAGCTGCAAGTTGAAGATACAGAACAAAACCTTCAAAGAGAGAGGCAGCACTGTCTTCATCTTTTAAAGTATCTTTCGAAGGCCTGATGAAACTTCGGTTTAGCTGAATACCAGCTCTACAACTGAGAGAGAAATAATGGAATCACAGAATGGGTAGGGTTGGAAGGGACCACAGTGGGTTATCTGGTTCAGCCTCCCTTCTCAAGCAGGGTTGTCCTGAGCTGCTTCTAATGCAGCCCAGACACAGCTGGCTTTCTGGGCTGTGAGTGCAGTGACAGATCATGTTGAGCTTCTCATTAAGCAACACCTCAAGTCTTTCTCCTCAGGGCTGCTCTCAATCCATCCTCTGCCCAGCCTGTCCTTGTGTTTGGGCTTGTCCTCAGCCACATGAAGGACTTTGCACTTGGCCTTGTTGAACTTCATGAGGTTTGCACTGGTCCCCCTCTCAAGTCTCTCAAGTGTAGTGCCTGTGTTACTCAGAAGTCAGACCCGGTGATCTAATGATGCCCTGTGGCTTTAATTATTTATAGCTGACACTGAGCTCTTGCTGATTTGGAGTCATTAATACTGTCAGTGCTCCAGAATTTCCCTAAACCACAAAGACCACCACTCCCACCTTCTCCTGTTTTCCCTCCCCTTTATGAGAAAAAAAAAAAAATTGTTCTTCACATGTCTGAAAGAAAAAAATAATTCAGTGGGGAAAGGAAATAGTGAGTAAGAATATCCATAAACTGCTAAGTTCTCCCTTGACTGATTCAGAGATAAAAACCTGATTCCATGTCCATTGGAATCTCTGACACCAGATAAAAGAGGAGTTTTCAGCATTTTTATCATGCATCTATAAGATGTGTTACAACAAGGGTAATAATGAAATTATTAGGGCAAAATGAAAAAGAAAAGCTATTTTTTTTTTCTCAAGACTTGTTCTAAATTGTCTTCTTAGTTATGCTGTGGCTAATATTGATTAATTCCAACCAGTTGCTTTGCTTCTGTTTGAAGGCACTGACATGACAGCAAATGCAAAATTTGTATATTCAGAACATATCATATACCCCTATAAAAATCTGGTCCACAGTGAGTTGCTAATGTTCATATTATATTTCCTAATATGCTTCTTGAACTTTAAAGTTCTTATCTTTTGTTGTTTGTGAGAGATATTTCTTATCCTATCCTGGCATAGTATAAAATATATAAAAATTCACTAAGAGAAATCGTCTTTTGCCAACTGCAATAAGATTGACAGCCTGCTGTTTTCATGCCCACAAAAAAAAAAAAAAATAAAAACAGGGAGAACAATTACAGTAGTTGAAATTATTGTGCTTCATTTTACTGTAGTAGAGGAGAATCTGAAATATTTCGTAGAGTTTGCTAGAGTGGAGCACTTGAATGAATAATGTTTATTGTCATCCTTTGAATGAATGAGCAGGAGCAGTATTTGCATCAGATTTATCATCTAATGCTGCAATACATAAGTATATTCCAAATAAATTTTATACTTCCAAAAATAGAAATGCAAACAAAGATAAATGAAAGGCAGCAAGAGAAAGATACACCTTCTCCCACTGCAAATGTCCATATTCACCAGAAATTCCCCGCTCCAAGTGTGTAAAAATTCTGCTTGCCTGGGACATCCACAAGAAGTGTATTATTTGCTGAAATTCACCTAAGCACATAGTCTTGAAGCAGTACAAATTATTAACATACAGCTTACAGTCAGATGCTGAAATTTTCACAACATAATCAACTTCAGTGATAAAAATCTAAGCTGATAGCAGTCTAATCTTTTGACAGATGCTGAAAGAACACAAGCTTCCAGGAAAGCTCCTCATGACATTTAAGGAAAAATAACAGGTATACTACCAAGCACAGTTTGAGTTCAATGGACAGTTCATTTAATCCAAAAAGGGTTTGAACAGAGAGCTCCCCAAAATTGGGATGATAATGGCAGGAGCCTTCAGAGATTAACTGTTTAAAATAATTCCCGCATGCTATGATTGAGAGTATGACTCAACAGAAAATTGAGGGCTTGATAAAACCAGCAGTAACAACAGACTCTGTGCTTTTTCCCTATACCTTATTATTGTTGTTGTTGTCGTTGTTATTTGTAATAGGTTTTCCAATGAGCACTAGGCATTAAAAAGCCAAATGTGAAAGGCTGTTCCCAGAAGAACCGCCTGTCTGAGGGCACAGAGCACTGATGTTTCCAGGAGGAGCAGGCCTGCTGCCTGGCAGGTAGTGTGCTGGGGACCAAGCAAACCACTACTGGAGCCAGCTGAAATTCATTCAATTCTTCTCATTTCCAGTGCTACCCAACACTGAACGGAATGGAAAGGGAGTCTGCTTTGTTCCACAACTGCTCCTGCACTGCCACTGAAGTCCCCAGCTCAGTAGCACTTGGGTGATTAAGCTGAGCACAAACTCCTGAAAAGAACAAGTATTTCCTGCAGTTAAATTTGACTTCAAGTGTCAACAAATTCAAAACTCCCAAGAATAATGCTTTTGCCTTACAAAATTTTTCACTTCCCCTTGCTCTTGATCCAGCCACTGAAGCTGCCAGTCAAACAAAGCTTGAGGCAGTTTTGTAATGCAGATCCTTAGTGATGGAAATTAATATCTTCTTGGGAAAAAACATCAGTCTGAAATGATGATTGGAATAGTTATTCTTTCACCAACAAAACATATGCTGTAAGCTGCATAAACTTGTCTCTTAATTGTTTAATTTAAATCAGCTGTACAGGGATATATAAAGGAGGCATTGTTCTTTAGCTTGTAATAGACTTAGAAGGTGCTAACTGTCATGGGAGTGGATAGAAGTGGTTCATTACAAATATCTGCAGCATGACATAATTTTAAATGTGTAACAAAGGATTTCTGTATTTTCCAAAGATTAATATGATAGCAATATATGTTGTCTTTCATAGCTGGAAATACTGCAGAGGGATGTGCTGATGTTCTGATGCAAATTGGTCTGAATTTTTTTTTTTTTTTTTTTAATATTGAACACAACCTTCAATATTATTTCAGCACTTTCTCGGGCTGAGGAATCAGAGATAAAAGCCTCTTCCCATAATACAACATTTTTAATGGGAAAATGAGGCAAAAAACCCTATCAACATCGAATGTATTTTTTTTTCTAATTAAGGAATCTACCTAAATCAGAGTTTGAAGTCTGTTTCTCTCTCTGTCTTAACATTTCAGCTTCCTTTGCCTCTTAATAGCTTTTATATGCTTGTACTACAGCTTAAAGAAGCAGTATATGGTCCCTCTTCTTCCTCCAGTGTGGATGCCTTGTGCCAAAACACAGAACCAAATAGAAAGCTTCCCCAGTGTGTGTTAAGAGAGAAAAAACAGTAAGTCCACTCAGTCCACTTGTCCTGTGAAATGCCCAGAGATACACAATTCCCTTGTGACCTGCCTTCCCTTGTGTCAGGGCTGCTTTAGGGAGGTGCCAAAGGTATGGTATTCATAGCACCATATACCTTGTTATAGTAAACTTCTGCATTATCTGAAAAGGCTGAATCAAAGCATTATGTGCCACGCAGTTAATCATAGAAACTTTGTGAGACAAAATGTGCAGTAAGCAACCAAGCAACCTATTGCCATGACTGGCATATTCTCAGGAATTTGCAGTGCTCAATTGGCTCTTGGAGTAGAATAGTATGCTTTTGCTGGTTTGACACTGTGTTGCTTAAAATGGTAAAAATATTTGAGTGATATCACTCTGGCATGAGACCTACCTGCCACCTCTTCTTGTTGCCAACAGTAAATTTTTTTTTGTTTCCTCTAAGCAAGATATTTCTATAATTATGTAATATTTCAAATCTTTCCTTGTATGTAGAAGACTGCACAAGGTGTTGCAGATGGTTTGAGGATCTTAACAAGGCTCAAATGATCCTAAATTGCCCATTGATATTTTAATTTTCTTTAAATCTATGTTATGCCTTCCCCTTCTCTGTTACTTGGCTGAATGATTAAGGTACCTTTTCAGCCCCAAAGGCTCAAAGCAATAATTTTGATATCGTGCAGTTAATGTCAGAGGTTTGCGGTTTTTTTGGTACATTGACTTTGTTTTTTGGATTTGATTGCACTATAACACTCCCCCTGCCACAGCAGACTAGACATCCTAAGTAAGTCTATGCACAAAATCTATTTTTCTGTCTAGGACATAACAAAATAGTGAAGACATCCTTTCTGTTAGCTTCTATCCAGAACAGATGTCTCTGAGCAGGTGTTGATTGCAGGAAGTTTTAACCCAGATTCAGAAATCCTATAGACATCCTGCTTTCTGAAAGGTGATTTGAAGCATTTTCACATGATAAGGACCATCAGATTCTTTCTTTAAGGAATCTCGTGTTTTGCAACTGAAATTAACATATCCATTGGGGGAAAAAAATAGACTTCCTTGGTTTTGCTGAGATTTCTTCATTTTTATTCCTCAATCTTATGAAAAAAGTAGTGTTGCCACTCGATCCTTGCCTTGGATGGTCACACTACTGTATACCTGCATTACAAAGTCTTTCTCAGTTTTGACAAGTATTTACAGAAAACACTACAGCAATGTTGAGAGCCAGCTAGCTGGACTTTTAAAGTGTTCTTTAAAAGACATGAGATGTCCAAGCAGGGAGGAGATCACTAGAAGACAAACACAGGTTAACCAGAAAAGCATATGCCATTTTGCCTTTCTGATTTTTAGTTAAATTGCAAAAATATTGCTGTTTAATTACGGTGTGTTTTAAGTTTGTTTTTTTTCCCTAAGAATATTTTTCTAGGAAGCCTCATAGAAACATGTATCTTTTAAGGAAATGGAACAGAAAAACCAGGACTATGAAGATAAAAATCAAATTGAGGCCATTTAAAATTCAACAGTACTCAGTGTGACAACCTCCAGTGTATTACTCACACTTCAAGGTTATTGTCTTAGCACAAAACAGCTTATAGGGAAAAAAACAGACATGTACATGAACTTTTACTAAAGTTAATGTGATATTCTGTGGGACTGGTAGTTAAATGGACTGGTGTCTGTCGATTGTGCTATCACTTCAGTGTATAAAACCAATTTTCTTGCAGGCAGTCCATATGTCATTAGCATTATAAATGCTACAAGAAAATAATTAGCTTCTGGTGTACTCTATAGCTAAATCACTGGAGCAGAAAAGATCAATAAAACAATCAATAGCAAATCATTTTGTCCTATTTTATTAATGCTGTTAGAATTCATGCACTTTCCAATCTGGTTTATGTGCACATCATGAGACATTTCATGTCACGCTACAACTTTCATCACAACGACACTGATCACACAGCTATGCAATATAGTTGATAGAGGCCAGCTGTCAAAATCAGTAGGTGTCTAGGAAATCAGTAATTCTTAACAGATGTAAAATTTGCTCACAGAATATTATGAGGTGCTTAGCTAACACATCTGATCAGACAGAAGTCAGAAGGGGAAAATGAGGGAGTTTAAAACCAGGTACCAAGAGGTCTTATCATACATGACAGAATATTCACAGAATCACAGAATGATTTGGGTTGGAAGGTACCTTAAAGATTATCTAGCTCCAACCCATCTATCATGGGAGGGCCACTTTCCACTAAATCAGGTTGCTCAAAGCCCCATCCAACCTCACCTTGAGCACTTCCAGAGATGGGGCATCCATAACTTCTCTGGGCAAACTGTTCCAGTGCCTCACCACTGTTACAATAAAGAGTTTATTCCTTATATATTCTAAACCTTTTCTGTTTGGAAGCCATTCCCCCTTGTTTTATCATTATCTGTCCTTGCCAAAATCCCTCTCCAGATTTCTTGCAGCCTCCCTTTTCATACTGGAAGGTGCTATAAGGTCTCCTAAGAACCTCAGAGCCCCATTTCTTAGCCTGTCTTCAGAGGAGAGATGTTTCAGCCCTGTGATGATTTTTCTGTCCCTCCTCTGGACTGGCTTTAACTCACTATCTTGGAGTACCTGGAGCTGAACACAGTACTACAGGTGCCATCTCACAACAGGAAAACAGAGGGGCAGGATCACCTCCCTTGCCTTGCTGGTCTCTCAGCTTTTAATGTAGACCAGGACACAGTTGGCATTCTGGGCTGTGAGTGCACGTTGCTGGTTCATGGTGAGCTTCTTGTCCACAAACAACCACAAGGCCTTCTACTCAGGGCTGTTCTCAGTCCACTCTCTGCCCAGTAGGTACTTGCGATTGCATGTGCAGGACCTTGCACTTGCTCTCATTAAACCTGGTTTAATGAGGTTTGCACAGGCCCACCTCTCAAGCCTGTTCAAGTCCATCTCCATGGCATCCCATCCATCCAGTGTGTCTGGAGATCAGTGTGGCTGTGGTTGCACTCAGTTCCATTGTCCATGTTACCAACAAAGGTGTTCAAGAGCATGGTACCCAACACCAAGCTCAGAGGAATATAACTTGCAAGTGCTCTCCACATGGACATCTAGCTATCGACAGCAGCTCTTTGAGGGTGACCATCCATCCAATTCTTTACCCATAGAGTGCTTTATCTGCCAAATATGTGTCTCTTCAGTTTAGAGACAAGAATGTTATGCTGAACAGTGTCAAATGCTTTGCAAAAGTCCAGGCAGATGACGCCAGTTGCTCTTCACTTATCCACCAACAATATAACCCTGTTATAGGCCACCAAATTTACCCAGCACCATTTGCATGTTGGCTGTCACAAATCACCGCCTTATTTTCCATTTGCCTCCGCATGGAACTCTGCTGAGCTTCTGTTCCATGATCTTGCCAGGCACCAATATGAAACTGACAGGCCTGTAGTTCCTTCCCCTTTAAAAAATGGGGGTTATGTTTCCCCTTCAACCAATCATGGGAAGTGCACTAGACTGCCATGACTTATCGAATATGATGGATAATGGCTTAGTCACTTCCTCAGCCAGTTCCCTCAAGACCTACAGATGCATCTCCTCAGGTCTCATGGACATGTGAAACTTCCCATTCCTTAGATGGTCTCAGACCAGACCTTCTCCTACAGCAGGTGGTTCTTCATTCTCCCAGTCCCTGCCTTTGCCTTCTGCAACTTGAGTAATGGGAACACTTGTTAGCAAAGACCAAAGCAAAAAAGTCATTGATTACCTCAGTTTTCTTCTCAGTTTTCCCAGGGAGTCAGATCCACCATTTCCTTCCAGAAAGGGCCAACATTTTTCTAGTTCTCCTTTTATTACTACCGTAAATACAGAAGCCTTTCTTGTTGCCTCTACATTCCTGGCCAGATTTATTTCTATCAGTACTTTAGCTTTCTTAACCTGATTCCTGGATGCTTGGACAATATCTCTGTTTCTCACAGGATATCTGTCCTTGTTTCCACCCCATGTACCCTTCCTTTTTGCGTTTGAGTTTATCCAGGAGCTCCTTATTCATCTCTGCAAGCCAGTTTTTGTCGGACTACCTCTTTGTTGGGATGCGTTGCTCCTGATTTTGGAGGAGGTGATCCTTGAATATTAGCCAGCTTTCTTGGGCCTTTCTTCTCTCCAGGGCTTTATCCCACAGCACTCTACCAAACAGCTTTCTGAAGAGACCAGAGTCTGCTCTTCTGAAGTCCAGGTTAGTGAGCTTGTTGTGCACCATTGTGACTTCCCTAAGGATCTTGAACTCCATGATTTCATGGTCACTGCAGCCAAGGCTGGCCTTGAACTTTACATTCCACACCACACATTCCAGCACTTCTTCTCATCGTCTCCTCCATCGCTTAGAGAAGCAAGTTATCAGCAACACAGTCTATGAAACTTCTGCATTGCTTATGCCACGTTGTGTTGTCTGTCCTACAGATTCTGGTGTCATTGAAGTCCCCCACATGGATCAGAGCTTGTGAAAATGAGGCTGCTCACATCTGTTTGTAGAGGGCCTCATCTGCTCAGTCTTCTTTGTTTGGTGGCCTGTAGCAGACCCCCAGTATAATGTCACCTGTCCCTGCCCTCTCTTTAATCTTGACCCATAAGGTTTTGGTCTGCTCCCCATCCAGGAGAGCTCCGTGCACTCCTGCTGGTCACTAACATAGGGGGTAGCACCCTCTTCTCATCTCCCCCACCTGTCCTTCCTAAAGAGCCTGTGTCCTTCCATTCCAACTCTGCAGTCATAGGAGCCATCTCACCATGTCTCCATGATGCCAATAAGATCACAGCCCTGCAGGTTTGCACGTCTATAACTCCTCTTGTTTATTCCCCATATTGTTTATTCCCCATGCCATTTGCATAGGGGCACTGAAATTGGGATCCTGATGAATCTTAGTGGCTGGAGCAGCTGGAATTCCTTCATGCTGCAAAGGAATGATGTATCTCGGGATTATTATGAGACATAAGTCTCTGCAGTCAGCAATCTTGTGGCATATAGAATTACTGCTGTCACATTTTATCTTTGTTGGTGCTGTGGAGGTCAGAAATGCTGGTGACCCTTTTTTCTCTGTTTAATGGCTCCACTGTTCATGGTTTTCATCCAACAGAATCACATTGATTGGAAATGGAGGAAATAAGATTGCACACAGAAGTCTGCACATAGCCTCTATTTGTATAAATTTGCATTTACATTATATTTGCATCTGGGGAGAGCCCACATACTATATTTTTCACAGTGCAGCTGCAATGTCTTTGGAGCCTGGGTGCAGTGGTTGAAAATATGTTTTTCAGTGCCAGACTAGTTTAGCTCTTTTTAAATCATCAGGAACTGAGTAGTAGATTAATTAAATACTGTAGTATTTATTTTTAATTCTAACACTTCCTCTTCTTCTTGTTGAGCCATCAATTTATGGTAGGATTGAAATCCTAATTTTAGCTGCATTTACAGGCAAAGCATTGATTTGAGAAAACAGACCTTAAAAGTATAAATATGTCTGGCCAAAAGGGTATCAGAAAAGTTAGGTTAAAGGAGAAAATTATAAACCACATGAGTCTATGATGAGTATTTCAAGAGCTAGAAGAGACTGTTAGATAAGGACATAAAAAGATACCACTTCTTTGGTGATGGAAAGAGAGAACTGGTGAAAGGCAGCTGAAATATAACCAACAGCAACACAAAAAAAAGGCAGCATGTGAAAGCAAGCTGAACACACATTTAAAACATGTGCTGAATGATTCTACCAAACTTAAAGATGAGAGGAGAAGGTCTGCGAAAATAATTGTTTTGTGGAAATGAGTGTGAGTAGGATTCAGGCAGTCACAACAGGGAGCTGCTGCAACTTTTACCCTACCCTTAATCGTCAGAAGATTTAGTCTGAATGTCTATGAAAACCTAGGTCAGAAAATCTCTTAGTCTTAGTTCTGTGTTTTCACCAAAAAAACAATGCAAATGTCATTCTTGGTATCACTGGAAACTAATCCAGTAGAGGATGTACTATCAGAGAACAAAAATTTTGATAGATAATCCCAAAGATTCTTCTCTCAGATAGAACAAGGCAAAAAGAGATTTACATTACATACTATACAGATTACTAATTTTTTGCTAATAGGAGCAACCAATTGGAGAAACATTATGTTTCTTGTCTCTGATGAATAAAATTAATTGACAAAATCTAATAAAAATGTAATATTGTCTGGGAAATATCTTCAAACTTTACAATGTCTTCACCAATGGCTTTCTGAATGTGATTATCTATAGGGAAGCAATAGTCTGTCTTTAACTCTGTAAAGGCTCTTGACTTTTGTTCATTTCAAATGTACACTCTTCATTCCAGTTTGTGTCAACTATTAATCATAGAAACCCACCATGTTCTGTATTGCAAGCCAATCTGAGAAACACAGGGTTCTTTACCATCTTAGACTCAATGGAGACAAATTGAGAGGTCAACAAAATGCTAATAGACCTAAGGCTGTTGTAAAGGTAGATCAGCTTGCAATTCTGAAATTATTTGAACATATTAACATGTCATTGTAGCTACTCAACTGCATCTTCATATATTGGTATTATGTACACCTTCTAATCACTCACTGCTGATGCACATTGCCTGGCATGATGCAGGCTGGTCACCACCTCCTGAGATGGGACAGCGCCTGCCTACTTACTGCTGCTTGACTCCCTCCTCTCATTCCTGGCAGCCTTCCAACCCTGCAGGAATCTGTGGCCCAGGAAGCATCAGAAGGAGTTGTGAGGTCTTTGTATTTCAGATCATTCTGTGTGATCTTCTCCCATAATTTCATTTGATAACTTATTAAAGAACTGTAAGCTAGTACCTTCAGTATTTGCTGTAATCCTTGGTCTAACCATGTATTACCTGGAGAGTCACTTCCTTTTCACTCTTGAGTTTGGCTCCTGCTGGCATACTTGAAGGCTGTAGAGTTCTTACACTGGAATTGTTTTCCATCCCTCCGACCCATGCCAGTAAATATTTCATAGACCTGCATCATATACATCTTGCCAGTTGTCTCTGTTTCAGGCTGAGCAGTCTGTATGTATTTAAGTTACTGCCTACACAGCAGCTCTCCTGGAAGCTTTGATCATTTTTTATGTGTACTGATTTTCACCTGCTATTTTATCATCCATGCCATGTCATTAGAGCCTTCTGCCACTCTTTATTATCTTTTTACCTAGTTTTGCCCTTACCATTTTCACCCTGAACAGCTTTTGTCACTGATAACTTCCTTAAGTTTGAACCCAGAGCATATATTCCCCGTTACCAATATGAGGGCATGTTCCCTTATTTTATGATAACTTTTCTTTTGAAAAGAAATCTGGTCAAAATTCTTTTATAAAATCATACACACACAGCAAACAGACCTTCTTTGTCCATCTTCATTTTCAGCATAATGTAGTAGCTCTGTTAGATGGGACTTGCCTATACAAAATTTATGTGATTTTTCCCAAGTAATTAGTACATATAATTTCTTCCTCATATATGCTTATTGATCAGTATTTCATCGCACTTAACTGGAATCCTGTCCAAAAGTGGTCCCACAACAGCCTGGTGCTGTAATACAGAAGCAATTGTAAACTTAAAGTTGTGCATCAGTTCACAAAAATATTCAACATTTTGAGAGCTGTTGGGTGAACACCATGAAGAGTTTGCAATTTTTTTTTTTTAATTTGCTGCTTCATCTCTTGACATTTTATTCTGAGATAGAGCCTTCATTGTGTTTCCCAAAGACTCCTGGTGTGGAAACTTTTCATGAGTTCCTCTCAAGGTAAATGAAAAAGAGATTCACTCTTTTTTTTTTTAGTTCTGCACCTATACCAGTGAAATAATGCAGGGTTCTGGTTGTTGTGATCTGTTCACAAGAAACAGACAACTATGATAAGTTTGAGACACAGGAACTCCACGCGCTAGGTTTGCAGATCAGCAATAATTTATACCTATCTCCTGGCCACCTGATGCTTTTTAAGATGAATCTCTGTACAGCTCTGGTAGCATCTAACTACTTTGGCTTATATATTAGCCAACACTCACTCCTTCAGCAATATTATTATCCTCTCTTACCTTTGACTGATGTATGCAAACTCAGGATATATTCCTAATATTTTAAATTGTTTCCACCTTCAGTGCAAAGGGGAGTGTTAATCAACTTCTGTTATTAACTTCTTTAAACCTGCTCTGGTATAAGAAAATGTCTATACCTCCAAATAGCAATCAGATAGTAACTGTCCAAAAGATAGCCAACATTATGGTGGCCTCAAAATTTGTTGGAGAACAACTGGACTAGCAATCCATTGTCAAGATGGGATTTTATAGCTTCCTTTCTGTTTTATCTCCGCAGGATACTCACTTAAATACAATTTAAAGGTTAGATCCTTCCTTATACTTGTGCAGCTAAGAGCTAAATTGTGTTATAAGGGAACTGTGGCTTAAAATGACTGAGCGATAGCAAATTGACATTTTCTACCTCTCTTTCTGCAGAAAACTATCCAAGTGTTACTATAAAATTGAATTATGAAAGTTTCGAATAGCTATTAATGACTTCATCATGTTTTTTCTTGCAGCAAAAAAAAACTTTAAAACCACCCTGACTAGCAGTCCTTTCTTGTTGCCATCATTGTTACGATAATAACTGTGTTTTCTTTCTAACCAGTGGAGGAGGTTGAACCGGTCGTTTTATTTCTAATCCTAAATATTCTGACTCAGTGTGACATGGAACATGACTCTTAGCAATGATACCATTTACAGGCAATGGTTATAATAACAAGGCAAACAGTGTTTAATGGCAATTGAGGTCCTTAATTAATAACATTTTAAATCCTAGGACAATCTGTTCATTAAACATTGCAGTAAAACTGCTCAAAATTCATGCTTTTTTATTCCGATGGTACCCAGAATCATTGCTCTTCTAACAGGTTTCACCAGTCTCTCAGTTAAATCGGACACATATAAACTGCTTTGCCACATAGCTAGGAAAAAAGAGTATGTTTATTTTACAGCCTGTGGTAATCCTGGCTGTGGAATCTACATCTTGGTTCAGCTGGTAGCTGCATCACTACTAAGCCTCTTGTTGCAGAATGTCACAAGAAAGAAATTACATGGCTGTAATTAGCATCTGGGAGATTTGCCTCCAAGGCATCAAATATCACCCAGAAGGATTAGCACCACCTCCTTACCACCTAAAGCAAGCCCAGGAGCAGGAACGTCTGCATGTAGCCCTTTTTGACTGAAGAATAAGGAGCAGCATCTCCATAAGTGTTTGCCACTGAGGGCTGCAGCTGCTTTGGGGATCCATAAGCATCCAGAGAGATGGAGCTTCACTTTGGTGGCAGGTCATGGCAGGGATAACATAGTTGAGAGGTTGCCTGAAGCAGTTCTAGTGGACAGAAATCTAGTGTGGATTTCTGTCAGGTCCTGGTACACCACTCTATCAGCTAAAACCTAGGAACTGTTATGCAACATTTGGTAGTTAAAGAGCATCTTCTGGGGAAGTTGAAGGCATTCCAGCTGCTACTCTGTCCATCTGTGCTAGCACATGCTCCAGCTCACATGACAGGGAAGAAGCTGTTTTTTGGCAGAGCATTTCCACTTCTCTCATCAGTGCAGAGGTATCTGTCCCATCTGTCTTTGCTTCAGACAACTGGAATTTGAGAATAGCACTCTGGCAGTGACGACTGAGAGCTGTGATTGGATAAGTACTAGAATCAAGCCCGACATGAAAGTCTAGTTAAATTAAGTAATGTTTGCAGCCAGAAAGATCTGCCTCAGTCTGCTACTTTTTCCCGGTCATTTTCCATCAAAAATCTTTCCGAGATAAGTACTTGCAGTTCACATTTAAGATACATCTTAACCTTTCAGGTAAATGCTAAATTATCTTCTTTGCCTTATAATTTCTAATCCTTTTTTAAAAGTCAGGAACAAACCATCAGATGTTTTTAAACTGACATCTGTACAATGCCAGATGTCATTCCTCTAGGTTGGTACAGTAGGACTAAGGTTTATTTCCTTTGCCGGTATTATTCACAAAGATAGCACACTTTGTATTTAGAGCATTCTGCTCTTGTGACAGCAGTGCAATATAAATTTCCCACCTGAACCCAGTCATTCTGTTCTCAGTCCAAGTATTTTTTTCAAGGACTGTGGGTCTTGGTCAGTTTCAACTGAAGTCTTGGTGAGAGAAACATTGCACAGAGAAAAATTCACTTTCATTTTGAGTGCACCAGGACCTGGAAAAAAAAAACTATCCTAGAGCAGCTTTTGTTTCTTTAAAGTTATTTTTCACTTAAAATATAAATTCATACAAGAGTCTAAGTATTGCTTATATAGCTTTCTGTGGTCATCACAATGTTAATAGGTTTGGTAAAATTTTCATGCATACCCACCTTGAGCCACATTCAGTAAAAGACTTTGATGTTTTAAAGTTACTGAGGGTAAAATCTGCACCTAAATTCTACATCCTGGAAAAGGTCAGAAATTTTTGCTGTACTGCAGAGCTTGGGTCTGCAGGGCAGCTGTGCCGTTCAAAACCCAGAGCTGAAAACCCACTCCTCAGTGCTCCTGAGCTGAATCTGCAGGTACTGTTTGCCCCATCTCCACAGTTAGGCACCTCTTAAAGCAGAAAAGTTCGAAATCCCCAGTCCATGGAGCAATTCACATCACTCCCTTCCACTAGCAAACGTGAATGGAGTTTGATGAAGGAGCCCCTCTGACACCACCTATTGGTAGATGGCTGGTGCGTAAGCAAAAAAAAGACGGAATTCTGGGAATTCCCATCAGTAAACAAAAAAGATCCACGTCCAGTGGTTATGGCAGACAGCAACGGAAGGAGGAGGATAAGGCTGTTCTCTAACTTCTGGGCTTGCTTATATCCCTGGCTCTATTTATTCCATAATTAAAAATTATGTAAATTCAGTAGCAGCATAGGAAAACACCAGAGAATGTTTCCATACTAAACTAAAACACCCTCCCTTCCAAACAAACATTGCGATTTTCCTAGGGTTTTTTCAGTGGTGGATCTGTAACAAAACCACTGAAATATGTGCTCATCAAAACACGTTGTAGCATTCATAATCCCTGGGAGAGACGAGAGAAAGAGCAAGCTGATTAGCATGTGTATTTGGTGGTGAACTTCCAAGAAAAAAACATTAATTGACTTCTCAGATTGTACTGTAGACTTATGCTCACTTCTTTTTAAGCTAAAATATTTACCCAGTTAAAGATTTATGCCACGGCTGTGGTATATCGTGTTTTGGAATTCAATGAAAGATTATGTTCCTGAATTTCTTGATTTGGATTTTAGGACTGATTATTTGCAGTGTTCGTTTGATGGTTTTAACTAATCTGAGGATTTACTGCTAGTAGTTCTGATAAATTTTTACATTATTTTGTTTTGACCACAATTTGGTATCTGTACCTATAAAGTCTTAAGTGATTGGGAAGTACTTGTAGAAGGCTTAAATATTGTGTCCTCTTTGAATTGATTCCTGCTTATTTATTACTTTTGATAAAATTAATGAAAAGCATATTCAGACACTTTTTCTTCAATACATGGTTTTAGATGTGCCATTGGAAAGGAGCAAATTACTTTCCTTTACCTGTGGCTCACTCTGGAGGACTTAGTAGGATGAACAGGAGGGGATTATCCAGTCTGAATGAGTGAATGCACTGGTTCTATGAGCTTGGTAGCTGGACACATGGCTTGGTAAAAGCAGAGGTACCATTAATTTCAATTGTAATCAAAATGCCCTTTTCCAGTATGATTTCCTGTCACAGAATGGCCATTGAAAAAGAAGTTTCAGTGCACAAGAACGTTTTCGGCATATGATCTTAATTCAAATCAGATTAAAACCAACTTTTTTATAAAAATTTCCAATGAAACATAATTTCCCCAGAGCCAGCAACTGTTCTATGAATATGACATTTTTGTCAGTTTACCTAAAAATAGCTGTAACACTGATTTATGAGAGCAGTTGCAGGGGGTTTCAGTATTCTCCTGCCCACAGCAGATATGTTGGTGGAATGCCAAAACACTGACCCTGATGCTCAGAGCATCTATAGATCTGGGATAGGCACAAACCTGTTTCAGCTCCATGGGAACTATGCTGAGTCTGAGATGTTTTGAATTTAGTATTTCAGGCTTACTGAGCTGGTGGTCCAAGCAGAAGTTTTTCTCTTCACAAAGTGTCTGAAACTGCTGAAGATACTGACAGGTTTATAAAATGTCCTAATATGTCCTGCAATCAACTGAAACAGTGCAGTTTTTAATAACTCTCAGTTGCATATCTCACCCCTGGGTTGAACTGATTACACTCCAATCTAGTCTTCATTTTGAAAATTAGATTTCAAAATGTGCCCCAAATTCTTCAAATACTTTCAAACACCTTTTTTTTTTATTACAGCTGAGCCTGCAAAGACACTGAAACAACAGCTCCAAGCCACCCTTCTGATCTCTACTGGAGGATTAACTGGGAAAAGTGGAAGTTCACCAACTCACACGTTCAATGGACCACATCACCATTACAGCAGAGAATTTTCTGCATCATAGAAAAATATCTGCAGAGCCAGCAGATTCCTCAGCTCCCAGCTGATGTCGTACTTCAAGAGGGAAGAAAACTCAAGCCACCAACTACTGCCTCCCATGTGAAATGTCAGCAGGTATTGTACTCTGATGTACAATCTATCCAAGGTCTATAGCAGTGGAAACTAAAATTTGCTTTTTACTGCAGCCTGTGGCAGTAACTCTCTGCATCAGCAGAATATGCAGAACAGGGAGAACAGCACTCCAATTCTTCAAAATAGAAAACTTTGTCTATCAGAACCTGGATAGGGAGGGTCAGAGATGACAGCCAAACAGAAGTGAGGAGGAAGCACTTCTGTTCAAAAAAGATCAGCACTGTACTCCTGCCAGGTTTTGAAACAAACAAACAAACAACAACAACAAACATACAAAAAAACCAACACACCTTCAGGTGGGATTCAGATTGAAATTCAGACCCCTAGATTTCGATTTCTGCCATGTCAGCCTACAGCACATGAACCAGGATCATACAGCTGATAAAGCAGAGAAAACTAGTGCTGTATGATATACCTTACAGCCTCTGAAAAATCTGTGTGTGTGGGTGATGGTGAAGGGGTGGAGCCATTTGGAGACCCAGTGGGATTTCCCATAGTTCCTAAAAAGATGTTAGTTGACTATCTAATAGTTTGCAGATTATTTCTACCCTGGCTGTTTAAGCAATCATGGTAGCAAACAGGCAGCTTGAGTTGTTTACCTACATTTGGTACTCTGGGATGAGCATCTGAGAGAGCTGTAAAGCAGGTATGACCCAGGACTGATGTGTGTCACATACATCCTGGAATGTTATCTGGAGATAAGGCAGGATGCCTCAGAGCTGTCCAGAATGGCACTGGACATCTACAAGTGAGCAACTAATTTCAGCTTAGAAGCAAATCACACTTCATTGAAGTACAGAGACCTGTTGACCTCACTAAATTTAAAGACACATTTCTGAACTGAACAGCTCTCCATATGCGTTATCTCTATCCCCACTGTCTGCAGAGATTAAAGTTCTTACTTAAAACGTGAATGCTCTTACTTAGTTCACCTACATTTTTTAGGTGTCTGGAACTGAAATGTAACATAATGCTTAATTTTTTTTAATTTAAAAAAATCTTGACTATGTGTTAGATGCCAGTGAGACTGTGAATACCAATAGGATTGTGGATCTCAGTTTAAAAAAAAATCCCTGGAATTCCTACAGAAAGTGCATATAGGGCTGTTTTATTTAAGCACACCCAATATGCCTGTTTTCCATGAGTCCTGCATACCTGGCATTGAAGATTAGATGCTGCACTGCATCAGGCATTCATGGTGGATCTGAATGTCTATCTGTATTTAGGACCTTAAGCAATGTCTTCTGTGATAGATTCAAAAGGAATATACAAACTAGAAGAGTGACCTTCATTTATTCCAAATTGTGTAAACCACAGTTGCTTTATATTTAATAAAAAGGTACCACTTGATGTTGACTTCCTGGGGTCCTTTTTATTAAGTGTTATTTTCCAATGCACCCTGTGAGAGAATAATAATAAGCTCTGCCACACTTGTTGCACAGAACCCATTAAAACATCATCTGTCCTTGCCCTGTGAAGATGTGCCCCCTGAGAGGTGGTATGTACATTGATTTTCAGAAAATTAGGAAGAAAATTATTTGCCAAAGAGCAAATATAAATTTCCGAAGTCACATGCACCACTGTGGTACTTCAAGGAACACATGGCAAACTTTGATGCTAATTGAAGCAGGCTGACTGGTGCTTGTCAAACTGAACATTCAAATGCCTATTAGAATGCTCTCTGATTTCATACAATTGAATCTAAAGGCGTCCTCCCTCATTTCTTGAGCAGAAACTTCAAAGTCATCTCGAAAAATTTAGTCCATAGCACAGCAAATGTCACCTGTTGGTGACTCTGTAACAGCTTGGGAGAACAATGAAAGTCTACATTTCTTCCTACAAACATTTTCTGAATAACTCTGGGATAATACTCCTCCTCCTCATGCTGCTCTGTCCATGGCTACAGGGAACTATGTTTGGCTGCAAAGCATCTTGAGAGCTGCAGGTTCAGCTCCAGGATTTGTAAGTTCTTAGACTACTACTCTAACAGAAGCAATGGGACCAGAGTCACAACAGAGATAGCGTAAAAGCTAGATACAGCATCACACAGGTGAAAATGGTGCAGGGTTTTGAAAAGTGGTTTTGTTCTGCTTCATTCCACAGCAACAACTACCACTAAAAGCCTAGAAAAGTCATATTGGTTGCAGAGGAAAAGAAGAAAATGAAAATGATTAAGGCTTTGATGATACAAGGTATTAAGTTCAGCTTTTACTTTAATGCTATCCTTGATCCTTTTCCTTTTTATTTACAAGTTTTATAAGAAACACTTCTGTGTGACTGTATTTCAGAAGACTAATTTCTTACTTTCAGGGGATAAAAACAGTTGAGAGAGTGCAGACCTCGCTGCTGCTGCTAAAACTGCTTCCTTTGGAGCCAAGCAAGATCAGCACACAGCATAAAAGAGAAAAGCAGAGCCGCAGCTTTTGTCTCCAGTGCTGCCTGGTGTCTGCACGCTGCTGGAGGCAGCTGTGCTGCGGGCACTCCTCAGTCACCACGCCAGTGCCAGTGCTGTCCCGCTCCCAACAGCTCCTGCTGGCACTGCCACGTTTCCTGACCCACCTCGATGCGCCTGACCCTCATGGCCCCACTGCCTGTGACCACATCACTCTGCAGGACTGTGCTGCCGGAGAGCAGATTGCTCTGGTGGCACTGAAGGAAGTCAGAGACTGGCACTAGGTTGCTGCCTTTTGAAGGATGTTATTGTAAGGCTTAAAGGCGTTCTGTGCAAACACCCCAGAATGGGTTCTGAATGAGCATCTTCCAGGACTTGGAGGCAAAAGCACCACTTGACTGAGTTCAGTTATGAGTCTGTTAATTAATTCAGATAAGGCTAATTAGCACAGCACTACAGCACCATGGCCCTGCTCCTTGCAGGGCCAATAAGAATTTATGAACCTCACAGTTCTGCCTCCACATTAAAGCCTGAGAATTTCTCCCTTTTTGTCAGGGACCAGGGCACCTTGGAGAGGCTGAGTTGGTGCTACAGGCAGGTACCTACAGTACTCACTGGCCAAGAGCTCATGCTTCTCCTAGTCCACACCCAGGGCAATCATACCCCCACAGTGTGTTATATCCCGTTTGATAAAGACCAAGGTGGGTTTTATTGTTTCAGGTTGAAAGAGTTAACTGCTTTTCAGCTGATTCTAGCATCTCCATTTATAGATAGTGACTTAGGTTTGCCTGAGTTGTCAGACAGTGTGTAATTTCTGTATTAGTCATAATTTAGTTATATGTTTCTGCATCATTTTAATGTATGTCAGATATGATTCATCTGGAATGCTATTTCTACTATCACGCAGAACTTACCCAACTGATATTCCAGGTTAATGCAGATCTTGGGAGAACCTTAGAATAGGAAACATATTTAAACACTGGAAGAAAAATAAAAAGAGGAAAAAAGTCAAACCAAGACTGTGAAGTTGAGGCTATGGTTAAAAAAGGACAAAAAATCAGTAAAAATGAGCAGGTGCTGTGTGTGCCTAGCTCAAGAATTTTAATTTTTAAGGTCAGCCATCTGCCATCCCAAAATATTAACCTGTGTATACTTTCACATAGAAAATCACTGCAACTCAGGAGAGGCATCTTAGATAAATAAGAAAAATTACCTTCTTCAGACACCTTTTCTGTTTTTTCTATAGAGTCTAAATAACCAGCTACATTTTCAGAAGTCAAGAGTTCAGCAGATAAGCCCCACTTAGGCTAACTCAAAATTGAAAGAACGAGGATTTGGTTAAATCCTTTTCCTATCTTAGGCTTTCGTGAGTAATTAGAAGCTGCAAACAAATAACATACAACATGCTACTGAAACATCCTTTTCTTCTCCCATTGACTGGCATATCAGTTATGTGGAGCAGCCACCAATGAAACTGCTACTGAACAAACCAGGCCTGAGTTCTCCAGGGGATCCCCGAGGTGAAAAATCTCATGAAGTTTAACAAGACCAAGGGCACTTGGGTCAGGACAATCCCCAGAATCAGTACAGACTGAGTTACAGTTCCTGAAAATTTCAAATATTATTAAGGTTTTGTCTGCCTGCGCTGCTTCAGGAGTGAACTATTTGTGGGAATGGCCAGAGCGTGTCTCGGTGATTAGAAACCCCCTTTTCTCTTTCTGTCAGTCAACTTCCCGATGCCACACGTGGTGCTCCAGCTGGAGATCCTGAAAAATTCTCATATCTAATATTCATGAACATATAAGCCCTGTGAATTCAAGTTCCCATTTTGACTCAGACAGCACAGAGATTTTGAGCCCCCAGGGTGAAACTGCATCAGTGAGGCATAATGTGATGTGTGAGGGCAAGAATGCAGTCCCAAATACCCAAAAGGGCTGGTAACACGGTTCTGTTTCAGTAGAAAGCTTTGGTGGGCAAATATATGTAAAAATGTCAACAGTTATAACTAATTTCTTTCTTGGTCAATCAGCAGCAAAATCTCTTTAAAAATGGACTGTCTGTGACAACTCTTCTGAAAAATTGCGCTATGACTAGATCCATTAATCACTGTGTGACTGTAACACCTTAAAATGAAATCAATCCAAAATAACTGAAGCCTTTCTAAAGATCTGACTCAGGTTCTTGCACTGATTCTGGTCATGTCCAGCTGAGATAAGATGAGGGAATGATGACTTACTCAATTCGTATACTTATTCTGTAAGATAAATGAAAAAAAAAAGAAGGTATGAATGCTTCATAGATATGCCAATTATCTGTGCTTGAAAAACTTGATTTTAAATGGAAGTACTCAAGAACTGAACAATCAACAATAAATAAAATATTGGTTTTACTTAATATAGATATAGATACAGATATAGAGCTATAGTTCAGACACAGGGGAAGCACTTAGATTATCCATTCCCCATCACTCCCCGAGGCAGGTTCAGCTATACTTATACCGGTCTTGACAGATGTTTAAAGAATTGTGATTTTTTGTCCTTTTCTTCATAAAATAAAGAGCAGACTTTATTCCCTTTTTCTCTTTATAACTAATTTCTTGAAAAGTGGTCACATGTCTGCCTTAAGTTATAGTTTTCCTTACCTAAAGAACTCCACAGCTTCCATTAACTTTTCCCTGTTCACAGGATTTTCTAAATCATGCTTGCTGCTTGCTATGCACTTCTCTCCAGTTATGGAGAGAAAATATTTTACTGAAAATAAGTAATAAAGGCTCCTTCCAAGTCAACCAGATGTTACCAGCATCAAATAGAAACAGCCATTTCACATCTCTCACAAAAATAACTCTGCTTACCCATCCAAGGACACACTTCGTATGACAAGTGGCAAAACAATACTGCTTCATGGTTGCCTTATGTGTCTCTGTAATCCCTTATGCCACTCACTAAACTGCCCTCCAGACAGTTTTTCTGTACCTTGTATTTTTGCAATCTACAGGTTCTGTCTTCAGGTTGCACTTGGTTCTTGCTCTCAAGGAAATGTGCCCTGTTTGAGTTGCATTGTTTCCCTCTGATATATTCTTCAATCCTGACAATGAATATTCAATAGTTGTTCTCCAAGAAGTTTTCCAAAAGCAGTCCTAAGAGCTGCTGTGTATTTTCCTAGTTTGTCTTCAAAAATTGTAAATAAGAGGTTTGTAACACAGGATTTGCTACTGGGCTGCATTAGATTAGTTTGATATATATTTGACAAAATATTTACTAAAAGATTTTTTTCTCTTATCTTCTAGGTGTTTACACAAGGTTTACTTCATTATATTTCAATATCTTAGCAGAAAAGTACCTCAGCTTATAGTGCCTGGTCTTGGGACAGTGGAGGGGCAAGCTTTCCATTTGGAAAAGACCAGCATTTTTGTTGTCAGTTTTCTGGCCTTCTGGAAGCTTAACTCAGTTCTGGCTCCTTCAGATTTTCAGAAATACCTACCTGCAGTTTTGAAAGCCCTTCCATCACTTAGACAATAAATAGTTGTCCTATGTTACACAATAAAGATGTATTCTATCCCCATCTTCAAGAGCTGTTGAAACCGGGAGGGACATTGTTGTTTCCTTATCTCCTGTTGATGGGCCCATCAATGCCTTGCTGCATGACTCAGAGATAACTCTCTCCCTCCAGGAGCCATTTCTGTTTAACAGGCAATCAAGGACCCACTGCATGACTCACAGAATTATATCAGCTCATTGTGAGATGCTCTGCCCACCTGGATCCCCACCTGGATATTATCTGGGGTTTGGGTCAGAACAAGCAGTCCTTGCCCACTGGTTTCTAGAGGACAAGAGCTACCTGATCTTTTCTACGGGATCACCACTTCAACAAGACCATTTCATCTGGACTGCTACCACCACCCTAACTAGCAGGGTGTCAGGTTGTATTCTGACTCTGTCAGTGGTTTTTCTTTTTTATTATTGCATGTATTTTGTTGGGTTTTTTCCCCTTAATATTTCTGTATTTCTGACTTGGAGTCTCTCACTGGTTTTGCTTTCAAACCAGAACAATGGCAAATTTTTGCGTTATCTAGCTTGTGGCTTTAAGCTAGCCACCTGACTAAAATTAATCTTTTCAGTGAAGACTGTTGGAAAAAAAGACAGTGAAAATCTTTGACCTTTTTAATGTCATTTGCTAATATTTTTCCATTTCTATTGAGCAGTAGTTAAATGCTTAACTTGCTCTTTTCTTTCTGAGCTACTTCACTTTCCCAAAATCGTTATTCCTTGTTTATGTTTTGCATTTTCCCCCTATACCTTATGGTCATCTATTCATATTTAGTAGGTTGATTCATTTGGAAGATAAGGAGGAAGGAGAGGAGGAAAGAGATAGTTTCTTCCTGAGCTTTTGGGCAGTAAAGCATCAATGATTGCCCAAATCTTTTTTACACCATCTCTAGGCTGTGAACTCAACTGCTATGTGCTGAAAGCCTTGTTATAATTTTGCTTCATAAGTAGAGTAGCTGATATGGCCACTGTTGCATAGACTGGAGAACTTTGGTGGTTTTCCTTTCATCACTAGATAAAAGTACAGTTCTCCAGCACACTCCATGCAACAAAAACCCGCACTGAGATTACCTATGGGATAAAGCAATGCACAGGTACAACTAACAATAAATACAAGGGAGCAATGCAAACAAACAGCATATGTGACTTCTGAAACAGTCAATGATGTACTACCCTAGGTCTCACCTTGGAACTAACAATTAACCATGGAGACAATCTAGGCAGTGATTTAAGGAACCCATAATTCCACCCTCACATGTGCATTCAAAAATCACATAGAAAAGCATATTCTACATGATAAAAACAAACAAGCAAAACAACAACCCCCCCCCACCAAAACTCAAACTCAATCAATTTAACTATCTAGAATAAAGATGCTGGTATCAGTACTACCTACCTATGGTATTATCTAGAGAATCCAAAGGCAAGACACTGACGGCAAGATGAATGTTCCATGCATCATACAAGTTAACATGCTCTCAGATATTCTAGAACTGTTGCTCTAGAAGAGTTCAGACCTGTGGCTTATTTGCCAGCCTAGATGTCCAAGATATCCAAGGGCATCTCAAGTCATGCTAGATGCATGCCTATGTTTGGGCAACCAAGTCCCTCCTTTTAACCTCATCCTCCTTTCAATTTCTGGCAAAAATCAAAAGCTGGGTGAATATTTGCACGTGGTTATTGAAACTGTAAAAGACATTATTTAAACCTTAAAACTTGTGAAAGTAAAAATTATGTTTGAAGAAGAACTGCTCTTTAACTATTGTAAAATTCATCCAGAAATCCTTCCTTTGCAGCTAACACAAGAATCAGGTCCCCACAGGATTCACAGGACTGCTGTGTGCTCCCACAAGGAGAGCAAAAAACATTTTTGGAGTATCACTGGTGAGAGCACAAATGGCTGCTCATATTTGCAGTTATTTCATGTTTGCATTTAGGGCTATGCAGCAGGCAGATTTTTTTAAACTCAGTCTCTACTTGAGAGTGGTTTTGTTTTGTCAGTTTATGGACAGCATGTCTTTGGGATTGATGAGGTTCCAAAGCTGTATGCTAGGCAAGACTGCAGATAATGAACGAAGAGGTCTCTAAGGGTAAAAGAAGGATGACAAGTGATATAAAGAAGTGGTGTCCCTCAGATATGCACTCCTTGGTTGTCAGCTGCTTTCCAAAAGCAATTATGAAAACAGCTAAGGCCTGAGGGAGACTCCTATGGGATCAATCGTACTCAGTGCATCCATCCCATTCCACTGTGCTCTCTAGGGATGCATTTTACTGTAAGAGGGCAATACATTTATATCCTTTCTCATGTTTATGGAAGGATGGATATAAATACATGTGGACAGTGTAGGCAGACACAGCTTCTCTGTCTGTGTCTGCCCCAAGCTGGCCAGACACAAGTTATCTTTGACACAGAGGTCATAGGGTGTTATGCAGGATCCATGTCAGCAAGACTGATTGTCTCAAGCTAAAATCTGTACACAGCATTGGGATTCAATCTGGCTCCTTCCTAGATAGCTCAGAGAGTATTAGTTCAGGCTACAGAGAGCTTTAGGTATTCCCATTGTGTGTAGAGTCTGAGTAGGGTAAGCCCTCACTAACAATCCCTGTGTCTCAGCTGCATAACTAACCCAGCACAGGTAACCAGCCTCATGCGTTTGTACACAGCACAACCCACAGGCTCCTGGAATCCCACTCTGCAAGGATGGGCTCCTAATATTCCTCACATTGCATGAGCAGCAAAGGTGCAGCCCTCACAGGAATGAATAGAAGTAATACTGTTCCTATTCAAGACAATCCAGTTAACATCTGTTGATGCTATGCCTCCATATCCACCTCTTTTAAATGAAGAGGCAAACAGCTGGGAAAAGAGCTTCCATTATGGTGCCTGCTTCTGGCATCTTTGTTTCCACATTCGTCATTGCAACATAATAGTTGCCAAGTTAAACAACTGGTGCTTCTCTTTGTTCATTTGAGTATAAAGACACAGTTCTGTGGTCTTATACAGCTATTTAATTATTTTGAACAAACACAATAGGAGTGAAAGTAGCTGAAAAAAAGTCAATCAAAGTGTACAGTCTTCACTCCCTTCATTGTTTAATTAGTAGTGTGTTAGGGCAGGGTACAGTGGTAATACAAGCTAAGTATCAGGCCTCTTGTGGTCTCAGAAATGTCATTTTCATTGCAGAATCACAGTATGGGGCAGGTTGGAAGGCACCACAGTGGGTCATCTGGTCCAACCTCCTGCTCGCCCAGGAACACCACAGAGCACATGGCACAGGACTGTGTCCAGACAGTTCTTGAATATCTCCAGTGAGGGAGACTCCACACCCTCTCTGGGCAATCTGTTTCAATGCTTGGTCACCCATACAGTGAAGTTCTTCCTCATATTCAGGTAGACCTTCCTGTGCATCAGTTTCTGTTCACTGCCTCTTGTCCTAGTGACTGCTACCACCAGGAAGAGCCTGACTCCCTCCTCTTGGTACTCCCCCCGCTTAGATTTATACATATTAATGAGGTCACCTCTCAGTCATCTCTTCTCAAGGCTGAACAGGCCCAACTCCCTCACCTTTCCTTACAAGAAGGATGCCCCAGTCCAATTAGCATCCTCCTCATCCTCTGCTGGACCCACTCCATTGCTCTTTTCTTTACAGTACTATTATGTGCACCTAATTAATTTTAAGTTATCAAGTTGCATCACAATTGATACAGGAAAATAGAATATGAGAGGGTTGAGACTTCTTAGAGAGGGGTTCAGTCATTTGTAAGGAACATCTTCCAGCACCACAGCGTCTTGCCAGCTTTATTCCCCTGCCATCTGTACCTGCACCACCCACATAATATGCACCTGTTTTATCATGCTGAGACAGACTTGATCAGACAGATGCTGGGCTGAAAGGAGGAAAAACACCTGCCATATGAATACTTATGAACTCTGCAAAGGTACACATAAACACTTATATGTGTGAATTACCCACACTATTCAAATAATGGTGACTGGAAGGTCAATCTGTAAATGATGAATCTCCATTGATACACTACAGGTCAGAATAGGTGACGTGGGAATCCACTATGGCTTAAATTTAGAAAAAAGTCTCATTCTCACAGAGTAAGTGCCCTCTGGTGGTCTTCTTTACTGACATGAATTAAAGGTCACCACGATAGGTTGTTTTCACATAAGATAGTTATTAAACTGCCAGATATAAAAGCATAAAACACACAAAGTCTTCACAAGGGAAACACCCAAACAAGCTATTGTCTTCAGGAAATTTATTCTGTAGGATCACATTGCTTCTTAAGTATATTATTGGTCTTTTTTAAGAAAACATATCTGGAATACAATAAAAATCAGTTCAGCTCAAGGCTGACTAAATTGGGTCACAAGTCCAGATGTTTACAAACATGTGTTTTACTACCTAAAGTTACTGTTGATAGAAGAATATATTGGACTTGAGTAAAAAATCAAGCCCTTCCAATTTCTATTTCTGATATATAACCTCAGCATTCTAGGATTTATGAAGTTACAGATGTTTAGGTTTTTGGGCTTGGTTGGTTGTTTTGTTGGTCGGTTGTTTTTTTACTTATACACATTCAAGGAATAATTCTTTAGTGCAAGACAACAAATAAAAGTATGTTATATTTCACAGTAGTTTCAATTTACATTTTTAATATTATAATTCTTCAATGACTAAAGTTACACTTGAAATATGGTTTCAGCAGTTGGTTTGCTACAATGTTTTCTTTGCTCCAATGTGAACCAGAGAAATCATCACCTGAAGAAATTTTCAAGATTCTTGTTTCTAGGTGGTAGGAGTTGAATTTTAAATGGGCTGAGTTAACCTGTAAAGGCAATAATGGCATTTATAGCTATGTCTTCCATACAGTCAGTTCTGCTAATACACTGATAGTGTTGCTGATCATATGTTTAGTATGTTATTTGCTAGATGGTCATAACTGTAGCCCTGAGTGAAGGAAGTTTGGTCAAATAATGAAAATGGGATTTTTAGATGGACTGTGTGAAGATTTTTGTTTTGTTTGAGAAAATTCTTTACCTCTATAAGCATTCTTAAACTTGGGAAGAAACAGAAAATCTTGAATGCTGAGTTTTGTTCTAGACTGTTTATAATTGTCCTTTTTTTTTTCTTAAATGTTGGAAAAATAAAATCACATATCTATCAATTTTTGAAAGTTTCAAGATATTTCTAGGCACCCAGTGTGAAAGAAATAAACTGATTCTGATGTAGATATTCAAAAATATGTCCCTTGTACAATTTGTCTAAAATAGAGCTCCTTTGAGGTAACTGAAGTTGGCTGTTAAAAATAGAGGTGCTTGATATTTTAGAAAGCTTGGACCAAATAAGCCTCCACCCATTCTGGAAAAGTAGATTTGTACTCTTGGGAAAGATCCTAGGCCTAATCTGGCAAAAACTTTCAGTGCATAATTAACTTTCGTCCTTGCTGCCACATGCGTATAATTGAGATCAAAGTTTCATTTGTGTACAAGTTAATTCAAAGCCCTTTTTTTCCTTCCCATAACAAAGAACCAGTGTTATTCTGGAATTAGTGATGAGCAGTAGGATGGCAAGTAGTGACTCATTTGCACTTTCAGTAATCACACTGGAGCACTTGACCTGTACAGCTAAACCAAACCATACGCTTCAACCTAACAATGTTTAAGTTCACGCATAATTTTCCTGAACACTTAATATGAAAAATGTCTATCAATTACAGAATGAGTCATCCAAAAAGAGAGAGAATTGCAGAAATATAAGTCATTAACTGCAATGTACTTTGCAGAGGAAGATATAGGTAGAAAAGTGTTTCATGGGAACCTTAAGGACAGTATGGATGTAGTGAGCTAGCACTTGAATAGAGTCCACAAAGAATTTTTAGTCCTGGAAACAATTGTGTCCATAGCCAGCTGCAAGCATAAAACACAAGCCTGTGGAAGGCAACGTCCATGTGCAATTGGATTAAAGACCCTGTATGGGCCTCTACATGACTATAGGCAGAAAAAGTCAGTTTTCTTGGGAGTTTGTGTGTCTGAGAGTCCAAATTCATGATTCACTTTCCATCTTTGGCACCAATTTACTTGTGACCTTTTTTCCTCTCTGTGAAATCTAAAAAATCAGAGCAATGAAACTTCCCTAATACATTGTATTGCTGTGATGAAACAAATGAAGACTGTGAAGTAGTTACATAAAACATTAAATATTAAAATGCATTTTAAATGCAGCTGAGAGTAAATTACTAATCACAAAGTGGCTGAATTCTAGGTCATCCTACATTTCCCTTCTGATGACGTAGCAGTCATCAAAACTGGATTTACGTTTGCTACATGATATAATTAGAGAATAGCTTTAATACCATATGTAGTCTATTTTTTTTGCAAATTAAGTCATGTCTCAAAATAGAGCTACAGAGAATTTCAGATAGAACTCAGATTTTTATTTAAAAGCTGCATTTCTGATCCTGCAGAACTTTTATTGACCCGTTCCCCATGCTATATCACTGTAACTTTTTCAACTTTCCTAATATTACATTTATCTGCTTTGCAGCTCTGGTCATAATAAGCCAGTTATAGCAGTCTCAATGTCTTCTCTCTGGCCAAACAATTGTGCAAACCCTGAGAGATTTGCCATAAAAATGCTAGTGTTGTTTGGCCAGTGGTAGATTTTCTCTTTTGTATAGGAATGAAAATATGACAAAAAAGACTCAGAGCTTGGTGAGAAACCTGAGCAAATTTTAAGAAAATTAAGCTTCATTAAACTTACAAAAAACCCAAACCAAAACAAAAAGGCTTTACAAGCTACCTATTCTGGTGGGAAATTACTACAGTGTATAAGAAATTCATCTACAAAGTCACATTGCCTAGCTTTTGGCACATCAATATATTTCTTTTTTTTAATTTTCTTTAAAGTTTTTTTAAGTGGCTTGTTTATTTGTTTTTCCTTTTGACTACCAGTAGGAAACTTTTCTGTGGTCATTACTTGATTTCCACTATAGTGGTCACCCATACAGATTCTTAGCCACTTATGAATATGTAATACTGAACATTTTACAAAGTTCATTAATCTTCACTCCCAGGTAATTAATGTCAAAGAGAGAGAATACTTTCACATTCCCGTAATTAATGTAATTATAAATGGGGGAAGTAAGGGGGGAAAAAGCAGCAAGGAAAGTAAATTAATTCTGCAGAGGTCTACATAACCTTTTATTGCTTGTTCAGGAGTATATGATGCCTCCTTCCAGAGACCATGAACACAAAAATTAATGAAAGGGTAGGAGGGCTTGACAGACTCCAGAGAAAGCTGCTTTGGATGCTATCCAAAGCAGTTTGCAAAGTAGAGAAGCTAGATAAATGCTTCTTCAGCTTTAAAGGCATGTAGAAAGCAGAGAATAATGCAATCCTTTGCTACATTCCAAATCCAGCTTCTATAAGCAGTGAATCTGATTTTAAAACTGGTGAACATACTGGATCAGACACTGTCCTTGCTATTTTCCTGGTGCCGGCCCAGCAAAATATAAAGGGTGGTTCTAGTACAAAAAGCAAAGGGGTCTCATGGGGAATTCTGCGTAAGCATGGAGGTAAACATAGCCCTGATATGCCTTTCCCTTAGCTATTATTGTATGGAGGAATTATCTGAGTAACAGAAGGCAAGGATGTAAAATGTATACAAAACAGCTGATTGCTTTTAAAGGATTAACACCCTGTTGCTGCAGCTAGATAGTATTTTAGGACTAGTCTAGTCTAGGTCTAGTCTAACCCTGGATGGAGAAAGGATTTAACTAGATCCCTTGCCTAAACACAGATTCTGCACTCTTTTTAGGATGAATTGATCTGGCGAGGAAATTTTTATGTAGCATCAACCATCAATTGACTTTTAAACTGGAGTGCTTGGCTGAAGAAAGGTGCTGACTATAAATAGAAACACAGTTGACTGCAGAGTCCTGAATGTCTTTCCTTGGCACCTAAAAATAATTGTCCTGGAAGACATAGTTCCTGAACCTATTGTGTCGTACCCTTGTCTAGCCATCATTTATCACACAAGAAGAGATCAGAAGGACACTGCAGGGAGCAGAGATGCATATGTGCTTTGAGAATTGCATGGTATGAACTGAGAGAAAGGTGTGTTCACAGTATCTTGGTGTTCCAGAGTCTGGGCACACTGACACTGTGACTTTGCCTCTTTCACTCTTTGCCAAACTGTTTGCAGCCCAAGCTTTTTCTTTGAAAGGGAGTCTTTTGGGAATTTCTCCAAAAAATCTGTGCAAAGAGAAAGTCCCTGTTTCCTCAGTGACACCTATCAGGTAAGGTAGTGAAAAATAACTTAGAAGCAGTGGAAACTTTAGTATTTGGCACATTTAAATGAATCTGTAAATCACATCAGTAGATCTGAAATAATGAACAATGTAACTGTGACATAAAAATGAATTAGAAAGTATAATGGGAATTTTTCGATTTTTTTTTTTGCTTAAGTTTATGGCTTTCTGCTCAGAACACTAATCATCACTGATTTTAAGTACAACTTTAAAAAAAATTTTCATCAATCCATTTGACAGAGGTAGAATTTCTCAGGGGAAAATTCCACTCTGCATTATTGCCAAGACAAAGAGCTCAGAAGTAACAAAAGGTGTTTAAAAATCCTAAGTCCTTTAAAAAATAGCTTGTTACATTGAAATTCCACTCCCTAAAAGTTTTGTGTGACATTTAGGTCATGATTTGAGGTTAGTTTTAAAGGCTGATGATTTCACTCAGCCCTGGAATTTGACCAGACATATCTGAAGTTTTCCGTCTGTGAGACTAAGGTAAATGTCCTAGCTGTAGAGAAAGAAAAATGTATTCAGACATATACTTGTATCAAAAGCTCTATGGGACTTATTCCTAAAGTAGCTAGACTAGAAATATCAAAGCACTGCCACATTGCACTGTCATGACCACACACAGAGAACAGAAAAAAAGTACACCTTGTGTCATATGTCTTGCAATCTCATTAATAATTATTAATCATACTGTTTTTATAATTATTTTGTTATAAAAAATGTTATATTGATCAATAACTTTAGCATTTTATGATTTTTAATGGAAAAATCAATTAAATACTGACTGTAAATGCAAATTTATAAAGTATCAAAACCCACTTAAATTAATCAGCAAGATTATAACACAAAAAAAGCAAAGGGAAAGATAGGAACTAATTCTGAGATAAGCAGTCCACCAGAATAACCTTCCCTCTATTAATGATGCTATTGTTCCAAGCTGCATTTTGTAGAAAAAGCTCAATTATTTTGCAAAAGCAAATTTATTTTGACATTGTCAACTGATATGGTCAGCTTTCTCTGAGATAAACCGGTTATAAAGAAACTGATTACATTCTTTCTAAAGATAGTAGAAACATTTCCCTTCCCCCAAAAGAAGTACTTAATCAAATTCTGAAAGTCAAAATTGCCTAGAGTATTTGGTGAGATCAGCAATGATCCTGAAAATTGGAAAAAAACCCTTAAAAATGGTCTGAAATGCAACAGGACATTCTGATGATGATGGGGATCCCAGTGTGAGTAGCAGCAGTCAAAAACAACTCAGACAAATGTTAAGTCATCACAGGCTGAGCAGATCTGGCCCTGTTTTAAATTAGCAATTAAGGTGCTCTCACTGCTGTACACAAGCCAGTCTCCCTGATTTCTGTTTTACATCTACTCCTATTTCAGCTGCCCTCCAATCCATATAATGTCCTCACAGCATATGTTCAGAGAGCACGCCCTGCAGCCTACCCTGCACATTCCACATTTGTCTAGTAAAATTTCTGGAGGACAGACACCTGGGTGTTAGTGCAGAATGTTTGCTGGAGTCGCTTTCTCTGGATGTATAATGCTATAGCATATCAAGTATCTTATTTAGAGAATGAAAACCAGTCATTTTATTCTCCCATTTCAAGGAAAATTTTCTTTGGGAATTATAGTCAATCAAAAGAGGAGAGGCTAGCAATCAAGGGAGGTGATTCTCCCCTTCCATTCTCATGAGACCCCACCTGAAATGCTGTGGGTCTGTTAATGCAAGTTCAGAGGAGGACCAGGAAGATGGTCAGAGGGTGGGACCACCTGTCCTACAAAGACAGGCTGAGAGAGCTGGGGTTGTTCAGCTTGGAGAAGACTGCAGGGAGTGCTCATTGCAGGTACCTTGAGATTTAAAAAAAAAAAATGAGGGAGAGGGACTTTTTGGACAGGCAGATAGTGACAAGACATGGGGCAATAGTTTTAAACTGAAAGAAGTTAGGTTTAATTTAGGTATTAGGAAGAAATTCTTTACTTAGAGGGTTCTGAAGCACTGGAACAGGTTACTGAGAGAGGCTGGGGAGACTTCCTTCCTGGAATTGATCAAGGCCAGGTTGGACAGGACCCTGAGCAAGCTGGTCTCGTGAATGGATCCTTGCCCATGGTAGGAGAGTTGGAACTTGGTGGTCTTTAAGGTCCCCTCCTACCCAAGCCATTCTATGACTATATGATCATAGGCAAAATACTGCAGAATCAATTTCAGGTGTTTTTTTGCGTTGGAGTCTCTGTGCCCACTTCTTTGTACTCAAAAACATATTTTCCTACTTCAGGATAATTTTTTCTTTGCTGTTTCCATGTGAAATGTAAAATGGATGACTAAAATTGACTTCAGGCCCATTCCTGAAAACACTACAATGAAAATGAAGTATTTATAAATGTATAAACAAGTTAAAACCCCCAAATGTCATTTTTGCAGTCTCAGACACAAGAATATATAATATGATTCATCTTTCTCTATGTAAAGAACTTTGGAATTCAGATTTTGGGACATTAAAGGTGGACAAGTGTTCTTTCCAAATAAGTCTTTTTTTCTTTTCTCTTATCATCTTGCACATCAGCTGCAGCTATATAATTATGTCTGCAATGTCTTTTTCAAGCATAAGAACATCAGGAAGTCCTAATATACATCCTCCAGATAAGTGCTCTTTGCTCTCCTTTTCAGCTCCTCCTTCTACTGAGCAAGAGCTATGAATTGTTTTACCTTATCTTCTCATTTCCTACGGTTCACATTATCAAGCCTTTGCATGTTCTAGTTGAATACTTGCAATTATTTCTGTGGTATCTTGTGAGGGGAAAAAAATACTTCAGTGTGTATTAGGCACTTACCAAACAACTCCTTTGAATTATATTAAGAGAACCAGCATTGCTTTTCTCAGTAGTCGTTCTTGTTTGGGCTTTCAATTATTCTCTTCCAACTTTCCCTTAATAGTTGCATATATTTATAATTAAGAAGGCGACTTTTTTTTCCCAGCTGTGCATAAATGATGTCATGGCCAAATATAGAATAGTAAGGAAATGTTGTTTGTGTCAGATGATAATGCAGGGAGAATAAAAAATATTTTCTTCAGTAGCACTTTGCAAATAATTCATTTTTCTATTTAATGGCCCAACTGAAGAGGAATGAAAAGGGCACTTGGAATATTTAAACCTTCCAAATTTTCACTTGACCTAAAATGAAAAAAATCTTTAAGAACTGATAATGCGCAATCATTTATCTTTACAAAACAGTGAGAAAATACTACCATGCAACACAGCTTGTTGAGATGGTGCCAAAGCCTGGATAAATATTAATGCCTAGAAAGACTGCTGCCTGAAAAATGCCATTTGCCTGTTTTGAGGTAAACAATTATTCTTTGGAGAGAATCCCTCCAGATGAAGCAGGCAGCCCTCACAGCAGTCATTGCAGGACAACCACAACAGTAGCTGGAAGTTGTAGCCAACTCAGGAGGAGTCAGGGATCTTGGATGAGAGATCTTAGGAGAGAATCAGCAAAGCCAAGTGCAGCAGCAAGGAGCAGCATGAAGGCAGGCAGATGGAGAACATAGCAGCTGCTTGGGAGAACGCAGAGAAAGCCAGCTGAATAAAAACTAAGTGAGGAGTTCTGAAAGCACAAATGCACAAATTATTACTCATTCTATATCTGAGATGTTAGACAAGTATACTGCGGCAAAAGCTAGGACAGAGCCATCTTCCTATTGCAAATGTGACTGATGAGGAGAACGTAGTGTTGGGTGGGGCAGTGAGTCTTTAATGGCATAAAGAAAAGGCCCCCGGTCTCCAAAGGCTGATGGGAAGAATTGCAGAGGAATAAACACACTGCAGGCAGCAACATCATCTACTTTCTTCAGTGCTATAAGGAAGACATATTTTCCCCTGGCTGTACATAGCATTTAGGGTGTCAGCAGAGTGGGTGCTCGCACAGAGGGAGACAGGAATGTCAGTGGAATGGTTTCTCTTCTAATGTCTTGCTCTCTCTCAGACTTTGAGGGGACTGCTCTAGCAGACCTGCTCTAGAAAAGGCAGACTCCACAAGGTGTCCTGGTACACTGCAGTAGGCAAACTGGATATGCCAGTGCAGTTGTTGTGGTGCTCTTGATCCACATGCAATTGATGTGAGTGCATAAAGAAGATCAAAGCCTCAATTCTATCTCATGTTCCTCCTCTCAGTCTTTCATCTCTTTACCTTCACTTGGCAGAGGCAGCTTCAGTAGTTAATTTTAGGGTATCAATGGTTTATTTTGAAAAGGATGTTAAACTTGCCCTCTGCCATGCTGCTGGCTGGATTTGTGATAAAAAGGATCAGGAAAAAACAGGAATGCACCCTGGGACTTTTCAAAGAGCAGTGTGGAGTTGAGTGTTGTGGTTGCTAGGTGAAAGATATTCAAAAAACCCTTGTTCCAGGTAGAACAATGGGTTCTTTAAGCCCACAACACCAAATATGACTATTATTTCCAGCTTTCATGAAATAAGTGTTTATCCAGAGGAAATTTAATTTCTTCTTATCTATCAGCATAAATAGCTGCAAATGTGTACAGCGGGATTTGGAAATGTCCAACAGTTTCTCTGTGTCTTGCTCTGACCTGGTAGGCATGAGCTAGGAGGAAGAAAGCCAGTGCTGCTGGAGCTCTGCTTGTGCTGAGTAAATTTTTATATTTGTTAGTACATTTGAATGGATGGATATAGTGAAATACTAAAAGCAAAGGTATGGGAGTCACTTGTACCCCCACTACCCCCAGTACTGATCCTTTATTTCTGACTCCAGGAGGACCAGAACACTACAGACTAAATTAATCCGGCAGCTGGGGAGGGAGTGTGTATTTAAATTAACAAATTAATGGGTTTCCCATCCATGTCAATCTTTTTATTCACCCTAAAAGGGAAACTTCTAATAATTACTGTCTTTTTCTGTGCATATACAGTATCACATTCACATGATAACTGCATAGTTTGATTATCTGAAAATATTAATTTTGTTTAAAAAGTGAATCAATTACTAGGGGAGAAGTACAAAAATAACACATGTATCTTTTAATTAAAAAGTGTTACCTCATGGGGAAAGAAACAGCTACAGGCTTCAATATGTGAAAAAATTTTCCAGCTTTTTTTTTTTCCAGGTTTTGGTAGGAAAAAAAGTTAGAGTTATCACTTCTGAGATGGATGTAATTTTCATAAATATAAGGCTGTGGCTGTTACTTTACTGCTATGTCTTTGTTTTGAATTGATGAAAAGACAAAGCTTTTGGATCACTGCATCTGCTTGCTTCATAAAACCACCTGGCTTTTCCAAAGAAAGTCTGCTTCTTGGGTCACAGATGGACAGGAGAGCAGAAATTGTTTCTGGAATGTACTGAATTCAGATGACCACATTAAAACAATTATATGGGAACTATGATGACCAGTTTCTTCTAGTCAAAGAAAAAAACTGTGCTGCTGAACTCTTCCTGGAGTTACCTAAAATAGTAGTTTAATCAGGCATTTAAATTGTCTGTTCCTCTTCATCAGCTGGAAGGGGAATAAATATTAGAGCGATTAGTTCAGAAGACACCTATCTAGTGTCAAATCACAAGAATTTCCATGATCCTTGATACTTACACCTGACCATGAGGAGTCTAATTTTGTCTTTTAGAGAACAGTGCTTAGCCCTGTGTTAAAAAGTTCAGACATGGCTGGTCTCTACAGAGGTTATTTGCTATTGGCAGATAAAGGGATCAGATAAAGTCATTGAGGAATGTGACAGAAAAACTGTGGGGACTTCCTTTAAAAAGAAAAGAGCAGAAAACTCAGGACTCCGGCTCTGCTGAAGAAAATTCTTGGTTTAACGTCCTCTCAAATTTGGGTAATAGTGCAGTACAACTTTATGGTTACTTTCAGCAGTCTGAAGCTTGGTGTAAGCAGAGACGCTTATTTCATTATTCTGGAGTGACTGCTGCAGTGGAAAGAAAATGCTGAAACTCTTACCCCTTCTAGTGGTCTCCCAGTGGTCTTACCCCTTCTAGTGGTCTCTATACAGAACAGGCAAATACTAGGTAGTGGTAAACACTAGTTTTTACATATAACAATAGAAAGTAAAGACCTTTGTTTCCTTGTGTACCAAATTAATAGCAATCATGACTTTGAACTTAGGTGTCATTATCTGCTGAATAAAATCATTCAGCTCAGAGCCCCTTTTTTTTTTTTTTTTTTTTTTTTTTTTTTTTTTTTTTTTTTTTTTTTTGTTCTGGTGGAATTCCTATTAAATTTGAACAAATCTGCTGGAAAACCCATGGAAGATATACCGTGACCATCCCCAGGATTAGCCAAAATCTAAACCATTCCGTGTTTTCAATCTAAGAGAAAGGGAAACAACACAGAGCACATAGAGATTAACCACAACAGGAGCTGTGTGGGGTCAGACTGAAGTTCTGTCTAGTCCAGTATGAAGCACATAGTGAAGAACAGAAGGAAAAAGCAATATATATATATATATATATATATATAGGAAGAATAGAGATATTTTTCAAGAACAGGCTCACCATCTGTAGTTATTTGTAGCTGAATTGGAACTAGTCACAATGGAATCTTATACCCAAAGTTTTTCAATTGATCTTTGAATCCACCTTAAGTCTAGAACCCACTGCCCTGAGGCCCGGAATTCATAGAATCATAGAAAAGTTTGGCCTAGAGCAAACCTTCCAAAGGCGTCTAGTACAACCTCTCTGCAATGAACAGGGACGTCTTTCACTAGGTCAGGTTGCTCAGATCCCTGTACAATCTGACCTTGATGTTTCCAGGAATGGGGCATCTACCACCTTTCTGGGAAATTAATCTAAATCAACCTCTTTTAGTTTAAAATCATTACCCTTATCCTATACAAAGAGTTCTTCAGCAATATAAGAATTAACATCAAATCAAAATATGATAAATGTGTCTTTTTTGCTGGTTTTGATCTTAAGTGTTCTCCCTCAATATACCCCTGAAAGCCGAGTTAGGAAGACACTATATAGAAGGAAGAAGGACATTTATTTTAGCATTAATTAACTTTCTCCTATCAGCAAGTTCCCCTACAATGAACTTCTCAGGTTTTTTCCTTTTCAGATATTTTTAAGCAACCCTGCCATCTTGTTTAATTATCGAGAAGCAATTTCTATATATTTTCAATATCCTTCAATCTAAACAGAAGTGTGTCTTTTTCAGATACTTGCCATTGTGATTATAAGGCAAATTATTTATTTTGATATTTGCAGTTTAAGGAGCAGCACACACATGCCAGTTGTGTGTAGGTTTGAGAACTTGACACAATAACTGCTTTTTACGTCTTTTGCTTCTTAGGTTTAATTACCTTTCATCTGCTGACATAATTCTTTTCGTTCCATTCCCCAAACCCATGAAAGTTTGTCTCTTGCTTTAGAAGCATCAAAACAAGCTCTGTTCAGGGCTCCATAATCTTTACTTTACAAACTACAGTTTGAAATATTTCCTCAGAACCCAATTCTACCTACGCAAAACTGTGTGAATAAATCATTTACTTTTGCAAGATTCAGCACCCTTAATTATACACACACACGCACAAAATTAATTCAACCCACAGGATATTTTTCCCTCCTCTGAGTGCTGCATGTGCACTCCTTTGGTTGCATTTTGAAAGTTTTAAAGACCTCATGTAAAACCCTGATTTCATTGAAATCAATGACAAAAATCTTCCTTATCAACAGAATCAGAATTATGCCTTCCATTTTTATTATGTTCATGTATAATTAATTCATTGAATTTTATGAAAAATTACACTGAAATTCTACTAATAATGAGCCAGAAGTTTTGTTAGTGGTCTTACTTTGACCAAGAAAAGGAAAAGGTTTAAATATCTTCAGTGTCTACCTGTTCCATATTCCTTGCTTACCTGCTGACATCTTCAATAATTTTTTTCTCTCAGGTACACATCATACTGATTGTCACATGCTTATTCAACTAGGAAGAGGAAAACCTCTATGTATCCTTGACCAGAATGAATCTGTTTTCAAATGCTGTGGCTGCCACAAACCATTCACAGAAAACCACACAGCAGGGAGTGGGGAGGAAATGACAGGAAAATATTATCAAGTAATAAAATGTAAATTCATGAGTCATACATTACTTGCTGAAAGGAACACAAAGAACAAAATTATGTTTTTACCATTGACTGACTGGGAACATGACCAAAAGTATTGAATTTTTTGCTCTGACGTATAGGATAGAATCTAGTTATGGTAAGCTTCTAACCAGAAATGTAACTTGTATAGTTTTTAGAAATTCAAAATTAATGTTGTTCTAAACTTGCTGTACTTTGGCAGTAAATTAACACAGTCCTAAAATTGCAAAATTGAGGCTTCTGTAAAATATGCCTCTCTACAACTGACATCACTTGCCTAAATTGATCAGATTAATATGCTGTTGCTTTGAGATGTGAGAGGTCTCTGCACATTAATCACCAGAACCATCAGAGATAGCATGTTTAATTCCCATGACCCATGTATCCTGCAGGTGTGTGTATCTGTGTATAAGAGATATAAAGGCTTATTCGGGCCTCAGTCTTAAAACTGTTTTCCTCTCACCTTCCTAAAATTTTGCAGCCCTGGTCAGGCTCCCTGGCATAGAATTTTTTCATATACTGAAATTACTCAGAGGAGCACCACACAAACCTAATACATGGAACTGTGAGGTAGATCAGCTATGAGCTCCTTATCCTTCTGCAAGCAGAGTAATTTGGGATTATCATTCAACTTGTAGGATTAAGGTACATAATTGCAATGCCAATTTTCTCAGATTTGTGCTGTCATCTACAGAACATAAAACAGGAGAAAGGCTACACTATTTCTACCATATTCACATCATGAAGACAGACATGCAAGAATCATCATTTTTGTTATCAAGGTCAATTTTTTTCTGAAGCTCTGTCAATCTTTTGTGGTTTCTGCACAATGGAGAAAGCCATTTTTGCCCACAGATTCATGCTACCCTTGAATTATTCCCACAGGGTTTCACATGTACCCACCTGCAAAGACAAAGGATCTCAGGAGATAGCTGGTCTCCACCTGTCATACAGCTCTCGGTACACAGAGCGGATAGGAAGGGTGGTGGGTAGTTGCTGGCATTTTTGATAGGAATTATCTAATTTAAATCTATGGGCATCTATATTAGAGGCAGCAGCAACTCAGCTATTCACCTGAAGTTCCAATATAGCCAGTGGAGAAAAATGTACTTATGCATGATTCAGAAAATGCATTTTAGACATCTGCCTTCAGATGAGATTAATGTCTTTCCAAAAATGACATTTCTCTCTATCAGTTACAGTGTGAGTCTAGACAAGAAGTCCAGATGTAGGAATCTATGTTGCAAATCCTACAGTCAGGTGATTTTACTTTCCCATTTTCTTCTTCATCCAATGACAGAAGACACTTTCTTCACAAAGAAGGATAATGAGAAACAACCTGAATCAAAATTGATTCCTTTCTAAACATTCTGGAAAGGCTTCAGCCTAGGAAATCTCAGCTAAAAAACTGTCCAGAAATGGAAGCTACTGAAAGAAGGTCAGACTAGGTTGCTAAGGACTTTGCACATCTGGGTCTTCCAGGAGTGGTCACCATTCAGCCTATTGCAGGAACTTCTCCACCGCCTGACTGTACTCTCAAGAAAAACTTTATCTTCTTTTGTTTCAACTTATGCCCATGGCTGTTCTGCCTTGCACAGCTTTGAGAATCATGGCTCCAGCTCCTTAATGACTCCCTGTAGGTGCTGGGGGAGCTGTTAAATATTCCCAAAATCATGCCTTCTCCAGTCTAAATAGGATCAGCTTTCCATGTGGGGCAAGCACTCCAGCCCCATGATGCTTGTGGTTCTCCACTAAGCCTTCTCTTTCATGTTTGGGGGAGGCAAAAAATGAACATAGGATCCAGCTGTGTTCTTGGCATTTTCCCTTGTTTATTTTTATGAGGTTTCTGTTGGCACCTTCCTCCAACCAAGAAGATAGCCCTACCCTTGAGCTTATCAATGTTACCCCAACTTTGTATCACCTGCAAACTCAAATGGAATGCATTCTACCACCTCTGCCAAGACATTGCCAAGACATTAAACAGGACAGATCTCTGCAGTACTCACCACAGACACTCACACAGGGCACAGCACATTAACCACTGGTAATCCAAACAGTTTTCTACCCAGGTAGTCACCCACCCATCCAGACCATTATGTCCTAGCCTGCATATGCTTGAAATTTGCTCCTTCATGCTCTTAGCTAGAGCAACAGAATCTGATTAACCAGATAAGAGAAAGCTTCTCTAGAGCCCTGTTTGACTGCTGTGTGTGGAAGAGGACGTTTAGCTAATCCATCTTCCATGGACCTACAGAGTCTTGCTTCAAAAGCTGCTCTGCATAGCAAAATGAGTAGCCAGGTGGGTTCCCTCAGGTTTGCAGACATATTCAGAATTCCCAGGATCAAGATGGGATGTGGTGTGGTCTTTGCCAAGGTCTGGAAAAATCCTCTGTAAATTATCCTGGAAGGTGGAATGCAGAGTCAATGCACATGTGGTGTATGTATGTATGGAACCTGTCAATAAATGTGTCTGCCTAAAGCTGGCTTCAGTGAAGGCAGGAGGCTTTCTGGCTCCTGACCTCCTGCAAGAAGCAAAGGAGATAGTGTTAGATTGAGGAGTTAGAGGTCATCCCTCATACAAAGCCAACAACGACTGTCTCTCTGCATTCTCACTTGTCAGGGAAGGGTAGTAAAATTTAGCTTTGGCCTGACTGAAGAACCATGAAGCAGAAAGTTAAGCACAAAAACTTTACAGTTATTCCTCATGGTGTCCCCCAGAATTCTGCTAGTTTGCAGGGAGATACCAGTTTCTTCTGTAGGTTTAAAACACAAAGAGCAAAAGCTACAAAATGGCAATTAAGATTCTCACAGAAGATTATGTCTTTTCTCAACTGTACCTCATGAATCACTTCTTCTGATTAGCTTGCACCTTCTGTGAATCAGCAAAGTAAATGAATCATTAGTTGTGCTGTGAAAGTAACCACTTCATTCAAGTAGATGGCCAGTTTCTCCAGAAATTATCCAAATCCAATGAAATCACAGACAGAAAATTAAATTACTTTTATGAAAGACACTTTCAAGCTAGTTTGTAGCAGTCTCCTTCAGGAAATTCTACAACATCCCTGTGCAGCAGAGAAAAACACAGGAAAAAAAAGAGCAGTGAAAAAAAAAATTTAAAAAATAAAATAATTTTAAAAACCCCACCACAATTTAGCAGAGTTGATTATTAAATGAGCACTAAAAGCAAATATTTTTCCTGTTTTTCACTGATGTAAAAAACAACCATAACTTGAGATGCTCCTAATTATATCAAATATTGGAAACCATCCCAGGCTTCTCAAGACATTTAGCCAATTTCCCATGGAATAACAGAATGTTATCATACACATCAGAAAAATAGGCTTCATATGCATAAATGGGAAATCATAGCTAAACAAAAGTAAAAGAAAATGTAGAGTTACAAACACAATGCATACCAGTCTTTGCTAAGCTGAGAATATTTTTTTCAGCTCCTGCTGGGTAAGGAAACAGACAAAATGTTGATTCAGACAAAGCTCCCCACATTCTCTCTCCCACAAGATTTCTTGCCAAGATTTTGTTTCAGTTCAAATCTCCTGTTATAGCCAGCACCTGATATGTAAAACACAATACTTAATAAGAAAGTTCTTACTAGAATAGAAGTTCACCCAAAAGGATGGAAGGCTAGAATGCTTCCTTTGTTTTTGGGTAACGTAAATTCGAACATTGACATCAAAGGTGTACAATTTGTTACTTGAGTAATTACAAAAAAAAGGAAAGTTGTATATAACATAATAACAGTTCCCTAAATATAACCTTTTACATTTATGTAGGATATTTTTCTATTAAATGTTCAAATTTTCCATCATTAAAGTGAAAAAAAGTATATATTCATTAGAAATCATCTGGATACTTACCTAAAAATTTCAAAAAACCCATAGATTAAATTATAAGGAAAATCTTGAATTATCTATTGGCTATTATCTAAGATATCATCTAAGCTATTATGGTAGCTTATCCATAGTGTTTTCATGTATGTAGAAAAGATCCCTCATATGCTTCTAGATTTAGTATAGGTTAAAGATATTCCTAGTGTGTATCAAAAATAATTTCTCTTTTAAATGGTTTCTCTGCACCCAATCCTAAATGTGAAATATTAGTAGCAATACATTATTTTGGTCTTCTGTATAATAAACATTATTTTGTTCACAAGTCACATATTTATATCATATTTACAGAAGAATATTTCTTCAAAAGCTATCTGTCCCTTTTCCTTTTCACTACTGTAATCAATAAATACAAATTTTAGAGATGCCTAATTTTACACTCCAGTTAAAACAGTAATTGCTAGGGAAGAGCTAGACTCAAAAATCAAGCACCACATAATCCTTGGCACAGAAGCTAGGAAATCAAATGGAATTTTGAAGATTTTTAATATTCAAACAAGCTCTGGGTTAATTTCAAACCATTTCTAACAGAACTTTAGATGTCAAGAACAAAAGAAACCTTGCAGTTTTCTAACATAGAATTGTCCTTTAGTAAAACCAGAGGAGGCAGGGTATCTAATTTCACTTTGGAGTTAAAAAAAAAAAAATTGACTGGGGATTTTAAGATAACACTTAATAAAATTTCACCTCTGTGTAGTTTTTATTCATTAAAGATGTTTTTAATGCACAGGATGTTGCTAAAATAGAGTTACAAGTTGATGCACTTGCACTGTAGTTTAATATTCAACTAAATTAGAACAAAGCTTACTGTAAGTTAAATGCAAAAGGTGGTATTACTCTAATACAATACAGACATTGGATCTCAGTGAATTACTCTTTTCTCCCCTTATTTTCAGTGGAGCTGTTTCTGTGGTTCATTTCACTTCATCCAAAATTAAGCACTTCCATTTGCCAAAAGGACTTTTACTCTAAAAGCACCCATTGTCTGCAAAGGAAGGCACAGGGAACTAGCTCGGGTTCCTATACAAGAAACACCTAAGAAACAGTGAAAAAATAATGTCTATGAGGTCAGGTCCTTTATCAGGAAATATACATTTGGGTTGATTTGGATGTCCCAGAAATGGAGCTTGGCTTGGTAAAGCCAGCCTGGAATCATAGAATCATAGACCCATTTGGGTTGGAAGGGACCTTTAGAGGTCACCCAGAACAACCCCCCTGCAATAAGCAGGGGCACCTTCTACTAGGTCAGGTTTCTCAGAGTCCTATCCAGCCAGCCCTTGAATGCTTCCAGGGATGGTATATCTACCACCTCGCTGAGCAACCTGTTCCTGTGTTTCAGCATCCTCACAGTCAAAAATATCTTCTTTTTATCTTACTTAAGTGTGTCCCTATCTTTCTTATAAGCCCCTTTCAGGTACTGAAAGGATGCAATAAGTTCTCAGTGAAGTCTTCTCTTCTCCAGGTTGAACAATCCCAATTCTCTCAGCCTTTCCTCATAAGAACAATGCTCCGTTCCTCTAATCATTCTTGTGGCCCTTCTCTGGACTTGCTTCAAAAGCTCTGTTTCTTTCTTGTGCTGGGGACTCCAGAACTGGATGCAGCACTGCAGGTGGGGTCTCACCAGAGCAGAGGGGAAGAATCCCCTCCCTCTGCCTGCTGGCTATGCTGCTTTGGATGCAGCCCAGGACACGTTTGGGCTGTATCCAAACTTTCTGGGCTGTGAGTGCATGTTGCTGAATCATGTCCAACCTCTTATCCACCAACACCCCCAAGTCTTTCTTGGCAGGGCTGCTCCTGATCTGTTCATCCCCCAGCCTGTATTGATACTGATGGTTTTTCCAACCCAGGTGTAGGACCCTGCAGTTTAATTTTTTAAACCTCATGACTTTCCCATGGACCCACTCCAAGCTTGTGCAGGTCCCTCTAGACGGCATCCTGTCCTTCAGGTGCATCAGCCTCACCCCTCAACTTGGTGTCATCTGCAGGTTTGCTGAGGGTGCACTCAACTCCTTTATCCATGGCATTGATGAAGATACTAAACAGTACTGCTCCCAGCACAGCCTCTGAGGAACACCTCTTGTCATTGATCTCCATCTAGATATTGAGCCATCGACTGTTATATTTTGGATGTGACCATCCAAACAATTCCTCATCCACTAAACAGTCCACCCACCAAATCCTTATCATTCCAATTTACAGAGTAGGCTGTTGCAGGGGATCATGTCAAAGGCCTTGCAAAAGTACAGATAGATGATATATAGCCCTTCCCTTGCCCACTGGTTTAATCACCTCATCATAGAAGATCACTAGGTTGGTCAGACAAGACTGTCCCTTGATGATGCTGTGCTGGTTGTTTTGAATTTTCTCTCTGTCCTCCACGTGCCTTATTCTTGGAGGATCTGTTCCATGATCTTCCAAGGCACAGAGGTGAGGCTGACAGGTCATTAGTTTCCAGGGGCCTCTTTTCTACCCTTTTTAAACATGGTTGTTTGCCTTTTTCCAGTCCCCTGAGACTACACCTGACTGACATAACTTTTCAAATGTCACGGAGAGAAGTTTGGCAATTATATCATCCAATTCCCTCAGGACTCTGGGATGCAGTCATTCTCATAGACTTATACACACTCAGGTTCTTCACATCATGAACCTGATCTTCTCTTACAGAGAGAGGGACTTTCCTCCCCCAGTCCCTGTCTTGCAGTCCATCCACTTGAGAGGTGTGGGAGGAGAGATTGCCATTGAAGACTAGGGCAAAAGAGTTGAGTACCTCAGCCTTCTCCATTGTTATCAGTTTGCCAGTGGCTTTCATTGCAGAGGGGTACACTTGGTCCTTCTCCTTCTGGCTGACATAACTGTTATTCTTTACATCCTTGCCAAGTTCAGCTCCAGATGTGCCTTGGCCTCCTGACTGCATTTCTACACAAAGAGGCAGCATACTCATTCTCTTCACAGGATGTCTGTCCCTGGTCCCTCTGCCTGTGCATTTCCTTCTTGGCCTTAAGTCTGATGAGCAGGTCTTGACTTAGCCATGCTGAGCCTTCCTTGTCTGATTTCATACACGTGGGGATCAAGAGTTCTTGTACTCTATGAAAAGATTCTTTAAAGATCTGCAAACTCCAGTATGCTGCTGCCAGCTGTCAGCTTGTCTATGTCTGAGACCTGTATTATGCCACAGAGAATGTGAGGACTTTTTTTTTCCAGATCTCAGAAAATAAGGTCTCAGGAAATAAATCCTTTTTCATTTCCTGGTTTCCTGTGAGCAGTGAAGTAAGGCGGCTTCCTGTTTGAGATGAGCTGTGGAACAGCTTATTATGCACCCAAGCAAATAGCCTGTTGCACTTAATATCTCTGAGATAACAAAGCCTGTGTACTAACTAGGGAGAAAAAAAGGTAGATAGGTACCCGTCATGATGTCCCTCTGTACATGAATGCTGGATAAGGGGAGGGGATAATTTGTGGTTTGGCAGTTCTTTGACCCCAAACCTCAGCTGGAGTGATGCAAAATACATCTCAATGCTTCAAAGTGGTGCAGAGCTGATTCATCGAGTGACTCACCCTGTTAAGGATGCTCCTTAGCTGTAGGCTGACCAGAAGTACCAGAGAAGCTGGGAAGTTTGTGACCAATACAAATAAATGAAAAACAATCCGTTCAGAAAAGCCATAGTTTTTTCAAGAGATACTGCTCCTGATTTTTGTTGGCACAGCTGTTCTTGGGGTGCCCCACAACAAGGAAAATGATGCAGGATAACACAGGCACCTGAGCAGTTCTCTAAGAGGGCAGGGGTGAGAATGGCAGATGGAGAGCAATGTGACAGGATAGTATTAGGTAGGACTTGCCCATATAATAAATATGTGGAAAATCTCCATTTTTGGCATTCTTTTTAGTGCAAGGAGTGAAGGGGGTTGGGGGACACAACCTGTGAGGGTCACAGCCTCTTAATCGTGTTGGTTATCAGCAAAAACGGCAGGCGCCTGCCCCCAGCTTTGCCAAAGCAAGCACCAAAAGTGCCTTGCTTGTCTGGTGGTTCATTACAGGAAGAGCACAACACAGTGCTAAGGGATAGCTTTATCATGTGACAAGATCATTTCCTTCACAGTTAGGTGTTTTCAGGTTTGTTTGCTCTTTCCTGTCATGGCTTTTACAACTTTTAAATGTCTCAATTTACTGTAATTAAACTCTAAGTTTAATAGATCAGAGACCCCATGAACTTTCTAATTGTGTAACTTGCTTGTATTTTTTTCTTGGACTTCACACTCTATTTTCAAATCCTACATTGCATGGATTTAGAGTGGAGTCTTTTTTACAATTCAAGTAATATTTTTTGTAGATAAAGCCTTGTTTTCCCCGATCACAGGCAGTTTTCCTTGGTAGGGAAGGATAACATATTTTTTTATCCTGTTCTATAACATAAGCAGAACATTTAAGGTACCAGTATTCTGAAATGATAATCCAGAAAATAAGGAGTGAGCACTATAATAATTTGGCTACAGATTTGACTTATAAAGTAAAAAATTCAACCTTTTCACAATGCCACTTCAGAAATAATGTTGGGTTTACCATTTTTATTCAGATAAAGTCAAAGAGAAAAAAATAACAGCTGGCCTAATCTAGTACTTTATTTATGTATAAAAGGCTGGATGTGATTTTTGCTATATAAGAAACACACTGGTTTTCTACTGGTAGCATATGTATTGTACAGTTTGCAGCCCCAATGACATTAACAAGATCTTGAAAGTCATAAAACTTCTGTTCTGCCTGCTGTTGTTCACCTATTGTTCTGTCAGAGAGAAGAATATATTATCCACTTCCCTATGAAGGAGCAGCAGTTGTTTGTACATGGAAGATTAGCGTAGCATGGGATGCTTCCCTGCTGGAAGGTGTTAATAATCTAAAGAGTATGAACAGATGTTATCTTTACAGTAATTACCATAATATTTCCTGATTGACTACACTATGCATTCACTTATTTTTTCTTAACTGAAACTTCCATAAGAGTGATCCATTTATTCTTTTGTTGTTGTTGCTTTGTTGTTGAGATTGTTTCCAATTTATAGACTTATAAAGTTCATAAAATGATTATAAAAATCAGAAAACAGATGCAGTGACTCGCAAGTACTGTTTTCTAAATTTTGATGTATTTTGCCTTAATACAAACAACGTGAACAATAGCATTAAAATGTAAAGGGCTACCTCCACAGGAGAGTTAAGGAAAGAATGAGAGCCAAATTAAAAAAAAAAAAAAAAATCAAGATTTTTTTTATATAACCTCCCACTTATTTATGGCAACCTAAATACCAAGACTGTATGTTCAGGTTCTCTAGACAAGAGCGTTGAGCAACTTCAGGTTGCTCATATTGCCTGGTAGAAAATACAGAAGAAACAAGTGAATTCAACATTACATATCTCTGAAATTGCTATAGGTCAAGTTTCAAGCCCAAGGAGCTCACCTTTTCAGCTCTTACTCTTACAAGAATTCTAATTTGTTAAATTGCTCCATTGCCTCAAGTAATGAATTTTGAAATAATTGAGTATGAAGAAAACTTACAGTAAAAAGCCTTCTGTCATGGAATCGTAGAATCATTAAGTTTGGAAAAGACCTTTAAGATCATTGAGTGCAACTGTTAACCCAGCACCACGGTGTTTACCACTAAACCATCTGTTCAAGTGACACATCCACACACCTGTGGAACACTTCCAGGGATGGTGATTCCAGCACTTCCCTGGTCAGCCTGTTCCAATGTCTGACCACTTTGTCAGTGAATACTTTTTTCATCTTATTGAGTCTAACCCTCTGCCCCGTGCAAAAGGAGACAATCTCCTCTGTTCCTGGTTCTTTCTATTTATTCTTATAAAAAGTCTTCATAAAAGGCATTTCCAGCAGGATAGATAAATTTGCTGAAACCCACTGTTCTGTTGGTGTTTTGAGGGACACTTAGGAGGATGTACTAGACTCCACGTTTTACAGTAAACACTGTAGAGTAGCTGAGAATGCAGTGCAGAAAGAATGTGCACGCAGAAATTCGAGTGAATAGTTTATATTTCCCACTCCACTTATCTTTTCTCATGGAATTAAAATTCAGTGCTGAAATAGCTTCATGTTGTTGCAATGGGTTGGAGAGTAGCAATCATTACTCCTCTCCAAAATGGTTCATTTTGCTGTTTCTTATTCTGGGTAGCTAGCAATAGCTTACAATGTTCTAATTTTCTTCTATGCAATCTGCGAGTCTTATTGTCTTGAAAATGTTTCCTTTTTAGTACATGGCTCAACAAAAAACTACACATCAGTTTAGGTTTGCAAACCTGAGAATAAATGGATTTAGTCAATCTGGAACTGATTGAACTTACATTGTGTGTTTAAAGTGCTGTATTGGAAATTGCAAGTAGTTTCCTTATATGAGGACATGCTAACAAATACTCTTTTTTTCCTTATCCATCAACAACAATCCGTCCTCAGTCTGATTCTTATTTTTATTCTGATGAAATCTCTTTAATTTCACAAAAAAATGGACTTGCTACTTAGACCTACCCTTGGTTCATTCTGTCTCCTTCCTCTAGTTCTTGGAAGCTGTGTCTTGAATTACATGAAAAAGCACCATAAATCTTGTCCCATCCATTGTGTCCCCATCTGGCATGTTGCCCATAGCACAAATTTCTCTTGAGATGCTGAGCTTAGATACTAGCTTGGACCTAGTACAAGTGCTTTGGTGATATTTTGGATTGCATGGCATGGAATATGACAGTAGAACTCAGGACTTACAAATCAGCCAGCACTAAAGTAATGAGAGAGGAAGATTTATTCTATTTCAGAGACTCACAGGTATTACAAAGCTCCAGTCTGCTCTCACTGAAGTCAACAGGACACTTTCCTTTGATTTTAATAGGAGCTGCATCAGTAGAGAGAGTGGAAGCAGAGATGTAATTTCTCAAAGTAATAGTCTTCTTTCCTTTGCAAGGATAAACTATTCAGCTTTCCATTTCTCAGTGCACTCTTGTAGGTCTCAGCATTTTTGCTAGCTTGAATAGCATCTGTTTCCATTAAGTGCTGTATGCAATGTAGGGCCATTTGATTATTCACAGTGGTATCAATAATATAATTACTCTTTTTAAAATATAATCAACCTGCACAGAATTCAGGCTGGTAGCAGACAGGCATACTAATGTAAAAAAATTATTGAATTAAGCAATCATTTATGTAGGGACAATGTGAAGACAAAATACATTAGAGTTGTAGCTTTAAGCTAATAAAAGGTCATTTCCCAAATTATCATTCCTATAATTGAATTTAAAATATTTAATCTAATATTAGAATTAATTTTACACTGCTAAATGTAAAGTTAAAAAAATAGATCATCTTCATACTGATTTATTTAAACTATCAACCTAATTCAACCTAATTTAGAGTCACGTTTCCACTACAGCTTTGGAATAGACTTAAGCAAACTCATCAATAAAAAGAGTCAAATGATATCTTCTTTAAAAGCTATATATGCAGTGCTTCAGTGTTTAAGGACCAGGAGATACCAGAATAGGAAATGCCAGAGGACAAATTGCCATGGTTCTTTCACTGGAAAAAAATAGTTTTGCATAAAGCCAGCAAGAAAAATAGGATAATACACCCTGCAAACAAAATTGCCTTTTTTTTTTTTTACTAGTTTCATTATTATTCCTCTTAACATCTCAGCTGAAGATAAGTGTCACATTATAGGAGAGAAATGAGATAGTTTATTCTTGTAGGTTCTGAGTCTTCCCTTTAATTTATTGTTTCTGTTTAGGAATTGTAGCCTTCAATTTAGTGTTCCCACTGAAACTACTCCAAACACTCCCTGTTTGCCCACTCCCTCATCTCCCTCTCCCTTCCCTTGCAGGTGGCCTGAGAGGAAAATTGGAGGTACAAAAGGTAAAGGTCGTAGGCTGAGATTAGAAGAGTTCACTGGAATGAGCAATGAGGTAAGAAAATGAACAGTATTTAGCACCAATATGAATAGCAAAAGTGTGCAAGAGAGGCAAATGATCCATATTCCAGCACTCACCACTATTCCATGCTGAGCCAAACATTATCAGACTGTCACCACACTACCCCAGCGCAAAGGGGACCCCTTCTCACATCTCCAGGAAATGACAGGAGGTGGTATAGAATAACGTCTGAGTCCTAGCCATGCCTCCTCCTGGCTACTGCAAAAATGAACCCTGTCCTGGTTAGAACGGGACACCTAGTAATTTACAGGTTGTTTACCCTACAGCCATCTATGACTTTAGAAAAGGACTAAATAATTTGTTTCTACCATCTCAACAACCTAATGATAAACAGATATTGGCCTGTATTGTTTTTAAACATGTGAGAAAATGTCCCAAAAATACTGAAAGCCACAATGCTTCTGAATACAATTAGCAAAGACAGCAGCCATCAGAGGTCTCTTACTAAGGTAATGTTTTAATATGAGTGTAAAGATGGTGCAATTATTTTCTGAAATAACTGATGGTTAATGTAGACAGTTTTTTAAAAAGAATGTACAAAATGTAAGCAAAGAGATACCAGCAACAACTTATGTAAATTTATAATCATTATAGCAAATGAGGCAAATATTTAAATCAGTGCCCGCTCAGAAATCCATAATCATCTCAGCAAAAGATAATCATTCAATGACCTTTCCTGTTTAAGAGAGTTGTGTGTACTGAGGTTTTGCAATTTCACATGACACATTTGCCATGATTCAGTGTCCATCCATTCAGTAACTACAGGACGTGTACAGAACATCTATATATTGAGAAGGCAGCAAATACTGACATAGTTCTGCAGGAGTCACAGTTCAGTAAACTGTTTAAAGATGAGGTTAACTGTCTGGTTAACTGAGGATGCGAATAAACTGCCTTCAGATTTACAGTCACACATGCAAATGAAGGCATTTGCATCTGAAATAATGTAAATTATTTGTTTTGCCACTGAAAATTTTATAGACTATATAAAGACACAATAATAAAAGAGAAGGGGTTCCCAGTACTCCTCTGCTGTGATTTCATTGGCCATATCAGAGTAGTATTTAATGTTTTACTTTAAGGTCTGGCTAATAAATAATATGGCTTGCTCTAGGGCTGTTTCTATACAAGTCCTCATGACAATCTGAACTCCAGGCAATAAAAACTTTAAAGTAACACAAGCTTTTCAACCTAACAGACTCTGTTTAGGTACACGGAGGTAGCACAAGTTTTGCATATGAGTTTTATCTCACTAAAGCCCTATTTTTAAGAGCTGAGGGACTTCATAAGTGTCAAGTCCTTGGCTGAGTTAGGGTGATTTTATCTGAGAAAAAAAGTATATTGGCAAAGGGGGATTATTCAAGAGTTTTGTATATCTTCAAGGATTTAGCCCCATGCCCATTTCCAGAATCAGATGTATTGATTATATTTATTTTGATTTTTCTCCAGATAATTGCATCAACCCAAACATATTACCATTTAGATGAGTTGTTCACATAGACCCAAATAGAAAAGACAAAGCTAATCGATGAAGAAGAGAATAAGATATTAACTAGAGAATCATACATATCTTCCGTTAACTTATTTTCGTCAGAAAGAGAATGTGAACTTCAGGCTAAAAATGAAAGAAATCTTCAAGTTCACTGAATTTATCTCTCCAAAGAAAGTCAAAAGATTCATTATCTATAGCAGAGGAAAAAGTAGGAAAGGTAGATATATAAGTAATGTTGAGTATGTTAAAGGCTTTCAGCTGGTTGTTTATTTCTACAATTACTTTGAGCAATAATTGACACATCAAATAAAAAATATAATTAAATTAGAACCATCCATTATTTCATAATTTTTCTAAGTTAAATAAATTATTAAATGTTCATGGCCTATTTCATATTACGTTACACAGTCCTAGCATGTACTTCTATTTCTCTCAGAACATGACACATTGACACATACTAAATACAACTACTTTCTCTTTCCACTTTCCAAATTCATCTCATTTGTTTAGAAAAACCTGTTGAGCTTTCATTTTTATATCATGTCCTTGACAAGGTGAGTCCTTGTAGCCTGGAGAAATATTGGTCCAATCCTACCACATGCTGTCATTTCATTGTAATAAAATCCTTAAACACATGTATACCCTTAATGTGATTCAAACAGTCTGTGTCAAGGCTAAGCTCTTTCAAGATTTTTCTTCATTTTGGGTTTAGCTGTATGGCTGATTTAAAGATCAAAATAAATACTGTTTTCCACTCAAGAATGGGTAATTGCAAAAGTTTTATATTTTCCGTGTATTTCCGTTTTATCTCTAGTGAATACCCACAAGTCTTAAAACACTGGCAGCATTTAAACTCAGGTGTCTCATTTCAAGGTTCCTTGTAAACTTGCAGTAACAACCTGCCCACTGCCAGTTATTTGCTGATCTGAGCATAAGCAACAGTATAAAAGGCAGACAGAATCAGAGTCAGCCATAACAATGTGTCTTGAAAAACCTCTAGGCTGTCCAAGTCTTGTAGGATTGGCTTGTTCAGGCAAATTTAATTGTCCAAGCCAATTTATGCATATCAATGCAGCCATGGCATCAAGAAGACGCACATGCACAGTATAAACCTGGCTGATCCCATGGCTGAAATCGCTTTTCTGACGCTAACATGGCTTTGGAGCAAAACCATCGCCAATATGAATTTCATGTCACTCAGAAGCACAGAGAAGGGGCAAATAGTCCCCTTCATTTGGTATCCTTTTACACCTACCTAATTCAAGATACCCTGCATGTAAGAGCTGTTGAACTGAGTGTGACCAAAGGACAAGCTCACTGATGAAGACACTGAATCATCAGGAGCAGCTGTCGACTCCCTCCAAGGCAGAGGGGCCCTGCAGAGAGACCTCAACAAATTAGAGAGATGGACAATCACCAACCATATGAAGTTCCACAAGGAAAAGAGTAGGATTCTGCACCCGGAGTGGAGAAGAGGTGAAAAGGGACCTGGGGGTCCTGGTCGATGGCAGGTTGAATATCGGTCAGCAATGCCCTGGCAGCCAGGGAGGCCACCCATGTCCCCAGGGGCATCAGGCACAGCATCACCAGCTGGGTGAGGGAGGGGATTGTCCCACTGTGCTCTGCACTGGGGCAACCTCACCTTGAATATTGTGTGCTGCAATTTAAAAAAAAACATTAAGCTATTAGAGAGGTTTCAAAGGAGGGACATTATGATGGTGAAGGGCCTTGAGGGGAAGCCGTGTGAGGAGTATCTGAGGTCACTTGGTCTGTTCAGCCTGGAGGAGACTTAGTGGAGACATTGTGGTCTTCAGCATCCTCCTGAGGGGAAATGGAGGGGCAGGGACCAATCTCTTCACCCCTGTGACCACTGACAGGGCCTGAAGAAACAACACAAAACTGAGTCAGGAGAAGTTTAGGTTAAAGAATATTAGGTAAAATTTTTCACCCACAGGGTGGTTGGCCACTGGAACAAGTTCCCCCAGGGAGGTGATCAGGGCACCAAGCCTGACAGAATTCAAGAAGTATTTGGACAATACTCTCAGGCACATGGTGTGACTTTTGAAGTGTCCTGTGCAGGGCCAGGAGTTGGACTTGATGATCCTGATGGGTCTTTTCAGCTTATTTTATGGTTCTATGATTCAGTGATATTTATGTGTACCCTTCAAAGGCTGAAAGGCATAAAATAAACAAGTCCTGGAAAAACCACACAAGTAAAATGCTGAACAAATTATATAGCATAGAATATATTGATTCTATCGTAAGAAAATAACCAGTTAATATTAATGTGCTTCTGACAACAAAGCAATACAGACAAGTGCTATCAAACTTTCCTCATGAAATCCTGAAGACATTTCCCAGATGTGTACAAAAGGGTTAAAGGCAAAACTCTATACTCAGACTGGTTTTCTTTCTGTTCTCCCATTTGTCCATAAAGATAGCTTTAATTAGTACTTGCCTGGAAACAATTTTGGTATGTATTAAGTGTAATCAGTATGAAGAAAAGCTGATGAATAGTTATAAAAATAGCATCCAAGCATCAAAGTAGCTTTCATAAGAAAAAAATATTATTATATGAGATTGTACAGAAGTGTTGCCATGTCACAATTAACTGCTCGATCTGCATGTCACATTAACATAGCATTAGGAACAGTGGTTACTTCATATTCACAGAATCACAGAATCTCAAAATTGTTAGGGTTGGAAAGGGCTTCTGAAGAGTCCAAACCCTTTGCCAAGGCAGGGTCACCTAAAGCAGGTTACACAGGAATGTTTATTCAAGACACTTTTCAAGATTCACACAGGGAAATCAGAGCTAAGCCTTATGTCTCAGATTAAATTTATCTTTATTTAAAATTATATTTCAATTATATTCATCCCACTTTCACAAGAAAATAATAAAAAAAACGCAAATAGTTACATTTGCTCAATGTTTTAACTACATTGCTAGATTTCCAAATATTATAATTTTTGTAATAGTGGGCATTGCCTTAATGTCCTGCTCCTATCACTAAGTGATCAAATGAGAATCTATTGTTTTTTTTAATTTTGCATGTTTCTTGCCTTTGGTTAAGAACATATTTGAATACATAAAGTTGTATTCCAAAAAGAAAAAGGTTGAAAAATAGGTGTTTGTATACATAAAGAAAATCTTCAATATATATAGGAATTTAGGGGGTGTGAAGTGGGGCATTTTGTGGGACTTGGAAAACTACAAATGTTAACAGTAGGCTCACAGTATCAAGGCATCACTTAAGGAGATATCTAAGTCTACAGCCTATTTCAACTTCCCCACAAAATCCCCTTTTTAGTAAGTGGGAAGTTATAGCAGGCAAGGAATGACAGGGAACAGGGAAGTGAGCTAAGATGACCATGGAAAGTGAGCAGAGGAGTTGAGTAGAAGGGAAATGCAAAGACATGACAGCACAGAAAGGGAGAGGAATGTGGTGGGCTGGCAGAAGACAGAAAACTGTATGTCCTGTCAAAAATGGAAGGAGAAAGGCAAAGTAGGAGCAAATGACTGGGTATTGTGCATTACAATACTTTCTGACAGGAGCAGTACATGAAAGACTCCATGGACTACTAATCTGAGAGTTGATGCCAATAATCCTAAAAAGCTGACAAGTGCCAGAGTGCCAAAGCAAGTCCCCTGTACCTCTCCACAAGACAGAAAAATTCAAAGAGCTAATACCTTTTATCTGAGCTCATAACATATTAAATATAAATAGTCACAAAAACAATATTTTAATTATTAGTGCTTTCTTTGGGAGATGTGAAGAGGAAGTTGCAGGAAAATTAAATAGAATGTAGAAGATCAAGATATCACTGAATTGTAGCCTTTCTTCTGCACAATGGGAGTTCAATACAAACTCAGGTGGCTGTGAAGATGAAATGAAGAAAGGCACTTATAAAGAGCTATAAAACAATGATTTTAGGTTTCTTCCTAGAATCCTGGCACTGATGATGGGAAGAGGAATACACAAGAACTGTTGGGTAGAGACATTTGATTATTTCTACAGAAGACCTGTGTTCATTAATGGCTCAAACTGTGCCTTCAAAAGATGGGAGGGGACCAAAATGAGCTACCTCTACCTACCTACTGCTTTTCACAAAGACAAGACTTTCAGGGATATGGAGTGAGGACTGGAACTGCTTCTAGCCTGACAGCTGTATCTCTGTATTAGTGCAGATTTGAGTTTGAGCTAGCAGCCCACATAAAGGGCATATCATTAATTCTTTCAGGTTCAAAGTTAAATAGTGCATTTATATCCACAAGGTGCTAAAACCAAGTGGGGAGGTAAGATCTGATTCTGTGCACATCCAGCTTGGGCTGTTGTGCATCATATTCCCCAGTGCCTACAGGAGTGACTGTGTTATCCAACAATTGCGAACTCTAAAGCTTCATGGTTTTTAAGCCTCAAACAGTTACTCTTATAAGCCATGATTATGCTTTTTCTGGTCACTCTGGGGAGTTTTCTGGATGCAAAAGGTAGTGTTCTTGGGAGGGTACCAGGGACACACCAGGTTTTATTCCCTTTTTAAATTCCAGGGGGACATCCTCTGCAGAGTTTTACTCTTTTTAAGTTGAAAAGCATTTGAACCTCCTTTGCAGACAGATTCTTCAATCCCAAAACTGTAAGATGCAGTTCTTCATAAAACAAAACAAAACAAAACAAAACAAAACAAAACAAAACAAAACAAAAAAAATTCAAATTGGATGCATTTCAATTACCCAGTCTTTTCAACTCTTGAGCAGAATCATTACATTCATTCCAGAGGTAAAATAAAGCTGTGTGCTTTTCTAAGGAGAAACGAGGCAAATTTTTACAAAACATACATGTGAATTAGTCTGCTTAGACTTTATCTATTCCAGACATTTCTGATCTCCATGAACTGATGGATTTTTCTACTGTGAAAAACTTAGAGCATTATGCATTAGAGGTCTGCATTCCTGCTTTATGTTTTCATCAATGAATATCACAAGAGAATCCCAAAGTTTAGAACATGATGGAAACAGGACACCTCACTTAACGGACAGAATGGAAAGTTAATGTGTAGTCAAATAAAGAAAATGTTAAAAAACAAAAAACAAACAACAACAATAAAAATACCCCACCCAACCAAACAAAAACAACCTGCATGATCTAACTTGGATGAAAAATAAAAGCCAAAAGAGCTTTTAGGGAGGCAGTATGTAGATCACAGTCAGGAGTCAAAATACAGATTTTGCATTCTCTCTGTGAATTTACTATTTGGACTCAGTATACTCACAGCAGGCTTCTGTAAAAGATTATTATTTCCCAATATTTGGTTTGAACCACTGGAGTGCCAGACCTTTTCAAAGACAGAATATTTGACATAATTAACATGATATAACAATTTTTTTTATTTTTTTTAAGAAGTGTAATTTCTGCATTTACCCACAGCCATTTTACTAAAATTTATCCTGATTCCTATCAACACATTTTCTCTGGAAAAAAAATATTCTAGACACAGGGGGAATAGCAGAATAGGTTTTTTTGTCTGTGAAGCCATTGACATCAATAGCATTGAACTTGCTTGATCCAAAATCTAGTCTCACCTGTGAAGTAGAATGGTATGATGAAGTTTTGTAAAGTTAACAGACTATGATTAGCAAAAGAGCAAAAGCAAGGTCTGTGTCTTCCTCTTGCTTCTTCGTTCTTCATTATGTAACTGATATATTCTCAAAAAGAGTGTCAGGTTGAACAGAAACACAGCTGTCAGCAGGAAACTATGCAAAAAGAACATGAGTAGGCCTTCTAAAAGAGGCACTTGGTTGTTAGGAAATACCTATGACTATCTCCAGCCCTCTTTTAAAACCTCCCTGTTTTGTTTTTCAGACATAAGAGGGTTGGGAACCCAAGTATTAAAAGTTATAGTCCCATCCCCCCAGCCAATGTCCTTCTTTGCTCCATTTCTCTCTCAAGGAATTATAATAATAATGGTTAATTTTTGTGCTTTTAAAGGATGCCAGAGACGTCATTAGAATAATTTTTCTGCAGCAGCATGAAGGGGAGCAGTATCTGAGATAATACTTTCTTTTATTGGACTCTTTTTTAAGCATTATCTCCCTAAATTTGCTTTCTTTTCAGTGTTAGTTCTTATGATTTCTGTTCGTCCCTTGTGCCAGGTGTCAGGTTCCTTCATGTTATTTCACATTTCCACTGTCTGTGTTTCATTCATGTTTATTTCTCTACCAACTGGCAGACATTCCTGGATGTTAAACTGCAAAAGTTTAACTAAGTTACCTCCCACATTCCTCTTCCAGCATAGCCAGCAACACTGTAGTATTTCCATCAGAAGGAAGCCCTGGAAACTGCTTTTCCCTCAGCATTTCAGCACTCCCTCTTTCCTCTCTAGGCATTCAGAGGCAACTATCCTGTAAAAGGTCTTTGATTTGCAATATTGTCTTATAAAAATATTATGACATGGTGTTTATTCTGATGAGCAGATTTGATTTTTCAGTCTGTCCTGTTTTATTATGGGAAGTTAAAATCACCTTTGCAGTCCAAGGAATGGAATCAATGTAAATAGAGAGGCTGTCTCATTCTTAGATCCTGAGCAGCCCAGGGTGGAGAAGTCAAATCTTGTTCTGGTGCACCAGAGAGATATGAGAAAAAATAAGGAAAAATAGGCTTAGGGGGGAAAAAACTTGCTGTTTTTTTTTTTTTTTTTTTTTTAATGAAAATAAACAAAAAAAAAAATAACTGCCAAAAAGATGCCAGTATTGAAAATTAAGATCTACAAAAGCCAAGGGAAACAACCTACAATACTTGGAAGAAGTAATCGGAGAAAAAAGGTGATGATTTACCTACATTAATTTTGGTGGGAAAGGAAACTGTCTAGCTAGGTAAGCTGTATTACCTGACAGTCAGGAGAATAGTACATCTGCTGCCCATCAGTTTATATCTGTTCATAGGCTGAAATTGGTAAAGAGCAGCTGCTTTTCATTCTTCTCATGTTAAGGCAAGCCAATGACAATACCCAGGATCTCCAGAGATGTTTATTAAACTTGCATTTGCAAATGTCATACAATTTATTATCTCTGCTGGACACCCAAGTGTTTCCTAAAGTCTTGAAGACAAGACAGGACAATGAGCAAAAGGAGGAATATTTAAATGATATCTAAGGGAGCTTTCTGGCCCCAGGATGTTTCTAAACAAGATGTACTAGCATTAATTAAGACTCAGGGTTCCAGCCCAACTCAAAGAATGTGGTGTATTTTATAAATTATACTGAGAACATCTTTCAAATAAATTGTAATAAGAGAATCAATCCCATTAATTGTTCTTCTTTTTAGAGCACAAAATATAATGTCAAGAGATTTTTCTATTGCTTAGTGGATGGAGGTTTTCTTAGAAATACGAATTCAACTGAGTACTGTATTAGCTACATTTTGGTGGTGTTTCTCAACTTTTATTATACTAACACTCCTTTGCAACTGTTGTTCCCTTTTAGGATCTTATGCCCTACTGGGTTGTATCTGTAATTTTCCTCTCGGTCAGCTAGATGGGAAACAAAATGCAATAAGGCTCTCCAGCTTGTAATCAGAGAAGGTCATGGAAGTCCCCTCTATATCTAACAGCTTCTGACAGGGTAGAAATGTTCTGCTTAGATTCACAAATGAAAAGGGGTTAGCCTCAGATTGCTTATATGGCTCTGCAGAAAACAGACAGAACTGAAAAATTGTTGAGGAAAACCATCTCAGATATGGCTGTGTTGTTGGTAAGAAAAATTTTGGGTGGTCTGTCATGGGAACAGGATCCTCAGGGAACTGGATTATCCCCCAGTGATGTGCCAGAGGTCAAAGAGTGTCTGGATAATGTTTTTACTAGCATGGTTTACTTTTAGGCAGGCCAGCAAGGAGCAGGGAATTGTATTTAAAGATTCTTTTGTGTCTTTTCCATTTTGAGAGATTCTATGATTATATAACATTCAGGCAATACAATCCTTTCACACCCAGAAATCCTACCATCTACTGTGTAAAAATACACTGCTTCACACCTGTTCTCACCTCATGCCTCACTAATAATGCTTGCTTAAACATCACCACAGAAACAAACTTTAGAGGAATGAGATCAGGAACAATTTTCACCTTTACCAACAGGGCAGGCAACATGGTGGCATAATGTCAGTATAAGAAATGTCACTCTATCTTAAACTATTAAGCTTTATTAGCTCGCTGTTTTAGAGGTTATTAACCTTTCCAGTGCATAATTGGCTCAACAGTAACATTTATATAGTCATGAAAACCATAGGTGATTCTTACAGTATCATCTCTTCAGACATCTTTATTCCTCTTTATCAAAGTAAATAGGTCTAGAGCTGCATTTGAAAACATCCTGCGCAAGCTCCTAGTCTATGTTTTGCATTTTAAAAATCCTTCACATGAAAGTACACCTAGGTTTGAACAAGCTGTAGGTATTAGTGTTATAAATATACACTTTATATGTCTTTTTTTCTTAAGCAGTGCTTCCTCAGAAAACAGAATGCAGATGTAACCTTACTTTCTAGTGCCATCCTTACTTTACAGTTAAGGTGATCCTGAGTGGGAAACTGGAGCCATCTTAATTTTGCCTTGCTTTAGACAATTACAATGCATGTCAACATTTGAGCTTTGCAGAGCAGATATTTATATGTGGATTTGATATTTTTATCATGTCTCTAGGGGCCTGTTTCCCTCTGTAGAGTATAAAAGAAGTGTAAGGTGGACAGCCTAGATATAAACATCTAGGATGAAATTCAGTTACCTAAAAAGAGGTGCCTATTATCATTTCAAATCTACCAAATTATCTCATCTTGTTTCAAGACCTATCCTTCTGTAGGTCCTGCATTATACCTAACTGAAGAAATTACCAGAAATTTCAGATAATATTGGGTGTCTGAAATGGTCCTAGAAAGCTCTGTCTGGAAACTGAAACCTGCTTCTACTCCTGAAGCCTCTGGGCATGATACGTTAAGTCCATCAATTTGCTTCACAATTGCACTGGTTGGACCCTTAAGGAATGGGTACAAGGGTATGTGTGGAGCAAAGCACTGGTGCCAAAGAGCTGAAACAGGAGTAGGTGCCAATGTTTAGACAAGTAAATTATCACATGTGGGGAGCATAAAGCCTAAGTTCCAGACAGAGTCAGGTATCCTGACATAAATATCAACCTGCATTCTGTACATCTAAGTTCTCATTATCATCAGTGGTGATCTGTACCTTCATGTAGTTGCCTATAACAAGGCCACAGTATGGACAGGGATGTCTAAAGACATCTGTTCAGGGGATAAAACATTGTCATCTGCACCATCCTTTAAGAATGAGGTGGATATGTCACTGGACTGTCCATTGTATGTCTCCATCCTAGGAGCTTGGGCATCGTGTCATGTACAGACAGCTACGGTTCCTGACACTCAGTGTCTCAGTCCACAACTGAACTTGACCCCTGCATTTGTGGGATTTTTGGGGTCTCTTTATAGTTTTTTGCCTCTAGAAATGCATAAGAGACCAACTTGTTACATCTAAATATTAATGCCAGCTCTCCCAAATCTCCCAAACTCCTGTGGAAACCTGTAATCCTCTCAAGCCAAGAAAATGTCTCTCTTCAACTTCTAGTGGAGTAAGTGTGTCATCCCTCATCCAGGGACATGACTTTTTCCTGTAGCTCTGGAGGAGCCAATCCTCTGGACTGCAGCTGGTGTTTTATGATGATAAGGAGGAGTGATCAGCTGTTCTTGTCTTTGCTTTGTTAGTCACTTGTTATCAGCACTGTAAATCACTATCCAGCATGGGATACATGATAGATAACTTCTAGCACAAAACAGTTTGATGATTACAAAAAATAACCCCAGTAGCAACCCTCAAATACCCCAGAAATATATTTTGTAATTTGAAACACTGGTGGTGTGCTCCATCTGATATACACACCTGCTCACACATTACAGCCCTGGCCACTGGAAATGAATTTTTGCGCTGCAGAATAGGAATGCTCATGTGTTGCTCAATTACACAGAGAATAAGTAACCATACAAAGTTCCAGCTCCTTCTTTTTCACTTGAAGGTTTTATATACCCCCTCCCTTTCAACTCTCTTGCTCTGCAAAATGAAAGAGAAATAATTTTAATTTTAAGAATGCAAAGAAGTGTTGCTTGGCAACGCTATGGATAAAAGATAGTCTGTGTCTGGCCTATAGCATGCCTCTTCAGAAACACTTCATATAGAGAAAGCCCTTTATTAACAACGATGGTTATTGAGATTTCTTTTTTTTTCCCAGACCATTTTAATGTATAATTCTTTTTTCAAAAGAACAGAACTAGAATCTTTTTGGCTTTATTTTAGGAAGAAAATTGTTCATATTTCACATAGAACTGATAAGGGGGAAAATTTGGTAGGAACTTACCAATGCACAGTTATTAGCACAACTATCACGGCAATTATCACATTCCTCAGCTACGAACATTTGCACCATTATGTGCTTTTGACTTCTAAAACCAGCATGTACTTTTTCATGCATTACTACTAATTACTAATGCTGCAGTTTCTTTACAAAGCAGGGGACCCATCCTGATTTTTGTCTCTACTGAAAACAGGGCCATTCCATTCTTCTTCCATTCTTTGACCATTTGTTAAAAAAGGTGGTGTTTATGCAAAAAAAAAAAAAAAAAGTCAGCATATTTATTTCAGTTGTTAATGACAGTCCAGTTGTTATTGAAGTGTGTGTGTGAATTCCAGAAAACAATTTTGTGGGATCATTTTTGAAATTAACCTTGCAGAATTGCTCAAGCTGAAAAAGATCATAGAGAGTGGCTCGTCTAGAGCTCTAGAGGAAAGCTTTCAAGAAAAGTGACAAAACACAAAGGTGCTTTCTTCCATCAATACTAAAGACATTTTAGATTTAAACTCAGGGAATGTGCATTCTAAGAGAGCAGATATTCACTCTTTCTAATGTGGCATGTGCACACATGCTAAGGTGGTCTGGGAATTTGAGCCTCCCATATGAGTATAGAAGTAGGTTAAACTAAGCAATCAGGCCAGCTGACACTACAGGAAATACCTTGAGATGAAGAGATTGGTATGTCTGAAAACGAAATCACTAAACTTACAAAAAGCATCTGTCTAAACCACTGGATTAAAGAAATGGTTGCTTTGCAGGCCCAGTCCTTAACTCATGAACTATCTTCTCAGTGTTAGCCAAATAACAGCTTTTCCTTACTGAGTCTCTCCGCAGACCACTGAGAAGCCCTCAGCAAGTCCTGTCTGAGCGAGGAAGTTACCAGAGCAGAGTGCTTGGCCAGAGGTTGCAGATATATTACCATAGGGTTTACAGTTTGAAACATCTTTCTGCTTTGTGAGTATAATCTTACTTATTCTGTATTTATAATTTCCACTATAGAATCAAGGCTAAGTTTCCATTCTTTTTGAAGAAGACATATTTGGCCTAGAAAAACTTTATGGTGCACACATTATTCTCATTAAAGTTTCTCAATTCACAGACACAAAAAGAAAAAGATGCACTCCTAGTGCAAAGTTCTATCTGTATATTGATTCACCATCCAAAGGAGTTATTGTTACTGGATTACAGCATTTTTCAAAAGTCCATTATGAAATACTTTTTGCTGAATATATTTACACTATGAATTCTCCAGCTTACAAACTGCACACAGCTGGAAACTGTGGACTTTGAATAAATTAGAATATTATTCTAAAGTCGAGGGTAGATTTAAATATCAGATTTGCACCAGTGTCTACTAAAACATCCTTAATGAGTCCCCAGGGCACAATAAACTGCAGCTATTCTGCACAATTTTGAATGAAAAGCCCCAACTATCAAAGCAAAATAGTCTTATTGAAACATCGATATACTTTTTTCACTTTCCATCAATTTCACTCAGAACCTCAGATTATCTCCACATGAAAGATAATGTTACTTGTAAGTGTAAGTCATAATACAACTAGCTAAGGTGGCATTATTTTCCTTGGGCTATACACAATTGACCAGGCATGGAAAAAAAATATGTAAAACTCTTCTGACAGAAAGATTTCTCTGCTTTTCAAAGAATTCAGACATTACCCAGTAAAGCCTACTAAAACAGCAACATAAGAAAATTCTATTCTTCTTAGCTGTTATGACATACAATGCATGGTGATTAACACAGAGGAATATGCGAGAGGTCAATGAGCCAATGGGATAAGTAACCAAAATTAGCAAGTGATCATTATACCATTTTTACTGCATCCTCTTTCCCCCATTTTCTTTCAAGCGTCTGTGAGATTTTTGGAAGATATCAAGATGCATTTTTCTCAGCAGATTTTTTTATTACTTTTATCACCACAACTTCATGTTTTCCAGAACTATATGCTGCAGTTCTCCTTAATCTTTCATTCCTTACTAATTTGTGGACAACAAGTTGTCCATGAGCCAGCAGTGGGTCCTTGGGGCCAGGAAGGCCAATGGCATCTTGGGCACCACCAGGAAGAGCATTGGCAGGAGAGCAAGGGAGGTGATTCTAAACAATGCAACAGACAGAAGGAACAAGCAGAGTTCATCCAAGCGTGTTGAGAAAGGATTAGAAACACAAGCAGTGAGTACTGGCAACATTTATCTGAGGTTTTTTTCCCTAAGTTCAGCGTTTTAATGAAGAAAAGCAAGTAAATCTTAGCTATTAAAATTATGGAAATAGCTGAATTAAGCATAATGGACACAAGGACATGCCTTTGGCAATCTGTGGACAGCCTTGCACTATACCTTAGAAAAATTTAAGTGTCCCTTTTCTGTGAGCTGTCAAATCTGCTGTCCTTATTTGGATAGTATTCTGTCAGTCTTGTAAAAAGCTAAATTAGTCTTGCAAGATTGAAGGGGACATAAAAATCTGTCTTGTATATTGTGATTTGTATCTCATCTTAATGTCAGAACTTCAGTATTTGAAGAAAAAGAAGTAGGTACTTTTCTCTGCAGGGAAGATGACAAACTTAAGAACTCTTACATGGTCCCTGAACATCCCAAAGCCACCGCAAACAGAGCCACTAGGAAGGAAGTAACCAGCTCTACAGTGTCATAATTTTTATTATCTATGCAGTACTCAAAAGGGTAGTATCTGATTCTGGTAAATTTCTCACAGCTTATTTTGTCCACTTAAAAGTTGTAGAATAACTACAGCCCTCTTTCAGGTTTGTACTCTACAGATCTTCAGACCAAAGAGGAAAAAAACTAGGTTTAGCCCTGTATCTTCCTTATGGACTTGAAGTTTTATTTTTAATTTAACTCACACAAAACTTGTATGAACAAACCTATTCAAAGAACACCTTTGTAAGGAACACAGAGAACACAGGGGGCAAAGGACGGTGTTGCATACATAAGGTCTCACAGTCTGGCTGAAACTCTTAGATTTCCTTGTTGAGACTTAGACCTAGCTGAGGTTCATCAACTCAATATACCTTCAAGCTCAAGTCCATTCACATGAACACCAGAGCAGGTGTTCTCTTAAGCACCCCAGCAGGCACCCGAACGCAGACACAGCGCCACAGTTTCCCATGGGTTAAAACATTGCTTGCAATAGATTGACAAATGTGATTCATTGGAGTGCAATGAGTATGTCCCAAAGGAATACAGTCTGAATGAAAAATGAGAGGAGCATAAAGTTCAGTCAGTTGGACCCTGGTTTTGCAGATAATTAAAAGAAGCTCCCAGCATTCCCTGCGGATGCATATCTATGTCCATTAGCAAGATTTGGCTGTCATAAATATGCTCCCCTTAGTGTTTTTTTTAAAAACTTGATATCAAATCCTTTTAAAAGTGGGCAGAAAAAGAAACCTAAACAATTTTGCTCTGATGTGCTGGAAGGCAATGATAAATGAACAATATAACTGCAGAATAAGTGGTGCCTTTAAATGGCCAGCAGGGACATACTCTCAGAAATGTGAATCTTGGCGCACAGCAGAATTTGTGAAAAAGGGAAAGGTCTGTGTCAGGTGGTTTGGGGGATTTTTTTAGGGGATTGTACTCCAGTCTTTCCCACCATCCAATGAATTTGGCTCCAAGATCACTAAAATAATTACGGCAGTCATTAAAACACTTATGGTAATTGCTACCACCTGTTTTAGCTTTTGAATTGGGGTTAAACATTGCCTGTATGTGATCTTCCCTCTTCAAAGTGCAAGTCTTTATTTGGAATGGAGAAATGTTAGAGTCTTCAGCTGATCTTCAAGTAAAGACGTATGGAGATGATTGTCATGCAAAAATATAACAAAACTTCCTATGGTTAAATAATTTTTGTCCATTTAAAATGGACAAAATGCTTGCTGTAGAACAGGCTACATCAGTCCTTATTTAAAATATAGAACTGCCAGTAGCCAGGATAATTATATTTAGTATTAATGTGAAGATGAATTTTACTCAGCTGACAGGACTCTCCCTTCTGATTCAAGCTTTAGTATTTTTCATAGTGCAGTGAACTAAAAGTGTTTTAGTGTGGGGTTTTTTCCTCATGAAGAACCACAATCCTGAGCAATAGCCACTTGTGATTATTAGAGATTCCTGGTAGTGTTCATAAGCCAGTGGTGAGTGAGCCACGTTTTCACAATGCCTGTGAAGTTTTTCTGAAGGTACTACTCTTCGCCTACTGTCCTGAGCAGCAAATGAGGAAATACAGGCTACAGCTGACATTGACATCTTGCCTGAGCCACCTGGGACCTTCCATGGGCACTGAATGGGGAAACTGTGCTTGGTAGGAGGACTGGTCCAGGAAAGGACACGCGTTTTCTCTGACCTACAGATACAAACCAGTATATTAGAGGAGCGATGAACCGTGTTTCTCCAAGTATCCAAACGTGCACAAGCAGCAGTTTGCAGGCCTGTTTGCTCTCTTGATGTGTGGCTCTGCTGAGAACTGTGCTGTGCCTGTGGAGTAATGTAAGCAGATCCCAATTACCCTTAAATTTGCTACCCTGCACACCAAATCAAAGACACTGAGATAACACTGGCTGCAAAGTTCACCTAAGAAGCTCTTTATAGCCCTGAGCATCCTATGTGAGTGGCAGGTAGGCTGAAGCTGCTCCAAGTAGGACTGGGTATGATTTAAACCAAAGTGAGCCAAGGGCAGGTTGAGAAAGGCATGTGAGCTCCTAACTTATATAGAGAGATCTGCCTATTGCACCATGGGATCCTGTGGCTGCCCTGGGTGTCAACACAAGAAGAGTCTGCCCTGAAGCAGGATGGTCCAGGCATAGTCCTCCAGGGCCAGCTGCAAGCGGCAGCGTTGGTCCCCTGGCTGCCAGGCTGTGACAGGCACTGAGCAGCATTTGCATAAGTTTGTCAAGTGTGTTGTGACCTTAACTCTGCTGACTTTCAGGAAGTTTAGGTTTAAGGCAGCTAAACACCCAAATGATTTTAAAATGGAAATTAAATTCTAAGGAACATATGGCCTGTCCACACCACAAAACAAATATGGCAGATTTAATCTAGATAGCAGGGGCAGTAACGGGAGGGGATAGTTTTTCAATATCAGCATGTGCTGCTAGAAGGTCACATACAGAATCAGCTCCTGGAGTCAAGAGTTTGCAGCTTAGCACCTGCCTCAGATAAAGACCGAGTTGATGCATCTTTACTACTTTTCTTATGCCAGTTATTTAAACTAGTAAACATAAATGTGCAAACAGTAGGGATGCATTTATACTAGTGGATTAAGCAGCACTTAATGGTTAAATTAAGCACCTTTTCATGGTTAAGTAGGTGAACTCTGGGTTTGTTCTGGTCCAAACCAGTCAGTGTGATACAAATAATTCCCAGGCGTAGTTCAGGAGTCAGCACGTGCAAGGGACGATTCTCTGCACACATACAGTTTGCAGGCAGGAAAATCTGCTGTGGGAGATGTCATGGTTTAGCCCCAGCTAGCACCATTATTATTATTGTTATTATTAGTAATAGTGTTGTTGTTGTTGTTGTTAAATTGAAAAGGAGAGAGAGAGAGGAATAAAGGCCAAGAGAGGCAAGTGATGCACAGTACAGTTGCTCAACATCTGCTGACACATGCTCAGACAGCAACAGGCCCCTTCCACGAGTTCCTGTTACTGAGAATGATGTTCTACGATATGGAAGAGCCCCTTGGGCAATTTAGGTTCAGCTCTCCTGGTCATGACTCTCCCCCAGCTTCTTGTGCACCTCCTTGCCTGCAGAGGATGGGAAACTGGCAAGTCCTTGAGTTAGAGGAAGCACTACCCTGAAACACTTAAGACATCAATGTGTTATTAATGTTTTTCTCATACTAAATCCAAAACACAACATTACACAAGAAGAAAATTAACTATCCCAACTGAAACCAGGACAGGAGAATATTAGTTTCTTTGCAGACATGGACCTTGCTACCAATCAATGACCATGATTGCTCCTAGGCACATTTTGTTTTCTGCTCTAAAAGTAGTCTTTGAATACAACATTTTCACTTTGCTCTCTGGTTATGCTCAACATTTCAGGCATATTTTAAAGCATTTATTCCTTAATGTTTTCGCAGCTTTTCCACTTCAACACTTACTGCAACTCTGTTCCACCCTGAAGAGACAGCTGGGACCAGCTTTGTCCAAATAACTCTGTTTACTATCAGAAACCTACAGCTGCAAAGGCAATTCAGTAACTCACCTTATATACACACACAGTGCTTTCAAAGAAAGACTGCTTATATACTATGAAATTTGTGATTGCTTTCCAGGGGTTAAAATTCCTCAACATCCTCAGCAGTACATTAAAGCAAAGTCTATGCACATGACCCACAGAAGAATGACAGTGTACTCTTGCAGACTGCCAGTTCAGACCAGCTGCAGATTGTGATTTCAGGTCTTGAAGCAACTTGCAATAAAACTGAAGAAGAGATCAAAGAGTATGTATGTATGATCTTCTTTTTTTGTTGTTATTTGGGGGCCAGAAGGACTGTTTCTTGGTGTGTCCAGCCATAGAGGAAAATTAGGACTGCAATCTATTAATCATCTTAAAGTTCCTAGAGACTCATGAAAAGCAAATTACACTGCCTAAAAATGTAAAAATCATCTGCTTCTATTTTATGTGAGTGCACGGGCATAAAAATGGAAATAATCCCCTCAGGACACAATCCATGGAGAAAAAACATAACCCTGAGTTATAAACAGGAAGAGATTTTTAGGGCATTGCAGGGGATTTAGTGAAGGGATCCCCATTCACGTTAATAGGAGGCAGAGGGATGAATCTCTCGCACTGAAGAGGAAATTCAGCTCTTCACATCAAATGTTCTGACAACCAAGCAGCTTGCCACTGCCTATGCACCCAGCCAGAAGCAGGGATGAAAACAGTTAATTGCTTTCTGGTGTTGAAGTTGAACTGCGGTTACAATATAAGGATAAGGCATCTGGAAATAATGCTCCTTTTAAGAAACCTGGGAAGTAAGTGCCTGCTTTGCTGCACGGGCGTGGGATCCCTCACTCTGCAGATCTCTGGCAAAGTCTAAAATGAATGTCATTTAGATTAGATGAGATTAACCTTAAACTTCATTGCCCATGCAAACAAGACACTCTAAGTGAACTGACACATTTGCCAACCATTTTTATGAAAACATCAATTATTGTCTCTGCAAAACTTTTAAGCAAATTACAAGCCAAAATTAGCATAAAGGCAAAACTAACTATTCTGTTGTAAGGATCTTGTGTTTTTTATATAATATCTGAAATTTTTTTTATGTTTCATAATGTTTAGCAATTTAAACTATGAAACATGCTGATGTAGTCTTCATTCACTGCATTTTCTTAGCCAAAATTTGTCTTTTTATAACAGAAGACATATTGACAGGAATCTACTGGACTAAATTACAGATTTCCCTCAATTTTGAAAGAAATTCAGATTTCATTTGCATCTTTCTTGTGCATCCAAAAGTGAGGGGAAAAAACAATGGAAAATAGGAATTAAATCCAGTGAAGGAAATAATGTCAGTGTGTAACAACTGGAGATTTATACCTAGTTGTCTGTCTAAGTTTTGTGGAGCCAGGAAGAATGGGAGGAGTTTTTCCCCTGAAGTGGAGGGAAGGCACAAAGTGCTATGAACTGATCACAACTGTCATTCCCCATCCCCCATGCCACCAAGAGAGGAGGAGGTAGAGAAATTGTGAGTAAAGTTGAGCCAGAGAAGAAGGAAGGGTGGGAGAAAGGTGTTTTAAAATTTGGGTTTGTTTCTCATCATCCTACTCTGACTTGTTTAGTAGTACATTAAATTAATTTCCCTCTGTGTTGCCCATGGTTGTAGTCTGCCCTTGCAGATTTTCATAACTGGGTCAGAGCAATTTGATCTGTCTTTGAAGCCAGCACTCTTTTGGGCAGGGTGTGGACTAGAGATCTCCACAGTTGTCTTCAAACCTAAATTAGTCTCTGATCTTATGCGAGGTTGAAAATACTGCTCAATTCCAGAAACAATTCTACAGAAGAAGAGACATTACTATAATCTTTGTGGAAAGATGGCTGGAGGCAAAATTAGAGGAAAATGAGAAGTAATATTTACATCCTAACAGAAGCACAGGAATTATAGGGTGAAATGCAACTGCTATTCCCTGAATGGAATGTGATTGACATGCTGGAAACCTGTTCCACAATGATTCCCCACACCTACAATCTGCAACTGCAAGCACCTGCTAAGGGATATGGAATGGAGAGGGTGGAGCAGCATGGAGGAAGCACAGCCAGGCTCTGTTGAAACCCCTGCAGGGAGGGGAACTCGATGATAACATAGGTATTTTGCAGTAGAAAAATTACAAAGCCCCAAGGGAGATAGGAGATGCCCTACTGCTGAGCCCTCCTCAGATGAACTTGATTCATTATAATCTCATGGTAATATTAACTCACACCTTCATCTCAAAGTTTCCTGCCTCCAAGGTACAACCACCCCTCACTGTGCATGTGCTTATATTTTTTACTGTATCCTTCAGAGTGAAGCAAGAGAATTTTACACCAATCAGTAACAAAGGTTTGACTTAACAAAGGTGTGTTTCACTGGAGTCACTCCAGCTCTAAACATAAAGAACTAGTATAAAAGTAGGGAATGGGAAGAAGCCAGGGAAAACTCCATGATAAATTCTGGGGTCAGTTGATGGGTTGAACCTGTCTTCCATTCCAAAGGCATGCCTGGTGGGTAAGAACCATACTCTAGTCACGCTGAATTGGGGATTAGAGCTTATCTGTGCATTGCTTTGAATACATTTTTGGAGTCAGATACTATCACTGGCAATCCTTGAAACTTTATCTGTCACAATTTTCTATTCAAATTAAATGTAAAATGTTTAAAATCAGAGAGAGTTTTTCCATGAATTGCTAGTGTGGGTCCTTCATAGGCACTGACTGTCACCAGTAGCAGGCAACATACTCAAATCATGTAGGAGACCTGCTGAGGGCTGTCCTTTGAGCTGTTGATGTGTGTTCCTCAGTGAACAAGTCAGCTGAATCACCCTCTGACCCAGAAAGACTGCTCAGTGAAGGGTGCTCCTAATGGGACACTGGCAGACTGGTGGAGCTCAAGGGTCTCAGCTTTCCTGGGGTACTGACAGACAAATCAAACACTAAGGGTCAAATATATCTCCCCTTTCATATGATAATCTTCATAAAGATCTAGCCTGAGCCAGGAGGGCATCAAGAGGCCTGTGAGGCTCAAATTCACATTTGGAGATCATTCCTTATCTTTTTAATCACTCTGCGCCGGCACCTGTACATTTCTAGTGTAAAGTAATATATGTTACACCATTCTGTTTTGAAAGTGGTCAAGATTTGCCTCAGAAGCTCTTTCAAATATCATTAGAAACTGCATTAAAGTGAAATTTTAGCATACAGGAAAGTTTTTGGTGTAGTTTCTGTTCTTTGCTTCACTGCCCTTTTCCTGGACAGTGGCAAGGCAAGGTGGTGTGGTTCTCCCTCTCTTCACCCCTCTGTAACTTGTCCCAGGCTTGCCGGGAATGTGAAGCCTCATAATGGTGTGGCTGAATTGCACAACTTTGGCTCAGACTTCTAATTACTCGGTTCGAGAATGAGCTGTGAAAAAGTATGTGGAGCAAAGATAAGAAAGATAAAGTTGCAGACAGGTGAGAATGCTGAGACAGGATCACTAGTAGCTCTAGCATTCAAGAAGGAAAGCACTCTCATGGAAGGTTATAAAACAAAAAAAAATTGAAAGAAAAAATCATAAAACCCACAAACAAACAAAAAAAACCCCCAAATGCAATGTCAAAAGGTAGCAGCTCAGGAGCAGAACCTATGCTATGCAGCAAAGCAGTTCAACCCTCTTCCTGACTAATGCCTACCTGGCCTGCAAACACTTCTTCAGTGCCTTGTTTGGGTGGAAAGTATAATAAATACTAATAAATGTGTCTTCATAAGCACAGCTAACTTTTGGGTGTGTTGGCTAAGACATAATTGTTTTACCCCTTAAAAGTGTGTATACCTTGATTGCGGGGTCTCATTAAAGGGCTAAACATGCATGAGGAACAAGTGTCCCAAAGAGACACCATCACAGAAGTGCAATTCTGAGCTGTGCAGCAATGTTTGGGTTGCATTTTGGGGCAGAAGAAAGAACTTGTGAATCTGTCATTTTATTAATTAACTTGATTAGATGTAAAAACATGTAGGTTGTGTGACAAACCCCTTAGAGCATTAATGCCATTGTCAGGGACAGCTTTCTATGTGGTTTCTCTGCCTGGCTATTTTGTAATTAATGTCACTCCCAAACAGGCAATTCAAGACCAGCATTTCTCAAGGGTTTTCAATGTAATGTCACTCTTCTTTTTACAAACTTCGAGCACTGAGCCATGAAAGGAAGAGTATCAGCATGGGTTTAAGCAATTTATGTGTAGCTGATTGCAGTTTGAAAATTATTATTCTTAAGTAAAACTGCCTGCCTTCAGTTCATAGTAGGGGAACTCCTAGAATTTGAAAGAAAAAAGTAGCAGCAATGTAGTTTCAACTACCACATACTGACAAACCCATAAGTATCTACTGCACACTTCCAAGGACCACCACAGTCTGTGCCAAGGGCATCACACCATCCTCCAGAGAAAACACTCTCTCTGTCTTCTACCAAATTCCTCAGGTTAGAAATTGCTTTGCCAGGTGCTTGCTCTTTGTGAAGAAACAGCATTACAAACGGAGTCCTGGCTGTTACCTCTTTTACTCGATCTTATTTAACTTCCCTGATTTTTGGCTTCCATGCCCCCTAGAGCTGTTGATGTTAAGCAGCTAGATATGGATTTCTCTTCAGAGATATTTTTCACTAAACTTGATCAGGATAAGCGAGGATGCTCTGACTTGTGAAATACTCCAATAGTCCCCTTCTTTGGTGTGTCCTCAGAGGTCGGAGCCTTTGCAAGAGCTGGCCTGAGGTTATCTACAGCTAAAGCTTTGGCTGACCAAACAGCTGGGACCCTCAGTAGAAGGAGACACTTCTGCATGTCAGCAGATGATAGTCATGATAGCATCATCAGGTCAGCAAGCCCTAAGAAGCATAGAATTATTCTAGTTCCAAATCTCCTCAAAGAGGCTCCACTTCCTCGTCCATCAACCATAGCTGTTGGTATATTTGCCATACATCTAGCAATTCCCTCCTTTTCTGCAGTAGTATCTTGTCCAAGGAAGGGCTCTAAGCTGAAATCTACACTCCTCAGCTGAAGCTGTCAAGCTGGCTTCTTAGCAGTGTCTTACAGAGCCAGGTGTCATTATTTCTCTGAAAGACACAAAGGGAGGAAACCAAGCAATTAGAGGATCTTGTAAAATCCTGTCAAGCTGCAGAGTGGTCTATTTATTTTCCTATTGATCTTGCCTTTCTTTCTTTGAGGAATAATGACTGTCTCATCAAATGCCTCAAGTTCCCCCGTTTCACACTGTGCCTTAACCTTTGTAATGCTAAAGATCTCAGATTTGCAATTCTGTAGCCTTTCTCTCCTCAATCGTTTACCTAAACTGCTGTGGTGATATTTTTTCTGCTTCGTCCTCCTGCTGTTATTCTCAAGTCCTTGCTCCTCTAGACTCAGATACCAGATTTGTCACAGGAGATGACTGCTCTGGCATGACAATTGCTCTTTTTTCCTGTTTTTCCCTGTATCGCGTTGTTTGAATTTTAGTTTAGCTATATATCAGATATGAATTATTCATTATTACACATGGACAGTGTTCAGCCAATGACTTTCCCTTCTCTGAAGATGTCCCAGAAACGAGTCTGAAGTCAATGTTCACTTTGCAGGTTACTACATAAAAGCCTGCTTTAAATTTATTTGGCAGTTTTAATTTTCAAGGAAGCAACAGGATATTGTAAAGCATTTGAGAAAGGAATGGTGTTTTCCCATGAGCTAGTTGAACACTAAATCTTATGGACACTGAATGTTACCATAATTTTCTAACTGCCACCGCTCTATTTGTCTATTCATCTACAGATAAAGGTATTATTTTACTTTTATGTGCTTGGGTTTACAAAAGTTGAAAAAAAAAAAGGAGCATTTTAAATCTGAAAACGTTCCTTGCAGGTATCATTTTCAGCATAAATAGCACCTTACACTTGGCTGTGAGGACTCAGGTAGCTGAGATATTGCAGCTGTATGTGCTGTGAGAAAATTGTGCAGGCAAACTTCAGCTCTCCCAGGCCAGCCATGCTCAGTCAGCCACGTGGGGTGCTTACTCCTGCTATAAACTTTGTGAATCCTGCTGAGCACATTCTGTGACAGACAATAAATCCCAGACAATAAATGAGACACTCAACCTGGTTACTTACAGTCCTTAAAAATGCTCCAGGCCAGGTGTGGACATGAACAATGTCAGTGACCAGCATAGCCCCACAGCATACAAGACCCTGCCCCTGGGATCCTGGGGCTGGAGCCAAAGGCTGAAAAATCAGGGAGGCTGTGTCCTGCAGAACCTAAAGGTACAGAGAACAGCATGGCAAAAACAGAAATTAACCTCACTGGGGGTCAGAGAGCCACAGAAGGGAGGTCAGGAAGCCTGTCTAAGCCTTTCTATAGGTCATATCAGCTGGGATAATGTCATTCTTGACAAATATGTGTCTATCATGCATCAAGCTTTGATACATTTTGATTTTTTTTTCAACACTCAGAAAAAGGAATTGCTTAATTCAATCTCAGCAGATCCAACAGAATAATATAAAAAGGAAAATCTGAGTTATCTGTAGATTACTTGAGTTTGCATTTGAAAAATGAGATCTCGTAGATGAGTTGAATATGCTTAGCTGGCAGCATTTTAGGTGAGCTCAAGCCATGGCCTGATGCCAGACAGGAGGAGGTATTAAAAAAATAAATTTAAATCTAAATATAAGGACAGTAAATAATTTTCCTGTGCAATTACAATAAGTAAAAAAAAAAAAATACCAAAGCCACTACTTTGATTTACAATGAAATAAATTATTCTGGTTGGCTTGCAATGACTTGCATAACTTGAGGGGAGGAGAAAACGTGTCTAAGCATAATTTAAAACACTAAATTAAAAAAATAAATAAATAAGGAAATATATCTCTATCTTTTTTGAGTCTTGGACATGTCTTAAATTGTTTCTCAGTTGCCAGAATGAAATGTCTATATTTTTTCCAGATAAATTTCGGAATAAATTATTTCTATTCTAGGAAAAGAAATCTAGCATAGAGTGGTCAAATCTTCCTCTAAAATTATATCTATGATGAACAGAGTTTTTATCGGGAAACTTGTTTGCTTACCCGCATTTTTTTCATGAATTGAAACCTTATTTTTCTCTACTGCCATCTGTGGATCAAGAGAACTACTGTACCACAGCCAAGCTTTTATTGTAATTCTACATAATGAGCATGAATAAAACCAAAAAAACCTTCTCTTTGTATGTATACATATATTAAATGACAGATGCCCCGTGGCAACATGCAGAATTGTTATTCATCACACAAAATGGGCCAGATTCTCTGATCTGGCATCATCGCTTCACATTGCATTGCATTGCAAACATAATCCAGACCTAAAGCCTTGCTCAAGCTGACATGGTGAGGATTATCCCATTGCTCAGATAATCCATTTGAAAAAAGTCTGTTCTCCTGGGACTTCTTCCATTGCCATTAAGTACAGCAAGGCATGGGGTTCTTGCTTAAGGACAAGAAAAAATTAATTAGCCCCTTACCACGTCACAGTGAGTAAAACCTTATGATGACTTTTAGCCTCTCTGTGATAGGATTGACAGAAGAACTTCCCCCAGATGCAGCCCCATGTGTGCAAGGAGGTGGAGAGTATTGAGCTAGGTAGTGTAAGCCTAATTAGCTGCCTAATTAGTTTCATTGTCTGGGGCCTTCATGTTTAACCGATTCTTCATCTTGCCTGAGTATTCAGTGCCAATCTGCAAAGTAACAGCATGGCAAAGTTTACGCTATGCAGAAAGGAATTTAAATTCCAGATGCTCTGAACATTTTTCAATATTTGTAAGCAGTATGTGTCATGGGATGCTTAGAGATAAAATAAGTAGAGATCTATGCGTACTGAACAGACCCCAAAAGATTTTGACAGCACAAGTTTGGGACACCGTAAGAGAGATCAAAAATGTCAGCCAAAAATTATTAGGTACAATATTTTGAATCAAGGAGGAAAAGAAAGGATAATAAGATAATACCCAAAACCCAAGGTAGTGTTCTCATACCCAGGCAGGAGACAGCCAAGCTCGGAAAGGGAGTCCAGGCTGGTTTGGCACTGCCTCAGCCCCTGCTCCCTGTCAGCAGGGCTGGGCTGCAGAAGCCCTTGGAAAACAGCCCCCTCTCTCCTTGAAATGCAGGAGAGGTGCTTCCCCTGAGCTGCTAGAGGACTTCAGTAGCAGGAGGACTAGAAGTCACTCCTAGCTTTGTCTCTTTTACAATGCAAGTTGATGCCAGGCACTTGGGGAGCAGATGATCATTAGCAGAGAAATGAGTGAATCAGAGTCGAAAATTGGATTCCTGGGTTGCAAGTTCATCTGAATTTTCTCTTTGGAAAGGGATGAACTTGTGGGTAGGTGATGAGAATATTGTTGGAAGAGTTCAGCTCTCCCTGCCGATCCTGTATGAGGTCCAGCAAGTCACTTAGTCTGTCAGTTTGCCAGTTCTTTTATCTGTGACACAGAATGAGTAGTGCTTTGTTTCCCACGTCCTGAGATCATGTGTTCTTCCCTTTTCTGAAACAAAGAGCATCCCAGCTGTGAGCTGCACTGAACACAGGAACATTTTGTTTTCATTTACTGATATTCAAGTAACAGTGTTAACAACTGACCAGACACCCCCAGATGAGTTTAAATAAGAGCCTTCAAAAAACCAAACCAAAACAAAATTAAAAACAACAAACGGCCAAAATAAACAAACAAAAAACCAAATCTTTAAACAACCTATCTGTTTTATGGAAATCAGAATGCTCCCTATTGTAAGCTTAACTTTGTTCATTAACTGAATTTGTAAAACTGTGGTTAGTCCCCCATTTTCTCATGTAACTACAGTTCAAAGCACTTGAACTAAAAAGTAGTTTTAATTAAAGCTAAGAGTATCTTAACCAATATTTTCAGGGGGGCTGTGGCAATATGTTTGAGCTGCTGTATGCATGACAGCAAAAGAGAGGGGAATTTTTTTATGCAGTGTGGTTGAACCAAAAGAAAAAAAAGGTGAGGAATTGTTATATGAAACCCATACCCTTCATGATCTGTGCGGACAGGCAAAATCCAGCAACATCCCCAGATGTTGTTTTGCACTAATATTAAGTGCCTGTTTAGGAAAGCTCAGTGCAGCACACACTGCAAGACCTTTGCTGCTGCTGAATTACTCTGGTTGTCACAGACATGGTTTTTTTTTTTTTTTTTTTTCCCAATTACATGAGGAATTAATTGCTCTGTGCTACCACCTCATTTTCTTTAGACACAGAGCTTCATAAGGTCAGCACGCTTGTGACATTTGAGATTTTCTGCTCATCACTTATTTCCTAGAGATGTATCTGTGAGTGAAATAGTGGATGGAAATATGTCTTTTGCTCTTTACAGCAGCACTGTGGGACCAGTCTTGGGTATTTGTTTTGCATTTCCACATGAGTAATTACCACATGAAACCTGGAGATTAGTGGGGAATATATTTTGTTTGATAAATATTTGGCGTTGGATAAATAATAATAAATATCTGCATCCCATTCTTGCTGTTTTACTTTTAAGAGCTAGGACTGTGATGCCATCCACAAAAATCAGGCAAATGAGTTGTCATCTCTTTCCTTTCCCAAACAGACCCCAAATCCAGCTCTCTGAGTCAAGGCACAGGTCAGACATGTAAGACATCCAGATTCAAACCTCATTCTGCCTGAATCAGAGCAGTGATTCAGAGCAACCCTCCCCAAAGACACCTAATCTATCAGGTAAGTACAGAGTATATCTTGTTATATTTTATGTAAAATTAATATTCATACAAGCAGAGATTCAAACTGACATTTTGCAGCAAGCACCTTTATTAAACCTCAGAGATTTTCTTTCTCTTCTGAGACTAAAGACTATGTAGCAATGTGAACTGTAACAAGCTGTAAGTGAAGAGCCTTATTCTGAAAGTGTTTTTAAATGTTTGTAAATGTTTCATTTTAGTGGCCAAATCAGAAATTTAAACACTAGTGCAGCTCAGATGTTAATGTTCTCTCAGCTTCGTTGTGGTCTAATACGGAAAAGGCAGTGATTCAGGAAAATGCCTGATTTTGGAAAAGCTTGGCGTGTTTTATATGCAAAACATTCAGTGTGAAAATCATCTGTATGAAAGTGCACACAGTCCTTCATAAATCTATGAGGTGCGCATTAGGAAGGAAAACAATTTTCTGTACCTAAATATTTATTTAGTTCTTAGTATTCTATTGTAAAAGAGAATTCAAAAAAGCCTTCTGTTCGTTTTTCTGTCCTTTTCTGAATTATCTCAATTCTTTTGGCACAGTTGGTCTTACTACCCACTGTCAATGAAAGATGTCACCCCGAGGAAATATCTTACTATATTCAATGGTTTTATTATAGTCTGAATTCATCTTTCAAAAAACTAAAGAGAGGCCCTGGGGTATCTAGAGAAAGGATGTTTAAGGGCTTGTGGAACACATATAACATGAAAATCACCTTTATCAACAACTTTCCAGTCTAAGGTCTTCCAGGTTTCTCTGAATGACTCTATATTGGTGTTTCACCAGAAGTATTTTGGAGCTGATTTCCCTGTTGTGCTTTGGTTCACATTGATGCAGAGCATCAAAGGGCATGAACTACATTACCCATGGACTGAAGTGAACTAGAAGAGTGTCGGGATCACTCATAAAGCACTCCAACTCCTAAAGCGCATGCACTCCACCAAGAAGGCAAGAACTAGACCAAAACAAACTCCTCTGAAAGACATCTCTCAGGTCTTCACAAACATCTGCTTTGATTGCAGGCATGCTGTGCAATTGAATTTTTTGTACAGAGCAAATGTAGCCTTTGCATCCAACCTGCGAAACAGCACACTCTTACTCTGGAGGGAGCAGACAGGGAAGGTGTGTGCTTGGGTCAGGCACTCTTGGTGTCACGGTGTGGGAAGAGGTGAAAACTTCTCAATGCCCCATGAGGAAGGGTGGAACCAGTTGCACACAGGATGGGTTCTTCCTTACCTGCCAAAACTCACTGTGCATTCAAGGGGCAGACACAGCTCGGTCAGGAGTTGGTTGCTCTTCACAGAACTCAAGGAAATGCAAGAGAGCAAAAAGGTACTGCCTGCCTCACTGGGAGGGACACAGATGGTTTTGAGAGCAGGAGGAAATGCTTCTAGACATGGGATCTGGGACAGGGTGCAGCTCCCTGTGACAGCTCTGCAATAGAGTTGTACACCAGACATGTTCTGAGAGGTTGCATGGGTTGAGGGTGAGTGGCATGAATGGCTCTATTGTTCAGTCAAAGGCTCTGCAAAGGTCCCTCAGAGCAGTGACATCCCTGAGGCTTCTGGAAAACACACCTGGATGGTGTGCAGGTGTGCAACTACTGCTGTTCTGCCTGGAAGGTTTGGGTGTCCACAGCTTTAACACTGGCCTCCAGGTTACCCAGCCAAGCAGCTCAGTGCCTGCTGACTGTGCCTGTCAGTAAGCACTGCTCTTCTGAGGCCTTGTCCACCATGCCAAACACAGCACAACTCAAAGTCTGCAGCTCAGGACCAAGGCCTACAAACTGCATGAGAGGTGCAGTTACCCTATTCTGGGGGACGTTTCAAACACTTTTCTCTTTCAAACCACATTTCTGCTTTGCAGAACATCATTTTCTCTCTTGGGTTTTCACCTTGGCCATCATCAATGGTGAACCAAACACCTTCCTACTCTTACAATCCCAGTCTATCATCTTCTGTGCTTCTACTTTCTAAATAACTACAAATCTGTAATTTGGACCTAGATTGAAAGATTGGGTTTGCTTCCTTTGTTGTACAAAAACATACGGCACAGAGTTGACTGGACTGGCAACCACACCATCCAATAAGAGCCCACTCCATCCATTCTGCTCCATCTCTTCCATCACCATTGCTCATCATGGTGCTGGGATCTCTCCAGGGTGCAGCTCAGAGTGTACTTAGGTACAGGCACATCCAGCTGACGCTGAATTCAATTCTGCCTTTTACGTGACAGTAAAAGTAAAAGTAGTCTTCTAAAAGCAGTCTGTTCTACATACAGTCTCTTACATAGGTTTCATGTGGAGACAAACTCCATTTGAAACACTTCCCCTATTTGTTGTCTTACTTTGAGGGCAAAGGAATGAAGCAGGAGAGTGATAACATGTGACAGTATTGAATTATTTTCTGGTTTTCTTCTTTGTTCATCCATGAGAGGGAGTGATACCTGCAGCTTCTCAGATAAGGAAAATCATATATTAAATTTATTGTATAGTACATATTTACTTTGAACAAGCACCCTCATTATTAGTGGTAATGGCAAAAGTCAGATATCTTTATTGCATCTATTTATAAATGTACTGAGATACACTCAGGTTTTGGGGTTTTTTATCAGCATCATATTTTTTATACTCATCTACTATGGGGTTTTTTCTGCTGAATTTAGTTGTCTACCAAATAGCAACTAATCATTGATGGGCAGATTTAGGTGTAGGAGAAATCATTTAGACATAGGGAAGCCTCAAAGTAGGAGGACAGTAGACAACTTCCAAATGCTTTAGCTAAATAGAAGACTTCTGAAATAGAAAACATCAAATATTTTTAACTGTCAAGGGGAATTCAGTAGGTTGAAAAATGTGTCCAGTAATAAATTTCATCTATAAACTAAAGAAGGCTCTTGCAGGGAGCTATTACAGAATTGAAATAAGTTATGTCTAAACACATTTAGTTTTTCTCCTGCAAAATTACAGCAGACGCCTACACAAAAACCTGCAAAAAATTTATTTATCCTAATTAAAGGTTATTTCAATGCAAACCAGGAATTTTTTTTTTTTTTAAATTCAATGTATACATTAATTAATTAGCAAACAAAGAGAAATAGCTAAGCAACAAAATCACTTGGCTCTTTCTGATCAGTCTCTGGCTGCATGGTGCCAATTGCATGGTGTTAGCTGCAATCTGCCACTGACAGATGTACTCAGGTTTGGATGCTGTTACTTAACCTAGAGGCTGTGACAGTGTTTGGATAATTCTGATGTTATCCCGAGAGGATTAGGATTCCAGATAAATTTAAACTCTCTTCTCCAATGCATATTTGAAGATGATGTACATTTGCAGGAGACCGGCTGTCACAAACCTAATTTGGCCTATGTTTTTATTTGAACATATGTGGTTTCTCAAAGGAAGTAAATTGTAGTCAGAGATTAAAGCCATTCAGTGCCTCTGATCTCTGCTATGGCACTTCCAAATGAGATCACCTTCGCTGCACGATTTCTTTTCCTGGCAACAATCTGGGGGAATTTACAGAATTACAAACACAGTCTTTTATTTTCAGAGTTTTGAAAAATTAGACTAGATCCTGATTCATTGCTTTTTCTTCAACATATAATGAATGTTATAGAAAAAAATAGGGCTTTGTTATTTTCAAGGTAATATGATTTTCTGAGAATTGAAGGAATATAGACACAATACTACCAAAAAGCTTGGTTTTTTCTCAGATCCACAGCAACAATAAATGCATCTACAAGCCTTTTGAACTCCTCTTATTGTGCCTAAAGAAAAATAGCAATGCAAGAAAACCATATTTTAAGTAGTAAGTGCATCACCACTTTTCAGAGGTGAAATGTAAAAGCTAGACTTGTAATTTTATACACAGTTCATAAGGAAATCCTTTGACACTGAAAAGAGTGAATCTGGTATCAAGTTTTACATCAGAAAAGTCAAAAGACATACTGCTGCTCTTGATAGAGATATGACAAAATTGTCAGGTTTTATTTCAACTTCTTTTTGTTGGTACATTTTAATCAGAAACATCACAGTAAGAGTCACCTTTCAAATGACAAATTGAGATAGAAAATATCACCTCTGTTGCTACACTGGCATTTCAGTAGATATCCTAATTGTTAAATGCTTCATTTCTTGCATCTAGTAAATGTATTGTGACAGCTTCATGCATCTAATCCTCCTAGATCATTGAGGAAAGAGAAAAAATATACATCTAGAAAGAAGATAAAAAAGGTATGACATTTCTTACCCCTTAGAGTTTTGGCTTGCAAAAATTGCTATCTATATCTGTTGCTATCTATATATCTACATCTATAAAAATTGCTGTCTGTCTATTACTTATAGCACACGGAGTGTAAAACACCAACAAGAACTTCCACATTTTCAGGCTGTGGTCAAAAGTTTTAGGACACAGGGAGCTTACTGGATTGATAGATTTCCCTGGTCTGTTGCTTACAGACCCATGTGGTTATAAACTTTATTTTTAGTGTGTTATCCCTTTTACAAATAAAACAAAGAGACAGCATTTGTCACAAGCATTTCCTATGAAACACAGGTTTGCTGAAAATAAAGATATTAGCAAAGAGCAGTCTGTGCCTTCAAGTCATCACCATTAAGCACCACTTGCCATTAGAAAAAAATAAAAGCATTCAAGATTTTGTAGAAACACCAATAGCTTGAGCAGAAAAAGTTGTTTAATATTTACTGAGCTTTGAAAATTCTCTGCTTTTAAGTCTCTGTGTTCTGCCTTGAAATGCTATTTCTGTATGTAAAGCATAAATACCAATTATATAGTTCCACTGAGTACCATAACTACAAAATACCAAAGTAGAAGGGTGAGAGAATTTGGATTTAGGATTAGGTGTTCTATAATTTATGAAAACAGCTACATTTTTTGTTCCTCAGCACTCTTTATTTCCAGCTGAAATAAACTGTTATTTTTTAGATCTCATTGTAAGCATGCTGTCATAGTTTTTGAATTGCTTATCCTTGGAGTCTGTTGTAATTTCTGAATAATAATTTGCATTCAAAATTTGTTATATTATCTCTCTACAACACTCTTGCTGCTATACCAATGAAAAACTGTTTGTTCTCATGTGAGTGTTCTATATGTCTGTCTGTGATTTGTATGGCCAACATTTATATAATGTAGATCATGATGCATGTATGTGCTGTGTGTAACTGCTAATTGGGAATGCATCTTCAGCTTCACTGCTGGTTGGACATGGGGCATGGAGCTGCTGTAGCCTCACCCTCTCAGACCATTTTTGGATGCAATTCCAATGCATTGTTTTTCTCCTAACATTTTGGTACCGCCTCGAACAGGCACAAAAGTTGTGGTCATTCTCCATTTATTATTAAACAGACAAAAACTAGACTAATTCTAGAGCAGGCACTACAGCTGTAGCTACCCAAGGAACCTGTTGCATTACTAGGTCCAGACAAAATGTTTAAGGTTCTCACGTGAAAATAAGATATGATACCATTAAAAGGAAATTAATTGTAACATTGCAGAAGGACAATCAGTCTTTACACAAAACACACACAGAACCTTAGGGGCACTTGCCAGGGCTGTCTGCAGACTTGGTGTCATTCTTACTGCTCTAGTGTTCACACCTTGAATCCCATGTCCAGTTCCGAGTCCCTCACTCCAGGAAGGACACTGACGTACTGGACCAAGTCCAGAGAAGGATGACAGAGCTGGTGAAGGGGCTGGAGCACAAGTCCTGTAAGAAATGGTTGAGCAAGCTGGGGTTGTTCAGCCTGGAGAAAAGGAGGCTCAGGGGTGACCTTATCACGCTCTACAACCACCTGAAAGAAGGCTGTAGTGAGAGCAGGAAGAGGGGGCTGATAGTATCAGGCTTTTCTCCCAAGTGACAGTCCCAAGGACAGGACTCAGACTGCTCCAGGAAAGGTTTAGATTGGATATTTGGAAAAATTTCTTCACTGCAAGGGTGGTCAGGCATTGGAACAAGCTCCCCAGGATAGTGCTTGAGTCACTGTCCCTGAAGATATTTAAAAGACATATATCTGTGGCACCTGGGGAGATAGTTCAGTAGTGGCCTGGGCAGTGCAGGGTTTATGATTGGACTTGATGATCTTAGGGGTCTTTTCCAACCCAAATGAGTCTATGATTCCCTCCTCATGTATGTTGGCTTCTGGATGACCAGATGGCATTGCAGGAGTCCCCTGCTCAGCAGCTGGGGCACAGGAATCTAAGATTCCCCATGTAACCAGCAAAATTTATCTTCTTCAGTTCAAGCACTGCATGTTGGCTCTACCTTTTTTTGTCTTTCTTTTCTCAGATCACTGCAGCAATGAAACATACAGAACCTTCCTCTACCACTCATACAGTATCTGCCAAAAAGAAGCCAAAAGAAACATCTTCCCAGCCTTGCCCCAGTAGCGTGTTCTGTTTGTGTGCCCAGCAAGCCTATGTGTGACAAAAAGGAATGGAAATAGAAGAAAGGGAAAGACAGCAACTTGTTTCACCAGTGCTTAAGGTGAGGGAGGTCTGTGTTACAGCAGAAGTTTCTCCCAGCAGTAAATTTCCTCTTGAAAATCTCTGGAAAAAACCTATATTCACTATTTGAGAGCCAGCAAAAGAAAAAGAAAACTAGCACAGGACTCATCATTCATCTGGATTAAGTATGGCAATATAACCCCTATTTTACTGAAGCAGAAATTGAGGCGGTGATTAGGTAGCTCCCCTAAAACTGCAAACTTTGCCGTGAGGCAGAGAAAACAAAGAGGAATAAAACCTGCGCATATTATTAATCACAGATATTTGCCCAAAGGCCTAAGACTCATCATGATGCAAAATATTTCTTTATTATTATTTTGATTCAGGCAAAATGCAGACCTTACATAATTACATTTATTACTTCTTTTTTTTTCATATTCTTAATCACTTGTTTTTTTGTTGTTTTGAATAGAAATGAAGGCAATGCTGTAAAATGCTTTCAAAATATTTTTTTTAGCATGGAATAATTTTGTTATGAAATACCACACTGTATGATGTCATACAGCAGGTAACTGGCCAAGGAATAGAAAAGACTAGTAGGAAGAAAGAGTCCCAATATGTAACTTTATACATCTTCTTAATAAAGGCAATGAAATGACATTTTTTGCAGCTGAGAAAGACTACAAATGTCTGTGTGCAATTTAAAGAAGTTTGAATGAGAAAAGCATGCAAAAGGTAAGCTCATCACATGTTGCAAACATTCAGTCCACACTTTCTATATAAAGTGAAGCTGTGTGCTAGTTTTGGCTGGGGTAGAGTTAACTTTCTTCACAGAGACTATTATAGGGCTGTGCTTTGGATTTGTGCTGAACACAGGGTCAATTAATATAGAGACATCTTTGTTATTCCCAAGCAGGGCTTCCACAGAGCCAAGGCCTTTTCTGCATTCCATGCTTCCACACTGGTGACAAAGTTGGGGATGCCTGGGATGCGACAAAGCCAGGACAGGTGACCCCAGCTGACCAAAGGGATATTCCAGACCATACTACATCATGCTCACTATACAGAGAGAGGTGGAGAAGGAGGAAGAGGGGGGTGTTTGGAGTGATGGCATTTGTCTTCCCAAGTAACATTTTTGCATGGTGGGGCCTGCTCTCCTGGAGATGGCTGAACAACTGCCTGCCCATGGGAAGCAGTGAATTAACTCCTTGTTTTGCATTGCTTCAATGTGCAGATTTCCCCATTAAACTGTCTTTATCTAAATCCATGAGTTTCCTGGCTTTCGCCCTTTCCACTCTTTCCCCAGTCCCGCCGATGAGGGAACGAAGGAGCAGCTGAGTGAAGCTTGGTTGCCAGCTGGGGTTAAACCATGACAAGCTCTCACTCAGATTGTGCCTGCTCTTGCTTTTTGTTGAGTCACTGAGCCAGTAAGCCAAAAAAATTCACTGAGTTTGCAGGATGTCTATCCTTGAAGTGGGTGATAAGGAGAGTCCTGTTTGTCCATGGAGCTGTACAACAGCTGGAAAAATACCATTAGTTTCACAGAGATAATACACTGCTAGCTTGGGGGAATGATAGCCCAATAGGGTATCAGAATGTATCTACTTCAAATCTTAATGCACACCTTATCATTTGAACATTTCATGACTGATTGATAGGTTTCATAACACTTTCAAAATTTTCACTGGATTGGGCTTTGCTTTTAATTATGTGTTAGTACCACAATCTGTTTCATCTGCATCTGTGCATGTCATCTCCCAGAATCCTGAGAAATACCATTTATATATTTTCAGCATGGAGTTTTTCTCTTTTTTTCAGCAACTTTGAAATTTCAGGATCATAATCTGCTCAGAAAAGCAACTGTATAAATTTTCAACTAACATTTTAAATAATTTCTTATGATTTTCTTGTGTTGAAACCCTGTTCAGCAAGATACTATCTGTTACTTAGCATTTGCATCAGAATTAGGCTTCTTTCTTCAGGAGGTTATTGGAAATTTTAGATGCTGTTTGTATTCTTTGGATAAGGATCAGCCTCTTCAGACAGAGTTTTAGTTCCTGTCTCAAGCATTTTTCAGGGAAACCAGTCTATATGAAAACTTCCACATATTCCCCCCAGTCAGATGCAGTTTGTACCTAAATGCTCTCCAACACTAAAACTGCTGGTATCAGCAGAAGTCACTGATACCCGAATGATGGAGACACTGGAACTGATGAACCTGAATGAGCATATCTACCTTCCAAAGTGATTTACACAAAGATATGGTGTGCATGGGGAAACAAAAAAGTTAGCTTACTTGATGAAAAGCAAGTGGGTTTTTTTTAGTCTCTTTGTCTTCAGTTAGGCAAGATTTAAACTATTTTGCTTTAACACCTTGAAATTCTTCATCTTCTTTGAAATCCACTAAATCACTACTCTGTCAGCAGAACTTGTGCAGGCTTGAAAGATAGAAACACAGCCAACACTCTCTGAAAAGTGGAAATTTTTACATGGCCTCTGGGTTTTGCAGCATTCTGTCTTTGCATTTTATTTGAGGAACATAAAATTAAGGAATAGTCTAGATGCATTGCTGGGAGGAGAGAGAGCCGCATAAATGTAATGCAGTGATAACTTGGATAACTGTTTCTGCTGAGTAAAAATCCTCTGTCACAAAATACTCTAACAAAGAAATTATTGAAGTTTGACTAACAGGCATGACAGTCAAGTCAGAGACATCCCAAGCTTTGGGTCTCACACAGTATCTGGCTTTTCTTTTCTAAGTGAAAGAACAGCCTGGAGTCAGACAGAGATGGAAGGAAGAAAGAGGGGATAAAAGCCAGTGAGGAGCCTTGGCAAGTCTTAAAGAAATGGCAAGGCAGTGTAAGATGTTCTCTGATATGAAAACACTGCCACACAGAGTGATGAAAACACATAACAAAATTTACAAATGAAGGAAACTTTGCTGTGATTCAGAAAGCTGGGGGACAGGGACCAGCAGGCAGAAGTAGACAAAGAAAATCCAAAATAGCAACAAATGGGCCTCCTGGGGAGTGATTTTGCAGCCAGGGAGGGAAGAAACCAGGTTCCCCAGCAGACTAGTCTTCAGCCCTGTCAGCAGCAAATGGATGGACATCTGTTCCTACAGAAGTCCCATAGATGTCATTTCCTCTACCAGAGTCAGGAAGTTCAAAAAGTTTTTCCCTTTTCAAATCTGTTCTCCTGTTTTCCTAAATCAGTAAAAAAGGTAGCAAGGCTATGTTTTTCTGCTACACAGAGACCTTCCCTAACAGCTGTTTCTCCTTTGTAGCAGAGATGTGGACTTTATTACCCACACAACACCGCTCATATCCATGCTAAAGGTAACTGATTGCTCACATTCATCTGGTTTTAACTGCCTCCTGTTTCTTGCTTTACTAAATTGTCTCAGTTTCCTCTAAGTTTGTTGATATAGCCTCTGAAAAGCTCAAATAATGATGATCCCCACACAAATAAGAGGTTTTGTCAGTAAATGTGGTTAAGTGGAGTAAGGGAACATGGCTATGTCTTTGGATAGCTTCATTGTTTCAGGTACCTGATCCAAAGTGTCAAATGTGAAAAAGAAGAGGGGAAAAAAGGAAGAAGTAGTCTTTGGAAGATCTTACCCATCATGGAAAGGAAAATGCAAAAAAAAGCCATTTTTCTGGTTTCCAGCCTACCTTTTAAGTATTTCAGCTACAGATTGTGCTTGATCTCCAGCTGTTCTCTTGACACATCATGGAACAGTTATTTCTAAATCAACTGTCCCTAGAGGCAATAACGATGTTTTCATGAAAATCGCAGGTCTCCCTTCTTCACTGAATTTCTCTGCAGCATTCCCAACTGCATGACAGGTGTGCAATTATCATTATTGAAAACTATTATTTAAAGAGGTCCACTTTGCTCCTGAAGCTGTTAAACAGTCTGAATTATAGGACCTGCAGTAAGAGAGCACCAGAGAACATTTCTGCCAGTGTGCAGCCAATCGTGAATTGTGTTTCAGCTTGATGGAAATGCTCGTTCATTGCACTGCATTCAAATGATGTGCTGGTCCCTTAATTTAAAATTTACTATTTAAAATTTTTTTAGTTACCCAATCATTTCTTTCTTTTAGAATTCTGGCCTGGCAGTACAAGAATTCAGGGTGACAGAATAGGAGGAAATGCATTCGACTTACTTTTTCTCTTCTAAGGGATGCAGGAAAACTCATGAAAGCTTGGTTCAAAGAAGATGTTGTCAAAGAAGAAGAGATTGTTCTTTGAGATGAAAAAAAATGATAGGCAATTTCAGATATGAAATCTGTAATATCCACTCTAGGACATAACTTTGCTGCTAACAAAGAATTCTCTCAGGATAACTCATGTTCTACAGAAAAGATAAACAAAGGAGACAAAGCTACAAGAGCAATTACTCAGCATGAGAAAATATAGAAAACAATGTTGAAGAATGGTAATGTCTACAATGGCTTGGCTCAATAAACAGTGAGAGTGAAATCTTGTAGATTTGAAGACAGATAGGAGTCATCAGAAAGTTAGCAGCACTTGAAGATATACAGATTCAAAAATGTTGGTTTCTCATCACCTCTGTTCCTTTCTTTCTGCTCTATTAAGCTTATGAACCGCATTGCTGACTAAAGGCTGAAGAATCTCCCCTTAGGAAATACACACTTTCCTGTTGCAAGCAAGTAGCTGCACCCATAAAAACCTCAAGGACTTAGATGTTCAAAACCCTTGCTTGTGTCCTTCAGAACACATCTAGGATTAGAAATGCAGTGGAAATCTTTACAAGTGGGTTTTCTGATGACCCGACAAACTTTCCTGCTCTTATCCCAAAAGAGCTCTCTAAAACTTAACTGAAGATAAGGTTGGAACAGTGTATGACTAAAACATGCAGAAGGAAAATGACTTTTCCTCTTGTAATGCCCAGTTACCCAAAGCATATAAATAACTAAAGAGCACTCAGGCAGATACATAGCTGTAAAGTAGGAGCTGAAAAGATCTATTGACCCCATCTGACATGCTCTGCAAAGCACAACTACAGCTGAGCCAGTGCTGCCATTCTGAGGCAGCTGATAAGAGGTAGCACAGCAGTCCTGAGGGGACCACACGTTGTGAACACAGACAGTGATTATGCTGAAATAATTAACGCCTCTAATCAAGCAGAGGATGCAAGGTCCAAAACACTGATTTTGTTCCTTTTATTGAAGAGAAAGGACCTGTTCTTTTATCCTAAACACTGTATCAGACCTTTGTTCACACTGCTACAAGTAACAAAGCTCTTATTTTTTCACAACCCACTCTGAACACAGCAAACTGTGCACAGCATGAGCTGATAAAGCTTGACTTGAACATTTTTTCTGAATGTAGATTGCTGTAGGCTTTAAAGGACTTCAGGTCTCCCCAGGGTAGGTACAAACTATTTTTAAAATGGTTTTGGTAACACATCTGTTTTAAAAGTCAGTTTGAAACAGAGTATGTCTGTGTGCTAATAGGAGTAAATGGGATTGTGAAACACATGCTTCAGGCCTTTAAAAAAAAAAAAAACAATGCAAGAACAGACACAAATAATAAAATAATAGCAATACTAATTCTCTCCATCTTCAAGTCATTGTCCATATGCATCCAAGTGTATGGACATCACAAGAGAGACATACTCAGCAGCTGTCTGATGCACACTGCAACTGAATTCCATGCTGACAGCAGCCAGGGCAAAACATGGGGCCAGGGAGGGCTTCCATATTGAAACGATTCTAAAAGCTATTTTATATGTGGGTATACACGTAAATATGCATCTATCTGTACACCTTACCTCTATCTGTACATGCATGATTTTTGGACACGATGGCTGCAGAAGATTATTACTTACCAGCAGAGTGTCATAGTACCAGTCCAGCCACTTGTATATTCCCACTTTGAAATATCTCTTCCCTCATCTGAGCTCTTAGAGGGCACAAAGCATCTCCTGGGGTACACAGATATCTCTAAGATCAAGGTAAGGCAGGATATTAGGGAGCTTTCCCATCTCTCCAAAGGAGACAGCAACTGTGTGAGCGAGCCCACTACATACAGAGGGCAGGAGTGTGAGCCCTCCAGACTGACAGCTCTGTGACATTCTAGAACTATCTTATTAAAAGAGAAGCCTTGGTGGGGAGGAGACAGGACAGTACCACCACAGAAATGAAGAGTAAACAGATCTGTGCACTTTAAAATATGGTGGGAAAACTTCCATTATTTTTAATAGAGTGAATGATTTACCACCTCTATAAAACTACCATGTCTAAAGTATTTTCCCACTGGCTGTCTCAGCACAGTGGTGGCTGAAAGAGCAAGCAGCAATCTCCCACATTTATGACTTCTCTGCCCTTGAACAGCAACTGGGACAAGTGGAAATTGCAATTTTTGTTGGTGATTGATTCTGGCTCCAGAACCATCCAGACTCCTTTCTCTGCCAGCACCTGCAATCACAGTTTGCCAAGATCAAGTCTCACTCAAAAAAAAAAAAAAAAAAAAAATAAAAAAATTACCTTTTCTCAAATTAAATAAAAAAAACTAAAGAAAAAAAGGAAAAAGAGAAAAGGGCACTTTGGAATATCTTAGAGAATAAATTGTCACATTTACTCTGAATCATTTATCTCATAGAAAATATATACCTGTACTCATCACTTAGTTCGTTTATGCCATTTCTACAAAACTATGTTACAAATCAGTGGGCTTAAAATGACTGCTTCAGCCAATGTTATGTGGAACTGTATGAAGAAGTCACAAAAAAAAGACTATATAATTTTGCCATTTTCTTGGAAGAGAAAACAAAGCTATGTTTTTGTTGGTTTGTTTTGTTTTTTTTTGTTTTTGTTTTTTTAAGTTAAATGCTTTAAATGTTTGAGGTAGGGGTAGAATTAACTTGTTGAAAATGTTATCTCTGTCCTCATGTGCTAGATTCTTCCTAGGTCTGCAGGTCTGGAAACTCCTTAGGCACTTTCCAATTGAGCTAGAAAATTCCCAGGGATTATTTTTACTTGTTTAGAATCCCTTAGAACTGCCCGTTGTGCAGACAACAGATGGACATCTATTTTGTAGTCTAAACGTTCCTCACGGTGTAGACTGAGAATTCTAAGGATGTGAGTGCAGTGTTTGTCACTAAGGCATTAGAAGTGATCAGAGCTATAGTTCTTGCAGTAGCAATGGCAGCATTTAAGTGGTAATAGGAACATTTCCATGAAGAACTAAATTCTTTCTTTCCTGACACAGAACTGAAATAAAAACTGTGGTGCTAAAACTTCGGTTTCACGGTACCTAAAAGGGTCTGTGCTCCACCACGGGGGCAGGAGAGTAAAAATGAAGTGTAAAGGGCTCAAGACTGGCAGCACCCCAAAATGTGGTCTGTAGAAGTGTTGTACCACGAGTTACCTTTACTGTCAATACAGGAGAATTATTAAAGAACCTGATCTCAACAGCACAGACAGGTGGTTATGAAACCATGTGGTAAACCAGGAAAATATCCCTGTAGGCAAAGCTGTCAAGTCTACAAAAATCTGAAAGTAAAATTGGTACAAATAATTATCTGGAACCAATGAGGCAAGGAAGACAAATACTGTCAAGAGAGAATAAGATACAAATTTCAATCTCAGGCTGCAGGGAGACACGTGAAAAATCAACCATTGTTATAAAGTACAAGATAAGAGGAACAATGCTGTGGTGATTCTTTTCAGTTGAAAAACAGTAGTCTTAAAAACAGTTAATCAAGCCCAGAATATTCATACATTGCTAGTTAATCTAACTTTGCTTCTCAAGTGTTCTTGCTTTCCATTTTGAACACAACTGAAGAAGATGAATATGTAGATTAATCTCATCCTGGAATTAATTGCCATCATAGCTGCTGAATATTTGTACACAAATACCATATTACTGCAACACATCCTACACTATTAATTTAATACTGTGAATCCAGGAATGGCTCTTTGGAATGAATTAGTGAAAACTTTAAAAGGGTTGGTACTCTGATGTCAAACACTGCACACATGTTTCCAAAGGGAATGCAAGAACCACCAAAGTGGGATTATCTGTGCTTCTCTTTCTAATTTTTCCTGGCTTATAAAATGCTTGCTACTGCACAAGCATTGTAGATCTTAATGTATTGGTATCAATGGATCATATTCATAAAAGAAATTGAAAACCTTCAGAGTAGGAATACAACTAATAGCCACAAAAGCAAAGCAACACTCAGGCTGAAAAAGAAAGAGATAAAGAATTGCAGCTGTAGCCACAGAAAAGCTTTTTAATGGAGCTTCAAGTTGTATTGCAGAAAGGTTTCACTTCTACAGTCAAACAATAAATTCAGCTTTCAAACAAAAGTTTCTAGTTCCTGCATGGATCCTCTCATGCCAAGACACCTCAGATACAGACTTTGACTGCATACTTTCTGATGAAAGGATACTTTTTCTTTTGCAGAGAACACTATTATCAGTTTAGGCAATATAATTTCCTCCTCACACACATGGTTACAGTTCTGAGGGAAGACTTCAAGCTTTGGGCTCCTAACTTCAGTCCTCTTCACTGCACATAAGCTCAGGTCCAAAGCAGATGGTAGAAATACCTGACCGCACATTGTGCAGGGAACCACCACAGTCAGTGCTGGACTCTGGGGAGGTAACCTGCTACTTATATATTTTGAACATCTTTCAAGTGCAGTTATGAATCACATCAGAGAGAACAAGGCTTCTGCACAAACTAATCCTCCTTGCTCTTGAGTTTCATGGCAATTACACGGCATTTGAAACACAATGGATATCAGCTGACTGAACCAGTGCTTGCATGCCAAGGGCATCTTGGTAGATCAAATAAGCCAGATAATTCATGCACAGATGGACAGCAGCAACTGTTATGCTCATCCCTTCCTGCTACTAATATTTTTGCAGCTGGATTGCTTTCTTAGATAGAGGATAATAAAGATTCACACAATAGAGATCAGAGTCTCCATTATTAGTATGCAAAAGCAAACTTCATTAATGTTTACTGACAGCATGACTACTTAAGTGATTCAGTCTGGTGTCCTTTAGTCACAGACTCTTGAGGACTGAGGCTTTCTATATAGCAGCAGGGACCACTTCCACAATAAACACTTATGCTCAGTTAATCCAAGTTCTAATTAATTGGTCTTCTTCTACTGTGTATTCACATCTAAAAGGGATTTTTATATCGATTTATCACATTTAACAAACCAGCACAAAGCAGAGTTAGAGCTGTTGTAGTTATTGTATCCTTTTTCATACCAAGTGGATAGAGAGCATCAGTTTTATTTCTAGTGTGAGCAGGTGCACCATCACAGAAACCAGTCTTGAGCCAGGAATCTGGAGCAAGATCCTCAGTGGTCAGTCTTAAAGGTGACAGGGCTACACTTCCTGTATTATATATTAATGAGCCCAGTCCAGCAGAGCAGAGAAGTCTCTGTATTACAGAAACTTCCACAACAAAGCATATTCAGTGGAGATAATCTCATTAATAACAGCCGAGTGTATGTCAATGCAAGGAGAGTATTAATTATTAGAGGAAAGATGCTGATGGAAAGACAGACTTTTTTGCCTCCATCAGCTTGCTAGCCGGCTGTTTTCTCAGACATCTGGATAGAAGCAGAGCTACATATAATTTACTTTGTCTTGAAAACATGTGCATTATAACACAGGCACAATAGATTTGCTAGCCAGGGTTTCTCTGAGCAGAAAATAAAGGATGGTCCTTCTGCATTTTGGGTCAGAGAAGTGTCACCATTAAGGGTGACAAAGATAACCTCTGAGTAGACCTTTATGTGTCAACTTCCTCTGACCCCTCTTGTGAGATGTCTGTATGCCATCAGTCCCTTTGTTTTACTGTATTGGCTTGCATATTTCATCAAAAAAGGTTCTTAGTTTCTAGAAATGGAACTAAATTTCAATTTCTGTTCGTGTTTTAGGTTTCCAAGTGTATTTTCATCTAACATAAGCACAAATCTACAACACTTCCAAAGCTGCTAGCTTACAGGACATTTCTTTAGGAGACATTAAAGGGTATGTATTCTGTATATGCAAGAAAGCTGCTGGAAGACTTGGGAGGGTTTCTCCTCCTCAGAAAAAGACAAGAGAAACCAAAAAATTTTGCTACGTGGGGAGAAAAGGAGCAGCTAGCAAAAAATTTCAACAGGACCACTTCATGTTTTCATCTAAAAACCTTGAACAACAAAACATTCTAGTTTGATCAGAAGAGTTAGAATTAAAATTAAAAGGAACCATAATATCTCTTCAAAGGAGAATGACAATGAGATAGGGATTGCACTAAATTCTGTGCAAGGAAAGTACTGCCTCAAAACTATTTACCCAGCTCATTCTCATTTGCACATATTACACTTGCTAGACTTATTTCCACACTTGACACGGGCCATCCTTACACAACAGGATTCTCTTTCTCCTTCACACATCCTTGATTTTACCTACTATTTACATTGACCCATTCCTAAATGCATGCACAGAAACAGAGACAATTATGCACAAGATTTAATGGGTGAGATTTAATGCAAAAAGAATTCTTTGCACAACCACCTATGCTTTAACAAAAATCAGTATTAAACCTCACCTGACAGTGTTTGCAATGACATAAACAACTGCAAGGTACCCTGCAGGCTTTTTGGTTGTGGTTCAGTCACCCCTTCCTTTCCATATCAGTTGCAGCAGGAGAGAAATTGCCTTACAAGACACTATTGCTGACACTTGCTTACAGCCATGAAGCCTCATCCCATTCCCACTGGCCTCTATGACTACACCAACAAAGAAGAACAGGTTCTGTCAGCAGCCAAAATGACGCAAATAATTTCTTGCCAGGAAGCAGAGATAGTTGGGCAGCCAGGAGTTTATTGGTGGTTCCCTTGCATCTGTCTTCTCCAGGGAGCCTTTTTTGTGTTCGTTGTTTTTTGCTTTTGGTCCTGCAATGGCCCTCTTGGCTGCCCCAGGCAGATGTTTCCAGTTGTCATTGAAGGCAATGACTAACCATAAAGTTCCAGCAAAACAGAACAACTCACTGTGAAATGAAGCTGAACTAAGAAACCACTGGGATCTGGAACCCTCAGGATGATGGGAGGTGTTATTTTCATGCCACCAGTCAGATTTGGGTCTTGAACAGCCCACCAATGACAAAGTCCTACTTCTTGCTCCACTTCACCCCAGGAGAATTCATTGGGCAGTCCTAAAGCAGATCTTCTGTGAGGAAGAGCCATCAAAATACAGGTGCAGACATGTCTCATGTCAGAATCAATGGCTCCATCCTCAGGGGTAAGTTTCCCTCATGAACAAGGCTGAAGAAATCCCCTCTTCTTTAATTTCCTTCCTTGAGCTTTGTCAGCCTTCAGTTACAAAAGTAAATATCACCGCTGTGCTGTTTGAAGCAGCTCTGATTAATTCACCTCCCCAGGACATAATAATGATAAGAACAGCAGAAGTGAAGAGCTCACACCCAATTGCCAGGCATCAAATAACCAGAAACTGAGAAAAGAGAGAAGGTCTGACTCTAACTGCCCTGTTAATGGCATGGAAATTGAAAACTCTCATTTCTCATCTGCTGCATAAAATCTCTTGCCATGCCTTTCCTTTATCATCCTCTGAATTGTAATACAAAATGCAGCATCTTCAGGGCTGCTTACCTCCTGATGCTATGAAACTTCTATGTTTAAGCATATTGAAGAGATAAATGTGTATTTATGGTACACATGATGCTTTGCTTAGCCTTATAGCGGAGAAAACTGTATGAATCCCTTTACATTCTATCACTGAGATGTGTTTAGCATTCCACAATCAAACATAATGCAAACTGGCATCAGTTTTACTAATAATATGCCAAAACCATCATGTGAACACATAAAAAGCATTGTTGACAGCCTGTTTACAAAAGCAAAGACTTTAATGCAGGTTTTGTTTTAGCACAAAACCCATTAACAGAATACCATCTTCATCAGACAACCTGTTATCCTCAGCTGCACTTTTTTGAGAATTCTAGTTTTCTCAGAGTTTCACAACTCTGAAAATTGGCTCCCTCAATGTCCTCACTGCCACTAAACCCATGTATTTCTCAAGATCATATTCATATTTCTATTAATAAATATGGATGGTCTTCCCACTTCTCAGTACAGATAGGTTTACATTATTAAACACTTGCCCTTTGGGGACACATCATTTTGTAAACCTCCAAGTTCAGATTTGCATATACAAAGAGGGCAATTAGACAAATCAGTAGTTCAGCACTTTTTCAGCACAAATCCATTCTCTTTCTTCAAGTTATGAGGGTCAAAGTAATAGAACCAAGATAAATAACTTTAAACATTCAATCTAAGCCCCAGTTCAGGAAATCCGTTAAGCAAGTGTTTCACCATTCAAGAACACAGATGCCTTTTTAGAAACAAAATATTCTTTAAGTGCTTCTAAATAAAAATATTTTTCCAAATTAAGGACTTTCTCTGAAGAACATATGCTTAATACATCTAGCTGGGAGGAGATGTTTCACATGAACCTGCCTGAGCTTTGTATGAGGTCCAGTTTTCTCTGATATCTTTACTAATCATTAAGACTGGAAGAACCATAGACATTTGAAATCCAAGGAGAACTTCTGCAGCAACAGTGCACAAAGAGAATAAATGCAGCCATTTATCACAAAGGTGGTGTACAGGCTCTGTTTTATCTATAAAACACATAGGAACAAGCCTAAGCTTAGCTAACTTTTATTTTGGTGTTCTCCCTCTCCTGAGTGCTTGCCTTAAACTCTTTCAATGTTTGTGTATGCAACAAGTATAGACATTGTCTACATATATCTGTCATCAATAGAAAAAAATTGTTGATGGGTTAATTCTTAATTTTTTTCCTGTGCAGAGATGCCAAGTTTGACATATTTTACATGGGCAACAAAATAGAAAAATAATTTCTAATTTGGACCACAGAAAATTCACACAAAATTTAATTATATCAGGGAAAATTTACTGTAAAGGTTTCAAAAGGCCGTACAACAAATGCTAAATTTCAAATGTAAATATTTCCAAATTTAAATATTTAAAAATCTCCAGTCTCTTTATATGCAGTACATATAGCAGATTAATTTTGTTGTAATCTAAAGGTGTTTATAGCAATTAAAATGCAAAAAAAAAATCAATTCTCTGTAAATACAGAATATGTACATTAAATTGGAGTACTTATCTAGAAACAAATTTCCAGCTCTAACCTGTTTTGGAGAAAATCTAACCACCTACTTATTTTTCCAATCTGACAATGGAAACAAGAATACAGGAAGTATTTTATTGCGAGAGAAAGGATTGCGTGATCATGTGTTTAATATTCATCTCCCCTTAATCTTGTTCTTGACAAATACCTTGAACTGTCAAGTGGCCTTATTTACTGGCAACACTGAAAACTGTGCCTATAATGACAGTATTTATTATCTGAATGTATTCTGACAAGATTTTGCTTGCAGCCACATCCATGTTATGCATGTGCATACCTTACATCATATGTAGTAGTTAACTGAGGTCTTTGAGCTCAAGCAAATTACATCTGGACTCTTCACCGACTTCAGTTGGTATGGTACAAAAACTCAGCATACATTATTCATATCCTTCTTCAGCCTGACATTAATATTTCTTCTCATTTTCACAAAGTCAAGACAGAAAAAACTTCCTCACATAAATTATTGCCAGTCTAGTCACACTCTTGGGACCAGACCTGGTGGATCTACAAACAAACATTTTACACAGAGTTCAGAATATTTGCCCACATTAATCCAAATTAAAAGTTGTTTTTCCAAACAGATCTTAAAAATAAACTGCCATGTGTTTCCTGAGATCACGGACTGATCTTTGGCTATAGCAATGCACATACCTTTAAGGCATAGAATGTATGGATTAGATTTCATTGCTCACAGCTTTAACCACCACTGAAAATCTAGCTGAAAATTGAATAATTTATGTGCTATAATCAAACTACCAGCACTAACTTTGATATATTTCTATCCAGCTGGTAAGTTGCTCCTTATTTATGAAACTTTAAAAAAAATACACATGTATTTCACAGGTTTCCTTTTCTTAGGTGCTCTGGGAGCTTAATAAATGAATTCATTAGCTATAATCTGTAGCCATCTGAGTTCAAAAGTGCATTCCAGAAAGATAAAGAGAAACAAGACATCCCGAACCATTAACACTTCTGAGTCAAGTAGAGGAAAACCTTAAGTTTTCAATTTATGTTCAGGAGCCCCAGCACTGTCAGACTTGCTGTGATTTTTTACTTCAATTCAGTGTCTGTAAGGGTCTTCATGACCAATACTTGAAACACACACAAGTAGTTATAGGGTGGAAAGTACAATAGGTGTATATATTAAATAAAAGGAGACCAGGACATTAGGAAATAACCCTTTTTCTTATTTTCCTTTAAATTGTAAGTAAGATGGGATTTCCTTCATAAACTTTAAGGATAAGTAGACGGAGGCCATCCAGAGAAAAGTGAGGAAGGAAAAACAAATAACATTTTATTTGATAAACAGAGTGTGAATGAACAAGGAATAAGATTTAAAATAGCAGGTAAGTATGAAAGTAAAAAAATCTGGTGGACAATAAATGCAAGAGGAAAGAAGGAGGCCTGAAAGGAAGCAGGAAAAAAAGAAAAATCTGCAGCTCCCTGCTGGATTATGTCTCTTGTAGCACTCTGCAGCAACCTTACTTCTATTATCTTGTACAGTTAAAGCAGCTCATACACCATGGACAAACCAATATGTGTTGATTTTCTTAAAAATAACAGCAAGTCTTTTACTCCAGCCAGGATAATAGTAATGACGGCCAAGGCCTCATCCTGAGAGGGCTTTTTTTCCCATTACTGATTCATTAGGCAAAGCACTAATTGAAACTACTGCTAATGAATCACTGCTGCCTGTCAAAGTTGCGACAGCAACCTGAAAAGAGAAAATAACAGTATGTGGTCAACTTTAAACATAGTGCAAAACTCCTTTTGCTTTTTTATTTTGAGTAGCTCCAGGATGTTGCTAATCCTATAATATTTCCCCCAATAAGAAATGTATGAAGAAAGGTTTCTCTCTCATCCCCTCCCTTTAGAGCATCTAGAAAGATAGATTTTAATCCTCCTCTCAATAAATCGCCAACACTTGTTGATTTTCAGTTGTCCTTAATAAATTGCTCAGATCTTAACATGTTTGCTTCATCTGAGCTGGTTAGCACTTGTTCTGAACTGCTAGGATTTCCTATCATAAATTCACTTCAGAAATATTAATTTAATGCTTCAGCTACTTCATTTTTTTTTTAATTTAGTTCCAAATCATTTTTCTGGCATCCCATTGGAACAAACACAGAGACTTATGTTTACTGTATTTATTTTCTATCTATTGCAGGTGCCACTGATTTTTTGCTCTTTGAAACCTGTGAATTCTATCATGTGGGTAAATGTAGGGAATGACCACCTGATAGCTGTTACACTGATGTTTCCACATTTTCATTAGTATCTAAACCAATAGATTGTGTTTGCATAAACCTGCATATTTTGCTATGTGTTCAATGATATTTATTTCTTTTGCAAAATCCAAAGCATCCATATAGAAAAAGTATCTTTAGTAAGCACTTCAGAAATCTGGATACATTCAGGAAACAAATACATGGACAAATCCATTGACTATGGAAAGTTACACAGAAAGCCAGCAACACAGCAGGAAAGAAAAGCCTTTTATTCTTGGACATATTCCCATATAGTCGGTCTAAAATCACACTGAGTCACTGGAGGAAGTCTGAAAACAATTTTTGCAAATACTTTGTGAATAATATTTGACTTTTTTTAGATGAGACCTTTCTCTTCCTTGATAGTCAAGCAATTTTCATTTCTTACCATACCTTTAAAATTTGGTGTCTTAGAAATAATACACTTTACTTCAACTTTTATTAGGAAAACCAGAATTGCTTTCAAGGACTAGACTTAGTGTTAATAAAGACATGGTACCAGAAGTTTTAGCATGTTCCGAAACAAGATTTTATGAGTAGCTGTGAAACAATCCCTGCAATTAGGCAAGATTCCTTTCATAACTGTGATCTGCACTCGGCATATCCCCCAAAGAATAAATCATACTATCTTTCTCAAGACAGTTGGCTGTTTCTAAATTCTACAGTTCAGTTCTGTTATACTAATAGAACTGAAAAACATTTTGTGAATCATACCTCAGTAACATCCTGCTAGGTGTTCACAAACTCAGTGTGCCATAGAAGAAAACACTTCCAGTTTTTAAATTCATTTTGATTTGACCTGTAGTTACTATAGAGATTAAATATAGTCCAGTCCAGCAGCTCTTAAAAATATTAAGCTACCTTCACAAACTCAGTGTGCCACAGAAAAAAACACTTCCAGTTTTTAAATTCATTTTGATTTGACCTGTAGTTACTATAGAGATTAAATATAGTCCAATCCAGCTCTTAAAAATATTAAGCTACCACAGTATAAGGTGTAAGACCCTTCCATGAAGCTCTAGAGAGAATCAGGTTGCCTCTGCAATAGTCAAGATATTTTTTAATGGTCTAGAGTTTGAAATAAAAGGTTAAATGTAGAAGCCTAAGGGTTATTCAGAAGAACACAATTAATAGTAAAGAAATTCAAAAATCTCTAGCAAAAACAAGCAACTGGGAAAAGTTGTTCTATGTTACTCACTGTGTGTTGGCATCGGTGCTTGGTACCAATCAACAGTGGATGGGAACTGACTGTCACCATTAGTTCATTATCTTACTGTAAAGATCTCATACCTTCTCTCTATGAGTGCCCACGGGCAGCTCCTCACAACACTGACACCTTCCTGTCCCCAGCACAACCCCCTGAGCCTTACACCCCACAGCAGCACAGCCAACTGACCCCAAGCCTCCCCTCGACCAGCTAACCCAGTCTTTTACAACACCCATCCTTATTGGACACAGCTGTGACCTATTGAAGGCAAGGCTGCTCCTACTCTTTGGTAATTAGTACAGCTGCAACTCCTCAGGGGTGAGATTGCCTTCAGCACTATTTCTAGTCTCTCACAATCCATCCTCCCACACCTGTGGACAGTTGTAAAGTAACTGTAGATAGAGGAGAAAAATTGACCTTAACTGACATGCTAAACAAAGTGAGCTAATAATTATGACTCAGGAAATGCTGCTTGTTATTGTAAGATGTTCTTCTATTAAAAAATAACCCTCAATTGGCAATACAGTCTTGTCAATACAGTCCAAGAAGTGATCTTAACAATTATTAGGAACAAAATGGAAAATGAGAAGAAATAAGAAGGCTGCTGTGTAAATCCATGATGTCTTGGCTAGCATTGATACTTCTCACCTTTTCAACTCAAAAAAGCCATAGTGAAACTTTGGAAGGTGGAAAAGGGCATGAGCAAAGACATCAGACCACTTCCTTATAGCAACTGAACAAATAGACTATGATGTCCAGACTGAAAATAGATCTTTAAAATCACGATTCAGAGAAAAGATGGCTATGCATTACCCCTTTTCAACCAAAAGACTTGGGAAAGGAATTGGGAGAGAAACATCATAAAAATAAATTAGCAAAGGAGAGGTACAAAGCCAACATCTGGAATCAATTCCCACAGTGTATAGTTTATCTGTGAAACTCCTTGAGACAGTTGAATTCACACAGGTTCAGCAAGGAGCTGGATAAGTTTGTGGAAGGACAATCCATCAGCTGTAATGTATTTAAGGTACTGTATCTCGTTCAAGAATCTTTGGGTCACAGAGAATGCAGTCTTATGTTTGCTCTACTCTTTGAAAGAGGCGGCTGCTAAGCCAAATTGCCAGGGCAGATGCTGGGCTGAGCAGCTCTTTGGCCATTCTTGGAGTTATTCTTTGCTACATAGCTCACTGTTTGGTGAAGCTCTAGTATTTCCTTGATACTTTCCTGGCTTTCAGTGATTGCCTTGCTTTTCTACTGGAGATGGTTCCTTTTACTTGGCATGGCTTACATTGCCTGGTGGTGCTGTAATTCATATGTTGCTGTCTTACTGCATTTTACACAGCTCAGAAAGGGCAAATAAACCTCCGAGAATCATATATTTATATTTACTATATGTCTTAAAACAAACATCACCAAATAGCCTAATGGGATGTCAATGAAAACGAGGAAACCATCCTGTGAGATCAGCCACAAGCATACTAAAGGTAATACACTTCTACATTATTTCTTACTTAACTAATATTTTATTTATTTATTTAGAGAGAATTGCTTTGGAAAAATAACCTCCACCCACTCTTCAGATCCAATCCATTTTTATGGAATCCTGCACACTATTTTTGTCCAGGATGTAGCCACTGTAATTATGCCCTTTTGATGTGCAGATTACATTGATAAGTACAATGTAAGGCAATGAAAAGTGTACTTCATTACCTTGAAATTATCTGAAGCACCTGGGCAAATTTCATTACACTCAGATAAAGCTCTGTGTAAACAAACAATTTTATTTTATTTTTACAATTTGCTTTCTCATTTAAAGTCTTACTGAGCTCTTTGCTGTGCAAAAGAAGATAAAAGATTGTTGAAGGAAGGAAAGCCAGTTTATATTAAGAAAATCCTTAGCAAAACAATATGTCATTAAAAAAAAATTCCTTGAAGCAGAATAAACTCAAGTTCAGTTGCATAAAAGTGTTCTTATCAACATGATTTTGTGCTCCCTGTGCATTGCTTGTCTTCTTTTCATAGGACAAGTTGCATAGCAGAAAGAAAATCCCATTTGAGTCCTGTTGATGTAGCACGTCTGAAGCCAGTGAGCTCTCTCTTGCACCTAAGTGTTCAGAAGCATTTGCTCACATGAATAAGTGGATAACATTTGCTGCATTTCTGTTTTCCTCCTTCCAGCAAACTGTAAATGCAAACATGTATTTTTGTACCAACTAGTGTGATTGCATTATTAGCACAGTTTGGTCAGAATTTGCAGGAAAATTTCAAGGGTTCAGAAGCAGGATATGGTTTTAGTTAATTTTTTTATTCCTTAAAAAGCACAATCAAAAATAATTAGCGTACTGTTTTGTGTGACCATAGTCTCATTTTTATATTCATACTTGCAAAACGGGTTTTAATGTAACAGAAAAGAAAAACAAAACTTAAAATCTCGTGTTTTAGCAGAAGCTGATTTTGCATTTTCTAGGGCTTAATACAACACTCTTGTGCAATCAGTGACTGCACCAATATTGCTCTATTGTGAGAAATATTGAGAGTTATAAAATACACTGCCACTATTTTTAACCAGAGATCAGTGTTAAGCTGATTAAAATAAATGTTTGTTTAACTGAAACAGAATTCCAATTTTTACATAGTAAACTGCTCTTTACATTGAGAGTTAATACAGGCCAAATTCAATTGCAGAAAAACTGCATGGAGTATCTTTCAGGGTCATATTTTATTCTTTGTTCTGTTCGGTTTTGTTTTGTTTTGATCCAGACTCATCACAGAGGGTTGGTGGTTTTTTTTTTTTTTAATTAGTTTTCTGGTATTTTTCTGTTTTGTTTTGTTTTATATCTATAAAAGGACACAGAAGTTATGCTGGCTCTGGGAGAAGATCTCCTGTTCCACAGATTGTCACTGTTAGCACAACCTCGAGGTTCCTCAATTTCTCAACAGTGTTGCAAAATTCAGCCCCATCACAGGAGACTTCACTGATCTGGGGGGCTGAGCATGGGTGGGGATGGATATCTTGGTGAGGTCTGGAATCAGTGGAGACAGCTCTTCCCCTCTTGCTCCACATGCTTTCTCTGCTACCACTGAACCCAGTAGGAGAGACGGCACCCCTTGCTTAGAGTGGGTGCTGCGCCTCTTTTCCTTTGGCCTCTTAACATTTCCCATTTAAAACAAATCCTGGTGAGGGATTCAATCCTATATATGAGTAAAATAGGATGAATGATTAATCTCACATCTCCTCACTTTGGCGGGGGAGATACTGCCTCTTTCTCACTTACCTGGTTATCTCAAGGACTAAGCAGAAGGAAAAGCCACATTTGATCAACTCTACTGGCTTCCTGTAATTCAGCCTCGTCCAGTTGGGTTGCACTCACCAGGTTGCTAATTTTTCTAACTCAAGATAAAACACACCCACCATTAATTCAGGCCAAACTCACTAAGGTTTTGGAAGATTTGGAATTGAGCTCTTGAGTACCTCACAGGACCTAATACTCATAATGACAATTTTGACCTGTTGTGGTAGCAAATTATATAAAAAATATATATGTGGTTTAAAATATTATCACCACAGATAAGGAAATCAAAGCCACAGTATGAGCTTATTCTTCCAAATAGTGTATTAACCTATTAAAATATTCAGAGTACTCCTTCACAAAAGTGAATTAATGATTAAATGGAAGGTGTCTTTATTACTATTTATGTTTGTCCTTTTTTAAGAAGACTGGCATTAGTTTATTAAAAAAAAAAAATAGAGGTAGCCTAAAACTGTTTAGGAGCTTTAAAATGAAAGACAAAGCCTCTGGGCAATACAATCCTAAATAATAATTCCTTCCACAGCACATTTTCAGGACATGTGTTTATTTTTAACGTAGATAATGATACATCTTTCAAAGTGTACAGATATTCTGCTTAACTTTCAATTATTACAACTTGAATATTAATTACTTTCATACAAATAGCTAAATATATTGACAAAGAAAAATGAAGCCCTAAAAAGAAATTACTGAACATCTGCTATTGTGAATGAGTTTTTCATCTGTGGCTATACTCAGATTGTGTCAATACAAACTTTCAGGCACAGCATATTCCCTTGAGTCCTTTTTATCTGCACAATAATTGCATTCATAATGAAATATATGGATTATTTTAATTTTGATTGTCTAATTCTCCATATTTTTCATAAAACCAAAGGTTAAGAATTACTATATCTGATGTTTATGCCAACAATCATTTTGATTGATACCATATGTTGGGATTTTACACATCTTTTTCCTTTCTTATGTGTTCTTAGCATTCTGATATAAAGTAAACAAAAGGGAAAGTTTATCTGAGTCTTGAAAGTATAAATTACTATGAGTTCCAACCTACTACAACATGAGCAACAAGAAGATAGCACATCCCGATGGTACAGGACACGATCATCATGGGGAAACCTAACCTGGAACAACAATAAAATAAAGCAAAGATTAATAAGGATACTATAGTTTGTTCTCCAATCAATTTGCAACAAGGATATTTTGAATCATCCTACACATTCCAAGTGAAAAATATGTTTATAGCAATACCAAAAGCAGAGATGTTCTGAGCATATAACTGTATCATATTCAAGCTCACCTTTCTACCTCCAACCTTAGAGACACGAGGTCAAAATTCACATAGTTTCATTGCTTTCAGAACCTCTTTTCTAAATTACATTGTCTCAGAATCTTGCATGCTTTGTTGTTTTGGCATTTTTCAGGTTTTTTTCCCCTGCACACAATATGCAGTTATACAGGTAAAATAACAATTCTTACAAATTATGCAGCATTAGAAATTACGTTCGAGCGTGCATCCTTTCAGATTAGGTGTGTGATCCTGGTATGGCACTTTATAACACAATATATGGATCAAACCCATTAAATTGCTTCCCCGTTGATCTGAGTCACATACAGCTAGCACTCCTCTTTCATACCTCTCACCATGTCTAACAGACCTGAGTATTAACAGACTGTTGGAAATAAACCCCAGGCACTTGTAAAATTGCTAAAACTTTACTGTTCTACCCAAAAAACTATTTATTTTTCACCACAGGAAAACAAACACAGAGAGTAGAGACAGACTAGTGAAAAGCATGTTGTGGAATTGGCCAAGTCCTGATGGTCTTTCAAGTCTGATGGTCTTTCAAGTCTGTAGGTCTTTCAGATACGTGAAAAAGAAAGAAGTCATCTGAAACTGAAAAGCATTATCGTATGATACCAAGATTCTGTGAAAAAACACTGCTGTGATCACGCTCATTTGTTTTATGTTACTAAAATCACAAGGAGAGATGAGATGAGAAACGATCATGTCACAAATGATACCTTTATACACTTTTGCCAGATTCAGAAGAGTTTTCATAAAACTCAGAAAAGCACAGCAGTGTTGTCTGAAGTTCATCACTTTATTAATTCTTTTTCTTGAACTAAGACCAACTTACCCATGTGGGTATATTAATTCTGCCTTTTTGCCTTACTTTGCCCTTAGGAAGTTACTCGAGCCTTTTCTCCTCTACCATTACTGACAGAGTACTAAGAGATGACCATTTTGTAGGGAACAGGAGGACATTATTCTCTGAGCTTGGTTGAATGAGCAACTCCTTCCTTTAGCAAACTACAGCTAGAAGAGACGTCTTGGGGCATTGAATGTGGCCCCCACTTCCTCAGGCTATGAAGCCCTTGCATAAAATGAAGACTGAACTTCTCAATTGCCCATTGCCATCTGCTTTCTACCTGCAGCTGCGACATTACCCTAACCTCATGAGATCCTCATGAGATGTTTCTTCCATTGCTGTTTCTCTGGAAAGCTGACTGGCAGAGAAGGAGTGCCTTTAACAGTCATTGGTTTGAGTTTCTGAGAAAGGAATTCTACCAGCAGTGAAGGTCACTGCAAACACAAAAATAATCAGTCCTAGCCTATAAAGTTTGTAGAATAACTGGGAAATTAATGAACACAAGCACTCTAAAAAATATGTTTGAATTATTTAGGAAAAAGCAAGTTTGTCCATAATGCCAGCTTCATGGTCACTCAACCCAGTATGTAAGTGTGCTCATCTCACACACCTACAAAAATAGATGCAATCCAAGAGATAAAAAGGAAACCCTGGCAAGACAGAAAATGTGCAAAGAGATGACTGTCACACTAACGGATGATCTCATTTCTGTGTCCTTGACACCCCTGTGAAGAAGTTGGCCTGGCTTCTTGTGTACAAGAAATGTCCCTGTTTCAATCACCCAATATTGCCTGCAAGATCTGCCTCAGAAGGACAGTTCCCACCATCCCTGGCTCCAGAGGCATTTTCTTCATCCCTCTAGGGTTTTGGACCTGGTGAGCTGGCCTCTCCTGCCATTTTGGCAACAGGCATCATTATTGCTCTTCTGGCTCTGAAAGCATTGATGCTAAGCTGTCATTTGGACTTGGGAAAAAAAATATATTAGAGAGAAGGGCCAGCTTATGTCCAAGAGATGAATGGAGAAAGATAAAAAATTTGCTAGAAAGGGTTATAGAATTATCACAGCTTTCAAATATTTCCTGAAAAGTCTGAAATGCATTTGGAGGATTTTTTGGGAGGTGGAAGGGGGTTTTTTTTCTTATGAACATGCATAAATATACTGCAGAGAAGTGTTATTTGTTTTCCAGTCCAGCTGGTCAGATCCTTGCTTTTGAATTACTTTTTTCTTGAAAAAGCTGAATCAGTCTTCAATCACTAAACTATGATCAAGCTGATTATATTGTAAAACAGAAGAGCTAATGCTTCTCCTGGAGTTATTTTAGGAAAACAAAACCAAAAAATAAATAAAATAATTCCCTGGCTAAGCAACTCTTTTGCAGACACCTTCCATTCTTCTGTCAGCCAAACTGATGTATGGGATTGCCTAATCTCACTTAGATAAAAGTGTCCTGATAGGGAAAAAAAAAAAAAAAAAAAAAAAAAAAAAAAAAAAAAAAAAAAAGCAAACCCAGAAATGGCTATAGGAATAAAATGGGGTACCTAAAACCCCCTACTACATCCTTTAGTATATTTAATGAATGCCCCCTGTGGCTCTATCTCCATGACAGGCTAGTGAGCTAGAGAATGCCACAGCACTCATAAGAGCAGCGGCTGCTGTTTGACAGAAAACATAGATCTCTTGACCTCATACTTGGTAAACAATGAGCTGGCACTGGGAGGATTGGAGACAGAGTAGATCTTAGTCTGTATTAATGCTACCTAACAAACCTCCCCGGAGAATGCACAGTTGCTCAGCAATGAATGGCAATATGATGCCTTTGTGATGGCAAAGGCAAATATGAAGACTGGCAAGGGGAAGAAAGGATCCAAAAAGATTCAAGGGCTACTTGACCACTGAAAAGAGAACAAAAAGGTTTGTTCAAACTTGGAGGAGGCACATGCAAGAAAATGGATTAATTATACAGGGTCACATGCAGAAATTGGGATCATACCACTGTCACAGTGCCAGTCAAATGTGCAGCTGGAGGCAGAAGCAGCCGGCCTGGGGAGGAACCTCATTGCACGTAGTGTGGATGCTTGCATAGGGCAATTGCTAAGCTGTTATTCTTATTGCATGGGCAATTACCCCACAACTTGAGGTCTGAATTTCAGGCTCACCGGCCTGAGCACTAATGTAATTGGATCAAATTCAATGTGGGATTTGTGTACCAGAGCGAGAAGAGATAAACGCAGTAAGTATTAGTTACTGCAGAGTTAATAGATTCCTTGAGTATCATGGGATTGTGCTATTTACACAACCCACTGCTCTTCCCCAAGGAACAAAAAGTTCCTGTCCCAGGCCACATATGACAAATGTATGGCTACAAATGTTTTCTTTAGTTATATTAGGTCCAATAATGCATATTAAACAGTGTAAAAATTACTTCCAGCCACTCTTATTTCCAGCATACCCCTTGGAATCAAAAAGGACCATGTCATTCTTTTGTTCCTCCCCAGGGAAAAAGATCAGTGGAGTTTATCAAAACCTTTTGTGTTCTAAAACTTCAGATTCATAAGAAACACTAATGATCATATTGGCATAAAAGTACATTTTTGTATCCTGCACTGCACTTTCCTTGCCTCTTCCTCTCTGCAGACAGGGATATACGAGAGAGCCTGCATGGTTCAAAAGGTGCATCTTGGCTCTCTGCAGCCAGCTGAGGGAGGGTTTTCCACTGCAGAGAGGAAGCATGGTCAGATACAAAAAAGAGAAGGATAGCAGGATTTAACAGTCATCCCCTTTTTCACCTCCTCCTCTTCATATTAGAAGCTTACATGGAAAACTATCTAAATGAAATCGCCCAGCCCAAATATACACAAAAAGCACATGTTAGCTCACTGTGAGATAGTGGGAATGTTTCAAGTGAGAGCCCCAGGGACCTGTCTTGGACAAAGTTTTACTTATTAATAACTTCAGTGATCCAGTAATAAAAAGCTTGCAAATTGTCCCAGTGTGGGAGAGATGTCAGACTCTGTGGAGAACAGAATTCAGCATGTTCTTTCTTAGCAAATCAAAATGAGAATTTGAAATTAACAAAATGGAACTCTGTGAAGGTAAGTGTGAAATATGTATTAAAAGTCAACCGTGGGCATAAAACTAGCAAGAGAAGTAAACCTTTTTGCTGGAAATGACCTAGATATTTCTAATTCTGTCTCACTGCAAGATTTCTGGCCCTGTATTTACTTAGAGAAAAGAAAAACCACTGTATGATTATTCTGGGAATAAATTCAATTTTTAGTAAGTTTCTATGGAAGTGAATATTGCAGTTTTCTTAGGTTATAAGTTTATCCAACATTATCTGCTAAGTAATAACAGTGAAGCCTTTGGGGTCAGAATTGAGTTTTCCTGAACAAACTGGTTTCCTACATTACCTTGCAGCTCTATATCATGATGCTTCAAGAGCCAGCAGGATCCAGTATGTGAAAGACCCACGTTCATTGCCCTGTTCTGCTTGATTTGGGACACAAAAAACAAGATGTTCTCATGTATGAAAACCTTGCCTACATGCACTACCTTCATTGACAGCTCATAACTTGCACAGCCTGTGCATCCTTGGAGAAATCTGTGGAAGGAGCATATTGTAAGAGGCCATCTGAAGCCCCCCTTTTTCTCCCTTTGCCTTCCAATTGCCACAAGGAGAATCCCCTTCCCTCACTGCAGTTCTGGCTTGGAGCAGACGACAGACAGTGCAGGTGCAACTGCTGTACCGTCACACTAGCTGTTCTGAACAAGGCCTGACAAGGACTTGGCAAGGGATTGGCAAAGACCTGGCATGGACCCAGCAAGGAACGGCCTACTGCAATATTTGCTCACTCTCCACCCTTAAGCCAAATGAACTTTTGGGGTGACTCTAGTGGTCTCTCACTGAAGACCCCTCATCTGCCTCGTTACCACCGTGACAGACGGAAATTGAGAACCCTCCTTCCAAAGACTGAGACTGAGACCCCTACCACAGGGAATGGGGAAAATGATGGTGTGACCACTAATGACATGACCTGTTCTTCTTCAGTAACTCCAATTGACTTATTCTTCATTGTAGTCGTGCTGCCTTGGTGGTTTCAGTGGACTCACCTGTTCCCCCGCAGCAATTACAATAGACTTTCATTGTCCTGCATGTTCCCCCCTCTTTCCTCTGTGGACTATAACTGAACCCCTGAGTTGACCAGAACTTCGGAGGCTCCCCTGACATGACCAGACGGATCCCAATCGTCCGGACCACTGAGGATCTCGCCTGTGTTGGTAGCTATTCCCATCCCCCTCTTTTCTCTCTCTCTCTATCCTTTTATCTCCTTTCTGATCCCACTATCTCATTTACTGTTTTGACCCCCAAAAAAGGTGCACTTGTTGTGATTAACTAACAGTCCCTTGTTGTTTGCCTTTTTGCACTTTTGGGATTGGTGAAAAGAACCATCACTATTCCTTTGCCCCTACGGGCAGATCATGACACATATCTCCTAAGAAAGGGGGAACCTTCAGTGGATTCTCAGTGGAAAAACAACAGCAGAAATCTCCCAAAACCAAACCACTGACAGGGAAAGAAGAGTGGCGGTAGACAGGAGTAAGAGCTAAAAAAGAGTTAAAGCTAACTTCTACTCCTACTTGTATTTGCAATTTAATGCAAAATTTAAATTCAACTGGTAGAGTTTCATCAGTCTTAAAATTTGTTTTTTCTCAATTTGTATCAGTTTCATGCTGCAAGTTCTACAGAAGTTATAACCTCAGCTTTTGCAGAAACAGACAGGGCCTGGACAGATGGTGGACACTAATTGAACATGAACCATGAACTTGTCTTTGCAAGAAGGAAGACTAATGGTATCTTGGGATGCATTAAGAAAATATTACCAGCAGGTTAAGAGAGGTGACCCTTTCCCTCTATTCAGCACTGCTGAGGCTACACCTGGAGTGCTGGATCCAGTTTTGGTCTTCCCAGTACAAGAGACATGGACATAATGGAGAGAGTCCAGTGAAGGGTTACAGTGATTACAGGACTGGAAGATCAGTAATACAAGGAAAGGCCTGAGGGCTGGGGCTGTGCAGCCTGGAGAAGAGAAGGCTCAGAGGGGAACTCATCAATGTGCATAAGTTCTTGAAGGGATCGTGTAAAGAACATAGCACCAGGCCTTCCTCAGTGATGCCCAGGGAAAGGACCAGAGACAGCACAAAATGAAACGCAGGAGGTTCTGTCTGAAGATCAGGAAACACCTTTTTTTTACTGTGTTGGTGACCAACCACTGACACATGTTGCCCAGGGAGATTGTGGAGTCTCCGTCTTTGGAGGTATTCAAAAGTCATATGGATATGGGCCAGGGAAATAGGCTCTAGATGGTCCTGCTTGAGAGAGACCTCCAGAGGTCCCTTCCAACCTCAACCACTCTGTGATTCTCAGACTTTTATTCATTCCTCTGTTATTCAATACGGGATAAGTAGGCATCATCTGCACACCTGAAGATTGACATCTCATCCGAATATATTTAATGAAGAATAGAAGACAAATAATTCTTCTCAATATTGGGCAGACTCTCACTGTATGCAGTTTTGCTCTGGAATTTTGATAAATATGAACTCATTCTTAAAAGAAAATCTAAAAGTCTCTGAAAGCAGCCTCAAAAAAGAGACTCAGGTGTGGGCATGCTTAGGACATATGTAAGGCTAGTTCTCAACAAAAGGAAAGTTACACATTTTAATGAAATGTCATAATTCAATTTGCAAAGTAATTTTCTCTTCAACAAAAGGATATAACCACAATATTCATCCTATTTCTTCTTTCCCTTTCTATCAATGCAGACTACCTTCTGAGTGTCCTATCATTTCAGTTGTATCAACCTTTCCATCATTGCTAGTCTTTGACATACTGATCCAGCTTATCTGAAAGTATGCACTTTCCTATCAGCTTAAAGAAAACATATTCAAAATGTTTATCATATACCCATGACCCCTTCAAATCTAGACACCTGTTGTAGCTTAGAAAACAGGTGGCTACAACAGCAAGTGATCATTAATTTAACATTAAATTACTGTGAATTTCATATAGTCTGGAATTACATAAAAATTATAGTGTAGTTGCCTACTAGTTACCAAACATAGGAGTTTCTGTGAAATTTAAAACACAGAACAAAACCTATAATTCTATATTCATCTGCCTGCTAAGTTTTTAACAATTTCTCATTATATTCTGTCTGTTTAAATCTATGCCATGAGTTTCCATAGAATTACTGCCTGGAATAAACTTAAGATAGGGAAAATCAGATCCTGAGCAAGAAAATAGAAAAGTGTCATAGTTTGCCTGCTACCATCTAGAATATTCTCCTAGAGGTGTTTGGCTGTAACCTCGACATAGTTATATGCAGAACAAGCAATGGGCCTTTCCTTGGCCTTCCAAAAGTCTGATTACTGAAAGAAAAATTTCAGACTTTAATTCTGAGAGAACAGTTGGTCTGCCAGCTCCACTTGGCAGTTTCAAATGACTGTTAATACAATATTTGTTGCAGTCACTGTGGTGCAACTGAGATTAAATACAGGACTGTCAGAATAAGTGACTCTGATAATTATCCAAAACCTATTCATATATGGTAAGTTAGTAGCCAGTAAGAAAATTAATGAAAAAAATTGGAAAACACATCACTTCTAGTAAAAAAGATACTGTAATTGATAATTTAAAAATCAGCAAGACAATTGTTAGATGACAAGAATATCTCACCTTTTTTTTAAAAATAAATATGCAATTCCAATAGAAAAATGTGAAATCCTGCAGGCAGCCAGGGAAGAACACAATTTCAAGTACAGAAACAGACCTGAACACACAGAACTAGTGACGATATTTTTCTCGGAAAGACCAGCATAATACAGATAAATTTGTCTGTGTGGATCCACCTAGATGCACATAATGTACTTTAGTCAAAAAACCCCATTCAATGCTACAGGTTTGGGAAACAGTAGCTGGAAATCTACCCCATGGAAAAGAACCTTGGGGTGCTGGTCAACAGCCACTGAACATGAGCCAAATTGTGCCCAGGTGACCAAGAAGGCTAACGGCACTTTGGCCTCTGTCAGAAATAGTGGGGCCAACAGGACCAGGACAGTGATTGTGCCCTTGTGCTGGTGAGGCCACACCTCGAGTGCTGTATTCAGTTTGGGCCCCTCACTTTCACAAGAAAGATATTGGGCTGCTGGATTGTGTCCAGAGAAACAGAGCTGGTGAAGGGGCTGGAGCACAAGTCCCGTGAAGAGCATCTGGGGAAGCTGGGGTTGTCTAGCTTGGAGGAGACTCAGGGGTGACCTTACTGCTTAACTACTACTGGAAAGGAGGTTGTAGCAAGGTGTCATTTGGTCTCTTCTGGGTAACCAGTGATAGGACAAGAGGAAACAGCCTCAAGTTTTGCCAGGGAAGGTTTAATTTGGATGTTCAGAACAATTTCTTCACTGAAAGGGTGGTTAGGCATTGGAACAGGCTGCTCAGAGAAGTGTGCAGTCGCCATCCCTGAAGGTGGACTCTGCACTGCAGTATTAGGGTAATGGTTGGATCTGCTAATGTTCTTTTACAAGCTAAAGGATTCTAAGTTTCTATGAATATTTGGGGAACATCTTCTCTATAGACAGACTAGTTCATACCCTACTAAAGAAGTGTGACATGCCATGATAAAGTGCAGCATAAAGATGCAAGATGATTTGTTAGTGCTTTTTGTGACTTCATGCTACCCTTGGATCTATCATCACATATTAGCAATATATTTGCTCTCCACGTCTTTTAGGCAGATCCCAAAACAAATTTTATTCTCAATTTGTGGCTTCTGGTTTTGTTATAAAAACTTCACGCCATTCTAAAGTTTAGGAAATGCAAATATATGTAATTGGTTCAGCTTATTGGGAAAGCCATCCTTATTCCTCTCCCACACATCTGTGTAATGAGGTGTGGTGGTGAGTCTGAGTTTAAGAAGATTAAAATCATCATGGCCAACTAGAAGAGAAAATCAATGAAGTACATCTTGTCTGACAGCACTTGTTCTCATGAATTGTTTGAATGGTTTTGATACAAATATTCTACTTATGAGATAGATTTATACAAAACTGGTGAGGTTTACTGTGCAAATTTGAATGCATTAGGACTGTGGAAATTGGTTTTGCAATATTTGCAGTTACAGTATCTGTATTTTATGAAACATTTAACATATTGTAAACTCACTTCTGACAATTATATGCCTTTCTGCCTTGCAAAAAGCAAATTCGAGGCTTAAGGACATTTTTCTTAAAATACCTTTTTACAGCTCAAATCTCCCTGCTATAGAAATGTCACATAAAATAAAATGTTTTGCATGTTTTTGAAACAAACTGTATCTCCCCATTTTTAGACTACCATGTATTTGTATATGGTTTAAACAAATCAAAGATAATGGAGATGGCAAAAATTTACTATGATTTGTTTTAGTTCCAAAATGTTTCAAATTAAATAACCTTTACTAACTCTTTATTATCTTGCTTTTTCTTAGCAAGGATTCAGGAGAGGAAGTTGCTTGAATGTTATTTCCATTAATGTCCTTAATTCCAACCCTCACAAATGGTATCTTGGGGCAATTTTCTTAGGTTTTATTTTCTTCCAAATGGATTCTTTTATTTTGGTTAAAGAATAAGATAAAAGGAAATTACATTTTATGGTAATGAGTAATCAGCCCACTCTTTAATAATTTCATCAGAGTACACTCAACTATTTTTAAAACCCTAGACTTTGCTAAAAAGCCAGATTTTGCATAAAAAGGAGTATGTTCCACCCTGTTCCCCTCTTTTTCTCTCCACTTTGAGATTCCCATTCTGGTGCCACACAATGTAATGATAGAGAACTTGTATACAGAAGTTCACCAGGACAAAGGAGCAATGTAATTGCATTTTGAATTAAGTAGAAGGATGTTTCCTGTGCACTAATGATTATTTTTCATTATGAATTCAGCAGATGCCTCCCAGTAAAAGGCTGTTAATGATATAAGGCCAGTAAACTTTGCACCACAAATCCTATGCTACAGTCTGCACAGCCTAAGAGAACAGCAGAGAGTGGAGATTTTCATTCTGGCAGGGTGCACTTGGAGGTTTCCCTCCCACCCACCATGAAATGTTAACCAAAGGCAATTGAGGGGGCAGATGGAGCCTCACAAGCCCTCACTGCCATCATGGTGCACCGCAGTGTACAGGCAGTTCTGCCCCAGAGAAGCCACAGATCTGAGCTCTTACCTGCTCTTTACAAGGAAAACTTATAAACAAGTCTGATTTTAAGTGAACTAGCAAACGAAGGTTAAATTAAATTGATCCTATTCTAAGTGCATCCATTCCACAGCATGTTCAAGTTCCCATATAAAAACCATTAGAAAAATAAATAATATATAAATATACCCTTTGGATTGTCACAGATATATATACCAACATTTTTAACGAGATGAAAGAAAATCATAGACTCATAGAATGGTCTGGGTGGGAAAGGACCTTAAAAATCATCTAGTTCCAACCTCCCTGCAGTGTGCAGAGATAACGTCTCACTAGATCAGGTTCCTCTGAGCTCCCTCCAGCCCAGCTTGAAACACTTCCAGGGATGGGACATCCACAGCCTCTCTGGGCAATCTGTTCCAGTGGCTCACCATCTTCACAGTGAAGATGTTTCTAATATGTAATCTAAGCCTGCTTTCTGTTTGGAGCCTTTATGATCTTGTAAATAGTCTCTCTCTGTCTTTCTCATAGGCTCCCTTCAGGTACTGAAAGACCACAACAAGGTCATCCCACGGAGACCTAGCAGATGGAGAAGATGGAAAAAATATAGTGTGGGAAGGCAAATAAGTACCACCAGCAGGATGATTAAACATGGGCTTAGCTACATGAGCAGTTCACAGATATTGTAATCAATCAATCAGAAGCGTCACTGTCTAATTGTTACAGATGGCCACCTTAGGCCTTAAGGCACTTCCAACTGATAGGGCAGAGCTTGAGAAAGTCCAGTTCTCAATTCCTAAAAATGCACTACATTTTCAGAAATTTATTTGAGAAAGACACATTAGTCCTGGTGTTGTCATCTAACCCACACCAGCATGAGTATTACTCAGTCCTGTGTTGGGAATAGGAATCAGTGTCTGAAAAGAGGGAAAAATAGAAATAAAAGCACTGGATTTTTTTTTTTTTTAATTGTGAAGCCAATTAACTATATTTATATTTTCAACCAGTGGGTGAAAACTAAGATGCTTGCTACACTAATTTCTGCCTCCCTCCTCCCACCTGCAACTCTGCAGTGGAAGGGAAGGATCTACTCCTGGAATGCAAGCATGCAAATGGGTCTGCACTTAACTGATAACAGAGCACAGGAGGGGACCAGAAGTGCACCAACAAGTGAGTTATGTAGGAGGTGACCTGGGTCAGCTATTTACACCCAGGCTACACCCAGGTATCCCAGTCTTCATCCTTTTTCTGTTTTAGTCCTTTGAACAGCTTGGAGGGTCAAACAGTTGGTTTAAGTGTAATCAAGTGATTCTGAACTGTTCCTAAGTCCCACCAGAGAAATACAAAATTGATTTTCTAAAATATCAAGATTATTATTTCAGATATGTTTAAGCTATTGTATTTTCTGTCTTAGAAAGAGAAGGTATAGTAAAACAGGTTAATGCATTTTTACCATAGCATTATGAAAAAAATCTGAAACAAGCTAGGTATTAATATCCTTACAGTGCCAGAGATGGAATATGAGTATTCATTGAGTAGAATATTTAGGGTTTTTTTTTCCTTTTTCCTTTAGAAAATATAATATTTATATAATTTCTATAATACTAGAAAAATAATGTATCTATATGGTGACATTTAGTTTTGAATCTCTAATAGTTTTTTTTTGCTTTAATATCAGCAAGCAGTAAAGAAAATAACAAATGGCTTAATTACAAACACAGAAAAAGAAAAAAAAACCCAACAAAAATACTTTTAAAAATGTTTAGTAATATTTAGTAATATATGTCAAACAGTACTACAAAGGAGAAAAAAACAAATACACAAATCCTCCAGCCCAGCAGTCTTTCATAAACTTTCTTAGGAATAATCCTTTCATTTTTCTTTACTGGACTTTTTAAAGATGTGGAAAAAACTGCTACCTCATAAGAAAAACAAATAAAAAACCAAACAAAGAAAATCACAAACAAATAAAACTCCCCAACAACCCAAACAAACACCCCCAAAGAAAGCTCCCCAAGCCAGCAAAATTTTATTTATTTTTCAGGAGTCAGTTTGTACCTCCTCCCATAAAAGTAGTTCTTAGTCACTATCAATTAAAAACCACTCTCATTACCTAACCACTGTTGTTTTAGCTTATTGAGCTGCTATTTTTCTGTTTAAAACTTTAGAGGAGCACTATTATAAGTAACCTTCATTGCAGCTGAAAAACTGAAAGTAGTGATCAGGAAGTTCGAATTCAAGTGTTTTACTAGTGCTGTTTATATTAATGCAGTACCCCTGAGTGTAAATATAATCAGGAAGACAATTTTTTTTTAAGTTATCAAAATTCACTGCTAAGTTCAAGCAGCAAAAAAGCAAGGAATACAGTAAATTCTACCCCAACTTTTGTGTGAAAAATAGTGTCTAGTTTACACAAGAAAATAAAACTCTATTTCCTATTCCATAAAACGCACTACTTCCTTCAAGCTGCTCAAAATTTAAATGTATTATAATGAAAATAATGTAAAGAGTAAATCTTCCTTTTTTCTGATTGTGCTGGGAGACAACAGGATAGTCTGTTTAACACATTGTCTAGTAAGAGGGAAAATCACATTGCTAGTTCTATTAAAAATATCAAGTTATTTGAGACAATTAAATGCCCTGGAAAATTATATTATGATGTGACTCCAAATATCTGTATGATGTTTTGGCAGGCAAAAAAAAGTATTGGATAAAGCAAACTCTAGCTGCAGAAAAATTAATATTTTCTCATAAGAAGGCTTATTAATCGGGGGTATATATGACAAATGTATATAAATTTCATACTGACTGTGTTCTCTGAGTTTCCCAGATTTCATATCTCTTTCTGCCATCTAAGTTATCTTTTTGTTTGGATCTCTTAAAAATTGTTTTGCAAAACAGTGTTTGGAGATACAGAATTTCTCCAAGCCAGTATTCTTCAGCCAGTACTGAATAATTCTGGTAATTGCAAAAATACCCTATTTAATTAGAAAATAGTTTTCTAATTTCAACAATGTTTGAATAACACTCTTGTTCAGCAGCTATAGTGATTATGTAATCAAATTGAGCATGTTGTAGTTAACTAAAATTTTGGCATTTGATGAATCTGAATGAAGATTTAAAAAGTAGGAATTTTTTTGGAAAACAAAGCCAATTTAGATCATAAAACATTACACATGTGAGAATTTAAATATGTGTTGCTCAATACAAAAAACTGTGTGTGAACTTTGTATCATCTCCCAGGTGGCATGGAATCAGAAACTGAGTTAAGGCAGTTTGGCTTTTTTTCCTCTCCAAGTCAAATTACAAAAAGCATGCAAATGAACAAGCACTTCACTAATTCTTCTCTTCTCACCATTACCTCTGCTTGCCTAGACTTGTTCCCTTCTCAAGCTCCTTTTCCTCTCTGCTCCCACCAACTCATTTATCCACAGCTTTGGACGCACCATTTGTTGGAACAAGATTAGGCTGTCCCATTTCTTTACAAGCTCAAACCCTGTTCCTGGGCACACGACTCATACTCTAAAATGAATCACCTTCCAAGAGCTGTTTCTCTCCAGCAACTACAGTGACAGCCAAGTATGGAAATAAAGATATCAACACTGTAGAATGAAAAAGTGAGGTGAGATGAATCTTGCCTTTACTGACAAGGAGCTCCATCAACACCAGAAAATAATGAAGCGTTATTTCTTATCTATTTGTATCTTAAGTCTGATTGACTTTCTGTCTAAGTAGAAACCTTTCTTCTGTAACTTATAATGATGCTCACCTACATGGATTTTTTCAGTGTGTAAAGAAGTGTGGCCTCAGACTGCTCTTTCCCTCAGTGAGAATATTAATAGGGTTTCTTTCCTCTTCCCAGCCACCAACTTTGATGACATTTCAGGGATTTTAATTATACTTGAGAAATCAAGGCCCCTATCTCAACCATTCTCTCCCCTGCCAAAAGTGTTTGAAGTTGATAAGCACATTCAGAAGTTATTAGGTGGAAAACACAGCGACACATTCACAGCAATACGATTGTACAGGAAAGCGGAGGAGAAGTTACGTTTGATGGAAAGGAAGGAACAAAAAAATTTTCAAAGGCGTTCTTTTTATTTCTGAAACATACTTTTTACAAGGAGATAACTTGATATGAATCAAGAAGGATTAGAGCAAGGGATCTAGCTTTGCATGTGCTTCCATTATATAGTTCTAGTCTTCAATTTAATCAGAGTGCTTATAGGCGTGGGAAGGTAACAAGAAGAGAAAGAAACGTGAAGTTTGGCTTATATTTTGAAATTTCATGTAATTCCTAAGGAATTGTTAAGTTATATAGGAAAACTAAAATTCAGTTATTAAAAAAAGAAAACATTACTATCATAATTTAATTTTAAATTGCAATATGATTTATTAGTGTGTTGCCGTTAATACCACCACAGCATATACTTCCGACTTTAATTGGAAGTAGAAAAGTGAAGCTCCATTTACTGAAATATTTTTAAAAGCTGTATGACTTAAAGAATAATGTCTAACAAAGTTCAAAGGCTTCAAGATTTTAATCAGTTTACAACTCAGATGTATACCTATCAAACATGAAAACATTACTGAGGTAGGGAATAATATATAATTATGGCTCAAAGCAATAATGCTTCTACATGCAATTATTCTAAATAGTTACATATTCTAAATACTGTTCAGAAATCTCACAAAGCAAAAAAAAACTAATATTCCATCAGTGTAGCCTAAACCTGAAAACTCCAATTATTTTTATGACGAAGAATATCTGCCAAAATATAAAGAACGAGTGAACTATTTGCATGTATTTGTTGAAATTGTTAAGGACTAAAAGTGTATTTGAAGACTTTTTGTGAATGCAACTACATTATTAAGCTTGTACCAAATATACCACGTCCTGGTAGTTACAATGGAAATAAACAACTTGCACAAATGTCCCTGAAGTATTTTATTTAATGATAAGCTTCAGCACATATTTAGTGTTTCAAATTCTTCTGTGCATTGACGTACTAATTGCTAGCACTTCAGAATATACACTGACTAAATATACTTTGTGTCAGAAGAATATACTCAGATTTGTAGTACAATATTGAAAATATGGGATAATCTTAGTAGCCATTTAACTGAGGAGATATTTATTCTGCAGTTTGAATAGAAGAATGAGACACCACCGAAGGCCATGTAAACATGAGAAGTGATTGAAGACTTAACCAACAGCTTTTTGAATGTCAGTATACCAGATATAAAGCTTCTTTTCCTTGGTATGCATGTACATGCATTTCTGGCAGAGAAAGGAAATTAGTTCATGCAGTAAGTCAAAAATCTCTGTGGGGCCAATGAGAAAGATATACATTACCTTCTGCCTATTTCTCCTTGTAAAGAGCATAAATCTTGTGCAATATTCACAGCATCTGGTGGCGTCAGCTCCACAATCTAATGCAGACCATGCAGTTTTCCTCTGTTAGTGTATATATATCAAAAAATAGGTTTTTTTCTCCAACAAGCTGTAAGGTAAACTACTACTACCAAGAAGAGACTTCATTTCAAACCTCAGCTTGGACCCCATTTTTTTTATTCTGCTAGTGACAGAAATTTTAAAAATACTTGATAATAATAGAACATTTCATTTTATTGCCAATAAAATCACTCTCACCGGAGTTCCCTCCACTGACCTCTTAAGTGAAACTAGAAGCAATGTTCCTTTCTCTTCCTCCCGGCAAGTCACTGGTTTTGACACGTCTGCCTGTACTATTCTTGGCCTTGGAGGCCTCCTCCAGCTCTCCACTGATCTCTCTTCACATCTATGTGACTGTATCCTCTGGCCAAAGAGATGTTGTTCTTGACCCCCTTCTCCCACTTCCCTTGCTTCTCACTCCAGATAATTTCACCACAGACTGCATGCAATTCAGCAAAGTCTCCTGTGCTGACAATTCACTGATTTTGTCCCCTCCAATTAATCTAACTTCACTCTCTTCAAATCAAAGTTCAGTCCACTCCTTGGCCAGGTCTTCACTGATGCCTAGCTATCACTTAACATGCCAGCCAGCTCCATTCTCCTTTTTTTTACCCCTGCAAATCTTTCCATTTATCTCCTTTTCTCATAGCAGTATCACCGTACTCCTTATCCTTGCATATAATTCTAGTCCATTTGGATTCACATTTCAAGTTACTTCTAAAGCTCTTACAGATTAGTTTTGCTTAATTGTTCTTTCCTGGCTATTCACACAACTAAAATGCTAACTTATGGCTTTCCTACCCCAGCTTCTCAATGTTGTTTCCTTTGACTTCAAGAAATACCAAGGATTATTCTCCAGCTCCAAAAGTTTGGTCATTGCAGGATTCTCTTTGAATCCCTTCACCAGTTCCCTTCTTACAAAGGCACAAACATTGTCACCTTACATAGACTAGTACTCCACTGTTCATTGAAGGTGCAATGTTTCCAGCTGCATCCTGGTGTTAGCCCTCATCACCATTTGTTACATTTCAAGTTAGTAGCTTACTCCCAAAAAGCTTCCTAGCACTGATAGGGATGTCCCAAATTGCCTGTAAAGTCACCTTATCAGTATTCTTCCACTTTCTTTTGTCCTGGCACATCTGACAATATCAGATATCTTTGCAGTTCAGTATTACACTTCTTTGTGTTTCTCTCTCAGCTGGACTAGCTAGCATCACCAAACTTGGGGTGTCCAAAACTGAGGCACTCTGAACTGGCAGCAATCTGTGCAGCTATCAGAAAGAGATAAGTACATATACACACATGAACGCTGAGGTCCCTATCTGTCTTCAGATCAACTCAAATATTTTTCCCCCTAAAGTCAGTAAGTCATCTAATAAAAGAATTTACTTCTTTCTGCAAACCTTCTGCTTGCTTTGTCCTTAAAACATGCAGCAACATCTCTGTTCTCTAAAGAGAACAAGCACAGGATGACAGTGGAGTTCTCATACATACAGACACAAGTCACAAAAGGTCAATTATTCCTGACTGAAGGGGAGTCACGTGCAGTGCCATGTAGAACTGTTTTCAAAGCAAAACAAAGAGAGCAGAAAAGATTACCAGATATCTGATTTACGTGAAACATTCTATGTGTGGTTAAAATGCAAAGGAGGTAAGAAGAAGCTATAAAAAGAGCTACAGCTGGGTATGAACGATAGCAAATGAAGAACAGCAAGGCAACTGCTCCAACACAGGATACCCCATTTCTGTTCAATGCCACCACTTTTCTATACCAGATTCTTCCTCACTTTTCTTACAGAAAGTGTTTTTCTGTTTGCCATTCATGAATATTTTCTTGCACATCTCCATGACCATTTGTAGTGTATAATCATTTACTACACAGCTGGCTGTCATACTTTAGGAATGGTACTCCCCAGTTCAGTGCCCTCACCAAAACTTTCCACGCCATAGGCCACTCATCTTTTCCCCACCACAGGAAGTACAGGGCAGGTTAAACACCTCACTATAGTAGCTTAAATTAGCCTTCTCTTTCTATTTATTACTGCTGAACAATCTTATGTCCAGACTGCATGTTGGCTGGACAGAAACCATGTTTTTGATCAGTGTTTTACTCTGCCCTGCCTTTTTAACTGCGCTGGACATGGGCAAGAACTTGTATCTGTGGCATCAGCAAGTGCAAAACTCAGCACAACTGACCCCGGTGGAGTAGGCAGCTTGGGGTTGAGAACATGCACATTCATACCATCCTCATGGATGGAAACTACCTGCACAGTGACTGTGCCTTGTACTGGCATGGCATAAACCAGAAGCACAGTATATTTCCACATGAAGTGCTTACAAGAAGAAACACACTGGACTTCAAAAACTGAACTTGTATCAAAAGAGCAATAAAAAAATAATATTGCAGAGAATATTCTGCAATACTGAAAGATTTTGCCTTGACTGTTTCAGTTTACAATCCTGGCAATCAAGAGCAATTTAGCTACTTAACATTGTGCTAGCCTCAGGAACTGATAGATATCTCCTACAGCCTGGGGTTATGCCCTTTTGCATGAATTTATACACCTGCAACTTATATGGTAATGTATGTTTCTGTGAATTCAATTTAAATTGAACAAGCATTGAAAGAAAAAAAAAAGAGTAGTGTCAGCAACAAACAGATGCAAATATTGCTAGATTAACCATTTTGGTCCCAAAGCTAGACAAGAGGCCCAAGAGCCATTTGCTGTTCTATTAGCAGCCTTGCAAACACCTATCAGCAGGGTACAGCTCCATCTGGCACAAGACATTTTTTTGTGTTAGAATTCTGATATTACCTCCCTCCTGGCTTACACCACGCTACTGAACTATCTCACAAGCTCTGTACATAATCCAACAGTGCCTACTGTGACACTCTGAATGTTTGCATTAAGAAAAAAAAATGTGTCCTTTCACAGGCAGAGTTAAAACAAATGTACAAGACATTCTGGAAATATCATTAAAAGGCATAGGAAATATTTTTCCTTGTTCAACAGTATAATTAGAAGGACTCATATTTTCTGCATAAATGCCCAACCTTTAAAGAGGCATGAGTATATTAAAAGGGCATGGTCTGTTTAAATAGATTGAAAAAGTTAAACTTGGAGGTTCTTATGTTGATTTACCATTTTTTTATAGTTAAATCCTGCCTTCCCTCCACTATGAATTTGCATAAAGATGCAAAAAGCAGAGGCTGTCTCTTTGTAAAAAATCACCTTTCTATGGCAGCAAAATTGATAGATAAGCCAGACCGGTATATTCTCCTCCCACTGTCACCACATCCAAGTGTCCCCACTATTACCTAATTCTTACCTGCAAAGCTGTCTCATTCATCACTCATCTCTAGAGTAATAAACAACCCTTTCAACCCTTTCAAACTTGGATATTTTGATTCCTCTTTATGCAAGGATGTCTTCATTTTACAACTCTACATATCAAATTTTCATGTGCTTACTGTGAAGTGTGTACTCCCTGATCTTTTGTGATACATATATGTGGCCCTTGAATTGCAGGAAGACCAAAGATTTTGTGGCATATTTTCCCTGGACTGCTAAATTATTTACATCTTCATATAAATTCACAGGTTCTAGGCCAATTAAAGTAAGTATGGGTATGTTAGCACAGATAGAAAAATCAGCTGTTAAATGGATTCCAATCCAGCTCCAATCTTAACCACTTTGTATTACACTTCCTGAATCAAATGAGAATGAAAAATAAATCCTCTTCTGTACTAATTAAAATATATTTTAAATTTTTGTTAGCAAGATAGTTCTGTTCTATTTCTAGCTAAGGAACTATGAATAAGGACTCTGCTTTTAATTAAATACAATATTTTAAGAAATGAGATGCCAAACTGAAATGATAAAACAAAGTTGATATATTATTATCTCCATTGGATTCTCTAAAAATATTCTCTCCTTCAAAGCTCATTATGTAAACAGAAGTTATTGTCAAAGATTCTAGAAAGAACTGATGTTTCAATTTCAGGTTGCTATTTTTGTAATCCAAAATAGCTCCGCACCTAGACAGTAAAACATACTTTGTGAACACTGGTATGTGGAAACCTTTCCAGCTGAAGCAAATGTTAAGAAAATTTAAAAAAAATAAACCAAAAACTGGCTAAACAGAAAAACATCATAAGTTATATATGCTAAATTGCAAACTTATGATTTATTTTAGTAAGATTCAGCACTAGCAACTCCAACCATGGCATACAAGGAAACTACTGTATGGAGAAACAAAATGCTCCTCTTATTGGCTAACAGTCTCCTTTTTCTTGTAGAGCATTTTAGAAGGCTCTTTGAAGAGATTGCAAAGCTAAAATAATCCTCCAGGAATCATTAGAAAAATGCAGGTTTTATGCAAAACATACCAAACAAAATATCTCACTGATGTGGCTAGCACACTGTGTAGGGGACAATTTTTTTAAATCAATTTATTTATATTTTTTGCTCTAGTTTAACAAAGTACTTAACCCATCTGACTTTTTTATTTTAATGCTCAGAATTAGGGATAATACTGGACAGACATGGAATCTGGTTATTTTATAAGTCTCTTGGGTTTTTTTGTGCATTAGTATGAATTTGAGGTATGAAGGCAAGTGATATCTCATCATCTATATGAATAAGGTCATGAGCACAGAAGATTTCAGATTTACCTTTGACTTTCAGCAGAGCTTTTGTTGAGTGAACTTGCTGTTAATTTCAAATTCTTCCAATTTAAGATTCAGACTATTCTTTCATCAATTTTGAGAATTTATGGAAAAATTTCTAGTTATGCTGGGTTTAATAAAAGCAAATTTCATTGTAGTCACAACCTGAAATGAGTCTTGTGATCCTAAACTATCTGTAACCAGTCTTGGCAATGGTAAACATACAGAAAGATCACACTTTACATCACAGGGACCCTGAGAAATAACCAGACAATATTTGATTTTCTGTTCTTGCACCAAGAAGAATGATAATTGATAAGAATTATCATTTCATAATTTGATAATTATAATTTGATAATTGTAATGTTAAATGTCATTAAATCCCTAACAGCTTTGCTGCTGGAATACATAGCTGTATGCATACAAAGGCATAAATTGTTCCTTTGTAACACACATCATGCTTCAATGAATTCTTTTATTTATTAAAATTATCAGCATCTACATCGAAATGAGAATACTTCCTTATCAAAATAGTGTATCATTTTCAACAGGAATTCATTTATCCTAACAAAAAATTTCAGCTGCTTTCAATCAATATGTCATACAGAAATACTCATATTTAATGGTGAAATTTGTGAACAGTAGGTTCATGTCTGGGGTATAGCTGACTAGATGATCCTCATTTAAGGAAAATTATAGACCCCTTCTTTAGGAATTGAACAAAGGATGTAGGAAACCAGTCACAGAAGCATTATAAAGGACATTCAGGGTAAAATTTATAAGATTATTATGAATCTTTTGAGAATAATTCCTCTGGAACCACAGGTGTCTCCATGAACTATAAACATAAACAACTAATCTTATATTTCTTGTGCAGCAAAAATTCCCCCTAGTCAATAACACTTTAAGATTTCTCTTTTGTACATGATCAGAGTTGAAGATCATGTCTATCAACAATGCATTATTCTTACAAACATTATTCTCACAGAATTTGAAATTTGCTGTATGTATCCAGAACGAGCTTTTAATTTTAATAAATAATGAATGACAAATGCAGAACTTAAATGTAAATCTGTTATGAGACAACAGAAGTGTCAAAACATATTCAAAATTTTCCCTGGAATGAGAATCTTAAGATGCAGCAAACATAACTTTTGCTGAGTTATTTTCAGCAGACTAAATGGCTGACAGATAAAAAATTGCAGTTTGTTAACTAAATATACTTTAAATCTGGGAATGAAAAAACAAATCAGTGTCCTTCCTCTGTTTCCCAGTATACTGGACAAATGATGCCTGCTTCCTGCGAATATGTTTTTTTATGTAAATTGAAATACAATGTCTGGGCACCTTTCCATGCATAACCTTCACCAAGAAGGTGTCAATAGGGCACAGCAGAAGAATCCCTTTCAAATCCCCGTACTCCCAGGGAATCAGGTCTTGCTCAGCATAAGGCTACACTTCACTGTGAGCTGCTCTGGACATTCCAGGGTTAGGAGGGAAAGAGCACATGGAGAGTAAGGAATACAAGGGAAGGAGAGCCACCCAGCCCTGCTGAAACCATGGTTCTGTCTCGTCTCACCCCCACCCTGCCTTCCTAAAGACAGAGCCCTCACCTCTGTCCTCTGCTCACCAGAGCACCTGACTCTGCCACCTGACATCTGAAATGCAAAAAATCATAACAAGACCACCAAAGGCCCCAAAACAGCATGTGTTTGGCTAAAGAAGGAGGTTGCCAAATAAAATCCCTTTCACTTACATGGCCAGATGAATTTGAGATTTGAACCTGGCTTGGGCAGATCCTGGTGAAAAGTCCTGACCATTGATCTAGGAACCATGCAGGAGCTTGGGCAGCTCTGCCTTGTCTCTGCCTTTCTCCTTATTCTCACACATCAGTGTGGGGGAGGAAAAGGTTACATGCCACTGGGCTGGAAATAACAGGGGAAGAGATATGAATAGAGAGACAGTAAAGGACAAGAAAAGAAACTAGAGACAATGAAGGTAAATGAATGGGTTGCAGTGTCCTAAATTTTCAGTGCATATATTATTTCAGTGTACAAAATTCCTATTGATATGTTTCTGTCCTGGTTATTGATTTTTTCCTCTTTTGCATTTTCCTTTGAATAATTTTTGCACAATATCAGTGTATGCCTAATTAGAAACTTATTCTGGGATTCAGCTCCAGATTCAGGCGCATGTAGAGGAGAACTATATGTGAAAGAGGGTTTTTTTGTCTAAGTTCCCACAGCAGAAGGTGGAAAATTTAGTGTGTTTAGGCAAGTGAATAAAGGCTTACATACCCACCAGGAGCTTGGATGGGAGCTGAGACAATTATCTCTTATCAAATCAGGTATTGCAATTCAATCTTAAACCCATTTTCTGGTAAAATGCTGTATTGAGAATCAAGATACTTTTATCACATGAGGATTGGCCAGAATAAAAATCAAATTAAGATAGTACATTCATCCACCTTTTGTTCTACATTCTTTTGGAATAAAAAATGCCAAGAAAATGTAGTGCTTGAATTGGTCAATAACTGAAGACTAAATTATTTTGAAGACTAAATTATTTCAAAATTGATGTGGATTTGATTTACTTGTTTTTCAAATGAAGTGTTAATTAAAAATTTTAAATAATGACTTTTAATTAAATACACTTATATTAATGCATAATTATTCTCATTTCTTATGTGGCGTTCATAGACATATCCACATTTATGTATTAATACCATTAAAATTTGTCTGTATAAATTGATAGTTTTTACCCTTTAACTCTCATGAATCAGGAAGTGGTAAAAGTCAAGTGTCATGTATCAGTACTTTGTAATGTGCTACAATGAAACCTTTGTTTTGGAGCTGCTAAAAATAAACTATATAAGTATATGTATTACATAAGATACAATATGCATTATTTAGCTTTGTAACACAACAGCATAGAGTTGGTTCTGGTCAGCTGAATAAAGGGGATATCAAGAAGCTAATTCTCCCTATCTCAGAATATCTCTTCAAAATGTCAGGACAATTCTTCCCTTTCCTCTCCACTGAATGCAGAAGGAATACAAATGAACAGGCTGAATTACATGGACGAACTTGAGTGCGATGAGTCATATTTGAAGTCAACTATCCTATTTCCAACCGTTGCCTTGCTGCTTATGAGGAAAATGCAGAAAGTTCTGGAGTAACACCATCATAGGAAAAATCCCTAACTTCTCTGTGGTGAAGGTTTGCCTTAAAGGTGACCTAAGAAGCCACTAATGAGGTCATAAACCCCTTTTAAAACATTATCATATAATTCACACTTAGGAGTGTAGGTGTGCAGACTTGTGTGGTGTGTCTGGTGACCCGATATATACCAGGCAGAGCAGCCTGCAGACACTGCTCATGTGGGGAAATTATCTGATTTTCAATTAACACTTCAAATTGCCAAGGCCCTGGGGGCACCCACAGACCCCGCTGTCTCTGTACCCCCTCCCCGGAGCTCCCTTCCACTGTGGCCCAGGATCCCATTTCACCCTTCTCCAGGCCTCTCCCAGCCAGACATTCTCAGTGTTGGAAAAACACATCACAAATGAGGTAGCGGTGTATTTTAGCAAAGGGTGGATTTTTTTAAATAGTCATCTGCATTAAAAAAAAAAAGAAATTCAATCATTTTTTCTACACTAAAATAGTTCAGAAATTAGCACGTTTCTGAAAATTATTTTTGAAATTTCTGCATAATCAGAAAACTTAGAGATTTCAAAACCTGTAACTCTACCCCACCTGCAACAGTAATTATGACAAGCACCAGCTCGCCACATTTTTATTGATTATTTTAGTAATGGTTGTTTATTGTATTTATTAATAGAATTCTATTCACTATCTCAAAAATTATGGAAAAGTTGACCACTTGTTTTGAACTTGTTTCTATCTCTTCCTATCAGAATAGACATAGAAATTAATATTTTTATGGCAGTTTATTCTGTGCATGTAAAAGTGTCAATTATTTTTAACCTCTTAACTAAGAGAAGACATTTTATCTGTCACTGAACTTTTGAGTTTGACATCAATTAAAGTTCTCCCATTAAAAAGGAGTTATTAGAGCAACATGAAGACTTACACAATCAACTGTCAAAATGATATTACTGCAAAACCTTCAAAAATAAAACCTTTCTTGTCAAACAGGCACAATTTGTATGTGGCAGAGTTTAACTTCAAAATGAAAGCCCAGAGATCCCAAAAACCCTACTTTACTCCCATATCTGTGATAAATAAATGCAATTTTTAAAAAATATAACATTTAAGGAACAAAATGTCACAGACTATGTATACAAGAGAATACTGCTCTGTTTATCATCACATTTGCCGCTAAACCAAATAACCCAGATGGTAAGAGGTCTAAAAATGAGACATAATCTAAACTGCTTTTAGTCTCATGAATTTGGCTTATGAAAATATAGAAAACATATTTTATTAATATGCTAATGACCACATGCTGGCTGCAATAATCAATGGAAATAGCACATGGAAAGATCAATATCAACAATAATCCAGAGTTTTCCACATTTAAATAAAAGAGACCCCTGATTACAGTGAACTCTCACCAAAACAGAAAAAGCAGAGGAAAACACCTGTATTTTGCTGTTCTCCCAATCACTGCAAATAGCCTCTACTATAAACAGCCCTCACTGATCTACTGTATTTAAGAAATACAAATCAATTATTTTGTTCTTTTTAGTTTTGTTGTTGGGTTTTTTTTTAATGTTACTGGGTTTTGGCCTTTGCTGGTTTGGAACGTTCTCAATTTTCTTTCTTCGCTCCCTCGTTTGATTATTCACAGCTACATTGCCCACCTTCTTTCTTTTAACATTTCATTTATCACAATCATTACAGACAAACCTCTGCTCTTGCTGAGAAAAACGCACTTTCCATCATTAAAAAGCTCCTTGCTACACTAGGAGAAGCAAAAATGCCATTCAGTCTATTTCAAAGTGAATCCCCTTCAAGACACATTAATTCTTGGTCGCAATGAAAACAAATCAGTAAACAAGGTTTCAATGAATGCTAGGGACAGCAATCAAATTTTCAGAGTCCAGCCTGCACTTCAGTAAGGTAAATTTTCACAGAAATTTAAGAAACTAAGCAACAGTGTTTCAATACTGCCTCTGCATTTGGTTTTCAAAAGGCAAGGATTTTGGCACAAGGAGTCAATTTAGAACCTCCCCAGAAATGCCTGCAGGAATAAAACAAAAGGGTAAGATCAAGAGAAGCATGTGTAGCAGCCAGTTTTTTTGACAGAGAAATTGGAAAATAAGTGAAAAAATCTAAAGCATGTAAAAGTCATTAAATACAAACAGCTGTGAAACTGCTGTAAAAAAAAGAACACTTCCAGCAAATCCTGTCCCATGCATAAGTCTTTACACAGAAAACTTGTAATGTTTAGAAGGATTATTATTAGCTCATAGTTTTCTTCTTTATGGGTGGGCTATTTGCACTGGCTTCAATGGCCATGTGACCTGACAGCTTGAAAGACAGAAAACACAGCTCTCACACATTGCAGCCCCACAGCTAATCTCAATATGATTAGCTACTTTTGGACCAGATAGCACTCAAGACCAAGTAACAAGACAACAAAAGCCAAATTATTTAGTTGCCTGTGAGAATACCATTTTACCTACAGGACAGTACTGCCTATAAAGCCCCAACAAAGATGGATTTTTCTTCCCAGAAAGTCTTAGGGAGGGAAAAGGGCTTTGTACATCACTGAAGTGTGTGTCAAGCAGAAGAAATGGATGAGTCCTGGAATAACAAATACCAGGGAGGGAAAATTACTTGCACACAAATTACAGGCAAACTAAGATTATCTTATACCTAAAAGAGAGTTCCAGTGAAAAAGAAGGCCAGTCTGGACTAGTTGAACCACGGAAAGGATGGAGCCCAAAAGCTGATATGATTTCAGAAATAATTTGTACATTTTAGAAAGCTATGCTTATAGGAGGATGGACTTATTTTTTTAATGTATCTGTTCCATTTCTCACCATGTTTTACCTCTGTAGTTTAAAATGTATCAGTAGCTTCCCACATTTGTGGCAAATATCTCCTTTTGATTAATATTCTCTTAAAAAAATTAACTAAGATTAAGACTCTGAATTAGATTTCCCCCACCTTGTATAACATGGAGATACACACAACACCCTGGTCAGTTGGGCAGCACATCTATCAAAAGCCTTTCCTTTTCCATGTGCTGGATAAACTGAGATGGTAACAAAAAGAAATTCAACACAATTGTGACATGGTGAAAGAAATTAGCAAAAACTATTTCAGTCCTGCTTTTTTCCTTGCCAGAAAAATACCTCTAATCTTAGCTAGCAAAACAAGGTGGAAATATCAGCCAGCAGGATCATAAGAATGGTGTCACTCAAGACAGCTGTAGACACTCCTTTCTTCTCACACAGACTTATTTATGGTTCAGGTAAGGCACCATCAAACCCTTTATTTAAAGATCTGCAATGAAACACGAGTGCTAGACAACAACGGAGCAGAGACATGGCCACAATAGCTCCTGACACATGGCCCACATTCTCGTTAGCACTGCTGACATTGATGAATTATCTTGGAGAATAATGGACTGACCTCTTTTAACTGCTTTCTGATTTAATAGGCTCCATTAAAAAAAAATTTAAATCACAATCATGACAAGCCTAACAGCATAATGGTACATATGACCTTCAGTTTGTGCCTTTTAGCATTTAACAAAAGCATATTTACCTCAATGTAAATGCAAAAAAAGGCTACAAATTAACTCCTAGCTGCTGTAGAAGTTTAATCAAATAGAGTTTCTTTTATTTTCAGTCCAGAAATCCCTAAAACTGGATAACACCTATTTTAATGATAACTTTTATCTAACCATGAAATCCTGTGCATTTAGATACAGAACCATTCAGACTAGTTTGAGAGGATTTGGTGGAAATTAAATGCAGTGAAATGAAAAATGAGGTAATTTACTTGCCTTTTAAAAGCTTGCTGGAAAGGTGAATATTCTAAGCTATGATTTCAGCCCATATTAGTAGTGGTAAAATTTGAAACCTCATGGCCAGACACGTCAGCAAAGAAAGAGTTTTTATTTAAAATTCATCACCTCTCAGTGAAAAGTTGGTTTTCCGCAGATTTTTCTAGTAATTAATTTTTCCAGTTTTTACATGACTGCTATTTAAAGAGACACTGAAGTAGCAATATACTGCTCTTTGGGGCAGACATTCTGATTTTCAAATCCACCTTTCAACATAAATCATATCTGCTATAAAATCCTGAGATTTAGAGATACTTCAAGATTTTTTTCATTAAAATATTATTCTATTCATTTTAAAAAAAGATTATCATGTGAAAGTTTCACAAAGCCAATCTCACCCACCTATATGTAGTAAAACTTCTTGTCTTTACCTTATTTACAGATTATTAGAAAAAGAAGAGCAAAAACATTTGAGCAGTCCAAACAAAAAAAAACTCTACAAATAAATAAATAATATCTTTCTTACTACAATATTCACTTATGTAATGTTCACTATAGCTGTGCAACTTGAAAGAAGAATTTATTTCAGAAAACTTCTATATCCTCCTCTCATGCTTAAAGTCAGCTATGGAAACTAGACTCGAAAGAAATACAATATTTTTTTTTTTTTAATGTTGAGCCAAGGCAAGAAAAGACTTTTTCACATACATGGTTTAAATCTCCATTTTAGAAAAAAAAATGTTTTATTCAGGGCCATTCTAATAAAAATCCAATAAACATGATCTCTTATGTATGTTAAAACACAAGCACATAGAGCAAGCCAACAACTGTGGGGTAGCTACAGGAATCATTCTACCCTGATGCACACCTGATTTAGTTCATCTATTTCAATATTCACCTCTCTCTGAAAAAAATCATTAATTTTAACCCAATGGCAGTAGGCTAGATGGGCATGTGTGGGTGAAGAATAAGAATCTGGGTGTTGAAGTGGTACAAAAAGCCTTGCTCCAAGAGCAGTGTGAGCCTCTAAACAGGCTTACCAGCTAGCAGCTTCAGTATGAGATAAGGCCTGGATGCACAATGGCCTCCTCTCTCTTCTCCTCTTCTCCCTCCACCAGTGTCTGTGAGGAGGAAATGCACATAGAAGCTCCAGATGGAAATATAGCACGCACCAACCCATTCATCACACTGGGAGCCTCTGGTCCAAGGACCGAGGGGTGACGTGTTAGCTCAGCTCTGCCCTGTGCACCTTTAAGCCACTTCTAGTAAAGTCAAGGAGTTTTTGCAGAACTCAAACCTGGTGACAAGTTCTGGCGACTGAAGTACCACTGAGTAGTGAAGACAGAACAAGAAGAAAGAAGGCACTAACTCTGCTGGAACTTAAGAAAGCCTTTGACATATTTATAAGTTGGTAATATTCACGAGAAGTTAGCTAAGCAAATGAATAAATTATTCTATAATTTAAAAATGTGGTAAGATTTCTTCAAAATACTTTAGATTAGTGTATTTTAAGAGAAGCCAAATTACACTGTTGTTATGCCCTTCCCTTTTCTACTCTCTGAGAAAAGAAAGGACTATTTTCAAGAAGGGTTGCATAAAGGCTGTCCCTTCATGTTTCCAGAATGCCTCAGCATAGCTCCTACTTTCTTTAATACAGCCTTTCCCTTCCTGCTCTCTAGTTTCCCCTTGCCATCTGTACTGATCATGAAGTAAAATTAGAAAATTGTGGTTGGAATAGAAAAGAAAGGGGTTCATCTTGCCAAACTTTACCTGTGTAGGGCTTCCAGGCTCCCTCCATACTCAATATCACTGTAAGTATGTACACAGAGAAAAATCCATCCTGTGGGTGGATTATTAAATAAATACAAAGCTTGGAATGTCATGTTCTCCAGGTGTGCTTAGGCAAATTTGTTCAGTGGAGATTAACATTGTAAAATACAACAGATCAATATGAAGTCTTGAAAGATCACTCTTACCCTAACAGGTTGTATCAGCTAAATGACATATCTGGTACATCTGGTAGATGAAGTGGGGGAGAATTTTATGACTTTTCTTCCACAAAGGAAGATATAATCCAAGATATTTTTAAATCCTTTGCATAAAACAGTTTCTATAGGAGTAGCACTGCACAAACACAGCAGAATATCTGCTTTATGACACTGCCAAAAACATCTAGAAATCATTACTCTTAAAATTATTTTCATTCCAAGTGCTGTTGAGAAGTTATTAGGTATTGATTTAGTTGGTAGCCTGTACTTATAAAAGGTAACCAAGAAAGGGTTATGGTCCATGTTAAGAAAATAGAGATATATATTACATTTACCACTCTCCTTGTTGTTCATTGATTTGTTTTTAAGGTGTTAAATTGCTTTATATATTTTGCAACTTATAAGATCCATGGCATACAATTTCTAACAGAATACTCTATAAATATGATCACTCCTATAACCTGTATATCTAGTAGGAACACTGGCATGATCATAAATTCCCAAGTAAGAGACCTAATTCTTCCATCCATACTGGATGCAAATATGCTTTTCAGAATAAATCAGGATCAGTATCCAACATTTCAGCTTAACAAGAAAAATTAAATTATCTGGTTTCAGTGCAATCCAAACCAGTTTTTCTTTCTATACTCTATTTTCATGTGGCTATTTCTTTTCCTCACTTAATTTAGTGATAAGTGCCAGTAGACTAAAAATATCTGCAAGAACTGGATGGATAATTTAATGTATATTATGTATACATATATTATTGCTCAGAAGGAAAAGGGTATACCAGCAAATACACCAGAAATGTGAGTAGTTGGCATCCATGCAACATTTAGGGAAGAGCTTTTAGAATTGCATTCATTACTCACTTGTATGACAGAGCAGTATTCTTTAGAACTTGTCATTTAACACTTCTGAGCTTAACCTTTCAAATGCATGAATTTCTGACTACCTAAAGGATTCTATGTTCCAAAGAACCACTGATTTTTAAAAAACAAAAACAAAAAACCAAAACAAATAAACAAAAAAACCCCACAGACTTCTTCACATATCATCACTGTCCTATTTAGTGCACACTTTCCCCCAGTTTCCACTTTCTTGAAACCCACACAAGCAATGTTCAATACGTGGGTTTTGAAGAGTTAGTACATATGCCAAATAGCAGATTTTTGAATGGCAGGGCTGGCTTGGACTTTTCCCTTTGTACTTTCATAGCCATTTATATCAGGAGATAGTCTGAATTTCATATCTAATATTTTGTATTCATAGGAATCTAGAAACAGTAGCTTTATGCTAGTGAAAGGGAAACATACTCTGAAATCCAAAAAGGCAATTCAGAAAATTTATATGAGACATCCTAAATGACATACAACAATTCAGAATTTTAAAATAAGAATATTTTTAGTACCAAAAGAGTTGATCTGGCTCTCAGATTGGTATGGTTTGTGTTTACTCTTCAACTTGCTGCCTTTTCTTCCCTCTCTAAAAAACGTTTCTGTCTGATAGTAATTCTGCATTCACATATCTTGATGATATGGGATAACATTTACTTTATTCACCTGAGGTTCTAGTATTCATTCTTGACTGTTACTGACCTAAACTCAAAATGTATGGCAATAAAATTTTAATTTAATTTCTTTGTGTGTTTCATGGATGTATACATGCACAAACTATACAATTTATAATCACCTTTAACCCAATCTCTAAATCTTCACGATGAAAGATTCAAAGCTGAGGATTTTATGAGCCAGTGTTCAGTTAATAATGTTTTGATGAGAACTATTATACAAATTTAACATTTTACTTTTTTTAATATATATATAACTTAAACTATGTAATATTGTTGCCAATATCACATTTTTAAAATTATTTGTTTCCTTGCTCAAAACCTCACCTAATTAACTGATGTCAACACTTTGTATTCAGATCTATTTCTTAAAAATTCTTTGAGGTATGTTTAGGGTTTGAGTTTATTTAATTTTAAATGAGGTCAACACAGAGGATCAAGTGAGAAGAGTTACACATGAGACTGAATCAAATTTGCCATTTCAACACAAGTAGATACTTGCAAAGATTTTCTTACATTGGCCCCATTTTGAATATTAATAGTGGATATTACCATACCAAAACAATTGTGCAAAACTGCACTGGAATTACTAGACTATAATCTCACATTGGTTGAAAAAGTAGAAGTCAATTCCACTATGCTGCAGGACTTGGACAAAAGGAAGCATTGGAAAAAAAAAAAAAAAAAAAAAAAAAAAAAAATAAGTTTTTAAACTTCAGCAAGGACAAATGCCAAATCCTGCCCAGGGGGAAGAAAAGCCCTGCAACAGCAACATCTGGGGACAGAGCAACCAGGGGCCAGCTCAGCAAGGTAGGCTCTGGAGTGGTGATCTTCGTGTGAGCCCATGGGAAGCCCAGCAGCAAAGGCAGCCAACAGCCTCTGTGACTCTATGGAAAGGGGAAGATCTCCTCCAGTCTGAATCTTTCTATGTTTTTTTCTATGATCCTATGATTAAATACTACTTCAGTTACTTTACCTCATAATATTAAAGTGAGGCATCTGAAGGATCACTGCTATGGAGCCCAACAAAACACTGGACCACTACAATTGCATTTTAAATGTCCTCTATCAAAATCTCTGAGGATGAAACACACATTTCACAGAATTTAAAGGCTAAAACCATACTAAAATTTTAATATCTGAATCACATAGCCTTATTTTGTGATGAGTGAGACAAGTATTTAAATCCCATTTTTTTCATTGGGAACGAAAAGCTAATCCAAAAGAGCAATAAGAGCAATAAGAGAAGACAAAAAATAATACTTGTATGTCCACAGGCCAAACAATTCAAAGTTATTTAGTTCTACTCAGAAGACATAAGAACATTTTAAGCTCCATGAAAACTTCACAGTAAAGATAAATCATGTTTCAAATTGGAAATCTCCTCTTACTTAAAGGCTCAAAATACAACTTTTCACCCTTTTATCTAAAAATTAAAAAAAAAAAGGTAAATCCAAATTCATTCACACTTTTATTTACATTGGTTGCAGACCTTAAATAAAATCAGAAGAAACATTAAAAAACCAAACCACCCATAACTCAGGAAAAAATGGCGTGCACCACTGTTGCAGGAATACTTACTTTCATAGGGTTTGATGCAAGCCATGCAAATACTTAAAATAAGCAGAATTTATTTTAATTCAGCTCCCACAGATGTCAATATAATGTTTGTTTGAGAGCAGTTATTAGATCAACACTGACTGTTTAAAATATTGCAATGACTGCTGTTGGATAGCTCAAAGAAAACTGGCATTTTTCTCAACAAAGCCAGCTTAGAACCTAATAATTTAAGATGAATATATACTGAACTAACTTTCTACTGAGTTGAGTTATGAGCTGAAAGTTGTCTACAGTTTTGCCCTTTCGGTCATAACAGTGAATAGGATGCTAAAATCTAGATTACATTTGTTAAACTCAATTCCTTAAATCTTCCTTAAATAGAGATTTTCATATGCAATTGTTTTTGGAATTTATTATTAAAGTGAGCTATTAAAAATCCTTTTCTTTTTCTTTCACACATAAAGAAATCAAGCTAAATGTAAAAACAAGCTTTAATAAACCTAAGAGATCCAGATTTTTAAGGATAGAAATTTTATAGAGAAAAAGTTGTGAAAAATTCAACCTTGCCCATGTGTTAATGCATGTTTTTTGAGAGTACTTCACTCAAGTGCTACATTTGCATTTATTTGAACAAAAGAACTCTGTTATCACGTCAATTATCAACATTTAACCCATGATCACTTACTCCTCCTTACTGATCAGAAGAGTGGACGGAAGTGAGACTGAGATAATTCTTGCATCATAATCATTAAACCTTCTCTCAGCAGTTCATTGAATCTTCCTTAGGTACTTTGAACATCCCCAAATTCTACCTTCTGGAACTGCACAGCTGATCAGAAAGTCCACAGGTGAGTTGAGTTTGGGTATTTTGATAGCACATTTCTCAACCAAAGTCTACATCACCAAAATTCATATCCAAAATGTGGAGCTGGTTTTATTCTACTCAGGGTCAGCTTTAAAAGAGCAACAGCATAATTGTGGCATAGGGTGGTGTTAATAGCAAGAAAATAGGAAAAAAGATACTAAATTAACAGGAATGAAAAGGACTACAGCTGTCTAACACATAACCCAGTAGAGACATTTATGGGTTTTTTAAAAGTGTTATTTTTTATAAGTTGTGTAAACAGGATACACAGGAGGTAGCAAAGAACCTTGTATTTGTCCTCCCACTTACATGAATGACAGTTCTCATGGGAAGTACTCTTTCACAGCCTTTGCATCTGAGTGCTCTCAAAACCAGATAAATAGGATATCCTACTGAAGATTTTTTTTGCTGTAAATACCTCACAAAACAAATCTTATGATTAAGCCAATTTTTTCCCAAGCTATTATCAGAAACCAATATTTCTGACACTTCCAAATTGTTCTTATTCCCCGAGAACACACAGAATATTACTTCAGCTCTGTAGATGGCATATGAAGGGAGGGCAATGACAGAAAAATGCAAAACCTGAAAATACACACAACGCCTTCAGGATTATATCCAGCTAACCTTACAACTGCAACTCTAACTCTACATTAGGCTTTTAGGCTCATAATGTTTTCCTCTGGCAGACTGATTTCCTCATGCATTAAATAATTTCTCCCAAATTCTTATCCCATTACATAGAGTTATCCAATCCATTCTTCCCATAACCAGCAGTGTATTATAGGCACAGTCAGCCAAAATTTGCTTGAAATAAAATTGCAGTATTTCCCATAATACCCACTTTATTTTTTTGTCCGTTATGTTCATCATTTGTCTGTGATTCATTTTTTTCTATTGACATCACACATCATGGACACAGAGGGGTGATTAATATTGAGTTACTATAGGTTGAAGGAACATAGGTTAGTTTTTATTTGAAATACTATGTATCTTTATAAGGTTATAAATGCCTATCTTACAGAGAAAATAAAAGTCAAGTTGTAAATTGTATTTGCAATTTAAAAAAAAAAAAAAAAGGTTATTAAAGCCCCTACAGCAATGTGTTATGGAGCTGGAATCAAATATTTCATTGGCAACAAAAAAGATTTCTGTGCATCATTTTCATGTTCCACAGGGTGGTCTAGTAGAATTCTATATTGCAATAAACTCAGACATATGTTAGTAAAAATTTTAAAAACTTCTATGAAATGAAGCATCTAGATTAAAAGAGACATCTGCAATGCTATTTATCTTATTCTTTGAGAAAAAATAAAGCTCTGTTGACTATTTTACAGTCTGAATTTATATAAAATCATTGTGTTCACCTCTAGAATTCATCCAGCAACAAGACTACAATGTCTTTATCCGACCATTTGCCAAGAGAAAAGTACTGTCCTAGATTTGGGGTTTTCCTTTATGTTAGGCTCTTATTTAGGTGTAATAGTTCTTTGATAACTAGACTTAAATCATATTAGGAATATTATCTTTCCCTGCCTTCTGCTTTCTCATGAATGCTGTCTCTGAGCAATTACCTTCATATTGTTAACATATCTGATGTTTTCTGCAGGGTCAAGACTATGAAAATAGTTACACTTCTGTCTAGAGACGTAACGATCGTTTGTTTGCACTGATGCTTACTTGTTCTCATGTTTACTCTTGACCACATACAGCAAATATCCCACTGTTCTCTGTCTTCTTTTCCAAGCCCCATGGACTCACAATTTTTTCTATTTCTACCATTTAAATACTTGTCTTTTTGTCCACAATGTAGGAAAAGTATAATAATTTGAGGGGAGAACAGATATAATCACACTCATGTAAGTAATGTGAAAACTGAAAGAGACTTGGATTTACACTGAATAGCTAATTGAACAGGAATTTGATATTGTCTAGATTAACAAAGAAAAGGCAAATAACCCCACATTCCGTATTAAATCTTATCTTTTTTAAATGTGAAAGAAATAAGAGGACTGTGAGTGGAATATCATGTTCAGCTCTATCATGTACGGCTCTAAATTACTAAAAGGATAAGGAAATATTATAGGAAGGAAATATTAATTTTATAATTATTATTACTTTAATTCTATTACCTATATTTTATATAGGCATAACTAACATTTTTTTCAGGAGGAAAGATAGAACACATAAATACAGTTTGATGAGAAAGTTTTCAAAATGGAACAAGAGCATAATTTGGCTGTACTGATTCCAAAAATGCAAGAGCATCTTTAAGGAAATTATTATTCTGAGCTTGCTCTTCTTACCGCTTTGAATTTTTTTTTTTTTTTTTTTGTCATAGCATTGCTTTCTTTCCTTTTGAATTTGAGTTATTGCAAATGAATCATCCAGTGTCAGTCACTCATTATTTGCCTTCAGATTTCTGGGGCTGGTTAAAAGCTGAATCCCTAAGTGGCTGAGCTTGGAAGGCACTACTGGGACACAAGAAACCTGGGGAGCAGCATTAGTGACTGGTCTCCAGCAGGCCTTTGTGCAGCTGATCACACTGGGAACTTCTGCCTTTTCCACATCCCCATTCAATGAGTCTCATATATCCCCTATTCTTCCTTTAGACACTGATATACCATTAGGAGATCCTTTCTGATTTTCTACCACCATGTCTAACAGATTCAAAGATAAAAATATTTTCATGGTGATAAATTCAACTTACTACAATATTGTATATTCTAAATGATATGTGAATCTTTTTATTGCAGTGGAACATAAGGAGTAACCAAAAAAACTCACAGTGTCTAGAAACAGAAGTAGAATTCATGGCAACCAAAAGATCTTTTCTCATAGACAACCTTGCTCTTTCCCTTGTGAGCATTGTTCAGACAGAAATGGTACATGTGTTGATGGGTAATGTCAGAGAAGGGAACAAGATCTGAATGTATTCTGGGTAAGATATTTGGTGACACTTGTCAGCACATTCACAGCCAGGCATGCATGGGTATGACTTGGTATCGCTTCAACCAGAAGAGTACTCTGAACACCAGGCTGCTTTAAGGTGCTTCAACACAGAGAGGGAGCCCTATTCCTTTCTCTCTTCTTTCTCAGTATCATCTTTCCCACCTAAATGCCATCCTACTGGAACCACCTTACAGGCACAGCACTTCCAGCACCTGGGCCTGAGTTGCTTGGATGGTGAGAATGGGGCACCAGACCTGTCTTCCCCTTACATCCATCTGTGGAGGACCAGGTCCTTGAGGGAGTAGGACTCTTGGTCCAGGGAAAGAAGCAGTTAGTTGTTGTTCTGACAGACACACAGAACTCCCCAGCACAGGATTTCTTCTGAGGAAGGCACTCCAGAGAGAAGCACATGAAGCTGGTAAGACCTCATCATTCTAGGCAAGTTATCACACCTGGCCACCTCTAACTCTGGCTGGGCAGCAGAATAGCACTGCATAACACATCTGCTGTGTTGCCTCTGCTACCTTCTTATAAAGACAAGAGAAACATCGACCCACGCCAAATGCCACTGTGCAAAGAGGAAAGGTCATGAGCCCATGAACCGTCTTGCAGAGCAAGGAACCTGCTTCTTGCCTTTTTCCCTCCCTGCACAGAGAGGCATCGTGGTGCCTCTTGCCATGAGGAACCCACAGCTTCCGTAGAATCTTGCCCTCTGTTGTATCAAGGTGTATTCACCAGACATTATTATCAAGCCTCTCTGGAATCCCTCTTACAGACCACTGTGTCAAAACATGGTTTTCAAAAAAGCTGCTTCTAGCAAAGGCCTCCCTTAAACACGTTTGCATGATTTGGCTTAGCATGCAGCTAGGAAGGAAGTGTATTGGCAGTAGAGTACTCTGCTCTATGGCACACCACTTGAGACAGACATGGCATGGGTTTCCTGTACAGACACACTTGGGAAGGGCAGAACAACACCAGCTCAGGCTGATATAAACACATCTTAACAAAAGTTAAGTCAGCAGAGGGTCATCATCTCCCCACACAAGGCATCCATGATTTTTTTCTCTGTTGATTCCCAGGGGTTTGCAAGATGAGAGGGTGAAAATCTGTGTGTCTACTGGGAGAAGCGCTGCAGAGGACCCCTCAATGGAGATGTGAAACCTATTGAGTCATCTTGAGCAAACAGGGAACAAATGCAGAAAATTCACTTTATACTTTGAGGCAACTTTCAAAAATAAAAGTAAGCAAAATCGAAATCCTCAAGGGATATACAAAACACCTCTTGATGCCAGGAGAAGCCTTAAAATATATTCAATTTGTGAACATTTAACTGAAACAAATATTTTCCTAACACAAATTGTGAAGAAGCTCATGATCTGCCTGCTCAGCAATTAAAAGGCATCCAGAAAAAGTGAGTTTTTATGTTCTTTCTGCTAATTAATATCCATTGCTATCTCTCTGAGACCACTATGGAGTCTGTTCTCACATCTTTGTTCAAGGTGGCTACAGACTTCCCCAGCAATCATTTCCACCAAAAGCATATGTATAGAAGGCAATTTTGGAGCATCTGTCTGCTGTTATCAGTACCAAAGAACATGTTCCAGTAAACACTGCTGAAGAGATTAGCCAGGCTTTACATCTTCATTTTCTCAGTCAGTCTCATAGAAGTTTTAAGAACATTTCAATACAAAATCCACATAGAGGATACACTGCTAATGCTACATACAAGTTAAATCTCCAAATGCCAAGGTCAAAATCTGTGAAACATGAACAGTGCAAGACACCAGCCCATTATTACTGCATTTTTACGCAAGGGCTTGATTTCCAGGAAATCTGTTAGCTATTTTTATGTACTACATAAGACCCTTCTGCAGTCTCAAAGATCCTGACAACCAAGACTTGATTGATTAATCATATTAACAACACAGGTTTGAGGGCTTTGAGGTAAACAGTCTAGAAAAAAGCTGATAGAGCTAAGAAACTATAATAAACAATGTAAAGAAAGTAAAGAGAAAAATTAATTGGTGTGAGCTTAACAGTATCTTTTGCCCTAAAGATGCCAAAAAAAGCAAGGAATTAATTGTGTTTTAGCTAAATCAACTACACTTTAAACTTGAACTTTGTGTTTCATCCTTATTTGCCAGTTTCCATTTACATTTTTCAACCACAGTCTCAAAAACAGTATTTGGAAAAATATTAAATTGTTGTATGCATTAAGTACACGTTGTCCCTTAAAAACCTGCTGATAAATGACCTGCAATGAAAATTCCACTATTAAAAAAATCTATTAATTATTAATTAAACAATTATTAGGCAACAACTTGAGTTGAGCCAGACTCGCTGCTCATCACTCTTTCATTCATAGTTGATAAGCAGCTGGTCAAAGGAACTAATTACTTTTAAGTAAATAGTTTACTTGTGGGATCACAGAATAAAAATCAACTCAATCTAAATTAGGACATTCCAGTTTCTCCTGATGACAGAATATCCATGAATATGTGCAGATGAGAAACTAGGTTTAAACTGCATTTTACAATAAAGCAACAATTTACAATTTCTACAAAGCTGAAGATTGAGGGTGATCAAAGCAGAAATTTCAAAGGCTTTGTTTCTCCTGGAGTTCCACTGTGCTCCCACGAGCTTCATGCATTCTATCAACATGATACAAAAATAAAGTGATTTGTCTTCCACCTGCATTTCAGTTGCCAAAACCAAATTAGGAAGACAAGTATCTTTTATAGACCATTTCTCTAGACTTTTACCCTTAGAAGATTCATTGTTTGCCAAGAGAGGAAAAAAACAAAAACAAAAACAAAAAAACAGATTGAATATGAGAAGTTTAAAATTGTACCTGAAGAACTCCATGAAAGAGAAGCCATAACCATGCTGTTCAGCAATTCCAGCACAAACAACATTTGCAGATGCTCCAATCAATGTTCCATTACCTGCAGTTCAGAAAATAAAGACCAGTTTATAGTTGTGGTCTCTTTCTTACTCCTCCTCTGTTTATTCTGTGTTGAAGTCCTAAGATGTACTTGTTACAAAATGAAAAATCAATTTCTGTTGTATATAGGCTTGGAAAGAAACATACAGTCAATACCTCCTCATCCTACAAGTAGTTTCATGTTTTGAAATATAAGCCTAGTATTATTCCCTGGCTCTACTTAGGCCAGAAAAAATAGGGAAGGAACATAGCACCAATAAGAAAATAACACCAGAGACCTGCATTCAGATAAACCTGGTTTTTAGTTTTACTTAACTAGAAGGTGCCATCAGATAAGGTGAAAAAATGAGATAGTTTGAGGATGCTAAGAAAAATTGATACCTTTTTTCCTAATGCCAACTTGATATTGACACTGTAGTGATTTCTTTATTGATAAATTAAGTAATCTGTAAGATTTGTTTGGGGTTTTTTAATAGAAAGTAAAACACAGTAAGTGTCACAATGGAGGGGACTGGATCTGTTTCACATCTCTCTCCTAAGGCAAAAGGATCACAGACTTTGTTTACCTAATGACCATGGTTCTTCAATAAATAAGGAAACATAATTTTATTCAGTGAAGTTTACCAAATTAACGTATACAAGCCCCCACATGAGAGGAACAAAACAAAGAAAAATAATTTGCCAGTTTATAATGTGCATCTATCCTCACTTCTCTTCTCCCAAGCCTTTTCCAGAAATCAATCTATTTCTTCATTTTCTCTGAACTTTTAACAACCTCGCAATGTACAGAAGTCAGGTATTCAGAGCTCAGAAAGACTGGCCCAATTTCTGTACCATTCCCATGAGTCATAGCTCAGACTTATACATGCTGCATACTTGACTTCCACAAAGCAGGTGGCTCCTGCAAATGTTTCTGATCTAAGGCACGGCTCAGGAAGTGACAGTGACTCCTACATGCTTTTCTTTAACTGAAGTTTTGAACAAAGGTAACAATCTAAGAGGTTTTTTTCAATATACTTTAGTAAGTCATCTCTTTTGCCATACATCACTACATTAGCAAACCATTATTCTAACCAGTGGCTTTCCTTCCCTCCATTGGTGTGTAGTTACTCTTCTTGCTTCAGTTCTATTAAAAATTTTAGCTCCATGGAAACTCTTCTGGTCTGACTTTGAGAGAAACAGATCATAATGTAATGAATGTAATTAATTGTTTTGATTCAGTAAATGTTTCAGGTCACCCAGAGATCAGTGTACCAAAAATTATCTCAGAATAAAGGCAGAAGAATTATTCCCTCAAAGTATTCACACGTGGTACTGTTATGGCCTACTGCACCTGAAAATGCACACAAAATTAGCAGATGTCTGAAAATATTATTAAAAAATAATATAACACTCTTAAATTTAAAAAAAAAAAAAAAGGGGTTTAATTCAGATGATTTTGGCTGGTCATTATAGTGACAAAGTAACAAATCTGAGAGAAAAAATAAACTCCAAAAGTCACTCAGGACTTTTTTATTATTATTTTTAGTTGACTTCATGAAAACCAAAGCTTTCCAATAAAAAGCCCTGATATGACAAAATTTTTTCCAATTGAGTCCAAAGAAAATGCATGATTCCTTTTTATTCCAGGATGGTCAATTATTATCAGCACACATTAGGCAGCAAACTAAGATTTTCATCCTGGAGTAGAGATCTGAACAAAGGTATCTATTGTCTCAGGTGAATGGCCTAAGCATCACCTATTAAGAACAATAGACTGGTTTTATTTTCTGATCAGCAGCTCTTGAGCAGATGCCACCACGGAATAAGGAAGACACAGACATACTGGAGATTTCTTGAGAGGAGAAAAGCGCTCCACTCCCACTCCCTCTAATCCCAAATAGACATTTTATTTTGTATATTTAATTCTCCCTCTATGTTTCTTTAAAAATTCTTTTTCTTTCTGCTCTCCTAGGAGCTATGCTAGGTGACCTCCTTCCTACTTGCTGTTTTTAAGGCTTTGACATTGCAAAGGAGCTGGAGCTCAGTGCAGAGATTCTGCCTGTCTCTGAGGAGTTCTGCTGATGCTGGTGAAACTGCACATCAATACAAGGGTGTATCCTTATTGATCACAAAACTATTGTGATCATCTTTGTGAGACACTAAGAATTTTTTGTAACCTCGGCTTCTTTTCATACACAGAAAACCACCTCCACATGTGCTTTAGGTGAGCAGAAAAAGGAATTATTAACATCATAAGAGGAACTGAAACCTTTAAAAAATAGTGTCTAGCGCTGGTCATTAGAAACATCACAGCTCATTTCTCTTGCTCCCTCTGTCTTTGCTTCAAAATATATCCTAATTACTTTAATGCATGTTTAAGAATATAAAACTGAACTTGAACAGCTTTCCAGGTAGGTGCTGCCATGAGAAAGCCAAGACACAAGGCATGTGGCTTAATGTGAGAACAGAACAAATGAATACAGCTGATGTAATTAGAGGAGTCAGGAAGGAACACTTCAGGAATTTCCAATTCCAAACTAATCACTAGTCTACAACATTCAAACATTTCATGAGAGTTTTCTGCTCTATGTATAGCACAACCAGTCATCACTCTCAGAATAATGTTACTGCAGACAAGGAATATAGCTGTGGCTTCAAATTAAAGAAATGAGACTGTAACTGTGCTTGTCCCATGGCTCTGACTAGATACAGTCGAGATCTCCAAACAGCACGAGCTTTCCTATACTGCATGGGCTACAGTAATGCCTTCACATAATGAAGTATTATAGAAAGAGTTTCTGCTTCAGCAGTGAATTGATTTCCCCAAGTAGATTTCACTTGAGAAGAAATCGTCACCTTAAATGTTATCTGTGAGGAACAGCATTACTTTTTCATTTGTTTGGAGCGTGTGTGCAGTTTAATTAGGCACTGGCTCAGCAGGCTTCAAGGAACTGCACTCAAACTAACAATAGAAGCAAACTTTTGTTTCACCTCCCAGGAACATCTGTCTCCATGGCATGGGTTTAACTCAGTAGTGAAATAGCAACACCGTAATCCTCCGAATCATGGAAAACTCAAGCCTAAGTCGATGTACACAGAAACCTATACATTAAATTCATTCTGATTGATGCAAATTAAGAATAGACATTTTTTAGGACTTCACCCAGTCTTGACTTCATCTTCATTTTCACATCATCTGCAATCTCAAGAACAATTCAGCTTTAAAAGGCTCCTGCTTGCTTGTTTGTTTGCTCAAAACAAAATAACACATGGGTCAACTGTATCAACACATTGCAACAACCAATCTGTTTTGAGGACTCCTATTGTAACTTTGTTGATGACTCCTACTCACCCTTTATCTCAAGGCAGATGGGTACTGAGAAACCCGATTCACTGCGATGAATTGTAATATTTCTAATGTCAGCAGTACGTGATATCTCTGAAGTAAGTAATGCATTTTATTCTGAATATCTGTTCTTCCTTTTTTTACTTGACAGACTACATACACTGCTGTCAATATCAACTATGCTTAATAGTTCATAAGCATGAAATCAAGAGAGACCTTTTTTCTTAATGAAAAAAATAGTAATTCTAATTAGCTCTTTATGCTATGACAGAGGAATCCTCACAGATCGTAATCCTTCTTCAATGGAACTGCCCTAGTTTTGCACAATCATTTCAAAAACAAAGTAGAAGATCTACTGCTTCCATCTAGAAAAGGTAATATAAGGATTTCTTTCTGGTATTTCTCAAGGCAAATAACTTTGAATATCTTTAGGGAATGTGAAATCAACCCCAAGGGTAAGACAGTATTTAAGAGTTTTAGTTAAGAATAAATCTATGAAGAAATATGCAAGCCCCACACATTAAAATGTGCCTTTTCATCCCCAGCTAACTTAGAGCTACAGGAAGCAGGAAGATGGTGACAAGGTTTGGTAAGCCTGTTTTGATGCCTGCACTATCTACCAGCCATGATTCTTCCAGACTTCTTCTTCCCTTTGTACCTGCATCTTCACAGCCCAGCTCTCAGCTATTGCCCTTTGCTGCATGGCTCCTTCACACACTGCCAAATCTGAACCCAGACCTTGCACACCACACACAGTGCACCTCTCATGGGCTCAGACAGCCTCTTCCTCAGCAGAGAGAGTTTGCCCAAGTCACTATAACCTGCAATGCACTGAAAATCAGTGCTGGGGGAACCTACTAGACTTACTGAAAGAAGGGGCTGGGAAATCAGATTAGAATCACGGCAAGAAAAGGGAGAGAGTTTGAATCAATAATGTGCATCCTCTGACTTCAAGCCTCATCCTATGATGTTGATTTTCACTTGTCAGCAGCACATCTATTATATCTAAATGCTGTTAATTCTCAGGAGTCCCTTTGGTATTGTCCCCTCAAGAGCAAGTCTAACCCTTTTTTTTTTTTTTTTTTTTGCTGTGTTAATATGTTCGCTTGGAGAATCACCTCACAGTGCCTGGCAAGATTAGTGTTTATTACTCAAATCACTGAGAAATCAAAGGGAAGGCATTATCACTAATAAAGCTGTTTGGCCTAGCATGGGCAGCCATCATAACAGTAACTTCCTTGAATATAAAGGAGATAATACCTTGGGTAACAACCAAGTGGATGGCTAACAGAAAAGTTTGTTTTGCTGTGAAAATTACAGACCATTTCCTTTCCACATGCCCTGAGAGTGGAGAACAAACTATACCTGTGCTTTAACCAAGAGGCATTCTGCATTTTCTCTCTCCTGCATCTCAGGACAACTAATGCAGAAGTAAAAAGACTACCCTGTTTTTGTGTCAACACAAGCTTTTCCCTAGCCTTTAATAAGCAACTGTGACAGGCCCAGTTTTACACAGGACAACTTTTTTGCCTTGTCCAGACAAGGATTGTCTTTCTAAAACAAGGAGTTTTCCGCAGTCATGAATAATTTTAGGGTGAGGATTCTCAGCCCTGCTTTTTGCTGTAACGAACCATTCCATTACAGTATACAGAATACTGATATCAGTATCAAAGTAAAACTTACTGAAGGAAGCTCCTTGCTTCCAAGGCATTTTTAAAAGAAAATCCTGTGCAGTCCCCCATATAATTTATATTGTAAAAATAAAGGGAGATTGATGGGCCTGGCTTCCATTCCACAGCATATTCTCTTCTTAAAGCAAAGGTTGAGCAAATGTAACAAATCTGTCTGCCGAAATGAACACTGGCCAGCTCTGGTTTTGATTAGCCTTATAGAAGACAGCCTTCATAGCTTTGATAAATTTTCAGTTTCACACAAAAGTAATACAGATTTTCCTCATTAAAAAAAAAAAAAAGAAAACCACATTTATATTCATCTGTTCTCTGTCCACAAATCTTAATACCTTCTAATAATGGGCAAGACTTGAATAACTTAATCTTTTTATGTGCAAAAATTAATAAGCCAGATAATCAAACATTGTCATCAATAAAGAGAATCAAGGTCAATTGAACAGTAGCAGTCCCTAAACAGGACATCAAGTCACAGGCATGCACAAACTCACTTAATATTTTTATTTGTGATAAAATGCAGTCTTGTGATACCAACATTTTTTATTTTACTGTTTTGGAAACATTTTGAATGGTATATTTATACATAAATGCAGAAACATGGACATAATAGGCAAAAAAATGAAAAAAACATGAGTGAAAGTTTTGAGTTCAGTTATCAAAAAATTTCATTGAACTGCATTTAACCCAATGCTTTCAGTCAGGTAAAATTTACCACTTTTTCTCTACAAGCCACTACATTTATCACTACAACACCACCAGCAGGACAGTTGTATAAGAATTACACTAGTAAATGCTCATTGTTTCCTTTTTGCTAAGAGAGGAAAAGGAGAAATTTAAATTTGTCATTCTTCTACCAGAAGTGTGAAATAAGGTGAGTTGCTGAACATCCTGCACTTGTTACTTTAGTGACCTAAAGAAATTCATAAAGTTCTATGAAATCCAGACATCTGTAAAGAATACATAAAATCTGAGGTGACCACTAAAGCCACATTTCTCCTCAAAGTCAACCTACCCAGTGCAAGTGTAAAAAATACCATTATAATGATGGATAGTGCCAGCTGTCTGACACACCATTCCCCTATGCCCTGAGATACATATTCAAGTAGCTTTCACTTAATGCTTTTAATACTGCACATATTTCATATTTTAATGCTGCACATATTTCATCGCTGATTTTTAGATTCAAAGACTAAAACTATGTCTCCGTTTCACAGCTTTGCCACATGTCATGTTAATGGGGACTAAATATTGAAAAAATGTTTCATATACAGAAACCTGGCATAAGAGCACATTATTCAGCTTTATCATAATATACTTTGAAGATAACTGTGCAAAATAGATTTATCAATATCTATATAAATAATGTCTAGAGCATGATTATAACTTTCCTTAGTGTCATACAGATTATCTGATTTGTCAATATAAATCAATATGAATATTGCAAGATTTTTTTCCTCCTCAAGGTGCAGAAGAGGGGGCATTGCCTGGAAAGTGTCAGCTGAGGAAAAAAAGTAGATAATCCAGTATTATATCCTGCACTTAAATGTTTTGAGTCCTGCTGTAGCTTCCCTGCCTTGTTCTGTCTGATAGTCCAAGTGCTATCTTCTAACTGAATATAGCTCTTCTGCTGACAGCTACTCAGAGTCTGTGTTCTCATACTGCAGTAACTCACCTATACAGCATAATCATTTGCCTATTCCATATAATTCTGAAAATAGAAGTGGCTAAGGCTTCTGGAAAGAACCTTCTGTCATTTATGATAAAGAAATGCACAAAGCAAGTAAAGAAAATTAAATGCATCTCCACATATACTTTGTAGGAGTCCCAATGCTATGCCTGATCATTATCCTATCTCTAATTTGCAGAATTTTATAGCTTGCAGTTATTTTACACAGATTGAAAACCCTTAATAGAAGCAGTTTAAAGTTATCAGTAATGCTAGCATTATAATCAAGTGATTTTGGTGTTTGGTATAAATTTATTTTCTAAATCAATATTACATATTCCACATAGCTGTCTTGTTTCTAATTTAAAGTCTAAAATTTACCACCCAAACTATAAATCCTCATCAATGCAGCTGAAACAGTATCCTTTATCCATATGCTTCATATTTCACCCTTAATGGCATGCATCTATCGACATATGCATGTCTGCCAAGGTAAATTTTTTCAAGCTTACAAAAATGTCCTTGCTGGGAGGTAATTCTCCATATTATCTCCGTACCTTAAACCCAAACTTGTCTCTGATATGTCTCTGCCTTGCCTTCATACAGATAAAGATATGTCTGTCAAATGGACACACTCAGTTTTTCCTGGTTTTACATTTTAGGCTCAAAATTTTCTTCTGCATGTCCTCCATACCACAGGGGACAACCTTTGGCAATCTTAGATAATATCCTTTAGTTGCAGGGAGTCTGGAAACAAGCCTGGGTCTCACACCAAGGACTTTTCAGCACTGCTGGGCTGTAAGAACTTCACACTGAAAAAGCATGACGATATCTCAGAGCTTGAATGTAATGAAAGAGCTAAGGAAAAGAGCAACTGGGTTTTTATAGAAGGTTACAGATTCTGGCTCTTGCAGAAAACAGCCAGAGGACAGTTTGGGCTCTCAGGTATTAATTGAGTAAAAGAGTTCTCATGCGTATATCCAGTGTTTTTCACACTACAATAAAACCCAAAAACTTTCAGGTAACATCTGAATGAGCTTGTCATTAAGAACAAGAAAGGAATACTACCATTTAATGGACAGCAGACACTGTTGAATTAGTTTCCATCACTGCAAACATCATAGAAACAATGCAAAGTACATTTAGAAAGCAAATTAGATATTAGTGGAAGACATACAAAAAACATGCTTCTAGATATGGACAATTTAAAGGTATAATGCTGCTATAGACTGGCCTGAGGTCTTTAAATAAAAACTGTGAGGTGTTTCCTAAATTTCCCTATTTGATTTGCCTGCCTTTCAAGGTCAAGAGCAGCAACATCCTTTACCTTTTGAATGATTGCTCTCATTCCCTACAATAACACTCTTTGATTTGGATTGAGTTTTATATTGATAAAAAAAAATATTTATCTGAATCTGGACTGTCTTGTCCATAAGACATAGAACTGAGCCCCAGGATTTCTTGTCATTAAAAGACTCTTTTAGAACCAACAGCATCTTCCAGTATTCATGTCCTGGTTAAAATCAAGCTCAGGTAGGTATATTGTCTCTACCAAAAATTTTCCTACAGTTTCAACTGCACATTTTATACAACAATAAATTTCAAAAACAAAGCTGAATAGTACCCCTCCTAAATAACAGCTATATTTTTAGACCATGCATTCAATTTTTGGTAGACTTTTTAATCTTTCAAATTGAAAAGTGTTATACAAATTTGATCTGTTATAACTATAAAAGAACAGTAAAGTAGCTACAGTTTTTTATAATGTTCATTATCACATATTTATTACATTTTATGCTTTCTGAAGGATATAACTTTTCCTCATATAGCAGAGAAGGAGGGTTGGTTTATGAATATAAACAAGATTTTTAGCTTTATACCTTCAGCGTGTCTGAAGCTTTAAACCTAGTTTAAGATATTATTGAGCAGAATCGGCAGGAATAATAAATCAGTGATACTCCACTGTGCAAGGTCCCATCTGCACCAGGGACATTAGAAGGGCTGCTGAGAGGCAGAATAGCTACAGCACTGGACTATTGAGAGCAATCCCACTGTTTAGCTACACTGTGGGATAGCTGTAATAGCTATAATTAGCACAATGTCCTGTGGATAATGAATTTTATTCACACCTGGGTTTTGACCCTGTAAGGTTAGAAGAAAAGTGCCAGCAATCCTCTCTTCCTGCCTCCTGTCTTGACATAGAGCCTACAGCTGAGTTGTGTCGCCAGAATAGCACAACTGAATGCATCCTAGAAACTGCCTATTTCTGCAGAATTGTAACAGTAATGACTTCCAGGTATTGTCCTTCAGGAAAATATACAGAGAAGGAAAATAGTGCAAAACTATACATTGTAAAAAATATCCCCTCTGGACCACATTAATAGTCACTGCAACAGAGTTTTTGCACTCTTCTATGCTAGCAACTGAGATCTCAGAAGGTAGGAACTTTCAAAAATAAATTTGATATTTTTCTTTTTTTTTTTCAAAAGCATACTGTTTATAAATAATGAAAAAGAGAGAGAGAGAAAGAGATAAAAAGGCAAATCAATGCCAGTTCTTTAAATGTCAAATGTATAAAAACCCTCAAATAATATTTTAGCTATAACCTCTCAGCTCAGTAAATAGTCTAGTTCTACACAATTGAACAATCTTAGCAGGTGAATTTCTGACTGTACACTTACTCAATTTAAGTTGAATCCTTATTTTATGTTCTTTTAAAAGTCATGAGCCAAAATAAAAAGTGCAATTAAAGTTCCTCTTGTTCTGAAATTTCTGTAGCTAGCAACCTTCATTTGCTCTCCAAAATTTCAGCATTCCCTAGACACTATTGGAAGGTCTGCATAAAACTCAGTCTCCAGAGTGCTATAATTCCATCAGTACTAGAATACAAAATACTTATAAATGAAGCTTCAGTCAGAGCCCTTTCATGCTAAAGTAATACAGATTCATCAGAAGACCCCATAAGTGTCTTCCTTAATTACTTCCTTTAGTACCTTTTATATTTCCTGTTTTCTTTCCCTTCATTGTTAACATGTAATTGAAATACTGGTAGATCACACTTAAAAAAACTCCACGAGCAACACAATTTTTCCAGATACTTAGCCTGACCCCTAACTTCCAGGAAGATGTGAATTAATAGGGTTGTTCAGCATCCAGAAGATTTCACTAATCAAAATCCCCAAAAGCCAATTCACTTCACCTGTCTTTGGGAATTCCTCTCAGTCACATGAGGGGCTCCAGTGTGCTCTGCAGAGATCATCTGGCAATTTCAGTGGATGAATAAACACCTTGGTTGTACCACTATCTCCATCACCAAATATTGAGGCTGGGGCAGCCAGACTCCTAACTTACTACTTAAGTTCTTCTAGTTACCTGGGACAAATAAAGATCTAAATTTCCAGAACCAGATGCCCTGGAAAATTATCATTTTTATTTCTTAACTGCGTAAGATTGATCTGACCTGAACAAGAAAATTTCTGCCAAAAAGAACAGGCCAACTATGAGCAATATCCAGAGAATTCGAAATTGTGACACTCTCACCAGGAACTCATCATGGTCATCACTGTCCTTGGCTTTCTTGATTAAGAGACAGGATTTTTCATTCCTGCTCATCTTCAGAGACACATTTCAAAGAACAAGGAGCATCTCTGTGATATTCCTTTACTCCTTTTGTCTGAGCACCAGGCTATGAAAGACAGAAATTTAGCAGCAGCAGCTCTCTTTTGGGAGACAATGACAACAATGTGACAGTTATACCATCAAAGGTCTTTTCATATTATTTGAGACTGACTCCATCCTTCTTTCATTTCCAGGACAACAGTTAAAGTAATGAAGGAAAATTACTGCCTTATCTCATCCTATCATCTTCCAAATATGTAGCTGCCTGTGCACTTTGTGACAATAGGAATAAAGTAATTGAAACCACTGGAAATTTTTTAGGAGAAAATGGATGCCGTTTTCCAAGACAGGCACAAATGCTGATGCTCCCTTTACAGACACATCAGCAGTGTTTACCCTGAACGACTGAAATGTTATCAAATTACCAGAAATGAAGTTCTGAATTATGCAGTAAACAGCTAACCCTACAATATGTAGTTGTAATGTATTATTTCATTATTTCTACAGAATATCTTGTTTGTCAAGTTCCCTTGGTTGCATAAGCAGTGATAAGATCCAATCTTTTGCCCTAAGCACCAGGCAATAATGATATCATTGTCATCTACTCCTTCTGCAGCTGCATTAGTCTATCTTGAGGATTCCTTCACACACTTCAGGGATGATGGGAATTCTCTTTTGGAAATAATCCTTAAGGATCATCAACACCTCCTTTTTTAAGAATGAAAAGCCCCCTTTTCCACACTTTTCAAGGCTGCATCTTTTAAAGCTAAAGCTTTCATATACTTCTTATTCTCCAACAATAAGCTCCTGTCCATTAGCTTTTCATCAATGGAAAAACAGAAGCATATTAAATTTCAGCCTAACACTCCTTAGAAGATATTTGCCGGTATAAGTCAGCATATGCTCAGCTTTATCCTAATAGAGAACAGGCAGGAATGTTTAAGCTTTTGCTAATAATGATCAAATATTTTATCCAAATATTTGTGTGGATCTGAACACCTAGGTATCTCATATGGATCTCTAATCTCTTTAATTCAAATCACTCCCATGCTACTGTTTACCATTTTAATGTTGTCTCATACTGCATACACACAGAAATCTCTCAAAATCCAGGCAGTCTTTCAGCAAATCAAACTAAAGGAATTTGGGTTAAGACAATAACTGATAGTTTAGGAAAATCAGCTGAGACTGGTAAAGGCTCCAAGGCTGGTAAAGCACATCCAGCTCAGAATATGTCAGCGTAATCTGACTGACTTTTTATTCCTTATGCTTTTTTTTTAATCTGAAAATTTAATGAAATGAGAGTATGTTCAGTGATCAACAAATTCACAGAATCATAGTGTCAGTTAGGTTGAAAAAGACCTCTAAGAAATCTGAGTCCTATAAAAAGGTGAAGCAGTACAATCTTTTTATGGTAAATATCTATATCAAGATATGCTGATTATTCCAATCACTGGTATTAAAGAGGAACAGATTAAAGTCGCATATAATGATGAGTAATGACAAGCACAAAGAGATATTCCTCAAATTAATAACTGGTGAAATTGTCCTGCCTTTGCAACATGCTCTTAAAATTCAATCTGTAAATTACATCACTGTAATCATTGTTAGGTATTTAGGTCACTTGTACTAGCAACCGCTTAGCTGAATAAACAAACCTGAACTTGTATTGCACACAAAACTGGTTTTAGTTATCCCTGAGGAGTCACAGGAACTGTTTGGAGGGGCACGGAGGGGAAGAAGGTGGTGGAGCCATGGTGGAACAACAAGTAATTAATTTTAACTTTATAAAATTTAACTACTTAAATATTTAGGGATCAAAACACAGCTAATACAACATAATTAGCATTAAAATTCTAAGTAGTAAAAAAATAGTACTAACTTTATTTCTCATTTAAAACTTACACATTTTAATGGCACTTAGTGGACTTGCTATATGGAAACATTGTATGGTAATGTCTTCACAAGCCATTTCCAAAATGTAAAAAAATCCTTGTAAGTATTAATTTAAAAACTACTGGATTGCTATTCTCTTTTGTTCTTATAAGAAATATAGTCAAAATCCAGGGCATACATGCTACCTTTTTAATTAAAAAAAGTTAAAACAATCACAAAAACATGTCCTTGTTTTGTGCTAATGTACCTGACAATACACAAAATCCCAGTTAACACCAAGATGGGCACTAGAAGAATGGCTGTTAGATTCATTATTAAAGGTACATTTCCCAAACATTTCAAAAGTATTTTCCTTACAATGAGGAGTAAAAATAGGTCAGCAATGGATACTGAAATAATTTCTGTATCCAGAACCAGCCAGAAAACCTTCCAGTGACTTCAGCAGATTTTGAATCAAGCATTCAGATCTTAGCTATTATACACTTTCTGCATCTTTTCAATGAGCCATGATGGCTTTCTGTTCTGAAAGCCAAATGTATCTTTGTCTTTTCTCTCACAAAAGATCAGAACCCTATAAGCACCATCTGGACTGTTTCTATGTATGTCTGTAGATTATGCAGATACAGACTTCAAACACAGACTGCAAAAATCCTATTGTAGCAGCAGCAACTGACTGGGATCTTCATCCAGGAATGCTTTGAAATCAAAGGAACTGAATCAGGCTCTCCATATGCCTTGCACAGTAAAATGATTGAACCTATTGTGCCAGTTTATACACGTAACAGTTGCACAGCTGTTACCTGATGTTGGCTTTCTCACATAAACCCTTACCTCCAAGGCACGCACCCATGGCCAATGAGAAGATTAATGGTTTCATAGGCAAGTTAACATCTGGATCTTTACTCAGATTGAGAAGCACAGGAATCTGTGGTTCAAGAAGAAAAGAGAGAGAATCAGAAGACATAATCCAACCATCAGCACAACATAAGTAAAGTTCATTAAAGGAAACAACTTAAATCACCAGTAAGTCCAAAGAGTAATAGGGGGAGAGGGGGAGGGAATTTTTTTTTGCTCTTGATGTTGTTTTTCTTAATTAGTTTCTTTGCATCATATGTTTGATCTTTGCTCACCTTTCCCCACTGACTGTGCTAGTCCCATAGCTGAGGAGAAGCTATTGACATTAGGCCAAGCCTGACACAAGTACTGCCAACAAAACTGAGGGTGTCTTCAGGTTTTCAGTGCCTTCCATGAGACCCTTCTAGGTCTACAGGGAACTGACAGTGACTATAAATCAATTTTCCTTTCATTTCATGAAAGCTAAAGGACAGAGATGTTCTCGCTGGTGATGATGGTAAAAGATACCCAGACCTTCACAGTGAAGATGGCTGCAGTTCATGAGTCAATAACTGAAAAATTACAAATCCTTTTTGTAATCAAAAATATCTGATCTATTAGGGAAAAATTGAGAAAACTCCATTTGGCAGGTTTCTGAATTCATAAGCAGATCAGAGTTATTTTACTTCTTATTTCAACATAATATTTACCAGAGAATGTGGATTTAGTTGACTGGGAAATATTTGCAAATGGTTTAATGCCAGCCAGCAACTAAGCACCATGTGGTTCCCATCTCATACTCCCCAATACCTCCCCTTAGAGGGAAAGAAAAGCCAGGAAAAAAAACATTAAACCTTGTGGGTTGAGATAAAAACTGTTAAAATATTGAAAAAATATTATAAAAGTAATTAATAATTATCATGATAGTAAATAAGACTATTGCTATTTATTATATTAATGAAAATAAGTGACAGAAAACGGAAGTGGAATATAAATGAATTCCACATTTATCCTCTACGGTGGAAGATAAATGGATTATTTAGAATACAATCTACCTGCTGACTGCTGCCCCAGCCCAACCCCCTGAAGCAATTGGTGGCAACTGGACAACTCCCCACTGAGGGTGCCATTCTGTGGTATAGAATACCCCTTTGGCCAGTTTGTGTCAGCTCTGGTGATTATGCCCCTCACCCACCCTCCAGTGTCTTGTGCTCCTGCTCCCTGGCACAGCAAGTGAAAATGAACTGTCCTTGACTGGGGATAAGCACTACTTAGCAACAACCAGAACATCAGTGTGTTATCAAGATTATTCTTACAGGAAATTCAAAGCACAGCACTGTAGCAGCTATTACTAAGAAAATTAATCCCATGCCAGTCAAAACCAGAACAGGCAGTTTTATAGATTTCATTTAATTGCTTTAGCAAATATAATAAAATTTTGGGGAAAAAAAAAGAAGAAGAAAAAACCTGGAAAGTGAAATAAGATTTGTAGGAAGCCATAATAGACTTCATTAGGCAATTGGTATAGAGTCCAAAAATACAGCAGGCAAGATTTCTAGCCAGATCCAGCACCAGTTCTCAGTCAGTAACATTCTTCAAACTAAACAACTTCACCTTAGTTCTGAAAAATGTTGAGTTCAACATAATTTTGTGACCACTTGGATTGAAAGAATGTTGTGATCAGTACCTGTATAGAGAAAGTTATTGGGAAGGGGAGGAGTGACAATATTATTCTCCTGTTTTTAACATCTTCAGAGGTTTATGGGACCAAAAAGAGAAAGAGAAAGGATAAGAAAATGTGGAACAGTAAGACATGAAGCAAGAAGGGATTTGAGAAAATAATTGTGATATATCTTAAAATTAATGCTTTCTCAGAGTCTAGGAATTTCAATAGTGAATAGAGTTATGACTTAATCCTTCAATTTGTCATTTTAATGTATTTCACAGTTCACATTCAAGGGGTATTATCTCTTCTGCTTCCTGAAAAATGTTTTCACTTTGTTAGCTGAGTGATGCTCACCTTTATTGACTGTATGTATTCTTCTGGTATGGAGCAATATATAAGCTTAATGAAGAATTACAACCCTTTCCCCATTCCTCCCACCAGTGATGCTACTCATCCCTCTTAAACCCTCTCATCAATTAGCCTAGATAAGCTAATTTCTAAACAATTATTCTTGAATATTTCATTGCCTGAAGACATCTATTTCTATTTTAAAGCTTAGAGAATGCTTAGCATGCTCCACATTTTGTCTATTTTTTGCACAAAACAGTAAAGAAAGATGTCATTTCTCATCACAAACTTTATTTCTCTCAAACCATCACAGCTAGAACATGATATGGGAAACTTCTTAATATGAAAAAAGTTATATTTATTTAAAAACAAGTGAGTTTTTCAATATTTCCTGTTATTGAGATCAGTCCTAAAGCCATTGCCAAAAAGCTCCTCAGTGCAGAGCAAATAATGCCTCACACCCCACCAGTGCACCAGATATGCAAGGATGAGAGCAGAGGAGGGACACAGGTACTGCTCTATCAGTGATCTTCTCCTCCTGGGATGAGCAGCAGACTCACAAAGTGTGAAACCCTCTCAGCTATTTCTGCTTTCCAAAGACAGCACTTGTACAAGTAATTGCACACTCATTGTGCAAGAAGAGTAACTTAAGCAAGTTACCAGGTCCTATAGCTGTACTGTGCAGTAGAATTCAGCAGGTCACAAGTGGCCCAAATAAACTGGTTAATATTCAAGGACCTTCTCTTCCAAGCTCAAAAGCACATCCTGACAAAGAAAAAATCAGGCAAAAATGCCAGGAGGCCTACATGGAACTCCTGGACAAACAAACACAGAAAAAAGAATCTTATTGAGGGGAAAGCAATGACAGGTATCCTGGGAGTAATAGAAGGAGATTGTACAAGCAGCCAGCAATCAGGTTAAGAAAGATAAAGCTCTGATAGAGTTAAATCTGGTCAGGGACATCAAGAGCAACAAGAAAAGCTGCTATAGGTACCTCAGTGATGAAAGTAAGACTAGGGAAAATGTGGAGCAAGGAAATAGGAGACCTGATTATCCAGGACATGTGGAAATGGCTGAGGTACTCAATAACTTTTCTATCTTGTTCTTCACCAGCAAGTGTTCCAGCCACATTGCTCAAGTCACAGAAGGTAAAGATAGGGACTGGGGAATGAAGAACTACCTGCTGTAGGAAAAGATTAGGTCTGAGACCATTCTAAGGAAACAGAAGGTGTCCAAGTCCATGGGACCTGATGAGATATATCTGCAGGTCCTGAGGGAACCAGCTGAGGAAGTGACTAAGCCACAATGCATCATATTTGGGAAGTAATGGCAGTCTAGTGAAGTACCCACTGATTGGAAAAGGAGAAACATAACCCTCATTTTTTAAAAGAGAAAAAGAAAGACCTGGAGAACTACAGGCCAAGCAGTCTCCCCTCGGTACCTGGCAAGGTCATGTGGCAGATCCTCCTGGAAAGTATGCTAAGGCAAACAGAAAACAAGGAAGTGATTGATGACATCCAATATGGACGTGCTTCACTAAGTGCAAATGGTGCCTGGCAAATTTGATAGCTTTGGCCCAAATTGGAGAGGCATGGATCTGATGGACAGACCATTTGGTGGATAAGAAATTGACTGGATGGTCATACATAAAGAGTTGTGGTCAACGGCTCAATGTCCAAGGGGAACCCATTGACAAGTGTCATTCTTCAGGGTTGATATTTGGACTGGTGCCATTTAACACTTTTGTCTTCAATATGGACAAAGTGTTCAAGACCAGGTTACACAGGGCTTTGAACAACTTGGTCTAGTGGAGGGTGTCCCTTCCCATGGCAGGAGGGCTGGAATTGGATGATCTTTAAGATCTTCCAACCTAAAGCATTCCATGCTCCTATGATATTGTCTGGTTTGTCTATTTGTGCACGTCTACAAAACAGCAATTCCCACTGCTATTTTAGGGACTCATTGCTGCTCTACACCATGGGACTCCACTACACACACTTCACTAAGAACTGCCTGCAGCAAAGATGTCTTCTGTGAAAAGTGCAGAAAATATTAACAGAAAATAGAAAACAATAAAAAATAGAAAATAATAGAAAACCATAGAAAACAAACTATTTGTAGCTTCCCAAACTGTTGATGATTGCTCTGTCTCTGCAGACAGCTACAGCCTAGTCTTGCACTTTTACCAAGCAGTGAAATACAGGACATCATAGATAATTGTGGAAGGGCAGAGAGCAAGGAAATTCCAAAAATAAAGCTGGAATTAAGAACATGAGATACATGTGAAACATTCAGCACTGCAAGAGAAAAGCATCCAATAGTGTTAGAGACAATAAACAGTGGGCCAAAAGTTATTTATTTTCTAAGACCTGTCAGAGACTAAGTCACCTTGTCAGCCAGATGATTCACATATTGAGGAAATAGTATTTAAACTCAGCTAAAACAGGGATTTGCTGTGGCTGTCTTTTTACTTCTGGTAATAAAAGAAAAATACAAAGAGATGGCTTCAACATATATAGCTGATAAAACATGTAAATTAAACTAAAGAGGATACTGGTAATAACATCATGTCACTTAAAATTCTAACAGCAGAAATTCATGGCTATTCAAACATGACAATACTAGGAAAGTCCAAGCCTTGAAAATCAGGAAGTCTGCATGTCAAAGAATGTCATTGCAAGTTTAGTCTGTTGATAATGGAAAAGAAATATCAGAGGTTTAATAGAATGTCACATAGGGCATCAATAGAGCATCAATATATCTATTCTGCAGACAAAGAAAGCTGGGTATGCAACATGACAAAAACCCTTGCCATTCAAAAATTAAAATGTGAGAAATATAATAGCCAAGGTCCTGTTTAAGAATTTTTTATGATAGAACATTATCTAGGTGTTTCTTAAGCAGTTCCCAGATATAACTATATGTACTGGATTTTCAGCTGGCAACACAGATTAGATTTGCTGCTGGCAATACAGCCTTTTACATACAGTCAGAGTTCCCAGAGTTTCCCACAAAGTATTTCTCAAACTCAAAATTTGGGACCCTGAAACTGTAAAAGGACCAGTCATATCAGCTGAATGTTCACAAGTCCATGGAGCATGATGGGATTCATCCCAGACTACTGAAGAAGCCAGCAGAGGTTATGGCAGAACCCTTCTTGATCAAGGTCAAGGCCTTGGGAACCTGGGAAGGTCCCTGCTGGCTGGCAGCTTGTCAGTGTTACTCCAGTTTAGAGAAAGAGCATGAAGAAAGACCCAGAGAAACACAGACTTGTTAATCTAACCTCAGATCATGGAAAGAATACAGAAGAGATTATACTGGGTACTGTTGAAAGGCATTCAAAGAGCAATACAATCATCAGGCACAGCCAACAGGGGCTCACAGTGGGAAAGTCCTGTTTAACTAATTTAATATCCTTCCATGATAAAGTAAGTCACCCTCCTCGTGGATGAAGGGAAGGAAGTGAATGTCGTTTTTCTGTATCCTAGGAAGGCTTTTGATACTGTTCCTCACAGCATGGACACGCTGTCCAGCTGTGGGATGAGCAGGTTCACAGTGCACTGGGTGAACACCCGGCTGAAGGGCAGAGCCCAGAGGGCTGCAGTCTGGGGTTACAGCTGACTGGCAATCAGGCACCAGAGATGTTCCTCAGGGTTCTAGGGCCAGTTCTGTTCAAAATATTTATCTGAATACTTAACAATCTGAAAGCAGGAGTTGAATGCACCATTAGCAAGTTTACTGACGATAGTATACTGGGAGGTGCTGTTGACTGTCTTGAGAGACTGTATCAAATCCTTGAGCTTCTTAGAAAGGTGTTCAGTGCCCTAAACCTGTCAGGGTTTAAGAGTCATTTGGACAATATCCTTAATAACAGGCTTTCATTTTTGGTCGGTCCTGATTTGCTCAGGCAGTTGTAAAGAATGATTGCTGTGGGTCTCTTCCAAGTGAAATAGTCTATAGCATAATTCTACAATACTTTTTTACAGTATTTCTTTTACTTGGTGACAAGAAATGATTGATCGTCCTATCACTTGCAGATAGCTATCACAGTTGCCAGGCATGCTTATACAAAGAAATGCAATAAACACTCACTCATGCAGACATATATTTAATTAGGGAGCTGGATTTTCACTTTTCAATTTAGAGAGAAGAGGAAAATCCTGGGATTACAGTTCATTGCGAAATTCTCAATCCCCCATCTTGTTTTGGGGCAGTTCATTGTCTTTGCATACAGGACTAATTATTTGAAATAAGCAATTAGAAGACATTTTGAAAACTGTTTTGTCTTCATGCAGTTCAAATGCTCTATTTTAATTTAAAAAAACTAGAAGTTTGGCAAAACAGAAACAATAAAAGTACTAAACCTATGATGAGCTAAGTGCACTCAGAAACTCATTCAATTGTTTCTTGTAGGCAATTATCTTTGTACAGCATCCTCTGTAGCAAAAATATGTGCTGTGTTCTGCCCTCTTCACAGAGTTTTCAGTTTAGCAACTTCTGTATATGAATTCCATATGGTACTGACATTTTTGACTGTGGGTTACACCAGATTTACCCTTGTCTAGAGCAGAGAAGAATTTGACCAACAAAAGTGTTGCACTGAAAAGGTATTTTCAGGGCAAGGCACTTCAAATAATACACTGATCTGATTTTTGTAAATTCAGAATATTTTAGTAAGAGAGAAATTTTCTCCATGTTGCTGAAGGCTCCTGAAAATCATCGATACGTTCACTCTGTTTAAACACATGAATATTTTGCACTCTAAATTATGCCTGTCTTAAAATAACTGAAAATATTTGTTTTGTTCTTAAGACTGTAGATAATGTGTTGTGGTTTAGGATAAGGAAAAATCCTAATTTGCCTACATAGATACATAGAATCTCTTGAAAATGCCTAGTATTTCTTCTAGGAAATCATTTTCCTTATTGGTTTTCATTACTCCAAGTCATAAAACAGTTAATTCCTAGAATTCTGTGTAATGATGGCTCAGATATCTTCTAATTCCTTTTTCAAAATATCAATCTACAATTTCCACTTTTCACATCCTCTTAAGGTAAGTTAACTGACTGTTGAGTCGCCTATAAATTTTAATGTTGTCAAATCTGAAACTTTACATGAAGCAGTCAAATTTAACCAAACACAGATAAAGTGAAATTTTCAGTCTCAAGATCCATTAATTAGGCATTAATATTTTTTTCTTTTTTTTTCCTATACATAGAGCAAGCCATTATGAATCTGATTATCTCACTAATCTCATTATCTCAAAAACAGAGACTGAAAGGAAATTTTGGACAGCCATACATCAACTTGATTTTTTTTAAGGAAACACAACATCATAGTTACAGAGCTATTCGCAGGTTTTTCTGTTTTGATTCCCTTCAGCTATACACCTAGAGTCAAGACTCGGGCTCTAATGGAATTGTGTATTTCTTCCATTTCTCAGGTAGTTCCTGGGTCAAAACACTACACATAACAGAAAATTGAAAGAGTTCACATCTACAGTGCCTTCAGCCCAGGGGGACAGTCACCTCACATAGAAGGCTGTCCCCTCCTCAATCCATTTCTGAGTTACTGAGTTCTCCTCTCCCTGTTCCAAGTCTGGACAACATGCACTGCATATTGTTTTAGGGGATGAGTGGAAGACTTTATCCAACAGCACAGAGGCAGTATTGGGGACATCTCATGTATGAACTGATGCCGGTCTTGAAGTTTCCCACCCCTGAAGGAACAACACAGTGTAGTTTTCCAAATGCCCTTGCCATCACAGTAGGTTTTTCCATAGTCATTTGAGGGCTCACAATCAAAAGAAATGGCAAGACTGCCTCATTCCTGAAACATGGGACAAAAATCATGGTAAGCTTGTCTTTCTAATGCAGAAATGACACTATTAGCATCCTTGACTGTGAGCTGCCACCAGGCCTTTCATCATCTCTGTATGATATTTAATGAATTCACGTACAAGTCAAACAAGCCGCTATCCCATGAGACTGGTTTCACTTAACTCCTTCTGGTCAGTAGCAAAGCCAATGAAGGCAGAGGTTTGTGATGTCATCCTCCAAACACCTTTGTCAGTCATAGCACACAGCTGATATCTATGAAACTGCCCAGATTTTTTTTGTATCTGAAGGAACTTGATGGATTCCACATCCCAAACCAGTACCTGGTCCATCAAAGCTATGACTAATGAAAAATGCAAGAGATATTGACCCATTATCATGACATTGGTTCACCACTGAGGGAGATTTTTGGACACCTGGAGGGATTCTCTACATCTGTCTTTAATTATGATGAGTGCACGCTCACTTGTGAAGCTGGAACTCTTTTCCAGGAAAGGACAGGATCATTCATAGCTACATTAGAGCAGGTGCCCCATACTGCTCTAGCACTAGGGAATGTCAAACCAAACTTGTATATAGAAGTCCCTGATTAGTGAAAAGTCATTAACAAAAGAGTTGGGTTCAATATATTTAATACTCCTCATCAGAAGTTCATAACTTTGGTACACAGACTGAAAAATAGCCTTCCAAAACTAAATACTGCTTTTTTTAAGAGTACAAACAAAGAACCAAAGAATCAAAAAGAATTTTAAACAGAAGTTTAAAGATCTTGGGACTTAGTTACTTAGGAACATTCTGTAAGTATTTTCTGATGCAGAATGACAAAGGCTAAAGTGCAAGCCTATTCACTCAAGTAGACGAATCTCAACTCTAGTTTGCCAAATAGCACATTAGCATCTTAACAACTCAGCTAATGTGTGCTTTTACATAGGTGAGAATATGCATGCATTTTTCTTCTTGTCTCTTCTCTCTGCCTATTAAAAAAAATTAAAATATTGTAGCAGTCTCTTATGTTCATCCCAGCACAGAATGAGAAAAATAAAAATTTAAAATAGCTTAAAATGTTGACAAGGGTCCCTTCCTGTCAATCTGTATTTGCCACCCTCAAAGATACAAAAGAGATGATCTTCAGGCATCCCAAAGGATTCTTGCACTTCAGTCCCATTTCCCAAAACATACTTATTTCATGGTACTGTCTGGTATTGCTCCAAGCCGATTTTTATAGACTAGCTGGGTATGAGGCAAAAATCTTCTAAGTTAAGATTCTGCATTATTGCTTAAGAGTTCTCGAGCATTTACTGGGAGGTGACTCATCCCAAAACAATCTTTCCTTTCATGCCTATTGCATGCAGTCTGTTGTGGTTAAATCAATATCATTTCACAGGAAACACCATGGTAATCAAAGCAAAATACAACACTAATATATATTTATAGAGTAGTTACAAATCTGCCCAATTTGTCATATGCCCTACAAGAAGTGTCTTAAACCTTGGCACAGGTGAAGAGTGGATGTGACCATCCAATAATGAATGAATTATCCCACTTTAAACAGAGAACTTGATTGAATAAACCTGAGCATGCCATAATTTCTTATAATTTGATACTTTTCTGATATTAAAGCTCAGCTGCTGACAAGCTTAACATAATTTGGTGTTTTTTAAACTAATTACAAAAGTAAGGTGGCAATAAAACATTCGTGTGTTAAAAAAGCATTAGCATAACTACTCAGCATATAGAGGAAAAACATTGATAGCAGTGGATAGATAGCAACAGCTTCCACCAAAAAGAAAATTCTATTTTTCAAGTATGCATGTGGATATAAGAGGAGAAAACGCTAAAATGCAGCCAAAACAATGCCTCTGCTCCCACAGCTACATGCAGCTGCTGGTGTCAGTGGCCAGCTAGACACCTTAACAGTATGAGTTAGTTTCTAATACTTATTCAATATCACAGGATAAAGTAAGCTAAAGCACAGCAGCGGTCAAGAAAAAACCCCAAAAAACCAAACAGCAAATTGCAATCAGTAAGCTCAGCTCCCTTGCCAACACCTGGAGGTGGATGTGCAGTGCTGCACAGCGCTTACCATTGTAGCTGTGAAGGGGATGTTGTCAATCACAGAGGAGGCCAAAGCTGACACCCAGAGCACTAAAATAATGGCCACTGCCAAGCGCTGATCCTCAGGAACCACCTGGAATTGAGAGAGAGAAAATTATAACTTGGAGATCAGTATTGCTCTGTGTGTCCCTCACGGCATAATTGCACGTTCTTTACAGTTTTAATTTATTGACAGTTATTATTCCTTTAGGCTCTGAGATAGGAAAGGCATCTTAGATAAAATAGCCTAACATTTAGTAACACAATTAGAGTGCTTCTTCCAAGAAAACAAGGACAAATAGAAGAACAAAGATTGATATTTCTAATACTCAGATTTCACAGAAAAAATACACTGTGCAACTGTGAATTTTGACCTTTAGCTGTTTATACTTTTTTCACCTTTGCATTTTTGGAGTTTTAGACTATAGAAAAAGCTTCTCTGTTGAATTTATGGCTATATTTGTTCTGGCTGTGGACAGATATATAAATATTAAATATTACCCATGCCAAAGTATGACATGTTTTCTTGATACTGCTGATGCAGGAATGCAATCATTAACATCAAATTCAAAATAAAATTATTCTTTATTGTTCTACTAAAGTAAAACTATTTTTCTTGCCTGTTAAAAATTATAAATATTTTAAACATACCTTTATTAACAAAGCTGTCTGCTCTCCTATATAGTCTATTAAGTGCAGATTAGCCAAAGCCTGGGGTAAAAAAAAAAGGACATTGATATCAACTACTGAAGTTCATGATGTACTTAATTTTTTTTCACTGGATGTAAGAAAAGGCAGCAATTTATTCCCATTTACAAGATATTTATATTCAACGCACGTAGCTTGTACAGTAGTAATTTTAGGCAAGAAAAGACACGGCAGAAATTGGTGGCTGTATTTGCAGAAGTGAGTAAAAGTTGTACTGAAATGACTTGTTGTATTACTCTAGAGCATGGGACACACGATCAGAGAATGGCTGAAATTTAAAGATTACTTTATTCAGTGGATACATGTATTCTGAAAACCTGAACACAACTGATTTTAAACCAACTTCCCCACACCCACAATAGAGATAGAAGTATTTAATGTGTTTCAAAGGATGGATGAAATCAGGCATCTAATGCTCAGTCTCAGAAGAAGAAACAGGAAAACAAACTGTATTTCTATTTTATGACTATCTCCAACCCGTTCAAAAAGAGGCCCAAAAACCTACAACAAAAGCTACCAAAACCATTATCCATCTGCTAAAAACCAGGACAGAGATCCTGGGTGAATGGAAATTGGCACAGAGGCAGCAGCATCTGAAAGGCAGGAAATCCATCTCTCCAATGCCCAAGTTAGGCACTTGAACTAAGGAGGTGAGACCTGTAAGCACTGGACCACAGGACAGCCTGGGTCAGAGTGCTCTGTCCTCCCTGTGAGAACAATTCCCAGTTGTTCAGGACATTTAGACAGCATCCCGTGGTGCTGCCACAGATGAAAATATATAGGAAGACTTCAGCCTGGTGGTGCTAACTCGGATCTCTCCTTGGGCACGCAGAACACAGACTGATTCTTCACACCTGAGGACAGTGACCTGTGGAAACCCAGGGCAAGGGGAATATTTCTCTGTCTGCCCTGAGGGGTTCTGACTCCCAGGGAAACACTGACTTTGACCCTCATTCATGGAGAAGGCCTCCAAAGCCTCAACATAAACTAGAGACCACAAAAGTGTGAAATAGATTATAGAGAGTAGTATTGTATGTCACTTAGGTGAGAAATTTAAGTTTTAAGACTTTTAGTATGTTGTAGATAAGAACAAAATAGAAAGTATAAAGTGTTGTCTCATGTTACGTTTTCTTGCTTCTTCTTTCTTCTTCATGGGTTTAAGTAGTATCTTATAATTAAGTAGAAAAATCCGCATTGCGAGTCTTTAAGAGTCAGTTATTAGGATAGAAGGAAAAATAATCTAAGTATCACTTCTTAATTAAACAACTCAGTTTTTAATTAAACTTAAAATGCCTTGTAACATGAGATTTTTAGCCATTTTTGTGCTGTTTTCCTACATGCAAAGTCTAGTGCAGACAGCATACTGAAATTTTGATAATAAAACAAAAAGCTAAAGACCAAAAAAGTCCTGTGCATCTCCTTGGCCCAACACAAGAGAGAGAGAGAGTCTCTCCAAGAGAGTTTCCCCTGTCAAAGGAGCCCCCAAAAGGAGGCCCAGCATAAAGCCAACAAAACCATGGTGACCTATTCCTTTGACCCACAGGTAAAAGGGTGGTTTTGACTTGCGAGTGCTAGCCTTTAGTTCACTTTGGTTTTGTTTTCTTCTGTTGTAGGCATGAAGAATGAAGTACTATTTGCAGTTGTAATAAGATATATCTATTTGATGACTTCTCAGTTTCTCAGGGGAGGAAATCACATCATTTTGGTTTAGCCTAGACCGCACTGGTTGGCTTGCTTTCATTTTTTTTCTGCCAAGGAAAAGAATCAGTCAGCTGCAATACCTCACTTACTGACATCAATCCCTCACAGAGCTGCAGGAGTCGGTATTCACACAACACAGCTCTGTATAATCCCCCCACCTGGCAGTCAGACAGAGCCCTTCAGAGACTGCAGTGGGAAAAAAAGCATTCAACTCGCATACTGTCAAATTCCATGACAGATGCAGACAAAGATCCCAATAGGCATCAAGTGGTGCGGCACAGGACACTGGTTTGTCAGTGACTAAGGTGTTTTCATTCAGACTGGCAATTCCTGTACCCTCAGCTCAATTGGACATCAGCTGAATAACAGTGGTTTGAGTATCACCACATAGTAAATTTGGCCCAGAAATATTATTTTTTAAATAATACACTAAGCAAGAAAAGTTTTATCTACAATTGAAGATACATCATGCAGTAAACGAGCAGCAAAATACAGGTACATATCCCTTACACTTAAAAAAGTAATATTTTTTCATTATTTTGGCTTCCCAGGAGAATGTTGCCTAAGAAATTAATTCTTGTTGTTGATTTTAAGTTACCATTTTCTTTCTAAGCTGTCTGTGTTGCTTTATCAACTCAAAGGTTATGACAGTGGCTTTTTAAATGTATGTAAAAGAAATATTTTCAATGAACAGCAATAATTTTTGTATCATTGCTGAGTTCACACTTCAAAATAAACTTCTAAACAGATAGCTGTCAGCAATTAGAGCCCAGATTTACATTCAGTTAATATTGCTGCCTTATTACTTATCTACTAAGAGAACATATTACTTTTCACTAACACTCAAATTCATTCTGGAACTCAAAAATAGACATTCAGGATGAACACATCACTGCTGCAAAATGGTCTGCAGGTAGCCCATCTCATTAGAGATGGTGACAATATTAATCACATAAATAATTTTAGGATGTCCCTATGGTCTCCAGGCCAACCTCCTGCAAGCGCCTAAGTGCAAGTCAGCAATTAGCACCCTGCCATTGTCCTCCCCTGCATGTAAACTGCACAGAGGGTCTCCTGGATATTCCTGTGTCTTCTAAGAGGAGTAAGCATTATTGCACTAATTGGTGTCCTCAGGCACACTCATTCCTTTGGGGCAGTTCACAACAGAGCTTACCTGCAGAAAGAAATCATGTGCCTTTTAATAATAGTCTAATTTATGCATAAAATTTTTCATTAAACCTCTTGTGGACAGTATGTCATGATGGCTCGTGTAGATAAACTCTGCCTGAAGAAATTAAGGTAACATGCCAATTTCTACTATAAAACTGAACAAAGAACTGTAATCCTGAGAGGCTTATTTAATTACCATGGGGACACAATAGAAAACAAGAGAGCTTCAAAGGATTTCCAAGTTTTTCATTGTAAAAGATGCACCAGACTGGACTGATGGACCTCCAAAGGCAGAACATTTAGGAGTTTCCCTGTGGTTCAGGAACCAAAATAATGTTTCCTAAAATATCTGGAACTCAAATTACATTTTCCAAAATTACTTGCAGCCTAAGTCCCACACAGATTTTTAAATGTGCCTTTTAATAGGAAAGAGAACATTTACAGCAGTAGGAAACAGCTTCAGACTGGGAACTATCCAAGCTGAAGGATCACGTGAGCAATATGAGCTGGCAATTTCTGGATGCCCTAGACTATGGAAAGATTTCTTATACTTCAATGTATATCTCTGTTTTGACCAGTCCCTTCTTGACACTGTTAAAGGAAAGAAAAATACCTTGGAAAGGACTGTCACCTACTAATCCAATAGATTCAGATAAAAATTAGCAGTAATGATATACACAGAACATTTTCTCATTCATTGTGGGGAAAAATTTAATGTTTCGTATTTTTTTCTTCATTATCTGGGCAAGTTTCTTTCATGACTTAAACTGCTGTTATTCTAGAAAGACAGGAAAAATATTATTTCATTAGCAAACTATTCACTGGTGACATAAGAAACCAAAAAAAATGAAGTTCAGTGAATTATAATAGTTGTATCCAAAGTCTGGCAGTAAATGACAAATAACTTCCTGTGTATTTTACTATGGTATTGTGCAGTCACACAGCACTCAAATCACAGCTGGTCAATCCAAGTTCAAACAATAAATATGTCGGGGAGCACAACTAATAAACTGTTATAACAGCAGTAGACAAAATAAACATGGCTTCAGCATTGATTGCCTATAAGAGCTAAAAATTCAAGGTTATATGGAACCTCATAAAACGGAGAACTGAAAATTTCCTGTTCTGATGGGCATACAATAAATCAATATTTCCTGATTAACTTTAGACTTAGTAGCTCGCAGAAAACTTCATAATGATACTCAGTTTCCACTCATCTTGGAGGTTACCAGATTTTGATTTCCACTTTGGCATTAATTAGAGTTAATTTGGTTGGTTCTTGTTTCTATTTGCTTCAAATGTTGTCCCTGTTACTGCTGTTGATTTTTTTTTTTTTTAATAGATTCCAATTTTCAGATTCTTGGGATCTTTGCAATTACTGGGAGGGAAGAGGGGAGGAGAGAGGCTATATGAGAAAATTAGTTATCACAGGCTTTTACCAGGGCTCTCATTCAGTAAATTCGATAGCCATGGCACTGTCAGTGGTTACTTGGGTATTGTCAGTCATGTTTCCACAACATTATTACATCATTTAAACCCGACAGTTAACAACTGAAAAACAGTCAATATTCTAGAAGCCTAATTAAAAAGTTAATGTGAGTATCCACACACACAAAAAAAAAAAAAAAAGTCCAAATATTTGGGGTAAGAATAAATCCTCTGAAGCTATACAAAGGCATCAAATAGGGAATATGGCACAATAGGATGGACATGGATGTTATCAAACAGATGAGCACACAGAAAATACACATCAAGATATCCAGGTATTTCAAGAGCTGAATATTTTTTAAACTAGCATTGCAAACTGAAATTCAGTGTTATTTTCCTTTCAAATCACACTCCCATGAAATATCTTAGGCCATTTGGTAGTCAGCATGTAGCAGACAGCACTAGAAGCATTTTTCAACTCTAGTTTAATCTTGTTCTTTTATTTTTCCTATCATCTGTATAAATAATTGTAAACAAACACATAAATACACATCAAATATCTGCACACATAGACCAACAATAAACCGAGAAACTGACATTTAAATTATAGAAAAATGATTGTGTCAGATACATTCAACAGAAGCAGAGTATGGAAAGAGAATGAGACCAAGTTTATAATGAAAATTTAAATATGAAAGTGGTTCAACTAACTTTCATTCTCTGCTATTCCTCTCTGTATTACCATAACTACATTTGATCAACAATATTCCAGTGGGATTGAACAGCAGGACACCTCTCTCCAGGAACATAATTCACATTTGAAATCTTTTTCAATTCTTCAGTCTTTAGAATCAGAGAATATTACCTCCATGAGAACAAACAATGCTGCAAAGAAAAGGAGGGTTGCCCACTCGACTCTGTTCAATATCATCTCAAAATCATGGATGTCTGCTAGCACTAGCAGCCAAAGGGCTCCCAACATGGCAATCCAGCCTGCATGAGAAAAAAAAAGAGAACAGTGCTTTACACTTCACAGACTTGTTTTATGCTACCAACATGTAAGTTACAATATTGTGATTTTCAAAGATTTTTGCCATATTTTAGCTCTGACTGTAACAAAGAAAAGTTCACAGATACCACAGGATGGTCTCCGCTTTCAATTTAAAATAAAATCTAAAATAGAAAAAGCAAGGCAAGTAAGACAAAGTTAGGTCACCCCAATAATCAATGGGTTTGGATCACAGAGAAACCTTTAGGTATTTAGGAATAGTGAAGAATTCTGCAGGTCCTGAAAGGCTGGCTGCATCCCCTGGACCTTGAAGACTCAGTGGCTGCCTGCTCTAGAAGATAACCAAGAAAGGAAACTCTCCTTAGGTAACTGAGAGAAAATGAAAATCAAATGCATAATTAGACAGAAAATGCAAATAGCAAGTCTCCTGTCTGAGCAAGGCTCAGTTTCACACTGCAGTTAAAATTCTTTCTAGAGCTCCTTGATCCCTCTGGTTCATTTATCATATAACTCACAGAGTTCCCAAAGCAGCAGAGGAAAGAGAACTGTCAGTTCTATCTACTTTTCAACAGCAAAGTTGATTTGCTGTATTATAAAACAAAGCAAATATCTTAATGAAAACTAAATTTATTTAGTCTGAACATAAAGGAAAGGTTTATGGAAATGTACTGCCTAATTTTCTTCTGACTGTTGTCTTGGCTGTTTTATGAATTTTGTTAAAAAACAGTGGGCCCAACTCCACCTTAAATAAATAAAATTATGGCAATTCCTGTTAGAATGCTGCAAAGAAGAGTAGGTATGTGTTGATTTGAAGTTAAGTAGCAGAATTTTAACTACTGTTTTATAAAAACCTATGTGACAACATAACATTTTCTCACATACATTTTGAATGTAATTACAACAAAGTGAAGAATTAAGGAATTTCTCATTACTGTGAAAATATTTCGGTATTATTCCTACCTTTCTGTGTCCAGTAATAATGAATCAACTAGAACATGCTATATGGAGATAACAATCAATCACTAAAGCTAATGAAGTATTACAGAATTGCAGAAGAGGTGGATGGAGCCAGGCATTTTCTATCACCATGAGTGTTCTCAGCACAGATTAGCTTCAAGCATGCAGCTTTGCACGAGAGAACAGTGCCTGGCCCTACAATATTGTTCCTTGAGAATGCAGACAGGCAAGGGAGGTGTCATCCTGCCGTGCTTCAGCAGTTCAGCTCTCCAGAGGGAAGTGCAAACACATCAGCTGCCAGTTGTGGCTGCACAGAGCTGATTTCAGTCTGGAGAGAGGGGAGGGGAGGACAGGACAGGACAGAAGACTTTCTTGGAATCTTTTATTCACTATGAAGAATTTTGAAAGTACTAGGATACATTAAAGACTGTTCTTTTTTTTTTTTTTTAGAGCCTCCTAGACCACAAAACAGAGCCATGAGGAAGAGAAATAGAAATAATTTTTAAAAATAACTTCTCATTACTCTAGTGAAAATAAAGCCCATTTACTGTTCCACAGACTACTTCCTTTACTGCCTTTTAGTGCCTCTGCTTCATAACAATTGATGTCCCAGAAAGAGAACTTAGACAGAAACTGAATCTAAATTCTATTTCTACCTGTTGAAGAGGGTGACAGTTTCTATTTATTTTAGGGAAAAGGAAATGAAATTTTATTATAAAATGCATCTTGCAAATTTATAACGCATTCTTCACAAGTAGAGATTTCCATGTCTTCTGCCTGGAACCAGAAAAAAAGTACAGTAGAAATTGTTTAAGGGCTTTGCTTTTCTTATAACCAGTAGGCAAAACCACCTTTGGAATAATATTTAGCTCATGCTGAGTGGAACACAATTGCAATCCTACTAAAAAAAAACCCTTATTTTAAAAGAATCAAGTAGATGAACTTGAAAATATGAAACAATCTAATAGAATAATATAGAACTCTAGAATTTGAAGGTAGGCAGGAGAAAGAGAAAAAAAAAATAAGGAGAAAAATTACTGTGTAATTTGTAGGCCTTTCAAATGCTCATTAAGAAGAATTTCCATTCCTCAGCAAAAGTAATTTTGACCTACTACCTCATAGTAGTAGGTCAGAAGTATAGAAGCATAATAAGCTTCCTCCAAACAAAGTGAAAATGTGGACACTGTATGTTCATTTTATATGCACAGAATTTGGAGAAATGTATTTATGAAGATTGAGAAAATTCCACTTTTCTGGAAACTGACATGGCACTTGAGACATTTGAACTAAAAACCAAAGTCAGGATAACATTGCATGATCTCATTGATGGCCGGGGTAAAACAGCAGGCTACTCAAGACAGGTCAAGATAATGCATTTAGGTAGGAAGTGATAAAACTGTAAAAATCCAGGATGGGAAATGGCTGGATGCCAGTCTTCCAGAAAACACTTGAGAAACACAGCGTATCACAACTAAACCTCATGGCCCACTGAAATACAGAACCAGGGTTATAAATAGCAAAATTCTGGGAAGCAACCTCTGCTCTCCTCATCCCTGGCAAACCCTGGGAATATATACTGTAAGATGCATGCCCATTAGGAAATCTGAGGCAAAGAAGGAAGCACAATCAACAGCCTGAAGAGCTGACTTTTGAGGAAAAATGTAAAGAATCCAGGATACTTAGCTCAAAGGTAAGATGATTTAAGAGGTCCTGACAAGTCTTTGGGCAAATACCAGGCTTCCCCAAAGGGCAGAGAGCAGCCCTTTTGTGTCAGCAGTAGTGGGTAAGACAAGAAAGAGTGAAAAGAAGATGTTAATAGCAGTCACAATGATTCAGGCAACACAATATTCAGTGTCACACATTTATAGTGGTTGAGAAATAATTAAAAAAAAAAAAAATCTAGACTAGCTTCTGCCAGATGAAAATATAGTATTCCAATCTGCAAAGAATGGAAGGGACACACTGATTTTTATATGTTTTTCTCAAGGTATGGTTTTAGTTTTCTGTGTTTTTTTTAAATTCTTTGCCATTGTAGTTTGATAATGTATGCCAGTCCTTCATGTAGTATGGTGTAATTTTAATGTAGTATATGCTTCATCATCCTCTTATACAAGCCTATAAAAATATTGGGGTGAAAAAGTTCGGTCAAAGACATACCTCCAGTAGTGCTTGCTCTACTCATAGAATGTTTTATCAGTATAATGAATATCTTCCATATTTTGGTTTATTCAAATGTTGTTTTTTTTTAATCAGGCATCCCTGAAAATATACATTCTGAAATCTTGCTGAATATTTTTAAGAAGCGCTTTCTATCCACTGGCAAGTGCTCTTTTATCTTTAATATTATTTTTTTTTAATATAAAGTTACCTTCTCACAAAGCAACTTGCTGCTCTTTTGAGCAGTCTCTTTTCACAGGCTTAGCTTCATGGAAATCATTTTATGCTCTTTGTTATTTTTAACACCATAGTTTAAGGCAACTCTTTGGGGGAGAGAACATTGAAGGTGACAGTCCAAGACTTGCACTACACCAATATACTTGTACCAAATACTTGGTACAATACAAGAGGAATAAAAGGATATGGAAAAAAATGATGGCAGCTATAACCCCATGTAAGGCAAAAGAAGCAGGATCCTATGCTGATACAAGGTAATTATACAATAAAAACCAGAAGCATTGCATAAAACAAGGTAAAGAACTGACTGCTCTGTGATCCCAGATCATCCCATGTGCCTTAGGAAAGGATATGCTGGGCTTTGTTGAATAGCTATAATAGCATGAAATCTGAATGTGAAATCATATTCACCATTGTATTGTAATGCCAACACCTAGCTTCATTAACTCTCCAAACACAATTTCTACACACAAGCAGTGGACAGACGAGTGATGGTTAGACGTTTCTACAGCTGGGCACTCCATCTCCCGAGATGAGCTGACAGTTATATAGCTGTCTATATCGCACCAACCCGTAAATCTGAAAAATTATAGAGCACTCTCAGTAAAGGTCACTGCAAACAAACACTCTATTGCCATAGCCTTATTGGCTCTAGTGAACAAAAAATAATTTGACGAGCTGCAAACATCAAGATAAAGGAAAGGTCGACTTCTCTAGAAGTGAGCAATAAAGATCAAAGGCTGCACAAGCAGATACAACTGTTACTGGTTCTTGGTTTTTTGTCATCAAGTGTATGGGCAGCTGCATGGACAGGGGTAGTGTACATGCATAATTACCTGTTTTTAAAGACAACCGTGAAATTTCAAGGCAGAATTTTTTGAAACTATCCTAAAATAAATTAAGACTGCAAGGACCATGGAAAGCAGTTCTCTTGTATTTTCACAAGCAAGGTGGTATGCTGACAGGGATGAATAACTAACATCTGGACCAGGCTTCCTGAATCCAAGTCAATGCTGACTGCATTGACTTAGCTCCCTTCCAACATTCTCATTATTAAAATATTATTCTCAAATTTAGTTTTAACTCATGTTCATGTACACTCTACCAGGAATGCTTTTGACATGACTATGAATCAAAGACGTATGAAGTCTCTCACATACAGTTATGTCCATTCTCATTTTTAAAAAACAGTTTGCATTTTCATGGTGCAATCAAGTCTCTATGCCATATATCAGAGGCCAGCAGGTAGGTCTCATGCAGAGCTCTTGTTGACCTCAATGTAAAAGTACTAGACCACCTAAACAAACACCACCACATGCCACGAGAGATAACAGAGTAAACGGTTGAAGCACAGGCAGGGAGGTTAAGAGCACTAAACGAGAACAGATATATCAAACTCCACTGGCAATGGTAGCTGATGACACCTGGGGGAAAGTGCTGCAAGCAGCCCCAGCAAGCACACCTACAAGGATCTGGACGAGTCTCCAGAAAAGCCTGAAGATTTTGAAAGAAGACAGCTTAAACTATTGGCTCTAATCTTATTATGTCTTTCTACATTGGACTGGATGCTCTCATCAGATACTACAACACATTGCTTTGCTTACCATTGTCAGATCAGCAATTAAAAAACAACTTTAGTCACGGAAAGCAGTGTTATGGCCTCATACAGGTGAAGCATTAATGGAAAATGGTAAGGGAAGAAAGAAATTGCCGCAGACAAGAGTCCATGAGTACCTGCAGCTAAAAAGAAATACATCAGACTATAAAAAAGAATCCAGGTTTTTCAGTTATAGGTGATAGAGTAAACCTATGACAAAAACCCATTTTAGGGGTAACAAAAAGCACAAGAAAAAAAGCATATAATATACCTACAGCACACCTCATCTAATAAAATCAGGTATAATGTAGAGCTGAAAACCAAATTTGAAAAAGTAAAGTGTAAAACTTCAGAAAATATATAAAAATAGGCTCAAGTGGACTCAAGCACAGGAAGTAAGGAACCATCAACACCAACACTATTTACATCTTGGCGAAGAAGAGGAAGACACCCCTAACATGTCATCTCATCCCAGCAAAACCCTCAAGTTATCAATGCTGTGTTGCGACTCCTTCCAGCTTAAATGTGTGATGCTTAGCACCCTGGAGAATATCAAAGGGAGACCTAACAACAGGAAAAAAAGGGGAGATGATACTGGGATTATTCATTTGGGTTTTGAGTGGATTTTTGGGTGGAGGAGTTTGGGATGGGTTTGTTTGGAAGAGGGGGAGGAGAAGTTGGTTTGTTGCTTGCTTACTTGGTTGGTTTTCTACAACAGTTTATACTGCACAATGTTAATGAGTTTTGTTTTGTATTGATTAGTTAATTTAGACTCTAAGTGTTAATATTATCATAAGATGAATAATAACTGCTTGCTTTCGTTGCACTGATAGAACATTTAATTAGACTGACAATAAATTCTCAGCTCCAGATAGAGGGGATGTTCCCCTTTTTCCCCATAATATCACAAGCTTAAGAAGACCATGGAGACTTTGAGAGCAGGAGCCTGCTGCCATGTACAGAGAAGGTAATCCAAATGTTTTGAAGGCCAAAGCCATTTACTTTACTGAAATATGTGAAGGAGTTTCCAGGCAACTACAGATTATTCAGGATGGGTATTTTTAGCTCTACAGAAAAGGTCGACAAATGTTACTTACCAAGTTTTGCATCTGTTTGCCTAGTTTATCAAGTCATGTTAGAAAGCTTTCCAAAATTATGAAATAAAATTTAAATTAAAATGGGGGGGGAATAGAGACAAAGAAAAGGAAATAGTCATTGTGACAGCTTTAAATGCAGTTGACAATAAAGTATCATTTGAGCCATTACTTTGGAGTCAACACCTACAAGCTTTTATCAGCTAAAATTGATTCATTTCCAGACCTAGATAATTTCTAGATAAATGTTAGCTTTAGTGACAAATTAAAGACCAAATGTGCACTTTTCACAATGAGGATATAGTGACATAGGAAGTGAAATATAAGATGTGCTAAATTTAATGTCATTCTTGGCATCTGGCCTACGCTTTCTTAAATCTAGATTGTTCACCAGTTTTTATACCTTAATAGCTGTCTGTCTCAACAGGATGTTTTGTTTTCTTAGGCATTAAAAAATTATACATCAGCTTATTAAATTGGTCTATGATTTTTGTCAGATATTTTATAAAACAACTCCTCAATAACACTGAGTAGCTCTATAATAAACATTTTATCTTAACTATTGCACAAATTAACCTGAAACCAAACATAGGGGAAATATAAGCACATTCCTTTTTTCTTCCTCCCCATGGGGACAAACACACTTTTTAAGTAATTTTTTCTGTTTCTGTAAATATCGTTTTATTGTTTGCAAACAAATGTCATATTTATACTATTCCACCATCACATAGAATAGCAGCTGAACATAGTTCAATCTATTTATCACTGATAAGAGATGGGGAAAATGTCCCAGAATAAAATTTCAAAGTGTAGAATTAAGAGCCTTTGACATTAACACCCCTCTCCTGCTAATGGGATCTGTCCACACATTTCTCAACCCTGTACTCCTCTAAAAGGCTATATAAATCTTTTGGATCTGAGGAATCCTGATGCACACTGGGAGGCAGAATCTTTCTCACAGGGCTGTGGAGGTGAGGTTCAAGTTTAAAAGCGCCTTCACGATTCTAAAGAAGCCTCTTGGCACAAGTTCAAATGCACATACATAGCCTGTCCTAGGGCCCACATAAAAGCTGGGGTGGGGAGTGGGGGAAGCAGCTTCCTAGGATGCATCTTCAGAACAAAACCACACAGACCACATTTATTTCACTTGCGGAATACTGGACATTTTTAGTTTACATGATCACCTAATTTAGTCAAAGAAATCTAAGTTAAAGGTCTCTGCCATTGGTTACAGCACTGCAACTCATGCAAGCTTTTACACACACACATACTGACCCTACAGATGTGTCTCAAAGTTTTTAGCAAAGAATCATTCCTGCAGTGAGCTCCTAATTTAAGTGTTACAGAAAATAAATTGATTCAGTTAGTTGTTAAAATCTTATTAGGCTGCAGCAATGGAGAACTGGCATCATCGTTTCTAAGGAAATATTGGTATGAAACTTCACACATTCTGTGATGAAAAAACAAATGTAAGCAAGTTTGGGAGGTTCTCTAGGACTGTGCAGCCCTCATTTCCTCTCTAAGCAAGCTACCTGATAAGTGCCACTCAGTTTCAACTCTATGATAATTATTGGTTCATCTATGTAAATTACAGTGTAAGCTGAAAATTGAACATGTCCACTGAAACATATGAAAATCAAAAGCAGGATGAAAATCAAAAACACATAAAGAGGAGAAGCTTTAAATCACATCCACTTCCCTGAATTTGAGAAGTGACTCCTCTCTCCAGTTAAGACAAAAATTATTGGTCTAATTTGCATAATAGTCTCTGTGGACATAATGGAGGGAGGAGACTGTTCCAATGAGGCCCTTTCCCATTAAGATATTTAATTTCTCATGTGAATGTGAACAATTTTTCTGTAAATTATGGAAGTAAGTCAATAAATATGGCAACTGGTATTCAAAAGAGTGACAATACAACAAGAGCCATCCATATCTACACCAACTGAAAACATTTCTCCTTTAATGCTCTGGCAATAAAATAAAGAGAAGTCTGCACAACATGGCCTACCAAAAAAACATTAAAACATTCACATTAAATGAAAACAGTTCATTTTTCTACTTCTCCACTATTTCAGTCACAGTTTTAAAATGTTTCAAAGATGCAAGATACAACTAGTTACCATAAAGAGCAGAGATCTTCAGACCCTCAAAAGTAGCTGTAGCAGAATCTGCAGACTAAGTCCATAGTCAGAAGTTAAACCACATCAATATAGAGGACAAGAGAAAGTTTTGCAAGAGAAAGAAGTCTCATCAAATAAGATAACCTTTGTTTGTAAATATCGAGGAATTTTAGCTTTAGTGCAAGAATGATGAGGGAAGTTCAGATCTAGGATGTTTGCCTTACAGGAGTGACGTAGAATACTCACTATACACCTTGTCCTACCGCCCAGAAAGGTCATAGTGGTCATGTTAGTTACTCGAATGTTCCTAAAGATGGTCATAAGTTCCTAAATCTGGGGAGTTTGCTAACCCTGCTTTGGTTACAGAAATGAAACCAGGCTGAATCACAGCTGCTGACCTCCTCCACCGATTAGTGACAGTCCCAAAGATTATTCTGAGGGCAGATGAAGGTAATTCTCTTAAATATTGATGTCTGAAGGATCACAGATGCCCATGGCACCAAGAATACCAGGATAGGCTCAGACATTAGCATTAAGACGTGACTCCTCTGTACAAGTGAAAAAAAAACCAAGACAGCTCCCCCCAGTGAGCAAGTGGCAGTCCTTAATTATGGAAGAATTCAGTGAATCCAAAAGATCCAAAAGATCCCTGTCCCCTTGCTTAAATAATTTATCAAAAGAACACAAGAAAAACCATGGATGGTAACTCCATAGGTTCACCTGTGTAAAAGTCGTGTCTTTAGCAGGAAAAATGGTGGCGATAAGGCAGGAATTAATATACAAATAAGGCAAAATCACAACTGTATTTCTCCTGGCATCCCATCCCAGCTTTCAGCAGCCTGTAGCCAAAATTAAGGCAGTATTTCCTCTCTGAATCAGGAACCATCTCATCTCTTTGGTCTTGGGTTTTCACCTTGTTCCTTGAATATGTGAGCAACAGAGTTTGTTGCAACCTTTTAAAGGAGAAGAAGATATCCTCATGCCTCAGAAACTAGTGAGCCTGGCCCTGGCAATGAGGTGTCCAGAGGTGGAAGGGAGCAAGAGTGAGGGGGTCTGCAAGAGCAGGCTGCCTGCATTGCATGCAGAAAGCACAGAGAGGCAAGCAAAAGCATGGCCACAGAGATAATGGGTCCCTTTTCACAGATACTACTAGACTGAACTACACAGAGTTCACAGCAGCTCAGCAACTCATCGAACTGACTGTAACCAAATGAAAGATAAAGCACCTTCCCCACAGGAGAAGAAGGAATTAACTTGTAAATGATTTTGGTATTTTTTTTTTTCTGACCCAGTCACTTTGAGTGGTCCCTTCAAAAAATCTAGCTTAAAATTTCAACAAAATTTTACTTTATATTACATTTTAAATATTTTATGGGCATCTTAATATAGTCCAAAGCTCTAGACATGCTTGCCTGAAAGATAAAAGTCAAAATAGTAGCCAGGTACAATTCTCAAAGGGGCTTTAATTTCATCTTTTTGTCATTTTTTTCTCAGATGTTTTAATAATGCTTTATCAATAAAATAAAATCTCATGGGGCCAAATGAAAATAGTGTAGGAGTCTTACAGTTTTTAGTATCTGGGTTTTTTTTTTTAAGTGTCAGTACTAATCTTTTATTAACATAGATATTTCATAGAATTACACTAATAAATTAATGGACAGGCACAAGAAAACTGAATAGGAAAGAGTTCTGCATTTCAAAAGGCAGCTAAGTATGCAAATTTTATTATTTAAATTAAAATGTCAGTAACTTCAAATGATATTAATGATTCCATGTTCATAATGAAAAAAATTGTATCAAGGCTTAGGACTGATACAGAATTTAACAATCTTTCTAATTCCCTCTACCAACTGCAATTTAAAGTTATTAGATTTCTAACACTTCAGCCTCTGTATAAACCATTATTCTGGTAGAAAATTAAACACTGAACTGCAATTTACTTTCATTTTTATGAGGAAAACATATTGAACAAATTTACCCAAGCCAACAGAGTATAAGACGTAGTGTGCATTAGGAAATATATTTCCATGCTTTGGAAGACTAAAATCCATAGAGCCTCACAGCAGCACTACTTCAGTAATGATAAATTAAACAGCTATCATCAAAATAGTGAAATTCAGGAAACAAAAATGAGAGCCTGTAAATTATGGACCTGCAAACTTATCAGTAGAAGTTTACAGGTTCAGTTACTTTCCAGTAGAAATTATGTGTATGCTTTAGTAACATTTATTCATTAATCTGACAGGTTTGCCATGAATGCAGAATGGAGAGAAATTATACAGAACACATACAGCCCTTATTTACTTTCAAAGATGTTATTCAGCTACTGAATAACAGAAACCTACACCGCCAAACATTTCATTTGTTTTCATTTATTTTACTGGCATAAGGCAGGACAAACAAAAAAGATCAATAGTTACTATGTTTCCTCTAGCATTGACTCCGACTCCTTAGCAGTTTTGAAAAAAAAATCTTACCAGGAGCATACACAGCTAGTGCTGTTAAGGCTTTAATGACTGTCTGGCTTTTCAAAAACATTTAGAGATGTTTGGCTTAATTCAAGAAGTTCTACATGGTTCAGTGCCACTTATTTGAGACACAAAAGCAAGAGTGTAAATTGATTTCTTAAATTGTCAATGTGAAGGCCTTTCTTATGTTTTCAGCCACCATGACTTCAAATGCATTCGAATATTTTCAGCTTCTGCACTTTCCCAGACCTTATCAACATAGCACGTGTTTCTGTTATAATACAGCAGTTTACCTTTTAACTTCTTGACAGTAATCTTCATGGGCTGAAATTGCCCATTTGCATGGCAAATACTCTGTCAGCAGCAGATATGGAAGGTCTTGCTTACAACATAATCACCACTGTAGAGCTATAACTGGCTCTCTATTTTGCACAGTAAAAATAAGTGTCAATGTAATGTCTGTGTATACGATTATTGAGTTATTCATTATGAGCTATTCCTCTTCAAGACTGCTCCATCTTTCAGCCACTGAGATAGAAGTACATAGTGTGTAAATTCAGATTGCATGAAAAAATGTATCTGAAATTCTATAATATTGAGCAGCTCAGCAGCCAAAAAAAATTTTTTTCATTTCGTATTAGTCAATGCATAAGTAGGTTTTATGACTGTCTTTAAGTTAAATGTGAGATTCGATTTAGTTCTGTTTTCAGGATATGTGGAGCTTTTTCTCATAGAGATATACAACTACCCGTATAAAAACCTCCACATATAGATCTATATATAGAAAGTATGCACAGAGTTACTTTCATTTCACCCACATACAGTGTCCTCCAGTTTTTATTTTTGGAAATGAATTGTTATGGTCATGAAGTAATGGAGACTGTAAATTATACAAAGAGCTTTCTATACTTAAGAAATGATGCCAAACTGCTTCTTTGTTCTCCCATGGAGTGATTATTTTCTGATCTCCCTGATGCATCTTGGTCATTCACTCAACCAGTGCAAATGATGCCAAGGTCAAATTTGCTCATTCTGTAATGTTTTGCCAGCTCATTAGTATTGGAAATCCAGTCATGAGCACTCTCTGTTACTCCTCCTGGGGTAACTGGGACGTGACTGAATTTTTAAAACATGCTCTTCTCTTCCCAGAGAAATTGCTGCTTAACCTGGTAGAATTGTGAGGACAGGAACATATGAAAAATGGCTTTCTGAAAAGATCGAGACTCACAAAGATATGACTGGCTTTTTTTCAGGGAGGTTGCTTGTTTTACTTAGAACAAAACCAGGAAACTTACCAAGATCTAGGTAGATGCCTGGAACAAATGAGTTGAGAAAAAACATAAGAATAACACATCCCAGCACTGTCAGACATTTGATGAGAAGAATTTTGTCTGTTATTCTGTGCTGAAGACAGACAGGAAAATAAAATTAATAATTTTATTAAAGAACAAGCTCTGTATTATGCATAGACTTCAGAAAAGCATGTGTGAAGTGCAAACTGCTGTTCCTGCATTGTATATTCCTCTTCAGCATAAAAGACAGAACTACCTGAATGGTTTTTATAGGTGTGCCTCTTATGCATACCTATAAAAAAACATGTATATGTGGTCCAACAGGCTTTAAGAGATCTAGTATCTAGTACCTGCTGCATACATTCAGCTGTATTCAGGCACCCCCTCCACAACTTCAGTCCAGAGGGTTAAGTAGAGTTGAAATGCAACTCCTACCAAAGTGGGAATTCTGAGAACTCTGGTTTTGGGATAAAACTGGGACAAAATTGCCTTTCTTTTTTCAGGTGTGCTCTGAAAACACATAAACTACTCTAGAGGTCAAATCTTTCACACCTCCTCTACAACTCTCATGAAATTGCCAAGCCCTTCATCTCTACAGAGTTTGTACACCTCCATGCCCAGCTCCTGCTTCACTGTGCCAATCTCCGTGTGCCCTCAGTCCTCGCACCCAGTGCTTTCCATCGTGTCTCTGCTTTCACTACCACTCCAGGGAATCACTTTCTCCCAGACCGAGTTCGTCGAGTTCGTCTCTTGTTTCATGTAGTTTAAACCTCTACTAAAAGTAAGTCTCTTTTCTTTAAAAATTTGTCTCTTATGCAATGCCTTGCAACAGGTGTAAAGAAAATCTGTTGGGTTTGCTCTGGTTTGGTGTGACACCTAGGGCAGCGTTCTCCCAGTCAAGGACTTGCACCCCAAGGAGTCCAATCAAGGACTTGAGCTCTCAGACACAGGCCTGATTCATTAATTAATTCACTGAGGTAGAGAGATTGTGACACTTAGATAATTAAATTTAGGAGACATTAATCCCACTACAGAGTTTCCATCTTAGTTTCAGCATAAAGACTTAAGCAGTGCTAGTGTCTGCACAGCTAAGAGAACTGGATTTAACAAGTGGTTTATCCCTCCTTGAATAATAAAAGCAGTAGTGTCACCAAAATGCATTCAATTAGAGTCAGCATTGGTTACATTAGGAGGAATGTACTCTATTGTCATTCATCATGGCAACAAACAATTTATTGACATCTCCTGAGCCTTCCTGGCTATGGATTAAAATCCAAGAAAACACTGCAGAATCATTACTTCATTCTTTAAGTTATAATTTCCTAAGGAATAAAAGCACAAAACCTAATAAAACCTCACCATGTAGTTCAGTAACCTTGTCTGACCAAGAAGCCAACCACCCTGCCTGCCAACTTTACGGCTATCAGGAGAGTTGTTCCTGGAGCTCTGGGCTTTGTGGGTTTCAAAACCCTAACGCTAGGCATAACACTAACCCTAGGCAGAGCTGTAAGAGCAGCCTTGGGCTAAGGCTCGTTCAAAGGAGAAAGCTGTGGAAGAAGCTTTTAATGAAAATTTAATTTTCATTAGATTTAAAGTACTATCTCTCTATAAAGGCATAGCTTCATTTACATGAATACTGACAAAAATTGCAATCTACTCACTTTTTTCTGAAGTTCCTGGATATTTGTTTCCAGGACAAATTGACAAAATTTGACAAAAATTGCAATCTACTCACAAAAATTTTTCCAATTGACAAAAATTGCAATCTACTCACTTTTTTCTGAAGTTCCTGGATATTTGTTTCCCAGTTTTTATCTTCTTGTGAAATTTGTCTGAAAGAAAATGACACCTACTTTTTTCCAGAGTGAAATCAGGGCTCTGGCAAGAATGTTGGAAAAGATCCCTCCCATCACATATAAATCACCTCTTTTTCTGTGTGCAGCAACTCATACCAAAAAGGAGTCATGGCCTTCTTACATCCAGCAGCAAAATTCCCATGAGCATTCACTTAAGACATCACTTTTGTAACAAGCTCCACTTATACACAAACCCTTCTGTTCATGAAGAAAGCCACATGCTGGGAAGGAGCTGGACTCCAGGGTATAAACCTCAGTATAGGATCTGACAACCTGCAATGTGTAGATCCCCTAAGAGTTTCGGGAGCTGATGTGTGCGTCCCACTGTGATAAAACAAGTGTCATGTGCTAACATCAGCAAGTCAGAACACATGTGTTTCACATTTGCATTTTATAATGAAGTTTGCGAGACCCGAATACCTTCACCGTGTTATCGGCGCAGTCAGGCCTCCAGAAAAAAGCCTTGGGCTTTGCAGTTCAGGAGCTCTGCTGTTAATGCTAATGAATTTTTACATTGCTGTAAATGTGCTGTGCTGGAGGAACCCTGATTTTCAAGATTAAATACACAATTTTTATTTGTAAGTCAGAAGGGTCCTCTTTAGAATACCGTAAACTCTGAGAATTTAAAAATCTTTTGAGAAGGAGGTGATTTTAACGGCCTTATTTTTCTTGAAGTGTTAATACTGTCACTCAATTCAAAGTACACAATATCAGCAAAAATTATGTAAACAATCTTATTATTGGAATAGTTCAAGAAATCATATTTACATTTTCTTGCTCAAATTCTTTAACAAGTTTATTAATTAAAATTAATTATTCCAATCTCACTTTAGGCAATTAACATCCAAAATATTTATTGCTGCTATTGTCAGTCATCAAATTCCATGGCATAACATCTGTTTTTACTAGAATCTAAACAAAACAAGGTCATTATTCTTTTAGTCATAGTTTATGTAAACTTCTTTTCTGTACATAAAAATATGTCTGCACTCAGGTCCACGCTGAAATTTTGATTATGAAATAATTGTAAAACACAGCAATTCACTGGTGAAATGTTTTTCAAACTCACCTATTCCTTGAAGAGAATTTGATATTTTCAGTAAAAAAAAAAAAGAAACTCCAGCATCTTACTGTGCTGAAGCCACAACTGTAAGGAAAAGTGAAGTGATATATTTGTAATCTTTTTAAACTGAAAGCTGCCTGAAATTTCTAGGCCTTTAATCTTGGGTCATATTGACAAATACATTTTCCAGGCCTTACATGTCAGTTTTGTCCTAAAATACTTTGTGTTTTACTGAGGCTGAGAGTGGCTTTTCCTATCTGCCCAGGTATCCATCCCATCAAGACAGAGCTAGGAATGCAGGTCCTGTTCCAGTGAAGATCCCTGAAAGGGGAGGTTGGACATGCTGGTCCTTGCTTACCTGTGAAATGTCCTCAGCTTCTTCCTCAGGAGCATCTCCAGAGTCAGCACCTTCTGCATCAAGAGGCATTTCACAGCAGTCTCCTCTCTGCTGGCTGGGTTGATGCGCTGAGCTGTCAGCCTCCAAACATAGATCTCATGTTTCAGCTCTGAAAAGAAGCAAAATTGCATTAATGTGAAGTCCAACACGTATGAAACCAGAGATGGGTAAAATACGTGCAATATGCTCTGGACTCAAAGCTGCTAAAGTCATTAGGATGGTTTCCCAACACATTTCCACTCAGGAAGCTGCTTTTGTCATTCATTTTCCAGAGCTGAAGTGAATGAAAAATAAATAGAAAATTTTCAAAATTGTAATAAATGAATCACAAAGTCTTTTTTCAAAGAAAAAAGTAGCACTGTCTTCAAATGCTTGCAAGAATCTTCAACAAGCTTAAGGGCTAAAATTGTAGCCCATTCAATTTTCAAGAGAAAACAAACTGTCAGTATACATTATTATACTGCTAAGAGGTACCAGTTCCCTGTGTAGTCAGGAATTACAGCAAATTCTCCTTCTCAGTACTCAAAATAAACAGCATGTTTTCATTCACTCTGTGTTCATACAAGCAATTTTATCTATGTAAAGCAAAAGTGAAATTTGGCACTCTTATATGGAATAACGTTTAATAGTATTTTAAAGGTTTCCTAAGAGGATTTAATTCTTAGGCACTGAAAATATGTGTAAACACAGCAACCATCACTTTCATGCTGACCTGGATGATATCTGATCCTGTGTAAGTTCAGACAGACTGATTAACACTTCAAAATCAGACTCTAGAATCTTCTCAGAAATTTCAATCCTTTTTGATTATTTTTTTTCCCTGTACCATCGAGGCCTTGAAGAATGACCAAAAAACATGTGTTCCTGTTCAAGGAGGATGTTAAACTGGCCATGCCAAAAAACCCTTTGAATTTTATGGGAAATCACTAAAGAAATAAAATCAGAATATTCATTCAGAAACTGTCTGTGCAAATGTTTCCTGTTGAAGCAACGGGATGTTTTCTCACCCTTCTTTTCTGTTCCACTCAAATTTCATGTCATTGAAGACAATATGTCAAGAATATAAGTTTTTATGTTTTAATATTCCTGTTCAATCAGCAAGTTGCTCTCGTTCTGAAAATGGATGTGTAACTCTTTACATCATGCAAACAGGCTATAAGAATTATTTATAACAAAAATATTTAGTTACATAAGAAAAATTTAAACACATTTTGATGTAGGCAGTGATGTTAACACTTTATGATGCAACCCTCTAGAGGGTTATAATATCTCCTATCAAACATGTTCAATTCCCCAGTTTCCTTTACAACTAAGTATTCATAATGATAATGCAGAGTGAATCTTATAAAGATTGACCGTGAGAAGGGATTAGACTCAACAAAACCCAAACATTTAATAAAAAAAGTGTGTCCAGAGTCTGCTCAGTTGACACAGAAGAAAGGGATTTGAACAGCAACTGACATACATTTTGTATGGTTTGTGGCTTAAGATCTGCACACATCTGTCAAAGTGGTAATGCTTGCCTAAATTTTACAGTGTAAGACCAGAAATACAAATTCACACTGTCGAATAGCCTGTTTATACCTGAAAGCCAGTTTATACCTGAAACACAGATTCCAAAAATATGCCAAATCGACCACTTTCCTTTGTAATATATTTGGTGGTTCTTGCTACACAGGTATAACAGCAGTAATTTTCCACTCACAGAAGGGAAAAAAAAGGCCTTTCTGTACTTCATTCTTATGTGATTTTGGAGTGAATATGACTGCAGCTTTGAAACTGTCATCAGTCCAAGGGAAAGAGTGTGTTTTATCTTTTTCTCTGGCAAAGGCTCATGAAGCATGAGCAACCAGTTTGCTGTTCTACTTCCCTACAGTTTGTCTTTTCTGCAACAACTTTTCTGGGGACATCTGTTCATCCTGCCATAGCATTTCTCCCCATCCTTTCCAAGTGAAATTTCACCAAGGGTTTAGCTGATAGAGGGAAGTTGAATCATTCACCACCTAAATGAGATGCAAGTACTCCACAGTTATTTTTATGCAGAGAATCTCTATCTTCTCTCCTTCAGAAAGAGGCAGCTATCATCCCTGTATCTGTGCCACAAACAAATCCACAGAGTGGAAAGCAGCATGCCTTGTGTTGCAGATTCCTGTTCCACATCTGACATGCCCTGGGGCTAATCTCCAGGTTGAGCAAAGTTGGACTGGTGCTTTGTGATCTACCTTAAAAAATATATGCGTGTCTTCCCATGGCTTTGACTGTGCCTTTATGTACAGAAAGTGCACGCTTGATTTTTCAGTCATTGGTTTTCTAAACATCCCAAGGATGTGAACATCTGACCTGCTGCGGAGTTAACTTCAGAGCAAACTGTATTTGAAAAATCAGAACTGTTGATAGAACTTCTATCCCACAACTCCTGTTGCAGTAACGACTTGTGCAGAGGTTTTCTAGGTCATCCCACGGAATGTTTCTCCTACTTCTCTCTCATGCACACTCTGACTGTTAATAGCCCATCGTGGCATCAGGGGATTCATATTTATTAGAAGTAATGCTTTATTAAAGGAAAAATAATGCAGAACCTTGAAGTCAGCAGCAACAATTAACATGGCCAAAGTGCTTCGGGTCTTGCTATACTTCTGCCATTTCATAACTGCAAAACCATTTAGGCAGCAGTCCCCAGAGTCTGGGAACGTCTGATATATTATGACATACTGTGTTACACATGGTCAAGGGCTTAATGCAATCACAGAGTCTTATCAACCACTTTGAAATTCCGGCCAAGACAGCACAAGGGCAGCGTTTGGCTGCCACTGAATAGAACCACGGGATAGTCTCATACTCTGTTTCTCCATGTCTGTAAGTTCCTGTCCTCCCCTCAGATGAAATCTAATGGTTATATTACACCAGAGTGAGCTCTCTCCACTCGCTTGTCCAACCCAATCCGCAGGGTTTTTGCAGGGTTAGATTTATGGTGGATCAGCCTTCTATCCAATGTAACCTATGACTGTCAGGTCTATTGCCAGTAACTGACACGGTGAGTCTGTAGCACAGCAGTTTCTCATTAAAGCAGCTAAATTAACATTTGACTGCAACCATAGCACCGGCAGCCAAAGTGATAGAAGCAAAGCTGTTTAGTATGCAGTGATCTGGAGCACAAGAAGATAGAAGGGCTGCAGCTCAGCTCAGACAGAGAATTCAGCTCATTATGACACTAAAACCTTTGTGAATGCCATACATTCATAAAGCCCACAAGGCACAATGGCAATATACCTAGCATTATTATTTCCAACAGGAAAATAGAAAAAACTCGGTTTCTAACAAAAAATATTAATTTTTGGCTTAGTTATAGGATCAAATAAACAATCCTCAAACATGTAAACCCTATGCTCTTAGTCTGCTCTGACTTTGTTATTGATCATATTTTGCCCTGGAAACCACAAGCATTACATCCTGGACCCACTGAGTTTAACAAAATTTCAGCTGCTGACCCAGACTGTGACAGTTAAAAAAAAAAATTGCATTTTACTAAATATTCTTCTTTTGAAAACTGCATATTATTTCTGCAATCTGACAATTAATAGTCAGATTGATTTTCACTTGAGTAATCACACATTCCCTCCCACCCAGCTGCCAACAACAAAGGAAACATCCTCAAAAACTGAGTGTAATTAATTCCCAGTCTAAGAATCTGAAAAGGCCAGTTTTGTTAATTGAAGATACTCAGGAGAGCATGACCAACCTTGATGAGATGATAAGAATTATCATTAAATGAAAATTTTCAACTTGCACGTGCACTAACTGCATAAACTATCTTTTTGCAAGCAACACAAGTTTGCACTGCTGGGCTGTATCTAACAGCATTCAAAGTATGTTCATCTGAATATTTGTTTAGTTTTTTCTCCACATTTTACTGTAGCTTAACTATTTTCAGTAAAGCAATTTTTTTCATAGCCAAATTCTCAGAATGAGACTATTTATGTTTAAATGCCAACTGTAAAGCAAACTAAGTATCATGAAGTCTAGCTTAACAAGTAATAGTAATATCTATAACTATATAATTTTTAAATCCCTCATCTTATGTAACCAATCTTCTAAGAACTATTAGATGGTGACATCTCTATTTTTTAAGTGCAGAAACTAAATCCAAAATTTGAAACCAATGAGCAGAAAAAATTCACCTTGAGGGATATTCCAACTCAAACACTTATGCCTCTCTCCTAGAGGCAGCACATCCCAACAGGACACAAGCATGAGGATCTAAATCTAGGAAAATCAGCAAACAAAACAAAACAACCCCTGGAATATTCTAGGTTTTATTCCTTTGAATAGTCCATCTGGTCAATAGTGGATAAAGGTAAGCATAGGTATAAATATTGCAGGGTCTTCAAAACTACATCAAAACATGTTTTGCCTTAGTCATCTAAATGCATGCAAAGGAACACAAGAAATGTGCACAATGCTGCATAAAGCAGTACAGAGAATTTACATAAGCTTTTCAATTCAGCGTGACAGCTGAGGCCCCATTTGGTCAGCTCAGCTACCCAGCATGGGATTGCATCCCTCACGTAGGAATTACAGGGCATCCTCATCCTGCAGCAGAGCAGCTGGAGCCTGGGCAGAAAATCACAAAGCTCATAATTTCAAACACCTAAATTACTCACTAGGAGTCATCTTCCAAGCAAGCTGGAGCAAGTTGCAGCAGGGCCACGAAAGAATCTACAACATTATAAGTTTAACCCTGATTTTATATGGGAATAGTGAATTTAATATGTGTATGATGGTCACATAGGACTCAGATGGAATAAACCACTGATATTAAGGTGAGTTAGATTTCTCATTACATTTCAGGATGGTTGATAAAGATATACATTAAGTTTCAGTTGGTTTGTTCCTGAACAACAGGTGGGATATCTCTCTCTCAGGTAATATGGGCCCTGTTCTCATCTCTGGGTAAGTCAGACTTTAAAGACACAAACTTATTTTAGTGCTTGTGGGTTTGCCTTCAGTTTCCTCTGTGGCAATTCCCCATCTTTTAAAAGCAGGAATCTGAATGTATTTAGGTTCTCTGCATGCCCATTAGTACTTGCTTAATGTGCATAAAATTCCTCATCCTGTTACGCTGATAATGGGACAAGGAAGTCAAGAGTCAAGTATTTTGAGCATGCAGTTATCTAAAATTCTACTCTAGTTTGTCTCAGAAAGTTTTTCTCAGGTGTGAAATCTAGAAAAATAACTCCAGCTTACTATCAAGTAGTTTTCATTCAGACTGCCAGACTTACCAATGAAAGCCAATTTTGCTGATGTCTTCCATTAAACTACAAGTTTTACTCCCTCAGAAAAAAAAACAACCTCTCTTAAATTCACTGTACTTTGCTCAAACACAACTAGATACATTCCAATCCCAAAACATTTAGTACAAAATGTAACTACTGCTGATATCCTTTCAATATGAGAAAAAGTGCAACAAGTCACTACTTAGAGACGGTATTCCCAAGGATAGGAAAAAAAGAACCATAAAAAGATAAAAGCCTCAAGAGGAGAACAGTCTTTTGGAGTATTTCAAAAGGTAATGTCTCTTCTAATGCTTTTAATAGGACAAGAAGAAGAGCAAAACAATGCAGCCTACTTCAGACTCACCATAACTTTTATCAGTGGTTTAGAAGTAAAAATGTAGACTAATACATTGAACACACATTGATAAATTAAAATTGCAGAGAAATAAAAAATCTGTCAAGCTTACACTTGTATTTGAAACACCACCACAGTGAAAGCCTTCTTCAGCAAATAAACACTGATAATGTGCTACACAGAACAGGTTTTTTTTTAAGTTCTGTTTATTACAAGACCTAATGAACTTCAGAGATACAAAAGTGTAAAACTTTGTCACAGTTTCACCCAAACACTCTGAATGGAAAGGCTGTGTCTTGCCAACCACTGGATACCTGTGCAATCCTTTCACAGCTGAGGTCTGGATACAAAAACAGACAGACACAAGTGCTGTAAAAGAAACAGGAGCTAGGACTAAGTTTTTCCCTCCCATCAGTGATTTTCCAGTACTCATTCCTTCCATGAAAAATGTGTATAATAAATTGTCAGGTGTTGCTCTGTTGATTCAGAATGACACTATATTATACCTTCTTTCTGCATAAGACAGGTAAAGTAATATTACAGCTGCCTTCTTGTGTTGGCTACATTATCGATGCGCTAAGCAAATAATATGAGATTGTAATATTCTCCTTGCTTTGCTATGTCAGAATACTATTTTTATCATCTGAAGGCAAGAAGAGACAGATCAATGCTTTTCTTTTTCCAAGTGGAATACTCTTATCAACTCTAAAGCAGTTCAAAGGACATATACAGGAATTAAAGCATAAAGTTATTGAAAATATTTAAAAATACAAAAATCTTCCATTTTTGGCAAGTAAATAAGCGTACTTCTTTAATTCCTGATCATCAGGAGAGCTATTGAAGATGCAAATAATAAAAGACAGCTTTTGAATTGCATTTTCAAACATAAAGCCATGGCCCTGGTAGATCCTGATATATTATCAAAAAAGGAGTAGACACAGTGTCTGAAGGGACATTAGGACCACCTAGTTTATTTGAGACTGAAAGTCTTACTGTTCTTTCAAATAAAGAACAGTACCAGAAAGATATTATCTTAGATACCAAGAGCATTCATAAGAAAGCTGCACCTTTTAGTTCAGCATGCCAACATTCACAGTAGGAGACTTAAAATGCTAACTATTCACTATTCAGTGTTAATATCTACAACTGGATTGCAGAGAAGAGAGAAAAAGAGACCACACAAAAAAACCAACACACATTTTACTGTCCACATTGGTCCTCAAGATTTAAAAATATTCCCCACAAAATCCAATGAAATTAGCATCTTAGGTGAGGATGGTAGAGTGCCGTGCAATTGCAAAACTTCCATACAGACTGAGCTTTAAGTTGGATTCTTGAAAACATATTGAAATATTCCTTTCTTTGGACATTACTGTCTTTATAAACTGCTTGCTACTTTCCTCACTTGAACCAGCTTCCAAGTGAGGACATGCCACTACTTCCAACATCACATTAAATACCAACTGTGCTTTACTGGCAGTTAGTAAAATACCTACATAGGCACAGAAGCACCTCAGGACAGAGATTTGTCAATTTACTTAGTTCAGCTACATCACTGATGTACTTTTCACTGATTCTAGCAAGAAATGGTTCCTGAAATTACAAATATGTTACTAGAAAAAATAGGACTGAAGACTGTTCTTTGACCCTGAGTAGCACACATACAGATGTTACACTACACCTTATCCCAGGTGCCCTCTGTGTCCCTGCAGGGTCCTTGTGGCCCTAGATGTAACTATTACTTTATGTCAGATCTTTGCATTTCAAAGTGCCTGGCGCTAAGTATTGCAGTTTTCTTGCAAGTCATCACAGTGGTTCTTTCCCCTCCACCTCTTCCTTCTATTCTCTTTGAGAACATCTGTAGAGCTTCACGTGGAAGAAAGAAACAGATTTGCTCACTCATCTGGTTACCACATTTCCTGTTCTGGGAAACAGCACTGTGTTTTTCACACATTAAGCACTTTACATATGACTATGATTAATTAATTCCTCCTGTTGTCAGCTTTACTTGCTGACTCTCACACTACCACCAGTATTTTCCCAGCTGCTGCAGACAGTGAGTTACACCAGAAGGAAGAACAATGCTCCTGCTATTTATCGCTCCTGCTTAAAGGGTGGATCTCATTCAGCCAGTGAAAAAGTTGGAAAAAAGTGCAAGCAACAAAGTAGAAATGGGGAGCTGGTGCCAAAGTTGTGCTAGATGAAAGCTCTTCCTCTCTGGCAAAATTGGCCAGTATAATAATATTTGCCACCAGAACCTGTGCCACCCATTCTTCTGGGGATAGCAACCTTGCCAAACACTGAGGTCTAGGTCTCCACAGCTTGACAGCTGAGACATAATAGTGCATTGTTACACTTCCCAGGAAGTAAATAATGTATTCTTAACCCTTAAAGGAAGAAAAAACTTTGGTTTCAGTTTTTTAGAGTAGCAGTTGAAACAGTAAATTTAATTCCTCTTACACTCAGATATTTTTTCCCTGACATATTCTTTTGTGAAAGTGTAGATACATACAAACTTTTTCAAACCTTTCCAGCTTACTCTTCTAGCCCTAGCATCTTTTGCTGCATCACACAGAACAAGGAGCAGGTTTATCAGCTAAAAGACATGCTCAAAAAAGTCCTCAAAAATCCCTTCATTCTTAAAGAACATTAGATTTTCACTCTCATGGATGAGTTCTTCAGAGTTTTTGTTTTTTTTTCTTTTGTTAGCTACCCTGCTTAAAGCCACTGCAGGAAGAAAGTCGTTCCTGGGGAAAGAACAGGTATTTTTGCTGCAGCAGAGGTGCTGCAAATCAGTCTGAAAGCCAACAGATTAAAAACACTGCTAACATATAGTGTTGAAATTAAGATAAAAATGTATCTTCATAATGAGAGCATTGTCTGTTTTTAAAATTCATACTAATCCATTTTAATAATCTGTGTATCCTAAAGCAGCAGAGAAAAGCTTAAAGTACATGGTGCACAGGGATAAAAAAAATCTGGGGAGAATAATATACCAATTAAATTTCACATAACTTGTTTAATTGCTAATTGAGGGCAAGGTGAGGAAGGACTGGTATTTAGTTGATTAAAACAGCTGCTTCAAACAAGTCATTTGAAGTTATCCCAGAGCCATTTCAACTGGAGATGAAAGGACCCCCGGAAGCACCTTGGAGGCCATTCTGCAAATCCAAACCATGACAGCTATCTCCTAATGGAGCTGTATTGGTCTCTTTCTTTCTCTGTCCCTCTCACAGAAATTTTCAATGGAAAGAGTGGCTTTCCAGCATTTGCTCTAATTAGACAGCTCCTGATTAGGTTTGCAGCAAAGGACAAGCAGCTGATTATGAGAACACATGGTATACTGATTAGGAGACTGCTAAATCTGAACAGACTTAGGAGCAAGTAACAGAGATTACCAAGAAACTAATTGAAGGAAATATGCTTGCCAGCGTTTCACTACTACAGTGTTTCACTGGAAAAAATAGTATGTCAGTGAGTACTATTCAGATTAATTTTTAAAGTTTTCTTACATACTGTATTTCTTAAAAATCCAAAACATACGCTTTGAAATTTTATAGCCAAAAGGAAAAAAGTAGCAATTCCATGTTCTAAAATACATATTTATAAAATAATGCTATTATGTCAGGATCAATACTGTTTACAGGTGGGAGAATTAATTTTCTTGATGGCTTTTTGAAAAATCATACTCTGTAGGGTCACAGGGAAAGAATCTAGGGTCTGAGGTAATTTATTTCTCTTGCTCTCTGGATAAGACCTCTAAGGGTGCAGAAAGCCTCAGCAGTTTTAAAATGAAAATGCCTACCTCATACCAGACAGATACATAGGAGAAAGAGAAATTCTGTTCTAGATATTATACTAACTGTTAGAAAACAGTCAGTATAATATCTAGAACACCTCAAAAGTATTTTTGATCTAAATTCTGGGAAAGACTATGGCCTTTATCAATACAAACAGAGTCCACCTTGTGCTGAATAGATGTCAAAGTCAAAACCAAAAGTCTTCAGAAGATCTTCCTAAGCAGGGAAATTTCTTCTCTGACTTTTCTATCAGATGGGATTTGAGACACATGGTATAATCTACTGAGGAGAGAACTGTCACTTCTGGCTTTTAATAAAACCATAATCCTAAAGCAAATTTCCCTGGAACAAGGCAAGACACTACAGGTACTACTCCTTTTGCTTAAATGAGATACCTATCATGAAAGTCTCTGCCACAGTTAGTCACCTTGGACTCTCCTTATAAGAGAAAAGTAAACTTTTAAGGCCTGCAATATATCAGTTCTAGCATAGACAGCTCCATTAGTCTTGAAAAGCACTTATCTTTCTCCACAGATAACAAATGAAGCCAAGATATATCAATGGTATTGGAAGCTGTCCTCTCTATGATAAACAGATGCTACACACACAGGTTCAGAAACATCGTACAACACATTAAAACAGGTGTTGCATGGTCAGTAGAAGCCTGGACCTTAAGTTTTCTGCAGCCAAAGGTGAAACAAGCATCAGTCCCAGGGAAGAAACAGTTATACTCTACTGTCTTTGTACAAAGCTTGCTAATAAATTATACTTAGTGAAGTATCTCCTACCTCGTAAAGAACTTGTGAACATTTAGGGGGTTAGTATTAAATTTCAGCACTGAAAGAGAAGCCCTAGAACAATGATAAAAACTTCAAAATGACTGAATTGAAAAACATAAAAGCATGAAGACAAAGAGGGACTGACACATCGACAGTCATTGAAACAGCTTTAAGACTTCTAGAGACTACTGAGGTGAGTGACATAAAAAGACATAGATTTAGTTCTACTGAATTGTAGAAATTATGCACTGGGGAAATTTAGGGTAGGAAGAGCCACAGAGGCAAGCTGGAGAGGACTTGAAAAGTTCTGCTTTGATGAAATGTCTTTCACTGACCACAGACCAGTAAAAGATTGCTGAAAATTTCAATGGAAGAAAACCATCAGCAAGGGAATACATCAATGGACTATGTTTGTTGTAAGGGAAACCTGGGATATTTCTACATCTAGGCTGTGAACTCAATACCTTGAGCAGATATTATCTGTTGCAACACAGAATATCCTGATACTCATGCCTATGGCTATAATGAATGATGCAAAATATTCCTGAAAATTTTGTAAAATATTTAATAATTCATGTCAAAACCTCAGTCTTAGCACCAGAAAAAACAAAAAATGCCACAACTAAAAATACAATATGAATGATTAGTTGAAAAATTAATGTTCAGAGAGTGAGGAGGGTGGGCACTTCCATCTGAAGACAGCATTGTAGTAGGCACTACTCAGTTTCCATTTAGCACATATTCAGTGTAACAATTATAACGTTTTATCACACTCACACTTACCAACAATTTCACTTGGCTCCTTATTGTAAAGTTTTTTGTTCCAGTAAAGAAGTCTGAGAAAAGGAAAGGAGACCAGAACAACAAGGCAGATACCCAGAAACATATGCCCTGTGAAGGCTGCAAAATCCAATCCCTGAAAATAAAAACAAAAACCTAAATTAAAAATCACTTATTTTTCTATATTACCTTCAGGGAAAAGCATTCAGCTTTATGTACATTAACAATCAGTAATAAATATAAAGCAATATAGTAAGTTCCAACTATCTGCTGTATTTCATCTGTTTCAAGGAGACAAGCCACGTTAAAATTTAATTCAAAGAACTAAAACATTGCATTACAAGCTACTCTGAAACACACCTAATGTTCCTGAAATGTACAGTAAAAAAAACCTAAACTGAATTATCAACATTTACTTCTCACTTGTAAATTCATTTCAAATCACTCAAAGTCTCAGAAATAATTGAATTTTAAAATGGTGGCAACAGAAATGCTTACAATAATTCTATTTGAACCATTCTTCTACAATAGAAGTATTATATGTCAATATTGCATTTATTATTCTTTCCGGTTAATAAATGAACATATTTCTTTATCTTTTGCACAATGAAACCTTTTAATGAAGGGGTTTTAAAAAAGGTTAAGCAGAATGTATTAAAAGGCAACTGGTTTCAAGCAATAAGAATGAACAGTGACAACTTGCCCTAAAACTTTAAAGTTTGCCATGCTGTGAGTAGGACATTGGACTAGATTATAGATATTCTCAGTTCAGTCAGAGAGAAAAAGAGAGATTTCTACCAGGCTGATCCTGGGAAAAAGTCCGAGAAGAATGTAAACCATTCATTACCTCTCTTTCTGTTCATATTGTTTACAGATATGTTCTACCGCCGTGTGCTATTCATAGCGCACCAATGGTGTGAGATGTTTTTACTTTAAGACCAATGAAATTGGTCTTCATGATGTTCTCTATAAAAGAGCCATGCACATTCAAATAAAGGATCATTCTTTGCCTTCTGAACTTGGAGTAATTTTATTCCCATCCCTGCCTCATCAGCGACACTAGATGACCTCTAGGGTCCCTTTCAATTGAGTTATTTCATTTTTCCATATTGTACACATTGTAGTGGATCAGGGTTAGCCTTTGGGCTGGGCTTTTCTGAAAGAGTCATGACTCGCCTGTCCAAAAGAAGTTACTCATGAAGCTCCAAGAGTATCACATCCAAGTAGTCTGGTAGGAAGGACCTGTCTTATATTCAAAAAACAGAGTCTGTCTGAAATGGTGATCCCAGCAGATCTGTGACACCTGGAATAAAGTATGGCTCAAGCCCTGGATAGCCCAGGTTGTCCCAGCTGAATTTTCAGAGTACCCACTGATTTCCCAGAGACTCTGGAAAGTTAGTTGATCTCCCTGTGACATACCTTTATGTGTCTATTTTTCCCTGATTTTTAACTATGAGTTTCCTATAGATCCTTTGGTAATTCCAGAGCATATTAAAAACAGCTTCCCTTGCAAAAACAGCTGATACTACCTCCAGTGTGTTAAGACTTTTGGGAACTTACTGCTTTAACTGTGTATTCTTCTATATTGTCAAATGCTAAAAGAATTTATGTGGAAATTTCCTAGTTTAAATGTCTCTGGTTCAAAAAAAAGGAAGAAAAAGTTTCTCTATTGCACCACAGGGCATAATAAAAGACACATAACACAAGAAACTGATGACAGTCATAAAGAACTTTCATAGCCAGATAAAGATTGGTTCTCTTTGGCAAAAAAAAAAATCCATAGCTTGCAGACAGTCAAATAAATCTCAAACCATAAGTATGCAGACCTAGGATTAGCATTTGATCCTATTAAAATACAGGTTTAAGCTTCCTGAGGTAATGTCATCCCTACTTGCTATTTTTATAGTAGATTCCTTGACTCTTCTACTCTCCAGCCACTAAAAGGTGAAACTATACCTGTTCATTTGCTGGCCTTTTGCTGTAGCTTAGCTACAGCCATTGCTTTTATGAAAGCAGAAGGAAGACTCTTCAGGAATTGGAATGAGATTATTTTAAGAATTGGACAGAAGAAAAGTGACACCACAAAGAAAAATAATGTACCTTCATTCAGTTTGCCTACAAAATAGGTCAGCCACTTAGGTGTCTGACATCTCTGTAAGACAGATTTTACAAATCAGGTTTTACAAAGATTGGCCTCTGGGCATCAAGTTAAGATTCAGAGCTACAGGAAACACTTCTATGAGGGATGAAAACAACATTATAACTCTAGGAAACTTACAAATTAATAAATAAAGAATTCCTGCAAAGGCTCGTTGTTTGTGAGACTAGCCCCCAAAGTATATAAATTCCATATCATCCATGTTTATTTTCTTAACGACAACCATTTCCAATAAATCAACAATAAATCTATTTTATATATGGATTGCTTCTAAGATTTTAGCCAAAAAGAAAGATCATACAATTTTGGCCAGAAAATTAAGAACTATTAACCTTAACAGTTGAACTGGCTTTAGTTCAGAAATTTTCCAACTTTGACAGTGTGCCATTAAACGAGTCTGCAAGTATGCAAAATCATGATTCAGTTTTGTATGGTCTCTAAAATGGCAATGAGAGGTAAGAAATCTAAATTATTTAAGCTGTAAAAACACTGAAGCTACACCAGCCAAAACAGAAATGCCTAAACACGACTGGAAAAAATAACTATCCTCTGAAAGAAAAATGAGTGGGAAACAGGTGGTTGAAGAGCAATAAAGTAGTTAGGAGTGGTCAGATTATACTCAATACAGAATTACCAGAATGAGGAAAATTACTTTTGCACTCAGACTAGTCTTACAAAAAAGCAGTGCAGATGAAACTTTTCTGAGGCTGGCAGCAACCGCATCATGCCCTCATCATGAAGATAGATGCCAGCTACCAGGCCAGCTATGATGGTAGAAATTCTCTGTAGAAATACATAGAAATAAAGATAAATGCTAAAGTAGGAAGTAAAAAAAGATAAATAGGAACCAAATGAATTCTTGGTAACCCTCAAGTTTAAATATGTGATGTCTTCATCATATGTTAAAGGATCTTGACTTTATGGAAGTAGCTTATTGCAAGTAAACACAAATACAAAAAGTCACTTGCCTTTACATTTTTGTTCTCACACCTATTTCAAAGGAAAAAGAATTGTGTCTGGTTCCTGAAATGCCACAGTGCAGAGGCTTCTCAAAAAATACAGCACAAGAAATACGTCACTTGAAACCCACAAAATTAATTTCTCAATGAAGAAAATCACCTCAACCTCAAAGGCAAACTAAAATGCTGAGGGTAAGAAGGAGGTCTCAGGTCTGACTCATAGCTGAAAGGAATTGAAATGAGATAGAGATTACAATACCCTTAAAAAAAATCAGGATTAACACAGCTTCATGACATAAGAGCTGACGTCGATAAGCCTTGAAAGTAATTTGCAGACACCATCACAAGAAGAAAAAAAAAATTGTCTACTAGATTTTTTGGCGTCCTATCCAAGAGCTTACCTGAACTATTCAGAGGGAGTAGCTGGGATGAGATTCAGGATTTTGTTAAAGTTCATAGTATCAACACATTGATCTGCAATATCTCTGAGATCCCTAGTGAGAAAGAAAACAGGCTGCTCTGCTCCTACTGCAGAACAGCTTTCCAATTCAGCTGAAACAAATTGTTTTTTAACATGGAGTGTGCCTATTTCAGGACAGAGCTTGCATGACAGGATTGTCGGTGATAATGTGAGACTGGAGTTAGTTCTCTTCCCATCCCTTGCTCCTGGCTTTCCTCCCCATTACCTCCTTGCATCGATCCACAAAAGACAGTGAGTAAAAATGATTCCTGATGATCACTAGCCCTGGACAGCTGATGTCCTGCAGCCATGAAGAGGTTGAGGACTACCCAGTACACTACTTTTTATGGCTGATATCAGAAAGGCTGAAATACAGTGAAATACAGCTGCCCTGCCTGATGCTTTGGGCTGGGTGCTTAGCACCAGCCCCTCTGCAGCACAGGGAATGTGGTTTTGGGGAACAAGAAGGCTGATTTCACACCAGGCTTTGTCAGATAGCTGGTAGCCAGCTGGCAGACTCTTGGGGAACTTTAAGAGACTAAAGGGCTTTCACTGTACCACAGATACCATAGATGCAGCAGAGGATACCAAGGTCATGGCACAGTTGCTTCATCAGTTGCCCCTGTTCCTTTTCCCACAACCCAGAAAAGATGCACAACATCTCCACAGAGCCTACATTCATAGCCTTTGTGGCTGTGGATAGAACATTTTATAACTCCTGAGTCTTCTGCACTGCTGGGGCCAGGATTCAGCATTGTAAAAAAGCATTTAAGTGCTCCCCATGTCTCCTGCATACAACAAAAAGTCATTTTCACAAAGATTTTATTTTCCTGCACAATAGACTGCAATAGAATTGACATGCACAATAAGCAAGAAATATTTTTCTTCCAGGAGATTTCAATCTATGAGATAAATACAAAACACGCTTCAAATGTCCCTTACTTGAGGCTATGATGATTGTGTCAAATTCCTCCTGTTCCCCAGTCGAGAGAAAATCTAAAGATTTTGTTTTAGCAAGACAACAGCCTAAAGGTTCCACTGCCTACAGATTCAGAGCTGAAACAGAGTGGGCATCTTTCCTTGGTTTATACTTTAAAATGCAAAGGCAAATATATCAGTTTCATATTAAGAGGAAGTATCATATTGTTTTCCTAAAATGCTAGCTTTCTATCAACTTGATTGTTATTTTTCTCATTGCTTCTGGAGATGTGAAATTAAATTCTAGTAATTCAGACCTTTCCACAAGAAATCTGCCTATTTAGAGCAATGATAAAGCAAAAATTATAGCTATGTTTGTTTGGGGAACAGAAAGTACTGTGTTTCTAGCCAGAATGCCCTTCACTTAATATTTTAAAACTAATAAAATGAAGAAGAGCAAAAGTAATTTATTATTTCTACACTGGCTTAAACATCCCTTCTAGCTGAGTGACTGAGATCTGCATTGTCTCTCATGGGAGCTGCTCATGATGTCACTGAGCCAGAAATTACTGATGGTCTAACCCAGTTACATGAAGATAATGTTTATTTGAGATGCTGATGAACTTCCTTTTTTGTTTTACATTATGCTGTTTAATGATTACTACATGCATATATAGTAAAAATTCTGAAATCAGATGTAAGCCCATACATTTTAGTTCATGCACTTCACCTAAGTGAAATTTCCTCTTGAAAAAAGGAATCAATCAAACATCAACAGAAAGAGTAGAGTCCTACAAATTGATTAAAAGTTTTAACAAGCTTGTATCCAGCAAACTCAACAAAAATAGCCTACTAAACTATGGGAATTCATTTTACCAGTGCTTGAAATATCTTTAAAGCTTCATATATAAGATTTCCTCTTCTTTTTTTTTTTTTTTCAGAAGTACCTACTTTCCTTCATAAATTTTTGGTAGCACAATTTTTCATTAAATATAACCAACTAATATCACATCATGCTAAATTCCATCATGAAGCCTGAAAGTCTCTAAAAGGGAGCACAGGAAAACCTTCTGTCTGTCAATTTTCCAGGAAATTCCTGTTAAACGGCAGGAATAATTCTGAGTGGTATGCTGAAACCCCCAAATCCTCAGCAGACATCAGATTAACAGCACAAGCTTTATAAATAAATAACAGTAAATAAAAGGATGTAATCCAGTGGCTAGCATATGCTAGAACTGCCTTTGCTCTTATCATTACTTCTTTCATGCAGATTTAGCTTGGACTCACCAGTGTCCAAGTGCACGTGTGGACCAGTGCACATGTCGACAGCTATGTTCACAGCACCATTTTGCTCTGGAGACCTGTTTGCCACCCATTCTTTAAAGAACTTGGAATCACAGCCTGTGCTTAGAGCACAGCAACTTCTGATCTCAAAGGTGTTTTTGTAGAAGTTAGTGCAGGTCCCAAATACAGAAGTTTTGCTGTCCAACCCTTCTGAGAGCAAGGACCATACCCAACTGGTTCATGCTCTATTGTGCATATAAACATGGAGTACCCGAAGTCTGAAGCCCATATCTTCTCAAAATAAAAATAGAATTTTGTTAACAGTGGCCATTCTGTGACAGCACTCTGAAGATAACAAAACATTAAAAAATGTTTTATATTCACTAAACAAGTTTTCCATTTGCTCTTATCCTAAAATCAAAACATAAATGCTGTTTTGTGAAAATTCTTCCAATTCCAACTAAGAACAATCAAGAGCACAACAAATCTTGCTCTTTTAATATGCAGATGTTCCACCGATTCCAGTCATGATGGTAGGGAATGTGTCAGCATTATAAATTAACAACGGTTACAAAGAAAAAATCCTTTTGACATTCATTTGCATCTGAAGACAAGTAAAGACTTATTGCTACATTGCAATGAGCAAAATGTTACAAAAATCTTATTTATTCAAACATGGTTTAAATAAAGTATTTTTAATATGATGTGAGTTTTCCCCAGAACCTAGGGAGAAAAGTCCCTCCAGCACCACAGTAAACAAAAAGTAAAGCATTTCTAACACTATAGCCAGATAACAGCACCCAAAGTAACAAGGCTGCATTTCATTTCATATTAATATAAAAGCCAAGGTTTCCTACAAAAGTGCAAACTTGCATAATATTTTACTTGGATGCTTTTAGAGGTTGATGTACAGCAGTGAAAGATCAGGAAGACTGGTAAAATTCTCCTCCTGATAGCACCTAAATAAAGTAGAAAGCCTAATCATCTACATAGGACAGTTCACTATTCAACTTCCTGCAGGGGCAGTTGTCCAAGTACTCCCATATTTACTGTGCAAAAATGGCACTGAGAAGGAAGTACAAAAGAATGAAAAAAAGAATTTCAACAAAAATATCAAGTGGAAAAAATTCCTAGAATTCTTAGAATGTCCAAAAAAAATGACCATAATGCTAAAAAGAGGTAGAAGCCAAGTCTTTTCTATAGAAAACATCATAATCGAAACTACAAATTATACTGCATGAAGGAGTGTTTCTAAGATGCCATTAATGCATTCAAGAACTTTTACCTCTGTAACAGTTCAAAAAAAATATTTTACTTGGTACTTATGCAGTGGGCTCCCCATGCATTTTTGACACAGAACTGTGGTAGCTCATATAACTCTTCTTCAGAGCATCTTTTGCTAGAAGTAGTTTCAGAAACAAGACAGCAATGTCCATATTTATCCTTCTGATCAGAAGAGAGCATGCTGGAGCAGGTGGACAAAATTAGGAGTGCAGCTATTAGTTCAACAGCTCAGACTGTAAGAGGCCAGATGGTTCAGCTCCCTCTCTGACCTCTCTCTTGGCTTTATCCAGTCATCCCGGCCAGCACTCTCCCAGGCAAATCTCCTTTAGAAGGGGTGAGTCCTAAGCAGTGAGGACAAACCTCAGACCATCACACTCTGCCTCAGGACCAAGGATAGGTCTTTGACCCTCTTTTATTTATACACATAGATATAGCAATTGAGAATATAGAAAAGAAGAAACATAAATTCTGTGGCCGTGTTAAACATAATCTATTTCACTACATTCTTATCTCTGTGATGCAGCAAAAGATCTGAAAATAATCCAGACTGAAAACATCTGGAAAGATTTGTATGCTTGTTTTAGATACAGAATTTGCTATATTGTCATATTTGCTAGGGTATTTATACATCTGAGTCCTCCTAAAAATATCAATAGCTCAAACAAGAAAAATGTAACATGGTTTCTTTTCAATTGTGATTGCTTAATTATATCCTAGGTTTATAGCCATTTCTAAAGGTTCTACAGAAACGATGAGTTTCTGAGTATTCAGGAAAATGACCTGCACAGCAGGTGCTAATTATTCTCTTTTATATCAGAAGTTTTAAAAAGTTGCACAGATTTCATATCTAAAATTTAAAACTCAGCTATCAAGTTCTCAGCTAACAATAAATACTAGTCTTCAAAGCTGCCCTCCAAACTAGCCAAATGCAGTTAGCATTTCAAATATTTTGATGGCAAACATTCAGTTTATTAAATGCTACAAACTTTCAAAGACTTTTCCAACCTGGACAGTGCTTAATTAATTTGAGTGCATGCAGTTGATTAGAAAAGATCTTTCTTCCATAGACCAATAGAAACATAAGTTACTCCAAATGAAAAAAAAAAAAAAACAAAAAACAAACAACAAAAAACACCACCATAAACTTGGAATTTTATACTACAATTCCCTCATCCACTTGCACGGTTGTTTCTGCACTAGCTCAATAAACATTAAATTTCTTTAGAATTACTTTTTAGTGGGGGGGTTATGCCACCTGGCCGAAACAGAAAGCTTATCCCTGGTGTCCTTATAGATGTGCCCATTATTTTACTACCCCTTCCATGGTGCTGCTTGTTGGTGAGGAGAAGGGCAGATCTGCCCCATGCCAGGAGGGGCTGCCCCTTGCCTCCTGGGCAGACTGTCTCACTTCTGCCCCACCTCACACCAGGGAAAGGGGTAGGGAGACAGTGCCAGAGGCAGAAGGAAGACTCCATGCCCTCATGTTCAGGGATAGTAGGGATACCTGAAAGCACAGAAAACTCAGCAAACTCAGCTCCATGCAGATGTTGAGGGCTGCAAACACTTGCCAGCAGTGCCACAGCCAGTCCACAGGGCAGAGAGACCCATGTCGGTGGGAAGAAAGTGGGACTGGGATGCTCCTGCTGGATCGTTCATAGCCTGCAGTCCCACCCAGCACCAGCCACCATAACTTTCCCTTTGGCACCAGGCACCCAGCAAACAATAGGAGAGCCAAGTGTTTGAAGCTAAAATCTGTCTCTGCAGCCTGAAGATAGCAAAACATTGTCAGGAGGTGGGAGCCAGCCACAGTCTGTGCTGCATGGGAGAAGCACCCACCCCCCTCTCACACCCCACATCCTCTTGGGCTGTGCTTGAAGGATAAAGTGCCTCACGTGCGTCATGCCTCTACAGGGGCAAAGCAACTCTGTAAAATGTAGAATTGTCTCATATTTAACTTTTGAGAGAAAACCCATACTGAAAAAATGGATGGATTTTCATCTTCATTTTCATATTTTTCGTTTTTTGCAACTTGTTGCCCTGTCTGCAGCCCTCCATTGTTGTGCTTCTTTCCTCACTTTGTCATTGATAAGGAAATCCTCACCAACAACAAAAAAAGGAAACTGTAATTCTTAGTCCAGATCAAAAAGTCTATTCTTCATCACTATTTTGTCCCCAAAAGATCACTCTCTTCTGTCTGATCATCCTACTAAAAAAGAAGTAGCACAGCAAAAAAAGTCGATTATGTTCTGTTTATATGGCTGTCTGGGGGAAGAGAAGGATCAACATTGCATAGGTCAACACCACTACTTAATTTTAGTAGCCAAACAACTGCAGTACATACCCTCGTCCTCAGCTCCTGCTTTGAAACAATAATCACATTTGGAGGATCCCCAACAGCAGTGGCAGCCCCCCCAATATTTGTGAAGATTACTTCCGCAATCAGGACGTGCCTAGGATCAAGATTAAGTACTTCACAGAGCCTGCAGTGTAAAGATAATGAAATTAACTTCTTATCCCATGGATAAATTACCTTAAATATTAAAATGCACAAAAATTACAAAATGCAGTCATTTCACAGACAAAAGGTAGCATTATAAACATAATGTGTCAATAAATGCTGTGTTAAAGCATTTATTGTGCTAGAGTAATTATAACAATGTAAATGAAAATTTATAGATTTTCTTTACATCTAAAATGCAGTTATTAATGCCTACAAAATTGATGCATTTTTAAAAGCATTTAATTAAAAGTAGCCAACTACTACAAGAATCGGACTACACAGAAAATAGCATTTCAAATTTTCAGTGTGATACAGCTTCTGAAACCATGGGCCTTAAGCTGCACTGACCTGTGGAAAACGATTCTGGTCAACCACAGGCTCTGCACTCAGCAACACTGATTAACTTTCTTGTGAGAAGCAGTGCTAGAGGATTGTGCAGGCTGCCTATTAGCCATGAATCATCTATTAGAGACTTTAGCTTTCAGGCTAGGTTTATTCAGTTTATTCTGTTCCTATTTTCCTCCTTCTCTAAAGCTTGATTATAAGTATTTCTATTTGGGATGAAACAAGAGCAGAAAATACACATTCCTTATGGTTTAAAAATTCTCAAAATGTTTTTTTAGCAGTTTGAAGATACTTAATACTTCTTTGGTAGGATGCTGCTTTGATAAGAGAAAGTAAATTGCTTCTTTAATAAGAAGCACCTTAAAGTGCTTTGACAAACACTGGGGTTGACTCAGTAACCACATGATCCATTTGAACTCAAAGCCCACTTACACAGAGTAATCCTCACACAGATTACTCCAACTCACAAATTACATTTACGCACACACCCGTGTAATCCGCTCTGTCCTGAAGTACGTGTTTGACTTTAAACTTGGGCTTTGGTAATAAAAGTTGAAAGTTAAAGTCACACCTAAGCACTTTGGAGTAAGAAACAACAGCTTTCCTCCTCACAACTTATCAAAAGGTTGCTGCAGAATGTAAAGATGGCGACCACACTCAAATTATTGTCCCCTATGTCTCATAGTAGATAGAGGGAAGAGTGTGCAGGTAGAATGCCTTCTCACTGCAATGCTCTCACATATTTCTCTGAAAGAAGGGTTGGACTTCACTGTTTAGCCTAAGTCTGTGTTAAAACCTATATTTCAAAGAGAAAAGAGTATTGCAGAAACCTTAACCTGATTCACTTACACTATCACCAAGAGTTTCAATTTAAAACTCAGAAAAAACGCTGTCAGATGGCATATATGTCAGCACATAAAAACTCTGGAAAATGATAACTGTGCAAAAATACACTATTTCCTCAGCAGCATGAAATCATTCAGTTAAAGGGTACTTTGTAGTACAGCTGGTCCAAATGTATCAATTGTGGTACAAGACCACAATTGTACTTGCAATTTTAACTCCATTGCTCCTTGACTTACCAGTATTTCAAAATACAAGCTAAGCTTTTCGTTAGCAATTCTTTCTTTTTGATGGGCCTAATGGTATTTTGAAAATAGAGCTCTAATGTAAGTAAGCAAAGGCTAAGCCCAAAGTATAAAACCATCAGAACATCTTAGCTATATGGCAGGAAAACAGTTCCTCAGTTTACTTATCCTGGTTACATAATTCTTCATGTGTAAAAATATTAGCCTTTTCCAGTTCCCAATAACAAAGTGTCTTGAAAATAAGCAACAGGTAACAGGGGGTAGTTATTACTTTTTTAGCAGGTTACTAGAAAATGCAGAGTGAAACAAGCATCATGTTTTAGGCCTTATTACAGGAAATATAAACCCTTATGTTCGCAGAGTCAGTATGATTTTCTGCAAGCTTTATCTCCATGGCAATGGAGACTGCACAGTGCAACACAGTGAAGCTATAGACAATGGCAGTAAGATAAAAAAGAAAATGACCCCCAGCATGAAGCTTTTTGAAGTAGGCAATTATTTGGTTTTAGTAGGTGAGATAAAATTTTATTTTAGTTTTGATAGTGATTCAAATACAAATGTTTCCCACATACTGAGTTTCCCGTTCTTCAGTGTTACAGGCTCATTTAGTATAAAACAAAAGGACTTAGTATATCTTTAGCACAAAAGCCCACTACTTAAAGGTGGCTACAAAGGCAGAGGCTCTCCCTTCACAAGGATCCACATGGAGAAGACAAGAGGCAACGAGTACAAGGGAGAGATTTCACCTCAACATAAGAAAAACAATTCATGGTGAAAACAGTTAACCACTGGAAAAACTTCCTTGGGGATGTGGTAGAGTCCCCATCACCTGAGGTTTTCAAGATGTAATTGAAGAGAGTGCCAGATAATCTCATTTAGGCTTCCTTTCCCATGAAAGGTTGGAACAGATGGTCTTTCAAGGTCCCTTCAACCTGGGCTATTCTAAGATTCTTTGAAAACAGAATAAATGTTACTGTAGCTCTGACTGTGAAAAGCTTTTTATGCTGCATTGACTTCTGGATTTCAATCCATTCCCAAATTATATTTATCCAAAATATTCTGTAACACTGCTAAAGAAAACTTGGTGTTCAATAGCTCCAGTGCTGCTTACTGCTAGAAATGCAATTATTGATTAGGGTGTGGCAAAGCCATCTCTTTAAAATATAATCGGACAGAAGACAAATGGAGCCTTCATTCACCAGCTGTTTCCAGTCTAGAATAAATTTCACTTGCAAAACTGGTTTTTACTGCTTTACACTGCATTTTAAAGAGGGGCATATCTTATGAGAATTTTGTGTACTTTAATGTGATAATGACTGCAAGGATTACATCTCTCAGCATCATTTCTAAAATACACTATATCTTTCCAAAACTGAACTGGATTAAACAGATTTGCCTGATCAGACACAGGTTAAATTCAGGTTAAACAGTAATTTAGAATCCCACACTGATTAAATGTAGTTGCATATAACATGTTATTAATTTACAGAAATCTGAAGTAATTAAATTCATGGTTGTCTGCTCAAAGTTCCAAATATCTAATCTCAAACTGTGCAATTAACCAGTAGCCATCCCAATGACATGATCGCCAACAGGAATGAAGTTCAGATTTTCATACTCAAGAAAAAGCTGTTAGATTAAATATGGACTTTTTGAAAATTTATTTGTCACTAATATTAAAGGGATAACAACTTCACTAAAACATAAATTGCTATCTAAAATTGAATATAAATATCAGCCAGCAAAGAATAAAGCAGCTTTAATTTAAAAATTCTGCCTGCTTTACAGGAAAAAAAAAAATCTACGAGGGAGCATTTGGTACAATATGCTATTGCAGTTGAGATATGAAGACAAACCAGAACAGTTAGCTGCCAAGGCAGTGTTCACAGGTTTCAGATACATGCTCAATATTAATGCAAAGGCAAAAGGCAACCCATCCCTCTGAAAGTGCTAGCTTTTTATTCTACTACAATATGAGTATTTGAAGTTCTGATTTCCATTTAAATGATTAAGAAAACCTCCAAACAAGTATTTTGCAGACATGTCTACTACTGATTGCTGGTTATAAAAGACCAAGTCCAAATCCATAACAATAAAATACCTTATGGTTACTGGAGTAAAGAGCAGCATAGTGGTAACATTGTCCAAAAATGCAGAAAGAATTGCAGCAATGAGGCACAGAAGCGTAATCATGGCCCACACCTTGCCTCGAGAGAACCGATAAGCCTTCGAAAAACAAACAGAAGCAAAATTAATGGACTACATCACTCCAGCTTAGATTTCAAAAAATTATAGATAAAGCAACTTGATCAAAGTCAAGCAACAATGAGCTCAGAGCATTTACTATTCCTTCACCATTACTCCAACAGCGCCCTCTCCAATATTAAATAATTTGGCAAGGAAATAATTCATGGAAATGGGCAAACAATCCCATCACATAAACAAAGAAACAAGTCTGAAGAAACACCACGCTCTGCTGCCAGTCATAAAGGGGATCTGTGGCAGGAGAAGGGCTGAGCCTCCATCCTCTGCCTGCATGCCCAGGTGGACTAACATGGTTTACACCTCTCTTCCTCTCCACACCTGGGACACATTCCCTATCCTCAGAGCAGCACTGCTGGAGTGAGTCCAGAGGAGGGCCACAAACATGATCAACAAACACTGGAGCACCTCTCCTATGAGAACAGGCTGGAAGAGATCTGTGTTATTCAGCCTGGTGAAGAGAAGGGTCACCTCACAGCACCTTTCAGTACCTAGACAGGGACAATAGGACAGTTGTGGGGGGAGGCTTTGGGCAAGGGTATGTAGTGATAGGACAAGAGGAATTGTCTTTAAACTGAGAGAGTAGGCTTAGATTAGATATTAGTTAGAAATTCTTTACTGTGAGGGTGGTGAGACTACGACAGGTTACCCAGAGAAACTTCGGATGCCCCATCCCTGGAAGTGTTCAAGTCCAGACTGGATGGGGTTTTAAGAAACCTGCTCTAGTTGAAGGTGTCCTTGCCCATGGCAGGTGGATTAGAACAAGATTATTAAGGTTGCTTCCAACCCAAACTGTTCTCTAATTCTATGGTTGTGATTCTGTGAATTACACTTTTCATGTAAACTTTTGTTCTGCTACTGTGCAAAGGTCTGTGGCCACTTTTCATGTGTGGTCATAAAGTTAAAAGATAGTTCTCATATTTCTTCTGCCCCACTGGCAGGCATAAATAGACAGTTCAGCTACAGCAAAACTGCAGTCCTGGGAAAATCAGTGAAATATTCAGCTTAATAGTGTCCAAATGCTTGTGTACCCTACTGGGGACCTTTAACATTTCCTGTAGAAACAAAATTGCATTAAGGGCTTCCTTTCATCCACAAAGGATTTTTTCAGTATTACAACATGACCACTGTCATTTCTAATATGATAAGTATACGTAGACTTTAGAAGGGTTCTTTAAAGATCGTGCTTGGTGTGACAGCTCTGAATAAATACTAACTTGATAAATCTAGAAATACTTAAAAGTAACAAATAAACCCACCTTCACTGCACAGTAGTCAAAGAATCCAGTCTCTGAAAATATGGCCACCAAAACCATCTGCCAAAAGATGAGGAAAAATATCATCCCTTGGAACTGATATATAAAAGAAATTGAATTAATACTCAAAATTAAAGCAAAGCAATTTCTGATACTGAAAAATGGACTTCTTATCTGACACAGCTTTGAGAATCTAATCACCCTTATATTAGAATATCCACTACAGCTGCCAGATATCTCTAGTTAATGCATCATATGGTGAAATATACTTCTCAACATAAGCAGTCTGTAAATGTCATACGAGTCTGGTTGAATTTTATTTGTAATGACTAAGTGGGCATCATATATTAAGTACTCAATGTATCTCCCATATATCATTAATCAAGAAGAACCAATAAGTGTGTTTGCTCTCTGCAGTAATACTCTACAGAGCACAGAAGAGAGTGGCTTCAAGAAATGCTTTCATTTTCCCACATCTGGGAGGTCTCCTGTCCTTCTGTCTTTGCTCTAAACAGATTTTTTTTTTTCTTTCAGAATGGAAACAGATAATTGTAATTTTGTCTCTGCATACTGTATATTTTGTGTTCGAGTCTAATAGCACTTGAACAATGCTTTTTACTACAAATAGCTCTAGGCAAAGTGATTAAAATAATATATGATTAAAATCTCATCAGATATTACTTCTCCATTCCTGGCTTGCTTTTTTGTAGCTTCAGAAAAAACAGTGAGATAGAAAACAACTCTTACAGAAGAGTGTGTTTGAGGAAGGCTTTGAATAAACAAAATTAAAAAGAAAAATTAGAGTGATAATACTTGGCCCTTAAACAGGTTTTTCTGTTTATAAATCCCAAGGATGTTTTTAGCACATTGTCAATACAATTTCAGAGATTGAAAAAAAAAATAGAAAAGGATCAACATTTCAAAAGACTCTTTCAGAGGTCTGATCCTCATCCTTTTTGGTAAATTCCTTAAGAGACAAATGTTCATCATAAGTTGTCTGAGTAAAGGACAATTAACAAAATGTTCTAAAAGGAAACATCTCTATACTGAATGTAATTATTTTGGCACATTTAAAGCAAAATATATATTTTAGTTACCATTCCAAACAATAATGCCAGTGTCTCATAGTCAATCCACTCCACCACTTTGACCATACTTGGCCTCTGCAATCAAGAAATATGATTATGAGTGAATGCCACCTAACTTGTGATTAGCTATGACTTATGAACTCCATTTAATTGATGAACTATTTAAGTATATGTGATGGAAATTAATAAGTGTTCCTACAAGCTACATAAAAAGGACTCTTTTTTATTGCCATTACTACTATTATTATTATTACTAATTCAAAATACTGCTGGCATCCTAAGTCGGTCATTATCAGGCTATTGGTTGGTCTAGTTGTTCCTTACTTAACATTACAGAAATAAAAGATAAACAAATTACATGGCACATTGCAGTTCCCTTTTTGGTAAAAGAACAAAAAGCATTCCACTTCACCTGTGAACAAACTGGAGGGCATTAAAGGGAACATAGTAATGATATGGTTATGAGACCAACCGAGAAAATCAATCTGATGTTTGACTATATATCAAAAAAGAGTAAGCAGCAGGCGAAACAAAAGGGTTGGAACATGCAAGCATGAGATGTAATTATTTAGGGTAGTATAAAGCAGTGTATTTCCATTTAGGTTCACTTGGTAGCCTAACATTACTGAAAATAACAGTGTTAAACTAACGCTGGATTAAGCTGAAAATGGTTGCAGTCAGCTTCCTGCAAATCAGAATAAAAAAGCATCAATTGACGTTTTTGTATTCCCCTTGTCTACAAATTAGTCTGACCTCTTTTCCCACCCCAGTTTCTGTCCTACCATAAAAAACACTGCTTTGCCATGTGCTCAGTTAGAGCTGGGCAAACATGGAAATTAATGATACCTGACACCACAGCCAGAGATAAAGGGAGCACTTGCAGTTTGATAACTTACCTCCCCAACAATAGCTAAGGCAGCTAAAGCGGCCAAAGCGCCCAGCATGGCTGCAAGGGTCCTGTGAACAATCTGCAACAAAGGGTAAGAATTGACCACAGACTCATCTAAGCATCTCCTTGCTATTAAAAAGGAGAGGGGGGAAGGATAAAACCTCATGTACACAATTATTTTCTTGGCTTGCTTGAGGGTTTTTTCTGACTAGAGGATGGTTAATTACTTTGCTATTAAAAAAAAATAAATAAAAGACCCACAAACAAAACTAAAAACCAAATAAAACAAAATGAAAAAAACAATCATCTAAAGCCTTGCCTGTGCAAATGCTGCTAGGAAGTCTCATCTCTAATATCCAGGTAGAGAAGGGACTTCAGCACCAGTTTCTTACATTTGCCAGTAGGTGACCCAAGAAGGAAAGCAATTCATCTTCCCTAACTTAAGGATCAAAAAGCCTCATCCTGTTGGCTTCCCTTCACATGCCATGGAAAGAAGATGCATGCCCAGGAGGTGATCCATCTCATTCTTAACAGGGGCTTGTTCAGCAAGCGTGCCCTGAAAATGTGCTTTATTTCTCCAAGAATTCATCTGCAGTTATTTAATCCTCTGTGTCTGGAAGATCACCGATTGTGTAAAATAACTCAGCTAAAGTAAGCATGTAATTAATGAAAATCACACTACAAAAGACTGAGTCTAATTACCAGCTTTCACTATCAATGTGTTTAAATATTATTCCAACACAAGTTAAAATTATTGTTGAGGAAGAAATAAAAGAGTCTAGAAATATTTAATTTGCCTCTAATTTCATAAGAAATATTTTGCTGATAACGAACAATAGGATGAGAGCATCTCAAGGCTCTCCTCCACGTTTGTAAAGGAAAAGCAAAAAAGGAAAGATTTGGCTTTGTTTTTTCTCCTTGATTATAAACTTTTAATGGAAATGGTAAAAAACTACACAATTTACCAAACTACTGGAAAAATAAATATATAAATTACTAACTCAAGTGTAAAAAAAATTATCTGTCTCATTCTCCTGTTTTCCTTAAAAATGCACTGAAGAATAACCTATTCATGGTCACAAAGCAGGAAATCAGACCAAGATGTTTATGCCCTAATGACCTACTTGTTCAGAGCACAGATTACAGCTCCCACCAGCTCCTACAGAAATGTGTGTGATAACCCACCGGCTCATTTTTGATTTCCCATTTCAGTGCATTCACATGTAAGCCCAAATATGGCTCTTCTGATTCTGCCAAGGTGGGGAATATTTGATAACATTCCATAGCTCTTCTGGCTGGCGATCAGATCTTACAGCTCTCTCCAAGCAGAGCTGTCCATTAGGGGAGGGCATCAGCTTCTTACCAGAGCAAAGCTCAAGCGTAGGCTAAAGGGAAATCCTCAGCTCTCCTCAAACTGGAGCTTTTCTTCTCATGCAATCCCCACCCACGTTAGATGGCTCTTTTGCAGTTCTCATAAAGATATCATAGGTTTGCTGAGATTTGTTTAGCTACAGACTTTTTGCATATTTCCACATAAGCACTTTTGCTGTCACTGTTGTATGCTTAATTGCACGCATTGAGTTGACTGCATTTTCAGTTTCCAAGAGTTTGCTGTCACCTATGGGTGAAGTTGGCTTTAATTTATGCAGAAAGAAACTGAAGAAATTAAGTCATCTGTCAGTTCCTTCATTCTGGTGGTTTTTCAAGAAGGATATACAAAAGTATATCCTTAAGAATGAGCAAGGTGCAAAGCTTTATTACAAAAACTTAGCAAATGTACAACTCTCCATTCCAGCAAACTATCAAATGAAAGTCATAAAGTAATGTAAAGCCTATAAAGAACACTTATGTAAACTCTGAGACATGCAAATATTAAAAAATTTATATTTAGGAAGCTTGAGGAGAAAATAGATTACTCTCTTTAATTTTTTTTTCACAGAAAATAAACCCCTAACAAATAATATATTTGCACAAGTATTTTTTAAAACTTACAAATATAGAAGTTAGGAGGTGCAGCTTATGAGTTCTGACACTCTTTGAACCACAATTCTATCTAATACATATTTGGAGGGCTTTATATCAAGCAAAATTCCATTATTATTCTTTTGAAAAATATTACAGATGACCAAACCATTTTGAAGATTGGCAAGAGGATGAGTCTCTTTTCAGGATGAATCTTGGTGTGTATCCATAAACAACAGCTCAGGTAGAGAATTGAAAGGGCTCAGAAATAAATTAAGACAGAGACTTAATCCCAGGAAAGCTGAGCGACTTAGTGGACTTCTGAATCTAAAGACATTTTTAAAGGTTAAGTGAGAAATCATCTATATTCATCTGATTGTTCTCTCACTTGAGAAAGGGCACACCCTTGTGCAATGACCATGGAGATGAGAAAGACAGGACTGATGAGGAGGAAGATACAAAGCTTTTAGTATATCAGTTTGTATGCTAGAACTCCCCACCTCCCATTCCAGCTGCAAACATTATAAACTCTTTGCAAAAAGGCCATCATCTCCATCACCTTTATTTTTGTCTGAAGAATACCTAGCAGTGCTGTCTTACTGCAACAGCAAAGGATAGGGCTCTTGCCTTTTTCAAAGGTACAGTAATACCAGTACAAAGTGCTACTGAAAGCAATGCAGTCCAGATTTCACTCATTACAAAGCCGGATTCAGTTTTGAGCTCACTGATACAGGACGTTACAAGGCTAAGAGATTAAAAAATTGAAAAAAAGGGAATGGATATTTACAGTATTTTATATAAAAAATGAAAATACCCAAAGCTGCAACAATGAAACAACATAGGTGTGTTGATAGCAACCTCATAGAGTCAGTCAGAATAAGCAAAGATTAAGAAAGGCAATTAACAATTAACAATTAACAATTTTATTTCATAATTCTCTGTAGAAAGTTTGTATCATGATTGCCTGCTGTGTGATAAACACAATGTGCCGAATGCTGATTCACTGATAGTTTCCATACTCTTAATTCAGGAGTTCATTTTAAAGTAAGAGATGAAAGTTACCCAAATCTTTTATGCCACAAGTCTTTTTTCTTGACATTAATTAACAATATACAGTTGCAGAACTATAATGCAAATTGGATTTAGAAAGCCTAGACCTTTCCCAGATTTAAATTTCTTTATTTGAAAGTGCTTTGGATTTTTGTACTGAGTTCATCAAACCATTTGGTAGACTGCAACAGCATCATTATAAAAATTATTCTGAATTCCAAACACTAAATCTTGTATGGTGTTCCAGGAGACAAAAGGAAAATATTTAGAAGCCATTTGAATGATGACCTCCGTGCTATTTCAAAGCATATCTTTCCCAGCTGAAATCCAGGACATGTGCATTTCTAAAATGTGTTTCTGAAGATATTTGGTAAATGATATATCATAGCAAACATTTCCACAAGTCCTTTGTTTTAAGTCATAAATAGTGGTTGAAATATGTGTCAATTATTTTAATATAAAGCTTCAAACACAGCCCATAGTCATTTCTTATCCATTTTGTCTCTGATGAACTCTGTTTTATTGAACTTCTTATTTTACTGATAAATTAATTTACATTTGATAGAGTGACAACATTGTTACATTTCGACAAAGATGCAGTTATTTCCAAGCCTATATCCACATATGGGTTTCATGTATTTTTCACCTGCCTCCAGAACAGCTGAGATCTTCCTTATAAAATCAACAGCCAAATCCCTCTTAGATTTTATGAAGTCTCTAGTTTATTTCTTTATTCTCAGGTGACAAGGAGGGAGAGAAGTAAAATTTACCCTAGGATAGCTTTTTTTCCGACTTTTTGTTTTGTATTTTTCCTTGTTATGTTTTAATAAGGATTGATTTGGTTAAAATAAGAGATCCTCAGCAGTGGAAGAGGTTTTTTCCACAGTTTTTCCTAAAGCCAATCAAGACACTGTTAGCCTGAACGCCTCTGAAAATGTACTCCTCAGTCACATCCCTAGATGGAGTTGTCTTATAATTTGCTGTCACGCATTTTACAAAATTTGGTGGTCTGCTTTGCGTTGGACTATTCCAATTGTTTTCTCAGGATACAGATGAAACTTCAGTCTTTAATGGGTACACATATTTGATTCACTCTTAAGCGGATCAAAAGAAGTGGATCACAAAGCCCCACATTTTGGAAAATTAATGCAGAAGTCTAACGCTAGCATCAGAAGCTGTAATCAAAAATGGAAATTGCACAAAAACAATGGTAATTCAGCTTTAAAATTTAGGTAACTTTTCCTAACTGTCAAGCAACATGACTGAAAATCTGAGCTGATGATAGAGAACAAGGGTCAAAAAAAAGACCTGAAATACTTTGAACTCTGCCTTGCTGTAGATCCACTTCAAAGTTGTATGGCACCAAATTCTTAATCCAGGGAGATTTGCTTTATTTCTGGCAAATTGTACAATTTGGACACAATAAAGCAACAGACTAGGAATACAGGATATAGTCACTTACAGAGGAGTTCAGAGCAGAAGAAAAAGAAAGTCTGTGATGCCAGACATATTGATTTGATTTTCCACATGCTCACCTCTGGCAAAGAGACTGACCAGTACCAGTTAGTGAAAACATAGCAACATACCTCCCCTTCAGCTGGTGATGGCAGCTAATGTTTTAACTCCTCACCCTCCTGCCCCAAGTTTGCTCCCTGCACAGGCTCTGCTGGAGCAGTTCTGCTGCTCCTTCAGCCGTGGGCCACTGTGTCCAGCACATGGGAACCCCTCAGAGGAGATGTGCCTCAACAGCTTGTGCAAAATGAATGATAACAGAAAATTAATTGCCTTAGAATTATCCGGTTAAGCAGTAGTAAGTAAACTGTAGGGATTTTAATGAGGCAAAAGGGAGCTGCTTCACATAGCTTAGAAAGAATGACATGCTGCTGCAGGGTGCAGGGACGGGCTAGAGCAACTCGAGGTAAGCATGTAAGGTACACTGGTGAAAGACGATGTGCATCAAGAATCCCAAAGTGACTCCAAGCATCACAAAAATCTGTGACAGCAAGAACAGCTATTTTTATCTTCGTCTGAAGATTAGGACACTATATGTATTCTATACATGCAGGCATGAATCATAAAATAAGACTTTACACTAGGTTAAATATTTTAAAAATCTAATAATTAATCTCATTTTTATAAGTCAAAATATGTCAAAACGGCATCGCTGTACATAAGTATGTCTTGCTTGGGAAAAAAAAAAAATTCCTGCACTAAAAGTTTACTCATTTTTACAAGAAATCAATGGTGAATCAATATTATAGTACTGCCATTTGCATGAAATATGTGACCAAGACCAGTTAAGAGCACTGCCTGGAGAAATCTGTGGATTTAGAAACATTATCATATCTTAGTACTAACATGCACTCTTATTCATTCTTTGCACAATAAATATTTATGCCTGTAACTGTGAAAAAAAAATTCCATATATATTCATTTAAAGTCAATAAGGTATTTTTAAAGACAAATGCCCAACTTTATATTACTATTTTTAAATGGAAACACTAGATTTTGTAGCAAATTTTGTAATTTCTGAACATCTACTCAACCCCAAGGAAAGAAAGCACCCATCTATGACATTCTGCTATAATACCTATTTCTACTCAGATAGTGTGCCAAATTACTTGTTCTGATTTAATGTCAGTGGAGGAAGTCCTGGTATAAGCAACCCTGCCTTAGGGGAAGTCATGTAAGGCAACAGCTTGTCACTTTCTACTGCAATGGTACACAATATAAAAACTTTACAAGATGAGTATCTTAAATAGAAAGTGATGAAAAGTAATACTATATGGTGTCCAAGAAAATGCCTGTAGCAGTTCACTTTTATCCCTATGATATGTGTGCTGGTTTTTGCTGGGGCAGAGCTAATTTTCTTCGCAGGAGCTGGTAGAGGGCTACATTTTGGATATGTTTTGAGCATAGGGTTAATAATGTAGAGATGCTTTTGTCATTGCTGAGAAGGGCTCAGGCAGAGCCAAGGCCTTTTCTGCTTTTCCTACTGCCAGGCTGATGAGCAGACTATGGATGCATGGGACATTGTGAGCCAGGACAGCTGACCCCAACAGACCAAAGGGATATTCCAGACTATATGACATCATGATCAGTATATAAAGAGAGGGAAGGAGGAGGAAGGGGGGACATTTGGAGTGATGGTTTTTGCCTTCCCAAGTTCTGTATGATGGGGCCCTGCTCTCCTGGAGATGGCTGAATGCCTGCCTGCCCATGGGAAGAATTGAAGTCATTCCTTTTTTTCTTTCTTTCATTCCAGTTTTTCTTTCTTTGCATGCTGCTTTCACTTTCCTTATGAAACTGTCTTTATCTCAATCCAGGAGTTTTCTAGCTTTTATCCTTTTGATTTTTTTTCTCTGATCCCTCTGGTGGGGGAGTGGATGAGCAGTTTCCTGGGGCTTGAGTGCTGGCTGGGGTTAAACCACAACAGCCCATTAACTTGAACAAGCTAAGAAATACAAGGTAAGGATATCCTATAATTCTTGTCTAGGATAAGCAGTCCTGAAACCCTGTGATTAAGTTAACTGCATTAAGCTGAAATCAATTCTTTCTATACATAAAATAATGCAGAGAGAGAATCAGGGAGAGAGATAGACAGAGAGAGCGACTTAAGAAATCAAATTATTTTCTGGGAATAAATTAGCAGATTAATTCATTCCCCTCTTCTCTACCGAAAATCTATAGGATGATTCTAGATTCTGCAGAGATATTTGTTACTCCAAAGCTCTGTCAAAGGGTTTGAATAAACAATGTGCACAATTTACAATCTTTTCAGAGTCTATGAGTTTTCTTCCTCAGCTATGTCACTGCTTGCTGTTTGTAGAGAAAACAAAATTACTAAAGCTTCATGCTGATATGGAACATTGGATTAACTGGCTCAAAGTGATCCTTGAGTGATGCAAAGACAAATATACCCTTGATGCATGAGATGAAACAAACTACTGAATTTTTATGCCTTGGAAACTTGAGGGAAAAATAAAGCTGAAGAAAAGAACATAGAACTAGGAAGGAAGGGGGCAGGTATCATTTGTGCAGATGATGGACAGAGGACCCAAAAGAGGGTGTAATCCTATGAGATCGGGGTTGAAATGACTGCTAAATTGAGTTTTGTTTTGAAATAACCTCTCACCTCAGAATATTAAGGTAAAGAGGGACAAAAAGGTAATCTTTCTATCAGAAATAGCTAGCTAATATTTCTAGCAGAATCATACAAAAGAGACAAATCTTCCATACCTATATCACTACAGTCATAAGTGGATGTTTTCCAGACTCTACATGTTGGAATGGTTCTGATGTTAAGAAAATCAGTTTTATATATCTTCAGAAAACTCCAGAAGGTAGCATCTAGTAACATCTGATAGCATGATAGCCCCTGTGAGTCAAATTTTAAAAGTATATCTGTACTTGGTATGAATTTTGGGATTTTGTCTTGTTACAGAGGTGGACAGACACATAGAGAAATGAACAAACTCATGTTCTGTAAATCAGGGCCTTGAGTCCAGTCACATTAATAGAAAGGTGAGCCCTGCAGAAAGAGAGGATGGTGGGCATTTTTAGGTGCCAAGGCACTCATTCCTGTAATATTTTAGCTACATAAAACATGTTCTACATGACTTAAGTAAAGAGATGTGGTCATGAGGCAGTAAAGAACCTAGAAGAAAATAAACCAAACTACTTCTGTGGGCCAACATGATCAAAGCCATTGTTCACCAGCAGGCTGGTCTAGGAACAAGCTTTCTGTCTTGTAAGGGTCAATCCAGTTCTCCAGCACCTACCTCAGCAGGCTTTGCTGACTCCATCCACTCCAGGTACTTTGATGTCATTCCCAATGCACACCCTCATCCTTAGCATCCTAAAGACATCTGTGAGAACTGAGAGACCCTCAATTATGTTTACAGTTTCAGAACATTTTCTGAAATGGAAGAAGATGCCACCATTTGTATTTTCCCAGCTATCTCAGTTATCTCTATTCTTGAGACTAATAAGACTGGGAATTTATAGTACAAACAAATTACATGGACCAAATAATGAAATTTTACCTTTCCAGTCTGAATTTTTGTCAGTCCTCTTAAAATAGTAGGTTAATAAGCCATACATAAATACAGCCACGCACTATGAACAGTAGAGCAAGCGGCAGTACTTGCATTACCTTTACAGGGAACTTTCTGCTCCAGCTAGCTGTTCCTCTGGAGAGTCTTTCATCCCTGACATCTCCTTTTTTATTTTTTTTTCACTCCACTTTTCTTCTCTGATTTTTTTTTTCCTCTTTAAAACATGTCATCATATCTCCCTTCAAACCTGCCCCCTACACTTTTAGTTTTTAATTTCACTTTTGCCTTTGCTCTTGCTGAAGACGCCATCTGAGGCCCCAGAAAGAGCTGAGTGGCTCTCATCCCTGTTTGTGTGCATTAGAAGTGTACGTGAGTTCTAACAACTTGTTAAAATTTTAAGACTTCATGGCTCTCTACCCCTCTGGTTGCCGTAGGCAGGGTAGAACCTGAACGGCAGCATTCAATTAAGCTAATTTAATGTTCTGTTCCCTCTCTCAAACAGAAAGGAAACACACCAAGCCACAAAATACGTAGTATGCAAGGCAGGGCAAAACATTTGTATTTGCCAGTTTTTCACAAATTGAAAAAAATACAGTTCAAAATTAGGTTTAAAAGGCACAGAAACTAGCAAACAGCCATTTGGAAATTAGTTTTTGCATTTAGTGTGGAAAATATGACTGGTATTATTTCAAAAAATAGCATTCTGTGAAAAGAGAAGCCTGACAACACCTTTTAAAGCAGACAATCCTATCTATTCCTTAGAATAGTGAGCAGCACCATCCAGTGGCAATTTTTTTCCTATTTCATTCTTAATTAGAGACAGTTTACATGCTGCTGAAGTACCATAGTGCCCAAAAGGAGTGTTTTCTTTAAAACACACATATTCAGAGCACAGCCAGACTTCTACCAAGATAGATCTAACAATTAGGCAGGCAATAGTCAGTGTAAAATCAATATTCATATTGGATTAATAATACAAAATTGTTATTATAACATATCAAGCTGTGATCCAGCTGGGGATTTTGCTTGCTGTTATATTGCATTTTTGTTTTAATTGAAACCCATCCCTTCCTTGTCTTACAGAATTTTGCTTCCTTTAAGCTTTCTTGCCTTTGCTGTAGCTAGGGCTGGTAAAAATGACTAGTTTATCTTACTGGTACTGGCCCTGTCTTTTTAGAGCCTCATTGTTGGCAGAGGCTCTACTCTACGCAAGCAATAGAAATCCTGGCACCTTGGAGGTACTGATCAAATCCGCCTCATGAGGAGCAACTCACAACGCTCCTGCACAGCAGATTGAAAGTAATTCTGAGCTTCTCGAAATCACTGAGATCAAAATACACAGAGGTCACAGCCTCCTCCTAAACTGGGAAAAGGCATTTGGGAATGACAGTAAAGGGTGATTGTCTGTACTGCTTAATTGGTAGCTCAGTAGCAGACTGTTCTCTCTGGAAGAATATCTAGGGTGCCACTTGTTGAATATTTCACTCTGGGAGAAAGGATAGATGGATCTGTCCCATGTCTGGATCTCCTTGTTCAATCCAGTCATCCAGCATCGACCTCAGCAAGCTTTACTGCACACCCTCAGTTTACGTCCTAAAACCAGTTCTCGTGGGGATGGCAAGAGCGCCCTCATCAAAGCGCACACTTTCAGCTGAGGAGTTATGGGGGGAAGTAGAGTTTTGAATGGTAAAGGTGCTTCAGAGTTATGGGGACTCCAAACAGGATCCAAAACCATTTGTTGTCCAGGGCAGATGAGGTTAGACTGTTCCAGAGGAAGCTAGATTTCTATTTACAGTAAGTTTTACTACTGGATTTTATGTTTAGGTTTCATTACCCTGATTCAGGTTCTGTACAACCCTCAGAGTCTCAGTATTTAAAACTTCTGGGTTCTTTTACTCTCTACCACCCCCAGACAGTGGGGCAGATAAGGGGAAAGTTTTATTCTTGCCCAGGGAGGTATGGCTTGGACTCTTACCAAGGAGAGTAGAAGGTTTGTTCTGATAACCTGTCCCTAATTTTCTGGCAAACCCTACAGCACTGTTTTAATTCCTCTTCACAATTTTTTTAATCCTAAAACAAATGAAATCCATAGCAGCAGGAATATATTGTCTCTGACAAAAGGCCAGGGAGTGCATCAGCTACTACTTCCTTTTTCACATGATCTTTTCCAATAACTGCTATGGATTTTCTTCTGTTCCTTTGCTACCAATCTTTTGGGAGGACATATGTGGAGGTGGGAACATTCTAATCCACACTCTTCTCGGTCTGTATCTAAAAACCGATCAATACAAGAATGGATGGGAAGCAAGAAGCTGTGCTGACTAAGCTGATCGCTTCTGTGATCAGACACACTTTCTGTTACTTTCCTTATCAGAAAAAATAATCTTAATCCCTTAAGATTATTTCTATCACTTAATGTTATGCATCGTAATAGCCAAGGACTATTTCTTCTCTTTTCCTATTACCTCTCTAAAGCATAATTTTTGTTAAAAAATCTGGACTGTGCGAGTGTAAACTGCAGTAATAACACCTTGCTTCAGTTGTGAAAATATTTCCTGCCAGTAAACACTGGTTCAACTAGCCTGCAATGACAGAAAAATGGTCAGACTAAAATCACACAAAAGTTTTGTTCTCTGGAACTAATTTCTGCTGGATAGATGCTATTAAAAAATCACTCTGATATGAATTAAAGAAATTAGGCTTAGGGGATGTTTATTCATAATTTAAGTTAGTTAATAATAGAAAAGTAATATGGAGAGAAACTGACACACTCCATTGCCATTAAAGTAATTTAAATTGTGATTATAAGCCCATACTTCATGTTAGTAAGAAACTAGAGTTTTTAAGGCCAGATCTTGCACTTTCAAGTATTTGTGTTTTGAGAAGAAATACAGACATGTAAATGTCATTCAGGATGTCAGATCATTAAAATGCCATTTAAAAGATCCTGGAAAGATCTTTCTTAGTGCTAATTACAAGACAGGGTATGTAGCTAAATAATACCACTTGTGATAAGTCCTAAAGAGGCTCTCAGAGATGTTCTGATACTTGCTTGTATCACTTTTCTGCTATTTGACATGCTATTGGTATCTCTTATGTTTTCTTCAATTTTTAAATTAACTTGGTATAATAATTGTTATTTTGCCTTTTCTCCTGATTAAATGTAATGTTTTACAAAATAGCTTTTAAAAAGCAATTATTTCACATTTGCTTCTGCTCATTCAAGTATCATAAACAGCTAACACTGCACTTTAACACACCACACAAAACAAATATATTATTAGGGGAAAGTGTTGGACAAGGGCACACATTAATTCATTTCAATTAATGAGCTCTATCCTTTAATAATTGATGTCTAGCATTCCTCCTTACATATTTCTAATTGATGCAGCTTCAACATAACTTCAAATAGGCACTTAATAATTACAAATAAGAGCTTTAAAAAGCCAAAAAACTTTTTTGCATACCAGTAAACCTTGAATATTTTAACAGATATTTTAAAATATAGATGGGCAGGTAGATTTCTCTTAAGCATAACCAGTGTATTATCCCATTTTGTCTATACAAAAACAGGGACAAGGTGAGAAAGAAAAAGTATCTAACTAATCTGTCTAACTGATAGCTAACAATGAGATTTTATCTGCACTACTTTTCCTTGACCGTGCCTTATGACCAGAAATGACACATCATTCAGTTAATGAGCTACAATAATCACTTCAGTCACACAGGAAAATGCTTTTTTTGGAAGAATTATGGAAATTGAAGAAGGTAAAGGATCAAATACACTCAGCTGAAAAAAACAAAGATGTTTGGAGCAGAGGTTTATAAAAATTAAATTTTCTAGCTTTTTTTTTTCCAAGTTTACAGTCAAGAGAGTATACACATTTTGAGGATCAAAAATAGAAAAAACCTGTCTGAAAATGCATTGTAAACTGATTTAATACAGCAACATCAGTGTAGAACTCTGTACATCCACCTTTTACACCAGATGTGTCTGTAGACCAATGTGAAAACATACTTGTAACCCATTAACCAGTGTTTCCACAGTAATCCTGGAGGGTCAGACAGGAGAGGTGAGATCAACAAAAGCAAATCTGGCACACTTTCTTTCTTATTTTAACGTGCAGGTTTTTGAATTTCCTGCGCAGTTTATACTTTCAATAACAAAATTAAATACTTTGTGATTTTCAACAAGCCTATAAAATAGTATAGATTAGATCAAAGCAGAAGCACCACAAGAAGCTGAATGTTTTTCTTCTTTGGGACAAGGGGAGGGAATAGGAGACTGAAATGCTAAGAGGGAACGAATTGATATTTGAAGAAAATAATTTTCAAGAGAATTAACATGTAATGAAAGAATAGATGACTGCATAAAGGGGAAAAAAAAGAAATTAGCCCACAAACTCCAAACAAAAAACTGAGGCATGACCAAGAGAGTCAAAAGCAATATAAAAAATTTCAAGAGGTAGAGTGGTAGAATTGTGAAGAAAATATTCATATTTGTGTTAAGCCTGAAACTAGAAATCATTGGGAATTAAAGAGGAAAAGGGGCATCTTCTTTTATCAGAAACATATTTGTATTTTACGAATATATAATATGGAATCAGTCGGAAAAGAAACAACACTGAAAATAAGTGCCTGAAGAAATGAAGTTCAACAGCTTGTTTTCTGAAGAACAGCACATCCTGAGACTTCCACTGACAAGGTGGGGCGCTTAATTTAGACATTTGATGCTAACATGGAGGCAAACAGCTGCCTCAAAGTAGATTTTACCCTGCATGTTTACAGTGGTAAAAGTTTGGAGAAGACAACTGTTTACAGTAAATGCACTTCAGTTTCCAGCTGGAACCTCTTACTTGGCAATCTTCTCCCATCATCCTGTATCTGCAGGAAGCAGAAGCTCTTGCAGCCTCTTTTGCAGTCCCTGGTGACTAAGGTAGCAAAGAACAGGAGGAAAAGAGCTGGAAATGATTAAAAGATGAGGACAGTGGGGATGAGGAGGCTGTGGGCAAGATCTACCATTCATGCGGGGGGAAAACAGGCTGTGCAGGAAGAAATAGAGGCGCTTGTGTTTTGTAACAGAGAAAATGCTTCCTTTTTCTTCACTTTTAAAGAAAAGATGTGAAAATATTGCTCTAAAATTGGTTTGTGTGTCCACAGTGTCTGAATCAGAAGCTGTATTGCAAATACTCATTAATAAAATACAGGAAAATAACAAAGACTGATAAAAGATGGGGAGCAGCAACACCAAAAATTAAAATCTCTCTCTTTAAAAAATTAAAGGGATCGTTTCTGCAGTAACATTGATTTCTCCAACAGTGAAAACAGCTAAAGGGATAGAAAGTGCAATGTGTTGAGAAAGCAGGACTTCAGGCACTGAAGTTATAAATACTGAATATGATGAAAGCCACTATTACATATTCCAACAATATTAACATCCATTGCTTGCAAGAAATCCACGAGGAAACCATAGAATTTAAAACAAAGAGTTTGGAATTTACTCTTGTTGTAGCATTTGTCATTCCTGTAGATGCTATGGAGAAAGTGGCTAATATCATAACGCAATATGTGGCTTTCCACACTCTAAATTTCAAAATTTCACAAAAGTTTACTTATGCATACTTATTTCTACCTTTGAATTTGCAGAAATAATTTTTCTGCTGACAATAGAAATCTTTCCTTGATATTTTCACAGAGGCAATAATTTAATGAGTGGTTTTAAGGCTCTTTATTAAAAGTAACAGGAAAATTAATGCTTTCCTTGGCTCTGCTTTTCAGTTTCAAGTCTTTATTTCCTTTTCACACATTAATTTTTCCAAAGCAGATTTTCAGGATGCAAACACAAAACCCTCCGTTACATACATTTAAAACTTGATGTTTTTGCAACTGCTAAAAGGTTGCATAGTTGGGGTTTAGGGGTGAGGAATTTTGTTTGGTTCAGCTTTTTAAAAAAAAATAATTTGCATTTAAAAATATTAAGACTATTTTGGGGCTGTGCTGCATGTCTACACATATTTAGAGAAAAATCTAGTCCAATGCCCCTCTGCACTTAATATAATATCTCTTTGTTCATTTATAATGTACAAAGAGGCATTTTTAGGTTTAGAAAGAAATCATTGCTGAACATAATCTAAATATCTAAAGCATCTGCTGTGTTGTGTGCATCCATTATTGGTATTTGATTAGGTGAAGTTCTACAACCTTACCATTTTAATGAGGAACAGAGTGAAAAGCTCAAAATATGCAATGGATGTGGAAGAAAAATGAGCATACTGGACATATATAATGTGGAGTACCTTGTAGACTTAATTTCATTTATTTCTTTGTTTCATACTAATATAAATTAGGCATGATTAGACTCAGAGAATTGACAGTGTGGATGCTCATATGAATTTAAAATTTTTTTTTTAAAGTGTTCCTCCCCATGTGCAATTCATTTTAAGATAACAGTAAGTGTTTTCAATTCAAAGAATTCAGTTGAAGTTCTGTGTTATTTATGTTTTCCATTCTTAGTGTGATGCAATGCATTTTTTTTGGATTTACTACCTCAAGGTTTTGAAATGTTGTTGCAATATATGTTAAAAGTTCCCTGTCTCTTGACTTTGTATTAATTCAAGCTCCATTTCCTCTTCAAATAATACAGTTAAAGAATGTCTAAAAGTCACTTATTAAAATATATGCTCATTTTAACCTGTGGAAAGTACACTAAGTTCATAATTTGAGGTACCTTAGAGAAAGTAAATAACAAAATAGTTTTTTTCTTCACCTTGAAATAATTAACTTTAAAACAAATTTTCAACACCTTTCACGATTCTGACCTATTTTTACTCTCACAAAAAAACTACAATTCTGTTGAAATATTAAAAAACTTATAGAGAGTAATAGAAAAACATACAAGATCACTGTAGCATCGAAAGAACTTGGCAAAATCACTTACAATGCAGAACAATTTCCCCATGTGTATCTTATTCCTGCCATTAGCATCACTGATGGTGCACAAAGAAGCTATATACACATTTTAGAATTATATCAAAGCCCAAGACTGAAAACCTTTCTTGTGCTCCACTTACAACTTAGGGGAAAAGAAGAAAATCAAAGTACAAAACTGACTTACTTCCAATATGATCAACACGTAGACACCTACTAAGATGATGGATGCAACCGTTACTTGTGCCTCTATATTTGCATGAAGGTACTGATGCTTCATGGAGAGAGGAACACTTCCAGACTCCTGCAGGGAAGCTTGAATGTTTATGAAGATGGTGCCTCTGGTAAAAGAAAAAGAAGTTTTGTTTATTCCTGGAATGAAATACCTTTTTTTTTTTCATTTGTGCATTATTTTATATTGCGTACTTATCAATATACTTCTTATATCTTTACAAAAGCAAGCAACTCCTCAAACATTTTCAAACAAACTCTATCCTTCTAAAAACTATTGTTTAGAAACTAACTCAAGTGCAAACCAGTCTTGTAAATACTTTCAAAGAGCAACAAGAAGTCATCCTTTCCTGCCCTTCTGGAACATGCAGTTATAATTCTTTTTAAAACGTTATCTTAGTCAAGTCTATGGAAACTACTCCTTCAATGCATCATTTTTAAGTCTCTTAGCCAACCTGTATGGTATCTGAAAGGTTCTAGTTGTGATGATCTGCTGATTTCTTCTTGAACTTAAGGGTAGAGACCAGTTGTATACCACCTGCAAGAGAATCATATTCAGCAATATTAGCAGAAGTCGGTGATAGTCATATGTCTCTGATATAGGGTTTTAATTCTCTTTTTCTCTCTTCTGCCCATTTTTTTTTTTTTTTTTTTGGTTGATCACGCATAAAATCAGCCTAAATTAATTCCCCCTGATTAGGTTTGTTATGGGTGTTCAGGTTTAATCAAACTAATTCATCCTCATACCTTCACTCAATCAATGAAGTGAGACACCTCCAGGATGTCCTCCAGAGGGAGGATGTGAAAACAAACTTTGCATTGAATATAGAGATAATAATTTTAATGTAGGAAGCCCAGAGAAGCCTTATAAAGGCAAAAGAAAATGCAACTTTAATTACAGCAAGTTTTCCAATGCTGAAATTGAAACACTTTGCAGCAAGAAGAAGCACGGCCACCTAATCCACACAATGGTCATGGAAATAAATGATAAAACATATCTCAGAAAAAGTGAAAGATAACTTAAAGACTATCACCTGCTGCTGATGCCTCCTCCTTGATTCTGTGTCTTCATTCTGGCTGATTTGTACTACAATGTATTCCTCTGTTTGCTCATCAACTACTTGTGCCCCAAATGGGCCCCCTATGTCTAACTTCAACAGAGCAGAATCACGAAAGTCAGTCAGATTCATAGCTGTCAATAAAGTTGTTAAGGTGCAAATTTCCAGCAAAAATAGTATATGCACTCCTAGTCTAATATAATTGAAAAATCAGCCAGCCATGATCCACAAATCCATTGGAAGTCTGGTTCTATTAGTCCCAATACATCTAGGGCTTTTTAAACCTAGTGTTGTAATAGTCCACTTCTGGCACGGTTGAAAAAAGCATCCCTGTGGCTTGGTGGGTGGAGAAGGGAGGGGATAAGGAAAGCCCGAGACTTTAAAGCCTTCACAGTTTGTTTGTTTGTTACTATAATAGAGCAATATTGGAATTGTTTTGCTCCTGTCTGTGACAGGTAGAAAGCTAAGGCATCACCAACAAAACAAAACAAAAAAAAAGCTAACAAACAAAAATAACTCCTTCATTTTACACATACATGTTCCATTGAAATCATGAGACTTAACCACGTACTTGAACATCTTATGGTTTTATCTAATATTTTATTATATAATTATATTATAATTATTTATTATAAAGAGAATAGTATGGAAACTACTGTATGTACCAGATGCACCAGATCATATACCCACCAAAATAATTTTCCCAAAAAGATGCTTTGTAGCCCTCAAAACTTAGAGACTTTTGACAGGAAAAAAAAAAAAAACTCAGGATAGTTAGAGGACTCAGAGCAGTGCTGTGCTCTGTCCTGCTTCCAGTGACCTCCAGGGAAGATCATCCATGTAAAGTCAGTGTCTAATGGGGAAAGATTTGGGAGATTATGAGGTCCCTCTGGATCTAGAAAAGAGTGATCTCTCACAGTAACAACAACAACAACAACAACAAAAAAACCCTAGATCTGGTACCAGGTGTGCAGCCAATGCATTCAAAGTAATATAAATGTCACCCTGCTTAGCAAGGCAAGCTGAGCAAACACCACCAGTGACACTCACATGCCATTAATTAAAAAATTCATACCACACCATCTATTTGCTTAAAGGAATCACACAGGAAAGGATAAAAAAAATAATCTCACATGTAACAAATCCGGAGACAAGTCTAGTCTGAAGAATTTACACTCACAACTCTTAGCAAACATAAACAGAAACAAAAACAACTCTCTTCTGTTTCTGAAAGTTTTAAATATGATTTGGCATCACAGTTTTTCTGTGTCACTAGTTGATATATAATAGGACTCTCAGCAGGAACTATATCCCTACCTTTAACTAGAGACATTAATTAAACCTTTTATAATGTCTGCTCACCTGAAATCATTAACCCTAAGGTTTGGGACAACTTTTGATAGTCAGTTTTTCACAAGGAGTGTAGCCACTTATGTCTTGAAAAGCTTCAGGTGCATATAATTATGGCAGCTTCCTTTTAAGCAATACTTTTAAAATAAATCCTGTAATTACCTAGATGACACATTCAGGAGCTATTAGAAAAGATGTCTAAAATTAAACCTTATTTTCAAGAAGAGTGGCTCCTTTCTTCTTTTCCTCTCCAGATAAGGATACTTTTTCCATTCCATTCTGCGCACTTATAAAACCATTATAAAAAGTCACGGGGAATAAAAAAAAAGGTTCTCGTTTGATTGCAAGTGCAACGGAACATCATTCACCAGTCTGCATTGAGGCTCTTAAATCCCATCAGAGTTATCTTTTTCCAAACAATATTTTGGGACTCTGTCATAATTCCATTGTTAGACTGCAGCAGATCACAGCCTTTATGAAAGGTGAAATCATAATAAACCAGAAGAAAACTTCAGACATGCTTCCATGAAAAAAAAAATATTTTTTTTATCAAGCTGCACTTCAGAATATTTTTGTTCTGCCTTACCTTGTTTTTGTATTTCCCTTAAATTGCCAGAATGTGATTTTCTCTAAATTTTAATCATTCAGATATGGACAACTTTTGGGAAAACTCTCTTTTTACTTCTAATATTCCCTTTTATTCTGCAATTTAAGAATGCTTTTCCTTTCCTGAACTTTTTTTGTTGTAATGTGTCCTCCAGTGTGCCCCTTTAAAGCAAAAAGATCTCCCTGGGGAGATTTGCAGGCAGAGCTGATTTTTTTATTTCACTTCAGCTAAACTGCTTCATTTTGATATAGTTCTATTCTTGAAATCTCATTACTGCTGTGAATTAGCCCATCAAAGGATTTGGGTTTGTGTTTGCTCTGTGAAGCATTACACTGTGGCTGTCTGTATTTACACCTGGCACCAGAGCAGGTCTGCTGCTCCCAGCTGAACCAAGAGCTGTGTTTCCTGATCTTGGTTTTCTGAGGAGTATGTGGCAGTCACCTCATGTTATTTTATTTTTATGTGGCTTTTATGTTGATGGAATGGGATGCAGCTAAACATTTAAACTGGTATTCATTCATGCTCCTGTACTTTGGACATCTGCATGTGATGGTTGCTTCCCTAAAATCAGTGATAAAAGGTGCATGTAAGATGGAATTCATGGCTTCACTACATGAAGATGAGAATAACTGCTCATGAGGAACATCCGTTCTCTCTATTAACTATAAAGAGAGCCCAGGATGACTAACTTGGGAGTAGCTGAGTCAGCCCCCAAAATACTGAGTCCCTGCTCTGCCCTCCTTCAGGTAATTGTTTCAATATGTACTGAGGCAGCCAAAAAGCCCTGTTTGACAGAAATTCTCTGTTGTATTTGCACACAGATGGCTGACTTTATGCTTTCTTTAATGTCTATTTCTACATCTCCTCTCTATACTGTAGAATGGACCTTGAGAATGCTTTGTCTATGGATTATTTTTCAGCAAGCTTCTCCGGTAGTTATACACCATTCCTCCTGATTTATGACCAGGTCACTTATGCTAGTTTCTCTAGGATATCATCATTTTAAAGAAGGCCTTTTCACTGGATCTTAGCATCCATTCTTGCATATTGTCCTTAACTAGTGTTATTTCTGCATTAGTATTTGTGCTTTTCTTTTTTTATTATTTCCTATCTCTGTTCTCATTTCTGATGAGTTTTTTTCTACATCATCCCTTCATAATATAACAAGCTAAACCACACACTTCTCTGTCCCTATTGGCTTCCCCATTGGATGAATGCTCTATAAACTTCTTATTTTCCTCCTTTTTTGAATGCGAGTAATCCAGATCCATTATTGTCTACAGTGGATACATCCTTTCTCTCTGTTCCATCAGTTTGAGATTTCTGTAACAAACTAATTTCTACAGCATTTTATCAATTGTGTCTTGAGATTCTGTTTCTTGGCTGCCTCTGCACATGGTCCTGGTCTCCATCCATCTATTTAACAGCTTGAACATTGCCTGCAGGCCTAAATGCTTAGTACATTTCCAACAACATCAAAAACAGAAACAATTTTTAAATGCTTTCTGCAAGGAAAAATTATGGAGGAGATCTGCCAGTAGAGAACTAAAGTTACAAAATAAGAAAATATTCAAAGGGGTAAAGAATTAAAGGGATTAGAGAGGTTTTGTCATAAATTATATTAATTTATGCTTCCTGGAAAACAACATTCAAGGAAGCTGAAAATTCTGCTAAAATATGACTATATTCTTTGCCTCACAATATTTTTTTCTATATACACCTCTTGCTCAGGGAGTGGTGAATGTTGTTTTCCATGTCACTAATGGTCATTACATAATTGCAAGTTTTCTAGTGACCTTTCCTTGCTTCATGATGAACAGTTGCAACAATAACACAAATTCATGCAGAAATCATTCAAATTCATACAAATTCAGCAAGGAATTTGATAATGAGTCTTTAGTCTGCTTGTCCTAGAGGCTCCTCATCCATATGTGGAATTATTCTAAATAGTTTCACTGAATCCAAAGAAAAGCAAAATCTTGCCTATGATTTAAAGTTCAGCATATTTTTATTATTTACATCTTCTACTTTCTGAATTTGAGACCTTAATCCTGGACTGGAAGTAACAAAATCTCTCATGGAGAGAATGGAAATATATCCATGAAAACGGCCCCTGTCTAGTCAATTTGATATCTCTGGTTTTGGCTGACTTGGAATAAGCAGATACACATTCAGGTGTGACTTCAGGTTATGTACTTTTATTGAGCTTTATTTTGAACATAAAGTGAGTAAGACACTCTCTTATGCTGGGTGCTGTGAAAATATTTCATTTTCAAAATGCCATCCTTTACTCTAAAAATTTAACTGGGGAGATATCAAACACCTAAACAATCAGATAATCAGATCAGGACTGAAAGACTTTAAAATATATTTACAAAAATGCAAGATCCTTGGCCAGACTCAGGAAGAGTTCACGGTCCACTCCCCAGGTAATTTCTGACAATCAGTATGAAAAAGCAAAATGAAATTACTTTGCCCACACTGATCTAACCTTGCCTCACCTATAACATGACTGGGTGCAAGTACAAATGCTGAGAGGGGAGAAAAGGTTGTTACTGAGGGACAGAGTAAAGATGGAAACTCACACTTCAGTGAGGTAGGTGTGAGATCCATTGCACAGAAATGAGATAAAGATTTACCATTTTTTGAAAAAGAAAATATTTCTACTGTTGAGAAGTGTAGAAATAGCTATAGCTGTATGAGAGACAGTGAAACAAAGAAGGGAGACAGACATTTCTCTAAATTGCAGTGAAATAGCATACTGTTTGCATAATTCCTTAAAAGCATGATGAATCGCAATTATTTTTTAATTTCATAAAACCTAGTTCAAGGTAAAAAGTGAGTGTCGAGTTCTGCTCCAGTTGTCCATTCCCTATTGCTGGACAAAAGCTTAAAATTTGCTTAGATCAGGGAAGTAGTTATTAGAAACAAAAGAATGAACATAAAGTATATATAGTACTTCAGAAAATGTTTCTAGTCTGAAAATGTATGTAAGTTGTGAAAAACAAGACTATTTCTTGTTAACTCTTTGATTACCCAGCAAATGAAGAGACATTTCCTGAAGATTTTAAATGGCCAAGAGTTAAGAAAAAATAAGAATGTTCATGTCTTAGAATAGGTATATGTAAGTAAACAAAGAAATACTGGAATTTATTCAGACTCTATATCTCTTCTTCTATCATCTTAATAATTAAAGATGTTCTCGCCTTAACATACAGCCTTTGAACAAAAGATGTGAAAATGCTTCACATATTAAAATATCAATATCATCAACAGTGATATTGAATCTTGCTTCCTGCAGAAAGGGTCCTCAAGTCAGGCTTCAGTATAAACTTACTTCTTTCTGGTATTATAGAGTTAACTGTTAGAATTTAAAAACTAATAAATCCCAAGAATTTATGTTCAAAGAAACACATTACCAGTATTTTGAAAAGCTATACTAAAATTACTGAATTTATGTCTGGTGCCTGTACAGAAATCAGTATTTAAAAAAAAAAAAAAAAAAAAAAAAAAAAACACCCACAAAACACAAAATTACAGACTCAGAAAGCTTCTATTCACAGGAGGCAAGATGTTGTTTCCACAATCTGCAGCCAGCACATCTCAGTGTTAAATGCCAGGTTTGTACCCATGGGGATGGACAAAGCAATGGGAGAAACACATGGGCTAATAAAGAAGGTAATGGAAGGTAATGGCTAGAAAAACAGCTACAGTAAAACCAAAGGAGAGATAAAGGTATAGTAACACAAACAGAGATCTCATCTGAAAAGCAGGTCACCTCCACACCAGCTAATGAAGGCCCCTCCCAGCGCCAGAGAAGGAAAGTCCTGTCCCTGAGCAAACCTCAGTTCTCATGGGCATGGCAGAAAAAACAAAAAAAATCCAGGTGATACCAGAATGACAAAGGACATGAAGTCCAAAAGTAATCACTCAATTTGTTTTTAAAAAATATTTCACACTTCGTTTTGACTTTTCTAGTATATGGAGATACATTGTATATGTGAGCCCACATTCAACACAACAGTGTGCTTGGGCATTTCTGGAAATAAACAGAACTGAGAGGAAGTTGTTCAAAAAATAAAAAATAATATATATATATATATATATATATATATAGTGGTTAGTCCCTATTCAACGCTTCTGAACAGTTTTAGAGGAAGAAGCAAGAGGTAAAGTGTGCTCATTTGCATATTTTGGCATCATATGAGCTAAGATACTTATTTTCCACCCAAACTCTCATATGATAACCTCCAAGGGCTTTGTGCCAAGGACTACAGCAGCACACCTGCAAACCTACCATTAAAACCTTGTGGTCATTTAGTGTGGCCTGTAGTGCCCGTTGGGAGTACTGCAGTCTGTCAGCCAGCATCAATTGCATTTTCAACACTGCTGTCTGAATGGTTAACATTACCTAGGTCTAGCCAAGAAGTGGAACACTTTCTTCACTATGAAATAAAGAGGAAGACAACCACATGAACTTACTGAGAAGCAAATGGAGACTGACAGTGACAGTAAGAGGATATTCAGGATTGCTGGTGCCTTTTCCAGAACTCTTAGGAATGCAATCATTTCCCTTGACTATTCTACTTGAATTACTACATCACCTTGAAAAGGAAGCTTGGCTTTGCTGGATTGCTTGCCTCTCACTTTTTCCCAGCTCATGACATCAGACAGGAGACGGAATATCTAGTTTTCAAGACACATTACACAAACTAAAAAGCTTTAGCTTTGGGTTTATCACATATGAAATGGAAATGCTATCTTCTGACTGTCTGACAGCTATTTGTCTCAAAGTGTCCCGAGAGGTAAAATGCAAAATACAGGAACACCTGTTTGTCTAAAATCCCAGTCCTAAATGCAATTCCCTGAAACAAAGGGAATATTTGGTTGCAGAGCTAATTTGTACAATGCAACAACTATGGGTCCAACCCCAGTCTGGAAAGAGAGGAAATCCTCAATTTATACTATGACAGTTGACTAAAACTTGAACTTAAAGACTCAATTCATCCTCATTTGGCAGCTAAGGCTGTGACAGCCGTGGGGCTGTTTAACACCACACCACCACAGGAGCTTTCTACACTGTTTCACAGAGAACCAAAAACATTATGTGAACAGGATATTGATGGGAGTTTACAGTTGAAGTTGTCATTGGTCCTACTAAAAGTCCATTTGCATCCCTCCAGAAAGCAATCTCAACTTTAATTATAAATTGCCCTAAAGCACTAACATTTTCTTCCTCATTTACCCTACTAATTAGTGCATTATATAGTGTCATTATTGGTGACAGTGAGAACGCTAATAATTAAATCTATTTAAAATGGACTCTCCCTGCCCAAAGCTATGGACCTGACCAGTTATACAGAAGAACAAAGCATCTCAAAAATGAAAACCTATTACACCTTTTCAAAACAAGGGACCTTGCAGGAGCTTGTGAAATATATCTATAGGTGCATCTTCTTTTAACACTAATGAAATAAGAGTCAAGCAGATTTCAGACCAGACTGATTAAACTAGAAATATAGTGGGAAGAATAAATGTAATTCATTTGCAAAAGTTTTTGTTTTTCAACTAACTGAATGTTCAACCCTCAAAGACTTTTCACATTCAGATCTGTATTGACCTGTGATGAATAATTTTTATTTGGGGTTGTTCTATTGCTTGTTCTAAACAATTGCTTGGCCCCAGACAAGTGCCATTCAGTACGACTTGGAGAGGGAGTACTTGGGCTTGTATCAAGGACAAGTCTAAAGGCAGCCAAGGCTCTGAGAACACCCAGTCCTCTCAGGGTATAAGACAGAAAATACACACATTTTCAACAACTTTATCAATGAAAATTCAGATCAGTTTTTTTTTTTTTTTTTTCCAGTGAAAGAAGGATACAGAAGCTTTCCAGAGGCGATACAGCCAACATCTGCCAGGGCATACTTTGATCTGGATAAATGCCAAATAAAATCTAGGGCAAGGATAAAAAATAAACATTCATTAGTAGCACAAAACCTGCAAAAGACCTGCTAAACTTATCTCAAATACTTTAAAAATACTCTTTAAAATTGCACATTGAGTTGTGAGATTGTTTTAATATTTTTAGGTATAACTCCACAACAGCTGAAAAGCATCTCTGGGACACTTAACAAGGGTAAGTAATATTCCTTCAGTTAATTTACAGCCAAAGTCACATATTTTATGCACTTTTTCAAAATGTCTTTTAGGACAATCTTCAGGATCCATCTGGAAAGCAGCATCCACACCTGAGGAAATGCAGAGTGTCATCTATTTTCTTCCTGGCACAGAAGCCCTGCTACCCAAAAAGGAAATCCTCATAGCTGCTAGAAAAATAAACTCAAACTTTTTGAAATTTTTCTCTATACTTTCAGTTTAAGATTTTGCTGAATTTGAAGATTTTGCTAAGGGAGGGCAGCACTTTGGCCACCTGAAGGAGATGCCAACCTCCTCGTCACCTTCTGCCTATGATACTGTGAAGCATTGCCATTGCTGCAGCATCCTCCCAAGAACATCTTTCTCTATGAGCATTCCTCACGTGTCAGGATCAAAAGATCCATCCTAAATTCAACAAGCATCCTTAAGGGACCTATAAATTTGGATTAAAGCTGCTTCTTCCTCCAAATCAACTGCTTACCCAACCACATTGTCCTGAGAGGTGACTAGTGCATCAAATAGGAGTATGACTAGGCATGAAGCCCTGCACAGTATTGTCAGTTTTTGCCTCGAGACATTTTCTGTGTGCTAAGAGAAAACATCATAGCTCATTTTGAACTAATTCTAAAGAAATGGGGGCCGGGGAAGACTACAAATTCAATACTCACAGAGCAGACAACTACGAAGATAAAGAGGCCTGAAACTTTCAGGAATTTTAGACAGCATCTGAAACACAAGGAAACACGTATTTACTATCTGGCTAGTATAAGAACAATCTTTTCTATTCTCTTAACAGCTCTAATATTTCAGAAACATCATGGTAAGCACTTATGGGTGATCATATATCACATCAGAGTACAGACACCCCAAACCAAGGTCAGCAGGGGCTTGGGAAGCCTTGCTGATTGTCAGAGCTCCTGCACCAGCTCTGCTGCCAGATGGATCTCAATACACAGGAAGGAGGATTTGCCCCTTGGAAAATCCAAGGCTGCAGAATGAGCTGGTGCTGGATGCTGAAACCACTTGTCCACTACTGCAGCTGGCCACTGGCAGACCCAGATCCCCCTCAGCTCATTCTTGTCTCTCCCAGAGAGGCAAAGGAGCATTGCTATCACAGGGAGGTGGCACGGCTGTGCTGAAAGCAGAGCTCGTAGCACAGACAGATAGTGTCATGAGTGACTTCCTCAAAACTAGACTTATAATACACACCCTGAAAAGTATTAGAAAAAGCAGTTTGAAGACAAGAACAAGCTTTAAGAATCTTCTGGGTTTAACAGTATCTTTTAAAACCAAATATACTTCATGAGCATAAATCTACTAACAAAACTAAATATCTTTTTTCATGGCATGTCTGTGCCAACTGAAGGAATGCCCTGCTCTGGAAATGAGATGCCATAAAATATTCTGGATTGTCCAAGCTTACTACTCAGTGGGTTAGGCAAGAATAATTCTAAATTAAAATGTGGATGTTGAAAATGCATGGTCTTGAGAAAGAAATCTTAAGATTTAGCATTTTAAATTACCATTTTTTAATCTTACTCAAAAGACAACTCAACTAAAAATTTTCTGACTGCCCATCAGTATGTTATACTGATGCCTTAATTTCCAGAAGCCTTTATATTGGTTTCACCTCATTACATATTTTTATTTTGAAAACAACAATATTCCATTCTTTTTTTTCCAAGAGTAAACATTCAAACCTTGTTTTTCTGACAGAATGACAAATGCAGGGCTTGATTTAAACCTGATGACAAGCAAAAAGGAAGACATTTCAAGTTACCAGGATAATTAGTTGAAAAAGGAAGAGTGCAATAAAAAGCCTGCATTGACAGATGCTACAGGACAAAATATTAAAGCAGAATAGTCTGAAGAATGTCAGAAATAATTTGTAATCACAGTCCCTAAATGAATTCATTTACAAAAAGCAAAAGAAAATTACTGCAGACCCATTTTTCAAAAACATTGTTTTCCAAAGTTTCCCCCCACTCTAGAATTTTCCCAACAGCAGCCAATAAAAACCAGCAGCTAATAAAAATGTGTTGTCACAAGCTGGTGCAAAGGGGCTGAAGTCCCCTATTTAATACAAGTGGTAACAACTTTACCCAAACTTTGCACAGCATGAAAATCTAGAGAAGGAAGAGGAAGAGGAGAAGGAAGCCAGTTAGGTGGTTTCTTCTAGAGATTCCAATTAGCCCTGCTCTACTGAAAAGCAAGATGGCAGAGAGCAGGAGAAAGTAATATAGGCATGAAAAGAAAGGAATGATGACACAAGACATTATCTGCACTTCATCACTGATAACATCTTTTGGTATTACATGACTTATGGAAAATACTTAGAGACAGTTTAGTCAAAGATCCTCTATCCTGCTGGTCGATTCTGACCATCTTTACATTACAGTTTCATTCTGGAATTTTGAGAATTTATTATGTTATGATTTAATAAATTGCAATCCAGACTGGTTTAATTTTAATGTACTTAATATTTTTGTTTGCACTTTGGACTTACAATTTATAATAATACTTAAAATTATTATTTTAAAAAATCTTGATTTTAAGGCACAAGTGAAATAAAATATTAATTAAGCATTTATAAACTAATAACCACTTGTTTGTAAATAATAGAAACTCATCCAAAGAAGCTGGCAAGATGTAATAAAAACAAGGTTTTGGAAATGGTTTTAATAAATATAGAATTTAGAAGGGTCTTTTTATCCTGTCTGTTTGTTTTCATGACATTTTGTATTAAGGAAACAGCATTTTTAACAGCTTACATTTGAAATGTGATCAGCTTTTGACTCACCCGTGGTTTGCAATCTGTCTCTTCCTACAGTGCTAATCTGGCACAGCGATGCAAGTACAAGCCCTGTGCCAAATTCTATGCTGATACATGCCTCCAGTACAATCCTATCTGACTTCAGTTGGAAATGCATGGAGTGTAAATCTATGAAGAATTTCACCCTCTCTTCTAAGCCAAATGATTTTTGATCTGATCTGCATATGGTGTTGGGCAGTTTAGCATCATTTGTTATCTCAGCAGTGCTACGCTGATTTACAACAGCCAAGGAGCTGATCCCGTATGTACAGCTTGCACTATAATAGTGAAAATATTTCAAGGGAAGTTCTGCCAGAAAAACTTGCTCCTCTCCGGACTATAAACCTATGCTGTACCGGAAACAATGGATTTCACACTCCCAGTTGGTACCTTTGTTCCATCAAATACCAGGGAAATCTACCGCAAATATGAAGAAAAACACCTGCCAAACTTCTTTGCATGTGCTCACATTGCACTAATTGCAGTCATTGGAATTCTCCTGCTCCATTTGTTCAGCAGCTGAGTGGGAGAGCAGAAAACCATATGCACAATGAGAAGAAAACAAATGTCAAATGATGAGCTAAGACAACACACAGACTGGGAAAAGATGCACTGACACTCCACTGGAAAGACGCGGCAGATCAACAAGGAGATGTGGACCTGCAGTGCTGGGCTCCATGAAAACCCTGCAGAGCTATCTATGGACACCAAAACAAACTAGAAAAAGCACTGAACCTGTGGAAGGGGCAAAGGGAATTAGTATCCAAGATCAAAGGTTTTGCTAGTTAAATCCCCAGCAAAAATATCCCAAGAAAATTTAAAGTTAAGCACTTATCATATTGCTATCTTCTAATATATTAACAGGTTCGATTTCCTCCATGCCTAAATTATGTAAAAGACTACTTTGGGGTAAAGAGTGAAATATATTAATGTTGTCCAAGATGGAAAAATGCTGAGTTATATTTTTCTTTGTGTATATGTGAAAAGCTACTGTAATGACTACAGAAGAACTTTTACACACATATTTGGATTAAAGTTAAGCAACAAAACACTGGAGAAAAAAATGCTGTGGAATCAACCACAGGGCTTTTAAAACATTATTTCAAAGAAATGTTAAAAGCAATATAGAAGGTATTAAATTACAAATTTAGAAAAGGTCCTATGATTGATTCTTCTTAGAAGAAGGGGCTATTGATCATTATGGAGAGCCTGTAATCAATTTCAAACCATGAATGGCAAGATACAGTCTAAATATGGAGTCCTATTTTATTAATTTACATAAAATCATTTTCTAGACATCTATGCATAAAAAAATACATGCAGAAATTAAAAAAAAAATATAGTGTTTGAATTCAGACCTCATCTTTGATAAATTGAACTTGACATGAAGGCTGTCCAAAATTTCATATTTCTCCGAAGAAGCAGATCTGGGAAAACTTGTCATTTCACTTTCCAATTGAAACCTTTGCTCAAATTCTGCAGAGCTGTTGTCCCATGAATCATCATCTGTGGTAAAATCTGGATTATGAAGAGCCATACACTGCAACCTGTCACACATTTTCAGTAAACATAATAAAACAAAACAGTGTTTTATTTCAACAGGTAGTAGATGCAACTGACCTTGCAGAACCTTATGTTCACTTTGAGAGACTTTTATAGAAAATATCATAGAAAAAGATTTATTCAGTACAGACCAAGCTCCCCTTGGTGACACAGCTGGGTAGACTGGGGAGCAAGAGCAAAGACCCCATGACATTTAGGTGCACCTGAGAGTACCATTTCTCTGATACACCAGGCAGATGTATTTCCAGATTTGGTGCGTAAACTCCATCATCAGGGCCTTCCCGATAGTTCTGCTGTGTCTTTCAGTGCACTTTATGTAACAGCACATGGAGGAAATAAGAGCACAGAGCATGCAGCTGTCTATGCTTAGGGCTCTCTAATCACCCTGACCTCACACCTTACATCCTTCCCTTCCCTTTTTTCAGCCCCTTCTCTGCTACCAAGGTCCTCCAGAGTAATTCCCTGCTTACAGCCCCTGCTATTCACTTTATTTCCCAGCAGGTTTGGTGTTAGGATATAAGAAAGAACCACATGCAATTAAGTAGAGGAGAACTTAGGAAAAAAAAATGTTTTGAAAAAAATGAAAATAACTTACCCATTTTCCTCTGAGGAAACCTTCAGTAGTGGTGTCTTCTCTGTAAATACAGTGTTTTTTGACCTCGAGCTGAATAATTTTGAAAAATTGAACTGATATCTTTGGAGGGAAAAAAAAAACAGAATAGTAAGTCTGCAGCAAAATTATTCACTACAGATCTACAGAATATTTTGCTACAAGACCATCTAATTAGTTAAATATTCTTTAAGAATGGTGTTGACCTAAATTTGGGGTTTCATTTATTAAGTTTGAACTAGTCATGGTACTTACTTCCTTATACTCACAGGGGACACATTCATATAAGTTTACACTAGCATACTTCATAAAATATGAGATAATCGAAGAACTTATTTCCCATAAATGTTATCTGATATATAGATCACCATCACTAATCTCTATAGCAACCTTGGTACTCTTTGTACTAGGGAAGAAAATCTGAATATAAGTACTTCATTTCTGCAGCACAATCCCTTCCAAAGAGTTTCTGTCAAGCCTTGGTCCTGGTGTTGCAGGTAATTAAACAGTGTAAGCTACTTCTTGCCATATTGCAGCTTAACATTGTGAAGGAGCTTTTTGCTAAAGTATAAATCCCCAAACTAAAGAAGCAGCTGAAGACAATCAACCACAATCACAGAGGTCTGGCTTTGGGGCAGACTTCTGGTAAAGACTAAATAATTGAGCCATTCTAGAACATCTTCCCACCATCAGGCTCTTTCAGAGACGTTTCCTATCAAAATCAACATTATTCAGGTACACCCAGATTCATTCCATTCAAAATTGTAGCCTTCCACCACCAGAAAGTCTTGAAGAAACGTGCTAGACATACAGTCAAAATGCAGATCTCAATACACCCAGAGGAAATCCACTTAGAGGAAACCCAAAACGTCTTCCACTATTGCTGGACTGTGAGGGGAAAGAAATTATAAAATCACAGACTTCTAAATAAATACACAACAGTGACTGGTTATTCAGCCTTTTAAATATAAAGATACTGTTTTGGCCTGTTTGTTCAGTAGTGTTTTTAGTCAGAAGATGTGCTAGGTGCAGAGCAATTGGATATGGTTATTTCAGCCTTGAATGGCCGCAACGCTCATTCAAACTCTGCTGTAAGTCACATATTTTCAGTCTCAGCTGAAGAAAGTGAAAGAGTTAGAGTGATTCAATTACCCAGTACCTCATGTCAAATATCGGGCAGATTACAACTCAGGTGCTACATTGCCCTGACACTTCATCTGTGAAGAGATGATTGCATAGTCTATAGCTATCAAAGTGCTTCCTTTTTTAAGCAGGAGAACATCATTCAAACAGAAGAAAGTCTAAGTGTCTAACACACAGTCTAAGTCTAAGTGTCTAACTATTATTTTGATGCAGGTGTTATTCTAATCTCATCACGGTTTTCAATGTAAAAGGCTACCTAGAGCTATTAAAAAATGGAACCCACAGGGATAGCAGGAACATTATCAGGACTTTAAATGTGTGCTCACCATGCACTGCTGATAAAATCTGGCTAATCCAAACATCCCACTATACTCAAAGTCTGCATCTAAATGGGGTAGTTTTTATAACAATTCTGATTGTAGAACTCGAATGTGTGAGTTCAGAAATTTGACTCATGAAAAGACCATTTACTGTTTCTACTTTTAAACACAACAATGTCACTTGTTCCACAGGAAAAAAAAGGCTTCAAATGATACATAATATATGCTGTTCTGATCTTACCTCACCTTGTGCACACTATTAACCTTTCTGCAATTCCTTTTGTTCTTTTCCTCATGGGATGTGTAAAATCTGAGACTAGTAACCAGATACTTTCTATAAAAACTTCCATTTCCTTCTAATTGTTAGGGGTTGACACCAACATTGCTTTATGTTACACAGGCATATGTATATCCACTGGCAACCCACATCTCAGCAGCTCTTCACTACTACTCTGAATAACCAGTTTGCAAAAAGTGCTGAAGGGCAAAGCAACCACAGGAATGGCAACAAGAAAATGAGTATAAAGGTCGGGTGGAAGGTGGTTTAAGTGACAGAACCTGAGCTGAAGAATCCAAAATGCTAATTAAACACATCACCTCCACTTAGGTATCACCTTCACTTTCTTCTTACACTTTGTTATCCCCACGTGCTGGTATAGGTACTGTCACTTTTAAATGGAACTATGGAGCTGAACAGATGGCCAAGAATGACAAAGACAGTAAAAAAGGAAAAGGTCTTCAGATAAAGTAAAAACAATTAGTACATGACAACAACAATTTGCAGAGAATAAAAACACACGGACAAAAATAAGCAGTAGGAAACAGCCAGGCTTGACAAAACAAAAATAATTAGAGAAAAAATAGAAGAGCCTCCACTCCCCCATGATGTGATTACTCTAATTAGAGAATGAGAATATAAACAATAAAGCTAATTAGGGCATAAAGGAATCTTGAAGGCTGAATGCTCTAGAAAGAAAAGTTGTGAAAACATCATTAAAAAATTGGATGGATTATAAAAATGAAAGTCATCCTTGAATAGAGACCCCAGCACAAACCCCTCTCTGCCCCTTATACTTCTGCAGAGATGTTGGAAGTACAATTTGATCATCCACTTAATCCAAACATAAAGTATCATCTGCAACCAAAACGTAGGAAGGTCTAAAGACCCCCTGCTGATAGAGGAAGAAGTCTGCAGTGCTCAAAAACCATCTTAGCATAATTCTTAGTGCTCCTCAACCCAGCAAGTAGCTGGTAATTGGGACACTGCGTAAATAGGAAACTAATCAAAATGTAACACATTTCAAAACCTGGGGTCAGGTCGCACTTTGAATGTTTTTTCCTGAACAAATGGCTAGAAACTTTGGTTACATCCATATGCTAGAATGGAGTATAATCCAACTCTACTGTTTTAAAATCAAATCGGGCTTTGTAGGGTTATTGTGCTTCTCTGAAAAAAAATGGGTATCTCCACAATTTGGTAATTTGTTTACCTCAAGAGTCTTTGCCTGCTTCTGTCTGGGAAGGTCTCCATCAGTAAGACATTGGAGGGCAGTAAACAGACCAGGACCTCACTCTAGTGGGTGAAGATAAAAGAAAGGACTTAACCTTTAAGCTGCCATGAAGCATTTCTCATTCTACCTCAGAGGGACTGTTCTCGACATATTTTCTTCTCCCATGTCAGGGTATCACGAGGTCCATCTGCCTTGTGGGAGGGAGCCAGGAGCAGGAACTGGCCATGGGTCAGGCAGGGCCATGATCTTCCCCAGTCAGAGCCTGTCCCACAGCACCCAACAAGTGAGCAGGGACGGGGTGGGGATGGGGACACAGGTCAACTCTGATTTCATGAGCATCCAGCAGGACCGCAGTGATACAGCTGGTCCAAATACCTACCATTAAAAGGAGTAAGAAGTTGTACTGAAGAGTATATCTGCTGTTTCCTCCTCTAAATTTTCTGCTTTGGCAAAGGAAATTGGAAAGCTAAGGAGACCACATGGAAAACTGCAGACAGTCTGGAGGAGAAAATAAATTTCAGGAGCAGAGGCTGCCAAAAGAGTTTAGCTGTTAGTGACTGCCAGCAAGCTGCAAATTTGAAAGAGGCATCAGGGTGCCAGTATGGGTAGTGGTCCAAATTCCAAACCCCGTTTCCCTATGGATTACACTGATGACCTGTTAGGATGTATTATGTGCAAATGCTGCAGGGTATAGTGAAAAATAAGTCTGTAATAGGGAAGCAATTTATCAAGAACACTTAAAGCATGACTGCATTTGTGACACTTTAGTATATTCTGCAGGTTTGGCTTTTAAATGCCAGCATTTTTCCTTGACATTCACAATGGGCTTTTAGTTTAACCAGCTCTGCTGCCAACTGAACTTATGACAAATAAAGGAGGATCACACCTTTTTTCTGGTCCATAAGGGAATTTAAAAAATCTCAAATATTGAAAAAGTTAATTCTTTAACTTTATATCTGACTAGCCTTTCTTAAAGATGCAATGTGGAGTGCTTGGATGATGGAAATATGAACAGAAGAGTAGGTCTGAGATACAACTAGATGACGTAACCATGTCTAGAGAAGGTTGTTATTTGTCAAGCATTGAAGTGATGGAATGTTGCAGCATCAAAGGTTTGGGGGAACATATATTAAAACATGAAGATTTACTTAGAGAGCAGCTGAATTCCAGAATTATGCAAGAAAAGGAAGCACTATTAAAACAAGATTATTGGCCACTTCCAAGATGAAGGAGCACCTTCATGCACAACAGTAAGGCAGGATTATTTTGATAAAATTTTACTTAATCCAAGCAATGTACTGACAAGCTGTGATATGCATTGATTGTTCTGGTCTTTCATATATCCTTATGCCACTCACCTCAGTTTTGGAAAGTTACTGCAAAGAGTAATTAGTTAGCTATACTTAGAGATCAAGTAATGATAAATCTATTTTCCCTTTTTTAAACATTTCTTTGAAAATTGTTGCTCCATATGTTTCATTCCAAGAATTTGGATATTAGATTATTCATAACTGTTACTTTAAGATAAAAAAATACGTTGTCACTAAAAAAAAAAAAAGTGTCTCAATTACTTACAGTTAAAAAAAAAGCCAGGTATCTACCAGAAAAAGCACTCATTAACAACATGGGAAAATGTGGCTGATGTCAGTGCCTGAAGAGGTGTTACAGAGGCAGGCCATCACACGGCTTTAAAAAAATCAAGTTGTCATCAAATTAAGCTTTATTTCAAAAAACTCACATGATAGATCCAAAGAACTGTAAACTTGCTGGGATTAGTATTTTGTCCTTTGGTCACAATAAAATGAAACACAGCAAGTTCAAGCATACTCATATCGGTCAAGTAGTCCGGTATTACAATATAGCTAGAACATTTTATGTAGCCTTTATGTAGATTCTGATCTTGGTTGACTAGATGCAGCAAAAATGCTAAAATTTGCTTCAAAGCTAGAGCATGAGACCAAGCAGACAAACAGCAGTAAAATTTACAGAGAAGTATTTTCTAGTGGGAGATATAGCTGTAATGTTTTGAAATAACACTATTTAGTTGATAAAATAATGGAATTTTTTTCACTTGGAAGTCCTTCTATTATATTTACTTTTTAAAGTTATTTTAATTACAATGGAGGTACTAAGGATTTCTTTTCAGGTTCTGGCTGAGCATAAGACATTGAGGTTATTCATATAGGCTTTGCCATCTGAAAGTCTGGTTTAGGATTGTTACAGTCACTGGCAAGAGAGAGATCACTTCAAATCATTTTCATCCTCCACATCTCCCTTGCTGTCTATACAAGGAACCTAGGGAATTAATTCTGAGGTAACAAAAAGACTTGTTCACTGAATAATATGCAAGCCTTATACAAATAATGTCTATATTACAATGTAATAAAAAGTACTTTTTAATGTACATTTTATTTGCACTTAGATCAAATCTCTTTTTCATACAGAATAGTTTTCATTAAAAAAAGTTATTCAATAAAAAAATCTATCAACAAGTTCTTCCAAACACAACTTCTTTACAACTTCCTAACAAGTTACTTCCAAAACAGAGTAGTACCACATAACTGGTCATTTGCATTCCACCTTGAGTTATATCAGAGCCAAAAGCTTTTAAAACATTGAAAACCCCAGAGAAACAAATTTAAAAACCCAAACAGAATAAAAAGTCAGCTCATAACAGCTCAGTGAAATCATTCAAGAGTAAATGAAGTTTTATCTCACAAAGAAGGTGCTCTTCCCTGCAATAGTCCTTCATTTAGATCACTGTTACATATTAACATACACCATTTACAAGCCTCAGGAAATTCATTCCATAGCCTTGGGTTCTGGTTTGCTACCAGACATCTTTTCCTGCCTTAATAGGCCTTAGAGATCTAGACCCTCAAGGCTACAATATCAGAGAAGGAGCTTCTAATCTGTATTAACAAGCAGCTTTGAAATATGTATTTTTGATTTGTTGCTGACCAAAGGGAGACAAATTTAAAACACAGGATAAGAGTCCATAAAAACATTCAACTGAAATATTCTCAAGGTAAAAGCCGGGGGGAAGAAAAACGACCACCAAACAAATCAACCCAAACACCAAGGATTATAAATAACACATTCCAAAGAAATTCTGGGAATTTGATTTTCTCATGCAGAGTATCATGCAAATTATATTTGGCAAGTCCACCCTAAAGTGGGCTAACTGACCACAAAAAAAAAAAAAAGTTATTTTGGCTTCTCTTCCTCCCGATTTAAACATTAATCCTTCTCCAGGTAAGAACATGCTGCTGTGCACTGAAAAACCAAAAACCAGAATCACATCTCTCAGGATTCAGAAGGAAATTCCTCTTCCTACACAGCAGATGGCTTTGTTCCAGCAATATAGTTTAACTGTACATCATATTTCTTAATACACTTTTTCCCTCCCTGTCACAGAGATGCCAGACTCTTTCCTTTCAGACACCACATCCCCTTCAACCCTGTACAGAATGGAATAACTTTTGTTACTCCATAGTCTCCCAGAGGTGACTTCCTTCCATGTTGTTCCTGAAATGGCATATTCTTCATATGTCATAATATTTGTTATCTATGTTTTTAAAATTAGCACCATCCCAAAGTTAAATAAATCCTGAATACTGATCATGAAAAAAATAGAACAATATCTCTTCACTCTCCTGACCACACAGAAATGAGGTTACATAAATAAAACTTCATTCTCTGAAAGAAGAAAACAGAAAAGGGAAAGTGTCAGTAGCCTTGACTTAAAAAGAAAATTCTTCATCAAGGGATTGTCTGCAGAAAAGGGGAAAGCCCATGCTGACATGGCTGCCCCATGCTAGCAGCTTCTGTACCAGCAGTGCAACACAGCTAATACAGAAAAAGATAGAAGAAATGTTAGAGGTGTTTTGATTCCTCAAGCAGATACAATGCCTGAGTAATCTATTATTTTTCAATTAAAAACACTTGTTAGCATTCTTAGAAGAATGAACTGAAACCACTTTTTAAATGTTAAAAAAGCAGTTCTTGTCATTTGCCATGTGTTGAACCAGTTATGCAGCTATTTGATTATCAACTCAAATGGATCAAGCAGGTTTTGTTTTCTTGAACCAACAGTGCCTCCAAATAAGAAAATCTTGAAACGTAAGGAAAAGTACTGACAAATACAATTCTTGCATAAATTTTTTTTTTCAATAAAACAACTCCAGAAATCATTGTCAACAGTTGCTGCATCAACAGCTCTCGTTTTAATACCATCTGCACAGGCACTTTGCAAAAAGAAAATATCCATAGAGTGGGACATAGCAGGAAAACTGAACGATATTCTGACAAAATGGAAATGCGAAGGAGCCAATTAAGTGGATACTCTTGGCAGCAGAGCAAAAAATAAAATAACAAAACAAAACAATAAACAGTAAACAAACAAACAGAAAAAGACACTAAAGTGCCCATTAATCAGACACTGTTATTAAAAGTTAATGCGGAAATAGGCCCTCTGCACCTCAAGAAACAACAGAGAACAATGGTTGTTCCTCTATACAAAAATAACAGTTTAGAGAGAAAATAATGTAGGTTCATTTGAGTCATGGCATTTAGAAGCAGGTTATAATTGAAAAGAAATGTTTTAAAAACAGACAAATATAAAATTTTTATGAGAAGTAGAGGACCATAGCGGGTTGTGACAAAGTAAAAAAAAAACCATTCTGTACTATTTTGAGATTATGGAAAATGGAAATTAATTAGAACAGTGGAAGAACTGAAGCTACAGGAATTATTTCCTCCAGTAGCATTAGGAAAATGCATGGACTGTAGAGAAAAAAATAAGATGACACATGGCAGAGATAAAAGAACAGATTTTGACCTAAGACAAATTTAAGAAAAAAGTACATGGACAAATTTTAAAGAGGGCATTGTTTAGAGACGATGGACTCCACCAACATTTTTTATTTGTCACAAGGTACAGCTACAGTCTCAGGTCTGAAGTATTACTCCAGTTTATCTATTAATTTATTTTGGTCAACAATTAAATGCTGTAACCACAATAGGAGGATGTATGTTCCTACTTGCAACTTTATTGTTAATGACGACCCTCATTCCTGAAGAGATACAGATGCAGCACAGGTGGGATCCAGATGATTAATTTTGCATCTAAGTAAATAAATTCTGTTACAGAGAAGGAAGCCAGTGTCAACACTTAATTTAGGTGATCTCAAAGTATTACATGCATGACCTGAATCTTCTCAGATTCATACAGAGTTTAGGGAGCATGAAGACCCAGAATTCTCTGCTCTCCAACCTATCTACTTGAGCCTAAAATATTTTTGGAGTGGCATATCAAGAAAATTAATTGATCAGTCCTACTCCAAATTGTAAATAGATTGGTACATTTGTTAACTGCTTTTGATGTAGAGTTCTTGCGTGTTCTGACTCACAAACACCAGATTTCCAGCTGAAGGAAAGCATGACAGGTCTAACAACAACAGTGTAGCTCTATCAACTTTTGTCAACAGAAAAATGGATTCAAAACTGTGATTAGTACAATGTCCATACATACAAATCCTTATGAAAATCTGTCATTCTCTTCTGCCAAGAAAGAGTCTGTCTTCTGTCAAAATAGGCAAGTTAGAATATTTCTGGCTATGTAATCCTCGTCAATACTTCCATTCAACTAGGAGCAGGTTTATAAGGAGTGCTTGTTGTCATTTTGTTTAAGGTTAGAAACAATAGCTTTCCAAAGATTGATGTTCAAAGTTTTTACTCTGGAACACCACTACTTCTTACAGTTCTGATTTGCCTTTTAGTCACATACTACAGTATGCCAAGCTGATGTGACCCAAAAATAACGTCTAAAATGCATGAACTCCATTGCACCACTTTGTAGAGCTTTTTTTTTTTTTTATTGGCCTGCACTGGAAAGCACTAGGAGGCCCAACATACAGAGCACAGAACAAACTGGAAAACATGACATATGCTGCCAATGGATGCAACAAAACCCCACATATTTATATAATATTACAACATTGCCCTTCTCTTTTAGCTTTTATGATTAAAGACACATCATAGAAAACAGAAGGGTATTCCTTGTTACCCTCATTCTGGGTTTATTCTTCCTTTTGACAGAATGATTCACTAAATTCAGGTTCATCATTTTCACTGTATGAGGTTTACATGCTGAACCAGCTGTCAATAGATTCCTAAAAAGGATTGCAGGTCACATGTCATTGACATGGTTTAGGAGGTAGAGTTGCTCCTATCACATCTAGGAAGATCAGAAACAAAAGAGTATTTGAAACTGCTTTTACTTTTTCATTTTCTTGGCAGCAGAGAGAATGAATTGCATCAGACCACAAGAGTGGAAGGAAAAGTCACTGCAAAGTATTTACTCTACGCTACTCAGGACTAGATTTCTTACAGTAAATTCCTCAAAAGCATAGTGTTTGCTCCTCAAATATCAAGTGCAAAGCCCTGCCAGACATATGAGTTCAATGTAACTGCCAGGGTGGCCATTTGAGGGAGATGCTTTCATATTTCATTTCAGAGCACTCCACTTCAGGCAAGGGAGTCCTTACAGAACATCTGCTCAAGGATGCCAGGGAGTGAATGGCAGATGGACCGTGTTTACTGTCCTTACTGACTAGCACAGAAAAGACAGTAGCTCTGAAAGTGTGAGTGAAGCCTTCAGCCTTTCACAGCTGCTTCTGAATGATGCTAATTCACACAGCACTTATTCAAAATCTTCTGCTCCACTTTTTAAAACTGAGTGGCTGTAACTGCCAATCTGTTTTATTTTTCACCCTATCCAAAAGAAATAATATAAAAACATGCAAAGAAAAAAAAATTAAAAAACAAACACAAGTGCATTACTTTTGAACCTACCCAGTTCTGACAGCCCTGGCTCCAGCTCACAGTGCTGTCCTTGATGTAGCTCCAACCTGCTGTGGGCAGGGCTCTGTGTGGTCTCTGACTGCTGCTGGTCCATTAGCACAATTATTGCAGGTTGTCCCTGCAGCCCCATTAGCCCCTATCAAGTAGAGAATTGCTTGCTTTGTCACTGTCTGTAACCATTTTGGTGACTCATTTATCAGCTTTTGCTCTATTTCAGATAGTAAATCACTTGAGCTCCTTATGTACAGCAGGTTTTTTAAAAAGCCATATGATTTGCTAGACTACAGACTGTGACTTTTTTTTTTTTTTTTTTACTTCACTGGCTAATTTCTCCCATCTACATTAATCTATTTTTCCATCAACTACATTCAATTTAACATGAACCTCAGTTTTTTACTATATGACCATCACTATCTGGGAAATTTTTGCTGGAGGTGAAGAATGATTTCCAGTGCTTTTAACGCAAAAGGACAAAACACTCCAATGCCAATTAATTCTAAAGAGAGAGACATTTACAATTTGGGGCAGACTGAAAGATCCCCATCACCAGCAGAACTGTGCTCTAAAACATCTGCTCCTGACAGCAAGCTATCAAAGGAAAAAAAAGAAGAAAAATATTTTTTCTGTAATCCCTCGTGGGGTGAGATTGTTTTATTTTATGAGGAATCACAACCTTCCATGTCTTCATCTTGTTAACATGTCTTGCTTTTGTTTGAAAGACCAAGCTGTAAGTAATTACGAGTGAAAGATATTCAGTGTTACCAAGGAATGCTGCTAACTTGGCTGCCTGTCTTCAGGGTTTGGGACTAACAAGTGCATATTCTTGTTAGCTGCAGCTTTGAGTGGAGTTGAGATTTTTTTCATATCTGGGAATGATTGCATCAGAGTCTAGCTTATAACCACAGCATTAACTTGCTTTTACCTAATTCAATCCATAGCTCAGTACACCCTGCTCACACTCTGTATTTCATGCTGTATTTCACCTTCACCCAGTATCCCTTTGTAGCTGCATGAAGAGTTTCCATTCATCTTTCCCACTACTTCTACTGCCTCTGCATTTTACTGATTTCTGTCCATATAAATGCTGCTCCTTCCACTTCTGTCTCTAAGTCCTCTCTCCTCCTCTGGCAGCAGCTCCCCAGCAGTCTGGGCAGAGGATGAGACAATTTTTTTGGCCAAACATTCAGTATGAGCTTAGTCAACCAAGCTCTTACCTCATCACCCTTGCTATTAGACTAAAGACTGCAAACCCTTCCTCTCCTCTCCCTTCAGGTCCTTATATTTCAACAAAATAATAGTCATTGGAAAGAAGAATCAAGAGTATATAAACAAAACAGTGCTGATTATCAAGAAATTTTCTTATAAAATAGAATACCTGAGTAAAAGTTGCTGTTTTAATCGATGTTTCATTATAGATTTGAAAAGTTACAATGAAAGAAAAAAAAAAAAAAGATGGTCTTGGCAGACTGTGTCTGGCAGATGTATGTGGATCCATACACTTACCAAGAGCTGGGAGATGTGTGTTTAATGCTACTCAGAGCAAAGCAGAAGTTGTGTGTCCATATCCTACCAAACAACTACAGAAAGTGACTCCCACTAGCATTACTTCTTATTTGATTAGACCATGAAATCAAGATGCCTTTTTTTCTCTCCCTCTATGCTCTGTAAAGTTCATAGTCTCCTGCTCATCCTCAGGCTCATTGAGGTCCACACCTTAAATTTCAATGGCCCAAACTTATTGCCAAACATTAGATTTCCTTCCATTATTCCCTTTCTCAACTATTTTGGCTTCACTTTCTGGTCATGTCTTGTTCTACCCTTCAGCAGCAGAGCCTGGGCCCACAGAAAAGTTGCCATGTTACCATGCAATCCATTTACCACCCAAAACCAGTGCTGCAATGGCTGCCTATGTGCATGTCCACCCGATGCAGTAATACATGTAAGGACCATGGATTTCTTATGCTTTCTTTTCCTTCTTCCTATTCACTGTCCATGAGAACAGTTGTTTTTCCTCACATAAAACTTATGCACATCTATGCAGCAGAAAAACTGGGACAAAACTGAAATCTTATTAATTAGTGTAACTTGTCCAGCTGCTAATGAGAAGTTATGATTTCTGTAAATCATTCATTCTGTCGGAGCTGCCACCTGCACACACACACATCAGCCAAGAGCAAAGCACACAGACCCATTTTTCAATGAAAAGCTTCATGGAAAGGTGTTGAGGGTCTGAGTTATTTGCTTCATCACAGATGGCCAGCTACTCCTCATGTCAGCCATTCAAGCCCCAGGCATGTCCTCCTGCTCAACTGTGACTGGCCCTTCGCAACACATTTCTTTTCAAAGTCTGACTGACTTGTTGGCTTTACCCTTCAATGTAAAAAAAAAAAAAAAAAATCTGACAATATGTTGGGGTCGGGTTGGTAAGACCCCAACAGTGTGAAAGTCTTTTTTCTTTAGCCTGGTAGCTAAAGAAGACGTTTGGAAGGTGTGAAGCTGAGTTTTCAAGGTTGTTTATTACTTCTTATCTAAAATATTTGCTTTCTGACCCGCCGAGGTCCAGCCAGTACAGAAGCCATGGCAGTCTGATGCGAGCTTTGGGCATCTCCCACATTACATACCCAAAATTACTTGTACTATGTTTACAGTTCTGGTATCAATACTTAAAATCTATATTGGACAGTGTGTCCCTATCCTAGACTAATAGAAAAGTGTCACTATCACACTGAGACATGGACTACAAGAAGAAGGAAGAAAAGGCTAGGGCACGCCCAGATTCCTCCATCTTGTACCCTTGAGTTACATTCTAAAAAAACCTAAAATTCTACTTTTTCACCTTGTGTCAATTCCCTTATTACACTACCTGAGCCCTTTTGGCTTGTAATTCCTCATATAAGGTTGGTAGCCTCTCTCATGGGCTAAAATGGAAGCTACAGGTGTTTTTGACTTGCTGCTAAGGTCCCTGAACCCCCTGCCAGGGTCTTGAGGCATCCAGAGCAGCCAAAGGGATGTTCTGGACTCCGACAACAATAAAGGCCATTCCTTGTTCAAACAGGGAAGTTTACGTAAGGGAAGTGCTGTCCAGTCCCATCTTGTATATGACTGGCATCTTTCCATGGCCTCAGAGGTGTCACAGAGACAAACCCCATATTACCATATTATTAACTATTAGGAAAAGTGCAGCTGCTTGCAAAATTCAGCAGCTTTGTGGAATGTCACAGGCACTCAAATGAAACATTTGACTTTTGGAGGTTAGTACACTGCAAATTCTTCACTGAGTGCTGAGCTCAATGTTTAGCCTGACAATTGGGAAAGTGTGAAGCCGTTAATTAGTACCCCCTAATTCTTTCAACAGAGCACTCAGAAACAAAAATAAATAATGATGGGTTCTTGTTTACAAAATGTTCTGTCAGAGCAAAAAGCATTTGAGTGGCTACATGGGAGCACTGTGATTTTAGTCTGTCAACGGCAGAATAGAAATTGTAGTATATGACCAATCTGAGATAATGTAAATAATTATAAGAAATTAGCACTGAGATGATGAATAATACAAAGCAACAAAAAAAATTAAACAACTTTGAACACAGAGAAACTTATAATGAGTGAAGCCTCTTTCTGTAGGTTTCATTAACAGCAGAAACTATGTCAAAATCAGTCTTTTGCTGAACACACTTCTTTTGCTCAAATGAAGTCAAGCACTCTCTTTAAGTTACATCATACAACTACATTTAAGTCTTCCTTCTGTTACCATGGCAAGACATCTTTTTCCCAGGAAATGCAGAACAGCAAATTAGAACAGGGCAGCAGAACCCCACAATAGCTTATTTATTTGCCTATTGTGCATAATATGGTCTTTCTGTTTTACTTCCTACCATTCAACCCAAAGTTTTGCTAGAGCTGCTTATTGCTTCTTTTGAGCTTTTCAGGCTTTGAATGGTATTTTATGATATTGTAGAGGCAACAGCAGGAAGCTTTAATCTGAGCTAAGAGTCTCAGCAGTTCCATGCCCATACATAGTTTGCTCATGATAAGCTGTGTTGCAGCCACATGCCTCCATGTAAGCCATAAATATTTGAGAGGGTCTATTTAAAACCAAATGAACTTAACTAAATCAATTAGCAAAGTCAGACTTTACAACTCCTTCCATACTATTTGTTTACTGCAGTATCATAGCATTTAAAGATCCACATGGGGAACCAAAATGCAGAAACTTTTACTATGGATAAGAAATGAGAAGGAAGCCAGAAGTGCCATCTTTCAGACAGCAAGCAAGATAACCATCACTTGAGAATGATGAAGGTGGCAGTTTGCTATGAAGTCATCTATCTGTCCTGGACTCTTCTCTAATGTTTGTGTGATTGACATTAAAATCAGAGTAGTTCCTACACAAACATGCAATTATGATGTGAAAATTATGCTTTCTCTGTTTGACTGTAAAACAGATGATCCCATTTTGTTCTAGTGGCCAAAGATCAAAATTAGCCTTAGGATGCACAAAAAAAGAGTAATTTTATTGTTTTCAAGGGTTTGGTTTTTTTTCCCTTAGTCTTTTTCCCTGTCTTTTAAATTGTCATATGAATTAAAGAAGCTTTTAAATTGTCACATACATTTTACTTATTAAGACAGCAAGCATGTCTTCTTGACATCTAATTCTAAATCTCATAAACGTCTTTTAAAAGTAGCAATACATCAACATAATTAAAAATCAAAATTGAGATTTATAATGCCTTATGGCTAAAGGCATAACTTCACTCTCATATTGACTTTTCACTATACAATACCTTCTCCTCTTCCAGTTTCTTCTGCTAACAGGAAATAAAATTACAATCTTCCTGCTGTTTTGCTACAAACCAAGAATTCAATAGACACTTTTAACTCACTGACCTTCTCATTGCAAACCAATCTCCCTACTGATCCTAGGACCAGAGATTCAGGAAGAGGTGGATTTGGTTGATTTTTACTTTTTATTACATAAGTGAAACTGAGGGACAGGAGAAATGCTGAAAGAAATAGTTTTGCTTGCTGAAACACATTTTCAAGCAAACTAAAAAAAAATAATGAGGGTTTTTTTTTTCTTTTTTTTTTTATTTGTTATCCTATAGATGGGTTTTCTTAATGACTCACAAAGAATAAAGTCTTCTAAGGACTATCATATTAAATGATCATAAAACTCCAGGGCCAAATCCATCCAAATACAACTTCAGTGGAGTAATGCAAAGTAATTACTTACATGGAATTGAGAATTGCTATTCATCTCATTTCTATAGATTACTTTTAATGCTCATGAACTCCTAAGACAAAAATAGCTGACTTCACCCCCTTCCTGTGAATCACAAAGGAGGATTTCAGATTTGCTTCTTATAAAACCATGCTGTTAAGTTCTTCCCATGCAAATTGCACTGATAATGATGAGACCAAAGGGCCTTTCTGGGGGTCATGTTCAGAGACCTGATGGAAGGGAGTAGCCTGTGTCTTTAGAGATGTCAGTGCTGACCTGAGGAGTGTTGCCCATGCTGCCACAAAGCAGTGAAGAATCTTCCTGCAAGGTAAAGAGCTCATGAAGGTGGTTTGGACCAAGGTCCATTGACTGTAAAAGTCACTTGCATGTAACTGTAATGCAAAGGATCCCGGTCAAGCCATTGTTTAAAGTCTGAGGAATCTGAGAGAAATGAAAAATCAAAATGCAGACTTCATTGCTATGTTTTGGTACTTCCAAAGCTGCATTTCTGATAGTCCAAAGTACACCACAGCTCAGTGTAAACATATACCTAGGCCAGGTGCGCTCCAACTGTACAGAATGTCACTGGAGCTCATTCTTGGTCCACTTCAGAGAGGCATGCCTACATTGCCCACAGGAAGCAGGACTGATGCAACTATGTTGTTCACAAGAAGGCAGACAGGCTTATTTCTAGGGGAAGGACACTCTGGAAATACAGAATAATTGGAATGACCATGGTGGATGGTCCAGATCTCCTCATAGAGAGCCAAGGGAACCTAAGGTAATGCAGTAAAACCTGAAGTTAGAAGGTACCACTCTTCAACATGAAAAGTAAATAAGAAGGCATTCTGACCACAAAATACCTGCAGGACTGTGCTGCAATCAAATGGAAATGCTCAGTCCAAAATAGAGTGGACATCTCTTTCCCAGGGTAAATGGCCCTACCTAACACAAGAACACTTTCTTAAAGGTAATTTTAGAAAGTGAGATAAATCCCCTGTTCCATTAAATAGATTCTTTGGAAAGACTTGACTCAGTATACATTTGAAAAATTTAGAGAACCTGGAAATCTTATCCTGAAAGATAATTCAGCAATTTAAGTTAAATAGATGCATTAAAACAAACCATACAGACGTGCCAATGTAGTGAACCACTTTATGGAAAAATGAAAAAAAAATTGTTTTCCTCTTTTTTTAAACCATCAGTAGTTTTCTTTGCAAGCAAAAGAACAGTTTACATTGAAAGTTAATTCTCATTCTAATCAAACTAATCAAATGACTTCCAACTCTGCAGAAGTTTATCCGTGTTTGTATCCACATTCTGTTGGGTAGTCCAAATGATTTAAGGGTAATTGCTCATAGAGAGTGGTCATACAGGTCACAAGTATTTTAACTGCATCTGATGTACATTGGTTAAAATCTAGCTAAGGAGAGACTGATAAGTTTAATCTTCATGCCAAAAAAAAAAAAAATCAATATTTGAAAAGGAAGAGGCAAAGATCAACAAGAAGAAATTTTGAAAGATCCTTTCCTGAACCCAAATATGCTGCAGTAGAAGATTAGATATACATTTGTCTGAAAGAAAGCATGGGTATGGGTACGGCTATTTAATTGTACCACTATTCCTCAACACTAACAGTGTTAGCAAAAGACTTGGAGTTACTCCCTGTGCTCACAGGAAGGTGGGCTCCCCCATGACCTAGTGTATTTCATCTCTGGCACCTGAGACCAGAGATGACTGCAGACTGGTTCAGAGGTTCACAGAAGTTGTGTATCGCCGGTACACGAATTCATATCACTCACTGAAAAATAATAGGAAGAAGTTAAGCCAGAACAATGAAAGCTGGTCCATGAGAATACAAATGTGGATTTTGTTTAAGTGCCAGGATAATAAAAAGGAGAGTAAATAGCACTGGCAAACTCAGCTGTAGCAAGATATAGATGTGAATTCACAAAGGAAAAACCTTGTCTTCGGATGCATTCAGTCCTTCCCTTCTCTTCCCTTGCCTTCCCCCCATCCTCACATATATATTGTACTTACCATGCTCTTTCAGAATAGGATATTAACTCATCCCTTCACATACTGAACTGAAGAATTTTCACAAGATTTGCTTCTGTCAGTAAAAATTCTTAGTCAACACAAAAAGTCCTCAAATAATAAAAAAAACCTGAAGGATTTATAGGACTTTTTTTGGTCAAGCTGGTAATCTGATTACTTTTTTAATTTAAATTTTAATTTAAATTTTAATTTAATATTTGGAAAGTATGGCTATAATGATTTCCAATTCTCACTCTGACAGAAACACTTTCAGATGCACATTAAAAAACTGACTGGATTGGCTATAGATTTCTATGTCACACTTATGATGTGTGGAAGTAAGAGGCACAACAAAACTCATCCAGCTAGCCTGGCTCTCCTTTGCTCAGGTCAGGGAACTTACCAGAATGTCCCAAACTTCCTTTCTTCCCAAGATAAGCACATTTCCTTCTAACTGAGATGAAGGGGCATGGGACAGATTTCAGCCCTCCTCGTCAAACCAGAGATGTCATCAGCACAGCCAGAATTGTGGGGAGCCCCAGGACTGCACCTCCCACATGACATGATTTTCCTCATTTATAGCCACACAACAAAGGTCTCCAGCATCGAGTTCCAGATATTTTGCTGGCAATCTACTTCACAACTGCAGTTTAAGCCTTGCTCAATGCAGACACTGCCAGGCAGCACTTCGAAGCCTGTGCTCTGCAGGAGTTTGGATTAGGCACAGCACTTCTCTCTCACTTTAGGTCCTGTCAAGTCACCTCTAAAGATGCTCAAAACTACCCAACAAAGTTGACAGTCCACCCTGGCTGCCTGCCTTTCACTCACTGTGGTTGCTGCTGCTTCAAAGTTTTCAAAATCCACCTGAAATATTTTGGGGTCTATAAATTATTTCTAAGTGCTTACAAATAGAATTGCTGATATTGTATCTGTCGCAACAGGAAAGATTAACATCCCTGCCCAGCAACCTGCAATTTTTTAGTGTGGGAGGGGATGCATGAAGAACACAAACTCCTTGTCCACTTGATATGTGGTGTGTCAGCTGTCAGAGTCATGCTATATTGTGCCATTTTAGTGTTTGCAGCCTCAGCTGTAGTGATTCTCTCTATGTCTTTATGATGCATTTTTCTGAAAGAGGTGTAGAGTGGGATGTGAAAACTACTATATCCCTGAGTGTTTTCTGACACCAAGTAGAGAAGAAAAGCCAATTGTCTGATCTTGGAAACACAGCAAAATTGGCCCGTGGTGGCTATTAACACTGAGATTAATTTAGAAATCCGGTGATCCATAACCCCTCCATGGCAATTACAACTGCCCTGATGTTCCATTAAGTTTTTGCTTCTTTGTGTCAGTGGGAGAAATATTGACTTAATGAACATATGTATCTATCCTGCAAGGAAATAAAATTAATTTTGATTTGCAGAAAAAAAACATTCTGTTTGTTTTTATTCTTACCTTCCCTGCATGGGCACAGAAGTGAAATCCTTCCCAAGAGCAACACAGCCATCCTCCTCTGTTGCTGATTTTTCACACAGAGTCTGTGGCTCCCCAAGGCTCGCTACCATGCCATGATACTCTTTTAATAACTGCAGCTCGTTGCAACTTCTGGTCATTGGTTTGGCTGCCACCTTTGTAGATAAAATGTTTTGATGTGATGATGTCTGATTCAGCTCCATCTCTTGTTGTCTAGAAACTGTACTGTAATCTTTGTTATCCAAGTACATCTGTTCCTGGGGGGAGTTCTCCTAAAAAAGTGAAAACAAATATACTAGGATTAAATTGAATGGACTCAATGTTTAATTCAGTACAAGCATGTTAAAAATGCCAATCAGATTTCTTTGAGTGCATTTTTGGGTATTTCTCTTGTTCATTTATTTACACCAGATACAATTCCAATGTTTTAAATATCTTTGCAAGTTCAAAATTAGCCACTAGCACTGAATTAGATAAATAGATGGGTCATCTACTTCATCCATGTCTACCATTATTTTCTCTCACAAATCTCCCAGTGACTTGCACCGACTTAGCCCATAAAATAAGCCAAAATCATCTCTGTATTAGTGGCACAAGAGTCACTGCTGCAGAACATCTTCCCAGCTTAGGAGAGCACTGCTTCACCACCACCACCACACAGCTTCTCTCCAACAGCTGTGGTGACAGCAGCCTCATGGAAGCCATCACTCTCCACCAGCCCTTGTGCTCCCTCAGAAAGCCCTGTCCTGCTGCAGATCCACCACGGATGATGGACCCTCATTAAGCAGAGCAGGTACATGAGTTTTATGAAGACAGTGCGCCAGTTTAGCAGTTGCCAGAGGCATTTATGAAATGTGAATCCAACCTTGATGAAAATGAGTTTTATGATATGATTATTAATGGTGATTATAACAAAAAATAGTGCATAACAGTCGAAAAGCTTTTATGTTCTCATCATTAAAATTCAGTCTGAAAAGTTATGAAACCCACTTCAGAATCCCACAAAGTGCACAACTCAGACATGACGACTGAATTACAGATCAGCCTGTCTTAAACACATGCTGTGGAATTTAATCATGGGAATATTTCAGCATAAAGTGCCAAAGCCACTGCAGAGGACAGCAAGCGCTCAGGAAACAGGCCTGTCAGCCTCCAACATCCTTCAGGTGGGGGAGCACAGCCTTGTCAGAGCACATACATGCTCCTCCCTGCAGAGATCTCAGCAGGGAGACTTGGGTACTCCTGCAGGGCTGTGGGGCAAAAATAGCTCAATAATAGGTTCTGCTTCAGTCCCAGTGGGAGAAATCACTTGAAACAGAAATGACAAACAGCTAATTATGATTTTGTGCAAATTTGAGCACTCATGGCCTCATAGATTAGACAGGAATGGAAGTTACTGAAAAGAAAAAAGACTTCACATACAAGCCACCACAAATACAGGTCTTGACTCCAGGGTAAAGGTAGGCTTGCAAACCAAATCTAAATCAGACATTCCCCAGGTGGCATACCCTTCCTCAGTTCTGTACTTCTATTTCTTTCTATTCTCAATGCCCTTAGTTCTCATCTCCTAATATTTTTCACCTGTCCTTATAAGCATATTGACAAAATTGACTCCTCTCATCATTGCACAGTAGCTGGAGTACCATGTCCAGTCCTGGTCCCCACAATTCAAAAACAATGCACAGACTAGACAAGTCCAAAGGAGGGCCACAAAGATGATTAAAGAGCTAGAGAATCTGCCCTATGAGAAAAGACTATAGTATTTAAGTATTTTCTTCCCTCAGGAAGAGAAGGCTCAAGGGGGCCATTTTAGTAGTTAAAAAGTGAATACAAAGAAGACAGATTCTCTCTTCACAAGCAGCCACACAAAGAAGAAAAGAGGCAATGGGTATGAGTTGCATGAGAGTAGGTTTCATCTCAATACAAGAAATCAATTTTTGCTGTAAGAATAACGGCAATAACATCCCCAGGACTAGAGGTCTCATCACTGCAGATTTTGAAGGCGCACTAAACAGGCTACATGATCTCACTGAGGCTCCCACAAAAGGTTGGACCAGATGGTCTTTCAAGGACCCTTCCAACATGAGTTGCTCTGTGAGTCTATAGTTAACAGCCTGAAAAAGATCAACATAAATAAGCCTTTTCTTAATTGTGCTTTATTGGTTTTCTTGAAAGGAAGAAAAATGAAAGGGAAGGTAGGGAGAGTATGGTAAACAACTGAAAGAAAGAAGGTAGCACCTACTGCTTTCACAGGGCTTCCATATTTAGACATGACTAAAATACACTAAAGACATTTCAATTTTCAATGGATTATACTTCTCCGCTAGATATTTCCATGAAGGGATGCCTGGTGTAAGGAGCACAAACCTTGGTGAAGTAAAACCAAACACGCTGTCAGTGAGCTGGTCCGGGGCTTCTCCATGGCCTGAAAATCGAAGAGCTTTTGTGATCAAAGACAGAATCCTGAGTGAAAGTCCTGGAAAGCCAGATTTGCCACTCCTGCATGGAATCTAAAGCTGGGAGGTGTTGAGAGGGCAAACACACAGAGAGGCCACCACTGCCCCACCAACACTTCATTGTCACCTCTGGCGGCCTTCTGCCCTACCAGGCAGCAGGTTTGCCTGGTTTAAAATTCCAAACTGTCTTCCTTCTAAAAAATAACTTTGAAATGCAAATACTTCCAATTCCAACTAGAGGAGATAATTGCTTTTGTCTTCAATCGAACTTTATGTATTTATATACTGGTTTTGTTAAGATACTATGCAAATCATAATAGAGATATCTGCCTATTCCATTTTTCATAACATTTGGTTTGTCTGAGTTCCTATTGTGAAAATACACAGATTTTGAAATTATGTCATGCTGCAGAAATGCTAAACCTGCAGCAACTCAGGCTGTACTAGTCTTTAAAAGATAAAAATCTGAACACAACCTCTGAAATTGACATTTTCTCACCCTCTAAGTGGGATTTTTTATCTTGATGTGAACAGGGACCAAATCAGACAGGTTCTTGTATGTACAAAGCCTTAGCTTGAAAGACATTTATTTTCAGAATTAACGTCAATGAAAAAATAAAAGAATGTCAAGGATGAGAAGCTTGAGAGGAAATCTGATGTCTAGTTAAAAACCCATGAACTGCTTTATTGTGCATTCACAGAAGCTTTGCAAAAAAAAAAAAAAAAAAGTAACACAGCATTTTGCCACAAGATGCAGGCTTGATTGCGAATGCTTATGTGGCTAAAACATTGCTAAGGCAACTATCTCCATGGTATCTAAGCTTCTAAGACATCAGTGCAACCAAGAAATCCTCGAATGATCACATCTCCCTGTAGTTACACTTTTATTTATTCTTCTTTTGTCTTACCTTGCAATGCCTCAATCAGCAATGAGACATAGGTGAGATGCTATCATGTGAAGGTAAGGAGAGATTTTAGCCAAGAAAAGTCTGTTTTGGTTACATTTTGGAGCTGTGAACTAGCAAGAGTTTTTTAGCCACAACTAGAAATTGGTCCAGCAACCACCCATCCTGTGTTTGGCTCATACCATGATAATAAATAAATTAAATAAATAAAAGAGCTAATATAGTATTTAAACCACACTTGTCACCCTTTTTCATCCCTTTCATCCAAGCAGCTAAACATCCTCTCTAAAAGTACTAGTGGATAAGTAATTTTTTAGGTGCAAATAAGATCAACAGTTTATGTTACTTTATTTAAGAGGCTTTTTGCATTCAAAAATCAAGAATGTAATCTTAGGGTCCACGAGGCTGTGAAATATCACATCTGCGCAAGGTAATGCCCAGAAATAATGCTTCTTGTCTTGCTCATGCTATTATTTATCAAAGCCTTTTTCCAGCAAGACTGGAAAAAAAATATATTCTTTGCACTGACACCTTCCCGTTATCAGGCAGAAACTGAAATTCTAAAAAATTACTAGCTAAGTATGCTATATTCTGCATATATTCTATATATACATATATTGCATATATTCTATATATACATTCCCCTCCAGACATGCATCTTCCAACAGCTTCCCCACGTCAGACAGCTGATGTTGTCCCTCCTGTGGCAAAGACACCTGCAAGCGTTCACAGCAGCATGGAGGAGTGGTTACTCTCAGCCAGAGAAACAGAGCAAGGCTTCAGTACTGCAGCTCAGATATCCTTCCACGACAGGCTTATCCTCCCATGGCCATTGATACAGATAACACTGGCCCTGCCATCCTGGGGACAGGGAGATGAAAACTCAGCTGAAAACCTACTCCTAGAGTTACAATCTAGAATCACACACAAGTACATGCTCCTGTAATGCCATTGCCGAAACATTTATATTTATTTATTTTGAGTAAAGATACTGCAGTATCTAATGTTGTCATGTGCAAACAAGAACTCTTGGTATTTAATCCGTGTGTTTTCTCTTATAAATTTGAAGTGTTTCTGTAGCTGTAGGAAGGCAGGAAGGCTGGTTTGGATACACAGAGTGTAAGAAATCCCTTTGACATCTAGGATTTTCACAGTATGTTCTAGTGCTGCTGTTTTCCACAAAACCCTGCCAGTCCTACATATATGATCCCCATTATCTCATAGGGTGACATTAGAGATTGCAGAGAAAAAAGCTGTGCAGAGCAGATCTCTTGCATGACTGGGAAGATGACAGAGCATGGTGTACAGAGTGGGGTTGCAGAACAGCCCACAGCAGATCATCACTACTGACTCGTCCATGGGTTTGGGGTTATCTTTTTTTTGCCATCCACCAGTGGCAAGAGGAGTGGTGGGATAAACCTTTCTCATTATGCACCAAACAAAATATCATAATAGATATGATATTAACTTCCTCCATTAACTTCCTGTCTAAGATTCCTGTCTAAGACTCCCTACTTTTGTTCCCCATGAATTCTTGGCCCAGGGCTGCAGGGAGGGCTATTTAGCTGGTGGAAGCAGGGTGATAGGCTATAAGAATCTTCATCTCTGTCAGTCTGCCCAATAAGAAATGGTTTCAAACTTCCATCAAGAGAGCTGTTCCCAGGTGGTGGCTCCCAGGCACACCCAATACTTAAGCTCTGATACCTTATATTCTTTCTCTCTTATTGGGTTTTAAAGTGTTTCAAATACTACACTTGCAAACTGGCAGAATTTAACAGCTTTCAGCAAGTTGCTGCATTTCCTTAGTCAAAGGAGAGTGTTTGCCTGAGAGCAGTCCATTTTCCTAATCTATGTACTAGATGGTGAGACCTACTGGATGTGGGGCAGCATGGAGCCATTCCCTGTGACCTCGCATTCCATGCTGTTGATCTGGGACCGACATTTACGTCTCCAGGAATGTGAAAGAGGGACCCAGCTGCAGCACCTTGAGGACTTCAGCAGAAGACCCGAGGTCTCAGGGCAAGATGGTCTTTGCTGCCCTTCAGTGCCTTCCTGGAGCTGGGAGGCAGCCTGTGCTGGCACAAGGCTCTTGGGGACGTCCCAGCTCAGCAAAAGCAAGCCTTACTGATGAGACCCAGCAGCTCAGACCCAGCAGCTCAGACCTTACTGCTTGGTAAGGCAGCAGCCCCTGGGGCACACGGGAGGCCTTGGCTTCACTGGTGCCTGGGCTGCTCACAGGGCTGATGGGCATCCAGCACCACAGCTCCACCTGAGGACTCCGAGTGAAACAGGACGCAGGAGAAATCTTGCCGTGCTCAGAGCCAAACTTGGCCTCTGCAAAGGGTGAAGTCCCCAGCCTCCTGATGCTGCTGTAATCCTGGAGACATGGCATTGCCTTCTGGGGACTGGCATTCCCTAGACTCCCACAGAATTCAGGGAGGCAGGGGAGTGGAGGTTCCTCACTGCAGTGAGGTGGTGGCTGGACTAGAGAGCCCTGAGGAGGGAAGGGAGTTTGTAAATTGGGATGAGGGTGAGAATAAGTGGGTCTGCACCAGAGGGGTGATGAGAGAAGCTGAGGGCTTTGACAGAGTGCATGGACAGAGTGCAGGGGCTTATTGTACAGACATGATTCAAACAGCTTAAGAGGGGAGACAATTTGCAAGAAGAAAAACCAAACAAACTAACAAACACAGGAAAAAAAAAAAGCCACAAAAAATCAAAATCAGAGAAAAAAAAATAAAAAAAACCCCACATAACATTGTGGCAAAACCTTCCACAAGCCATATGCGGGCACAGGCTGCCGCCTGCCGGCTGTCTGACCACAGGCCACAAACCTGTTTTCCCAGGAAAAAAAAAAAAAACTCCTTACAGGCGAATCCAATGTTTAAAAGCCGAGTGTCAGAGGAGTGTCCTTGCTCCCGGGTGTTATGGTTTGACACTGGCGCAATGCCAGCGCCCCCATGAAAACGCACTTTCCTAAATAATTGCTGTGAGATGTGATCAGGAGCAGAGCAGAGCAGGCCTAAGCTTAATAACAAAGAAAAGAACTTTATTAAACTACTACTGCTATAAAAACTACAAACACTAAATCACGGATGAAGACTTCTTAAAATACTCTTCTTCTCACTTAATTTCTAAACAAACTTAACAGTGAGACACCACCCAGGATCCTGATCAAGTTGCCACCCTTCAGATAATCAATACTCAGTTTATTAAGGGAGACAGGAGTCTCTCTTGTGCTACAGACCCCCAGGAAATACAATTGCCACCCTTGTGTTTCCATGTCACACATGGCAACTGCCCGGAGAAAATCTGCCATGGTGACACTCTCCTTTCCATGTCACAGTGCTCTCACCACCGTGCATGGACAGACTGCTCATAGGGCTCCTTTAAGGATGCTTTACCAAGGACCAGAGAAAAACAGTTTAGTTTCTTATCTCGGGACTACAGTCCCCCCCATTTCCCCCTGGGGCCGAGGGTCTGAGAACAGAGAGCTTCTTCTTCTCTTCTTCTTCTCTGAAGACAGAGGGCCTCTCCACACTTTTTTCAGCTTTCCTCTGTTCTCTCTATTCTTCTGTTGGTAGTCACTGAAACAGGTCTCTTGGCCTCCCACCGCATCACCCTAAATGCAGTCTCTGTCGCAGGAGAATTTGGTTCAGTCTATGGCTAACAAGAGAAGTCCAGCCACTAGCCACTCCATCATCTCCTTCCACCCAAAAATTTCCTCTTCCATCATCTCAGATCCCAGACTGTCTCTCTTCTGCTTCAAATCAAGGAGGAGTAATATTTTACAAAGCCATCATTTCTCAGGAAAGGGTTAAAAGTTCAGACTCCCGGGATGGCTGAAATCTCTGCCCAGCAGCCGATTCCCAGGGCCAAGACTGGGCCTTCCCCCCCGCTCCTTTCTCCTCCGCCGGCAAAGTTACAGGTGCTGTCCGGACTCTCTGTCTCTTCCCTCTGGGAGGTGGGGGGAAATGACAAAGACATCTCCGCTTCTCTCCACCCTTCCGTCCACAGGAGCTGGCTCGGTTCCAGTCCTTCTACCCCTCGGCTCACCTCGACCAGGCCTCATGGCTTCCCCTCCCCCAGGGGCAGGGGAGATCTGCACAGCACCCTGACCAGAACCAAAGAGAGCGAGCTCTTGGGAGTTCCTGCTTTTAACCCCCTGTGTTCTCAGAGGCGTGTCCATACCTCCAGTGGTCACTCCAGGTGCCAATATCCAAACCTGACCACTGATTGGTTTGACCCAACTTCCTGAAAAAATTCACTTCCATGTCAAACCACGACACTGGGCCAGGGGGTGGTTGCAGCACCCGCCTAATGGTACGTGGGTAAAACATCTGTGATCAGCCAGCAGGAGCTGCTTCTGCAGGCACAGGAATGGTCGGACACAACATCCCATCGTGTGCAGGTGCAATGGGAAGCAGGTTGCCTGTATCCTGCAGGGAACTGACAGCACTGGCTCATGCACAAGCTACTGCAGTCAGGCCAACCTGACCTTAAGAATTTCATAGATGGAATCACAGATCAGTTTGGGTTGGAAGGGACTTTAAGAACATCTAGTCTACCCCTCTCATGGTAAGGGGCACCTTCCACTAGACCAGGTTGCTCAAAGCTTCATCCAACCTGGCCTCGAACCTTGCCAGGGATGGGGCAGGCACCCACAGCTTCTTTTGGAAACCTGTTCCAGTGCCTCACCACCCTCATAGTAAAGAATTTCTTCCTCATATCTAATCTAAACTTCCTCTCAGTTTGAAGCCATTGCCCCTTGTTCTATCTCTACATGTCCTAGTACAAAGTCCCTCTCCAACTCCCTTGTAGCTCCTTTGGGTACTGGAAATTGCTATTAGGTCTCATCAGAACCTTTTCTACAGGTGGAGGAACCCCAACTCTCTAAGCCTGTCTCCATCGGAGATGTGCTCCAGCCCTCCTGCTCCACAGAGCATCTCCATGGCCTTTCTCTGGGCTCCATCCAGTAGGTCCATGTCCTTCTTATGCTGGAGGCCCCAGAACTGGACACAGTACTCCAGGTGATTTTTATATTTTAAAGAGTCTCTTCTAGTTCAACAGAAGATGGTAGCTATTCCCACCATCAGTTGGGTATTAAGTGATCATCCTGTTCAAAGATTAATTTCCCCATTTAGGCTCTATGCAAAAGATCCCCATGAATTAGGATTTTTGGGGTTGTTTTTGGGGATTTCTTGTTTTGTTCTGTTTTGATTTTAAATAAAACCCTCTGAGTGTCTATGTTCCAATGACTAGGTCTTGTTTAGTATTTAGTTTAAAGAGTTGGTTTGGGGACCCCATGAGAAGAAGTCTTTGCTGAAAGAAAAATGTAAGTGAAGAGCTAACAGTCTGGACTTTAAGAGCAGGGAACACTGTAGGAATAATGACAATCAAACAAGCAAAAAAAAAATCCAGATAAAAGCCAGATAAAACAGTAATTTCCTTTTTCCTTTCTTATTACATCTGCCAAAGAGGTCACTACAAAACCCATTCATATAGACTTTTAAAGTGTCTAATCAGATACAGATAAACAAATTGCAGTACATTCTAAGGTTATCCTCCCTTTCACCACGACCTTTACCTCCTAGGTCCCTGTAGAGCCCATGGAGGTAGACAGGCACTGACCACCCAGCCTCCATCCAACTGGCCTGAGACAGTGTCAGTATACCATGCTTTAGGGTATTCCACCTGACCAATGAAAGTCCTGGAGGTCTGGGGGAGATGTGTGTTGTAAAGACATCTCAACTTTGGGGGACCTGATTTCCAGAAATGTCACTAGCTTAGCTGGAGGCAGTGAAAACTTAAAACCTGGAGCACCAAGTAAACCAGTTACGGGGAGCAGCTCAGGGGCATGGTCCTTTGAAGACTTAGTGAATGCTGTCACATCACTGAGCCAGTGCATACAGTGAAGTAGATTTCTTGCTGGTCAAACATCACTATTAACACAACAGCCCACTGAACTTGTTCTGCCAGGGCTATTCAAGTGTGGTAGTTGCATCATCTGTGCACAGGATCTGTGAGGCACTTGCACTGGAACCAAAATGTTGCCCACAACTTAAGACAAACAGGAGAGAAAAGCAGCTAAATACTATAAACTACAGTTTATGGGCTGAGAATTTCAGGGGGCTGTGTTAGAAATATGCTGTGTCAGGAGGAGAACGGTGTAACTTTGAAAAAGACTTTTTTGGATTTAGGTTTTGCTCTGGGGAAAGAAAGGAAGAGACACAAATACTAGAAACCACTTGCAAAATACAGCTGGAGACTCTACAGCATGTGCAGGTTACTCTGGTTAGAAGATGCCTAGAAATCAGGCAGTTATGGAAGGAAAAAGACTCAGTCTACTTCCTGTCACGATCCAAATGTAAACCCAGAGAAGGCTTTTTTCCTCTCCTTAAGCTATGCTTTTTATGCCATAAAGTTAATGTTTCTGTATTCTCTTAAAAATGAGAAATATACCATATCTCAAGAAAGATAAATAGCCTGCTGAGGTGTCCAGGGCCTTTCATTATACTTTTGTGCAAGAATGTGATATGAGTCACACTCATAAGTCAGACTTCAGCACTCAAACCCTGCTAGAGGACTTTTGAGAGCTTTATACTAGTTCTCTTTTGCACTTCATAAACTTTCCTTACGTGGTCATGGGAAGACGATGAGATCTCATATTCTTAGTTCATGTTGAAGAGTTTCTGTGGGTAACTGCCAAAGTCTCGAGGTAGAGACAGGCAAGAAACTCCCAACCCTGCAGCCTCTGTGAGGGTCTTCAGTCTCTGAAATCTTTCAGTACTTTGAAATCTTCAATGTCTTCCTTCAAGGTCTTTATTGATTAATACAGACTGATGATGTTATTTTATTTTAGGCATGTCAGGCTAAGTATATAGCAGTGTTATATCCTGTTATTTAGTGCGTATGAAGGTATTTATAGCTTCCTTTTTTTAGTTATGAGCAAGATAGTAGGAAGAGGTTGATTAGCTCACACTATATTTTGAAATAGTTAAAATAAGCTGGTTACTTTTTGCTTTGTTTCAGAAATAAAAAATCAGGATGACAGGTGGAAAAGGAATATCTTTATGGGGGGGGTGGTTGAAGAGTTTCTTAACTTTATTTTTCTAATGAATATTTTTCTAATAAATATTACATGTTCATAACAATTTATTCTTCAGACATTCAAGCTGAACACCAAAATCCTAAAAACAAAGTACAAGGAAAAAATGTGTTATTACCTCCCAAATGGCATGCCTAGATGATTGTTATACCCACAATGTCAATTGTTCTTATGTTTTACTTGATAAAGTGCGGGTGCTTGAAATTGCTGTAGCAGCTAGAATACTGATACACAATAAGGGTTCATGTCACATTTCTCCTGTTTGCTTTTAGCCTAAATTTACTTCATAAAAAAGGTGATGAAAAGGAGTCTCTTTGCACAAAGGAATTAGAGCCTCCATATGCCTTGGCAGCTGTATGATGGAAGAAAGGTGCTGCCAACAGGTGCAGAAGAGTAGAGTTCACGATATTGCTGATTTCTCCTTTATTGCAAACACACAGCAAAGCAGAATAAGACTTTTTCCTGGAGAACCCAGGTGCAAATGGAGGTAACAGTGGGATAGACTTGAAGTTTTCAGCTGTCCTCTTTGCCCTAGTATTATCAGGACTTTGGTTTGTGAAATGCCCATTGGTGCAGCAACTATTTCAAGTGATAAATAAAGCCACGTACTACTCTGGATTATATAATTATACTTTTGAAAATTATTGTAAAATTTCCATAGCCTGATAATATAGCTGGAGTTTTTACTTCACTGTAGGTAAAAATAACATGATTTGTCGATATTGACCATAATATATCCAAGATAATTAAACCAAAGAGGGGACATTAAGGGAGAGAAGTATTTTACATAGGTTCATTTCCATATTCAATGCTCAAAAAATGTTGTAGGTTTTGTTTACTTTTTTAAGAATTGCTTTATCTGTTTAAAAAATTGTTTCCTTCCTGTACTAAACAGTTTCATGGCTATATTCAGAAATTAATTATCACCACAGGACAAAAATATTTCCTGATTTACATTTATTTTTGCAATGAACACAAAAATAATATTCTTATGAGACCGTCATGGCAAAAAACCAAATCATTCTGGGAGCCAGACAGTGACTATGTAAATGGATGATTTCAAGCATCAGTAGTACTTCTTCTTTCCAGACAGCCAAAGGGATTTGGTTCTGTTCCTATCAAATTTTGTTTTGATTTTAGCCAGGAAGCGGTCAGACCTAATTGAGATAATAAGTCTGTTTGGATTAGAAATTTCAGTGGTATTCTAATAATCATTTCTGGTATAAATTAAAAACAAACTAAAGCTACATTGAGCAAGCAAGGGTGAAAATGAAAACAGATGCATTTACATCTTTCTTTTCTGGATTTGGGCAGTCTGTTTGCACCCTTCTGCTGAACAGAGCTTTTTACCTCCCTCATTGTAAATGAACCTGCTTTTATGTACATTCATATTTCTTAGACACAAATGTTCATGCAAGAGAAGGAAACACAGTATCCTCAATGAAAACTGGTGTGTTGTTGAGGTCACTGGTTCATGTTACAGTCCTGAAAAATTCATTAACTCCTCTCTCAGCTTTAAAGCATTTTTACAAAACCAAGAAGCTGAAAACACATACTGTGGGATGTAGATTTGTGAAACTGGAAGCTTTCTGGAGTGTTAAAGCTTATGAAAATCCAAATCCAAGCTAAAATGTATGGAATGTGAGTCTTGCCTTAGGGCTTTATCCAAAATATCCTGAGGTTAGGGAGAGTTCTTCCACTGACTTCACTCAGCATTGGATCAAGCCTTTCAAAGATGTAAAACAGAGGCTTGAAATACTTAGATTGTAGATGAGGTTTAGTTACAAAAAGAAATTGTCTGAGTTCCAAACTCGAAGGGGAAGCCTAAATGATGGAATCTCAAGGACAGAATGTCAAAATTACACAGAGAAACTGCATAGTGAATGTTGGCAAGCTGGCAGTATGAGCAGAGGAAATGTGAGAAGGGGACACCAGAGCAGCCCCAACCTTCAGCATGAGTAGCCATGTTCAGATTGATATATTTCCACTTTCTATTTCTGCTCCCTTCCTCCTCCTTCACCCATGGACAACACTCTTCTCATCTTGATGGGAATGTGATTATTTCATTGAGGTGAATTGTGAATTATTTTATTTAGGTATCCCTGGGAAGAAGATGCTTAAAATTTAGCACAGAAGCAGGACTTTCATACCTCAGTAAGTAGAAAGAGCAATAAAATCTCTTAAGTGTTCAAGTAATTTAAATGTTCAGCAACTGGGGATTGCTTTAAGCATTTAAGAGGAGGGTATGAAGCCACAGCCTAGCAGCTGCTGGAAACAGGATGGAATTTTAAATTCCCTGCTTTACTATACATTTAAGCTTGTCTCAAGGCTAAGGTGTACCTTGTCTGCCACATAACATTTTGCCATCAGATTTCATTCAGGAAAGGTATAAATTATTTTGATACTTTGAGGAAATACATTATTGTAGGAACAGGAACAGCCTCTGCTCATCAAAATGCTCAGCTTATGTGAGAGAACACCTGAGTGTGTTTTCCCAAAATAGGGAATGAGGGTGGCCTCTCTGTTCATATTATCTTAAGCAAGCAGCCCCCAGAGAGTGATTGCACGGGAGACAGTGCGTTCCTGGGCAGAAAGTTCACTGCACAGGAGCGTCATTAGCGAGCCCTTCTGAGAGTCATTCCAAGTCTCCAGAAGGTCTGCAGCAAGAATGCATTTCTGAAGTAGCTGCTTAAAGATCTGAGGGAAACTTGGCTGGAAGAACAGCCACATGATCCTCCAGCCCCTCGAGTATTTTTGGCTTTCAAACACTTAAGTCCAACGTGACATGACAGCCTTACACAACCGAAACCTTACCAACAACCAACAGAGTAAGTCACGGCTAAACAGAATGGGGAAGGAGACATTCACCCACCTTTCCCTTTCTTTATTTATGCTTATCAAAGCTTTTTAGCCTCTAACAGTTCGGTTGGAAGTGAAAACATCCCACAGTGGCTCTGGCTGTGGTGCAGGGCAGCGTGCCAGCTGACACCAAGTTGTCCCGAGCATGGATGAGCACTGCGAACATCTCATGTCTGGGCAGACCTACAGGCACAGACAACTCTGGGCTTTTGAAAAGTTTGGATGAGTTTGTTTTATCTCTAGCTCTAGCCCTCCATCATCACACTACCCCTTTAAAAATACCTAATGGATTATAGCCCCTGAAAAATATATCTTGCAAGTCGTAGAACTGAACAGAGGGCTGGAAGAAACTATCACCTTGTTGTGTGACAATTGGTATCACTCTGCTCTTGGTCCCTATCCTCATATTCTGGAAATGACACCCTATTCCCACTGTAGGATACAGGTATAAATAAGAGGAAATGAGATAAAACTGTAAGACCTGACACTCACGCTAATGGCTTTACACCCAATCATGAAGCTAGAACTAGATATATTTGCACTTACTCTAAATCCTATTTTCACAGTCAAAGTGGTGTAAATGAATGCTGAAGTTGGTGAGAATAAGGACAATTTATCTTCAAAAAGATAAATTCATCTCTCTAAAGTTTACAGAACACAGATTTTTCTTTATCTGATACAATCTAAAAATCTTACCCTAGCAGTGATCAGAAAGTGGAAGACAATTACTAGATAATCTCGTGCATCCCAAAGTCTTTGACTTAATCATGTATCACTCTTCAGGAGATCTGAAGATATTATGTATTATTCCAAGATATATATGAATTTCGCATCAAACTGCAGATATTTGTCTCTGCTTCATACACAACCATTGCTAGAGTATGGATAATTGTTAGATAAAATAGACTTCTTTGGATTTATCAAAGTTCACAAAAATTTCCTCATAGCAGAAATAGTTCTGAGTTAACAGAGCAACAAAGAGTTCTAAATAATTGACTTCTTCTGACAGCCAAGTTCTTTTAAAACAAAATATCAGTTATTTGAAATTAATTCGAGTCTCTTTGATGCTCAGAATTGCAGCTAAACTTATATTTTTTAGTAAAGTCCAAAATTCTTTTAAAGGGTTCATGAAATGTGTTGCATCCAAAATGATAAACCTTTGGGTTTTTTTTTTTTTTGGGGGGGGGAAAGTGGGTGGGAGTACTTTAAAGCAGTCTGCAGGTATACACAGAATAATCTGATTACCAACAGAATTAATTAGTTTCTCATCTGTTTCATTAAAGCAAAATATTGGAGCACTGGGTTAATTTCTACAACAGAGTATAATATGTGCTTAAACAAAACCAATACACATGAAGAGGGGAAAAGCTGTCCACAATGTGTGAATGGCTGATAAATATATGGACCCCATTTATAAAAGAAAACATAACTTTGTTCCTTTCAAAATTTAAGAAAAAACAGTAACAACTGTTTAGCCTCAATATTGCTGGAACTCGTGTGAGAAGTTTCTCTTTGAGAACATAGACTCCTTTAGTCTAGGGTTGCATGCCCCAAAATTATTGTGATACCTTTGCTTAATGGCAGAAATGTAATTTGAATTTTTATGGCTGAAAATGGTTTTTAAGGCAGTCTACTGGGCCCATTCAGAGAAAATATCTCTGCAAAGAGACCCAGGCAAATAGTGAGTCCAGGAATAAGGATTGAAATCTATTTACTGATTTTTTTTTTTTAATGAATCTATATATCAAAGAGCTGTGGCCCTGCAAAATGGTCCGGCATTGAACGGACAAAGCAAGGCTACAATATCCTGCACCATGTAGCAAAAGGACAAATACGATCCCTGAAGGTAGAAGCAGGTAGGAATTGAGGTTGGTTTTTTTCCCTCCATGTAAGAGTTTGTTTCTCGCCAAGTTCTGCGTAAAGTTCTGGGGTCCCCTTTTGGAATAGAATTTGGAAGGAAAAAGGCAGTATAGGGGGAAGAAAAAAGCAAACAACCTCCATTAATATAACTCAAGAGGTTGAGAAATGCCACACCACAAGAGAGATTGAAGGTATTCCGTCTGCTCCCACTTTTCAAAACAAAAAAAAAAAAAAAAAAGGGTGTAGCAATGACTCAGTTACTGGGCCACCTTCACAGAGGCAAAATATCTGGTTCTAAAAGGGTTTTGAACTCAATGGAAAAGGCATGACAGAATGTGAAGACTGGAAGCCAAGGGCAAATAAATTCAAACAGCAGATACAGCCTGATTTTTATTAAGTTTTTTTTAAGTCATCACACTGATTAGGTACTGAAACAAACTACTGAGGACAGCAGCCTGGCAATGTCTTCTGGACTGCAGCTATCAGTGGGACATCTGCTTAGACAAGGCATGGCTCTCAGTCCAGCACTTGGAAAAGTGGCAGAAATGTGCAAATGTGTGATAAGAATGTGAGAGATGGAGTCAAGGTTCCCCCTCAAGCCCCAAATGCTATGAAAGTCCAGCTGTACAGATTTACTTTTGGTCCATGATCTCAAATTCGTTTGAGGTTAATTTTCCAGCTCAGGAAGTAAATCAGTCTCAGTATCAACTGGAATTTGTTTTTTTAGACTTTAGCTTTGCAGATCTTTGATTGTGATGAGGGAAAACAGAAATGGTTATCACAGCAGAGAAAAGTTCTTTTAAAAATCCTTATGGTAATCTGTTCCTTTTGGATCTATAAAGCCTTAGGAGGCTTAGTTATAAAAAAAGCATCTAGTTATTGAGGGTTTTTTTGTACATTTACATGTTTTAAAAGCAATGCTTCTGACAGCAATTTTCATTGAATATTATTATTAATAGAGCCACTCAGCAATAAAATAGGAAGCTGTAATCACACTCTACATGCTTTGCCAGCCCTTGACATGGGCTGCATGTTGGAGAGGTGTTGTATTGAGACTATCTTTTTTTTTTCCTTTCTTAATAATAATAAAAAAAGATAATAAAAACCTGTCTTCAGAATTTCTCTATAGAAGGGGAGAACTCATTAGCTGAGAGACACACAAAATGCAGAGAGCTTGTTATTCTTTTGTGATGAAGATACCACATTTAGGCAGACATAGTATTTTAACTGGATTTTCCAGCAGTAAAAGGCTCTCAAAATAAACCCTTCAAGGGAGGAGAAGGATGACTCTGCTCTTTCCCTTTGAGCCCCTGTGCCCAGTGGGATGTCTCTGGGTCTTTGACCCTCGTGATTCCAGCCCCAGTGGATTGGCTCATTCACCCTCCCGGTAGAGGAGGAAGATTGATGATGATGATGATGATGATGATGATGATGATCGTGATGATGATGCCTGCAGCCTCCCCTCCCAGCCCCAAGCTGATGAACCAGCAGAAATGCCTTCCAATAAGTCATGCCAGAGAGGGATTTGGTTATGTGCTCGTCTTGCCAGCCCAAATCTTGTTTAAAAACTGAAAGGCCTCGGGCCCTGTTTCTCCTGGGGAGCTGCTAAAAGGGACCCTTGTGCCTCAGAGGAGCTTTCTGGGCTTGGTGGGACCCTCAGGCATTCCCAGGTGGGGTCCCACCCAGTACCCACACGTGCACAGATGCTTTACTGCAGCTCATGCAGGGACTGTCCAACACCCTTGCAGAGGATGTCACTGACCCATGCTGTGGTTCTAATTCTCTGTGTGGCATAATAAAGGATGCTGCAAAATGAAAGTAGAGTGGCTTTTCTTCCTTTTAACACTCAGAGTATGGGTAAAAAGCTCATGGCAATCTACTTTCTCATGTAACTTTAACATCTTTTGCTCTTTAATGTCCCTTTCAATGGCAATGAGATTGAGTATTCCTTCAGCAAGTCTGCAGATGGCACAAAGTTGAGCAGTACAGGTGACACAACAAATAGAAGGGATGTCATCCAGGGAAACCTGGGCAAAGCCTCAGAAGTGGGCCATAAGAACCTCATGAAGTTCAACAAATCCAAGTGTAAGGTGCAGCACCTAGATCAGAGCAGTCCCAGATATGAGGCCAGACTGGGAGAAGTAGTCATTGAGAGCAAGCCTGTGGAGAAGGACTTGCAGGTTCTGGTGGACAAAAAGCTGGACATGACCCAGCAATGAGCACTCACAGCCCAGAAAGCCAATTATGTCCTGAGCTGCATCAAAATCAACATGGGCAGCAGGGCAAGGGAGGGGATTCTGCCCCTCTGCTCTGCTCTGCTCTGCGCTGGTGAGAGCCCACCTGCGGTGCTGCATCCAGCTCTGGGATGTCCAGTACAAGACAGACATGGACCTGTTGGAGCAAGTCCAGAGGAGTGCCAGAAAAATGATCGCAGGACTGGAGCAGCTCTCTTCTGAAGAGAGTCTGGAATAGTTGGGGTTGTTCAGCCTGGAGAAGAGAAGGCTTTGGAGAGACCTTATAGTACCTTCTACTACTTAAAGGGAGCTTATAAAATAGATGGAGAGGGACTTTTTACACAAGATAGAGACAGGACAAGGGAAAATGGTTTCACACTAAAACCACTAAGCTTCATTGTGTTTTCTACATGCATGGAAATTAATTGGTTTAATATTATTTACTTTGGACCATTTAAGTTAGTGAAGCTGAAGCATGTGTGTCATGTCAGAGTTGAGTCATAAGTTCACTTAAGCTATAAACAGTAAGGTAAGAAAGAGATGCAAAGAGGTGCTATGAGGAACAGTGAGAGGGAATGGAGAAAAAAAAAGTGATAGCTGACATCCTCAGTCATATAATCTTCAGTAAATACAGGAGTTTCATCAGGATCTTATCAGACATGTAACTCAGGATAATTTCCTTACCACTTACCTTACCAAATACACAGCTTCTAGCACCTTAACAGCCCCTATGTCCAACACAAGAAAAGGACCAAGTATGAAATCTGATACACAGAAAATGTTAGCAGAAAAGTTTATTCTCATGGCATTAATGACCACACAGCCTTTATAAAGATATGCACTCTGAAGTTATAACCTTCAATATATATTGGGCACATATGGGTGCTAGCATGTAGGTATACAACACCAAAGATGTCCCATGCTGGCTGGAGAAAAGTGACCAAGTGATGCACAAATTAGTATTTACCAGCTGAGAATTTCCTTGAAAACCGAAAAAGGAGTGTATGAGGAGTGTCTTCTGATACACCAACTCCTTGCTCAGCGCCAGACCAAATTAGGTGTGATTGTATGTAAAGTTTTTCTAGTTTTTTTGATGACCAGTTGCCATTTAGATTATTGTGAGACTCTCTGGCCTCTAGCTAAAGCAACCAGTGCCACTGCAAAGCAAAGTTCACCTAGTTACAGAGTTTCAGACACTTTGGGTTTTGATTAGGAATTGAAACATCAACTGCATTTGGGTGGATCACACACAGAGAGTGTAAAAGGGAAGCAAAAAACTGCTTTCAACATGGCCAAAGAGAGATACTAGACAATCGACCTAGAAAAGAGAGAAGTACACCATTTGTTCTGGGCTGGACTCCAGGAGGAGTCAGGAACAGAAGCACACTACAATATCTCATATATCACCCTGCATTGGCTTTATTGTTCCAAATAGTAATAAAAGAAGACAAAAGTACTCCCTGAGCCACCTGTGGCTACATCTGTGTTAGTAACCGATGTGGCACAATAGGAATGAATCTTTAGGGTGAAGGACTGGTGCTGAATTCCGAAACCGTACACTATTTACATCTCAAAAAGCTTTAGTGGAGACTGTCCCTTGTGTGGTACCATGGACCCAGCAGTGGTGAGAGCATGTCTTTTGGTTAAATCTCAGCTGCAAGTCAAGTTTGTGCACTCTGAGATTGTTCCCCTACACAAACAAAAGCACATCACTGGGGAGTGCTGTGAAGATTCGGTTCAGACAAACACTTCTAACCCACCTTTCGGTGTGCCCAGTAAGACTGGAACTGGCATCCACAAGTAGTCATATAAAATTGAGGAAAGGAAAATGTATGAAAGATTAGCACCCACATCCCAAAAAGAAAATATTACAAATTTGCAACTATAGACACCACTAGTTAAGAACTCCTGAAAAACTGTCATCAAGGATGGATTGAAACAAGTCATCCTGTCCCCTCTGGCAGATCCAGATAAAACTGCCATGGATGGGGTGAAAAAGTTCACTGCTTAGTGGATTTGGGGAGCTAACAAGGACAATGCACAGAAAACATCAAGGACAGAAAGCAAATTCTTTAACACATGGTACATTAAAAAACCACATTCATTGATATCAAAGTCCATAGTGTTCACTGAAATTACTCAGGTTCCTTCTTGAGAAGAAAAATGTTACAGCATTGTACAATGCTCAGGAGGAAAAGAATGCTCCCTAACAAGCTGACACGAAATGCTAACACAAAAAAGATCACCAAGGTTACAGATGTAGAGCAACAGCCCTCAGATTCTTAAAACAAATAAGAGTTCTAACTGGAAGTGGTTGGGTATGTGTGACTGTTATATCTCTTTTTTCAAAAATGTTTCTCTAAGTCTAAATTCACATTTACTTGTTTTAAACTCCATTCATTTCCTGGTTTTTATTGTTACTTATCTAGGAAAATTGCTTGGAGGCAGGCACAAGCATGATGCACAAGCTGCTGCCCAAACTTGCATATGAACTTAAAAGCCTGCAGCCGAACAAAACAACAAATACACAATGAAACAAGAAACTCTCCTTTCATTCCCCTCCTCCATTGAAATATTTGCAAAAATATTTCCACTCAAAAACATGTGCATTAGATTGTAAGACAGTCATTAGGATACGTGATCGTGTGAGGATGTAGTATGTGTACGAAAAACCACAGCACTGCTGCCAAAATGCAGCAAGATTAAAGTTAAGGCACTGCACAGCAAATCTGCTTATAGCCATCCAATGCCATACTTAGAGACTGACCATCCTAGAACAGCTCAAAACTACATCCCCTGTGCCCTAAATCCCATGTCCTGCCTTCCACAGTCTACAGAGACTTGCAGCTCCTGAGCAGACAGCTTTGTTCTCCACAGCCCATCGGACTTCCAGGGCACGAACACACCCAGACACCTACTGAACCCATGAAAACACCAACTGTCCACAACTTCCTGATGCAAGGAGCTCCTGATCCATGACACTTCATTGCAAGTGATATTTTATTAGAATAAGGTTTTTCCTAGACAACTGCAAACATTCTGGTTAAAAACAAACCAAAAGAGGGACTCTAAAATCCCTCTTGGGACTTCTTTGGAAGACCAAGGATTTCTTGGAAATAGAGGGAAACTGGGTTAAAATATCTGGTCCAAAACTAGATTTGCACTTGAATGTCCCACCAGACCAGCATTTGACTTGATGTTGGATACTACTGTTAATCTGCTAATATGTACCTCTACAAGGTGGTGGAACTACATGAGTTTCTGCAAACTGGTTGACCATACCAGTTTCTGTGCCTCTCCTCTTTCAGAGAAAAGAGCACTTTTCAGCCTGTGGTCATGGCACTAATCTCCTGTGGGTAAAATGAAGCTTGAAGTTTCTTTCTTCCCTGGAAGATCAGAAGCCACCTGAAGCCTCACTGTGAAGGAGAAAACAGAATCAAGAACAGCCCAGGCTGGAAGGACCTTTGCGGATTGCTTAGTCCAGTCCCTGCTGAAACTAGTCCTGCCTTCAAAGTTAGCCAAGGCAAATGACAGACCACAGTACTATCAGCCGGAGTACCCAAAGCAGGTCAATGTTTGGGCCAGGCTCTTGCTGAGCATGTGAATCCAAGAGAAGGGAATGGGCTCCCCGTAGCGAGTGGGTTTATGTCTCCTGGGAGACACAGAAAGGAAGTTTGTGTATCTCGAGGCCAAGTTCAGCACAACCATGAGAATGTCCTTTAGAGAATCTTCATGATGCCTCCTATTTCTGAATTCTTTATTTCATCTTGACACCAATGGGAAATGTTTCTGAAGTGTCACAGTGTCTAAGGACCAGGAACCTAATCCCCTCTCTCAAAGGGTTTAGGTCTCCTTATCAATTTGCAAGGTCTGTTTTCTAATATAGGTCCTTATTTTATCAAGTGACTCATGAAAAATTTATTCTTCACTCCATCTCTGCAAGCCACCACCTGAAACTATACCACAGGCATGCCAGGCGAAGGCCAGACCCCATCACACACAAGAAGAGCCAGGGCACTTGGCTGACTGACACTCACCCATCAGCTGACCAGCCAGACAGTTATGTAAAATTCCTCAGAGAGCAGCGAGGCATTCCTGGTCAGACACCACAGACTAAGGAGCAGCTGGATGCAATACCCGCTGTGGGAGGAGGTGGGGATCCACAAAACAGGCTCTTATTTCCCCACAGGCTTACTGAAACCCCCCCTGGTTCCCTGCTCTGCCAGAGCCCCCCTCAGGCTGCTGCATGAAGAGCCATTTGTGGGCAGTGAGTTTGTCCAGCTCAGATAAAAGATAACTGTCCACTCCTGGCTATAGTTGAGCCCTTTTTCTTCTGTGTTTCTGAGCTTCTTAGTGTAACACTCCAGGAAAAAGTATTTCAATAAGAAATGATATCTGCTATGTGAGACACAGGTTTCTATATTAAACTAGCCCCAGTCAGCACACTACAAAATTTTAAAGTAAATGAAGTAAAGGCATACAAGCACAAGACTGCCAGTTTTGGGGGGAAAAAAAGTATTAGCAGTTATAAAAGTGAGTATAAAACACCAGCACAAAAAAAAAAAAAAAAAAAACAGGACCAAAACCTAAGGGGTGGGTCTTTCTTTCTTTCAACAGATTTTAAGAGACTGAGCCTATTATAGAAAAAGTCAGGTCCTTGACTGAAGCTTGAGCCATGTCTGAGGATATTTAGGGCACTCCCAATAAATTTTCTTGTGCTTATTAGAGAGTGTGTTTAGCTGCCTCATTTTTTACCGGAGCAGTACTTAAGTGTCTCTGCCTGTCCCTGCCTTGCCAGTTTTCAGAGCTTTAACTTTTAGGCACTCAGCTGTCTGTCCATGTATATTCCAAGGCTTAATTTCACAAAATAAGAGAAATATCACTTTCCAATTGCAGTGATATTTGTATTCAAAGCTCTGTAATTAGCCCCTGGTCATTCACAACTGCCAGGTAGAATTCTTCCTGCTACTGGTGAGACAGAGCAAGAAAGATTAATTGCCTAATAAGGAAATTAGAAGACAGTCAACAGTGATTTACAAAGATACATTTTGTCCTTGAAAAGGTAAAAGAAAGCATATTGCTGGAGCTACCAAACAAGTAGAAACTATTTTTGCTCAAGACAGCTCCTTAACCACAAATCTTTCTGTATATGTTCCTAAATACAAATGGCAAACATTCAAAAGTGCTTTGAGTGAACATTACTGATGATGAACATTGCTGATCATAAGTGATACTGCTTTAAAAAATATTTCTGCCTCCAGAACTCTGATTAGACTGATTAATGCAAATTTCAAAATTACTCATTTATCATGAGATCTCCACAGTTTTGTGGAATTTATGGCAGCTTTTATAGCATGGATTGTACTAGGAACTAAAACTAGAGACCCAAATTAACAGACACAGTTTGTAAATATAAAGCAGTAGAGACAGGCATGCAAACACTAAAATGACTCTTTGATAATCATACAATTATTGGATGATGTCTCTACAGATGAAGAATTATTGCCTCAATTATGCTTATGCCTATAGACTCTGATTGATGTCTGACTTAAGAGAGGATGTAGTTTAAGAGCAGTAGTAGCTTGTCAGCTAGGCCTTGAACAGCTGTATCTCTCCAATTTATACATAGTGTATCTTTTGGAATTTTTCACCTTGTATGTGCTCCATTTCCAAGAAAATGGAAAAATCTCAAATATTTTTTATGCTTGTGCTATGAATTAAATATGGTTTTCACAAAGCAGTTTAACCAATCCGCCTGTTCTGATCAAAAAGCAAATAGCAAACTTATAAAACTACTGTCATAGCAAAAATGCATTTCTAGGACAAGCAATTACAAAATGCTGTATTTCTTTACATCTCTGAAAGAGAACCACTTTCAGAGGAAGAATCACCCATAAATGACCTTTAAGGGTGTTCAAAAAAAAAAAAGGGTCTGGCTCCAAATGTCACATTTATATTTCTGCTTTGATTCAGTTTCAAACAAACCAGTGAAGTTCCTAGCACCCCCACTAAATCAGCTCCCACATGGTGCAGCTGGAACTGCACCTTCAGTGCACTCACCCTGCTGCTCCTCCTTGCAAAGCACAAAATACATCCCAGCTGTGCCTCACACCCTATGGGATAGCTGATAGCTGCTTCCCTGCACAGTAATTAACAAATCCATGCTTTGTGTGAAGCAACCAGAAAGACCATAAACCATGGAAAAAGAATAATCAATGCTGTTGTCAATTCGGAAGTTGCAAGTTGTAAGACTTATCCTGCCAAGATTCTTAATTTAATTAAAAAAGGAATGTAGCAGATGCATTGTCTATGTTACCATAAAACAATAATTATAATTATATGTGTAAAAGAGGTGAAGTTTTCTGCTACAAGCACTTGATGTCAGAGAGAAATGGTTAGAGGATACTTCAAGCATGGCATCCACAGGGTGTGCTGGCAGGGCTATAGATCAAATAAATGCAACCATAATTACCCCTCCCAAAAGAGTAAAAATTTGCATGAGTTTATGCAAATTAGCAAAGGCAATGAGCATCAAATGAGGCCTCTACAGCGTTGAGCCGACATACGTTGCAAGGCTCTGAAGTGACATATCACCATGAAATAAGAACATCTGCTGTCAAGGGACGGAGAGGGAGAAGGGTGGTAGAGAAGGCTGGGGAATGGCAAGCATACTGAAAAAACCTATGGACAGATGTCTCCATGCCCTCCTTGGTCCTGTGCCATGTACCTAATGAGAATCTTCAGTAGCCCCTTGACCTTTTGCCCTTTCAGATGCTCTGTTTTAAAAACCATCTTCTCTGACAGAGGTGTCCAAAGCCCCAGAAACCCTCACTGTGGTTGTTGCTACCAGCTATCAAGGACTCCTCTTCAATACTTGTTTTGCTCTTTTTTACAGGCTCCTGAAATACCACAGACCTGGTACCTAAACCAACTGAATGCTGCAGAAGGATTTTTGCAAGCCTACACCATCTGTTGATTGGTGCCCTGAAGCTGGCTTCAAAACAAGCTGATGCATGCAAGAAAAAGTCATTCATCAAGCAGAAGGTACTGTACCCTGCACAGGAGCATCCATTCATTTGCTGAACAGGAACACTACTTTTATTTTATTCCAGGCTATCTTTACTTATCGAAATAGACATCCCTTTTTCTGCTCTTTTTTGATAGGAGAATGATGGGTGCAGTCATATTTTTGTAGAAATCAAGGCATTCAATCTTTTCAGCAAGATCACAGAATCAGGGCTAAAGCATGGAAAGCATGAAAACCCAGATGTTGATTTATGGCTGAATACATTTTTATGTCATCATATCTTAGACTGAATGGATGGTTTTGGCAGGAATTGTGTAGCTTTTTAATGGATGCAGAATGTTTTTTCTTTTCTCAGGCAAATTAAAATATCAGTGGGTTCACTTCTCTTTCCTGTTTGATTTGTTCCTAGCTGGACACACAGATTTTAAAGCAACTGATGATCCTACAATGACCACATTAAAAAAAATAAAACATCTGCTAACCATTACCACAAAGCTTTCTGGGGCTTCTGAGATAATGTTCAATTTATCCCTGCTCAGAGCAATGACACACAGAGTGTGCCTGACAGAAACAGCAGGGTTACTGCAGTATTCTATCTCCTTTGCCCAGAAATTGTAGGAAAGGTCATCTAACCTTTGCCGCACAGATTTCAGCAATTTTGTTTTCTAAGTAGGACAGGCTGACAGGGTTTTGTAAAGCTCTTGCAGAAGAAACCAGGCCATCACTGCACCGATACGCAAACTTTATTGCACTATTAACACAATGTGTTGAGAACAATATTTGCTCTTGTCTCAATTCCAATCTTCCCCTTTTGTTTTTAATTGAATGAAATAAGCAGAAATTAAGACAGTTGCTACCTTTTCCCTAAAAAATATACTGCCTATATGGCTATTCTACGAAATGTACAAAAGTAATTTACCAAAATCCCTGCAGTTTAATCTATTATGTGAAAGAGCAAAATGGCCAAATCTTAACAGTAAGAACCTGAAGGCTTTCTGCTGTAACAGGATTTAGCAATAACTTTTAATTGGCAGTTCAAAGTTAATCCACAGGGGAAAATGTGATCTGGCAAAAGCAGTCAGTCACAGAAAGGAAAAAAAAAAAAAAAAAAAAGAAAAAAAAACCAACCTACAACTGTAGGATTTTTTTTTGTCAGTATTTTTGCAGCTATTGTTATTGAGAAACATTATAGAAATAATTGCTGCATTGTCTCAGTCTAACAAGGCTCTTCTTCTGTGATACATTTTATCCCTTTTGTACTTTCCTCTACCACTGAAAATGGGCAAAAGTTTCATGTTTCAGTTCTCCTAGTGTATATATATATATATATATATATGTGTATATATATATTTATATATGTAGCTTTATTTAACATACCTTCTGAAGGAAAAATCATAAACAAATCCCTTAGACTAATGCTCTCCTCTTCCCTTTTTCTCCTTTGACATCAGGCCACAAGCCTAAATTTTCCTTGTTTCTACTCAAGCAGCACCCAAAATGTTTGCAGTGAGGAACCATTTCTCCTCCTAGATTTAGCCTAGGAAAAGCCCATAACACAGACAATTTTTCTGGATTGTACTCACCAGGATCTGTTCAGCTCTAAATGTCAGCAGTTCTGCCATCCGTGGTTTCTCTTCTTTGTTCCAGTGATGTTTCAGACTAACTCATTGTGTCCTGCTCAACACAGAAGACAACATAAGGGTGCCTCAAGAGAAAACTGATGAGGTCCAAACCAGCCTCCCACCAGCAGACCAAATTCTGCATTGAAAGCTGAGCTTTTGGAGGCTTATGGCAGTTGTCCTCATGGAAATACTAGGAATTTTGAGAAGACCACTATTTTTGTAAGATTTCAGAAAATAAGTAAGCATCTGTGTTTCATCTATGACTGTATTAAGAAACACAGAAAGTTTCCTACGTGTTAGCTGAACAACTCTCAAAAGCTACAGCTCTTCAACATCTATTTCATATGAGCTACAGATTTTATTTTTAAAAAAATATACAGGTAAACATTGCCCTTAAAAAAGGCTATAACTACATTTAAGTGACTGATCCCCTGACTTCTCACCTTAAGTTCCATTGAAAACCAAACATCTACAGCTAATTTGTAAAACCTCAAGCTCTTGGGAAGTGGGGAAGTTTTGCACTTTTACTCTTCCAGCAAAAGCAGGGCTGAGCAGAACAGACCAGCCCATTGTTGGTCTGCAGACTGCTCCCTTGCTGGCAAACTACTCCAGCAAGGTGACTGGAAAAATCACAACAGCTTGTTACAAATACAGCTAACATGAATAAAATCCGTGAAAAGGAATGCTTCAAAAAAGTGATTCAATTTTTACTGAATCATTTTACCTGAGACATATATTCACTCCACATTAATGTGCTATCTGCAAACACAGATCTAGATAAACTTTTTAAACACAAAGCTTCATGTTTTACAGATCATCTAGTCCAAAAAGTAAGCCTGAACTTCATCCCTTACGCATAAATGGAGTAAGAAGGGCAACAATAAACTATATTAACAATAGCAAGAAGTTTGAGTCCTTAAAGACTCTACAATCTAAAATAAGTTAAAACAATCTTTTAAATATAAATATCCTAGGAAAGGTTAATTTTTGAGACAATATAAAGGTAAATAGGAACACAACTAAAAACAACTGAATATTATAACATACACTCCATGTGGCTCAGTGATGTTTTAAAATGCTGAACACTCACGTACACATAAATGCTGTCCAGAGACCCTTCACTAATTGCAAATTTTGATCAACTTTTAATATGAAATATTTTATTGCACATATTAAAATTAGGCTCACAAAATAACAGAATAGCATTAAATTAGGAAACATTTCTTGTAGAAAAATAGCATTTTACCTGCTCTTTTGAAGAACTCTTGAAAAAGTTCTTTTGTTTGGAAAGAAAAACCTGAAAAATTAAAAAAAAAAAAAAGGATGCACAGATGTCAAAAATAAAAGGTTTGGTTCAGCTGCAGGAGCCAAGAGGTGCCCCTCGCTTTCTGAAGAGAGAGTTTATTTAGGTAAATAACTTTGTTGCAGTGGAATCCAGCTCAGTTCTTTGTAGTAAGCATCTCTGGATGGGGAGAGAGTGACATTGCATTCTCTGCACACTCATAAATGAAGCAGGAATTCCCAGATTTGCCATCATGTGATTTCAGTGAGGAGCTAGCACTCGACTTTCTCCCAGAATCCGTTACTCTCTGCGCAAACACGGCTCTTCCAAAGCCTCAGATGGCCGTAACAAGTGGCAGAGAGAGAAAGAGCACACAAATCATGATTAGCCTCACTGAGCAGACAGACACTTTAGGCAGGAAGCAAGAGGAGAACTGAGCAGAAGTACCATTGTTAGACTGCCGCAGAAGTTAAAAAAGAACAATTTTAGCAATTTGTACTTGGAAAAAATGGGCATATTGGGGAGGGGTAGGGTGGTGGGGTGAGATTTAAGGGGGCAGGGAGGGGGAAACTCACTTTTTCAGCCATCAGAAATTGCTAACAAGATTATCCTGACAAACACTTGTTCTTTATACCGGAATTTCAAAGGTTTACAAATGCCACTGTAGTACTCAGCGGGATAATAATTAATCACTACATTAGACAAAATCTTTTTGTCTGTATCAGACAAAAGCTGATAAAAGATGATATAATCTACACTCTACATGTAGTATATGCCAACTGGAGAAACAGATGCTACATTAATTTCAAGGCTACAAGCAGACTACAGCAAAGGAAAATAATGCAACATTTATTCTTCATAAAGAGAATGATGCTATTGACATTTTGCCTTGAATAGCTGAACGTTATTAAATAGCAATGATGGGTTCTGCTAGCTGAGCCTTCCTAAAGAAGCAATTGTTACTGAAAGATGAGTAACCATTTTTGACCTTCTAATATTTAAATATGAGATGAACACTTCCAGCTCCCTCAAGATCATCCATGAGGTCATCAATAGTTATCTCCAATGTTCTCATTTGGTGAGCATCATGGATGTACATCCATGGCTTGTCTCCCTGGCTTCTGGGGAGAGCAGCTTACTACAGAATTCTGGTGAGAGAAAGCAGTAAGGTGGACCATTGTGCAATTTCTATTAGTGTTCCATTTGTGCTGGGGGTAGTTAGTCATCCAAACGTGTGTTTTTCAAAGCTTTTTTCCTTCTGTTTTATTTTTTCCCATAGGCTGTAGAGTACATACAACAGATGCAACACAAGTTCTAGTTTAATCTGATTGTCTACAAACACCAAAGTGACAACAGCTTAAGATATAGGAATTTATTCATATTCCTGTAACTCAAGAAGTAACTATCCATGTTTTGTGAAGGTGAATTTATTTATATCTATCCCCATTATCACAGTTCAACTACCCCCTGACTGCAGTAGTGGGCCAATAGATCTGCCAGCATGAGAAACATCTTTTTAATCACAGAAAATATAATTTCCATGAAAACATTAATGTACAGGTGTCCTCCCATCCAATTTTATGCAGACAAGTAAAACAACTTCTTCTTTCAAAGATTATTCTGATACAAAAAAAAATCCCTTTATTAAGATAAATTATTCACCTTCAACTTTATAACAATTCATTTGTGTTTACATTGCTTGGGTGCTTCAGCCATGAATGAGGACCACAGAGCTGCAGATGCTGTAAAAACAGAAAAAGGTGAAGTGTCCCTCTTTACAGGTCATGTAAAATGCAGAAGACAGCACAGTAAGGAGCAAGTAAGACATCACTGATTTGTATAGTAATTGTAGGATTTCCAGAGGGCACACATCAAAGGGATACAGACTGTGTACTGTGACAGTTCACCAAACAAACATCACCCCATTTAGCTTACATTTCCATTAAGACTTGTGCTACATCACCGAGTTAGCCGTGATAACAGTGGAAGGCCAGGCAGAAATCCAGAGTTAGTTGGAGGATGCCACACACAATGGAGCTGGCAGAAACACTCCAGTTTAGTGGCAGGTTATTGGCATGTGGAATACTGTGGCCTTTATTACACTCATAGTAACCATTTGTGATATTCTCATTTATTCCAGGAATACACTGGAATGGTGAAAGCTGGGGACATAATGTTAGATGCCTTTATATTGTTGGGAAAAGTTTTTGTCTTCCCTAATTCTAATAGTAAATTTAAGGAAATAAAGCAAAGCATTTTATATTTGTACTAGACAAGGTGGTACTTGCTGCTGATGTCCCAAGTGGAAGGAACATCAGACCTTGCATTTGCAGAAGGATCTGCAATGAGAACAAAAATATTCAAAAAATACTAGTTAATTATAAAATCATATCTAGAAAAGACTGGTATTTAGGATTTTAAGTCTCTAAGTCTGTAGAGTGAAAGAGGAGCTAACTGGGATCTGGACTCAGATCACTTTTCTAATACCAAGTTCTTACCCAGTCTTGTTTTCCGCAGAACTAGCCAGAGCTGTGTGGCAAGCCAGGGCTGGTTCTGGTTGTCCGTCTTTTCATAGGAAAAAATGGGGGTTCCAAACCCGGATCAAGGTTTTTATGGAGAAAATTCTGGGTTTGAAGCTGAGATAGATAGATAGATAGATAAGATTATATCCCGTGCATTCTAAACAAGTCCCTGCTAGAAGTGAAGGAAGGACTCATTTCTCAGTAGAGAGTAAGCTCCTGAAAACAGAACGGCTGTTGTGTGAAACTGCAGAGCTCAGACCAACACACAGGGACTTTCGCATTCCTGCTGGACTTTCGGGGCAGGGGCAGAGGGGCTGGCAGGGCAGCCCGGCAGCAGCGCCTACCCCGCAGGAAGGGGCGACTGCTCCAGCCGCCGCCCATCCATCCTGGCGTGCTGCCCCTGCTGTGCCAAAGCTGGGTGGCGAGCAGCCGCGCCGCTCTCCTTACGACACACACGCCTCAAATAGACAAATTATGCCAGCCTGCCGTAGGGAGGGGTGCCTTCTGGCAAACTTTACATGGCTACGCTAAAGTCACAGGTCTAAACTCCCAGCTGTAGTCCCTGGAAATGAAGGATCAGTACAGTCAGCAGCTTAAGAAGATACACCCTGACCATGGCCAGCTGTGGTCATCCACTGCAGGGTGAGATTAAAAACTTTCCAGACTGTATCAGCTCTATTGAATAAGCCTCCACTCCCAAAATGTGGAGAATAGGCACTGAGTTCACAGATGGTGACCTTCATCTTAGACACCTGGCTTATTCCCCCAGGGGTTGTGATGGTGGGAGTGTTGCCACTTTGGATTGTAACACCTGAGTCCTGCAGCCTAAAGCCTGCTTCACCAAGCTGCCCAGCCAGCGGCCAGAGATTCCTTTGCCTCTTCTAGACAGGTGGATACCACCACTCCTAAGTGTTGGGGAAGATGAAATAGGAAAACCTTATAAATATGATTGCCTGGCAAAAGATTTGGAAAATACAGACATTGAGATGAGAACTAGATTTGAAATAACAAACCTTGACTACTGAATAACTAGAAAACAATAGTATAGCCAGGTTGAAAGCAATCCCCCTTCTGATTAAACAATGCCCTTTACCTGCAGATAGGTCCAAGGGTCAAATGGAATGCTCTGTCTCACCCCCAATGTATGGTTCATCCCACACCTGTGACCCTCCCCTGAAGTATCAGAGATCTGTGACCCCATTGGCCCAAGTCCTGCTCCAGCCCACCTTGAAGCCCCCTGATAAGGTGTGCCCGAGGGACCGGACACTCTCTTGGACCTTCCTCTCTTGGACCTTCCTCTCTTGGACCTTCCCTTGGGATCCTCACCTGGAACCCTCGCTCCCTCTTTCTCCCTCTCCCTCTCTCCCTGGGCCTGCCACGAGTTGTGCCTGGCAACTCCAAGCAGGGCCTTTCCCCCCTTTTAATAAACCACATCTTCCAAGACCTGACTTCAGAGATCTCTCATCCATCCAAACCATCCTGGAGTCCCGCGCTCGCTACACCTAAGAGGCTGTAGTATTTCTGAGTAGCCAGTTGTTGTTCTTGGAAAAAAAAAAAATGTTTCAAGTGGTCAAAAAATGGGATTTGCTCTTAATGGGCTTTTAGGTGCAAATTCTTAGTCTGAGAAGGAAAAGGAATCAACCTTCCAAAACTATATTTAAAGGCTGCTAAACAACCTTTGAAAAAAGACAGAAGGTCACTGAGTCCCATCAGGGAGTTCAGGGGATGTGACCCACTTATAGTATACGTTCCTTAACATGTTAGTGAAAGAAGTCTTCAGGCCAGTATATACTTGACTCCCCTGCAAGCATCTTAATCAGCATATGTGGAAAAGTAAATCATGCAGTACTCTTCTAGAAAATGCAGAAGCAATGGATTCCAAAGATCTCGTTGATAAAACATTTTCCCTTTTTAAATCAAAGAAAATATGTAGATGTAGAGTTTCTTGCAGATGGTGCCTTTCAAGGCTGATCTCCCAGCAAACCTTTTTATTAAAAATTGTGGTGTTAACTAAAGCATGCCAACACAGTTCTTTTACTCAACTGGAGTTGAAAGGTGTGGAATTGGTGGAAAAAATATTCTGTCATGGTGCCATGTCCTTGTCTTAAGTGAAAACTGTAGCAAAGCAACACAACTATGAATGTGATAAAGAAACTATTTGTGAATTGATGCCCCTGATATTTGGAAAAGATTCTGCTGATCTGAGTATCCATCTCAAATGTGAATGCTAATGGTATATCTGCAAGGCACCACCCTTCTTTGCTTTTAGTCATCTGATGGTCAGTGACTACAATTGTGCAAGATTTCTCAAAAAGCAGGGTAGAATTGTCTCAGTTGTGTCCTGACTCTGCTCAGCTTTGGTCAGCTCTCTCCACTGAATTCACATGTGGTGCACTAGCATCATATGTGAAAAAAAGTTTTCAGCAGAAGCATTTTTAGAAACTTGTTTGGAGAACATGGATATAATGTAAAATACTCTAGGATTCTCTTTTGTAAATGGTCAGTGTTAAGTGAAAAGGAACTTAAGTTTTACTGGACACTTGCCTATACTTATTACTGCCAATAAGCCACAATAAGGATGGGATACATCACTTCTAGAAAAGAAAGTCTAAGATAGGAGTATAAACCTCCTTGTTTCGCTGTGAAAACTTCATCAGCATGTGGGGACAAAAAGTGCCAATGTGGTTTGGTGGTCAGATAAGCTTTGTTATGCTGTTTGGCTGCAACACATAGGAGAAAAAAAAAAAGCAAGAAAGTGTAACATCAAAATTTTACAGGTAAAACTACAGGCAAAATGTGAAAGTTTCTCCTAAACTGGAAATACTGCATGTCCTTCCTGGTTCTGCTGCTTCTTATGTTTTTCATCAGTTTCATCACATTGACCTAGCAGCATCCTGGAGAACAGGGTTGATCTCCAAAATTAAGTTGATAGGAGAAGGGCTGTCTGACCTGAGCAATGCAGTAGTCAGTGGGTTATGAAGTGCTCTGCATAGCAGAAGAAAGAAATGAAATGCATTAAATATCTGTGTGGGTATCTGTAGTGAGATTTGGGCTGCCTTGGGTAAGTTCTTCCTCCATGGTCCTGCAGAGGACAGGGTTACCTGGGCGAAAACTGGCTAGCCAGAACCAGGAAAGAAATGAACTTTGGAGTTCAAATCACACACCTTCCTTCCTGTGATCCTGGGCCTCCCAGCAGAGACACTGACCAGGCTTCAGTCTGTGGTACTTATGACCAGAGTAATCCATGTAAGGCACCGCCTTTGGAATTTTTCATTTTGGAACAAAGGAGTTAAAGACCCTCAACTGTTCCAGCAGCTGATGCCAAGGCTCCACTTGTGCCAGCTAGCACCACCTTTCCCACACAGATCCCTGGTGGCTGGCATTCAGTCCTTTTGACTGAGTGTACACACGGGATAGAGAGTGCAGTCATGGCAGAGGGAGAGTTACTAAAAGATTTAATAAGAAGATGTAAGACAGGACAAACTGCAGTGAAATTACTTTTGGCTTCAGTCCTAGTTTTGCCTCTCGGTCTGGATTCCACAAAAAAATACTGCCTTGCATGCTGCAGGATGTCAGTATAGGGTTGATAGTTATTTCCAAGATGGTCTTGATTGGTCTCAGGCAGTTTGCAGTGTGGATAAAATACCAGTGTATAGGGGAGGACAAGTCCATAGGAGATTTTCAAGCTTCCTGTGTGGTTAAGGCACAGGACCAGGAGTCAGGAGATCAAAGTTCCTGTTTTGTAAAGAAAAGCTGTTTCATCACATAGGCTGCATTGATGAAAATCGTCTCTACACGCAATTCTTTGACTCAGCCAAGGCTTCATTCTTGCCAGGCAGTATCACCTTCTCATCCCTTATGGACTGGTAACAGTTGCTGCTAAGGCCTCACAGGAGATGGTAAAACAACTGTTCTGCGGCACTTCTGGGAGATTCAGTTATTTTATGGTCTCAAAACAACCCTGAGACAATAGCTGGAATAGTCAGTGCCCCCTCTACCCATCAGAGCCTGGATTGACTTCTGCTGCTTTTGGGAAAGAGGTGAATTGAAACCACTGAGTGCTCATTTACTGACATGGCTGGTCTTGTGGTCATTTCAGGAGTTTTCAGTGACTTGTCTGCTGCCTGATGAAGACATCAGTTCCTAATAACATCGTAACCATGGTACTGCTGGGTTAGGAGGGTTTGCAACGTATCTGCTCTGGGTTAAGCATCCACTAGCCTGAAAAGCCAACTTGGGAATGACAGTCTGCTCTGAGAAGGGGCTATACTGTGTAGGGGTGCGATTTTGGCACAACAGAGGTCTTTCATCTGGTGAGCCATCCATGTCGTGAAGTGACATTAATGAAACATATCTTTTGGGAAAAAAAAAAAAAAAAAAACGGCAGAGGAATATGTAACTTTGAAGGGAGGAAAAAGCCTTGTTAACCACTATTAAACTTAACTGAAAAATCTTGGCAGTCAAATAACTCCTTTTATGGAAAATTCAGAAAACTTCCCAGTTTAAGCAAATTAGTTTCACCTCTGCTAGAAACAATATTCTCTGCTCTGCCTCACACACAGAAATAATGTGAGACTATTAAGATTCAAGACTAAGATTTGCCTCTTCATGAACACCAGTGTAACAGTGTAATTATTGATCTTGCCCTATTCCAGACCAGTGCAGAGTGGGAAAGTGGAGAGGGGGCATATGTGGTTAGTCTGGAATAGTTGTGGAGACCAGCATAGGTGCAGTGAGATGCAGAATTTGAAGCCAGGATTCAGGATTTGTTTCTCTATGTAAATAAGAGATCCACACAGATAAAAGTTTATCTTTGTAATTGCCTCAGCTGATTAATGATTAATCCTAAGGATAAAGGATGACTTCTGGACATGAAGCTTTCTTTGTCAAATAAGTACTGTCTCATGCTTCTTTTGACGTATGTGTTCGTGCATAAAAGGGCATTTGCTCTTGTATCTTTTATACAGAGAGTAATGTAGTGGTCCTTCCACTACATTACTACAGGAAGGTAGACCCTCCTGTATCACCTGGACACTGCTGTCCTGCCCTTGTGCCCCTGAAGCAAGGTATGAATGTCCAGCAGCTGCCTGTCCTGTGAAGATGGGCAGCATTTGGCCTGTGGGGCAGCTGCAGAGCCTGGGGCTATGGCCAGGAGCGGGAGGAGTGTCAGGCAGACACTGAATGCCACCTTTCAGAGCCCAGAGCTGAAAGGGTACTGTTGTTATCTGCATTCCTTCCTGACCACATCCCATGACCTCTTGCGTGAAGCCTTGCAGAGTACGCCCAGGCACAGTGAACAGGGCTGGGATGTGTGTCTGTGTCCTTGCCAGTGGCACGCTGCGAGCAAAGATCAAAAGTTCGAGGATGCTTTGCTTTCCCTGTGGCCATCCCACAGGGCTGGTGAGGCACACTCGCTGCTGGGCTGAGCAGTGCAGTTGCAATCGTTGCATGATATGAAACACTCAGAGACCTCCAGTAGTAGCAGAGTGCAGGTAGGTTTGTTTAATATCACTAAGGACAGAATGAACCACTAGCTCTGTCTTAGACTCACCCTGAAAACAAAAGCCATGGGATTGGCTGCCAGAGTTTTCCTTTCCTTTTCCTTGCTGCACCCCTGCCTGGAGGGGTTGCTTTTTCCCATGTTCTCTGGAAAGGTGAATCTTTCATCAAGTTTGCTGGCTCAGAGAATGGTTTGAGTTGGAAGGGATGTTAAAGATCATCTTGCTCCAGACTGGAGCAGGGACAAATGATCCTCAGGACTAACCACCTCAAGTATATGTGTATCAGTGCATGCAACCTGGGGAGCAAACACAAGGAACTGGGGCTCTGCACCCAGTCAGAAATTTATGATGTCACAGGAATAATGGAAACATGGTACGACAACTCACATGGCTGTAGGATCACACTTGATGGGGTATAGGCTAGAGGAAAAGGGGATGAATACCCACTGAGAACTACAAGGGCATTGCCAGGGTTTGTAGAGATGCAGTTAGAAAAACAAAAGCTCAGCTTTTGAACTGAAATTGGCCAGAGATGAAAAAAAAAAAAAAAAAAAGAAAAACACAAAAAAGGTTTCTTCAGATATGTAAACAACCAGTAAAAACAGAAGAAAAACATGGACTTGCTGTGCAACAAGAAAGGTGAATTAGTCACCAGCAATGCTTAAAAGGCAGAAGTTGTCAACATTTTCTTCACCTTGGTCTTTACCGTTGGGCCTCTGGCCTTTGGAACAAAAATCCAGGTTGATGCAAACCTAGACTGACCCTCAGTGAAGGAGGAGTTAGTGTGTGACCTGTTGCAGGAACTCAACCCTACAAATTGATGGGCCCTGACATTATCCACCTGAGAGCATTTAAGAGAGCTGGCTGACATTATTTTGGGTGCACTTTCCACAACCCTGTGGAGATCAGAGGATATCTCAGAAGGCAGCAAGAAGGCTAATATGACCCCCATCTAAAAGAAGGTCTTAAAGGATGATCCAGGAAGTTACAGGCTCATCAGTCTTACTGAAGTCCCTGGGAAAATTATGGAACAAATCCTCCTGGGGGGCTATCACAACTCAGATGAAGCCCATGACTGGGAAAAGCGAGCAGGGATTCACAAAGGGCAAATCACACTTAATAAACCTGCTCACCTTTTAGGACACGTTCACTGGCTTGGTTGATGTGTGGCAAGGGGTGGACGATGTCTACTGAATATGAATGAACAGTGTGCTGCTGCAGCAGCAAAGAAACCCAACAAGATACTGGGTTACATCAAGATGGAATCACCAGCACGGATAGAAGTAGTCTTTATCCCACTTAGCACTTGTGAAGCCACACCTGAAATACTGTGCTGTTTTGGTCCCTGCTGTGCAAAGACATGTGGACAGGCTGCAGAGGATCCAGAGAAGGACCACAAAGAGGACCAGAGGACTGGAAAGCCTGTCATGTGAGGAAAGGCTGTAAGAACTGGATTTGTTCAGCCTTCAGAAAGGAAGCTTTATGGGAGACCTTATCAACAGGCTTCAGTATGTAAAGGGTGCTTACAAGGATAGAGACTCCTTTTTCACAAGAAGTGCCATGGAAAAGAAAAGGGGTAATGGTACAAATTATTCTTGAGATTATTATTAAACTGAAGAGAAAAAAATTTTCACAGAATAATCTCACCAGGGAGGTGGCAGATTTCCCCAACATGGACACTTTTAAGATTCAGCTGGACAGAATGCTGAACTGTCTTGTCTAAATTGTGCTTTTGCCAAAAAGTTTGGAACAGATGACTCTTGAGGCCCCTTCCAACCTGAAAATCTATGAAATGCTGTAAATCAGGTCACAGGTTACAAGCATCACACTGTAAAAGTTGCCTGCCACTCTTCTGTTAGGGTTGGAAAGGAAAGGAGGCTTAAGAAACTTTTACAGTTCTATGCAACTGTATGCAACAATGCAAGTTTAGTGCAACAATACATATAGATTCCTTACCTTAAGCATACTTCCTTTTTGCTTTTCTTGGATAGAAAATCCTGGCATTGTATTTCCCTCCTATAAGCAAGTTATAAACTCCGTGTTACAGTAGTCCATATGCTTCTGAAACGGGGCTTGAAATTCAACAATGGCAATTGAACTTGGTCAAAGACCTTGTACTGAGATTTGGGCATGACTCATTCATCCCCTCTCCTGAAAAACTGACTACAGAATCTCTTTGATTGGGTTGGATGCCTACAGGCCTCCGGTGTTAGCATGAAGAAGGGCAGCAGACAACCACATGAGCACTTCTGTGCTACTTCTTCACTCCTTACCCTCAGGAGAAATTAAATTCACAACAAAGATAAAAGAGGTTTCTTAAAGGTTTTCGAGTTTTGCATCTTAAAGACTCAATAAGAGCATTTTTCACCAGCAGACAGAGAAAATTTGGAGGACCGAGCACAGGCCTGAATTCTGGAACCTCTGATGAGACAGAAGATCAGGAAAGGAGCATTTACTGCAAAATATCTTTAGCACTAAACAGAGGACTCTAAAGGTAACATATTTCAAACCAATGACATCTGACTACCAGTAGTTTTACCACTATGCTGAAATATCAAGTTTGTCTCATGAAAACTTAGTTCATGATCACAGTTAATATTTAATCTAGTTGGAACAGAAGTCAAATGCACACACTAAAAAAGAATGAATCCACTGATAATTATAAAATGTTAAATTGTAAAATGCTGAATACTCACATATCCCTATCCTAATAATTACAGAATCACTACAATTAACATGTTATCTGGACTTGCTCAAGTTTACTGTAGCTCACAAAATCTCTGTATTATTGGTGGAACAGTTTGGTCAAAAGCTGTACATTGCAGAAGCATTTCTTAGCAGAGCTGTTTCCATGTTCATCCCACAACCGAGCTGCATTACAATGAAAAAACACATCCTGGTTCTTAATGTGGCAGAACTTTTATTTAGAGGGAAATTATAATTTTTGCATTTACATGGCACCAATTATATACAGTACACTTTCCATGATAAGAATTATGATGCTGTTCACAGAAAGGTATCAAATTTGAGATAAATAATGCATAAGCTAAAATATACAAACCAGGGGTGGAGGTGAAACTATTGGCCATTTTTAATTATCTGTAGAAGAATTTCAAGGAATAATGTTTATTCAATGTTCAAAAACTTTTAACAAACTTCTAGTAAAGTTAATTGAAATATTTATAATACTATTCCGTTGTTGCACAGTATTTCCAATATACAATCAAGAAGATGCACAAACACAACACTTAATATGAAAAAACCTATTGCACCCACAATTTAAAGGTTTCACTGCCTTTTGGATGCTGCACTACCATATTTATATAAACATTTACAACACTTCAGTAAACACAAAGGTTCTAAATGTAGTGCAGCATTATGGGAGGCCATTTTCAGCTCTTAAAATAAATGTTAAATGCCCATGTGTACGGTGCCATTTATTTTAAGCTGATGGATTAAGCTGTAATCCTTAAGTCCTACTGTGAGTAGCAAACACACTCTCCCCATGTTCAGAAGATTACCATCCCTCTGACTATATAATCTCTATTCTGAAACCTAAACTGTCCTTGGCTTCATTGTCATTTTGGCATTTTGCCTCAGTGCTTTTAATAACTATTCCTTATATTACTTTTCAGTGGCCTGTTAAGTAGTCCTGTGTAGAATCTGAAGCAAAAGAATCTGCATCTTCATTATCAGAGTCATCACTACTGTCATCAGCCGCCGGCTCTCCCGTCAGCGCTATGCGGGCATAGTCATCAGTGTCTATGGACTTGCAGAAGTGAATGGCATACTTTAGTTTTTCCTCTAGGACCTGCTTACAGGAATACCTGGGCAGCTTCAGGAGAAAGAAGCACGTGTATGACTCGGGAAGGAAGTGGTCTGGAGGATTGTATTTATCCAATACCTGTTAACAAAAAAAAAATAAGAAAAAAAGCACTGTATTTTTGATTTTTGTTCACTGTCCAAAACACAAATAAGTACTGAAATAATAACTAGGAGATTTTTTTTTTTAGCAGCTTATTATATTTTTGATTCTGAAATTTCTTAAAAGAACAATGAAGAGGCCAAATCCATTCTCCCTCCACTAAATCAATAAATAAAAACAGACATTTATGAGCTGCTTTGATTATTAATGTGGTTGGAAGCAGTCTAACAAAGATGCTATTACTTCAGACAGTATCAAAAAATGATTTGAAGATTGTGTGGTTTTAATTTAGCTGAAATTATTAACTGAACTGAATGAAATGCTAAATAAATGCCAGCAAAAACAGTTGCCTGACAGTGGAAAACTATCAAAATTCACAGAAACAAATGGCTGGGAAATTAAAGGAATATCCTCTTGTCCAAGTCAAGACAGAAGGATAGTTCTATACATTACATAACTGTCACAGACATTATTCAACTGTTGCACTGTTCAATCTACAATGTAAAGCTGCAGAACAGTTTAATGAAATCAGGCCTTTGTTATGTCACGCTGCTACTTCTCCACTACCAGCTTTTTAAGATGCCCCCAACTTTCCCCATCCCACACAGAAATAATCCTGCATTACCTGAATAACAAAGTCCCTCCCCCTGAAGTCTGCGATAGTCCTGGGCAGCCTTGTTCTGCCCCACACAAAACGCAGGAAGAGAGATCGCTCTGTGTTGGAGAAGGACTCCATCACTTCCCAGAACCACTGTATCAAGGAAGCAGTTGGTTCAATGCCTTTGTAAGTTGCTACAGATTTCAGGAGATGAAGTGGGATATCTGGGCTTCCACATACCTGAAAAATAAAATACAGTGATAGGCTACACAAGTCTGATCAAATCAATTACAGGTGATTTGTTCCCTCCCTTCCTTTAAAATATTTAATCAGCTTTTACCCTGACAAACTGAGCATTCGGATCTTTGAAATGCCATGCATAGTCTCCTAGTACAAAAATACTAGATATACATCTTCCCATCAGGCAACAGTAATGAACTTTTTTCATACTCCTGAATTTAGGACAAGTATCTCCAATTTACTTTCGAGATCACTGGAATGAGATCACTGGCATGTGGGGTTTTTTTGGTTTTGCATGCTTGTTTCTTCCTGAAATAATTCATTATATCACTGCTCAGCTATGTCAAAATAATTTTACTAGAACCAAGAGGGCAATTAACCATTTTCTGGTCTTCCCTTGAACTAATGTTTTTAACCACACAGCAATCATTGTAAACAGCATTTAATGTGGGGTTTTTATTAGTAAAGCAAGTGAGTGAATAATCTCACTCCAAGTTATTCTGACAGATGTAATAAAGCAGAAATTGATACCATAGTTTCCAGTTCATATCCTGTAAAGAGTGAAAGTAGAGGAACTGGAACAACACGGGCCATCCCCTCACGAACTGCTGCAACTTGCTCATCAAATTCATGAAGCCTGTAAAGAAACATTTTTAGAGTTTCTGTGAATGCCATTTCTAGCAATCACTGTGTTATCAAAGCAACTTAAACCATTCTCCTCAAATGTCCAGCTATGTACCAAAGAACATTAAAAACATTTTTTTACAAGATACTTGATTTACTACACCAATTCCTATTGCAAAGGAAGCTATCTCCCAACGTTTTAGATATTCTGTTTCCAGTATTATTCATGTGCTATACTTGGCCAAAAAAAAAAAAAACAACATCCCATTTGGAAACAATATGCTCTTAGAAAAAGAGAGGATCTATCTTGAAACTCTAACTTCAAACATTCTCAGCACTAGACAGAAGTTTTAGTATTAAAAAAAAGGGTCTGAACTGAAATAGGATGTCTGAGGGGACAGTAAGTTCTTTCATTTCAAGACAGGCACGGATAAGTAACATTTTGCTACTTCTGATGCCACACACGATTTGTGTTTGGCTTATTTTTTTTCCGTCAAATAATTTCTGAGATGTTTTACAGAGCCCTCCAGAGCAGAGACATCGCTTACAAGTGTTGTCCTCAGGCCAGTCAACACTAAAATAAACAAAGATGTCGAGACAAGTTGGGTCTTTTGCATCCACTTTTCCACATGGATTCTATTCAGGTGCCAGTTTTCCCTCTCAAGGGCTCCATATAGTTAAAAAACTTGGTACTTAACCTTTAAATGTTTCTCCACAAGGCCTCTTAACTGTAAAATGCTTTAGAAATGCTTGCTCAGGTCCTCTGAGGACAGCCAGAACTGGCAAGAGAGCAAAGACATTTCTTCAAAGGAATATCAGCTCCAAATGAAATCTCTCTCTTTACTGTCAGAAACTGATTTAAGTATTGGCTCATAACCACTTACAGTGGAGAAAAAAAAAAGAAAAACTAAGGCTGTAATTCCTAATTGTTGGCAAACACTGTAACTACAAACTAATAAGCAAGTATATAAAACTGTGATGATACCGTCTTGCTCAAGCACTCTCTAAAGAGGAACATGGTGGATTGAACAAAACAAGCCTGAACCAGTTTTTTGTCCAAATTACCTAAATTTACATATTCCAGTAGGCACTATGCCCACTGCTTCAGAGACAAGATGCTTATGCTTATTTCTGAGATCCACTCATCTAGATTAGCTACCTGGCCACGTAAACAACCAAAGGGCAGTCTTCTCCAACACCAAGCAGTTATTTCCCACTGATTTCTGTGGGGTGCTCAGCTTGTAGCACCCATGGTTGTGCATCAGTGTCCTACCCAAGGAATGAACATTTAGGTTCGTACATTCCAACTTGAAGTAAGAATTCAGCTGATACTGCCCTTGACTGCAGTTGATGATATGCAAAGGTATGAGTGCAGCAGTACTAAATCTAAGCTCTCTTGATAAAGAGCTTACTAACCAAGTCTGTTACTTTAGCCCACAGGAAGAATTCGGTGCCTAGGACATTACTCCACCATTAAAATTGGCTGCCAAAACTGCTTAGTCAAAACAAATCTAGAGGCACACCTGCTCATTTACTTTGCTTCCAAAAATTAAGTTTAAGATTTTTCTCCTTGGATACAATAAATGAAATCAGAAAATCAACACTGTAACCCCATGAAAATATTAATATACTTGTATATAACAGGCTAAAGTAGCATATTGTTTAAAAGCTGATTTTTTTTTAATGAAATGCATACTCGCATCAGTAATTTTAATGGTTTATTCAACAAACCTGTAGTTTATTGCCAGCCTCACATATTCTGCTCTGTTATCCAGTGTAATATGGGTGTACTTGGAACTCAATTGAATATCTTGACCACTTGCATTAGGCACAGTGAATGGGAGGCTCATAGCTTCAAATTCTTCTGAAGTAGCCTCATTGTCTCGAATGTACATAAGCCCGGGAATAAAATCTTTATCAACCTTTGAAAGTAAGAAACCCGAATTAAAGCCAGTTTACTAGCACTATACAATACTATACCTCTTGCATACCAAAAGCAGTGCATCATATGTCACCTACCAAAACCTTTGACCAATGCCTGACCACAATTCATCTAACTTAAATTCAAAGCCATAAAATAGCTTAGTACTTTGCATAAAGCTTCATTATGTTGGATGTGGGAGAGTGCACATATTCTAGATGTCAATCATTTTGGAGGGCATTTGCCAAGAAACTGTATCATATAAGAAAAGGGATTTAAAGCTTAAAAGCATAATCATCCCTACCAGCACTGGATTTGGTACAAAAGGAATCCCCTCAATGACAAGTAAATGACTCAATGCTTTTACAGGAAGTGCATTTCTACATGACAGTACTTGAGAAGTAACTTTTCTTCACAAAGAAGACCTAAGTCTTATTCCACATTTACTGAGCTCGGTAAACAGAAATTGAAAGCTTGTGAAATTCAGTATGTGAGCACAAACTAGTAACAGATTGAACTCACTATCTTTTACTTCAGAACAGTGCAGGCACATGCCCTCAAATCAGTTATTGCATCTGGCTACAACAGAGAGTAACAGCTACAGAAAGGTCTACTGGGAAGTAGGAATTGAAATGCAAAGATTGTCTAGTTAAACCCAGGGGAAAATTTGAGAATGCTCCAGAATTCAAATAGATTATTTAACTACTCTTGAACAACTTAAATTTACAGTTTTAACAGTCAATACAAATCATCCTTGTATAGTGGCTCAAAATATAAAAGGTCAATCAAAAGACAAGGACATAAAAACCAAGGAAACCAATCACTTGAGAAACTTATGCCACAGCCTGTTTGTCTTCTCTAAGTTACATCCTACCCAGGAACTTCCTTCTCACCTCACTGAGATCAGCAATTGTTAGGTTCATTCCTGCAAGCTGCTTCCACACTGGCTCAGCCAGGTTGAGGCTCAGAGGGCTGCCAGTCCGGATAGCAATGCCCAAAAGTACACCTGTAAGTTTAAACATAGTCCATTGCTTTTGTTAGATTCCCAATATTCTGACTACACACAAAGCACACAGAATGTCACAAAGCTGCTAAGAAATTACCAAGAAAGCGAAACATGTTCATATGCAGGAGTGACTTGGCAGCAGGATTTAATAGGAAACAATCTCTGTTTGCTCCAGATTCATCTCTTCCATTTGGTGTCACAATTAACAGAGGGGTCAGCCCATTCTGAAGTTCTTCACACATTTCTGCTATCGATTCACTATAGCCTCCACCACAATCATCCACAGATTCACCTTGGAGAAGAAAAAATTAAATATTCTCTCAAAAATTAAATATTCTTTCAAAAATAACTGAAGTATTGAAATAAACTGTATTTCCTCTCTGGGGACAACTGAGTAAACAAAGCTGCAGTGTTGTATCCCTTCATTTGAAAACCCAAGAAGTCTGGCTCTGTATTTGGATGTTTCCAAATACAGATGTTTCCAGTTCATTGCAAAACATATCATTTAGATTATATGACATATCACAAAGCCAAAAATACTATTTTAACAGAGTGCAAAACATATTTTGTGCCGTATGCTAATCACAGTAAAATGCAACAGAAATAGAAATGTAATAGTGTTTTTTAATGAGTGGCTTTTTAAAGTAGGTATGTTTTATTTAGCCCATACACAATAGATAGAATGGCTCTTCAATCTAAAATATTTTTTATTAAAAAGCTCAGAGTGATAGGTGAATTGTAAAAACTACCCTACTAGTAAAACTAGCTAGCCAAGACTTGCCAATTCAGACAGCTGAAAAACTAGGTTTAGGTTTTGCAGAACATTTGTTGTAAGCAGAAGAGCTGCCCCAGAACCTGAAGAGAATTACAGGCATGCTTCCATTAATCTTGAGGGGTTTTATAAAATCATTTTTCATTTAAAATCATAAAAGATTTTTTACTTCCCAACATTTTAAGCACCTTCCTCTGCCCACACACATACATTGTTTTTCTGGATCCCTTTCTTCCTTCCTTCAGGTTCTCCAAAAGAGTAAATCCCAAAAAAACTGTTAAGTGCAAAACAGGAAGGGGTGGCGTGTTGAGAATTTTCTTACCAACAAACTTGACTTTCCAAACACGATGCGGAAGGAGAAGGCTATCAGGGCTAAAGGAGCTCATTTTAGCACACATCTGTCCAAACACTGACTTTGTACCATCAGGTCCAGCCAGTCCTCCTTTACTTCTGGAACGTTTTACCTATTGAGTAAGCACATTATAAAGTCACTGTAAGACATACTTCAACTGGCATCACTGTGCAGATAAATAAGGAATTTTCAGTTCTCCCAGCCACCAACACATTATCTTTAGTTTCCAAGTGTTCTTTGTTCATCTGTCATTAATCAGCACTATATCTGATCAGCTTTAAAGGAAAATGGAAAGACAGAGAGATAGCAAAGATGAAGTCTGATGATAAAGACCTCTCTTGTTTCTAAAGAAGCAGCTCATGACTTGGCTAGTTAAGTTTTCTGATTTCAGTCCATTTAGTTAATTCATCCCATCTCGACTCATAGATTCAACTGAAAATTCTGGGTAAGTTTTTCACACATGAGACAGATTAGAGATTGTGTCGTTGGCCAGAAAACTGAATGTGTTATTCTTATATTCATGAATAGTAGAGACTAAATATGCATCTATGATACTTACTAGGAGCCTCTAAATGAGAGTAAATACTACCAAAATACATATAGATACACAAATAATGTTTTCTTAGGCACCTACAGAAAAAGTGTATTTTAATATTTGATGGAGATCCCCAAGACTAGTATTCAAGTAAATTCCCATGGATTTTGCTGTAAGAGATGCACACAAAGAGGTTAAAAATACAGAAAGTATTTCACCAGTATAGAGAGGAAAGAAATGGAAAGTGAACAGAGAGCTGAAGAAACACAAGGCTTTTTTTCCCCCCGCTTGGTGTTCTGCAATTTATCTTCTCAACCTGTCCTGACGGCAAATGGACCCCTACGTGCACACAGATCATCAGCACCTGTGAGACCATTCATTCAGAAATAGCTGAAACTTATCCCACTATATTTAGTCACACTAGAAGCTACAGTGCATCTCAAAATCCAGTTGTTCTCATGCTGTGTATTTCTGATGGCTCTGGATGAAACAACCACCAGATTTCTTTCAGGTTTTAGTGAAAGGCTGATACACCCAGATCCTCTTCAGGATAAGATGCTCTCTATCAGCACAAACTGGTTTTAATTCAATGGTTTTCTGCAAAATCTGTATGCCCAAGAAGTTTTAAATTGAGAAACTTTTTATTAGTCTTAAGCAGCTTGAAAAATACTGGCCATGTTATGAGACTCTCTTTAACCCAGAAGAATTCTCTCCCAGAAGCTGGGAGAAATCTAGTACATAAAGCCATGCACTCAGACACTAACAAAAAAAGGTTTACAAAAAGATGACAGCTTCTAAGCTGGAATCAGCTAAGGAAGAGGAATATATGTTAAGACAGATCTGTGAAGGAAACACAATTCAAATATGTCACAAAATCATCAGGAGAGGTACAGAAGTATCACTGTAATAATTTTAAAAGTACACAGTTCTCACTTGTACCCTGAGTTTCACTTTTCTGTGCTCAAACTTAAATGCTACAAAATAAATAAAAGTATAAAAATATGAAGAGTACAGAAAAGACTATTTTACACAAGCAGACAAAAAAACCTTAGCCTGATCAGTGTAGGAAAATGAAGGCTGTCATCTAATGAATGTTATTTAAAAGTACATTTGATAAGGGAGGAGACAACAACCAGGAAGAAGGGATGTTATTTAATTTGAAATGACTCTCAAAAAGAACAAATCATTAATTCATTCATGTGCTGTGCCTACTTTAAGATCAGACCATTTTTACTTATCATGTTAGTGAGATTCCTATAACCCACACTGCATAAGGAGTCCTTGTAAGGAGAAAGAAACTAGTCTTAAAGTGGTACTTCATATAGCCATACATATCACATTCCTCCCTTCAGAGTAAAGAACATTAAACCAGGAGATTCTTTGCCATATTACATTCATGAAAGTAGACATTCTCCTTAATAACTGAAAATTGCATCCTTTTGAGAAGGAAGGAATTCCTTTCCACTGCCGTGCAAAGGTGTGTTTTAACAGCATCATGAAAGTATCTGCTTAGAGGTCAAAACACACTGTCCATCTGACACCGCATGAACTACACCACATCTTAAACACCAGGAAAATCTCATCTGCAAGTAAGAGGGTCAGTAAGTAAACCTGAGCACTGGAAGCCTGTCCAGTCATTTAACTGTTAGTTCACTTCTGGCTTAGTTTTTGACCATTTGTATTACACCTTTCCAGAACAGGCCCAGGTGCTGTTTTGAGACATTTTACTTATTGACTACTCCCAAAAAGTAGTATGGATAAAGCTGCATGAAATTTGGTTTCTTCTGCTCTATGCAGTCCTCCAACTGCATCCCATACTGCTTCTGTACATCCAAGCTTGCCTTGATGCTACAGCTGAAAGCATAAAATATCTACACTCCATTTTATGCTATAGAAACACCAGAGTGGCACACAGTTGAGTTACAGTACAGCCATCACATTGTTTCTCACATACCCTGAGCAGAAAAACTACAGAAAACCACCATGCCCCACCATTACAAGGTTCCCAACAGAAAGACCGAGAGCCAAGATGTAAGGTGTATGGAATCTACCCTAAAGGAATCTGGTCCCTGTAACACTGGACCCCAGGGTAAGGGAGTGTTGCTTTGCTTGGGTTTACACAGCTGTTATGTTCAGTTCTGGTACTTTCAAAGAAACCACCAAACAGCAAGGGATGCTGGGGAAGTATTGTACAAGACAAGTCAATACCTGGAAATCAAGTTTAAATTAAAAACTCATGGTTTTTTTTTTCACACCAAGGAAGATGAAGTGAACTGACTGCACCATATGATCTATAAACTGGAAGAAGAGTCTTCTGAAAGCCAAGGGGTCTTGAAGCCCAGCTGCACTTTAAATACCGCCGCCAGTAAGATTTAACACTGACATTTAGCTTTTTTTGAGACTACATAAAGTAGCCTTGAACCTTCAATTAAAGGATCAATCAGTTTCAGAATCCACACTTTCATTCTGAGCAGAAGCTAACTCAAGAAATTGTAAGCCATATTTGGTACTGTGTAATCAGGGCACATTAGGTCCATGACCTTTTTTTGTCTTCACTTGGCTAAACTGGCAGAGTTAGTTACAGCAATATTTTATTTCCCCTAGAAGCTATGAAGAAGGGAAGCTCCCAGTGCTTTTCTAGAGTTCAAGACAGATTAAATACAAGAGTAATAAATGGGAAAAGGGAAATACAAGGGAAAGCCTATCTAAATTAATGAAGGAGAACACTAGGAAACTATCCCAAAACCTTCTCATCACTAGTGTCCTGCTTAAAATACCAGGAATATTTATTGGACTTTCTGAATTCATACACTTATAAAGTAGTTTTAAAAATCTCTGCTACTCTCTTCAGCTTCCCAAATAATATAGTTGGAGTCAATAAGTAAAAAACTTAGTGAGTGACTTTTTGATTCCAATGAACTACAACACAGTCACAGAACATTAGCACAAGAAATTTAGTATATCCACAGCAAATGTAAAGTAGAAACAGGGTCCAGATAAAACAGGATGTATTTCTGTTCACTAACAGAAAATAACAAGTTTAAATTTTCACATTTTCTCTACTCTAACCTCACAAACGGCAATGGCTTTGCATATTAAGGGAAAAAAAAAAAAGAAAAAGAAAAAAGCACCCATCACAACAGGAAAGAAATGCATGCAGACTCTAAGATCAGGCTGTAGTCCATTTAAATGAAAACAGTGGTTTACTATTCTGTGTTACAGAAGTATCTATGGAAAAAAGGCATATCTGGCCTAAGGCACAACATTACATTTTCTAACATCAATGATAAAGAAAAAAGCCTTTTTGTATCAAAGGCTTCTGCAATCAATATGACTACACGTGATGACCACCAAAGGACAAGAGTTTATCATCCTGAATTTCAATTATATTCAAGAGCTTTCTTTCCTTTTTTTTTTTTTTTTTTTTTTTTTTTTTACCTTTCATTCAGCTGAGCATTTGGAAAGGTAAGAAAAGCATCAGAATCGTTACTCTTAAACTATCTAATGTAGTGAGTTCTGAAAAGGCAGTCCTTTATCAAGCAGGACATACTTTGCTCCTTTACTGTCTAAATCATTCACTTAACATTTCAACAAGTGTCACCCTCTCCCCAAACAATTGCAGTATGGATTAAAACACACTGAAAAGAATATAAGCAGTCCTAAAACCGTAGTCACTTCTTTATTACTTGATTCTCTGATAAAAATTCAACTCTTTAGGATTCAGATATCAAATAGCTAAAACAAAAAAAGGGCTTTGACCAACACAGCACTGTGGGCTAAACATACAGAGAGTGAATCAGAACTTCAGCTGAAGATACCTGTATCCTGTTGAGCTCCACGACTGGCCCATGCTGACGGTCTCTCACCATAGTAGCTTGCACAACTTTTCTGAAAGCTGCCTCCTTTAAAAAAAAAAAAAAAAAAAAAAAAAAAAAAAAAAAAAGATAATGGAAAACTGAAATCAAGCAAGAACCCTGAGAACCCTGCACATATTTTGCAGGCTAACATGTAGTTCAACCCAGGAAATAAAAAAGCACCAGAATATGAAGGTGCAAGATGTAAGTCAATGATCATGTTATTTGTGCTAATCTGTTTCATCTCTAAAACAGCGAGGGTACTAAAAAAGTAAAGAAGAAAGTCCCATCTGTATCACTTAAAACCATGGCTTGAAGGGTTGCACTGCAACCAGATACAATTATTAAGCAATCAAGGTATTGCTGAGTACCACTATAATTTAGTTTATACTAGAAAAATGTAGGTATGCAGAGGATAATTAACAGAGTATGACAATCAAAAAAGCCAAAGATGAGATCATCTTGGTAGGGAAAGCAATAAATGAACAACAAATTTTTTTTTTAAAAGCAAATTCAAGTATCCGAGGTTCCCTCAATAATATTTGGATATAATTTTACACTCAATTTCAAGCAAAATTAAGAAGATGTTGAAGTCTTTAGAATCTCTGAAGGTAAGCTTGATTTAAATGCCTAGGTATGAATATGGCATCACAACCTGTGATGTCTTCTGAATGCTTCTGATGTATTTATGCCTGATAGCCCATTTTATCTTATGTCTGAAGCCTTTCTGTAACTATTCTGCAGATTCAAAGAAATTAGGTTGAATGTGCCTCCTGCACACACATTCTTATATGTAACATTATGTATCTAAGGACTCAGAATTAACAGTATTAATAAATAAAAGTCTCATGAACAGAACAGCAAGGATTTCCTTTCTAGTTTAGGTTTTGATGACTTCCCTTGGTCAGTGGAGTATGTACACAGCTTGGTTGTTCTACTACACAATTTTACTGGAGTCTGGAGAAAGAGACCCTGAGACAACAGACCCCAAGTGGTCTGGTTACAGGCCACATGTCTTATTTAAGGACACAGAACAACACTGCACGGGGGAAACTTAATCAATTCTCTTTTCCAAGGTATCTCCCAGCAGATTCTGTCTGTTTGTATAATGTTTTCTTTTTCAGTTAGACAAATTACTGTGACAGTGAGAAAATTCAGACCCAAACTTGATGATTATACTGAAGGCAAACCATGTTTTATGCCTTATCATATCTGAAGTTTTGAATAAGTGTTGCAGCTTTGAAGCATTACAGTTACCTACATTTTCTCATGACTGACTTGATGTAACTACTACAACCCCCTTTCATCACTACCACTTGAGACTGAACTCCTCAATATTCTATTTTCTCTTTTGGCTCAGTCTAAAATAAGTTTGTATCTGCACAGAGCTTTGGATTAACTAGTATATCACCTGAACTGGAAACACAACAGGTATGAACTGATCATTGTCTGCTATCTTACATTTTTTCCAGGATATCACCCACTTAATACTCTAGAAGAATTCAGCTATACTACAAACTGAAGATTTACAGCATAAAGTTATTTTCAAGATCAACACACAAAAGCACTACGATGAACTGAGAAAAACACTGCAGAAAGAACACATAGGAAGAAGTTTGCACCATCAGATTGCAAATATCTGACATACAACTTACACAACAAATTGGGATATACAGCTCTTTTTTCTTCAGAAACAGCTTAAACAGCACTTCTCTGTTATGGTTACAAATCTTAGAAATCTTAGAAAGAGTTTGGTACAATACCTTTCCCTGTGATATCAGAATTCCCCGCAATGTGTCAAACCCAACTGAGGGCCCTTGACCTGTTTCATCAAGTCTTCCTTCAAGATCAAACATTGGAATGCAAGGACAGAAGAGTTCTGAAATGTGATGCAGGAGCAGAAGCCTGTTTCTTAATGAAATGATGGGAATTTCCTGCAGATGATTGTACTCCATTGGAACCTATGATAAGGCAATGACATCCAAATGTAAATTATAATTATTATACACTTTATTGTATTCAATAGAACAACAATCTTTAGATTTGTAGGCAAAATTGTATTAGAAATTCTGATATTTGCTAATTCACGCTGTCAGAACTTCACACATGGAGTTCAGTTGTTTATACAAGATACTAATAGTATTCATCTAAACTGAACCAAGTATTATATGATGGCTAGAATACAAGTGCTGTTCCATATCTTACCATTTATCCACAAAAAAATACATTTTACATCCTGTCATCACAACTTCCAGGCATAGCAGAAATACAGAATATTCAAAAAACAAGTCTTCTCAATATAAAGCAAGCAATGAAGAACTCCCTTGGAAGGCCTAACATTTTCATAGCTGCAAGGCAGAATTAAATTCCTGCCAATTTTCAAACTGAGTTACTGTTCCACGTTTGGATTAAAAACTGAACGAAGAGGTTTTTTCAGCTCAGCAAAATTGAATCATTTGGAAATACAGAAGTAAAACAAAGTAACTGGCTCAAACTTGAAGTCAAACCACAGCACAATGACCTTACACAAGGATTTGGAAAGGAAATACATCTACTGAAAGGTCAGCAATAAGCACACTAAGTATGCTTAAAATCTGAATTCAATAAGCCAAAAACATTACCTGTGTAGGCAGCTTGCCAGCATTAGCAGGTTTACTGGTTGACCAAGCCAAAGTATGTGCTGAGCCACAGGCTACTCTGTTGATCTTTTTACCCTGAAGTGCTGCAACCAGGCGTGGTCTTTGGATGGCATTAGTTGTTCCATCTCCAAGCTGCCCTTCATCATTATCTCCCCATGTATACACTTCCCCTAAACCAATAAAAACAATTTATTATCCTGAGGATAATATATAGCCTTTTTGCCTTTTTATAAAATTATCAATTATTTAACCAGATAAGGCCTTGGGCTGTAAGCAAGACTTCTGTGACTGATGGCCATCTTGAAATCCACTATCTAGTGCAGATAAATCTTGATTGATACAGTCAGGTCCACAGTCTCTACAGAGCAGCTGCCTAAGTTGCATTTCTTTTCTCATAGTTTATATAACCGAAAGGTTCTGCTCCAGAATAGGAGGAGATGGTAGAGCATCATACTCTGGAACAGAACGTCAGGAGCAGCCTGTACTTGTATTTCTCATAGCAAAAGCAAAGCCAATATGGAAAAAAAAAATTGAAAGGCTTAATATTTTGTGTAAGACAAAAATCCTATAATAAACTCTATTACTAGACAAGATAACTAAAATAGGTGCTTGCTGTTGCAAGATAATTGGGAAATACTTTAAAAGTAACAACCTCATTCTTAGCATTTATTTTCTGCAGCTATATTCATTACTCACATTCATTTTCAGCTTGTATATTTCACTAGAACCTATGAAACACTCAGTTCACTCAGTTATTGTGCAGACTTGCTAAGTGTGGGAGTGAATCTACTACAAAGAACATTCACTATCTCAACCTGCTATGCAAGAAGCAATATTGTTTGTGCAGTGCTTCATTTAGTAAGTTAAACACTTCAGCAAACTCACAAGACCCTGAAAAAAAAAAAAAAAAAAAAAAAGGCCAAGCCCATTCAATGCTACTGTTTGACCATTCTGTAATCATCTTTAGAGCTCTGTATTTTTCTTTGATCAGTGTTTCTGCAACTTGAATTCTTCAATTTTCATTAATTTAGTTTTATGTGATCACTTTAATGTCATGCTTGCTGCTCAAGAAATACTCAACATCTGCAAATACAAAATATGTCCACGCACATAGAGAATCAGCATTCTTAGCAAGGACAACCAACCAACAGTTGACTAAAAGATAAAGTTTGAATTTTTTCAAATTCAGTGCTAAGAACTAAGTAAATTATTTGATTTTTATACCATCTTCAGTGCAGCAAACACAGTGCAAAGACCCCGTAGCAATTGCAATAACTTTCTTTCCTTGCAGTCCCTGCACTTGTCGTGGTCTTCTAACATGGTCATCAGATCCATGGCCTAAGCGATGATAATCTCCCTTGCCCCTGCACAGAGAAGTAAACATTTAAAAACTGAGTTTTAACTGTGGAAAAGATGTAATGACAGGCTACATCTGACATTTGACCTTTAGATGTACTTATTAAGTCAAATACCAAAATATTCTCCAAACATTCAACATAAATAATCACTACTTTGTATGGATGCGATTCTGCTGACTCAGTACGGATTCTTACAGATCCAATACAATGCTCCTACTTAATCTGGGTAGTTCCTTCCATTTTTCCAGAGGGTGGTCTTTATTTTTAACTCTTAAAGGAGTCAAGTATTAGAAGGATTTATCTGCAAAAACAGTGTATTTACTGATCTCACAGACTGGAACTTCATACAATTCAATGATACCTAAATGTCACACAAACAAGGTAGCTGAGGGAAGTTGGGAAGGTATTTTGCTAAGTCTTTTTAAACATTTCAGTCTAGCAGTTTAAACTAAAAAAATCTGGAATGGTGTAAGGAAGAATAAAACAGTGATTCCTAAAATCAAATTCTCAGCCACAAGCTACACACAGTTTTGGTAATACATGAGAATGTTATTAATGTTATCACTTTCTGCCCTGCATGACACTTCATGCTTATCCTACTGACCTCCTTGGAAGTTCTGCATCTTGCAGTGGTCAGTGTCTGGAATGGCAACCCTGTGCTTAGGTTTCCAAGACAAAATACTTGGATTTTTCATTGTTCCCCCGAGTGAGAGATTTTATTAATAATCAAGACTCAGGAAGTCAAAGAATTTTTGAAAGAGAAGATCAAAACAGTGAAGGAAGCGTAATACTGATATCTGTTACAGACGAGGTGACATCTAACACTGTCAAAATAATAAATACAGAATACTCACCATGTATACACAGCTCCAGATTTGGTAAGGGCCACAGAAAATTGTGATCCACATTCTACTTTAACCACTCCAAGACCTGTAAGGGAATCAATCTAGAAAAATAATATCAAATGAAAATTAAATGAGTTAATTAAGGAGACTATAGATTTGGTCTACAGAACGGTCTTAAGTAATATATAACAAGTTACTGTATGTCTACATGCATATTTACAAATTAAAATGTTTATGTAGATGATTTAGAAGAATTCCACTCCTTTCATCTTTCTACCATTTACTGCTTAAGTACTAAAAGGAGCTCAGATTTCCCAAACTGTTGAAGATCACCTCTAGAATGTTTTGCCCACAGTTACTCTGCAATTGCCCAGAGTAGAAACGATAAGGCTTTGTCTACTAACACTCAATCATCCTTAGCTTGTGTGACATGGATGTGATTCTGCTGACAAAATAAAAATATTTCTATCTCCAGCAGACCCTTCCTATTTATTCTGCGGAGGACTTTTGCTGCTTTACCATCTGTCCAACAGGACTGACTGATGAAACATAAACAAGCTGTTTTTACATTGTTCCACCAAGCTGGAAACATCTGGAAACAGAATGATACTTGGATACTTGTATTCAAGGAAGTGTGATTCTGGATTTAGGATCTAAAATCCACTGTGCATAGGTACACACAGTGACAGACACATTTTGCAAACACAAGCAACATTCACCTTCATAACAAATCCTGCAACTCAAATGTAATGGTTATGTGGATTTCATCCATAACATGTGAAGAAATTCCAAGTCAACTATGCAAACACAGAAAGGGTTTAATATAAAGTAAGATTACTTTTCAACGAATTGATACAATACCCCTTTCTGCACTGACCTTATGACTGTTGTAAATTTATTAACAGAAGGAAACATTAAGATTTCTTGCCAAACCTAATGTTTTGACTGGAACCAAAATTAAAATTAGCGGTATTATTTACAGCAGCAATGTTTTCCAAAGAAAAACCTTCAAGTGCAACTTTAACAGTCAGCACAAAGCTTAAAGTCCTGTTACTGTAGCCTACAGAGTTCACTCTTAACAACCACACTAGAATAATCCCGATGTTCCAGGATGGATGAAAGATTGCACATATTGACAAATCTGTCTTCATCGTTCTTCACCAACATCATAGTTTCTAAAGCAATGAAAAAATTACACAAAAATACCTTCATTGGTACTTTACAGCCATCACTGCCTCCTCTCCCAAGTTTTCCATAATCTCCATCACCCCAGGACCAGACTGTATCATCATCAGTGAGGCACAGTGTCTGTGCATCTCCACTGCCACAGGCTATATCAATCACACGGTAACCCTGGAGAGCTTCCACCTGGAATGAAATCACCCTTTTTTGTTTACCTTGAAATACTCAGTTATTTAGGTTCACAAAAGATGACAAACTCAGCTTAGAGAGGTGATGACTGGAACTACAAGTCTGAAATAGCACAGGAACAAGGAAATAAAGGCAACTCTAAGAGCTTTGCTCTTTTCAAACAGCAAAATGAAAACTAACCATGTATTTTAAATACAGGATTTCTTGTCTTTTAATTGGTGAAGTAGCTGAATTTTTTTACCTCAATGTCAGGGAGAACAATACAAAACACCTAAGGTTATCAAAGACTATATTCTATTGAAATAATTTCAGGCACTCTGGGCATGTACTGAATATAGCACGTGAAAAAAAAAAATCTTATCTTCAAGTAATCTTTTACTAGTTTACAATTTTTGGGCACTTGCATCATGATCTGAATTTAGTCAACATCTTTTGAAATGATGCCACCTAGTGATGAAGTATGGCATTTGGAATCACAAAGTAAAAGGCTGGTGATCCACATACATCACATCTTTCCTATCCTTGCCACTACTCGAAATAGATTCCAGGCGGCACAATCCATCATTCAAAGCAGCACGAAACTTCACTTATTTCTTTAAATTTTCCTTAAATCTCCAAAATTAATTCCTTGTAAGCTGTTTGGCGGCCACTAGCGAAGTTTTGCAGCTCCTCTTTCATTTTATCCTTTCAATCATGGCAACTTGTTCATTTCTTACAAATACATACCAAAAAGAATCTTTCATTCTTTGTATGCAGAAATGCAGAAAGTTATAAATCAGGAGATATTAACTGGACTAAGACGGGTGAGTGCTCCAAAGGTTTCCTACCAGTTTGGGTTTTAGTTGGTCCTCACTATCCCCGTGGCCAAGGCGTCCGTATCGTCCCTTTCCCCAGGTGAAGAGGTCTCCTGCAGCTGTAATGCAAGCGCTGTGTGCTCCCCCAGCAGCAATGTCAACCACTTCTATGCCTCGCAGAGACTCAATCACGCGAGGGCGATCACAGGGGCTGAAAAGGAAACATCTGTCTGGACAAAACTTCTGGGATAGACCACTCACATTCACCAGTGTATGGAGAGCCCTCTTTTAAAGTCAGAATGAGGACACCTAAAATCACTGAGTATTTGCTTTTCTCCAGTTTAATATCCTAAGGATTTATTTTTGACAGGAAAAATTCACTGATATACAGCAACTATGATAAGTATCCATTAATCTTTTTTTTTTTTTTTAAGTAACATTTTCATGTGTTACTTGCCTTCGGTTTCCATGACCAAGCTTGCCATCTTCTGCTTCACCCCAAGAATAAACTTCTCCTTCAAAAGACAATGCTAAACAGTGCTTTCCTCCTGAGTTCACTGCAACTTTCTTTATGAACACGTGTTGAATGGATTCCAGTAAAGTTGGAGTAGAAACTGATTCTGTTCCTCCAATTCCAAGCCTACCACCTGCTCCATATCCAGTGGCATACAGCTTTAAAGTAAAGAATAAAATTTAGTTTTGTTTGCCTCACACAAAACATTCCCCAGAACTTAATTCTAGAGAAGAATTCTTAATGATATATGTCAGAATGCAGTTGAAGGGAAGTCTAAAAACCCAGTTTCTTACAGGCTTATTTTCTCTCTTTTGGAAAATAAGGAAGTATTTAGAAATATTTCACAGAAAAACTTTGGGAAAATGTGGCTACATTAAAGTCAATAAGAACTCTCACTGACTTAATGGATTTAGTGTGAAATACTAAAGCTTATTTTGTAAAACTATCAAGAGACCACAGCTTTGCATGACAGCATTACAAAATCATCTACTGCCTGAAGCTCTCCCTCCAAGCAGCACTATTCTAGTTTTCTTTCTTCTGCAGAATATAAACACCTAAACAGCTGCTTATTTCCCTTCCATCCCATAAATAGTTTTAATTACTGTTTTTCACTCTTTTTGTCTCTCTGAAAATAATTTCTTTCAACAGAATGATGTCAAGAAATGCCACTAATCTGCTCTTTACCCTTCTGTGAATTATTAACAAGGATGATTCTGACCCCAAAGAATTATTCAGTACCTCACTAGATGAATGTAACTGTTACACAAAGCTATAGCTAAAACTCTCTATCATGTCCTTAACAGCTGCCACCTGTATTAAAAAAACTTTTCAAATTAATGAACTGATTTTTTTTCCCCTATACCTTACACTAAACTTCTGCACTGAGATTCCTTTTCACTCAGGATTTCAGCACCGAGAAATTAGATCCTGCAATATTTTACATTTAGCCAACTGTGAACAATCTCACATTACACCTCTCCCCTGTTAGATAGAAATAATCACCCCTGTTTTAGGGAATTCTGTGAGGATGCTGCTTGTACTCAACTTTGTTAGACAAAATCTGATCACATTTTTGAATTGAGAACTCAAATACATTTCTTGTTTCAGCCATTTAATGTAATAGTAACTGCAGTCCTAGAAAATACTGGTGGAGTTGGTACAGTTCTGATTCTTAAAAAAAAAATTAAAACAAAGTTACTACTATCAATAATAATGAACCCTGCACTATGCACACTATTTTTCATTTAGTCAAACCCATTATGCCTGAGGGTGAAATAGTTCAAGAGAGCATTGATAAGCAATCATTTGTTGTATCCTTACTTTCCCATCAGCAGTCACTGCAAACAGAGTCTGTTCACCACCAATTAATTGCACTGGTCTAAGAGTGGCAAGAGCTTCACACGGAGTTGGGACTTTAACCTTTGCTCCTTCAATTCCACCAAGCTGTCCTCTGTGATTATGACCCCAGCCATAAATAGTTCCACTGCCTCCAGCTGAAAGTGTCCAATCATCAGGTCGTCTGCAGGAAATGCAAAACAAAATCTTAAAAGAGTTTTTTAAAAGTCACAAAAAAGGCAGTTTATCATTGTACAACAAAGTATCACAATACCAAAGCAGTAATAGTTGAAAGAAATTACCTATTCATCCACTGGACAAGCTGCTCATCCTGTTCTCTCTTGAAGACATCATGGCACTCATGAAGAGCATCCATATTTTCATTATCTGCCATTAATTCTCGGATTTTCTTTGCCACCTGTGAAATATTTTACATTAAACAACATTATTAATGTTACTGATTCCTCCTATCGCAATTGGCATAAAACCATTCAAACTCGGTGTATCTTTTCACATGAGACACTTTCACATGTTCCATTAACCATGTGAAGTATCCCTGCAGTACCTCATCAAGGAAAAGGCGGGGTAAGGGTGTCCTTTTATCAAGAGCCACAGCAACCCTGGATGCCATGCAGTATCTCCTGAACCAGGCCCATTTGTGTGTCTCTGCACAGCAAGGGAGAGTGTCCAACTCCAGATCACAAGCGAGAGCCACAAGCACCTTCAGACAATCAAAAAAAAACATTTTTAGAGAGGTATCAAAAATATGCAATAAAAATCAATATGCATTTGACAGAGATGAACAGCTCACAGGTCAGTAGGGCCTGAGCAGTCTCAAAGACATGTAAAGTCACTAAGAGCCATCCTCATTACCCTCATGGATGGGGCAACATCAAGTGTAGCCCCACAATCACACATGGTTAGGTATCTAATCTCCTCTTTCAATACAAAAATTTTCATAACCTCCCTGTGAAATAATTTCCCAGATTAATTACCTTTTCCTCATCAAATCCCATGTGCTTAACATTTTACCTTCCATTTCTAAACTAAGTCTCCTTTCTACAATTCAATGAATTTTCAATTGATTTTCAGTTTGACTCAACTTCAAATCAATGTTTCAGATTAATATTGCGAACAACATATTAGTTCCTCCTTCTATAACCTTTCACGATTTTCTTTCTCTTAAGACAGGTACACCCTCTTAGCTTCACTTTTATACTACAAAGGAGGCTTTTTCACCTTTTCTTCTTCTTGCTGTTCTTAAGACTTCCTCAGCTTATTTTTACTTTGCAGTACAGGGTCCATTTAAGACATTCTCCTTTTTTCCAACTGGATGCAAAAAAACCTTCAGAGTACTAAACTAACTAAATAGAAATATACAATACTCCTATTAGGAAAACTCAAATCACTTACCAATAAGTGTGCTTACAAGATGTTTTCCTGAGTTTCCCTGCCTAGCTAATTTTATTTTTCATTTGTGTATTTGATTCTCCTTTTAGAAGCAGGATTCTGATTCTGTCCAGTAAACATTATTGATACAGGACTAAGTGAGCTTAGCACATCTCAAAAAAATCCCACAACTATTTTAATGTGTTCTTTACTGACTGTCCTGCATTACCTTAAAGAAAGGGCTGTGGAGCAATTGTTTGCCACCTCTCACAATGGGGTCTTCATAGTCAAACTGTCGCTGCAAAGCTTCTGGAAGACCTTTAACCAAAGCAGCTAAAGCACTCCCTGTGAAACTCTAGAGACACCACACAACTAGAAAGTTAGTCATAGTGCATGCATTACAGGAAGTACATTATTTAGATCACTGTGACAAAACAGAAATAAATTCCCAACCTACAAGTAGCTGTGTGAAATACCATTTCCATCCACTTGTACCAAAAATAAATATTTCTACCCCTTTTTGGCAATTCAAAATGCACACCTGTTAAGTCTTGGAATTAGACATTTTTTCTTTTCTTAACTGGAATACCTTTTACAGACTTGCAGACCTATTCAAGAAGACTATTAATTTGCCCATTTCCTATTTTGCCACGAACACAAAAACCATTGCTCATCAGGGCTAGCACTTTAATCTTAATCTGAAAAATGTGAAGAGGAGAGCACCACTGCCTTCTCACCAAAGCTCGTGTTTCTCCCTCATTGTCCCCCAGGATCCGGTTGATGTTAATGGACTGGCCAAACTCCGTGGTGAGCAGCTTCCGCAGTCGCTGCAAGGCCCACATTCTGTGGCCAGCAGCTAAGGATATATAAACACACAAAGAACATAATTACTTAAAACAATCACCGTAACTTCAAAAAAGCAGACTTAATTTTAAGACTACACTCACCTAAGGCACTCAGTTGAGCACAAGCTGCAAGAGAAGCTGCCAAGCGAGGAACTATGCTCCTGTTGGAAGCAAAATTTAAGCGGAAATCCAACAAACACGTAACCAAATCCATTGAGGGACATGAAAGGATGCAACGATCTGAGAGAAGGTCTTTAGGGCCTGCAAGAAACAAAAAGGAACAACGGAAAAAAGCTGGGGAAGGTTTGTCCTCGGACTGAAATAAGAACAGAACATCGGCAGGACTTAGTTGACCAAACACAGCACACTAGAGGGCTAGTCTGCATGAGTTATCTATTCTACTTCCCTTTGAAGAGACAGGAAGAAAGATGCACTTTCATGGCTTAATTTACATAATTTTAAAACAGATGGATTTTAAAACATAAGGGCATTTCAGATGACTTGTGTCCCAGAAGTATCCTCTCTTCACTGATGAAGAGGCAAACTAGAGTGGCTACAAAATATTTTTTTGTCTTCTCTATGTACAAGTGCACCTCTCAGGACTTAACTGAAAATGCTTCCTAAGTATGAATGGAAATGTTTTGTTAGTATAAATGTAAATGAACTATTGAACTTCGGCACGTAAATACCATGCAGTGGTAAGTAGAGTGTAAAAAGCAAACAATAAAATCTACTCTTAGCCTCCTGTAAATGCTGCATGTGATACCTTACCTGCAGCTGGCATGATAGGATAAACGGTGAATCGCCATCCCCATCCATTCACAGACCCATCACTGATGAACTTCCACTTCAACTCATCCCCTGGAATTCTCAATTCGCTCGACCAATCTGACCACTCACGACCTAGTACAGCAGGCAAGACAAACATACTCAGCTATACTGTCTGAGCCAATACAGAGCCACTCATCAATAGCAATGGGTTAAAAATTATAAACACCACACAAAAGCATTCAAGAAAAACAGCTATGTGAAGTACATGAACATAAATATAAAGATGTTACATTAAGTCTTAGAAAGTTCAAAACCAAGTCTTAAAATTTCACTTAGCACTGCTAGCAGATAGCCCAATGCCACAAGCAGGAGGCTCTTGACAAGAGCTTACTAAAATCCCTTGTCCTATTTTCAAATTATCTTTCACATTACAAAAATATATAATAACCTGTAAATTAAATTAAGCTTTACAGCTTCCAACCAGGAACCAACCAGAAATATCTCAGTAATGAAACACCTTTGAGGAAAAATGGGTCAGCATGAAAAGCCTACAATATTATGACTGCACAGGCAGTAGCTACTGAGACCCTTGCACATAATGTAGCGTATGGGTAGGTCCAACAAATTTGATGAGATTAAAAATATTCTTCCAAAACCTACTAGAAATTAATAGTGCCTAAAAATTAAATCAGAGATATCAAGAGTAAAGAGGTGAAGAATCCATGTAGTGCCACATACAAAGGCCAGAGCAGGAAACAGAAAGAAAGAGCACCAAGGTATTATTTTGGACATTTGACAGCACAAGAGCCTTTGTCTTGACTGTATGAAGGCTGAAATTTCTCTAAGTACTACCTGAAAAAAGGAAAAAGCTAGCAAAATAAGTATCCTTTTCCAATTCGTTAAAATACACTTTGATTATACAGAAATTCACACACGTTGGCAGGGGTGCTAAACACTGGATTTTACACTCCATACTCTCTTTGGAAGAACTGGACTACCTAAGATGCACTTCACAGAGATTCTCCATATCCAAAGACACAAAATCAATCTTTGTGTCTACATCCTGCAAACTTTTCAGTTTAAAAGACAGTATCAATTTACACAGGTTTTCCTCTCTAACTTGCCTATCCCTAACAAGAAGTCAGTCAGAAGCAGGGGCACATTTCATTCGGCATTTAGGAGCGAGTCACACAGGACACTTTTGGAAAGCCCCCGCTCTCCGCACCTGATCGGACAGACACAATCCTGTTGACGCCATCCATTATGGTGAGTGGATCGTGACGCCGCTCGGTGGAACACTGCCGGTCAAACTCCACCCTCAGCCCCTCAGCACCTGAACAGCAACAGAGAGTTCACACACTTCTACAGAGCAATCACTACCACAGACAAATGCAGCATTTTAGAAATCTACATGAAATCAAACAGTTGTTTGGAAGCATAGTGCCCATTAATAAAAACAACTTCTTTTGATTTAATGACATTATTTGCCTGTAATTTCTTCTCATTGCACGGCTTAAATCACAGCAAGCTTGTGTGAATGGGGCTAGCAGACAAAAGACCATACCAAAAGAACATTCAAAACTGAAGTTGCAAAGACAAAAAATGCCTTTTTACAGTTAAGGCAGATAGCCCTCTGTTGTCTGTCATTTTTGGTAAGTACTAGGTAAATTACTGACGGAAGCACTAAATGAAAAGACAGAATTAAAACAAAGAAGTATTTCCCTTGCTCAAGACTAGAAGATGAGTTTTCAATTACTAAACCTGAAAAAGACTCAGTCCTTCTCAGCTTCATAACTGAACGGAGAACAGCAGTGATGCAACTGGAATCACAACCAGTGAACCCAGAAACCCACATTGTACAGAACTGAGATTTTCATCAGCATGTAAGAAATCAGCTTCAAGAAATACTTTTTTATAGCAACAGGACACATAACATGGCTTTAAAAGTTCAATACGTATTTTTGTAAGCTAAGGAACAACTTAATGTAGGCAGACTTCAAAATAATTGAACCTTAGCAACATAACTCTAAGAATTCTGTACCTGGTATTTTAACTGTGCCACTAGAAGATGTATCATCAGTATATGGATGGCTGCTCTCTACCACAACTGGTTGTGAAGAGAGGCGACCACTCTGTGAATCAGTTGCTACATCTTCTAGTTCTGTGACACAAAGCTCCAACAACATATCAGCAACCTGAGAAAAGAAAAATACACGTTTTACAAACTGTATGTTTGATTAACTCAAGAAATCTAAGCACATTACCATTCTTCCCAAATTTAAAATAAATAACTTAGTTTTGGAAATCTGATTCATAAACCATCATATTAACTCAAAAATACTCTTTTTGGTAGTGTTAGACCTAGAAAAAACTCCTAAAACTAAAGGCCAAAAAACTTCAGTTTTCAGTAACTAAGTGACAACACAAGTAATTGTTTTCCCTTACAGAAAAAGCAAACTATTAAATCTAAGCTATAGAGCATCCACCAGCATGGGAAGGTATAAATATTTAACTAGTATGAAATATTGCAAAACCCTATTTAGGGAGGACATGCCAAAGCTACTAATCTTAAAAGAGTTTCTAATAAAAATTCTGGCTCCAAAGCACAAAAACCCCACACAAACCCAAAGCTGTTCAGTTACTCACTATTAATGATAAAGAAAGCCAGAATTAATGTATAAGTGCACATACAGCATGTATGTAATTTGACTGGGAAAACTCAAGCCCAACATAAATATACATAGCTAATCACCAAAAATTGGGCAGGGGGAGTAACAGTTTTAGAAATCTTTAAAAAAATGTATTGTTACTTATTAGGAAAATTATTTATCGTTGAAAGGTAAAGCAACCAGAAATATTAAACAGCTTTGAGTTCATTACTGTACACACATATTCTATAAATAATTTCTGATTTGTTACATTCTGCCAGCTATGTCAAAAAAAAAAAACCCACACTCATGGATACTTTGTAAACAGTCAGAAGCTTCAATGCATGAAATGTACATCTTAACAGCTCAGATTTATTGTGCCATTAACAATACAATACCATACACAATACAATAACAGCATTTTTAGCTAGCAGTAATGACTGCATCAATTTGAAAAATCATCTCAGATGCAAAAAACCCCCATCATGGAAGTTTTTAAGCTAACATTCTAGAGATTGAGTAAATAGAGCTTAGTTAATTCAGCTTCGTTCCAAAACCCAAGGACACTTGGTCAATACACAAATACATTCCATCTTCATGTCTAATTGCAGCATGAAAAATGGAGAAATTAGTCTGACATCTGGCAGCAGATGCATATATTCATGTAACAGTTCCATTAAAAGAGTTAAAGCTCACATGCATTTAATTCCAGCTCAAATTTTCATGTGCTGAACTGTACTTCCATTACAAGAAAGTATTCCAGCAAGCTAGTAATAAAAAGGGCACAGTTAAAATGCAAGAGAAACAAAACCTGACCTGTGGGTAAGCTGTGCCCATGCCAGACAGCACAGCTGAGAGAACATCTCTTCCCTTTTCACCGGCTCGGTTGGACACCGCAAGCTTTAGCAGGTCAACCATGACTCGTGTGTCATCTGGTACCAGCAGACTTGTAAACTCATCCAAGTACTGTGGCTCTGGGCCAGACACCTTACTCTGGCTTTCCGCATCCTACAAAACAAACAAACATCCTTCTGTCCCTGCATAAATTTTTAAAAAAGCGGTCATTTTCAGAGTAACTTTTAAAGCGCAAAAACCAGAAAAACTGCTTGATAAAAGCATGGTAGGGACTTAAGTTTTGAGAAGTATTGAAAACATTACTTCTTTGGTTTTTGTCATGGTTTCTGCAATAATACTGGCAGCTCCAGGATCATCTGTGACTGGAATGAAAGGTCGGGAAGAGGCAGCAGCAGCTGAGGGAGTTACAGCAGATGGTGTCACAGCATCTTCTGAAGGAACAACCTAGCCAGAACAAATAATGACTAATGAAATCTTCAACAAGATACTGTAAAACCTTTAAGAGTTTAAGTATTTATTAGAAAGTTTAGTGCTCAAAGACAGCAGCAATTTAAAAACAGCCGTAAATTCAAAACATACAGATTCACTGCCTTTATTTTTAGCTTCTATTTTATTTTCCTAGGGTATGTACAGCACCAAACACTCCCCTCAATGCCAGCTGCTACAAAAACATACAATAAAACATCAGTGCCTGCAGAGAAGTGTACAAAGCAGAAGACAAGCCTCGACAATACACATCAAGTTCACAGTTTATAAATGCAAAAGACCTCTACATCAGCAAGCCTTTCTTTTTTCTGCTTTTGTTAGCAGTTAGGAATCAACATAATGGAATTTCATTCATGGCCTCATGTCTACATCAGTTATCTAAGTTTACAACTAGATTGAATTAAATAATGGCCAAATATTCTGCTATTCTTGACTTCTTTTAATTATCATTCCTGTAAAATGAATTCAGTATCTCTAAAATATTGCTAGAAATCATCACAATTACATTTAAATGACACAATGCTTTCTGAAAGTTCATAACTGATCTTGCACTAAAATTTTAGTTTTTTCAAATCTGACATGTGCAGACAATCTAGTCCTGAAATTAGAGCATGAAGAAATATTTTAATCTCTGCTACCATCAGACTAATTGAGATATTTGTCAGCTTTACAGTTAAAAAAATAATGAAAAATAATAATGTGACACTTTACCTCCCCTCTCCTGTCCTGCCACGGGTTTGGGCTCAGCCGCTCCTCGATATCTCCCACAAGCACACACTCATCTCCATTTGCAGGGCTTCCTGCAGAAGTGGCATCTGATGGGGGGGCTGGTGATGAAGAGGGACATTCTACTGGTGCAATCATACTCGCAGGCATCAATGCTCCAACAACTGCATCCCTGAAATCATTTAGGATGGATTAACATAAACCTAACTGTACTCCCTTGTTGACCTTGAGAAATTTTATTAGTTTGCCTTAACAAAATAAGGTAAGGTTTCCAAGCTGTAGAATCTAGAGGGTAGGTCATCGTTATTCTCCTTTGGGCCTGATGCTTAAATGTTTAACATGAGTTTCTGTTTATGAATTTTAGCACAAATAATCTGTTCTCTACTAACAATGAGAGCACTGCAAAGTTTTATTGTTATTTCCACTCTGCCCTCTACTGCTTCCTCCACATCATCCATCATGATTTTCTTACACGGCTTCTACATTATTTACTTGAGCATTTATGAATGAGCGATTTTTTCCCCCAGGCAATAGAAACTTCTTTAAACATAACATAAAGCTAACATCAAAAGAAAATTTAGATGAAGCTTAGGCCCACCCTGAAGAGCTAAAACTTGTTACAACAATTTATACCTGACTCAAGAGTCCCTAATAGATGGTAAACGATGTCATCTTTTGCTCTGCAGCAGAAAGACTGTTTCCATGCCTACCTGGCATACATGATCTGTAAGGCTATCAGTATGTGAGACAAAGCCTGCTGTTTGGCAACGTTCCCATCAAGGGACAGGAGAATCTTAGCAAGGGAAGGGCGGTTCGGCTTGGAACTGTTTGACCCACTGATTTTGTTACTGGCAGCAGAAGAATCTGCATCTGAAGGAACACCTAAAAAGAGGCAGGGGGAAAGAGAAGGTAAGCGCTTTTTAATGGTATAATACATAGAAGGTCACGGTTTATCTAATTTCTTGTTAAATCAGAAGAGATGACTGAAACTAACACTACAGGAGATTCTTAAACCGCAGTGCCTACAGTTACAATATTAAAGTTAATACTGTGGCTTTCCAACAAGGGCTTCCATAAAATAGTATTTGATCTTGTTACTCAGTTATAAGGACAAAGGCAATAACAGACAGAAATATTTTAGTGATCAGCACCTAAAACAAGTTTTACTTACACAAACATTCTGAAATAACAAGAATATTTATTAGGTATAAATTGCTTTAGTCATGAAAAAGCTTAATTTGCAAGATGTTTGATGCTTTCATACTCAACACAAAACACTGCTGTTTTGATTCTCTAATTCTTAACTCACCTTAGAAACAAGAAGCAATGCATAAGATTTATACTAGTGTAGCACTCATCTATCATTACCTCCATAAAGAGAAACTCCTTAGGGTGTTTGAGGAAGCATGTTGCATTTTAATTTAAAAGTTTCACTTTAATGAAGAGTTTTGGTTGGGCTTTTTTTTTTTTTTTACCAGAGGTGTATTTTGTTGTTTTGTGATATTTTTTTTCTAAACCATTTTCTTTGGCACTTTTCTATCACCTACTAAACCACACACAAAACAAACACACCAATGGCAGTAAAGGAAAAACAATGTAAGGCAACAAATACCAACCAAGATAAGAAGCACCTAAAGGGTCCCTCGCTGTCTGGAAAAGGACAGGCTCATGAACAGATGGTGTAGCTACATCCACCGTTGTCCATGCTACACTGTGGGAAGACCCACAGGCAACCCGAGTGATTTTCTGGCCTTCCAAGCCCTGGACAAGAGTGGGTTTTCTGTTGACTGTGGTAGTTCCATTGCCTTGCTGCCCATGGTCATTGTCACCCCAAGCATAAACCTGCCAGGAAAAATGTCCACGTATTACTTGGCTTCACTGCTTATCTCAATTAAGTGCTTTCTTAGAAATCCCTAAGGAGAATGTTTGTGATTTGTGCTAGTAATCAAGGACACTTTAGACAATCTATTGTTGTGACATTCCCCACCTCCATTTAATAATGCAGGTATTATCATACATTAAAAGAAAAAAAAAAAAAAAAAATCAAAGCAGCACTTTATCACCAAATTATAACTGATCAGTAGATTCACAAATTACTGAATGTTCACAGTAAGCTAGAAGAATTAACTGCTTAGTAATTACATTGGGGATCTGAAACAATATTATGATAAAGCTGAAAAATCTGTCCAGAATACTATGACTGCTGCTGCATTTCCAGAGTAAGAAGCAGAAAACTGATCATGAGATAATACAAGGAAAACACTACAAAAGCTACTATGACAAATATGTTTCAACTCCAATACTAATATTTTAAATGCTTATACTTCTTAAATTATAATCATGCTTGTATTTATGCCGGACTTTTAAAAGCAAAGAAGTGTAATTTTTATTGCATTTAATCAGCACTAATACTGTTATACTTTCCTTCCTAAACAGTTTGCTCCTCTCTGCATGGGGGAAAGGAGGGTGACACACAACATACCTGTCCAGTGTCAGTCACTGCCAGGCAGTGGAGTGCTCCCACAGCCACGTGCACAATCTTTTTACCCCTCAGTCCTTCCACAACCTGTGGCTTTCGTACATGCACGTCTGTGCCGTGGCCTAGCCTGAAGTAGTCACCCTTACCCCTGCAACAGACAATAAATGCAACACTCAGAACGGGGCTGTTTACACACTACTCTTCAATGCACGTTCCCAACTGAATATACTTCATGTATCACTGCCTGAAACACACACACGCCCCCCAACTAGCAAATGCTTCAAAACTGAATCCCAAAGGCATAAGAATGAGGACAACTGCAGTTCTATTACACTGTAGCTTCTCACCTCAATACAGAAGGACACTATTATGACTATTTTTTGTATGCAAAGCAACTGGCATTACATTTAATTTCCTCTGCTGCAGAAACACTGCAATTATAAACACTTCCAAAATTCACGTGGTGTGATAAGACTTGGGCATATTTAACTACTGAGGATAAACCTAACAACAACAGAACCTTTAACCTAAGTCTGCTCCCATGGAAAAAAAATACAAAGGGAACTAAAATATTTTCAGAATTGTGGTTTTTTTTCACATTGTTGGAAGCCTCAGTATAGATTCTGAGGTCTCCATAATGTAAATTCACCCAAAATTGTTATACACAAATGGCACTAAAAAAACAGCACACACAAAAGTAAACACCTTAAAATGCTTCCACCAAGAATGTCAGTAAAGAAGAAAAAAACCCTGCTATTTCTTCCACTATGTTTTCAAGTAGCCACTCACTCTGTTCTTTTGCTCACCACCAGTTTTTCTGAAAAAAGGTTATATTATGCTGGAGAGAAGCATGATATAGAGTACTGTTATCTACCTGAAGTTATAACCCAGAAGTGATGATTTTTTTCTTCAAACCATTACAAATTCAAGAAGAATAAAGTTTAAAAGCAATTCAGCCATCCCCAGTTGAAACAGACCCAAAAATCTCCTTGTAGACCTGTAATGTCATGAAATAGCTGTAGATTTTTGGCTAGATGTAGCAGTGTTGAGAAAAACTAGGGCAAGGAAAGAACAAACAAGATTTTTGACATGAGTTCTTAATTTAAAAAAAGACTGTCAAATTATCTTTCCTCTTGCTCCTTTTGTCACTGGAAAAAAAATTGGACGGAGAGCAAGAAAGAAATACAGTTTCCAATGGCCACTCTGCAAAACAACATCTCTGTTAAAAACTTCCCTTTAACAACAGTAGTAACTTATAAAAATGAAAGCTTTGAGGATATCTCTTTATGTTATTCAGCAGCTGCTGACAGCACAACAAAAATGATTGGTTTAAGTCTACTTAGTTTTGATATACATCAAATAGGTCACAGTCTTATTATGCAAGGATGGGGTAAGCCCTTGATCTGATTAGTGCCCTCAAGTTGACCTGCCATGCTATAAGCTTTCAGATTTCACAAAAAGGTTTAAAAATTCAGAAAGTGAAATTTGTGTTCAAAACAAAGCAGAAGCAAGCAGGCAAAGAGGAGAAAAATAAAACTGTATCTGAGTAGCTCTCAGTGATCATCTCATACCAATTCTTGCTCCAAGGCATCATAACTGACAACTCAGTGGCCTTCTGAGCAGCAACAAGCTGTTGTTGTGCTCCCATGTTCCCAAGGAAGTTCTTCTCATCTGCTCTGAATTTCAGCTTACTTCCTTACTCTCCTGCATCCTTACTCTCTGAAGTCTGCTTTAGCTGTAGGCCTCATAGTCCAAGCTACGGCTCTCAAGTTCTTTTTCCTCTCCACTCTTAAACTTTCGTTTACACGTCTCACAGTGACCAAGAGAAGGAGTGATCTTCCCTTTCTGCCTCTAATTCAATAGGAGGCAGGCATTCTAAGAGAGTACAGTAAACATGAAAGCATGCTACAGTGTCCGAGTTATTGAATGGATGCAGCTCGCCTGGAAGAGCTGCCAGTTTACAAGACAAAGCACACAGGTAAAGAACAAATGGAGTCAAAGAACCATTTAATACAGCACAGAGTAACGGCTTTGTTAATACTTCCTAGCAAATGTAACATACCATGTCCATACCACTCCTGACTTGGTCAGTGCCAATGAGAACTGTGCACCACACTCAATCTGACAAACGCCTTGGCCGTTCAGTCTTTCAATATTCTGAGGAATGTTGCATCCTTCGCTTCCTCCTCGGCCCAGTTTTCCAAAATCACCATCACCCCAAGAAAACACCAAACCTAATAAACATCAAATTGCAGGTCAAACAATGATCACAGTACTCCCAGATGCTAGAAAGCTTCTGAAACAAGATACCCCACCTTCATCTGTCAAAGCAAGAGTCTGAGCATCTCTGCTTCCACATGCAACCTGAATGACTCGGTGGCCAAGGAGCACTTTAACCTACAAAACAGAAGGAGTAAGAAAGAAGTTTTTGAAGAAATTATGTTTTAAAACCTTACAGACATGTCCAAGGTCTTATGACTCATCTCGGTCATTGTGCCCAGCCTGAGCAAAGAACTACCCAGCCATGTCCAGAATCCAACATTGCTACATGGCAGCCTCCAGCTATGCATCAAAGTAGATGCAGGACATGAATGCTGAAAGCAGCACTTGCTGCTGATTTTACATCACTTCCCAAGAAAGAGACTGGATCTTTTTGGCCTTTCCAAAATACTTTTACTTTCACTAGAGGTATGGGTACCAAAACCTAATTTAGATCACTCCAAAGCAATGTCTTCATACTGCCTTCATGTTTTTTGCTACTTTATCTTCATGTTGCTGTCATTTGCTCAACATGTTTGCATTTCATCAGAAACAAGAAACATTGATTTTACCATCTTAGGCTTCAGCTGTGTGGTATTATCTCCATGTCCTAGTCTTCCATACTCTCCAAGACCCCAGGTATACAGCTCCCCACTAGAGGTAATAGCAGCACTGTGGGAACTGCCACAGGCAATATCACGTATGCGTTTGGTTTTCAATGCTTCTATCAGCCTGGGTTTATCACAGTTCCTGAAGAAAATTAACAACAAATCCATTGTGTTAATCATAAAATAGCCACACAATATACTCCAACTGCTGCAATACAAATGGTGTAATAACGAACAGTAATCTCAAGATAAAGTAATATGCAACACTCTGATTCCAAGATGCACTCTATAGCAGCACCATAAATCCAAGGTTTACACTCTTTTAATGTACTTCAAAGATTATTTAAAGAATATTTTATGTATATGCTGCCAAACTGAGGTGAAAAATTCAAAATCGATAATTAAACAGCACATAATAGAAAGTGAAAATCAATTTCCTGTCACTGCCCAAAGCTGAGTGAGTTATTAGCAGTGGACACACAGTAAGATTAAGAGATGACATTCCCATCCCAACTTTGCTCTTCACGACAGAGAAATCAAAACTAGAATTTACTGTTAGACTTCTATGTGAGTACTGCTTACATTTACTCTTCAAGTGGTTACAGTGTTCTCTTAATTCCAAAAGAGGATTCAACTCAAGATTTCCTAATACTGGTGTACCAGAACCACTAATAAGATTCTACAAAATTACACATGGCCTCTGGAAATACTGCTATTATGAAATGCCCAGGAATTCCAAATCTCACTTTCAGTAAAATTACATAAAGCATGAGTCAGTTGAGCAATAAACAGTAATACTGCTCTCATCTGGACTTCCCTTTTCATTAATCTGACCCAGCCTTATAAAAATTTAGTTGCTGTAACATATTACCCATCTCATTTAATTCTGTATGTATTTTGGGCAGGTCCTCAAAATATATCAGAATGACAAAAGTATTTACCAATGGGCTTTGTTTATCAGGGTTTTTTTTTTCCTTTCAAAATACTGTTCTGTGGGTACACACAAAGTAAAAACTTAGAAAATTCAAATTTTTCTTAAAGCTGTCCTGCAGAAGATTAAGCTAGTATTATTAAAAAGTGGAAGAAGTTTATTTCTGCCTAACAAGTCTGTGAACTGAAGTCTAAAGAAAGGGCTATAAAATGACAGCTTAAGTTATGAACTGTTACAGCTGTTACAGCTCAAGAATACAAAATTGCTATGGTTTTACTCCTCAAGGCACTTCTGAAAACCATACCTTATAAAGGTAAACAAAAACTGCATGTCCGAAAGTATGGATTTCATCAGTGCAATTTGAAATTACTAGTCAAGACTTTATCCATCTTTCTAATTATTGAATGCCTCCTTTCTAAACAGCTGAAGCCTGCTACAAATGCTGCACCATAAATTGGAATATACTGTGGGGAAAAAAAAGTCTTCTTATAAAACATTTTTTTATTCCTACTGTATTAAAAATACTGTTGTTTCCAATAGAGGTGGTCAACTGCGCTGTAACATTCAACACAAATCTTTTACTGAAATGCAGAAAAATGTGGTGTCCTTACATTCGACTGAAGTGACCAAGTTTTCCATCATCTCCTTCACCCCACGAAAACACCTTTCCATCAACAGTCAATGCCATAGCATGCCGGCCACCTGAAATTGTAAACATACATTTACATTTTTGAGCTTTCAAACAGGCAGCAAGTCTTAGCAACAGTTTAACACTGCTGTTCTTCTACAATACAACTGTATGAACCTTTCAGCTCCAGAGACATTACTGATTTTCTTTGGAGCTTTTATGTGATTTAATTTAAAAAAAAAAAAATTTTGTGACAGTAAGTCTCCTGGCACATTTAACAACAAAAAAACCACTAAACAAATAATCACTCAATTTACTATTTTCAGAGCTGCAAGAAAAAATAATGAAAAAACAAACCCACCATTTGGAAATATTAAAATTGAAAACACTTTCTTTCGACCAAACGGAAACACCAAAGTTATCTTCCAGCAAATAAGAAAACTTGTATGGCCTAAATTCACAGATTTTAGTAACAGAACCATTAGATTTATTCTGACATTGCATACAACAGACAGAATTTTCAATAACCTGTATTGACTAAAAAAACAAAAAGAATCTGATATGCTAGGGCATCACAGCACCCAAGAAAACTGCAAAGGAACTATTTTCAGGTTTAAAATGTTACATTTATGTATATAAGGACAGCAGTAGTCAGTACCTGAGTGAACAGCCACCTTCTTTACCACATAGTTGCTGAGAGCTGTAATCTGGCGGGGAATAGGCACAGTTCCACTGGATATTCCTAAACCCAGCCTCCCATTTGTGGCTTCTCCACAGGCATACACTTTACCCTCTACAGTCACTAAAATGGTAAAAAAATTTGAAACCGCATTAGTGTTTCACAATTCAGCATCTGTTTCTGCCCTTAAATAATTACAATTATTTTAAACTTATGTTACCTGCAAAAAGGCTTTTGGATCCTCCAGCTACTTGCACAACATTCAAGGCAGACAGGGTTTCAGAAAATGAAGGGACTTTTATCTAGAGCAGGCAGGAAATAGAAACCACTACAATTCACTTCAATGTTTTACTCTAAAAAGAAGAGTTCTTAAGTGATAAACCAGTTTACTAACAGGTACTTTCAGATACTTCACCCATGCCAATTAATATTACACCAGGCAAAGGACAAAAAACAATTTAAAAATGTAATACTGAAACTATGATAAATATAAAACCTGAGAAAAAATGAAAGGCCATAATAAACAAGGACTTTCTTTTAGTAAAGTTTTCTTGAGAAAACTGAAGAATACAGGAAAAGTTAACTTTTTGATTCTTCAAGGTATGCCATAGATACAATACTATACTTTCACAACATCAATTGAAGAAATGCTCTGAACATAATTTTCAGATTAGTGAATGATATTTAAAATTGATTAAGCATTTGCAATGTATCTCATCTTGTATTATATTAAAATTACATGTAAATGGCTGCACATTGGGCTGAAAATCCTATTACAATTGCTAGATACAAGTAATACGTAAGAAAGTTCACCAAAAGTTTTATTTTATGTGTGCAGACTCAACAGGAACAGAGTATGTCAAGTGTTACATATATTTTAAACAATTAGTTCATTATCATCTAAAGCAAATGACTGAGTGGCTGCTAAAAATCAAGCCAGATTTCAGAGTACCAACCAAAATGCAAATTTTCTCCAATTTTCCATCCAGCAGACATCTACATGTCTTAACACTAAAAACCCACCAAAACCTAACCTTTGTAGCTGATTTTAAGTTGTGTAACATGTCCATTTTATTTTTCACTGTTTCTCTCTTGTACTTAAGTGTGAAAACAACTTACCTTGGAACCTTTTAGCCCTCCCAACTGGTCTTTATCATTCAGTCCCCAAACAAAAACTTTGGTTCTTATTGTAGCTGCTGATTCAAGCCCAGCTGCCTTCTTTCTAACAAGACTGAACGTATTGAGAAAAGAAAACATGGTCAGTTTAGCAAACAGCATGCTGTAGCATAGGCACCTTTTTACTGTATTTACTGCTTTTTACAGTTTGGAACAGTTTCAGGACTCAAACTGCACTACCACAGTTGGGAAAAAAAAAAACAAAACAAAAAACAAAAAACAAAAACCAAAAAACAAACCAGAATGTTTTGCTGAGCAGTGGTAAATACACACATGCCATGTATCGTGTATATATATGTACTGCAAAAGGGGATAAGTCATAGAAAATGTTACACCTCACCAGTGTGATCATCTCAAAGAACGTATTTATTGACAAAGGATCTAGCTCATGATTCCAATAAAGTAAGATACTGATTTCTCATTACTACCATTCAACATAATTAATGTGTTCTTCCTCCAATCATCTCCAGAGTTACAGGACTAAGTTGTAGACACTGAGGTTCTTTGCCATTTCCCCCTGCCTTCACCACTGCAGTCACCTACCTCCCAGTGTTAGCTTTATCATCATCCTCTTCCTCATTATCAGAAGCCAGGAAAGGGACTGCAGCCAAATCTTCATCCTCAGCACGTATACGTCCCAGTATGCTGAGGCCATGTATTTTGCAATCAATGCCAGAGCTTCTGCACTGCTTGATTGCAATCTCAATATATCTGTGGTACTAAGAAGAAAAATACTCTATTTACATCTTTTGGGTTCTATGTAACTTCACAAAACATAGGAAAGAATTACAACTTTTGCTTGACTTTGTCACTTTAAGAAAATGAATCTGTCACTTTAAATGCTTGTCATTTCAGCTGTAAATAATTCATGCTTTACCGTTAGCCTACGGCCTCATTCATATATGAAATTTCACTCCCAGTCTCACAGAATTCATTATGCATTGCTCCTTGCTGTTGCTAGAAAAGATCAGAACTGCTATCCAAAATTATGCCCAAAATTTAAGTTTATTGGAATGTCTTACTGGTTCACAGGTATACTGATTTACATAAAACCCCTTAAAATATCTAAGTCTATTATAGTTTTACTTTGTGATTATGGTAAAACTTTTTAGAATAATTAACTTGACTAACTTGCCAGAAATATTGCTGAGTTAAGAGGAAAAATAAAATACCAGGCTTTACTGATCACAACAATACTTTTCATCCATCTCCTGCAGCACAGTATTTTTCTGTTGCACCCAAGAGTAATTCCCACATGAACTTCACTTACTTCAGTACAATCACTGAGTAGAGGCACTGTGGTGTCTGTAGGATTTATATTGATTGTCTTTAGCTCTATAAGGTTATTTAAGGAATTACCCCCTAGAAAACAAAACACAGAATGAAAAACATTTTAGGATATGGTGTTTGTTTCACAAACAGGTACTGTGCATGTTAAACAAATGACTATGTTAACAAAAAACAGATAAACTTCTGTTGGGTGCAAAAAAAAGTATTTTTGACTTCTTAAGAGAACATACACATACCTGAAACTACAACTAAGGAGGGCATGTAGCTGCTGTCTGCAGGGTCCACTATCATCTTTAGTCTGTGAACAAGAACATCTGGAAAAATCTCCAAGCGAATCCAGTGCTAGTGGAAACACAATTTCATTTTTAGTAGTATTGTTATGATCACCATATGATTAACAAGAACGTATATGTGATGTTTTTGAAGAAAGAATGGAAAACCTCTCTGAATGGTACACAACAGCTGCAATATATGGCAACTGGCCAAAGAGAAATGAACTTGTGAACTTCTTGCTTGTCCTACATCCAATTACAAGAGAAATAGTTGTAGCAAACAATTTATTTCAGCCAAGACCAACACCACTGAGAAGACAGAAATCACAGTACCAGTGGAGGTTAAGTAATGGGACATAATGTAAGTATTAGATTAAAGTCTATAGAAAACCTGGAGTAAGGGTCCTTGGGCATATTCTCAGCATGGTCATCAACAGAGCATCAAAAGGCAGAGGACAGATGCCCAGCTGCACATCCAGGTGCCTAGGCTGGCCACAAAGCACTGCTGCAGGCCAATGAAACTGGTAAACCATAAACTAAGGAACAATGTCTTTTATAAATTATCTGGCTGCAGGAGTCAAATGTACAACAAGTAACTTTGCCAATAACACCAAACCAGAGAAGCTGTTGCCTCCCTCCAAGGCAGAGTGGCCTTTATAGACCAGAGGGCTGAGTAAACACCAATTGTATGAAATTTAACCAGGGCAAGTGCGGCATTCTCCTTTAGGGATGGGGTAATCCTGCTTATACTTACAAGCTGGGGCATGAGAGGCTGGAGAGCAGCCTCACAGAATGAGAGATGGGGGTTCTAGTGGATGAACAGCTGCACATTGGTCACCAGTGTGCACTCATAGTCCAGAAAGCCAACTGCATCCTGGGCTGCATCAAAAGAGCAGTGACCAGCACATCAAGGGAGGAGATCCTCCCTCTCTACTCTGCTTCTGTGAGACCCCACCTGGAGTGATGCAACCAGCTCTGGGGTCCTCAGCACCAAAAACCCTCATGGACCTCATGGCAGAGTGGATCAGAAGAGGGTCACAAAAGCAATACAGGCTGAGAGAGTTGGGGTTGTTCAGCCTGGAGAAGGGAAGGCTCTGGGGAGATCATTTTAAGCATGAAGTATACCAGAATAAAGCATTTAGGGCTTAAAGTTACCTTTCCTTGGGAACCAGAAGACTGCCAGCACTGCTCACTGCCATCAATAAGACGGGAAGCCTGATTCACAGAGGACGAGACATTCAAATTCTTGACTATCCTTGACCAATCATCCAGTAACATTCCCCGCTGGCTAGTGTGCCGCCTCTTCAGCTGCTTTCCAGAACGCCCACTGAACACGGGAGACTGACCTGCCGGGTTAAGTGACACATTTAGCATGCACCTCTCAAAGAAAACTGCTCCTCTGAAACCCATAAGCAGGGTGAAAGTAAATGTAACAAATCCAACATTTTGGGTATGTAGGCTACATTTAGGACACAGGCGCATGTCACATCGGCACGGTGATGCTATGTAGCAATGCTTAAAGGGTGTAGCTCCTTTTTTTACAGGAGTTTCAACTTTTCCAAGTTCTTGACTAGACAGCAACTTGAAAAGGTCCTTCCCTTTAAAATGCAATTCAAAATTTATGATGATGTGTAATTCAAAATACAAGTCCACAGCACACCAATTTTTTACACCACTACAGCATATGAAAAACACACAACAAAACCTCAACAAAATTCCCCTCCCAAAGAATAGAAATAAAAAAGTTGGAAGACTGGAAAATCCAAATCTTGTTCCAGAAGAAGGTGGTTTGGTGAGATGTAGATTTCCTCCCTGCATAAACCTTACTTCCACTTCACTGATTTTGTAGCATCTAGAAATCTTGACAAAAAGAATATTTTCCTACACAGGGCAAGGGGAAGGATTTCAGATTCATACCATTCTAGATGCACAGCCATATCAACTGACTTATTAAAGGAATAGTTTTTTGCCCATTAGACAAACCATCATGCATACACAATCCATGGTCACGATCTCTAGGGGGAACCAGGTTTGTTCATTTTCCAAAACAATTATTCTGGTAATGTGTAAATACAAATAAATTTAGTCCAGAAGTCAGCATCATCCTGCAAATACCAGGGATAAGATTAATTGTTAGACAGGTGGATGGAAAAGAAGTAAAACAAAACATCGGGTAAGTTTTGCATAACAATGAAAAGCCCAAAATTTTTGGAGCTAAAATGGCTGTATCTGTTATTGCCCTAGAGAAAAAAATGCCCGTCTGATTATGAGTCTTCTAAAAGGCTTCCCTTTCTCATTACATCCTCTGGAGCCTCCCCATCACAGAGGAAATGAGGCAACAGCCATCACACAGACGGGCAAAATAGCTGAAGAGCAACTGAGGCATAAGAAAGCATCTTAAGTATTTCCAGCTGCCCCTGGCACTATGAAGATTCTATTCATCTACATCTAGGCTGACAGAAAAAGGCAAGAGGATTAGAAAATTACACATTTTACTATTGATGTAAGTAAAAATGCCATTCTGACATGCAGAGTTACTGTCACATAGACATTTTTTTAAACTTTTTAACATTACAAAAATGGTTTAAGGGTTAACATTTTGTTGTAGTCCATCACATGCAATTGTAGCAATGCTATAAATGTTTTTTTTTTGTCTAGAGGGTCAATCTGAACACTAATTTCCTCATATTAAGGAGCTGAAATTTAAAACTGTTTTTTTCAAAACAACTTAAATGCATCTTAAATTAATCTAAGAGACACACAGCAAAACTTACCTGGTTCGTTTATTCTGCCAAAAGTATGTCGGGTGTTATGCTTCCTTGTTTTAAAACACGTTTCACAAAAGTCAAAGTCATCACAGTTTCTGCATTTGAATCTAGGCCCATTGATAGGAAACATCTGACAGCCATCACACCTGATTTGACAAGAGAAGAACAAGTCTATATATATATGGTACAAGTTCCTTGGTAAATGAGACAAGATAACAGAGTCAAGACAGTAAGATAAAGGATAACCCCTGTACACTAAAAGTAAATCATGACTTACGTGACTCCAGGATGAATGCTGGGGACCAATTCCATTTCTGACAACAAGCCAGTCCAATGCGACTGTTGAGGGAAGTCTACAATAACATCTTTTCCATTGGCACTAAATGCTGTGACAAAAACATGGAGAAAACACAAGGTGTGGCAAATCTCTATAAAGTGAAGCCAAAAGTCCTTAGAGTAGTATTCCATTTCAGTCCTTCTACTCTGATTTCTTAATTTTTTTAGAAGCAGTTCCCAAGCAAGCATGTATTTCTAAGCACAGATACAGTATGACCAAAATCTCTACCTCTTCAAAGACAGATTACTTCAATTACATCCCTTACAGCCTGATACAAGTGCATCCAACTTTCTCCTCCCTTCCTTATGAAGCTTTCAAGCTACAATAACTTCTTAAAGGAAAATCCTTTGTGGCTCATCCAAAGTGTAAATGAAACCTACGACTGGAAGCTGCACAGATGCCTAAGGACTTTTACTGTGTGCAAATGAAGTGGCTTAAAAGCAGATGGACAGGCTAACAAAATGGGCTGCCACAGAGTACATGTCTATGAATTCACCACAGACTTCAAATGCATTCTGTATTCTCTAACATCATACAATACTCCACAAAACAGTGTGATTTTTTAAGCATGTCTAGAAGAAAGTCTGTGTGGTCTTGAGTTTCTTACCCACCCATGCCCCACGTTGAACACACATTACCTTTGACGATGCCCACGCTTCGGTGAGTAACTGATCCCCATTTGTATTTGGGTGTGGTGACAGAGCTCTTCACACGCACTTTGTCACCTATCTTGATATGGGAGGCAGAACTCTGTGGCGGGAATCCTACCAGATGCAAGAATAAACAGAGAGTGAGCGGGGTTTCCCCCTCCAAAACTACATCTCCCTTAAGCCTACCATTCACTTTTTCAGTTAAAAAGCAGTCAGAAGTGAACTCACCTAAAAGCTCAACATGGATATATCTGACCCAATAAGTACCACCCTTTTGTTGCCAATCACACTGCACGTTCAGGTCATGCAATCCATCTCGATCCAATTTAATAACTTTGCCTACATCTCCTTCACAAACCTCTTCATAGGTTCTGCAGCACCTAACCATCATCCCCACCTAGGGAAAAAGGACAATAGAATGCAATAGTTCTGTAAAGGCTTTAGTACCAACAGGAAGGCAGTTTCTGTGTTGCTTTTGATCATCATACATACCTGAATATTCTCCCTAACATAGACAGCATAGTCATCATTGCTTAAGAAATCAGCTCGTTTCTTATAGGTCTGGCTCTCTGTTACAACAGCACCACTTGACTGGAAAAAAGCCCAAAATAAATATGAAACAATTACACAATTTGTCGGGTTGAAACAAATTGAAACACAATTTGTTTTCAATTCAGATAAATAAAATTGTTGGCAAAGACTAAAGATAACTCAACAAAAATAAGCCCACAGAATATCCCAGCTCCATGCCAAAATGGGAAAAAATCTTCAACAGGTTCAACTCACTTTGAGGATAACATTTATGATCTACTTGATTTTAAATTATAATTTACTTTCCAAAATTACTTATCAAGAAACATAGATGTAAATTTTCAAAATGTTTGAAGGAAGCTGCAAGTTGCTTTTATGAAACCTGATTGCCAAGGAAACTCAGAACAAAGAGGATTTATCACTACTCAAATTAGCCTTGAAGATACACATTCACATTTCACTTCTTAGGACATCTGCTGGAAGAGGGAAAAAAAAAAAGTGGTGGATGGTAATCTCTAACCTAAAGCTTACAACTTTGCTTTAGATAATAAAATGAGATTTAAAGTACTCCTTTAGAAAAACAATCTAAAAAAATTAAATTGTATTTATTAAAAATTATTCCTTTCAAGACTTGATTAGCTTAAATTTTTAAGAGAACTACTGCATTCCAGCTGTAAGGAGAATTTTCAGAAAACTTTGTTCTGTTCTGAGTATTAATTTTTTTTTTCATTAGAGGCAATACAGAGCAGTTTTTCACTGCAATCCTGATAAAGATAGCAAAAGCAGTCAAGTTAATTTCCTTCAATATATAATACATTAATTAAAATTACAAAATCCCACATGTGCAAGAAAACTCAACATAAGTCCTTCAAGGATAAATAGAAACATGAAACTCATTTAACTTTATTGACAAGTCCTTTTTTGAAACAGTTATTGAAAGTCAACAGAAGACTAATATAAATTCATGTTAAACCTATCATACTCAGTAGGCACTGTAATGGTAATTTTATCATCAGTAAGTGGAAAAAGTTTTTATAAGGAAAGGCTAAGTTATTTAATAGACTTTTCTGCCATTTATTCACTAGATCTTAAGTCCTTCCTTGTAGGTAACACATGTTTGTTTTTCAGACCAAGGGAAAGGAGAAGGAAGAACTCCTTTACTAATATTACACTATAACATCAACTATTTTTGTAGAAACTACAAGCATCTATCAGGGATACTTGAAACTACCACCAGTGAAATATCTACCTGCGTTCTACCCTCCCCTGTGCTATCTCACAAAGTATTTATGGTTTATTCTTGGTTGTTTTATGTCATGTCTTAGAAACACAGGGCAAACGTGACCCTTGTTACCGTTTTGAAAGCTTGGGACAGCAGGTTGTCCTTGTACTCTCCTCATTTTCCCAAAAAGGGAAGAATTACAAAATTCGCAGCTAGCTAGCATAACTTAGGTTTACTAAGTTAATACTCACAACAGGACAAGCAGCTTCAGCTTCTTCCACTTCCTCTGCTATTTCCTCGTCTGAATACTCATCGGAGATAGTATCAGCATCGGAAAGATCCGTGATTTGAACATCAGGGTGATCCAACAACCAGCCAACTAAGGCTTCCACTCCTAACACAGAAAACAAATTCCGTTTGTCTCCAAGGGATTCTCTGACATTGTTAAGATTGTATCCAAAAAGAAGATAACTTCTCCCTCAAAAATACTGTTTTAATCAGCTTGCAACTCTTCTTCTCCTTCTAATATTATTTGTTTTATTAAACAAAATACCTGGTAATCCAGAAGCACTTCCAGAGGTTCCCGACAGAGATTTTAGTGCAAATTCTATGTTTTTCCTAGGAAATCCCATTTCCATAAGTTGAACTACAATGGGGAGAGGTGGAATTGGAGATTGCTTGCGTTTCTTCACTTTTGTGGGTCGGATATGTTGCACTGTAATGGGCGTTGTAGCTTCACTAGAGCTGCAATCTTCAAACAGTGGAGTTGAAGGATGTGTAGACTCTACAGCCAGATACTGGCACACTGCCAAAGCAGCAGCCTAGAGGAGAATAAATCAATCAGTCCAAGAAAACAAGAATATTTAGTACATTTGTGTGTGTGAGCATGCATGCCTTAAACATTATTAGTCCAAAAGGGTTCAGTATCACTTCTTTTTTAAACCTATAGCTTAATAAGCTTCAGCTGGAATGCAGATTATACAGAGTTATTTCTTATGTTACTTAGCAGAAAACACAGACTCTACCTCAAGCTCCTGTTTGTCAAATATGGCTTTCACAGGTGATGGCTGGGTGGCAGCTGACAAAAGCTGCTGCAAAAGGATCATGGGAGGCTGAGGTCCTTCAGGAGACATATCTCCTATGTCAGGAGAGGCAACTGCTCCATCCTCTTAAAGAAAAACATTATTTTAACCAAAACCATATAACCTGGTCAATCAGAAGACTTATTCTAGGGCTAATTGTTATTTCTCACATATCTCTTCTCCAGAGATACAATGCCTTTAAGATTAAGCCATATGTACCACAATCTCCGTACAAAAAAAGCAAGTAATAAACTTGTAGATAAACAAAATATTTACTAAAATACACCTAAGACATGTCTAACAGAAACTACTCAGTGGACAGTGAATTTGCACCTTGTGTCTTTTGAGTCCACCTTTTTTGCAATAAGATTTTTAGAAGGAGTTACATCCAGGATAAACCACTTGATATAGATAACCAAGAATTTTAGTGATTCCAAAACCATGGTGCTTGCTTTCTGGATGTCCTTCAAAATATAATGCATTAATTATTGAGTTAAAAAGTTAAAATTTTTTTGACATAGAAGCTTAAAACACGCAAAAATTTTAATTTTTAATTTTTATAGAGCAAACTGAATTTCTACAGTCCAACTGCCACAAGCAAGGGTTATGGTCACATACTCTATCTACCATCTAATCAAAGACCAGCACATTCAGGTAGCATTCCAGAATACCTGCAGGATTTAATGCACACTCCTGAACAGCTGGCTGGGATAAGATCTGCCTTAGTGTATCCTGGTGAGAAAGCAGAGCTCGTCCAGCTTTTAGTATGTACAGCTTTAACTGCTGGCACCTCAGCAGATCCAGATCAACTTGACCTATCAGAAACATTAAACAGCCATTAGTGCTAGAAATCTCTTGTACTAGGGAAGAAAGATTATCATCCATACAACCTCAGCCCAAACATCAGTTTACATCTTAACTCACTGTGTACTGCTCACATGAGTCAGTTTAAACAGCACACAGATCAAAAGTCTGAACACATTGTACGACTCACGGTATTAAAAATACTGCCTTCCTACTTTTCACAACCCTGACAATCATACAGCTGATTTATAAAACAGTAAGTACAGCTAGAGATGTTACTTGGATCCAGTATTTTAAACAACTCAGCAGAGTAAGATCAGCCCCAAACCTTATTTATGTTTTCCCATCAAAGATACTTCACATATAGTGCAGAACAATTCACCGTCTAGCTAGATTTGCCTCTTAAGTACCTATTATCCACTGCCAAGTAAGAAAACAGATCAGGTTCCAGGACACCCTTTTCCTTATCTATGTTTGGTGATACCAGTATTTTTCTCAAAGCATAGTCATCTACTTCCAAAGAAAACAAACAGCAAAAAGCCCCCATCTGTACCTGAAAGACCTTGATTGGGAGACTTCATTCTTTGTTTTTCTATTTTACTTCCAGCCAGATTTACTAGTTGAGCCCAAATGGATAGCATAGGTTCAGTGAAAGGCAAGTTGTTCACATTAAAAGCCACAACTGGAAGCTAGACAGTGGGAGAAGAACCAGACAAAAAAAATAACAAAAAAACAAGTAAGCATTTTCCTGAAATCTCAGTCATTTAAAAGTTTTAATGGTTATTAAGCGCTGAAGAGGAAAAGTAGCATTTGTCTTACTGCTCTTGACCAGGAACAACTAGAGAGGATTTCTATTCCCTACACAGCTCCTAAGCCTGTATTTCTACCACACAATTGCAGTTCTTCTTGGTGAAAAAGCAGAACAGAGTCAGAACAAGAAAGAACGCCAGACTCTGAAGCGAACCAAGCACCTGGCCTGTGCTTTCATTAAAGTCACATCAACCAAATCAAGATTCAATTGCAAATACCCAAGACTTTCTAAGATTAATTAGCAAATCAAGTTAAATAGAAAGCTCCTCTCACCTAAGAGCTATAAAACACATTACAATAACTTGGGACTTTACCTCAAATCAAACAACTCCAGCTTAAACCCCTCTTCCTTTCACCTTCCCAGCAAATGAGGATGGGATCTAAAGGTCCTGCAGAGGTTGGTCCTCCAGGACCATCTCAGATGTGCATGCAGAGCATCGCGTGTGTTGAATGTCAGTGTATTTAGCCAATGAAGAACTAATGTTTTCTTTGGTCCATATTGGAGTTTTACACCTTCCCAGTGTGAAAGCCTTCCTAAAACAAACTTACTGGTTTCAGTTGATTCAGAGGGCACACTCTGCACGTTCGCATGTCGTAGAACTGCACAGTGATTTTCCCTTTCGGGGTGATGCGTGTCACTGTCCCTTCTCCAAATTCATCATGAACTACTTGTCCACCCAGTCTCAAGCGACTATCTATGCCACCAATCACAGCCAAGACTGCCATCAGAGCTCCCACCTCTGGATTCTCAGTGTCAGGGAAGTAGTCATCCAACACAGCCTAACAAAGAACAATGAAATTTAACTGTAGGGAGAAAACATACCCTTCTATCTGCTTTAAAATACAAAGTTAATCGCATATATTTCAACTTAAAAATTACAACACAAATATATATATATATATAAAAGTAGAAAAATGGTTTCAATATTAAGCTTAATATTGTTTACAAAGATTTAGTATTTATAATTTCAAAATAAGTATTGCTATAAAAATGAGCTTATTTTAAAACGTGGAAACTACCCCTTCTGACTGTTTTCCTGCAAAGATGTGGGTGATGGAGGTTAGCTGAGAGTTGATGTACTTGTTTATGAGTCCATTCCACTGGCTGAGCGAATGCAGCGTCCTCAGCAGTGCCACTATCTCTTCTGCTAAAGTACTACTATGAGTGGCAGTTAGAGATGCTTGGGGCCTGGCCTTTCTCCTCCTCAGAGTAGATTCTGGAAAGATAAAGCAGTGGCAGAACAGTTATGAGTTTAATGCACACATTTCCCACAGAGAAAAACAAGCCATTGAGGGAAAATTCCTCTACCTCTGAGTAGTGGGATATCCGAAGAACAAGTACTAAGCAGGCTCCCTAAAAATCCAAACAGTTTTTCCACAAGAAATTTCATGTCTCTGGACCTTTCATTTCTATCCCAGGATGGAAGTACTGCTTTCAATAAATGTACAGCAAGGATCTAAAAAGAGAACAAAATTACTGCATTCTAGTCTACATCACCAAATACTAAAGAAGCTCTCAAACATATTAAGTACAGAAGAATGATGTTTTTAAAGTTTGCTTTCCTTTGTAGTTGTTTTTACAGTGCTGATTTCTTTCCAGCTGTGGAAATTCCAGAGCTACTGATCTTGAGTTTGCTAAGGGATATTTTAAAAGACATGGATACAGTTCAGAGTCAGTAACAATTTTACTGGTACATTGTATTACTGAACCAATCTCTTAGGACATGAGACAGGCACGCTGAGAAACAAAAACAAATAGGAAAAATAGGAAGACAGAATGGGAAAGTTTGTTCAGACTGTGGACTCAGAAATTAGTACTAAGATTTATTGCAGAATGAAAGTTTCCAAGTGTTCTGCAAAGAAGCTATAATAGTTAAAATTCATGAAATATAAAGCTGAATGGTGGAAGGCAGGCAACAGCAGCCACAGTGACATTCAAAAGTAGCCACTGTGAAACCAGGGCCTCCAGCAGTACAGGTGGAACAGTGTGGCATCTCTGAACCCAGAAACTCAGTGCAGGACTGACAAGGACAGGGGAAGGTGCAGCCCTGCAGTATCAAAGAGCAGAGGGGTTGCATATTTTGAGTAGAAGCACTTCAGGTTTTGAGCTTCCTCATCTTCTACCCAGAAGACCAATACAAGTGACTAACAACAAAGATAATTCTCCTCTGGTAAACTTCTGTCAATAACATGTCTTTACAGAACTTCAAGGTCTCATCTTTTCATTGTTCATCAGTTGGTACAATGAGGTACATGAGGTCATTTCTCTTGAGTGTACCCTGAACAGCACAGATTACTCTACTGCACTAAGTCCTGGAGGATAATACAAGTCTCACCATACTAAAAACACTGACAAGAATTCACTGGAAGATCACACAAAAATGAACAGGCCTTTATGATACGAGGCTTTAGTTAGCAAATGCTGATGGCTTAGCAAGTAAAAGAATAAGATGATCTTTTGATCCCCAAGCCTTAAAATTTGGCAGAATTATTCCATAATAAATTTTCTTTTCAATCTCATGTAGAAGGCACTAACAAGATGCTAAGGAACAGCAAAGAGAAAAAAAAAAAAAAAAAAGAGAAAAAAATTTAAAAAAAGAAGTGAGAAAAGGGGAAAGATGACAAGGGAAATACAATACCAAAATAAGATGCAAAGATGTAGCTTCTTGAGACTGTAATTTAAATAATATTAACAGTTTCCAATGGAAATAGGGACAGTAGACAATACATAATTTGGTAACTTTAAATGAAATGTAACTTTTTCCAACCATATACTTGCTATTCTTTCATTTATTCAACTTATAGGAAATATTATATGGGAGCTTCTGAAGCATAATTCTGGAACACTATTTTCACCTTTCTTTCAATAGAACAAGGGAGTCCATAGTATCCTGAAGGCTCAAAAGTCAAGAGGTGTAAATTAAAAACAGTAATTCCTAAATATAAAGAAAATGTAATCTTTTTCCCAACTAACCAAAAACTGATTTATGGACATCTCCCAGCTGTTTTGTACAATATACCTTTCTTTTTAGGACAACTAAAATCTACTAATTTTATTGCCTGTTGAAGTAACTTGGAAATACACACATTACCTGTCTCTGTAGTGAAGCAGCAGTGAAAGATTCATGCCCCTCAACAATTTTCATTAGCAAAGTTATCCACTGAGAGGTACTAAGAGTGCTGCACATCTGAGGCATGAGTGCTATGCTTCGAATGAATCCCAGCGTGCACCAACTCCTATGCTGTTCTTTATAAACTAATTTATTTGGCAAGGAAGCTAAAAACAAAAAGATATATACATGTAACAGTTGACTTTTTCACCAGCTATGTAGTTCTCTGTATGCTACATGGGGCTTTTCTGGACAAATCAGAACACCAAGTTATTTCACTATCTTTACACGAACTATTAAGTTCAGTTTTAGAGCCTGTAATTAATTTTATGAAATATGCCTTTATAACAATTCTCATCATTACACTGCTTCCTCATTTCAAAGTAGTTAACAGCATTACTTCTGAAATTACAAGAAAGCTACAAAAAGGAGTATGACACATGCGGTCATACTGCTGTTGCCAAACACAAGAAGGTTGCTAATAAATTAATTGTCTAAGTCAGCAATTCACATCTCATGCATTTCTTCTGCTTTTGCTGTTTATATTCTAAGAATGCAAAGGATCATTGACATTAGCTTCAAAAATTAAGATTTTAAAAGCTCTGAAAATGCATTTTCCAGCCATTGGCCTTAAAAGGATTAAAAACTAGTAAGAAAAGATTTACAAACTTACAGGACAACAAAGCACAAAACAAGCACACAGCTCAGCCAGAGTGCTGCTATGTAATATACCTGATTTATCTATTGTTCCACTCTCCACAAGCATACGGAGTAACCCACACAAAGTCCGAGTAGCATCACTTTGCATGACTTCAGCGTGGACACCAGCAGAGAGACACAGTGTCTGCAACAGGTTCACAGTACTTGTCAGCATCATGGAAGTAGGGTGGAGATTCCTTTCAACTTGTTCTCCTTCTGAAGGGAGACACAAAAGGCAAAGGAATATGTTAATACTGAGTTACTTTATTTCACAAAGGTTCTCAAACAAATATTTTGTGAATGATTTATCAAAATATTTTCTCTGAGATGATCTGACATGAAGAAGATTCCTTATTGCCAACTCCTAAGGAGTGCAAAATATAAACCAAGTATTTTGCACATATAGTCAAGTTCTTTTTCTAGCAGTATCCAGCTGAAAGGAATTCCAAAGTACTGTCAAGAACAGGGAAACACTCTGACTAAATGTATAATTAGACCATACATAAAACCCACTTCAGAATGCTATTAACATATGTTAAAATGCATACCTTCAGGTATCTGTAACTGAAACTATTTCAACTGAATAATATTATTTCCTCTGACCCATGAATATGCAACAATGGGACACCATCTTGTCCATCTTCCTTTCTCACAGTAAAGTTACATTAAGGAAGATTCTCGTCAGAAGTGTGCACCTATTAAACGAATCTTCTCTGATGAAGCACTTGCTCCTGTGACAAACTCTTTTATATTACATGATACCAGTTTTAAAATTCAACTAAAACTGTGCCTCCACTTTTATATATATATATATATATATATATTTTTTTTTTTTTTTTTTTTTACCAGAATCATCCTCAGTGTCTGAATCCTCTGTTGTGGGCTGCGTTGCAGGTGGTGGCTCAGCTAGTTTGAGATCATATTTTCCTTCCTTTCCCATTCTGTAAGAATTTGTACTTCCAGTATCCCACTGCACTCTAATCCAGCCATCTTCTCCCAATTCTCCTATCACACGGCCCAAACCTGGTGTGGGTCCATCCTGACAGAAGAGAGAGGTTCAAATTACTTGATTAGCAATGCTAATTCATACCCAAAGCTCATGAAATAATAATACAATTGCTCCTTTTTGCTGCTAACCCAATGATTAGGCAGTAAACATTCAATGGCATTTCAAAACTCAAGCATGAATTTAGAAAGCGTTTCACAATTTTCAAAGTAATCACCCCAGTAAGCTGCATATTTCGACACTCATTATTAAATCTCTTTTACTATGTCTTACATAAGTAGAAGTTATGTCCTACATAGTTGGAAATGGATACTGTAATAGCAAATAAGTTATTCAGTTTCCTGTTAAACAGTAAATTAGCAGAGTCTTACTAAAAGAGAATTTTAAACATCTCCAAAAATGAAGCTAAACAAATAATTGACAAATTTTATGTTAATTCTCCAAGGCTTTTGTGGTAAATGGCCAGAATTGCACAGCATTGCTGTAAAAGGGTGAAGGATTGATAAAGCTGGGTGTGAAAAACATGAGCTGGGCCTCTGGCTTATCTTGCACCTGGCTCCAGCAGAGCCTAACAACTGAGCGATGTCTGGAGTGACACGGAGCTCTCGTGCACCCTCGTTGTCTCAGCGAGGCACAGAAGGGCACCAGGGCCCAACCAACAGCTGCACTACTCCCTTCACCGTGAAAAACAAGCCTGGTTATAAATCCAGTTCCTTCAGGAGATAAGGATGCACACAGAGACCCTCTGATGAAGGTCAGAGAGCCCCTACTGCTGCCTCAGTACATGGAGAAGGACAGAAGTGTTTATTCTGCCTCTATTGTCAACTATAAAATCTGGCAGAAGGTAACCAAGACCTTCACTGAGCCCTATTATAAACTTAGGCACCCCTCAGGATGCAGATGAAGGGAAACACGGGATGTGTAATAATGCATGTATGGCCAAAGTCACCAAGCCCCACCTATAGCATGATTGTTCCATCCCATTGGGACAGGCCAAAATTTACAGTATAAAAGAGTGGCTTCAGGGGCAAGAAAGGGCTGGAGAGGGAAAACTCTGCCTGCTCAAGATCTGTTGACAGGCTACATCTCTCTTCCCGCAGAGAAGCCTTTATGTGAGCTTTACAATCTCCAACAGTATTGGAGCACACCCCGGAATACTGATTTACAAACACACAGATACAGATATGTGTATGTGTGCACATATTTATATATTTATAGTGCTATTAGATCTCTTGCTATACTTTGTGTCACAACACATACTAACACTGTGTAGTTAGAGCACTTATCACCAGCAATCCCGAGCCTGCTTTTCTGGTGCTTCAATTAACCACAGTACTTGTGAATTGGGATCGTTCAAATCCTTACTGAATCCATCAGACCTACAGAACCACAGTGGTGAACTGCACTATTTGTGCTTCCGTGCTCATGCAAGTTCTCCTCCAAACTCAGACTTACAATGCTAAACTGGGCTACAGTCAGAATTTAAGCCCAGCTGCAACCAGCCCCTCTCATCTCTGAGGACCAGCTGCAATGCAAGATTTATTTTCTGTTAAATTCCCATATCCTTAATTCAACATTTTTGGAATATAAAATGCCCTTAAATTTGATGGACCAGAAATTTCACAGATGGTCCACTGAACAGAGACTTTAGATAGTAACACACCCAAAACCTGTATGAAAGAAGTTGTACCTGATCACCCCATTTCCAGTCTACCCCTCTGACCACTCTGGTACCAATTTTCATCATGGCTGCCAGCTCTGGTCCGGAAACAGGGAGCTGAACAGGTGTAGTTTCCTTTCTTGACTCTTCTAGGACCGTGGCAGAAGCCCCATGAGAAGAGGCAATCATATCCTCTTCAATATTATCAGAACTGGGGCCTAACAAGGAAAAAACACAAAAGAGATTAAATCCAGCTACACGTGTATATACATACCTTTATGTACATGTCACATATGAACTTACAGGCATGTAAACTTTGTCATATAAAACCAGTAAGAAACAGGAAAGCTGACTTGCAGGTAAGTCAAATGACCTTTTAGGAAACTGAGGTGTAATGGTTTTGAATGCACAGGAATTGAAATACTTAATTTTGAATGAAAAAAAAAAAAGTGACAAATAAGAGACATTAATAATGATGACTCAACTGGCTCACTGGTTCTACAAACAGAATTTTTTGAAAAACTTTCAATGCTCACTCCAGTTAAACACAATTTACAGGAACAAATGTTTGCTATTATATAAGAAAATAGAGAAAAACCATGGCAATTTGAATCATAGAAAAACACACCAGAGAACTTCTATAACAGAACAAAGAAAGCGTCAAGCTTAAATATGCAGACTGGGAACATCTTTTGTATGTAGAACAAATGAAATGGAGAGTAAAGAGTTTTTACTACTTTAATTTTAAATTCTCCATTTTGAATTTATTTGCAAGAGTTCCACCAAAACTACACATTAACTGAAATTTTAGCAAAAGATGGCCAATAAACAATAAATTAAAAAAAAGATTGAATAAAGGCTGCAATTAAATTAACTTCTTTCTCAATCATGCTTGCAGATGTGGTTTCTGTATCAGGGTAAAGGTAAATAGCATTAAGCACTATCTTCAAGCAGCAAAGTGATTCTGTAATTTGGGTTCATCAACAGGTAAAAAAATACAGGAGATTTGTAAAGCAAATGCTTTTTTCCGAGGAAGAAAGAAGAACAGTACCTATCAGCCGCAGTGTAGTTTGTGTCAAGGCCAGCATGCCAGAATTGAGGAGCAGGCTCAAGGTATTTGCACCATGCTGCAGCGTCAACATGTTCAGCATGACCAGCAGAAAACGTGCTTGTGGAATAGTTCCAAGACTTGGTCCTGCTGGATTCTCATTTGTAATTGTTTGAAGAGGAACAGGCTGCAGACCTAGTTAAAACATAATACAAATAAAGTCAGCTGACACTGGGAGCTACAATAGAATAGGCTATAGATTTGTTTGATTGATGGCTTAAATTATTTTTTATTCCCTGCTTGGCTTTGAGAACTTAAAAGCAGCAGTTCCAAGAAACTGACTAATTTGTATTATAATGCTAAAATGTTACTGAAGGGTAATCAATCACCTGCTGCTGGGAAATCAGCAATATACTCAAACATTGAAAAGTGAGTCAACACGGAGTTAAGGTGGGAAGGTTGGAACCACACACAGAAACAAAGTCAAAGTAATTCTCAACACAAATCAAGGGAACTGATTTCAACATCCTGATTATTGGGAACTTAAAAAAAAAAATAAAAGCAGAAATATTAACGTAAAACAGTTTTCTCCACAGAAAACAGCAACAAGATTCACCTAGTTCTTTAAACTTTGCATTAGCATCTAGCAAGATATTCCGGACATTCTGAATAGCCCACGCATACAACTTTCCAAAAGTTACTTCCAGCAGCATCCTGTTAAACGGCGGGATAAGATCGACATCCTTCAGGCAGTCGGTAAGAGGCTCCCTTCAAAGAAAAACAACAATAAAAATAAGTATTGTTTTCTTATTAAAGAATTCTGGAAGCAAAAGTAACAAGAATTTTTACCCTATATTGGCTCCTTCTGGAATAAGCCTCTGCCATCCACAGAACATGGCATACTGCACAGATGGGAGCAAAAAATTTTTAGCTGACAGTTTCAGAATAGTGTCTATTCCCTCCAGACGAACTTCTGCTCTTTCCAGCTGTCAAACAGAAAAAAAAAATTATCATACTTGTGTATAGTGCTAATAACTGTCATAATTATCTACGCGGCACATTTTCGTTCATGTCACCTGTTTTAATAAACATTTTCTCATTTTTTCTACATCCACCGGCTCTTCTTTAAGTGCAAATTCAACAATGGTGTTAAGGAGGGCAGACTGTGGATACAAGCCTTGAACATTTTGCTTCAGCCATTTGTATTTGTGGACACCTGTAACTGTACTCAGAATTGGCTGCCACTTATCCTGCAAAACAAGAACGTAGCAAGTTAAAACTTTTTAAACAACTTTAAATTAGTAAAAATATAAGTTATTTCGTGCAAAACAATTTCCAAATTTAAAATACTGGGGGGACCATGGGGGAAATGAAAAAATAATACTAAGCTCTTTCATGACTTTTAAGAAGTTAACTCATTATCTTTTTTACTATTGCTACATAAAACTTCAAATACCTAATGTTCAAAAAAAGAGGAAGCAACCAGTCACAACATTTTATTTTGAAATGAAGCTCTAAGATTATCCATAATTTAAAAATTAGAGAAGGTATCTTCACATATGCTAAATACATAGTACAACCTTATTTTTAAAAATATTCCAGGCTTCACTGAAACAACATGTCACACTTAATTATACATACCAAACACCATTATCAGAACATTAAATGTCAAGTTATAGCAAGCACGCTTCAGCTTATTCTTTTTTCTCTTGTAATTTTTATTGACAAGGTTGATTCAAAATCTAATATCCTACCTTGGGTGATTTGATTGGTATGGGCTTTTTATCTATAGGTACAGGACTGTGAGGTACTACACAAGATTCTTCTAAATCACTCTCTTCATTTCCTATTTTGGATTCTTCTACATCAGCAGATTCAGATTTTTTTGGCACTATAAAAAAAAAAAATTTCATATAGTCTGGTTAGATTTTAAAGCATCACATTTTTAGGTTTGCATGATAATGTAAGCACACACAATGCTTAAGACGTGTCTGTAATAAAATGGAAATGTATTCTTGGTAAACTCTCTGTCCAACTATTACCAAGTTAACTCTGGTATTACTTGCAGTATGCTTTTACCTTTAAAGACAAATTCAAAAAGCCCTTTGGTGTCTGTTCACCACATTAATTTATTTCCAGTTACATCATTGTTTGACTACACTTCAATAAAACACGATTTCTAAAAAGATGTCACTTCCAGTGGAATGCTACTAAAGCCAATTCAGAGGGTCTGATAGTGAAGGATCGTTTTTAAGACACTGGAACATGAAGAAACACATCTCAACTAAACCTGACACTTTTGTTTGCCAGTTCTTGCTGTAGGATCTGACATGCAACCACATGTTTATAAAACATCCTGAAAAGACAGCAGAATGCAAATGGCTTCGATGCTTTATCTAAGGAGTCTCATATAGCAGCAAAGCTTGAAATAAGATGGATTTCCATTGTTTTAAAGAGAATACAGCATTAATTCTGCCTTACCTCTTTTTTTCCTTTTTTCTCTAATGATTTTCTGAGCTACCCTTCGCCATCGGGGCAAGGAACTAAGAAGTTTAAATTTGGACATTATAGAGAGGTCATAGCAAACTGCAGGGCGCAGTTCATTGAATAAGAACCTCAAACGCTCAATGACAGGAGCACAAACTTCCTTGTAAGAACGGCCCTGTTCCTGATGTGTCTACAAAAGACATTGAAAGATTAAATTATTGTATAATACACAATAAAATGAACAATATATAACTTTTTAATAAAACACTTCAAATGAAAATTCATCTTAACATCAGCAGCTAAGAGGCTTACCTTAATCAGTGAGCATTTTGCTTGGTAGACAACACGACACACATCCACTACAGATTTTGGTAAGGTTTTGTGCTTTACCTGGTCAACGCCAAGGGTACCAGGATGAACAAGAGACAGTGCTACATGACCTTAATGGGAAAAGACAATGTTTGAATATGCATTTGCAAAACCATCCATAGCAGAGTTTAAACTGGTCAAAACAAACACCCCCACAAGCCTACCTACCCAAATCTTCATGCTTCAGAAGACAACACAGTAACAGACGTCCTACTTCTTCCACAGGATGCTCAGGAGGGAATGTGATGGGTGTTGTTAAGTGACACTGTTTACAGTATCTCTCTATTTGACACAAGAAGTCCTAAGAAAACACACAACAGCCTCTGTTTAACTTCAGTTTTAAAATACAATGAAAGGACTCAATACTACAGGCAGCATTTGAGAACACTGAATAATCTCCACAATTTGAACTAACATTCCTGAGATACAATATGCAGTATGTGCAATTTAACACACAGCAACTACATCTTAATACAATAAATACCCTACATCCCTTCTCAAGCGAAACGTGACTCAAGGAATAAAGCCACTACTGCTCTGATCTCTTCGTGAGATAGTCAGGTCATCTGACTCAATTTTCAATTGTCTTCTGATAAATCATGATTCAATCATTATCACTACTCCCAAATACATATTTAGGGTTTTTTTCATAAAGGAGCTGAACTCAGAGGGTTAGAAAATCTGAATGTATTATAGAAGCTAGTGCTCAATGTAAATCACAGGGTTTTTCATAATCTCCACAATTCCAACCATGTGAAACCTGAACCTCAAGACCCAAAGGGATTTTAAGACAAAGGCCTATGTGAACCTAAAACATAAAATACATCTTCATCTTGACAAAAAAAACCTCCATCCTAGTTGAACTGGAGATGAGCAGGATCTCTCAATGCTACTGAAACTTGACATGAGAAGTAATGCATTACCAATTTTTTTTGTAAGAATATTCAAGTTTTTCAGTTCTCCCGCTCAAAAATTCTAAAGAAATAACATACCATTACGCTATTAAATGAAATATACACATTTTAACCATTAGTAGTACTCAACCACTCCTTTCACAAAAAATAATTTTCAGTTGTTTTGCTACAGCCTTTGGAGAATTTTCACCACCGTTACCACCCTTTAGAAACAGTATTTGTGCAAGGAATGACTGAGGGCTTACCTTCACAGTGTGATCCTGAATATTATTATCCGCAATAGCTTGGAGAAAGGGTTGTGAATGGTCACTCAAAGTTAATCGATGTGCATATAGTTTTGATTTATTTGGGGTAGTGTTGCCAGGTGAGCTGCAATGGTCTTCATCTTTTTCCTCATTGTAACTGTAATGAATCTGACTAGTTTGCAAGCCTCCAGAAAAAATTGATGACTTCAACCATTCTAAAATAAAGAAAACATGAGTGAATCTTCTGATCAAAGACCAAGATAGCAAGACTCAATTTCCTCTAATAAAATACATTCATAGGCTTCAACAACATTTAGCAACTTTCTCATTTGCTAAAACTTTTTCACAGGGGAAAGAAAGGGTTCTGTAACCAAGGAACAACTAACAGGGCAGCCATCATATGTTTAGAGATATAGGGCCTTAGCAAATTTTCTGCTATTAATACTGAATTTTACCTTCTATTCCCCAAACCAAGACACACAGTAAGAAAACACCCAATACCTCATGATCCACTCTTAACTCTTAACTGACAACAAATTGGTGAGATAGGAGATTGTGTAGCATCATTTTCTATTTTATGTTGCAGACTATGAAATGCTAAATTCAACTGGCAAAATTATCTAATCTCTATTTAAATCTTGTTAAATTATTGGGATCTTGATGATTGTGGTAGCTAATGCTAAGAATAAAGAATTTCTATGGAGGATATCAAGACTAGAAAAGTGGTAAATTATCAGTTAACTTATTTGCCCTTTGTCTTTTTCTTGCATGCTTTGACAAGTATTTATCACTTAATAAATCTCCAAATGACATCCTGCTTACTGGCACATTCAATTTCCAGAGGAGAAAGTGGTGTGCTCATTGCCAGGTAGGAAGCATGCAGTCCAAGAAGAAGACCCAAATTCCGTTCTGTGTCTATCAGAGGCGATGACAAAGTGCTGAGATCTGGCGTTGTAATCACTTCCTGGTCAGGCTGCACAAAAAAAATAGCACTTTTAAGTTAGAACTGAGCTCCAACAAGAAATCTGACAGCAAAGTAATGCTTAACTTTAGTAAGCATTTACCCATAATTAACATTTTTACCTCTATATATTGGCCAACACAGAAGGCGTGCATTGATTCCCGTGTGTCCTCAAACTGCAACGCAGCTTCCAAAGCAACAACTGGGTCCTCGCCAGCAAACTGAGCTAATGAAACAATGAAGTAGTCAATACAGTATCTAAAAATTCGTTAATTCCACCTGGCTTTGAAACAAAAGCGATTTTTTTAAGTCAAATGAAAATTCTCACCAAGTATGCTACTGCCAGTTAAAGACTGGGTTTGGAAGTCCTTTATATCGTACACTTTCCCATCGATCACTGTCCAAAATCCTCCATCTTTGTTGTGGTTCTCTAGATCAGCCTTACGTATAAGTGTCACCTCCTCATTATTTCTGCAACTCTGGCCAGTAAAAAATGAACCTATCCATATAAAAGCAAAAAGAGAATTTAATCAACACAAAATCAGAAAGTTAAGGGGATATTTCTGAACATTCTTTTAATAGTTGCCTAATCAAATTCTTCACTTCTGTTCAGCTTATTTTTTTATATGCTCGAAAGTAAACGTGGCTATTAGTATGTTCCTGTCTACATATTGTGCAATTAACTGTCTGAATACTGAGTTCTAATGCACTAATCTTCAATGTCATCTAGCATTGCCCAGCTATATGGCTGTTTTGTGAGGAGGTGCAGCAGAACAATCAGTTTGATGGTAAATCACTGCTCTAATCGCTTCTTCCTCCAAATTACTTTGGTTTTATTACGCACTTGCCTGCAGGGAATTTGCTGTATATTTCATTTCAGCTTAAATTCAGATTTTTTTAATATAAAAGAAGCATCCCTTTTGACCACAGATACAGCTCATATTACAAAGTGCCCTGAGAAAATAAGAATTCTTTATTTCAAAGCTTTCACATTACTCATCCTTTGTATTAGACAGAATTTAGTAGCAAAATGCCTAGATGTACTACTCAGGTTTTCATTGCAACTTTTCATACTCAAAATGCAAAATGATGTGAACTACTTCTTGAAAAAGCAGCATCGGTACTCTGCTCAATGCTACCTCTAAATGTAACCTCCTTAAGAATGTACTGACAGAAATAAATACTGCCTTATAACTGCAATATAATTTGGTTAATAAAACTTTGTACTGTGAAGTAGGATTCCCTTCCTGAGAGTAGTTCATGAACAGCCACCATTTTTATACAGCTACTTTATGAAAGCAGTACAGATGCTGCTAAGTTCATACCCATTATTCCTGGCCATGCCAAATCCTCATTGTCATCCCTTTCCTTTCCAGGGGCTAAGTGGTTAAATCTGTCTAGATGTTCCAGCAAGCCAGCCAACAGAGGGATAGCACCAGCTTCCTGCATTAATCCAGCATTTTTACTGAGGAGTAGCACTATGGAAACCACCAGTTCTGGAAGAAGAATGCCTAAGACAAAAAACAAACACAGAGGATACTTACATTTAGTTCAAGTTCTACATTCATTGCATTGCAGAAGTAAATCACCATTAAAATACTCTGCCTTTGATTAGTGTTGAGTACAAAGCTCTTGACTTCCTCACTGAATTTTCCCTCCTTCTCTCCCATTAACCAAAAAATTAAACTGACTCCTTCTTAGTCATTTAGAGCTTTCAAGAAAGTCTTAAAATTCCATGGAAGGGGAAGAAAAGAGGACAAGAAGTATAAACCTGCCTGTTAAATCTCCATCCACAACACAAGATACTTCTGCAAAATGCCTATGACTAGTACAAGCAATGCTGGTTGCCACAGGAAGTATATCACTAATGTGTGTGCACAGAAGAGCAGTGTATTTCTTCAGTAAGGAACCAACACCTAAGAGGTCAGGACCTGTATAAAAATAAAGGAAGAGCACAGAAAACCAACACATAGTCATATTTAACAAACAGACATCAAAAGCTGACATACTCTTCTGAAATTATACCACTGGATACTAGCACTAATTTAGGAAATTACATTTTTTAAATTTATAAAAAGTTTATTATCTATCCTAAGTTTATTATCCTATCACCTAACAAAAAAAAAAAAAATTCACTTACAGAAAACAATGTAAATAAACGACTTTCAAACACTGCTCAGACAGCAACTAGGCTGATGAATGAGACAAGAAGATAAACTAAAATAAGAAACTGCTATCCCGTAAAAGCCATTACAGAAATACTTGGGGAGGGGTCAGAGGTTCTTTGCTTTTCCCTTCAAAACCACAACTTACTGTATGTATTAGGTGCCTGGCCAACACAATCTGCTGGGTAAAGTTTGCTAACAAGCAGACGCTGAAAACGTAGCAACAGGTCCAGAGAAGCAGATCTCTCCTTGCTATAAAGTTCTTGGTCCATGCAGGAAGAAATGCGACGAGCAACGTCTTTTAGTTTGGCTACGGTCTGGGAAGCGATGTTCCTAAGAGGCATAAAAGTATCACTTAAGGGGAGCTCAGAGTGAAGACAGTCCACAATCCATGGGTTAAGCTGTTGCTACAATTTTGCATAAATATGAAAGAAACCTCTGCAAAGTTTCTATCCAGAACTTTCACTCCTTTGCATTGCAGTGCTCAAAAAGTCAATAGTTTTGCGGATACATTTTGGTTAGCAGTGAAAGCCATGACACTGCATAGCTCAAAAGAGTGTCAGTACTGATTAAATTACATGGTTGCCATCACAATGAAGTGAAAAAGTACAATAAATTTCTTAGTAAACTCATAATTATTTCCTGCTATACATCCTCTATGTTAAGTACTCCTTTAGCTCCTCTGGCTGATACAAAGCAGCTTTTTTTTCAGCACTCTAATTGGTCATGCACTCACAACTCTCAGTCAAGAATTTATAATGGAGGTTTCTTCCCTGCTGACACTCTCCCTGAGGCAGTTCTAAATAAATAGGACAAAATACTCGGTTCTAAACAAATTAGTGGTGATACTCACACTTTGTAAGGACAGTCTTTTAAACATTTGTCCTGTACCTGCTACAAAAACTTTGATACTTCTCTGAAAGAAGTATCTGAAAGTCCATAAAATCAAGGCAATCTTCCTAAAATTGGGTAATTTAGTATAGAACATTGCTCCTTAGCAAACAGAGCAGAACTACAGATAAGCTACAAGAATGTTCAATAGTTTGAATTCTGAGGAGCTAAAAATGCCAGCTTTTTTTACTTTATTTACTAACCAAAATTAACCATTGTTTAGCTGACTAGTTCATAGGAAGTCTAAATATATCTTCTGTACAAAAGTAAAAGACAAATTCAAAACAATTACCTTAGTAACTGCTGAATTAACTGAACTAATGGTAAACTTTGTTTTCCTGCAGATTCATATATTCCAGTGTTAATAAGGTCTTTGTCCAATGGAGTTCTGCTCCTGTGAAGTGTTGATGCATTTGCTTCTTGTTCATCAATTTCTTTTTCTTTCTGTGCCTCTTTTTTTGCTTCAATATCCTAAAAGAGTAAATCAAGTTAAAGAAAACACACGAACTTCCACTATGATTATGAAACATTTTGCTAACAAGCATTCATGGTAATAAGATCAAGTTGCTTTTACCTACAGCAAAAATGAAACAATTCCTACCAAACAAAATGAGTATTGTGTATTCCGTAATAACCATATGGGCACTCTTCATTAAAAACAATTATAACGTAAAAAGAAAGGCAAAGTGAGGGATGAAGGTGGTAAAGGTAAAAAAGAGTAGGGCAGCTCCCCAAAACCATGGTGGACACATGCCAGGAGCTGCTGCACAGTTCACAACTGAAGGCACATTTACTCTTGTATTTAGAAAAGTAACAAATCCAGTACCCTGCAGAAGAAGCTGAACTGCAAAGCTGATGAGCCATACCTGAATTTCTGCAGTAATAGCAGCGTTCAGTGCAGACTCTAAACCTCCATCAGCCATCAAGCTGCCCACCAACAGGTCAATCATAAATCTACGTCCTGGGCTGACATTCATTTCATTTCCTGAAACTAAGAATGGAAGAAGCTATCAATGAAGTCAAAATGCAAGGCCCAAACAAAGAAGCTTCAATTTGAGGACCGACCTGCACTGGGCAGGAGCGCTGAGAGCGCCCTGGCGCGCTCCTCTGCCGTGGGCAGCAGCACAGACCAGCCGCTCTGCAGCACCGCTTGGGCCGCCGACTGCACCGTGTTAAGAACCCCAGCGTTGCTGGCCAACGTTACCACTGTCTGCTTCAGGCTGTTGAGCAGGATACTGCCCAAACCTAAGCCAAGGCATTCTGGATCCACCTGATGACTAATGGCAGCATGAAGCTGAAAAAAACGCAGGGGGTGGGGGAAGAAAAAAAAGGCAAATTTTAATTAGTAAGTGATATGAACTTGGTGAGGATGGTGGGAAGTCACTCCTGGAGCAAGTGAGTAAGTTCAGTGACCAAGATACAAACTTTCACCTGCAAATCTGTAAAATTACAGAGAAATGCTGGCTTGCCTACACCCTGAATTTAAACCAATACTCAAAGATTATGAATGGTAGCTATAAGCCCCAAAGATCTGAAGTAAACCTAAAGAATAACCTAAACTGTTTCTACGTCACTACATTATGCTAGAAAAAACAGCACATTTTCAGTGACTGTCAGACACCAATTAAAGAGGTCATTCAATTTTAAATATGCTATTTAGAATTCATAAATATGCTCAGAATCCTTGACTATACAAGGCTTAACCCATTTAGATACTGTTTTTATAGTTCATTTAAATGAAACCCAGAAGCTGTCAAAAAACACCACTAGATGCCAAATTTCAAAGAGTATAAAATGACAGAGTAGTTATTTCACTTTTTAAAATCAATAGAAGTGTTTTAAGGCACATTAAAGGTCATAGTTTCCATCCAAGCGACTTAGTAAAAACATCCAGCTCAATGACTGCTGAAAGTGTAAGAAACAGAAGGTACCTGAAGTCTTAGAAGATTTAATGTTGCCACAGCCATACACTCCTTTTCCTGAGGAGGGGGCCAGTCAGAGGACCCATCCATTCCCTCAGTCACTTGTCTCAGTAACAGATCCAGCTGTTCAAATGTCATGGGGCAAACATCCACCACAAAAGGTACCCGCAAGCCTATTGACCATTCTGAACATGATGACCAAGCAAAACTCTATAAATGGAAACAACACACAATGTTCCACAGTTAGTTATTTTCTAAATATGACGCTGACTACAGACTGGAGTGTAAAGCTAAATCTGCCTTCAAACAGTAATAGATGATGTGGAAACAATACCAGCACAACCGTCAAAGGGAACGCTCGACTTGCATCCTTGTAAACATACATAACAAATCCATACAGATCCAGAACACTCTCATCATATTTTCCAATGTGTTGCATACCCAGTCCAGATATCTCACCACTTCTGCCACAGGAAACATTCTGCTGATAACTCCTCAATTGCTGTGTCACACAAAACAAAACAGCTAAATAGCTGCTTCTCAGAATACCCAACAGAGGGAAAGTAATCATCCCTTTCTGGCAGAACAACTGTGCAAGATTCGTTTTTTCCAAAGCCTTCATTTACTCAGAATAAGGAGGAATATAAAAAGTGATGCAAGCACAGAAAGAAGGACCAGGATTATAATAAAGAACACTAACCTCAGTGGGAAGTAAAACTAAAGAATTCAAAATTAAAGCCTACCTGAGCAGGTCCACAAGCAATTCCAACTATGTGCTTTGTGTCTAACCCCGGGAGAGCTGCGGGCTCTGGTTTAGTGATACGCAAAGTATCAAAATGCTGACACTGATCATTGCTTCCCCAGCTGTGCACTTCACTGTCTTCAGTCAGTGCTAAACAATGGGTAGATCCGGCTGCCACATCTATCACTTTCTTTCCTGATAAGAAAGTTAGATACAGAAAATATAACTTAGATACAACAATTATTGACAGAAAAATAGCAGAGATAAGGAAAACGATGCTAATCACAACCATGCTTAACCAGGAACGTGTTATGGATGTCATGAGTCTCATTTCTGCCTCAGTAGTAACAAATATCCTAGGTAGGATAGTAGGTGATAAAAGGTGTGATTGGAAGAGTACAGCAAAGCATAAGCCAAGATACAGATAATTACAGACGTTTACAAATTTTAAACATTTTTTCTACTTTGTGTGCCTTCTACTTAGAAACTTTTTTGGGAATTATTTAAAGATCTCGTCATCAACGATGAGAGACTGTAAAATTATTCTCATTTAGATAATTCAACATATATTAGTAACAATTTAAAGGAGACACAGAACCTCAGGTCTTCTCCCAAATCAAGGAAGTAATTTTCTCTCCATTACAAACTAGTCAAAAGTCAAACATAACTTAAATGACATTATTTGTTGTCTGTTATTTTCATTTATTCTATTCACCTGCCTTAATCTAAGCATATATTATATATATTTATTTGCATGACAATGCAAACATACTTGCTTTAAATAAGCATTTCTGTGAACCTAATAAAAGAAAAGCAGTAAGAACTAAGAGAACACAAGACGTGCAGCATTTAAAGTAGTCATAATATAGTGTCTTTAAGTCTACTAAAATCTTCTAGGTGTAAATGCACATTATTACCTTTTTCAATGCTACCAGCATAAAATACGACAGAGTGCATGGTATCATCACTCAATGCAGAGTTCATTTGTGTCGGGTAAAAAGCTCCAACAACAGAAAGAGCTCTGGAATATTTCCAACTCTGATAACTACCTTTCAAGCCTTCCAGCAGTTTGGGATATCGAACGTGCTCTTCCGTCCCATGCCCAAGTCTCTGATTGTCACCTTTCCCCCAGGTGTAGACCTGGCCTTCTTTGGTTAAAGCAACTGAGAACTGACTCCCACAGCGTACTTTCACAATGTCCAGATCTTGAAGCTTTTCTATCAACTTGGGAGTTTTGCAACCATCACTGCCTCCTCTTCCCAGTTTTCCATAGTCTCCATCACCCCAAGACCACACCTGGCCTTTAAATCAGGAGAAAGAAAACAAAAAATAATTGCACTGCTTTTTTCATATAATTAAGTCATCTGTTTTAACAAAGAAATTCATTATCCAAGATTCTGTAACAAGCACAAATTTTAAGTTGTATTTTAAGAAAAGCAGTTCAAAAATAATTTCTAATTGTTTGTGACAATAAGAAAGAACAGTATTTGAAAAACTTTCATGCTGACAAACCTAAACATAAAAAGTGCAGTATCTAGCATTCATTGACAATCTATCAGGGTGTGGAAAGTCCTTCTTAAAAATTAATAAAGCATAGGATTTACTGTAAATCAAGCAAGTAAAAGACTGCTTTCTTTAATTATTTATAAGAACTCACAATTTTTTTCCACATCAAATGGCCAAATTTTCTGTTAAACCTATTTTAATTTTCAGTTTATATCATTCAGCATTTCTCCAGATGAAATTAAATCATCATGTTTATCATTTTTTTTTGGAAAAAAAACACTACTAAATCCAAGTCCCAATGTAGCAACTTAGAAACAGTCAAGTCATTCTGCACCAGCAGTAAATAAAATTATGGTTCAAGAATGGTAAACTCATGCATGTCCAAATGGAAAGTCTTGTTTTACAATCTGATGCATTTCTGTTCTCTGCTTGCATAAGCAGAGTCCCTAAGGTACTCTGATAAGCAATGGAAGCATGCAAGGCAGAGACCAGAGAGAGGAAAAAAATTGATAAAATCTGGGTTTCCATTTCCTGTATGAGCAAACATTTCAGTTTTTAAATAATGCACATGATATTAACCAGCTGTATTTCAGAGGAACAACTGGCCTCCAAGAATTATCTGCTTTCTAAGAGATGACTTTGGGGCTTGACCTCACAATGAAATGCAGGTTTTGAATCTAGGTCTCACCCTAGGCACCTTGGTCAGGGATGTTGCAAAGATGAACTTCCATGCAGCTTCTCTTGGACACTTCCAAAGGGTTAAGAGAGACAGCTCTCCTACTCTGAATTCTGGCTCTTGTGACAACATGAGATATTTGCACTTATATGGTAACCAATAAAATTTACACACATGCACATATATGTACTACACATTTACATGAAATACATATACACCATAAACTCAATATATTTACATATCCATAAGGAATGTACTGCATATCCATTCATGGAAATACCTCTGCAACATTATATACAAAATGTATAAATGTACATATTTTTTCCCCAGAAGGAATTTCATCTTCAAATTCTTACAGAATTCAAGCTGCCAGAATAAGCATATCTGCAGTACAAATATCCTCAGAGTAAAAGGAAGGACGGGTAACCTTACTTAAAAATTTTAAGTTTTGTTTTGCTACTAACCATTTTCAGTAACTGCAAGAGTCTGAGCATCTCCACTCCCACACGACACATCAATAACTTTGAGTCCTTTCAGCCCCGTGACCAGCATTGGGATGGTCTGATCTTCACTGGAACCTTCAAAACAAAGTGGTTCTGTGAGAAGCAAAACCCAGAAGGCCAGACAGGTTCTTTTGTTTGTTTTCTTTGCTTTGCTTTTGGATGTTCTGTTGTGTGCGTGTAGTGTGGCGTCATTTAGTTTTGCTTTCAGATTTGAGTATCATGACTAAGCTCCTGTAAGGTTTCTGAGAGACATCCAGCAAGGATTTAACCCACAAAATAGTCTTAGCTTCACAAAGAAAGAAGCAAAGAACATAGCAGATTTTTCTTCTCTATCCAAATGCTTATTTCCAGAAAACTCTGGGAATTTATTGGGTTTGAGACAATCCCTCCCAGAATTATTTCAATTCACATCAAGTCACATAATGTTCTCAAATCAGCTTTAGGTGGGATGAAAGATCATTTGCAACAGGCACTAAATTCTTCAGCAACTTATTTGAAGATATCAACTAACTCACCATGACCAAGCCTGCCATAGTTTCCTCGTCCCCATGTATACAGCTCTCCCTCAGCAGTAATGGCTGCACTGTAGGTGCTTCCACATGCAATATGAACAACGTGTTTTCCAGCTTGCTTCCCAGACAAAGCAGATATCATCTTGGGTTCCTCCAGAGGGCTATTTAAAGAGAAGGTGACATGTATTACAAAAGGTGATTTGATGAGTAGGTGATAAAAGGTGTGACATACTTGTTAGAATTGCTGCAATTCTACCTGCAAGCCCTATTATTAGTGTGAAGTTGCAAAATACAAATAGAACTACAAGCCAAAATTAAGTTCAAATTGTTCAACAATATACAAACCACTGAAGGAATGTCTAACAACTGGAACTTGTTTCCAATTTAGTTCATGCAATATTTTTTTAAAATATTTGTCTATTGTTAAAAAAATTCCTTTAATTACTGTATCAGACCAATTAATTTCATGATACTGATAACCCTTGTGTAGCCTCTCTCTTGAGAGAGGGAATTCTGCACTGGAGGAAGACACATAAAAATCTCTAAAATGTATTGATGTACACTCTCTATACAATACTGTTGTAGAAGACTGCTTCTACACAAAAGCAAGACAGTAATGTCCCAGTAAAATGGAATAATGTACAACATGACTGCATATAAAATAATGACCCTGCTCCAACATGTCAGTCAACATTTCAGAGAAAATGCACTCTGGATTCATAACACCATTAATAAATGGCCTGATAACAGTGGTCACTACTACACCTTCCACCTACAAGAACTTCAGAAAGTAGCATTAATAGAGAATTAGGAATATTCCAGACAGAGAAAGCACGCAGGGAGAATGCAACTTTTGCTCAGTAACAGAGCCAAATGTCAAATGCTAAACATTGCTTATATACACAACAAAATAATTTTTACTATTAATTCAGAACACTTGCAAATAAATGTTACAATTATTTTTAATACATACACTGTATCCCCATGACCTAGTCTTCCACCATCTCCACAACCCCAAGAGAAAACTTCACCATTTGCTGACAAAGCCAAATAGTGATGCCCATCTGAATGTGCTGCTATCTTCACAATATTTCTGGAAGCTAGACTCTGCACCAGCTGTGGTCCCTGTAAAGCAAGCAAAAGCAATACGCTTACAAGATCTGCTGACATTCTCCATTACATAACTAGGTACAGTTTTCCCATTTCCAGTGTTATCAAAACTCTGCTCTCAAATTAATGAGGTGAAGGCATGAAGAACAAAATGGTCAAACATGACAAAAGCAATGCTTTGAAGTTATGTGTTCCCATTCTTATAGGTCTTCAGTACACATGAAAATGGTGTTTATCTTAACATTACAGGCTATCTTAGTGACAAAGGCTTCTATTTACAGCATATGTTTGTTTGAGAAACTACACCACTTGGACATAGTTGTATCATTAAAGAAAGATCCATTTCATATCCTCCAATTTCTGAAATTTCCAAGGCCAGCATACCAAAAAAATCATAATATCCATAACCTCTAGTCTGACGGAAATTACAGAATCCATATGCTTTTCATCAAGTCAACCCAAGAGACAAACCCCACTATTTCTGAAAGTTCAAATACAACAGTACAGAAGGTCACAAAAAGTCAGCATGTCTCCATCTACTCTCCTAAGAAACTGTAAATATTTAGAAGAGGAAACTTATGAAGTAATACAGAAAAAACTCTCACCAGAGTATCGCTGTTATATGCTTGTGTATAAACTCTTCCATTTCTAGATAATATCAGAAAACGTTTCTCTGCACAAGCAACCTGTACAACACCAAGGTTGGCCAGTCCTTCACACTGAATTGGACCACTCACATTAGCATAGTATTTCCAACCTATTAATCCCCAAGCAATGACCTCTTGCAGTGATCCCTAGGAAAAAAGAAATTCTGTAAGTACTAAATTTTGAAATACACAACTTAATAAAATCCACAAAGCAGATTATTTTTTAAAACTTTATATACCAAATATGCTCAAATCTGAGACAGTCATTCTTTCCAAAAATCAATAAAACCTTCCTAATTAGAAGATACCAAAAATAAAGACTTGCATGCGTCATATTCAGTTCAGTCTGGCACTAAATGAGCAGTAAGTGTCTATGGTAAGAGATTAAGAGATTTTTCAGGTTGGAAAGTTTGGCATTTACTTTTTTCTTTCTTTTATTTTTTTAGTAAGTCAGACCCCCAACATTTATAAAGTCTGGTCTTGAGAACTTACTCTGAGAAACACAAGGAACAGCTCAAAGTATGGCAGAATTAACCAAAGTGTGGTAAGAAAGAATGGTTCATAGACCATAAAACTGCACTCCAAGGCTCACTCAAAAAGGGCTGATGTAATAAAAGTTACCCAAATTAAGACAAATTTCAGAACTCAAGATTTTGTTGTGAAAATCAGAAAGGAATTCGAAGAATCTTAGGAGCCGTTTTCCTTGCATTCTGAAATTCAGTTATGCTTTTAGGGAAAACATCTTCCTGTATCTGCTATTGCAAACAATCACCTTATGAGATGTAGGAGAGCTACACTGCGGAGGCATACATGGGGTGGCAAGGCGGTCTAAATGGGCCATGATCACCACAGCTGTTTGTCTCAGATCAATCGCCAGCTCGTTGTCCTGTGGCAAAGTCAGATACCTCAGAAAACTTTCATTTGGACTTAGTGGGTAAGTCAGCAGCTGGAAAAGAGAGAAGAGCAGTCAGAAAAACACTCAAGGTATATCTCTGAGACTACACATACAGATACACAAAGTTTAGACATGATGACTATCTCCACAAGTGTAAGAGAAAATAAATTAACTCTGCACATCCTTTTTTCATGTTAGAGAAAAATTTGAAACCTGAATGTTGACAAAATAGTCAGACTGTGTATATAATAGAAAGTTAAAAGCGTAATAAAATTGATTAATTATGTTTTATCAACCTCAGTAATATTCACAAAGAGTCATAGTTCAATTAATTTTGAACACAAAATAAAAACAATCCAAATATGCAGAAAAGTTACTTAGCCACATCTAAGTTCATTATCACATCAGCCTTAACTATTAAATATGATGCTTACCTCTAATCATGCTGTGACATTCATCCCCCTAACTCAAGAAACTCAAATGTTCACATGAAAACCAAACAACCATGGTGTATATACACCCCACATGGAAAACACCACCAACAACTTTGTTTGGATAATTTAATGATTATTTTAGCTAGGCAAATTAAATTTCATTCCAACATAATGCCCCTTTTAAATAATCCAAGAATAACTACCTGAATCTCTTCTTCGGTATTAGGCATGTCTTTATTACATATGATACTCTGGAATCTTTGTAGCAAAGGTAGAAGGGGTGCACTTGTTCCCTGTGCAGATCGCTCATTATCCGTCTCCCTCGTTCCGTTATCCCAAAGTTGAAGCAGCAACATAACTGCAGATAACATTTGGCTGAAAGAGTGAATCAACGTTTTCTATTAATAAGCATTCCTAAAACCATTGGGTTAGGTTAGCCATTCAATTCAATCTCTACATTTTCAAGTTAAGCAAAATCAGATGCCAGGGCTTTCTGTTTTGAACAGATTATCAAAATATAAAAAATGGATTTTGCAGTCTAGACAGTATTAGGTCTCAATCACCACTGCCTTAGTGAAATGGTGCGTATGTTTTGAACCACAATTATTACATTAAACACAAATCCATGAAAACTGAAGCCTGTCAGCCCTTTCCAACAGTGATGGCTAAAAATCAGAGTGTTCATGCTCCTCACCTTAGTGTACCCCTCTGCACTGCCAGTTCAAGCAATATGGCAAGTGCCAAGTGCTGGTCTTGCAAAGGAATGTTTCCTGGCCCCTTGGTACTGGGAGCTCCATGCACATCTCTATTTAAAAGTCAAACAATATACATTAACTAATCGAAAATAATACACAATTGCTTACCAAAAGCATCTACAGCACCCCACAAACCACTAAACTCAGAGAAAAATATCAAAGGGGTGATGACAACAGCTGAGAAAAGCCCACACATTCCAAACTAGATCACATTTTAGAGGCACGGCTAGGCATTAAAAACACCCCAAGCTTCACTACCTATCTGTAGTTCTAGTAAACATGCTAAGAACATGAAAAACATTTTTCACAGGTGAAATTCAAATATGTTTTATGATATTCCCCTTAAGGACAAAGTTCCAGTATTGAAAAGACATTTCTAGTAACTACTAGCAACTTCTAGTAACTACTATAAAAAGGTAACAGCTTGAAGCCTAATTAAATAACAGGGAAAAGCAAGGGTCTGACTGTTCCAAATCCAACATGAGTGTATTTTCCCTCATGCACAAAAATCTACCTTATTTTACTATACTTGAAGGGCACAATTAAGAGTGCACATATATAGTATTACCAAAGCATTCTTCTGCAGATATATTTACATTAGTAAAACACAATTGTTTTGCTAAGTTTTCATGCAGTGATTCAGAATATTCCAGTTCAGATTTTTCTTAAGCAGCTAAAATCATTAAATCATGTTTACAGAGCATCATTTCAATAGCTCATTAATTTTTTGCTTGCTCATATAACTACATAACAAAAGGAAGGAAATCCTTCAAATTTTCTAAAAATCACTATGTTTATACCCCCCGCTTCTGAGAGATGCAAGCTTGCCATTTAACAGCTCAAAAAAAGAAACTTACCCAGTCACAACAGACCTTAGGAATTTAGTAGCCCTTTCTACAACTTCCAGCCACACAGAAGATACAGTCCCTTCATCAAAAAGGGATGCCTCTGGTAGAGCTCGCAGTGCATCAAGTGATTCCTGTAACAATTCACTGCACAAGTCTGCATCTTCACCTAAGGAACAAGCAAGAGCAGTTACATTCCCACCTTTACAGAAGTCAGAGAAATTGTTGTACACAATATTTTGTGGAGCTTTTTTTCAACACAAGACACAAGTTACTTCCTATGGACAAAGTTCTCAATTTTCACATAAATATTTGACTACAAACTTCTGAAGACATCTTCACCAAAAAAAAACCAAATAAAATTCAGAAAGGTGAAAACCCAAATCAGCTGATTTCACTATGCAGTCACTGAGAAAAGAGGAGAACTAGAGCTGACTGGAGTAAGCCCACACCTGCCATCTGACCAAATGGTGCAGACTGAGACAGGCAGGTTTAGTGGCACAGATCACAATTCTGCCAAGCTCTGCAATTTGACAATAACTGACAAGAACATAACTAAATACAAAGCTTCACATACAAAGCTTTTTCTAAGCTGCTACTATCATGTAATAATATAGTGGATTGACCTTGTCTGAAGACTAAATCTCCCTTTTCTGAAATCTAGCATTAAAAATACATGCTTTTCATGAAATCCCAACTTACCTTCCTCAGCAAAGGTATCCCAGAAAAACCCAACACTGATACTGGCTTGGGTGGCTTTGATCAACAACAACATTGTTGGGCATAGAATCACATAAGAGCAATTATGTAAATCTATCATTCATAAATTTATAGTTCTATACCAATATTTAACACAGATACACTTTATTGAGTCACATGGGTTCAAATGAAATATATATATGCAATATGTTCATAGCATAGAGCACAGACCTACCTGATCTCCAGGCTCTGCGAAGGAAAGCAAACGCAAATGAAAGTGCTGCTCGGGATCCAACACGTGCAAGTCCTTCCACACCTTTGCCTACAGGCCTTGAGCTAAATAACATTATGTATGAATAGTTTCAATAAATTTGTATTACAATAATATATACTTATTTTATGATTGTTTTGTATAACATATATTCAATGATTTTATAATTTAGCCATATGCATGCATATGCAATTACACAGTTTTTGTTTGTAAAGAATCATAGCTGTGCCTTGAGAAACAAGATGAACACCACAATGTCAGCAACCAAAATCCAACTTCAACCACTGCAAATAAACAATTCAATGTCCAATATCAAAAAGCTTCACAGAGAAAAATATAAACCAGACCAGCATAATGGACTGCCACCAAAAAAATGCCCATAGTTACTCAAAGTGAAATGATACTTTACTCAGAATACACAAACATAAGGCACTTCTTGTAGTAATCATTTACTCAGGAAGTCTGTACTTTTAGCTAGTTTGGACTGCATAAACTAAGCTTGCAGATTTTTTAAAATTAATCTTTAACTATTGATAATTAGTTCCACCCATTTTGTCATTACTTATCTTTCTATTCAAGTCTCAGTGCTAAAAAACTTCCTATGCACTTTCTGTACTTGTGTGTGTAAGGAAAAGAGATAGCTTCAACTTTTGGTAAAATCCGCTGGACTCACACTCATTTCTGGTAACTTCTCATACAGACAATCAAATTAATTTAAGTAAGCTCCCCTTTGCAGTCAGCAACAAGAGATTCCCTACCACTTCCAACACTGAACCACCAAGTCTAGTTTGTTTTGTTGTAAGATTACAATGAAAGTGAACAGCTTAGGACTTTTTCAAGAAATTATGCTTGCATTTTTAGCAATCTGATACATATCAGTGCTCTTTTTAATCAGAGCTGAAAAAAATAATTCAAGAGAACAGTCTAGTCAGAGAAAGATATTCTTGTCAGAACTCCAATTCCATAATAACTAGTTGTGATATCTACTTACATTCTCCTGTCATATCTGAATCTAGAGACAATCCAACAAAAATTTCCCTAGCCAAATTGCTTGTTCCGTCAGACAACTACTGAACACTTTATTTAATGCCTTATCTGATATAAGATTTTTCTATTTTTAGGTCTAGATAGCTATCCAGACATGAAAAGTAATCAGATGATTCCTTACTCAGTTACTTCCCTTGAAACAGCTGCATATAAAATGCATAATTACATAATTTCTTACTCAAACTAAGGAAAACTATGTTCAGCTTTTTTTTTGTATTTGTATTAAGTAGTTATATATAAAATGCACAATTACATCATATCTTACCCAAGCTAAAGCTCTATGTTCTGCTTTTATGTATTTGTATTTTATAATTTATGTAAGCTGAGCAACTATTGACAAAAATATGTTGTTATTCAAACAATGTGATTTCCATTAGCACCATTTCTGAAACAGGCTTCTGCATACTTCCTAGATGAGCAGAACAAAAGAAAAACTTCAATAAATATATACTTATAGCTCAACGTTTAGTATCTACAGCAATGTATTACAGTAAATACCTACTAGTACAGAGACACTATAAGAAAGCACCAGGCAAGGAGGAGGACTGATGGCAGGTAACACCACTTAATATGGTAAAGCCATCTTAAGAAATAAGAAGTTTCTTAACCATTCACGTTTCACAAGGAGGAATAAATCACATTAAGCCCTCATAGACGGGTTGATAACCTTTCTATGGCTTTTCTAATGGATTAATTTGTTCATGCATGTGTTGTTACCTTTTCTTATCCACTGCAGGCAGAGGAACACTACTGCTTTTCCACTTGACTTTGATGTTCTCCTGAAGAACTGCTCTGTTCAAAGCAATGAAATATCGTTCCAGGATAACCAGCCTCTGCTTTAGCCTCATAGCTGAGAGAGCTGTCGTTGCGGTCTGTGTGGCCAGAGTTTGCTGTTCCTTTACTAGTACCTGGAGGCATTCCTTCAGTTCATTCACGTCTGAGAATCAGAGAGAAATACCATTTTATGAACATTCATCTTTGTTATATACAATATCAAGAAAAATAAAGACAAATTAAAAACTGTAAGTTGACCAGAAGTCTGAACCCAGTGGAACTCCTCATTTCTCTATTTAATGCACACAGTATGACATAAATAAAACAGGTGTTTAGACACAGGTTATCATCAAAACTCGTTTTGTCTGAACATATCTAAACCTTCATATTTCATGTTTGAAATAAAAACATCACAGGAAATATTTATGCTTTTCAAAAAAACAAGTTAGATAACTTCTTATCATCATCCAACCTCAAGAGCCAGACTTCTTTTAAGTGCAGGCAAGTCCCCACAAGAATATGCTTTCATTTTGCACTGATACATATTATCTTAAGTTTCTCAGAAGTTATGAAACTACACCCAGAAACTCTAGGATCATTGCTAAGAGCTGCTATGCTTCTGAAACAAATAATGTCATAAATTTAAGATGCTTTCAAGTACTATTAATAAATAAAAGATCTCACTCATGTACCAATGCCAGAATATTAATTCTTCTTTCTCTTCACCACAGCAAGCATGCAACAGCCCAAAGTCCTATTAATCTAATAACGGATGGTAACAAGTACAGTGTCAAAAACAACAACAAGAAAAAAACCATTCTAAAACAAACATTTGGAAACTGTATTTTTATATACTCTGTAGCTTTAATTCCTAAGACAAACATCAACAATGTACATTCCTAAAGAGGTTCTTTTCTGTCCCTTCATTAACAGTCTGATCACTGAGCCACCCCACTCTGCGTTGCACTGCATTATTATACTTGTCCCTAAGCCAACCACATTTGTTGCCTGGCAGCTACACAGAAGTATCTTTGTTTTAAATGACACCTGACTAAGGGTATGGAAAAAAAAACCATATGTCTGCATATATGTAACAACGGCTTGTGAGAAGCACACATTTCAAAATAATTATAAAAAAACCAATCCCAAAACCATACAAAATCAATAATTTTTTGGAACAAGGAGCTCCAAACTATAGAAATTTAGACACATTTATGGTAGTCTCTATGGTTAAAGGTTTTACCTAAGGAGGTACAAAACTTTTTTCGCAACTGCAGCTGTAAAAAGTATTTCAAAGTTTTGTCCCCCATCTTTCTGTACCCAGGAAAGAATTCAAGCAGCGCTCTCTGCCACTGGATCACATTGCACAGTCACTTATGGTTTGCTGTCAGCCAGCACCCTAGCCTGTTTTCAACATTGCTACTCACCTATCACCATTTCATAATGTGTTAGATTCCTTTCCCTAGGCAATTCACATCCTTCCACCTGACTATGAGGAATTTATTTCTTCAACAAGAAAGAACAGATTAAAAAAATATTCCTTACAGTCTAGACCTCTCAGATTAAAGTGACAGTAGCAATTACACATCCTGACTCAAACAACAAGAAATATGACAAAACCAACAAGAAATTTGACAAAAAGCCACACCATGCTTAATTTTAGCTCTACAAATTTTTTCCAAACTGTGCAGCACAGAGCAAAAGCACAAAAAAACCCCAACCATCTTGCAGAGCACCACAACAGAACATTGTCAATACTGATATCCCAGCTCCATGATCCCTCTAGACAAACCATTCAAAGACATAAAAATCAGGACTTTTTTCCTCCCTTCCTGAACACTGAAGTCCTATCACCCTCTACAATACCACCAGGCTACAACACCAAACTACAAAATGACCATGCTCTCTTCTTCACAAAGAGACTTTGCTTAACACTGTTTGTTTGGACAAATAATTGTATCCTGAATCTTCAATTCCCAAATTATGGTCTTGTATCTACAGGAAAAGTAAAGAAATAGCCAATGAAGAAAAAAGAAGGCCCTTTAACAGTTATGTTTGGGGAAAAGACTCTATATTTGGTGCTACAGAAAATAAGCACTGAGCAATAGAGACAGCAGTCTGTCAAGTAATACAGAGCTACAGCATTCATCCTTCATTCCTAACCAGCAAGTTACCTAATTGTGGAAACTCTCTAAAATTGTTTCTGAGAGTTGAAGACTTCGGCGAAAACTTTGTTTCAAAACAACACACTTATGAAAAATCCATCATGGGGACTACTAGAAAGAAGCAGGACAAGCAGAGACCACCTACTCACCAATCCTCCAGCAACTAGCTCACAAGGAACTTTCCCTGAAAGTCTGCAACTGCATACCTTTCAAACCACTTTCAATCAGCCACAATGACATCCAGGTGTTACATAAATTAAGAAAGATACATTTCTTGCCAGCAGAATTGCCTTCTTAAGGTTTAGGGTTTGACATGTTTCAGTGATCTCAGTCCTAGGGGGAGGTTAAGAAAGCTGGGAGAGAAGGATGTGCCTTCACAGTCAAAAGTGGCTACAATTTTAGGAAGGCTTTCTACCAAATTAACAAATTCTGCTTGTATATATTTTATATAAAATCCCTTTAGTATTTTGAGAATGCAAAACAAAAGTTCATACACAAAGTGTAGTAAAGGCTGGAACAGGTAATAGTATCCTTATAACTCAGACATCTAAAAACTGAACCAATGACTGTCTTGTTTTATTAAAAGTAACACTATTTTTAAGTGAGACATATCTATACACTTCCTCACTTTATATCTTCCCTTATTCCACAATAAGTAAATTTATCTTTACAAAAAGTTTAGTTAAGCTTTCAAAAGATTTAAACACATCTGGGAATCAATGCAGTGAAACACATTTTAGTAAACCTTCAAATCTGAGCAACACTTACAGAGGAACTGAACAGTCTAATGAGAGAATAGCTTATTAATAGTAACGATTCAAATTTCATCTGAGAAGGTTACAGGGAACTCTTTAAACAAAACTGTTCGTATGTCACTACACCAGCCCTTGATGCTAGCCATCCTTTGCAATGCTATGCTTTGCCAGTTATGCTGTGAAAGGTAGAGACACATTATTTACCTGCACCTGTAGGAGTTGGAGTCATAGCACACCAGTCTCATTTCTCAAAACACCATTAGCAGAATACTTGTTAACTGGCAGCCACAGTTGCTGGCTGCAATAGAGAGAGGTAAGGGTTTTACCCTCTTCTGTTAAAATTTATGACATCTCTCCCTCCTCTCAGCAAACAACACAACTACACATCTTCACTTCCTAATTCCTCCTGCCCAAAGCTCCCTGCATTAGAAGGAAAAACACTGGAATTGTTCAATCCAGCCTATTTGACAGAACAGAGTTAAGAAGTGGTGTTATTCAGATATCTGAAGAACACAGGACAAAACAAACAGCTGAAGAAAGCAGCTTCTTAAACTACCTCTGACACAAGCCCTAAGATAGGTAGCATGTCCAAAGGCAGTTTGCTCCTGTTTTAACTGCACGAAGAAATAACTTAACATGCTATGTGGTTTCTTAATGCTCATTTCATTAGCTCTTTTAAGGAACACCACACATTTCTGACAGATAAATTAGGCACCTTAAAAATGCCAGTATCAGGCTGAAATGTTTCCAGGTTGACTCACAAACTTTAGTAACAGCAAATAGAGATGTTACAGTGTGGAGAGATTTCAGACTTGGAAACACATTTCAAGCAGAATTTGGCACGAATCTCATGTTATAATGAGTACACATTCCTGTCACCAGCAGAACTAATGTGCTCTAATTTCCTAGAGAATTTCATATTTTGTCTTCTCGTTCCCCTTCCACTACACATTATTTCCACTGGACAAAGAGGAGATAAAGGATGCAGTTGGCTTGGCTTAACAGGCTTCTAATGACCTTTCAAACCTCTAGAATGAGCAAATGCAAAAGTTAGAGGGAAGGACAACAATGCCATCACATACATCCAATTTCCTTCAGAAACAAAAACAAAATAGGCTTCCAATGTTATTTTATACCAACAAAGAATATGATGCCTAAAGGGCATTTAGCTTTTAGCTTTCTGCTCCCCTGTTCAAAAGATGAACAACATCAGACTTCACCTTATTAATATTCAGCAGAAGAAATATTGATCAGCTGCAAGTGCATTCCAAATGCATCTCACTTTGTGGCTAGGTGCAGGACAGTGAAATGTCTGGAGGAGAAGCCTTATGAGAAGCAGCTGAGAACACTTGGTTTGTTCAGCCTGGAGGAGACTGAGGGGAGACCTCACTGTGGTCTTCAACATCCTCCTAAGGGGAAGTGGAGGGGTAAGTATGCATCCTTCACTCTTGTGACCAGCGACAGGACTCAAGGACATGGCATAAAACTGAGTCAGGGGAGGTTCAGGTTGGATATCAGGAGTTTTTTACTCAGAAGCTGGTTGGGCACTGCAGTTCCTCAGAGAAGTGGTCACAGCACCAGCCTGTTTGAGTGCAAGTGTTTGGACAATGCTCTCAGGCACATGGTGTGACTACTGGGGTGTCCTGGGCAGGGCCAAGAGTTGGACTTGATGATCCTCATGGGTCCCTTCCAACTCAGCATATCCTACAATTCTATAATTGTCAAAGTTTTACAGCAAAACTTGTTTAAACTGATGTTCTAATACTCGTGCACAGAACAAAATAGCAAGAATTTAAATTCCTGTCTGTGTGTAAAAATACACCCTAACACAAATACTCCTTAAGGGCATAAACAGCAACCAAACAGATATTTGGAGCAGGACAAGTGGTTTCAAGCTGGGGTAGAGGCAACATGATGGGATGATGATGCAAAGGCAAAAAGGTAAAAGAAAATACATGGACAAAGGAGCTCTGAGAAATGTAAAATGGGGGGGGTCAAATTTTATCCTTTGAGTCAGCATTTGTAAATCTAAACTTGAAAGCATGAATCAAGAAATGTGATAAAAGCCAAAAATACCTCAATAAAGAAGGCTAAAATAAGGTTTTTTTCAATGCCATGACTACTTTTTAATTACTTCTGTACATTTTACTTCGTGTAAATTTAGATTTCATCATGTAACTAAAAGCCCCTTACAGGATGGAAGTTCTGCCTATCTCCTCCTCTCCCAACACAAATGCAGGAATATAAGCGCACTTGGTAATGACAAGTATGTCAACAAGCTCACTGAAGTCACATGGTTAATTATAACCTTGCCTCTCCCGTAGTGCCTATAAAGCATTTCTTGGTGATATTGTACTAACAACATCAGAAAAATAAGATGCAACACTGTAAAAAGTATGATTCAATATACCCAACCTTAAGCATATTCATTTAAGAAAAAGAAGCCCAAGAAGATGAAATACTGCTCTACTTTCTGTAGGCTTTGAATAAGCACTTCAAAGAGTTTCTTCTTTATTTCTCCCCATAACTAGGGCTGAACACCTGGACCTCAGATCATGTAAGATGTTCAAACCTGAAATATCTTCAGGAAAGAAAACTGAAATAAAAGAAGGTAGTAAACAAGGATTTTTAGGAAGAATCAGAGGAACTACTTTATGAATGTACTCAACCTGGTATGAATACAACAGGCAGAAGATATTTAAGGGAGCATTCATGTAAAAAAGGAATCGTTTAACAGTGGTATCATGAAAGAGCTGAATATGAAATGGAAGAACACTAAGATGCAAGAGAAATTAAAAAAAACACCTTAAGTCAAATAATGACTTATGCATGTATCTATTATTACCTTGTATTCTTACAGTACTTGGAATAGTAAGACCATTACAAAAAATAAGAAAAAAAGAAAAACACTATGATATCTTTGCCCTGTTCTGACAGCACAGCGATCTCAGCATAAATGAGAGCTAGAGAAAGCATTTTGCTCCTCTGAACTTGTGCCAGGATGACAAAACAAGCATGGAGTTGAGGGGCACATGAAGTACTGTCGCTCAACACATTTAATGAGCCGGTTTTTCTCGGTGCTCTCACAATCTCTTAGCCCTCATGGGGGAGGGGTCTCACAAGGCCCACTGACCTAGATTAGCCTGAAGTTCAACACCAAGATCCTCCACACTTGGCAAAATAAGATTGCATTACAGCACTCCTAAAACATACAGTGTCTAATATCTAGTTACTATTTTCATAATGTAAGGCTATAAATCATTCAACTCAGTAGAAATACTTCAGTGCATTGACCTGAAACACTGACTTCAAATGCCTCTTCAGTTCTTTCTGTAACATGACCTCAGATCTCCATATCTGAATTATACCTTACTCGTAAAGGAATATAAACCATAAATGAAGACATAGTAAATATTTAATTCTTACTTGATCAGCAATTATATATTTAAGAAAAAAACTCTCCTTTTAAAAAAGTTCCTTCATGGTTATGACAAGGAAATGTTTAAAAGTTTACTTTTTGAAGAATAACAGAAGAAATGCTTAAAACAGTTCGCATTTTATGGAACATTAACAGAAAGTATCAAAATGGAACTGATGCTTCAGCTTTTTTCAAAATTAATTACCAAGCCACAAAAACTAGGATGGCTACATTTTGGACAAATGCAAAACAAAAATTAACAAGGTAACCTACAATCATGAACAAAAGCCACACTTGCAGTTTATTTATACAATAAATGCATTTATTGCATAAATAAACCACAAGTGTGTTCATAGCACTGTTTAAGGATTTTTGTCACAGTTAGGTGATACAAACTTCAAGCACAAATGGTAACAGAGACCAAGGAATAAAAATCTATTTCTGACAAATTATTCACACATTACTTCTAGAACAAGAATCCATACACATGGCAATAAACTATACTATATATAAGTATTTTAATAACTACAAGACAGAAAGCTATTTCTTTCTGAAAACTCCAAACATACACACATCCTTTTTATTTTGAAAAACTGCTTCTTCAATTTTTTAGAAAATAATTGGAGGGTGAGCTTAAAGACCAAGTGTTGTCTCAAACAGTTTGGTCAGCTGGAAGAAATTTGGCAAGATCTTTGACATTTAGATTACCATTCTGTAAAATAGTTTTATTTTACTTTTCAGCAACACACATGAAATAAGAATATAAGACATAAATAATGTGACCTTCAGCTCACATCTCTCCAACACATTTAATTCTCGCTCTCTCTTCCACTGAAGTGGCAATTCTTGTCATTCCTGATATACTGCAAGATGCTGTCCTACTACCAGAGTGACAGCACATCCATCTGTCCCTCCTGTCCTCAAGGAAAGGCAGCAAGCAGGCTGGCACAGAGCAGAGGACAGCAGACTGGCAGCTGACCTGTGGCTCAACAGAAACAAGTATCTCCCCTAGCAAACACAGCTACACAGATGCAGATTCTGGCACTGAAGAGATAATACTTCTCCCAGGGATCTTCAAGTGCTTCTGGGCGAGGGGAAAGGACAAGTGACACAACAGATGTCTCTGAAGTTTGTACATGCCAACATCTGAATCAGGCAATATCATGTACCAGGAACTGTAAAATAAACTACTGAACTGGGGCTTCTTCTGATCTGCTATTTTTAAACAAGGACAATTTTAGACAATGAACTGCTCTACAGCAGCAAACAGCCATGAACTTCAACTGGCTTCAGTATCAAAAGCAGTACTTTATAGACCCCTACACGAAGATGTGAACACACAAACTGCTTTTCCACTGCCACCACAGGTGCAATTACTGTCAGCAAAGGTCAGGACAAACAGTTAACTGAACTAACCATTTCAACCTTCCTCCCATGATTCACACAAACCGATCTACCAGACCATGAAACCAAAGAGAAAAATCACCCATTAAACCATTACTGCCTGCAGAGAATTTAGGCTTCAGAAACCAAGCAATTTCTTTATAATGTCTGCAACTGAAAAGAAATATTCTGAAGACATTGGAACTTTTCACTGGGTAATTTCATTTATGGCAAATCGGTCTATCATTCCTTCAAGCAGCCTGAAAGGGGCAAATTGACTCTTCAAGTCGAGAGTCTAATTAAACCTGAAATTAATTACAGCAAATGTCTAATTTCAATCACAGTTAAACCACATATCCAACTTATTTCACTAACCTAACTTCCTGATGCTACAAAATAAGTGATCAATACAAAATACATAATGTCAGTGAAAATGACCAAAACAGCTGTGATACCTGGTTGTTTACCCCACACCCAACTCTCAACAATCGATTTGGCCCTGTAAGTGGGCAGTGGAGTCTCTTCTTCATCTTTCTTTTCTTTCTCGTTCTGCTCTTCTTTCTTCGACGCAGTTTGGCATTCAGTGCTATCATCTAAAGAAAACAAAAGAGAAGGGGAAAAAATAGACCAGGTAAGATACCTTCAAGTCAGGTTGGAATTCAGATCCAGGTTAGAAATATAAAGGTGAAATCCTCAGCCCATAAGCTTACAGAAATATTGTCTATCATTAGGAAAACATGGTGGGGGGAAGTAGTATTTTACCATGTTAACTGTCAGAGGTGCTGGGTCTCATGTTACATTTCGTAAGACAGTGACCTTACAATCCAGGAATCACCTCTGTAACCTCCTGAGGATGATGAGCATTTAATATAGATACCATCATGTAAGAATTGCAAAGGATTTGCAATACACAGTACTGCAAAGAAGGCACTTGAAGTCAGATTGTGCTCCCAACTATCTGTATTGCTGTAGCATTTACTTGGTTTTATATTCCATTTCCAAGAATAAAAAAATACAGCAATAGCCTATACTTCGAAATCAAGGAGAGCTACACACTGGCATTTACCCTACTTTTATGCAGCAGTATGTCAACATCTGTAAAACATCTAGCATCTTAGTAATTACTGGCAAGTACTGAAAATAATACCAACATTTTCTGCCCAAGCAACAAAAGAAGCATGTGCAATCCTTTTGAGACTACTTTCACAAAGTCAGAACACAGACATTATTCACTTATCTCTGTAATCAAAGGCTGCCTGAAAGTCTCAATTTTCTAAATGGAGTAGAACTAGACAGCTGTAAGTTTCTCTTTATTTATATTGAGACTCTGGATTTCCATATCCATACCTCCAGTCTGTTCAATGCATGAGATTGCCTTGCCATTGGAGGGACACATGGCCAGCTACTTTCTTCACCTTGACTTTCTTTTCAAACCATACCACTCAAAATTTCTCAAGTCCAGCATTTGAAAATTGCCCATGAAGAGTTTAGTTCCAACCTTTTCTACCTGGCTCCTAGAACTGATGAATCCTTCATTCCTATCTGCCAGTCTAGTCCAGAGACCCCCTCCCTAAATGTCCCAGCCACAACACAACAGATAAGCACTAGTATTTTGTCTTTTTTCCTTTCTCACCCCACCAAAATAATGCATTTGTACCAGCATATACCAGAAGAAAATAATAAGCAAGAGGTTTACATCAGTAGCCAGACATGGAACATCTGACTGCAGCCTGCCTCACACTCATGGAGTGAGATCAAAGGCTCTCATTATCTCAGAATGTACAAAACACACCTATCACAATGTACAAGAACATTCAGCTATTCTTTCCATCTGGCCTAACACAAAATTAATGCTTAATCTGGATGGAACTGGATCTGTGATTGCCTCTTGGTTAATTTTTTTTGGTTTTTTTTTTTTTTTTACTGGAGACAATAAGACCTCCCAAAATAAAGCTCTTTTGGGGCGCCTTAGTTACACAAATTTTAAATTAAAGCACTGTTTCCTGACCTGTCACTGACAGGTGCTCAGGAGCTGGAAGATGAAGACTGAAGGGCAGGAAAAAAAGGAAAGGAGGCATAATTGCAGTATCCACGATGAGCTGAGATTGTTGGCCAAGGAAGAGATGGCAAAGTCACTTGAGAACAGGAAAATGCAATTTGGATATACTTCTTGTAAGTGGCAAACGGAATCTGTGTCCCTCAAACACTGAGGAACAGCCTGTGAGTCACCAGTTTGATAACAATGTCCAAAATGTGATTCAATCCAGCTGTTTCTTTTCAAAGGCACAGGCAAATAACATGAAAAGTACAGAACCCATTATAGACCAAGAACCCTGTTCAGCCCCAGTGGCTCAGAGTATTTCCACAGTAACACCGTAATCTCACTGTTTCTCCACTCACCCACACATCTAGAGACACACTTTGCAGGGTCTGGAATTTTAGTTAGTGGGTAGAAGGATGCTGTGCCAAGACACAATTTACAGGCAGCTGCAGGAGAACTTGCTACGCTTTTTAACAGATCCTTGGCAAAGGATGACAACCAAGGGCTACAAACCTAGTCATTTTATCAAACTCCTCACTGCAAATAGAGAAGATCCCAATCCAGGTGGGAACTCAAGCTTTGTATGGAATAAAAACAACCCTGGCATGTAAATCCACAGGAGAATTTTTTAAATTGTCTGTATGAACCAAGAAGAGAAGCAATGAGAGAAAAAGTGGGAAGGAAATGAGTTAAAAATCACATTAAAAGACCATGTCAATTTTTTTTCACAAAGACAGTTCACTAAACTTCCAAAAAAACACTTGCCACATAACAGACAAAGATGGTATCAGTCTAGATTGAAAGCAGCAACACAGACATCATCTGTTATGCTTCATGAGAGATTTTTAAACAGGAAGACCCAAAGATTTTCCAGAAAGAGGGGCAGGGAGGAGAAATATCTTGAGCAAAGCCAGAACAGACCAAAGTAACAAGCAGTAAGACAGTGCTCAAATCAATGCATGCAAAAATACAACGCAGTGTGTCAACATGACTTAACTTAATTTTGTGAATATTGTGGCGGGGAAAACAACAGCATAACATCTCCCTGAAAGACCTTTGTCTTTATCAAGTTTTAGCCATTACACTGCGGCAGGTAGGCACAGCCAGCAGCCGAAAGTGAGGAACTGAAGTAACCCTTCTCAACTAGAAATCAGCTCCCAAATCAAACCATGGCAGAAGTAACCATGAGAAGAAACCATGAGGAACTGAAGTAACCCTTCTCAACTAGAAATTAGCTCCCAAATCAAACCATGGCAGAAGTAACCATGAGAAGAAACCATGAGGAACTCAAGTAACCCTTCTCAACTAGAAATTAGCTCCCAAATCAAACCATGGCAGAAGTAACCATGAGAAGAAACCATGAGGAACTGAAGTAACCCTTCTCAACTAGAAATCAGCTCCCAAATCAAACCATGGCAGAAGTAACCATGAGAAGAAACCATGAGGAACTCAAGTAACCCTTCTCAACTAGAAATTAGCTCCCAAATCAAACCATGGCAGCTCACCATGTGTGCACTATCTTGCAGCACCATGGCCTAATCTGGTATAAGCGGAGGATAAAAAGGAAGCACTAAAAATGGAACTTATATTTCATAATCAATGAGGGAAAAAAACCTGACACTGCACAGTGTCCTCCACCACCTGTTCTAGTATGGTCTTGTGCTCTCTGAAATGCCAATGAACTCGTGTAGTTTGGGAATCCCTCTATTGCAAGAGAAAGCCTGCAACAGTTTCCCTGCAGATGCTGACTGGGCAAAAAGTCACATGGTGTGCTTTAGAAAAGGGCTGATACCTTAGAACCTCCCTAAACCAGTATTTGGTAGTCCCAGATCCAGGAAATATTTCAGCTGCAATATATTTTCTGTCAAAAATCCTTGATTTTTTACACACACACACATACCTACATACACAAAATTGATAGTTATTTGTGAGGGAAAGATATGCTTTACCATTTGCAAACCATATTTATACAGCCTTCTAGGTTAGATGATAAGATTCTGATCTCCTAACCCAAATCAGAAATTAAGTTTCTCTTCTTCCCTGGTATACTATTTTTTAAAATGCATTAAATTATTTTTCATTTACAATAGAGCATTCTACTCTTCTGAAGTCAAACTGTCCGACGGAGTGACTAAAGACTTCCCAATCCTGCAGAGAGAGTATGATAATTCACAGCTGAGCACTGAATTCTTGAGTCACTGCGTAAAACCCACAGCTGCACCAGGGGAAGCAGAAGAGAAAAGTGCCACTTCTCATTTCTCCTTCACACGAAACAGGAGGCTCAAAGCAGGAGCCAGCCCACATCCCTACTCACTACTACAGTTTGATTTATAACACGGTCTGCACAGCAGCCACCATAACCAATTCCCACATGCTGTTATTCCTGTCATAAATATTTTGTTTCTGCCAGCCTCTCTGGAATTGCTTGTGGCATTTGGACCTCATTTAACCTGCTTGCAGGTGCAACACGGCATGAGGTTTGTGTATTTAGAGGCTCCAGGCAGAGAAAGGTCCAACTTTCAGGAAAAGGGGAACAGAAGAGGAAGCCCACAGTGTCTGCCAAAGGCAGGATGAAAGTATGAAGCTGGCAATTTTTTTTTTTTTTTTTTGTCCTGGAACTTAAAACAGCTAATTGAAACAGAGTTTTCCACCTATGAAGTTTGAAGAATCAAAAATAAATAAAAAATAGCAACCCACAAAAGAGACCTGTGTGTCTTAAAGAGACTGGTATTGTCTTAAAATTTTACAAGTAACAGTTCTCTAACTTGAAAATTTAGTAAGAATAAAATTATTTAATACTTTTTTACTATTTTCAGAACACAGATTCCCATATACAAGTTATTAATGGAATCCAAATTTCCTGAGGGCAGCCTGATTGTCTTTGAAATACATGCAATGCTACAAGTGCACCTGTATTTGGACATCACTACTGTCACAGCTGTGTCCTCAGATGGTACTTGGAAACATACAAACACATTCTGTTGAACACATTTATCAAACGTGTTTTTCTTAAAGTGCCATGAATTCAAAACAAAGACCTTGTTCCTACCCAAACATTCTTGCTAACAGGAGAAAATGCACTATTTCTATATTCTTCCTAGAGAGAAAAGGAGTATTTTTTGCTCTCAATAGCATGTTCTTCCAGTCTACTGCCACTGCTAATATCCACTGACAGAATGAAGTGCCTCTTCTGAACAGTCCAGTCAGCAGCAGAGAGCTATTAGCACTAGTGAAGAAATAGACTTACAGTGGATGGGCTTAAATCAAAACTTCTTATAAAAAAACTGAACAAAATGGGCTGCATACAGCAACCTCTCTTGCTTATCTCCAGATTACTCAATTTAGCAGCAAACTCTGAATATTGACATTAATCTATATTGCTTTTCATATAAAACCACTGGGTTTTATATTAATCTCATTACTTGTGAGTACTTTTCCCTCTCCTCTTGAATTATATTTTCAGATCATTTATGCAAAAAAGTAAGTACCAACTAAACAGGCATAAATACTTTAGATTTTAATTTCATGAAACTCAATTTGAGCTACAAGTTCACAGGTGCAAACTGACCATCAATTTTTCTGGTTCCATGGTCAAACACACAACCTCGCTGACAGTGACCAAAAATAGCCTTGATTAGCCTTTTTTCCCCTCAAAACTCGAGCCTGGTAAGCAAGATAGCTGTATTTTAGAATCCTGTAGGCCAACACAATAGCATTTATGAAGACTAACTTGACTGAAACAGTTCATAGATTAATCCTAACAGTTAAAATCCTGAAAAAGCTGTTATTTAAATTTCTAAACTACTGCAGTGTTTCAAGAAATACGTAGAAGAACATACACCCTCCAGCTGTGGAAAGAACAGGTGTGATCTGGGCTATGTAATACCTACACTTAACTCCCCCAGGAGCAAAGACAAGTGGAAGGTGGCGTTATAGATTTCACCTTTGTCACTCACCATACCAGTCTATCTTAACTGGCACTAAAATAAACTAACTTTCCCCAAGACTATTTTGCCCATGATGGTAACTGCTAAGTGATTTCCCTGGCTTTATCTCAACTCCCAAGCTTTTACATTTTATTTTCTCCCTCTGACCCATCGAGGAGGTGCAGTAAACAAGGAGCTGGAAGGGTGGGCACCTGGCCCAGGTCAACCCACCACAACACAGTACTGGCATCAACAAATGGCTCTCTACCTTTACCACCACCACACTATGTACATGAGAAAGCTTTCAAAAGCCTCACCACAGCTTGGAGTAACATAAAAGACTTATTTATACAGTGAAGTGTCAGAAACTATTTTTAAATAACAGTGTTCTACAGTCTAACACTTTATACCTTTTTGAACCTTCTAAGACTTGTACATACACACATCCAGCATTAAAATAAAAAATTCTCATTGTTGTTCAGAATAAGTGTGCTAAGTGTGGACAAAAATGAAGTCACAGATGATTGACTTAGCACTTCTGGATTTTTACTTCATACTGCTGACTATATTTTGCATCAGAAGTGACAGATTGCATGTTCCTAGCTGATAGTTCAAAGATTACCCTGAAAATTAAAAACAATTATACTACAGCATCCCTCTATAAGCTTTCTCAGAATTACTAAAAGCACTAAAGCATTATAACTAACTAAAAATCTCAATTCTCTGCAGCTACTTAGCTATAAAGATATTGGAAAAACAGTTTCCTGTCAAAGACTAGCACAGGTACAACTCTAAAAGCATGTAAGTATCCAGCATGAAAAGATTAATTAATCAATTTCAATTGCAAAACAAAAAAAAATATATATATATATACACATATATATACATATAAAAAATATCCTTCAGTACTACAGATGTTTGTTATCCTTCTTCTACATGAAATCAAAGTGTGTTGAATTGTTATACCACAATCACCACAATACCTCTATCATGAGCTGTCAGTGAATGGGAAAGCTTTTCCTACAATTCCTTTAGGAGGTAATACTTCCTTTTATTGCAAAAAGTTTACAATGCCTTTTATCACTACACATGGAAGCAGCCAAGCCAAAGAACAAAATATTACTCCATGTCCACTCATTTCATGAGCAGCTTTGTAGCAGCCTTCCTGATAAGATCACCTGTATTTTCACCCAGTGTCAACAATAATATTCCAAAGGGCTAGCAGCATAGGGAAGACAAAAGTTTTCTAACTCTGAAATAGTTAGGAGCATAACCTGATTTCTATTACAGCATGCAGCCACTAATAACCTACAAAGCTTATACTCTTGATAAGTAAATGTATAATTCATTCTTCTCTCATAAATTATTTACTATATCTTACTTCCTGTAAAAATTACCTCCTCTAGTCAAAAACACATCCATTCCTCCTATTTTTAAAGGAGGAATACTATAGGTATAAAAAAATTGTCCACGTGAGTAATTGAGCATTACTGGTTTGAAATATCGTGTCTATCCCACAGTACCGCTCAGAAAGTAATCGATGCCAAAAAAATAGTTCACTGTTACCACAGGCAGTATTCCTACCCATCTCCTCATTCATCTGGGAATCTTACAAATTACTGACAAAACTTATCTGACCATTTGGCGAGTCCCATTTCAGCCAGATCAGGAAACGAATATTTTCCTTGTTGACTAGTTTAATTTTCTGTTCAGTACGGAGTCAAAAGAGCACCACTTTTGTGGTGAAGATGAAGAAAAGGCAAGAATAGAATCATCCCATTCCAGGATTGCCCATCACAAAACAAAATCCACCCCCACCAAAGTAATCTCTCTAAGCAGATGTATAACTCTGCCATTTGCAATATTTGCAGTGTTAGAACTGCTCTCAAGTACACTGGAAAACTTAAAAAAAACCCCCAAAAAACACAGACAACATTCTCAGGCAGATTGTGGACAGTTGTTAAGCTGACCTTTCAGTTGCTTTCTGAAGACAGTAAACAAAATTAGAAATAGCAGTATCAGCTTTATCCCATTCCTCAGTCCACTTCCTTTAAACAAAGTCTACAGCTGTAAACACACCAAGCATACCAAACAAAAAGACTCTCTCATAGTAACATGCCTAGTTATGAAGTTAAATTTCACAAGGCTAGAACAGATTTAAGCCTTCATTTGGAGGCTTGGACATTACCTTTTCATACACTTTTTAGAAATCACTCTCAATTGTATTTAATTCAAAACATTAATACCTGCAAAGTGTACAGACAGGTGATGACAACCAAAAGTTTTGTGACATTATGAAAGCTGAAGTCCATTTTCAACATCACAATGAAAGAAAAAAATTAACAAATTAAAAGAAATTTAAAATTCATACCTTTTCTTGGAGGTAGTTCACCACTCTGTATTAATTCTGTTCCAGGATATACAATCTCTCCATCTTTTACCATTTCATTCCACAAGCCACACAATCCATCTCGTGTAAAAGCAAGCTGTTAAAAATAATACATTATATAGAGTTACACACACTTTTCTCTCAAGGCAACTCAAGCTAACACTTAAAACACAAATGATTTTATACATCATCCCAGAAGAAAGAAAACACATGTACCATCTCATTGAAAATGAGATGGTGTGTGTGTGTATGACTAAGATTCAAAAAATCCTCAGAATCCTTGATTGTCTAGCTATGCTATTTTCAGGTTAAAAGAGCAAAATGGTAAATTTTAGATAGGTTCAAGTCCAGCAAAATGAACATTTTTTTTGGTGACAAATCGTCATCAAAAGCATGGATTTGGTCACCTCAGAACTAACCACCCATTCAAGATGACATCAGCTGGGGGGGCAGGGAGAGGGTGTGGGGAGTCCTTTTTCTCTTCAGGAACAGCTATTCAAACAAAGTCAAGCTGCATAAAATCCCAAGACAGAGAAGCTCACAGCCCCCTCACCAACCAGCAGCTGAAGAGCTGGGCATCTTAACCAGAATGATGACATCAAGGCACAGATTTGTAAATGAATTCAGCCAGTTCAATCTGGTCCTGCTGCGCACAGCACCTCTCACAACCCTCCCTCTTCTTTCCAACTGCTGCAGTGCCTCCTCTCCCACAAAGAACCAGATTATGGAATGGCTCAAGCCTAAAACCAGCTACACCCAGAGGAAGAGCAAAGGGCTGCCTCAGCCCAGGTCAGCTCCCAGTACACTTTGTGTTCAAGAGGACAAATACTGGCAACAGAACATAGACTCTGCTAGCTGGAACCACTCACAAAAGCACTGGCTGTAGCACAAGTCTCCTAATGATTTAGGAATTTGCATCTCCCTTGGAGAATCCTAATGACCAGGGTAACTTGTCTTCTACGGATGTTGTTTTTTGCTTTATAAAATGCTGCAGAACAGGTATCTACATCCCAAGTGAATTCCATAATAAACAGGCTGTAATTCACAACTGTATAGCATGAGGCAGGAGGGCAGGACAAAAAACTGAAAAACAGAATACTTTCTGCATACTACAGTGGTGCAGTGGACCACATAAAAAAAAAAAACATAAACAACACCAGCAAAAAAAATTTAAAAAAAGAAAAAAAGAAAATACACCACCTGCTGAAGGCTCATTCAGAAGCCTCTTTGTGTTATGTAACTAGCATTCAAATCCAAAGTGTTTTAACTGAGAGGTAATACAAAGATGTGGCTTACAACATCTGCCATAAAGTATTTACCACTACACAAAAGTCCACTTGTCTCGAGAAAACAGCTCACAATAAAATCATTACATTGTAATGATTAAGGATTACAGGTTTTAAGAGATACATCCACCAGCAGGGCAGAGATCTGCTGATCCAGCTCATCTCAGTTAACAGGAATTAAAAGACAAGACTGAAACACACTAAATGACCATAGTCATTTCCTGACTTGCATACTTCAGAAATCCACTCCAACACATATCAATGATTTCCATAATTCTTCTTTCAGCATAAAATATGAGTTGACACATTGCACTTGTCTGTCACTTACTATTGCCTGATCAGGGACAGAATCATGCAGCGTGAGCTAGACGTTACTCATCTTATCCATGATTTATCAATTGTACAGCACCAGAATCAAACTCTGACCATGCTTTACTGAAAGGTACAGTCCCTGTTCCTCAGGGTTACAAAGCACAAAGAGCTTTTGCAAAAATTTGTGTTTTGCTAACATTTTTTTAAAAATGTTTGGCCATTTGTTTGGCTTCATTTTTTTAAAATTGGAATAATCTGAAGATGAATTTTAACAATGAAAAAAAATAATCATTCACCATTAACTAATTTTCTCAATTGTTCCTAGTCTATGAATATCTCAACAATAAATGGTCTTCACTTTTTCTTTCTTTAGATGTGGTCATACATTTAGTGGGACACCTAAGGAATTTATTTTTCATAATTTTTTTCTTGGGTAAAAAAAATAAAACAGTTTTTTCATTGATTTTGGTTCATATAGAGGTGATAGATTTTTTTTTTAAATTTTCACCTGTTAAACGCTAACCTGTGGTAAAACAGAAGCTTGAAAAACAGCAAGTGAGGCAACCCTCCAGATGGGTCGCATAATAAATTACAGTTATCAGAAATTAATGATCTTTCTCTAATAAACTGTCTTTTTCACACATTTTACTTTAGATTCTCAGATCACCTTGGTATGGAAAATTGTTCTCACAGCCCACAGAATCCAAATGTCTCCAGGCTTTAAATACCAGATTCTTCATAATGTAACACTGTTCTATTTCAGAAAACTTACTTATTACTTTTGAAAGCATTCATAAAAAGAATCAGCAACTGTTTTCCCCACTTCAGCCTCTAATCCTTTTACATGGCACAAAGTTCACTCAACTCTTTCATGCAACTAAAAACTGAAAAAGTAAACAAAATTTCTTTGGCCTTGGGTTTGGTTCAAAGTCTTATCAAAGTAATTTCTTCTTGGTATGTTGCAAAAAGATAGAGGAACCACCAAGACTACGGGTCACAGAGTTCCACCTCCCTCTCCAAATCCCATAAGCAGCCTTCAGATAAACAATTTTGCCCACTACTCAGGTTGTAGTTAACATTTTGTCAGCAGTATCTGTGTTGGGGGAAGGGAAAAAGGAGACAAGTTTGAAAGTAAAGAAACACTGGACTGACCTTACAGCAATAAACAAAGCAACCAACTGAACAAATAATTAAGAAATAGTATTTACAACCAATTCATGTCATAACAGGGCAACTTAATTTCAGCTGTAACAAAATGACTATTCATCTACTCAACATTCAGCAGATATCTAGTATTTGCTATATATATTAGCCAAAAGTAAAAGAAAAGTCTGAGTTTCTAAGCGATCAATTATTTAAGCAATTTTATTTTCATGATCTCAAAATTACATAATCATAATAGAAAATGTAAAGCTCCCTTAACAGAAATATTTCTTTTAGCCAACAGAAATGGGGAAGAGTGGTTGATACAAGAGAGGGTTGTCCTGAACATCCAGAGAGCCCTTGACAATTTGGAGAAATGGGTTGACCTCATGAAGCTAAACCTCATGAAGAAGTGAAAAGTCCTCCAGCTGAGGAGGAACAGCCTCAGGCATCAGTACAGGTCCAGTGCTGGGCTCAGTGTGAGAGACATGGACAAAAAGGAGAGAGACCAGCAAAGAGCCTTGAAAATTATTAAAGGACTAGAACACCCTTCTTAGGAGGAAAGGCAGAGAGAAAGGAAGTGGGAGGAAAGCTCATCTATAAACATATATATAATCTATACATTTATTTATACACACACACACATATATATATATAAAAATCTGAAGGCAAGGTGTAAAAAAGATGGATCCAGGCTTTGCTCAGTGGTACCCAGTGACAGGACCAGAGGGTGTAAACTGAAACACAGGAGATTCTGACCACCCTCTGACCATCAGGAAACACATTTTCTCTGTGAGACAGTGACCAAGCACTGGCACAAGGTGCCCAGGCAGGTTGTAGATGCCTGATCCTTGAAGATATTCAGAAGACATTCAAACACAGACCTGGGCACTGGACCCTAGGTGGCCCTACTTGAACAGGGGAGTTAGACCAGATGACTTCCAGAGGTCCCTTCCAATCTCAAATATCTGTGACCCTGTGAAACTTGCAGCTGAAGATAACACTCTTCTGTGTAGTAGAAAAGTGTCTGCTTTAATTTCCCAATACTGCATTTTTTTTCTTCCTACAGTATTTTATTACTTTCTTCCTCTGCTCCCACCAATACCACCTCTCACATTCAGTCATTCATAAAGTATCTATAAACACATCTCAGCATTCAAACCAGAGAATTAAAACTTTGCTCAGAACAAAAAAAAAAAAACACACACAAAAAAAAAAAGGTACTTCCTCCACTAAATTATTTGAAGGATGTTCACAAGGTGGTACAGTGCAAGAGAAGAAAAACATACTTGGTGTCTTCATGGTTCCTGACATACTGGAGAGTTCCAAACACCGAAGCAGCTACTTGTGTTTTCTAAAGTCTCTCTCACTAGATTGCTTAATTCATATGAATATCTTTCCCTCTAATAATTTAGTAACTTCATTTGCACATGTTTAAAGGCATGAACTTAAACTCAGTAAGTTAACAAATTAAGAATAATGAAGTTTTCACTGAACTTCTGCAAATGACAACAGTTCCAGAGATGTGCCCTCTGTAAATCTCCCCCCAAGGCCCTGCTTGCCCCACCATGTATACACTTCCTTCCAAAGACCAGGACAGCAGCAGCTCCACACTCCATTACTACTATCCACTGCCTTGCAACTTTGGCCCATGTTCCTACTCACTCCCCATGCTAAAGATCTCCCTTGTCCTTTCCCATGACATCTACTGACCTCTGCTCAATCCCCATCTCCTACGCATCTCACCTTCAGAAACCCCACGCCTCTTCCATCATTTGTCACACTTTCTCATCCCCAGACCGTGTCTTGATCCCTGCACTTGAAAGCCACGTATCTCAACAAATCCATACTTCCCTCACAGACCTAAGGTTCAGCCCTGCTCACCTAATCCCAAACTAAAAACACAAGGGCCGAAGGAGACTTTAAAGTGAACGTCCACTGTGAACTTGACTGCCTCTACTCTAATCTTTTGTTAATCTTATCTCTGCAGTAGAACTGTAATTTATTCTGTCTGGCACAACATCGGATTAAGACCAAGGGGTATCTAGTTTGGTTGCTGACATATGCTGCTGCCAACCTCCAACAGGGCTGACAGTGAAATTCCTGTCCATCCCCATCAACTCTAGACAATAAGACCCCGGCATTAACATTTTCTTCCATTTCAAGAAAGTTAAATCCTGCAACCATAATTGGGCAAGCTCCTGAGAATTCTCAGAGCACTGCTACAATTTTGCTTTCAGTAAGTTATTTTAAGAATAATCAGCAGCTCTGATTTTGTTTTGAAATCAACTGTTTTAATTAGACAAACTCTGTGTAGTACATTAGATTATGTTCTCAAAGTCGTTTCATAAACTTTCCTGCAAAAACCATAGAAGCCTTCATAAAAGTTAACTTGAACTCAAGAGAAACAAAGCCAGGAAAATAAAATGACACAAAAGGACAAGGATTGACTTAGGTAGGATTCCTGGTTAGATAATTGCACTGGAAATTTAAGAAACTGACTTCATAACCAGAGAACATCAATATGGATTTAAAATATAAGCTACTTAAATAATCTTCACCTCAGAATTGCTAAGGGTAGTGGAGAATCTGTTCTTCTATTCACTTATTTTTAAAATACAGCCAGTGACTAATGCAAAGACTACATGGAAAAACTTTTCTTGCTAGAAAAATACTTAAGTGAAAAACACTTTCAGCCCAGCAGTAGTGAAGAAAATCACAGAAGAATAAGTCCTTTACCGAGTCTCTCTTTTGTTTTTGCATTTTTGAATCCATTCAATTTGTGTTTCCTTTTTCATTGTTGTCTTAGTATTATGTCTTAGCTTCCTTCCTTCCCTGCTGAATGAGGCATGCCCTGAGACCACAGCTGCTTATCACACCTACGCAGAGCACACTGCAACATCACTAGACTTCAGCACAGTGCTCAAGAGTTCAGAGAGCAAAATCAAAAAGTTCAGCAGCCCCACATTACTTCAACAGATTTGGGGTTAAACTAGAAACATCCCCATAATAGCAGGGTGCTGGGTTTTCCGCTTGCTGGAAAAGTTAACAGTTAATAGCCACATACAAATAAAAATTATGCAATTCCCTCAAGCTTAGAAACCATCTTTATGCATCTGAAGAATAGCTCTGTCTGAACACAAATAATTGAACCTGTGTGTTAAACCTGATTTCTCTAACCTATCACACCACATATAGTGTTTTTCCCTCCATCTGGAAATCACTTATTTAGGAGAGACAGCATTACTTCATTTTTAAGATAACTTTTAAAAATTGGTATCATGAAGTTCACTTCCTTTAAATACAAAGAAGTCCTCATTTGCAGTTTGCTGTAAGAACTTCCAAATAAGCCCTTCATTTTTTTGATCAGAAAACCAAAACAAAGAAGATTAACAGGAAAGCAACAAAATAGAGAAGGCAACTTTCACCAACTTCTTGCTTTTAATAGCCAAGACATCATTTCTTTACATAATCTTCTCACAAGTAAAGACGCTGATCTGAGTGTTGGAAGGTCGGATTTTCAAGAAAATCAAAATGACAAACGTAACTTTGGAGGAAGGGTAAAAAGGTTTCAAACCAATGCAGCTCTTAAAGGTGGCTATTTAAATTCAAAAAACTGGTTTTTATCTCCATGGTAAAAGATAATGACAGAAATAGTTTGCCAACCATGAACTCAATGAAAATGATGGAAATGCCTCATGCTCCTCTTGCAGACAGCTCTTGTACCTTGACTGTTGCCTAAAGTTTTTCTCCACACTACAGGAAAATGAAAGTTTTTCCCTCCAACTCCTGCTATTAAGCACAACAGTTCTCCACAGGATCCAGAATAAGCAGCCTAATTAAACTCCATTTGAACACACACATGCATCTCATTAGCTCACAGCAATTCTAGTTTTTAGCTATTCATCCGTCACTAATTAAAGGTCTCTGCATAAGATTCTAATTTAGTTGTACAGTACATCTATTTAATCAGAATTATTTTAAGCACAGTTTGATTCCACAAACTGGGTACCTAGGCTTAAGTAAACAATTTTAATCTTCCCTTTTTATAAGAAAGGATATCTTCCTTAGAAGCAGTCATTGAAACTACCAATCTCCCATTACACACAATGTTTGCTATAAATGTGATGGTTTCTACTAGTAATAATCATCAATAGGTAGATGTTTTCAATGTATGACTTCAAATCTAAAGAAATAACTTAAAAATGTAAATAATACACTAACTTTTCGAGCTACTGTATTAAGAATAACACATGAAAAAGTGGCCTGCAGCAAAATCCACCTATTTTATATCTTTATAGGACTATTTTATTAATGGTGATATTATACACATCCTGTTCATATGTCATAGGAGAACATACTACATATTGTATACTGATGTTCTCATTTTCAGCTGAACTACCCTGATTTTTCAGCTGCTGTAACAGTTCGTTTTTTTCAGATACCAGAGAGTATCTTATTTTGCTCCACCAGGAAATTTAGATTTTTTTTAAGTAAAACAAATGTTTCTGAGTGCTTCAAAATTACACTAGTAGCTGTAAATCACACAAATAAATACAAAGTTTGTAAAAAAACATGGAGCAGTTACAGGCTGCATTTGGATCTTTGTAGAGCACTTTGGCTTCCTAAAATAGTATTGTTCCGTTTCAGAAAAATTAACGTAAGTAAAAAAATTGTGAAGATACAGTTCCACTAACATTTCACACCACACCAGGTCATCGTGCAGGCCAGGGGCTCGCTGCTACTGCAAAAGGACTTGTGCCTTTGATAGTCACTTAAGAGCAGTAATAACATGCTACATCACACTGCCTTTGTCTCACAGCAGTAACATCCCAAAACTGAGTAAAAACATTTAAATTTGGCCTGGACACCAGCTGCAACAGTGACACACACAGGTGATTAAACACAAGCCATGCTACAATCCACATGTCATTCTTTTCTTATTGTATTAATACCACAACATAATACTTATCAATGCAAATAGTACTAGAATATTGTGTATTACACTATTCAGGCAACATCTTCTTGAGCTAAAATAAAAAAGAATACGATAATTTTCAGAGAGATTTCATTGGCTTAATCTACAATAACTGCCAGTTATCAAGTCTAAAAAACTCTCTAGCAACAGTGACAATGGAAAAAAGTAAAAAAAAAAAAAAAAAAAAAGTACTTTGGAGACCACTAGACCACCAAATGAAACCATTTTACTTCCAACCCTAGCTATTCACCCCAAATTTTGTATCAGCAGAATTTATTTTAAAAACTAATCAGTCTCTGTATGTCTCTTAAGGTAATTCCCCAGAATAATTCTGTTTCTACAAGGACTGTCACCTACTCATTCTTGGACTGCTGTCCACTGAGAAGTTAAAAATGTAGCTACAAAGTGAAGAGTTCCAGGGTCCAATTCCAAACAATTTGTAGTCATCTTAATCCTTTCACATAAATTTAGTGTGTCTTCCTCAAACCTCTCATAGTACTGTGTTCACCTTTTCAATTCCTGCTGACAGTCTCTTGAGCACCAACAGGACTCTTCAATAGCTGAGCCAGTAAAAACATGCACATTAAGAAATCTACATATTCAGTACACACAGAACTTAAAGGATTAAGACACAGGATTTATACCTATTAAAAAAATAACCACACACAGCTAGGTCACGCTAGCCAACCAGTAGCTAAAATAATCATTCACGTAGTAGAAAAATTCTCCAGAGCCCAAAACTCCTTTCCTTTACAGAAGGCATCTGCCATTTAATGCATTAAAAGATGCTACTCAAGATTCACGCGCTCAGTTTTTCAAAACACTGAACACAGGCACCCAGATACGAGTTTTGTGATGAGGACCTGTGTAATACAAAAATCAGGTAACCTAATAAGAAAATTATATTATACCCAGGAGGCCTGGCTTGTCTTCAGATTCCAGAGAAGTTATGCTTGCATCCAGCAGATGACAAATCATTACTGTTCTCTTATTTCATTATTCTCATTATTTTGACTACAGCTTGATTGGAAGAAGGAAAAAAACAAAGAGTACTCTAGCAATTAGAGTCTAACTTGTTATTACACATAAAGAACTTGTATAAGTAAGAGCATTTATTCATAGAAATATGCTGCAAATGAAGATTTTTATTATTAAAAGGAATTCTTGTAACACATCAACTAAACTACAGTCTCATAAATCACAAATATTTTGTTGCATTTATACACACAACTGAAAATAACTCTTAAAACTCTGGATGACAACTGAAACCCTCCTATGAAAAGCTTAAATAAATAGGAAAAAAAAAAACTATGTAGAAAAAAGGCACTACAAAAAGGAAAAATCTGATAAATCACATGAACAGTCACATTTTTCACCCCATATAATACAGAAGAAAAAAAAGACAATGCATAGTCAGCAGGTGTTGCAAACAAAGGTTGCCACTTTTTCAGATAAATTTTCCTGTATTCAACAATCATTGAAACAATATACTTGTAATCTAAATCTTGTACTCTAAAAGCCACCCTTCTGGAAACAAAAATTCTTTCTTAATATGCTTACCTCCAAAATGTTGTATAGCATCTTTATTTACTACATTAGAAAAAAAATCTGACTTTAGTCTAAAACTTCTACTTTTGTAGGAACGAAAGATGAAAATAGAATTAATCTAGCCAAATCAAGAGCAAGCCCTGTCATTTCATAGCATTTGCATTCAAGACCTACTACATAATGGAACCTCTTAGGCTATATCTGTCACTTCTGATTCCAATTTATCTTGTTTGATGTAAAATACTGGAGAAAGGCTGCTTTCGAATCACAACTGCATGGGGGAAAATCCTTGTCTAACCATAAGAACAACTCAACTGAAGCATGTAGACTATCAGCAGGTAATCTGGGATAAAGTCACAAAAATGGAATTTGTAAGAGTTTTTCAGGACCACTATCATTAACAGTAACAAAGGAATAACACTGGCTGGCCCAACCCAAAAATAACTTCATAGTTTTGAGTTGAAACTTGTAAAGGTTATTCAGAGTAAGAGATCTATACGCAACATATGGGAAAAGGAAAGCAAAGAGACAAGGACTTAATCTAGTTACTCATTTCATCTAAAACAAACATAACTGACCCAAACTACTCTATTTCTCTATATTTTCCACTTATTTGTAAAACATGTTAATATCCTCCTCACATCACACAACTTTGCTAAATAAAGAAATCTTCTAAGACAAACAAAACTTCCACCAAATACTGGTATATTTCAATGAAGACCACTTCCCTTTCAACCTTGCACCTTTGACAACAAATTCAAAAAGCACAAAATTTAAAGGAACCCTCTACTCATAATGCAAACAACTACAGCAAAATCTAATTTGAATTCTTCAAAATATAAATTACATTTCCATCGTCTTTCGCTTCAGTTCTCCTGTGTTAGAACTGTTAGCTCGTATGCAGACAAGACATTTAGCAACAGCCTAAATAAGAATTTATAGTTCTAGCAGAAATGCCACATACTCTGCTAGGAGCTTTGACACTCAGCAAAAATGACACATATATGTAGCCCAGCTTGTTTCAAAGCAGAAGGGAATGGGCTGAAAATGCAGATCTATTTGCAGATCAAAATAACTTGGTGTTTCTTCAAAACCACTTATAAATCAGCATACTTGGGAAAAGCCATAAACTACTTCAAGAGCTGCAATCTTCTACTTGTCAGCTTTTTGGACTAAAAGCATCCTTGAGCAGCACCTGAAAGGTCACAACGCAATATGACCAGCAAAGTCCTTACCTGCAAGTCTGTCTTCAACCATTTGGAGTCAAACCTTGCTTGAGCAGACAGACAAAAAGAATCAGAAGACATGTTTCCTTCTTCAGCCTACTCTCCAGGCTGGCTGAGCAGCCCAACCTGCTGCAGAATGAGCAAGAAAAAATAATAATAAAAAAAAAAAATACAATCTAGCACATGAAGTAAACCACACAAGGTTATTTTTGCTCAGACTAGGACGGCTTCTACTTGATCTTTCAAAATTATCATGAAGAAGGACCTCCCTCACTCACATCCCCTGAATTTGCACGGGGAGAGGAACGCGCATTAGGAACACTACCCGAACCCAGAAAAAAGCCTCCACACCCCTTCCCTATCACACCCGTGGGAAGCAAGCCTCCCTTCTGCTGCACTAAGCCACACCAAAGGCCTTAACGCTGCCCCTCAGCCCCGTAAGTGGTGCATGAAATAAATAATTGATCGCAGATTACGCAAGCCGCAGGCCACCATAAAGCGATTATCAGGGTCACCCGCACCCCCTCCTGCCGGCGGCGGCCGCGGCCGGGGGCTCTCGGTCTCCCGGCAGCATCCCACCCCCGCGCTCACGGCCCGCCGCCACCGCCCCTGACGGCCGCCAGCCGCGGCTCCCGCCCGCCTGGGCCGGCCCGGGGGGCTCGGGGAGCGGAGGCAGAGCCCCGCCCGGGCAGGGGCCGCCCCTGCCCTGCCCTGCCCTGCCCTGCCCTGTCCGTCCGTCCCGCGGGGCTCCCGGGATGCGGAGCGGAGGCCGCGCTCCCCCCGCCGCCCGCCCTCCCACCGCCGCTCCCGCGCCTGCCTCCCCGCTGCCCCCGAGCCCGGCGGGGCTGGCGGGGCTCTCACGCTCACCGAGCAGCAGCAGCGACGGCTCCTGCTCCCGCTCCACCGCCGCCCGCTCGGCCCCGGGCAATCCTCGCCCCTCCTTCCCTCGCCCGCCCACCCCCCACCCCTCCGCCGGCGGAGCCGCTCGCCGATCCCTCCCTCGCTCCTCCGCTACTGGAGACGGGGAAAGCTCGGCCCCCGGCACGCCAGCGGAACTCTGTGCCAATCGGGAGAGCGGCGGAAGGCGGGACATCCTGTCCCGCAGCGGGGCGGGGAGCGGCCCGGGGCCGCGGGCAGGCGGGCGGAGCCGCGCCGGTAATAACGGAGGTCAGAGCATCCTTACAGCCGGGATGCAGAGATCTAAAAAAAAAAAAAAAAATCATAAAAAAGGGTGTTTAAATCATTGAGGGGCCATCTGCAAACTGTGCTGTTGATTTCTTAAAAAAGGTAGCTTTTAAATGTTTCAGACGAGAAAGGTTAGTAGCGAGTAGCTCGGAGGCAAACAGAACCACAGATGGGGTAAGGTCGGAAGGGACCACCCTGGGGCGTCTGGTCCAGCCTCCCTGCTCAAGCTGGGTCATCCTGGAGCACGGGGCACAGGACTGTGTGCCTCTCCCTGGACACACTCAGAACCCACCTTGCTGCGTTCCTGTGTAACCTGCTCTAGGTGACCCTGCCTTGGCAGAGGTGTTGGACTGCGTGACCTCCAAAGTCTTTGCCAGCCCTAATAATACTGTGACTCTAATTGTCCTGATGCTTCCTGGATATCAGCAATGAAGGGGACTCCACAACCCCTCTGCACAACCTGTTCCAGTGCAAGGTCATCCACACAGTAAAGAAACTCATTCAGCTGGATCTTCCTGTGCATCAGTTTCTACCCATTGCTGGTCTTGTAAGTAAAGACCAATGCAAGGAAGACATCCGTAACTCTGCCTCCTCTGTATCTTCTGTAACCAGGGAAGGAACAGAGGCTGGGAACAGTAAAGTGATGCCGCTACACGTGAAGGAATAAGGGTGCTGGGGAATAAAGTGTGAACTTGCTAATGGCAGGCAATGACAGGAGTCTGGAGGCAAATGTTGACTGATCACTTAAGGGAGAAACTGCTCTGAGGCAAATAATCATCCTTTGGCATAAGTTTGTTGGGATGTATCGTAGTAGTTTGAAATTCAAATTAATCAGAAGTCAAGTTTCTCACAATACATAGACTCCTGTTCCCTGGCAGCTAAGGAATTAGGAATGTAGAGCAAGACTTGGCAGATGGGACTATTATTGGCTTTGGCCAACAGGAAGCCACAGACTGAATGTCAATGAAATGCTAACAGAACTGAGACCATTTGCTGGCATTTAGGCAAAGGTACACAACATTTAGTTGTTATTATGTAAGAAGCATTGTAATAAAACAGGGAATTTGATTCTCTGGGCTTCATTTTCAAAGTAAAAAAAAACACAACCATGACCTACCTGCTTAGTCTGTCATTTATCACAGACCTCTCTTGATCAAATTACAGTAGGCACTTGAAGTAAAATACTCTATAAAACTTCTGAAATGCCTCAAAAATTATATAAAAATATAGAAATACTCCATTTCCTCAAGTTACTCATAGAAATTTTAAAATATGAGCTTTCAAAACCAAAAGTTGTTTCCTTTGAAAAATGTTCCCAAATGCCTATTATGTTAGGGCACCAGGATGGGAAACACTTTACTCTTGTCTTACCTGGCAGACTGAAAATGTAAGCAAGTAGTCATGTTGACATAATCCAGATAGGGATAAAAACTGCTTTGAAACATATGGATTAAGGGACAAACAAATAAAGCAGATGTCATCATGGGAGTCGAAAATAGGTCACCCAGCCAGGATGGCAACCCTGATTGAACAATTCTTTAAGGAACTAAGGGACACCTCTAAAATCAATCATCCTTGTCCTTATGGCAGACTTCAGCTTGCCAGATGTTAACTGGGAATACCACACAGCTGGTACAAACAGGTCCAGAAGTTTCCTAAAACACCCAGACAATAACTTCTTGATGCAGGTATTAAGGCAGCTGACTAGGAAAGTCGCCCTCCTTGATTTTTCAGTTTGCTAATTGAGAGGGTGTCATGAGTGAGGTGGTGATTGGTAGCTGTCTTGGCAGCAGTAATCCCAAAGAAACCCAGTTTAAATTCTCAGTTGGCAGGAGGAAAAGTGCCATCAAAACTTCCCCTCTGGATGTGAGGAGAGCAGATTTCAAGCTGCTCAGGGAGCTAGCTACCATGGTCCCCTGTGAAAATCCTTTTGAAGGTGCTGGAATCCATCCCTGTTGTCCTGATTTTCAAGCAGAGCAAGAGGGATGGCCCTGATAACTACAGGCCCATCAGTTTCATTGCTGTGCCTGTACATCGTTCAGTTGAATAAACACATGCAATGGGTGAGCAACTGGCTCATGGGTCAGACACAAAAGGTTATAGTAAGTGGGGTTATATCAGGCTGGTGACCTGTCACTAGTGGAGTTTGGCAGTGCTCCATTTTAGGGTCAGTGCTCTTCAATATTTTCATAAATGACTTTGAATACTAAGTAAGTTTGCCAGTTACACTAAATTGGAAGGAGTTGTGGTCTTCCCCCAAAGACAGGGAGACTTTGCAGAGAGATCTTGACAAATCAGAGGGCTGGGCAATGAATTTCAACAAGGACAAGTGCCAGATTCTACACCTGAGACGGGGCAACCCTGGATGTGCATCCCAACTGAGGAATGAGATGCTGGAGAGCAGCAGGAGATCTGGGGGTCCCAGTGGATGGCAAGTTGAACGTGAGTCAGCAGTGCCATGGCAGCCAGGAGGGCCAACTGTGTCCTGGGGAGCATCAGGCACAGCATGGCCAGCCGGGCAAGGGAGGGGATTGTTCTGCTCTGCTCTGCTCTGGAGCAGCCTCACCTTGAATATTGTGTGTGGTTTTGGGCACTGCAATATAGAAAATCTACCAAGCTCTTAGAGAGTGTCCAAAGGAGAGACACAACGATGGTGAAGGACCTTGAGGGGATGTTGTATGGGTAGACTCTGAGGTCACTTTGTCTCTTTAGCCAGAAAAAGAGACTGAGGGGAGACCTCATCGCAGTCTACAACTTCCTCATGAGGGAAAGAGGAGGGGCAGACACAGTTCTTTATGTTGGCTAGTGACAAGACCCAAGGAAATGGCCTGAAGTTGCCAGGAGAGGTTTATGCTGGGTATTAAGAAAGTGATTTTCACCCAGAGGGTGGTTGGGCAACAAAACAGCCTTCCCAGGAAAGTGGTCACATCACCAGCCTGACAGAGTTCAATAAGTATTTGGACAACATTCTCAGGCACATGGTGTGACTCTTGGGAGTGTCCTGTGCAGGACTGGAAGTTGCACTCAGTGATGCACGTGGGTCCCTTCCAAGTCAGGATATTTTATGATTCTATATTTTATGTATGGAGCCCAATCTAAAAGGAATTATGAAAACTTGCTTAAAACCACAGTGCCCATTGGTTGTGCCTACTGCTTCTTTAAATGGTTTGCAAGTCATATCTAAATAACATAATTTGTATAAGCAGGATTCACTGCTACTTCTGGTTTGACTTTTCAAGATTATCATCTTTAGACAGTCTACATTGATGTCCAGAAGTCTTTTTTTATTAAATAAAAAAAGGCAATAGCCTTTGCTGGAACTCAACGTGAAGAATTTGGAAAGTGCTCAATGATCCAACTCGTTAGATTTGAATCACTGGTCCAATGAGCAGGTACACACTCACTTCAACAAAAATCATATTTGTGTGCATTAACCATGGAAATTCAAAGCCAGAGATAGTTATGAAGAATTTATGGGTTATTTTGTATATCCAGATTTAGATTTCACTTCTGATGAACATTTTTTTTCCATTTGAAATGCACTATAATAGCATAGGTCAATATCAAATGGCATTCTCAGTTATAAAAATATGCATCCGCCACATTTTCCAGAGAGTAAGTATATCTGGTACAACTACATGAATAATTTATTTGACAACAGTATTAAAAACAATTTTATTTTTCAAATAATCGGAAATTTTGAAGTCTCAGGAACCTGAAGTTTGTCTATATACAGAGCATTTTCAGTATGAAGTCCACCAATAGCTGTTATTCTGATGTTATTTACATAACGATGGTGAGCTGTATCACTTTAGACTAACCAAAGTAATGAAGGTCTGACGGACTTCAGAAGGCAAGCTGAAGAGAAACTGTTGAAATGTTACCACTCTAAGCCTTGTGTTTCACTCTCCTGATGCATATTCCCATCTTAAAGCAGGGTTATATGATCCTGCAAATCAGTTCTCCAGGCGTCATTCTTACTGCTGTAGCTTGCTCAAGCAATCTGCTTAACATCCAAGATAATCATTAAGTGGATCTGATGGATTTTCAAATGCACACCCCAGTTAGATATTAGGAAGAAATTCTTCCCTGTGAGGGTAGTGAGGCACTAGGTTGCCCAGAGAAGCTGTGGATGCCCCATCGCTGGAAGTGTTCAAGGCCAGGTTAGACGGGTCTCTGAGCAGCCTGGTCTAGTGGAAGGTGTCCCTGCCCATGGCAAGGGGTTTAGAATGGGATCACCTATAAGATCGGTTCCAGCCCAAACCATTCTGTGATTCAATGATAGCCTTGCCTTAGAGACACCAACATCCTCAGGAGCTGCAGGGCAGAGAGCAAGTGAGATAGGTGCAGCTCACTGCATTCACTACAAGTCTCTCAAAATCTGTCCCCATCTCTCTTACTTCCTCCAGAGAAATTGTTGGACATGGAAAAATCTAGTTTCCATGATCAGATACAGTCACTCATTTACTTGTATCCACTTCTAGGTATATTCCAGATAAATTCATTCTTATTATAGATTAAAGCAAAAATTAAAGACATCAAAATGAAAGGCACACTAAAACCAAGGGGTCACTTTTTCTGGTCTACCTCTTAGAGCACCTACAAACAATACAGAGTATTTTAAAAATGTTAGGCTGTGGGCAGGAGACCTCTCTTTTGTTGTAAATGTGGTAGAGGAACCACACCACTTCTACAAGAGGCAAGGTGCTGTAGAGGTGCAGGATGTAGAGGAAAAATGGCTGGTGGTGCACATGGGAACTGTGAAAAACTGTGAAAACCTGAAGAAGGTAGGGCTGGTAGCATGAATGGTACCCTCACCTCCATGCAGTCAGTACACTCACCTCCAATTTGTAACACTGTCAGGCCAGCCTAAGGAAGTGAGGAGGGACATTAATTGGATAAAGTAAATCTATCATAAGAATCTGAAGCAGAACAGGCAGAAGAAAGAGAAGCATCTTTGGACAATCTGGGCAGTGCCATATTTCTTTCTATTTCAGTTGTGAAAATGAGTTCATAAATATTGATAAGATCAGTCTCCAAAATTGAGGCAATTGCATTCTCAGATAACTAAATGCAAAACCATAAGAGCCAATGAAGAAACGATGAGAACAATTTTCACTTTTTTTTTAATGAAAAAGGGACAAAAATAAGCAAGTATATGTTTACATAAAAATAGCATCTAGTCCTACCCGCAGGTCTTCTCGGTGTCAGCATGAAATCTTTACTAATTAATAATTATTTTAAATGTGTACACTCTAGGGAATCCATTGTAGTCATAACAGCAATGGAATGTGGGGCGGTTTTGTCTCTCATTAGTGAATATCAAGAAGTGTTATGCATGTGAAAGGGACACAAAAACATCTCTGTAAAAGCTGTGCCTAGCTGCTCACTGCAAGACAATGCCTGTTTTGTTTGTAATTTTTTTTTGTCAAGGGCCATTTGTGTTGAGCAGTCTCACTGAGTTTGGAAGCCTTTGTGTATTATTATACACAAAATACAAAATCCAGTCCACTCCAGGCATAAAACAAGTCTCAAAGAATTCCCTCTCTTACATCTGAAGGATGGAGGCTTTCGCAAAGAAAGTGAGAAATTTCTACAATTAGCCTTTATTATTACAATACTCTCTGAACTGAGCAGTTGGCCTAAATTTCAGTTTTATACAATTAAAAGCTGATGGTAAGGCCTATTATTTCTTTACTGTGTTATTTGCAAAGAATGCCATCAGTTCAAATTGGTCAATACGTATTATTATGCCACACCAGTGCTTTCTGCATGGGGAAAACAGAGCAGTAAGGACACAAGAGGATTCTCCTCCTTTCCCATATTCACCAATATTTCTAAACAGTCACAATAGCACTTTCTACTAACCATTTTCATTACTGAATAAATATTATTTACATAAGGAGAAGAATAACCAAACAAAGGAAGCAGCTTCCATGTTCAGAAACCCAAGCCTCTTGCAATCAGTAGCCTGTCTTTCCTCACACTCCTCAGAACAATGAAACAAGATCTTCTGTCTGTGTGCATGGCTTTCTGTTCCTTTCTCATTTTCAGTGGTAACAGCCCTGCAACATCTCTTCCATTTCTCTTATGGGTCTCCCTTCCAACCTATATCCTTTGCATTCTTCTGCACTTCCAAGGTGATTTCACTCCTACCTTTGCTGGGTAGTCATGCAAGTTCTAGTGTGGAAACTGTGTTGTTTCTCCATTAAACAGAATTAGGTTAACCCCTCTCCGTCTTTTATTATTCCAGTTCAAAATGACAAATATTGCTTACAGTCAAAATTTTAACACGTTCTTCTCCTGTGACAATTTCTTTTTGTGAAAACACTGTTGTGTGAATCACAGTATATTGCAAATATGACACAGCTCAGTTGCAGAGGTGGTGTTGGAAAAGCAATTCAGAGTACAGAGGAGTGGAAAAAAAAAGAAAAACTGTGACAATAAAGGCACAATTTCCACAGGTAGCTAATTGGAATTCATTGTTAATCACATTTTGCATAGTTAATTATTTTTAATATTATAGTAAATTCTGTCCTTGTTAAAGCGTGCAGTAATGTTTTCATCAGCTTCATTAAGCTCAGAAATTCAGCCTTGTATAACCTTACTCATACATGTAGCCTCACTCATGCAATGCTAACCACGCTAGTTTTTAGTCTTCCAGAAAAACACAGGCCCACAAGCTTGCTTTCCAGGTTATGTCTTCCATTAGAGAAGAGCAGTCGTTTTGCTTCCCCCAGGCCAGACCCAGTGTTTCTACCCAGGGAGTCTCTTGCTTTACAGCCCAAACCAGCCTGATCAGATTTCATCCTACATCTCTAAAGGCATCAACAATAATGAATTCTCTGTGGCTCTTCGTGTTATTTCTTTAAATTATCAATTCAAAATAATCACTTCATAAAATATTCGAGATGCATGCTGTTCTCTGACTTGCAAAGTAGCTTTGGAAATGCCAGCTTGAGTATGCCCACTAGACAGATCTTCATGAGGCTTTGGAAGCATACATCACACAGATATTCAGATATCCATTACAGACCTGTTGAAATTAAAAACATTTGGCATACAGTAATGGATATGTCAGCAATTCAGATGGAAAAAAAAAATATATATATATTCCATATACTAAAAAATTGCCTCCTCCATGTACTGGAAAATAGCAACTTCAATAGGCTGTCTATCATTTTCAAATTAAATATAATTCTCAACTGAGAAGAAGAAAAGAAGAAAATGCTTGCATTTAAAAGACCTTTTCAATTACAGGAACATTCTGTATAAGGTTAGCTAATAATACCATCTAAAGATTTATTACAGTGCTAAAGTATATTCATAAAACTGATCACCTACAAATATTAGATTTGCAAACTGGTCAAGATGTAATTTAAAAATCCACCCAAACCATAAGGAAATGCTAAGGGTGGTAAAAATCAACACGGGAAATTGAAATGTATCATCATTGTTATACTAACCTATCTGTTGAGGGCACAATTGTCCTAATACCATGGAAATAGATTATCAGTAGTCAAATGTCAGCATTCAATTTTGCAAATTAACCCTTCAATGGACAACGCAACACAAGTGCTTCACAACAATTTAAAATGATGGAGGAATATTCAGTAGGTACTTTCAGCAGCAAGACCATTTTGAATTTTGAGTTTAAACACGAATGTTGCGACTTGTTCCTAATTTATTATGCAAAGCTAGGTCATTGCAGAAAACTTAGAACCAAAATAACAGTGATTTGCCAAAATGAGAAAAAGCATTAAATCTATTTCATGTCAAAAATAAAAAAAGTCTCATGCCCTTTAATTAGGGTGGGTGGCTGCAGCAGAAAGAAATTTTACTGGATAGAGATGAGAAAAGTAACCTTTAGCCAATAATCAGTGCATAAGGAAAATCTCCCAATATATGAGATGGAAGTGGCATTCTAATTTTAATTCTTTCCATTTAGAAGCTACCAAGTATTGTATTTCTCTTAATGCCTGGAAGGTGGCCAAAACTACTTTAGCTTTTATACATTGCTCTGTATATAGGGAAATCCTTTGTGAATGTTGATAGGGAACCTTTACTCATTTAAGCAGGAAAGGAAGCGGTGTTTCTATAAAGGATTTGTCAAACTGGAGCCATATGGCATCCTTTCATACCAAAACGCTTTATAAGGAAAAAAGAACAAATTTACTTTAAAACAAGAAAAAGTTAGGACAAGTTCATCTTTTGCCATGGATTGTCCTGGCTACAGGATGTTGGGAGGGGCATTAGCAGTGGAATAGAAAGGTCAGGGGCAGGTGGGTCAAAGCACAATCCCAGATATAATGGCCAGGGTGGGGGAGGAGGGAAGGGAATAAAGACAAATTGTTAGGCCTATCCTTTAATATTTCAAATAAAACTGCGCCCAAAATAACACCAGGCTACTTGTCTTCATTAATCAAGCAACTGTCCACAGCTCTGTTTACAGAGAGGTAAAAACTGTCGTGGAGAATCTGTGCTGGGCTTCTCCAGCATGCCCTTTCATTAACAGAGTGTTTTTGCAGCTCTTCTGTTTTGCCAACCCCACATATTACAATTTCGGGAACTTGTTTTATCCTCAAGGGAGAATTGCATGATATTTCAGATATGCTAATAATGTATATTGCGCCATTAAAGTTTGGGGTTGGGACGCCAACAATGTTAGTGATCTAAAATTAAATGAGCTCAAACAGGAAGGAAAACAATCTACTGGGACAATGTGTGCTTCAGCTTGTTCCAGCACTTGGTCTTCTGTTGATTTGTGTTATGTTGGCTACAAGCACAATAAACTGTTGCAACCAACAGCATTTGCACCTGTTGTCTTTTCTCCTTTCAGTACAGAATATTAACACCACTGACCACTGCACAGGACCCGGGCCCATCATTTAATGCTTTCTTCAGAGCCATAGTTTTGCATGCCCTTTCAACCAGATCACAGATTTGTCTCTGACACATCATTTCAACGTGCCAGTTTTTTGAAAAATCAGACTCAACATGCCAGTTATCAGTATTTTTGAAAAATCAGACCTTGACTATTTTTTCCACCTTATTCATATTCCTTTGAAGAAATTAGAGCCTGGGAAACCTCTACTGTGAATCTTCTCATCTGTATCAATTTAAAATTACTGCTGTATTTGCAGACAGCATAGAAGATTTTAACAAATATTTATGAAAACTTTGCTATAAGGTTGACTGACTGCTCCTCTGTGATAGAAAGCTGTGATAGCCATGCTGTGGTGGGAGTTGTCCTGCTTTATCACAAATCTCAGAGCCCTTCCTCTACAGCTTCCCTGCCACTCACGCAAATGACCCCCCGTAATTGTGTGCACGTCTGGCTCTGTATACACATGCATTTCAAAACACCAAATACTCATCTTCCACCACCTGAAGAGTCTGATTCCTGCTCCTATTTCTTTCCAGAGGGACTCTATCTTTCACCATAATCCATTAAAGACAAAAGTGATTTTTACTTTTTAGCCTTTGTCATTCATACCATCAACTCTTTCAATTACTGATGGCATTTTAAATTATTTTCAGTTGCTTGATAATTCACTTTTCTCTTTGATACTATTATTTATTACCATAGCCTCAAGAGAACCTGAGAAATCAAAACTGGCTTTGAAGGTAACATAGTGCAGTTGAAAGCAGAGCCAAAAGGTAAATCTTGTTTTACAGCCTGTCACATTTATATTGAAGTAGTTCTGATTCTGATATTAGTTTGCTAATATCTTTCTAATGTACAATATGTCATAGGTAGAAAGATTGTTTTACTTTTATGAGTTACTCAAACTGCGACTGTCTTCCTTCCTGTTTTGAGGACAAATGGCTGAAATCCCATTTGAAATATGCAGTTGTATTTACTTCTTGTCTGAGAAACACACATGCAGACACTGGGTTTGACCAGGAGTAAATCAGTTAGAACTGTAAAAAGTAAAAAGTTAGAACTGATTTACAGGGGTATAAACTAGATATAATTGGAGATATGTCACTAAGATTATGCCTAAAAAATACAGAAATATTAGATATGATACTCCAGAAATTATAATGGTTTTATTATAATCAGTGACCATCAATCCTCCTCCCACTTGCTCTGTTGTAAAGTACAGGTAGGATTGATTTTAGCTAGCATTATCCATTCTGAGATAGTCCTTTGGACTGCTTCTAGTGTCAGTGACAAGGGACAGACACCTCAAATGCAACTCATTCTACCCCAAAGCAAGATGGAGGAATTGCACTGAGAAGTACAGGCATCTTTCTGCTCACTACACAAGAAAGAAAGACAGTGAAGTGCAATCTAAAGCAAGATTGTAAGGCTGAAAGAATGGACATATACATATGGTGCTCAGAGTAAACTCTTGTCATGGTTCTTTCTGTGACCTTTAAGAAAAATTTGCAACGTGTTTCTCTTTTTATTCTTTTTTTAAATTATTATTATTAAGAAGAGAGGTCACAGGACTCTCATCTAATTTCTAAAATCAATTCTGATAATAAGTTAAATGCAGTCACTCCAGTCATGTTAGTCCTGTTACATTACATTACAGCTGGCTTACTCCCAGGAAATTACAAACTAGATTTGGTTATCAATTAATGTGTTGACTGTAAAGTTCTCTGTTCAGAAAATGGTGGTTCAAAATTCTAATTACAGCCTGTCTGTAATCACAATGCTGCTTCTCTGCACTATCAGAATACTTTTTATCAGAGAATTATGATGCCCAAATTTAAATCAAATTTATTAACCTTTGTCACCTCAACGAAAATATCACTACAAACACAATGCTTCTTGTCATAATAACTTTACAATGTTTAATAGAAAAATAACAAGCTATGATAATGTATTTCTCATGTACATAATAATCAGGAAAATAATTTAAATCCAAAATATAACATGACAATATATTTTAAAAAACAGTTACTGAATCTACTTAGGAACCTGGTAAGGTAAAACATATCCTTTAAGCCTATAGAATCATAGAATATCAAGATATTTTATGTTATTCTACAGTTGGAAGGGATGCATAAAGATAATCAAGTCCAACTCCCTGCTTTTCACAGGATTACCTAAAACTTAGCCATATGACTTCTTGGACCCTGACAGGCTTGGTGCCATCCCCATTCCCCTGGGGAGCTGGGCGTTCCAGTGAACAACCACCTGTGGTGAACCTCTAGTGAAGAACATTTTCCTGATGTCCAAACTAAACCTCCCCTGACAGCGCTTCATTCCATTTCCTTGTGTGCTGTCACTGGTCACCAGAGAGGGGTCATCAGCCATCCCTCTGCTGCCCCAGTGCCAGCTCTTTTCTGAGACCTGCAAGCCAGCATGAGTTTCACTGGGAGATGCTTTTTATTGAAGACTCTTCTACAGTGAGATTTTTCTCTAATGCTCCAGCCCTGAGGAAGAGCTCCAGACATTTCTGTTTTAAAAATTACTTTAGAAGAGTAATTTAGGCTGTATTGTCTATTTTCATTGTTCACTAACTGGCTAATTAATAGTAATTTGCTTGTATCCTTCCTTTTGGGTACCAGATACAGGAGTTATTCAGAGCATAGCCCAAAAGAAGTTCAGGGAGTTGCTCCACCATTTAATGCAGCTGCGTCACAAGAACACTTCACAGAAGAGATGAAAGAAACCTCTGCTACCATAGAGTGAAGGCAAATGAACTGGAAACAAAAGAAAGGAGCTAAAAGGGCCTGCCCATACAAATATTACTGCACATCAACCCACTCATGCCCTAATTTTTCACTTTTTACCAATTGTCCAGAGTATTAGAGACAATGCTGAGGTAACATCCTCACCACTATGTCAATCCCCTGCCAACAAGTATAGTAATGTAAGAGATGCTGAAACATACATGGCTGTATGTACTCTGGAAGATTTTTCATATACTAAGAAATCAGTGTAAGTTTTAATTATCTTCAACATTTTGGAAAACATATGTTACATCTGATTTTAGCATCAGATTTTAGCATCCACTGGTCTGTGGAAGAGTCTCACACTGTCTTAGCTGTAAATTAGCTTCTCTGATGGAGTCCAACAGGGGCAAAAGTAGCCAACGCCTTGGTTCTTTATAAGATGAGCAACAAACAGACCTCCAACTACTTCACCTAACTGTCAAAAGTGGCTTTGTGGATGATACTTTGAGTGGTCAAAACTACGTAAGGACAGAAGTTTTGCATTTATGCAAACAGCTCTCATTTCAGTAGCTAACACGGCACGAACTCCTCTGCATGTAACGAAGGCTTGCTGGCTGCTGACTCTGGTCAAGTGGCATTTCAGCAGCAATGAGGACATCCAATATAGCTTTAATATTTCACTACTCTAATTCAAAAACTAAATCAGTCCCAGTGCTTTTACAGCTGCTTGGTACATTGGATGTTTTGTAGATTAATCACCACATAGGCAGACAATTTTGATAGACTGACTCTAAGTGATGCTTTGCCTTACTTCACTGGTATATAGTACCTGCTATTAAATCTACGTGGCAGTCTTGTTGGCTTAGTTTAGCTGGAAAGAGCTGCTACTGGGCTAAATGAAGTTAGAGTTTGAACCCTGAAACATTAATGTCCATCAAAATGGACAGTAGCAATTAACATGTCACTAATTCTAGTACATCCAAAATATTACTGCAACAAAGTAAAGAATGATAATAATGGGGAAAGTACAAAATAAATAACCCTGCAAATGAAAATTACTTTGCATGTATTAATTCAGCTTTGCTGTTCAGCTTTACAGAGTCTTGTTTCAATATTGTGCTGGTGATACAGAGTAAACATGATTTTGCCTTGTAAGATATTTTTGCCTGTTATGCAAATATTACATTCAAATTAAGCTCTCAGAAGCATCCCATGTATTTTCTTGACACATCCATCCGGGACATGAGAAGAAATGAAAAATGGTGTCCAGTTAGTCTCCATTAACAAACCCACTGGTAACTAAAATAACAAACAATCCATTTGTTCACTGATCAGTGCCTTTTGTAATGAAGGTATCTTGCAGAGCCATCTTGAGTACTTAAAAAAATTTATCATCTAACTAAAGATTTCAACCTTTGAGCAGTCCTGATAGACTATTAGAAAGCCATACAGACCACACAGGTTCTATTTTCATCACTATAACGTATAGTAATTCGTTACGGACATCAATAAAAATATATCAACCAATTAAAGTTTGAATTTTTTTATTTTGCACAATTTTGAACTAATATTTTATTCCCAGAGTTCTCCAATTTTGAAATATATCTTTGAAATATATTCAAAAGCCAGTGTATTACCAGAGAGCACCAACAAGGCTAAGTACAGAAGAGATTGTACAGAAGAGAAAGTACTTGGATGAGATGTTATAGTCTCTGCCTTCAAAAGTCACATCATTCAAACTCTGCAAACATTTTCTGTCCTACTGTACTGCTATGTCATGGATAAGTCTGGAAAATTTTTATTGTTGCATCTTTTGATTATTCTCAATATTCTCAAATATTGGAATAGTCTCATAATTACTTAGTTTGCTAAAAATATTCACTAGGATTCACAGTATACTGCACCAGCAGGTGAATGAGCTCCAGAGTATTTTACAAAAGAACAACTAAAAATTTCTGAGGGGCAGCAACCAAATGGCTGATGCTGAGATCACCTCTGGACTGCCAAAATTTTAAGCAAAGCCCATAATCTCAGTATGTAAAAACATTGCAAGAAAAATCTGAGATTATCTTAATGAACTTGAAAATCCCATCCTCTTTGATTCCAGAACAGGTTTATTTGAGTTCAGAATCAATGTCTGGGAGAAAAGCCAGATATTTATGCAGCCGTTGCATTTGAAACTGTACAACAATTAGGTTTAACAGTTTTGCGTATTTTGGAACTCATCCACTCCACAATGGTGACATTGTGGAGATCAAGGACAGGAGAGGGTGGTTTTTACCCATTACTCTACCATTACTGGAGAGAAGAAACATTTTAGGAGCCTCAGCACTGGCTGCATGCCTTACAGAGAAACAGATTTTTATTGCCAGTACTCTACCCTTATATTTAGATGTGGAATTATACTGCATCAGTTTTTGTTTTTTTTTTTTTTTTTTAATTGCACTGAATAAATATACATTGCAAAACACCTGTTAATTTCTAGAATACTTTGAATGAAACAAGTAAATTCCTTCTATAATTACCAAGGAATTACATTCCTTAACATCAAGAAGGTAAGAGGTATGGTGACTAGAACCCCATGTAAGTGGTTAATAATTCAGTGTCTGCCTTTACAAGAGGCCTTCTGCCTCTCCATGAAAAAAGAGCAGTGCTCACCTTGTGGTTTTTTATTAGAAAGGGTCACAGCATACATTTCCTGGAGCTCAAGTATGGCCCTTTTTGCCTCTCTGTCCAAGGCCTGTTCATACAATTTAAGGGGGGCTGGACTAGCCCAAGCCTTGGCTCAGAGTCTGTGCCACATGATGCCTCTGAATGTGTCCGGAGCAAAGACCCAATGGCCTGGAGTACGGCCAGCAGGCTGAATAAACGTCACCTGAAAACAGCCTGGAAGACACACTCTGGGGGCTGAGTGTTCATTCACAGTGGGAGAGGCTTGGGGGCAGTGCTTCTCTGCAGCAGGGGCAGAAGGGAGACACCTGACAGCATTTCAGGCCAGAATACTGGGAGCTGGGATCAAGTGGCTCAGGTGCTCCAGGTCATGAGAGCAAAGCTACTGAAAACAGTGGAGTGGGAACATGAACCAAGAAATGGCAATGAACTACAGACCATAGAACCAGAAAGCTTCTAAGCAGAAAAGCCTAATGTTGCAGATTCTAAAATGACATTAATAAAACACTTCAGTGCAACTAAGGATCAAAAGGAGACTGTGACTGTAATTACTGTACTACCCATTTGCAGAGGTGAACAAGAAAAAGCTGGCGAGATACGAGGGTTCCTCTTCACTGAATATTTTCTCATCACTTCCCAGTGTTACACTATTACCTTCCACATCTTAAATGAACCTAACGTCTATGCTTGTATCATGCATACAACTGTAAATCCTAATTTCAGAATTTTTTTCAGAATGTATTACATCATCCAGTCCATTTTTTTCAATGTAGCATGAACTGTAAAATTTTATGCTTTCAGGATCAAAACCAGTTGGCATAAAATGTGTACCCAGTCTAGATATGAAGCCATCCAGAATCAAAGATGTGTCAGGGGCTGAGTATATCCTCCTCCATTTCCCAGGGGTTCAACTGCTTGGGCCCCAGGCTGTGCAGCTGTCCAGCCTTGAACCAGAACTGTAAGAAGTATCATTGGTGAGACCATTCTTCTCTCTAGAGGTTCTTTCAAGGTGAGACTCTTGTCCTTGGTCTCTGCCTAAGCTACATGGCAGCTCCACCATGCTTAGTGTTTACCAGTGACCCAGACCCTGACTTGCTGTCTTGATTTCCAGGCCTGACCTCAGACTTGATTCATCACTTCAGTTTTGTACAGTGATCTGGACTGTTGGATGAGCCTGGTTACCCTCATCCCTTGTCAGTGAGGTCACTGCCCCTACCTGCCCTGCTGCCACAGCTCTCTCCCTTCCTTTGCTGGGCAGCTCATGGTTGGACCAGGTCTTCCATTGGGAGTTCGCTCCAAAAGGTCATTACCTCTGCAAAACAAAATCAAAGAAATACATCTTTGTTAAGAAGTAACTACTTATTCTCACTGGTTTTCCCAGCAAGAACTGAAGAACATCAATGCCTCCTCACCATAAGGAAGGGATTACAAGTTTTGATCAAATTGCTGTTTGATTTCCTATAGGGATGTAAAGGAAGTTTTTGAAGATGTTCACTCTCAGACATTTCCTTTTATCTCTCAAATAATTTACAAGCCCTTTTCTACATCATTAGCTTTTCAACAGGCTTATGAAACATGATGAGCAGAGCAGCATCTCCTGTTTCTTTATGTTATACAGAGCACATCATACAGACATCCTGTTCTGTGTCACATTGCTGTTTCTGGAAGTCCTCTGCCATATCAAGATTGCACATTCAGATGCTTGTTCACTGAGGTGCTCCATCCTCCTCACAGCAAACTGCTTTTGACAATACGCTTGCCCTTCCTCTTCTTTTTCAGCTCCTATCCCCTTTATAGCTTTTTTTGTTCTTGGGTCAAATTTGATGAAACCCCAATTATGCAACACTGTGGGTTTCTCTGCCCCATGAGAGCAGGGCACTTGTGCTGCCCTTCTGTGTGGCAAATGGTCAGAACAGCAGTGCTGCTCTAAGGTGGTGAAGAATTGATGAGGCTGGTTGGGAAAACAAGCCTTGTTATAAATCTGGTTTGTTGAGGAGGTAAAGATGCACACAAAGACACTGATAAAGGTCAGACAGCCCTACTGTTGCCTCAGTACATGGAGGAAGAGGATCAAAGTGTTTATTCTACCTCTTTTGTCAAATATAAATTTTGACCAAAAGTAACTGAGACCCTTGTGGGAGGCGGCCCAGGGGAAGATCCGACCGGGTTGCCCTGGGATACTGCAATAGCGTAATTGCCTTAGGGTTCCCGCCTTTCCTCATGTCTACCATTAGTTGTATCCTCCCCTGTTAATGTCCATCACACTGTTGTAGCATCCCCAGTTCTAGAGAATTCCCCGTTCGATGTGTTGTTATTGGTTCTCTGGTTGAAGCCACACCTCTCCCCCTCTCCCATTATTTTTCCCTGATCACCCCATCCTATGGGCCCTTTGTACCCTGACCCCACCTTTCCTCCCTCGGTTATAATCCCCAATCCCTCCTCTGGGGGTGGCTCTCAGAGTCAGCTCCCCTCTTGTGAGGTTGTCTCCCTGAGCCTTTCCTGCCTCCCTTTTCCCTCGCTACACCTACAATAAACCCACGAGAACAGCAGCGCTCCGAGTGTCCTCCCGTCGTCTGGGGGGTTGGATTTCAAGCTATCTGGGCTACCACGGACTGGCCAGTAGGGGCTTCCTTGCAGGACCAAGGTCCAAAGGGCGCCTTTACAGACCCTCATTAAGCTCCATTAACATATTGACTTACTCACACCTTGAGATGCCGATGGAAGAGAACATGGGACGTGTAATGCACGTATAACCAAATAACACAATTGTTCTATCCTACTGGGACGGACAGAAATTATTGTATAAAAGGGGGGCTTCAGGCAGAAAGGGTTGAAGGGGAAAAACATCCTTGCCTACTCAAGGTCAGTCAATAGACCATGTCTCTCCTCTTCTCCCAGAGGGAAGCTTTTGCATGAGCTTTGCACTTCCATCTGCATTGGGACACAACTGGGAATATTCATTTATAAATATATAGCATGACTAGATCTTACTAATCTTTCTATGGCAACACATATGGACACTCTGTAGTTGGTGCATTTACTACCCACAGTCCTGAACTTGCTTGCCTGGTGCTTCAATAAATTTATGAATCTGGAATGTTTGTAGGCCTTACTGAATTGATCAGACCTTCAGTAATGCTATAGCAGTTTTTTACCTGTTATTTTGCTTAGCATCAATGTAAATGCAACACCTAGTTATCCAAAAATGGTAGATAAGACGTCCTAAGGCCAAACAAACGTTAACATCTCATTCTTCCTATAATTTCCAAAGTGTTTCCAGATGTATTTGTATAACCAATGCAGAGATTGTCTCAAATAACTTTGTGAGAATTAATTTAGACCTGCTAATTCCAGAGTATCCATAGAAAGATGATTCTGAAGGAATCCTAATTCCACATCTTTTGACTCCTGTAAGAAAAGGATGGAGATTTTAATGATACCATGAGGTCATAGGAGCACTGGAGAAGGCAACCAGCACAATGGGATCCACACAGCTGTTGGATGGAGCTGCTCACATAGGCTCTATGGAGTTGACAGACTGGAATTTGAGTCTGCAGCCCCGAAGGGCTGACCATATATAGGCTGTACAGCAATTCAGATAACCATTATACACCTAGGCCTGCGCCACTAACAGGTTGACACTACAAGGCTTGGGCACAAAGCCTTCAGAAGATATAGGCAGGAGATTTCCAGATCATGGCCTCCCTTTCCTACACACATTATAGCTTTTTACACAAGGATAACTGGCTGGTGTAGTATGCTACACGAGGTATCGGGGCAGCTCTTAAGCATTTGTTCTTCTTTGTGCCAGAGAAGATGGAAATGGTGCTGCTGCACTAGCCCCTCATCTATGGCATAGCAGGAAAGTACCTTACCTACTAGATAGAGACAGGGCTAATAGAGCTATCTACACCATTGCCCAATATGACTTAGATTTTTTTTGTTTCAATGATAATGAAATATAGGTTGAAATTTTTCTTTAAAATAAAGAAGCCCAGCCTATTTCCCTCAACCACCATCTTTCCACAATCCCTTCAACTTCATCAAAACATCCACACAATTATGCTTCAGACTGGTTTATTTCTTAATGTTTCTTTCAGCCTTTTTAAGCTAAATTTCTGGATCAATGCCAGTACTAGCTATCTTTCTAAGAAAATGAATTTGAGTCATTTAATATCCTGGCCTCCTGCTTTTATCTCTCCATTATGCTTTTCAGAGATAGACATTTGTTTGTGACTGTTTTGAGAGCTCGGTTCTCTCTGATTTAAATGTAGTTATCATTCATGTGTCCTGGAGTGACTTTGGGCCACCGAATTGTATCCCCATTTGTCTGTTTAGCCCAGAAATAAGTTTTGCATCTTTAAAATTAGATCTGAGAGTGAAGGGGTGAAGAAGGAGAGGTGGTGGAATGTCTGAGGCAGTTGTATTCAAGAACATTAGAGATAAGAGTTTTCCTACTCACAGACTGTGTTGTCTGTAGCATGGACTTGTGGGAGAGAGCTCTCCCTTGCTTTTCAGTTAGTTTTATTTTTAGCTAGCTGAGGCAGAGAAGTTCCCTGGACTGTGGTTTTTCTTTTTCTTGGAACTGTTCAAACCTGCTCTGGACTGAAAACCCAGAGAAACACCAGGAACTCAGGCCCGTGGCCTGCCAGGGCCCGGGACGTGGCATTTTCCAACACAGGAGGGACTGATAAGAGACTAAGTGAGCCAAGCTATACCCCACAGAAAGGACTTTCTGAATTTGCCATCTCTTCAGAACAGCAAGAGGTTCCATTGTTTAATATTATTCATTTTTTATGTTTGTAAATATATTGATTGTTAAATAAACAGGTTTTTTTCCCACTTTTCTCCAAGGAAATCTTTTCCCGAACCAGTAGGGGAAGGGGCCACGTGAATCTGCTTTCTAGAGGGACCCCTTTTGAAGTTTCCTCCCAAATTTGCTCAAAACCAGGACATCATTTTTCACTAGTCTTGTAACTGCAGCTGTTCCTGCAACAGCCTTTAAGAGTTAATTGAAAAAGAACAGCCATTTATAATTGCAAAATTCACATCATCCCAGTAGCCTCAACCTAAAATTGTAGGCTAGATTTAGCCTAAAATCATGTTTTATGTTGTTGAAGTAGTCTTAATTACTGTGAAAATTGTCTTGAGTCCCTGAATTGGGAAATGGCTGGATCCACTTCAGGCATGAAAGGCAAAGAAAATCAAGATCTTGGCTGCTGTTGCTCTGGCTGGCTGCCTGACTGCGTAAGGTGGCTCTAACAGTGGCAAACATTTGTCCCAAGACCACTCTGGAGCTGACTGGCCAACTTTTCTCCCGGAAGATGCCTCAGATGGAAGATACCTTGTTCTCTGACTTGAGGAAGCTACTGTGCATTATCCTCACCTTTCATGAACGGGCAGAGCAGAGAGCAGCACATGGCCTGCATTAGTCCCAGCCCGGCTGCTGCTCTGGGCACCTCTCGTGCACTGTTCCTGCTCCTTCACTCTACAGTTATACTGCAGCACATTTTCAGCAGCCTCAGATACTGCTCCTGCTTCATCACAGTAAAGATTGAGGCAAGAAATGTAATTATTGATTTATATGTAAGATACCACTATGAGCAGGGAAACAAATGATTCAGTGCCTCTGCCAGCATTGGTCCTACTAAAATTGTTGCATGAGTTAATTTTTTACCTCCATCCTCTCAGAGATAATCAGGTCCTTTTCTAGTCCAAGAAGGAGATAATTAATCTAGTTGGAAAAAAATCAGCTTCAGTCTGTACTTGAAATTTGAGGAGAAAAAGGAAAAAATGGAATTATGAAAAAGGAAAAAGCATTTTTCCTTCAAATAGGTCTCATTTCCATGCCATTTACTCACATAATAATTTTACAAGAACTGGATTTTGGGGTGGAAAGACGATTCGTGAGGAACAGGAAAGAATGCTTGCCTGTATTAACAGCAATTATCCTCAAGTTTTATTTTTCCAAGGGAGGAAGAGGCTATTAGAGACATGTGTTAACCTATGAGTAAGAAGCAGCACGGGCTGTACCTAGCTGCCCTTCTAGGCACCCTTGTTCTCCCACATTGTGCTACCAGGGACTCACCTGCCTGTGCTGGTTTTAGCTTCTGCTATAGATAGACCCAGCCTCTCAAAGGCACATCCATCCTCCTCAGCATCATCCACCCATTTACTAAAAGAAAACCTCCTGCAAATCCTGCTTCTCAAAGGCAGGAAGTGCTCCAGAAGAGAATTCAGCTTCAACATTTACAGACAGCAAAGGGTCCTTGAGCAGCAAGGGGATAATTAACTGTCATCTAATCCTGCCTGTCTTCAGGCTCCAATCTCCCTTCTGCTAGCCTGTGCTTTGGGCTTTAGGGAAGGGCCTGGAGGAAACCTGGTCAAATGGAAATTCCCAGCTGACACTTCCTTTCTTTAGATCTTTTCTCCTTAGTCTTTAGGAGTAACAGGCTACACATATATTTGCACATAGATTAATACTGTAAGGAATCATCTACATTTGATTCTGTCTCAGTGTTTGATGCATCATTTTTTTAAGCTTTAGCTTTGTTAACCACCCAGGTCTTCTGTTAAGTTTCTGTTAAGGCAGAAATATCATAACAGTAATGTTTCTTAGAGTTAAATTCTCAGCAGAAGAAACTAAACTATATCAAAAAATAAGATCCTCTAATTTTAACTCAGTCTCCCTTGGGTTGAGACTGAGAAATTTGAGCAGAACGAAGTTACAAGAAAGTGAAAAAATTGTGTAAAAGATTGCATAGCTGATTATTTTTTCAGCACAGACTAGACCATAAACATCTTGCACATTAGGGAGCACACACACAGAGTAACAAAAATTACCAGTTAAGAGCAACAAGCTACCCAGCCTATCCTTTGAAACAGAGCAAAAGCCCCAGAGGCATCAAGCACTGTGAAGCCCTGAAGCTCTTCTCAGTCGAGGAACAAGGAAATCCTTTGTTCTTCTCCAGATGTTTCTCTTCTCACGGATACATCTAAGGCTTTATCCCACCTGAACATCAACGATGTTTTCAACACTATAATTTCACCAGTTACAATTCCAGTGGCTGAGCATTCCTGGAATAAAAATGCCAAGTGGCTTCTGTGTGAATCTTGTGCGATTGCCCAGCCTCAGATCTGCCAGGTGAGCCACATTAAAAAAGACTTGAAAATGTGTCCTACAAGCTGCGGGGTCTCTCCCATATCCCTGAAGTCTAAAAGCACCTCACAGTCAGGATTTTTCTTAAGAAAATGCAAGAGCACCCAGAGAAGAATGTATGGGAACTCACTCCCATGACCTCTGAAGCATGGTTATGGGACTACCTTCTGTGGAGACAGACTCTCCATTTCAACCAGAGTTTCTTGCCCCTCTCCATACTTCCTTCAGCCTTGACCTCCTTTCTGCCCACTTTGCCTGCCAGTTTGTTCTGCTGGTACAGAACAGGAGCCAGTCCCTTCTGCCTTGCTGCCACAAGGATCAGTGTGATCAAAACTCAGCAGCTGGGGAGGAGGTAAGCAGGCAGCTTTTCTCCCTGCTGCCAACTGACATGACTTTCTCTTAGGTATATAACACGCAGTATTCCCATGTTGAAACACAGGCAAGTTAAAAATAATTCCACTACGGGGATACTACTTCATACTCATAGTGGCATTCTCCATTTTCATAGTCACATAGCACAAGATTAAAATATATCAAGACGTGTACAATGATCAAAAATGTTTCAGACACCTTAGCCCTCCCTTGCCATAAAGGATGGGAGGAAACTTATACGCTGGTGTAATCAGTCTATACAGGTACAGCAAACCATGTAGTACAGGTACAGCTGTTGGCCTAAGGAAGCTATTCTGAAATGGCTTAAAATGAGATTTGTCAGGGCTTGGGGTCAGCTCTTGCCTTTGTTCTGAAGGATTAAGTGAATTATCTCTCTGAAAGGAGCATAAAGTATTCCTTTCATGTATGCATTCAAGAACCTATTTTTTGCCTATTTCACAAGAGCTGCCTGTGTATTTGAGCTTTCCAGTATCTTGCCTTTGAGTGAGGCATAATTTATAAAAATTCAGATTCATGCTGGGCAAGAAAGGGAAGAGGACCCTAGGAACCAAGGGCTGCAACTCTGAGAGCTGAAAGTATTTGGCTGATGGTTTGCAACAGATGGCTTACCTTAAACACTACATTTCCTTCCCTAAGTGTATAGAAAATTATTTAAGGAATTACAGCAAGGTTTTTAATATAGCACTGATGCTTTCCTATTTAAGAACCATCTTTCCCTCCAAAATGTTGGCCTACTGCCCAAGCATTCAGCATAGGGCTGCTCTTCAGTGCAAGTTTAGGATTTATCAACCCATCTACCTATTTCCCTTGTGACAGAGCTCCACATTGTGGGAGGAACATGCACAGGAGCAACAAAAACAAGGGGTGCTGAGAAAAGAAAGCGTTATCCAAAATTTACTCTGCTATTTAACTAATCAGTTTTTTGCAGTAATAATGTCAGGCAAAAACTCTAATCTTTCCATTGTCAAAGGCGGTAGACTTATTATAACAACATTGTTTTATCCTTGTCTTCCCAAGCATGTTAGATGCAGCACAGAAATGGGGAAGTAGAGAGCCATCCAAGTCCAATCAATTATTTAAATACAGACCCAGCTAAACTGATGGTAAGTTTAGATGTCTTGGAACCACAGGCACCAGCATCCAGAAACAGCTAGTTTCTGAAGCTAGTAAATGTGTTCATCTTGCTGAAGCAATGATTTACATAAAAAATGCATGTGTTAGAATTTTCTATGCTGTCATTTCATACCTGCTTAGCTTCTCAATGAATTTTAGACTTTAAAATGTAAACTGCATGTTTACCTCTATTATTTTTAAGACAAGTTAATAAAGGAGGTACTGCCTATTAGTTATCTAAAATGCAGGATATGAGAATCAGAATGCAATGACCTTTAAAAATGAAGTTGCTCAGTACCATAAAATTTTGTTTGTATGCCACGACTGGGTGACATTTTGTTGTGCCAATTTTGTACTTGGCAAAAACTTCAATGACAAAAATAATTCTTCCACCCTGTTAGGGACAGTGGTCAGCCTATTCTCTGTAACAATTTTTTCTCATGAGGCCAAATTCTGACCCCTGGGTGGCAAGCAGCTTTTAATGTCAGAATTACCCCCTTTCACCACCATTGCTGACACGTTTTCTTGCTGGGGAGCAGGCTCCATGGCTCTGGAAGACCTGCACTGACTGCCAGGGAGCAGCAGCAGCTTCTGTCAGGGAAGGCAAGCCAGGAGCTGAGGGTGACCACCAGGCAGGCAGTGCCTTCTCCAGCAGAGCACAGTCCCTGAGCTGGGCAAGCAGGGCACAGTGGTGACTGGCAAAGGCAGGGTGACAAATCAGGTCTCAATCTTGGAGATACAAACAGTTCAGGCATGTCGGGTGGCTGGCTGGGAGCACACACTGCTATGAAATATGAAATAGCTCAGAGGCCCTGACAGCAGTACAGGACAGTCCAGCCACCCCGCAGGTGTTGAAGAAAATGACAGTCCTGTCCATCTGCACCCCTAAGCCATCTGACATCTTTCAACTTCTCCAAGAAGAGAAGATCTCTGCCTCATAGTAGTCTCCTTCTTGACTCCTTCCTGTACAGGTTCAGTGCTTCATGGGTTTATGATGCAATATTGCTATATCAGCATACACTTTCACTAGAGGGTCAAATTAAAATTGCATGGAAAGGATAAATTTGGGCATTTCTTGTCTGAAACCCCATTTAAAACACACTTTATGTTTAACCCACATGGGCCATCTAAACTGTCCGGACTTTCAAACAAACTTTAAAAATACACACGCTACTGTTAAGTTGCTTATTCACTTTTAAGTATTTCTTAAATGGAAGAAAAATAGTTTCACAGCAAGGATATTGTTCATTTAATTCTAGCATGTAGGTATGGGGTCAAAGATAATGATTTCTGTTGCATATAAGTTCAATAATCTATATTGATCTCCCATTTCCTCTACATTTCACTGTAGGAAACCGATTGCAGCAATATTTAAGTGTCTGACTAGAAAGGAGATAGAAAACACAAGGTTATACCCTTTCAAAAACATTAGTCATTGGAACACAGATAAGCAACCAAAAAGAGGAGTAGAATAGAAGAGTTTGAAGTTTGAAAACAAATCCTAAGAAAAAAATCCACTAAAAAAACAGCAGAGAGGGAGTTCTGAAACCTCAGACAAGGAGAGGGACTCTGTCAAAATTTGAATAACAAGCAAAGATCAGCAGCCAAAATTACAGTCTTTCTGGCTGTTAGGTTTTGCAGGAACGATGCAGATTGTGGTTCTTGTCATGTGGTGACAGAAGATAGACCTAAGGCTCCCTCTCTTGGAGCGAGCACCGCCGAGCGCCACCCCAAAGGACAGCGGGAGCTGAACAACAGCAGTGCGCTGCAATATTTACAGCCAAGTTACTGCTAGGCGAGTCTGACAGGCTGGACAACTGCCAGGAGGGGACAGAGAAGGTGGGGAGATGATACCTGTGTGAAAAATGCATATTTTATGATTGGCTTTTCGCAAATATTAAATTGAATACTATATGTATTATGTTTTATTGATTAGAAGTGCTGTATTAACATTTTAATAGTATGGTAAATGTAGTTTTGTAGTTAAAATAGAACCTATGTATGTGTTTTTTTTTTTTTTACTAGCTCAAGCAAGAGATGAGATAATGAAGAAACTCTTCACACAGAGATGACAATGATGGGGGCCCATAAAGAATTACTGCCTCCTTATCGGAAAAGACAAACATTCTTCCACCTTCTCTCCGTCTTTATGGAACCACCAGGATTAAGGGGAAGAAGTTGACAAAAACCAGAAAAGTTCTTAATTTGCAAGGAATTTATGCATCATGTATGAGTTGTATGAATATGCAACAGGCTACTGCTTTTAAAGATTATTCCTTTGTTCACAAGGCATGCTTATCGGGCTTAAGTGCCTGAGAGCATCCGGACGTCCGTAATTCTTTGCTTTTTATTGTCTTGTAATTGTCCTAACTCTAAATTTTCATTACTCTAATTGTATTACTATTTTTATAACTATTTTATTATTATTGAACTTTTAAAATTTTAAAAACCAAGTGATTGGCGTTTTTCACACCTGTAATTTCTTCAGAGCGGATATCTGTTCTCCCAGCTTCCCTAGCTTTGTCCCTGGGAGTCAGACAGGTGCTAGCACAACTTGGCCCCCACAGAGGTATTTCCTGTGACAAAGGAGAACCCCTGTCACATATGCACACAGTGGCATTTGGGCAGTCAAATGTTGCCCTGCTATTTTGGAATGCAGAGAAGTGCCGCTTTTCCCTCTGCAGTGGGGAAGAAGACGCACTGAGCCAGCAGTCCTCAGATTGCTTTTCTACATCCCCCTCACCGTAAGTGTGTTCTGCATTTTGGATGCTCCTCCCACGTAAGAGCTGCTTTTGGTTTGGATGGATGCAGGGTGAGTGCTGGCTGAAGTGTAGCAGGGAAGATGGCAGAGGGCAGAGCCAGAAGGGGACAAAGCAGCCCCTGACAGCCAGGCTGAGAAGGGACTCAGGAGAAGGTTGTGACTGCTGCAAGCCACAGAGCCAAATCAGCACCCTTGAGCAGGACAAAGAGACAACAGAAGAAGAAGGCTTCTCCCTGCAGCTCTCAAAATCCACAGATTGCCTCAGCCACACTTTTTTGGTGAAGCCTGTCTCTCACCCAAAGGGAGCCTTTTAAGCACTTTGCTCCCAGATAATTTTCTTGCTTTCCTGCCTCCCTGCTCATCTTTCAGCAGCTCCCCAGGGACAGGCCATCTTCTCTCACCAGAAGATGTATTCCCCAGATCCCGAATGAAGCATCCATTATCAGTTTTAGAATAGCTGTGCTAAAATGCCTTGTCCCCTCCAAAGATCACAAACAGTAGCCTACAGCCTAGCATCCAATTAATTAATTAAGATTAAGACTTTACTGAAGAAAATTGTTGTCAGGCAATGAGAAAACCAGGCAGGATAAGAAAAGCAAACATAAAACGAAACAAAACACACACCCAAAAAAAAAAAAAAAAAGTGAAAGTGTTGACTCATATCTGTTATTAACTCAAGGCCTCAAGAGAACAGTGCTGATGTGAAAGTTAGAAAACTGAGGGAAAAAATCTCAGAAGGCAGGTAGAAGTCAACAGCTCATCAAGACAGAGGATTCTCCTGCTCCAAGGAGTGACCAAGACTGATGTTTTCCCACATGATGACAATGGTGTGACGAAGAAGAACATGTTGCCCTGGGGTGCTGAGGCTTGCATGCCAGATGTGTTAGGCCTACTTATCCCCATGGGTTAGACCTAGCTCCCTTCTTTGCACATTCACCAGGGAATAATTGCTGGGTACTCAAAAACCTGTATGCTCCCGCTTGCAATCCTCTGTGCATGGAAAAAGATGCCCTAACATTAGTGAACCAGGGGAAAAGAAGGCTCACAGTCCAGATGCTCAGGTGGCACTTGAGTGTGCCACTTTCTTCTCACCACACCGCTCTTCGTAGGTCCACTTGCCCAAACTTAAATACGGAGAAGAGCTCAGTTCTGAATCTCAGAGCCTAACTGTAATGCATTCATTTCACAGTTCAGATCAGCAAGTGTTCACATGTATTTGCTTTAAGCACTACTGCAAATAGCAGGCTGCTTGTTCTCTTACTGGCTAGAAAAAAAAAACATTTCCATCCACTTTTTCTCAGCACCTCAGCATGGGGATCATTTCCTCGAGCCCCTGTGTGGTGGTAGCTCACCTTGCAGCAGCAAGGCAAGCTACGGCTTTGATTCCGCTGTTATTGTTTTTTCCTTTCAGATCCGTTGAGAGTTTTTTGCTTTTTGAGGAAATTCTAACAGCCATGGCTGAAAGCTTTCCCTGCTCCAACATGGCAGATGTTTCAGCACCTGTCCTTGTCCCTGGGTGTAACAGAAGATGTTAAAAGGAATGGTGGGAGGGGGAGGGGGGCAAAACAAACAAAACAAACAGACAAAACAATGATTTATTTAAGGTCCCAAAGAGGGAAGTCTCCCAAATATCAATTTTTGGGGGTTGGCAAAACTGAAGTCAGCCAAACAGAGTCCAAAAGAAACATTAAGGTAGGGAATTGTTCTGTTCCAGCTACTGTCTAAATCTCAGACAGGAGGGAGCTTCAGGCGCTCCTGCTGTTCTATTGCTGCAGTAGCAATTATCTTATCTCCCTTTCACAGTGCTATTATGCAGGCAGTCTCATTTGAAGGAAAGATGTCCTGAAACAAAAGATTGTAAAATACTCTTTTGTTCACAGGTTCCTTTTAAAAACTGTTGTTTTGCTCTGTTTCCCCTTTTTTTTTAAGTGGCATTTACTTGACAAAGGAACCTCATAATTTCATTGAATTTAAGATTAGATCATTAAACCTGAGACACTATTATTTGTTATGGTCATCCATGACTCTCTACCACGAGATATTATTTCAGCAGTGGTTATCTTTAAAATCATAATTAAAATACTCTTAATCAGTAAATCTAGAGACAGTATGATGTACATCAAAGACCACTTTATCTCTCTGCAGTTTATACATAGGAAGACTTGCCCTGAAGGTTCCTGCAAAATTTGCTAGACATCTCACATTGCCAGTAAACATTTCTTGGCACTTCAAAGCTAGCCACAGGCAAGCACAGGGATTCCTGTTCTCCAAACTGATTCTGAAAGTTTAGCACCTAATACCTTTTGTGCAAAAGTCAGTTGCTGTCAGGGTGCCAGTAATCACAATCTCCATATATCCTGGATAAATATAACACTGTGACAATTATCAGTAGAACTGTGAGAGGGACCAAACCCTTTGGAGTAAGTATTTGAGGAAAAAAACATTATCAAATGAATCCTTAAGGCAGATGTATGTCAAAGAGAGCCTCAAATACATAAGTAGAATAGCTGAAATAAGAAGAAACTCAGTAATTCCGTTGTCCCATGTCCCTTGTTCTTCATCTGCTAAGGACAAGAAACATGGCTTCCAATTTCACCCAAGTAGCCAGCATTCCTGTCAGCTGCTTTGCATGAAGTCAGACCAAACTCAACCCAAACATTTTAGTCATCATTAAAACCCTAATTATGTTAGGATCCATTGTGTACAACAAGGCATTAATATTGACCTTTCATATAAGAGGTCCTTTAACTACTACGAAAAATGACTTTTCAGCATGGATATTGACAGGATTTAGAGAAGATAAATACATTTCCCTAGAAGGTGACAATACCATTCTGACCTTGCCTGAGATCTTAATGCCATATTTAATACAAATGAATGTAGCCTTGTCTTATTAAAAGGTGCAGATCAGCATGTGCAATGACTTTGGTGTAACGCTGAACATCTGCTGAGCACAGTGAGATTAACCTCATGCCAAATGGTTTCCTTCCAACATAGGTCAATAACTACAACAGCTGGCTTTCATTACAACTCTTCAACCAGGTGTTTTATATATTAAACTCTATTTTAAATATTAAGTGCTGTCCTGGTTTCTGCTGGGATAGAATTAATCATCTTTCAAGTAGCTGGTAAAGTGCTGTGTTTTGAATTTAGTATGAGAATAATGTTGAAAACACACAAGTTTTTTTAGTTCTTGCTGAGTAGTATTTATACTAAGTCAAGGAATTTTCAGCTTCTCATGCACTGACAGTAAGAAGGTTGGAGGAGCACAAGAAGTTGTGTGGGGATACAGCTGCGACAGCTGCTCTAAATTAGCCCAAGGGGTATCCCACAGCACAGGGCAACATGCTCAGCATATAAACTGCTGGGGAGAGCTGGCCCAGGGTCCCTGCTCAGGACATGACTGGGCATTGGTCAGCGAGGGGTGAGCAACTGCAACACATCTTCTAGATATTATCATCATCACCATCATCAATCATGATTTTCTTCCTTTTCTGTCCCATTAAACTGTCCTTATCTCAACCCATGTGTTTTCTCACTTTTACTCTTCTGATTCTCTTTCCCACCCTAGCTATGTGGTTCTTTGTTGCTGGATGGGGTTAAACCACAACAAATATTAATTACTGCAGTAGCTGTGTGCAGCTGCCCTTATCTGTAGCAGATCACAGAAAGCCTCCTTCCATCATGGACTGCCTGGTGGACTCTCCCTAGAAACAGTTTGCATCAGCCGATCATCATTTCTTCAGCTAGAATTCTGTTTAGGCCATTAGTTGGGAATCCCAGCATCTCTGCATTGTTCTCCCAGAGCAGACAGACTGCTTCTTTGTGCTCCCAGATGTAATGATGAGTGAGGTTTCAAAGGTAGCTTTGCTGCTGGGAAGGTACATATTTAGTCAATAGAATATATTACTAGGGTGGCATTCTGCAAACACCTGGAACTGAATAACCAAGTCCCAGGAGCAAAATGGCTTTACAGTTTGCAAATGCATGGTCAGTTGAAAGTGAAGCTTCAAGAGGAAAGTAGTTAAACAGGGGCCATTTTCATGGGATCCTATTGTTTGATTTGAAGGGAAAAAATCCAGTTCAGATACATTGCAATGCATTTTCAGTTTTCCAACAACACTGAACAGTGAAACCTCATTCAAAAGCACCCACCTAAAAATAAAATTTATCATGACATTCCATCTTCAGAGTACAGTTTGCGCTCAAGGGTACAAAGATTGATCTCTGAACTGTCAGCTGGTTGGAATATTCCTTGAGGTGTTTGCTAGAAAAGATGTTTTGCTGAAGAACAATGTAGTAGAAAATCCATACATACATTGTTGGAGCTACCCAGCAAGTCTGACAAGTGAGTTTACTTGATTAATTAGAATGCCTCCAATGTTCCTCACTTGAGAGAATTTTAATTTTTCAAAACTCCAAGGTATACCCTAAAATGTAGTCTTCACTCATGTAATTCAGCAACTGGCCAGCTTAACAGGAAGAGACTTCCTGTAATGACAGGTAGACCACAGGTAATTCAATGATTACTATGCTTTATTTAGGTATGCAGCTTATGAAGCAAAAAAGGCCACCATGTCAAAGCTTATAAAAACATACAGACAACACCTGTAAGTCTGAATCACAAGCCAGAACGCCCTTTATCTCAAACAGAAGAATAGTATGTCTATTTAACAGACAAGGTATGGGAAAGACAGGCAAATTCTTTACTGAGAGATTGTAATAAAGCTGGGGGGAGGGGGAGGACTTTAAGATGATTGGGATGACCATGCCTTGGAAGCCCAGTTCTAAAGGTTCATGCTAAAACACCGTGCTGGGCCTTTACCACACTCCTAATACAGGAGGAAACGGAGCTGGATCTACATATGCTATACTCTTCACAGTAAGATTTTGTAATCAACTTTTTGAAATCAGCATAGAAAAGAATGTCCTGGTCGGAGTTTGCAATTAATGGAGGTGAACCATAACATCTGCTACAGGATTAACTGGGAAATCTCTGCTTTCTTCTGTGTTCCCTAGTCATTCTGCAGAGCAAATATGAGCAGACATGATGTTAATTAGCGTGAATTCTCTGCAGCATGATCGTGCACACTTATCAGAACTAGCTATCAGACTTCTGCCTGCTGCATGAAGGACAGATTTTCTCTGAAGAGATCTGTTTTCCTTGCAGGAAAGCTGAAATGGGATGGTCTGTTTGTAGTAGTCTTGCTGTACTTCTGTGCCAATAACTTAAAATCAGTCTTGCACCACCTCTTCAGGATGCTGAAATTCTCCAAACCCCCAGAACTATGTGTGGCCACTGTCATTTAGCAGAGAAGTTGTTTTCCATGGGCAAAAGTGGCAGGAAGCCTTCATTACTCATTCAGACCAGACTTGCACATCACTAACAAGCTTCCTTGCACCAGCTTTGGACACTTTGAAAAATGAAACCACCCCTCACTTTCCTGCTTAAGACTGCACTGAGTTGTGTTGATTTGCAGCTTGTTCTGTCCTTGAAGAGAGCTGGCGTATGCCAAGGGCTACCCTTCCTCTTGTAACCCATAGGACAGAGACATCACAGAAGCTTGTGTGAGCTCAGTATTGCAGATAGAAGGCAACATTTCATTGCAGTCCTAGACAGTCAAATTCAGTCATCAAGGCTGAGCTTAATTTTTAGTTCCAGCTGCAGAGGAGCCAGTCTTGTGGCCATTGTCAACAGTGCAGTAGAACTCGGCACTACAACTTCATTTCACAAAGATCACTCTGGACTTTAAAAGCCCAAATCTGGGCCCAAAGACTCAATGAAGTCCTTGTTAAAGAAGCAAAGAGCCAAAAAGCTGACAAGACCCATCTTTGCAGAGCAATACATTTCAGCAGGCTTCCATTCATTCTTCCATCCATACCTATGTAAGCCCATAGCAAATCAAGGGCTGGACTGCCACAACGGTTCAGGTCCCTTCCCTTCCTTTCCAAAGCAAGACCACCCATACCAGCGATGTCCCACTTATACCAAAGCCACTTTTTATACTTCAAGCAACTGATCAAGACTGCCTATAAAGGATTTTTAGGATTTTTTTCTGGCCTAGGTACAGTGGATCATTACACAAGTCTTCATATAACTGCCCTTTGCTTCTCAAGAGAGAACTTTGGTCTTTGGTTCCCAAGAGCTAGAAAAGTAGGATTGCGGCTGTCTTCTCACTGTTTAGTTTGCAATCTCAGTTCCTACTGCTTCGGTTGCTGGCACAGTGCTTCTGCCAAGGAGATTTACTGCTGTTGCTTCAGGCTCTGATTGAGCTGTTGGTAAACTTCCACCCTGCTCACCCAGCTATTTTATAAGGAGTTTCAGATTATCTTCTAGGCTCAGTTACTGTATTTTCCTTCTATGCCAGATACAGAATTATCTGATTTTCCTCCAGCTTTGCTAAAACAGCCCAACAACTGATTTAATTAAAAAAAAAAAAGAATCTTTTTTTGTACATAAACCAAACATAACAGAGGAATCCAAGGCATTACAGAGGAAGCAATCAATTCCTTTAGATCAGGCACAAGCCTATTTCTTCCCTCTAAAATCAGGGAAAAAACCATCCTAATCAGAAAAGGTCCATTGCCCCTGAAAAAAAACGTGGCATCACCTCTACCAACTTTGCCCAGTCACTTTGAACTCCAGCTTACCTCAATCACTCATCCCTCCCTTTGGACAGGAGACTTACAAAAGTCTAACAAATACTCCTCCTACCTCTTGGCTGACCCTAAATACCCCTGACAATGGAGGGGAGCAGAGTTTTTTGGAGGAAATGCCACGTAAATCTGAGGTTCCTCCTATGCAATTTGTGTGTTCATGGCATACCAGGCTGATATGACATCAGTAATACTGAGCATTGCAAGGTCAAAGCCAAACTAACCCAAAGGAATACATGATGACACAGCTTGGGCAGGAGGAATGATGCTATCACAATGAAACTCAGCCCCAGAAGACCAGATGGACCTAAGGAGTTTATATGTGCCATACATGTAATAGTTTAAAAAAGGTCATTTTATTTCCATTCAAATAATGATAAGAGCTGTTTTCATTGAAGTACTTTTATGTCTTGGTCCAAATTACTTAATAATGTCCAAACTTAATAATGCAGATATTGGGTGATTTCAGGCTGTTTTTCAAGATATATGCACATTTAAGATTTATCACTGCTGCACATATTATTTTAGTCTATGACTAATCCTTAGGAACACTATACCTATTATATGGCAAGTGCAAGAGTAACTACTGAATAATGCAGATTAGGTATGTTAGAATTACCTATCCAAATACATACTTTGGAAAGACATATATAAGATTTATAAGTAGGATATTAGATTTATGATTAGGCTATTAAAATGACATGGTTGGAGTGGCCTGGATTGAAATGAACTGTTTCCTTGAGACCTCTGGTACCTGCTTTTGTCTTAGTTCAACCACACCAGAGAGATATTTTCAGTATAAAAATTGGCCAGGTTTGAGCTGTGTTTAGAAACTTTCCTGATAATTAGATGCAAAGGCTGTTAAATATATATAATTTTTCCACTGTGCAAGCATAAATTATTTCCTGTAATAATTTTTTTCTGTACAAGTTACTAGGCTGTATATAGATCAGAAATGGATATTTATAATTAGCCTGCATTTGTCTTCACCTCCATCTTTGTTTCCAAGGGTCGCTATGGATAACTGTACTTCCACCTCCTGTGTACTCATTTTGCAGGTCTTGTGAGTCTCACAAGGATGAATTCTCTCTTCTATTACATTCAGCATTGATACAATGACCTGATGAAACAACCTAGATGAAAATATGGGCAGCACTACAGTAAGTATTACATATCTTGCCATTAAACCTTAAAAAAATCATCACAGTGTTCTTGTGCTTTCCTTGGACAGCTGCCTCAAGCAGTGTAGGCAAATGAAGAAATATGCAGACAAGAGAAATATTTCCAGGAGTTCGCCTCTTTTCTAAACTCATATTTCCTGGGAATGCCAAAATACATGCTAAGGACCATGCCCAATTGCTAAAAATTACAAAAATGTCCACTTCCATTTATTTTAAGCCAAGATACCATACCTCATTTCCTTAGACGGATGTTGCCACAGGAATCCATTATGGATTGATTTATTTCAACATGTGTCTGGAAATAGTACGAACTGCAGTGAGATACCTGCTACAAAATATTTTGCTGAGCAAGGAAGATTACTTTCATCTCAGCACTTCATCTTTGAGAGACTGAGTTCTCTCAAAGAGAAGTGGCCCTGTGATGGCCCAGCTGTACTGCTGCCAGAGGGATCTCCAACCCTTCTCTGCAATGGCAGGATGCCTTCTGTTCTTGCCCTCCCTGGAAGATGCTGAGTGATAGCTGATGTTATAAACGCCAATCACTTGTTTCAAAAATTTAGAAAAGTTTAATAAAAATAAAATGGTTACAAGTGTAGTAATAAAGGTTACACAATTAAGAGTTGGGACAATTAATGAGACAATAACAGCAAAGAGTTACAGCCCGGGCTGGGTACCTCTTTCTGGACAAAGGTGAGCCAGGAAAAGGGACCCCGTTAAAAGAAAATTTACTCCTTAAGAAGGGTAATCTGTTGCATATACAAAACACTTTATGAATATGCATATATTTTATTTAAAACAAGAAATCCATCTGGTACTTGTCAAAAAATTTTCTATAATCCCCAGGCGCCTTCCAGTCTAAGTCAGGCTTGAAGAAATTCGTTTCTGTTGATAAGGAAAACCATAAACTCCTCTCCTCTGGAAAATTTATGGGTTTCTGTAATTGTTATCTCTGTGCGAAGAATTTTTTTATTATCTTCTCCTTTTCTTGAGCTAATTAAAAGAATACACACATCATTTCTATTTTAACTACTAAAGCTTACAAAACTACATTTACTATATTATTAACATGTTAATACAACATAACTTTCCAACCTAGCATAATACATATAGTAAATATCTGCGTAGAGCCATACAATATGCATTTTTCCCACTGAGAAAGGAGGCTCATAAATGCGAGCATCTGACCTTGGATACCATTAGAGGAGAGTGAACTTTTTCCTGGAAATAAAAGTGGATTCTTGGATTTAGCGCAGGAGTGATTCTGGATCCCCCAGTTTTCAGCAATGTGCGCGACTCCCGGCAGAGGCCAAGCTCTCCCAGTGTGTAGCCGCACAGTGCCTGGCTGACTGTCCGGCTCTGCCCCTCACGTTGAGCTGGCAGGGTGGATGGAGCCGCAGCTCCAGGTCACAGTGGCGGCTGTATCGGCAGCCCCGACCCCCGCCTGGCCCTGCCCTCGCAACATCCCACGCTGTCGGGCGCACCGGGAAGCCAGCGTGAATTTTTAGAAACCCCACGGGAAATGAGAGCGCTGGAAAGGAGCGCTGCTCCCACACCAGGCGGGACTCGTCTGTCCTGCACAACATATCCCTCTGCACATCATCTCGCATCCCGCTGTCTTTCCGCATCCTTTCGCCCTCTTCTCCTTCCACATCCCTGTGCACATTTCTCCACATCCTCCTGGTCTCCCCATCCCCCTACACGTCGTCCCGCACCCCCTGCCCATGAACGCTCGCAGCTCCGAGCTTCTGCCCGCTGTCTCCCCACGCCGCGGACCCCCGACAGCAGCGGCAGCGGGGTGGCCTCGCCCGCCGCGGTGCCGGCGCGGAGAAGCGCGGCCCAGAGCCGCGGTGCCACACCGGGGCAGGGCTGCCACGGCTATCGCGTCACCCTGCTGCCGTCCCCGCGCCCGGAGCCGCCCCCGCCCGGAGCCGCCCCCGCCCGGAGCCGCCCCCGGCGCGGCGCGGCGCGGCGCAGCGCAGGGCGGGTCCCGGCGCAGAGCCGCTGCCGGGAGCGCTGGGCCCGGGCAGCCGCCGCGCCTGCAGCTCTCGGCGGGGCCATGCGGATGGCGGTCGGTGCGGCAGCGGGCGAGGGGGCAGCGCAGAGCCCCGGCCCCGCCGCCGTGTCGCTGGGCTTGAGCGTGGCCGTGGTCTCCAGCCTGGTGAACGGCTCCACCTTCGTCCTGCAGAAGAAGGGGATCGTGCGGGCCCGCGGGAGAGGTAGGGGCCCGGCGCTGCGGTGGCGGCGGGTGGGAGCGCCCCTCCCGGCGCTTCCCGGCCTCCCTCCGCAGCCCGCGACCCCCCGGGAACCTCCCAGGTGTGCGGGGCCTCGGCTGCCCCCGGCCCGGGGCGGCGCAGCCACCCGCGGGGCCGCTCCCTCCCTCGCCCCGCAGCCCTTCCCCGCGCTGCGGCGGGGCCGGCCCGGAGCGCGGGGCGGGAGGCGGCGGCGCTGCCGAGGGGCAAGGAAGACGGGCCGTGTCAGAGCCTGTGTGGAGGGCGGCCGTGTCGCCTGGTGTGCGGGACGCCTTCCCGGCGTCTGGAGCGTGGAGCCGGCTTCAGTTTGTGTCTGACATCCGCGGTCCATGACCGGATCGAGGCGCAAGGGAGGCGGTGAATGAGCGGAGAGGCGGCAGGTGGGGGTCAGCCAGGAGGTATCGGCGGGGGAGAGCAGCGAGCGGCTCTTAACTGCGCATCAGCAACAGCTCCCCGATGTGTGGTCAGCGCGCTGCTCTGTCCCGCTGAAACACGGCGCTGGGAGCTTGCGTGTTGTCTGCGCTTCTGTCCATACACAGGTTCTTCTTTTCCGTGTACTTGTGGGACTTTACCACCAGTTTCTGTGGCTTAGATAGTTTCCTGGCATGAACAGCACGAGCGCATCTTGTTGCTTGTTTATTCCAGCACTTCCACAGACACAGGCAAGTTATATCAGTCACATGGTGGTTTCTGCTTTTCGAGAAGGGACAGATCAGTAACATGAAATAATCTATTTCTTACATTTTTCATATGGAAATCCCATGCCTCATTATTATTTCCTGAGGTGAACGTATTCAGGAGCTGACTGTGCTGTCTAGACAGTTTAGCCAAAAAAAAAGCTGTAAATTCACTAGTGTGAAGATCTGAATTTTATTTTGAAGTTTGAACTCCCCAAAGCATGCAGCTGAACAGCATTTGCTCGTTGCATCTTCATGCTTTGAACATAGGAAAATGCAATTTAAAAATTTTATTTGTTTTTAGTATCATGCTTTTGTGTAAGGGGAAGACTGTAAACACAGGTTGCATCATGCCTTTGAATTGTATTACTGTGGTCAGAAGCCATTTGTTTTTGTAGGTGATGGTGTCTGTGTATGAGCATGTGTCCACAAGTTCTAGGAACTCTTTTTTATAAGAAATCCTTTTTAGTTCCATGACAAAGTATTTTCTCTGTATACATTGCACATATGTAAATATGTATATATATGTGCGCATACAAATAAATATTTTATATATATATCTGTTTGTACTTGCATTTCCATTGCCTGCTGCATCTAGCATATTCAGGGTGAATGCAGTGGAGCAAAGCAAGCTTGGAACTATGTTACTAAAACCTGGCAGCCTGATCTAAATTTTTTTTTTTCTTTTTCTGCAATGACCTTACATCTAAAGGCATCAGACAAACTTTTGTTTTGCAAGCATAGTCTCCCTTTCCCGCCAAGATGGCTGTAACCCATTTTGATTGTGCACAGAGCAATCACATTCGGATCATAAATACAAACCTTTTTTTTTTTTTTGTAAGGGAAACAATGAGAAAACACAAAAGAAAAATAATTTTGCATCCCAAGGCAGCTGGAGGAAGTTTCCATTTTGAGTGTACTTACTCCTGAAGAGCTTTCAGTGGTGCACTGGGTTAAGTGAGTGATGGGTGTGTGCCTGCTTTCTCAGTGCTAGCAGCTGTAAAACTTCCTGTTTTGAAGACATTACCGGTGTTTGTGCATCTTGCTGAGCATTTTGTAGTTCTTTCTCTTGGCACGCTCAGTGAGGAGGCATCCAGGAAAATACCCCAGGTTTCCCTGTATTTCATGTTATGAAGCGGAAGGGATCTGCCTTGAATCTAGCAGTTAGACCTGTGAGTCTGAGATGGCCAGTATCAAATGATGTCTTCTTTCCATGGTCTTCAGCAGGTGTTGTATAATTAACAAGGAGGCACTTCAAGCTTCTTCTGTCTTCTCTCTTGAATCAATAATGTAATATTGATGTAATTAACAATCCTTGTCTATTTAGAAACAGCAGTGGGTGACAAATATTTTGCAAAGTTACCTTACTTGAGTCAATATTTTCTACAATTTCTGCCCCCAGCAGTGTTTTTATTTTATATGCAACAACAAAAGTCTAAAAAATTACTACGCCCACTCTAAAGCTGGCCATTTTCATTAGTCATATTTCATCTCTTTTCAATCGTATAGTGTGATTTCCAAGTGCTTAATACTTTATATGTCTCCAGAGATAGTGATGACTGTGTTTTTCTTCCATTTGGGATTTCAGAGTAGGTACAATATTGCCTACTACTCCAGCAGCTTTTGAGAGGACATCTTCCCAAATAAATGCAGAGCTGTATTGCTAGAAAGAGAAGCAAAACATAGGAGTGTGACTTGATGCCAACACTGTGCTCGGAGAAGGCCATGCTTTAGTTTAGGAAGTGGTCGTGAGCCTTGATGTTCTACAGAAGCAGAACTTCTGTGTGCACAGGCTCCACCTGGGCACATCCCAAGGCAAGAGCTTATAATTTGACAGTGAAAATAATCATCCTCCAGTTTGGGAGGCACTAAGGACAATGCAGAGTTTTTACTCCTCGCTGAAGCAGTGTGTTAGGAATTCAGAGGCTTCAGTTGTAGCACTTCCCAATGCTTAAATGCAGGAGGATCAGGCGACACCATGATCCTGTCAAACCTGTGTTCCAAAACTGTCAGAACAATTTCTCAGCTGCAATTTTTCTGATACAATTTCACTGAGGCTGTATTGGCAAACTAACTGAGCAATTCATGTTCTGCATCCATAGGTTTACAGTTCTCCTAGAAGTGGCTCTAATTTGTATGTTTAAATGTCACCCTCAAAAGCATTTGGTGATATTTTGGATGCTTTTCTACACAATACTGCATTCGTGTCACATAGGTACTTCAAACTGGGAACTAGAACTTCTGACTAACACATTATCTTAGGAAGGTCTTTTTTGGAAACATAAGCCAAATCCAATATTCTCTTTCTTTTTTTTTTTTTTTTCTCTTTTAATCTCAGATTCAGTTGCCTTGAAGAATAGGTTTAAGATTATGGTCTTTAATAACTGAGACTGTTGTTTCATAGTTCCAATATTTTGATTTCATATTTTTCTAATACATTTTCCTATACTTCCAGGTACTTCATACTTAACTGATATAGTATGGTGGTCGGGCACTATTGCAAGTAAGTATCTTAAAAAGTTTTATTTTTTTTTTTTTTAAGAGAGCTTTGCTTAGATGGTGATAGGAGACATCAGGAAATCTGGGTTTTCATCTTGAATCTCACACTCCCTTGTCATGAAATTTCCATCCCTAGAAACATTCCACTTCTAAGTAAACTCTTACCATGGCTACCATGCCTGGTGTTTGCAGAGGCAAAGAGCTGGGACAAACATGAGTCAGACATCTTTCCACATTTCCAAACCATTTGGTACTTGAAGCCCTTGGCAGCCACACACTGCTCTGACTCTGGGCTCCTGCATGGTTTGTGTCTCTGTACTGCACTGGCCAGCTCAGTTTTTAATAAAAGTCAAAGCTGAATTAAAAATTGTTGCTCTGCACAAAAGGGCTCATTGAGCACGTTATGTTTTAGATCAGAAAGCATTTAACCAGCCTCAATTAAAAAAGCCCCCAAAATTATTTTGGTTTCTTGTTCAACAGATACAGTTTCAGTTTTGCTTTTAATCTGCAAGATTAATGCAAAGCCTTCTGGGGTGCTGATATGAGATCAGTGTAATTTTACCCTTAATATCTTTGTAACTCTGCTAACACCGAGTTCATTCTCTGATGTGAATCTGGAGCATGGGGAGCAACTAACTTTCTCCTCTTACACATCAGCCCTAGTCCTGCCCACAAGCCTGGAATCATACCCCACTTTTAGACTCTAATCCAGCCTTTTGTGAATTATTTGGAAAGTTCCGATGCTGTTTCTGAGAAGTATATGAGTCCAGTTGTGCCCCTGGTTTTGTGGCAGCAAGGTAAGTCCCTGATTTTTGGTTTGGTTGTCTTAAAGCTGTGCAAAAGGAATGAAAACCGATTGATCCCATTGAAGGACAAAGTTCACAGCAAGTGTAGAAGCCAACAGAGCTTCAGAAGAAAACTCCTCAGCTGATTTAGCCTGAGTTTAAGTAGTTCTTTGACAGCTTCCTCCCCTGACAGGATCTCTACTGCCTAAGTAGAAGTAAATCTGTGCATCAGTCACTGTTTATTACTCCTGAGGCTCCCATCTGTAATCTCTAAGCAGAAGGAGTTAAAAAGGTTTTATTACAGGACTTATCTTCATGAATCAAAGAGAACAATTTCATGCTTAGAAGAGCTGACAGAATTGAATGAAGGCAAAACAGCTGAAGGGAATGGTATCAGTTGGCTTTTTTCCAGTAGCTAGACACTGGTATTTCAAAACAAAACCTCAGTAGCTTTACCGAGGAACCGAGCAAGAGGAATTGCTTGTGGATATTACAGACTCACAATGGCAGCACAGTCACAAACAGCAATAGCAAGGGCCAGGTAGGCACCTATGGGATGCAGAGAAGAAAAATGCTGTTTGGGGAAAGGTGGTAATCGTGGAATTAGCAATACCCCCAATTTTCTGGGTGAAATGATAACAGCTGACATCATTTTCTCAAGCAGAGAATTTGGAGTTTGGATGACTAACAAAAGCCACATAAACTCTATCAACTTGTTCTCATGCTGTTTGTTCAGATGGTGAAGAAGTGTTTCTGTGTTGGTATGCTGAGTCAGCATAATGCTGCCCAACTCTTTGGGGGCCCTGGGATCCACTGGATTACTGAAGACTTCAGAGGAAGGGCTGCACATTCTGCTGAGGGATTTTTCCCTACTCTGTAGTCAAAAGAGTGATTGCAGCATGTGTACAGATATTTCAATGATCATTAAACTAATTAATTGGCTAATTAATTAGGTTCAGTGCAGGTTTTGATAGCAGCATAGATGTGGCTGGTTCTTACAGTGAAAACATCTGCATTAGTGTTGTATTCCAGATGGGGAGTACACTTGTGAAGTGCATCTCCTGTTTGTCACCAGAGACTGGGCTGAATTTCACATTTCTTAGCAGAGTTGGGGCTCCTAACCTGGTCTTTAAAATGAAAGTAGGTTGGAAGATGAATTCTAGGAACATACTTAATGTACTTGATGCATGTGAGCTGCAAATATGAAGTTAGCGGGAGCAGGCTGAAGTTAGTCCGGTATAAACCCCCTGGCATGCCTAGAATAGATACCTTTTGCTGTACAGGTCTACTCCTGGTCTCCTTGCTAATGGAAACATGCCAGTGTGCATCAGGTTTTGTGTTGCTGTAACTTCGAGGGGACTGGTACTTGTTTGTCATATTAAAAGCTTGGTGTGCCTTCACGGACTGAAGTCGTGTCTTGACTTACAGCACTCGTATCTCATGAGGAATTTCTGTTCAGAGAGGACTGGATAGGTTGGCAACAAAGGTGCTCAACATCAGGTAGATGGTAGCAATCACTGAGATTCTTTTTTTTAATTGGTGTTAACTAGTCCTGGTCTGTCATTTGTGGTGGTAAGGGACTGTTACTACTGCTGGTTACTACTACATGGTGATATGGAAAATCTCCAGTAAGTTCAGTTGCCTTACAATATGTTCCATTTGACTGAAGCTTCAGAGATCTACTTTATGGATTGATGTTGGTGCCATCTGTTAAGAGTTCTTCCAACAAAAAGTTAAGACACCTGACCTCCAAAAAAAGCAACCTTTTGTCCGAGTCATTTGGAAATGTATGAAATCTGCAGAAATGCAGAGTGACAGCTGTGCACCATTCTCCATCCAAGATCTGCCCCAATGCCTTCAGATGCATTGAAGATAATGCCAGAGTTACTACACAGATCTCCAAATAGCCTGAGGCTGATAACCGAGTTACTCTGTTCCCAGGGACAGGGAGACCACCACTGTCTGTGGTGCCTTTGGAATGCTGCTCATCAATTTCTATGTCTCACTCCTACACGTAGAGAAAGCCTCAGTGAATTTAATTAGTATAATTTTTCCACACTCTGCAGTTTTGTGAGTTTGTTTGTCTCTTTCATATTTCCTGTAGGTTACACAGGTCTTCAGCTCTACTGATAATATGAGCTAAATTGGTAAATTAATTAACATTTGCAGAATGCTTTGCAGATGTAAAAAATTGGATGATAGTAATGATATTTGATAGTTGAGGGCAGTGCCAGCCTGAGCATAAAGACATCTTGGATACTTGAAATGTTTTTAAATGCTGATAATGGCTTTTAACAGCAACTGGAAATTTGAGCAGTATATAATTTGTGCTCAATCTCAAGCTTCTTGCCAGTTACCACAGACCCTGTAACTATGCAAGTATGTTGACCTATTATAAACTTGCCAGCACTTGCAAAACCATCCAGCTTTTATTTTTTAACTGAAAACCTGAACACATGAACTGTTATCACAGCTGTGATATGCAATACTGTGGTATATCTTGGAATTTGCTTTTACTGGAGGAAAGAAAAATAAGGTTGAGGCTGTTTACTGTGTCTTGTCAGGCATGTTCTTTTTACAGGTGTCAGGAGTGACTTTGGATGTTACACAGTGTTATGAAAAATTGATCTAGTATATCGAAGAGCCCTTATGCATGTGTTTAGTGTTTCAGTAGAAGATTCCTCAGCACTGTCTCTATTTCCCCCAAAAAAACTAACACTGCTGTTAGGAACTATAGTCAAGTACACTTGTTTTACATGAATGCACATTCTAAAGATGAAACCATGGATTATATATACTTTTACCCCTCCTCATACAAATATTTGAGTGTAATACTGAGATTATAATCCATGAGTGTTTCTAATTCATAGTCTTATTTATATTTGACTAAGAGAAGTTACAAATGAGATTATTAACGGTACCCACTTGGATATTCTTGTGTGGCAAATATAAATCCTGTATTAACAAATACAAACTATAGGAAATTTCCAGACATTTTGTTTATGTGCAAAATTAACAGAACTAAGCAAACTGTAACATCTGTTTTCCAATTAGGTCAGTCTTTCCCAAACAGTATTGGGCAAGTTTTGATTACTTACTTTTACAAAGGGGTTTAAAGGCTTATTTATGGTTCTCTTGACAGTGGCACTGGGTCAAATAGGGAATTTCTTGGCCTACACTGCAGTCCCAACTGTGTTAGTGACGCCCTTGGGAGCTCTTGGCGTTCCATTTGGGTAAGAGTTTGCTTTTCTTGTTCTTATGTGGATGTCATTACTACTTAATAAAATGTCAGATGGACTCCATGATCACTGGAGATCCCCTGAGAAATGTTAGGCTTGTGGCTGTTCATGATGTGTTACAATGTCACCTATTCCTGTTTTCCCCAGGAAAGCGTGGCTGGGGGAAGGCAGTGGTGAAGAAGGGTTTTCCTGAGTATCTTCTGCTTTTAGCTCTCACTATGATTTGGAACAGATAAACTTTTTTTTTCCCTCTCTTTTCTGTGGTAATTCTGGACTTTTCTGCCTATTCTCTTGATTCACAGTTCCCTTACTATGTAGATCTTTCCTTTTGTCTCACAGTCTTTCTCTACCTGGCTATCCACAGCCCACATGTGTTTATTGATACTGATTTCATTTCATTGGATCTGGCCTCTTTCCAAGGAGGAAAACTCAAGAGAGTTTCTTGCAAATGCATGCCCCCAACTTCTTAGAAGTTGTATTTGTGGGAGGCACAGAAAAGGCAGTGAGTTTAAGGAGTTTAATATGTAATGAATGTTTTGTGAATAGATGAACTACAGTTGTGGAACCACTGGAGTGAAAAAGCACAACTCTTTGAAAACAAAGCCTTGAGATTTTTATGTTGCCTGCTGAATTGTGACTGCACTGGTCATCTGCTTCAGAGTGTCGATGGCATTGCTTCATGTCTGTCTTTAGTTCTATCACTATGAAGCATACTGATGGTGCTCTAAGTACCACCTATTATTTTATCCTAGGCCACATACTTTTGCTTATTTTGGTCAATTACGTATCTGAGCCCAGCCCTGGGATCTTTGTAACCAAAGGTCGCTTTCATCTCACGACTGCTTAGCACCTATAAAATGGGGCTTTGTGACAGCTCACCAAATTGGTAGTGGGTAGATGTCTGCCTCTGGGGTCAGATGTCTGGTTTGGGATGTTTCAGTTGTTTGGGGAGGGTTTTGAGGGGGTGATGTGGTTTTGTTTTTTGCGGTGCTGTGGCTAGGAGTTTTGTTGGTGTTTCTGTCTTGTTGTGTTGTTTTTTTTTTTTTTTGTTTTTTTTTTTTTTTTCTCCTGAGGTGAGATGTCAAGGATTGAGTAAAACTGCAAATGGAGGAATCTTTCCTCAGATACATCAGAAACACATTTTGAGAATTCATCAACATTTGATAATACTCCTTTAAAAGGGAAATTCATATGGCACAGCACTGTTAAACATAATTAACAGGATATAGTCAAACTTCTGTTTTTCTTCCTCTTTTCAAAGGTCCATCTTAGCTTCTTACCTGCTGAAAGAGAAGCTGAACATTCTTGGCAAGCTGGGGTGTTTGCTGAGCTGTGCTGGGTCTGTTGTTCTCATTATCCATTCCCCAAAGTCTGAGAGTGTAACGACCCAGGCTGAGCTTGAAGAGAAGCTTACAAATCCAGGTAGTTTGTTTTCTCATTAATTCATAATGATTTTCTGAGGTTGAGCAGGAGCATGCTTGAGGAAGAGGCTTACCGCTTCTACCAGGTAGGGAAATTGACTTAGTAAGAAATCATGATGTGACAGAGGCAGATCAGTACAGGTTTTGTGTAAGAAAACTATGCCCCATTCTTCTTAGAACTTGTCGTATTTTTTGGGACATGTGAGCAGAAAGGAGAGCATGGATACTTTTGAAAACATTGTCCTGCACAGCAAGCTCAGAACAATGGCCAGTTGAACTTGTAATTTTATAACATTATGCAAGACTGTATCTTGCTATTTAGAGATGAAAAGTATAAATCTAGGACTTCAATTTAAGTTGTTTTATACAAAACAAAAAAATGCTGTCTTTCTCCTTTATTTCTGCATGTTTTTTTAATTAAAAGTTTATACTAAATACCAGTTATGATCCCAGATTTATTTGCACAATAAAGGTATTTAGAAATAGGCTGTTGAGACATATGCTGAAATGCCTGTTCTTTCTCACCAGCTGCTGGAGGACACATACTGGTACTAATATGTTCCAGGCCCATTTTTATTTTTCTTGCTTAAGAGCTAAACTGCCAGCTATTGTTTTTCTTGTATTTTCTTGAAGTGAGAGAAACTCAAACCTAATAACATCAGCTATTCAAAAAGTCTGCAAAGAAAGAAAAGAAAAAAAAATAAAAACTTGGTCTCAGTTTACCATTTAAATCTGAACAAAGTGCATTGGCTCTGTATTTTTTTAAAACACTAAAGCATGAAATGTCTTTCACTGATCTTATATGTGTACTGATGATTTAATATAAATAATATGGCCTCATGTTTGTTCTAGCTGTCCCTACTCATGTGCTCACCTTAGTGGGATCTAACTTTGCTGGATCCACACACTGTGCCTTAATGATTATGAATGAGGTGTTATCCTTCAGTCTGTCATAGGAGACTTTAAGGAGTATAGTCCTAATGGAAAAGAGAATAAGATTTAAAAAGCTATCTGAAATCCATTTCAAATATGCCACAGTGTGTAATTTTCTGCATTTGTTTTTCCCAAAGAACATGACAACATCAGTCGTGGATGCCAGTATTTCTGGAAGCTCAGTGATTTGGGTCTGTCTTCAATAGCAAATCTTACTTGTGATGTATACCTCAAAGTCAATGCTAGGACATGATTTGCTTGCTAAAATCTTCAGAAGACCAAGAGTTCTCATCTTGATACTTTGTTTTCTTTTTGTTTTCCAGTTTTCGTGGGTTATCTCTGCATAGTGCTGCTAATGCTTCTCCTGCTTATCTTCTGGATAGCTCCAGCTCATGGACCTACTAATATTATGGTTTACATCAGTATTTGCTCTCTGTTGGGCAGTTTCACTGTTCCCAGCACAAAAGGCATTGGGCTGGCTGCTCAAGATATCTTTCACAATAACCCATCAAGTCAAAGGGCTCTGTACCTCTGTCTAGTACTTCTGGCAGTATTAGGATGTAGCATTATCATTCAGTTCCGATACATCAATAAGGCACTGGAGTGTTTTGACTCCTCTGTGTTTGGTGCCATCTACTACGTTGTGTTTACCACCCTAGTCCTGCTGGCTTCAGCCATCCTTTTCAGGGAATGGAGTAATGTAGGAGTCGTAGATTTTTTGGGCATGGCTTGTGGATTCACCACAGTGTCTATTGGAATTGTTCTTATACAAGTCTTCAAGGAATTCAACTTCAGTATTGGAGATTTAAACAAACCTAACATGAAGACAGATTAAAATATTTCTGAGGGGAAACTGGATGGCTCAGGGAAGGATGCAGAGCTGTTCATTTCTAGGTCACTATTTCAAATAGGATTCAGGTTGGTAACTACCCTCTAACAATTTGGTGGCCTATGTGAAATGAATTGAAGGTCTCCATCCAGTTTCAAAGGAACAGCTGTCCATGTAACCCAGTCAACACAATAAATGACCTTAATTGGAACTACTAATTGAGTCAGCATAGAGACCGATGTATTTCCTCACTGTCAAAGGTAGTCCATCAGAAAAGCTCTGTGAATATTCTGACAGACCTGTGTGAAAGCTTGTATTGTGACTTCTGAGGTACCATTTCTGTGGGCAAAGGACATCAGTTTCTAATGCACTCAATCTGATACCTTTCATCATAAGTGATGTATACTTTAAAATAAGGGGGGAAAAGTAAGTGGAATGGTTTGTGAATCTCAGTATAACAATGTCTTCACTGTCAAGGCTGTGAATTCTCAGACAAATGTTTGTTGGATCATGGACTGTAGATTTGTTCTTTTTAGTGACTGTCTTAGCAACTTTGTCTGCCATGCGGTGAAGACACAGGGGAATTGTAAATTGAAATCTTTATAGAGAGCTGTGGGCCCTTAAATATCTTTCACTGATTACTTATCAGCTCATGGTAGTGTCCAGGTATGCATTTTTCTTTGTAACTTACGTACATTAAGACATACTGCATTCCTCTGAGAGTTTTAATTGGGAGCAGGTAGAAAGACTGTGAAGGATGTGGAAATGATGCACACGCTCACTGCCTACATGGTAGCTTATTTGTAAGCAGCTCAGAACTGTTTCAGTGCCTTTGCAATCAAAAAATACTGCATAATTTTGAATGTATTTGTTTCAGATGGCCTATACCACTTTAGTAATTTAATTTCACTGTCTACAATATCGGACTATATTCAAATTCTAAACACATAATTCATCTAGAAGGACCGTATGTTTTTGGAAGAATTTACAAACCTGAACTGAAAACCCTGGATGCCTTGACAGCTTCTGAAAAACTCATATTCCTAATGGGAAGAGGAGTGTTGAAATCAGTCCAGAATACTTTTATTTTAGTTTAGTGACTAAATGCAGGAGACCATTTTGTGAAACAGCTAAAAAATAGGGACCACAAAAAAAAAAGAAATTTAAGAGAGAGAAGAGCATGAGATTTCTCCTAGCTCAAAAAAGATGGTCTGATGTTCTTGTAACGTGGGAAAAGGAGGTTAAAGACTGAAAAAACGAAAGCATTCAGGGAGCTGAGTTTTAGGTAACGGACAGGGACATACAGTCAGATCAGTAATTCATAGACTTGTCTGATTACTTCAGTTGTAATATTTTGACAAGTAATACAGACAGCGTAAGCTACGATGAGGATGACTCCGAACAGCTCAGTTTAAACCACTTAGAGAATATTGATACGTTAAAGAATGAAATAGTTAATTTCATGTTCTACTTATATTTGGTAGCGAAAACATCATGAGTCAAAAAGTTGAAAGCTTGAAAAGCAATGAATGTTTGTTTCCATCTAAGTACAAAAATGGAAGAGTGCAGTGGAACTCAACATCTCTAGTTCAGAACATCTCCTGAGAAAACAGAAAATCCCAATGTGATTACAAGACAGTATTTGAGAAAAATCGGAATATTTTATCAAGAAATCATGAATGTAACTTTGTAGCTGCCTGACAGGACCATGCATGTTGATTAGTGGGGAGTAATACTGTCCTTGTGATGTTTTTTCTTGAACTGAATTGAGGTTTCCTTAAAACTCAGCCACCATTTTAATTTAAAATCAATGCTGTAAGCCCTACTAATGGCAGCAATAATTGCAAAAGTGATTACTAAAGATTTAGTGTTCTGAAGGGATTGTTCTGAGGGAGTAATAGCCCTACTATGTTGTTTGTAAGGTTGTTTTAAAACTCCATATTGCAGGGAATGGCCCTGAGTTGGCAGAAATGTGCATTGTTACAGGCCAACACACAGTAACTGGGTGTCTTAATGAAATAGAGTAGCTCTAGCAGAGAAAAGACCATCTTCATGGATTTTCAAATATTGTGCAAGGTTTTAGAAAGTCAGAGAATTGTAGATGAAGGTTATTGGGCTATGAAATCTGGTAAAACTAGCCTCTGTCCATTATTGATTGGAAGATGGTATCTTGGTTCTCAGCAAACATTCATATTTTGTCATATTAATTCCCCCATTTTTTTTTAATTGAACCTGGAATGGCACATAGGTTACGAGACCTGTACTAACCTACTTTTAAAAACAATGTTATCTGTTTTCTGAAGCAGTCAAGTTGTCTTTTCAAAATTCAGCTTCAGAGATCATGAGTTGTATGTTGGTTTTGTATTAGCCTTTAATCTCTGAAGACTTCTCTGAAAATCTTTAGGTCAGAATGGAAATTATTTGTGGTCTCATTTTACTCCTTCTTTGGCCATATTTATTTGTCTTAGTTGGTTTTAAAATTAATTCCTAATTATTTATAAAGTGCCTGTCCTAGTATGTTAGATGCATATGCAAATTATTAGTAAATGTTAGATTCAGAATAACTTGATTGCCCTGTTTAAACCTTGACATTTTCTGCACCACACAAAGTTTACTTGGTAAGTGCTCACTATGCAGAGGAAGAATAAAGTAGCAACCGCGTTCTGTGGTCCTCTGACCATCGTAACCACTGATAAATATCAGCACAGTTTTCTTCTCTTCTCCCCAGCTGCTCCTCATCTGTGATGAGCTTTCTAGAAATGTCTGATTAATCTTGATGTTTAAAACAAAGACGTCAAAAGCCAGCACATAAGGTGAAAGAAATTCTCGTGGCCTTGCACATCATTTGTATCTGCAGCCTTTTACTTCTTGAATGCTAAGTAACTGAAAGCTTTATTTTTGCTACTTCGTTCAGTGTGTAGCAGTGTTCTTTCAAGTTCTGCTGTACCTGGATCTGGTTCAGTTCTAAATTTAGAAATGTATTAGCATTTTCTGTTGTCACTGTTGATATGATTCTTTCCCCCTCCATCCCACGCCCTCCTCTTTCTAGGTGTTCTACCTTTTTTAGTCCCATTGCTTTTCTGATTTAAAAGGAGGCACTGTTGAAGTTGAATTTTAGCTGTTCCCTCTTTTTTCCCACCCCTTTGACAAGTAAGCACTTTGAATAAGACAGATATCCAAGTTCCATCATCTCAGGGAGCAAATGTGCATAGTTGTCTCCTGAGCTCTGGCATCCCTCATGGGTCTGCCCTTTTCACATTCTCATTGTGTTGTATGCATTGATAGCTGCAAGCCAGGTGACGTCAGTTCTGATTCCAAAGTAGAAGTGGGAGAGGCTACACATAGAAAAAGTGGGCTCATTACAGTGGTGGAATGCATTTGAATTACGTTCAAATCCACAGGAAAGGTGTTTCACTCTGTATGTCTGACTTCTGTCATACGTGTCAAACATATTTACTTGGTACTCACTTGAGGATAGCTCTTTGATCATTTTCCCTTCAGTGTATGGAGGATTTGCATTTGTCAGTCACGATCTCTGTTAGGTGTCAAACACAAAACTCCCTCAAATGTTCACTAGGAGAATAGAAACCTTTTTGATACAACCAAAAAAAAACCCCACATTTGTTACACTTCAAGTACTTCTGTAAAAAAAGAAAAATATCTAAACAAGTTATCTGCTGTATTGACTTTCCAGGACTCTGTATGTGTAAATAGAGCCTATTTATTAGTGAGCTGCAACTAACATTAATAAGAACCTATCATCACAGTTTGACAAGTGAGGCTTTCTATTAATAATATTGATTTGATCGGAACATATGTATTTTTCTGAAGTAACTAGCACTGAAAAATCAGAACACTGGATTAAGTTGTTGAAAAACTAGAAAGTGAGGTTTAGTTTTCATTTTATTTTTAAAAAACACAGGGTTTGCATTTGAAGAAATTTAGGGTTAATAAATAGGGGGTGCTTGAAATGGGAAGTTGTTTGCACATTGTATCCCCCCTCACATTCTTGTTTTATAAATATAAGACATCAAGGATTCTGCAGATATTCCCTGGTTGTCTTGAGATGGTGTACCTACTGAAGTTTTACTGTTAAATCAAGCATTATCAAATGTTTATCTGTTACCTGTTATCACTGTAATCATTCTTTGGTGCTATCTGTGGGCTTACAGAATGCAGAATTTTAATGTGTACTGTGTTAGGCACCAGTGTTGTCAACAGTAATCATTACTAGTGCCCAAGTGTATCAGACAGCAATGTTGAAATGTTACGGATTAAGAAATTTCTTTTTAAAAGCTGCAAATAAGTTTGGGGTTTCTTTATTGTTTGTGGTTGTGTTGGGTCCTTCCATGTCCACATCCCTCCCCAGACAGTTGCTCTATAGAGGGTAAAATATTTGAAAAGATTACACAAAAAGGGTATTTTGAAGTCTTTTTTTTTTTAAACTGTGGAACTTTGTCTTTTTTCTTTTTTTTTTAATTTCCTTTTTTTTTTTCCCCTGGAATGTAAAAAGTAGCTCTAATGGGATATAGAGAAAAGGTAGTTGGCAAAACAAATACAATGTCAGGTTTGGTTGCTTCAATGCTCTTGCAATATAGTTACTACAGATTACATAAAAACGGTTTATTTTATTAGCTTCCAAATAATGTATATATAGATTTGTTAATGGCTTACAAGTCAAGCTTACTCTTTGCTTTTTAAAAAATAGTTATAGGCATGTTGTATTTGCCTTGTGTAAATTATAAAAGGCTATTTATTAAGTTTTCTGATAACTAATCTATTTATTAACCTGTATTGTTTTAAAATAAATGATTTATTTCTAGCTCAATGCTTGTTTTGTGACTTGTTTTTAGCAAATGGGGTCAGGAGGAAATCAAGTTTTCCACACGCTGCTTTACAGGCTAATTCCAATTCATAAGCCTAAGCTATTTCCATTACCCTTTCATAAAATAGCAGCTTTGCTTTTAAGCAGAATAGCAGATTCTTCCACGGGTACAGATCAGTTGGCCTACAAAGGGCTCAGTGGCCCTACACCAGTATCTACCAGCAGGCTGCAGTCATAATGTCTTCATTGGACTGAAGTTTGCTTACAGGTAGAACGAAGACTTTTCTGGCAAAAATATTTGCTGGGGCTTGAGTCACTTCAAACTGTGCATTCTGGGTTAACATGTGCTCTATTCCTGCACTGCTGTACATTGGTCACTTGCTAGAGCTTCTGTTTCAAGGTTTACTGCTCCACAGTTGGGTGTGCATCGCGTGGCTACAGCTGTAAAGAAGTCTGTCACCAGTCTCATTTGCTGTCTGTCATAATAGCTCTCCGTAGAAAGAATTTCTTGGAAAATTACAGTGATTGCCCATCTCATTCTTCATCTGAAATTCTTAGCCCCTTGTAGCAGGTACTGGCAAATACATAACTTAGAGTCTCTCTGTGTATGTGTGTGTGTGTGTGTGTGTGTCAGATTTTGGTTGGCTGGGGTTTTTTTAAAGGTGGGATTTATGATTAAGAACTGCTTCATTCTGTGCACTTGCGTTTTAGGGGATGCATTGATATTATTGCCGGTCAAAATTCAAAGTTATCTTTAAACAAGGAAACTAGCTCCTCAATAATATTAAATGTATGCAATGGAAAAAAATGGCTATGGACTTTTTTGTTGCAATTTTATTTTTAAATGTATTTATTATATTAATGCAATGTACAAAGATCGATCAGAAACCTTGAAAGGCTTTCACTTCTGCATGCAGCATCTCTGATTTTTAAGTAGGTAGGCTAAGGAGTCTATGTTTTAGCAAGAAAATTCAGCTATCCTTGTCTTGTGCATATCAGGAGCTAGGCCACTAAGGCAGCAGCATTGTGGTAAAGGCAAATGTGCCATTTAGACCACTGGTGTTGAAAGTCTGGGACATAATCAATCCTAAGCATATTTATCTCAGCAACACAGTTAATATATTTATCTCAGCAATGCAGTTCATGTTGGAAGAACATTAAAGACAAAAATCTCATTGTGTCAAAAGAAAAAAAAATTCCTGTTGATTTTTGTGAGCTTTGTTCTACAAATTTAAGTCTTAAGCAGAGTCCCTTAAGTTCCTTGTGACACTGTAGATGTTGCACAAGTAGACTTACAGATGTGGTTTCTTTGTTCTGCTCAGCTGTCTTCACAAAACACAGCAGAGAAGTGGTCACCAGAGACCCTGTTAAAGCTTCCTGAGGTTGTACAGGTATATTTTTGCTCTTAGCCCTTTTAAATTTTACAAGATATTTATACACATAGTAGATATTAAGCCCTGAAAAATCTGTCCACAGCCACGCAAAAGGACCTACATTGACCGCGCTCATTAAATTCCTTGGGCACAAGGATGGTTTGTGCACCTGAGAACAGGTTAAATTAGGCAGGTTACCACCATTCTCATGCTTGGAGTTTTTCCCAGATAATCAGCAAACATGCCTGAAATTCTGTGCTGTTGTAAATTACTCTGAGATAGTTTGAGTATTTTCCATTGCTGAGCACAACCTTTGGCTTTGAAATATTTAATGTGACAAAATTTGTGCCAAATGGAAAGCACTGAATTCGTACTTTGAACAGTTGCACATATGTTAAGCAGAACTAGAAGCTGAAATAATACAAGAGAGAGGATTAACAGTACAACTGAAGTTCCACAAACGTCTAAACTGCTTAGAGGAGTCCAGTTAATACTCTCAGGTACTTATTCATTATTGTTTTAGCTTGGTTGAGAGGTGTTCTGAAGGGACGAGAGCAGAGCGAGACAAGAGTGGAAGACTAAATTGACTTGCTTCAGACATTACTCTTAACTCATACACGTTATCATCATTTGGCATGATCACAGGCACATGAAGTTCTTTAGCTCCTTTAAGCTTTGAACCTAGCTATCAGTACTTAGATGCTTCTGTTTATACTGTACTGGTTCAGGTGATACAGGTTTTGATCTTTTAATCCATTTGAGAAACCATTTTCACCAGCTGTTAACTTTTTCAAAGCCTTCACAGATTTGATATCTTTTGGTAAAACACAGAAAAGCCAGTGTCTTACTGTGTCAGTACATAGGAAATTACTGTCAATTGTTTAGCAGTTTTTTTATGTTAAAGTACATTTTTATACACACACACTCACAATACTATTTTGTAAGTGCAAAGTTCATGTAAAGAATACTACATTAGTTTTGTATTGGAGAATGGAATGTTGCCTTAGAGAATAAAATATGCCTAACATTTATCCATGTGCCTTTAGTGGTATAGAAATGTAATTTTTGTTTCAGAGCAAGGGACCATTTTTAATGAGATATAATCAGGAGTGGCTTTGTCATGGGTATCCCACAAGGGAAAGCCAGGATTGCTTTTGTTTCCAGGTCTTTCCAGGTGTAGCAAAAATGAAGCAGCTGCTTGTGCAGACTGGGATAATGTCAACACAAATCCTGAGAAGACTGAAAAAATAGGAACTGCTGTCACTAAGGGATGTGACAAAACTGTCTTGATTTTAAAGAGACAGAGCTGAATCTTACATGTGGAGCTACCACAGGTATTTTGGCAGTGTTGGTTGTTCAGACTTAATCTTACAAGGCAGCTGGGTAAAGCATCCTCAGAGATAGTCATGAAGAAACCAAAGAACCCTCTGAGCCTGATGCTTGTTATGACTGTTTCAAAGACACCTTCCTGTGTGCAAGAACAAATATTTATCTAACTGTATTTATCCATTTACTTTCTATGAGATTAAAACAGCTTGGGTAAAGCACGCGCTCAGAGTGGGTGACCTGATTAAATGGATTCATTAACCATTCTCTTTACCTGGCCCAGTAAAATGTCTCTCTCCCTTACAGCAAGCAGCTTGTGTTTATTTCAGCATGCAAAAGAGAAGGCTTCGGGGTGACCTAATTGCAGCCTTCCAGTACCTGAAGGAAACTGACAGAAAAGATGGGGCAAGACTATTTATGTAGTGACAGCGCAGGAGGGAACGGCATCAAGGTGACAGAGGGTGCGTTTTAGATTAGATGTTAGGAAAAATTCCATACTGTGAGGGTGAAGAGGAGCTGAAACAAGTTGCCCAGAGAAGTTGCGGATTTCTCTCATCTCTGGAAGTGGTAAAGGCCAGGCTGGATGGGGCTTTGAGCGAGCTGGTCTAGTCAGAGGTGTCCCTGTCCACAGCAGGGTGGGTTGAAACTGGGTGGTCTTCAAGGTCCTCTTCCGACCCAAACCATTCTGTGATTCTACGATTTTCTGAGAGTGTAAAATCTGCGCAGCGCAGATGCTGCCAGGGCCGCGGCAGTGACCTACGCCGGCTGCAGGGCTCCGGCAGCGAGCCCGGCACCGGCAGCGAGCCCGGCGGCCGCAGCGAGCCCGGCACCGGCAGCGAGCCCGGCACCGGCAGTGAGCCCGGCGCGGGGAGGCTCCGCCGGCGCGGGGGAAGGCGGCGCTGCGGGAAGGGGAATGTGACCCGCGGCGGGCGGAGCTCGGGGCCGGGCCGGGCCGCGCCCCTTCCGGCGGCCGCTGCCGGAACCGCGGAGCGGAGGGGGCGGACGGGCCCGGGACGCCGCCTCGCCTCGCCTCGCCTCGCCTCGCCTCGCCTCGCGCTGCCGGTCCCTGCCGCCCCGTCCCGTCCCGTCCCGTCCCCTCATGGCGCTGGAGCGGACGGGCACCGGCCCCTCCCGCCGCCCGCTCCGGCCTCCCCCGCCCCCGTCTCCTCTTGGTTCGCCGCTCCCGGCGGGCATGTGAGAGGGGCCGTGGCCGCAGGTAACGGCGGGGAGAGGCGGGGAGAGGCGGGGAGGGGGCTGGCCGGCCCCGCGGAGCGCTCGGCGCCAGGCCCTCCGTGCCGGGCGCTGCGGGTGAGGAGCGGGCGGGCCGGGGGCGCGGGGCTCCGGGCCTTGGGTCTGGCTGCGCAAAGCCAAGGGTGCTTCCTCCCTGCTGGGGAACGTGTGCTTTGGTGCGAGAAGGCCGAGATTCAGAGCTCTGAATCCGGCTGTTTGCGGGGTTCTCCCACCGGGCAGAGGTGTGCTGGGTCTGCCCGTGCTCCGGAGCCGCTGTGCCCCGTGTTGGCGTGTGCGTGTGGTTAACCAGGGAGCCAACCTGGTTCATCTTCGGTTTGGTCCAGGGTTGTATTACCCCAGGTTGAGGCTTCTGCAGCCTGGTTCCAGAGCACCTGCAGCAGAGCTTCAGAGTCCCGGTGGATCATTTTGACGTGGAAAAAGTAATCGTAGCTTTGCACTGTAGTTCATTGTAGTCTTAAGCTGACCAGGGGAGATTTAGGTTGGACATTAAGAGGAATTTCTTCATAGGCAGGGTGATGAGATGTCGGAATGGGTTGACCAGGGAAGTACCTGGTGGAGTCACTGTCCTCGGAGCTGTTTAAGAAAAGACTGGACATGGCATTCAGTGCCAAGGTCTATTGACATAGTGGTGGTTGGGTCATGGGTGTGACTCCATCTCACGTGTTTTTTCCAGCCTAGTTGATTTCTGTGATTCAGAGTGAAGATTTTTGCTCATTCATAATACACTGTGAAGATTTTGCCTGGATCTAACTCCTTTGACCCTGTTTTTTCCCCCCCAATCTTTTTCAAGCAGTCAACTTTCTCTGTTTCATTACAATATCTTTAACACTGTTTATATTGGAAACATGATAAATGTAAGTCACTGTGGTTCTGTCTTAATGCCTTTGATGCGCCTCGTTGTGTACAGTTAGGGCTTTTCCACAGCTTCATTGATAGAAAATTATTCCATAAGGTTTCATTGGTATCGTTGTATTTAGAATTCAGTGTCACACTAGTTCTGCTTTTGTTAAAGTACTTAATTCTGAAGATAAAATTCTGGCGACAAGAGAGCAGGTTATAGCAAGTTATCAGTTGTGTCAAAAGAGTAGCTGTGACTAACGTATAGATTGGACTTTAGCTTCCTGAATTATCTTAAATTTGAAACTGCCCATATTAAATACCAAAGGTAGAACTTCAGTGACCCTGTGCTGGTTATTCCTCCCACAAGAGTGGAACTTATGTGCCAGGTACAGCAAAGATGAGGCAAGTCTTATCTTGAGTCTATTTTGATAGCTTTCCATGAAAACAGTCAATGCAGTATCAGTTATAAAGCACTGCCTGTAGTTTGTATTCAGTTAATGAATAACACTGTTATAGTGAAGATACTTTTTAGCTCTATGTGAAAGTGCTTTAATTAAAGGTCAGTTTTTTATGGAATAACTACAAGTAGCACGTGCAAAGAATGGGTTTTTAATGTGGAATTTTTTTGTTTCCTCCTAGGTTCATAAGATAAAGTGCTTGTTGCTTTTGCTTTATAGATAGAAAGCTGCTGTAAAGTATTAATTTTCCCCATAGTTTATCTAAACCTTTTAAAATAGACAACTTTAGGATAGTTAAGGTATGGTTTGCTTTCTGAGTTATATATATGCAGATATTTAATGTTATATATAACATTAGATATATGCATATATATATATATAACATAAATATGATTTTAGCTTGCCTGTGTATAATATGTAAATAATTATGTGTATAAATTTAGGCAGTCTTTAACTTCGACAGAGCTGGAAAACTGTATCTTGTATTGGGGCAAATGTGCAGTACAAAATTGAACATATTGTTTCCTAAACAGTGTGTACAGAATCTGTAGGTACTGTGTGTGTTCATCTTGGCCTTTTAAAGGTGCATTAAGGTTTGAACTCTTTTTTCATAACACTCTGTTGTGTCTATGCTTCAATGTTCTCTCTATACCTATGTTTATATGTTTGTGAGTGGATGGAACATGACTGAGGAAGGCTTGGATTTAATAATTAGGTATATTTGAGGGGTTTTGGTAATCTTACTAAGAACATTTCTGTGTTCATACTCCCCACTGCCCCAGCATTCTGTGTGTCCAAAGGAGGGCTGCAAAGACGGTGAAGGGGGTAGAGGGGAAGCTGTATGAGGAGCACCTGAGGCCGCTTGGTCTATTCAGCCTGAAGAAGAAGAGGCTGAGGGGAGACCTCATCAGGATCTACAGCTTCCTGATGAGGGAAAGCAGAGCGGTAGGCACCGGACTCTTCCCTCTGGTGACCAGCGACAGGACCCAAGGGCATGGCTTGAAGCTGTGTCAGGGAAGGTTTGGGTTGGATATTAGGAAAAAGTTCCTCACCCAGAGGATGGTTGGTAGTGGAACAGCTCCCCAGGGCAGTGGTCACAGTGCCAGCCTGACAGAGTTTAAAGCTGGGTGTGTTCAGGCACATGGTAGCTTTCTTGGGGCTGTCCTGTGCAGGGCCAGGAGCTGGACTTGATGATCCTTGTGGGTTCCTTTCAACTCAGCATATTCTGTGATTCTATGTAAACATCCTCTGAAAATTCACCATATCAAAGCAAATAACGAAAACCTGATAATTGGTTAGCTGGCAATAAAATTGCCTTAGCACTTTAGTTACAGAATGAAACTAGGAAAGTGTTTCAGTTCAACATTAATATGGTACCTTCTAAAGAATAACTTAGATCACAGGTTAGTTTCTTTGATTTGTGAAGTGAAAAGCAAAGGGATGAAATAACTACAGCTTCAGGCAAGATGTATCTAAGGAAGATCAAATCTCAGATCACACTGATTTGTTATACAAGTGTTTCTAAAACAAAAATCCTCTTCCTTTTTACAGCATAGATGGATATTGTAAAGTCTTGTGTGTCATGCATGAAAATTAAATCATCTTGAAATGATGGACATAATTTTTTTGCCAAATTCCTAACATGCCAATTAATGCTATTTTTGACTTCTGTTTTAGAAACCTAACTTCGAAATACTTAAGAAGTGAATGCCTCTGGATTTTCAAACAAGATTGGTATGTATAATGAGCCTTCTAGAGGCTCATCACTGAACATTTGGATTTGTGTTTTGTTAGGGAATGTTTGTGTTGTGTAGTTTTATGCTTGTGGAAAGGAAGAAGGGAACACATAATAGCCAATATGACACATAATAGTCAATGTGTATTTGTTAAAGCAACTTGTTGATTCAACCTCCTTTTCTTCCCTATCAAGCTTTATGGCTAGAAGGGCATTAAATAGGTGCTTAATTCCATAATGTTTAGAAACATAAAACTTAAGCAGAATTGACAGCAAAATACCAGAGAACAGTAAAAAAGATGCAGAATGGCTGTACCCAGAGTATTATTGTCTTGTCAAATCAGGCTTTTGTTCAAAAATCTTCTGTCATGTCTGAATCTTTGGCTGTTTAATGTTATTGATCTGGCTCAAAAGACAAAGAAATAATCAATAACATTGGGCAGGGAAGGATTGCCAGTGTGTGACCTTGGTTGAATGTTTTCAGGAAACATTTCTAAAAAAAGAGATGTTTTTTAATAGGGGTAAATGGAAGGTGTTACACCCAGGCAGGAGTAATTTGCTGTGTAAATGCAGGAGGTTATACCTATAGAGAAGTTGAAAATGAGCCAACAGTAGGTGACTGCAGAAAAAGGGCTAAAAAAACCACCTGGTTTGGATGTTTAAAAAGAAATACAGTCTACCACTTATTGCAGAAGTGATAATAACTCAAGCTGAAGTGCTATATACAGCTTTGGAAATTGCACTTAAAAAAAGCTTTTGGGAAAGGACTCAGAAGGTGGCACAGCAGGAAGCATCTGCAGGGTAATGTTGATATGTGGATTTGAAGATAAAGGGACTTGTATCTTTTTTCAGCAGTGGGATTTGTTAGTAAAACTGAAGCTGATCAGATAATGAGAGTTCCTAATGGCATCAAAGCATGGCTGCCACATTTGTGAAGTTTCCTTTGCAAGTATTTCATGGGAGAAGCTTGGCTGAATTATCTGTAATGAGGAGCAGCAGTGAATTATGTAGTACATGGCAAAGGGTTGAAGTAAATGACCTGTTAAGGTCATTTTTTTTTTTTTTTTTGCTTAATGGCATCATCTTAATCATAGTTGAAAAGAGCAGGTTTTAAAAAAGATTCTTGAATTTAAATAATGTAGTGTATATTTAGATTATTTCTTGTAAGTCTTTTAAGACTGTCTACTTAACTCTAGAGGGCTCATGGCCAAGTAAGCAAAGTTGGAACAATGCACCATGTCAGCCTTTCCCAGCTCTAATTATTGTATCCATACAATGTACAGCTCGTGGAAGTGATACTAATTTTCTTCGGCTGATAACTCCCATATTCTTACTTATGCTTATCTGCTTTTAAATGTAAAATATTACTTCTTCTCATTAAGCTACGTTTAATGTTTCTGAATATTTAGAGAGGTCCCTTGCTGCAATGATTGTAACATCTTTGGAGCACTGTGTTTGTGCTGCTTTTGAGAGAAAATGACTGCTGAGCAAAGAGGCAAAGAAGTGTTATCCTGTGTTTTAGATCAGAGAGTCTGTATCTTCCTAGCATTTGTGATGCATTTGGTTATGTCTTGAAAATAAGCAAAAATACTTTGTGGCTAATCTGGATTTGCTTATCTCCCACAGTTTTGGTTTTTTTTTCACATTCTGAGTTTCTCCATCTCTCCCTGTCTGATAACCGTCAAACCCAGTTCCCTGTGTGGTCTGTCACTGCACTATTGCACACTGGGATTTATGACTCGTGACACCAGCAGATCCACGGGCAATTCATTTAATGAGTGGCTCTTGGAGGCGTGGTAGATGTTGTAGCTTCTGTGAGTGGGAGAGTCTCAGCCCTTCTTTGCTTCTCTGAAATCAGAGCAGGAAACTAGCACTCCTCCATGACACTGGTGGTCTTGAGTGGATGAAGTGTTCTATGTGTTAAAATCAGCTGTGAACTTGATTAGAGAACCTTTGCAGAACTACATGACTGCCAGCTTTATTTGACTCCTACATTTTCTGGCTTTTCTCTGTTTATAACCTAGTAGTGGCCCTGGCTGCTGGAATGCAACAGCTTTGGCATGTCCCAAGGCAGAAACATGAGAGGTATTATTTATTCCAGAAACTGCTCATTTCATGGCATTTTTTCATACCCATAGATAATCTTTCTTGATTATATTTATAAGCATGCATTAGTTCTTCTTTCAGTAAGTCTTAGGGTTAGAATTAAAGTCCTGATTTCCTAAAGTGTAAAACTTCCAGTGCCTGGTACTGCTTTGACCTTCCACATGTCAGTTCTGCACATGCAAATTATATCTGCTGCATACAGAGGAACCAGATCTCTTCAGAGGGGAGCTGGGTCCACCATGACTGTGTGACGTGTCTACAACTGTGGACATCTGAATAAACCTTAGGAGGAAATAAAGCAGTCCAGCCAAAGCAGAAGTGGGACTGTCTACGTCTGTGAGGACAAATAAATGTGATGGGAAGAGCTAGCAGTAATTTATCTGAATTTATGTAATTTAAGTGGTTGAGATTTGAGTCATTTTCAAGGTTAACAAAATGGTTGACAGGGCATTTCAGAATATTTGGGACGTGGGGAAAGCAGAAATACTAGTTTTGAAGTGTAGCATCCTTTTCAAGTCTAAATTCATAAAATTACCTGTGAGCACCCAAGTTTCTTCATTCTTCTGCAGTCAAATTCTTCCTCTGCTGCAAAGAAAAGCAGCCTGTGCTTCTCCCTTGTTTCTGGAATGCAGTGGGTGGAAGGCGTCAGGATGGGACTAACTGATGCTCTTTTCCTCTGTCAGTGTAGGTGAAGGTATGCAAGCCAGGGAGAGAAGAAAAGGAAAAGAAATTGGTTTTGCCAATGTGGAGAGTTCTCTTTTAGTAAAAAGCTACCCAAGTAAAAAGAATCCCATTAGTAATGTAGCTAAAGTAGGAACTGTTGAAAAAAACCAATAAAGCATAAAACTTGGCAAAACCAGCCCCTCCTCCCCCAGGTGATGCTATACCACCGTCACATTTTGCACCAGCTGGAGTTGGAAGAGCATCCTTAGCTCGATTACCTGAACAGAGTGCCTTACACCTGCTAGAACAGATGGTGGAGAGAACAGCCACAAAAGTCTTATGTCTTTTCCTTGCATTAAAAACGTCTTCAAGGGACTGAAAATCTTGTTTGAATTTAAAACTAGGATGATAATTTATGTAGCTGGTGAGGTGGCTGGGTTTGGTCTATCTCACGCACTGATGGTTTGTCTTTCTTGGTTTCATTTGTTAGGTGGTTTTGTGTCATGCAAGAATCTAGTTTATTTTTAAAAGTTTATAGAAAGTGAAAGCACTGTCTTCTAGATAATATACTTTGTTTCTCCTACAAAATAAAATATTAAAAATTACTGTGCCAGGATTAAGGGAAGTGGATTTGAGAATTTTGAACTGTGGCTCATGCAGTATTTTGAGTAGTGCTATGTTGAGTTCTTATTGTTTTCCTCTACTTTTTCACAGCCTAACTGGATGCAAGTAAGAGGATCTGTGCTCAGTTTTAATGCTAACCTTCCAGTAGCTCTCTGTTAGGTTTTCCTAGAGGTATAGCAAATTAATCAAAGTTGAAAGCATAAAAGTACAGGGAAAAGTAATATTGGAAGGTGCTTCATACAAGCATGGGAAACTGTGTAAAATAATTTAACAAAGGACTTATTTCTTGCCAGATTGTCCTGTTAAAGAGTAATTGCATGTGCATGCACGTGAGGTTTGTTTGTATTATGAAAGTAGCTATATGATTAAACATCCTTCTAATACGCTCATTTTTCCAGGGAGTTTATATGGAAGAAATGCTGCGACTATTCTCAAACTCAGACTGATTTCAATGTAAGTAATTTTTTGATCAGTATCATGGTGTGCCAGACAGAGACTTGCGTGCTCAATGAAAAGAAAAATAAATGACATATTTGTAAAATTTCCCTAAAGTTAGTCAAAGAATTTTTGTTTGTTTGGGTTTCAGTTTTTATATGCCAGGTCAGAAATCCTTCCTTCTCTGTGTTCAAACTCGTTAGTTGCTCATCCTTAGTGCAAGCTCACACATGCTTCAGATTGCCTCTTTTATTTATTTTTTTTTTTTTGTTAGCCATTCTTTGCAGAGGCCACTTGCAGGAGAACCGGTCATGTGAGCTGTTGAGGATTTCCTCATACAGCGCCTTTTTCTACCAGCTTAATTCTAATGTGTTTATTTTGCTCCTCCTTCAGTGTTGCATCATTTTTTGTTGAGTATCAGAAGTTCTGCTCCTCATTGATCAATGTGACAGTGTTCAGTAGTTTACGAGATGAGCCAAACTCGTGGGAAGTATGACTTCTGTATTGGTCTGGTGTTGGCTATGAGTTCCAGCATTTTCATTGGAGGAAGTTTCATCCTGAAAAAGAAAGGTCTCCTCCGGTTAGCCAGGAAAGGCTCCATGAGAGCAGGTAAATACATACATCTTTTAATACATTGCTGATGTTTAGGTTTTGCTGTTTAACAGAAGATTACTTCTGTTCATTAGTTCATTAAACTAATGATCTTGTTTTGACTTTTTTTGGTTTTTGTTACATGTATATGAAACCTAAAACATAGAGCTGCTGTGATTTTTCTCTGGTGTCAGATACCCTTAACTCTGTGTGTGACACATGCTATTTAATGCATATGCAATGCCCTCTGGGGACACTTGTCAAAGGATTCCTTTGTATGTCAGTTAAGTCTAAATTGTACTTGCAAATTGCAAGCAGCACTCTTAACTATGTCTGTGCTCCTGAATGAGTGAATTTATGAGCGTTTTAACCATGTTTGGGTGTCAGGAGAATGTTTGAGAAAACTAAAAATCACAGGTAACTGAGTGTGCTGAGTAGTGCACCTCAAGGGTTCATACTGGAAGAAATGCTTTTAAATATCCTCATCAGCGATACAGACAGTGGCATTGACTGAGTGTGCTGGCAGCAGGGTCGTGGACCACACCGAGCTGAGGGGGGCACTTGATGCTCTAGAGCAAAGGAAGTGGCATCCAGAGGGACCTGGATGGCCTTGGGGAGTGGGTCTGTGCAAACCTCAGGAGGTTCAACAAGAACCAGAGCAAGGTGCTGCACCTGGGTCAGGGCAACCTCCGATGTCAGCACAAGGCTGGGGGATGAACAGATGGAGAGCAGCCCTGCCCAGAAGGGCTTGGAGATGCTGGTACATGAGAGGCTGGACACGACCCAGCAATGTGCACTCACAGCCCAGAAAGCCAAACGTGTCCATGTGAAGTGTGACCAGCAGGGCAAGGGAGAGGATTCTGCCCCTCTGCTCTGGTGAGACCCCACCTGCAGTGCTGCACCCAGCTCCAGGATCCCCAGCGTGGGAAGGTCATGGACCTGTTGGAGCAAGTCCAGAGAAGGGCCATGAAAATGATCAAAGGGACAGAACACTTCTGAGCATAGGCTGACAGAGTTGGGATTGTTAAGCTTAGAGAAGAAAAGGGTCTTGGGAGACCTTATAGCACCTTCCAGTACCTAAAGGGGGCTTATAAAAAAGAGACGAGATTTGGTTTTGGATTTGGTTTGGTTTTGACCCGGGCCTGCATTGACAGGACAAAGGGCAATGGTTTTAAACTGAAAGAAGATAAATTTAGGTAGGATAGTTGCAGCATCCTCAGATGAGTCAAAAGATTGACTCTGACTATTTTTATTCAGTACCTGTCATCTTTGCTTCTAAAAGATGGTTGATCTTGAGATACATAATTCATGCACCCTGGTTTGGCATGAGAAAATGGGCTTGCACTTGTAATCAACCACATCCAAATCATGCACAATTTCTGCAGAGCAGCAGTCTTAGTAAGAGACACATAACTTGGCTTTTCATGTAATTTCAGTGATTTGAAAGAGCTGTTTCTCAAGGTAATGCAGATATAATCATCACTGCCATTTCTAACACAAAAGAAATAAAATAACTGGTTGTAGGAGGCACAAGCACATCAGAAACTGAAGATGCTTAGATTTCGACCCTTTTACCTAGAAAGCCTAGGTATCAAAACACTGCTAATGTTTTTAAGGGCATGGGTTGTAAAAATTATTTTGTGTCATGGCAGTGTTATAAGTGACAGGGTGTCAATGTTTTTAGTGGACTAGCCAACGTTCTTTCAATTTTAGGTCAAGGTGGTCATGCATACCTTAAGGAATGGCTGTGGTGGGCTGGACTTCTTTCAAGTAAGTATCAAAAATTATTCATCGAAGTGTCAAAATTACAATCTGCATTATATAATTTTAATGAATAACTATGCCACAGATGGCAGCATGGTTATAAAAAGGGAACAAGATTACATGGGTAGTATTGTAGTACTATCATCTGGTGATTTGATGGATGCATTTCAGATTTTAATATAACTTTTCTCACACCAGAAGCTCTTCCTTTAATATAACTGCCCACTAGGCAGACATTGAGTTTTGTATGTCTTTGCTACCCATATGCATTTTGGTTTTTGTCTTAGCAGAGAAGTGCTTAGATGTATAGGATTTCTTAAAAGGAAGCATATTTTGGGATTATGCCCATTTTCTTAATTTTTTTCATTGCTTGAACCCTCAACTTACTGTCTGTATTTAGGTAATTATGGCTTACTGTATGTGCTGTGCTATATCCTGCTATTGCAGATGTCTCCATGCAGAACTTCATGAGTCAAGCTGGCAGGCTGGGGAGCTACAGCACAGACACTAAAATAAAACACCTTCTGATAGGGTAGAATTAATTCTAATACCTGTTGTATGTAGTTCCACAGTCTGCTTTTAAGATTTAATAGTGGGGATGAGGGGCGGGGGTGGGTTCTGCTAGTACTGTTAGCTGAATGCTGTCATTAGAATTTTGCGTTGTTCCCTTGCTGCATGTTTGTGTCTACATGAACACTGTAGACACTTGCCCTGCATCAGAGGTTTGTTGCAGGAGACAGCCTAACTCCTGGTTTTTACTTGCTGTTCCTCTGCAGTGGGAGCTGGCGAAGTAGCGAACTTTGCTGCCTATGCTTTTGCACCAGCTACATTAGTGACTCCTCTAGGAGCTCTCAGTGTTCTTGTAAGGTAAGATACACTAACAGAAAGCAGTGTGACTTGAGGCAGAAAAGTAAATTATTTCTTTAGAAATATGTCACTGAGCCATGCTGTAATAAATGCACTCTTCACAACAGAGTGCTTGTAAACATCAGGAGTAACTTTTAAGTTTCTCCAAATACATAGTGGCTATGATATAAAAGGGTTCTAGCAGTGCATCTACATGTCCATCTCTGGAAAAAGCTATTGTCTTCTGCATTTCAAAAACATGGTGATCCCAGCAGAGCAGTATTTTCATTCCTAAGTAAAGACTTTTGTCATTCTAAAATTATTTTTGCAAGTTCTTAGATACAGCATTTTTTTGGCAGGCAGCATAAAAAAGGGGTTCTAGGCCAAGATGCCAAATATTAACAGGTAGTTCTGCCCACAGCAAATATCTCAAGATAGAAAATAGCTTGTTTTAAACTGCAGCTTGTGTATGCAAGTGACTTGTACAGTCAAAACAACCTGTGACTTGATGAGCAAATGAATATTACTAATCCCATGTTTGTTGGTGCCTTTTTTATTTCTTAGTGCCATTCTGTCATCCTTCTTTTTAAATGAAAAACTTAATTTACATGGAAAAATAGGATGTTTGTTAAGTATACTGGGATCAACTGTGATGGTAATTCATGCTCCACAAGAGGAAGAAGTAGAAACTTTGGATGAAATGTCCCACAAACTAGGTGATCCAGGTAAGAAAAGTGCTGGCTTGAGCTGTACACAGCCCATCATTTCTTCATTTTATAATTTCATTATATTCAAGTTCCAGGAAGATAGCCTGTGTCTGCTTCATGTAGACATGTCCAAATGAAGTAGAGATTTGAATTCTGTAGCATAATTCCATAGGAACTTTGCATGATGGTGAGATGAACTTGTCTAGCCTTGAATAAAGTGCCTTGATGGCAAGCACTGAGGTGGTGCTTTAAACAAATGCAGCAGCACAGGGGGATAAACAAAACTTCTATAAATTTTGATGGAAGTGTGTCATCTCTAAGCCCAGCTTTGAGCTGTCCTTAAAATGAAAAGGTAGGTGTTGTGGTGTCTGCTGAGAAGTAAAGTCCTATAGGTGAGCTGCTATGCCCACGTGGAAGATGAGGCACTCACAAATGCACGTCTGCAAAATACAATTTATACAAAAGCAGTTCTCATCTTAAACATGAGGAAATAGCCAGCATAGAGATTAAAAAGTTGTTCTTAAGGAATGACCTGATTATTGGAAACCTGCTGATGAATACAGCCACCTGCCAAAACGTATCTCCTAAAAAAGACTCAATTCAGACTCAGGCCTGTGTCCAGTGGCATCTACACCTCAGTGAGTCTGGGTGTAAGGCAGTTTAGCAATCTAATCCTGTAGTAGTCTTGCCAATAGACTGGTAAAGGTAATACAGCATGCCTGAGCTACAGCCTTTGTTTTGGCTTGCTCACTCTGAAATCATCTCAACTGTGATGTTGGAGGAATAATGAGAAACATCCTGAACTCTTCTGTTTAAGCTGAGTTGGTCCCATGTTAGTGAGTGTTTTCCCTGCACCCCTAAGATAAATCCCCCTGCTTCTGATAAATAGAGTCCATAAGTAACAAGTGTCTATAAATAACGAGATTTTTTTTCCTCCAACCACAGGTTTTGTGGTGTTCGCAACGCTCGTTGTCATTGTGTCTTTAATTCTAATATGTGTGGTTGGACCTCGCCATGGACAGACCAACATTCTTGTGTACATAACAATTTGCTCTGTAATTGGAGCCTTATCGGTCTCCTGTGTCAAAGGTCTGGGCATTGCTATAAAGGAACTTTTTGCAGGAAAACCAGTGCTGAAACATCCATTGTCTTGGATTCTGCTGCTGAGCCTTACTGTCTGTGTGAGCACGCAGATCAACTATTTAAACAGGGCTTTGGATATATTCAACACTTCAATAGTGACTCCAATATATTATGTAATCTTCACAACATCTGTTTTAACTTGTTCTGCCATCCTTTTCAAGGAATGGCAACACATGGCGGCTGATGACATTATTGGCACCTTCAGTGGCTTCCTGACTATTATTATGGGGATCTTTTTATTGCATGCCTTCAAAGATGTTAACTTCACCCTAGCAAACCTGCCCCTCTCTCTGCGGAAGGATGATAGAGCAGCAAATGGCACTTTGCTGAGCACATATGACAGCTTTAATGATGATGAAGAAAGTTCTTCCTGCCTAGGTGAAATGCAATCCACTGAGAGTCTCTCAGCCAGAAGAAATGGAAGCCTGTCAGCCTTCTGAAAATATCTACGTATTACTTAAGAAAAGAACAATTCTGTAACCCTGGAATTTTTTTTTCCTGCTGTGAAATGTCTGAGCTTGTCTGGAAAGTCAAGTACTTTTTAACAGTATGTGTAGACAATCGTTGATTTTTGAGTTTGATTAGTTCGGATAAAGAACACTGAGACGTTTTTTATTTGCCTTACTTTTACTTTAAAAAGTACTAAAATGACCTCAGACCACAATTGGTTTTGTTGCTTAAGTTATGTGTAAATATTTTCATTCTTTCTTCTGTTTTTAAGATGTATTGCACTAATTACAATTTTATCAAAAATAAATGGCTTTATTTCTGCATTGGTGGTAAAAAGGTTGCAGCAAACCTGAATCTTTGTGCCCTGACTGACCACAGAGTGACTGTAACCATATTGAAACAGGAGCTGCAGCAACTACTCCTGTCCTGTTGGTAGAAAAGGGACGGCTTTGAAAATACTGGTTAGGTAAAGCTAAATGCAAAACTTGGTGGATTTGCATCCAAAAAAACCTCAGCTTTACCCAATTAGAGTAAGTGGGCAGCAGAAACAGGAAGGCTGGAGCTTGTGTTCTGCATGCATAGGTGAGATGGTAGCTGCTGCCAGGACAATTTATGCAGAAGGAAGGATCTGAATCATTACTAGTAGCCAAAGAAGCTGCTCCATCTTCTGTGCCAGACATCAGGTTCTGTCTGTGCTGCCCCATGCTGCCCTGGCTCTGCAGACCTGTTCCTGATGTTACAGCTTGAACTCCCAGAATTGCTGTTTTGTTTGCTGCAACACTGAGATTCTCAAAAAAAAAGAAATATTAATGACATTGCTTAAAAAAAAAGGGGGGGGAGGAGTGAGGCAGGTAGGTGGTAATTCACTCTAGTAAAGGCAGAAAATAAAAATTAGGGAAGAAGGTTTTATAAAAACTTTCTACCATGCATGTGAAAGTTGGAAACACTTGGGACAGAGACTAATAGTTACTGCTCTGTTTCATCAGGTTTAGTGCTTACTGCTTCAGAGAAATTAAGATTTTTCCTAGGGCAGAAAAAACCGAAATTACCACCTGTGAAATAAAATTCTGCTGCCTTCCTTTCTTATGTGTCATACAGGAGGAGTCAAAACAAGAAAAGTGTCAAAGTGTCAAAGTGTCAGAAGGTATCAAACAAGAAAAAGGCTTTTGGTAAGAACTAATCGGAAATGAAAAAAGTTACACCTTTTGTGCACCTTGCTGCATTTTTCCTTTTAGGTAGAAAAGGTTATACCAGCAAAGAATATTTAGCTCCTATCAAGTCTATAATCCTTTTTGAAAAATAATAAAAATTTACATTATAAAAATGGGAAACAAACATCTCCTAGGACTAATGTCTGAATTGGCTTAAACTTTCTTCCCCCTCAGTAATCATAAAGTATGTATTTAATAGCAGTTTTAAGATGTTAAGAGACCAATTCTTTTACTGCTGAAAGTTAACTGGTAAGAATTAGAAATTATTCACATCATGATTAGTTATTTTAAACAGTTCTTAAACAAAAAATCAGGTTTTATTAATTAACCATTTCTGCACCAGTGCCAAGCCAAAATCTCAGGCGGGTGAAACATCCTTAAACCAGCGATGATGTCAGCAAATTAGGAAAGTTGTTCATTTGCTTAACTGAAGCTGGAAGCACAGGGAAGCAGCTGGCTGACCAAAAGTCTTCTGTGAACTAAAAGACTGTTTCTGAAAGAAAATCTGTAAAACAACTTGTAAACAAGGTGGTGTAACAAAACATGAGTGCTCCTGACTTCTGTCTCCCACGCACCGGGCAGCCTTGTGTACACTCCCACCATGACAGACACCAGTCCAGAATGGCAGCTCTCACGCACAGATGTCGTAGGGAAACCTGTGATTGTGGAAACTTGCTGATAGATTGCCTGGGAAATCTCCATCCTGTTTTGCTGAGGAAATTTCAGTTAATTTCTTTCCTGAGAATCGAGTTCTCTGCCACTCCCATACCTACATGTTCCTCACTTCCTGTGTACCTCTTTGGTCAGATGCTCATTTCTACCCACTGTTGGAGTCAATTCCATGCCTGTGAAGCACCTGGAAAGAGCTGAGCAGGAGAAAAGATGTGCTGTAACCTAGCCATGAACTACTAAGAAGGAAGGAGGAAAACCAGGTTCTCAAAGGGCTGCATTCTTGGTTTCACAGTATAGGTTAGAAATACTAACCCAGTAACATCTCCACAAATCCATATCCTGGGTCAAACATGTAATTATCTGTCTGCTTTGGCCATCTTAACATCTTGGTTAGGGCTGATCCCAAAGCCAGCTGACAGGATCCTGGAGTAAGCAAGCAGGAGTTACTACTTTTGGCTGAATGGTTTGCTTTAAAATTCAACTTCGATAGTTGCAAAGTTTTGCAATTTTACTGATACAGTGTTTGCATTATACAGCAAGTGTAATTTAACAAATACTTTCCATAATAAATAATGATTAACATCATTAGAGTTTATGTACTGGGAGAGATTACACCTGATCACTGTAGTCAAGATTCTCATAAACAAGGATTCCTCATCACTTGTAAACGTGTTTGGGTACACAGGTATGTACTGCAAACCAAAATATAAACTGTGTTAAAGCTCTCATTAGGAAAAAGTAAACAGTCCCCCTTCTAATCAATCAAACTTCCACCTTTTTAAAAGATTAGAATCGTATTGGTCACCTCCATGTTAAATAACTTTGAAACAAACACTTCAAATAGCCTTCATTTCCATAATTACTGATCTCTGAGAATAGATTTGCAAAGAGGGAAAAGAATCAACTGACTAGAAAATTATTCACAAAGCACCAGCAGAGTTTCTTTTGTTGTTTTTTCTCTTTTCTTTTTTAATAAAGGCAAATTAAGCAATTAAGGCTCTAATACAAACAATTATGCATTGATTTCTAAAAATTTTTTCTACAGAACCGTTTTTTACCCTCCACAGCCATTATTTCTGTAGCTTCAGGGGAAAATGATACCAGTCCAGTCTAAAATGGCCACCTCAGACAGGAATGCGAAGAGATTTCAAAAATCTTACAGGTTTTTAATCAAAGTGTATAAAATTTTAGTCTAGAAAAATAAGTATGGATTGTATACAGTCACTGTGCTTGGAGACTGGAGAGAACAGTGTGCCACTCAAATGGCACAGGCATACTGGAAAAATGCAGATGAGAGTAGTCTTCAAAACTGTTGGTGTGGGTTTTGTTTCTTGCTCTCTTTTCCTCACACTTTTAGCCTAAAGAGGTGCAAAAAGTACTGTTAGGTGAGAATCTAGTTGCTGGCAAGGGACTGATGAATTGGTGGCTGGAAGCAGCGCACATGTTCCACGGGAGTGCTCTCTCCATCGCCGGACTTCAAATACTTGTCCAAAATAGCAATTATTTCATCATTTAGAATCTGGAACTTGCGGATTCTCTCAACCATTTTCTTCAAAGGCTGCAAACATCAAAAGAACAAACCCAGGAATTAGCTTTGGATATGAAAAGCCTTAGCCAGAAACCCAGCAAATGCTGTTACCTCATCTCTCCCAGCAATGTTACAAATGTTTCCCTTGCCACTTCTAAGCCAGTGGAAATACAAGGCGCATTTTGGTTTTTGACAGTGCTGCTTTGGGTACAAAGAAGCTCAATTTACAGCTGCCTTGTCATTTTGGGAATGAACATACATAAGATGGAAGGCATTAAGAAAATCTTATATATTTGTGACATCAGAATTCTACTCGACCAGTCTTCCAACCCCAGCCTTAATCTTTTGTTTCTGAAAATCCTGGTGCCCTCATTTTCAGCAATTCATTCTAATAAAGGATTGCCACATCTACGCTGCATCTGAGTACAAACAGCTCAGAGTTGTCTTTATTACTAAAGCAAACGCAGATGTTTTCAACTCACCACATTCTTGATAACCTCATCTTTGCCATCGTGCTTTTGGACTTTCAACAGGTGGTAGCAGAAATCCAACACGTCAAAGCGCCGCTGCTGTCCCAAAAGCACAATGATCATACATCCAGCCCAGTGCAAGCCATCCCCAAAGCACTGCCTGGAACAGGAAACACACCACAGAGCAGGTTTTAGCTACATCTTCAAAACACAGTCACAGCAAACACTCAGTAGTCAGCCACGTCACTAAACAATAAATATGTTAGACATTCATCTAGGAAGCAAAAGCTCTGGTATATTAATTATCATTGGAGATATCACAAGCAATTCAAATAGATGCTTAACAAAAAAACAGAACTCTCCCTCCTCCTTGAATTTCACATAACAGAGTTACTCCAAAAACATTTACTCCCCATTAGACTGCTGTGGCGTTACATTTCATTTTCAGTGGAAACAACACTTGCAAAGAAAACAAAGTGGGAATTCAACACCACTCTGCTCCTTTAGGCTGCAGGCATGAAAGGAAGTAAATGTCCTATGCTCTTTTCTAATTGCTCAATAAAAAGCATGCGACAGCTCAACAATTTTTCAAAATAAATATATTCTCAAAACCAAGAACAAACAACAGTTCCTGGTTGACTTGTGTTAATCATGTTAAATTCCTGCTCTTAAATTCAGAGAAGAAATACTTGTTAAAGTTAGATGCACAAATATTCTGCTATTTTATTTAAGCTGGGTGTCCATAGGGGCATGACCCCTATTGAAAGACACATGCTAGGTCACAGGATCATTCATTATACACTGGCAATACTTAAAGTAGAGGGTTATTTTCACTACAGATAACAATAGTGTGAAAAATGCAGAATGTATGGCTCTACGCAGATAATTACTATATGTATTATGCTAGGTTGGAAAGTTATGCTGTAGTAACATTTTAATAATATAGTAAATGTAGTTTTGTAATTGAAATTAAGCTTTAGTAGTTAAAATAGAAAATATGTGTGTGTGGTATTCTTTTTGCTCAAGAGAAGGAGAAGATAATCAAGAAATTCTTCACACAGAGATAACAATTACAAAAACCCCTAAATCTTCCAGAGGAGAGGAATTTATGGCTTTCCTTATCAACAAAAAACCGAACTTCTCCAAACTCAACTTAGACTTCAAGGCGCCTGGGATTAACAGGAATTCCTCAACAAGTACCGGACGAACTTCTTGTTTTAAATAAATATATGCATATTCATGAAGTGATTTGTGTATGCAACAGGTTACCCCTCTTAAGGAGGGAATTCTTTTTTATCGGGGTCCTTCTCCTGGCTCACTTTTGTCCAGAGACAGGTACCCAGCCCGGGCTGTAACTTTTTGCTGTTATTGTCTCTTTAATTGTCCTAACTCTAATTGTTTAATCTTTATTACTATGCTTGTATTATTTTTTTTTTCATTTTATTTTTAGTAAACTTTTATAAATTTTTAAAATGAGTGATTGGCGTTTATAACAAATAGTATCTGTGTTCGTGGATGATGAGCCCCTCATGGTGATGGCAGCACTTCTCCCTGGTTCTGCACTAAGCTCCTGCAGGCAGGCACAGAAACGCCTCGGTTCCAGCCCCGCGGCCACAACAGGACAAGCCAAGCACTGTTGCCCACAGGGGCACTGCGGGCAGCTGGCAGCACGTACTCCACAGTGAACTCGTGCGTTCCCACGGGGATGCAGTAGACAAACTGCATTGCGCTCCAGAGGCGGTGGAATTCCACACACTCATCCACGTGCATCACCCCGTTGCTGGGCAGCGGTCCACGCCAGATGGGATCGTCCAGGAAGGAGCGGATCCTCGTCAGGATGACCTCAAACATGGACAGGCCGCAGCAGAGGCGTTCTTTGGTCAGCAAGTCCCCTTCCCTTGCAATTGCTATTTGCTGAAGTGGAGAGGAACAAAGAGAGAAACAAAGCGTAAAATCTGGTCAAAGCCACTTCACCCCAGAATTTTCTTTTAAAAAATAAATACAGTACATTTTTCAGTTTCATGTGGTTTATTCCAGGAGAAATGTCTTCTGATTTAAAGTGAGGTCAGACACTGCTAACCTGGGGATCAGATCAGTGGAAAAACATCCAGAGAAAATTGTAAAATTCTTTTTAAGCAGACACACTTAAAGTAAGCAACACTAACTGCAGTAATGCTAGTCCTGGATTTATCTCAGGGAAGTTTAAAGAATTCTTTGTCTGAATGGAGGCAGAAAGCAAAACAGAAGAGTTCAGTGCTCTGCTGTAGCTCCTGAGTGCGCTCTCCTGCACACCTCCCTCAGCTGCTGCTGTTAGAGATGAGAAAGCTCCAAAGAGGGGCACCAACAGGCTCGGACAAAACCCAAAAGAGAAATGCTGCTTGTGCTTGTCCCAGCTTGTGCCATCACACAGACAGCTCTCTCCTAGTGCAGCAGCACCTAGTGAACTGCAGCGCCTACAACGACTAAAGCAGTCTGAGCTCTGCTTCAGGGCATTCTGCTCTTACTTTCTACTATTCACATCTCAACCACTAGTAAACTGCTAAGATTAGCGGGGGATAATGCACCCTCACACCAGGAGAAAGGGAAACGGTGCTGAGGCTGCAAAGGCAGTTCAAGAATGTTCTCTTTGGTCATTGTTTCCAGGAGACCTCAACTCAAATGACAGCTCAATTTCCAAGAGTTTCTAAGTGGCTGAAAGAGTGACAAAATGTTTTAAAAACATATATAGTGTACACAAGAAAACGGATTGCTTTTCATGGAATATGCAGGAGGAGCTCCCAGGCTGGAGCTTACACTGGGAGGGTATCTCATGGTAAACATACATACCAATTAGCATTTTCCCCTAAATGTATCACTTCTGCCCCAGTCTCAAATGTTTTAAACTTTTATTCTTTAACAGCTTTTTCCAAATGTATGGATCTAAATAAAAATCATTTGTGTCAACAAGCTGGATGTGCAGGTTGAAGTTCTTACAGAACCATCAGGACAGGCTTTCTGATGCTCAGAAATTTCTTGGATTGCCTCTGACACAAATGAGAAAGATTACCTGGGGTGTGCCAAGCCTTTCAATGAGAGGAACCAAATGTAGTGAAGCATATTTTGATTCCAGTCTCTTCATTTTAGCATCAAGTCTTTCGCCCTCTGAAAGGAAAAAAAAAGTGAATAGAGAAATCATAAATTGCAATTAACCAAGAGAATTCTTATTTTAACACAATCTTTACCCAGCAAAGAAGAAAACTGTGTTCTTATTAGAAAATTTAACTATTAAATAGCTGGTTAATCTTCCATGCACTTTTAGAGAACACACATATTTTAAAATGCTACATTGCATGTGCAAACAGAAAGGAGGATTTGTAGCAGAGTACATCTAATTAACTAAATTCAAGGAAGAATATAAGGCTCTGTTATGCTGCTGTTGCCAAGATATTTGGTCCCCACTTGTACTAAGACAACTAAGTTGTCTTTATGCATAAAATGTTTGTCTCTAGAAGGTGAGGTAAAATGAGGATGCAATCTTGTGTATAGCAAGGCTAAAAAGCAGCTGGCACTTCCTCAACACTGGCAAGTGGGAAATGTTCTCTGGCAAATGGGAAAATACCATTTACAATGGTCTGGTTAGTTTTATGCAGAGATGCAAGTAGCTACTGTGAGCTTGGAAATATTCTCAGAGTTTTGTAGCTGATGAGATTTTTCCAAGCAGAACAAATCAGCTGCTCCAGCAGTGAGAAATGGAAAAGAAAGGAGACAGAGGAGAAACACAGAAAGAAGAGAAGGCAAAGGGGAGGGGGAACAGGTCACTTTCTGATGATGAAACATGAGGAGAGCAGATACCAGAGGAAGCAATCCTGCAAATATTCACTACTGCATTACTCAGTTTAGTGCAAAGCAAGTGAAAAACTACAGGGACCACCTTTATTGACTTACTTGCTGACAGACTCTCTACATTCAATTTAACTGACAATTCTATAAGCTAAACAGCAGCTTCAAAAAAGCCTCTCACTAAATCCACAAAGCAGGATAATACTGCCCTGGGCATCCATCCTGCTTTCTTTCATGGCATTCCTCCTCTTCCCCTTGTAATTTGCACAGAGCATCGCCAGGAACCATTTGTTTTTTCAGCCAGGCAAACAGACCTGGATCTGACACCTCTGTCCTGTAACTACCAGGTGGTCAAGGGTGGCTGGAGGTGGTTACTGGAAGCACAGCAGCAGGAAGGGAAAGGGGAAAGCATTACCCAAGGAAGGTATTTTCACTTTGCCCGTACCTTTCACGTGAACCCTGGGCAGGATGTTTTGGAATGGCGCTGCGTGCAACAGGTCACACACTTCCTCCAGAGACTGGCACAGAAAGAAAACGAGAGGCATTTAGGACAGAAGCATCAATCCCCAAAGCCCGCCAGACACCCACAACGGGATTCCAAAGTGTTATATGGAACAGGTAGAATTCGCGCCATTTTTTGCATGATATATATATGTATATAATATTAAATAGTTGTTAGGATGTACCCTTTGGCATTAGAAGCCTCCCCCTTCTCAGGCAAAACTGAGTGTGTGTTGAAACCTGATTTACAAGCAAGGGGATGTGGCTCGCCAGGAGATGGGGAGACACCAGGCGCTGATCACCATCAGGAACATCCCCCCGGGCCGATACATGTGAATACTCTGTTCCCCTAAATTTCATCAAGAGTTTCCACGACACCGGACTTCGAATTTCTCTGCCTTGTCGCCGAGAAGGAAATCTCATCAACTTATGGGACTTTGAATGAAATAAAGGACTGAATGCCGAAATCCTGGCCTCAGGCAAATTTTTCCCTATAAAAATCGCTTGTACCAGGATGGTGGTGTGGGGGCATAGAGTGAAACCTCTGCTGAGGCTGATCTCCGTGTCTTGCACCCAGCGCCGATCCCGGGCTCGGCACTGTCCTTTTCCGTGTGGCTGGCTAAGTTAGATCTCTATTGCTAAAATAAATTCTTTTTATTTTTTTAATTTGGCTGGATCATTTTTCGTTTATAACACAAAGGCAGGCCGATGCCGCTGCAGAAACACCAGAGGGCAGCCGGCCTCTGCCACCACGGCAGGAGCCGCTTCCAGCTCTGCCTCTCCTCATGGGTCGCTCCCAAAGACCACTTCATGTCACCAGGTCACTCTGAACTCCCAAAGAAACTCCAGCAACTCCCCTCCCGTCCTCAGCTGGCAGTTCATAAAGGACAGGGCATTTATTAAATGAACTAGTGCAGAATGAGTCATTTCGGTGGGAAAGTGGCAGACAGCTCCCGCACAGACAAAAGGGGGAAGAAGATGACTCAGTGCTTGGTTATTTTTACCAGAGCCACAACCCATTATCCTAATGGCAGCTTATCGCGGTGGGAGTGTCTCCCTGCCAGGCAGGCTGAGACACACGACAACAGCAGAGAATCATGTCTTAGGAAGTATTCTACATCTTTAGGGACAGGGGAAAGGAAGACAGATGTCTCCTGTTTCTTTGCTCCTGTGTGTACACACAGGGAAGATGCAGCTGACCAGAAGCAGATGCATGGCTTTGCTACGACCCACTCCTTAGTTTTGAAGCAGAGACCCCACTAACCTGTAATCCCTCAACACCGATATTAGAAAAGTTGTCATCATCCATACTCTTAGCAAGGCTATGGTGCTGGGGCTCATGCACCTTTTCCAGCTCCTTTTCTAATTCCTTGCTGTCAACCAGGGAAATGCATGAGACCCACCCACTACCACAGATATACTCAGAATTACACCCCACTAAAATCTAGATTAGCTATGAGGGATGACCACAATGGAAAATTATTGAAATACACGACAGGACATGGGGGCCTGACTGAGGACAAAAGCAAGAGGAGAGGCAGGGAGCACATCGGTGACTGGATGTGTGTGTGGGGTGTGTGACTGGAAAGGGTAACCTCGGCGGTGTCCCAAGGAAGGTACCTCCATGCTGGTGTCACTCTGGTACACCCTCAATCCTCCCAGGAGGGAGTGACGGCCCTCGCCTGCCTGGCCTTGACCACGCACCCACTCAGCCTGAATCCAAAGGAATCCAGCTTCTCTGTCTCAGCTGTGCCGTTACTGATGACAGGTTTGCTGCGTGTCCCCCGGCCCTACAATTACACTCCACCATGAGGGAGGGATCCTCTAACACCATGAGCAGGAATCCTGAGGAACAGCATGTCTTCGTTACCTTATCTAACACTGACAGCTTTAATACACCCTAGAGAAGCCTTCCATGAGGGTTTATTTTTGTCCAACAGCAGGCCCCCAGCCAGCTTGCTGAGGAAATGACGTGGCTGGTTTGCAGTCAGCAAAGATCTCTGCATGCTGCCCAGCCTCAGCAGCACCATGAGAGTGCACAGCCTGGGCAGGGTGCCTGTATGCACAGCAGGAAGAGACCCCCCCACCCAACATTCAACAACACCATGCGGGTAAAAAAGGGAAGCCAGCAGACCTGCTGCTGTTCTGATCCATTACCAATGCCCACCTTTCCTCTGTAAGCACCCAATAGCATTGAAAACAAAGAAATTACAGGTCTGGGCATCTTGTTTGATCATCAAATAGTAATAACATGGGAGAAGGGTGGGAAAAGAAAACTGGAGGTAGGGATAAAGATCAATTGTAGCACTGTGCTGTCAGCTGTGGGCAGGTTTACACAGTGTAAGGTAAACTCTAGATATGTCAGAAGCAGCTGAAAGACTGACACATTTCAGAGTTTTGTTCAAGCTAGGACAGATGAGTGAATTTCTGCACCACTGTCAGCCATCCGAGCAGCCAGGAGGACGCCCAAGGATGTCGACGTTAACCTTGTGATGTTTCAGACCTCAACAGGAATGACATGCAGGAAAGGAATACAGCAGCACCAGATGCACAGCTCACTGACATAAAGAGTGGCCACACTGTGACTGGCTGCAGGAGTGGCATATGTGACTGTAATTTATGGTGAAGATTGCAATGTCAGATCCTCAGGTACCACGCAAGAGGCAACGTCTCTCACCCAGCAAAGTCAGGCATCGCTGTATCTAACAGACATGAAAGCCCCTGCAAGGCTGTGAGAGATAAGTGCAGGGAACTGTTCCTACCCATCTGCCTATCAGTAACAGCAAACTCACAGATTTCAACCTTGTTATTGATGACGTTAGTCACAAAAATATGAGAGTACATTTTGAGAGACAGATGGATTTTAAACTAGCACAGCAGGCACCTACCAGACTCTGTTCAATGAGGAGGCAAAACAGGACAGCATTTCCCACTTCCCGCAAATTCTGGAAGCAGACAGTCTTCAGTTCTGCATATTCAACAATGTCCTTCAACTGATGGTGAAAAAACTCCAAGATACCTGAAATCAGAAGAGAAGTGAAAAAAAAAGTCTTAGGAGCCAGAGCGAATCTAGTGATGACCACACAGGCACACTGTTACCTCAGGAAAGCAGACAAAAGATACTGGCCATGTGAATAAGAGTCATAGAGACCAGGATTAATTTAAATGTCTGCTTCAAAAGCCCTTTTCTAACCAATTTGTCTATTCAAACGGTGCCCAAATGCACCTCCATACACTGTTTGAGAACACAAATAACCACAGGCAGAGGTTTAGACTCCCCTCTCCATGTATCAGCACATGAGATTTTATCTCCAGACGTGCAGCCTAGAGGAAACTGAAAGGAGCAGCATTTAAATGCATTAAAACTCAGAGATTATGAAGTGTTAAGCCAGTGCACTGACCTTTTTAACTGGATAAATCATGCAAAGTGGAGTGCCTAACTTATCACTCCTGGAAAAGGGAACCGGTATAAGAGCTAAGAAAAAAAGACCCAGGAGCAGGAAGAGAAACTAGAGCTCTCGTCTGCTTTAAGCCCTGTTCCAGCCACCATTCCCCAACCTGCTGCACTACTGACACACTCAATTCACAGCTGCTATTTTCATGGATGACAGAGCCAGCAAGGAGCTGAGAGCTCAGATACAGGGAAGAAGGGTAGTGTCAGGCTGTAACTCCGACAGTGCCACAGGGCCAGAGGTGATCTGTGACCTCTCAAAGCAAATACAGAGATCACAAGTCAAGCTCTGCAGGCAAGGGTACAGATCCTGTCACCAGATCCTGCTGACAAGAGCAACCAGAACACAGTTTCTGTCAAAGTTTTGCAAAAGCTGTTAAAATACAGCTAAAATTATGATTTTCAAACCCACATAGTTTACATAATCATGTGTCTTTTCCATCAAACTTCTCCTAAACAATGGCGATGAGTAAACATGCTGGTGGACTTCCAGTCCTTGCCCTCCAGACCCAGAAAGGCTGTACAGTCCCTTGGTTAGAGAGAAGCCCAGGAAACAACAGGCTCAGCAGCTTCTGCAGAGACCCAGTCTGGCTATCTTTCAGAGGTTAAAGCCATGTGCAGGATGGGAGAGGAAGAGCAGCAGGAACTACAGTAGGTCAGACAGCTCTTCAACTTCTTGCAGGTTAATCCTTAGCAGCATGGCTCCATCTTTCTGCACAAGCCTGTCCCTTCCAAAAAGCCACCAAAACACTTGACTGAGAAGAAAATGCATCATAAAAAGCTTTCAAATTGCATGCTGCACATAGCAATTCACTTCCATTACACTGAATCAAGCCAGATCAATCTCCACCCAACTGCATCTAAAGCAACTGAGAGAAGACAAGGAAAGAGAACACAGATGCCCTTCAGCACCTTCCCATGAGCTCCTTTGACACAGCTGATGAACACTTGTCGTGCAGGAGATCACACTTGGCTATCTACCCAGTGAGGCAATGGCTGGAGAGAGCACACAAACATTAAATCCAGCCTGCAGCATATCTCTTCCAAGGAAATTCCTCAAATTCAGAGGTGTTGGAATGCATGTAATAGAAACCTCCGAGTCCCTCAGAGAGAGAAAGGAATGCAGGGTTTGAATTGTAACCTTTAGAGAAATTGAAATACATTAAGCCACACAGACATGAAGAGTGTAAGTTCAAGTTTTAAGTAAGTAGAAATATATCTTAAATGCCTTAAGAAACTGTATTAGCTAGTAAAAAGCCCTAAAGCCTAATTTACTAGTTTACAGTAGTGTTACCTTTCACAAAATTAACTTAGTTCTAGGCATAATGAAAACATAGCAGAACACTGCTTGCATTTCTAGCTACAACAGATAGATATGCATAGATTTTGTGTAAGAAATGACACTGCTTTCACACATTAGAATCAAGCTTGGCTAGGTGCAGGAAGAATGTTTTAGAATTGTGTTTTTAGCTTATTAGACGATTTATGAATAAAATCCCCCTGTACTGAGGTGAAAAAAAGGAAGAAGGAAAAAAAAAAAGGGTGTGGGAGCTGCTGCTGCTTCTGCTCAGCACATTGGGACTCTATTCCAGAAAGCTTTTAGCACGGACTTTATTACTTTGAACTCTTCACCTTTGAGACTGATGTATTCATGCAATAAATAACTTTACAGCAACCAACAGCTGCTTTTGTCTCTTTGAAGACCCAAGAGCCACTCAAAACTTGACACAGAAGAACTTGAAAACATACAGTGAAGGAAAGAATTACATAGGTAACCCATACACTTCTACAGAGAGCCTCATATCATTAAAATTAGTAACACAAAACATCTGTAAAGTGCATGATGAGAGGATGTACATCTGGCTCTGTTCCATCTCAAAGAACTGTCTGTCAATAGAAAATTAACAGCAAATGAGTGTTTCCACGTGTATTCACTGAAGGTGAATTTCAGACCTAACTTTTGCACTTTGGTGACTTCAGAGAAGAACAGAACTGAAAAACTGATGGAGAAAGGTCAGACATAGTGAGTGCTTGCTGAGCTTAATTTCTTCCAAGGTAACACATTTACAACTAGCTAAAAAGCAAACAATGCCAGCACATCACCAATTCCCACCTCCCCACAATGCAGGCACTGTGGAATGGAAAAGCTGTGGGAATGGCTGTCAGTGCTCACTGAACACTCACTGCAGGATACCAGCCAGTCACAATCCCCTGCTGTGTGAGGAGCAGTGAATACTTGTGTTTGTCATTTAAACAGACCTGCCCACCATGGCAATGGGATGCTGCAGTGCCGAATACCAGCACTCCCATTTTAAAGATCAGACTGAAAAGGTTGAAAATTTTTCCCCAAAAAGTTTTTGATGTTAGAAAGAAAATGCAAAGTTAGGGAACAGAAATCAGGTTTATCACAAACTTCCAGTGTGTTTTAGTTACACACCGTAGTCTTTCTTTTGTGTTTGTTGATGAAAGGATTTCCACATCTAGAAAGAAAGGTTTTCTAAGGATGAACTGCAAGAAGCCAAATACCTTCCTCATTCCGAGACTTTCTGCAAACACAAGTCTGATGTGTTATCCTGGACTTAAGTCTGTGCCTTGGAGGAAATCAAACTAGAACACCTACTGATGTTTCTGGTCTTACCATCTGTGCCACATACACAGAGATTGATGGTGAACCAACAGAAGGCCTGGAAGACTCCCTGAAACACCATGAGGAACTGTGGACTTCTCCACAGGGTCACCACAGAGAGAAAGCACTATCCAAGCAAACAGGATATTGGTGACATGCGTGGCCATGGACATGCTCTTCCCATTAGCTTGTCTGGTGGGTGGGGAGCAGCTTGGTGAGAAACAGAAGCTGAGCAGAACAGCAAGGAAGATTCTGCTGCTGCAACATGGAAACAACCAGTGGTCATGACAGGGATCGAAAAGAGTAGGGTTTTCAGATTCCATTCAGTCTCCTACCCAACCTGTGAATTTTGTGGGGAGTTTCAGGAAAAAAGGCTGACATCTGGAAAGATAAGAATTTTTTTTTCACGAGCAGTGAAATCCTGAGAATAACTCATTTCACCCGAAGCAAATATAAAGGAGCAGGATGGCACAGAGAGAAATCATGAGCAGCACAGAGAACTGTGACCAGAAATAAGAGACTCATACTGAAAGTGTGAATGAAACCAAAATGAGACATTAAGTCCACTCAAAAGCAGCATGACAGTCAAAGAGGCTTGAGGTTCATACCATAAAAATTACTCGCTGTCTTTTACAGTCACTCCAGGTGACAGAGCTCCTCTCAAAATCCTTAACAAAGTTCCTTATTTCTTCACTCAAAGCCCCAGTCTCCATATACAGATATATAAATATGCACACCCACACGCATTCATGAACAAATTGTGATATTATTTTGAAAATCTGACAGCCAGTATTTAGCATGCAGGTGTTCCAAATGCTGCCATCATTAGTGTACTTCTTCCCTTTAGATCAAGAGCTTGATTTACCAGCAAAACAAAAGAAAGTTTACAGAGCTACACAGGCTATTTCTGATGAAAGACCAATCTGCTCCCCAGTGGAGTCCTGTGGCAGAAATACATCATCATGTTTTCATTAGTGTTTGAGCAATGCCATTCCAAATTACACTCTGTGCACATTACACAGAGGTGTATTTTCATGAAAGACTGTGCATGCCTACTAAAGCCCTGGAAAAAGAACAAGTGTCTTAGGAAAGTTAATTTCACTTAATTGCCTGCAACCTTCCTTCTTCCTCTAATTCTGTTTGTGGGTGGAATTCATAAGTTACTGAATTAGTTATATATACACAGAACTTTGCAAGGTAAATGAATCAAGGTTTTTTGCTCCTCCTCTCCAAGAAAGCAATTTTAATTAAATCCCTCTATTCCTGCAGATGGGACAACATTAGGTGTCATAACAATTGATTACATAATCCCAGTTTCTGATTTGCACAGATCTCAACAGAAGCAAAGACTGTTGCTATAGAATAAATCAGTAAAATACAGTAGATTAGTAAAGGATTAGGTTCCCTCTCTGCTTCCAAAATCCTATCTCAACAGCACTCAAACAGCAGATGCCAAGTTTCAGCTGTGCAGTCTGTACACTGATTAATTTAGGAAGTCAGAGCAAATCAACACATGCAACTCAAAGCTGGTTGGATTCCTTCACTTTGGTCACCTTTCATTTCTCAGTTCACACCTACAGACTGAAATCAAACAGAGCTTGTAACAATTCTGGTACCTAAAAGATTAGGATAAAAATGAGGCACTAATTATAGAACTGAATTTCTGACTATAAACAAACTGGACCTTGATTATTATTCTTGGTCTAGTTGTGTTTTGGGTTATTTTCTGCAAAGAACTGACTTGACTATTATCAAATAAAATCTACTAATCTGCAATAGCACAGCTGCTCCCAAGAAACTGGGTGCTATAACCACCTTTAGTTTATGTTCACTTTCATAGAGACCTTCAAATGCTGCATCCAAATACTTCTTTGGCTTACAAGAGGCACCGTTAACTCTGCCTATCAACAGTGCTGCCATTCATTCCCTTCAATGGAAATATTTATCAGGTTTAAGCATATACATGTATCCAGGACTTATGACCATGGAGCCTGTGCACTGTATTCATTTTGCTAGAAAGAAATATTCAATTTTTCTGCATATCTAATGAATTCTTAACGCCCTCTTAAAATCATCAAGGTGATCTGGGTTTCCCCTAAATTCTTTCAAACAGTCTGTCTTCACTGGACAGGTTTCAGGAAGACCTATGAATACATTTCCTTCATCCAGTGTGGACTTAAGCCATTGTGCCCTCACCTGAATTATTCTCCTCCGTATCTGAGGATGATCAAAAACCTGGGATAACATGTAGAACTACAAACCCTTCTGCTATGCCCCAAGTGATGCTCCCCTCACAGCTTCCAGCCACTGCTGCCCTTCAACATGCTTCCCCGCCCAGGCTTGCTGCAGTTCCTATTAGACTCTGACCTGAAATATTCCAGAAAAAGAAAGGGTGGAAGACTCTTTTTTGCCAGCCTGCTGTGCAGAAACAGCTCCCAAAGTGTTGCCAGCAGCACAATCAGTCCAGGGAGAGATGGGAACACAGCAGCCAATGGGGCACAGGGCTTTGGAGGAATTCCCCAAAATGCCATGCCAAACTGTGGGATTTCAAGAGGTCATGGCCTGGAATAACAAATGCTTTGTCCTGCACCAGCTTTGAGTGTTCTGCTTCTTTGGTTTGATTTTGTTATGTTACTTTTTTTTTTTTTAAGAAGAAACATGGAAATGTTACACTTATGAAAAAATACACAAATTGGCTACTTTCTCATGAAGTTTATATCTTGCTAAGGTCATTGATCTTTTAAAAACTTTATTTTGGAGGGGTGGTACACCAGTGACAAAAGCCTCATCTCACAGCAGAGCTGACAAACTACTTTTCTTCATGGTATTCAAGGACACTTCAGAGTGACAGGATACTCATTCAGTAAAAGCAGAAATGACATGTTCAAATACTCAAAAAACAGCAGAAGAAAATGTTACCTCCAAGATGAAATTTCAAGCTTAAACTCTTACAAGGCAAATATTCCTTTAAGAGCTTTAGCAACTTTAAAAGGTCCCTTTTAAAATCCTTATGCCTAATGTATTTTTAGACAAATATTTTTATGACTACAAGATGAACAAGTTCCCCACTGCTTTAGACGGTTCCTATGGAAACAAACCCATTGGCAAAGAGGAGTCCTGAACAACTCTGATGCCACTGTCTGTACCCTGCTCCTTTTAGCAGCAATAAATCACCATTTAGAAATCCACAAGTCTAGAAGGCTGATTATGAAGGGGCCAAGGAATTGCAATCAGCAGAGTCCAAACAAAACTCTCCAACTGAAAAGTCTGAAGTGCATGAAAGAGCTAGAGGCTTACTTACTGAGTGTGCTTAAATCACTTTGCACATGGAGAATGGCCTCAGGAAATTAATTCTGAATTAATAAATGCATGTTACATCAAGACAGATGAGAATCTACATACTTCGTCTAAAGTCTGGAATCACAGTTTTGGTCTGTATATGTAGGTTGTGCCAGTTATAAAGAAGTTATTAAATGATTTGTTATGAAAGAACAGATGCAGCACACAGACATAGCCCACAGCACTCAGGCTTACTACAACCAACAACTTCTGAGGAAGCTTTTGGAGGCAGAAGAAGGAACAGACAACAGTTGGTGTGTACTGGCTTGCATCTTCTGTGACAAAACACATAAACAAGGTGTGGCAAAGACTGCTAAAGAGGAGAATTTAGCACAGAAGCGAGAGGACTGGGACTCAAAGGGAGCATGCTTTGAGCCTGCCCTTCTACAGCCTGGCAGTTCCTCTCCCAGTGAAGGCTAAAATCTGCAGCACATCCTCATCACTGAGAATGTATTCCTTCGTCAGCCGGTGCTGCTCCGAGGGCAGACAGCTCCATGATGGGGAGGTGTCAGAGAGCACAGGGCAGTTTCTCCCTGATGTGAGACAGCAATGGAGGTGCCCTGATCTTCCCAAGCCTCTTCTGTCTGGTGACTTGGAAAGGAAAGGGAGAGATGGCACGACTGTGCTATAAAAGCTGTCTGCATTTCTTGGAAGAGACTCTCCAGGGGGTTATTACGTGTCCTCTGCTAGAAATAGTTCAGAACAGGAAAACTATATGTGTGAAGACAAAACCTGACAGGAATAGGGGCAGTAAAGGAGCAGAGAATCAGGTGGGGTTTTGAGATCCAGTCCAATTCTAAAACTAAGTATGATATGCCATTATAAAACCAAGAGTTGCTTTGATCTCTTGGTACAGTAGGCATCTAAACAAATGGGATTTCTTATGGAAGAGTAAATACGAGGTCAAAGTAGTTTGTTACCCTTGCACCAGTAAAGCTCTTCCTTTTCTATAGGATGGATTGTCTTTCAACCTTAAGAGAAAGGTTTCTCCTAAAATCCCTGGCCATCTCCTGCCAAATATTTAGCCCTTACAGGTGAGGATTTCTGGCAAGCTTCCTAATGTCACCTGTAGCATCACAGATCCTGGTGATGCATTATCTCTATTTGAGAATACCTACTGCTTTTGCAGTCAGACCTTAATGAATGGCTAAAAGCCTCAGAGAGATTATTTTTATACTCCTAAATACCATGATTCATCCATTTCTATGCTCCAGGGAGAAAAACAGGAAGGAAACACTTAGTAAGACCTCAATTTCGTTTAGCATTGGTAATGAACGTCAAGCAAGCTGTGGGAAGCAGAAAAAACCCAACCTCATTCCAGAGTGGCATTTAATAAAACTAAGTGACTCTGGAAAAATAAACTCAGGAGGTGGGCGGCACATGGAAGGACTGATTTGTGTTAATTAGAAGTTGTGAAGGAGGAATATTTTGAAGGGGAAAGCAGATTCAGAATTTCAGTGAACAATGTGATAAATACTAATTAGCCAATTATTTCTCCATAGTGGCAAGCAGCTTTCAATGCCATTTCTTCTTCTGCAACTGTCACACCTCCTGCTGAGAGGCTAAGATGCACCCCACACAAGCCATAACTATTCTGGCAGGACCAGTTTACCTCCCAGCAGTATCACTCCTTTTATCTTGCGTTTGGTGAGGGCAAAGGAAAAGGGAATAGAGGCTGTTCCAGAGAACTGGGTTACCTAAATTAGACATTTAAACAGAAAAAATGTGAGAGGCTAACTTGCTGAGGCAAAAGCTCAGCACGCTTATGAGAAAGACAAGAAACAGAAACTATTGTGGACATCCCAGCTCAAGACCAGTCATGTCATAAGGCTGTCTGTATACAGATTGTCATCCTTTTGCCCTACATACAGAAGTCTTAAAACTTTCAGAAAGCACAGCATTCAATGATTCTTTTGATAGGAAAAAAACAAAAAAGAAATACAAAAGTAAAGTCAGGCTAAAATCTGATAATCAGGAGAAAAAGGAGGGAGAGAAAAACAGATAAAAAAGATTCAGAAGATAGTGGTTAGTTAGTATCATCTTATTAAGGCTGCTAAGGTAACATCAAACACAAACTAACCTGGAGAACCATACTCATGTCTTGGTAACCTACAAATCTTAGGCATCACTTCCATTAGGGTCTTGACATACTGAAGAATGGTCCCTTGTAACTAAGAGAAAACAGATGTATGTAAACATGTCAGTGCTGTTGAACTGTGAAGCTTTAAAACAAATTGCATTCAAATTATACATGAACTGAAACAGCTCTAAAAATCTTGCATTTCAATCTGCCAGTCACTATATTTAAAAAGGCAACTTTTTCAAATTTAAAGACTTCACATGGCATTAACCATCTTTGCTACAAGAAGAATGGCACAACAGCTAAGGCCAGGAAGGTAAAAAAGGAAAACAATTTACCACTAAGTTATAAAAAACCCCCTCTGATAAAACACAGCAAACCAATACTTGACACTCAAACCCTGAAAAATAGAAGTGTTTTCCTCTCTCCCTGAAGATTAAATTACAGCATTTTTTCAAGTAGGATTCAGCCTTTCTAGAACATCAAAAATGTACTTAGAACATTGTGGGAATTACTGTAAACAAACTGCCAAATGTGCCAAGTGCCTGAAGTACGATGATGAACACCACAGCTTTCCCTGGTACGGCGGGATTATTTTGGCAACATGCTCCTACAAGCAACAGGGAGGAAAATATAATTTCTTTGGCTTAAATTAACTGCAATGCACTGTGGCTGTATATATAGATTCTAATAGTATAGCAAACAGCCAGCACCTCAACCTCCTCCCGGTTACAAAGAAGGCCCTTTCCAACACAGGATACCCGGGCTGTGTGGATAATGTCTTCAAAACTGGCCTGAGCAGCACTGCTAATCAAGCACAGAGGTTAAACTCCTGTTGCTAAGGAGTGATGTCATTAATGAGAGCCCTGAAGTTAGGTGGCAGGCAGAAAGCACACTACAGCTGTTCTCAAAGAATATCAAGGAAGTGAATGTACAGTATGGTCTTTAAGTTGAAATAATTTAAAATACTCATAGTTTTCCAGGGCCTACCTAGTCCCTAACAGCTCAGGGCACAAATTGCATGAACGTGAATCTCCAATGAAGAATCCAAAGTTTTCAAAACACTGCTCAGGTCACAAAGGCACTTCTCTCTATTGCTCACACAAGACATTGAGTAGTGTCAAGCACAGCTTATATCAAATTTCAACATAAGTTATTTTAATTATTTTTATCCAGGATCTCAATTTCACTTTGCTTTTCCTGAGACATTTCCTATAAGAAACAATTTGGACTAGCAGAAGAATAAAGACAAGTAGCATACCAGGCTCTTGACAACTTTCAGCAATTCCTCCATCACCACAGCAATGCCCTGATATCCAAGAAGTCTACAGATGACTTTAAAGTGAGGGGGACCAACAAAATTCCTGTAGTTGCTATAAATGCTGGAATATGCCAAATTCAATGCCTAAAACAAGAAAACAGATATGATTAATGAAAATTTTGTCTGCCTGTATCTCAATAATAATGTAATTTGAATATAATTTTAAAGTACATTAAAAATGAAATAAAAACTTTGTATCTTACTGTCTTTGAAAGAGGTTTAACCATACAGTTTCTCTTTTGGCAGTTTCTCTTAAGGCAGGAACGTCAACAAAAATCTCTCTATTAGCAAGACAAATTTGTAAGCACTTTTTTTTCAAGCAGACATCTTCCATTTATCATTTATAAAGCCACAAACACTCTCTCTTTTGTACTTTTCCATTTACACAAGCATAAAAGGGCAAAAGTAGTCAATGCCATGTCCAGATCCCTGAATTTAAAGCACAGCTTCTATTTCTTTATCTTCCATTTTATGCATAAAACATCATGAAAGAAATTACTTTCATTTTCTGTTCATAACAGGTGTTTTAAGTCTTTGAGTACTCAACTACAAAAAAAAAAAAAAGCCATCTCTGCAACTAATTAATAAGGATCTTTCTTTTTCAAACCCCTTTGCTGTACACAAGATCAAAGCAAATCTAAGTCTGGGATATAACCTCATAGAAATTCTTCAAGACTTGTATAAATAGGACCAGGTGCTTTGCCACAGTCATGTTTACTTCCATGAAAGTGAACACAGCTGTACAGACTGATGTGATGTGAGGATTTAGGAACTGCTTGCTGAAGGTGCAGATCAGAGAGGGTTGGCCAAATGAGCACCCTCCATTTCTGCAAGTGGGTTGTTCTCCTAATACCCTGAAATTTAATTTTAGCAGGAATCTTGGCCACCTTTCTTAGTGTGTTTCCTACAGTTTTTTGAAGTTTCATTCTCTCTAATACACACATGGAAAACAGCACACTGTTAAACTTTCAGCTTCACACACAGCTGTAACAGAAGATTTTCCACGAAGAACATCCTCTTCAATGCAGACCCTGCCCTAAGTACCCATGCAAGTCAACACCAGATACTGTACACACATGGCATTAAGCTAATTGGAATTCAATTTAGAAAACTCGACCAAGCTCCTGAAGGATTTTATTCTCATAAAAAGACTTTAAAATCATCTTTTGAAGCAATCAGAATAGAATATGTACTTTTTTATTTATGTTGTATGTCTCTACATAAGCACCAGTTTCCAACTGAGGTCTTAGAAATTTAAAAATTCGAGATGCAAACTGAAATAGACACTTGGATAACCATTAGAATCCTAGAACAAAACACAGTCCTGCTGTTACATCAGAGCTGGCTAAAAGGCCAAACTCCAAATATGTCCCACCGGGGGACAGCCTAAAGCTGTATCCCACTAGCACAACCTGTGCATTTCCATAGCTCTCCACGTACAAAAATGAGGTCTGGGGCAAAGACAGCAGAGAGAACTGGTAAAACCTTAAGAACATATGTGCAGATGAATGTCCTGATAAACTAAGGACTTACACAACTGCCCCTAAAAGATGAGATTTCTTTTTTTGTTTTTGGTGTTTCCAATTAGGTAGCTCTCCTACAAGAAACCCGTCAGAACTATCTATTTCAGCTACAGCACATGGAGAATTTTATTTTAGTGGGTTAAAGCCTTTTCCTGCCATGAGATTAATGGGAGGGAACCTCTCTTCACAGGAATTTGTCATAGAAAAGCAAGCGCTAAAACCATGATTTTGGTATTTAAAAAAACTTGCCAATAGATAACAATAAGAAGCCAGCCAATCTAAAAATATATCTTACATGTAAACCTCATGGGGAAGTACCTAAAATTTACAGTCCACCTGTAAACGTTGGGTTAGTGGATCTTTCTAAACCGTAACAAGGAATTTAGAAAACAACATTACACACCAACACCACTTCCCCCCCGCAGTGAGACACAAAAGCATAAAATCCTTAGGGAAGAATCCACTAACTAGAGGGGGGTGGAGGTGGAAAGGAAGGGAAGGGAAGTTGCTGTTCATTATTTTTTAAGCTATACTTGCTCCCTCCCCTACTTAAATTAAAAAAAAAAAAAAAAAAAGAGTTGTTAGTTGCTGATGTCATCAAAGTGCTAACATTAATCACTCACAGCATCACTGGTCCACACACAAGAGTATATAACAGGGATGCTCAGGCAGCATACTGTCAAGGGGAGGAAAGCAAGAGAGGGGGGGAAAGATATTATTTTCTTCACCTGTGTGGTCTTTGAAAAGCAAGGCAACAGCATCTTTGGACAAGATGTGCTCTGGCAGGAATTTAAGTGGAAGAGACAAAGAAATCATGCTACCAGCTGCATCAGAGAAAAAAACTGAAAACATCAAGCAATGAGAATTCAGTCCAGAGATTCTGAGGAGAAGAAAAAGCAAACTGGCAAACAGAGATCAGTCAGGAAATAATTCCTGTAGAAAGGGATACAAAAAATTTGGTGTTTGTAACATTTTCACAGCAGCATCACCATAAAGCAATTCTGTTCTGGAATTTCCATCAGGGAGCGACGGTAAGTACTGACTTTATGATCCATAAAACATCAGATGGCTTCTCCAAACATCTACATGTCAGTAATTGTGTGTTTTCTAATAACTGATGGTTTGTAACCATAGAAATGTATTATTGTTATTTAATTACAGTTCATTCTACTTACAAAATGCTAGGAGGATTAAACTGTTGAAACTATTGTTCCTAGGCTGCGTTAAAAAGTGTTCTAAAAAAATAGATTATAATTTTAAGTTATAGGGATCTACCAGTTAAAGAGAAGGTAACTGAGCAAGTAAAACTCTGATCTCACTAATACAGCCTATTTTAATATCTGCAGTAGCTGGGTAGATGCCAAAATGTGTCTGTTTGGTAAGTTTATCTGATAGCAAACTCAGTTCCTTTATATTGTTGCTGTATTAAAAAGGGTGCCTTTACCACAGAATTAGAAAGGGAGCATCTACCCAGATCAGTCATATCCATGGTTTTACATTGTCATGAAAATAAACATATATATTTTTCTTCCCACTTCCCAGCAAGTAGAATCCAAAACCCTTGAGCAACAATTTTCATACATAAACAGGCACAGAATTCTTACTATTAATGTAATGTCACTACCTAAATCCCATTTAAAAATGTCCTATAAAATATACATTTTCCCAGTCTCCAATCTAGTATAAAATATTTGTATTACAGAATAATTTCAAAATATGTTATAAGCAAATCTCACAATCTTTCCTCCCCAGGAGAATTTTCAATAATTAATTTTTATTTACAGAGGAAATGTAACATTTAAAACTTGATCTTAAAAAAATATATATTAGATTTAATTTTCACAACAAAGTCATAAACAATGAAATACAGTGTTACTGTCATGGGCATTTATAGCCATAAAAAAGTGAGAAACTTTCAAAGTGGAAAAAAAACTTCCACAGTGGAAACTGACAATCAAACTAGGGGATCAGATTCAATTGCTGAGGTAAGCTCTTTTTCAAAAGTTACCATCATGACAATAATAGAATAAAACCCAAGCCAAACAAATGAAAATACCCACTGGTTGTTATTATATATTCTTTAATAGATGTGCTTAGAGAAATTGCAGAAAAGAGATGTTTTCCTTTCAGTGTTCACAGTGGTTACAGATACTGAGAATCTCAAAATACTGGCAGATTTTCTAATTTTAATTGAGGACAAGGAGGAGTATAAATTCAAGGCAGACAGACTATGGGATTACATAAAATGACTTAAAACAGCAAAGAGCATTAGTAATTTTTTTAAATCCCCACTATTTATCCAAAAGGTAGGCTATAGTGAAAGCTGTATTTCACTAAGCTTGACAAAGCTTTTCCAAGAGGCTGACCAGCATCAAGACTAAATATTGTGACACTGATACCACCAATGTACAGTGTTCACAGCCACTGCTGCAGTGCAGCTGCAGTGGCCACAGATGTGCAACTTAACACAGAGAGTGTCACAGAATCACAGAACAGTCTGGCTTGGAAGGGACCTTAAAGATCACCTAGTTCCAATACCCCTGCCACAGGCAGGGACACCTCCCACAGCTTGTCTGGGCAACCCATTCCAGTGCCTCACTGCCCTCCCAGCAAAGAACTGCTTTGAAATATCTCATTTAAATATACCCTCTTTAAGCTTAAAGTCATTCCTCTTTGTCCTATCAGTATCTGCCCGTATAAAAAGCCCCTCTCCAGCTGTATTGCTGTATCTAGATACCAGAAGGTGCGGTAAGATCTCCCTGGAGCCTTCTCTTCTCCAGCTGAACAGCCCTAGTTCTCTCAGCCTGTCTTCATAGGGAAGGTGTTCCTATGTGAACTTGTGAATAAGAAACTAGCATAAGATATCAGAGATAAAAGAATATGTGGTCAGGTTTCCACACACTCTTTTGTTCTTCAACTGATTGTGACTGGCAAAAATAAAGACTTGTGGATGGTAGAGGCATTTATTTCCTAATATCCACTCCTGCCGACCCCTCTTGCCACATAACATAAAATGCACGATACACAGACTAGAGAAAAAACCACCTGCTGCATTTTTTTACAATCACCTGGAAAAAAAAATGTGAAAGGAAGTGATTTCCCAATTGTAAATTCTGCAAAAAATCACCATCTCTCAAGATAAAACTGGTCACTTGTACACACAGCAGCTCTGGTTAAATTTCTCTAAGTTTATCTTTACCCTTTCACTTGGAAAAGAAATACACATTTTAAAACACCCCAGACTTTATGAACTTTCATTCCCATTTTTACACTGCAGTGCCAAAGATGAGAGCATACTCTCCTAACAAACTCCATTCCTACATTACAGAGCACTACGGTTAAGATCCAAACACCACCCTCAGTGCTGCAGCTTCTCCAAAGAACATCTTCCCTTTCCACAGGGAGATCAGCATCAAGAGAGGAAAAAAACCTCCCAAGCAACATCCTGATGGGAATAACCATCCAAAACATCACAGGAAACACAGCAATGGTAATTTGGCCAAAAATGGCCAGTTGTGTCGACAGCTTTTACAGCATCATGTACCACCCTAACTGGAACAGCATGCTGTCCAGCTACTCCAGAAAGAGCTTTCAGAGGGAAGAGAGGGTGCCCACCACTCGCTCCTCCTTTGTTGTTGAAAACCTGACTCCCCTCACAACATACATCATGTGCGTGACCTGCCAGTCCGCAAACCCCTCCAGCGACCAGTGCAGAGTTTTTAACACACTGGAACAAGACCCAGCATCGGCGAGCAACACCAAGAAAGAGCTGGCACTGGGCATCTGGCTCACCAGCAGCGTCCTGCTCCTCACCATCGCCGCAGTCCTGCTCTACGGCTGCCTGCACCTGCTGTGCCGCAGGAGACACCAGCGCTTGCAAGAGCACAACAGGACCTCCAAACAAGAGCGTGAGGAGCCATGGACCAAAGGAGTGGCACACACTGCAGAGGAGCTCAGCAGGCAGAGCCAGCACACACAGGTTACTGAGGAAAAGCATCCAGGTGCCATCCAGCTGGCCACAATAATAGAGAATCCCTCAGTGTGCAATGACCCCATCATGCCATCTTCTAAACGTCAGGAGCGAGTTCCAGTAACAGGACAGTGCTCTGCTATAAATTAGAAATGTTTTGCCCAGGAGAAGGTTTTTGCTACAGAAGGTACCCCAGCTACTTCAAGCACATCACATGCACTGTGGGTGCTCACAACAGGGAGCTCCGACTGCTCGCTGCAGCACTCCTGGATGTACTCTGATATCATACTCCTTTCCAACAGCCTCTGTGCAAAGGTTCACGTGCCCAAGAAGTGAGCACTTCAGACACCCTCCATTATTTAAAAATGAAGCATGTAGCAAGTAATTGGTTTATATTTCAAGGGGATTTTTTCGTTGCTTTTCTTTAGCCTAAAACAGCAAACAAATATAAAAAGTAACCAAAAGTGACCGAAATAATTTTTGTTAACCAGCATGAATAAAACTGAGTAGGAGTTTTCAGATGGCAACCCAGACTGCTACACTACAGGCAACTGGAACATGCACACAGAGTGCAGTGGTTTGCCAGGGTGAGTTTTACCCTGACAATCCCAGCTGCTTCCCAAAACACACACTACAAGCTGTACTATACTTAGGCAACGCACTTCACTGCCCGTGGTGTTGTCCATCCCTCCCATCTGCACTGAGGTCAGTCTTAGCATGTAAGATAAACTCACCAGGATTTTAATTGTATCCTCTCATCTGTCTTATTTTCCCTCAGACTAAATACATGCAAGATAGTGACTTTGTAAGGACAAGTCTACCTAAGGAAATATCCTGGGTTATTGTGTTTTCCACTCTTCTGCTCCCATCACAAGCTACCTTCTGCTCCATGGGCTAGAGACTCCCTGCAGAGAAATGGAATTCAGAGACACAGCTCCTGGCCCTTCCTTTTCTCTTTCCCTTTCAGTTTTAATGATAACAAGCATTAATCAACTGCAAATTTCTTTCCAATTGCACAGTACATTCTGTGTAATGAAGGGGGGCAAAATAGCAAAAACATGCCAAAATGCATTTTATTTTTCTAACAAGAAAACCTGCTGATCATCTCACTTTGCCTTGAGCTTCATGGCAAAGTGCCCAGGTCCTTTGGACAGAAATTTGTTCACCCTCACAACGTGACAAGTGTCTGATTTACATGTACAAGTCACCCTGTTTAAAACCTCTCAAGTGCATTTGTGTTCCATAAAAACATAATAAATCTTAGTATTGCTGTATATTATGCCTAAAAAAACCAAAGGTGCACTGTGACTGCAGGCACTCACTTGCTCTTGGTACGAATATGTGTGAAGTCAGCTCTCTCTGACACAGCTCCGTTGTACCAGTGAAGGCTGGAGAGCTGCTGGCTGGGCAGCTGCCATCCCTCTCCACCAGCCCTGGCAGCTAAGGGGGGTTACAATATTGGCAAGAGAGTTCCCCATGAACATTTCACAGCAGGTAGCGGATCTTTTCAGCTACTCTATTTTGACAACAATTCCCACGACTTGTGAAATGCATCGACTCTGAGTGCTAAGGAGAAGCTGGCATAAGTGTGATGAATCTTTCTTAACTTTTTTTTTTTTGAGTAGGATAAGCATGACACACGGAACACTTGCTGAATGGGGGCGAGTATGACTTTCAGAAAACACTTCAAAAGGCATTTTTATTGTGTGAAGTTAGCAATAACATGTTCTCCACCTGCTGCAGAGCACTTCCTCCAGCTAACACGTTTTTCTTTGTCTTGCATGTCAGTCTCAAATAAACTGTGAGAGTAACAGTTCACTGCTGTTTCAAATGACGGTGTTACATGAAATAGGCACTGAAAAACCCTCATCAGAGCATGAAGCCAACACAACAGGTTTAGTGCCAAAAAGGGGTGCCTGGGTAGCGAGGACAGAGAAAATGCTTTAAAATTATCTTGTAATCAAATTAACAGTAACACTTCTCTGATTAGGTTTTCATCAAGAAAAGATTATTTTAATACTAATGGGATGAAGCCAAGAGACACACAGTCAATCTCTGCCAACATCTTGGGCTCTTGGAAACCTGTTTACTTCTCTGCATGTCCGTTTCTTTATGTGGGTTTTAAGGCAGTCCAATACATATAGAGCCACACATTTATGTTATATACACATGTACATGCCACACTGAGAACAAGGAGCAGTTCTGCTTAAAGCAGTTTTGAGGCAATTCACCTACTGCATTTTGTTATTTATACACAAACACGTATAACCAGAAGACATGCTTATATCTGACTGAGAAGGCAAAGAGCTACCATGGTAGTGCCTCCTAAGGGATTTACCTTCTCTAAATATAAAACCATTCCACCCACAGAGTTTACTGTGCACTTCTAAGACAAACATTTATATCATCTCACAAGCAATGGACCATCTTGCAGCTGCTGCAAATGAGCAATTCATGCAGAGTGTAATGTAATGTGTTTTCTGCTCTAGTTTTGAAAAACTCATGTCATCACATGCTCACAGAGCTACATGATTCTTTGTTTCTTGCTGAGAAAGTTTTATTACAGATTAATTCAGGTTCATTCAGGCAATTTTGCATTAGATTTGGTAAGTCACTACTCAATATTAACAGTCATCGAGTACGGGGCAAACATTCCAAGTGATTACCAAACTGATAGCAAGTTGCAACATAGTGCAAACTGACTTTAATTTGTGCACCAGCAGTAGATAAAAACCATTATATTCACAGTGAGAAGTACCTTTCAAACATGTATTTTTCACAAAATAAATGAGTTAGCATCTATAAAATGCCAGAGACATAAAAATATGACGATATTTGGAAAGTGTTGTATAAGACAGAAAGAAAGCCCTTCAATTCTGGTCTACACAACCTCTATAGAACCAAGTATTTAATGGAAAGCTAGTTCAAGTCCCCAGAAAAGATACTTTCTTATATGTATATTATAAAATATTTAATGCAGTCACCCAATGTTGCCAAATTCCAACCTGCTAACATTAATATCATTAATCCTACGCATACTTTACCTGAGTAAAGGGATTTCAGTGATCATGCTCAACCAAGCTTTTAAAATAATTCAGCTCACTTAAAAGGCTAAAGAGCTTTTGCAGGCTGGCTCCTTCCCACCTGACAGCTCTGCTTCCGTATCAACCAGAAGAAGGAAGCTGTATCTGTGGGTTTTTGTTTTGCTAATTACATGAAGATACCACTCAGGAAACTTTAGGTGCTAAAGAGAATGTTACTAAAACTCTCTATGCTAAGTTAGCAAGACACAGTAATATAGACCAGATACTTTGATCCATTTAAAAATATCTGGGAATATGTGAATGCTTTGAGACACAAACAAAAAATTTCTTTAGCTACTCCTGTAGTAGTGCAGCCTCTATAATGTAAGAATTCCTATCTGTTACCAGCTATAGAAAGTAGAAATGTTAAAAACTCCATTCAGATATCCTCAATTTCAAAATACATTTAATTCAAGAATAAAAATATGCTCTTGTTAAGATTTAAAACTAGAGAGAGTCATGAGTATTTTCTAACATAGGCCTATCTAGCTATGAAATTTGCCCCAGAAAGGCAAGTAAGACCTGCCCCCTTGATTGCTGTTGCTCATATAGTAAAATAATCAAGAATTCTGAAAATGTATAGCTCTCAGTATGAAGATTGCTAAACTCATTTTAATAATGTAACCTGACTGAAAAAAACAGTGTTCCCCAGTTAATCTTCTGTCACTCACCCCACTCTATCATCACTTAGGTAAATTAAGTTAGCAATCGCTATGAAATTCAGTCAGGTTTTTGCTCTATGCTGCATCTGGTCAGTTTCTAAAATAGTAAGGAATACAGTAACTCTAATGTAAGAAAATTCCACTTTCCTATAATATACTGTTCCTTTTTGGAGAACAATTACATAAAACACTATTTACAGGAGCAGACAGTCAGCTGTTACATTCCACATTAAGACATGTAAATCCTTTTCTACCTCCTTTATATTTTAAAGGCATGAAAGTTTTACAAATGCAGCAGATATTTTAGCACTGAAATTTGTAACTCTTGAGAGATCTCAAAACCTAGATTACTGGGTTGAAATTGCACCATACAACTATGCTATGATGTGCAGAAAATAAAGAGTAAGACAAGGACTAATTATGCTCATGCTTAAGTAGGAGGTAGGTACTGAGAGGAGCAACCCATAAGGCTTACAGCTCACTTGCATAAATTAGATGTATTACTGAGTACATATTTTAAATCATAATAAATAATTTAAAGCTTTTTTTATTGTCCATCCTCTAATTTAATCCTTATATTTTCATTTATCTTTTCCACACTTCAGCTTGCCACCCTGATAGTCAAGAAAACATTGCAAAATTTAGAGTGACACCTTGACATATAGTCCCAAATGATTTGCTGAAGATAGCACTGCTGGTTTTTACTGCCGTTTGAAGTAGATCAATATTTCTGACTACATATTAAAAATGCAAATATATGTTAATGTACTATGTCTTTAATTGTCATTAAGACACAAGTAATAATTCTGAAGAATAAGAAAATAAATCTGCAGTGATCAGGGAGAACAAATCTATCACACAGGAACATAGCATTGGTCCTGTGAGTACAGGCTAACCTTCCTCACTTGGGTAGCCCCAAGTGTTCTCTTGTGCCAAGTACTCTTCCAGCCTGTCACCCACACAAGCTCCTTTCCAACCTCAGTCCTGGGGATTGCCACAGGGACAGAGTATGTGACTGCACATCACGCACCCTTCTATTGGAAACTTGCACAAACCTTCCCAGCCCTCCTAACTGCAAAGCAGGAAATATGATGCTAATACAGACGATGAGATGGCCAAGACACCAAGTTCATCACAATGAGTTTGCAGCTCTGGGGCTGTAGAGTCCAAAGAAACATTACATTAAAAAAAATAATGATTGAAGTAGTTAGGTATCTGATAAGTTTAAGATGGTCAGAATCTCTATTCCTCTTAAGTCAGATAACATCTGAAGCAGTTTTCCCTATCTATTCCCTTTTCTTCTGTCATCACAGTCTCCATCACTGGAACAAGGGAGAGCTGCAACCAAGACAGGCTCTTGTTCTCACTTCACCAGATGAGTAATTAATGAGTAATTAATCTTTGAGTCTGTTCTGCCACTGTAAGCAACTGAACAATGCGAGCTGGTTTAGAGAAGGGCTTATTTTTAGCTTTGTCAGGTAAGACTACACATCAGACTAATCAACTGCACTTTGGCTGAAACATAGAGCGAGCTTCACAGCAAAGTCTTTAAAAAAGTGTATGTTCAATTTAAAATACATACAAAATGTATTTCAGTCCATTTCTAAGAACTTTCATATATCATAGTTTCTGTAATTTAAAAAGATACCTTTAAACATGAGCAAACCATAAAGATAAAGGGAATTAAATCCAACCTTTGATCCATAGAGATACTGTGGCTGTGCATTAGGCTGTTTGTCACGCTGAAACTCCTGAGAAAATGGCAGCACAGTCCGAACAAATCTATATAAAAAAATAAAAACAAGAATTCATTATTTATCCTTAGGTGAGCAGGTGTGCACCTAATGCACCCTATCCTGTAGAAGACTGCTTTTGTCTGCATATACAACCAAAGCCAGACCAGCAGCCTTTCAGCCCTAGTAGAAACTGGGGAAGCACACAGCCTGAATTTCCCAAAAGCATGGACACAAACTATAGTTCAACAGCTACTGTTCTTCCCATGGTGTGCAGGATCCCAAAACACTCCTCATCACTAGCCCAGGCCAGCAAACAGGGAATTAGCTAACAAAGTAGCAATAGCCTCTCACAGGGCATAATGTGCTTGCAAAATTTAGTCCTTGAGAAAGAAGTATGCCTTCAAAGAGGAACATGGCATTTCTGTCTAATGTTTTGGAGCCTTTTCCCGCAAAATTCACATCAGGAGAAAGATGTTACCTTTAAAAAAAGTCATGAGGAAGGGTATAATCCTTGCAGCAAAATCAATGTTTCAAAAGTTTGATCATACTTCAGTGTGAGCACGTACCAATACAAATCATGCTTAGCTTTACCTCTGCATGCTGTTAAGAGGATGGTGAGAGAACTACAAAGATATGCAGCACTGCCAAAGACAGGATCAGCCATCCCAAATGAGGGCACCAGAGTCTGAAGGACCGTTCCCAGTTCTCTTGTGAACAAGCATCACAAATCTTCCCCCTTGATGTCCCCTGCTGACTGTGTAATGCACATTTGGCAGCACTGCAGTTTTAGTGCAGGAAGAAGTTAATCAATATCTACTACAATTCTCATTCTGCTTTACTTCACCGAACAGCAGAAAATTATTGGGGGATGTGTGTTTACAAGCTGAATGGCTACTTTATTTTTTACCTTGACTAAAAAGTATCTCTTGATAAATGTTGCAAAGCTGTATATGAACAACAAAGAGGAAAAATAGCTATTTAAGAAGTGTACATCAAATAGTTGTATAGTATCAGGCTGGTCTGAGTTATACCTGAGCAAAACAAACCTATCTAGGAAAATGTTTCAGGAAAGAAAACTTGCCTTACACTATAATATCATAAGATATAATTTTATCTAGTTTTTTTTTTTTTGTGTTTAAATTCTTTACATTTCATCAGCACATAAAATTAATTATTCATTATTAATTCTCCCTAGAAAGAAATACATTCTGTTTCTAATATATCCGTCTTCTAGCTAAAAACAAAAACAGCCATGCAAATCAAAAATTGTTTCACCCAGAACAATATAAATTACACCATGTTGCTTAAAATTACTTCCACTGTGTTTTATTTCTGAATCATTCCAGTCAGAATCTATAACTTAAGAACAATATTTTCTGCATTTTTAACCTTCTCAAAAAGAGGTACAGTTACTTGTTCATACATAGCTTAGCCACTCTTCCCAAAAATACTTGTACTTGCTGTGGTCCAGAAAGAGTTTGCATTTAGAGCTTTTGAGAAAAAATACATTATTTACATGCATTATTTTTGATACTATATTATTTAGATCTCCTTACATTTTTATTTCCTCAGTTTGCAAGTTTCTCCCATTCTCTCTCACTTACACAGAAACTGAAAACTCTCCTTTGAGAGAGATTACTTGAAGCTGTATTCTGCAGATGCTTCACTAATGAGTTTACCAGAGATGATGCAAACATTTGATGGAATTCAAAGTAATCTGCAACACACGACAGTGACAGAGATTACTCTATTCCCCCTCTTTTTTTTTCCTCCAAATCCCACTCCATTTTAAACTGACATCAATTTTCAAGCCCTAAGAGCATCTCTAAAATGAAATCATAAGAGATACCATGTCATTTGAGATAAGACTGCGTTTCAGTGTGCAGACATATTTGTCAAGAGCTGATTTGTTACTACAAAATTAAAATGGTCACAAGGAAAGGAATGTTTCAACATGTAAGTGGGTGCATCCCATGACTCTGGAAACTGTAACTAGAATTCTTAGACTTATCAAAAAGTTATTGTGTGTATATATCTCAATTACAATGTAATCGGTGTCTGGGAGCAAACCAGTCAGCGCAAGTAAATGCTCAAGTAACTCTTGTGTGTTTCCTAGTGCTCCTCTGCATGCCTGGGGGTTTCTCCATCTCTAATGCTTCAGAGTAGTAGCAAAACAGTCTTAAAGTTTTCTTAAAAACTTGAAGCAAACACACTTGCTTATACTGTCTTGGCTGAAAGAGGCCAAGAGAGGAAGAAAAAGAGTAAGGAAATAGGGGCAAAAGATAACAGTCACTTGTTAAGTTATGGAGAGATGTCTAATCTTATGTCTAGGATTGAGGCTACAGCAGCCTGAAGAGTGCATCATCCTAGAAGGTATGTGACTAATCCCAACATATCATTCAGGTAAGTATTAGAAATTTCTTCCCTAAAAACAAAGGGCTACATGAAAACCTTACAGTTCAGCATCACCTACAGCTCTTCAAAGTTTTTCAATGTCCATGTGTGTGGTGTGTGTGCTTTCTTTCTGACATTCTGCTGGTTGGCTTCCTCCTGCTCCTCCTCCAAGAAAGAGGAATGCCTCTTTGGAGGACTGAAACTCTTCGAATATCAAAGCTAAAGCTAAGCAAACTTTTACTTTCCTCTGAATACTGGTAGGATACAGGTTTCAGCATACTCCAAGATAATCTGTTTCATTTTTAATCAGTGTTGATGATCTCACAGCAATTTATCCATTTTAATCAGAACAGGTTGTAAGCAGTCAAAGTAGATTAAGTAGATGAAAAGCCTTCTGGCTTACCAAAGCTTTGCAAGTGAATTGCTAGAGGACAACATGAGCCCCCAAAGTGTTTTAGAGATCAAATCATTTAATATTAATTTTTCTGTGATACCTACCAGGAAGGAGTTCATAGTGAGCACTCCACAAACTAATATAAATGATTCTATGATTTTACTATAATCTGTTTAAGGAGATAACTGAAAGAGACTGCTTTGATCAATGAGCCTGCTGCCTTGCAGGCACCAGGTCAGACAAACCTCATTCATAAACTTTCTGAGCTTCATCTTAGAAGTAATAAGATATGACAGTCTTCCCTCCCTGCTCCTACAGAAAGTGTTCCTCTGCACCTCCCAGTGTAATTGGTATGAAGACTTTTTGCTTCCAGCATTGTCAAATTAGTTTGTCCTGTCTAGCAGAACTAACGGTAGCCCTACACCCCCTCCTCTCAGTGAACACTAGATTTGACTCACCCTTCTTAAACACAGATGCCAAGACGGAGAGAACAGAGGAAACAGCAAGGAAAATACCGCATGAGAGAGTAACAGAGCTGCCAACCCATTGCTGTCACTTTTCCTTTTGGCAGAAAGGCTTTGGTTGGTTGCCTTTTTAGGAGGAGAAAGGTAGTTGACTACAGTCACCCCTACTTTGCATGAGCCTACATCCCTGTACCATTTGGTTCTTGGTAGCAGAAACTAGATGGTTTTCACTGCTACTTTCAGGTTTGCTCCAGAACTATGTGCAAGGGCTGAAAATTTTTCTGAACAGTGACTGCCAGAGTATATGCAACACAAGAAGACACAGCTGTTCTCTCTGAAAACCAGTCTCAAAAGCAGTATGAGAGAGAGCGAGCTCGCAAAAGGAAATGGGAGAGGCTGTCGGGAAGGGAGAAAAATAAAAAGCTGGTCTTTTTGTTCCTTCTGCGACAAATCTGTACCCTTGGAAGAAACATGTCATACTGCATTTGGAAGAGTGCTATACACATGAATTTATACCAAAGAACACAGATTTGGGTAATGTGTTAAAGGAGATGAAGCTACTAGTTTGACTACTGTCTCCAGAAGCTTGTATCATTTGTGTCAAGAAAGCACAGAAAATCGTCAATTCAAATAAATATAAGGCTGTCTCACACTTGCTCTTCTGTTAGTCCTTAATACAAAACAAGCTGTCAAGGAAGGAAAAGATCAACTTAGAAACAATAAAGAAAGTAAGGCAGAAAAAGGGACACTACAGACAGTGGAAAAGGAACAAAGACTAAGTGTTTGAGTCATTTGAAACTAGATAACCTAACTTCACAAGGAAAAAACTGAGATACAGGCCTAAGCATGACAAATATTGCTGGTGTGGAAAGACTAGGCTTGACAAGACATGCAATTAAGGGCCAACACAAGGGAGGGCTCTTGAGAAACAATCCCAGGCAGCACAGAAAAGACAACAAGTGGGAAACACCTGCTTATGGCCACTTCTGGTAAAATAACTGGTGGACTATAGCTTGAGAGCTTCTAAAAGAGATGCAGCACAAGCTTCATTGCAGACTCCTCACTGGAGCACATAATGAATGCCAAAGCCCCACACAGCTTTATAAAAGGGACAGGACAAAACAATGGGGGAAATAAATACCCCTGTAAAGGGCCACAAATGCGCTAACATCCCACCATTTTTGTTCTACAGAAACATCTAATCCTTGCTAGAGGCTGGCATGTCTCCTGAGAGAAATATCACCTCAAGCCTCCCTTGTTTTCATATTCAGCCCATTCATGGCTACTGACAGCGTCAGGACCCTGGACTAGAGGCAACTTTGATCTCACCTGCAGTTCATATGCTTGTGCTCTATCCAAAGGTTTCTTTTCTTTCTTTCATGATGGTCAACAGGTGGCTTAAAAATACCCCTGGACTTTACTGCTAAGGCCCATCTGCAAAGGTACCCTCACTCATCTCTCCATTCCTTCGCCACAAACTGCTGTGCCTGGGTCTGTGCAGCTGGCCAGCATTAATGAGACTAAATTTCAGATAAATGGGAACTTCAATTATTAAATTGCTAAATCTTTTAATAGCAGTCTCACTGTTTAATCTCAGTACATTATCAGATATAAAAAAAAATTCCTAAAGTCCCAAATAATTAAACATGCAATGTGTTTCAGCACTTTTGCATGAAGAGCTTTAGCTTTTGAACTAAACCTGCAGGGTTTCTAAACAGCTGAACGCTTCTACAGATACATGAAATTATCACATTCAAGCATTCTTGGGAAAAGAGCTTCAAAAGGTACTGGAAACAAGTTAATCTGACCAAAACACTAACTTTAAAAGAAGAGCCCTTATACCAAGCCACCATATTAAAAGAAGACTAGCCACAGGCATGACACATTTTCTGGGAACTCTGCCTCCAGCCCCTCGCACCACCAAGTAACCTCTCTGCTTTTCATCACAATTATTTCTCTTTCTTCCAGCCTTTAATTACTATTTTTCTTCCCTTGTTTACACGTAACCTTCGTGCAAGGCATAACCTACCAAGAGCAAGCATTAAACACACAGCTCCTCACAGTGCACTCCTGTGTTTGCGCTCAATTTTCTGTACGCTTGAATGCGGAGAGAGCGCATCAATTTAAAGTTCATGCTAACATCAAGGCAGCAATGAACATGCTTAAGGACTATAAAAAGGCTAAAAACTTCCTGTTCTCTCTCTCACCAAAAATATAAAAGGGCATTGCATAGCATGTGCAACACATACATTAATTCTCTCCATAACTGCTGCTTTTGACTGAAACCAAATCACTTCTGTGATGAAATCAGACACATGGTACACATACTGCCTAAGATCTGGCTCCCTTTACCATCTCTTAAATTAATTACCCTGAATTAATTACCCAACAAGCTGAGCCTAACTCAATTCTTGTACAGATTTTGAAAACAGACAAGCCACAGTGCTCCAGGATCCTGCTGATGTCCTTTGGCACCTCACACTCACTCCCCAAGCGCTGTGGTCTGCAGTACGTCAGCCCTTGCAGCCAGGATGAACACAGACTAAACTGTACAGGGGCTACTGAATGCCTTTCAATAAAGCTGATGGGTGGAAGAACAGCATTTCATCAAGATTTTTATATGATCCTTAATACAGCACACTGAATATTTCAATACTGATCTCCAGATACATTAGCTGCACAGAAGCTCCCTCGGAAATAAATTCAGCTTTCCCATGCAAACAGATTCCAGTAACAGAAGTTTCTTGGGTAAAACTTAACCACAAAAAAAACCACTCTTTTTTTTTTTCTTTGCAGACAGAATCTTGGATCAAAAATACAACATAACCATCACAGAACATGTCAGACAAGGAAAGCTCTCCAAGGAGACAGTAAAAGATGAGAACAGGCTTCCTCCTCTTCCTACAGCTCAATATTCACTATCACTTTACTGTCACTTCATGGGGCTTTAACCAAAACCTGAGTAAAGACTAAAAGTAACACAAATCCTAAAAACAGCACACGAGCAGGAAGCACAGATATGCAAAATCTTGAACACTGTGCTTCCCCCTCATTCAAACCTTAGATCCTACCTTCCTCTTTCTATTTCCATAACTCACTCTCCTTAAAGGCTACAACTGCAGTTTACAGTGAATACTGAACTCTTCCTTTCTCCAGAAACAATCTTTTTCTTCACATTAGCACAGAATCAGAAATATAATTTTATTTCTGTCATCTCACCCCTGAAGCTCCTGTTTCAAAATACCTTCCTGATATGCACTTAGCAGTGATTTGACACACTCTGATTTTCAGCATATCATAACTACATCATCAAAACGTCAGAATTTGGATGCTGCAGCTCCATTTGCCTTCTATTGTGGACAAATAACAGGCTTTCCTACATTTAACAGTACTTGGTAAAATGACTCATGCTGCTTCATTTCAAGTAAAGCTTTAGAAGTGGAAACCACTAAATTAATGGAGATGAACTTGTCAGCACTTGCTAGGAAGGAAGTTGCAAAAGGGTGGTAGAATAAATAAAAAGTTGCAAATAAAAAAGCTGCCTTGCTAACCTGTTAGTTGATCCATTGTAGCAGTAGTTTGGAAGGAAATCATAATTGAGTTCCCAAAAGACATGAAGAGTGATTCTGCCATAAGGGGCCGAAACATTGTGGTTGGCTTCTCTGAACATGGCATCAAAGCTGTCCAAGGTCATGTATCTACTCAGAAGCTTGTGAGTCATTTTGTTTATCTCTATCAAGCCATCCAGCTCCTACAAAAAACAAGGGAAAAGAAAGAGAATGATGCATTTAATAAAGTGGAGAAACTGAACAAAGTACATAAATAAGCTTGAGGGAAGAGAAGACTAGAAAGAAGTAAAAATGAACAATTGACTCTCTCCCAGTCTCTTACTTTAAAAATAAGGGCTGGAAAGAATCAGTACTCTTGGGATTGTTTATTAAACCTTCTGAAACTTTAAGGGTATTCAGATGCAGATAGGTCTCAAACACAGATTTGTACCAACACTTCCTCCACTGAGCAAAACTTAAAACTCTAACATTTAAATAATCAGACATAGGCCAGAAATACCTTTCTACATTTCCTACTTTACTAGCAATCACAAAGTCATTTCTGCTCAGTAGAGTAACTGGTGAACTAACTATTGTAGTGGTAATGTTATTCCTAACATCACATTTACCATAAATCCTTCTCATGGTCTACTCCAGTGAAGGAGCTAAACAGATGTAATGAAAGACCAGATCAGACATTAACAAATGTTGTGAAGGTATCCACAAAATCACTAGCTGCAGGCTACATGACTATATATGTGTACTGCATTTCATAATGTTTCTCCCCTTGACAAGAAAATCCTAGTATCTGTTTTGGAAATTTCTTTCGAATAAAATAACTCCATATTGACATCAGACACTGAAAACATCAAGCACAAAGAGCACAACCTTTACTTCCAAGCACTGCTTTTAAAGATTACTGTGCAGTGACCTACTGAAGAAATATCCAGTGGCTTCTTCTAGCAGTGTATCAAACTACTACTATCTTCCCATGGACTGCTCTCTGATTTAAGTGCTCCATATTTCAAAGGAGTTTTAAACCCGTGAACACGTTAGATCAAGGAAAGAAACCACTATGATTATTATTACAGAACTAAGTCCAATTTGAGGAGAAAATAATAGCCCAGTCTTGTAAATACCATAATTTATTTATTGTGAAAAACAGCAGAAATTACAGATTACTTAATCTATTAGGATCAGTTTCTAGCTGAGGAAACCAACCAGTTTTCAACAGAAAATATTTTGCATAAATAAAAAAAAAAAAACCACAAAAAAAAAAAAATCAAACAAAACAACCAAAAAAAAAGGAGCATGGTAAAGGGACAACTCTTAGTTCTGTCACTTTCTTACTCAAACAATGAGAACCTGTGACCTAAGGAACACATCATTGATGGTTTCTGTTCACTCAGCCACTAAGAGTGTACTGCACATAAAAAAGAAAAATTACATTTCAATCATTCAAAGTTATAAAACCAAGCATTCAGAAGTCAAGAGGCTTTATGGTGCAGTATTTGATTTCTCTTCAGTAAAGAATGAAATTAAACCAAGATAGTTAACTGCATGACAAAATGTCACTGATAAAAATCTTATTACAGAAAGAACAGTAGTAAACTCTTTTGCACAACTTTTAATTTATTTTAATTTTTCATTCCAGCAGAACTGAATGTGCCTGATATCTTCCTTGCTGACTGCGTGTTTACTTGTCAAATTCATGCTGTCTTGAAATAAAATTTGTTTTTTAGCATTTTAATCAGGAAACTAACTCAAAAGGACACCTCAATATTGCTTAGATGCTCTTCTTCCATAAGCACAAGTCAGAGCTCTTTCCTTCACAAAAAATTATTATTGTCATGCTACAAAATCAAGCTGCCTGAGTAAATCAATGAATTTTGATTCCACCGAGCACAAAGCTGGTTTTTTTTTTGATGTGCAATTTATTTATAAGCAGGGGCAGAAATGGGCGCTTACAGAACTTTAAATCCCAAGGTGATCGCTTTCCTTCTTTTCTCACAGCTCTGAGTACATGCCTTCTCTACACTTCACTCCCAAGGCCCTCAGTTGCAGTAGGTTTGGGGTCGTTCCATCTCAACTGGTGTGCCAGTGATCTGGCAAAACAGCAGCACAACACTCACCACAATGGAAGTCAAATCCTCGCTTTCGAATCGGCCAATGGCCAGCTCCATGGACCGGTACATGGCGGCCGAAATGCGCTGAGTGATCAGTCGGTTCAGGTCTATGGACCTGCCAAGGAGCTAAAGGAAAACACGCCGTGAGGCTTTGAACTGACAGCCAGGTTACAAGACAAACTGTACAAGGACTATGAGACTCCCCAGATTAACAGACTGTCACTTTGGGAACTTGCATCCCAAACACACCGAAACAAAGCAGATGGACAAAATTTATAAATTCATCAGCAAATGTGGTACTACAATTTGCATCCCAATTCTCACAAAAAGAGTAAAACTACACATTGCATCTACATTTAAGTACTTATATCAGCATTTTATGCTTCCATGACATCGTGCCAACGACATACTGAACACTGGTGAAAGACATTACTGGGAAGACAATGCTACCACCCATGGCATTCCTATTTGCCTCATATTTTCCTAAGTGCAACAGACATTTGCTTTAAAATAGGATCCTTTAAGATTTCTTTCTTAATTTACACCTTCATGTAACAAAAAAACAGATCTCAAGTGTTCAGTTATGCTACCGAGATGACAGAACATGAAGCACAAAATGAGTTTTGTCTACCTACATAAATCAACACCGCTGGAAAGCTGCCAAGCAACTCAGATACAACATGGCAGGAGTTAACTCACTTGAACGTGTCTCTGTTTCAACAGTGTCTCGTAGCGGTTGGACTGCAGCAGCTGAATGGTTGCTCCCTGGTTCTTGCACTCTGAACGCAGCCGTTTATCCAGAAGCAGGCTATGAAGAAAGGAAGAAAATGCTTAAGGTATAGTAAACAGCAAAGCAGAGCAGAAAAGTGTGAAGAAAAGCTCTCACAGTGAAAGGAATAGCTACCTGCCAGCCATTGCCTTGTAGTATGCAAATATTTGGTCTGCCAGCTTGTAGACAAATTGGTCAAAACACAGGTTTACCTTGGGGAGAAAAATATCATATGTTTAGAGATACTTAATATTTAAAAAAGAGCTTATCTAGGACCTCCCACTCTTTATCAAACATAGTCAAGGAAGTTAATAGATCCAAATTTCCCAGTACAAGAGATGTAGTTCAATTTTCACGATTAATGTGAGGCATTTTTGCACAGGTCTACAGCATTCCTCACAACATATCACCCCACCAGTTACTCATCTTCTGGTCAGTCTTCTCAGTTTTGCTGTTATCTCCAGCTGTTCTGAATCTCCTAAAAAGGCCTTTCCCTTTAGCATGATCTTCGCATTCAGGTACAGATGATTTTTCTCAAGTAAGTAAGGGTACTTTACCTCTGCCTCAATTTCATCATAGAGGAACTGCTTCTTAAATTTGGTAAGTGCATAATGAGCGCTGTCATTATAAAGGTCCAAAGAATACAGAACATACCTGCAAGAAAAAGAATAAAACACGAGGGTTACATGCGTACAAAAGTCATGATACTTTAGGATGGTGCAGTCAAGAGGATGTAAGCCACTCAATATTGCAATCCACAAGTGGTTCACGAAAACAGGATATTTTCCTTTTTCAGTTTATATAAAAAGGATCGCAATTTTTCCTTTAAGAAAATATTTGTTGGTTCAAGGAAAGGTAGATACGTTTGAAGTCCAAAACTTGTTTTCTAGATGTAGCTGTCCATCAAAATGGAACTTGGTTTTAACCACTATGCATTATGTTTGACATCTTTCAAGAATAAGTAAGGAGAACTCAAGGAGCAAAATATGTGGCTGGTGCAATGATATGAAAGGTTTAGCATTTACTCACTTCAAAAAGAAAACTTAGAGACTCTGAAAATAGGCAAACGTAAGACAAAAATTTTATTAAAGTTTAGAATACCTTCACAATGACTACTTGAGTCATTGAGAATACCTTCTCAGTGACTACAATGTTAAAAACAATTAAAGGAGCAACATTATAATAAGGAATGGCAATCATTAAGAATAATCATTCAGTGGAAGAGCACAAGCGGGTCTTACTCCATCATTGATGCCTCTTTTGTCTCCAAAATATGATCCGTCAAAATCCAAGGCATGGACATCTCAATGGGAAACTGGATTCTTCTGCCCATGGTCAGCTCTAAGAAGAATTCTCTGAACCACAGCTGGGACAGATCACAGCATTGCTGCAGGGTTTCTTTCAGAATGAATAAGGGAGAATTACACTTCTTATACAAATACATCAGGTACAATACAACTGTGATTCTGATGATGCAATGCAAAACAAAAAAAAGCAGGTGCAAGTCACTAGAGCTGTACACAGGCCATATAATCTAAAGCAAATTCAAAATGTAAATGCCATGACTTTTTGTAAGAGTTTTGAACTCCTCACTGGCCCCCAAAATGGTGCCTTCTTATAGAAAAAAAAAAAGGAATGGAACTGGAAGAGACTATCAGTTAAACATAAAAATTGTGTACACCACTAAAAAGGGATTTCTAGTTGAATTTCTCAGTTGGGGGCTGAGAAAGCCATACACTGAATTTGGGAAGCAGTAAGTGAAGGAGGCAAAAATGCACTGGAACTACAAGTACCATCCCTCCCTATGGAGGACTGAACTGCTCCACATGTTCCTGTTGATTAGATGGGCAGGAAATGACAGACAGACACATGAAGTAGGGATTAAAACAACAAGTTTCTAAGGATGCCATCAAGGGCGCAGAGGTGTGCTTCCCACCTCTCCAGAAAACACTTGGTACAATCCTGCCTTTCCTGAAGGCTCACGAACTAAAACAGGAATGAACTTTTTACACTAAGACCTTCTGAAGACCTTTTGCAGCACTGTTCCCCAGCAGCACTACGACTGGCATTAACAGGCTCCCCCTTCTCCAAGGGTAAAGGAGACCCGCAGCAAAACAAAAATGAAAGACAACACAGCATGGTGATGACAAGGACTAGGTACACTCAATGTCAGTAGGTGAATTCTTTAGGACAGCATGTTTCCGATTACAATTAACTGAATAGTAAGAGTAGTGAAATGACATCAAATTTACCACAACAGAGAATTTGTTTCCTCTGTACTTAAAACAAAAACAAAAAAAAAATTTCCCAAAACACAAAAACTACTTCCTTTAAAAAAATTTCAGTGTGTATAGGCTTATTGTTTATGTAAGTACATACATAAAGAAAATAGAAAAAGAAGGTAACAATATGAAATTTGACGCATTAGAAACAAACGTATAACAAGTCAAAATAAAAATCCCACCACAATGCTAAGCACCATCTCAGAAAAACTTTGGACAGACCAAGGCTTTTGATAAATAAACCAAAGGTTGAGTTGACTTAGGCAATCGGAAACATTTTCCAGATCGTGTTAGAGGTGTTAGGACATGCTAAGCTGTACACTGATCATCTACATATCTTACCACTGAAATTTATCAAATGAGTGTAGAAGAAAGACTCGCGATGGAATTTTTCTATGTCCAATATGGTGGGCCCCTCAAGGCTACTTCTCAAGGTTTTCTTGGAACCACTTTTGTCAGCAATGAGGGACTCTAACATAGTTCTCACCATGTAAAGCTGTATCATTAAAGGAAACAATTATGGTGGAAAGGGGAGGGGAAAAAAGGAAAATACACATGGTACATTAGTTGAGCAACACTGAGAATTACTATCAGTAAGCGACTGCTCCATTTCAAACTGAAAACTGGCACTGTGTGGATAAAAGCCTTTGAGGCAGGAGGAACAGATGCAACACTAGCCTACACACCAGCACAAATGCCTACCCATGCCAAGGGGACCTCCACTGACACTCAGCAGCAGACCATTTGCAGTGGAACAGTTCACATCACCACAAAAAGTAAAAGTAATAAGTAATGTCTTACCACCAAAGTTTAAAAGAGGCGGATAGATGTAGGACTGCCTCAGAAACTTGTGTGTCACATGCAATAGCTTTTCCAATCCCAGAGACTTGAGCTGCTTCAACAGCTCAGCAGAGTTTAAGGACTCTGTCATAGTGCGAACCATGAAGAGCTAAAAACCAACAGACAGGGGCAGGCAGGGGAAGAGAATCCGTTAATAAAAACACATGGGTAAATAAGGAACGGGAAAGAGAAGCAGAGAAAACATGTTAGTTTGTTAAAAATGAAAAGCAGCACAGTAAGCATGCAGAGGAGGCCATACAGAAAGGTTGTTCAGAAAAATCACTGCAATCTGGGGATCCCTCAAGCAAAGGGAAAGCTCCTGCTCATTTCAGAGGATGCTCAGAGAGCCATTAGCTTATCAATTGATTTAAAAATGATTTAGCACCAATTACCCGTTCATACAGAGCCATTTTAGAACCACATGAAACTGAGAAAAACCTATCTAAAATTTGACCTCTTGCCTTCCTGTCAACCCAGACAGACAAGCGTGCCAGCCCAAGAGCAGAAAAAGCAGAGAGAACCACATACTCTGAACAGCCTGTTGCAAAGGTGAAGTAAAGCCCTTAAAGCACAGAAGAAGCAAACTGGTGGTGATATTTAACCTTTTCTTTCACCCCAGGAAATTAGAAATCAAAACAATTTTTCTGCAATTATCAAAACAAAATCTTCATTAAACCAATCTTCTCACAAACCAAGCAGCTTTTTATTATCCAAAATGATTAACCATACGTGCACTCTTTCCCACACATTTTAGGTATTAAAAGATTGTCTTCACAAACCACAGCTGCCTTCAATTTTTCACCCCAAGTACTCAGTACCTCATTTTCTCAGATGAGCTATGAATATCAGACCATACATTCTCCAAACACATCCACAAATGAAAAGAGAACTATATGGAGGTAACAAGAATGAGCATCTAGGTATGGGATTTTGATGAGGATGGGATTTTGATGACTACCACAGAAAACATTTGAAATATCTCATTTTAGTGGTAGCAGCAGACATATTAGATTCCAAGGACCAGCTTTATCATTCATTACTGAACACTGGGATATTGTCAGAAGTCACATACTTTAACAGACATTAATTTATATTTTAAAATTAATTTTATATTTTAAAACTACTAGACATATTTTAACAGACATTAATTTATATTTTAAACATATTTTAAAACTACTAGACATCTACTGAATAGTGTGATTTAAGAAAAAAAATTTCACCAGCCGTAACAGAGATAGAAGTCAGTCTTGAGTCAGCCAAGAAATAATTCATATAGTTCAAAAATATTATTTAAAAACATTAAGAGCTCAATGAGAAAATATTTGTTCCCAGAAAATCAAATTAAAGAGACTGAACCCTTGGAAAAATTATGTATCAGAGTAGAAAATTCCAGCAATCCTAGCAGAGGATCTTGGTTATGCGCATTTAATTTCGCAAATATAAATCAGAGTAGATTTTTAGCATTAAAAAAAGACCTCAATAAAACCTGCAATTTTAAAATAGTTCAGGACAGAAAGAAAACACCTTGTTGACAGGTATCACAACCACCAGACAGGAAAATACCTGGGTGCTGGAGGGTCCAACTGCCCGTCTTGGGACTTTGATGTCAAAACCACTTTTGGGGTCCTTCTCTCCCCTTAGAGCTGGGTCATTGAATGGCTCGTGCCCTGCTTCCCAGTCACACACTGTCTTCCTTATGGCCTGCAAAACACTGAACACAATTCCCACAACTTCAGACTGCAGCACATCCAAGTGCCCTGACAGAACACTTTACTTTTTTTAAAGCATTCTTCCATGAGCAGAGAAACTTTGCAACAGCATTCAGGACCTCAGGGTAATTCCAAGCAAGAACAAAGAATTTCACCAATGTTTTCAAGAATGACACACCCACAAAATAACCATTAAAGAGCCCTTAAAGACCACCTAGTTCCAACTTTCCCCCTGCCAAGGGCAGGGACACCTTTCACTACATCAGGTTGCTCAGGGCCCCATTCAAGCTGGCCTTGAACACTTCCAGGGATGGGACACCCACAACTTCTCTGGACAAACTGTTACAGTGCTCCATTACCCTCCAAATAAAGAATTTCTTCCTAATACATAACCTAAACCTGCCTTCCTCTTCCAGTAAAACCATTGCCCCTTGTCCTGTCACTATCTGCCTGCATAAAAAAGTCCTTCTCCCTCTTTGTCATAAGCCCCTCCAAGGTACAGGAAAGCTGTAATACGGTCTCCCAGAGCCTGTACTTCTCCACACTGAACTACCCCAGCTCTCCCAGCCCATCTTCATATCACAAGTGTTCCAGCCCCCTGATCATCCTCATGGCCCTCTGGACCGTTTCTAACAGGTCCACATCTTCCTTGTGCTGAGGACCCCAGGGGTGGATCAATCAAACCAAACTCATACTAATATGAATGCATATTCACTACGAATCCAATTAACATTCAATCAAACCAAAGTAGATTATTAACCAAATTAAAGAGAGACAATGATGGCTTAAAGTGAAAAAAAGCAGAATTCCTCTTTCCAGAAGAAATTCTGATTCCAGAATTCAGCTGAAATTTACACAAACAGCTTCACACTTTTAGGTCCAAATACTGAACTGGAACTCACATACTTGCCAGGAACACAGTCAGACATAATCTGTGGCATGCTGAATGATCAAGAAAAAGTCTCATCCCAAATCTAAGCAGGTATGAAAGTAATATTTTTCTATTTCATTAAAATCCCGTGACAAAAACACTCTCCCTGCAAACCTGATAATGTGGAGCAATTTATTTATTTTAAACTTATGATGACATTTTTGTGGCAGCCAGAGTACTTAGCAATAGCCTAATTAGCTAAGGACTTTCACCTCTAGGAGCTTTGCAATGAAATGTGGGAGTAAACAAATGGTAAACAAGTCAAGATTAAAAGCAAACAATTTCGGACAAAAAGAAAAGAAGGTCAGGAAATGTCACCCATCAGCGTGGGCAGATGGAGCACTGGAAGAAAAGTGTAAGGCTAATAAACCAAAAGCAGCAGCAGCTGAGAAATAACACAGAACATTAAGAGAGGAAGAGAGAGGAGAGAAAGACACAAAGAAAGGAAACAGTGGAAGCATAAAGTGGACAGTGAAACCTTTCTTCAAAACACAAACACTGATTTTGCTTTCAGTGTTACTGCATTTGTATTTTCTTAAAATAAAAATATACAACAGGGAACACAAGACTTCCTAAAGTAGTCCTAAGAGGCTCAGGACAACCTGTACTCCTGCTGCAGCCATGCTGGCAGCCATTCATTTCAACTTCAGCCTGCTTCAACTTCAACTCATATCCAGCCAAGGTAACCACGAATGCTAGACAGATTGGGAGTATAGACTCAGGTAAAATTTCACATCTGTGCAATTCTGCAACTACTTTACTAAGGTCTGGAGAAAAGAATATAGAAAAATATGAGAACAGTAATGCTACCTCTGAATGACATTTTTCTTCTTTTTAATGGCTTGTCTTAATGGCTCCCTAAGTGTGACCTGGGCAAAGTCCTGAAGAGCTGCATAAATCGTATGACGAATGGCATGATTGAAAACACTTTCCATTCGTCCCATCAGCACCTGAAGACCTTTGATCATGGCAATCACCTGCAAAAAAAAAAAAAAAAAAAAAAAAAAACAAAAAAAAAAAACCGATAAATGTATTTTTCTTATTTTTTTTCTATATTTGCACAAACGGTGCATTTTTAAATACAAAAATGAGAAAAGAGGAATTAACAAGTTACAAATGACAAAGGATAGATTTGCTGTGCTCCTCCTATTTACTGAATGGAGGAACACAGGCTGTTTCAGAGTCAGCACAGGGCAGGCTGTCTTTTTGCACTGGGTATGCCAAATGCTTATAGAGAATGTTCTCTTTTGCACAGAATTAATCTTTGGAAAATCCCTACAGAAAAACATTTCTCTTACCTCAACCAAAGCAAACTTCTCCTCACTAGTATAATTGTATCTTGTTGCTCTTTCATACTCTTCTGCATTGTCAGGACAATCTTTATTAGAATATTTGTCTGTTGGGTGCACCAGCTTCCATGAGTACTGCAGTTCACAAGGCATAAGAGGAAGAAAAAAAGATGGGGGGAACAAAAAGAAACAAAAATGCCTGAGAAACACAAAACACAGCTGGACACAAATAACATGCTTTGAGAAATACTGCAGTGTTTTCATGAATATTTGAAGAATAGTATTTGGTAATACGTTCAAACATTGCATAAATTCTTAAACTACTACCTGGTGGAAAAGCCAAACAATAATTTTCCTAAAAACTTTTCCTGAAAACCAGTGATTCTGTATTATTCCAAAGAAATGCAACTCAAACTCAACAAGTATTGCACATAAGGGTGTTTTTTACTGTGCAAATGTTAACACAGGCAAACGTTTCTTCTCTGCTTCAAATATGAGAAACATAGAAAGACTTCAGAACGTAAGAAAAAAAAATCCATCAGACCCACACATAAAAAGAGGTGCTTTCTACTTGATGAAATATTCATATTTAGATTTGAAAACACAACCAAAAAACTACAGGTTTGGGTTGTTGTTGGTTTGGGGTTTTTTTTCAGGGGGCTTGATTGTTAAGTTTACTAGGCTGAAATGTGTGAAAATAGCTGTATTCTCTGGGACAATATGATCTGCACAGCATGCACTTCTCTTAAATACTGCCTTTTCAGTCACTGCAAACACAGCTCTAAATGTTCCTGAGCAGTGTCAGGCTGACCTAACACCCATCAGGGTACATCAGGTGAAAAATCCTAGTCACATTTAAATAGAATTTTCTCACAGTTTGAGTTCAGCACATAGCAAGATCTGGTTGGCATCACCTTAGCATTAATACTGGATTACAGATCAATATAAATTTGCCTACTATAATGGATTAACAGCACCAATTCACCTATGGCAAAGAGGAGCGTCACACCCTGCAACCTGAGTGCTACAAAGAGGGCACTGGGGAAATGATTAAACAAAGAAGTTCTTAGAGGGCATTACACTGACAGGGTTAACATGCACAACAAACATATGCTGCAAGTTTTAACCAGAACATGATGTATGTAACTATGTTCATGGAGACTCAGTGAAGGTGGAGACAGGTAAATAATTAGGATACTCCGTATCAGAATTAATTCTCAGTAGGACAGGGAGAAGATGAACACAAACTTGAACTTAGGTAAGAAGTATTTATGGGAATCCATTTAAACTAGAAAGACAATGAAAAGCAGTGAGAATACCCAAAAAACCTGCTGTGAATCCCAGAGAAAGTTTGTCCTGGAATGAGCAGGACAGAAACAGAGCTAAGAATGAGAGACTTCTTGCAGAGATATAATAAAATAGGAAGATTTTCACTGTGAAGAGACCCTGGACGCAGCAATTTGTGATGACAGAAATAAAAGGTGCAAGTCTAGGAGCTGCAGAGGCAAGGAATAGATGACAGCAAACTCCCTTAAGAAGAGACAAGGAGAACAAGATTTCACCATTAAATACACTGTGGACTTAAACAGGAATAGAGTAATACAGGGAAAAGCATGACTCATCTACTGGCTTTTGAAAGAGGCAGTTAAAAATACAAACGAGAGGGAAAACTGGTTCACCAGCTATGCCCACTGTGGAGTCACACAGTGCAAACTATCTCATGTCCCCGAGACATCTGAGGCAGAAGAGAAGCAAGTCTGGCTTCTCTCACACAGTAAGTCACAATTCAACCCTTCCTAGAACATGTTTTGGTTCAACTGAGGCACACAGCTTTTATCCAGTGTCTGCAGTATAACAAGGACTCCGGCATCCTCCTCTTCAATTTCTACCTTAAGCAGCTTCTTATTGGAAAAAAGCACAGTCACTTTTCTAACTGACATCCTTTTAGTTTTAAAAATAAACTTCTACAATATAGAGAAACAACTCAGGAAGTTATTTATTTCCCCTCCCTCATCTCCTCACACATTTTCCTTTTCCTGCCTTTACCTTTCTTTTGACTAAAAGCCCAATCTAAAGCCAGTGGGAGCCCTTCCATCCGTTTTTGTGTGTTCAAACCATACATGCTTCTATTTACTCAGTGGTGATGTCTAAACACAGCCAGCTGGAGCTGTTCTGTCACCTCCTCGGTGACTGCATGTCAGTACAGATGTTTCTAACAATATAATTTTAAACAGTGTTTAGAAGGAAATGATGAAGTCTTAGTCTACAAAATGTTTGTACCAAGAGTAACATGAAAACAGGGAAGGTTCACAGGTCACAGCCTATCCACTAAATAGAACAAGTTGAGTGTACTGTGTGAGCTACGAGCTACTGGATTTCAAAGCAGCAACATTACTCCTAGACCCTGTGGACTTCATGTGCCATCCTCTGAGAGTGAGGTTTGAAGCAGAAGGAGAAAATGAGTGAGGGAAGAGGGAATCTAAAGGAACAAGATTCTTGTTAGGCCCCTTCCAACTCAGAATAGTCAGTGATCCTTTGAAAACACAACATACATTTTTTGGTCCAGTAAAGCAAAGCAATTTTATTCTGTCTAACCTCACCAAGCCACCTTTTTTTAATCTGTTTTTATTTCCCATGTTACATACCACTTCCATGACATGGGCACTCCACTGGGAGAGAAGCTGCAGGCCTTGGAGAGAGAGATCAAAGAGCTTCCGATATTCTGCATCTGTTTTTTGAGCTTCCTGTCGACCAGACCCAGTCACCACCTGGACATTATTTAAAAAAAAAAAGCCACACTCAAATCCACATCAGAATGTGCTGTATTCAGCATCCACAGCCTAATTTCTACATCAGTTGAAGCACTAAAACAGCATCATGTACCAACACCTGCCTTACCATCTAACATCAGCTTTTTCTTCTAGAGACTTAGGAAACTTCATAGGTTTTGGTCAAGAGATGGAAATCACTGGTATCCCTAATGACCACAATGTTGCTGCAGATGAATTTAAGATATCAATTATATATGGTATACATAGTTATTTGTTGTCTCTATATACTATATATGTATGAGTGTGTGTATACATCTGCATTTCTGTATTCTTTTACTAATCTTAGTTTTGTTTAAACTGTTATAAGCATCTGTTTGGACTAAGGACTAGACAACATATTCTAAATGAGACATACCAAAATTCCTAGGATAAATCTGAGACACGTAGAGAGAAAGAGGCTGAAGGACGTTAGAGTTTGCATGATGTGTCATTATTATGTTAAACTTAAATAGTGCAAATATAATTCAGAGAATGGGGATTAGACCTGCAGTCAGTTTTTCTTGACTCAGGTGGCCAAGCTTTGCCTTTTAGTTAGCCAGAGATTTTACCTGCTTTTCAGATACTTAATAATAACTGTTAATGAGTGATGTGCAATTTGCACATGTAGCTCTAACCCCACTCACCTCACTGTTGCTGTAACGAGCCAGTTCAGATATGAAACGCATGTGGTCTTCTCTGATTTGGATCATCTGCTCACATATATTGTACTGGGGACTGCTGCTGGAAGACGTGCATGTCCACCTGGTTCAGGAGACAAAAAAAAACCCCACCTAAATCAGTTTTAACAATAAACAGTATAACTGATACTGCAAAGAAAGATCCATAATGCATCACTTGTTTTTTTCCTTCTCTGTTGATTGAGGCTTTTTCCCTCTTCACACCTCTAACTCTACCCCTGCACAGGCTATTAGTGATGAACTGCCCTTCTGAGTTCAAATAGTACTTCTTCCAAGTCTTAAGAAAAAACTGTTAACTTTTTCTTTTCTGTTTTGGGAGTTTTTTTTTTTTTTTTTTTTTAAAGGCTGCTGCTATGAAATACAAACCAGCATCTCTCTTCAAGGGCACTTAGGAACAAGACCAAAAAGGATTAAAAGGTAGGGCAGAAGTACAGGTATAGGCTGTAAGATACATCTAGCCACCTGCAGATACTTTTTGCTTATTTTTCTTGAACTCTGAAGAGTGTATAGTATGCTCTCAGCTACAAAAAATGGCATTATCGAGACTATTAACATGTTACAAAGAGGAACACAAAAAACATGCTACCAAGAATGTCATGTTAAGTAGCCTCATATTTTAGTAGCTCAGTAGACCCATTGCCATTGATTTTCTTTTAGCAATTACATGCAAGTTATGTGGGTTTTTTTCTGCAGGAATTAAAATGCAAAGCACAACATTCTAAATTCATGTAACTGCAAGGTCTTGGAGGAGCACAGAAAGGTTCACTAGAACAAAGCAAAAACCAAAAACCATGGATTCATTAATGCAACAACTGGCTGCATTTTCCAACTATTTTGCTGTGCTGCACACCTAGCCAAGAAAAAAAAAAATAGGGGGGAGATAAGCTAAGTTGCTGCTCGATGTACAATGTACACATGCCTATTCACCCATGCACTACTACTGCTCACCTTGCTTAGTAAAATCCTTCATTTCTTTTAAAGAAAGTTTCATATTTAAAGGAAAAAATAAAAGCTAAGTTAGTGTAAGATAAAATTAATTTCTTCCAACCCAGGTGATAAGAAATGTCACAGGTACAAGAATGAGCTCAGCAGCATAGAAAGGTTTTTAAACCATTTGTTTCTTTAGTTGTATCCATTATATGAATTACATTAATAGTGAAATACCCACACCAAAAAGATGACAAAGCAAAAAGTAATTACCACAGACCCACGGACTAACAGGTGAGTATGAAAATATACTCCAAGGGTCAGACCTTCCCTATCCCAGATGCTCCATTCTTTTTTCTGTTCCTTTCTCCTTCCTACCTGGATTTATTTTCCTCGTAATGGGCACTGGTCTTAATGTATCTTGCAAGTTCAATCTGCATGTCACCAAACAGTGGGACAACCTGCAACTGCTGTACACAGGGAACAAATCAGATTAGATAAATTAGTAACACAAATCATAGTGAAAGGAAACCATTATTTACCCATATTACAACCCAAAGTGATCCTTTTTTCTATTTAAATATATTTAAAATGCAAGAGAAATTTCCTTTTAAATCACATCTTAACCAACCTTAAAGTACTTGTCTATCTTGGCTAAATTTATCCTTTTCTTTGCATCCAGCTTATAGATGTTACTGACACTTCCATCCATCAGGTATAATCCAAAGCCCATCACCTGAAAAAGGAAAAAAAAAAAGCCTTCCACAAAAGGACCTCAGAAGTAAAAACCTGTACATCTGTTCTTCATATAAGTAACATTTATAAAATCAAAAGTAACATTAAAAAAAAGTAACAAAATAACATTTAAAAAAGTAACATTTTAAAACCAGTCCTGAAACACCCAACCTCCTTAAAGCAGAATATATTTTTAAATAATGTACATTTCTGCACAATTTTTTTTTACCTGTATTAGCGGTTTTTACATTAACATGCTTGTTTGTAAGGTTTAGCATAAAAAAAAAAATCTAACTGAAATGAGAGTCTGGCTATTTTTAGAGCTTTTCTTTTATTCAAATCCTGTACATGCAAACTGATTTGGTTTAGAAGTTCAGATCTAACATCTCTGAATGATTGCTTCTCTGGCTTCCAGTGCTTCTCCGAATTATACACGCAAGAGCTCAGAAGCATCCAAAAAAAAAAATCTAATTACATTTTGTCCAAGGTATTTCATTAACATGAGCTTAGGAATTTATTAGGAAAAGGTTCTTCACCCAGAGGATGGCTGGGCACAGGAAGACTCCCCAGGGCAGTGGTCACAGCACCAGACTAACGGAGCTCAAGACGCATTTGGACAACACTCGCAGGCACACGGGGTGACCCCTGGGGATGGTGCTGGGCAGGGCCAGGAGCTGGACTCGATGATCTTTATGGGTCCCTCCCAAGTCAGCATATTCTTGCATTCTATTTAGTATTCACAGGGGCCAAGCAGAGCAACTTACTGTGTTCTAAGCATCTCTTCTGAACAAAAGGCCTAAATACAAAAGTCACACTGGGCGCCCTTGTGGATAGAACATAAATGCTCTAGAGTTCATGTGTGGGTTCAGAAGACTTTCACTTACTCCTAATAAACAGAGTTCTTCAAAAGTTAAACCTTGAAGTGACTCAAAATATTTGTCATGAGGCAAATTTTTAGCTCTGACTCTCTATCTTTTCTTCCACTGCAAGACATAGAGCTGATAAAATCAGCCACATCTCACACTGCCCAGCACCCTCTTACTACAGGTACACAGTCCAGCTGACTAAACTGACTTATTAATCCTAATTCCAAGATACTTGTTCCTTGAAATATTTGATACACAGCCTCACTTCCAAAAGCTTTTTAAACCATCTTGCCACATATATAAAATGAAATGCAGTAGTTCCTTTCTGCTGTCATTATACTTCATAGAAACACAATTCCATAGAATTGGATGCAGTTCAAAGGGGTCAACTTCAATTTATGAAAATCAAAAACGGATTAAAAGCTTTCAAATAATTTTAGCATAATACAGCAAATAGACAATGATGGGGAAAAGCTGTAATTTGACTTATTTGCCTAATCTGGTTCCTTTTAAAAAAACAAAAACAACCGGAAACAATCTGTGCCCTGCTTCAACATCCTTTTTTATATTTTGTACCCAAAAGAAATCTACCTTCAAAAGCATATGTTTCTCACTGGGTGTTAGATACATTTTGTTTTCATAGTAGTCCACACACAAATTCACAATATCTGCAAGCAGCTCTTCATAGCCAACAATAACCTCCAACTGCTGCTGCAAAGACTGGAGAAAAAAAAAAAGAAGGATATTAGTTAACTAGTTACACTGACTGGGAAAAAAGCTCCTACCAAACTGGAAGAGCTTCATTTTAATACTTTTGCAAAGCATTAGGTAACTTGCAAGAAGACAATTCAAGCTTACTTGTGTTATCTTGTTGTGGTTGGCGAGGAACATGGAAAGGTTCTGAGATTCCTGAATGGACTGAGGATCTGCCATTTTCCGCAGGAACTGAGCAGCTCTTTAAAAACAGAAGAAAAACTGTATTTCCCTTGGCCAGGACTGTTTGTAAGTAAATTTGTCTCTTCAAAAAAAAAGGTGAAAAGTTCACTAGAAGATAGAGATGGGCCTAATTTATCCAAAATAAACTGGTTTGCTACCCCAAATTCCTCACCACACCCCTACTTAGGTGGTCCAATAAAAAAGGAAATTAAAAAAACAAATGAAAAACCATTGGCTATATACTTCAACTGGATGCAGCTGTGGCTCTATAGATCCAAGCCATTCAACAACCCAGGAAAAGTCAGTCTTGGAGAAAACAAGCGTTTGGCCTCCAGAAACACACCTCCAAAAAAAAAAGAAAGGCAAACCAAGTAAAATTAAGAGGTCTCCAGGCCCAACAACTACAACAGGTAGAGGCAGAAACTAAATCTCTTGTAAATAGAAACAACACAGGTAAATTTGGCTAGTCATTGACTGAAGAGTTTTTGACATGGAAGACTACAGATGCTAGAGCTGGCATAAAGCTGCCTTGCCCTGCTGCTCTGACCGCTGTGTTCAACAGAAGACACCTGATATCATCCGGTAGCTCAAGTACAAAATTTGGCCACGGGAATCTCACCCCCTTCCTTCCCTGCTATACCTGCAATCACAATGATTTTGTACAGCAAAGCTGAAACATCTTAAGAACAAGTACAACAGCTCTCAGCTACAAATGTCAAAAGTGAATGCCAAGAATAGAATAGATCAGAACAGGAGTAGCACAAGTGACCAGAAAGCCAGCTTCCTCTCAAACGTAACAGAAGCTTTACTGAACAAAGTATGTGCATTGCATTTAGCATAGACCAAGACAGAAGTATTTGACAGCTTGGCATTAAAGGCAGAAAAGCCTTTTGCTGTTGGAAGGAAAGCACAAAGAAAACAGATGTATTCAATTGCCTAACTGCAGACAAGCCATCCCTAGTTTCAAGGTAGCTTGTCCCACACATGAAAGATTATTCTTGAAGATGAAGCTGTCAGAAAAAAAGCAACTGCTGCCATCTCGTGGGAGGCCTGAATCCTGGCAGCAGAGGGCTGGGTCCTGCTGCCCCTTGCCACTTACCGCTTGTAGGCTGAGTGGTCGTTCTTCACGCTGCACTTCATATTTTTCAGCTCATCCAACACTGCAAACATGTTGATGAATTTGCCCAGTGTGATCAGATAGGCTTCAGACACAAAGTCCTTCCTTCTCTCGGCATGGCACAAACGCCTCACCTCCCCACAAAACCGTTCAATTGCATTTCTCTAATGGGGGAAAAGACAGAAAAACAGGGAATAAAAGCCATGACATTCCCAGGAAAAAAGTTCCATCATGTACCTAGAGCTGGTTCAGTGAAAAGCTCCAGTGAAGCAGAAAAATGTTTATAAAGTAGGCAAAGCTAGCAAGGCATGAGTACAGGCTTTTCAGCTCCTCCTCTGTGTATTTGATGTGTGCTACAAGTGTCACCAGTGATTTTTGCCACCAAGCTTGCCTGACTCAAGAGCCAAGGTTCTTGTTTGCAGATAAAAGTAATTAAAAGTATAAATAAAAAATAGGGCAAGGCAAGGACTAATGTTTTTTTAAACCAAAAGGGGGTCAATTTAGATTGGCTATAAAGTTTTTTACAATGACGGTGGTGAGGCACTGAAACAGGTTGCCCAGAAAAACTGTGGATGCCCCATCCCTGGAAGTGTTCAAGGCCAGGTTAGATGGGGCTCTGAACAACCTGATCTAATCAAAAATACCCCTTTTTCACTGCAGGGGGGTTGGGTTATATGGTTTTTCAAGGCCCTTACAACTCAAACTATTCTGTAATTCTATGAAGTTTTAAATCCCTCAGAAAAAAGGGATTTCATGTTCTGTAGTGAGGAAGTATATATGAATTAAAAGGCAAATTATAGGAATGCTCCCTTCAAACAAACAAACAAAAATCCACAGCACACTGTACATGCTAGCTCTGTTAAGTCATCCTGGCACATGTTTATTTGAGGGCTTACTTCCAAGCGCACACCAGGGCCATTTCAGACGGAGATTACAAATTCCAAAAAGACAGCAACTTCAAACATAAAAAGGAATCTGTTCTGACTTTAAAGCTTTAATCTGCTTGAATGAAAGGAGATTGAACGAAATGTAAAATTTCCTGTTGTCTTCTCCAACCGGGGGTCTTACTGAGTCCAACAATCCCCTCCTTCCTGTGTGCTCCAGGCCTCACAGGCTCTAGCTGCTCCATCTCTGAATGATGCCTGGAAACATTCTCAGTCCACTGAAATAGATGGCAAGCTGCCAGGAGGGGGGAGAAGGCAAGACAGACTGCTATTCTCCAGCTCGGGTGGCTGGCAGGTCACAACAACTGGGCTAGCTTGCCTCAGTAATGAATGCCCACAGCAATGCTGCACCTGCTGCTCTGCTGTCCAGACTTGTGGATCCCTCAGTCCCCAGCAAATGGTTTCTGTGCCGAGATGTTTTTTATTACACGTGTGAAACGCGTTGTATTTCTATTTCCTTTCTTCCTAAGGTGACAGATCTCTGTCCCCATGTGCTGCATAAAGACTATAGGCAACTACATTTGATTTTACGCTGAAAGTCTTAACGGAGATTGACTCAAGTTTTTGAGACAGGCATTAAAAATTCTGCCCTTCTGTGAGAGAATATGGTGTGTTTTTTTCCAACATATAATGACTAGGTTCAGTACCTGAGCACACAATTGGAAGCATACAAAGCAGGAATATAAAATTACAAGCCTACTGACGAATTTTGTTTTCATTCCTTTTACCTGAAAATACATAAAATTCATCAGTTTTGTGACTTCTGGCTCCAGAACTTCCACAGTTTTCTCATAAATTTCTACTCTGTTAGGCTGCTCATTGCACTTGACCTGTGGATAATTAAAGAGGTTGTTATATTTGGAATTTTCCCCGATAAAGCCTCAGCAGCTAAGATCCTGAGCAAATGCAGTATCATCCTAAAGAGACGAACTTAAAGACAAAAATTTCCAAGTTTGGTAATCTTATGCTAATTTTCTAAGCTTAATTGCATGTAAAAAAAACCCAAAACAATCTAAGATGTTCCTTCTACCTTACAGCAAATAATTTAGTTGTCAAATACCTCTGTAGGGTGTAGAGGGTGTAACCTTTCCACATTAAGCCACTTGCTCAAAATCATGCACTAAAATAGGGCCAGAACTGTAAATTAAAACAGATTACCTGACTTCCACTCTAAATATTTAAACCACAGGATAAGCCTTCCTTGCATTTCAGTGTAAAAAATATTGCATTACAAATCTGTGAAAAAGGAAGGGGTCAACTCATGGTAGTAATTGTGTTCAGCTTTCTGGGGCCTCTCAATGTTCTGCCCACCCCACTCCTCTACAGCCACTCCCAGACACTTAAAGCTGACTTGTGCCCTATTCACAGCAGGGTGGTTTTTTTTAAATACAGATCAAGAATGCACTGTGTAGCTCTGGCCTTCAGAAAGTGGCTACCTTGGAGTAGTAGTGTCTGGAAACTTCATGTTTAACCTGAATGTTAATCGTTAAATGCTATGTTACCTGTTATGAATTTAAGAATTAAACTGGGGAGTGGGAAGAGTCCATTCTCGACTGAAATGTTGACCTCAAGCAGATCCCACAATCAGAAGTTTTCCTTTTAAAACACAGTACCCCTACACTGCTCTTGATCCAAAAAGTAAGACTGACACAATCGCCATGAGGTATTGCTACAGGTGCCTTATTAAAAAAAATAAAGTCCAACTGGTCCCCAAGTGCTAAAAGACACTGTTCTATGGCATGCCCAGCTTAACAATTCAGGAACCAAAGCAGACTCCACTTTGGATCTCACTGACAAATCTGTCTGTGCAATTCCACTCTAAAACAAGACAGAAGTTTGCACACTGCATGACAATAGACTTCTCATCCATTACCTGGGGAATGGCTCTTGAGCAGCTTCTCCATGTGTATAGCATGATTGCATATTCCTGGCCTTCTTCTAGCATTTCGTTCTGTAGGGAAGACACTCAGTATAATTATAATTGTAATACAAAAGGATTATATCCATGTGTCTTCTGTGAATTCCAAGCCCTTGTCCAAATGACCCTATTTCTCTTATCAGAATGTATATATACAAACACACATGTATTGCATGCTGAATGATATATCATCAACTATTATCTCCCCAGATTATACTAGTTAATGTGTTGCTCTTTCTTCCCAAAACTAATGACACTGTGATCCATAAGTATAAATAGAAATGCTGATCTTGGGGTGGGGGAGGGTGAGGGGATTTAGTCTTCTTTTAAATTCAGGGACCCCAGGTGGAATGTTCAAGGATGAAAGAATCAGCACATGCAGAGCAACTTTTTACCTGGCAAAAGAGAGGTGTACCAATATCCAAATAATCAAAACAGGTAAAGGAGTAATCATATCATTTTAAAAGTAGATTGATGTAAACATACATAATTTTCAGTAGCATGTAACCAGGTGCTTTATCTGCCCATTCCACCATTTCTGAACTGGACTCTAGAATTTTAAAATGTAGTATTCCTAATTTTCCAAGAATGCCATGAAAGAAGGGAACAACATTAGTTGCTCAAGAGGAAAGGCAATTAAAAAAATTTTAAGAAATGCACTTGAAAAAAAAGAAAAGCCACACACTTTTTCATCTTACCTCTTCCTGGAAGCAGGAAGTAGGTAACCTGTTTTCTGTGACCATAGTTCTTTTAATGAACTGCAAGAAGACACATTCCTCTCCTTCTGTTCTTAATACAGAAGTGTGTATCAGAACATCTACTTACCATGCTAGAATGGACTGTGGCTTGCTCAATGTATCTTGCAATACCAGTGACAAATGCATTTCTGTCTTCAAAATTAGTGTTGAAGTTTGGCTGCAGAGAAAGGGAAACGTGGAATTAAGTCTTCCCTGGCAGCATTTCTCCTGTGAAGGAAAACTGAGAACCCGGCATTTTTCAGCCTGGAAAAGAGAAGGCTCTGGAAGACCTTATGGCAACATCCAGGACACAAAGGGGTCCTGCAAAAGAGCTGGAGAAGAACTTTGCACAGGGGCATGTAGTGACAGGACAAATGGGAATGGATTCAAACTAAGAGTAGGTTTAGATTAGGTATTAGCAAGAAGTCATTGACTGTGAGGGTAGTGAGGCACTGGAACAGGTTGCTCAAAGAAGCTGTGGCTGACTCATCTTTCGAAGTCTTCAAGGCCAGGCCGGCTGGGGCTTTGAGCAACCTGCTCAGTGGAAAGTGTCCCTGCCCACGACAGAGGGGCTGGACTAAATGATCTTTAAAGTCCCTTCCAACCCAAACCATTCTATGGTTCCATGAAAAGAATTTTTATATATATTGCCAATATAGACACAATTTGGTTTTGGGCAAAATGTACACTTTCTTAACAGCACTGGGAAATGGAAAAACCTTTTCCTATAATGAGAAAATACCTGGTAGAGAAGAGATGATGGTGGGGGCTCAATACACGGCTGCTGATCCGGCAATGGTAATTCCTCCAAGAGATCCACATTGGACAAGGCATCCTCCAGAGTTACTTGAGCAGTCATTTTGCACCTGGTTAGAAAATACATACATAAATGTAGATATGTAGATGTATACACATAGATCTAACTTTATATGTGTTACTGTATGCACGGTAAACAAATGAGTAACATGAAGAGCAGGCAACTATTTATATTGTGGGAAATGGGAAGTTTCCCTTCAACCAAAACAGAAGGGAAACAGTCAAACAGAAACCCAGCTGAATTTCAAATACAAGTTTTATTTAAACTTTTCAGACTAACATCCCTGCCCTTACTTTTAGGACTCAAGAAATGTTTCTCCTCCCCCACTGCTGGACACCAGAAATACATCAAAAATAGAGGAAATGATGATTCTAAAGCTCAGTTTTGAGCCAATGTACTTTCAAAACTTTATGCACTACAGCTTCTACAACCACATCATCTTCAGGAGACCAGGCTGTCAAAAGGTGCCAGCAGTCTCCAGTGTTTCACGCCCTAGGACAACCAGTTCTGTTTTGGGTAACTGATGATAGACTCCTCAGGGCCATGGCAATCCCTATAAACCTTTGACTGCTGCTCCTGCTGCCTGGGTTTCTGAACCAAGAAGAGCAATGGGAAGAAATCTGGGCCATCTGTGACCAGTGACCAAGCACTGTAACAGGTTGCCCAGAGAAACTATAGAGTCTCCTTCACTGGAACTTTTCAAGAACTGTCTGGCTGCAGTCCTGTGCCATGTGCTCCAGGATGACTCTGCTTCAGCAGGGAGGTTGGACCAGGTGAGCTACTGTAGACCTTTCCAAACTTACCCGTTCTGTGATGTTGTCAAAATTTAGGAAGAAAACATGGGATGGAACAACTCAGTCATCCACTTTTGTATAATGATTTACGCATTCTCCTCAGTGGAGTGAAAAAAAAATTGATTTTTAAGGTAGTAGTTCTAATCAGGATGTCTCATTTTTTTGCAAGTTATTTTCCCTCATTTACCAGAGAAAAACCATACATCTATGGTGCAAGGAGCAGCTGAGTACTGCCCTCAGCTCTAACCAGGAGGAAAGGAACACTGAGCACCCACATCCCAGAGGAACAGGACCCTGCTTGGCATGTGACACCCTTATGGAGGTGTTTCATCCCCACATACAGGGAGGGTACAAGCAGATCCCAATGCAGCTTTGACAAAAACTCACTGCAAGACAGCTGGTATGACTGGTGATCCCACCACTCACTGCACTTTTATTGGCCTGGCAGAAACACCTCCTCACTTTCTCTTGCCTAATTAGAGATTCCTGGAGAAAGATCCACAGAAACAGCAGCTTTACCTACAAGAAGGGCTCAGCTGACCAAAAAAATAAAAAAACAGAACCAAAATCCAAACCCAAGGACAGAAAGCAACCAGGAGTGATTACCTGTCTATCTCCAGAGACCAACCCTGTGTACCAATCCATCACTGCAAAGCTAATATACCACATATGGAGAGAGCTTGCCAACAACTTTATAAACAATAACCAACAGAAAGATTCATAGGTCTGTTTCTTCTTGAATGCCCAGCCCAAACCTTGCTCCCAGCCTGAGCATAGCAGTTTTTGTTAAAATAAATAAATAAACCAGTGCTCATATTGTGCAATTTGTGATCCTTACCAAAAAAGGGATGACAGACTGGACTGACATGAGTGCTGGCTGGCAAACCTGTGCCAGGATGTTTGCCCAACACCTGCCTACACCCAGATCAAGCTCCAACACAAGAACCACAATTATTCTCAAATTAGAGACCGGCAAAGAACATGGTGTCCTCCCTTCGATAAGTCAACACGTGCCAAAAAACTACCATGGCTGGGCAAAAGTTCTGTGAGGAGGTCAGACTGAACAGCTTTACCCTAGAGAAAACTGAGCTGCCAAGTAGTCAGAGCATCTACAGATGAGTCTCTATCTATAGGCACTTTAGAGATGAGTCTGAGTTCTAGAAATCAAGCTTTAGGTATAAAAGAATACATTAACTGAGAGGCTCCTTCCAACTTAAAACTTCCTCTTAGCCTCCCTGTCAAAGTAGAAACACCCAGTGTGCAGCTGCTCTGGGATGTGACGGGGTGGGATCAATGGGCCCATAGCCCTCTCCCCCACTGGACAGGCAAATGGCCACAAAGCATTGGCTCCAAGAAAGCACTACAAAAATTGTTCTAAAACCCATAGTGAAGAATGGCCAGCCGTTCTACACCAAAAACTACTGCAACTATCTATGCAAAGGGGAGGTGTCACTGCATGCAAGGTAAGTATCATCACCTTCTCCCCTGTCCACACATCTTCCTTCTCCTCCTAAAACATAGTCCACCAATGACTTGGGCCTCTCCTGCTGAACAGAGCCAGGTATTCACAAATCCAAGCTCCTGACTTGTACCTCCCCAGCACTAGAAGTGAATATTCTAAAGATGTGGCTCGTACATCTCAATTCTGAAAGCACACCTGCATGCTTTTGGCCTCAATTATTTACAGCTGCACAGGCGTATTCCTTCAGCATCAGCTATGTTCAGACTATAGGACATTAAACTATCTGTGTATTTGTTTTTAATACTTAGAAAACAATTTAAAAATAGAACCCAAAATCCCAGCTGACTTACACTGCCATCTATTTAATAGCACAGGTTTGGGAAACCCTCACTAACAGGCCAGAGGCACAAGTAAGAAACAAAAGCCTCCTGCTGCCCTCTGGGTTGTGAAAAGAAATATGGGAAGGAACATATTTTGAGGTCCTTCAGCACGATTTCCCCAAGATCAGCATTCTTCAAAGCAGGAAAACAAAAGCCACTGGGCACAGAGAGTTGTAAATGCCTTCTGGTTCTGAGGTTGCTCGCTGACGGCTCTGCTTTGCTATTTTGCCAAAGGTAGCCCCACGCCTGCTGTTTCGTTGGCCAAGTTCAATGTCCCTGTTCCCCAGCCTTTGCACTCCGGTGTCTAGCAAGACATGAAAGAGGAAGCAGCTCCTTCCTGCCCAGCTTTGACACATTTGCAAATGTTGCAAGGGTGTGATTCACGTTTCCCCCCTGTCCCTCCAGAAGTGAGCAGAGGAGTTTTGACAACAGCGGCTGGAACTGGCTCAGGGCTTTTCTCCCCTTCTTTATCTGTGTTGATAAACAAGCTCCAAAAGACAACAGCTGTTTCTCAAGTACAATGCTGAAGGGCTGGCAAAACCAGATTTTTCTTTTTTCCAGAAAAATTAATTTAAGAAAAGCTAAATTTCCCAAGACACATACTTGGAGAGAGCTTTGACTCCTTAACAGTCATGAGTTTTTAACAGATGAAATTACTGGGCAGGAGAGCTAATATTTTAACAGATTCCTTTATGGCAGAGAACATAAGAAACTTCAAAGACCTACTAAAAAAAAAAGTTTGATTAGGAGTTTACATAAATGAGAACAGACTAAAATACTGTAGTCATACTCATCATTATAGTTACACGAGGACATTCACCCGAACAGAGAAATTTTTTTGTTCTAAATTCCTACAAAGCTGTATTTTCAGTTCTGTACCCACATGAGACTTCCCAGGACAGCTTTTCTCAGGCAGAAGACGTATAAGCATGACTTCTGAAGTAATATTTTTCTTTTTGGTGTCTTTGGATTATGACCCATCCTTAAAGCATTAAAGTAAAAATGCATGAACAAGAACATGTTTTCGTGGTTGTACACAACTTAATTAGTGAACATTCAACATTCATGGTCTGACATTGTCCCTTGAGGAGAGAGAATCACATACACCAGCAAGCTGTTTTGCTAAATGTTGGTGTTTGATGAGCACACACAGCTTTCTAAGCAGGGAAGAGCAACGCCTGTGCCAGTTCTCAGCTCCTTTTTCTGGATTTCAAAGCAAGAAAATCCCCGTTTGAAAAGATCTTCAGCCTCACAGTACCAAGTCCCACCATGTCCAAGGGTCAAGAGATATCAATCCCAGGGTTTGGGGTTTTTTTAGTATGTTAGTGAAAGGCCACAGACTAGCTTAAACTAGGAAATCCTGTTTTCCTTCATTTCTGAAGGAGATGAGCACCACATGGGCCTGACCCGCTCAGAACAGCTTGTGCTGTGGAGAAGTGCTCTGAGCTGTCTCTCACATTTTGTCCATGTGAAAAATCAAGCCATAAAAAGGAAGTTCCTCTAGCATTGTTTACATTTTAACTTCAGAACCAGATTATTATTGAAAATATTCACAAAAAAAGAGTTGACAACCTTTTTTAAATGTCGTAATTCTGCACCATTACTCTCAGCACTGCAACTGCATGTAAGCCCTGCTAACAACAATTGATTTGGTATCTAGAGATGATTGTCAGTCCTAGTAGAGATACCATTTCCACATCTCCATCCTTACAGAATAATGTCTAAGTCTTTGCAGAAGGTCTACATTTTAAATTCCAAGCATATCAGAAAACAGCCAGCATGCATCTCTCAGCCATGTTCTTTTGGGCCTCCTGAAGCTTCAGATTATTTGTAAGAAAATATGAACAGGAACAAATTACAGGGAAAAAAAAAAAAAGGAAAACTGACCAAAATAATAAGAACTACAGAAGATAGGGACTGAGAAAGCAGATAATAGAGCATTAATTTCAGAATCAGTGAGAGAAACAGAGAAAGGATTGCTATAACTATTCTGTTCTCAAACTTAGAGGCAAAAAAAAATCCCCCAAGTACCAGAGAGTTAAGAAACAAATTTTTAAGCTTTCTTTCAGTGATAGAGTTAAGCAGGACTCAGCCTATTAATAGCTAAAACAGGAAAAAATATGCTTGATGATACAAGACAGTTCTTAAATATGTTCTGTAGGAGTGCATAGAATCCAACAGATATAACTTGTAGCTAGTAACCAAATTATGTAAATGAGGGTAAGGCAAATGAACTTAGATAACTGTGCCCCTACTGAGATCTTCTTATAAGTGTAGAAATTACCACACAGTTTCTTTTTAGCCTATGGCCAAACTTCCCAGAAATGTCCTCTAATGGTCTTATGAAATTATCCAGCTGAGTTTCATGAAGACATTGATTCCCAACATACAAGTTCTACCTCAAATAACTGGGTTTGATGATATCTAGTTACTGGTGAAACATAAAGCCCTTCATCACAAAGGTTATCAGATGCGATGTTATGGCTGTGTTAGACAAGGTAGGGAGATGATGAGGTTGGTATCGTGTTACCATAAAACATTTCAAAAAACCCAAAAGGTATACTGAGTATCTTGAAAATACACAGGGAAAGAATGGAAAGTCCTTGGAGAATAAAAGTACATATGCCATTTAAATTACTTGCAAAATGTCATTATCACCTGTACTAAGATTGTCAAGTGAACATTCCCAGAGAAAACTGATAAACTGTATAATTCAGTCCTTTAGCTACAAAAATAAAGGTAGAAAATATCAAGCTACAGTGAAAGCCAACTTCAGAAAATTTAGACACAGCAAGCAGAGGCATTTACTTCATGACAATTCTTGCTTTACTTTATGGAAGTAGAAGTAACAACGTTAAACTTCCCTGACATAAACTAAAATAATTAACATCTAAATCCGACAGCTGACAGGCACTTTTTTCCCTTTGCATCACTTACTCAAAGGTTTGAAACCCTGAGGACATCTAAGCATCCTCACTTTGAAATCTATAAGGATTTATCCTCACACAACCATCAGAGCAGTAACACAGCAGGCTTCCCACTTGAAGCACAGTGGATTGCAGCAGGTATCAATCTGGAAACAGATTTCCAGGTGTTTTTTGCTGTCAGCTCCTTACAGTACATCTCCTGGGATACTGCTGCATACTGGAAAGATCAGACAGCGACCACAACTGTGTCTACTGCAATTCTTGCTTTACTTTATGGAAGTTGGAGTTACAACGTTAAACTTCCCTGACATAAACTAAAATAATTAACATCTAAATCCCGGAGCTGACAGGCACTTTTTTCCCTTTGCATCACTTACTCAAAGGTTTGAAACCCTGAGGACATCTAAGCATCCTCACTTTGAAATGTCTAAGGATTTATCCTCACACAACCATCAGAGCAGTAACACAGCAGGCTTCCCTCTTGAAGCACAGTGGATTGCAGCAGGTATCAATCTGGAAACGGATTTCCGGGTGTTTTTTGCTGTCAGCTCCTTACAGTACATCTCCTGGGATATTGCTGCATACTGGAAAGATCAGACAGCGACCACAACTGTGTCTACTGCAATTCTTGCTTTACTTTATGGAAGTTGGAGTTACAACGTTAAACTTCCCTGACATAAACTAAAATAATTAACATCTAAATCCCGGAGCTGACGGGCACTTTTTTCTGCAGTGAAAGCAGAGCAAACCTCTGCTGAAGTCCTGTACTCTTCGGAGCAGCCCAACTGCTGCTACTGTCTCTTGACAGAGCCTCTCCCTCCTTACCCCAAAAAGACACATCCATCCCAGCACCTCTGACAGCACCTGGCCAGGCACCTGGGAAGAGCTGAGTGTGCAAAGATCTGAGCCACCGCTGAATCTCAGGGTGAGAAGAGTCAGAGGAATATCAGCATTGATCTTATCTCACCATTCTTGATACCATGCTATACCAGCATCTTAAATACACCTCTGGGTTAAAAAAAAAAAAAAAAAAAAAGTCATTCTCCACATCTTTTAACCAAAAGCACACAGAAAACTGAGTTTAAATGTAGCATGCATCAATTCAAAATGCAGATAGTTACACTTTTAAAAGCCTGAAACAGTCCAGGAAAAACAATCCTATAGTCATCAAGCTGCAGGGCAAGTTGCCAGCCCTGGAGAGGAGGGTTTGGGGCCCCTGTCAGGGTCCGCAAATGCATGCAGGGTCCCTGATAGGTTCTTTTTGGAGATCTCAAAGCACAAAAGACACAGCAGGGGACACAACACTTTGCTTAAACAAAAATGCACTTTTATTTAGTGCCAACAACTGCGATAGTGGGAGAGAAATAAAGAGATAGAGTGAAAAATAGAGAAAGAGGGGAAGGGGATTATAGCTACCAGTCTGAAGAGACGAGGCCCTCGGAGCTTGACAAGATGCTCATAGGCTGTCTTCTCCAGGTGGGGTCCGGACAAAGTCCTCAAAACTCCTTCAGTCTTTTATAGGGTTCCTCAAAGCGGGTGGCATCTGGCCAAAGCGGCAGCTCTCCTGGCTACATGGTGGGTGTGGACTCATTTTGGGAACCAGTTGTAATCATCGCGTCGGTGCAGGACCAAGAGTACAGGACCAAAGGTACAGGACGAACTGATTAGGGCTCAGTCCACCATGACCAGTCCATTGTTCTCGCACTGAGTTCCCATGGCATCGCATACCAGTCCTTAAGGCTTGGCAGATTTTCCACCTCAGCCAGGCTAGAGCTACTTTTCAGGGTCTAGGGTCTCAGTCCTTGGAGGCAGTCGTGAGGCAAACATGAGGGATTTTCGGACAGACCCTGACAGCCCCTGGTCACAAAGGGCTGGATCAGCAGTTCTGGGCTGCAGCCTGGAGCCCCGCGCCACGCTCTGAGCTGGGATCAGCAGAGCCTGACCCACTCAAGCACAGCTTCTCCCTCTTTCCCCACCAGGAGAAGTGACCACAGAACATTGAGAGGTCTGGGAGTGGGATGAGCAGATGTGCTCAGCACAGCCCAGCTCCAGCTGCACCCAGCACCCTGGACACCAGCTTATAGAACACATGCAAATCCAACAGCAATACAGCACATTAGCTTGAGAATGCAGCCCAAGGAAGCAGAGGTGTTTTGGGACATCAAGGGAATTGGTTTTGGTTACAGCATTCTCTAAGTAACCCAAAAATCTCTCCAAGACTGGAATTTAAAGTGGCAAAAAAAAATTATTTCATATTAAAAATACAGAGAGGCATCACGCCAAAGAGTGAGTTAATTAAAGTGGAGTTTCAATGAGAAATAATTGCTGGACTGCAGAAATTTTGGAATATTTTCTGACATTAGCTTGAGAATGCAGCCCAAGGAAGCAGAGGTGTTTTGGGACATCAAGGGAATTGGTTTTGGTTACAGCATTCTCTGAGTAACCCAAAAATCTCTCCAAGACTGGAATTTAAAGTGGCAAAAAAAAATTATTTCATATTAAAAATATGGAGAGGCATTATGCCAAAGAGTGAGTTAATTAAGGTGAGTTAATAATTGCTGGACTGCAGAAATTTTGGAATATTTTCTGACATTAGCTTGAGAATGCAGCCCAAGGAAGCAGAGGTGTTTTGGGACATCAAGGGAATTGGTTTTGGTTACAGCATTCTCTAAGTAACCCAAAAATCTCTCCAAGACTGGAATTTAAAGTGGCAAAAAAAAATAAATTATTTCATATTAAAAATATGGAGAGGCATCATGCCAAAGAGTGAGTTAATTAAAGTGGAGTTTCAATGAGAAATAATTGCTGGACTGCAGAAATTTTGGAATATTTTCTGACATTAGCTTGAGAATGCAGCCCAAGGAAGCAGAGGTGTTTTGGGACATCAAGGGAATTGGTTTTGGTTACAGCATTCTCTAAGTAACCCAAAAATCTCTCCAAGACTGGAATTTAAAGTGGCAAAAAAAAATTATTTCATATTAAAAATACGGAGAGGCATCACACCAAAGAGTGAGTTAATTAAAGTGGAGTTTCAATGAGAAATAATTGCTGGACTGCAGAAATTTTGGAATATTTTCTGACATTAGCTTGAGAATGCAGCCCAAGGAAGCAGAGGTGTTTTGGGACATCAAGGGAATTGGTTTTGGTTACAGCATTCTCTGAGTAACCCAAAAATCTCTCCAAGACTGGAATTTAAAGTGGCAAAAAAAAATTATTTCATATTAAAAATATGGAGAGGCATTATGCCAAAGAGTGAGTTAATTAAGGTGAGTTAATAATTGCTGGACTGCAGAAATTTTGGAATATTTTCTGACATTAGCTTGAGAATGCAGCCCAAGGAAGCAGAGGTGTTTTGGGACATCAAGGGAATTGGTTTTGGTTACAGCATTCTCTAAGTAACCCAAAAATCTCTCCAAGACTGGAATTTAAAGTGGCAAAAAAAAATAAATTATTTCATATTAAAAATATGGAGAGGCATCATGCCAAAGAGTGAGTTAATTAAAGTGGAGTTTCAATGAGAAATAATTGCTGGACTGCAGAAATTTTGGAATATTTTCTGACATTAGCTTGAGAATGCAGCCCAAGGAAGCAGAGGTGTTTTGGGACATCAAGGGAATTGGTTTTGGTTACAGCATTCTCTAAGTAACCCAAAAATCTCTCCAAGACTGGAATTTAAAGTGGCAAAAAAAAATTATTTCATATTAAAAATACGGAGAGGCATCACACCAAAGAGTGAGTTAATTAAAGTGGAGTTTCAATGACAAATAATTGCTGGACTGCAGAAATTTTGGAATATTTTCTGACATTAGCTTGAGAATGCAGCCCAAGGAAGCAGAGGTGTTTTGGGACATCAAGGGAATTGGTTTTGGTTACAGCATTCTCTAAGTAACCCAAAAATCTCTCCAAGACTGGAATTTAAAGTGGCAAAAAAAAAATTATTTCATATTAAAAATACGGAGAGGCATCACGCCAAAGAGTGAGTTAATTAAGGTGGAGTTTCCATGACAAATAATTGCTGGACTGCAGAAATTTTGGAATATTTTCTGACATTAGCTTGAGAATGCAGCCCAAGGAAGCAGAGGTGTTTTGGGACATCAAGGGAATTGGTTTTGGTTACAGCATTCTCTAAGTAACCCAAAAATCTCTCCAAGACTGGAATTTAAAGTGGCAAAAAAATAAATTATTTCATATTAAAAATATGGAGAGGCATCATGCCAAAGAGTGAGTTAATTAAGGTGGAGTTTCAATGACAAATAACTGCTGGACTGCAGAAATTCTGGAATATTTTCTGACTTTGCAGATGAAAATAGTGTTTCATTTCACTGAAAAATTATTTTGGGAGGGGATGCCCCATGTCTTTTTGCAATCCACTGGACACATTTGTTTTTAAATAGATGCATTTGATCTCCAAGTGCTTGTACATGTTCCCAGGCTCAAAATAAGACAAAGAGGAAGTATGTCTACACTTTAAACAGCAACTTCCTTTGACATGGTGTCTCTTCTTTCCCAAGTCTGCAAAAGCAGAATCTTTGAATCTTAAATAATAGTATAATGGCTACTGAAGATTAAAATTGCTGTGCAATCCAGTAATTGAAATATGTACCCACATGAGTGCTTTTGCCTAAAATAAATGATTATATATTAATATAAATGTTAATACATAATTTTAAATGCTTTTTGCATAAATAAATAAAAGCTTACCCTACTTAAAAAGACAGAATTCTGTGATGAAAATCAGGAAAATTTTATGTACTGCAGTTAAAGAGGGAGAAGAGAAGCATATTATTTACAAAAAAAAAAAAAAAAAAAAAAAAGCAGCAAAGCCAAGATATTCCACAGTCCACACACTGAAGGGAAGAAATTCACATGAAAGTATATTTAAAAAGATGATTGACTGGCCTGCTGAACTGGGGTCTTCAGGACCAACCACAGTAAACTCCTTGGCAACTAATGACAACATTCCCACAAGAATAGAACTGGTCACACAGCAGCAGAAGTTAAGTTTTACCCCTATAGCAACACATTTTCAAGTTTCTTCTGTCCCACTGTGTCCTTTTTCTGTGCTAGTGTATTGCAAAAAATCAATTAAATAATTTTTCTATTATGAAAATTTAATTCAATTTTCTGTGTAATGTTCCGGCTCCATTTAAACCATGAGACTCCAATCACAAGGGGCCCTTGTAATGAAAAGAGAACAAAAGGAATGAATTTTCTCTTCCAAGAACAGCCCAGCAATTACGAAAACATTAATTTTTATTTCAAACCTCCAAGATCTCTCTCAAAAACTCCCTTTTAGTTCTATTTTAATTAAATTTCTAACATTCCAGCCATTCAACTGCTTACCTGTAAATTCAGACCGAGAAGAAAACATTTTAACACCCTGCTAGCCAAAGCACTTCAGAGAACAGCAACACGATGGATTTTCTATGTTAGAATGTTCTTTTTCTGTGCTCTGGACAGGACAATCTGCCTTTTTACCATGCAGATCAGCCTAAGATGTTCCTTTTGGGACTGGAGCTCCTTTCTGTTCCTAAGCAACAGATTTGCATAAGCTGAAGAAGCAAAGCAAAATGCTTTCCACATCATTTACTGGCCTGCCTGATTAAAGTAAAAGACAGAAGAAAGCAAACAGCAGCTGACAGTCCTTTGTGCAACCGATTTGACATACTGTTAAGCTTTCAAAAATACATCTGCAAATGGAATTTTAAAAAAGGCTTAATACGTGAAAAAGAGAGAAAAATTCCAGCACTGTATTATCCTATCCAAACATCATAGCAAGTCCCAGAAGAATGGCCATATAATAGAAATGATTAATTTAGTATTAGACTCCTACAGGGTGATGTCGTTCACAATAACTGCAGGCTTCCAAAAGCAGGCACAGACTGGGGGAAGAACATGAGGCTAATAGCATGGGAGGAATTTTTTTTCCTTTAAATGTTTTTTTTTTTTTTTTAGAAAATCTCAGTCTCCTAAACTAAAAGCTCTTTGTGCTCAGTCACATGTGAATTTTTCATGCAATCCACACTGCTACCTGTCCAGCTTCTGTCCCCTGCAGGGAAACATCCCAGCAAGCAATCCCCATCCCTGCCATCTCCTTACACAAGCAATGCCTGTGCTATGACTGTGCAAGCAAGGTTCAAGTGCTCAGTGATACACCAGTCTTATCACCTGGAAAACTGAATTCTGGGCAGTATCAGTAAGCAACAGAAGCACCATTCACACAACCTAAAAGCCACACTTGGGTGAGTCAGTACTGTTCCTCCCACAGGATAATAAAGGTCAGGACAACATTGTTAAGGATGCTGTCATGGAGCTGAAATGGCTTGCTGACACACTAACCACCAGGACTCGGAGAACAATTAGTTATGCTTGCCAAGTAACTTCTCTTTCAATACGAATTCAAGCACTTTCCAATAAGAGGAAGGTCTGGCACTCTACTATCATCACAGCAGATTAGGAATGGGGGAGTTTCCGGCTCTTTGAATGAAGCCTAGATCGAGACTGGTGAGTGCTGGTAGCCCAGAATTGCCTTTCCTGAAGCCTGCCACCACGTGTATGTCTACTAACTACTCCTTTTTACAGCACCAGTAAGAAAACTCTCCCACAGAGAATACAGTGCAACCTCAGCACTCCTGTACCATAGCACCTGGCTGGAGTCACTATATTTTTGCTAGCAAGGCACCACAAGAGTGAATTTATCTTTTCCTGCTGTGTTAGCAGCCAGCAGGAGCACATGGATGAGCACATACTAGTTCTACAGCAGCAGCATCTGCAGTGGCTGATGATGATGCAGCAAGGTATTTCAAAGGGCAGCCTGGCCAGTACCATGCATCTGCAGCATCATTTCACATCTTAAAGCTTTAGAAGAGAGATACAACTTCCTAAAGTTAAAATATAGGGTGAAATGCTATCTCTCTGTAGGAAGCTCGAGTGGAGGACGCACACATTTCAAAAATGAAAAATTAATTTGTTCATTCCACTTATTTTATTCGTGAATCCATTGCGATGGCATGGGAGAAGCCTAAGCCTCTAAAATTTCCTCCAAAAGTATCCCACTTAGATGAACAAGGAGGGAGAGCTTGTCTCTGAAGTTTGTCCTGCAGCATGCAAGCCCTCTCTGCAATGGCACTTGTGCTACAAGAATTCACAGAGGTGTTTTGTTTTGTTTGCTTAATCTGTGAACCTAAGTCTGAAGCCCAAGACATGTCACAAATGTAAAATAGAAAAAATCTGCTGTTGGTGGGGCTAGATAGCTGAGAGGGTTTGTGCTGATTTACTAATTAATTCTCACAGAACTAGAGTTGTGAGTGAACTAACTAATGTACAGAAACCCCTTCTGCAATGTTTGACTTCTCTACAGACTGCAATGAAGCTAAAGATTTAAGCACTGTTTCATTCTAGGTTAGGTGTGCTGAGATCTGTCTTGCTACACTTACTTGCCTTACCCTATCAATACTCTCTGGTATTACACCTTTGAATTGCACCACTTCACCTTCCTGACCAACCCCCTCACCTTCTCTTTTTTGAGTTCTTTACCTCTCACCCAGTTCACTCCTCCACAACCCTTTTTAATCTTCTCGGTTTGCTGCCATTTTTGCATTCTGCTGATGCTGCTCTCTCCTGCAGCTGTTCTCAACAAGCATTTCTTCTTTACTTGTTCCTGATCCTGCTGCTGCACGGGTAGGAGGAAGCAAGGCTGCACAGCAGTGCTTTGGACCAGACTGAAGCTCAGCACAGAAGCTGAGCACTGAAACACAGCGCTTAGAGCGTGTGAAAACTACAACTACAGTTGTGAAAAGCTCTCTCACTTCTTAGTAAAGATAACATTCCCACTGTGAACCTTCTGCAAAGAATGAGAAAGGGAGCAGCAAAAGCAATAACCACCCCAGAAAGGAGAAAGGAAATTAAGTTCACATGGAATTAGCCTGGCATGGCTCAGGATGAAGTCTTCCATCACAGACTGCTCACACCGGCTCAGCATGGGTTTTGCTGGCTGCCCTTTGTGTCTGGTGTGGAGACAGAGTGCTGGGACTGGAATCAAAAAGAACACACCTGTGTACATGGGCTGAAAGGAGCTGGGGACAGGGAAACCGAGCACCCCAGTGGATGGAGGACTGTCGTGTCACAGGTAAAAGAGATGGGCCTCAAAGATGGAGAGAAAGACAAGAGTCTGGAGCCTTCAGGTTTCCATCTAAGCGACAACACAACCCCTCAGCCTTAGACAAACTATTTATTTGGACTCATAAATAAATGAGCACAAATAAATGTCCCTTTGGTTGAAAGGGACCTTAAAGACCATACAGTTTGTCCCCCATGCCATCAGCAGGAACACCTTCCACTAGACCAGTCGCTCAAAGCCCCATCCAACCTGGCCTTGAACACTTACAGGGATGTGGCACTCACAGCCTCTCTGGGCAACCTGTTCCAGTGCCTCACCACCCCCACAGTCAGGAATTTCTTCCATATCTTTTAGCTAAATTTCATCTCTTTCAGTTTGAACCCATAACTCCCTGTCCTATCACTACAGTTCCTGATAAAGCATGTGAGTTCTGTACTTTTATTTCACAAGAACGGAGAGAAATAAAGAAAAACAACATTGTTTTCTCAGGGGAGGGGAGGACAGCACTCTCTTCCTTAGCCCAGTTACACAGATGGCTGCTCCAGGGTCAGCCTTACAGCTTCTCAGGGGCGTCTGCTTGGCAAGAGCCCTGCCTGTGGAAAGGACACCCGCCACACCACTGCTGGGGGCAGCAGTGCAGGCAGGGCCAGCCCCCCAGGTCTCCCTTGCACAGTGCCTCTGCATTTTGCATCCAGCTCCATCTTACAACATATGCTCCCCAATGACACTGCAGGCATTCATTGTATCCAGTGAGCTTTTCCAATGCAAGCCTGCAGCTGAAGCTCTGGCTTCAGTGCTGCCTTATTTTGAGTTTAAAAATTGAAAAAAGGCTTTAATAAAAATGACTCTGAAAGTAAGACCATCTGCTGTCATTCCCACTCCTCTTCTATACCTGTAGGTACTTGGTAAGTCAACAATGCAGTACTCTCCACCTTCAGTTAAAAAAAAATTACACAGCTTCATCTGAAAAGTAAGCTGGAAGATATTTTAGGCAAATTTGTACTATCCATGCTTAAAAGTAGCTTTTTATTATCTAAATCAGTACAATACTAATGCACAATTTTGAAAAATTATGGTATTTAAAAAGAAAACAAAATAAAAAAACCCCAACAGGCTTCAAAAGCTGTTAAAAAAATCTACCATGATGTGCATTTCTGTGAGGAGAGAGTGAATCAGACAAGAAGTAAATAATGGTTTAATAGCTCTCTTAAAAAGTTAAGGGAATAGCACAGGACAGAGTAGAAGAGAAAATAAAAATAAATAAATTTTAGTTTCTTAAGCTCTCTTTTTCCTCAGAAAGAGCTCATCATCTGTAGTATTTTATATAAGAAAATATACAATTTCAGTGAAAATTCATCCAAAGCATTACTTCAGATATCACCTGACAAGCATTCACATCTGTCTTCAGCCATGTCATGACAGTCTGCCTGAACTTCACACTCAGAATCTATAATTCAGTGCACTTCCTTATTGATTTTATATCACTGAAACCTCTTAAAGTAATTAGAATTATACTGAAAGAAGGCTATAAATAGCTTCAGGTCAATAGCATTTTTATTTCCTGCCAACAAATGTCCATGTCCCTATCAGAATTAAAGTATTTTAAAGTGAAGTACAGTACTTATATATTTTTATCTAAACCCTGGAAACAAATCTCTTATATAGGTGTAGTGTATAAAGCAAGCATCTCCAAAACCATCTTGTGTCATTTGCACAGCTGGAATCACTACTTAGCATGTCAACTCTTGAGACTCATGTCCTAACATAAAACCACAGTACTGGTTTTTAAATCTATTTGTTTCTAAAACCAAAAGCACCATTTTTTTTAATTTAGAATAAAGTGATTCATAATAACATTACTGAGACTCAACCCTGCTAATCATTTGCAGAGAGTGTAATCTAGTAAGCATAAGTCTATCCACTGCCTGAATTCTTAAGATGCCTTTCAGTGGAGGGAGAGGAGGGGTAATGGCATTTTTTTCCCACCAAATGAGTAATTATTAGCTTTAAAAAGTTTGTTTGTCACTCTATTACCTCCTGACTAACACTGCCAGAAAAGAGACCTGCAAAAACCAGCCATGTGAAAGGCTTGCTGAAAGACTGACTGTTAAACTGAGAAAATCTCAGTACATGGCTCAAGCAAAGAGAAATCATACAAGTTCACCCCCCAAATAACCACTTTGTAAGCTGGGAGCACTCACAAACCAGAAAAAGGAGGGCATCACAGCCTGCTGCCCTGCCATTTACCTCTGATGAAAGCAGGGACAGAAGTGCCAATTCCATATGTGTTACATGACTACTTGAATAAGAAAAGCTTCAGTAAAGCTAACAAGTAGAACATCCACTCTTGTGGAGGACACTCACTTTAAGCTCTGCCTAGGCCAGAGCACCTGTCCTGGCAACACACACACACACACACAGAACCACAGAAGAACCACCCAGTCAAAGAACTACCATGTTCGCTTTTACTTCTCTGCAGTCCTTGAGAAGAGTATAGCAGGGACCTCAGAGCTTGACTAAGAGGGCTGCAAATCTGCAGCAGACCACAGCTGGCCAAGTTCTTCACAGCAGGTGCCTAGCAGGCAGCTAATTTAGCAATGAAGGGATTTCCACCCTGAGAGTCCTCCCTGAGCTCACCAGCAGACTGATGCCCTGCTGGGGTCCCTTCCAGCAGAAGCAGAGGTCTGGCAGAATGAAACAGCTACGGAACATGTGGGGAAGGGACAGAGCAACAGGACACAAGTGCTGCTCCTCAGGAGTAGGGACCACCACCATCTCCCAGCTGGGAAGGCTTGGAGAGATGAGCTCCCTCTCCAACACCCTGAGCCAGATCTGTGCTCAGCCCGGCTGCCCACAATCTTAAATCACCTCTCCCACAATGGTCTTTCTGCAGAAAGGCTACATAGCTATAAACTCACTTGACATCTGCTGATGCTCAGCCTGAGAGAAAGGGGGTTTCTTCTGAGATGGCAAATGCCTGATGATTATTGTGCCATACCAACCTTTGCCACAACTCTACTTTTTACAGTTTAAATCCAAGATAGCCACTTTTCCCTCAAAACACTGAAGTGTGTGAATAGAAGACTTTCTTCACAAACATTTGTGAGTGCATGTATATTTACAGACATAACAGAGGCAGACAGTAAACAGTACATACTAATGCAGAGAAAAAACTTTCAAGTCTTATGAAGAAAACAAACTTCAGGATTTTTGCCAGTCTGTTTACGAGAGATAAGGAGCTACCCAAAATATCTTATAACATATTTTGGTGCCAAGAGATAGAAAGATTAACTGCTGTTTTGCAACCTCTGTCTTCTTGTAGCAAGTCTCATCAATGCATCACACATTATTTTTACCACCAGAAAGGCAGTGATGTGGATTAATGGAATTACGTTTTAACAAAGCAAATCAATACGCACTCTGTTATCAGCATTACACAGCAAAGTGTGCCCCTGAGCCCGGCTAATGTCAGCTTCTAAGGGCAGACGTGCAGTAAGGAAGATCCTGAACTGATGTATGTAGCTTAAAATATAAAGCACCATTATCGAGCTCTTTGTGAGTTTCTGTAGGTATACAGCCATATTTCACAATGTTGAAATGTCCTTCTTTCATTTCACTGTCTCAGTTCTGCATAAAAACCAGGACAAGGATAGGTGGCTACCATTTGTTGTCTATACAAATAACAATGTAGCAAGACGACCTTCAAGAGTAAAGTCTGCCAGAGGCCACTTGTAACAAGGTATGTTTTCTACAGATCAAAAATGTACAAATCTGTTACATTTACTCCTCCCTCTTTGCCTTCATCCCTGAGAACACGTTCACAGGGAATCTCAGGACGGTTCAAATGAATCACAATCCCACACTCGTGGATGGATCCACCTTGAGCTACTTCACTGGCCGCTTACACCTGGGCTGTGCCAAGCTCCTGCAGCATCCCTAGGTAAACAAGCACTTACCTTGGTTCAAGCACGATTGCTTACTAAGTTGGGGCTTGCCATGGCAGCTGCAGTTATTTTAAAATGTATAAACAGTGGAAATTCAGGAGCTCACACAGTCACTGTTTCGAGCAGTGAAGTCAATCGCACAGCTGACTTCACACTCAGCAGGGTAAAACTTACTGCCCAGCATTCACGTTTACTTAACTTGTTGGTACAGCAAAGGAACCACTTGAAGGACTTGCCCAGAGAACACAAGGCAAAAACTGTAAAATGAAACCCACTTGATATGCACATAAATAGGCATGCAAATTACATTAAAATTAATTTTCTCTTGTATAGCATTGCAAGCAGTTCTAGCAGCTTGCAGGTCAGAGGTTGAATACAATTCTGTTCCCACAAAAAACAAGCTTCGTGGGGATTTTTTGTTCCATCTTTTTGTTCCAATCTTGCAGCTCAATTCAAATTACTCTGAATTATCCATCTAAACCTCAATATCTTGGAAATCGTCGAGAAACAAGCTTGAAAATAAAAATCGGATTATTCTGACAAGAGAGTTATGGCAAGATTTTAAAACCTACCCTCGGGAACAAGCCACCTTCCAGGAAAATTCTCTCCCAGAATGAATAAACAAAGCACTGCTGTGATGTCTATCATGGGATAAATTTTTAATTAGCAGAGCTGAGCATACCACTCCATTCAAACACCACTCCACTCCCCGCATCAGGACCCTCAAAAGAAACTGACAAACCCAATTCCTGTAAACAAAACAAAGTCTTTCAAGCAGGGATGTTGGGGGGCGGGAATATTTAGATGTTTTCCTAAGACTCAGAGAGGTTTATTCTCAGAATACATACATAAGCTGTGACAACCTGAAAACCAAAGTACATTAGAGATATTCCATCAAGTGCATAGTCCCTGTTAAAAAAAAATATATATATATATATATCTAAGCTGCTACAAAGAAAGACTGATGTACACTTTTTAGAGGGCAAGCCAAGCAAGCTTTGATGATATTGGCGTTAAGCCTTCCCAATGCTGTACAGACTTCTTCCAAATTCCTCCTCCTCCCCTCCTGGCAGCTACAGAGACAACTGGCTGCCTACACAGCCAGACTTCACAGACCAGTTGCCTGGGAAAGCTTAAAGAGTCTTTTGCACTAGAACAGGAGAAACTTTGTGTTTACAAAAGTTAAAAAAAAAAAAAAAGTTTTTTAGAGGTAGAAGTGGGACTTAAATGAAGTCGAGAATCAGAACTTGAGTAAGGAGCAGCAATGCTTTTTCTATCACACAGCTCAGACATTCTCTGAGCATAAAACAGTTTAAGTACAATTCATAAAAACATAATTCAGAGATTGCCGAATTGCACTACAGTGTTATTAGAAATTCAATTTTGAAGAAAACACTACCACACAACACTGCATATGTGTACATGTTCAGTAAGCTTATTATAATAAAGTTATGCCAAATAAGCAACTGGAATGCAATAAGGACTGGAGTCCTCATTAGCCTAAGCTTTCCATTCCCCACAGTTTACAGAAAAGGCCGGTATGACCTTCTAATTAAGAAGAAATTCCTCCAGCTAGCTTTCCTCCTGCTCCAATACACGCTCTCCAGCCAGCACTTCGGGCAGACTGGCTGCATCCCACAAAGACAACTTCCTCCCAACAGCCTTCCTGGCACAACCAACCATTTACCTGTCTAAATGCTACTTCAACCTGCCATCAAAAGCACAGGAATAAAATTCAAGGCAATGAGAGCCTACTGAAATGCAAAAAAAAAAATTAGCAGAGATGTTGATGAGCTACAGGAATACTCAGAAAGATGAAGTGCACGTCTATCTCCACCTTTGCTCATTAGAGAGGAGGGATGCGGTGCCAGACCATCCATCTGGGGATTTTCAAGCTTATAGTGCTGCTGTCATTAGAGCATAGTTATTTTTGCTGGATAATTCTCAAGTTCCTCATGAGGAAGTTATTCCGCGTCCTTACACAGACACTACAGATCACCTCCTTCCTCTGAAGAGGGAGATGAACCTGAACAGAGCTTTTTACTTTTATTTTTTCCCCATCCAGCCCACTCCAAGGCAGCCTAGGAGGCAGAACTCTGACCACTCCAGTGCTGCAGACACACGGGCCACGCACGAGAGAGAACAAGCTCAACCTTACCCCCAGAAACAAAAAGCAAGAATGGCTTTTAGGCAACCACCGCTGAGGAACCCAACCCGCCTGAGGCCGCGGCCGCCTGCCCGCCGCGCCCCGGGCTCCGCCCGAGCAGCGGGACCCCCGCTCCGGGGAGCACCAGATACCGAGCGGGGGCTGAACCAACCCCAAGCAAGGGTACGGGGCTCGCGGTTACCGCCGAGAGGGCCGCGGAGCCGCCCGGCCCCGCACATGAAGCGCCCGAGTTCGGGGAAGGGGGCGAAGGCGCCCGGGCGGGCCCTGGGAAGCGCAGCTCACCCGCTCGCCGCCGGCTCCCGGGAGCGGCGCTGCCCGGCGGCGGGAGGAGCCCGTCCGTCCGTCCGCCCGTCCGTCCGTCCGTCCGCCCGCGGGCTCCGCTCGGCCCTGCCGCCGAGGGTCGCGTGGGCCCCGCGGCTCCGCTCCTGGGCCGCGCCTGGCAGGGAGTTTCCTGTCTGAGTCACTTCAGCCGGGAGTTGCGCAGGGAAACACCCTTCCTGCCGCTCCAGCTCCTCCTCCTCCCGCCTCATCCCAAACCTGCCGCCCCTTCCCGCCCCCGGCAGGCTCCGGCCCCGGCTCCTCCTCCTCCTCCTCCTCCTCCCGCCTCATCCCAAACCTGCCGCCCCTTCCCGCCCCCGGCAGGCTCCGGCCCCGGCTCCTCCTCCTCCTCCTCCTCCTCCCGCCTCATCCCAAACCTGCCGCCCCTTCCCGCCCCCGGCAGGCTCCGGCCCCGGCTCCTCCTCCTCCCGGGGAGCCGGGAGTAGTCCCGGAGCTACCGCAGGCGGCGGAGCTGCGTCCGGGACTGGCCCTTTGCTTTTAATGAAAGCCGCTTTTTCCGTGCCCTGTACACGGCCAATCTGTCTCTCGGAACACAAATCTGTGCCCAGGACGACCGTGCCCGCTCGTAGAAACCCCGCACAGTGCCATCCGGTACCAGCCCCAGGGGCACCGGGGCCGGCAGTACCAGCGCAGTGGCGGGGCTTTCCATCCCCCAGCTTTGTTAGCATGGCGAGGGAAAGACGCCAGCCGTAGGGATGAAAACCCTAACCTTTAAAAAGCAGAAGGGATCGCGTGGGAAACCCCTTTAAACATCCTGCAGAGGGTGCTCATGCCTGTGGTGGCTGTATCCGAAATAACCACGCTTCATTAAATCAAAACCATAAAAACCAGGCAGGTTGCTGTTTGACAGCCTCCCACTTTAACTTTTCTGTAAACGATATCAAACATATGTACTTTCTCATTTTAAAGTTTTCTTACTTTTTCCATGCAGTGTTCTCTCATTGAAGTTCAGCTTTACTTAGTAGTTCAAGATTCCACCTAATGAACTCGACACTGCATCACAAAATCAAACTGCCCGTTGGTTTTCACGGAAGCTTGTCAAGATTGCTCTTTCCAGCCACTATTTTATGGCAGAGGGAATCCACAAACTACTGCACACAGGGAACAGTCACCTGAGAGGACAGGAACTTCCAATTTTTCATCAAAACCTATTTGCTTGTATTTGTCTGCTTTAACTTGCATCCAACATTGAAAACCTTCTCTAAAATCATAATCAAACTGCACGCTGTTGCCATAGCAAGCACTTCTAAGTCTCTGTTTTCAACAGCTGTTCAGGGGAAACTGTGCTATTAATGGTTTTTGTGCTGAGAACAGAATAATTAGTGCTTTACTTCCATTATTGGTTGCTGGGTTTTTCTCCAAAAAGTTTGCACTGCCTCAAGTTTTTTTAAATAACCTTTCTGTAATAGTATCTACAAGAAAGCCTGTGAAGAGTGGGGATAAGCTCCTAGACCACCAGTTTTCATTATTCCAAGTATAATCTAATCCAATTATTCCACCCTTTCCATGTTATCAAGAACTTCCACAGCTTGTGGAGAAGTTATGCATCATTGCAAAATGCTATCATTAGCATTTCATCATATCAGACACTTCTTCATAGCCAAGGTTTTTTCCTATTACTGCAACATTGTCTTTTCAATGAAACAATTAATTTTCTAGGACACGGCTGCTATTCTTCTCTGTGTATATTCATGAACATTTTGAGTGCATATACCAAATAAATTAATTTCAATTCCTTTCAACCATCACAGCTCCTTATAAGCCTAACTTCTTAACCCAGCTCAAGCAAAAGTGTAAAATACAACCAGAGCTGGATGCTTCCATTTCTAAAGTGACACCTGATTTTCTCCAGTGCCCTTTTCTGCAAACTCTGCTTGGGACAAGGAGCTTGATGAAGTAAATTACTCACCTTTGTAAAGCAGGATTAGTTTTGTTTCCTTGTTCTGAGCAAGTGCAAATTCAGAACAGCCTTGTCTCAATGCAACCACTCGGCCTACATGAGACATCTGTTACCAGGCCACAACAGGGCAGCAAGGACAGCCAAGTCCAACGCTCCCCATGAGATCTGATCAACAGCAGCTTGCCCCCACATGGGCAATACTTCATAGCCTGCCAGTCTGTCCCAAGCAAGACCACCACTGTGGCTCCCATACTTGCTGAAAGCCAGCTGGTGCCAAGAGCAGCTGCTTTGGATAAAAGCAAGACTGCCAACTGGCACCATCCTGTCCAGGAAAAAACAGCTTGTCACAACGACTGGCTGATGCCACAGATCTTGCTATCTACAGTTAAATAACTGAGTGGGCAAAGGAGCTGCTTCCCCACTGCTGGGGCAATCTGCTTTTTATTAGCATTCCTATACATAAGATCATATTTTAAAAGTAGATGATGGTACACAGCTATTCAGGATGTGTTGTTTTTTTCTATTATGTGATGTAGGAATTACATGACAATCACTTTTTACCATCTGATTGTCTATGGTCTCATGTAACATGTGATATGCCTATCAGAACCAAGTTAAGTGAGCCCACATAATACTATTCCAGATGCCTGATATAATTCTGTAATGTCCCCACAACTCCCTGCTCTTTCCACTCTAGCGGAAATTAAGGAGTGCAATGACAGCACTTGATTAAAGATCTTCAGAAGGTCTCCATGACCTACTTCTCCCTCTACTGTATTCACCATTCTCAATGATCCCTACCACACTGAACACAGGCCTTCTAGGTGTAGCTAAAGAGACATGTATCTACATATTCCTAATCAAGCCACTAACTGATATCCTAGCCTCTGGAAGTTAGGTATGGTTTTTATCAGGCCAGACTTATGGCAGTTTGAGATCCTTTCTTGGGTGGAATTTATTTTAACCCGTGCCTGTCAACAATCTTTAGGAAGATCTGCAACAGTAACGTATCATGCTCCTGGCAATTTATGCACCCTTTACCCAAACCACACAAGTATCAGATAATATAATATAATATCAGATAATATGGTAGCAACAAGCTTAATGCAATTGTCTCAAGACTGGATTTGCCTTTGATCAAGGCACTATGCTATAGGAAAGCCACAGGTCTACTTCCTGAATTCCATCAAATTTCACTTTCTTTTTACTGTTCAGTATTTATCCAAAGGCAATGAAAGAATCTTTTCCAGGAGCCCACAGGATTACACTGAAGAGCTTCATTCCACAGCAGCTTGAGAACTTCAACAAGGATCTTCTCCCACTGGATGTCTACTATGTCTCAGCTGGTGATGTTACTCCCTGGTTTTGCAGACATTTTGGTGTTTAAGCTTAACAATATATCTAGCTATTCATTTAATTTTTCTTACCTGCTGAGTTCAGACATTCTTCATCCTCATAAAGAATACAGGAAATAGTCATGACCCGACACAGAAAGCTATTTAAGAAATCATGGCAGGCAATGGTCCTGATGACCTCCAGAACAGGAAGTCATACAAGAAAATAGGTAACTGTCTATAAATCAGTTTAAAAATTAAATCAAACTTCTGGCAACGTACCAGCCACCTGTCTGTACTCTAAAGAACTGGACAAGATTTTTCACACCAGAAGTCAGCACAGACTTGGTGTTGTATGTGGCAAAAGGCTTAAAGCTCAGGAAGGCTAAAAAAATGGTTCCACACTGCATACAGTAACACTTTATTTCAGCTCAGGAAATAGGCACTTATGAAGAGGACACAGCACCTGGGAGAGCTTAAGCAGAACAGATCAAGCATAAAGCATCATCTCAGAGGTCGCAATGAGCAAAGTCAGAACCTGACCCACAGTAGGAAGCCTACACCAGCTACCTAAACACCTAAGTCCTACTAGGAGCCCCCCACTTCATGAGGCCTTACACAAATGCAGTGATCTGGTCACTCATACCTACCTTTAATTCCAGGAAAAGCCAGATTCCTACGCCCGAGTGCCCATGTCCTGCCAAGAGCACAGCTGACAACAGGAGGTGTGCTGCATATTCATACTCATTGGCACATGACACCTGCAGCTCTCTGGTTCCCATTTCCCTCCTAGTGCTGAGTGACACCCTCTGAAATGGATCTGAGCAAGCAGGGCTCCCTGCTTCTGCTTTCCAGCTCCCTGAAACACTAGACCAAGGCTTTATTGTAAACTCATAGGGATTTAACTCTGTATGTGTGTACAATGGGCCTGTGTTCCCAACCCTGCTTTCCAAACCTGCTGCACACCATTGCTGCCAAAACACATCAGAGCCCGCCCAACTCCCTGACAGACACTAACACACATTAAAATCTTTCTTGATTCCATTACAAATTACATTCATTTTGCTCATGTAGGATGCAGGACATCAGTACAAAAATCAGGGCATGTATGTTAGGCAATTCAGCCCCCTCACTCTTCACCCCAGCCCTGCCCCTCTATCCCTGGTAACTTCATTAGCTCTCTAGGCCCTCCAACCTGTGATCTTGTGCAGCCTTCCCAGCAACAAATGCACAGTGCAGCAACAAGACACTGCAACAGCCAGCAAATACCAGTGCAATCAGTGAGGAAAGGTTTTTCTGTAAGTGCGCAAAGTAGCACAAGAGGAAAGCTGAAAAACTTGCAAATCTTTAGTTAGAAAGAATAAAAAGCACGTCAGAGGATTTTTTTTTATATTTTTAATCAGCCTGTAATATAGCATTTCTATCTTTAATCCATGCTCCCATGGAAACCATCTGATCAACGACTGGTTGCTAACTTTTATATCAAGAGTTTGAAGCAACCAAAGGTCCTCAAGGTCCTAGTGGTTAATTAGGGGTTATTAAAACTAAACAAGAAAGAAAGCACTGGAGAACGTACTAAATCAGTGCTAAAATGTGGCCTAGAGGTAACAGAAGCCCACAGGAAAAAACAAAGGAGAAGAAAGAAAAGTAACAAGTCAGATAAGGGCATCTATGCTGCAACTTTGTTAAAACTGCATCCAGAAGTTAATGAGAACAAATAAAAGTAGAAATTAAATTGTGACAGTATCCAATAATGGAGGGTGTTCTTTTCCAAAGAGTTTTACACCCCCTTAGAGACTTAGAAAGTTCTGTTTCTACATGCTTTGCTGAGTGTTTTATGCTTTCCTTTAGCTGAACTTGACAATTCACAAAACAATACACTATGACAGAAGTCTTTTGAACCTATACACACATGGAATAGATTACACCTTTCCTAACATCTCCAAAATTGCTTACTTGAAATTCCAGAAGTGCAACTAAAACACATTCAAACGTTTTGTCTCCTCTAACAAAGAAGAAAAGTATCCAAAAGTTAAGATTCAAATAAATTCATAAATAACTGACAAAAACAGGAATCTGAAAACAAGGTCAAAAAAACATCCAGAAGGAATGGATTCAGGACAGAATCCAAGTAACAACACTGTTCTCTAAAGAAAACAAAACGTTACAAGGAAATCTGAATAAATATATAGCTAAAATACCCTGTATCTTATATAAAACCCTTTTTTTCTCCAAACAGGTAAATAACCATTTTAACAGCTGCCAGGGGACTGATGGAAAAGTCCTGGTGGCATCACAGGGCATGCACACTAAAAGACAGGACTTTGACTGTTTTTCTGTGGCTCTGAAGAAAAAGGAATGCCATAGAATTGACTCATTGAAGGGAATTTGTCAGCCAAGTACTGCTGACACACAAAAAGTTAAACACTGAGGATGTCCATGACAAGAATCGGTAAACCTTTCCAGAGGCAGACTTTCCACTGTGTTTTTTGTGATGAGAGATGAGCAAATCTTGGAAGCTGGCTGAATAAACAGCATGCAGGCATCACTTGTCTACAATGTGCACAGAAATCTTTCTGCAGAATGCAACATTAATTCCTAAACAGGAAATTGGGTGAAACAGCAAAATCTTTCCCTTACACAAGGTCGTTCACATAAAATAAGTAAAATTGGCAAAATGGATTTACTAGGAATTATTGTTTCAACAACATGAAGGATTGAAGGATTTTTTTCTCTCACATCTAGCTAAAATTATTCAAGGTAAGGCTATGAAAAGTAGGAATTTCATTGAAGGTAATCACTGTACAGGAAGCAAAACTAAAGGAACTACATTAGATAGTTGAAAAGTACAGAGTACAAGACATACTCAAAAATGAACCAGTGCACAGGAGTGCTGAACTTCCAAGTACGTCTATTAAAACTCTCAGTATGCTACTCAAGTTTACTCTGAGCAAGAAAGTTACTAAACAATACACTGTCCCTGCTAGCAATAAATAAATAATCTGAAATCTTAAATGACAATGAGTCATGGTAAACTAGAAGTACAAATTATTTTTGTTAATAGGCGTCCACCTACCACAAAAAACATCCACTTGGAAAAGTGTGTCACATGGTAGCAAAGGACAATAAAAACATACTGTTCTCTAAAGCAAAACCTCCACTCAGTCAAACAGAAGACGTGTTACAGGGCAGCAGAAACTTCCTCAGTGGTATACTTGAAAAAAAATTAATTTCTTTTCCTCAAAACATTTCATAGCTGTAACTTGGAAGAACCTTGAGATCTCCTGTTCAAACACAAATATTCACTTTCATATAAAGCAGTTATTAGTTTACAGCTGAAAGAAATATTATGAGCCACACAGTCTCAGTAATAACAAACTTCATTTACCTTAAAGAGACACCTCTCAAACTTTAAGTTGCTGACTGAATTTCAGCAGAAACACACACGACAGTGGAATTCTAATTATCAAATCTTTTATTTATTCAAAAACATCATTAGGTAAATAGCTATGATTGATTTTATCTTTTTTAATGCAGGTGTACTGATGCCACAATTCCAGAGAAACCTTAAAGGGGAGGAGACAGGACAAGTCATCTCGTGCAGAACAAGATTTACTCGCATTTTCTTGTCCAGAAATGTACGCTCTGTACCACAGCCTACTGCTTTACAGGAGATTAGCTATTAGATGTAAACGTTTGCTTGCAAAAGGCTTAGAAGAAGGATAAAGGTCAAATCATATCTGACCACCTTTGAAACATCTCAACAATCCAATCATTAAAACTAATACATTACACACTTTCATCTTAATCCTACTTAAACTGACCACAGTTACCACTAAAATTAGCAAGCATTTAACATTTAACATAAAAAGTACTGGTGGTTTATGCTCTGCTATAATCCATTTTGATAAATTAATCTTGTATTTTTTACATCAGCTTCCTATAGCAGTTTTCTTAAAGATTTCTTAAGAACCATTAAGTAATGGTTCTTAGCCTTTATGCAAAGGGAAAAAAAGGCCAAAAATTAATTTAACCAACCTTCTAAACACCAAGGTTTGAGTCACACTACTCCACACTGCCCTGTGACCTATTCACAGCTGAAAAATTAATGGAAAAAGTAAACCATCAATTACTCATAATTAATGGGAAAAAAGTTCCTCTTTTCAGCATGAAATATATTTAATTTTCAGGTAAGATTGTTTACAAGGAATGAAATTGACATTATACAAGTTTTTTGATGTTGAAGCCTATACAAACCAACACACTTAAATACCTGTACATTATTTACATATTAAAATATTTTACACAGCTCCAAACACAGGCAACATTTAGCTATATACATTTTAAACTGGAGTGCAAAATGCTTACGGTTCTTTAACATGGAATTTCAACATAAATCCTGTTATCAGTTCTTCCTTAATTCAGTGCAAGTGGGTGTTAACTTTGTTCCATGCCAGCCATCAGTGACAAAGCTAAAGATTCCACTGTGAAACAAACCACAAAAATGTAGTTAATATTTGCATTTGCAGGACTCTGCAAACATTTATTGCAATATTCAGTTCTGTCCTTTAAGAGGATACCCGTTTACTTTCTAAATTGTAATACTTTAGGACTTCAAGACAGTACCACATTTTGTAAGTCTCTGACAGCTTAGATAATATTTCACCACACTCATCATCAGCTACCCATTAGTTCTTTCACGTGGTAACAACTGGAAAGAAATTAGCTCCTTTGTCTGAAATACTGTTGTACATAAAAAAGAAGTTGTGGAGGTTGATATACACCAAACCATTCTCAAGGATGGTTCTGGAGACAAGCTCTTGTAGTGTACTCACTGTGAGTAGCAGTGATGGTAAATATTGCCCGTTTTAAACACAGGCTATAGGTTGGGAAAGACCCTTTAAAATAATCAAGTCCAAACATTAACCTAAGACTGCCCAGTCCACCACTAAGTCATGTCCCCATGGCACATCTACAGGTGGTGTAGAAACCTGTGAGATCACCCATCTGCGTCCCAGCTAACCCTGATGCCCCACAACCTCACCGAGCACTCGCCCTCCTAACTCAAACTGGCACTGATTAACAATTTAAGCTCATACCAGCTTTTAAGTAGAAGCATAGATATATCATCCTCTGCTGTTTCTACTGCCAAGGAAATAACTTACAACAGATGAGCAGAGCCAAGAGCCCAGTGCAGTTGCAGCTGAGGCACCGTAACACTAAAATCCTATCTGTTCAAGATATATCACAGCTGTCATTCCCAATATCAACAAAAAGAATGCTCTTCTATGCCCCCAGAACTTAGTTTCATTAGTTTAGAAAACTGCTTGTCACTTGCTGGGCTACAGACCTTCCCCTCATCAAGTAAACAGATAAACTGAAGATAGCTGTCATGGAAAAGCTTGGCACAAATACTCTAAAAAAAAGAATGACTTTAACTTAGTAAGAGGCTAAGTCTTGGTGTCCCTCTGCGCATAATTCACAAAATGAGATTATTTAAAATGTGCCAACAAACATTAGAACAGATTAAAACATAAACACATTCCTAGCAAACTTGTGTAAGCAGGTATGTGAAAAGCCTCATGTACTTACGATGGGGAAAAGAGCCTCGACAGACAGCTTTGTTGAGAACAGTTACAAGAAACATGTGACAGTTTTTAAAATCAGATTCCATCTTCTCTATGGATTCCATCCTACAAAACAGTTTAACGGAGGAATGCTTAACAGACCAGCCCCTATATTATCTTCAAAATATGACCAAAATTTCACAGTAAATTACATAGAATTCTGGCTTGAACTTACAATCCATATGCTACTTCTAAAAAACAAAGGCAATTTTGATAGGAGCATCTGAGCAACAAAGGGGCATTAATAATTTTGTCATCATTTTAGAAATCTCTGCAGTGACTTGGAGGAGCAGTGTGATTCTGACACTTATCATTCCTACACAGGTTTGTAAGCAAGAGAGCCTTTCCGGGTCCTTACTGCTTTGGAGGTCCTTGGGGATCTACACAGTTAGTCAAACAGGGACACCCACACTACTTTACTATCTGGCAATCACTTGAATTCCAATTTGGACTCTGTCAGCCAGCACTCACCAGTCAAGGAAGAAGACATAGTTCACAACAGTCACTCCTTTCCTTTTTCCCCTCCCCCAAGAAGACACAGATGACAGCAGCTATGACTTTTTCCTGCCACATGCAAGAGCATGCAACCTCATGGCCTGAGTTTCAGTCTTTATCAACAGCATTCACAAATTATTTCTGACACTCTGAATGAGAAAAACACTCCAAAAACAGCAACTTCCTAATGTCACAGGAGAGTGGGATCTAAGTTTTAGGTAGCATCTGTGCCAAAGAAAATTAGTCTTGAAAAATACGAAGTAAGCCAGTCCACACCAGCTGGCTTCAGGACCATACATCAACTTCTGAGTGTTTGACAAAGCCTTGGAGACTTGCCCAGTATCATTCATCCTTCAAGCAGCAGGCTGCACAAGCAGAAGTATAAATGGGGGAAAAACTGGCTGCAAAAAGGGATCTGAGGGTGCTGGTTAACAAGAACTCAACAGGAGTGAGCAGGGAGGATGCCCCGGCAGCCAGGAGGGCAAACGCCATCCTGGGGTGCCATCAAACACAGCACAGCCAGATGGACAAAGGAGGTGACTGTCCCACTGTATTCAGCATTGGGGCAGCCTCACCTGGAGGTGCAGTTCTGGGCTGCAAAAAAATCACACTCAGAGCTGCAAAATTACGACCATGTAGAATTTTAGGTATGTGTACTTACTTCCAAGCGCCTAAACCAGCTTGCCAACGGTCTGCAAACATCAGTACTAAATTTAACACTTTCATTATAGCTTCCTTCACAAAGCTCACCTAAAAGAATTAAAACACAAGGAGCAAGTGAGGAAGTCAGAAATTGTTAAGCATAATAATTTTAATTATTACACTGCAATACAAAGGTTTCACATGCCACTTAATCTGACCTGTAAAAACAATCTCCTAAGTACAATGTGATTCTTCCAAAGTGAAGATGTTTCTATTTGTTCTCCAATTCATTTCCCAGCTGACTTTGGATGTGGATTTTGCACAGACAGTATGTAGGATAAGAGGTTACAAAGCTATCCAGATACCTCCATTTCCTGCCATACCACTATGTATAATCCTCCTAACATTAACAAGCCTCGGTTATAAATAAATACCAATATACCCAATATAAAGAATTCAATTTTATCCTCTTTCCTTGATAGAATTGAGCTGAGAACAGCAAGAGAAACTGCATCTCAGTGTGAAAAACTACCACTTCCTCAAGAGTACCTATATATTGCTTAGTATATTGCAAAACAGACTGCATAATTAGTACACAACTACTTTCTTGTCCTGATAACTTAATACATCAAATATACTAATTTTTCACCCACCTTTTCCCTCAATAAGCAGCGATCATGAATCGTAGATAGATATCGGTAATGAATCTTTATCAATTGATCTAAATCTTTGGCTTCTTCTACCTGATGCTGAAACTCCAAACCAGTACTGTGGAGAATCTTAAAAAAAAAGACCAAAGTTATTAAATTCAATGCTGTACACAAGTGATTATGACTCTCTTCCAATATATTTTTAAAGAGCCTGAAATTGCATGTTTCATTTGCTCTTCCCTCTCAAATTTTAGGATTAGCTTCCAAATTACCATCAATAGCAAAAATTCAAAGCTCTTCTCATAACTACACAGCAACATTCCTCAGAAAAATAGATATACTGCCACTACACAAGGGCACAACGACTATCCTCAGAGGCTGAACTGGACCATATACTAGTTTTATTAAAAGCAAAAAAGGCAGAGCAGATATGTATGTACAGGCACTGCCTTTGTATTTGGAAAGTCATGTATACACTGTGTATTAGAGATTTTTGAGAAGAATCCATCTAACTAAAATAACTGTTGTAATATTCTTAGAAGTATAATAGCTCTTAAGTTACAGCTTACAGAAACCTCATCTTACATCAGTGTGCTTAAGTCATCCAGAACTTGGAGAAACAGACAAAAGAATCAGTAACACCCAAAGATCAACCATATGCATGTAGAACTTCTAAAGCATTTTTAGAATTACTGATTTTAAATGGCCAAATTGAAACTGAAATATGTGCAGAAAGGACATTATATTTACATTTTGCTTTTTGTCTGAGAGAGCTTTTTAGGTTTTAAAGGAAAATGAATACTTTATCTCCAGTTACAAGCTCCTAATATAAATGAAATTGTGATATAAGACAAACCCTAGTCATGATGTAGTTGTGCAGGCTGTTGACAAAATGCATAAGTTTCACTCTTAAGAGGAACATGCGATGTATTTGTTGTTTTATACTTTCTTTTTGTGGTCCAAATACAGGAAGTGTTCCTTGTTCTAATGAAGTTTCTTCCTTGACCTGTGAGTTTTCTGCAGCAGAGACTAATTCTTTTAAAAAAGAAAAAAAAAAAAAAGTAAGACTGTTGTGCTTTTTGGGAAAAGACTTAAACAAAAAGTCATACTGATGAAGTTTAAACAGTAAAAAAACACATACTATTAGGAAGATAATTACTTAGCTGATGTTCAAAATATAGATGAACCCATCAACTTTATAATTTATTTTTCTAAGACATGAAGTCTATATCCACTTTACACGGGACAGGAAGAGTATAAACATTAACTTAGTGAAGGAAATACTAAAATATCTTTCCATAATCCCCAACAGCTTACTGTTTTTCAATCTCAAATAGAGTATTTTTTTTCATCTTGTTTTCTTCATTTGCCTGCAAGGTATTACTCATAAAAAGACTATGCATAAACATTAGGGTGTGGTAGACAAACTTTCTTTCAACAGCAAAGTCTGTAGAATGAAGTAGCAAGTTTCCAATATAACTAACTAGACTTGAATCAGAGACAAAGGGAATGCATGAATGGCGCTGTCCCCGAGGCTGAAAAGACGTGAAAGACACACCCAGCTTAATACACATAATTTGTGACACCAGACTATTATTTTCTAGAATGAATCTAAATTCTAACTAGTTTATACTACTTGCTGCAGAAAGCAGAAGACTAAGCATATTCTTAGACCACAAAACAGAGTATCTTTCATTGAAGGAGCATCTTACCATCAAATCGTAGAACATCTAGACTATATTTGGCCCACTTTATTTGCAGTAAGAGCAGAAAAACTTGATTGTAAATTTTTTGGCATTCTAAGCTTATAACTATATCCACAGGCCAAGGAACCTAGCAGGAGGAGAGGAAAATAAAGATAGAAAGTATAAGTCACTTTCATACAACATTTCAAATGTGTTCTAGAGTAAGAACCGCAGCCATTTTAACTCACTACCTTGTAACTCAATGTCAAACCATCTAAGGTGTGGACGGGGAGTTTCTTCTTTGCTGTATCACCACTTTCAAACGATATTGACAACCTATGCAAGGAAACAAGTGATGTAATTGGTGAGAATAAATGAGTAATTAGTTTCACTAATTTCTATTTCTCACTGCTAACCATTAACTGTCTGATTTAATCTGGAGGACTTGGGTAGGAAAGAGGACAACAGCTCAAAACTTCATTAAAACACATAATTTTAATGAGTACACAATAATTAATATTGTGCTATGCAAGTTAAGTACATTAATACAGTTAACTGTGAAAGAAACGTAACCCAAGCATGTTTTGGACTTCACCTTGCACTGTCCTCTGGATAGCGTTGTCCAACTGCTTCTTGTAGGTGAACATTTAAGAAAGCAACATTCTGCCAAGTTTCCTTTTCTCTAATTTTGTCAAAAATAGATGTATAGAAGTCATACATGGTATCTCCAGCTTCAAGTAAGAAAAAATTTCGCATTGCCTGCAAATATTCCACAAGCCTGAACCGAAGACACATATAACATTTCCTGAGTCTCATCATACAGGTGAATACAAAACACAACTGTTACAGAAATAAAAATCTTAAAAACTCTTCACAGCAAAAACTCAGTATTGAATACAAACATAACAAAGTCTACAGTGAATCCTTCGTTTAACCAAGGACTTTTTTCCCCTGTAAGCTTTAACAGCTCCACTAACTTCAGTGGAAGTTATCTTAGAGACTAGGTAATTCTCAGACATAGCGGAGTTTGGAAATCCTATCCCTCTCCGTAAAATGAATTTTAAATGACAACACTACTAAGAAATACTGTTGGAAATAATATCCCCACCAAACATCCACTGATGACAAATGACAGCTTTGCTTTGATTCAAGCTAGACCAAGTTTTCACTCAAGAGTCTATCGTGTCAGACATGATACCTTTTCTCCTTAATGACTTCACAGCTGTTTATCAAACTGAAGTACAAACACAACATGGAATTGCTTCTTTTAGTGATGACATACCACTGGTAATAAAAAAAACAAAGTCAAGGAAAAAGAAATCTACTTTCTTACCTATAATCCTTCTTCAAAGTTTGCATCAAATTACCACAGCATTCCAAGTATTGCTTGTCTATGTGAGGATAAAGACAAGACCTCAGAGTCAGCTCGAAAGTCTGGCAGGTCACGGATTCAGAGGATCTATCCACACAGACATCCCCACCAGTAAACTTCTCATGAAAGTCACTCTGTTCCAAATACAATCTTCAAAATAAAACAAGACACTTAGGGAAGAAGGTTCATTATTCACACAAGGCATAAAACAATGTCACACCTTCAAGGACTTTAATCAATTGGGTCCTCTGCTCTGAAATATATGGTGCAGGGGTAATAAAAGCTGATTATAAGCAGAGCATGTATCCAGCCGATAAAGTGATCCATCATACTGTTTGTGTATCACCAGACATGAGAATACCACAGAGGACAGCATTCTACAATCACGTAACTGCTTAAGGCATACTCCTGAAAAACATCTTATCTATAATATTATATGATGGGAAGAAAGTGTCTGTGCTACACATTCAGTAAGTTTGATTGTTTTTACAAAGAAAGCATCAAATTGTCATAATACTTTGTAAAAAGCTAGTTGCCAGTTGTAACCACTCTAAGAGGAAGCCAGCTCATAGTAGCTATTGCCTGAATAGCCTGAATGAGCTAGATATTGAACTAATGTAGTTATTTTGACAACTAGAATAGTCCCAATAAACAAGGGAAACCAAGTCCTACCTATGATTTCTTTAAAACAAGTTCCTCTTTTTTAATGTCATTTTTAAAACATGTAAATACACCGTTAGTATTTAGTAAAAACATAAATAGCTATTTTCTTATTTGTAATCACATAATACGATTTTCAGAGTTTATCCTTCCCGCTAATTTCCAACACATTTATACTCCCTATAGGACTTCCCTCACTATGAAGACTTAAGAATTTTTATGCAAGTAACATGAATTTTGGAAGACTTTTACATTTAAATGATTTAAGCACAGCAAAACTGAAGCTGCATTCTTCTAAGAATATACGTGGTGCAAATCAAGGACATTGTGTACAAAAACCAAGGAAACTCATTGAAAAGTTCAGATTTTACAATGGCATTCACTATTAAACCACTTATTTGCTAAAAGCCTGCAAAGATAAAGACTACTCCAATTTTCTATGCTACCAATTGCAAGTAGCACATTCTTCACTGATTTTGTTTTTCTTTAACCATGCACAAGCAGAGTTTCTATTTAGCTTGTGTCACTGATTGTTAGTGCTCGTCTTTATTCTGAACTTGCCTGTTTTCAGTAGCAGCAGCAATGAAAATGTGATCTACCAAACGTCACCAGGCTGAATATTGCTTTCAACAACACAGCAGGAAGATCATTCATTTACCTGGCAAAATTAATAGCCAGCAGTGGGTCATGGACATCATCCAGTTCCAAGTGTCTTTCTGCTATGGACTGCATCTTTATCAGGCTCTGCTTTGTGGCCTGCTGTTCTGTAATAATGTCTGGAACAGACTCCTCCCCGTGCCGCAAGCGAGACTGTACTGATTCCAAGAACAGTGTATATAAACTCTTCCGTTCAGCATCTGAATTGGGCAACACATTGGACAAAACATCATCTGAACTAAAAGAACTCCACAGTCAAATAGTCACAAGCCAACTTTTCAAATGCTACATTTAGACCACTATTCAGAAACCAAAATACCCTCAAATACATATTTAAAAGTATAAGACTAGCCCAATGCCTTACATCAGGCATACGGTCAAATGCACTGCAGAAGGGGTATCTGAAATATGAAATATTTTTGAGATTGCTAAAGAACTTCCTACTTCAGGTGCAAAGGCAATTAATTTTTAGCACCTGACAATCTTTCAGTACGTACTGAAGTAAGTCTCCAAAATAATTTAACTACCTCTACTTTTAAACATGAAGAAGCAGCAAAACAAAAAAAATTATAGTATCTTAAAAAAAAAAAAAGAAAAAACCCCAAACCCAACATTAGTTATAATGTTGTATTATGTTTTGCAATAATTCAAGATGAACATCCTAGATATCCAAACATCTTTGATCAACTTATGAGTAAGCTTTAAAAAAAAAAACTCCACATGCTATCTTAGATTACTCAACCACTGAGTAATGGAAAACAATTATTTAATAAAAACCACCGATTTTACTATTAGAATATACAAGCTGATTTTGTATCATAACAAAAAAAATGTTTTGTAAGCATATGAACAGAAGTTTGAGAAAAACTTAAAGCAATTAAAAGAACATGGAACTCTCAACTTTATTCACTTTGATCTTTTCCCTTTTTTGCATTGGAAGAGTGTTTTCCATCAGACCTGAAGTTACCAACCACAACACTGGCATTCAAGAGAGTGTTATATTATTCTAAAGCCAGGGTAAGCCCATTACCAAAAATACACCCGTACTGTTAGACAGCCTACGGCACAATGGCGTACAAACTGACGTCTCACCTCTTGATGCAGCCTGCTGGGGAGAACCGTCTTTGCACTGAAGGTTCTTCAACAGCTGCATGGATTTTCCAGCCATGATAATTTGCTTTAGCACAGGTTTCAGAAAAGAAACCATTGTGTGCTGTCTGCTAGAAGGAGCCTGATCACTGCCAGAACTGGCACTGGCATTATCACTCATCTTCTCTTCATTCTCTGTCTTTTCTGACACACTGTATAATGTGTAGGTAGCATACCAAAAATCTCTGTGATTAACTGGAACGTTTTTGTTTCTGTGAAGATATAAAAAGCTCTTGAGTATTTTCCTTTCCAAAAGGAAACTTCATTACTAGAGGATATGTATCCTCTTTGTTCTGTGCTTTGCCTTTCTCTTAGAACAGTAATGAAGCATTTTGTAAAACTGTGTAAAATTAGCTCATCCCTACTTGCAAACTATCTAGGAAAAGGATAAACAACTAGCTCATGGGAGATAAAACAACTGTACAACCAAATAAACCTCAACAGCAAGTCAACTAGAGCAATTATAATTAAATTTGTCCAGGATATTAACTATTCAAAGTGGCATGCATCCTTAGTGCCAAAATGATGAGCAACCGACTTGCCGACTTATTTAAAACCTCAAACTGAAGCAAGTACTACTAGGAAAGCCGAAAACTTCTAGAGTAGGTGAAACTCAATTTGTAGTTCACTTTGGAGTCTTTTGTTGTTTAAATCAGATACTCAGTCTGGTCTTTGAAGTCAGATGGAAAAACCTAAATTAGATAATTAAAATTAGGTCACTAAAATGAAGCATAAATGTAAGTTGAGATCAGCACTGTTGGCAGCACTGAAAACACAATTACAGAACCACAAAAAGAGGACATAATAGGGATGCTAAGGATCTCTGCTACTAAGGAATTATTAGTACTGCTAGAGCTGTTGTCTTACTTCATGCTCACCTCAATATGTGTTAACAGACACAGGTTCAATTAAGTTTGGCAGATAGGGAAAATTGATTTGTAATTACAAGCCAGAACTTTAATTTCTATATTCACTTTCCACTCCAAGCTGTCAAAAAAGGGACCAACAAAATGTAGCATAGCAACAGAACAAAAATTAACAGCTCAAGTAATGTTTAAGGTATGCGCATGTAATTCAAGACACCATATTAACTTTACCACAAGTCAAAAGCAATGAGCATTTAAATTCCAAACAGCACTTTATTCATAACAACTTAAGATTAATAGAAGAATTTTAAAGTGAATTTTGTAATTTTTGCAAATGTCTTGGGTTTGAAAAATGGTTAATTGCTTTTAAAAAAAGGCAGTACACTCCGAGTCAGCCTGCTCATTATTTACTATAGATGGAAAAAACCCAAAATAATTGATCTCTACTCTACAACAATATGTGGTAGAGATCCATATCTATGTAATTTCCCTGAAGGGAAGTTTGAGATAAGTTATGATTAAGTATGATTAAGAAATTATTTCTTAAGCAAAATAATAAATGTGAAAACCTACTTTTACTGTTACCCATGACCCTAGGTTCTACAACAGGTTTACCTGCACAGCATTATATGAGTCTTATATCAGGCATCCCTACCTCTGAATAATAAATTCCTTTGCAGGATCAAACAAATTACCATGGACTATCCACTCATCCACTGTCTGTAAGTATGGTCTCACAGTTTCAACCCAGAGAGAGAACAAAAGCGATACCTGAATTTAAAGGAAAAAAGAAAATAACTGGCTGAAAGTTTTTATACCAAGCATTGAAAGCAATATGGTGAAGTCTAATCTCTTAATTGTGCAATCAGTTTGTAACATATACATAACTACACTTAAGGATTTTAAAGATAAAATGTTAAAATAAAAATTGCAGGTTTTTTTTAATGGAAACCTGTATTGTTCATGGTTCCCCTTGTTACCCTTGTCATCACAAATCCCAACAGCATTTTTTTACTCTAACATCTCTGAAACAGTAAGGGATAGTCATAAAACACTCTGTGGATTCATAACATCAAAATCAGGAAAACAAAAGGATATAATGACATAAACTACATTTTCAATTTTTACAGTAACTTATAATCAAATTACTGTAAAAATCCAAACCCCCATATTTCAGCATTAACTGAATTATGCAGTTGTAGAAATAGGAGGGAAAGCTATTCCAAAGTTCCCTCTTTCAAAACAGCTTCCTGGCCTCTGATTTTCCAGAAGTCCTTCCCCTGGGTCCTCAAGAAACACTGCTCTTTATCTTCTCATAAATCCATTCTCGTCCAGGTTGAGTGAACTCATGTCAAAAAACAATGCATTAGTTACTAAATCTAGTAACTAATTTAGTTAGGTCTAGTGTGTTGTTCTGTTAAGGAAGGAATTATTTCCCCTACCGTTTGCTCAGATGCCTCTCCAACACTGTCATATTCAAGAATAGCTTTGTAGAGGGTATTAAGCAGATGAGATGCTCGTACAACATTTCTAGTGTCAGGTGGCACTTCTGCTATTCCTGTGCTGAACACCTTGTGAAGTACCTTCAGCTGTGCCAGTCTGGGAGACAACTTATCTACTACTATTGAAAGTGTGACTGTTTTATCTGGAAATAAAAAAAAAAAAACCCAAGATGCATAAAATAACAGAACAGAAATGCAATTTTTGTCAGTGTTATTTGTGTATCCCCCTCATGTAAAACTTCCCTTGCACTGTACCTTTATTGATTATGCATTTTTCAATTTCAGTAAGTTCTTCTTTAAAGCTAATGAAATATTTATACAAAGCCCACATAAAAGCTTGGTAGGTTCTGAATGGGGCTTCAGTAGTCTTCTTTGGAGTGGAAACTGTTCCATGCATTATGTTTTCTGGGCTGTGTCCCATCACTTCATCAATAAACTTCTGTAGTCTAAATACAACTTGACCATATGCTGCTATCTGCTCCAATACAGATCTCAGGCAATTCTAAAAAAAAAAAAAAGCCCTTTAGAATCATCTAACAAAAACTGTATTTCATAAAGGCTAAAACTTGAATTACAATATTATTTTTATGAATTAAAATGTTATAAAATTCTGCAATTGCTATTGCTTCATCACATTCTCAGATACTGGAACAGCCCATTCAGTTTTATTAAGCCAGATGCTGTTTAGACAAAACAAAACTGTAGATATATGCAGAAAATTTGTAGAAATTTCCACAAGCAGTTTAATTTCCTATTCCCACAAATTATATATTTCTAATGACATATTCCTCTGAGATTCAGAAACAACTTACATGGGTTAAATGAGTTACAATAATATCATTCCGCACAGTCACTTTTCCATCATTCAGCTGAAATATAAAAAGCTTTTTCACTCCTGAAAGTAGCCTTGAAAAGAAACAAAAAGAGTAGTAATTTTCTCCCTTAATGAACTTATATGTAATTAATAAAAGAACTATCTCTCCCTTGCCTAAAAGTTTATTTTCTTTGAGTAACAGGAGACCACAGATCAAGTACAATGCTATTGATACTGTAAGCTGTTGCCAGAACAAAAACAATTGAACACTGGCATGAAGTAAATATTTCCTGAAGTTTCTTTCCAGTTGAGATGATTTCCAGATATAGGGTGACAACCTGCTTTCTGAAACTGGACACTGTTTTATAAATCTATAGGGACAAGATAAGAACAAATTAATTCTTTTTAACAAGTAGACTTGAATAATCAATACCAAAAAAAAGTAGTAAGCTACCTTCTTCTTCATGAATCACAGAACGGAAGGAACCTTAAAGATCATCTAGTTCCAGGCTTCAGGCCATGAAGTGACCCCCTGTCACCAGACCAGGTTGCTCAGAGTTGCACCCAACCTGCCAGGGATGGGGCATCCACAACTTCTCTGGACAACCTGTTTCAGTGCCTCAAATGTGAATGGTTAACACACACGCAGCATCTTCACCGTCAGAGACAGTGTAAATTAAAAGCTCAGTAATGATTCCTTCTTTGGACATCTTCAAAGGCAGCCCTCTCATTTCCTTGAGAGAAACACTAGAAGTTAAAATGCAAGCTTTGTGATGCTGCACTTACCAAAGAGTTTCTCGTATAACCTGAGTTTCTGTGACCAGTGTCCTCTCTTCCGGCACGTACAAAGGATCACTGGTGTACAAATGGTGGTCCCTTAGAAAAAAAGGAAATGAAAACAATGTAATGGCTGAAATAACAGCTGAATCACCTGAAAGTAAGAATGAAGCAATAATCTTTAGGCTTAGCTTTGTTCTGCTCACATCTGAGCAGATTCAATGTGCATGGGGACATTTTAAGTACATAAAAAAGCACAGTTCATTTTCATATTGCTAAGCAAGACACTGTGGAAAACACCCAAATATCATCTTATCTTACACAGACAAGAAATTAAGTAGCAAATGCCTGAAGTATTGCATTTCCACTATTTCAGGAGTGGGAGGGTGAGGGAGGTTGTAGGTTTGGGGTTTTCTTTTAATTATTCAGTTATTTCTATTCCGTTATTTCTCATTCAGTGCTGTGAAAACTTATCATTACTTTCTAGAAAAAATACTAAGCTAAAAAGTAAAACACCAATTTCTCTATCGCATGTAAGAAAATTCTCTCTTTAGCTCACAAGTTTACTTAAGAAGTGGTAACTCTCATAGCCATCTAAGAATTTTCTCTTATGATCCTGTCTTATGCAGTTCTTTGTAAACCCTCCTCAGTACCTTTTCATATTTCAGCAAAGTATAGAATGATTATTTATATTTTTAGTATTTTTACTCATCAATATCATCAGTGGCAAAAGTTATGCAGTCACACTCAAAATCAAGAAGTTCAAATTAAGTAATACCAGTTATATATCATACATATATGTAAAACATACATCTCCCTAACAACACTGCAGCAGTAGCAGCATTGCTTTATTCATGCTATCCATCTTCCAATATTCATTGCAAATTGAGTTTCATAACTGGCTAGACAACCACCTTATATTAAAATAACTCCTTCATTTAAAAAATTCATTAAATTAAGAAAACCAAGGGCAAGTCTAAAGAACTTCATTACTGATACATTAAAATTTGGGACAGAAAAAATTAAGACTCCTTTTTATTTTTAATTCTCATTTTCTTTCCAAGGCCATGGCAGATTATAGCAATATACTGTTTTAAGCTCCTCCCCCACACAAAATTTATGTTTAACTTTGTAAGGGAGGCACGAAAAACATTTTAAAAATTTGAACATTAGGAGACTCCTCACTTCCAGGACCACTTACACCCCACCTATATTAGGTCCTCAGAGGCTTTCATAAGGGTCAAGCCAAACAAAATTCAACAGTAAGATTCACATCTTTGAAAAATGAAATTCCCCCTCTCTGACACAAGAAACTTAATAAAAACTAAATAAAAGGATAAGAACCTATTAACAGAAAAAGCAGCTCATTTGTTCACCTTATTCGTTTGTACCCCTTTAATTCTGTTCTTAAGTGAATTGCTATAGTATCTAGATATATATTGCTATAGTAGCTATAATATCTATGCTTCCAACAGTAAAGAGGCTTAAAGAGGCTAAAAAGCATTGTATGCCAGGAAGGAATATGTAAGTTATATTGTTTTCTTACCAGACTGCAGCCAGGTTGGAATGCAAGTGCAAACTATGTGAAAAGCGAGGAGCCCTTCCTGTCCAGTACTGAGGAACTACGTGCTGCTCCAGCCAGCTGCGGGCATCAGGCTCACCCACTGTGAAAACATGTGACAGGCAGCAAGGTGGTTTTATTTATGAAGGAAATGCTTACAAAACACAGGAAGAAGTTAATAATAAGCCTATTCACTCAGCTGCAGAATCACAGATCTTTCCAAATGAATTGCCATTTACAACCATTTACACTTTACCGCACTGGGAATTTTAATACCACTGCGCACAAACTAATTTACACAGAAATGCCACATTTCCCAAATGTTGCAAAAGTCCTAAAAAATAAGCTCAGCACCAGTGAGGCCTCACCTGGGTACTGTGAGCAAGGTTTTGGGTGCCACAATGTAGGAAAGAGCCACAAGAGTGTCCAAAGGAGAGCTACAAACACAGTGCCAGCCCAAGAGGGGAAGCTGCATGAGGAGCAGCTGTGGTCAGTTGGTCCGTTCAGTCCGGAGAAGACAGGAGACCTCACCATGGTCCACTGCATCCTCATGAAGGGAAGTGCAGGAACAGATACTGATCTCTTCTCTCTGGTGACCAGTGACAGGGCCTGAGGCAATGGCCTGAAGCTGTTTCAGGGGATGTTTAGGTTGGATATTAGGAAAAAGTTCTTCACCTAAAGGGGTGAGTACTGGGCACTGGAACAGGCTCCCCAGGGAAGTGGTGATAGCACCAGCCTGACAGCGTTCAAGAAGTGTTTGGACAACACTGTAAGGCACATGGTGTGACTCTTGGGGATGATCCTGTGCAGGACCAGGAGTGGGACTTTGATGATCCTTGAGGGTCCCTTCCAGCTCAGGATATATGATTCTCTAAGCTTGAAGTATAACATGGTTTCCAATTTTTTCTCAAAAAAATGTGCTTCTCTCTCAGGCAATCCTCAAATGCTATATATAAAACCAGGCTGACTTAAAAAATAAACTGCCAAATGTCATCAACTTTATAACTAAATTCCTTTTTATTAGGCATTTAGTACATTTTCTAAAACAGACTTTTCTAAAATGTGATTGTCAACAGAATTTTACCTAACCCCAGTTAGATAGCTACTGCTTACATAATAAATATACTATGCAGCTGTCATGTGCCAGGTAAACTGTACCCCACAATATTTTATGAAAAATAATACAGCTACATTTATTACTCCCTGAAGCTATTCAAAAGAAAGCCACTAGTGTTTTAACTAAACAAATCTTTCTTTTTTTCAGAAACATTTCATACCTGGAAATGAGCCAACTATTTCTGCTGGAAAATTAATTTTGTTTCAGCATTCTGATGCCTAATAATAAAAAATTACATTATATCCATACAAAGACATGCTGCACTAACTCTAAGTTTTCATTTCTATATTGGAATATTCATGTACATTTCCACAGGAATGAACAGAATTCTTCTCCATTAGCACTAACAGAAACCAGATCAAGCTTTCCATATTGTTTCTTTAGTGTAAAAAAACTCCATCAGTAATGAACAGTAACATGCATCTAACATTACAATTATAGATCTGTAACACAATACCTCACTAAAGAATAATAAAAAAAGCTGCATTACCTTGCTACATTTTAGTACATATATCAGAAGAATTACAGCTTATTCTAACCTTTCCAGGAAGCATTAGGTACTGTCTTCTTATTTGGATCTTGGTCTTCTAAAGGTGTCCTGTCTACCTGAATACCTGAGTCCTCTCTACTCAAGGGCTGAGTGTCTTCTTCCTCTTCACTTTCTCCAGACCAATCCTATGAAGTGCAACAAACCCCAGGACACTTCAGTACAACATAGCAGACACATTTAAATTCGGCTCCTATTCAAGCCAAATATTAACTCTTCTTTTTTACACTATAAAGTAAATTCAGGACTAGGACTAATATAACTGTCTAACAGAGAATGATTTTAGTTGTACACGACATTAATAACCAGCAAATGAGAGATCTGGAAAAGATCACAGAACTGCAGCAAGCTCTGATTAGGTGGAAGCAAGGGTCAGCAGAAGCAGACAGTTTAATTGCAGGACTAAGTCAAAACATTGTGAAAAACAAGAGTATTTGTATTACTGTTATTCTGCTTGGTTCTGTTTTATTTCATGGTATTGAGCAGAGTACTGGGGAATCCTGCAAGAATCAACATGCAGAACATACAAACTAGGACATCTCAATCAGGTCTCTAACACACGTCAAACCTGTTTATACAGTTGGGGTTTTTACCTTAAGAAATTACTTACTGGTGTATCTACGCCTGGGCCAAAGTAAATTTCTTCTCCTTCCATCAAATACTTTCCCCAATCAAATTCTTCTTCCTTTTCTAAGAGAAATATAAATACAAAAATAGTAAGTACCACATAACTCTGACTTTCCTTTCCTCTAGAAACACTTCCCAAGTTAAAATTATCTTGATACTCTATAGCTAAAACAAAAGACATTCCCTTCCACTTAAGGTTACATCACTGTTCCATTAACAAGGTTATGCACTTTCAACATGACATAAATTGTGACGTCTCAACCATGTATATCCCTTATTAATTCTCAACTTTATTGCTTATACACTTAAAATATGCAACACAGCGTGCCATCCGCAATTTTAACTATATAATGTTACACTACCCTACACTTCAATCCTGGAAAAACATGCAAGAATGCAACACACCATTTATTGTGACTAGGAGGTCCCATTTAGCTCAATGGAAACATTCTAAATGTATCATTTAAATATGCACGAGGATCCCAGACTGTAAACAACATAAACCAAGAACTGTCTTACTCTCCAAAAAGACACTACATATCCATGATGCGATGTGAGATACTTTCAAAGTAACAATCACACTTACAACATATGATATCTTAAACGTGAAGCTTACTCAACTGTAATTAGTGTTGTTTGAGATAACTTCTTCATATTCACATTCCTGGAATGGGCTGAAAGTGCATTCAAAACACCGCCGAGGGAATGTGCAGAGATCATTCAAAAAGGAATCTTGAGATGCAAGATTTTCTTTAGGTTAGTCTGAAATATTCTCCAGTCTATCATACAACACTGTAAACAAATGCGGGATGGTATCCACTCAAACTTAAGCACAAGCCTCATTTTCAGGCACTGAGTGAAAAAGTCCCACTTTAGAAAGCAGGCAGCTGGGATCTCCCTCTGGGACCCTTCAAATGTATCTCCCTTTCCTTGATTATGTAGGAAACGTAGGAATTTACATCACCAAAACTTTTTCAAGAGGACTAATATTGAAGTGTAAGACAGAGACTCAGGATAGAAATCCACTGTCTGTCTTTGAGCATGTAAGCACTGCTGAACAGGTGGAGAACGTTTGTTTGTGATAGTGGTACAAGTCAAAGAGAGTTCCCAAGGTACTTCAGTGGCTGGAAAACTGAATTAAGTGATGCAACATAAACAGGGGTAGGAAAGATGTGCAAGCTATTTTAAATGTATAAATTATAAAGACAACCAATAAAGCAATATGAAGTGAAGGAGATAATAAAACGGAAAGGAAAAATGTCCTTATCAGATTGCATTGGAGATTGTATCTTTCATTAGCCATATAAACATCTTGTAAACTTACCCACTTCTTTGACTCTTGGTTTTTCCACATAGGTGGTGTTGGAGGGCGAATCAGACAAACACAACAGAAGAGACAGTATGGAATAGTGTGTATCTGTCTTTAAAACACATTAGAAAAAAAGTAAGCCTGTAGGTGGTCTAAAAGATTTTGCTTAGTAACTAAGTCAGTCTATTATCTGCAGGAATGTTCCCCATTAGCTCCCATTCCCCAGTCCTGAATTACAAATATAACACATGCAACATGTCATTGAATGTTATCCATTTTCTTCTGCCTATTAATTAACCAATCAGTATACAAATCCTTCAAAAGGATAGCATAGGATAGCCACAGCATATGCTGCCTCTTACTGAGCCAATAATCAGAGAATATGGAAAAGATGCAAGTACTGTGAAAGTAAGAAGTCACCTCAGGACAAGGGATAATGGACAGCCACATAAATGTGGATGAACTGGAAGGGCACAGGTAATGGGTCTGCTGGAAACCAAGTCTTAGCTTCCCTTTTCACATGGCCAATTATTTCACACAGAGGCTAAAATGAAGTTAGCTACAATCACTACATTTTAATATAATGTTCACATTATCTTCTAAGATCTGAAAATCTACACAAATCATTAAGGATGAATCTTTAACTCTAATATTGCAGTTGTGAAACAGAGGCCTTCAGTCAGGTTAGAATACTCTGCCAACATTGGTATGGTCCAGAGATTTGTATTATTATCCATTCCCTAAAATCTGTTTACCAATGTACAACCATTTCTTACTACAAAAATATTTTTCTTTGGCCACATTGTAACTTTACAAAGATCTTCAGCCACCATTTCACACCTAGACATTCTGCTGTCTAAACCCTTATACACTTTCACACAATCATAAACACACAAAGCTGTTTTGGAATGAGTTCCAGTTGCATTTTAGAAAAAATAATTCAAATTCCTGATAAAGCAGCATGATACTCACCTACTATACAAGGATTATAACATGTTCCTACCAAACATTACTGATTTTGTCAAAGAAAACCAGTAGGTCATTGGCAGAATGACATGTGTGAGCTAGTGTTCCACTTACCAGTCATAGAAACTAATAAATAATTAATTTTACCAGTTATGTGTCACTGCTAAAAACTAAATGCCATTTACCTTCCCAAATATGAGATTAATCTATGCCCAGCCACACCCCAGTTGCATTTTTAAAAACAAAAGGAAATAATAATAATCTTAGGATACTTGGAACATTAAGTGCTTGCTTGGGTATTTGGTTTGGTTGGTTTTAATTTCATTCAAATCTCAAAGCAAGCACTACTATCAGTACATTTTCAAAAATCTAGAGACTATAGTATAGTAACTGAAAAGGTGTAAGGCATTAAGGGCTCCTGGGTTTTCCCCACAAATTAAAAGGAACCTAGAACATGCAAAGAAAGATAAATGTCAGTTCAATGAGAAGTAAAATCAGACCGCAACTCAGAACACATGAGCCTATTAAATAACACCATTATATGGAGCACCACCTCTTAAATCAGAAGCTTAAATCTACCAACAAGAGAAACTTTCTAAGATCAATTCATTATTACACTGCCACACTGGAAAGAAAACTGAGACAACTTTCACCATATTCATCCACTCCATATCCTCAACTGGTTTGATACGAAGTGTATCAATGGTGAAATACACCCAACAGTCTCAATGTGGAAGCTACAGAAGAGAAGCACTCCAACTGAAAACCGTAAAAATCAAAACACCTAGATGGATTACTTAAAGTTAAAAAAAAATTGGCAAATAAGAAATTCTCGGTCCATTCTTATTTTAGTACAGACAGGAATCCAGATTCACCTAGACTCCAGCTACAGCACTTGTACAATGCTGACTTTAAAACACCTGCTCTGCAATGAGATTGTGTACTTTAAGTCATGAAACTCCATGTGCTGAAACTCTGAGAAGATAAATTTCCATTTCTGGAAATCCATTACCTGAACAGCAACTCCAAAGCCCACTATTAAGTCATCTGAAATTTCCAACACATTACAACCGAAGCTCCCATTGTCGGTGTAAATGCAAGAGGGATGGAAAAAAAGAACAAGGAAATTGCAACGTACATACCTTTGTTTCTTCAGTACTTGGGAGTGGCAAGTTCAGAAATTTTTCTGTTAGTCTTTTCCAGCTTGCAGCTTTTCCAAGGTCAGAATGAATTACCAATTTTTCATGTATTCTAATAACACAAATAGTATCAAGAAGGCTTTTTAAAAATATATATATAACCAATGCATTATTAATATATAGATATAAAACTTACCCTTCTATTGTTCTCTCTACTTTATGACTGTTCACATCAAGAAAACGGTGAAATCTGTGTAAGAAATCTGTATTAGAATATGTTTAAAAGGAAGCTGAAGTAAGGAAGAAAATAAAGCTGATTTACATATATGAAGACAATATTACTAGTTTAATAATGCACATTTAATTTAGCAACAGCATTAAGTATCAATACAATTCAATCTTGGCATCTCTTAGCTCAAGAAGGATTAAATATAATTGGCCTGAAAAGTAGAAAAAATTGAATGCAGGTTCCATCTAACCAGCACTCTAAGCTGAATGGAAAATTACTACTGTACCAGCAAACTAAGCAATTAAAGTATGCTGTCTGCTAAGTCAGGTAGATCAAGAAGATCAAGAATTATGTTGTCAAAGGCATTGGTGTCAAAGGCACAAAATTATCTGGGATCTGCATCACAGGCATAGGCAAACCAAACACCCACATGGGAAGGCCTCTAAACCCAAAAGAAACTCCTTTTTATAAGGGATAAGGGAGAGTGTCTAAGTGAAAAGAGAGCTTGATCAAAAATAAGACAGATATACCAACAAAGGTGTCTACATATGTATAGGGACAAAACAGGAACTCGTGAAAGGTAAAATGGACTTTGGAGACTAAATTAGTCTATGAAGAGGTTCTTCAGATACAGACATTAAAAGACAGGGAATAAGATGTGACAACACTGAGCACAAGGTCAAGATACTCTACGTGCCCTCAAAACCAAACCAATGTTTCCAGCAACAGGTGACAGAAAGTGATAATATTCTCATGACGACAGACAGAAATGAAAACTGCTGCATCCCAATCATGAGCAACAGTTAAGCTAAATAGACTGAAATTCAAAAGATACATGAAATCACCTCAATGCCAAAGTAATGAACTAGAAAGTGAAACTCTAAGGCAGCTAGCAAGGATTTTTTAATAAGTAGCACTTCAGGATGAAGATAGGCCCATGTTAAAGAAAATAAAAAAATACTTTCTTAACTACAGACATGTTAGCCTGATTTCAACAGTATATAAGGATTTGGAATAAGAGCATGATAAAATATAGCTCTGAATAAGTAGGTGGCATTTAGGTTTAAGAAAATATCGAATTTATTACAGCACATTAGCTTACATAGGAACTCATCAATTCAAAATGGTGGTAGGTATAAGAACTGGAAGATTTAGAATATCACACAAAAAAGACAATAAAAAATCAAACCAAGACTCTGTCCTGAAAAGAAAAATCAAGCTGCAGGGAAGTTACTAGTGAAAATTCTTTAGTCTCTTACTCAAAGCTTTAATTAATGACTAACATACATGCAAAAAAATATCATTTTTTTAGGCCAGTTGGGAACATCATGAATAGAATAGGATTAGAGTGCTGCAGGGAAATCAATAGGTGGATCAAAAAACTACAGCACAGAAACATCACCAAATCTAACAATACAAATGACAAGTTTCACAAACTCGAAACTAAGGATAGTTTCTGCTACAACCTGAGGTCTCACTGTTTGTAAACATAATACTAGAAAATTTCAGGCTGATGATGCTCCATGCGCATTCCTTGGACAACAATTCTGGCATGAAAAAAACCTTCCTCTTCCCAACCCTCCCTGTCAAAAGTTCCTTGTTCACTTTGCATCACCCCCTCTGTTTCCCTGACATGTAAAAAATCAAAATTAAACCCCAACAATTCCCCAGTCTAAAAGAGCACACAGCTATACAAGCACGTAGCTGACCAAAACTGAGGGTGAGATTTGCATGTTAAAATCATTTTATTTGAGCCTATTAGTAGTTAGGATTAATAGATGCAATGCAGTTATGCTACTGCTCCCCCAAAAATGCATTTAATCAGCATGAAAAATGTAAAGTAGCATTGATTTTGCACGGATTAGCTACTAACTGCATAGGATTTCAAAGGGGCAGCAGTTAGTGATGGTACGGGGAATTGGAAATACATCGTGTCAGGGTTTCACAGCTTCCACAGAATATTCTGAGCTGGAAGGGACCCACAAGGATCACCGAGCCCAACTCAAGCGGGCAGAACAGACTGGAACAGTAACTGCGGCAAATGAAAACTGCGTGTGAAACCTGAGTAAGGGCATTTTAGGTGGCAGTCTGAAGGGCTACTCGGTATTACAAATTAATGAAGAGCAACCACGTTTCTGACAAGTCTAAATAACACCAAACACGTTCTCTTCCTGCAGACTGATAACCTTTCACACAAGCAGCACAGCATTCTTAGCCGGGATCCTCCTCGCCTGCTCTTGATACACAACCATAACGGTTGTGTATCCAACCAAGTTTTGGGCGGCTAAACGAACACGCTGAAAGGCACCTTCTAGCACAGCAGGAGAAAATCCCTAAAAGACCAAGATCCAAACGCGCCGGAGCAGCAGCCACTGATCCTGCGGCAGAGACTCGTACGCGGCGCTTCCCCACACGGGGCGCACGGCGAGCCCGGCGGGCCGCGGCCCCGTCCCACACCCCGCGGCCGGCGCCGGGACCCTCTCCACGCTCCCGCTGACCTGAAGTTGGACCAGGCGAAACTGAGCGCCGCCTGGAAGCGCTCTCCGCCCAGCTCCTCCTCGGCCAGGCTGGTGACGCGGCGCACCAGCGCGCGGACGGCGCGGTCCTGCTCCCGCTCGAAGCGGCCGCGGGGGCCGGGCGAGGCCGGCGGCGCCGCCATGGCCCGGGGGCGGGGGCAGGGGGACGCGGGGCCCGCACCGCGGGCGCACACCGGGCGCACACCGGGCACCCCCCGCCGGCGCACACCGGGCGCACACCGGGCGCACACCGGGCGCACACCGGGCACCCCCCGCCGGCGCACACCGGGCGCACACCGGGCGCACACCGGGCACCCCCCGCCGGCGCACACCGGGCGCACACCGGGCACCCCCCGCCGGCGCACACCGGGCGCACACCGGGCACCCGCCGCCGCCGCCGCCGCCGCCGCCGCCGCCGCCCGCTCCTCTCGCGAGGCTGCCCTGCGCCGCGCATGCGCGTGGCGGAGGGGCGGGCGGCCGCGGTCGTGAGGGCTCCGGCGGGAGCGGGGGAGCGGGGCCTGGCGGGATCGTTCCAGCCCGACTGCTTCGGCTTCCCTGTGTCACGGAAATGACTCCTGTCTTCCGAAACGTCCCCGTAATCACCCGGGGTCAGCAGCGGGCAATTACCGGTTGATTACAGGCTCGCTCGGTTGGAAGAGCCTTCTGAGCTCACCGAGCCCAAGCTGTGAGCAAACACCGCCGCTAAGCGCCGTGCCCAGCCGTTCCTTAAACGCCTTCGGGACGGTGACTCCACCACCTCCCTGGCCTGCCATTTCAATATCTAATCGCCCTTTCTGTGAAGAAATTCCTCCTAATGTCCAACCTGAACTTCCCCTGGTGCAGCTTAAGACTATAAGACTATGTTTATAGGGTGATTACTCATCCAAAAAAGGACCCTGTGTTCCTCCCTGACTGAATCCCTGCTTTTGCACCGCTGGAGAAACCACTGTTGGTGGGTGTTCTCTACACAGATCCTGAGCAGGGACATCAGGAGTGCAGTGGGAAACCAGTTTGTCCCAGTTCCATGCCAGACCTTTGCTGAGCAGCTTAAAATGCTTTTGTCTGTTCACATGTGTGAAAAATGCGTATTTTATGATTGGCTTTTCGCAAATATTAAATTGAATACTTTATGTGTTATGTTATATTGACTAGAAGTGCTGTATTAACATTTTAATAGTATGGTAAATGTAGTTTTGTAGTTAAAATAGAACCTATGTATGTGGGTTTTTTTTACTAGCTCAAGCAAGAGATGAGATAATGAAGAAACTCTTCACACAGAGATGACAATGATGGGGGCCCATAAAGAATTACTGCCTCCTTATTGGAAAAGACAAACATTCTTCCACCTTCTCTCCGTCTTTATGGAACCACCAGGATTAAGGGGAAGAAGTTGACAAAAACCAGAAAAGTTCTTAATTTGCAAGGAATTTATGCATCATGTATGAGATGTATGAATATGCAACAGGCTGTTGCTTTTAAAGATTATTCCTTTGTTCACAAGGCATGCTTATTGGGCTTAAGTGCCCGAGAGCATCCGGACGTCCGTAATTCTTTGTTTTTTATTGTCTTGTAATTGTCCTAACTCTAAATTTTCATTACTCTAATTGTATTACTATTTTTATAACTATTTTATTATTATTAAACTTTTAAAATTTTAAAACCAAGTGATTGGCGTTTATAACAACATGGTTTTGTAGGACTGCAAGGTCAACAGCCTGACTATGAGATTCCTTCTGGAAATAAACTAGCCAAATGGATGGGAAATTGTATTATTGTTCAATTCCTGTGGGGGAATTGCTGCAGTTGTTCTATCCTTCACTGCTGGGCTTTGTCCCTCTTGATCGAATCAACAATTATTGGGTTGTAATCCACCTCACCAAAATTTTTTATTCCTCTTCTCCATTAAGAAAAATACTGGCACAGTGAAAGGAGTAATCGGTAGTGGATCAGGAGAAGTGGTAGGAAGAAGGCCTCAGAAATGCCCTAATAAAGTTAAAATATATTTAATGTACCAACGTAATGTGAAGAATTATGTAAAAATGTAGTGGTTAAGATAAAATAACTTTGAAATTCTTATAAGTTAGGTCATAGTAAGAAACACTAGCACGTTTTTAGCTGTGTAGCCTACACCCTGCCTTAGGGTTGAGATGCAGAACTGCAAGGAAATGATGGCCTGAGTGTAGAGTGCTCAGCATGAACATGAGCTCAGAGGGTCTCTGCTCCAGAGCCTTTCTTGTAAAGCCTTAACTTAATGCACATTCAAAGGAAAAGTCTCTAAAACTTTACTGGTGTTCCTCAATCTCCTCTTGATGTTGCCTGTGTTTTCCACATTAGATTAGCAGCAATCTTTTCTTTTTAGTTGATGTAGCCAAACATCAGCCATAATTTGTCCTCCTATATTTTAACTAACTGTCTGCACCGTCAATGGACACTCCAGTGGTTGGTACAATAGTAATTAATGATTGCAATACTGTGACTGGCTTTTAAACAAAATTTTTATACGCTAAGACTTCAGGTGTTCTTTATACAACATAATTGTGGTTATCACTTAACCCCTATGTATTTAAGCATACCTGTGCTACCCTTGCAATCGCTGTTCAGACAGGAAGTTCCAGGCTTTGCAGCACAAGAGTATGTGTTTGTCACTTGTGCCCTTTGTGGTGAGAGGAGTGTGGCAGCCACTCATTTCAGCACGCCATCGCAAAAGAAATAGTGATATTTTTGCAGTGAGCAGGATTCCAGATCTTAGCAGCTGCCCTGTCACAAGGTGAATATCATCAAACACGGACTTTAATGGCAGCGGTGTCTGAAAGGTTTCCTGCTTCCCAACTGTCTTGTACAAGTCCATTTCCCCTCACACCACACCCTCAGCTGTGCTGTCTGTGGAGCAGCATGGTGAAACGAAACAGGGAACAAGTTAAAAATAGTCTTGTTTCTGCTTTGCTAGGGGTTTTAACTCTGATTAATTCATTGATCTATTCCTTTGGAGGTGTCAAGAAGCAAGGGAAGGACCACAATCCCAGGCAGTGGAAAGCCTCCAGGCAACGAAAGTACATACACCCTTTGTGACTGGTGAATTAGAAATCTGTTGCTGGTTTTCAAAACAGGATACCAGGGCTGGGGCAAATGTATAACATCTGTGCTGCCTCAGTCATGAAAGGCTTCAACACTACAAATCTTTTCCTTTTTTCCCCTCATCACAAGCTTCATTTCTATTTTCATTTTACCAGTTTAGAGTAGCAAGGCTTGGTATTTGATTTCAGCTGCAGGAGGGAGCACTGGGCAGAGAGAAGGCATGAAGACGTGCTCTAGAAGCAAATTTAAACTGGGTTTTTAAGTAAGGTTTAATACTAGGAAGCTTAATAGTTTACTTTATTATTCCTTTATTTTCATGTGGTAACTGTCTCTTCTAACCCAACTGTCCTTCCACGTCATACTGCTGGGAATTAGAAGTATTTCAAGTAAAATCTTCCTTTCTCATAGGATTAGATTATATTTGGGAGATGTGTCCTTTTTTGTAATGTCTTATTACAATGTTACCTGTGTCTAGTCACATGTTGGAGGAGGAATTACAATGCAAACCTATTGGTGAACTGTGTGTCCTTTAGAAAAACTGCTCTGAGCAGGCAACCTCTCCTCTGCTTTGCAATCCCTAACTGATAAGCCAATTTGCTAAGCAGCATTCTAAGGCAGGTGAAGGAGTGCATGAGGTGAGACACATCAGGCTGCAGGGGATTGTTCAACAAGCCAACCACAGGAGTTCATGCTTCACGCATCACTGCTAACACCTCTGTTACCAACAAAGCTTTGGGTGAATTCCACAGAACAGATGGACAGTATCTTTAAAACACTGTGTTTGAAGAAGTACTTAAGATTTTAAGGACTGAGGGTGTAGTGAATCTACAGAAACAGTCATTAGCTGGGGGACACGGTTACAGAACGCTGTTGTAGCTTCACTTTAACCCCATCTTTAGGATATATGAGACTGATGTGCTGAGCTGTGTTTTTATGGTCATGCAAAAGTCAATCCAGGTGACTGAATATTAGAGGAGACTATAGCTCATCATTTACACTAGAACTCATGCAAAATTGCCTCTGAAAAGCAACTGATCTTTATCCGTAACAGGAAGAAGGGCATCTGATAACTTTCTACCACAGTGTCTTTGAAGTGCACTCTAGCTTCTTAAACTCAATTCTTCATCTGATGGAGTTTTGCAACTGAATTTAAAATTTAAAACTGAATTTTAATTTAGGGCAGATTTTAAAAAATGCTGAGGCTGATGTTAAGTCTGCATTTTATAATGGTTTACACTTCCTGTTAATTGGATGTGTGTTTACATAGACATTTCAGGGCTTTAATTTAGAGTAGCATTAATTGTAATTCCAAAATATTTTTGTGCAAGACTGATAAAGATTTGGCATAAGGTTCAGCTTAGGTTTATGTGATCCATCCCATCAGGGCAGTAGGTGTAGCTGTAATACCTTGTGTTTGCTTTCATGGAAGACCCAGTCACAGGACATAGAAATCCTGTTGCATCCCAACTATCACTATCTCCCCCTAAACAGCAAATTGTTAGAGTATTGAAATATCTGCCAGAGTTCAAGAAGCATTTGGACAATGCCCTCAGATACATGATGTGTTTCCTGGGGCTGTCATATGCTGGACCAACAGTTGGATTTTGATGATTCTTATGGTGCCTTTCAACTCAAGATATTCTATGATCTCTAGTGTTACTGAATAGCTACACTTTAACTGTCAGGCTGTAGCTTAGTGAAACTGGATCGTCACCTCTTTGCTGAAATGATGATGATTTACTCTGACTTTTTAATTGGATATAGTACATTTCCCTTCACTAATATTGTTGCAAAACGTGAGTGGAGTTGCCCTGGTCCCAGGTTTTCTTACGTGTTTGTAAATTAGGCTGGGGAACCATTCTTTTCATCCTTTGTGGGACGCAAGCTTGACCTCCATAAATGGTAGCAAGTGTTTCAGTTTGTGGAGCTTGTCACAGCCATACTGATTCTGATTTCTTCATTTTCCCCACCCATTTAACTTCCCTAGACAGTTTTACCATACACTGCTTTATTCTTTTCCAAAACCAGAAAAGGAGTAGATGCTTTCATCTTTCATTGTACCCTTTCTAACTAAAAATATATTGCTCTTCTAGAACTGTCTTGATTTTTTCCTTTCATTATAAGGGCACTGCCTTAAGTTTCCATCCATGATAGATCATTCTGGAAGTGTGTTGTTATTCTATTCCTATTTGCAGAAATGTTATGACTTGTGTAGTGGTATGGTTGCTTGGTTTTGTCAGCTGCAGTGATATGCAGACATAGATAAAACAGTGAATGGATGACATTCAGGAAAAAATGAAGTACAAGAAATTAATTTAGCTTGTCCTTGAGCTGCAAATTTCTAATGAACGTAGAGCAAGTGATGTAATTGCTATATAATAGGCTAACTTGTTGGAAACCTTGTAATTTAATATGACTTTAATAGAAGTGCCCAGTGACAGGACCCAAGGGAATGGCCTGAAATTGTGTCAGGTGAGCTTTAGGCTGGATATTAGAAAAAGGTTCTTCACCTGGAGGGTGGTTAGGTACTGGGACAAGTCCCCAGGGCAGTGGTCACAGCACCAGCCTGACAGAGTCCAATGAAGCGTTTGGACAACACTCTAAGGCACATGGTGTTACTGTTGAGGATGGTTCTTTGCGGGGACAGGAGCTGGACTTGATGGTCCTTGTGGGTCCCTTCCAGCTCAGTATATTCTGTGATTCTGTGAAAACAAGTTGAAATAATTGGAAGAGTCCTTCATTTTTCATTTGAGATAATTGCAAGAAAATTGCAAGTTCCTTTATCTGTGCTGGCAGCAGAGATTAAGACAGCTTTCTACCTCTGGTAAATATCTCTGCCTAAAAGGAAGAAAAATGACAGATGCTCAGAAGTTTCTCAGGAATTACCATGTGCATCTAAGAACTGTTTTGATCCAGTGACATTTGGAAGGATGAGAGATAGTCCAGTTGATTAAAGAGGTAGACAGACCTCAGAACAGTCTAAACAAACTTAACCATACAACCCTGAGAAGAGATATTTGTGGGATGCCTGGTGAGAATGAACTTGGTGACAAAAATTGTCAATTTCTCTGATGCTCTGTATGTTCAAGAAAGCAGAATACTGAGCTTTGTTTCTGATACAAAGAACAGTGCTGAAGACTAAGATCCTTCCTGAGTTTTCCTTTTAAAATCAAATAATCTGCACCAAATCCCACACTCATATATCACTCAAACCTTTTGCCAGAGTGGGGATGAAATCGATGCCTGCATGCAGTTTAGTCACATAACTTGTGCAGGTAGCACATCACTACAGAAAAACAATATTTGTATTAGATCATGACTGCAGTTTTACAGACTAATTAGCATTTGCTTTATGCCTTACAGTACAGCTGGCTTATGCCTTTTGCTGAATTTAGCAGATACGTCCCTCTGGAAATGCTAAATTAGGATAAAATCTATAAATTATGAAGGTTTTACTAGCCCATTTTTCTAGATTATCAGGGTACACTCATATATCACCCAAACCTTTTGCCAGAGTGGGGATGAAATCGATGCCTGCATGCAGTTTAGTCACATAACTTGTGCAGGTAGCACATCACTACAGAAAAACAGTATTTGCATTAGATCATGACTGCAGTTTTACAGACTAATTAGCATTTGCTTTATGCCTTACAGTACAGCTGGCTTATGCCTTTTGCTGAATTTAGCAGATACGTCCCTCTGGAGATGCTAAATTAGGATAAAATCTATAAATTATGAAGGTTTTACTAGCCCATTTTTCTAGATTATCAGGGTACTACAAATCTTCATCTATGTCATGGTTTAACTCTACCCAGCAGCTAAGCCCCACTTAGCTGCTTGCTCACTTTCCCCTGGTGGGATGGAGGAGAGAATTGGAAGTGTAAAAGTGAGAAAGCGCGTGGGTTGGGATGAACAGAGCTTATTAGGGAAAGCAAAAGCCACACACACAAGCAGAGTAATAAAAGTATTACAAAGTGAAGTAATTCACTGCTTCCCATCATCAGGCAGGTGTTTGGCCATCTCCAGGAAAGCTGGGCCTCCTTTTGCACCCTCCTATTCCTCGCTGATGGGGTGGGATGAGAGGCAGAAAAGGCCTTGGCTCTGGGTAAGCACTGCTCAGAGATAAGGAAAACATCCCTGTGTAATCAGCACTGTTTCCTGTACAATTCCAAAACACAGCCCTAAACTGGCTGAACTCTGAAGCAAATTAACTCCGTCCCTGCTAAACCCAGCACAATCCAGCTGGTCTATGATTGAGTATAAAGTATATAAAGTATATGATTTGGGGAGCAGCAGGGGAGGAATGTTTATCCAGTTACTTAAACATGTTTGCATGAGGGTTATGAGGCTAGAGTTATGAGATCAGAATTTGCCCACCATGACCTCTTACAGCATTTCCAAAAAAGACACAATCAATGGGGGAGGATTTGGGAAATGAAAATAAGGTTTTTTAGCATATCATTCCCAAAAGATAAACTCCAGGTAGCTCTGTGGCTAGAGAGGATTATATTTGCATCTGTACCCAACCACCTCTATGCTCAGAGGATGCCCCATTGCATAAAACAAGTCTCACTGAGGAAGAAACTATTGGGAGCCAAGCTGGCCTCAGCAAGAGGTCAGCTTAATCTAGAGAATGCAATGGCCTCTAGCAAAATACAGAGGAAAACAAGGCCCTAAAAAGTCTTGATCACACCAGTAACAAAAATTGAATTGAACAATGTGAAATTAATGTGAGAAACTGGCAACATTTCAGGTAAAATAGAGAAATTTTAATATCTTCATAATTACTGTTAGCAGGTGGCCCAGTCTGAGCAAATTATACATCAAAAATCACTGTCATCAACTTCCAAAATTTTTGTGACAGATATCTGGCAGGGCTGTCTCAGTGCTGTTGGAAACAGAAGAAGAATTGACACAGGGAAAACCACTCAGTGTAAGAACTACTAGAGTTTATTTCTGCACCAGAAAAACAAAAAGCAAACATACAACAATTAAAACCTATTTTAAAAATAGTAAAGGTGTAGGTTCTTGTTATAGCTTGCTACAGCATGTGTTCCTTGAGGTCTTTAGGGATGACATATAGTGCCTAGGTAGCAATTCTAATGCAAAATAACAATGATGGGCACGTTTGGACTGGTTCTGAGTCTAGTCAAAATGGTGAATGGTTAAGTCAGATGGTGCTGCTGGTTCACAGAGCTCTACTTACAGATACATAAACTGCCTTGAAACTCTCCAGAGTATGCTAGAAAAAGACACCTGAGGAAAATCTAACTATTACTGGCAAATGTACATGCCCCATTGGTTGCCAAACATAGTCATAACACTGGCATGTCAGTGGAAACTCACTGAAATAGAGAGGGCCAATAGACACTTCTTCAATAGCCCACTGGTAAAAGAAAGAAAATGTTTCAGCATAAAAGACAGAAACACTCAGTGTTTCAGCATCTGAAGAGCTGCTTCAGTTTCATAACAGCAGCTGTGAAAATGAAAATATGCAAAAACATGAGAGAACTACTGATAAAGCTGGGAAAATAACAGCAAGAGCTAAACAGCTTAACAGGAAGCAGCAGAAGAAAGAAGACTGAAGCAAGCTTCATAAAAGCAAAACTAGTGAAGATAAGCAGTTTCTAAAAGTTGTCTTGAGCTCTGTACAGAGCCTGTAAGCAGGCCACCAGGAGTGGCTGCAAGGTCCATGGTCTGCTTGCTACCTTCTCCTGGTCTGACACGGAAGAGTTCTGCAGGTGTGAGGTTGTACAGGTTGGTACCAGACAGGAATGTAGCTACATTGCTCTTGGAATCAAAGTCCAGAAACAGCACAGACACTTTCCCATGACTCTGAACCCAAGTGAATGACAGGAACCCATCAGGTTCAAAGAGGTTTCTACACATAACTCACCCAGATGCGTCTAGACCACAGTCCAGCTTCACTGCGGAGCACCGTGCTGTGAAATACAACACTGAAGTGTTTCTTCATAGAGATGGCATGCAGGATTCCATGATCCCTTTCACTTACGGTCTGCCTCAATATGGACTAAGATCGGGAGCTCTGTGTGGCAGTTTAGGTGCTGGTAGGCTTTACTAGCTTGGGCACAGGCCATACTCACAGAGCATGGCACCTGCCAGTGCTAACTTTTCCAGAATTAGAAGTGGGATGCACCTCACCCTAACTGCCATATTGTTTCTGTCCTGCTAGCCATGAAGAGGGTGACTGTAGTGAGCAGATGGATTCCTTTGGATTATCTTAATTATTATGAATGCCCTCATCTGTTGAAAATATTACCCAATGCAAAAAAAAAAAATTGTACTTCAAGAAAAGAAATCAAAATATATTGCTAGATGCATTCCAAAACACCTGATTGCATAGTATTACAGGAACAGCAAGAAAAAAATAGTTTCACTTATCTGTATAGGCAATGAGCAATGACTATCTAAGCAACAAATCACCTTCATAAATTAAGAATGTCTCTCTCAGAAATATATGCTTTCAATGCAGACTTCATACTTTTTTACTGAGGGGACATAGAAAACCACTAGGGTATCTATTAAGAAAGACAAATTTATTCCAAAGTAAATGATCCTAGGAAATTCTCAGAGAAAATTCTTCTTACAATATTAAGAATTCTAACTAGGACAAGCCCACATCAGCATCAAGCACAGCAAGACAATTGAAAGACAGATTTAGGACATCATCAATATGACTTCTATAACAAGTGATAATATGGATGCCATCTGGAAAACACAGAAAGGGAGTTGGAAATGGATGAGCTTCTGTCAAGTTATTTTCTATTTTTTTTTCAGCTATTTTTTGTGCAAGTTCCTAGCTGTGATTATTTTTATATAATAAAAATCCTCATACTCTTAGCATGCTTATGAGTGGAGCAGTTCTGAGTGTTAAGGGCTTTGGGGGAGCAAATGCTTAGCTCTGCAAGGTTTCAGAGAAAGATTTTAATCTGGCTGGAATTGCTGTAATTTGCTGTGATGTGTCCTAACAATTTTGAAACACATTTTTCACTGCCACAAACAGCAGAAAAGCTGTAAAAGGGTTGCAGGTTCCAGAATATATTGTAGGTTGTTCTTATGATCAGGTGTACTGTAGTAACTGTTACTCCTGTAGGTCCCCACAAGGACTTAACTTGTCTGAAGACAAGCCATTCCTGCCCTACCTGGTTGTATATGCATGAATTCCCTTCTGAGGCTGGCACACCTGGGTAATTTAATTGGACTTAATTCTTTATAACACTAAGATGGAACACTAATCCTTTAAAGGAAGAACACCTCATTTTATCACTTTCAAATTCACAAGCCCCTTCGAACTTGTCATCGTCCTGTTAGCAAAAAAGGGACCCTGCAAGCTGTAGTGGTAATAATCCCCAATTCAGGGTAATCACTCACTGTCTAAATCTAGTTACAAGCTATATTTCTTGTTCTCATTGAAACCACCATAAAATAAGTAGCTGTTGAGGCCTGCAATGTAGAAAATGTATGTGCTTCGATTCTCATAAATTCTGGTCCTGTTTAGCCTCTTTGTCAAAAGGGAGACATTTGCACAAGGTAATTGACCCATCTATTGGTAAGTTGATACTAACAGAGGGCAGGCCAGGTGGCCAGCCTGGACTCTCCAAAGCACAGTGGCAGATCACAAGCTAATGCTATCTGAGACAGTGTTTCACAAATTGGGCAGTCATAAATTAGGACTGTGTTTAGAACTGAAGTGTCATGACCGTGGGATACAGGATGTCTCCAAAAGAGTGTTTATATTCAGGTGAATCACCAGTGTGCCAAAGAAATTCATTGCAAAATCTTTGCTGTAAACAGCAGGTTGTAGCTCAGGGGATAATGCCGGAGCACACGGCTTGTCAAGGGAATCAGCTCCTGACTCCAGCCAGCTGCAGACATGCCCTGGCACCTCCTGGCTGAAGAAAACAAGGCGAGGACCTTGGGAATCTTCTTAAACACAGATAGCCAGTAAAGTTTGTGGTTGCTCTGTTTCTTTTGTTTGTTTTCTGTATCTACTTTCTAGTTTCTTAATTTATTTTGCTTTTCATCCGGTCATCTAGCAGCTGTCACCTGGCTTGGTAAATGCTTTCAGCAGAAGCTGGCTATAGTTCAGGTGGCTTGGCTTCAAAGGAGAGCAATGTAACAAATATCCACTAAATTGCACCTAGGCATTAAGCCACACATGCTTAAATTAGACTTTCCTGCTACCTTCTGGAAGGAAGTTGTGCAAGGCGAAGCTATGAAAGAAGTGATGCCTTCCAAGCAAGTCAAACTAAGAGAGAAGCCAGCTTCATCCTGGCTAGATAAAACATGAAATGTCAATGCAAAAAAAAAACCAAAAAACAAAAAAAACAAAAAAAACCAAACAAAAAACAAACAAAAAAAAAAACCACACGGAGAGGCTGAGGAGCACTTTGCTTTGCTGTAAGTGGGTTTCCAGCAAAAACCCACAAGCCCAGCTCACACTGCACAGGCTGAGACATGCACCTCTCATATTTTGAATCTGATCTGCATGAAGGCAGGAGTCAGAAAGAGCCTGGGGGCAGGAAGAGGATCTTGCTTCCTTCAGTCTAAGGGTATGAACCCCATAGGACACTTTTAGTTTAAAATACTGGAAACTTCCTCCCATGAACAGGAAATATGCTCTTTGGCAAAGAGAGACCAGATTCTTAGAGAAGGCTGCCAGAAAGCAGTAAGTCGGGTTAAGTGCACAAGCTACATCTGGGATGGGGATATTGCTCAGTGTATTTAGCAAATTAAGTTATTTCAAGGTAATACAAATAGAAACAGATTGCTCTTATTTAAAGGGTGGTGAAAAAGGAAGAAGCACTGGACTCTGTCTTTTATGAGTTAGAAAAAAAATGACTTGGCTGAAAGAGGCAAGTAAATTACTGAATGTGTGCCTGACTGTAAGTAGGAATGGACATATCTAAAGTATGATAGTATCCCATTTCCACTTTTCCCACAAAAAGATTTCTTGGACCTTATTTGTCCTCTCTGACATATATGGACAATACATAGAAGCCTTTCTGATTTCTTTAAGGACTTCTAGTAAGAAGTCCTTAGAAGAAAGAAATCAAAAAGGACTTCTAGTAAGAAGGTACCAGATCTGAAGATGCATGGCCAAAGTCTGCCATCATCACTTAGCTGGAATTTCAAAACATTTATAAAATGTGAATTAGTTTAGACAGGGCAATGCAGATTCAACCTTGTCTTCATGGGTGAAATTTTCTAGTTCAGCAGTAAGCTGAACACAAAGGGTTCATAAAGCTGTGTCAGGAGAGTTTGAAAAGGAAATACAAAGATGAGAGAGGATAAATCTGCTCCAATTCAACATTCCCAGTGCAGACATCTGCTTTGGCATTGGGCTCTCTCTGCAGTCAACTGAGAGCAACAGATGTTTCTGGGCATGACTCATCCCATTCAAAACCTGGTACTTGTGCAAACAAAGTGCACCTTGAGACTGCCACTCTCTCTCCAGTGACTGAGGAGGGTAGACAGGGTGATCAGCTCAGCCTCAAATGTTTCCTCCATAGATGCACAAAAACAAATTAGAAGATTGAGAGTTGGAACAGAAGACTTACAGAGGTCCACTCCAGCCTCACCATTCTGTGAAGTTCAGGCCAAGCGCCAACACGTAAAATTAGAGCAGCCAAAGGCAGCTGCCACTCAGCTCACCCTAGCTGTAAGTCCAGTCTTTCACAGCATTTCAAATGAAAGCAGCATGGGCGTGAGGAGTCAGTGATATTATCCCTTAATTTACTTATCTGGGTGAAAAAATGCAAACTTTGACAAGAGAGTATGTGCAGAGGCTCATTAAGTGATTGTCAGAAAGCCAAAAGAAGAATTACTGACGTGTCTGTCCTGTTACTGACAGCCTTAATTTTGCTAAGATATCGATCTGTGTACCATTAGCCATTTTAAGAGATCAGCTGACACTGTGACTCTTGGGAACAGAACATACAATTTTTTATATTCTGAGACTTAACCAATTACTGAAAACCATTACTAAATAATGGTTTTTATCCTTTGTGGACAGAGAAACAGGTGCTGAACTGGTGTCCAAGCCACTGAGGAATATAAAGTGCCTCGGGCTGGAGGGAATAGGAAAAGGAAACAACAAAAATGGCATGTTTCTGAGGAGACAGTGATGGCCAAAGAAGCAACTAACTAGGAAAAGATCAGTTTATTTGCCTGAAAGCCTCATGCTGCCACTAGTTTCTGGAAATAGATCAAACCAGAGGAGTAAGTATAATCATCTCCAAGCCATTTATGAGCCTGAGATTAAACTGGGCTGGTGGGATGTGAAAAAATATGTAGGTGTGAGGAAAAGAAAAAGCTCCTCTGTGACTGCTGTCAGATACAGCATCCAACTGCCCATAGGCTGATTGCATTACAGAGGAAATGTAACACGTTTTGTAATCATCACAGGATTTGGTTTTCAGTATTCTTTAGATTTGTGTTTTAATGCAATTGTCTAGGACCTCCAGCAGCATCTTGACCTGTGATGGCCATAATTCCCACCCGAAAAAAAACCCCTTAAAAACTCCTCCATACTTTTAATGAATTTGGGAAAGAAAAAACAAACAACCCCAAAAAAAAACCCCAAGAAAAAAAAAACAAAAACTAAACAACAACAACAACAACAACAAAAAACACCACCACCACCAAAACCAAAACTAAGAGAAGTAGCCTTTCTCACTTGCCCAAAACACTACTAAGTAATAGCAGGTAGCTTGGACAGGTGGACTTCTTTGGCAGCTGTATTGGACTAATGCCTGCTCAGAAGAAAAGGTTTATATTACTTTATGTGCCCTTTCTCTTTTCAGCACTTTCAGCCTTGAGGATTTTATGAGTAAATCCAAGGAAAATACTTGGCTGTACAGTGACAATATCAAAAATGTACATTGACTACACAAATAAGTTTTGTTAAGCAAGCCAGGATCATGATAGAGAGAAAATTAAGGAGAGAAGGAGAAGAAAGAACAACCAAATGTCAGCGTTCTTGGTGACTGTTGAAACTATTCCTGGTCTGGCTCCAAAACAGATAGAGAGAGAAAAAGGAATGCATTAGGTTGGCATTGGCAATTTTATATTCAACCTCTTTATTACTTTCCTGATATGGTTAGTTCATGATCTGATTCCTCACTTTGCTGTCCAGTTTGAAATCAGGTAATCATGAAAGGTAATATCTGTATCTTTTACTGTGCTAAATGAAGCAAACTGGCTTATGTGGCAAGGAAGTAGATGGTCTAACAGGCATATTTAATATTTTAGTATAGTGCTACTTCGTTTTTTCATTCCTTACAGAAGTATTTCCTCATGTTCCTAGCCAAAGGAATGTGCCATGCTCACAACTGCCAACAATCGCTGTCCTGAAGGAGCAGACAGGCTTTGCTGCTGGTCAGCACCTGCAAGTCCCATGTATGAGATGAGTTAAGGAACAGCAGCAAATGTCACAGCATGATCAATGCAAACTAGGAGTAAATCTTAAAAACCATGGATTCCTGTGCACTACATCAGCAAGGATGCGGTGTGGACACCACAAAATCACTTCGTCACAGATCTTGCTACCTTGAACAAGTGCAGTATCTCCAGGCCTGGCTAGTGAATTTTCTGGTATTTGATGCATTCAACTCTAAAGTCACTCACACAAATACACAGGGGGGGAAAAAAACCATCAAGTAATGCTTTTCTGGTAAAAGCATCACAGGAGGACCCCACAGCCCTCCAGAAACTAGAAAAGCAAAATTTTTTTAATTAATAGATACTTCTTTTCAGCACACTTTAATAGTCTCCACTATTTTGCTAGTTTTTCATCTTGTCCTAAGGCATATTTACATGTCTGATTGTTTCTTTCCCTCTCAATTTTGCTTTGATGTCATCAGCAGTTACAAATGCTAGGCCAAAAAAAGCATTACAAATGCTAGACCACATTTGTGGATTCTCAGTGTCCCAACCCCATCCCCCTCAGAACCTTTGCAGTTTCTGAAACTGGGGCCTGTCCCCTTCTCATCAGGAATCTCTGTGGACTCTCTCCTGGGCTGGCAGAGCTACTGGCTTCCATCTTCAGTGGCCTAGTTCAGATTTATAACTCCATGCCCTCACCTCCAAACATGACTCTCTCTTAATTTTTATTCTCTGCTTTCTCTGCTGCAGCTGCTTTAAGCAAATGAAAAATGAAAAAAAAAAACAAGGGTGGTAGGTACTGCTTAAAAGGAGTGCCCCCACATCTGTCCCTCAAGCGAATCCTGCAAAGGTTAACCTGCATGACTGCTCCAAGTGCTGCTGCAGGAGCCTGGGAAGACCAGCCCCGTGACCCATTTTAAACAGACAATCCCTGATTCATGGCAGAAATCTCATTATGGACATGCATTTTTTAAGAACTGCTGAGTAGTGAGTAACAACATATCTTCAAATTAAATCCAGTTCAATAAATAGCACAAAATTAAATCATTCAAGGTCTGGTCTGCCTTGAGCTTTACTTAAGCCCTGTGCATGATTAACAGATTAGAATGTGAAAAAAAGCAGCTTAATATGTCCACTGCAGAGATGCTTTTATTCCCCTGTGCTACAAATTGTTTTATCTCAAGGTACTACACCAGCCTGCTCTGCCTGTAGGCCTGAGCAGATGGTGTGGCTGGAGGAGCACTGAATTTCCAATTTACCCTGAAACCTGGATATATGTGTTGTGTCCTTTTAATGATAGTAGTGTTTTTAATTCTTGCAAAGAACTATGTATTTGTCTGTATTTCACTCATCAGTATTCCCAGTCAAGATCAACACAAACAAATGCTGAGAGGCTCAAATTGGTCCCAGCCGTGCAGTAATTCAGTATAAAAGAAAAGGCAATGGCATCCAGATAGCCCAAATCCTACCTTCATGCCTTATCTGTAACAGCACACTATCTGCTATGGGGCTGCCACTTACCATCCTTTAAATTTGCACTTTATATTAGGACATTTAAATCCTAAGTATTCCTCACAATGAACTTTAATTAATTAACAAAGCCGGTATTCCAAGATTTTATTCTCTTAAATGGAGCCTACTTTTATGCTTTTATAAGACTGCATAGCTGCATGACTACACCATTGCACATAAAATACAAGTAACTAAAGCAGATTAATATAAAGCTCAATACAACAGAATATAATTTAAATTCTTCTGGCATGGCAGGATCATGTTTCACTTTCAGCAGAAATGGAGAGGTGAGAGGGCTCAGCCTTGTGCAGGATGAAACCATTTGCAATATTGCATATGCTGTGCATAGCACTGAGGACAAAGAAAATTAGGCACACATTGAGATCATGCTCGGGTCTCAGTTAGAACTGTCAGTGATATTCCAGGCTCAGGTGCCTGCAATATCACTGCAAAGCCTTTGGCACCTAAATAACCAGAAAATCGTTGTCATAGCTGAAACTCACTTAAATATAGGGACATATCAGAATAGCAATGAGAGGCACTGGCATATTCGTGTATTTTTAAATATGAAAAAGACCACCCTGCTGTAGCAGGTGACATTTTGCAGTCTGCTCCAATACCCTCCTTCAATCATGCCAGCTACTTCCAGCAGATGTTTTCTGCCAAAGCGCCTGAACAAATTAGAATCCTGCTGGCACGGAGGATTTTTTAAATTGAGCAGTGAGATTTAATTTAGTGATTCTCTTAAACATAACACCCTTAAACCCCTCTGTGTACTCACAAGCTACATGGCCAAGTCAGACTTGCCTCAGGTACGAAATCCCAATGACAGATAGCCTGCACCCGCTGTAAAAGGAGTGGGCTGGTGAGTACCACTGCAGGGTGGTGATATATCACCTGCAGCTGCTTAGGCACAGGCTCATGTCAGAAGAAAAAAGCTGTCCTAGGAATAGGTTTACCTGTGATATTGTTTCCTTTTGGTAAGGTTCCGTGTAGTTTTCCTCTACAGAGATTTCAGAAATTAGTCAGGTGACAAATGACCCAGTTTTGAACAGGAAGGTTACCCCAACTTGCTATGCTACTGTGAGCATGTGTAGTCATCTGATTTTAAGTACATCTAAAGAAAAGAAGAGTTGATTACATAAATCATTAGTTCTTTGTTGTAAGTTTTCAATGAATTGATGTTTGAGCAGCAAGCTTTGTTGTTTTAGAGGTTTTTTTCCCAACAGCAGTTTCTGTAGTGACTTCTACTAAAAGGCAATGTGGTTTTAAGACCATTCAGTGTGATAAGGCTGTGCTGAGAAATTAAGAACCTGTTTGTATATGTCATAATACTTTTCTGAGGAAATAAATCAGAACAGCAGTCTGAAAAAATCAGTACAGTGTTGAAAATTGTGAGTGCTTTTCTAGTTGCTTGCATAAAAATGACTGCATTTTTAGTGCTCTGCTTCAAAGTCAAGTGGCCACAATTCTGTTACCTGATTGATCTGTAAATCTTGGAGTTTGGATTGTGCAAAACCCCTAAAAAATAATCAAATCAGTCTGAGACATCTAATATTTGAGGAGAGACTGACTTTAGAGGCTCCTCAAAACAGAAAATTACAGGAAAACATCCCAGTGTCAACAGCTAAGCTTCCCAGATGCTCTCCAGTTCACCTTGAAGCAGCAAGAAAACATCACCTTATGTGATGAGCTCATTGCCTGCAATGCCAAACTCTGCCCTTCCAGAATCCCAGGTGCTGGGGAAAGAGTCAGTGAGCCCAGCTTTTCCCACCTTTTATTTTCAGTCATTTATTATCATTGACAAAGGGATATGCATAGCCATGTTCTTACTCTTATTTTTTGTTGCAACAAGGGCACTGACAGCTTTGCTCATGCCAGATGTAAGAGGCCCATGTCTATACACAGCCCAGCCAACATCAGCAGCCAAAAAGATTAGTCCCAAAGTCTCAGCATCTTTCAAACATGTCAAATTTGCTGTGAATATGCTGATCAGCTGGGCTCCTGCAATTGGTCTGAGAATGTCCAACTAACCATGTTAAGTTTGTCCATGATGGCTGGAAAGGCAACAGGGCTGGCCACCAGAAGTTCAAAGACCGCAGAAGCTCAGAGTATATCAGCAGCACTCCAGCCAGAGCTGCAGGGAGGTCCCCACCTGCAAGTGATTTTTAGGGTTGAATGACTGGGGGAGGAAAAAGAAAAGCTGTCAGTAAGGCAGGAGAGTGTAGGTGAGAAAATTTTCCGCAGATTTAACAAGATCCTAAATATTTTCAAGAGAATCTGTGAACAGTTCTTTGCATCTAAAATACCCTGGAGACTGTTGTGTGCTCTTGTTTAATGTTTGTTAGAAGACCTACTAAAACTATTTTTTCTCATGTTCATATTATAAAAGCTCTGTGATAGTAATGTGAGACCAACAGGAATAATCCCATCTGCACAACAAAAACTACAGGGAGATCTCTAACTGACTGAATTGCATTGTGTTTCAACTACAAAATACATCTTTTTACATCAGAAACACATAATAAATTGCTTTTCTGTCAATAGGTAACACAGATGAGTACCCACTATATCAAAATGAAACTTTAGCCGTTTCCTGTTATTAAGCTTATGATTCTTGCAGCCACATCCAGACTTTGGATCCAGAAGCACATCCTTCCAAAGACGTTCCTTCTGGACTGATGCAGACTGACACAGAAAGGGAAAAGAGCAGACAGAGTTAATACAAGCAGTAGAACTGTGAGGTACAGACAGGAAATACCCTTTCTGGTTTTAAGTAATTTGGTTTAGTTTGTTATGAAAGTTATATTTTTCAAGGAAACATGGAGAAAATGAGTACTTTTTGATTCCTGGACTTCAAAATTATGCATCATAAAATGATAATAGAAAGACCCCAGTTCAGTTTATTTGGAAATTCCTTGGGATTGAAATATTAGCCATGTGCACTTTCATTTGGACTTTTCCAAACTGAAATAGATAAACATATTTTTAATTTTACAATCCTTTTCTGCATTTCATTTCCTATAAATACTGTTCAAGGTGGTTTAGATTACAGTGAAAACCTATGTATTTTTGCAGCTGAGAAGATACTTACCTACTGACTACTGAGGGTACTGATGACTGACAAATATCCATCCTTTGAAAATTTAAGATTTGTCACTATAATTACTAAACACATCAATTTATTTTAAATTTCTTGACAGTCTTCCCATTCAATGGCAGCAGAAATTGGGACAGCATTCAGCAAAGCCACAACTTTGGTGTTGACACCAGTTTTACTTTCATCAGGGGACATTTGGAGGCATCGCTAATTAAATCAGAAAAGACACTGAATGCTTTTTACTAGAGCATGTTGTTGGACAGAAGGAATTGTGTTTGAGGGAGTAAAACTCTATCCTACAACACGCCTGGCTGGAACTCAGATCACAGGAAGCTCTTATTTGGGCCATGGAGGGAAGGAAAACAGGTCTTTTAACACAAACAGAGATAATTTTAATCACTTTAATTGTTTTTGCAGGAGCCCTTTAAAGAGAAAGTCAATTTTTTAGGACTCCCACAGGATAAAGGTAAGTTAACGAAGTAAATAGACACAAAGCATCTTGGATCCCACACAAAACATTTAAGCAACCTGATCTATTTGGCTTCCTTGCAGAATAACTGTCAGTATTCCCCAGAGGAAGAAGGATGGCACTGAGAAATCCCTAGGCTTCATCTGAACCCTTCAAGTCACTAAAACCAAACGACTGTGAAAAGTGGTGATTTAGACTTCCCTACAAAACCCTTTTGATGGTACAGTGAAGGTGCAGTACATCAAAGCCCAAGATACTCTTGAATAAAGGCAGTTCATACTGAAAAGAAAAAAAAAACAGTTTTGTAAGAGCAGGAAACAAAATGGATCAAGAATGAAGGAGCTGACATTGAAGAGTTTTTCTAAGTACCCGGCATAGCTAAAGTGACTGCTATCCAAAATAACTATCAGTAAGTCACTGATGCCAGGGTCCAGGAGAGCTGGATGAAGGCCATGTACTCCTGACCAAGTCTGTGTTTTTAGGAAGTGTGCCTCAGGAAATGACTTAAACCAGAGCCTCAGGGAAGGTCCTCAGTGTTCTGCAGATGAAAGTCTGCAATGGCTGAGTCACTCAAGAGACCAGGTTGTACCACTGGTAAGAAATGCCTCTATTTCAAGTCATTCTATAGACCATGAACTTGGGTGAAACTTGTTTGGAAGCAAGACCAAGTAGATAAAACCCCCAAATAAGTAAATTTACAAAGCAACTGTTTAGCTCCCTACTTTGGCTAAGTTTGGAAGCAGGTGTGACTCTTCATGGTGAAGGTATTTTACTCAGTCTCCATACTCAAGAGGACATCCCACTCTCTTTGCAAAACAGCTGTGTGTGCATCAAGGAGGCTCACAGAGGACAGACCCATGCCATGTTTGTGTTATGTTTGCCAGGGGATATACAGACAATAACCCACTAGTAAGTGTTTTAACAACTCTTGAGTGAGTACAAGTGGGAAAGCCTGGTCCCTTCCAGCAGCAGCTCAGCTCAGATGAAGGTGGGTGTCAGCAAAGTGACTCTCAGCAGAAAAGAAAGCCAAAGGTGCAGAAAATGGTCAGTTACAAAATGCTGAGCCCTTGAGGGCACCCACTGTCCCCGCCAAATCCCATGGGGCTCCCCCACCCTCCCACGGTCAAGGATCCCATTTCAGCCCAGCCTGGACCCATCAATCAAGTAAGATCCCCATTAGAGTTACCTTGCTTGAGGTAACTTACCTTCCTCAGAATTCAGATGGAGGCAGCTATAACAACAATTCCAAATACTTAAAATATTAGAAAATTTAGTAAAACTTTCTTCCTGCTTTGCCAGTAGTCTTGTGGTATTTTCAGGGGTATTTCCCAATGGTAGGTTGGAGGTGAAATCACTAATAAAAATCTCCACCCAGTAAAACCACAGAGTATGACTATTTTTCAAAAGAAGATGTAAAGTAGGGGCATTTCACCACAGTACCAAAAAAAACATGAACAGTCCTGTGTAGCTCCTGCCTCGGCAGCTGCTTCAGCTTCAAATGGATCAATACTTTTCCTTGGAGGCTGAGTGACAGGACCATCCAGCAAGAGGACAGACATAAAAAACCCCATAGGTAAGAGGACTGAAGAGAGTGAAGGAAGGACAAAGGAAAAATCAACCACCACCGACAAGAAATACAGCAAAAGAAACTAGAATAAATTTTCCTGTAAGCAGAGCAGAGGCACAGGGAGTTCAAATACATGCTTCAGCCTTGGCCATTCCTCATGGCCAGGAAGCTGGAGTAGCCTGAATTGACCACCAGCAATGCCTACATGCTCTTCTGCAGACAGCAAAGTCCAGCAGCTAATAAATAATGTGTGAAATCTGCTTGGACAGGGGATCAGGTGTTCCCAGAACATTTCCGTAGTCAGCCCAATTCTTCTGAGAGAACTTGAGGAGTATTGCAGAAACTGTGCTGAGATCAGCTCGAAGTTTTCAGGATGTATTTGAATATTTTCTCTTTGAGCTGCAGGGTTGAAATCAATTTTTGCAGCAGCTCAGCAATTGCATGTAACTTTTTTTATTGTTGTTCAGCTAGAACAACAATTATCTCTCCTTAGAAAATCAACCACTACATCCTGTAATGACCTTTTACTCTGGTGTTTTTTTCCTGTTCACGCACTTGTTTTATGAGCTAGGTTTGTGTGTTTTCTCTTCATTTTTCTAATAGATATAATAAGAGTGAAGCTACTGAAGAGCAGATGTGCTAAAGCTTTAGTAAATTTTGTGAGGCAATTTTCACAGTCATAAAAAACCTGAAACTGCATTAAATTGTCTATGTAGCTAAAGGAACAAAGCCTGACAATTAACATTTGCATACCAAAAACTGCCCAGAGAAAACTTCTTCTTACAGAAAGCAGTGTACAAGTTCTTTGTTTACAGAAGTTTACAGTAAAACCAAAATGGTTTTCATCCAGTGTTTAAAGCATACAGACACAGGAATGCCTCACTAAATAAATGGTGTGTTGCAGGTGCGTAGTTGTGCTATGATTGCTTTGGACAAATTTTGTAAAGCTTGTAGTGAAGGCACAAAGCAAGAGACTAACACCAATTTTCAAATCTGCTGCACTCATTAGACAACTGAAAAAAATAAATTGTGGACTGCTGACTACTGTTCCGGTTGGACACCCCCAATTAACAGCATAACAAGCCCAGAGAAGACTTCCTCATTAATAGCCAGTAATGACAGGCAGGGAGTTAAACTGGTTCCCAGAGGTTCCAGAAACCCAGGAATTTCCCAGAATCAGTATCTTTTTGCCTGCTAACATTTTCCTCATGAAAGTTAAATAATCTGGCACAAGCATATGCAAGATTAATTTTCAAGTGAATTATACATTCTGGCATTTGTCTTTCTTCCATATAGTCACAGTAATGTCTCCTGGGAATAATTTGCAGAAATTATTCAGAAATTCTGAATTTGCAAAATTATCTTTAGAAAACTTGATGGGACATATTTACGAAGTAGGTGCAGTGACTGAGCACTCAGCATTTTCATTTGCATGTGTCAGTACGGATTTGCACATATGACTGAAGTGAATAACAAGGCAGATAGATGCTTAGTCCTAAAACTATATTCTGTGCATGAAAGCGTTGCCTTAGGAAGTGCAGGAGAATTGCAAGTATTTTGTTACAATAGCTGTCAGAGGGGTTACTCTGGGGGGAAAAAATCCCCTGTTAAAAATAGGTCTTAAATTTTCTAGTTCATTTCTTCGCTTGAGTGAACTGTGAAAGAATTAGTTCCCTAATTATGTCAACACAATGGCTTAACTTGTTGAGTGTCGAAAGCTTGCTGTTAATCAGCATCTCCAATTCAGTAATTGTAAGCCTGTGACAATGAGAGAAAGCTGAAAAAGATTCACAGTTTCTGCCCTTAAAAACTATTATTTCCCACACATTGTAGTATAGAGGTAGTTCTAGTACTCAAAGCTGTGAGACCCCAAACACATTACCATAGGAATAATTTTACTGTGGCAGCTACTGTTAATTGCCAGGTAGTGTGATGGAGGTGCTGGCTATTGGTGTAGCGTAAGTGTTCCTGGGCTGTGAGAGAACTGCCTTTCTGCTAATGGGACAACAGAGCCCACTCTGCAGGGGAGAGGGGTTTAAAGCCTTCACATTAGAGTCATCCTTGGCAGAATTCAGGAAAACTCAAGTTACATTAGCATTGAGTTGGATTACAGAATAGGTGCTTTTTTCTTTCATTGTTGCTGATTTATCTGAATTTCCACAGTTATAAATAATAACAGACTTCCTTCTGAGCTTCCTCTTGAACCTCAACAAATACATCAGCTTACTTTGTTCTGCCTTCCACCTCCTGCATTTTCTTATTACATTTCCTAGCAGCATTTTCTATCATCTTCAATGATGGCATTAGCTTCTTTCTTAGAGGAAGTTAGAGGAGCTCACAAGATCACTGATGACATAACCATATTTTAAATTTAAAAACCCCAAGCCTTCCTGCTTCCTTTTTTTTTTTTTTTTTTTTTTTTTTTTTTTTTTTTTGCCATTTCAGTACTCAGCTTTCACATTCTTGGAAAGCCACAGACAATCTCTACTCTGACAATTACAGTGTAGTATAATTGTTATATTTTAATTTTTAAATAAATCAAAAACAGAAATAAAATGTCTCTGCTTCTCTTGGGCACAGAAGAACTCCCCTAGCTAGGTGCGTGTCAAGCTGCTGCAGCTAGTTCAGCAATGCTGCACTGGGTTATCAAGCATCCCTTAGCTCAAACACAGGCTGCAGTGCTGAATTTGGCTTAATCTGAATCCCTTCTCAGCTCACTCTCTGTACTCAGCCCTTATGTCAGGAAGCAGAGAGCAGTAGCAGGCCTAACTTTACAATTTTACCAGTTCTTAGGAATAACTGGAGAAATCTGGGAGAGAAGGGAGAAATACATCCACACGCTTCTGACTCCACACATGCTGTTGGTCCCCAGTTTCCACTGCCCTCTCCCCTCAGTCTGAGGGGTACAGGAGTCTCATACCTTTCTGCTGCCCCTGCTCTTTTGCAGAGCCACTGGGGAGTATGAGGTGCATGGTGGCTATGTAATTGTATTAACCAAAACCTGAAGCTGTACAGAATCACAGAATATGCTGAGCTGGAAGGGACCCTCGAGTATCATCTAAGTCCATCTCCTGGTCCTGCACAGAACCATCTCCAAGAGTCTCATCATGTGCCTGAGTGTTGTCCAAATGCTTCTTGAGCTCTGTCAGGTTTGGTGCTGTGACCACTTCCGTGGGGAGCCTGTTCCAGTGCCCAAACACCCTCTGGGTGAAGAACCTTTTTCTAGTATCTGAACTAAACCTCCCCTGGCACAACTTCAGACCATTCCCTCGGGTCCTGTCACTGGTCACCAGAGAGAAGGCATCAGTGCCTGCCCCTCCTCTTCCCCTCATGAGGAAGTTGTCGACTGTCATGAGGTCTCTTCTCAGTCTCCTCTTCTCCAGGCTGAACAGACAAATGCCCTCAGCCACTCCTCATACAGCATCCCCTCAAGGCCCTTCACCATCTTCGTCTCCCTCCTTTGGACACTTTCTAATAGTTTTACATTTTCCTTATATTGCAGCACCCAAAACTGCACACAATATTCAAGGTGAGGCTGCCCCAGTGCAGAGCAGAGCGGGACAATCCCCTCCCTTGCCCTGCTGGTGATGCTGTGACTGATGTACCCCAGGGCATGGTTGGCCCTCCTGGCTGCCATGGCACAGCCGTGACTCATGTTCATGTCCCTTTCCATGGTGCTGCTTTCCAGCATCTCATTCCCCAGTGTCTGTACGTTCTGCCCCATCCCAGGTGCAGAATCCGGCACCTTTCCTTGTTGTTCCTCTTCCTACTGTTGGTGATTGCCCAGCCCTCTGATTTGTTAAGTCTCTCTGCAGGGCCTCCTTTGAGGGAGGCAATAGCTCCTTTCAGATTTGTATTGTCTGCAAACCTGCTTATGATCTGTTCCAGTCCTGCATCCAAGCCCTTTATGAAGATGCGTAAGAGCACAAGACCTATGACAGAGCTCTGCAGAGCCCACAAGTGACAGGTCACCAGTCCGATGTCTGTGTTCACTGTGATCCTTTATGCCTGACCTGTGAGCCAGTTGCTGACCCATGTGTTTATCCAGCTGTGTGCTGGACATTTTGTCCAGAAGGATACTGTGAGAGGCATTATCGAAAGCTTTACTGAAATCCAAGCCCTTGATCACCTGGGTGGGTTACCTTGTCATAAAAGGAAATCAGGTTTGATAAGCAGGACTTCCCTCTCATGAAGCCGTTCTGGCTGTGACCAGAAACTGTACACCTAGCTTCTCTCAAATCAGCCCACAGAGAAACTCAGAGGTCTGGACTTGTGCCAGTGTAATGATCAGGAGTACACAAGACCGAGGTAGTTAAGAATGCTACACTTTCATGCATCACTTCCCTGTCTTCATTGCAGATGCTCAAGAGTGACATCAGGTGTACATGCAGAAAGCTGAATTGCTACCTTCTGAATGTGGCTTTGCATCTGAAGACACTTCCACCTAACTGCTTACCAGCCCCAGATTAGAAGTCAACTCTATTTCTGTCTTAATTTCCACTTTCTTCAGATCCTTTAAATTTCCTTTGAGTCTCTCAGAATTTCTGTGACGTTTTTGACCTTTTTCAGGTCCTCAATCTCTGTTCCACTTTTGGGGAAAACTATACTGCAAAAAGTCCCTTCTGCACCAGCCGTCTCGCCTGGACCAGCTTGTCCTTCCCACTATTCTCAACATGCCCTTTCTAAAATACGAGCTACTAGGTCTGGTCCCATATGCGAAACATGTGGTATTGCACATGTTGGAACATCTGATGACAAAGCAACTTCAAAAATAAGGACATTTGTCCTAGCTTGTTGGCTTCTGGAAGGTTTTTAAGCTGCTACTAACCACGGACTTCCTCTTGGCTGAAGCCTGTGAGTGACATGTGCAAGAAGAGAGCTCATTAACAGTCAGGATGTTTGAGGGCGGTGCTCCGTGTGCAAAGCATGTTTAATTTTATCAGCAAATCAAGCTATTTTTACTCACAAAGTACTCTGTGAAAATGACAAGAGCATGGCAGAGCTGAAAGATTGTGAGATATAGAGGCAACTATTTCTATTTTGAAGCCTCTACTGAGAATATAAAAATTATTGAGGCTGAAATGCTGCATTCCAGCATTTACTGTCTCTCTTGACAGTAGAAGCACCGTGGGAGACAGAAGAGCAAAAATTAAATTAGAGAGATAATACACAGGAAGCCAATGTTATGTTGTATTAAAAACAGCCAGTACTTACAGTGACAAGCTTGGAAACTAGAAAGGAAATACTGCAAAACTAAAGTATGCAGAACATGGTATGCCTATATTCTTTCCCCCACCCCTTTACAAAATACATTAAGTGCAGAATTATTACCAAAAAAATGGCAGGAGCTAGATGCCAAATGGGCAGACTAGTTCACAGATCACTGAAGAAGAACCTGGCTGTCTCCCTTGGGTATAGATCTGTCCTGATCTTAGAAAGAGATGCAGATCATTTGTATATTTAAATGGTGTCTTCGTGGTTTATAGAAAAAGCCTAAATAGGGAAAAATCATCTCTCTTATCTGTGCTGAAGAGACAACACAGTACGGAATTGAAAATTGAAAAAAGAGAAAGCTGATCTCTTCCCATTCTATTCAGACCAGCAGTCCACTCCCCAGTGCTCAAATTAGGTACTTCTTGAGAAGTAGGTACTTTCTTCAGGAAGGCTGGAGCTCAACGATTACAAGTCTAGCTCAGGCACCTGCTGGGTGACAAAATAAATACTGGCTTTGCTGGAATCTCCCTGTGCCAAAAACAGCTGTAACACAAAACAACTGAAGTAAACACTTACAGCCTAATCTTCTTGCAGTAGAAGAACCCTGTGAAGGTGGAGAACAAAACATTTACTGTCATTCTTTTTTGAACTGATAATCTTTTAACAACTATGTTTTTATCTTTACTAAAATATGTAACTTGTGATAAAGCTATTTGCACCTTTCATTTTTTCTAGAACAGTTACCACAGAAGTTTGTAGCTCCACTGTCTGAAAAAAATCAGCGTTAAGACGTACGTAGTTTTATTTCTATGGTTTCACATTTTTCTGATGGGTTGTCTTACTCTGTGAGATGTTTGATTCTTTACAAGACAGCTTTACTTCAGTTAGGCAGGTTTAAGACCTTGATTTTAGTTCTTAGGCCTAAGTATATTTTGTATAAACCCATACAAAATTAGTTGAAAATAACATGTCTTGCAGCATGGCTCACTGGCCATCACTGGTGCTGATGCTACTGCCAACCCAGGTATTTTGTCTTACAAAGGGGAAATCCCAGTATCTCAGTTATCCATTCTCATCGGCACTTCTCAGGATCCCATCTTGGTAAATCTATCCAAATTACTATTTTGCATGACGCCACACAAGTCAGCTACACTGAAGATTCTCAAAATACTAAGTATAAATGTTTTTTTGGATGGGGAAGGGACTTTTTTGACAAGACTTTAACCTGATTTTGGCAAGTGTGCTTTTATTCTGCTGTCCTCCCTTAGTTGTTTGAGAGTCTGGATGAAATCCTGGTATTATTGAGTCAGAGGTGAAACTCACACTGCTAAGTATGAGATACTGGTGTATCTTGGTGTTTAAAAACATAAGCAGTGAAATGGATATTGAGGTAGAATTTTCTTTCCAAAGCTATAATTCCAACATTCTTCTGCTAAGGAGCTCACAAATCTTGTTTGGCACTCAGCACGCCATAAAGGGCAGGAAGCCCAGTCTTTAACACTTATTAACGTGGGGTAAGTAAAGCATTAGCAGGCAGACAACTGGCTCACCACCTGGACAGAAGAGAAGCATGCTTTCTCTCTCTCACACTGATTTCTGGTCCTTGTGCTTTGCCTGACAAATTCAAAATTAGATTATTATTTAATAACTGGACATTCATACTATGTCCAGCATCTTCAGGCTGTGTATCTATATATTTGTATAGATGGAGCATTTTTAGAACCCATGAAACTAATGGGTTGTTTCTGTTCTCAGTGGTGTCATTGACAAAGGCTGTGTCATATGTCTAACCACTGGTGCTTATATACCATAAAGACTCTTCTGGGAGTCAGAGCATCATATATCGAGGGCAAGAACTGTGTTATCCTCTCTGAATTTCACCCTGCACATCATACTTAAATATTAGTAGTATTTTACAGAGGATGCCATCTATTGCCTAGAGGTCAGGACTGTCAGCAGCTCCCACTACACCATGAGCAGGATAGGGACCTCACTTTCCTGACAGCTGGATGCCTGGACCAGGAACATGGGACCACGGTCCATCTCCTTATGTGAGCACCTTCCAAGGTCAGGCAAGGGCTGGCAAGGGCTGGGCTGGAGATTCTGAGACTATGTATTTTAATTGAAACACCTGAAGTCAATATCTTGTTGACTTTCCATCTCCCAGGAGACTTCAAATAATCTTACACGTCTAAAAAACTAGAAGTCTACGTTTGAACTGGTAACTTTATGCTCCTACTGTAGTTAATAAAGAGGGCTATCAGGAAGACATCCACAATAGGTTGAATGTCCCTCTGTGGGTGCCCATTTCTTCCTTCTAGCTGCAAAGGGTGACCTGCTCAGACAGCTCTGGAACCTACAGGTGTAAAATCTGGAGCAATGAGTCATGATCGAGATGTCCGCATCCCATCAGCACACATACGTAGCCAAAAGTGTAGCTGAGAAACCCCGCAGCTCTCTACAGCGCAGAACTGCAGTATTTCTGAAACTCACTGCAGATTTTAATAGCTGTCGTCTACCCTAAAAATACATTTGCACCTCTTCTCCTCACTGTAGCGTCTTGCGTGTTCTTTCTCCGGAGCTCTCTGGTGAATAGCAGGACCAACCACTGCTCCTCGGGACACCCTCAGCTGCTCGGCACCTGTCCTGGCTAACACACCTCCTTTTCGGTGGGCCGCTTCCCGGGCGGGGGTGAGTCCCGCCGTGCCGAGCCCGCCCCTCCGGCCCTGCCCGGGGGGAGGGAAGGGAGGGAGGGAGGCCGGGCGAGGGGCGGCCCGGAGCCCGGCGCAGCGGCACCGGGAGCAGCAGCAGCCCGCGCCCCGCCGGCGGCAGTGGCTTCTCAGGCGGCAGCGGGGGCAGGTGCGGGCGCGTCCGCGTCGCGCTGCGAGGAGGAGCAGGACGAGCAGGAGGCGGCGGCGAGAGCGGCGGGCGGCGCGGCCAGCGGCCCGGAGCCGGGCCGGCGTGCCCGTGGGCGTGCTCCCCGGCGGGGAGGACCGCCCGCCGCCCACATCCCCGCCGCCGCCGCCGCTAACTTTGCTGCTCCGCAAAGAGCCGCTCTCCGGCAAAAAGAGGGTCGGCGGAGCCGGGGTCCGAGCCGGCCCCAGCGATGAAGGGCCGGCGACGGTGGCGAGGCGAACATCGCCGCTTCGCCGCGGTGCTGGTGCTGTACACGCTGCTGCTGCTCCTGTTGGTGCCCTACGCGCTGGATTACGGGGCCAGGCGCGGGAGAACGGACGAGGAGCCGCTGCTGCGGCGTTGCCCAAGCCTGGAGGAGGCGCTGAGTGAGTGGGGCTGGGAGCAGCGGCCGCCGCTGGACGAGGAAGAGGAGGAGGATGAGGCGGGCACGGCCGGGGCGGCGGGTAACGGCAGCGCGGGGACGGCGGGGAAGCGGCACATCTACCTGCACGCTACCTGGCGAACGGGCTCCTCTTTCCTCGGGGAGCTCTTCAACCAGCACCCCGACGTCTTCTACCTGTACGAGCCCATGTGGCACCTTTGGCAGGCGCTCTACCCCGGGGACGCGCTGAGCCTGCAGGGAGCCCTCCGCGACATGCTGCGCGCCCTCTTCCGATGCGACTTCTCCGTCCTGCGCCTCTACACCGCCCCGTCCGGCCCCCGCGACCCGCTGGCCCCCGCCCCGCCCGCCGCCGACAACCTCACCACGGCCAGTATCTTCGGCTGGCGGACCAACAAGGTGATCTGCTCGCCGCCGCTCTGCCCTGCCGCCCCGCGGCCCCGCGGGGAGATCGGCCTCGTCGACGGCGCCACCTGCGAGGAGACGTGTCCGCCGCGGGCGCTGCGGGAGCTGGAGGCCGAGTGCCGCAAGTACCCGGTGGTGGTCATCAAGGACGTGCGGCTGCTGGAGCTGGGCGCGCTGCTGCCGCTGCTGCGGGAGCCCGGCCTTAACCTGCGGGTGGTGCAGCTCTTCCGCGACCCCCGCGCCGTCCACAACTCCCGCCTGAAGGCGCGGCAGGCGCTGCTGCGGGAGAGCGTCCAGGTGCTGCGCAGCCGCCACCGCGCCGAGCCGCGGGGCCCGGCCCGCCACCAGCAGCAGCATCTCCTGCTGCCGCCCGGGCTGCTGGGCGGAGGGCGGCCGCCGCAGCCGCAGCACCGCGCCGAGTTCTTCCTCGGCGGCGCGCTGGAGGTGATCTGCCAGTCTTGGCTCCGCGATCTCCTCCTGGCCCGGCGCGCCCCGGACTGGCTCCGCCGCCGCTACACGCAGCTCCGCTACGAGGACCTGGTGCGGGAGCCCCGCGCCGAGCTGCGCCGCCTGCTGCGCTTCGCCGGGCTGACGGTGCCGCCGGCCCTGGAGGACTTCGTGGTCAACATGACCCGCGGCGCCGCCTACTCCTCCGACCGGCCCTTCCTCATCTCCGCCCGCGACGCGCGGGAGGCCGTGCACGCCTGGCGGGAGCGCCTCAGCCGCCAGCAGGTGCGGCAGGTGGAGGCGGCGTGCGGAGAGGCCATGAGCATCCTCGCCTACCCCCTCAGCGCCGGCGACGCCCGGTAGCGCCCGAGCCGCACGTCCCGGACGGGCCCCAGGGCGGGCGGACGGACGGACGGACGGACGGACGGACGGGCGCTGTCGGGCAGAGCTGAGCGCGGGGGTCGCCGCTGGCATGGTAGGCGCCCACTTGGCGGGCCGGGCGCTCCCTCGGGGGCTGAGGGACGCCTGCCTCGCCTCGGGTACAGGCAGCGCCGCAGGGTCCAGGCCCCCCGTGCCGCTGTAGCTTCATTGTGGCTGTGTTCCTTCTGGGCTGCGTGGAGGGGGCAGGGGGATGTTTTATTTACGGGAAAGGTTTGGTAAGAGGTGTCCTCCAAGTACGGCATCACTCTTGGAGCCTTTTAGCTTGAAATTGTGATCGTGTACAAAAAAACAGGTATGCTACAAACAAACTGCATGAAAATTGAAAAATCCTCCAGGTGAAGACTCTCAGCAAGGAACTAGAGGGCCTGGAAGGTGCTCCTGTGAGAGCATTGCCCTTCTGGAGCTCTGAATGACACTGACCTCTGTCCTACTGCTACTGAAACACAAGAGGCTTCTGTGAAGTCGCTGCAGGGGTCAGCAGGGGCCTGGAGAGCCAGGAGGAGGGTGCCTGCTGCAGGGCAGGGCTCAGCTCTGCTGCTCCAAACCTGCTCTGCAGGGATGCTCTCTGCCCCTGTTCATTGCTGGTGCTGTAGGGAGGGGGCTGAGGGAAGGGGAACCGTGTCCAGCTCTGTCCGTCGTTCTGAGCAGCAGGGTAAGTGGTGCAGGGAGGGTAAGCATTTGCCTGCTTATGTGTTTTGAAGGTGTTTGTGGCAGAAATCTTTGCTTTTCTAAAGAAATCTGTAATTGTTTTGAAAGTAGGATTTTTTAATAATGTACATACATTGATATAGTTTGGTCATACTCATGGGAAAGACAGGTGACTAACATGTTTCTTTGGAACACGTGTAGGGGTGAATGAAACTGGAAGACAAATGCTCGACATTTCCGTTTTGTTTTCTCTCTCAGATGAGAGAGTAACTTTTCTTCCCTCGCTTCCGGGCTGACACATTGTGCTGTGCACAGGGTCCTCCTGATCACATCCCTTCCAAACAATAACATCCTCTCAGCTGGCAACTCCTGGACAAAAGCAAATGCTTCCTAAGAGGCTAAGACAAATTAATCATGAAGTTCCCAAATAAAATCTTTCATTAAAAAAGCAAACAAACAAATGAAACAAACAAACAAAAAAAAACCACTGGAGTTTTACTTTGGATTTTAAAATTACATGTCCCTGCAGATATCCTGCAACTTGTGCGAGAAGAGGGTGTGTGTGTATCTGGAAGCATCTTTGTTTCTTAATTTCTTTATGTGAGGATAGAAGGTTCAGTTGTAATTCAGGGATGCAGTTTCAGAACTTCATAGAGACTGCTTTTGAATCTATTACAGTCTGGTAGTCTTTAAATGGCTTCACGAGAGTGTACAGGATTATAGGGATGTTTACATGCAGTCCTCAAATACAAACCCAGAATATGAGTTTCAAAATGAGGATAATCCAGGATCAGGAAGAAAGCAGTATTTATATAAAGTGCTGAAAATAAAGGCAGTTCAAAGATGTTATGTTATCCTGGAGGAGGTGTTTGAATTGCACTGTACATTTCTGTGCTCTGAGTGTTATGTTGTACAGCATGTCACTAAGTTAGGATGAACCTTCATTTATTTTGGCTGTTTTTTCCCTTGATCTTCCCATCTGAGAGTATGTTGGCAAAAGAAGCAAGTTTCTTTCATTATCTGACAGGAAAATGTAGTCATAACAATATTTTTGAACAAATTTATCCATTTCTCCGTAGCATACTTCACACCGTTTTGCAACCTTGGGCTTCTGCTTGAAGTATGAGTTACAGGGTCTCATTTTGTGCTGGAAAAACTTGTGTATTATCTAAAGGATGTTTCTGCATTCTCTCGCCGTGCCTGTGACATCAAAATTTGTCTCTGGGTGTTCCAGTGGCATTTAATAATGGTGTTTGTATAGACAGTACCTGTACAACACCTTGATAACCTGTGTCTGGTAACCTATTTTGGAAGATTTTCTGGGACTATACCCAGCCTGACTTGTACTGACAGGTTTGGAAAGAAATTAAGATTTTTGTGCATACCAGAAGATGATACGGTACTTATTTTCTTAAATAGGATGGGAGATTAAAATCCAGTATATCCTCTTGATTTGTTCCTAGCAAGTTGCAGGCACAGAATTGTGTGATGCAACAGTTAAGCATTCTCCTCACCTTGACAGGGAATCTCATCATGCTCTTTTAGGTGGTAAAAATCTTTCATAAGTCTTCCAAAGTTCACACTTAATTTCTCTTAAAATGGTTCATCATGATGAGCAAAGAAGTGTTAACATCTAGCTTAACTTGGTTCTTATAGCTGGGAGAAAATCTGCTTACTGGAAATTATTTGGTATTTTCTGAAACTGTTCCATGTTTGAGCTGCAGAGGTGGTGAAGGGCCTTGAGGGGAAGCCATGTGAGAAACATCTGAGGTCACTTGGTCTGTTCAGCCTAGAGGAGACTGAGAGGAGACCTCATTGCAGTCCACAGCTTCTGGTCTGTTCAGCCTGGAGGAGACTGAGAGGAGACCTCATTGCAGTCCACAGCTTCGTCGTGAGCCGGAGTGGAGGGGCAGGCACTGATGCCTTTCCTCTAGTGACCAGTGACAGGACCCAGGGAACGGCCTGAAGTTGTGTCAGGGGAGGCTTAGGTTGGGTGTTAGGAAAAGGTTCTTCACCCAGAGGGTGTTTGGGCCATGAGTGATTATTTTAATTTTTAAATTTTTGTATAATGTGAAAAGGGCTCTATTGGGCGAAGTGTACGAAAATATAGCAAGTATAATTTTTGGTTTCTATTCGGTGCACCTGAATTCATTATGAGAAAACTCATATAAAAAGTCCATAGGGAATATCCAAAGCTGAGAAAGGAGCAAGTAGGCCAGAGAGACATCTTAGAGCAGTACGTGGATGACAATTGTTTAGTGACTGGTGGTGTGACATGTGTGCTTCAGTCACTAGAAGGTTTTCTAAAATTCTGCCCAAGGAGGGCAACTAAGGCTCACCAACAAATGCATCCCACTTTTCTCTTCAGGGTGTTTTGATGGCATTGGACAGCATCATTCAGGGTGCTTACAGCATATACTTGGTCTTGAAACTCAGGCCTTGAAGAAAAAGCAAATGTACTGTCAAATGTCAGCGTTGGTATTTATCTGAAAAGGCAGAAACAGGCCTGATTAGGACAACCAGCATGGAGTTTCAGTGGCAGAAATCTTTGGAACCAACCAGAACTTGGTGAAAGCAGGACACCCGTAGTTAGACTGCATTTTGAGAGCAGCTGGACATTTATGGACAGTTTGAGGTGAAGTCACAGTTCTACAGGATGATGTAGAAAATTGAACCATGACTGCTCATTTAGAGCAGAGCATGGCATGATAAGCAAGAGAATAATAAACACATTTTTATAGCCAACCTCAACTTGGAAGGCTTAGAATCACTTTGTCAGTGACACCACAGGCCGAGAACAGAAAGTGCAGTCCTGCAGAGTGCAGGACTCAGCCATAAAGTTTTAGTATTTCAGACTGAGATTGGTGAAAATTACCTACTTATGCTACATTACATACAATGAATTAACAACTAATTTATTAAAAAGTCACAGTGGGAAATGGGTACAAAACTGACAAATGCTCACAAGACAACTCTGTTGTCTGTTTTTACTTAACTTCTGGTTGTCACACGTCCAAGTTAAGGGAGGTAGAAATTTGAGTACTGTAATTATTCATAAAAGGCTGGGATATTTCCATGCCATAATTGCTTGTGGGAAATTATGAAAGTCCACGGCCAAGAAATACTTGGGCCCTGCCTTATTTCTACTCCTTAGGATATGGAGTCCTTGTAGATATCCACAGTATGTACTTGCATACTGCAGGTACAATAGAAGTAGTTTGGTATCAGCACAGTATCTAACAAAAGTGTTAGAATGGTTGTGGAGTTACTTATTTAACAACTTGAGTATTGCATGAGTAATTTTAGCCCCCTCCTCCCCCATCAGTCTGGGCGCCAAGAAAAGTCCTGAGTTTCTGCATTAAGTTCTCAGTATCACCACTTTCAGTAAAGCTCAACGAGAAAAATACTGCAGAGTTTTGAGTTTGTTATAGTAACGCAATTAAACCACTGAAACCCCGAGAGCTAAGAAGCCCGACAGCGTGTTCTGTTCCTTTCTTAGCACAGAGAGCTGTCACTGAGACTCTCTGATGGTGCATGTCATTTTTCAGAGTCACCATGCAATCCGTGCAGCACTGGGACTACCTGCAATGTTGTTTTGTCTTTCCTATTTCACTTAACGTGACACCTATCACCATGGAGGATGACATGGGAGAAATATGATTTGTCAAGCCTTGCACTAGCAGTTCCAACACCCCACTGGCAGTGTGTGTGTGTGTATGTGTATGTGCGTATGAGGGGCCAGGTCCAAATTGTCCTTCTCTTGGTTGTGTTTCAAAGAGATGAAAGCTGCATGCAAACACATTGAGGTGGTGGGTTTCAATGATTAAGGGGCCTGTTGTTTGTTGGTGAGACATACATCTGGCAGTCTCAGCTCTGAACAGCAGGCTGGGAGCTGATTAACGTTTTAGGACTTGCAGTCTGGATATTGAGTACTGTGAAATTCTTGCTTCCAGCACTGAGATGTTAAGCTCTGCTGCTAACCTGGGGCACTTGCAGTGCCATTTCTTGTTGCTGTTGAGTGGGAATCCAGTCCTTCCCTGAAGCTTCCAAACTTGTTGCCCTGTTTCTGAAGGTTCAACTTTGCCAAACTTCAACTGTATATACACTGAAGCTTTTTGTCATGGGCATAAGGTTTAAGTCTCTTGAAATTTCAGTCAAAGCAGTTGCATATTCTTTTTAACTTAGGATGTGGTGGTCTTCTGCCTGTGTTCAAATATTCTCGGAGATATTTCCTTGAAATCATTTGTCACTTCAGTGTTTTGGAACTCCGTTTTGGGTAGGGGCAATGACCTCTTTGTAGAGGATGTCCCCAGTGTTTTTATTTTTAACTCTGATTTCTGTTCTGATTTGGCCAAATATATTAATGTCTGTATAAAATTGATAGCACGTGCTCAGTAAAAGTGGTTTTTGTATGTGTGTATATCTTTATTTTATACCAAATAAAATCTGCATTGGTTTTACCTCCAGTGAGCATGTGCAAACCTCTTTCTTTTCCATAGAAAACTCAGTGTGGTACACAGGGAGTCAAAACCATGTAATTATGGCAGGGGCTGCATCACTGGGCTGAGCAGGGAGGATTCTGCCATTCCTGGTTCCCACTGATGCCTTCTTCCCTATGCCCTCTTTCCCTGTTGTAGTTGTTCCTAAGGAAGACCCCCAAATCCAGTGTTCAGCTTTCCAGTGCTTAATAATGGAAAGGTCTATAGGTGAGAGGGAAACACATTGATGACAGATGAGGTAAACATGAGGGAATGGAGAAGGGAATTCACTTTTGGTTGAGGATAGTGGGATTTGTTGTGCAAAGGACTTGGGTGTGAGATGCATGAGGGACTGGGATTTTATGAGGAAAGGCAGGAAGCTGTGGCTGCTTTAATTGGAAAAGTTAGCTAGGAGTGTGTGAGGAAATGAAGGAGCATGGAGAGAGCAAGCTACGAGAAGTAGGGACCAAAAACTGGGAATTGCCCCAAGTGTATTGTTTGGAGGAGATAGAGGAGGAAAGCCCAGGGCAGGAAGAGGGGAATGATGAAGAGCAGAGTGAGTCTGAGTCCAGACTGCAGGGGGAAACTGCTAGCTCTTCGACAGCAGCTCTTGCCATGTTTCAGCTCAAATGGCTGTGCAGACAGCTGGCAGTGGACCAGCCCCTGGGTGGAGAGCTGGTCCACAGGGCAGTGGTAACTTGCCGTCCCCTATACCTTTCCCAGCCCACATGAGCACATTTCTCCTGCAAACCAGACTCCCCTCTTTCCCTCTGCATAAGGAATTTATTAACTGCCCCCCTGCTCTCCTAGCAGCATTGGGGTGAAGTGCTGGGAAAAAGTTGGGAAGATGTGCTCTCCTGCAAAACTGAAGTTTTAAAGCTCAAATTTGTAAAAATCAAGTCTTTGCCCAACTTCTGCTACTGTTGGGCTCAGTCTGTGAGTAAAAGGGATGATGTGAGCTGTCTCACCCAGCTGCCTTTGTCTGAGCTCCTTTTGGGAGTGCCTTTGCAGTCACTTCTGCCATGGGCATTGCCACTAGCCACCAGAACAGAGGAGTCTGGGGGAGGTGCTTGTCCGTGTCCTTGGTTCAAGTGACAGATGTTTGTACACTGGATTTAAAAGTCCCAGTTCTAGCAGTGACTCACATGCATATCACTGACATCTATTGTTTTCAGTATAAGCTTTAAAAAATGCCAGGAAACCTCTTGTCTATGCACACTCTTACAGAGGCGTTCGATGTCTGTGCTGCAAAGTCAAGCACTGAAGGAGTCAGACTCACTGTCTGCTGCCTCTCCTTTCATGCTCCTTCTCAGTCATGTATCACAAGTGATTGTTTTTTTCTCCAGTGCAGCACTTGATCAGCACTCAAGGCTGGACACACCTGGGGCAGGAATGGATCGTGCAGCACGACTGGCACCATGAGCACCTGGCGCCTGGTCTGGCACCTGGTCTGTGCCAGAGGTTAGAAAGTGTGCAGGAATCTGGTGGGCAACTGAAGGAGGTAAAAAGGATGGAGGCAGTATCTCAAGGCTGAGGTATTTAAAAGCTCTCAGAAGAGCTGGACTCGGTCCCTGGTGCCACAGTGTCTGTGAGATGTTAGACAAGTAAGTCAGATTTTCTGAACAGTCCAAGTCCAAATCAAGCAGAAGCTGAGTGACACTTCTGGTAGGCTAAAGCTGGCTTTGCAGAACTGCTGTAGCAGCAGTCAGTGTTCAGGTGTGCCTGGTCAGGGGGCACTGGTGGCTCAAGGGGTGACTCTGAGCCCCTGAGTGAGCTGGTTGTGAAAAGGGCAAATGTATGGTGGTATTAACATGTTCTTTGTCATAGGCACCCGAGCCCTAAGGGGGTGAAGTAGTATTTTTAATAGATACAGAGAAATGTCAGGTGAAATAACTTCTTGGAGAGGACCAAGCTGTGTGATTTATTTAGTCTCAAAGTCAAGGTTGAAAGAGAACAGCAGTGCACAGCAGCATGAACAACAGTGTGGAAGAGAGGTAATCAAGCTCTGAACAATACTGGCATAAGAACAGATTTTTACACATCAGTACTGAATCATTTCAGCCTGGAAGCTGGAAGAAGGTGGGTTTTTTTTAACCATAAGAACAGCATGGCAGGAAGAGGTGGAAGAAACAACTCATTTTAAAAGACAACTCCTATAATTAGAAATAGAAAGGAACTGATACGGTAGACTACCATGTTATGACTAGATATGAAGCTGATGGTCCAGAAGCCCTGTGACCCATAGGAAGTACTGTACAGAGTGCTGAAGTCTTCTGAAAAATCAGCTTTAATGTACAGGAAGACCAGAGCCCTTGTTTAAAGATGCTTTGTACATTTTGTTTGTGCTCTGTGAAAAGGAGGGAATGCTGACTTTCACAGAAATGTTAATTCCAGACTCCAGTTTGTTCGGGAGTACTCTCTAATAGGTTAGTGCCTCATAGCATTTCCTATGAGGAAATCTGGTAACTGTGCCTTTGCCAGTATTTGAATAAAATATATTTGAGTTGTACACAAAAATCAAGAGAAGCACAAAGCCCACACCATTAACCCAGTAGTTTTTGCCCTTTTTTTTTTTTTTTTTCTTTCCTCTTGAGATGAGAGGAGCTGAAAGGAAAGGAAAGGTGGGGTGTGTTTGTGTAAGCAAAGGCTGCATGGTTGTTCACTTGCCATGGGTAGAAATCCCAGCTGTGCCAGCAAGTGCAGGATGTGGGACCACCCAGCCCTAGCACTGCCCTCGCTGGGGCTGAGCTGCCTTTAATGCTTTGCCATACAGCTGTAAAATGATTAGTCCCTTGTTTATTTATGCACAGGCATGAAACTAGTTTCAGGTGGGCTCTGGATAGGATCTGAAGTGCAGCACTTGTTAAAATAATGGGAAAGGGCTGTGGGGGATCAATCCAAGTACAGCAGAGGCTTCTCTGATGGAAGATTTGAAAACCTTTCCTTGGCTTTTCACAGTCATTACAGCTGTTGCTTGAGCAGGGGTGACTTGGCTGAATTGTTGTGAGTATTCAACCCCCTCTCTTTTTTTCCCCTTTTTTATAAAACCAGTTTAAGAACATTGAGTGATACATAACTCTTTCTCAAATGGATTTAGAGATGAGAGGGTGGGACATTTGTCACCTATTTCAAGCTGATTTTAAAATCGTTAAGGACAAAAACCTCATCTAGCATTCATTTACTCCATTATGTCTGTATGCCCACTGTTAAAAACTGCTCTCAATAATCTGTTTGAATAATTCTTGATTCAGTTGAAGCCTTCTCTTCTGGATGCAGAAAACAGCCTGCTACCATAGCTCTGTGCTAACTTTTTCTTGTCACAAGCACGTAACTATAGAATTTTTTTTTACACAACAACAACAACCCTCCCCCTCCCCCGAATACTCAGCTTTCAAGCTTATTCATTTCCAATTCAGGTCTCCATTTTACAGTTTTTGTTTCAATAAAGCACTTCGGTTTGTTCATCCTTGCATAATGATCGACTTCCATACTCTAGTCCCAGTTCTGCCTTCATGCCCCCAAACCAGATAACCAGATCAATATTTCAGTCATTTATATAACATCAATTTCTTGCATGAAAAGAGGTGCTGTTGCTAACCTGAAAATTGGCTTTTGTCTGTTCACAAGATTTTTAACGTTTAGAATGTGAAAACTGCTAGAAAGCAGGACCCAGCCTCAAGCTGCTACAGCAACTGAGGAGTTGCTTTAGCATTCATTTCATTTTGCATCCTTAAATTGTAAATTGGAAATTAAATTTTCCTATTGACTCTCTGTAAATTCTTATTAAAATATTTGCTAGTTGACTCTTCTAAGAACTTATAATCAAAGCAGTTGCATTTAGATTTGATGATGTTAATAATAACTAGCTGATATTTCTAAAACTTTGTTCCTTAATAGGAAGGGAGTAAAAATCTTGACAAGCAGTATAGGCTATGTGTAGCTGCCTTGGTAGTTCTGCCTTACTGCAGTAAAGTGGCCCTACTGCTGCTTTTAGCTCTCTGCCAGAGGTTAACATGTTGCTTGTAAATTGGTAATGCTATCTCTGAAGGAAGCAGCTAGTCAGCAATTTTAAGAGTGCATAAACTTGGCTTATTTCTAAACTGAATTTCAGGTTGCTCGGAGCTGTCAAAGTGTGTCTGGTCATGCCTGTACCTACAGCTTCACAGATTCCTGCCAGGAGGGCTTCCAGCTCTGAGGCACTGAGCTCCTGGGGGCTGACCTTGGAGCACTCCTCAGTATGCAGAGAGTAAAACTCCTTTACTGGCTACTGAGCAGGTGAGTGATGCCCCAGTCCTCACAGCAAAAGTCCTGTCCTTCAGAAGAGTTAGGCTGTGCCTTTAATAAGCATCATTTTAAAATTCTTTACTAGTGCATGAAAGAAAAGGTCCAGGGATAAGTGGGAGAGAAGTCTCTTGTGATCTGTTACAGAATAGCTAGAATAATTTAGAGCTAGACATTTAATTAGTAAAATTTTTCATCTTCTAAGGATGCTTTGATCTGGGGAATGCACAAGTAGTCTAGGGCCCTACAGAATAATTCCTGGGACTTCTTTCTGAATGCCTGCAGGGCTTCATCACTGCTCTACCCATGGGAAGTTCATTCCAATACTGAGAGGTTTTAAACTAGTGAAGGTTAAAAGCATCCAGGGAAGGTGGTAGTTACTCCTTAATCTAAACCAACTGTAGTATTAGACGTATCTAACTGTAAGCAGTAATTTGAATACCTGTAATATCATAAGTATAATTAATAGAGAATGAAGTTTGCATCCTTTGAAATCCTTTACATCCTGACTTGACAGTTAAGTGCTGTTTACATTTGACCATAGTGTTGTAACAGTTGATTCCTTCCTAGTGAAGGGAAAGCTGTGGAAAATTGCTGGCATTCCCTTCTCCTCCCTTTCTAAATACCAATGTCCAGGGTAAATCACATCTTGCCCTGTTTATTTTTCCAGTAGGGTTCTACCAACATGGGTGTTTCTTGTGCTTGAAGAGACTTTCTGCCATGATCCATTAGATGAAGGTTGCACTATGCACCCTGGGGTCCCCTCTCTTTCACTGCCTGAAGCTGCTCAACACCGCTGCCCCTCTGGGGTCTAACCCCAGATTCCTGCTGTTGGCTGAAAAGCCCAACTGAGCTGGTTTTTGGCTGGGGAAGTTAAGTATTTTCAGAGCAACTAGTGTGGGGCTGTGTTTTGGATTTGTGCTGCAGACAGTGTCAATAACACAGGCATGTTTTCCTTATTGCTGAGCAGTGCTTGCACAGAGTCAAGGCCTTTTCTGCTCCTCACCCACCAGTGAGGAGAATGGGGGTGGACAAGGAGTTGGGAGGTGACAGCCTCCTGGCTCCAGCTGGCCACAGATGTATCCCAGATGATATGGCCTCACGCTTGGTGTGTAAAGCTGGGGCAGAAGAAGGAAACAGGAGATGTTTGAGTGATGATGTCTTCCCAAGTTACTGTTGTGTGAGATGAGCCCTGCTCTCCTGGAGGTGGCTGAACACCTGCCTGCCTGTGGGAAAAAGTGAATTAATTCCTTTTTCTGCTTTGCTTGTGTGCACAGCTTTGCTTTCCCTATTAAACTGTCTTCATCTCAACCCACAAGTTTTCTCCATTTTGTCCTTGCAATTCCCTCCCCCATCCCACTGGTGGTGAGTGAGCAGGTGGCTGCATGGCCTCAGTTGCTGGCTGGGTTAAACCACATCGCTGACCATGGATACACACAGTTCAAATCCCACTCTTCAGTTAACCCAGCTGGCACTTGGTCTATCAAGGTCTGAATACCAGGGACTTGGGTGGGAGCAGGTGGCTGGAGCTCCACAGCCACGTCCAACCCCACAGCATCTGCTCCAGTGTCTGGGAGCTGGCTACCTCCCGCACCCTGGAGGGCGCCAGGAAAGCTCTGCTTCCTACTGAGTGCAACTTCTGATGTTGTTTCAAAACCTACCACACAAGACAAACTCGCTGCTGTAATAGCACAGAAAGAATTTTCTGCACAGGATGACCAATGTAGAGAGAGAAATGGGGCACAGCAAACCATGGAGAAGCACTTTCTCCTCATTGTAGTGTAAAAACTAAAGGCACTGCTGAGCAGACGAGGGTGGCAGTTCTAGCAAGAGACAGGTCCATTTCAGTACTGCAATTGTTACAGAAAATGTCATGCCATAAACCAAGTTTCTCTCTATAGCTGTGGCATGTGTTTAATTACTCATCCTGTCTCGAACAAAAGGTGCTTTCAATACACCTGTACATTTACCTCAGGTTATGACTCCCTTTTCCAGATTGTATGTAATCATTTAATATTTAAATTTGATTTCTTGTCCCACAACAAGAGAGCAGACGTGGTTTTGTTTAAGATTTTTAATAGAGATGGATTTGATAATTTTATTTCATTGATCAAATGTCTCAGGACACATAGTGTATATAGAAATAGTCACATTTTCAAGTGTTACCCTACACAACAACTGAATGTAAGCTGTCACTTTTTATTCGTCTTAAAATTCTTCTAAAAGGAAATGAAAACAGCTTCTAACTGCAAAATACACATGGCTTATTTTACTTCAAGTGCTTCTCAGAAATCACTTTGTCTTGGACTGTGGATTAGTTTAGCAGGAATAGTTTTTACTTTGTGAACTCACTCTTATTTAGGAAAAATAATAGATACCTGAATTAACAAAATTCAGTTTCTTTGAGATTATTGAACTCAGTCATGGCAGAGATGCCCTAGTCTTGGAACAGAAGCCACGTTAGATTGACAAATATCCTTTATTAAGTATGTTTAAGAAAATACAGAATGGCTGGGGAAAGAAAGTCAGTGTGAAAAACATCTGTATGTCTTCCAGCAGAGTTAAATTCTGACCACCATCTCTTTTCATTATTTCCACTCCTCCTTTGATCCAGTTCAGATACTCAGCTGATGTTAGCATACTGAAAACCTACTGGCTATATATGATGGGATAATGCACGACAAAGCAGAGTCTCCTCTGGTATCTCTGCCAAGGCTCCACCTGACGTCTTCAGAGGACTGGCAAAGCCACCCACACATTGCTGCTCTGGACAGCACGGGCGAGCAGCTCCTGTACTGGATTTACAGTGCAACAGATGGCTTGTGAGTTTGGCTTCAGCTCTCAGCATCGTCTTTTTAATCACTCCTGCTGTCTTCTGAACACTAACCGGGATGGTTCCAAGCTCTTTCTGACAGACAAGCAGCTATTTCATAGGCTGTTGCACTTGTAGGCACACACACACACACACTGGAAATGCTTTTCACTAAGTGCAACACCCCATTTTGCAATCAACCTTGGGTTCCAAAATTAACTGAGTATTCACCACATTTTTCACTTTCCTATGCTTCCCTTCTCCAGATCCAGCCCTACAAATCTCTAGATGACAGTGCTAGTAACTTCTCTCCATTGTGAAAACTGGTGAAAAGATAAGAAACAGAACAGAGAATTAATGGTCAATTATTAATCCTCATAGATTCATCTTCCTACAGTGATTAAGAGAGCATGAGCCAAGGCTTTTTGAGAAAGGACTTTCCAAATATCTCATAAAATTAAGTATATCATCCAGACCTCCTTTGTCTGCATAATCATTCATTCTTTCTAACAACAGATTTAGAAGTTATAACACCTCTCTATCCCAGCCATGTCGATGTAAATCTGTATTTTATTTCTCTACATAATGTTTACTTTTTGGTGTACCTTGCAACCCTTCCTAGGATGGAGATGCTCATTAATTAGATTTTAAGGAAGGGAACTCTAAATCATTTCTGCACTTTGAGAAAAGAGCTGAGTTGCTGGCTTTGCCCTGAGGAAAGACCTGACAGTATAAGCCTTTTTCACTTCCAAGATAAAATACAAAGTTCACGTGTATCACAAATGTGTCAAGCCACAGTAGGTTTTGCATTACTATCAGCTAAATAAGAAGAGAAGACATATTTCTGATGACTACAAATGACAACTATGATTATTTGTTCTAGTGCAGCCAATGGTGTAACTCAGTGTGAAGCAATGAACTCCACAAAAGCCACCACCACCTTGTACCTGCTACTTCCCAGTGACTCCAAGGTCTGTTTGAAGCATGGAAGTAATAAGAAACGGAAAGGTGGTGCTGATCTAGAACAGTAACACCATCTTCATACCTTACCTGAAACTTCCTGACAGAGCAGGAGTTCCAAGCAGCACTAACATTTCTTCTCTTGAGAACAGAACGCTTGGATGAAGCCTCAATCAAGAGACTCAAAGCTGAAGTTACTGCACTATCTCGTCCACATGAATGCAAGATTAGCCAAGTTTGTACACAAGCCAGCCAGTGGCTAAAAGCCCAGCAGATGTTTATTCCCCATCCTCCACTGCTACTATCCTCACAACATCAAGAGCTTTCACAGTATTTTGCTTTCTCTCTCCTCCCCACTCACTGTTGCATTTAAATGATAATTCTTTGCCATTTAACCTCTTTAGGATACTGAGCTCCCAAACTAGGACTCAGAGACCTGCACAGCGTTGGTGTGCTGAAGACCAAGGAACAAAGCCCTGGTAGTGCAGAGAGTTGTTGTTCTCCTTACATCCTCACTGCTTCAAGTGCAGATATTGAAAGGACAGCTGTCGTGTAGCTGTCAACACGATGAAGAGGATGTGTCAGGGAACACAGGACCATATCCCACCTCTGCTTACAGCAATTACTTCAACATTGTTCAATGACATTTGGTGCAGTAGCACCCAGTCTCTTGTACACAAAAAACCGTGTTTATCTCTTGGAAGGATAGGACCAAAGATATATTACAGCCCTCCCTAACAGCAGTTGGACCATGCCCAGCTTGAATTTATCATACCTTTCAGACCTCAAGGGAACTGAAGCACCCAAAGTTTTCGACAGGCCATCTACCACAGCAGTCCTAGTCAGGACAGCATGGTATGCTTTGGATACATAGTGCATTTTTATGTTTGAAGTAACCCTAAAACACCTCCTGAAACCTCACTGATATGTTTATATCATAAGTGACAAGAATAGCAAACTGAAAATTCAGGTTAAATGCTGCTTCTGCTTTTGAGCATTATGAACAGACCAAAACTAATAAACAGGCAACCTGTAGCAGTCAGCCTGTAACTGCAAAGGCAAGGCATGGCATCCTGTCTCCCTTAAAGGAATGAAGCAAATTTGGGACATCCTTAGATGGCTTACATTCTCCTTTCTCCACCAGAACCAGCTATGGGTCATGTGATTTCACCTCCCTTTCTTTACTTCTGATATCCCAAACTCAAATCAGACAAACTTACCTCAAGTGACCCCGTGTGCTGGAAGTTGTTATTTCACAACAGCTATTACTAATCGGCTGATGTGATCCAGAAGAATGCCTTCTGGTGTTCTGCTTTCTGGTATTAATCTGTGTCAACATCAAGACATTCAAGCCAAGCAATTTAGGACTGAAATTCAAAATCGGGAAGTGGAGGATAACCTCCCTGATTAAACTAAAGTCTGGAAACAAAAGTCATAAATATATTACAACATGGAACTGCATGACCTACTTCTCCCTGCCTCAGTAATAACAACTTCAGAGATTTTACTAGTTAAAAAATAAATCCAATTCATTTCTCATAGCCTAAAGTTAAGTATTTTAACATTGCAGCAAAAACCTTCTAAATTGGGCATTCACTTTCTCTGAGGGAATGCAAATCTAGAGGCTTTTTTTTTCAATTAGAAGCAGGAAAGCAACCTTTAATTGCAGCATTTCAAATTATTGCCATTTAATTAATCAAATTTGCATAAGTTAGCACTGTAGCATAGCTTTGAAATTGTACTCAGGCGCCAAAGTGAAGTCTGACTATTCTGCCTCCCTCTCTCCTTTTTAAAAATCTATATCTAATGTGTTTATATGTGACATTTTCAAGCTCCAAAAGGTTAAAAAACTGCAGGAAATGGGGCTTCAGAAAATTAAACTAAAAATTATTATGTTAATATAAGCTAGAACTAACCCAAATATTTTTAATTTTCCTAGGACAAAGATTGCTGCTCCCTTGCATGCGCCAATAAAAATCCTTTCTGGCTCTGTACTACTGCACGAGAACCTGAGGGAAGCACTGTTTTTACCCATGGCAGAATAGTAGGTGCTCATTAAGCCAGGGCTTCTCTCCCTCCCTGCACACATCTTTCTCCACAAGCAAGTTCCCTGATAGAGACAGTACAGGCAACTAATAAAGTCTTTTATTCCAGTATAAATTATAATAAGCTGTCTCACCCATTTAACATTCAGTCCCTAGATAAATCTTCAAACCCACTGGCATTTTGGATGTCAGCAAGTCCATGTGGGGCAGTGCAAAATAGATTATTATTATCAAGAAAGTACCAGAGGAAGAGTGAATAAAGCAGCCAAACCAGATAGATCATTTTATTACCTGAAAATCCGAACTGATTCTAATATACGATTGCTTTGTTGCAACTGTTTAATTTCCATAACAAAAACTTATATAAATTGCAAGGATCAAATGAAGATATGAAATGTCATTTGAGTCTGCAACACAGATTCAAATATTAGATAAGCATTTGCATCCTGTTTGTATGTGTGCATGTTTCATAAGGCTCCTCCATGTTTACCACACTAATGTTACCATAAGAACTGCTCTCAACATTACTATAGGCATTTTAGAATCAAGAAAACCTAATAGTGAGGTTACTTTAGAAAAATTGTTCGAAGTTCCTTTCCTTACTCTGGAGTAGAAGCAAGTCAGTGCTACCCTGTGAAAGCCTTTCATTTTGTGATCAGTTAGAATGGGGTGATTTTATTACTTTTGCATTATCCCACAGCCCTTGTTTTAGATAAGGTATGCAGAAGCCAACACAACTTCTCAGCATTTAGGACTGCAAGATTAAGAATAGCAATTGTTTACAGTGCTGTTCCCACAGTAGAGCTGCCTGTTTAAACCATTTCCTGGCTTTGTAATTCACTGTTTCCTCCACACTTTCCTCCTCTTTCACTTTGCAGACTTATTTCTACTAGAAGGTATTTTTCAGAATGGCACTCCCAAAAATTCCAGACCAAGAAGTATCTGTGGTTTTTCCCTGATTAAGCTCTCCCCTAAACCTTGGGAAGCAAGACCCTGCTTCTGAGTTGAAAATAAGGTCTGCATGGGCTGCTTCTTACAAAGAGTGTTTTCCAATATAGGGATATTTCAATTTGTTAATCTATGGGATTTTGACCGATTAATGTGTTCAACCTAGTCAGCAGCTTTTTCCTACTTTCTTCAAGTCTGATTATGACCAAGACTGTTCATAGCCAGTCCAGGGTATTTACTGGCTGCTTTTCTCCTGGATGGTCTGTGTCTCCTAGTCATGGGTTGTCTTCCCTTTCTTCTAAAGTTTCAGTGGATCATGGGTTCAGTAATTTTGGAGAGGAATACTTCCTGCTGATGCATCTGTAACTTCTCTGGTTTCTCCCCCAAAAAGGTCCTCCCCCAAATGTTAAAGAAAAGCATAGGAAGTTTAGGCTTGAGAGTATCCAAATTCCATTCCCACACTTGTGCAGAAGCAGACACCAAGTCTGCCAAGGCTGAGGTCAAGCATGTTATTCCAGGGAGCTGCTTCAGAGTTAAAAGAAGCACTGAACCTTTCTTTGAAAGGCATGTGAAGCATATTAGTTCTTAAGGTTTTACTGTCCAGAATAAAAGACATTCTGCTGACTAATACTGTCTAAAGGGAGACTGTAATTGGAGTTAAATTGATATTATACATGAAGGACCATGCCAATCTTATTATAAAGACGAAAATCACAGAATCTGGCCTCCTAAGTAGCATGAGCAGCTCACAGTATCTGTTAAGGTTGCTAGAATTCCTACTGTGAGAGCTTTCCCTCCCCCCCAGGAGTAAAACATAGTAGCCATTATTTCATTAAAAATAGATGTCATTTTAGCCTTTACTATTTACTTGCTTCACATCAGCTCTTTGGAAGTTCAGCCAAATAAAGAAATTTTTTTGTCTCCTCCAGTTACAATTCCTGCAGACTTTTCCCCGAAGGCAATTCCTTCATTGTAAAAGTAAATACTTTTTTTTTTTTTTTTTGTCTTTTCATAGGTCAGAAAACATGCATGCTTGGAATAGGGCTAGACTTGGTCAAGTACCAAGTATGTGATACTTCACCCTTGTTCAGGCTTATCAGAAAAGGCAGTTTACATTGCATAGCAGACACGTAGCAGAGAGTGTAAACACACTTGTCATAGTGCTCCTCCTTTCTGATAACTGGAGGCTGAGGATCAGAGCTGCTCCTGGAGCCAGCGTCAGCAGCACTTGGAACACCTCTCACGGAAAGCACCCTGGACATTCCAGTGCTGGGCCCCTGTTTGTAGCAGTGCTCCTGGCAGTCCCAGGATCTGCTCAGGGCTCCTCAGCTTTAGCTGACAAACTGCCTGTGCTCCCAGGGAAGTGAAGGGAATTGGCCTTTCTTTGCAAAACACATGCAGGCCTGAAAAGGAGCTGTTCTGCTCAGTGGTCTTCAGCAGGGTTTGTTACTGTGCACCATTTAAGAGCAAAGCTCCCTCACTGCAGCCTACAGCTTCCTCATGAGCAGAAGAGGAGGGGCAGGCACTTGTCTTCTCTGTGGTGAGCAGTGATAGGGCCAGGGAATGGCCTGAGGTTGTGTCAGGGGAGTTTTAGGTTGGATATTAGAAAAAGGACTTTTTTCTAATATCAGAACACCAGAGGGTGTTTGGGCACGGGAACAGCTCCCCAGGGCAGTGGTCACAGCACCAGCCTGACGGAGTTCAAGAAGCATTTGGACAACACTCTCAGGCACAAGGTGTGACCCTTGGGGATGGTGCTATGCAGGGCCAGGAGCTGGACTCGATGGTCCTTGTGTGTCCCTTCCAGCTGGGAATATTCTGTGATTCTATATTGGTCTTACAATTTTTCCACAAAAACGCTCCTGGTTTCCTTGTCTCTTTTCTTAATAATGTGAGACAGTCATCATAGATCAATACCCTTTATAAATTTACCTTGGAGGGACAGACAGGGAGGTAGATCACTCATTAGAGAACACATTTGAAAGAAAGCAGACTAGACAACACAACTGCAAAGTTCCTCTGCAGCAGGAAGTTCATGTACTGAGGTTAGCCCAATAAGTTTAATAGTTAAGGAAAAACAGAGTGGGTATTTACTCACACACAGTTTTATGAGAGGAACAACTGAAATGACAGCAAGAAAAACACACTTTTTGGACAAACTGATATTACATCACGTTAGTGGGCCACAAACTCTTTAAAAAAATAAATCTTTTGAGACATGAGAATGAGATCACATTTTAGCATGCTTTAAATAGCTGAAAGGCTCTTCAAAGCATACATTTTCAGCTATTGGCAAAGACAATGATTATCTCCTCATCTGGAAATTAAAAAGCATTTAGCAATAAGTTAAAGCTAGCCTACGTGTAAGTGGGCTAAATACTAGTCAGAGATTTTTCCCTTTTCACATTTAAGATGATACTACAGTTCATCACTTCTGTAGCTTATATGCTGTTGTGCAATGCCCCACTGAAGTTTCACATCTACTCTGCAAAAGAGAACGAGGGTAAACAGCTTTCTTTTAGAATAGTCACAAATGGTAAAAACAGTAGTATTTGTTTGTCTGATTTAATTAGATGTCTGCTGTTTATCGCACACAAGAACTGTAAGCAGAGTCCATGAATTCTTCTGAGAAATATGAAACCTCCTGGTTCCATGCAAGTTCAATACTGCCTCTCTCTCTTTATTTCTCTCCTCCTATCTGCAGTTTTCCCCAGGCCAAGTTTCCAACTATCTTCATATGAAAGAAAGTTTTACTTCATGACTGCTACCCGAGAGAGCCTGGCTCCAGGCTCACGTTGGCTTCAGGTACATCTTAGACCACAGGAAGCTGGATGTTTTTCCTTTGAGGCACTAGAAGTTAGGCTAAGAGTAATAGTCAAGTTGGCCAAAGCTAAAGGGACAAGTAGCTTTCATTGCCTTCCTATTTAAACAGCTGGCCAGCGAAGAAATCTTATTTTCCCTTTTTTTCCCTGAAATAGATTAAGTACATTTTGCAGTAACAGATTCCCCAGTCTTTCATTCACACATCTGTAACCCTAATGTTTACTAGTCCCATTTTACTTGTTTCCTCAACCTCACGAGAGAAGTTAACCATGGATCTCTTCACATTCAGATATGCACACAATCTTTTTTGTCTCTTAATAATGATCAAGTTTGTAGTTGTCCTTTCACATTCTCAAGCTAAGCCAAGACAAGCTCAGTTCTATGACAACATTTTCAAGTATCTCTCTTCAGAGAGAGAGCTGCTGCAGCTGAACAAAACAATTGCAGCATGCTAGTTATACTTGGATTTGATAAGCAGTTGGAAAGAGGAGAATAACCAGTTTTCTGATTTGTCTATTTTCAGACATATAGAAAACCCCACTGTCAGCATCTTGAGTAAAAAATAGGTGACATCTTCAGACCCCAGTAAAACCACTTATGTGTGTTAACTTGTTTAAATAAACACCCCCACCTCAAGTGACACAGTGGCCTGCAGTCTTCCTTGATCCATTCACAGAGCAAGAGTTATTTTTACTGAGTCAGTAATCATGCATTGTATTCCAGAGGAAATACTAGCCGGGTACCCCTGCTTGTAACTTCATGATCTGCTGCTCCCAAATCACGTTCCAGTGCTTCCTCTGAACTACTTTTTGTTCTCTTGCTGTCAAGGTTAGTGGTAGCTGTATGGGGGCCAGAAGAACCATTTGCAGTTATTGTTGTATCACCATATGTCACAGTGAGGTCACCATCATTCAGAATAAAATCAGAATCCTCTTCTCGAAGCTGTTCCTGATTCTGAAGAAAAAAAAAAAAAAAAGAAAAAGAAAAATCTCTACACAGTGCACAGCACCTTTTTTGCTCAGAACATAACTGAAGAAAATTCACCTACATGTCAATACAGAAGAGATAAGGTTCCACCTTAAGAAGTGTTAAAAATAGCCTTGAACCCAGTGTTTGCAAATCAGCTTACTGTTCCCTGTATAACTACTGCTACTGGGGAGAGATGAGAGGGAGCTGAAGCCAAGAACTAGGTTATGGAACGGGTAACCCAGGATTTAGTAGCACTGGAAGGACACCAGAAGTACAAGAGATGAGTGGTACATATTGGGTTTTGCATGACAATTTAGAAGGCAATACAGGAGGATCAAGCACAGCTGAGCCACTTTCACACAGAGTTGCATCTGTTCCTAATTAGTCAAATTCATTAGTAAACTTTTTGTGCAAGTCAATAAGAACTCAGTCCAAAATCTCTATATTCAAGGATTCCTCAACACGTTTTTGTTATACATCAAGAATTAACAATATTTTTTCAAACTATCTCCTTACTTTTATCTATTACTAAAGAAAGCATTACTTGACCTAGTTCTTCAGAATGCTTCTGAGCTATAAAGGATGGATACAACAAAATGCTTGCTTCATAGTTTTGTAACTAGTTCTGAAGTGTCTTCTTCTCAAAATCATTTAAGAAAGTGGCTCACAAAACCCTGTGAATTTATTTTGGCAGAGATGGAATGAAATATTTAGTCAGAGAATAGAAATTGCCGAAGTGTAATAAAGCACTTCATTTCTCTATCACAGCATAACACAACAACAATTGTACCGCATTCCACTCCTGTTTAACGTGGTAAAGGGCAAAATAGCTGAATTGGTCAGAAAATGAGCTTTCTTCATATTTGAAGAAAATTGTAATCAGTGCTAGAAGCTTGCTTTCTTGCAACTGAAAGCAATTATTTCCCCACATGAATGGCTCCGTACGGCTTAGCAGGAGCTAAAATGTGCCTTGCTGTTCCCTCAGTAGGCTGGACACGGATCGGGCTACGTTCTCAAAATACATTATTTTCTTGCACTGCGGCAAAGGAAGGGGGCCACAGGCCATGTGAGATGGGATGTCTGTGATCAACGTGAGCAGAAAGCTCTGCCTCTACTGCAGAACAGGAGTTCAGGGCACTGGCGATTGAAAATGCTGATTAACCTGTCCATGATGAAAAATGCAGCTCCTGGCTAAATAAAACTTCCTGGGAAAGCTTCCTGTCATTATGTCAGAAAGATAATCAGACAAAATGAAGCAGCAAAAGCCTCTAGATGATACAGAATATATAACTAATGAGGGCTAGAAGAGGTGTCAGGAGTTTGCCAAAATCAACGAAAGAAATGGTGCAGCTCAGTGTTGGGTGCAAGACAAGCTCTACTTCGAAGGAATGCTAATTTCTTAGAACCTTTAGGGCATCCAAATTTATCATTGCTTTTTTGTGACAAGGTTAGTCTGATAGGGAGCACTGTTCTCAAAGAGCAAATATCGGTTAGGACACTTGCTTTTTTGATCACAAAGAAAACACTGACTTACATCTTAAATAGAAAAAAAAAAGGAGGGGGGGAGAAATTAAGGGGTTCAGCTGTACTTGGCAGAAACAGCCTTTGAAATATTTTAGTTGCAAAAAAAAAAAGTCTGAGGTACAAGACCAAAATGATTAAAAGAGTCACAAAATAATCAGTTTAAGAAAATCTGCAATCTGTATATATATTGTTTTGAAGAAGAGGCATTCAAATAAGGATGATAATCAGAAAAATTAGCACGAAGCGGGAAGTTTATTGACTCATAATGTTTTAAAAAGCTGAAGAAGTTGCTAAGGTCTATCACACATTCCCCTTCATGGTTTTTGCCCTTGGAGAAGCATCCAGGAGGGGAAGGCAGAGTTTACAGAGCACCAGAAGGTATGGCTGTACCAGGGCCACGTGTGAAGTGGCTGCAGCAAGCTCCCAGAGCACCTGCTGTCTCCACAACGCTATTGAAGGGTGAACCCTTGCAGCCACCTATCAGATAAGAAACCCTAAGAACACACTGCACCTGAGCTTCCCCAAAAGGCTGAGGAGCTCTTGGAAGCATGACACTGAAAGAGAGGGTCACAGGCTTTATACTATATGGCAAGTCCTGACTCGGTCTTCCTTGGTTTGTCCCAGGCTGCACTTACATGTACCTAAACATGACCAGTTCCAGAGAAAACACTGAGCTTTCTCTCAAGGTAGTGAACAAACATTGCCTCGTAGAAGCCAAGGTCCGCTTGTTTGTTTCCAATCTGAACAGTACTGCCAGCAGCGTGTATTTTATTTCCTCTATTTCCCCTGAGAACACCCACAAAAAATCTCATGTACTATGAGACAGTTTTACTGTGTTTGCAAACAAAGAGGATGGGCGAATAAACCTATCGTGCTTCATGCAGCATGAACAATTCGTTCAAGAAAGACAGGAAATGTATCCAAATAGATCCACAGGGACTTGAAATACTCCCAAGAATAACCCTGAACAGGCCTCTGCAATCCCCTACAGTTCTGTAGGAAAAGCTTCAATTCACTCAGAAACACGGGCCTGAACAACACTACTGAAACTGACACATAGAATGGCTAAAGACCTGAATCCAAAACTCTGCAGAAGCCTGAATTCTGCTTCGATGCGCTGACCATAACTTTGAGGGACCTCTCTGCAGACTATCCTCTTTGTGGCAAAAGCTCTTCCTGCTCCTAAGAACACGTGCTGGAGATGTTTTTTTGTTATAAAAGCTTATTTAATAGGAGTTACTGCTTACAAAGCCAGTCTTTATTGCCTCCTAAGACAATGTAAAAAAAAGCACAAGCAAAGTAGGATGCATGCGCAAAGTGCTGGCAGTCATCACAAAGCTGGTGCTGAACACAACACAGGTACCACAGATAACAGAACTTTCATTAGAAGTTACTTATCTTGTGGCTCCAAAATGAAAGCATCGAGTACCATGCATGCAAAATATATTCCAACTTAAACCTGCAAAATATATTCCAACCAAACCCGTTGGAATTTAAATTCACCAAGGAAACTAAGTAGTTTTTTCTATGAAGCTAGAACCACTAAGGAGGGGGAAGGGGGAAGCCTGGCTGAACAGTTTTCTTATCCATTTTGAGAGTTATCCCCTCCAAAGATTGCAAATCAAGTTTCTTCACTGGGCTTGCATATTTATAAATGACTTCAATTTCTTTCTGGTCTCATACCAAGTTGTCATACTGTGTATGTGCAAGAAATATATATATTTTTTTAAGTGTGGAAGAACCCCAAAACAAACAACAACAAAAAAGTATACCCAGGAGGGCTTCTTTCAGCTGGAATAAATGACTGATAGAACAGAAAATTACTAAAAATTTCAAAGGACATTTCAAGAGGAAAAGCAAAATAAGTGATCTATAAGTTTGGGATAAGCTGGAAAGCCCTGCCAACTGGTCATGCTCTGAAGATAACACCAGAAGAGAAAAACAGTGATTAAAATTATAACTTTCAAAATTTAACTGCTAACAGCAGCATCCTTACATGCTTTAAATTCCAGCTTGTCTGTCTGGGTTGGAAACAGCCTAGTGGCACAGCCTTAAAGCAGTGGGAGAATGTCAGCAAGGAACAGTAACATCATCTCTGGAAAAAATCCACTGTACCTCACCCCTGTGGGCTGACTCAGAGCCCTACACATACTCCATGCAAATTGAGGCTTAGAGGACATGATCTCATGCTGAGGAATAAGTTGTGGGTGGGCTGCATTGGAGGATTATTTGACTTTCAGACTTTTGAACCCCCCTTTTGGCATTTAATTAAAAAGACCTACTCCCACTTGTGGAAGTGAGAGTGAATTCTAAGTAAGGTTGTGATAAAGTCAGATAAAAAAAAAAAAAGCCCAAAACAACAAAAGCTAAAAATTAACTACAAATATACAGTCAGCCTAGCCACATACTTATTGCTTTCTTCTCTATATAGATATCATAACTCAGACATGCACCTGGAATGAGATCCAGGATTTAAGACTTGTTTGGGAACATATTTTACAGCTAGGTTATACTTTATTAAGTATTTACAGACTTTTTTTTTCTTGTTTAACTGACAATCTTCAGTTTTTAATTCTCACAGGTGTACCATTTAATTTTCCTGGAAATACCTCAGAAAAAGCACTATTCCAATCAGTTTCTGTCCCCACAAAGACATGGCTGTCTCTGTTGCTTCACCTGCATTTAATAGAAAGGCAAAAGATTCCATAGCTTATAAACCAGTAATGAAATGTCATAGCCAAGTGCTGTAGCAAAGTCAGCCATGTAAAGAAACAAAAAGACACAAAGCAACTGCAGGCTTCAGAAATCTTGAAAAGAAGCTAGAAATAAAACTTCAAAATCATATTCTTTCCTAAGACAAATGCAGCACTGCACTGAAAAGGAACAGGAAAGAGAATACAACAGGAAAGTTCCGTGTCATGCACCTTAACGAAGTATACAACCTAACAAGCCTTTTAAATGAAATTAATGTCCTGTGTGTACCACTGAGCCAATCCATTAAATAATAAGTTTCCATATCTGGTGGTAGCCAACAATGGTGAGTAATGAGGGGAAAAAAAAAGAAGAAGAAAAAGAGCCAACTATAAGAGAAAATGAGAGTCAAAGCTTGCATATTCATTCTGGTTAGATCCTCAGTTACTGGACAATTACTCTCATAAGATCATACAAGGACAGACATATGGGTAGTGCACAAGTGGGCTAATTGGTCTGATGGATGCCTTCCAATCTAGACATGTTTTAAGACCTTCAGTGCCATTGCAAAGATGGGAACTAGGCCAATTTCTTGTATTACTACAGTTCCAAATGGGCAACAGGTATCTCAAAGTTCTTCGAATTTTTTCTATCAGGTACAAGTAAGATGCTAATGATACGCAGAGAGAAATGTAGGGAAAGATTTCAATGCTGCAATTAGAATTCATAACTCTCTAGGAAAGGATTAATAGACAACTGGTCCAAGACTAGTTGAGCATAGAGATATTAATATCCCAGAAAACCTGCAAATTTGAGATGTCCCACATAGTACTGTGGCTTCATTTACAAGCAGCTTATGAAAAGTTGTAGATTTCAGAAGCACTGTACAGATAAGAATGACAAGGATCAGGATCCTACAAGAGTAATATGAGAATAAAGCACAAATTATTGCAAGATACGTCTGTAGAGACAGTATGGTGACCTGTTAGACTGAGATAAGTAACTGATTAATGGTTTCTGAAACCTGATCTCAAATTTTGCAGTGGAAACAATGCAGGGAAGCGCTACCAAGTTTTTTTCCAGGTGGGTAAATGTGTCAATGACATCTTCAAGGAGAGCTCAAAGTTTAGCAGTAACAGGCAAAGAATCCTGTCCAAAAGCCTTGAGAAGGGACTAAAGATTTTGAAGTGATTCACTGAGCTGGGTTATTGACTAGGCCTGTAATTTCCCCATATCCTTAAATATTATTTTTCTAAAGTAGTATTTGAACAATAAGATAATTCCTGATCTCAAACAACAGAAGCTTTTGCCTCAGGGGAGACAATCTTAAATCTTTTCTGCCTAGGAAAACCAGGACTTTCTTGCAGTATGTCTATCAGACCAGCTGAAACCAGGACATTACCTAAAAAGAAAAAACACTTGCTGGCATTTAATAAATAAAAAGCAAAAGTAAGAGGTATTGAATTGTTCTACTTACATCATAAACCTGGGGACTCGTCAGGCAGCGGGCTATCAGGCCACACCAGCTGGGCAGCGTTGTGGTCAGCGGAGGGCCACTGTGAGTGAGAATTGGCTTTAAATAACTTCAGTAGTTAAGGAAAACACACCAGTGCTCAAAAGCCACTATTGAAAATAGAGACAATTGTACATAAATGTAGTTCTGCCTTTGAACTGTGATATGCAATACTTGTACATAAAACACCCTCCCAACATTTTCCCCTTGATTGTTTCAAGGGCAGTTTCTTTACTCACTAATCTTCTGCAAGGACCACTAGCTAACTTTCTTCTTACAAGTTTCAAACCGTTGCAATGTCTCCAGCTTCCATGCTCTCAAGTAAAAAGAAGAAAGCAAAGGTGCTTTAGTGTTGAAATGTCCAAGGGTGTTTCTGCTCTGAAGATGGGAGCATGGTGTCAAGGTTGCAAGCTATAGGCAGCAATATTCCTGATATTCCTGAGTGGCTCTATATAGGGAATACAGAAATTCTGTCCATTCAACATTCTCAAAGCAATATAGCCACTTATGTGCTGGTTACTGAGCCACAGAAGTGCAGCCAGAGATACTACCCTGGTGATACTCACAGATATTTCTCCAGTGCACATATATTTACCACACGGAGCCAGACAGGCAAAGGGAAAACTGTATGAAGCATGTGCCACAGTGTCAAAGGAAAGCAGTGCTACCTAGATGGCACTGAGGGGACATGGGCATGGGAAGGGAAAGTCTCTTTACCCCTACTTTACAGGTCTGTGCCCTGGTAAATCCACACTTTGCACATGAGTACTCCACACTGATGATATGCCTCAAAAAAAATACCCAAGAGTCAAAATATATGTCTCTGTTAAAAAGCAGCATATTGATCTTGTCTAACACATTAATCAATCAATTTCATTTTAAATTCAAATACATAAGTTTCAGGTATTCTACTTACTTTCTTAGGCCTCTAAGCACAGAGATAATCAAGTCCATTTGTAAATATAACAGTTTCCCTCCCAACCCATTAAGATTCTTGGGGGGTTACAAGGGGGCTGGTTTAGCAGAGAGCTATCCCTTCCCTTCAGCAGATCCTGGCACAGCTGCTTACTTGAGCAGAGTTATGTTTCCTCCTTTCCTCCTTCTCTAAGAGCATGGTTACACCCATTCCTGGAAAGAAACAAGCTCTTCGCCCTTGCGCTAGCCCAGGCTCCACGCTGCCCTGTGCCAGACAGGCAGCAACTCAGCCGTGAAAAAACAAGCCCAGTTGAAGACATCTGCTACTTCATCAAAGGTGCAGTTTTCTCCATGTCTGACAGTTGTGGGTGAGCCCAGGGAACGGCCCACAACATTAAGTGCATTCCACAGGAATGAAGTTCCCACTCATCCATGCGTACAGAGCTCTGCAGGCAATAGCGAGCTCTGGAGCACACTTTTCCATCACTTACATCTTTTTCAAGTTAAGCTCTCTTGCAAAGAGTGAATTTTGAGACGATCTGCCTTTCTACACAGAAACCAAGTAAATGCACCAGCAAAAAAACCCATTTAGCCATGGATACAGAGGTGGCAATTCTACAGATCATCCCATCTGTACAATTTAAGCCCACCCAGCTTAAATCTTATCTGAATGCCTTCTTCCAACAGAAGGAGCAGACTTTTATCCCTACATACATTAAGACAGTTCTGCCTCTCAGTGTCAGTTTCCTTGGCACAAACTTCACAGAAACTTTTCCTAAATATTGCTAGTCACCACTGGAAAAAACAAACAAAAAACAAAAAAAAAAAAAAAGGAATGCACTGTCAAGATCCTTTAAGTTTCTGTGAAAGGGGTAGTTAGGCTGTAATTTTCTCCTGGCACTCCCCCGCCTTTGCTGCAGCTGCTAGGGAGGGATGTTCTCTGCAAGCATCAGCTGAGGGAAGTCAGCATTGCCAACTACTCCTTTCATTGGGCACATCCCTTTTGTAAAGGCAAGGGAAGAGGACAGCTCTGCTTCCTTCTTAAAAAGACGAAAAAGAATCAGTCAGCCACAGCCAGATCCTTTCATGCTTTTAACACCAAAGTCTCTCTGTGGCTTTTTTTTTTTTTTTTTTTAATAATCATAAAAATTGACCTTGAGGCACTTTGAGGCCAGTCACTAGAAGAGTTAACTTGTAATTACTAACATTTATGAATATTTAAAATAGCACCTACACTCCCTTCTGTGCTTTGGGTCAGTACTACTGCATCTGAAAGCATTGGTCACAAACAGATTTTATCCCAAAGATGCAAGTGCTATTAGGATCCAAACATTTTTAACATACTAGCTAGGTTTGCCTGGGTGTGAAAGCCTCGTGCACAAGGCATGGAAGGAAACTACTGTGCTCCAACCAGCCCATCAATCTGTTATCAATCAAAGGCCAAGACCCCAGTGAAAAGACTCACATGCAAGCTACAAGAATACTAGGGCCCTATCTTTGGTCAGTGTGTGTATTTAGCTGCCCCAGAAATTACTAGGAATTCAGTATTGAAATGTCTTTGGGTTTCTAGGTGTGACTTGCCATGGCCACAAGATTATCTTTGCCATTTTCTGCTAAGTGACTCTAAGCTGTTGAGGAGCAGCTGTGACATACTTAATGTGTCATAATAATATACTGATTAAGTTAAGTAGATTAAAAAAAAAAAAAACCCAAACCCACAAACATGAAATATAGGACAGCTACACAAAAGTTACTCAGAATCTTAAACAAGGTCATCTAAATAGTATAATAATAGCTTCAGAAAGGTCGTTCAGTACTATATACACTCAGAGACACTCTGCTTTAACACCCATAGTACCTTCTGGATATACTTAAGGAGATCAGCTGGATCTCATGTAGATTTTTAGTTCCAGAACTTCCTCTTTATGAATCAACCACAGATTTTGGGACTTCATCACAAAAGCAGATGGCTCTGCAGAGCAATGAGTTGAGGCTTAGATATGTACAACGAACTGGAAACCTAGTTTGTGCTATTAGCATCATTGAAAATAAGCACAGATTAATAGAACAAATCAGAGGTCCTGATACGGTTAATTGTCTGTCTTATTGTTTAGGAAGGTATTTCATCTCTGACTGGTTTCTGTCCTCCAGCAAGTGTCACACACCCTACATTAGGGAAAGGAAAAGTCTGCTGCACCAGTGAGTTCAGCTTCAGTTCTGGGCCTTGAGCCTGTCAAATACTTAAGAGAGTCAAACAGGAGAAAGATCAAGTGCTTAAGGCTACCTATGGGTACATGGAAAGGGAAAAAGTGAACATTTCATGCCTTGAAACTAGGCTGTGTTTTCAAAAGGATACTTATGATCAAAGCTATACCACAGCCTGAAGAGCCAAGCGCTTTCCTGCTTCGTCCTGTTCCTTCGTGCAGAATCTTGGCCATCCTAAAAGAAAGATAAACACATATCAAATTACTTCAGGCAGAAAAACACAGAACTATATACTCCAATAATTCATAATATAATGTCCTGACAAAAAAAAAAAAAAAAGCCAAATGACTTCAATACTGTACTTGAAACACAGAAGAAATCTGTTTAGAGACTTGCTAATACTGAGTTTACTTTCCCTAGAAAGACCAGAAACAACTGCAGAGAACCAGGCTTTCTTCATTGCACTCAAGTTACCTTAACAACTCCTCTACCACCAAGTTCCCCGGAGCCTAAAACCTTATCTTGCTGTTAGTCTAGTAACAGATATAGAAATAACTTCCAAACTGATAAATAAGCCTCATTGATATTCCAAGGCTGATGCCTATTCATTTCTTGGTTGGCTTCCTTAACTCTAGGTCCAGGCCTAACTGTACGTTTGATGGTTTTTCCTTAAGCATGTTGCTTCCTTGGAACAACAAGTGAAATTACCATATCGGATAAATTCTCAGAAATCTGATGAAATATATCACATTTAAAAGAAATGTGCTTAACAGAGAATGCATATAAAGATCACAATTGAGGGAGGTCATGCAAATCTCAGAAATGCTGGATCAACCTTGAAAGGGCTAACAGTGTTAAATGTAATCTCTTACCTAGCTGTGCTGCAAATGATCACACCAGCTGGTCTGCAGCTGCATTTGTTTTTACTTTTGTTACTGTTTAGGGTTTGAGTGCTTTGCTTTGTGTTTTTGTTTTGTTGTTTGTTGTTCAGATTGGGGGGGGGGGGGGGTTGTTTATGGCCAGAAGCCAGAGTTAAACACAGGAAAACAATTGAATGCCTTGTATGAATCATCTTCCAAACTACTGGAAAAGAGCAAGACAGGATTCCACTGCGTACTTCTGACTAGCAAAAAATCCATGATCCAGCAAGAGTTAAACCCAATACATTTTCGCTCCCTCCCCTTCCCAAATGATCTATTTTCTTTAACTGTGACATACTGCTAATCTTGGCTTGGTGAAAGAAAGATGAATCCAAAGGGAACTGACTAATGGACTACATTAGCAATGCATGCACAGCTAAAGGGGGAAACAAATGGGTAAATTCTTTATATTTACAAGGGAAAAATCAAACATGATATTTCCAGAGCAGACACTGAATGAGAACAGAATACCCATGCTCTGTTCCCGTTACAGCAATTCCTCAATTACTGAGGACAAGCTCAGTCTGAACTGGCCAAAGCCATCTTTCCATGATACCACTTCCTAACCTTGGAATGGATAAATATTGGTATATATGCAATAATTGTGGCCTTCACTGTAAAAGCTCTTTTGAGGCCTGGACTTCTGGTTACTTCCAGATAGTTACAAAACAAAGTTCACCCTTACTTGAAGCCAGCTCCACCATTTCAGCATCTATTTTGTGTGCTGAACACAGGCTTTTACAAAGAACATTGAGATGCCAAATGCAGTTTCTGAAATGAAAGATGTGCCTCCTGAGCAAGTATCTCTTACCTGTACAACATGTACCAGGAAAAGAAAAAGAAAGGATTGAAAAAATAAAAAAGCCAAAAAAACCACAACCAACCAAAAAACACCAAACAAACAAACCCCAAAAAACCAAAAACAAAAAAAAAAAAAAACAACCAACAACAAAAAACCTACCAAAAAAAAAACCCACCCCAAGGCAGGAGAAACCACTATGAAAAAAGCTAATCCCAAACACGTTAATCTATCTCTGACCAGCCTGAACACCATCATCATACAACATTTGTTCCCTAAGCATCCTCTAGATCCAAAGTTGTCTTCTTCAAGTAGGTTCCTTCATAAGCAACCAGCTGTGCTGCTGAACTATCAGCGTCAAGCAGAACTCTGGAAGAGTGCAAACCAAGGTCTGGACAGAGGAAAGTCCCAGTTAAGCCTGAGGAATTTTTGAGTTGTTTTGGTTTTTTCCAGACCTTTCACTCCTCCTGTGAATCAACTCAAGTTTATAGATGAGCAAAACTGAAAATTCTGCCATGAACAACATTCTTCCATCAACCTTGTTTGCCAATAGCATATTTCAGGGGGAAAAAAGTCAACCCTTGGGCTGCTAGTGGTGCATGGAAAGCTTCACTAAAGATTCACAGCAGCAGTTGGCTGAATACAAATAGCACTTTGCCCGTGCTCCTCCTGCTTCACCCAGGCAATAGGTAGTCCAGGCGGGATCCAGCTGGCATGTGGTTTGGTATACAAGAGTCGAGATCAGATTAGCAAACTTAATCTTGGATTCTAAGCAAGTCCAAGGTCCAAAATTTGGTATCAGTTAAGAGGAGCCAAGAATATCACCTCTGAACTGAGGAAGAACTATTTATGCAGTAGCATGCTAGGAGCAAGCGTGTTGGGTAGGTGGGGGAAGAGGAAAGTGCATTGTTATACAATGTATTAGTAGATTTGGGAAGGTTTGTGGTGCCTTACATGTACAAAAAATGTGACCATGACAGCGTTACACCCAAAATCACTGAATGTTTTTCAGTGGGCATTACTTGAATATTACAAAGCAAAATCCCTTACTGACTTGCCAGCTAGGACAGAAAGGTTTTATCCATGCATACAACTTCTGCAGTTTTCTATTGTCTTAGTTATAAAATAAGATCAGCCTAATATAGAAGTTATGTAATTACTTACTCCTTGTAAGACTTGAAAGCTGTCATTAGTAGGTGGAGGATCCTGATCTGGGTCAACCCCAACCCTACAGAAACATTAGGAAAACAAAGCAAGTGGTGTTACTGAGGGTTGCAAATGCTGTAAGTTTGGCAGAATGCATTTTAAAAGCACTTTAAGCACCCAGCAAAGCTGCATCAGAGAGGTTATAAGAATAGATTGAGGAAGAGCTGTCCATTACTCCCCTGCAGTTACATAGCTATAAACAAGATACCTTTTCACTCAAGAAACTGCTTTAACTCTATGTCAGCATCAACTTCTACTGCTTACCTTTGTTGCCAGTTTTTTTAGAACACTGGAAAATACTATTTTGCCTTAAAAAGTAAATGGCATCCTCTTCAGTGGACAGTATCCCTCACATCCAGCAGGAAGAAAACAGAAACTAAGGATAAAGCCTAGCCTAAATATTTCGCCAGCAAATAAGTGCCAAATAAATCTGTGAATGGCTGAAATACACTATTTTAAAAAGACACATACACTCCATGTTTTAACACACTATGAGAAGCAAAAAAAATATTTTATAAAGGGTCACAACATTAATTTGCTGCAAGTTTCATTCACCTAACACAACACAGCCACAGTGGACTAACATGTGGCCTGTAGTACAGCCTCCCATCTGAGTGAGGCAGGGTTTGTGTAACGAGGGTGTTGACAGAATAATATGTTAAGAAGAAACTGTCTACTCACTTTTGCATAGTTAGAAAGCATCTTTTTGCTGAACCATCCTTGCACATAGGGCTCCTATCCAAGACTGGCATTTAATCCTTGTAATTATGTTCAGGTTTTTCTGGTCTGGTTTGGGGTAGACTGGATTTGTCTATTTTATATCCTACTCATGTCCTGATCTCTGTCATCTCTTGTAGAACCTAAACCTCCAACCTCAAAAATTAGGTAAGATTCTCAGTCTCAACTGTGTTGTGTTTCAGTTCCACCATGTCACATAGTAAGTGTGGGAAAACACATGCAACAGCCATCTCAGACAATAAGATTTTGTTAATGTTGTCACTTCTACTCTCTTAGAGGGGACTGAGCTGGTTTGGTGCCATTTCCTTGTTCCTTAGACTTTTTGTAAGTTTGTTAATCATTTTATAGCTAAGGTGTTTATGCAACAGCCCTAAGAATCACCAGAAGCCAAGAGAACCTTGCTGGTCAGGCCATATCGTTGGTTTGTCCCAGGGACAGCATGCTTGGATCAAATAAAAGGAGAACACTTTCAAATAGCTTCCAGGGCAGCATTTTTTGATAGAACAATAGAAGAAGAGAAGTTTAAAGTCATCCTTCTAGACTCACAGCCAGCTCAAGGCCCCACACGAGTTAATGTAGCTCAGAGAAAATCCAGAAGGCTGCTCTGCAGCAGCCTCATATGAAACTAGTGCTGAGCCAGTCCTTTGCTTGGATTTTTTTTTTCTTTTTTTCTAAGCCTCTTGCTCTTTCCTCATCACTTCATTTTTCCATATATAGAGTCATCTTGAACTTTAGGCACATTTAGCATGGAAATTCCTTGGCACTCACCAGCCTCAGGATTGAAAAGCTTCGCCAGTTTAAGGGAACACTGGATAGAGTACTGGATTGTAACACATGCTAAAATAAAACACCACACACCAGAACTCTGAGAGCTTACAAGGGCTGAGGTTACTGCTTTGGCTATCACTACATAAGAACAGGTTTTGGCAGGGAAACTGAGTTCTAATGCAGAAAGCTGACAAACAACATCAGGAAACCAACTCAGTACAGTAATACATGTATATACACAAGAGTATGCATTCCTTTATAAGTACACATGAAAATAAAAGAAAAATACTTGTGGCTTTCCAAACTGCCCATGGGGGAAGGTTCAATGTGTTATGCAAAGCAACCAGGCTCATGTTGGCTGTGTAGCTGACACTGTGAATGGGGAGTTCAAGATGTTTGTTCCAAAAGATGAACATAGCTCACATTCTCCAAATAGTTTTTACTCCCTGAGCTACCTATTCACTTCACAGCACATCAGAAAACCAAACAATTCAGTGTCTCAACTTTTACTTCACTTACAAGGTTGTGCATTTGTTTTGAGAATTTTAACTGCCTTTAGGCAGGGGAATGGGGCTTAATGGAAGACCAAAGCAGGATAATGACACTGTTCATTGAAAAGTCATAGTATATCACAGACCAGGAATTTGGGTTCACTGTTGTGCTGAAGAGGTAAAAAAAAAAAAAAAAGTTTCTATACTACAATGGTTCAAATTTTAGGAAAAAAATCATACTACAAATGTTCCTCTCAATATTGAAATAGTATATCCACACAGACTTGTCCATTTAATTTTTTTCAGTTATTCTTCAAATTAATTTATATTTTGAATATTTATAAATAATTCTTTTCCACAATCACATTTTTTCAAAAAAAATCACTCTCAAAATCTGTTCCTCAGAGATTAACACCAAATACATTGCCATTTTGAATTCTCACTAATACTGTTTGCTTTTATCCTCTATTCTAGCATCAGTTGTATAGGAAGCTTAACTTTTTGGTAGCAAGCCTGCCTGTTTAACTTTCAAGGTTAAATACCCTTATCTCATGACAAGCATCACTTTTTTTTGCAGGCCCGGCCCTAGAATTCTAAGGAAGTGTCACTTTTATCACCTGAAATAAAACAATGCCAAAAAACAGTCAAGTCTGTCCCAACCTCCTTTACAGTGAAAAGAAGCACAGAAAACACTTAGTTACTTCATCTTTGCTAACTACTTCAATAATTAAAAGTACAAATAAGGCTGATGCATGTATGTCTTCAACATTGATTTTCTTCTTATGCTGAAGAGAAAAAAAATCCATATGCTTAATATATTTTAAAAGCTTCCTGTCATTTACAGGTGCTGCAAAGGTCAATACCAGTTCTCACTTATTTAACCTGCTTTATAAATGAAGCTGTTACTGGATGGATTTACACAGATCCCCTCCCAGAGGTCAGAAGCACAGAGAGGGCCTTGCTAAAGGCTGGGCTGTTTTGCTCAAACCCCATAGCAGAAAGGCAGGGTGAAAACAGTGTTTTATTGAAGAGGCACCTCTGTGATGGGGACTGAGTGGCACAGCAGATGTGGTACAACCAAGGCCAAGGTAGTGCAGATGCTAGCAAGCATCTTTGTTTCCCCCTCCACTCTTTCTGAGAGCCCTTTGCAGGAGTTGTGTGGGGATTCCCCAAGGCTGTACAAATAAGTCTTAAAAGGAAGATTTCAGATGAAGAATATGAGCAGTCTTTTAGCTGTAACAATTCATATGTGTTTCCAAATCAGTGAAAAATCCATTTACTTCCCCCATTTTAACTTTGGTATCTGATAGACACCTTATTCCTCCAGTACAGACAACTACTAGTATGTAAAGTTCAGACACCTTTATTTCAGCCTTGAGAAGGTCATTGGAATCTGTAGACAAGAGTATGCTATAGTAAAAATTAATCCAATTCAAGTGTATTTCTTTACTCCTCCCTAATGAATTTTTTTTAAGGCAAAAAAGGCATTTTGTGCTTTAAGATCTCTGTAACAACAAAGGAACTAGTCTTGAGCTCCTAATGCCCAACACCAAAACACAGCATTTCTGTCCTTAACTGATTCCTGGACTTTATCCTACAGCTACAACTCCAGCATCACATGTAGGAGATGAGCTACTCAGATTTGATCTCTTAAAACATTAAGCTAATGTATAATTCAGTAATTTAAACAGTGTGGGAGAAAGTGGTTCACACACAAAACCAAACTAAGTGGATGGAAATGAATGGTAAAAAGGCATCTAGAACTACATCAATTTCTTCACTACATCATTTTTAAATGGGTGGAATGATTTCTACTGATACTTCAGAAACTTTTCCAGGGCCCTACAACTCATGGATGAGAAGTTGCTGAAATACCAGGCGTTATTAGATTTAACATGTGTAGTTACTATGGCAACAGCCAAGAAGGACTGTAATAGGTAATAGTTCTCAGATCGTACAAACTAACACATTGCATCTCTGGCAAATCTAGTGGTTTGCTGGAAACCTTCAAGTGTGACAAGGTACATGAAAGCTTTTCATTGCCCCATCCCAAAGAACTTTCTTTACATAAATAATCTGTATGTTTTTATACACACACACACACACACACACATATACATACACATCGCCTGTAGATGTCAGTTAGGGATTTGTCGTATTTTAAATTCTCACTCTAACCATTTATCTGTTCCAAAAACACCATATCAGAATCCTAGTCTTCTCTGGTTGATATCTCTCTGTTTTTAAAAATATATCCCCAAAAAGGCTGGGCTAAATCACCTATGAAGTTCCTTCCAACCTGAAGAGTTATACAAAATAACCTCAAGCAGTGCTTTGTGATTAAAGATTATAAGATCAAATCCATGGTTTTCAGCTCTCAAGTCTTCCAAGGTCAGAGTTTCAAGTTTTGCTTTATTAAATATCTATACACAGAGTGAAAGAATGTGTTTTATAGTTCATTTTTTTAGACATGATGTGTGATCCACACTCTCACAGCTCAGAATAAGTGAATAGACTCAGAGTTGAGGAACATCTATAGTACTCTCAGAAAAGAAGCAGCAGCAGCATGCCACAGTATAGAAAAAGAGCACACACTCAGTGTTACAAAGATGAAAAAAGCCAAGCACCAGGTTAATGTGGTATCAAGAAAAGCACAGTGTCACCTGAAATACAGCCAGTGGCTTTCACTCATCTCTTCCACCGATGGAACATGGTCACCAACTCTGGTACAGTACAAGAATGCAATGTGAGTAACAAAATGCTCATGAGATGAGGGCTCTACAGGCTCTTCAGCAAAACAAAAGCAAACCAACAACAAAAATTCCATACCCAATCAAAAAAGACAAAACATACATGAACAACAATGGCAGAACAATGACAAAGTGACCAAAAAACCAAAATTGGCACCAGCAGCAATTTATGGTTGACATATCCAGTAATATTCTTCATTCATTCAGATCCCAGCTGGCAACACATCTGTATTAATGATAGACTACACCCCCCAGAAAACCAGTTTCAGTAGCTCCCTTTGGCGCTGCGCGCAGACAGAGCCCGTCTAAGACAATTCCTACCACTTCAGACCTGCGCAGGGTCTGAAAGAGAAAGAGACACCATAGGAAGTAGGCACAGGAAGCTAAACACGTGTGAGAGGGGTCACCCACACTGCCTGCTTTCAGAGCACTCCAAGTCAACTGGTAACAAGCACTAAATCACTCCATTGCTTCAACTAAAAATTGACTATCAGTTTTTGATTTAATCTCCTGTCATAGCAGAGTCTGGTTTTACTCATTGCTTTGCCTTTTTCAGTTGGGTTTGTGAGGGCATTTTAGGTGCAAATGAAAGCAATTTTGGTTTCCAGTATTTTTCACATACATTCCTTAGCAGCCTGCGGGGGTTTTTCCCCCAGATTTTTCCACGAAAGCATGTGTCAAGAACTATATATTGCTTATGTGAAATAAAAACCCAGATGATCAGACATCCACAGAGGCCTCACTGTAGAAAAAGCAGGTGTACACGCCTTGGTTGCAGGCTGACATCATGACCAACCAAATATTTAAGGCCATGACTTGTGATACAAAGAGCATGTACTCATCTAATCCTTGAATATCGAGGCAAATCCCAGGCTTTAGATAGCTTTGATTTGGATTCCAGGTTCAATAGCTCTTTTCCCATGCCAGCATACACTCCAGGTCAGAGTACTCTGCTCCCCAAGGCCATCACTAAGATTGTTCTGCATGTACAGCAAAAACTAAAATTAAAAACTGCCCAATAACTTCCCTTCTATGACTTCTTTCTCTTTCCTGTATCTTTGCCAAGTTAGTATACTAAAGTTTTCCCAGATGTCTGTAATGAATGCAGCATTTTTGGAAAATTTTAGCTATTTTGGAAGAGTTCAACAGTTTCTCAGAAGGGTGAGAAAGAAGAGACCTCCCACCACCATGTTTTAAAAAATTAAAACCCAATCCTAAAAACCTTCTGAAATTAGGAAAAGTTGTCTCAGGTTATTTATAGGATGCCTTTGGGTATTTGTTTACTTCACCTAACCAAGTAGTGACTCCTGAAACTGGTGGCTGAGGCTTGCCAGAGCGTGGCAGTTCAACTCGTATCATCTGTGTGCTCTAGATGTGTCTCAACCCAACTCCTACAGTGTCTTCCCCACACTTTTTCTCTGTGGTGTGAATTGCTGTGTTTCAGAGAACGAGAAGAGAGAAAAAGAAACATCTCCCATGCTTACTTCCAGAGGAAGAGTTAATCTCTTTCCCACTAAGGGAAAAGCCCAGAGGGGTGAGGCTGGTGGCTTGCAGGCTGCACTGCCCCACTATTAAGGGAAATTCAAGACTGATGATGAAAAACTAGAGATTGGGAAAGAAGGAGGAAAACAGAAAAACTAGGGAAAGACAAGTGGAAGAAACAGTACAGAAAGAGATGGGCAAGGAAAAAGCTCACGACAGAGGGCAAGGGACAGCCCCTGTGTCCGTGCAGCTGTCTTCAAGGGCAGCAGAGAGTGGGTGAAGGCAGTGAAGGATCTCAGTAATACATCTAAGCAATAAATGGAAACAGGCTGCAAAACAGGAGGGTGTAACCTCCTATCAGAGATCCCCCACCCCAGCCTGGAACATAGCGTGAGGCTGGATCCCAGCAGCAGCACTCGCCTCCTGCCATCCCAGCACTCCGAGGGGTGGCACGTAATGAACATTTTATCATTGCACCGCCCTGGGTGAGAGAATGGAGTATAGGCACCACACACTTTTAGCTCCATCCCAGATAGTTAGGTAGTTCACGTAGCAGCTGGATGAGAGTTAATGTTTCCACATTTCTTTTTCAGTTTCCTTTTTTACAGGAAAAGAAAAATCACTAAATAGGAAGCTCTTTAAAGGTTATACATGCAAAGTTAGACATAAGGCACTAAATATCTAAGTTGGCCTTGTCTGTGCAACCTTTAGCTTTTATGGTGAAAAAGAAACCTATATTATTTCAAAGTGTAAGGTATAATGCTTTGAGATTTATAAAAAGGTTTCTAAATATAACTGAAATTACTTCATTAAAATAAGCAATAACTTCCGCATTTGCAGCAGGTTATGAAGGAGAGGAAGGCAGTAATCCATGTGTTGCTTCATTCAACATGAAAAGAACCAGGTCACTAACCTCTAATCAAAAATGGAAAACACAGTGTATTGCAATACAAATGCTAGGAGTTCCCTTTTTTTCCTGTGACAGATAAATGAAACAAGAAGTCAGCCATTTTTTTGAAAAGAGGAATTTTGCCAGTGGTTTTGATTTACATAGCTCTCAAGTTTGCTGAAACTGTTAAAGCTTCAGCCAGGAAATTGTTTCTTTGTTTAGATCTTAAAGGATGAGACTATGTTTTTAATATCCAGGTCATGCTTTAGTTTCTAAGAAAAAAAAATCTACTACTAAGAAAATGTAACTGTTTACCACTCAAATGATGGATGTGTCTCACTGATAGTCAGTCAAGGAACTCTAACACATGATATCACGGCTTTAACTCCAGTTCCTGGTGTTGGTTTTCTTTTTCCTCAGCATCAAGTGGCAGACATCAAAAGCATCTAAAGTTCCTGTTATTTTTTTACTCAGATTTTGAAGTTGTGACCTCACTTTTCCAACCAGTTGAGCAGTAAACTCAAGTTAAGCCTCTGCTACAAACCATCGGTCCTTTGCTTAGCTGTATATGAAAGCCTGGTCAGTGGTCCCTGGTAACCTACCCTATTGGAAGAGACACCTGCTCATCCAAATATCTGAAATTTTCAGAACAACAAGAGGAGGCAGAGAGTATTTTTTGCCTATTTTCCTCCTTATACTGCTTTTTACTTTACCAAAACTTCATTTTCATGTTAGCCTCTCTACCCTTTACCTACTTTTAATATTTCATATTATGGGAGGGAAGGGACCAACAGTAAGTAAAGAACCAAACTTGCATCCCAAATGCTACACAACTAACGGTGTGGCCAGAAGGCATGTGCCTCTTCCTCCAAGCCACAGCAAGGCAATTCTGGATCCCTGTGTAGGCATTGCTCCTTGCATGCACACAGCTGCTTCCCCATGAGCTCAGCGGTATCGGGCCAGGCTGACACTCCTGGCTGGAGTCAGCTCCGCGGTACAGTTCTACTTCAGTCATGCAGGCACCACCTTAAATAAGCCCCTTTGGTTCTGATGTCTGTCTTGGCTCCCCTGACTTGCCCAGACATGGGCCTTCTACTTACATCCACACTGAAGAAAGGCCAACTACTTCATGAAGGCTTGGTACTGGCTGACTAGCCAGCCTGCCTTCCTTCCTGGTACAACTGGTGTGACCTTCACACCAGAGCTGGACTCTTAGGAGTCCCCACAAATCCTGATGTTTGAGTCCAACATACACCTGGCATTCATTTTCTACATCCCTTCACTTCGTCTAGGAAGCAAAACCACCTTTTATCTTACAACACCTTTTCTGCTAAATAGTCCTGCATGTGACCACTACTTATTTCCAGTCTCTGGCAATCGAATTTAATGGGCAAGTACCACGGCTCAGCAAGCATCCTAGGGACAAGTGTCCTACTGCACAGCCTCGGGACTGCGCCAGCACTGTGCACTGCTGCTAAGCGAGGCACTGGGACAGCATCTCAGCTTCATCTCCTCCTGTGGACCGCTTCCACTGAGCAGGAGGGGATGGAAAAGAGATAACTGGCATAATTGAAAAGTTCAGCTGGAAAATAATTTGTGCCTCTTTAAAAAAAAAAAAAAAAAAAAAATCTGTAAAATCAGAACTATATCTTTTTCTTTCCCCCAGCAGAAAATGTTCTAACCACTGAGGGTACCTCACCGATGCGTTTTTAACTCTCGATCAGCTGCACACAGCCGCCACCTCCTGGCAAAAATCTGATTTCTTGTGGTCCCAGAAGGTGCAGACTCCATCTCTGGCAGGCCAGTGCCGACCGAGCCAGCTGTAAAAATGCTTCCTATGTAGAGCTCCCTTGTTATAGATGTTATCCTTCCTTTGATAGGAAAGTTAACCCTTTACTTTCTGTCAACCATGCCAAAAAAGTGACAGTTAAAATTACTGCTCACTCGCAAGGATGGGTAAATCTCCCCCTAATACTACAGCTAAACACTCAAAACTATGCTTCAGCCAGCTACCTTTTGGTAGTTACTTCTCTAGGAATGGTACCATAGCCTTTCCAGGTGTGCTGCCTTGTTGGTCACACTAATCCTCCAGCCACACCATCCCCCAGACACCTTGAGAGATAAGTCTGGAATGGATACGGGGTTAGTCCTCTCTGCCCGCAGGACCAGCTCATCAGCCAGGCTTATGGAGTCTCACTACTGAACTAGATTGGCTAAAGGAAGAGGTACATAATCTGGGATGCTTCCTGGTTTCGATGGAGGAGGGTGAGAGGAAAAATAAAGCTGCTACCTCAGAATGATTTTGCAGTTGGCCAAGGGCTGGGCCACATGCAGGAATTCAGTCCTGTCCTGCTGATGACTGGAAGAGCCCTGTGGCAGGGGTAATGGTTGATTGCACTCAGGGCTTGTACAGCTTGTAATGTTTTAATGCCCTTCTATTCATCTTTGTCTCCCAAATCACCAAAACTTCCAAAATCATAATATATATGTCTTTAACAATGATTGATTTGTGATTCTCTAGCACATCTCTTGATAAATATTCTCAAATATGAAAGTACACGCAGTCAAAAGTTCTAAGTATTAGCCAGGATTTATAGTCAGACATCTATAATCATGCAACTTACCATTTTCACAGATCTCCTCAAAACAAGAGGAAACACACACTGAAGACCAGCAGGATCCCATTTATCCCTGATGCTTAGATAACATCAGGTTTTGTTTAAAGTATGTTCACCTTAGTACCACCCAATAAAGAATCTACTGGACTTAAAAACCTTAACAGGCCCACTATGAAGAGCCAAAAGAAAGGGAACAGTCTTAGTAATAATATGAAGTTTATATGGGACTAGATTAATTCTTTCTTTTCAATATAGACCTGCTTTATCAGGCAACACTATTCCATATCCTGCTGGACTGACGTAGACTTAGATACCTACTTGCAGAGCACCAGAGCCCCTTTAAGCTGAATCCCAGCAGCATCAGAACATTTTCTTCACCAGACTGCACTAGCACCTTCCTCTATAAAATCTCATGTTCTAAACACCTACATATATAGACATATAAATACCATGTTCTAAATGCCTCTAGCAAGCATCAAACAAGTTCTGTAGAACTATGCCATGTCAGCACAGCTGCCTGTTGAAAAGTGAAGTTTCCCCAGCACACAGCTGCATACCAACCTGATGTTCAGCCATGACAGCATGGGGGTTGTACCTCCACCAACAATCCACACAGTGAAAAACACGATGAGCAGAGTTGTTGAGAACATCATTTGGTGGGAGTAGGTAGCAGTATCTCGTATAGCCAGAGCAAATGCCATGGCTCCCCTGAGACCTATCAGAAAGAATGAAACAGCACAGCTTCAGAAGCGCAGATGTGACTCTGGACAGCACAGCACCTTTCCTTGCTCCCTCCCACAGTGTGTCAGGCAGAAAGCACTGGGCTTCAGCAGCTCTTAATTTCCTTAGATTTCCTGATAAATTATGCCCTGGGATAATTTACAACAGAATGTTCTAACTGTCCTGGTTTCCTATAACTTATAGAATCCACAAGAGCTGTGAAAAGATGTAAATACTTCCAGAAACTAACAGGAAAGGAAAACAGAAACAAACGAGTTGTGAACAACAGCAAAACATCATGTAAGTTAAGCAGCTCCCCGAATCGGATAAAAATTCAGACTTTTGCAGTTGAATCCATAATTGAAATGTGAGTTCTTGGCCTGATATTTTTATCAGCTAGAAAAATATTCTAGTTAATTACATGGTCACAGGCAGACCTCCTGTCCTCTGCTCCCAGTTATGAAACTTCACTAGCAAGAACAAGCCATGGCATTGAACCACCTGCAGATTTCTTATGTAGAGGAATCACAGGATGGTTAAGGCTTGAAGGAACCCCTGGAGTTCACCTGGTCCAATTCCCCTGTTTGAACAACCCCTGCTCCACCTGCAGTAGGTTGCACAGGACCACGCCCAGATGGCTTTTGAATATCTCCATGGATGGAGATGCCACAACCTCTCTGGACAATCTGTACAATGCTTGGACATAGTAAAAAAAGGTTTCCTGATGTTTAAACAGAAAACCCCATGTGCTGTAGTTTGTGCCCATTACCTCTGGGTCTGGCACAGGGCACCACTGGAAACAGCCTGGCTCTATCTTCTTTATACCCTCTTGTGTACAGAGGATTCCCTGGAACTTCTTCAGGATGCACATGTTTAGACACACAATACATAATTTGCCTTAAATTACAGACTTCAACAGTTATCTGTGTGGCAGAAATTACAAGGCAATTTAAGTCAAATACCTTTGTCCAACTAAATGGGAAAGGGCACCCATTTTCTCAGCAGGGATCTGTTTCTGCACAACATGAACATAATCTCAGCTAGAAATAACCTTTTGGAAGAGATACATCCCAATTGTCCCATGCCCTTCACAAGCACTTCGAATGAAAATGCTCTGCTCCCAACATGAGGTGCTGCCTGCCGTGAGCAGGTAGCATTTCAAGATGTCACCCACCCCAGACGTGGCACACTTTCTGTAAAGGCTGAAAGACACATGAAGGCATGCTGCAACAATCAGTAAGTAAGCCTTCCCTTTAGGATGCATGAATGTGGATCACAAAAACAGAAGGTAGCAAAGTCAATTGCTTATGAGTTAAGACTTTTTGCATTGCCCAGAATTTTTGCTCTTACCTGAAAACATCATCATGTGCTGAAAGCTCCAGCTGATCTTATGCCTTCTGCCCAAATTCAACAAGAAGGAGAGGGGGTAGATATGTGCAGCTCTGCCCAAAAAGATTGCAACCTGTTTGCAGCTGAGGGTTAAGGATTTCTTTTTCCTGAGGTATGCAGCTTTTGGCACCTGGCTTTAACATGAAGCTTTTGTTTTAGTGAGAGATTTACATCATGATAGCAAGTGCTCTTCCTATAGCTGTGTATCTAAAGCAGACTTTCCCCAATTTTATACAACTTGTGCATTCAAGAGCGATTGCAAAAAATGCAAATTTTTACTAATATAACTAAGTTTTTAGATGAACAGTGAAATTATACCTAGTATCAAAATTATCAATTGTACAAATGAAGACTTTACTTTGAAAATTCACACTTAAAACAATTATCACCAGCAGCATTCGGTTTTGAGTTTTGGAGCAACAGAAATGCAGCTCTGCATACAGAGGGGAAACCAACTTAAGACCAGCAAGTGGCCACCCCATTATGACTCTTGCAGAGGCAAAACATCCTTATGGCTAGCAAACACCAGTATGGAGTTACTATGAATATAAATCCAAAAGCCGTTTGTCAGCACTAGGATGAAATTGAAAAAGAATAGTGAAGGTATTGCAGAAATTCATGACAGTTGGTGGTAAGCACCCCCACTGTGGTGCAAAACATCCAGTGGCTCTAGTGAAGAAGCAGAAAGCCAAAAACACTCTCCACTGTATAAGGAACACTTTGGGGAAAATTGGAGTAGTGGGCTGAAATCCTGTAAAATGCCAACACGGCCAGATCCAAACACTGATCATTTGCTGCTGGGATGGGAACATTAGAAGAATAATACTTCTCCCATGGAAAAGAAAGAGAGTATAAGAGCTCTAGACACCACTGGGTTGTTGCCATAGCTAAAGAAAAGCAATACTGTCAGCAGGGAATATCTCTAGGAAAATCAGACTTTGATTATTACTTTGTGCAATAACCCTCACATAACTATTCCAAGCAATTTTTATACCATTCCTTTTGAGGACTGCAGAAATCAGACACCACAAGCAATCAAGACTAATGTATGTAGGAATAATAGCTAAGATTTTGCCAAGGATGCTGAGGCTCTAGCTGTGTCTTTACAGTCCAGCCTTTCACTTTCAGCAAGCGGTGACGTCTCTACCTTTCACCCCTGCAAGTTGTTAACTCAGTGGGGACCACAGGTGTTGAGTAAAACATGGGTGCTAGTACTAGCTGCCCTCCTCACAAAGGTAGAAAAGCACTCAAGAGACAACAGAGATTAGTGTAGTGGTAGAAAAAGATGTGGAAAATGTATTAAAAGGCAAGTAGGTAGAGAAACAACTACTGAAAACAAACCCAGGCGGACAGCACAACTCGAGAGAAGATGGAAGGCCACACTAAGCATGAAAAATTGCATTGCTTAGTATAGCAGGTGCAACTATTCTGTTCATATATTTATCCACTGTCTGCTGGGCTCTGGAGTATTTCTTATGGCAGAAAAGTGGATGTGAGGTGACACAGGAGAAAATTTATTACTGTACCAGAAAAAAAGTAAATGGCCGAAGGAAAATAAAAACAAATGTGGTAAATCCTGAGAAGTAGTACAGAAAACAGTAGAATGAAGAGGAAATAAGTACATCTCATACATGGCCATCTTTATATGTCCTTTTACAGGGTTTTACCTCCACTGCCAACAGCCCTACTCCTACAGCAGGCAGAGGGAAATGAAGACTGGAAGACTAGTTCCCATTTCTTCATGCATACTTATAATTCTGCTGAATTTTCAAACAGCCAGGAATATAGTGAGGAGAGAGTTACACAATCCATTTCAACAGGGGCAGGATGCAGAGCTTACATCAGTTCTGGGGAATTTGAGTCAGGTACCAAGTCAACCAGAGATAAAGGCAGAACCTTGAAGTGTGTGCCCTTCATGTAATGGTCTGTACCCCAGTTCAGTTCCTTTCTCCCCCCATCACCTGAGATGCTGACCTCTGGGGAATTGCTCAATGATCTATTCACTCACATTCCTTTTTATGTATTTGACGTTTGCCCCTTACTTTCTCAAGGGGCCTCTGGAAGTGGAGAGAAAAATGAATCCTTTTCTAGGTCTCCAAAGTTCAAATACAGGAACAACACAAGCAGTGTTGGCTGTCAATAGCCAAAGCACACAGTAAAGCATATTCATTTATTTATCTAGTTAAATTATATAGCTTCTAACATTCGGGTACAGAGCCAAAACCTGTGTGGCACAGAGGCCTTAGGGCTCTGTGTAACCAAAGATTTTTCTCAAAATTATTGTGCCTGCAAGGCATTATGAAAACTTAGGCCAGCCACCATTCTCTGTTTGGTAAAGCCAACAGACATCACACGTTTTTGGGCACAAAAGAAAATAGAGAAATCTCACACAATGTGAAAAAGGATACAAAAGCTCCAATAATGAAAACTGGGCTGAATATGTGCTTCTGGAAAGTAAACAGTGCCAAGCCCATATAAGAAAATATGAAGTTCTCAGCCAGGAAGTGCAACACCTCAAAAAGCTAGAGAGAAAACCATCACATGTTAAAGGCCAAGTAAAAAAGATGCTGTAAAAACAAAAGTACATGGACTACTATAGCAATGCACTCTAAAAAAGGTAAAAGACATCCTTGCCTGCTTAGTGCGACTTCTTGATTCAACTGACAAATTATTGTATGTATAATGTGCCTGGGTTATTCCACAGAAGAGGACAGCCACCACACCTGTGAACAGAACCACATGTAAAAATCAGCCTGTTTACTGCCAGCTCACCACACTTTCCCTTCACAAGCTCCATTTAATTTATACATCATTCTTAACCTTGAGATTTTATGATTCTTCCATTCAAGTGAATGAGATATCAGGTTAGGGAGATGGTGTCTGAACCAAACCATTGCCTTTGCTACACAATGAGCTGCAGCTTCAACATGGAACAGCAGGCAAAAAAACTCAACAACCCAGCTTTAGGCACAAACATATTTCTCATTGAAAAGCTTTAGTGAGAAAGTGGAAAAATGGCTGCTGGGATGGACTTCTGCGCTTGAATCCAAGCTACTCACCAGTAAATCCACAGGCTTCTGCAAGCAAGAAAGTGCTCCAGGACATCAAGAAGAAGAGAGCCGTTTCCAGCAGGGGGAAGCAGTGCAACTTGGTAAACTTTGTCACGTTAAGTCACTTGTTAAGGGATCAAAAAGAAATCCTTTGCTTCTACAGTACTGTTCCCAGTACTTCTGAAAAACACTTTTATGTACTAACAGCACATGCTTGTTGGAAAACAAAACTTTTGATGCTGAAAAATGCAAATTCCAACACATCAAGGTGAACTTCAGGCTCAACTTGCAACAATCAGTTTTGGTTATTTTTGTTGTATATCCATAGCATAAAGTGTGGCTCCACCTCTTAGAAGTAATATTATCTTATTCCATGGTTCCCTTTGAAATGCTGGCAAGGAAGGGATATTTACCTGCTGTTTCTTTTAGACAGTGTGCCTTGGTTTTTCAGGGGATTGGTGAGGGAATGACGTTTTGTTCCCCCTGCCAACCTCAATTACGAGTGGCACTCCCACCTTCAAATAAAGCATAGAATGCATTCAAAAGCATTTAATTTACAGAGCTGTTCTTGACTATAGCAACCCTAAGATCAACAAGAATTTTTCTTCTCAGATTTGTTAATAAGTCTTTTCCAGCAAGCGTGGCTACTTCAGTACTTTTAAGGCAAAATAATTACTGCCTACAAAATGTATTTCCTCTCCTTGTGCTGATATGTTTTAGAGAAAAAGCCAACTCAGAGCAGCTCAGTCTTTCAAAGGAAAGAAAACACAAGTTCATCTTGCAGAGGAGAGCAAAACCTGAGGAACATCAAAGCACATACTGAATTAACAATTCATACAGCTACTGAAGAAGCAGAACAGATTTCAGTAGTGTTAAATTTAGCTCTTCACACACTACCAAAAAAAGTTGTTCACCTATTTATAGAATCCTTTAGGTGCTTTTTTTTCCCCTAAGCACTACTCTGGCAGCAGGTAAACACTGAACAGCATACTGTATCTGAGGTGCAAACAGATATGCACAGTTCATATGAAGACAACCAGTACCAACTCTCCACTCACACCTACTTCTCGCTGACATTCTCTGCTGACTTGAACTAGGGCAAACATATACTCCAGACACACCTTCAGCCATGACCTTACTTTGTCAGAAGGTTGCTCTCAAAGCCCAGACCATAGTTAAAAAAAAAAAAATTAATCTCCATGATGGCATTACATCAAATATAAAACACAGCATACTTTTTAAACAGCTGTTAATTCTGCAAAGAAACCACCTCTAAAACTTTTGAGCTCATTTGAATTCCTCCCCACCACTTCCCCCAAACAGATCTATTTTCTAAAATCATGCTTCTGAAGCAGTAACATCCACCATAACAGAAATTGGAACCCATTTCCCCACAGAGTACTCAGATAATCCCAGTGCTTGGCTCAAGGGACATTCATGGATGCCTAAGGAACTGGATAGCCACAGTCACTCCATGGGAGAGGAAGACGTTGAACCTTGTTCCCCTGAAGTTAGGCAAGGGACCTTGTCAGAGCCAGTTTCTTATATCCAGTCTTTTCTGGCAGTTTTGTGAATCAAACTGTTTATTCCCCTTGCTGTTATTGTAAGTAGCCATACCAAAATATTTCATTAAATCTGAATTTAAAACCTGTGCTCATCATTTTGGAGGAAGATCAATGTGAGAGAAAGGCAAAAAAAGAAAATCATTTTATTATTTCATGTAATTGATCACATTGAAATGTTAGCTGACACTGAATTAATTTTTTCTTAACTATTTTCTTTATTTGTTAGACATGGCCTTGTATTTCACATCTTTTCAATCAGTCAGATGCTGCTATTTAGTAAAAATATACAATGTGGTACTATAACTTAACTATTTTTAAAAAACTAACGACAGTTTGCTGAAAGCCAGAATAAGTTCTTGTATGTTATCTGCATAATTTGGAAACCAAGCATTCTATCTGTTCTCAAAGGATGGTGCATGACTGCATGAAACCTCTTATTCAAAGAGGTACAGATATAGGTACTTCACAGTAAAGAAATATTAACTTAATCTTTAATTTATGGGTTCTAATCAGCTATGAATAGTAAAATGCAGATTTTTTTTGCTTCTACTGCATTGCATGACATTAAGGATGTTTCCAAAAGAAAATAGTCACATAATTAAACAACCAAAGAAAAAGAACAACACAAAACCAAAACAGAACAAAAAGAAAAATATTCCCACCACACACACAAAATGCCACCCCAGAGGCTTTGTTCTGAACAGCCTCACATCACCTTCCTGGGCACAACCATTAGGAAAAGCAAGGATTGGTTGCTGCTTCAGAAGCATAATTTTACAAAGTGGATCTGAATGCATTTCAGCCTTAATTAGTAGCCAACCAGCAAGCCAAAACCCACAACAACAGCATTTGAGCAGTGAGAGCTACGGATGGCTGGTAGCCTAAAAGCCAGAGGAAGAATCATGGTTCCGGGTCACATAGATTGCAGGCCAGTGGAACTGAGACTGAACATTAAAGCATCAACATTAAAGATCTTCCCCGTGATGCTCAAAAGGTTTCTCCATCATGCAGACATGTCAGGAAGTTCTGCATAGTGCGTATGTAAGATACATTTCAGACAGTTCTGCTTCAGAGTCACTGGTTCATGATGCTTGCACAGAGCAGCACATTTTACCCCTTTCAGGTCAGTGTTCAGCAGCCCAGGCACATCAGAGCAGCCTGGGATAGGTACAGCTATGGCTATACTAGACTGCCAGAAAGCAAACACTTCGTTTGGTTCCTGAAGGAGCATCATGACTCCTGGAGTAGGTCAGGCTGAAGGTCTGCTGCCTGAGGCTAAAACAAGACCCACACAAACTGCATGCTAAGCACCTCAGAGATCTAACCAAATAACAGCAACAAGCATAAAGAGAACAGAATAGACCATGCAAGGCACATCATGTTATTGAGTTGTACTCTCATAGAGATACAATCTTATCCAAGATGTATGATATCAGATTTCTGGCAAAAAAGTTTAAATGCAGGACTCAAAGAATGCTGTGGGGGTCAGAAATAACAGAAATTTTGCTGAAGGCAGAATCAAATACCACTTATCACAGGAGATGTCTTTCAAGACTAATAGTAAAAACTAGGTTTTATAACTCCATAAAAAGAAACATTATTATGACGTGCCTGTTTAATGCCCTTCCTTGGTTTGTTGCAGCAACATCACTAAAATTTCTACTATGGCCTCAATTTTGTTGGAAAGAGTTGATTTCTGTGGGCACCTATAATGTCTTTCTATAGAAAAGAAGTCAAATGAATACTGATCATATCTTCATGCTCAGAATTAAACAAGCCAGAGTCAATTCTGCTACAATGGGAAGCAGGAAAGCCCTGATAATATCCACATGTGCCATCTCAGCTGGAATAACCAAATATGAAAAAGGATATCAGAGCTGTCACAACACCTGTCACTGCTCCCATCATGAAAGAACCACTGAATATTCCCAGGAAAACACCAACAGACTTGAAAAATGCTGCAGCATCAAAAGCATGGGTATTTTCACCTGTGGGCTGGTAGGCAACTATAGATCTAGAAAGAGAGAACACAGTGACAAGTTAGAAGTAACATCAGGAAAGATTTTTCTGTAACAACACTATCTGAGCTACAGGGGGACGATCCCATGCTGAAGGCATATGTGTCATCCTGGCCTATGCATGCATTAGGGGCCTTGGAAAATGCTTGCAATGGTTATCAATCCAGTTAAAGACAATCCATTAAACTTAAAATAATGTTTCTCAGAAAAAGCATTTATTTGAGACAAATGCCAAAAGCAATTTAGTAATTTTGGAGTAGAAATTCCCACAGTTACTTACGAGGATAATACAATGGCAACAGCGTCATTCAACACGCTCTCTCCAAACAGAAGGGCATAGAGATCGACATCAGCATGCAGCTCATTAAATATTGCTAGCACGGTAACTGCAGAAAGAAAAGAGGAAAACAACACTGCAACGACTACATGAGCTGTGGAGCAGACTTTCCAGCTTGGCTAAAGCAAGAAAACCCAGGAACTGAAGTACAGGATCAAAACTAAAATGGGAAACCATAGTTTCCCATAGTTTCCCATAGAATTGCTTACCTACAAGTAAGCAATTCCTCCAACCCTTTTAGGCCAGCTGCATTAAGAGGTGGCTCTTTTGTCCTCCCATCTACGTTCATAGCCAGGCCCCCATGATCAAGGGGCACGGGGCAGACAAAGCGCTTCTACCAAAGGCCTATATTATTTTAGAACACATTCCATTTGAGACAGTAAGCAAAATGTTGTGCAGCTCTTCCTGCTTTTAAAAGCTGTGTGGATTGTTGACACAGGTTTATCATTTCAGACATTGTAAAATATTAGAGGTAATCTTAAGTGTTCCCCTAAGTATCCATTATGCCACAGGTGTGAATTTCCACATAATTTAAAAAGGACAGGAGTGCTAAATATTTAGAATCATTCTTCCAAAAAAATTCTGAGATGAAAGACCATTATCTTGAAGTTGTTCCCATAGAAGCACTTCAAAAATCACATGGTGATTTTTTGCATAAATTGTATGCAACCACCAGCTGTTCAGAGCTCAGCTCAATCACAGGAGCTACTTCCCATTTTCACACTAATCACCACTAGGCACCTCAAATAAACTGCTTTAAATGTCAAGCTTCATACTTCAGCACTCCCCACCGTGGCCCCTGACTTTTGCCAGCCCTAAAAAACTGATCTGTCAAGTGGAGACTTCAATGTAAGCCTGCTTGACTCTGAAGGATGTCTACATTATTTGGGCAAAAGAGGAAATTACTTGGCCAGAAAAGCATTCTTCTGCCCTAACTTATAAAATTTTAAGTTTATTTGAAAGAGGAAAAGAAAATCCCCCACCTAAAGACCCTAAAAGCTTCAAATATTGCTCTTAAATTACCCAGCAATGTAGCTGAAGAAGGAAGTCCTGCTATCCAGAAAATGCAATAATTTCATCGATTTGTAGTCTTAAACTTGTTGCACAGTTAACAAGAAACCACTTAACAAAAAACATATTTAAGTATTTGAACAGCAGCGTTACACTTTTCTCCAAATATACCATGATGTCATGCCAGTTTAGTCACAAATCAGCAGAGAACAGCTTTCAAAATGCTCAGAATTTGCATGTATTTCAGAGATGCTAATGACATAACTGAAAACAGAGTTCTGTTAATATGCCGCTGAAAATCCTAACAATAGCGTTATTTTGGAAGGTTATTAAAAACGTTCATCAGGCTACCTGGATCAGTGGCAGATATTATGGCTCCAAAGAGGAGGCAGTCTGTATAATAGAATTTATCAGACAGCTGACCCACCAACTTCATTAGTTTCACAACCCCATACATGAGATTCCTGAAGAGAAAGAAGATAAAACATTCCAAGTCAAACAAGATGGTGCCTTTCAGTCAGGCCAAGGGAAAGCACAACAATATTTCAGACAGGCTTTTTTTATGCCACAGCTCAGTGGGACCCTGCCACAGTGTAGCACAAAGCTCTCAAAGTGAACTTTCCTCTTTTCCCTATGAAGCAAGTCAAGCAATACATGATCCAGAAGACATCATGTAAAACCAGTAAGTCTGAAATCTTCACACAATTAGCAAAGTCTACATGTGTCTTCCATTTTCCAACAAGTTTTCTCTGCTCAAAATTCCCCTAGTATTATTTCTCCCAACACAAAGGCCAAAAGCTCTGAGGTAAGAATAATCTATAATAATAGATTACTTCTCTAGTGAAATTCTTTGAGAGACAAATCAAGGTCACCAATACAATTCAGAATTTCTCTTATTCAGAATATCCATAATATGAGCAGGATAAGAGATTGTAGGCAAGCAAATCAACATGACCAGTTATCTTAAACTAAATGTGTATGTATATACATGCATAATATATATATATGTAGGCAGAGTGCTTATCAGCTTAAACTTTAGTGTAGAGAGGAACTGATATCAGAGTTTACTTACCCAATAATAAAACAAGACACTGCTGTTCCTAAAAAGGCATAAGCTAAAATGGACCCCAAATTCCTGAAAAAGTGTCTCTGCACGAGAAAAAGAGGTTTATATGCTTCAGAAAAGTTACATTGCCCATTCAGAACCATGTAGCACACTACTTCACTTGTATCAATACACAGAAACACGCCTCTGTTTCAGAGAAACATTTCAATTACTGCCAGGTAAATTCAATCTAACTTCAAGAAATTGAATAAACCAGATCTGTGCCATGCATTAGACCCTACATGTAGCTTACTGACAGAAGGCTTATTGACAGAAACCAGCACCAATTCATGGTGTCTTCAAGCAAGATCAGAATCTGGGCCCTTCTGCCATTAAGGCACATCTCCACTGGGATTCAGGGTTAGGTCTGCCTCTCAGCATAATTTATTGCATTTTGGACATTTGAGAAGGACCAAAACAATTCATAACAGAACATCTTTTACCTGAAATGAAACTGACATCAATGTCTGGCTAAATTCAAATAAAAACAAATCAGCAAAATTAAGTAAAGTTTAATACATTTATACTCAGAAATACATGTATTTTCTCTTAAAACAATATGACCTAACCATCTCTGGAGGAAATGAGATTTTTCTTACTGTAAGTAAATGCCTGAAAGGAGACTACAATCCTGAACAAATCAGCAATCTTTCATTTAAAAAAAAAGGATCTATTCTTCTCAGAAGATATTGCACTTACTTTCTTCAGGCTATAACCAGCATGAAAAATAATAGGAGGCAATAGAATGTTGAAGAAAACTTCTGGGTCAAATGTTACCTAAAAGATAAAATATGAAATTTCAATTAGAAATAGACATACACAAATTGTTAGGACTTTTTTCCTCATTCATTTTCTGACAACCACTATTTTTGGTTGTTGAAATAGTTAAGTTGAGCCTCTAAAACATTGGCCAGCTCTATTTGTACATAGCAGCAAAAAGCTGCAGCTCTTGTTGGTAAATAGCATCTAGAAAGAACATGCATTACATCGTGATCTGGCAGCAGTCCAAACACAGTCCCCAGTTTTAAATTAAAAATTTCTAGCAAAAATAATGCTGGAGAAGATCTCTCCTATTGTGATACCTGATATTGGTATAGCTGCAGATGAAATGCTCTTTTAGCTTACTTTTTTGTGCAAATTTAGCCACTGAATAGTCAGTGTAAGCCTGTCAAGTCAGATACAAGACTGGTCTTCAGAAATTTGGATCATACACGTCTTCCGTGTATTTCAGTACGAGTTCCACATATCCCTGGAGGACTACACTACACTAAAGAACAAAAAACAACAGCTAAAATGCAAACAGAAGACCTTCACACATATGAGACTGACTAGGCTCTCTTCACCCGCTGCCTAAGCACAGGTTAGAAGACAAACACTACAACTGTGCCCTCCCAGAGTAGGACTCAATTCCTTGAGATACCTACAGCGGACAGATACACATAGACAGCTAAGCTCTCTTCATAATCTGCAGAAAGAAGTACTTTTAGGTCACAATCCTAAGCTTCTAAGTCTAGCTTTGATACACACAAAAGGTGATTAATTCCTGACATTGAATTAAAAGGCAAATAACACATCTGAATAACTGCTGATAAGTGAATTTTACTTCTAACACCAGACTGTCTCATTTGCTTGTTTATAGGGTGGAAACAGTAACTATTTCCTGACAATATACAGATTTTAAAACGCCAGGGAAAAAAAAAAAAAAAAAAAAAAACAAGGAACAATCACTTTTCACTAAGAAATTATCATTTTCCTTATAATGCATTTATACAAGGCACCACAAGGCCTTTTTTTTTTTCTGTTCAGCTGGTCTCTGTGAATTCTACAGATGTAGAGTTAAGTCTTCAAACCAAGGCCTTTAGGAAAGCACTACCTACATGTAACAGAGCACAGTTTCTCCAGCAGTGATATAACACAGAAGGTGCTTTTGAATGAAGCATTAAAGTGCTGTTACTATCAGGAATACTGACACTTGACACTACCTAAGGTTCAAACGGGATGGAGCGGGGAGGAGGGAGGGAAGCATAGATGAAGGAGAAATACTTAGTCAAGCATGCAAAATGGTGTAGCCTCACCTTTCTCAACATGTCATTTTGCTCCACGTTGTGGATCTTGCCAGGGCTTATTTCCCCTTTGAGCGTGTACTCGAAGAACTTGCCGCTGACGTTGACCAGCAGGGTGGTGAAGGGCCTGTCCTCCTGCGAGCAGCTGAATGGTTTGTCATGGCCACTCGTGGAGGGAGTCCCGTATCTCAGGATCACCCCAACTATGAGTCCTGGAGGAGACGTAAAAACCCATGAGGCTGATTTGCTACTCCTGCACTTCTATGAGCTTCAAACAACATCCAAAGGACCGTGCATGAACTTTACAAGCATATGGGCATCATAAATAGCATTGAAGTGAATTGTTACTATCAGTTTTCTGCAGAGAGGCCCTGATCACATCAAAACTACCAGTGAATCTGAAGTACCTGGTACCTGACTGAAGTGACAAACAAAAGGATCCATTTCAGTTTTTGTCTTCCTCAGCCTCATTCGCACCTCAAAAGTGTAAACCCCCAGTCACATGAGAGGCCGAACATAAGGACACATCAAATATATTTCACCTGCCTTAGGACAGAACCCAGCAAACACTATTGCCAGAAAACAACGACTGCTGGAAACACGTGACTGTAACTGATCTGGAATGGTGATGTTTGCCATATCATTTTATGGCTGCAGCAAGAACACAGCTTTTAGTCTTACAGTTCTAGGCAAGTAAACAATGCCTGTTGCGCAATCTTCTGTTTACTCCACAAACTTTAAAACTAAGACAGATGACATGCACGAAGAGGCCACTGTATGTCATTTGCAAGCATTTTCCACATTTCATATAAACAAAAATAAAATAAGGTGTAAATGAGCAATCATAAGAGACCCAGGATTCAGGAATACAGGACAAATTACTTAGGCAGCAGAGAAAATCCAACCAGAAAACATGATCAATAACAAAAGCATCAGACACAGTGACAAAAATAATTAGTAACTTAATGCCAGGGGGCTGGAGAAGCACAAAGTTCTAACTGAACATCATCCCTGTTACAATGTACTAAGAAAAGAACATCTGCAGAGAGAACATATAAGAACAGTAAAAGTGGTTTTAGTCTAGTAAGTAAACAAATTGATACCCACTTACTAAACGCTCCCCTGTTACCTGAGGATGATCTGCAATTTAATCCTTGTTCCAGACAACTGCAAGATGAAGATGGATGTTTGGTGCTTTTGTTGACAAGTCAGTAGTCAGTGTTGGGTATGCTCCCTCTGACCCTCCCTCTGCATTCCATAGTTTCCCCAGAGAGCAAATGAAGCTGACAGGTAGCAACCAAAAAATAAACGAGGTAAAACAAAAAAATCTACCACACATAACGAAAAGCCCAAATAGACTTGTTGTTATGACATAGTGCAAAGAGTAACCAAGCTGCGCCCCCAGAAAGCCAGCCAAAGAAGCACACCTCATTCTCCTGAAGTCCATACTAACAAAACCTTTAATGCAAGAAAATACAGCAGGTAGCAGCTGGGACACTAGTGGGAGGATCATCTCCAGCCTTCCTTCTCTAAGAACAGAGCAGCCACATGATCATTCCAAAGCAACTGGAATATTAAGATGCATTTTATTTAGAAAAGGGAAGTACATACTCAGAGAGAACACTGGAAGAGATCTCCTAAACAAGATAAATCTACTTACTGAAATTTCAATGCTAACAATTTAAACACACACATTTATAGAAGCATCTCCTAACACCACCAGAGCATTTTGCAGCTATATATGATGGATGAGGCAGAAACACAGCTCTGCACAAAGTGACAGGTTACAGCCAGTCACATCCAAGCCACTTGCACTACCAGTTATGGCTACAGACCCCTTCACCAACCCAGCCAGGCGAGCAGCCTAAGATTTCTGCTGCTCTCACCCTACTCACAGCTAGGAAAGGCTACGCTCACAGAGGACATCAGGAAGACTGACTGTGGTAAAAATTGATCTAACCAGCATGAGCCAGAAATCCTGCAGTAAATCAGAATGCAAAAAGAAAACTGTACAGATGAGCATATACGTAGCTGTGGTATAAAGCCAATTCTATATTGCTACTCAGCTGAGAATAAAGAGGGGGACATTGGTAGCTTCTTAGGGTCAGAGACTGTCCTTACTGAATGCATTGCAAAAGCAGATGGGAAAGCCCATTACTATTGCATTAGGAAGAGAAACCTGAGAGCAGGAGGTGATTGCGCTATATAACTGGATATAATCCACTTGTACATCCTCCTCCATAGTAAGATATACCAGTTATATGACAATTATATTCATAACTAGTACTTCACATTTGAAACATTCTACCCCGTATCCTCTCTCTCCCACGGCCCAGTAGCACAGCTACGGGGCATTTTTGTACACCTCCTATTGATAAAACAGCAAAATGGATGAGGTTTTTATCCAAAGAACCATGCAGTTTAGGAACATGTGGTCTCTGCTGTCAGGGTGCTGTCTTGCAGCAGGATGCACCTGGGCCTTTGTTGAAGCAAAAGGCTGTCAGAAGCAGTCAAGTGGATAAAGCCACCCACAGCTCAGCCATTAAAGAAAATATGTATGAAAACAAAAGGGCCCCAAGGAAGACACAAATTCCACAGCCAGTTTCATTCGCTAATTACTAGACGTTTGTTAGTTCAAAAGATGAATTAGAAGAATGGAAAGCTCCCTGACTTTACAAAGGTACAGGCATACTACTAAATACGTCATATAGTCCCAAACCAACAGGTTTTGAACATTGAAGTGAAACATTAAAGCACACATTTGACAGAAGTCGTTAGTGCTTTTCCTAAAAATATTTGAAGTCTTCACAGAAAACTATTTGGAAGAATTTTCTGTTTTCCAATGAACATTGCATCTTTTGCACACTAAAAAGTTCCTGGACTTGTTATGTGATTTCAACATCGCATCTCACTTGATAATACGACATTAGCAAAGCTCAGACAGCTCAGTCAGCTCCCCAGGATCACAAAAAACAAAAACCCCAAATGCTTTTCAGGCAGAAGAAACTGCCTGGCTTATCCTCAGGAAGCATGCCCTTCTAAGCTGTCTGCCATTAGGTGTTATACGGAAGACCAGGGCATCCTCCGTAATTCTCCCTGGATACTTGATTTCAACCATTCCTGCAGCTGAAGAACAAAAGTAGAATAGAGAGAGAGATATCTGGAATTTTTCAATGGATAAGCCTAGACTAAGTCTTACTTATAGGCTGTTAACATAAGCATAAATTCAGTATAGCTCTATCGCTTATTTGGAAGCAAGGAATGGCTGCTGGAACCTAGGAACAGATACAGAAGAATCAGTACATAAACTCTGTGTTACTCCTACCCAAGGTGTTACTACTGAAGAGTTATGAAGAACCTGGAACAAAAGCAAATATTTTTCTGACTGCTTAAGGAGACTCTACCTCTTCTAAAAGAGAACCTCTAGGCCAAATAAATCCAGCAGTGTCTTTTATTGCAAGACTGCAACAAGACAGAAAAAGCTATAATTGGGTACAAATATTTCAAAATTCGAGAAGGGCCTTACTTTCAAAGTTTTGGGTTGTGGTAGCTATTGCAAGGGCAAGTTTACTTCATTGCTCAAATACTCTTATGAAGGATTAGCTCAAAAATGAATATGTAATAACCTGTATGCATGACTTGCATTCTCACTTTTAATAGAGAGCATTTATGCCAGCAGCTTGCCTGTACAATGCTGATCATGCAGGTTGTACACAAAGAACATCTTAACAAAAATGAAGCATTAAATCCTGGGAATGTTTTGTCCCTTCTGAAACAAATCATTATTGATAATGAAAAATATTGGATTTCAGACATAATCATAGCATCATTTAGGTTGGAAAATACCTAAGATCACCGAGTCAGAAATTACCTAAGATCACCTAAGATCAACCGTTAACCTGGCACTGCCAAGTCCACCATTAAACCATGTTCCTAAGTGCCATACCTACACATCTTTCAAACACCTCCAGGGATGGTTACTCATCCACCTTCCTGGGCAATTCCAATCCTTAACCACCCTTTCAGTGAAAAAAGTAATCCTGCTATCCAATCTAAACCTCCTTTGGTGCAAATAGATTGGTCAACAGCAATCTAACAATACGCCATTTAAAATGTCATCTTTACTTTTGGTTTGTTTGAGTGCAGGAGTCGCTGAAGCGAGAACATGAATTCAGAAAGACACACACAACCACGAGTGCCTTTATCTGGTAAGAGCTGTGGTCTGTGTGATTTCCAGCCCAGTTCTCTGCTGAAGCAGCCCTGAGGTTTCAGGGGATGCCAGCTGGCAGCTGACTGCAGGAACCAGAGGCATTCACACTTCACATCACACAGTTTGATCAGTGAATTCAACTTGATCTGTGAATCAGTGGAGTGGATCAACCTGTGAGCTCAAACCTGTACGGATACAGTTTTTTTCATACACTTCTGGTAGAGCCAGGTGCTGAAAACTGAGGGTCCTTCCCTTCCAACCTTCAAATGGAGGGAGACTTGGTAGAGCTTTTACTGCTGTTTGCAGCTACACTCTGGGGAGACAGAGGAGAGAGGGACAGAATCTTCTGGAAAGTGCACAGTGATTAAGACTAAAGGCAACAAACTTGTTGCAATGCAGGCAAAAAAATTAGGCAAGGTTTTTTCTAAAACAATGAAGTGGCTAAGCACCAGAGCGGGCTGTCACAAAGGCTGCATAATCTCCTTCCTTGCATATAGCCAAAACTCACTTGAGTATGGCCATGAGCAACCCAAGCTGTGGGGGCCTGCTGTGTCTCAGAACTCACCCCCGGTTGGGGTGAGCCCGGGAAGGTGGAAAAATCTGTCCTCCAACCCGTGTCTCCAAAGAAAGGCTCAGTAGTCTTCAGCCGTCCGGTCTCAAGGTAGTTTATTGTGTGTTATCTAAAAGATTTCTCCCTGAACTGCTGTGGTCCGTTCAGCAGTCAGGCAAGGGCACACTCCCACACCCAGGGGGCTGGTGCCTTCTTTTATATCATACATTAAGTGTTAAATGTTTATGGTTTTTCCCCAATGCCCATCACCTATATTGAATAGTGACTTTCTACTCTAAACCAATCTGTGAGTGCCAACATCACCAAGAACATGGAGGTTAGGAAGAAGAAGGAAAGAGGACAGGGCACACCCAAATCCCTCCATCTTAGAACTTCTGACCCCCATGTACAAAACTCAGACCCCTCTGTACAAGGCCTAAAACCCCCCTGTACAGCACTCAATAACTCTTCCTCTCACTTTGTGACTACTTCTACTATAATATCTAAACTTTTGTGATTTCTTGTTCTTCCTGCAAGGTTGGTAAATTGTTCCATGGATCAGGTTCAAAGCCACAGGGGTCTGTGGCTGCATTCCAGGGTCTCAAATGCTTCTGACCTGGGCCCGGAACATCCAAGAGTGTCCAAGGGACATTCTGGGTTCTGACAGCTGTGAGCAAAGGGCTGGACAAGACTACCTCCTAAGGTCTTTCCCATGAACATTTGGACTCCTCAGACACGCACTTCATATTGCAAAAATTTCTTTTAAATCACCTTAATTGCTTTCTGGATCAGGTCATGGGACTTTTTGTTGCTTTGGAGCTGGGTTTTTATTTTGTTTAAATGATAGACTGCTCTCCTAACTCAGTAAGTCAGAGCAAAAGAAATAGCAACGAGTCGTATCATAAAAGCCAAAAAGATCCATCAGGCTAGGAGGGGGCTGCTTTTACTGCCTCAGTCCACCCTGACTTGCCACCTGCCTTGGGCCTCAACTGACCCTATCAAAAGCAGGCAAAAGGGGTGACCAGGAGATATTCAGCTAATTCCATGTAAGTACAGGAAAGCAGGTACCGGGACACATCACATAAAGCTCTTGTTACTAGTACTTCTCTTGGTGTTGGTTTTTTTGTTGTTGTTGGGGGGGTTTTTTTTGTTTGTTTTTTTGTTTTGTTTTGCTTTTTTTAAATGCAATAATAGTATCTTTTGGAAGTGACACTACAGCAAACCACTGAGAGGTAGTGTGAGAGCCAGTCTTGGCTTGGCAGAGTTTGTCATCCCTTAGTGCAGCCCATACAGAGGCAGAATTGCATATTTTATGTACCTGGACACCAGCTTCTTTGGTGATAGAGAGTAAAATACTGTTAGCTTTTGAAAATACCCACAAAGAATATGGGGGCAGGGAGGATGGGGAGAAGAATTTATGTTTAAAAGTCTAGATTTTTCTTCCCTACTTCCCAACTGAACTTTATATTAGCTTGAGGGCAAAGAAACAAAGCTGAAAAAAACTTGGCAAGAAGGATGAAAGAAAGTCCTGTATGTATTTTCAAGGTGAAAGACTAATAATAATACACAGTGTTTATCATATAGATAATTTTTCTTCTGGATGTTTACATGCATCAAGATATCACACTTGGAAAGTTTTACTTTAAATAGCCTAAATACCCACAAATAAAGTATTTTTCCTATTACAGTGTCAACCTTTGAACATCACAGCCCACACCTTCAAATTTCAGAGTGATTTTTGAGGAAGTTTCAACACTTGTACAAAATAATTCAAGTTTGTTTTTTTGTAAATCCAGAACTGAGCCAGTAACACTGTATATTAAAAAACAAATCAGACCACATGTCTGCAGAACCCCAGACAGAATCTGTATTTTCCCACATGCTCAGCACTGGTGAAGACACACTTCAAGTCCTCCGTCAAGTTCTGGGCACCTCACTTCAAGAAGAATATTGAGGGGCTGGAGCAAGTGCAGAGAAGAGCAATGGAGCTGGTGAAGGGTGTGAAACACAGGTCCTGTGAGGTGCAGCCGAGGGAGCTAGGATTGCTAAGCTGCCAAAAAGGAGGCTCAGGGGTGACCTTGTCGCTCTCTAGAAGACCCAAAAGGAGGCTGTAGCCAGGTGGGGGTCGGCCTCTTCTCCCAGGCAGCCAGGGACAGGACACGACGAAATGGCCTAAAGCTGTGCCAGGGAAGGTTGAAGGTGGACATTAGGAGGAATTTCTTCACAGAAAGGCTGATTAGACATTGGAACAGGCAGGGAGGTGGTGGAGTCACCATCCCTGGAGGTGTTCAAGGAACGACTGCATGTGCCACCCACTGCCATGGTCTATTGTCATGGTGGTGTTAGGTCCCAAATTGGACTTGATCTCAGAGGTCTTTTCCAACCTAAATGTGATTCTGTGATTCTGTCTTGCACTTAGCATAGCGAATCATCAATTTTCTCAATGGTGCAATGTTGCCTGTGTGGCATTCACCAGCTTGTCACATTGCTGCAGAAGATGCAAACTTTGAAGAATGGGAAGCAGTTTATGTTCAGCAGTGTGAGCACTGAGGATAATAAATCCTCACTATATTTCAGTTTAAAAAAATTTAAAACCAGACTTTTTCAACGGGAAAGGAATGGCAATGAAGAGGATGCCAATTCTTGAAGTCTGGAAAAAATTTTGAGCATATCCAAACCCTAAAATTCTGAATAACAAGTTCAAGGTCATGCTTTGTCATTGCCTTAGGGCTATTTTAGATAAGGAAGTTAAAAGACAATAAACAAGCGGGTAGCTCTTCCTCCTTGTAGGCAGACATAGCACTATGCTATCAAGGGCATCTTTGTAACGAGCATTTAATTCACTTTTAAAATAAGCCAAACTAAGCATATTTTTGAATTTAAATAAACAGATTACATAAAAAAAAGTTATTGGCACACTGTGCAGAACCAAATATGAAATTAAATTGCTGGCTTTGTGCAGCCAGACACATGCGCACTGTGAACTCATGCCTTCTCGCAAGCCTTTGGTTTCAAAAAATTCACAGGAGTGTAAGGATCTAGTTCTTTTTCATGCTGTGTGACTTACATACTTGTATGTATATCAAAATGGGAAAAAAAAAATTATGAACTACAGGAGCAGGCAGGTATGCTTTATTCTGTAATGCACATTCTTACTGATGGTGAGGTTAAAGAACAGGGTCAAAGTAGAAGAAGGCTGATTTAAAAGCACAACTATCAGAAGACTTAAACAGAAGATTCCTTTGGAATTTCAAAAATTAGTTTCTGAGGACGTATTAAGTTTCACACACAGCTTTACGTTTGCACAGGAGAGCTAAAGCCCCAGAAAAATTAGTTGGTTCCAAATAATTTGGAGGGATGAGTAGACTCTATTAGCAAAAGGGCAGCCACAGAAAGATGACAATAAATATGTGGCAAAATGATAGCCAGTAAGAAAAAATGCTGGTTTTATCCTCCCCTAGAATCTAAAATCCAGAAAAGACAAAAAAAAAAGTTTAGAAGCATTAAAAAAAACCCTAAACCCACAAAACACACACACCCCAACCCAACTGCATCTGTCAAACAGCCTGAAGTGACAGGCAGCCCTGGAAGAAGCTGCTGTCCTGTGGTAATCACATGTGACCTCTGGTCCAAGCACGGGACTATGAGTCAAGGCTCCGGTGCCAGCCCCAGCCTTAGTAATGACTCAGTGAAACACCTTGGGCAAGCTACAGAAGACAATTTAAAGAGACAGTCTCAACTTAGAAATAAAATAGCACAGTTGTAAAGAGCACAAGTGTTTGTCAAGAGATTACAGAGTCTGCAACTAATCTCAACTCAGGTGTTTTCAAGTTTAGTTACTGCATAATCATTGTTTCATGCAACACAGATTTAAGCATTTAAAGCATTTGCTGTTAAGTACTTTATAAATAACATTTTAAAAGCTCCTTTATACTTTTCAAAATGTAAGTTTCACTCCTAATTTATAAAACCCAAATAGTGAAAGCCATACATGTACCAATATGTTCCTAGAGCTGTGGGCAGCAATGGGCCATCACAAAGACACCGACCTTTGCCTCACTGTGGCTCCCATTCCTTCCTCCACACAGGAGTGACTCCCTAACAGAGTGCCAACTGCAACTGGTCCCATTCCCCTGCAGGAGCAACAGAACTGAAGCATTTCTTCCAACACAGACTTCTAAGCCAGATGAGTAAAACCCCAAACACCGAGATTCTTTCCCCCAGGCACATCAGTGACCATGCTGGCAAGCACCAAGAAGAAAAGCAGAACCAGCAGCAGGGGTTTTTTTTAATTTTATTTTTATTATAAGTATTAATATTTATATTATTTAATACTATATTAATTATATTTCTAGAATTGTGTATAACTGAAAGCTTTCTATTTAATCCTTGTGTTCTGTTACTGCTTTTTCTCCCATTTGCATGGCAGAACACTCAGCATATCTCAAACAGGAGGCCACAAGTTCCTCAGAGTCTGAAAAATAATGTCAAATCTTTTGTTACAAAAAGATTTACAATAATAGCACCTGGCTCAGGCACTAGCAAGAAATTAGCTTTTCAGTTAAAAAAAATAAAAGGAAAAAAAAAGCCCAGAAAATAATTATCCCCCCTCCTAAAGCTTCAGCAGAAGGAGTTATTAATCTGTCATTGCAAGGAGTCAAGGAGTCAGCCTTCAATCTATAACCCAATTGAAACTCATTAAGCAGCAACAATCTCTTTCCTGACACTGCCATTTAATTTGGAAGGTTTGACTGAAGGCAAGAAGGAAGGGGCAGGAGCTGCATCCATCTTGGATTGCAGATGGGTTTTGGGTTCAGAGATCTCACAGTGGCTACAAGGAGTGTAGCTAGGTCTATTTTCTTACTAGGAACATTCTGACATCACATCCTCAGGCCTGCACTCATCTGTAGAAAGTAATAGATGTGTGTGGAGGCCTTCATCCTAAAAACCATTTCTGAGAACTTGTGATTAGGATAGGGGCCAAAACAAAGTCTTAGGAGGAAAAGAACAAGAATAAATTTGAGCAAGGTGAATGAAATAAAACCTGTACCAGAAAAGTTCTCCTTGAGACAACTGAAAACATTACTTCTCCCTTCCCAAAGTGTACTTCTCTCTTCCCAAAGATCTTTTTGCACCAAGCCCTTTCCAGTTACTTAACAATTTAATCTTCTACATGTAGAGGGGACAAAGGTTTCATGTTGACTGAATTCTCAAGAAACCATTTTTTTGCTGAGGCAAGCCCCATGTTCTGTAGCTGTGGGCAGAAAACCAACCAGCACTTGTAGATAAAATGGTTTGTGGCTTACAGAGAAATGTACTGACCCAAAAGACAGAAATAGCAGCAAGATGACAACTCTAGCTTTCTGTGATCATGTCTGACCATAGAAACCTTGCTATTACAGCATCCAAACACACACAGTCCAACAGAAGATCTATTCCATCTCATAGAAGCAATGTGCTCCTTACAGACATGTCCCAAAGCAGAGCCAAGAGGCCACGTGTTTCCTGTTTCTCATTTCTGGGTGACTGCTCTGAGCACAGGCACCTCATTGACCATGGCCTTCTCAAAACCACACCACAACTGTTAATCCCCCTGTATAGCTGTTCTAACACCCATCCCAATCCCACTATATCTGCTTTGAACCAAAAAAAAAAGCCAGCAAATGCTCTTCTAGGACCTTATGGACAGCTGTCCAGAGGAGCAAAGGAATCTACTATTACTTGCTTTCATAAGTAGTTCAAAATTTAATTTAATCAGTTGGTTTAGTACTAACTGCAGAAGCCAGCAAATTACTTCTGCCACAGCCTGCAGTGCATGAGCAGTTTCACAACACTTCTGCTTTCCTGACTGATTCCCATGAGTTCGAGAAGAAGAAAGAATGCACTTTGAGCTGTAACAAAAAAAAAAAAAAAGCGCCATCCTAAAGCTCAGCCTGCTCACAAGCAGTACATTGTCCAGAGGGCCCACAGCTGCAGTTCCCAACCTCCTACCAGCTTGTTACCACCCTCCTTCTTTCCCCCTAAACTGGCACAAGCATTACCTTTTTCCAGCCGAGCTCACCCTACAGTTCCTAGCCACTAACTTCTTGCTCTGCTCCTACTACACACTGATGCCTCCTTGCCTGCTCCCAACAGATCTCAGGTGCTGCTGCAGCCTGACATTTCTGCCATCCCTTACATCTTTTTTAGCACCAGTGGTGCCAACAAGGTGCCCAAGCAATCAAATCCATTTCATCTCTTCTCTGCATGCCACCTCAACTCTAACCCCAGCATGTCTCATTGGTGGCACAGAAGTGGATGGGAACCTATGATTTCATGTTTCCTCCTAGGCAAAAGGTGTCAGATGAGGGCTAATAAAATCAGATTTACTAGAGAAGAGGAGCAGCCAATTGCTGCTACATGGAATAATCTACCCACTGTAATCAAGGGTAGCTGCTGACACCACAGGGGTTTGGTGCAAGACCCCTCGACAGGACAGAAAAAGGTAAGGAGTAAGCCCTTCCAAAGGCTGATCCCACCTACATGAGCAGAACCATCAGAACCATCCCACCTACATCAGCACAATCCCATGAGCTTCCTCTTAACCCATTTTAAGTGTGTAAACCATATTTTTTATTTATGCTGTCTTTTGGCCATTCATTCCTCTTCCCTGTGTATTCTCTTGAACAACCTCAAGAAAAAAACATAAGAAATTCTCAGGTTAAGACAGCAGGTTTTCCCACATAGTTTCAACACAACAGCTCTCAGCCCTACACTAAAATTTTGGGGTTGGACATTTGCAAAACAATCACTTAAAGCAATTCTTGCATCCCAAGGTAGACGAGTACCCTGTCAGGAAGATACCAGCCAGAAGAAGGATCTTCATTTCACTTTTTTCACACCACAGCACTTTCAGAGCTGTTTCAGATAAGCATCACCAGAATCCCCTCCAAAATTCCTTATTTTTTTTTCTTGTGACATAATTTATATGAATTCAAAAATAACCATTTTCATCAATAAAATTATATCTAACCAGTACAGCTGAAAATTGCTGAAGTCAACTTGCTCTTTAGATAATTAGTCATACATGATACTTATAAAAATAATTCATACATTTGCCACCAGAAGTATGAACAACTCCCCCTTGACATAAAGCTAGAGGACAGGATGGACCCACAGCCATGCTCACAATGAAGGACAGAGAGTAGCAGGCCATGAAACCAAGCACTGCTTCTCACCATGCACATCCTTTATTCTTTTTGCATACATGAGTTTAAGCAGCCTGCCACATCACTGCTCAGATATAACCTTCACAGCCTTTTCATTTCACTTTTCCATTTAGATTTTTCAAGTAAAATACAGCTAATTCTGGCTTCTATTCAATTTCACTTCCCCAAAGACGAAGAAAATTGCATGATAGAATAATGCAGGTGACAGTAACATGTAATATATTATAATGCATTTTGTCCAGTTTGCAACTGCCATCCCAAACCACAGAAAAAGCACATCATTTAATAGCAATGTGCCTGTTAGGTCTCTGGTATCAGAAAAGTAGCTGAAACTAAGAGAAGAAAAAAAAAAACCCACTGAACAATGGTATGTATAGATGAAAGGTTACTCCACCCTGCCCTAAGTGCTGAGACAATCTATGTCCATCAACATTGCTCATGGAGAGAGCTATGTCAGGGAGATGCAACTGCATTTTTGTTTTTAAAACTTTTGTGCTAGTACTGTTGCTTTTGGACAGCATGGCTAAGAGACAGATGACTAAATAGATACTTAGAGAAACTCCTCTTGAAACTTTAAAAAGTACTTATTCCAAGTACTTATTTTGACCATGTGAATTTGCAGGTTAAATGGCAGTGTATGTGCACTTATTAATATCCTGACAGTACAAAAGCTTGACCAGTATCTAACGCATAAAAACCTCAGATTTACCTCAGTGGAGGTAAAGTATCCAGAGCACCTCATTGCAACTCCTATTTTGCCTCCACCAAGCTTTGGTTTTTGTACCAGCCCTCTGCATACCATGACATTTAGGGAAGCCACTAGAAGTGGTGAATAGCCCAGAGCCAGCAGGAAACACAGCTGTCATCTCTTCCTCTTCCAGGCAGCCAAGCATTAAAACGAACAGAAATCAGCCTAGGATTTCCCATATCTCCAAAGCACCAAAGTCAGAAGATAAATAACTTTTCCTTTCAACCCACTTCTTAAGGCTTCCAGTCCAACACAGCATTTTCAGCACAACGTGATACTTTTTACACCTCAGAAAAAATGCTTTCATGTCTCAAAGTATTAGACTTGAGTTCATATACACCTCATAGGCAGAAACTGAATGTCTTTTGTGCAATTCAGGTTAAAAAAGCTACAGATGAGCTTCAAATGAAGTTCATTTTTTTCAGACACAAAGTCTCTGGTGCACTTGAAGAGAGTTCTGATTTAATGATTTGCCTTTTAAAAGCCATTAGCAGTTTGCAGCAGCTCCCACGCATTTATCTCCCATGCTGTTGATCACAATGGGTGGGGGGAAAAAGAAAAGTACACAGCGGCAAACAAAACAAATTGAAGTGTTGAAGAGTTAGAACTGACTTAAGTCTGACAAACAAATCTAAAAGTTCGACCTCAGGTTCAAAATTTAAAGACCTATTAGGACAAAACACTTGCAACTTGAAACTGTCATAACTACAGAGAAAAAGAAATGACCAAAACTGTACTCAAGCCGCCAGGGAAAATAGAAAAAATAAAAGGAAAAATTACTTTTTTTTTCCTTAGATGTCAGCTGAATGTTGCTTGCTAAAACCACTTTTGAGACCTAAAAAAAGACACTTCTGGGGATTGAAGACTGAAATGCTTTGGAAGAGTTTTCGAAAACTCCCAAACCATATAACAGAGCTTTTCAATTTCAGCAATGCAGCTTCTTACACAAAAGTAATTCAAAAATGTTATCACCTATAACATGGATTGCCTTGGTGAAATACATCAATGTATTGACAAATACTTTTAAATTTGTGCATTACTTTCTACTGGCTAAGGGTTTGCAGAACGAAGGAAGTCAGGTTCTTTACTTAGATTGTCCAAAAGCCAGGAGAGGCAGTAGTTTCAAAGACAGCCTTCCACTCAAGTTAGCAAATTTGGAGTACACAATGTTGCCATTTCACCGACAGATACGAGTTGCCCCTCTCATGCATTTCCTCTGTTCCCTGTGGAAAATCTAGGTCCCAGTGAACAGTTCAGCAACAAGTGGACAACCAGAAAATGCAGGCTGCTGCACTACCTGGACACTCCTAATACTCATCCTCCTAAAAAAGCAACTTGAGCCTTGCCACAGTCCCCACTGATCAGGAGCAAACCCAAGGTCCTGATGTGCTATACTAAATATTCATTCTGCAAATTCCTTAAAAGTTTAATACAACAGGAGCATGGAGCCATAAAATTGATGACTGCTCTACCCATCACGCATGCAAGCACACCTCTGACTTTAAAGAGTCTGGTAAGAAATCTGACAAAAGTAAAAGGTGGTTTTTAAAAGAACTGCTCTCACTCTGAGGTTGTAGAGTATGAGGCTTATTAAATATTAAGGCCAGACAAATTGCAGAGATGTCAACAAGACTCAAGACTTGCAATCTAATACTGACACACTGAACAGTCACTGTGGTATCCTCATCTAATATTGCTGTAGATTTTGCAAAAGGCATGATTGCATAAAAAGTAATTTGATTTTTTTTTCCAGACAAGGAGTAGAAAATATTTCTGTCAGAACAATATTTCACAGTTCCAGTTTCTGAGAAAATGTCTCAGAACTTGCAAGGCAAGTTGTATCAAATAAAATTTGTATAATTCTATCTTGCTAGACTTAAGCACAATCCTCATTGATGCCTGTGCTTTAAAATAAATTTACTGTAAAAGATTAACTAGAGACCTCCACAAAAGATTTTTAAAGAGGACAATAAAAAATTCAAGACTACTTAGACAAAAAAAAAACAAACTAAAAAAATGACACTAGTAAGAACAGCTATTTTAGCTGTTAAAAGAATCACTTGCTACACTAGGAAGAAAGAAATCCAGATGAAGTTATGAATATTTCCAAAGAGGCTTCCATCACAATTCTGCCCTTAGTTATGAAAGATTAAAACCAGTTATATTTAGCTGTATCTTTAACTAGGCTTCCACATTTACCTTGATCAAAACTACAAACTGACTCACTGGACACCAGAAAACCCACAGATGCTGGGGCAGGGAGGGCACTGTGGCATAGCTCAGAGAGCAAGGAAAAGGGCTGGCAAACTGACTAACAACAAAGGCAAAAACACTTCCCAAGAAGCAAAGTGCAAAGAAGCTGTAACCAAAACTACATGGAGCTGCACCCCCTGGCTTTTCTTTTCCCTCCATCACTGGTATCATTGCTTCATCTTAACTCCAATACCATGTTTCTGTGCAGAACACAATTTTCTAAAACAAACTGAAGTGTTCCACTCTGCACAAGCAGCACAATAAACTTAATTTTAGTTTGCTTTAGAAAATTGCTCTCCACTCCCAGAAATCAGCAGGCAGAACATGAGAACACTGCTCTGGTTGAGACAGCTCAAACACAAAACCCAGCCTCATTCCAACACATGCCTTGGATTTACTCTAAGATTAGCCTTGCTACACCTCACAGAAGGTTGCTGAGCACTAGGATCATGTCCAGTTTGTTGAAATTTGTTAAGGATATCAGCAAGGTGGGTGTCTTCCAAGAGTGACAAAGCCTTAAAGCAAAGCCACGCTGTCTGCAGAGTTAAATTCCAGGCTTGAGCCTTTAAGAGCTACCAGGTGATGCCAACAACCACAAGTCCCTTTTCACCAGGGGCCATGACCTGGCATTCTTGAACAAATAAGTATTTAGGGGTTTGGTTGAGAAGAGTACTGGGCTTTCCAAGTTTCACTTGGAAACTTGGAATACATGACAGCATACGTGGGAGCACAAGAAAAGAATATCCCAATTGCAGGCATCAGAAAGTAGCAGCAGACCGCTGCAGTGAATGCTTTAGATCTTGTTCCTTGCCACAACTTCTCACCTGCAAGATGAAGCCATAGCACTGCTCTGCAAATGCATTTCAGGGTTTGATGATCGTGTGAACCTTGGGAGTAGCCATCATATTCCCAAAGAATAGAAGGAAGGAAAACAACTTTACAGCACCATGTTACATGATAACAGCTTGATATACCACATTGAAGCTCTCTGCTAGAAGCTAGCAGAAGCACCATGAGTAAAGTAGGCCTTTCAAGTCAACTGCTGGTGATGATTTGCTATTTTGGATACACCATCTCTAACAGTATCTAGGAGATGTTCCTCACTGCTGCTGGAAACACAATATCCTTCAGTCTAAGATAAAGAACAAGATGGACTAGTGCTGCTGAAGCACAGGTGAGGCACAGTGGAACACACACAATGATGCATTTCCTTAGGGCAGTATCCAGAGACCTGGTGAAATATCCTAGGAGTCCAGGTGAACATGGAGTATAGTAATATTGGACATTGTCATTCAATTTTTCTGTGCCAGAAGTAACATGGAAGCTGGTTCACACAAATGTACTATACAGTCCAGTTCCTTCAGTGTGACCTGTCAAAATCATCAAGTAGGAACATGAAAAAAATTTCATCAGTGACATGGCTATAGTAATACAAATCCAGCCTGACAGATAACAGCTGGGCAACTGATGTCTACAGAAGTGCAAATATTCAATTAACAACATCTCTGAGCAATAATCACAGGTGTCCTGATGTCAGGAAATGCAGTCACACCATTACCTGTCAAACCAGGGAACACACGTACATTAGCAGAGAACTGCAAAAAAGCACACCACTGTGTGCTCAAGTCTAGCACTAGCAAAGGTCAAAAAGATGGCAAATACATACAAAATAATTTCACTGAAAAGCTAAGGAAAACAGTGTTCCAAATATGCACTTAAGTGGCTTATATAGCACGGTGTCTTCATCAAGTGAAAATCTTTCCCCATTGCTTGCTTCCTGTCATCTCTCTCCATCTCTCTGAAATAGCTGCTATTTTCAAGCTCTTAGTTTGCTGTTTAAAGGCCTTCATGCAAGAGTTGTCAGTAACATACTACCAGTAGCAAAATACTGTTCAGAGAAGGTTGTCTTCAGAAAGCACCACTAACATTCCCCACTTCAGCAGCTGTATCAAAGTCTGGCTATATTTGCTTCTTGACTCAGCCAGAAGAGATTCCATAGTGAAATATCAAAGGCACGAAAACCTTCTTCAGATCAGACTATTAATACTGCTTGCACTAAATGACACTCACTGAAATGCTGTATTTTTACTTCATATATCTGGTTTGTGCAGCTGCTAAACCAGCCCCTGCCAATGGAATCAGAAGCCCCAGGCAGTCAAGACATGTCTGTACCAGGCACACTACTCACACATAACCTCCAAAACACTTACAAAACAATTTCAATGTAATTCTCTATTTTAAATTACATAGTTTCCTATGTAATTAGTAGAATTACATTTCCTATGTTTTATCTATTTGAAGTGTTTCCTATGTTTTATGTATTTGAAGTGTTGGTTGTTAACATGAGATATTCCTAAATTCCTCCACTAATGGAGCACTGGGAAGTGCTGTATGCCACCTGAAAGTACAGCAACTGCCCAGTGGTCATTTACTCCTGATAAATATCTTCTGCAGAAGAGATTGCTATCACTGAGGATAGAACTGCCTAAGTGCTTTATCCAAACATCATGGGAAAAAAAATCTGCATTTACCAACACCTACCTCATCAAGGGCAAATTGGAATATGAAGGCACACAGCTCTTGGTCACAGTACTATTTATATTTGAGAAACACGGGGAACATTTCAGACTCCAGAATCAACTCTGATCTTCAGCCAGCACAGCAGAGTGTTCCGTGTTCAGTGCTCCTGGAATAACATAGTGCAGCATCCCACTCAGAATTGCAAGCACCTTTTGATAAGACTTGTCTGATAAGATAAGCTAGCAATGGAAAGAAGAATTAAAATCCAAAATTACAAGCTTTCAGGGAGAAATAAACAAATCAATCACACTTAGGAAGAGAGACAGCATGTGCTGTACAAGAGTGTCTTGGACTATACACCCTCTCTGAGTACTCTACTGTGCTTTTAATAAAAGAGTATGTTACCCAATGCTAACTTTTTTTTTCAGCCCAAATACTCCACAATATACTGACAACTGAATAAATGCCCAGGACAATCTGCCCATTCATGACCACTGGAGTTCATCATTCCTATTTATTCTTCATCCTTTGCAGATGCAGTAATCCTTATGAATGCAGGCTTTCTTCAGATTGTAAAGAATGGCATAATGAAAATCAATCCAAAGAAAATCCAAGTTTTCAGAGCATGCACTGAAGATTTGCTATCTGTACAACGCTAGAAAACACACATATTGCAAACAAAACAGGAAAATAGTGGAAATTGAGTAAAAAATGGTTTATGAAGCACTGCACCATTTAAATGTGGTATTTCAAAAACCACGTGTGCTTCTGTATGAATAGAGTTTTTTCACAGTACCATCCCTCCCAGATATGCAGGAGGGCTATCTTTCCCCATTCCTTTTTATGTATGGATCAGTAACTCCCAGAAAGAAGGAATGAGAAAAATTAAGAGAGGTTACAGATAGGCTGAAACATTGTTGCAGGTATGGTAGAGCTTTCTGCTGCTTCTGTACAAAAGTATGTTCATGTCAGGTCCTGATGTGTTCTGAAGCTGCAGCAATTAAAACAGTTCTCGAGAAAAGAAAAATTATTGCTGCGATGCCTATTCATGCCAAGGACCTCAAGAGAATTACTGCTTCAGTGAGCCTTCCCTCAGTAGCAGGCAAACCAGCTTCACAGTGCTTCCGCTAGAGCCCAACAGAAATTAAAAAAAAAAAATCTCCCAAATTCTAAAAACAAATTACACAATTGCAAAACTGCAAATGCAACCCAGTAATTTTTTTTTTTTTTTTGCTTTTTACAAGCTGTATCAATTTAAGCAAGAGAAGTTATTATGAAATATGAGCAGGTTAAGTGACAATAAATGGGAAATCAAAATGAATAACTGCTCCTTACAGTGAAGTTTTACCTAGCTGTTAGACTCAGGTATAAAGAACCAGTTTTGGGATTAGAGCTATTTATCCTGAGAAAGCAAATAGACTCTTCAGCCTACCATATTCTTCTGGAAAAATAGTTGTCATGTTTCAAAAGGAACAACAGGACTTTGGGGATGAGCACAGCGTTATCATTGTTACCATAATGTTTCAGCCCACGAGATCCAGATGGGTGCAAGAGAAATTGTCATATTTGTTACAATAGCTAAGCACTGACAAAAGGTGTGCCCAATTGCTTATGCTAAATGATGACAGACTGAACTGCCAGATCATTGGGAAAACATTCAGAGTGTCAGGCTGCCAAGTTGTAGGCCACAAACATAACAATTAAAAAAAAAATTGGCAGACAATATCAGTACATATATAAAATTCACATATTCATTATCCTGCATAATGACTGGTCACTACTAAAGTGTTTGCTTTGAGGACTGGATTTAGTTTTGATTACTCTCCGAGTAAAAGATCATATTTTCCAGCAGTCTAAGTGGAAAACTTACCATTAAATTCAACTGAAAGTTAACAAGATGTGCCACATCCTTCTGCCTCAACAGTAACTAAAAATTGCACCAAATCAAATGGAAATAAAGGACTGAGAGGATCTTGCAACATGAGTAATGCACACAGTGGCCAATATTAAGACACTTGTGGCAAACACCAAAACCCCACAAGGCAGGAAACCCCCCATTAATTGTTTTACCAATACTCAGACACCCTTAAAAAAATAAGTCACCTCTTTATAATTGTTGACTAGAAAAAAAGGGCCACAAGAAGTGACTCCGCTCCTCTGTGCCAGGTTAAGATTCGTGGGCACTCCAGCACCCCCACAGTCTCTAACTCACTGTCAGAGAAGTGGCAGCCTGTCCACTTTGCGTGGCTGTTATAAAGAAAAAAAGGATGAATGTGTTGCAGGCATAGGTGGATATGAAAGTCAGATCATGTTTAGCTGGGGCCCTGTGTGATCATTACAAGAGCAAAGAGCATGCACAGCATCGACTGCTTCAGAGTAGAGGTTCCTCTTTTCCTGGAACTGTAAAGACAACACTGATGGAAATCACTGAGCAAGGACAGAAACACAGCTCATGATCTGATTCAGCAGTGAATTTCCCAATCTGTCTTGAGAAAACCTTTCCTGTTGCACTTCAGACCTAGTACTATTTTCCATCTTTAAGAGACAAAAATTAAAATGAAAAGGTTTTACAATGCTTGGATACTTTTCATGGAACTGTAAATACACACACACATTTTTTTTTTTCCATCCCGTACACACAGGCAGAGATAAAAACTGGTTCCAGCTTCAGGCTGATGAACAGCATTAGCCCAACTATTCCCCTACTCCCCGCTATCATACTATACTGCATGACATATACTGTACACATCCATACTGTAGGTGATCCAAGCAAGGAGGAATACAAAGAAAAAGAGCAGCAGCATAAGCAGGTGACTAAAAATATTTTTAAGGGCTGAGCAATTTACTTGTGGTGGTTCAGAGATGGTGCAACTGACATTGACTTCTGAAAACTTTTGTCGCTATGTACCTCAGCAGCCTAACCCCGGTCACAGCCAGGACTCCCCTCCTTCATTAAGTTCCTAAGAGAAAGTGTTCTTTTTCAGGATTTCCTATTTATTATCTCAAAGATTACTGTGACCCACAGACTAAATAGAAAGGTCAAACAAACAGCACAGGAATATAGCAAGGAAAATTAGACAAGGAAATCAGAATGTTTTTCTTCTTTGCAGAAAACTTCTAGTTTTTCAGCCATTGATTTTTCACCCCTAAAAAAATTCTTATCACTTCCCAATATTTCTGTCCTCCCACAGTCAGCATCTCAGTGCATTTCAATAAGCCTGACTGAGTCCTCTGCCTTCATCTCTCCCTGCAGACACAATTAAGCCCAGTATTTCTCCTTGGGGTAACTTTTGCTGCAGGAATCTGTTCTTCAACTTCTGGCCAGGTTAGGTGACTTTTTCAGCACTGGCTGACCTCCTGCTCACTGAAGCTTACAACAAGACTGCTTGATTCCCAAGCCCATCAAATCCTAAGTCATAGATAAATTTTCCTGGCCAATACGACCACTTGTCCAACAGAACATGTCCTGCAAATGTGACATCCCAGTAGTAACTCCTAGTCCAAGGAACTTGGTCAGTTCAAGTTACAGTATGAAAATGAGCTTTGTTCCAGACATTACAGACATCTTTAAATATTACACTGTTTTGAAGTTAATTTTCCTTAACTTTGAAGCCCAGCAGTATGGAATGGACCTCTGGCAAACCGCTGCTGACAGAAATAAGTAATGTCTTCCCAAACCTTTTAAACAGCTCTGGAACACCTTCCTGCTTGCACCAGTCCACTGCCTCCAAAGCTCAGAAATCCCCTGTTTGAACAGGAACTTCCCATAAATCTGCATTTGTCAACAAGCTGCTGTTTCAATCCTCTCAACCAGTAAGGCAAATGCAATGTAAGAGGAAAACCATCTACAGTAAGTGTGGTTAAACTTAGGAGTGTACCTAACTGCTAACTTCAGGTGCATCAGCTTTCCACCAGTCATATATTTATCTCCATATATGATTCACAGACTTTTTACATTCTCCACACAACATGCACTCAGTTTATGTATCAGGACAACAGAAAGATGAATCTAAGTTTTAGCTGAAAAGTTTTAGTGGTGTCATTAAAAAATACCACATCCACATGTAAGATGGTATATTTTCTATACTAAATCAAATACAAAGAAATACTGTTTCCAATCAAGTGAAGCACCAGAAGTCTGTCTCTGCTCAGACAGATTATTACACAAGAACAGGCTATTCTGGAAAGTGAGCAATTCCACTCTGAGGTGTGCATGTTGTCTGTGGGTGCACACACATGGGTCAAATGTGATCTGTTCAAGGATCAAAAATACCACGCACATGTTGCATCACTGGGATTCTGGCACCTTGACATAATTACAAAAGCTCCAATTATTGTTCCTATGCATTGCCCTTTCCTGCATTTAAATATTCTAAAGATCTTGGAAGGTTTAGCTTACTGAAAGACTGCTTTTTTTACAAACTTGTTATAAACTTGTTACTTATTATAAATGTTACAAATTAACTCAGATTTCCTCTCTGACTGTTCAAAGAAAATTCTGTAACACTACCCTGGTGGTACATAGCCACCACCACCCTGGCGGTCCAAGTTTTCTTCTCATAGCTGTGAAATCCATATGTTGCTCATGAGCCAACCTTAGGCCTTTTTTTAAAGTATAAGGGCTAAAAAACAGGTCTTTGTCTTGACACAGTCTATTAGCAAGTTAAAAAACGTTAGTTTGATTCTTGTTATGATTAAATGGTCCTAGAGATAGTGGCATCTTTATCTTTCACTTTATGAGGACAGCTGAGAACACAAAAACAAAGCAAGAGAGGGTCAGGGGAAAAAAGCTTCTTATAACACAGACTAAAAATGTTTAATCTGAACTAAAAAAGTTTAATCCTGTACCTTGAAAACCAGAACATCAAAGGAGCCTATATTAAAGTGAAAGCCTGGACTGTAGATGTGTAGAGAGACATAGGAATTCATGTCTTACTCATATGTAACCTAGAAATATCTTGCACAGCTTAAACAGCTTACAGGTGAAGACAAGGCACAGATAGTTTCATTGGAGGTCAGGGGAACCAATCTCAGTGATGAAGACTGTGGCAGCAGGAGGAAGATAAAAATGACAAACTATTTCAGCCATTTTGTTATTGAGCCAATCCTCACACTCCCATGAAGCAGGGAAGTGAGCAAAGGTTTTCAGGTTAGAATGGGAAAAAAATGTAGGTCTCACGTACGGAGAGGAATCCAGGCTGTCAGCTTTAAAATAAACTATTGGATGCACTGTGGAGACAAATTAAGTAACAAGGAAAGAGTGTTAGGAGATTCCCACAAAAAAACAGGCAGTCAGCGTAATACAAATTCTCGGAGACCTAAAACACATGACAATTGTAATATCCACAGGAACCATTGGAGAGCAAGGCTCATGTGTCATTATCATGCACATGAAGAAAGAAGAGCAAAACGAGGCTAAAAAAACTGTATAGACATCACGCTCCAAAAATTGTGAGGTTCTCAATCTTCTCTTAGAGCTGTGGTAGAGGTAGCACTGAATGCAGAAAAACAACTTCTGGCCTGGTCACAGAGAGGTAAAGACAGCCTCTGAGTTTGGCTAGTAAGCTTAGCAAACCAAATGCTTTAGAGGTAGATTTTAGTGTTGTTTGACTGTTTGTTTTTTGGGTTTTTTTTTTTTTTTTTAAGAACATAAGTTTAAGCAGTACCTAGAAGATTCAGACCCTGATGGAGGGCTTTAGCTTTCACAGGCTAAGGATAAAGTGATCATAAATACAGAATAGATCATGCTTACACCTCCTGACCCAGCCTTTCAGTCTTTAGAAGAGGGGCTATACCATATGTACAAACAAAAGATAATGCAAAGTTTCCTCTATCTGTAATTAGGGTTGATAAAACACTAACATCATAAGCACCTGATGCAATGAGGTTAGATATTTGTGTTTGAAGTACAGAGAACAAAAAAAATGTAACTGTCCCATCTTTTATACTTTGGAAAAGAACCCAAAACCATTAGGATAAAAAAATGAAAGTGTTGAAATAAGTAGACTCAAGCATTTGCCAGCAAAAGCAATAAACCCTTTTTATGGCTCCCTGAGGAAATGGGGGACATAATAGAGTACTAAGTGTCACGAAGATATCTATGTTGACATTTCTGTTTCATGCAGGCACATGTATAATCAGAATATGCTGCAATTAGATTTTGTTACTGCAGCTTAACAAGCAGATCATCATTAGGAAATCACTCGCTAACTCTTCAGTCATGTACAGCTGAGGAAAAGATTAATTTTATATCTGCATATCTCTGTAAAAGATAATAAGAAGGAGACTCCATGTGTGTGTGTGTGTGTGTGTATACACATTGCTTTACCACAAGTGAACATGGTTGAAAGAAGTTTAAAAGTCTCTAAATATAAAAATCAACTTCATAAACAAATTTTTGCCAAGTCAGACATACTGCTGTGCAGAGATCAAAAGCAATAAAGGTTAGCCTGAAACAGTGTCCTGACACTCAGTTGCCTATGTAAAAGTCTATTCCAGCATTAAGGTTATTTCACACTCACCAACACGTCTTCAAAATACTCTCTTCTTCCAAGAATGACCCACTGCAACCCATGTCTGGTGGGAATATGTTCCCTGTAAGACACTACTATTGCAGATAGGTATGACAAAGCCACACCCTTTATGCTGTGCAGAGTATAAAGATGACTCTCAAAGTATAAATCTTCAAGACAAACCAAACAAGCAGAAGTGCCCACTTGAATTCTGTGAGTCAGGAGAGGATGCTACAGCCAACCCTGCCAGGCATGTCTGTGGAAGGTCACTTACAGTCAGCCTCCTCTTCTCTTAACACATAACATTACATAATAAGTAACTAAAATATCAAAGATAACCCAGGAGAAACAATTGGGTTGCACTTCCCCAACGGAAATAAACCTTTACACCAGTTTTCTTCTTACGTATTTTTCTTGTATTTTCCAGAGGGTGCAAAACTGCAGTGTAGCCAGTGATGCCAACTCCACTCACTGCTTCATTTCTCCTGTGAATACCCTTTCCTCCCAGCTAGCCAGGGAGCCTTCTGTGTTTGCCACTTTGAACTCTTCTAGGGAACCTAACTTCTAAAGCATCAATTACATAGCAAGGCTAAAAGCCAATTAAAATAAGTTGGTATTCACTCGCTAAGAAGGCATTTTAAGGAGAACAGTCAAGTTTTCTCATGGATGAGGAAAATCTTTTCAGGAGAAAGGCCATTACACAATCAGTAAGTACAATGAAGACTGTCACAAAGGAATGAGAAATAGGAAGGACTGTGCAGCAGTAAAACAACAGCAGAGAGGTACATGACACTTAAAATGTAGGTTCCCTTTCACTACTGAAGGACTTGATGTCAAGTGCTAAGAAGTGTATGCGTGGGGGGAAATAATTTCTTAGAATTAGTGTGGAAGCAATAGCATTCCTTTTAATGGATTCAGAGTAAAAACCAAAAGCTAATCATATCCATGTGGGTCACTTGCTGTTTTTAAACTATCATCAGTTACAACATCCTTCTGTCAGTATCTCATATTCAAAGCAATGGCAAAGGTTAACAGCAATTTTCATATAGAATCCAGTTCCTGAATTAATGGAACAGCCTCCGAGCCTCAGAAGCAGTAACTAATCCCAGTGTGTTGGCATTGCCTATGGACATGGAGTGCCCTGCTGCAGAGCTGACACAGGGAAGACTCTCACATGTAGGTGACACCAAGCCACACAAGCAGCTTTCTCTTCAGCTAGCTACTGATGCAAGAAATGCAGGTGCACACACCACACTTCCATAAGCAGCCAGCACATTAAAGACTGTCATCTCATGCACAGACAAGTTAATTGCATTTTAGAATCCTTTTGTAGCATGTTCCTTTGTTTCCATCCCTTTTTTCATTAGGAATAGTTCCTCAGTTTTATAATAAAATTAGCAGGCGAACATGTCAAATTTACTTAAAAAAAAAACCTCCTCAATCCTAGTTTATTTTTTTAAGTCTAAGTGAGAAGTGAAGGCATCTATGGAAAGGTAGAAAGGCATGGCATTCTGAATAAGCAGACCATTTTATTTAAACATTTCCACAAATCCAGCACACCAAGAGCCACAGCTTTGCTGTTCAAACTCCCCTCTCCAAGGAGCTTACAAGGTAACAGAAGAGGAATCAGTAACACACTCAAATACACTTAAAATACGCAACAGGTATTCTGGTGGCTTCCGCTGCCTTTAAAACCATCTACTACAGACCTATTTCAACAAGGAGGAGACATTTTGAAAAAAGCTACAAACAGAGAAAGTGGCAGCTGTGGAGCAGTAACACAGGCTACAGCAAAGCTGCAAGTCCCACCAGCGTGGCATTAGGGCCAGGACCCTCCGCGGCAGATCCACCCCATTGCTGAGCCATCGAGGCAGCAGTGTAGCCAAGCCCACAGACGCCCCTGGCAGCAGTGCTGACCCACAAGAGCTCTGCCAGGAGAGGGACTGATCTTTCTCCATATATCACTCACACCGACGTCTGTATCAAGAGAAATGAAGAGCTTCCACCCAGCCTTTTGAAAAGCAATATGGAATGCCGAAGCCAAGAAGAAAACACGCGAAACCACACACCTCCTCTGGCTGAGAGCAGGGTTCATCTCCTCAACTTTAATTTAAAGGAGCCTTCAACTCTTTCTCCCCAGTAAAAGAAAAAAATCCCAAGTGTTTCTTCCACCATAGGTCCTTTTGGTACTTCTAAAGTAAAGTGATTTGTCTGATTTCAGGACATGGGGAAAAAAAAAAAACCAACAGTTTCTCACAATTTGCTTTTTTCCCTTCATACTCAGTTAATTGCAGGCTGGAGTGTTTTTTAATAGGGGAGAAAAAAGCAGTGCATTTTAGCTAAATTACCTATGTCTGGTAGACAAAAAGATCTGAACTGCTGAGAATGACTGTGTATTCTTTACAACACTAGTAAAAAACCCTTCAACATAAACACCCTCCTAAAAAAATTGCTTGTATCACATTCTTTCAATTCTTTACAACTTAATGTAAAGCAGGGTGAGAAAGGCTATATTCAGTATTTAATGAGGATAAAACTTTAATCCTGAGTCACAAATAAGTACTCTGTGTTGAGAAAAAAAAAAAAAAAGTAAGTCTACAAGCTGGTATTTCTGTCTGTCAGCATGGAAACAACAGACTTGAGTTAAATACTGAGGCTGTCTCTTGAATACACAGGGACAGTTCAGCAGCCCAGTGCTGGACTCACAGCATTCAGCTGGTAAGCAAGGAGAGAACATCCATGGTACACAACACCTGTTAAAGGCCTAGATAGGAACTACAAAGTATTTTTTACTTCTGGCCCCTAACAGGCCAAGATACATAGTTCTAGAATGCAAACTGTGTCCTCTGTTTTGTTTTGTTTTTCTTTAATAATGGTGGAGCTGAGGTTCCTGCTTCAGATACCTGGTTTCTAAATCAGCTGAGGGTGAAGCTGCTACCTCTACCTAATGGAGATAATGGTTGCTCAGATAGCAGCAGATAGGGGTGGGAATAGCTCCCTACCAGAAGCAGGAAAATGTTTCACCCAGCTCTCTAAGATGTTTTGAACTACTCTGCAGAGATGATATGTAAGGGGAGCCCAACCTTCATAAGGAAGGAGTGGGGGAAAGGGCTGCTATGCACCCACAAAGCAAGTCACTCACCCACAAAGGGACTGAAGATATAAGAGAATCATAGCTAGATGAACCATGGCAATTTTCTGTCCCAGGGAATTGAGCCTTCCCATCAGTGCTTCCAGCCTATCTCTGTGCGCTGCAGGAAACCATCCTGGCTTGGAGTCAAGGCCAAACCCTTGAGAAGGAAGATTTTGGGTAAGTCAGAGGCAAGGCTTGCATGTGTTTCCAGTTGTGCTGGGAGCACATAGAGCAGAGGTCTAGAGTTCTCTCTAGTCACTCTGTTAGTGAGCCCAGGACACATAGTGTACTTTATAAAGGTGTCTCACAGGTAGCACAGATGCTCCTAAATGGTGCCCAGGACTGCCTCTACAGGTGACCCAGAAGCACTTCCTGATGGATGGATAATTACTTTGGGTGAAGGCAATTTCAGTGTTCAGGCATTCTAATCTTTCTACAGCACAGGAATTGAGAAAGTTTATTAAACATACACTGCAAAGGAATACACATCTATAACATCTATAACCACTTCTATCAGCACAACATTTTAAAATTAAATTTCTAAAAGCACAATATCTGAATTGTTCATTCTGTTTGAATGACCAATTATGGTTCATTACAGAAAATTTACAATGCAGTATTGTGAAATCCAGAGATAAGATTACACACTAGTTGCCACACAGATTTTTGTTAACACAGCCAAAGAAACTTTCCCTATCGCCTTTCTCTCACCATCTTAAAACAAAGGCCTACTTTACCAAACAAAAAGGGGACAGGTGAGAACCCAGGCCTCTCTGCCATCAACCTCTTGCCAAAAATATAGACCCCCAAAGACTAAATAAAGAAGCGCTGAGATGGGGACACCATCAGCACCTGAGAAGTAATTCTGGGCATCCTGTTGGACTTGACAGCTTTTGTATACTCCATCATCTTCTTTTCTGTTTCTCATCTGCACCAATAGCAGAAGTTACTAGGGTTGCTGCAGATGCTCTGCATCCACAGAGCAGTTCAGTCCTCGTGTTCTTTCAGAGACAATCATTGGCAGACCTATTTAGAGACTTATTCCTACTGCAAAGCAGCAAAGAAAAATTGGAAGTGGTTCCAAAAGAAATTTTCTGAAGTGGACAAAGGAGAATCTCCAGCTCCTACAGGGCCCAGACACGTACAATATTAACCCGTCGTGGAACCACCTCACTCTGACAACAAGCTTGTGCACCAGACATCAGGTCACCTGCCCTCAGCTCAGCACAGTCCAGCAAACACAACCAGAGCGCTCACACAGGAGCAGAAGGCAGGCAGGTGTAGAGAGCGCGGGACTCCAGGACGGTTTGGATGGATGAGAGATCTCTGAAGTCAGGTCTTGGAAGATGTGGTTTATTAAAAGGGGGAAAGGCCCTGCTTGGAGTTGCCAGGCGCAACTTGTGGCAGGCCCAGGGGGAGAGGGAGAGAGAGGGAGAGGGAGAGAGAGAGAGGGAGTGAGGGTTCCAGGTGAGGGTCCCAGGGAAGGTCCAAGAGAGGAAGGTCCAAGAGAGGAAGGTCCAAGAGAGTGTCCGGTCCCTCGGGCACACCTTATCAGGGGGCTTCAAGGTGGGCTGGAACAGGACTTGGGCCAATGGGGTCACAGATATCTGATACTTCAGGGGAGGGTCACAGGTGTGGGATGAACCATACATTGGGGGTGAGACAGAGCATTCCATTTGACCCTTGGACCTATCTGCAGGTAAAGGGCATTGTTTAATCAGAAGGGGGATTGCTTTCAGCCTGGCTATATTATTGTTTTCTAGTTATTCAGTAGTTAAGGTTTGTTATTTCAAATCTAGTTCTCATCTCAATGTCTGTATTTTCCGAATCTTTTGCCAGGCAATCATATTTATAAGGTTTTCCTATTTCATCTTCCCCAACAGGCAGGTGTGTGAGCTCTGCAGTATTACAGATCTTGTATCTGTTGGTGGTAACCTTCTAATTTAGATGAAAATAACGGGACATGGAGAGGAACACCTTCCCCCTTCAGCCTCTGCATGGTTCCTACAATTACACGGTGCTGCAGAGCAGTACCAACTTTAACAGCCAGGCCTGTCACCAAAGGCTTCCTCAAGCAAAAGAAATCCAAGTTGCCATTTCTCTCTTCTTTGGCTTATGCCATGATCAGAGGGTATTCTGGTGCTGATTTGACAGAACTTCTTATGAAGATGAAGTTAACAAACATAAAAATGAACTAATTTATCTTAATTAAATACACTACCCTTACAGAACCAAATTAACAAAACCCCCAAGCCCACAGAAACAACAACAAAACCCCAACCTGCAGAAACAAAGAAAGAAACCCAAAATCACTGCCCTGAGCACTATAGATTAATTGTACTCCAAAGATATTTCAGAAACACCAGCAATTATAAGCTATCCGACTTCGCCTGCCCAAAGAGCAGATCCGAAATACATGCAGGTTAATAAAAGCTATATAGCATTTCTTCTAAATTTCTCTCAAAAGAAGAATTTACAATTTTTCTACCTGGCCACAAGCCATAAAGCAAGCTTAGAGAAAAGATTTGTATTACAATTAAAACATACTGAGCAGTCAAAAAGTTGAGCAAAACTCACCTTAAAAGCCTGTAACAAAGTGATTTAAAATAATATTCAGGAAGAACAAGCAGGTTGCCAGAGAAAGGATAATGTTCTCAAAACTGGGTGCTCCTTTATGATCCTAAATCCAGTATTAGGAGGCTTATGTCAAAGTGGCTTATTAAAAATGAAGACTGACATTATTTTGCTGGCAGAGGAGATGTGTTAGGTCATCTCCAGCATGTGTAGATAGATACTACAATTCTAACAGAGAGCACTGCAGACGGATGAGCTAAAAATAGACCTTTTCTGTATCTACTCTGTGGATACAGAAACTTAGTCTGATACAGAGTATTGCAGAACAGATATAATGGTTTTTATCCTGAAGATTTACAGCTTCTCTCTCATTTGTGTCCCAGAAAGGTAACAGAAGTGTTATATTCCTCTTCATATACTGTTTTTCTTTCACTGTACCCAAGTCCCGTTTGCTTTTACTTTTATCTGCAGCACTAGCACATGTGGCCCACAGACAAGAAGGCACCTGATAGGACTGACACCTACGCTGATTCATGGGTGGCCAGTTGTCTGAATTACCACTTATGAAAAGGGACAAAGTGATTGCCTAGCGGCAGTGATACCACTGCATCTGCTGGGACACATCTACTTATCCAGGTGGCTGCCTCCTAAGGAGCAGCCTTTGGAAGCCCACCAACTGGAGGCCCACCATCACCTCCCACCCTTAAGTCCACCCTGAGCTCTCCAGGTGCACAGTCCTGTTGCTCCTACTACAAGGTGATGCTTCTCAGTACAGAACAAAGAAGCCTGCGAAACAGAGTCACCACCAGACCTCTTCAGGAAAAACATGTCTCGGAACACTTTATCCTCCAACTCAGACCAACACTAAGAACAGCAAGCATCATGATCATTATCACTAGCTGAAATACACAAGTCAGCAAAGTTTCAATCCCCTTATTTCTCTGTTGGGGACTGGGGTTTGCTTGGGTTGTGTCAGACTTTTCAATTGTTCCATAATAACTTGCATTAGCAATACTGTTGCTGGAGCAACTGACATTTGCTAGTATTGCACTTCCACAGAGCAGCACCCTTGTTACAGTTTCAACCCTAGAATTGAATTCTATTTAGCATTAATAGATACTTGTGCTTTTGGGACTACAAACCCTTTCTTTGACATATTGCCTTATGATTTTGTGTTTAAGGCAGAGTGATCAAACATATGCACTTTAAATAGATATACATAGCTTTTTTAAAAGTGCACTTCTCAGATAGCAAGTTATCAGCAAAATAGAAACCCATCTATCAGTTTAACCACCGCCTTTTAAACAACAAGGAAGGAAGAGGAGACTTAAGCCCAGTTAGCAGAAGTGTAACAGAAAGTTACTATGGCACTCTCTATGTTGTTCTTTACGCTCTATGGAAAGTCTGTGAAATGTTAAAGTGAAGCCAGGTCTCAGCAGAGCTTTACCAGCATGGAGGTTAACCATGTCAGGTAGGAACTGAATACACTGAACATGCTTCCTAGGGGTGTTCGCCATGAAAAAGCAAGAGTCAGTTTGTTTGGGAGGGAGAACAGCATGTATTTTATATATTTGATATAGTAAGATGTAAGAATTCCCTTTTTTAGTGCATCACAACAATAAGGGGACTCATTTAGAAGGCAATTATATTGGGGAACAATCTGTGAAGGCAAAATTATTTAAGTGAGGGCACACCTAGATTGAGCCAATTATTCTTTTTTGGATGCTGCCAGGGAGGCTGAAAGAGATATAGCACAGTGCCTTTCCTAAGACAAAACTTCAGCATTTGCACATCAAAATGGGAACCTAACAATCCTTTCACAGATCAGGAACTGCATGTTAGAGCAAACTAATTTGAGTTTAATGAGAGGCAGAATCTCTCCAGCTGAACAATTTCTCATTTCCCACGCAGCTCATCAAAACACATACCCAAATGCCCTTGATGCCCTGACACTTGTACTGCATGCATTAGCACACCCACATACACAAGATTTTCACCATAAACGAAGACACTAAAATGATCGTAAAACATCATAAATGAACTTTCCAAATGTGCCAACACTAGGGTAATATCTGAACATCTTCAATACTACCTTACCCTGTCTCTTTTCCGATCAATACAGACAGTTAATCTGCTGTCTCCTGGGCACTCTTCAGCTGCTAAGCATTATCATGCCAGTGCATCACTTACTTATATGCCCAGTTGTTAATTTGTCAGTTTTCAGCAATGAACATATGTGAAGTACACAGCAGTGCAGCAAAGAGATCAGTGACTACGAACAAATTGGGATGGTTTAAGGGAAGCATCAGCAGAGGAAAATTCCACTGCTTTGCAAGCAATCACATAGCTCTCAAGAGCAGTAGTACTCATCGAGGAGGAAACGCTTCACTTTCCCCCTCCCCTGGAGTGCTGAATTTCTCATGTGTGGTTACCCTCAATATGCTTATCCCGACCATCATCCAGCAGGTGCTTCCCACGGTTCAACAGGAGCAGATTCCGCTGGCGAAGAAGTGCCCCCGGCGCTTATGGCAGCAGCCAATCACCAGCAGATAAATAATTTTTCGAATGGATGGCTGCTTTTCACTGCAACCCACTATGCTCTGCGTAGCAAACTGCGCACCAAGCGCAACCGTGGAGCTCCCCAAGGAGCGAGGGCTCTGCGTCCCCAGTTCAGGCTCACCCGCTGCCCTCTGCACCAGGCACCAACAGCACCAGGGAGAGCAGACCAGCACCATGAACATTATTCTGCAGAGCCCAGCTCCTCTGGACCATCAGCCCCACAAAAGCAGGGGAGACACACAGCTTCTCCTGAGGGATTTACTTTCCCTTTACTCACATCCACGGAGAAGAGGGGCCTGGAGTGGGCGAACTCAACTCAGCAGAGCCCTCGGTGCACCAGGAGGGCTCGGGATGAGCCGCAGACAGTGTCAGGGTGTCTGGTCGGAGTCACTGCGGTCAGTCGGGATCCGCAAACGCGGGCCGCAGGTGACAGCAGCGCGCCGACAGCCAGGGAGCAAACCCGGAGGCAAAACACGCTCCTTTCCGCGTGGTGCGGCCACAGCGCGGCGAGGACAGCGCGATGGCGCTTTCCAAAGTCATCTCTGCGATGACCTGCACGGCTCGGCACCCCCGGCTGCTGGAAGTGCGGCCGGCGAGCTGCCTTTCTGCGGCGGGGAGGGTCACTGGAGCGCTGTCCCCGGCAGCGCGGCGCACCTTCCCGCAGGACATCGCTCCGCACCTCCCCGCAGGACATCGCTCCGCACCTCCCCGCAGGACATCGCTCCGCACCTCCCCGCAGGACATCGCTCCGCACCTCTACCGCAGGACATCGCTCCGCACCTCCCCGCAGGACATCGCTCCGCACCTCCCCGCAGGACATCGCTCCGCACCTCCCCGCAGGACATCGCTCCGCACCTCTACCGCAGGACATCGCTCCGCACCTTCCCGCAGGACATCGCTCCGCACCTCTACCGCAGGACATCGCTCCGCACCTCCCCGCAGGACATCGCTCCGCACCTCCCCGCAGGACATCGCTCCGCACCTCTACCGCAGGACATCGCTCCGCACCTCCCCGCAGGACATCGCTCCGCACCTTCCCGCAGGACATCGCTCCGCACCTTCCCGCAGGACATCGCTCCGCACCTCCCCGCAGGACATCGCTCCGCTGCCGCGCGGGAGGCTGCGGAGCGCATGTCCCCCCTCAGTGTCCTCCTGTCCCCAACCCCAGGAAAGGCGCCGGCAAGAGGAAGGGGTCCAGGAGCGCCGGCGGAGACAGTCGGGCTCTGCGGCGAGGGGCTCCCCCTGCCCGGGGCTCGGCCTACCGGGCGCTGCCGCCCGCCGGCCGCAGCGGCTCGGTGCTCCTCCGGCGGCACGGAGGGGCGCGGCCGGTACCGGGCCCTGCGCCGCCCCCCGCCCCTCCCGGCACCTGCCGGGGCTGACACCGGGGGCTGAGGCGGTGCCACGGCCCCGGCCGGACTCACCGTAGATCATGGCCAGGCCAGTCTCGTGGAGAAAGCGGACACGCCGGTGCTTGAAGAGCCAGATGGTGAGGATAGTGAGGGTGAGGAGCAGGATGAAGGTGAGCAGGCTCACGCTGTCCTGCCGGTGGCTCTCCTCCGCCTCCTTCTCGGTGGCGAGCTCCTCCATGGCGCTGCTGCTGCCGCCGCTCCGTTCCGCCGCTCGCAGCCCCCCGGCTGCCAGCAGAAGCAGCGAGAGCAGCGGGAGCCGGCGGCGCGGGGGCTCGGCCATGCCTGCGGGAGCCGGGATGCCGCGGCGCCCCGTCCCACTCCCGCGGCGGCGGCCCACGGGCACTGCCCACCGCCCGCCGGGGGAGGGAGCGGGGAAGGAAAGAAGGACGGCGGGAGGGAGCGGCCCCGGCGCGGAGGAGCCCGCCCGCCGCCGCCTCCCCCGGCCGCTTAAAGGCGCAGCCCCGCCGGGCAGCGAATGCCGGTCCGCCCCAAGGCCGCGGTGTCGCTGCTTCCCCCGCGCCTGGCCCGGCCAGCCCCGCCCGGCGGAGGTGTAGGGGGTGGGCGAGATTTCCCCCCGCCCCCGCGGGGCTGGTTCTGCTCCGGGAGCTCCAGGTGCCGCCCCGGTGGCGCGGGCGGAGCTGCGGTGCCGGTGCCGCTCTCCCTCTCCCTCCGCGCGGTGCGCAGCGAGCGTGTGAGCGGCCCTGGCACCGGGGCGGTGCTGAAAATCATCACCGCAGAGCCCGCCCTGCCATGGCCGGGCTCGAACTGGACCAGGAGGGACGGTCCCCGTGAGATCTGGCAGGGAATAAGCGCTGTAGTCTTTTTTTTAATTTATTTTTTTATTTTTTTTTTAATACGTCATAGGAAAACTTACTAAATGTAAATTGCTGACTTAGAGGTTTTCATCCAGGTACATCCTACTAGACATTTGCTTCTAGGAAACAAGACAATTGTAGGAAATGAATAGCGAGCTAGTCGGCAATTTTCAATTGATTTTTTCTTTCTGAAAAGAGAAAGAGCATATGTTTACTGTTTGAAAATCGTCTCGAGTTAGGGGAAGGAAAGAAAAGTCACTTTTTGCAAACAACCCAAAATCAGCACTTTCTTCCTTAGCTTTTTTTCCTTTTTCTTAAATGAGTCACAACCTCTTTAAAAGATGAAACAGATGAAACATTGAGCAGTGAAATTGTTTGGGTTTAAAGAAATACAAACTGCTGTAAAACTGGGTTTGTGTTTTCTTTTGGGGTTTTCTTGGTCAGTTTTGTTTTTTTGTTTTACCAGCTTTGGCAGGGGAGTGCTTTGCCTTTTTCTACCAGAGGAATACCCCCCAGCTTCCAGTGGTGGTGTAAGCAGTGCTGACATTTCTGCTCCTGGGGCCTTTCTCCCAGAGCTATTTTCAATCACAACATCTAACATGTATTTTTTGCCATTATTTTGCATAAAAAGAAAGCACAATAGCTTTGGCCACATCTTTAATTAGTTACATGCCAGGTCTTATCTCCTTTAGCGTTGTGCTCTTTCTTAACATTGTTGCCATGTTTCTGAGGGTATTTATTGGGATGCTCTAGTTACAAGAAACTTTTATCTCCTGCTAATGCAACTGGAATTGTCTTTGTGTCATATGCTATTTCTTAGAAATTCCCTTTCATAAATATCTCAAGATGACAGCTATGTAAATCTACACTTACATTTATATGTAGCCCTTTTAAAGAAAATATTTATGCAAACTCTCCTTAACAACCTTAAAAATCCAGCGTACTTAGGTGCAATTATATTTAAATATTTGTGCACGACTGAAAGCTTACTTTGATAGTGCCGTCATTTGTAAACCTCTTAGAGATGAAAAGAAGTAATTTGCCTTGAAGACCTAGCTCTTAAACCTATGTGAACCATTAAAATTACTGCCTCAAGGCTGACTTATGTTAAATCTCATATTCAAAATTAACATTTCTGGTATAATGAGAGCATTATACCACTAAATCTTTACTGTGTATCTTTAGGATATACAGTCTACATACAATGTAACATATATCTTCAGGATATAACAAGCTAAAGGCCTCCTAGCAGACTAGAGTTATGCACTGCAGTGCTAAGTATGTGCAATTCTAATAAAGTTGTAAAATAAAAAACTGGATAGCAATAGCAGAGGCTCTCCTCTGTGGCGTTAGTTTTTATGTGCTGCATAGTGCTGGGCAAAGTCTGTCACTATGTGATGGCTCTTTTTAAGGAGACAATTTCCATGTATATTGTAATTTCATCCACCTCTCAGCTAAGCTGCAGTCAGGGTCTTAAGTTACTTCCTGCCAAGTCTTCCACCAGTAACCTGTGTTTTAACCTTCTACAGTTCACTGCATACTATGCCTTTTGCTCTCCATTCAACAATGAAAAATGTCGTAACATTTTATTAAATACTTAAGGATAGTAGACAAATTTTCCTATTTTTTCCCCCCAGCTGAACTCTGTTGTTTATGGAGGAAAGCATTCACCCATGGTTTGACATATCAGTGTGTCAGTACCATCAGCTCAAGCCTTGAACTCCCACATTCACATTTACCCATTTTTTTCACTGCTCTCCTGCCCCTGTAGCCTTGTACAGGTATCACCTTGTCCTAGGAATCTTCCCCCGATTATTTTTATCAAATTAAAAATATAATGTTCACTACTGTTGTATGCAAAAGTGAGTACAGCTTATTCTTTCTCTGGACTGTGTGGGTGTAACTAAATCCTGTATGCAAAATGGTGATGGGAGCATGACTGTTTCTGTCTGTGCAGAGCATCAAAGTTTAATAGTGATGTAATTGACTTCTCTTCAACTCTGTGTTCCATCTAATAAGTTGTTGCCAGGGAACTTGATATGCAGAGCATATTTGATTTGTACAGGCCATAACTTGCTGCCTCTTTACACTCATGGATTGGTATCATGGTGCATAAATACTTAAACTGATTCAAGCAGCATCATCTAGAGTGTATGCTATCAACTAAGGAAAAAAGATATCAAGTTGAGCTTCTTTATACATCTCTGTAAACCTGGCTGCATCCTTGTAAGAGGGTTGTGTTGACACAGCTCAGCTCCTTGCAGTGGTGTAACTCCCAGATCTCCATGCTGATTTCAGTCCATTAGGAGTATCAGTAATCTCACCTCAAGGGGTAGCTCCACCACTGTAACAGCCCTGCAGTTACAGTTTTTCTTCCAGATTACTTTTGGCAGGCCTCTACCTGCCTTCCCAAGCTGTTCTGCACTAAAACTTCATGTATTCTACAGGTGGGATCTCTGCCTGACAGCCACCACATATGTTGCAGAAGTCAGCCTGCCTGCTTAGCAAAACTGACATTTGATTCTATTCCTGCTTTCTATCCATTTGTTAACTTTGATCTGGACCCAGGCAGAGTTCTTTGATCTGCTTGCTGTTTGAGAGGCCTATCTCGAGGCAGAAGCCATGATGTGTGCTTTGGGAGATGGAAGGCCAAATGGATAACTGCAGAGGTATAAAAAGTTTCAAACTAAACTATAAGACGGCAATGAAATAGGTCACAGGACAAAACATAGCCATTCCACAGAGTTCAGCCATACTTGGAGGGATGTAGGAGGATTTTTGTATTAAATGCTAATAAATATTTACATTTGTACATAGTTGGTAATTGACTTGCAGGATTGAGTCACAGGAGTCTGGCCAAAACACCACAGAGACTGATATGGTTCAGCCTACGCTTTGCCTACTAGTCTTGTCTAATTAAATTGTTCATTCTGCCAGAAGCAACATCAAAGAGTCCATTCAGCATTTTTATAGCTTTGTTTGTCAAGAAAGTAACTGTTATCACATGAACTGATACACACTTCAGGTTTATTCATATTCCCAGAGTTGAATAATGTCATGTAAGGCAAGTGCAAGGCCCTATTTTCAGTCACTCTCTCTCCAGCTGTTGGTGGTAACATCATGCACTCCTTGTCAATCACACTGGAGAACTGGTGCTCTATTGAGCCCTTTTCTGTATTATGCAAGTCTGTTGAGACTGGCCTTTTGTGCTGGTGAAAGCAGCAGTTTTGAGACTCACTAATCTAGCATGCTGTTGTAGGACCCATTCTGGTACAGAAAGGTCCAGCTGTTGCTTGGGCTTATAAAAAATGGAAAATCAAACAAATCCTTATCTTAATACATGGCATGCTTATGCAACTGCCTTTGCACACTCACATTTTCTAGCATACTAATCCAGAATGCAGTAGCAAGTTGATTAGCTGTCAGATCAGCCTTGTAGAGCAGCTGCCATGTCAGCCACTCTTCTTTCTTCCCCTTTTTTTCTCCTTTCTTCCCTTTTAGGCCAAACCTTCCCATCACTGTGCTTTAAAATGGCAACCCATTTTGGACCTATGGCTAACTTCTGGCACCAGTGGCATCATCGTGTGGGCAACTCTCCTGTGTCCATGTAAGATATCCACATACCCCAGGATCCCATAAAACATGCCCTATTGAGATGTGAGGTTAAAGACAACTAAGTGTTCTGCAGTTGAATTCTGAAGAACATGTCATGTTTTTACTGAAAACCATTTATTTTCAAATCTCCAGCTTGTTGAAGGTGCTAACAATTGTGACACATTTCTGTGCTTGTACCAGTTCTGCAGAGGTGTCATATAGCTGAGAAAATGTCAGGACTGCCATTTTCCATCAATGCAAGTGCAGAAATCAAAATTAGCCTTTTCAGTAGACAAAGTCTAGCTAGAGTAAAAGCTGTTTTGTGCTATTTGCAAGAAGCAGTTGTCAGTCATTGTGCAGCCACATTTCACAGCTTTTGAGTCGTGGTAAACTTTCAAAGTGTCTGAGAGGGATATAACTAGAAATTTCATCTATGTAAGAGTGCTCTGTCATCGCCCTTGTACCCAAACAGATTTATTTCCCCTTCTAGCTGTATGTGATATTAGCAAGTGTCATTCTACTAGGGTAGGGGCAGAGCAGGTTGTCTCTTTTTCCTCAGAAGAAGGCAGTTCATTACCCTTTGCAGGTGCACATCAGGGTTATGACTTTCAAAGCTGCAATCACTCAAAGAAGAAGCTAAGCAATCATTCTTCTCATCACTTCCCACCATGTTCCCCATAAATATTAAAACAAGTGAATATCACAGCTCAGCAAGTGCCACAACTCAACCTGTGCCAGCAGAGTCTGAAAAAGACATTCTGGAAAAAGAGTAAGTGAGCCCCCATTGAGACATGTGAATTATGATTTGACCTTGTGCACAAAAGAAGGAGCTATGTGAACATCATTTGAAACTGCAAGCATGCACATAGATGCTCTGTTAGTGACAGCTGTCACTTGACCACTACCAGAAACAGTGTCTGCAAGAGGTTTCCCTGAATGCAGTTCAGAAGCATAAAGGAGGAAAGATTGGGGAAAATGTGGGTACAGTGTTGTGGCATTCAAATTTTTTTTGTAAAATACTTCTCTTCCATATTTACAAAATTATACAAAACCTTATGGAAAAAAAATCAAAACTGAAAAAAAAAAAAAACCACAAAAAAAACCCCAAAGCCCTCTGTTCTCTTCTTGATAGAGAAACAGAAAGTCAAAATTATCCTTCATTAAATCTTGACTATGTTCAATATGTATGCCTGTAGGCATTGCACAGGCTAGAAAATGAATCTTAGTCAGTAAAGTTATGCTAAGTATCTTGGCTTCATCTGAATTAGGAGCTCAGAGGCATAGTGAGACATTGGACAGAAAAAGGTTAGATCTGTCCTGAAAAGTTATGTCTGAAGGTGCTTATTTTTGCTCTTGTTCTGGAAAGAAGTGATCAAACAGGAAAATTCTAGCTTCTCCTACAGGAAAACAAGTTTTCCTAGAAATATGAGATCCTAAAACAACCATGGATAAATGACTTCCATCATGCTGGACAGCAGCTGCTCTGCAGTTTAGAAAGAAGCCTAGAGGTTTGAGGCATAACTAGATGTAAGAAGGTATAACTTGGCTGGCATAGGCTCTAGTTCTGCTGAAAGAGCTGAATTATTAACAGTATACTAATACAGTCAATTCATACAATCAAAGCAATTTTCTGCACAAATTGGAAATAACTAAGGGAGACAGAATGTCAGATAACTGGCCAGAAAGCACAGGATGGCTGAGGTTGGAAGGGATCCCTGTAGTCCATCTTGCCCAACCCCCCTGTTTAAGTAGAGACTCTTAGAGCTGGCTGGCCAGGACCATGTACATAGAACCTTTAAACAATTCCAAGGATGGAGATTCCACAACCTCTCTGGGCAACCTGTGCCAGGGGTCAGGCACCTTCAGAGTAAAAACTGTTCTGATGGTCAGAGGGAGCCTTCCGTGTTTCAGTTTTAGTCCATTTCCTCTGGTCCTGCTACTGAGCACAACCTGCCTCCACTTTCTTTACAATTTCCCTTCAGATATTTATAGACATTGATGAAATTATCAATAGATGATAAAATGAAATTAGATTATCAATTATGAAATTGTGAATGCAATACCTATTTTAGCAACAATAATCATCTCCAGAATGGCAAAAGTCTGAGAGTGGTGTTTCAAAATCAAACTTAAATTGTAAATTTGTATTTACTTTGGAAACTAAAAATTTTATTTATGATTGATCAATACCAGCTCATTTTGAGTTCCACACAATTTGGGAGAACTCCGAGTCAGGGAAGCAGAAGTGGCTGCCTAGCTGAAAGATGAGGATTAGACATAAGTCCAAAACAAGACCAGGTGATGCCAGTACTGAGAGGTGGCTGTTCCTTTCCAAGAATAACCAAATTTGGGCTGGTCAGGCAGTGCTGTGGACAAATTTTAGCTTCTGGTGGACTCTGGCTAATACCAATGGGAAGCTCTAAAGTGAAACATGCTGGCTCCAACAGTAGAACCTTCTCACCACAGATCTGCAGCTATTGGAAAATTTATGATAATAGGTCTGGGCCAAGTTGTGTCAGAATGAGATGTCGAATAGCTCCCTAAAACATTGGACATGCAGCTTTCATGGGGATGATGCAGATAGGGGTATTTTTTATTTGGTTGATTGCTAGGCAGCTGGCCAAAGGCAAAGAGGAGAAAGATACAAAAGACTGAAATCAAAAGACAGAGAGTAGTTGTCAGCTGCTTCGAGGTGCAGTCAATATAATTGCAGACTGTAACCCCAAGACAGGAAACATCCAAGACAGATGTGTTGGTGGAAACAGCATCACAGCAGTCAGGTCAGACACAACTGGTATTGTAGAAACAGATGCCACCTACAGTATTGTAAGGAAGGATTTGATGTTATACTGCACTGTCTTTACCTGTTTATTCCTTGTTTTAGTAAATAGAGTATTTCATTCTATAAGAAGGTTTTTCATATTAAAATTATTTGCATATTCCCAGTTCCTCATGCTTCCCCTGTTGTGTGCTAGCCGAGATAAATTCCAGGTTTGAGCAGTAGAATAGGTGGGGTGATCTACTGTGGTGTAGTTCCTACTTGCATACAAAGCTGGGACATCTAGAGGCCAGAGCAGTGTCTGCAGATACTGTGAGTACAAATACATCTACTGGATGTGGGTATTAGAGCATTTTCCAAAAGCAGCTAAGACAATAAGTACATGGCATGACCTCTAGTGGTATTAAGCCCAAGGCACTGTCAGAGTCACGCATAGCAGTTTCATGCTGCTGGGGAAAAGCCAAGGTCCCAGAAGAACTATCACATATGGGATAGCTCTGTGCTGCTGTACCCCACCTTACTGCCAGATTTATGCCAGCCCCAGTTTTGGCCCATTGCCAGGGTAAGACTGAGAAAAGTTTTTAATTCAGCAAAAATTCCAAACACTCAGCAGAGTGAATGTTTTGCAGCAATGTTTTCATTGTCAACTAATAACACATTGTCATTAATCTTTCCTGGTGTCATGGTTTCACCCCAGTCAGCAGCTCAGCCACTTGCTCACTCCTTCCACAGTGGGATGGAAAAGAGAATCAAAAGGGTAAAAGTGAAAATACTCTTGCGTTGAGACAAAAACAGTTTAATAGGGAAAGCAAGGGCTGTGCAAAACAAAACAAGGAGTTAATTCACTGCTTCCCGTGGAGAGACAGGTGCTCAGTCATCTCCAGGGAAGCTGGGCTTCATCACACATAACAGTGACTTGGGAAAACAAATGCCACCACTCTGAATGCACCCGCATCTTATTTTAGTTCTGCCCAGCTTTACATCCCGAGCATTAAACCGTAAGGTGTGGCATATCCCTGTGGCCAGCTGGGGTCAGCTGTCCCAGCTGTGACCCTCCCAACTCCTTGTGCACCCCCAGGCTCCTCCCTGGTGGGGTGAGGAGCAGAAAAGGCCTTGACTCTGTGCAAGCACCGCAGAGCAATAAGGCAAATATCCCTGTGTTATCAACACTGTTTCCAGCACAAATGCAAAACACAGCCTCACACGAGCTACTATGGAGAAAATTAACTCTATCCTGGCCAAAACCAGCCCACCTGCTATTATCTTCATGTAGAGAAATAAGGAACATGGAAGCACCAGTGCAAGAAGGAATGACAATGAGAACCAGAAGGTAAAATTGGCAGTGCTTTTTCTGCAGTGACTCAGAAAGTCAAAGAAGAGTAAGGACATCAGCAGAAGAATAATGTTCTGATTCCCTGTTTTTGTGGGTTCTATTTAATTGAAGAGGTGCAGCTGTCATTGCTGAGATCCTCTCAGAGGGTCTGGAATCCCCACAGCTTGGAAAAAAAGGCTAGAAATGATCTGCTGCTAACTAGGATATCAACTTTGGCAGCAGGGAAAGGCAGGCCCAGGTCTGCCAGAAAGAAGCTATTACATGAAGTCGAGGTGGAGATGGCAACAAGTGTGGCAAGAGAAGACACTGAACACCTAATCAGCTGTGTGATTAGGGAGCCAGGCTTCCCCACAGGACTGGCTGCGGAAGCCTTCTCTCATGAGTTGCTGATGCAGCTTCTGGGTGAAACAAACAGGAGGTTGCTGGACACCTTGAGACAGACAAGTTGGGTTCTTCAAAGCTATGGAGCCTGTTCCCATGGTTTCCCTTCTCAAACATCATATTCTGTGTCCCCTGAGACATGCAGAGTGTGCAATGAGTCAGTCCCCAACAGCCCATCCAACAAAATTGTTTCAGTGCTCTGCTACAACTGAGAGAGGTGCGCTCACATTTTGATAAAGTGCTCATTATGGAAGGCATATTTTGTTTCATTTGCCCTTAAATTTGGTTTCACTCCCATTCTGGCGTTTGGGATTTTCTCTAGTGCTCTTCGTCTACATTCATGGCACCAGGCTATTTTGATGTTTTCTAATTATATTCCTGTTGCTTTCTATTATTTACTCTTTAGTCTTTTTTTGTGTAAATAGAGAGAGGGACTTCAAAGCAAACTATTTTAAAAAGAAGTAATTTTAAATAGGCATTGCAATATTGACCTCAAGCCAGTTTAATCCAGAAAATTAACATTGTGCTTACCATAACTCATTTAAATTCTAACATTTTTTTTATGCCTGAATAAGATCTCAAATGGATTTTTTTCAGGGTATGATCCAGGGTTATTTGCTTACTATATTTATCTCAATAGATATGCCACCTTTATAAATAACAAGTGAGTATAATTTAACCAGCTGTTTGAAGCTGAGTTGTTATAGCAGGCACCTCTTTAACATGTGAATTGATTTGAACTTTTATTGTGTGTGTGAGCTGATTTGACTTAGCTGCTTTCCAGATGTAAGCCATTTCTGGCATGGACTGTGGTTTCATTTATGTAAAGCACGTATAACTTAGAACTCCTGGAAATAATCAATGACAAACAATTGAACATAAGAAGTGTGATTAACCTAAAACAGCCTTGCCTAAAGTTTTGGTGTCTGTGTCTGTGTTCATCATTCTTTGTTTGCTTTACTAAGGAAAAAAAATTGGAAGTTGAGATAGGTCTGGCTAGCTACCATGCAAAAGTGCTTATCAGAGATGAATTGCCACCCCCACATTATTTTCCATGGCCTACAAAAAGATTGCTTTGGGTGACAAACTGAGAGCCCCATATCTAACAAGTAGACCTACCATACTATGGCTGAGGAAGTCTACCCAGGACTCCAGTGACGGATTCCAGTGAACTGTGAACTGAAAAAGAAAAAAAAAGGCACTTTTTGATCACTTGCCTGTACTGAAGATGTTCAGCCACTAACAGAAGTACAGGAGAGACAGATTCTTCCTTATATAATTAAAACCAGGGACAGCTATTAGATTGTTTTTCTGGGTACATAGGTCCTGGTCAATAGGTCTGAAACAGAGTAAAGTGTGAGTCCCAAACTCAGCTGTCATTATTGGATTTTGGTTCTTTTTTTTTTTTATTTGGCTTTGTCCTGATGCCTTTCTGGATGAAAATTTTTAGAGAGTTTGAATAACCCCTGAGCTCCTAAAGAGAGAAGCATTGAGAATCATCAAAACAGCAGAAGGTTGAACGAGAAATTACTTCATTTGCTCTAAATCAAAGATATTCACCATTTTCACAATGCTCAGTGGCCAGCTCTGTATCAGTTTCTCGTGACTTGGCTGTGCTTCCCCTCTTTTGACTTTTAACTCTGGACCCATTTGCCTAACTACATGCAGGTCATGTGTAGTGTACTTAATGCTGTTTATGATCACAGGATTCCTTTGGCATTTCACCTTACAGTACTAGAATTTATACTTCGCTCTAGAGAATAAGTCTATTTTTGCAAGAGAACATATTTTTCATTCCACTTCAGTTCCTCTGTCTCTGAGCATTTTATTTACTGATTTCCATAGTGAACATTTTCACTCATTCAGTGCAAAATACATTATTTGAAAACCAGTCCTAGTGTGAGTGTCCCTAATAGCCAAGCAAGATCTAGAGTTTAATCTCTTCCCAATAAGAATTACTTCAGTATTTTCTTTCCATCTGCTGTCTCTGCAGTATCCCTTGCTATTTTTTATTATCAACAGTTTAACTAATTTATTCCTCAGAGTCTTACAGTGACACAGCACTATTTCTAAAAACAGTGTCTAGAATGTTAATTGCACATTCTGCTGAAAGACAGAAAGGGAAGAAAAGGCAAAACAAGTAGAATCCTATTTTTTTTGTTTACTTTAACAGCAGGATTTTTTTCACACTTAACACTGAATATTTAAATGTGCAGTTTAGATCTGATTACTGGCTTATTACTATGCTGATGAAATTTTATAAAGTCTCAACCTGTGTGAGAAGTGCTCAGGCTTATAGATTCCTGTATAATTCCCTAAAGTTAATGTAGGCAGACTACTGCCTTACTGCAGCCTTTCAGTATATTTTGGCAGGATTACAAGGTTCAGATGAGTGATTTTTGTCTACGTTTTTGTTGAGGATCTCACTTTTCTCACTTTTTTCCAGTCTCACTGGGAGCATCAGACAGCCACTGCTCACACCCACAAGAACAATACGCATGGCAGGTTGGCGCCAGAGATAAAGACGTCCCACAAAACTAATGTTAAGAGCTTCAGATTGGAAGAGCATCAATAAACTGTGCAACAAAGTAAAATGAAACTTCAGATAGACAAATTATGATTAATTCTGCAATAGCAAATTAACACTTTGCCACTTCAAATTGCCCATTTATCATGCTCTGGTGCACCAGAATTAGGAGGACAGTCTCTACCCCAGGTCTCAGCAATCCTTTTTCTGTGCCACAGCAGCAGCTGAAACCAACAGTGAAAGAGGATTTGTATTATGTCAGATATTAAGCAAGAAAACAGAACATACAGTCAAAAAGGCTCTAAAATGCCAAATGATAAGACCAAACCACTTTTACCCAAGTGTTTTATGGATTTTTCTGCATTAGGACTATGACAGAGGGAAACTTTCTCTGACCCTACATTTGCAACAATGCTCCACTGAGCACCCCAATGTCAGATGCTAGAGACCTGGACAAAGTAACTGGAGACAGTGCTGGCAGATGATTTTGTCAATTTTGCCTCAGATTCATGGGGAATCAGAGCACCTCTCACTTTTACCACAAATAAAGGATAACTCTAAGCTTGGGAAAAATTTAAGGGCTGCTGGGCCATGATGCAGCAAGCTGTTAAAATGCATTTTAATTTTAACTATGTGTCCAACTCTTCGCACTCCCTCAAATCCCTCTGAAATCTATAGATTTTAGCACGTGCACACATGCCTTGCTGAATCAGCACTGCAGCTTGTTTTCTGAATTGTTGCCCTATTAAACATGAATTAAAGAGATATAATTCATAAACTTCAATGTAACTACATTGCATTTTCATTTAACATTAAACTGAAGGGTCTGTCTGCTTCAGCTAGAGGCTCAGATGGAACACAAGGCTTTCTGGCAACCTGAATGTTGGGCAATACCCTCATTATGGCAGCTCTCTTCATATCACAAAACTGGATCTCAGATATAGACTCTTGTGTGAGATCTATCAACCTGTAAGTGTTGCATAAGGATAAGCTTTGTAGCTGAAAACTTAATTGTGCTCTATTGGAGTAACTGCACCCACTACATTAGCAGCCCTTAAGCAAATTGTGACCTTTCCAACTGCAGAATTTCTGTCTCAGAGATGGCTTGAAGCAAAATTCAGATTTAGTGTGGGGTTTGTATTGTGCATTATGCTGTCCTTTATGCTAGTATTAGGATATAGTCTTTCATTCCTTCAGACAACAATATTTAATTTATACCTTTTAAAAATTATTGATATTTGGATCTTCAGTAAAACACACTTCTAAAACGACTTGTAGTTCTATGTGGTGCATTTTAATAATAATTTAAAATACTGTTCTGTCTGTCTGCATCTCATGTACTGCATAGAACACTGCTCAATTTGGTTCTGAACACCAGCAACAGGAAGAGATCTGTAGACAAGCTGCAAATTCTTACAGGGAACATAATTTTCGTTGGAAGTATGTGGAAGGTAATTTTTGAATAAGCAGCTTAGCAAACATTAACTATTCAGTTTGTCTGTTTGTGCTTGTGCTTTTCCTTGTCCTATCAGGTAAGTTCACAGTAACCTGGGATACAGGCACACCTATCCATTGTTCCCACTTAAAGAATCCCAGCATTCAAGCTGCATATTACAGATTCTATGCTAGGGACAGCTACCCAAAAAGCTACAAAAAAAGAGTGCCTTTCCTTGTTGACCAGCAGCAATGTGATTCAGCATAGTTACTGATGACCAGGGCTAATTTCTGTATGCAAAGAGATGCTGAAAACCATATATTGCTTGAAAATGGGGAGGACATTTGTCCAAAATCCCCATTAGCAATGCAAAACAGATGCTAGTGCATCTTGTCACAAAATTAACCATATTATTTGTTCTACCCAGTCTCAAGTTGCAGACTAGCTTCTCTTGGTGTTCAGTCTGGCAAGAATCTCTAGCAGGAGAGAATCTGCTAAAGAAACCCAGAAATGCCAAAATGACCTCATAGTATGTGATGACTCTGTGTGAAAATCCTAGTCTGTATATTCATCATCTGCTTCTGAAAAAGAAAGAAAAAGAAAGAAAAAAAGGGGGAAAATATACAAGACTGAAATGCACAGATGTCTGATTGAAATGGTTGTTTTACACATTCGTCTGTTTCCCAACACAGTTTACCAAGTCTGGGCAAATATTTGTGCTGTCCCACTGCATAGGTGGTTGGGGATTTAAAGAAGCTGCTGGAGGCAAGGGATGCTTTCTGTGACAGTTCTGTCTTAAATGTGTATGAAAACATAGCCTCAGAGAGTGAACCCAGCAGTAAAGTATCCTTCCCTTCCTTTCTGTTGAATACTATGTATGGAATTGAATACTGTGGAAGGATTCATCTGTAATTCACAATTTTGTATGAGTATAGATTAATCTAATCTTAACTAGGGATTCTTTCCAAAGCTTTATATCAATTTTAGATAAGTTGCTAGGATCCCAAACACAGAATTTATAATCTTTCCTGATAGAAACATGAAAGGAGCTTCTAGAGAATAATAATATTTAAGCTCTTTGCTTTTCTTTATTTTCCTGTCTTAGAAATTATATTTTCAAGGTTTTCTCTATAACCAACAGGATTAAAAACCTGCTTTAAACAAAACACACTTTGATTTTGTTGTAAAGGTATGATTACAAGAGCTTTAAGAAAACACACAGAGAATACAATAAATCTCATGAAGAAGAAGACTGTGAGAGTTTGGCTTTGTGCATTGTCAGGCTTCCAACACTACCAAGACAAACAGATTCTAGCCCATGATGGGAGAAGTGCAGATGTGCACACAGTGAGCTCTTGCTTCCTTAAGATACCTGCTTAAGACCTGGGCAGGTTTCCAGGTCCTGATGTTTACTGAGAACTCCCTCTCTACGCTTTTGGGGCAATACAGAAGAGTGTCAAACAAAAGGAGGAAAGGGCATTAGAATCTTATCTGTGGGCATGCAAGCACTTTCAAGCATTCTGGGGGTAAGAGCCAGTCCATGCAGAGACACAGCTCATGCAGGTGCTTTGCCCATCTGCCTGAGAATGGCATCCCTGCCCCTCTGGGAAGGACAGCAGAGATCTGAAAGGCTCCTTGCGAGCTGCATGTGCCCAGAAGTCATCGATAGAGCAAGTCTCTTCCACCAAATACCTTAGAATATAACCCTTACAAAGAAAATGTTTTACTTTTCAGTTACCTAGATACCACTCTCGGAGACCACAAAACTCTGTATTAGACTGTAATTAGATATATTTCACAACACCCCCATGAGGGAAATCACTGATTACAGCAGTTTGTTGAAATTAAGGTGAGTGTAGTCATGGTTGGTAGTGACTATGATGCTATTGCAATCTTGTATTACTACACTTCAGGCTGTGATTGTATCAAATCTCAGAAGCCAAGAGGGTTGGGTCCAGCTAGCAGATGAGTAGAGAATGAAGAACTGAAATATGCATTTGTGATTTCTTAAGAAGTTATGTGCTTATAAAACACAAGTCATATTAATTTGCTCAGGAATAAGTACTCTGGGGCTTCAGTGTCAGGAGACACCCTAGAGCCTGAGAGGTTGTGTTATGTCAGAGAAATAAAACCGATGGCTTCTCCTGATCAGCTGTAGTCAGACACAAATCCTGTGTTTTCATGGGGCTGATAATTTTGCAGGACAAGTATGGTATTTTAGTTTTTAACAAAAATGCTTTTTATTCCTTCTATTTATTTTTTTTTTAATGGATGCACAGAAAGAGGAGCCTGGTTGCCTAAAGGCTGCAGGACTTTGCTACTCTGTATGAAATACTCAGGGGTCTTGGAGGACTCTTAGACTTCCAGAGAGTGAGCTAGAAGAGGTGAGGGTGTATCAGACTCCTGCATTCACAGTCTCAAACTGTCCTAGCTGGACACACCGTGTGTAATGGTTTGAGACAAAACTCAGGAGGAAAGAGCTGGTGCACAGAGGATTAGATGAAGATCAGCAAACCAGTGCCCAAGAAACCCAGGAAAATGGCTCATAGAGCAAATCTACTTTTCAACTGAGACGTAAAGCTGTGCTTGGTGGTGTTGAGGGTAGCTATTGACTTGAACTGTAGCTTCAAAAGCTCAGAGCAGGCTTCACTACTGCCCAGGTATACGGTTTTGCAGTACAGATGACGCCAAAAAGGGTGTCAGTCACCCCTCCTCCTTAGCAACCATTTATGAGCAATTGGTTTCCCTTCCTCCTTTCTGCTGTTTTCGGGGCCCTGAGCTGGACAAGCCTTTCAGCCTGCTCAACTGGCACAGCACTGCTCTGCCACATTTCCTGGCTTCTCATCTCTTCTATTCCTACAGCAGGAATGCCATCCTTTTTTTAACACAAATGTCACAGAGGTTTTGTTGGTGGGTATGGACCAGGTGTAGGTGACCAGGTGCTGGCAGCACGGGTGGTCTCTGTGAGGAAACAGGGCTGTCCCACACCGGGACACACATTTAAGAAAGGGCAAAACCACTATGTACCAGTGAGAGAGAGAGGAGGGAGAAGAAAAAAGTGGGGAATACCACTGTGAACATCACGGTCAAAAAAAAAAAGGAGGGGATGGAGGTGCTGCAGGTGCTGGAGCAAGGATTTCCCTGTAGCCCATGTGAAAGACCACAGTGGGTGCAAATATCTGCAGTGTGGCCCATGAGGGAGCCCACAAGAGAGCCGGTGGAAGAAAGAGTTTCTGAAGAAACCGAACAGAGTTTCTGAAGAAACCGAACAAAGCATGAGAAACAATTTTGAAGTATTTCACCTCAACCACGGAACCCGAATCTGTAAAATCCCGGGAAAAAAGTTTTTGACTGGTCAGATAGTCTGATAAAAAGAGTGTGGGTTTTTTCCCCTGGGTAAAACAAACAAACAAGCAAACACAGCCAAAGAAAACAAGCCAAACAACAAACTCACAAACGACAACCCAACATAGGAAGCCCGACTATTTGCAAAGGGAGACACAAAGCAGCAGAACGCTGCGGGTTCTCATGCCGCCACTTGCTGCTTCTGCTGCTCTTGCAAGAAGCCGGGTCTTCTGGGGCTCGCTTCCAGGGAGGCGAGCACGGCGGTGGCACGCGTCCCGAGGGGACCGCGCCGGTGTGTCCGTGGGAAAAGGACGCGATGCAGGATTAGCCGGTTTGTGTTTACACCCCGTACAGGGCGCTTTGCCTCCGACTTCCACAGCTGAACCCGCGCATGGCTCCGGGCGGGTTCCACCTCGGTAGAGCGCTGGGTTCACGGGCAGCCGCCGCCTCTTCCGAGCCGCTCCCGCGGGGCGGGCGGGAGGGAGCCCTCCCCGGGGCGGGGAGCGATGGCGATCATTGAGGAGCCGCGCTGTCCCGCTTGCCCCAGCCCCGCGGCGGCGCCACGCCCGCGGTGCGGCACCGCCCCGTCCAGGCGCCTCCGCCGGCCGGAGGCGATGGCTGGAGCGGGACGGGGCGGGGAAGGGGAAGGGAAAGGCGGGGGGAAATGTCGCGGTCGCTACGGGAGACGGGAGAAAACCGGAAGCCGGCGGGGCGGGGCGGCGCGGCGCTGGCGAGCCCTTCCCCGCTGCCAGCCTCTCCCCGCCGGGCGGCGGCGGCAGCAGCAGCAGCGCCATGGGGTGCTTCTTCTCCCGCCGCAGGAAGCCGGCCCAGGACGGCCAGCTGCCGCTGCAGCAGCAAGCGGGAGCCGGGCAGGACGCGGGCACCGGCGAGCAGAAGGCGCCGCAGTACAGCTGGGACCTGCGAGCCAAGGTACCGCCCCGGCGGCTGGGGCTGGGGCTGGGGCTGGGGTTGGAGCTGGAGCTGGGGCTGGAGCTGGGGCTGGGGCTGGAGCTGGAGCTGGGGCTGGAGCTGGAGCTGGAGCTGGGGCTGGAGCTGGAGCTGGAGCTGGAGCTGGGGCTGGAGCTGGAGCTGGGGCTGGGGCTGGGGCTGGGGCTGGGGCTGGAGCTGGGGCTGGAGCTGGAGCTGGGGCTGGGGTTGGAGATGGAGCTGGGGTTGGGGCTGGAGCTGGGGCTGGAGCTGGAGATGGGGCTGGGGCTGGAGCTGGGGCTGGGGCTGGAGCTGGGGCTGGAGCTGGGGCTGGAGATGGAGCTGGGGCTGGGGCTGGAGCTGGAGCTGGGGCTGGGGTTGGAGCTGGAGCTGGGGCTGGGGTTGGAGCTGGAGCTGGGGCTGGGGCTGGAGATGGAGCTGGGGCTGGAGATGGAGCTGGGGCTGGAGATGGAGCTGGGGCTGGAGCTGGAGCTGGAGCTGGGGCTGGAGCTGGAGCTGGAGCTGGGGCTGGAGCTGGAGCTGGGGCTGGAGCTGGGGCTGGAGATGGAGCTGGGGCTGGGGCTATCGCCTCTCTCAGTGGGCAGCGTCGCGCTCTCTCCTGCCGTCAGGGCTTTGCGGCGGGGTGCGTGCTCCGGCAGGGAGCACGCCTTCCCCCGTCCCGCTGTTACGCCTAGGTCCGTGCAGTTCAGTGCGTTTATTTAAACAACTCTAAAGTGTTTAGCCTAAGGATTTTACCAGGCGGTCTCAAATTGTGTAAGCGGAGAGGGCGGCGCGCTGGATAACGCGGCTGCCGGCGGTGCGAGCATCGGTCCCCGGTGCGGGGCTGCTCCGGAGGGGGCTGGCGCTGCCTCCCGGTGGGACAGCGCCCAGTGAGCAGGCAGCTTGGCTGTGACGGCTCCCACGGGTGTCTGCCTGCCGTCGGGATTCCTGATACAGCGCAGAGTCCCCTGGGTGCGTGCTTCACTCGAGAAAACCGGGATTAATGGCTGGGGAGCTGCTTGTGCCCGGGCGAGTCCCCGCACCTGGATTGGAGCGGAGGCATAAAACTCGTACCGTGTGTCCTGAATGTCTGCAGTGATTCTTCCTGCTTCGGTGTTTGCGCTGCTGGTTTGGTTGCGTTGTTTTAAGGCTTTGGGGTGGAGGTGGTGTTTTTTTGTGGTTTTTGTTTTGTTTTGTTTTATTTTGTTTTTTTTTTTTTTTGAGGAAGTAGAACTAGCTTATTAACCCCTTAAAAGACAGAGGAGGTCAAATCCTTTCCCATGCTGTTTCCGGAGCTCCCTGAGGCAGTCATGAAGACTCAAGCGGGAAAGCATTTAAATAAATGCTGGATAAAATGTATTTCTTCCCAGCCTCATTTCATGTTTCACTTCCTAAATACATAATGACATTGTAGCCCTACTAGGCCTCTCTTCCTCTCCTCTCCAGCTGCCTTCGGGTGGGGGAAGCAGAAACTGGGCAGGAGAAAGATGTAATTAATGTGGTTTCAACAAATAAAATCCTCAAACCTTCAGGCCATATTTTACAAGTACGGAAAAGAAAATGTGTGAACTTATTAGAATGTTTAGTTTGCTTGTTTTTTAAACTTGGCCAGGTGCTCTAGGGTGTCCCTGAAGTCTTCCAAGTAGATTAAGACAAGCTTAGATGGGGATGAGCTAGAGAGTGTGTGCGTGGCCTGGAGGAATTGGTTCCGTGAGGATAAAGATGAGCAATCTGTGTTGGGCTTATTGCTTTGACTGGATAGCGGATATTTTGGGAGCAGACAGAGAAAGAGAGGATAACAGCCTGTCACTTGTACGGAGACTACTCTCACAGTGGGAGGGGCTGTAGTGAAGAATTTTAGTGACAGAACAAAACTTTATCTAAAAGTAAATTACTAAATCAGCCTTTGGAATCCTATTTTTTAGTTTAAGAGCAAATTTACCAGCTTAAGCTCAACAGGTATGAGAATTTTTACCCCATCTACTTATACACAGTGAACTTTGAAAACTAAAAGAAGGAAAGTTAGGCTATAGAAAGACTTGATTCAGAGAATAGCCGGCCTTGTTACTAAGGAAATGGTTGTTGTTAACTTGCTGGAAGTAGGCTCAAGCTAACATATGAAACTGTTACAGCACCAACAATCTATCTCTGTGGAGTGAAAAAAAAAACACGGTCATGTATTGCATGTAAAACTTCCTCTTTTTTTGTAAAAGACTCTTAGAAACCAGAAGAATCAGTGAGTTTGGGCTGTGCTAGTGAACTGTGTAAACCATCAAATCAACTGCTTATTTTTGTACTGTACAGCCTAAGCATGGCTGTTTAATGTCTGAGTTCTTAGAAACCAGAAGAATCAGTGAGTTTGGGCTGTGCTAGTGAACTGTGTAAACCATCAAATCAGCTGCTTATTTTTGTACTGTACACCCTAAGCATGGCTGTTTAATGTCTGAGTTCTTAGAAACCAGAAGAATCAGTGAGTTTGGGCTGTGCTAGTGAACTGTGTAAACCATCAAATCAGCTGCTTATTTTTGTACTGTACAGCCTAAGCATGGCTGTTTAATGTCTGAGTTCATTTCCCTTGCTCTTTGCAGCCTTATTTTTCATTGGGTTTTTTTGGATGTAAGAGTAATCCATTAAACTAGGAAAGCACCTGGAGTCACCTTATCTTAGGTGAAGGAGTACTGAGCACTTGGTGCACTAAACTTGTTGATCCCAGTTTGTATTAAGTGACACCCTGTCAGTGTTAACGTAGTAGCTTTAAATGTTGTGTATGACACCTTGTCCAGTTGTCTATCGCTTTCTCATTTCTGATGCTTCACATATACTTATTTATTTCACAAGTTCGTGTTTGTACACAAAGTTAAATTGAAGTCAGTTGGAAAACTTGTGGCATCAAGACTCCTTTTTGGTCAAGTGCATTGAATCGTATTCTAAACCCTGAAAACCTCAACCCTGTCAACAGCTGTGCCAAGTTTTCTTTTGATGTTTATTTCTACCATTTGGGTTGGGGATGTGTTTCTAATTTTAGGCTCCCCTACGCAGTGATGCAGTTGTGGTTATGTAGTTCAGTTTCACAAGCAGGTTTGGCAGTTGTCTGCAGTTTTTGTAAACTATGCTCTGTATGTTCTTCCAGGTGAGTACATCTTGCTGCTCAGACACTTCAGCTGTCTTCCTGTAAACTAATGCCATCCTGACATGGCAGAAAAATGTAGGCACACCTGTGTGCATATTTGTGTGATTAGGGATGGGTGGGGGGGGAACCTGAGGGGTTCCACTAACAAAACTACTTCTACAGCTTCTGAAGGACATAATTGCTAGTTGAGCCTATTTTAATCATGTTTTCATGGCAAAAGATGATTAGTATTGATACTGTCTACTAGTGTAGTTCCAGACAAAGAGTAATATGATGATATTACAGTGACCGTGTAACTCTTGTGTAATAGACCCAAAAACAGACCATGTGGTAGAAAATTCTAAATAGAAAATATTATAAGATGCTGATAGCTAAATCGAAATTAAGGAAAGTATATGAATTTGAGGAACCTTTTCAGATTTCTGTGTGGCGTTATTAAGTGAGGCCAAAAGTTTTAAGGTATGCAAAATTTAATCAAATTTAGATTACGTTGTAAACCTGCTGGAGTCTCTGTGATGCTTACTCAGCCATGGGTTCAGAGAACTGTGTGAAGATTACTTATGGTGCAGTAGAAGAAAAAAAGGATCAGATTATCTTGAAAGGAGAAGGATGAGTATTCAGTTTCCTGCTGCTCTGGGATTCTCAGTCCATGAGTGTAAGTAGAGCACAGTTTATTGCAGAGTCTGTTAGTACTGCATTGCATCCTGAGGACTTATTATTCTCTTGATGTCTTTGGGCTGTCACGAGAGTCTCTTTCTGACCAAGTTTGGGAGAGAAACTTGGTGGTGCTCAGCCCTTCCCAGCCTTCTTCAGCTAGCTTTCCACCTGGGTTGTTTTCCTTTCCCGCTGTATGACTAGCAGCAGTGACTGAAAGTGGGTATGTACAGAGAGGAGACGGTGCTTTTGTGTCTGTGATGGCAGCTGCACTCATGACCTCCACAGGAGAAGAAACACAAATAGCTGCATCATCTTTTTTGCTTTTGTCTCATGTTCAGAGAAGTAGGATTAGATTAATTATGATTATAGTGACATTTAGAGTTTAGAGAAACTCTCCTTCTCAGATTATTTTTTTAACTTTTAGGAGGAACAAGTAAAGTTTTGTTTTATGTCAACTGACTTGCAACTTAACTGGTTTAGTTGATAGGAAACATGCACCTATCATTGTTATTGTTCTGTGTAGCTGTATTTAAATGGTTGAAAAACCTCAAGAAGTTTAACTTTTTGCCTAAATCTTAGTATTTTGTTAGTTACCTTATGTTTGAGGGTTTTTCATGAATGCTCTGAGCTGACTCATGTATCTTGAATTGTCTAGATCTTGTTTAGGTAGCCATTTTGTACTTTATTTTTGAATATAAATAACTTTTTTCTCTAAACAATTAATTATTTTGTCTTTAAATCCAATGTATCTCCCTTATGCTTCCCGGTGCACCAGAACTGTTGCTGTATTTCTCAAAATGTGGTCAGATCAACTGAGTAACAGTCAGGAGGTTCATATTAAGCAGTATCTCCAGTTAGATCAAGTACAGGCCTGTGGTAGCTTCCTCTCTTCTTTCACTTTTTCTGTATGCAATATTTGGCAGTGGTTTGCTGAATGTGAATGACCGTTTTATGATGTTATGGGCATTATGGAAAGGCATGAAGATTCCCAAGAATAGAATGAAATGAGCATTCAGACTGTTGTATTGGCCACTTCTAAAGTTACAGTATGCTGGAGATGCTCCAAAATGAAAAACTGTTTGCTAGAGACAGGAACCTGCACTACATTTTCCACCTTTTCATGTTGTGCAAGAATCTTGAAATCTGCCAGTGGGTGAGTAACTTCAACAAGCAAACTCCAGAGGATGTTGCAAGTCATTACTTGAGGGCACCAAACCCATGCAAGTATGAATATGCAGAAGTGTCTAGGCCTGGGAATGCACTTTTATTTCTTATTTCCCTAAAGTTAATTCCCCTGCTGACAAAAATAGTGCTTAAAGCTTCTTAAGTTGATGTGCCTACCCTATAGGTGCAGCTTTTAATGTCACTGGGTCAGCAGCCAACTTCTGTATGTCATCAGCTGTAAGTTAATTTCTGAACTGCTGTCTACAGTGACTTAGAGAGATAGGGGATGATTTTTTGAGAATTATATTTAAAAGAGAAGACCTTGGTGTAAGTGGTTTAGAACTACTTTACAAACTGTTTGCTCAGCAGCCCAGACACAGATAACTAGAGGAGAACTGTAAGAATGTCAGTACCTTCTCATATTTATAGGGATCTATCACTTTTGACTGAAACTCCTTCCCTGATGGATCCTGTGAAAAAGTCTTGCTAAGACATGAACTCATACCAGAAACACTTCAAGATGTTGGGATCCTTTATGATTCTAGGTACAGTTAACATTAAAAGCTGTGAAGCTCTAGTGCTTCCAAGTCTTCTTCCAAATGGGAGCTGCCCAGTTTTGGTGCCAGTAAACTGGATAATGGTGGCTGAAGAGATGTATGTCATGTGCAGCTTTCACATAGCCTCTGACCTTCTTGCAAGACAAGTGTTTGCAGGAAGTAAAGCTACTTAATGTATCTTGCACTTGTAACAGGATGTCCTGGAGCTGTAAGCAGCTGTGACAAACTTGTTTGCCTTCACTTCTCTCCTTTTGTTTGTTCTTTAAAATCCTTGCTCCTTACAATTTATCCTCTAGCCCTTTGTAACAGACTTCTCACCATTGTAATTGCTAAGAACCAAAGATTATGCTTCTATGCCTGTTTGGAGAAGGAAAAATATTAACCCTGTAAGAAGGGCTGGCTTTTTCATCATCACATCTGGTTATATTAGGTCATTCTATGGAGTAATTCCTGAACCTGTGCATAGCCACTTCAGTTAGAAGGTTTCATCTCCTGAGCTGCACCAATATCTATTAATGTACTACTCTTATCTACTCTAAGAACTCTTTAAATTCAGCTGAAAATATTAAAAGCTACTGCTATGAATACTGTCACCTTTTGAACTTATAGCAGCCTGGGAAAAAAAAAGACATTTAAAAAACCTGTTAAGGGCTGAAGAGTAAAGCATCTGTCTGGTTGAGATGGGTGGATTTGGACAAAGTGTTTTGAAACTTTACCCAAATACAAAGGACAAGTAGATGAGTTATCAAATAGTTGAATTTTCCTGACCTGCCATGTGCTGAAGATTTTATAGCCAGTGGAAGACCAGAGGAGTAGGCAGAGAAATGTATACAGCCCTGGTTGTGGTTGTACAAGACTGCAGATGTTACTTTCTTCTGTTTCTTTTGGCTTTCCTAGCCTGCTTTTTTTGCTATATTGCCAAGACAGAGCTCAAGAAGCAGTTGGTGTTCACTGTCAGGGGAAGGAAGGTGGTTACAGTGATTTAATATTAACCTGTTGATGATACCTGAAGACTTCAGAGATGGTGAATGTGCACCAAGAAGGCAGAGGGCTTCCTGGCATCAAAAGTGGCCAGCAGGACTAGAGCCATGACCTGTACTTGGCACTGTTGAGGCTGTACCTCAAATCTTGTGTTCAGTTCTGAATTCCTCACTTCAGGAAAGACACCGAAGTTCTGGAGCATGTCCAGAGAAGGGCAATGGGGCTGGTGAAGGGTCTGGAGCACAAGTCTGATGAGAAGGAGCTGAGGGAGCTGTGGCTGTTGGAAGAAAAGGAGGCTCAGGGAAGACCTTATTGCTCACCTGAAAAGAGGCTGTTGGAGGTCAGGGTTGGTCTCTTCTCCCAAGTACTGAGTGATAGAACAAGCTGAAAAGACCCCAGGTTGCTCCAGTGGAGGCTTAGATTGGACATTAGGAAAATTTTCTGTGTGGAAAGAATTGGAACAGGCATCCCAGGGAATCACTACCCCTGAGTTTGAGTCATCATCCCTGGAGGTATTTAAAAGATGTGTAGATGTGGCAGCTGTATCTAGTTTAGTGGTGGACTTGGCAGTGTCAGGTTAATGGCTGTACTTGATGGACTTAGAGGTCTTTTCCAATTTAAACTACTCTATAATCCTATGAGCATATAAGGAGCTGTTGGATGCATCCTCAAAGTCATGGTTCTGCCTTCAGGCCTGTTTCTCTGGCATGTTTCTTTTACCCAGGAGAAGTGGAATATTTATATCAGCTATAGTCATATATCCCCTCCTCTCAGGGGAAATAACCCAGTGGGGAGAGAGAGTATCAAATCTATTTCATGCAGTCCCTCCAGTTTGTACTGCAGTGTTAATAAATAGTCTTAGTCTTTAAAAGGATAACTGCAAAGCAAAATCAAAGGAAATGTGCAAATTCCTTGGCATGGTCAACAAATTGAGAAGTAAAAGCTGTGTCAGGGTGGAACTCCTAGTTCTGGAAAAAAGGTAAATAAAGAGGAGCTCCTGAATCTGATAATAAGTCAAACTTTTATCTTTAACTTGACTACTGTTCTTACTCAAAAACTCTCATTTGAAAATGTCTATAAGCTGTGAGGTTGCTGACTAACCAGTGTTTTTCACCTAGGCCTAAATAAAATTGCAAAGTGAAGTTTCACACGTCCTTGCAAAGGCCACTGGGTAGGATGAGCTAGTGCTGCTTCAGAGGCTTTGTAGAGCAGAGCAATTCAGAAAGACATGCTTAGTTCCAAGTTTCAAAAAAGCTCTAAGTTCTGGAAACACTGAACTTCTCATTCCTAAGAGAAGTAATTGTTCCTCTGTGCCCCTTTTGAAAGTAGTGAGTCTCTCCCGTGGTTATTAAGAAAAAAAAAAAAAAAAAACAAAAACACCCGACATACAGATATACACAAATATATATAAATGTCCTAGGAAGAATATGTCCAAAAGCAATTTTAATATTTGTGTTCTCAAGTAAGAGAGAATATGAGGATAAATAACTTGCATATGGAACAAATATGTAACATTACTTGAGACTAAAGACCTTGGAGACTTTGAATCCAAAGCATATTGTGTGACTGAGTCTCCATAAGGTGTCCCTTGTCTTTTGAGTCCCCCAATTTTATTTATAACACTTCCAGCAACACTTTGCTGGAGGTATACTGTGGTATTAAGTATGATTGAGGAGAGAGTTCTAAGAAGCCATCTTCATTGTCTCAACTTGCATTTTATTTGGAAGATTCATCAGCTGCAAACCTCCTTTCCTGTCTGAAGGTGGTATCTGTTGCATAGAACAAAATACATTTTATCAGCTGGCAGAGATTTTTAGCTTCCTTTGGCTGTTCCAGTCAAAAGCTACCAAGGCTGGTTTAATGAATGTCTGGTGCTAGCCCTTTCTGGTTTATGCCTTTTACTGGTCTCTAAATATTGTGTTGATGTTTGACATGCTAGGAAGAAGTTTTTCTAGAAATTGAACTACATCAAAACTGTGGTAGTGCATGATAACTGATTATGGTACAGCAAAGTTTAGGAGCCTCAAGGCTGATAATCAGATAGCAGGTTGGTGAAGTGGTCTTGTGTTAGTCATTCCCTTGTACACTTCTAAGTGCTATTTTAATGAGCTTTCACAAGAGAGCAGAGTAGAATTTGCTCCAGGAATTGTAGATGGGCTTGACTTATATCTAGAAATAAGCCAGCTCAGATTCCTTTGGTTTCAGGACAGCATGGGCTGTATTATTCATGCTTTCCACCTGTATTGCATCCATCCCAGGTGCTGTGTGTCTTGTGACTTGCTGCTCCCTAAAGGAGAGTCCCAGGGAAAGCCACAGCCTCCCTCAAATGTTCTGCCCCAGCCAGAGGGATGCTGGAGTGTGGAGGAGATCTGCAAACATGCCCCCTGTTATCACCCCTGCCAGTTTTTGCTTTTTGGACATAGCTAAAGCAATCTTTTATGTTTTGTTAGCACAAAAATCTTGTCATTGTTAGCACGAGGTAATGCTGTGGCACACATTAATGAGCTCTCTGTAGTTTGCAAACATAATAGAGAAGATACCATTTGACAGCAACAAGGTTTCCTTGCAATGTGTTGAGGTAAAATATGACCAAGAAAGCTACTCAAAAAGGAAGTACTGTGTATCTCCAGCTTCATGAATCTGTCCGTATGTTGGACAATTTATTTGTTACTACTCTCCCCAGAACCATCATCCTTGTTAAAACTGTTCAGAGTCTACAGTTAAAACTAGCTCCCCTTGCCCCTTTCTTTATTAAAGGACAAACTGAGTTGCTTTTTTTTTATTCCCCTGGAGATTATCAGAAGTGCAGTTCCACTTCTTAGTTGTATCTCAATATTGTGTATTCCAGTAGTTTAGCTGAAAGAGTTGCTTCTGATCTTTCATCACTCATTGAAGACCCTTGTGGCAGTTTATCCTGTACAATTCAGTGGTACTTCAATCAGTGCAAGTCAATGGGCATTTAACATTATAATATTCTCTGCATTTGAAGACTTTAACCTTTTTTTTTTATTTTATCCCTCCCTCAGATTGACCCCAAAGATTACACTTTTTCCGGACTGAAGAATGAAACTGTGGGTCGACTGCCTGGAAAAGTAGCAGGGCAACAATTTGTCATTCAGGACTGTGAAAACTGTAAAATCTACATATTTGACCATTCTGCTACAATCACGATTGATGACTGTGTAAATTGCCAAATCTTTTTAGGACCAATAAAAGGCAGTGTGTTTTTCCGTGACTGCAAAGATTGTAAATGTGTGGTTGCCTGCCAACAGTTCCGCACTCGGGACTGCAGAAAGCTGGAGGTGTTCTTGTGCTGTGCCACCCAGCCCATTATCGAGTCCTCCACAGGTATGAAATTTGGATGTTTCCAGTACTATTATCCCGAGCTTGCTTCACAATTTAAAGATGCTGGTCTGAGTATCTTCAATAACACGTGGAGCAACATCCATGACTTTACCCCTGTGTCTGGAGAAAATAACTGGGGCCTTTTGCCTGAAACTGCTGTAGTCCAAGATTATGTTCCTTTGCCCAGCTCTGAGGAGCTGAAAGCTGTCAGGGTTTCTACTGATGCTACAAAGAGCATAATACCCATAACTCGAGGGCGGAGACAGAAGAACAGCGATGAATCGTGTTTGGCCGTGTTTTTTGCTGGTGACTACACAACTGCAAATGCCAGGAAGTTAATTGATGAGGTAAGCAACCTTTGTCTTCATTCAGGTTTTTCAATTCCTAATTCAACGTTCCTGTGGACAGCCTCTATATTCTCCCTGAAGGGAGAATTCAGCCTTCAGGCTGTGTTTGTCTACTGACCATACTGGTCAACTGCATTGTTTAAAACTTTAAAGCAAGGTAAGAGACCGAATCTCATTTGATCAGTCAGTTCTTTACAATTGACATCCTGTGAGTGGCACATCTATGCTCTAACAGTTCTGGTGTATTTTTCCATCATGGCACAGCAAAGCGATGTTCTGAAGAAAATGTGTATTTGATTTGATGAACTTGGTCAAATATAGAGTAAGTGATTGACAATGCTTGTGAGAAAGATGTAACCAATTAACTTGTTAGCTTGTCCTAAAAGTCTCAGCTAACAGAAGTCTGTCCTCAAAGTTTTTACAGTACTAACAGAGAGTCTTAAAAAAAAAAAAGTGTTAAAATGTCACAGGGCAGAGCCAGTAACCATGGGCTACAGCATCTGAGAGTGGTATCTGCAAAAGCTGCTGATCACAGTGTTGTTGTATGATCAGCTAAACATCTGGTGGAGCTCTTTCCCTTGGGTTTTTATTGCAAGGAAAGAAAGCTGTAGGATGTCTCCTTGCCTCCTCACTGCCCAGCTGGACTTTTATGGGTCTGAGCTACTGAGTTACTTGAGTGAAGGCAGATAATGATACTTTCAGGTGGTTTATTTTCTGACAAAAGAATAGTTACAGGAGGAGGGTAATAAATGTGTTCTCCTCTGTTAGTAGTTATTTAGAATTTAGAGTTAAGAAGATGCTAAAGGACTAGTTAGTGAGCTTCTGTGGAAATCTAGCTGCTCTGTAGATTAGTGGATGTTTTGGAAGTAAAAATGTATTTGCTCCTTTCCCACATGCTTTTAGTTTCATATTAGATTTGGAGTAAAAATGAGGGGGTGGGATGTATACGTGTGTTTTCAAATGTTGTTAACTCTTGTTCCAAAACTGAAAACTTAGCAGTGGATAGATGAGAGTTTGAGCTAATGCTTGACTGAACTATTGCAGACTAAAGAGAACTGACTGTTTCTTTCCATATGCTGAATGCTTTTAACTCCCATTAGTTTCTGCTTGTGAGGGATTGTGGGGAAAAACACATAACCCTGGGCCCTAATATATAAAACAAAAACATTCCCATTTATTCCTCTAGGTGCAATAGGGCAGAGGAGAAAATCTGGATGAATGGAATGAAAATAAACAGAAGTGTAGAAAAAGCAAATGATCTCTGAAAAGAGCAAAAAGAGTCCCTTTGCTCTGAGACGTAATGTGTATGGGAAAAATGGGTCTATTACACTGTAGTCTGGATACTCAAGTTGAACTCTGCCTTAGAAGCATTTTTAACATGAATTCTTCCTCTGTTAACAGATGACTAGCAAAGGCTTTCAGCTGGTACAGACTAAAGAAGTTTTAATGAAGGCAGAGGATGCTCACAGAGTTTTCCAGCAGAGTGCATTAGAATTCATTCCATTGCTGGAAAAAGGTTTGTGATTTCTTTCTCCTCTTGATATAGAATTCTGTCACTAGAGAGTTCTGGAGAAGAAAGAGGAATGAAGGACAAATTTTTATTTCAAGGGCATGCTGTAAAACCTGTTGTGATGAGTTTTGGAAGCCTCAGTGAGGCCCTAAACCAGCCAAAACTCCTGAAGGCATCAAAAATGAGTTATTTCACATATATTTTGTGTTTCTGTTCCCCCTCTAGTGGTCCAACCGCATAGCTCAGGAGCAGTGGCACATGCAGGTCTGCCTGGAATGGTCAAAAAAAGCTCATGCTTTTAGACTACTCCTGACTTATCACCAGTGCTAGCTCAACCACTGAGCTGTTCAGTGTTTCTGGATAAATTATTTAGGCAAATCAATATAGGTGTACCTAAAGCAGACAAGTGTTTAAAATTCTTGTTGACAACTGGTATACTGTCAGTATTTCAGAAGTCTTTCTATTGATATGACTGAAGTTGGGTTTTGTCTCTTCTTTCAGAAGTACTGACATCTTGTTATCTGTTAGATGCTAAATTTCACTGCACATTCCCAAACTTAGTAGCAACAAGTAAGTTTTTTCATGGTGACATGAGAGGTCTGTGATGCTCATTGCAAGAATAGGACCAAAGTCATTGCACTTGTAAAATGATAGTCCAGCTTATGGGCTATATTACAGTCAGGAGGGAGGAAATACTGTGTTCAGAATGAAACCAGAGAAAGCAGATCTGCAAATAGTGGGTGAGAACAAGTCTAAAAATCAGGCAATTCACTGTCTTGGGACTGAAGGAAAAATGCTTGAATGACTCAGTCCCACTCCAGATGTCTGTGAAACGCCTCACTATTTGAGCAGTATAGTCTGACTCACTTCCATGATGCCTTGCACTCCTTAGCATTTTTGTGCTATTGCTGCCTTTCAAGAAGTAAAACTGGAATCCTGCCCAAATATCTAAAAAAAAAAAAAAAAAAAAAAAAAAGGCATGGAATTGCAGATAACATGGTACTTTTTTTGGTAACATGTTTAAGTATTTTTAATTCTTTATCTGCCGTTATGGGACTGTTCAAGCAAAAAAAATAAAATGCTTGTTGCAAGCTTCACAATTCCCTATGGGTTGAGACATCTACTGTTTCAATGCCAAGCTTAAAATTATTATTGATTTTAGATGAAACTATTTTCTAGGTCCAGTGGTTGCTTTGGAATTCAATGGAGATGGTGCTGTGGAACAATGTCGAAGCACTGTAAATGAAGTTTTTAGTGGGACCAAGGTAAGCTGGTGTATTGCTTTATTCTCAGAAAATATTACAGAATGTCTGAGCTATTTCATGGTCAAGATATAGTGTTGACATGCTACGCATTTTTTTAGGTTCATGGGTAGTAAAATTGGAATATCCTTTTGTTGTTGTTTTGGCTTTTTGTGCTCAAAACATGAGTTACTTTTTGCTGGCAAGAAAATTGTCCTAGGAAAGAGAGTTCTGAATCCCCATATCCACTGGATAATACAAGATTTTCACTTAAAACTGTTATTTCACATAACACAAAATCAAGTCCTATAAATGTAGTACAAAAAAGTTCCACTTCAAGTCTTGGATTTAGTCACTTAACTTTGTGGTGTCCTGCCTATTAAACCACAACAAAGATAATATGGTGGGATTTCAACTTTTTTCCATGTTTACTTTTGCTGTGTAGGATACCACAGAATGCCATCCTTCAAAGACAGTGTTTTTTTTTTCTTCTGTCAGCTTTTTTCAGTTTAGCTTCCTTGCACCACACCTCCTCTTTCCTTGCTGTTCCATTTCTCTAAATGGCAATGGTTTTGAGAAAGTTTATGGAAACATTTAGAGCACTCCTGATAACAAGAGATTGACCAACCCTTGGCTCTCAGGCAGCTGTTCAAAGATGACTAAAATGTCTTTGAGACATAGCATCCATGCAGCTCCTTGCTGTCTTTCAGTTCCTTTCAAAAGACTTACTTGCGACTAGGCTGCCCAGTTTCTGGAAAACAGTCATCTTGTAATAAGTAATCCCATTTAATTTTTTGATTGAGGCTATTGCTTGTATGTTGAGAGGGTGGACAGCCACAATGTCCTCAGTTTACACTCAACTGTTTGGATAGTACCTAAGACAATTGTTGCTGATCTGCTGAAAGCTGTCAAAGATGACTGTCCTGGAGTTTGGACTTTAACACACACTGAAATTTTGAAAAATGCAAAAGTAATTGAAGTTACTTTTTTAAAAAATAGTCATCTGCTGGAGAAGCAATGAAGATATTTTGAGGGTAATATAACACAAGGAAATCTGTCTTAGAAACTCTCCCTTTCTGTTAAAGGAAAGTAGTAGTCTAAGGATTTTGTGTATTTATTTTTCCCCCATTCTCCTGGAGAGAGTTGATTTTGCCAATCAAAATATATCTAAATAGACAATAACTGAAGCTGTGACCTCTGAATAATGAAGGCCCAAGCTCCTGATCCTGAAGGCAAGGGTTAATGCAGCCAGCATGAGTGCTAGGAAAGGGTGATGATAACAAATGGTGGATGCATCAGGGCTGAGAGAATACTAGGATGTGTTCTGTTGTGCAGCGGGAACCAACAGAGTTGCGTCTCTCATAAAATGCAAAACTAAAAATAAACATTACCGGTTCCAAATGAGCACGACTGCTTTTACTGATGCATAACTATTTTCTTGTTTAACAAAACAGGTTTTTGTGTCGGAAAGCAAAGCATCAGCATCTCAAGATGTAGACAATTTCTACAATTTTGCTGACATGCAGATGGGAATGTGAAGTGCAGCATGAAGGTGCTCACGTACGGTTTGTCTTAGCACTTGGACGTCACTTGGCTTCAATATCACAGTAGTTTTGTCATTTAGTTTTGTATTTCTCATATATCCCTTTTATAATGCCTCTGGTGGTTTTTAATACCATATTATCTCAGCTGGAGTAAACTGAATAGCTATCCATGTGCATTGTGTTTGAAACTTAAGTTTAACTTCAGAAACAATTGAGCTTTTCTACCAACTTTTTTACAGTGATTTCTAAACATCTATTGACACTTGAATGTTTCTTGACAACATCTAATGGTTAAACATATTTTTAAAGTGCAATGCTGATCCAAGTTCGATGCAATAGTAATTGTTATCTTTCACTCAGACACATTGTTAAGAAAGTGTGAAAGTATTTATGTGAAATTTGCCCTTCAAAATTTTCCCACATGCAAATTTGTCTTCACTGGGGGTCCAGGAAGGAAGCTGTCATTGACTTTTTCTGAAAGCTTAGTCTGAAATGAATTGTCCTTGTAGCACGCTTTCAAAAGCGGTTTGTGACTTTGGCTTACTCTGCTTCAGCATGCTTTTTGAATAAAGTTGTTTGCAGCAGCATTTGTGGTGAGTTGTCACAACAGCATTCTGGTAAATGAGCACTTCCAGGCTTTTCTGCTTTGAGGTGAATCCTGAGCATGAGTGCACTGCTGAAGCTACTCTAAGGTCTGCTCGGGTTCTTTGGCGATACAGCTACCTCTGGCATTGCCAGCTCACACATATTTGAGGTTTCTTTGCACTTGAGCAATAAACCTCTGGCATATTATTGTTTGCTAGAAGGGACATAGCCAGTAGTCAGAGAAGGACTCTGATGGCATTAAAAACCCCCTCTTCCTTGCTAGACCCCAGGAGAAGGCTTTTACATGCAGAAGTAACATAGGAAGTGCTGTAAAGTGCTACACACTGCCATAGGATTTATTTTGTATTAATTCTAAAGACAGACTGAAGAAGTGCTGCCAGTATTTTGTGAGATGCATTTGAATAGTGTTCAGTAATAATGCTTATTGCTAAATAATGCTATTAGAATGCAAAACTATATGCGTATTGAACGCATGATTTTATTTTTGCATATTACATCCTAACTGATTTTTCTACATGAACTTAAAGCTTCAGTCCAGGTTTACAAGCCCTCTGTAATACTTGAGCCAATTGTGAATGCAGACACACAAAACCAAATTTCATCATTAAAACATGGCTTTCCAGTTTGCATAGCCTTTACATTTCGTTGAAAGGATTGGGGCTGTGTTGAGGTGCTAAAGAAATTTCCTCATTATGGTCATCCATCAAAAGGGAAGATCTTGCAAATTTTAACTGAAGATGAGTCTTGACTCATGAGTTTCACAGCTCTGGAGCTCCAAAGTGGATGGCTAAAAACACATCCCTATTTTTTTTTTTAAATTAGCACATGAAAGAATCTCTTCTTCTGAAATTCATAATTCTGTAATGACCAAGGAAGGTTCTGAAGTGTCATTTTGTTGCTACTGGGCAAATCCTTGCCTTTAGTTTAAATTCAAGAATATGTCCTTAGGACCTCTTGTTATAGTTATACATAGATTAAATAAGGAAGAATATCTCCTGAATAAACTAAACCATTGGTATACTGGAGGCAAGAAAATTGCCACTTCTTTGAAATGTTTTTATTTGACAAAGTCAAGCCACCACCAGAATTCAACTGGTAGCAGAAATTATCAGTTACTTGCACTTAGCCAGCCAGGAAAATTTTTTTTTTTCCTAAGTGTGAGGTGAGGCTGTAAAAAGAACTAAAACCTTTATTTTGCTCTCTAACGTACTAGCACAACTCATCAGTCAACATTTACAGGAAGTAATCTAGACATGTACAGTAAATGTATTATTTTGGTATGGACAGTACTTTGAAATTGTATAATGTACTTTAGAGCTGTCATTGTGTGATTTCTATCAGCAGTACATATACCAGACTATCTTGGTCTCTAAACTTCTACATATAATATTTCCAAAGTTACATGCTGACACATGATTATGTGTATGTTTATAGCTTATTTTTTTTATTATCAACCTACTCTGGAAACCAAGTGCTAAATGGACTTCTGTGACTCCTTTTGCTGGAGGACAGGAAGATTAATGGAAAATTAATCTAGGCTTGAAACAGTGAAATAACTTTTCTACATGCTGAAAAAGAGCAGTGTTGATTTTTTTTTTTTTTTTTTAACATGGATGGTCTGTTTACCGGCATCAAGAATTTTTAATAAAAAATCCCTAAATAATGAAGGAATTTCTCTATCCAATGATTGATTTCCATTTCTTGCTAACAGGTGTTAAGAACACTTCTAGCTTAAGAGTCAGGAATTCTTTGCATTACAGAATGGTACCTGTTTAATGTATTCTTTGTATATTTCTTGTGTAGCTTTTAATGTCATTTGTATTACACTGTGAATGTGATTCCTAATAAACATTTGAAATATTTGAACTCTGGATTTTGAAGACTTTTTAAAATTATGGTATATTGAAAAACATAATTACATTATATTAGGTATAAAAACTGGGATATAAACAGGGATATATCTTGAAATAGATACTCATAGTTAATTGAAAATAAGCTCTACCTCTCTAGGCATTCATTCTCTGAAAAAGGTGATTTTTTGACAGCAGGGATTTTTCAGAGATTGTGGTGGTTATAGTAGTAAAATTGTTAATTTAGAAAGCAGGTCCATTTAATATCTGAAAACCAGTAAAATCCTTCTGAAAATAGGTAAATATTTAATGCATTTCCACAAGTGGTTTTAAACTGGTCAGAAATCTGACTCTTCCAAGCAGAGATGGTCTAGGGTAACTCTCACTAAGCATAAATGTTTGGAAAGAACATAAAGTACTGTATCAATACAATTGTCCTTTGAATATATTGAGTAAAATTGCCAAGCTTTAAAGTATCAAAGCTTTTGGTTTACCTTTAGCTATTATTGTACAATTTTACAGTTTAAAAACCATCTTGTTACCCTAGTTGGATCCAAGTTGCCTAATAATCTGTTCTTTTATGTGTCTGAGTCATAGCAAAGCTACCCTTAAGTATTTTCATCATTTTTACCAATCACATCTTCAAATACAAACATGAAGAAGTATCTGTGCCCCAGTTGCTAGAATACCACCCAATTTCTTTTGTTACATTTAATATACATGCATTTTTTGCATTACTTTAATCCACATACCAGGCTGCACTTACATAACTTGTACAATTGTTTTTTCAATTCCATAAAGCAGCCTTAACCTTTGATTACAAAATACTTGCTTAAGTCATTCTGACTAATAAGGGGAAAAAAAGTTTTACTGATTTAAGCATGAGTAAAACTCTGGAGCTGAATATTTTCTCATTTAAATGCTGGCTTTTAAGTATTTAGGTTTTATTAATACAGAATTCAGGGTTCTGCACAAATTTAAATCAGCATTGATAATATCTTCTAAAATATGTTGATTTCAAAGGCTGTTTTCCTAAAAATTTAATGCAGGACATAGTGAAATAAGTCTTAACACCTAGGAGTAGCTCAGTTGTCTGCCTAATTAGTTCCTAAACTCTAGATCTTTTGCTGTCAAGTTCCTTGTTGACTCATTGCGACCTTTGTGCCATTTATTTTTTTGAATTAATGAGTAAGCCTCCTGAGTCCACAAGGGTGATGTACATCTTTGGAGGTCTGCAGGAACAGCTCTTCCAAGGCATGTTTAAATCTGATCTAAACCATGTAAATTCTAGTCCCACAGTTTCAAAAGCTATGAATAAGTGCCAATTGCAAGTATTGTCTCTAGCATCCATGGATTTGAGTGGGATGGTGCAACTGGCTGTAGCACTTCCTGAAGCTGTGTGCTGTAGTACTGCCTTTTGCTGCAGTGTATGTTGGAAGGCAGCTAGCTCTGGGGGTCCACCCTGTTCCCTGGGCATTGATTGCAGAGTTTGCAGTACGAGCTATAGTAATTTGCTGAGGACAACAATTTCTGAAAAATAATCATTTGCTGTATTGCCATCCTGGAGGTTTTTCTTAAAGCTGTCTAGTCTGAGCTCTGTCTCTCAACACAACCATCTACATATGGCAAAACCTTTCAAACATCAAACCTGCTAGAAACAACATGTGCAGGAGGATTAACTGAATGCCTGGGACTCGTGGAGTGTTAACAGTCCAGACATTAATATCTTGGTGTCCAGTTTGATAGTAAAATGTTTTTTACTGCTTTCATCTCTTCAGAGTGCCCAATTGCCATAGGACTGTTGCTGGTAATGTTTGTGGTCAGAGTCTTCCTGAGGCACACGTAGTCACCACTGCTTCTGAGTAAGAGAGAAGAAAAGGAGGAGGAAGTGAGAGAAGCTTTTTAAAAAGCTCTGAAGTTTTCTGAGTACATAAAGAAAAATGTGCAATTGCTCTTTTTTTTTTTTTAATGCATTTAGTGATAATCCCCAGCTATTACAATTTCATGGCCAGAGTATCTGAGTATTTTCCCAGAATGTATATTAAGCAATGCGGCCAGCATCTGTCAAGTACAAGTCATCCTCTTTCCAATTGCTCAAGGCTTTAAAATTTCCAGTGCTGCAAGGGTCTAGGAGATCTTTCAAATATGTGTAGATTCTGCTTGTATCCTTTTGCTAAAAAAGATGTAGACAGTTTGTCCTTCAAACAACAGATAAAGTTCATAGATAGGAAATTACAGTGATGTTAAAAGGCTCTTGAACAGTGTTTAAATGAGTGTTTGTCTGATGTTCCCAAACTGCAAAGGCTGAAAGCAATGTGTTATTATAAGTTCTACCCAAATGCTGAAGCTAAATTTAAGGCAAAGCACCTCTGCAGTACTGGGAGCTCAAAGGACTCTGTGTCTAAAGGACAGTGGTATGTATCTCTCTGCTTTTCCAACTTCATTTTAGCACAAGTATTGTGGTAGTGAAGTCACAGTTCATAGAGTCATGTGAGATTCTACACTTTAAATTTTAGGAACCTTTTGTCATACAGAAGAAAACTTGGAAAGCTTGGGTTTGTTTCTTTATTTTGGTTTGTCTTTTTTTTTTCCTGTTTAAGCCATTAAACTCATGTGTCTCAAAAATAATAAAAAAAAATTAAACCTTTTGGGGGATATGGAAAGGCGGGATGACCACAGAACTGTGATTTCTGAGCACGGAAGGGAGCAGCAGCCCTATTCTCCCCTACTTACATGGATGCTGTGTGCTGTGGTGAGATTTTCCCCAAACTGATGTACATCACCAGGGAGGCAGCTAACTTTTCAGGTCTTTTAGGCAATTTTATTTCCTCACTAATACAAGCATAAAATGTATTCTTTGATTCTTTTTTTGTTAGGTACTTACTTCTTTGCTTTTAAGGTACAGAGCTATAATACTAATCGGTTTTGAAAGCTACTGGCAACCCTCTCCATTCTGTGCTACTGTCTTAGAAGGAGAAAGATAAATCAAAGATCTCCCTAAGCACAGAACTTTGAACTTGTCAGATCCCGGGAAGTGAAGCTGGCACATTTTGCTCTTAAGAGAGCAAATGGTTCATGATTGTGAAAGTACTATTTTTTTTTTTGTCTGAATGTGCTGTTCTTTTTATGAAGGGAGATCTTCCCCCCCATTTCTGAAGTCCCTCCACAAAAAAAACCCAACACTTCAGGGGCCTTTTTTTATAGGGTCCTGGAGATAAAATGGAAGGGCTGTACTTTGACCTGAGGGCATCTTTTGATAGCTGCCCCAACAAGTGCTAAAGGATTGTTTAAAGTGTTTTAAGTGTTTAAAGACTATCTTTTGAAGCTCTGAGTGCTCTTTGCTTCTATTTCTACTAGTGAGTATTAGAAACATTTTTAGTCACAAGGGTTTAGAGATGGCTAGTCATCCTTATTTGAGATTCTGCTTTGCATTTTTTTACACAGAAGAATGAAAGTTTCTCTGCAGTCGTAATTAATGCTCTCATTTGCAGGTGCATGTTTGTACTTTATGGTAACAGTTCAATAATTTTGCTCACTGTGAAAGGAAAATAAAGAAGTTAACCTTTTCTGTCTCTTGCCAGTAACTGCCAATGCTTGCTCTGGTTTCAAGGACATTGTATCAAGTTTTCATCAATGGTATCTGCTCTGCTGATGAAGGGAATTTTATGCAGCATCTATGCATTTAAAAGAAAAGTAGTATACCAGCCTTTGGTATCTGTGTATTTATTTTATCAGAGACGACTAGAATCGCTGGCCGTGGAGGCTTCTATGTGCAGGCTGGGAATGCCACAAAGACTTGGAGGTAAGGGGTTTGAATTAACTTCCCAGGCCTTTCCAATGCTTATTTCCCCCAACTACTCCTCTGTGACATACTTGTCTTTTTCTTCTCTGGCATCTGATTAGCAGTAGCAGATGCAGTACAAAAAAATACTTGTTGTTGTTGTTCAAATTTACTGGAGTACTTCTAGGTATTTCAGTTAGAGGTACTTCCTTTGTGGCTCAGATCCATGTTAAACTCTGCGTGACCATCTCCTCAAATGCTAAACTCTACTTCAGTGTAACTTTCTTAATATCCTAATATACCACAGGCAGCTTTTGTACAGCTGAGTTAGGACTTGGTTCAACTTGGGTATGGTATATGTGCATACATTATTTTACCCTGATCATACCTCTTCTAGTTTCCAGATCATTCTTCCTTTGGGAAGACTTCCTGTTTGTGCTACATTTTATCAATGTGTTAACATCTGGCTTTGTAAATTCCTTATATTCTCTAGGTGCATAAGAGCATCTGAAGTTCATCCTTTTGTGAGCAAATGTAGAAACTGTGCTGCATACGTTTTCAAAAAGAACAAAAGTGTACAATCTGCTTCCTATTTATTCGTCTCGGTGTTCCTATAGAAATACACAGTGAATGTAAAGCATTTATTGAAACATGTAGCCCCACAGACTTTCTGATACTAGTTTTCCTATGTCACTTATCTTTTGGCTATGAGCCCACCACATACAGCTATGGATTTACTATGGAATCAGAAGCTTGGATGTCATTTTCTCTTGACATGTGACAGCCAGTGTAGGGAGGTGTGTGTGATTCCAGATATGGGAAATGAAGATAGCTGCTAAACACCTTTCCTGGGTTGGGCTGCATCTGCTCCTGATGAGGTCACACATATATAAAGTAATCTGTCAGGAAACTTCTTGTAAGGATGTTTCCTTCACTGATGGGAGTATACATTCTTTATTGTCCTTCAGAATGATGGATACTTTAAACATTACATGTGTGTGTGTTGTGTGTATACTAAGGTTTCATGGACGCACAAAAAATATAAATTGTTCTGAAATCCTAATGAAGATATTGGTACTTGAAAATGATGTTTGTTTAGTTTAACTCAATCAGACTTTATTTCTTTTATGACAAGAAAACAGGTCTTTCGTACTGAACTTTATCACTCTGAATTCCCTTCATTTGGGTCTTCAAATCTCTTGCCTTAAATTCAGTATTACTTGCCCTGCTGCCTGCTTCACCTGGTTCGATACGAAGGATTCCACAAGTGGTGGTGGTAGGGGCAGCATTCTTGGTGTTTTACTCGATATTGTGGTTTTCTGAAGCTGCTCAGAGTGCTTTTCTGGCAGGTAAATGAACTGAAGGCAAATGAGGTGATTGCTGGTGTGTGAAGGAAGTCATACGTGTCAGCATTGCTGTTTAATTGTGGTCTAACTGCATTTGTAGAAACCTATGCTTCATATTACACTCAAGAATATGAACCAGTTATTCCAAAGAAAAAATATTATTTTTTTTTAAATTTTGAAGCAGGTAGTAGATGCATGGAAGTCCTTGCCATCAGTGATTTACAGTCAGAAGCCTACAAGAATTCAGTGAGAGCTGACTTGGACAAGTACTCGGAGAAGTGATTTGTTGAGGGTTACTAAACAGATGCTCCACATACTGCTTGGGAAATGTGATTAAGTACTTGGAGAGTACTCAGGGGAAGTATCTTCCAGTGGATGCCCACATGGGCCAAGAGGAAGTCAGTGCGAGGTGCCCGTGACTTGGTAGAGCAGGTGGGAGGCTAGGCTGAGCTAGATGGAACATTTGGCTGAAACAGTGCCTCCTTTCTTATGATCTGTTTCTCTTCATCTTTTGGCTGCTGTCAGAAAACATTGTAGAAATGCAGCTCAGGCATGCCAAACTATCCTTTCCACGCTTGCTGCTTATCTCTTCCTTTTTCTCCTTTGTACTTCTAATTATAATCTTGCTGTTTCTTCTCTATGCCTGGCCTCAAGAGAAGGCCTGTACCCCAGATCTGAGTTCCCAGGTTCCTTTTCTCTCTCTGCTGAGTTTCCATAGCCCTTCTGTGCTTCAGTTACTGTGTGCTTGGAGAAACAGGGCTGCAGCAGCTGAAGGATGATCTCCAGCTAGGACTCTTTGCAGCAGTCCTTCTTGTAAGGAAGGCAAAAGGGGTTTCCAGAGGGTTTGACGCAAGCGATACTTGATAATAGCAGTATGGGAAATGAGTGTGGGTGTGGGGTGTAACGACAGAGCAGGTTTGCTGAATTTTTGCCACTGTTTCCTTTATTCTGATGCTTCCTACTGTGCTTTCCGTGTTTCAGTGTCATGGGCTGAGTGATTAACACTGATTGCTGGCTAAAAGCAGCCTTCAGGTAACGTTTACGTTCATTATTTTACAGATTGTGCCACTGAGGCAATATGTTCTCAGTTTAAGGCTGGACTGGGCTGAGACTGGGCTGAGGGCACTGTGCCCTCAGAAGCTGCTGGAAGGTAAAAGGGATGTGGTGAGGTGCCTGGCCACCTCTGTCACTGCCACCAGCTGTCCAGTCCAAAGCTGAGTATCGGTAGCCAGTGCCTTCAGGGATAAAGACCAGGCATTGCCCCTAGGCTCATCTTCTGAATTGGCAAAGGGAAAAGGAACATGTGACAGCGGTGGGAGCCAGCTCCTGTCTCTCACCTGGTTTCAGGTATGGTTCTCTCCCCCCGGCCCCTTCACAGAATCACAGAATGAATTAGGTTGGAAAGACCCCTGGGAGCATCAAGGCCAAACCATGACCAAACACTGCCATGTCAACTAGACCACGACACTGAGTGCCACATCCAGTCTTTTCTTAAACATCTGCAGGGACAGTGACTGCACTACCTCCCTGGGCAGCCCATTCCAGTACCTAATCGCCCTTTCTGTGGAAAAATTCTTCCTCACGTCCGACCTAAACCTCCCCTCATAGTTTTAGACTAAGACCTCTTGTCCTGTCGCTGGTTGCCTGGGAGAAGAGGTCGACCCCCACCTGGCTACAGTCTCCTTTCGTGACTGCAGAAAGTGATAAGGTCACCCCTGAGCCTCCTCTTCTCCAGACTGAACAAGCCCAGCTCCCACAGCCGTTCCTCGCAGGACATGCGCTCCACACCTTCACCAGACACACACTGCCCTTCTTCCTTCCCTGCCGTCCGCTTCCCGCTCGCTCTCCGGGCGGGGGGCGGCTTTGCCGGCGCAGCTGGCAGGAAGGCCCGGCGCGGGCAGGGAGGGAAGGGGAAGAGGCGGGGCCTGGAGCCCAGCAGTGTCAATAATACAATAGGGCTCTTGTGCGGCTGCCGCCGCCGGAGGAGGAGCGGGCCGGGCTGCGGGCGCGCCGAGCAGCCGGCACGCAGGGCGGGAGCTGCCGCCGGCCACGGGCCCGGGCGGGCGGGCGAGCGGGGGCGATGCGCGCCGGCGCGGGACGGCACCAGCAGCACCCGCAGCAGGAGCCGCCGCCGCGGCGGGAGCGCCAGCCCTGACGGCCGCGGCCGCCCACGGCAGCGAGCAGGGCAGGAGGCGGAGGAGGAGGAGGCGGCGGCGCGCCGGGCCGGGCCGGCGGCGGGAGGTGAGCGCGGCCCGGGCTGCCCGCATGGAGGCGGGGCGGGGGGCGGGCGCCGGGGCCGCCGCGCCGGGCCTGTGCGGGGGAGGCGCCGGGCCTGCGGCGGCGGCGTTTGGCGCCAAGGCCGGGCAGGAGGGAGGAGGAGGAGGAAGCGGCGGCGGGCGCTGCGGGTACGTGGGGCACCGGCGGAGAGCGCGCGGAGCCGCGCCGGGGGCGGCGGGCGGCGCGGCGGGCAGCCCGTCCGGTGTGGGCGCTGCGGCCCCGGCCGCGTCCGGAGGGAAAAGTTGCGGCGGCTCCGCAGCCGGGCGGGCGCTGCACCCGCGGGGGGCGGCGAGGGCCGGGCGACCTCCGGCCAAGCGCCCTTTTGTTCGCCGCAGCCCGGAGAGGCGGCGAGCCGGCGGTGCCCGAGCCGGCGGGGCCCTGCGGAGCGCGGCTGGGCGTGGCTGGCGGGCGGGCGGACGGACAGACAGACAGACAGCCGGGCGCTTGTCCGCCGCCGAGCACCGCTCCGCCGGTATGTCGAGGAACTTGCTAGAACTGAGTTTGACAATGAAGCGCTAGCGCAGCCCTCCCGCCTGCCCGGCCGCGCCGCCAAGGTAAGTTTTCTCCTGAGCGGCGGGGGAGGATGGCCCCCCAGTGCCCTCTGTGCCTGCCGGCAGAGGAACAGGGAGGTCCTGACTTCATTTCTCCAGATCAAACCTTCCTCCCTTGCATGGTGTTTGCTTTAATGCTGTTCATCTTCCTGCAAAGGCATGGCTTCGTTCTACGGATGTGCCGCGACCAGTATGGTTAGCGGCGGGGGATGTTGTAAAAGTATTTGTACTTGCAAATAATAATGGGATGATTAATTAATGGAAGAATTTGGTACAAGGCACCCTAAAATACATCTTTCCAGGCAAATAAACACCACTTTTTTCTGTCTTTTAACTATAGTTATTTTATAAATAGCACTTGTAGTTACTTTAGGAGTTCAGCTATTGCTTGCAAATTGTTATAATGAGTAGCTATGTATTTTTATTAAAATATCACTAAATTTGTGCTGCACTTCAAAGCCCAATGGTTTTTTTCATGTTCGGGGGAGAAGGGATGCTGAAGACAACATCCAGGTGTGATTAGAAAACCTTCAGTTACTACACACTAGACACTTGAAGGCTTTTGTGCTTCTCTGTTAAAGGAAAAGAGCCTTTGTGCTAAAACTGAAAGATTAAGAGAAATGTATTTTGTCCTGGTGCTTGCAAGATGCTTAATCAGCAGCCGACTTTTTACATCAGGTTGGTGCTTGTTCTGTAGAGCATCTCGAGCTCACCTGCTCATCTCTACTCAGTGAGACCGCATCTTAGTGATGGTTCGGGAGCTGCCTTGAAAACGTGAGAGCCTTAGGCTGGAAAGGTCGACCTGGATGAAGGCACGTTTGCATAACTTTCCAGCTTGCCACAGAGTTCCTTAAAGGGACATCAGAAAAGTCTTTACCTTCACTTACCAATGGGAGAAAATGCAATTTGAAGTCTCTTTGGTTAAAAATGGACCTTTTCAAAGTAAAAGCAAGTTAGTACTTTTAGGATCTAAAGTTTTTGTTGTTTTGTTTTTCTTTTTAAACTGAACTTCTGACCTCTTTTCAGACTAGACATGACATGCATGCCCTGTTTTTATTGCAGAGAGAAGGAAAACTCGCTTTATTTGCAAAACTTGGACTTTAGATGTGGTAAAAATAATCAAAATAGCAGAACTGTTTCTGTTACCTGTCCCTCCTTTGATGTTTCCTCTTTCTAAGTTCCTTTTACAACAAAGCCTCACTCCCCCAGTGGGAAAAATTCCTCTGAGTTGGGTCTGACCATAGGTCTTTTTTTGTTATATTTGTCTTGCGTACATGTAGCAGATACCCGCAAAGGTTTGCTGGAGAACTGATGTAGGAACATATGCAGTGGCATTTATTGGCAAGGATGCATGTTCATTTGGGATCTCATTAAAACCATGAAAATCCGCTGTGAATGTAAGAGGCTGAGATAGATAGATCTCAGTGTAGTGTTAGAATAAACCCAGCTGTTTTCTTCTCTGCGGTTCTGTGCACTTCCTCTCAGCGGCAGAAAATCAGGAAGTTTGTGTTTGGGATTTATCGGGATACCTGGGATTGTTGTGGGCTTTTTGTTTTGATTTTTAAAATACACATACTTTTGATAGACCTGGATGATTTGCTTATGGAGAAGAATTTATATGATGCCTTCTTAGCTACAATTTAGTATTATTTTTATGTGTACAGTTTTATATGTGTATACACACGGGCAGAGACTTGTGTGCATGGTCACTGTAGTAGCTACCACATGCTGAATGCTGTAGAGCATTTTCCTCAAGAGCTTGCTGCAGCTGGCCTGGTGGCTATCTTGACTGGTGATCTCAACTCCTGGCTGGTGTGTTGGCAGGTGTTCAAGGGCATGGTGAAAATGGCTGGATTTGGTAGACTTGATGGAGAGAAGTGAAGCTAAATCCTGTACAAGCTGACTTGAGTTTGAAACATTCCTGCAGTGTTCCTTTAGGTAGCTTATTTCAATCTTTGTAATTGATTTCTGACTATCGTGCCCCAGTGGGTGAGAAGCGGGGCATGGTGCCCGCATATTTTTGGTTAGCTCGGCAAGATGTGGGATGCATCCGGAGAAGGAATGTGCACCCATTCGTGTAGTGCATCTTTTATCATCCATGGATGGAATTGTCATGTAAACATATGTTTCTGTGGTTTGTCTTCCTCCTTTAGTCCCTAGAAGTCTCCTTCAGAAGTTGGTATGTGCTTTGGGGGGCTATTACTTGAATGGGCGATGGTGATGAAGAGTTATGACCACTCTTCAGGAAATACCAGGCAACTGGATGGCAAAGAATGTTGTATTCAACTGAAATGTAAAACTTAATATTTGGTTAAGTATAGCTGTCATTCTCTTAATGCATTTTATAACCCAACAGTTACTGTTTTGTCTAGATCAGTGGTAGTGTTGTGTTTTAGTTGGTGACTTCTTTCATTATGGACAGAATGGACTGAGCCAAAACTTGATATTTGTACATGTTGCTTAATCTCTCCACTCCCACAATTTTTGTGGGAGCTATAGCTAAGGAGGCTCAGGGGCTTTTGAATTCTACAGAGAGGGAAACCTCTGAAATTGTGTGGTGTTTCTCTTTTCTGAAGATTTGAAGTGCCTGTAATGCTCGAGGCTTCATGTAATTGGAGACATAAATACAATTTTTACATACTTTACTTAAAATGGAAACTAACAAGTTAATAATAGCTCTTATCGGGGGTATTTATGTAATGGAAGCCAACAGATGCTATTTGCATCTTGAAGAGCTGATGTACAAAATGTTATGTCAAGGCCCTGGCAGGTTTTATGCTGGTGGAGGCTGGGTCAGGTGGGAGTGGGAGATGCTGGAGATCTGGAGGGCTTGATGGCACCTCTGAAAAGTGAGATAACTGTATGAAATTTCGCATTTTAGCACATAGCTTATTTTAATCTAATGCTGCTAATAAAAAGAACAGCGTTTTGATTTGAGAATTGATTTCTTTTATATTTATTCATGTTAAATGATCAATTACACCTGTCACTTTAAAAGTACTTTTCTTTATGCTATTTTCCAGTTACAACTGCATGTCTAATTTTCAGAACCCCTAAAAATTGTGTCTATAGGTATTATGTTTTTTGATACTTCAATTTATTTTGACTACAAGAAGGTATCTGGTAAATAAGTTTCAGAAATGTAATGTGACAAACTGGATGTTGCTTTCTGTGGAAAGATGCCGATGTAATTACCAAGCACCTCCCTGTTTCCCTGGACTGTTCACTCTTTCTTATTCATTTGCTTCCAAGTTACCCTTTTCTAGATGACATCTGAACTTTTCCAACTTTTAATATCTTATTTCAGTGTGTAGGAGACCAAGAATTTAGGGATTAGAGCAGTGATCTTGGACCTAAGGAAAGCTCCTGTGTTTGTAGAGATATACTGCAGGCTTTACTGGGATTTAAAGGAATGGGAGAGACCCCGAGCTGTGAACATGACTGCGGAGGCTCCACTGGCACTTGCTTAGTCGCCCTCTTCAGAGAAGCAGGAGGAGGTGGGAGGATAAGCTCGTGACTGATGATACTATTTGTTATAACTTTCTCCTGGATTAAATACTGGGATGCTTGCCTTAGCTTGTTAAACTTTGTTTGAAAATTTTGGAGTGCTTTTCTTCTTCAAAGTGCACCTGTTACAACGTTAGATTAAAGAGCTGTGCTTCTTGATTATTGAATTGAATGGTGAACATAACATATCATGTCGTTAATGTCTCTGTGTTTTAATTAGAGCTCTAGGAGATGTTAAAAAACAGGTTTATACACATGCCTGACTGGTTGCTAAACTGAATGTGCTTGTCACACACTCTTGAGGGAATAATGCATTATTTTGCTAATCTACTGTTCTGGGCTTCCCCCAGCCCCCTTTCTTTCCTTTTTCCTTTTTTACCACCTTGCTCTAAAAAGTTATTCTTGAATATTTTCTGAGGGTCTGTCTTATCTGCTTAAAGCTCCTGACAGTTGATAGCCTTTGCTGGTGAAAGGCTCAGGCTCTTGCTCATGTCTTAGAGAGCAGCTTCATGCCTGCACAAGTGGTTTGCTGCACAGCGAGTCCAACAGCTTCTAAGAGTTAGCTTAGTGCAGTGGGTGAGCAGAGGCTAGGATGCCTGAGCTCCTCCAAAGGGAGGGGTGATACCCTGACCAGGAACATTTATTGGAAGTACTTAATTTTGTGTGACTGTGTTAAGAAGAGTTTTCCAAGCTTTGTTTTTTGTTTTCAGGTAGTTCTTGTTTTGGAATATGCTGTTGGGTTGATGACAGAATAGTGAGAGGAGAACTGCATAGAAGTTCTGCCTGGGTGCTGTCTTTTAATTGTGCTATACAGTTTATCATGTAATATTGAATGACTGAAATTCATTAAATCTGTTGAGAAATGATGGTTTTACTATAAGTGCTAGACAAGAGTTCCAGTAACATGGCTGTTCACAAGCACTTGAAAACCATAACTAAACTATGAGCGTTCATTCATACTTAAAAATGTAAGTCTTGGTTTTAGACCAGACAGTTTTTAAATAATGATTCCTCTATAGACTGTGGTAGCATTGAAAAAATTACTACTTTTAATGTGCAAATATTTAAATCTTCCCGTACGTATTAAGTATAGCAGAATAAAATGGTAGTATTTTCTGTATACTGACATGTCAGAAAACCTGACATCTTGAACTGCTGGATACACAGCTGTATAGGAGAAACGTCTGCCCTGTCAAGGGAGGAAACAAATGTCCCTAGTGGGACTCCTTGTGTTTAATTCTTCTCATTTGTTCTGCTTTTAGTTGCTTGCACTTATTTAATGTTCTTTCAGTGTTAATTTGCAGGCTTTGATATCAAAGTGGCTGTAGAGGGCTCATCATAGGAAATAGTGTCTGTGTCCTGTACAGGTTTTGGCTTTAATGAAAAAACAAGCCAGCCAAGGACCTTGTGGAGCTGAAATACTCAGTTTGTGAGTGCATTAGAGACACACAGGAAAATATTAGGCTCAGCAATTATCTGGCCAGGAGGAGCCTCAGCAGAGAGGTAGGACTAATACTTCTCCCACTTTTATTAATACTTGGATAGAAAGAGCGGTAATAAAGTGGTGCTCTTCTTCCTGCTTTCATTCTAATAGACTCTTTTTCCCAGCAGGAAAATATTGACTGAAATAGTGATAACGAGTGATTACTCTGCAGTGCAATGTAAACTTGTTAGATGTTGTTTGATAGGAGGGAGGAATAAAAATGCTCATTTCAAGCACAGATAGAAGCTTTTTATGTTAGCTTTTTTTTTTTTTTTTTCCCCAAGAACTGCTGACCAGAGCACTGAAAAAGAAAGGGGTACTGCTTGTCAGTGTTGCTGCTATGCTTTGACATCCTTAACCTTGTTTGGGGGAGTTCCAGCACCTCTTAGGCTTGAGCCTAATTCAAGAGCAGTTGTGTTCTTTTACAAAAATCAAATTGCCTGTCATTTAAGTAACTGAAAAGCAGATACTTAAACCTGATAATGAAGTTGCAGTCTTCCTTATGTTAACAATAAAGTCATTTCCATTGTAGCATGAAATGAGCAATCTTGAGAAGTAAGTGAAGCATTTTGCTTGACAAATTTGAACTTGCAGCTCTGCAACAGAATGTGCTAGGAGTGAGGGATGAACCAAAAAGTTGATCTTAATGTAAGGTACATGTTTATGAACAACTGTATTGTAATGGCTGTTGGCATACCTGGGAAGTAAAATTTACTTCTTATGATACTGATTCTTTTATGGAAGATATTTTTTCAAAATATTATGCCTGTATAACAGATACTAATTTTCTTCATTTTCTTTGGTTACTGCTTGTTCACTTTTTTGGGCCAAAGAAGAAAAAGATCAAAAAACCCATGGGATGAAATAATTCCATATTTTTATATAAATAGAAATGATGCAGAATGATTTTGTATGCCATTTGCAACTGGTATCCATAAATTTGGGTGGTTTCATTTTTATTCTTATAGTTTTATACTTTTTAATGATTCAAACTATAATTTCCAGTGATATTTTATGAAAATTGTGAAAGCTGTTTTTTATTCAGGTATTTTTCAGATGCCTAAGTTTGCTCATGTTAGTAGTAAACATATTTTTGATCCCAATACTTACATAGATAGCTAGTGTAACAAGAGTTTACTTAAAATGGCAGCTGAATGAGATTTTACCAGTGACTGGCAGGTTACATTCGTGTGTGTTTCTCAGTTTTGATGGAGATCTGACTTGCCTTATTTGGTTGTATGCACTTATACAGAGACAGAATATCTGTGGTATAATACTGTAGAAAATGGGACTCTGCCCTGAACTCCATAAAAGAGGAGTTTAAACTTTGTTTCAGTACTTAGTATTCTTAGTAGTCTTTCCTCTGTTGCTTAAAACTGAATACATATGGATCTGATGCATGATGTTTTCATTTTTCTTCCTCTGTAAATGCCATAAAACTTCAGAAGGTGGGACATAAATTATTAGAAAGCTTACACACCTACCAATCAGCTCAGTATCAGTCAGAGCCCTGTGACTCCTGTTACATGGATTAAACTGGTTTAAGTGCTGTCTTAGATCCTTTGTTTGGCATCTTCTATGTACTTGTTCTGGATTTTCAGAAGCCTCTATGTAACAGCAAACAGGGATGTGCATTAATTTAGGTTGCTGAAATCCAGTAGCTTTTGCAGGTGCCATTTCATTCTCTGTTTAAGATTATTGAACTACTTTTTTTTCTGTGTTCACTTCTGTGTGCTTGACTTCGACATTTGAATTAGTCAATTTTTGAAATATGAATGGGTTAAGAGTTGGAAAAAAAAGTCTGAAAAAACTTAAGGGAAAAAGTAAAGCCTCAATTGCAGTTGAGAACTTGAACGTGATCGGTAGTTCTTACTTAACTCTCTCAGCCATCCATGTCTTTGATGCCTTTGTAGTCTCCCTTTGGTTGTCCCCTCTTTTTTTTGACATAACTTTCCAACTTTTTCCTTATTATTGGAGAAAACAGTGTTTCCAGTGAGTGTCTCACAGTCTTCTTAGGACCCTGTAAATCATCTAGGTAAAATTAAATTTGTCTCCTGTACCAGACTACAGACTTTATGGACTTCCAGATTATTTGCAGTCAACTTGAAAGTATTTTGGCAGGCTTGTTGGTTTGGTTTTTTTTTTGGTGTAAGTTTGCTGAGTCTGATAAAGGGGGCCTTTTCCTTCATCAGTGTTTTTTTGTAAGGTTTTTTTTTTTTTTTTTTTTGTGGCTGGTACATTTGTAGGGGTTTACATATGTGTATGTACAAAAGCACTGTGCACTGCAAATTCAATTTGTATTTTTAAAAATTCATTAAAAGAAGCGCTTGTGATATAAAACTTTTTTCCTGGTGTGATGACTATTTAGCTAGTGTTTAACAAGAAACCCTTCTGTGTTATGCCTGCACATAGGTAAATTTTGCTTGGTTAAGGAAGTTAAATCTCTGTGTTGGACTTAAACACACATCAGCAATTGTGTTTACTTTGGTACAGATAATGAGAGTGTTTCAAAACAAACTTGCTTTTATATAGGGAGGAACTGCTAGAAAAAGTAAAACAGTGGCAAAGCACTGGTTTAGTGGAGTAAATTTTAAAACATTTTAATGCTTAATGGTTACTTTTATCAAACTCTTTTAACCATTTGCTACCCTAAGATAATTTTTTGTCAAAATGCTGTTTTTCTTTCCCCCTTTAAATAATTTCAGGGACTCTATCCTAAGCTCATTCTATCAAAGAAGTCAGCTTTCATAACAGTTTGAAGGTGTTGCTCTGGCGTAACTCTGTTATAATGATCCCACTGGTCATGTACACCTAATTCTGAAGTGGCATTAGTGTCAGCCTTTGCACAAGGGCTGTACTGGTTGAGCCAGCTTCACTCCTGCACCAGATTCCTTTGGCCATAACAAAGCATCTTTAGATCTTTCTTTTAGAGGTTTTAATGTCACATTAGGGTGCACTATGTCACCTCTGCCTGTTTGTGGTCTCTTATAGGTTCATAGGGATTTAATCAGTCAGAGCTGTGGATTTAACTGCATGATGGCAATTCTCAAAAGAGAAAAAGCTCAGCTCCTTTGTTTACTTCTGCTTTTGAGCTTTCCAGGTCTGGCAGGATTATAGAGGTTTTTGTGCTTCAGGTAAGCAGAAGTAATGTAAAACTCTAAGGGAGCAAACCTATTAAGGCTAGTTTTCTCTTTCATTTTTTTTTAATGCCGGTGTATTGTGAAGGGCAGTGTTACCTGCTGTCCTTCTTGGAATTGGTGGAAGCCCATCCATAATGGTGTGGGTGGGAGACTATCCAAGTCTAGTTTTATCCCTTGCTTAACAATATCAGAAGTTTTGCCTCTATAAAGGCAACAGCTTTGTATAGTGGAAGTCTTATGTTAATAAACTACAAGAAAATAGAAAGATCTTAGTGTTTTAGACAATTCTGTTAAAGGTTTTTCCTTTTGACAGTAAGTTTTTCTGACAGTGGGTGCTTTAAAAAAGAATAGTTTTCTTGCTTTCCAACTTGGTCTTGCAATCCTCCACCCTTCCCTAATATATTTGCATCAGAAGATTTTAAGAAGAAATAAACTCGGTTTTGTAATTTAGGAATTCCGCTAGCAAATTCATCAGATAAATGTTTTGCTAATTTCTGGCTTTGTTTTGGCACTGGCTTTGACTCCACCAAGACCAAAGTTTCCCTGCTTGTTTCTCAGAGCTTGTTATGTGTTTTGCCTGAGTAGGAATGACTTTGGAAAAGGATTGACACGAGTTTCTCCTTCATAGCAGTAAAAAAAACCCCAACACAACCCTTTCCAACCATTTAAGATCATCTTCAAGGAAGAAGGCATATTTGATTGCTGCTATGGGATTTGCAGCCACAGAGGAAGAAGGTGATGAGGTCTTGTTTACTGTGTTTCTGCTTCTTCATTAATCGTCATTTGATTGTGCTCCAAGCCTTGTGTTTTTGTGGTCTAAGGGCAAAGCTTGGGTGCTTTATTTATTTATGCAGTTTCTTTGCAGGGGAAGGTGACAGTTTAAATGCTGGTGTGATGTCTGACCATGAAGGAACAGAGAGGCTTTCCTTATGAAAAATCACAAATACCAAATACCAATGTGCCAAGTTTGATAAATGATGTCAAAAGTACTTTAAATCACTGTGATAATCAAGTGAAGTTAACGTTGTTACCTTTTTCTTGCCCCCTATTTTTTTCTTCTGGGAGCTGTCATTCAGTTAAATACTGACTAAATGGTTTTATATGAGGTGAGCTGTTTATGAGGGTTATTTTTCTGTGGCCACTGGACCCCCTTGAGGGCCTGGAATATTCAGTATCTCTACACTGCTCTTTACTCAAATTCCACATAGCTGGAGCATTTGAAGAAACTCAGAAGAGTGTGCTCTGTAGCCTTTCTGAAGCCCTGTGTTGTACACTGGTGAGCATTGCAACTTAATGTACCCAGAAAAAGAGACAGAATCTTTTCTTTTTGTCATCCAGTTGTGAGATAACTTTCCTCCTGTAATCCAGGCATAAATTATTCTCAATCTTTTTGCTTGTAATTTCCTTTTTTTTTTTCTATTTGCATTGACTAGGACTGGAACAGAGGCTCAGCAGGCTGATTTGTTGTGTAAAAGCAGGTGGTGGTTGAAGCAAAATATCACAGCATAGATAAGAAATGCTTGCACAGAGTCATCTTCTGGTGAAGTGATGGGAATGACCATAGATACTTAAATGCCGTTGGTAGGCAGCAGCAGAGTTGTGCAATGGATAAGGGTTTAAGGAAAAGGCAGAAAGTGCTGGGGCAGACTCTTGGTGGACAGGAGAGGAGAGCTGGGATGATGGGGTGAAAACTAAGGACAGCCTTTGAAGGTGTGGCAACTGCTGACACCTTACGTGATACCGAATTTGATACCTGAAGAGTGCATATGAGGAGAGGAGGAAGAAAGGTCCAAGCATGTTTCTGATTCCTGAAGGTATCCATTTACAGAACTGCAAATCAGTAGTTGAATCTGTGAGAAGAGAGAGTTCTGGCATCATTCCCTATTTGGTGTGTGAGCTGGCTGTCCTGAACATGCTGGGCACTTTGAAACTCACTGTAAAGACCTTTCCATTTGCTGCGTGGGGTGTTAAAACCTTGTGGAGTTTGCTGTTTCTTGTTCCAGAGCTGTAGCTTGAGTGCGTTGAAGTGCACGTTTTGGTATTACTTTGGTCCAAAGTTTAAATGTGTCCCTCCATGTTTTATATTGTCATTGTGTGGAGAATCCACATACTGCTTTTAGCATTTGTAACTCTCTTGTGTGTATGGTGGGGTCACGGGACTTGCTGTGGAGAATATGGAAGTGGCATAGCTGTGCCATCAGAAACATAACATCTGTTATCTTGCCATACTTTAGAAATTCTCACGCTTAAATAGTTTTACTTGTTATTTTAAGATCTCCACTAAAGGTCCCTAACTGTGTACAAATATAGTTGCATTAAATAATATAATTTGGCTATGGAAAAAGATGCTTCTAGGTCATCTAGATTTACTGCTTCTGAAACGTTTGTTTGAACTGCCCTTCAGAAAATGAGTGTTTGAACCTTCCTACAGGAAACACACACGAGCACATCTGTTTGGTACAGCAGGTACAAGTCGAATGAGGTGGGTTGATACTTAAAATGCAACTGGCCAGCATGTGGCTGTGGCTAACAGCAGGACATGTAATGTTCTCCTACCTCAAGAACTAAGTTCATTTTGTTTTGCTCCAGATCCTCATAAATAGCCTGGTTTTGCTGCTCTGTGGCTCACAGACCTGTTTTCAAGTTCCTGGTAGTAGGTAGTGCCAAAACACTTTTGTTGTTTCTGCCTGTACCCCATTCCAGGCTTTGTGGATCAGGAAGCCTCCTGCCAGTTTCCTATGTTTTTATCTCGGTTTAGATCTTGTACTTGCAGCCTTCTGCCTCTTGCATTTGTATTCTTTCTGCTACATTCCTCTGCATTGAGGTGCATCCTGCTGCAGGGAATACCAGCTCTTCAGAGAGAGATGCATCCTGCACCAGGCTGAAGGAACACATCACCATAACATTTTGTCCCACGAAAGAGGAGCAGGAATCTGAGCTGCTGTGCACTAACTGTCGTTGCATGCAGCTGTACACTGTAGCATCTGTCAGGGATATCTCTATCTATATCTGTATAGATATATCCCTCAGTCTCTGATGTAGGGAAGAGAGATGGGAAGGTGGAATAGCTACCTGGGATTGCTTTGCTCTCACCAGCATGCAGCGATATGCCTGACTTCTGTGGAGTATCTGATGCACAGTACTTGCTGCTCCACAGCACCGTGTCTGCATGGTGAGGTGCAGCCCTCAGCACAGACAGTCCCAATAAACCACTTTGTGCAGTGCTCTTTATACTCAAGTGCCATTTATTGTTGCCTTGCCCTCGGGCTGGGTTGAGAAGAGCTGAGCTCTGCGGAGCATGTTGTGTTGGCAGCGCAGCAGCCAGGACTCTTGTCCAGTCTTTGTTTAAACGTCAAGGGCTGCAGCCTCCAGTCCTCCCCCTGGGGACATGGGTCTGCAGTTCTGACTCTCAGGGTGTTTCCTTAATGCTAAGCCTAAACCTTTTGGGTTTTGTCTTAAATTTATCCCATTACATTTCATCTCTTACAGACGCAGGCTTTGGTTTGACTAATTATAATCTCCTATCTGTATATGAAGAATAAAGTAGCTTAAAGTAGGTGTTTTGTTTATGTTGGTGTTAGTAGCTTTTCCCTGTAAGGGCAGTTTTTTCAGCCTGACTCAGTTTTTTGCATATGTATGTTACTTATGTTATGTAACAATGATTTTCATGTAATTGATAAGATATTTTGAGTGTTTTGCAGAGTGGTTGGCACTACACACAAACTAAATAACTGCTGTGTTGGGTCACCATCTGAGTGCCTGGGGCCCAGGACTTCAGAACATTTCATAAAATGTCTTGATGTTACTTGTTAGCTGCCTTATGAAATCTATCCTTCTAGACATCCTGCTGCATTGTTTGTCTGAAGGTGGGGTAAGCCGCTGTGGGAAATTTTTTTCCCAGCAAGTTTTAATTGGTTGCTGGGAATGACTAAATCACTGTCTGTTATTAAGAATAGGCTTGTTGCTGCATAAAGGTGTCACAAAATAGTTTTGTGACAGTGGAAAGAAGCGAAGGTGCTAGAGAGTTGCAGGCTTTACTAAATGCTTTCAGTGTATCTGATCTACCTCAAGGTGAGATGGACTGTCTTTAGATTTTTACAACGAAATTGTGAATTTATACTGAATTACTTTGGCTAAGCCAATGTGGAAAAGGGATAAAAATCAAGAAGCTGCCAAATACTCACTGTAGTCAGGACTGTTTAGAAGCTTTTGAAGAAGAGGAAGAGTAAACAACAAATCGATTTATTACAAGCAGACATCCAACACTGCCTCAAAGACTTTGTAGGGATTTTACAAGGCTTTTCTTAAAGCTTACTGACTTTTTCTTTGCTACCTTTAATCACTGTAGGATAAGTATTGCCTGGAAATAGCTATTCAGTTAAATATGATGGGTACTGTTGGATGCTTGTTGGATACTGATGGATGCTTGTTCTGTTATGATTTTTCCAGAACTATAAGACAAAGAGTACCATTACTTTCCTGCTTCATACTATATTTATAATCTCAAAGACTATTGCCTTTATTTTTTTTTCTGTCTTGGTAGTATTAATTTTTTTAATCTGCCTTTTGTGAGAGGTCTGTGTAATGTTTACTGGTAGTCCACATGGAGCTGTCTGTATGTGCTAGATATCTGAAACAGTCTTTAAAAAAAGTAGGAAATTATAAAATTTTCTAATACCTTTCCCACCTAAGCAGTGTTATATCCCAGGGATTATTTATGGAGGAGATGTGAAGTATCACAAGACCAGCTTTCTAATTCAGTTTTGAAAGTAATTTGTGAGGTAGGAATTGCACAGTAGATGATGCAAGTTATCAGGCAATCCATATTATCAGAAGCTAGCTAAGGAAGCATGGATTAACTGAAATGCTCACAGGAATGTTTGTAGCTGCTCAGAGGAACTGGGAGGATAATTGCTAATTAGTTTCAAACAAGACAGGTGAATTAATATTTGCAATTAATGATGTGGGTAAAGGAATGAGGACTCTGTTCATTCAATACCTGAATCAAGCTGGGTGGAGCTGCATGTCTACTTGAGAAGATGCTTTGAACTCAGAGTTACTTTGCCTGATTGGAGATGGTGTCTGGAAGGAGGGGTTGAATGGGGCTGAGTAGGGCATGGAGGGCAGTTCTGTGACATAAAGGTTTGGCTGCATGCCTGCAGGCTGGGGGCAATAGGCCCCAGCAGCAATAATTGCTCACAGCCAGGACTTGAGACAAGAGTCATGCTGTTGCAAAAGCAAATGCATTGGAGTTTGTATGTAGGATTATTATCTGCAACTCATGTGACAGTAAAGGATATTTTCCTATAAAAAGAGAATAGCAATTTTTTGTGTAGGGAAAGATTCAGATGGGAAACTTTGTCAAGGACATCACAACTTCATACTGGTTTTGTGTGCCAGCCCTGGAAAGGGCAACTAGAGGAATCAGAAGTATAGAAGACATGTCCTATAAATAGAGGGTGAGAAAACTGGGTTTTATTTAGTCTGGAGAAAAGACAAGGACCTACTGACAAGAAAGTTAAGTTGGTGTTCAAACTGTGTCAAGAAGAAAGAGGTGAGATCATCAGGGCCCAGTGCTAGGAGACACCTGGTAAAGGCTTGAGCAGCATGGGGAAAGGTGTGCTTGAAGTGCTGGGACAAACTTCCTGGCAGTAAGGGTCACATAGTGTGGAAGGGGCTCCCCTGGAGAGGCTGAGGAACCTCTGTAATGCAGAGTCTGAGTTCTCAGTCCTACCTGGCTGTCCTTTTTCAGGACCCTGGCAGATCTTTATTCTGCGACCATCTCTGGTTTTGCAAATGGCAGTGCAGTGTGTGGGATGGCTGATGAGAAAAGCACGAAGCTCTATTTTCAACCAGTCCAATTCTTGTTTTGGTGGCTTGGCTGTTGGTAAGCACTGTGGTAAATTACAGAGAGAGCGATAGTATAGCAGTAGTGATAACTACAAAAATAGATCTGTGTTCCAAGAGGCCTTCTGTTGTTATAAGCTGTATTTTAAGAAATAAATCTTGCTGATGCTTTTTTCCCTGGTGACGCTTAGTTTCCAGGCAGTATTTAAGAAAAGCTACTGTGCATTTCTAAGTTTGTTCTGTGTCTACACTGTCCTTTAGCTCCTATATTTTTTTTCTCTTTCTTCATGCCACAGTTTCTGTTGCTGGCCCATTACTTTTTCAAATGCATCTGGAGAGTAGGAGTTAAGTCTGTTGGCAGTCTGTGTGGAAGGGAGGGTGAGCATCTTCTGTGCATTCTTTACCTTGCTCCTGAACTTGCTGCTCACAGGGTGATTAGTATTCTTCCATTTTTTGTAACCTGTTGAGGAAGAACCCCCTGATCATTAATTTGAGGTGACTTAATGTAGTGTTTCTCAATCAATATGTTAAGACAGCTTTTAAAGCTTTTAAAACAAGGAGAGGGGGAAATAGTATTTTGTGGGAGCAACTGTATTTTTCATCCCATTTTGTATATTTGTTCGTGGTTTTGAAATAAGTGAAGTTGGGAGTGAAGATTATGACTGTATACTGTAAGGATTAGAAGAAGAAAACAATTTTTAGTTGAACCTTCCAGTATTTCAGAGTTCATCTTGGCATTTGACTGGGCAAATAAATGTGTTTTTAATGAAGAGTTCAAAAATATATTAGTTTTGTGGTTCAGCTGGGAGGCAAAAGCTGTGGTTTTGTTCACACTTAAAAGTTGTAGGCTGCGTTACATTTTAACTATGCCATTTGAGCTGCCACAACCAGGGCTTTGCTTGTGTTTCTATGGAAAACTTATATTAAATGGGTTCAATCAGGACATTAAAGAATTATCCCGCAATTAAATATGTCATAAGAAAAATTAATTCAAAGTCATGTTTGGAAAACTTAGCCAGCCATTTATTAATTATTTACTTCTTTTCTTCACTTGCCCTCCCTCCTCCAGTGCATTTTTGTGGGTGAGGCTCTTGGCATTTCTTAGCTGGAGGGTAGAGGCAGAGAAGTACCAGGCAGAGAAGCAGTGGGCTGTTGAAGTGAGCCCCTCTGGTCACCCCTGCTCCCTGTGTGCCTGGTGTTTCTGCTGCTCCTGGGCTGGGTCCCTCTGGATGGAGCTGGGAGGCTCCTGCACGGACCCTGTGGATTGCTGCGGGCCATGTGTGTGGTGGTGGTGGTGGTGGTGGTGGTGGTGGTGGTGGTGGTGGCCGAGTGTGGCTGCTTATCTCAGGCTAAAAACCGGACCTACATAGTGTGATTCCAACAGCCTTGGCAATGGTACTGCCTTGATCTCCAGGTCTCCTTGTGTTGCTCAAAGTTAATTGCTTAATGTGGGGTATTGCCAGAGAATGTCAGGAAGATGGGAAGAGGAACTTAGGAAGATTAAAAAAAACCAAAACAACCCCCCAAACCAACCAAGCACCTCTGCTGCCGACTCCCCCCTTCCCCGCAAAAAACCTAAAACAAAACACCAAACACAGAAACACCAAAAACGCCCGAAAGTGAAACTTTAAATCAAAGAGAATTAGTACAGCCCAAACTTAAAAAATTTTGCATAGTCAATAGACAGGAGCTGTAATATATAATGTGTTCCCCTTCTCTTCCCTGCCCCCCCTCAGATTGTAAGGAAATGTTTTCTTTTGATGCCGCAGCCTAAGTTGAGCAACAATAGTTGTAATAAGTAATGGGATCTGTGCCACTCCTCAGTGGATGGGTGGTTGTATCTTTTTCTTGTACTCCAGATGGGTGGAGGAGCGCAGATGTTAGAGTATGGTGCTGACGCTTTGACCAGAAACGGCTTTATTTCATTTAGAAAAACATTGTCATATCCCCCTTTTTAATTCTTTTTTCTTCTGGCAGGGTATGCAGTTACTGCTTCCTTGGTTTGTACTTGCAGTTTTGCTCTCTAATACTTTCTTCCACACCTCTTAGCTGTCCTGTTTTTGTTGACTTTTTGCTCCAAGGCATGGGGCAGAGTGCCTGCCAGGACAGCCCTTGGTGGGGCTGCTGACATCTCTGAGGAGTGCTGCAACTCATCTGCTGGGTGTGCATTACAATAGAGCACAAAACATACATGTGCATGATCCTGCAGGAGGGGAATGTGGGCAGTTGGTAGAGGGAAAAATTCCTTCTGTTCCCATATTTGATATTGCTCAAGGCTCAGGACTAGATTAAAAAGGGCGAGTAAGCAGAATCCCTGCCAGGGAAGCTAAGCTATTTAGGATTGTCAAGGAGAGGTCTGGAGGAATGTCGTGGGGAATTAAATCAGGAGCCACATGGAGCTTTCCCTCTGTGCTTATTTTGTTTGCCCTCCTGTGAATTTCTAAGCGTGCGTGGTTCATAGAAGACCCTCTTGAATGAAGAAAGCATCCATGTATAAGGAGAAATCAACACCTTAAGCCAGCTGTATAAGTGTGCATCTATCTGAATGTGTTTGTTGAAGTGTTTTTATTCCCAAAACAGGATAGAGAAAATACTAATCAAAATTTCATTTTGTTGGTATTGGTAAAGTTGGTTCCTGTTCATGTTAAGACTTTGAGAATATTCTTATAAATTTGTTTTTAGCTGTAGTACTTATTGCATTTCTATCACAGTATGTGCACATATAGCTGATACATTTAATTTTTCCACATATCAAATGAGAATTGTGGAATTTAAGGCTTTATATTCTGGGCATAGAATTTGCTTGGGAAAGTTGCAATAAAAATTTAATACAACCTTCACTTACTTGCCAAAAAAAAAAAAAAAATGTAGCTGAAACATGAAATGCCTGATGTCACTCCTACTACCTAAAAGCACTCCTTTCATTTTTTTAGGAGCTTGTGATGTCATCAGCTGAAGCGAAAACATCTACCTCATGACCTGGCATGTAAGTGAAGGAGGAACTGATACTTAAAAATAAATAAATAAATGTGTCTGTTGGTGTTTACAGTGTGTAAATTGAATCTATATACCTTCAACTTTCAGATATCACCTTTTGAATGAAAGCTTTCTGAACTTTAAAGGAATATAAAGTCTTTTAAAGGGGAGGAAGTCATAAAAGAAGCTGTTAATAGTAACATTTCAGCCTGCAGGACTCCTTAATAATTTCAGTTAAAATCTATCTTATGTATCTCATAATGCTTGAAATGCTGGTAGGCATAGATGGAATGATTTTATCTTACCTCAGTATTTACATATGCTGCTTCTACTCCTTTTTATTCTGTGATTATTTTCTGGATATAAATTCTGATAGTTGTGATGAATGCTTACTATACATGGTGATACCCTTCCTAAATTAAATACTCTGCTTGTGCAGAAGATTTAGATTCTTGATATACTCAAGATACTTCATAGTGAACTTTCTGCAGCTTTGTGACTCTACTATTTTATTCCCTTAAGTAAGCAAAAAATATTTCAATCCTCTGCAGAGGCATTTTTAGATTTTTTTTTTTATCTGCCCACTCTGCTTTTCTTTTATGTGGCTTAGAGGATTAAAGTGCAGTCAATGCTTTGAGGGGCCAATGTCAGCAGTGAGCTGAGTGTTCCTAATTGGTGCCAACACCTGTCCCTCATTATGAAGCCTTGTTCAAGCTGTCTGCTGAACCGAGGTAACCGGTCTCCCTTGCATGTCTCTAATGTGATTATAAAGCCCTCTCCTCATGCAAGTTTTATTACTTATTCAACTTTTGGACTGATGTGGAAAGCAAAGCTAAGCTGAACCATTTGGCTGGCTACCAAAGATCATAAGGAGTGACAAGGAGAAGGGATTCACTCATCTCAATTTCAAGAATTTTAGATCAAAGCTTGCTTCTATTTTGACCATTTAATTTTTTTTTAAATGGGGGGAGGACTGTTTTTTGGGGTTTTTTTCCTAGTTTTAAACGTCAAATACTCTGAATTTAGAGACCAGATCTACAGACTCCAGCTGAGCTGTGAACATCTAAGTGCAGCTGCCATTGTGCATAACCCATTGATTTTTTGCAAATAGAGCTTTGGCCTTGACTACTCTTGCACCATCACTTTGTCTTCGAGGGGTCAGGGCTTAGCAATTCTTTTCTACATAAAACCAGCATCAGCCTCTTCTCCCACCTGATTCTGTACTGTTAGCAGGGCTGTGATGCATTGTGCTTTGCCATTGCAGTTGGAGAAGATGACATCAGATAGATTTTTTTTTTTTTTTTAAGCATTTAGCTTGCAGAATTCAAGTGTGCAGCAATACAGTGCTGGCTGGAAGTTTTGCGTTATTTCCTTACGAGGGAGGAGAGAAGCAGAATAACTTCAGACGTGTATCTTGGAAAGGTTTGAGATAATAAACCTCTAAGAATCACATGAGAACGCTGTTAAGTTAACCAGATTGGAGAAACGTAAGAAAGTGAAAGCGTAGTGGATTCTTAAACTTGAGACATGGAATTGGAAGTCTAGTTATTAAAGGGATTGAATCTCTGCAGAACATAAGAGAACCCAAAAGAAAATCCCAAGTGGATAGGGCCCTAAGGTCGATGTAGGCTGTTTTTGTACAACTGTTTATTTGATTTCTCCTTAAAAAAGAAAAACTAAAAATCAACAACTTAAGTACATTGGGAGTGATCTAATCTTTTACTTAATAATTTTGACCAGAATAGGTCTGTGAACAGCAATCAACAAATTTTAATGGCAATAGTATGTCAAGTGTCAGAATCTCTGCTGATTGTGCTCATCATAATCAAAATCTTACCAGATAAACATACTCATTTCAATATTTATCATGGCCTTATAGACACCCATCTGATCTGTAGTCCACAGAGGTCACGTCAGGAAGTGATGAATTAAAAAACAGTGAAATCCGTAGCACAAGAAGAATTAATGGGTTATGAGTATGTGTAGTTTCAGATGATTTACCTTACTCAGTAAGGCCAGTTGCTGTCTCTGATAATGGTCAGCAGTGGACACCTCAGGAAAGAAAGCATTATAAAGTTCTATTGACTTTGTTTCTCATAAAATTTTGGTTTGGGGATTTTCAGCAGTTTGACATGACATTGTGTTTAATAGCCCTTGTTTTCCATTTTGCCTATTTTTCTTCAATCTGTTTGCTTTTCAACCTCTGCAATATGCCATAGCATGGAGTTTCTCAAAGTCATTTTGTACATAATGACGTTTTTTTTCTTCATTTAATTACTTTCCCATGAAGTTTCTTCTGTAATTTTGTTTTCCGTATCTCCTGGGCCATGAGAAGCTGTGAGTAGTCTCTTCATTCTGTTACTTCTCCGTGCCACTTAAAACAGATCTCCCCTCTTCTACATCCTCCTTTCACAGACAGTCTGTTTCATCTCTTACCCTAAAGCCATGGCAAACTTTCCTTAGAGCTGTAGTTGGGGGTTCACATTTTACAAATACTTCTCCAATGGTGTTGAGGGAGCTAGAAGATACTGCCTTGCACTTAGCCTGAATGAGTGACCCACTAATGTTGCTCATCCATAAAGCTTTCTCTGTGTTGCTGAGTGGGTGTAGCGAATGAAACCAGACAGGCTTGTGTTGATGCTTGTTGCTGCTTGCTCTTGTGCCTTCCTAGAAGAATGCCTTTCTTGCATCAGTGTGCTGTTCTCCTCCTACAGTAGTTTGCTACAGGTGATTTGGGAATGTCCAAGTACTGTATTTTAAAAGACATTCAACTAATGTGTGTGTTTTCATCTTCAGACCTAGAAGTATCTCACAAGTGTGAGACACTGTGGTGTGGCTGTGTATGTATTAATTAGAAACCATAGTCAATGTTGGGATAGGCCAACAGCACTCTGCCTCACTGGCAGGGATGGCTGAGGGAGCAGCAGCATGTGCCTGATCTGTGATCTGCTACCATATCACAGCTTCTCTGTGAACAGCCAGTCACTTCTGGTGTTGCAGAGCTGGGGAGGTGGATGGCCAGAGTCTGGGGTGGCAGTTTTATTCTGCCCCAGTCCAAGTGCAGGCTTGATTGTGCCTTCTCTCCTTTGCAGAGCCCCTGGTAACTGGTACAGCTGCAGTCTGCCCCATGTCCTGCAGCTAGGCGAGGTAAGAGCCTGCAGAGAAGGCAGCTTCTTTACAGGTCTATGAAAACCTCCCTGACCAGGTGGAGTTGCGTGTACAAAACATATCAGCTGCAAGTTTTGCATTGCATCACGGAGTCTAAAGAGTGATGCTGCTGTAAAGGTGGTTTTGTTTATTTTGTTCAGTTTTGTAGTTGTACTTTCAGCTGGAACCACTTTTCTCTTCCCGTTTCTCAGCAGAGATTTTAGTACTGCTCTTGACAGCATGGGATTCAATTGCAGCAGCTGCAGCATCTTGTAGCTTTTACCATATGAGTAAACATGTAGTGAAACACCTTCCTACTTCCATGGCTTTTAGGCATTTCCATTCTTGCCAGTACAGGAGTGCAGACGAGAGACCTGCTTTGGAGGCAGACTTACTACGTCACACCTTGGCAGTTGTAGAAGGTCATTTGTGATAGGTCCTTATCCTCAGGTGATGGAGAGTGTTCTCCTCTACTTTGAGTCCACCCATTCAAGTCTCCATGTTCTTTGTCATCCACCTTGTAGGTTGGCACCTTTTCTCCTGTGCCAAAAAAGACACCTGCATCAGCTCATCTTCAGCACAGCTTGAGAAGGACATGTTTTCTACTAGAACAGTAGAATAATGATGGTCTAGTCTTGTTTAAATCTTGCTTATTTCCACAGAACAGAAGAGGAAGGAGGAATTTGAAGGACTGTTAATGGTTAGTCCTGATCAGTGTGTCCCCTCATTAAAAATATGGAAGTACTTTGGCTTCAACTTGGCCATTTGTTGAGAAATTGAACCTTACATGGTTTTCAGGATGCATCTCTTGACTGCTTTCCCAAACAAGCCGTGGCATTTTTGAAACCTTGGGCAAATAGAATAGTCCTTTCCTCTTTTCAGGGTAGTATCAGCCCCAGTGAACAAGTGTGTTACTTATTTAGTCATTGCTGCAGCTCGTGTTATGACAGAGAAAAATACTTGTGCTACTTTTTACTACTACTTGTACTACGTTGTACATAAAAATGGACAAACATCAGTTGGCCACAGTACATCTTTTATAATGTTTTTTCCCCACCTCAGTTTGATGATATAGAGAAACCTGGAATGGTATTTATTTTTATAAATCTATTTTAAGTCTTTGACTTAAAGACCCTCTGTGTCCTCTGATGTGTTGTATATTGCATTTTGTAGCACATAACATTAATTTAATTACCCAGACATTAAAATTAATTTTAAATCATCATTAGTTATTATGACAGATGTTTTATGTCTTCAAAAGGTTTTTTTAAACTAAAAAGTGTTTTAAGAAACCTTTTAGTAAATGTTTTCTCATGTGTGATGTTTTGAAATGGAGAACCAAAATAATAATGCAATTGCACATATACATGTTGTGTGAAATGAAAATGTAGAAGAATGTTAGTATTCAACCAGAGATTTGAAATATTCCAAATACTATTTAGAGTTCTGCCTGTGACAGTACATTCCCTTTAATTGTTCCTATCCAATGATCCCCTCAGTGCACTCTTTTTATGTGAGGAGAACTTTAGCATCCAGATTGTTTATTTCAACTTGTAAATGACAGCCATTTCTTGTCAGATAAGGAAAGAAATTATCAACCTAATGTTTCCTGCAGGAAAATATTTGTGTTCTTACTTTCTTTGAGTAAGTTATAAAGATGCCTATTGATGTTTTCTGCCTTTTACGATCCTTCAGGTTTTGTTGGTGATGCAAAATTTTGCAGTGAAGTGGCTAGCCTCTTCAAAGCATTATAAGTAAGAAAAAAAATGAGTTGAAACAGATAAAATATTTAATGCAGGCTGCTGTTGTTGATTCTTTTATTTGAGACTTGAAAAGAACAAAGCAAGAACAGTGAAACCTACTTTAATATATTTATTAGCAAGTACAAAAAATTAAATTATTATTTTAAGCAAGTGTTTTGTAGGATATAAGAACTGTTGCCTATGCTATTAATAGAAAAGTTGTTTTTCATTATCCCAAATACCACATACCTTTCTAGATCCTTCCTTCTTTGATAATATTTCCTCCCTGCATTTCCTAGCTGCAATACTAGTTCCTGCACCTGTATTTTGTCATGAAAGCATGCATTAGTACGGCTGAAGAAAATAAAAAGATACAAGTGGGCAACTGCTGGCAGCATCAGGCAGATAGGGCAAAGTGGATCTTCACTTGAACTAGTATAATACTGGTTATTGCTTAATTTTCAATTAAGTAATGACACTTCTATAGGGGTTTTTTTTGGTCCCCATCTCCCCTCTCCCTGCGGTTTCATCATTGGGCAGCAGCAGAACAATACTAAGAGCATCACTGGGTTTTTTCTCCTGTTTTTTTCCACATGTGCATCAGCACAGGAAGGGCACTGAGTGGCAAGGTCACAGAATATGCACTTGGGAGACCTGGATGCAGCTGCTGCTGATGCTGGAGGCTCCAGGGTGATGTATGGCTTCTCTGCGCTGCAGCTCTGAAATGTCAGGGCTTTTAGTGCTTGCTTAATATGAGCTTATCATGAGGGTAGATATGGTGAAGACTGAAAAACACTTAGAGCCAAGGTAACGTGAATCATACCAGTTCTTAAAATAGAAAGCCCAGCTAAGCGCTCAGAGGTTTTTCTGCTCTGTCATATTGGTGGAGCGTTTGCTGCTCCTGTTTCTCGCCAGCACTGGCATGCCCGTGGCTGCAGTCTCCTTGCAAATACAGGGCGTGTGGCTGTGTTTGGGTGTTGAACCCCCTGGGCAGCCAGCCCCTTGTTTGCTTAGCAGAGGGTGTGATGTCCTGTTCTGGTCCATTTTTAGTAGCAGTGCACCCACATCAGTCTTTCTTCAAAGCAGATATTGTCCTCAGCTTCATTTAGTCAGCGGGCTTTGTGGGGTTTTCTTCTCTTTTGTTCCTTGGTTCTTGAATGTCTTAGTGTTAAGTCAGGTATGAGTTTTCTTCTGAAGAAGCCCTGTAAAACAGACAGAGCACGTTCCATTAACTGTGGCTCCCCACCTGAGGGCTCTTCTGAGTGGATGAGCTTCCAGAGCATGAGTAACTGGGGTAGGTGCTTTTCCAGGGCACTTGGTGCAGGTGCAGTAGAGGGCCGTGTGTGAGCTGGCCCAGCCTCCTGGGCGCTTCCTTCAGGGATCGATTAGCTGCTGTGTTGTTTCCAGCAGCCTGACAAGAGACACTTCGTGTGATGCTGAGCAGAGGAAGCGAGAGCTGTAGTGGCATCCCTCTGTTGGCAATGTCCTGCTGGTCGCCTCAGCAGGTGGTGGTGCTTGTTTGTTCAAAATCACTGTGACTTTCCCGTTGGGAACTTGTTCCTCTTTTCATCATGCTGGGGACTTCCTTGACCCCCCCAGGGAGGGACCTACAGCAACAAGATGGACCTGGCTGGGGTGGGCAGGCACAGTACCCTGCTGAGGGCCATGACTCCCTTTTCTGAGGGATGTACCCTCATTTTAGCCTTTTCCCTGCCTGGGAGCGATGCCAGCAGGAAGGTGAGAGGAGCTGGGAGGTGGGTGTGAGGAGTGTTCACCGAACTGGAGCCAGGCAGACACACTTCAGGCATGTAAGCGTGGCGATGCCAGGCAGCACCAGACTGGTTGTGGTTCTAGGGAAGGAGGGGATTTGGGTTTTTTAAATTTTATATTAAAAGCAGTCTTGCATTCAAATGCAGTATGGTGTTTTGAAGGAAATAATTTTGTGTGTCCAAATCTCTGCTATTGTTTTAGGAAAATGATAGTCCTGCTAATAAACAGCTGGTGTAAAACCAGTGTTGTGCTCAGGAGTAAAAAACTGATAATGAGGACTGAAGCAGAGAGTAGCTCAGAACCATGTACACTGTGATGAATTTGCTTGAATTAATGACAGTCTGATGTTGTTCATTTTTGTTTTAGTTGACTCTGCCCAGATCAGTATTGTCTTCAGGATGCTAATGCTAAAACTGTGTATTTAATGGACAGAAATATTTCCATGTCAGCCTGGTGCACCTGGCTGTTCTGTGTACAGGCCAGCACATGTAGCTTGCCTCAAACGTGAAAGTAAGGCCACTAAGTCACTGCTGGGTATCAGGAAAGCACTGCGAAGACAGTGCAGTGTAATTTCTTTGTAGCCTCTTGGAGAGTTTTGGCTGAGGTTATGGTGGCACTGCATGTGTGCTGGTGATTTGTTCTTCTGAGGATTTCTGGTTTTTAACAAGCTGCTTGGTGCGAGGCAGTTCAGAAGGCCTCTGGTGTAAATCTGCTCCCCTGCCCTCACAGTGAGTCAATGCATGGATGTGGTACCAGAAATTAAAAACTGTACTTCTGTTTTCAAGGTAGGAAAGGTACTTGGGGTGTGCTGTATTTTATCGTGTTGTCAAAGCATGGTATTGATGTGAAGTAGCATCACTTAGCTCTTTTTATACTTCAAAGGCAAAGTGATGGTCATTAAGTACTTTGCACTAGACTGAATGATGGATCATCGTGGTAGAAGGGCACATGAAATGATGTCAGGGTTCCCTTTTGGCCCATAATCCACAATGAAAGTATGTGTGTGATTATATTTGGGGTTTCTTCATCCTAGTTTTAGGATCTAGCAGATGACTGCAGTCCAGAATTTAACAATTGCAGGGAGTAAGTCATGTTGGAATATGATACTTTGGGCTTCTTTTTTTCTTCTTCTTTTTAAACCTACAGTACCTTTGAGGCAGCTGCCTAATTGCTTTATATAAAGATGTAACATACAAGGAAGATAGAGCTGGAGACTATGTCTTGTTGCTACTGCATTTCATACAGACCCATGTTATTAGCCAGATTCCTGTAATGTGCACTTCCTTGCTTGCTACAATTACTTGCTGCCTAATGACAAAGGAATTGGCTGTTGCTGGTACTGCTGCTTCTAAAAACCGTTGCATTCCTCCTTTGCTGAATTACAGATAATATTATGTCAGTCAAGACTTAGTATGGAATAGTAGCAAGAAAAAATTTATTTTGTGGTGGGCCCAAAACAATCTCCACAAAATAATTCATTTATTTATTTTGGGAGTTAGGGGAGACTGGGATAGATGTGGTCACTCTATTATGGACTTCCTGAGTAGAGTAGGTGTATGCTATACATTTTAAAGAATTTTCTGGTTAGAGTGAAATAAAAAAGCAATCACAGAATTGTTAAGGTTGTTACTTTGTTTGCTGATCATCCTATTCTGTGAATTGATTAACCTTTCAAACCTTTTCAGTGTAGCAAATATTGCTACACCAGGTTGTAAGAGCATTTTTTTCTGTTTATATAGCCTTTTTGTGAGATTGGATAGGATAGTAAAAAATAATAATAAAAAACACAAACATGCGTGATCTCTCTTCCTCTGTTATTTGAAAGGTTGTATTAAATCTCTTAATATTTTGTAATTTCTCTGGCAGTTGGCTATGAAATCTGACCTATTTAAATGGTTTTACTGTACTACATTTCCTTGAGACCTTTCAAGATAATATGCTTCCTAATCTAAATTTAACAGTTACATAAACCATATTTTGGGGACTTGGAAATTGCTACCTAATGCCTCTGCCTTTGCCATATTGTAAAAATGCAAGTACAGAATTTTTATCTGAAATTTGCATGTAGCCTGTCATTTGGTTTTCATACATAGATGCTGTTTTTCTTGTTAATAAAATAAAGTAGGTTACTTTTTGTCCCACTTGAAAATTTCCATAGTGTTGTGGCCAATTCCATTTTTTTCAGGCTATTTTAGGATGTGAAGAAGTAAAATCTCACAGGTCTAGGATATATTTGCTTAACCGTTTCTGGAATTTTCTGGTTCTGTTTTTTCCATCTCTGTAGGTCCTAACAGGTACTGAGTAGTACATGGATGGATGTGTTTAACCTTTGTCTGCAACAAACTGAAGCCAGGGAGCACTGCTATTCCTTGGAGATACTGTTTTGTTCAGAAATCTTGGCTGGCTGTAAGGATTCATTTTGTGTGCTTGTCACTGATGTCTTGCCTAATATGCTGTACAAATTCAGACTCTGTGATATCATCCTTGTGTCTGCTGTTAGTGATGAACTGTCCAGAAGAATGCATTAAAAAAAGAAGCTAAATGTAATAGTTTATTTGGTAAACTTAGTTGTTTACTCTGGTGCAAATTGAAAATGAAAAAATATTTGTTTGTCTTGTTTTTGCAGGTATTTGAAATGGGTTTTTGTTTTGGATAAGGCTCTGAAATTTTGTTACCTGTCTGCTACCTACATGTGCTGCTTGAGTGATTTTTTTTTTGAGTAAACCATGGTAACGAGTTTTGAAAAGTGGGAAGTGCCTTAAGTCAGTGATTTTCTGCTGGGGCAGGAGAGAATGGTGGTAGAGGCAAGTGGCTGCTTCTTGTTCACTTCAGCACTTGTGAATAAGCAAAAAGGAGCAAGCGTAACTTAGAAATCATTAATTACAAAACATATCCATTAGATTTTTGGAAATATCAGTGTTACTGTCTTAGGATTCTTGCATGTGCTGGCTGAGGTGCTGATTCCTCTTAGCTTGGGATTCACGTTTTAATTTCAGCCTGGTGCGTGTAGGGTGGCTTTTCCTGGCTTTCCTTGAAAGTGCAGTGATGTGTTGGATACAAGCATCGGTTCTGTCTCCAGGGCAAAATTCCCAATATGTACAGCAGCCTTGTGAAGCCAGGGAAAGCTGGCAGCACAGTGTTGCTGTCTGTGGCTGAGGTTTTCCTGGGGTTGTTTTCTGCTTAAAGGCACAAAAGGTTCAGGGCATCTTGACCTGCATTCAGTTGTTAAGGTGATTGCAAGGCAGTGATGCTGATTTCTCTTTTTTAAAGTTGCAGTTCATGTCTTAAGCTGTTTCAGGCAGATTGGGCATAAATGTGCAGCCATGGCTTGGCAAGTTGGAAGTGTACCAGGTGCAGAATATGGTTCAAGTTTAGGAATAACTCTAGTAATTCATATTAAAAATGATGCCAGCAAATGTTTCATTGCAGTAATTGCCTGGAGAGTAGAACATCTTTTTCGTTGTGATGTGATGATTTCTTACTGCTGCTTCTGTTTTTCAGTTTTCATTTAGAAGATCCCTGAAGGTGCACATCTTTAGAATTTATGTATGTTGTCATACAAGTGGTATGAATAAGATGTTAGTCCCTCTGTGGATTAAAAAAAAAGGGGTAAAAATCACTTAATATATCATGTTTGCATTTTTAATGATAATTTTTGAGGTAATCTGTGCTTGCCTATAATGCCTGTGCACTCTTGAAGTCCATAGCCAAAGCACCCTACTCACTTTCTAAGGTAGTGAGAATCATCATCTAAGAAACAAGGATTTTCTCCAGGCATTTTGGGGGGAGGGGGGCGGAGCCACATCTTTTCTGCTCTGCAAAAATGTTTCAGTCTTGAGTTGCTTTACACTCCCTTAGCTTGTACATTGAAACTACTTCAAAGTGTCAATGTTAAAACTTAACTCTGTTCAATCAAGGAGTTCAGCATGCCCATTTGCAAAATGCCTGGACAAAAACTGCAGGATGCCAGTCTGCTCTGGGGATTTTGGACTGAAGCTGGGAAAGGTTGACATCAATTTTCATGGGTGTGGGGGAAGAGGAGGTGTCCCCTGTTTTTCTGAATTGAGCAGCTTCTGATTCTTCTCCATTTTCCAGAGGCAGGTGAAGTGAGGCAGGAGCTTTCCTGCTGAATGGATGTTACTTTGGGATCCCTCTCTAGTGTCTAGGGAATGGAAGCATCATTATCAGGGAGCCTTTCTGATGAGCCCTCATTCTTTGGTGTGGAAGTGAGCTGGAAGTTGTGTGCCAGTCCCAGTGTACACAAGGGTACAGCAAAGCAGTTCTGTGTTAAAAAGAAGAGTGAAAGCTCCTATACAGGTTGGTGCTGAGGCTCTGGGTCCTCCTGCATCGTGTGGGGACGTAGGGTGAGCTGGTAGCCTGTTAGGCACTTAAATAACCTGACTTACCAAACATAGCACACCTGTAATTTGTTGTAACTCTCTGGATTTTTATACACTGTTGATGTGGTTAATATTGCTGAAAAAAATCAGGCAGGAATCCAGTACTATTACTATTGAGGGCTTTTTGCCCTCAGTGACTACTTTTTCTGTTTCTGTCTGCTATCATGGAGGTGTAAATCTCTTGCCTGAGCTGTTACAAACCCAGTTCTCAAATAACAGCTTGTTACTTTTGTTTAGTGTGTGTTTGTTTGTTTTTCTACACTCTCGGAGGTTTTGGCAGAGGTGTGCTTTCTGCTCTAAAGGTTTTGTTACACTTGACATTTCTATGTAAGCTGTCTTGGAAATGTAGGCATCTCTGCTCTTCTTTCCTAGTTGCCCAGGCAGAAGTCCAGGCTTCCTGGGTGTTCTGTCCTGTGGCTGTCTCTCTCAACCTCATGTTTGGCCCTGCTTTAATTGAATGCTCATGTTATACTTTGCAGATAGCTGTCCTTAGTACAGAGTGAAAAGATCTTATTGCTGCGTGTTTATATAGACTCTAAAAGACAGGAAACACCTGCCAGAAGCTTTCAACACCTTTTAACAATTGCTCAAAAATTCACCTGAACATAAAACCAAAGCAAGTAGCAAGCACTTCCATTTCTTGCTGGGAAATGGAAGTGCTTGCTACTTGCTAAGAAATGGAAGTGGGGAATACTGCTCGGCTCACCTAGACGCTTCCTTTTGTTGTGTCCCAAGGTCTTCTAACATGCCTGATGGTCTTTAAGCCAGGAGGTGAAACCTGCCAGCAGATAAGTTGTCATGGGCAGAATCTGTGTTTTTTAGCCCCTTGCGTACTCCAAGGTGCTGGGTTTGGCCTGGAGTGCAAGCTCTCAAATGGGCAGTACAGTTTTATTTGCTCTTGATTAAAATCCATGCCTTTAAATTTTGCAAGTTGCCAATATGAAAGTAATCTTCCAGACCTGCCTTCACTACCCTGCAGCAAACTTCAAACCTGGTGCACCAAAAACATGTACAAAGACAAGTCCTTCTGACCCAAGTGCCTTCAACATGTCAAACAGCTTTTGTCCAAGAGCTTCATGGAAGTTTCTTCATCTGTACAAGCTACCTTATATTGCTTGCTGGAAGCAAAGCCCTATGATGTTTTGAGTATTTAATTTTTGATGTCACTCTTTTCTTGGACGCTGGTCTGCACATATAGCATGACTGCTTTGTCTCCTCTATGTTGCCTGAGCTGTGAGAAGGCGAATTAATGTGAAATTATTTATGTAATGGGATTTTATACCTTGCTTAAGTGATGACACAAATGACCTTTGTCCTGTGTGTTTCTGTCTTCCCCCCAGGTTAAATACCTGACTCAGAAATTCTGTTATCTGCTTTCTTGATGACTGGAAGCATCACTTCCTTTGTCAGCTTTCAGGAGTGTGGACAATGTCTTTTTTTTTATAACAGGTTGAAAGGATCGATTTAAACTTCGAGTGATCACTGCATTTAAATTCAGTAAACTCACTCTCTTAAATACAAAGACTGCTGTAATTTTCCACTAAATTAAACACTTGTGCTGCAAACAATTCAATTTCAATCTCTTCAAAGCCTTTGGGCAGGCTTCTCTTATCTGGAGATCTTGTTTATCCCGTGGTATTTGGATAATCTCAAGACCCATTGTACAGTAACTAATGTGGAGTGCTTATCAAATGGGATATTCAGCTGTGTTGGTTTTTTTTAATGGCATGTGGTTATGTTTAAGCAATGAAGCTGCTTACACTTCAGGTGTAGCCAAGCTGGCACTTAGAGTACTGCAGACATTTCAGGTTCAGCTATCTGTAACCTACTTGAGCATATTTTCTGCTTAAAAACAAGCAAAAAAAGATAGAGTTCTTGTATATTCCTGCAGAATAACTTTTTACTTATTTTCTTTATTGATTTTCTCATTCAATCCATTACAAACATAGGGGTGATTTTTATTTACTGCTATTAATTGTAAACTGTTATTGAACCTTAGTTAATAAATGTAACGTTGAATATTATAGAGTGGCAGGACTAATAAGATACATATGGATTTTTCTTGGCACTTGTTTAAAGTATATAGCTGATAACTGTTTTGATTTTTCTTTCATTAAGTAGAGGTGCAGAAAGTTCTTCTTCCCCTCTTTCTCTGTTGCATTACATGTTCAAAAATGAATTTTGAAAAGTTCAAAACCTTTTTTTAATGCAATTAGTGCAGTGCCACTGAAGTGTTTCTCAGTGATTCTCTTGTTCACTTCTCAGACTTCTGAAAACCACATTGCTTGTGAAATAAATGGTGATCAGATTACTTAAATGGCATCAGTCACTGTTCTATGAGTGTCGCTATTTAAAATCTGCCTTTTGCTTTGCATGGATGCCTTAAGGTTTCTTTGTGTTTTGTTTGTTTAGATTTTTTTAAGGTGCGTTACATTTCTAAATCCTTGCCTTGCTGTGCATCCACCTTGTTTCCTGGCCTCCACCCGTCTCTCAGCTAGCTACTGCCACCATGGCAACTCTTCCTCCAGCTGAACAGATGGGACATTGAGTGGAGCAGTGCACCGCTCATGCCCTGCCGGGAATCAGCTGGCGGGTTCACTTCTTTTTGCAAAATGAAAAGCAGGCTCTGCCCAGCAGAGGCAGGCTGGTTTTGGGGATGCTCAGTGTCACAAATAGTACCGTGATCTAATAGTTGCTTGCAGAAATAAAACATAGTGACTGAACTGGGATTACTTGTATGCCTGTGACCTCTTCAGAGGAGCCTTTGCCTTTAGTTTGAAGAACTTGGCGTCAACCAGCAGCCGGGGATTTTCTAGTAGAACCGATGTCATCAACTTGGTTTTTTTCTTTTTAGGATGCGTCAGGATGAAACGCCACAGGCATCTAAGCACCAGTGACAGTTCAGACAATGAGAGTAAGTAATACCTGCTAATTTTTCTTTGGTCTATCACCCCCTTGTGGTTTCCCTCTGTGGTTTGAAGGCAAACCGTTTTACCTCTTAAAATTTCAAAGAAAATGTTTCTTGATTGATTTCTTTGTGTATTTGTGGTCTTTGGTGTTCTGAATCACGTTACTGGAGGAAAATAAGGCAAAGGATCTTATAAGGGGAGTTTTGAGTATACTTACAATTTCAAGAGAAACTTGTATATCTTTCTCATTCATAGTTGGCAAGAAGAAATCTGTAAATCAAGAGAAATTTTACTGCCCATGGTTCAATTTTGATTATTTTTAAAAAAAGAATCCCGTTGTGTCATGGTATACAGAGCTTCAACATTAAAACAGTTGGGGGTGGCAAGTTACTTGAGCATTAATGTGTTAGAATTATAATCAGTATATTGATTGTTGTGCTATCTCATACTGATTCTCGATCTACTCCACTTGAGTCTGTTCAACAGCGTAGTAAAGTTACACTTTAAGAGTTTCTTGGCAGACATCCACCTGAATATCTTCCCATTTTATCTGCAAGAAACCCAAAACAGAAACCCCTGTGTTGCAGGGTCTTGTTTGTTTCTTATTAACCTGTGCCCATATAGTAGCTCTATATATAATAATGATTCATTGTCATATTCACTGCAAGTGATTGATGTATCCTCTGCTGAAATAACATTTTGCCAGAAATATCTAAGATATCACACTATGGGTTTTTTGCATCTCTCGTTAGCACATTTTAGTATCATTGCTTTGTTCTTCAGGGTTTTTTTTTTTTTTTGAGCATTTTCAAGCTCTGTTTTACTCTTCTTTCCACTTTGTTTGAAGGGAACTAAATGAAATAAAGCAGTCTGTCTGCTTGTTTCTGTTTACTCATGCTTGTATTGGGCAGAGCAGAGTGTACCCATAAACTTGGTGTGCTGTGGTTTTATAAAGAACGAGTAGAACAGGAGGAGCTGAAATTAAGCCTACAGACTGCCTAACAGGTTTTTTTTGCCCACATCTTGTCAAAAAATTATAATTCAAGCAATTGGAGTGCCTTGTTTCACTGGAAAAATTAAATGAATTGAAATTGAGCCATAATGATCCTTTTTTATTTCTTCTTTTTTTTCTAACAGGTCCTTCCACTTCCTTTTCTTCTTGTTCTAAATACAGGAGCAAGTCAAAAACACCAGCAAATGAACAAAAGAAGCCTGCTGAGGTAAGAACTGGGTTGGTCACTGGTAGTTTTCTTTCATACAGTTTTCATGTTTCTAAGCCTTGAAGAATGAGCTATGAATCTAGTGCTGGTGAGTCCTTTTGTCACCTGTCAAATTCTTTGGGAACCCTCCTTTTCCTCACCATGTGAGTATTGTAGGAACTCTGATGTTTGATGGACCAAAATGACTTAGGGCATTTGCAGATAGTAACATGGAGTTTGCCCTTTCCCTGGAATTCTGATATCATTTTGAAATTGGCAAAAGCTGGTCCGGTCTTACGATTTGAGAGCATAGCACAGAAAAGTGGTTCATATGTATGTTTTTGGGAAGGATACTGTCTTTCTGCTTCAGGATGAAACAGTGGGACACTCAAGTGGGTAGGATATGTATGTGCAGTGTTTGCTACTTTGTTACTCTTGGCTTTTTACTGCCAATGTAGCTTCTTTATTTACTCTGCCATCTCCACTTGTTAGAACCTCAACGCTTACCACCACTGTCACTGGAGCTGTACTGACCTATTTAATAAATTGACATTTATGCACAATCCAGTACCCAAAGCCATCCTCTTGGTCATTCCACTGGTAGCCCCTCTTAGTGGAAGATTTGTTGGCTGCCTTCTCCAGATTTTATGCTTGCTTTCTTAAGGCCTGAAGTCAGATACTAACTGCAAATTTGAGAAGTATTTCTTGTAGCTAATTCCCCTTACTTGTTATCACATTGCCTCTGAATGAGTCCTTCAGAATTTTAGTATGACTGCTGAAAAAAGACTGACAAACCCCACTTTATTTCTCCAGAATTTAAAGTTATTTACTACACCAGCAGGTTTTTACGTGAGTGGTTGCTGCTGTGCAAGGTTGTGTGAAATATATAGATTGTGCTCCTATAGCTTAAGCTATTCAGCAAACATACTTTGTGCTTCTATTCTAAATGCTGCTAACTAGGTGGGTTTGGTGGGGTAAGAACAAGGTAAATGATACAGAATGTGTCATTTCTTTGGAAGCTTAGTTCTTACTGAAAGTCAATTCAAGAAAACTCACTTCTAAAAGAAAATGCAAAAACAAGTTCAAAAAAATAAAATTGGCTAGAACAAACTAGCTACATAGTGTTTTGTTTGCAGCCACCAAGAAGGTTAAGAAAAATCCACTAAGCTTTTTGCCTTTAAGATGATGTTATGAGGATTATGGTTCTGTAAGAATTTAAATCTTAGAGCAGCTTGTGGCTGTTGAGGTCTTGTAAGTGTTGTTCATGTGTGCCTAGGCAGCAGCTCTGTTACCAGTCAAGCTGTGCAAATGGGAGCTGAAGCACATATATTGCCAGGCTTGGTGCTGTTTCAGATACACCTCGGTGCTAGTCCCTTACTAATCCCTTCTTTCCCTTACCAAGGGATTGGTAAGGGACCAATCATCCAGTCATCCAGCCCAGCCATTCAATTTTATTCTTCTATCTCTCCATCATAGGGATTGCCCTATTACAGCCTTCTTTGAGTTTGCTCCATTCTTTCTCTATGTGCATATGTACATTAAAACAATAATTATGAAGATGTGGTCCAGCTATGTAGCATACAAGTTTTCTGTTTACATAGCTTCTAGGAATTCAAACAAGCAGTGTTTTCAGTTCCTTCTTTTGAGATCATCATTTCTGCCTTTTACCAGTTCTGAGGTAAAATCTTGATTCCTTTAGTGCTTGAAAATAGGAAATTTTGGAGAACAAAATCTGGAATGTAGACTTGAAATTTCGTAAGTCTATTTCATAATGTAATCCTTCTAGTAAAACTGGAATCTCTTTGTCATATTTGTTTTAAGATTCTCCTCCTGGGGGAAAAAAAAAAGAAGAAAAAAAAAAGGAAAGAAGTCCCAAACTTTAGAACATATCTGCTTTGGAAATAGTGTCCTGAGTATAATATTTAAAAGATCCCTGAAACAAATAAAGTTCTCCTGGAAAGGGAGTGGAAGGGAAGGTGACAGCAGTACTGTACCTCTTGTGCATAAGACTTGTGGCTAGTCTTTGCTTTGCTTTGGTTCCACTAAAAGCAAGCACTCCCTCCAACCCTGTGAAAAGCATATGCTGGGAAGTGTATTATACAAAATGCTTTTGTCAGCAGAGCATTGAAATTGATTATTTATGCATCAAGTGGTGACAGGGGAGCAAAGAAAATACTGAAAAGGGATCCCACTACATATCTAATATCTATTAGATAGAAATTTAAATTTTCAGGCTGACAGCATCTCTTTAGCAAGGCTTCTCTGTAACAAGTTGGCATTGCTCTCCTTTCATTCACCTCTGCTTGCCAGGCAGCAGGCTGTTTCTTGAGTTAGTGATGCAGAAAATGTAGAAGGTCAAAGCTATAAATAGTTGTTTGGGAATATTTTTGTTCACAGTCTTCATACATTAATTTTTTTTCATGCCAGTAAGCCTTGGTTTTTCAAATCAATTGCATGTGAATACATATGCTTTCTTCCCCTTCCTCTGCTATCACCAGCCCAACCTGAGTACCTGGGTTTTCTCTAAATAAAAGCTTGGGTTTGATGCTCCAATAAGCAGGTAGTGAGTATATGTCCAGTTCAGGACTTATCTAAATATGCCGGTGTCCTCTGAGGTTGCCTGTAAGAAGTGATGAGTGGCTGCATCTGAGGACTGCTTGAATTGCCTTCCAGGTGCTTTAGAATCCAGGTGGGTTTGGGAATGGCCTCAGTGGAGCGAGGTCATCTGGAGTTCCTGCCAGGCCAAGAGGTGTTGTGACACAGTGCAAATCAAAGCCCATTTCCAGAGCCTGTATCAATCCAGAAGGGATTGATCGATGTTACTGGCTTGGACCTGGTTTCAACTTACTCCAGTCTTCTCCTTGGAGAAGAAGGTGAGAACAAGGGAAGCCTGTTATGATGCTTCTTCAGACCATGGTGCTTCTGTAGGTAATGTCAAAAGCAGGGCTGTGTCTCTTTCTTGCTGCTGGTCTTCTGGATTACAGTCTATCACAAACTACTGAAATGGTGACTTAAAAATTCTGTTATCCAATTAGCTTTAGCATTTACTGTGAATAAATAAGCTGTGTTGAGATTAGAGGCACCCTGGTAATTCAAAGTCATAGCTGGTTTGGAGACTTTTATGATGATGTCGGCCACATACCATTTGTGGTGTTGCCCCTCAGTGGATTTAAACTAGACAGGAGAGACTCACAGCCTTCTGCATTGGGCTGTGTGGGAGCAGCAGGGTAGGAGACATTTGGATGTCTGGCTCAGCATGAAGCCTGTACTTGGCAGTTTCCTGTCTCCATGAAAGCTGAGGCAGAAAATGATGGCAGAGTAGTGGGAATCATTTTTGCAGGGAAAATGCATTAGCTGGACTGGCCTGTATGACTGACCATGTCTTTTCCCTTATGCTTGTGGGGTCACAAAAGAGCCTAAGAGATCTTTATGACACTCAAATCTATGTCTATCTTTTTTCAATCCTGTCTCCTCCTTGAAAGTGCAAAGAAGTTAACTTAACGTTGTACTTTTTTTTTTAAACTCCTTCCGTATAACATGGTAATATTTTACTTCTTTTTGCAAATAGGGTTTTGAATCTCACAGCAGGAGTAGTTTTTAATCCCTCATTGCTGATTGTGACAGCTGTATTACCATGTGAAATGCAGCTTATCTTCCAAAACTAAATGGTCTGCATTCATTACTTGGGTACATGAAACTCTTTTTAGTGGCATTTAACTGCCACATAAATCGTAGGTCTTGATCCTGAGAAGCAGCCTGTAAGACTAGTATCTTGGCAGCAAATGGACTCCTTTTGCAGTTTGGAAGTGCATTATTTTGTTCTGTGACTGAATGGGCAACATGGTTAAACTATATTGCTTTGCGTGCACCATGTGTAATATGAGACTGCCACTTTTATGTGCATGCTTACCTTAAAAAATTCTGAATTATCTGAGACGTGTGCAGGCTTCTCAAGACGCATGTGTTATCCATGAGCTACTTTTTAGCCTGCTTGGGTTAGTTGATTTAAAAAAAATGTAAGGCTGGAGGTGCAAACCCATCAGTTACTTCTATGATAGCTTTTTTTTTCCTTTGAGATACTGTCTCAGGCTATTTGAAATCTTTAGGAAGAGGTGACCCAAATGCAGAAAGGTGTGGAAGAGCTTGCTTGTGAAAAAGCTGAGCTATTTTACCTTTAAAGTGAATGAGCAGGCATTACAGTAAAGTGAGAATGGGTTGGAAACAGCAGAGCTAGTCCTGCCTGTCCTTGTGATGGAAGAGCTGGACAGAAAAGGCAGCCATGAGCATTGAAAAATGAAGCCAAAACTTAGAAAATCTGTAGCAATTGAAAGGATATCATTTTCATGCAATTAGACTGGGAAGCTCATCTGCTACAGGAAGTTGTTGAGACTGAGAATTAAACAAGATTAAAAAAGGAATTGGACAGATGATAGCAAGTACAGATTTTTTTAAAATATCTGTATAAATTAGTACCACTTTAAAATTGATTGTTAGGATTAACCCCAAAATCCAAAGCTTATGTCTGATTAGCAACCAGAAGGAAACTTGACATGTTCTTGCACATTCTTCTGGCTCATGAGATACCTTCAGAGACATGATGTTAGGTAGCACTGATTTAGTATCCAATTTCCTGGCCTTTCCTATACATGCTTGTAAAAGGAGGCTAGGAAGAATCATGGCTGCTTAAATGAAAAGTACAATATTTAATTTGCTTGAGCTCTGGATAATTCATTAAAATAGTTTTAGAGAGTAGGGGGTTTTGACATCAGGATTTACTGCCTTGCTTGTCCAAATTGTGTGGATGTTTGAGAGCTACAAATTTATTTCTACACGTATTCCTATCACTATCATTTTTAACATTTTAAGTTTCTCAGTCTAGTTGGTATATGTGCCTGGAACTGTAGTTTCATTTGCACTTGAAATTTATGTTGCCTTTTATTTACTTTGCTGCCAAAAATCCCACAACCAACCAAAACCCAAAGCAAACCTGCTTTAAGTTTCTACACTTCTCTATAAGGCAAGTTTCTTAGTTCAGCAACTTCATGCCCAGGTTGCAATGTATTAGCAAGAAAAATTCTACATGCCCAGGTTGCAATGTATTAGCAAGAAAAATTCTACCTTTCCAGGATAGGGTCACCAAATTCTGTTCTTGGAGCTTCATCCCCTGTAAATGGGCAGTCTTTTGCACATACTGTCAAATATCTGTGCAAAGGTAAACTATGCTCAGATACTTTGTGGCTGTATTACACTTGTAATAAGTCATATTAGAATTTAAATTTTGATTTATTATTTATGTGGTGATTTTAGGTGTAAACCTGCTACTTCGTGTGTTTGCTGAGGGCCTGTTCTTGAGAGCTACAATAGTAGAGTAAGCCTGAATGCTTGGGGGTGCTTATGGGAATAAAAGTTACTAGATCCTTTCAAAGGAGAATAAAGTAAATTATTTGACCCTCAACATGATGGAAAAACTCTTGTGTAATTTACATTTCACATAAACTCAGGAGTTTGACAATAGAATTTTAAACTTGGCCTTTGAGATGGACTGGGAGAGGCACCAAAAATCTAGGAAAATGCTAGTTGTTGTCTGGTTAGAGAGGATGCTGGCCCTCATTCCATGCTGTTTGCTGTAAAAGATCTAATACACTTTTGCAGGGAAGTCAGGACAGAATAGTTCCCTTCTGCTTTTTAAAAAAATCATAGCTCTGTGTTTTTGAGCAGTGTGTCTCCTGACTCCCCAGGTGATGGGTGTGATGAAAAGCCCGAGTTGCTGAGTTCTGCTGGGTGCAGGGGAAGTCTCACCACTGAAGCAATTACATGCAATCCAGCATAAAGTGGCCTTTGATTGTATCAGGAGCAGTTGACCCACAATTTACTTAAGCCTTGGAGGTGTGGTTCCCAGTCATGGCCTAGATGCCTGTGACAAGTGATTTACCCATGCTGGGAGTTTGTAAGCAGTTGATCAAAGTACCTGAAAGCACGAGAAAGTCACAAGAAGAAGTATTGACTTACATTTCATTTTTAAGAGATGACACAATCCATTTATTTTTCCTCACACATGCATTTGGGCAAGACATGGTGAATGAGCAGTAGCTTACACAAGGATATTGGAAAAGGTATTTCACTCATTTTTTTCTTTTCTTAATGTGGTTTTAAGTTTGCAGTGGTCATGAGCAGAAGGTGCCTGGCAGTCTGTGCAGATCTGGTATTTGAATTGTTCATCAAAGGTGGCGTTTGTAGAAGGCCATTTTATTGTCAAGACCATTCTCTGTTTTCAATGCTAGTATTTTACTGTAATTCTCTATAACATTATTGCATTATTTATGTTCTCCCTGATATCTTTAATGGATAAGGATACTTCATGCAAAATTGTATTCTTTGTTTCAAAGCCTGATTTATTCAGAATAAGCACAGAAGGGTCCAGTGAAGAAGATTATATATTGCATTTCCATGGAGTGCTTCCAGAAGGAGTTTGGGTTCAAATCATAGGTGGCTTTTGGTGGAGCATTTTAAAATAAATTCTAAGAAGTTAATTTTTCTTGGACATACTCTTCTAACATAATTTCCAAATAGGACTCAGGAGTCTGAAAAACAAATACAATGTACAAAGTATCTTTGATATCATTGTTTCTTGGTGTAGTAGTGCTTTGGGGGAGCAGAGCGTCCATATTCCACAGGACTTTTTATAGAATTTAGCTTTTAAAGGCTTTATAGATGGCAATGTGTCTGCAGAGCTGACTGGGAGGTTCTCATTTCCTCACCAAAAGCAGGCAGACTTCTACTGCAGAGCAAAGCACTAATACTGACCTGTCTTGGTTTCAGTGAGGGTAAAGCAAGCTCATTTCTTCTCAAGAGCTGTTGCAGTGATGTGTTTTGGATTTGGAATTGATAGAGTGTTGATAACATTGTGATGCTTTGGTTATTTGGTAATTATCCCAAATCAAGGACTCTTCTTTTACATGTCTCATGCTCTGTCAGGGAGGAGGTATGCAATAAGAAATAAACTACAAAACGAGAAAGACTGCGAGGGAGCATAACTGGGACAGGTGACCCATACTGACCAAAGGGATATTCCACACCACAGAACTGTTACATAAACTGGGGGAGTTACCCAGAAGGGGAGCTGATCTGGATTTGGGAAGCTGGGTCTGGCATTGGTCAGTGGCTGGTGAGCAACTGTATTGTGCATAACTTGTTCGAGTTTTTCCTTTTTATTATCATTATTGTTATTATTATTTACCATTATTATTGTATTTTACTTTATTTTCAATTATTAAACTGTTCGTATCTTAACATACAAATTTTAGTTTGATTCTACTCCCCATTCCACTGGGTTTGGGGGGGAAGACAGGGGGGTTGAGCAAGCAGCTGAGTAGTGTTTCATTTCTAGCTGGGCTTAAGACCACAACAAGACTAAAGAACAAGGTCTTTTTTTCTACATTTAAGCTCCAGTTCTAAAGCATGAAATATGTAATAGAAGTTCTCAATGAAGTGGTAATGATTAGATTATGAGACAATGATTACATAAGCAGACATATTTCATTGATGTAATTTACTCAAAGTGCTGCACTGTTGATGGTTGAAGCTAAAAATTCCTAGCAGCAAAATGCAATTTTAAGTTCAGACCTAGCAGTCTTGCATGGTAAGGCTAAAACTCATTTGTACTTTCATGCTCTCTTTGCTAAAAATTATTTTTAAAAAAATCCCACTGACACACAGTAACTACTGTAGAATGCTCTAAATGGTGGGGAGTGGAGAGTTTCCCACTTCTGTGTAGCTCTGGGAGCTGCACTTGGTTATAGCTCAGCTCTGCAAGACCTTCTGTTCTGTGCTAAAGACATTTGCCACCAGCTGAGTCTGGTTGTGAGGAGTGATGTTTCTGAATGGGAATACCTTATAAGCCTGGGCTAGGCATGCTCATTTTTCAGGTATTTTCAATATGTATGATATTACAGATGATGTTAAGATAAAGTTGAGGGCTTGTCCTTTATATAAGGTAAGAAGTAGAACTGCTTTGGGGTGATTGAAAGATTGACCACTGAGCATCATGGGCTAACTGGAAATGCAGGTGGTTCTTGCCAAGAGGGGAGAGTGTGTGCTGTGGAGCAGACTAGCTGTTGTTTTCTGGACACAGTTAGTAAAGGAGCAGCATTTATTTGTTTCTCAAATAAATGTTTGAAAGAAACAGCCAGGAAGAGAAGCTGGCTATCTAAATCCTGAAGGCATGTGTGCTGCTCCTTGTGTAGATGGCTTAGTTCATGGCCTTGAGGCTGACTGCTGAAGTAGAATTTACTTGATTTGTCAGAAAACTCCCTTTGGGTCCCCTGAGTGTTTTGGTTTACTTCCACGATGGAAGTACAGACTGAGTATTCTCATACGTTGCCCTCTGAGAGTATTTTACTGTTGGATGACCCTGCTTTGCCACACGTGAAGAAATGAAGAATGGCTAGAGCTAAAGATGGTAATGATTCCAAGTGTCTGCAAGAAATCCTCAATTGCACTGTTAATCACAAGTACGAACAGGCAATTCTTAGGAAGTCTTAGCTGAGTTTTGGAGTCCCTTAAGGTTTCAACAGTTATCTTTTTTTGATTAAATTTTTGACCTTCAGTGGTACCTGTACTGTAGCCTGTAGGAATCTGAAGCAGAGAACTTTATGTTGTGGCATGGTGATGGTGTGGGTCAGTACTTACAGCAGTCAAAAGAAATCCCAAAGAAGTTCATGCTCCAGGGGGTTTGTGCTCTAAAAATACAGATATGGTTTACATACATAATGCATGATCAGAAGATTTGCTGCTAAGCAATGTAGTTAGAATACTGATGCCTTTAATAGCATTTTTCATCTAGTGGTTAAGAAATAGCACGTTTGATAGGAAATACTTCACTTTTATATTCTGTCAGTTGCTTAAAAGGTAGTTAGTAAAGCACTTACCTCAGATAAGATTTGAGAAATATATTTTCTGGTAATTAAAGCAGTCATTGCACTTCCCCTGTATCATACTTTTCCCTTCCAGTGTTCTTTGGAATTGTGCCCTGTTAGTGTTTCTCATAATTCTGGCTCTGTACCTGTAACACAGAAAACTAAAATGGCTTTTAAGTGGCATAAATAATTTTACATTTTATTTTGGTGTGTACATATAGTGCTTGGGAAAAAAAAATGGATGCTTGCTGTCTCAATGCTTTCACTCTTGACATTCAGATTTTAATACAGGCCTGTTAGGTACCTGAAGAGTTTTATACAGAAGGCAGCAGTGAACAGTCTGTTCTGAACCAAGGCAGGTAACACATTAATAGGAAATACAAGACCCTTGAGTCTGTGGGTTTGAGTACCCTCGGTCAGCTTGCTCTCCTGGCCACGCATCTGAGATGCAGTTCTAGAACATAATGAAGTAATGCTAATGTTCTAGGTCACCAGCAGCTATTTCAATACCTGTTTAGCACAGAGACTTTTGAAGTAATATTTACTTGATGATTTCCAAGACCAGCTGAGAATTTTTGCAGTAGGCATAACCAGTCTGGTACTGTCAAATTGAACAGGGTACATGAAGATATTGGGCTCTGAGATTGTTTATGACTCTTCTGGTTATAAAACTGAATTGGTGAGAAGAGAGTTCAACCTGTCACAGCTTTCTGCAGGGATATATTCCATGTCATTCTATTGCCCTTTGAGGATTTGATTTCTTATTACAATAATACAGTTAATTAGTTGCAATGTCTCCCTAAAACCAAGTCACAGTTACTGTTTTGCTTTACTGAACATTAAGCTGGTGCGGTGTAGCAGTGGAGGAGAAAACCCACAGAGGGTTTTCTCTTTATTTAAATTGTAGGCACCTGCAGTTGACAGATATTGACATTAAGTAAGCTTTGAGATGACTGATAATCATGTTTACATGCTTGTAAAAATTTAACTCTCTGGAGCCAAGTGTTATGGCTGGAGATTTGCCGCTATGGTTTGCTTTGTATGAGGGTGGCGTTTCGTGGTATAGGTTTGCTGAAGGATGCTGAGGCCGGTTATTGTCCATCACTGCTTACACAGAGCAACACAGGTCTTGTGTTCTAGCAAAGGCAGCTGTTCATCTTCGATCTCGGAGATCCCAACCAATAAAACTTCAAGTGGTTTTAATAAATGAGCAAGTGCCTATCCATCAGTTTTGCCATGGCAACTGTTTGTGGCCCCTGATGAATATGACAGTTTAAAGTAGCTGAACTGAGTGAAAGAAAAGAATATCCTACCTTGTGTCTAAGTTAGGATACAACCTACAGGCTGACAATAAGCTGATTGAAAATATGGTGAGGAGTGTTTAATCAGATGCAGGCTTTCTTTCTCCTCTCTCTGGTTACCTGTAAAAACCTTCTTCCTTCTGGTTAGCCTTCGGGCAGCAGCATGGTTTTGAATTAGCGTAAACTTCTTATCATACTGTATCTAATGCACTAGAAGTTAATAATCTAGGTAGTTTCAAATTGATTTGTTTGTGTTGATACTCTTTAAAAAAATTATCAATGTATATGCACTGTTTCAGTGTAGATAAGAAAAATACCTGCCACGTTCTTTAACGCAATGCTCGTTCTCAAATGCGTCTTTGCGCTCTGTGTTTCCTGCAGGTGTTCCGCAAGGATCTCATTAGTGCCATGAAACTCCCAGATTCTCACCATGTCAACCCTGATGAGTATTACATCTTTGCGGACACATGGAAACAGGAATGGGAGAAAGGGGTTCAGGTTCCAGCCAGTCCAGAAACTATTCCGCAGCCTTCTCTCAGGTATTGGTGATCAGACATGGATCATGTGCGCAAAATGGCAACTCAGAGAAGATGGTCTCTCAAAACCAAGTTGTCTAAGTGCAGTCAGCTTTTCTCTGTTGGTATGTTTAAATCTTCAGTGTAGCAGCTTTCAGACATGTTCTTAAACCACACGAGTGCCAATTTGGAAAACATTTCTGTGGTGCTTCAGTCCAGATCTCATTCTGTCTGCGCGCTGTTACAGTGTCTACATTGTGAGTGTAAAGAGATCTTTTTTCTTGAGGCACATGGTGCTATGGATTAAAAGCTGTTTTTTATTTGAGCATGGGGAGTTGAATAAATTAAAAATAAACCCATATCTTATGCATATTACTCGAAAGGTTTCCCTACCCTGCATGATGATACAGAGCACTAGGCCTACAGTAATCACAGATACCTGATAAAATTACTCATTTGTTTTTATAATCTCATTTTGGTTATTCTCAATGTTTTAACCTTTTCTGCCTTCTCTCACCACAGTTGGCTGTTTAACATTATAGAAGTTCAGTGATCTCAGGTTTTGAAGATAGATAAAGAATCTTCTGTTCTCTCACACTGTGTTTAGACTAGGGAAACATAGCACTGTAGTCCTGCAACCCTTCCTGGTGGAAACAAAGCATGTTTCAACAAAGAAAGGTTAATGCCAGTGTGGTCTTCAAGATGAAGATAAATTTAATTGTCTGGTGAAAGTGCTAAGTCAGCATAATTAAATTTCCACTGGTGCTATTGTCAGTACCAAGTTATTAAAAATAAGTATATAGCAGCTCATACCAGCAGTATTATATTAGAGGGAAAAAATGCTATAGATTTGGCTGGAACAGAGAAAAGAAAAGCTGACAAGGGAATTAGAGGAAAAAATGAGCAGGGTGAAGGGGGATGGAGAATGGCAGAAGGACGTTACTTGTGCTAACATTGATAATCCACATTGTCCAGTTAGAATTATTTGGGTTACAGCTTGACAGCTGCCTCCTCCTTCTTTGCTGTCTTATTTTCCAGAGTTTTTATATTTTCCTTGTCCTGTGGAGGGTGAACTCCAGAAAGCATGTAGAGCTGCTCATGCATGGCACTGTTCCATTCTGTATCTCTCTGGCTTCCTTCCACATGTAGGGCTTTTTGCATTGAATTCAGAGAAAGATTGAACTTTATCTAGTTAAGATTATTCTTTCCATTCCAAAATCAAACCAATTAAACACAGAGTTTTATCTCTGAAAATACTTGAAAGAAACAACAGAAAGAAACAACAGAAGGAACACAGATCTTTTTCTCAGTTGCGTCTTGGATGACTTTTCCCCTTTACATTTTTGCTTGGCATCAGAATGTTTTTTGCATAACAAAAATAATGTATTTGTGATGTGGATAAGGTGTCATTTACAAACTGAGGGACAACTGAGTATCCCAAATGGAGAGCAAAGATTTTTCCACCACACACACAGACACTACAGTAGAATTACTACAGTAAGCTTTCGTGAAAAAGCTGGTGTTTTCAAGAGATCAGTTGGCAAGATTTCCTTATATCATTTAGGAAGAATATAGGACAACGATTGTATTGGTTTTATTCATAATACTTTCTGTGGGTTTCAGAAACAGTAGCTTTGTCATGTCAGTAGCATTTGTTAAATTGAAGTCAAATGGACAGGCTTACATTTTTTTAAAGGGTTCTGTATATGTAATAAACCTTGGAACATTTTGGGTGAAAAAATGACATTTAGAGAATCCTGTCTCCTTAGGCTGACTGTACTTACTGGCTAGTTTAAAATCTGTGAAACCCCAGCTTTCTTTGCGCTTACAGCAAATATATTGTCTTTCAAGGGTGGGTCTTAAAAAGATGTAAGTATTTCTTTTTTTTTTTTTTTTCTTTTCACTCACAGGGTTGTAGCAGAAAAGGTAAAAGAAGTACTGTATACACGACCCAGGAAATACATCCACTGTTCCAGCCAAGAACCCACAGAACCAGGTTACATCAACATTTTGGAACTAGCAGAATCTGTGTGTCGCTATGACTTGGATGACATGGACATCTTTTGGCTCCAGGAGCTAAATGAAGAGCTTACAGAAATGGGTAATTCCACAACATGTTCTCCTTTTAAAAGCTGCACTTAATTTCTGCTGTTTGAGTTGTAGTCTGCTGTGTAAGGTCTCTGAAAGATTGCTGAATGAGAATTGAATGGAAGTGCTAAGAGAAGCAGGAGCTAAAAAAGTAATTACTTTCTTGATCTGTTAATGTTTTATATTTTACCTGTTGTGTCTAAAAATTTCTTGACGTCCAAAATCATCTGCAACTTCTGTAGACTGAGGCAGGAGAGAAAAAGCCCACACCAGGTGGAATTCATTTTAGGACTTCAAAAGTTAAAGAGTTTATGTAGGGAAAGCAGATATTTCCATTTCTTGAACTTGGAACATACCTACAAATTCAGAGTTCTGAGGAACTTGCATGCTGGGTTCTCAACAGAGTAATTAAGTTTCACACGTTAGCCCATTCCAAATCAGCTAAGTAAACTTTCTTTTGCCATGTAAGTTGTGGGTATAGAGGTCTATGAGCAGGAGTGAACTGTGGAAAATAATATTGGAATTATCACTGGAAGAACTGAATTGTGATGGAATAGCCTGTGTGGCTAGTATTCTTCCGTGGGTGGTTGTAGATCCTTTAGGAAGGACAGGTTGGCATCTCCTGTATTTTCTGTTAATAAAATAAGAAGTACCTACAGAGAAGTGACAATCAATGGCAGTATTGTCTGTAACAGCAATGAAATAGTGGTGACTGAGATCCAGAGGGGAGTGAGGAGGGGAAGTAGTTTTTCTGGTCCTGGACTTCAGGACAGCATGTTTCTATTTAAGTAACTAGGTGGGATGTGGGAGGCAGCTCTGAAGCGTGGAATTACTGAAGAGAGCTAGCAGGACTTCAAGAACACTGTCCTCCAAGCACAAGAAAGTTCCAATTATACATTCAGGAAAATGAGCAGATGTGCTGGGAGACTGGTTTGGTGAAGTAGGGAGTTCATGACTGAGCTCCAGTGCCAAAGGATGCATATAAGTAGAAGCAAGGACAGTAACTTCCCAGGCATACAGGAATGCAATAAGCAAAAGCTGTTAGCTTTTCAAGGAGGCAGATATACATCCATGGAGATTTTCAAGATATGACTACATGTATCCCTTGAGCAACAACCTTTTTGGATTTCCTATTCCCTGCTAGGAGCCCGGGCAGGGGCTGAAGCCCTCTGTAGGACTTTTCCCACCTGAATGATTTGGTAATTCTTTTAATTCAGGCAATGAGAAAGTATCAGGGCATGAGAGAGAACACTTTAACTCTCCCTGTTTCTTGTTTGTAACAAGGAATCAAAATTAGTAGCCTTAGTTAAAATATTAGCCTCTGCAATTAATGTTACATGAATATCCCAACATTTGAAGGCCTGAGTAAATCATAAGCTGTGAACATCATGATCATTTTTGAGAAAGGATTTTGATGACATACAATGTGGAGATGTAACTGTGAACGTCATGGGGTTTCTAATGCAGTGCATGTCCTGAAGCTGCAAGCTGAGGGCCAATCTCATAGCAAATACTTTTAAAGTGGTCCTGCTTATGCTAAGTTTGATTAGTGGTGAGTATAGATAGCGTGTGTAGTGTTCACGTGAACAGATAGTATGTATTGCAACAGTATATTTATCTACTCTTTTATTTTTTAAAAAACATCCGAAAAATAAAACCACTTTTCATAATCATCATGTTTTGATCACTTAATCACAATGGACTTAGAGCTACTGGGTGGTGCAACTTTCATCATAAGATAGGAAGTATTCTTGATAAGTTTTATTTCCTAGGGCACTAGTTTTCAGAAGAACACAGTGTGTGATTTTTGGATTTCATTAGTATTTAGTAAAATTACAGAGGTGCAGGAAGGGTTGTATGAGAGCAGCCAGCAGTTACAGCTACTGTGGTCTTTTATGCTGCAGTGTTTTCTTCCAGGTGCAGCCTTGTGGTTTGTGTAAAATTTTTACTCAAGTAGTAGTTCTGCTTGTATTTATAAAACAATGTTACAATTAGTCTGTGAGTGAAAAATCTTGTCTATTTTTATTTTATTTTTAGATGCTGTGTCTACTGCATTAGTCGGTAGAAGTTGTCTTTTTTTCTCCTCCTGCTTCTCTGACTCAGAAGCATCTGACTGTCCTCTAATTGCCCTTCCCTTTCTCTGTTGTAGGTTGTGGGCTCCTGGATGAAAACACAATGGAAAAGACAATTGAAGTGCTGGAGCGGCACTGTCATGAGAATATGAATCACGCCATCGAGACCGAAGAAGGGTTGGGTATCGAATATGATGAGGACGTCATCTGTGATGTGTGCCGGTCCCCGGACAGTGAGGATGGGAACGACATGGTGTTCTGTGACAAGTGTAACATTTGTGTCCATCAGGTTCGTGCCTGCAGAAATGTTGACACTCTCCTGTGGTTTAAGTTTACCCAGGCAAATGTGGAATTTGAATGGATGTTAAATGCTAAGTGGAGGACTTTGCAGTTTTCTGCATATGAAGGGTGGCGTGATACTGAGGTGAATTTTTGGACTATAACAATTACAGTGGATTAAGGGGCCTAGCATAGTTAATAAGTGGACAGCTACAGTCTAACAGGAGTGCAGAGTGTGTTTTTGGGACGTGCAATTATTTCCTCTGTGACTGTAAATAATTGTTCCCCCTATTACTAAATCTGCTTTTGAAGATAAACAGGACAGGAAATACTGGCTTGCCTGTTTGTGAGAAATCTAAAGATCATTTTTTCAGAGCTTTTTTTTGCCTTTATTGAATACTTATTTAGTCAGATATAGACTGTCCAAATTTAGCCATCTGGAACCATATGTAGGCACTTTAATAGAGTGATCTTTTTCAGAAGCCATCAGCACCTGCAAAAATCATGGTCTCAGTCTGAATGGTGCTCATGTTTATAGTGTTTCAGATGTAGTCAAGACTCTACACTGCCTGAGCTCAGCATAGTCAGGTAAAGGTATCCTTATAATCAGAAAAGGGTATGAATCCTGTGGCTTTTGTGCATCCTATTCTGGAAGGCAGTTTTGCTACAAATTGAAAGGAGACCAAGAAAGTTGGGGTTTGTTTTGTTTGTTGTTGTTTTTTTTTTTTTTTTTTAATGCATTTTTGTACTGACTGCAAGTAATATTTGGAAAACATACCTGACTGAAAAAAAGACCCGTCACCTCCCTGCTCACAGTGGGCTGGCTTCTAGTCCGTGTGTGAAGCAGCCTGTGAGCCTGAGCTGGCAGTAAGGTGGCCAGTGGCAGGAATATGGCTGGCAGCTGGGCTGCCTGCTTCAGTCATTGCTTGTGCCTACTAAGGAGTAATGATGGGTTTGCAGTCAGAGGCTCGTGGTTGTCTGCTGACAGCTGAGCTTGAGTTGATGGTCTGCTGCCTTCTTGCCCCTCACTCTTCCCTGTGCTGGGAAACAAACTGGAGAGTGTGTCTGGGCTAGAGTGAATCCTAACTATAACAGGGCTAGAGCAAATCCTAACTGTAACAATAACTTGCTTCATTTTTAATCTGGATCAGCTTTGGTTCAACAAGTAGCCTCAGGTCTATTAATCATCACAAGTTTGGAGGTGGAGGGGAGGAGGAGTGTGAGAAAATTCCTCCTTCATGGTACCCTGTTGTGCTGGCTCAAACACGTTGTGAAATTACTGTTTTAGTAGTCTAGGCATCCTTCGCTTATCAGTTAAAATTAGAAAATAGTTTCAGTCCATTTCCAACACCCTAGATATGGTCTTAGATGTAATGCCACTTCTGCTCTAGTAACAGAAAGAATTCTGGTGGGAATATGCCACAGAAGAGGAAAAGAACACTTGTAAAATTTGGACTGCAGCTCCCCCTGTTGGGCTTTTACAGGAGTTGGCACATCAAAAAAAAACATTTAGGTTGGTCAGTCTTGCCGCATTTAATTCAGGAAAGTCCCCCTCCCTACAAGCTTGACATAAATTTGCAGTGTTTTATGATACTGTTTAATATTAAATACTGAGATCTTGTAAGCAGAAGACTGGAAAGGCAAGTATGGGAAATTTATAGTAGTTTTAATCTGAAAGAATGGTTACAACTAATGATCCTATTCTTGTGAGTCTTTTAATGTTATCATTACCAGAGATAGTGTTAGAAATTATGAAATTTCCTGTGATATTCACCCTTTTGATAAAACTTTTATTTGGAGTGACTGCATGAAATGAGACCTCCGTGGCAGCCAGTGATTTCAGATATGCTCAGCTTCATGGAGGTAGGGGCGATATGTATGTACAGCAGGGTCCACCATTGGCTCCATTAAGAACCATGGGGAATTTGAATTAGAAATTAAACTATCTATTTTCCTTTTTTTAATTTTAATTCTTAAACCTAGCAAAACTTAAGGAATCTCTCATTTTCCATGTGGTTAAGTACAATGCTTGGGAAGTAGGTGTAAACCCTAACATCTTATAATTCCAGTATATGCTGTGATTTTTGTTGCAATATTATATAAATATTTAAAGAAAAAAAGTTTACAGAGCTGCAACCACAAACACTGCAGGAAATGATTTTCAGTCATATCCCTATCTTATGTTAGAGCATTACATTTTTAGCAGTAGGAAATGGTGATTTTAGAAAGTATTACATACAGAAGCTAATTTAAAGGAATAGCCATGTTTACTTCAGAAGTTTGAAAGTCACTAAAGGCAGAGGTGAAGGTTTGTAACACCACTGCTGTTGTGCAGTCCCAGTGGATATGTTTTATAAACAGGTGTAAAAACTATTGCTTTTGAGGCTGGTGCTCTCTTGGATTGACTCATTTTAAAGTAAAGAAATCACAGAAAGATTAAGTGAAGGCCAGATTGTGCCTTTACTTTCTGCAAACTTTACTTTGTGATTATGAATGTGTGTGAAATAATGTCAGCGCAATGATTCCAATATCTCTTTTTCTCCAAGGCGTGCTATGGAATCTTAAAAGTACCTGAAGGGAGCTGGCTGTGTCGCACCTGCGTCCTGGGAATACATCCTCAGTGTCTCCTCTGTCCTAAAAGAGGAGGTGCCATGAAAGCTACCAGGACAGGGACCAAGTGGGCACATGTGAGCTGTGCTCTTTGGATTCCAGAGGTAAAACCCTAATTCTCTCCTGTCCTCCTCCTTCTGGTTCCATCCTCTGCCTTTTGACATTCTCATGATTTAAGGTCTTTGACATAATACTGGGTTTTATTTTGATAGGCATGCTCAGTCTGTGAAGTCTGGGAGAGATCCCAGCTTGTATTCCATTAATGAGTCACTTTATCACCTCCATTTAGTCAGCAGTCACTTCTTGGTGTCATTATGGTATCTGTGACCTGCTAGAAAGGGCCACTGATATAAGCTGTATCTAACAACTGCAGCTTCATTGTCTCATGTTTTTGATGAATTTGTGTGCTCAGATACATGTGTAATTTGCATGAGTACCTCCACTTTTTTCAGAGTTATGTTTGTTTGTTTACTTAAAGGATGCCTGCACTGCATTATTTCTATAAGATGTATGCTGCGATTTGTACTTAAAGTTTCTTTGAATTAGAATTTTTCTGAATGGTGGGGAGATGAGAATTTTTATCTCCATGTTATATACACTTTATAAGTAAAGGCTTTTTTGGTATATCTGTGCATAACGTATATGGAGAATTTCATAATGAAGTTTTACACTTCCTCCTCCATTTTGAATTAAGTTTAGCATCACAGTGTAATTCTGTAAATCAGAAAGTTCACTTAGGTATAGATGGAGTTTGTGTTTAATTTTGTACTTGGGATATTTATGTTTTATTTCTGGTAAGATTCACAAATCCATTATGGTGGGTGGTTTAATGTGAGACAGTAGCCAGATCTGTCAGCACCATAAAATCAAGGGTACAGTATTTTCTGAATTTTCTGCTCCCAAGTGCAGACAGGTCTGATGTGTGCACAGCTTTGAGGAAGCTGTTAAGATTTTGATTTGGTTTATTTTGACTCAGCAACCGGATATAATGTGTAATTCTTAGTTGTCTCAGGCGTATATATCTCCTTCTTAAGGAGATTATCTTTGCAGTTGCACTTTTCCTTTCAGGCCTACTTGTAGTTTCTGTCATCTCTTTCACCTTCAAGGAGAGAGGAGTTGAGAAAAAAAACCCAAAATATTTCTTTTTTTAAAAAAGGACTTCTCTTGTGCTTATGAAGTGTCTTGCCTGGAAGCTGTCCTGGCTCTGAGCTGACTGGTTTCTCTAAGAGGTCCGTTCTTAATGTGGTTGTCTTGCTGTTGTCATCAGCAAAGGAACGGTGAGGTTTGGGAAGGTGGTGATGGCCAGGCAGGAAGCAAACCCTGACTTTCTGCCTGCCCATCTCCCTCTGGCTGAGGAAGAGAAGCTACTGGGGGGCACCCAGAGCTTGAATCCGGCTGTTTCTACAGCCCATTCAGTGATTCCAGGTTTTGGACACCTCCTCCTCTCCACACCATAGCCAGGTGTGTCAGGCATAGTGAAGAGGTGGCACATGCCTGCAGGCATGGGAAATGCCTCTTAGATCCATTCTCTCAGGCTTGTGTGTAGTCACTTGTAAAACAATTCAGTTACCAGAGAAGCCAGGAAACCCTTTATAAATCTCTACTCAAATGGCAGGTCAGTTCCTGTCTGGAGCGGCCTTATGTGCTGCTGGGGGCAAGCAAGACACAGAGCTTGAAGACCCAGGGATGAATGCTTTAGGGGAGAATGTGTGTTATCATATATCTGTGTTTTTTCTTCCAAGGTATTAGCCTGCTGGAACTCCATAAAAGAAACATTAATTACAAGGTCACTGATATTTCCTCTTGTGGCCCTAACAAAGTGAAGCATGGAAGAAGGCAGGGAGGAAGGGGCTATAAATGTCTGTCTTGTGGCAAAAGGTTCAAAGAGGCTTCATGAGTCAGCAAGTGTAGTCTAGCATTGTTGCAGTCAATTGTGCCAGGTATTCTCCTGCATTAATTCATTCAGCACTGTCTTAAAATCTTTTTTCTTCCCTGCCTTCCTTGGGAGTTAATGCTGTTTAAAGGCTTTCTTTTCACTCCCTTGGCTGATTGGGACAGTTGAAGGTTTTTACTTTCCAAAGAGTACTCGTTGGTTTATATCCACTTTTTCTTCTGCCTTTATTTTGCTTTAGTGTAAATGTGTGGTCTATTTCTTTTTTTTTTTTTTTTTGGTGTTCTTCTAAACTAAAAAAAAAATCAAAAAAGGAAACACTGATACCAGAAAACCTGTATTGAGTGTTTTGAAATTCAAGGTGTTTCTCTGCCTTAGATAACCTATTACAGGAATGTCTTCTGCCAGTCAATGTGGTGTTAGCTGAAGCAGAAAGTGATAAGGCCCCCTGGCTGTAGAGGAAAGACAAAATTTACTGTCCCGAGCAGCTGTTGGGAGTGGCTGTGCTCAAGCCAATGGGCTGCCCTTCCCAACCACTGATGCAGATCCTTGTGTACTGGTGCAGCTGGTGGTGGCACAGTTGGCAGGGAAGCAGAGGACAGCAAGGTGATTGATCATGTGTATAACAGATAATAGGCTTCAACAACCCATTGTCTTCACTCTCTCCCACTCTTAGAACTTCTTCAGAGTATAGCAGTCGAGATGTAACCTGATGAAAAGTGAAGAAATGGAGAAAATGACTGCATGTTATGGCAGATGGATAATTTCTGCCTTGGAATGGGAGTTCTTGGGGGATGAAAAGGTTGGCCTCTGCTCTCTGGATCCCTTGTGAGCAGCAAAATTCAAACAGACTTTGCCTTGAATCCTCTCTGCAGAAACATGCAGGTGGCACAAGGCCAGTATAAATAAATTGCACCTGACTCTGTAAGTGCCTCTTTGTGCTTTTACAAAGTGGGGTAATATCAACAGTCAGCATTACAAGCTGAATGAACAGTATTCCCAATATAAATGTTTCCTGACCTTGTGAGTCTCCTCTGAGGAAGGAGCAGGGAGAATATTATGGGGGCAGAAAGGGACAGGGAAAAGGTCTGTGTCAATTCCCAGCTCCTGCTGAGAAGCTCAGTGGAAAGCTGATATTACTCAATCTCCAGGGAAAAAATCATTGCAGATTCTGGTTTCTTTTTGAAAAGAATATAGATAACCTGACACATTGATACACTCCCATAATTCCTAAGGGAAGCCTTGTCTCTCAGTGTAGTGGTAACAGTCAATCATTCTACAATATTGTTTCAGAAATACCTGTGCAACTTGTAACCAGCTATTTTGCGCATGGTCAAGTTAGGTTCATGAAAGTCTCTTTCCTTTTGGAAGCAAAAAAGCTACATTTGATGATACTGAAGAGCACTGACCGTGATTTTGTTGAACTGCTCAGGCATTCCAGGGACAGTCTTGTCACTTTTCCACCAATTATAGGAAGACCACAAGAGGTTAAATTGTTAGTCACATCTGTCTCATGAGTGCATCACATGTTGCCTGACTGTTCTTCTTTAAAACCTCAACCTTCTGAAGCATCTCAGTGTCTTCCTAATGAAGACTTCTGGAAATACCATGCAGCCAGTTGACCTCAGTATATTCCAGAAGATGTGGGCTTGCACTTGGCAGAGAGGGAAGTACTGTAACAAACATTATCTTATTTGAGTCCATTTATGTAATGAATTCATGAACTGTTGGTCAGCTATTTTTTTCTAATGTGAATATGATGACCTGAGTAATCTCTTGCAAAGCTGTTTTTTCCACCTACTTAAATGATCCTTAAAGCAATGCATGATAAGGAGAGACTAGCAAAAATAATCTGAGCATAGCAACTGTGATTTAGCACTGCTATCTTTGGGTAAGTCTGCCTCACTGAGGAGATCTCCTGAAGCAAAGCTTTTCATCCTTAGGGATTAAACAGGTTTTAAAATGAGTATGTGCATCAAGTGATTGATGATGTACCTCCAAAGGGAAGCTAAAAAATTCAGCTGGCTCTTGTGAAGCTGCCAGTTTAATTACCACATGTTAAACTAATTCATACAACCCAGATTTTCATGGGTGTGTTCCTTACTGTGGAGTTACTCTATGAAAATTACTGTACAAAAACAAATTAATTGTAGTTCAGATCTCGTCCTTAACTGCTTTTTTTGAGCCATCAGCTTTCTTCTGGCCTCACAGTCACAGAGCATGACCTAGGAACCTCCTTTCTTTGAATTCTTAGGTTTGACCCCTTTGAGCAGAAGCCCGCATTCCCACTACAGGAAATACAGGTCTGCTCTATTCAGATTAATTGTTTTTAGGAAGTGTGGAGTATCAGCATTGTGGTTTTGGTTCAGCCAGGTAGCCCTTCAAGGCACACAACTGCTGAGTTCAAAAAGTGTTGTAGAAGTGTCAAAATCCAAGCTTTTGGAGACTGGTGTTTTTGGGACAGTTACCCCACTGAAATCTTCTGCCATGTGCCATTCTCATACTGGCCCAGTTCTGCATGTTAGTCATTCAGAGCTGGCCAAGTTTTTATTTCTGTGCTTGGATAAATCCTGTCAGGAATGGCTCAGGGATGCCTACAGATATAGATATATCTGTTTTGGTTTCCAAATCATAGAGGAAAGTCCTCACATACCTGTATAGACAACAGGCAACTGGGAAACTTCTATCACAATGGATATGTGGAATTAAATATAACAAAGAATAGAAAAAGCTATTCTGTCTATATCTGCAGGTTTTTTCCCCTTTCTTTTAGTAATATCTATAATCTGGTCTACTAGAGACAAATTGATCATCCAGACTTAGTCTGTGAAAACTAACACAACACAATATATCCTGCTTTGCCATAAGAGAAGTTTGTTGTGTTTTTTCTCAAATTATATTTGATACAGTCCATAGTTAGGAAGGTGTATTAGGATTATCTCTTGTGGTAGGAGTGCTCACTGGAGAGGCAGAGCTGGGAAGCAAGGCTTTTCCTGGCTGCTGACTGATAGATCTGGTTCTGTCTCAAATCTTGAGTTGACAGACGTAGATACCATAGCAGATCTAGGGATTTTATAGAAGGAACTTTTCAGGAAAGTGTTTCTCTTTTGTTCTGAGGGGCTTGTATTTTGGCATTTTTTAAGTCAGACCTGTGAAAGCAGCACAGAGGGCAAAAAAACCCCAAAAAACCACAAGGGAATGGAAATAAACTTAGAGTAACACTTGCTGCAGTCTCTCAACTGGTAGTGGTTTAGCAATGGCATTCCCCAATTTAGTGTTCCCTCTGAAGCACTTCAAAACATGCACCACTCCCCCCTCCCTTGCACCAGGCTGCAGAGGGGATTTGGAGGCACAAATGGTAAGAATCATGGATCGAGAAAAGAAGAATTTACTGGAAGCAGCAGTGAATTAAGAAAAACAAAGGAAAACAAACAGTAAGAGCTACAACATCAGTAATGGAAGGAGCCAGCACTACCCTACCACTGGCTTCGCACCACACCTACCTGACCAGAAGAGAGCCCTTCCCCCCACTCTCAGAAAATTTTGTGAGCTGCTACAGAATAACCTCTGGGTCCTAGCCATGCTCCCTCTTGGCTACTGCAAAAATTAACCCTCCTGGCTGGAATCAGGGCATTGGTTAATAACAGAGGTGTTCTGTAGGTGCCTCAAATGTTTTGAATAATTGCAACTTCAAGTCACCAGGTTAAACTGATAGTATTCCACACTACTGTCTGCGTGTGGGATCTTTTGGGGTCCCTTTCTGAGAAGTATGAGTACATGGAGATCTTGCAGGAAGAGATGGATGACCTTCTTCTCGTATAAAGGGAGAGCTTGGGGTTTTTTTTTTCCCTTTGATAACTGTTTTCTACACTGCTTTTTTTCTTTACAGGTTAGTATTGCTTGCCCAGAAAGGATGGAGCCGATCACAAAGGTGTCCCACATTCCACCAAGTCGATGGGCTCTAGTGTGTAGTTTGTGCAAACTGAAAACTGGTGCTTGCATTCAGGTACGTGCTTGTCCCATAGTGACTCTGCAGGGGGGAGTTTGTCAGAAGGGCAATTTCGGCTTTGCGTTTTGTTCTTCCTCCGTTCAGAGATGCTTTACAATGGAGATGACTGTTGGATAGATTGTTGTATATATTGTCTGCTTCTTCATAGCCATTTGCTATCACATTAGTTGACTAGACTGAAGATTTAGTCTGGGTTGCCGTCTTTTGAATAAGGCTGAGGTGTTTAAGAGCCAGTTCTATGTGTATCAAAGATGAACAGAAAACTTCCACTGAACACTCTGCAAACAAGAAAATACTATATTGGGTAATACCAACTTCAAAGGGATCAATATTTTTAAGAATGTGTAGGAAATTTGTTTTGGTAGGGATGGATTTTCATGCAGTTGAGGTAGTTATGTCCCTTTTTTCTAGTTTGCTGCTACTGTTAGTAATTGAGGCTTTTTGTTTTACTTTGTCTGCAGTGCTCCGTGAAAAGCTGCATCACTGCCTTTCATGTCACCTGTGCCTTTGAGCATAGCTTAGAGATGAAGACTATCCTGGATGACGGGGATGAGGTCAAGTTCAAGTCGTACTGTCTAAAGCACAGCAAGAACAAACAGAATTCGCTGCCTGATGTTGAGGAGCACCCCAAGAGTGTGTCAGAGCAGAAGCAAACAGAGAGTGAGAAAACGAGCCTGCGAGCCCAAAAACTCCGAGAGCTGGAAGAAGAGTTTTACTCACTAGTAAAAGTGGAGGATGTTGCAGCAGAGTTGGGCCTTCCAAAACTTGCTGTAGACTTCATCTACAATTACTGGAAATTAAAGCGAAAAAGTAACTTTAACAAACCATTGTTTCCTCCCAAGGAGGATGAAGAAAATGGCTTGGTGCAGCCAAAAGAAGATAGCATTCATACTCGCATGAGGATGTTCATGCATTTAAGGCAGGACCTAGAGAGGGTAAGAACTAACTTGTAAAGTAAAGTTTTGAAAAACTGTTTGCAGGTGAGCAAGGTCTTTCTTTGTGGATGAAAGTGAGAATGGGGAAAGCAAAGTGAGGCGATTTAAAAAATAATAATTTTAAAAATAAAAAAAGGTAAGGCCTTCAACTCCAGTCATTTGATATGCTGCACTGCCTGCTGCAGAGGCTTTCAGGAGCTGCCTCTCTCAGTCCAGTGACAGACCCAAGGTGAAAGCAGTGCGTCCTAACTTGCTTAAAGGTTATTCCTTTGTGTGTTTTAAGATGTATATTTCTATGCACAATGGACATGTTTGGTAATTGACTCTATAACTTCAGCTTCAGTTGAGCAAATGTTCAAAAAACGAAGACATTTATTTGACCCACTGTAGTAGTAGGTAGTAATGCAAATTAAATGAGAAAAAATAAGTTACTTTTATTAAACAAAAAATAAGAGTAAGGCTTGTGACCTCTTGGAGGCTGCCAATTAGGTTGGCCTGTTGGGTAGGGGTCACCTGCAATTTTCAAGTGCTTAGAGGTAGGTAGTGAATGTAAAAAAGGTAGTAAAATAGATATGAAAAGGAGAGGGGAAGTAAAAGCAGAAGAGAGGTAATAGTGTTGTAAGAAAAGGGGAATCAATACTGGGGAGAGAGCAACATGAAAATACAGGAAGATTGTTGGAGCCAAAATTTGCACTTGTCAGTGTAACTGTTGTCTTTAATCTATCATAATCAATCTCAGATCTTTTCCAGGACTGCTTTAGATATGGAAGCTTACTTTAAGAAAAAATATAAAACCCATAACATGGCTCACATGGAGGGCTGGTACTTGAGGGTGGCTTTTTTTTTTTTTTATTTTTCAAGAGACCATGTAAAGCTTTTTGTTTGGTAAATGTTTGGTTTGCACCAAATATTGTTGATACACTTTTTCTGAGTGGAGGTGATTCATAATTTGAAATGCCTGTTTCCAAGTTTCTGAACTTCTTGTGCCACAAGATGTTCTATTCTTTTATATCTTGGGACAAATATAAATTTGGGCATCATGGAATTTTGTTTCTAGGTAAAGAGATTCCAGTTCTGAACGGATGGAACTGAGTGCTGGGGAAAGTATGTTTGGCAGATACCTTTCAACCAGCCCCTATGTTGTTCTTGTGTTTTGAAAACACCTTTAGGTGTTTATCAAGAACTTTCATTGTCTCTTCTTTATTGCCTTAGGTGAAAATGTTGCTATTAACTCAGACAAGTAGAATTATGTGTAACTGAATCAGAATGGTTTGAGTTGGAAGGGACCTTAAAGACTCTCTAGTTCCAACACTCCTGCCATGGACAGGGACACCTTCCACGAGACCAGGTTGCTGAAAGCCCCATCCATGCTTCAGGGATGGGGCCTCCACAACTTTTCTGGGCAACCTGTTGCAGTGTCTCACTATTAACAATGTCTTCCTTATGCCCAATGTAAATTTACCCTCCTTCAGTTCAACAACATTACCTCTTTTTCTGTCACTACAGGCTCTGGTATCTCTGTCTTTCTCATAATCCCTTTTCATATAAGGAAAAACTGCAGTGAGAGCTCTATAGAGCCTTCTCTTTTCCAGGCTGAACATTTTTTAATAGTTAAGTATGTTCAGTAATATTCACAAGAACTTTACCAAGTAATGTAATGTACCAAGTAATGTAATGTTGTTGATACACTTTTAAAACTATGTCTGGATTTATTTTCTTACTGCCTTTTAAGTCTCCTGTTATTCCTCTGTAGGTAAGAAATCTCTGCTACATGGTAAGCAGGAGAGAGAAACTGAAGTTGTCCCACAGTAAAGTACATGAACAGGTCTTCAACTTGCAAGTCCAACTCATTAATCAGGAAATAGCTGCAGGTAATCGTATAAATGTAAAATATTTATAAATCCTGCCTGTATTTAAGCTAAGGCAGTGTATTCTCTTTATGTTCCTGATTAGTGCTTTTAACATGTAAAAATGCCTTTAAGAATTTTCTTCAAGTACATAGTCAATCAAAGTAGCAACACAGAGAGAACTCTATAATTGCTTAAAATACTTGCTTGAGTATTTCTTTATTTTATGGCTGTTTCTGGTATATGCCAGTTGCTTATCACTGTGGCATCCAGACAGCAGAAGGGAGCTGGTGCTGATCTCTAGGTTTTTGCGCTGCTTTGGCTGCTGCACAGTGTGGCACTGGTTCCCCACAGCAAGCTCTACCCTGCTGGTTGGGTCTCCAGCTGAGAAGGCTTTTTTGCTTGCTGTCACCAATTGGTTCCTTCAGGCAAGAGAAAGAGTGACTGATGGGAATTGCCGCTTTTCTCATGCGCCTTGTGCATGTCATCAGCAGCACAGATTTCTTAGCTTGCCATGTGCATTTGCTCTCCTTCCTTCAAAAACAGTTTAAGTACTCTGGGTATTAATAGACTAGTAACTGTTTGGGAATGCTGAGGTGCCAAATCCCACTCTGCACTCTGCATTTACAGCAACTTCCTAAAATGAGGAGCACACCATTTGGAAAGAGGAAGAGCCTATGCATACCAGTGTAGTTACTGGGATTTTTTTAATAGGAAAGGCAGCTATTTTTTTGTGTGAAATTGAGATCTCTCTGGTTTTTCAAGATACATACTTCACCAGTGAAGTCTTAGTGCTTTTTTTCTCTGGCCCTGAAACATGGATAGGTTTCGTTAGTACTGATGAGGGGCTTTTTTTTTTTAACTGTTTTAGATCAGACTAGTACTTCATGGAAGCAGTGGCACTCCGAAGCTTCTTGCTTTTGTGTAAATGCATTTTATTAGAAATGTCTACTAAGTTTATTTAATGTCTTTACAAATAGAAATGGTTTTTTAATATTTATAATAGCTTGATACTTGCAATGGGTGCTGTATGCATGTATTCCAATGAACAACTCGTATGTTGAGGTAAAAAGACTTTTAAAGTTTAGAGAATTTTATAGTACAGGGAGTTGAACTGAGTCCAAATTGAAACTCAGTTTGAAGCATTGTTTTTTCTTCATCCAAAACTGAATATGAACCTTTTTTACAGCTTTGTTGGAACAACTTCAGTCATATCTCAAAACTGGTTCAATTCACTGGCTTAAAGTCCTGTAAAAAGGGCACATTGTTGTTTTTAATGGAAATATTTAAATGCTTACCTAAATTCCAAAGCAGTGGATAATTTGGAACAGTTAGGTTATCCCAACTTCTCCTTAGTGTCCTAAAGTAATTTCACACTAATTATTTGCAAATGCTTCTTACTGTTGCATGACTGTATAATGGACTATAAAACTTGTTACGGGTGACAAAAGAAATTACGCTTTTTAAAAAAGCCCTTTTTCTTTTTTTTCTGCTTCCTTGCCTCTTTCTCCTGTAGGCCATACTCTGACAAGTGCACTAGAGAACACACTGTTCTACCCACCTCCCAGGATCACCCTGAAGTTAAAAATGCCCAAATCAGCACTGGGAGACTGCAAAAATAACTCGCTGAAGCCTGGCAACAGACCGCTTTCTCCTGACAACAACAGCACTGTTTACAGCAAACGGAGTGTGCCAATGTCAAAGGAATCCTTTGAAATTAAAGCAAAATCTTACGCCAGGTATCAGCATGACAGCAGAAGTAATGGGTTGCTGGCAGGGATCGGCAAGCCTCGGAGTGAGGCAAAGGATTCTGGCCCCACGCAGCTGATGGAGTTTCACCGGAGCCAGCCTTCCGGGAAGCCTTTAGCGCTCCAGGCTGCCTTGCATGGACAGTCTTCCATTGGGAATGGGCGGGTGCAGCAGGACAACTCAAGGCTGGTGTCTAAATCCAATGGTCTGATGGGCAGGGCTGGAGATGTGAGCCAGAGAGACAGCTCCAGCCAGACGTCCTACGAACAAGAGTCCGTGCTCACGGCTCACTTGGCCAGCCAGAGTGGATTCCGAAAATCCACCATAGAACATTTCAGCCGGTCCTTTAAAGAGGCTACCAACAGTCTGGTGAGGACCACGGAAGATCTCCGGTGCTGTGAAAAGCCAACGAGAAGACTTGCAACAAAAGATCGCTTGTGGAGCAAGCAGACACTTGAAGGTGCTCCATACCAGGACAACGACGGGTACTGTCCTGACTTAGAGCTGAGTGACTCTGAAGCAGAAAGTGATGAAAACAAAGAACAAGTGAGGTTAAGACGAAGTAGCTCAGAGAGAGAAAGCCCAAGTAAGGACTTTGGAAGAGACTGTCACAATAGAAACAAAAAGAATATGATATCTCACAGTTCGGTACAAAGGTGATTAGAAGCCCCCACGGGGTAATTCAGCCTTTATGTATTCCAGTGTACCAGTGCAAAGCTCAGCATCAAAAGGTTCCAGAAAATAGTCTAGGACCTATTTAGGAAGAGCTGCAGTAGGGGATGGGGGAGGGGAGAGAAATCAGAGTAGTTTTGTTCAACTGTGAATTGGTTTGCAGTCTTTGCAAGGTTAGCTCAGTTATCCACAAAGTTAAGTGGAAATTGTGTGTTTTATCAGAGGGTAACATCTGGGAGAGCACAAAGCAGTTAATAGTACAAAAATTCAGGAAGCCGCTTCCCCCTTGCCAGCTTAAGCGCAAGGCACCGTGTTCGTGTGGAGGCAGTCTGGTGGTGGTGGACGGGTTTTGAAGAAGTCCTTGCATTGCTCTAACGCGTTGCAAGAGACTGCAAACGGAGACACTGAAACTGCGTTGTTACGGCACCTGCAGTATGGCTTTGATCCAGCAATGCACTTGCGGATGTGTTAGGAAGTTTAGCACGTGAAAAGTCCTGCTGGTTTCCCCCGGGAACATTTGTGCTCAGATATCCGAGCACATGGCAGTGTGCTGTGCTGGATCAGGCCCAAAGTGACTACTAAGTGATGATCCCCTTCTGCAGGAGGCTTTGAACTGCAGTGGCGTTTGCAGGCTCCCTGCGGAGGGTGGAAGCAGGCGTCAGCTGGCGCTGCCAAACTCGCTGACCTCTAGACGTGCCCCCATTCCCTGCTTTTGCTGAAGGTTGTGTTTCTCTTCACAATAATTCGCTTATTTTGTAAATATACGACTTCTAGTACTTCAGTTTTTTTAATCTCTGTACATAGATGCTTGTTGTGGGATGCACTTGTAAATATTTTACCCAGCTAACAAGTACAGATGGCTAATTTTGTGGATAGTGTTTACAAAAGTAGATGTACTACTTCAAAGAAAAATGCTATTTGACACTTACATTTAGGCAATCACCGGTGATGCCAGGTTCCTCTTGAAACTGAGATTTCATATCCAGAGGTGTTTTTACCTGGTATTTTTAAAGTCAGCTGAATTAGAAATAATTTTAGCTGAATTTTTTTTTTCAGGTGCAAATTTTCAACCCTAGTTGCCTGAACACAGGCATAGGAGTCTTCTGGCATCTAGGTCTGTAAAATTTTAGCAAGTCATCATTTAGAGTATGATGGTTTAATTAAAAATGTTTTTTTTAATTGCTGAAAATCTACTATTTTATTACGCTGCTTTTGAACCTCTGGATCAGTTGCTGTTTCCCAGTCTAACACATTTTTTGTACGTTCTTTAAAATCAGCTGTTGATTTAAATAGTGATTAAATTTCAGCCAGTACTGACTGAGGAGTAGAGAAGGGAATTAATCCCTTTCTGTTTGTTTCAAAGACAGGGGATTTTTGTTTGAATGCAAACTAACTTCTTGTTTTACAGATGGTGTTGTGTTGATCAACAAAGCTACTGCACTATTTTTGTCTGAAATGCTGTCCATTTCATAAACACACAACATCTTCTGTCCCACATCACTGGCTGGTAGGTTGTGTAGGGCATGTTGTACAGCTCTGTTGAGGCTTCAGTTTTGTCTACAAACAAAAAGGCATTCCCCCTCACAGCGTGAAGATGACTATGCAGGATCTGCAGCAACTCGGTTTTGCTTCATAGTTTTAATTTATTGCTTTTAGGCTGGGAAACAGCAACGACATTTTCAGATTTGTTTTAAACTTTGAAATCTCCCTAGTTGCAATAGGACTAGCAGGTCAGGGGCTGGAGGACTCTTCAGTAGTGAAATAATTAAAAAAATGTATACTTGGCCAATCTGCTCAGTTTGCTTCATGCATATTAATTTTTTTTTCTACTTCTTGATTTTATGTATATTTGTGTAATTGATCTTTCTAGAACTGTATCTTCAAAATTATTTCTTTTGGTGTAAATATGCAGTAGCAATTTAGGTTTCCACATATTTTATTTTTATGGGAAATGCTTTGTGTTCTAAGCCATGGGTCATTCAGAATAAGTAAACAAATGTCTCTGTTCATTTGTATTCTGGTTCTGATTCTCTTAGTTCTCCTTCTATATTTATTAGTAATCCTCTCTCACTGGCCATGAAATTTATGAAGCTTTTATTGCGAACACTTATCTGGGAGGTCAGCAAAGTGTTCATGTTATTTTGTGGCTGGAAGCATATGACAGAAGAGAGGGAAAATGGTGCTTCAGCAAAACTCAGCGTTTCTGCTCTTCTGGGGTTATCAATTCAGTTGTTTCCAGTCTGGGCAATGGTTTTGCTAATTTTTACATGATTTTAATAGACATATGAAGGAGCCCTTGGTTATGTAGTTCTCAAGTATTGTCCCCAAAGTGCATTTGCTAGTTTTTATTGTGCGTTCGGTGGCTAACTGTTTGAAGTATTACCTCTTAACCTTATTTGTCAATTTTTTGTTGTGTTTTTGCATTTTGTTTTATATATATAAATATATATATATATTCAATTTTCCAAGATGGACTCGGTCTTTTTCAGATGTCCCCTTTTTACAAGTACTTTTTCATTAAATTATGAAACTGCTAACAATATTTTCATTTGTTGTGATTTATTCAGACCCTCTGTGTCTGGCAGGTTGTAAAACTCATGAGTACTGTGTCCATGAGGAGTTAATTATTTCTGCAGATTTAGCAATACCTTAACAAGTTAAGTATCCAGGAAAACCCTTCCCCTTCAGCCTCCCAAAAAAGAGTCGCTGAGCACTAATTTGCTGTGTATAGCAGATAGGGCAAGCCTGGCTTTTGTTTCTGCCTAGCTGAGCAAATGTAACAGACCGTTTGCTGCCCTCCCTTTTCAATGTATTTGCTTATGCTGTAGCATGGCTGGTTTTCCTGGTCGGACAAAGTGAGTTAGAGAGCCGTAGCCAGGCCTTCTGGCTGATCCCTCTTCTTGTACCCCGCAGGCGAGCGCAGCTGAACACCCACCAGTCTGCGTGCAAAGGACAAAGTGGGGCCGGCGGTGTCGGCTTCACGTCGGTTTTACCCGACCTTCCGCTGTAGTTCCCCTGCTCCCGGTGCTCTGAGGTACCTTGCTGGCACAGAGGAGCTGCTCCCTGGGCTAGAGCAGGGAAGAAAGGAAAATGAGAAGGTGGAGGGAGAGGTGCTGGGCAAGGTGCACCACCAATCCCTTAGCATCTCTCCTGCTGTGACTGGCTTTGCAACTGGAGGCCTTCAAGAAGGATGGGATTTGCAATGTGGGTGTTGCAGGCAGCAGTGACCCTCCTGCCTTCAAGAAGGATGGGATTTGCCATGTGGGTGTTGTAGGCAGCAGTGACCCTCCTGCCTTTCAAGAAGGATGGGATTTGCAGTGTGGGTGTTGCAGGCAGCAGTGACCCTCGTGCCTTTCAAGAAGGATGGGATTTGCAGTGTGGGTGTTGCAGGCAGCAGTGACCCTCCTGCCTTTCAAGAAGGATGGGATTTGCAATGTGGGTGTTGCAGGCAGCAGTGACCCTCCTGCCTTTCAAGAAGGATGGGATTTGCAGTGTGGGTGTTGCAGGCAGCAGTGACCCTCCTGCCTTTCAAGAAGGATGGGATTTGCAATGTGGGTGTTGCAGGCAGCAGTGACCCTCCTGCCTTTCAAGAAGGATGGGATTTGCAGTGTGGGTGTTGCAGGCAGCAGTGACCCTCCTGCCTTCAAGAAGGATGGGATTTGCAGTGTGGGTGTTGCAGGCAGCAGTGACCCTCCTGCCTTCAAGAAGGATGGGATTTGCAGTGTGGGTGTTGCAGGCAGCAGTGACCCTCCTGCCCTTCAAGAAGGATGGGATTTGCAGTGTGGGTGTTGCAGGCAGCAGTGACCCTCCTGCCTTCGATCGCTCTGGCAGCAGCAGAGTGAGTCAGAGCTGAGCAGCCAACAACCATGCTTGTGGACTGTCTTAAGGACTGGAGTGACTGAGCAGGTGGCCCCAGGCAGGCTGGAACTGCAGCTAGAGAAATCTTGGGTGAAATGGAGCCCAAATCCCTCAGCTGAAAAGCAAACAGGAGGTAAAAAAAGGGGAAAAGGCACTAAAGGTGCAGAGAGAAGGGAAGAAAAAACAGCACTAGGAAGAAGCAGTAAGTGTTGGACTGTCAGTTGTTTTTCAGGACCAGGATTTCTTCTTCCCTAAAGGCATCTTGCAGCAGATACCAGCAACAGACTTCCTTGTGAGTTTCTGACTGGTGGCTTCTAATTCCCTCTCCACATACAGTCTGCTTGTGGCTGGGATGTGGGAAAGACAGGGAAGGAGACTGGTGTCCCCATTAATTTGGAAACAGCTACTAGCTACTATTGCCTTGTAAAGTCTTTTCAAACAACTAAGTGTGCTTACTTGATGATAACATGGGCCTAAAGAACTAAAGGGGCTGCACAGTGGTTCTGAGCACCATCATTTCTGCAGTTACGTTTCTGCCCTAAAAGAAATGTTTCTCATGTATCACTTGTGTATATCACTTGTGGAATGTTTTCTTTGCACCATGAATCCCAAACAATTGAAGGAGAAATTACAAATGTTTGGCTATTAAATGTAAGCCTGAAGCATTCCCTTGATTTTGCTGTGGTCGCTCTGGTGACCTGGCCTGGATGTACAGGCTGTACTGCAGACTCATGGTGTGGATCTGACACGTGGGAGGGAACCAAAGCCTGCCTCTGTGAGCTGCTCAGATAATCCAGCGAAACCACTCATTCTGATCTTGGGAATTTGGATGATCCCAGTACTTGTAAAGGTTTAGCACTGCAGGGAATTGACACATCTATTAAGATAAAATGCTTTTGAAGCGAATTAAGGAACAAAAGCTGCTTGCACAACCAGGGAGCTTGGCATGCAAGGGGAAAATATCCGGGAAGGGCAGAGATGGAAAACAATGGAGTGCCTCAATGCGGCTTCCTTAGGAAGAAGTGAAGACACACGGAGTTCTGGGCTCTGGTTTCATGAGAGATGCCTTGGTACTACTGCTTCTGAACCTTCCTTTTACACCAGCTTCATGGCTGAACACTTTTGCCACTCCTGAGGTGAAACTCTGGCATGTCCCTCTTGCAGAGATGATTCTGGGATAACTGCTGTCAGGCTCTGCTCCTAACCAAGTGAGTGCATCTAGTGGATGCAACAGGTGGATTAAAGTGACTGCAAGCACAGACTTCCGAAAGAAAATGTCATATAGCAGTTGGGTGTGTTGTTTGAAAATAGCGGATGTGCATGACTATTTCTGTTCCTCAAGCTCACCCCTCTGCAGAGTGCTTGGATATATCTGTGTGACCACGTGGTTGTAGGAGAAGCAGTCTCGCATGTTTGCTCATTCATTTCCCTGCCTCTGTGTATGCAGCTTCCAGATAATATTTCTTTTTCCAGTAGGCTTCTTTAGTCTGGGACAACCTCCTGGATCCATCTTGCCCTGCCCTTTCTCTGGCATTCTTTTGTTGCAGGGCAGACCCTTCCTGCCTTCCATTGCTTTCTCAGCAGACTTGGAGCTGGGTATCTGCCTCCTCACCTTAGCTGCTTTATCTGATATACATTGTTTTACATCTCTGGGTAGGTTCCATAATAATGACACCTTCATGGTTTCTTTTGGCTTAAACATCCTGAAGACATTTTTTTTCTGGTTTCTGTTGTTTTTCCTTAGGTGCTGCCCCACCCACCCTATCCGGAGGAAAGAGCACTGGGGAGCAGGATACAAATTGTATTTTGACAGTTATGTAGCAGTTCCAGAGTTGTTCTGCTCATGAAATTGGTGGGCCAGTGTCCTGAGGAAGAATTTAAAGCTTAACACAACAGTAGCATAAAAGGAAAGTGCCATCAAGAAATCTCCTGGTCATCTGAGAGCTCTTGAGCTTATGGCAGTCTTCAGGAGTAGTACCTATAAAAAGAAAAGGTGTTATATGCCTTTTGGGAAAATGCCTCTGATTTTACCTTGGGGAGTGCAGGCCCTGGTGAAGGAATGAGTCATCTGAAGGGGAAAACTACCTCTGAATCAGCCCGCCCACTTCACCTGAAATCGCAGTCTGCTTGCATTCCTTTGTAGTTCCTTATCTCAGAAGGGTAGTGCTGAGTAGTTGGGAAGCCCTGTCACTGGCATTTTAGGCTCCATTTGCATCTGGTTGAATGGAACCTGACCAAAGCACTTCCCCTCCTTAAAACTGGCTCAGCTATTGTCTTGTTGTCTCCTCTAAAATGAAGTAGGGCATTGTTTAATCCTTTTCCTGATTAATCATTATACAACAAGCCAGACATCTCTCCTGGTTAAAGGAAGCACAGAGGCCAAAAAGCTGGATGAGCAAGGTGATGCAGGTATTAATAAGCAAGTTGTAGTTTACACTTGTTACAAATGGCTGGTACATAAACCAGACTCCTCAAATTGTCTGGTTGAGCATCTTAAATTAAAGCTCTGTGAAGTCACCCTAAATCTGCAGTTAATTTAAAATTTAATTTTGATTTGGCCAGAAGAGGGATTTGCATGCCTGTAAGCTGCAAACACTGAAAGCACTGTTGCTAGATCAATTATTTGAATGAAAGATGCTGCCTTTCCCTGAAGTCCTGGCTCTGTTGCATGGCCTCTGTTGTGACTGTAATTTTGCAGCTGCTGTAGCACATATCAATGCTCTTTTTTTTGTTTTTTTGTTTTTTTGTTTTTTTTATCCTGAGGCAAGCAAAATGCAAATATAGGTCACACAGGGTACAAAGACCAGAAAAGTAAGGCATTAATGAAAAATGTCTTGGCTGTGCTCCACTGAAGAATGCTTTCTGAAGCACCCTGTTGCCCAACTACTCCTGGTACAGAGCGGATGTCTGGAGAGGCACAGGCTGGGAGCTCAAGATTTGTGAGGCAGATTCAGGCAGCAGAAACCTGCAATTGTTGGTGCTCCAATGACAAAGAAGTTGGAGGTGTATGTGTGACAGTTGAGGGTGTTCATGCAGCACTGGGGAGACTGGCTGCAGTGGAAGGGCCACACATTTGCTTAAGCATTGTATTTGTAAGTGAGAGATGATTTTCATGAGCCTGTGGCCTGCACAGAAGGAATTGTGCTGAAAGAAGTCTGTGTCATAAACTGTAATAAGTAAAGGGTATGATTGTCATTTTTGTGAAAACTGGTTTTTTAAAGGCCAACTATTTCAATATGACTTCATGATTTGGTGCAATCCTTTGTAGAAAAGATTCCCTGTCTGAGAGTCTTAATCCATTCTGCATTAACTTGTGTGACAGTGGTGTTAGACACATAAATTAGTCAGTGGGCACAAATCTGCTGGTGCCACCTTCTCCCAAGCAGACATTTGCAAACAGGAACAGGGAGTACTTTGGCAAATGTTTTATTATGTTTAAATACGAAACTGTGATCATCCAGACTAGTAAACAGTTGAAACTTCTCAGCAGTTTGATCTCTCCTGGAGTTACTTGTTGCATACACAAGCCAATTCCAAGAACTACACTTGGCTGCAAACAAGTGCATGGCAGTGCCAACTCTTCCTTTCCAGTGAACTGATGGCAGTGACTGATTTCATGTTTCTACCTCTGCTCTTGCTCAGTGTTTTTTGCTTGTCCCTCCATCTGTGTACCCCCAAATGCAATATTATCTGCTAATGGGGAATTCCCACATGGCCACTCTGGCTGCCCTAATGGATTTAACAGGCCTGCAGTGAGGTAGTGGCTCTTTGGTCTCCAAGGCCCTTGGCACAGTCCTCGCTCTCAGCTGTAGCTTGCCCATGTGCCGAGGTGGCCTGACAGACTCAGAGGCAGCTCTTGGAATGCAGGCAGCTGATATACAGCATTTGCACTTCGTACCAGCCATGGATAAGGCCTAGAGCTCTCCCACCTTCGAGCAGGAAGGAGGACTCGCAGTAGTAAGGAAGGAAAAAAGACAAGGATTGCTCTAAAGATGAAGAAATAGCAGGATGAAGCTCATAAAAGAAGACAAGAACAACTGCAACTTTCCAGGAATGAACAGAAGTAAAACCCAGTCTCTACAGCACCTGAAATAGTCCAGCATCCCTTCTTGCCTACTGTCGTTGAGGGTGGGGGGATTTTCCAGCTCTGTGGTGTTCTGGGCTGTTCTCCAGAACTGCTGAGCATTTCCTGACTGGCAAGAAGGGTTAGTGGCTTCTGACGGGGTGAGGGAACCTGCAGGCTGGGGGAGGGCTCTGACTTCACCCTACAAGGCCTCCCAGATCTCCTCTGTGTTCTTCATGGCTGTAGATAAGTGAGAATTCCACCTCCCTGCTCCCTCCTCCCACGTGGAATAAATGTTAAGCTACCAGCGTGTCCTGTGGAAGCCACAGAGGTGCTGTTAGCTCCCTATCAGTCAGATTTGGCCACACAGTAGGCTCTGTGGCTGCAGTGCAACAGTGGGAAATTCCCAGTGGGACAGCACAAGGCAGTACAATCTTTGGCAGCCACCTCTTCTGTGCTCTTCTCTCCCACAGTGAACTTGTACTGGCAGAAGACTTCATCTGATGCTCTCTGGGCAGGCACCCCACCATGGATTCCTCCCTGCTCTACCTTTCAACAAGCTTGGATTAGCCATTACAGGGAAGACAAAGCAGGGGTGCTGTCCCATGTAACTAGAGAGCCAAGCTCCAAATACATGGCGCAGAGTTTGTGTTGTAACCCAGTGCATACAGAAGCTGTTAATTTTCTCCCAAGGTGTGTGCCAGCACACAGCTTGTTTTGATGCCTCCAAACCATGCTGGCAAGCGCTTAAGTCAGCAAGGAACAGAGAGACTGCTGAGGTGGGTTGAGGGTGTATCTCCTGTTGCTGCTGGATTCAGTAAGCTCTTGCATTGCATCCCAAAGGCCTTGTAGTGAGCAAAAACAATGGGAGAGCAGTAAATGTGGCTAAGCTTTGTAAGAAGCAATAATTGTTCTTCATTGTACTTAAGGAACTCTTTGGTTCTTTGCATGTTTTTGTTTTATTTTTTTTTTTTTTTAATTTCTGAATCTTCTTTCCATGTTGTGAAGTGTATGGGAAAAAGGAGAGATGTGGCACTTTTTTTCTGGATCTCTGCGTTGGTTGTTGCTAATAATTTGCTTGCCTCAGGTCTGAGATGAAATCCTGCTATTTGTTGTACATGCAGCAGTAGGACAGAAAGAGAAATTAATTCAGTGCTAAGCACTGAAGGAATACCATGGAAGCCTATAAAATAGAAGTCTTAACTGCTCAGATAAGGTGACAATAAGTTAATGAATATCACATCAGTACTCCATCAGAAGAAGCCTACATGAAACACATGTTGGTAAGGTCATGTAGGCCATGGACTTTCCAAAGATACCACTAACAGAAATAAATGTGACCAAATGAAGCCAGGGCTGTGACCATCTGCTTTATGAATAAAGGCATCCAAATAATAATATTCAACAGGAGATAACTGGCAACAGGAGGGTGTTTGATAAGGAACAGATAAAATCTCTAAGAGGAGATCTAAAATACCCTGCTGGATGCTGTGCGATCACTGGTGTGCAGTGCCCCTTGAATAATGGAGCTGCTACATAAGCCAGCTGGAAAGCAGCGTCTGGATGGGGAAGAGGCGAGCTTTGGAGCAGCTGAGTTAATTCTGCTTTGCAGGAACACAGCAGCAATAATCCAGCTTCTGCCTGCGTTGTGCTCCTGAGTTTCCAGGTGGAGACACACAAGGCATGGAGCAGTAGGACTGAAGCCACTGGGATGTCACTGGGGATCACCAACTCCAAGTCAAAGGCATTATGTCATGGGATGCTGAAGAGGAGACCTGGGATAAAAAAAGTACCACTGCTTTGAGACTTGAGGCCTGGGAGCTGTTAGTGGCCGCAGAGCTAAGCAGGCACAACAGACAACTGTATCTGCAAATTTTGTTGCCAGCTGCTTGCCCCATACCTTTGGAAGTTTTTGAGACTAAACAGTATGGGGAGTAAAAAAAGGAGAGGGCACGCTGAATGCCTGGGATACCTGGATAACCAAGGTGCTGCTGCAGGAGCTGTGAAGGATCCCCGGTGCTGGAAGTCAGAGCCAAGTCTCTGTGGCCACCAACACCAGAGCAAGAAGGCAGGGAGAAACCAGGCCTTTCGGGCATCAGCCTCTCGGGGGGCTGAGAAACTTGGCCACCGCAGTGGGAAAGAAAAGCTCTTCTCGCTCTCTTCCCTCCCTGCAGCTCCTGGAAGGGGGCCGCCGAGCCGCCGCCGCTCGGCCCGCCGCCTCCCGGTGCTGGCCCTGCAGGGAGAGGAGGATCCCGGCGGGGCGGGGGGCCCAGGGCCCGCCCTGCGGGGTGCCCAGGGCGCGGCCGGTCCCCTCTCCCGGCCCGCTATAAGGGCGGCGCCGGAGCGCTGGGAATAGCATCGGTGCGGCCGGGAATCGGTGCGGCCGGGGGGCGCGCTTCCTTCTTCTCATTAGTCACTGACTTGTGCTGCTGCTGCTCGTCTCCCGTGTTCACAGGCAGGTCGGCAGGCACAGGCACACGCCCGTGTGTGCATGGCTCGGCGGCACACACGCTGCGCCCCAGCAGCCGGGCGTGCGGGGGCGGGCCCGCGGCCGAGCGGCCTTTGCCTCCCTCCGCCCGCCTGCGCCCCGGTTTAATTTTCCCCCTCTCTTTTATTATTCCCCCTCCTATTTTTTTTTTTCCCCTTTTTTCTCCCCCGTTCCCTGTCGTTGCTCCCTCCCCGCAGGCCGTTCCCTCCGCAGGCCATGTCCTCTGTCAGCATCGAGTGCGTGGCCGAGGAGGGCTGCAGGATCGGCGAGTCGCCCGTGTGGGACGACAGGGAGGGCGCGCTGGTGTACGTGGACATCACGGGTAGGAAGGTGTGCCGCTGGAGCCCGCTCACCAGGCAAGCACAGGCCATTCCCGTGGGTAAGGAGCCGCTGGAAAACTCCTCTGTATGCGGGAGCTGCGTGCTGGGACTCGGGCTGTGCCCCTCGGCAGCCGCACGGTGCTCACATCTGGACACCTTTCCCTACGGCCTCGGTTTCCTCGGTCGCCAGCACACCGGGAGACACTAGATATAGACCAGACCTAGTCCTGAGGACTTTCCTTATGATTTTTTAGTACTGGGTTCTGTTTGATCTATTTCTGTTCCCTGTAAGTTGTCCTCAGCTCGCTCTCTTTTATTCATGCTTTGTCCCAGAGGTAAAGTTCTTCTCTTGGTGTCTGTAGTAGTTCTGATGTGAATGATCGATGCTCATAACATTTTCTGTATTGAAAGAAGATTTCCAATAATGCCTTAAGAAGATGATACTTTTTTAAGGTAGTGGTGTCACCAGCTAGAGTCTCAATGGTTCAAGTATATTTTCCAGAAAGGAAGAGATGTGTAAACTCACATTAAGAAAGGATTGCAGATTTACAGCTGGATGTGATAGAGTAAATATTTGTGCTGGGAGACAGCTCCTTAAGTGGTTTCAGTACAATTTATTATTTTCTCATGTTCAATAACACTTGGTGAAAATCAATTTTGCCTACCTATAAGCTGTTTGCATTATTCACTAGAAACTGATCTGGGCTTATCTGCCTTTCAAATTACTGTAGTTGCCAATTTCAAGATGAGAGAAGGCCTGATAGTGATTTTGGAAGTTTTGCTTCCAAAACTTCCAGATTTTGGGAAGTTTTGCTTCCCAAACTTCCTCTTAGCTTAGCTGAGGAAGTGTGCTTCTCCCTGCCTTTCCCCCAAACTGATCTACTCTCAAAAGTGTAGTCTTTTACTTGTGGCCTCTCTGGAGATATGGAAGGGAGAGCAGCAAAAGTAGCTCCTGATTTTCTTTTTTTAAAAATTGTTTCCTCTCTTTAGTAATAAAATAGTTATGATTAATAGCTGTGTCTTTGGGAATGCCACGATTAAAAGAAAAAAAAAAAAAACAACCCCAAACAACCAAAGAATGCCATGAGATTATAGTAGCGGGCTTCCAAAGTGGAAACTAAGAGAAATTATTCACTATTAAAGCTTTTAATAAGAGAGTTGCAACAACCCCATGCTTAGAAACAACTTCAAATGCCCTTTATAACTTCACAGGGGGAACACCATAGCTGCATAACTGGGCCTGGAGGCGAGACCTTATGGTCATTTTTCTCTTGGGTGCAAGATATTGCTGCAAATCAATCAGTTCCTGCAGATGCTGCTTCGACAAAGCCCTCTGGGTTCACAGCAGACTGAGCTGGGTGCGTGGGCTGAGGCACTCCTTGTGCTGGGTTTGTGCAGTGAACAGCAGGGTGGCTGTGTCCTCATGCACCCCTTTCCTCGGGGTGATTTGTCAGGAAGGAGCTGTTCTTGGGGCTGTAGGGGCACCTGGATATCCAACACCTCCAGTAGACAGCTGTGCTTGGGGTCTGCTTCCCCCAGGGTGGGAGGAATGCCCTGGGTGCTGCCCAGGAAGAAGGACTCTGCTAAGCCATGGCCCAGGCATTTTCCTGGGAGAGCAAAAGTAGACTTGCAATCCCACGCTCTGCTAGGAAAGCCCCTGCTGCTGATACAGGCAGAAAACCACTTTTATGAGCGTGCTCACTAGCAATCCGAAGAGCAGCAAAATTACTACAAGTGGCGGGTGCCACACAGGGCTGAGGGGACTCTGCTGTCCTCTGTGCGGGCATGGGAAGGAGTGGCACCCCAGTGTAAGTGAGCCCAGACCACCAGCAGCCTCAGCTGCTAGAGCTGAGCTTGCAGTCAGGTGTTCATCTCCAGTGCTGGGGGCAAATAGCATTTGGATTTCTGTCATGGTGGTACTGCTGCCCGGGCTGCAAAGGGACGGGGCATCCTGAGCCATGAGCAAACAGCTGGGAAGGAGCAGTTCCTCTTGTCAGCCGGCAGTGGCTGGTGGTGGTTATAAGTGGTCATGAAAGAATTACCTAATTATACCCCTGCGAAGCTATGAATACAAGAAATGTTTCAGTTTTAAATTACAAAATTAGTGATTAGTCCCATTTATAGAAAATACTAGGCCAGACTTGGTTGCCCTGCCTAAAGTTATTATTCCTCAGATAGTATCTGGTTGTAGGCTTTTACAGAAATGTTGTCTTTGCACTCACTGTTTTTTTTTTTTTACTAATTCCTTTATAATAACTTGTAATTAAGGTTTTATGTGTAATAGCTCAAGTGAGTGTAAACTAATCATGGAGCATTTACTAGTTTTCTGTTTTGTTTTAGCTCTTGGGAAGCTCTGCCACTCCTTGGTGTGTTTTTGGTGCTGCTGGAGGTTTGCTCAAGCAGCACAGCAGAGTGTGGTACGGGGGGGTGTCTCTCCTGCCCAGTGTGACCTGTCCCAGTGCAGAGATACTCTGCCTCCATCACTTCATGGCTCATTTACACAGGAGCTGTGCTAAATAAACACGGTTGCTCTAGAGCTCTTGTGACAATTGATTTTTCCCTTGGAGAGAGGAAAACCCACACAGTAAGCTATTGTAAAAAGCGTATGTTCCTGTCCCCCTTTTTATACTTTTTTTTTTCAATAAAGCACCTAGCACAACTAGTTACTGATAATGATTATAGCTCCTGGTAGCAGTGGTAATACTCAAGTTCACGTGACATAATCTGTTTCTATGTATTTAAACATCAGTTTTGGTGGTAGAAAAGTAGGTTGTTTCTCTTGCCTGTGGTTTTGCTGAGTTCAGTTGGCATGTCTAAAGTGGGCAGGAAAGAAATGTCTCTTCATAGCACATCTCACTTTTCAATTTCACCCTGTTTCCAGATGCTCCTGTGAGCTCCGTGGCTCTCCGGAAGTCTGGGGATTATGTCATCACCCTAGGAACCAGGTTTGCTGCTTTGAAATGGAAAGAGGAGCTGGTAACCACCATTACTCAAGTAGACAAGGATAAAGCAAATACCCGATTCAATGATGGGAAGGTGGATCCTGCAGGGAGGTATTTTGCAGGTATGCTGCAGTCTCTTTCTTCCCTCTGTGCTTGCTGGGTTTTGGTGATAAGATGCAATGATCAGTTGTAGATGCAGCGAGTTTTCCTTCGTAGTTACATGGTGGGGATTTGTTTTTTGTTTTCTTCAAACAGATCTTAAATCCATTTACAAATTTGTTTGTATCACCTGGGCACAATGTAATCTGGACTATTTTGTTAAAAAAAGGCTGACTACTCGGAGCCTGCCTAGTTTAAGATACTGGCCTTGCCTCTTTCCTGTCAGCTGCTTGTTTTCAATACTGGAAGGGTGCCAGTAGAAAATACTTTTCCAGTGGGAAGTTTATTATATTGTGTGGTTTGTTCTCTGTAGCTCAGAATATTATTTCTAAAAACTAAGGGACTATTCATCCTGGAGATGAGAAGGCTCAGGCGATTGCACCTGTACGTATAAGTACCTGACGGGGGAGGGAGTAAAAGAGTTGGAGACCAGGCTCTGCCCAGTGATGCCCCCTGAAAGACCGGAAGGAGTGGGCACAAACTGAAACTCAGCCAATTCTGTATGAACATAAGAAAACTCTTTTGCTGAGGATGACCAGACAGTGGAACAGGTTGTCCAGAGAGAGTGTGGAGTCTTGATCCATGGAGATCTTCAATGCCCAACACTGATGGGAGGAACCTGTGGTGTCCAACCCTGCTCTGAGCAGGGGGGGATCCTGGATGATGTCCAGAGGTGCCCTCCAGCCTCAGCTGTGATGCTGTCCTCCTGATTCCTAAAACACCATTCTGTGCTGCTGTGTCATTCAGTCCTGAGACCTACCTTAACCTGCATTTACCCAGCCTCTCAAGAGCCAGTCTCAGCTGTCAGCTTCAACCTGTAAAGATGAGATTTGCTTTAAAAGAGGCTTTAGTTTAAGACTCATTCTGAGGGAGGAGGTCATTTTTTTCCACTCTCTCAGCTCTACAAGGCATTAAGATTTATTGTAAGTTAAATGCTGGCCACACCTGTCTTAGAATATGAATGACTGAATAAAACATTTTGCAGGAATTATGCTGCACACCATTTCTGCTGCAGAAATATTCAACAAAAGAGCAAAGGCTGTGTTCTGCCACCTTCTGCTGAAAGCAAGCACTTTGGTAGTCCGCCTTTTTCTTTTGCTTTTAACTCAGTTTCTTCCTCAAATTTCAGAAGCCCCCCCTTCTGCGCTGGCAGTGTGATCACCACTGTAGTGAGAGGCTGCCCCCAAACCTGGAGAAGAGTCCATTTGCTCTGAACCTGCTTTTTCCCCTTTGGCTCTGCACAGGTACAATGGCAGAGGAGATTCGTCCTGCCGTGCTGGAGAGACACCAGGGCTCTCTGTACACGCTCTTCCCCGACCTCTCGGTGGTGAAACACTTTGACCAGGTGGACATTTCTAATGGACTGGACTGGTCGCTGGATCACAGAACCTTCTTTTACATTGACAGCTTGTCCTACTCAGTGGATGCCTTTGATTATGACCTCCAAACAGGAAAAATTGGTATGAGTGGTTGTATCCTAAAATAATTGTTTGTGCCTAAAGATTGTGATGTTTGTTTCTGCTCTGGTTCTACACAGAGATGATCAGAGCTTTGGGGGATGAACAGAAGCCATATTAACCTCTGTCTGCGCCTGCGTAGGCTCCTGGCTCAAACCAGTCAGGGTCGTTTGGTAGTACTATAAAGTATTTAAATTGGCAGTTTGAGTAGTAATCTGTACTACTGTTACTAAACACAAGGCATATCTGATCTTGAAGTAAAAAGGACAAAGTGTATCTCATCTGACTCTTCCTGTGGCTGCGTGTTTCTTGTTACTGGCAGCACAAAGTGACAGCAAGCTTGTAGTCTTGCACAAAACCTCTGCCAGCTTCTCTCGATACTTTTTCACTCTTCATCCTGTTTTGTTTTTTAAAACACAAGCTACTAAAGGAAGACTCTGCAGAAAGAGCAGGGCAACAATGGTAGCAGTAACTCAAAGCTTCCTTCGTTAATTTTAAACAAAACAAAGCCTTAAGGGCTTCTACAAGCTTGGGCAAAAGAAAAATTCTGGTGACTTGGACTAGTAGTTTGCTTTTGAGTACGAGGGCTGCAGTATTTTGCTTTAAAAGAACCCAGCCAATTTGATGTTTAGTTTTAAAACTCCGAATTTAAAGTAATTTTGGATGTAGGACCTTCTCCTAATGTCTCTCTGCTATAGCTTTCAACTGAATTTTTCCCTAGGAAATAGGGTACTTCTCTCTCACTCATTCTCGCTCGCTCTCCTGTGGGCAGTCTGACAATCCCCAGCAGCAAAAAGGAAACTCATTAGAAAGATTGCTGCATATGAGAAACATTGAAGTTGTCAAAGCATAAAATAAACAGTGTTGGAAAGTTGGGTTTAATTTTCTTTAATAATAGTGGATAAAAGTTCAGATAGAGTTGTTTGTTTTTTGGTCAATAGTATGCCTTTGAAATTGATGCTTTACCTGCCCCCCCTCCCCCCAACTCTGTGTTTATGTAAGCTCTCAGTTTGTAGAGCTGAAGGTCAGTTTTGTGTTGAAACAGTGATTATTGGCACGTTCCAGCAAACTGTTTGAAAAGTCTCCAGCTGGAGCAACCCATACTTGAAATTATTCAAACTGCTTTTAAAGCAAGTAATTAATTTTATGAATGTATCTTACATTAATTTATTCCGTTATTAATTTAATATTGTAAGTAGGGAACACGAGTGGTGCACTAGAAGTGAATGCCAGAAAGAAGGATTATACTTCCAATGGATAGAAACTGATTCACAGGCTTTCATGCTGAGAAACAGCTGTCTCGGGAAACAAACAGGGCAGCAGACACAATCAATTTCTTTCATGGGAAAAAAACTCAGGGCCTCAGCACAGCTTTTGAAAATAATAGTACAAATAACTCTGCTGGGCTGTGACTGATAAAAATTTTAACAAATGTCTCAGTTCTGTGGTTTTTCTATGCTGCAGGCAACCGTAGGAGTGTATACAAACTGGAAAAAGAGGAGAGCATTCCTGATGGGATGTGCATTGACACAGAAGGCAAACTCTGGGTGGCTTGTTACGATGGTGGGAGAGTGATTCGCCTTGACCCTGAGACAGGTAAGTCCTTGCAAAGATGGACTGGAATTTTGTGTTAAACAAAACAAAACAAAACAAAAAAACCAAAAGAAGAAATAAAAACAAAGAGTGAGGGCTGGGGTTTTTTCACCTCACAGAAATGGTGTATCTGCTTTTTTTAAAAAACTGTGCTTTTTTTTTTTTTTTTTTTGCTTTTTATTATAATTTCAAACAATTTTATATCCCTGCTCTCAAAAATTACCTTTGTAAATATGTCTCCTTTGTTCCCAGCATCTGTTGTGTTAGAAAAGATAAAGTCACTAAGGAGACCGTCATTCTGCTTGTGAATTAAGTTAGCATCCTCTTGCATCCTCCAAAATTAAGACTAGTGTTTATCTCATTGATAAATGGGAAAGATGGCTTAAACCATTTTTGAGTCTTGTTTCTTCAGCTTAGTGTATTCTTTTGGGCAGCCTGCTGGATTTTATTACAAGTCCCACGGGATGCTGATGCCAGCAACATCTTTTTTATTGTTGGAAGTTACTTGCACGATCAATTATGCAATGAAATAATTAAAAAATGTTTCATGAATTCCACAGCATTTTATCATTCCCACAGTAATGTCTTGGGTGTGCCCATTGTCTGAGTCTGTTGTTCATTGCTGCTCTCATTTGGACTCTAGTGATGTGCCAGGGATGATTTACTCTGGGTAGAAAACACATGTAAAGCCCTTAAGGGAAACTGAACCACAGTGGCTGCAAGCGGCCGATGGGTGAGAATGGGAGCATGATTTTGTCAGATCCCAGAGAGCACAAGTTTGCATCAGGCAGCAGAAGAGCAGCTGCAGTGGGATGCATCCGGAGCCTAGCAGAAGGCTTGGGGTTTTGCGGGACTGCGGATTCAGGGACGCCAGTGCCTTGTGTGCAGCATGCAGCAGATCCTGGCACATGTGCTTCTGATTGTGCTGGAAACCTCTGCTTGAGGCTCAGGCTGTGCTCTCCCCCTCTCCTTTTGATCTGTACCCATCCAAAGTCTTGCCAACCTGTAGGACTTCTCCAGTTCTGCAGAGTCTACACCCCAGCTCTAGGAGAAGGAAGCTCCAGTTGGGCGATGCCAGCAATGCTGGGACTTGTTTCTGGACCCACATCCTCTCACTCTGGTGGGCAGAGCACTCCTTGGTGACATCCACCAGCCCTCTGAATACCCTCCTGGGGTAGTCCATTCAGTAGATTCAATAATTTTTCCTCTCTGGTTCACTGTTTCTACCTTTTTCCTGCCTGGCCTTTTTTTTTTTCTTTCTCCTTGACCTTTTTTTTTTTTCCCCTTTCTTTTTTGGCTTATTTTCCTTTTCCTTCTCCCTTTTGGAGTTGTTTTTATATGGGAAAGCTAGAAGGAATAGTGTCCAGAAGCAGATGTGTAGGGATAGCAAGTGAGCAAGTGTATTGATGGTAGAGTACATATCCCTAATGCACTCCCAGTCTTGAACTATGCTCACAGATGGATGAGGTACTGATGTGTTGGTAGGACATTTCTCAGTGTACTTCTCTTTCATGAACCTGCTCTGTCTCCCCCTCGCCCATGTCATTGCACCTGCAGAGAACAGTGTTGTGAAGTTTCACAGGGTAAGTATCCATGTCAAAAAAAGCCACCTTTTTTTGTGACTGTCTCATGCTTACCTGCCCTCTCATGCTATCATTTTGAAATACCTGCAATCTGCAGTTTGCTGAATTCTGAATGGACTGTTAATTATTTAGGAAGATAACCCAGTCAGGTTTGAAGAGAATTCTGTGAAAGCCTCTCTTAATGCACAATAGCCATTAAGTGTGGCTTGAATGTCTGTCAGCCTGTTGCAGATACATCCACCGATAAAGAGCTCATCTGAAGCACATGAGGGATTTTCAGGTTTCAGTGATAACAAAGCCTGGACTTTGTTTTTAGGGCAATGGGACCAGGAAACTTGTTTGTTTGGCATCTTTCCTAAGCGAAGGTTTTGAGGTTCAGGGTGAAGCAGCTTTTCAGGTCTAGGCTTCTTTGGCAGAGATGGCTGCTGCCTTTAGATTGAGGATGTGCTACAGGGAGAGGCTAATGGCTGATCCCAGGGGGTTTACAAAGGACTCAAGAGATGCCTAACTTACATTTACCAAGTCTTCTGGTCACTTAGTGACTTGATAGTTTTATTCTTTAAATTGGAATCCTAGAACCATTAAGGCTGGAAAAGACCTCCAAAGTCATGTAGTCAAACCATCAACCAGCACTGCCAAGTCTACCCCTAAATCATGTCTTTAAGTACCACATCTACATGGTTTTTAAATACTTTCAGGGATGATGATTCCACTGCTTCCCTGGACAGCCTGTTTCAATGCTTGACAACCCTTTCAGTGAAGAAATTTTTCCTAATGTCCAATGTAAACTGCAAATAAATATTTTATAGTTCTTCCCAATGATTGTTTTTAATATCCTTTGATTTTTATAGTGTCAGAAAGATTTGCTATATTTGTCTCTTCTATAGAGACCAAGCACAGAGTATAACTTCAGATAGATTGTAGAGCATCCAGGTGCAGATTTTCTTGAAACTCCAGGGAGACATCTCAGGGCTTTGTAAATTATATATCTTCCAGGCTGTTATCCACTGAGAGCACTCTATAACTGCAACCAGGGTCTATCCCCTTCTCTTTGGGGCTCATGCCTCTTTTCCTACAGTCCATGTTTTTTTCCTTTTGAATGCCCTTCCCACTCATCTTCTCCCAGTCTTGGTGTCAGTCAATTTCTAGGGTTCCCAGCATCAAATTTACTTTCCTGCTATTTCAACACATCACTAAAGTTAATTACTGTAAGGGGACCAGGCCCTTTATGCATGCAATTGGGAGGACAGAGAAGTTACACATTTTGTAAGGAAATTCATGTGCTTTAGCCTATTTCTAGAAAGAGAAATTCACTTGTAGGTACATAAGATAGGCATAATGGGAATAGGCTATTATTGCCCAGGATTAGCAGAAATTTTGGAAAAATCTGCTGCAAGATGTCTCGACAGCCTTCTGGTTAGGGCTAGAGGCAATCTGTTCACTACCATCATTAAGACCATTGTTACTTGTTGGCATAATGAATGCGTAGTGTTATTTATGGTAGCGCTAGTTTTTTATAAACATCGGACATGTCCCATGATCCCTATTTTATGCAAGCTTGATTTGAAAGACTGTTGAAATGTCAGGAAAAACTTCTAGGAATTAATCTTCCTTAACCGCAGGCAGTAGAGGTGTAGCAGGAGGTACGCCTCTGTAACGCTGCACGAGGTCTGCTCGCTCCAGGCTGCCTTTGTAGTTAAAAGTAGAAAAGTCAGCAGGTCTAGGGCGTGATTCATGTGACCTGTTTTAGAGAGGAATTCTATCCCATTTCCATTGGCTCCACCGACAGCCTAGATGATGAGCTCAGATACGTATTTGTGCTGTGGATGTTAGCGTTTAATTAGAGGACAAGCTGGGATTGAAGTGGGATTTGTCGGTGACACCTGAAACTGAAACTTGTCAAATGATACATCATCAACAGCAGGGTTCACAGAAGTCTGGTTTCTCCCTGTCATGGTGCTCATCAGTCAGGATGGGACCTACCCCAGGCCTGGTTCTCACTTTTGCAGAACATTGGCTCCACAACAGTTATTTGCAATAATTTGTTTAAATTTCTTGTTCTAAGTAGACAAACAAGAAACATCATGCATATTTTCCTCCAGGAAAAAGACTCCAGACTGTGAAACTTCCCGTAGACAAAACAACTTCCTGCTGTTTTGGAGGAAAGGATTATTCAGAAATGTTTGTGACTTCTGCCAGTGATGGAATGGATAAAGAATGGCTTTCACGGCAACCGCAGGCTGGTGGGATTTTCAAGGTGCATAATACTTTCTCCTTTCATTTTAGAAGGCAGTTGTTTCACTTCTGATTTTTTTCAGGTAGCAAAACTCCAGTTGGCAGTGGTGGAAAGCTGGAAAAAGACAGTTGTTAGAACGCTGGTCATATATGTTAAGCTGTTGTTTGTATTTTTTGTTCCTGTTGCAGAAAGTTAAACACATTTAGAGATTGGAAGATACTTTGGGGTTTAAACTTCATGCCAATGCTGATAGTGCAAATTTTCTGTGCAATCATATCTTTGTATTTCTCCCTTTCCCAACACTGTTTACGTTTTCTATTTATGGAAAAGATGGGTAAATACTTACATGTCTAAATCAGTGGCAGATAAAAGCATCTGCTTTTATTTACTTTCTAGTTAATTATCACAAAGTTAACTCTTCAAAAAATTGTTCCACTGGGATTTGTTTTAAAGCCCTGTTCTTTGTGTTTGCATGCTGAAGGTTACATTGTGAACTGCAGAATTAAGGCTTAGCGGTATCTGAGAGAAGAGGCTTTTGGGGAACGGACTCTGGCCTGTGATTACTGAGCTTTAGAGAAAGAGCATGCATTGAAATTCCAGTCTGTGATGAGCTGATGTGTGCAAAATATAGTAGGATGTCAAGCTGGAGAACACAGTCCTTTTCTAAATTAAAGCATGTCTAGTTGTGTAAGGAAACCAAGAGTCTAATAATGGTGAATTATCACTCTATTTTTTTTTTCTCTGTGTTTTAACAGATAACAGGACTGGGGGTGAAAGGAGTTCCACCGTATCCATTTGCAGGTTAAATACACTCTTCAGAATGGATTAGAGAGGGCTGACATAAGCAAGACAAGTCTGAAGGTCTTATTCTGGTGTTCAGCATCTTTTGCTTGGAAACTATAACACCATTATAATATTTCATCAGGAAAGGATGAAAAACTACTGAAATACATGGAATATTTTAAAACTGATCTTTTTTTTCCCTTTAAACTTACTTGAAAGATATGATGGTACTTTTTCTGCTGTGCTAAAAAGATTCTCATCCTAATAAGCCACTGTTGTAATTCTATTTCATGATTAAATAATATTTTAATATATTTTTATTGAGTATTCTTCTGTCTCATTTGCAACTTACACTATATTGTTTGACTGATTAAAGTAGTTGTACTGTCTCTTTTACGTATTTTCAAAGTTCCTCATAAAATGCCCTTTGGTGGTCTTACCACTGTTTTAACTGTAAGTTTGTCCTATGATGTTCTCAACAACTGAAATATTAATACTTCTCACTGCATCTGCAGCTTCCTTCTAACAGGCCTCAGCTGTGGCTGTGCTTAAATTAACTCTGGCTGGAACTTACCACGATCTCTCCATGTTGCTCATTTGGTTAAATATAAACCCAAAATTTTGGAGCCAAGAACCATATCCTTTTCTATACTTTGAAGATCTTGACCTGTTCTGGGGACGTCCACGATGACAGGAAATTGGGCGTTCTTGTCTGTTTGTGCCTAAAGCACAACCTGCACATACTGCCTCCAGAACCAGCCTCCCCCAGAGTACAGAGAGGCAAGGCAGGCCCACATCCCCAAAAAGCCACTGCTTTTACAAATGTGAAGGAAAGGGAAGATCTATAGCAATTTCTTCACACTACCTGTTGTGAATGAAAACTCACTCAACTGGATTGCATTTTTTGCGTTTAACTTCAGGCCTCTGTGTGCTGCAACAACTGTGACGTATCTCAGTTGGATTTTAAACTTCAGATTTTTGCTCTTGGAATGCTACATGTTTCCATGTTAGTGCACCTCCATCTGCAGGTGGAATAGTGTGTCCCCATCCTGCTGTGTGAGGGTAACCCACCAAGTGGCTGCCAAGCAAGCCTATGGCAGTGCATTTTCTCTCCAGGTAGCTCCAAGAATCAGCACATAATGGTTTCCCATTTCTGCAGGCTTGTTGCAGTTAGTTTCTGGTGGATCATCTTGTGTTGGCTGTGCCCTCCAGTGTGCAGTGGATGACTCAGCTGCCCACCAAGGCCTCGGTGCTGCTTTGATCCAAGGGTTGAAAGGTTATTTTGTGCACATTGCTGTTTCCCCACTTTAAATCATGCAGGGATCTGTCTTGGCAGCTGGGAAAAAAAGGAGATTTAAGCAGCCCAACTTCAGTGTGGATGAGCTTGAGGCAGTGAAGGAAGCTGGGCCTTGTTGTTTGGAGTGTCCACATCCTCCATTTATTTTGTGCTACAAGGCAATCTAAAGGCACAATCTAAAATCTACTCAAGGCACAGTATTGAGAAAGCTTGAGTTGAGGGAGATGGTGAATGTGGCAAGTTTAGGGCTCTGATCTCGCTAAAGTCACAAACCTGGTGATACCTGCAGCTCTGGAACCCGCTGTTGGGCAGCTGTGGTTGATCACTAGTGGAGATCCAGACATGCAGCAGAAAATAAGTGGGCATAAACACAGATAAGCTCCCTCTGCCATTGCTGTTGAGGTTTTGTACCTGTGCTTACCCTCACACCACCGCACTGGCAGTAGGGTGATTGCCAGCACAACAACAAAAAGAAGGCTGATCTTCTTTATGTTGTTGCCGCATTAGAAAAGTAAGAGCAATAGCTTGTACAGGCATGAAAAACTGAGTCCAAGATTAGTTTATCAGAGCTGGCCAGGAGGCACCCATGAAACGCAGGGAGGAGGACATGGCTGCTGGAGCCCCTCTTCCTCCATGCTGTGCATGGGTGGCACTGGGCAAAAGTCCGAATAACATGTTTTCTTTGTATGTGTGAGAGCAGGGGCAGGTAAAATAAGTTGCTGCAGACATTTTACAAATGAATGCCACCTCCCCCTTCAGTAAAAGCACTTATTTGGCTTTGCTGCACAGGTCTCGTGGGCTTCACATGAGCAGGAAGAGCCAACTCTGCCAGGAGAGTTGCATTTTTAATGCTGCCGAAATGCCCTGGGAGCGCGTCTCAGCGCAGCCTCCAGTGCAGAGGCTGGAGCTGCTTCCCGCGCCCCAGCCCCGAGGAGCCCAAACTGGTGCTGCTGGCATATTTTGACTTGAGTCCCATGACAGAGTGCTGGATCTGGCAAACTGGAGCTGAGCCGTTGCCGGTTCTCTGAATTAGGAAGTCTTCCTGACTTTTGTTTAATCCCTTGCTTATTAATGGCGCTCACCTCTTTGATCAAAGATCAGCACTGATTTCAATTAGGGTTGAGCAAGAACCCAGTGACAGGAAAGGCTGTATCAGGAGGAGCAGCTGCTGAGCCCTGAAGGGTTTCTTCATCCTCATGACCAAAATCTATAGTCATAGGTGAAGCGTAGTTGTTCCCAACCAAGCTGGGGAAAGCTCTTATAATCCTTTGCTGGCAAAATAGCTCTGCTGAAATTAAAGCAGGCGGCACTGACTGCCTGGGGAGCTCCAGTTCTTCCCATCTTGAGCACAAGGGAGGGACCAGGCCCTTCCTACAAAAGGGCGAAGCCACAAAAAGATAAGCTTTGGCTTCACTTTTGGACAGCACTGTCAAGTGGGATATTGCTCGGGTGAGTAGCTATACCTGTATCTGCCTGGGGTTTTTAATACCTGTGTCTTTGTTATCTCTGCCTGAGAGGAGGAGAGATCTCCTTCTGGAGGATAGGGAGACAGCTGCAAATGTGCATAAAAACTTTAAGAGATCAGGACAACCAAGTAACAAGCAAAGTTGAGTGTCTAGAGCAATGAATGATGGGATGGACCCTCAAGGGGAATGAGTAACACAAGTATATTTTGTGGAGTTATGGGGAAAAAATGGGAAGTGATGGATTTACTAAATATTTGCAAAGCCACAAGAACAAATTCTGAGCTACTATCTGAGCCTTTGGGGAACAGAAGACAAGCACAATTATTGAAATACCACATTATGTGGTGTGATAATGCCTTGGTGTTCTCCTGTCTACTCTATGTTGATAAAAACTACGGACTACAAAAAGAAGTGGGTAAGAGTTGCATCAGAGGACACCAAAGCAGTGGGAGAGAGGAAGCCACACCAGAAGGAGACAAGTGGTTGGGTATCAGCCAGGGGAACAGGAGTGTGTGGCTGCCTTTGGCCAACTTCACTGGAAACTTCTGCTTTGCAATGCAGCAACATTAGAAACAAGCAAAGTGCATGTCAAGGCCAGGCTCTTTTATGTTGTGGAAACAATTAAAAGAAAAGCTGGCTGGCTAGCGAATACATGCACCTGCTACTGCTGAGCTGCACCACTCATCAACAACACCCACAAAAACTTTGAGATGTGTCTCTTCCTAAAGTGACCAACCTCTGGAAAGGCAGATGTGGGATGTTGAAATGGCAGAGTGGGAGATGTGGTAATTGTGTTGGTAGCCTGGAATTGGTCGGGGTAGGAATAAAAGATGGTGCAAAATGTGGCAGGGGCATTCCCAGAGCATTTGCAGCCACACGAATAAATTAGAGAGACATGTTCTGGTATAATTTTCCCACTGCTGTCCTTCCTGCACCACCGATAATCCAGCATCCAAACTGCTCACCCAGAAAGCTGCATGTTCGGTGTTTTCAGTTGCAGCAAGGTGAATTCTTCATCCCTCTGCCTCACTTGGTTTTACATTGCTGCAGCCTGTGATGGGGAAGTCAAGTCACCAGAAGTGAACAACTGTGTGGGAAACATGATTTTCTCCTCCAAAATTCATTTAGAGAAAATGCTTTGGGAAATATTTTGCAGAAAACAAGATAACTTATATTTTTCAATTTTTTTTTTAGGTGAAAATTAATTTTCAGTGAAAATTATCATAAGCCAGAATTTTCCTTTTGAATATGTTTTACAGCTGAAAATACTGTGAAATACATGCATATTGTTCTAATTGAACCTCCCTTTGAAGTTATCACTAGTTTATAAAAGAGAAAGCAGAGAGTAACATGATCATTTTTCTGAGAGCAAGCAGAGACTGAGGGTTTGTGCTGAGATGAGATGGAGCCATTGGAAGCCAAGGAAATCTCAGCAGGGTTCTCAAGGCACCCAGAATACTTTGTCTGTAATACAGTGATTGTGGAAGGAGTCTGACTTGGAAATATTACTGGCTTTTTCCCTAAAAATGTTTGAATTTGTCTCTGTCTTAGGGCTGTAATTTTTTAATCTCTGAATGCGGATTGATGGTGACTATGGTAGGATAGTACGTCTATCTTGTCTACTTGCTTATCAGGGAAAGATGTTCATCCTGTGAATCATTTGAACATCAAATTACAAAGTTCAATAAAGTCTTTAATGAATAAAGAAATGCACTGTTCCTGCATGCTGGACTGAGGCCGATTTCTCCCAAGTGCCTTCTGCCCTTGTTGAGTGTGGCCCTGTCACCAAAACTCTGGTGGTCGCTCTGGCTCACTGCCCAGCTTGGTGTCTGTCCCCATGGCAAGCCTGCCTTGTCCCCGCCTTGCTGGTCCTGCCATCACCTACCTCTGCTGAGCAGGGCTGGGTGGGAGAAGGCACTTGGCGTCTTCCACCTGTGCCCCCTACAGACAAATAAAGAAGGCAAATGCCAAGGAAAGAAGAAAATAAAAGCCAGGCAAGACATGGCCATCCTGCAGCATCCACGGCAATTGCTGAGACTCCCTGGTAAAAGTCCTTCCCTGTGTGTGCTACAGGCAGCAGCTCGGAGCTTTTTGCCAAAGTGGGATCAGGCTTTGCATGCTTGAGGTGAGGAGCCCTGTGACTTCACACACAAGAAGGTTGTGGCACGGCTGGGAGTCGGAGCCAAGTCTTAAAGATGATAATAAGCCTTAATCACAACAATATTTTTTTCCTTATCGGAGTACTACAAAACCCTCCCTCGCATCTTTCATTAACCTTCCCTTTTCAGCACCCTAAATTTTGGAAGACTGGGCTAGCCCTTGGGGCGACTGAATGGTGCAACGCCTCAGTTTCCCTCTCGCACTCTCGTGACACGAGAAAAATACTGAGCAAGGATTTTTCTCTATCACATGTCCTGCTGCTGGCACTGCAAACCAGACCATTCAGAAAGGCTTTGGTCCCTGCCTCATTCATGTGACTGCTGACTGAATACAAAATGTAAAGGGTTACCTGCTCCATGCAGATAACATCAACTGGTGCACATTTTTAACCGTCGCTGAAAACAGCAGCCAGTTTCATTGGACCAGTGCTGGAAAAGAGTCACCAAGCCAGGTCTTGCAATATTTTCCTCAGCAGGTGCGTTGGTGTGATGAACTGCAGAGTTTCGCATAGGTGTCCTCCAGCTTGGTAAAGATATTCACCTGTTTGACTGAGGGGAAAAGGGTTCTTAAAATTCTTTGGTTTATGCAGATGGTTGCTTGACTGTACATTAAAAATTTTAGCTGTCCGTCTGCTTATTTGAAGGTTCAGTTTGACATTAAAAATGAAATTATGTGTGTTTGCACGGGAAGGAGACAGGGAAAGAAACAGGAAAAAAAAAAACAAAAACTTTTAAGGCCAGTCATTCATTTGTATTTTACCTCTCTCTTTTTAGGGTACTGAAATGACCCTGAATCATTCTGTGCAGATGATTTGAAAAGGAATGTGGGCAGAGGTCTAGAAAGGCTATTTTCAAACGCCTGCCAGAGAGAGGATTTAGTTTCTAGAGCAGACAGGATGTTTTTACATTCATTTTTTATTCCTAACAGGAAAATTTTCTTATGGTCTCCAAGTTCTGGTAACTTTTACCAGTTAGACAGTTTAGCAGTTTAACTTGGAAAATGTTTCAGTGCCACCTGTCCATCCCTTGTGTGCGAGTCCAGGAGGCTACGAAGCCAATGAAATGTTGGAAAGAGGATATAGGCAGGGTGATTGCGATGCTTTTTTCTGCAGGGATTTTGCTTTGGGAGAATACAGATTGGTGATTTTTTCTTGGAATTTCTCATCTTTCCTTGCATGCTCATCTCTGATGGGTCAGTGCTGTACCAAGCAGGGTGCAAGGTGCCACAGATAAAAGTGCCCAGGTGGCAGGATGCCTGGAGAGTGATTATGCTGTGATATTTTGAAACAGGTTTTTGGGGGTCATTTCCTCATTTTTTCCCTCTGAGATGCTGTATTTGGTGAAATGTTACTGCTGCATTGCTCCATGGGGTGTCAGCAGGGAGGGCATGGCAGGAAAGGGGGGACAGGGACTGGATAGGACCAGGGCTGAGTCCCTCACAGCTTGTGGGGACTCTTTTGGAGGGCAATGCTGCCACTTAGGGTTGGATGGTCCTTCCTGTAAAAAGCCTCCATTTTCAGCTGCTTGTAAAAATTAGTGAAACCTCAGCTAGCAAAACACAGACCTTCCCTTCTAATTGCCCTCTTGTTAAAAACAGGGAGGGGTGATGATGATTTGAGCCACAATATTCACCGGTATGGAAACCTCCACAGCTGGAGTGACACACAGGAGTTATTTCTTTGGCAGGGGGGAAGGATGCCGTGGCTGAACGTGCAGTCAGGGAAGGTGGGTGTGCACTGAGGGCCCATGAGACAGAGCAGGTCTCTGCAGCATCGCTGGGGGAACAGGAGAGGGGGAAGCAGGCAGCTGGTGCAAGCAGGATGGTTTCTCCCCTGCCTAAGCCTTGTGAAACAGCTGGCAATGGTGTGATTGTGTTCTCCTCATGTGGCGTGTGGGATGGGTCTGTGAATCAGTATTTCACCACGGCTTATCTGCCAGGCCCCTGCTTGGGTGTTGCAGAAGTTGGACAAGGGGAATGTAAATGAAACAGGAGCTGGTGGGAAAAGAAAGGTTTAATAAGGCTCGGTTGGGTCAATGAGGCAGCTGACAAGACAACTGCAGATCTGGAGGCTTTCTGCCTCTGCAGGAGCCACACTGCTGCCGGGCTGCTGCCGAACGCTTGTTTTCCCACGGGGGTGAGAACAGCTCTGTGCTTTCCAGACCATGATACAATTAAGTCAGCATTGTGTCTCCAAGCCTTGAGTCCCACATATGGCAGCCACATGACACAAAGCTTTAACCCACAAGAAACTCACTCCTCCAGCTCAAGCATTGTTTAACAGGTTTCTGGAGGTTAACACTTGGCATTTTGCTGTGTATCTTCGTTTACGCTTTAGATGTGATTTGCCTGCGTGGAACAGCTTGCTGCCCAGCCTCATGTGGCCAGTGTATTTTGGAAGGGAGAAGAATCTATTTGATAGATGCGTTGTTTGAAACTTACCTTAGTGGTGTGACTCATTGCAGGAAAGATCCCATGTCCCTCAGCCCTGGCATTTGCACTCACAGTGATTGACTGGCTCTTCCCACGTATTTTGAAGTGCATTAATGCTAATTAATTATCTGTAAACCTTATCGCCAGCTCACCTACTAGGAAACAATACCCACTTGGAGACAGTAATCCCTAGGACTGATGTTATGTCAGGGCTTGGCTGCCTCCCAAGAATTATCTCCCAATCTGTGGAAAAAATGTGCTGAGGCCAGTGGGTGCAGCAGTGGAGGCGGCTCCATTAGGGGTGACTGAGGCAGTGAGTGGGCCTCTTTCTTTTGTAAGAGCTGGAATGGTGGAGGTTATTGCTCACTTCCCACCCCACAGCAAGGTCAGGGCAGGCACGGGGATCCGTGTTTTAGAGGACATCATTGGGTACTGATGGTACTGAGGACACAAAACTGATGGGATGTGCACCACGTGTGGGTGTCAACCAGCTGTGTCAAGCGGCTGATGTCCCTGAGAGCGCCCTGATGCAATGGGGACGGGGTAGCCAGGGCATGAACAACTTCTGGCAGAAGCAGGCATACAGAATGGGAGCTCCACTGGTGGCTTTGGCCCACCAAGCAGCAACTGGGGTAATTGCACCCCACAGCCTGGCATTGGGAAAAATTCGGAGTGTGCAGCAGGGGCTGGAGATGAAGTTGGGGCACTGAAGGGACTGATGAAGAGGAAATGCTTAGCGGGAAAACAAAACAGTAGAATTTCAAAGGCAGGAGCCTTCCTCAGTATTTGCATATTCTCACTGACTTGGTGTGGGAACAGGCATTTGTTGTGCAGTGGCCTCTGTGGCAAAGTGGAGTCGGTGCTGTGAGTGTGTGAATGTCTTCCTGTGGAGGAAGTCAATGCGCCTGTGTTAAATAGGGCAGAGCCTTGATTTTCCACATAAAGATTGATCCGCCACTCATTGGTGCTGCTGCCTTCTGATCCCTCCTTGTGGTCTGGGGGACCCTTAGGATCACGGATCCCCAGACAGCAGCTTGGTTCCAGCTTAGGGCCATAGCCCCAGCACTCCTGTGCCTGGAGACAGGTGCCTCATCAGCAGCTGTGGTTTAGGAAAGTCTGGGTAAGGAGGAGCTTTGGCACCTCAAGCTCAGTTCCAGCCATGAGGCCATGGAAATGTCATAAGAACCTCCTGAATTACTTTTTCATGTGGGATTTGGAGTGCTTTGCTATTTACAATCTCTGTTTTTCAATATTGTAGGCATGAAAAAATTAACATAAGAGCTTTTAATTACATCCATTATTAACTTCCCCCTAGATCATGTCTTCCTCCATCAAAATCGAGTCTGTTGTGAAGGAGAAGAACCGGATGGGAGAGTGCCCAGTCTGGGAAGAAAGGGAGAATGCACTTGTCTACGTAGACATCAACTCACAGAAAGTTTGCCGCTGGAGCCCAGTCACCAATGAGGTGCAGAGCGTGTCTGTGGGTAAGAGTCCATACTCGCTGCTTCATCCTGGGACTCTTCTCTGTCTGTCCCATCCACCCCTCCTGTAGGAGTCCTGCAGGTTGGTGGTCTCTCTTACTTTCCATGGGACCTCACACCCTGTCTTCCCACAATGTGTTGTTGAGCACAGTGTGGCCTAAGCCAGCTGAGCAGAGAGGACCATGCACGTGTTGCCCCTGATAAGCCTAAATGGGAATGCTTGTTTCATTTGGGACCTGCAGAGGAAAAGGTACAGTCCTAATGGCTGTGCCATCCTAGAAGGTGGAAAAATCCATGGAACATAGAGCCAGTGAGATGTGCTAACAGTCCCAGGGGAGAAGGATCTCACCATCAGCTCAGCCATTGCCAGCCAGGGATGTCCCTCAGTGAGGGCTAAGTGATGGCCCCAGAGCTACCCTTCATCTTCTGCTCTCTCTCACCCACAGATGCCCGTGTCGGCTCAGTGGGTCTGCGGCAGTGTGGGGGCTATGTCATCGCCCTGGGGACCAGGTTTGCCTTCCTGGACTGGGACACCCAGGCAGTCACCACCATCCTCGAGCTTGAGCAAGATAAACCCAACAACAGGTTCAATGATGGGAAAGTGGATCCAAAGGGGAGGTTTTTTGCTGGTAAGTTCCTGGCAGAAATTTTCCCTGGAGCAAAGGGAAACTAATTATAGTGTATTTTATATAAGGAATTTTTTATTTATTCCCTGTCTTGTGAATGCTCTGCTTGGTTACTGCCCAGTGGAGGAGGACAAGGGACTCTACATCTTCTGACCTAGATAAGGACAGATGCTGTTGACAAGGGCCATCTGACAGGAAAGCTCTCCTACTTTGTGGATGGCATTATTCAAACAACTTCCTTAATGGAAAAGTCAGTGAAGGACTCATGTAGGTGGGATTTTTTTTCAGGAGATGTAGAGAAGGATGCAACTTCTAGAGCAGAACATGAGCTGCAGCTTGCACCCTTTATGTGCAGCCTCTCCTGGTTAGCCTGTGAAAAACAAGAATGTGCCTCCTGAAGGCAAGAAGGAGGTTTAGGTTGTACATTGTGTAAAAGGTCTTCACCCACAGGGTGGTCAGGCACTGGAACAAGCTCCCCAGGGAAGCGGTCATGGCACGAAGCCTTGACGGAGTTCAAGAATTGTTTGAACAATACTCTCAGGCACATGGTGTGCACCTGTATTTTAATGGTCACAGCCCATTTAAATCATGAAATAGCCTACAAAGAGCAACAACAAAACCAGCATGTGATTGATGCCTGCCTGCATCTCAACTTCTGCTGTGAGGTCTTTGGTGTCTATGACTTAAACCTCATGGCAATGCAGAAACATTCTTTCATTGGCCAGGATCTGCTCTGTGGGAGGCAGCTGCCCCTGATCTGCTCCTTTTACTCTTTCTCATCAATCTGACAGAACCTATTAGTCCCTTTCACCATAGGATTGCAGAATCGTAGAATCATAGAATGGTTTGGGTTGGAAGGGACCCTTAAGACCATCTAGTCCCAACCTCTCTGCCATGGGCAAAGTCACCTTCCACTACACCAGGTTGCTCAAAGCTCCATCCGATCCGGCCTTGAACACTTCCAAGCGTGCGGCATCCATAACGTCTCCTGGCAACCAGTTCCCATGCCTCACCACCCTCACAGCAAAGAATTTCTTCCTAAAAATATTTTCTTTTTAGGAAGAAAAGAAAAAAAAAATCACAATCCTGTGATTCTCTTTAGGACCTCTCGGTAACACTTAGAGGAGATTTTTGATCAAACACAAGGAGCAAGCTTCTACTTTCTAACCAGTTCTCCCACTTCCATTTCAGGTACGATGGCTGAGGAGACAGCACCAGGGGTCCGAGCGAGGCGGCAAGGAGCTCTCTATACCCTCTTCCCTGACCATTCAGTAATAAAACAGCTAGACCAGTTGGACATCTCCAATGGTCTGGACTGGTCCCTGGACCACAGGACCTTCTTTCACATCGACAGCCTGTCATACGCTGTCCATGCCTTCAGCTACGATGTGCACACTGGAAAGATTGGTACACATGCTTTTAAAATTGGTTTGGTTTAATTAATTTAAATTAATTAAATTTAATTAGTGCTTTTAAATAGCACTACTAGTTGACAAGTAGTGCTACCGAGCTGTCTGCAGCAAGACTTGGGCCTGTGAGATGCAGTGATTTATTTGATAGATCTCATATCTTTTGGTTACAACTTGTCAGCTGGCTGACTGTGATATTTCTCAAATTTAGTTACTCACCAGGTGTATTTAGTGAACAAACCTTTGACAGTCTTTCAGCTTACTTTTATCTGGAGAGATGGCTCATACTTAGACCTGTTCAAAGAGTTGCAGGGAAGATGCCATTTACACTGCAGAATGAGAAAGAACTTTTAGGATGGTATTTATTATTGGGTGCCATCTACTGGAATTACTTTGATTGTGCTAGCTCCACAAACACAAGTGGAGAACATGCATGTATGCATTTTGCAGAAAGGCATTCAGATGATCAAGCTGTCATTGTGACAGAGGTTTCCCAACTTCCTATCCATTTTATGGATAAACATTTTTTATTGCATCTGCAAGGAAATACATTTAAGTGTAAGCAAAATGGATCTAACCTAATTTCAAAACGCTTTGAAATATTTTCATGCTTTATCAGCCTGATATACTCCAGAGGAATTTAAATGACTGAACTGCCTTTGTACTTTAAAGAGTGCAGACTTTGGGTAATCACAGATGAAAATCACACAAAGTAGTTGCATTCACTCAGATTTCATTTTGTTGAGAACGTCTCTTTCTACAAGATTATATGATATAAGATTTCAAGAGAGGATATAATGCAACATTTCCCCCTGCAAATATAAAAAAGTAACAGGTTTGAGCTTCCTAGGCTTGGCCTTTTGTTCATAACTGTCTATTTTTGGGTAGTGTAATGACCAGAAGGTGCTGGGTGGGTCAGAGCAGGTGATCTGCAACCCATGGGCCCTGCTCCATGGACCAGACGTGCTTACCAACATATCTGCACTGCGTCCCCGACCATGAGTTCGTGTCCAGGTTTAATCACAACTGGTTGCTTGGTCATTAAAAAGTAAAGTTTTTGGTCTTTATCTAGGAGATCATGCTTATCAGTATGTTTAAACCCAGGTAATTATTTATGTGACATATCCAGGCTGCCATGACCAATAAAAGTCCAGGAAAAGTTACTGCACTTGCAGCAGTTGTGTTGTGGCAGGCAGCAGGTGGATTACAAGAGACATAGGGGCATTTTGTTCTCTTCTCTTGGTAAAATAACAGGAACACTAATTTGGTACAATCCCAGACTGAGATGGCTGTGCTGGGGACTTGTCTCTGCCAGGCTCAATTAGGCTTTTAACACATCTGCACAATGCAGGTGTGATGTACTTTTTGCAGCATGTCTTTCTCACAGAAAATGAACGTAGCTGTTTGCAAGAGCACGGAAGAGATTAGACTGGGATCTGATACAGAATGGGTAGCAGCCCACATAGCATCAGCTTTGTAACTCTTCCTGCAGCCTGCCCCAAGCTTTTGTACCATCTGGAAAAGGAGGAGCAAATGCCTGATGGGATGTGCATAGACGCAGAAGGGAAGCTCTGGGTGGCCTGTATTGATGGTGGCAGAGTCATTCGCATAGACCCAGAGACAGGTAAGGCCTCCACCAGTTTGTGCACATAAATGTGAGGGGAATGGCAGCAGGAGGAATGGTTTGAAGGGGAGATAAGGTGAAAAGTATTGCCCATTTCTGCCCCATGGGTTGCCAAGAGCATCGCTGGCTCGGGCTCTGATCATGTAAAGAATGCAGCTCCCTGAGCTGCCTCCCAGTGTCAGGTACCCCTGCTCCCATCGTTGGCTGATGAACTGCACACTCTTCTTAACAATACCACTATCAAAAAAACCCCACAAAATACTGCATATCAAATTTCTCAGTGTTGAAATTTTTAATTGGAAAATGCTTTAAGGAACAACATCCATCCCATCCCAGGTGTCCCTGCCCTTCCTGACCTCACACACAGTACTGCTTTGTTTTGAGAAAAGGAAACGAAGCCACGCAGACGTGGGGGAGAGCCTGAAAAATAGTTAGAAATGAGCCAGATGAAATAATTTGATTTCCCTACAAACTGTGCTTTAGGATATGTCTCTGTCTGAAGGGGAGGTGCTTTCTGAGTAAATGTCACATCTGTACCATGTGTACTGACAGTACATTCATAATTACATACTTCCTAAAAAATGAACATTAGAAAACAATTGCACATTTTTCCCAGGAAAAAGAATCCAAACTGTGAGGCTGCCTACTCCAAGGATCACCTCTTGCTGCTTTGGTGGAAAAGACTACTCAGAAATGTATGTTACTTCTGCATATGATGGGCTGGACGAGGCCACCTTAGCCAAGGAACCTCATGCAGGAGAGATTTTCAAGGTGAGCAGATTTTATTTCTTTCTTTCTGTACATCAGACCTGCCAAGCCTCACGTTCTGAGAGCGAGGTGGCCCCAGCTGCCCTTGCCCATCCCACTCACCTCATGAGCTGCTCCAGGTGCATAACTTGTCCCCAGCCAGGCCCAGCTGCTTTTGTAGAGCTGCTCATGCACTTGGAAAGAAGAGGTGGAGAAATTACAAGTTTTAGTGTTAGCTGGGTTGGCCAAAGTTGGCTGGTCAGGATCTGAAGGCAGTGAATGGGTATGGATCTGCCATATGGATAATGTATTCTGTAATAAACTGCAAGGAACTGCTTTTATCTTTTACTATAATTAAATAACTTTTGGAAATCTCATTCTCTTACTTCTCAGTTTTTAATTGTGCCTGGAAATCTAAATGCTTACAGAACATATTTCTCCTTTTAAAATTAAATGTTTAAATTTATGAAGGCAAAATTTTGCATCTCAGTCTGAAAACTTTTAGGATTTTTTTTGTCTGTTAAAAATTGTGAGGATTTGAAGGAATTTTGAATGAGTTAGAAATGGAATTTCTGAGTTGTTTAGATGATGTGATTGATTTTTTTAAGTTTCTATATATGCAGGAAGGGTGAGTTTGGCTCACATCTTCACCACATGGTTTAGAAGGTCACGAGACTTTTAGTTATAACATCTTTTATGGATTTATTAACTAATAAAACACTGTTAACAAGGATATTTATGTTTTTGATTTAATCTTCAAATATTTCATCTTATGGATTCATGTTACAGTGTAAGCTTTCTTAGCTAATCATGTTATGATATATAAATCTATAATACTGTACTCTAAAACTCTAAACTTTCCTCTACTTAGCTTAACGTGTCTCTACTTTGAACTATAAATCCACATTCTCACTTCTAGCCCTTAAGTTTGGAAACCTTTTCTAAGGTCTCAAATAAAATTCAGTGTTTAATTCTAAGCTTTAGCTTACAGGCCTAAAGTTCTGAGAATTCCCTACATTTCAGATTCCAACAAAAAATGCTACTTTTTAAAAAAATATTTTTGTCTGGGGCTCTTGAATATGAAACTTGTTTTTCTCTTAATTTTTTTCCCCACTCCATTAGCAAAAAGCACATCAGGAGAATAAAATGCAGTTCTTACTCAGCAATTGCCATCAACTCAAACCAAATCTTTTATCAGTTTGGCCACAGGATGAAGATATGTTACAGGAGGGATGGAGATCTATTCTGGGATCTGGGACACTCCTGTTGAAAGCAGTGCTTAGAGCAGATATCTCATGGCTGAGACCTGATACATTCAAGCAGCACAGTTTAGAAGCCCACAGGAGGATTAAATAAGCCTCTATTTGGTTTTGTTCTTGAGTTCTCCAGTTCCACAAGGGACTTGGTGTTTTCCAAACTAACATTTTTCTTGCATGGGCAAGGCGTGTTAAAAAATACTATGAATTGTTTTGTAGATAAGGAGTACATGCCAGGGCCACAGATAACGTTTAAATTAGCAAAATTATGGAGTAGTGCTTGATAATCTTAGTGATCTTAAAGAGTTTGGAAGAACTCCAGGTAATGACTCCTTCTGGGCTCCTCTTGAAGCAGGGGACCCTCCACATAGTAGTCTATGCATACTAGTCTAGTTGCTGTGATATTTCTCTACAATGTTTGAATGTTTTCATTATACTCAGTTGGAGATTTATCTGTTTCCTTTCTTTTATCACTTAATTTTTAATTTTTTAAAACAGATAACAGGCCTGGGTGTGAAAGGGATCCCACAGAATTTCTATGCTGCTTGAACCTTGACACTAAAGAGCAAAGAAGAAATGATTCCATCTTGTAGTAAATCTGACTGGAAGAAGTCAAACGAACTACAGAATTTATTTGTGTGAAGATTTCTAAGCCCACATTTGTGAATGTGCTTGTTTGGAGTTGAAGATAGTTCTTTTTCTGTGGGCCTGTGGCTTGATGCAATAGGTTAGAGAGGTAAAGTTAATCTGTGTTACACCTTGGTAGCTTTTGTGACTTTCCATAAACCTCTAAATGCTCAAGTGTAGTTTCAATGAACTTTCTGATGACCAGCTCTGGATTTTCAAGTCTGTGCAGTTCCCAAAGCAGAATCTGACTCCTCGTGTTACAGTGATGCACCAGCAACGAAACGGCAGATTTTAATAAACATTTTAAGAGTGGTGTCTTGAACTGGACTGTTCCTCTGCTGCAGATTCCCCTGAGGTTTTTTTTTTTTTTTTTTTTTTTTTTTTTTTTTTTTTTTTTTTTTTTCTTTAATGATAAAACTTATTTGTAGTATCCAGGTTCCATTTTTACATCCTCATTAACCTTTTTGCAGGCTGTCCTGTCTTTATGACACCACTTAGGCTGCTGAAAATAAACTATGCGACTACATTTAAAGAAATGCTTACAGATGTTTTTTCTCTGCATTCAGGTGTTACCTTGAAAGCACTGACTGACCACACACAGTCAGTGAACACACAGGCTGTGGGCCACCAGGACAGCCTGGAATACCAAAAATGAATGTTTGGTGGAGTTGTCCTTTCAGGGGTGATATTAACACACACACACACACAAACTTCCCTTTGCTTTACATGCCTTGATGTACCCATGGCCTCACCATCTTGTTCCCCTTTCTTCTTGTGCTCATCCACTCCAGTTTCGAGTATTTTCCCCTTTTTCCCCTCTAGATCCTCCCCTTCTTTCTCCTCCAGAAAGCACAGCATCAAGGTGTATTTTTAGAGGCTGTTTAAACAATGACCCAGCTCTACCCTGGACTCACTGAACCAGTGTGATCCTTTCAGGATTTCAGAATGCTCGAGACCTGTAGATACACAGTGAAATCTAACCTTTGCATTGAGTTTGCTATCTTTTTGCTGCCTGGAAAGAGACACAGCACATAATACATTTTCAGCTCTTCAATGCTGACACCTCGTGATGTTGCAAAGAAGGCAATAATACACATCATCTCCCAGACAGATGTTTCATTGTCTTCCTCTGAGGTATTTGACCTTTTCACCCCTGCTGTTCAAAGCCCTCAGATACCATGAGTAGGGAGAAAGTACTCAGTGCCTCATGAGGATAATCTCCCCCAGTAATCCATGCATAGAGGAGCAGGGGAACTGTGGTTAGCCAAGCAGAAATATTAAACACAGTTTCCAGGGGGCTGTATGCAGAGTGCCTCTAAAATTTGTTTTCTCCAAACCCAGCATCCCTCTCCTAGCCAAGAGGTCCCCTCAACAGTTTTGAAAGAACCAAACTGTGTTGAATTCTTTTCTTTAAAAATACCCATATTTCCCAACTCTCTTATATGGTAGCCTTCTGGCCTGCTGACAAGTAGGAGATCTGATCAGGCAGGGGATAGGTCAAGCTACATGTTCTAGGAAAATGTTCTACCCATTTCAAAGGCGACAGGAGAAGGTTAGGTGGTATATTTGACCCCTCAGTTGAACTGGGCCCCAGTACAGAAAGAAATCTGAGATCCAGAGGACCAGGAAGGGAGCTTTATTCACTAAGTACTATTGTACACTTGGCCAAAACCAGAATTTTCCAAATTGCATTATTCCAATGCAGTTACCTGAAGTCTACTCTAAAACCCATGTTAGGTGTTTTTCAGACACCTTTTGTAGATGGTTACTTTAGGCCATTAGAAAGCACTTTGTTCCTGTGCGACTTGAGAGATAATATGTATAACAGGATGAAAGGGCTTGGCCTATCACTCCTATCACTCCTTTTGGCCTGAAAGGGAGGTGAGTCCATGGAGCTGCACAGAGACAGCTTGATTGAGAAATAAAACATTGAGCTTATTGTAATGTTTGCTCAACAAATAGGCTGTTGTTTTTCTTCCTAAATTATGATTCCAATACTAATTAAAGTGCTTGGGGTTCTTAAGAGCAAAGGTGTTAAATGCCCTTTGGCACCATGTCAATGCCAAACTGGTATAAGGAACATGGACAATTATGCAAGATTTCCTGTTTACCCCATCTGGAGAGGAATGTGATGGCAGGGTGGTTGGAGGCAAGTCGAGTGTCCCAACCTTTAATTAAAAAAAATATAGGAAGTGAGTGCAGATACTTTATTTAACAAAAAAATACCCAGTTACTTGCAAAATTGCCTACCTACTAGGTCCTTTGCTCAGCCAGAACTACCTCTGCAATTTTTTTTTTTGGTTTTTTTTTTTTTTTTTGGTTTTTTTTTGCTAGAGCTTTCCCAGGCATGTAAGCCGGGGTTGCTGGTTTGTTATTCTCCAGCCACTCCTCCAATTCTAAAGGGTGACATGGTGTGTGCTGCTCTCAGATTCCAAGGTCTGAGCGCTTTGGGAACTCTCTCTTTGTAGCACAGCCTCTCAAACCAAAAAAGGCTTGAAGGTAGATGAGTTTCTCTCTGCTACCCAAAGGCTTTGCTTCTACTTTGATTCTCTTCTGATTTCAGAAGTTGCTGTTTTGTGATTTTGCTTTCTAAAAGACAGTGATAATTGAAAACCATGTTGGGGCTGCTCTCCAAACTCAGTTCACCAAAGTGAGGCCAAGGCCCCTTGCCTTGAGACAAGGGATGAAAGCACGAAGGAAGCTGGTACAGGACAGGGGTCATTCCTTTTGTGCCTACAGGGAATAATATGGTATCCACAGTCCTTCCTGAAGATACACTCTGAGGTGGTTACTCAGTAGCTGAGTACTTGGTTGGTGTGGGTCAGCCCTACATAGGGTCAGCTCCCCATATGCTCCTGCCCAGGGGTAACCTACAGAAAATAAACCAGCTATTCAACAATATGGCACAGACTGATGGGAGCTGGCTTCTGTTTTAAGGGATTGCTCTGAACATCTTGCCTTTTATAAGTATCTATTATGTTTTATCTATATTTAACCTATACCACACTGGATGATATTAAACTAATAGTAATTTAAGTTAGCCATTCCATGCTTCACCTTGTGAAGCATATAAAAAATGTGCTGGTGACTGACTGGTTTTGTAAAATTCTCTACCTATCTGCAGCAAAAGTTGGTCTGAGCTCCCTCTTAGTAACCAGGCATTGGTTAACTTTGTTTTTGAAATGCAGCAAACTGAAATAAAAATACGTACAGAATGTGAAACTTAAAGCTTTTGATTGATACAGGCTGTGATAGCCTGCCTTTGATGCAGCCCAGGACACAGTTGGTTTTCTGGGCTGTGAGAACACATTGCCAGCTCATGTCCAGCCTCTCATCCACCAGCAGCCTCAAGTCCTTCTTGGCAGGGCTGCTCTTGGTCACTGCACTGTGACTGATCCAGGCTTTTGCAGATAATCTGTGTCAGGAGTAGGAAACTCCATTTCCTCAATGTCAGTTCAGCGATTTATCTGCCACAGAATCAGTGAAAAATAAATTAAATTACACAGTGTAATCTGAAATTTGGGGAAGCTTTCCAATGACTCTCCGGGGCTTTAAAGAGAGGAGTTACTTCATTTTTGGCATTACATCTGTATAGTTGTGTTCATGCCAAGCATTTATTTTCCACTGCAGAAACTGCCTCAAGGCTCAGTGGTTTTTTTGTGAGCTTTTCCTTTGCCGATGTACACTAGCCTGACAAAATAGTTGTCTGTCTCTTTTGTATTATAACATTAACACAAAAACCCACACAAACATTAACAAAAAACTTTGGGAAATCATTAGGAAAAATTTAGGGTGCTTTGTTTCTTACACGGAGATGAGAGAAGAAATGAGAAATTTTGCAAGCCCACAGATAAAGAATATGTAAATAGGTAGATGTAAAATCTTTACTAAGGACTTCAATTTTAGTCTTTAACATTGGAAAGATATTTATTTCATGTTCAGTTTTTGCTTTCCTACCAATATCTCTAGCGACAAGAAAGCTTGGAAATAGAATAATGGAAAATTATTTTGTTCTGCAATGGTGCTAGCTTGCTGTTTTCATTTCTTCGTAAAAACCTTTCCCTAATTCTGCTTTCCCAAAGGAAGGATAGTGCACGGAGACCTATTCGTATAGCTCCAGCACTTGTATCTTCATGTTGGGTGCCTAGTGATTCCCCCAGTAACTCTCTATATACAAATAATTAAAATGTAAATAAATATATTTTAAACAATAAATAAATAAATTTCCTTCCTAGATGTAGGAGAAATGTTAGATGCTTTTGAAGGCCTCCAGCAGGAAATGTACTCCAACTGAAATGAATTTTTAAATTTTGTAGTGTCAATAACTAAGTGCTTACTTTTGGTAAATTAGAGCTTTTTTTGGGCATCTTCAAAACACCTTCTTCCTTTTATTGCTGACTCATTTACTTGAGGAAGACTGGTCCAACAGGTAGATGCTTAACCATTAGACACAACCAAATCCCCAAAACCCAAATAAAACAAAGGCAGAATTTTTTGCACATGGGACAGCTCCTTTATTTTTACATCTCTGTGTGGTATATTTATCACATACAAGCCATATTTATCACATACTTTTGACCATCTCTACTAAAATCCACATTGGTCAAAGATCTCCTATAATTGTTCCTGCTTATGCAAAATTTCATTCTTCTTAGGCTACAAGACCAGACTAGGTCAATGATTCAAGTAGTAGAAGAATCAAGTAATGCTGGAGGGTATAAGTTGAAACCTTTCTTAGGTGCCTTAGAGGCAGAACTCTGAGATCAGCATAGAATCGTCAGAAAGGATTGGAGAAAATGTTTATTGATATAATTTTTAATACTATCCAGAAAACAAGATTTTCCAGTGGTACATTGCCTGAGGGTAACCATCCCTAGACAGTGCTAAAATATTCCTTCATTCTCTACTGTGTGTACTACCTGTGTACTGGATGTTTGTGTTATCTGTGATATAAGAACCAGGTTTGGGGAACAATTAGACTTTAGTGGACATTTTATGTCTTTTTTTAAAAGAAAAGAGTACCAAGTACCAACTGCAACCTCTGCTAAGTTTTGCATCTGTTGACCCATCTCAGTCCAAACCAGATTAAATTGTCTAACCAGCATCTCTTCTATATGACAAAGAAGAGGCCTGAAATTAAGGACTTCTTACCTGTTTGATGTAAAGACGCCAGTTTCACAAGCATTACTTCCCCTGACAATAGGACTAGGGGGTACTCCATGAAGACAGGAAAGCAACCCCCACCTCAGTACCATATAGCTGCCTACGCTATGTCCCACAGCCTTCTCGTCGTGCACTCCTTTCACACATGCAGCAAAGATAGTCACTGTAAACCTGTCATTTCCCAGTAGTCACTCTGATAAATACAATAATCCTGCCCTGTGGCCATAGAGAATCAGAAATCAACAGCAGAGACACCAAGTGTCTGTGACCCAGCAGGTGAAAATGTACCTACAGTCTTTGCCACACAATACAGCAGGCAACTGAAGAACAGCACAACACTTAAGGTATCAGCACAGTTAAAGGAAGGAGAGTCTTACTGATGGAAGACTACTTAAGCTGACTCAGTAAAGTCTAAGCTAACTCTTAAGTTCTTATGAATTCCTGATGGCACTTGCAAGGACAGGTTTCTCTGTGTTCAGTACAGAAGGAGCCATTTTACTTTGAAGTGTTCTATTCCTTTAGCACTAAGCCCATCTCTAAGACAAGTGCAGATACCTGTTATTTGCTGTTGAGCTGGTTTAAGTAGTTTCTGGAAAACACTAGCTCATCTCTTTCATCCTTCCCATTGTTCTGTTTCCTGAAAGAAGTGTTTAGCCTAAAAAGTAAGCTGAGTAAGTTGAGGCCTCCATGATTCATGGGTCAGGTGGTTCTATGCTCTTAAGTTCTATGCCCCTCAAGGCACCTAGAACTTAAAAATCTTCTTCAGTTAATCAGTCTAAAACTTAGAAGTTCAAAATGATGGATTTACCAGTCTTGAAAATAAGACCTTATAATGACATAGGGGCGATTTTGTGCTTTTCAAATCTCTTTATTTTGGATCTTTACAGATGGAAAATGACGAAAGAAATCAAGATGTTGATGACATCATTAAATATTCAGAATGCCTAAACACTTTGTTGAAGAATGAAAGCTGAAATGCTAAGGTATGACCCTAAGCCCCATATATGATCTGATAGAGAATAAAGTTTTTTTCCTGGCTCTGCAATAAAGCCTATTTGTGATACACATACAGTAGAAAAAGGAAGATTCTTCTTCCTTGTGTTCTGTTTGAAGAACACCTAGGACCTTGAAGTCTGCCTAGGATATAACTTCAGCTTGTAAGCTTTATGTTTTATCATTTGCATTATGTTTGACTAGTAATTATTTGAAATGACAAATTCCACCTCAGCCTCTTCTATGGACATTTGGCCTGTGTGCTGGTACATGACAAATATAATATTGCAATATGACAATTTTATTCTTATGCTGTATTTTTATGAACTATAAAAAACTCTATGCTTGTTTAAATAAAATGGAGTTTGCATTTAGTGTCATAGAATTGCCTTATTTTTACATTGTGTGGATGTATATATATAAATTTTTAATATTCTTTGTGCTCACAGCACTGAAAGTAGTATAATTACCTAGATTGGGTATATTTGGGGAATTTTATGTAAAGAAATGTCACGTTTTCAGGGAAATGTCCAGCTGTGCTGGAAAATGCATGCTTTTAATGTAAGAGGTCTCCTCAGTATTCTGCATTTCTGTGATGTTATCATGACTTTAAACAGGACATAGATGAGCAGCCAGCAGCCTGGCATACTCCCAGATCCACTCTTTTCCAGTGTTCAGACCCTTCAACAATGTAGGCAAACCTCAGATTGACTGGAGACAAGTGCATGGACTTTCTAGACATATTCACTCTTGTTGCCATATCAGTAGCACATGAAATGACCTTACTTGCAAGATCTCGTGCTCTGGGTTGTGCTGTTGATGACTGAAGCTATCCTGAAATTGACCTTTGTGTTCTTATCAAACAAAACATGTGCTAGCCATAAATTGCAAAATTTGGCTTTTGAATGCAAGATAGAGCTTTAAATTGCATCTTATTCCCAAGGTTTGTAGCATAAACAGAAAAGAATTGCAGAGGAAAAAAAGATTGTTATATGTTGCACAAGATTACTGGGCATAATGAAGAATATCTGCTGGGAAAGAAATACAGTAGATTGCTTGGAAAATTTTTGATTTAATCTGGAAAAACACTTCTGATTCAAGAAGTAAAGTGAGCGAGTAAAGGAGAGATTTTTGTGCATTCATTGACAATTGTGAGGAATGGATGAGAATTTGAGGCTGGAAGGTCCATTGAAGAGTGGCCATTAGAAAAATGATTCATGATTATTCCAGTACAAGATGGAGGAATAGCAGCTGAGTGACACAAGGTAGACTTCAATAAAAGCTGTTGAAAGGTTAGTGCTTTACAAAAAATACACACAATAACACAATAACCATCCACGGGCGTATACTGCTCCAGTGTGAAAAAAGTGAGAAAGTGCGATAAGAGATCAGCTTGATTAAAGCATGAACTGTACACGAACCTTAAACACAAGAAAGGATCAAGCTGGAAGCATAAACTAGGTCAGGCTACTGAGGATGAGTGATAAATATAACGTGAAGATAGAGGAACAAACTCTTAAAAAATAAAAGCTCAAAACAAGATGCATCTGCCAAGAGGTATAATGACATAATTTTTTTAACAGAGGGAAGGTGAAGGCAAGGATGGATTAGTCAGCTGTTCAGAAGAGAGGAAAATATATTTCTAGATGATACTCAGATGGTAAAATTCTGTAATGACATTTTTTTGCCTCTATCTTTAGAAGAATGATCAATTTCAATTGAAGGATATTATAGGCCATACCAGTGATATAAGTAAAGACGTTAACTTTGAACGGGAAAAGAAAAAATTCATTTTTCAAGTCAGTGAGGGATTATGAGTTTCCTCATGAAGATATTAAAGAACTTCACAAGGAATATTGGATAATAATGTTTTACCTGAGAACCTGTTATAGGCAAGTAATGTCTTGAAAGTTTCAGGAAGAAAAAGATAGTAATTGTCTTTAAATAAGGAGAAAGGAAGATTAGGGTATGATTTAGCCACTAGCTTAATTTCTGTATTCAGAAAATGTTTTAAAAACTGACAAAACAAATTATTTGTTACTACTGAAAGAAAACAAGGATGTGAGCAGCAGCCAATAAGAAATTATCAAATCTATGTAATTTCTTCCTACAGCAGAACTAGATTTGAGAACTGAGCCATGCCATGTAATGTCAGCAAGGCAGCTACCTCTTTATTCTGCCATGGACCTGTTCATTCCCAGTAGGTACCATTTGAAAGAGCTGCAGATTAAATTTATCTAAGATTGTAGCTTGTTTGAGCTGCATAAAGCACCGGTTTACTGAGTCTGTTTGTGTAGTGTGCTGCAGTATTGACAACCTGAAAGTCAAAGAAACAGTTGGTGTTGATGTTGTATTTTCCTCCTGCACCAAAACAAGACTCATGCAAGCTCTAAATGGGTGGGTGGGTTTTGGGCTACCTCCCAAATGCTTTGCCAGATTCTGCACAGCAGGGAACAGGCAGATTAACTTTGGCTTTAAAAAAGAGACACACTTGATTGTGCTGTCTTGTATATTTGCTGGCCTTGGACAATTTGGCATCTGGAATTGTGTCTTCCAGTCTGGGATCTCTTAGTACTTTGCAGACACTACTCCTGGGGTGACTACCCGCAGCAGTATGCTCTCGTTGAAGACTCTGCCGGTCTTCAACCTGGGCCAGAGCTCTTTTCACTGGAAGACACAGTTCCAAATCTCAATAGCCTTCAATAAAAGGTTATTGCTTTGAAACCAACAAATTCTTCACTATGTGGTCAAGAGAAACAGGCAGCTTTAGGGTGCAACTCAGCAGACTGATTTTAGAGGTTGATGAACTGCACACTTTTGATTAATTACTCCCTTTGATTGCAAAAGGAATCTTAACTGTGTAGTGCTTAGCTGGGTAGTGCATCAGTAGATGTCTCTGCTGCAGGTATCTGTGAAGCTTATTGAGCTGAATCCCACTTCTGTGTTCTGGTGACCTGGACTTGTCCCTCAAATGTTGGTAGCAGTGGTCAAAAGGTCAAAATGTTACCTGGGAGATCACTGAGAGATGTCATAGGCTTGTGCCTTTGGGCGGTGAGGCTGTCTAGTGGCACTGGTCACTTCTACCTTCCTGGAGGGCTTCTCCAAGCTCTGTTCTCAGAAGGAAATTTCTGTAGTTTGGCACAGGAATCATCTCCGATAAGGGATGATGGAGCCTGACATTGCTCAATTTGTTTCCCCTCATTTGATAAGAGCTTTCTTTTTCACAATTAATAACCCTCTCTGCAGCTTGTTATGTCCATTACACTGCTGGTATGAGAGTGGGGTGTAAAGGATACCAAGGACACTTGATAAGAGAATCATTAAAGGGTTTGGGTTGAAAAGGACCTTAAAGATCATCTAGTTCCACCTCTCCTGCCATGGGCAGGGACACTTCCCAGCAGACCAGGTTACTCCAAGCCTCCCCCAGCCTGGCCTTGAACACTGCAAGGGATGGGGCAACCACAATTTACCACAGAACAATAGAATGTTAATGGTTGGCTAATGGTTAAAAATAATCTAATCTGACCCCCTCCTGCCGTGGGCAGGAACACCTTCCACTAGACCAGGTTGCCCAAGGCTTTATCCAACCTGGATTTGAGCACTGACAGTGTTGGGGTATTCAGTCTCCCTGGGCGACCTGTTTCACCACACTCATGGTAAAGAATTTCTTCTTAATATCTAACCTAATTTTTCCCTCTTTCAATTTGTACCCCTTACTCCTTGTCCTATCATCACAACTTCCCTGAGCATACCCTTTTAGAGAAAACTTTGTACAGAGACACAAGGAGCATCTTCCTGGAAGAGCTGGAGAGACATCAGCATTATCATCTCGACACTCTTGGGTAGCTGGTGCACACACAAGATTGTTTAAGAACTCTTTAGCAGATTTGAAGAGCCCCAGCAGAGCCCCATCTGCTGTCTCCTACTTCATGAACACCTGATGGGTTTTGGTGACTGGGGACTGCAGTAATTGGAATTAGTGAGAGTAACTGCTGAGAGAGGAGAAGGTAAAATTTAGTGCCCAGGAAAGCTGATAGCAAGCCCTTCAGACTCCATCCTTCTTGCCTGGGCTGCTGCTGATGTTGCTGCACTCTCCCACTCTCTGCCAATGCCAATGAGGTCTGTTCGCATCCACTTCCACAAGAGTGAGTGGGAGTAACATGAGTCAGCTCCTTACCACTTCTTCACTGTAGGTGATCTCTGCTTGGCATGCAGGCATCAAAGCTGCCAGAGTGCTTTTAGGGTGGCTATCCTAGGAATTTGCTCTAAGTTTTCCATAAGAATCAGGTTACTGAGAACGAGTTGCTATTTTCTACAATCTGTCACTAGGGACTTTCCAATAGGGCAGATAGCAAACTTTCTGTTTAACAATGGTTTTATCCATTTCAACCACTCATTTCCATGTACTGTTGATTGTTGATGCAAAGACAGTCTTAGGGTGAACTGTAGTTAATAAGGGATATTTCCTGTCATGTTAGTGACTGTTCTTATAATTAAAACTACATAGGATAATTTTATAAACTTCTCATTTATTTTCAGCATCTGCTTCAAATGTTTGTGTAGTTGAGGGGTGAGGGAAAAACCGATGTCACTAAGTGCTAGATTCATAAAAGTTCTTTCTTTTTTTTTTTTTTTTTTTAAGTAGGGAGTTTTTGTTGTTCATTCTTCCTCTATCATAATTGTCAGGATGAGCTAGTGACTAGGATGATTCCTCTTCAAACATGTCACTTATAAATATTTTAAAAATCACTTCCTCATTAAAAAAAGCTTCATAATCTGCAAGTTGAACTTTTTTTACAAGATAAAAGAGGTTGAGTACGGTGATGTACTGACCTCTGCTGGCATCATCCTTTCTTACTGAAACTCCTTGTAAATGCTGAATTTGATACTCCAGAATATAGATGATACATCTGAGACAAGACCTGAGGCAGAATCAATTAATGATGAAGCTACATTCTAATGCTACATTAAATCTAGCACTGTGACTCTTCGACCAATCCACAGTTCTTGGGCATAATGACACACGGTGTTGATTTCCTAAAGAAACTCTCAATCTTATGTTTTAAATATGCCATAAGAGCTGGATGATTTCTTTTGTACCAGCAGGCTCCGAGTTGGACCAGGCATTGGCTGTCTGTCCATCTGTGGCAACATAACGCTGGAATGTAAAGAAAAAGTGTGTGCCATGTGTCTGTCAGATGCTCTGGCTCGTGATGAACTGTGCGCCCCTGCCTGACTCCAGCCTGCTCTGTAGTGCCACATCACCCGGTGCCAATAGGAGCCATCAGGCACATCTGTTCAGGCACTGCTGGCCTGTGTCAGCGACCTTCTCTGCAATGCCCTGAAGCAACTGCGACCAATTAGAGCTGTTTCTCTCCTGGAGATGGGGGTGCTAATTGCCAGAAGCATTAAAGGAAGCTGGTGGAGAGAAGTGGCAATTTCAAGGCTGTCGTCCCTCTGATCCTAGTTTGGGATGGAATGACTTACTCTCTAGAAATTGCTCTCTACTGTAGTCTCTGCTCTGTGGCTCTGATCCTAGTTTGGGATGGGATGACTTACTCTCTAGAAATTGCTCTCTACTGTAGTCTCTGCTCTGTGGCTCTGATCCTAGTTTGGGATGGAATGACTTACTCTCTAGAAGTTGCTCTCTACTGTAGTCTCTGCTCTGTGGCTCTGATCCTAGTTTGGGATGGGTTGACTTACTCTCTAGAAATTGCTCTCTACTGTAGTCTCTGCTCTGTGGCTCTGATCCTCCTCTGATGGGAATAACTTCCAGGTGCAAGCCAGGTTTGGTTCAGATGAAACTCCAAGTGATACAAAGAGCTGATGGGTAAAGCAATCAAAATGCTGCTGAGGAGCATAATACCGTCAGGAAACTGAAGAATGTGTGCAGGGAGGAATGACAGTGGGACACGATTATGTGAACTACGGCTGTCCTAGTACAAGGAGCTTTGCTGTTTGTCCACAAAAGGACGAAATACCTCTGAATTTACTGTCTAGGAGATACCTGTACTCCTTTCCAGTCCCCTGGGGGCACCTGCACAACTTGTGTGTATTTAAGAAATTCCCTAGTGACTTCTAGGCTTACTGAATAACTGTAGGAAAATCCATGAATCCATATTTTGTTAGTACTCCTGTCAGTCTGCACAAATTTCAAAATGAAGCTGTGCCTGTTGCCTGTGAGCTAACCTTTGGAGATAAGTTTTAAAGTAGAGTGGAGAAAGAAACAAATTCCCCAGCCCCCTGTTTCTTATGTAGTGAGCAAAATGGTTGGCTTTTGTTTTGGAAGGAGACCTACCAATCGAGCTGAGAGGGACAGAAATGAAGGGACATGAAGGCGCTGCTCAAAGTGGAGGCTGAGCCTCAGCTGCTCTGTCAGAATATGAGTCATGTTTTTATTTGTGTTTTTCTGAGCCTCAATTGAGAAAGCTTGTATAAGAAATTTTACAGCCCTTGACATCACTCTGCACTTTTGCAAGACAATAGCCTGACATTTTGCCTTAGGTGTTGGATTAAATAGTAACTGGAGATTGTGCAAATACTTCTCTTAGCCACTATTATCATGCCAAGGTCTTGCGCAAACTGGGGACTTCTGTGGCTGGGGTGGTTACTCTAACGCGTGACATTAAGATAGCAGCTCTATATGTCTGTCTGCATCACTGTTGGCTGGCTTTTCTTTGAAACCACCAGTAGAAAGCCCACATAGGAGGACCTGAGGGAAGAACCACATCCTTACCAGAAATGCTTGCCATCAGGGTGAATCTGGGTGGTACACAGGGCCCATAGTGAGCAAAGGTGAGCTGCAAGCGCACCACCCTCCTGCTGTACACCAGCATTTTGGCACAAGCATATCACTGGTTTTGGTTCTCTGGGGTGTCACACTCCAGTAAGCAAGGCAATGAAAAAGAACATAGACTTCTGCATAAATGTGCTTGTACTGTTGTGTCCTATATTTCCTTTAAATTACCCTCTCCTAAACTCTGTCTGTAAGAGCAAAGGGCATTGAGACTCTAAGAGCAAACAAACTTGCATTTCTCAACCTTGTGCTAATAGTTGCAAGCCTGAAATAATTTGGGGATTTTTTGCTTACACAACAGCTGAGGTCTGTTGGGTGAAGAATGAGTTCCACGTGTTTTGATGCCTTATGGATATGCTCTCAGAAAAAATTTTATCCTTTTAGGACCATTGTTTTTCCCTTCACACACCCCTGCAGTGGTTTATTAGCTTTAATGAAATAATCTCACCATCTCTTTTCAAGCTGCAATAGTAGGAATGTGGCAGCAGCAGTCCACTTAGTGGGTAAAATATGAATGCAGAGACAGCAGAGCTCTGTTCCCCTTTTAGCTGCCCACTTGCTCTCCAGCTGCTGACTTTTGGCTCTTGCATGGTGGTGTCTTGTGACCTCTTTTCCTCACAGTTGCCTTACAGTGCTAATGTGAGCCACTGTGGGTGATCATTTCAAATTTATCATACAACTCACCCAGGCAAAAAAAAAAAAGTTCAATGTCTTTGCCTCTGTGCTGAGGTTCTTCTCTTCTGGTTGTCCAAGCTGGGGGACCTGCTCAAGCCCCTTGTACAGAAATGAGAAGCACAGAGATCTGTGTGCATGAGACAGGTCTGGAACTCTCCCGACTGTGCTCCTTAACACCAGAGCTGAGAGACAGCTCTGTGCCCCAAGCAGAAGGCATGGTCCTTGCAGATCACAGGATCCAGCGGGAGGGAGCAGGTTTGGAAAGGAGCGACCTGACATGTAGGAGGCTCAGCTTTCTGCATCCCTTGGTTGACTGTATTAAGGAGAGCAGATGTTTTGAAAGGTGACTGAATTTCCTTGCTGAGATGATCCTCAATGAAAAGGAAAGGGACAAGCAGCAGGAAGAAAAGGGGGTTGGAGACTATGGTCATACCACTGAAAAAGAGAGGGCACCTGAAATGTGAGTCTTTAGTAATGTGGTGTCCTTAGGAAGGAGGTAGAAATCAACCAGAAAGCTTTGGTAGCAATATGTCTCTGTTTGAGCCAGTCTGAAGAAGGTTAGATGGTGGGCGTGCTAGATGTGCTCCTTTACCCCTGTTGACTTTAGAGGGTTGTTAGCTTGTATTCAGAAACAGCTGGGAAGAAAGAGAAGATATGATGGGAGTAGGAGTGGGTGTACAACAGTGTGGCTGCATACACCCTACCTGCTAGAAAGAAACCCCATTTAAAAAATCATGTTAGTCTGGCTAACTGTATGTCCCATGAAGCTAGGACTGTTTGATTCTAACTGGGCTTGCCTCCTTCTAATTCTGTTTTTCTGGTCGCATCTCCTGGCCTGGAATGTGGCTGCAGCCTCAAAGCACTGCTGGGGCTGCAAGAGCCCCTTCGGGGTCTCCTTTTCAGCCTCCTGCCAAAGCCAGGCAGCTCTGGGATGGGATGGGCTGCTCAGGGCTTGGTCCACTTGGTGCTGCAACACAAACACATGAGGACATGCAGCAGAGTTTTAGATGTAAAGGCTTACAGATGTTTAAAGGTGAATCACCAGGACTGTCTTAGACAAGGTACCAGCAGCGAGTACACCCTACAGTGTACAGCCCTCTGCAAGGGTATCTGCCTCTACCTATGACAGTAGGAAGAAAGTGAAAAAAATCCCCTTTCTTGAACCTTCTGCCCTCTTGGTCCGTGGATATGGCACTTGGGGACATGGTTTAGAGGTGTTGCTGGGCTAAAGGCTGGACTCAATGATCTTAGAGGTCACTTCCCCAGCCTTAATGATTTTAGGATTCTATGTGACCTCCACAAGAGGCAAGCAATGTCCACTCCTTTTCATTTGGCCTAAAACCCAAGGGTCTGTTAGTCAGCTTATCAAAACATTGAAGAGAAGCTTTCAAGAACCTCATGATATAGTTGATAAGATTTTGTATCAATTTAGCTTGTGGTTTAAAAAATGCTGTGGGTAAGAAAATAGGAAGAAAAACTGTACCAGATTAGGCAACTGCTTAAATCTTATTTCCCTAAATAAAAATTCCCTTCCCCTCCTAAAAATCCCAAACCCAAACCTAACAAGGAAAAACCATACCAAAAAAGAAATAACTCTCCTAGTTTCCAGGTTCTATTTCCTATAAACCATAAGTTGTTTGGTTTTGTGTTAACCTCCTTTCCCCCCTAGTTGAGCCCTGACCTTCCTTTCAATAGGGTGCAGAGACTGAAAATATGGGTCAAACCCTGCAGGCCAATAAAAAGTTTTGTCTACATCAGAGGACCCGAGGACCATTTCAGGATCAGAAATGGTTCAAATATATTTAGAGCAATGTCTGAATTTTTAGTTGATGGCTCTTATCACACCCATGAACTTAGTGAAATTCTTTCATCTTTCTAGCACAGCTGTTCATATAAAAAAGTCAGTAAGTGCAACAATGAGCAATGGGCGTGACATCATGTTCTTCACTTGTAACCAGAGAGCAGGAAAAACTTGCATTTCAACTTGCCACAAATGTCCTTGCTTCCTGTAGTTTTTAACATGTGTGCTGTAAAAAAATGTGTTTATATTCTCTTGTAAGGGAGATTTATTACTCGGCTTTATTAATATAAATTGATTAGTTCCCTTGCCATGGTAATTTCAGGTAAAATAGATATGGAGGTATATAACTGAAAGAAAAAATCCAGCTTTGTTTTTACAGAAAAACCTGTCAATCAGGAACACCCTAATCCATGGAAAAGCCAATTGTGAAAACAGTCTTGACATTTAAGTCTTGTATAGGATTTATTTTTTTTATAAGAGGCAGTGGATTTTTTCCCTGGTAAGGCATGGTGTGGTTGCAAGAATCTTACTGCATCTGCAGTCCAACAGAAAGAAAATTGCCATGGAAAATGAAACATGAAAACAACTACAGTCAGGTAGGGTTTGGTCACTTCTAGAGCTTCTCTGTGTCTTGCTTGTGACATTCATGCAGACAGCAGCTGAGCTTCCAGAGCATTGGAATGGCTTCTTAGCATGGCTTTTAGTGGAAGGTGGTTTGTTAACATTTTGGGGCTTGACAAATCTGTTTTTATGGCCAGACAACATTGCAGACTGCATGTTCTACACAGTGATAGCAACACCCCCTAACTAAAAATGCTAGGTGACAACTTGAAGGGTACTTACTATACTATTACAGAGTTTTAAGATGGGCATATTTAGTGTATGTCTGAATACCGATTAATTAGCTCAGGCACAAAAACCCCATAACACAAACTTGGTGGGAAATGTTAACTGGAGTGTTTGTATGAACCCTTACAGCAAAACTGCTATCCTGGGTGTGCAGGAGTGGGACTACCCTGCAGCCCTTGTGCAATTTTTCACCTCCACATTCCTGACACAAGTACCAGTGGAAAACTACCAATGGACAGTGGAATTTAGGAAATGTGAATAGGGAAAAAAAAAGGCCCAGTAATATGTATCAAGTAGTTTATAAATGACTATGCTATTAATTACTGCCCTGTGGTAGTGTGGGAGGTCAGCATGGTGCTTTGTTACCCTGCAATAAAATAAGTAAATGTAATAGGAGATTAATTACTTAGGTTATCTGTCCCCTTGGGAAACTTATATAATTTTTCTGTTGTAGATTTTAGCATCTAATATTAGCAATGTTTGACCCAGACTAAGCTCAGCTTCTACCAGCCCTGCACCTAAATCCTCTGCCATGGATGACTTGTGCTGTTTGCAGAGTGAAGTTCTGTTGGAAGATGAACATTTACTGCAGATTACTGCAGATCATGCCTGCACTGCCCAAGACATCCATCCTTGCCTGCTTTTGCTATTGTGCCCCAACAGGTGTGAAATGCAGGCAGAGACCAAAAGAAGCACCAAGTCTATGAAACTGCAACAGATGCAGCCCTGCAGGGCACAGAACAGGACTGGCTCTGCACTGAGGATCCAGTTTACCTGATCTGTATCAGCTTGTGAGTCATCTTTGTTGCTGAAACATAGACTTTAAAAGGTCTTGCTCCACGGCAGGTTATGGTTGACACTACAAATCAGCAATGCATAGGAGAAAAAGAACTCACCATCTTTAGAAGAATATTCAGTTATTTCCCAGCAATCCGCTATCAACCCAAGGTCACCAAGATTTAACTAACATGAGAACCACAGGAGTTAAAGTCTAGATGGCTTAAAGACCCAGACATTGTTACCTCCAACCTTTGCCCAGTACTGGAAATTTGTCCCGAAGGACATGGGAGCCTAATTTTCACAGCTGACCACAGGAAGAAAGTGGGATGCTATTTATGGTGCTGAAGGACACATGACTCACTGCCTCAGCTTCATCAAAGTGATGAATTTTAGCACAGAGTCCTTCCTCCTCCTCCCCATTGTGTGCCACCAAGTTAGAAGCTGCACACAGGAAAGACATGGACAGGGAACAGTATCTTGATGGTCCTGCTTTTCCCAGGGCAATGCTTCAGCTTCATCCTGCCCAGGCAGCTGCCTCTGATGCTGAACTGACAGCTGCCTTTGTGGATGAAAAGTGTGAGTCTATAGTCACTTCAGCTTCTCCAGGGATTGGGACATCAGAGTAGAGGGCTTTGTTTCTGACCTGTTCCAATTAGGAAAAAAAGACGGGGATTCATGCAGGACAGGGAGTTCCCACAAGTTTGAAGGGTTAGATAACAAACTAATGGCAAAGGGAGGAATGAGGAGGTTTCCTTTCTACCTGTAACTTGAAATTCTTTCTAGTGGATGGGAACGCATTTAATTTTTTTGTGTCTCCCCAGCTTCTCTGTTAGGTTCTAGCAACAGTTCTTTTCTAGCCCAGTTCTCTTCTTGCTCATGTTTTCTAAAATGCTGAGGAGAGAGTTTTGTTTATCTCCCCCTTAAGTTTGATTTCCTAGTAGAACATTATGAGCAGCCCTCCTGTGGATGTTGGAAGGGCTTTTCTTATCTTGTTTTAAACACTGTTAGTGCCAGAGATGAAGTAAACTGGCTGTACCAAAAGTATTTTCGGACATTTTAACTATTCTTGTCAATAATGATGTAGTTGAAATTAAAATCTCACTTGCTTCTGTTTGAGAGGAAGATTATTTTACCTGCTCCTTGATCCATGCCCACTGAAGCCTCTCTTATATTGGTAGGAATGGATCACAAAGGAAGAATTTGAGGATTTTTCCCCATGTTTTTTTTTTTTTTTTTTTTTTTTGTTTTAAAAATTTCAATTAAAATTTTTGCTAATAAAATTCAACTCTATTTTTTCCTCTCAGCAACACTGTACCTCATGTCTAACCACCCCAGTAGCATTTTTACCAGCCACCGAATTTTATCACTGGCTTTGCCTGTTGCAAATAAAGCCAGGGCTCTTTCTTCATGGTGGAATTGGCATGCTGCAATGTGTTTGGGCGACCTAAATCCCACCCCAAAGTTTCTCCCTAAGGTTTCCTGCCAGCTGGTGCCAGATTATCAGAGGCACATCACTGATAGGCAGCTCCTTGCACAAGAAGGGTTCCAGTCCGCCTCCCATCCTCATCATATCCTGCTCACAGCATTGCAAGCTTGAGTAGCCACTGTGGTCTCATAACTCTTGAAGCAAACACAGACAAGCAGTTTCAAACTCTCAGCACGTCTGGGCTGCATTTTTCTTCCCAGGTCTTTTTATTACCCAGAGTGACCTCCTTGGTGATGCAAGCTGCCTCCTCGATGATCCCCCCACTCTTAGGAAACATCGTGGCTGCTGCCCCTAGATATACAACCTCCTCTCAGAAATATTAAGCTGCATGTTTGTTCCAAAGCCAGAAATTAGGTGAAGGTTGAGAGGACTTATCAGTAAGTCAGGACAGGGACAAATACACACATTGCCCAGGGCATTGCAAACGTCCTCAGAACAAACACCTCAAATCCAGGCAATTCAGTTAAAGCTGTTCAAATGCTGAGTGGTATTTCTGTACATTATAGCACAGAGTAAAGGTGTTCCATATCTGAAAATAAAAAACTGTGTTGGAAGACAAAAGTCTCATGCAACATCTCAAATACTGTACATTAAAAAAAAAAAAGTCATAAACCTCTAATTCATCTGAACAAATCAACTGATTTCTCTCAGACTGAGAACATCATATTTTGGTATGCTAAAGTGTTTAAATATATAAAGTCCAGTTTAAGGCTGTATGACTGCTGTCTCTTTGACAAACTAACCAGAAATTTCACTCTGCTCCACAGCTGTAAATCAGACCTGCACTTCCATCAGTCCCCACACTGATGAATCTGCCTGTTTTGACTCAGATGCTACCAACTTCAAACCTCTTCAGTACTGAATACTTCTAAACTTATAAGCTCCTTCTGGGTAAGTTCTTTGTCTTTTGAGGTCTGTCCTATCTTTTTAATGCAGACATTTATTTTGTGAGGAGGGTAAATCTCATGCTTTTTCATGTCCCTGCTTCCTCATATTGAAATTTGTTTATCATTATTTCTGCAAATACTGCTAAAAGTTATCCTTGCCTTGACTGCTCCTCAGAAGACATGCTTATTCAGGGCTTTAATAATTTGCTGATTAACTTCCTGTTATTCATTGGTTTATGGAATTCCTAAATCCCTCCTGAGAGATTGTGATCTCAGAACTAAACCAAAAGCAACTGTCTTGACATCTCTAGTAATTCCAGTGTAAATAAAGAACTGAGATACAAACTCAGACTTGAAAGGGTAGGTATTAGATGGGTTTGGAAAGGGCTAGAGATTTCCTGATAGAGTATTTCTGTTGAGGTGAGACCTGCAAGACCATATCCACATCACTCAGCAGACACTTCACATTACTAGGGTGTAAAGTCCTGTGTTAAGGCCCTCAGAATAAAATGTGGGATTTCATTTTCATGGCTCTTTTTGCGTTTTCTGTTACTCATTTCAAATCCACACCAAAAAAGCTTTTAATTTTCTCTTTCCACAGTCATGTTTTGCTTTTTAGGCAAAGCAATTTCACAAGACTGGAACCATGTCTGGCTGTACTGTATTCATCATGGTAGTATTCAGAGACTGCCTGACTGTTGTTTTGTAACTTTTTAACAAAATGAAGAATTAAAGTTGACTTTGATTTTTACTCCTAGCCTTTTCTGATTGAAATACTTTCCTATTTATTTTATTCCATGAAGGGCACAATAATACTTCTCTGTAACTGTTCTCAGCTACTTTCTGTCATGGTGGTGCAAAACCACACAGCCGTCAAAGAGTGTCTTTTCTTTCCTGCCTTCCCCTTTGCTTAAATTCATTCCTTTTGGTGTTTCCTCCTTTTTGTGCCTAGTGCTACACCTTGGTGCACATCTATTCTGCATCTACTGGCAGCTAGTTTTGTGATACTCTGTAAGACCTGATATATAAACAGCAGCCTGGACTGATATAAGGTAAGCATCACCCTGAAGCCCAGGCAGCCCTGCTGTCCTGGGATTCCCCCATGGAAATTACTCATTTGGCTGACTGTTAACCTGATCGTGCCACTGTTGGTACCACAGCAAGTTTTGTCTGTACATATCCACTGATCTGCCTCGTGCAAAAATGAGTTTGTGGAAAAGGCCTATCTGGAAAATACATCCTTGCATTAAGAAGCATAACACTGCAGCAACCCGAAGTATTGCTAATCCCGACTGCAGTATGATCCCAGAGCACTTAGATCACAGTTCCATTGTAGATGAGCCTCTAGGAATGCTGCCCTGTGGAGAAAGGGGAGCTAATCTTCATTATCCATTCTTTCAGTTGGAGTTTCATCTCACCATTCTTTAATTAGGGAACTGTGAGTTTTAGCGTGCTTTTGGAACACTAAGGGGTAGGTGAGATTCTTTCTCCATCTCTCAGAGAAGGCTGAGAGCACACCCTGCTTCAAGAACAGCACACAGGAGTTGCATGGTTGCCTCCACATGCCATTCACTCATCTATTTACCTCCTGCCTCTTTACACAGAAAAGCTTTTTGAAGAGCTTGCCAAGATTTCTGCCAGGTGGCATCATAAGTGAATTTCACCACAGCTGAGGGCCTGACAAGCTTTGATGGACAGGAAGGTAAGGTACTTTTAACATATATATATATATTTGTAAATATTTATCGTAAGCGTTCTTGCATTAATAGATTTCAAATGCAGCAGCAGGATGGCATACCTGGCGCTTCCCCCGCCTGTCCCTGCCCGCAGGCTCCTCCTGGAGCAATGCCCCGTCAGTCCAGAGAGCGGCTCTGCGCTCCGGGCAGCGCCACTCCACCAGAACCACTTCCCCTCCTCTTCTTCATCCCTCCCGCCCCTTCTTCACCTTCCTCAAACCTGCGGCCACTTGAGGCGGGCGGGGCAGCTCCGCTCCGCCCCGCCTGGGTGCCGGGCCCCGGGCGAGCTGGGGTGCGCACGGCTTCCCGAGGAGCCGACATGGAAACGGAATGGTTGCTCGGAGTGAGTAAAGCAGTGGCGAGGGAGAGGGAGGAAGGGAGGGAGGGAGGGATGCGGCTCCTCGGAGGGTCCGGGAGGCGGGGGCAGCGCGGAGCCCTGGTCCCCAGCGCCGCTGAGGGGCTGAGGGCCCCTCCTCGCCGGGTGCTCGGGTCCTGCTCCTCACAGGGTTTCCTGTAACTCCCGCGAGGGATTTTTTTAGCTTCTGGGTCGGCTGCAGCATATGTTTTACTGATGTCGTCATGAATCGTTCTTTAATTACACCTGCCTCCCGGAACTGCGTTGGCCGGGGTTTGGCCGTGTCCCAGCGCTCGGGGCCGGCGGGGCACAGCCCCTCCGGGCGAGGGACAATCAGCGCGATGCTCTCGGTGTCCTGCGGCTGGAGGATGGTGATCTCCAGCGGCTTTACACGTCTGCATGTTTTATTGCTTGTTTATTGCATGTGTCCCGGTAAAGTCCTCAAAATGTAATTGCTACCTGTATGCAGAGCGCCCAGGGAAGGTCAGACAGCTGATGTGAACAAGGGAAGCGAGGGTAGTTGGGGTGGGCTGTTCCTGACTGCAAGCCAAGTGCCCACCAAAGTCTCTCTGTTATTCTCCTGCTCAGCAAGAGGAGAGAAAAATGTAAAGAAAGGCTCATAGGCCAATATAAGGACAGGGAGAGATCACTCACCAGGTGTCATCACAAAAAAAGGCAAAGCAGACTCGGCTTGAGGAAAATACTGAATTCATTGCCAATGAAATCAGAGTAAGGCAATGAGAAATAACCAGCAAATCTTAGAACACCTACTCCCCACCCCTCCATTCTTCCAGGGTGCAACTTCACTTCTGATTTCTGGATTTCCTCTGCCTGCAGTGGCACAGGGGGATGTGGAATGGGGGCTGAGGTCAGTTCATCAAGTATCGTCTCTGCTAATCCTTCCTCCTCAGGGGGAGGACCCCTCACACTCTTCTGCTCCAGCATGGGGTCCCTCCTATGGGAGACAGTCCTCCACAAATTTCTCCAATATCAGTAATTTCCAAGAGCTGCAGTCCTCTGTGACCTGCTCCAAAGTGGGCCCTTTCCATGGGGTCACAAGTCCTGCCAGCAAACTTGCTCCATCGTGGGCTCCTCTCTCCATGAGACCACAGGTCTTGCCAGAAGCCTGCTCCTACATGGGCTTCTCATGGGGTCACAGTCTCCTTTGGGCATTCACCAGCTCTAGTGTGGGACCCTCCACAGGCTAAGGTGGAGGACTCTGCTCCAGAATGGATCTCCATAGGCTGCAGGGCCACAGGTGCCTCACCATGGTCTTCACCGTGGCCTGCAGGCGAATCTCTGCTCCAGTGCCTGGAGCACCTCCTGCTCTTTCTTCGCCACTGGCTCTGGTGTCTGCAGAATTGTCTCTCTCACATATTCTTACCTGTCTTTTCCAGGCTGCTGGTGCACAGCGATGTTTTTCCCCTTCTTGAATCTGTTATCGCAGAGGCTCTACCACTGTTGTTGATGGGCTCAACCTTGGTCAGCCTGAGGCCTGCCGTGGAGCCAGCCAGCTGGCATTGGCTCTCTTCTACCTGGGGAGAGTTTCTGGCAGCTTCTCACAGAAATCAGCTCTGTAGACTCCCCCACTACCAGAATCTTGCCATGCAAACCCAACACAGTAGTTTATCACGGTACTGTGTGTAGGGTGGATTTACCTTTCTGGAAGAGGGGAATAAAGAAGCAGTTCTCATTTGTGAAGTTTAGGATTTAGTCATGGGGGGCAGCAGCTAATAATTGCAGTTTTATTTCTCCAAGTAAGGCTTGGTTTCTCCCTAAAGGTTGCCCCTCAAACACAAGGCAGCAGCTGAGTTTAGAGGTGGCAGTGTGAACATCTAGGGCTTTGCATTGCGTGGGGAAGCAGGACAAAACCTGGTCCAGTCACTTTTGTACAGGACTTGATCAGCAGATGGCCATGGTGCAGTTCCTGCCATGCACTGCCAGTGGCTGCCATCCCCAGTCTCAGGGTACTGTGGAAGAAGAAGAGGAGAATGACATGTGCATCTCTCACATGCCTGTGCTTGCAGGACTGCAGTGTGTCTTGGTCGTGCTGTTTCTGCTCTCTGCTGGCTTTCCTCAAGCCCAGCAGGACACTCTTTGTGAAGTGTCCTGGTCCTGCAGAGGTTGGGGCATTGATGGCAGCTGTGCTGCCCGTGGGTTCTGGCTGGACAATGCCAAGGCATCTCTTGTACAGCTCAGTAAAGGCAATTGCAGGGCTTGATGCCTCTGCAGGGACTTCCTCAGCCTGTGCTATCCTGACTCTGTGGTGAGCTGGAGAAAGGGACCAGCATGGCAGAAACCCAGCTTTTTTCTGTCAGCTGTGCAGCTATGCCTACGTTAGCCCAAGCAAGGCAGTGAGAGCACGTGGCAGGAGAGCGGCAGCAGGCAAACCTGCACCCTTGGATGCATCCCGGGGGTGCTGTAAGTGCAAAGGAGCCTGGGCCAGGACAAGGTGTGACTGCCTGGCAGGGCTTAAGGGTCTTGCTATGGGTGCCTGGGGTGATGGGTGCCTGCTCTGGGGGAGCATGGGTGGCTTTGGGGTATTGGAGAGCCCCAAAGGCTCTGGAAAGGGAGCTGCAAATCTCCCCGCTCAAAAGAGGAAAAGCAATGTGTCGGAACCCAGAATGTCCCTTGGACACTCTTGGATGTTCCAGGCCCAGGTCAGAAGCATCTGAGACCCTGGAATGCAGCTGCAGACCCCTGTGGCTTTGAACCTGATCCATGGAACAATTTACCAACCTTGCAGGAAGAACAAGAAATCACAAAGGTTTAGATAATTGTAGTAGAAGTAGTCAGAAAGTGAGAGGAAGAGTTTTTGAGTGCTGTACAGGGGGGTTTTAGGCCTTGTACAGAGGGGTCTGAGTTTTGTACATGGGGGTCAGAAGTTCTAAGATGGAGGGACTTGGGTGTGCCCTGTCCTCCTTCCTTCTCCTTCCTAACCTCCATGTTCTTGGTGATGTTGGCACTCACAGATTGGTTTAGAGTAGAAAGTCACTGTTCAATATAGGTGATGGGCATTGGGGGAAAACTGTAAACATCTAACATGTAATATAAGATATAAAAGAAGGCACCAGCCCCCTGGGTGTGGGAGTGTGCCTTTGCCTGACTGCTGAACGGACCACAGCAGTTCAGGGAGAAATCTTTTAGATAACATACAATAAACTACCTTGAGACCGGACAACAGAAAACTACTGAGTCTTTCTTTGGAGACATGGGTTGGAGGAGAGACTTTTCCACCTTTCTGGGCCACCCCAACCAGGGAGTGAGGCCCAACAACAACCCCACAGCAATGCTTATAGTCAGGTCTCTAGTCTGCATACAGGACCTGCATAAGTGCTGCCATATGCTGGGGTGTTGCAACCTCACAGCTCCCATCAGCTTCAGAGCTGGAGAAGAAGAGAGACCATGCAGTCTTTATAAACAGAAATGCTGTTTTAAGCACCTGCAGCCCCTGTCCACACTGATGCTACTTGGTACAGAGACCAGAGGAGAGCAGCTGTGGGTGAGCAGTGGTGTGCAGTGTGATGAAGCATGAAACAGCAAAAGGTGACAAAATGAGCTGCAGACATCTGTTGTCTGAACAAGGGTCTGTGGGGGACAGAAGCTCATCATATTAAAGAGCCAGAGGATGTGTGAGTTGATCTGCCTGAGATCTGAATATTTTTCCAAGAATAAGAATAGCTGATGTGGCATATAGAGACCATATGTTTCTTGCAACTCAAAAGATGCACCAAAGGCACAGCAAGGCAGACTAGGCAGGTAATGCTTTGTGCATTGGCTGGTATAAAAGCAGATTGTATCTTTTTGTGTGGTATGGGCATAAAACTTCAGAATGCAATTCCTAAAGTTGCCTTTCAGATGACCCTATGTGACTGTCAAAAGAAAAATAAAATTGCACCGTGTTTAAGGAAATGTTCTTCATATAAGCATTGTGGGTCTCTAGTATATGAGGAAAAAAAAAACGAACCTCCTAGGAGAAACAATCTTGAATTAATGTGCTAAGATGCAGCAAAAGGTACCAGGGAACAGTGAGGGTGTTTGCAGAGTACAAAACCTCAGAAATACATATCTGACTGAGATTGCTGTAGCAGACAAGAAGGAATCATTTACGTTGGCAGCTTTTAGAAACAGCATTAAAAAGGAAGCTGTGATATTGGTAATTTGTTGGTATTGGTAATCACTGAGCCATAACTGTGCCAGAAGAAACTCTCACACTAGCTGTGACAAAATAGAGCCTTGGAAGCAATGAAAAGAAGGAAGGCTCTAGTTCCCAGACCACCACCTGAACTAGGAACATCCTAGGAAAAAAAAACCCCAAAACACAGAGAGCTTATTTTTGTGTTCTGCACAATCCAGGAAATCATAAAATGAAAAATGAACAGGATAACTCTAGTAGGTCCTGGTGATGCCATGATTTCTCATTGGGGTTTCCTCCACTGGCATTCCTGCATGACCACTGTAAATTTTGCAGAAGATTCCAGAGAAGAACAGTTCCAGAGTAGTTTTGGGAAGGTCAGACCAAACTGAAATACTTATGATCATGGACTCATAGGGGTGATAAAAACATCTTTGGTGTTCTCCAAAGCAGGAATAAGGAGAGGAAAGTTTTCCTCTTTGACCCCAGAGGCTGGCATGACCTGCAAATCCAGTGCCCTGACATCTTTGTAAAGGCTTTTCATAGAGGTACTCCTGTGGCACCTGATTGGATCCTTCGAGGTAAATGTTCTGTAAAGACCTGCGGGTAGCAGACCCAGCCCCTTGTCCCAGCCTTGCCATCAGTCCCATTGCTGTGCTCCTGGGACTGCAAAGGGTAAAGGAATGGATGCAGTTCCACAGCGGGGGGAGGTAGTCCTTGTGGTTTCACAATAGCCAATATAGACAGCGATTTCTCCATACCAGGGAAACTGTGTATATTTGTCTTGGCTCGGTTTTTTCTTTCACTTGGTCAGTTTGCAGACCTGAAGCTGGAATCCACCCTTTGGCATTGTTCTGGGAGACAGTGTTATCAAAAGCAGCATATGTCGTGGCTGACAAGCTCTTGACATTTTTCTGTAACTACTTGAGAGAAGGGTTGGCATTTTTTAACATCTATAAATTCTTCCTACGCAGGTGCAATGTCATTAATTCAACTGCAGTATATAGAATTGTTTATTGTTTTTCTTTTCTTATTCCCTCCCAGAACACCCTATGAAGTCCCAGAGCACATACCAATGGAAGGCCCTTTGCAAACCTTCCTTCATGTGTGCCATGAAAATGGTCAGTGGATGTCACGGTTACCAGAGAAGCTCTGGGATACTCCTCTCTATAACTTAGCTCTTCCAGGTAAAGATTAACTTTTGTTCTCCACTGTTTTGTTAGCTTGCCATTTAAGCATTGGAATATCCTGTTTGTCCCATTTCAGGATGGCTATGTTTATTATTTGGGTCAGTGTGTGGGGGAGGGTTTGTGTGATGTTATGTGAATAATGTTGGTCTGTAATGTTTGAGGTTTCTTAGAGGGGAGGGGTAACAAAGGATTTTTTAATTGTTTTTTAGAAATGAAAAGAAAGAGGCACTTTGCATTATCTTGTCAGATATTATTAATAATTTAAGGATTAACTTATTTGGACAATGATAAAATTTCCCTAATTAATTCTTGTGATTTCCTATATAATAAAATGTTTCCAGGAGGGGAGAATGAATATTTTACCTTATTATTTGTTCTTTGTGCTGCCTAAAAGAGGCTGTGAAGTTGCAGAAAAAGGAGAAATGAGACTTGTAATTAACATGTTTTTTTTAAAGTATACCGTTATTCTTCTACATGATCCAGCTTATGAAAACTGTTTATTGTGTTATGTGTAAATGCATTTAAACAATACCTGTGTATTATTAACCTTTCTTTGGTCCTATTATTGCTTCTTTCTGCTGCCTTGATTTTTTTCCCCTCTTATTCTGTCCAAAAAATTTATGATATAATGTGATTTCACTGACACATGGGGAGGCACTGAAGGACCATCAGCTCTTGAGTGATTCTCTTTGCCTCCACATCAAAAATGTCATTAAAGAAAAGTCTAGCCTGTGTTTTCTCTCACACCTGTAGATGTGACAGGTAGCTTGTGGGGAAAGCAGCACAGTGTGTAGATGAGTGTTTTATGTAGGCCACAGGATCATAGGTTAATTTTAGGGAAGGCATATATTTAGAGATAGTTGTCTTCAGCAGGTAGAGCCTTGGGAGAATCCAAGAATTGTAGTGTTTTGGCTTTTTTCTGCCTGTTGTAAACTAATGGAGTGTGGAGTTCCCATTAAGATTGAAACCCAGAAACTTATTTCATGGAGGCTTCTTAGATAATGTAATTTGAATTGATGTTAACTTAAAAACAAGCACATCTCTGTTTAGGATAAAGCCTATGTAAGAGAACTAGGACAGGTGCTATTAAAGAAACCCCTCTAGATTTCTTATTTAACCATCAAGAGAGAAAAAAAGAAAATACGTATCTGTCTTATGACTGAAGAAAGAAGGTAATAGTCTTCTCTTTTTCTATTTTTGTTCCTATTGCAAAAATCATTCAATGCTCAGTAGGATTTCGTTTTGCTGGAAAAGGAGCCATGTTGTTTCTATAAGCCTTTTACCTGGTGTTTTTTGGCCATCTTAGAAAGTGGAGAACCTGCTGATGGCTTTGTTTGCCTTCCTGGCTCTCCTCCTAAGGGTGACCTTGTTATTCTTGAAAATGTTTGTTGTTCTTGTGAACATGCCTGCAGGGAGAACAGGCATGAAGAACAGTTGAAGGCAGGTCCATTTCAGCAAGCATTAGAGGACTTTTACAGAGCATTGCAGGCTATTGGCTTGGAATATTTTGGTGTCTGTCCAGCTGACCTACAAAGCTGATCTAGCCCAAGTCAGAACACAAACAGATCAAGACCAACCAGGTCAAGACAGCTTTGGCAGGTTTCCAGAGGGAGGAAACCCAGTTTGGAAGTGGAAGCTTATCTCATAGAAGGCATGCAAGAAACATGACAGAGTGGATTCTGAAAGCCTGATGATAAGACAGTGGTAAATCTCATTAATTAGTGTTGTGCTTGCACCAGATTCAGTACAGTGCTGCTGGGGAGGTGTGGATTCAAGGTCTGGAGCTACTTGGCTTGGTGCTAGCTCACTATCTTTGCATCATATATGTTGTGTCATGGATGTACCCATTTTCCTTTCATTACTGTTACTCATGACATCACAAAAGACTCGTGAGTAAAAGATTACTATCCGTTTGCTGGTTGGCATCCATGGATGCAACACCCATCAATGGAATCCTGCTCATCTCTCTCAAACCTGGATTTGGTTCATGGATATTTAATAGTTTGACTCTTGCATCTTTTAACACATACTTGTTTTATTGCCTGCCCTCAATACTGATCTTCTGTTTGCAGTGAGTGTGTTTTGGGTGTTTAAAGCAGTAAAATAAATAAAAAATGGCTTTTAGAAGGTGAAAAAATTGATTGAGACATCAAACTATTATTGACAGTTCCAAATTATTTTTACTTCCAAACCAATAATTTTTACTGTGTTTACTAGAAATATTACCACTGGCACCAGTAAGACTGACAATTCAAGAATGCAGTTCCTAGCACCAGTGAACAATTAATTTGACAGAAGACTTAAACCCCAAAATGATAAGCAAATTCATTGCAGATACTCTGTTAAGATCCAAGCAAGTCACGTCACTGAGTTGTTAGCTTTTCTTATTGATGCTTTATAAAACTGGAAGAAATAAGGGAACAAAAGCTAGCAAAATCACTGGTTCCCCGTCCTGATGAAATTGTGAGTTGCAATAGTTTCATCTAAACACGATGCAAGAGATGTGTCAGATTTAATGAGACTTCAAGGAAATAAAATATTTGGGCAGATTAGTCTTGGCTCTGATGCCTGCATAATTCCCTGTGCTGGAAACAGTCAGGTAACTTTTGTAGTCCATCAAATGAGGATCTTGTTCATCTTTCACTCTTAAACTTAGACTTGGATTTGCCTCAGAAACCTTCAAGCACCCACTTTGCTTGTTGTTTCTGTAGGGGAGGTGGGGTTTAGTTCAGGAGGACATTTTTAGCAGATATTTAAGTAGCTAAAGTGCCAAGTTAAGTGTTGGTCCAGTCAAAGGCGTTAGAAGATTAATTTCTTCTTTCAGTCATATTTTCCTGTGCAGACATGAGGGTATTGGACAGTGAAATCCTGCATTTGCACAACTCTGAAAATAGGACAGTTTCTAGATAAATTCAGCCTTCAGCTGAATTTTTTCCCTGAAAAAAAATGTTTTCACATCAAGATAATTATTTTGAGGGAAGATGCCATTTGAAACAGATCATTTTATTGTGGTTTGGGGCAAACAACAGCGATGTGTAATTTAGATCGTTTATTGAAAAGTGTCAATGCCTTCCCTTCACAAGGATTTCCCACTAAGCTTATTAATGTTAGGTGAACAACCTCTGTAGACAATTCTACCTCTTTGCCATAACTACAGAGGCTCTCAGACAATATAGGTGTGTGGCTTGCAAATGCGGTGGCCTATCAGGTGTGCACATGAAATGTAGCCATGGAATGTGGTCTTGAGTAGTTAAGAAATGAGATTTTCTGTACATTTGTTTTTGTATTCTACAGGGAGTCATGACACTATGACCTACTGTTTGGATAAAAGCTCTGCTGTTAGTGGCAATGAGTCCAAGCTGGTGAAGCTTTTAAACAAATGTCTTCCCTGCATTGTGCACCCCATTATCATGAAGTGGTCTATAACACAGGTAACCGTCGTCTGGCGTTCTCGTCTTGCCTTGGCAAAGTTGAAGCTTGTGCTGCAGGGCTGAGAGTGTACAATGACAGAATAGCCTGCTGCCCAGAAATCTGTACTCTCATGAGATGCCATGCTTGGGTGTTGTGGTTTAACTCCAGCCAGCAGCCCAGCCCTGCACTGCTGCTTCTCGCTGCCCCTGGGTGAGCTAGGGGAGGGAATTGAAGGGTAAAAGCTGGAGAACCTGTGGGTTGAGATAAAGACCTTTTAATAGGTAAAGCAAAAGCCACATGTGCAAGTAAAGCAAAATAAGGAATTAATTCACCACTTCCCATGGACATGTTTGTGTTCAGTCATCTCCAAGAAAGCCAGGCTCCACGATGTGTAACGGTGTATTAACAGGACAAACACCCTCACTCTGAACATTCCACCTCTTCTTCCCCCAGCTTTATGACTCCTTATGATGTGGGATATTCCTGTTGTCAGTTAGGGTCAGCTGCCCTGGCTATGTCCCCTCCCAACTTCTTGTGCACCCCCAGCCTCCTTGCTCGTGGGGTGGGGTGAGAGGCAGAAAAGGCCCTGACTTTGTGTAAGGACTTCTCAGCAACAGCAACAACATCCCTGTGTAGTCAATGCTGTTTCCAACACAAATCCAAATCACAGTTCCATTCCAGCAAATATGAAGAAAATTACTCTTTCTAAATCCAGCACTTTGGAGTATGAGAGAGGAGCCATACACATCTGATCATCTTTTCTGGGGAAAAAGCCTGCAGGTGAGGCAGGGATGATACTTAAAATTGTTGTTTAAAGCTGACCACTTGGTACTGGAAACCATTTTTCACATGTTTATTGTGGTGGTCAATAACATTTAATATTAATGTAATTTACAGAGGGTTTTTTTTCTCTTGAACTTTGTTCATGAACTTTGCTTGTCATTTTTGCTGTCACTGTTCTGAGAGATGTCAGTTGTTCTCCCCACCTACACTGGGTATTTCACCAGCAGCAGAAACAGAAGAATCCCTTGTTGAAGGGATTTTTTTCCCATAAAGATTAAGAGAGGGAAAGCGTGGTCCATTACATAAGGTTTAGTTAACTTTTTAAAATGTGCAAATATTAAGCTAGTAGTTATCTCTTTGTTCCTCATAAATGTATGTTAAAGACAACATTGCGGATCATGATTTAAGCTACAGCTCTTGAAGATTCTTCTAAAGAACAGACTTTGCTGAAGTCAAAGAGGTACCAAAAATCTTTCTGTTTTTGTTCTTATTGAAGGAGTAGTTCATGATTAGATAATTAAACGGAATAATTGATAAACAGCAATAAGCATGCTAAGGTTTCTTTTGTTTTTTGAGCAGCTCTGGCAAACTGGAATCTTAGACACTACCAGGTATCAAATATGAGCCGGCAGTCATGAGCTGATGTTGAAGGGCACTTGCTTAGCCCAGATCCTTGTTTATTTTGAGCTGCTTTTTTGGGGGGGACTTTAGCCAATGAAAGATTTAGAAACTGCCTAATGAGTGGGTTTCTGGCTGGCAAAGGGACCGTGTTGGTGACAAACAATCTCCTAACATCATTATAATAATTTCCCGGTCCAAACCCAGTGTGACAAGCAGGAAGTGGCCCAGTGCTGATAGGGAAGAGGCACAGCTACAATCCTGCCCCTCCTTAGTTCTGCTGTGCTCCACTTATCTGTGTGGGGAGATGACTCCACCCATTGGAATGCAGAACAGAGACCATGGAGCCCTTCTGATGGTAGGATCCACAAGTTCCTGGACGGCCCAGTGCCTGGGAGTTGCCTGCTTGAGCCCCAGTTGCTGTGGCTGTCAGTCTGGAGGGCCAGATGTTTCCTGTGTAATGGCCATGTAACTTCCAGTCAAGCCCTGCATGCCTGGTGTGAGATTGAAGCACTGAGCAGCATTGCTCCTCAGGGCTTCCTTTTGAATTTTGCCCTTTATGGGGCAATGTTCACACTGCCTAATTCAGTATCCAAACCCAGGTCGCTCATTAGAGAGTCTAATTTGTCTCGTTTTCCTGTGTAGCCAACAGATAAGAAATGAATTAACCTGAAGGGCAGTTCAGAACAGCAATTTCATTTGGTGCTTTTTCTGGCCCCAGAGGTTATAAATGACCTACAGCCATTTACACTCCCATCTCCAGCATACTCCAAGCAAAGGGGTGTGGATCATCTCTTCAAGTGCTTCAGCCTGGTGGAGACCAAGCAGGCCCAGGAGGAGCTGTTGGCCAGACCCACTGCACCCGCTGGAACCTGGGGCACACGGGGCTGGTCTGTCCTAGCCTGGCCCCTCAGGCACAGCCTAGGGAAGCTAAATTCATGTCCAAAGAACAGGAAGTTAGGGGCTTGAACTAAGCAAGGTGAGCATCCTGCCACGTGCCTTAAGCTCTGCCACAGTGCTAAAGCTACGAATTTGGATATTCAAGAGCAATGCCTTGTACTGATTTAGCTTTCACTGAATCCTTTCTGACTTAAATCAGTATAATGTACTGGTTTCTGAAGCCTAAATTTTTATCCCTAGCAGGTTGAACTAAGATGAACTAGTGTTTAAACATATTTAATTAAATTGATTCTATTTTCTTTTGCTAAGAGAGTCTTGATATAAAGAAAAGACATATCATTTGGAACTTCATGCCTCAGAAGCAGCTTTATCACCTGTTCTCTTCAGCCCTCTAATCCAGTGGAAGTGCTCTGAGGGAAGTGGATCTAGAGGAGTGCCTTTGTTTTATAGGACTTCTACAGGTTAATTCAAACTTCATAAGAAACTATATCTTGAAAAAGAACAATAGCTGGTAGTTTTTTCTATTTTTGTTTTTGCCTTCTGTTGAGGATGTGTGAGGTCCGCAGAGACAACCATGGTAAAGTCTTTGATCTAATAAGATTAATACAGCGTTTCTAACTTGCTGATCCTGCAATTGTTTTTTAAATGAATAGTTGTGTGAAGAGCAATCACGTATTTATGCACAGGTTAATTGATCTTTAACTTTCAGAACACAACAAGGGCAATTGTCTGAAACTAATCTAATCTGTACTTGCAGTTTATGCTGCAGGGAAATTGGAATCCCTCTTGTCAGAGAGCAAAATGCTTCCAAGTTGCAATTTGGTGCCATACAGTGACATTTTAAAGATGAAAGAGCTGTGAAAAATGCCATAGGGCTAACTTTGTACCCCTCTTTTAGATTTCTAAACTAAAGAAACAAATCTCTTTCAAGCTCTCAGGACCTTTGTCTTCTGTTTCACCTTTCAGGTCCTGACTGTGACGGAGCAACTTGAGGCTGGAGTTAGATACCTGGATTTCAGGATTGCCCACAAGGCTAATGATCCTTCTATGAATTTGTACTTTGTGCATATGGTTTACACAACTGTTACTGTGCAGGTATTTTCCTTACCTTTGTGATGGCTATAAAATCAGTGCCATTTTTTCATTTAAGGGCCATCATAATCCAGAAATGCTGGCTCAAGGTCTTCTGAGTAGGTTATTTGTTTTTATTTTGTGAGGACTTAAAACCAGAGAAAATCTGCAGGGCTGGAAGTTAGTTTCAGCAGCTGCACGTGATACTAGAGCATCAATCTTCTGTTCATCCTCCAACTAGACTCTTGGTGCCTGCTCTCCACTGCCTATTCCCTACCACATGCCCCATGTCCTGGGGTTTCTCATGTGTTGTCCCAGGAACATACACAGGGCATTCCTGTTTCCCTGGTAAGGAGAGAAGTTGTTAAAGGGAAGAAGACCTTGAAAGCCCTATAGAATTATAGAAACTGATTTTTTTTTTTTGAGAAAACACAGTTTTTCATTATTGTGATTCTGAATCTGCTCCACCATCACTGCTCTGTTGATTGTATGTCCTTTCCCCTGCATAGCACAGATATCTTTCTAAGCTGCCATATCTCTTTCTTGTAGGATATTCTGTGGGAAATATCGAGGTGGTTAGAAACTCATCCTCAGGAAGTTGTTATCATAGCCTGCAGGAATTTTGATGGATTAACCAAAAGACTTCATAATCATCTTGTTGCCTGTATAAAAGAGATTTTCCAGTGTAAACTGTGTCCTAGAAATGTAAGTATGAAATCCTTTTTTTCTCATTTTAAAAGAATGATACACCACAGTGAGATCTTTGATTGCAAATTCTTAGATATATTCTACTTTCACTGTGTTTTTAACCTCAGAAAGGTAACTGTTTGCTGCATCAGAGATAGGTCATTACCTAATAGAACTGAGGAGATAAAGCAAACCTACATTCTACAGTGTGGAAGAGGGAATTAAATTTGACTGTTATGTCTGTTGAGTTGTGGGACAATAGTAGAGACAACTGTCATCCATTGTCCTGTCTGAGTTTTCTTAGAAAGGAAAGTGAAAAGAAGAGAGAAAAGAGAGGAAAACGAAAGAAAAAAGAAAGGAAAATAAAAGTTGTGCATCTTACATATTTATAGAATTTAAAGAATCCATTTTCTGCCTTTTCACAGCAATAATTATAATTAAATTTTCTATTCAAAACAGTTTAGATTGGAAGTAACCTCTGGAGCTCATCTGGTCCAACACCACCATGCAAAGTAGGACCAGCTTCCAAGTTATGCTGGGCTGCGCCCTGTTCATTCTTGATTATCTCCAAGGATGGAGATTTCACAACCTTTCTATGCAAAATTTGAACACTCCCACAGTAACCATGTTTTCCTTCTCCATCTGATCAGAATCTCTTTTGTGTCTGCTGACTTCCATCCTTTGCTGTGCATATCTGAGGAGTCTTCTCTACATTTTCCTGTTGCATATTTGCAGATGGCAGTAAAAGCTGCCCAGTCTTCTCTTTTCACGCTGGACAGACTCAGCCTGTCCTTGTGTGTCATGCTCCAGCCTCTGCTTGCTCTGGTTGTGTGCTGCTGGATTCACTCCAGCTTGTCAGTGATTTCTTTGTACTGGGGAAGCCCTAGCTGGAAACAATACTTGAGTTGCAGTCCCACAACTGCTGAATAGTAGGGAAGATCCCCTTTTCTTGATTTGCTGTCTGTGCCTTTGCTAATACAACCCAGTTCACAGTTGACCTTTGCCAGGTGAGCACTACTGGCTCAGGTGCAACTTGATGTCTATGAGAATCTTTAGGTCCTTTTCTGCAAAGCAAGTTCCTTGCCAGTTTCCACCAGTCTGTCCTGGTGTGTGGGGTTACTCTGTTCAGGACTGTGCATTTGCTTTTGTTGAACTTCATGAGGTTTCTGTCAATTTGTTGAGGTCCCTCTCTGCCCTCAGTGCATTTCTGGTGGCATTGACGTTCCTGGTACTGACCTTCTAACCAGTCTTACAGTTACCCATACCTCCAGAAAAGCCATAATTTAAATAATCAGAAAATATTTGATTGCTAGATTTTAGAAGTTGAGACTTTTAGCTCCCTCTGTTTTTTACAAGGTGTTGGAGATTTTAGTAGTTAAACAATTAACATTTCAAAGATGCAGAGGAACAGAGGGTTTTCTCTGGAGATGTGAGTGGTACAGGAGAATGATGACCCTGTTCGCGATTCAAATGCAGCCTTTGAAGCTGGTGTATCAGTAACATGTGAATATTACCACTTCAAAGCAATTTGTACAGCAGAGTTAAAATAAAACAATTCTCAGCAAAACTAGGGGATTCTGAATATTCAGGCCTCAGCTGAATAACTGAAGACCTGAGTGACACTGTTTTATTGTTTCCCCAAATAACTTGAGTGTGTAAGTTGTGGATGAGCAGAGATACTGGAGAAGGTGGTCAAATTTGCTTTCAGACACATGGCCAGCTCTTAAACAGAAGAAAGTTATTAACTGCAAAAGGGGCAAGTTGCTGATGACAATTTGTTGAATGAAAGTATTGAAAGAATGGTCTGAGATCACTTCACGGAAGAAACAACATTTCTGAGTTGTGTCCAGGAGGATAGAGGAAATGAACTGGAGAAAAGACAAACCAAGTACTTCCCCTGAGTAGGGAAAGTTTATATCTGTGGGGTCTGTGACCAGCACAATGGATCTCACCATTTTTGCTAGTGGTACCATTGCAGGTTAGGCATCTGTGGGATTTTTCAGGATCACAGATTTAGATTTGCAATCAAATATCCAAGTGCTTGCTGACTCATTCAAAAACAAACTGCTACCTACTGTCTTTCAAGACCGCATCTCTGTTGTCATACAGAATTAAGTGTCAAAGTGTTTATGAAGCAGCTGCTCAGGCAAGGTCTGTATGTAGTACTGGCACAGGCCACAGCGTGACAATATTACACTGCATTTAAAATTTTAATTGTCTTCACTATTCGAGGCGTCTTCCTTTGATCTGGATTACTAGGGTTTAAAAATCCCTTGTTAGACTTTCATTTCTGCTGTGTTTGCAAAATAAGCACCTGTGTTCACATACACATCTCTGGTAGCTTTTTCTTTTTTGCTTTTATTGCACATCTTTGTTTGTTTGTTTAAGAAGTTCCAGCTTTAGAAAGGCAGCTGGAGTAAAGCAAAGGCTTCAAGTCAACCACAAAGTTTTGTAGCTTAAGAAGCTCGTGCCTTAATTTTGCAATATTTTCTGACCTAATGGAAGCTTGCATTCTCTCTTTTGTGGATGAACTGGGAGGGATTAATTCAACCCTCAGCTTTCCTCAAATATTTACATTATTAATTTTCAAGTGCCTTTGGCTTTTATTTAACTTAATAACCTAATAGGAACATCAAAAAGCCACCATTTCTTTTTCATAAGCAGCAAATGTAGTTTTTAACCACAACATTCTTAGAATAAACAATGCCTGTTAAATATGTTGGTTTTGCAAATAAAACTAGTCAGAGGGCCTCAGTTCTCTCCAAGGGTAACTTCTGAGGCTGGAAAATGTAATTTCATATTGAGACACCTAAATTTAACAGCTATTTTGGCCCATCTGTTCTCTGATAGAGAATATGTCTAACTCAGGTCTTCCTCTCTCTCAATTAAAAATGTCTGGAGCATCCCAATTTCATAAACTTTCCACTTAGAGAAACAAGAATTAACATAGCTCTTGGTGACTCACATTTAGTCTTACCAAGTTTTAAGCAGTTCAGTTTTCTTTGGTGGCTACTGTGCTAAATTTGCATCAATATGCAGAATCTGTCAAAATGATTCCTCCTTTCTCTCTCTCTGCATTCCTGCAGCAGATGGTCTCTCTTTTCCTTCCCAAACAAACTTTCAGCAGTGGCTTGCGCATGAGGGCTGACACAGGGATGGTTTCCTATTACGCAGGTGTAAGACCTTGAGTTATGTACATGATCACAGTTGTATTGTTTGAGGAAAGGAGGAATTTACTGAAGCTCCTAGAGTCCTATTGCTCTGCAGCTTGTAAACCAGCCCATCACCTACCGGGCTGCTCATTTAAAAGTTTTATCTGAACTGCAGCCGTGCCAAGGTGATGTCACACATCAGTATTTGGACTGTGGGAACACTGCTGTGTTGCTGACTTCAATGTGGGCATGCTTCCTTTTAGGTGGTGCCAACACTGCGGACCATGTGGCACCTCGGCCATCAGGTTATAGTCTCGTATGAAGAGCAGGGGGAACTGGAGAAGCACTGTGAGCTGTGGCCCCCCATCCCATACTGGTGGGGAAACAAAACGTCCACTCGCGCTCTTATCCGGTATTTGGAGCACATGAAGCGGATGGGCCGGCCAGGTAGGCACAGGGAGTTCACTCGGATGACAGAAGGGGCACTTACAGCAATGCAAAACAACCAGAAAGCTGGGCAGTTGCTGCCTTATGGGACAGAACCACTCTGTGGTTATATGGTTTATACTATGTGGTTATGTGCTGTGTGCCCATGGCTGCTGAGCGCTCCGCCCGCCCCTGGGCGAGTCCTTGGCAGTGTGGATACTGTCAGTGTACACGCACGCGCTGACTACAGAGCTTGTGGCAGCCGCCTCGCTGGTGTGACCCACAGAAAGCGAGCCCTCAGCGCAGACCCGCTCGCTGGCACAGTTGTGCCCACCTCATGGGCAGGAGGCTGCTTCCTCAGTCCAGTGCTTGTTGCCTCAGGCAGCGCAGATGGTGAGAGAAGTGCATTCCACTAGCCTTGTTGTTAAAGGAAGCCCCTCCAAGGTTTCTCTCAGGGGAGACGTTACTACTCTCTACAGCCACTTGAAAGGAGGCTGTAGCAAGGTGGTATTGGCCTCTTCTCGCAGGCAACCAGAAAAGGGAATGCTGAGGTTGGAAATCAAGAAGAATTTCTTCACTGAAAGGGTGGTTAAGCATTGGAATGGGCTGCCCAGGGAGGTGGTGGAGTCACTATCCCTGGAGGTGTTCAAGAAACAATGGGATGTGGCACTTAGTTGTCGTGGTGGTGTTTGGCCAAATGTTGGACTCGATGATCTTGGAGGACTTTTCCAACCTTAATGTGATATAAGAGCAGTACGAGAAGGGTGCAGCTGCACATTGAACAGCAGCACTCAAGCATGCTGGTGTTGTGTCATCTGACAGAGGTTCAGTTCAGAACCTCTGGCACACATTTGAAGTGAATTCACAGGGTGGTGACGGGGAGCCGCTTCAGAAGCGCACTCCCCAGCCGAAGGGTGCACCCTGTGCTCCCATCCACTGCGGGGAAAGGCTAAGCGTTTGGAAGCAACCCTCCCAGAAAAAAACAGAGGAGTAATTACAGAGGAGGACTAGTCAGTGGAGAACCTTTAGACTGCAATGATTAACTAGACATATTTAGCTAAACTGGAATGTTTGGATAACCGAGCGTGGCTCAGGAATTGTTTACTACAGCATGCAGCTGCAACAAGGGGAAACAATTGTAGGGACGTGAAACAATGCAGAAAGAGTGTGAAATTAGTATTTTAATGATCCCCAATGGAATGAGATGCGAAGATAATGCAATACTGAGAAGTTTCTCTTCTCCTCAAAAGAATATTTAATGTGTCACTTTCTGATTTTTGTTTCAGGAAAATTCTTTGTGGCAGGGATTAACCTTACTGAAAATTTAAGGTATATTCTCGTACACCCATTTGGATCATTGAAGAAAATGACACTCCAGAGTCTTCCATGTTTGAAAATCTGGATAAAGCAGCAGTATCCAGGACCAAAAAAAAAATGTATTAACATCATTGCTGGAGACTTTATAGGAAACAATGATTTTGTCAAAGATGTGATAGAACTTAACACAAAAATTAATCCTCCATTGCACTATCAAAGTGAACTGGAACAAATAACATTTAATTCTCAGCTTCCTAATCTATGAAAAGTTGAAAAGGCTTTGTCTGCATTTATTGTGCCCTGCTGTAAACATCTTGAATCCCATAAAGGTCCAATTAACTAAAACCAGAAATACTTTCCAGGCTTGGTAGGAAAAGGTCTCAAGATCATCAGGGTTTTGAGGCCTTTGGACAGAAAAGAGGGCAGGTACCTTGCTGAAGTCTCTAGAGAACTATGGAGATGCAATTTTTTTGGAGATGCTTTGATTCTGTAGCAGCTGTCAATACTGAAAGTCCCAAGAACTCAATCTTACTTTACATAGGACTAAGAAGGAGGAAGATGTCAGTAGTTGCATGATTTAGTGGTAAGATTTTATCATTCTAACAATTGTAAGAATATTCTGCACTCCTTGCCACCCAAATTCTTACTCTTTTATATCAGTCTGAAATTGACTTGTTGGTTTTCATAGTTTCTGTTAAATAAACAAAAGGAACAATTAAAAAATATTTTTGATATATCAGAGATGCTGCACTGCAAATCAGGTTTGAAATTATTTTATATATACACACCAATGTGCTATCAGTTGTGAGCTACCTTAAGAACAGGGTAGGTCCAAAATTATCTGGAATTTTTAAGAGGTAATTGAATTTGCACTTAGTCATGCCAGTTCTGCAGGGATAAAGATACCAAAACGAGGCCCTTACACAGTTTGTCTGTGGCAGTTAAACATTTTACTAGGTGTTGCCTAAGTATGCCTTACAATGAAAATAAACAAGAGGAAACAAATTCCTGATCTTAAACTGCCCTAGAAATACAGATTCTTGGCTTCTATCATGCTCATTTGGGGTTTCACACCTGGTCTTTTATTTAGCTGTTTTAGTAGCTCTGTAATTATTTTTCCTCTCACTAAGTAGTTTTTGCATATGTCAAAACTAAGAGGTTTATGCTATTTCCCATCACATACTAATTCTGTTTTTCTAAATGAACTGTATAATAGCAGATCATCATGAAGGCAAGAGAAATGTCAAGCATCAGGACTAAAATAAAAGCAAGAGAAATGTCAAGCATCAGGACTAAAATAAAACCAATTATTGTGTAAAGTTCACTATGCAACTTCATCCATATACCTCACTTTTTAGATGCACTTTACTTAGAAAAGCTAAATTCAGATGTCTGCTACTGTTTGCAGTTTTTCTGCCTATCTTTTGTGCCCTTGTATTCTCAATAAAACTTGATCGCTGTCTGTAATATGGAGTGAAATAGTTTGGTTGTCCTTTCTGTGATATTGTTTTATTGGTTCTTAGTAGTAATTAATAACTTAAGAAATGGATTTGTTGTGTTTTTTTCCTTTTGTTTTCATCTTTGAAAAGTTTTGCTGTACCTTAATTGTTCTCTCCAAGAACTGACATAGTAATATAGGTATTGTGGATAAATTACTGTAGGCAAAAAAGCTGTATGGGTTAAAGATGTTCACAGCTAACTTTATTTAATGCCTTAATTGATTTTTTTTTCTTCCCTGCAATAAGACATTGCAGTTATTTTATTTACATTCATGCATTCTGCTTGAACACATATTTATCTTCACTATTTATATACAACCAACAATATTTTCTTCACTAAGTTTCATTTTCCAAAAACCATCTGAAACACCTGAACTATAATAAATACTATTTTCTTCTGAAAAAGGCAATAAAAAGCTTTATTTATGTGATATAAGAAATTTGTTACTTTTCTGAAGGTTAAGTCAGATGCCATTCCATACATTTGAGGTTCACAGCTTATAGCCAGCAGTAGGTTTAACATAAAAAATTTAGTGCTGTCCTGGTACTTGCTGACAAAGTTAAGCTCAAAGCTCTTATTGTTTCCATACAGAAGTTTTCTGAAACAGCGTCCATTTCTAAAATGCGCCAAAAACGTCAAGTGGGGAAGAAAAATAAACTATTCAGCAGTGAGACTAACAGGTCATTCACTTCATTTCACATCCTCTTGAGGAGATCAGTTTCTTCTCCTAGAACAGGATGCAGTTTCATGACATGAAAATCTTACTGTTGGGAAAGAGGTTTTTGTATCTGCCAAAAGCAGAACTGCTGATTATCACCTTCACCCTGGCTCTGCCGTCTTCAGGCATGACCTCTACTTCCTGAACTGTTGCTTCTTTATAGAGCCAACTGTAAATGTAAAAGCATATTAGCATCTTAAAAGTATGACACGCTGCACAAAATGTGATCCTTGCTCTAGGTCAGAAGGTTCCTATCTAGGTAACACTTTAAAAGATTAAGTGCTTCGCTTCACTTCTCTAATGGGGCTATTTTTTGTCAATAGGTCACAAAACGTTGATAATTACCTCTGTAATTCTTAACAGAGGTAGCAGATTAAAATCAGTACGATATGATTTGAAAAGCTTCAGACATGAATGATTAAGTGTTTCACATTTCTCCAAGTCCTTCACATGATTTAAAATTATTTACCTTAGCTGAGGTCCCTCTAAGTTGATATTAACTGTTAGAATCTTCTTCCCTGTTGCTGTCAGTATTTTTTTCTCTATTTCTTGTTTCAGTTCTTCTAAACCATGCCCATGCAGAGCAGAAACAGCTAAAGCATTTTCTTCAGCAGGTTTATACCTGAAAGAAAATTAATTGCTAGCACATTTCTTCATGAAGATTAGGTTGTGAGAATATTCCAAGCACGGACAATTTAACTGAGTTACTTTGTACTGACACCTTCTACAGAGGCCACTTCTTGTATGACTCAAGTGATTTCTTTTGTAATTAAGAGATAATTAATTCTTTTTCATACCATAGTTACATATGTAAAAGACTGAGAAACACTATTAAGATACATTCTGAAGTGTGGGATCTCTTTTCTACACTAAGAATTAAAGAGAGTCCAGAACATAAGAAATGTTTAAGTACACTTAGCATCTCTTGCTTACCTTTCCATCAAATCCACTTTGTTATGAACTTCTACCATTGAGTCCAGTAAATGGCTAGGAAGGTTGAGATTCCTCAGAACTGACAGAACAGTTGCTTTCTGGAGGATGGTTTCTGGATGAGTAATATCCCTCACATGAACTATCAGATCCTAGCAAAGATCAATATACAACACCTGTTACCAGGCTGTAGAGACTATACCATTTTTGCATTGCTAATTTTTGTAAAATACTTTCCTATCCATTTGGTAATACACTGGCAGATTAGCACTGTAAAATTAACTACTAAAACAGTATTAAACTGTTTCTTAGACCATGATGGAAGAAAATCAGCAGCTTAGTCTTCCACCTCTAGTGAGTACAAATTGCGTCCCACAAACCTGAAGCAAATGTTGTCAGTCAAGCTAGTTACAGAACCAGATTTCAAATAATAACTGATACATTTTTTTCAAAGTCCAGGCTTTGAAACAATAAGGCTTCAAAACCACCGGAGATTAAAAGAGCAATCTCTAAAAAAAAAAAAAAAAACTTTCAGAAGAATAATGGCTGCAAAACTGTTTCAAAAACAGAGGGGAAAAAAACCTCCATTTAACTTGTAACTCTGTTTTTACATTCAAAATACAGAATATTATTCTTATGCTTAGCTCCCAGGATGCTGTTACTGATGCTTCACTAAAAAGCTTTATACAAAATTTACCAGTTTCAAGTATATATAAGTTTGCCATGATAAAAACCAAGCAACCAAACTCAACATTTGCATTCAGATTGTTTCATCATCTTTGCTTAAGACATTGCTTTAAACTTTTGAAAAATAATTAGAAGTTAGTGACAAACAGGATGGTTTCAGCCAGCTTTTGAAAGCCCTGCTATTACATGGTTAAGTCTAATCTTTAGCAGCATTTTGGTATCTAGCTACTACTGAATTTCATTACCTTTCATAATACAGGGTTTTTGTTTAAATGTCTGTGTGTATGTATGCAGCTTTACACTTTGTTATAGCACAAGAAAACAACTTTAATGAGAAAATAATTGCTAAAGTACATTTATATTTATTACATGCTGCCTGCATCACATCACAATCACCCACTTTTAGTTCTACAGGAAACCTTAAGTTAAAACCAGGTAATTTCAGATGCTTTATTTCATTTTTAACCCCCAGGAAAGCTAGCCTTGACTCACTTGGATGCACTGTTCAGATATTTTATCAGAAAAATCTCGTTTATCTGGTTTAGGTATCATGGAGATGGACACATATACTCCAAATAATCTCTTTCTGAAATCCCTTCATAGCTGTATGTTCTGCATAAATAAAGTATCAGAAAATTAGTTTAAGATATTTACATCATTATTTCAGGAGCATACTATAGGCAGCCAGATACTTAGCTAAGAACAGCATGCCAATTAACTTCCCCTGTTTTGAAGAGATGAGGATTACCTAAATGCAAATTAATTTGATTTCTCAATTTTTGTAGTTGACTACTTACTGAGTAAGCCACTTCTTCTAGCGTAGCTGAAAATGACTCAACCAGATTATGTGGCAGATCAGTCAGAAACCCAATGGTGTCAACATAAATAACTGCCATATGTGAGGGCAGATAGCCAGCATGGGCTGTAATATCCAGAGTGGCAAACAGCTGATCCCTGGGTTGAAGTCCTGCTTCCCCAGTCAAGGCTTTGATCAAAGTAGTTTTTCCTAATTAAATAAAAAAGGACAACATTTTAATGGCTTGTTCCAAGTACAATTTAATTTGCAAGGGTCAGGTGAAACGTATGATGTAACATATATTTTTACTTCTATTTGAGTTGTTTAACTGTATCTTGTGATCAGTTACCTACATGATGTTAGGAAATCCAAAGACAATGTTACATTTTATAATTTGGAGTTGGGTTTAAGGTCAGGTATGTAATCACATGCTGGTATCTACAGCTGTTTTGTGAAATCACAAGATGATCAAAGACTCATTTGACCTGCAAAGGGACCTACCTACATCTCTCACCTTTAAGACTCTCTGAAGAGCACTGCCATGGCAGCATTAGGAAGCATGCACTTACACACTCCTCAGTGCTTCTGTTGTCAAATGAAATAATTTACTTGCTAAATAAAAAAAAAAAATAAAGAGAAGTGCTAATAATACATACCTTATTAGGCTGGGGCCTTTATTGGGCATTTCCTCACAAACATAATACTACAGACATTTATTTGACTCAATGAATATTTCACATAATTAGTCGTTAAAGTGCTCAGTATATAGTCTAATTAAAGTATTTCAATTATGTGTATGCCAAACTGTTTTATATCTATATCTATCTTCAGTTGGAAAAGTGTGGAAATATGGCATTTAAGAAAAACATACAATATAATCCAAATCTTTGAGTGCACAAGTCATAACAAAATTAGTGCAAGACAGGTTTGTTTTTTTAAAGAGGTTGAATAAGAAAATGAAATTGTATTAAGATAATCCAACCTGAAAAAAGTGTCTAGTCCAAAGTCTATTTATGCCTTGAGTAAGAATTCACTTGTGTAAGCTAAAAAACCAAACCAAACCAAAAAAAAGCAGGAAAAAACCCTTTAGTTTTATTTAGATTCTCCTAGGAACACATCTCAGAGTGCTACACATAATCCATGAAAAGCTACAGTGTTCCTTAAGCAGATTTCTCAGATCAATAGCCAAGTCTTAATTGTCTTCCTATGCCTCAAGTCTTCATGGTGATCTCAACACCCATGTAATTTTCTGTACTCATTCTGATCAAGTAGTAGAGATTCATATAAAGGGACATTAAGGGACCTTGTATATAAAATCTTTTTGGCACAATAGGTGCTAGGCGTTTCTCCAAAACATGTCTTGGAGACTGAAAAAAACAAGCAGCTTAATTTGCTTTCCTAACTACATCCTAACTGACAAATATTCATTACACAATTAAAAAAAAACTAATTAAAATACGAAGCCTGTACACACACAAATGAGAATCTGGCTAGAGTTTCTAATTAAAAATTAGACAATATATGCTCTTTTGTGTTATGATTTCAGGAGGTTTTGCTTACCACAGTTGGTATAGCCCATTACTGAGACCATCGGGAACTCGCATTTTCTGCGCTGAGCTCTAAGTAAAGTTCTTTTTCTCCTTAGTTTCTCCAGGGCATTCCTAATTTTAAGTTCCCTTTCTTTTAAGACACGATTCTGTGTTTCTAGAAATGTTTCACCTGAAAAATACAAATGAGTAATTGGCAGAATAATTTACAAGAGAAAGTGTAAAGCAAGTGATGTATTTGGAAATCAAGTGAGTTAGCACTAGGGCTTGTGAAGTTAAAAAATAAATCACTAAACCTACGTATTCTTGCCTAAAAAATTGAATAAGTAATTATAAAACATATGCTAACCACTCTAAAATATCCATGTACACTTATGAAAAATCCCTGGTGCAAGGAAATAGTTTATACTTCACCACTTACTGACCAAAAAACTTGACCAGTACAGACCCAAACCTTATCTTTTAACTTACTTTCCAATAGATTTTTGTACATTTCTTTAATTAGATGCAGAACACTGTTTTTTCCTCCTGACCTCCTCCAAATAAAATAAGATGCAACTAAATTTGTTTAAAAGCTATGGAGAAAAAAAAAATCTTCTAAATCATGAGAATATTTAGACTTTACCTGAGCCCATGATGTATCTTGAACCACCTCTCTGCTGATCTCGCTGAGACAGCTCATTTTTCAGATTTGACCTGGCAGCAGAGTAACAGCTAATTAGAAGCAATTTTTTAAATCCAGTTATACCAAAATACCTAAACACTGTGAAGCAGTAGTGTTATTCTCATAGCATATATAAAACCACTAAATGATTGAGTTGTAAATAAAACCTGCTCATGACAGGAAGTCTGGAGAAAAAAACCCAGATTTTTCTGGCTCAACTGTAGCTTGAAAAAGCATACAACTCTCTTGTTAAATTAATAATTGCTATTCTGAAATTTCAGAGAGCCAAATATACCTCAAAAACATCCACATAACTCACACCAACTGCCATGTACACATTTCCATGCCACAGAATGCAGAAATATGGAAAATTTAAATACAAATTAATCTTCCTTGTTTATAGTTTTCCTTATTAAACTCAACAATTTTATATATGGGATATGCATATCAAATTCCTACATATTCTTGCAATCCACCTTGTGCCTTAGAAAAAAACGGGACCTTTTCATGAAAAATACATTTTGTAAGATTATTGAACACATTCTGGTTTTGCCTGTCAGCACTGCAGAAGCTTAAAATAATGGCATTATTGTAAATAATTCTGTGCTCTAATCAATCATTGAACACCCTACATATTTTTTCTTTACAGTAAATATTGCTGGGTTATGTTACTGTAAAGAAACAGTCACTAAAACATGTAGATAGGAGTATGTGATTTACACAGCCCGAGGTACCTGAGAAGTGGAATTTCAGCCAGTGCTACCTGCAGTTTTGCTTCTTTCGTCCGGGCATTACAGCGAAAAATGTGAAGCACCACAGTGTATCTGTCAAAGACTGGCACGCCCCAGGCTCCTTCTAGTTCTTTCTTTAGCCATGTAAGACAAAATAATCGAGATGTCTTCTGTCCCCCACACTATCACTAAATCAATTCCTACACAGCAAGTACAGTCAATTAGCTGATGGACACTTGAACTCAGAGGATCTCAGGATTCCACTGCAATGGATGGGCAATCATTATGAGCATGCAAAGTCAAAATCTGGTTGACCAGAAAGAGAGGAGTTAAAGAGAGTTTAGAGAGTTGAACTTTATGTCTAGACCCATCAAATTCAGTGAGAATCCTTCCACTGCCCTTTATGGATTCTTGCAACAAGTCTTACAGCATATCTCAGAATCAAGAATGTCAGTAGTTAAATCCTTGTAAAAGAATAATTATGAAATATTGGAATGGGAAAGACTAGGGATAGCATAGGAAAAGAAAAAAAGATTACTAAAACTTGCAGACAAATAGAGAGGAATGCAGCAAAATTATTTAATAGCAAGCTTTTAATGAAACACTTAATAAACCCCAAAGCAACCCAAGCCCCTCATCCTTGCTCTAATTCAGCAAAAGACACTTAAAATATGCAGTAGTTCCCTTATGCCATCTCTAAAATCCAGAATGCTTGTCAAATACTTTCTTGAATCAACCCTGTTTAATTGCTATTAAGAGCTGTATTTGTGAAAAGAAAACAATTTTTAGCAAATCTAGTACTAAAAGAAGAACTCATACTATAAAATAGTTTTCCTAAAAACTATGAAATTGAAATGAAACATTTTCAACTTCCCTTTCATCAACAAATGGAAGCACTTGAACAACCATCTGTTAAGATATTTGTCATCTCTTAATTTTATAATCAGAGAAAGCATTCAAAACTACCAGGAAAGCATTAACGTTTGCTTGCAGAGTTTGCATACACTTCACACCTCACACGATGCTGCACATAATAAAAACCCAAAAAAGTTTTTATTTCAGTTTGTCCAACAATACCCGTAGTTCATGTACCAGTTGCTTACAGTGTTAAAATACTGGAGTATTCTGCACCCCTCAAAGCTTCTTTTTAAGAGTTAGGAATGAAAGTTTAAGTATTTGAAACATTCAACTAATAAGCTTGCTCTGAATTTACACCTCATATTCAAAATACAATTCAGCATCCACAGCACAGGGAAAAAATATGCTATCCATTATAAATATAGAAACTTGAACACATAGCTAATCCAAAATATTGACATTCTTCATAACAAAAGCTGTGTTAACACCATCATTTTGTAAAAAACACCCTGAGTAATGTTTTCAACATTTTAAATAGGGCCAGTGTCAAATGTGGGAGCAGAGTCTATAATAAATTATAGTAAGCTGCTAGAAAATTTCATGCACAAGCTGGAAACATATATCAACTGGACAAATGCAATAGGTATTAAGATTCTTTTCAATAAAACTCAGTCCTTGTGCTTCATATATTAACATGTGCAAATACAGAATTTTAAGTGACCACTTCTAACATCAATAGCTTTCAAACAATACTGATGCAAAGAATATGATTTGCTATTATATTTAATTACCTTTGTTAGTGAAGATATTCTTTCCACATTCAAGAAGACAGCTGTCACACGGGGCATTTTTTTAATCTTTTCTAAAAGATGGATAATGATTGCAAAATACAGTGTTAAATGTCAACTCTCTTTTTAAAATGCCCAGACTATAAACCATTTTGCACTGAGCAGAGCGCTCATAAAACATCAAATGACACCATATTCTTTGTTCATAGAGCAGTTGTAATTGCTAATTTAGTACTGTGCCAAGAGCAGCATCAGTTTCACTTATGTCAATCATGTAAGTTTACGGACTAAGTTACCTCACACATTTTCAGTGACCAGGGGTTACGTCTATTCTGAATTGCTTTTGTAACCTTAATAATTCTTTCAAGTTTGCCTGCAAACCTGCATGATGGATAAACAAAATTCTCCCTCTCTTCAGCTTTCATACCTATCCCTGAACTTTATGGCTGCAAAAGTCTTCCATTTTGAGTGATGCAGTGCTGAAAGATCTCAGTCCTTACCTGTCAAAAGCTGAAAGTTTCCTTTGCCAAAAACAAACTTCTTCTTGGGAGTTTTTGTAGGAATAATTATTTTATCTAAAACTGTCCAGTTCTGAAGAGTATCTACAAGAGCAACGGCTTCAGCAATCTGCAATTCAGCTTCAGAAACAATAACAGAAAAAAGAATTAAATACTACAATGTACTATCATGTCTTCTCAGATAGCAAATAACTACAGTACATGCATGAATATGGAAAGACTATGCTACACTGAAATTCTTTTAATCTCTAGCACAAGGAGCAAAGTGTCTTACCTCTAATCAGAGTAACTGAACAGTTTGATGCAATTTCATCACACAAAGCATCTTTCCGGCAGTATAAATTATTTCTGTGGTTGTTGGCTTAGGAGAATTTTTGATTGTATTGTCAGCTTGTTTCCTCAGTAAGTGAAATGAATAACCAGTTGGAAAATCTATTATTTCAGATGAGCATAAAGCTACACAATTAACACTTGCTACAACACGGTGTTTTGCAGCAATAATTTGGGAATTACTAATACAGCCATATCCTGCTGTAACTTCACAGCCACTTATTCTTAAAGGACCTAAACTGGTTTGTGACTCGCTAAAACCAGCAGATTTGAATCCTGTATTCTGGTTCATCAATTACTTTTGAGTTTTTAACATCTACATCGCAAAGCAATGATTTTTGAGGACTTTGTGAAATCACAAAGACTACACAAGAGTATCAAATCAGCAATTCTAGTATTGCCAAACTTTTCCTCTTCAGAACAAATTTGTAAAGTGTCTCTAGACAGCAAAACATAATTTATATACTAAATAGATGAAATTGGTCCAAAAGATAACATATTTTTAAAGATAATCATGATCTACTCTTTCCTCATATTGTTCATGGTTTTTTGTAAAATACACAGATGTTCTGTTGTATCTGTGATGCTTCAAAAATCATTCCAAAACATTTGTTCAGACTACAGGCTCTTCATCTGGAGGGCCTAAATAAATGGAAAGGGACCATTGCTATTCTTCTGTATGTTTGGACAGAAAGGTGCCTTCTTATTTTACCTACTTTTCAGTTGTAAAATTATGTCACGTCAATTCTGAAAAGGTTAAACACTTTACTCTGCAATGTGACAATTTGTTGGAAATAGCAGCGATAATAAAACTAAACAAGACTTAGGTTCATCACATAACAAATTGGAATAAAAGAATAAGTACATACAAACTGTCTCCTCCCATCCAGAAGAACATGGACAGGCTCAAGAAATGGGCCCATGGAAAACTAAGGAAAACATGGATCAACGAGGGCAAGGTCCTGCACCTGGGTCAGGGCAATGCCCTAGGACATCGATACAGGCTGGGGGATGGACAGATCACAGCAGCCCTGCTGAGAAGGACTCAGGGGTGTTGGTGGACGAGAAGCTGGACATGACCCAGAACTGTGTGTTTGCAGCCCAGAGAGCCAAACGTGTCCTGGGCTGCATCCAAAGCAATGCGGCCAGCAGGGCGAGGGAGGGGATTCTGCCCCTCTGCTCTGCTCTGGCGTGACCCCACCAGCAGCGCTGCATCCAGCTCTGGGGTCCCCAGCACAAAGTAGTCATGGACCTGTTGGAGCAGGTCCAGAGGAGTGTCACAAATATGATCAGACAGGTAGAACCTCTCCCTGTGAGAAAAGTCTGGGAGAGTTGGTGTTGTCCAGCTTGGAGAAGGCTCCTGGGAAGGCCTTTTTACAGCCTTTTAGTATGTAAAAGGGGCTTATAAGAAAGATGGGGACAGACTTTTTAGCAGGACCTGTTGCAATAAAATGGGGCAGTGGTTTTAAACCGAGAGATTTGATTTAGATTTGATATAAAGAAGTTTTTTACAATGAGAGTGGTGAAACACTAGAACAGATTGCCCAGAGAGGTGGAGGTCCTGTAAACATTCCCTGTGAACATTCACAGCCAGATTAGACAGAGCTCTGAACAAGCTCGTCCAGTGCAAGACATCCTGGATCACTGCAGGGGGTCAGACTGGATGACCTTCAAAAGTTCCCTCCAAGCCAAACCGTTCTATGATTCTATTCATGAAAAGCCAACTTACCAAGTTACCAAAACCAACTTACCAACTTACCAAGTTACCAAAAAGCCAAAGATGCTTTAATCCTTTACACTGCAACCTTCTAATTAGGTGTTCAAAGAGAAGCATCAAGTTCACAATGTATCTTAATTGTGTGTGATTAATGCTTATACATTAGCTAGTTACAATGATTTCTGAGAGAAAGCGAGTAGTAGTCCTACAAAAAGGTCCTTACAGAGGAATTACTGGTGCATCGCTAAGTAGCTGCACAAAAGAACTGAAGTCCCCGAGAGGATTTATAGAAGACTTCATCTTCACTGCTGCACTCTCTTCTCTGGACAGGAGGGTATTGCTGCTCTCCAGCCAACTTCTGGGCAACCCTAAGGCCAAAGGACTCCAGCCCACCTGGGCAGGCAGCGCGGCTGAGGGCAATCAACACCGTGCTATTTAATAAGGGGACACCCGCCTGCCTCCCTGACCAACCTGCACTGAGGCGTTCTGCCGTCCAAAATACAGTCAGCACGGTTTGCAAGTCAAAGCGCAGACCTGCCAGCACTCACTAACAGCTCCTTGTCTTTTAAAAAACGGTCAAAGACGGAAAGAACGACCGAGACCTTCCATCCAAGCTGGTGCTTGGCAAGCTGCACGTCGCGGTGTCAGGGCTGTATCAGCGCGCTCGCTTCACAGAAGCGGCACAGGCCCACATCAGCTGGGTTGGAAAAGACCTGTGGGATCATCGAGTCCAACCTGTGACCGGCCACCACCACGTCAGCGGCCCACGGCATTCAGGGCTACTACCAGACTTTTCTTCCACACGTCCAGGAACGGTGGCTCCAGCACCTCCCGAGGCGGCGCGTTCCGAACCCCCTGGATGTACAATAGCTCCCCGGGACCCCGCCCGCCCCCCGCAGCCCCGCACCCGTGGTGAGCGGCGACTTCTGCGGGCCCCACTTGACCGCGGGGTGCACGATGGCAACGCGCTGGGCGCCGGGCCCTGGGGCCAGCGGAGACGGGCCCAGCAGCTCCTCCAGGGCTGCCTCCTCCTCCTCCTCCTCTTCTTCTTCCTCGCCGCCAGCGCCCGCCGCCCCGTTCCGCGGCGCTCCGCCCCCCGAGCCCGGCGGGCGCAGCGGGGCGCGGAGCGGGGCGGCGGCGCTGAGCGGGCGGGCGGGCAGCGGGCGGCACCGGGGCGCGCCCAGGGCCGCCGCCGCCCGCCGGCAGCGCAGCAGCAGCGACCACGAGAGGCGGCCGGGCCCCATCAGCACCGCCGGGCCCGGGCCGCTGGGCAGGGTCCGTCCCCGGCTGCGTCTTTCCGGCCGCCGCGGAAGCGCCGCCGCCGCCCCTGTGACAGCGCTCCGCCCCCGCCGGGCCCCGCGGCCGCCGTGATTGACGCCAGGCCCGGGCCGGCCGCGCCCGGGAGGGACTGCGGGGTTGTCGGTAGGTTTAATTTCTTTCTGTTTCATCCTCTTCTGTGGCCGCGGTGGGGATGGAGGGGGGACTGTTTCTGCCCTGGTTTGCCTGGAATTAAGTCTCTTTGTGTGCCTTTCTTGACAGTTTTCGGCCTCTGCTCCGCCCGCAAAAGCCGAAGGGTTGTTAAGTTTTTAACACTCTCGATTTCGGTGAAGTTTCCTCAGAAGGTCGTGACAGCTTGTTTGTGCTGCTGAAATAATGTAGCGGAAATGATAGCCGAGCCCAACGCAGCCAGTAACCTTCCCAGCCAAAAGTAAGACCTGGCACAGGTTGCCTGTAAAATCTATGGGCAAATTCGGGTGCTGTCCCTTGGGTTGGTGCCGTGCAGATACCGTGGCAGTCTGTAGTGTGTCATCTTGGGGAGAAAGGGGAAAAAAAGGGGTTTGCTCTGCATTGTTACGAATATCTTCATTTTATTTCGTTTCATGTACTATTTACCGTCTTCTTAATGGAGTATCTTATGCTGTTTGACAGGGACCTTGGCTTTGCAAGCTTTTCTGTGCCTTATTCACCACATTGCACCTTACAAAAAAAAAAAAAAGGGGCAGATTCATTGTCAGTGCATGTGTTCCCTTTATTGGAGAATTTAGGGATGCTGAGGGAGAAGAGTGCTAAGTAATCTGCAAGCTCCCTGTTGGCGTTGATGGGGGCATTGCTTCTATATATTTTGTATAGCTTTTATCAGGGATCCATCATGTCTTTTTCCTTTTATAATGTATTTGTTAGTCATCTATTGAGATGAGATAAAGTATTCATATAATTGTTTACACAATGGCAACTAGAAGTTCTACTAGAATAAATATAAATAAAATGTAAAGTGAAAACATTTGTGTATTTTTTGTTTGGTTTCAAAGAGTGTAACTTCTTAGGTGTCCACTGTTGTGTGCTTTGAACTCATTGCAGCCTAGTCTTTTCTGATCCTGTCACATTCTGGGCCTGTTTGCTCCATGTGTTTTGCTTCATTATGCTCTAATGAAAGCTGAGAATTGTAGCCCATGATGACATGAATAACTTCCCATATATTCCAGTATGTTTCATCTGAAACCAGCCTTTTACCTTCAGAAGTGTTAGGCAGGCACATGGCAATTGCTTAGTGGAGCTTCTTGTGTTGCTTCTAAAAGATGAACCAGTTGTTTTGAAATTTATAGTTTTAAAAATTTGCAGGTAGGATTCTTTCAGTAGCATAGATTAATTGTTCCTTTTACATAGCAAAAGGAATATATTGCCTCCTTGGTAAAGAGGTACTTTTCTTTTCAAGTGTGAGTCACCAAATCTCTTCTAAATGTTTATTAGGATAAGAAAACTGAATTCAGACGTTATCACAGTAGTATTGTGTCTGAGGATTAGATGTGGAACTTGGCTTCCTTCGTACTTCAGGTCTTTTATCAGTAATACTTCAAGTGCTGGTGAAAGGATAATACTGTGGTAGGAACATAAGGTAAAAATGAGTCTCTGAACCATACTTAACAGGGTATAAAGGTGGAAATAGAAATGGCATTCTGCTTATGCTTTCTTACTGGTTGCTGATGGAAGCAGCTAAATGGCTGGGAGCTGTTTCTTCCACTGCATGAAGCAGTGAATGTATACATGCAGAAGTGCTCAACATGGTGCAGAATAACGAAGGGAGGAAAAAAAAACCACAGCAAGTTCAAAATTTGTCACCCTACCATTGTACTCCTATGGTTGAGGAGATGTTAAATGGAGATCTGTATAGGGATTGCTGCAGAAGTGACCCCCGTGTCTTCCCCAGCTAGGTACAGTAATATCTATGTTGTGCTTAAGAAGATATGAGGATGTCTTAATTCTTTTAATAGTTTCTTCAACGGAAATGTAGTTGTGCAAATGAAAGTTCCATTTGAATATCCCATCTAATTGCTCAGTGGTTTCATGGGGTTCAGTTTCTAGGTGCTGGTCTAGTTTCTGCAAATGTTTGTACCTGCTTTATGAATAGCCTCACTGGAAGCTTCAGTATTAAAGGCTACCAAAAAAAAAAAAAAAGTGAAACAGTTCAGAAACTAAATCTTATTAGTATTTAGTGCTTAGTTAAATTTGGTAAATGCTTAAGGTAGATGTTTAGTTGCATGTGTAACAGGTACTCTTAACAGGTTTCACCCCAGATATGTTTTATTTGGCTCAGCAGCATGATGGATCTGTAGATCTGTGGTCTTCCCACTCTTGGAGGTTTGGCTGAGCTTTGCTAACATGCTGTTCTGTATGCCAGGCATTTCCTTACTTTGTTGGGCCCCTTTTGCCACAAGTACATTTTGTCTGGCATAAGAGACTAAACAAGTAGCACAAGGCCAGTAGATACTGTCCAGAGTGCTGTCCTTCAGGATATTCTTTGGGAAAGAGAAGCGTGAATTAAACCTTCAAAGAAGTATGTTCTAGACAGAGATACTAAAGGCAGTACATGATCAGACAAGTCCTTGATGGAGCTGTCCTATGGCAGTTCTGATTTTTTAATTATTTAAGTGTTTTAAACCAACTTGGACTCAGATATAGTTTCTAGAATCAAATTCAGTGCATTTACCTTCATTATGGGATGGAGTAAGTTGCTAACTAGTACTTGTGAACAATTCAGAAAAGGTTTTGAAGGTGTGTTGAGTGTTACATTGAGGTACAGTGCAGAAACTAGTAACCCATGTTACTATGGTGTTGGCTGGCACCTGAGTTGTAGTTCCTGTGAAACAGTGCAAGTAAGAACCTGTTAGTCCAGCCCCACAGTGATGCATTCTGCTTTGAAATAAAGAGTGAAAGGCTTTAGTCCCATAGGAGAAACAGCTCCTTGCCAAACATGTTTGGATTCTTTTTGGTTTTGTGGTTTGTAGAAGGATCTGAGAAGAGCAAACTGGCATCAGAAAAGCAGTGCATATTGCTGTCCCTTGCTGTTTGTTCTTTTCAGCTGGGAAGTCTCTGGTAGTACTTGGGATAGTTAATCTCTGTGGCTCACAATTTTAAATCAAAGAAGACAATTGGAAACTTTTGTGAATGATTGCTTATAGAATGCTGACTCAGCTGGGAGCTATAGTTTATCCCACTCTTCACATGCAGAAGTCCACACAGTTGGTATAAGGATTGGTTCATCCTGAATTATTTTCTTTCCTTTTGTCTATCAAACACTGTGGCATGTTTTGAACTTTTCTATAACTAGTAATTAATGGAGTTTAACTTTCATGGGACATTTCTCTGTAAGGAAGGTAAGCGTATGCATAATTGTATTTAGAAATTTTATATATTTTTGTGCAATTTTATATTCATATAGAATTTTTATAGGAGTCTTTGGAAGCCTCATTCTACATCACTTCTTGGAAGTGTCTCAGTAGATCAAAAATGTAAGCAGAGACATGTTTAAATAAAACCTGTCTGCTCTTACCAACAAAATAATGTTGGGACCTTGGTCCTGCAGTTGATGCTATTCAGTCTCAGAATTAGCTTTGCAAAACAATTGTGGGAAGAAGAACGATAAAAATGCTTATCTGGCATTGATAAACCTAGGTGCAGTTGATCTGGCTCTGTATCCATAGAACAGTTAATTCTCCATCTTTGTTAGCCAACAGTGGGTACTGGAGAGTTGACTGTACCTGATAGTGTAACATGCTGGTTTTTTTTGTTTGTAGAGTGGTCACTTGTGTTAGTACACTCTCGTGTTGCAGTAGTATCATGAAAATAGAAGTAATTTTACACTCTCGTATTTACTTTCTTTCTGTGCCTTCCTGTAGTACAAGTCAACTGGCTTCATGTCCTGGCCACTGTAGTTTAAAGGAGGCCATTGCAGCCAGCTTCCAGTACTGGACCTGCTGCACAAGTGGGATCCAGCTCGTCTACTCAAACATGACCTTTGGCAAAGCACATTGTTAGCACTGGGAATGATGAAAGGTGGCACGGTTTCATTGCAGATAAATGTATGGCTCCAGATCTCCCAGAAGGTGCATCTTTCTTTATAAAATTATTCCTCCATGATATTAGCAATGACCTGAAAATGAAGTTTTTTATGTGTCTTTTTTCTTCAGCATGTTTTATAAACAAAATAAACCAATTTCTTCCTCCCAGTTTAAAATGTAGACCTGTGAAATGTTACTGCCTTGTTTAGCTTAGGGCACCCACACAGTGAATGCCTACTTGTGTTGTTGGTTCATGGTGCAAAGCTCTTAAGTCAACAAAGGATGCATTAAGTCAACGTCAGCTTTCTTTTTCATATACTTATTTTATACTTCCTTGATACCATTGGTAGCTTTGCTGGTTTTCTAATTATCTGCATATCAATCCAGTAGCTTGAAAAAGGCCCCACATTTCTGTTGTACTTTTAAAGTTAGCTGTTTGGCTTTTAGTGACAAAATGTCACCACTTTCAAACAACGAATTAAAAATACTAAAATACATGTATTTGCTTTTATTTTCTTCTGGTTTTGTCCTGAAGTGTGTAGTTCTGAGTGCTCACTGCTAACCCCTTCAACATGTTTGTTACACCTTAGAGAGAATGGTGTCCATGATGAGACTGTGCCCGAGTCTGCTGCGCAGAATGGCACCTGTGTGAGAAATGGCAACCTGAAAACACCAGTAAGTCAATTTTTAAGCTTTTAAAAGTTTTAATTCTTTTAAGTTGTGGAGTTTATTTTGTGTCTCATTCAGTTGTTGCAAAATTGAGTATTGCATGCAGCAATCACACTGCATCTAAAAGTTGGACACTGGATACAGCTTGACCCTCAAATTCCATTGGCAGCAGAGCCTTAATGCTGGCTTTTGAATGGTCAGTTCATTTCAGCATTGCTCTTCTTTCTGTGCTTTGTGTGCAGCTGATGTTAATTTGCAGGTAGTGAGTTTAACCTGTGAGTGAAAAGATGTAGAAGAGCTTCTGTGCTTGCTTTCTATTCTTCAGAAATGACAGCTGACACTGAAAACTGCCTTCTGGGTAGTGTGCAACTGTACAAAAACTTCTTTCCTGTTATATTTTTTCTATGCTTATGACTCATTGTTAAGAGTAAAATTCAAACTGGTAAATCCTTTCTTTCATCCCCTTTTAGTATGGTCGTATTTGGTAAGGCATTGTTGGGATCCTTGGGACATAAAACTGAGCAGCCTGGGGAAGTGATTACAATAAGAGCAAAATAAACTTGTATCTGTGAATGTCTGTTGTGTGTTGTGTTTTCTCACATACTTTGTTTACTTGACTCGTTTCAGAGAGAGAAGCGGAAGGTCCGAGAGCAGTGTGAAAACATAAGGAGGAGTTCTACTGCTAGCAGAAGAGTGAGCCAGCTGCAGAATGGAGAAGTGGTTGAGGCAGTTACCTTGTTTGAAGTGGTTAGCATGGGGAAGCAGGCCGTGCAGGTATTCCCAGCACTGAGTTCTGAAAGCACTTGGTGGAGGGAAGGTGAATAAACGGTGGTCATTTCCATTATTTGTGCTGTGGAACATTTAAATTTTGGATTAGCTAGGGAAGAAACATGTTTGATTGGGAAACTGCTGTGAGTGTGGCTCTTGGAAAGCTTCAAGAAATTAGTGAAGAGGTAGCTGTCAGATATTTAAAAATAGGAAGGAAATTGTACCTAAACCGGTCTACAATGCCTTAATATACAATAATTATTTTTAAAAATGTGGAAAAGATTAATCAATAGCAAATTTTAGTTGTTCAGAATTATGAAAAATCAGGCTTTTCTATTTTTTTTTTCTTTTTCTTTTCTTCCTCCCCCTCCCCGTGCTTGCCTTGTACCATTAATCTTTTACCTTCATTCCAATGCAGTTTGCCAGCAGCTTGTATAATAGCCAGGTTCCTTGTTCATCTATATAGTTAGCAATTTTCTTCAATGTGAGGAAGCCCACCTCCCCATATTCTGTGAGCACATGTGTATATTATCTTGGTATATGTGTATGAAAATCTGTAGTCCCAAATATTTTTATGTAGAGTTATAGATATGTCTCTGGTGTGTAGTGTTTGTAAGCAGTGTGTGTGAGTACACATGTGCATGAAAAGTACATTTATATTTTGGATGTGAAACCTTTGTGCTACTGGGGTAACTTCAGTAGAGCTCCCTGAAGAGCTTGGCTTCTGCTGTGCCAACGATCATGGGAAGGTCTTGGAAAGGCAGCTTTTGTTTCTTGACAAAAAGAAACAAAAGCTTGAGTTCTGTTGCTGCTAGAATTTATTAGAACTGCTGTGTGGAACTACTGGTGGGTTGAAGCCTGGATGGCCTGTCCCAGGAGAACCACGTCACTTAGAGGCTGTAGGCTGTACTGCCCTAGAAATGAAATTTGGAGTTGTTTTTTGGCCTCTGTTAGTATGTGAACTGCTTCAAACCTCCTGCACAAATCAAGTGCTAGAGAAAAAGAGAACTTCCAGGGTAAATTGCTAGTATAATTTAATACTAATTATTAAATGGTGCAGAGCCTAAATGTATGTGTGGGGTTTTTTTTGTTGTTGTTGTTTGTGTTTATTTCTTTGTTTTTAAATTTAATTGTTACCTCAATGCAATCAAGAACTCAGGAGGACAACTTTTAAATTTTTTTTATATTACATATATTAAAACTGTGGTAATTCTCCATGTTAACAGGAAGGAAAGCATCTGTGAAAAGCAGCATTGTCTAAATCAGTTTAAGACATGAAAGAGTCTTTTAGAACTACTAGAAATGGAAGAGAATTGCTTGGAGTTTATTCTTGGTTTTGTAATTTAATGGAAATGGAGCAGTGTTAGTTTTTGTCTTTATTGTGGGTCTCTTCAGTGGAGTGCAGCAAACTGTGTTCATCTCCTGACTAATGAGCTTCTTTAATCTGTTCTAGTCTGTGGTAGTTGACTGGGTTGAAGCTTATAAACAAGACAGGAATGTGGCACTTCTGGATCTCATCAACTTCTTCATTCAGTGCTCAGGCTGTCAAGGTAATTTACCTTCTTTGCAGCCCCTTCCACTGTCTGTGTGTGAGAGGAGTCTGAAGTGTGCTTTTTGAAATGGAGTTTTTCTCTCCAGTAAATCATGAACTTATGATCGCTACAGTTCGTTAAGACGAACTCCAGATGGGCAGGCAAAATAGAAAAGAATGCTGCTGGTTAAATTCTTTGTGCTAGCAGCATTCCAGCTCTGAGAGTTGTATTTGAACAAGGTTTGCAGGGTCAGGTTTCTGAAGTGGCATGTCACATTGCTTTGGAGAATCCTCACATAGGGACAGTGCTTTTGATGAGTGTTCTAATTAAAATCCAGTGTTTCAGTTGCCATTTGTTTTATATATCCTGGTATCTTTTGTTTGCTAGTATCCTTATTTGAAAATAAGCAGCTAGCAAATTCAGCTCCCTGCTTTGGTGGCTAGAAAAGCAATGCCTTGCCTCATTGCAGTTGCTTTTGCTAGAGAGTTGTGAAGCTGTTTCATAACAAACATTGAAGCCTTCTAGGGAGAGTCTGCTAGTGAAATGCTTCAGGATGGCAAGTAAGAGTTTTAAGAAGACTGTCCTGTTAGTTTGAAACTTCTGAGTGTATTTAAGCAGCTAGAGTGTATTTAAGCATGCTTTTTACGTGTCTTTCTTTTTTTCCCCTAGGTCTTTGACTAATATGCCTTCTCTTATGAGAAATAATTTGGGGTTTTTGACTAGTTTTGACCTGTGGGCAAAATTTTAGTCAGTCCTTGAAGTAAATGAATGAACAGAGAAAATAGCCTTTCCAGACAGCACAGAGCAGACTTCTCTAATGGGAATTTCAGTTTTGGTTCATCAGTACTTTTTCCTATCAATTAATTTACGTGTCTCTTTATATATATATATATATATATATTGCCTGTACCAGAATATAGACATAAAACAGAATTCCCCTGTCTTTGGCATGTCTAAATTTAATGAAGTCCTTCCTGTGGTTTGGACTTGATTAATGTTGTAGAGCTGTCAATAATTCTTTCTAAAACACTACCATTTTTTAGGCATGGTAACAGCAGAGAAGTTTCAAAGTTTGTACAAGAAGGATGTCATGCAAAAAATGACAGAGACCTTTGATAAGGTAGGTGCAACTTTGATTTTGCATGTCTTTTATATAAACAGTAGGCTCTACCTTAATAGCCAGCCTGGATGGAATTCCTGTTGCTTAGGAGCTCTGTACCACTTCATTTATTTAGTAAAATAAACCTTTTTTTTTTTTTTTTTTTTGCAAGAGAAATTTGTTGTCGTAATGACCCATTTTAGCAGCAGCAAGATATGTTTTTTTTTTAAAGTTACTTTTATTTTGAGAGTTTTATTAGGGCTGTCTGACTGTAGCCTTCATGAATCTTTCTGTTAGGAGTTTTTTTGATAATGACTTTATAGAGGTAGATATAACCCAGCACTGCAGCAGGTAAATGGTTCCTTTGGTATTTGGTTGGTAGGTCCTTTAAAAAATACTAATATGGATTACTGATGAATTATTTCAAAGATATTTTTAGCAGATATTTTATTTGAATATGTTATTTCTGCTTTACTGACAATTGTGATTTTTAATAACTGTATTATGTCATATGGAAGAAGAAAAATACATTTCAGATTGTTAGATAATTGTGAAAACAGTAGTGAGTATTTAATTTCTTGTGAATTGTTAAGAAAAGCACATAGCTTTACAATGCTGTTTCACTGCTTGACTGCTCCTTGACTAATTATGGCAACATTAAATTTTCTGCAGTGCTCTCACAGTTGCTTCCATGCTTTTTTTCCCCTATATTTGTCACTTCTGAATTGATTTGTCAAGCAGCAGCCATCAGCCTTATTTTAATTGAGCATCTCTCAAAGACCAGCTGCTGTAGAAATTCCCACAGAGGGTGAATTTGCCAACATGGTTTTCTTCATTTTAGAAGTGTAATAGCACTTGGGCTAATTTTTTGACAGAAATGAACCTATATGTGTCTGGTCATATAAATTAGTAGTCTGGAAGTTCTTTGCCAACTAAATTAGCCCTGAATAGCACTCATGATAGTGCAGGCACTCTGGCAGATACAAAGATGTGATTTATTTTTACCATCAGCCTAGAAATATTACAGCTCTGTAACCATTTCACCTGTCCTGGGCAAAAAGGCAGGTTCTGCAGTTGCCTTAGAAGCTGTATTTTCCATGCTTTATGAAGAAAGTAAATTCTTTCTTATCTTTTTCATAAATAAGATGGAATTATAAGTTACTGGCTTAAGTTAGTTGAGAAGGAGTGCCATAGGCGGCTACTGTGATTTCCAAAGCCTTTTTTGAAAACTAGTGACAGTAATAGTGAAAGTAGTAATGAGAGTGGAAAATATTGCCCAATATTTGCTCAGTATCATCTTGCCTTTGAATTTTTACTGTATGTTTCTAGCATTCAGGGAATTCTTTCATGATCATTTCAGTGATTCAGCCATGGCATTGCTGTTCAGTTAATTGCAACATTATATCCTTGTACCAATGCTTCCTCCTAGAATTCTTACTAATGTTAGTGGGAAATGTTAATAGAGTTCAGTATGGCAAGAAAAGAACTCCTAATATCCTCATGGACATGGTGGTGAAGTATGAGTTAGTGGTCAGTGAGGTGGACTGAAAACTGGTGGAACATCCAGGCCTGTGGGTGGCAAAAAGTCCAGTTGGAGGCTACTCACTAGTGCTGTACCCCAGGGGCCAATGCTGTTTTACATATTTAATAATGACCTGGACACCAAGGAAGAGTTTACTCTTAGCAGATTTTCAGATGATGCAAAACGGGGAGGATTAGCTGTCAAGTCAGGTGGTTGTTCTGTTGTTCAGAGGGATCCTCAACAGACTGGAGAGTTTGGCAGAGGGGAACCTCATGAAGTTCTACAACAGGAAGCCCTAGGAACCTGGGAGTGAATAACCCTGTGCACCACTACACACTGGGGGCTGATTGACTGACAAGCAGCTCTTCAGAGTAGGATCTTGGTGTGGGTGACAAAAAATGAACATGAGCCAGCAATGCACCCTTGCTGCAAAGCTGACCAACAACCTCCTGGCCTGCATTAGGCAGAGCATTGCCAGCAGATCATGGGGGATGGTCTTTCCTCTCTGCTCATACTACTGAGACTCATCTGGACTGCTGAGTCAAGTTCTGGACCTTACAGAACAAGAGAGTGATGGGTTTACTGGAGAGAAGTCAGTGAAGGGCCACAAAGATGATTTATGATCATGACCATCTCCTCATCATATGAGGAGAGAGAGGCTGAGGGAATTGAGCTTGTCCAGTCTGGAAAGAAGCTGGCTCAAAGGAATCTCACTCATGTGTTAAAATACCTGATGTGACACAAGGAAGCACAGCTCCAGTCAGTGGTGTGCGGTGAGATGGTGAATGCAAAGGCAAACCAAGATGGGCAGTGGGTGCAAACTAAAATGGACAAAGTTTTACCTGAACACTAGAAAACTTCTACTGAGAGAATGGTCAAACAGTGGAGCAGATTGCCAAGAGAGGTTGTGGAGTCTCTGAAGATAGTATTTGACTGCTCATGGCATCACCTGACAGTGAGGGAAAAGATGAGTACTTTGAGGGATCCTTGACAGAATGCTGATGGCATTAATCGTAGTTAAAGCTTTATTTCTTAACAGTATGTTATTATTAGTACAGAGCAGAATTTATGATTAAAATGGCACAGGATTTCTATGAGCAGAATCAATATAATAGCATCATGTAGAATTTATAATATAGCTCAGGTCTCACTGTCCAGCAGGAGCTCTGGTCAGAGTTCACCACTTAGACCTTGCAGTACCTTGATTCTGTTGACAGTGCTCTGGGTGCTATGATGCTTCCCTGTTCTCTGACTGGGTCATTGCCACCCCCTGCCTGGCTGAATGCCTGGGACGTGCAGGGTTGGTAAGGAAGGGAGTAATTGGTCTGGCACCCAGGAACCACGAGACTATGAGGGAGGGAAGTTAATCTGTTTGATTTGTCTGCTTGGTTCACAGGACCTTCAGGGCCTGGTAACGAGGTAATGAATGCGTGACCTGCTTGGTCACAGAGAAGGGCTGCTTGCCTCTTAAAATTGCGTTAGTTATGGTAACCGCATTTCCAGGAGTTGAGAGCAGAGGTGCTGGTTGCACACTGCACTGGGCAGCCTATGCTAGCTGACCTTGCTTGAGTAGGTGGGGTTGGATTAGGTGATGTCAAAGAATCCCTCTCAATTTCAGTCTTTCTGTAATTCTGTGGAAACTTGTACTGATGTTGGAAGCAGAGAATAGCTTTAATATGGTCATTGAGGCATTTATTTCATCTTTGTGAGCCATGGTATTCCTCAGTGACGAGACAGTCTTGTCTTTACACTGTTTTTTTGTTTTTCTTCTCTTTTAAGATAATCTGTTTCTTCTGCTTTTGTTCCTGTTTGTGACATTTACTTCTTTCAGTTCTTTGTTCTTAGGGAGTTTTTCTTTCCAGTTTTGTTGCTCAGACATTTAGGAAGGGAAGAGTTAACTTTGGAGCTTAGCTGTACAGCTAGATGGGGATAGAAATACTTGTACTTCACTGAACCTGATAAAGAGCTCTATATTTAATGCCTTTGTTTTGGAATAATTGCAGAGTTGAGAAAACATCTTTGAATTAAGTCACACTGGTGATGAAAACATTTCTCTCTAATTTGAAAAGCTCAGAATGTTTTTTTTTTTTTTTAGGGTTTAGATGCTTTACATCTAGGTACCAAATGTTGAAAATGGTTTTTTATACTTTGACTTGCTGAGGAGCCTTATCTTATTGTTAATAATGAGGGTTATACTTTGTATATGTTTGCTTATAAATTTTGGAAATGCGTTGTTCATATTAGGATTTCATACAACAGTGTCTTTCTTCTGTCATTGGTTTAAAAAAAAAAAAAACAAACAAAACCCAGATGAGAAGGATTTAGGTTTTTTGTAGTATTTTGGCTTGTGTGGGTCACCTGTAATACACATTGTTTGCAGTTCTAATGGCCTTTGAAATATGTTGTATGTTTTGTAATTATTTTGTCTATGAATTATCTGTGCCATTTCATTAACAAGCTTTCAAAATTTTGTCTCCTTCATTACAGGAAACTGGGTTGCAGTATAAGAAATTCATGGCATATCCTTGGATCCTAACAGTTACTTGGCCAGTGGACATGGTAGGGCTGTTGTAGTTTTCACAACTGTGGTATAGCTTTTTCTCTGGGGAATTTATCTGAACTCCTTGTTGACACTTCATTTTGACTTTCCTCTCTTTCTGTAGACTCTGTATGAAAGGAGGAAACATTTCTTGGTTGAGTCAGAGCAGGAGCTCACATCACTCTGTTGAGTGATTTGAATAGTTCTCTGGAAGAACCTGTGTTAAGGGGTTAATCTGACTTGATTTCTGGAAGCAGAGTTATTTCTCTAGTGGTTATGAAAGGAATCTGAGGGAATCCTAAGTTAGGTGCCTAAATTTAGGTGGTGTGCCCTTCATGTTGTGTATATGGTTACAGTGTGCGTGTTACCATTAGAGTATCCCAGTGTGATAAACATGGGCAGCAGAAATGCTCTTAAAAATTGAGAAGTCTTTGTGTATTTTGGGCTGCTTTTCAGATTGAGGTGTAAGCTTTGGTGATAAAGTAGGTATTTCCTGAAGATGTAGATGGCCTTTCTACTGTCCGTGTCATGATCAAGAAGTATTAAATGAGGCTTGCTGGAAACTTCCCTTTCTGTTTTGGCACTTGCTGCTACTGTTAGGCTCTGAACTGACTCTTACAGCCGGGTCAGGAGCATATTCCAAATTCCTGATGTGCTTTGGGTTGCAGCCAGCCCTGTGATCATCCTGTGTTTGCATTTATCATTAAAGAAGGAGCAGCCCTTCTGCATTGGAAACATAATTACAAGAGAAAAGCATGAAGTGTACTTTATAAGCACCGGAGGTTATGCTGTGTGTGATGGTGTGTTAGAATGTGGCTGACAAGGTGTTTGCCCCCTGGTCAAGGACCAGTTGAGCAGTGGCCAGCCTTCAGGAAGAGGTTTTCCACAGTGAGTGAAGTTTTGGAGTTCCTTGACTCCACTCACACATGGAAACTATGAAGATGCAAATTAATATTCTGAGCCGTTCCTGGGATCTGTGAGGTGTACATGAAATAAATGTTCACACTGAGGCTGCCATTTGCAAAGTCTGTCTAAGTGTGCTTTCCGCTACTTTGTGGGAGAAGTCATTTCACCTTCCCTCTGTCTGCTTTCCTCCTGGCAGTATCAACCATACTGTAGACGCTTACGTTTTTATTGTAACTTGCTTTTTGCATGATGTCAAATGTATTGCCCACTTACAGTTTCTGTGGGGTGTTTTGGAGACCCAGGTACAGGTGGTATGGCTGAATGACCAAGTATTTGGCATTAAGCTTTAGCCTGATAAACTGCTCAAGCTGGCAGTGCTGCTGAGGAGAACAGTCCTGTCCTGTTCACACCACAGTTGTTTGTCTCCACTTTTCACTTACTTCATTTTCTGCCTGGATTTTACCATACTTTTGCAGGAAGAGGAAGGATAGAAAAGTGGGGAAGCACTGCTACTTGTGTGAAAATAGAATAAGCCAGGAGTGCTCATGGTTTATGCCAGTGAAAGTTACTTACTCTGCTCTGCCTTCACACACTTTCTCCCTCCTGTCTGTTTACAGCTGCTTTGCATACGTTGCTTTCAAATGTGAGCTGTTATTATGTGTAGCTTGAATAAAGCTATTTTGTCTCTCTACTTGCTTGTATCCTAGTTGCTCGTCACTACTTTGGAATACTAATCATGAAAAAAGTTAACAGGGAATGAAGTGAAACTGTCAGCAAAACTGTCTCTGATGTTCAGTGGGAGAGATGGGAATGCAGAAGCTGAACTAAGTAGTATGTTTTCTCTCAACTTGTCTGTCTTGTGCAGGACAATGAAGACTACCCACTGATCAGAACAGGACCCTATTGGAAGAAGTTCAAGGCCAATTTCTGTGAATTCATTGCAGTGCTTGTCCAGCAGTGCCAGTGCAGCATCCTGTATGATAACTACTTGATGGACACCATCATCTCGCTGCTTACAGGGTTAGCAGATTCCATGGTCAGAGCATTCAGGCACACAAGCACTTTGGCAGGTAAAATCACTTGCAGAGTTGCTATAGAGGTGTTGAGTTTTATTGACTTGTGTACTAACAAAACAGTTCTAAATTGAAAAAATATTTACTAGAGCAGTTCTCTTACGCACTGAGAGTACCTTCCTCCTAGTGTATGTTGTATGAATGTCTATAATATAAACTGTTCCCACATGTATCTAAATTGAATTTGAATTTGAATGCTTTAGATATGATAGATCTAACACAATTTTTTCTTTATAAAGGAAACTTTAATGTGTGACATGACTGACTTCAGAATTTTGCTGTTCTGAGTATTATATTTTTCAGTAACTGATTTTTCACAGTTTTCTATTTTGTTGTTTTCCTCCCTCCACTAACTAATATGATGAGGTTGCAGTAGATGCTTCACCTTAAGAATCTTCTCTTGGAGAACTGCTATTCTTGTGGTCTCTGTGCTAAAAAGAACGTTGCTTGTTGCACATTTTTGTTTCATGCAGCGTGATGACACTAAAGCTACTACTTTTTTCCCCTAAAGCCAGTAAATACCCTCTTTGCCATGCAAAGAGCACTTAAAGAGTAATTTATTCTAAAGTATGCCGTTTGCTTTGAGGGCTCAAAAAACTGACTTGAAATCTGTTCAAACCATCCAGCAATCCTTAGAGGAATGTGAATGTTGTCCGTTCCAGTGGTATATTAAGATTCCCAGCCATTTCTGAATCGGCTTCACTGTTTTTCAGGTTTTTTTGGTTACCAACAGTCAGCCGTTCCACAATTCTAGATTCTTTTGCAGAAAAATCAGTATTACATAAATATACAAGAGAGTTGCCCAGTAAATGACTTCTCTGACCAGAACTCTGACCAAAAGTTTTAAATCACCAGAAATAGAAGTTAGTTTTCCCTTTTTGATCATTGTCTGCCTTTAAAATAAGCACTGTATTTTAAAGCAAATTACTATAATCTAATAGTGTTCATATTTTCAATATAAACTGGATTTGGCTAACCATACCCTTTTTGTGGTAAAGTGGTGAGTATATTTATGCTGCATATCTCTGAGCTAAGCTGACTGTGCTGGGTTTGTTTCTTTTTTAGCAATGAAACTTCTGACAGCAGTTGTAAGCGTCCATCTGAACCTTGATGTCAACAAACACAACGCTCAAAGATTATATGAGGTGGAGAAGAAGAGGCTAAGTGGCAAGAGGTCCAGTTACAGACTTGATCAGCTGGAGAGAAAAAGGAAAGAGGTTAGGGAAGTATCTTGTGTGGGAGATTTGTGAAAGTGTAAAAGGATTGCTGGCTGCTTGCTTTGGGTCTGTGCAGCTCTTTGAGGTTTGTATGTTTATCTAATGCATGGTGCAGAGCAGGTGTGACTGGCTGGATTAAGTGGTACGGACATGACCAAGGTAAAAACTGCTCTACGTACTGTTAACCTGTGATGTCTGTCCTACTGGTTGCTTTTCTAAATTGGTGTCATCAGCCCTTGATCTTCACACAAATACAGATTTACCCACAAATTTAATTGTCTCAGTAGCTCTGGTGTTGTGGAAGTGCAATTTTGTATATGTTTGTACAAATTACAAGCCTAAATTTTAGTGATGAAGCAAAAGGGACACAGGCTAAGTGTCATCTCTGGGTAAGTCATGCTTTATAAAAATGGATTGAACTTCAGGGATGTCCTGTATCATTTTTGCTTTTCAGTTTCTGTTGTTTCTTCCCTGCTCAAAGACAGCTCCTTTTCAACTCCCAGAGGCAGAGCTATAACTGTAAATAATAACTCTGGCTTGAGGGAGAAGGTGACTTGATGAATGAACATCAGGTATAGTTCCTTGTCTCCTGACCTTAGAATCGCTTATCTCTGTTCTGAGTTTTAGATGTCTGTGGGATTCTCTGTTACAGAGACAATACCCTTTTTATGGGGAGGAGTGTTTGGGTGAGGCAGGATATTTTAGTATCATTTTAAGTCTGATCTTATGGGAAAGACAGAGGAAATGAGTGTGTTGGAGGGAAAACCCAATCTTGTCACCCTTCCTGATGCTGTTGATGAGAGAATATTTTTATTAGGTGACTTGGATTTTGAGAAATTCCTACCTACATTTTCAGGATTCAGTTTTTTAATGCGTTTGTGTATTTTGAAAATTCCTTTGTCTGCCTTTTTTCCACCTCTCTTCAAGGTGAAAAGAGAATGAAAAGAGAATTACATGAAAAGAGAATTTGGATCTGTATGTGAACATCGCTTAATACTTGTGCTGTATCTTTGTGTGATTTCTGATAGATCAAGACTCACTGTATCAGACTAGTAGCTTGTTTCCCAAGGCTAGCAGTTGGTATCCAATAAATCTTTGCTCAGAATGTAGCCACAAAAAGGCCAGTTACTAGTGCAGATACAGACCCCTCATTTTATGTTGGTAACATTTGTAAACACCAGCAGTTTGCATCACAGTAGTATTCCAAGGGCCCTGATGAAAATCTTTCATGTGTACTGAATTGTGGGACCAATATTAACATTCAGTTCTTTTTGTATTTCAGTATGAGCATAAGCTTCTAGAGATACAGAACATGATGAATGCTATTTTCAAAGGGACATTTCTAAACCGTTACCGGTAAGAGTGAAAACAAAGCCATGACGTGTATCTGCATTCCCCAGGACCTCTTGCTTGGATTGTACAGATATGAGAATCAAGTTAAACATCCTGGAGGCACTGATGGTGTCAAGGAAAGTGTAGCGGTTAAATTGTTTTTAAGAATCTGGCCTTCCAAAAGGACCTCTCTAGTGTGTTCTTTCAGTTCTTCCTGCTAGCTGTAGAGCAGTGCATTTGTGAATGAGAAGATATCCAGAACTGCAAAATAGTTTGTGGCTAAAAGTAGCCTTAGTGTTGATTGAAGAATAACTGGTAACATTAATATAAAAATACTTGGAATATTTTGAATTATGCATGCTTTTGAAATTCCAGAACATAAAAATATTGCAAATAATAGAATTAGTTTTAAAATTAATTTTTAATGTATTAATATTACAATTTTATAATTTCACAGTGATGTTTTCCCTGAGATCAGAGCAACTTGCATTGAAGAAATTGGCAGCTGGATTAAAACATACCCAGATGCTTTTTTGAATGATAGCTACTTAAAATATGTTGGGTGGATGCTGTATGATAAGGTAAAGTTAAATATTTTTTTTTTACTTAGTACATTAGATTTTTTAATGTACTTAAAACATAAATTTTTTTAATTAGTACATTAGGTTTTTTGTTTTACATTTTTTTTTGAAAGAATCCTAGCATTTTAATTCTTGAGAGTAGATCTTTAAGACTGTGGTGGTACAATAGGAATTTACTTTCTTCCCCATTTCAGGTTTTATTTTAAAAGCAATTTTAACACTAAATAACAGAGAATATTTTTTCCAGTCTGTGTGAATCGCTGTATGTGCAGTTTTATTTATGTTACTGAATTAGGAGTTATTTCTGAACTGTAAAATGGCTTATATCCTTTCAGAGGGTTAAATGTTGACTGAAATTCTGCTTTTAGGCTTGATCGACATTTAAAATTTTGTTTAGTTTATTAAAAAATGAACAAATAAATATTACCTACTACAATTCTATTGAATTAGAATAGTCTTCAATGTTGCATTTCTCATGGGCAGTTAGATGCAGAAAATATTTACAGGAAGTCCAGCCATTTCCCAAGCGGTTTTCTCCTTTTACTTATAGGTTTTTGGTTTTTTTTTGGTTTTTTTTTTTTGAGTAGAGGCATTTTTAAAAATACTCCAAATACCACCACAACAGACAAGCAGAAGAAAAACCAAAATAAGTCAGTAAGTCCAAAACATCAAGCAGTAGAACAGTAGTGGGTAAAATGTGATGCTCAGGAAGAATTTCTTTACTGTGCTGGGTGACTGTTCCATAGAGGAGATTGCCCAGATTCCCAAGCGGTTTTCTCCTTTTACTTATAGGTTTGTTTGTTTTTTTTTTTTTTGAGTAGAGGCATTTTTAAAAATACTCTAAATACCACCAAAACAGACAAGCAGAAGAAAAACCAAAATAAGTCAGTAAGTCCAAAACATCAAGCAGTAGAACAATAGGCAGTGTGTAAAATGGGATACTCGGGAAGAATTTCTTTACTGTGCTGGGTGACTGTTCCATAGAGGAGATTGCCCAGATTCCCAAGTGGTTTTCTCCTTTTACTTATAGGTTTGTTTGGTTTTTTTTTTTGAGTAGAGGCATTTTTAAAAATACTCCAAATACCACCAAAACAGACAAGCAGAAGAAAAACCAAAATAAGTCAGTAAGTGCAAAACATCAAGCAGTAGAACAATAGTGGGTAAAATGTGATGCTCAGGAAGAATTTCTTTACTGTGCCAGGTGACTGTTCCATAGAGGAGATTGCCCAGATTCCCAAGTGGTTTTCTCCTTTTACTTATAGGTTTTTGTTTTGTTTTTTTTTTTTGAGTAGAGGCATTTTTAAAAATACTCCAAATACCACCAAAACAGACAAGCAGAAGAAAAACCAAAATAAGTCAGTAAGTCCAAAACATCAAGCAGTAGAACAATAGTGGGTAAAATGTGATGCTCGGGAAGTGGGTAAAATGTGATGCTCAGGAAGAATTTCTTTACTGTGCTGGGTGACTGTTCCATAGAGGAGATTGCCCAGAGAGGTTGTGGAGTCTCCCTCTGGAGATGTCCAGAGCTGCCTGGACACAATCCTGTGCTGGGATGTCATCTACAACAGGGATGCCCCTGCTTGAGCAGGGAGGTTGGACCAGATGGACCAGATGCCCCGCTGCGGTCCCTTCCAACCTGACCTGTGCTTCTGTGAAAATAACACTTATTCTCTTGCTTCGAAAACGCATGAGAGACTTCGGGAGGATAGGAGTGTTAATCAGGAGGGGCTGATTAGCGGAATGGACGCGCTGTAGTTCTGCAGGCCGCCTTTGAAGGTGTCTGCAGCTCCTGGAGCGCGCCGGGTCCGCGTCGGCCGCGGGCGGTGTCCGCGGGTGACCCGGGTTGTACTCTGCCAGCGCGCCAGCAGGGGGCGCGCGAGGCTCCCCGCTCCCTCTGACCGTGGCGTTTGGGTTTTCAGCGCGGCAAACCCATCAAACCCATCGCGAGCCGCCGTGTGTTCGCGCACACGTTTTGTCTGATCACGGTGTCTCTTTAGTACGTGTTCAGTTCGGAGAATTCTCAGAAGAAAAAGTCTTTTTTTTTTTTTTTTTTTTTTTTTTTTTTGGAAGGTGATGCGTCTTCACTTGCGGTACTCTTGCAGTGAAGATTAACAGCTGGTGTCTCTAATTAATGCACGCAGCTCCCCCAGTGCTGTTTACTGGAAACTGGAAATAGTTGTTTTTTTCTAAAGCTGTTTTCATCTGAAAGCAATGCAGAGTGAAATAAATTGAGGTGTCTTCTATATTCTGCATTTGGCTGAGTCCTGGTAGTGTGCCACTACTGGTGACTGCAGTCCTGGCTGTGCTTTGTGATTTGCAGCCACTGTCAAATTGCCTGATTTTACAACGAGAGCACCAGTATTTTTTACACACTGTCATGGATTTTATTTTGGGGGGGTGCTGGGGAGGGAAAGCAGTTTTTAAAATTGTTTTGCCTTGGAAGACAGTTGGGTTGTCTTTGCTATGCAGGAGTAACTCAGAAATAGACCTTCCCAGTTCATAATCTGGGAGGTGTTGACTCAGCAATCCTATCAGACCATCCAGATCCCTGCCTGTATCTGTAAGGTTTTATTGAACGGCCCCATCTCTGTGATAGTGGTGGGGCTGACATCTCATAACTGAACGTGTTCAAGCAATGCTGGAGCCTGTGCAGAGCACTCTGAGGTCACTAGAGCTGCCCACCACTTCACTTATGTTTTCTGTCATCAGGTCAGGATCAAAATGTGCTATGCTACAGCTGAGGGACCGTGTATGTGTTCAGAGTATCCTGAAAATGTGCTTACATAATTCCCCTTCAATCTGTCACAGCTTCAAAGGACCAAACCGGGAGTTTTTTTGTTGAGATCAGAATGGTGGTTCTGATGAGGGGAGTAAGTGGCTGGATGTTTGTGTTTGCTGATGCTGCTGTTGAAAGAACCTGAAGGTAGTGAGATACTTTTGATAATTCAACATTACTTCACATCCTTCCAAAACTGTGGGGAATGTTGAAATTAGAAAAGGGGAGGTGGTTGAGAAGAAGATGCACGGAAAATGCAGATGAAAACGTAGGAAAACTAACAGAAGTAGTCATACAAGTAGTTATATGTTTCTATTTACTAGAGTTAATTTTCTCAGCACTTAAAGAAACATACATGTGTGGGGTTGTGACTGAGAGCTTTTGGGAGGGAACAGGATAGCTCAGAAGGGGGATGGCACATTTAATGTGTTACACTTTTGAAGGTGTATGCTTGACTCCACCAGGCTGAGAAATGACACTACCAGGCATGTGCCAAGAGCTCTGTGACCATTCAGCAAACCAGCGCACACTGGTGTCGCTTTCCCCACACAAAAAATCAGTCCCTATTCAGTAAGAAGAATGTGGTGACAAAGGACCAAGGGCATCTGAAAGAACCAAGAGAACCGAAGAACCAAGCCAGATTTGCAGTACATTAGCTGAGCTGAGTTTATGCCGGTGTGCAGTGATGGGTGCCACCTTGGGACTGTCTGTGAGTGAGTTCTGTGGCAGTAGGAAGCAGCAGGTGTGGGCAACAGTCTCTTCCTCAGAGACTTCAGAATTAAAGTACAATATAGAATAAGTAGTGCTGGTGTGACATGGGCAGATTAGAGGGCAGTGTACATTGTTAACTGTTGATCTTTCATTTTGTATTTCTAGCCAAAAGCTGTCTTAAAGAAAACTGTTAGTCACAGCCTGCCATTGGGTATCATCCTTGGCTTTCCATCTAAGCAGGTGAACAGGAACTTGTAGCAATGGATAGCCTGTGTGTAGGTGGTCTCCTTTCTTGGATTTCCATGTTTATTCTTACTGCTATTGTTAGCAAGAGGAATTAAGAAAGAAATATGAAGAGTGATTCAAAGCCTGCAGTTCATCTTACTGTCTCTGCTGATATGCTTAGCATTATAAATTTACAGAACACATGATTTTTCTATGCTGGATCATCAAAATAATTTTCCTAATGCCATTTAAAGCTTTGTCCCTTGAATGATGTAACAATATACATGAGATAATTGAAAAGCTGGCTGAGGAAGACTTCTTTTTGAGGCATCTATGAAGCAGCAGTACTAATAATATGAAATAACACCTTGTATGGATAAATATATTTTGCCTAAATTAACTAATTAGGCTGAATTCAAAGCAACCCTTTTCCTACAATTCTTAAAATACTATGTTCTAGTGTAAAACAGAAATAGGGAGGAGGCATGATGCTTAACTCTGTAAGAATCCACAGTGATAAGCCAGTGCAGTTCTAAGGTGTACCTCTTCCTCTGGGAATCTAGAGAAATCTGTAATTCCTTGGACTCCTTGTTTGTTTTTAACAATTGTCCCAGTCAGCTGTTGACAAGAAGCAAGCAAAGTCTGATATATGGGAGAGTGCTGGTTGCATACTAAGTAGGTCATCCATACACCTGTCTTTGTATCTTTAACATGAATAGCACAATCCTTGTATCTCTTGCATTCTGTTGCTTTTATTAACTGTGGTCTGTGAGAGTTTCTTTGACTCTTAGGGAGCCTAACACAAACTTTGATGTTACCTTTGAGTTTGGCTCGCTGCAGGCTTCCTCTGTGTGTGAGGGAGGGAGATGAGCGTGTGTGCACACAAACAAACTGGTACTGATGTCACTAATAAAGAAGATGAGGCAGCATTTTGATAGTCTGCTGTAGGCACTCACAAAGAGCTCTTATTTACATGATATAAATGCTTATAGTGACTAAGAAAGATACATGTATTTTACTGTTAGCCAGCTTCTCTTTGTCTTACAGCAAGCTGAAGTGCGGTTGAAATGTCTTCTGGGACTGCAGGGAATTTACAGCAGAAAAGAACTTGTTTCCAGGATGGATCTCTTTACTAACAGATTCAAGGTAAATAAATTACGGTTTGCTGGTTGTTTAAGTCTAGGTTGGGTGTATACACAGGGCCTGATGTTTTGATCAGAGCTGATCTCCCCACTCTCTACACTGAGAGGATCTTAGACTCCTGCAGAAACAGCCTTGTTGACTGAATAGATGGAGTTTTGCAGGGAGGGATGTTTCCCTCTGTTTCTATGAACTCTTCCATTTCACTTCAGTTCACACAAAATGGTGTTAACATGCACTGTGGTCAGTTATCTCCACCATTTATCCAGATTGGCCCAGGTTTTTTTTACAGGATCTTTGGCAGATGACAAAGAATTTCCTACGCTAAAGATCCTCTTTTTGCTGCCCCTGATAATCGGTTAACCTTGTAGACAGTGGACTGGCTGTCCATGTATCACACTGATGTGGGAATGGCTCTCTCTTGACCTACCACGTCAGTATGAATCTTGAAGAAGGATCCCTTATCTCCTTTCTGAACAAATCAAGTGATTCACTGTAGTTTTGAGAGCTTGTTTTGTGGCTTCACTGACCCTGTACTCTGCCTTTATCATATTCCAATATCCTGACTAATTTAAGAAGTAAGCCCTTTACTTTTTTTAACCTTGGCCTTGCTAAGGATTTTGTCAGCTGCTCTTACCCTAGCAGGGTTGCACCTTCTCAGTATTTGAGTAAGAAAGCTCAAGATTATGTGATTGATATCTCAGTCCCTGTGAATGAGGACATGATTCAATGTCAGGACACATCAATGCCTGCATATGGTGGCAAACCCACGGCCTTTTTGCAAAAGATGTAGGGCTTACCTGTGTGTCAAAGCAATTCCTAGTAGTGAAAAATACCTATTATATATCCTCAAAGAACATGAAATGGATTGATACTGGTATCTTAGTAATAAATTATTCAGGATTAAACTCAGCTAACTAAGATTGACCCCTGTTTTAAATGATTATGTGGTAGTCCCTTATATTTCTGACTACTGTAAGCTCTGTAACCAAATGCAGGGTTGGTGTTCAATAAAGAGTGATGAAATAGCTCCAGGCTGTTTGTGCTGCCATCTCCCTGTGTGGAGGATGCAGTATAAATGGATTATTGCTAACTCCATCCCCCAGTCAATAAACCCCCACCGAAAATCAACACCTTCCCCTCTAAACAAAAGAAATCCAAACAGCTACACACAAATACCAGTTTCAAAGTTTAAAGCAAGCTTTCTCAGTGGTAGGGAGTGTAATCATATAACCATCGATCCATTTCCTTCCAACGGGAGTTACACATGCTCCGTCTATTACCCTTGAATATTCAGACTCAGGATTTGTGGATTTAGACACCTTCCAACTGGATTGTGAGAAAAAGGAAGGTGCAAAGGAAAATGAATGTAGAGATTTAGAAACCATGCGTTAAATGGGGAAACTAAAATAGTTCCAAATCAAGCAAGTCTAAAGGTGTAATATATCTTAAAGATATAGGCCGCTCTGAGGTGTGCAAGTTCCTGGTTTCATGGGATGGGAAGTTTTTCAGTTTTTTGAGCTGTTTGCATGTGTACTAAGTTAAAATATTGTGAATTCTGGAGGTCAGCAGTATTGCTGCAATGCCATGAAGTATCTTTATGACTTAAACTCTAACTGTCTTTTCAGCAAGGCACTGACTTCTGTAATGTGTAGGTGCAGGCACTTTACTGTTAGTGGGAGAAACTGATTAGATAATGCTTGTAATTTGAGGCTTACCTTCATTTAACACACTGAAGTGCTAGTAGTAGCATCTTAGAAACGAGTTGTCAGTCACTTTTAATTTGTAGTGTGTAGTTAATTTCTTGTGAACGCATACAGTACATGTATAAAAAATATCATATTACTGCATGATTAATTCAGTTAAAAAATTAACATGCTGTTAATTTTCAGGGGCTGGGGAACTACTTGGTAGTAATCAAGTTGCCTTATGTCTCTTAGGAAATAGCTGCTGAAATAAAAATAAATCTCTGCTGTACTAGTGTAGATGATCTAGCTATAGCAAAAATACATGTTTATTGAGAACAAACCATGTTACATCTCTTTATTGTCATTTTACATCCATTAGGATCGAATTGTGTCCATGCCTCTGGACAAGGACCATGAAGTAGCAGTTCAAGCCATGAAACTCTTGATGCTTATGTCACAGTAAATAATTTCTTTTTTAATTTACTGTATTGTTTTAATGGCAACAAGATCCAGGTACAAACCTGATGAATCTTCCTGTAATCACTTACTTGTTGGGAAACAGTTGCTTCTGACAGGATATGAGTTACGGTTAAAGCTGCTCAAGACATGACATTTTCTTTCTGTGGGAAATGCCAGTGTTAAGAAAACCCTTGTGCTGAGATTCAGTCTGAAAACTACATTTTTATATCTTTACATTTCCCTCTGAAAGGAAATTCTACCTTTTTTAATTTTGGCTTTTCTCAAAAGGAGCATTTGACTTGGGGGAAGTTCCCACTGAAGATGGGATCCCCACCCCATCTTCTGTCCCAGGATTGCCAGGCTTTGACCAGGAGCTTGGAGAACTCTGCCCTCTTCCCTGTCTCTGCAACTGATGCAGGAAGCTTTGAGCTTTGAGGCTGTTGCTACAATTTGGACTTTCAGATTCTTGGCTCCAGGGCAGAGAATCTGGTAGCCTTTGAGCCCATAGCAGACTGACTGACAGGAAATGAGCAAGCGTGTGATTTTCCTGAGGTAGAAGACTAACAGAAGAGTTGTTTCCTTGGGAAATTTACCTGCCAGCTACAGATTTGGTAGGATAATGGCAAGCTGGAAGTCTGGGGAAAAATTACACTTAATATTACAGAAGTATATAAATCTTATTCTGATACATCCTTGAGCAGCATGTTTATTTTAGAAATGTCTTTATTTGCAAAATATGTGTAGAGTAAATTTTCTGTCCCTCTTTTTTAAAGCAAAATGGGAATAAAAACTTCACTGCATTCCATTGATAATACAGTTGAGACATTAGGACTCAGTGTCTCCTCTCTCTGAGGGTGTAAGTTGAATTTTGGTGATGCAGATGCTTATGTCCATGTACAGCATGAGACATTATCCAATAGCCTTGTGGGATCTGCTTCTCTATTTAAGCCAGAAGTAATATTCATTGCTAGAGGAGCATGTAGGCTGTAGTGGTCCAACTAATATTGTGCTGTATATATTTACATTAAATTTCAAGTATGTTTGTATATTGAGGTGCTGCTTTATTGTCTCCTGTCTCGCTTCACATTCCACTGGTTTGAATGGCACTTTTCCAGGCCTCCTTCAATAGGCAGAGCAGAACAGCATATGGTGCTGTGAGCACTGCACCCTCTTCTGAAGGTAGTGCTGTTGTTTGGGCCTCGCTAGTAGTAGGGAGGGCTGTGTTGTTTCTGTGTTCACAATGTCCATTTCTACATCCCTTGGTTCCCCATGGTGCCTAGCTGTTGGAACAAAGCACAGTGCTGTGTCCGTGGGTAACATGTCCCTGTGCTAGGAGGAGCAGCTCACCATTGTTGAAGTACAAAGATTCCATACACCAGTTATGGCTGCACTTGTTCCTCATCTGAATTAACAAGAGCTATATTGGCACTGCAGCTGTTTATCATCTCTGGCTTTTTTATAAGGGATCACATTCTCATTAATGCAAGCTGCTGCTATAAAAGTTTGATCAATGTTTCTTTTTCCCTGAAGCAATTTTTTCTGAATTTTGCTTAAATATGGTTTCCAGTGTGAATAAATGCCATCTAAATTTTTCTGAATGATATTTTTCCATCATAAGATGCAACTTCCGTAAGTAAAATTAGCACATTATGAAATTGTTTTTAATTAAGCCATGTAGAGACTTAGTGAATACATCCTTTTCTTTATTTTTGCTCATCTGTTGCATAGCCATCCTCCTTTCTTCCACTGTACCCCCCCAGTTGTTCTGAGCCCTGCTGATTTGGCATAATTATTGGAGTGGTGAAAGTGTGCACTGGAGACTCAGTAAGCAAATTCAACAACAGCTCTTCTCTTTGGTAAGAGTAGCTCTGACCAGTGTAGAACTCTGTGTGAAGAGAATGCAGACAATATAGCCAGTCACATGTACAGGCTTCTTAATAAGAACCTCCATCAAGATCCTTTTCTAGCAGGGGAAAAGCTGATGCCTTAGTACCTGCAATAGTGGCAGAAAGGACTTGCTGCTGGCACTGCAGAAATAAAGACCTACAGGGCTAATGTGTCTCAGATAGGTGTGTCTCATAGCTCAAAAGCTGTGTCTGGATATTGAGCAGTAGAATTTCTTATTACAGGCAGTAAAGCATGGAGTTGAGTTGGGGACAGCAACTCCCCTGCCTCAAAGGGGATGATAAAGTAATAAATGACAGCTTGTATAAATGGCATGGCTACTAGTATGCATTGGTGTAATAAAATTTTTGCCACTTTTGTCATGCTGTCTTGGCTTCTCTTTTAACGACTAATTTTTGTCATCTGCAAACTTGGCAACTGAATTTAAGTGGGCCATCTTGGATTTTTAGTGAGATGTGAGAGACCTTTCAGATCAAGTTTCTGAAAGCTATTTTTAAAGCTACTGGAAAGAATCTCTGTCTGAATTCTCTCTATTTCATCTGGAATCACTAATTAAAAAAATATATATACAGGTACAGACCTTCAGAACATGTCTCTAATCTTGGAGTAGATATTTTGTTATGTCGTGACATGAGTCATCCAGTAACAGATTTTTTTTCTTCCAATTACTCAGTTGAGTAATTTTTCTTGAGAAAAATACATTATGTCAGTAACTTTCTTTCACTGACTCCCACGGTTGTCTTTTGGGTCGGCATAGCAGCAAGACCTTGTTGCTAATTGACCGTTTTTGTGATGTTTTACAGTGGCAGCAGAGCTGTGTGCCATGTATGGTAGTAACAGGTCTGAGCATCTCTCAACCATCACTGCATTCCAGTTCTGTGGAATACACACTGACTACTCTGTGTACTACTGCCCCATAAAGCTGCTCTGCCTTTACATTCTCTCTCTTGATAGCTAGAGAGGCAGTGAAAACACTGATCTTTTCAATTCACTTATATGTGTTACATTATTAAAAAAAATCCCAGCGCTGATTCAGAACTCTCTTGCTATGCATATACTTAGGTTTTTTTCAAATTCATATTTGTATTTTCTTCTTGTGTATCTCTGTGAGCTGAGATTTTTTCCTTCTTGTTTGTTCCATGTTGTCTCAATTGAATGCCAGTCTTTGGGCTAGTAGATTTCTGTTTTTACACAGCATGATGTGATCCTGAGATGGAAATGAACCTGTGAGGTTTAGCATAATAGAAATTATTAATGGCACTGAATTATGCATAATTGCTAGCATTAATGTTGCAAAGGATCTGACAGGGAATAGAACTAGGAAGGAAATAAAGAGGAAGAAAACATGAGTGACAATGAGAGACCAAGGTAAAAAAAGCATTGCCTTTTAGGAGGCAAATTAGTTCAGTGTGCCTACTGCTAGACAATTCTGTTAATTTTTGTGAGCTTAACTACCTAAAAGCGTAGAGGGATTTTGGAAAAGAGCAGCAAAAGTAATTAGGTAACCACAGCAGATGCATGGGGAAAGGTTACAGGTGGTGTGGGTAGGGGCACAAATCTACAATTAGCTTGAATATGTAAATAGCCCAGGGGAAAATGACTTTGATTTACTTTGGTTAAACATAACTAGAAATTAAACTGAGTTTTAAACACAAAACACATCGGTCTGCCACAGCATAATCGCAGTGTATTGCAACATGCTAATCCCATTGTACAGTGGGTGGGAAAGGACTATTGTTACATTTTAGTGGCATGTATTGACATTTTGCTGATCACCAAAGTGTGTCTTGAAATAACCTGCAATGAGAGCAGAGGAGCAAGAGTGAGATTGCAGAACAGTTTAGTAGTACATGACTTTTGTTCTTAAAATTTTTATTGCATACATACTTTATTTGCATACATACTTTTAACTTACTTTTTTTTTTTTTTTTGGTTGATAGTGCTCTGTGCACATATACTGCTTTTACAATGCATCTGCAAATTTGGATGTTTAACTTGACTTAATTTTAAATGCAAAGTGACCAGATTCTTTCTTGATTGAGATGCTATACCTTGGATTGTCATCACCATAACGTGTACCAGGTCTTACCCTGCACAGCCACTAAAAACAAAGACTAGCGTAAAACTCTGTAAAGTGTGTCAGGTGTGTTTTTATTTTACTCTTGTGATTTTGATGGTTGTCCTTTGGTGTGAGCAACAGCATAGACCAAGTCAAGCTACTCCAGCAGTCATACCTCTTGCATGCAGCAAAATGAAACAAAAAGCAAGATACGAAATCTTTCAACTCATGCCATATGCAGAACAAAATGGGTCTGTGATCTCCCTCTAGAATGTCCCAGTTTCTTCTGGGACATGAAGACTGGGACATGTTCACACTGAAGTGCAAAGAAAATGGTATGTCATGAGATTGGTATGTGGAAGGCCATGCCTGTTTATTTTTAGGTGCCTAAACACTGGCAGGCACTTCTGGCTTAACCTTTATCTGTTGCTTGGCATTCTGAGGGCTGTAAATTTGCAGCAGTATTACTGCTGTATTTGAAGTGTTCTTTGTGTGGTTAATGATTGCCTGATGGATGTAAAAAAGAAAGGCACCCGTTTGGTATGGTCGTGTTAGTGCTGGTGGTTGCAGGTGTGGTCAGGTGCTGCTGCTTGCAGAGGCAGATAAAATGCCTGAGCACTCATTTCAGTGGGGTTATAAGCCTAAACCTCATCATGGTCAGAGAGTAGTGGTTGAACAGTAATAGTAGTAGTAGTGCACACAGGTATTCCTTCCCACTCAAGAAAGGAAAAAGCAGAAGATCAGGTGCTCAAGTGGTGTCAGGAGTGTCTGTCAGCTTGTGTTGCAAATGACATGGATTCTTCTCCCTTCCTTTACTTTGCTGCTGTTCGGGGGTGTGCTTCATTTGCAGCTGGAGCAGCATCTCACCTAATTATGTCTTGAGGAGGGAGGAAATAATACTGCACTAGATTAATGTAATGGGTAAATCTCCAACCTCTTAGAAGACAAAGTTAAAAATGGAGAGGTTGGGATTTTGGAAATCACAGAATGGCTGAAGTTAGAAGGGTTGTCTGGTCCAGGCCCCACTGAAGAAGAGCCACGTAGAGCGCATTGCCCAGGACTGCAGCTGTATGGTTTTTGAGTATCTCCAGCCTCCCTTGGCAGCCTGTGCCAGTTCTCTGTCACCCTCGCAGTAAAAATGTGTTTCCTGGTGTTCAGAAGGAGCCTCCTGTGTTTCTGTTTGTGCCTGTTGCTTCTGGTCCTGGGCACCAGGAGCAGAAGCCTGTATCTGTCTTCTTACTCCCACCACCAATTACTTACACACATTGCTGAGATCCCCCTGAACCTTCTTTCTTCCAGGCTGAGCAGTCCCAGCTCCCTTGACCTTTCCTCAAAGGAGAGATGATCCAGATCATCCTTGTGATGCTTTCTTGGTCTCTCCCCAGTCTGTCTTTTGCACTGGGGACCCAGCCCTGGACACAGCACTCCAGGTGTGGCTTCACCAGTGCTGCGTAGAGGGGAAGGATCACCTCTCCAAACCTGCTGGCAATGCTTAATGCAGATTGAGATACTATTCACCTACTTTTCAGCAAGAAAACATTGGTGGCTCATGTTGAACTTGGTGTCCACCGGCATTCCCAGGTTCTTTTCTAAGGATAGAAAATACTTATGGAAAAGCAGTTTCATTAGTACTGGAAAGGAAGGGTCCTTAATTTCTGTCCAGAGAGATAGGAATTGCTGAGCTCTTCAAGCTATCTGAACAATTTAGTCAGGGAACTCTTTTAAAATATTAACATTTAGATATTGCACGCATTATTTCTGTAAATGTGCTGAAGAGAGAAAACCTGAAATATAAAGAAGAAAAAAATTAAATATAAAAAAATGTGTGCATTTGACTGGCATGTTTATACAGGAGATTTCATTTAAGCGTAAGAAAAAGGTTTTTCACTGTGGGAGTGATCCAGTACTGGAACACATTGCCAGAGATGTTGTAGAGTCCTTGACTTAATGGATTGGAGACATCAACCTGCTGTAGCTGATCCTCTTGTGAGCAGGGGGTTGGAGCAGATGATCTGCAGAGGTGCTGACCATCCTCAATGCTCTGTGATTCTGTATTAATTCAGTCTAGATCACTGTATGCTTGTGAAATTTCTTATAATCCCAGCTGTCCACTGATTTTGAAAAAAACATATATAGAGAAAAAATGACAAAGACGTCTTCATGGAAACTAGTGCTTTAAAAGAACTCAATAATAGATTGACATTAAAAAGAATGAAAGAAACATTGTCAGACTGCAATTTTTTTCTGTAAATTCCCCATAGCATTTTAATATTTATTATATCATGTCTTTTTATTCCTGTAAGTGCTCTTTGTTGTCATTCTTTGTTTTACTCTCACTTGTTAAACTTGTAGAAGTTTAATAAATTTGATCATTCATGGCTTCACAGGACACACCACTGCTTATTCATATGCTCTAATGCACCATAAAACCATATTACTTCTTTCATTTTTCTACTTTTTAACATCAATAAACACATTTTTACTCTACTTTCCCAGTTCTGTAGATAGTTAAATGAGTGACATAAATATTTCTCTTTATGGCGATTTCTTGATACGTATTCCTTTACACTTCCTATATGTTCTATTACTGCAAATACATTCTTAAGGTAATTGCATGTTTAAAGAGTCCACCACAACGTGCCTTAAGTGTGTAAGGCAGCTTTTATTTCACATTATCCTGTGAGACTGATTCATCACTTTTGGAGACATACCATTAGCACTTTGATTTAAAAGATCTTTTTAATGGATGCACCAGTGATAATCTCACCTAATGTGAGCTCACTCCTTTTCAGTCAGGTTGGAGGATATTTTGGGGCTTTGTGACTTGTGAGGATGCTAAAGGATGCAATGAGTTGGAGACAAATGGGCAAGCATAGGAAGGAGTGCTGATTTTTTGTAGACATCACTATTAGCAGGAGAATAGCATGAATCCTCAGTTGTAGAGAGGGTGTTGGACCACAGCTGTAGATGGTTTTAAAATGTTACTACTCGAGGACTGAATGCAGTGATCTGTAAAAGCCCTTTCCTCTCACCTGGGTGTAGTAAGTGTAAGGATCTCCTATGTTGCGCTTTCATTCTCTGGAGTAGCCCATTCCACTGACATTATTGTGGCAGCAAGAAGCAGGTATTTGGAAACTGTAATCCTGGTTTTGGACTTCACTGCTCCGGTATCTCTTCATTGGGTTATTCTGCCTTGATGCTCTGGTATCTCTTCATTGGGTTATTCTGCCTTGATGCGTCAGTTTCTTTTTTGTAAATATTTGATATGAATATAATTTCTACCTCTCAGAGAGTGTTCTAGGTGTACTATTTGGTATGTGGTGTTCTCAAGATGTGTAGCTGAATGAAAAAAGTCAGGACTTTGAATGTGTTTGTGCAGAGAGGTCGCAGCCATAAGTGTGCCATCAAGAATATGTTTTAATTTATTTTTGCATGGGACTCTAGTGTAATAGAATATAGGTTATAAAATACGGGAATAAATAACTTAAAAATAATTTATACTACAGAATGAAGGTTTCTAATTGTTTGTTATCTTCTGTGGTGAACATTAAGCATAAAGTAAAGGCATGATTTTCCTGTTTTATTTCTATTACTCTTTTTACCATGATCACTAATAATCTGTAATTATACTTTAAATTAATGTTCGTGTCTATGCAGTGGGCCTGATTTGTCATGGCTTACACAGACCTCTGTTTCTCTACACAGTGAGTAAAAGAACGCTGCCAATTTTGTCTGAGAGCATTTTTAGAAATGGCCTACAAAAATTTACACATAGCTGTGTAAACAAGTTGCACGGTTATGGAGAATCAAGTCTAGTAAAAGCTGGACATGTCATTCATGCTATTCTTTGCAGATAAACCTGGACTATAACTTCCGTTGTTATTTTTGCCTAGGAACTGTGAGGATGTGTTATCAGCTGAAGACTGTGAAATGTTATACCAGTTTGTTTATACCACTCACCGTCCGCTTGCAGTAGCAGCTGGGGAATTCCTTTATAAAAGGTATCTCTGCCTGCCTACTTCTTGCATATTCTCAATTGGTTTGGAATGGAGGTGGATTTATTTAACGGGGATATTAAGCATTATTTTTTCTGCTGAAAGTGTGTGTCACCTTTCTTCTGGTAATCGGAAGAGAAATGCTGTCTGGGGGTAATTGCATGTTTTCCTGCACAGCCCTGAGACAACAGGCATGAGAAAAGTTGTAAGACTAACATAGGGAATATGAAACTAATTGATCCACAAGTGCCATGCTATGTTGAGAACATGCCCTCTTTCTCTCTACTTTCCCATTGCTTTGCTTCTTACAAGCTAATCTGTCACCTGACATCTGCTGGATTTTCATAGTTTGGTGATTAATCACAAAAATGGCCTCCTCTTCTCTCTTTGGAAGTTGCCTTGTACATTGTAAAGGCTTTGAATAATGAGAGATGCAGCAGATTAAAAAGACCTCCCAGTTTCCTGTCAGATTAATGAAATACAGGGTTTATCTTCCCCAGGAATAACTCTTATAAAAGGTCTTCTTATAACAATGGTTGCATGAAGTCATATGGAATTGGCGTGCTAAAAAGGGAAGAGACAAATATTCTGTCTTTACTGCTGAGAGAAATAATCTTGACTTACAAAAATAAATGAAAATAAAAATATTTAGGCAAGGATTTTGTGGGGGAACATTCAGAAATAATAATTGTGTTTCTAGACATACAGAATCTCTTCCTAGTTGTCTTTTCCTGTCTAACTGAAATGTTGGCATTCTGGAATATGTGGAGCTAAGTCCAACAGAACGACAAATGAAGAGAAACTTCTGTTTTGATGAATCTGCTGTTATATTTGCTAGACTTTGTGTTGTTCCTAATATGCTCTCATAAATTAGATGTTTCTCCTCTCAGAACTCTGCTGCATTTTGCTACCAGAGTGATTGCCCTGATAACTTCACTTTTCTACCCAGCTTGCCAGTGCCTTGTGGACACCTTGACCCTGTAAATCTCATCCTTGTTCTTGTTTGCCCAGTGCTTCTCTCCAGCACTTTTTCCAGTACAGAATGTTCATTTTGGTGTGATAAGAGATGTTAGTGCCCCCTCCTTTTCCTGGTTATACTGCTAAGTTTTAGTATAAATGCTTATGCTTTCCACTCCTGCTGCACATTCTTCTTGGTTTGCACAAAATCTCCTCCATGTCTGCATATTTTAACTTAGGTTACTTAGCTGGTGTAAATTATACCAGCAGAAACTCTTCCTGAGTGCACAAGCTTTTGCTGACATTTGGTAGTGTGGTCCAGCTCTTAAAATCCAAGCTGTTTGGGCCTTACATTAATCTGCATGGATGGCCTTCCTGTATTTATCTTGGGATTAGCACTTTTTGTAGGTAGTCAGTCTCATTTTGGATAAAGGGGGAAATGCAACTGTCATACTGTGCTTCATACCTCAGACAGAGGAAGAGGAAGAACAGAGTTTCCACTGTATTTGTGACGTTAACTGCCTCTTATAATTACAAGATACTGTGCTTTCCTTAAGAAGCTGCAGTTCCAAGATGCACTGTGATGTGAATAGTGGCCATGTGGTAATATCTGCTGTGTTGTTAAGGTTTTAAATTCGGCCTAGAGCAAGCCTCTTTTCAAGCATGAGCAATGCCTACGTCGTTGTTGTATGACCAGTTTGTGGAATCTGCATCCATCATCCAGAAGGGTGGCAGGGTGCCTGTGAAACTGTCAGAAATAGTCTCTGCATCCACAGGGATAGCATATCTCTCATAATGGAAAACAATATTTTTTCCTTTCATCTCATAAAAAAAGTCTAATGAGATTTGGGGTAAATAAGTAGACACTTAAGGGAAGTACAGTCCTTGTGATCTTGACAGAAGTAGCGTTACATCGGTAAATGAGTGTAAGGAGAATGTGGCAGAACTGGTCTGACTTACTTCTCTTTTGGCAGGCTGCTTAGTCATGAGGGAGATAAGAAAGTTCAGCCCAAAGGAGGAGGAAAGTTTGGGTCAAGCACTGACCAGTTGAAAAGATTAATACACTTTTTCCTGGAGAGTGAGGTGAGAACTGCCCCTGCAGTAAGCCTTTTAAATCCAGTGTTGCATGTTAAATCAATTATCTTCTTGCTTTTGAAAGTAATTTCTGTTGGTGAGCTCTGAAATGTGTTGTGTTAGAAATGTTTTTAGTCTGTAGTTTAAGTTTTTAATTAAGCCATTTCTGTTCTGCTGTATTAAACCTATTTTACAAGTGTGCTAATGGAGAGAATCAGTGCTGAGGCAGTTTCTGGAAACAGCCTGAAAGACTAATGCCATCGAGTAGGGTTTTTTGGTACATGCCTATGTCTTTCTGGAGGCAGATGTGGGTTGCTGTACTACGGCTCCATGCTGACCAAAAACTGTAGTTAGGAGAGTTTTATCAGCTTAAGTGCTGATAAACAGTTCACGGTTTAGCTTTTGCAGTGGTGCAGACCTCTATCTGGCCAAAGTGTCTCAGACATAGCAGTTTTGAATCTTTCTGCAAAGAATTGGATAGATGACTTGTTTCTAGTCCTGTGACTGGATTTTTGGTTGTTACAATCAGCAATATAAATCAATACAGAAACTAGTTTCAGAGATTATTTAATTTAAATTTAAATTCTTATTAAAAGAGAAAATTAAATTTTTATTGCCGGCTTTTCCTGATTTTTCACCCTACTTTCCTGCTTTGTGTCAGATTGAAGACTTGGTGTTTATATGTTCATTGGCCTTGAACTAAACATGTTGAAATACTGCATGTGAATATATATGTGAATGACAGAGCTTTGTCATTGGACAAAGAGAGAGGAACATATGAAGCTGTGTTCCTTCTAGTGATGTGTTTGCTTCTATAAGCTTGTGTTTTTAATCCCTAGCTACACAAACACGTTACATACCTAGTAGACAGCTTGTGGGACTGGGCAGGCAAATTTCTGAAGGACTGGGAGTGCATGACCACTCTCCTGTTGAAAAATGGTGAAGATGTTGGAGAAGGTGGGTAAGCAAAGAATTTAGTTTTGTCTGAATGAATCTCCCCATGCTATTTTTTGAACCTTGCCTTAGCTAGTTTAGGAACATTTCATAATGAAGTACCATTTGGTCCCAAATTGAGGTCCACAAGTGCTACAAAGCAGATGCAACTCAATGCGCTGCTAGTGTAATATTTATATCAACATACTTGTTTTATTCATTATTCTGTATTTATGTAATGTTAGTTTAGAACCTGTGCAATAAATACTTGTAATTAAGCCACAATGCTTATGTAGCGTTCACTTTGTTTGTCCAAAACTTTTTAATCTAAAAGTATTATTAGATTGAAATGCAGTTTTCATCAGGCTTTTACTCCTTCTTCAAAAGAAAATGAGTAATGTATTGAGTTCACTGTCATCTAACACTAGAGGGAATTTTTTTTGGTAGAATTATTTTGAAGTAAATGTAAATAAATCTTTAAAGTCCCGTCCAACCCTAACCATTATATGATTCTATGGATAGTTGTTGTAGACCTGGAGTTGGTTGTGTGATTAAAATCAGTTTGTAGACCCAGTGAGTTAGAGCATTTTGGTACTCAAAGATGATTTGTCCTAAATGAGACACTAGTCAGTAGGAGACATTAAAACTGCTTGTGTTTGTGCAAGCCCAGCTGCCCCAAAAAGACTAGCCATTACGGGATTAATGGTACTCAGTAAATGTAGAAAAGAATTTCCTTCAAATGAAGTCAAACACTCTCTAGCTGTTTATTTGGCAGCACTGCATCTCCCGTTCTTTAGTGTCCTTCCACAGTTCCTCAGGTAAATGAGTAGGCTTTACATCAGTTGTTGCTGCATCTTCACTTTTCTCTTGTGTGATGCTGAGACTGATTTACTTCCAGCACTGAGCGATGCCCAGGAAAGTGCTCTCATCGAAATCATCCTCGCAACAGTCAGAGAAGCAGCTGAAGGTCATCCTCCAGTGGGCAGAGGTGCAGCCAAAAAAGTCAGTGCATCTTAGTCTTATTTATTGTACTGTCATCACATTATCTTTGCCTTGTGTACTTTGCCAGACAGCTCGTTCCTAGTTGCAGATGTATCCTAGGAAATAAAATAGCTTATTTTTCTAAAATGCAGTGTCTTTTCACCTCTAGATCTTATTAGAAGTGGATGTTGAAGGAGATGAGCGTTAGAGGAGAGCCACTTGAACCATGTTGTTGACAAATGATGAGCCTTTTATCCATGACATGTAGCTGTTCAGCAATTTGCATCTAATTTAAGGTTAAAAAAAAAAGCATCTGGTTTTCTTCATGGAAGAGTGTCTCTATCTTAGCTTGATATGCTTGAGACAATGCAATATAAGTTAAGCTTGGGTTATATGTAAGATTCCACTCAAATCCCAGAGATTTTATAATTGAAACCAAATGCTTTGTCTGCAGATTTTGTCAGTAAAAGAGAAGAAAATCCAATTGGAAGATTGCACAAAAATTACTGAACACTTTATTATGGTGCTTCCTCAGCTCTTGGCAAAGGTAACTTAACAGCTGCTCTGTGAATGTATGTTAAATATTTCATTAAAATTCCTGCAATGTACTCATATCCTGTTTTTTTCTCTGCAGTATTCAGCAGATGCACAAAAGGTGGCAAATCTTCTGCAGATTCCTCAGTATTATGATTTAGATGTTTACAGTACAGGACATCTAGAGAAGGTGAATAGGAATTGGGGCAATTGGTTCATGTGAAATGTACTAAATTTATGTGACAGTGTAGGGAGTTTAATGGGATTTGGAACGAGTAGAAAATTGTTGAAATACAATGAGATGGTATTATATCTTCAGGAAATTGGTCTTATTCAGGATTTACTTTTTGATTTGGAGCTGCAAAGGAAAGCCTTAGTGCTTGTCAGTTCTGATATGCTGGGTCTGGCCTTGATGGATTACGACTCGTGGTTTTGTGTGGTAGACCCAGCCCTGGGTTTTTTCATTCCTGGCTGGAGGGAGGGTGGATTATGCCATGTGTCCTAAGTTGGTGTCTCCCAGGAGTTTACTACAGAATAGGTTTCATTCTCCTTGAAGGCTGACTCCCAGCTGCTGGGGAATGACAGTAACTGAAAGATAAGAATGGAGATAGTATATCTGCTGATGGGAAAGGGATGGTCAGAAATGGATAGATGAAATCCTTGAAATAGCTTAATGTCTTCTTAAGCAGGGATGTTTACAGGGAGGCAGTGGTAGGCAAACACTCTGAGGTTAATTTCAGCCCAAAACTTGAACTGGAAGAGAGCAAGTCAACAGAATGGCACAAGTTACCTCTTCCCACTAAGAGTGAAGACCCTGTCACTGACAGGATCGAAAACATTATCCATTCTCCATTGCTGAGGGAGACAACTTCCATTGTTTGAAGATGGACTTGTCCTTTGGAAAGGCATCTTTTGTTCCCCATGTAGTGCTAGTCATGTATTGCTAAAGTAGAACTTAAAGCAGGTGCTTCATTCTTTAGGAAGATCTAGAGACGTAATGATGAAAGAGAGCTATAAACACAGGAAAAAAAAGTTGTGTCCTTTAGTTCTACCCCTCTTCTGCTTAGACTGGCATATGCTTCATCTTGTTTATATGACCCATAGGGATATGTGGGCCTAGTGAAATGATTTAAAGCATAAGAGGATTTTTGTACAATTTACCTATAAATACCCCTTTTATCACCTGCAGCATTTGGATGCTTTGCTGGGAGAGATAAAAGACATTGTGGCCAAACACTCTGATATGTCTGTCCTCGAGGCTTCCTCCAGGACTTATTATATCCTCTGCCGTGAAGAAATTGCCATCTATAGCCAGGTGGATTGTGCTCGAACTCACATGATAGATGAGTTGATGAAACAGCTTAACCAGCTACTAGATCGCTTCTGGCAAAAGGTGAGTGTGACTCATAGAGGGGTAAGCAGACTGTTTCCCTAGGAAAAAAAAAGGGAGCAAAGAAAATTAAGAGGAATATGGAACTATTCTTTGCCTGCTGTTTCTCCTTGAAGGAGGCAGAACTCTAAAAGGTGGGTTTGCACCTCTGAAAAGAATGGTTCTTCACATTTTAATGAAGCAGTTGTATTTTGGCCATATATTTTGTCAGGAACAGAGTTGGGAAAATAATAAACAAGGTAGTCCACACCACCAGCAGGGCATTGTATGTCTTCTGGCAGGCGTTTATTGGATGCTGATATTGTAAAAGGTGTCAAGTCAAAAGGTCCCCTAACCTCAGACTGGAATTATTTTGTTGATCTGCGCCAGTGTGGGAGAATGTGTACTTGTGAGGAACAAAATTGCTACACCAGATACTCTGGACCTAAGAAATAGCTTTGTAGTTACTCCAGTACTTTGCCAAAGATACTATGTGCAAAATCAGCTAGTGAGTGCTGTCAGTCTACAGGTGATGAGGCTCTTCCCAGAAAGAAACAGTTCTGTAGTTCTCCATATTTGACTGTACATCGGATGCCCTTTGTGCTGTCACTTTGTATGTAGGGAAAAAGCCGATCGAACAGCAGCCTGTAGTGCAGACTGTATACCTTTGAGGGTCTTGGAAATAATGACTTCCCCCTTGAAAGAGGACTGCAGTCTCCCTCAAAGCTTTTCATTAGGTCTAAAAAGCAGAAACAGCTGGTGGGGATATGAATAGCTTGCTGGCTGAGCTGAACAACAGAAGCCTGCAGCTGATCTGATCAACTGTGCTGTCATGAACAGGTGTCATGCCATGGTATGAGAGTTAACACTGGCAAGTTTTTATTGGACACAGAGATATTGCAAAATGTGTCAAGCCAAAAAATCCCCTAACCTCAGATTGGATTAATTTTATTGGTCTTAAATAGAGATCTATGTCAATGTGGGAGAATGTGTACTTATGAGAAACAAGATCAGTGCAAGACCAGGGATTCTTCGACTCCTCCGTAGTGTGATCTATATCTAAATAAAGAGATTTTTCTCCTGGAACCCCTCCCTTCTAATTCCTGGTTGTATATTTTGTCCCCCAGAATCACATAGTATACTTGTGGAAACTACAGCAATTGCATCTATGGGAAAGTATTTAATATATTTTTAGCTATCTTTGAATGTGATCTGGCAGCTGGAAGCAAGGAAGGTCAGCACCATGTGAACACTTAGCTTTCCAGAGATCCTTAACAACTGTGTGAGGGACCATGTTAGACTAATTGCTACTTTTTACTCTGTGTTAGCAATACTGCAGTCTAGGGAGGCTGCTATTGGTTTATTAATATCAGGGATTTTCTCTTACACAAAATTCCTGTGCAGTTATACTGTTTTCTTTTGACTGTAGAGCAGGACATGAGTAGTGTGGTTAAAGGTAAAGGTTAAAGGAGGGCTGGAGGAGAGTGATCCAAGCTTGTGGGTTGGTTGGAAAGGGAACACAGTCATTCCCTTGGCCCACACTGGCTAATTCCTTTCTCTTTCCCAAACTTCCATGATTTAGGAAGGAGGATTTTGTACGGACGCAGGAGACATTTCCGAGATGCACTCTACTTTGAGAAGAGTAGCGGCTTTTCATAAGTGAGATCTTTATTTACACAATTTATGATCCCATATACTTAAAGTATCAACCTTACACATGCAAAGTGAAAATTGCTTGTTGGCTTTATTGGGGTTTTTCACAAGAGAATGAAAATGATCCCTATGAGAGGTGCTGCAAGTTTTAGTTTCTTCTTAATAGAACTGTACTCTTGGATATGGAATTATTTTTGGACTCATTACTGAGCATCAGCCCTAATGTGGCTGAGAAGTGTATGCTGCAGCATTGAGGTGTTGTATTGGACACAGAGATCCCCTCTGTGGTGCTTCTGTCCTAGCTGGATGTTTTTCCACAGCCTTACTGACAATACTGGTGGTCAGTCTGAAGAGGGTATAGTGAAAGCAGTTGTTCTTTACAGCAGGTGTAATCTGCTTTTTAGTTTTAGTTTTTCTGATCTTCTTTTGTTAAGAGATGATTTCTCAAAACCTTGGTTCTCCAGAGCTTGGTAAATTGTCATGCAAGGTAGAACAGAGGTTAAGAGAATTGGGCCTTCTTCTCAGTAGGTCTTCTGCCTGTCCCTCCTGCTGGCTCTGCTGTGGTTTTGCAAAGAGAAATCTAATGTTGAGTTGAGAATACTCAAGACTATTAGAAACAGTTTTTTAGAGTGGGCTGAGGAAATTGTTCTTCAGACCTTTTTGAGTAATTGAAGACTATGCATAAAGTATAGCAAAAGATACAGAACTCAAGCTTCTTTTTCCTGTCCTCACAATGCTGCAGTTTTGTGGTAGGAATGCACGCTGTAAAGCTGTGGTCTAAAGGCTGCAGTGTTAGATGATGAAAACTTAATTTTTCCCCCTTATAATTAATATTTAGTTGTTTAATGTTATTGCTCTACATTATATGAAGGTAGAAATAGGATACATTTAACCTGTTTGATCAGATGAGTCTTCATTTCTTGCTTAGTGTATAATTATTATTTCTTTTTCACCTTCAGTGCCCATGATCTCACCAAGTGGAATCTGTATGACAAGACTTTAAGGTTCCTGGTGTTTGAAACAGAACATGGCAGTTTGCCTGTTCTGGTGAGTAGTTAATATTTAACATTTGAAAGATGTTTTTCTTGATGAAAGCACAAGAAATACAAAGTATTAAATAATCTTATATGTCAATGTCCTATGAGACAGGAAGATACTGTATCCGTTTCTCAGTCTGGGAAACGGAGGCTGTCTTTGGATATTGGAATCTGTAAATTCATGCCTTTTTATGAATTAATTTTGGAGATTTTTCAGAACTGTGATAATCAGGCATCTGGATTGATGCTTTGTCATGTTTAGTACTTCAAGTGATTGCATAGTCTAAATTTCAGTACATATGAAATTGTTGGGACCCCTTGTACTGAGGAACCCCTTTTAGATGGCATATAACCAGAAACTGGAATACTTTGGATCTGTTGCTTACATGTTGACTCTTGTTGTAGTGGTTTATAATTGCCAATTGTCTCAACTGCAGCCTTTTGCTTATCTGGTTGCCTCATCTCAAACATTGTGTGAAGATGGAGTTGTGTATTCTAGGATTGCAAGGTGAAATACTTCAGCAGTTATGAATGCTAACCAGCCCCCGTTTGCAGGAGAGAACCTGGGGGGGTTTTGGCAAGGGGGTGAAGTTTAGTTGAATAGAGAGAGCCTGCAGCTAGTGGGTAGAAGTGGATTCCTTTAGATGGAGCATTGGAGCACCGAGGCTTCGGCTCTGAACTGGCCTCTGGAGGAGTCTGCCTTTGATGAAAGGCTTCAAAGTATTCCCAAGGAGCTAAGCTAAAGTGAGCCTCTGGGAATACACATTTTGATATGTGGGTTGCTTTCCCTTGAACTCATCAAGATGTCAGAGAAGTTCTGCAGAAGCAGCACCTTAGTAATTAAGTTTCTCAGGGGACAGTGCTTACTTGTATGTAAACCTGTTAAATTTATTTTAAGGATCTAAGTACAACTGGTGTTCATGCAAGCAGCATGCAGAATGTCAGGCTTGAATGCTTTGTTTAGTCTTAAGCTTTTTGCTGCTGAGCCTTTAATGTAAATAAAGGACTTGTGTTTTTATTTGCAGATTATCCTACCAGCTCTCCAGTGCACATATTTTTCTCTCCTGTGGCAACTAGCTGCAGTTTCGGAAAATTCTCCCAAGGTTGGTTACTGATGTAATTTTGAAACCTGGAGTTGTGCTTATAGAAGTTAAAGCTAATTTTCCTGTTCTGAGACTTCTTGAAAAAGCAAGCTTATCAGAAGATAGTTAGTCTGTTTTCTTGAGGAAACCAAATCAAATTGAGGCATTTTCTCTCCATCTTATCCTCTTTTGTTTTTTTTTTTTTTCTTTTAATCTGTGTGTGTGTTTTCAGTCTGCAGGAACAATGGTTCACTGCTATTTTTACTGCAAAACATGTGCATCAAATTCCTAGGGCTTGATGGAGATAAGGAACTTGTCTCACTGCCAAAGAGTGTGTTGTTTTCTTGTTTTAAGCAGCAAAGAATATTAAATGAAAACTCCAGGACATTCTGTAACTTTGTTTCTCTTTTTATTTTCTTGATTTACCTACCTACATATTTCTGTCAGAAAGGTTGAGGAAAGTGGTAATTTTCTCATCGGTTGACTATTTACTTTCATAATTTATAAAGTACCAAGTTTAGCAGATATTTCAAAAGAAAGTCTAGTTTAAGACACCAGACAGGAAAACTCTTTTATGTTTTGTTTAATGTGGGAATGTGTGCCCTGCGGGGCTCCTCCTCTTGATGATTTCTGACTCCACTGAGTGCTGCTTTGTCATTCTGACCCCTTCCCTGGTGCTCCTGTGCATACAGGACAGGGCGCTGACACGGACATTCGTGTGAGAAATGCTAGCTGGGACGTTACCCATTTGGCCACTGATTCACTGTCTATTCCCGTCCCGTTCCATTCCTGCGTGGATGCCCACATCTCTCACTGCTCCAGTGTGTTCTCCCTTTCACTCCAGACATGGTTAGCTCAACTTGGTAATGGGGCAGCACATTTTTTAATTTGGCCTTTCATACAGGAGCAGATTTTGATTGGAAGCAGATGTGACGGCCCACTCTGCAGGGCCAAATCTGGATGTTGGCAGATAGAGAAGTTCCAAGAGAAAAAAAAAAAAAAATTCCTGGACAGCAGCTCTGTTATTTCCCCCTTGCTCCTCCCCTAGCATTGTTAAGACGATGTATTGCCCTACACCTGGTTCTCCTCAGCATGTCCTGGGATGAATCCCTTTTCTTAAAAATGTAGTGCTGCATAGCATGAAATCTGGCTCTCTTGTAAGGGCAGTCCTTTTACACTGATGGCTCAGAGCTCAGTGCAGTGCAGCTGGGAGCTGGTGGAGGATCAAAGTCTTTTGTATGCTTGTGAGCAAACCAAATAGTCTCCCATACTGGATTCAACTTAACAGAGTGTGGTGTCTTAAGTTTCTGAGTGCCAAAGTTAAACTCTATTCCCTTTGTAGTCATTAGGGGAAGAAGGGAGAAAACCAACTCCACAAGGCAGTGCGCATTGAACATTAGGTGGGATGGACCAGAGATTTTTATGACTCTACTTCCATGTTATCACTGCTTTATACAGATAAGAAGTAGTGAATAAGAGAATACACGCTGCCCTCCCTACAGATGGAGAAACAAAGAGTGTGTGACTTGCTGAATTCCACTGGCCTCAGCAACTGTGACAGATGCAGTTGTTCATAGCTAGTAAGCTGTTCTGTGAAATGCCAGCTTCTTTCATCATGTCATCAGCTGTGCTATCTTAAATTAATAATATGAGTGGAAGAAAGATGCAACTGTTGTTTGTTCTGTAATTCTCTGTTGAATCATAGTCTCTAACATATTGCTCCTTTTGTTTTTCCTAAATGTGTTTTTAGGAGACTCTTTTTCCCCTAAGAAGGCAGCTGAGACATTTCAGTCAGATTTGCACATACTTCCTCCACCATAAGGAAAAAGATGTAAGAGAAAAGGTTTGTGTTTTTCTATCACTTAATGAGCATTTGTGCTCAGATCTCCTTTTAAATTCCTGCCTTTCTTCATACTGGTGTTTCATTCTATTAAATTTTTGCTGTGTTTTTGTCTCTTAGCAGAGAAATAACACATAAAAACCACAGTCTTCAACTATTTATTTTAAATAAAAGCTAAAGTTAAGTTAGTTAAAATGCTACAAGTTAGTGCTGTCTGCATGAGTCCATCTGCAGAATCAAGGCCTCAAACTGAGTGAAAATCATTGTGTTTTCTGGTTACATCTATCAGTGTATTGGTTGCTATCGTTGCTTCATTAATGTTTTGCTATGAATATTACTTAAAGAAAGGGCGAAATTGTCCAGTGGTTCGTGTGCTAAAAGAGGGGTATTTCAACATAATACAGCTCTTCTTCTTGCCCACGGAACTTTGAAAGTCTTTAGGTGGTATTTGTGCATGATACTTGTGTACACTGCATCCTAACATACAAGTTCTTTAAGGATTTAGCTGGGGCGTTTCACCACAGCTGAGGCAAAAAGAAACCCTTAGTTTGCAAGGAAGACATGGGATGGAAACTTGACTGTGTTTGATGGAAATTCAAAGTGGAATTGGCACAAAAAGTAACATGGTCTCTAAATCCTTCTTTGGCTTTCTTTGCATGGTACAGGCCTTCATGATACTCTGTGACTGGTTGCTGATTTTGGGTCACCTGGATTCAAATAATAATGAAGAAGCAGTTGGACTTCTAGGTTATCTTCCTAACACACAACTTCAGGAAAAACTGTTTTCATTTATCCAGGAACACGTTTTCACGGATGGAGAAGAGGAAAAAAAAGGTTAGATATCTTCATCACTGGAAAAAAAATCTACTATTTTTGCTATCATTTGTCATCTGCAGTGAATGTATCAGGGAAAGGGCTGGCCTTTCTTATGCTGTTATTTTGTGAGTTGCTTTGTTTTTTTTTCTGGTTGGGCCTCTTTACAAGCAAAAAAACTGTAATTCTTTGATCTGTACAGACTGTGGATCAACCAATTTAACTGTTTGATGAAAAGGGCTGAATTAAAGCAGGGCTGGGTGAGTAAAAGTGTTTGGTGGACTGACTTCCGTGGTCCAGATGATGGTGTTAGAGGGAGGCCGTGCAGTGTTGCAATGTGTCATTGCATGGACCCTTCTAAGCCATCAGAGTAAAGAACCAGTAGATTTTGATTTTGGGGCTGTGAGGCTGATTTCACAGAATTATAGACTGGTTTGGGTTGGCAGGGACATTAATGATCATCTACTTCCGAACACCTCTGCCATGGACAGAGACACCTTCCACTAGAGGAGGTTGCTCAAAGCCCTATCCAGCCTGGCCTTCAACGTGCAATGGGGCTTCCACAGCTTCTCTGAGCAACCTGTTTCGGTGTCTCACCATCACCACAGTCAATAATGTCTTCCTTATAGCTAAGAAATAAATCTGCCCTGTCAGTTTAAAGCCATTCCCCATTGTATCACTACATGCTGTTGTAAGAAGTCCCTTTCCACCTCTCTTGTTGGCCCTGTTTAGGTGCTTGAAGGTCTCCCCAGAACCTGCCCTCCTCCAGGTGGAAGAATCCCAACTCTCTCAAGTTGGTGATGTTCTCACCAGGCAAGGTGCTCCAGCCCACTGAGCATCTTCATGACCCTCCTCTGGACTCACTCCAGCAGATCCATGCCCTTCTTATGCTGGAGGCCCCAGAGCTGGGCACAGCACTCCAGCTGTGGTCTCACCAGAGCAGAGTAGAGGGGCAGAGTCACCTCCCTCACCCTGCTGGCCACGCTGGTTTGGATGCACCCCAGGACACAGTTGGCTTTTTGGGCTGTGAGCACATGTTGCTGGGTCTTGCTGAGCTTCTCATCAGCCAGCACCCCCAAGTCCTTTTCCTCAGGGCTGCTCTCAGTCCAGTGGGAAACAGTATTTGTTGCCCTACTGCCTTTTTCCAAACACATTTGGATGCTGTATTGAGGTTGTAATTATGAAGGCTGGTCTCTTTTGGGAGTGTTTTGAAAGTAGTTTGTTCGTTGTGGTTCTGAGGACAAGTTCAAGTGCCATGTTTTGAAAAAACAAGCGTTGTTCTAGATTTCTCTAACTCCTCTCCTTCAGTTTTCTCTAACTCCTCTCCTGCAGCTCTTCAGGAGTTCTCTGTTCAGCTTTGGGCACCACACTTCCTTAGGTCATGGTGTATATGCAAGAACCACTGATGGGGAACATTGCATGGCCAAAATTGCAACAGGGAAATAGTTAAGAGAATCTGAATTAGTAAAGATACAGTAGAAAAGATTGCTCAAGTAGGTTGTAGTATCCTAGTTGTGGGAGTTACTGAAGCAGGTTATACTTTAGGTTGTTTACATTATATATCTGAAACGGATAAAATCGATCCTGCTTTGGATCAGATGGCCTGAGATCTTTTTCAAACCTTTATTCTGTGATGCCTTCAATTTCTCAGTTCTCCCTGTAAAGGATCCCCCTTCACCCCATTGCAGATTCCTTCCTGAACAAATGATTTTGTGATGCAAGGTGTGCTTGTCATGTGTGCTCAGCTGGCAGCTTTTTATTCCAGTTTAAACTCTTAGCTTTCAGATGCTTCTGATCAGTCATTTGCCTTATGTTTGTTTCCAGGCCCGCAGTCATTCTAGAAGCAGAAACAGTCCACATCAAAATGATAGGTCAGAGACTGAAGTCTTTTGGTAGCTGATAGCTTGCATGTGCAGCAGGAGAGAGTGTGTCTTGACTCTCCTGCTGTAAGAAACTGTCCCCAAGCACCTTTGTAGCACTCCCATGAGTTATCCAGCTAGTAACTAACTCACGTTCTAGACATTTGTTCTTAATGCTATTAAGTGACCTTTTTTTCCTTTCACTCTTGTTGATAAGCACTTCGAAAATTTCACTGGAGCTTGGAGAATTTAATTGGAACTCTTGCTGACTGTGTGTGACAACTTTTGTAGGGTTTCCAGTGAGTTATGTGCTCTTTTCTACCATCTGTTTTATTCTACGAAAAAAAATGTGGTTGCAATTTTTCAGGTCCTTCCATTTGGTGTGTTTGTGCCTTTTATTCTACTTGCTGGTTCAGTTCTGTAGCGGTGAGCAGTGTTCTACTTGGAGATTCTGACTAGTAGAAATGCCAAAGTCCTATGAAGATCAGAGTAGGAGGCTGTGGAAGAAGACTGTTTTCAACTGGAGCTTTGAAATGGGAATAAACCTGTGTTTTCTGATGTACACAGGAATGAGTGCTGGCATCTGTTACTGAACAGCTGAGTCTGTGCTATTTAGGTGAAAGTTGGTCATTTAAACTGAGATACCTCGAATCAAATAATAGAACAAAGCTTCAATGCTTTTGTTTCCCTAGATCTGACAGAAGAGGGAAAGGATGAAACTTGCAAACTTGATGACTTGCACAAAAAGCGGAGTCTTCTGGCAGCATATTGCAAGTTAATAGTGTATAATGTGGTAGAGATGACTGCAGCTGCTGAGATCTATAAGTATTATGTGAAGGTAATGTTTTAGATAAGGTTGGTTTTCCTAACAGTGTGTGAAAAACGCCAATCACTTGGTTTTTAAAGTTTTAAAAGTTTAATAATAATAAAATAGTTATAAAAATAGTAATACAATTAGAGTAATGAAAATTTAGAGTTAGGACAATTACAAGACAATAAAAAGCAAAGAATTACGGATGTCCGGATGCTCTCGGGCACTGAAGCCCGATAAGCATGCCTTGTGAACAAAGGAATAATCTTTAAAAGCAACAGCCTGTTGCATATTCATATATCTCATACATGATGCATAAATTCCTTGCAAATTAAGAACTTTTCTGGTTTTTTGTCAACTTCTTCCCCTTAATCCTGGTGGTTCCATACAGACGGAGAGAAGGTGGAAGAATGTTTGTCTTTTCCGATGAGGAGGCAGTAATTCTTTATGGGCCCCCATCACTGCCATCTCTGTGTGAAGAGTTTCTTCATTATCTCATCTCTTGCTTGAGCTAGTAAAAAAAAAACCCCACATACATAGGTTCTATTTTAACTACAAAACTACATTTACCATACTATTAAAATGTTAATACAGCACTTCTAATCAATATAACATAATACATATAGTATTCAATTTAATATTTGCGAAAAGCCAATCATAAAATATGCATTTTTCACACAGTGCATTTTGGTTTTTGAAAGTGTCTCCAGTGTTTGTGGAAGATAGAGTGTTAATAGTGTTGTGGCTCAGAGTCCTGGAATTATCACAAAAGGGCTATAGAATCAAGCAGGAGTGGGGCAGATCTCCTCTCTTAGTTCCACAGAGGTACCTCACTGCAGATAAAGCAATTGAAAATTGAGGAGAGGACATGTGTGTCCATGTCTGTCTGGACATCTGCTCCTCAGCTTCTGCAGAGAGGCCACTGCAGAGCAGCAGTTTATGGTAGGAGAGTGATTAATCTATTGAAGTTCTCACACTGAAGTGGTCAGCTTAATTCATACAGCTCACACAGTGCATATGCAGGTGCCTACATTTCACATGAGTCCCAGGGTTTAGATGACCAGGGTTTAGCCACTCCGAAGGGGGTTTCAGGAGGGCCAAGAACATCAGAGTGGGCAGTTTCCTTGAGTCAACTGACAGAACTTTGGAAATAACCTGAATATGAATCTTGTTCTTTGTCTCATTGGCAAGCACTGGTAAAGTGCAGAATTGTCTATTTGTCTATTTGGTGAGGCTTTGCTCTTTTTAAAGAATTACAATTAATTATGAATTAAGAATTGACAATCAATTAGTTGTTGATACTTAACAATTTCAGTGTAACTTTGATCCTCACATTACTCTACAAGGAGCATACCCTTGCTTTACGTATGAAATATTATAAAAGAGCCATTTTTCATCTTTTAACTTGCGTGTTCTTATGTTGAGAGTATTTTAGGAACTTCTTGTGTCACTTGAAGAGTCATGTGGTTTGTGTTCTCCCAGTGCTAAAGAAGGGGAATGATAACTCTCAATTGTTTTGTTGCTGTTAATAGACCTACAGTGATTTTGGAGACATAATTAAAGAAACGTTAAGCAAGACGAGGTGCAATAACAAAATTCAGAGTGCCAAGACACTGATTCTCTGTCTGCAGCAGGTAAGGTTAAGATTAAAGCAAGAGGCTAGGGGCTCTTATGATAGCTGTATTCACAGTGAAGATTTTTACCTCACATGCAGTAATTATTCCAAATCATTAGAAAGCCTAGTGACAGAATTTACTTCCTTTCCTGCACTTTCTATGTGTATGTTGTTTTTGCATGTCATAATTAAAACTCCTTTCAAATCATTGCACCTGTTTTAAAAGGTGCTTTTGTCCATGATTTTTTGGTCATGTTTTTAATCTTCAAGTGCATAGTATGTTAGAACTGATGTGAGATTACGAAGTGTTTCTTGGAACATGGTGTCCCTTAAGCTTAACAAATATTAAGGATCTTATGCTGTGTTTTATGGACTACCTTAATTCCTTCTGAATTTGAGAAGCCATGGATGTGCCTGTGTCTTGTCAGCTCCAACCCCCATTTATTTTCAGCTTTTTTTTTTTTTTTTTTTTGCCTCTGGAGGAAAGTGGGTTGCAGGTCTTCTGAAGGGTCTCAGTTGCTGGGCTTGCAGCTGCTGACTGGTAGCCAGTTAGCTATTTTAGCAGCTGCTTTTGCCAGCTCTGCCCCTGGCCAGAGCTGCTTCTAGCCTGGAGTCCTGCTGTAATCCAGAGAGCAGGCTCCTCCTGGGGATACTGACACATGAGCTTTGCTTATTTCACACACATTGCCGGGGGCTTAGATCTATGAACCAGCCCTTGAAATCTGAGCTTAGATGAGTCTAAGCAGCATTTGGCTACATATATTCTGCTGACATAGTCAGGACTTTGTGTTTAGGTATCACATAGACAACAGGCCCTTTTTGGCCTTTGCCTGACCTTGAAAGTTAACAGGTTGATGAGAGCAGGCTACTTCCTTATTCTGTTAGGAAAAAAAAACAAAAAACCAACCCAAAGCACAGTTATTTGGGCTCAAGATGTGCTTTTGACCTACTCTTACCCACTCTTATGGTGCTGCCAAACTTGCTGCTTTGTATCTGCACTATGCTACTCTGAAAGCATCTCGGGCAAATTAGGCCTCTGGGGCTTGGTTCAGAAGACCCAAGAGGAGGTGAGGTTAGTGGGACCATCATCTTCAGGAATCAGTTTTCTGTTTATGCACGCGATTTTTTATTTTTATTTTTTTAATTTGTGCCTTACGAGCGCAGCAGTGTCCTTTGTGTCAGTTCCTTGTCATTGTTCCATTCAGAGCTTCAGAAGCACACAACTTACCTGCTCTTCTGTGAGGCTCCTGTCTCTCTGTCCTCCTGGTGCTTTGTTTGCCTGTAGGATTACGTGTTTGCTTATCTGCGACTTCTCTTGCAGCTGTTTCAGACACATGCAGAAAGCCAAGACAGCAGTAATGGTGTGGACTTCTCCTCTCCTTCCTTTGCAAACATCAAAGAACTTGCTCGTCGCTTTTCACTAACATTTGGTTGGGACCAAGTGAAATCTAGAGAATCTATAGCCATGATACACAAGTATGTGCCATGTAACATCATATTGTCCATGGTCATTGCTTTTGTTAGTTGCCTGTTTTATTTGTTTTGTTACTCTGTTCTTTTCTGTTTTTCTTTCAATAGGGAAGGGATTGAATTTGCTTTTCAAGGAACTACTGGAGTAGATGGAAAATGCTTGCCTCCTAACTTGAGCTTTCTGTTAATCATCAGTGAATTTTCCAACAAGCTGCTAAGGCCAGACAAAAGACTAGTGTAAGTTAAGTTCTTGAACACCATCATACACTGTTTGTGATTTGTGTATCCTTGTACGAAGGACACTTGAACTTCAGTGTGGCAGAATTTGCTCAAAGGCTCTTCACAGAGCCTCTGAAATCAGTCTGCCCTTCAGGCTGTTAGTTTGAGAAACAGTTGTTGAATTTTGTAGTAGTAATTTTTTCAGATTGTATGTGCAATAAGCATTCTAGGTTTTTCTTACACATAGTTGTGGCCACATATGGCAGTTCTTCTAAAGAAAAGGCTGTTAATTTGGTGGAAGAGATTTGCGACTTAACTGGTTAGTGTAGTGGCAGGAATGCTTTTCTGAACAGAAAACTAAATCAAAAGGTTGTGGAAGAAATAATGCAGGGACCATTATTTTGTAATTATCTATTTCCACAGCTTCAGGCCTCAGTTATGTGGATTCCATGGAACATATTTGGAACAGAAATATATGTGACGCTCTTCATAATATAGATACTTAAATCCAAGAATTTACTATTTACATGGGAATATGCCCTGATCCAGTGGGCCCATGTTTTACAGTGGTTTAAATATTTACATTTAATGCTATAAGAGTGGGGTATTATGCACCTGAATGGAGAGATATATGGGTATGCATCTTATTCCCTACTTCACGTGCCTCAGCTCTGATCATTTTTGGGATGGAAGTGACATTCTTCCTTCTATTTGACCTTTAGCATTACTTCCTTAGTCAGTGCTGTTCATTTTGGATCCAGATCTCTGCACTTCAGTATTTTAGTTACAGATACTGTAAAACTAGGTATTTCCATTTTCCTTGAAAGCGTATTTGAAGACGTGGGACAGTAAGACACATCTGCCTTTTTGCATTTCTGAGCAAGTCACTCCAGTACATGACAAGAAAAGTTTTACTTTTGAAAGGAAGTCAGCAGAAATGGAAGAAAACCAACTGTCACATCTTTCTGAGCTCTGTGTAACTTGCTTGTTCCCATGTCACTTTGTCTTGCATTGGAGGAGAACTTCTATGGGATTTACCAACCAGGTTTTATGCAACATGGGTCAAGAATAGTAAAATGTCTATTTTCCTGTTACTTCACATGACATAATTTATTAATGATTGCCATCAACACAGACAACTAATTTGAAAAAATTGATTCAAAGCTGGAATGCAAAATGCAGAAGAAAAACAGTCAACATACACTGATTACAGACCCTGAAAAACCTAAAGTGGATAATCTGTGGGTATGGATAACTTCATTTGCAATTCTTGCATTTTTCTCAGATGAGAATTTTTGAGATCTACTAGTAAAATTGGTTTTCACAGAATCCATAGACCTCAAGGATCATCTAGTCCCAGCCCCCCTGCCATAGGGAGGAACACTTTCTACTAGACCAGGTTGCTCAAAGCCTCATCCAACCTGGCCTTGAACACTGGCAGGGATGGGGAGTCCAGAACTGCTCTGGGCAGCCTGTTCCAGTGTCTCACCATGATCACAGTCAAGAATTTCTTCCTAATATCTAATCTGAACTCACACTCAGTTTAAAGCCATTTAAAGCCGTGTCCTATCTTTACATGCCCTTATAGAAAGTCCCTCTCCAGCTCTCTTGTCAGCTCTGTTTAGGTACTAGAAGGTGCTGTCAGTCCTCCCCAGAGCCTTCTCTTCTCCAGGCTGAATGATGCCAACTCCCTCAGCCTGTCTTCGTAGGGGAAGTGCTCCAGGCCCCAGTTTGGACAGTTTCTGTATAACTGTGTCCATGTTGTCTGTATTTTAAAGAGCTTTAAGCTTCTGTGGTGACACCCATGCAATAAGTAGTTTTCTGTTAAACCATGCTTGAAAAACTGTCATTTCATTTACCTGCTGGGAATAGTTTTTAATTAAACAAGAGGAAAATATTTAATTGTTGATGGAGCAGATCAAAGCTAAATCCTGATAACTTTTTTCCTAAGACTATATTTAACTTCTTGATCAGAGGGTATATTCTGGAAGTATATTCCTGAATGTATCAGATACATTTGATACATTCAGGTAGGTTTATTAATGGAAAAGCTTTGTGGAAAATAACCTAGCAGGGAATGCACTTGACTTCTCACTACTTTGGGCCTTCCCTCTGCTGCTGGGAACAAATGGGAAACAATAAAATTTTCTAGAAGGGAAATTGCAATTTATCCACACAAGTACCTTCATGCTACGTTTCTAGAATAACAGTTTCTATTCTGGGAGGCCTAAAGTGCCTTGCAGAGGCTGGAGATTATATTTCCTCTTAGAAATATTTAGGTTTAGCTCCATCATAAATTATTGGTTGGAATGTTTTAGGTCAACATGAACTTTGTGAAACAAACATCTGGTTATTTTCATTTTTCTTATTAATCATGGGATTGATGTCCAGGTCTATATGTTAACATATGTGAATGTACCTGTGACAGATGAGACACAGAATATGGGCATTTGTTAGAAAGGACTATATTTCAACACCATTGAAGTATAAGGACTTTAACCCTCTCCCCTGTAATTGCACAGGCTGTAGCAGTAAAATACCTGGCTTGTCAGTTGCTCTGTGCCACAAAATGCACACAAGAAATGAATTGCTGAATAGCAAGCAGCATGAAGGGCCTGATTCCTGAATCAGTAGGAGTCTTTCCACTGACATTGATAGCAGTTGGATTAGACCCTGAAACTGTAGTTACAATACGTGCTTGTTTGAAACCAACAAATTCCATTACCAGGGTTTCTTGATCCCTGGGGCCCCTAGAGTCCAGGACTCTAATTGTTTTGGAGCCAGTGCTTACCCTGACCTCCTCTCAGCACTGGTTTTCTTGTTTTGCAAAGCAAATGAAATGGCTGATATTTTCCAGGCCACTCTCCTAATCAAAAAAAAAAAAAAAAAAAGAAGAATATGTTGCACAGGCTGGTGTTAAAACTGTCACTTCTGGTATTTGCTAAGGTGGGGTCTGTTTTAACAACACTGGGCTTGATTTTAAAGTGATGAACTGTAGCTGAAATGTGGTGAATATCCGGTTCCTAATCCTGAGTCAGACTTTGGTTTTCTTTTCTTATTGTTATTAAGTAGGAATGGGTCAGAAAGACTTTGTTGGAAATGTCCTGTTTTTCAAATAGAGTGTTTGAAGAAGGCCTTTTTGCTCCAGGGAAGGTGATAGCTTCACCTGGGATTCAGGAAGGTCCAATGCCAAATTTCTGGACTGAATCAGACAGAACAGGGATGTGAGACAATGTTTCCCACATCCCATGCATTGTCACAACTGCAGTGCAGTTATTTGCTTCTTGCAGACACTTGACATTTTCCTGAGAGAATTGGATTGAGTTTGAGATGATAATACAGAAAAAATGGTTTAATTGGTTGTTCTTGCTTTTAATTTTGACAGAACAGGCATTTGTGGTATAAAACCCCCATTTGTCTGACCTATTCCTTTACTGCTGAATCACAGGGAGCATCTCTTGCCTGGGATCTCCTTTGTGTCCATGAGACAGAAAAGGCCACCAGAAGAGTTGAATCCTCACAGAATTCTGCTCTGTTCAGGTTGCTGCTGGCAGCAGCGATTGGCAGACTTCTCCCGCACAGGAAACTATAGAAGCTGATGTAATTTTGTAATTTCTGTGGATCTTGTGTTGTTTCTAATGCTAAAAATTCAAGCACTCTTTTAGCTTTGAAGACATTTGCATTTTAATTAGATACTTCAGAGATGTCAGAGATGTCACAGAAAAATAGTGCCCTCTTCAACAGTTCTGCTTGCACCTTTGGAGAGTAGAGTGAAAATCCTTTCTTGTAATACCTGCCCCAGATATTGAAGGGGAAGGATAATGAGTTTCCTTATGCTTGCTTTTGTTTTTGTCCCAGGTACAGTTACTTACAGAGGTACATAACAGAGCCACTGCTGTGCAGAGGAGACAAATGGCAGCCTTTGGTCTGGTACAGAAACTCGTTATTGGCAAATGAAGATGAGGAGAGCTCTGTCCTTGGCAGTTTGGGAGGGTGGCCCCCTGTGGGCTCATCCAAGACATCATCTTTTAAAAGGAAATTGTCTAATGGTATGAAAACTTCCCAGTTCTTGGTCAGCTGTGTTTTCTTTATCTGTTTGGCAAAACTGCTGTATTTGCTATTTTGCTTTGCTGTAGCAAATTTGCACGTGCTAAAATGTATTTCATGCTTTGCATTAGCAGTAGAGTACCAGGGAGTGCTGGACGTTGAGGACTTCCCACTTTGAACTGTGGTTTTTGCCTTCAGCTTTGTTGTTGCTACAGGTCCCTTGATCACTCAATAGCTGTAAAGTTGGGCTGAGGACTCCAAGTGAAGAGAATTCAAGATTATCTGAATTCTACTGTGTACTAACAGCTGGCATTTGTCTGAGCCACTGAGACTTGGTTGATTGCTTTTAATTGTTAACTTAAGGGCATTGTTGCTTTATGCCCTGTAGCTAATTGAGACAGGAGAGGTATTTCCAGAACTCAATTCACATCTTCAGGCCAGATTATCTGGGACAAATCACCCTCTAGGGTTTTTCTCTCTGTTGAATTTCTAGGGAGCCAGTAAGATTATATTCCTACCTTAAAGAATTATATTTAGATGGGCTCAATCCAGGCTTTGGCAGCATTTATGGACTGCCAATCTGTAGTGAAGTATGGATATGCATACTTCATATCCACTGCATGGATATCCACTGCATGGATATGGTGGGACTTAGTTAAAATGTAATAAAGCCATTATGAAAACAATTGCTAATTAAAATGCTAAGTGTTATGGACATGTGCAGTTGTATGTGGAGGAAATTTTCCCACAGTGTCCTTTAGTTTCTTTCTCATAAATCTTTTCAGTGACTTGCCTTCAGAGAGCTTGTTCCTTTGTATCCCCAAAGGCTCTCCTTTCTTGAGCATTATATAGACTCAGCAGTACTGATAGCAGTTATGGACCGGGGCCAAGTTCATAAATCTAGATTGCAAAAATGACCAGTGGGCAAATGAAATGGATTTTCTTTTAAGTGGCTTTTAGCTGTCTCTTTCAATAAAGGAATGCTTTGCTCCAGATGTCCTTTTGAGCTTGGCCCCATTGTTTCTCTGCTGTGGGGAACACACTGGAAATGTCCATCTCAAGACCTCTGAGGGTGAGGCTGCAGAATGACTGTGTTCACTCTCTGTTGCAGGGTCTTTGCCTGAAACCAGCCAGACTGAAGTAGGAAGCAAAGCCCCGGAACAGCAGTGTGCTTCTCAGCTTCCCTCTGCAGCAGGGAAAAGCAGAAAGAGGCTGAAATCTCAAGAGATGTGCTTGCAGGAACATTTGCCATTCCTTTGTCCAGTAGGGCTGCGTAGAAGATACTGGTGAGAGTTTGATGTCTTACAAGCTCCTTCACCTGTTCTGGCGTTGACACTTGGGGTCTCCCTATCCACCTTCTGTTTTTTTGTAATACTTCATGAGCTTAGGGTGTGTGCCCCTCCTGTCTTTCTTATGGGCTGTGTCCCAAGGACAGGTTGGGTTTTTTTGTTTCCTTAATCCACATTTGCCGCTTTCCCCTGCCCCTGTCACAGGGCTTCTGTGACTTCTTGGAGTAACATCAAATGTGCAGAGACACAGGGTGGAAAAAGACAAGGATGGAGGAAAGTTCCCTGTCCCACTTGCCATGTCCAGATTGGAGATCTGTGGTGCTAGGTACTCTTGGGCTGTTTGCTGCAGCCAGTCAATAAGTGTTTTCTCCATCTCTGGAAATAAAAGAGGATTCTTGTCTCTGTAGATCTGCTATTAACTACTGTGTACCCTGTAGCTTTCTTTTAGAGAAGTGTTGGTGTGCAGCATGCAGACATGCCCCAGTGAGACCCCACACAACTTGGATGTGAGAGAGGTGTTGCAGAAACAGGGAGTCTGCAGTCTACTTTTGAGCAATCAAAGTGCTCAGTTGCAGTATTTCCCTTTAATTCAGTTAATTTATTGAGGTATTAGGTGCCATTTCCCCTATTAGTAGGTTAAAAGGTGAAACACAAATCCTGGGAAGATGCATACTTTTCCACGTTTTGGGACACTTGTTAAATGGACCTGATGAATACAAATAGAACAAAAATTTATTAAACATGAAGGTAGCCTCTGTTAAAATCAGTGTTTTTCTGAACTGCTTTATTGAAAATTCCTCAGAGCATAACCTGTTTCATACTGGGAAATTCTGGGCCAGTAACTTCAGGTTAGCTTACATGGATATGAGCAGCAGATCTCACTATGTGAAATTCAGGTGTGCTGCCTTAAGCACACTTGTGCCATGTGCAGCCTCTGTTTTATCTCAAGACTTAGCTTTTATTTGTTTGTTTGTTTTTTGTTTCCAGCAAAGATGAGGTTAAGACAGAAGATGTCTCCAAGGAGGGTCCAGAAGACACAGTTGAAGATGTTGATGTCATTGGTACAGACCAGGTAAGTCTGGCTGGTTTTCCAGCTCTGAGGACAGCTGTAGGTGGTAGGTCAGTGTCAGGTCAGAGTCTCCTGGGTAGCTATGCAGCAGTAAAGGGGGTTGCTTTTTTGTGGCCCTTTTTAGGATGAGAAAAGGGGAATGCCCTCTCTCCTTTCCAGCTGCAACTGCAGTTTCCTCCTTCAGCTCGATCTACATTTTAGAGGCAATCCTTACTGTAGCATCTAGACATCCTTAGGTCAATTGTAAGGACTGAATGTCACTCAGGATGCATTAACAGGAGGATCCCCTTTCTTTTTCCCCATACTGTGAAGCTTCCTTATTAAGAGCCATTTGCTGCAGTTGCTTCGTGTTACTGACACATTGCAGAGATGGCACTGCTGCATGGCCTGCAGGGAATAAATATCTGCTTCACAAATGGTGTTTGCATTGTGCTCTTTGGATTGAAAGACTCAGAATGTGTCTGATCACTGGACAGCCCTGGGCTCTTGCTGCAGTATCCCATGTTTCTTTCCCTTTTCCAGTCAAGGCTGTTGGGCAGATTAAATTGTCCCTGAACAAACTGGGGATTTGAAGGGAAGCATGAGAACATTGTGGGCTTGGAGTGGCAACCAGCATAGCCAGAGGCTTGTCTCCTAGGCACTGATTGCCTTTGGGATCCAATTCTGGCAGAGCTGGAGCTCTCTGCCTGGGCCTCAGCTCAGCCCTGGCCTGGATCCTTGCAGCAGGGAAGGACTTTTAGCCCTTTGGGCCAGTGGAGTGCAAGGACTCAGACAGGATGTTGTACAGCAGGGTCTCATGGAGTGACTGTACAAGGAAAGGGGTGGGGGGCAAAGGAAGGCCATGATTTTTCCTGTGCTGCAGCTAATCATAACCTTTGCTCTCTAAAGGTTTCTGTGTCAGCCACTACAGGGGGCTGAGCAGTTCCTTCAAGTTTTTCTCCTGTATTTCCCCCTGTTGTCTGCACTGCAGAACATAACTCAGTGTTTGGCAGACAGTATTTTTGCAGTGAGTCAGGCAACCCCTTGATTTCCAGTGACTGGTTATGTGGGATCTGACCACCACATTCAGATTTCGCATGATTTTTGTCTTTTTAAATGAGATTTTGCTGTAAAGTTCAGCCAATGTTTGTTTTAACATACGCTGGGCTTTTATTTTTAAAGAGGACTAGAAGGGGAAAAAAAAAAAGGGACTTCTAGGGAATTTTACCTGTTCTTTCAGTCATATGCATGGTAAAATGTAGACAGTTTGGCCCATGTACTTGAAGCAGCTCCTACTGAAGTTATGTAATAGAAGAATTTAACTCATAGACAAAGATTAAAGCAATACAGAAATTGCACTGCTTATGCAGTATGGTGTCTTTCTCTGCAGTGCCTTTTCTGGGCTTTTTGGGGTATGGAAATGCTTCTTTCTTTTTGTGGAAGCTGTAGTTCTTTATAAGAGCTCTCTCTGTGGCTCAGCTGCTGAATGGTTAGATGCTACACTGTTACTCAGATTCCTTATGGGCTCTTACATGATGTCTTCTACATAGTACAGGACTGACTTTATCTCTTTTTTCTTGTGATGTAGGACAGTTAAGACACTGAGAGGATGAACAGAAGTGAAGCACACACTATGCTTTTTCTGCAAATTGTTTAACTTGTCAATGTGGTGTGAGAGCATCAACTGAGGTGGCAGGAGACATGGACCAAGTTGTCTCTGTGCCCATGGGCATCCACCCACAACCAGTTTGTAGCACTGTGGTTGATTTCTTACCATTGCTGGTTGAGGGCATTTCTGAGGTAGCTGCTGCAGCTCTAGGGTTGGGCATTCTGAGCATCATTACTGAGCTGCATCCTCATCCTTGATACTGCCTTGGAAAAGCTCACAGCTGCAGGATTGGAATCAGGGTATTGACAAACACTGAATCAAAGACACTGTGAACCAGCTGAGACAAACCTGTTTGAAGCATGTGGGGGCAGTGCTCTGCTGGCTGTGTTCTTTACTGTTTTGAGATAACCAAATGGAGATCTGTGTGTTTCCTTGCACCTGGTGCAGGGGAGAAAGGAACCTGACCCAACTGTGAGCACTGGGACCTGCTGGGTAATGGCAAGTGCCATTTCCTGCCTGTAAAATGGAAAACCTGGATCATTGCTTAGAAAGATGTGGTTAGAGGTCTGTAAGCGTCAGGACACGTTCAGGAAAACTTCTGTCAAGGCTTCAGAGTAACAAAGAAAGAAACAGTGGACCAGCTGACTATTATCCTCTGGAAGAAGTCCTTCGTACAGTGATCATGTGGCGTTTACCTGGAAAAAGCCTGGAAAGACAATGTAAAGAAGACTGTAAATATGGCCATTCGAAAACAGGGTTTTTTTGCATTAAGAATTCGCAAATGATTGTCACTCAAGAGTGTTTCAGTGGCAGTAAGCTGGGGGGTATGGGCTGCTTCACTGACCCTTCTCACTGCTCTCTGGAATTGTACATTGCAGTAATCATATCAGCTTTATTTTTTATATATATATATATATATATTTTGGATTGTAACTGTGTAAAATAAACTACAGAACTATTGCTATCCATTAGTACTGAATGTGTAAGTGATACTCCTACACCATGTCTGGAGAATGGCAGCAAATTTGTGCTGGCCTTTGTGTTGTGTTATTTCACAGGCTGAGCAGGGACTTCCCCTGTAAAGATGGAAGTGAAAGCCATGACTGTTGCCCAGGTATTGGGTACACTGAAGTGGCCAGAGTGAATCCATGATTTTCCTTGTGCATGGTGTGCAGGCTGCCACAAGGGAGGTGGCTCTCAGGTTCCCCTGTGCTTCTATCAGTAACTCCCCCTACCTGGACTGGGGTACTGATGTTTCCCCTCATCATCCTGGATGATTTGTGGATCTAGGCCTAAGCACTCACCAGGCAGGCAGAATAGAGCTTGACTAGGAAAATAGTTCTACCTGGAACCACATCAAACACATGGATGCTTTAATTTTTGTAACAATGGGCTTGGGATAGGAATTACCCTGCAGAGGCAAGGTCCAATAATCTCATAAACTCGTGCATTTTAAGAAACAGGACTTCTACAAGAACAGCAGGATATGTTCTACTTAGGAAGTAAGGGACTTGGATAGCACAAGTATAATAGAGGGCAGGATTTAACAGGCACTTCATTAAACACAAAGTGGCAACAACAGCTACTGGCTCTGCAGAAGAGATCGACCTTGCAACATCGTGCTGTGTGACAAAGATGTGTCACTCCATGCTGGGAAGGCCTGTGGCTGTTGGCTCCCCAGTTACAAGCCCCCTTCTTAAAAAAAGTTTTAGGGTAGGAAAATGCATCTCTTGCAGTGCAACAGATGTTCAGGATCATCTTCTGCAAAGCCAGTTGGTCATTCTTTCCCTGAGGGAACAGAGCTTAACAGAAATGCTCTGTGTATCTTTACTGTTTAAAAGCCCCAAACCATAGACAGTTAGTAAAAAGTATCCAGACAGCCCTGGAGAAACTTGACATTGGTGAGTTTCCATTAAAACTGGAAGAATTAACCAAAATCCTTCAAATGGTATTACAATTATTTGAGTTTCCCTCAGTAAGGTTCACCAGCACTTCAGCAACGAGTTTCTTGTGCAGGAGCTGGTGTGAGGAGTCGAGCACAGCAGGTTTCTCCCAGCTGCTCACCAAATACTCTCTTTTGGAGGAAGAAAAACCTGCTGGAAGCTTATTGCTTTGCATATGCAGCTTGTTGTAATTACCCAACCAGACTGAATACCTGTGTAACCCATCCTATGCTGAATGGTTCTTTATTAGTAAGACATGAGTTGTCTGCAGTATGTACAAATTAGAACTGTTAAATTACATGTATGAAAATCTTTATTTGAAAATACAAACATGTTTTTGAAACATTTTAAAAGATCTACACTGCAAGCAAAAAAATAACTTACATCTTTTTGTACTTTTCTTTTCCAACAAAACCTGTTTAACAGTTAAGAGTGAGGCAACAATTTCAAGCTGCTGTGACACTGATGAATATCCATGGAATGTGTCAATAGCAAACAAGCAAAGGGGAGGACAGACAAAAGCACCGAATGCCCACAACAAATTAGTGCACATCACTGATCAAGTAACATTTATACAAAGGAATTAAAAAAAAATTGGTTCCTTCTGCATGAATTAACACACCCATTTTGGATCAAGACTCAGACTTCATTGTTAAATAATCTTTTTATGATTAACGTCAAGGAAAAGACTGAAGTTTAAAAGGGCATGCAAAATTAAAGTTGGGGCAAAGAAGGACTACACAGAGAAGAAAAACAGCTTGTCTTGGGTGTTCACTTTAGGGTATTCTACTAATATGCACAGCTTGTCAGACAAAACTCTGCTTGTAAATGAGTACTGAACTGTGCACTCATTGTCACATCTCTTCCTTGCCAAGGCATAAGACCTGAAAGAGGGCTGACTATGAGCATGAGCACACTGCAGGTGTAAATTGTCTCCTTACCTCCCATACCAGGACAGAAATACCTGTTCACAGGTGAGATGGAGATGGTCAGTGCACCACACATCAACTTCAAGAGAATTATACAGTTCTCTTAAAAACAGTAGATTACTTTTAAGTCAAATATTGTTATTCTCCCAAAAAGGAATTATGCAACCTCTGAAAATAAATACTTTAATCTATTTTACAAACAATAAACTATTGAATAAATACAAAAATCTCATCATTCCATATAAATGCACTTCTTTTACTTAAAATGTAGTGATTAGATATTTTTAGCACAAAACTAAGCTGACTTCCTGGAAAGAAGCCCCACTGAAACGCATCAGCGTGTAGCAGACCTGCTGCAGACTGTCCCTTCTCTTCTGCAAGTGCTGACCATGAGTAACCTCTATTCAAAATCCTCATCGTAGTCATATTCATCCAAGTCTACATCAGCCAGATGGGAAGGCATTTCAAAAAATGGTCTTTTCTCCATTTGATACTTCAGAACACTGGCCTTCTGATGGTCTACAGGATTCAGTTCTGCTTCATACCTAGAAGTAGACAAAAATAAAAAGGAAAATGAAAGAATCTAACTATGCCAGGAAGTGCCTAAATATTGGAACACTAACAAGGCAGCTGCAGGAAGAATATAGTTCCCAATATTTTATAATAAAGAAACAACCAGAACAGCACCAGGGTTCTGTAATAATTCCCTGAATTTAAGTTAGCTTACTCTCTTTCCAGTGTGAAATGCAGCTCTACTGAAAGGATTCAAAGCACACACTGACACACTGCTCCAGTGGAGTACTTACAGGCTAGAAATGATGAAATGCAAGACTAAGTACTTGACAGAAACCTCTCAAGTTCTTCTCAAGAAAGCTGAAGTGAGGCTCAGTTAAGAAGAATGAAATACAGCTGCAGTAGGTATGATAAAAAAGAACCAATACTGGACTGAGGGTCTTATGACATGTGCATTAGCACCAAGAACTGATAGCAACTGTACTTTTAAGCAGATGCTGGAAAGCAAAACCCAGCTGTTAACCCAGAAATTATTGATAACCACCTGCTGCTGATGCAGATGAATAGATGGATAATGAAATAAAAGTTTAACTAATGCAAACCAGTGAAGGCTGATATTTAAAAATGTTAGCTTCAACATTTTAGGTGGGATCAATCTATAATTCATAGCTTTTAAAAAACCCACAAAGTCTCAGTGGAGATTTATGGTAGCAGATTAAAAACCTGACCATTTCTTGGGTTAGAGTGACTCAGGTTCGTGTATGTCTTCCCAACCACTACTGAATTCCATCACATGTTTTTTTCCATCTACTTAACAGGACTGTGCAGAGAATGAGCTTTAGATACTGCAGTTCTTGTTCTTTAAAACTGCTTTATAAAGGCATTATGTGCTCATCAGCTGCTTCAGAGAAAGACATAGGGCAAAGTAGAGTTAAATACTAAGAATCCACTATGAACACTAAAATAGAGCAGCACCTTGGGTTTCTCCCGTGAGTTCACCACTGATTTAAACAGCACACAAAAGTCAGCTGAAGGTTCAATTCACCAAGTTACAAATTTAAAAACAAGGGCTTGTAAAAAGAGATGCATATTCTAGAATAAGAGTTCTGGCTCACACACGTGTACTTGGTAGTCTCATACACCATTAATTACAAATTTTTGAGAAGGATGTGTTTATTCTTTTTTAAATGAATGATAGTGGTGGTGAGGCTGTACTTTAGTAGAGAGGATTCCTATCAGCTGTCCTGCTGCATTCTTACCCGTCATTCCACTGGTCACTTGCTGCCTCTTCTGCTACCAAGATATCATATTCTTCAGCAGCATATTTCTCCCAGTCAGAAACCTCTTGACTTTCACCTTCACCATCCTAAAAAATCATGTTGCATGTTACACAAAACAGTATTAATTAATTAATTTAAACAGTATTAATTGCTAAGCACATAGCTATAAAGACTTTTAAAGCTTCAGTACTCACCCGCAACATAGAAAACTGATCCTTCTGTTCATGGTCAAGGTATTTTTCAATGTTGAAAAAAGTATCAAAGAACACATTTGTCAACTTACATCGCTTTAAATCATGCAGAGTAATTTTTCCTGTAAAGACGATTAGGAGATAAGATTATTAGAGATAAAGTTATTAGAGCTGAAGTTATTCTTTCTCAAAAGTGGAGTAATCAAAAGGTACATTATCATTACTCAGTCATCACTGCTTAACAACATTTGTCACTGATCCTCGATGCAATGGGAGAGATGCAAACAGATGAAATACAAACCTAGAGATGTGTCCTTCAAAGTCTACAAAACTTTGAAATGGTTCAGATTTTCTTCCTTGCTGTGGTTGTCATATCCCACAGCCTGTCGGTATGTTGAAGTGAGATGCAGTCTACCTCCCTCAGCTATTAAAAATCATTTAAGGTATTTGTTTAGGCTTCCTCAACAGACAGAAGTCTCCAGTGAGTTAGCCATTCCTTCCCAAGGAGTGCTTGGGTAGCAGGTAGCAATCTCCTATGGCAGCAGCCCTCTCTTTTCCCTGACTTGATCAGACAAATGTATGACAAATGACAGTGTGTGACTATGCTTCATACAGATTAATTTTTCATAGAGTCAAGGTTGCCACACTTGTCCAGTCTGATCAATATTTACTGCTTGAGAGGAGAGCTAAATGCTCAGAGGTGTTTTGTTTGATTTTTATAGTGTGCTACTTTAAAGACTCCAATCAATGGATGTGTTAAGCTTTTGAAGTATTTGTCAGGTTGCTCAGAAATGTTACCCTATTTCAAAGCTGAATATTGAAGCTTCTGCAGAAAGGCTAAAAAATATGAGATACACAAGGGAAGACAGACGACTATCCTTAAAACTCCCCTTTATTGATTCACCTGGAATACAGACAGTCTTCCATTGTTAATCAAATGGGAGCTAACTGAAGATGTTATGGAAGAGCTGAATAAAAGCCAGACTTGGAAAAGTACTTCCTTAGCATACTGTCCCAGCCTCTAACAAAGTGTAACTCAAGGACATCACAGGGAAGCAAAATCCAAATCCTGTTTGTACATGGTTGCCACACTTGTATCTGTCATGAAGGGCCCCAGTGTGTTCTTCCTGGCTCATTGCTGGTGTTCCAGAAGGACACAAATCCCTCGTGGCACCTGTGCTGTATCTGTCAGACCCACACAGATGTCTGATGCACTGCACCATTTCAAGTGGCAGCAGCTCTCCACAAGCAAGCAAATGATTTGAATCCTAGTTACATAAGCTCCCAGTTTAAGTTCGACTCCTATATTTGGTTCATTGATTTGCTCTCCAGTTTCCATTTATTGCAATGGGAGCTTAGACATATAATACTCATGTAGATGCCTAGCACTGTCTCTCAAACACCAACAAAACAGGAGTAAAATTTAAGTAATTAAATCAGGCCTCTGGAAATTAAAGTTTGCTTTTTAGCACACAGAGCATTCTATAGAAACTGTATCACAGTTTAGGGATAACTTTATGAAAGTCTCTTCCTTTGTTTCAAACCTACAAAGCGAAACATCAGTTTATGCTGCTAGTTTTTGTATTAGCAAACCAGATTTTTTTTCTTAATCCACATTTTAAATGTAATTCAGTTTTTACTAAAAAAAAAAATAAAAATTCAACCCTACTCAACTGGCTTTAATTTTTGTTACCCTGAAAAAACACATCTTGGTTGTGTTCAATAGCCTTCTTTCTTCATCCTCATGACATAGAGGAGATACATCAATCTTGTTTCATTTAAAATACAGAACAGAAATATTATAAATGCCTTTCAGAAGCATAACATAAGACTGGAAGGGAACTACTGAGCTCAGAAGGTGATAACATAAATGTGCTTCTCAGAGCTTAGCTCCCTTAATTTTAAATGCCCCCTAACCCCTATGCATTACACAAGGTTGGTCTAAGACTTCATTCCACTGATACCAACCGAGTGCTCTTATGGCTGCACTAACTCCTAAATCCAGAGAAACAGAAGTTAAAGATGGAAAAGGAGTTTATTACCTTCATGTTGTGGCTTTACAAGATCCAGTATCTGGCACAGACAGTCTTCAAATGGCAAAGGTTCTATGGCCATGTTATCTAATTTTTGGCACTGTTCTTCATAAAAATATTCCAATTCATACATAGACAAAGCACCATCCCCATCAAGATCCATGCAGCGGAACCAGTATTCAATGCTGAAATTCAGTCATTAACAGCAAAGGGACAAACTTACTACAGACTTTCAAGAATTCATGTTGCCTGTTTCAAAGGCAAAACTAGACTTAAAGAGTACATTCCACTAATCCAGGGAAAGTCATTGAACACCACCTACTGTGGTAAGAGTTGCTGGTATTTGCTACATCATCCATTATTGCATTTGAATGCACATTTGTTAATGGTGTGAAGGAGAAGACTAAAACACATGGTTTTACAAAAAAAAAAATTAAAAAAATCAAGGGAGACAATGAAAAATTGAATGGTACATGAAAACATCAGTATTTTGGGTATGTTCCCATATTGAACAAGCCAGTGACATGTCACATGATAGGTTCCTTATCAGTACCATACAGCTGACAGTAGCTGCACAGCTTCCCAAAGTCACTGGCATTGTGAAACAGCTGCAACATCCTTAACATATGGCCCTGTTCATAAATAGGCCACACACAACTTACAAAACAATAACATCGAATTAGCCTCTTAAAAGTCATTAAGTTAGACTTCTACACCTACAGCAACAGGAGGCACTGATAAACAAGGATGATGCAAAGAACTGGGCCAGTTTTCCACTCATGTTTTTATAGTTTAGCTTCTCATTAGAGGTGCAGCTGTTCATCAGTGGTCCCCATTTAAGGACTGGAAATACAAAGTCAGTCTTTATTTCTGCTGAAACAAATTCATTCTTACCTAGTTGGTGTTTTCTTGTCCTCTTCAGATATCAAAAACCAGACAAAATCAGCGTAGCTAATCTTCCCATCTTTTTGCGCTTTTCTACCTCTTGGAGGCCAATGAGGAAAAAGACAGAAAAATTATTTTAGAACATCCAGCTTTTACTGACAAAAATTAAGGATTATTTTCCTTGTTGGTATTAACTATTTACTCCTAAATGATCCAGTGTTCATAAGGTGCTTAATAGTTAACAGAAGAGCCATCCCAAAAATTTTTTGCTGATATATTATTTACAAATACATATGCTTTTTAGACTTTCTATTCAGGTAGAAGCGATGAGAACTTAAAATCTATACAGAACTCCACTAGCTAAAAGTTTTTGAATGAAAATATGAAGATAAAAATGAAATAGAAATATTCAGGAAGTGTCCATAGCAAGAACATAATTGTCCGTTTCTGCTCTCATAACTGCAGCAACCAAGTAAGTTGCACATAGTCAACCTGTGTAGTAACAAGTCAGGCAGGCAGTTCCTAGACATACTACATTTCAATAATGAAATTAATTTTTTGATGTTTTATCTTCAAGGTGTCTGGGAAAATATGATATATGTTTTGTCTTGCCCAAGAAACTCAGATAAAGGAGTAAGCTCTAGACATATTCCTGCTAAGTCTCTCATTTCAGCTTTTATTTCTGTTTATCAATTGCTTTCTATCTCAGATACTGTGCTAGAAAACATTTCAAAAATTAATAAAATGCCATAAATACAAAAAAAGAAAGTCAATCCCAAGGGGAGAAATGAAGAATGACTGTCAAAAATGTGAACTAACTCAACTGGAGGTATTTTTGTAAATTTATTGATGCAATAAGCATTGATTTTACAGTTAGTACTTAAAAGCTCAGTTCTCCTTGAACATTTTACAGGTTTGAGGGATGGAAAAAGAATGATGCTATCATTTCTTCCTTCTTCATTCCCAGTCCTGCTAAATCATACAATATCCAGTGGCCCATGATCATATGGGTAAAGAGAATGAAGAACTTGAACTGTGCCAAAGGTTCCAAGACCACTCTAGTACTACTACAGTTTAAATTACAGCACTAATCTTGAAATTCACTGCTCCTTTGTGAGGAGAAGCCATCTTTTTCCCTTGGAACACCACACAATTTAAGAAGCAAAAGTTAAATGGGATTTAGATCAGCATACAAAATAAGTACCTTGTTACTGCTCCTGAGAAGATGCGCTCTATCATCCTATTTGAAATTGCTGTGAAGAAAAGTTTGAAACAGTGTCAACTGTATGCAAGTTATTTTTGCTTTGTATTGTGTTGTTGAAGAGTTTACTGGAACTCTCCTCTTATATATAGAGATCAGTGAGAAAGATCAAGTGTAGTGCTCATTAATCCCTTTAAGTCCTTTTAGAGAAGATCACTTAACACAAAGTCTCCAAAGCAAAACTACAACCACCCAGCTTTGAATTCAAACTTAATGCAGAAACAGTAATAAAACTGCAATACAAGTAATATAATTGGCTGATTAATAAAACTGCATTTCTCAGTTCTTTGACAGGTAAATCATGTTTTCCAGGGGCATGAAGTTCTACATGACCTTGGCAAAGAGCCAAAACAGAACTGGCACAACCACACATAATAAACATACCTTACTGACTCAGACAGGGGGCTATTTTTGACATGGTTTTGACCCATGCTTCTATTTTGAAACCATTTCAGGGATTTTAGAGACATGTCTGAACTACTTTTGTAAAGGATATTCAATTTATCCTCAAGAATTTGCAAAATTGAATTGCAGGTGGCACTGTATTAGTTGTGCTTTCTTTCTAAAATGTACTAACTTAATAGAGCAGTCACTCAAATGAAAGCAGTTTTCCTTTCTCACTGTCCTAAAGCATAGTCAAACTTCAGCAGGCAAATTTTCAGAAGTAATCAGAATTGTGTTCATCCTTTTTAATGTGGGGTAATACTCCATAATTACTTTGTAAGCTTTCCAGTCCTGAAAGGAACACCATTAAGATGGACATGAGGCACCTGAAAAGAGCCCCAACAGTTCCATACCAGCTACAAGAATATTTAAAATAGGAACAAGCCTGCAAGACTACAGAATCATGGTCATTGCATATTATACATGCAGCAAATGTAAACCTGCTAAATAGTGCTAAACATTATTAAAGCAAAACAAATTGCAGCTAAATTAGCAAAACTCTAAAGTAAGCCAAATACCCGAAGGTATGTTTCCCTTTTCTACTCTATCCATATCTTGCCATAAAAGTAATGCTACTTGAATAATACTAGTAAAATGGATTGTGTCCAAGACAACAACCCAAAATTACCAAATAAAACTATTTATAATACACCAACACTTTAGTGATATTTGCTCTACTTCTTTGTCAAGATCAGAATTCAAATTCAGGATTTTCCTCAAATGTGGTATTCGTAGATGCAAAGTAGCATCACAGATGACTTGTCCTACTTTAGTTCACTGACTCAGCAGGACCAGCTACACCAACAGACTCATGAAACTGTTCTTGGCATTAAACCACTTCCTCAACTCAAAGTTTACAGTCATTTAATACATGTAAACAAAGGTGCTTCATTTGTCATACCATAATCATTATGTCGAGCTAAATCCTTCCGATCAATATAGAGGTCATGGTCTGTATCCAGCTCCCAAAATTTGCAATAGATAACATAAAAATGTTCATATGAGAAGTATTCTGTCAGCTGGTTAATATCAGCTTCCTCTTCCAATAATGCCACATTCTATTATCAGAAGGATAAACAGAACACAATAAAGAGTTTGTAAGACATTTATTGGTTGAATGATCTGAGTTCTCATAACCAAGTTAATATCTAATGCTATTTCAGTGGAACAATTTTTGTTTTCAGGGACAATGCACACCATACAGTGTGACAGTGAAACCACACAGCAGAAAATGAATGCATTCACAGAAGAACAAGTAGATCAGACCAACTTCTGCCACACATTTACATGTATACAGCTCTAGATACAAAAAGTTACATTTAAACATATTCTGATGCATGACAATTAATGCAATTGGGTCTTCATTACTTTTTGGAAAAGGAAGAAATGCTGTTTATGTTACTCCCTTAAGCCTTTAGTTAATGCAGTTTTAAAACTTCTAGAAATATCTGTCTTGCAAAGTATTAGATATTACGCACCTGCAAAAAGTTGCTTTTCCTGAGCTCATTACAAGTTATTTTCCCAGACCAGGACCTATTTACTGTATAAAATATTCTCTGTATGACCTGCAAGAAAGAGAAAATGGAAAGAAACTTTAGCTATGGTAATTAAATGCCTGTCCAAATATTTCTCAAAGATGTTTTAGCACAGCTGCATTAGGGAGCTCCATCTTTCCCCTATTTCTATTGTTCTCATTAATTAGAACTTCTCTTGTGTCATATTATCCACTATTCAAACAATTTCTAAATCTACATCTAAACTCATCTAGATAAGCTTTATTTCAATGCTGCAGTACCTATATCTCGCTCAGTAATGTTGCAGAATATTCATGTGCTATCCAAAATATGTATATTGGCAATTTCACCACCTCAAGTCTTCCAGATCTACAGGGTATAATCTAATGAACCTATTAATGAATCTTATTTAAAGACCTGCATTTTCTCTAAGACTTTACTTCATAATTGAATTTACAGAAACAGAATTGGGACTGTTTAAGGATCAGAGTACAGCAGATGTTGCTACTTCTGAAGTCTACAAACAACAAATCTACATCTGACAAAAATACTTCCTGCAGGTGCAAAGAGAATGTTTTTCCCCATTTAACTTTATTCTATTTGGAAGTTGCTGGAAAAAAAAAACAACTAACTATTAACAGCATTAAAAGTAGTACATTAATATTTTCCAAGTGAAGAACAAAAAAAAAAAAAAAACCTGTGCAGGAAAGATGACCAGTTCTTGTGCCATGACTGATACTGGAACTAGAAACAAATGCATCCATGAGTACCCAACACTTTTGTTTAAATAAGTTTTACATGTACATCAATTCAATTACCTTACAGGTCTTTTCCAAACTAATGGTTCTATGGCTATTTTGGGCAACTCATGTATTCAGTATAATTTTCTTGGATTTAGTTTTCAAACTAAAGACTTTAAACAAGACTTTAAAATATGTTTTTTCTCCTACTTAACTGAACTCAGTATTCACCTCAATTAGTTTGACTTAAGACAACCAGATGTACATTTCAAGTCAGTCATTCACCACTAAACAAACAAAAAAATTAAAAAACCCAAAAAACCCAAGCATATTATGAACTATAACTGCTCAACTGGTGATTGATTATATCTGCTAATTGGCAAGACTCAGTATTGCATGTGTAGTGTTTCATTTGCAAGAGAGCAGTTACTAATTAAAATCCCCTCTCCTTAGGAACCCCTTTCCCACAGTTAATATGTCCTCCCAACTCCAGGCTAAGCTTTTTTTTTTCAGGTATCAATTGCAGTAAATCAATAGTTTCAACTAACCAATAATTTTTAAATAACAAATAGAAGAATAATGTACCGATAAAGTTTTGAAAGAAAACTTAAACAGTAGAGCACCAAGCTCCTCAGTTCTTACTATAAACAAGAACAGCTGGCTCAATGACTCCAGACAGAAGAATAGATTATCCTGCTTCTGAAACTTAATTAACTTAATTCTAATTATGAATTTATGGAAGGCCCATTTTTGGCTTATACTACAAAGCAATTTTTTTCTAAAAAGGTTTTTGCCTTAGCTTTGGAACTTAATCCTTCTGCATGTCATTATCTCATCTGTTATACATTTAACTGGTCTAAAAATAAAACCAAAATTTAATGTTTGGTAAAGACAACTGGGAACAGCCTTAAACTGTTTTCTAGAGTAAACTGATGCAGAGTATAAGCAAATTGTCAGAGAATTGCCTTTACTATTCTGCAGAGTGCTTTGTCAGAAAGGAGAAGAAGTGGTGCAATAGACTAGAATTTCAAGAACTCATAGTTCAGGTATGCACCTGACATCCTGGCAGAATAAGCGTAGTATCTCATTTGTCACAGCAAACATTTCTAACTTATTTCAGCTCTATCTTGGCCATATGCAACTAGACTGACCAACAAACCTATAACATATCTTAGCAGACAGAACAAATTGCTTTCATGGCTTACAGAACATGTGCTAAAGAGATGCATGTAATGTATATGCGTACACCTATACATATATGTATGTACCTACAAAAACACAGCAGAAGAATGGCTCGTTTGGTTTGCAACTGGACAGATCCTTTAGATAAAACTTCATGTAGCAAGGTTAAGCTAAATGAATACAGATATGAAATGGCTTCTTCCATCATAGGTAAAATAATCTATTATTATCATTAGTGACTTGCAGGACAGAATTTTAGAAGACTGTAACAAGCTCAGTTGGTCAAAGCATGGTGCAAATAATGCCAAGGTTGTGGGTTTGATCCCTGTATGGATCATTCGCTTAAGAGTTAGACTCCATCCTTGTGGGTCCCTTCCAACTCAAAATATTCTGCGATTCTGCGAACAGTTATACCACCCTAAAACATGACAAGAAAAAGGCAAAGTGCTCCTGTCATTTCTTAATCTGCAGAATGGCATTCCAAATATTGTTGATGCTTTCATACTAGTTTACTTTCTGATTTAATACCAGTTTTTTGATTACACACCAATTTCTGTTGATGACTACACTAAATTTTGTTAATAAAATACTTCCAGTGATAATTTATTCAATATTGCTAGACTCAGACCTACTCAAATAAGCTGTTCCTCTGAAGAAAAATAACTGGACATGGCAGGACCTTTTCTTTCCTACTGTTCTTCAGGTCAGGCAGCAAGCTTTCACAATTTTAACCAGAGCAGGCTTTGACACAACCAAGAATCCATTAAGAAACAAAACAACTCACAGGCAGAACAATTCCTTCCATCACTGACAAGAAAGTTCTGTGAGCTCAGGTAGGTAATCATTATAACAAGAAGCAAAACCTAATGCAGCAGGAGATACTTGATAGGCCAGCAAGTCTCTGTAAAAAGGATGTAACGAACAAAACCCAAATGCTCTCAAAAAAACCTTCAACAATTTTAACCTGGGTCAAAGTATAAGATGGATGCATGTTTTTTTTTTTTTTTTTTGTTGGAGTATATTCATTAAGCTAGTTTTCATATGCACAAAAAAAAGTGAACTGAATGTCATTTTGAAGAATTTTAATCTTTTGAGACTTCAGTGGAATCGAGTGTCTAGTCTACAGTTGAGAAAGTTTAATATCACTGATTTTTCCCTTGGGAACAGAACAAATACTTCAGTCACGTAACCCTGGGAAGACAGGAATGAAACTTTTCATGTATAAAAACCTTCCTTGGAAGAAAAGTCCCAAGAGAAGAGTAGCAAGCGGCTTCAATATTATCATTATTTCACTTAATACTGAACATAATCATGTTAATATAGATGTTTCATTCAAGATTTCATTTAATTAATCCCAGACTAAGGTCAGGATTCTAATGAATGCAGTCTACAGCCACAATCAAGTGTTTAGGATAACAGCCTGCTCTTCATTTAATGCTCATTAACTTATCCAACACTATTACAATTCATTGCTTCTCTTACTAGTATTAAATTCAGCAATTCCTTAAAAATGTTAAGAAGAACTATCATGCCTAAGAAAGACTCTTTTTCCACAAAATTGCTAGTTATGTAGAAATGAAGACTGACAGCCTGCTGTAACTTTACTCTTCCCAAGGGACAAAGATACTTAGACATACTGACTTATCTTAATTTTGATTTTCTTAGTCAACCAAAAAATAGCTCTTCCAGATACAAATCACTTACTGTTGTAATATACCGAGAATGGAATTCAGATGCTTCTTTTAAAAATGAAAGACCTGGATGACTATTCACCACATCCTACAAAAAAAAGGAATAATAATATCCCAAAGAGTATTCATTAGTGACCATATAAGACATTAGCAAAGAATAGCACACCTGCCTCCTTAACCAAAACAGTTCAAAGTAACTACCACAATCGTTACTGATAACTTCATTTTCACCAAGGCTTCATACAAATCACATTACAAACCTGATTTTTAAAAATAAAATTATCTTTTAAATAAATCAGATAAACAAAAGCTTTCCTATATTTTAGAAATATTATAGGATTTTTTCCTGTATTTTAGATAGGCTGAGGATTTTGAACACTGCTGACTGTCATAGCTTGTAATTCTGTGGCTATAATTCAGTAAAGTCAATTCAGCTTTTATTCAGTCATTTCTATAGGTGGTGTTTGCTGCTCTTCCAACAAATATTTACTAGGCTTTGAATTCATATCCCACTTCTCCTTTGCCCCCCAAAGGGCTACCCTGACTTAAATAACTTTAACTACCTTAAGAAACATAAGATTCCAATACATGTGTTATTCCTACAATTGATTTTAAATCTTACCATGGTGCTTAAAAAACACCTCATCTTATACAAAACTATTAACTGTAAAACAAGTCAGTAGCATCTTAGTGGATCATGCAAAGTCGGTTGCACTAAATATTATCAATAAACTTTAATGATGACCATGAAAAAGTATGTTTAGTTCAAACAACTCAGGGCTCTGCTAGTTCATTATTTTGTTGTGTTCCTAGAAATAATTTCAGTTGCAACTTACTTGTAAAAAAGGAATGAAGTCTTCTTGCACCAAGTAGTTACATCCAGGGTTCATCAGAAGATGAACAAACTTTGCAGCATCATCATAGCAGGTCTGAAGTACTCTGAAATGTAAATATTTCCATTTAGTATTCTACAGAGAAAATGGCTCATGCTACCTCATGCAGGCATCCTAAAGCAAGGCCTATGAAACAATATTTATTCAAAAGGTCATTACAAATGTCAAACCATGCTCCAAGTGAACTTATCAAAGCAGTAGCGTCTCTTAAATTTATGTTAAAGGAGGTGGGTACACCATGTAATCGATTACACGAAAGGACAATTTACAGTTAGAATTAGAAAAGAACTAAAAATTAAAAGCACTTTGTTCAGAACTGGCATCAACAAGTAAGGGCCATGGTTTTCACTTCTCATGAACTGTCAGTCATTTACCCAAACATTTTAAAATCTATAAACCCTGTAAATGAAGATTTCTTTATATTAAGTATTATTTAGTTACATTTTCCCATGTACAAGCTTGCTGACAATAGTTGATTATGGGAAAGCATTTTATTCCCCTTTACAAGAGAGGATCACATTCAGAGCTTAAAATATCACATTTCAATAAAAAAATGCAGTACTTCTAAAAAAAGTAATCTACTCACTTCCGCCACATTGCAACAAATTTATGAACTGACACATATCCTGTTCTTTCACCTCCAGCACAATAAAACAAAGGACCTTTCCAGTAGAGTGGGCATTCACAAGCCTACAATTAAAGTATACATCAAGTCAGGTTATTGATTGCTTATCTGAGGGCTACTCTTTTATTTATAGATCCTTCAAAAATTACAAGTGTTAAGAAGAAAGCATTAGGGAAGAGACTTTTTAAAAAACAGTTTCTGAAACCAACTTCACCTTCTGAAATAATCCATTTAAAGCAACTGCTTTAGGCTGAAATCCAAAAGTGGAGAGCAAAACACAGGGCAACTGGTAGCATTCCTAATAGACTAATGCAGTAAGTCTCGTGTCTGTCCATGCTCCAAGCAGCTGAACAGAGTCCATCTTAAGCTCCACTCAAGAGCTGGGTATCTTTAAGCTAAGCTCAAGACAGCACACTTACTTCTGAACTGGAACAGACTGACATTTGTCTGGCTCAGAGGATGGCTCAACTCATCTGCATCCTTTGCATGTGCATGGCACATCTTCTATCCAGTTTTAAGTAGCAGGCCCTGAGCAGCAGTATCTTGCTTTATTTAGGGTACTCAACAGCTACACATTCCCAACTCCAGTGCGACCACATGCACCTGAAGGCCAAGCGTCCCAGCCATAACAGCCAAGAGCCCAATTTGCCTAAACTGACCCCAGCTGGGAGCAGTCAGACATGCTGGCATCCCCAAGGATCTCCAAAAATACTGTGGGTCACTGGAGCAAAGTACAATTACCTTTCATGCAATAGCTTAACTGGTACTTTAAACAAATTAAAAGAAATGGTTTTGATGAATACTGTCCTCAGACAGTATTCTTCAGGAAGGTGTCTAGTTATAGGGGACTAGACTCTTTCAGCTTCCTTGCTGAGTGAGAAAGGTCTCTTCCCTTCCTCCTCAATTCTGTGTTGGAAGGACCTGTGGAAGGATAGGGATCCTATCACTCAGCTTAGTAGTAAAAATGTTTTGGTGAGGCAAAGCCCCAGTCCTGCTGTCGTGAGCAGTCACGGTTTCTATTTTCTAGACTCTAGACAAAGTGACAGGAACATGAATAAGAACCTGAGACTCATTACCAAGACCATGACTTGCAGGGAGATTTCAAGCATTGATTCAATATAACAAAATGGAAATGCAAGTTCATTTATCTAATTTATTGTCTTTAAACTTGCACAGAAGTTTAAAAATATTTGCTGCTTTCTAAGCAAAGTATTTTGTCACTCTGCCATAACTCTAAAGTAGCTCTTCAGGAATAACTTGAGAGCTATAATCTCAAGTTACCAAACCATGCTGTCTTTACCAGTGCCTTTACAATGGAGGTTTAGCAGAATGAGAAGAAAAACCTGTGTGAACAGCTGAAAACAAAACATACATTAGGAATGCTTTTGCCTCAAGTCTCTTGGTCAATATGGAATAGAGAACAACATACAATGTTGTTCTTTAGTATCTGGTTGTTTATGCAGCAAAAAAAAAGTAGTTCAAGTTTTGGTTTAATGTTTTGTTTCTTTTTACAAGGTCATTTGATACACAGTTAAATCAGAAAATTTCACATAACTGTGCTATCAACGTTGAAGAATATCATTAAATACTAATGTGTGGGAGATGGAAACACACAGTACAAGAAAACCAAGCACAAACAACTCATCTTTCCTTTCCATAGGAGTACAGTACTAAAGGAAGATGGCCAGCACGTTCTCACCTTGGCAACCTTACCCATGTCCTCTAACGTTGCTCTCTCATTTGGAAATTCAGAAAAAGTCTTCTCAATTTTGGCAATCACAGCATCAATATTTACTTTTTCCTTAGGACATCCTCGAGGAAAATAAAAAGTTGGAATGTTTTGACTATGTGATGGTGGCAAAGTTTCTTCCTTCTTTGTTTGAACCTAAATAGATAAATACACATTTGACAGTCAAGTACCATGAAATCATATAGTCCTCCACAGATTACTTAGATCTCTTGGTATTCTATGTTTCAACACACCTTCAAAAAGATTTCAGCTTATAAATGGAATCAACTATTACAGAATAAGAGCACATTGGAAAATTAATTACTATTTCCAAAAATGGTCATTTAGAAAGACTTCTAGAATGTTAAATATTTAATAATTTCAATCTTCAACATATCAAATTTCAAGACTGATACATTGGACAGCTTCTTGAGGACATCTGAAATTACTCAGGTTCTATTATCTGTTTTAGAAAAAAACCTTTCAACCTCTATGTTAACAGACATTATGAAAGAATTTGCTTTGGAAATACTTCTAGTTTTACAGCTTCAAACTTTTGAAGTATAATAACTTTGTTACAAGCCACCAACCTTTTTAATGAAGTTATGATGAAGATTTTTTTTTTTTTTTACTCTAAAAAAATGATAGATTCTATAAATGTAGTAAACAATGTCTGCAGAGGGATTTTTTTTGGGTAAAGTATATACAATGAGAGTTTAGAAATCTGTTTCTCAAGAATTGTGATACACCGTATCACTAAAAAATCCCCCAGATGACCTGTAACAAGAGAAATTTATTTGAAATCATTTAAGTTCAGTAAAGAAGAATTTACCTTGTAGTCAGTTTCCAAAAGAATGTCAAATAGGGCAGAGAAACGAAGATAACAGGCAAAGTAAAAACAGAGTTAGGAAACAACTCAAACTTAGCAATTAAACCAATTTAAAGTCTTTATTCCCAACACTACTATTCAAATGTAAAAACATTGCTATAGGGTGACTTGTCCTAATGATGAATGTGTTCAAGATCCTGCATCTAATCTCTCATTTTCAACCAGAATTGGGGGAATATAAGCCCAAAATCCCTCCAAAAACCCTAACCCTTGTTTTACTCCTTATATCTTTGCCAAAGTGCCTGCAAAGATACTCAGTTCTCCTACCACAATTAAAGTTCTTCCTTATGTGAGTGGAAGAACTAGGTGCTTATGGTCAACAGATTTTAATTTGCAGAGTTCCAGCCCAGGAGCTTTCACTCCTGGAAAGCTCCTGGGCTGGAAAAAAAAAAAAAAAAAAAGAAAAAAAGAAGAAGAAGCCTGAACTAACCTTTCCATCCCCTCCTCTGCATTTGAGCCAGAATTCCTGTTCACAGAGGAAAATGAATCTGTGACACCAGGACTCAATTCGTCACTTTCTAAGAGTCCTGTAAGTAACAGCTTTTGATAACTTATCATTGGTTCAGCAGTCCAGTTGATAAGGCAGCTTAAAATAAGAGTGCTGTGGGGTAGCAAAAAATCCTTCCAATTTCAGACTTCCAAAATTTTAGGAAGTCTAAAGACAGCAATGTTTTATTCTCTAGGTAAAATCACCACCAGCACTACAAATAATGTCTGTAATGGGGTGAACCTAATTTCATTCCAAAAGCCCAGCTCTACCCATCAGCACTTTACAAGAGCCCTTGCAGTTACCCCATTTCCAAGAACTGTCTGGACTGACATAAAATTAGCTCAGTTGGTCAGAGCATGGTGCTAATAATGCCAAGGTCATGGGTTTGATCCCTGTACAGGTCATTCATTTAAGAGCTGGATTTGATGATCCTTGTGGGTCCCTTCCAATATTCCTCAGAATATTCCATGATTCTCTGACAACCACTCCCATGTGAGCTGCTCAAATGGCCACAGGGCAGTAGGTGGTCCAGTCCTTCAGAGATGCCCAATGAGGAATGCCTCATCCAAGAAAAGGGAAAGTGCAAATCACAGACCACTAACATTCCCTGAATGTTGCCAATATCATGAGGTAAATCAGCATTATGAGGAAGCTTAGTACAGAGAGGCAAGGCATTTTTAAAATTCATAACCAGGGAAATTTAGAGCCTCAGATAGAAAATTTCTTTTAAAAGGAAAGGTAGAAGCAGAGGGAAGACTACACTGGAAAAGATCCCAAGAGAAAAAGAAAAGCTATCATCAGAACCATTTGATCATTGGATACTATATTTTTTCAGAAACCACTAATTTAGATACCTCAATACACAATAAATGATTACACAATAAATGATTTCAATTGGTCCAAGTTAAAAGCTGATCTTAAACACATATGGAAATATCAATTCAGGATTTGTAGTAAGACCTATCCAAGCACAAGTTACTTAAAAGAATTATATGATAAGGGCTTTTTATTTATTTTTCATCTTCTAATCTGGAATAGACAAAGATTATAAGGAAGAAGTTCAGCATCCAATTCAGAACTTAAGATAAACATATAGTTGAAGAAAAATTATTTTTTCCAAGATGAAAATATTACATTGAAACATTTGAATTCAGCATGCTTACTGTAAAAATATATAATATTTAATCAATAAGACAGAATATTAATTCTAAGACCAAATATAGCCTACAAATCTGTCATAGCAAGACAAATTAAATCTCCCTATACTGAAACATGTCTGTTTTCACATGCTGGTTTCTCAAAGTTAGCAAAAGAACTATAAGAAGGCTTCATCTGCATTAGCAAGTGTATGATTACTTCACAATCATTTCTGCTCGAATTATTTGGTGCCTACATATAGGCATCTAGTGGGAATACCATCTAGGGCACGAAACAAAATGCCCTTGAACATTCCTTGTGGTATCCAGCAGGCAGCTCCAAGCACAGCTCTCACTCTGCATCTGCCACGTGGATGTTCTAAGCACACTAATGCTTCTTAAATGCCACCAGCAACTTGGAATGGGACAATTGAATTGTGCTGTTAACATCAGTCAGCACAGGGATAGGAACTGTACCAGAGAGAGAAGCACGTTGTCCAACACCATTAGCTCCAACTAATGCACTCTAAAGTTGATATTACATCTCCTCCCTCTTCTCACTGTCCCAAGAAGGGCCAAAGACTGTTCTCTCAGTCTGAATTCCAATAACCAAAAGGCTCCTTGTACAACTGAGGCCACTCTGCTGTATGTGCTCTAATGAAGGAATGTGTGATATTAAAAGGGCTCTAAAAGTGTCACTATTTTCTGTTCAGGTGCTAGTTACTTCTGTAGAGGCACATATGACATAGCTGATGAAGGAGTCAGTTCTGTTATTTCAGGACAATCAAAATGCACTAATTGTGTGAGATTAGGCTGTTCTAAAATTAATTATAATTTTAACTGGGGAATTCCTTCATTAACAAGAACTGCCAGAAGTCTGCTAACATTAAATCTTTGACTGGAAAATCTGCAGGAACAGTTCATTAATCTTTCTGCAAAACTACTCAATTTCAGCGGTCAATTTAACATTTAGGAAGTGATCTACATTTTCCTGTGGCTTGAAGTTAAAACCTTTAAAACTCGTACCAAGAAGCTAAGCTCAAAGAAAGAGACTCGTTTGGTCAGTGAAAATTTTCCCTGCAACTTGCTGAGAAAGAGAATCAACAACAGCATGCTTGGAATTAAGGAAAACAGCTGTATAAGCTTGTAAATAACTCAAACAGATGTGTGCTGAAGTGCCAGGACTGAAGGGAGCATTAAACTTTGCAATAAGTATATACAAAGTGCAGGATCTGCAAGTGTACTGCAAAGTTGCCACTGCAGTTTAGGTTTTATATAACAGATGGGAAGTGAAGATTCCTTGAAAATGTCTTGTTTGCAGTAATATAAACAAACTTCTGTAGGATTTGTCTATAGGATAATTCAAGAAAACCTTTAATACACAACCAGTTTTCATTCTTGACATACAGAATTGTCCACAGCTACCCAACACTTACTTGCCTTGATTTTTACAGTGGAGGAAATGGAAGTTTTCATCCCATTGAGGTCACTGTTCAAAGGGCAAAAGTTCTAATTTTGCAATTAATAAATTTTGCAACTTTCCAGATTCTTTTCTAACCATTCTTTCAGAAGCTGTTTAAAGTAATAAAGATTACTAAAATCATCAGTATTATAATTACAATACAGTAATATATTAGTATATACCAGAGAACATGGATACACCATATCCCAAAGAGAGAAATTAATTTTTCAAGCTAGACAGTCTTCTTCCATCTACCACCTGATGAGTTGCATTCAGCAGTTACCTTTGTTATAAGCAAAAAATAAAGACAGTGGGAATTTTAGAAGAGTGGGCTTTTCCTTCTCTCTTAACTGTAAGAGCTGATGCTATGATACAATCATTCAACTACAAGATATATTGCTGAACAAACAAGGAAGGGAGGAATTGGTCCCAGATATTTTAATAATGTATGCTCAGGAATGTCTAGATCTAACATTTGCATGTAGCAACTGTCAAAGTGGAAATACTGAGCCCCATGAAGGGGTTGAAAACGTGGATTCAAATGCAAGTGAGTAAACCCTCACTTATAAAGGACTTGCTGGAAAAGGAAGCAAGGTAAATATATTTGTGAATTTAATACTCTTTTAGATTAAGCTATGAACTCGGGTTTAAAGGGACATCTAGTTCCAACTCCTCCTGCTGTGGGCAGGGATGCCACCCACTAGATCAGGCTGCTCAGGACCCCATTCAACCTGGTCTTGAACACTTCCAGGGATGGGGGATCCACAGCTTCTCTGGGTTGCCTGTACCAGTGCCTCCCCACTCTCACAGTAAAGAATTTTTCCTCTCCTCTTTTAGTTTAAAACCATTCCCCCTTGTCCTATCACTACCTGGATTGAATCGATTGGTATTTATGTTGTTTTGACAGGACTACAGAATAAGATAACTCCATTCAGAAATGATGATTATACCAACATTTTTTCTGCCTCTTTCTCTGAAAAAAGCCAAATCCTGAACATTTAAAAATATTTACAGAGTTTGCAGTCATCTCTTGCTGTAGTATTTGACAGGAATTTCTACGATACTGTGCATACTAGAGAAAAGTCATTGGAATGCATACAACGGGGTTGAAAAAGGACCCCAAAAATTATACCTCATATTTACCCAACTTCACATCAGGATTTTACTAAGTTATGCACTACAATCACCCCCACTAAAAGAAAAAGGGCATTAAATATTGAAAATACTATGAAGAGATTTTTGCCTATCAAATAGATAAAAGTCTGGTTCAATTCCTTAGTAGTTTTTAATTAGGCATTTAAAAGAAAAAAGGTGTGTTGCAATGCTGTTTACAATGTGCAATACATAAGTTAATCTAGTTCTTCAATAGACTAGGTCTTCTGGTCTTAGATATTCTACTTTCTGCTCAACCTACCTGGATGAACTGAAGTGCATAATAAGCTAAGAGGATTTTCTGCAGAGATATGGCTGTTCAGCCTTTTAAATCCTAATATCCATGCAACCACCCATGTATACAGCTCATCAACTGCCTAACAATGAAAACAGATAACTGCATGAAGTTCCCTGACACACAACAGAAAGTGGAAGCCAACATGGAGATTCAAAGGGTAACATTATTTTTTTTTTGTGTGAGTCTTTCCTTTATTTAATTCAGTGAGTTCTTAAGAATACAAGGTATATTATCTGATCAGTTTAACAGTAATTGTGAATGCAATAAAGTGTTATCCGTAAGCAGGCTCACAAGGAACACCTGACCAGCCTTCTCCTCCCTCTGCTCTGTTCTTGCTGTCAAAGTCTGACCAATAAAATCACAGAAATGTTTCTTTTTAAACTTACTTGACTTAAAAGTGAAAGTCAACATTTCCCTCTAGATAAACAATTGACATTATCAGTAGTTTATGGAATTTAAATCTTGAAAACATCACATAAAAGACCTTCACTACTATCATTTAGAAAAGAGTTCATTCTTGTTTGGAGGAAAGACAACAGTTTTGAAACCCCTATTCTAACATGTCAAATACTTCAACATGCTGAAGTGCCTTCCAAAAATCTGATTCAGGATATAAAAAGTAAGGTTATTACCAGAACTTTCCTCAGAAGAAGCCCAGAGAAACATGTCCTCAGTAACATAAGCTCTTTTGACCTTGTGGTAGACATTTACAATCATTTAAGTTGAAGTGTGATTCTTTTTTATTGCTTTCTGTGTCATCCTCATTAGCATCTTTCCAGCCAAACTAATGAGATTTTTTTACTGCAAGAGTTCACCGATTGTACTACTTCCCATTCAGCTTGGTGTGCTAAGCAGTGTTTTTTCCTCTGTGAAAGATCATCCTTGGATGACTTAAAACTTTGAAAATTTATGGGTTCTTCCCCCAGCCAAGTTCTATTACTCTAAAATGAAATTACTGCACTGGAAATAATCTTGAAAACAGTAAGTTTATCTGTAATCTTAATAATGAAGTTTTACAGCATGGCATAAGGTAAGCTATACCACAGCACACCTGCATCTTTCCCTTCCCCCTTAGAATTTACTCGCTTCACTAGTGACATTGAAGCAATATGGTGAATTGCCTCAGGTCACCAAGACAGCTAAAGAGTAAAATTAAAACTCCCCATTTGTCTTCATCAAGTTGGTACCACTTAGAAGCAACGTGGTTCTGCTGCTAACATAAGAAAGATCAGGGAGTACTGCAGCAGGATTGTTTAAAATCAGATTGCACTGGGCTTAAAACCATGCTAAGACTGTGATTCATTTTGCATAGTTTAGTCAGAAATCTAAAACTGATCAAACCCTGAGAGATACCTACAGAGAATGAACCCATGGTAAACAAGTCATTAGGGTATATATTTAAAAAAGTCTTTCCTCTGGCAACAATCATTTTAGTCCCAATTGTTTCCTTCTATCCTGGACTTCATCTTGCTATCCTTCAGTCACTATCTGGCAGCAGTTTTTAGATTGGCTATAGAGACTAATTTTATCATACATGCTCCTCTTTCCACAGTATGAGATAAATATCCATTAATTTTAATCCTGCTGCAGTTTTACACTAGCATACTTTTGCTGTCAGCCTTAACTCTGAAAATTTCATTCATCTAGTTTGGTCTGTAGTCAATATTTGTGCTATGTGAGGGGAAGGAAATGGAAAAATTAATGCACTTTCCCATAAAGTTCTAGCAATATACCATTAGAAGAAAAAAGGCACTTTATGCATATTCTTGGCCATTTACTATCAAGTCTATTTCTGTAAAAAAGTATATGGTAATCTGGTCTTGTGCTCAATGCAAATGTTAATCCTCAGCGCTAAATCAACTTTACTCTAGATTCAAAGCTGCAGACTGCTCTGTCCCATTTTGGGATCACCGCCACGTTACAGTATGTAGCAATTCCATAAACAAATCAGAAGAGATTCAGTGATGTTTAGAGCAGTTACCCAGGAAGAATCCTAGGTAACTTTAAAAATGAAACCTAAAGAAGAACCTAACTTCTGATTGTGCGGTAAAAGAAAAAAAGAAATGTTTTTTTTTTTTAAGCTGTTTGCTATATGAAGCTAATTTCTCCCCTTATTTTAAGTCTGAAGACAGCAGAGTAAATAGTAGTGGCCAAATTGAAATAGCCTAAATGACCCTCAAGAAAAGGCACTGAAGTGTCAGCACTGCAGCAGAGCACACAAGACTCTGGACCATCTACACAAACCTATCTGGGAAAGCATGTTCTAATGTAGGAGGAGGCAGTAGGCAGTGGCATCCAGCAAAAGCTTCCACCTGAAACTACAAAATGCATTCCATACAAACTATCTGGGGTATAGAATTTAAAACCACATTCAACTAAAAGCATTTGTGAATGGCCACCACAGGCAAGTCATATCACATACACACAAACAGAAGTAGCACTGGGAAACTTTCAAATGGTCAAAATCTGATTTTTCACTTGTTAGAGAAGGCTGAGGTGAACTGGCATTTTTCTGCATGATACCTAACCATTACAGCACACACTTACCAGTCTCCTCTCTTTCAGTAATATATATGCTGCACTAACAGATGTGTCACTCAAGTTCTTCTAAACTCAGATATTGGAAATACTGGGATTCTCCCAATTTGCAGCTTGGTAAAGATGACACAGGTAAATCATGCAGTCCAGCTGGGAACAGGAAGATGCTATTGCAAAAGCATTATTGCGGTAGAAACATCTCCAAATACGGCTGCACCCTTTTTTCTTTGTACAGTCACACAGAGCTTCAATATCAAAAGTATGCAGTATGAAGAGCTTATTGATTTATTCAGAAAACACTTGGATGGGGACAAAATGGAAGATGTAGTTACCTGTGCTCCCCAAAGCCATGAACACAAGACCTTTCCACATTACATCCACATCCGTTGGTAACTTGATTTATTTGTTGACAAAACTTTTACCAAAGGCTTCTAGACCGAGGTTTCCCCTGAGAATGTGCCATCAGTGGTAGTGATGACACGTTTTATCCAGTGAAGATACTTTTTCTCTCTTTCACATGCCTTACTAATTTAAAAATGGAAAAGAGTACACAGTATAAAATGGAAAAAAGCAAGATTCTTCAGAAAAAATCTACTCTGTGAAACACAATTTTCTAAAATTTTCTAATTTTCTTCTAAATTTTGTGATAAGACAAAAGTAGCAGAATAATATTAGTCACAGCTAGTATGACTGCTAGTGCCTGTGAGTTGCTGTCAAACAGGCTACAGTTTATGAATTATGTCAAATTAAGTATTCCAGTCGCTAATATATGCTGTTTGTTATATAGTTGCAGCTTCCTCAGAAAATACTCTGATCACATATTAAATCAGTTCTTCTATTCCTTCCCAGTGTATTCTGTTCCCCAACTGTTTCCAGGGCACAAGCTGGTAAGTTCCTCCTTGTACGTGATTATTTTGATTGTACACAGTTAAGGGACTGACAGGTACACCTGAGGCAATTCTAACATTTGTCTACAGAAAACAGCCCTTGTCAGGACAGGCCATCAGATCAACATCAAAAGTAACACATACAGCTAAGACAGACATCCACTTAAACTCTGCAATAGCTGTTTATCCTTACATGTTTGCAACAAAGCAAGCTTCAACCACTAGATGCAATTGACTTCAAGAAGAATCTTCTCAAACGACAAATGTCACCAAGTTCAGCCTTGCTACAGAGCTGCAAAGTCAACACCTGGAGCAAGTATTCTGTCAACTGCTTGTCTGCTGATGCCCTGAAAAATTCTGATTTGGACAATTGTGAAAACAATCTCCTATCCCTCTTGCCCTGTAAAAGTTGAATGACATTTTATATGAAGATGTGCTGAACTGTTTCAGGCTTTCTAGGGCTACCAACAGTCATACAACATCAACTATTAGTAGTGTTAGTTAAAATGGAGAAAAGAATAGTGAAACTTATTTCAAGAGAAAAATAAGTACATCTGAACTCCTCAATGCATGAATTGCTGCATCACAAAACTTAGCTGCAGAGGGAACTGACATCTAGACTCTTCAATCATGAATGGATGTGAGCTGTAACAAACTTTCACCATATTGGCTTTTCTATAGAAACAGTACACATTTTCTGTAGTAATAATAAATAAAAATAGATTTATTACCAGACGTGAGTGGGTAAAGAAGCTGCTATCACAGGCAGCCAATACATTTTACATTTGAACCAGGAGTATCCATTACAGAAGTGGTAAGAATCTTGCTTACAGTTTCTTTTTAAGAGACTAGTGCTTAAAACCTGGCAATTTACTAGCAGTGAACCATTTATGGAAAATCTCATCTTAACTAGTAAGTCTCAGTGGGCAGCCTATATATTTTCATTCTGTTTTAAACACTGGCATCTGCTCTGGAAAACTGGCATTATATCAGCAAGCTAGCATCAAGTGTACCTATTAGCTACAGTCAGAATGAGATTTATATTCCATCTCCAGCCCTCCCAGCAAACACTTGTGTTCTTTAATAAGGCATTTGTGTGCCTGATGTAAAAGTATTATGTAAAAACGAATATTGGGTCCTCCAATGTGGTGTTAAAAGGTCTACAAACTCTGTTAAATTAGAAAACTGATGTTAACAGGAAAGCTGATGTTCAGGAAAGCTGAAGCCTCTAATTGTTACACAACCTTCTTCTGAGACTACAGCTGTAAACCCAACAGCCTCAATTAAATTTTTTGAAAGTAGTTTTGCATCAGAAATGAGACTTATCTTCATGACTAAAAGAATTACTGTGTGCACTGCATCAGAAATATAGCAGCCCAGCACACATTAGTACCTACAGACTCTGTGTTCATTGCTGTCTTCAACATGCCATAAGCATTTATGTAGCATTTTGGTAACAAAGGAATGTAAAAATGAACAAGAGGAACTAAAGTCTAAAGCTGCTTCGCTAAGAAGGCAAGCCAATCTCGTGAGGCACTGCAGAAGCTGAAGAAATAGTTCTCATACAGCTGACATAAATAGCATGTGTAAGCAGCATTTAGTATCATTAACAGGTGGCCATGAAACGAGTAGTTCTCCGTTTTCACACCGAGTTGTGACGCATACAACTACACCAAGGAATCACCCAGTAGGCACAGCAGATAAAGACAATTCCTTAAAAGTATTGAAAAATATGCCCGCACAGGTCTGTCACTAACATTGAGAAGATTAATTAAAAACTTAAGCCCCTTTTAAAAAAAAATCATTATATTCAGCATGAATTTGAATTTTTAAAAAGTCTAAAGTTAGAACTCCACAGTTTTGTAAGGTGATGTGGCCTCTAAGTAGCAAAAAATACCCATTTTCCGAGTTTAGCTAACACCGAGTTACAAATGTCAGCATGTCAGTGTACACACATGTATTTTATTCTAATTTTTTTTCAAACTTGAGGTATATTTTCCTCATATAGCACACATAATGGTGCTGCTTATATTCCAACTCTGACAGGCAGGGATGTCACGAGATGTTGGCTAAAACAATGCTCAGCCTTTCAGTTCACATCTGTAAGTTGCCAATACATTTGACAAGGTAATCAATTCTTCTCCCTCCAAAGTTTCAAATAAGTTGACAAGCAAGGTGGACACAGTGACTCTTCAAGCTCAATATATCCTGTAGGTATTAAGTACTTAAAGACCTTGGTTTTAGAATCAACATCAGACTAAGATGGACTGAAGTTTTACTTCATTTTATGCAGATACCTACTAAGAAATTTATCTCCCCAAGGTAATAGAGAACATTTCAACAGTTATGTATTGCTCTTTCTTTAGAGAAACAGATCTTTCCATAAAGCCCTGCTTTGCTCAGGTTTTTTCAATTTTCATCAATAAATGAAAACTGAGGAACTGCCTATTCCACCACTTTCCAGAACAACCCACTTCACTACTGATGGTCTATTTAAATATTTTCAAGAAATCTGATGTGCTATGCTCTAATGACCACCCCTTCTAAACCTCAGGGGATTACCTACACAGATTATTTACTTCCATGGCCCTATATGAAAAGCCACTGCCTTAGAATTATTGGAACCTGTGGAAGACCCAGTCATTCCAACCCACCTCAGAGCAGATTCTGAACCACATGTTATTCACCATCCACTACCATTACTAATTTTTTATTTTAAGATGATAGTTTTAATATCACAAACCTCTTAAAGAGAATCTGTAATTTATTTAACAAATTATAAAATTACAAGATTGTAGTAGAAATACGGAAGAACAGATTGGCTCCCATTTCTGCTTGACTTCAGCATTCAGTGGAATAGGAGGTTGTAAACTCCAAAAGCAGCAAAGCTTAGCAACTAAAGTGATAGAGTTTTGTTTCAAGTTATTGTACAAAATCTCCAAGCAGTCTTCAATTTTAACTTGAAATTTCTTCAATGATTATGTAGCTGATAAATAACTATTCTTTGAAATGCACCTAACATAGGAGGATAAGTTGGAATTAATGTTAACATAAAACAGCAGGTAAAGAATACCCATCTTCTATATCAACAGTTACTAGCACCCATATTTAATTTTATGATACTTCCAAAAAGGTCTCCTTAACATCATGAAATCAAAGCAAACAACCACCGAAAAAAGCAACTTCAGATAAAATACTTTCTATCAAACTGAGCAATGAGAGACCTCATATTCTAGTTTTATACTACTATTAATTCCGTTTTGCTCAAAAAATTTTGTAATCTATGTCATTTATTATACATTATTCCACAGTTGCCATTTACCCAGGAAGTGCAAGACTGGTTAAAAATGAAAAGTATTTGCTCATTGTCTTCACTGCAAGTTTATAGCCAGCAGCATCCTAGAACAGAATAAAACCCCTATAGATTAGACAAGCTGTTTTCTAAAGCAGTTAGTAGCTTGGAGGTATGCTTAACCATACTACACTGAGATGTTTTCTAGGTCAACATAAAAAGGCCCTGTAAAAGTACAAGCGATCCAACTATCGCTCGATGAAAGACAGATCAAGTTAAGGGACACCACACAAGGTAATGCTGTGTTTGTTTACAACAAGATGCCATGACTAGACTGAGCTTGCGTTCTCCTCTGAGGTGCCTAAATATTAACTGCTACCACTACTTCTGGGCAGTTAAGACAGTATTTTCTTTTCTTGCTATCTCTAGCCAAAAGTTCTGGTAACCGTCTCCGGTTTAGCACTGAAGACACAAGTGAAAATTCCTTTAACTCGCATGTCTATGTTGAATGGTGTAAACCAGCACAATCAACACTGGCACTCTGCTTTGCACAAAGGAATAAACATTGCTTATAAGGATCACTTGAAACAATTTTTAAATAATCATATAGAAGACAGAAGGCTAGTACATTCTTAGGGTCATAGGGCTCTATGTCCCTCTCTTGAAGGTCACCTGAAAGGGACACTAGTGCACCGAATTAAAAATTAAGTAGCAGGCTATATTTAGAATTACTAACAATGCTAGAAATTGTAAGTCAATGTAATTTTTATTCAACTGCTAAACTTTCCTTAATTAAAAAATGGTGAAAAAATTCACACATGCCTTCACTGACATACTTTTAGTATATGAATTAAAAGTGAGGGTGAGGTAAGGTCAAAGTGAATGCTTTGACATACCACTGTATATCTTAAATGGTATTCAAAGAAATACCAAATTTCAGTTTCTCAAAAAAAAAGTTGTACGCTTTTTCTCACTCCAAAAGATAACAAATCTCTTTGAACATTTACTGTACAAGTAGCTTCCCTTCTGATTTTACTTTTCAAATACTTCTATTCTCAATTTTAAGCACACTTTAAAATTGTAGCTTTAACTCACTGCTACAGAACAGCAGCAGTACACGTGTGAATCATGCAGCAGCAACTGATCTCATCCAAATAAAGAGTTCAAAATAAACATAATCTAAAGGAATTCAGGATCATCATGCAAGTACGAAAGCACTTTTTACCATATTATGTTTGAGCTAGTGAAGTTACAGCCTATTTCAGTATATTTTATATGCCCAGTTCCAGTAAGAGGTAAATAAAACCCCTTGGGAAATGCATGTAGATTACAATTGTGCAGATTAAGGAAAACAGTCTTTAAAAGTCTAATAACATTAAATGCACCACTGCATATTACTCTGTGCAAACATCGTACTTAAGCTGCACTGTGTGCTTCAGCAAACTCTCACCTCTTCTTTGCACAAAACTACATGCACAGTCTTTTAAAACACAGAAGAAATCAGCATATACAGAACAGACTATCAAAACACTGCTATTTGAATAACAGCTTCCACATATTGCCTACAGTTTGAGTGGTTGAGAAGGTACAATTGACAACAATAACTTAATTGTATAAGAACAGAAAGACAAACCTGAACCTGCTGAAAAGCTTTCAGTCTCTTCTTGAATCTAGAAGGTAAAACAAAATCACATCCTCGAGCTAGCAATGCCAATTCCTTTCTTAGATCAGGATCTTGTCGCAAAGAAATCTCCTTTATCCTCATGCTTTCGGATTTCATATAATGTCTCTGTGTGCCAGTCCAGGCACTTGAGTCCCAGTAAATAGCAGGGCTGTTGTATTATCTCTCAGTGCCGCTTAAAGCAGCAGCTGTGCCCGAGTTCTGGGATATTATAAGAGTCGGCTCAACTTCACCCGCTCCATACATTAAAGGGAACTTGGCTGGAATTGCAAAAACAGATTGGGAAGTCACTTTGGGGGCCTGCCCTTTCATCCAGGCATTCCAAAGTCTAAATGGGACAGTATGGCAAATGAAAACCGCGTTTGGAGGAGCATCTATAAAAGCAGCTTCCAATTTTAAAAAAGGCAAGCCCTACAGGAATGCAGAGAGGCCAATCGTGGTTATTTTCTAGCTTCCTCCTCCTCCCATCCCCCTCAGCTTTCCCTTCTGTCACAAAACACTCACTGTCTAGCTTCCATGAAGTACCTCACCGAAGGATAAAGCTTATTACACAGCAATTAATTCCTATTAAAGGTTTTCATTCTTTAGTGGGAACCCTATTACACTGGGACAATGAAGGCAATGACAGAAAAAGCTTCAGACAGGTTTTCAGAATGGCTTATGTAATCAATACATTTTTTTTGCATTAATCTATATCTAAGTTACTGTATTTCAAGAATCTAAAATTTTAAATGTTAAGACAAAAACCACAGCAGAAATTAAGCTAATGTTACCATACTGCAACACTGCTCTAAATCACGTTTTACCAAAAGATTACATTAGAGATATAAATGATGTCACAAAATTTGAAAACAAAAATGGCAGGATACTTTTTTCTTAAATAGTTTTATAAACATTAACGTCCACATACTAGATTGCATACCTGTCACATTTCACTAGCATTAGACTCTTGCTACCACTGTTTTCAGTGTATTGAATCTCAAATACATTTTACGTGGATGGTGAGGCTAAGTTTTAGTACACATCAATATTCTTCATGGAAACAGAAGTCTGATAAGCTTCTGTGAAAATTAAAGTGACCTTCAGTTCCTTCTCCTTTACAGTTTTAGGTACATTAACTTATAACTAGTGGAGTTTTCACATTTTAAATGGATATACCTTTACCATAGCAATCATTAGGAAATGCTGCTATTTTGATGGAAATTTTTTTTCCAAATAGCACCATTACAGTTATGAGTATGGCAACTCTTACTATTCCAAGCTGTGAATCCTGTTAGCACCTCTAAATTCTCTAAAGATAGAGGTGTTGGCTGTTTATTACCTGTACCTTGTCATGCACAAGTTTACTTACTAACAGCGTAAAAGGAAAGACCTGGCCAATCTACTCTCTTTTCATCCCTCTTACTTTAAATAAAGCAATTTTTTTGATTACACAAAATGTACACAGCCCAAAACAACTCTTTCACCACTATGTCAGAGATTTCATTTACTGGATAGCACTATTTCACTCCCACATCATCTTTAGCCCTATTTATCCATTCATAGCCGTTCTATATGTAACACTGTATGAAAACCCCACAGTAAATATCCTTGTTCAATTAAGAAAAGGAAACTATGAAAAAGTGCTAGTGAAACATTATTTGTCTTAATTGGATCTTTTTTTTTTAGTTTATCACACACTTTTAGAAAGTAAATTGTGGCAAAACACCTGCTTTCTTGGTTTTAATTTAGTATCCAGTCCCATCCCCGCCTCCCGCTTCTTTACTGTAGCTCGTTATGAAGATATTTATTTCTTTCGGAAGTGGGGGAACAAGAAAGGAATTGACAAGGCAAGAGTCAGACATGTTGTAGTTGGCATGACCAGACTATCCAACTGCATTGAGCAAATCTGGCTGTCACTCACTGTCTTTTAGGAAGACTAAATCAACTAACCTGGGATAAACCTTGGCCACAGGGAAGTCAACAGAAAACTGGGCATGCAGTACACAACAGCAGCATGCCTGGAACTTGAGATGAAGGACTGAGGTGTTAGAGTAGGAGAGGAATCCTATTCTGGCAACAGATAACCATTCCAGACCAAAATGTGGAAGGTCATGAAGGTTGTATTGCAAGGCAGATTGTGTTTCAGGTTAGGCAGAACAGGCCTTACTTGAGGTAAGGAAAGGCATCTTCTCACCTAAATTGCTATTTTCATCCCTTTCAACCAGGTGATGCACTTCCATTTGCTGCTACATTCACAGTCTTATTTGATGTGGCTGTATTATGTCTTTAAGGTGATGGACTGTCACACGGAGAGCTAACCTAAAAGAGCGAAGTGCCAGTCTGGAACCTAAAAGGCCTGGAGCTCCTGAACCTGCTGAAGGAGCCTCAGTAACAAAGAAACATTCTGCACTCCATTTTTGAAGTGTGTATTTCCCTCCTTTATTCAAACAGAACTCAGAATCCATCATAACTTAACCAGCAAACCAGGTTCAGTATTTTGAATATTCTGCATTGCTTTGTCATAATATTACTTCATTGTTCCATTGTTAGTATAATATGTTTTAGCACTATAGTTTCCAACCTAGTGGTCATTTATATACCTGGGTATTTGTTGTTCACAGGTTGCAATTGCCATTTTTACCATCTAAATGGAAAAGGGGTTTGTATTGCCACATTTAAGGAGACTGAGCATTTATAAAGCAATGTGGTCATAAATCCCCTAAGATCTGTTTTAACTTTTTCCGTCATGAATTAGTCACAGGGGAAAGTCAGCTTTCATCCATATTGAACTTGACGTGTTCTAGTATTACTTTTATTCTAAATCTGAATTCTCTCCAGTGAAAGCTAAGGCAAAATCCTTTACTGGGTGAAGGTCTGGGTGCCAGCCATGAAGCTGTTCAAGTATCCTGGCAGCTTATTATTAGCTAGATAAACAAACAGGGGGAAGATGCATGCTCAGAGCTTCCTTCCAAAGCTAAAGATACACACTATGAATGGATTGGACTCAAGGGACTGTGGCCAAAGAGTTTACCACTTTAACAAAAACCTGAACATACACAAGAGTAACACAACATAAATAACACAATATTCTGGGTATTGTAGAGGAAATCCAGTCTTGGAGACTACTTTAAAAACTCCTATTTTATTTATATTTGCCTAGCAAATATATTTTATTTATATATTTGCCTAGCAAACCAGAATTTCTTGTCAGAAGCATATACCAACAGTATGTTAAAGTCTTAAGAGATTAAGTGGAAGTGACCTCAAATCTGGGAAAAGAACCCCAGCATTACAGGAAGCCCCCAAGAAAATAATTTTCAGCCGTATAAAATCTTTAGTTGCTGGAGTCCAGTCTTCAACCCAATAAAACATGAACCAAGATGACAGAAAGCCTGTTTGGCTTCTGGAGGAAGTTCAAATAAGACTGAATAGCCAAGCCCAATGGCAACAGCATGGAACCCAACAGCATCCCTCAGCCTGTCATGATGCAAAAACTAAGAGCAGCTTCGGGGTTAACTGTGGAAAGAAAATTGTTTTATCTCCAAATCAGCCAATGTAAAGGGCTGATATGCAACTAAGGCAACCCTTTACAAAAGTAACTTAATAGTGAAGGGCAGAACACTGCAGTCAAGAGAAGTAAGGCAAGGTTGCACCTTTTCAATACAGAAAAAATAATATGGCATGACTAATGTAGTATTAAAGATATATTCCAGAGGTTTAAAGTGGAAAGAAGGCACTAGTATAAACAAATAGTTCAGGAAGACATGCAAGAAGTCATTCAGCTAAGGATGCTTGCTAAAACCCAGCTACTATGAGGCAAGAAATACAAAGAAATTACATAAATATACTAGAAGACAAACAAAAGAAACAATTCTTTGCTAGACTAAGAGAACAAGCAAACCCAAACCAAACAACCCTGAAATGCTGAGTTCTTTTCCCCCCCACCTCAAAAAACATTGTGACTAGACTACCACCATTATTGAATGTTATCAAGAATTATTTCTAAACCAGATAATCCATACCTGGCCTTTGCTATACTGAAAGATCCTGAAACTAACTTTTTGCTAGCAAATTCCCATTTGTAACTGCTGTGCATGAAAAGAGAATAAGAGGACAATGCATTTGTGAGCTGAACAGAATAACACGACTATCCATCCCTAACTGTCCTTTGGATGGGAGTCATCCCTTTTCAGCAGTACACTCACAACAGCCAAGGCAGCTAACACGTACAATGTGTACATAGCAGATGGAATCAAGTTATTAGGCTCAAATTGAACAACTAGTTATGGAAACTGATTGCTTTAAAGTTATGGACAGTGTTGCTGGAGCAAGTATGACATACTGATGAACTGCTAGATGTTGACAATGTGCAGTTAAGAAATCTACCTTCACAAGAAGAAACTGATCCTTTGCCCTTGGAAAGGAGTTCATGTGCATTTGAGCCTAGATACATAATTTTTTTCTTGTAGGATGCAATGCCTCCCCACTGGAATGGGAAGTCTTGCACGTAAATGCCTTCTTGAATGATTATTTAAATTTTCCAGTACTCTTGGATTAGACAGAACAATGCCTGGCAGTTCTTTCCACAGTAGTTAAGAGAATCCAGAATTCTTTGGAGGCAAGACTGAGTAAGTAAAAAGACAGCAGTTAGACGCCAGATGTGTGGCCATGTTAGTAGGCCAGGAAGGAGCGGCTGACCAGATTTTCTGCACATTACTAAAAGAAAGCCATGTATGAACACCACAGTATGGGCCATTATCAGATTACAACCAAGATAAGATACATTTCACCTTGCTATGATTACACAGCCTGGACTCCAAAGACATAGCAAGGGCCTTTTTCAGTTGGTTAACTGCATCTGACAGACTAACTTCAGCAAGCATCAATAAGTTATAAAACCAATGCCAGACAATAAAGGAATGGTTTACAAACCTTGAGAACAATTCTCATGTCCTCTGCAATCTTAAAAAAGTCACTTCACATTTTATTTATCTGCGTACAGCAGAAACAGAATTTTAAGGGAAAAGGGTTGCTGGAATAGTTCTGCAGATGGAGCCTATTTACTATTCATGATCTTCACATGACCCTATCCATCGGATCATGAAAACCAGGACCACCCAAATAGACGCTGATGAGGTGAGTATTAAAGAGAGAAAGACAAAAAATATACTATGGATTACACAAATTAAAGTCATATTTCCTCTATTAAGATGCTGTGTTTTTACATTTTAGATTAACTGTGATGCTACAGAGACTATCCACAGCTGAAGCTACAGTCCACAATATATGCACTTGTAACTTTACCAACATAAGCCTCTGAATGGCAGACTTAGATTGAAATTAAGAATCAGTTTAGGCTGATTCAGAATGCCACAGATTTTCCTACAAGAGACAGCAGCTTTTACAACCAAGTCTAATGATATGCATTATGGAACTTTTCAAAGTCACACTGGCCATTTTGGATATTTAGTAATTTCTAGATTGTTATTTACATTGTGTCACCTTAATTTAGAAGATGACAGTAATTTAGAAGTCTGGTATTAAGGACATGAATGACATTTTATAACTGTCCAGCAATTTATTTAAACATTGTATAAGCTGTTCATTACTTCCATTTTTTGGACATTAACTGAATGTTCAATTAATCCTTTCAAAAGCATCTTTTCGCAAACTAGAATGATTGGTGCGTGGAAGTACAACTACTACTTTAAATCCAGCATCAGAAGCTAACTTCCTGTAATTTAGTCCCTGAAATCACAAGACAATAATTTTGAGTCAGTGACAACTGCAGGACAGCTTCGTGCTTATGATTTCACTTGAGATTTCCCTCCCTGAAGATCTTAACACAAAACCAACAAATCTGAAAGCTTAAGACACCGACTTTATCCTACAAGTCTGTCAATAAAATCACAAATGGCTAATTTACCAACCCAAACCAGGATTTCTGATAGAACTTCTATGAAGACTTACTCTGAATCTAATACTATTGTCTTGGTGTATCAGTCTGAAAGCATTGCTGATACAGGAAATAGAGGCAACGGAAACTATATTGATTTCTACAGAACTAAATGGAAAGCTGTCCAAAATTGCAAGCAGGGTACAGTGCCAAAGGACAATGCAAAGAAAGAAGGCAGAGCAAAGAAGGTGGTCACTGGTAACCACGTGATCTTTAGCTTCCACAATAACCAAAAGCGCAATCATTACATACGAAGAAAAAAGACCCAAGAAATTAGACATCTTACAGAGGCAGACCACCACAAAGACATTGCCAGAATGGGAGCAGTACTCCCGACTTTCCTCCAAACTCCATTACTGTAAGTCTTATTGTGAATTTTTACATATTTTTTCAAACATTCTAGAAAAATTGTTCTAAAATACTAGGCTTAAATTTGTCACTTGATAAATAAGCAAGGAGTCAAAATTTAAGGTGGTGTTTTTAGTATGTTAAAAGCAAGTAAGAGAAGAAAATTAATGATCTTTTGTTTAAAATCTGATATTACGACAGGAGTCTTGCAGCATTTGCTGTAAATGACTAGTCATGAAGATTTAACAGGTGGAAGAATAATCTAGTTCATCATTGTTTCAATATTGCATAATTTGCATAACTAGTTTGCTTTACCTTTTGGTAAAGTATGCCACAAGGATTATTATTTACAATGCATCAGTATTCATCATATCTACTAGAAATATTAACAAAATTTAGAAGATTTACTGTTTATCAATATAAATCTAGCTTCTAAAGAAATAAAACTCATTAGAAACTGTTCTCCTGAATCAAAAAAACCTGATAAAGTCAAGCCACTTGATAAGTTCTACAAGCCTTGTTTTGTCAAGAAGGTCAAGCTGAACCTAATTCACATTGAGCACATCTTGCAAATATTTGGCAATGACTTCCTTGGCACCCACTCAATGTTTCCCCTTACTTTTTCCCATGTAGGCTTCATGGACATTTTCCTTTTAGACTTCCAGCCCATCCCACTTAACCTGAAATCAGCTGAAGTTCCTAGTAGGATCTGCATAGAACAACCATGCAAGGCTAGTTCCATATGAAATGAAACTAAACAGCATGCACAAGTTTAATGGGACACATATCCCAAGAGGTCATCCTTCCTGCAAGTACCTGTGGTCAAGAAACAGTACATGGGTGGCTCTACAGTTTCTAGCTGTTTTTCACATGATTGTTATGCAAAAGGGTCACATCTAACAGTAAGTTCTGGAACACACTTTTAAAAACACGTCTTGGTCACTGTAGCTTCAATGGACCCATTTTAAGTTGTATCTGCTGTTTGCAGAATACAAATTAATCTTATCTACCAGACATTGGTACCATGTGGTTAACTGGAAGACAAGAACACCACATTAACAGCCCAACACAAAGGAGTTATTTATATATTATGCCACACTTAAAACATTAAATTTAGTAACCATTAGTTGCTGACTGTGAAAAACAATGAGTATGCTTAATTAGCATCTTCTTGAATCAATGCAACAACTTAAATATAATGAAAGCAAGGCAACTTGAAGACAATTGTGTGTGCAAAACCTCTTAATTTGCCAAGACTCAATCTAATTTTACCACTGGAATTTTGAAGATTTTTCTCATAACATTGCTTGCTGAAAAATCCTGTGCAGCCATTGACTAGGAAACAACAGTAGAAAAACTAGTTCACTGGATGAGCTGCATTTATGATTTTATACTGAAGTAAGCCCACACATACTTTTGACCCCAAGTTTATTTCTTGCTGACAGAGTAAATGTAAGGCATATGAAGAGGTTCTCAAAAAAAGGTTCTCAAGCATCCCTGAATGGGAAAAAAAAAAGAGGCTATCACCTCTATATCAGTACCTAATTTCCTCATAGATTGGATATCCATTAAAAAATACACTGATGTAAATGACTGATGTAAAGCTGTAATTAAGTTTACTTGTTTTGAAAGACTGAACAGAGAAGTAACTGGAAGTAATGATCTGTAAGCTATGATATAGCTTTAAAAGCAAACAAAAAAAGTTCAAGTGTCAGTTACTCACAAAGGTGCGACTGTCATTAATAAATGTCATAATTCAAAACTGAATTAATTTTAATCATCCTGGATCAGGATTCAGGTGAGCTTCAAACTTGAAGAAAGCCACACAAATCCAATTTCTATTTCTCAGTATTAGAAATACCAAAAACTTTAAAGACTGGATGCAGCATATAAAAATAAGAGTTTCTTGTAGGACACAAGTGCAACTGCCACTTTGAAAGAGGACAAAAGTTCACTATTTTTTGAATAAAGCACCAAGTGTAAACAAAATCAATATAACTGCTAACAAGAGTAACATTTACATGCCAGGGTAACAAGATACAGTTAGAATAAGGAGAACTATCAAAACCATGCAACAGTGAGTAACTTTCAGTTTCTCAATTATAAATAAAAAGAACAGTTCTTTAATCAGGATAATGGTTCTTCTATTCCAAGCTATTCAGTACAGCAAAGCTTAAGTTGAATAACACAACATACTACCAGTGCTGCTTATGTTTACTACTATTATGTCACCCCACTCAAAACTAATAATGATTTTACAGGAACACCTATAGCTGCACTCTTCCAGACTTTAATATGAACTTTTGCCTGCCCTTCCTTTGTTGGCACCAGAGAAAGAGCTTTACTGAGATCACACTAATGCTGACATCTCTCATAGTACCCAGTTATCATTGTAAAAGTACATCAGTTTGATACCAGGTTATTTACAGTCTTCCTTAAAGTCATATGCTTGAGTTGAAAGCCAGGTCCACCGTCCTCCCCACTTAGTGATAGGACATGGCACTACTAACACTATCTTTGCATGATACAGAGTTAGGGAGTGCCTGTGTTAGACCACACAGCACAACCTGGTGTGCTGAGCAATGCTAACACAGCTCACGCAGCCCAGGCTCTGGAGTTAACAGTGTTTCTGGTACGAACCTGTACGAGGCAGCAATTCAGACCCAGACACCTTCTAAGATGATACCCTCTACCTCGAGCTCTCAGAATTAATTTGTTTCAAAAAACAGCTGTTAAATGTTATTCAGACTTCAGTCAATGTTAAAAGGTTTCATTCTAAAAATGAAACTCCCTTTAAACTAAAATGGATCATGGCAGCACCACTATATTTAAATCAAGTTACTGATTACAAAAATTTGGCAAGAATGTTATTCATGATAAAGCTAAACAGCCATATATTAAAGAAGTAAAAACATTTACAAGTTACAGAAATAGGAGGAAAATGAGCTTTAACTGCCAGAGGATAACATGCAGGAACAATATGCTTATCAAATAAAGGATATAGTGAAACCACTTCAAGAAGTACCTTTATAACAAAGGTTGACCCTGCAGAGAAATGGAAAATAACTTTGAAGTATTTCTGATTATATCACATTCTCTGCACCACCATCCCACAAAATGTCCATAGGGAATTCTGTGAATTGCTTCCCCAGATGCCCTGCACACCTGCTGGTCAGGAAGAAACATCTTGCCCGTGGCACCTTTTAGGCCTTCGGGACTGGCATTATTTTGGACAGTGTGATGAACAGTGTACAATTGTGTATGCCCCATTTGTTTAGGATAATCTAGAGTCCCAGAAACACTGTCAAACCTATCTACAGTTGTGATAAGGGTTAGAAGAAATCCACAGCAGCTATCCTTCTAGTTTCAAAATTACAGCTCTAGAATTTCTTCAGCAATACACTCAGAAAATATTTTGGACTTGAATGCTGAAATTTTTTCGTCTCTAATATTTTTGTTATTTGACGCATGTAGTACATAGAATACACAGGCCTACTTGCAGAATACCAAGTGCTAGCAAGCACTTCACATCACATAACCAAAGTGACCGGAACTCTGCAATTAACATGTTTACAACAATGGGTACAGTCAGATATCTGCCTCACTGTGAATGGCACCATGCAAGTGAAGCAAAGTACCTCCCATAAAGGAAAGAAAAAAATCTCCAAACAAACGCTGTTTTGTTTTCATTTGCATTAAAACACACTGAAAGATGAATTTTCATGGTAGAGTTCTGAACAGATTTTAAAATGTGCATTTGGATTAAGCCAACAGTTTACTCTCAACATGGCTTTAATGACCTGTCCAGATGAAAAAATTCCATAAAGACTATGTAGGTTCTTTCATTATTGGAATAAGTACTTTTGACTTGCTAATCAGGGGAGGGCTTCAATTATCTTGAAAGACAGCAAATTCTCCTCTGACAAGACATCACTGTTTCAGCTAAATACATAGCTACTTCTGAATTTTGGATAGAAGTATAGCCCACAGGCTTCAATTACAAGCTAATCTCTTGAAAAAAGCAAAGATCTCCTTGAATACAGTAACTGACAGCTACAGTACATTTAATGCTGTTTAATGGTTGCCATCAGCACACCAACTTATTTTGCTCATATGCTACTGTTTAAAGTATAAAAGATTACACATCTAATTAGATTCTAATTAAGAATGCTTTCTGTTCAGAAAAACACGTTCTGCTAACAAGTACAGAAACCTGTATCATGAAAAAGCTGTTTTTATACACATTCATATTTACTTCCTGGTAATTACTTAAAGATGGTAGCTTTCTGTTATCATCTTTATTGTTTGGTATCCTTCAAAAAAATTGCAGGAACACTTTAAGAAACAGGAAAAAGGTATATAGCAGCCTTACCCATAATCAAATGCAGTGATTTAGCTCAGTGACACTGAAAATATAACATGCCAAAGTAAGTTAACTGTTTGTATGCTGCCTTATTAGACTTCCAGTACACAATGAGAAAAAGTTTAGTAAGATGCCCAAGTTGACTTACAAAGTCAAAACAGAAATAATTCTCCAGCTCTTTTTGACTGGATGTAAAAGCCTTTTCCTAATAACACCCTTATGCACAAAGAGCTAAACATATTTACTTTGACCATTTTCTAGGACTGCTATTTAGAATTTAAATCTGTATTAGCTTGTACTGTAGGTCCAGTATCTGAAACATTTTCTTCCACTTACAGAAACAAGATGAGGGCCTCACACTTAAAACTCACACGAGGTGGGTAAAACCATTGTGGCTTGATCTGAGAAATATAGTAAGATGCACAACAGCAGAGGCATTTGTTTTGACACTGCGTGAAAGTAGTTTGTGGAAGAAAGTGGGGTACATTGTGCTTTCTAAGAGAAAATACACTGCCATGGCAGAACATGCAATTCTTGGTGGTATTTAAGAGCTGATGCCAGCTGCAAAAGCAATTTACACTTAGAGATTAAGAAACTTTTGGATGAAGATTCAGTTCACCTAAATAAATTTCTATTGCTTGGAAATTCCCCCTCCCCAAGCTACTCAAGCAACCAACAAGCTAACCTCTCTAGGTTCTCTCTCAGCACTATACAAACAATTCCAATTAAGTCAAGGATGTTACTCTTCATTAATCTCTTCTAGTTCTTCTTTATGGGATTTACTTCAAGCAATCAACCAAGACACATGAAGAGAAATTACAGTACACAAGTTAGCGATCAAGTACAGTAAATAACAGTGGGTTTCCACAGAAACTCTTCCTTTGCTTGCTTTTATCTGATAAAAGAATAAAACTGAGCATCTGCTGACTTTCTGCATTTCACTAGAACAGGAAATATAATAGTGTGAACAACAACAAAAAAGTAAACCAATCGCCATGCCCTGCTCTCTGGCTGGTGATTATACATAAACACAAGTCCCTATTATTGTACAGTCAAACTAGACAAACAGTAGACTGGACATGTGGTGTTTTGGAGCTAAGAAATTGTCAAACTAGATTTGAAAATTAGTATTTACGAAACCAAGAGATCACTTTAAATGTTAAAGTGCAAAATAGTCATGCTGTTACTCCTGTGGGTTAAAGGGTAAGTCTATACACTCAATGCATATCAACAAGAAACAATAAATAACTGATACTCTTAGACATCCCAGCCTTATCCTCTCTACCCTTACCCAACTGAGCAGGCTTCCCTGGGATAACAGGTTTGGACACTGTAATAAGTTAGATACCAAAGTGTATAGAGCAATTGGGAGTTACAACCTCTTAAAATTTTCCAATACTATTAAAATATGTTAATTTATACTCCTATAGCACAAACAGCATATGTCCTTATGAATGTCATGAAGTTATGAATACAGTCCTTATGAATGTCATGAAGTTCAGCAAGGTCAAGTAGAAGGTCCTGCATCTGGGACAAGGAAATCCAAGCCAGAAACAGGCTGGGTAGGGAATGGATTGAGAGGAGCCCCGAAGTGGAGGACGTGGGGATGTTGCTGGGTGAAAAGCTCAACATGACCCAGCAATGTGCACTTGCAGCTCAGAAAGCCAAACATGTCCTGGGCTGCATCAAAATCAGCTGGCCAGCAGGGCAAGGTTGGTGATTCTACCCCTCTGCTCTGGTGAGATCCCAGCTGGAGTGCTGTCCCCAGCATAAGAAGGACGTGGATCTGCTGGAGCAAGTCTAGAGGAAGATCACAGGGCTGCAGTACCTTGCCAAAGAAGACAGGCTGAGAGAGTTGGGGTTATTCCACCTGGAGAATAGAAGGCTCTGGGGAGAACTTAGAGCAGCCTTCCAGTACTTAAAGGGGACCAACAAGAGAGCTGGAGAGGGACTTTGTACAAGGGCACGTCGTGACAGGACAAGGGGAAAGGGCTTTAAACTGAAAGGGTACATTTAGAGCAAATATTAGAAAGAAATTATTGAAATTCTTTACTGTGAGGATGGTGAGACACTGAAACAGGTTGCCCAGAGAAGCTGTGCATCTCCCATCCCTGGGAGTATTCAAAGCCAGGCTGGATGGGGTTTTGTACAACCTGGTCTAATGGAAGGTGTCCCTGTCCGTGGCAGGGTGGTTGGAACTAGATGGTCTTGAAGGTCCCTTGCAGTCCAAACCATTCTATAATTCTATGGTTGTTGATCATACATAAGCAACACAAATTTGTCAGTCATCACAACATTCACTATCCAGTTTTGTTTTTACAGTTTATGAAAAGAGCTAGAAACTAGATTGAACTGAATTGCAAGCTTAAAAAGAATATTTCAGGTTGGGGGCAGGGTTGTCATCCTTGCATAGAGAGCATTGTCTGTTATAAATAAAGAGCTCATTAGGAAGGAAGTCCTGAGTGTACCATGCAGTACCAAAACAATTACTTTGTTAATATGCAGATCCAGTGAAGGCAAATTTGAGTCTTGTACTAACAACAGTGCCTGGTATCATTAGACAAAAGGAATATTTGCAGTCAAGGCAGTATGTTATAAAAGGAACACAAACACAGGACTTAAATTCATCCACAGTTAGATGGCAAGGACCCAAGATAATCTTATGGAAGCTCCAACCACCTATCCACTAACATCAGTGACACACAAACATTGGTATTTTAGGTTCAGTGCAGCTGCTTCAGTCCACTCCTGATAGTTTCCTCTGGGGAAACTATTTACTTAAACTATTTGCCAAAACCACAAACACAAAAGTCAGCTCCATTTAAACAAATAAATCTAATAAGAAACAAACTTACTTCTTTAGTCCCTGAGGATCGACGCGTTGCTCTGACATTAGATATGTGCCTTGAGCTAGCTGGAGTTGCCAATGGAAGAGTAGAAGAAAGCTGAGGAGGACTCAAAGACATCAAATGCAATCTGGTATCTCCTAATATGCACTGCTTGGAATTGGAATTTTTACTGGTGAAGCTCTCATTTTTACTGTTTCCTGAATCTGCATTACCAAACTCTGTTTTCTCCTTATTGTTGATTCTTCTCAAGCAGTCCTTCAGTGTTAGCTGAGTTGCAGGCTGACTCAACCAGCACAAAAAGAGTTCATCCACCTTCATTTTCACTGCAGGTTGCAGAACTTTTCCAGGTGACATTTTCTGCCAGTTCCCCTGTTTTGTTGGTTCAAATTCAAAGTAAGTATTTGACAATCTTATAAATATTCCATTCACCTTTCAGCGTTTCACAGGCATTATTTAACAAAGTGTTAATATTTATTCTTTCAAGGTACCAACAGAAGTTCAGAATTATATTTTAACGTGTGACTTCAACAACATTTTATAAGTGTAAGGCAAAAATCAGAGTCAATTCCAATAATTTCTTTTAAATAATGGATAACTTCTTTTAAAAGCATACTGTGTAAATGGTGGAGACTAGAGAACAAGAAACTGCACTTGGGCTTTCTCAAAGAGATAGCTAACAAATATTACAAATATCCTCTAAGAATATGTTTTAAAAACATATGTATTATGAAAAATAAGACTTGAAAATACTTAAAATTGAACATACAAAGAAGTAAATATCTAAGCAGTTCATGCTAAATCCTGGTGATAGAACAAATAAGATTTAATAAGCAAGTCTTTCAGTCAAGAGATTTAGAATGAAGACTGAATGGTCAATTTCCATTCTAAGGTCGTGACAGGGACTTAAAATCTAGCATCCCCCCATGTGAGTGATTCCCAAAGCTTTGTAACTTGGTATTTTAAAAGCCTCCTATTTGACACTCACTTTTACAGTTTTTCAAAACGAATGCAAAATCCAATGTAACTCAAGAATTGCGACAGTGTGATTTCAGGTTCCGTTACTCACCTGAAACAAACAGGTTTTTGGTAGGTTTTTTTTTTTGTTTTTGTGTTAGAGAGACAGAGGAGTGGAATGAAACACTGAGAACAGAACCAAAGTTACCATAAAGATTTTCGGCATCCAATTACTTAACGATTTGGTGCTGTTCAAATTCAAATCTACGCTTCCTCACGTTTGTGGGGTTTTTTTAAGCCCTCCACAGAATTTGATCTATATGCATAAATCATATGATAAAAGATATATGATTGATGACCATAGACGTCTCTTCCAACCTAAATGATTCTACATACAAATACTTGGCCAAACAAGCTTTAAAACAAGCACTTCGATTTGGAAACGAGTAACACCTAGCAAGCGAGCATCCTACTAAAACTTCAAGCCCATCCTCGTCCCACGGCAGAACTAGAAGCCTTGTAACACTGCACCACCCAAACTTTCCAAGCCGCTGGAACTTTTCCGTTCAGTTATTCTGTTTCTGAACACGAAGGCCAACTCGTTTCCCTAGTTTTTTTTTTTAAGCTCAGCACCTTCACGGCGCTGGCGGCTGCACTCAGCCATCCTCAAGCGCCATTCGCCTGGAAAGAAACAGTCCCGGTCAAGGGCCAGCCCGGCGCCGCCGCGGGCACGGGGAGCCGGCGCTGCGGCCACAGGCTCGCTCCGCTCGGGCCAGCCCCGCAGCTCGCCGCGCGGCAGCGGCTCGGGAGCGACGTAACTCCACAGCACGGCCACACTCACCTGCCCCGTCCCGCCTCCGCCGCCGCCCCTTCCCGCCGCCGCCGCCGCCTTCAAATGCGCGCCTCCTTCCGGCCCGGCCCGGCCCGGCCCGGCCGCCGCCATCTCGCGAGAGCGCGGCCCTTCCGCCCCGCGGGACGCGGCCGCGGGTCGCCATGGCGACGGCGGGGCCGGCGCGGCGCTGCCCTGGCCGAGCCACCGCGGTGCCGCCGCCGCCGGCGCGCAGCTTAGAGCTCTGACAAGCTCTCGGAGTGTTACGGGCGGGCTGCTCCTCGCTGGCTCTCTGAGAGGAGCTGGCATAGTGAAAGGTGAAGGGGCAGAGTGTCTCCTCGACAAGTTTGCTGATGACACAAAGTCGGGAGGAGTGGGCGGTAGTGCAGCTCTTCAAAAAGGACCTCGACAGCCTGAAAAAAGGGGGCAGAGAAGAGCTGTGTGGAATTCAAAGGCAGATGCAGAGCCCTGCACCTGGGGAGGAATAACCCTGGCACCAGCACAGGCTGGGGCTGACCTGCCGGGGAGCAGCTCTGCCGAGAAGGACCTGGGGGTCCTGGTGGACAACAAGCTGTCCCTGAGCCAGCAATGTGTCCTTGGGGACAAGGCCAGTGGTATCCAGGGATGCATAAAGAAGAGCATTCCCAGCAGGTCGAGGGAGGTGATCCTGCCCCTCTTCTCAGCCCTGGTGAGGTCCCATCTGGAGCGTCCAGTTCTGGGCTCCCCAGCCCAAGAGAAGTGAAGCTCCTGGAGAGGGTCCAGCAGAGGGTGACAAAGAGAATAAGGTGACAGGAGCATCTCTGTTAAGTGGAAAGGCAGAGGGAGCTGGGCCTGTTCAGCCTCGAGAAGACATGATTAGGAGAGGATCTTATTAATGTGCATAAATATCCAAAGAGGGGGTGCTGAGGAGATGGGTCCAGACACTTCTTGGTGGTGCCAACCACTAGTACATGAGGCAAGGGCCAGAAACTGATGCACAGGAAGCTCCACCTGAATGAGGAAGAATGTCTTTACTGTGCAGGTGACCACACACACTGGAACAGATTGCCCAGATTGCCCAGAGAGGTTGTAGAGTCTCCCTTGTGGAAGATGTACAAGAACCATCTGGATGCATTTCTGTGCCATGTGCTTTAGGATGACCCTGCCTGAGCAGAGAGGTTGGATCAGATGACCCAGTGTAATCCCTTCCACACAATTTACCCATTCTGTGGTTCTGTGAAAGTGAGCTGGTTCCATCTGCTATATGCTGTTAAAAGGAGAACACTAAATGATCTTTCTACACAATGGCCGTGGTTAACACTAATGTTACAGGATTGCAAATGACAGGATGACAGAGGAGGTGGAGGCAGTGACAAATAGAAGGATAATCCTCTTACTAAGAGAATGATGTGTGTCAATCTGTTTGCAGTCCCTTTTTTTGTACTGGAAAACATATACTGGGATTTTGTGGTTTTCAGCTTTTAGGGGCACCCCTTTGAAGCTCCCTGGGTGCGCTTATCAGTGGGATTTAGATAGTTGTCCATTGGCCCATATAGTTTTTACCTTTGGTATTTTTTACATCAGTGACTCATTGGTATTTTTACATCAGATTCCCTATTTCCACTGCACTTACTTTTCCTCGTGTGGCTACACTTCACTTTTGTTAATCCATTTTACATTCTGCCAATTCCTTTACCAGCAGAGACACTCCAGATTTATGGCAGGTTATTATTACAAATTGTTGGAACGTTAATGCTGTGGAAACGGGGCTGTACCAAACCGAAGATGATGCTGTCGTTTGAAGAGAAGGCTTGAAAATGCAAGTATGAGTAAAATATGGTAAGTGAACGAATGGGCTTGCTTTCTCATTTTTGGAAGCTTGTAAAGAAGATACAGAGATAAGAAAGGGCTGAGGAGAATCAAAAGCCAAGATGCTGTGAGAGAAATCTGGTACAGTCCAACACAATTACGTTTAGGTAATACCATAATGATATTTTGATAATTATAGTCATCTGGCAAAACCCAGTATTACTCCAAGTATATCACAAGGCTTTAGCTTCCACTGTAGACACTGAAATATATTTTCACAAGTCTCAAAATGAGATTCTGCACTTAAGAAGACATTGAAATTCTTGAGGGAGTCTCCACTTTTTGAAGTAGGGTAGTATTCTGTTTCCTGCCCATTGGTTGATGAAATTAGAAAATATGTTTTTGGAAAGCCACAGTGGACAAAATGGCATTTTTTAAACTGGAGTAAAACATTCAACATAACACAGCGGAAGCAGATGTCAAAGTATGGATAAATCTGTATATAATATGGAAGTAGCTTTTAAGTAGAGAAAAGAAATTTAAAACCCTGTGTTATGGATAGCAGCAAGATTTTTGGCAGAGAACTGAAGGGCTGAATTAAGAAGACTGATAACAGAGCAAGAGACATGGAACAAAGAGGACTTTTAAAACATTTTGAATGCCTTTGAAGCATTCCTTAGTGATGGTGTAGCCATCTGTTGATTGACATGTTGAAGACAGGTGGGAAGAAGGGGATCAGAGACTGACTTGACAGAGTTGTAGAGTTGGATATCATCTGCAAAGAGATGATGCCCTTTGTTGAAACTGGCAATGAGATCTCCCAGAGGAACATGAGAAATAAGGAAAAAAGAAATGAAAAAACCCTCTGAGAGATGCACACAGTCATAGTGTTCTCTCATGCATGCTAGTGTAGATTCAAAGCAATTCTAGCTCTGACTTCATTAGACTGTGTCACAGATAACATTGGTGTGAGAGAGGAATCAATTCCATCTGCCTTCTGTGAAGAAGAAAACACTTTGGGCATCCTCACCAGATTGTACCAGAACTGGTGATTGAGACAGATGTTTTGAACTTGTGTCTGGATGAATCAGGTCTACTCAGCAGTGTTTCTACTGCTAGGGGTGTGTGTTTGTAGAGATACAGAGGCTCAAACTTGGCCAAAAGTGGAGAAATACCTAAATTGAACCTCGTTGTTCAGATCTTCCACTGAGAATTGAAACTTGAAATTCTTTTTGGCTGCTATTTCCTTGTTCTTGTTTGACATGGTGAGTACAGAAGCTGAACCTTTTTTACGTTGCTTTCAATGTATGGAAAACAAAAATCTGTTCTAATGTCTTACTGTTTTTATGAAATGTATCCATCCGGTTTAAGGATGGTCTCCTTTAAAAATCCACTGAATAATTATTAAATATTAAAGTACCGAGCATGCAATATCCAACTGATAACTGAAAGTTTAGTGATGGGATCACACTTAGCATTGCTGTAAAAGACACAGACTATGCTTTAGGTGAGGCACTTGTTTAATAAGTGCAGCAGAGTGGTGCATTGATGTAACTTGAGGCAATTAATAACAGGAGTGCTTGGGCCTAACAGCCCAGTGCAGTGGAGTTAGTACACCATGCGGGTGTACTAATCCGTGTAGCACAGATTAGTACTCCCTCCATGCTGTGTGTGGAGGTACTAACCCTAGTGCAGAAACTGAAGAGCCACATCCAGCTCTTGTTGGCTCTGTTGCCTACAGCTCTTTCCTGATCTTGCTTCACTAGTATTGACTCAGCAAGTGTGATGTTAGCAGTACTGTCTATATATGTTCCTGGCTAAATATCAAAGTCTTCCTTTGCCTTTATTTGTCACTGTGTACAGTGGCACAGGGCAGTGGTGTTCATAAGGAATATTTCCAATCCTAATCAGCATTTTGCAGTGAGAGCTGGGCTTCTTTCTGATAACCTTGGGTCTGTGCAACTTAGACATACAGGTTATAAAGAGATGTCTCCAATCTCTCTGTGCTAAAGCAACATTTCTAAGGCCTGATAAATGTTATCCAGTGGTAAACATTTAACCTAGATCAGCTGTAACATGACTTAAAAGTGTTCCTCTCCACTACTTAATAAGAATCTCAATTAGTATTTGAGGTATACATAACCACATTTTAGAAGTCTAAAGTTAGACAGGATAAATGTGTTTGGAGAATTATATTTACTTGCTTGCACAGAGCTGTGTCAGATGTACTTTCATCCCGTCTCAAAAGCAGTCATCATCCTTAAACACAGTGGCAGGTTGAGGTGGAACATGTTCCTGATTTCTGTTGAACATGGATTTCTGTTGGATTTCTGTTGAACATGGGGTTGGTAATGGAGAAATGTTTTTGTCATTGCTGAGAAGGGCTCAGGCAGAGCCAAGGCCTTTTCTGCTTTTCCTACTGCCAGGCTGATGAGCAGACTATGGATGCATGGGACATTGTGAGCCAGGACAGCTGACCCCAACAGACCAAAGGGATATTCCAGACTATATGACATCATGATCAGTATATAAAGAGGGGGAAGGAGGAGGAGGGGCATGTTTGGAGTCGTGAATCTTGTCTTCTCATGTCTCTATGCTGTATGATGGAGTCCTGCTCTCCTGGAGATGACGGACCATCTGCCTGCCCATAGAAGCAGTGAATTAATTTCATTGTTTTGTTTTGCTTGTGTGCATAGCGTTTGCCTTTCCTCTTAAACTGTATTTATCTCAACCCATGAGTTTTCTCACTTTTACCTTTCCAGTTCTCTCCCTGATCCTGCTGGTGGGGGAGTGAGTGAGCAGCTGTGTAGTATTTGGTTGATGGCTGGGGTTAAACTATGGTAGCCTGTCACTCAGGGAAGAAAACTACAGTACCTCTTTTGAATGCTGCATTAAGCACAATATCCCATTTTGATTAGGCTTTTGCTTTTATAATTCTTTTATAATCCTTTTACTGATATATTTCACAACTTTGAAATTTAGGCATGTGAAGTCCAGTTCTAACCTATATATAGGCACTAAAATAACTGTGTCTCGATTTCCTGATGTGCTAACTTAGTTGGAAACAGGTGTGCTGAATGTCTCTGACAAACCAGTCACTTTTATTTAAGTTGTTGTTATTGAAAATTTTGGCCAGATGGGTTCATTGAGGTTGTGCTGCCAAGGTGATGTTCCTTGTAAACCTGCTTATGGTATGCAATCAGAGACACTTCAGGGGAGTGTAAATGTTACTTTCCATCAAGTGAAGGATAAAGTCTAACATACTGTCCCTCAGATTCCTAGTCCTGGTACTAATGTGGGAGGGAATTAAGAGGGTTTTGCATGCCTTATGCTGATGAATTAAGATAAATATTAAGAAATGAAGATAAATATTAAGAAAACGGTAGTAACTGGTAATCCATTGAACTATGTACCCATACCAGCTAACCATATCACTCCATCCTTTCTTGCAGCAACTTACCAAAAATAGAGCTGGAATGGTGAACTGCAGGTCATATGGCCTCCAGAAGTAGCATCATAAGCAGGCAAAAATATGTCAGCAATGCTGACTTGGTGCACATGCTTGGCAGCCAGCAATGCTCTCTGAAGAGCCTAATATTGAGATGTGAGGCTTGAATTTTCTGCCTCCTACCACCTTGAGGTAGAATACTGCAGTAATATGGAATCTGGTTGTGCTGGTGCACAATTCCTTAAGAGCAAATAAGAGATATAATTACAAATTCTTTTGTAACCTGCCAGCTTTCATCATGACTAGAGGAATTTAAACATTCTGTACTTGCAGACACATTTTGTTTCCTCCTTCTCACATGCACCATGTAGTTAGAATAAGGTCTTGTCCCAGGCTCTCTCCTTACCTGAGCAGTTGGTTTAATGCAGGAATATTACATCTCTGCAAGAAAAAAAAGAGTATAAAACGTTGATTCTGTAAGAGCAGGTGCACTACAAGCCAAAGAAGAAAATTGATTCAGCAGTTGTTTGCCATCATGTTTTTAGATTAATTCCTACTGCATATCACTGTAGGGCTCTAGCAATGAGCAGTTCTTATACATTTTACTGAATTACTGTTGGTGTGTTGGTTTTTTTCCACAGGGGTCTTGGACTTTGTGATGTTTACAGCAGTCCAGATGTGAAGGCTGGTTCTGCATTAAGTCACCCTGATCTTCTAATCCCAGGTTCACATACTTCTAGTGCTGTATTTTATCTAATGGTTTTATCTAGCATTGTATCCAGGTCACATGGAGTTTATGGAAAACTGCTTGAAATGCAGTCTCTGGGGTGGTGTTTAACAAGGTGTGCATGAGGATGTTTATGGGGTGTGAGAATGGGAGTCCATTCATTCTCCACGTTGAGTGTTACTGAGCCCAGTTCTCTTCTAACCTTGTCCTGGTGCAATCATTAAAGGGGAGAGAAGACTCTGAGCTCTTGTATCCAGCAGCCTGTAATGTCTGCCAGCTACTTGTCTGCTACCATGCCCAGGTGCTTGGCTCTTGCATCTCCATCACCTGGCTAGGACCCAGTCTGAAGAACTGAGACCTAAACTTGTTTTGGGATATAATCTACTTTTATTTGTTTCATCAGAGCAGTCTTCATCAGATTATCAATAGGGCAGCGTAAAACAGCGCCTCTACTCTTTTTCTACTTTGGCAGTTCTAAAGAAATGTAAATTGTGTAATGGACAAGTAGTATATTTCTATTACCTGGTATCCACAATTGTTTCTGTAATTACATGACTATTTATAGGGCAGGGTCTTGAATATCCATGTACATAAATACATGCAATAAATAGAAGCTGCAGTAAACCACAGAATTTTGCCAGCTACCACTGCTCTAATTAGCTCACGGAACTAAAAATAATTAATATAGTTAGTTGTTGGATTACAATACAATGAGAAGTACACACCTAATAAATCACATTGTTTTTATTATTATTTGCTAAATATCTGTCTGCTTGAGTAGTATTTTACAACGTTGGCTAAATTCACCTTGTGCTCTTCAAAGTCAGTAGCAAGATTTCCAGTTTTCATAATACTATGAGATCAGACACCTATGCTCTGGGGGGTTTAATTCACTGCTGCATTACTCCATTTACCAGATCTGATCTGCGATTTGACTGCTATTTTCATTCAGCAAAACTAAAAGATTAACTATTTCTAAATTTATGAGCTAATTAGTACACTAATACAAACCACATTTATAATTTTCCTGAGTTTGCTTAATCCTTTTTCATTACGAAAGTCAGTTCAGATGTCCGTAAAAGCTAACCGGAAAAAAAAAAGAAAAGTATTTGTTTTCATTTTCATTAGGGAAAAGTGAAAATTCCAAAAGATTCTGGGCAGACAGAGCCACATTCTTTTGCTCTCATTAAAGTCCTTTTAGTTACAGTAGTTAGAGGAGGAAAACACTGTGCAGCTCTAGGCATATGTCTGCAAGGTTGCCAACACCAATAATTTTATCACAAGTTTAATAAGATTTAGTGTTTTTCTTATAAAGCTCCAGAGTCCCATGATTATGTAATAATGTTATCTTCCATTAAATGTGCATGTTAAAAGGAATCCTTGTAGTTGCAAAGAAAGTATTGGAAATACAAAATTATTGGTTCAAAAATCCTAATTAAAAAAAAAATGACCCCCAGATTAATTTCTTTAAAAAACAAGATTTTAGAGGCAATCTCAGATTTTGAAAAGTGTTTATTAATCAAAATATTGTGTCAGTAGTGGCACTAATTCCAGCAGTATTGCTCTTTGAGTATTTTTGTATAGAATCTGGTGCTATTTTCTTGATATTCTTCTCCTACTCTAGAAACTTAAGACGCAGAAACCCTACACGTTTTTCTGATTTAAGTGCATCAGAATGCTGAGACGTAGGGTTAAGAGTTGGCTACATATTTTAGATATTGGAGCCAGACAGCAATTCAGTCTAATAATGTGCATGTCTACTATTTCCTGAAAATTTGCTGGTACATGACCCTTTATATGCATATATGTGACCCTACAACAAACTCTTTTATGTGGTGCCAAAAAATGGCATTAGCTTCAGCTGCTTTATTAAATTGCTACCCAAGCTGGCGTACATTCAGAGCATATCAGCAGCTCACACGTGCTGTGCCAGCTAACATGGGAACCTCTGCTCCTCTCCGGGCTCACTGGGGCTAGCACACAGATGAAGAACAAAAGCCTCGTGAGCGCTGGGCCAGAGTATTTAGCACACTGTCACAACCATGTTTGTCCTTTGGTCTGAAAGGAGCACTGGAGGGGCACTGACAATGGCTATCTTGAGCTGCTTTACTCCCCCAGTCCTCAGTGAGGCAGCATATCCAGCAGACAGGGAGTCTGGCTTTTAACAAGCATTTGTCAAATAGGCTGCAGCTGTGATGAACGATATTGTTCCCAAATAAATATTCTGTCCCAGAGACAAGGTTAGAGAAATAGTCCCTGTAATTAACATTTACCTTTTAATACTACCAGCTGAAAAAAGAAGTGAATGTGACAGCAGTCAGCAACTGCCAAGGTATAGATCCAATATGGGACTATTATGGAAATGAGAAAAGTGCATACTGGAAGAAGACAAAGCTTGCATAATGTTCCACATGATCCAGGGCAAAATAATTGCAGTTAAAGAATGTAATTTGAATGTATGAAGAGTATTCACAGTGGCTAAATTTATCTGGGTGATGCAGACTCCTCTGGGCTGGAGCTGGTTTTCTGATCTGAACTGCCCTCCAGAAGAGCCTGTTGGTATCCCTTGGTTGTGAAAGTTCCCCCATGGGGTTTAGTGGCCATAGGCTAATATGGCCTTTGGGAATTATCCCCATGGTAACATGAAACTAGCTTGTATTAGTATTTCAATGCTGCTGTTTCCTGACTTTTAAGCACTTCCTCCCATAGCTTGATTGTCCTGACTCAGTACTTAGCCCTTCTGCAAGGACTAAGAACTCTTCTGGAAGGAACAAGGTTGGAATAGAACTTTTCAATAAAATTAAAATATTTTTCCAATTTTCCTTTTTACTTTGTAGTAAAAATTGCTGTCACATGTGTCTTACACTTCTAATATTCCCATAGAGGTGTTCACAAAAGACATTCCAAATAACTCAGCAGAAGTAAACTCATGCAGTAAGTGTCCTTAGTTCTGGACCTTGAAATAATAGATTTGTCAGAACTATGCACTTGTTTTCCATCCTTCAGGACAAAGGACAAGCTTCTACTTGAGTTACTTGCAAATCACATGCTTAAATCCTCTTCTATGACATCTTAAATTAATTTTTGTGTTTCTGATTATATAACACACTCCAAACTGTGTATCTATTTGCTATGTATTCACTTTTACCTATAAAACAGTGCATTTTATTTATATTCCTGCAAGTCCTGAAGATGTAAGGGACCTGGGAAGAGTAGTTGGGCTCTTATTTTCTTGTTCATCAGTGTACCTATTAGTGACTTCCATAGCAGAACCACCCTTACGCCATATGGTGGTGCATGTAATGTTTGGTTCCTAAATTTCTCTTATGGGAAAGGTTGAAGAAATGTATTTTTTTTCTTTTAAATCTGGGGCTTGACTGAAATGAATATATTTGTGTTTCTTCTTAGGTTCAGCTCTTTGCAACTTCTGGTGGGTCACAGGTTCTTGCTAGCATTCACCATTTCCTGCCAATATCTCTTAATTTAAGATTTAGTTCAGCATTAAGAGCTTTAACTTGTAAGTATTTCTAAAAAAGCCATTATCCTTGATAGTCTGAGCACTCATCCTGCTCCTCAGAGTGCTTCTGTGCATACTTTTTCCACTTGCCTCACACTCCATCTTTACCCTGTGGCTGTGAAGCTGCAGAAGCTGATAAGGCAAACTCCACCCATAGGTTACTTAGAGAACATAAATTCCCTGTGAGCATGCCCAGCATCATGCAGAGCTCTGTCTTTCCTCAGGGGAAGATCAAGTCTGAGCACTGCTTACTTGTGGTGTGGAGGAAGGAAAATTGATGAAAAATGTTCTTCCCCAGTTCTGAAGGTGTGTCTGCCAGGTATGGGGAAGTTTCTCTGACGAGGAGATCCCCTCATCCTGCTGTCCTGGATAATGCCTGTGCACCAGGTTTGTATGTGTGAGGTGAGAGCAAGGAACATAGAGGAGGCACAAACTCTAGTACAGTCAGTAAGGGCAGCCTAGGACTTATTTTTAACACAGTGCCTTAACATTTAGGTTGCTGCGTCACATTTTTGATTAAGTGTTAGTGGTGCCTACAGTTAGGCATTCCTTGTGGCTTAAATACTCCAAATAACTAGTAAATAAATAACTGGTATGCAGTATGTGAAAACCAAACAGTGTAATTCAGTGCACCTCTAGACGGGAGGAAAGTAACTATTGGTGAAATTTTTAAACCAAACGAAATTTCTGCAGTGTCATTATACACTTGTTTTCCTGGAGACATCTTGTCCAAGCCCAAATGTCCAAGTAAGTTTCATCAATAGTGTGGTGCCAAGCCGGCGTTGTTCAAATCAGTTGTTGTTTTGGGGTTGAAATTCACAAGTAGCAAGAGGATTTTCCAAAATTAAATGATATTCCTTGGAAAGAAATGAGATACCTAATGACATTATTTGATAAAACTTTAAGGGATGGAAATGAAACATTGCAGTGGTTTAGTATATCAAACAACTTGAAGTGATTAAAAGGGCTGTGTTTCTGTCTCAAAAAGCATTTAAGACATATTAAAAGGCTTCAGTAACCCACAATTGAACATTGCAGGTACATACTGAGAACAGGTCTGTTTTTCCCCCAGTTTTGTACTCGTTCATTTGAGCACTCTTACAACGATGCCTGCATTTTCCCCCAAAGGTGTCTGCTTTTCACATCTTCTAACCTTCATAAATTCTTAATGTTTTACTATACTTTTTGTGGTGGAAATGTTATTGGTTAGATAATAAGAAAAAAACCCCAGTTCTACCATGTAATGTGCATTTTTTGCACCTTATGAGAATATTGAATAGACTTCATTATTTTTTTCAATACAAGTCTGAATTCTACCATTTGATTACCTGAACCAAAAGCATTTCAATTTGCCATCCATCACCCTGACCAGTGTAAAATGCTGAATATTCAGATTAAATTGGAACTTTTTTTCTATGAATAAGGAATTTGATTCAATTCTATAATATACAGTGTCTCTGGGGAGAGGAAATTGAGCTGAAGGTCGCTGAAGGCAAGTGAGAAAATTGTATTATCCAAATACAAAATTCTTTTTCTTATCATCAAAACCTGAAATACAGCCATGGGGAATAAGGGGGTCAAGAGAGAATTCAATTAGAGATGAAAATGGAAAAGGTGCATTTTTCAACTTACCTTTCATTTCTCCAAACAAGTGGCAGCAGTGAGCTGTATAGGGACAATGAAATATTTGTCAAGCATTTTTTTTTAAAAACCTTAAAAAACTTTTTTTTTTTTTTTTAAGTATAAATCAGGAAACATTCTCAATCGGAGACAGTAACATTCTCTCAAAGGAGACAGTGAAAGTCCACATGAACCTGGAATGGCCAATTTTTCATAGCCTTAACTGTTGCAGTTTTAGCTTGTTCATCAGTGGTGGGGAGAGGTACTGAATATCTAATTATGACAATTTGTATGGATAAAATTGTCTTGTTTAGAAAGACTTCTCAAACATTTGTAATCAGTTTTCTCTCTAAGTCAGTTTGTGATAACAATTTCTGCCCTTTTCCTTCCTTAACTCCTAATTTTAAATGATAAATGTTCAAAATCATTGTAAAAGTGTGATGGTGTTATGCCATAAAGATGCATAATTTTCTCTTTATTTTGAAGTTTCTCTTTATTTGTTTTAGTGTAGATACCAAGCACTTATGACACAAGCCAGATCTTGCCCGATGTGAAACACTGATCTTGCACCTGTGAAACACTAACAATTACAGATACAGGTGGTGATTTAGCCAAGAGCTGCTGTGCTTGCTCAGTTCTCAGCTGCATGACTGGGATCACTGCACTGTGTCTGCAGGGCAGGAGGTCTTGATAAAGGCCTCTGAGCTAATGTTGAAGATAATGGTAGAGGAAAGATTTCCAGTGAGATCCTGGAATGCTAATTTATCAACTTAAGCTCACTCTGTAAATTACAGAGTGATTTATAAAATCAGCTTGAGATATCTCAGCAGTTCTTATTCTATGTCTTTACTTGTTAGTTTAGTTTTCAGTCATTTCCTAAATATTTATTCTTTCCAAGAAAAAGTCACTATGATATTTACAGAAACCTTTCTTTATTTGGTAAGGGATAATCTTTAATAATTTATCTTTAAATATCCATTTATGGTCTTTCCAGTTAGAATAGATGGTGTCACATATAGCCAAACATTCAAATATATTTTCATTCTAAGGACCCTTTCATTCATATTACAACCACCAGTTCTGAACTTGGGTTTTCTCCAGTGTTGGCTAAAACTTAGTGAAGTTTTTATCATATTCTATAAAAAGAAATGACCTGGAAAGAAAATCTTCAAACTCAGTGTAATAATTCAAATCTGATAATTGCCTTTTTGGTGTATTTGTAATACTGTATAATTATTAAGTTGTGAATGCCCTACTTCTGGAAGTGTTCAAGGCCAGGTTGGATGGAGCTCTGAGTAACCTGGTCTAGTAAAAGGTGTCCCTGCCCATGGTAGGGGTTTTGGAACAAGATGGTCTTCCAGGTCCCTTTCAACTCAAGCCATTCTATGATTCTATGATTAAAAGCATACTATATTGACTATGAAGCTATTCTGCTCTTCAACAAAACAGTCTCCTTTTAAAAATCTGAACTGAGCAAGCCCAGCCTTGGTTCTTTAGTGGTGCAAGGATTGTATATACAGATGCACAATGAAGCCTTTTACCTCTTTGTGAGCACCTGCAGTTGGTATTGTTTGGAAGTGGAAACGACGCATTACCCACCACATCTCAGAACACATGACAGAGTTCAGAGTGATGAATTGTTTTCTCACAAATTCAAAGGTCTTTAAAACAAATGTCCATTCTCTGAACATTCTCTAAATTATCCTTTTCTTGTTACATGGGAGAGAAATTTCAATCTCTGTTTTTTTTTAATGTAAACCAAAATTATGTTTCAATTTTTTTGCCCTGTTTCATCTAAAACATAATAGACTATGTTATAGACACAGAAATGAGCTGGAGTGAGAATTCATTTTCTGTACATTTTTTTTAAGATTTTCTTATGAGCTGGTCTGCATTTTAAAGTGCCAGAACACCTCTATAAGCCTAGTACCAAATAGATTCACTGGCTTTCAGTGGAAGTGAAAGGGCTCTTCTGTTCAGATTGGATTGCAAGATTGGGGTCTTTGTAAAATAAAATGCCTACTAGATAGATCAGGACTGTCTGTATGTTACTTATATAATGCGATATGAATAATTTTGTTTAAGTGACAGAGAGTTTTATATTTTATATCTAATGAAATAAAGCTTACTCTAATTTTAGTTTCAGCCTGTCACAGGAACAAGAATTTCATCTGCAGTTGCTGAATTTTTCAAAGTGAAGGAAAAAGGACATTACACAGGTAAGATTATTCAGTCTAGTTCTGTTTGAATCTACTGAACTTCCTTCTATTTGACAAAATGTAAAATTAATGTTTTTGGAATCTGGGGACTTCAATAACCTAAGAAAATTAAAAAATAAAGGGAATTTTACTGAATTGATATAGGTTGCTAGAAGAAAATCAGCCTCTGGTAAAGGGAAGGGAAGAAAAATGATAAAGAGAAATCACATTGACAGAAAGCTCAAACATTATGGAAAACAAGTAGGTCAAAAGAGATGTTCAAAACAATATACCTTTGGAGTATATGTTATCAAAAGCATCACTAATTCTTTAGGCACAATGACACCTGAGATCAAGCAAATGCTAATTTGTAGCTAACCATTAAACAGTTACTTGGGTGATGGGAACAAAAGAATATATATAGTGCAGAAAATGAAACCAAGATTATTCAAATGAAAAGGTATTATACGAAAATAATAGAAAAGTAAATATAAAATGCACTTGATTTTTCAAAATAAACTAAAACCTCAATGTTTGGGCATCAAGTTCTTTTGGATTGATCTTCTGTAGAAATTTGATTATTAAATCCTAAGATATGGGAAAGGAAACTAAAACCAATGTCAACCACCTGGACTGTAGAGAGGAGCTTCCTTTTTTTAACTGACTTTTATGGACTGCTGGAGAATGAAGCAAAATAGAAGTTACGCAGTAAAGTGGCAGTTGGCCAGAAGCAAGATGTATCAGCAAACCTTCACTTCCCCTCAGAAGTATCGCTTTAAAAACAGATAGGTTGGAAGATGTAGGCAACAACAGAGGAAAAGTGACAGGGCTCACCCCCAGACTGGGGTGACCCCGAAAGATGGAAAAATCTCTCCTCCAACCCGTGCCTTCAAAGAAAGGCTCAGTAGTCTTCAGTCATCCGGTCTCAAGGTAGTTTATTGTATGTTATCTAAAAGATTTCTCCCTGAACTGCTGCAGTTCGTTCAGCAGTCAGGCAAGGGCACACTGACCTCCCAGGGGGCTGGTGCCTTCTTTTATATCATACATTAAGTGTTAAATGTTTATGGTTTTTCCCCAATTCCCATCACCTATATTGAATAGTGACTTTCTACTCTAAACCAATCTGTGAGTGCCAACATCACCAAGAACATGGAGGTTAGGAAGGAGAAAGAAAGAGGACAGGGCACATCCAAATCCCTCCATCTTAGAACTTCTGACCCCCATGTACAAAACTCAGACCCCTCTGTACAAGGCCTAAAACCCCCCTGTACAGCACTCAAAAACTCTTCCTCTCACTTTCTGACTACTTCTACTATAATATCTAAACTTTTGTGATTTCTTGTTCTTCCTGCAAGGTTGGTAAATTGTTCCATGGATCAGGTTCAAAGCCACAGGGGTTTCCGGCTGCATGCCAGGGTCTCAAATGCTTTTGACCTGGGCCTGGAACATCCAAGAGTGTCCAAGGGACATTCTGGGTTCCGACAGAAAAGAGTTTTATGAAGGCTCTAAGCATGATTTGCAAGATGTTTTAAGATAAATGCTGGAGATCTTCAGCTCAGGTTTTCTCAGTGAGAGTTGAGGCTGGGTACCAATTTGTACTTGCAAGGCCAAACTATTGATGTAAAAGGCCACATGTATTTATTTGTTACCTTAATGCAGATAGATAATTTAAATGGGAAAACACTGCTTCAAACTGCAGCCTAATGGCTGCTCTGTAGTAAAGTGAAGGAGCTGTGTTGACTAGGCAAGAGACTGACCTACTTAATTGAATACCTTTGGGAAGAATTTTTAAGTATCAAAACCCTTTTCTACACAGTGTTAGGGTTGTGATATTAGGCATTCAATAGTCAGCAGCTCCCACTGGGTAGGGTGGTAAGCTCTGCTCAGCCCTCCTGTTTTTCACCATGTGGAAAAGGTTACACAGGTGGAGCAGGAGACAAGTGCTTTACTAGACCAACATGTCTGGATGGAACTGCCTGTCCCCAAGGTTCTGGGCATCATTAGAGACAAGTTGCTTGTTCAATAGCTTTTGAACATTCTGCATCTGCTTTTGAACATTCTACATCTGCTTTTGAACATTCTACATCATGAACTACAGCTCAGGGGATGAGCCAGGCTCCTTAGAGCTACTCCAACTCTAGTCTTTGTCCTCTGAGACTATGTTGCTCCTGGAGAAGGGAGAGAATGGAGGGATAAAAGTACAAAAAGAAGTCACTTTCCCTCATATGACCTCTGCTGGACTCCCATAAAATAAGCATCAATACTTAAGAGGACAGGACTACCCTTTCTAATGCAGTTCTTTAATCTGCTTTTGTTTTATCTGTGGTGAATTTAGATAAGCTGGATATTTAGGAAATTCCACAAAGAGTAGAAGAGATATTTTTGGAGAAGGACACTTGGAACTCACTTGAGTAGGTGAAAATTTTTTATGACTGCTGGAATATGTGATACAAATCTGCTTTTCCTCTGAAAATTTCAACTTTAGCAGCTTACAGATACTGTTGGTTTTGTGGGCCAGGATATGCTGACCAAAGGAACCATTCCAGCTCCCCTTCATATAGCTGGAATAGATGTCTTTAAGCGTTTTTAACTGCCTTAGCGAGCAGTATGCAGTTGTACAGTCCTTGGGCATAGAGGAATTTCTTAGCCACATGTCAACACCACAATTTCTGAACAGTTGAGTTTAGTGCAAATGGTGTAGAGCATTACAGAATACCTGGTGGAGAAAGAGCCTGCCCAGGTGATTGTGATGTGATTGTACTCTGGTAAGAGGAATGCATGTTATCTCAGTATATTTTGGATCAGAGTCTAAATGAGATTTGAATACCTTGAGATACCAATGACTTCAGCAATACTTAATGTTTTGACCAGTAGGATATTGCTTTACCAAGACAGAGAGGCATAGTAGAAGACAATTTTACTCAGTAAAATATAAGTGGAATAAAGGCAGGCAGAAGCTGCCAGAACTGGGAGGCCATACTTCATGGACTGCTTTCATCTATTTAACAGAAATTTGCACAATGGCAACCCCCTTCCAGGGAAATATGTTAACATGAATATGATTGTGTTTCTTTTATTTATAAGAATAACCCTCTTTTCTTTCAGCTGCAGACCCATTATTGCAACAGTAAACAAGAAAAGAGGGATCAATTTTAAACTGATAAACAGTGAACATTTTCACTGGGTAGAATAAGTTATGTTGAGATTACATGCTGAGAGCAGATCAGGAGAAAGCCAGCACTTGTTTTTATTGAGTTTTTCTAATGAAAAGTAAACTCACAAAGCCGTGTTTATTAGTTTTTTTTTAATAACAACAAATTGGGTACTGTGGTATGCACATATACATATTGACAGTTAAATCAGAACTTGTTCTCCCCCATGCATGAATATGTAAACATGTACTAACAATTTTACATGCAGAAACAGCTGAAAAGCCCAGAGAGAGTCAGGCTCCAGCAGAGCTTTTCCTGTTTACTTTGTTGACTGTTGGATCATGGGCTTATTAAAATACAACTATAATTTGGTAAAGCTCTCAAGTAGAATTTGTCCAAGAGGTTGCTTTGCACAAATTCACAGTCTAATGGTTAGTTTGCCATTGGGAAGAAAGAAATGCACATAAAAAGATAAAACCGATCATATAATTGGGTTACATGAGTGTATTGCAGAACAGTCTGTTTTAGAAAAGATACCAGATCGGTAGATACAGAATTTCAACACTAAATTATTTCTTTTGATACCCATCTCTTACAAAAAGAAAAGAATCATCCCTTTTTTTCTTTTCTGCTTTACAAGCAAATAAGAACCAAAGCAGAATCCTCTTTAGGCCATACCTTTTATTTACCACAGTCTAATTGCCAAAGACAGAATTCAGCTGAGAATAATACATATGCATGATGATGGACTTGTCATCCTTGCCTAGTGGGAAGAGAGGTTCTGAATGGGGAAAGTGAAAGCGTAAAATTAGGCACCAGCTGAAAACTCTTTGAATTTTGAACTCCAGGTGATGATGTACAGGATAGGACTTTGAAAGCATCCTCTTTGGACATGAGAAGTGGGGAAAACTAGAAAACCTAAAGTAGATCAAACCCATACTGGTGGGTCCATAGTCAAGTACAAAAGCTTGTACTTGTGGGCAAGGTACTGATAGATGTAGAAGGCAGAAGCCTATTAAGCTTTGGAAAACTCTTTCTTGTATTCTCTAATGACCATGCTGCTGTCTGATGCAGAAAGAACATGAAAATTATATTGCTAGAGATGTGTGCAGGGACTCCTCAATGGTAACTCTGTGCAGTTCATCAAGTAAAGCCTCCCTTCTTGCCATTCCCAAAGGCTGAAACACAGTTACTTGAATGGGCTTTTATATAAACAGAACATAAAACACCCATCAGCATGTATGCTACTGATATAATTTTAAGTATTTTGCTTAAAAATACATAACTGTGAATATTGAACTCCTTAGACAACTCCTCTGAAGATGAATAAGGAAACTTCAAATTCATCTGTTCTAAATAACTTGAGAGGTAAAGGAGCTGTGTATGTTACCTCTACCAGTTCCTCTTCATTCTGTAGAAACAAGATTAAATACTTGCAGCCATATTGAAGAAGTGAAGCACTAGAGTCTCTAAAGGCCTCACAGGTGAATTTTATTTTGAAAAAGTATGAGAAAATTCTTCTCCATTTTCCAGGAGTCTTCATTTAACACTTGGAGACTTGTATTAACCTCGCTTATGATCTTGACCTCAGTTGCAAGACAGCTCTTCCAAATCCTGATGCAAAGAAAAATATAGAGAATCTCCCATTACTGGTACAGCTAAAGAACCTTTTTTGTTCCCCTACACTGTAGGAGCTGGTGTTATGTGCTTATCCTGTCTTTCAGGAAATGGGAATGATGTGAATGTGCTAAAGGGAAAGGTCTTTCTTTCTTCTTCTCCTCTTTGGCACCTGCACGTGCCAGAGGCTGTGCACATACTGTATGTGCCATGCTGCAGTGCCTCTAGGTCACATTTGTTGAGATACATTATGTCATCAGCACTACAGAATTCCTGAAAATTTACTGGGGATATTAGATTTGCTTTTTCTGAAGTGAAGCTTATAAACTGCATCACTAGCTATTAGGAGAAGACATGCAGTATATTTGTAGCTGTAAGTTAAGAAAAATCTGTATATATCTATATTTTCACTGAAGGAGGAATTACCTCTCTCCTCCTCATCAAATCCAATGCATCAGATAAATACCTCTCTTTCCTCTTAAATGATAATGACATAGTACAAATACTCTCCTATCATATAAAAAGATATGTGCCTGCCTCTCTTTTTCCTTGTAATGTTTCATCACCTCTTTCATTCACTTAAAATATGTAGTGATTTCAAAATCACAAGAGAATTTGTGATGGGTTAGGCAGCATTAAAATGAGCAATTCCAATCTAGTGCTTTAATTATTTTCTCTTTTAATAGAAATTTCAGCCTTGAGCTACTTGTGAGGCAGTACTGTGTGTATCTTCATTACTGACTGATCATTTTGTTGGGTTTTCAAGGTAGTTGAAACAACAATGTATTTATGGCAAATCAGGTCAATGATATGTTGGAGATACATAAAACTGTCTTAAAAAACATTAATAAAAGACTTCTTTCCCAGTAACTAGTGGTATCTATATTTCTTACAGCAGAATATTCCTTGCTCTGAATGTCTAAATAAAACCCATGACTCTGCAGAGGAGTGATTTTTGAATGCTGCATCAGTCTGGACTATTTATTCTCTCAAAGTGCAATACTGTCTAGGTGGTCTACTGAAAAAGCATTTTCCTTTCCTTTTACACTATTTCATAATATAGCTTTAAAAGGGAGTATTACAATATTCTTGCAACATAACTGTTCCCTATAATGCAGTGCATATGAAGTGCAGTCCAAATAGATACCATGAAACAAGAAGTCCATTTTCCATGTGGCAAAACTTACTGTCACAGTGGGTTTAGTTGTAGAATTTTGAGTAGAAGTGTTGTTATGTATATCTGTCTCACAAGCAAAGGAGCAAGTTTTCTTATTCCTAGGCCTTGTACAAGTGAATGTAATATTTAGCAAAGGTAATTTTATATTTGTATGAACAGAAAACTTTTTCATGACCACTTGGTTCACATAAAACAAAGATGTGCATTATGGCATCTCAGCACTGTCTTGTCTTAGCATGAGGCCCTGGGAGGTATGTAAGAGAGCAAAGGGGAAAAGAGTTGGACAAAGATACATGAAAAATTATAAACTGCATGTCTATGTGTCCAGAAGTTATTGCAAAGCTAACACCCCTAACACCCCCTAATATCATGTAATTATATTAGTATCTATTGATTTTTGTGATAGAGAGAATGCCAGAGGAATAGTTCATGGAAAATGAAGAAAAAACAAGACAAAAAAAATAACATATTTAAAAGCAACCTTGCTTTTATAGAGGTGATAGAGTGAGGAGGAAAATTAAAGATGCTGCAGTCCTTACCCTTAAATGTGGTAGAAATTTACTATCTTTTCATTCTCATACATACATTGCACATAGCAAATACCATACCGAACCTCCTTTTTCCCTCTTTTGAACTCCAAACAGGGTTTTACACTAATAGACTCAAGACTTTGTTGAAGGTAAGAGGCAGAGAAGTCCTAAAAAGCCCTAACACTAGTGTGCTGTATTGCAAGAATACAGCTCTGTTGGTATCTTGTTTTCCTGTGGATTGCATTTGCTGAAGAAGGGGGCAGGAAACACATGATCGGTGTTTGAAATGCAAACATGGCACACATTGGATTCCCACAGTGTCCACCTGGGTCTGAAAGATTTGGGAAATTTGGGTGGTATTTGTATACCCGTGCTTCCACAAACACATCCAGAATGGATCCGCCTACGTTATCCACACTGGTTTTTGCCAAGACCCTCGGTTGAAACCCAGTTCAGAAATATTGCCTGCCTGTAAAAGTAAAACTACTCCAGAGCTGATAGCCACTGGTTCAGCAAAACCAGTTCATTGTTCATTTCAAAATAAGAAATTTCCAGAACTATGTACCTCTGCCTGTAATGCAGCTGATTTCTCTACCACTGACATCACTTACTGTCCTTTTTCGCTTTTGCTTATTATCCTCTGCAGTATCAGACTATAGCCCTGTAGTTTGTCAAACTTTTACATTTTCTACCCTATTTACCATCTTATATGAGCAATGATCTGTTTGGTTTGGGTCCCCAAGGGCTGTGGCTAATGGTGCTTATGTGTCATTCAGTCAGTCTTCCTCCCTTGCTGGAAACACTTTTCTCTTCATGCTCATAGAAATGCACATATATTTAATAAATAGTCAAGTGCAATTAATTCTAAATCATATATGGGGCTTCATTTCTTCAGTTATCTTTCTGTTTAGAAATATCTTCAACAGGGATTATTTGATACTTTGTTTTTTTCATATTTTTCCTCTCAGTATTATACCCCCAATTTCCTCTTTCAGATGCTCATTTAAACTTTAAAAATATGGGGTGACATGCAGGAGGTGATCAGATAACAATACATTAGTATGGCACAGCTCTGCATACTTGGTAGTCTTCATACTTAGTTCCAGTTAGTATATTTTCTGTTGGAAGTCATACCCAGGTGACGCTTTAATGAAAGGAATTCTCTTGCAACAGCTGTAAACAAATAAACAAAAGGTGCCAATAATAAATCATTGAGATGATCTCACATGTTAGCTAAATGTTTATCTTTTTTTCCCCACTTAGACTGTCATGAAGAAGAGAAATAACATAATAGATTGTAGAACATTGCAGAGGACAACATGTACAAGCAGTTTAGTTATGTTTTCCTACAGTCCTTCTTTCTGCTGCACTTCTATGCAAGTAGTTTGATCTCAAGCAGAGAAAAAAGTAATTTTGTCAGCTCCTGTGGACCAAATTCCAGCCTCAAGCCAACTTGTGCCTCTTTGAGCCGGGGTTCATGTGGTCTGAATCAAGGATGGCAGAAGCAGCAGCCTCCTCTTCCTGTTTCTGACCAAAAGATGAATGGATGTGGTGCCAGATGAAAGGCAATGCTGAATCTAATGGAATTAGTTTATGGGGCAAGCCCCACCCAAAAGAATTTTATTTGTCTCCCAGCTACAAATGAAATTCATTTGTTTTGTACTTCCTGACAGATTCAAATGTGTCAAAACATTAGGGTCATGAAGGTGGGTGGTTTGCATTGACAGCTGTGGTTTTTTGTGGCACACTGGTTTAAATCAGCAGATTTCAAACAGATTTTGTATTGAAGTTTAGGACAGAGTTGAACCCAATTTTCATGAAGAGAGTTGTGGTGTGTGAACAGATTTATATGGCTGGTCAGTAGCTGGAAGCAAGGCCATTAATGTTTGAATGTCTCTGGATGTTATCTGGGAAACTGAAAAAGCAATTAAGAATTTAGAGAGACATTTAAGGGACAAAAATTAAATCAAATACAAAATAAAGGCTTAGAGAATTCAGTGACACAAGGCAAGAAGACTGAAGAAATGTTTGAGGAGAAAGCTGCAGTAGAGTGGGAAAATACTGTTTAGAGAACATGAGAATTAAACTGAATAAAGTTGAGATCAGCCAGACAACTCCAAGCCCTTCATCTTTAAAGCAGTTATAGGTTAAGGGTGCAAGTGCTAGGCATTTTTCCTGTATCAACAAGAGATGCAATCCTTTAAATTTGGCAGAGGTAAAGATGTGCTAATTAAATGCATGCCTTGCATCAGCTGAAGAGTGTGAACTTGATCTTAACAGCTCTTTGTAATTTTTCAGATGAGAATCTTACCTTCTCTTGCAAAGGCCAGTATTGTAAAATGCAGGTGAACCCAGTGAGAAGAAACGATGATGTCTGACTCCAGTTCAGAAGGCTGAATGATTTCTTTATTATAACTATGCTATAATACATTAATATACTATATAAAGGAAGATACTAAAACTACAAACCTACTTGTTCTAACTACTATATTTAACTAACAAACAACTTGTGACCTGCTCTCCAGAGTCTAGACACAAGTAGATTTGATTGGCCCTTAGGCTCAAACAATTTTCACCAGAATCCAATCAAGCAATCACTCCAAGTAAACAATTCTCCAAACACATTCCACATAAGAAAAACAAGTAGCAGAAATAGAAATTGTTTTCTCTTTCTTTCTCTCTGTGCACCTCTATGAAAAATGCTGAGAGAGAGAGAAATGTATTTACCACAGGCCAGCTGCCAGAATTATGTTATCCCTTCTTAGGGATAACATTAGGACATTTAAATGAACTGTCTGTGAAAATGGTAACATAATGTATAAGGACAAGGAGTAAAGCTGGATATATTGTTGGTATTTGCATGTCAAATGCAAACTGGACATTTGGTATCGCATGGGATTTCTAGCATATCAATAAACTACAAGATGAAAGGGAAACACAAGACTGATGGTTGAGTTGGATACACCTATTCATAAGTGATGTTTGTGTAATAGCTAGTGGCAAGGAGCTAATATGTATTTATTTTGCTTATTTGTGTTTGTACATATAACTACAGTTTGTTTTGTTGACAAATACTGCTAAAAGCTGTGGTATTTTACCTCTGATTTTTAGGTTCCAATAAGGTGCAAGAACTAGATCTTTAAGGGCAACTCAAAATACACTTTTTCTCTGGGGATATTAATTATCCAGATTTATGATGTATATAATTTATAAAAGTACATATGTATGAAATGCTTTAACTACACTGTTCATGGAAATTTGTAATTATAGCATACAATGAGTACCTAAGTTCTTGAATGCTATGCTCCCATTTTTGATATTGAAAACATTTTGTTTAAGGAAAACTTCTTTTATAATAAATCTGATGAACTCATTATAGCAACTTTACTTAGTCTCCATAACATTTATAAATGCATTTACATTACAGGTTTTTTTTTATATTGGGATGTTATGGTACATTACATTCAGCTATCTAGGTCAAATCTTATTAGTTATTTATATTTAATAGGTTTAAAAAGAGTTTGAGCGTTTGGTGTGTACATTTTTCCTGAGGTAACAAGCTGAATGGCAGTGCAGATACCAGGTGGGTCTACTGGTTGTCATGGTGCTCAGTGCAAAGGAGCAGAGCTATCTCAGCCCCATGCTGAGGGAATTAAAAATGAAAATGAGAAAGATTAGGTAATGTAATGTTGACTTTTCTTGTAATTTCTACTTTATCTGAGAAAAAAAATGCAATATTTTTAATGAGAAAAAAATATCTCTCAGATACTCTCAGTTGAGCATGAGATGTCAGCATTTTGTGTGACAGCTTATTTCTAGCTTGACCGCATTTCTGTTTATAAACCATCACTAGAGGTTTAGACTGGAAGGAGATGATGCTGCAGATGATATGTGCACACTGCCTATAGTGATACTGTAGAAACTAGACAGATTTAACTCAGATATGGAAATAAGATTACTTCTATACTCTGTGGCGTTTTACTCTCTGTCTGACCCCCTTCTGTGACTTGCCTCACACCAGCACAACCACCCAAAGCATCTCCAGAAGCTGCTCCCACACTGCAGCTGGTGTTGTGTGGCATGTGTAGTATTTGTGGGGCTCCAGCCCCCTCACCTTCCTGCTGCTGCTCAGCCCTGGGTGCAGCTCAAACCACACACTGCCCTCTGCATGCGCACTGTTTTCCTGCCCCTTATTTATGACGTGCAGTTAAAGGAACCTCAGATGATATTCACTAATTTTTAGTAATCCCTCAAGAGACACTTACGCGTATCATGAAGGGAAGAGTAGTTTTGGGCTTAATCTCCAGTGGTCTGCGGTGGGGAAACGTGGAGATCTGGCTGTTTGCAGATCACATATCCTGTGGAAGCTTTTGTCAGCATGAAAGCCTTTTTTTTTTAAATAGCTGGGGACCACTGCCAAAGAGTAGGTATAACCTAAGCATAGATGCCATGCTGAAGGCACCCAGATAGAAATCAGGTGCCAGTCCAGAAGCTGGCAAATTCCACAAATTCCAGGTGCCAGTCCAGAAGCTGGCAAATTCCAGAAGCTTCAACTTCCACAAATTTTCTATTTTGTCTGCTGGCCCTGGTCTCATTTTTTGGATAATATCTGCTGTCCAAAACACCAGTTCTCCCATATATGTAGGGATTGCTGTCTTGATATCAGGTCATAGAACAAATAGAGAATAAGTGGGCTAATCTGGGAGTGCTCAAACTTTTAAAGATCTTCATATGGCTGAGAGCCACCTGCTCCTTTCCTGCTCTGTGCCCAGCACCTCATCCCCAGAGGGTACCATCCTGGTCACTAGACTCCAGATATTTAGTAGCCTGTGGACAGCGGATTAGGGTCAAAAAAAATGGAAACAGTAATCTTGGTGGTTTGTCTACAATACTCTCATAGTCTCAATCTGCTCTGCAGTACAAGAGAATAAAAATGTTAACAAGTGTTCAACTCATCTCCAAATTATCAGCAGCATGATCCTACAGGATTTCCTTTTCCCCAGGTACATTTGCAAATATGTATTTACATTTACTGGCTAGAAGTTAGTGACAAAAATGATCTGAAATGAAATTGTGAAATGTGTTCCTTAGAACAGTCAGCATCATAGGGGAAACAGAGTAAGCTGAGAGCAATCCATCCAGGATGCTGCCAGGCCAGGCTGCAGAAGGATGACAATCTGTATTCATTAAAGATATTTAATAATTTTCTAAAAAAATAAATGTAAAAAATAAGTCAGGAAATATGAATGTTATTATTGATTAAGCTTTTGAAGAGGAATTTTTCTCAATAAAAGAAAACATATTTCTACTCAGTCTTTTTCTTGTGTTTTCATTAAGCAATTTAATATGTCTGAATCTTACTTTATGTTGTATTTCCTCTTTATTACTTTATATTACATCTCTGTGTTCAAAGATTGAATGATATAATGCCTGGCTAGAAAGAAAGTATGCCTTCTGTTCAAACGTATAATAATTTCTGACCAACTTTACTGTTTTTATTGGGGAAAAAGTTATTAAAAAGCCCATAAGGTGTATTTGTTTTCTTTTTGATCAGAGACTTTGGTACTCACGTTTTTCTATTTCCTATCCAGAAATAAAAAGGTGCTCTGTCTGTTCTGTAAAGGCCCTCTGTTGCACTGTTAAATCAATGGGAAATTTGCCCCTAACTTTGATGGGAATGCTACCAGACCCTATATTTATAGCAGAGGGCAGTATTCATCTTGGTGTAATGGAAAAGATGTACATTTCAAATATCCAGCAGTCATTCTTGCTTGGTTTTTCTAACCAGTCAAAATGCATGTATCAGTGCTTCCTCAAGACAAATTAAAAAAAAAAAATCAATATCAGTTTTGCAGAACACCAGATTTCTAAAGAAAACAGATTTCCAAATGTATTTTTTCTTACCATATATTTTTCTTGCAGAGGTATTGCTGTGGTAATGACTATTTAAAAAAAGAATAAAAAGAGACAAATGCTCTGAGAAAATGTTCTTTAAGCCAACCTAGGACAAATAAAATCTCCAAAGAAAAATCCCTCTTGCTTAAGACTCTTCTCTGCTGGATTGTGCACAGTAGCGGCAGAATGTGTCTTGCTTGTGCCATTCTGCCACAGCAAATGTGTGTGTTTCCTCAGATATCTCTGACACCTTGATCATCCGTATTTTTAATCAGTGCAGGGCAAACCTTAGAGTCAAAAAGATGACTTTCCACCAAATTCTTTGGGATTTTGCATGAAACAGACCATAAAATATGATGGAAGATTTGCTTCTGAGAGATGTTCCTGCACAGGAAATGGAGTTTCTTAAGACTGGGGCTACTTCGTGTTTCAAAATAACTTATTTTATTGAAAGTACAATAAAAAACCGTGGTCTTTTGATAAAATCTTTTCCTCTAATCTATTTAAAGTCAAGGTATTTTTATGTTTAAAATCTGGATATCATAATAGCAGGAAGAGCCCAGCAAGAATAGAGACAGATATGGTGGCACCTAGGAGTGACAAACAAGAAGCCTGCAAATACTAATGTGGAGGTTTAGAGTTGCAAGAAAAGCTGTAGCATGTGAACTAATTATCAGTCTTCTGTGGTATCTTCAGAACACCTATGGGACCTTCTAAACACAGTTTAAGTACATGAATGAAAGGTTGTCCATACTGGCATGCAATGAAGGGAGGCAGGTGCTGAACATTTAGCATAGAATTCAATGAAAAATTTGCTGTAGATTTCAACAGGAATTGAATGTATGTCTTTAAAAGTAAGCTTATATGACTGTTGCAGAGGGTATCACCTTATAAAACAGCGTCTGTATAGAAAAGTACAATACCCTGTTAAAAATATGTATTAATGGTTTGGAAAGCTGGAGAGATTCCCTCATCCACAATCATGATCCTTCACTGAAAGAGGTATTAACAAATGTAACAATGTCTAGTCAAATTTATGGATTTTCATGCTAAACACATATTTTATAGAGTTAAGCATACTTTTTATTTCTGTAAGAGAATGAGATGATAGAAGACATTCTGTGACTCTTTCAGCAAGGAACAGAAAAATCTGCATCTATTCCTAATTAAAAAGAAAAAAAAATGGATTTGGATTGAAAAGGAAGTTCATGCTTCTTCTGACCTCTGTTCCAGGAAGAATTCTAGAAAGTTGCTTTGCAAATTCAGTAATTTGCTTGTCTTTGGGTGGAGAATAAAATCCCACTTCAGTTCAGCAAAGCAGCTAAGCCTGTACTGGAGTCCTGTTAAGAATTTGTGAGGTATCATTGCTGGAATTGAACTAAAACGATGAAGTTACATAAACCATTACCCTCAACCAAACATCATCTAAAGTGTTTAACTAACAACATCTCCAAAAATACAAATGCACTTCTGCTTGGAAGAAGTGTTTTTCCATTTGTTGCTATCACAAACTGGAAAATTATGAAACAGATGGTCTTTGAGCTATGAAATCGCCTATTAAAACCCAGTCTCTAGTAGGTACTCTGATTTAGACTTGGCTATCCTGCTTGGGGAGAGTTTAATGGTGGGGATGTGAGAGAGACTAGTTCCTGGGCTGTTTTATTTAGGAGTTGAGGCAGGACAGAATAGGATGGTTTTCCTGGTCCTAGAAACAGTGCAAATGGGGCAAGAGGTCATTTGCATTGTAGAAAATAATCTGTATGTAATTTACATAAACACATTTGTTGAGGTTGTTATGATTAAGGAGCCAAATTCTTCCATTTGCTACAAAATGAAAACCCACAGATACTGGGAATTGTCTAATATTTTTGCTCCTTGCTTGTTGCTGGAAGAGAGAGTCTTTGTCATCAAATAGTTGGGAAATTGCACTACCTGTGGCTGCTGCTCTGCCCTGCAGCAAGGCTGCATCCCTCACAGGTCCCCTGGGAGCAGAGGTCTCATGTTGTCCCTGTCCTGTGCCACCTGGCAGCCCATGTGACTACCAAGTGTCATACAAAGCAAGTGAATTTAGAAACTTGCTGTGTGTAAATAGCTTCCTGATGGCTTACCCCAGTAAGTGATACTGCAAAACTTCTGAGAGGTCCCAGAGCACACATTAGGCACAAGTACCTGCTTCTGTGTGAGCTGCTTTGCCTTGCTGGTAACGGCCTGTGCCAGAGGGTTGGTGTTTTATTGGTGGTTAAAGCTCAGTTGTGGAAACTCACTTAATTTCCTTGAGAGGAGAGCAAGAAGCATGAGAATGCAGTAGGTCGGGCAGGAGACCTCCCCCAGCACGGAAGGAATCATGTACTGCACTGTGCATTCAACAGCCTTTCTCTTTATTATTTTTCAAAGTTAAATACAATTATTTTTGAAGAAAACACCAGGGGAAAGTGTGAGCTGAACAGTTTAGGAACACTTACAAACACGCTACAAAAATCACTTGGTTACTTAGAGGAATGGATATAACCACACCAACAAAGCTGCTGTAATCCATACTAGGATAAAAATACATGTAAAGCTCTACTTTCCCAGTTAATAAGATGACAACGACATCACAGGGCAGCCTTGTTACAAATAAACTGATAAGTAAATGACAATCCATACTGGTAAATGGTATTCTTGACATGAGATGATTTCAATACAATCCAAGTGAAATTCAAGAATATAGACAAGGAAAGTGAAGCACAGATTGTTGAATGATGTACTCAAGGTCATTGAGGAAACGTTGTCAAAACTGGCAGTCAAATTTAGGGAGGCAAATATTTCTTAATAATTTCAACTACTCACAGCTAAGAAGTTATGGGTTTCCTTGAAGTTAGTTACAATAGATTTGAAGATTTTGGATTTAAAAAACAATGCTAAGACCAGCTGGCTTCAGGCAATTCCTTGTGTTTAATTGTCAGTTCATTTAACCCTTTCTTACACCTCCTTTATGAACCTCCATTCAATTTGTAAGGAAAAAATGCCTTTCCAAATAGAAAATATCAGTGCCTTATTTGGAAAATGAGGATACAAGGTGTTGATGTTTCTGAAAAAATATTGAGAAGTGTTTTGACATTTCTGACATTCCCTCTTCATTTTTTTTTTGTGTTTAAAACAGTCTGTAAGAGTTGATTTGACTTGACAAATACTCTCACTCCTTAGAAGATCAGTTTATGCCAAATTTACTGTTTAATGATGCTATTTCCTGCAGATCTATGGCTATGCAGCCTTATTTAACATAGTTAACAAAAGTTAACTATAAGACAACACAAGTTAACCATTGTACTTTCATTTAGTATGTCTGTCTTAAAGCCTTAGATCCTTGGAGCAAGTGTCTGTGCAAGAGAACCTATTTTCATTTACAGAAGCAGAGTGATTTTTTAAGTCTTTGGAATGAAACACTTAAACATGGGATGTAAGTATATTTGATTCTATGGTCTCTAAAGACCAGAATGCAAACATCTCATGTTGTTACTATTTCAAGACCTTGCCATTTTTAGATAGAAAACTAATTTCTAGAAGTCATGAAAAAGTTTTATGAAGCTGGGGTTTGTCATCATACAATTGAAGGGTTGAGCTGGACTTTGACCGAGGTAACAAATCAGTAGAGAAAAGGAAAGGCAATGCCACACTCATCAAAATAAAAGGAGATTTTCACTTTCTCAGTGCACTCTGGATCGTTGCCCTGAAAGTTTTTATGTGTGAGTTTATTTTATGCATAACCGAGGCCCTAATAAGTTTCCCTGTAAGAGGTTTTTAACCAGCTCCAGAGGTTAAAAAGAGCTGACTTAAGAGTTGACTCTACATGGTACCTTTGTAGCAGCGTTTCCCTCATAGCCCATCATGCCCTGGGTGTTCAGTCCTGCAAGCACATGATGTCAGAAAGAGGGTACCTGATACCTGAAATTATTCCTAGCAGCTATTACATTAGTATGTTTGGTATAGTCTTTATTGTGTCTTCTAGAAAGAATTTTCATGGGTGCTTTCCTGACTTATATTGCACAATACACTTTTCCAGGAGTAACTGGAAACACGCAGATATGCACACCACCCCTGCTTTTCTTATGAGATCATTACTGTTGTTATTGTTTTATGGTGGTTTCTTATAAGCTCCCCCAGGCACACTAGCTTATTAATTTTATTTCTGTAGTCCTAAGTTCTTAATTTTATGATTTTTGGCCCTTATTCAAAAAGGTACTTAAGGAAAATCTTTAGTGAAGTTTCTGCAGAAATATACTGAATGAGAGTAATTTTTAGGTGAAAGGAAAAGAGATAGGAAAAATGTGACTCTTATAATTCTGTGTCTCTGTGCCTTACAAGAATCTCAGCTGTGTATACAAATAACCTTATTTTTTTAGCGATACCACAGCAGTATAGGCTAGAGCTGTCTCGATGCTGCAATGTAAGAACTTGAAAGAAATTTGGTTACACTAATCTTGCATTTGACAATGTCTGCTGGCCTCTTAAACTGTGGCTTGTCAATTACATTGTATTTGTTAATGTCTGGGTTTGGGGCTAAGTAATGTGTAATGCAATATTAATGTAAAGAGGTATTATTATTCATTATCTATTTGTATCTTCTCTCATTAAATTTTATCATCTAATCAAGAAGGACAAATGTCTGACTATTGATCTAAGGTAGGAATCACCCAGTGTGAATTACAAATGTCAAATATTCAAAGTAAATGGCAAACCACCTCCTCTTTGTTCAAGCTGTTTGCAGCAATTTATGAACAAAAACATCAGTAGGAATAAGAGCTGGTTCATAACCAAGGAAATATGCTTATGTATCAGATACTTTATTTGTAATTAGAATTGAGTTTGAAGGGACCCATAAGGATCATCGAACCCAACTCCCTGTTCTTTGCAGGACTTCCTAAGACTAGAACATATGATCAATTCTGCAGGAGACGTGGTTTTGGGGATTATTAGAAGATACATAGCTGTGGAATGTGTTATTTCACTAGAAGGGCCTGGCTCAAATCTTCTCCATGCCTCAGAGGGACCAGATTAATCTGTGAGCTCTGCATTAAGAACAAATCCCTTTGAGCATACTGAACAGCAAATGCAGCCCAAGGGACGTTCACATCCTTCACAGTCAGGACCAATCTCCAGTTAGTAACAAACTGCTGAGATCCCTCCTTTACATATACTTAGCTGAAGCCTGGAAATTCATTAGAACAAAACTTCCATGAGGCTGTCTCATGCCTCCCTGATATATCAAGAGAAAAATAGTGCACTAACCATTAGGATCTAAATCTATGCCAAGCATTCCCTTCAAAGATACTTAATTTATCAGAACAATAGAAAACTTATTGCAGAGTAGGGAATAAAATGAAGCAACATCGTGATTTCCGTGGCCATACCAGTCTGGGATTCCTAAATAGAAAGCCCTGTTCCATTTTCTTTCATTAGCAGGGTGACATTACATAGCAGAGGAGGGAAACTCCATCAGCAATACAGAACACCTGCCCTACACCATTCATGTGAGACATGGCAGCCAACAAGATCTTGCTCTGTGGAAGAATATAGGTTCCTAAAGAACGCTTAAAGGAGAGTTATTTTGCATTCCCACAGTGCAGGGGAAATGACAGAACAAGTGTAGAGAGCTTCACTGCATCCATGGCCAGTATTAATGTCACCTGTGGTTCTGCTTCTTCTCTGCCATTACTTCTCAGTCTTCTCATAACTAAGATATTGCTGAGCATTAGGTTGGTCCATAAGATTGTAATTCTTGTGCTGTTACAGCAGTTAAAACCGAAGTTATCTAGTAGTGTGTCTTAAATGATAACATTATAGCAGAGAAGCTGTGTTGCAGGGCTACCATCCTCACTAGTTAAGGCTAGGAGCTGAGAATGGGCACACTCAAGCCAGGCCCCTGCTCTGTCATGAGCTGGGCAGGGCACCGAATGTGGAAGAAATGTTTGTGTGAACAGCTTATGCTGAAATGCTTTTGGTTTCTGGACATCATCCCTGGACAGCTGAGGCAGCCTTGTGGGGTACCACAGGCTTCCCTGACATGCATCACTACAGCACAATCATCAGCATCATCCGTATGTATAAAACTTGTGCTTATTCAAGGAGTATTTTTGCTAGGATCATCTTGCCATCTATGAAGTGGAGACAATTAATCATATTATCTCTTGTAGAGGGTGTTATTATCCTTGATTAAGTACTGTTCTCAAAGTGCAGAGCTGGGCTGCCCAGCTCTGGGACTGGTGCTTCCTGCCTGGCCCTGAAGTCCTTGCAGAACATGATCTATCTCCATCCATCTGTTGTCTCCTGCACAGTACCTAAGGAAGGCCAGTGTCTTTCTGTGCAGTGCCTAGCACAGGAGTTTCTTGTTCAAGACTGCTTGCTTTTGTGGCAGTGAGTACTGGTAGCAGCAACCATATGATAATACAGGTCTAGAAACCTAAAAAATTATAGGTGTTTCTAATAATAATAAAGGTCTAGATACACATAAAAAAATTACCCCTTCTTTTGCACTTTTCTTCTCTATAAACCTGAGCTACAAACACAGGTAGATGAATGAGTTGTCACCCCTTGGTTTTGATTTTTTGGTCAAGCCTTTCTGATGAGAAGATAATAAATTTTTCATAAAGAAAGAGTGCTGTCAAACTTTAGAACGTGTTCTAGTTCTGAATATTTTGGTCTCTTGTTTGTAATTCCCCATGTTTCAGACCTCAATTAACTGTCTTGCAGAGCCAGCATTGTTAATTCACACCAAGATATTGCTTCTCTTATTTCTTCACTGATTAGCTAATGTAGCTTAATTTCAGTGAGGGGTATGCATGTTAAATGGCCTGCTGCAATCAAAATGCTTTTTAGTTTTGAAGTTTCTTTAATGCTGTTACAAATGTGTTCTTTGTGATAAAATGTATTTATACTACTGAAAATCCCTTCCTGTAGATCATTTCATTTGTGCAAATTGCAAAAATATAAGTGTAAATAAATTGTGGAACACTGCCATTTGTCATGAGTTGTGAAAGCCGTAAAAAGAGAATTCACTGGAGAACTGGATGGTTCAGGAGAAGGATAATAGGTAATGGAGAACACAGGATTTCACAACCAGGACATCTGCACAAGTCCAACCCAAAGGTCTAGTCCAGCAAACATTAATATCTCTCCCACAGCAATCCACAAAAGCAAACAAAATATCAGAATGTGCAAGACATCGAATATAAAACAATCTGGATAAACAGTGTAACCATCTGCCCAGAAAAAATCCCAACAAAAAATTACCAATAACAGCAACATAGCTGAAAAACCTCCTTCTTGGTGCAGGCTAGATGTTATTTTTCATGCCTGCTTTTTCTTACACAGACCCTTTATAGGTGAGCTATGGTTACTCTGGCACAGTGCTGCAGGCCAAACCTGACTGTAAGAGTCATGAGCTGTCTTCAAAAGGGCTGGTTAAATCTGTGTGATTGTGAACAGAAAGAAAAGAGCTGCTTCTTGGGTGTACAAACACCTGTTTCCCTGGGCAGATAGAGCTTTATCTATGGGAGAGGATGCAGGGGGTCTGTGTTGCAGGACAAGGGCACAGACAGGGCTGTGCATCTTCCCTTCCCCCAAGCCTTACTCTTCCCTGTCTCCGGACACCAGAATGATTGAAGAGCAATAACAGCATCTGTGTCTACACTCCTCACTTCCAGTCAGCATCTGGCCCCAAAGGTCTTGTACAATTTTCCCTAAGGCTCATCCTTCAGTGCTTGCTCAATCTGCTTGCTCTTTCCTGTTTTCCCTCTTCTTCTCCTTGGACTTCTTTTTCAGATCTCTTTCATATTATTTCATATTATCCTTCAGAAAAGTAAAAGATACCAGAGTACTCCAGACTGTATGCTTTGGCTGGAGGCACAGGAAAATTGAAAACTACTGGTTTTCTCTGAACATACTGGTCAGTACTTTAGCTTGGCAAACTGTTTAATGCCACTGTGCTCTTTCTGTCTGGCTCTGTCAATAGTGGATTGATTCTAAAAAAATCATTTAATCAACTATTTTATGGGCAGTTTTATGTTAGAATGAGGTGGACGCTTAGAATTGTGGCTCTTAAACAAGCTTGTGGTTTTTTAATCATGCTCAAACCAGTTCTCATATTCATCTAGTAATGATTTTGTCCTTTTCCTTCCATTTACTTCTGTTCTCTGAACATCTGGAAGTTCCTGTGAAGGAAAAAAAAATAAGTTTATTGCTTAATCTGTTTCCAAGTTAGTATTTGACTTCATGCATTCTTATCCAAGTAAAATGCATTCCTAAAAAAAAGAGTGGAATAGCATCGGATAGTTCCTAATGTGATGTGTTAGGGACTAGTATGTTTTCCTTTGCACCTTGACAGAAGACTCTGGCTTTTCTCTAACTTTCAGCTCATGATTTTTACCTTCCACTATTCAGGAAGTAGGATAAGTTTAAGGGGGGCTATGCATCTTCTGAGATAGTTTCTAGGCGCATTTTATTTTCAATGTGTGCAGGAGGATAAAAGTCACAATGTATGTCCGAGTCTTCCATTATTATGGTGAAAGACCTTGAAAGTTTCCTTGAACATTTGGCTGGTTTGGAGAGCTGGCTAAGAGAAAATTCCGTGGCAGGAATTTGCAGTGCGTAGATTGGTCTCCAGTATTTTGGAATGCAAGTTAAGTGGTTGCCACTAGATGACAGTATAATCTACTGATACGATACCTAAATCAGCATTTCAATGCATTATAATACTGAACTTGTTCTTTGCACGAGCAGTTTGTTAGATTTATTTCGCTGGATCCAGTCAGAACCCACTGGAATTCAGCAAAATGTGAAATTATCTGCTTTAATTTTTTCCACCCTAAGTGCTATTAGCTGGAAGGGCAAAAATATTATCCACAAGTCCTGGGCAAGTGCTTGAGGAAAAAAAACCTGCAAGAAATAGACATTCCTAATTACTTGGATGCAATTAATTTCTGAATCTCTCTCTGAGCTCCTGGTAATGCTGCCTGGCATCTCTAGTAGTTATTTTCGCTGAGTGTTGTCCTCCTGGCTTGATGGTGCTTTTCTCAGGTATCACTGTCTGAAGGAGAGGAAGAAGTGGTGAATCAGGTCCCTTTTAACTAGCTGCAGTACAGATAAGATTCATGTCAAGGAAACACTGGCAAACTGGTGTAAAAAGACACCGAAAGTATACTACTGTTTTTAACCCAACCTGAGTCATGAGTATGTTCTCTCTTGCTCTTATTTAATGACTTGTTTCTTGAAGAGTTAAAGAAAAAGTGTTTCATGTGAAGTTGGACTTCTTGGATAAACAGAAGCAGTGTATTCACCTCACTTGTTTCTCTAGCTTGTGCTCTGCAAAAATATTGGATAATATATAAAAAAAAGAAGATAATTAAAGAAATCTTTTTTGCACTCTTTTAATATGTATGTTTACCTTTCTCAGTTGCAGCTTTGAAATTGCATTGTTTTTTCCAAAATATATTGAGCTGGGACTTAATGCAATGAATATGAGTTTGTTTGTGACACAGAAGCAGCCTTGCTGTTACTGATGTGGTTGGGACAGTCACCTGTGGGTTAGTTTGCCTTCTGCTACACAACTTTTACACAAAGCATTGCTTCAAAAGCCAAGGGACTTCTGGAGTTTACTTAATTACTGCATCTTTGTAAATATCTGACATTTGTTTCTAGGCTGCTCAGTGCTGTGAAAAAACGAAGTGCTCTATCACAAGAGTCAGCTGTCACGCAGGTTTTCACTGTATCATAAAAAGCAACAGAGAGTCAAGCCACCCAAATACTACAAAATAAACACAAGATTTTTTTTGCACTTTATAATTTCAGGTTTGTTCCGGAATTGTGCAATAAAGAGCAGTGAATAGCTGAGAAGTGTCACATGCAAATCCTCTGAGGGGAATGAGAGTTAGTAGTACAATAAAACAGTCTAGGCAGTCTCCAGGAAGAGCTTCCATTTCCTAACATGGTCTTTTGGAAGTCTACCTTTGCCTTCCAAAGGTAACCTTTAAAATTTGCCATATGATGTGATACTGATAACGGCAGTCTCCTGTGAGACCATTTTTGGATCCAAGTCCTAGCCTAGCAATGACACAGAACACTGACACAAATGCTCACCACTAAGTAAGTACTTGAGAGAGTCAAATGTTCTTAGCCTAATAGTCACATGGATTTCTTTTTCCTTGTACTATTGTCATGGAAGAAGTTATAGTTCTGAAGATATCAATGCGACAAATGTGTTTAATTGGAATGATGGGAAATTATCAGTATGTGCCCATCAAGCTGAGTGGAAATGGAGAAATGAATATATTGGGCAAGAAAAAGCAGGGATGAGAGTCCACCCACTGACTGTTTATATTGTCTGCTTGCTTTCTGCTGGGGGCCTGTATTTGGCTGAACTGAGAGATCCTTCAAATAAATCACCTGAAATAAAAGTGATCAGAGGTACACAGCGATGTTTCAGAGTCTGTGTCAGAGATGATGCAACAGTGATTTTTTTACCTCTTGCCTTCCTGCTAATTTTGTCTTCAACAAGAACCTGTTAATGTGAACAGCAACCACAGCCTGTGTTCTGCTGTTTGTGTGTGTTGATTTTGAACCAGGCTCAGCAGGAGGGATTTGGAAAATGTCTTGTAGCATATCTGCATGTGCAGATTGGGGCTGAGGGAGGAGTCCTCTTATGCTTAAAATCAAGTTACTGTTACTGAAAGACTTTGATGATCTATGAGACTGAGAGGGAGTGAAATGCAGGTCTGCATTTTAAAAGTTTTCTTTCAGAATGGAAAAAAAAGGAAGGGTCTGTATTTCTCCCACTTGTCACTTTCTCAGCTTCTTGTCTTCTGCTGAGATGCCACAAGCAATTCTGTGTGCAGTGTCTGCAAGTGGCTGAAACAGGGCAGTGATAATTTCTGTAGCCTCACGTGCACAGACTCTGCCTCACCCTGGGTGCATAAACAATACTTAGAAGAACATTTTTTTTTCTTGAAAAAGTCTAGCACAAAATTCTGGCTTAAAACATATAGTGACTGCAGCAAAAGGAAAGCATTTTTAAGCCAGAAGGCCACACACAGCAGAGGCAGGAAGGGGTGGGCTTTGGTCTCTGAAGGTCTACTTGTCGCAATGCTGGGTTTTTCTTCTGTGTGAGCTGCAGCAAAATACCATTGATCAGGCAGAAGAAAGATGTTGGCTGCACTAGAAGAGGGGTCTGAGCTTTGCTTGTGCTTTCTGGAATGCCACAGTACCAAGAATTTTTTTAACTATTAGAAAGGACTAGTATTCAGTAAGTAGCAGTGGGGACTTAGGGCAAGAAATGAGGCAAGAATTAGTCAGTGGTGTGACATGATTCACAATGTGTCCCCTTGTGCATTCATGGGGAGAGCAGAAGTGCTGGTATTATTTATTTCCATGAACTGTGATTTTCTTGATAGCACTTCTGTAGGTATTTTACATACCTGTCCTCACAACCCACCTGCTATTCCTGCAGGCAAATATGACAAGCAGAGCTTCATCACAAGAAGAATGGTTGAGAGCAGGGTGGGAATTAGGCCAGCAGAATGTTTTCCCATCTTCAAGCATGTTTGCTGTCATGTGTGCGTGCCACCCAGCCTATTGAAGCCATCTGCTCTGCTCTAGTGCATGTGCCTATGGAACATTTTCCTCAGCTTCATCTTTAACCTACACACTAAAGTCTGAGAGAAAAAAGTAAGATCTCATGCCAAGTGATGTTTGTGGGGATGTTAGAAGCTGGAAGAGAGCACAAACACATGGCCTTGACAAGCCAAGTGTGCAGGTGGGTTGGTAGTAATTGAATATCCCATAATGCTGGGTGTCACATCCCATTTTCCTGGTAAATTCAGAAGTGCAGATACACACTACTCTGGCTCATGCTGATAGGCACATAAAACTCATTTTAAGAAAGCACTTGAAGAAAAGGCTTGTTTTATTGAGAAGCTGTGCTGTATGTTGATGCCTGTTGGTACCTGTAATGTAATGTTATGGGTCAGAATTAGAAATCCAACAGATGAAGAAGCACCTTCCATAACTTTCACTGCCTATGGAGTAAGCTAACAGGGCAGAAGTAATTCTTCTTGAAACAAACAAGCAAAAATCAGACAAAGGAAGGAGACACCCATAATTAAAAAAAAAGAGAGACATTAAAAAGTAGATGGCCAAGTTTCTCAAAGCACCAACCTCTCCTGTTTTTAGGGGTTCCCTTGGAATTCTGCCTTTGTGGATAACATATATTGCCTGATGTGCCTGGCTTTTCTGTCTTTGTACATGGTGCATATCTTTTGGTTTAAGTAGTGGGCAAGGACAGATTTTTCTAAACTAGAACTTTTCTTTACCTTCACTTGCATACATGTAAATCCTTACAATAGGAGGGGGCTGAGGAAACTTCCCACTATTTCCAGGTGTCTGTCTTGTTAGCCTTGAACTTACTCTTCCAGCTAATTGAACCAAAATACATGTCGTCACACAGAAGGAAACAAGACACCTTCCAAAGCCTATTAAATGTGGACTAAAAGGCTGGCTGCTTTTAAGGGGATGTGTAACACATCTTTACATGCTCCTTGTTGAGGAGACTGGAGACTGTCTTATGCATTTGTCATTCTGAAGCACACAGGTGCCAAATGGCACTTATCTTGACCATATTGCTCTAAGACTTCTGCTCTTGGAGTCCAAGCCCTACTGGATCAAGCAAATGCACGTGGGCTGTAAACCTTGGAATCAAAAACCACACACAGCCTCATGGGAAGAGCACAAGATCTCCCTGTTTCTGACATGTCATGAGAAGAAAGGTACAAGTCAAAGCACTGCAGGTGAATGAGAAGCCACAAGGTGTTATTGCTGGTCAGTGTAATAGGAGCAATTGAGGATGGCAGAGAATGCTGTGGGAAGTGAGAATGTCCCTGGTTTCAGATTATAAAAACCCCATAAAACGGCATTGCTGTTTGAGTAATGCTGCCCTGCATTAATATCTTCCTATTTATAGCCTCAGTCTAATCATAACAAAGTCCTCACTTCCCCCCTCTTCCACCCCCCCTCCCAAGTATTCTCTGGGGAATTGTCTAATCTAGCTTTAAATAACTTAAGTAAGAGTACTTTCATAATTTAGCTTTGGAGATGATTACTTGGCCTAATAGCAATAATTGTGAGAATTCTGTAGAGTTTGGTTCATGATGATTGCAGACTGAATTCTGCGATTCTATTTATCAGGAGCTGGCCATAGATAAAAGCATTCACTGCTTTCTTGATGTTCGAATACTCCAATTCAGGTGCCTTACAGTTTATTTCTAATGGGAGCTTAGGTGCTTAAATAGCCATAATAACCTCATAATAACCTGTCCCTATATGAACACTCACAGCTAACAAGCCCTTCCTCTACTACCTGCCCTGGTACAATATTGTGTGGAATTATCCTACTTGCCAATGACCTCAGTCTTTTTTTTTTTTTTTTTTTTTTTTGGCAGATGACTGATGTCAGCATAGATAACCCTTACTATTTATGTCCAGATATAGCAAGAGTGCATAAGAAGGAGAGACTTTTTAATTTTTATTTATTTTTGTTTGTATCTTCATTGTTTTCTTTGAGGTTGACCAAGCAGGAGTTAGACTCATGTTCAGTATTATGGTGGTGAAACAGTGGCTGGGCCTCCTGGTCAGACTTTGTGTTCTTCAGAAGAAGTGCTAAATGGATGACCCCTTCTCCCTGTAGCAGTGGTGGTTGCTTTCAGCCGTGATTCCTCATTTTTGGACAATGGTCCACTATGAATCCTAAAACAGCACAGACCATCTGCATTTCTTGCAGATAAGTGTCTGTACACAGGCTTTTCATTGAAAATACCAACTTGCTGATACAATCCCATTAGCTGGCTAAACATTGGCTACATAGTCTTTCTTCTCAGAAAGAAGAACGAAACAGCCAGAATTACAGGCAGAAATTTTCTGTTTTAAAACCAAAAGGGATTGGGTTCCTTCACTAAGGCCTTAATTCACTCTTAATACAAATAGTATTTTCTTTCTTCTCAGTGAGGAAGATTTGGGATGCTCAGAAGGATCAAGCTCTGTTACTGATTTTAATAAGAGGCTCCCTTTGGTAGCAGGGATAGCACAAGTTGCTTGTAGCCCAAGAGAATGGTTCCTGCCCATTGGAACTGCAGTTCTTTAGGAGTTTCATGACAGAGTTCATGAAAAAGTAGAGTCTTCTAATTGAGCTCAAACTGAAGAAACAGATGAGTCTGGCCAAGGGCCAGTGTTTTCAGAATTGTTGATCAAAGATAAGTTTTATCACAGTTGGTCTTTAAAAAATACTGACATCTCAGACAAAAAAATGAGCTAAAACAGATGGAATGTGAGCCCTTACAATTTAAGCTGATCTGGCTTTTTTTTTCTTCTCCCTTTTTTCTTCTTTTTGCCCTGTGATCACAAACATAAAAAGATGGAGGTAATACAGGTGTAAAATTTATTATCACTACCAAACTCTTGAGGGTCTTTAGAGAGCAAAGTACATACAAAACCCGCATTTGACCTTAACCATTACTTGTTCCTGTGGTGGTTGGGAATGATTAAGTCATTTTTAATGTAGTGGAAGCTGGGGTCATGCTCCACTTCTCCTAATGCTCTTTAAAGAACAAGCTGCTATAATTACTATAATAAATGTTGTAACCTATAGAAAAGTGCAACCCACAGCAGACATGCTGCTCACAAAAACACCCAAGTTCTGCTCTGGGCACGTGCTCAGGATTGTCGCTGGCTTAAGCACCATAGTGAGTGTGGCAGCTGTTAGGAGAGCAGAAAAAATATGTAGGAAAATGTAGACATTGCTGTTAACTACATCAGACTTTTGGCCCAGTCAGTTTCTTTTTCCATTAATATTGAGGCCATAGAGTCACAAATTAGAGCCATGTACAGATTCAGGTCAGAAGGGACCTCTCGAGGATGTTTGGTCCAATCCCCTGCTCCATGCAGACCTAACTTCCAAGTGAGATCAAGCTGCTCAGGGCTTTTCCAGTCGTGTTTTGAATGTCTCTATGGACAGATTGCACAGTCTCTCTGTGCAGCCTGTTCCCATTCATAACCACTCTCACTGTGGAATATTTTCCCCTTATTTGCAATCAGAATTTTTGCGATCCAACCTAGCACTTTCTTCTTAAAGCCCTTCCTTGATTTTTGAAAAATGCAGTCAACTTCAGACTTCTCAAGCTACTATTTCTATAGGAGGGATGTCATCTAACAAGGAGAGAAAAAGCAAGCCAATTGACACATATCACCACTTACACCGTCTGGGATTTGAATTCTATATAGAAAAAGCCCTGTGGTACACTCATTATGAATTCTGGTGGAAAATCTGTAACCCCAAATATATTAGTGAAGCAGTCAGTAAAACAATTACAAATAGCATACAAGCTTGAAAAAAAAAATTCTTGCTTGGGAAATTTGGGGAAGTTTTGAGGGAGAAAAGAAAAGGCCCCCCAGTATAGGAGTCTATTGTTTGCAGCTCATTCTAATAAGGAGTGAGCAAACTGGAATCAGGGGGAGCCACATGCAGGTCCTAGAAGGAATAAATTTGACTCAAAAAAAGAGCTTTATATTAAAAACTTACAAATTTCTGCTTTTTAGTTGGTTATTTATTTGTGATTAGAATTTTACCCTTCAAAGGACCAACTCTTTCTTTTGTAATAGATTTCTGCAGTAGTGATGTTGGCCTATGTTTCTTTTTGCTCTGACACTTTCGGGAATATGTTGCTTGCACACTGGCACGAGGAAAAGAGGAAGGTCTGGCAAATCAGTGGCAAATGAAGAGATGGCAGCTTGCAAGAGGAATTGTACAAGGACAAAGTGATCTTTTAGATGGGTGACTGCAGAATAAAAGGTATGTAGATGACATACTGAAAAAAGTCAATGGATTTACTGTCAAAACCAAGAGACATGAGAATGTGAAATTTTTTCCATTTCTGTTTCATCTGGTAAAAAAAAAAATATCCTTTTCCATTGCAGGATATGTGAAACGTGATGAGCAAAATGAATTTGAAAAATACTGTAAAATACACAGGTCTGTGCCTGACTAACACTGTACTTTAAATCACCCATTTATTTCCACTGTAACTTAACTCAAATTCTGATATGCTTTTTTTTGAAATTCATTATGTCAACATAAGTAGGTGCAGCTTATAATCACTTGGATGGTTGTTATTTTTTAGCTGTTTAATTCATTGACTCACATCCGGCAATAATTCATGCAAAATGGGCTCTGAACTCCTTTCCAATATGCAGATTTGTGTGCAAATGAGCGTTACCTATGGTGTTCATACTGAAGCATTTTTCTTTGATGTACATTTCTGACATTCTGAGATTGTAAAGAAGAAAATAACTTTAAAAATTTTAAGAAACCTTAATTGAAGTTAACATAAAAGAAGATACATGGTGTTAATTGGTCTGTTTCAGGCATAATTTGTGCCTTTGAGACCATGTCCCTTACCCCCCGCCAAAGTGTCAAGACTCACATCTTTAATTCAACAATCTTTGTATTAATTACCTCTGGATAAGGTAAGCTTTGATTGGGAGTCCTTTATTGTAAAATTACAGTACATTGACTGCTTTAAGATAAATAAATTAGGGTTGAAATTGAAAAAAATCTCCATCCAACTGTGAATGGGAAAGTGCATTTGAGTATCAAATACTAGATGAAAGAACGCTTTTTATCAGACTTCCTTACTAGGGGAAAAGTGTTTTCCTTTAGTTCCTCTTTTTTCCTTGTTTTTTGCACATTGAATATTTTAGCTTTAGATGGAAACATTTGGGTCCTTGGGCTGCCAACATGTTCCTTCCAAAAGGTTCCTTTCTGCCTCATGGGATCTCAGCATTCTCCTCTGAGAAGAATTCCCAGCATCTGGTCCATTCATCAGTCACAGAATAATCAGTGAACTATGGATGGAATTCCCTCCTCTGCTGCTCACCGTTCCCACTTCTTAATTGCATCTAGTTGACTGTCCATTAAGGCCAAACCTGGTTTTTCTTTCAGGAATGGAAGGATTGAAAAGGGCTTTTTACCCCCTCCATGTCCATGTCACCTGGTTGTGCCTTGGGGAGTAGGTGTTGCACATTTTGAGCAGTACAGAAGCAGCTACATGGACAAGAAAGCTGCCAGCAATACAGGCAGACTGAAGACAGCTTGCCTACCTATCCCAGAGGAAGACTACCCATTCCTGGCTTTGCTGTAATGGAGCTGCAGAGCTGAGTTTGGATGCCGGGGCTTTGTGTGCTCTGCAGGTGGTATACTTTCTGTATGGATTATACTGGCTGCAATATGATGCCCTCACATATGCTTCCAATGCAACTAAGTGGTTTGAACAGCTATTGTTGCATGGTGACAGAGCTTTAAAGCCCATAGGCTCAGTTCTGACCTCAGAGATGCTGGTGTGACTCTTTTGAATCCATAGGATGTGCTGTGTGCCTTGTGTACCTTTCAGGGTTAATGCACATTGTTCCGTGAGTGCTCATCTGAGGCAAGCAGAGACAGCTGAAAAATTAGATGTGCCTGTGTGAGGGTGTTAAGGACACTTATTCTAAAGTTTCAGAGCTGACACCTTAGTGATTTCAGCTCTACTGTCTCTCAGTAAACACACACTAACTGCTCTTCAAAAGATTTGCAGCACGTACATAAAAGACTTGAACATATAGGTCTATTTTTTTGTTTGTGTAATTTTGGGAATAATCTTCCTCTTCCCTGCTGGGACACCTTGGTGAGTGCAGAGCTCCCACATGTGCCCAGTTAGCACAGAAGTTGTGCCAGTGATAAAGGGATGCTGGAGGCTTCAGTTTTGCCACCTGAGCTGTCAACTGCGTCAGTAAGTCAGGTTTTACCCTGTTTTTGCAATGTAATGTTTTTGGCCCTTTATTTGCATTGAAATCCGCTGAAATAAAAGATACCCAACAAAGAAGAACTTTTGATTTATTAAAAGATCTAGAAATACGGAGACAGCAAGAACATGATACCTATTCAACCCTCCCCAGCTCTGGGAATTGTACCAACAATATGTTGAAACCACTGTGGGATCTTGACCCAAGAACTGGTTGTATACTACTTTCTCATTGTACTAGGCCACTGTGATTTTCATCCTACTACGTTTTCCCATCCCCTAGAGGCAGACTTGTCAAGAAGCCTTTTGTCTGGCACAGTATTTTCAAATCCAAACTCTGATAATTATCTGTGGTTCTGCTGCTGACTTGAAAGGCAATTGCTAGGCATCGAATCCGCATTCCCTTCAGTACTAAAATTAAGAGTAAGGAGCAGGGGCCTTTCTGTGACTGCTTCTCTCTCCAACACTTGACACCAAATGCACATGTGAGCCTGACCGTCAAAGATAAATGAGTTCAATAGAAAAGAGGAGACACACACTTGGATCTCAGTGAAATTCAGTACAAATCAGTAGAAAGTGCAACACAAAGGCTTTGCATGGCAGACTGCTAATCAGAAGAGGTGAGTATTTTAGCATATTTAAATGAGGAAAGGGCATGCACTAATCAAACAACATATTCCAGAAGTACTGAAAGAGCAAGGGAAAGAATTCTGCTTAAAACTTTTCAGCACGGATGGGGATTTTTAAAATATAATTAAATATGATGATCTAGGTTTATAGAAAGATAATGAGGTAAGTAACAAATATGTCAAAACTAAACTATCAAATACTGTAATTATGTTGGGTACAGATTAGTTGCTGAAAAAGTTTCCCCATTACTGCACTATATCTGTCAGAAAAGCATATTCAAACAATAATGGGTTTTCTTTTGATTTGCTTTATTTAGCAAAAAGGTGCTGTGTGGTAACTTTCCAATAGCTTTCATGGGATGAATTAGAATTACATCATGAGCCTGCTAGGATTCTTCAATATAAATTGGTGTGAAATACACATAAGTGAAAAAAAAAATGTTTTTACATGCAAGATTTTAAAAGCTTTCACATCACCCAAGTAGATTATTTTGAAAGCACCTTTACTTAGTTCTCTTACAGGCTATGTCTTTCTTCTACATCCTGGGTTGCTGTCACATTCATTGACATTTCTCCTTCACAGCAGCAATATTTTTTGTTAATCAGTCAGGAAAGAGAATTAGTTTTACATCAACATTTAAAAGGGATATTTTCTTAAAACCTCCCAGGGAAAAAATAACTTTTACTGAGAATTATACAAAAGGTACATGCTTCCTAGGCCAATAGATCATTGCCATATGAGTATAACAAAGGTTATTTAGCAGTCATGGGTTTTCTTTGGGAATATTGCCTTCACAGAAGCAGTTCTCTAAGGAGATGAGCTTATTTTAAGCTGATATTCATTAGAAAGCTGCTAAGCCACTAGAGACATTCTGGATACAAAATAGGATATCTGGCTTATATTTTCTTTTGCAGGTGATAAGAGATAATATCTGTAATCATGATCAGAATCTTTGATTTATTACTCTGATAGGTTGTATTGTGTCAAATGATATTCTGAGATTTTTTTTTTCACTACTTCTTTGCAGGAGTATTTTAATGGATTTTAAGCACATGTGAGCATGAGACTTGTAGTTTCAAGGCTGGTGTCTTCCTCCATTTATAGAAATAATGTCTCCATCTGGTTATTACCTGTATTTGCTTTAGTTGTTTGTCAAGGTCTTGAATTATTTGCTTTAAAGACAAAATTTATATTTTCATAGTCTTCAGTAGAAACTGAAGGCTACATACCTCAAGAAATTAAGAGGGGGTTAGATATGATCTGTTGAAAGTGTGAGGGGGCATATGTTTAATCTGTTATTAGATATTTTGGTGAAATATGAATCTTCCTTGAGGCACAAACATTGAAGAAAAAACTAAGCATTGGACAGAAGAAATACATGACTGTGTGTATTAAACAGTGAGATTCTTCATGCTAAATACTGGAGAAAGATGAGAATTTAATTGGGTAGAATATTTGAGTTCAGAAAAGAAACAGGAGTTCAGAGAAAGAATCAGGAAGATTTTGTCAAGAGTAAAAAGAATTTATTGAAAATTTGAGAAATGGTCGTTTCAATAAAAAAGTAAAGAAGCTAGAAGGAAGAGTGCTTGCATATACAAAATAATCTCATCTGTGATAAAAATGGAGCAATCAAATCTGAAAGGAGACTTGGGAAATATATCTTTTCAGCTATATTAAAAAAAGCTTTTGGCTTATCATTTTTGACACTGTGGATACAGTGGGAAAAGAGCAGAATGGTATCTGCAGGGACAGCACCGTACAGTCAGGGATTGACAAAAGGTAAATTCTACTCTTTTTCCTTTATGTTTTGGATGGCAAGATCTCACTGTCTGTACCCTCATTCTGCAGTACTTTCAGGCATGCTGAAAGGGTAGTAGTGGCAAAATAAAGGGAGGCATTTCCTAGAACATCAGTGCCAAAACTCTGAAGATTTCTGTTTTCTACACAGAGTGACAACAATTCTGATTCAGGGCAGGAGTATTATGGAGAAATAATAACCAAAAAAGGAGCACAAGACTGAAGAACTGCACAACCGAAGGGGGACTATTTTGCTCCTCTGTGACTTTGGGTTACTGGCAATGACAAACTTCTCCCAAAGCCTTTGCCTTTTGTAGACATGGAGGTGCTATTGATTACATACTCCTTGTGCCTTGAGCCCTGATATCAAGAGATAAAACATATATTTAAGATTTCATATCTCCAACTCCTAGAGATACAAGAGTTCCTGGAGAGTTCTTGTCCTTGTCTTGCCATAACTTCTTTCTGAAGGTCTCAGGGGCCATTTTGCCTCTCGTTTCCTTGGTTTGCCTTTTGCCACTCTTAGGAGACAGCTGTGTGTTCATACAGCTCTCATTAAAAAGGCATCTTGCTGAAGAGTTTCAGAAAGAGCAACAGGCTATTATGTTTTCCAGAGCTGAGTATTCTAACAGGGTGAAAGAGTAGAGGCAAAGCACTGTGAAATTATTCTGCTTTTATATTTAAAAGAGAGTACTAAAGAGTTGGATTTTTTTTTCTTCACATTCTGTAATATAATTGTTCACCTCACCATTACTCTAACAGAGATGGGAGAAGTGAAGACAAAAATCTGTGGTATTTTGAAACTTTTTGCTTTGCTGCTGGATAGCTTGTCCAAAAGAATGAAGTATAACTGGTGGAGCTGACTATGGAAGGTGGAGAGAGGAAGACCCTCAAGTAGGTTCTGTTGTAGTACATAACAACCAATAGTCAGTTCATTGGCAATATAATTATTCACATGATACACGCGCATGATTTTTATTTTTGTCCATTTACCTCAACAGGTTTGTCTTAAGCCTGGACCTCCATATATATAAGGGTGTACAGGTATAGGAATGCAATTCAGTTCCTTTGCTAATGTTGACAATTGCCCACCCTCATTAGGGTGAAGATGAATGAGTAACAAGTACTAGCCTTCAGCACTGAACATTCATGTCTTCAGTGCAGAAGCATGGAGATTCTTGGAGGGTATCCCTGTGTTGCCGTCTGTGAAATGTTCTGTCTGTCAAAGAAGCAGGCCTTAAGACGAGAGCAAGATTCTGTGAAGGGGTATTGCAACATCCAGCAGTTTCCTGGTCCAACAGTAACACTCTTAGTAGCTTTTTCCTGCACAAAACAGAAAATCTGGTGTTTCTTGACAGAACTTCCTCCCACACTACTGACAGATAACCATTTGCACAGCTACTTTCCTGTGACTTAGCTGCCTAGAAACTCCTCAAACATTTCAGGATGATAACTTTAATGAAATTATCACCAGAATGAAAAAGTCTGTTTGGCAAATTACTATGTGTATTATGATGAGGTGACTCAAGATGAGGTTTTCCTACAGTAGATTTACAATTAAATAAAATGAAGGATAAAAGGAGATAAGAGATTTAATGGAGAAACTGGTGATTTTTCTATAAGTGAGACATTGAAACTTTGCTTGAATTTGGAGACAATATCCTAATTCTATGTTTTATAAATATTTTTAAAATATTCTCATAACATTTCACATCAAAACTATTTTTACTATTGGTAAAAACCAATAGTACAGGGCTATAATTGAATGAAGATGCATGGGAACACTGAGTCTGAGTGAGGATGTCTTTAAAGATTCACTTAAAAACTCTCTGATCTGCTTGTAACCAAATTAGATGGCAGCACTGTAGGGCCTGCTCAATGGTGCAGTGCAGTCAGTGAAAAAACTCACTTAGGCAAGCATCTGTACGTAGCAATACTCTTCCAGCAGTCACCAAGATGAGCAACTATTCCTACCAATCTCCAGATCGGCAGAATTCATAGAATATATTCAGCATTGATTATCAAATCCAGATCTTTTCCACTGCTATTTACAATAAAGCATAAAGGATGAATGATTCATTTTCATGACACACTTCTTTTGGTCCACCTCCAGACCAGAAACTTCAGTTATTCAATATGTTATTTAAGCACCTGCTCACTGAGCCCTGAATGATGCAATACAAGGATACCATCAAGATGTATGTTAAAACACCATTTGCTTCCCCTCACGGTGGTGTTCTCATTTCTTTATGAAATATTTAAGGGGTGCATGTTGTTCTGACAGCATATTAAAGCAATGTCTTCTTTGATGATGTAATAACTGTTAACAGCTTAGCGCTCCCATAACCAGCTAGTAATGGGAAGGGTATGTTGGATTCTACTAGTTTTGAAGTGATGTCAGCCAAAGATTTGTAGGATCATAGTTTTCCTTAGCTTTTAAAAATATCTCCATCTGGCATGCTTTATATTTTATTCTACTCTGCTTTGGATTGTAGTTTTGCTGTGCTTTGTGACTTGCCTTGCAAAATCTATGCTTTGTTGCCTTGATGTGACCTCTGTCTTGATAACCTTGGACTGGTCTTTAAGGATTCAAGTTGCAAACACAGGACCTGTTGTCATCCTTCATTGAACTTTGAATCCTTCAAGTGTTTCTTGACTAATACTGTGTAAAATCCTGCTCACTGAGCATCTAACTTCTTTCCATTGCTGGGACATGGGAATTTTTTATGCTTACCACATATTTTAAAGGTTGTCAGTGATGTGTTCAGCCAACTTGCAACCTGATTCTGTAAAGCTATTATGCTCAAGTCCCAGTCAAGAATTGATGTATTGTGTGGTTAAAATTGCTTAACTCTTTCATCCCTCATTAATTCTACCATATTTAAAAAGTCCATAATATCTAGTCTTACAGAGAAGTGGGGAACTTTCTTAATATTTGTGAAGCTCTTTAAAGAACATAACATTGGAAGCAAGCCCAGGAGAGAGTAACGCTACATATTGCCAGTGTTGTTTTGTTTGGACTTTGAAGGCTGAAGCCAAGTGCCACTTAGGCTAAAAAGATGCTGTATTTTCGAACATTCAGACATTTCAGATACTTACTAGAGTGCCCAAATGCTGATGAACAAGATGAGTAGAAAGCAATGTATTGCTAATCATTCAGAGAAACTTTTTGTTAGGAATGAAGCAACAGCTATTTCACGCCTCCTTGAAACCTGGAATCCTTCACAAAAATACACATTAAGATTTACCACATGTAAAAAGGAAGAACTCAGAAATGGCAGATGAGCTTTTGAAACAGGCCAGCTTTTACAAGTGTCTCAAATTTACCCTGCTCTCCACAGGACAAGTCAGAAAAGGGGTATGTTTTTGTCCTCTGGTATAAGAGAGGACTACCAGGTGGGATGGGAATCTTTCTGGCAAAGCTTATAGCTGAGTGTGAAAACAGATCTATTTCTGCTCATATGTGACTCTTGCACTGTTGATATCAAAGTATTCAAGGCATTGAACTCACATCTTTTCATCTCCAGACCTACACAGTGTATTTTTAAGGGAACGTAAGGGCATAGGTGCCAAAGTTGTCATAAAATCTTGGTTTTTATGACTTACTGAACTTTCAAGCTCTGGGACTATATGTCTGATGAATGAATGAACTCGGTGGCAGGAGCACTTTCCTTCAGATATACTTTCTGGTTCCACTGAAATCAGCAGGCGTTTAAATGTTGATTTTACTGGGTGATGTATCTGACTGTTTGCTCTCAAACAGTTTGAAAAATGCTAATGAATGCTTACAATATTTTCTGTTTGAATTGAGAGAGTTCACAAAGTGTATATCTCCTTTGTGTTAGTAAAGTCTGGTCTATTAGGACTGAGAATTTCTTTGGCTATATCAGCTACAGGAAAATTGTATAAGAAAAACACAGAAAAAGAATGCATTGATGAAGATGATCAAAATTGTTAATGTATTAAATTCTGCAAACCATGCTTGATTGAGAAAAATCCAATTCTAGTTTAATATCTTGATTGCTGACTGAGAGAAAGCCTTTTGTTCTGATGAACAAATGAGGAGGAGCAGTTTTACAAACAAAGCAGACAGACATTAAGTTTCTTTCTTTCTGCTTGTAGTGACTAATTAAAGATTCTGTGGATCTGTTTTCAGAAATAATGCAGTCAGCTCCAGGTACCTGTAGTTAAACTGATTTCTTAATTTTGGACAATAGACAACGAGAAAAAAAATCATATTTCTGCTTGGGAAAAAAAAGGAACAAGAAGGGATATAACCTTCTGTAAACTCTGCAACCCTGGGAATTTCAGGAGGTACTTAAATGAGCAAGGGCTGTTCGGCAGGGCTAGGTAGAAGATTACTGGTTAGGAGACAAGGAGAGTTTAGCACTGCTTTACTTCTAGAATTGGGATAACTTCACTAACATCTTAGAGGACAAGGAATAGGGATTTTCATATATTGACTGGGCAGTAGCAAAGCAATTCTGTTTCTTGCCTTTTCTGATCCAAAGTCAAGTATATTGAGCTATTTCAGCGGGCAGGTGCTTGTTTTTCCTAAATAGCACAGCTGATAAATACACCTCTGGTACTACCTACTGTTATGGGTTCATCATGATGTCCTGTTTAGTTCAATTTCAGTTAGCAAGATATGAATGCAGCATGGATAATAGAAGGGAGAGGGCTGGAGAGGAGATGCAGAAGTACAGAAGTAAGAACCAGATATCAAACCACTCATCCATGGGGTGTTCTTTATTGTTTGACGCATTTCTCTGGGTGTTGTGGTAGGTTCAGATTCTGTAGAGTTAAGGCTTCTATTTAAAGGGAGAAATCTGGAATATTTCTACTCTAGCCAAAAAGATAGAAACTTTTAAATGTAAACATGTCCAGCCATTGCCCTTTCTGAGTGAACACACCAGCTAAAACAGTGCCTCAAAACAAGAAATTCCATTCCCAGCTCAATGAACACTTAACTTAAAAGTCAGAGGTAGAATGAATTATGAGAAAATGTGAGTTACTAGGAAAACTGTACATTCAGTAGGGGCAAATGGAGAAGAAAAAAGACAGGGACTAAGGATCAGAGGTAGAAAATACTGGGAGAATAACTGAGCACCAAAATGTTCCAAAGAACAACAAATCTGAGTGGATAGAGTGCTAAATCACAGCTAAGCTAGTGGCTGAGTACTGGCAATGCTAACCATAGATCCCTGTGCTCCTTAGTGGTCATGACCCTACAGGGCCCAACATGCAGCTGTTTGTCACGTCAGTCATTTCTCATCCTTAGATCAGGTAGACAAGCGCTGTGCTTTCCCCATCTCTTGCTGGGGGAAAGTTGAACTCTCACAAATCTTTTGAGGAGGGGTAGGTGTGGCAAGCACATTTCTCTCAGGATTTTTATAAAGGTGCACAGAGAGAAGTGAAAGAGAAAACAATTTCTGTTTCTGCTCCTTGTTTTTCCTGTGTGGAATGTGTTTGGAGAACTGTTTACCTGGAGCGAATGCCTGGTTGGATCACGGTGGATTGTTTGGGCCTGATGGCCAATGAGATCCACCTGTGTCTGGACTCTGGAGAACAGGGTCACGAGTTGTGGGTGAGTTAGTTAGATAGAATGGTTAGAGAGAGTAGCATGTAGTTTTTAGTATCCTCTTTTATATAGTATATTAATGTATCACAGCATAATTATAATAAAGAATTCATTCAGCCTTCTGAAATAAGTCAGACATCATCATTCTTCCCATTGGGTTCACCGACATCTACAACAGGTAGGAGTGTGCAGTCAAATGAAGAAGTAAAACTGCTGTGTGTGTGCCCTTTTTCTTTCTCTTTTCTTTCTGTCCCTGTGGAAATTGAAAAGGCTGATTATTTTTTCCTTCCTGAAGCTCATTTCTATGTTTATGGACATGAGGACCAGCGCAGAAGCTACCGCCAACACACAGCAAATTAAACAGCCTGAGTGAGCTATGACCAGCAACATCCTGGTAGCTGAGGGGTTTCAGTGGGAGCCACCAGGGCCAGTCACTGTTAGTTGTGCTCAAAGATGGGTGCAAATCCTTTGGCAGGCTGCACTCTCAGCATAATCTCTATACAGTCTGCACACAGCCCTTAGTTCCAAGTGTTGTAATTCAACACCTCCAAAGGGGAGGACATTTTAAATCACATAGTTAAATCAAGTCAAAGAATACTAGTAGGTCTTTTGTTGTTGTTGTTGTTTGATTGTTTGTTTTTTTATTAAATTAACACTTGTTTTGGAGCCATTAGTGATCATGTGGGTCATATTTATAAAGTCTTGCCCATACCCTCCAGGGTTAGAAAATGCTTTACAAAGTAAAGTGAAAGCTGAGATTCTAATTATATAATTCCAGGAACTGAGGCTTCAATAAAAATACAGATATTATAGAGCTTGTGCAATTCAAATATCTGTGAGTCCAGGGAGGAATACATAATGCCTCTTCAAGCTTCATTTTGGGGTGTTCTAACTCTATATTGCCCCACACTCAGAACCTTAGATGCTGGATCCAGCCCTAAGCCTGATTCCTTTGCTCATGTACTTTTTACTTTGTCTCTCGCACTAACTCAAAATAGTAAGTTTATTGCATATACTCCTCACTTGGGGGTTTGATTACATTACATTTACTCCTTTGACTATTCCTTTACTGCAGGGATTAGGCCTCAGAAATGAAAAGAAAATCAAAGTAACATCAGGAGCAATTTTTACTGAGGTCAGGGTATCCTCTCAGTAGGGCAGAACCAGCACTGGACTTTATAAAAGGGAGGATGCTTGTCAGACTGGCCACCAGAATGTTTGAAAGTATGCCATGTGTTCTTTCTGGAAGATACCTTTTTTGCTATATGTATCAGGGGAGATCCAGACATCACACACGCTGATCTATATTCCCATTATGTCTTTCCACTAACAAGAAATATTATCTGCACAATTTTTGCAAAGATCTATCTTTCTAAAATTCCTTTCCCTTAGGTTATGTTTTCATAGAATCAGAATGGTTTAAGTTGGAAGGCTTCTTTTAAACATTATCTAGTCCAACACCCCTACTATGAACAGGGATATCTTCAACTAGATCAGGTTGCTCTGAGTACCATCCAACCTGACCTAAAAGGTTTCCAGAAATGGGGCATCCACCACCTCTTTGGACAATCAGTTCCAGTGTTTCACTTCCCTCATTGTAAAAGACTTCTTTTTTATATTTAATCTAAATAGATCCTCCTTAACTTTAAAACATTTATTCTTTATCCTACCATAACAGGCCCTGCTAAAAAGTTTGCCCCTCTCTTTCTTATAGCCCCCTCCAAGTACTGGAAGGCTGCAATAGGATTTTCCCAGAGCTTCCTCTTCTCCAAACTTAGAACCCCAACTTTTTCCATCCCAAGGGAGAGAGTTTTGTCCATCTTGAGGGAGAAACAAGAGCAGAAAAGCAAACTCATCCACCAAGTTGATGCAAATGACCCTGTGTGCCTGCTAAGGAAAGCAGACCTGAACTGGGTCTGAGTTGGCCTGTATGGGAGACAGAAGCTGGATGCCAGGTACAAGGGAGTAAGGGAGGAAATGGATGCAAGCAGGGTTGCATGTGACATATGGTTCCTTTTGCTTTCAGTCTAGCAGAAGTTTCTTAGTGGATATGAAGTCCTGTGCCTGATTGTGTAAAGCCCATTAGCATATGTCTCTGCAGTGGGTTTCTGTGGCAGAGTTCCAGTAATTACTGTTCATTAGTATTCATTAGTACCAGGTCTTGCCTGATCTTGAGTTCATGTTGAATCAGCACTGCTGTAACATTTTTGATATGGGCTGGATGTAGAGGTCAGCATGGAGGCATTAATTAGGCCTGGTAGTCAGAAGTTATTTTCATGGCTCTTCAGATAGGGTTTGTTTCAGATGCACCATGGCTTCTCCTTCTGAAGTGAAAAGACTACATGTAAAGTGGAGCAGTGGTGAGCCTGACACTCAACCGCTTGTGAATATAAAAGCAAGGATTTAAAGAAAGCCTTAAACTTGCTCTCTCTTAACAGTGACCTGTTAAAAAACCTGCAGGGGTTTCAGCAACATTTCTTGTTGCTTTCCTTACTCTTGCAACTTAGGAATGTTGACACTGAAAAGAATTTAAAAGTGCAAAATATGGATAATAATGTGATTTGTATTGCTGAATGCTCATTCCTCTTTTGATCAGCTACTGCTGATAATAAAGTAACCATGAGCTTCTAGGGTATACACTCTGACCTCTACAAAAAGAAGAACATTGAACAACAAATCTGTTTGTCTCTTTTTAAAAACAAAAAGGGGGAAAAGATTGTGTTAGAATAGTTGCAACAATAAATAGGTAAGTTCAAGGTACTTTTGGAACAGAGGTACTTTTGAGAGGTTACAAGTGAGGAAGGATTGAGTAAAATCTGAATATGGGTTGCCCTTTTTATCTTGTATAGTTAAAGAAAGTAAAATCATTTCAATTTCTGTTTTTCTTAGAGAAAAATGTATTTTCCATCGATATCTTAGACTGTACATTTATCTAAAAGCACAGCTCTATTTACCTTTTCTTTACTTCAACAGTCTGGAAAATCATGATCCTCAAAATGCAAATCCTTAATTCTAGTAATAACCAGTCTCAGTAGAATGTTACTCACCTGAGAAGGAAAAGGTGCACAAAGACTCATGCACTGAAGCATTCAGCCAAGGCATTTTCTTTGTCATAGCCAATGCCTCCTTTAGCTGAATTTAAGCCTACAATACAGAGACACAACTGGTGAGATCACAGTCTTTTAAATTTCAGTAACACAGAGTATTGCCATTACTTGGGAGTTACTCCAAAGAAATCTGGCTGAAGAATGGCAGGAAAAAAACCCTTTTTTCAGACTTTCTTATCTTCAATAATGATGAATGGAATGTTTAAGACAGAACAAAAAAATTTCTCCTGGTAAAGGAGATGCTGAGGTTGGGACTGCTCTCCTCATAAAGTCTTGTCTTTCTACATAAGAACACTAATAGAGTTGTAGATCTAGTTACACTTCAAAGTGAAAAGCACAAAGTCCTCTCCTGCTTGGAATAATCAAAAGATTCCAGATGATGACAACAAGACTAGACAGTCTTTAATGCTTCCTGGATTCCTTTAAATCAGGTTCTTTCTGACATTCCTCTGCTCTTTTTCCATGTTATGGATCTTGGGTAAACTGCTAAAAAGTGTGCGCAGTGAACTGGGCAAATGGGCCTCTGTGACCTGACCCAGCATGGTCACTCATATTCTTGTAGTACGTCTCCAGATAGATCATATTGAGATCCTGATGGCAAAACATTTCTGCATCATTTTCAAATTTAAAGAGGACGAAGCAGATACTACCATGCAGAAAGGCCTTTGTTTTAAATGAAAACAAGACAAAGCATGTAGATTAGAAAAGTGTGAAAGTAACACCTCATGTAGTAAAGTATGGAGTCAGTAGTATGTCAGTAGTATGGAGTACAGGAAAAGTCACTGCCTGTACCTGAAACCTTTTGGAATATTGCATGATGTAGTATCAGAAACATATCAGAAATAAAGATGAATGATTTTATAGCTTCAAGAGATCCAAGTATGTCCATGAACCTAAGCAGACCAGAGCTATGTTTGGTGAAGGAGCTGGAGGGATTTGTAATCTACACTAAAAAGGGGGATGAAAAAGCTAGTATCACATCTTGTTCAGGCTGGTTCCCCAGCCTAAAAAATTTGGCACCCTCTGGGGTGACCTTTGGCACCAGCTGGTTTATAGCTCAGACTCACACATCTGTCTCCAGAGCTGAACACTTCTTGGGCCTCACCTTGCCCTTCACCAGAAAACACACACGCTCTGGATCCCAGCTGAACTGGATACTTTTCACTTCCAAATGATTTAAAAGGAGAGACAATCCTCTTTTAGGGCTTCAATGGGTGAGATTCTTTCACAGTAATGCTAAGTGCTTTTTGCAGACTAATGATGTAAACTTGTTTGAGACGCAGTGTAGAACACAGATTAATGACCTCCCAATACAGTTTGATTCACAGGTTTCCTTACTTGTGTGTCACATATAGACTGGCCTCAAAATAGATATGCTCTGAGCCAGAACATTTGAAGTCAAGAAAGTCTGAAATGCACAACCAATTTTTAGGATGTTTTGCTAGGAGTTATCTGATTCTGAGGCAATATGACTGTTGTAAATGCAACCCTTTCCTCCTGTAAGAAAAATAAAATGCAGACCTCACTACATAAGAAATACCAAGCCTTTTCTACCAGTAAAAAAAATTAAAATTCTCTTTATCTAAAGATATGAAACAAATTAAGTTCAGTGATGGCACATTCCACACAGAGGGCCCCTTTTCTTTCTTGTCATGCTTGGCATCTTGTTTTAGGATCCCTCTGATGTGGTACTCCTGTTGCAAGAGAATTGTTTCTAGTTCAGGGAAAGAATGATGCGTCTTTAATAAACAAACCTGGGAGCTAATACAAATCCATGTTGACAAATGCTTGTCAAGAAGAAAACCAAAGAAACAAAATCAATACATAGTCTTGCATTAAATCACATTGTTTACAGATAGATCTCCTGAAACTTTTTTTTGTTTACTAAATAGGTGTCCCTGATTAATTTAGGATAGACCAGAATTTGGCTTTATAACAACAGAAGTTTTTAAAAAAAAAGTTTACAGCCAACCTGTTCAAATATTCTGTCGTTTTTAAGGAAAAAAACATTCCTCCCAGCCTTCCTTATTCTGACACCATTTTACTTTAGAAGATCTCAAAGTACAAGTGAATACATGACACTTGCAGTGTCTCCAGTGTACACATTTTACGTTTGATTTATGACATTACTATATAGGTGCACTTGACAGCTTTCAGATTGAAGCAGAGACAAGAGAGCTTTAAAGTGAGATGGGTTATCTGGGTAAATCTATCAAGGGTTCGTCCTGGGAGAACAAGGAGAGAGGCTTTGTAGAGCCCTGCTGTGTAGCAAGCCTCCATGCTGAGCACATCCCAAGCTCCCTGACAGTTGCACTCAGCCTTCACTGTAATAACGAATAAAAGGGAGCTCCCTGTAGATTACAGATCTTCCGTGTTTTGACATTGACCTTAATACATAATTTAACCACAAAGCCTGAGAAGTGTGGAACAAGATAAGAAAAGACCACAGAACTGGCAAATAAAGTGATGTTCAATCAGAAATCATATTTGTTCCTGATAGTGGAGATGTGGGCATTAAAAGGGGAGACAGAGAGGGATTGAGAGAGAGAGAGAGAGAGAGGGGGAAAGAGAGAGGCAAGAACAGTCTGGTTTATTTGAAGACTTATGGATCTCTTTTAAAGGACATATGGTTGTCAAATAAAAGTTTGTCCTGGATTTGCAGTAAGAAATAAAAAAAAAGTCAATGGTTATTAAATTTTCATAGACACCAGGTTGCTGCTTTTCTCAACATACAGTAATGGCATTTTCCATGTTTGCCTCATGTCTGTGTTTTTGCTTTTAACTCAATGGACTGCGGAGGGGGCGATACATAGAATTACCATAAAGCTGTCCTTAGGCATATATTTAGACTAATCAAGTTTAATATCTGCCTATTCTAGACCTTAGCTTGGGTTTCTACATTAAAAGAAACAATTGTTTGGATGCTAAGAGTTTGTAGGTTTTTCTTCTTATTTACAGAGAACACTCAATACACAAATGAAATGCACAGTGGGATGGGTTGCTTGCACGGCAGTGCATATTTTTACTTTAGCAGAAGAGGCTCATGCAAAGGAACAGGATTTTTAGCATTAAGGGTGTAAATATAATTGCTGTTAAAATTAAGCACAATTCTTATGGAAAAATTATCACAGATAAAATGGTGTACAAAATAAAAAAAATACTATTCAAATATTATAGAGGAGGAAATAATGTTGGGAAAAATGTCTTTTCACCATTTGTGTTGCTTCTGTTTTTTCATTCCCATTGGATAATATGTATGGCCAGCTCATTGCACATTTTTCCTTCTAATTATTTTTATATGGTTCATGACTTACCAGTTTTTCTAATGCTACAACAGCTGGATGGTATAGGCTATGAGAAAATTCCCACTTATTAGTTATATTTTAAATTGAAGATATTTACAATTAATGAAATTTAATTATAGATTTGACTTTGATTCTGTATACAAAATTTAAATTTGGTGCCTTCTTTTAGATGGGTTTCCAGACCCTTCCCTTATTCCAAAATCCTTCAATTCTGTCTTGGGAATACATGCAGGCACCTAAGTAATTTGGGTGGTTTTGTATGAGAATGGGATTCTCCTGTGTTTGAACATAGATACATAATTGGCCTGGTTTGAGATTAATACCTTTCTTTGAGTACAAATATTTGACTCATAATATAAAGTCAAACCATGAGAATAAAGAATTAAACATTAAAGACAATATACTCTTTCATGTATAAGGATGGAATTGTGTTTCTTTCATTTCCAAAAGCAAACAAGTGAGCAAGCCACTCTAAGGGAATTAGAGTACATCAGTATTTTCATTTGGGATCATTGTTGCATGCACACTTTCAAACAGTATGTTGAAGTATGTTTGGGATTTTTAAAAAATACATACATACATATATATATATATATATATATATATATTTAAAATAAGTTATCAGTATGGTTCTTCAGAGCAGTCTGCAGATCAGAAATCCCTCACATTCAGGATAAGGTTTCCACTCAACAAAACACAATGGTCCTAACATTACCTCCCTCTCACCACAGCACTCCACGTAACCCCTTTGAAATGCTCACTTTTGTGTGAGCAGTACAACCTATTTAAAAAGGACTGAATACTTAGCCTTCAGCTACCTGCTACATTTTTGAAGAACACAATAACAGTGAAAGTCCCAAAGCTACAGGGCAAGTTCTTCTCCGGGATTAATTGGCCCAATTTAGTCCTAAGGATTCTGATCTAAATGAACTTCAGAGTCCTTACACAAGGCTTGGTAAGTCTACAGTTAACCACCTCCACAACAATTTTTCCATTTGAAAGAAAAAGGAAAGAATAAATGGGGAAGAAAACCAGAACTTCAACCCAAACATCTCAACTATTTCTGGTCCACCTATGCAACTTTCCATCTGTGTGTTAATAGCAAATATGAGGCAAAACTCTATATCCATATGGTGAGAAGTAAGTGAAAAGTTTCAAGAGATAGCTCATGGAGATGACAGTCACTGAGGTGTTTTCTTACCTAGGAGAGGAGACAAAACAATTTTGTTCTGTTCAAAATAGTTCCACACAAAGCCTGGCAGGTTCAGAAAAAAGGGAAAGACAAATTCCTTTAGGTTTGCTGAGATTAGCTGCAGTATATTAAATACTTGACCATTCATTTGGATCCAAATGTGCTAGCTTGTCTTTCAAATCTTCTGTTACACAAATTCATCATTTTTCATGGTCATTGTTGTTTGATTTATAAAATAATGCCACAGGTTTCCTGGAAAATACATTACTAAAAGTAGCAAGTTACAGGTGATGCCTGTATGTATGTGATGCATTGCCATAACAGCTACAACTCCAAATTTAGCAGTTTGCCTTACTGGCACACCAATCTGAAGGTCTCCCTGTGCAATGCATCACAAACCAGGGTCTTGAGAGTTCAAGAAGGAGAACAAATGGTAAGAGGAAGAGGGAAGCGAAATAGAGTGCTTTGGATTTGGCAAAAAACTGGGGAAGTGTAATCTGGTGTGACATTTCCCTGTCCTCATTAGGACTAACTTTCACAAACTGGTGGAGGGCTGGCAGATCTGCAAATCTTCTGTGATTGCCTGTAGAGACCTAAGGACTGGAAATGCAGTGATTGCTCACAGGGTGGCTTATGGGGTTGTTTCTGACTTATGGATGGGAGATGTTGCTTTCATCAAAGAGAGACACCATTGTGGTAGCTTAGCAATTTTACCAGCAAGCCACCAAGAGGATCTATTTCAAGGTCTAGAAAAACATAAACAAAAGAAGAGACAACTGGCTCTAAGCTTTCCTTGGGCAGAAAAATAGAAATTTATTTTTCTCCCTGCTCAAAAACCAGTGCCTGGAGTAGATAAAAATCTCCAATATTTGAAAAGGATGGTGAATGCTGAAAAGGTAAGGAGAAAGCTCAAGCAGATGTGTAGAGGCTGTATGAATACTCTAAAGTCAAATAAACCATATTTTTCCCAAGAGCAAAGTGAATGAAATGGACATTTGATCTTCAAAGTTCCATCAGGGGGTTAAAATCCTCTAGAAGAGATATTATCGATAATATAGATGGAACAAGAGACTATCTTAGCGCAGACTCAGAACTAGCCAGCCCTTGTGAATTTTTGGCAATGGAAAGTGCCCCTGTTCAAAGCTACGCACTTTGAGGTTGAAAGTTCTCAGACTAAATGCTTGAGCCTACGTCTGCAAACACTAGCCAAATGGGTCTGAAGGAGAAATGCAGGTACTTTTTCTTTAAAAAAAAGACAAAAAGTAGCTTTTTCAGCTCATGTAAATGAATATAAACCAGTATATAAACCAGTATATGTGCCAGTATCAAGTAAGGAAAACAAGCCATGTGTTTGCAAAATCACTCAGACTAGAGCAGGTAATGAAATGAATAAATAATGTGCAGAGGTGAGCTGTGCATTTGCTCAACAAAGAAAGATGCTGCAAAGTCAAAAGAATGCCTAATAAAACAAAGCACAAATGGCCTCCATGTGATGCACAAATTAGGCCCAGGAGCACAAATGAAAGAAGTGAGAAAAACTGAAACACACTTGTTCAAAAGAAAGTATGGAGCTGGAGAAGTCAAAGGTGAGACTGAAACCTGAAAGCAAGGGACAAATTCCAGGCCTGGCCAAGTGTGAAGTGTCACTGATGTTCAAAGGCACAAAGAGTAAAACAAGACGTTGTGGTAATGCATTAAGGAGAGCAAGTGGTCCATGGGCATAAGCTTGGTCTCGTCACTGAAATGTGTGCCAAAGCCCAGTAGATTCATAGCCCTGGGAACAACCTGAACCAGACGTGAATGTGCCAATGCGTGAAGTGTGCTTGCAGAAAAAAGGGGTCACCTGGTGACATTCCAGGTACAGCTAATGGAAGACGCAGAATATCTTACATGTGGCACTAATAAAAGTGCAGCAAAACATGACAACAGATGGCTTCATTCACAGGATCAGTCAGAGCAATAAAACAGGCTTGTTCTTTGTAGCTGTGGAGAAAAATAGCAAAAAGGATTGGTCTTAGATTTTTGCAGTGACCACAAGATGCTGAACAAGATCATTTAAAAAGGGAAACATTTCCATTTGCTCTCAAGGAACAAAATGTTTGCTGAGATGGCAGAAGCCAAGTTCTTCAGAATATTAGATACAGAGGGAGGGTTTTGGCAGGCTCCCCTAGACACTGAACACTTCAAAATTTGCTTCCAAATCAGCATTTTGCAGATGCTGCTTCCTGGGATTGCCTTTTGGAATCCATTTAGCATACTGCAGAAAACACCCCAAACACCAGGAGGTGTCCCTGGGGTGAAAATACATGTGAATGACACAGGAGAAATGGGCAGCACTGCTTTGAACATCAGGAATGATTGTGGAGAGCACTACAAATTGCAAGAAGAAGCATCCTCAAATTGAACAACTCCAAATTGTCAATCTAGCTAATTAGAGAACTAGACCACAAAACGAATATCTTATATCAAAGATATAAGAGATTTCTACCACAAAACGATATCTTATTCACCTACAGCAGAGGCCTTGAGGGCTATGACAGTGACACAGGACAGATATATGAATGCATATTCTAAATAGAACATGCAACAGCTATAAAAGGTTCAGTGATTTTTGTCTAGAATCAAAAGACAAAACATTAAGTATAGATAGCTTTTTATGAAACACAAGAAAGGACTCACTGAAGCCAAGCAAGCTTATTGCAATTGCTTTTATTACCAAGCAAGCTTATTGAAATTTTTTTCCAAAGGCTGAAAGAAGGCTGTGAATATGGAGGTCCTGCTAAGACATTAAGCTGTAAGCAACCAGGTGACCTAGAATGAGCTATAACACAGTGTATGACTACTATAAATGTATGAAACTCTGTATTTACCCTGGATGTGGGATGAGTTATGCAAGCAGTTATATGAACTATAAGCAAAGAATGATAAAAAACAAAAACATTTCTTATGCTCACATTGGATCATCTGGAGATTAGTCACAAGAAGTACAAGAATGGCAGTTATCACAGTAAGGCAAAGTGAAATATAGGGATGATGTTCATCAAGAAGGACACTTTGGGATGATCAGTCAAAAAACTTAGCAGTGAAGTTGCACTTTACTCACAGATGAGGCAGGTATCAGAAATGGTGAACATCAGTGGGGACTGATTTAACTGCATCAAGTAGGCCTCTGTAAGTTAGCCTGTAATGCCTATATTGTTGATATGTTCCAGGTTCCAAAATCAGAAGTGAAACATGATTTATGTGAATAAGCATAGCATCTCTCAAGGCATATCACTAATTGAAAAGACCACAGGTTTAGCTGTGATCAAGTGTGTTACAACTGATGCATAACTGTTAAGAAAGCGAATGGTTATTATTGTACTTCACAAATTCTGAACTCCCAAATGTTTCTACAGCGTATGCATTTTAACATAAGACATCAAAGGCTTGATTCTTCTTATTCCATTTAAGATGCATAGACATACCTGAAACATCCACAAGGAATGATGCAGGACTTAAAGGAGACCTGTGCATTACTACAGTGTAAGCTGGAGGCCATGGTGGACACATTAGGGCATCTCAAATCCCATAGGTACCCATATATACCTATAAAGACTCCAGTAATTCTTTAACCATAGATGTCAGAGGCACAGCAGAGCACACTCTCTCTGCATAAGGAAGAATTTGCTCAGGAAACACTTGGCATAAGAGAACCCTGGGGGAAAAAAATAATAAAAAAAGGAAAGTCAGCTATACAAATCTACATAGGTACCTCAGACATAGAAATAAGACTAAATCAAAGAACAACATATAACTGTGATTTTTGGCAAACAGCCTAGAGAAGTCAAAATGGACAAAGAACTGTAACAGTCACCAGGTGTTTGCCACAGCCCAGAAATGCAGACCTCGGCAAGATTTCTGCTGTCAGAAAAAAGGAGTGAAGATACATCACCTGGTTTACATTCTGGGAGTTGAGCCAGTGAATGGACTTCTCAGACAAATGTATCATCTCAGTACTGGGCTTATAGGAACACTTATTTAATTTTTAGGATTTGGCTGATATCCCTGTTCTTTTTTAAAATTAGAGCTACAAGGTTTCTGTATGAAAGAGCTGGATAATTCCTCTGGTTAGCCATCCCAGCACAAGCCTGGTACATCACCTGTGGGTTGTAGGGACCTAGTGTTTAATGTGGTTTTGGCTATTGCCAGGGTGAAGGTCAGCACGACCTTGGTCATCATGACATGATGAACAGGCACCAAAAAGCTTCAAGAACAAGATATCTCCTTGATCACCAGCACTTACCTGTCAAAGCTGGGCTCAAAGTCACCTTTGTACTTCCATCAGCCCTGCCATTGAGATTAATTTGGCAAATAGTTGGATTAATTTGAAGACCTGTTTCCCACTGTCATTTCTTTGAGTTTTCCTTTCACTCATGCTATGGCCAGTTCACATGTAAAACTGTCTCCTGCTGCCTCTGGCAGGTTTGGTCTGAGCTCTTCCTTCCACAGGCTTCTTCCTCACGTTCTGTATCTAGGGCAGTCTCTGGCCATCCAAAGCAGGTTTTGTTAAACCTGAAAGGTTGCAACTGAGCTGTGTTGAGCACTGTGATGCCTGCTGAATGGAAGATGCACATGTGTAGTCCCAGGGAAAGAGACCCTTCTTGTTCAGGAGGGCAGAGATCGTTGTGACATGGGAATTTTTCCTGTGGGGAAGGATATTTAAAAATGCCCATAGCCTTTTGCAGATAAGAATTAATCTGTGCTAGCAGAGAGTTGTCATTTCAAAGTAGTTTTTGAATTCCAGATGTGAAGAAAAAGCAACGAGTCCCACAAAATTGCTATATTTGTTTTTTCTTCCTTTTAACTTGCACACAGCTGAACCAAATTATTTTATGTCCAGTAAAAGTCCTCTCCCATAAATGTGCAGACTGTTTCCTTCCATATGATTTTTTTTCCGTATTCTTTGTGAACTTTTGAAAATGCAGGGAGAATAATTGCATTGTTGATAAAAATATAGCATAAGTTGTGGAGACTGCTACATTAATGAAGAAAGAAAGAAAGAAACATTTTTTTAGAGTCAGAAAGCCTGAGGCAAATGAAAATCTTCTTGGAAACTTCAGTTGTAGTTTTGCTTGAGTGCAGATTATGGACTCATGAGCTCTGTGAGTGGACAGGCATGCCCATATAATTTTTACGACATGTGCATGTTATTTAATAGGATGATTGCACACAAAATTCCCAGGCTGGAAAATCATTGTCCTGAATGGAACTGAAGTTCCAGCTTAGATCAAAATCCATCCTCTGCTGCTTTGAAAAATGATCAAAAGCTTTGGTGGAAGTTTCCCTGTTTCTTCTGCCTACATGGACAAGGTGAAAAGGATATTAACAGGGGTCTCTAAGCATCTCGTCTGCTGTCTGGAATTTGGGGTCCAGGACAAACTACATTGTGCCCTCTGTCTACAATCTCTTCAGATGAAACTTAGGTAAGATGGGTGACTTTCTTTGTGTGGAAGAAGAGGAACACATGGATACACAAAACTGGTAAGAGGCATGGCAGTCTTCCTAATGTCCCTAATATATTTTTCGTAAGTAACAAATTCCCTTCTACTAAAAAAAAATAGTTGAACCAATTTAATAACATGTTCAATTGAAAAAAATTGTTAAGAGGAGGAAACCTTTTGGGTCCCAATTACTGTTAATTTGTAATCCGGTGAGGTCAAGTACCTGATTAAATATTTATATAGGAGAAAGGTCATAGTCTTTTGTGATCTTCTATGCCCTGTGTTAATTTTCCGTCAGATGCAATGAGTTCCTTTTGGAGAACACTTTATCAGAGAAAGTAAGCCTTAGTCTTGGCCTCTGAAAAGGCAACTGTTGGGTTTTGATGTCAAGCAGCTGAAATCAATCTCTTGCAGTTAGGTACATTTTTAGCTCAAGTTTTTCCAAAGCAATTTAGTGATTTTAGGTTTCTCAGCATTTGAATTCTCCTCTCGATGGCTTTGAAAGGCACTACACTTTAAGGAAATGAAGAGTATCTGACCTCTGTAAATTGGGACACTTTAAAGAGGTCTTTGCTGGACATGTGTGTGTCATATGGAAACCTTTCAAAATCACTTAGTCACTTTTGAAAACCTTGCACTCAAAGGACACAAAAATTTATTGGGTGGTTTTTGTTTTTTTTTTTTTTTTTGTCTATTGTAATTTCTTTTGTGGCTTAAACCCCACAAAAGAGGCATGCTGTATCAAGTTCAGGGGTGTCTGATGAAAAAACAAATATCTGTGTGGAATTCAGGCAAAACCAAATGGAACCAGCAGAGATTTGCCAAGATTTGCAGTTTTCCCCCTGTATCTGTGGAGGAGCAAACCACCCTGTCTGCTTCTCCAGCTGAAGAGATGGGACAGATGGAGATCAGCCAAAATTTCTCTCTAAAAAACCTCTCTTCCTATGGCACTGCATGGAGCAGTGCACTCACTGCAGACAGGATGTGGGCCTTGGACATCCTCGGGGTGAGCCCAGTCTTCCAGGGCGTGGTCAAACGCCCCAGGTGCTCTGTGGGTGCACCCCAAGGTGGGACATATTTTGTTGGACAAAAGAGGGTTTTCTGCAGAAAATATCTTTTGCCATTCTCATATTAAAATTAGTATATTTTTTCCCACTTTTCTTTTCTTTTTTTTTTTTTCATTAAGTGTGTGTTTATTCCAGTTTACCTGGATGTATTTTAACTCTTTTCTTTTACAGCATTTTAACTACTGTTGTACCTGTCCATATGCTATAGACAACTGCACATTAGAAATATACATTCAATCTAAAGGATCTACACTAGGCAAATATATTAGCTGACTTGGAAGCCACAGAAAGCATTCAGGGTGTAGAAGGGCTTCAAAAAATCTAGTTTCTAGAGGCAGTTGATTTGCCATAACCAGTTATATCACGTATCATGCAAAAAATACCCCTGTGATTATAAGGCAGTTATGGGGTTCTGTGTTTATGATACATCTTTTTAGGTGTGGGAAATCTGTATGGAGTAATTCACAAGTGCCACTGGACCTGCTGTAATGCCATGCAGAATTCTGAATTAATATTATTGGAATGACCCAGCTGAGAAGAGCCTGGACTGATAACTATGCCTTATTGTACTGTTATTTTTCCCTTTGTTACCCCATGATTGCTTATTGATTGAATTAAATATATTTGGCCAGTGAACACGAAGTAGTACTGGGAGAAAGATATGACATCCACCTATTTGGAGTAATTTATTCCCTCATTGTTAATGAGATTGAAAGTGATACAGACAAAGCAAGTAACTGTATCCTTAGGAGAGTAGTATTCTTACTAGACTGCCCTTTCATGAAGAATAATTGTAGAATCAACAGAACACTTGGCTATTGTAGTTTTGGCTATACTTCTCCCTCCTTTGTCAGATTTGAAAAGTGGGCTCTTGGGAGTAGTGGTTATTGGTATTCCTTGTTTCTATAATATTGAGTGGAATGGAATGGTGACCCTGTTTGCCTACTAGTGGGCTGAATTTTCTAATCTGATATTATATAATAATATACTCAGTGGGCAGAATCAGGGACTTAAGAATGAGGTGATTTTAAATATGACTGTTTTAATGTAGAGAGCAAATCCTTGTTGAAGAAATTGTATCTGTTTTTGTCCCAGAACATGTAGAGTTGAAGGAAATGATCATGTCATCTAGGCTTTGTATTATTACAGACCTGTGCATATCCCAAATTACAGATATGAAATCCAAATAACTTGTGCTTCAGTGAAAAAATATCTTCATAATGGTGACTAGTCTTACAAGGAAGAAGTCCAAAAATGTGAAAGAATACTACTATTTCAAGTGGAACAGAGTTCCAAAACTTAATCACCCTCCTGCAGCATAAACCCCAGACACATTTATTCTGATCTAAAGCTTAAGCTTCCCACCCTTTGGGTTCTTGCTATACTTCTCTCTTCTAGAATTTCTCACAGTATTTGCTACCTAAGAAGATATTTACTTACTGAAATCATATTACTTCTCAGTCTTGCTTCAAAAGAGTAAATACTGAGCTCCTAGAGTGTCTCATTGTAAAGCATTTTCTTTAGCTCTTGGGATGCTTTCTCCACATTTTCCATTTTTTCCATTTCCTTCTTAGAGAATGGACACCACATGTGTTCACCATTGTCATAAATCCTCTCTTGTTCCTGCATTCCCTGTTTAAGCATCTAAGGGCTGTTCTTTTTTTTTTTTGCCACTGTAAGACATTTTGAATTCCCATTGAGCTGTACTTACAGTGCAGTTTGTTTGTTTTATCTGCAGATATTTCTGAGTAATATTCTACCATTGCATGCTACATTATGACCACAGAACTTCAGGGTAAGTGCCTGCTAGAGCATTCTATGTAACATAAGAAGTCTGATAGCTTTCACTACACTCCCAGCAGAAAGAGCTTGAACACTGGATATACAATGACATTTTTCCAAAATCTATCACATCTGAGTATTAACACAGTGACAGACTTCTGCAGAGTGACACTAGCCAAATAATTTGACTCACCATGTTGTATTAGATTTTTGTGCATGTCAACATTCTGTGTTGTGATGTGCCAAAACACTAAGAGAAACAGAGCTCTTCCAAAAATGACAATTTAAGCCCATTTTAATTCTCTTACTTCACTAAGCTTAAGGATTGGCAGCTGAGAATCCAGCTTACCCCTTCAATAAGACAGTTGCTTTCAGCCAAGGAATTTGCAGTATGGCTTAATGGGGTAAATTAATTACGTAATAAAGAACTTTGTGACTTTTGAAGCCAAACTGCAGACTCCTTAGAAGAGAGTGCACTTTCTAAAATGGAATCTTAAAGAGCACATTCCTATTCCTAAGTGCAAAAAATATCAGCCTGGATTCAGAATTACGGAGTGGTAAACTGCATTTTTCTCCTTGTATTCTAGCCCAAGTAAAGATTTCCTACTGTCATATTAATATTCCTCCCTGGTCAATTTTTTAACTGGTGCAGTTTGGAAGAGAGAAATACTATGCTTTCCTGCTGTCTCATAACATTCTGTTACGAGAATGGGATTAGGAGATCCATGGAGTCCTCAATCCAACAGAACCCTAAACTTGAAGAGAGCTTAGACTGCAAACTGCTAGGGACAGGGCTGTTTTGCTGGTGTCCATACAGTGCCATTCTTGCCCATGACAAAAAGCTCCCAGGTGCTCAAGTAATAAAACTGAAAAATATGCAAATAGTCTCCTTGAAGATCCAGCGCTTTGACGGATCAGGGCCACGACTCAGCAGATGAATGATGTTGGCTCACAGCAGCTGAACAAGCCTTATTGTTTTAGGAAGCTGTCATCTTGTGCTCCAAATTCTAATCCTTCATTAAAAATAGCCTCTAGCATATAATTGCAAAAATAGCCTTCCCCACTTGGACTGACAGCAAATTGATGCCATGTTGCCTCTAGCTTCTGTAATAACTGGAGACAGCAGCTCAGAATGCCCTATATTCAGTCCTTTCACTTCAATATCTTGTTGACTCTGAAGCCTAATGATGATTGTCTCAGAGTTCATGCTATTATTTAACTGATGATCAAATATGCAAGAAACAAGAAGAAAAGTGATCAACAGGGGTTTGTGTCTTTAAAGCACCCAAAATCTAGAGTATGTGATTGTTGTTTACCATGTGATCCTTTACCTCAGAACATGGCAAGGGGCTTTCTTTTGAGGATGGCATATTTCCATGTTAAATACTGTATTTAATAAAAAATATATATTTTCTACTATGGAGGACATTGGAACTTATTCTTAAACAATCCCACTTTTTTGGTTCCACTTTTTAAATGTTCATAAGAATGTAACTCTGGGTAATTTTTAGTTTATTATGTTTACAATGAAAACAGATGTGTGTTTGTTCAGAGTGTCTTGAGTTTGTTTTCTAGTTCATCTTCTGACTGAAAATGTGCATAGATGCTCATGTGAACTGCTGATTTTTCCCCATTCAATTTTTAAATGAAAGACCCATGAAATGAACTGAGTAAAATAAATAAATTAATTAAAGAAAAAGTATCCAAGACAAGACCAACTGTACTGCAGCCACTTGAGAACACTTGTTTTTTTTTTTTTTCAACATCTGGTCAAAAAACATCTGTGTTGTTGGTCTAAGAGCAGGTGTAGCATTCAGGAACAAGGGTATTAGAGATGCAGATGGACAATGTGTGTAAAGGGTTCATGGAAAACTCTTGAGAATCCAGCAGTTAAAATATCTTCCAAGGTAGCCCAGAGAATTAGAGGATGATCTTTTCCTGAGGCTCACTCTTGAATTTGTTGATTATGTGTGAATCAAGGGGATGTTTTGAAATCTGGATAACACCTAATATGGCCTAAAGAAAATATTTTGATTTGGAATGCTGCAAATAAAGCCAGTTACTGTCCTATACAAACCTTTTATCTATCAAAATTATTTTAGACAGTGCACCAGTCCTTGTGAAAATGCACTTTTATTCATAAAGGATATATGTGAGACTGTGAAATTTTGTCAGTGTGACAACAGACGGTACTTTGTGTGTTACAGATACCAGAAAATGGGGCCTAAAAAGACAACTGAATTAATGTTAGAGTTCTGTGAGAATATCTTCATGAATCACCTTAAGGAATTTATGAAAGGAGCCAAATGAGTATGAAACTCCTGTTTTTTCTCTCTCCTGTGGAATCCTCCAGGTGTTTGTTAATTTGCTAACGACTTTCCAGAATGCAGTCTTCTGTGACACAGGTGGTATCAGGGGTTGCATAAATTCTGTAATGTCATGGAATGACACATTCTCTGATAACTTCTGTAGACTAGAAAATCCCATTTAATTTCAAATGTAGGAAGAGGAAGAAAATTTTGTGGTTTTGATTGGTTTTTGTTTGTTCACTTGTTTTTTTTTCCAAGATAAATGTTTTTTGCTGAATACTTCTTGCTACTCAAAAAGCCTGGTTACTTGAGGCAAACAAAACATAATATGGGGATTAAATACATTTTTCTATAATCTCTGCAGGGCTCCGTAGTAATAGAATTTTCCCATGATGCTATAAAGACTATTTCAGAATTTTCAAACTGTTTAGCATTTGCTGTAGTGGAAGTACAAAGAAAATTACCTATGTATGCAAAGGAGATTAAAACAGCTATTACCAAAGAATTTGTTTTATGTGGTTTATAGTTTATTTTGTCAAAACACTTTTGTAAAATACTGATATTCTTCTTTTCAGGTGGATTTTCAGTTGCCCTATTTATAACAATGTGTTATTATTTTAGTTGCGAATATCTGTTCACCAGGGTGATAATAAACATACACTCCGCTTTCCTGCCTCTACAGAGCTGGAGGCGGGTTTTCACCTTGTCCTAGTTAGACCAGTCATTGATACAATGTCGAGGCAATCATTAAATACAGCTGTATACAGAGACCCTATGGCTTTAACTGTATCAGGCTTTTCTTGGTCAAGTAAAGAAATACCAGAGGAGCTTGCCTATATGCATAATGACACTTTCAGGAATCAGCTGCTCCCCTAAACATGTCTGACAAACTAAGTAAGTGTTAATTACCTAATTTGATGTAGCTTGGCTAATCTGTTTATCAGGCAGAAATTTTGTATATCACATGTGTCTTTTATTATTGCTGCATGTCATACTGAGGTGGGATTTGCCTCAATTTTTGAAGGCTTGTTTCAAAAGAACATAGCTAAAGTTTGCAAGAGAATTATTTTTTGTGATATTTTCCCACAAGGCTGGCTTGTCAGCCTTATCAAGGCGCTTTATGCTCTCTCTTATAATGTAATATTTAATACCTTTGTTTTTTGCATTTGGTTTCCTTGGTACCATTAGGGTAGGACATGAGAAAAAGGCAGATACAAAAATGTAAGGGTTGCTTTAGCAATTGATCTGCCGAACACAACCACAAGTCAGCACACAACCAGCTGGATGACTAAAGAGTAGGGTCCTGATTCTGCAGGCACCAGCCAGAGCACTTCTACTTCATGTGGGCAATCCCACCCAGGTGTTCTCATGAAGAAGAAAACACTGTCCACTTTGTTGCCTGGGGAAAAACAACACAACAGGTTTACAGGTTTTACATAACAGGCACGAGGTTTACTGCAGCAGTTTCTCCCCTGTAAAGCTGTTGAAGGGGTAGGGCTCAAATGAGAGGTGTGTATGCTTGAGTCAGCTAAACAATTCCAAATGCAGGGGGTCTGCTGTGTGGGCTTATTGTAGCCTTTAGAAGCCTGCTCAAGTGCTTCAGAAACAGTGTTTCACTTCTGTGCCTACTTAGAGAAGCTGAATTCAGTCCATATCCTGACTTTTTGGATTGCTAAATGTAGTGCAGACTGCAGGGTGAGCTTATCAGAACCAGGGTTACCAGAAGCTAAGAGAACATAATTCACATACCCAAAATGTAAGGACTTAAAATAGAATATTGTTAGGTGTAGGGGTTTATGTCCTGGCCATTTTCAACTTTACTGAGGGGTTCTCATCCTGAATTTGTAGATGGTGAATTTAGATTTCTACCTCTTGTAACACTAAAATGCAGGCCTTTCCTCTTCCTGCTCATTCCCATTGGCAGTTCACTGGAGCTTCACTGGGTCTGAGCTGCATCCTCCATAAATTGGGAAATATGCTTCACTTGGATCTTTGCTAATTCCTTCATTTTTCCTTCTTCTGAAACTTTTGAATCTAGCCCAGTAGCGCTGTCCAAAAAAGGCACTACAGTGCTATTTCCGCCTCCTACTTTATATATTTACTCTCAGTCTTTGTCCTCTATTTTTTCAGTTCCCCATAGGGAAAGTATAGGGGACTCCTCTTTCATTTTTCTAACCTCATTTTTATTCTTTGGTGCCTACCCACTGCAATGGTCATCTCTACTAGAAGCAACATCCTTTGAGTTAAAAGAGAAAGGCCTTTTAATAAATTGGTCATTGCTAAGAGAAAGTGGGAGAGGACAGCCTTTTTCAGACACAGTCCTTGAAGGGAAGCCAGGCACTCTGTGTAGATTTCAAAGCCCTTTGTTGCCAGAAGAACATTATTTTACATTTGCAAATGCCAGTCCTTTTTGTAGCATTCTGCATCAAATATGAACAGTATTTTGAAATACTGTTCTTCATTTTTGCTAAATTGGCATAGGTTTGTTAATATGAGAATGCTCATCTAGTGCACAATCTTTCCATGAGTTTAATTGCTGCTACCTTTTCTGAGTCCATTTTATAGGTCCTACAGAATTATTATCATCCAGAAAAATCTGGTGCAAGATGCATCTGGATTTAGGTTTACTTTCTCTGGCTTTTCTGTCATTCTCAACCCCAAGCAGCAACTGGCCCGTTACTGAATTTGTTATGAATGCAAGATATGATACTTTAGCACATATTGGGTGATATGACAAACTCAAAAGGCAGAAAATATCCGGTGACAGTCCCAAAAACAAACAGAAAACTAGCATTTTATCTTACACTCTTGTGAAAGAAAACAGTGGTAAGTATCTGCCTGAAATACATAAGAACTGCTTGTGTTTTTCTTCTCTTACAGAAATATTCTTGGATTTCTTTTTTGTTGTTTAAACAGAACTAGTGAGACCATATATACAAAGAATTTCTTTTTCACCCAGTAAGATTTGTCATGTAAGTCTCACAAATTACATGCCCTCATTAGCCACATTCTCAGAGGTGCTAGACACCTGAAAACTCCAGTGTTCAGAGTACAAATTATTAATCAGCCCAGAAAATTGAGTTGCAAGGGGTAGATTTTTTTTTTTTTTTACCAGCACTTGTTTCACTAAGCAGTGTTTCTGGCCATATATGCTCTGCACAGGGAAACTTTTGTAGTGTTTGCAATATTGTTTCAGAAATGGTTTTATGATTTGTGGCTTCCAGAAAAAACATATTCCGATAAAACAGCTTTGACACTTGCTTCACCTGGTTACTCAAAATATTAACATCTCTGTTGAGTGAAGGTATGGCAAGAGCATTGAGGACATAGTAATCTTGGGCACTTCCTCTTTCATCACAGACAACTGACACAGAAATGGTTCCAGCTAATTTCTTTTTTCCCCCGGCAACATGGTAATCAAAGACTTTAGGGAGATACTCAGTACGCAACCATTGAGATGTTGGCATGACCCCAGGAGATTTTAGGTTTGCTTCAAGGTAGCAGTACAGACTTGGGTTATGGAGATCACTGAGTGCCACATTAACACATCTAAATGCTCCCACCATATATTAAAAAATAAAAAAATAAAAAAAAAAGAAAAAAAAGAGAGAGAGAGATTCATTGAACTGTTTGGGCTCTAAACAGTTATTTATTTTCCTGTTGGGCACACGGGAACAAAATCAGGCCCTCCTCTTGTGATACACCCCAGGACTCTGAGACAGCTGATGGTGGGGCAGCCTTTCCTCCAGAGCTGGCACACCCTGTGGGTAAAGCACGGCCACCAGAAACTTTAAATGACATTTCTGTAGGGAAAACATAGAAACCTCTTGGAAACGTTTCTAAATCTCTTGCCTGTTTTTCTCTGCCTTAGCTCAGCATGTAAAGTGGCTCTGGTTTCAAGATTTCTCGGGCACCTTCCTGTCCTGAGGTCACCCAAACGTTTTGGAAGTAGGGAAACAGAAAAATTGAGAGGTCTTCCTGTTTTCCTCTCTTTCCTCCTGACAGAAGAGTACTTTGGGGGTGTTACACACCCCACTCTTTAATGAGTTGGGGTGTTTCTCCTCCCTAAAGTCAGTGTCTCTTTCTTGTACCTCTCACACCCACTCTGGGCGTGGGCACTCCCTCAGGTTGTGGTGACATGGAGGGCCCTTTGCCCAGGGAAGGAAGGAGCCCTGGGGAAGAACCAGCAATTTATCTGCAAGAGTTTCAGCCCTTCTCCCTTGTGTGATAACTGGGGATTTCCCTCACTGTTCCCCAGGTCTGGGAAGAGGTGATGGAAGTGAAGGGTAGTCTGGGTTCTTCCTGGACAGAGGTGTCCAGGGAGGAGTGGGGAGAGCTGGGCCCATGGAGCAGTGTGCTGGTGGCTTCTGGAATCTTCGTGATGGTGTCAGGTGTCTGGGTTGGTAAAATACATGAAAAAGGAGCTTATAAGGGGGGAAATGCTGGGTACAAAGTTGCAATGGGGCAGCGCTGAAAAGTGCATGGGAGTCCTGATGGTTTTGGAAGGCATCATCTCCCAAAGCAGCTCCTGGCCATCTCCCGAAGCAGCTCCTGGCCATCCCCCTCAGGGACCCGTGGTGGCACCAGGGCAGGCAGTGACCAGTGACTGAGGGGGAACGGTGCTGAAGGTGGAAGGATGGGACACAAGTGGGGCAGGATGCCAAAGCCCTCACATGCTTCTTGGCTGTCCAGTTAAGTCTTTCTCTCGTTAGGACCACATGGATAATGCAAATGTTAGGTGGGTGAACACTTACAGATTTTCTCAAGGATTTAAGGGTTAGTTAAATATGCCCTTCTAACAATAAAAAAAAAAAAAAAAGGAAAAGTTTTCTCACTTTTTTGATACAGTACTTCTGTTATCATGATATTAATAATTTCGAGGACACTGTGGAAGACTGTACTAAGCTGTTGCCGTGTCAATTACACAGAGCTATATTTTTGTGCTCATTATTATTCTTGGATGTCTCTAATTTACATCTAAATGTACTGACTAATTTTGATTCAATCATGTCAAAAATGATAGGTCATGTGTGGGAGGAGATGACAGCCCTACCATCAGGAATTGCCAGAATGTGAATTCCTCGGGGCAATGATTTAATGCCCAAGTCAAGCAGTGCTGTCAGAATTGGAGGCCAAATTATGACACATTATGCTGTACTATGGACTTGCACATACAATGCATATGAAAAAAGTGACTGAGATTGGAGTTATTAAACTATGCTTTAACCGCTGCTACATTTTCCTTCTCACTCTCACTCTCTCTCCCGCCTGCTGTCTTTTTTCCCGTGCTCACTGCATTTGTTCAGCGGTACTAATAATGGTACAGAAATCTCTTCTGTAACAACTAACATCCCAAACCATCCTGAACAGCAGCCTGTGATTAAAGTGGGTGATAAAATAATGGCACTTGATGTACATTTCTGCTTAGCCTTTCTTTAAATCATTTACACTCTTTTAGCAAGCTACATGTCAGCCAGATGTTCTGTGAAAGGGCAGGGCCCATTTGTTCCATTGTGCCTTTTTCCCAGGATATGATTTTTTTAAAGGAATCCAGTGTCTGCATAAACCTGCTTAATAACCTTCAGCAGCTCCTGCACAATCCATGGGAGCTGATTTGCATGTTGGATAACTCATCCTAATTATTACTTCCTATTTGCCTTTTTTTTTTAGCTTAAGGGGATTTATCTGTCAGAAGTGAAGTGTTTTTTTTGTTTGTTTGGTTTTAATTTTTTTAGGAAATATGTGCTTTTCTATCTCACATTTTAATTCTGGGGGAGAAGGTGCAAAGCTTTTTAACATGAACACTGTAAGGGCAGTTCATTGCATATTCTTGTGCAATCAGTGTTGTGATTAATTCTTTAAAATTAGAGGTTAGAAGTTAGAGGTTAAAATGATGGTTAGAGTCACTGTCAAGCTGTTGAATTTGATCTTCTATTTTCATATCAATATTATATGTTCATTTATTGTAATCCTAAAATAATGCAAATAGATACTGTGATAGATAGTTGAGTCAAAGTAACTATATAGAATGGCTTAAAAAAAAAACAAACCTTGAGGTTTCAAATAATTGTGTGAGAAGTTGTGGTAATTGATTTTATTGGTACAGGAGTGAAAAATTTTTTATGGTGCACATCTAACTTTTGAAACGTTTTTATGGGATCCATTATCTCTTTTGAGGTATTGGAGATGAACAAAAAGGAAATTGTTTTGTGTTTTCACAAATATAGCATTTTAAGCATTGCTTGAGAAGTAAACTCTAGAAAAAACAACTGACATTTAAGCCTATAAGCTGAGAATGGACACTCTGAGGAAAGGCCCTTGCTGGATTTGGAAAAAGATTGGTTTGATTGTCAGCAGGTTTGGATTGTTTGGATGAAGTGCAGTGACATTTTCCAAGAAGATTTGGAATCCTGTTTATAAACCCTTAGGCTTAATGCTCACAGAGCCCTAAATCCTGAGGAGTAACTATCTTCCCAAGCAGATCTGCCCTGCTCCAGGCATGTGATTTCTCCAGTTCTTTCCTTACTTCCCTGGGAACATTAAAGTCAACCGTTCTGAATTTCTCAGTCAGACTAGGGTTGAATGCCAGCCTGGGAACTGTCTCCGTGTCCGATGTGGCTGTGCCCACTCATACCTCCAAATACCCAACCATGTCCTGAAAGTGCAAGAAGTTTCCAAATGTTTTTTGTAGCCTGTGTGCCATTCCAACAACTGTTCTTTATCTCATTTTGAGGCCATAGAAAAAAAAGACACTGGGATGGATGGACTGCACGGGTCAGATCTGCCAGCTGGATTGATCAACCCAATTTACATTATTGCAATGCAAGTGACAATTTTTGTTGCTCTGGGAGGAAAGTGTTTTACCTCTCATGGAGGTGAGATGAGTGCCCAAAGTGTTAAGCAGCAGAGAAAGGTCCCTATATCTTCTGGCAGAGTTCTCAGATAGTTGGGATGGTTCCCAAAGTCTCAGGATTTTTTATTGTGGTTATTGTCTGTGCCAAAGCCACAGTGCTGGATGCTCCAAAGGGTGGTACAGACAGCAGTAGAAATGAAAAATCCAATCCAATCAAGTTCCTATTTCCCAGGGGTCACTGTAAGGAAGAGAATTTGTCAGGATTTGGAAGGAAATCAGTAAGAGGTTGTATGGACTGGATCAGATGTTGGGATTGTGAGAAGCAAAAAGGACAGTCTAGAGATCTGATTTCACTTCTGCAGGCACGCAATTGAAATTCCTCCTTGCACTGACATGGTATAGAAACGATCTCCAGCCAAGTGGATTTTATACTTCAGTCTGCATTTCCCTGAATGTGGAGAGTTCCTACCCCTGATAATTAAACTTCAAAGCTAACACTCTATTAAATGAGTACAGCTATTATTTCAGTCTGTTTGGCAACAGTTAGTTGACATTGCAAAGGCATTAAATGGGGCTATAAACGTCACTGTTTTCAAACAAAAGCAGTGTTTTAGAAAATATAGCAAAATCATCAGGAGTATTTTAATCTTATTATATCTGCTGATTTTTCTGTGTGCCTGAATGTCTCTTTTCATTGCTTAGGAAAACATGTACTAAGCTAGTTTCCTGACTTCTGATTACCATGGGCTTACTGAAAAGCCAGGACAAGGAGTCTCATTCCAATTGCAGAGGGGAAGCGAACAGCTGACAGGGACCATACCTGTAAAGGCAGAAAGCCATAGCTCAGTAAGCTATCTTGTCATTTTTGTGGTACCTGGAAAAAACACTTTATTATATCAGACCCATGTAAACTTGCACAGATTTATGCAAAACCATTTTTGGATTTCTGTTTGTGATCCTATCTAAAAAGGGCAATTCCTTACTTTGGATTTCTGAGCTCTGGAGACCGCTGAAATGTTGCATATGTAACTGTGTCAAGTGTCTGTCATTCCATTTTTGCCAATTAGCTTAATTCCATTGGTTCCCAATTTTCCTGGAAATTTTATGCTTTTTTCCAAGCAAAGTTTGCACCATTTCACAAAATGTGAGACTCCTTAAGTAAGCTGGTCACTGGCTTATCTAACAGTCTTGTTTTCTCAAGATTAGGGTAGAGGTAGAGGAAGAGCCAGAGTAGGCCCTGCGATGATGCTGTTTGAATAGCTTGCAGCTTTATTAACACATCTGGGAACTATCCAGCAATAACTTGTACAAAAACAGATCATTCTTCCTTCCATAATCCACTCCACCTGTTGGAGGACGGCCATTAGGATGACTGACCTGTGTGGCCATTCTGGCGTGTTTTCCAGTATTGTTTTCCCTGTGGTCAATAGACATGTGGACAGATGATCAGACATAACCTCATTCAGCAGCTTCTTTGGACCCAAAACCCCTCTACCCCTTTGCTGTTTTCTGTTTGCCAGCCTGCTTGATCTGTTATCTCCCTGCCCCACACTGGGCTCTTTGCTAGTTCTAAAACACTTAACATTATTTTCCAAGCTCTTTTCTGTGTTTCTGAACTGCTGAAGTGACTTTCCTCAACTTGTCCCATCTGTAATTCCATACCAGTGACTCCCTGGCAAAATGGAAAGGAAGGGAAGAAATTTTCCTTGGTCAAGAAGAATGTGGCTTCAAGTGAACACGCCTTTCCTAAGCTTTGTTTATTCAAATGCACTGTAGGCTTGGACCAATATATACCTGTTTCCTTTCCACATCTGCATATCTGTGAATTTGTTTTGTCCAAAACCAGAAGATGGGTGGATTATCTTTGCCAAGTACAAAGAGTAGAATCTCATTGCCTTCTCCCTTCTTTTCAGTCTTACTTGGGTTGACCTCGCGGGGCTGGCACAAAACTATATTTCTGTTGTGTGTCAATATAAAATGGCCTTTGTCTAACTCATGGCCTTGGGCATGAGCATAATTTATTTCTTCCAATTTCGGTATTTTAAAGTCCAGGTAGTCTATATTAGTGACTGACCCCTTTTCCACAGCCAGCTGAGAGAGACACACATTCGGAGGGGAAATCCCCACATTCTTGGCGACATATTTGCCTGACACATCTTTTGTCCTTGATGTACAGTGGGCCAAAATGGCTAGATACAGGTTGAGTAGCACTGATTCACTCTGAACAGTACTTGTGACAAGGACAATAAAAAACCTGACCTTAACTGAATTTTTCCTTAGGGAAGTTTTTCTTTCTGCCAGCTGGACCAGCATAGCACATCTTGACTAAACATCTCTGCAAGACTACATGTATTAAAAATAGCTGTGAAAAACAGACATTGAGAGGTGCTTAGAAAGCCATCCCATGCTGAATAAAAAGAAGGACTTTTCAGACGTATTTATCCCTTTCCTTTCCTGTCCTGCAATTCCTGTGCAATACAATAGCAATAATTCTTAGCAGTAGAATAACTTCTTTACAGAGATACAAATCTTCCAGGATACAAATTTTTGTGAATTTGACAAGCTATTTTTTGAAACCTCAGGATTTGCCAGACATAGCCTGAACTTGCAGAAGTTCCATAACTTGATCTCTAGAAGCATTTTCAGTCACATTATCCACAGAACCAATACCAGCGGTCCAGGGAAGACTTTCTCTTAGCATCCCCAGTCATGTCTTCTCTCTTCTCCCAATAGAGCTTACGAGCCACTGATAGAAGCCATTTCCTTCCATGTTAACAACTGACCGACAATGCCCTTTGCTGAAAGACGGGGAAGAGCAGGAAGCAGAGTTTGGCAGAAGGGTCAGAGCTCTTCTTATAGTGTGGGAAGTCTCAAAGGATGGAGGTGAATCTCGCAAAAAGGAAGTCTAACCCTCAAAAAAGAGAAGTAATACCAGCCAACAGAAAAACTGTGCTTGGATGTGGGAGTAGGAGAATGGTGGGGAAGCCAGCCACTGATGGAATAAGATGTTTGTAAAATGTTTTGCACAGAAAGAGCAGCTCTTAGGAAAAGACCTGGAGGTAATGGGTTGCCTCCTGGTGGAAAAAGAGGGCAGAGGGACAGCACATCCAAGTCCTTCACAGAGGACAGGTTCAATTTGCATTTGGTACTCTTCTTACTCATTTCCCACCCACGTGATGTGGGAAATCTATCTTCACTGGTGTATAAAAACATTCCAAATAAAAGGTCATAATGAGCAAAGGGGCAAAAAAGCAGATGCACTAATTAAATTGAATGGTCCAGCTACAACCTGGTACTGGTATTTCTGAAGATTAGAATAGAAAAAATATTCATTCAAACTTACGTATTTCTATACAGAAATCTTTCCTGTTTGTTATTATGGTAAGATGAGTTTATTACTCAGATTTCAACAATGCTTATTTCCAGATGTGATTTCACTAGTCACTCCAAGCTATTAAACTCTCAGTGCCCTCAGACTTGACACATATTTGACATATAAACAACATTACACAAATAAAATAGAAATTCCTTAGAAAACTGATCTAGTAACATTGGAGTGATAAACTTTTAATGTTAGTTAAGGATAATATGAATTACCAACAGCAAAGGCTAGGAAATTGTGTTAACAGGAGAATGCCTGTGATGTAAAAAACCACAAACAAACAGAGCAACCAAAATACTGTGGCTGGAATTTGATTTGGGGACCTGCTCTGGTGAGTAGCTGTATACAAGGCTTTGCACAAGCATGTGTTTTTATGTGGGCAATGGTCACATTATTTTGTTTTGAATAATCAGTAATTGAAGAAAGGCCTTCAAAATAGCTGATATGATGTACTGGGTTAGAGCTGACACCATTGGTTTCAGTCACAAACATGAGATGAGATTGCTGAGGGCTTCCTTTGTGCAGCTCACACAGGGAGAATGAGGAACTGATTTAGCACTTTCAGCTTTCTTTCTTCCTCTTCTGCTTACAACTTTGTTTGAAATGAGTAATGCTTTTGTTTCTTCTGCCTGACTTTGCTGAATGATTTACATTCAGGAAAAATGGTTCCCTGTGGAAATAACAGTTATTAATTTCGAGTACCAAGGCTAAAATAGTCTTGATACCATCATGATAAAGAAGAGTGTGGTTAGAATCACTGTGGTATAACATCACTATGACTTTTTTAAATGTTAATTTGGTCTCTTAATTTGACCTTCTATTAGGCACTTCATGAAATGAAGATAAAAATGGTAAGGGTAATACATTAATGCTTAATCCACTTAATGAAATAGGATTTCCTTTGTGATTCCATATAAATTAGTGTATAACTTAGACTATTTTACCTGAAATAAGAATAGAGATGAAATTAATTCTCAGCTGTAAATCCTCACAGTTAATGTTGTAGTGGTCAATTTTCCCTTGTGGATTGCTGCATTTTACTATTGTTCAGGAGACTCAGATTGTAGTTTTACTTTCTACAAGCACTTTCTGCTTTCTACATACACCAGTTGTTTCTCTTCTGCGTCTGACACCCTACAGATGTGAAGAATGTTGTGGATTAATATATACCAAGGGGAAGGTCAATAACAGTACATTCCTCACACAGGATTGTTTTGAGATGGGCTGTACAGGTAACCATGTTATTTTGCTTCTTTTCTTTTCCTAAATCATGGCAAATGATGAAGAAATAGAAGGAGAAGAGAAGGTTTGAGTTCTGTGACTCTTTCCCTTTGAACCCCACAGGGAATAAATAATTTGCGCCTAAGCATCTTCCAGTCTTCATGGCTTGCTGTAAGACATCCAGGTTTGAGGGTTGTGCCCTGTGGGTATTAGCTATTGTCCCCTGAAATTAGTCTTTCCATGGTACATGTAGGATTACTGGTGTGGGAAGTGACACATTATGGATTGAACCAATGATGTCAAAAGCATGAACGGCTTTGTTTTGAGCTAAACTTGCCTCACCCTGGATGGTCATTGATTCTGTGGAGCCTACGTACAGGAAACACCAGTAGCACATGCATTACTGGGTCTTCATGTTGGAGGGCCTGTAGTGCACTTAATCTGTGTTAATCTTCCCTTGTCAAATCTGTACATTTAAGTATCAGGGCACATTGTTTATGGAAATTGTTTATGGGACAGGCACATTATTTGAAAGAAATGAAACACACTTGACTGTATTTGTTTGACTGCTGTATTATGTGTGTTTTGCTGATGAGTTCATGAGAACTTGATGGAGTTAATTACACCTTGGGCTGATTAAGTTTTCTCTGCAACTGTTTTGCAGTCTTGCAGCCCCTGTGGAAACACTGGAATTACTCTTCATTTGTAGGTGTGAATCTGCTCACTCTACCACCACTGGCTACGGGCAGCTGCTTTTAACATAAACGTGCTCTCCCCTTTTGCCGATGGATTTGATGTGTACCAATTCTGTATATGGTTTTGGTTGAGTAATAAATTCCCAGTTATTTAGTGCAGTGTTCTGCCTCTACATTTACATCGGCAGGACTTTTCTATTAATGTACAACCTTGTATTCAGCTGGGACCAAGTAATATTCTGTGTGTACTGATTTTAGTCTATTAAAATATTACACATTTTGTATTTTTAAAAGTAACCACAGGAAATTCAATTCTTTCTTTCTTTGAGTTTCATTATTCCTATATCAGAAACCATATGTGCTTTTCTTCTCTGTTGTTTATTGTAACATGTGGCTGAAAAATAATATAAAATTGGGACTTAATTGGACTAAATGCTTGGCAGACAAGCTGCATCTGGTTTAAAGAAAACCCAAATATCTTCCTTTCTGAAGACTGTGAGGCCTTAAGAATGGTAAATTTAGAAGGATTTAAAGCAAATTATTGAGCTGTTTGGGTAAGAGAGCCTAACAACCATGAGGTTTGAGGCCTGATTCTGATGTTACTTTCTGTGGTGAAAATATATCAGTAGCTCCACTGCAGTCAACGGCATTAAAGCAGTATAAAACCCATTAATGTCAGATCAAGCTCTGGTCAGTTATTTGGAATTGAAAGGACTGTAGTTGAAGATCTGCACTCTCTGCCTTTTGAAGTGTAATGGCTCAGTGCACCAGGCCCCAACAGCTTTATATGCTCTGCTGGTAAAATTCTACTTCTGACTTTTAAATTCAGAGGTCGTCTAGGCCTGATTTATTAAGGTATTAGAGTAATGTAAAAGGAGGGGGAAAAAGGGAATAAGTACTTTAAAAGTGTAATTTTCTACTGTTTGAAGTATTGTGTAAATTAAATGTGATCTTCCTTAATCTAGAACCTCAGTTGGCTTAATCAAATATCAAACCAATGGGAATCCTTAGACAGAATGGCAAATTTAAGTGCTCTCCCTCTCTGTATAATCCACACTTTCCTTTAACACTAACTCATTTCAGTTGTGTGTGCAGCAAGCATTGACACAGAAGTGTGACTGGGGCAAGAGCTAGACAGGTTGTTTCACTTAAGCAACATTTATGCCTTGCTTTCCATCACGGCAGAGCATTCCCAGGCCTGCCTTAGTGTTTCTCTGTGCTCCTGGCATTCAGGGGTAAATATCCTAAAGCTGCTTAAAATTAAAAAGTGAAAGTAGTTAGTGCTTGTATATAGTGATTCCCATCTGTGGAATTCAGACATGCTATTGTGAGGGAGAAGATGAGGCATGGAAAAATTAAATGTTCTACATATGATGAAATAGTAAGTTGGTAGCAGAGCCTGGAAAAAGGAAATTGGATCTTCAGATTGCCAGCCCATTTCCTTCACAGTACGGACTCTCAGAATGGGTATTAATACCAACATTTGTATTTCCATGTCAGTTTTTTTTCCCAATGAATATTTATCTACATATGGCTGGGGGAGGAGAATAAGTGTAACCCTCATCTTCCCCAGGGTACTGCCTTTAACCATTCATGGGTACATTACAGAGGAAGATGGAAGATTTGTGTGTCAGTAAGTTAATGGATTTCTTTATCACCCACTTGGGTTTCAACCTATTCCACTCAAAACAGATCATTTGCAACAAACATGCCAACACTGAAAGCTGTAAATTCTGAATGTTAATTCTGTGACTGGTGATCCAAACTGAGAACAAGGAATTAAATGGTAAATGACCAAGCAGAAGAGAACAAAAAATCTGTCTGTGGCTGGATTCAGGTCTAAAAAAAAGATAGATTATTGTCTGTTTTGCGACACCAAGGATAGAGTGTATTTCTAAACGTTTTTCTCTTGATTGCTATGAGGTATTTAGATAGTGCCACTTGTATTTTTTGAAAGCAAAAGACAAGCAAGCAATTTTTTTTTTAGTGTGTAAGAGAAACAAAGAGAAACTTATACATAAAAACTTTTGGGGGGATTCAGACCCAGCAAACCAATCTTCTTAACCACTGAATATAAATGAGTTCCATGACCTTCACTGGACTCAGGAAGTGGAATACCTTTTGTTCATTTTGTTGTGTTTGGAAACTCACAACAGCTACCCAAGTTTTGTTTATACTCACAGTGCTGCATATCAGGTCTACACTCAAGTGGAGCAAATGCCAAAAGCTGCAGGAACTCTGAATTGCTGCATGTGTTTTCAAAAGCAGCTTGCTGTATCAAACAGTAAAATGCCGTAAAATGAGACTCCATCTCTAAAGCACCTTGTGAGAATGGCAAAATAAAGATATTCCTACAGTAAGAAGTCTTTTTTCCTCTCTTCAGCAAAGCTGAACCCTTGGAAAATGAATATACTGAAAGACTTTAGACCATCTACCAAAGCTGCACTTGGGAAATTAAAGTTTACTTCATTAATTTTTCATCTATAAAATTATACCTTCTCCCACCACCTGATGGACATAAAGTTTATGTTGCTGGAATCGGGTGGCTGAGATCAATAATGATATGGTGAATGTAAGCTATTTTTGTGTAAGTTGGCCTTCATAACAGATGAGGCAAATAAGTGTAAAAGAAAAAAAGGGAATTGTCTGGAAGTACAGGTGCTTAAAGGGTTGCTAGACCTCAAACTGGATTCCTGGGAAGGTTTCAGGAAGGCCAGTGGCTTATAAAGGCAAGTGATTTTTGTTGAGCATACAAGGGTAGCCAAGTCTTGAAGCAGTGTCCTTGCTTGGGAATGGTGCATTAAAATGATCCTTCCTGTTTTTGAAGCTAAAAGTTGTAATGAACATTAATTGCAAGCACTCTTGCATGCTTTGGCTCCAATTTAGTCTCCACCTAAATTAGCTAGAAATCTATGGCCTTGATTTATTGCATTTGCAACAGTCGCACTAAAGGAAGGTAATTCCTTCTGAAAATGCCACATGCAGGCAGGAACAGGAAACCAATTAGGAATCAGTGGATGATAAATGGGCATTTTTACCAGCAGTTTACTTAATATCCCCATTAAATAAGCCTCTTTGCATTTATCATTTCATTCTCCCTCAGTCTATAAGGTCCTTTAATTGCTGCCTAAATGAGCCCTGTGTTTCAGTCCAAATTTAATCTTGGATCGGGAGAGAGAGATCCTTTCCAATGCTTGCCTGCCCAGCTGCCAAGAACTGTCAGAAATGATCACATAACTTTGCACATTTCTCACAGTCTCATTGGAGAATTGTGAGATTGACAGAAAAAAAAAAATAAAGCCAAACCAAAAACACAGGTCATATTTTTGCTTTAAATTGTAAACTACAGTGTGAGCAGCCTTTTATCTCAATTGCATTTCTTGTACTTTTTTTCTTTTTTAAAGTTGCACTAAAAATAGATGGAAGTTGTAATGTAGCTCTGTGCTTTTTTGTTTTGGAAAGGTACCTTCAGTGGAAGTAGATGTGTGGCAGAACTAATGAAGTGTTACAGAGTTTGTGCAGCAAACAATTACTGGCTGGCTGTGGCTGAATGGGTTGGTTACTGAACATGTGATTTGTGGGCGGAACATTGCGTCTCCAGGCTAAATGGCAGTCAATGATAAAGAATCCCAAAGCAGTTGCCTCAACCTGCCTTGTAATTTTTTTTTTTTCTGTAACACTCAGATTTGGGGGTCTAGGGTTGGGGCTCTTGAAAACAAAAATATAGTTGGTTTTTTTTTTCCTAATTGTGTTATTTCAGAGGTCTTTTGACCTTGGAGCATAAGCAGATGTTCGCAGCATATGTAGAGTTCATGAATTAGCCCCCAAACATCATTTTTGTAAGGGGACATTCCCATGTAGAGTCAACTATTTTCTGAAATGCAGTGGACTTCCACCTGGGTGGTCCAGATGTCAGACCTCGCACCAAAAGTACAAAGCCAAATCACCAATGCACTAAAAGTCACATATTTCTGAAAAATTGGCAGCAAGCAACAGGCCCAGAGGAGGAATATTACCCAAATATTCAGTGCTGATTTATCTTCATACTGTCAAAAGCATACGCATCTGTCATGGTACAAAGAGCAACCCAAAGTTAATGCTGTTAACTTGCCTTCATCCAGACCCATCAGCTTCTAATTTAAAGTACTTATCAATGTGAAGCCTGATGTTAGTGCTAGTGGACTTTGAACTAATGTCAATGAGGCAGTCTAGAACTGAGTCACTCAAATATAGTGTTAAATAATGACGAGTGTTATAATAATCTTTAAAACCAGAAGGATGACTGAATGTCTTTTTGGACTTGTCCTTCCAATACCATAAACACACAAATATCACAAGAAAAGGAAGAAATACAGACTCTGTGAAGCTCTGACCTCAGTCATGGGATTATAAACTATTTGCTTTATATATGTGCTTGTCTGCTATTTTTCTTCCTTAAAAAAAAGAAAGAAAAAATTGTAAATTTAGAGCATATAGATAACAGCATGGGAAACATTAGATGCATCTCAAAAATATTTTTCTCTTAATTCATTGAAAGGTGGTTGAGTCCACTGTCATGTGGATTCACGACTGTAGAAAAAATCATATACAAAGGTAATTGTATTCTGTAGAGGAAGGGAAATGATTGATGGGCTTGAGGGTGTACTAATATAAGATTTGTCTTATTTTACTGTCTCCATTAAAGATCTGAAGGTGAGAGTAAGCAGGAAGTTATTTACATTCAGACGTGATACAAAGCTGTCATCTTATGCCATCTGAAATCAGTCACTTTTGAGCATTTTTGTCTTAATGTTTTCTTTAAATCATCCGTCATCACAGGGAGTCTGGGGAAAACCCAACCTGAAACCTAATATTTCAGATAATGAAGATGGGATTACTGCATAGGAATGGCTGTACCAAGCAAGACCATAGGCCCATTTATTCCATCTTCTGTCTCAGAAGTGGCCAATAGCCGATGCCTAGGGAAGAGTCTAAACAGGGCAAGCATTCAAGGATACTTTCCCTGACTAAGGAAGCAGAGGTGTCAAAAGATGTGGTATCCATCCAAATTAATATATTCAGCACCTGAGAGGCTGGTAAGGACTACATGTTACTTGTTGTCAGTTTCTGAGAACTAGCAGGTACAGTTTTTATTTTTTAAAAAAGTTGCTAAGAAAATTAAGTCAACAAAATCCTGCCATTCTAGGAGAGGTGAGAGGGGTAAAATTCTGACACCAGTTATGGCTGGTTTTCAGGGGAAAAAAAAGAGTTGGAATAAATAGTTCATTTTCAGCATGGTATTATGATGCTGCTGTGTGTGATCCCAAGCATTTAACAGACCCATTTATAATCTGTGGGGGCTAGGGGAGGAAAACCTTGAGATCGCAAAATCTGCAAAATTATTTAGGTTAGTCCTGATGAAATGAGACTGTGAGGAACTCTGATGGGACTTAAAGCTAGGTGGCTGGGGAACACAATGTCAGATGAAATTCGGTGCTGACAAATACATGGTAATACATAAAAGAAAGAATAATTTGATCAGTGCCTTCTAACTGAACTGAAGTCGCTGCAGAAAAGAGTTGGCCAGTGGACAAATTAGGGAACAGCAGTAATGAAAAAGCAAAAAAAAGTGTTAAAATCAAGGACTAGAGAACACTGAAAGTATTGGATTGTCATGATATAATTTTAATTGGAAATACAGAGCATAAATAGGATGGGCAATGGATAGAAGTTATAAAAGGCAATGCCTGAACACTTTATCTAGGGAAAATGAAAAGGTTACAGCATGAGAGGACAATTAGAAGGGAGCATGAGGAATATATATAAAGAGATGAAGGACATAAAATAGATATATCAAGGGTTCTTATTTATATTTTTTCCTTACATTAAAAATAATGAAAACCAAGAATAAGGCTACAGGAGTTCAAATGTCTGTTGGGACTGTCCCAAACTAATGAAAAACTCAAATAAAAATTTATATGCTAACAAGGTACAACATCTGAGAGCCTTTATTCAGTAATTTCTTTGCTCCTTTCCTCCATTTTGCATCAAGGAAAGCTGAAAATAAAAAAGGCACCTAATCTTAGCTTGGTAAATGTATCTTTTTGAATAATAATGAAATATTACTTCCCATTTGGTAAAAATGCAATTATCAGGCTTCCTGCTGACCAGTTTTAACATCTAATGGCCAAATATATTTGCTGTGCTACTTCCCTTTTTCACATCACTTGAATCTTAAAGAGCTGTGATGGGGTGATGATGTAGTGCCAGAGCTGAGGTGTGTCTGGGAATGCATGGACCGCCAACCCTCACAAAGGGTTATCTCAGCCTGGAATGGGGCTCCCTTGCCCACAAGTCTCTAGGGATTTCAGCTCCTTGAAGGGGTAATTCATATGAACCTAAACCACTATCTTGCAGATACTGCATGACTTATCCATGCCACTCCTTGACACTTGATGCTGTTGAGGCAATAACATTACCACTGAAAAATATAGACTTGTACGGTTAGAAAGTTCTATTTATGGGTATAAATGTCTGGTTTTATGTGACACAGGAGAAAAACTTATTTTCTTGATCATATTAGTTGACAGAATTTGAAAACTTTTCATTAACAATCTGATACTATCAGCTCTAGGATGCTGAAACTCACATTGGCCGCTGACGCCAAGACAAGCCCCATGCAAAGGGATATAGCCACTGGTAGCCACTGGTTAGTGACATAAAATTTCTTGTCATGGCTTCACACTGTCCAAACATTCCTCTAAGCTGGTGACTCTGGGGGCAACCCTTCAGGTGGGTCTACAGCTATTGCAATGTCATGAAATTAGAGCGTAAGAATGTCACCTGATGATCTTATGCAATAAGAATGTAGAAGGTAGAAACATATTTATAAAAATTCCTTTGGTTTACTTTTGTACCACAGCAATAAAGGTAAGAGCCTGACTCTCAGTGAGTGTGGGTATGTGGTGTGCATGTGCTCACACATGTCTGCGTTGTGACATGGCTGAATCTGCTATATTTCATTCTTCGTGCCTAATTGTGACCCTTTCTTTTGCAGAAGGAGGTCTGTAAAAATGGTTGCTGATTATACAGCATATATGAATATATTCATGTATATTTATATTCAGCCTGGAAGAGAGAAGGCTTTGGGGTAACCTAATTGTGGCCTTCCAGTGACTGAAGGAAGTCCACAAGAAAGATGGAGAGAGTCTATTTGCAAAAAGCATGTAGGACAAGGGGAATTAATTCAAACTGAAAAAAAAAAGGTAGGTTTAGATTAGGTATTAGGAATAAATTCTTTATTTTGTGGGTGATGAGGCATTGGAACAGGTTGCTCAGAGAATCTGTGGGTGCCCCATCCCTGGAAGTGCTCATGGTCATGTTGCATGGGTCTCTGACCAACCTAGTCTAGTGAAAGGTATCCCTGCCCACCATGGCAGAGGGCTTGGAACTAGATGGTCTTAAATGTCCTTCGAACCCAGGTCATTCCATGATTCTATGATTCCGTGGTACACAGCATCTTGTGGCTGGCTGTGTGTATAGACTCGTGGAGGGACATTTTCCAAAGCCAGCCGCTATGCAGGAACACTTTGAAGTGAGGGGGAAGCCCAGGTCCCAGAAATATCCCTCACACTGGAAGAGACCCCCTAGGCCAGACTGTGCAACATCTTGATGGCTTTAATGAGGAGAAATCCTCCATGGTTTGGTTTGTAGTGTTCCCACTTGCCTCCATGCCCTGCCCAAATTCACTCAAGCCCTGAGAAGGAATAACACTCCTGAAAAGATCAGCCACTGCACTGCACTCCTGTTTTCAGCCATAGAGCTAAGTGTGTTCTGTAGTCTTATCCCTCCCCAACAGATGAGAGACCTGAGGGGCTGAAAGCTAAGGTGAGTGCCTAGAATTGCTAGCAGGCTGCTGGCAGGGCCAAGAATAAAAGCCTGGTCTGTGACATGACATCTCACCTTTGCAGCTTTGCAAAAGCTGGATTGCAAGGTCACTTGGGTAGTGCTTGTGCCTTCCTATTTGTTCTGTAAAACATGTCTCTCCAGATTAAAAAATAATAAGAATTGTCTTGGGTGAATTTCTTTACAAAGTCTCTGCCCATTATTACTTGGATTTTATTTTTTTTGACAGCATAGCTTAACAGCTATGCTGATGTTGGCCAGTGAACTTTGACTATACAGAAAAGAGGAGAAGAAAAAAAAAAAAAAAGAGAAAAAAAGTGCATAACTATTTTGTGCTATGCTAAATATCTCTGTAATTTAACAGTATGTATGTTGCCCTCATGAAAATCTGCACACTGCATAAAACAAAGTCCTGAGCATCTTTGAAAATGCAGGCTGTACTAGCAGAAATATAATTAAGAGAAAATACTAATCGCATTTTTATCCAGGGTGACATTATGGGTTAAGAGTGGATATATGTTTGTGTCAGGATTTCAGTCCTAAACTTAAGGCTGAATCCAAACAATGTAACCTCAGAAAAGAGGTGAATAATATAAGAAATCATTTTCCTGTAAAATATCTTTGTCTTTGAGAAAGTAACTGTCATTAATTTACAACAGTACATGCTGGTACTCTTAAATAAGTTTTTCCCAGGATAACAATCTGTCTAAATGAGAAATAATGAGAAAACTATTTTTTACATCATTTCTTGAAACAAGTGCTGGCAACCTGATCAAACCATTCAGCAGTGAATTGTTCACTATGTTCATGTTGCACAGGCCCTCACTTTTGGAAAGATTTGGGTATGTTTTCATAACCTAGCCATCTTTTCATTGATTTAATCACCTGTGTACTTAAAATTAACAATTATTTTTCAATTGCCCATACAACTGTGGTTTCATGAAGACAATCAGAACATGAGGCCACTACCTTTCCCTCTTGTACAAATAAAGCTTGCTCAGTCTTGATGCAAGATTTTCTAGTGTTGGGGATGAGTTGAGCAATCATGGGGTTTTGTCATGATGTTCTGCTTTGGACAAGCACTGGAACAGAAGTAGAACCCTTTTGGATCAAGGATAATCATTCGGATCTGGTGGATCAAAGATATGGTTGCTCTTCTTGACCAGACATAAAACAGTGGCTGTAGGGCCATTCAGTGGAGCTCTGAAGTTTAGCATGACATGGTCCATGCATAGAGAGTCCATGAAGCATAATTATCTAGACTGTAGCATGTTGTGGAGTACTGTGTAGTAAATACTTGGTGTAGAATTACCTTCCTTGTGGATCATATGAAAATATGAAATGCTGACATTTCCCAAATAATTTGATTTAGTAAAAATTAAAGAAGTTATTAAAAAACCCTAAAATATAAAGCACATTCCTCAGCTAGGCTCTTGGTCTCTATTATGTCTTGCAAGTATTGCAAACTCTATAGTCCTGTACTGTATTCCCCTGTGTTAAATGCAAATTGAGATGATATGGCATTTTTGGGTAGCAGCTCAAGGTTGAGCTGTGATTTTACAAAGTCAGCAAAATTTTCATGCCAAATACTGTCTTATCATATTCTTTTTCATTCCTGTCCCTGAAAATCTTGTCACACGTTATTGCTTAATTATAGAGCAAGATGCAACAATTAATCTGTAGTATTAACCATTGTGCTTTCATTTGTTGACATAGAATGTTCAATAGTAATGAACATGTGCGTAAACTGAGATTGTCCAAAAACTACTATTCTTCCCTAGCTTAGCAGGGGTGGCAAGAAGGAAGTGTGGAGGGCTTTGTATCACCAGTCCTCATCACAATCTTTTGTATTTTGACTAGAAAATGTGTGCAGCAAGTCCATGGTGACTCAGGAATGCCACGGTTGTCACTATGATGCGCACTGCGGCCACTCAGAGCTGGGTGGCAGTAGCAGAAATGGGATTTTATACTTCTGTTCTCACACTCCAGGTTTCTCTCACCTGGAAAACTAGCAGTCATGTGGGGCTTACAGAGCAGAAAAAGGTTTCAAGTCTGTCTGGTGGAGACTGATAAGTACTGGAAGGATGAAAATAGTGTCAGTGTAACACAACATCACTGAATAATGGTAATATGGTAGTGAGTCCCCCACAGTCACCAGGCAGCTGGGAAATCTGATTGATAGGTAAGGTTTTGGAAAAAAAAAATCATCAAACTTTTACAGTAGTCTGAATATACAAGTGATTTTTCCTACTCCCCTCCTCAACAGGAACAATGCAGTTTATGGCTATCTGCTATAATATTATTAATTTAATGAATTACCAAAACTGGTGAATTGGTCAATGGGCTAACACATGTGTTGTATCTAACTTCAATAACTCATCACTTTTGTCATTCTGTTGCTTTTCAGAAGTAGGGGCTTTAAAAAAGGCAGTACTCTTTCCCATGTTGATGGATAGAGGACGTGGAATGAAGCCAGGAAGAGAGTCAGCAGGCTTGCAAACAGCTTTACATCAAAATGGATCCAGAAAATCAACACAGGTCATCCCTCCAGCAGGGATGAGATAGAAAGATGTACTGGAAAAGAAAGAGAGACCTCATCTTCACCTTATGTAAGTGGATCTGATGTTATGAAGATTGCTCATTAAGTCATTGCTCATGAGGCTTAGAGGAAATGTTCACAAAAACAATCTGTTAGATGTGCTTCTTGTAAAACCTAATTTGGACTATGTTGTGTTAGCTCATTTTTTCAGTTTGTTTGGAAATTCCAAAATCTACATTTCCCCTCCCCAATTCTTGTACTTTCCAAGGTTTTGGAATAATAGGGGCCAGCTGGAGGGAGAAGTTTGTAATGAACTACACTTGCATCTCTTTTCTGCTGATTTATAAACACTCTTGAATACAGGCAAGCAAAAACATCAATGCCATTTAGTGTTATACCATAACTGTTTTAGGGGCATTATGGGGTGTGACATAGTGGTCCACTAGTTTCCTCTAGGTTTGTCTAGGGCCTGGTAGTTAGCATATTTGCTGGCAGTCTTAACAGAGCCCTGAGAGCTTAAATCTTAGTGGAAGGGATTCATCAGGGTTACTGTCAAGGGCAGCATGATGGAATAGGCATTGCCCTTCGTACAGAGAGCACTGACTGCAGCGCTATCAAATAAACCAGTACCTTCAAAATGTACTGGGGCTATTAAAGAGACAGGCTCTTAGATTACCCCTAAATGCTGTGCTTCTCTCCCTCTCATGTCTGCTGCTATTTCATTTTTATTGTCTTTATGGAAAAAAATTCAAAGGGTTGGAGGACAGAAGAAACATTCTTGTAAAGTTACTTTGTAATCCATAGAGTTAGCCCACAGAGGGAGAGAGAAGGGAAGTATTTTTCAGAAGTTTTAAAAGCTTGCAAATTCTCTGCTTTAATGGTCCTGTTTCGGCCCTGTATTTACAGATGTGTGCATGCACACATGCACAATCAACGTGTGCTTGCGCAACAAATTTATCCTGAAGTATTTTAGGAAGATGCTTTTATAATACAACTCTTGCCTAAACCCAGTGCTGAGAAATAATGGTATTTGACTGTCACCTTACGTTTTTTCCTCTGGATTTCCTGCTCACTCTTTTGCTCTCTCTCAGAGAATCAGATCCTCAGCAGTGAGGGATTAAAGTCTCATGCTGTAACATTCATCCTTCTTGCTGAATGAATAACATGATTAAGGTATATGGGGAAGTGGAGTGACAGTAGCAAGTTCCATAGGTACAAACCCCCTCAGGGGTTGTGCTGCAATATACAATGATTTATTTGGCAGCTATTTGCATACAACAAATGCCTATGAAAATTTCTCTGGGACTCTGGACAATTTCCATGATGGAGGAAGCAGATGAAGGCTGATATGGAAGAAGAGCAGAGTTTCTTTCTCCATTACATTGACAGCTCAAATCAGGAGGAGGATGGAGTGACGGACTAGCATGTTCTGCATGTGTTTTGTCCTCACATATTGAGTCCTGTACATCATGGTGTGATAGCAACCATCACAAAACATAAGGTATTACAAATGAGACAGCGGTGTTCAGGTATCACAGACTAGCTTGTGGCCAGCCAGCACAGCCCTGGGCTAAGTACAAGGCCTTATTGCTCCAGAGTGAGCATGTTTTTTTCTGGAAGTTTGCCATTGGCTGAAGACCTACTTTGCAAAATCCACCTATGAATTGTAATTTCTCTTTCAAAGGCTTGCGCTTCTCCTGTAAGGCTCATCCCCTCACAGGCTTTATTGCATGCATTTTTCCCAATGTTCCTGTGAAAAGAGTGCTCCTGTTCTTTTTTGAAGAAAGAAAAGGAAGGTGCTGAAAAATGAGAGTCAAATTCATGAAGGGACCAAAATTTCCAAATGTGTCTTCTGTATCTTAATCTCACAAATTCTGCTCAACTACTGCACAAGTTTTTGACATTTAATTTTTTTGGGAACCTAAATTTTCCTCCTGGTCTTGCTCATAGGCACTTAATTTTTGACAGTCTTAGCAGCTCACAGTCTGTTTCACGTTTTAATTCTCCTTGGATCCATAAATTAGGTGTTTCTGTTTGCTTGTATGAGAGGCTCAATCCAATACAGGCTCTCCAAACACATCAATATGATTGAGTTTTATACAAGATAGAATTGTTGGGTACCTCTCCATCTCCTCATCCTCATCCCTCAGCCAGGTGACGAAGAATTTTTCTTGGGTGTGTGAGAAATCTGATATCTGATCCGATTGATACCTAAAGAGACTTGCTGTCAAATCTTTGATGCAGAATGAAATAGCTTCCAAGACTGGCTGAAACGACATCCTTCTCTTGGCAGATTAGCCTAGAGGGAGAAAGGAAAAACTGCCTATGAAATAAGGCACATGAATCATATCAGCTAAAAGGCAATGAGCCCAGAGTTCCCAGATTTTAGTGGCTCATGTTGTGAAAACTCCAATGTGGTTACGAAAGAAAGCTGCAATCCACACTCAGGTTTTGAATGAAAAGGTTTAGACTGATATGCTGGGGAGAGCATTCAGGGCTTTGAGTGTATGAAAGAGGAGCTTGAGGCTCAGAGAGGAGAAGCATATCCATCTGGAGAGACCAGCATAGGTCCTAAAACCTGCAGATCTGCATTAGCAGGGTGATGTTCTGGAGTTGTTCTGGTCTTCTTCACATGAGCAATATCATAATATGGAAAGAAATGAAGTACAGGATGACAAGTGAAAATGGTCTGGGGAGAGATTCAGTGCTATGACAAGAACACGTGGCTAGGGAGCAGCAGCAATGAAAGTCTGGTCCAAGAGCTTTTCAGCAGTAAGCAAGATCAACAAAATTTATCTTCTGCCTCTGGATACATGGGGTCAAGCTAATGGTTTTATTAAGTCGGTGTACCAATAAGATTTCAAAATGAGATAAAGCTAAACTGTTGTGGATAAATTGCCACAGACACTTCAAGATACAGACTGTGGGCCAAATTCTATTCTATGATGGACTTTCTGACGCTGTGTGCTTTGACTAGGTTTCTGTTGGTGTGGCTTCTGTCACCTCTTGTCTGACCTGTACTTTTTTCTCCACTTCTTCATGCAAGAGGCCAGGTAGCTACCAATATATATGTTCTGATTTGAAGACTGAAAAGATAATCCACAGCTAAAATAATGTGTGTTTAATCAACTGTCCATCGAGGTATGGAAGAAAAATGTTTTTTTTTTCTTTTGAATGCCTAGATGTATAATTGCCTGGTAGACCAGAAATATGTTTTAGTCTCTTGTGCAATTAAAAAAAAAAAAAAAAAAAAAGTATGTCTATATGTTTTGAAACAGAAACTTGGTCTGATCTCTTGGGTAAATACTATGCCTTTTAGAACTAAACATAAAAGATATACTAAGAATATTTTAAAGGAGAAGCCTGAGTGTTCTAGCAAGAGTTGGCATGAATCAGAAAGGCCTGCATGACACTATCTTCTGTAGTGATCAAAATGCTCTAGCTGTGGTTGAACTCCTTTTGCTCAGTGCCATAATTTCAATTCTTTTAGTAGAAAAACTGGATGTGCTTGAATAAGTGATCAGCACATTCCTGTTAACAGAATCTTAAAGTGCTTTGCTGTGTTATAGTGGAAAGCTGCTTGCAACTTCTGTCACTGACTCTTCCCTGATGAGCCACAATGCTCTGCCAAGAACTTGGAGTCACAGCACAATAGGGCAGGGGGCTGTGAAAAGCTGCACTGTGGAGATAGGAAAAGCAATGGCAAGGCACAGTCATACTGCTGCTTGACCCCAGGGTTTCATCTGTTTGTGATTTGTATTTGCTCACATTAGAGCTGGAAAAAGTTTTTTGAAATCTCTCCAGATAGATTAAGTGATCTTATTTCTACTTTTTTCCCTCCCATAGTCTCCAAAAATAACTACCTGATATTCTTGATAGGAAAACTGTTAAACACATTTTCTTTGTGTGTATATCTGCATTTTTCCCCTGTTACAGACTGAATGGACAGAGTTGAACACGCTCAATTTCCATTTTCCTGTAAAACAACTGTGTTCTCTTAGGAAGTTTAGTAGACCTTCATTAAGTATTGGTACAACATTTAAAGCTTTGGCTTAAGAATTTGTGTTACTCAACAATGTTTTTCTATTTTTGCTATCTTTTTAGATAACAGACATGAAGATTTTTATTAATGTGCAATTTGAAGGAGACTTACAATTTAAGAGATGTACAATTTAAGAATCCTTTTTTGGTTTGTGGACTTCCTATCTCTATGTACATTAAACTGTATATTCCATTTCAAATATGGGGGTTACCTGCATTTTCTGCAATTTTTTGCTTCCAAGGAAAGAGATGAGCTACAGAACAATGTTAATACCAAAATAAATGAGCAGAAACTGCTCATGAATGCTTTGTGCCTGAAAATTGTAACAGAATTTCTATTGAGTTTCTAGCTGTTACAGCGGTGAGGCTACAGAACAATCTCGCCATAGTATGGTAAGCCCAAAATCTAATATACATACACATAGGTATGTTTATATGTTAAAAAAAAAAAAAAAAAGAACCTGATTGAACCTGATAAGCTTCTGAGGAGTTTCATGAAAGAGTTTGTATGATTAGTCCTCGTAAGAGCAAGGAACTGAACTCTCAACCTAGAAGTCCTTTCAGGTCTTACATTCCTAAAAGCTGATTGCCTTTGGAACCCTACAAGCTTTATTTTTGATGGGTTCAATTAATATTTGTCTCTGGATAGGGAAGAGATTTGGAAATGGGGGTAGGTTGTATTTCAGATGCTGAAACCCCTCTGGGACTGGCACTGGTTTGGACCTTGAGCACACCCATGATGGGTATTAATAAAGGGGTTACAGGTAGAAACCAATGTTAAAAAAAGTACGTGAAAGATGTTGAGGCAGGTACAAACATGGGAGTCATGAAGACCCCTGGGAACTTATAAGTATGCAAAACCCACTACTGAGGGCTTAAACAGCAGCTAGTCAACCTAAACTGAAAGTCCAGCAGGCTTGTCCACATTTCAAACATAGTAATGAAATTAAAGAAACTTTCACTTCTTCAGCTTGTTTAGAAGATTATATTTTTAAATCAAGACTTTATAATGAATCTGCTCAGGTAAAGGGGGGTGAATGGTTCTGTGAGGACTCGCTGCCCTGTACTGCCACCGTGCTGCTGTGGCTTTCCACCCATACACTGAGGAAAATCACAAGCAGTTCTGTAGCATTTCTCCAGAAGCCCAAACCTCTCATTGCCAAATACTGCACCATTTAAGCAGGTACGTACTGAAACTGTTATACTATTTCCTGGTGTAAAAGATAAACTAGGAGACCTGTAAATTTGGCTGAGTGAAATCTTTGGGTGTACCTCACTGGGCAGATACTGTGGATGGAGCTGCTGCCTCATCAGTCAAGGATTCCTTCCTGGAGCTGTTTGCAAGAACCTGCTGTGGTTGTCACTGTCCTTTTTGCATATAATCTTGAAAGCCATGTTTCATGATAGAGCATATCTACTTCTTGGCAGTGATAAAGTGGTATTAGCCACACAATTAAGATAATTACTGCATTTTTGTGGGTTGGACAGGCATGGTGCAGATAAGGTTAGTGGGGTTGGTCACTATTTCATTCTGGTAGACTTGTTATTGCATGTTGTCACAATCTGCCACTCAGGGAGTATATGTAGACCTTTGTAAATCTTAGACACAGCAAAATAGAACAAGCTCCAAGAGGGTTCCTCTGCATTTACGGTCAAAGTCGGATGCTCCTGTCTTTACTTTTCTTTCTGATTCTGGTGGGTGGAACTTTTGTGAAAAATCTCATGCTTATCTGTTTGAGTGCAGAGGGAGCACCGATACATTTTGGTGTTTCCTTTGAAAGAAAAGCAGATCCTAGGAATAAATTGTATGCTTTGAAAATCTGATGATAAAATGCAGAAGGAAAGCACATCGAGAAAGGGATTTCACACTAAAATGAAAAGAGAGGTGGCTACGAGATGATCATTTCAGTGGTAGCCTATACAGTGTTATGCCAAAAATTGCAAAAGGCCTTGTGAATTAGGGATGAGATGTGCTAAAGGAGAAAATAACCAGCAAGAGAGTGGATGGAGTGGAAGTCGTGTAGGATTATATTACAAGGAGAATGTAGAAGTCTGTACATAGTTTCCTGCCTAAGTGGATGCTGATAATACCAACATTAATTGCCAGAGATTTTATGTTTAAGATACCCTAGGGTCTGCTTCAAATGAAGCAGGATGAATTATTTCAGGAATTGCAGAAGTCAAAATCAGTAGAGAATATGGGTCAAGTGCCCGCAGAGAGCTACCTGCTCAGGTAAGTGCCATCAAATCCCCCTCCACCATCACGGCAGCACATCAGCCAGGTGGGTCATGAAGTTTGCAACTTCCTGTTTTGCCTGCTATGCCCCTCCATTTCTGTATTACAACCCTTTTTGGCCACAACTTCTGTCACTTTAGAAGAATGGCAGATATTTTGAGGATCCTTCTTTCTAGGGTTGCTTTGGCTACTTGAGTAATTTTGGATTGTTTAAGGAGGGACAGTGTCATCTCCTATGCAGAATCGTTTCTTACACCGTGTGTGTAATGTGTAGGTGATCTGTAAGGTTCTTGGGTTGTTGCAGACCATGTGTCATACTGTTATAATTGATTTAACCTCACCAAGAACAACTGAGAACACCTGTTTTTCTAAGTGATTCTTTTTCTTCACATATGTCACAGCTATTCTCATTATTTACAGTGTATTTTTAGAATTCACATTTAATCACAGCGTAAAAGTGCAAAAGTCTATTTTTCCACAAGAAAAAAAAAGTTTTTAATTATCTTGTGGGGCTTTTTTTGTTGTTGTTTTTGGTTTTTTGGCTTTTTTTAAAAATAATTCTATCATGTTTTTGACAGCTAAATAAATGGATTTTATTAAACAGGATTATGGGCTGAGATTATTTAGTATTCCTTTTTTATTATCTGGTGTAGCCTCTGCTGGGAGCTGTGAGTTTCTTTTCTTCATTTCCAACATTGATTCTTGCATTAGATGGTTTCATTGAATAATTAATATACTTCCTGTGATTGATGATTTGCATGGCCTGAATATTAGGTTATCAATCATGACCCACTTGTTCTAATGTAATCATATTGAAAACGTGTCAAAAGCTGTTTACCCAACAATGACAACAGGAGCTGTGATATTGAAGGTGCTTGATACACTACAACAGAAAATATCCTGGTTGAACATTCATAATGCAGAGATTATGAGTTTCTCAAATTGATGTAACAAAAGCCTGGAGCCCTTGGTGAGAGTTATCAGCTCCAATAAGAAAAGCCCTTTTTTCAGCTAGAAAACCGTACTGATTTCTTTGCCTTTTATCAGCTGCTTAGTGACTTTTTGAGCCTACAGTGTAAAGTAATTATGTTCTGTGCTGCACAGCATAAAGAAACAGAACAAAAAAATGGAAAGCGTTCTTTTTTTTTGAAAAAACGAACGATGCTGCCTGTATCTGTTGTTACTGGAAGGAATGAGCATCGTTAAGGTCTTTCCACGGTTTGCTTTTAGTGGATTACCACAAACATTGAAAAAGTGGGTTTTACTTCTGTGGGAATCATTAAAGCAGAACATTACATTTTAATTCTCAGCATATAATGCACATTTCACTTGCAGTGTATTTCTTAGCTCATAGGTGGTTGTTTCTGCAGACCATATTGGTTCCATTTCAATACCCTGTTGCTCTTTACCTCGGCCAACTGCAATGGCAGGTTTAGTTGTGTATATTCATTTCATTCTTTCCTTTTTCCTGTGACAATTCATATTAACACGGGAATTTTATTGTGATTCAACTTCATAAACTCATACTGATGGAAATGTTTCCTATGACCAAAGTATAATTGCTCATGTAAGACAAAGCTGCATGGGGTGGAAAAGTCTAAAGCACTGGGCTTTATAATTCTAAGCAGCAAAGCAAAGCCATTTCCTTCAACCTCTGCCTGACTTCCACTTTGGACTGTAGCATACACAGATTTTTTCAGTCTGCTTTGTTCACGAAAAGTCATGCAGTGATGCTTTTCCTAACATTTCACAGTGCTTTACTCCTCATGTCACCTTTTGGCTTTGATGGAGTACTCAAAAACTCTGCTCCTTCCAGCTCCCTGTTGCTCCTGACGTTAGACAACTTAATTGGTGGATATAGACCAAAACCAGGCTATTCATCAAGATTAAGAATACTGCAGTTTTGTCCAAATGTGAGGACCTTACTAGTGCTGGCTAGCCCTTAAGCATATAATCATGGAGTTCATACTGGTGTGGTCTCTGAATTGCTGGCATGGTTGACCATCCTAAGAAGAAAGACAATTGGAAAATTTAAAAGCTCAGGGAAGAAGTTTGACTCTCCTCCTTTTTTTTCCTCTTTTTTCTTTAGTCAATATTTCACTTTATTCCAGCAAAAAAGAAAGATTATAGGAGCTATGTAATCTAAGTGATACCACCCAGCAGGAGGGGTAATCTCCTGGGATGTCGCCACAGTTGAAGGCCAAGTGTTTCAATTACATAATATATATGAAAAAATTAGCCTTGTTGAGTCTCTCAATGATTAAAACAGAGAACAAGTATGTTCATTGTTACAGGAAAAGGGATTCCTAAAATAATTTGTAATAATAAAACCACAGAACTCTGGAACCAGAGAAAGTGTAGATGAAAAAACCTGGTCATCTAATTTCTCTGCCAGTGTAGGATTTCAGTGTGCATTTTTGGTATATTAGTGTAAGAGGGTTGCTTAGAAAATTATGCCCAAGCCTGTTGGATTCGAACCCACTGTGATTCATGGTTTTTATGATTTCTTTTCTTGAATGTCTGTACTTGACTCAGAATGCTTCAAACACTAGTGGTTCTACAGCCATGGGAAATAAAACAAATTAATTAGATTGTAAGAAAAACTAAGATGTTTCTTGGCTTCAGCAAACTATATCTTCTGCTATTGCTTTTTATCACAGTATATAGTTCCAGGATTTCCAGTGCAAGTCTATTAGAAAAATTGTCTTCAGTTTCCCCTAATCTCTTGTTAGTAATGGACTTTAAAATGAGGCACTAGAGAAAGGGTATGTTCTGAGTTTCCTTTATTTGCCTGATGTTTCTAAAGCATCTGAGGCCCATTAGTTATCTCTCCTCCACATCTAAGAGAGTTTACAACTGTTTATTATTTTTAAAATAGAAGCAGGAACTGTCTTTTGTTGAAAGAAAGATCTCTCTCTGGAGAGACACCTCCAGAAAGGCTCCCTGTACCTTAGACTGACTTTGAAAGAGTTAGTGAAGGTGGCATTATAATTTCTCTCTCTCACTGGTGACTGATCTTTCAAGTATCTGTGTATTTGTTGTGCGACTGCATCTTCTCTTGATTGCATCATGTTAGGTTTTTGCTTGCTACACATTATGTATGAAGCAGGGCAGAAAAGCCCTGTACATAAAAGAGGAGCACAAAAACTACACATCTTGTAAAACACTGAGTTGTTTTATAAAGCTTTCCTGCAGGAAAAGCTGTTCTGCTTTCTGAATCACCATTTCTACATTTTTTTAATTAACATTTTTTTGGTTACTGCCTCAAGAGTAAAAGCCCACTAGTTTTCAGTTGTTTAGTTTTTCAGCCAGTAGTAAAATTTTCCTTGGAAAGAAGCAGCATTTTAAGGAAACCGTCAGTAAACTGTTTTTCTATGGAAAATATTTGAGTAGCCTTCCTCTGTATACATAGCTATAAAAATATTAGGGCAATATGTGCTAAGTGGGCAGTACAAGTGTTTCAGCATAGAGCACCCATGTCTGCAGTTTGCTGCCAAAAGCAAATTACTCTAGCAAGCCATTTAACATAATAGGACATAGCAGGTGTTGGGCCACATCTTCAAACAAACAAAAACCAGGCAATGACTAATTCACTGGAAGGAGCAGTATAGCCAAAATTTTCTTCTTCTGACCCACAGGAAAGCAAATCCACTGTCCTCCAGTGTAGAGTTCATATGCGCAGGATACAAATCTTTCTAAGAGACCAGTGACATATCTGATACTATGCTTGGAAAAGATCAAAATAGGCATGGACTTCTGAGATGATTTGCCAAGCACATCTCTCTGAACATTCCTCAGTGTACCACAATTATAAATAAGTACAAACAAAGTCTATTCCCTGCTGATTCTGAATGGAAAAGAGCTGGAGAGAAGAAGAAAATGTATATGTTTTCTTTATAATTTTGGAATGCATTCAGGCTTCACACCAGGCAGCAGAGAGAGAGAAGCAGCAGACACCGTTCTCAAACTCAACTCATGCTTGGAAAGAGTGCAAATTTTGTCATCAGCATTGTCCACAGCGGTATCTTGACTCTGAGAACAGAATATTTCTCTGTCTACATTTATGAACAGTGAAGGATTGAATTGCAAGTGGGCAGATGAAAGGTAGGTTAATAGGGCAAGAGGCAGTTTGACTCATAGTGGTTTGTGAAGTTGGCACTTCAGGTCTAAGCCAGCAGGAAGGTGGTCCTGCCTCACCTGCCTCTGCATTTCCATGATTTATAGAGCCTGCAGCACCATTCTCCCTTAGTCTACCAGAAGACTTTTCATGCGTGAGTTTGCTAATGCACGTGATAGACACTTTACGTTTGGTGTCACTGATGTCAGCCTAAGGTGACAGAGTTGTCTCATTCTTGGCATCCTTGCAAATCCTGTTGCTGCCTGTGGATACTTCCCATAGCTACTGTAAATGCTGTAATCACTGCAGAGGGGATGACAGGATATTTCCGTGTTGTTTTGTTAACTTCTCCTATGAACAACAGGAAATTAGGCTGGGTGTTGTGTGGTATTTGGCAATCTCTTTTCTGAGGCTTTTTTTTTTTTTTTTTTTTAATATTCTCTTTCCTCCTTTCTACTTCCTTCCCTGCTAGATTTTCCATGGCAATATTAGGATGAATATGTCTGTCAGTTTCAAGCTGTGACTTTTTTTTCTGTTTTTGTAGAGCTGTCCCAAAGCATACCTGGGAGCTGGGAATGTTAAAAAAGAAAAGGAAGCAGAGGCCTCTGTAGTGTAAGATCGCTGGCCTTGCCTGTAACATGAACACCTGCTGAAGTAAGAGGAGGCTCATTAGGTGACTCTGACTCCTGCTGCCTTTGCTATTTTTGGGCCAGCTGTCATGTGCACAGGGTGATCTGCCTGGCCTTGACGTTTGTATAACATCTCAAGACCAACCCATTGTACATTTTCCCTCTCACACCCTGCAACAGGAAGAAAAGCAGCCAACACTGTTGTTACGGGCCAGACGTCCAATTAAGCAAGCATGGGCTGGATGTGCCCAGGCAAGGGCTCTGGTGGGCAGAGGGGAGGAGGATGTGCAGAGCCATTACCTCAGAATGCCCTGCAAACCCTCCTCTTCACTTCTGCTGCATCCCTGGGAACTACCAGGAAGAGCATCTGAGCTGCCTGCAGCTTTAACGGTGTGGCACAGGGGAGCAGAGGTCTCCCAGGATTAATTAATGGGCATCCCAAGAACACATTCTCATTATAGCTATAGCACTAGGGTTTTTCCTCATTTTGCAGAACATCAAATGTATTAGATAGCATGTGGGATGGAGGCAGGGAGAACTGGGGAAGGCAGAGGCTGCAGGCAGAGGGAAGCAATATGGACTGGGAGATTTAATCTGACCCTGTCAGAGGCTGTCACAGGACTTAATATTGCATTTATTTAGAGTGGATTTTCTCTGATATAACGCATCTGACTTTGGGGGAATGAGTCTTGGTTTTGAGGGGTGTGCAGATCCCTCGGGGAATGAAATGCCACTGATAATAAAGAGCTTGTGCTGACATCCTGCACCAGGATTTTTATTTGTTTGTAGCTGCTCATTCTTTGTTAGAACACAGAAATGGCCAGGCACGTGTGTTTTGTTTCTTTCATGTGATTTTCCCCGCCAGTCAGCATGGCTTATGCTCAATTAATTCTATCAATATACGGTCCCCTCCAGCCTCATCTGCACTTGTGTAGCATGACAGGCAGTTGTGAATATACCACTAACTGTGTCCAGACAATGGCGTGAGGAGGCTCCACGAGGGGTCTATTAACTCCACAGACAGACTGCGGCTTCGTCTTCAGCACAGTCCCTTTGCAGGAGGGGTTTCTTTTTTGGTGAAACATTTAGTGAAACGTGTTTCCTCCCTCCTGGTGAATTAACTGGCACTTGGTTGCTTGTGAGCGGCAGCGCTGCCATCTGAACCGCGCCCGATGAAACACCAGGGTAGCCGGGCGTGCTTCTCCAGTGCTCACAAGCGTGCACAGAGCACAAGCTCCCTGCTTGGGAGAGCTCAGGAGTCCTGGGTGATCAAGTGGGGCAGCTGAACAACTCTGGCTGAGTGTGTTGATAAAGAAGATGCTCTGACCATGTTCTGTCCCATCAATATGATTAGGCAGTGATGACTTTCTCTGAGAGAGCACTGAAGTACACAGCCATCATTTCATCTTTTTCTTCATAAAAGGGCAACAAATTTACTGATATCTCAGGGCTATGTGATCCCCTCAGCAGTGAGACAACATGCTTGCAAATGGACTTCAATGTTCTGAAGAACAGAGAGGAAAATTAGAACAGCAGTTTTTGACTGAAAAAAATTATCTTTTTGTGCACTGGGTATTTCAGAGGCATGAAGCTGTACTAATTGGGGTATAGTGTAATGACTAATCCCATTAGAGGTACTGTTTACAGATTACCTGCTCGTTTGAGGGACTAGAAAGCAAAGTAGGAATAAAAAAAAAATCAAATAGGAGAGAGAATATTATTTTAGAACCGCTGTGACACGAGAATGTGAGAGATGTTAGTTATATTGAAACACTCTTTCAGCCGACAAGGTCACTTGTGGCAATAATCCGCTCATTAGAGGTGTAATCCATCACTCAAGTAATATCAATTTAGTGCCAGGGTTTTAATGCAGGTTGTACTAATCATTAGCGGCAGTTTGTCAACTGCATAATTCACCAGGGATTGTGGGTATGCATGATTTAGCAGGTGACCCTTGACCTCAGTGGAGTAAGAAGCCTGCCTTAGAGGCAAAATCAAGAGGGACAAAAAGCAGCGCTCACTCATGAACAATTATTATGCTTAACAGCATGACTGTCATTTTAGAGGGAAAGGGAAAAAACAGTATGTACTGAATAATGAAGGATTAAAATTCACCTGAGACTTGGCTCCAGCTACAATGCTGGAGTCACCACCCTCGCTTAGGGGGGCAGGAAGAAGACAACACTTTTTTTTTATTGTTTACTTAATGGCCCCTTAGCTAATATCTAAGAATAAGAAGCCCTTCTGCCATGCAAAACATGAGGGGTGATCACAGCAACAGACTCATTTATTCTTCTGCTGTGAAAATGTTGATTTGCTCCCATCTCTATCCCAGGTGCCAAGCACTGGGATTGACCTGTGACTGTCATAGGTGAAAAGTATTAGTTAGGAAAGTCTGCATTAGTGTCAGACAGGTAGAAGATTTCCCCTCAGGCTGTCAATTCATTTGGAGGGAAGAGGAGAATAACCTGAAGTGAATTTCTGTGCCCACCTGAAATCTACTCAGAGAGTTAAATGCAGAGTTTGATTTACCAATCATTATAAATGTAGTATAGCATCATATTCTCTATTTCAACTATTGGAAAAATGCATTTCTTTTCACATCCCACTTGGGAAGTTATCAGTGTCTTGCCTTGCTGTATTGCTGCTCTGTTTTATAATAGCAATAATCCTTCTGAAATCTGGCAACTAGGATGAGTTGAGTGCCCTAAGCTTTACTGTAATTAAGGTACTTTTTTGCTTGCAATAATTCAGAATTGGCTCTGACTTTAAAACTGAAATTTAACAAGTGATTTAGCCTGTAATGTGCTCTAATTGCTTTTGGTATTCTGAAAGTGGGGGTTGGGTGGGAGAAAGAAGAAAAGGGTCAAACAACTCAATAATTTGACAGAAAAAGTGACAAGTGATCTTGCCTGTTAGGCTCTTTCCAACTGGAATTTTAATATGCACACCAGCTTCCTGGTTGTAAGGCTTTCTGATAATCTATCTATACTTGATGTCTATGCTTACAATTAAAAATGATGCTTGAAAGGAGAAAAGGGGCTGAGCAAACCTCTTTGCTAGCTAAACATTTTGAAATGTCACTGGCACTGTCAACAACAAATTTACATCACAGCCCTTGCCAGCTCTGAAAGAAGAGGCAAAGTGTGTGGTGTCCCATCCCGAAGGAAAGGGAACACCCAAGATTCATAGATGCCTTCAGTCAAAAAGAAACAACAAAAATCAGAGGGCCCACAAAAACTTGCAAAGTTTTATTGATGAATTATACACTTGGCATGGAAACTGGTATATGTTAGCCCCTTATCTTCTAACACATGGTGGTTGGGTTTGAAGAGAAAGAGCAAAAGAAAGAGAGAGACATAGGTGGAGAATAGGTAGAGAGAAAGAGGGGGATTAAAGAGAGGGAGGAAGGAAGGAAGGAAGGAAGGAAGGAAGGAAGGAAGGAAGGAAGGAAGGAAGGAAGGAAGGAAGGAAGGAAGGAAGGAAGGAAGGAAGGAAGGAAGGAAGGAAGGAAGGAAGGAAGGAAGGAAGGAAGGAAGGAAGGAAGGAAGGAAGGAAGGAAGGAAGGAAGGAAGGAAGGAAGGAAGGAAGGAAGGAAGGAAGGAAGGAAGGAAGGAAGGAAGGAAGGAAGGAAGGAAGGAAGGAAGGAAGGAAGGAAGGAAGGAAGGAAGGAAGGAAGGAAGGAAGGAAGGAAGGAAGGAAGGAAGGAAGATCCCCAGCCCTGGTTCCTGCATCAATCCAGCTGATGGGGTGTCAAGGGCCCTAGCAAAACTGGGCTTTGTGGGGGCACCTTTTATAGATAAATTTACCCGTGCTGGAGCTAAGTTTCTTTCTTTTGATGCAAATTAGTTATCATGCAAAATTTTTAATTCTAGACCTTTCTGGAAGAGGATTTGGAAGCCTGTCTTTCTGTCTCCTGACAGTACATGTCTGCCCCTTAATCTCATTCCTGCCCTTGTGCTGTACTGAATTGTTCTTACCTCCAGGAGCCAGAACAAGGGTATTTGGCCCAGAAAAGTGCTGCCTTTCTCCAGCCAAAACCTAATCATTCTTGCCTGATGTACAGGATGTTCTTGCCACCAGTCTTTAGCTGGCTCCATGGCTATCTGGCTGCTGGTTTTTGGGAAATACACATTAGCCCCTTATGTTCTGGGCTTCTTTAGGAAGGCAGGTAGGAGAAGGCAAGAGGTAGCCACCAGTTACCAAGAGCAGCCAGATGGCAAAAATATCAGTGAATAATAATACCGTGGTTTAAAATTTGTGACTAGTCTCTTTCAGAGGGACCTAGGGCACTGCTGGATTGTTCCCATTTCCAGTGCAACATAGGCAAAGACAGGGAAAATAGGACTTTTCCTGTAGTTCTGTAGGAATTGCCAGTACTTAAAAAAAAAAAAAAACACCAAAAAACAAAAAAACAAACAAACAAGCAAGAAAAAAAACCCCAAAAAACAAAACAAAACAAAACAAAACAAAACAAAAAAAAACCAAAAAACCAAACAAAACAAAACAAAAACCCACAACAAACAAAAAAAGTGAAAATTGTCCATTAAGAGGTATTGGCACCATCTAATTTGAGGGATCTCTTTCTCTGTAAGGCAGGATAGAGAGCTAGTGTCTTTCAGCAGAATTCAGTCTGCTTAAATCACATTCCTGCTCTAAATTATCTCCTTCTCCTCTATGTCCATTGCCTTTTGTAGATGCACCATGGTCTCATGTCCAGGGCAGTCTGGGTTCCCTGGGTGCCTTTTGCTGAGGCATGATGCTGTGGTGTGCTTTATTTAGCTGCCATGTGTGTTTCCTTGGCTGGGAAACTGTCTGAGGGAGTTCCTGTCAGTGCCATCAGTGGAGTCCTTAGTGTTCAGCTGCTCTGAGAAGGGTGCCTACTTGAGCTGAATTGCTAAATTTAGGTATTTGAGCTGAATCACATCCAAAGCGATGCTTCCCTTGCTCAAAGAAAGGGGAGAAGCAGGAAATGGAAGTTCAGCACTGGATCAAGCCTTGATTGTAGTTCAGCCACACTTAGTGATTCCTGTTGTCTCATGTATTTAGGTTATATGGGGTTTTAGGTAGGAACTGTCCCCTGCTGCAAAGGACACTGCATTTCCACAATCAAAAAATAATTAAAATTCTGTAAGAATATCACAGAGTCAACAGCTGACATGTGGATAAAAGAAAGCTCTCGCTCCATCAGATATAAGATGCCAAAGTCCTTCTTCATACAGAGAAGACAATGAATCCAGCCAGCATTTGTCTAGCGAGTTAGCATTCTCCTCTGTTGGAAGTCAAAAACATTCATGGCTTCAGGCAATATTCTTGCCCATGGACCTAAGAACAGTAAACCTCATGTCTCCTGTGGACTGACCAGAAAAGGAGGCAGATATAAGCTGTGCTTCTATTTACATGTCTGCATTTTGATCAAATCCTTCATATAACTGTAGTTCCTGAAAGTAAGAGTTCTTTTTCTATTTAGTCTTTTTAAGTTCAAAAGCTACTGTTAGTATGAAATTTGGAAAAAAAAACCCCAAATGATGCATTATACTATCATCAACATGTTGATATTTGGATATATCTGAGGATAGCACAGTGCCCATCTGGACTGCCTTAACAGTGCAGTTAATTGCATTATATATGGAGGAGGGATTCAGAAGAACAAAGAATTGAAGCTATTCTGTTTAAGTAGCTCGTTGCTGTGGTATCTAAGCACAAGTGTAGATCAGAGTATAAAAAAAGCAGATTGCTAAAAGCTATATATCCCAAATCTTATGCATAACTCTGTATAGAGATTAATGAAACAAGCTGAGCGGCAAGCTGGAATATTAGTGACAGCAGATTTACTCCCTCTAAGTGTTTACAAGGACACCAACTTCAATGATTTCCAAAGTGAGCTATATCCATCATGGACGGGCTCCACGATATTTGCTGATGTTTCTTGCACAGCTGCTAGTCATATGGGACAGAGTTTTAAAGGTATCTTCTAGCTTCAGGAGGCTGACCTAGTGGGGGTTTCAAAAATATCTAGCCACTAAACTCAAAGGAAAATCTCATACCAGTAATCCCATAAGATGTCTATGGTTAGGTATCTAGATACTCTGCAAAAATCTGGGCTCTCCTGGTGGCCTGTAGGTGGAACCTAGCTTGTGAGGGATTTTTTTGCAGAGGAGGGAGAGGCTGCATGGGTGGATGGTCTGCAGAATCTGCTGACAGCCCAGGCCAGAGGTGTAGGTGCATGTTGTTTGCTGCTGCTTGTGAGATGCTGCTTAGGGCAGAGAGGTGCTGGGAAGGGCACATCCCTGGATGGCAACTTTTTCTGCCATGACTGGGGCAAAGGGGGAAAGCTGCTTGAGCCTCCTTGCTGGGCTGAGCAGGATGAGGGATGATGTTTCTTTTTGCCAGAGCAGTGCTTGGGGAAATTGTTGGGTCCCCAAATCTGTAGTTAAATCAACCTGATGACCGTGGGTCTGCTTTTCCTCCATATTTCAGGTGCATCACAGCACTGAGGATCATTAGCTTCTTCTCAATGTACTATCCTAACGCTGCTGGTAAGCAGCTGCTGGTTTGGTGGAGGGACACCAATTAGCGGTGATCTGTATGACTGAAAATGGAAGAGAAGTGGGTTCACAAGATATGAGAGCTGCTGTTCCCTAGTGTTTGCATATAGAATTTTGCTGGATGGCTAAGAACACAGCAGGTAGCCTCGATGCTGATTCAACCCCCATGGTCTCTCCTCGAGATAATGTCTCCCTGGGAGAGCTTGAACCATGTGGAAAGCATACGTGCAAACAACTGCAGCCAGTGAAATCATGTGCCAGAGACAGGGAAAAACCTGTGTCTGTGTAGGATCTTATTTAAACAAGCCCAACCTTATGTCACCACAGAACCAGCAGCATCCCAGCTTCTCAAGCATACTCCCACATCGACTTCCCAGAGGAGCACTGCCCACAGACATGCCAGGTGATCTTCCTGGGGGGATTAAGCAGCCAGTGTGTAGCACCTGGGGACATCTGGTCTGCATGAGAGCAGCTGAGACATCTGCACGGGCAGATTAGTGCAGCACAGCATGTGTAGGGCAGAGACCCTCCCTGCATGTGCAGGGCAGAGACCCTCCCTGCCGCCAGCTCCATCTCATCCAGCAGCTCCATCTCCGCTGGAGTTGGGAAGCTGCAAAAAAGGATGGGGTGTCCATCCTACCTTGTCTGCAAGCCTAGGATCTCATTCAGCATCAACAGCGTCCCTCTGTGTGCCAGTGTCACTACTTGATTTGATTGAAGCCTTCAGTATATTGATTTGCCTGTTTTGATCTTCCTGGGTTTACTTTTGTTTCTTTTGGAATTTATTTTAATCTGCTGGTTTCTTTTGAGATATCTTATTTCTAACCATATTTCCTTTGTCTGTCTCGGGTTTTTGTTTGTTTAGTTTTTTAATGGTGGTGTTTTTTCAGAAGCTATCTTTTCAAAGAACTGTCATTGCTGCCTCCACAGATGCTCCAATATACCGGGTATAGAAGATTATGGTTGTCCAAAAGTGTAACCATTTTCTAGCAAAATTGGATATATAAAATAATGCGTCTGTACACTGAATTGAAACTTTTTAAATGGCTCTGTACATTCAAATCCAAGTTGTTGGACTCATTAAAACTGACATATGCAAACATTTCAACTACAAAAATTTAGTTACTGATCTCTGTTAAATTCCAGGCAGCAGATGACACTTAGAGTCTGCTATAGAAAAAAATGCTCGTCTTTTTTTTCCCCCACTGCTTTTAGTATTTGCTCAGTATCATTAATATAAATATGCAATCATCGAAATCAACACGACTGAAGTTAACAGAGCAACTCCAGATTTACATCAGTGTAAATGAGAGCAAAACTTGATCCCTCGCATGTAATTTATCTTTAATTCTGGTTTAAGTCTCTCTCATCTTGCTGAATAAAAACTGATGTTCTTCTCACACACAATCTGTATACCATTCATTAGTGTCTTTTCTGTTTGGAAGAGAGATTGGAGCCTGTGGTAATGAAAACTCAAATCCTGGGGAGCAGTACACATGGTATTTTGTTTTAACTAAATGCTGTATTGGTATTCTCATGAGTGGGTTTGCATTACTTGAACATTTATGAGTAACTTGAACTAATAAATCTCTAATTAGCACTAATTACTAATTAGGTTATTGATTCCTCTGACTGTGGACTCCTCACTGGCTTTATTCATAAGGAGAATGTTGTTTTAAAAATTCTTGTGGATATATCCTCAAACGAGCTTACTCCTGCCACAGAAAGAAGCAGTGCAGCAGGCTCTGGGCAGCTTGCTTGTCAGAACAATACCCGAGCTTATTCAGACTCAATAGGTCTGCTGATGAGCAGAGGTACTTTTTTTTTTTGCTAATTGAGCTGTCAGAGCACTGCCTGCTTGCCCAGATGCACTGGAGAACCCCAGCACTTTTCTGCTTTCTTGTCCAATGGACACCTACTGTTTGTGCCCTGTGGAAACATGGGCTGTGCCCTGCTCCAAAGGGTGGCTGATGCTTTTCTGAAGGTGTTTTGGGACAGTCATGCTCCTTTTGATCTCATGACGAGACCTAAAGCAGATCTGCTGGAACAAGTTGATGTACTCTGCTTTGCATCCCACAGTCTGACTTTCTTTCTGTTTGTCATCTTTCTGGTAAGAAAAGCCCTTCTGAATCTTCGTACTCTCAGAAGCGTTTCCCCTCCCATTCTCCCATCTCTCTCCAGCAGCTGTCCTGCTCACTACCTACCTGATGAGCCAAAAGGAGTTGTTAAAATCTTTGCTCTGGAGTCTGCATTTACATGGCATTCCCAACAGCTTTTTGCAGAAACAGCCCTTCCCACCCCAAAAGGATCAGGAACCCCATAATCCCATTTTTCCCTAAAAGCTCAGAGAACAGGACTCCCAAGGTGCAGTACTCATGTAGGAAGCACTTTCCCTATTGCCACTATCACTGCCACACCAACTCACCATACTTCTCCCAGTTTCCCACACCTACAAATTAATTCATAAAGGAGTTTTGGTTTTGTATGGTTTATTGACAATAGCAGTTAGCACTCTGTCTGCTAACTTCTTTCACTTGAAGGCAGATCACACAAATGATTGAAGAAATTTTGGCTTTCTTCACTGACAGTAGTAATTTTATCTAGAAATGACTGATTGCCTCTCTGTTAGGACTGGCAGGAGAGGTCAAGTGCAACACTACTTTATTCAAGCATCAGGCCGTTTTGCTCACAGAGGTTTTACACATGGTACACCTTCAATTTGCAAACCCAGACAAGTGCAAGATGATGCTTACTTCTGGTTGGCATTATCTGTGAAAAACATGCAAAATCTCTTTTTTGGTGGCTGCCTTCTCTTTTTGTTAATTTTATGCAACCCACTATGTTTGTTTTGATCCCTGAAGCCCTGTGCAGGTTCTGTGATGAGCCACGGTGGCACCACGATGATGCTACACTCATGCTGACGTTCTCACCAACAGACTCCAGGCCCTGCTGAGCTTTGCTGTTGCATGCACATAACTCCCTAGGACAACTGTGGGAGATGTCTGCGTGTGGCAGTGAGGGGATGGGGCTCCCTGTGTAGCAACATCTGGGGACCAGAAACTGAGTATTCTTGGCTACAGGCCTCGACTCTGAAATATGATCTTGCCACCCTTCTGGTCCATCTCTTCACAGAGCAAAGGAATAAAGAAGGGAGCTAAGTATCTCTGGATGGAAGTCCAGTCAGCTAATTAATATCAATGAGGTGTGTGTTATTTTTAGTTATTGCAGATGTGCTCATACCTCATTAGCTTAAACACTTTAAAGCAAATAAAGAACAGCTTCTGTCATGCTTTAAGGAAACATTTTATAAAGGGGTTATTGATCTGGACTTCAGAGGGACCTGGTGGGAAATCTGTAAGGCTTCTTCTTCCAGAGGAGGGAAAGGAGGGAACAACTTTACAGAAGTAAACTGAATGTGTCCTCTTTTGTAAAGCACATCAAGAAGCCAAAAGACAGATCTGTTTCCAGGTGGGTCTGGTGGGTCTGAGTTCTTGGGTTGGTTCCTCTGGTGGAGACAACTGTAGATGCTTGGCAGTGAGGCAATTGAAGATCTTCCTGTGAGTTGTTTTGGGGAGACAGTTGGTCCAGAAGAATGGGTTTGTCCTGAGCCTGCAGGAGGAATATTTCTTTGGCCCTGATTACCTGATATTTTAATTTCTGTATTTAGCAAGTACCCCAGATGTGTGTTGCAGGAAATAAGTAACTTGTCAGTGGTTTTGAGATTTCTCAGCAAAAAGAAGATTACGTCGTTTTACGCTGAAGTATTGAAGAGAGTGTTTTATATTTTGAATGCTAATAAGCACAGTTTTTTCAGACGGGAGCCATAAAACTGTCATTATGTCAGTGGTATGTCTTTGTTCTTAGCTTTGCTCGTGCTAATCAAAGACAACAGTGGTATATTTTGAGTTAATACTGTAACAAGAGGAATGGCATTAGTGGTCATCATCATGAGTGACTCCTGGACATGTGGTAATAATTTCTTAAGTGTTTCTGAATAGTAAATGAGTGAGAGAGAGGGAATTCAACTCCAGTGCTGTGCAGAATGGAATGTATCATTCTGCTGAAATGATAGATCCACAGCTCACATTTGAGGGGCTGTAAAAACAAAATCTTCTTTTTAATATAATTAACATATCTCCTTCCTCAGTTCCTCTTCTTCAGCATCTGACTTTGCCTTTTTATTTGGGATAAAGCAGTGACTTTTAGCATAAGGTCTGCATGAGTGCAATCCTCTCTGTGTTCTTAGGGAAATCATTCCACTTGAGAAACCAAGCTCGCATCCTTTGAGGATTTTAGTCTTGTGTAGTTGGATGTAAGTTTGAGAGCCTTCAGGTTAAATGGCATTTTCCTCCTTGTTAATAGATGCCCCCAGATTTGGTAAATATATGGACATAGAATTGGTAACATTATATATTTAAGTGCCAGTTTTCTTAGGGAAAAAAAAATACCACCCAAACATTTTTTATTATCAGTCAAGCAGTTTTCATTTATTTGGTGAGGCAGTATGTTTGCATTGGCTGGCAGGCTCATGAATGGCTCCTGCATAACGAATCATACATTTTAAGAATTCTTTCCAAAGCTTTTATGAAAATACAAAAACTTAAATAACTTTAACACAGTTGTGCGATCAGTCTGATTAAGTTAATGCATTTAGTTTAAGTAACCCCAGCGGGGTTTCAGCAGTACTGTACGTTCCAGAGAAGGGAACAATTGGTGTATTTTCACTGTCTGACTGTGTTTCTCAGAGAATGCTGAACAATATTAAACATTCAGAGGCTGTGTTTTCCCTTTGTTTTGACAAATGCTAATAAGTAGCTAACTGCAAGAGAGGGGAAAAAAATTCCTAATTCAAACCAGTTGTGTGATGGTCGAGCTCAGCAAATTCCCTGACCAACAAGATGTAATCTGGGAAGAAAAGAGTGGAGTGGTAGCCTTTGCTAGCCTTTGAAATCACTAATAAAGTCATTAGACAATGTTTAGCTGAAGAGAAATGACTAAAGCCAGAGAAAGACTATTCTGAGGAGCTCTCAGAAGGAACATTAGTGAGCTTTGGTTTCTAATTAAGTGGTATTATTAGGAGCTTTGATAAAAGCCCTCGTGTATGTGACATCTTGTATTTCTCTGTGTATCAAGAGTTGAAGAAAAAATAAAAAAAGAGAGACTTTTTAATGATAATACCTGAAAAGTGTTTTTCAGCAGACCCATACATCATTGTCAAGCGAAAAGATTAAACTTTATTGTTTCTTTTTGAACCAAGAACTCAAGGTGAGTGGAAATGTCTTGAAATGCAAAGCAGTTTGGCAGATAAAGTAAAATAGAGATGAAAAAAGACAATAAAAAGACATTGGCTGTAATAGAGGAAAGAGTGGGGAAGTTCACTCTCTAATGTTGCTGAAAGAACTTTCTTTTTGCTACTAATGATAGCATTTAAGTGTTACAATTACAAGCTTTTATTGAAATGAAACATTTCATTTAAGGAATGGCACCAAAATCATTTTTGTGTGTAATATGAAGCATTAGTTATGTGATGCTGCTGCCAAAATAAACCCCACCATTCATTTAAAATATCAGGAAACTCCATTTGAGAGGGTAGTTATACTTCCATTGAGGATACTCTGTATATTATTTTTCCTTGGTATTAATAAAGTCTATTAACAACATAACTGCAATTGATTCATAATGTCACATTTGTTTGCAAGTAATGGATGTAAGGTTAAAATGGTTTAACTATTACAATGTTTGAAAATGATTTCTGTTCCCTAAAGCCTCCTTTATTTTTATTACAGTTTTTTTCCCCTTCAGCAACCAGTTGTTTTGCAGTTGTTAAACTGCTTTCAGCTGTAGATACTCTGCATTATCAAGATAGATGGGGCTTGGTGTGGGATTTCCACGAAGGTTGGTTGCTGAAAAAGTGACTTAAACAGTGTGCCCTTGAAAGATTTATTTAACTTGTCCCTTAATAGGCCAGGCTGCACTGATTTCTACAAAGGAAAGTCAGTTTTTTGTCAAATTCTGGGCCGTTTTGGAAAGCCTCATCTGCCTGCCTGTTGGCACATGAAAGGCACACCTCCGACCCCAAAGCATTTGATCTGCTCATCCTGGTGCTGGTGGCTGGCGACGTCTGTGGCTCGGGCTGCCTTTGCTAACCAGGATGCAGAGGGTTTTGTTTGCCTCTTTGTGCTGTGCTTACAATGGCCATGAGGATACGGCCACGCTGCGAGTGCCTGAGCACTCCCTTTTGCTTCGGCTGTGTGTCATTCCCCTGTCCATGCCCACCAGTTGTAGAAAAAAGCAATTCCTGAAAAACTCTGCTGGGGGACAGGAGCAGGCATTGGACACTTGGACTTTCATTGCTAATTTCTGAGTTCCTGGGAAGAATATTGCCAACTCCACCAGAGCCTTTCTTGTCATCTTAATTCACAATTCACTCTAAGCAGAGACTATTTTTTTATCTGGGGTTGAGACAAAAATGCATATAAAAGCATCACTTGGCACATAAGTCTAGCCTTGAAATGGGTTGGGTAATACTTCATGCAGGTACAGGCATGTAATTTGTAAAAACTTGTTTTGCCCAATATCTTCTTTTATGGTCACATTCAACAATAATTCTTTTTCAGAGAGAGTCACAGCTTCTGAGTCAATTTGTATTCTATTCATATATGTAGAAAGGGTTAGATATTTTTTTAATGGGGAAAAATAGAAAAGAAATAATTTTATTTAAAGAAAACATATATACTTGAAAGAAAGAACACCCCTCGAGTTCTTTCATCTAAAACACTGTCAATAATATAAAGTATCAGAAGTATTTTTTTAAATCAGATTTAATTCCTTCTCACTGTACAGTTGCAGTTTTATGACTTTCTAATTGGACAATGAAAATATTACAGATTGGTGGACTTCATTTTGTGTTGATCACCCCCGGTTAATTTTAGTCTTTGGTTACCATGCACTGTCAGAGGGTTGCAATTGCTATAGGTTTTATGTGGATGGCACTCAACAAACCTTATGATGCCTGGCAGTTTAAAAATCTTGGACAGATGGATTTTTGGACTGCAAATACAACAGGGGGAATATTTTTTTGGTTTTAACAAAACTATTTTAATAAGTATTTTCAAGAAATTGTGGGTTCTCTGATTTGCAAACGATATGTATTTCTAGCCCCCAAAAGGCTCAAATTCTAATTGTTCTGCTTCTTTGAAGAGTGTTCTGAATTTTCACGTCTTGTTATTACAAGACTTTCTACCAACATGACCGCATAACAGGGCTACTCCTGGCACAACTGCACATGCAGAAGAGGAATTGCATTCATTAACTGCATCGGTTTCCAAATGTGCACAAGTCTGTGCACAGACTTAAGCCCTGGCCTGACAAGCCGATCCAGTGCGTCAGTGAATCCAGAAGACCAGCCTGTTTTCAAAAGATCTCATCTACTTTGTACGGGGTTTCAAAAAGGAGTTGTGTTTGGGGTTTTTCTGTTGGTTTTGTTTTCCTCATTGAGGAAACAGGGTTAGTTCCAGATCGACTCATATGCTCAGTCAGGTCTAGTGAGTATTTTAGATACTATTTTTAACGTTTTTTAAAAGCAAGGCAAAGTAGCCCCAGCACATTTACAGGAGCAGTGACTCCACATGCAGGCAGCATTCCCATCACACAGGCAGTGGATGGCACACTAGGAAAATGATACTGTGGTGGAGAGCAACTAATCTTTGCCACCACTCTGTGCACTGACAACACTGGATAACATTGGAAAGGTTCTGCTCTCAGATTTATTCACTTCAGAGCTTTGCCTCTTCAGTGACACGATCGTGTTAAAGCCAGGGCTCCTGTCTGGAAAGAGCAGAAAGATGGAGCTGAAATCTGTGATAGTGTCATTGTTCCCAGAGGTGCAGTAATGGGCTTCACTATACAGTGCTGTATCTCACTTGGAAAGCACTTACTCTGAGTGACATAAACTCTTTGTTAATATGTATAATAGACTTTAGCATCACTTAAATGTCTTAAGAAAATGAGGCTTGGGCAGTTGAGAGTATTAACCACCTAATTTCAAACACTTTGTTAAAAGTTTTCATTTCACTTTTGCATGGCTTGCCAACATTAACATCAAACTTTTGACTGTTTAAGCCACTTCTGTGATAAATTATTTTTTTAAGCAGAATGAGTCCTTAGAAAGCTACAATCCAAACTTTGAGACCACAGCCACAACCTTCTCAGATCGGTGGCTCATGGTATTTGTTAACATTGGGTATGACATGCCACATTAATAACTTTGTAATGAGGAAAAAAAAGGTATTGTCAGTCCATTTTTAAAAATTGCTTTATGGACGGCTTTGCATAAAATAAAATAAAACAGGACAACTAGTTTATTTTGCCTTTTTTCTGCAATGTTTTGGCTACAGTGATGTCCATCCTGGGCTGATTTCTTTGGAGCTCCGTTTGGGATTATCCAGAGTGACTGACAGGTACTGATAAGAAAAGCTGATGGTGACAGAGGGTGAGGGTTTGCTCGAAGGCACAGACTGACTCCTAGCCTGGCATGGGGCTTCCCCAGCTCTCTGCAAGCCAAATAAATCCCAACTGGGTAAGGCAGGTCCCTGCTCTGTGCTGTGTGTGCTGGAGGGGTCCCCATTTTCAGCTGCCACATATCCTGGGCTATTGATGGACTCCTCCTCCAGCCTTGCTCTCTGTGGGAATTGTGGTTTAGTTTTCTATCTTCTGCCTGACCACCAACTTCTGTGGCAGTGACAGCAACACAATATCTTTGAGGCTACTATCTCCTTCTCAGTCAAACCAGCTTTAAATTAGTCCAGACACTCCAAAATTATTAGGATGTGGTAGAGTAGCCACATTGAGTCCTTCAGAAGATCTGCTAAAATCTCTTTCAGCAAAGCGTTTTAAGTGTGGCAGTCATTTTCTACTAACTCCTTATCCCCCTTTTGCTAAAGTAAAACTGAGTTGCTGAATGGCAGATGCTCAGCACAAGTAATATGTATAAATATCTACCAAAAAATAGGGGTTGACTTCCCTTTTTCTGATCACTGATTTTCAGCTGAGAGAAGGGTATGTATTCCTTTGTGAACTGATTGTAGTTGTAGAAGGAGTAAAAGACTCCAGCCCATCTGGAGCTCTAAAATAACACATCTTCTATGATGTGTATCTGATTTTCTTGCCTGTTTTGACTACTTATGGCATAGAAAACTAGTCTGAGGCAGTCTCTAGACAGCATCTATACTCAGGTGTCCACCCCAGGATGATTCATCATATCCTAAAAATGATGTCTACTACCAAGGCTCGAGGTATTGATCCCTCTGTTTACTCTAGAGGGTATTTACACAGCTGCTTTAACCTGGTCTATAGACAGGTAATATTAAGTGGGATGAACGCCACTGAATGCCACAATCATGATTAAGATATGAACTTCATGTGTGCAAATGTATCAGCACTGTCACATCTTCTCTGTGAAAGAAGAACTTAATGTCTCACACCGACAGCTCAGTACTGCTGTCATACCTGCCTCTGCAAACTGTGTATCACAAGTTCAGTGACAGACAATGACTGTCATTCTGTCAAATGGCCTGATTCCCTTTGACATGTAATGCCCTTTACCCCACTTTGGCAGTGGCAGGAAGTTATGCAGAAAATGTAAATAATATTAAAAGAGACCTTAGGGCACCGATGCAATTGCCTGAACAGCATAAGACTGGTCTTGTGTAAGAGAGAATAAAGATTTTTGATTTTTTTCCTTGAATTCAAATGATGCAGGATGGATCCTAGATATTGTTATAGAGGGGTTAAATACCAGCTGAATAATATCAGCTTTTTTATTCATCACATGATATTTTGTTAGGACTACTATACATAACATAGTTCCACAAATCCACATTTTTAGTTACATTTGGTCTTTTTAATATGCTTTACAAAGTCCTTACACATTTGAACAAGAATATATTCTGACATCCCAATGTTCTCAGTAATGATTTCATTGTTCCTCACTTGACGTGGCAACGTTAGCGTGTTTCTGAATGTGTTTAAAGCGCAAGGATTTCCAGGTTGCCATTGCTCATGCACAGGAGAAGCACAACACATCTGAGCTATCCTTTTTGTCCTTTTTTTGTGATGACATACATGTCTAGGTACAGAAGCTGTGCTATAAGGATAAACTGTGGGATTAAACCCCCAGTAGGAAGAACAGGAATGATACTCTTAAGCATTTGGAAGGAATGCAGCCAAGGCCCAAATGCTTTGATTTTTCAACTTCATCGATCAAAAGCTACTCTGTGTAAGATGCTAAATGACATCTGACATATCTGAAATGCTGGGATAAAACAGCAATAGCAAAAAAAGCCTAACCAATAATAGGCAAGGTTTTACTGCTAGTAAAGCAGGTCCTCTGCTGAGGAGAAATGTTAAAACTGTGTGAATTACACCCGAGCAACTGACAACTTTACTTAGCTATTCCATACATTAAAGGATAAATCTCCATTCTAGAAAGTTTCAATGCCATTTTAGTTATCCATTTAATCCACCTATTCATTTAGCAGGAATGGTAATTACGGGAAAATTGCTGCCAAACTATGATGTGCAATTAAAATTCAGGCTATTTTGTGTGATGCAAAATCTCCCTTTTTTACTATCATCTTACAAATCCTCTGATAGAAAGTTTGTGCCTTTTTGAAACAGAGCTTGTAATAATAAGCCATCTGGCTTACTTAAACATGAAAGATTAAAATGATATACAGTATGAAGGCTTCCTATTCAATTGCTAATGTCCAAGAACTCAACTCCAGTGGTGAAAGCTGTCATTTGGGGGGAAGAGGTAATTAAAAGATTTCCTTGTAGAGATGGGTCCTAGAGTAGGGAACTGGCACATCCAACAAGCAAAACTAATTTTCCAAAAGAAAGCAATGCTGGCCAAATGTCTTGCAAGATAATCTTCTGTATCCCTAGTTCACTCACAACTGCTTGAGTGGGGCTGAAAGGTGTGTTGATGACTGGTGGCACAAAAGCAACCAAACCTTGCTTTATTTACCATGCTAAGCCAGCAGTGGTTCATAACACGGGCTTGACTGAGGCAGACAACAATAAGAGAAAATGCATTGTGATTAAGTAGCGACCCACTCTTTTTAAAGAGAGGGAGAAAAAGGTGGCAAACATTTTAGACAAACCGCAATGCAGAAACTGAAAATATGGATTCTGAGAAGTGACATGCAGAAAAGCACTTTTCAGAGATGAAACAAATACATTTAGTAGCCCTTACTACTTTATAATTGGCAAGAGGCTACCTGGGGGCACAGTGCTTGGGCTTGTGCAGCATACATGCCATCTGATAAAATGGGGCAATTGTCAACTGGTTGCAGAGGAAAAGCAAGGTACATCTCAGCTTTGATGGTGGCATATTCTGCTGCTTTCAGCTTCCCTCTGCCTTCCACTCGGAGGTGGATGATGAATTTCCAAATGGGAGGCAACTGAAAATCCTGTTGATGAGATGAAGAACCCACCATAGGATCTCAACCTTAAGTGGAAGCAGAGGTGAGTATGAATCGTTCCCAGACAGTTATCCATATGGTCTGGAGTACTTGTAGGGAGAGCTGTACCTTTGACCTACAAAAAAAGCCTAAATGTTATTACAAGTAGACTGTAACCCTCCCGGATGAAGAGATCATGTCCGATTCCTTACAGGAAAAAGAATTTAATACAGAATGTAAAACTCTCTAAATAATTTTGAGTTTAATCTATCATAGCAGGGATTTTCTCTGTTGGGTTTTATGGAACTACAAGTCTGGAGAAACATAAACTTCCCGATTTTTATTCTATCATCACTGTTGCTCCTACGGGGGCCTACTTAATTACCAGTGAACTATATTATCTCTGTCTGCATCAGACTTTTTCAAAAGGGTGATGTTTTAAAGTGCTGTGTGCAGGTACAATACTCTATAAATAAAGAAAGAGTGCTAAAATGAGAACCCTTCCATTAAAGACACTATCTGCATTGGCTACTTCTCAGAAGAGCCTATTTAATGAAGGTCTTTTAGCTATTAATTCTACTTTCAGGCTCCATTTAGGCTGAGAGAAGGAAATAATGAATCATGACATAATGGAAGTCCCTGTAAAGCACTCAGCTTACCACACAGGAAACCAGACTTGCATGTGCGTTTGTTTTTGTTTTTAAGGCTAGTTCTAACAATAGCAGCCAATGAGAACCTATTAACTTCATTGTGTCTTAACTTTCTGTTCAGTCCTTGGCTATCTTCCAGCTTAATTCCTCTGAGTCAGCAACACATTCAAAACAGGTTAAATGAACTCTTGGATAAGAACCTCCAATAAAGGAATAATTGATCTTTCCACTGCAGCTCATCATCCCTTCCAAAAACACAAACAAAAGCACACGCAAAGGCGACATTTAAATATGCAGCCTTATTCAGAGGTGACAGGATGGGCAAGAAAGAGGTGTGGGGATGGATAAGTTGGGGAAGCAATGGTGTGAGAGTTGTTAAGCAGCCAATACAAAATACATACTTTGGCAAAAGTGAGAAGAAAGGCTCATAGGACTAAGGAAAATGAACGGATTATATTTGCTTCTCTTAAGGAGCTCTGCTTTGCCTTCAGCACAGTTTCTCATAATCTGATTTTCTGACTCTCTTGCCTTTTTACTCTCTGTAATTCTAGCCAGCAAGGTGATAAAGATTGACATGCCTCTTTCCTTTCAGAGAAGAGGAGCTCTCCCTGTGCTTAGGACTTCAAATATCTACAGGAAAATAGATGAAATCCACTCTGTTCTTGGCCTAGATCTTCACCCAGGAGGACAGAGTGGGGAGGATAGCAGCTTGCTAGATGGGTGTCTGCTGATCTCTCCATAAGGGGATGGAGTACTCAGGAAAACAGATCATTAGGAGTGGAGTGCTGAAAACATGCAAAAATCAAACATGAGAATTTACTTTGTCTTTAACAAAGTATCATGTCAATTGCAGGTCCCCCCCTTTTTTTTTTTTTTTTTTTTGTATTTTCATGGAAAAGGGATACATGATAAGCCAAAGAGAACGGGCTCTATGTTTAAAAATTAGACCTAGAAAAAAAGTGGCCCAGTAGCTGTAATGCTGTGATCCCTGTTCATTAAACTTAAGTAGACACCTTCTAAAGCAGCACACTTACTGTCCTCTGGCCTTCTCACTGCTTTATTCTTGCATCCATAGTGCATGAAGACTTGGAGTCACTTTACCTAAAAGTCTGTACATATGCTCCAGGGTGGTAATTTTGCTGTTCAAATAAAATTTGAGCTGTGCACTGTAAGAGTGAAGTGAGTCAATGAACTAAAATCAGCTTTCTTGAGGATTTCTCTGCAATCTCCATGAGGAACTTGGCGCTATCATAAACTTCGTGTTGCTCTCTGAAATTCGAGCACTTTTAAGGGAAAGAATAAGATGTGTAATGTGGATGTTTCTCTCAGCAGCAAGAAATGACAGTCCTGCTGCTGAAGTCTCTGCTGAAAAGTGTGTAAGTTAGAAGGTGATGAAAACATGGGAAGAATCTGGAGAAGATGCAACAGTTATGCACCAATTCCTGTGGGCTCCACCTTGCATTGTATTGTAGCAGTGGCTCTTTGAGAAAGAGACCAATGCTTCCTTGTGTTTGCCTAGAAGTGACACAACAGAGGTTTTGACTTGGATTTCAAGGTAGTGTCAGAATAAAAATGTGCAGTGATGTATTCCAAGCATGTAATCCTCACTCTAGAAAACTGCTGCTCTTTGCAGAGAATTTCCAGACACAGAATACTAATTTTCCCTGGCAGTTTTTTTGTTGAGGAGCCTCTTGAAATGCTGGTTGGGAAGGGACACTGTGTGTGTGTAATGTTTTTAGCCTTTTCTGTGCTAGCTGATAGCTTTATGTATGGCTGCGTGGACCAAGTCACTGACCAGGCTTTGTTCTCTTCATTTCTTCATATGTCTACTCATCTCTTCAGTCTCCAGAAGAATGAGAAATTTGAGAACATCTGAAAGTATACCACACATAGAGTATACAGAACAAAATTTTCCAGGAGGTAATTGTTTACATTGTAAAATATGTGTTAAAACTCAAAATAATTACTCTCTGAAGGGTATTTGCCCTTCATAGACCTCCTTTGTGGAGAGTAGTAATTTCTCCTTTGATACTCCCAGTGTGTTCCATCTTGTGTATAATAAGTCATGGGGAAGGAGGTCATTAGGTCTACTGACTTAAACTTTGATGTCACTACAGAGCCTTGTATTTCATTTGAGAGAACTCCAGGGTATCTAGTCCAGACAATAACAGTGATAACAATAATGTTTCTACTTTTTTTTGGTACCAAAACATGTCTGTCCCAGCGTGGCCAGAGGCTCAGCAAAGGAATCACCACTGGGAGTGGCACAGCTCAGCATCCTGAATGTGAACCAGTGCAGAAGCATTGTAGCTCTTTCAGCAATGGCACTTGCAATTGTAGTTCACTCAAGGAGATCTGACACTGCAGAGGTGTTCCTGTGGCAGCTGATTTCACTGATCACTGACACGTGCCATAATGAATCTGTTGGGTTAGCTGAGGGACACAGACTGATCAAAATAGCAAGGAAAGGATAGAAGGAAGCTTTTCTGAGGTGAAACGTGGTCGAGGTGAGAACCTGTTTTACTTTTAGAGAGATCTGAGAAGAAAAAGGCCTACAACCTAGAGTAACAGAGTGGCTGCTGCTTAATCTGCAGGAATGAGAATAGCTCAACTTCAGAGTGCCCCAACAAGTAGGCAGGATTCTTCGAAAGAAAGGTTGCCTTAAGATGAATAAAATTCATTATGTGGCTCAAATGAAAGGTGATTTGTCTTGATTTGATGACATAGCTTGGAAATGAGAGGAAAAACAGCACCTAAAGGCTACTCATTGACTAATTTATTGTCCAAAGCAACACAAATATACTGCTGTGCTTCCCACCCTTCCCTTTCCTCTTTTCAGGAGTGTTCTGGATTGTATGTATGCTACCATTATATGTTTGTACCCACAATAAAAACACCTAACAAACTACTGCTCTTTTTCAAACCCTTCCTTAAGCTTTCCATCTGCCACAGCCTTTCAAAGCACTGAGGAGTGATCAGACTGTCCTAAAAGTAATTTTGATACTGATCTTCATTCTACAAGATGAACTACTTTATCTCTTCCTTTTGTCTCCTTATGTCTCCATGGTCTCTCCATTTTATCTCTTTCATCTTTACTTGCTATGTCCAACAGCTGCAAACTGTGGGACAATGAATGTCACTCATTCTAGCAGCTGTTGCAATTCAAAACTAATGAAAAGCTATTAATAGCTAATTCAGTAGTAATTCAGTAGCTAATTCCTTTACCTGTTCAGGGTAAAGGGGTAGGTTTGAATTGTGCTACCAGTTACAACTGAGTAGCCCCAACAAGGACAGCATCTGCTCCATATCAACATTAAACCTCTAGGAGACTTTATGATATGCTGCAGGCGCAAATACAGACAGGATGCTGATGATGCGTGTTGCTCTCTATTTGAAACAGACACTGACTTCAGTCATCATGGAAACAGAAAGAGATGTGGTTGAAGAGAAGCTGATTCACATGGATCTCAGAGAAAATGGTTACGCCCTCCAGCACTGAGGAGCATTTTAAAACTAATTCCTGGATAGGATCCTGATAGGATCCTTCCAGCAGGTGTGGAGGAGTTCAAAGACATGTGATTGCTTGACTTTGTTTGGTAGTGTCACATTAATGAAAGAAATGAGTTCATCTATCATCGAATCAAATATATTAAATAGTTCTTGAAGAAAAGGGCCTGAGTGCAGCCATGCACATCTTCTGAAGCTAGTTTACAGCAAAGCCTTGCATTCCGGAGGGTCAGGACTATCCTAGGGTGCATCTGAAGAGTGTGGCCAGCAGGCTGAGGGAGGTGATTGTTCACCTCTACTTGGCCCTAGTGAGGCCCTATCTGGAGTGCTAAGTCCAGTTCTGTGCTCCTCAGTACAAGAAAAGCATGGAGCTCCTGGAGAGGATCCAGAGGGTGACAAAGATAATTAGGGGACTGGAGCATGTCTCTTATGAGCAGAGCCTGTAGGAGCTGGGCCTGTTTAGTCTGGAGAAGACTGAGAGGGGACCACATTAATGCATATGTCTCAAAGAAGGTTGCCAAGACAATGATGCCAGATGGTCTTCAGTGGTGCCCAGAGACTGCATGAGGAGCAACGGCCATAAACTAAACCACAAAAGTTTACACCTCAACATGAGGAAGAGCTTCTTTACATTTGAGGGTGGCAGAGCAGTGGAACAGGATGTCCAGGGAGTCTGTGGAATTTTCCCCTCTGGAGACATTCAGAACCCATCTGGTCATGTGCCTGTGTCAACTCCTGCAGGTGATCCTGCCCTGGCAGGGGAGTTGAACCAGATGATCCCCAGAGGTCCCTTCATTCCCTAACAGTTCTGTGATTCTGTGATTCTGGTCTGGCAGAAGATATGATGAAATTGTAGCTGACTTAAATCACAGCAGTACACTACATAGTATTTTTAGATTACTTTAGTTTCAAAGTATGCAAAGTACTAGACCCTCACTACAACAAGAAATTTTTCTGTCCTAATTTGGGTTTTACAAACCCGTGATGTAAGTAGAGGGCACTGCTGCAGTAATAGGTCATGCAATAGCACTAAGGCTTGTAGTGGTAGGACTCACATTTTCCTTTCCTACATAATAGCATCCCTGTAAAATTTTATAATATATCCAGTAAAAAAGCCCAGTGGCACTGGGAGAGGGAGTCCATCCACTGCTCTGCCAGACTTCCATTGCTCTGGGGATCCAAAAGGAAATCTGCATTTTTCTACCTCTTAGGTTTAAACCTGAGCTTTAGCTTGTGCTTTTGTCTCTACCAAGGCTCAAGGCATCAGGCTTTTTTCAGTTAAAAAGAATTAAAAAAAATTTGCAATGAGTAGCAGCAATAAAGAGAGTCAAAATAGTAGATCTTCATATTAAATGTCTTTTGGATAAGTCGTTTTTCCTTCTGCAGCCATCCCATATACTTGGAGTTTTTTTGTTAAATCATTCTTCCTTCCTATCTTGTCTTATCACCACAATGAGTCCTGTCACCATGAGAAGCATTTGTTTTCTGAGGCAGGATTATGATGAGCCTTGAGGGCCCTCTTAGAATGTGGCCATTTTGGCGGTGTGGGAAGTTCAAACTCAGAGGCTGCTTTCTGCTTTTTTGGAAAATACACTGCATGCATGATGTGATGCCACTTCATGCAGAAAAGTGTAACCCACTGTCCTTGTGTTTTATGGCATCACTTGCTTCTGCTTTGTATTTATTTTGTTATTAATGCTGGCTGCTTTCCAATAGCTTCTGGCCACAATGACTGCTGCAATCTTTTGTCAGCTAAATCAGACACAATCTGCAGACAGAAACATATTATAATGTACATCATTTTCAAATAAAGCAATGCACATGCAACACACTGTTGTTTTATCTGGAGGTGTACTGAATTAAATCGAGAATGCTGTTGAGCCCATCTAAATGAATAGCTGTAAAAAGTCATAATAAAATGATATATCACCTGGGTTTCAAATAGAATAAATACAGTAAACTAAGATTTTAAATTTATAGTCTCTAAAAGAAGTCAAGTAATTAAACATGATTCTCCATTCCTTTCCCCAAAGAAAAATTTAGATAAAATGTAAGATTAGAAGGTTAAAACAATAGACAAGTACCTATATTTTTCAATAACAAAAAGCAGACTATGTAAAACAACAGAAGTCTTATGGTCTGTGAGAAACCTCAGTGACTTGGGAGTTGATGGTATTTTTACTAGTCAATGGGTATTTTCTCTATGGTTGTCATAGAACTGATGCTGTGTCTCCATTGCTTCAACAACCTTTTCTCTGGCACTGACGAATGCTATGCCCCTGCCCTCATATCCATTCAGAAAACTGCTAGACAGATGATGATTTTCCTAGTTCATGGCTTTGACTTCCTTCTCTCCACAGACTCTTTCTGCTCTTTTGCCTAGAACTTAAGCTACATGTCCTCACTTCCTACACCCAAGACCTGTCACTGCTCATCCTATCATCACAGGCTTGACTTCTGCCAAACAGAAGGATGCTTGAGATAAACAACAAAGATATTTCCTTCAAAACCTAAACCTCGACTGTTTGTTTCTAGGAAAGAGTTTTTTTGAAGGCCAGTGGATAGGATCTCTTGGGTTTTGAACACCAGTGGAGAAGTGAATTCAATCTCCTGAAATTCCTGCCTTTTCTGACAGCAGGCAGCTATCAGTATTTATTTGAGAACTTTTCCAGTCAGAGGACAGTGTTGGTTCACAAGCAGTGAGGGGGCAATGGCTCATGCACCTTTTAAGACCCACAGCAGTCAGCCCAGCCCCAACCCATGCCTGCTGGGTAGCCTGACCCTCCTGCACCCTTGTGCCCTCCCAGACTGTCAAGGGAGTGTCTTGGCTTTGTGTGTGAAGGACACTATGGCCCCTTCTCTTGGGAGCAAAGCATGGAACAGCAATTGGCACTTGTTCTGAGACCAGGGAGAGGGACAAAGTCTGGGTGAGCAAAGCAATCAGTACATGCATGTTATAGCATTGACATGAACTCAACTAACGTGTGCTGACAGATGAAAGTGAAGTAAAGCCCCAACCAATATTCTTAGGGAAAAGAGAAGCAGTGAGGGAGATGAGATGCCCAGGTGTGTGGAGCATTGGCCCAGACTCAGATATTGCTTGGTGTTGCAGGAGCTTCTGCATGGTTCCTACAGGTTTTCAGTATCTTTTGCTTAAAATACGGAGTCATTGCTCCCATCCTTTAAGACTGTGTCAGATGGAAGATTTAGGCCCATAAAAGGCAACATCTGTCAGCAAAACCATGTGAACTGTGCTTCTTCAGTTCACTACAGCTCAAGGGTACTACAGCTCAAGAAAGGTGGCACATTACACACCACAGTGACAGTGAGGGCCACTGGGTCCCACTATACTTTCAGGAAAATTCTGGAAATCATGAATATTTGGTTGTATGAAAGGCAGGTGAAGACAGGGAAGGAGACTCCAGGAACAGCTGCCTGTGGGAGTAATAGAATGCTTTGGGTTGGAAGGGACCTTAAAAACCATCCAGTTCCAACCCCTTTGCCATGGGCTGATACACCATATACTAAACCAGGTTGCTTGAAAACCCATCCAACCCGGTCTTGAGGCTGATTTAAAGTGTGTCATGGCTTTTGGCAGGGGGAGAATCTTACTATTCTTGAATTCTCAACCTGTTTGAAGATCTGAAGCAGATGGATTCAGTGAGCAAAGTGGGTCTGTGCTACCATTGCCCAGGCTGCCAAGGTTCCCTGGAAGAAGCCGGACCCTGGCTGAATGTCTCTGAATTCATTTTAAACTTCCCCAACAAAATCCCATTTCTTTCTAGACAAATATCCTTTGTTTCAGTTGGTGCCTCCAGCAGGTTAGCAGAGTTCTTAGCTATTATTTTTGAGATTGTTCACTTCAGCTCTACTTTCTGACCAGAATTCACAAGATATCCTTTAATTTATTCTGCCTAAAATGAGATAAACCATGAGTGACCAGTCTCCGGGGGCTGTGCCATTCTGTACTTAGCCTTATGAAAAAGATACAGGGCACATTCTCAGCACTGTGCGTTGTTATTAATGAAGGGTCTCTGCGCAACTCTTTGTCCATCACAATGAAAATTTACCCTCACGTATCTCCTAAATCTCAGATGTAGATTTCATTTGCAGCATTTTCGGATATTCTTTGATTATTTTTTCATGTTAGGGAACCATAACGATAAGTCCCTGTTCAAGTGAATATACAACTAGACCTCATCTGACACTAAAATTTGCTAGTTTCTCTTTTTGGACTTAAAAAAATTTGCCTTTCAGAGCTATTCAATAAGATAAATGTTAATGAGAAAAATTTTAACAAGGCAAGCCCTGGCAGTGACCCTCTCGGATCTAAGCAGCGCTACAAACTCAGGGCAAGCCTGATGCATGAGGAACATCTTGCAGAATATCACTGGCCTTCTGTTCCATCAGCACTATAACTCTAGAAACAAGGCTCTTAATGAGGAAAGATCAATCCCAACAGGAAAACCTGTGATATCTGACATCAGTAGACAAGCATCCATGCTGTACAAACCACCACCCCCCTGATGCCAGCCCCTGCTTCCAAAAAATAAAATAAAATAAAATTGTGTCATTTTCATTCAAAGTTTAAAGACTCAGGATCACTTCATGTAGCATTTAACTATCATTTCAGTCAGGCTTTTGAAGCTGTTTAAGTTCTTTTATACCCGAGTTGTTTAATGTTACTCAGACAAGGTAAATCAAAGTCTAATAGAGTGGAAAAACAGTAAAGGCAGAAAATAGGTAAAAGATAAATCACACAGGAAGTTTTGCTTTTTTTTTTTGTTATTATATTCATTGAGATCAAAGTCCTTGTTTCAGCTCTAATTAACAAAAGCTAATGCAGATTGGAGACCTTCTGGCACTGAGCAGAGCCTTGGAGGATACAGTTGAAATCTTCTGAAGATTTAAATAATTAATATGACACCTTGAGCTTTGGATGGGAAAATAAAAAATAAAAAAAAAAGAAGAGGGGAAAAAAAGAGCCCCATGTTCAAGTTTAAGAACAATGCCATTGCCAAGTTTGATACCATTTGTTCTGATGAAAATGAGCTGAGTAGACTGCACCGACTTCATTGTCTGGTACATTGGCAGTTCAGTGGATTGTTTCACCTTTTGTCATGCTAAGGAAGTCTTTTGTGCAGTACTTTGTTACCCCCAAGTCTGCCCCAGTTGAAGGAGGATAGAAAAAGGCAAATCTGCTTTAGGGACTTGGAGGATGGTCATTTAATGGTTTTTAATCCTCTTAATCCACGTAAGAATGGAGATCTCTGAGTGAAAATCCCATCCCAGAAGTCCTTATGATTCAAATGCCTGGCTCAGGAGACTGTCTTTTGAAAAAAAATACAGCAAAATATTCTCCACTACTGTGGCATTGTGGTTTATTTCTCTCTGGTTTTCTGAAGCTGTCTGATGCAATATAAGCAACATGAAACTGAAACCTACTTCAATCCCTGTGAAGTAGGAGAACAGAGAGTGCCCGGTGCCAGTCTGTGTGTTTGGGGTACTCTGGTGATTCGGCTTGATTTCATAAAAGTGACGAGGACCCTCTTTTCTGATTGTCTCAACTGTATGCAAATCTACCCTAGATTTTGGTGTGCATTAATGCCTTCCCTGAGCTGTTTTCCACTTGAATATTTTCTAGGTAAATGAAATCCTCTATTGAGGTTGGATATAGATTACTTCTAACTACTACATAACTACATTCATAACTACTATGATATAATCAGAGCTAACCCTTTCTTCTGAGCTCATTATTACTTCATAAGACCATGATTTCCCTTCACTGTCACCATAAAAATATAAAATCAATACTACTAATTTGATAAACCACTAAAGAAATGCGAGGAGGCAATTTTCATAAGTAAAATTAAAGAAGATCTGAAGACAAAATGGGCTTTTCTTGCTCTCAATCTGTAGATTTGCCATTGGCCCCCAGAAGCTGACTTTAAAATAATTTTTCAATTACATATACAATGAGGCTTCTCATTTGTGCATGTATTCATTACTCCATTTTTTAGAACTGGTTAAAAGAAAGGAAAAATACAGCTTCCAACTTGTAAATTACTATGTAACAGATACAGAAAAGAATAAAAATGACAAAATTTCTTTTAAAAATATGTATTTTAAAACTTCTCTCTACAGAACCTTAAGTGGAAAGAAAATGATTTTAGCAAAATTGCACTATGAAACAACTCAAAGCATGTCTTAAAAAATTGCTGCTCATTAATGCAATGCTTTCTGTTCTAGTTAGTTCACTGACAGCTATTTCTGAGCATCTATTCCTACAGCCCTCCCATGCCTCTGAAACAACAGATACAACTCAACAATGCCTTCCTAGGATTTTAATACAGGTTTTCTGAAAATTCAGTCTGCATAAAACCACAATCTCTCTGAAGTAATTTCAGCTAGATGTTAATATCAAACTACTCTAGGTCAGCTTCCAGAAAAACTGGGCATTATTTTGCTTTTTCTCTACAGAAAAAGGTAGACTAGTCACGCAGTCTGTGACATCCCATAAAAACTTTGGCTGTCCCTTTGATGAAATTTCTGTATTTCCATCTGAATCAGGTTAACATCTCATTTGAGAATCGACGGAAAATAACTGTTATGTGCAGTTGCAGCCTAGAAAGCCAGCTGCATCTGGGCTGCATCTAGAGAGGCATGAACCAGCAGGTCAAGGGAGGTGATTCTGCCCCTTTACTCCACTCTGCTGAGACCCCACCTGGAGTGCTGTGTCCAGCTGTGGGGCCTCCAACACGAGAAATATCTGGAGCTGTTGAAAAAAAGAGGAGAGCCACTAAGTTCATCACAGGGCTGGAACAACTCTGTGAATAAAGCAGGCTGAGAGAGTTGGGGTCATTCAGCCTGGAGAAGAGAAGGCTCTGGGAGGGACCTTATAGCAGCTCTACTTTTTAAAGGGAGTATACAAGGACAGGGATTTTTCACAAGAGCATGTAGTAATGGGACAAGAGGGAACCGCCTTAAGCTGAAGGAAAGGAGGTTTAGATTAGATATTAAGAAGAAATTATTTTCTCTGAGGGTGGTGAGATACTTGGGGACATCTCATCTGTGAAAGTGTTCAAGGCCAGGTTGGATGGGGCTCTGAGCAAGCTGGTCAGTGGAAGGTGTCCCTGCCTATGGCAGGGGGGTTGGGACTGGATGGTCTCTAAGGCCCTTTCCAACCCAAGCCATTCTATGATTTTGTAATTCTGTGTTATCGGGGCATCGTCAGTGCTGTATGCTTCCTCATTTTTCTACTATTTTACAGCTTCCGTTGAAACCTCACCTTTGCTGGGCTGAGCCTTACAACGGATGTGCTGTCTTTCTTGGATCTCTCGTGGTATTGCCTGGAGATGAAGGAGGCACAAAACAGCAACCTGGCTCACATTTCCTGGCTCACTGCATCACAATGACATGGCTGCAAATGACAAATGTTGGATGAAGATGTGTGCATGAGAAAAAGGTGAGTGCTTGTATTCAGTGGTGGAAGGATAGCTACAGGTAAGCTGTGATTCCCTGGAAGTAGCATAGTATAAGTCATACCAGGCGGACAGCAACAAAATTAAGAGCTGAACTTAAATGGTAAGATGGCTTTATCCTCTTTGGAAAATAGGGTATGTGGAAGTTGATTGAGAAAGTTTTTTGTCATTATGGAAAGGAGTAACGAGATAGTGAAATATTTGTAAGAGGAAACTGAGAATATAATGCAGACATGGGGGAACTCCCGCACTACTTTTATGTATAGGAAGTAATAAACTTGTGGAATAAATTACTTGGAAAGGCTATTGAGAAAAATAATACAAATGACAAAGTCACCTAGCTTTTCTAGAGGGAGAGGGAGTTGCAGAGTACAAAGGAAATACATAAGGAGGAGAGAGATGACCCTCCAGCAGTCAGGTGTGCTGAGTAGAGAGAGACTTTCCTTGGTTATAAACCGCTTTTTGTTTGCAAAAAACGGATGGGCAGCACTGGCAGTGCCAGCCTGCACACTGTGAGGTTCCATGTACCAAACTACCTTGGGCACAGTATTTTCAGGAACAGAGTTGCTCTGGACATGACCTTCTGGCCAAAAATGATGTCCAAAAATGGCTATAAAAAGTGACTCTTTACATATTTTCTGGCCCTTCATACATCAGCCAGTTATCCCCCAGGAAACTTGCTTTTTTCCCCTCTGGCCTCTGCAGCTCCATCAGTGGGACAGGTCTGGGAACGCCCCCAGAAGGGTCCACTCCGGGAGTCAAGAGCGCACACGTTTCACACAAAAAATCCCTACACTTGAGACAAAAATGGGCTACATCTCTGCCTGTGTCCTCTGTTTTCCTCCCACTGGTGGTGGTAGTGCTGTGGCAGGTGTTGGGGGGTGGAGGTTCAGCATAATCCCCCATGACCCACAGCTCTTGAATAGGCCATGTTTATTTCTGAAGTGAATGCTTTTCTTTTCTTTTGGACTCTGCAGTATTGAGGCCATCCTGCAGCATGGGCTGGTACCAATTTTTTGTTTATGGACTATAATCTCCCCACAATGAGTACTTCAGTGTTAGAACAGACAACAGTTGGTCAACAACCTGATTGAAAATTACCTGCTTTAAAAAAAATGTTTACAAATATATTCTGGAATATCTTGGAGTTTTCTTTGAATAATAACTCTTTTGGAAAGGAATTATTTTTGCTCTCTCTTTCTTCTGTGAAAGCCTTCCTCCTGTTAAGGTGATGTAAATTAATAACAGCCCCTCTTGGCCCCCAGGATGAGAACACACTTTTTGCAGACTGTTCCTATTCTGCCTAGAAGCTGTCATTTTTAATGTGACTTTCCAAAGTTTTTTAGCAATTCCCATTCCCTATGCACTATGTACTTCATAGAAACGCACATACTGTTCTTCAGATTATGTTATATATATTCAATCATGTGAATCATAAATTTCTTAGTTCTCATGAAGATTGCATATTTGTCACTATTTCTAATTTTCATATCCTTACTGACAGGATTCTTTTGGAATGAACAAAATATAGCAGCAGCAGAAACATCTTGAGAGAGGCTTATGTGGGAGGAGATAGGGACAATAAACAGATATCACACACAACACAACATAATGTAACAAATAAGGGTCTGACTCAAATCGCTTTAAAGGACAGAGAGCAGTCCCTTATTACCAAACTACAAAGGTTGCAGTAACTCCTTTCCCTGAGGTAGCACTGCTATCAAGGAAAAGACCCCTAGTAATATTTTTATAGCCTTTACTTGAAATGTTTTTGAAGGAAAGCTCTGACTTCTAAAGAGTTCTGAAACTGTGTGGTGTCTCAAGATAGATCTTAAGGAAATTTGCCGCTATCAAAACTAGACTGCCTAGAATATGGCAGAGCCTATTAGGACCGCAATAACAACATTGATTTTAGGGATTTTCCCCTCCCTCCAAATACACTACACACTTTTTTGATGTATGAAGAGACTGAAGCTTCTTAAAAGATATTTTCAATGGGATAGTTCTGAAGACTTCAGATAAAATATTTCAACACAGTACCTGCAGGGACAGGAGAAATTGCTTCAGTTCATTTTGCCTTAGTTAGAGTCGTGTTAAATCAACTGCCCTTGGCATTTGCAGGACTTTGTAGACATTCTTTCAAAAGTGTTTGAAAAGCTTCAAATAGATGAAGGTCTTCAAAAGGCAAATATCACATGGGATTGACATCAGTAATGCTCCAAAGACTGTCCAAAAGGGCCAATACATTATATAAATGAAGCTTTATTACCTTTTTATTCATCTCAGATACTAATCATGGTCTGTCTTTGTTGCATGATCCATTTGCTGGTAGGAGGATACCTGATACATATCCTGATTACTATATTACCATATTACTGATTATCACTGAATATTACCATATTACTGATTACTACACATGAGGGCCTGATCCTTCATAGCCTTGAAGGAGATACAGCTATTTGTATGTGACTTTCATGCGCAACAGTTTAGTCAGCAATTTGCAGTTTTTCCATCAGGAGCAGTGAGAATCAGACATGGTGACATCTGCTCCCTTTCATTGCCTTTCCTTTTGGTGATGTGCAACATGGCACAGTCCAATATAAGTTGCAAAGAGCACTGTTTCAGACTAAGCAACTGCAACATAAGCTGCACTTCTCAAGATATGCAGAGGCGGGGATCTTGCCAGCCCCATTCACACAGGCAGCTCCCATTATATTTCAGCAGATCTATTCATATAAATAAGGATTTAGTTACTGAAATTCACAAACAGCAAGACATGAATGGCATACCACTGGAAAGTCATAATAATATCAATTCCTAGAGTCTAAACAAAAGGATGTATTTGCTCATCCATACTTGTGTGTGTGTAATTAAGCCACGCCTATTCTAACAGAGGGAGGAGGCATCTTGCTGCATTACTGTCTGTTTCTAGTGGGAAAGTGTGAGATGCTTTCCTTCCCGCTGGAGGTGGCAAGATCCAGTGCAGGTCCTTGTAAAAGACAGTACACTTGAATGCAGGATGAAAATTTGCTTTCCTATGGAAGTAGTCTTTGTGTTTGTATAGGGATGATGGTGACTGGATGTGTATCCTGTGGTATGAAGAGCTCCTTTAGATAACCATTGTCTGACCCTGAAATTCACTCCTAGAGCCTGATCCAGCCTCTTTTATGAAAAATCCGTTTAAACAACACAGAGGAGAAATATAATCATAGGAGTGCCTCTAACAGAGATATCGCACCACAGTGCTGTGGATTTTCCTGATAGATCAGTGTGCCAAATACAGGTTTTCCACATAATTTTAACCTTGTTATGACATGAGAGAAAGCTGTATAACTGAAATAAAGTGCTGTCTATCCACTTGTAATAAATTTGGTCAGCAGTCTGGAAATTCTGGTGCTTGTGACAAACAATCCTTAAAGTGGTATATTCTCATAAATATGCAGCCCTTGCTGTGCAACTTTAAAGAAAACTTTTTATTTCTCTTTGATCACAGACGTACAGACATACTTATTCTTCTTAGTAGGAATCAGTAGATTTATGGCGGGAATGAGTGTGAATCACAGAGTTTCCCAAAAGTGCAGTAAAGAGTTTAGATTCAATAATATCAGGAGTGGCCTTTAAAATGAGCTATAAGAGTAAGTTAAGATAAAAGATTCACACAAGATGATGCCCTTTCTCGTTAATCTTTATTGTATTTACAGATTGTTGCTATGGAGACCAGAGAAGCAAGGTATTTTCTTTCTCTGGGAAAACAAAGTCATCTTCATATTTTCTTGTCAAATCTCTCTTGCATTTTGGAGCTTTGAAGCAGCTTTGATGGAAGTATTTTCAGAGGGAATAAGAGCAGAAGGCAGTCTCCCCATGATGAAAGTAGCTGTTGTCAACCTCTAACCTAGGCATCTGGGAAAGTTTAAACTGAAGGAAAAGAGGTAGCAGGTATTGTTCCTTTCTGTCCACTTGTTGCTCCTTAATATATTCAGTTCATGTTGAAATTTTCATATATAATCCTAGAATGAGAGTCTAGTTCTTTCTTTGCACTCAAGAGCTTTTTACTCTTAATACTGCCTTTACTAAAACATTTTATTATTGCTCAAGATGAGACTTTGGGATGGATCCCTGGTCCTTTAACTTTTGAAGACTCACAGAAGAATTCAGGTTGGACATTGAAAGTATCTGCTCCAGACCTTTGCCCAAAGCAAGGCCAACTCTGGGACCAGTCCAGGCTGCTCAAAGCTCTGTCTGCTTGGGTTTTGAAAACCTCTGGGGATGGAATAGCCTTTCAGGAAAACTTGGTCTGCTGCCTGACTGTTATCATGGGGAAAAACTCCTTGGACACACCCTGGATAAATCTCTTTTGTTACTACTTTCCCCATGATTTTTAATCTCTGCCCATGTGTCACTGTGAACATTCAGTCCCATCTTCTTGATGACCCTCTGTAGGCACTGAGGCACTGGTAGCCAGTGGTATTATCAGGTATCTCAGCCCAGCTCCTCACAGGTGTCATGGTTTGACACTGGCGCGATGCCAGCGCCCCCATGAAAAAGTACTTTTCTAAATAATTGCTGTGAGATGTGATCAGGAACAGAGCAGAGCAGGCCCAAGCTTAATAACAAAGAAAAGAACTTTATTAAACTACTACTGCTATAAAAACTACAAATACTAAATCCTGGATGAAGACTTTCCAAAACACCCCTCCTCTTCCCACCTAATTTCCAAACAAACTCAACAGTGAGACACCACCCAGGATCCTGATCAAGTTGCTACCCTTCAGATATTCAAATACTCAATCTTTCAAGGGAGACAGGAGTCTCTCTTGTGCCACAGACCCCCCCCCCAGGAAACACAATTGCCACCCTTGTGTTTCCATGTCACACATGGCAACCACTCAGAGAAAATCTGCCATGGTGACACTCTCCTTTCCATGTCACAGTGCTCTCACCACCGTGCATGGACAGACTGCTCATAGGGCTCCTTTAAGGATGCTTTGCCACGGACCAAAAGAGACAACAGTTCAGTTTCTCATCTCGGGACTACAGTCCCCCCCATTTTCCCCTGGGGCTGAGGGTTCAAGAACAGAGGTCTTCTTCTCCTCTTCTTCTTCCTTGAAGATAGAGGGCTTCTCCACACCTTCTCCAACTCTCCTCTGTTCTCTCTACTCCTCTGCTGGTAATCACTGAAACAAGTCTCTTGGCAGGACAAGTGCTCCTGTCCCCAGCATGTCTCCTCTTGAGGTCACTCCAGTTTTTTCCATGTTTGTCCTCTTCTGGGAGGATCAAAACTAGATATAGTATGTAGATGTGGTCCAATGTCACTGTTCATACAACTCAAGAGTGCAGTCAGCCTTGTGTCTGCTAAGAAGCACTCTGGCTCTGAGTTTGCTCTCCACCAGGGTCCTTCAGTTCTTTTCAGCAGAGATGCTTCTCAGCAGTTGTTCTTGACATATTTGTCAATGTGTGATTAGTCCTATGCTCCCACATTTTTTCTTTCCACCTTATGCTGAGCTGTCCTTCATCACATCATGCAATGTAAGTAAACAGTCTTTTTTCAAACCTCAAGCCAACTGGCCACATTAATCTTTGTTTCTTCTTTCTCTTGAAGGTGAGCACATTTTTTGTGCTGTTGTAGGTCTAGGTCACAATGATTTGAAACAAAAGCCTTCATCTGAAATACCTTATGACAAGGCTTTTACTCATTTGAGTTTGCACTTGGTATAGTGTAACCATCTGACCCATCCACTGAATTTACTTCCAACAGTACAGGCATTTTTAAAAAGTACTTTTTATTTAAGTTCTTTATTTATGTACCTGGCTTGAGTTATTCATTCTCTGTAGGCATATCACTGACCAAATCTCACTGTGATCTCCTCACAGACTGCCGGCTCAGGGTAGAGTTATGTTCCACCAAAAAAGGAGAGACTGTGAGCTCACCAGCACAGTGGAGTTTGCATGAGAGACAAAGTAATCACTTAGAGCAGCTTTGTCTTCCCATTTCTTCACTCCTTGAAGTACAGCATCAAAGATGGGAAAGAGGAAAGGTCACTCACCTGCCTTCCCAGTCTTCCACTGTTAGCACAATACCTGCCTGGAAATGCAGGGCAGGCAATTCAGGAAATGCAGCGCTGTCTTTCTGTTGCAGGAGCCACTGCAGCCTTCTGTACAAACACGAAGGAAGCCAGTGGTAACAATGCTTTGTGCTGCTCTGTGGTGGGAACTGTGTGTCACCCAAAAGACTGCCAGATAAGTGCTTGTCATTGTTAGTATGTCTGGCATAAAAAGTCAATTGCATTTAGTATTTCTGACTGGCGAGCTGCTCTGGGTAAAAAGCCAATGGACTTCTCATGCTGAGAGTCCAGCAGGATGCTGTGAATCAGGTTTCGGCTTTTCTTTCTTTATTAATTAATGTCCTAAATGCTAGAGGAAAAGAGTGTTTAACAGAAAATACTAACATGTCCCTTAGTTACTTGGAGAATTCAAAAATATTTCTTCTTTTTACTGCTGGTAATATTTGCCACTCTCATGGCAGTTTTGCTTATTCAGAGATTTTTAAACTGGTGAGTTTACCTTCCTATCAGCCAGAAACCCTCTCTTCTTTTGTTAAAGTCTCATCCCTGGGAAATCGCTGCTTGCTAAGTAGATGTACTTAGGAAAGAGGGTGCAATTCTGCCATTGTTCTGCATCTTGGATAATGTCTCATTCTTTCTGCTCTTCCTTGACTTCCAGAGTCAAAGTTTTGATTGGTTCGCAAAAGACTGTTAGGATTATCGACACAGAATGACATCCGTTTCATCCATACATCAGAACCTTTGCAACTTCTGACAATCAGGCCCCTGCTGAAAAATGTCTGGGATAAGAAGAGCTAAAGAAAACATAGAGGGCTTAGTGGTTCAGTCTTCAACAAAAAAAAAAAAAAAAAAAAAAAAGCTAAGAGGTGAAACAATAATCAGATCTCTGCAATGTTTTACAAGAGAACAAGACTCTCACACTCATGAATGTCAGTTGAAATGACCTTTTAAAAGTGTGATAGTTCAGAGAAAAAAAGAAAAATATATTCTTTTGGATTGAGAATGTCATCAAAATGTTAGTTAGAATTTTTGGATTTGAAAAAAAACTTGTTATCGTTGTCAGTTTGCTTCAAATGTTGAAGATGGGAAAGTACTGCATTCTATAAGGCTTTGATATTTGAAACAGAAGAAGAAAATAGAGTTGAGGAGTTTGAAATGGTCTGTGGTTTGATTGATCACTTTTTCTCTATAACATGCATTAATGACTGCAGTATTCCCATAAATTCTTCCTTTGACCTTTCTGTTAAAGTATGATGACGAAATGGTAAGTGCATTTCTTAGAGCTTTTGGACCAAGAACAGATTGTGTATTATCCCTTGAGAGCCTGGGCTTGCATTGTTCCAAATGTTTTTCTTTCATGTGGTAGCCTAAATCCTTTATTCTCAATCTCTTCAGGATCCATGTTAAATACTGGTCCAAAGGGTGGGTTTTTTTGATTAATTTTATATTGCATGTATTTCCATTTTTGATTACATTGTCTCTAGATTAATGAATCTTTCTAAGTTAAATCTAAGTTTCATGAAGAAATCACCTTGGTAGAGGGAGGAAAGGTCCATCCTCGATTCTGTGTGCAAAAGAAAAAAACTAAATTTGAAATTACTACAATGGTTGATCTTATATTTAATGCTAAAAGTTAGCTTATAATCAATTTTAGTCATGTTCTTTCAAGGAAAACATGCCTGTGATCTTACAGCTTCCACAAATCATAGTATGCCTGATGGAAGTATGTGTGATGGAAATGACGACGTACTAATAAATGATGGCGCTGTTGGAGTTGTAAATTGTTGTTGCAAACACGAGTTCTTATGCAAACGGAACTGCTGGTGTTTTGCTGGGTGATGTTTTAGAGCAATCTGTGGTATGAACGCTGCGGGCTTGTCTAGGTGGTCCTAGCCATGATTGTGCATTCACACATACGTGGTACCCCATGCACAGCCAATGCTTTGGAGCAGGGGCACTTGGAGCCTGGGAGAGCAGGGCCTAAGCAGAGCAGGTCAGAAGGTGGGTCACTGCTCGCCCAAGGGGACGATGTTTATTCAGCCTAGAAGGTCTACTTGCTGGATGCTGCATTTGTTGCCGTGGCAGACTGATCTCCACAGCCTTTCCCTCTGCTAGGAAAAAAAGTGAACAAAAAAGGCTGGAAAGTTTAGAGTGAGTCTTTGATTTACTTATAATTAAAAAGCAGCTAATTTAGATTGTTGAGATCTGAAGATACACTGACCACATTAATAGGTTGCAGGTGGTGACTCATCATATCCGGTAATGGGATGATTTTTGGTATTGCTTTTGTATCTTTAATTGGTGCTGTGACCAATACTGTACAAAATAGGCAATAGCATACAGAGTAGATTTCTTATGAGGATCTTCAAATGAAAGAAAGACAGATCTTCAGATGGATGTGTGGTCAGATGTGACAATGGTGCTCTTAGTTTACATGAGCTGAAAGCTTCACTAATTTTTATTGAGGAGAAACATCAGTGGCAAGGGCATCAAATATTAGAAAAGACTTCAGAAAAGTGATGCGTTGCCAGATGATGCCTTAATAGATCTTGATAGATCTTAATAGGCAACACTGGACCAAAAGTGGGAACTATCCTTTTAGGGTCCTAGTAACAATGCCACTACTTTGATGTTGTTCCCTTCAGTGGTGAAAAATGTATTTTCAAGGCGATTCAGTTATAACAACAAAGTAATGTACAAATGCTGGAGATTTTCTATTGGAATAAAAGTGGAATTGCAGAACTTTCAGCTGGAAATTAAACATATGATGGTAGAGGTTTCTGAAGTCACCACATTAGTTCTGGTTTGGCTGGTACCTATTCCAGGGACATGAACAGATGCAAGAAATACAGGTAGGAAGCCACAACAATTTTTCCTGTCTGGTGAACTCAGGTCTGTCCAGAATGTGCACAATATGTTGTTGTAAAGTGGCAGAAAATAATTTGCTGTTATCTACCTCTAAGTAGCTTTCAGATTTATGTGGTAAATTATGCACAAAATAGACAAAACTTGTATATTACTCCAAAGATACCTCATGGCTGCAGCACCTAAAATAGGAAGTTTGCATTGCTGGCTCCAAGAATAATAAAGGCAAGACTGCTGTGGAACAAAATGTGGTGTACTTCTGGTTTTACTTACTAAACACTGTAGGACATTGATAAAAATTTTACAAATACAGAAATAGGTGAGTGCATTAGTCATAGCAACCCTTTTATTAGCAGACACAGAGGTCCTGGGAGATGGTAACCAACAGCTTCCAGGAAAAATGTCCTTCCAGATATCACCTATCAAGACCACTAAAATCAAGAGACCAACTTAAACATAATGTGATTTTTTAAAGTAACCATTCATGGACATTTTAATTTGCCTTGTGAAATATAAGTTATTGCTTTTGTTTTGATTGCCAGCTTTTCCATTCCATCCTGAGTGCTGGAACCTTCCTTTCTTTGAATTAAAGTTCAAATTTCTGTATAAGTCATTGATTTCTTGAATGGAAATTTTAAATAAAGTGCTTTAAGTAAAGCTTGGACTGAGATATTAAGAGCTGATCACACTGAGATTTATAAGAGCGAGTGCTATTCATTTCTTGGGGACTCACTTAGTGATGGAAAGATGCTCCTTAGAAATCAATTTTAGTCTGGAAGAGTTCAGAGGGGACAGGCTAATAATAATGATAATGACATAAATATGAATTAAAAAAGAGATGCCAGTGATGCTGAGGATAATTAGTTCACAGCTTGAATTAATTTTCTGTTTTGGCTGTGTCAATAATTACTTGCGGCAACCTACAAATTTTTGTTGCTTTGTTTGGGTTTTTTAATTTGGTCTCCTAGTGTGGTGGTTCCACTACAAAGGAAATCTTGCAGGTTTTAAGAGGATTTAAGAGTGAGGTGCCAGCTAAAAGTATTTTCTGTGATAGCGGTTGTTATTAAATGTTCTCTTGAACAGGTAATTTTTTATGGATATTTCTGTTAATAACTGCATTCAGGTTTTCCTTGAAACAACCCCCTGAAAATTCTGAAGTTCTTACTGTCAGGGAGACATTTAGAATCATTAGAAAATGTATTTTCATTCTTTTTCAGATGAAATAAGATTGTGAAAAATAAAACCACAGGGTCTCCTTTAGGACAAACTCAGACTTAAAAAAAATTTATTTGTCTCCTCAAATGTGGTGTATCAAAAACCAGTCCAAGTCAGATTTCTGACATTTCTGGCCTTGCTTCAGATACTATAAAGCTACAGGCTACATTGTTATTCTGGTTATGTGTTGACTCCAGGGAAGCTTCTCCACTCACGGTATCTAATTGAACTTGCTCCACAGACCACTCTGTAATTGGTTCCTTTGGATGCTGTCTCTGCTGAGAGTCCTGGAGGCCTCTGCGCTTCATTCTGTGCAAGTGCCACATGTGCACCCTGGCTTTGGCCAACGACAGCTGACCCCGGCCTTGGTGACCTTGTGGAGGACACCCAGGGACGTGAGCCATGAGAGACCCAAGTGTCACAGCCTGGACCATCGAGGGACCATGATGTCAGGAGTTATTGTGGTGGATTATGAGGTCTGCCCCTATAAATCTGGAGGTGTAAGTCAAAAACTTCCCGACTAGCAAGGACAGTGTTATGTGGGATGTGCTCATCAGAGAAACTGTGGTAGAAATGCTTCTTACCCCAGACATGTCTCTAAATAGCAAAGGTGATGGAAGCATTAAGGGAAAAGATGAAAACAATGTCAAAGATCAGTGTGATTCCTACCAGGCTGTGAATGTCAAGGTGACTGGCTGAGGTACTGTGTCAAGGCCACTAAAATATTTCACAGGAGGAAAAACATTAACTTAGCCAGCAAGTCTTGCATCTCAAAATTATGAACTTATTGTTTAGGCTTATACCTGGCCTTTAAGATTTTAGAATTGCTTTTCTACCTGTAATTCCTATTCTTCAAGAGGAAAACAAGGTTTTCTGATGTTTAGCTCACCAACATTTCTTAAGTTTGCATGAGCCAGTTATTTGGAATTGACATTAAAGGAAGCTGAAATGAAGAAACTCTCCTCTTGGCACATGCAGAAAAGGCTTGTCCTGCTAAGGGTTGGTTTACTGCTTCAACAACAGCTGGATTTTGGTGCTCAGACAGTGACTTCCTTAATTTGACCCATTTGATTTTAAAAGAGCAGCATGCACTTCTTGAAGGACTATTTTAATTTAAATGGATTGTTTACATGTATTATATTTAAGGCTAAGTATAAAGTGATATTTTCAGTCTTAAATGTAAACAGGTTGATTGACAAGAAGAAAATGTTGAGTCTTTCAAATGCAATAGAAACAAAAGTGAGGCATTTCTTGCATGTTTTTAAATCAATCTTGCTACAAAGAAGGAGATTAGTAGTGTGTACAAGACGTAGTACTTCTACAGTGGGCCAGACAGTAAATTTGGCCCCAATTAGCTGACCTTAAGAGCCAGACTGGTTTTTTCCCCTCTGAAGACAGAGGTACACTTCAAGCAAGCAAAGCCTGTGTTAGAACATCAGGGAGCAAACGCCTGTCTGACAGTGTACCTGGAGTGGTGCAAGGTTTTCGGGGATGCTTTTCTAGCTCTGAAAAAAGCTAAAAACTCTTCTTCTCTCATTTTTTATCTCTTTTAAGGATGCCAACCTAGAATCATGGAATTGTTCAGGTTGGAAAAGACCTCTAAGATCTTTTGAGTCCAACTGTTAATCCAGCACTGCCAAGTCCACCACTAAACCACATCCCCTAGTGTCACATCTGCATGGCTTTTGGATGCCTCCAGGGATGGTGACTCAACCACCTCTCTTGGCAGCCTGTTCCAATGCCAGAAAACACTGCCATTAGAGCTTGTTTGTTATAAAAATGGAAATTTCTGAACATTCTCTCCTGTCACAGAACTGACTATGTGTAGTTTTAAATAATGTTTTGCCAAATTTAACTTTGAGTCAGGTGCTTTTATGGTGATGGAAGATGACCAGTTTTTATAAGGCAAACAGTCTGGGTGACCCTGAGATTGGCCCAGCACAGCAAGATTCCATGGAGCAAAGCACTTGCCTGGTACAAGGAGGATTTGCTGTAGACCAGCACAGGGAAGATTAACAGTGGTGGAGGCAGAAAAGAAAGCAACTGGCTAAACCAGCAGTTTTCTTTGGCTACAGGAAGAAATCCTAAAGAGCAGCCCTGGCCATGAAAGCTGCTGGTTACAAGCCCAAGAAGAGGACCCATAGCAACATTCCCACCTTGTGCTGGTTGTGGGTGACATCAGGTAACAACAGGACTGCTGCAGAAGCACAGCAAAACACAAAATAATGGTGGTAAAAAGCAGGCGGTGTCCCAGAAATGTCAGAGTTGGTGTGGTATTGGTGATATGAGCGTGTGCCCATGACCAGCACTAAAATATGAGCAACACAAAGTCCAGGGGCAGTCTCCCTACTCTCCAATGATTTATCTGGCAAAAGAGCAAATGAATTGGGCAATTTGCCATTGTCAGCTCAAGCTCAGTAAAGCCAGGGAAAGAGCTAAGGGATGAACATGTCTGAAGTGCTGTGCCCTCATCTGTTATTGCATCTGGGGATGCTTTGGTTTCCAGGGAAAGAAAGAGAACCTGTGGCAGCTCCATAGCATGTGCAAAGCCTCAGAGGTCTGCCAGGGCCACCATGCCAGGCATTGTGGACACACCACTCTGGCTGTGGTAAGTCAGTAGGTGGTGGCACACAAATCAAGCCAATAAAAGTTCTTAGGAGAAAATATTCAGTAATTTGCATCAAGCTGGGAGAGGTCTGCAGGGAGGAAGTATTTAGAGGAGGTGTGGTGCAATCAGTCTGTAGGTGCCTGGGTATGGTGCTAGCTGCAGCTGAAGTGCTGTTTTCTTATTAGGAAACTGGCTCAGCTTTACAAGCTCAGAGCCTTTTCTGTAATTTCCCCAGTGTGCAGTACAGGACATAGCAATCACCTCAGTACCTTCCTCGTGTGAGTTGCTGCAAATGTCCCATTACGTTTCTCATGTACTTTTCAGGGTAATGCCAGTAATTTCTTCAGTCAGAACAGACCTTCTCTCTATTACAGTGAGATGAGGAGATTTCCTTTATGCATATTTTCGTTAGTCCAGTTTTGGGGGGCACCCAGGCTTGAAATGAGGTAAAAGCTTTAATGAGTGCTAGAGCTGTCTGGCTGATTTTAAGAGGTTTGTAAAGCTTTAATCCTTCAGCTAGAGACTTAAGGCATACTTCTGTCATACTCTATAAGCTGTGAACTGAGGGAGCTTTGTTGAGTGGGGTAGGAGAAAAGACAACTGAAGCTCACATCAGTCTGATCTTGCTTCACAAAACCAAGAAAACTAGGGCTGTTATGGCTGTGTGCCTGCTGATTAATGGCTTACCTTTTCCAGGTGCTGGGGACTTGGGGAATATGAAACCTCTCAAAGACCATTTATCCCAGTGATTCCACTGCTTACTTGCTTGTATAATGTTGATGGTGCTGAGAGCTATTGTAGTATTCATTAAAAGAAGTGTGCCGACTAGATTGCAGTGAATTTTAGAACAACCAGTTGTCTAACCAGTTGTTCTTTTCATATCTGTTCATTTGCAGAATAGCATTACTTCTGTTTTTCCAGGAACCTTGACCATACTGGTGCAGGTTTTCTTTTCCTGTGTGTTTCTCTACACATGCCCGTGGTCTGTTTTCTTTCTGGTTTAGCTCTGCTGCTGCCATTTCACTTCAAACCCTTTTTGGTGAACCTAAGGAAAGGAAGCTTGACGTCAAGAGTGCCATAAAGCTGAGACCAACAATTGTGAATGCACAGAATAAGCAGGCTGGGAAAACGAGAAAAAAAAAAAGGTTTCTTTTGATTTTGCACTGCAATTTTTTAGGACAGGCATATTAATAATAAGCCCCACAATAGAACCTGACAGGATTATTTTAATTCCACAGGATGCACTTGTATCTGTACAATATTAAAGCAAATATTCAAGACCTTACAAATGGTCTAGCCACCAAAAGGATGCATAGATCAATGGCAAAGGGCAACTCAGTAAATTTTAAGGGAGAGCAAACTTAGAAAGACTGTCAAAAGAAAGAAAACAGCTACAGAAGGAGCAAATAACTTGTTATTCAAGAATGCAAAAACTTCTGTTCTCGAAGTTTTGATTAGTTCACTTAGAAACATTGTGAAGAAGCAAAGGAGGAACATAGAGTAATTTATCAGCGAGGGTTGCTATTCCACATGCAAGGGATTGCACTAGAAAAAAACATTGAAGAGGTAATGAAAGCATAAAACAAACAGGGATTAAAGTTAACATCACAGACAGATGAAGGAAGGTAAGGCAGCTCATTAAGTGAGGTAAACAAGCCCATCTAAGTTCTGCCCTAATGTGGTTAAAATGCTTTTGAAGAGATCCCTCATTCTTGTTGATCTTTCTCTACAGCATAGTGTCTGGCTTCTCCTCCAAGGAACTGGGGTGGAGGCTGGATTTCCAACTCTCAGAGGTTTCAAGTCAAGGAAAATAGTTTAAACTAGGTGCATGTGAAGAAAGTTTCAAAATCAGTCTGAAAAGATGGCAGAAATTATACTGAAGAAAAAGAGAGTTTGATTGCCTTCTTAAATGAAGGGAGGTGTTCAGTGTTTCCCTCAGTCGATCAATACTTAACACATTTAAGTCTTGCTTTCTCTATCATTCCATAATCAATAAATGGAGGGGGAAAAAAAGAAAAGAGGGAAACAGGGAGAGAGGAAGAATAAAGTTACAAGTTACGTGTTCAAACTTAATCTTGAGTACTTTGCAAATTATAAAAATGTAATATGTTTCACCTAAAAATATTTTTCAAAGTATTTCTCAGCTTTCCATTTTTTTGGAAAAATTATTAGCTTTCATACAATGTCGATTACCTCTCTGAGGAAGTGCATCTTTTCTGTCATCATTACCTTTGTAAAGATTGTACAAACAATTAAATAACATGAGTCTTTCTGAACACTTCTGCTTTATGAGTCACTGCTAGTTATGTCTTTGCCATAGAGAATGTAATCTGCTTTGCCCTCAGTTCCTGCAGAACTGTGACTTGTGTAATCTGCTCTCTGGAAGTGGCAAATTAATAATTAGCTTTGCACAAAACAAAAGAACAAATCACAATGAGCCAAAAAACCAACCTATGACCTACAAAAAATCCCAAGTCTTTTTTTGAGCAGCAGATCATCTGCTTGGATTTTATGAGGTGCATATCCATACTATTGGGAAATTGTGGTGGGTTTAGAAGTGATTGTGAAAATGGGGCACTTCCAATCCACTTGCCCTGCTTCCTCACCAGCTAACAGCCTTATGGCTGTAAAGTCATGATTGTGGATGACCTGAGAACTGAGTAACACGAAGCTCTCTTGCTGGGCATGTACCTGCCGAGCACTCTGTGCTCCAAAAGGCACATTTCAGCCACGCCTCAGCTCTTGCTTCTTAACTTGCTGGCTGGATACCCTTCATGGTGTGATGCGCAGGCAGCCCCTGGGCTGAGGACACAGATGAGCACACAAGAGTGGGATGAGCACACGTCTCAGACGGGATAGTCTGGGTGTTGATCCATGCTCTTCAATCCTTGGCAATGGCTGCCCGAGGACCTGCAAAAGGAAGTGCTGCTCTGTGGAACTGGGGAAGTGCATGGACTGAAGAGACAATCAAATCTGAAGTGTAATCTTTTCCTCTTTTCATCATTTCTCAAGAAAAAAGCATAGATGTAGAAGGGTGACTTATGTCTCAAGATCTACTGCTTTGTACTTTTTCATCTCCAGCCCTTGGTGTCACTGGATTTGCTGTATTAGCCTACTGCTTTATTAGCACTGTAAATGTTCTTTCCTCTTCCTCTGTTACATTCTCAGCCTTCTTCAGCGAAATAATTTCTTAATGTAAAGGTTTGATAACTGAAAAGCCATCTTTCCTTTTTCCTTTTTTTTTCCTTCCCTAGGGATTGTTTCCTAAGCCCTAAGACTTGGTATTTTAAGGGTCTTTGGAGGATCACACTTAGGATTTAATTGTAGAATCATACGGATGTGAAACTGGATATGACTTCACTTCCTGCATTAGTCCCTTCAGTCCCAGTGATAGTATTAATTGAGTTACACATCCGTGATGTCCATCCTGAAGTCTGATTACAGTACCAGTAATTCAGACACAGATCAAATAATATTTTTCTTCCAAGGAAGTGCCATATAGATTTCCTACATATACTTTTGGAAAGATTGAAAATATATTAAATATGCAGCACATATTTTTATATTTTTTCATCCATCAATTTTATTCTTATTCAGTGTGAAAACTGTCAGGCTGATACTTAGATTAATCTTCCAGACTGCACGCACCACCCGTAAATCACTCTGCTTCAATAGGGAAACCATTGGCTTGTGGAGCACTGGAGAGTATTTTTTATGGGCCGCCTTTTCCCTAGATGCAATAATCTGCCTGTCTCATCAGAGGCACACTGACATGCACTGATCAGGAAAGTGCTCCTGTGAGGCAGGGTGTGGATGGGAGCACTCGCTGTCTCCGCCGACTGACGAGGGATGAGGAGGTTGCACTTCCTGTTGCAACATCTGATTGTGTAAAAAAGATCAAGAAAAGAGAAATGATAATTCATGAACCCCATGAAACTGGGAGAACCACAAGTTGATGACAAGCACAGCATATTTGCAACTCTTTACTTTCAAAGAATATTACAGAATGAATAAATTGATCTACATATTTTGAAAAGATACAACTGTAACCCATAAAACTTTGATCCCCAAAGATTCATCAGTTTGTTTAGGAAAAACATCAGCCTGTTTAATTTATCCGTCACAAAAGAACAGTTGTTCCCATGCTTTAACTTAATGTGTTTTCTTCTTTTAATTAATTTGAGAAGCTATTCCACAGTGTCAGTGCTTTCAACTAGTGCTCACTGAGAGTGTTTCTACATTACAAGAAAACATGTCACTCAAATAGCCAATCTATAATTTTTTTTTCTCAGTGTTTACAGCCTGTAGAGATTTGTATACCCTTTATATTCATGCTCCTGCAACTGCTTCCCAGTAAAATTCTCCAATTTCCATATCTGGCTCTGTCAGTCCTCACCAAGGCCACTGATTTTCATGATGTTTGAGCTTTTTTTTTTTTTTTTTTAGGGCAAAATGCTTTCTGTGGTCATCTTATGTGCTTCCTGTAAGATGTATTTGAGTACCAGATTTCATTTTTATTAAACAGCATCACTAATATAAAACAGTTGCTATTTAGGTCCTTTTATTTAAGGATGGAGGTCTGTAGAGGGACCATCCCCACAAAACAACTAGGCAATTTTCCAGTCTAATTATTCAAGCCACATTGCAAAATCAGGACCTCAGTGCATTGCTGGAAGTGGGGACCATCTTCATGTCTGGGCATATCCTAGTAGTTCAGTGATGTATTTGACCCATCTGTTTCTATTCTACTGGTATTGGATCAAGGGTTTGTGAGCAATTGTTGAAAACCTTCAGAAATTTAGAATTATATATTAGTAATATCTGAGGCCAAAAGTAACAAGACAGAATGAAAAAAAATAGCATGAAATGTGAGGAAAGAGATGTTGCATGAGCATGAGAACAAGAGTAGGTATTTGTTTCTATGTTGGCATTTACAGCTCATGAAGAAAACTTGGGAAGGATGTCAGCAGAGATGGTCTTGCCCATTGCCAGATGATATCTGTGCTGGTGAGCACTCTGCTGAGAGAACATCTCCATTTTGTTTGTTCCTGAGCTCCTTTAGATGCTGTGAGCCCCCAGCTGGTCCCCCCATGCATGGTAGGAATACCCAGTAATGGCAAAACGTTCTCCAGTCACACAGCACTCTTCCTTTGGAATGTTTTGGTTTTACTCAGAAAGATAAGAAAACTTTTCTGCTAATATTTTCTTTTGGTAGTTACCTCAGTTCACATATTGTTAAAAAAGTTAAATAACCACAGCCCCGTCTCCCTGCCTGTGATGTGAAGACAATGAACTCTTAAGGTTAAAAGCTGTTAAAAGCAGTGAAAAGTTCAGAGCAGAAACTAACTCAGATACTGTTAGGGTGGTTTTTTTTTTTTTTTTTTTTTTTTTTTTTTTTTTTTTTGTTTTGTTTTGTTTTGTTTTGTTTTTTCTTTTCTGATTAGACAGAGCCTACATCAAAGAGGCCTTTAAATTAGTATTAGACTTCCATTTGCATATTCCCCTGACAGGGGAATGAATGAATGAGAGGTGAAAGGAGGCGATGGAGAAGGACTTCAGTGACAGGAAGGGGACAGAAAGAAGAGGATGAGTATGAACTTAGAGATGGGAAAGAGGAGCAGAAAAGCAGAAGAAAAATAGAGTGGTTTTGCCACAGTACACTGGTCCTTATTGTATAGGTGAGAGAATTTTGCAGGGAAGAGTCACCTCCATGGAGCAATTTCAGATTTTACAACAAAGAAGTAGGCAAAGGCAGGTGTCTCTGAATGCACAATGTTCCCCCACAAGGGGAAAACATGTTTTTCCTCAGGTCTATGTGAAAGCTGGATATTCTCTGTGAATTATCCAAATATCCACAACAAATTTTCATGGAGACTCTGGAGTCCCAAGAAGCATGTGGCTGTCATAAGAGTGGCTGGGATTTACATGGAGTTGTAGAAACACCTTAAGGGCTGGTGTGAAGAAAATGCTTAACAGAAGCAAGAGATGATCCTCTGAACTTCATGTTGTTTGAGAAGGGAAGCAAGTTTTTTCATGAAACATATACTCAGCAAAAGAAAAATCGATTTGGATTATTCCTGATCTTTAGTATGAAGGACTTTTTGCTCCTTGAGATAGTTTTGGATGGTCATGATGAGCTGGAGATCTCACAACTGTGTTTATTGCTGAGCTCTGGGAGGACCGATAATGAGACAAGACTAGGAGAAGCAAGTCAGGTTTGGTCTGCAGGGGCTGGGCTCATACATCTGCACATTCACACACATGCACACACACACACACACAAACACAAAAAACAGTAGGACTCGGCTGAGGGCGATGCAGGAGCATGCAGAGGCTCCAGGGCGGGGGGTGAAGTTCAGCCGAGATGGATTTGCTGGGGCAGGGTGTGTGCTTAGAGCACACGCGCTGCCATCATGAATATTTATTGAATCAACCCCCTCATACCTAGGCGTGCTGGCAATCATCCTCTCTAGATCCACAATTTACACCCTCCTGCCATTGACTGCACGTGAGCTGAGACCCCATTTGGCAAATTTCTTTTGAAATTTTGATTTATATGCTCCTAAAAAATCTTTATTACACTTCTCTCTTCCAGACAATTTACTTTGTTCAATATGTTTGGTTGTTGGGTTGAGTTTTTTTTTTTAAGTTTAATTCCCACTTTCCATTTTTCAGTATTTATTATTCCACATTCCCATGGGGCTGTGACTGGCAGGTGGGTCACAATATACATAACTGATAGGCCCATCTGTCTTCTTTTGCTGCATGCTACCCTCCCTCTTCTTTCTTTCTTTCTTTCTCTCTCTCTTTCTTTCTTTTCTTTCTTTCTCTCTCTCCTTTTTTTCCTTTTTATTTCTCTCTCTCTTCTTCTTTCTTTTCATGTGTCATAAACACCAATGGTAGGCACAGTCCCGTGTGAGGACAAACAGACAGAGAGTACCAGGCTGAGAGAAGGCTATCAGTAAATGAAGGGGGTTCAGTTACTTCACAGTAGGTTATGAAACAGATCATTTTATAATGGCTTACATTATTTCTCCTCAATATTTGCAATTTTTATCTTCTATGACACACGGATTCAAACAGAAATAGAACTGTGCTTTTGAGAAAAATGAGAGAAATATCTTCATTTTCAGTTCCTTTTTTTGTGCTGTATCTTGGTTCTTTATCCTCCAGCACAAGAGCTCCTGCTTTCCTTAGCCTCCCTAGTACCTAAGGATTCCAATGCTGGGGAAAAAATAGATGCTAATACACTCTGAAAAAGCAATCAGCCTCTGAAAAACAGTCCACCTGGCCTCTGTTCTCAGTAATGCTTCCCACCTGAGATTTTGGGAACTCTCAGCTTGGTTGTGTGTCTGGTTTTTAATTTTAGTAAAGGAAAAGTGAAAGTTCAAAGCACTGCATGAGCTGCTCCTTGTGGTGGAATGCAAGTGAGAGCTTGCAGGAACCAGGGGCCAGCCGGGTACCGAGGGCCCTGATCCCACAGCCCACCAGGCATGTGGGGTGCCCTGTGTGACACCAATGCCCAGGTGTGTGACAGGAAAACACAGCAAACTGCTCCTATCCTGCCAGGCCAGATGCTTGTGAGGTGTGCAATGGCAAGGTGACATGGAAACCCGTGGTTCCCTGCATAGGTACAAGAAACCAAGGGATGGCAGGCACCACAGTTGGGTGGGAATCTGGCCTCTGACACTCTGAACTCTATCCAGCACTCTGTGAAGATGCTGAATCAATGGGATGATGTTCAAATTCCACTAGGAGCAACACTTACCATCTGTAGCTGAATGGCAGAGGGCCATTTCTCACACTCTTCTTTTTTCTCTGTATATTTTGATTTGTGGCACTTTCCACCCACTTTTTCTTACCTTGCTTTTTTAACTGGCATTGTTTATTGCTGTTTCACTCAGCAGCACCCAAAAACTGAAAATGGAGTCATCCCACATTTCTTCAGCTCATACTTAAAAAAAAATAGGCAACAAAAAATCCAGCGGCCTGTCTTTAACCTTTGGTAACCCTGACATTCTTTGCACTAAAGTGTCTGATATTAAAGCAGATTGCTTTCATGCCTACATAAGTAATATCATATGCTTCACATCAGCCTATGCTCAGGCTAGCTGAATTCCCACTGTATTATTGCCTGTGAATGTACACTCCATGCATACTAAGAATGGTCTATCTGAACCAGCTTGCCTTTCAACTTTTTGAAAAGGAGTTTTATTGGTTTGTTGGATTACTGTGGCAGAGGAATATAGTTTAATGAATGATGGTAATGCTTGTGTCTATCAGTGCTTGGCAAGTTGCACCAGAGAGGTAGAGCTGAGAGGAGAAACAGCCTTAAAAGCCTGCTAGAATTATTGAAGAAATAGTGTCCTCTCTCCCCCCACAGCTGTTAACCAAGCTCATGCCTGAACTACTTGGTGTTGTTAAAGAAGCACTTAAGAGCACTTCCTTCTTTTTTTTTTTTTTTTTTCTTTTTGTAAGCAATGTGTTTGGACCTCTATATTTTTTTCTGTTGATTTTTTTTTTTCCCTTTAGATTGTAGGCGTTAAAAGGAAATCCATCAGAAAGAACTTTAAGCCAGTATGATTTACTGGTATTGTCAGGTGGTCCATATCTGTGAGAGAATTCTTTTCAGGCCTGCCAGTGTTGTCCCTCAGCTCTTCATCTAGGTCCAAACACTTCTCCTTGAGATCTATCTCTGTTTCTGACTTGCTTTGATACACAATGTGCAGAGTGGGCTCTGTTTTATGGGAGACATAGCCCAGGTTTCTGTAATGTGAGGCAATAGTCTTGTACATAAACACAGAACTTGGCCCTATGCTGTTGTGGGATTCTCTGCCTTCCAAAAGCCTGGGCATGCTCATTATAATCTTGCAACCCACCTTCTGGGGAGCTTCAAGATGGTTTTGGTTTTGTCCCAGTATCCAAACGCCATGTGATTTTTTCACATTAGAGGTTCACTGGCAAGTAAAATGAATCCCTTTCTCCCATTGAGAACATCACACCACATGTGTGTAAGATATTGTGTGAAAAATGCCTCACTTTAAACCTTCTTTCCATATACAGGCCTTGTGTTGAATTCCATAGTTCACTACTAATTTGGCAGGCTTCATCTAGGCTATCTGCATATATAAATACATACGTGTGTGTATTATAGACATAAGTCTTGGCAAAAAATTTTTGCTGCCACAGATACAGGTTGCCTTGTTAGAACAAGGGAGGTATAAGGTTGGACCAAATGTTCACCTAGATCCTCTCTCTGACAGTAGATAGTAACAGCGTTTTTGGAAAAAGATGGAGAAGTAGTACAACCACAGAAGAGTAATTTTCCTCGCATTTTTTCCGAGGTTCCAGCAATATGTGGCTCTTGGGCTTCTTTGCAAGGGTCATCTCAGTCTGTAGCTAGCAGTGGATCTATCATTCCTGCATTTATAAATGCATCGAACTCTTGATTCAGAGTGTAAACCACAGGCTAAAGGCCTGTATTATCAGCTCAAGTACGTGTCTTATGCATTTCCTTGCCTTCTTTTCACGGGACTGTCACAGATGCGGTACTAGAGGTAGAATATTAGCTTTGTTTGATAAATTTCAGGTCCAATGTTGTTTGTTGCGATGGCCTTTTAAGAATTGATAGACATTGGTGAGGGACGGGGAAGAGATGGTAGATGAATGGGCCATGAGACTGCTTTCTGAAGTTGAAAAAGAAGCCAGTGCAAATTTTTTTTGTTTCCTTTACATGAGTCAAATCCTAGCTACTCTTCATTCTGTGCTGAAGTTTCTATTGTGTACGTAATCATATGGGCATATTTAAGTACTGGGCTTTTTTTGAGTTAAATCCCATTCACACTGTTATAACTGTGTTTAATCTTTGAAAGATGGGGTGGGGGGGGAAAATCTGTTCTTCAAAAAAGAATCCTTTTTATATTGAAAACTATAGGATTCTTATCTTTGATCTAAGTAAGCACAACGGTACCATGTCAGCAGCATATTAGTGCCAACGCATGTGTGTTGTACTTTTTAAATGCTGTTTCAACATGTGTCATTGGATCTATGTTCCTACAGGCTCACAACAACCTGCACCCTGGTAACTACATGTTGATTGAAGCACCCTTATGAAAAAAAGATATAAATGTTTGTGGTTAAGGTGATAACCCTTTTGTTTTCTCTGTAATCCATCACAGGGCTTGTCAGCCCTGACAGCTCGAGTGGATTTTTTTGAACACCTCTTTATCTGACAGCTTCATGCATCATAAAGCAGCAAATAGAATTAGATCAAAGTCTAAGAGTCACTGTAGGCTTCGTAAGGTATGCAATCCTGTTTGTATCTTTATCCAGGCTCTGACAGTTCATTTTAACTGGCAACAGGGGGAAGGAGGGAGAAGGAGGAAAGTTTCTTTTTCTTTTAAGGTACAGTAGTGCTGCATTTTTAAACGTACACTGCTTTCACATATCATTTCCCCTTGACATCTGTGATTCTCTGTGTACTGTAGCATACTACATATATTTTTCAGAATGCTCAACAACAGCAGTCACATTCTGAAAGCAAAGGCTTAACCAGTGTATGAGGCCATGTACCCATATGCTTTAATAATCCTGACTTTTGTTTAATATCAATGGCAAAGATTGACAGAGCTCACTTTAAACAATGGAATATTGTCCATCTTGTTCATGCCAGATTTTGTGAATTACTGTGATGGATAATAGGTTCACCAAGTGCCCACTCTAAATTCCCAAGATATAACCAGCATTTGCTTATTAAATAAACAACAGAAGGGGAGAGGAGAGGAGAGGAGAGGAGAGGAGAGGAGAGGAGAGGAGAGGAGAGGAGAGGAGAGGAGAGGAGAGGAGAGGTAAAAAAGCAAAGCTTGCTTTGGTAAAAATCTCAAGGGAACAAACCAAAACTGTGATTTAAGAACAAATTAGTGTCTAAAGTTACGTTATTTGGTCTTTGTTGGTGTATCTTGTTTTTCAAAACTGTTGATAAATAGTAACTCTTTATGCATAATATAGGTAAAGCCAAGGATTTTTAGGAAAGTTTTTAGAGATGCCATAATACTTGGAAGTCTGTAGTGGAAAAGAGTGGATCAGTTTTCTGGTCTTTTTAGTCAAAAGTATGTGATGCATAAATAAGAAATCAGGTAGCCTCCTTTTCTTCCATCTGAGACATGGACCTGAATGCTCTTTCTTTCTTTCATCATACCATTTTCTCAAATGCCACATTAACATGGAAATTGTGGGCTGTATTTTTTTGATGGAACATGGAAACAATCTCCAAATACAATGGTCCCATGAAAGGGAGAAGCAAGACCAGGTAGATGGTGCATTTGGCACAGCATAGAAAGACACTTCTGGTTTGTAATACAAGATCCTGTGCAGAAGCTGCTCTGAGGGTGCTTTTTAGGGAGGAAAGGGTCAGAGGGGGAGATGCTGCTCCCCCTGCCTCTTCCCCCTTTGAAGAAATAACTTTCAGAGAGAGTGTTCATGCTGCCTCAGCAGGTGCCATCCTAGTGCCTCTGCTCCTCCATGTCATCTATGTGCATCTAGGTGCTGCAGAGGCTCAGGGAAAGTGCTTGTGGGAGCTCCTTCTTCTGACTTCTGCAACAGCCATGTAGCCAGAGTAGAGCAGGGTTGGGAGAAGTGAAGACAACTATAGCACTAGGGAACTGTGCTTCCTCCTTTCCCACAGTGCAGCAGCACAGCTGGATACAAGGGTAGACCAATCTTCTGGGTGCCTTCTTACTCAGAATATTCTATGATCATATGATCAGCCAGCACTCTCTCCTCCCAGCAAGCTGCACCATCTCAGTGTATTTCAGTGCAGCCCAGCAAGCTCTATCAGATGTCTCAGTGCTCTGTCCCTTGTGCACTCAAGCCCCTCCTTCTGGCAAGACCTGAAAGAAGACTTGGGTCGCCACCTGGCTTTACTGAAACAAGTATTGCCATATGGTTTCACCAAGGAGGACTGACCTTTTGTCAGTCCGTTTGTCTGTCAGCTGCTCCTTACTAAAATTGTTTTAGCAATTCTAGAAGTCAAACTCTGGAAAAGTAGGGAATACTCTTTCAAAGAACAGCAGGAGGTTGCTGAGTTCCCTGAACTAAAAAGAGTCCATGCAGTGAACAAAATGTCCTCAGGGCTCCTACACTTCCACATTTGTCTGGTATTGGAGCAGTGGTTTCCATTGGTGGTAGGAGGCCAACAAGGCTTCACTCATGACCAACTCTAGATTGGTGTAAGCAGGAAATCTTTCTTTTGAGAACCCAAAACTATTTTTGCTGCATTGTGGGAGACTATGCGAAACTCCATGCACAAAGGGCACCTTGCAGCTTTTCTGTGTAAAATGCCTACACTTAGATAGGAGAGACCATTCAATTAAATGAGTCTTGTGTAGGTGCCTGAGTCCTCCTGGTGCTGTCCTGTGGCACAGGCGAAGTGGCACAGTACGGACATTGGATGGCACCAGGAACTTCTGAGGTGGTCCCTGACCAGGTGGCATAGAACCTGACACTCTGCAGTGCCTAATTGAACAACAAGGACCTCAAAACATTAGCTAAAATTTCTCCTGCTGGTCCAGCAGAGCTTCACCTAATCTGACGTCTGCATTTTAAATTACACTACATGAATTTAAAGTCTGCCTCAAACAGTTGAGGATATTACAGCTACTGCCACAGCAGAAAGCCACAGATATCATCTCCTTCAGGATTTTTCACTGTAGTTACTATTGGGGTGCAACCATATGAGGTGACTTCACCAAGATGATGAGGCCAGCAGGAATGAGTGGCCACTTCGATCCACTGGACCTATCATCAGCCCCTAGTACCTCTCCTGCTTCAATGATCATGAGCAAATGAGGTCGTTTTCAGTTTGTCTGAAAACTCTTATCACTGGTGTGTTGTATCTCCCTGCCTCAACCTAACCAAGCCAGCTGATATTCACCCACAAACCAAGGAGCAAGGTGGATTTGCTTTTGTTGACCATAGTGAACAGTCATGATCGAACTGTGGCTTTAATCATAAGCAACAACTGCTAATGGACTTTGTCTGATTTTTCCAAAAGTTTGTCATTCCCTGAGTGTACACAGAAAAATTTTAAGCCTGTGTGTAGGCTGGGAAACTTGAAGCTCTTCACATCTTACTTTAAAAGGCCATCAGGAATATGAGAAATGCTAAGGGGGGGTTTCTTAACTGTTTCTGGCTCTTTTAATTAATATTAACCCAAGTTAATGAACAGATTTGCCTTTGCCTTAAAAAAAAGGAGTTTAAACTCATAGAGTAGGCACTGTGGCCATGGGAAGGATGCCCTCAGTGTTAACGAGACATGACCAACAGCACCTCCAGCCTGTGCATATGAAAGTCCTTCAAAAATCAATATTTCCAGTCCTATGGAATACTTAGACTTTCATCTTAGTAAGTAGGTCCAAGTGGAAATATTTGGGAATAGTGGGGGGAAAATGAAGATAAATACTCTTTCTATACAGTTTCAAACATTACTTTTCTTGTGCTCAGAGTGTGTTGAAATATAAGCCTTTCCATGAGTCTTCTACCTCCTACAAAATCTCTTTTAACTTTTATTTGTTATTTAAAAAGCCACAGGGTATATTCTCTTCTTAATACATAGGGATTTACGTGTGAAACTCCCTGTGCATCGAGGTGATAATATACCCCTTAATTGGAAGCTGTTTAATGCTCTCGATTTAACATTTTAATAGAAAAGTTACAAGCAGTCTGGCTGTGAGTGCAGCACTATTAAAATTCCCAGCCAGGACAGTAGTGTTTTTTTCTTTAAGTGGCTTTTTATTTGCTAAAATTCGTTGCAGCTTTCATTGCATGTTGGGGCCACTTTTAAGTTTCACTGTACACTATGAAAAAGAAAGTGGAGACGTTTAAAGCAACCCTAAGATTCAAATAAAAGTAGAACTTAAAAATATCTTTGACGCTTGTCCCTCTATAGGCTGTGTTTGCTTGGTTCATTCAGCACTGAGGAAACTTTATTGAGTGTCTTATTGAGCAGACACAGTAGGAGAAACGTTACCCTCCGAGATCTCCAGGACCACTTTTGGGGCTGGAGTTTATTTACTTTCATGTTTTCATATGAGAACAGAGACAACATGGGATTTCTGAAGTTTGGATCTTACAGCCATTATGCTGCACAAAGCAAGTGATGCAGAAATGGGGTCTGAAGCTCAGCCCTGTGACTAGTGTGTGGTTCACAGTGTTGCAGGTTTTTTGTTGTTTTTTTTAAACACCACTGGGAGGCAGGAAAATACCTTCAATGTCATGTTAAAAGCATAGAAAGATATAGGGCAGTATTCATAAAAGGATTAAAAGATTCAGGTATAACTTGTAGCATCTGAATTCTGCCCTAAAGCCACAGAATGCAATTCTGAGCTCTCCTTTCTCTTCCAGTCTCTAGAAGTGCACCATGACCTCAGGTATCCATGTTTTTACAACAAACTTCTTGAGGTGCTAAACCTTTCTTCTGCCAATGCCCTCAATCCTCTGAGCAGCTATGCACAAGGCTCCCATCTAAGTCCAATTTGCTTTGTTACAAGGATATTTCTGTAGCTGTGAATCTTATGATATGTTCTGTGGAAACCCTACGGGTATTCTGGCATCAAAACATCAGTCTACTCAAGCAGGTTAGTGATACAGACAAGCAGGAGTAAATTTTCAGTGGCTAAATAAAGGCTGAGTGTATTCCCTATGGGTAAATGATGTCTGAGTTTGTTGCTTTATCTGTTTTAATTTGATATATGTGAAACTTTCAGCAAACAAGTCTGTGTGTATGCATGAAAATGTAGTTTGTATTCGTATATTCCTGAATCAGACTCCTCCATGCCTCTTCCCTTCTCGCATGTTTTGCACTATAGAGAGATGTGTGGGTAAAACAGAATTTACTTTGCTGAACATGTACTCCTTTAAGGAAAAATCCTGCTTATTTTTCTATCAGCCCATAAATCCTTAGCTGCAGGAGGGAAGCATGCTGATGTTGGGGTGGAGAGTTTCTGTACAGGAGCAGAGTATCTTTAGTGCAGGAGGGTGGGTGTAAAGTGGGAGAAACAACTGGCCTAGGTCATATACCTGCCCTTTCCTTCCTGGGGCCAACACAGGTTTCTGCAGAGCAGCTCTGCCAGATGTGGTACTGCTTACAGTTTATAGGTGGTATCTGCATGGATAGACTGGGCTGCACACCTGCTGCAAATCTAGACATCCATTCTCTCTCTTATGGGGTTGGGAATGAGTTCAGACTGGCTTTCTTAAAGCTGTATTTTAATGGATTTATACTTATTAGCCCATCAGAGAGGGCTCATGAGAGGGAGAAACTACTTATATCAATATATTGATGAAATTGAATATATCATCACATCACACCAGACTGTGGTAGAATTTCTGGGTAGATTTCAGCTTGGTGCACACAGTTCCAGGAGTGTTGATAGTCTGCTTGAAAGGATGACTTGTCCCCATGACCATTCACTCCTTGTCTTCTTGCTGAGAAACTCATCAGAAAGAAGCTGAAGTCAGACTTACGTGTTAGTGTGCTTTTATGATGTGGCCACTGGGAATGGCACTTAGGCAGCTACTCACTTTACAAAGGCTTTAATAGCCTTTAGATGGTATCAACTTTTTAGTTGTTCCTCATCTGTGCTGGAACTGAACCAGCATCCTGTTGGCTGAAATATTTTGTATCCCCATTAAAAAATATTTACTGGCCTTCTCTACTTAAAATACATCAAACAATTTCCGTTTCTGTTTGGTTTTCTGCTCCAATATGGGAGCTAAAAGTGGTCCTGTTAGAGTGTAGCTTAAACTGAAAAATACAGAGAGACAAAGCCATGGGTTGTTGAAGGCCTTCCAGAGGCAGGATGGAGAGAGCAATGCACAGCAAGAGCTCAAAGTCTGAAAAACAGAAACACCTAGAGAGGCTTAAGTCCCTGCACTCTACCGCATAGCTGAAAAGTCTCATTATCGTTTGTGGAGAAAGAAAACCTTTCTCTTTTCTTCCCTCCCTTCACTTTACACTTATAGCAAGAGTCACAGAGCTATTATCTAAATTAAGGGATCACAGAAATGTGCATTTTTGGTGAGAATTTAATGCTGAGTGTGGCATTCCTGAAAAGGTCACTGCTGGCCTTATAGTTAGGAAATTTGAACAATGAAAAGCTGTGCAAAAATTAGGTTTTCACATATATTAACTCCATGCTATTTTTCCCAATTCTTTTTAAAAAGAAAGATATGGTCTCAGAGGAAATAGATTTTTATACAACGTACAGTATATATTGTCTTTCAGTACAGCTTCCGACTAAAATTTATCTCTTGCTAAATGCAGACTAAATGAATAGTGTAGAACTAATACATTTTGTGCCAAGAAAATTAATGGGCATAGTGCTAGACGCTTAAGAGTGTCACTAATTATTCACGTGATTTGTGGCATCCCTTCTTCACAAAGGTATGGGGGCTATAACTGGGAAAATCTTTCACATTTCTCTCTTGGAAAACATGCAGTGAGGAACTCAGCGGGCTCACAAACAAGCCCAACCCTCTTAATTTCAGTATACCCAGAACACTATTCCAGCTCCCAAAAATATTCTAGTACTTCCAGTGTTTGTGCGCTGAGGACAGACCGGAAGGCTTGGGCGTTCCTGTATGTGAACCACTTTTTTTGTGTGTGTGTGCGTGTTTTGCAAGCCAGAATTGTGTAAGGCCGATCCCACTTTTAGCTTCCATACCATGAATGCAAAGGCGTACCCAGAAGAGTTTTTTTAGCGGGAGGCAAATGTTTTCTAACCACACAGCTCTGAGTCCGGCATGGTATGTTTGCAAGGCCCAAGAGGCACAAATGGACATGCAGGGCTTCCCATGGTTTTGCAAAGAAATGAGGCCTTTCTCTTGCTTTTCCCCTGCCCTTCCTCTTTCTTTTTGGTTCTTCTTGGCCAGCATTTAAATGAATAAAGGAGAGGGAAGAAATGACAGGAGGTATAGATGTTGTGGAAAAGTGTCATGTTGGTGGCAAGGAATATATATTTTTTTTTTACTTTCAGAAGTTACTGGAGAGTGTGAGATTACCAGATGAGGTTCATTGATATAAAAGTGGAAAACTTTGTGCCTATGTGGCCTCTCTTAAAGGAGAAGCAGCTTTTCATATACACAGACATATGAGTCACTGGAGCTGACCACAGAAACAAAATATTAAAGTAAAACATAGTAAATAAAATGTCACCTTGTTTAGCCCTGAGATAACACTTTCATTTTCTGGACAGGTTACAATTTTAGTTTGGTTTAATGAGAGGCCTTGATGAACATGCCAAGTTTTGTCATTGTTAGTATTTCCATATTTTGAAAAGAAAAAACTCTCCTGGATAGCCTATATTTTAGAATTGTTTTTCTCTTGAGGTAGTTATTTTATTTTTGTGATAGTTTGTAGATTTCTTCCATGTACTGTTACCAGCATCATCTCCAAAATTAAAGTCTAGGTGGCCAAAACTAGCTGAGTGATAGCAGCTTAGGATATTTTTGCCATTTCTCATAAGTGTGTCTGGGCAGTGTGAATTCATATTTTTTTAAGGGGGGACCAGTGTTCTTCACTTTTTCTGTATTCCCACTGCAAGTACAGGAAGTCAGCAGCTACTGTCAAAAGAAACTAGAATTAGTAGGAATACTGTTATGCTTTTGTCTTTTATTAGACAAAAAAAATATGTTTGGCACCATCATAATCAAATGGAGTGTGTTCATTCCTGTAAAGCATGTAAAACGTATTACCAGAAAAATAACTGATGTCTGTGGAAATGCAACACACATTTAGATATTTGAGTGAAAACATACTGAAAGACAAAGAAGAAACTCCACCTTTAAAGCCAGCCTACTCAGCAAAGACCTTCAGAGGGTTCCTAAACTGGAGCCAGAGAAAACGGGCTCAAGTGGTGAGGGGGATCCAAATTGAGTCCCAAAGGGGTATGAGCACAGAAGGAGTAAGTAGGCTGAATACTGTTATGTCAAAGATCCTGAAAATGTTCACATTTTTCAAACTCTTGGGAAAAAGTCCAAGTTAGATTGAAAATGCTTAAATGAGCAGCCGTAAGCTTAATTTGGACTCAGAGTCACCAATTAGAAAACCTCTCTCTTGTTAAACACCAGCCTCTTAATTAGACAATCTTTCCTTTTTGTTTTCTAGCATCAACAAAATGGATACATTAGTGCCATAAGAAGCTGCCTTAGGAGGATTAGCTAAAGGAAACTACATATTAAACTTCACCTTTTAATTAACTTTTAATTAATTGCTCTCACAACAGAAAGCAGTCACAGAGGGACTCCAAGATTCAGGATTTACCTAAGGTCTATAACGGATTTTGGGGAAAAAAACCCAACCCACCAGTTTCTTTGCTACACATCCCTTTCAGCTTCACTCATAGCTTGGGCAGTGGAGTCGTTGTTGGATATTTAAAAGGAAGAAAAGCCTAAAAAAGTTAGATGTGTAAGTAATTATATAAACATGCCATCTTTGTTTTTGTCAGTTTTGGTTACTGGGAAGCATATTTTCCTTATTTAGCATTGCCTTTGTGCAGTTATAATAAGCCAAAGGGGGAAAAAAAAAAAAAGCAGCAGCAGTGAGGGAGGGAGGGAGCACAGAGATCATGGACACTGGCAGGATGCTCTGGCTGCTGGCAGCCTGGCTGAGCCATCCCCACATCCATGGCATTCCCTGATCACGGCCATCAGGTGGAGGTGAGGCTCTCTAGCCGGGAGAGTAATCACACTTGGCATTTGCTGTCAGGAAGACAACTTTGGTACTGAGACTAGAGATCATTAGGAATGAAACATCAAATGCTGGAAAACAAATGGATGCTTAATCTCCAATGAAAGAGAACATCAGGAAAACATGGCTTTTGTGGGTTTGGGTACCTGATGTGCTTGGAATTGGCAGAATTTTTCCTGAGTTGCATTCCCTGTCCTTCAGACCCATGGTGGTCTGTAGCTGCTGTAAAAGGCAGCAAATCTCTCCTGCTGTGTAAGGAGCAAGCAGGCAGCAAGGCTGAATTTGTCACAATTCCATGTGCATCCAGCTTTTCTTGAAATCAGAGGCAGACCTAGACACACGCTGGATTTGGCCCGCTGCTTTTAATTTAAGGCATCTTGGCAGTAGGACGCAGGATGGGAATAAATCCCCTGCATCCCATGGACTGCACATATGACACCACATCCTGGGGCTTCAGGGGCCCAGGGCCATCTTCTTGTCACCTGCACCCTACATCTCTGGAAAGAGGGAGTTTGCAGCTGGGCAGCGTGGAGCCACATCCCACAATGAGAACTGGTTCAGTGCAGTCAGATCAGAAGCAAACAAACTCAGAGGAAACGGCGGTGTTCCTTAAAACCCACGCAGTTCCAGGACACCCTGCCCTTGCTGTTTGCCTGCCCTCCTCTAGCTGTTGTCTGCAAACATTTGCTCGCACACATTTTTGTCAGCACAATAGCCTTTCTTACAGTGAGCTTCCGCATGAGCAGCCAAGACAAAGGCATCTGCAAGCAAACTGAAATATTAATTGTTGCCTTTTGCCCAGCTGAGTGTTCGCCTTCCAACATTTGTCTTTGTGACACTCAGGGACTGCCCAGAACTGTGGGATGTCCTTTTGCAGCCTGCCCCAGGCTGGGCGATGCCCACCAGTGGGACCTCCTTCCCAGCCACTTGGCCGCCGCCTTGGCAGCAGCCCCCAAGCTGAAGAATTTTGGGGTCCCTTGGCAAGCCTGCATGCATAGCTTTAGGCTGGCTGCTGTGCTTGGCAGCTGGGGCTTCGCTCTCTTCCCCCACCACAGCCAGACCGCCTGAGAGTTGGGCAAATGGGACCCTAGAAAAACTTGCCCTGAGCTTGCAGGGACTGCCCAGGGGTTGCACCCACACCAGGCCCCAGCAGAGGGGTTCTCTTAAAGTCCACCAGTGCTAGTGGTTATTACATCCTAGCATGGATGGCTGGAGGCATGCTGGGTCCCCATGAGTCCTGCACCTCTCTTATGCCTGGACCTTTGTTTCCTACTCCTCCCCATCCTCATATCCCTATTTATTAGATTAGGACTTTAGGGGGTCACTTTATCGGGAGCCTCCGGTATTTATGGGCTCTGGCTAAATACCCAGAAAGCTTATGACCTGTCTAAACACCTGTTTCAACTCTACAAGGGACTCAGCACACAGTCTGCTGCCAGGCTGCTCTCCTTTCAATCCAAATCTACTTGCTGTGAAGCATCCTCATCCCATCTTAATTGTTCATTTCATCTCTCTCATACCCAGGTGGGGCTCCTCATTCACTCATTGAAGGTTTTATAATCAATTAATTATACATTGATTCTGTTAAGCTCACGATCCCTGTCACATTACCAGCTTTCAGGGGAGACAGTACATGACAAGCTGGGTGAGAAGCCATGGAGGTGTAGCTCCAAGACAGGTCTGCGCTTTTGCAGTGACCACCCTCACCCACAGATCCTTGGGATCCTCTTCCATCCTATCAGCCACTGAACCAGATCCACACCCATGTGACCAACATGTTCATGTCTCACATATAATTCACACATAATCAAATCATGAGCAATCTAACCAAGCAGTTTGCAGTCCTAGGCTTAATAACCTTCATTATGCAAAAAAACATGCAAAAAGGAATATTTTCAGAGAATAAACAAGTCACAAGCAAGAAAAAAGTGTCTGTAATTGTCAGATAATTTATCCTCAATGAATAATTCCACCATTTCTAATAATAATAATTTATTATTTATAATATACACACTGACATAGGTGTACACGGTGCTTCAACGAAGATAATTACAATAATTTTGCTTATAACTTATTGGTTTAATGAGATAAGCACAAAATGTAGTTTTTCTGCTCACTGCATTACAGAAATTGTTTTTGCAACACATAGTGGGCTCAGAGGCGTCTATCCAAAATTTTACAAAGGTTCTGTACAGCTCTCAGTGGTATAATATAGCTTTAAATAATTTTTTTAAATGCCTCCTTTGACACATCTTAGATATCAATTCTGATATTTGCCTCCTTTAAGTGCTTTCTGACGGAGTCATTCAAATTGATAGCCCATCTTTCTGTAGGTTGCATACTTAATCACAATGAAATAACAGCTCATAATAAAGACACAAATTAGACCTGATTTTACAAATTTTTCTTGTAGGATCCAGTGTTCATTTTGTTTAAACCAGAGAACAAATAGTATGCTTTCAAAATGGAGGCTTACTAGAAACTAATATATGAAGACTTCTATAAAAAAAATTCAAATAGAAGCTTGGAACACCCAACCCACAATTGTTTAAAAATTATGCAAAACCTGAGGTTTACCTGTATCTTTAAGTGACTTTCACCCCTTTATTAAAACAAAACAAAACAAAACAAAACAAAACAAAAAAACAAAACAAAAAAAAAAACCCAAAAAAACCACTTGGAATTTTTTTTCTGCCTGATTCAGTCTGAGTATTACACAGGATTTTGCAGAGTAGCAAAATGAGACATGAACGGAAAAGATCCTTGGAATTTGTTCCCACGGCACAGCTCAAGCCATACTCCAAGAGATGCTCTGGATATTTTAGAGAAAGAATGCCTATTATCTCTTTTCAGGGCTCAATGCATTTCACCTAAAAATGTGCTGGCAATATGCTGTCAAGCAGATCAGTTGCATATTGTTTCTCTTGTTTCGCCAAGCACTTGTACGGTCGCAGAATTTCCACAGAACTGTTCTCATAAAAATCATGGTTTATTTGTAAGGACAGTATCTCATGTAATGACCTCTGCAAAATGTACAATCCCCAGCAACATGCCTAGCAGGAGGATTCCTAACTTAGCCTCTCACTCTGTGGAGCTCTAAAGCCTGTGCTTGCTTTCAGAATGAAAACAGACGCATCGAAGTCGGTGAGATAACTCATGTGCTTACACATTTAATGCATGCTTACATACTGCAGTGAATCAGCCTCAGCAATGTTAAATAATTCCTTAAACAAACTTCCGAAAAGGATTTTTTTTTCAATTACAAAATTGCACAGCATTGGGTTCTTTAAAACTCTTTTAGAAAAAAAATATTTACTTTTTATTTGAAAATGCTCATATTTTTTTGATTTGGCATCAGTGTTTTAAAAAGCGACAACAAACTCACATATATTTAGCTCTTATTAATTATGGGGAGGAAAAATTTAATTTCCTGACTGTGTTTCCCATGTACACACGAGCCCCATGAGTTAGTGGCAACCTCCGCAGCTGCTTGGGAGAAGCATTTAACGACACACACAGCACCGGCGCAGATCTGCCGGCCCGGGGAGCTGAGAGAGTGTCATTAGAGGCTGGCTGAGGCAAAGTACCACAAGGCAGCTTTTATAGCTAAAAAACCTTACAGCCACAAAGCATGGGCATTTATTTAATTGGTTACTGAAGAAATAGGCTGGGACAAAGTTCCAGAAATCAAGGAGGCATGAGGCTGCGAAACCTGCAGTCACTATGGGGAAGGGGAAGACGTCATCTGTGTTTCAAAGGTCCCAAGTCCTCTACTGAACTTCTCAATGCTTGCAGGACACACAGTAGCTGGGGTGTACTAGGAAGGGCGGGAAGTGATGATAGGTTCACTGTGCATTCTCTTCCTTCTTTTGTTCTGGACGCAATTTCAGTGGACTATTTAATTTTCAAAGTGGACTTCAAAAGTAAAAAGAAATATTAATTAAAAAATAGTTGGTTACAAATATTCCTGTTTTATCTTTTTTTTTTTTCCCTAGTGATGTATAGGCTACAGTGTGAAGATTTTTTGTGAAATTAATAATTATCCTTCATTTAACTTGCTCATGTTCACATTGCTTTTTGACCAACACACTATTGACATGAGAAAATATGCAGTGTTGTCAACTAAAATTATTTTAAATACAGCTGGTGATACTGATGCATATCCTACAAGTAGACATATATGAACTGGTTTAAATCTTGCTTCAATTAGTTTTCCTTAATTTAGTAAATTATCAGTTCCAAATAAATCTATATAAATTCCACCCTGAAGTCCTAAATCCTTGGGCAGCTCTTCACCCACAATGACTGGGACTTAAGCTCATACTTTGCAAATTCCACAGAACACCTGGATGAAATTACTCTACTTTATATTTCCCCATTTTGTTACTCATACCATCTATGGTGTTTGGCTTCCCAAACATTCAGAGTTCAAAACATGTTTTTGTCCCTACAGTACTGATTGCCCATGAGAACTTTTAACAACTACATTAAAAAAGCATGTCTAGTCTTAAAAGCTCATGAAGGTAGGAAAATTCTTATGTTTGGTGTAAGAGAAAATTCAAGGGTTAGGTGTACAACTTCAGTATGACAAACCTCTGATTCTGGAAGGAAGAAGGAAAAAAAGAGAAGGGGAAGACAAATGGGAATGGGATGGGAATGGGAAGGAGAAAAGAGACACAGAGAGAGGAAGGGAGGGAGGGAAGAAGGAAAGGAGGTCTATCTGCCTCTTACTGAAATACCAGAGAACCTACCCAAGAGAATAACTGCAGAAGTTATTGTTCTTTTATTGTTTGTTGAAAATTCCACTCAGAATGACAGTTACATTTTCAACAGGAGTTCTTCTAAATTTGATCCACTTCTTACGTCATTGTATCTAACCTTCTTCGCAGATTTTGCTGTGTTTATTTCAGTGTGCAAAGAATCATCTATCATGCTTCTTATCTTTAAAAGCTGTTTATATCAAGGAAATTAAATTTGCATCTATATTTTTACTGGAAATAGGCATGTCACTGCCGTGGGAATGTTATTCATGCAAGTTTTGTGTTGGTAGGCACTACAACACAAGGGAAATTAATTGGTTCATTTAAAAGGAAATAAGCTTCTCATCCACTGCAGAGTCTCCATAATAACATTTTAAGAATTATTCCAAAAAGTGGGAATACATAAAGTTAAGAACATATTATCTCATCCTGAAGAAAAATAGTCTGTAGAAATGAAGAAATTAGTTGCTTCTGTTACAGCCCAAGTTTTCCATTCCTGCTAAATGTAATGTAATCTACAATGATCCAGTGAATAAATGCTAGCTTTTTTCTTTTTCAATTTTGTATGCATAGCATTCTCCAGTCAAAATGCAGATTCCCCGAGGACTTGGGCTGCTTTACAGTCCCTGCCTGTGGAGATCCCTCAGAAATAACATCCCTGGTCCCCAGTAACAGCTAGTCCAAGCTGAGGGGTTATACTATTGATCCCACCATCTTGTAATTTCCTGGCAAAATTCTTCCTTGTGTCTGATTTGGACCATACCACACCTGGAGTAGGCTTCATAAAGTGAGTGAGAAAGAAAGTAGGAGCAAGATTGCAGATGTAACATTCCTTGTTTCTGGGCCACTGCCTCTGCATTTTCTCCACCTGCAGCCTTAGGAGGGACTGGGCTTGGCTTCTGATGGACACCCTGAGATGGTAAGAAAGCGGACACTGGAAATGCACTGTCTGCTCTCAGCAACATTCAGTTTGGGCTCTACTGGCACCCAAGAGCCCTCCAAGCCTACAGGGCACAATAGGCCTGCACATCTGCTTCAAAACTTCTTGGCTCATCTTTCACTACTCTCCTTCAAGAAAGGGTGGACCTTCTGCTTGACATATCCCATGTGGGGAGGAAATGCCCTAACAGGAGGTGAAGGAGCCTGGGATCCCTGACACTATGCAGGAATATGTTTGCAAGTAATCAAAGGGCCCCAAAATCCTTGTATTTAAATTGATGCCAACCTCATTCCTGTTTTCAACCTCTGCACAGATGGAGGCACTAGGAAGGTGTCTGGTCGAGAGTGTATTTTTGAAGTCACCAGCTGAATGTGGTACCAGCATCAAATGTGGTTGTGAGGAGACGGTACCCTACACATAGCGTGGGATGGGAACACTAAGAATGACATCCCCAACTCTCCACTGGCTTTCTGGGCATAGGCAGGCCTTTGGAAATCCTCCAAACTGGTTCTGGGGTTTTGTCAATGTGGAGGACAGGGTCCAGGAAGGAGAGAAACCACAGAAAAGAAATCACAGATGTAGTGTTAGTGGGTTGTTAGCCTTGCTGTTTGTTGGAAGCAGCCACCCCACGCCTCAGCTGAGTGCCCAGTGCAGATGCCTTGGGGACAAGTGGATGTGTAAGGAAAGGGTGACCATTCGCCTGTCCATGTAACACATCCTCCAGTGGGACTGCTGCCGTTGGCAAGGATTTACATGAGCCAGCCTCAGGCTTGGTGCTTTTTTTCCCATGGAGTTGCTGAAGTCCCTTTGGAATATTAAAAGCCACATCATGGTGCTATACATATTAATGTGTGAGGATTTTTTTTTTCTATTGTCTGTACCTTTCAGTCTAAGTCTGACTGACAGCCTTATCTATAATATCCTAGTCTCATTTTCAGATAGGCCACTCTTCCTCTTTGGTAACACACTTTTTTTGTTTTGTTTTGTTTTGTTTGGTATTACTGAATTTCCAGTTTGGTTATTTTTATATTACATGATGTAGAGCTGACAAATTGTACCTGTTTGTTATCTTGACAATTTAATATTGATTGCATTCCTAGATGCAGAATCCAGAATACATTTGATTGATGAAAAAGCCAGAAATGTTGGTATTTTAGGAAGACCGATTTGTAAAAGTGGAAGACATATGGCTTTTAATGTGAGTGTTAGTATATCTATAATTTTAATCTAAGGTCAATGTACTAGTTAACATTGTTTTTAATAAAATATGCCACTGAAATGTACAAAAGCAGGATTTTTTCTGTTTTAATTTTATTTTTATACTACTATACTGTACAAATTTTTTGTTCTGCTACAGAGGGGCTATTGCTGGAATATTTTTCTTATTTGATAGTCAAATCAAATAAATAAGACCAAAATGGTAGATAAGAGGAAAAAAATAGTGACTTTTTTCTCTTCCCTAGTAGCCATGTTTGCAGCCATATTTGTTTTAAGTAGCCTTGGGCAAAAAGTTATGTGCCTCATTAATCTAAATCAACCTTGCAGGATTTTATGGCAACTGTTGTTGCTGTTGCCACATTATGTATGCTTTTTCCTTTTGTTCTTCAATATAGTGCTTATGAAGCTAAGGAACAATTGTCACTTCCTATTATGTGAACTAAATGTACGAGAATTGATGGGGCTTTCTACCTAATGTTGTTAGCCTGAACCTGGTTTGTTTATTTAATGAACAAAATGTCACAGTGTATCTGCATCCTCCTGACATCTGAAACAGTGGCAGCTGCTGGTGGCAGATTTCCTGCAACTTGGGTGCAGAATTAACCAATTCAATTTGCATGTTATCCAAAAAAGGAGGGAGGAGAGAAAGAGAGAGAGAAGGGTAGAGAGAGAGAGAGAGAGAGAGAGAGGGAGAGGGAGAGGGGCAAGATTCTCTTTTGAAAACATTCTTTTAAAAAGCATGTATTTTGTGCACAGATGTCCTGAGGACTATTGTATTGTGGGGGGTGGGGAGGAGCCAGTCTAATCCTGACACATAACCTACTTCAGCACAAGTAGATTTAGGGACTTTCATTGAGATTCAGGGTTTAAATATGATGGCATTACCAGATAGATACTGTGTTGGTAAATAAAAACTCTGCAGGAGTGTTTCAAAAACTTGAACTTATTGCCTGCATCCTCTTATAGCAGGCTCTGTTAAACAGGAGACACTGATTTTGCAGCCATGACACCTAAAGATACATTTTATGCCTTCTTAAAGTTGGAATTTATAGACATAAATAAATTGTGATAACGAATTTTTAGAAAGTGACAAAATCTGTGGGAATCACTAAAGACACATCTAATTGCTAATCCTAATAATAATTGCTAAATTGCAGTGTTTTGTCACAGGCATCCTGAAGCTTGGAATCATTGGTGGAGAATAATGTTTACTGGGCAGCAGAAATTTTCAAACAAAGGTAAAACCTCATCAAGATTTGTCCAGATTTACCTGTTCAGTGGGAAGGTAATGCTGGATCTACACAGGCTCCAATCCAAGGAACAGAAAAGGCAGCCACCGAGGTTCCGTGTTTAGGGTGTCATGCACATCCCTCACTGTGGCCAACACCATCATCACACTGCATATGCAAAGAAAAGAAAACACAATCTTTGGGTATATTACGTGACAGTGCAGGGATCTGAACGACTTGGTGGAAGGCCCAGTTATGAGTATGTCTGGCAATTAAAAATAATTGGGAAGCAGGTTTGCCACTAACTCTTCCAAGAATGCCAGTTATGATATAATGATGTTTCATTAGACATGCTGAAAGCTGTGAGCTCCGTATGGCAATGGCAATTAGGAAGGATCATAAAGAAGGAAAAAAAAGAAGAAGAAGAAGAAACATTAAAAATATCCCAGCTAAGATTAGCATAGCATTTAATGGCCACTTCATTAGCTAATTGATTTCTTATTAGTTACAGGGAATAGCCCAGTTAGGGGCTCTGCACAGCTAATTAACAGCATTTACACAATTAGTCAGTTGCTCATTTTGTAACCAAACATTCTTGGAATCAACTGTGGCTGTGATGCTCTGGGCCATTTGATTAATTTTATTTTATTTTTTGCTAATATTGGCTTAACCTTCAAATAAAAAATTCATTCCCTAGGGCTCCACCATATTTAATCACAACATTATACAAACAGAAAAAAAGCTACGTCACACAATCTTAGGACATGAATCGGTTCCTCTTTCTTTTATTTGCAAGTTGTTTTATTGGCCCCATGAAGTCAATAGCATTCAAGAAACAGAATTGTCTGTCTTCTCTCCTGACAGCTGAGTTTTTGCCCATCAAACATTATTATTATTTTGCAATTGGCAAATGGAACACATACATTTTTTTTTGTCTTATATATTGAGAGAAGAATGCAGGAGGTCTGGCTGTGATATTTATTTCTTATGCAGTTGCTTCCTCCTGCAAAAGAAATGTATTTAGTAGAAAATTTGCCATTTAATAAAAAGCATGTTTTCACATTAGTTTATACCTCAAATTAAGGGTGAATGAGGAAAATCGCATGATGTTATAAAGGTCAGTAAGGGACAGGCTGGATTTATGTGACACTTTGTTAGCAGCTCTGAGAAAATTGAGGACCAAGAACATAATAAATAACAATAATAGCATTTAATAAAACAAACAAAAAGAAACTTGTCTGTTCATTTTCAGTTTATGATGGCACTCCATAATCTCATAGCACCCAATTATTATTCTGGCAAACCCAATTTCCTTTTTGCTCCCCAGACTCCTATGTACCAAGCAGAGCCAAACTCTGATCTCGCTGTAGGCGGTAATGATATCCCCCCGATACAGGGGCTCTCCTGTGAGACAGAAGCCTTTTAGCATTGTTGCATATAGGCTGTTAGCACTGTAAGAAGATGTTGCATATGTGAGCAGAAGGTCAATGTCTTCACATGCCAGTTTTCATGGGCACATTGGGATTCTGTATGAAATTACCATACGCTAATTAAATAAAACCAAAACCTCATGATGATCGATCAGGCCAGAGATGATGCCTAATCATCAATATATTAATTATTATGCTTTAGGTTTCTTTCATTTCACTTATCTTTTTTTTTCCTCTTTAATGTTTCCTTACAATAAGTAAAAAATGGGAAATTATTTTCGTTTACCATTACTGTATTAATTGCAACTAATGGAAAAACACTCTCTCAGACACATAATGGCAATTATTCCACTTCTCCTGTTTTTTTATTTTTCCTTAATGAGAATTTATTTTTTAAGTGTGTCTGCAAACAGTGAACTATAATGAATGGTCATTTCAGTGCTGTAGTTTTTTCTCATTTACATAGATAATATGTTCTCTTTCCTCCCACATTGTTTCTTGTTTTGTTGATAATGCACATCTTGTTTAGTTGCTTCAAAGGATTGTGAGAATCAAGAAAATTTCCACATTACCTAATTTTAAATTTCTTAATTGTGAGCAGCATATACAGCACTCACACTGAACTTCTTTGTGGTCCTCTCAAATATAGCAGAAACCCAGCCACGGATTCATGAGGTTTTGCTAATTCCAGTATATTGGTGAAAGTGAGCATTTAGGTGTCTATGGAGTTGTGCTATTAACCTCTACAAGATCAGTAGAAGGAGAGGAGGAATTAGGAGCTGGTTGTCTTGTCTCCAGCTCTTTTACTCCAGCTTCTGCTGGAGATGGGTTTCTACCGTGTTCATTTAGTTCCTGCCGTTTGCTTCTCTTCTTGGATTACCTGGATGCGCATACCTGTAGCAGCTGCTCATGTATTCCAAAGAATGACTAAAGGTAATCCACAATGTCCACAGCTGACAGCCACAATTCTCCTGCTTTTCCTTTTCAGGCATAAATGCTACACACTTCCCTGCTCCTTCCCATTTCAGCAAATGAGTATTTCAAGGTATCTTCTCAAAGTCTTCCTGTTAGAAACCAAGACAAACCAAAATCAATCCCTGAAATTCTTCTCTGTCACCAAGATATCTATCCTGCAGGAAACTTCACCTACACGTGCCTGTGCAGGATTCAGACAACAGAATTTATACAGCAGCACTTGCATGATCCAAGTAGTTGGTTTGAAATGCAAAGGAAAATCATTGCTGTTCTCCTAATAGCCTTTTCCTGAAAGGGAAAAATATATTTAATTTCCTCTGCTTATGATGACTTAGAAACTATTTTTTTATATGATGTCTGTTAAGCTGTGTTACCCGAGTCAACAGCTCTCCACTTGGGCACTGTAAGTACAGTAGAAGCAGCTGACTGAATTTCTGTCTCATATGGTAATTTTGTGATCTGCATCGCCCAGCAGCTTCTTGTGTTTGTTTTGGTGAGTTTGAAACTCTCACTCCATTAAGAATAAACATACAATTTCTCAGTCAATTAAAAAAAAATTCAACGGTACCCTTGTAAGCATCAGTTCATCCGAATTTGTCCCACCATTTGTTTTCAAAATGCCTGCCTTGTTTTCCAAGAGCTCGAATGCCTGGACTGGTCTTGGTGCTCTCGTCAAAGCATCATGACTACTGGCAAACACAGAAACAGATATTTAGCAGGTAATCTGATCTGGTGCTTCTAAGCTAGCCTGTGCAGCTCTGTCCCATTGCCCCTGTGCAGAGATGACTGTGTTTTGTTATTTCAATAGTACAGATATTAAGGAGGGTAATTTAACCATCCTTTAGGGAACTTGGGAAATTAAAGGGATATTTTTGGCTCTGTTGCACAGAAACTCTGTATCTCCTTGCCTCAATTTCTCCTTCTGTAAAATGATAATGTTAAAACCCTGACTAGACCACCTTGAAAGTGCACACAGGATGCAGCATTGCTGTTTAAGTCTGTGTGATGGACTCTAAGCCCTGCTGGCCATCAGCTGGTGCATGCTGGTTCTATAGGACACACTGCCAGCATCTCAGTGTTGGCTCAGTCTGCTGGCACAGACTGAGGGTCATGCAGACAATATTTGACATTGCTAGCAGTGGTCAACAGGACACACTGTGATATTTTTTCCCCCAGTAGGAATTATGGTTACTCTCCAAAGAACGGAAAGAGGAAAAGCTGTTGTGCTTCCTCTTTTTTCTCCCCACCCCCCACTATCTTTTTGCTGAGGGTTAAACGTTACTTGGGGAAAAATCACTTTGCTTCCATGGTTCACTTCCTGAAACCTAACCTTGTCCCAGTCCTTATTCCCTATTTAAAAAGAGACAGTGCAGCAGTTTTTAATGATTAAAGGGATCTGTCTGTGTGTGTGACAAGTAGGGTTTGTCAGCCTTTAGACTGCAAAATCACCTACTCTCTGCTCAAGAGCTGGCTGTGCTATGCCGTTTCTGGAAAGACATTACTAAACATAATTTTAAAGGTGAAGCAACATTATTATGATTTTTTGCACTGGTTTTGGCTGGGGCTGGTTTTCTTTGCAGTGGCTAATATGGGGCTGTGGGTGTACCTGGGAACACCCAGATTTTAAACTTTTTCCAATACCCATGATAACTTGCAATGTAGTCAGCATTGGCAATTTTCAGAGGCTGATTAGGGGTGAAAGAAGGGGAAGAAGGGGGACATTTTGAACAAAAGGCTGAACGATGCTTGGTTGACAGCTTGGGTGAAACTATGACATTATCTCATCAAATACTGTGGAAAAGGTCTTGTTGGAAGGAAGAATTAGCCATTCCACAGACCCCCTGCAAATGTCAGACCTGGGAAACTAGTATCCATCCCAAGAATCAAAGAAAGCAGTCTAAACTCAATAAAGAACATGAAACTCTAACATCTCAATTCAGGATAAACCAGAAAATGGACAAGTATGCAAAAACTATTTCTGAACCACATAAAATATACAGAGTCAACAAATGATGCATTAAAACTGACAGCACAAATATATGCTGACTTCCCTTCCGATGCCTTGCTTACCACACTGTCTCTCCCAGTAATACTTTCCTTCACTCTACTGATACAATCAATGTCTGAAAAAAATAAAGTAACAAAACAGAGAGGGCAAAAAGAATTTGGGATTTAACTCTACTTGGCAGGAAAGTCAGTGATGAGCAGCAAAGCCCAATGATTCTCAGTGCAGCACACAGAAGGTTGTAGGCATGATGCTAAATGTATATATAGTAGAAAGGAAAACCATAAGAGTGAAATAATTATCTTGTGGTACAGGCTGTGTTGTGTAGGTGAACAAAGAAGGAAGAAATCTTCCTACACTCTAAGGAAGGTCTCATATGGACCTGCTGTGCGCCACACATACTTGCCAAGGAATGGCCATTGCTCCAGTTTGACCTGTCAGGCTGCAAAAGCAGCATGATTTCAACCTTTAATCCTGCAGAAGCTGAGCCATAAAGCTGCCTGGATACACATGAAACTTCATCTTTCTGCTGAATCAATCTCTTCTACAACCTGTGAGGAAAGTAAGGGAACTGAGCCTATTTCCTAACTATGTTTGTCTGAAATTCAATGATATATTTATGGAGGATTTGAACAGCCTAAATTCCAGAGGGCAACCCAGCCCCTCAGCGTGCGATGTTCCCGAAGACCCCCACTGAGGAACCAGAGAACCTGCTGGCAAACAACCAGATGGGGAGCATCTTTGGCAAGGAATGAACTTGTGGTCCCTTAGCTGCTCTCTGAGGGCTCTGAGAAGTCTGATGCCCGTCTATAGCAGCTGAGCCCTGGTTGCTCCCTGATCCAGTCCAATAAGTGATGTAGGAGGAAACCCAAAAAGGCAGAAGTTCTTGATGACCAAGGCACGAAGTCTTATACTTTTTATGCAATCAGAAGGCGCAAAGTTTCATGCTCCTTTAAAATAAACCATTCTAGAATGGGTCTGGGTGGACTTGCTGTCAGCAGAGGAATATGTAGTGCCAGGGAAGGCTCTAATCCCCTCTGAGCAGTTGCTTCTGCCATGCCTAGCATTTATGACCCAGGACTGCATAGCTCCAGAGACCACAGACAGAATGAAGATGCACCCAAATGCTGTCCAGAAGTGAGCTGCTCGTGAGGTAAATGGCATTGGGCAGACTGTTTTTGTTTAAGGGAATTTTTGTCTCTCTTGTGGAGAGGAAAGGCTGGTTAACTAGTCTCAGAAGTAATCATAGCAGATGGAAACTAGTTTTTTTGAGATATGGGCTGCTTAGGCTGGTCTGAAAGGTATTGAACTAAACAACAACAAAAGGACAAGCTGGTGGAGGAAAGAGAAAGCAGAAAAATCAAGATACCCAGAACAAAACTAATCAAGGTGCCAGAGACCTGAAGAAAAGTCTCTAATCGCTTCCAGGATTGCAAGGATCCCTGTAATAAGCAAAAGGAAAGGGACTTGCTCACTGATCAGTGCACACACACTCCCATTTGGTATTATAAGCCACCGGAAGGAAAACTGACATGACTGGAATGTTAAAATCAATGGTATGAAACTTTTATTCAAGGACTGATGGAATTTGCATAAAAGAACAGAGAAAGGCGGTCTACATTGAAAATAGCAACAGCTGCCTCTGAATCACTGCCAAGTACTCTTAAATGCTTATGGGCTGTTGTTCCAAAACACAAAGCAGAAGATGGGGAGCTGCTGGTGCCTATTGCTGACTGCCAAATCACACTAGAGAGCAGGATGACTGGCTGCCTAAACACCCTTCTATCAGGTGTAGGAAAAGAAAAGCTGTGCTATTGGGGAGGATTTCAGTCTGAATGACACGTGTTGGAAATCTCATGCTGCCAAGTACTAAAATACCCTTGAAATTCTGCAAAATTTTAGGTGACAATATTCCAGCTGAGAAGGGGTGAAAACCAACACAGGGCAATTTGTTGTCAATCATTTGTTGAGGCCAATGGGATCTGGCTTCATCTTTACAGACAGAAGCTGAGCTGAGAAGTAGAAGTCAGTTGCTGTTGAGGCTTGGATTTACTATGTCTATTTATGCAAACAACATAAAGTTCACATTAGCAATAAATTTGCTTAGAGTTTCTAAGTGTCCCATTCCACAAAAAAAGTATAGTTAAGATACTTATAGTTAAGATATGAGTCAGCATAGAAGATCTGAAAAGGTAAAATATGAAAGACTGAATTATTTTATAATTTTTTATAAAATACCCGAGTGCTAAAAACATAAAGTCAATAAAGGAGGTTTAAAAGCAGCCAAGTACATAAGGGAAGAAAAAGCATTCATAGCAATTAAAAACAGTATACGGAAAAAAGAAAAGTGAATAGCAGTAAGGATAATTATGACATTAGGAAAACTGATGAGGAAAGAAAAAGGATGCAAAGGGAAAGCTATAGCCAGCAGCAGTGCAATGAGTTTTTGAGTATCTGAAGAGCAAAAGGAATCTTAATAAAAGTGTTGTTTCACTAATGACTTAGCTATGGCAGAGCTGTCACTAAGTAACTGAAATATTCAATAAACCTTTCTATATCCTGACTGGAGGAAGAGAGAAGAAAACAGATAATGTACTTAAGTCATGCAATAGTAATAAAATAGGTCCCTCTTTCACAGTGTGTAAAGATGGTGTTAAATTACAGTTACCAAAATAGTACTTTTCATATTATCATGTCCAAGAGTTTCAGGCCGTGAGCTAAGAAGCATGATGGATCATTAATGCTGAGTTTCAGCAAATTCTGGGAAATAGAAAGATTTCAGAAAAAAGTAGATACACTCATATTTAGTAAAAGCAGAAGAGGTACCTCAAGTAATCAAAACTGCTGGATAGCATTCCTTGACAAAGTAATGGAAGACCATATATGGGACCAGATTAATAATCATTTAAAGGGATAAAATGTCATTAATAATTATTTATAGAAGAATCTTGTCAGACTAGCTCAGGATAAATTTTAATGTGATTACAACTTTGGTTTATAGAAGCAATAGCATTTGTAGTGTAATAAAATTCCAGCATTATTGCATATAGGACTACATATCTTGAATAACAAATCAGAATGTTATAAATTCAATGTTATACAATAAATAGACTGAAAGTGAATTCAGTGGTGTGTCCAAATCTAACTGTAAACAGGGAGTTTCCCTCAAGAAGGTACAGGTACATTCCCTGATATTTTTTTTCTCTTTCTTGTTGTTCCCCATTATTAGCAATAATTTGAGGATCAAGGAAGGAGTTCCTAGCAGCTGAGACAATGATTTGGAGAAAGAGCCACTGATAGAGAGAGAAAATCCTGAACCTGGTCAAACCAGAAGTGTTTAGGGATGACTGAATGTGGAATGACCAGTCTGGGAAGAGAACATGAAATTTGCACTTCCAGGAGAGCTCTGCTTGAAGTAGAAAATTTTGGAAGTGGCATTTGTATTTGTGGCCTGGATCAGAGTCACCTGAGTATGACCTCCCAGCATGGCACTAAGGCCAGAAGGGCTAAATCTGCTCCTGCAAAAAGGGAGTGGGCTACTGCCGCTGTTCTGGGGCTGTGCTTGTTGGGGTCCACGGTCCAGATCCAGTGCTCAAAATTCAAAAAGGTTGTAAAAAAAATTGGTGTGAGTTCAGAGAGGAGCTCTGAGAATAATTAAAGGATAGCTAATAGAGAAAGAAGCTTTGAAGAGAGAAGGTTAGTAGTGGCTTGATCAGAGCCTGTAAGTACCTCCACAAGGAAAAGATGTAGGCAATACAGGGCTTTCAGTCTGGCAGACAAAGGTACAGTGACTAATAAGACCAGTGGCTGGAAACTGATGTGAGGCAAATTCAGGCCAGAAAAAGAAGGTGCATAATCTTAGCAGCAGGGATAATTAATAATTTGAAATGATATACAAAGAATTGTGCTAGATTCTACATGAATGGAGATTTTAAAATCAAAATGAAATATTTCTTTTAAAGAGCCACTCTGCTGCAAGTACAGCTTTTAATCCTGAAGCACAAATTAATATAGGAAAGTTCTAAAGGCTCAATTATATGAAAAGTAGTGAGACAATCACAACAATTCCTCTTGGCTCTAAAACTGGTCAGTTTAGGAATCTACATCAATCATGGGTTTATATGTTTCTTTATATAACACTTGGAGAATTTAATTTTGGTTTTGAGATGAAACTTTGTTTCCTACATATTCACAGGATTTCAGGTGTCAGGGCTTTAGAATACACAGCACAACAAAAGCAAATCTAAGTATTTTCAAAAGCAGAAATAGTTGGGATTAGTTACAAGATGAGATTCAGTTTTAGAAACATTAGTGATCAAGAGATAAAGCACTTGTTACAGCTTTTTATTTTACAATTTTATTAGTTGAAACCCCTTAGGAATGAATATTCCTCATTGGCCTGATAAAAATTCATAGCAAGAAAGTTAATAAAATGTCTCATCACCTGACAAATGTACTAGGAAATATTTTTTAAAAACTGTTTTACAAAGTAATCCCCCAAGACCTTATGGCAGAGTCAAAGAGTTAACTACAAATAGTCAGAGGTAGTGAACTGTCATCCTCTGTGCCAAAATATGACCCATTAGCCTTCAGAAGAAAGACAGGAAAAAGCTGAGAAAATGGTTGTTAAGAAATTAAATGACAACTCTACCTTCAGTTCTCTGAATTTATGAATTATTCTTTCCTAGAAATCTCTTTGCTTTCACCAGTACTTATTAGACAAACTGTCTCCTAATTTTCGTGCTATCACCAAAGGCCAGAGGCTACCATTGGATCCCTATTATCTATGTTCAGAATTTGACTTAGATTAAATCTGTCCTCTCTTTTGCTATTTACACACAAACACCTTTCTGTCGACGGCAGGTGACACCACATTCCAGCATGAGAATCATTCCCTGCCTACTGTGACAGGTATTTAGTGACTTGCCTGGTTGGGATCCTTATGGAAGAGGCTCAGTCATACACTACAGCCCAAAACTCAATATACAGCACAACCCAAACCTGGATGGCTGGCTGTCTTTCAACAAGAGTGTTTTCTTTAAAGTGAATAAGTTGGTGGCTAATCTCTTTGGTCTTTATTCACAGGTATACTCTTTCCATTGAGGAAGTGAACATTAATATTTTTGAAGGAGGAAGGAGGATGAGGAGCCCGAATGCTGTTTTGAATCTAGCTGTATGTATTTTTTAAGTAACTTTTAATGCATCACTTTTTTAAAAAAAGTTGGGGGAGCATTTACACTTTCCAAACATTACTGTGAACCTGTGCACACATTTTTATACACTCAAATCCTGGAAATTTGAAGTCATGATGAGTCACTTGATACATCCCTAGCACCAAGCTGGTAGTACAGTTATGCCTTTCATGAATGCCACTGGTACTCAAGTGAATGTGCTTCCCAAAACAATTGGCTCTTAAAAGAGACAGCTTCTAACATCTTGCCTTGCACAGTGAGCAGAGGGTTTATGATGTACTGATCTGCAAAAGACTATCCTCTAGATGTGTTTGCATTTATACTACCCTTCACTGTCAAGCATTAACTTCCAGGTGGGGTTCTGCTGCTCTTCCAGATAGTGCACAGAGGAGGCTCCCAGCAATTTTCAAACCAAGCCGAAAATTTCTTCTTTGCAAAAAGCAGGATCTGCCTGAAGAATACTGAAGAATTTCTGCACTGAAACTATGTATAAATTGCTTTTTTCTGACAATCATTTTCCTTCATTCTGTGCTGCACTGTAATGACTCATGTATCCAGTATTATTTATGGTTTTTTTTTTTTTTGCAATACACAAGCGATTGTGTAATTAACTTTACAACATCTGGGAGTTAAAAAAATCCCCAAAAAACTGTACCAAGAAAAAAATTGCAAATGAGAAATCACCATGAGATCATTCCTATATCACTGCAGACTTTCATTAATGTTTGACTCAAAGGGATCATTTTCTCTCGATTCCTTGGAATTTGCTTAATTTTCGTTGACATTCTGGCAATATCTTAAACATTCTCATGCATTAATTCAGAAGTTTTCTCCTTTTTTTTCCTGCTGATGTGTGACTCTTTCTTAAAGTAAAATAATAGATTCTTTTTCCTTTCACCTCTGTACAGAACATCTTGGATGTGACCCTTGAGTGTGTTAACTGGGGCTTGGCATCATTCTCAGTTGGTGCAGAGAGGTGCTGCCAGCTGCCTCCCACATCTTCTGCCATTTGAGTGGAAAGAAGAATAGGAAAAGGCATTTTTGGACAGTGTAAGGCACACCTGTGCTTGGCTAGCTCTCTGCTAACATGGTGTTTCTTGTAGTCTGAAGCAATCTGGTATAAATTATAACTGTCCCTCCTCGGGCACAGGAGGTGATCTGTGTCAAGAGGTCCATATTTTGTGTTATGTTAAATTATGTGATCTGATGGTTGATGGAGATCATCACAAGAACAAGGGGAGGCACAACATGCCCTAGGGTAGCATAAAATTTTGATTTGTGTCAGTTTGGAATGGCTATTTTACTCTTGTGGGGTGAAATCATGGTAAAGCTATGATGCTCATCTCACCAAGTGTTTATACCATATGAGGATATGTTTTGCCCATGCCACAAGCTCAGAGAAGACAATAATTTTTTTTTTTGTAATGAGGTGCTGAAATTTCTCCTTGTACACAGTGTATCTCTGTAGATAGAGCTCTGCTCTCCTGATTAACAAGTCTTTGTCAACATCTGAAAATCTGCTTTGCCACATAATCAAACACATTTGTTATCCATTTGAGAGGATGAGACATTCAGAGCTATTTGATAGAAAGGCGTACTGCATACTTTGGAGTGTGGAGGAAACAGTGGTTTGATAGTACAGCCTGTGCTTCTCCATAAGGTCTCTGCTGACTCCAGCAGACTGGTCAGCTTGGAATTATTCAGTCCCATTATACAGCATACAGTCTCATCATACAGCAAACAACCTCTCCAACTGCCTCTGAGCATTCCTGGACCTTTCCAGCTTTACACATCCTGATGCCAACCTCATCCCCCTTGAGAGGAGCAAAGCCATGAAGGAACTGTGGGGAACATGCAAGGGGAATAGGTGCAGCCCCCTGCAGAGTGCCACTGTCCATGAACTAACCCTGCTGCTGCCAGTGTTTGGTGGTCTCTGCTTTCTTCAAGGCAGAGTGCACTTGTTGGCCCCAAGAGCTGTGGCTGGGGCTGGGACCTCCCGTCATAGCCAAAGCATGCAGGAACTTCTGTTTCCTGAGCCCCTCTCTGCTGGTACAGACCTAAAATTGAACCAAAGGTGCTGTAACAAGATTGAAAACTAGAAGACTTTTTTCCCCCACTTAACTGCCATGTTGTTGGAATAACTGAGAAGTGGTGGGTCAGCCTGCACACTGGGTGTGGCTGTCCAGGAGAGACTGGCAGGAAGATGACAGTAAGGAGCTTGCTGTCACTGTGAAGGATTAGCCTGGGTATAAGGATCTCTTCAGTGGGATGCATGATGGATAGTGGAGAGCCTGTGGTTTGGGAGAGAGGCCTGAAGAACAGACCCTGCTTCTCACAGAGAAGTTTAACCTTTCTGACATCTACTGGAAGGGAATTGTGGAACACCAGCAGTACAGGAGGTTTGTGGAGGGCATCAGGGATAACTTCTTGAAATAAGCACAAGGAGGACCAACTGGGGATAACTACCTCTGCTATTCAACAACAAGGGAGAAGTGGCTGGGGACATGTGAACCAGCAACTGGTGGGGTGAGGAAGGAGAGTAACAGAGAATGGATGCTGGACTTTAGGAGAGCAGATTTCAGCTTATTTAGAAAAGCAGTAAGTGGGATCCCAGTGGACGCAGCTCTGAAAGGCAGAGCAGTTCAGAAAAGCTGACATGCTTTCAAAGACACATGCTCTCAAGCATTCTCCAAGCAAAAGAACAGTTTATTCTGGCACTAAGACAGGCAGACATCAGAAGACTCCTTTGAGTAAGCAGGGTGCTTGTGATGGACCTCCAATGCAAAAAAGCACCACACAGGAGGTGGAGGCAGGGGTGCACTAGAGCAGAGGAATGTAGAAATAGGTAGAGATAGTGTCAGGAAAACCCAGCCTTGCCTAGAGATAATGCTTCCAAGTGACATCAGGGAAAATAGGGACTATCTCTCCAGACACACTGGGAGCAAAATGTTGAACAAGGAAAATATTTGCCCATTGCAGAGTGGTTAGTGTGAATTAACCACTACCACTTAAGTGGTAGAAGAGTGAATTAGTGACAGTGGACACAGACAAGGCTGACATAGGGGTCTTTGCCTCTTTGCTGAATCTTACTCTTGTGCTATAATCTGTATGCTAATAAAATAGATTGCTATGAAGTATTCTGTCACACTCATGGTTTGTTTTATTATAAAATCTTTCATGTTTACACCTTTTATAATGTCTGAAATACTGATGACTGCAACATCTGGAAGCAAGAGGACAGGAAGAGGAAAAAACTAAAGATTTGTTAGCTTTATTTTTACTCCAGTTCTCATTCAGTCAACATACTTAATAAGAGGAGTGGATTTAAATTGAAGTTGCATTTCTATACTGGTTGAATAAAAAAGGCACAAACACACAGGGGTCACTGAGAATGCCTCCAGCTCATGGAGATGTTTTCCATTGAAATAGTTTATCAGGGAAGAACTCTTTTGTATGACAGAAATTTATTGTTTCTGGGTGCTTCTGTGATTCAGTGCTGAAATGCCATAGTGCCCAAACGCCCATTGAATTCCTTTCACAGAGCTCAGTGGGCTCTGGAACAGGGCCTGGAACCCTCAGGAACTGAAGTTGACCTTCCTAAAAAGTTGGATGCTGCTCTTCCCTTCTCTGAACCTCTGACTTCTACACGAGTACTGGAGGTTCCTAGTTCAAGTGCTCTGGACTCATCCCAGATTATTAAACTTTTTTTTTTTTTTCAGGAGAACATGAAACACTCCTGTCCTGATTGCTGGGAGTCATTTTCCAAGTCACTGTGCACGTGTGCACATATCCTGAACTTTGAGAGGCGACTGCAGACCACATGCACTGGCTGTCTGTCTTTCTCCCTCTGAGTGAGTGAGCTCCAGTGTGGGAAAATGGGGCCCCAGATCCAAGAAGTCAGAAGGAAGTGAGTTAGTGAGTTAGGGAGGAATTTGAAATGGAGAAGGGAAAATATTTGGCAGATAAAAGGAGGCCAAAATGTTCCAGGTGTAAAGGACAGTATGAGAGACAATGCAGAAATGAGAAGAAGAGGGAGAGGTCTGAAAGGCAGGGAGACTTGTAAGCTACTTACTCTGTAGTCCCAGGGGTGTTCCTTACTTTTAAACCTCCCACTGTTTATTGAGGAGTGAGGTCACTGTATTAGAAAATTTCCTAGGACTACAGCCCAAAACAGGAAAATTCAGTTAAAATATACAGGCTTGCTGTACTAAAACCATAATTTTAACAGCCTGGTCATTTTAACAAGACTTTTTTCAGACTGCAGACCTGAAATATGTTTCAGATTAGTGCAGTGGAAATGCATTGGTTTTATAGGTCAATTCTCTACTGTAAATTGCTTCTCACTTGTAATGGATTTTTATCCCCAAGCAGGTTTAGTCTTTTAGCAGAAATTCAGGGGATGGACACACGAGTAGTTCAGTCCCAAAATAAAATCTGCTTTATGATGCTGACAATAGAGTAGTGGACCTTGCTCTAGGGGTTGGATCCTCAGCATCAGAAGGTTGGTTATTCCTGCTCTGTTGTCGTCCCACTGCCAGTTCTCTGCCAAGCCAGTGGCCACTAATGCCTGTTCTTAACTACAGCTGTCTAGAGAAGCTCTCAGAGGAGGTGCTCTGCAACAGAATACAGCAGGAATACCATTGTCCTATGTCCTTTTTTTCCTAATATAGCCACAATCAGACCTTGCAGACACCTGGGAGTTTTCTCTCTGCTGAGGGTCTCCCACCTTGCTGCTCACAGAAGCTCTGGGGTACAGGAACTGGCAGAGGCAAGCTCATGGGGGCTTCATCCTGGATATTGGCCTCTGTGCCCATGCCATCACTTCTGACTTTCCAGGGTGCAGGTGGGTGGGATTCACCTCAACTGACTCTAACCACATTTGTGTAAGCTACATGGCCTGGGCACATTGCCTGGACTCCCCCTACATCGGGGGCAGCAGCAGGGATCCCAACACTGGGGTCACCCTCTCCAGCTCCCTGCAACTCTTGCACTGCCATGTGTGGTGGCTTGGTGTCAGGTGGAGTTTTATCTCTCTCCAATCATAGCTCAATCCAGACATCCAATTAAGAAGCTCAAGATTAGAAAATGAACCTCATAATCTGCTCATGGCCTCTCCCTCCTCTTTCACAGTAAGGAGAAAGGCAGAGGCATCTGACATACAGAGGGTGGATTTTTGTGGCTGTGGCAAAATTGCACCTGGGAATGAGCTGAGGACAATACTATACGGACAAAGGGTCCACAGACTCAGACTTTACCTCTCAAAAACTCCTGCAACTTGTCTGTTTTGGTATGGGTATATTTTATGCAGATGTCTTTCAATTATGTCTCTAGCCTTTTACATTTTACTTACTACATGTCATTACTATTTTTCTGCAAATAGGGGTATTCAGTGTCGTGGAAGTTTTTCATGGACTGGTGAAATTGTTTCCTGAGTGCACAGGCAGGAGATTGAAACTATTTACTAAATAAAGATAAAGCAAATAACCTCCAAACCCCAAACGTGCTAGCTTCTCTTGCTTTGGAAGCAAAACATTTTAGCTTCTCATTAGGAAATGATATTTTGAATGTTAGTTAATATTTTTTAAAATGAAAGAGAAAATATTAACATAAGAACCAGGAAAAAAGGGTTCAATGTTATGTTAAAATAAGCATTCTGCATTTACACAAATAATCTTTCTGTTTTTGTTAGGAGATTTTTTTCTTCCCTCATGTTTTTTTTCATTTGGCTACTGAACCAAAAAAACTCAGCTGTGCCCTGAGCTCCAGTTTATACATTTTGAATGCTAATGGCCACAAGAAGAATAACTCAATGTAAATAAGTTACAGTTTCAAAATTAATGAGTTCTGCTAATTGAGTTTATCCAGGTAATAAAATCCATCTAATAAAATATATCCATCAAAAATAATTCTTCCAGTTCTATAAAAAATATATGTTTCTTTGCCTGTATATCATCTGTGTGGAGATAATGAATACCTTGTGACATTGGGGTCAGAGGTCAAATCCCAGACCTTATTACAAATCTAGGGAAAATTACTTTTTCACTGACCTATAGTACGACCTAATAGTCTAGGAGGAGTTAAAGGCCAATTGTTCATTCAGCATCGCCAAATAATGTATATATAAGTGCATATATATATTTAATAACACTGATGCAATGAAAACTTACTGCTGTAGATATGGATTTACAGCACATCCACAGGGACTTCTCATGCAGATCTCAAGATGTCAAAAAACAACATAACAGCAACACTCTGAAGTGCATGTTTGAAATGAATGATGACAGACCTTGGTGTGTGGGGTAGGGTTTTATTGTTCCTCCAGTGATTTGCCACAGCCCTGGATAGTGCATCTTTAACAACTCTGCATGACAAGACTTTCTCCCACTTTTAAGGATGAGGGTTAATTGCAGCTACTTTTGCTGCCTGCAAGGAGCCAAGGTGTTCAAGGACTTTGCTCTATGCAGCAAGACCACTGGTGACAAAGCCTTTCCAGGAGATGCCAGCCTTTTGTTGCTGTCTCAGCTGGTATTTCAGTATATGGGAGTGGACTGCAAGACTGAGCCAGGGAAATAATCCTGGTCCTCAGAAAATCCATTGGCAAGAGTTATGGGGAGTTTTACTTGCTCAGCTCTATGGGACAGCCCCTCACATAAATACACAAGTCAGGAAAGTTGGGTGGCCAGTGTGGTGTGCAGGACCAGGACCAGAGAGCAGGGCTTGGGTACTGGTGCAGCCACTGAGGACTTTGTAATGTCTCAAAATTGCACCCTCAAAGGTTATACCAGCCAATGGTGCTGGCACTATCAAAAGAAGAGTTTAGATGTAAAGAGGAGGCTGCTGCCTTTTTTGTGGCTGAAGATACTGTCCAGCACCAGCTATTATCAGGCCTTCCACAAGAGCCTCATGTGGCCAGAAAGGGGGAGCTTAAATAATCACACATGTTTTGCACATTCATTTGCTCCCATCTTTTAAGATTCAGCTGCATTCTCAGCACACAGGTAATTCACAAATGTTTTTCTCAGCAAACTTTTCTCTCGACTTCCTTCCAGCCTGCTGCACAATAACATCTCCCATGTTTCCTTCAATGGCCACATTGAACAGGATCCTGTGCATTTGAGCCTGTCCTGATTTGCAGGTCTGCTGCCCTATAATGACTGACAAACAGGCCACAGATTACTTCCATTTTATGACTTGAGTTTAGGGAAATTGAGCATCCTAATTAAGCACAGATGTAAGGTTAAAGTGTAGAACAATCTGGACTGGTTTTCATTTAAATCCCTTTCTGATTAATTTGGTTCCATAAGAGACTCGCAATTAGAAAAAAATATTTTGTCAATGTTGAAAGACATGTGATGTAGAACTGATTGGATTAAATCTGAGTTCATGTGAATTTTGGCAAATTCAATTAGGAGAGGCCCTAGCAAGTACTCTGTGGAAAACCTCCAATGGCTTAGCAGACTCTATTTGGATTTTCCAGTCCATAACGCTGCATGTGTTGACAGGGCACCATCCCAGCATAATGGGTGAGCATTACAAACAAGTTCCTTTGCTTTGTGGGAACCGTCAGGTCAGGAGTAGAGCAAAACTGCAAACCTGGGCTCATTTGAAGATCCCCAGACCAAGAAAAAGACTAGGTGAGGGTGAGTTAAAGGGCAATGTGAGAAAAGACCTCAGTGAACAATTTCGAACTCCATGTGATGGTACAGAAGTCAAAGGCTAGGTGGGAGAGCTTTGTGAAGCAGGGGTGGCTTTTTGTGCAATTTTTTTTCTTATGACTGGGACAAAAAGATACTAATTTCTGGCTGCAACATCTAAATGCCACCACTATTGAAAGATTTTAATACTTGATATTAAAATGTTTTATAAAATGTGGTCATGTGTCTGAAAATGGTAGGTCTGATCTTGCTACTTTTTGACAGATGCCTGGTTGCTCCTGGCTTTAGTTCATAACCTTTTAGTGGGGAAAATATTCACAGAAGTACCTGTGTCAAACTGGATCTGCTTGGCAGGGGGAGGTGGATTGCCTGAGTTTTATCCAAACCAAACTTCCCCCAACCTCTCCTTTCCAAGTAGACAGAAAGAAATACCTCCCTGTTATAAGACTGAAACGGTTTGCTTTTATTTTCTGACTTTGTTAAAGATAAAATCCAGCTCCTGGCTCCCCCTAAGCTACACAGGAATGTGCATCAATTTTAATACTGGTAACATATGTCATCAGTTTATATTATTTTTAATAATCCTTTGTTGTCTCTGTGCTGGCAAAACACGATCACCAGGACTCCTTTGGCTTGGTAATTGTTCTGTATGAACCAACAGATAAACAAGTACAGCCTTGTTTTCAAAAGGCAGTTTATTTTTCTTCTTTTAGAAATGTGATGTTTTGTTATTGATGCAAAATGGATTTGCCTTTCTTAAGTCTCTCTCTCTTCAGCAGTCAGGCACTGGAGAGCAGTCCAAACAAAAAACCAAAACAAAACAGTAAAAGCAGCATGTTAAAATGGACCCCTGCAACACAGTCAAAATAGAAAGCAGGGGGAAGGCTTGGTGAAAGAATCATGGAACTTGCTGGACGTTTCCCATCTCTCCCCATGGTGGGGAACTGTCACATGGGCTTGATGGGGGTAAAGTCCCCTTTTGCTAAGAAGCCTCCAGCTGTGTTAGCTTTGCCCAAATGCTTCAACTGATTTCAGAAGCTTAACAAATACTCATTGCTTTTTGATTCAATTTACAGAACTCATTCTTCTTTTCTTTTTCTTTTGTGAAATATAGCGGGGGGGGGGGGGGGGGGGGGAACACTTCATGTTTTTCCTGAAAACAAAGAAGGCAAAACATCCTCTCATGAACCTCCCCCAAAACAAGCAGCCAAAGATATTTCTGTTGTGAAAGGGCAGTTATTTAGGCTGGAGAGGCTGGAGCTGTGTGTTGAACAAAAGGTTCAGCCATGCCCAGACCAATGGCTGAGGCTCCTGAGCAGGGTGGGTCTCTTTGAAACATTACCCTGCAGCTCCTGCAGTCCTGTCAGCTTACAGTGTGGACTGAAGATATTGCCTTGCCTTCACTCAGAATCTCCAAGTTAAAACTATTTCTGTTTCCACATTTATCAAAATGTTTGTATTTGATGATTCGTCCACCAGCAATAGTTGTTTACATTGACTCTTTTCACTGCCAGTATCAGCTTGTGGCACTCAAGTTCATATGAAAATGTGGCAAGTCAGCTTGCTGATGTAACTCAAACTCCTGATTTTATTGACAGTTCTCCCTTGCAGCACATTTTTTTTTCTCCTGGAATAGTCAGTGGTAATTTTGCTTTTTCCTTTAATCAGTCCAAGATTTCCTCTGTCATTTTCAGATACCGTCATGAATTTGCTCCCTCTTTTATCACCTCTGCCTGCTCTGAAACTTGCTTCCTATACTCCTTAAATTCTTGGTTTCTGTTTCTTCCAGTGCTTTTCCCCTTAAAAGCTGTACTGTGGTTGAAAGTCCTTGTAGGGAAGCCCAGGGAAATTTTCTCTGGAGAACCTTAAAATAATACATGCAATCTTCTGCAATCTGGTATACCACAAGGCAGAAGAGGAAATTACACTCAGATCTTTTGTACCATTAGAATTGACATGCAGATTAATCCTACAGACTTAGGTGGAATCTGAGCTGACTCTTGCACCTCTCTAAGTTTTGAACATGTAATTATTTCTCAGTGGGGAAAACATGGATAGATTTTGTATGACACAAATATTCTTTCCCTTGTCTGGACATCATGAACAATGATACGTCTTGATACTTCTTTGGAAGGATGCAGGCAAATCCTATTAACAAATTAAATACTATGAGGAAAATCTTCTTGAAGCCTTGCTGCAGTTGTTGGGAAGCCAAGATGGTTCATATTGCAAACTTAAAAAGAAAATGACTAAGCTAGTTATTCCTGTTTTGCAAAAAAATTTTCATTGGATGTGCTTTGGAGGCATGTGTGAGTAGATTTTTTTTTTGTCTGGTATATGTGAATTGTGGATTATTAAATTATTTTTTATTAAAGTACTTTTTCAAATCCTCTGTAGCCAAACCACTTTATACTGGTATGATCTGACTATGTTATTACTAAAATAGTGCACAAAATGTTACACAATTATTTCTTTTTTTCCTTTTTCTGCAGTGCCATTGTGGGATCTTGTGCAATCAACAAATATAAAGCCACCTCTTGCCTCTTCTTGCCATTAACTGACATAGACTTTGAAGCTACTTGCCTAAAATGACAGAAATGGTACGGGTTCCACCAAAGCATCAGTTTTGCATAAGTTGCCTGGGATTTATAAACATAAGTTTTATTGAGCGGGTGGGTTGTCAGACATCACTTCTAAAGAAGGACTGAGTCATTTAGGTGTATGGACAACATCTACTTTAAGCTCTAACTTAAGCATGTAACTTTAATAGTTGGGATCATACAAGAGCACTGGTGGGCAGATGCAGTCCCTGAAACACAAATCCTTTATGCAGCACATGGGATAATATCTAACTTAAGAGCCTCTCCTGCTCTGTAAGTTATTATGTCCTATCATCTAAATATTTTTCATCTGGCTCTGTCTTCCTTCACTGTACAGAACATGGTTTCTGGAAAATATGCCTTTCAAAGACGTTAAGACAGATCTGTTCAACTTGCCCTGGTTTTGCTTGGATATGAAATCCACAAACAAAATTTCTCCAGGAGGATGTGATTTCAATCCCGTTTGGAATTGACACAATAAACAAAATAACCACTCATTACAATACGGACACCAAACCTGTGCCACAGCTGACATGGCAACAGATTTCAACACATTCAGTGCTGAATTCTTGTTTAATGAGCTCGTTCACTTATGCACAAAATCCAGCTCCTAGTCATGCACTTCCCAGCCTGTCGTGTGACTTGGTGCAATTCTGCTAATTTCAAACTCATTAAGAAAATATCCAAGCGTCACATTACTCTGCACTTTGCATATGTACACAGAAGCAGCTAATAAAGTCCATGCTTCTGCCAGGCAGGAAGGGGAAATTTGCAGCCTTGTTGACACTTTTGAAATTAAAGGAAGAAAAATCTCAACTAGGTGTGCAGGTCTGTCTGCTTACCACCACAAGATGGATTCTGCCTTGTGCTTTTGCAAACAAGCAAAGGAGCAGAACCAAGAGCGCTCTTAAAAGTGTCTTGGATTAACTAGTTTGGAGTTACACCAACCTTGTCATTTCCAGGGGACTGTTTGGAAATTTTCCATCTAAATCTGAAATTACCCAAATGGAAAGAAGACATTGCCAAACCTGTTAGCAAATTACTCATGCCCATCCTCTGCTTTCCTATGGCTCTCTTTCAGCCTGACTCATTCCTCCCTGGAATTACTGGACATCCCTCCCCTGGATTTGTTGGATGCTTATCTGGTCCTTTTTTTTAATCTGAGAATTTTATTGACAATTTTTTTGAGTTCGTGTAAAAGTAAGCATTTATTGTACTGAGAATAAATTCTGAAAAGCAATACTGTTTTATATAAAAATCATTCTTCTGTGGACACTGTCCACACAATCTAATAAAACTCTTAGGAACACATAAAGGAAAGGTAGTGTCTTTCTCTTCAGGGTGAATTTCTCATGTAAGACCTTAGCTACAGTGAGATCACACTATGAAACAGCCCATTGTATACATCTTGCACTGAAAACAAAAGGTAGAACTTCATTGAAATAATCATAAAACTGTTTTTCCTATACTAACTACAGCTGTGGGGCATGTTTCTATGGCAACAGTTTTCCTTATGTGCTTGTCTATAGCTAAAGGTCTCAAATGGACCTTCTGTCTACTCATTGCCCGAATAAACTGCAGATTCTGTACAATAATCTCTAACACAGATCAGCTGAATCTCCTGATGTGTGTCAGAAAACATTATCAGGAGGAAAACACCAGTTATTGCAGCTTCCCATAAATTTATAGATAATCAGGTCCTTAGTGGCAAGTTGGCATCTTAAGTGTAGGGACTGTACTGAGGAGTTGTGATTAGAGGTCATTGTCCTATCCAAAGCTGCAACACACACCAATGAATTCTGAGGCTTCGCCTTTGCTGTACAAAGATTTATGTTGCTTTGATTTGAATAATTTATGCTGCATACTGCATTCTAGATACCAGATGCTAAAAACAATTTGTTCTTTGTTGACATAAGTAAAACATTTGCAAAATTGCTGATTAAATGAGCCACACACCTTAATATTTTTCTTATCGTAAACCATAGCTGTAGCAAAAGATGGCATTAAGTAAAGCTGATATCCTTTCAGTGATATCTGAGAGTGCAATCTAGTTGGTAGATAAAACCACCCAGAAACAGCTGTTATTTAAAAACACAAGAAAAATTACCCTGCTTTTTTGATATCCTCAAACTATAAACTACTAGTCCATACTGTGCAACCTGTCTTTATATTTTTCACATTCTGAGACACTTAAATGCAAAGTTATGCAAATGCAACAATTGTTTTTAATATGTCCGTGTACAGATAGTAAGCTGTGGATGAATAATGCAGAAGCAGTTAGAAGTATAGAGACTGATAAGTGCATGAGTATTCTTATTCAGTCCAGTAGAAGGAATGGGTATTTTTACACCTATTATAAGAACTGAAAGGGTTTGTTTCCGAACTGAGGAATGTTATTGTCAGTAGAGCATGGACCACAGTTATGCTTATCCTTACCAGAATAAAACTGTCTTATAGCTACTTCTAAAATATTATGAAGATGACAGGTAATAACTCTTCAGTCCACAGCAGTGCATAGGAGGGTAAGACTCATCTTGTTTTAGAATTAAGTATGACTCTCAGAGATCTGCTTGGGATTCTTCTGAGCATGACAAAGAAAGCCCTTCGGAAAGTGAAAAGGAGCTATCCCTCTGCATGGGCTGAGACAGGAGGTACAAATGAAACAGAACAAATTTCCCCCTTGAGGCAGTAGCCTCTTTATGCCGTATAGGAGAGGAGCCCCACACCACCAGCTTTAACTGGCCCCCTAACTTTTAGAAAAGTAAACTTAAGTGATGTGAATGCAGTCCTACGTCTCATTACCCAACATCTTCAACATTATGTTTTAAAATGTGATTCATTTACACATTTAATTTAAAATCGACCTCACTTTTCATCAGCTATGTTCTCAATTTACTCTTTATGTTTCACCCAGTTCAGGCAAAATAAACAGCCTAACATTTTATGTAATAATTTCCTCTTCCTGGTTCCATTATGAGGCACGGGGCTCCTTGGGTTTTCCCCACAGGAGACTTTGCTAGTTTATACTTTACATATAGTACATAGCTGAGAAGTGGACATGCTGTGTCAGTGTGCTTGGGTCAACCTGCCTGCTGGGCACGCTGAGTTCAGGTGACAGGTGGCAGACAGTAGTAACCAAGGACTGTGAGCCGAAACACGGCTCTGCCGTGTTCAGGGAACATCTGGGGATTGAGGACAACGTCCTGGCTTAATATCGAGTGGGAGCTGTGTGTGCGGTCCACACGCCCAGGCCCTGCTGCTGCCACTGGGTGTTATCAATCAGCCACGCCTTGGGAGGAAAAGTCCGTGCTAGAGAAATGGCTATAGGTTTCTTGAAGTCACCATTATTATGACTTTATACCAGGGTGCCATGCTCCCAGAATAACCAGGGGTTAGTCCAACTATTTGGGGATCAGGTTGTGGCCTCCTGAAGGAGTCTGTATGTGGAGTAATTCCATTTATTTCTGTGAAATTTCATTACACCTTTTCCTGGGCACTCAAAAGAGGAGTTTTGCTTGTTTATTTGTCACACCTCTCTCACATAAATTTGAGTCTGTGGCTTTTGCTATTGTTCAAATAGCTAGGGCTTTTATTTCCCCCAAATGAGCAGTTGGAAAGGTGTGGAACCCTGGAAGCTTTGTAAAAACACATTCACACGGGGAAATGCTACAAAGTGAATAGGGGGGCTGAGGATGACATTGGCTCAAATAACAGGAAAGCTGTAGAAAAAGAGGGTACTGAAAAGGTGAGTTTTGTAAGAAGAGACCTAAATAAATAGAAACACACACAAAACACCAAAACCAAACTCTCTTGCCTTGTTTATGCTTTTGAATCATAATCAGACACTTTACAACCACATAGTTTATATCAGCCGTCTAAGGATTCCTAAGACCAATGAAACATCTCAGAACCATATTTCAGGTGGTCTTTGTTGAAAATTTAAATACCTTTTTAAAAACAAAAAAGAGAATGACTTACTGGTGAATTACAAGAACAAAAAGATTACAGACAAATGTTAAAAATGTATGTACTTATTCCATTTCTAGGTCTCATTTGTTTCACTATCAGGTTCAGTACTTTAAAAGTCTTACGACCAGACTGCTTCCAATAACTTGTGCAAAAGAGAGTTGTTGAGGACATATGGACTAAGACTAAAACATTCACTACATTGCATTTTTTTCAATTTCTTTCTTTTTCCCTTTTTTTAACATACCTATATATAATGAAGCATATTGAAACTTCAGTTGATCCCTGTGCATCTGCTTGTGCTTGCTCCCTGTCTCCCAATAGTGGAAACAAATCTCTATTAAGGTTAATGCAAAAAAAAAAAAAAAAAAAAAAAAAAGGAATACCCAAGGAAAACTGCTTTAAAAACAAGGCATTCTGGAGCTGAGAAGAGCAGTGGGAGCCAGGAACACCTCCGGTCCATAGCCTTCTTTGTCCCTGACTGAGGCCAGTTGTGCAGAAGCTTCAAAATCTGAATGCCAGCATCTGCAGGTCCCTGAGCACCGAGCGCTCACCCCTGGCCCTGGAGGCTCTGGCTGCCTGAACCCATGCTGATGGTCTAAAGCCTCCTCAAATACTGAGCTAAGTCTCTTCTGGCTCCCATCCCCTTTAACACCAATGTATCACTGGCTGTCTGTGTGTCTGCATTTTCTCCTCCAGTAGAGAGCTGCTCTGTTGAAGTGGTTTGTTTCCATCATTTATAAATGCCTCTTTCCACTATCTGTTCAGCAGTCTCCATGTCAGTGTGTGTTTAAGCTATCAACACCTGCACCCCAACATACCCACTGAATTATGTAGGAGTTGTAAGAGCTGCCTATTGTAATGTCATCTTCATTAATCAGCCTTTTAATTTTGCAGCATGTTGCTGCTAGGAGTGAAGAAATGCCTGATTTGGCTTTGGCTTTGGCTTCCACCACAGCTGTTGCTTCCAGCCTTTAGTTGCTACTTTCTATGGGATGCAGGAACCTGAAAAAAACTTCCCTTTAAAATCTCTGTGCTGAATTTGGGTCTGTTTGTTCCCTTTTCTGTTAATTAAGGTGGCACACTATTGCAGCCTTGCAGCAACAATGTAGCAGAGCTTAGGGCGAACTCTTATAGGAAGGAAAGTAATTTTATTTTACAGTAGAAGTAGTCTGTCTGCCCTGTGCTCTCACACCCACACACTCCCATGCCCTGAGCCTGTCTACGCAGCCTAGCCATTGTTTCCATATTACTGATTCTGCAACATACAAGACAAGAGGTACAACCTGGTGTACCTTCCTCTTTACATCTCTTCGTGTTTTAGAGTTGTGGTAATGTTCTGGTTTGTCATGTACACACGTTTAAGGGATTTCAACAATTACTCTCTTTCCTTTCTTCTGCCTTTGTATCCCACCTCTAGCATAAATGAGATTTATTCTCTCATTTAACTCTTCTTCTGACAGCTTTGAGGCTCCAGTCCTAGTCTGTTCCACTTTTTTTTTTTTTTTGCTCTCCCTTGTTTTTCGAAACTGAGAAGTTGCATGTAAATCTGGCACAATTTTAATGACCTGCTAGTATAGGTGCCAAAGCCACATGTCCCTTCCACATTTTCTTTTATCCACATTAAATTATCTCCATTCAGGCTGATTTTACTATTTCTGTTATAGATTTCTACAAATTCAGGATAACAGAGACCTGTAGGAGACTGTGGTGGTCCCCAGGAATTATTTCTATAGGAGATCCGTTCCTTATTTCAAGTTTTTAACTCTCACATCTCTCTGTTGATTGTGCTGGGAGGAGTTATCTGACAATCAGTGAATCTGCTTCAGACCGTCTGCTTGTTCCTTTGCTCTTGCCTTGACTACTGAAGGCTTTTGAATGAGGGTCTGCAGCCCTATCAATAACAAGGCTGGCTTATTTTCACATGTTTAGAGACAGACTGGATGTCCTTGATGGTCTCTTCTTCTCTTTACAAAAAGGAAACTGAAATATAATAAGTCTTTGTCATCAGTGGAAGAACTCTGAGTGTGTTTGGCCTAGACGACCTGCTTGTGATATATTTTATTAACTCTTGTCCATAGAGTCACCACCTTGATACTATCAAAGAAAGCAATTATTAGTGCAATTGCCACTTTTGTGTGGATGCTGTATTGGCAAAGAATAAATGTAGTTCATTTATTGTTGTCTAAATCCTCATTTGTTAGCTGTTTCTACGTATGATATCTCTCCACAAGCTTTTAAGGAGTTCAAAGTAGCACTGTACCTTGCTTTGGAGGAAGAGAGCTTTGCTTCTGTCTGGCATCCTCTGTCTAATTCATATAGTGGAGAATTAGTTCATTTTTATACTATGTACCATTATTGGTTGTTGTCAATTGCTTTTAGCACGAGATAACACTGCTCGTTGGATTCATTGAAAGCCAGGGCAAGCACAGTTGTAGGGAGCACAATGTCTAAATAAATAATTATATTTCTTCAGTTTTATGAGGGATAACAGATCCAGTCTTCAGTACTTCATGCGGAAACGCTGGAGAAGCAATTCCTCTTTGTCTGGTTTCAGGAAAATGACAGAGGAAGCTGTACTAGCACAACAGGGAAATGCATCCTGGTGATGTCCGTGCTGGCAAGTTGCCCATGCTAGCAGGAGACATTAGGATAAAACTAAAATAGTGTTGGGAACCCAACACCCACATCATCTGCATTCTGGGGACTTTATTTTGGTCTTTGTGTAATCACACTGTTGTGCACCAAGTCAGCTTCTGGTGCAGATTCCAGTGGTGCCCCATAGTCACCAGATTTATGTGATTAGCACTGGTCTGCACAAAAGTCTGGCAGACCCTGGATACAGCATCCTCTTCTTTGGGAGCAGAGAGGGGGAGGGCAGAGGGATGACTGGAGGGGGTGGAGCTTTTTGTATGGGCTATAGCAGGTACCTAATTTAAGTGCTGACATTAGTAGGCTGAGAGCTGTAGCCTTTCTGCATGAAGATATTGTCTGTTAGGGAGACATTGAGAAAAGACCCTTAATTAGATGCTTTGAATCGACCCTTTGAGGGACCTTCTCCTACCCCTGGGCATGGGAGCGAGGCAGTGATGCCAGCCTCACAAATGACAGATTTAAGTGTGGTGCTACACGCAGCAGTGTGGATGTTTGTCCAGACTCTGAGCTTGGACTCCTAAGTGCAAATGGGGAGATTGGTATGTGAACCCAGGAAATTAACTCCCAAGGTCAGGCCTTTGAAAACACCTAGTGAAGAAGGCAGGCAATTACTAAGTATTTAATGTGTGGTGATGCATCTAAATTCATTTCCCACTGACACCAGGAGTGCTTCACTCCAGGATGAAGTGTAGTCTGCTGCTCTAGCATGAGGGCAGTGGTAACACTAGGCTTTCAAATTTTACATTGGGAATTTATGGCCCACATATGCATGAGAAGCATGACTTTGAGCCGTGATTTCTAGAGTCATAGGAAAATTCAGGTAGAAAAGGACCTCAGTATGCCATCCAGTCCTGCTTTAAATGGGGTGAGCTCTGAAACTTTTCCACTTGCATTTACAACTGTGTATCTCATGTAATTCCTATGAGTGTTGATTTTTTCTCCTGTACTATATACTTTGATTAAGAAAAGGGCGGGTATAGTTTAAGGAGGCTACATCATATATTATTTGTAAAAGTGTAATCTTAATAAACCGAGAAAGCATTGCTATTGTCCTCTAAATAGTTTTCATTGGAAAACAAATTTTGGAATTTTTGATAATAATTTTGAAAAGTCATTGCTTTTGTCGTTCTTTAAGATGATAATGGCTCTCAGTAGCAGACCTGACTCTGATGTCTTCACCTTGGCAAGCAGGCAAATCACACAGAGTCACCAGTTTGTATCACACATCTACTTTGAAGAAAAACCCTGCTACTGTTGAGCCTTGTTACTGATCAATTGTCTACGAAAAACCCTCAACAACAAAGCAATGTTAGGAAATACCTGTTTAAGAAACCCTGCCAAAAACTTTCTTTAACTATAACATAGGATTAGCAAATATACACAATTTTTCTCCCATTGGGCCTATTTTATATTATAATCACTTTAGAAGTAATAGGAATTGCTCTCAATTGTATTTGGCATTTCATCCAATCCATCTATTATAAAAGAATGATGCATTTGAACATGAAGGACCTTGAAGCATAGAAAAATGTTGCCTGGTAATGCACAAATAGACCACAAAGGGATTTTTCTTATCTGTCATTTACATTGTAATTCTCTAAAGGAAAGTATCGTTTTTATATCTCCTCCCTCAAGCAGCATGAAATCTGTGTCCACAGAGCCTGAATATTTGCCATGGGAAAACAAAACAACAAAGACAAAAAAAACCCCTTTAAAATATTTTAGAAAGTAAGGGACAAAAAACACAACCATGTTTGCTGTTATTACTAGTAAGTTGTGTTTAAAATTAATTGTATCTGTGGACTTCTGGAAAAGCAATCATATGAGCTATTATATCAAAACTTAAATAGGGAAAATTATTCAGAACACGCCAATGAATTTTATTCACCTCTTCACAAAAAGTAGGAACTAGTAGTCCCAAACATTTACACATGCATTTGATGGTCCGAATTATGCATATAGTAGTCCTCAACACTTATTCCCTGCATACCCTGCTGTGCAGGCACAAGAAGGGAAAGCCAGACTGTTTTAAGGTGCTCGCTCCTGCATATCAGTGGCTGAGGTCTATGTTCACACTGCTCTTTCTGCATGTGGGGGATGGAGGTAACCTCTGGCAGAGGAACAGCAATAAGCAGCTGGTGATGGTAACTTTTAAAATGGTTCCAGCTAGGTCTGCCAGATTTAATCTGATCATATCCTGTAATGGGGGAAAAAAAACCCCAACTAATTACTTAAACCTACCCTCTTGAATGCACTCTCTAATTTGAGGTGATTCACCTTTTGGTGATTTATGAGATATGAGGGACATGACTTTTTGAAGAGCACAGTATTTAACTTATTAGTGTTGAAGACAACAAGAATTGACTACACACACCACAGTTTGAAATCTGAACACATTTTCTCAAATTAGAGAGGGAATGGAGACACATAAATGACTAAGCCATTTTTAAAGGGGCTTTGCTCTTCCCAGCCACTCCACTGAAGGATTTTTGCATCTTCATCATGCAAGCATGGAGTTTACATCTCACATGGGTCCACAATTTGTGATTCATTCCTTTAAAAATTGCAGGAACTCCTCTGCTTTTCAGAGAGGTCTTAAGAGCAGCTATTTTTGGGTCACTGGTGGTCTGGACTCATCTGGCAAGCAGAACAGATGTGATGGATCAGTCTATTGGACAGCTGCAATTACTAAGCATCATTTCCTTGTAATCTGGCAGGACCTTGTTCAGTGAGGAGCAGAGATCCCACAGAGATGCTCTGAAGATACTTTCCTGCATTTGGCTTTTGAGAACAAGATATGATGAGCTCTGTGGCCAAAGGCATGGAAAAAAAAAAAAGAGAGAGAGAAACCTGTTAAACTTATTATCTGTGTTGTGGAAAATGCCTAAGGATTCCAAGAAACATGCAACTGCTGAGCAGTAGACACAACAAAAATAGAAGCAGTGCCCTAAACGTTTTAGATTGTGTAGATAATGCAGACAAATTAAGATAAGACAAAATGTTCTATTTAATTCCCACACTGCTGGTGGGAAACTGAGGCAGACAAAGATGAAGAAGTGACTAAACTACACACAAAAAATCCCTGGCACGGTCACAGATCACAAACCCCAGATGTTCCAGAACATCAGCAGCAGCATCACCAAACCTTCTTTGTTCCCAGATCTGCCTCCTAGTTTACACTGGTAGTTTTTATCTGCACCAAGACTTTCCTGTTACTGCCTCCTTTTTTTTTTTTTTTTTTCCTGTACTAAAACTTATAAATATTAACTATATATTGCACTTCATGCCACACCTTAGATCAAAGTGTGCCTTCTATCAAAGGCAAGTGGTTAAACTTCAGGCGGGTTGAGCTGACCCTCCTCCTTCCCCGGCATGACCCTCGTGAACGCTCGGTTGAGTCACGGGAAGGACAGTGATGGCTCGCAGAAAGGCCATGGTGACCTCTGCTAATATTAACAAGTTTCACTCCCTGTGAACACAGCAAGGATTCATTAGCACAGGGAGGATCCAAAAATACATAGGATGATGAAAATTAGGCAAATTAAAGATGCACTCAATTTTGCCTCCTCTAAAATGGATTCCCAGAGGAGTGCAGTCAGTTTAACCAGTTTAAAAAGCTGCAGTGTCTAGAGGCAATGTATTTAACTGTTCTCTTCCTCCTTGCACTTTTAGGACCCAACTCCTTGTCTTTTCCTAGCTGCCAGAAGGGCTTATGCAGGCTTTGCCCCCCTCCTACGGCCCAACATGGGCTTGTTGCATGTTTTCCTGAAATCTTTGGCCCCCATACTTGGGCTGGACTCCACCAGCAGCCAGCCAGCTCTCACCAATTCAGCATGGTGCAGATGCAGCAAGCTGCTTTCTGGGTTACCCAAGCCTGGAAAGGTACTCAGGGTCTCCAAAACCTTTCATATCCCTCCAGATGCTCCTTAATGCGTAAAGCAGGAGTGTTCCACCACACTAATCAATCGAAGCTTTCCCCCAGCATGGTCTGTACGAGGGTTTCCTTGGAACCTCCCTGCAGCAGGCAAGCGAACCACCAAGAGCTGATAATCTTCTAATTAGTAACACGGAGTTAGTGAATAACTCATGCTTTACAAATAAGTCAGCACATGGAGGTCTCAAGACCCGAGTGCATCCAAAGGAAACCCGAGAGAAACTAATTGACATCTGTGGGGGCTACAAGGTCTGTTGGCTAGCCTTGCAGCTCTCCACAGCTGCTCATGCATACCCAGAGGAACTAAGGGGAGGCTGCAAGCAGCCAATTTTTAAACAAAACCAGAAACCTCCACAGCCTTGTCAATGGGTGAATATTTGCGTGTGTGGACATGTAGCAAGGGGTGTAAACGGGAGCACACGCTGCTATTTCGGTGTGCAGTAGCCTAAGTCCTACTTACAGCAATGCTGAGGACAGAATTCCCCTCTTCAAGGGAAAAAAAAAAAAAAGGAATAAATACTCTTGTCTCTAACAGTGACTCACACCCCCTGCCCCCAACAGAGCAGCATTGCTATGCCATTAAACCTTTTGCTCCCCACATTTTCTCACTCAGCATTAAATGAGGACCCAGAGCAGCAGAGGGATCTGCAGATGTCAGCCCTGGGCCTCCATTTCCTTGGGGCTGATATTAGGAGACCCAACTAGTTCTGAAAACCACACCTTTACTGTTGAGCCGCTGAGCCCTTGTGAGTGAACCCTGGGCAACCACTGGCAGGGCACTTCCTGCTTCAGGGGTGAAGGGAAAGTTCAACTGAGAAAAAAAGACTATTATCTGGGAAAATAAGACCCAACCCACCCCCCCATTTTGAACAGAGGAAGGAAAATCTTTCACTTTTGCTCGACTGGTGCCAGCAGGCCCAGCAGCATCACTCTTTCCATGGGTGCTGGAGGTGGACCCCACCACTTCCCAGTTACCTCAGGACCATCATCTCTGGGGGCTCCTCAGAAGTGAGCACCATTCCAGGGCCCTTTCCATCACCCAAGTTCTTATGGTGATGGCTCCTCTAGACCAGGCCAAATGCCTGCCTGCACCTTTGCTCTCCTTACAGCACAAGCAGCAGTGGAGCACTTAAATCTTTCATTTCAAAACTTGTAGATTTCACATGGCAAGCATGGGTAAGCTTTGAAGTGGCCATAAACCACATGGCAGAGTTTCAGCTTTCCCTGTGTTTCTGAGTCTAGTCAAATCTAGTCTTCAAGCATTTCTAAACCCAATTCATCCACAGAAAGCCTTGCACGCTTGTGGGTAATTAGCTTGGAAGATCTTGCCATAGCCTGGCTGTGTATAATACACTCTGGTTAGTCGGAGAATCTAGTTCACTCAGAATGAGGTCATGTTAAGAAACAAGCTTGCAATCCTCAAATTGCTTTTGTCATTGGAAAAAAAAATAAAAATAAACCTCACTCATTCAAAGCCTGTTTAAAGCAGTATCACACAAACCCCCATCAGCATAAATGTCATGACCCACCATGCATGGTAGGTGATCCCAAGGGCTGATCCGTCCCATTCACAGGCAGTTCCTGGCGTTAAGAGAAGCCAAAGGTGAAGCACAGGCACAGCATAAGGGTAAACCACAAGGATGGGATATTTTGGGTGCAATGAAACAGTAGGGAAATTAGGAGTGGGACGCATGTATCGGAGAGAGGTTTCAATATGCAGTTCAAGGAATAAGCATATTAAGTGAGGTTTGTATTATCACTTATCACACTGTTTTTCCTCTGCCAAAGTATGGCTTTTTGGCTACTTTCCACTCTTCTTTCCTTGTGCTAGACACGGGATTGTGTTGTGGTGAATGACCTGAACTCAGGCAAAGCTGAAGGTATCTCATCTGTGTAAACATTCCTCCCACTGGCAGGTTTACTGACATCATTTTGCTCGGCAGAAAGCTGAGGATATCTGTGGGAAAATGGCAGTCTTGCTGTGGAGCTGGTAACTCCAGGGAGCTGCACCCTTCCTTGCTGCCTCTCAGAGGCCTCCCCCACCGAGAGGGCCAGAGAGCACAGTAGGAGATTGGGAGCCTTTTCCTTCATGCTCATAAAACAGAAAGCCAGTAACCCATTCCTCCCCAAAGTGGGGAAGGAAAAGCGGGCAGAGGAAGGAGGAGACATAAGGTAGTTTTCATCACCAACCCCTTAGTACCTCATTCGGAAAGGACCTCAAAAGCACATCGGATTGCTGTCATATAAATTGTTTGCACCGCTTGCTCCTACCTAGAGCTACTGTTCCCCGGCTTCCCACCTCCCCAAGTCTCACCTACAGTAATCCCTGTCATAAGCACCTCTGCAGAGCCCCCTCTGTACATTGCCGGGAGAAGCCCTGCCTGCTGCTGGCCATAGAATGTCTCCATTGTGGCCTCATGCAGGCACTGTATATAATCTTTCTCTGCCAATATATGTCTTCGTGAGCTGCCCCCCTGTCCCCCTCCTCAAAATAAAACGACTATTCTTTTCTGTTTTAAGTAGATTTCGTGCAATAAAAAACATTTTATTGCTTCCAGTAATTGGTATTTAATTTGCAGGCCTTTACAACTTGCAAAGAACAGACTGCTTTAGCTGTAGAGCTGGTATGTGTGTGGACTTTGTGGATTTTATTCCACTGGCACTTGCTTAGTTGACTGGTGTAAAATGATACAGTTATGGTTTTGCAATCAGAAAAGCTGCAGATAAAGACCTGGAGAGACGTTATAAGGTCCTGGGTCCAATTTGAAGCAGCCGGCAGGACAATATAATTTTAGGGGGCGCTGCCAGCCTCAGACATCAAAACTTGACTCCTGTTAAGTGTTTTCCATTTTGCTGTCAAAATATCAAAGGCTGCTATTTAAACCCAGAGACTCTTAAAGTTGATTTTCTTTCTCTCTCTTTCTCCCTCACTTCTTTTATTCCCTTTAACTACCCCGATAAAACGTGAGGTGGGGTAACCTGTGAAACGTTAGCCCCCTCACTCCCCACCTCGTCTCGTAGGGACACTGAAGCTCGACACAGCCCTTAGTTCCTTTCTCTGGGGTAAAACCTCGCTCTGGCCGGCCCCATCTCTTCCAAGGGCGGCCGGGCAGGGGGGCTCTCTGTCCGTGGAGGGCCGCAGCTGCGGGGGGCGGCAGCCGGGGCCGGAACCAGCTCAGCGGGGACCGCGGGACGCAGCTCGACCCTTCCTCGAGGGAGGTGCCGCGGCGACACCCACCGATTCCCTCCCGGGCTCGGGGGGAGCTCAGGGGAAGGGACACCCCGGCCAGCCGCCGGCGGTAAAACTGGGGACAGGGCACGAGGGCAGCGCCTGCCCCGCGCCTCTCCTGGGCGCAGCCACAGAGCTTCTGCTTGCTGCTCCGCTTCCCCGACGGGCCGAGCCGGGCAGGGCAGAAAACCCGCCTCGTCTGACACAGGGGTAGCGGGCACCGGCGGAGCCTCGGCCGGAGCGGCGGGCGAGGGAGCGCGAGGGACGCCCCGCTGCTGTCGCCGAGCCCCGCCGGGCCGCGGAGCGGGGCCGCAGGACTGCCGGCTGTCCGTCCGTCCGTCCGTCCGTCCGCCCGTGCGGCCGCCCGCGCGTGTGCGCGCTGCCCGCCCCGCGGGGCTCGCTCGGGCGCCCGCCGCGCCGGCCGAGCACGCGTGGCGCTCAGGAGCACGCGTGGCCTCCCTGGCGTGCCCTGACCGTGCGGTCCCGCCTCGCCCCGGCGCGGCCCCGCGACCCCGCGGAGGCTCCGGCGCCCACCGAGAGAGAGCGCGGGGCCTCCCGCCCTGCCCGCGGCGGAGTGGCGGTGGGAGGGCAGCGAAATCGGCGGGAGGGCGCGCTCGGATGTACCTTATTGCTGTTTTAAAACATGGCTAAATTCACGGAATTCGGCTCGCAATAAAATGGCAAATAAATTATCCCTTCCCTCGAGTATTAAACTGTTATCTGATTGAAGTTTACTCCGATGTTTTAACGATTTAGTTCTGTAAGGGAGGAAAATAGTTGTGCCCTTAACAGAATAAGTAAATAAGTAAATAAATAAATAAAGTCCTAAATAGTCTTCTGTAGGGAAGAAGTTAATATACTCAATTATTTTCTGAAAAAAGATCATAACATCTGGAAATTGATATCAAATGGTGTACAATCCCTGAGAGACGATAAACTTCCACTGTATAATATTTCCACTAGAAATCTTAATAATCCCATAAATCTTCCTTGTGAATTGGGAAAATGTAACAGTTCATTGAAATACTCATTGGGAAATAATTGAAAAAATGTAATAGTTCACTGAAATATTCGTGGGTTTTTTCTTTCTTTGGTGCTGTTGCTAACTCTGTGCATGTGTGTAAATATTCCTACTTCGTTTTAAAGACATACACGGAATATTCCCTTGAGCACTGCATACCATAAAAGAAAAATATGCCCTTTTGACTTATTAATCATTATTACAGAGTTCAAAATTGCAGTGTCCCTCGCACATTACTAGAGAAGGCAAACAATTCTCTCTGTGTGTATTTCGTGTTGCTAAATTCAGTACAAACTTTACAGCTCTCAACTTTTTTCCTTTTTTATTTTTTTCTTCCCCTCACGGACTCTTCCTATTCTGCTCGAGTTATCCAGGGCAACTGAAAGCAAGGGGACTACTCGCCCATTATGCTGGCCCACTGCATCGTAATTAATTACACACAAAGGCAATTGCTTATTGTAATTCACCTCGTGAATGTTTAATTTTGCAGAAGTAAAAGTAGATGAGGATTTGAACACGTCTAGCTTCCCTGTAATGAATAGATGCGTAATTAATGTTGCTGGAAAGATACAGCTTTATATATATTAAAAAAATAATAACGTGATATGGAAGAGATGTGCGCGTGTGAGTGCATGTGTTTGCTCGTGCCTTGGTCTAGGAGAGAGGAGAGCATTTATGTGTTTTTGTACTGAATTAATATATCCCTTTGGTTATGTTACTGCAAGTCGGAATAAAGACAATTAAGCCCTTAGCATTTCTGTCACACTCCATTAATTACTGTAGCCGCTGCTGTCCCGACCACTTCGTAACATATTCATCAGGTACGATACCAGTCCAGCAGCATCAGCCAGTGAAGTAGGCTATTGTTAGTTTAAACTATAGCCTTTCAAATGTTCTTTATTTTACTTTTCGCACAAGATTGTTTTTCTCTCCTTTAAAAATGTTTTTCTAAAAATAAAACTCAACATAAATGTTTTAAGATTAGATTTGCCGGGCAAGCAGTTTAATTTTCACCATATGTTGCCACAGCAGTTTGTAAATTAAAAAAAAAAATCTTTCCACTAAAACCACCAAAAAAAAAAAAAAAAAAAAAAAAAAAAAAAACCTAATATAAAAATGTATTCTTCTCAAAGCGTCTCCCTCCTGTGGGCTATTTTACAGCTCCCAAATAAATCTTTAAGGTTGCAAGGAAGGGGAAAAAACAAAAGTACTCTGATGACGGAAAAGCAAATCCTGCCATGATAATGTCCTTTATTAATATTATAGATGTGTAGTGTGCTGGATGGATCAATCATATCCATTCACAATCAGGATTAAGAGAGCCTATTTTAATGAAAATCTATTAGTCTCTCGCTTGAGACACGGATGCTGCTTAAATCAATAAACAGCATAAAAGAGAATACGACGCAGGTTTCTAAATTAAAAAAAAATCCCATCTATGAAATGTGTTAAGACGTCTGTAAAATCCTGAAACCCTCGATCGATACTTATAAATATTTAATTTTTTTTTAAACACAAATTGAAAACCATTAACACTGCATCCATTCTTATTATTAAAACAAATTGTCCTTGGAATTATGTGCTGTGGAAATGGAGCCAGATTGAAAGGGCATCCTCTGAAATATGTTTACTCGCTTTCATGTAAACCAATAAAGATCTGCAGGAGTCTGTAGCGTGAGCAGAAAGGTTTGATGTACAATGTCCATGATTACAGTCCCTGAATTAATCACGAGAGAGAGAGGGAAGGAGGGAGTGAGATGGAGAGAGAGAGAACTCTACTCAACAAAATCTTGCTCTTCTGGTCAGCGCTTATTAAAACGTGGATTAAACCGATGATGTTTCTGTTTGCTTATTTGCCCCATTTCGACCAAAATAAGCTGAAGGGGGGAGGGTGAGAGGAAATCAGTTTCGCCCTACGTCATACCATGAGTAAATGTACAAACGTAAATTTCTCCTATAAATATGAAATTCAATACTTTGCCTCGGATATGCTTAAAGCTAATGCAACGTTTAAACTCATTCATTATTATTCCTCTCGTTTAACTCGGAGAAAAAAAAAACAAAACACAATGGTCAAGAGCTTCCTTTGGAAGAGGAATTAAAAACTAACACACGGATTGATACCACGCTAAATAAACGCTCCTCTGCAGCCCCAGGTCCGCACTATCCGCTGCCCTGCTCGCAGATGCCCCCTCTCGCTTTAGGGAGGGGGCAGCCAGGGGGCGGGCTCGGGTCTGTGGGGAGGAATCAGTCCCGATGGGACGGCGGTGGGGAAAGGAAGAGGGGTAGAATAAACAGGCCACCGCTTTTGTCCTCTTAGGACCCCCAGAGGGGCAGAGGGTGGACACTGAGGATTTGGGGGCATGGTGCCCTCAGGTGAGCCGGCCGCGCAGTCGGGACAGCTCTCACTGTGACGCTGATGGCCGGTCCTGCAAGGGGGGATCGGGGAGAGCGGGGTGGTTTGTGGCACCGCAAAGAGGTACCCAGGGTGCCGCGGTGAGCCGGGGGCAGAAGGAAGTTCCGAGGAGAGCTGGTGACTTTTTAGGTTTGCGACAGGGTCCCAGGAGTTCCGTTCCTGCAAAGGAATGGTATTTGGGCGGCAGTCCCTTCTCTCTCCCTCTCTCTCTCTCTCCCCTTCCCTTTATCCCTCCCTGCATCCATCCTCCCCAGCCCATTTATCAGGAGCAGCAATAAAGATAATTCCTCTCTGAACCCGCCGTCAAAGTTTTTAGTGGGGTCAAAATTGCCCCCCAGTTTTATTCCCACCTGCACCACCTTGCCCTAGGTCCCCGCAAAGCCGCGGGCTGCGCAAAGAGGGGGCGGCCCGGGGGCGCTCGCCGCCTCCCGTCGCTCCCTGCCGCGCCGCCGGGACAGGACGGGACGGGCCCGGCGTCCCTCGCAGAGCTCCCCGCCTTGCTCAGTGGGGCCGTGCGCGCCCTCGGGGATGTCCGCGATTCTGCGCCCTCCGCCGCCTGTCCCCGGGAGGGTCCGCGGCGCGGGGTGGAGGTCGGATCCTCGGGAGAGCTGAGCTTTGCACTGGTCCTTTTTTGTTTGGTTGGTTGGTTTTATTATTTCCCCGGTTTTCTCCCTTTCCGGTGCTTTGTTTCGCTTTTCTCTTTCGGGACGAGTGTGAGGCAAGTTCCTCGCGGCCGCAAGGCTCTCCTCCGGCGGCCTCCCTGCTGCCGTCGAGGACGCCCGGTGGCGGTGGCCCGCGGGCTGCCGCGCCGCTTGAGCGCGCGGTGGCTGCCCCGCGCCGAACTGCGCCCCGCGCGTTGCGGGAAGCAACCAACCTTCCCACCGGGCGCTGCTGGGAAGCAGGGAGCGAGTGATGTGGAACAGACAAGAGAGCTTTTCTCCCCCCTCTGTCTGAGGACGCTTGGATTTGCCCCTGTCCTCGGGGGCAGGAGCCCCGGCAGGGGCAGGAGGCGCCCGGGGGGCTCCGGGAGGAGCGTGGCCCCGCGCTGGCGGGGGCTGCAGGCGTGGGGCTGGGCGCAGGGGGGAGCTGCGGGGAGGAGAGCGGGACGGGGGCGAGAGGGAGGAAAGAGGGGATCCGGCGGACTTGATGCAAACTCCAGCAGCTCGGGGAAGCCGACGCGCACCGTGCCTCTCCGGCGCTGGCGACGCCGAGTCAGTAAATATCCTTGATTGCTACTTGCTGCGAGGGAGGCAGAGGGGGATTGGGCACGGTGGGGATCGGTGCCGTTCGAGCTGAGGGATGGGGAAAGTTTCCGCGGCGGGGGCCAGCCCCGGTACGGAGCCTCTCCCACGGGGGAATGAGTACCGGTTGCCCCGCGTGTCCGTGACACTCTCGCACCACGCACCAGCCTGCGCAGCAATCCCCTACGAGCCCTTGCACGCACAGACTGCATGAGAGCGGCACAAGCAGCGTGTCGTGCCGGGATCTTTCCTCAGCCATACGTTACTTCCCCGTCTATCGTTTGCCTTTATTATTTATGTGGTGCCGTGTGATATACATTAGAGCCTCGGATTTGATTGGCGTTTGCGATGACAAGACCTGTTTGTTAAGTTGTAAGGCTTCCCCCGCTCCCTCACTTGTTAAACGAACTCTGGAGGAAGGATGCCACCGAGACACGACAATATAATAAATGTCAGGGATATCCGCAGTGCCGAGATCAAATGATCAATCCTTGTCCTCTAGATAATCATTTTAAATTCGCACAGGGGGAGATTGATTTTTTTTTAAGCCCTTTATTAATTGCTTCCTCGATTATTATTTTCCCCCCTCCCCCTGTGGAAGTGTTAACTCTGGTGTTGGGGGCACCTTTGGATTAATTAAACGTATTTTTAGTGTTTTAATATTCTGCTAATTTTCAGAATAGTCTCACACACCCCCGGAAAAGAAACAATGGCCCCCTGCTCCAACAAGGAGCCTGCTTTGGTTGCGATTCAGAGCAGAGGGTGGCGTGATGATGAGCTCTGATTATCTCAAACTCGAGGCGGGGGAACTAGAAGGACGTAAAAAGCCAAACGACCAGAAAACAAAATTCCTCCAAATACCGAATAGCCCTTCGCGTTAAAGCCGGAAGAGAAGAGACAGAAATAAATAGCTGGGAAGTCGGCTCCGCATGTGGATCAAACGGTGCGGAGAGGCGCTGGAAATGCCGGCGCTGTTATCTGGAGACGAATTTCAGGCAGCTATTCAAGCGCACAGAATAATAATTATTCCAGGAGTACAACAAAAATAACTGCAGCCTACCAAGAGCAAAAGAGCAAGGTGGGGAAATTATTGCGAGTTCTACGTTAATTCCAGCAGGATGTTTCGTTGGAAAAAAAAAAAAAAAAAAAAAAAAAAAAAAAGGTTTAATGCTCTATTTGTCGTGTACACACTCCCGTGTTAACAAATTATTCCTCTGCTGCATGCAGCAGGATAGCTCGATATCCAGAGAAATATTTTAGAATTTTAATTTCCCCCTACAGTACCTTCACACAACATAATAACAATAAACAAGGCGACAGATCCTGCAATGTTCACATACATCTGGAGAGACTCCCTACCTATGGATACCCCACAGCCAAAAGACCCACTCCAAATCCTCCGAACACACCGACACGGATCTCCGAGGCACCTCGCAACTTGTTTAGCTGCAGCATACGTCCCCCTCCGTGCACCCACCCACCCGCCGCCAGCCAGAACAGGCAACACTTTTAAAACAGCATTTTTGTTTCGCCGATTATTTTGACCGTTTAATTAAGAGAAATTAGCTAAATAGCAAATCAGGTAGAATTTCCAATGATTACAAAAAATGCACATCTCCGGCTTTTTATTCATTACCTTTTTTATTGAACACTCATTTTCCTTTCCTCTTGACAGCGAAACATTTAATTGCAGGAGCTCAGTTATTTGGTTAGCTGTGGGTCCGTTTTTACTCAGTGTTGCCACGCACAGGATGTCCTTAAAATCAATTAAGTCTTCCTCGACTCTCATTTCTGCAACCCATTTACAGAATGTAGATACCTATTTTCATGTTTTCCTCTTCCCCCCTCCCTCCCTTTTATTCCCCTCTCTCTCTCCCTTTCCCTCTCTCTCTCTCTCTCTCCCTCTCCCCCCCTCCTTTTCACTGTTGCCTCTTTGCCTCCCTAAATCAAGGTGCAAAGATGCCAAAGAGTGATGAAATGAAAAGAAAGCCAATTGCTGGACTGAGGTGGGGGAGATAGCTGCTCGGAGTCCGCCTGCGACTATGGAGCAGTCAGTAATTGCTGGAGACAGGGAGAGCTGGGGGTTGGGCTGAGGTAGCCATGTATAAATAGTGTGATCTCAAATTGAAAGGCATAAATAACAGCAGGAGTGATCTAACCCTATACAGCCCATCTTCTACGTGCAAAAACAGCGTGCAGAGGACGGCCACATCTCCGATTGAAAACAAGTGGATCTCTGTGGATAAGATCACCGGGCAGCCATGGAAGAACTTACGGCTTTTGTATCCAAATCTTTTGACCAGAAAAGCAAAGAGAGCAGCAGCGGCAGTGGCAGCGGCAACAAGAAGGAGACGATCACGTACAGGGAAGTTTTGGAGAGTGGGTTGGCTCGCTCTAGGGAGCTTGGAAACTCTGATTCTAACCTGCAGGACATGACCGAGAGCAGCAACCATTGCCCGGTGCATCTTTTCAAAGACCACGTAGAGAGCGACAAGGACAAACTGAAGGAGTTCAACACGGGCAGGACAGCGGAAGGTAAGAGCAGGGCTGGAAGTCCTCCGCCCCGCGCTTCTCGCCGGCAGCCCCGGTCCCCTCCCCAGCCGCCCCCGGCTCTCCGCAGTGGGGGCGATTTGGTCACCGCGGCCCCGGTTCCGGCCCCGGCCGGGCGAGCGGGATCGCGTCCCGCATCCTGCTTCCCTCCTGCGGCCACCTCCCTCCTGCGGCGGCGGGAACATAGGCTTAGGAACACGTACTCCTGCATGCATAACGTGAGCGTAGCCGTGAAAAACAAGTCACAACTTCGGTCCTGCCCCCCCGCCAGCCCCCGTTCACATCCGAAATCGATCCGGTGCGTTAGGCGTTCTCTTGCCTGTGGGAAGGGGGCAGCGCAGCACGTCAGACGTTTTTGTCTATCTGTATATTTTTGTACGAGGAAACCTTGTCCGGGGAGTTTAATGCCTTAGGAGACCTGTTCTTCCTGCTTCCGGGCCGTCAGGATGCTGCTGCTTGTTCTGGGAGAAAGCGGGAGGTGGAGATGGCTCTCTCTGGACATTTTGTCTTGGGTCGGTCAGCCTGTCCTACTCAGAGGCTCCGACCGGCGGGCACGAGAAGCCGGAGAGGAGCCTGGCTGTGGGGCAGCTGCCCGAACCCCGTGAGACAGAACCTTGCTGCGGCGAGAGGCACCGGCCGACTGGTCCCTCGCTCCCCTGCCAGTCCTCTCACCTGGGCCAGGGCAGCTCGGCACCCCGCCGACCGAGGGGCAAAACGCCATCCCTTCTCTAAGCAACAACAACGATAATTAAAAAAATACATATTTTTTAAAAGCAAGACAACTAAAAATCCCGCACAGGCTCACAGGGGAAGGAGAGAATTAAAAGGACGGGGGGATTAGAAAGTTGAGAAAGTGTCTCTAGGCAAGTTAGACAGGTGGACCTGCCTGGGGAGCTACTGGCTAGCTTATGGTAATAAAAATCGGTTAATAGGTTGGGGAACAACAACCAGCCTTTCAGCTGTTTCCTACTGTTTGATCTTGTTTAATATAACACTGTGAGATTTAATTTACAGCCCAAACTTTTATTTAATCCTTCTCTTTTCTACCTGCTCCCGAAATAGAAGAACGGGGTATAATCCCATATTCGGGTACCCATATTTCTGCACAAGCCAATACCTCTCAGCTCGGCTTATTTTCCTTCTCTAGTCGAGAGACTGAAAACCGACAAGATTCAGTTTAAGACAATCATTCAATGCAGGTGATAATTTAAAAAAAAATCATGAAAGCAGGACATGCTTCAGGAATTAAAAATAGAATGAGAAGGAACGAAAAAAAAACCCTCTACTACTCTCCCTTTTTCCCCGTGAATCGAAATTCTGGCTTGTATGTTTAGCTAATCTAATCTACGGAGAGGGGTTGGGGGTGGGGATGGAAGGGAGGAGTTGGAAAGAGCTGAGATGCTTGTGACAGTTTAAATTCATGCCAGGTTTCAGTCTAATTTCAACTGATTCCGGCGTGTGATTTCAGTCCCACCGATATGCTAGTTAATATTTTATACCTATCACGGACATGCTGTAGCCTCGGAAAAGAGACAGCTTTTGAACGCGCCTGATTTTCCCTAGGCATTTGCTGGGTTAGCACCCTCGTCTTTTCACAGGGATTCCCTTTACAGGAGAAATGAGAACAAAACGCCGTTAAAACCAACGAGCGAATATCCCCATCCGGAGGCCAGACCCTTCCCAAAGTTTTATGTAGCCAGTATCAGCCCAAAGCCCGCGGAAACGATCACGGCCAGGGACAGTTTTCATTTTGGAAGTGAAAACGAATGCTTCAGCTTGGGTCCGGCCTGACTTAAGTCCAGATGCAGTTCAGGACGCTTTATTACGTTTAGTTAACTTACGATTTGCAGTTTATAATTTGCATTTTGGAATGCTCCTAAGTATATAGGTTAATGTGGTTAATATATGTTCATGAGAACGTTTCTCTGTGTGTATACATACATATATATGTATATAATACCTGTGTACTTGGTGAGGAAAAGGGGAATTAATTCGGGATCATCCGCAGATGCGACTCCCCCTAAATCCACATCACCCAGAAGGTGAGGCATGACAAAGGGCAGGCTCGTCCCGGGACTCCGCTGGTGCCCGCGCTGGATGCGCACCCGGCGGGGCGCCCCAGGCAGGCAGGGGATCCCGGGGAACCGGTTCACCCTAAAGTGGTGTCCCTAGCTCCAGCATCTCTTCCTCTTTTCGTTAGCTGGATTTGAAAGAAGGACAGTTCCTTAGGCCTCCCGACATTAAGGAAAAGGGGGGAAAATTATAATAATAAAACCCGTAGGAAATAATATGCCAAAGCAAAAGAAATCTCCCTACCCAAGGCATAAAAGGGCAACTGTTTTACCGCTGCCCCCACAGCCTCCCCTCTGCCCGCGACAAGCATTCTCAGCGGCTGCCTCTGGTCGCAAGCTCTCCACGAGCCCCGTTGGAGTCCCTGAAGGTTGGGAGGGTTCCTGCTGTTCCGGAGGGGCTGGGGGTGACCCATGGCCCTGGAGCCCGCTGTCCCGCACAGGGCCGCAGGGGACCGCCTCCCCCGGGGTTTCGACCTGCTGGCCGGTATTTTGGGGGAAAGAGGGGTGTTAGGGAGAAGAGAGACGGGCGGTCTCTCTCTCATACCCAGGGAAAGTTTCTTTTACGAGACAAATACTATCATCGTGGCTTCACCATGACGGCGGTAGGGAGCTTCTTGCATAACCCTCTTTGGGAGAAAACGTCGCCGGAGAAACCCCCTTCCCCCACCTCTCCCCACTGCCTGGAGGTATCGGGGGGTCGGCGATTTTCCTACCAACCCTTTCCCCGAATTTCCCGTACCAGAGGCACGGCTTCCTCCTAACCCTGGGAAGAAAATAACATTTTATCTATCTGTATAGCTTTTCTGATGGGGCAACAGACAGGCAAGGCAGCGCGGCTCCCTTCCTCCCTCCGGCCCTCGGGCGAGCTGCCCCCTGCCCGGCGCGGAGCCTGTAGCGGAGCTCAGCCCCTCTCGCCCCTCCGGGGCCTGCCCGGGGACCTCCTGCCCCCTCCGCCAGCTGCACCCGCAAGTTGTGCTGAGTTTGGGGACGAAGAGGGGAGGAGGGAGAACCCTGTGTGAGAAAATTTCGAAGAGGTGCGAGGGGAGGCTCAGCGTCGTTTTCTTCTTCCCCCTCCCGGCAGGGATCTACGAATGCAAAGAGAAGAGGGAAGATGTGAAGTCAGAAGATGAAGACGGACAGACCAAGCTTAAACAAAGGAGAAGCAGAACCAATTTCACACTAGAGCAGCTGAACGAGCTGGAAAGACTTTTTGATGAGACTCACTATCCGGATGCCTTCATGAGGGAGGAACTAAGCCAGAGGCTGGGACTATCTGAAGCTAGGGTTCAGGTAAGAGAAAGGCTCTGTTCCTGGAAACGTGCTCACCTCACTTCCTAACTGCCAGCGGATCCTAGCACAGTGCTTCGTTTCATGCAGAACGGGGAGGTGAAGGTAGAGGTGACACGTGTGATGGGAAAGCTGTTTGCAAGTCTGCTGTACCTGTCCTGCCAAACAGTTATTCTGCACTGGTAATATCTGCCTGTGTCTAGCGTTTCCTAGGAAGGCGGTTAAATTTTTTTTTTTTTTGGTATGTGTGTGGGGTAGGGTGGTTGGGTGGTGATAGTGTTGACAAGTCTCTAATAACTGAACAACTGCTTTTTTTTTCATTTCTTTCCCCCCCCCCCCCCCCTTGCAAACGTGCCATTTATTCTCCCTTAATCCTTATTTTCTTCCCGCTTTTTCTATTATGGGGCCATTATGGGGTAAAAAAAGAGAAAAAAGCCAGAAAACAATCGCCTGAATAAGGCTAGACAGTTTGGGTGCTGAGGGACGGGATTAGCCAGAGCCGGGGGAAAGGTGCCGGCTCTGATTCGCACAGCAAGCATATGAATGCATGCCACCCCATCTGGTGGAGGTTCCCCCCGTCCCTCCCATCCCACTTCAGAGACAGCTAAATGCCAATTAGACTTCGAAATCTTGGAAATAGATCCGGGTTGCTGTAGTCCTGGGGCCACCAGAGCTGTCTGTTTGGGTGGCTCCACATCGATTATTTTAAAATTTGATTTTCAGTTTGATGCAGAGGAAAAATACTCCCTCTTCCCCCAAGCCAAGTAGGGAATGCTTCCACAAAACAGATGTCATATTAAAAGAAACAAAACCCCTCAACCAAACAAAAAAAACCCAACACAGAAATAATTAACAAAAATCTACCTAGAAAAAATAAGATCAACCTGTGGCTCTCTGAGCAGGCCCAGAGCAGGAGAAACCTGAAGGAAATCTCTTCTTAGATTAAAATTCTGTACTTGGCCTAACAGACACAAATCAAACTAAAACTCAAGAAGAAAAAGTCACCAAGGCAACCCCACCACTGAACAAAACACCTTCACACCCTGGAGATAAGAGATGCCCATGTATATGTATATCTGCCTATAGGAGTGTGCGGGTAGCTACACACAGGCATGGGTATGGCTCTGTGGGCATAGATGGAAGCCTCCATGACTTCACCTCACTCCTGGGGCACAGCGGGAAGTGGAGAAATAGGGCCCCGAGCTGGAGTGGGGAGAGGGGTCTGTTTGAGCCCCTCCTTAAGCGAGGAAGGCAAGCAGACAGTGTACACTGCCCAGCCAGCATTTGTCTGAGCAAGCCACTACCTCACTTTAAACAACTGTCTCCTGGAGGCAAATCCTGAAATAAATGGAGTACCTAAGTTGCTTTTGTGATTTTTTTTTTTTCCTTTGGTCTTCTTTCAAAAGGTTCCAAGGTTTTATTCTCCCTTGAGCTCCTCTGACTCTCAGTACAAACTGAGCAGGGCAAGGGATGGTGCTGGGCATATGCCTTAGGAATGGCAGCTTGCAGGGAATATTGCAGGGGTTCAGAGTGCTGCTGGCCTACTTTCTCCTGGAAGATTGATCTAACCACACCATATAAATTAATGAAAAGATTAAACTTTTGCTGAAGGGGACATCAACTCTTATGTCATCTTCCCAGATCTTCTTACTTGGGCTCTGTAATATCTTTCCAAGGCCTTGATGTACTGTTTCTATAAAAATAAATTACTTGTAATTGAATTCTGCACTCTTTCTTTCAAGTACTTTATTACTGAGGAGCACCTTAACAGGATGTTCATAGTTACAGGAAAATTGGTGCTTCAAGTGCTTACAGATCTTAAAACACCACACACACACAGAGAGGAAAAAAAAAAAAGAAAAAAAAAAACAACAAAAATCAGAAGGAGATTATGACCGAGGTTAAAAAAAAAGTATTTATTAATTTTGTAAAAGAGGTTTGTGTAGATTAAAAAGAATCCCTGTACATAAAATAAGTATAGAGAGGAAAAAGAGGGAAAATGGACAATTAATTAGGAAATAAGTAGACAGTTAATATCCATCAATAAGTGGAAGCAGAAAAAATAAAGAAAAAAGCAGAAAAGGGAAAGGTTTGGTGGTTTTTGTTTTTTTTTTCCTTAATACTTTCAGAATTGTTCTCTAATTCCTATCTGAACCTCTTGTCCCTTGCTGTTAAAGGATATAGTTTCAATTTAGCGTGGAAATTTGCTGTAAATAAATTGAAGCTCCTATGGTAGCTAGTCCTTATTAACCTTTTATTTTTAGTGTTGTACTGGAAACTCATATCACCCAGCTGTCAGGGTTATAATTGAAAGTTATGAGACCATAGTGAGGAGCAGGCAGTAATTCAATTACAACAAATATCTTTGGGTTTATGGTGCAGGGCTAAATTAAATGTCATTATTCACTGTCTCTAATGGAAATCAAAAGGAAATCAGATTAGAGCATTTGTGAAAGAAATCACTGAGTGATCCTTAATGAAGAAATAACTGTCTAAAACAGTGTACTGTGCTTTACTTAGCATATTCATGACTAATTGGAATTGATCGCAAATCACACCAAGCCTGATTTATTATCGCTTAATGCAGTGGCTAATTCATCACTTTTATTCCTCATAACCTTATTTTTTCATAGCTAAAGGGAAAGGCCACTTCGTTTTCCAGATTTAAATATAATTTCGGTTTGAAAGATGTTCTGATTTGCAAGAGAAGTTGTTTAAACGCTGCTTAAATTTCTTCTGACAATTTACACTGCTTTGTCGAGGCGGGGTGGGGGCGGGCATGGGGAATACACACAAGGAGATTTCCTGCAAGGATTTACCACAGTAAAAAAAGATGTATTATTGTCGCTACAGCTCGATAATATTTTGCATGCTCATATTTAAACACATATGTACATGTGTATAAATCCCTAAATGTCCAGTTAAAAGGAGAAGCGATGCATGTTGCTAAAATTGCGTACTGCTGGTAGGGAAAAATAGGCTTGTGCCGCGCTGTGCTGTGCAGGGCAGCGGGGCGGCAGCGATGCCCTCTGAGCACGGGGAGGGTTGCGCTGGCCACAGCCGTCAGGGACAGGAACCAGGATTCGCTGGCGGGTGGGTTTGTCTGTCTGTCTGTCTGTCTGCCCGTCTGTCGGTCGGTCGGTCTGTCCGCACCCGCTGCGCTCGGCAGTCGCCCGGTGCGTGCTTCCCCCACAGTCACTCTAGGCAGGAAAAATGGTGCGCTAAATCAGAGAAGGCCAATTCCTACTTAAGAAAATCACTGAGGTACCCGAGGTAATTAATGCCTTCGGAAGCCTTTCTTTGCACTAATTACTCCGTAGTAAATGACCATCATTAAGGCAATTGAAGAAAGCTTGAAGGGAAAATTTGATGTAGGAAGTGCAGTTAGTATTAATTAACCGTATGATCTCTTGGCAAGTGCAAGAACATCAAAGGTTGTAGGTGTTTACTTAGCCACAAGATTTTATCAGCGGTGAAAGTCAATGTTTGTCCATATTTGGTAGGTTTTGGTGTAAAGATAAGGACCCGCAAAATATTTTGGCCCTCTTTTCTGATGATGTTTTGGGGAGAGCTGTTAATAGAGCACGGCAGAAGGGGAAGAGTAATGAAGGTCTGAAATGCCCCTGGAAAAGAGGCACGGGAAGCGCAGTGGCAACTGCAAAGTTCTGCGATTGTTTGAGCGAGAACGGCTGGAACTGGGGAAGCATTATCGAATTACAGGCGTTCCTCGGGGTAGGGGTATGAGCACTTCTTTACATCCCAGCCTGCAAAAGATGCTGCTCTTGTCTGGCCAGAAGTCTGCAGAAGCAGATTTTGTTTTCTTTAACATTTAGGGAACGGGGAATGACTCAGACCCTTTCGCGAAGGTTGAGTGTCTCTCATCTTGTCAGAGATCATCGATTTTAAGCCCAGCTCGGGAGAGGGCAGGAGCTCCAGTCTCTTGGGGGCCAGACCCTAGAGTGTGATCTGGCCCACGCTGGCTCTTCCCGGGCTGCTTAAGATGATTAGGAAGGGTACGAGAGTCCCACCCGTCCTGCGGGTGGTCTTACTGTAAGTGTCGCTCCAGACGGGTGGCAGAAAGACTGCCTCTGCCTGCCCAGGGGACACGGAGCCCTCCGGGACCGGTGCTACGCGGCAGGCTCCTGGTCTCTCCCTCTGCGAGAGCGCTTCCCAACTCTTAGGTTCAACTGAGGGACCACAACAAGGAGCGGGACCTTCCGTCCAAACAGCCCCACAGCAGCACAGAGAGGGGCTCACTCCGCCCGGGGTCGAGCTCATCCCCTCGACTGCTCCCGAGGGGAGACCTCAGCAAAGCTGTGCAGTCACTCGCCTCACCCCCCCTCCATCTCTAGTTCCTGAGAAAATGCTCCCTTAGCAGCTGCCTAGGCCACCTCCATTCTTCTGTTGTTGTTTTGTTTTTGTTTGCTTTTTCTTTTCACAGGTCTGGTTCCAGAACAGGAGAGCAAAGTGCCGAAAACAGGAAAACCAGATGCACAAAGGTGGGTTAGGGGTGCGGACCGGCCGGGGGCTGGCGGCCTCAAAGCCCCGGGGCGCCTTCGCCACTCACCCGGCCCTGTCTCTCTCCGCAGGTGTGATCCTGGGAACCGCCAGCCATTTAGACGCCTGCAGAGTAGCCCCCTATGTGAATATGGGAGCCCTGAGGATGCCTTTCCAACAGGTAGTTAGCCCCGGTTTTATTTTACTTTCCCTCAGTAAGCTCCGACCCCCATTCGTTTGCACGGGAGGAAGCCGGACACGTTTACAAGTGCCATTTATATAGAAGTTGGCACGTATTAAAAACAGGCTGTAAAACTTGGTGGAGGAGCCCCCGCCCGGCTTTCGGGAGCTCAGCCCTCCTCGGGACCGAGCGGGGGGTCCCGCGGCCCCGGGAGGCGCCGGCGGGGCTAAGGGCCCCTGCGCCGCCGGGCGATGGGCTGGCACACGGCCCCAGGGCCGCCCGCAGACCGGACCGGCTTCCCGGGGGCGCATCGCCTTCCCCGAGCGGGGTGGGCCCGCAGTGCCCGGACAAGCCCGCCCGCCCTCTGCGGGGACGGAGCGGCTCAGTCCCGAGCAGCCCTGGGGCCTTCGGTCCCCCCCTGGCGCCAGAGAGCGCTGCGGGAGGAGGCTCTTCCACCCGGCGGGCGAAACCGTGAGGGCAAAAACTCTGCGGACCCTTGCTCTGTAGTTTCCGCCTCATTCCGGGCCGGGCTGTTGCGATCTGTCCTTTTCCGATGGATGCGACCACCCCGGAGGTGGGGAGCCTGCACCCAAATGCTCTGCCACCCTGATGGTCAGCCAGGACAGGGGCAATGGCAAAGCGCAGACACCAACGCCACAGCGGGGCCCGGGTCCGTGCCCCAGCGAGGCGCAGCCACGGGGCAAGGCCGCTGGGGAAAACCGGGATGAGGGTGATGAAATTCCATTCCCGCTTCAAGCCGGTTGTAACTCTCTCTCCCTCGTTTTTTTTTTTTTTTTTATTTTTTTTTTATTTTTTTTTGTGTCAATTAATCGGGAAATTGATTTTTTTCCAGCCCAAAGGGATCCTCCACCACCTTCTCCGTCTCGGAGACACGTGGAGCTGACAGATTAATTGTATTGATTTTTTAAAAGACATATTTGGACCAAAATAATTAAATACATAAATAAACTCTCCCCCACTCCTCCCCGAACCTACCCGAAGCTGAAATCTCTCAGTCAACCCAATGTGTTTGTGTAGGTCTAGAAAGCTCCAAAGCAAACACTAGCCGGGTATAGAAGGGACCCACGGCCAAAGAGTTTTTAGCAAGGTATAAATAAACATCCCTGGAAAAAAAAAAAAAAAAAAGGAAAAAAAAAAAAAAGCTATGTAGCACTTGTTGGCGCCCGTTCGTTGGGCCGCATTTATATAGATATTTATTTATTTGTGCGTGTATGTATTTATTTATCTATTTGAAAGCAGCAGGAGCAGGGTCAAGCGTGTCCCTGTGCCCTTGGTGAAGCAGGGAGCAGAGGTTTGCCGCCCTGACTGCGGGGGGAGCGGGTCGGGGCTGGGGATGCGTGGGCTCGGGGCTTGACGCCGTGTCTCTGCCCCGCCGCCCAGGTCCAGGCGCAGCTGCAGCTGGAGGGCGTGGCCCACGCGCACCCGCACCTGCACCCGCACCTGGCGGCCCACGCGCCCTACCTGATGTTCCCGCCGCCGCCCTTCGGGCTGCCCATCGCCTCCCTGGCGGAGTCCGCCTCCGCCGCCGCCGTGGTGGCAGCCGCCGCCAAGAGCAACAGCAAGAACTCCAGCATCGCCGACCTGCGGCTGAAGGCCCGGAAGCACGCCGAGGCCCTGGGGCTCTGACACGCTTCCCCCGAGCCTCCCATCACACCCCGCCCCGGGTGCCCGCGGCGGGCGGGCGTGTGACCCGCACGGACCGCCGCTCTGCCCCGCTGCTCCTCCTCATCCTCCTCCTCCCTGGCTGCAGGGCGCGCAGCGAGCGCTCCGGCCGCCCTGCCGCCTTATCTCCCTCTTTTTTTTTTTTAAATTTTATTTTTTTTTTGTTGTTTTTTTTTGTTTTTGGTTTTGTTTTTGTTTCTTTCCCCTTCCCCGAGGTCCGCGAGCGCCACTTTGCTCGCTCGCTCGGCCCCAGGGACTCGGCGGCCGCGTGGCGCGGTGGGGACGCTTCGCCCGCCGTGGGCCCCCGGACACAACACACGCGAGCAGCGAGCCGCCCGTCAGAGACTCCTCGGAGGACAAAGTAGGTGGGAGGAGAGAGAAAAGAGAGTTAAACAAAAAAAAATCACAAAAAGAGAAAAAAAAAAAAAAAGGAAACTATCTCTAAATTATGTTAATCTGTGAACATTGGGGACACTTTGGATTTTTGACCCTGGCAAAAGTGATCGCTCCGGCATAACGTCATCTGCTGCTGTCAGTTTTGCTACCTTGTGCATGTGTCAAACTAAACACGTTTTGAAGATCAGAAATATATTAGAACAAAACTAAACAAAACATAGTAATAATAATAAATAATAAATCCTTGGGGCTGGTCTCCATTAAAGATGACATTTCTTTGTTGCCAACAGTATTATTTCACTGCCATGAATCTCTTCCATCACTGAGGAGCTGCTGCTGCTGCAGAACTGGTTTGAATTTAAATGTGGAATTTCAGATCTGAGGCAAGGCAGATTTTTATTTTCCTTCTTTTCTTTCCTAAAAAAAAAAAAAGAGCAGCAATAACAAAAAAGTGTGTGTCTCAAATGGCTATGTCCTTTGAAAGAAGAAAAAAAGAGAGACTAGAAGTTACTAATTGTTAGTGATAACTTGAAAGATGGGAACAATAAGAAATGCACCTGTTTGCCAGAATTACGTGAACTCAAAGAGATGTATTGTGCCATAGAAACAGGTCAATTTTTCATTTTTCCCCCCAAATGCCTAGATCTTTGAATCAGAATCTCACTGCTTTACAGGATGTAGAAAGAATGAGTTATACAACAAAGATGGACATATGGTTTTAAGGCATAATACTGATGCAGCATTAATTTTAGTGAAATGCAATTAAGTGCAGTAAAGTGCAATACTGTAAATATTATAGATTAAGAAAAATAGCCGTACTTATTCCGTTATTAACCAATTCTGCAAGATCCATAACTTAAATCCTTTATGCTCAGACTGGTGCATTGCAGCTCCTTGCAAAATGACAGTCCGAGTCTTCTAGGAATGGATACAGTTATATATATCACATATGGAAAAAGGTAGATACTATGATTTCTAGTCAACTTAATGTGCCATATTTCTCGGAAGCAAGCTGAAAAATCTGTAGGACACTTTCACATGGTTTTAGGTAAAAAAAGCAAAACAACAACAAAACCAAACAAGTTAAAATAATCCATAGCAGTGTTCTGTGGAAGAGGACAAGTTCAGTATTTGGCCATTTTAATTTTTGACTGTGATTTGGACACCAAGTATTAAGCTAATGCTTAAGCAAAGAAACGACTACAAATCCAGCAAGGATGGAAAGCAGGGAAGTCCTTTAAATTGTATTACCAAAGTGTCTGGGTTTACTGACCCTCCTCCCCAGTTTTTACTTTTTCTGTTATTCACTTCTGATTAGGTTTGGGTTTTTAAAAAAAATTTGCTGGGGAGGAGAGAGGAAGGTACAAATAGTGGTCTTGTCTTCATCTAACAAGATAGTTATTTGTTGCCTTCACTACCAAGGTCTGTGTTGATGGAAGGTTATCCTCTGAATAGCACCATTATTAGGCCTGCTTTTTATGTCTCATTTAGCAATCCATTACTAGTTTTGGCTTTTGCTGATATTTATCAAATCCAACTATTACTATAGGACAAAAATTCATGCTTAGGATAATTTTTAGAGACTTTTCTTCTTTTTTGTCTTTTTTTTTTTCTCCTTCAAATTTTGATATTTTCTAGCAAACAAAATTTCTGGAATGTCAAAATTGTGCCATTTCCCTTCTATTTATTATGTGAGAAGAAGTTAATGTCTTGAATTTGCTGGGGCTGATAAAAGTTGCCTGCCTTTTTTACCTCTCTGTGAAAGTCTAGTATCTTTAAAGCAAGGCCAAAATATGAAAGTAGCATTACTTGTTGCTGAGAAATACAGACCAAATCTCAGGCAACTAACAATTCCTTAATGAAACAAAACATTGTCTGGAAAGTAAAATGTTATTCATAATGATGTCTGAAATTCTAGCTAGAATGAGAAATATTTGGAGTGGTTCTAGCACTTCTAAAATGCAGATCTGAAAAATAATGAACATTAGCACAAAGATGTACATCAAACCATGACAGATGGTTTAGGCTAAAGTAAGTAACTTGTACTGGACACCCACAGCCATTGAAGGAGAATTAGATACATGGTGTTGAAGACCAAAGGCATAGAGCTATCGACTGAATGGGGACTGCTTGTTATCTGTACCTCTAATCTAATTGTTAGCCTTTCAAATCCTCTTTTGAGGATTTGAGAGAGGCTTACATGATTATTTTGCAGTCCTGCAAAATAATGCTGGACTTTCAGAAAGGAGTGATTTTTACCCTCAAATAATTCCATAGAGTGAGTTTGTTGAAGTTGTAGGGTTGGGATATGAATTTTCTCAGACATCCAAGTGAGATGCTGAGAAGTGTGACCAATCTGACAGTGTTACAGAATACACATACAGTATGCATCCACATTGTATGGGAAGGAATAACTTTCTGCCTTTGTTGTTCAACTAGATATAAAAACAGCAAAAAATGCCCATACATTTCTCTCAGAAATTTTACTTCTTACGGTATTCAAATCACAGCGGCAACATGAATACAATTCCCTGCTAAGAGGAAACAAGGCTGGTAGTGTAGCATACATCTTTCCAGAATGAAATATTCTTACTTTTTTTCTGAATGCTTTCAATGGATGTCTCAAGGACAGTCTTGCTCTCTACCACAGAAGTGAAGAAGGTGGCAAGATTTATCAACTTAGGATACTTTGAAGGAGGTACCACAGCTCAGCCTGGGGAGAGGGGCAGGGTGCTGCTGGGAATCTACCAAGGTGATTCATGCTGCTCTTGCTTTTCATTTAGCATGAAAGGAAATGAAAAGCTGCACTGTGTAGGGGTTGTTGCCAAAACTGGTTCTGCTTTGCTTTCTTGAATGGACCAATTGCATTAGTGGGGGTGTAAAAGCTTTGCCTTGTTTTGGATGATATGCACAGGTGACATCCTCTTCTTGTCATCTTTACATCATTAGGAAGAAATGAGGCATCCTACCTGGCCTACCATGTATTGGACTGTACTTTTCTGTAGGTGTAAGTCACTGTGGCTCCATTCATCATGTGGAGCGCCGGTGATCTATACAAGTTGGGATTTGGACCAAAGCATCTACTCCATTTCTGTTAATGTGTGGTCTCTTTTTGTTTGTCTGTTTGTTTTTGTTTTTAATTGTTTTCTTAAGTAGGTTGGAGGTTGAAGATAACACAGTCATGGTCCTGAGGTGCTTATTAAAGTTTAAAATATCGTAATTGTTTGAGATTCTCAGGCATGCCAAGCCTCATTTACTGTCCACTATCATCCAGCCTGATCTTTGTGTAATCTTTGATTTGAGAAGTGTGAGATTTTCCAAGATCATCAAAACAACAGCCACTGAGCAGAATTTCCTTGGAGGAGGCCTCCATTTAGCATATGTGGATTGCTAAAGGATCTTTCTTGGAAGATTTGTATGGTATTTGAAAAATAACTTGAATGAATGCCAAATTAATAATGATGTTTATAAGCAAGACTATAAAAAAAGGCATCATGCCTTAAAGGGGCCCCTTTATAATGGAAAGAATAGATTAAGAATAGATTCTGAGGTTTTTTTTAAGCTGTCAAATAGGTTAGAATACTTCATTCATTTGTACCAAAATAGCCAGTTGACTCCATGGATCATTTTAATTGACTTGGGAATATGTGGAAAAAATTTTACTGGAAATTTTTTACTTTGTAGGGTCATATAGATGTAGTGACATTTTGGTTAATATCATAATACTTAGCACTTATATAATGTTCATTTGCAAAACCCTGTATGTAATGTCTATTATTTAATCCTCACCCATTATGAACTAGGTATGAATTGTTGTCCCCATTTTTGTAGAAATTAAGGCATATAAATGAAGGGCCAGGTTCCATCACCCACTGTCAGCACTGAGTATGATTACTTTTGTTTTTGTAATGTAGCAGCATCCCCCAGATCATAATCTGACATGATCTCTGTGGTGGTAGACAACCTTTTACATAGCCAGGGTTCCTTGAAATTTAGAGTCTCTATCTGACTTCAGCAAAAGTTTTAAAGGGCACGTTGAATGTGTTTTGGAGTGTCAGAATGTGCCTGTGAGTTATTTCCACAGAACATTAAGTTACTGTTCAATTCTCTGACCCTGTATGCCAGTGGGAATTTTGTTTGACTCAATGTTTGTGTCAGTGCTAAGACTAAAACCAAATTTCCAAGTTCCCAACAGCATGCACAAATTGGTAGGAAACTCTGATTTCCAACTTCCCCTACTATAAATTTTTCACACAGACCAAGTGTACAGATGTCAATTCTTTGCATGCTTTATCTGCTATGTCTTTTAGTCCTATGTTTGCCTATAAAATAATAATAAGACTTGATTTTGAATTGACATAACATTGGCACATTGGGACTGTTGACTCAAATCAAATAGACATGTAGTAGTGCAGAAATCCAGATCCCTAAGGCAAGCCCAGGTTATGGATTTTTTTTTTGATGAAAAATACGCATGTTTTCTGCTTGTTTAAATGTGCTAGGCAAAATAATTTTTTTTTTTTTTTCTAAACAGATAATTTTAGTTTTTGGAAGCATTATTGCTTTGGAGATGGCAGGCTTTTTTTCCCCTTCAGTTTGAGGAAAGCTTTTAAAGTATAGGAAAAAGAGATGACACGTTTTTCTTAGAAATGTGTTTATTTTTATAATATCTAATATCTAATGATCCAGGTGGTGTCTTTGTTACTGCTAATTTTACACAACTCTATAAAGTGCGCACAGCCAATGTGGTTGGAAATTTTTTGTGTTCCCATTTAAAAAGGATGGTTGAAGTGCCCCACTTTTCATCTGTAAGCAACCTTCTCACCCCTTTATGTTGTTTTCTTTCCCTGATGTGACAGCATTTTCATGGCAAAAAAGTTTTCAACAGCTGTGGATAACATAGCAACAGCTTCTCATTTGGTCCTTTGAAAACCTCTACTGATTGCAGTTAGATGTGATAGGGCTGGAGAAGGCCTGGTATTGCTTGGAAACTAAAACAAAAAATAAAAAGAAGTGCGTTGTGGTACAGAGTGTGATCTCTTCTCCTTCAGAGATGAATACAGCCTTCTACTTTATGCCTTGTGCTTGTAAAATGGCATCTCTAAGTCACTTCTTTAAAAGGTACAACATGGGCCCTGTCAGTTAATGCTGTGGCTAATTTGGTATTGGTTATTTTTGCTGGCTGGCTTTTTTAGCTGGTTCAGTGGAAGGCCACAGGCTTTGGTGTTTGAGGCATTCTTCAAAAGGGGTGTGATGCCAGATATCCCTCAAATTCTTTTCTATTAGACAGATTTGATGCTAAAAGTTGGTTCCTAATTTTAGTAAATTTGCTAATTTCCAATAAATAATTGAAATGTAATGTAGTTCATACACCTTATATTGAAAATTGATATATAACTAAAATCAGTTGAAGAATGTAGAAAATATCAGATTTTGAAGCTGAAGATATTTATTGAAAGACAATACTTTCATGAATCTAGGCCTATGGTATGTATTAATTACATCAAAGACAGGCAAATATCTCTGTTTCTTTGTATTAATGTATGCGGATGTTTTATTTATTTTTTTGTTTGAAAATTCTAAATGTGTATTATTTTAATTATGTTGAGTGTAAATTTGACAATACTTTGCATTTATTTTTATATTTTAAAACCCTGTTGCTTTTGCAAAAGTATGAGCAGCCAGTATGATTTGCAGTACCATAGCATTATTTTGTTTATGTACTCACAATGTGTCTGATTTACAGACATTTCAGGGATTGCTAAAATGAAACAAACAAAAAAACCTTCAAACCGAACTCATCTTAAAAGGTTGTACCCCTTTGCTATTGTGGAAGAGAAAAAGAAACAAGCAAACAACCTTTTTTTAGGTCTTGATTATGCCAGCATGCTCCTACATGAATTCACCAGACATGTTGAGTTCCATTTTTTGGAGTGTATTATGTTGAATCACATGATATGAATGTACATCTTGTAAAAGTGAGATATGAATAAACTTATAAATATTTGTAGTCAAGTGTTAACGGATACTCAGAATAACTACTGCCAAAGGGAATGTAAATAACAAGATATTTCCCCTTCCCTTAAAACACAGCTTTTTCTTCTGTATTTAATACTTTTTCAAGCACCTTAATCACTTTCTCCTTGCAAGGAATCAAAGCTGTGCATCTTATTCGGTAGTAATTTTATTTCATTGTCTGTTGTTGGCTTTTATGCAAATTGTACAGAGCAAGTTGTAGCTTAGTGATGGTTAATTAGAAGTTACTTTTGTACCCATCTAATAATAATATGATTTTTTTTTGTTTTTTTGCTCTCCTGTATTTTTAAAGAGATAATAATTTTTCCCTGATGTTAGGAGGAAAAAAGGAGCCTTCATAGTGGAACATCCTAGGGATTGTATGTGATGGCTCTGATCTGTTGTCTGTTCAAATCAGTACATCAGGCTTTTATTTTTCAGGCGATTAAGGAGTGTTTTCCATGTCCCTTCTTGTTGGTATGTTAGATGCAATTTTCTCCCATAGTTTTATTCTTTATAGTTGTAATGCAGCATTCTGATCTTGAAAAGTATATTTAGGGAATCCTTTGTGAATCAGGTTCTAAACTTCCAAACTAGTCACAAGAGTCAGGTTAGACTTTTCTTGTTTGAAAGTCAGTTTATCTGACACATAAATGGCATTTAAACTTTATAAGCCTTGTGATAAAGGGTGGTTTCATATCCCAACCCTTCCCACAAGTCCTCCCAGAATCTCTTTTTTCTTTCTTGTCTGCAGCTAGCTGTGTATGCTGAAGTCAGAAGTTGTACGTACCTTTCCCAACCTTGCATTTTCTGAAAGTATTTACATTTATTGGAGTTCTGTCATGGAACATAACTGGAAAGCAGTTGGTGCAATATTCCCACATCATGATTAATGTTTTTCTCGAAGCCAACACCACAAACTGACATCCTGTTTTTCCTGTCAATAACTATGTAAGAGACAGGGTATTATAAGAAAATGAATCCTTCCTTTTTGTAGCTCAAAGATACATGGGCAAAGATATATAGTTGTCAGTAGTACATGCTGTAAGAGTTATCAGAAAGAAATACAAAGTGTAACAGTGTGTGTTGAAAGATTAGCTTTACCAGAAGACTGTCCACTAGCCATTTATGAACAAATATGCTCTGATTTTTTTTATTTTTTGTCTATTCATATTCAGTTTACATGTTGAAAAGAGTGATAAGTTCTTTTAGCAATTCGGTTGTTAAGAAGAGAATTTTTTTCCTCTCAGTTTTCATTAATTAGCATGTTCTTTTCCAGTGGCTACTTGTTGTAGCGCTTTCTGAAATCATTGAAAGTTCTGAGGGAAGTTTCCTCTCTCTTGTCTTTGGGTATATTTTTCTTCTTCTTTGCAGGAAAATTTATTTTTAATTCAAAAAAATTTATACTTTGACCCTATAGCCGCTGGCATTTTTGGCTACAGTCTCTAGATCACTCTAGATTTAATTGGATAAAAATAAACACAGTAACAAATTCCTCACAAATTGTCAGTAAAATATCCTTTCTTTCTTGAGTAGCTTTTCTCAGACTCTTATTTTTTGAACTGAAACATCTGAAAAGAAAATTATGAAGAGCTACACAGGAAACAGGGTTGAGTATCTGCTGGCCTGAATACCCTTGAACTGTGGAAATTTTACCAGTATGTGTGGTTCAGTCCTATATTGCCTGCATATCCAAAAGTCCAGTTAAAGTTAGAGAGAAATCTGTATACTCAAGTCTGCAGGAGCAACCACAGAAAGACAGAGCTACATTCAAGGACCACATGTAAATTACTAGAGATTGGATAACAGAACAAAAGGAAATGTATGTAATTTCATTTCCCTGAATCAAATACTCAGACTTCATTACCAGTATGATTAAGGGTAATGATCCTACTCTTACATTTAATTGCTAGTTTATAATTGCTACCAAGAGGCTATAAAAATACAAGGTCACAAAACTGGATCCAAAAAAGGGACTTAATGCCTCACTTTAAAGTTAGACTTCAGAGGAATTTAAGCACTTAGTTCCAAAACCTTAACACAGGACTCTTGGCTACATCTCAAACTCTACTAAAGCCTGAGGGCTGCTGGTCCTCTATTTCCACATTTAATTTCTCCATGCGACTCGTGTTCTACTTGTGTTTGTGCCTGGCACCTGACAGATCTCTCTGGCTCGGAGGCTTGCTCCCTTCCTAGCCTGATTGAATTACAGAAATTAGGCATCTGTTTCATTTTGCTTATCTTCAGATATTTCCAATTCAGCCAGGCACATCAGAACTTGTCAGTGGAAGCAAGCAGATACTTTAGGCAAATAGACCTCTGGTGAGTATATTAAGATGTGCCTTAGAAGACTAGCTCAGGTGTAGGCACTGTCTCTATAGACATCTCTCTTTGGGCAGACATGTCCAATTCCATGACAAGTCTCCTCCACGTGCTTCCTTTGTGTGTCCTCCTCTGCATAAAGGACAGTAGTTTCACTATGTTTTCTTCAGAGGGCAAGATTTCCTTTTACAATGACTCAGTGACTAATATATTAGCACAGGACTCTACAGGCTGTGTTTTCATGACTTTCTTTATCAGAACAGATGGAGTTGCTGAAAAGTTAGAGCTCTTGATCCTGGGGAAATACTTTGCAGAACAGGGTAGACATGGATCACTTGTGCATAAAGTGTAGCCCAAGACGGTAGCTGATGCCACTTTGATGGCATAGCAGGCAAATGACCTTTCTGCTATGATTTTCAATCTAGCTGGTTTCCCTACTGGGATTTCTGATATTATTATTAGTACAGTAAAGTGCAAATTGCTTTTCTACAATTTTTTTTTTTTTTTGGGAAAAGAATTATCTTATTGTTTTCCCTAGGTGGGGCTCAATATGGTATTTGAATATTTCCCAAAATATATCAGCTTTGCACAATAGACTTCCTAGACTTCATGAATTTTCCAATTTTCCTCTCTTTCTGGTTACAAAAAGACCTCTTCAGATGAAGGATTTAGATGCACTTATACAAGAAAAATTAAAAACCAAATCCCTCAAAACTTGACAGAATTTTAATTGCCACATACATAGCCTTAGAGTCTTTAAGGAAGCAATGTCTTATGATTCCACCTACAATGTATGTTCTTGTCACAGGACCTCTGCTTCAGCTTCTGCATGAGGTAAGCTGTGCTCAAGGAATGAACTGGGATGTGTAGAGAGGGAAAACATCTTCTAGGAGTATTCTTCACTTGCCTGAGATGTCAGTAGGTGTCTGTATGTAGATGATGAAGGAAAACGGCAGTAGGTGTAAGTTAACTTTATCATCTGCACAATTAGTGATCATGCAGGAGAAGTGGATCTAGCCTGCTGCAGACTTCCAAGCTGATGCACTGACGGCAGCCAGACATTTCCAGGATATCACTGAATGTGTGGCTTTCTGGATGTTAAGGTCACAAAACTGAAGTATGATTTACAGAAGTGCTCAGTGTTGATTGTTGTGACTCCAATTAACACAAGTGATGTAGGTTTGGGACTTCAGGGGAGAAGCCAGCATTAAGTGGCAGTGTAGATTCATGCAATATACCCCTGACTTACTGTCTTACAACAGGCAGATCATTGTGTCTTTCTGCTTCAGTCTATAAAATGGGTTTAATGACACTCTCTTAATGTGTACGTAGGAGTGACACTCTCCTAGTGTGTACATAGGAGGATTGTGACCATAAATTCATTAATCCTTATAGTACACTGATATACTAATTTTGGGAGCATCAGCACAAAACCCATGAGGCAACAAGTAACTCTATATTCAATGTGATGTTCAGAGGATGTGCAGTAAATAAAGCATGAGGATAAAGAGAAATATTGGGCAACTGCTTTATTCACTGAACACTGTGCACTGAATAAAGCTGGGGTTCTGTGGAAAAAAAAAAATTATATAATTACAGAATGTATCATAATGTGTATACACATGGGAGTAGAATCTGATTGCACAGTAAATGCCAGTAGTGGCACTTCCTGACTTTTGGCTGTTTAATGAATTAATGAATGCTTATTTTTTTCAGCTTTAAGAACTTTTTGCTTCAACGTTTACATGCATGATGTCTATAGTTATCCCTTTTCAAGTCAAAAATAAAAAGCTGGACAGCATACACTGTAGAACCATTAATACTGGGACACTGGACTCTCTTCTGAAGTCTAGAGGTCACTTGATTCACAAAAGAACCTATGCTCACAAGAAGAGAAATATGGTCACAGTGTCTGAGGCTTACACAGGACTTGGGCATATGGGACATATGATGGAGTCTTCAACTCACTGACACCAAACGTAAAGAAGATTCCATTTTATGGGAATTCGAGCCCACTGCTGCGAGGGAAGGTTTAAGGGAAAGAGCTTTACAGCTCCTTCTGATTAGACATCAGTTAAGAGGCAGGTTCCCAGCTCACATAAGCTTCCAGTGCAGCCTGTGTGCAGTATTAACAGATATGAAAGGCTCACAGATAATAATTTTGGCCAAACTGCATTTTACCTTAGACAAATGGCATTCAGCTCAGACAATTTTATATTTTTACTTGGGAAAATTAGTCCCAGTCCCCTGTTGCTGTTGAGGCAGGATGAGAATAAAGAAGACTCCAAGTCAGAAGGCAAGAAGAGAACTGATTTATTTCAAATACATCGCTCATTTTATAGAGAACATCATGAAGACCAATTTCATTGGTCTTAAAGTAAAAACATCTCACACCATTGGTGTGCTGTGAATGGCACACGGTGGCAGAACATATCTGTAAACAATATGAACAGAAAGAGAGATAATGAATTATTTACATTCCTTTCAAACTCTTTCCCAGGCTCAGCCTGGTAGAAATCTCTCCTTTTCTCTTCGACTGAACTGTGAATATCCATATGTCCCCTTTTGTTTTCAACCCATCCAGATGTATCCCAGTGTGACCCATACATTGTGAAATGTTCTCCAACATCACTTGTGATCTAGTGCTGAATATATAAATATTCAGGTTGTAGAAAACTCTAGGCTTCAAGAAGAATCTAAACTAGCTCAAAGCAAGGGGAACATCTGGGAAATACAGAAGCTGCGCCAGTGTAAAGTGGTTTCATTAGATGTGCAAACTCTAACCTGGCATTAGAGGGTGAAATGAACGAATGTTTTATCACTGGTTGACAAATAAGGGCTTTCTTGATGGGCTAATTTAATTTATTTCAGACCACGTTTGCCAAGGACTTTTAATGTGTATGGGTATTTGTGGATAAACAGACTTTTCTGTACATCTGAGCCTTAGGACTATTGTTCAGGACAAAAAGTTTACAGGAGATGCAGGCCATTATTAATAGAGAGATTGCTATTGCTCCTCCTTTAGTTACTGTCTTTGCTATAAAAGGAAGGTTGTAGTGTTCATAACGTATTGAACCATTTCTCAGTGTGGTAGAATTAGGACAGAGTGGATTTTCGAGGAATGTTTATTTCTGGAACCATGGTACTTTAGCATTTGAGACTTGCACTTCTATAGGGGTGCATAGCTTCTATAGGGGTGCATAGCTTTCAGTGGCTAGCGATGGGCAGGCATGTTTACTGCTTTAGACAGATGTCCATGCCTTTGGAAGTCCAGCTTGGAGAAGCTGTGGGAGCCAGGGCTTGAACTAGGATGTTGTGCTCATGGGAGTCCTTCTGTTTATCAAGAGGCACATGATTCATGTATCAGATGTATCAGTGCCTTGCCACTGTTTGTCCCTTCATCCTTATTGCTGAAGGGTTGGGTATGGAGCATTTGGAAATGTTGCATTTGAAAACAAGTCATGTCTGGGCCTTGAATGGTGTCTAATATATTTTCTTGGAGAAGGATTCCGCATTTTATTCACAGAGAAGAAGAGGGAAGAGATTTTTTAAACCGTTTATATTTCCCAAAATAAATTATATGCTCGAAGATAATCTGAGATCTGGAGAAATTTTGATGAACAAGAATAATGGAAAATAAGAGAGAAGATGCTGTTGAGTTAAAATCACTTATCTCCTTTAAATGTGCAAATACTAGTTCTTTGTCAAAATTATATTAATCTCAAGAAGTGAGAAAAAGTAGGTTCTTAGGCCTGATATTGTAAATGTGTTTTTCTGTGCCTCCTTCACTTTACCTTGGAGTCTATGCCTTTTATGCTTCTTGACAAGTGATAGTTCCTCTCGGATTCTTTTAATAGCTTTAATTTATCTTCATTCCTAGTTCACAGAATCACAGGATTATGAATGGTTTGGGTTGGAAGGGACCTTCAAGATATCTAGTTCCAACCCCCCTGACATAAGCAGCAGCACTTTCTACTATTCAAGGCTGCTATAAGCCTCATTCAACATGGCTTTGAACACTTCCAGGGATGGGGCATCCACATCTTCTCTGGGCAATCCATTGAAGTGCCTCATCAACCTCACAGAAAATAATTTTCTTCTACTATCTAAATGAATTCAGTGTAAAGCTGTTACATCTTGTCCTTCCACTATATACCCTTGTAAAATGTCCCTCTCCAGCTCTCTTGTTGGCCCCCTTTAGGGGCCAACTAGGGAAAGTGCTATAAGGTCTCTCTGGAATCTTCTCTTCTCCAGACTGAACTCCAAGTCTCTCAGTCTGTCACCTTTGAAGAGATGTTCCAGCTCTCTTATTATTCTTGAAGCTCTTCTCTGGACTTGCTCCAACAGGTCCACATCCCTCTTATGCTGGGGGCCCCGGAGCTGGATGCAACACTCCCAGTGAGGTCTCACCAGAGCAGAGTGGGACAATCACCTCCCTTGACTTGCTGGCCACACTGCTTTTGAAGTGGCCCAGGCTGTGTTTGGCTGTCTGGGCTTCAAGACTGCTGTTATCTGTCATGTTGAGCTTCTCACCAATGAACATGTCCCAGGTCCCTCTCCTCAGGGCTGCTCTCAATCCATTCTCCAACCATCTGTCATTTGTGTTTGGGATAGCTCCAACACAGGTGCAACACCTTGTCCTTCAGGTTGTTCATCAGGTTTGCATGGGCCAACCTTTTCAGCCTATCAAGGTCTCTCTGGGTAACAGATTGAGTTACTTGGTGTTGCTTTATTCCTTTTATATGGATACTTGCTCTTTATCCAATTTTGTTTGGAAACTCTAATCTGTGGTGGACTTTCTATGAATAAGATAAAGCCAGATTGCATAAGTTTTCAGTTTCCTCAAAAATGGTGAGTCCCTCACTGCTAGAGCAACACTGAATTTTGAGGAAGTAACAGCCATAACTGTTACCATGCACCACAGCACAGCTAGGTTGCCAGCTAGTCTACTCTCAGCCTTTCACTTGGGCTGCAATCTATGAAGTCTATAGGGCCTAGCAAGATATACCTCCTTTATCTAGGTATCTTTATTCTTACATGAAGGGAGAGTAATGCTATCTAGGATCTGTAAACTATTATAGAACACCGTAATGTATTTCAAATAGAGTTACATCTTATGTTGACTCAGATGTTAGAGTCTCTTGGTGGTAGCATCCTGTTCTCAACAGTAACTGCTTGTTTATTTTCTGTTGATATTGGACGAGCTGGTTTCAGTATTTAAAGCCTTGTGTGTCTCTAGACTCACCTACATAGAAGTCCAAGTCTCTCTTGATGTTTTGATTGGTCAGTAAAGAATGATTACCCTGAAAACCTTACACTGTATAAAGATGGCTGCTGTCAAGGTGTTCCCTTTGGGACCTACTTCCTAAAGTGGTTCAAGATGGTTCCAATCCCTTGTCCCTTGAGGTATGTTGCAAGGCACATCTCTGCTTTGGTGCTTGGGGATTGATATGTCCTGCTTTTGCTCTTTGTTGCTTGTACTTTGAGGAAGGGTTCTTAAAAAGCAGAAAAAAATGTTTAGAATATCCACATCTTTTACAACACTATAAAAGCTGAGTGCTGCTTGCATACTTCAGTGGGGTTCTACTAAAGATGCAAGAAAACTGCTGATTTATATCCTCTACATTCCAGGCAGTTTTTTTTGGTCCCAGCTATAGGCATTTGTTATCTTTCCATACCTGCCTGATCATAGTCAGGAGAGGAGCAGGATGAAACTTGTATGATGCTTTTTCTACTCACTTGTATGGACATTTGTGTTTTATTTTCTGTGGTGTTATTTTATTTTGTCCTCTTTTCACCTGCTTTGCATGTATAATAGTTGACAGAGAAGCAATCTCTAAAAATTTAGTTTCCTCCCTAGTGCCAGAAGTATGAGATATTTTCTTTACGACAGTGTGTTTCCTTCAGAACTAGTGCATGAGGCTACTGTAGTATAGACATGACAAGATTTATCTCTGTGGACAGTTTTCTAAATTTCTTGAACTGAGTGCTGTTTTTGGAAATCATACACCACACTTTTGAAAATTACCCAAACTCTCCATGCTGCAGGAGAACAAGGTTAAAAAGGACTGCCCAATTAATCAAACAAAATTAGTCCACATTCAACCCAGCCATGAAATAGAAGGTTCCTTTCCAAGTGTTCAGAGACATCAGGATTAGAACACAAGAGGTAAAAGAAGCACACTGTGGGAAACTTGTTTTATATATAAATCTTTCCCTGTACCCCCAAATCTTTTTCGTGAAACTCCTCTTTCTCCAATTTTACACAATGGCAAGAGTCCCAAAACGGTCACTCCTTTAGAGGTTATATATGTGCATGCCATGTTGTGTGTACTAAACTTTGAGAATTATCCTCTTTCATGTCACTTAAATGTCTGCATGTTGAGGTAAGATAGGTTTTTATTCCTAATAAGATTATTATTTAAATAGACTGTTGTGCCCACAGTGCATTCGATTGGAAAAGGTGTTTAGCTTTTTTATGTGGATGTAGGAATGACCAAAAAAAAAAGTAATGTTTATTTCAGAAAATAATGGTATCTATGGCAACAGATGCATGCTGTGTTTCAATGGGAAAATACAAGCAGCCATGTTAGAAAATAAGAGGTTATTTCAATAATGGCTTTTCAATAATTCATTGCACAAATTTTACAAGTCTAGTTAAGAAGTTCTGCCACAGTCAAACTAATAAGTATTAAGTTAATTTTGATACGCAACAGTGATTATTCCTGCAATTAAATATTCTTCTCAGGTTATGGTTAAAAAACTGCCTGAGAAATATTTTCCAGAGAGACACTAACAAAAATAAAGTTTGACATTTCTCAAGTGGAAATAGAATACAAACTTTTTATAGCTGTCCTTGTTACCATTTTATATCCATGGTGTCTCTAGCAGGATAACAAAGATTTCTAGCTACATGTCCACAGGCAGAATGGGTTATAGCTGAATATTTATTTAACTAGCACTTAAAAGCTTACCTAATTCATAAACATTTGTGTTAGGGGTATGTGGTTCCTACAGGCACATTAGTGGAGTTTCTAACTTAGATTGTTTCTTGTTAATAATTCAAAATAATAACATCTTTCCAAAGCCTTAGGTGTTGTCCCTGGCTGCTGTTTTGCTTGTACTGTTATCTGTCTGAAGCTGTAAGTCCCTTTACCCTCTTGCAATATACACTGCTTCCAAAACCGCAGCAAGAAACATGAGAAAGCACTTTATATCTTTGTTTATAGTAGTTGTGGAAAGCCAAGGCTGCATGCTAATTGTCTCAATAGTGAATAATGAGTACTGAAGTTTTCAAGCAGGATGATGTTGAAAGAGATGAAATAGCAGAAGCAAGAGAGAAAGACTAAATCAGACCACCAGCATTAAAACCTGACACCAGCAGCCTGGAATTTTCAGGTGAAATTCACACCAGTTCAGGGAGTCACTATAGGATATATGCCTCAATTTTTAAACACTATTTTAATAGCTGTTAGTTTTCAAATTAGAAATCAGAGAGAATTAGGAATTAAAAGGGGGTATAGGTTCTCTACCATTTCACTGTGAAGAGATTAATTTTATCATTAAAGAAACATGCAAGGATGTGTAAAATGAACATAGACCTGGCTCACATACACACTTTGGCAGCAATTCCAAACCTAAATCCTCAATAGGCTGCTTTCTTTGTACGTGTATATCTTAGTATGTTTAACCTAAAATTCATATGCAGAGTTGGCCTGTAGAGAACTGGGAATGTGGCACCAGAGCTCCTGAGTGGCTGCTCTAGATTAATGATTCTTCTTCATCAACCCCTCTGGACAAAGGAATTCCATTTTATATGCTGGGTATGCTTCATGGTGAGCGAGGTGGAATGAGGCTTTTCTCCTTTACATATGTGCCCAGACAGCCTGTAAAGGCCTGAAGGCACTAGGAATGTGATTTCTCACCTTGTGAAGGATTACAGAAATTTCAAGCACCTTGTCCCCAGTGAGTCTGTTATAATAAAGAGTGTTTTCATTCTGAAGAAATTCACCATTTAGAGGAAGAATCTGATATATTCAGTTTTTCTAAAGACATAATTTTACCTTCTCTTTCACTCCAAACCCTTGAGCTAAATATTTGTTTGTTTGTGGATGTGGTATGTTTTTCTGTGGTGCTGGTAGGGCAAATCTAGGTTTTGTTCAAATGTTTTTCTATTACAGAAAATTACATTTATATTTTAAATTTACTATTTCAGAAATAAACACTACAGACAAAATTTTCTATCCTGACCTACACAGCAGCTCTCACATACCATAGTCTGTTCTTCCTCAATAAGGGGAACTCCCATTGATGTGTGGATCTGAGAGGAGAATTTTGCCCTAAGGGCTCAATTTTGCTCTGAGATTGACATACGCATATCATCAAAAATAGAATAATCTATGCATTTGAGAAGCTATCAGCAGCTCCTGTGCAATGCTGTTGTTCTTGGAGATTTCTGACATCCTACTAAAATGTGTGATAGGCTGAGAGTTATCCTAGGTCTAATGCTTGTCCTAACAATGCTTCCCTCAAAATAGATGAGATAGAAATAAAGGGTGATCTTACTTTGTTATTGTTATTAATTGTATTATGACATATCAGGCAAATGTAACAATTTTTTTTTTTTTTCTTATAACACTTCCTTGGTTAGGTCTCAGTCTAGAGTCTTCTCAAACAGGTACTCACTTGGGACCTGTCTGTCTGCACAAGTATTTTCACGTTTTTTGACATTCTCTGACACCCATCTACAAAATATGGCATTTGTGACTTTTAGAGGAAAGAGTGGGCTACACTGGACATAAGGATTTCATTGTGGGTGGGAGAGTACTTCAGTGCTTTGCTCTGGGGTATTTGTGTATTTAGAAAAAGTTACCTAAGGGGCAAAAGTCATCACCTCTTCTTGCACAGCGTGTGTCTGTGATCTTTCCGATGGTTTTTCTCCAGGTTTTCCTATTGGCCTGAATAATATGACCACAGAGCTCCAGTGAGCACAAGTTTGGGTAGAAATCAGTTCTTTCCTCTGATTTTTCTAATTCTTTCTCATTTCCATTCATTTTCTCACACTTCCTTCTTTTCTGCTGGTGGGGAAGTTTTGTTCATCTCAGTTATGGTAACTTTCAGGTATATTAGACATCTAACAAGCACATTCTTAGTCCAAAATAAAGTGTCTTGATGCAGAATAGCAGGAGATGGGTGTCATGATTCACTATTGGGTAGGACTGGGTGAATAGCTGGGGCTCGAGGGGCAGGTTTCTTGTGCTTTTTTTCCAAAACTTTATCCTGCTGTCCTGGAGCCAGCGACACGGTGCTATCAGAGCAACACCTCTTAAAGAACTTGTTAGGTGCATGTCACTCAGAACTCTAAAGCTGACCTCCCCTTGCCTAAAACAGATCTCTATTACAAGAGAAATTTATAAAGATTTTCCAAAAGGATACAAAATTAACTCTCTGCCTTGTACTAATATCTGTGACAGCAGTTAAGAGACAGTGTCATACCACAAAAAAGCTTTCATTCTGGTTTTTAACTCCACCTATGCTATGATCTGCCTCCCTGTTGGAAGTTTCAAAGGAAGCAGGTTCCTTTTCTTGCTATACAGCTGGAAGAATGACTGGAAGCTCTTTTTTTCCTCTGCTGTGATTACAGAAAGGACCCTTTCTCGTTGAAATTGGCAGGAAGAACAGAACTTCCTTTTCCTCTAGAGGAGAGCCATTTCTTCCAGAGGAAGATACTGAAGAGCAATTCCCAGCACTGCCTACTGGGTCCCCTGTACTCTCCCAGTCTCACACAGTTCCTGAAGAAATATCAAAAATATTCCTCAGAGGAATTGGTTAAAGCATCCAATTTTTAAAATAAACGGAATGGTTTGTAGTTCCCAGGAACTGTGCTACTATGAATATTACATTAATTCCTTAACAAAGGCCAAATAATCATAGTTTTGGAAAGCTGGTTTATGTAAACAATAACATAGTTAAACCCCATATTGGTTACAGCTTGGAGTGAGATACAGCCTGGCCTCCATGTAGGTGTTGGCAGTGTATCTTTCTGTGTTAGCCCAATGCTCCTATGAGTTCATTCACTCAACAGAGTCTAGAACAGATACTTGGGGACTGTCTCACTCACAGAGGGAGATGTTATAGGGCACCTGAGACCTCCCAGTGAGTTTTGATGTAAGACGCATGAAGGAACTTCTGGCAGGATATCTGGCACCTTGCAGGATACACCAGAGCATCAGAAATGGCAGCTATTTTGCCACAGGTCTCTCCAGTGACTAGATTGACACCTCAATCTTTTGTAGCCATCCATGACATTAACCACTAAGTTTAGGCATCTGAATTTTCATCAAAATCGCCACTCCAGAGTCACTGTGCCATGACTAGTTCCTGGAATTTGGTATGTTGACTATGACATATAATATAGGATTAGTCAAAGACATTCAGTGGTATTCCTTCTGATTTTGTAAGTGATGTTTCTCAAAGGTGTAGAAACTTTAATAAACAGTGCAAAAAGCCTATCTTGTGAATATGGATTATAATTTGTTCTTTGGATGTTTATATTAATCAGTGTTTTTGAAAAAAAACCCTCTTACTTTAAGTATGAATATTTGCATTCAATGCACTAAAGTGGTTCCAAATATCATGAAAATATGATTCCAACTGTTACTTGAATCTGTGTTCAGGGACCTGTTTTTTCATTATACAACTTGTCTCTCTTCACAATTGCTGTAGTGATTCTTATTTGCAGCTTGCAGCTAAAACACAGCTTCTCCACACTCTCAATTTTGCTTAGACTAAACTTGAGAGAAAACCTGCTATTTCAAACCTTTCAACTTCAAAATGCTTCACACACATTTGAAATTAATGACAACCATATCCTTCAGTAGGAAATATAATACATATTACAGGTGGGGAAACTGAGACAGAGACAAAATAGCATCCTGAGAGAGCACATGAAATGCTCAATCTGCTTCAGGCCACTAAGCATGCTCCTAGGCAATATGGAAATGTATAAGAGCTATAAGGAAATTGCTAGGGTTATCAAAAAATGTATTTACCAGAGATAACACAGTATGCCCACCGTGGGAATGGTTGGTGACACAGCTGCAGACCCCTAATGTGCTGCACCGGTGGATGGGCGTGCTGGTAGGACACTGACAAACATTGGCTGATCATCATACTCTTCACATCAGCCTCCTCTGAGGGAAAGCATATGCTTGAAAATCATAAACAAACCATTGATTTCTGTAAATAAAACCTCAAGGTCAACAGATCAACATATATGTGGCTGAAATATGATTTGATTCCTGGAAATGACATAAATGCCATTTATGAACACAAGCCTGAAATGTTATGTATTAGTAGATGTAATCTCTGATGGGGAAAATCTCACCTCCTCAAGCTGATGAGGATAATAATGAAGTGTCTGTCATACTCCTGATGAACATAACAAAATATTTCCTGTAGAAAGAAAGCTGTTACAAATTTTTTTTTTCATTTTTAGGAATTCATATAAGAAAGAAAAAATTGTAGCACAATTTTGAATCTCTAAAGCAACAGAAACCTGAACTGAGAAATCCAGCAGGCTGAGAAAACACCTAAAACCAAATAAAGCACAAAAATCTGGAACCTTTCCTTACATTTTATGCGATACAGCTGAGTGCATCTGTAGTGGGCACTCTAGAAATCACTTTTTATTAAATCATACTTTTCCTGCCTTTAGTTTTTTCCATATGTCCTAAACCAATATTGCTTTACTCCACTGGTCAGATGAGTCAAGTAGCTTCTCCTAGTGGCAGAGGAGACTGCAGGCTGCATCCTGTCTCCCTCCATGATGGGATCCACTCTATAGGAGTGGATCTCATTATGAGCACTGGACTATAGCACAGTAATTGTCATTGCTTGTAATATTGGCTTTCTGGGCTTATGCTTCCCAGAATGTTGGGCTGGCTAAGACTCTGCTAAACTCATATATGACTCAGGAAAAACCTTATGCTTCAGAGGGGTCCAGGAAAGTAGGTGAGTGAGGACAGACTGCCATGATTACAAAAAAAAAAAGCGTATTGCTTTTAACTATCTTGTTGTCTGAAGGCCATACCCTGTCACGTATAAAGGATTAGGTGAGCAAACTGTATGAATTATCTAGCAAGACTTTTGAGCTGGGTATACTTTTAACAAACTAAGGCTCAGCTGGAGATTTCTGAAGCACTTATGGATTGAAGGAGAGTTTTTGACTATCAGCTACTGAAGTCTCCTTTGCCAGGTCCAGATTGCCAGCTGCAGACCATACATATATTTATTAACAAAACCCATTGCCTTGCACCCTGCCTTAGGGCTGGATTTTAGCTATTTACTGGAGTGTTTACTGGCTGGAGTTTAGCTATTTACTGACTGGAGTGGGAATATGACACGACTTAAGAAGAGACAATTTAGTCAGTGGAAGAACAAATCCACCCGTTTCCCTCAGGTTTGCCATACTATTCTCTCTCTCTGGCATACATGGCATGGCCTATGGCCCCAGCCTCATTAGAACTAACTTTACATCCCTTCCTGGAGCTATCACTTATGGACCATGATGTTCAGAAAAATTACCTTAAGGGTAGAACAGAGATATAAGTATATTTTCAGGCATAGTTTCAGTACTAGAAGGCTATTTAATTTCCCTTATTATGTCATGTATTTTGCATTTTAACATACGATTATCTGAGAAGAAGAGAGACATTTCTTCCCTCCTGGTATAAATTCTGCTTTTCAAACCTCAAAGATAATAAAACTTGCAATGCTGATGTCAATTTATCTTATTTGCCAACGTTAGAAAGTGTAATTCTATTTATTCTTTTAGCTCTCTTTTCAGCAAGCTCTTTTCCCATCGCCTCTTGTTTTTCTCTATCTCTTGGGGCTCAGTCTTGTCAGTGATGTAGCTCATTCACTTTTCACATTGCTGGTCAAGATAATGTGCTTCAGGTTATGAAATGTCAATGGATGGCCAAGTGAAGCTTCAATGTCATAGACCTCTAAATCTATTGTATTTAATTAGAAATTTCTTTGGAACTCTTAATCCTTTAAATCCTTTCATGAGTAAAACCTATAGGGAGACATGGTATTTTTTTCTTTAAGAACCCCAGCAAGGGTGGAGAAAAAGTTTGGTATTGATCAAAACCAGCCCACTGAATCCAGGTTCTTCTCAGAGGGGATTGTTGAACGAGCCAAGGCCTGTGCTGCACAGGCAGTTCTCTCTGTATATGAGGTTGGTCCCAGGACTTTTAGTTAGTCAGTGCTGCCTATATATTGCAATTACCAGCTTTGACAATCAGGAATAATTTGCAACTTCTATGCATTTTGAGAAGACTGGACACCAAAACTGTCTTGTTAAGGATATTGCATTATGGAAAAGAAAGGATCAGATCATACAGTATTTTGGGTTGACCATTCCTAAAGTGTCATTCTCCTCTGAAGTTAGGGGTTAGATGGTAACAGTAGGATTGCTTGGACTGTGCTTCCCTTTCCCCATCAGAGTATATACAGGGCTTTCCATCCCATGTAACACCATGTCTACTTTTTAAAAACTTCTAAAGCCAAACTCTGAGAAATATTTCATAGTGAAAGCAATTGACAATGCTCTAAACTTCCTTTTAGGTATCTCTAACCATTAGCTGAAAACTTTTCAGAAGTTTTTTGATAATTAAGAAGGAATACAAATTATCCTGGTATTTAAACTGCTTATAGTAGATGAGAAAAATCTCTGTAGTAAACCTGTTTTCACTCAGTCTCTAAAATGGTCCATTGGCAGTAAAAATGATCACATGCCATCTGAGTTTAATGACAAATATGTTTTGGAACTAACACTGACATTTGGAGAATTCATTTAGTCATTTTGCAATTGTGCATGTGTGACCAGCCAGTAAACTTTTCAAGTAAAAAAAAGAAAATTGTGAGCAAGTTTTTATGACTTGAAATGGTACTAAATATATGGCTATATCTTCAGCCAGCATAACCACAGTGTACCTTGAATGATGTCAGTAAAACCACTGTTGGTTTTGTTGAGGACACAATAGTGTATGCCATTCCAACCTGAAATAATCAGCTTTCTCACTCACTTGGGAGAACACTGCCAAATTCAAAACTTTAATACTTTTAAGCTGTGAGGGTTTAAAGTGATGGATTTGCTCAGGGTTGGGAGGAAAAATTTAATCTGACTTCTTGTTTTGGATTAAGAAAAGTGGTTCCAGAGTCCTAAATCTGAGTGAAGGATGGCCTCACATTGGTCCATAATAGCAGCACTTCTCTTGGAATCTGTAGCTCTGCAGGGATTATGAGAACATTGAATTTGGAGAAAGAAAATTTGGCTAAGTCTGATAGTTTATTTCCCTGAAAGATGAATATTCCACAAACAGATGAAAGACTAGCCCTTATGTGTAAATCCTACTGAATTTACAGAGAGAAGAACAAAGCTGTAGTAGCCGCTACTAATAAAGCATTTGAGTTGTGAATGCATGAGATGAAAATTTTTGCATAAATTTCTCCACTGTCCTGGAGTATGTTTCTGATTGATTGTAAAGATTTTAGTCATAATCAGGTGTCATGAGAACCTGGAGAAAGTGATTATGATGGTATGAATTCACTGAGTTTTTTCGTAGAAGTTGGCTAACTTGAAATTCAGCTTTGGTTTGTTAAGTGCCTTAACAAAATCTGTGTACAACCCTCCTCTTGCAGGAGCTCATGGGCTGAAGATGCATCTTTCTCAGTAATTAGAGAGAAACAGCTTTATTTATATGGTTGGGAGACAAAAAGGCAAACATTTGTAGGGCTACACACTGTGCCAGCTCTTGAAGCAGCCTCAGACCTTTTATAAATTTGGAGATAAGCCTATGTATGATGTTCATATGGAACTTCATTTTTACCTGCATATCACTGAGGTGTACAACACATTCAAAGTCTTTCAGAAATAAAAAGCTAGATAAATGGTAACTTAAGTAATTTTCTTTTTTTTTTTTTTTTTTCTTTTTTTTTTCTTTTTTTTTTCTTTCTCCTGGCTCTGCTTAAAACTACATTGTATCAAGTTTTCCAGATGATGCCCTTCTGTCTTTTGGCAATTCTAACCATATGGAATTTGAAGACTGCTTTTATATATAATGGATTTGCAGATGTTTGACAACCTGCTTGGACCTAGATGCAGTTTCAGCCTTGCTCATCATGTTCAGAGATCTGTCATCCTGAACAAGGGTGAGATAGTCTTAGAAGCAGCAAGCCTGGGATTTCCATGAAGTGTATGATAAAGATGTAGTCAAAGACGAGCAGAGGGAAGTAATATTTTCCTACTTTGAGGTATCTGTTGTGGTGTTTGCCTGCTTCTCTTTTATACCAAACGTGTGAGTTTATTTGTCTTTCTTATTTATTACTGCACCACTGATCCAGGACCAGATGTTCTAAGTCCTGTGCATGTTGATAGCAGCAGGTTTACTGGATGTGTGCAGACCTCATGCACATGTAACAGCTCCACTCCTTCCAAGAACTGCTAGATTTACGAAACTTGTGCAATGTGGCTTGCACACCTAGGAAATGACGAGAAGAATTGCCTAGATCTAGTTCTTCTGAGGGTTTAGAAAGAAGAAGAGAAATGTCTTTCACTGTAGGAAAACCGACCTTCAAGAAGGAGAAATATTTCCCCATTTGGGAAACTTATTCTGTGAGGTTTGGGCAGAAGACAAATCCAGCGGCTGTGAGAAACCTTAGTATCTGAGGGAGAAATCTGTTCAACAGTTAATATGGCTTCAGGCGCTATAATCCCCTGAGGCAGGAAAGCAACCTCTGTGCCTTAGAAACTCCTCTAAGGTGTCAGCCTTGTCAGTGTGGCACTTGTGAACCACTGCACTGGAAAGCCACAGGGCGTGTAAAGGCTTCGGGTCCCAGACGATCAATCTGGTAGAGAGCGTTGGAAGTGATGCAGCTGTCAACAGCAATGGGAAAATGGGCAAGATACCAGGTCAGTTTCTTGTACACAAATTAATCACCAGGATGTAATTGATGATGCTGAAAATGAAAATGAAGGAAGAAAGCATCTCAAGTGGAATAATGAAGCAATGAAGAATTTTACAGAAGAGAAAACTTTGAATGAGTGGGGGGTAGCAGAAGATGTGAATGACCCCATACTCTTTATCTGCTTACAAAAGGGAAGGCAGTTAAAGGATAATAGCTGTCATACAATAGGTTTTATTGAAGTCCTGAGAGGTTCCTTTGGTTTCCAGTTACTTAGGCAGTCAGAATTAACTGTGAAAGTGTTCAGGCCTATTTTACTCTGAAATACTTTTTAAAATTTATTTTAAAGGAGGCTGTATTAAAAAAAGAAGGTGACATTCTTAACAGTGAAAGTCTGTGCCTGAAAACTTCACAATTTAACGAAGCAAGAGCCTGATTACAAAGGAGATTGTGACTGGATCTGGAACAAATCATCAGAATATCATGAAATAACTCTTGACAAAGTACTTAGAGTTTGTCAAACTAACCAGGTGCCCAGCTCAGAATAAAGGAGAGGACATAATTGAGAATTCAAAACAGAGTAAAGAAAGATGCTTGATGAAGCTATAATAGGAGTCCTACAAGAGCAGCATCTGGGCCTGCAGATTGCATGGAAAAGAGCACAAGCCATAAACTGGAAGAAGATAGGCACTAGATTACATCACTGTGAAACAGCGTGTAAGAAGCAGCATACAGGAGATCAATGACAGCACCGTTTGCTCTGGGGGATTCTTCATAAGAGCAATTCATCAGAAGATGAATGGACTATCACCCTGAAAGCAAGTAAGACATTTATTCATTTTAAATTGGATACTGGTGCACATGATGGTGTGTTGATTGAAATAATGTTATCCTCCTGACAAGAAGCAGATAATGGAGAGTCAGGGGAGGTTTACAGGGGTAAGATAATAGCAACTAAAGTTAACATGAGGGTAAATAAAGTGGACAGATGCAGTCTGTGTTAACTTTATGGAGAAGAGCATTCATTATCGAAAAAAATGTGTCAAAACTTTGTTCTCATCAGGACAATGTGCTCATGAGAGACGACAGGAGGGCAGTATACCTGAGGAGGCATCAGAGGACACTGGCTAGGGAACAAGCTGTCTTTGAGCAGAACACACATCAGAGGAGAGAGTCAGCCTTCCTCCAGTCCCTCTTCCTATTCATATTCCATTCCTCTGAAGGAAAAGGGAAAAAAAAAAAAAGACATGGGTGAGTTTATTACCCCAATAGTCATGAAATGCATAGGAGAGTGAGCTATGGGTACACTCTTTATTCTCCAATAAAGATTTTCTCTAGAGAGAAAAATGGGGACAGAATGTTTTCTGTCTGGATAGACAAGAGGAACTGAATAAATATGAATAAAAGAAAAAAAGTCACAGTAGTTGTTTGGGGATAATCTTCTGGTTGTCTAATACCAGATTTTTTCATATGCAGGATGTATCAGCAGGATTCCAGGGAAAGTCTTTGGAAAAACACAGCACATCTTTTATGAGTTTTCCATGTCTTGTTGAGAAAAACCTGTTTCTTCAGACTTCCATTTATGTTGTGCTCAGCATTCTATTTGTATAACAAAAATAAAAAGTTTTGATAACATAGAAGAAATTGGGGCACCATGGAAGATATTTTAGTATGGGAAAAACACTAAAAGAAACTGAAATGTTGGAAGAGAATAATTGGAAGCTCTGAGCATCCTGGAACAGAACCAAAGCTGCCAGGTTAGTGTGATGCCAGCAAAATGTAAACTTTCTGTAACATAAATAACACACCTGAGAAAGAAGGTTATTTGGCAAGACATATAGGTAACAGTGAAACCACTGCAGTTGACAAAGAAATAGTAGATTTCTGGGAATGATGGATTACATTAGGACAATTGTGCCTTATACTGCTGCCTGAATAAATAAATAGAGAATGCTCCTACACAATGACATTGCCTGACCTTAATAAAAAGTCTAAGAAGTAAAAGGAATTAATTTGTGAGGATGGTATGCCCAAAACTATATTGTCCACAGGTGTTTCCAAGAAGTATTTTGGGATTTCAGTGCAATCTTGCAGGAGACTGGTCACAGCTAGAGACCAGCAGTTTATGTATAGTAGATGCTAACAGGAAATGAGAGTTAATAAGCTCAGATAGAAAAGGAGGCTTTGGCATGGTTGTAAAAGACTTCATGTCTTAGTTGTGGGAGGCCTTAGCTATTACTATTTTATTAGCTGAAATCGACTGCAAACCACTTATTGCTGTTGCTGAAAATGACCTTGTGAACACTCCAGAGAATTCACAGCTTTTATTTTTTTCAACTACAAATGGATGATTTGTAAATTGAACTTGAACCTGGAAGAGATTTGGAGATGCAGACTCACTCTTCCAATTATTTGAAGTTCAACATTAGTCCATTTTGCAAATAAAAATAAAATCTGTATTTTGAGGTGAGCTAAGGACCTTGAGTTTCAGACTGACTACTTAGGATGAGATTCTACACCAAATAATAAAGATTAAAATTATAGTGGCAAACCCAGATCACCACTTTTGTCAGTGCAAGAGGAGCTACAACCCCTGCATGAAATCCTGTTTCAGGAACTATACTACTAAGTTACTAAAAAGTATGTGAAAAGTAGTCACAGAGTGTTGAGATGCACTAAAGAGGTAGATAGGAGTTCTTTGAGGAAAAAAAAAAAGTAGCAGAAAGAGGAGAGTTAATTTGAACTTAAGTGAGGAAGATCTTAAATTCTGCTGCATATACCAGAACTAAAGATCAAGGTGCAGGAAAGTGTTGTACTGATGGTACAAAGAATAAAACTGGCTGGATTAAAGCACGTATAGATTATTTACAGAGATTAGGGGGAAAAAGTCCAAAGCAGAACACTATGAGCTATGTACTTACAATTATTCTGGCTCCCGTGGGATGATTTTGTTGGGAAAAACAGATAAGGAGTTGATGATGGACATCAAAGACCTTTTCTTTGCTGATACACCATATTTGACAGCAATGGGCCAGAATTAGTTGTACAAGAATGTGAGCAGTGCTATATTGGCTTAATTGTCTGCACTGGGTTTGCATGGCAAGATGCTGGTAGCAGGGGTACTACAGGGGTGGCTTCTGTAAGAAACTAGAAGAAGCTTCTCCCATGTCCAATGGAGCCAATGCCAGCTGGCTCCACTGAATCTGTCAGTGGCCAAGGCCAACCCCATCAGTGAATGTGGTGGCTCCTCTGGGAAAACAGATTTAAGAAGGTGGGAAAACTGTAGAGGGGCAACTCCTCAAGAGAGAGGAGTGAAATTATTTGAAAGAGACAACTCTGCAGACACCAGGGGCAGTGATGCAGGAGGGGAAAGAGGTACTCCGGGCAGCAGGGCTGAGATTCCCCCACGGCCCATGGTGAAGACTACAGTGAAGTAGCTGTTCCGCTGCAGCCTGGAGGCTCCCACTGTGGAGCAGGTGGATGTCTGAAGGAGGCTGTGACCCCATGGAAAGCCTGTGATGGAGCAGGCTCCTGGCAGGACCACTGGACCAATGAAGAGAGGAGCCTGCAGTGGAGCAGGTTTGCTGTTGTCACACCATGGGTGAACACACAGGCTGTTCCTGAAGGACTGCACCCTGTGGGAGGAATCCATGCTGGAGAAGTTAATGAAGAACTGCAGTTCATGGGAAAGATTCACACTGAAAAGTCTATGGAGGACTGTCTCCTGTGGGAGGAACCCCATGCTAGAGCAGGTCAAGAGTGTGATGAGTCCTCCCCTTAAGGAGGAAGGAGACAATTGCAAGTGAAGCTGAGTCCAGGAAGAAGGGAGGGTTGGTTATGTGGAGGGTGTTTTAGGATTTAGTTTTTATTTTCTCATTATCCTACTCTGATTTGATTAATAATACAGGAAAATAATTCCCCAAGTCAAGCCTGTTTCATCCGTGATGGTAGCTGGTGAGTGATCTCTACCTGTATCCACAAGCCTTTTGTTATATTTTTTCTCATATTTCTCTATATTTTCCTGTGCATCCACAGAGGGCATAGAACAGTTTTGGTGAGCATCTGGTGTCCAGCCAGAGTAAAGTTATTGCACCACCTATCTGCTAGTCCCAGTGAACCTCTGTCCAAAAGGTAGGTGAAAAGTGATGTGTAAGACCGGAAACAAATGCACTGTGTTTAGACAATAGGTCTCCAGGTTATGAACTAGCCAGGTGAAGCAGAAGTCCTCTCTTCTGACTGGAATAGGTCTGATCTTCCAGAGGAAGTGGGACACCACCTCAGACACTGTTGGACAGTTTAGTTATCATTATGACTTCATGTGTTTGCGTTAATAACGGTTTTAATTATGGCTGTCATTACATTCTGCCTTGGAATGGAACGTGTGGTATTTGGGGCTGTGCCTTCAAAGGCTCAGCAGCTTGGCAGGGCACTGTGAGGCTCTTGTTCCAGCACACAGACAGCTGGATGCAGACAGAGGATTATTCCCAGCACCTCCAGTGCTGAGTAGCACTGAAGACCACAGAGAGAAGAGCTACTGAGGGCCAGAAGACAGCCTGGAGGCAACTTGCCCTCCACCTATGATTGATCAGCTAAGACCCTGTGGGAGATAGGCCATTTGCTCTTGCTGGCAGAGGAGATGCCAACCCACCCAGAGAGAGGGATTCTGAGAAGTATCTGAAAGCGGAACCTCAAGGAATGTCCCTCCTCCCACTGGCAGTCATTCCTGTGGGAAACACTGCCTGCCTCGTAAGAAGGTGGTGAGTCCCAGTGACTGTGGTACCTCAGTCCTTCTGCCCAGATCCTCTCGCCCATTTTCAGGGCTGCGAAAGGCCTTTAGGATTTGGTATATGGACAGTAGAAATCATAAGACTTGTGTTAATATGAATAGACTGACAGGTATTGCAGGTGAGACATTTTTCTGGTATGTACAACTTAACTCTGGCAGGTTGAAATGGTGTGACTTGGTTCCAAGCCTAATAAACCAATAGAACGTGTGTTTACTATGAATGGGCTCATTCATTCCAATGTCAGTGTGTGTACACACGTGTTTGTGTGTATGTGTGCATGTAGAGAGAAGAGAATCCCTCTTCTCCCTTCTCCTCATGGCTTCTATCATACAGCATGCCAACATATCCAGACTAACAACTCCTTCATAATGAATCTGAAATACAGAGTCCAAGGGAAGTTTAACAGCTTCATGGCGTGTAATTCTCTTTTGGCCATATTTTGTTTGTCAAAGGGAGCACAAGAATGAGGCCACACATAATTTAACACCTTTCCCTATTTAGACCTTGTTAGTTTAACTTTCTCTGAGATTGTTTTTTTTTAAAATGTTTGTCTGAATTTAGTGGTTGTGAAGGAAAGTGACAGCCCTAAAGACCATAGTTTTCCTTGCAGAATGGGCACGGGATGAGCTCCAGCAGAGTGCATTTCCTCATATTACCACCCAGATTTGACCTTGAATGACCTGTTGCAGGGCCCAGCAGAATTGGTTTTCCTATCTTTCCAGTCCCTCGCCTTTTTGCGAAGACTGACAGCTGGGCCATGGCAAATGTGTCAGGGCTTCTGGGAGGCTGGTCTGTGTCCAGATCAGAGCCTGACTTCTTTCACATAGGCACAGTGTTATAGTAACCTCTCAAATATTAGGGAGATTGGTGAGCAGAGCTAATGAGACAGATCTCAGGGTGAGTATTTCAACACCAGCAGCCATGGAACTGCTACCTTTCCCAAAAGCTCTATTATTACAGCTGTGCTTAGGTTTTAATACTTGCTGGGCCTTGTACAAACTCAGAGCAAGGTGCAACAATGTTGGGAGAAGAAATACTTAAAGCTACAACTCCTTCCACCAGATCTGTTTAATGAAGGAGCAGAGCCATGGGGACATAAAATAGCTTTCCCTACCATGGTTAAATATATGAAAGGACTTGGCTGTTTCAGTGTCTGGGCTAGCACAGCACATTGATCCTGTGGTGTTTTGAATGTGAATGATGAGAATCTGAACTTATGTCCAGCAAGTCGGTAATGACTCACAAAGCAAATTTATATGTTACTGCTCCCTCACATTTTAATATATTTTGGGGGGTTTTGAAAATAAGATCCCGCTCCTGAATTTACTTTAGCAAGGACTTATTAAAGACCACATAATCGGTTTTCTCAGCAAGGACTCTTCAGTCTAGGCACCGTGTCTTCAGCCCTTGTGCTGACATTACCACTGGAGCTGGTGTGGTGGCCACTACAAAGAGTTTTGTGTTCACTCCACCTGCACCTCAAGGTGAATATGCTCTAATCCAGAAGCCAGGTGGTTTCATGGGGTTGGTGGTATCCTCCAGCTTATACAAGAAGTCCTACTAAATTGCATTGTGCCACTGCAAAAAAGCTGCTAGAACCCCATCTGAAGTCAACTCATGGTGCATCAGTGTTCTTGAAATGTTATGTGCTATTTTCTTCCTGCGTAGGGAAGGAAGTGTGGAGCTGAACAGGATGATCAGACAGGTCATGGGATGGTCCACAGTAGGGTCTTCATTCCAGTTGCATTGGAACAGAATCCTTCTGCAGGAAAGCATGACCTCTATTCCTGCACATCTCTGAATTATGAGTATTAGGATTTAGTGGAACCCTTAGTTTAATGCAACATTCAGTTCTTCCCAATAACATGTGATGAAAATCTGAGTATGGATTTTGATTTAATTGCCTGGAAGCATGGCTCTCAGCACTTTTTCTTCTGGGTATCTGGTAATTAAGAGAGATCCATTGAGGATCTGTTTTGCAACACCTTGCCAAATATGGGCTCTTTTAGATCCAGAAGGTATTTTGGGTCCATATTTGTAGAAAACTGCTCTCTTGTATATAGTCTTTTTCACATAATATCAGTGTTAGCAATGGCTGGTGAAGAAACCACTATTATTATTCATTAACTCTGGTCTCTCAGAGGAGCCATATGTGCAGAGCAGAGGGAAAAGAGTACTGTTGTTTTTTAATAATGAGTCACTGCTACTGATTAAGTGTTTCTTTTTTTTTTTATTCCCTTTTTTTTTTTCTTTAAGAAAAAAAGAAATGGAAAAAAGGTGTTTTTCTGAAGCCTAAATGTCAGGAGAATTGATTTTCTCTAGGTGCCATAATGTCTTCAGAAAGTTTTAGTCCAGTGGGCCACAGTGATATCAGCCAACACTTGTTTTAAAGGATATCTGTAAAAAATTCATGGTTAGATTCCTGCATCTCAGGTCACAGGAGAGTGTGACTATTAACAAGTTCCAGCTGCTTGATGGAGTTGCACCAACCATTTGTGGATCTTTAATATTTTTTTTTTAGGAAATCTTTAACTGCCTTTTTTTTTTCCTGAAGGTATATTAAACTTTTAAATCTCTTTTTTTTTTTTTAAGTTCACATTAAATACTCCCTTCGTGTCCATGCTGAGGAAGTCTTTAATTATATCAGTCAAAAAAAAAAAAAGGAAGAAAAATAAGGGATAGTTCTGATTTTGCTCGCAGTTCTCTATGATTGTGGCATCTCCTCTAGTCATGTTTTTTTATATTTATTTTCTCTGCAAGGGGCCTGTTTTAATACTGCAGCTGATGATCTAAAAATGCGTGAGCTATGTTTTATTACACACAAGCCCCATAATATGGATGAACGGCTCTCCTGGGCCAGCTGAGCTGCACAGAGACGCTCCAGTCAAGCCTCTCGCTCTTTCCCTTCCAGGTCCCTGCTGGAGCCTCGGCAGCCTCAGTGACTGTGGTGGCAAGGTAGCACCGTTCAGGCAGTGCCTGAGTTTAAGGAGGTCCAGCTGTGGCTCCTTGCGGTCTCATCCTGCTCCTCTGGCTGGAGCCCATCCTGGCAGTTTGATGCCACCTAGGAATGGCTGTACACTCTCCTCTGAGCTTCTCTGCTCCGCATCGTGCAGCTGCCAGAGCTGGGAATCAGAACTGGCCTGTCTGCTCTGCCCCCATCACTGTTATTTCAGAGCAGAGAAATGCTGGATGAGAAAAACAAATAATAACGATGCCGTTTTTCTCTCTAAATTTAGGGGTCTAAATTTTTGGCTTGAAAATCTTTGTTTGGAAATTTGGGCCCAGATCATGAATTGAGCAAACACAGTGACTTACTGTAATAGTGTGTTTGAATTTAAATGAAGGTAGGAAAAGGGATTTCTTCATTTAAAGTTGCAGTACTCAGAAAATGAGAGTCCCCTCAAAGATGCATAGCATGAAGAAACTGCAAGAACGACCTTTTGCCAAATGATCATTAGTAGCAACAAAAATACGTAAATTCTTTCCAGCAGATCTGGTGTTTGCCATAATTTTGTTTATCCTACATCACACAAAGCCTGAATACCCTGAATATATACATATATATATAAAAACATAGCTACATCAAATTCATGCAGATGTGTACTTACTGTCTATATATATCTCCACGCACATACAAACATATATATATACACATATACCTATATACTCTGTATGGAATCATGTTCTATGGTTCATCATTCTAGGTAAAGGAGATAAATGCAGGAGAAAATAACATTTTTTTCAGTACCTATTCAGGATTTTATAGGAAATCTGGGGCATTGCCATGACAATTCCAGAAACAGTTAGTTAATATCTTTTGTATATTTATTAACACCTACTCATTTACTGCAGCAGCACTGATTCAGTCCAAATATTAAGAGCACTCATTCAGTCCAAATATACTTGGAAAACTCAGAATAACCTCCCTTCTTCTGTATAATTTTGTTTTTTTCTCAACATAAATATGAATTGATACAAATAAATAAGTTCTAAATACCATAAAGCTCTTCATGTCTACAAAGTTTGGTGTGGAATAGGAAATGCACCTGGAACTTTGTAGCTCTTATGTAAAATTAATAATAAATGGTTTTTTGCCAGCATCAATATGTTTATATTATGGTCATGGGACTCTCTCTGATGCCTAAATTATTTAAGACATTAATTTTTTATCTCTGCTCAAGCCTACTACATAAAGTTGCTGAGTTCTGTATCAAAAGTGGTGGTTCAAATCAAATTGATATTGCATTTTAATTAAAGCAGTGTTAGGACACATCTCACAGTCTTTACTGAGGCAGAATGTACTGGAGTAGTGAAAACTTTCTTTTCCTCTGCTTTCTGTGTTTCCAGACACTTTTAGGTTTTACCACTTAAGACTAAGACACAGGAGAGAAGGTGAGGGCTCACTTTCATTTCCCGCTGTCTCCAATTATGTGCTCCTCATTGGTGCTCTTAGGTTGGGTGTATTTCATGTGTGGAAAAACTCAAAAGACAAACAGATGACTGTAAATTACTGATGGGTCTTCTGCTTCTCCTTGTTCTAGTGAATACACAGACCTTACCTCCTCTTTAGGTGAGAGCATTTGTTAAAAAAAATTAAAGTAGGTATTTGTCACTAGCAGAGGAAAAGATTCAAGAGCCTAATGGAGACACTAGATATCATCTGGGAAGTTCCCAATAAGGCAGTTGTTCTGGAAAATAATGAGACCAAACAACTATTTTTTCCCAAGAAAGCCCCTGCCGTCACAAATAAGTGGCCTGGGAACTCTAAAAAAGTGCTCTTATGAGACTTTCAGCCACACCAACTTACGGCACTAACTTGAGATATTTGAGTTTGAGTGATGCTGGCTGTTAGAGTGTATTGCATATGTGTTTTTCTTATTCCGCTGGCGACTGTGGTGCAGAGGAAGAGCTGAGTAGCCTCAAGAGGGCCAGTTAACCTGAGCAGCATCTCCCCACCATGGATTTCAGGGAAGAAAGGTCTTGCCCATGTAATTGCCTGAGCTGTCACAGTTTAAGAATTGTGGTTAATCATCAGTAATTGACCATTGATAAATTAATAGCTCAAGTATCTCCCATGTCCCTTCTGTTACCATAATGAGCCTAAATTCTTCTACACTGCATCATTATCTTAAGTGTATAGATATTTAATTCTACAAAGGATAGATACTTGTTACTATATCTAAATAAAAATATATGACTACCTATGGTCAAGTGGATTAAACCTAGCTGAACACCAGTTGCCCACCAACACACTCTATTGATCCCTCATCAGCTGGGTGGGAGAAAATATGAGAAAAGGTTTCTAGGTCAAGATGAGGACAGGGAGAGATGATGATACCTGTTACCATCATGAACAAAACAGACGTGATCTAGGGAAATTAATTTATTAAGTGTCAAATCAGAGAAGGATAATGAGAAATAAAAAAAATATCTTAAAACACCTTCTTCCCAACTTTCCCTTAATTTTGGGTTCAACTTTGCATCTTGATTTCTCAACCTCCTCCTCTTAAGCACTTCAGGTGGTCAGAGAATGAGAACTATGGTCATTTCACCACACACTGTCTGTTTCTCCTTCTTCCTCAGGGGAAGTACCTCTCACACTTCCCCTGATCCAGTATGGGTTCCTTCCCATGGGAGACAGTCCTCCACAAAATTCTCTAATGTGGGACCTTCTCACAGACTGCAGTTCTTCACAAACTGCTCCAGTGTGCATATTCTCCTTGGGCTGCAGATGGATCTCTGCTCCACCATGAGCTTCCTGCAGGGGAACATCTGGCCCACCATGGTCTTCACCATGGGCTGCAAGGGAATCTCTGCCCTGCTGCCTGGAGCATCTCTTCCTGCTCTTGCTTCTCTGACCCTGGTGTGTTGCTCTCACATACTCTCTCTCCTTTTTCCAGCTGCAGTTACCCTTGAACACCTTTCCCCCTTTGTTAAATCTGTTATCCCAGAGGTGCCACCACCATCACTGATGGGCTCAGCCTTAGGCAGGTCCATGTTGGAGCTAGTTGGCATTACTCCACTGGACGTGGGAGGAGCTTCTACCAGTTTCTCACAGAAACCACCCCTATAGTACCCCTGCTACCAAAACCTGGCCACACAAACTCTACTCTATTGTTACCTTAAACAATTATGAAAATCTAGCAGAGATTAAACAAAGGTTTAGCAAAAAAATGGACAAAATGGGCAATAGCTACCTGGTCGTCAGATAATGTCTGATCCAATTAAACAAGCTAAAACAAAGGTTCAGGCAGGTGAAGACAAAATCAGATGGTGTCAGGGTTGTCCAGAGAAGTCATGGAGTCACCATCACTGGAGGTGTTTAAGAAATGACAGGATGTGGCACTTAGTGCTATGACTTAGTTGACAAGCAGTGCCAGGTCAAAGGTTAGATGCGATTATCTTGAAGTCCTTTTCCAACCTAATTGTCTCTATGATTCTATGCCCTTTTTTTTTTTGCAAGCTTGTGCATTTACCTGCAACTTATCTCACTAGAAAATACATTTTCTATGTCTGACATTATCTGATGTCTTCAGTAGTCTGCTTTCCTGTATCTGCAATGTCTTTCTCTTATGAATTCTCTTTTGTAGACATGTTTCCAGACAGATGCAATTGCTTGCTAAAGATTCTTGGATTAAATTGGAAATCCTTTAGATTCTCTGGATTTAATACACATTAGGCTTTATTTGCCACGCATCTGATGGTGAGTAGTCAATGTGTTTATCCATTCTTCATGAACATGAATTAATTCAGATGACTGTTACTCCATGAAAAACAAAAGGAACCTCAGATACAGCCCAGGCTCTGCCTTGAGACATTGCCCACAGATGTATGCCATGTAACTCATTTTACAGACTTTAATTTATGAAGTTTTTACAATACTTCTGCTTTTTTAACATAAGAACAGATTTCAATATCTAGATTAAATCTCTTGCTGTAATTAATTCCTGCTGTATTCAGCCTATTCATCATGGATGTGGAGAACAACACATCCCCTTCCACCTTGATGTACTCTTTACCAAGGAAGACTGTTCCAGCATGGCTATCTTTACAGACAGCGTGCAGGAATTTGGGGACAGGACTGAAACTCCTGTAACGCCTTAGGTAGTTGCCACTCATGGGAGCATGTTTCCCATCTTCTGTAGCTGAATGGTCTCCGTGATTCCGTATATCCAAGTCTTCAGCCTCATGGCAAGAGTCAAAGTGTGCTGGAATCAGTAGCAGGCTTAAGCCTTTACTTACTTAAGGGGCCTAAAAAAAAAAAAAAGAACCAGTACTAGTGTTGACCTCTAACAGATGGTAGCAAAATAACTGCTACAGCAAACACTGTGACATTAGAATCACATCCGGCTTGGCAGTGCTGGAAAGGACCATACAAAATCCCATATAAAACCCTGAATGTCTGTGAATGTTTATAACTTAAAAGTTAGTGCAGGCTCTGAGATTGCTCAGACTGATGGATAGCTGCCTGAACACACTGGAGGAGAAGTGCTCTTCTGCCAGTCTCATTCTCTTTCTGGTTACTAGCACAGACACCTTTCCTCCTCAGATCAGTTATTCCAGATCTCTGCTGCTATGTGAAAAACATGTTAGGAAAGGGGTTTTTCAAACTGCAGACAGTTTTTTTCCCCCGTCTCCTATGGTTGAAGCAATATTCATTTTTTTTACAGAATACCTGACCCATAATTTCTGACTTTTGTCAGGTTCCTTTACATATGAATAGCAAGGTATGAGCTTATCCTTCTTTTTCTTAAAATAGCATAGGTGTAAAATATTTGTTAATCCTCTGCAATTAGGGTATTGAGCAGGGCTTGAGTTGCTTCTCAGTGAAATCATAATCACAAATATTTCTTGTATTACATTATGCAATATGAAGGCTCTTACTAATTCCTTGTCTCTGTGGAATGGGCATGTGTTTTGGCTGTGTAATCTCAAAGTTCAAGACTAGCATTTTTCTGATTCTTGTTGTCCTGCCTCTTATAAACTGAGTATTTAAGAGTAGCATGTTTATTTATATATGTTGCTGCTAATCCAAACTGTCTGCTAAACTAATCCCTTGTTAAAATGAAATCAAGCCAGCTATTTTAGATTACAAAGTTAAAACAATAGCTCAGCCAGACACTTCACACATCTGTTTTACTTTTCCTGAATATGTATGCAGCTTTTCTTGCATTCTTTCTCAACAAAAGTGCCACCAATTAGCTATACTTTTATTTCATTTTTATTTTGTGACCTAAGTCTTGTTTTCTTGGTTCTTTTGCTGATTACTTTTGAAATGCTGCCTTTTTTACATGTTTGTTTTCCTTCTCAGTAATACATTTTAAAATGGATAAAAATTTCATGCTTATTACTTGTTAATATGTTATCATACTCTATTACCCAAATTCGGACCAGAGGTAATTCCAATGTGGGAAATGCCAAAATAATACATTCTTGGAGATGAGATCTTAGACAGATATGCAAACTCAAAGTAGGCTTTGATTTACTTACAGTCTGCAGGAAATGAAGCATTACCATCAATGTGGTACATAGAGATTTTAACTGAAGATAACTTTATTTCCAGTTTTACCTGCTGCTTTGATTTAAAGTGCTTTTCACATAATCTAATTTTTCATAAGCTTTCACATGTTTAAGGTTTGGCTTTTTTTAGGGGATTGTATAAGTTTTCATTTTGTGCAGAAACCCCCCTCTTATTTAGTGCATTTGCCAAGCACTTTAAAATTGCATCAGGTGAGGGTTGCTCCAGCCTCCTGGAGCCAAAAATGTGGAACAATGGGATTTACATCACCACTTTTTAATAAACTGTTTTTTGGACTAGTATTCTGAGAGGATGCCACTGCTTCATCCAAGGTAACTTTCAGGCCCAGTTTGACTGATATAATTTTATTTATCTACTTGTTTCATCAACCCTTTGAAAGGTGAAGAAGAGGCAGGCTGACCCCATCTCAGTCTTATGTTTAACTTTACATCAACTGCTTGGAGATCACCTGAGAAACTTTCAGGGCTCACCTCCCCGGGAAATGCGAGTGACTGTGCATCATGGAGAGGTAGGAAGAGTTATTACTTTCTTTATGCCACAGAGAAACTAAGGCACAGAGAAATTGTATAAGGTAATTTCAGATTGCTCTTCAGCACAGCTATGTAACACTTTGTACCACTCTGTGATGTAGTCAGAAAGCTGGTCCAGCTTGTCTCCCTGAGCTTGTGGGAACCACATCTCTGTTCTGAGCACAACTTTCCTCTCAGCATCCCACCTGAGGGTAAATGTCTCATGCCACAGAGCACTGTTCCCTTGTGGGTGCTCATGGCTACACATTGCCTCACATTCCTTGCAGGTCTTTTAGCCCCCGTGCCCAAACCCCCATGCTGCCTTGAATGGTGGCATGTGGTCTCCCATGTTATTAATAACACATGCAAACGGGCTTTAAATTCTGCAGGCTCTTAACCAGAACACATGGTTGCAGCCCTGGATCCAGAAATAACTCTGTAGTATTCACATAAACTACTACATGAGGTGTGAAAACACTCCTTACCTTCTCAAAAATGGGCCAGGAAAGCATGGCCAGCATATGGGCAGGGACTGCACAGCCTCTCTGTCAAAGGTCTCCATCTCCCGTGGTAGCTCCTTAGCTGCTACCCTGCAACTGCCTCTGATATGAAGTAACAATTGCTGGCTCCAGTCTTGCCAATACACTGGGGGTGGATAAGACAGGAGATTGCATTGAGCTCATTATTCTTCTCTCTAATGAAGCCCAAACCCTACAGAAATAGTTAGAGAGTGACCTTGTTAAGTCAGTGGTCTTTAAACCGGGACATTAAGACATCTTCATGTCTTCTGTTGTTTTGTGGGAGTAGGAGGCTCTGAGTTAAGTCAATGAGAGGGACAAACAACTCCACAATCAAGCTCAGCTGGTCTCTAATGATGAGTTTGATGTCTTCATGCCTCATGTGCAAGAAGCCAGCAATCCCTTCTGGCTGTTATCTCTCAGGGGCTGGCTGGAGTGACTGCCCACCATGGCAGACAAAACTGCAAAGACATAGGGTTAGATTTTTCTGCCCCCTGTATTTCAGATGCTCTTGGTTGGAGGAATGACTTCAGCAAGTCAGTGGTGTCACAATGATATCCAAATGATGCATCTCCCCTCCAGACCTGCACACACACCCTGGGTTGCAGTTCCTGCAGGCAGAAGGGCAAATTAGTCCCACACCAAGGTCATGAACTGAGCCAGTGCCACAGTAGAGGCAGATGGGATCACCCCTTCAGTGTGTTAAAGCTGAGTTTGACACTGAGGACACATGTGAAAATCAGCAGGAGTTTGCCTGTGTAATTTTTATAAATTTGCTAGTGCACAAGGAGGCTGTATAGCCTGGATCAAACTCTGCTGTCACAGCTCCAGTGACACTTCACTCTTTCAGGCCATGTGTCTCCCAGCACCTTATGTCCTTCCTCCACTGATCCTCTAAAACCTGCTTAGATCTGTTCCCCAGCAATGGGAATCACTGCCTCAGCTATCTCTCCTGACAGCTACATCTCAGCTACTCAATGCTCTCTCTGTGGGTGATGGAAACAAATAAGCACTTACAGCATGTGGCATACATCATATGACTTCTGTTTTTGGAGGAAATGAATTTGGTCTTATAAGTGCCCATTTTATTTTCATCAGCTTTAACAGGAATTTAGGGTAGCTTGCTCTGACACGGAGATCTTACTTGGGAAGACAATTAATACTATTTCAGCACCCTGAATGTGAAAAACACCACACAGAACCTCTATAATGATGGAGTTTTTTTGTGAAGGATTGTTAAAGTACATGGCAAGTTAAAGTGTGTAGTGTTTTGTACACCTAGAAAATTTTTTGGATGGGCTGTTGTCTACTTTTCTGTTATCCCTGTACTGTACAGGCATATTCAGTCCTTAATGAAAACTGTGCAACTGGATCAGGATATTAATAATTTGTCAAGCTGCTTAAAAGGGGTAGAGGAAAATTTCAGCAAGTCTGCCATGCCCTGTTCTATTGACCTTCTCTTTTCATCAGTAAAAGCAGCAAATAAGAATTAGCAGGGGGTTATCTTCTTAGCTTATGCTAACTCTCTTGCTGGAGAGGAAGATATTTGCCTAGCCTAGTAAGCAAGTATGTAGTGTTAGTTCTATAAAGAAACAGGTTTTGAGAACGACCATGGCATTGGGAGGAAGTTACCCTCTTTCTTCTGACTTTAATGTCCAGGTGCCTCTGGGAACTGCAGCAAAGAGTTGCTGCCAGCATGCTGTGACCAACAAACACGATGAACTCATAATGTGTTTCCTACCTGTGATAAGTGCACATGCAGTAACGCACCAGGTGATGTCCCAGCCATGCTTTTGCTGTGACATCCATTAAAACTTACAAGTGAGTCAGTCCTAGATAATTATTTTCCTCAAGAAAAACTGTATTAGTGGTTTGTGTTAGAATAATGTGATGGATTTCTGACATTGATAAAAACAGTTTCTAGTCTGCCATTTTGGACAACTGTGCCCGAATATTAACCCTGATTGTTGGCATAAGTAAAATTTAAAACATTTTGTATTACCTTCTTAGACATACCTGTTGTTCTTGTAATATAATTTTACATTGTCAGAACATATAAGCTGAAGGATAGTGGACACGAAAAATTCAGTGATTCCTGTATTCCATTTTTAAAATCAGAAATATTTTTCACTTTCCATATTATCTCTTTTTCAAATCTCTTGACACTTCGGTGATTCCCAGTGCTGCATGGTCTGCTTTTTTCATCCATGTTTCCTCCCTAGGCAGTGCTAGTATGATAGGAAAGTGTGAATATGGCTTTCTAAGCTGTAGTGTTACCAAAAAATCACAGATATTTTAGAGCTCAATTTCTGTTAAATGGTTGAACACACCCAAGTGTCACAAAAAGCTCTGTGACAAAGTACGCAGCTTCGAATAGATGGACAAACCTCCAGATCCTAAACTAGAGGCCTTCCTATTGACTTTTTGTCTCTCTGGGAAACACTGAGGGAAGGGACAACCAATTATTACCCCAGACTTCTCCCAGTGACACAAACCAAACTGAGCTTCACGAGAGGTACCAGCAAAGAAAGAGCTACAGCAAATAGCTGTGACCAAATCTGTGACAGCAACGCTTTGCATCACCAGCATGTCATATAGCAGCTGGAGGTCCTTCTGCCTGGCAATTTCTGCCTGGCAATTTCTGCCTGGCAATTTCTTCTCGGTGTTTTTACATGATGTTAGTGCAAGTAGGTCCCTGAGGCACTCATGCCATGCTCCAGTGTCTTCTACTGTGCATGCTGTTGGTTCTCAGGGGCTTCAGGGGAGGCATATTGCAGTGGTTAGCTTGATTGAAGGCAACATCTTTCACCTTGTCCAAAACTACAGAGTTGAGTTCTTAGTTTATTCCTTATGTTTACTGATTTGTTTGTCTTTTTTTACATGAAGGATTTTTTTTCCTGTAAGTTTTGCTAAGTGAAAAGCTGATATTAAGCTGGGGTTTTTGCTCAATCTCATCCTTAAAAAAAAAAAGGGCAAAAGACACTCTTTATAAGAAGAGGAGGACACTGCATGGGATGGGGGTAGGGAATAAGGAGGGAGAAGGAGGAGGAGGAGGAGGAGAGAGGGTTGTGCAGATTTCCTGCCCACACTTCAAAAGAGGCTCTCTTCTCCTGTATTATTTCCTTTCCCATTAGCTTCACTTTGTGGGCTTATGGTTCCAAAATGCACCAGGAGTCAACTCCAGTGCAAACCTTATATTAAAAACTAACAGGCTAATGCCAGGGAAAACACACTCTGCTCCTGGTTTCAAAGACAGATTTTCTTTTTTCATAAGTGCAGCCATGCTTTTCTAATAAAAATTCATTAAACAATGGTTATGAAAGATGAAGGGTGGGGGAGGGGGAAGGGATATAATCAAGTGAGTTCCTTTGAACTACTTGAAAAAATACAAAAGCAAACAACCAAGCTGTTAGTGTCACACGTTTCCCTTATGAACAGAGAGGCCTATCCAGGTTTGCTCACAGTCCAGGGAATAAAGATGAGTTAGGCACCTTATCTAAATCTCCTCCTCCAAAAAACTGTAGGATTTCTATTCTATAAACATGGATGTGGAGGCTCTTTTGTGTTGCTTCAGTTTACATTATTGTGGGTCTAAACGAGCCTCGTAGAGACTGCTTAATTCGTTTATGTAAAGTAAAAACAAATGTAGAAGCCCTCGCTATTTTTTATTGTTAACATCCCATTGGGAGGCAGGAGAGTAAATATTTTAGAAGTTTAAAGCAATCTACTTAAGCTTAATAATAATGCTGGGTTTCAAGTAACAGAGAAGACTACAAGTCACTGGAAGATCAAAGATTATGCTGAGTTTTATAGCAAATCTGGGCAAAGATCTCCTGGGAGGGGTAAATCTTCAGAACTCTCCTTTCCCAGTCTTTCATGGTGATTGTTTGACATCTATGGAACAAGAAAGTGAGGAAGAGAGAATTCAGGCAGTTCTCCTGTGTCCAGAGAAACAGAAGGCTACAAAACTGAAGGAATGTTGACTTTTTGGTTAGTTTAGAGCTGAAAAATTATAAATAAAAGAAAAAATAGGCAAAAAGCAAAAGAAAAAGAAATGGGTCAAAAATACCCTTTATTTTCCTGGGTCAGTTTGTAATCTCAAGTTAACTGACTTTGGAATGAGTCATCTCTAAATAAGATTTCTGGCAACTTTCCTGGGTTTATGTTAAGCACTTGTGCTTTTCAGCAAATATTCAGAATAATATTGAGAATTATCTGTTAAGAGACATTAGACATTCTTTACACGCTTCCCAACAATGCTGTCTATTTCATCTGAAATGAGAAGAGTACTACATTTTGGGCCATGGTCATGACTGCACATTTAAAAACAAAAAAAAGGAGGGAAAAAAGACACAACGAGCAGAAGAACTGATAATGAGTGATGCCACATAACAATACTGTAATATCAGGTATGTATGTCTGTGGATGTGTTCAGGGGATTGATATTTAGAGAGCATAATCAAGAGTCTCTAACGTAGGAACAGAAACTGGGCCACATTATTTTCCCATGGCTGACAAACTTTCCACTGGCCCGGCTTCCAATTATAAAAACACTGGAGTCCTCAGCCATTACACCAAAGCTTGTAAATTTCCTAATGAATATTTAAAATAACCCTATGGACTTTTTTAATGTTAATGTATTTCAGCCTTTGACTAACACGAATATCCTACAGGGTTACCATCGTGTATAGCTACATGGTTAATTCCATTATTGTATTTTAATGCTAAAATATAATGCCAGAGAAAAAAAATAATAAATCTTTGTTTCATCTTCTCCTGGTGTACATTTTATTTTATTGTTTGATTTTTTTTTTAATGCCACAACGAAGTTCCAGATACAGAGCAGATGCACACAGCCAGTTTCTTTCTAGGCTGTCTTAGAGCACAAAAGCGACATGGCACTCCCCCCACCCCCAAAAAAGCAATTATTGAAAATCAATACCATAATAATGGTGAGCAGTGCTGTGTTTTTCCTTGATAGCCAATTATGAGCAATTTACTAAAGTTGTCAACTCGTGGCAAAACAAATAGTGTTAATAGTATAGATTTCATAAAGACCTATCTGTCTTGTTATTGCTGCAGTCTGAGCGGTGTTCCAAGTTCAGGTTGGTAATGGAGCAATAACTCATGCAGCGATGGAGAGAGTACCATCACCAACACTGGATGCCTTTGGAGCAGGGGGACTGAGCACTGCTGCCATGCAATATGTCCAAATGTGATTCCCTCCTCGTAAATAACCACTGGCTTTTCATCGGAAAGATGGGTGACCATAATGCCTAGAAATTTCTTCAGTGTTTTTGGGGTGTTTTAAGACAATGTGGTAAACCATTGTGGTATTTTGAGAAGAATTTTGGGACTGTGAAGTTAATGCTGTGTTTTTGATTGCTGACTTCAGGCCTGAATGCAGGCAATTCAAATCATGTGTTTTCATAGTATCTATCACAACAGGAACTTCTCAGTGCTACTGGCATGCCATTATGAGCCAAAGTGACGTTAATGCAGTAGATGAGAAGTTTGGTATCAAATCAAACAGATTTCTTTCTGTTGATGACAGTTTCCCTTAGCCAAGTTCTGTCAAAGTGCTTTAACTGTGGGAAGTTGTGTCTCATACATTGCAGCAAACATGACAGACTCCACCTTCTTTAGAGACACAGATCTGATCCTGGCATTTCACACTCACAAATGTGTTCTCATAAAGCAGGGCCACATCCTGCTTTTTCATGACAGAAAATGGCAGCAGAGAGAAGGGAAATAAAAAGCTCTGTGAATCTGAGGTGTTACCACCAGGGGAAAAGGTGTGAAGGGGGCAAGTTCCTTTCTCTGGTCCAAGGAAAATTCCTAGGAATGAAGGATGGTCATGTGGGGTCAGACATGCTGCGTATGTCTGCACAGCTGAGGTTCACGAGTGGAGTTTTTCTTTATATCCTTAAAAGTTTGCTAAAATGTATTCTGGTGCCATCCTGACTGCTGAGCATGCTGGTGCCAGCATGCTGAGAGGAGGCCCACTTCATGGCTGACCTGTCCAAGTGGCCTATGTTCCTGCTGAGAGCTGCCGGAGGATGGGCAGGACTGCAGTGAGCACATGTCCACCCAGGCTGAGCTCAGCCCTTTATCTCAGTCCAGGCTTTGAGTTAGAACCTGAACTATAAAGCTTGGGTCCAGCCCAGATGATGAATTAAAAAGCCCTTTGGGGCATGGGTATTCAGCCTGTACTCAGGTTTCTTTGTGTTCCAGCTCAGCTGCCCACCTCTGTGGGAAGCCACAATTCCTAGTCCCAAGCTTTGCTTCTGTGTAGGTGCAAAAACAAGGAGTGGGAACACAAACCAGTGTCAGCAACTGTTCACTTGTGTGAATATATGAAGGACTGTTGTCCACAGAGAATTTTCAAGCTGTGTCCATCTTCTGATCTCTAAGAAGCACATAAACCCACAAGAGTAAGGTGTTGCTCCAGGAACAGAGGGAGTGGAAACACAAGACTTCTTGTAAGCTCCTACTCTTCCTTCCCTCTCAAAGATGTGTGCATGTGTGTGTGTATATTTAGTATTTACATTAGATTTCTTCAATTTTTAACCCTTCCCTACTAAGCACTGGAGGAGTGACACTGGCCTTCAACTTGCAAGGAGCTGGAAACAGCTGTGTTTGGTGCAATGTCTGCCACACACATGTGGTGCTCCCTCATGTCTGTCTGGTGAGGGTCTGAAGACAGCAGCAGCACTTGCTGGCAGTTTTTAGACACTGATCTGTTTTCTTTTAGTGCATCCTCGGTTTTGGAGCAAGTGCATGCTCCACTCTCCCTCCCTAGGAGAAGCTGTAAGTGGAAAAAGGGTGTCTATACTGAGAACTCACTCCAAATGCTCCCTTAAGCTGCCTTGTCTGTTTTAATCTTCAATCTCCTTTTCCACATACTGGAACAGCTGCTCTGCTGCAAACTCCAGCAGGTGCTCAAGGGGTGCCTTTAAACGCCTTGAAGTGTTTCTCTGCTAGAGACTGTGAACATCTCCTTTGCTGTAATCCCATCTGTGTGTGACAGGGGTGAGGAGTTGGTGTCCTAACTTTTCGGGACAGTTTTAGCAAGAAAATCTTTCTGGAAAATAAAGGGTTGATTTTTTTTTCTTTGTGCCTAGTCTGTTTCTAGCTAAGCTAAACCTGGCAAGCAAATTTTAGGTGCCTCTTAAGCATTTGCAGATCTCACCAGCAAAGAGGAGGAAACTGGTTTTGGTAAAATAAAAAACAGCCTGCACATGGAGGAGAAATTGGAAAAAAATTCCATGTCATGTTTAAGGTCTGTTTGAAAGCTGAGGTTTGAGACTGAGATACAGAATCAAGTATGGTAGTGCTGAAACCGTGCTGAAACTCTGTTCCATGAAATTTCTTCACTAGCAGACATAAATTCTAGAAACCTTAAGGGATTTCTAATATCCTGGGTTTTAGAGGAAAGAGAGCTGGAGTTCTCAGAGTCTTGTCATGCTGGATTTGTTGTGACTCTGAAACAGAAGGGGAAGTATCTCATTACTTAACAGTGAATGGATGAATGTGGGGATTTATTTAGCAGATCAGAGCAATCTCCAAAGTCATTTAAAGAGATGAAGTGAGGAAGAACAACCTCTTCAAGTGATTTTATAGACAAAGCTCAGTGAGACAATGTTAATGAAGTTTGGCCAAGATGCTGTCACTAGTGCAGCTCTTCTTGAACAAAGAATCTTATGATCTTTAACTGATCATAAGTTGTCAAAGGCAAAAAATAGTTTTGCCAACAACAATAGATGAATGGACTGAAGATGTGTCACCAATGAACTTTGCATTACTACCAACACCGTTTTCTGAGTCATGACCAGAGCAGCAAGGTAAGTGTGAGTCACGAGGAGCACAGCACAGAGGAACACAAGTAGTTCACTAAATCTTTTTTCCACACACACACATGCAAGTGTAGAGAGTCTAGAGAAAACTTCAGCTCAAAAATGGAAGATCAGAAGATCTGGGAAGGAAATACCTCATATGAAAATCCATCAGTTTGGAAAATGTTGCTGTTACTAGTCACTACATCTCTATCTATTAGTAGATGAAGGATTTTGTTACTGTTTTTGTGTAACCTGAGATTGCTTGCCTGAAAATCAGGTGGCATATTGCTGATCCTTGTAGACCGGTTCTCTCTGCTTCCACATCTATAGACAGTTGTCCCACTTGGCTTTTCTCCAATGTCTGCTCCATGATGCTATAAGAAATATTCACAATATCTCACTCTAGGTCCTTAATATTCATATTAAATTAGTAGCACAGGCTCATGTTTCCTTCTGGGGCCTCCTCTAGATAGTCAAACAGAATATGAGCCCCAGCCAGATGCTGTGAATGGTCCTCTGGAGCAACAAGTCTCTCCTTGTCTGCTGTTTACAAAAACGTTCTAGAACTTCTATTTTGGTGCCTCAAGTTTGCAGGCCAGTGTGAGTAAACTTTCTCTGTAAGTTGTGTGCTACTAAACCCATCTCATCAGTGATCTAGTCTGTGAAAGGGTGCTGCTGGTAATGCACGGTTTGGGAAAAAAACAGCAGTAAAACTCTTTGTCTTGAGTAATTTATTTCATACACTGCCTCTTTTCTGGTGTGTGAATTGTGTGTTAATAGCTTGCAGTTTTCTCACATTTGCTGGTTATTTGAAACTATTGTCTGAATAATTTCTGTGAATAATTCTTCATCTGTAGGTATTTCACACTCATTTCACTGGGATTATTTGAAAACTGAAATTAATCTTTCAAGCTGAGTTAGTTTTTATTGGTCTCATGGATCATAAAATGTATTTATTTTCATGGAATTGACCATTGAAAAATAGCATGTATTGTCCCATGAAGAAAGACATTTGGGTGCATGATGAGTAAATCTCATCTGCTTGTAGGTTCTGTTTGGTTTGTTTGAATGAACTACCATTCACAGAAACAGCCATAGTATTTAAACAAACTCACCAGTGCACCTAGCACAGCTCCCTGCAATCTCAGGTAAAAATATAATAATTCAAACATTTGAGTAATGATTCAAATACCTACAGATTTTTAGGGTATAAATTAGCTGGGAAAAAAATTCTGTTATTGCTTTTGATCAAGTGGCAAGTCCTGAAAATTTTAGGCACTTTCTTGTGGACCTTCTATTTCTCCTAAGTCTGGTGGATGTTGCATGTAGAAAAGTCAGAGACAAAAAGAAAAAAGGAATATAAGAAAGGTAAGATGTAAAACGGGAAGGAATCTCAGGTCCCTGCCATCACCAAGTACAGGCAATATTTTAAAGAGGAAAAGTTAAATATTTATAAGCCTTAGAGAAGAGTTTATTTTGGATTAGTTTTGCATATGAAAGTTTGGGTTGGTTTCTTTTTATCTCAGGAGGCTCTACTGTGCCTGTTAGTCACTTCTCTGCAGGAGTAGCTCAAGGAACTTCCTATTTCTTTTGTGAGTAAACTGCAAACATTCATATCAGCTTGACTGATTCTTGTCCAGAAGTAAGACCATATGTGGGAGTCCATTTTAATATTTAAGGATTTTTTTCATATCAGCAGTGCCATGCTGTATGGCATATTCTCTTCATTCACACTGGAGAAGTATTTTTTTTTTTAATGTATGGTAGTGCTAGTGAATACTAGAATGACAGAAATCTTTTATTCCAGCCTTCAAAATGTTTATTGTCTAGTAACAACCAATAAACAATTCAGAATCCTCTACACCTCATCCAATTAAAATCCTGGAAATCAATTTTTATGAATCACTAATTAATTAACCAATTCAGACACTTGTTTCTGAAAAGTACCCAGGTCTTAAAGGTCCAGTGCCTGTCTTTCACATGTTTTGAAATCTCCACCATACTAATATGAATGTTTCTACTGTGTACTATGGATATAACATTTCTGTGCTCACTATCTATCTTGTCTGGATCCTAAATGCAATGTTACAGTGAAACAAAGAGACTTTTGGAGGTGAGTTTTAGTTCTCTTTTTATTCACAGACCCCCCAGCAGACAGCTGGCTGCACAGCACAGTCCAAGACAGTAGGTTATAGCACTGCTATTGCAGAAATGGGTTTGGAGCAGCATGTCATGTCCAAACCCACTGGTTTGCTGAATTAGTTGAGCAATACTGGGGGCAAATATTACCTGCTGTTGGATGTCAAGAAATCATAGAGCTTAAGGGACCATGGTGTCTGTCTCATTCTGATGTGTGTTTATCTAAGTTGCAGTGATGCTAACACCGTGGCTTTGTCAAACAGTCTGTTCTGGTGCTCCACAGTCCCTGCTGTTAGAAAGAGACTCCTGGATATATCTTGGATCCTTCCATCCATTATTTCTGCCTACAGTTTGTAAGTTCTCAAGAACAAGTATGAGGAAGAGATTATCCTCTTTTCAGAGGAGAAATTTTACACGTTTTAAGGCCCGTACTGACTTTCTTCTCATGTGTATTCCCTAGGTACTTCAAGTTCCTTCAGCACTTCCTTCATTTCAGATTATGTCCCCTAGACTCTCATCTTTGTTAGTCTTTAAATTATACTTTCTTACAGTGCCTGAATAACAGATTCTTGTGGTGACTTTGATGCCTAAAGAGGCTGACCTGTAACAGAGGCTAAACAGTGTTAAAGGAAAAAAGTAGGTATTTATTGAAAGGCCTTCAAAGGATACACTTTGGACAGTACAAGAGCCTGGCCATGGCTACACCCAAGATGGATCCAAGACAGGCACAAGATGGACGACTGGTCAGAAGTTTTCACACTTTTATAAGTTTTGGTCCATTTATATATTGGGGTCCAATTGCAGCTTCAGGTTATGAAGTCCCATGCTCGCAGGTTGCTTTCCTCAATCCACCGTTGTTTATGCTTCTTGAGCCTAAAGCTGCAATGGTGTTCTTGGTTCTCAAGCTGGAAAAAGATTGTTTTGTCTAACTACCCTGTGAAGAGAACTTGCTAACACTTTACATGAAGCTCAAAGTCACATACTAAGACAGTGCAGAATCTAAAAATTAGGAAAGCTAAAACTTAAGACATCAACTTGCCTACTAATGTGAAAAGAACTGAAAAACTTCATATTGTTAACAGTGTTTTTTTTTTTTTTATAAAGTCTGGTACACTGATTGCTTACTACAGAGTTGGCATGATGTTGTTACCCTGCTGCTAATTCAAAGATAATTCGTGATAGTATTACTAATAACTTCTGAATTAAACCACTGCCAGTTTCTAGCTGACTGTGCTTGAGTAGCTTAGCTGATACATTGCCATTTACTCTATCATGCTGTACCTATCTTCTACAAAACATTGCCAAAAATGTTACAGTTTCCTTTAACAATGCATGAGCACAGCTACACGGAATATTTGGTACAGTAGTATTGCCATGAGCTCAACTTGAACAAGTGCAACATGTATTTATTTCTTGCAAATGATCTAGAACAAATAGCTTTTCTTAGTCCCACAGTGAGGAAAAAGATGGTTTTCAATTTCTAAATTGTCAGTTTGGTTTCAGCATTAGGTTCTCACAAGCTGTGTCCTGGTTATACATGAGGAAATCCTACCTGTGCATAACAGTGCTACAGGATTTCATAATAAGTAAGCCCCAGATTCAGCATTTGCAAATGGAGATCATGAGCTGGAGGAATACTCAGTGTTGCTTTGTTACTTGTGGATGCAACTCCATTTGGGTTGGAACCAGACAAGGTGGTGGGGTGGGCTAGTCTCCTGTCTATGCTATATATTTGAACATCTGCAGAGAAAAGAGATAGGGAGTTTCTATTTTTCAAAACTTTCTATTCACACCCCACTTGTGGCTTGTCTAGGCATTACACTAACCACAGACTAATAAAGAGCCAAACAGGACAAAAGGTTCCAGCAGAAAGAAGACACAGTGGCATGAATAAGCTTCAGGAGGGAAGATGCTAAGTAGGTATCAGGAGCCCATGGGCTTTTCCTTGCCTCTGCCACTGCCTTGCCTCCCAACCCAGTGCTCCTCTAACAATTTTGCATGTGAAATTTTAAACCTGGGACTTTCTCTTGCTCCACGCTTGAACAGTGTTTAATAACAGCCTGTACATACTACTGTAATATAAAGTACACTAGTTAACCTCTCTTAGACACCTTTTGGAGAGCTTTTCAATAAAAAAGTAGGAAACAAGTTGATGTAAGGTGCAATTTACAATAGCCCCCAAATATTTATGCAGTGTGTATAATGATGTGGTGACCACAGACAGCTGACCTCACAATAGAGTATATCAGCTGCAGAAATTCTACCAGTTTCAGAAACAAGAGAAAACTATGATTAGGAAATCCCCTTGAAAGTAAACTGGTCTTTAACTATCTGCCCCTGAGCTGCCTGTAAGTAACTTGGCAAACAAGTAGAAATTTTTGATGTTGGGATTTTCAACGGGGATGGGATCCAGCTGCTCATGCCAGTAGTTACTGTTGTGACTGCTTTTGCTCTCTTAAATATCTTTTATTTAATTTTGTGTGAGTCTGGACTCAGCTAATCACTATAAGCAGGGAACCATTTTAATTTCTGTTTTCAGAAGGGGAGGTGCTTGACAGCTCATTCCAGACACCAAATTTCGTTAATAACTGTACCCACCTGCTTTGCCACAGTACATCTGTTTCTGTTTTTGCTGGTTTTGATACATCTGAAGTGTTTGATCATCTGTGCAGGTGTACAAACAACCAGAGAAGAATAAAGATATGGAAATTTCCGAAGGCAATAACAAGAAAGATACTTTAATCTTTTTACTTGCTCTGAGACCCAAAGTGTGGTAGAGCTTAGGTGGTCAGTTGTAGGCACAGGAAAGATATTTTTGCAGTTTCAGGAAACTCTGAGAGGTGACTCTTTACTTGAAACAAAAGATACAAAGCTCTGACTTGTGCCCAAGTTCTCTTGAGGTGTGAGAACTGAAGAGCTTCCATCTCATTTCTGTACCTCTCTGGTGTAAAGCCTCACCTCTGCAAGTACAGGCACACTTCAGTCTAGAGAGGTGACTGAAACTCCTCCAGGTTGATCCTTATCAGCTTTTTTACTACTTAGTTTATGTACCAGTAACCGCAGATCCAGAGGAACCGGTAATTCGGAGCTGGCTTTAACAACAAGCACTATTAGTGATGGGGCATATACTTAAGCTACCCAGCTTTGAACTCTGTGTTGTCATGGCTAGATGGCTGCCTTTCTAGCCCACCTGCCTGATTGAGTTCAGGTGTAAAATTAGGGATGTGTATATGCCTTCTGTGAATAGTGTGTGCATTGTTATCTGTAAGTAGGAGGAAGTGAACCTGCTCCCAGCTGAGCCTACGCTGTCTTGGAAGGAGAGGAGAGTAGTGAAAGCCTTGACATCAGCTTCTGCTGATGCTGCTCAGTGCAAGATGACTTTGGCTCGGTTTGTTTCTGCAGCATAGAGGGAGGTTTCACCCCTTAATTTGTGTTGCTGAGGTCAAGGAGCCTAATTATGTCTTTCTGTTACTCTGGGATTCTTGGTAGCTAAATAGCTGTGTTGGGCTTCCATGTCTTTCTTCATACTGCTGCAAGGCCGACAAACCCACATATTTTTTTTCTATATGGGAAGTAGGTGCTTAATGAAGGGCATAAATCCTATAGAGCTAAGGGAAAAAAAACCCCAGAAAAACCAACAGTCAGTAAAATAGATGCTCGGAAAAAAAAATACAAATCAGTAATTCTGCCACCAGGCACCTGCTGGCATTGTCAGCAAAATTTAGTAAGAGAGGTATACTGAGCCACATGTTTTGCAAATGCTTTTTTTTGAAGCCTGTTATAGGTTTCTCTGCATGTTTATTTATTACTGTCATCACAGCACTTCATTCAGGCTTTTAAAATGATTCTGAAAGGCATGAAGTTTAACATCCACAGGTCTGATGTGTCATGGTTTAACCTCCAGAAGCCTACTAGCAAGGGCAGCAGCTGGGTGACATTTCCTTCATTGTTCCAGCAGCACATCTCTTAGGCTGCCTGGAAAACTGACTGTTTGGGGTGAGAGGAAGGGGTCATCTGCACACTCACACTATCAGTCCTTGACCTTTCTGTTGACAATATCCACAAGATGTCCTTTCTGACAGCTGTAGCAACAGAGCTATTTTGTGATAGGGACACATGTCCAGGCTGAAATAATCAACGAATTTCATCTAAGCCGCAGAGCAGCTAGCAGAAACTTAGCACCTTTTGGCTGCTCCAACAACTGCTCTGGTTTTGAACTAGTGGCCTTTTGGTGACAGGCTCTGATATCCTATTACCAATTCCCAAGCCATCCAGCTCCTCTGAACACATGCACACTTAAAAAACAATTACATATAAATGTAAATGACTCTGAAGTGCCAAGTGACAGAGATGTGACCTTCACCTGGGTCAGGTGGCTTGTGTGAGACAACATGAACTGGAGGTAAACTGACACCTACAGTTTTGTCGTCTTGGCAGTTTCAGAAACAGACTCTAGCCCCACGCCCTTGCTGCCCTTTGTTTCCTTTCACCTGCACCCCCCTCATGGACAATAAAAATGAGATGCAATACATCACTTTTTTGATGGCTCTATTTTCAATAGAAATGGGAGATCAGGAACTTGAAATGACTTGTGAGATTTACATTCATCTGCCATATCAGGTTGTTAAGAAGCTGTAGCTCTGGTCACTTCAAAGCACTTGTTATTTTGAAAAATTGGCCAGAACTTCAGCTGGTGTACATCAGCACAGCTCTGTTGCTTCAGTAGAGCTGATTTACTCCAGCTGAGGATGTGGCCTCATATCATATGGCTGTTTCTTAACTTAAAAGTATATATATATATATATATATATATAATGCTGCTGAATACAAGACAGACAGAATTCAGTATGAGAGTAAAGGAGAATTCTTTGTAGGAGGATCTTGTTCCTGATAAAGACATTTATAGTCAATGATTACGAAATTATGTGTCCCTACATTTTCTAAGCATGCCACGTTTGGATATAATTGTGTTACTTTGAATATTATTACTTCCATTTACAAAGTGAAATTCTAGCCCTGGTCTTTGAAAATTTGTCTATTCATACTTAGTAAATCATAATTATACTATCACAGTGGTTACCAGTGGACCCTGAGGGTCAATGGACTGCTTCTAAGAGAATCACAGAAAGTAACTAAAAAAATCAAACCTATTGTTAATAATGCTGAATTTGTCATGCAAGGATGTGCAGCACCACTGAAAAATGTTTCAGGGATTGTAATTTGTAAAAGGCTGGAAAGCATTTTCATGAGGTTATATTTCTCGCCACCTTTCTCATTGTTTTTCTTCATGTTCTGGTCCCATTTAATATTCAGTCTCTTTCATACAGTGTGTTTATGCTTTCTTTCCTTTCATAAGACAGAACCTTGGATCTTTAAAATGTGCCTGAGCTGTCTGCTGCCTATAAGGCATCAGTGAATGTTAAGATATTATCCCTGTCCTCAGAGCTTCTGAAGTGGCCATCTGTGGTGGCACCTGAAGAAGGGCTTTAGGACAGAGTCATTTGTCAAGATGTGATATTCCCATCCTAACAAATCAAGTGCTTTGTAAGTTAACTGTGTTTTATTTGGGCTTTTTAGATATTTGCCTTTCTTTGGTTCCTACCATAAAAGATCATACTTCTGTGTTTCAGTGGAATATGTGCCTTACATAACAGTGGTGACCCTGGTGAAATCCCTGTCAGAAACCCACAGCAAAGCGCTGAACCACATTTATAGTAAAAATATAATTTCTTCATCAGACGATGCACAGTGTAGACATAGTGCCTTTAATAGAACCCTGACACAATGTCGACCTGGATATATGGAAACTCTCTGTCCCTGAGCCCTCCCTTTGTGCCGTGTTCAAATTCCACCATCAGCAAAGTATGCAGCTCTCTGAAGGGGTTTGTTCACTTGCTTTTTCATCCTTTGCTTCTCCCTGGATTCTTGTGGCTTAGCTGGGACAGAGGGAATGCATTTCCTTCAGGCACCTCATCAAACTCAAACAAGGACTTCAAAAAAAAAAAAAAAAAAAGCTCTCTTCTTGTTGGCCATTTTGAAATTTGAGTCAATTTAAAATTTCCAGGACAGATTCTCACACAGGCTGACATATACACTATTGAATCAAAAATCCATATAATGAATACCAGGATGAAAAACAGTGAGGATTAAATGCACATATCATTATGAGAATTGTTGAGGACTACCCCGGACCGAGTCCCAGAGGGTGACCCTCTGTTGGCTGGTCAACGGGTGCCAGGATAGCGCAATTAAAGTCCCCACCAGAAAGATGGAAGGACTCTTGAGCTGCTGGAATCTGAGCGGGTTTATTGAGGATTGATCGAAGGAGTAGGGAGGCAGAAATAGGAGCAGGGAGACAACCACACTCAGGGAAAGCAGACTCCGAGAGCGCCGGGAAGCGAGGAGCCAGAGTACGTAACTGGGGAGGGAAGGAGTAACCAGGGTACAAATGATCCAATGGGAAGAGGGTGTAAGGGAGGAGCAGGGATGGGGTAACATGAACTGGGCCAATGAGGGAAAGGGAAGGAGTGGTTTACAGAGGGAACCATTAGGAGCAACGAGAACGGGGAACTTTCCAGAACTTGGGGAGATGACAACCACAAATGGACAGGTGATGGGCATGTGCTCATTTGCACGGGGGGGCAGAGGACTCTGGGGAAATGCCTTATCCTAAACGACTGTAGTTTCCCATGGCATTCCCACACTGTCTTCCCCATGGGCACATCCCATAAATTGTAACTTAGTCTTACATGCATTGTAAGGGAGAAGTTTTGCTGCTAGGTTCTCTTCAGTCTGGAGAAATTGTTTGTGTGAGGACTAGGTAGAAGGCAAAGACAGAAAGAATACATCTGGGGTTACATCCACAGCTTCTGTGAGTTAAATGCGTTTATTTGCTGGGTAGTAACCTTACAAGGGGCATGAAGGTGCTCTGCAACTAAGTGTCAGGAATAACTGGTCAGAGTGATTTTTAAAAAATTATTTATTTATCAAGACATAAGAATAAGTAAAAATTGCCTGTTTTTAGCACGAAAGTAGCAATGTGTTCATTTGATGTAGTATCCCTCATAACATTTTTTTCCCTAAAAAAAGGATACTTTTTCTTTTCCATTCTCTCTCTCCTGATGTCAAAATGGGAAAAAAAGGACATAAAAGAGGAAGAAGGGAAGAAGATGAAAAAAACATAAATGTGGAAAGGCAAAAATAGTAATATCCAAAAATAAATATACCTGTTTTTTACTGCAAGAGGAAAGAAGATTGAAGGAAACTAAAATATTCTTATTGTTTTTATCTGGAAATAATTTTTTGATAGAAAACAATCTCCCTTACGAGACCCATTTGTGGTGTTTATAAATAAGGGCTCATCAAAACCACATAATTAAAAATGCTTTTGAAAAAAGTGGAGACTTGCAACTTAAATGTGAAATAGCAATGGAAGAAATATCTCTAAACATATTTAACTATCCACCTAGAATCCTGTTTAAGATTGTAACAGAAGAAGTTGTTACAGTACCATATAAAACTGTTCCCAGTTTTCTTCCCAATAACGTGTTTTTGTCTTCTCCATTCAGGGCTACCCAGAACAGTCGTGGAGTTGCATAGCAGGCTTGACTAAGGAATTTATCTGGCTTAAAAGTAAGCCAGGAAAATAAAAAGAGATTTCCAGATTTCTCACCAAACTACTGGGTGGCCATCAGCGTGAGTTCTGGCATACAAGAACCAAATATTCTGTCTGGAAACATCTTGGCTTTGCATGTAGGCCTTGTCCCATGTTTCATTAGAGGTCTTTGGGATGCTGACTTTCCCGAGGGAAATTTTGAAAAAAGAGGTTTCCTGTATTGTACACCATGTGAGCTGACATGAGGCCAACACAGGACTTTTACATATGAAACAGGAAATATAGTTTGTTAAGCCAGAGCCTTGCTTCTGCCTTGGCTTTGAATGTGTTGACTTCACTGGAGCTGCCTTTCATTCACATAACAGCAGGCAGGGAGATACTTAGTGTTGAGCCTCATAACATTTTAATAAAGGAAAAATGAAAAAAATGCATCAGACTTCAAATTCTGTAACCTCTGAATTGTTTATTTCCAGGTATCTAAATGCATAAAATGACCAAAAATATCACCACAGCACCTACCTTCAAGGAACATATTATCAGTTGTATTTCTTCTGAATAGGCTGAGAAACTGAAGCAGTGAAAAATGAAACCCAATGCCACAGAGGAAATTTGTGCCACAGCTTGGACCAGATCTCCTTCAGACGTATTTAATGAAATAAGCTATGCAAATGTGTCATTGTAAGTAGTCTAGCAGAATCCTCCTAGTGAGGACTGGGTGGACAGAAATGTTTGATCCTTTTCAAACTGGCATAGGAAAACAAGGCACCATGCAGTAAGTACCCCTTGATCTGGTTTTTAACCATCTTGCACTGCTGTACGCTATTTGCCCAGGCTGGGGTGAATGCCTGGCCTAAAACACTTGTCCCCAATACATGCAGAAGAGTTTTTTGTGTACTTGGATTTGCTTTCAGATATTTTTTCAGATATTTTTTCACCATGTCCATCTGGACCTTTTTTAATGTATTCCTTCAGTACCATTAGTGAGGCAGTGCAATGCCATTTTTCTAAGGTCCTGAATGTTTACTTCTCCAGGTAGGGTGATTATGGGCATGATGGAATGATGTCTTTAGTCAAGTGTAGATCTTATCTTCCAATGTAACAAGGTAGCCTAATGAAATGAGTTTTATTCAAAGATCTTGTCTCATAACGCTTCAGGAAAACATGATAAATTGAATGATTCTTTTAGCAAATGCATCACACAAAGCACTGGCATATTGCTTATGAAGTTTAATTTTGTAATAGTTCATGGGGTATAATATACCTGTAGCTATTTCAGTGGAATGAATTTTACAGGCTCATTACAAAAGCAGAACTGTTGTCCCAAAATATTGCTTTTCTTGTTGAAGTGTTGTTCAGATTCAGGGCAATTTGCATGTGTAACCTCCAAGGAATTGCTGCATCTCACTTTTACAGTTTTTTTTCTTTTATTGTTCTATTATTATGAACTGTGGTGAAACTCTTTTATTTAAATAATGAGAGACTAACTGTTATTAGCAGCAGTTTCTCTGACTGAATGTGGCATGCCAAATCTAAATCCAGAAATAGATATTTTTTAAAACTAAGAAGTTTGGTTGTTTACCAACTTAATGTAAAACTAGACAAAAATAAAAAAATTGTGATTTGGACATAATTTTGTTCACTCGGATTTCAGATCAGTGGTGTTTTTTACCATTTCTTAAGATATGCATTACCTTTAATGGGAAAATGACTGACCCAATTTACTTATGAAAATGAGAAATTACTTTCTCGATATCACGATGTTTCCAATAGTAATTCTGCATTCCCATTACTGTAGAATTGTGCATAATGTATGAAAACTTGGTGGGGGCCTTGAGTGTATATTGCCTTGTACATTTGGACCTTCCTGAGCTTGTCTCTAACTGTGGTGGCTTGGGAGAAAATCACTTGTCACTCCCCTGCATGCAGGACTTTCACCCACCTGGGATATCCAAGTGCATTCCCAGGTGTAAGGTGGGGTGTCCCATCTCTTCCGTGCATGAGAACTTACTTACCCCTCCTACTTCAGCAGAACTGCCACGTTTGTGCTTTTGCATCTGGGAAAAATGTAAAAATGGAGCTTTTAATTTGTTTCAATGGAAATGGGTGTGGGGGTGACCTGCCAGTCTGTGTAGGTATAATCTAAGTGACTTAAGTTTTTGGCAAAGCATTAGCTCAGTGTCTCCTGGTGCTCAAAAACGAATACTATAACCATTTCACCATCTGTCCTTTCTTAAATAGGAGAGTGTATTTTCAAGTGCATGGAGTTGCCATGCAGTGGTGGCTCCCAGAGAACACCAAACTCGCCCTCCAGTGTGTGCTGCGCTTATAAACACAACATATAACTACCAGCTCAGCCCCCTGAACACAGTGTGAGAGCAAGAGCTGATACAAATCCAGATCTTGTACATGTTGAGGTGCAAGAAGCATAGGATCCTAGATTAAGGATCTCAAAGCACTCCCAGGTAGAGCTCTTTTGACATAGATTATAAAACCTCTGGGAGTACCACAACTGATGGGGCTCCTTACTTTCCTCTAGCTTTTTCTCAGCTCCATTCCTGCCTTTTTTCCCCCCTATAATATCCTAGAATTAGAATACTGAAAGGTAACAAGGAAAAAAGTAACAAGGAAAAAAGTAAGAAGGTTTGTGGAAGCAGGATCAAAGAGCAGAGCTGAAGTCCATTCCAACTGATGTGAATTTTCCAAAAGGTTAGAATACCACAGGCTCTTTTTGTTCTCTCATTCTACATTGTTTGTATTACAGAAATCTTTAGAGGAGCCTAATGAAACTGGAGCCTTGCTTTGTAAGCCACCGACTACCAAATACTGGCTAGATCCTCAACTTCATTGGACTTCTTGGGCTCATGCCAAGCCTGAGTAACAAGGCTCTGAACCCATCTCTTCTGCAAACATCCTGCTGGATAGGAAACACCTGGACTCAGGAAGCTCAGATTTGGAGCCTTTACATTCTAGCATAGCAGCAAAGCTCATTACTGCTAATGTTAATGCTGCAGCAGGGGGGTTGATTGATTTGCCCTAAGTCATGCAGCAGGCAGTGGCAGGATTGGTCTCCTGAGACCCAGACTCAGACTCTTAGTCCTTTTCTGTCTGTCTGAGGAAATGCTGTCTGAGCATTGTGCACTCAAGGAAGCAATTTCCATGTTTTGGTGGTGGGTGGGAGATGTACTTGGGCACAGAAACTAGGAAGAGCAAGTATGGTACCTTTGCTGGAGTCTGAATGCAAACTTGAAATGTTTTGGGTTCTGAGGGGTAACAGGCTGGAAAGCAGTGAGCTGTAATATTTCAGTTCATATTATTTGACCTAGTTGTAATGAAATGCTCCTTTTATTAATTAACACAAACCTCTATTTTTTTTACTCTTGAGTGAATAAAATGAACTTTCAGTAACTTGTCTTTGAACACTAAAAACTGTCAAATATATATTTAAATCAATGTTTTTATATAAATCTGCAAATTATATGCAATTTGAAAATGTGTACTCTCTGTTGATTCTCTTTATTCATTTTTTATTTAATTTCAAAGCACTGAAAGATGTTTCACAGGGGCTGCGTCTTGTACAGTTCGGAGTCTACTTCTCTAGATCTTTCCAAAGATTATTGGTTAGGATGTCCATGACATTTAGCTTACAACTCTTTATAAATAAAACTTTTAGGAGCACTGAACATGGTAGAATCTACCATGGTATAAAAGAGTTAAAAATCTCTATGGAATTGAGTTTGAAATCTATATAATACATGTACTGTATTCCACATATATACCACAGTCAGTATCTTTAATCACATTTGGTGTTTCTGTCTGTCTGCATATACTTCACAATTTTTTCTTCTGTAGCTTCAATTAGTGTTTAATGAACTTAGCGAGAGTTAATTATTAAAAAGTGACTTCAGGGGTCAAGCCTATTTTACATAGATCCACAAAGACACAGCATGAATGTGGTTTTGCCACTATGAAAATTGTAGTGAAAAGATCATTATTTTTTTTTTTTAATCAAGGACTAAAAAGCTGACCTGTCTAAGTATCCTTTCCACAAAACATTCTCCAGCATTATTGCTATACACATTTATAAAGAAGCAATCTGCCCTATGTTCAGGTATTCCACTCTTAAAAATGTAACTGCAAGCATCCATTTAAGTCTGACAGCATCATACAGTTCTTTTTATGTTCTTCCTCCTTGCTGATTTAAAAATGTTATGAAATTGAAGTAGACTGCCATAAGTACAGTAACAGTATGTTATTTTCCTATTAAGTACTATGAGATGTGGTGTTACATGCCTTGCTTCAATGCTTGTGATAATTAAACATTGAGGAGAGATGCTGAATTTAATTCTTTTTAATAACATCAGAATCACAATGTTAACGCGGAGCCAACATGCCTACAACATTTTAGATTTAAGTCTGTAATTTTTTACAGGCAACATTTGTGTTTTGATGAATGTCTTGCACTGTCCTTTCAGCATTTGAGCTGAATCTCAGGCTAGTGTGGGATAGACCTATATTTCTCTTACATTAGACCTTATTAATATCTGAGCTGTCAGACCTTGTGCTGGCTTCTCCTGGCCAAATGGGGAGCAGTGGGTTGTCCCTCACCCTGCCTCTAGTAAGGAGAGAGAGGCAGCAGAAAGCTCTTGTACACCTCAGACCCTCCTGTGCCCTACAAGTACCAGGACATGCAGGGTTAAGGACAGCCTTGTCAGGCTGACCCATGACTCAGTAGTGCTTTTGAGTCACCATTCTGGTTGTCTGTTTTTGGGGCACAGATGGATTTGGCTTATATGCTGCTTTTCTGTGCAGCAGTATGCCTCAAATCCTACCCCAGCTTTCACTAACATTGTTAGGCTGATTAATGTTGCATGGCTGGTAACACTGCTGAAGATATGCAGATTTACACTACTGATCCCTAATACTTTGTTCTAAATAATATTGGGAGCATATTGCATCTTCATATTTGACAAAGGAGTCCAGAGACAATGAACTCTTTGCCTGACATTCAGAGAGGTCAAGCTCTCATTAATCTGTCTTCAAGGGTCATTGTTGGTGGCTGCTTGGAAGATTCAGAACTGCCACTGCAGTGGCTGATGATGATGAAAGTCAATCTCCTTTGCACATAGGCATTTGGTGATGTTCAGAAGGAAGATTCAAAAAACTGACCTTCAGGTTTTCCCACTCTCCTTACACTAAAGGCACGCAGATGAATTTCACCTGAAGTGCCAAGGCAATTTAGACAAAAATTGCTGAGTAGCTGTGGTGTTTGTTACTGTGCTGCTCATCTGAGCCTGCACAACAGATCTGAGGGATGGTGCATGTTTTGTAATGATGGAGACTTGTTAATTTGAGATGAATTATTAAGTGCTGACAATAAGTGAGCATAGATATGCAAACAAATAAAGAATGACAAGGAAAGGTGGGAGACCAGGGTAAGAAAAATGGCAAGGTTTCCTGAGGATTGGACAAAGATGTTTCTTTGGGATTATTTTGACTGATGTCAACTCTTCCTTTTATTTGGGAGCAATTTCTTTCAAAGCAATAAATATTTGAAAACTTCATATTTATTAAGTTTAATTTTACCCCTAGGCCGTCTAAGTAAAAAGTTCAAAACACAACCCTGGTAATACACACAGGCTCCATCTGTTCATCTCCTGCTGCATGCTTTGAAAAGTGTCACCCAAAACCTTCATTATTTTTAGTGGTGCTATTTTTTTCAGGTTTTGGATCCTTGCTTTATCCTTCAGTACCTGCACCTAGCTTTCTGTACATGAGCCCTTCAGCATCTGATACAATGATTACTCACTGGAACTTAAGGAGGTCAGACCATCACTTGAAAGTGGCTAATTTCCATTTCTAATTATGGCCTTTGGGCAGGGATCCATATTCAGGACTTTGGCCCACTTCAATCCAGAGAGAATTTCCCACTGCTGTTACCAGAAAGCTACACACAATGATGAAACATAGTAACACCTTCTTCCAGGAACCAAATAAAGAGACACTACAATTATTTAGTCACCTCTTTTGGGATTTAGCACGTGCCTACAATTTAGATTTCGGGAACACTATTTATTCTCTGTGTTGCTCTCCTGTCTGTCTCCCAACACTTTTCCTCAGTGTTTCCCTTTCTTCAGCAGTTCCCCAAACCTTTCCTGTCTCACAGGCTGAGATGATCAGAATTTGAATAATCAGTGTTGACACTCTTGAGTGCCATCATTAGGGTTAGGCTTAATCCCTTGGGAGGAACAGAGTCCTGGCAACTCACACCTTGCAGAGCATTATCTTAAGTTGTCTGCATGCTCAGCACCAAAGGGCTTACAATTTTCTCAGTTTTTGAAGTTATTTTTCTAATTTTGTAGCTCATTTAAAGAGAACAATTGTTTAGGTTCTGCAGAACACCTATCATGAGAACACCAAGCCAGTCAGATGCCATAAACAGGATACAAGTTGGATCTGCTTTGAAAGGTTTTTAATTTTTCTTTTCTTTTTTTTTTTTTTTTTTCCTTGGGAATTAGGTTTTTGGTTGTAGTAAGTGGAAGCTCTACACATCTGGTACTTCAATGTTTCTGTAAAGTCAGCTTTTTTAAAATGAAATATAGATTTAAATGCAACACTTAAAGCTTTAGATCTCACATGCATATTTTGTTCTTGCTGGGAGGATGCAAAAATTCCTCCTCCTGTTTTATACAGAAAAGTGCATGTACCTGAGTTTTGTGTGATAGCTCTTTCCCAGTTTTAAAGAAGGCATCACTGAGGTGTAATTTCACTGCTATCTCTAGACTTCCTAAACGTTATCAAAATGACTTGAGGAACCTTAGTCTGCTGAGAGACTTGACCTGTTAGCCCTGTGCTTCATTCTAGGTAAAGGAAATGCTTGTCTTAGAGAACAAAGAGACATACTAGTATTCACTGCAAAGTCATGGTAGGAATTAAACTACATATAAAGATAAAACCTCAGGGAGAATATAATCCTGGGTAGACAAAAAGGGAAGCTGCTTTTGAGGAAATACTTGAACAGGCAAAACTTCATTCTAGGAGGTGAAATTGGTCTCATTAGCTAGCAAATAAATGAGGGTCTGTAAAAACTGTTCATTTGAAAGAAAGCTGAAGATTTCTCATTTTAAAGCCACACTCAACAATGTTGGTAAGCTGATGTTGATCAGGATGTTGATCATCACCAATATTTGCTATCACACTAGCTATTGTTGAATAACACTGGTCTTTGCCTGTAATCATCTTGTGAGCTCTGGTCTTAGGACTTCTGAGTACAAATTGCTGCAGCCAAACCACTCTAAATTTGTTATTTCCCCAAGTGCAGCTTTGTTCTCTGTTGTCCCATGTTCCCTCTTAGGAGATGCACTGATCCAGGCAGACCACACTGTGTGACACAGAAGTTTTCAGCCTTTCTTAATGAGAATATGCTAGGTCAGTGTCTTGCCTTTCTTGTTCAGGCAGTGTTGGGTCAGAATACATGTAACTTTAAACTGGGATACCCAATTTGCTCCTGGGAAGTCTGGACCTTCCCTACAGACTAGACTGAAACTAGAGATACTTCCCTTGCAATACCTTCCATAGGTTGACAACTTATAAAACATGGTGCAAGTGGGAGAAAGCTGAGTTTTACAAAAATCTCTGTTACAAACCTATAGAAACCACAGGGTTTCAAATTAACCATTCATTTTTGGGTGCTTTACCCCAGCAGTAGCCATTCCTGAGGACCACAGCATCTGTCCTGTGTCTGACTCTTTTCTCTTCTGGGTGTTCCTCTGTCTTAGAGCTACTAGAGCCTTAAAGGGTTACATTTAAGACTTACAACCCTTTAAGAGTCAGTTGCCTCTCATAGAGACCCTTCTGCTCCCCTTAAATGGAATAGGCATCTTATGGTTTTCACTGACTAGTTATAATGGATTTGCACTTACAAATCTAAGTTCCTTTAACAGCTTTTTTAAATTCCAGACATAGGGGTTTGGGTGGAAAAGGTTGGGAAAAGAACAAGAAGTCTTTTAATTAAGTGTGTATATTCCACTTTATACCCTGAGCCGGTCATAAACCTGGGAAGAGGACCCAACTGTTCAGATTCTAGCTCCAATTATTCACTTGTACAGAATGCTCTTTTTGCCATTAGAAATATTAATAACAATGATTTATCATAATTTCACCTTCAAAAGGAACAGTGAAAAAAGACAGGTGAAAACATGTTAATGCAAGGAAAAGTCGCTGACTCCAGATTTGACTTAAACGTTAGTAAATGCGAACCAATTTTTCTTTTATAAGAGAATATGTCATTTTAACAATATAATTTTAGTGGCATATAATTTTTCTTTGTATTAGCCTTTTCTTTTGTCTCATCTGCTGTTAGACATAAGAAACCTGTTCTCAGTACACAGCCCTTAGTGCTAGGCATTTTATATCCAAGAACTTGACTTGTTTCCCCACTTTCAATTTATACCTCTATGTGAGATGGTAACATATTGAGATATCAGTCAAGCTATTAGGCTGGCTGTAACTATTTTTAATAAAATACAACAAAATGATAGAAAAAAATATTTGAAAAATGAGAATTTGACCTCTTTACATGTGTTATAGATTCTGAACATGATGTGCAAATGGTAAATTCTGAAAAGTTATCTTCCGTATAATGTCATTTCTGCAGAACTCTGTTGCCTCAGGGTTGTGAATTATTGTGCTGTGAACATTATAGGAGAGATTATTTACAATAAATCGTGTAAAACCCCAAATGTTTTGCAATCAGAATATGTCAAATGCTGAGGAATGAGGAACCCCCTTTGGTTTATAACTTCTTTCAAGCATGAGCCAAAACCAGTACAGTACTGTTCCTAACGGAAAAGCATCCAGACCAATCTCTATAAATACTTATCACAGTCCCATAAACTAACCTATTAGAAACACTTGACATTTTCATTTATACCTGTAAAACTGTTGGGAAAAAAGTTATGTAGGCTGAGCTCTCTAATGCTTTCTCAACATTTTTCATGCACAAAATAATATAATATAAAGAGTTGTTCATACAGTCTTTTGGCTGACTGTCTGTTATCTAAAATATGATTTATCTGAATAATATGAATTATACTTCCTCCAGTTTCCAATTTATGATGTTAGAATCATTATTTCTTATTTCTCCAGTGCAACTGGTATGCTGTAAAAATCTACTGGATTGTTCTCAGGTAATAACATAATCGGAGCCTTAACAGTAGCTGTGAAATTAATATAGGACCTTACATTTGTAAAATGTTAAAGTTTTTTTATCACAATGTCAGGAAATTATTTCTGATGCATTGCTCATATGCAATATTTGATATATATATTTATGGTGTGTATCAACACTTGAATTTAAAAAGAGAATCAGAAAACACTCTGCTGGAAAGGATGTGGGCAGGTAGGTCGGCCCACAGATTCTCTTGGACTCATCCAGCTTGAGTATTTTGGTGGCAGATACAGAAAACCTACAGAAAATATTTGGGAGAGTTGTTGGGAGAGATTCAGTATGCTCAGGACTTGTAACAAGACCCACAAGTCTACTAAAAAACCCACAAATGTCAAGACAGAATATTAGCATTAACAGTAGGGAGTATATACCAAGATTTTGAAGTGTGCAATTATGAATGCTGACAAAATATAAGATGTATGTGGTGTCTAATGGGTCATAGGACAGATTATTTTGCCCTTAAAACCATTGAAGAAATGTTGGACTTCAGCCCAGTAAGTAAGATAAATAAAATATGGAACCTAATGCTAAAACTACACGACAAAGTTTCTTGCATTGTTGCAGCCACATCCTTCATTAGCACAAACTTGTGTCTTTCCTGCTTTGTAAATAACTTGCAACCTGTTTCACAGAATGTGAATGTGGAGATGCTTAAAGCACAACCATAATGGCAATGAGCAGAGCAGTTCCTGCACTTGACTACCAAATACCCAAACACTAGAAACAACTCTGCTGCTCACTTCAAAGCAGTCTTTTTGAAAAGAAAAAAAAGAGTGAAATGTTCCCCAGGAAATCTATCTTTTATCAATCACCTGCATCTATCAGTCATGAAGATATAGCATTTTGGTGAAAATAACAAGTTCTTGCAAACTAGTATTGATTATAAGGCCACATGACTGCAGCCCCACTTTGTTTCCAGATAATCTCCAGCCTATTGATTGCAGCCTGGCTCACTGCAGTTGCTTTCTGAAAAGCCTGGTGCTTACACACTACCAAGAAAATTAAGCAATTTTCTTGGAACCCAAGCAGTTGATTTGGAAGACGACTGTAAGTGTTGTTATCCAACAGTATATGGCAGAGGGTACATTTTAAAAGAAATTATGTGAAAACAAATGTACAAATGTTATTTCAATTCTACATGCCCACTCTGACGTTTAGTGGTTAAGACTGACAGCTAAATCCCACACTTCCCTAAAATATGAGGTAAAATACCAATATGTAAAAGTAAGACTTATGATATCCATGTAGGGAAAAAAATGTTATTAATTTTTCAGAAATTTTGATGAAAAATGTGGTTTGTAAAATTTGTAGTAGTATGTTTCAATTTGACCTGAACAGAATAGAAGTATATTTCCAGTCAGCCCCTAGAATACACTCTTGCTGATAACATTTTACTATCCAACTTATTTTTATATTATTTGGGAACTCCTGCATCAATGTTTTTTACAAAGATGATTAAATCCTTTGAACAGAGAGTAGATTTTTTTTTTAATTTACACAAAAATTGGTGTTTGTTGACAAGCAAATCAAGTAGTTATGTGTAATTCTCCATTATTCAAGCAGAAATTTCTGTAGAAAGAAAGTCTAAGTTCTTGCACAGAAAAATAATCCTCAGTGCATAGGACACCAGCACAAAGAGTGTCAAATTAAAGGTTGCCAGGAGCAAAGCAGAGGTCCATAAAATGCATAGCACATTCCATTACAGGTAAGATAGATTAGCAGAAGACATATTCCGTATTTTATAGCTGCTTGCCAGATAACATATTTCTCTCTTTCTGTTGATGACTGCCCTTTGAGTTGTTTGGAAAATGTTGATTTTGGCTGCTGCATGGTGTGCAGCATTTAGTCTGGTGTCAATTTTTCCTGACTGGAGGGAATGGTATTGCTAGTGTTAGTGCCAAAGGTGAGGGATATGGGTATGCCATTCATCAGCACTTAGGTGAAACCAGCAGAGATTTTCTGTGCTTTCTCAAGAACAGTTTCATGGTTTGGTTCTAGATTTGGTAACCACCTCCACTTGTAAACTACTGCTAGGAGTGTCCTCACCACAAGCACCCTCTGTGCTGAGTGAAAGAGTTACAGGTCTGCAAAGGACTCCACATGCTTTCCTCTGCTAGGACTACTCCCTATGTTTTCATTTCTTAAAACTTTTTTGCACAGTTGAGAAAGGACAGACTTCTGGTGTCAGAGTCATGTACCCCTTTCCTCCCCTCTATATTCTGTGTTCTCTTATTAAGAGAAAATAAAATGGTTTGGAAATGTATTCCAGACACAAGATTTTTTCCCCTTAATATATATTTCTGATGCAGCCACATGCTGGGTTCTTTACATTAAACACATTTGGTGATTCAAGTTTACTTTTGAAAACAGCCTGCTTTGTTTTCTGGTCGTTGGTTTGCTTTGGTTTTTTTTTTTTTTTTCCCTTTTGTAAAACCATGAGTTCATTTTTTGTACTTCTTGTCCTTTTAAAGAATGCAGGCCTCTTCTTCCATCTCCTCTTGTTTATTTAGTACTTCATGGAAACACACTGATCTTCACAGTCAGAAGCCCATTGTCAGCCTCCTTGGGTTGCCTTTGGCACTGTGACTTTTAAAATGATGATTTCCATTCATTAAGAGGTAGCTTAGTTTTGGTTTGGATTGATCTCATTCAGCTTTAATTGTCTAAAATTATAGTATCTATGCCAAACTAGTTACATGGGTTCCTTCTAAACTTAATGGAGAAAAAGGGATCTCCAGAGGTTACTCACCTCAAGTCTGTCACCCTGTGTGGCTCTCTCTGTTGGCAGAGTGCATGGATGATGAGCTTTGGCTCCGAGTGGACCCTCCCTGCCCACATGCATTTTATATTTCCAGGCTGACCTCCACAAGGAAAGGGTGAGAAGCCTGTTTTGTCATAATGTCCCTAACACACGTACTGCATTGTATTTTTGGTGCTTGGCCTAAGTTGTTTGTTTCAACTCAGCTGAAATCCCTCTCCTTGCTGCCATTTACTAAACTTAGAAGTTCAACATTTTTTGGGGTATAAAATAGTTCACATGAACGTTTGCTCCTGGTAAATGAAAAGAGTGATAAAAAGTGGATTGTGTTGAGCTGATGCAACTCCGAATGCAAACACCCCTAATCACTCCTCTGATTCTCCTTTAAGCATCTAATTTTCCTGTAAAAGACTGCTCAGGGCCATGGGTTTTTTGTTGGCTAAAGGCTAAACTCTTCTAATGCTGTTTTTCATTCTTAAGACCAGACTTCTTTTGCAGTTTCACTCTTCTTGATTCTCGTCATATTATTAGAGGCTCTCTCTTGGGATCAGCAAAATAATATGTGAAGAATATTAGTGATATGGAAGCTTGCTTCAGGGTTATCTTTAGATATCTGAGTTTAACTCTACAAGCGAGGTACTAAATCTGCCTTGAGACTATCAATACAAGAACAAGTGAAAATGTAGGCTTTATAAATAGACTGTACTCCTTTTGTTCTAGGATAGGAGGAGAAACTGAACAGAGCATTGAAGTTGTTGTCACACTGCTGGCTTTGCTGGGCTCATACCACAGCCAACAGGGTAAGGCTATATATGTTTTATTTTAAATACTCTTGCATCATAAGGTGTGCAGATAGCAGAGTAAGGCACAAGAGGAGGTACAAAGGAATGCTCATTTTTGCATTACGACCATCCTGAGGTGTGATGGAAATAGTCATGATATTATACTCTTTGACTGGAGTATATATAATAATAATTTTACAATAGCTTAGAGAAATGACAATACAGTAATATTGTATATACCAGTCAAAGAAATCAAACCTCTGATATTTGTTATATACTCTGTAATATCTTTTACATGGTTGGTGTTTCATCAATGGGTTGGTAAACTTCAGTTTTATAATTATGTCCCATTATTGGGGTCCACAAGGAGCCCAGTTGTTTTCAGGGAGGAAAGCCAACGTTTACTAACATTTTTGCAAGGAGCTAGGTATTTTCCTGCTCTTAAGGCTGACTGAGTAAGTCTGAAAGTTTTACAAGAACTGGCTGAGATTTGTTCCTGTAAAAATCTGTGAGGTTTTTAATTTTTTTGTCTTTTTTGGGTTTTTTTCTAACAGTAAAAAACCATACAGAAAACAATGTTTAACCTTCAAAACTATAAAGCTTAGAATATAAGACCACTAATAATTATTTTTGGCAAAGTTAAAGTACTGCATGTTTTGCATACTCTGTTTCAGGAGGATTTGCATATATGGAAATGCCCAATAATACCTTTTGTCTTCTAAGCTGTGTGTTTTAAAAATTTAGGCTGTTTTCAAAATAAAAATGCAAACAACCCTTTGGTGTAGTTTGCACATAAAGGGATATGCTGGGTTTTTCTTTCTTTTTTTTTTCTTCAATTACCTAGTCTTGCCCAATAAGTTTTAGTGTTTTGTTACTAATAACTAATGAAGAACAGGTAACAAAAGCCACAGCAGCATGTTGTACTCATTAAGAACTGGATCAAGCTAACTTGCACATTGCATGAAGCATGCCATCATATATAGAGAGTAAGAAGTGTCTGGGGCAGCATACACTATTAATTAGAGCTGAAGCTGGACTTGTGTTGTGGCAATCGTGACTTTCAGCTTCTATTACTTTTATGTTCCAAAAATACTATGCCTGACTTGATGTTTTATGATTTATGTGAGTGGGGGGACATAAGACACATTTTTTAAATGGGTGGACAATAGGCACATTTCATGAGTGGCTGCAAGCCTAAATTCCCCTCACTAAAGGAATGGAGATGTTCAGCAAGGGCATGGGAACTTAAAAATTGACATAAAGCTCTTCCACTTGACAGTGAGTATTGCAAAATGCAGGCGAACCCAGTGGAAAGAAACAATGATGTCTAACTCCAGTTCAGAAGGCTGAATGATTTCTTTATTATAACTATGCTATAATACATTAATATACTATATAAAGGAAGATACTAAAACTACAAACCTACTTTTCTAACTACTATATCTAACTAACTCACAGCTTGTAACCTTGTTCGCGAGAGTCCAGACACAGGTGGGTTGGATTGGCCATCAGGATCAAACACTCCTCACCAGATTCCAATCAAGCAATCACCCCAGGTAAACAATTCTCTAAACACATTCCACATGGGAAAAACAAGGAGCAGAAATAGAAATTGTTTTCTCTTTCTTTCTCTCTGTGCACCTCTAGGAAAAATCCTGAGAGAGAAAGAAATGTGCTTGCCACAAGTGAGCGTCTGTGGGGGACAGGAGTCCATTATGGGAACTTGAACTCAGTAGGATGAAGCTGGATTAGCTTCCATACCCCAAATATCGAAACATTTCTGGATATTTTGTAGCGTCTTTGCTTTGTATTTCTGAGGACTGTTGGTGTCCCTGAAGTAAGAGCAGCATCCTATTCTCATCCTCATATCTGCACTTTGGCTGGTATGGAAATCTACCAGCCAAGAGAATTTGAGAATTTCTGCCAACTCCTGGTGTTCACTACAGAAATTCTCCTCAGCTATTTCACACTTCCACTGTTTGAGAGTGGTTGGAGTGCTGTAACAACATTGACCGGGTTTAGGTCAATTAACTCTGTCTTGTAGATGTAATGAATTTAAGTATGATCAAGCTCATCATGTTCCTTTAGAGCAGTGGTAACAAGGCAGGCAACAAAGCTGTCATTGCAATGCTTTCCAATGTCTGGAGCCTCCTGTTTAGAAGTGATTAAGAAAACTGAAATGTGAGACTTCATTATTTCCTCTCTTAGCATGAATGGGTGCAGAAACTTGGTGATGCACAGTTGGAGGAAAGGGCTAGAAGGTGCACTTGCAACAGGTGCTCCATCAGAGATCAGTTAATAGGATGCAATCAAAGGTCTTCTTTGAACCATGCTTGAGCAGATAAAACACTTATGTGGGTTCTTCAAGCCAAATAATTGTATTTTGAGCTGAAGCAGAAGGGGAACACAAACACAGAAAACAGATAAATATTCCCTTTTACATGGGGGCCAGTTACAAGTAGCTAAAGGGGAGTAAATTCCTAAACTGTTGGAGCATGATCCTGGTGATATTGATTTGGTCTTGAGGTAATTTCAAGCAAAGGTAATCACAAGTAAAACTCCATGGTCAGACTGCTTGCATCCTTTTTGTTGTCAGAGAACACACTGTAAAATTAATTTGTCATATTGCTATAAAATCACATTACTGATCTAAGGAATTAGAATATTTTTATTCTTGTAATTTGAACTATTATTTTATGGAATGGTGTTGATTGGATATTTCTCCATGTAGCTCATTTTCTTTTTAGATGGGTGCAGACTCTTCTGTCCCAATGCAGTGAAGTCATCTATGAATCATCTTCTCTGTAAATCCATCAAGAGGCATGGTTTAATGACATTATCCTCATGTCATCAGTGGACCAGAGGACACTTAGAATTGCATAAAATGACAATGCTAGTGTTAGGCTTGCAATTTTCTGCACTGGCAAAAGCAAGCAGTTGAGAGATCAGACAAATTAATAATACCTTCTAAAACCTTTTCTCCTCAGTTGAAACTACAAGTGTGAATAGACTTAAACAATGCCAGCACTTTAATGGAAATGTTTAATATATATAAACATAAAAAAATACTTTATTGAAGTTATAATGCTTTGTGAGGTTTATCTTTCGACCAAACTGTAAAGAACTTTTAAATAGTTTTTCCTTGGTTGCTTCAAGGTCTCTACTTGAATTTCTGACGTCCTTGTTCAGCTGCTTTCTGAAATGTCCAGAAGTTTCCAGGACTATAATCTACTTTGACTGAAGACAGTCTGAAGAGGGCTGATGTTCCAGGGAACATGTGTTTTGAATTGAAGAACAATGATACAGTTTTGTTTGCACTCATAAATAATGAATCTTTTTCTGACCACAAGTAAAATTGTTTAAATTAGTCTCCTGATTCAGTAATTGATCTGAAGCGTATGCTGTGTCAGAGCTATCAATATACTGATGACTGCATGCATCTCAGAGAGCTCCAGTAGTGTTTATGAAGGACACTATAAAAATATAAAAGGGGTTAGAAATGAGCTTTGTGGATTATCTTCAGTTAATGGCATGGCAAATATCATTTTATGGACCTAATTTACTGAACATTAATAATGCTACAGTTGAAGTAAATCATTTTAATGGCAAGATTTATGTGAATAACACTAGCACTAATTTACCAATGGAATTTACAAAATCCATTTAGCTCTTCTAAAGAGGCACTAAATGGATGTTATGGCTTCGTTTTAGACTGCCACTATCATGTGAGCAGGGCAGGCCTGCTTTTTCTTTCTCCCTTGTGTTTGTGCATAGGGAAAGCCAGAAGATGAGTTCAGCAATAACACTTCACTGAATCAGAGAACAGCGCTGAGTGATCAACACACTTTTTTTTTTGGTGTATTCAGCTAAGAGCAACTGATTAAAGTTATGCCAAAGCAATTCTGAGAAGAGGTGCTTGGAGACTGTACCTCCTGCACAATGTTCTCCCCGTATTAAACAGCTTTATCTTCAGATAGCTAAGCTGATGTGAAGTTTTTGTGTGTTTTAGGGGTGCAGAACGCTACTGGGAGATGAAGATGCTAGGGGTGAAGAAACCTCTATGCTCTTGCCCATTTTGCTTATGAAATTATTATGTGTGGGCATTAAATGTAGAATAAACTACAGTATCTACGGTGTGAAGCTGTCCAGGATGACTAAAGGTCCTTTCTTTTCCCAAGAGATAATCAAAAACACTCATGGCAAGTAAGATGCACTGAGCCAGCAAGATTTTATTTAGCAGGGGAAGCTCCCAAGAAGTGTGTCCTTAAGAGATGGAGCAGTAACACTGCAGAAACTTCTGTCTCCCTCAAGATGACTATTGTAAATGCAGGTGAACCCGGTGGGAAGAAATGATGATGTCTGACTCTAGTTCAGAGGGCTGAATTATTTCTTTATTATAATTATACTATAATACATGAATATACTATTTAAATGAGATACCAAAACTATCAACTTATTTTCTCTAACTACTATATCTAACTAACTCTTAACTTGTGACCTTCTTCTTGAGAGGCTAGACACAAGTGGACTGGATTGGCCATCAGGCTCAAACAGTCCTCACTAGACTCTAATTAAGTAATCACCTTAAGTAAACAATTCTCTAAATACATTCTACAGGAGAAAAACAAAGAGTGAAAATAGAAATTGTTTTCTCTTTCTTTCCTCTGTCTTGCTCTATAAAAAATCCTAAAAGAAAGAAGAATGTCCCTGCGACAGATGACTAAGGCGTCTCCTGCTTTTTCAGGAACAAATGCAGAAGTCAGATATTTTTAACCTTAGGTTTCAAAATTCACAGTCATTTACTGTAAAAACTTGTTTGATCTCAAAGTGAAATGAGTTTAATATAAGTAATTGACAAACCTATGAACTAATCAAGCTGGAAAAAGAAAGGAAGCAAAAACAGAAATTAAGAAATACAATGTTGTTTCTGTTTTTAAATACATAGAAATTACTTTGACACTGTCATAGTATGGAACACATAAACAGAAGATAGCTAGATAGATAGATAGATAGATAGATAACCAGCCAGCAATGGAAGAAAAATTAATAAACACTGTAGTGTTTGCTAATCAGGTGTCTAGCATGAACATACAAGCTGATCAAATAATGCATAATTAACAGCTTAAAAATTATTGCATAGAGCATTTGATTACTCATGGAAAGTTATGGGCTTGGCTGAGTGTGAGATTTTATGCATGTCTGCTGGAACTGGTTGTTTATGATGTGACATTCTTTAATGATAAAATGAAAAACAGCACAGGCTGTGCCAGGACACGAGAGGGTCATAGGGGGAATGAATATTTATGAAGCAAAATAAATATGAAGATGGAACTTTCCTCTCCTTTTCTCATCCCCCACTACTGATATTTTTCCTATATAGTCCATGACATGTAATTTACATTGGCTTATATATACCCTGGGACAGCTCATGTCTGTGTTTAACTCTGATTATGGTATGGTGTTGCAGGAACCCTCTTTGAGAAGTGGGTGCTGTTGAAGGTGTCATTTGTCCTTTATTGCTTTAAGAATATTTCATGTACTCCTGAAATGCTGCAATAAACCTGTTTTGCAGGGCTATGCTTCTATTTTATCCATCTATTTTAAGGAAATGTGGATACCTGTTCCCATGCAAACCTCTTGCCAGAGGACTTCCCTGTATTCCATATTGTGATGTATAATGTACTTACTGTCAGGGAAGGGAGGGTTTTCTCCTCATTTTGCAAGTGAGGACCAAAGAAGAAGGGAACTAATCATTTCAGAAGCAGACTTTGGTAGGGTAAGAAACCAAAGAGAAATGCCTTACATTCATAGCCTGCACATAAAGTACCAAGGTGGATTTTGTCTTTTCAATGTTCTCTAATATTCACTCTTTGGTACTTCTCATCCACCTGCCTGCATAGGTGGTACTTAACATCTTCCCTCAGTTTGTCAGGATGTAATTTGGGTAGATTTTATGCCATCTGTAATTTTAGACAAATAATTGAATTTCTTAAGATTGCTTAGTGCTCTGATATCCCCTCCACAGTAAATGGAGAGAAACATGTACTTCTAGAAAATGGTTGAGCCCTCCCAAGTTTTAATTTGACTGTGAAGGTGACAATCTCATTTCCACCAGCGGGAGGTCTACACTGAGGAGATCCCAGGGTAGAGACTTCTGTTAGGTGACTGAAGTTGGAATGGATGCATGTAAGTAGAGCTTTTTAATAGGGAGACAAAACCTTGATGTCCTGCAGAGCCTCCTGGGATCGTGATGCATTCTAGCAACAATTATCAAAGAGAACTCCTCTAAGGAAATGTGGGTAAAGTGAAAGCAGAGTGACTGCTAACACTTATCTTTACTCATTCATTGAGCAGGTATTGTGCAATTTTTCCAGAAACACCTCTTTCCAAGAAGTCTGTTTTTCAGTCTTGGGCACAGACAGTTGCCAACTTATCAAATAATGAGGTGTTTTTTGTAGTGTGCACAAATGAAGATGAGAAAAGCACATTCCTTGTAAATACATTCTCAGAGGAAAAAAAACCCCACCGGAATTCTGGATGAGACATGACACATGAAAGCACTCAGTCTGACTCATATTACCACTACCTCATCATCACCTTTTTCAATAAAACCAAGCTGCTTAAAAATTGTGTTAAAAATATTTTTTTCTCAGGGAAGAACAATATTTCAAGTGACAGAGAGGGAACACAGTAGATGGCAAAGTTTTCAATATAGATAAAATGCTATGGTTTTGCTCTAGTTTTTTTCTTCGGTACAATTTGTTTTCTTCTGAATTCTTTATGGGCTGTGTTCTACAGGGGAAAAAAATAGCCCAAACAAAACAAGCTTACGAAGCAAAGTGAATTTCAAAGACAGCCTGAAGAATGAACATTCAAACAACTGAGAAGAAGCATGTTCCTCCTTTGAACTCTGGAGGTTAGTATGAGCTGGCAATACTTTCTTTCAGACCGTTCCTCACAATTAAATGCAGCACTGATCAAAACTCAGCGAGGAGATCAACCATGTGATCAGGAAAGAGATTGAAGCCATAATGGAGCAATCAAGAGTAAATGCTTTTTGAACATGGGGCTTTCACAGGGATCAAAATATTTGCTTCAACAGTCTGTTTATTTACTAGGGAAGGTACTTGTATTTATTACCATACTGAGAACAAAGAACCAGTGCTGGTACCTGGTTGTTTTATTTCCACAACTCTGCTATCATCATAAATAGCTGGACAAGTTCCTCAACAGAAACAAAAAATGGGCCTGCCTGCTTGCCCACAGCTAGATGGCTTGAAGCAAGAGTATTACTGTGTAACTTTTTCTTGTCTCCAGCTCTCTTCCATGGAAGAAAGGAGCCCATCTGCACTGCCCACTTCCTTCATTGCCCTAACTTCCTTAAAAAGAGCACCAGAAATCCTCCCTTGAGATGTTGCAGTGTAGGATCTCAGTTTGTGTGTCTTTCTGAGGAATATTATAGCTGAGGATTTTCAAAAGGCAAGGTAGTTTAGTTATGTCACACAGATGAATTCTACTGTTGGGAGATAGGAGTCTAATGGAAAGTTTTGTTTGCATTTTGTATGTTCTGCATTATTTTGCTTCTTGGGATTGAGCAGGGATAATAGATACTTGGCTCTGCTGCCTTGTGCAATTTACAGAAAATAGATCATTTTCTGACCTGAAACAGAGAAGACACCACTGTCCATCTAATTCTGTGTTTGGATGGTTATGAGCAGTGAGCATGGGGCACAGGGACGCACAGACTTGAATCTCTAATCCAAGAGACCACTTAAGGGCTTTTTTGTTTTAACATGGGAGCAAACCTGTTGGAATTAAGAGACTTACTGGCTGTGATCAGAGATCATAATTTGGTTTTGAACCAACATAAGGGGGGCTTAGGGGTGCATCCACTCATTATACTAGCATCAGGCAGTCAGAGCCTCCTGGTGAATCTTGTTCATTGTTTCAAATTCTATTTATATATTTCAAAGTGTAACGAATGGAAAGATCATAAAATCATGGTGACTGTTCATAGAATTTAGGGAAAACAAAATAAACAGTCACAGACCCTCAGTTAAAAGAATGAAAAAAAGTCCACGGTTTTTCTCCAGCATGAGATGTATTCCCATGATGTACATTCTTGGTATAATTCATATCATATAAAATGAATATACACAAGGAAAAGCCACAACACGAAGGGAGGAAAAAAAAAAGGAACAGGAATGACTCATTCTCTGGCAAAGAATAATTGTAAGAAAAATGAGTATCTGCAGGACCTGTCTGCACAGCCTCTTCTACTAGGTTACAATAAACAAAGATTCCATATTTTAAAACAAAACAAATTTTTAAATAATGAAAAATATCCTCAGAGACCACACATGACTTATTAGGCTATTATCTAGATAGAATATTTAGTACTTGAGGTTTGTATCAAGGTAAAAATTAGGTTTCCCTAATAATTTACACTTATTCTGCCTACCCACAGCTTTTATGTTTCTTATTTTATTGACCTACTCACCTTACTCTAAGCAATTTACTCACTCTGTATATGCCCAGTATTTTAAATGAGCTTCTGAGTGCCATCCAACATTAAAACAAGTCTGATGTAGCTGAATGGTTGTTGCATTCCGGATTTTGGGTTCAGATTAGGGGTTTTGATATGTATTACTTAGCCGGTTTTGTGTATCCCTTTGTACACCCCTGTTTCCCCTGTGGTGTCCAGCTCCAGATCAATTCCAGCAACCACCCCCTGACCCTTCCTGAGAGTTCCCTGTCGGTTACCCCATCCCTGCAACCCCATTCACCCCGGAGTCCGTGTCCACCCCTGTCGCGTCCCCGTTGGTCACCCTGGTCCACGTCACACCCTCGTAGCCTGCCCCCATTGGGCGAGGGGGACATGCACCTCCCTCGGCCCGCCCCCTGTAAAACCCCACTCCATTCTATGCTCGCCGCCATTTTGTCCACGCGGCGTTGGAGAGCAGCAGCGCTGCTCCACGCGCCAATAAAAACTCTCCAGCCAACCACGCGGACAGAGTGGACAGTTCCTTCCTTCTTCGTCTCGTCCCTCGCACCCGGCAGCAGAATGCGGCCAGCCCACCCCGGTGTGTGGAACGCAGAAGCGCCTGGAAACAAGCAGCGGCCCCAAGTCCTGCTGAGAAGCAGCGCCATTCCAGGCTCTCTGGAGCTGCGCGGGGCCAGGGAAAAGAATGCAACGTCGCAAATGGTCACAGGCATGTCATGATATATGTGAAGTATTTTGTAATTTTTCTGCCCATTCTATGGCATCCACACAGCAACTAAGCACCTTTTTGTTAAATCAGCTCTAATGAAGTCCTTGTCAGCCATGGGGTCTTCCTTAATTTGGGTTATGTTTTATTTGTTTGTCCTTTGTTCTTTGAGTTTCCTTTCCCAGCACCTCTTTTCTCAGAAGGTCCTCATGATTCTTGAAGATCCCCACAGTGGTAAGTTCCTTTCAGGACAGCTGTATTGTTTCAGAGGCTTGCCATGCTCCTTCTAGTGTGACTGAACAGCTATGTCAGGTAGTCCCTTGGAGTGGTTGGCAAGATCTTGCCTTGTTTTGGTGCTTTTCGCACTCTGCTTTTGGCAGCAATTTTTTATGGTAAAAGATTTTAGGTCCTTTGTCCCTGTTGTTCCAGTAAGTATAGATGTATGATAGGGCATAGCCAGCTGAGAGCAGACGCTGTAAAGAGATTCTTGGGGGTCTCTTTGACACCTCCCCATGCTTAGAAAATGTGCACCAGTATATTTATTTGCTTTTTGACAAGGTACAGTGGGACCAAATCTCCACATCTCTGGTGATACCATTGTAAGCAATGACGGAGAACACCTGCACAGTTCAGTGCGCACCACAAAACCAGACTTTTAGCAAAGCAGTCAAGTAATAATGGACATAAACAATAACATGTCTTCCTAGAATCAATGAGAATGACCTACCAAAACAAAGAAATTGTATTCAGATGAAAGCGATTAATAATTTTGACCTCTATCAGTGTAATGATTTTATGTATTTGGCTATTGTGATAATTTCTGTTATGCTTTCTGTAACATCCAGGAGTCTATGTGAGGAAAGCAATAACCTAGTAAGGACATTCCAGAGAAAGTGAGAATGAACTCCTTCCTAAGTGCTTCAAACATCCAAGAACATCTTTAATACATTACATGGAAATCATTATTTTGGGTATTTGCAGAGAGAAAGCATTTGTAATGTATCATACACACCTTTGGTCTCTGAGAAAACAAATAATATGAAGGGCAAGAATACATGATATAACCACAGTTCCAGCCCTTTCTCTTTCCATATTTTGTGCCTCCATGGGATACTTACGTTGCAGTCTTGAATGCATTAAGTGTTATGTATGAAGTCACATGACTTGAACTCTGGGCCAGGCAAAGATTAATTGATTTCTAATGGAAAAATATGTGCCTGATGCTGTCATCGTCTCAACCCATCCTTTCCTGCCTAGTTAGTAGTAATTTATTTTCTATCTGAAAGTTAAATCTGAAACATTATTTACCCTTGCTCATACAAACTGTGCAAGTATAATGCTTCCTTTTCCCTTGCATCATAGGGTAACATTTCCAAATATTTTCATTTGGTTCGTGGTAGATCCTTTCACTACACAACTTCTAATTTTAACAGTCAGTCTTGTGAAGAGCTGTCTTTGTTCCAGACCGGCTGTATCCTGCTGCTGTTGTGCTTTCTTCTAGGATATGTACCAGAGCTGCACACATCTAGTAAACAGAATAAGTATCTTGGGTTTGTCAGGAACTGATTGACTAGAATGTGTGTCTGTTTTTTGGGAGTGAGTGTGCCACATGTTCTGCCACCAGCTTACCCCCCTAAAGCTGTGCATCTTCTGCTTCCCTCACAAGGCCATTATAAGTGGGCTAAGTCCAGCTCAGGGCTTTTCTCAAGCCTTTCCCAGCACATTTAAGATCTTCATATTTGGTGTATTGCTATTCTTTCTCTTCACTGTAGGGCTGGCCAGACTGGACTGAGCTGCAGGGGGATAATATTTTGATCCAGTATGACAGGATTTTGTTGACATACCTTCATCATGACATGCATTTGACAGAAAAATGCCTTGACTTTGTCCTGCTGGACCACTTCTCACAGCTGTAACATGTTGTATGAGAAATGAATATATCTTCACTTTGCTTTTCAGTTTCATTTTGGTCTTTTGCTGCTTTTCAGCCTGTTTAGAAAATCAGCTCTTCAGGGCAGGAGCCGGCTGTTCTAACACATCTGTAGAGTATAGTTTCTGTCAGTCAAAAGAGCAAATGAAAAGTGCCTCACTTCTGGTTGAATTCACAGAGTGTGTCTTACTCTGGGGGCAGACAGAGAGCATCTGAGTCACTTGCATTGACATGTAATGTTTGTAATCCTTGAAGGTTATGCCAAGTCTTTCTGATGGGTTCTTGGGCAAAATACTGCTTCTTTGTCAGTGACCAAAAGGACAAGTGCTTTTGGCCTCTCTACCACTGCTGTGATGATGCAGATCTGTCTGTTGGCAAATAACAATCTCTGCTCCATCTTTGGTGGCAAACCACCAAGAGTCAGACTTCACTTTCTGAGGATGCCTTGTGATTCTAAAGAAACTAAAATGATATCTATTTCTAAGAAAATTGGGATTTTATTTCATGAAAAGATGTGGTCATGGTAAGTAGCTGTGAAGTGAGGGATATGTTTGAGGAAGCAATCTGCTTTCAAAAAATGTTTGCCATATGGAATGAAAACGAAACACCTTGCCTTTTACTGAATCCCTTCCAACCTGATTCAGTATTGCCTGCACCTCTGTGCAGGGTTGTAACTCCTGTGTGTTTTTTCTCCAGCTTTCCTTATACTGAGTACAATCCCAGTCCTGAAGCTCTAACTTTTCTTGTGAAAGATATTCCAACTTTTTAAATAGCTATTGTTCAAAAGATGTTTCTACCCGTCTGACGTTTCAGTAATTGCCCACCCTGTTTCCAGACATGCCAAACACAGTTCAGAGGCAGACTCTGAAAAAGTATTCTACTGTCATTGTTCCTAGTAAATTCATAGATTTAATTGAACCTATCTTTAGAACACACATTTTGTTTCCCAATAAAGTATTCTTTTTGTGACCTCCTAATTAAAAAGATTAAGGGAATTTAGCCCAGAAAACTGACAAAAGGCAGCATTCTAGGACCCTTACTGAATATTAATATCCATCTTGTAGCAAAAGCAGAACACTTGTTTGTGTATATTGGAGCCCCACTGGTTTAGGTCTGTACTAGGAGAACAACAAAGAAGAGGAAAAAAATAACAAATTACAGCTGAAACAAATCATCAGCATTGCTGTTTTTAAATTACTATATTTCTGGGGAATTTCAGTCAGTTACATGAAAAAGAAGACACCAGTTTCAATGGAGCTTTGATAGTCAGGTTATGTTAATAATGGGAACTCATGTAAAATGCATAAGGTATACCTTACAGATGAAGAAGATTGCTAATAATTATTCTGTATGCTAAGAGTGTAGCTCTTTCTGAACTGATACATAAAGACTCCTTTACATCCCAGTCTAATTACTTATAGACAGTTGAGCACAAAATTACTTTCATCTGTTTGAACATGTGGAAGGAAGGAGATTAGAGAAGTACCTTTCAAAACAGCTGGTTGGCATGTTAAAGAAGAAAACCTACTGGTTCTTCGGTTCTGACTGAAAAGTGCATTTCTTTATAATTAGACCTATTAAAGTAAATGTCATGCAGGGGGATTCTCAGAGGAGGTGACTGGGGTGCACAGCATGAAAAGTCAGTTGCTCTCTTATGGCTGCTCCAGAAACTGGAAGTTTTCAAAGATGGGGAAAGATAGGACTAGGTGTTTTGACACCTTGTGTTTTTCCCTGGCCATTTTGTGATTTCTTTTGGTGCACTGCCTCCCATGAAATAGGGGTGGGAGTTCCTGAGGTGATAAATGGCTATGTGCAGTCACCACTCTGACCCTTCTTGATCCCTTTCTCTTGCTGTCCTTGAAGAAGAAGTCAATGTGAGTGGTGTGGAAAATAATCTTTTACACAGGAAGAGATTCATATGGGGTGAAATCAGAATCGCAGAATAATTTTTGCTGGAGCCTTGGCAGTTCTTCTGGTCCAGCCCTCCAACCCTCCAAAAGGTTTTTTGAGTCCTTATCCTGTCAAGTTTTGACCATCTTGGAGAATATTTTAAGATCAAATCCCAAGAACAAGGGAACAGTTGAAATTACCCATTTAATCTGGTCTTCTATCCCTGACAGTCACAAGTGGGTAGTATTTAGGGAATGATTAATGAGAAAGTTGGAAATACTTCCTGTTGCATGCCTCAAAACTATGAGTTTTGGGTTTATTTTATGCAGATGTGGCATCTGTGGCATGTGTTTTTTTTTTCATCATAGGTATTATCTGTTTAGGGTAGATATGAAAAAGATGTGCATAGGCAGATTCTGTGTTCAGTCCAGGCTGTCTTGTATTTCTTCCCTAGATGAATTTTTGCATGCATAAAGGCAGAAAATTACAAATAAGATTTTACAAGTGGTTGCATCAAATAAACACGAGTTCCACAGCGTTAATATGCCCTTTATTATTAGAAGAGATACAGAAAGACACCTGCTCTTTTGTCCATCTGGGTATGCTGGTAGTTGGACATGGTGATCTCTCAGCTGGCAGTCCTTGAGGAAGTAATAATGAAGTTGCCCCATGTAGTGGCTCACAAATCCCAGCTCTTTCTGCATTTACCTTGTTCCCACAAAGGCCTTTGGTGAAGCAATTTTGCTGCTGTTTAAGTAAGAATATCCTGGTCTCTCCTGAGCTCATATCAAAGCGCTTAGCCTCTTCTTTGAGGAAGAAAAGGGCAATATGGTATGTCCAAAAAGATGACTGACCCTTTCGTTAGTGAAGTTATTGAGAAGGACGCGGTGGAGCACAGAGCCTGCTGGATACTTCCTGCTAAACCTCTAGGGCAGCACAGGAGAACGACTGTCTCACAGAGCCCTGAGTCTTCCCAGGGACCTGCACCACACAGCAACCACTGAGTGCTTTTCTAGAAATAAAAATAACTGTGACAGCACCAGTCATGCTAAGTTGTGAATGAGTTGGCCTTTTTGTTTTTTTCTAACTTGTTTTGGACTTGAACGAACTTTGAATTCTTCATGGAAAGAACACATTTCTGATTAAAAGATACATCTTGATTTAAAGGACAGCTAGTGTGTTGTACACACAATAATACATGGCTACCAGGAGCACTACTGATTGCTGATAATTTAATTCCTATAACAGACTAGAGAAAGCTTATTACCTGGCAGCCAGTATTCAATCACTATTTTCTGAAATAAATAGCCTATCAGACAGCTAATGATAAAAAAGCAAACGTGATGTTCTTTACTTTGTGTATTTTTAAATGTAATATACTGTGCTAACAAAGACATCTTAAATGCTGTCTTCTTGCTAATCCTTCTCAATGGCTTTTCCCTGTGTATGTGGCATGGTTTATTTAAGTAAATGGTATTGTTACATTTATTTTAAAATCTGGTGTATCACTAAATAAGATAATAGAGCATGAAATGTACTAAAATACTGTATTCTGTGTTATATTCATGAGGTTCATGGTTGGTTTTTATTCTGCTGTAGAAAAAGAAGCATCTTAAAATAAGTGAGTATCACTGTTTGCGCATTTTCTTCCTTTCATTATCGTTGCTCTTGGAACCATAAAAACAACTAGAGGAGCAAAGACTGTAGAAACACTGAGGGATCTTGGCTGCAGAGGATTAGATACTGTAAAATAAAATTATTTGCCCCATTTCTCCAACAACCCGAACCCTCATAGCCCTCCACAGAAAACTTAGTGTTTTAATATGGCAAAATGTGATAAATGGAGTGAGGTTGATAAGGGAAGTAGAAGGGAAGTATCTCATTCATTTTAATTAATTAATAAACCAAATTATAGCAAATCTGTGGTAAAATACATCAGTCCTTTCAGTTATCTGTCTTTTACTGATATAGATTGAAGTCTGCTGTGACATTGGTTATAGATCAAATATAGAGTTGGCTGTGAATTTTCAATGTGACATTATAAACAAACCTTTATCAAAATATAATTTTTAATAAAAGTTGGGAATTGTTCAATATGCTATAAGTACGAAGTGACATATTATGATATTTAGTGGGGGAATTAGAATAGCTCAAATGAAAACGTTTTATTCACCTAAGAGATGCAAGATGATTCTGTATTTCAGATAGGTGAACATGAACCTGTGTCTGCCTAAGATACTCCATAGAAGCAGGGGAGCTGCATTTATTTGTAGCTCACACTCCTATGCTCTTCTAATTGTGATTTTCATCTTGATGAGATTTCTACAATGCATCATTGCACATTCTCATTGCCTAAGAAATACGTTAAATTGAAACACAGGGTAAATTAATCCATAGGTCAGTCCAAGATGTCTTGTTTGGGATTTGGAGGAAGCTAACTTTCCACTGAAAAAAAGGATGGGTTTTAAATGTACTACATCAAATCTGTACATAATTGATATTAAGATGTATACATTTTTGATAATATATGGTATACATTTATTCATCTGCAATGCATGTACGTTGCAAATAGGCAATGTAGATACATTGTATTGAATTTGAAATTATTCAAGTTGAAAATGAGGACTGAAATCAACTTCTTGCATATTTATAACCACTTTTAAAAAGGCAATGAGAGAAAAGAGAGGAAAAAAATTAACGAAAATTGGCTCAGAGATGGGAGTATATTGTTAGACAAACTTGTATGCAGGGATAATAATGACAAAATAATGGGGAGTTTCCTTACAGATATTCTGAGGTTGTGGAGATTAAAGAATCTGCCCCCTTTTACCTTCACTTTCCTTTGTAAAATCTATTTTGGCTGTAATGTAATGTACTAATAAACACTAAAGGCATTTGAGAATAAATCAGGTCATAGCTTCTGCTTCCTTTTGAGTGTCCATCTGAAATAATTAGCTGCATAAAAGTATATACATAAATATATATATAACACTTTTGGAAGAAATGGCACAGCTGCTGCCAGCTATGCCCTCTGGCACTCTGAGAGGCAGAAGCTTCTTCTGGGTTTTGCAGTATGCTCTGAAGTGGAGCTGTGTTTTAATTGCTCCATCCATCCCTATTAAGGGACAGGCAGGAAAAAAGGAAAAAAAAAAAACTAATGAGAAAACAGATATTGTATATACATTACAGTAAATACCTGTGGTTAAAAGAATATTAAGGTTGCTAAATGAGGCACTGAAAAACCAGGAAATATATGGCTCCTGGTGTAATGTTAATTTAACTTCTGCAGCCAGCACCATTATGCTACAGTTCCAGGGACTCCTGCTTCACCTAATGAATGACTGACTGGTCCTTCATGACTTTTTTACTCTTCACAGGTGGTATGGAGATCCAAGTCTTATTTATCTTGTAAAATACAAACCTTGCTCTAAGTACAGGGTTATTAATTTCCTCACCATTTTTCATTCAGCCCTCCTACTACATTCAGTTAATGGTACTCAAGGTACTCATGATTATAATATGCAGTGTCTTCAAGAACATTCAATAATGTATTTCTGCAAAATCCTGGGAGGTGGCTGTTGATCACTATTATTTTTTATATGTGTTGTGATGCACACAATATTGTACGTGAGCAAAAAAAAGCACACTTTATACATAAAGACAAGAATTTATTGTTGTCATGTCTAAAATATTTTCAGTATAATCCATGAATCATTTATGCAAAATTTCATTTCAGAAAAGGATATTTTAGTACAGAAAGTCTCATTAATAATAACAATGTAGTTAAAAATGTTATACGCATTCTTAGTTTCCACATCTTTTTCTGTTATTATGCTCAACATTTCCCTTCTCCTCTTGCTCCCAAGTTTGGTTGCGAGTTTGCTCTTAAGCATGTTGGAGCAATGCTTTTCAGCTTCTAGACCTTCACTTGAAGAAATATTATGTTCATCTCATTGGTTTCCTGTTCCTCAATGAGGGACTTTATATATGCTTGCTAACTCATAATTGCATATTTGCTCTGTTCTCATCAGTCTGCAGCTTTATGTCCAAATTTGCTGGATAGGTGCCCTTTTTGTAGACTAGATGTTATTTCTTTATTCTCAGTTACACCTAAACCCAGTTTTGTCAAGCCCCAGGTGTGCATTTCTTTCACTGACTGTAGGTTAGTTGCTTACAGATGTGGGTCTTGAGTAACAAGTCTGTGTACCCATTTCTTATCATCCCATGGTGGTAATCCTCCACACTGCATCCTCTCTCCACTTCTCTACTGCCACACCAGGCCTGGATTTCTATACACTGCATCATTATGGATACTGGAGTTGTAAAATATAAATCATAGTGATATAAATCATATACCATATAAAGATAAACAAAGGTAAAACAAGTCAACCAGAAGTACCTGTTACATTAGACAGCTTGATGTTAAAAAAAAATCAAGAGAAGCAAATTTGCCAACTGGTCAAGAAAAATCCGGGGCAGGACAGGGCAAGCCTGGCAAGCTTCAGTCTTGAGATCTAGGAAACTCAGTGCAAATCTTATAGTTTGCTACCAGCAAGAGCTATACCATATTTCAGAGACTGAAATTACAGTGTGCATCCTGATAAATAAATTAATTAGAAAGAAAATGCTATGTTTCTTTAACAGTTACTTGAGCTCATTGAAAGTTGTGTTTATTTAGACTTCAAGAAGTGTTATTGACTGAAAGTACTTTTAGTTCCTAACTAGAACATTACAATCATGCTGCAAACAAGGTGGTGATGATCAGACACATGCTGAGCTAGAACGTTATGTCTAGTAGAAATGGACACGTTAGAGGATTTTGGAGTTAGGTTGCAGCTCTGCTCAAAGCCCAGAAATTCAGAGTAAGTTTCAATGTTTTGAGCTGCTCTGGGAATGCAAAGCAGCAATAAACTTGACTTAAATGGCCAGTAAAGTGGCTTTTACTGCTGCTTTGTGTCACTGAATTGCTCCAAAGCAGCTGGAATATCCCATGAATCTGGCCCCAGATGTTTATGTGGCGTTTATTCAAACTATTCTAACCTCTTTCACGTGAAATCTGCTGGAAACCTCATGAGAATAAGTGCTTCTTCCTTCTTCTGCTCTCAACCAGAAACACAAAATGAATGGTCAATTTTAGTTTCTCTACTCTTTTCATTTGGTGATTACTGCAAGTGGAAAACAAACCCTACCAGAACTTAACCAAATACTTCGGAATTTCTCCTCAAACATAATTTAATTTTAATTCTAAGAAGAACCACTGTGTTTGGGTGGTAATGATCTCACCTTACTTTTACCTAAATTGGTTACTTTACTGATGCTGAGATATATATATGTATAAAATGTATATATTGCAGGGCTCATCTTCTTTGATGTGGTCTACTCCTAATGGTTCTGATTTTCAGTTGGGTTGCAAATAACTTGGGTTATAAATTTATTGCCTATTCTTTTTCCATTCTTGTTACTAGGTTATCTACTGTTGTATTCTAACAGGTGGTCTTGTGTGGGATTGGTTTCCCAGGAACTCAGACATTTACAGTTGAGTTTAGTAATCTCTCATTCTCTTTATAGGTGATGGTGCAAGAGGTGCTACTACATCGTCTCACTCATCTGGACACTTTGTAAGTTCAAATAGAAGTTAGAATTATTTTATAACAATGCAAAAGTGCCTTCACTTTTAGTGAAATTTACAGTATCTTCATTCACACTAGATCCAGACTGCTACTGAATTGGCTCACTCAAGTCAGGGAACACCCCCGTGGAGTAAGGTACTTCTTGGCGTGGGTAAAACTGTCACAGCCTGTCCCATTCTGGTGCCAGCTCCATTCTGTGTCTGTTCTGCTTTTATAATGAAATCCAAGCAGCAAGAAAGAGATAGCTGACTTGCAGATAGCTTTTCTGCAGATTATAAGGTTGCAGATTTCTGGGATGCTCAGGATAGTTTTTATCAGGACACTTATGTCATCTTTTCTCCTTATCAGAGACCAGTCCAGCTTTTCATAGGATGTAAATAATGTAAAATTATATAAAAATATTTCTGGCTTGAGTAATTTGAAGCACAGCCAAGCAAAACACTAGGGATTGCATTGGAAGGAACATCTTTTATTTTTTGGCAGCACAAATGAAGTAGCTGACCTAACAGAAAATATCTCCAATATATTTGGTTAAAATTCCCCAATTTTTGTAAAACATTTGTAAGAATATTGAACTTTAAGTTGACTATTTACAACATCTTTGAAGAAACATGCTGCATTCTCCAAATTTGAGCTACACTAACAGATACAGAAAGGACTTTTTTTGTGGCCAAGGTAAAGGATAAAGTAAATATTGATTACAGACAAGGTTTTATACATCAGTACTCAAAAGGAGTTAAAGAGGAATTTTCTTCAACAGGAATGTTCATTTGAATCCTCTTTTTATCCAGTGTTTAGTTGCTTTATTTTATTTAATGAGTTATACAATAATAAGGTCTTTGTATAGGTTGCATAGTGAAGCTTTCAAATATCTACATGAAAAGCATGACCTTAAAAAGGAGGCAGGAGGGACAGAATAGGTGAATTGTTAACAGATGAATAATTGGTTTTGAGAAATGTCAACAGAGCCTGCTTGTCTACACTACAGCCATTCCAGGAGAGGTAAACAGAGGTAGTCTTTTTGCTGCAATTATGTGTGTGACATTCAGAGGGATTCTTCTAATGACTCACATGCCTGAGATTACTTGGTCTACAGTGGGTTGGGGCCAAATTTGAATCCAGTAGCACACTGCATGTTGACCAGGTTATTAGTCAAGGAATATGTTTGTTTAAAATAAAAGTAGCTCCAAATTAGTCTATGTGTTGGACCAGTAGATAGGACACTCAAATAAAGGGAAAAACCAGCAGAATGTTCACATACGGTTTTATGAATATTTAGCATCCATCTGATAATAGCAAGGTTTAAGGCATTCATCATTTGCAAATTTAGGTTTGGAGGATCTTGTTATGAGTAGGGTTGAAAAGACTCCGCATTCCTGTACTGCAGAATTCACTTTGTAAGCAGCCAGGATGGATAGGGAGTGGGAGAGGATGTGGAATGTCTGGGTAGAATTACACAGTAAGAAGGAGTGTTAGGATCCATGGTGTCCTTCACACGGTCACTGCCTGATGTTGCACTCCACTCTGCTCTTTCTCTCAGATTAAATAACTTAGCTTTTCTGAGCTGCAGAGTCCCTCTGTGTAAAAGAGTTTTTACATATACTCGAAGCAGTAGTCCAGAGGCTCAGCTATCACTCTATTAGTATTCCATTGATTATTGTTTTATTGGGAAACTGGACATTACTATTAGGACTTCTGTCCTATTTTATCACTTGAAGATTAACTTGTGACCTAAATTGATTCACTCAGTCATGCTGCAAACTGCAGAGATCATCTTGTCTAGCTGAAGTACCTGTCACATGCTTTGTAGATAAGAGACTATTTTAAAACAGGCATCAGGAGAAATTGTTTGACATGATTTAAAAGTCTGCCAGTGATCCTTGCTAATTTCCCCAAAGTGTCACTAATATCTGAGTTCAGACAAAAGAGTCTAGAGTTACAGATTCAGGTGCTGCATTGTGTCTTTACCAAATATCCTCATAGACACCAGCCTGTGGTGCTCCATGCTTATATTTGCTCTCTTTCCTCTCATCACCGATTTCAATGCCCACCAGCATTGCAAACCAGCAGTGTCCCATTTATCCCTCTTCTGCATCTGCATTAGGCAAAGCAGAGATACTTCAAAAATGTCTTTTGACTATCAAATTAGGCCTCAAATCTCATGAGAACTCCAATTTCAAGATTACACATGTTCAAGATGAGGTCCCACTTGTAGGATTAAACTTTCTAGGAAGCAGACATCAAACAGCATGATATGAGAGATTTTCCACACCCAGGATATGTGGGCCATGTATCAGGACTATGACCCATGTGAGTACTTTTGTTACACACCTCTGTCCTATAAAAGTAGGCAGATATGTTTAGTAACAACAACGTCTGTACACAGCAGCCTGCATAGGAGCAGAAACATCCCGTTATTTTTATGCAATGCTCAACATAGAATCTTTCCATTACTTCTGTACCTCTGTTAGGAATTAACAATTGGTATATACAAGCAAGAAACTGACAGCTTTTTTGCTGCAATAACTGTGATTTTACAACTGTGCAACCAATGCACCTTCTTCCTTTTTACCAATAATTTCTATCCGACGGCACTATAGTATGAGTATTTTAAATTATATGAGGTGTGAGATTTGCTTTTTAATTTCTTATCGATCACAGCCTAATTGTCGTAGGTATTTATATTGTGTTATGTAGGCTGGTGCAGATTATAAAAATAATCCTACCCATTCGGTACTAGAGATAAGATGCCATCTATTTGAGGAATTTGTTGAATTTTTTTTGCTCTGTTCTTCAATTAATTAATTGATGCTTCTTGGGGATTCATCCCCAAAGATCCTCTATTACTTTTACATAACTACACTAGGCACACAACGTTTTTCCTGGTATGATTCCCTTTTGCTTCTCAAACACATCCCTTTTCTGGATGTTGGCAGTGTGAAATGTTTGATGGGGTGGAATTTATAAACATTTTGCTTTAGAACTTGCACAAGTGGATGAAACCAATAGTTCACTCCTTTTTTTTTCTTACAGAAGTGTTTCCAAGGCTAAAAATCATTCTTGGTATTTCTAGCTTTCTGTTTCCTAGAAAAAAAAAAATTGAAAATACTAGCTGTTACTGAAACAGCTTGTATTCTACTTCTCTTTCACCAGTATTCACTATTTATCATTGTCTTCACAAAATTAGGCCAACATGTTGCCATATTTGGACACTATTTTAAAGTAGCACTGAATGTTACAAAGAGGAGCATTATAAAACAAACCACATTTGAAACTATGTCCTTTTGGTTTCTGGATTTGAAAAAGTGTCAAGAAAAATAGAGGTGGTCTGAGTAACTTTGGAAATAGATTGAAGACCCTGGATTATTAGGTAGTCCTAAGTAAAACAGATATTTTTATGTTCATTTTAAGCTCCTCCTGCAAATAGTCAGACTACATCTTGTCTTCAAATTGGTGGGTTTTTAAATGAAAGAAATGCAATTGCATAAAAATGTGCACAAGACATATTAGAATAACTTTACTCGTGCTGGTAAGTGGGCTGATTGTGAAGTAGACAAAGTTACACAAGTGTCTAGGGGTATGTTTTAGCAGATTGGGAATTTGTGAGTCATCCTCATTACATCAAAGTCAAATTAAGGTGTGCACCAGCTCTTCCCTACACATCTGCATCAGCCTTTTTTTGGTGAAAAAAGAAATAGAGAAGAGATTACCCATTTAAACACCCTCTCTCCCCCCCAAAAATAGATAATGTCAATGTATTTTATATATAACAATTCTGAACACTTAATAGCTTGATATTAGCCAGTTTATTCCCCACAGAGTGACACAAGAGTGGTATCACAGAGTCAATTGAGCATGTATGTGTTTTAGCCCTGAGCTAAAGTCTTGAGCAACAAACAGAATTCGAGGGCTCTCAAGTTTTCCTTGGTTATTATCATGGCTATTCTTTCAGAGGATTATGGAAATCTGAGCTGCACTACCTTTTTAAGTCTCCATGAAGTGCAGTTGTACTTCACAGAATTGTTTAAAGGATTCTGTATGAATCACAGTGAACCTTAAAAGTTGCCACAGGTCCTCCCTCAGGGGCTCTGGAAATATCACTGGGGAACTGTCCAGCAAAAATTTGTCCACTGAAGACTGTTTTATATGGTGTCCATCTCAGACCTGGTGCCAACAGGAAAGAGCAGGGTGAGAACTGGCCAAAAGGGAGAGAGTGTAACTGCCTGCTCTGGGCTGGACCTTTCCCTCTGCCTGATCCTGCAAGAAACATTTGTTCTTTGGGTCAAGCAATTGCTGTATGTTTGGTTCTTAAAGACGACAAAGAAGGGAATATAAACACGAGGAAATTCGGAAATTTAACCAATGGAACCCACTGCCTGCCTACAAAATGAAAAACTGGGTATTGATGCATGCTGGACTGAACATCAAAAAGAGGGGAAGGCCACTGGAGATAGGAAAGATGGGAAGGTCATAAGCCTGGCACCAAACTCAAATACTCAAACTGTCTCTGTCAATTATTTCCTTTGGTTTTCTTTGATCAGAGAGCTTCCTCCCCAAAATTCTTTCATAAGTTTTTTTGTGAATGTTTATTTGAAAGGAGTGCACCTGTCTGTGGACTTCAGTATTATTGTTTTCTAGGAAGAGTTTTTTGCATGCAGTTGGGCATTTTGCTGCAAAACATATATTCTGCTTTCTTATAGGGATATGTACATAATAGAAAATGTCTTTTTATCCGAGCCTTCATTTGATAATATGTTTACATTTCCATTTTTTTGCCATTTTATTTCTATTGCTTTTTGACCCTGTCTGTGTTCCCCTGCTTAATAATGTGCTAAATGTTTCTGTCTACTGCATCACTTGCAATGAGGCCCTTCAGTAACATCCTATTAGACACCTTGCATGAATACCTCGAGATGAACCACAGAGGTAGTTGAAAGAGCACACAGGCAATTCCAAGACAGAAGTGATGTGTGACAAACTGTCTCCACTCTGCTTACATAATTGTCTGAATCTTGATTTAAGTTTCCCCTGCTGCCAGAAATGAATTATGCCATAGAATTTGTGCTCTTCCTATTTGAACTCTGGATTGTCATTAGTGATGATTTGTGCCAGATATCATTAAAATTATGCATAAAAATATAAATGATCTGCAAAGCAATTACAAGCTTACAGTTCCAGACGATTTTTTGGTCACTCCAAGCTCTCTGTGTTTTGAATGAGATTTTCACATACAGAAAAAATAATCCCTGTTTTGATTCCTTGAAATTAACTTCAGGACTTTTTTTCCCAATTTATTTATTTTTAATTAAAAATGGAGCAAGTTATTCAGGAGCTCAGTGAATACCAAGTGAATGTGGTGCCCAAACACCTTAACAAATCTGGGTCTGAGAGCAACTGAAGTTGAGTGTACTTGAAATATGTGGCTCTTACTGGAAATAGGAATAGTCAGTACTGGAAATGGGAATACCCAGTACTTCAAAATGCAGCAAACCTGAACTGCTTGTTAATATGCTTTATTTCTATGATGTATTTAATTCAGTAGAAATATGATTGCTAGACCTGATTTTAAATAGGTATCATGTGGGCAGATATTATACAAATTTCTCTATACAAGATCTGCTAATGCATCTCAGGTTGAATTTGTAAATCTGCCAAGTTTCACTCATTCAGAGAGAGGCTTCCTCATTTGGGATTAATTTTAAGACTCTCTAAAAAGTGTCTCCACTTGTGATGAAACATTTTGCTATGTGTGAATGAGATTTATAAAATCTCATTCTAAAGGCCAAATTCATCTCTGGTGTAACTTCCAGGGAATTCCACAATGCTTTGAAATCTTCTTCATTCAGATGATCACAGCTCAAGAAGCGTGAACACTTCTTCAACTTGATCCCTGTGCATTTTGCATAGTGCCAGTCATATAGTGGTTTTCTGAAATGTTCATTTGGAGTGAGAAATGAGGTAGTCACAGATCATTTCCATTTTAGCCTAAGCCAGGATGAAAACTCTACTGATGAGGTGAATTTGACATACAGCTTAGCTATTCATACATAAGAATAATAATATTCACTTTACAACATATATAAACATACTTAAAATGGTAAAACTTCCCATTTTCCTTTGTTACTTTCTCCAAAATAAGCATATTAAGAAAGCAGTGCAAGCCAGTAGCTAGTGAAAGGAGCTGCCACTAGTGTAAAGCCATTATATATATATATATATATATCATAACCAAGACATCCCTCCACCTGCCTTTTTGAACACAATAAGCAATCAGCAGCAAAACCAAACAGGAAACAAAAATCAAGCAAAAAGCCCCAAACAAGGCACGTTTGCTGATAATACTATTCAAGACTAAAGATTCCTTTTGTCTTCCGTGTGATACTAAAAAACTCTCAGGCTGATAAAATCAGCAAGGACAGGGCAATTGTCATTGCTCATTTTATGACCTGCGGCATTGCTCCAGTGCCTCAGACTGCCTTCCCACCATTAGTCCCTTGACTGCTTCTGCTGATCTTAAAGAGGCTTTTGTTGGTAATCAGTACAGACTCTGGAATCCCAGGACACCACTGCTAGTTATGCTGAGCTAAAATCATAAGGAGTGCAAGCAATAACAAGCACCAAGGCCTGTGCTGACCCTTAGCAGCTGTTTATATCCAATCATAACTGAGCAAATGACTTTCCAAACGAAAAGGCATGGTTTTGGAACTGATAATAAATCAATCTTTAAAGAATGAGAAATACTTATTAGTTTTATTCTCTGCTAGGTTGTAAAAAACCCAAATAAGAACCCCTGCCTTAGAGCCAGACGGCTTTCACATATATAGAGAGATTTAAAGGGGTTGCACATCAAAAGGGGGCTTTTTAATAGTGCTCACATGACAGAAGAACACTACTGCATTTCTGAAAGTGATACACTCCAGCTTAATGAAAGGTAACTTACAGAAAACCAACTAAATTGCCACCAAATCTCTGGCAATTAGTAAAAATAAAACTTTAAAGTTCTTAATGGGGCAAAGGAATAATAAATAACATAATTCTGATAGTGTGAATTTCAGTGTCAAGGATAACGTACTAAAGCTGTTCTTACTTCAAAAAGTTTGACGGTAATTAATAACAGAAGAGATTTTTATAGCTGCAGTCAAGAGAAGGTAACAGTGCCTGCATGAAGGGAGAGAGGACATGCTGCTTCAATACCAAAATCCCTGAGCTGGTCCTGCTTCCTGCCCCTCTGGGAAGCCTTGGTGGGAATTTGGTTCCTGTGCATGGCCCAGCAGCACGGCTGCTGACAGGCTTCAAATCCTCCTCCCTGACTGCTGCACCAAGGGTGATTCTGGTGCGTGAGGAAGTGGGTGGACAGTCACGTGTGACACCCTGATGATGGTAATCCCTTCCTGCTGGACCTTATATTTAATATTTGCAGAAATACCTTGTTTTCTCCTCTTTCTCTTTCTCTTTCTCTTTCTCTTTCTCTTTCTCTTTCTCTTTCTCTTTCTCTTTCTCTTTCTCTTTCTTTCTTCACCAGCTTTTTAATTTAATGGAGCTCATTAAATTTAATGGAGCTCCACAGAGTGGAGGCAGGATTCATCTGTCTGAATTGGGTGTTTACATCTGAGCTGGCCAGCTCTTCTGAGAACAATTTGTCTCACCCTCAAGATGACAACCTGTTCAAACGAGCTGCACAAGAGAAGTACCTTTTGCTGACCTTAAAGGGAGCTGGTGACACCTATCCTAGGCAGAGAAGTCCGTATGGCAGGCATCTTGAGCTTAAGTGAAAAAAAGCCTCTAAAAGCCATCCTCATATTTTCCTTTTGTTGGTTATGAATCCTGGGTCAGGAAAAGGTTGAGAATATTAGACCAAGATGAGCAATATCATGTTTGTAGCCATGGTGTTGTTTTGAACTTTTGCAGACAACTACCACACCCCTCTGATGTTTTCTTCATAACATACCAACTGCTGTGAGATTGGCACAACAGTGTAATATTAATAGAAAAAATCTGGTTTGAATAACCTTAAACTCAATGTTCTTGTAAATCTAATAAGTACTTGGATATTGGCGTGCTAGTCCCCATCTGCAGGATTTAAAAATCTGATATTCATTTAAGTCTTATAATTAATAAACAAAAATCCTCAGACATTATTAGTTACACTATATTTTTATGATGCTATCCCTAAAAGGATATTAAAGTGCTTCGAAAGTGCCCAGATCCCCTGCTATAACGTTGTAAGAGGAATGTTTTTCATCACCATTCTACAGAGAAACCAAAGGAATTAGTGATACAGGCTAAACTTTGAAATGCTTGGATATTTCTTAAGGATCATTGTTGTGCTGATTGTTGGACATGGGAAGATGAGAGACACCATGGCGGTGGTACAGAAAGAGCAGCCTAGTCTGTAGGTTCAGTGCTGGACACAAGCATGGATGGCCCATGCTTACGGCTGGAGCCTGAGAGTGCAAAAGCTGCTTCAGGGATCAATTGGCAGGTGCTTTCAGAGAGTCATTTAGCAAAGCAGCCATGAAATGTGTGCTGGCCTGAACTGGCTGGTAGAAGAGGTGAGGTAGAGGAAGGGAGCAACACCGGTGACTCCAGTGGAGTCAGTGAGGAGAGTGGACACGTTTGCTTTCTTCCCGGCACAATTTACTATGGCCACTGCCAGGTGCCCAGTGATAATTAGGATATGCTGATTGGCAAATGAAGTATGCTAATGATCAGATGAAGCAGATGCTAATAAGATTTGTAGGAGTACAGTTTCTCTACCAGCTGAGTTGCAAAAAACAATGGGAAAGTGAGGGTATGGGGAGGTGCCCAGCTGGCCTCTCAGAAGGCCTTTGTTCCCAAAACCAAGACTGTAATTTAGAGAGGTGTGTGGGGGAGATGTTGTGCTGCCCTGCAGTAACCTGCATCCCTCTCACCAGGAGACTGTGCAGAATAAACGTGCTATCTCTGACAGGGATGAGCACCTCTCATCTGCACAAGGTTACTGGCTGGTAAAAATCAGACATGTGGTAGCCATAGGAATATTTGGTATTCCAATTAAACTATTCAGGAAACACAAGGGGTCATGTGGTTTATTCCAGTCATTTGTGCTATCGAACACATGCAATGTAGGGACTCAACTCTCCCAACATAAAAAAGCATTAATGGTCACAAATGGGTATTTTCTAAGAACTTGCCAAAATTTATTGAGAGTTAGACTGGAGACCCTTGTGGGTGACCAAAGACAGATTTGAGAGATGCAAATAGGTTAGGCAAGTGAGAGGTACTGCTGTACTCTCATTTGACTTTGAACATACCTGTTGATATTTTCTTCCTCCAAAAATCCTGAAATAGTCTGTGAAGCCCAACAAAAAAAAAAAAACCAAAAAAACAAACCCAAACACACAGAGGATATTCTATTTGGATATTTTCCTACATTTTGTAGAATTAACAGCAAAACTACAGTTTTACTGTAGGCCCTCTGGAGTCAGGCCTTAGGATCATTCAGGATTTGGGAGGCTGCTGTTGGAGTTCATATTGTAAATCTCTCTTATCTTTTATGAAGGCATCTGCATATTTTGCTGCACTGAATTTCTGTTCACACCTTCAGATTTCACTTCCAGAAGTTCCTAAGGCCTTAGTAAGGGCTTTAATGCTTGGTTGGGTCATTCAGTCCTAACATAGGAACTTTTTGAAAGTGCGATACTCCTGCCTAATTCCAGAACCATCCAGAACTTCTAGGAACTTCCTTGTTTGAATAGAGAGGTTCTCAGAGCCCAGAATCATGCTTTTTTACGTTTTCAGACCTGACTTGATCTTTTCAGGCTCATCAGTTGCTATGATGCTTCTGCTTGACCCTACCCATCTGCCAGAAAATGTTGTTTTCCTGTCTCAGTTCCCTTGAGCACTTGAGATGTTTGAGAGTGACCTTACAGCTCTCTTTAAGACAGCTTTTAACACAGCACAGTGGTAGCTACTGCTTTCTTTACAGCACCAGCTGGAAGAGGAAATGGTAGGGATATGATTTTGAAATGGTGTTTACCTGAGAACCAACAAAATTTGGCAATCCTCTTCTTTTGCCTATAGGAACACCTTCTTCTCAGAAAAATACCCCACCCACCAAATTATGGAGTCTGAGAAAGCAGTCTTCATTCCAAGTCTTGAACAAAATTTTAATTTGAAAAGTAAGAAGGAATAAATTGGCACTGGAGTCTTAAAGAAATTCTATGCCTTGAAAGACACTCCAGCATGTTTCAACACCCTTGTGTGGACTTTACAGCAGACAGCCTCTAGCAGCTGTAGATACACTTGAGCACTCTGCATCCCATCATTTGAGTCAGTGCCCAAAAATAAACAGTGTGATGACAAAAGAGACTATTACTGATTTTAACCTCAAATATTGCTGTAGTGCAAGGGCTGTTGCAGGCTGTTGGCCCTGAATTTTCTTTAGCTGTTTTGCAATCCCACCTTTTGGGATGGAGTAGTATGAATGTTTCTTTCATGCTTCCCTCTGGGATCTATATCAGATTTTAAACTATCATGGTGAAGACCATGGATTGACAAATGTTTTTGAAGTGCTTCCTGTGTTAAGTTTCTGCCAGAACTGATTCTATCTAAATAAGATTATCCGAGGGTTGGTGCTATCTGTTGCTGGATTCTGCAGGAGGAGCTGATAACTTGTAACCTCCTTCCAGCTGAGGACATTGAGAGTCTTGCAAGATATATGTGATTGCTAATGATCCAGGGGACAGTGACACCTTCAGTGGGATAAGCAGGGTTTAAACTGGTGAAGCAACAGTAGGACTAGAACACATCTTTCTACTTATGATTTTAAATGTGATTTTGGTTCACCTACTAATGTTTCTCCTTTTGTTTTCCTTCTATTTTGCTTGTAAAAATTGAGCAGTTGGAAACTACTCTCTGGATGTGTCAGGTGGTTGACAAAAAGCGAGGCTCTGGGTGGGCTGAATAGAAAAATTCAATGGGTTAGTTTTAGTGAAAATATTAAGAATTGAAATATGTTTCCATATCACTCAGACCTTGTTTTGAATAGTGTGGGGCTTTTTTGGAAGTTTATTACATTGATCAGTTAAAGAGGCAACAGATGCTTCCTGTGAGTTACAAAAGTGCATTTGTCTGGCTCTTACTGGGTATGGGCTCACCCTCAGGGTCTGACAGGGTTGAATGATGTGATGAAGTGGCTTTAGGGGAGAAGAGGAGGGGCTGAGCACTCCACAGTAATGCTCTCATCGTGGGACCAAGCCCAGGCTGCCCACCAGGGATGATGCCACTGTCTCTTGTGACAAAACTGGTACCGCAAAGAGTGCTGGAAGCTGTATTTTTCTCTCTTCAGACACTGATCCTGCTTGTTACCTTTTGTGGTAGGCTTCACAAGTACGGATATGAAGGTGGACCAAAGGAGGCTTAAACAACTTTCAGGCAGTCAATGGCAAAGTGAAAAAGAATATAATTTACTCAGACTTCTTTATGCTGGGGGTCTTTATTCTCATTCCCATCATATCTAGGTAATAAACAATGTTCTGTGTTTCATTCAGCTATGATCTTTTTCTTGTAAATAAATGAATTATGTGAACAGGCTTGAAGACAAATTCTAAAATATTAAAATCTGTCCTTCTTCTCAAATCTAACTCTTATGTTAGTTGTTTACATACATAATTTAATAACATGCATATATTTTTTATATATTATTCTGACAGTAGTAAATGAAACCAGATTCAGGAAAAATATTCTGGTACATGGAATCTCAAAATACACATTTGCATTGGTAAGGTACTAGTGTATATTTTGTAGGGCTCATATTGCTACTCGTTGTGGTTAGTGGTTAGTATGACTATCATGTTTTTGCAGTATTACGTATCCGAGAAAATGTAATTTTTTTCTGTTCCTTTTAAAATCAAATTACAATGTGACATTCAATAAAATATCTTTTGTGCAGCTAATAAAAATGAGATCCCATCTCACTGCTTTGACAAATAAACCACACAAGTCAAAATACTGCCTCTGATACAGTTTATAGCTTAAGCTTTCATGTCAGCCTTTCCTATAAAAAAGCCCCATTATTTATTAATAGCCTTCTATGTCTTAAAAGTTTCTTTTTCTTGTTTGGAGAAAAAATCATTTGCCTTTTAATGGGGTGTCAGATTTGTTTTCCAAACGTTCTAAAAGGTTATCGTTGTTACATATGGACAAGTGCTTTTTTCAGAATCAATGTAAACTCTGTTACCGGGGTAATTTACTGCAGTCCCCTGGTAGCTGTACGGAAAACTTAATTTCACCATTTTGCAAAGTGGAGGGGTGGGACTCTTTCCTTGTGGTTAACTATTTTCACATGGAGTGAAAAGAAAATGCATGCTTCTAGCACATACTAAATAACTGATGGTCTCTTACCCTCTGTTTGAGTTCAGGGCACACTGGCAGTCTGGTAGGGTTCATGGCATAGAAGGATGACTGACCCAATTAGATATACCATAAAACCTTTTGGCATTTAACTCCCAGCTAACCAAAAGATTCAGGCTGATATTAAGAGTGGATAATAAAAGCTTGTTAAATTTCTGTCCATTACCTGCAGACATACACACACAAATATCTGAGCCACATTTTTGATGTCAGAGAAGTCTGTATGGAGGGAAGAATATTCTATGAAAGATCCAGAGGTGTCAGCTTTGAGTCTGTCCTGAAGTCTGAGTTGAGAAATTACATGTAGCACAAGCAAATATCAAGTTCAGGATTGTGCATTTAATTAGAGCTTGAATTAGCAGCTGCAGTACTTTATTCTGAAAAAGGCAATAATAGCAGTATTTTTACTCTAATAAACACTATCTAGAAAACCCTCCAAAACCAGAAAGCAGTAGAAACTACTTATGATCTCAACAACCTTTTTAGATTAAATTAATTACCTTTTATTAGTAATTTCTATTAATTTGTCTAATTACTTAATGTATTTGAAGGTGCTGCCTACATCTGTACATTGAAAAGCAGGTTTCACAAAAGGCATCAGCTCTTTAAATGCAGCAATTCATAATTTTTCCACCCCCATTCATGACTGTTCACCAGACTGAAGACAGTTTACTAAATCTGTGCTGTGCTTAAGAGGAAGCAAGCTGGTGATCTCTGCTACCAAACCAAACTGAGGAACAGATGACTCTAGAATTTCTGAATTTTGAAGCTCACACTTGTTCTTCACAGGGGAGGGATATGCAACAATGGGCATAATAAAATAGCTGTTTTCATAAGGTAGAATGCAAAGGGGAATACAGATGATGGACAAATTTCATGTCACTTCAGATGTTGGGAATCCCATGTTCATGCAGTGATGAGCAAGAAAATTCAAAGACTTCCATTCATCAATTAAATTTTAGAACAACTGTCTAATATGTTAAATAGGGGGGTAAAGTCCAAAACCAAGCAGTCTGAACTTGAACTATGAACTTTAATAAATAGTATGATAGACATTGGTAAATTTGTGGATGAGATTACATAGCATCCATTGCCTGAGAAATAAGGTACTAAATTCATTGACCCACTGTGTCCTATGGCATGTATTTTATGGGGAGCTCTCCCATAAGAAATTTTCTGTGAGGTGTCATTTTCATATTAAATAAAGGCTTTGTCAGACTGTCCTAGATAATTTTCAAATACGAGCGTTTGAAATGAGATGTGGGATCCAACATCCTCAACCTTTGTCTGGCTGCGCTTTGAGAAATACCACCCACTTACATGCTGAGAGCTTCTGAAAAACCTCTTGATGTTCACTTTTCAGCAGGCTCGGTCTGTAACTCTTCTCCCTCAGAAAATCCTAAATGTAAAGTGGATTTGTGTGTATAATTACTTTGGAACTTTGATTTCCAAGATCAGGAACATATTTTTGGCAGTATGCTTGCCCCACCATCTTCACACCCATGCGTTTGCGAGACGCTACCACAGATTATTTATTAGTGCCACTGACAGGAGAAGGAAAGATGTGCCATATGTCATTTCTCCAGCTGATCTCTGGAAGCTTGGCTTCTGGTCTCTGTTTCATTCATGATATATGAAACTACAAGGCATACTGCAGAGCAGAGGTATTCCATGCAGTTAAGACTAATCTTGGAGTTAAGACTAAGCTGTTAAGACTAAGCTGAATAAGTGTGTAGACATGGTAGAGGAATGCTTGAGCTATGTGCATTCACAGGTAAACTTTACTTCATCTAGCTCTTGTAGAGACCGCTTGGATGTTTGCATCTTGCATTATAACCTGAGTTTGCTGAAAGAGTATGAAGCTATATTAGAGTCAAAAAGCAGAATTTTGTTGTGTGAAGGCTGGCTGACTCTGCTCGGTGTTGTTGAAATAGCAAGGTGATGATGCAACGAGGTGTCCTTCAGTTGTTGGACAAAACACCTGGAATCACTACAGACCTTGGGTCTTCCTTGTGAACTTAGATATCCTAGGTGCATAAGAACTTGGCATAAAACAAAAAACAAATCAAGGCTCTTTACACATGGTGTCATTGCAGCATTCAGCTATGACATTCACATGTTCCTAGTTTCATTCATAGAATAATTTTATAAGCTACTTGTTGTTGGAGTCTGGACTTGTTGCTCTTCCTTACAATCATGTGAGCTAACGTGTGACTGTGACAAACCCGGAAAAGGAAAAGTCTTTGTTCAACAGTTTCTTCTTCTCCTCATGGTTCAGATACTACTGCAAAACTAAAGACTACCATGGGACAGAGGTACTGAAGAGTAAGTCTTTCTCTGGACCAGAGCTATGACCCAGGCACTCCTGTCATGCACAGGAGCTGTGAGTGGATGAAGCGTGCTTGGTTCCCCACGGCCCCTGCTTGTTCAGACAGATGAGACAGTAGGACATTCTGTATGTTGATGGAAATTTTCACATAACTCAGTCTCTGAAACAAAATGATTTTCCACTGAATATTAACAAACAGATTTTTTACAAAACTGAATAATTTATTCAAGAACAAATAGATTTTCAGATGGTGGCAAAAGATGAGTTCCCAGCTGAGATGACACTTCCTAACAAATACTATATTTCTCTACAAAAGCAGAGGGCTTGTCTGTCATACTGTTGTAATCATTATTTTAACACGCTGACTTTATTTAATTTTTTTTGTTGTTTAGAAAGTCTTTATCTTTAGAAATGATCCTTAAAATTCTAAATATTACTACTACTTCTTTTGTCACACCGTGGCAGTCACACAACATGAAATATTTTTGCTGGGACTACTAGAATTTGGCAGTTACAGTGTCTGAAAATTAGGTCTTATAATGGGAAGTATTAAACAACTGTAACTCATTAAGCAGCGCTGTCTACAAAAGCTCAAGAATATAGATGTAAAAGCAGGAAAGATCTCAAATACAGCACTGTGTTTCCATGTGATTGTACTTTTTATCTGAGCTTACACTGGGGCAATGAAGTCCTTGGAAGGTCAAGTGACCCACCCAAGGTCACTGACTGGCAGCCAGTGACCGAGTCACTATCACTGCCCATGGAAGTTCCTGGCTCTGAGCGAAGTACAAGGTAAGTGACACAAAGGAACATCTTCTCTCAGCTTCCATTATGTTTCTAATCTCTCTTCACTACAGTAATGAATGATAATGAGTTGCAATCTTTTCTCTGGGTTGTTCTTGCTGCCACATCGGTGACACTTATTGTTACAATAAAGATATAAGTGGAGAAAAAAATTGTGCTAAGTGATATTATGAATAAGTAAATCTAAATAACTCACAAAAAGAACAGAGGTTGCAATAACTTGCTAGAAAGGATCATCTTATTCAATGTCCATGTCAGGCAGGTCACTCTCTCTTTCATCTGGAATAGGAAATACCGTGCAAAAAATAGACATGATTCAGTAAGTTCTATTTTATGTAAGCAAATCTTTCTAAAGGAAAGATGGGCAAGGACAGGTACATAATTGACCTGATGATATTTACTATACAAAGCCAGAAACTCAGTTAACCTGGCACTGAGGGTCAAGCTCCTGTCATGCAGTTGCACTTTGGTGCTATAACATTAAGCATTTCAGACTCCTAGGAAACGAATTTTCAAAATTGCTTGTAACTCTGGTCAGGTTTTTTGAAAGAACTCAGCACTCAGAAAAACTTTTTCAAAAGGCAACGGATTTTCAACCCTACTCTGCACTCACTGTCTCCTACTGGGCAGAATGTGATCTATGGGGCCTTTATCAAGGTCTGATTTGGAACATTGTGCACTTTGAGAAGAAAGGGAGTGAGAAGGAAGTGGGAAAGTGCCTTCAGCTGCCCCGTCTCTTTTTTTTGTTTCCTCTCCATCCTTCTCTTGGCCCCCATGTCTTCTTCCTCTGATAATAGTACTTGCATCTCCAGCACAGTTCCAACAAGAAAGAAATAATAGCTCTGAGCTGGAAAATACCATGGTAGAAGAGTGTGGGTTAGGGACAGTTTTGGGGAGAGGTGGATAAAGACTCTGCAGTCTGCAAAGCTGATTCCCCCTGGTGCCAGTCTCGAGGCATGTCCTATCCCTGTGTTCTTGTAACAGTATTAGCCAAGTTGGCAGCTGGTGAAAATTCAATAGCAATAGGATCCTTTGTGTATTTTAGCAGGAGAATATTCCATATGTTTGATGCTATCCCCTTAATTATCTCTTATCCAATGTTAATGCTCTTTCTTTTCCTTGGTCTGCTGCAATCCTATACCTTGTGTTTTTTCAGCCAGTTGTATGTGTGTTTGCATGTCCCTATGCATGCACTTCACCATAATTAGTTTATACTATATCAGATAATTTTTTTCTCCCATCCCATATTTATGATTTACATTGTCATCATACCTCTAATATCTTATTTTGGTAAGTCATCTATGGTTTTTCTTTCTATGTAAAATTAGCATTTGATTCCTACATGAACACAAATACAGAACCACTGATAAGCATGACAAGTCCTGTAAGGAATCATGAGTCTAACTGGTTGCTTAGAAGTCCTGGGGGTAAAGAAAAGGAGTAGCCAAAATCTCATATGGCAGGGGAGTCTGCACTGTGTGTAAATCTTGGAACTGCCAAAATATGTGATGTACATGATGGAGTAAGGTTCAACTTGAGTTGCTCATGTTTATGCGACTCCTCCCATCTATGCTCTCACTAAAACCACCTTCTTCCTAAAAAACCCCCGCTAACGTTCAGATCTAACATTTTACCATGACTTTGGTTCAGCTGTTGCTCTAGTTCCTTCTGTGAATTGCCATTTCAGCTGGAGAATGGAGGGAGATATATTATATTAAAATAACATTTTTTATATTTAGCAACTCATTTTCCTGGTCTCACTTGAGAACATCAGTTAAAAAGCCAATTATCTGTTTAAAAGAACAGTTTATTACATTCACTATTTTTCTTCTACCATTTGGATGGTAGAAGAAAAAAAGTTTAAAGTGTATCTAAGATTTTTAACATTTAGTTTGATCAAGTCTGGTTTATGAAGTAGGATTTTTCAGCGACTCATTATGGTAATTAAAATTACCACTTTTAATTTAAAGCATGCTGAAACCTTTGAAATACCCAGTCCCTCTTTCTGTCCATGTTACAAAGGTTTAACTCTTATGAAATACCTTTAAAAATCGTTGTTGGTTCTGGTTTTGATGATATCATTCATTTCAGGGATAATCTCACCAAAGTGGCTATGCTGGTGAATTGTGACCCTTAAAAGGGTGCCATGGTGAGGGTAGGATTGCTATTTTCCACACTTGAAATGCTTATTACCTCTGTTCTGCTGTGGTGTATCAAGTGTTTCAAACTTCAGAGAAAAAGGTCATGAAGGTTCTGCTTTCCTAAAGGACAGCTTGTGCACTTAGGATAGTGTGAGCAGCAAGCAGAACTGTCTAAATAATCAATTAATAGAATTTTAATTGTTTCTGTGGATAATCTGTATAGCAGCTTTTGGGTTTCTCAAAGAAGTTTGTTATTCTAAGTAGATTTATGCTACCCTGAAATATTTCTGGTCCTATAGATTTGTTTTGAGTATTTGATACATGAGGCTGGACCTTTGCTGGTTAATTTATCAGCTACATCACACAATATTGTCTCTGTTTCTATCTGGAATGAGCATAATTCTTCAAATTGCATATCTGCTGGGAATACAGTGCTTCTGAATTCACAGTTTGTATTCTATGAGTATACTGTAGTATTCATTTAACATTAATTTTCCATGAATGTTTCATGTACCTTGTACTGGTTAATAACATGAAGAGACTTTCTGTATCCAAAGCACTTCTTGTGGTGTATTCAGGGAATTTATAAAGCTGTTTTTACTACCCTTCACTAGTAGTTTCAAAACAGAATTTTCAAGTTGCTTCCAAACTCTTCTCTTGGAACCTGTTCTGCATCCTTTGCAGGTCACTATAATGTGGCTCTGAAAATTCTTACTTAAACTGAAATGTCTTCTGAAAGTTGATGCGAAAAGAGCACTAAACCCACATTCTCCTCTATTTTGCAAAGCATTGGCCTAGCTAGGATCAACAATTAGGAGATCATTTGCTTTTTCTAACACAAAAGTAGTGACAAAAATAAACCATGGATTTTTATAGGAATCCTGCTTCTGGCCCTTTCTGGGGAGGACTTCTGTTTTTCTTCCAACATGCTGGATATGTTCATTTAGCTTCTACATACAAATATTAAGAGCTATAAGACAAGCAATTTCTTCTGTCTATGTGTCTGCATTTAAGATCTATTCCCTAATTTTATTCTCTCTTTCCCTCTTCCCTGGCAGGAGTTTTTCCCTTTCCTGTGGTCATACTGGTACAAAGGGCTCAAGAAGGACATCTTTGCTCTCTGATTAAATTTAAGCAGCCATAGCTGCTGGATGTTGGGCTGGCAATGCTGGAAGTGGCTGCCCACCACCCTCCTTCTCCATCAGCTCTTGGTACCAGGCAAGGGCCCTGAGATACTGCACACCTGTGAGAAGGGGCAGGTTGAACCTCCACCCTATATGTAACCCCAGGATCCCCAGTGGTGGTTTTTAACTATATTCTGAGGGATAGGGGTCTTTTAGGGATACAACCTTCCAGACACATGGCTTTGATGGGGCTGTCATCAGCCATCTGAAACATTCCTTCTGGGAATGCCATAAGAGCATGGTAGTTAGGCAGATGTACAGAGTCACTGAAGTACCTGTGGAAATGCACTGTGGGGAGCTGGATAATCATAAGTCTTAGAGCACTTGTAGGTTTTAATCGTTATATACTTGCTTGTAAAGATAATTTCAATAGGGCTGCACATTATTCATTTTTAGGGAAGTCTGGCCGCTGCAGAATTCCTAAATCACAACATTTGCTTCCTGCTTGATGCTAATTTGGGTCCGTTCCAACCCACGGAGTTCCTTTTCCATTGTGTCATTTAATTACACATTTACCCACACTTCTCAGCTAGAAAGGGCTTTGATATACGGCCTCTTAATCTAATACTGATCTATTAAAAACTACACTCAGTATTTTAAAGTGTTAGACAACAGATGGAATTGACAGTTTTAATAGGTAGCAACTAACATCATCTCCCAATCTGCACCTCTGTATTGGATTTTAAGCAACTGATATCACTGTGGACATGTGCAGATATGGAGCTTGCATTTAAAGGCAGAAATTCAATCAATAGCCTGTCTCTCAACAGAGCTTACTAGATTATATCAGTTAGAAGTGACCATCTGGCCTAATCTTGGGAGTTCTGAGATATCATGTAGATCTTTTTCACTAATGTCATTTTTATTTGGTTAACATTAATAAACTGTAGCAAACATTGCAAATCTTGCAATCTGAAGCTGTAACTCAATTTTTGCCTTTTACATGAGACAAGTCAAACATCTGCTTCTCTAGGGGGAACGTGTGCGAGAGCCAGCAAAAGAAAGATGTGATCGCTCTGAAGATTTTACTGTCTTTCTAGGTGCTGTGAAATGATAGAAAGTGGCAGTCTTTTTTATTTACTAAAAGAAGAGCGTGCTACTAAAGGGTATCCAACAACTAATGTGATTATTTCTATGAATACAAAATATGGAGGGAAATATGTAGATAGCATTCTGAGGGGGTTAAAGATTCAGCGTATTCTATGACTGCGATAAAAGAAGAATGCACATTACATATTCATCTACCAGATTTATGCTACAAATAAAGTCTAACTTTTAATCTGGTACAGTCAATATATATCAAATATCTGTGAAGAGTCGTTTAACGCTGTCACAGCCAGAATGCATAAACTCTGAAAAGCCTTTTTTAATACCAGAGTCAAGAACATTCTCTTCTGGTTCTTTGCTCCTTTAAATTTAATTTCAAATTCTATTTTGTGTTTGGCTGAACACCAGCAATATTAGAAGTTCAGAAATGTTCTGTTCATAGAAAAGGAAAATAAATGTCAGTGTCCCGAGTCTAATTATAACTTTGTACTCATAAGTGGCACAATAGTGATTCAATTATGAAAATTATTGTCATTGGATTTTGATCTTGCAAAATAAAAATCAGGAGTGATTTCTAAATGTATCTGATATAATCAGATGCCTTGAAATTCTGGAGACTATTCTCCTTTTTTGCCTTTATTTCACTGTCGATCAACTGACATTTAAAAAATTTCAAACAGTGGAGGGGTGCACAATGAAAGCCCATAAGTGGCGAGAGGGAGAAACAAGACAGGCAACATCGCTAAAAAGAAACAATGCCAGAAGAAATTGGGACAGAAAAATAAAAGAATATTTGGGAGCTTCATTAGAGCAGTGCCCTTCAGGGCATCCTGTTGTGGGGTGCCAGGGACCCAGAAACCAAAGGCATATGTCCTCTTGACGTTGGTAGTCACAAGAGTAATAAGCTGGACAAGTTATTTCAGCCTAGTTGCCCTCATTTCTCCATCTAAAAATTATTAGAATGATTGATACTTGCCTTTATTTCTGGAAACTATTGTATCATTTAGTGCCTTCTAAGTATCCAGGGTGTGTTGGTACCACAAAGTGTTCCACTTACAAAATAGAACCAGCTGACTTTAAGAAAAAGACTCCTACTCTGCCTCCCCCCAAACAAAATCTGAAATACAGACAAGCCCCTTAAATCCCTAAAATAATAGTAAAGGGTAGCATTTCAGACTTGTTATTGTAAAAATATTTCAAAACTGGGCTGAAGAAACTGCACAGTCATGGGTCAGAACCCCTTACAAGTTAAATATTTATTTTTGAAAGAACAAAATTTTGTTAAAAACTGCTCTTGGATAGGGCAAAATATCTTGGATGCAACATTTTTATTTTTATTTTTTTTTTAATAGATTTTCCTGTTGTTTGATAAAAGCTGAAAACCTAAAGTGGATTTCAGTTCCTGGATTTTAATTTTTTTTTTTTGGTAGCCTTCCCTCTAAAAATTCTTATTCGAAGTCTGTAAAAAATATTATTTCTTTCAAAATACATCACAGGCAGTGTTAGCATTTTCAGCCAGATCTAACAAGGGAATGGAGTTTTGCATAGCAAAGAGAGTGCCAAGACGTCTTCTTTTCATTTTTTGCTACCAGTGAATCCAGCAGAATCTTGAAATTCACACTGGCCAACTCTGCTCTTCAGTGAAGGTAAAAATTTTTCAGTGTTTATTTACAAGAAAACTACTGAATATTTTTGCAGGAAGAAACCCCTACATTTACCCAATGTTAGTAGTTTATTGAATAGGAGCAGAACACAGCCAGTGGCTCCTTCCACTCTAGCAGGCTATGCACATACAGTACTTTTTTAAACTTTCTGTTTCTCACTGTAGTTAATAAATCAGGATGCAGATGAGAAATTCATAGTTAATTTTCAGTAGCTCGCACAGCATGTCTCAGCCTATAAAGTCCTGGAAGTCTTTGGCTGTGAATTCCTTGATACTGACATGCCAAACAGCTTAGAAATTATAATTGTAAGTTACAAGTGTCTTAAGGGTTGTTCTTCTGACATAAAACTAATTTCATGTTTTTATTCATAATGTGAAATAGACGAGAGGATGGGGCCTTATTTAGATTGAGCTCTCAGAGATATCACAGGCTGTGTCCTGATTATAATGGGAAAAGATCACTTACTTCGTTCCTTGTAGCTAGTTGACTCTGTGTGCTTTTCTTTTGACAATCAGGCTAACAAAAAAGTGGGATTTCTTTCACTTTTCATTCCAGCTTTGTTTGTAGGCAGATATCTACTGGTGACTGTTGTTTTTCCTTCATTGTAGTCATACCAGAGTGCAGCAAGTTCTCTCCTCGTGAACTGGTTCTAGCGTGATGATGAGTGGCCCCATGACTCACTGAACAGAGAAGTGAGAAGGTGAGACCTGCAAGGAGCCACAGAAAAACAGCTTCAGAGGGTGAGGAGAGCTCCTGTTGCCCTGAAAGAAAGCATAATGTCCTGGAGACAACAGCTCACCACCCAAAACTCCTCCAGGGCTTCAGAGGCTCAGGATATTTGAGAGGCACGCTACCTGTGTTCTGGAACCCCAAAGCTCATTACAGCTGTGTCCCCAAAGCCACTACCAGTCACATTTTGGCAGACATGCTGGGATTGGCAGCTTCTAGGAGGCCCAGGGTGAACCAAAGCACAAACACGGGGCTAAAGCTGAATCCCACAAATATCTGTATAGAAGAAAACACGTCAAGCTAGATAGAGGAAGGCAGGCCAAGGGCTATAAGACGCTAGTGAGAGAGAGAATGGGTTTCTGTTTGTTGACTGAGCCTTCCTTCCCTGCCTCAGGAAACAGACTGGGCTCATGTTAACTGCTGGGGATTAGGAGTTATTCTACTGCAGTAGTTGAGTTGTGCTGGCCTTTAGGCGCTTAAAGGAGCTGTGGTAGTTTCAATCTCAGTTTTGCACATGCAGCTGAGGATTTCCATTAATTATAAGTCCAGTTTCCCACATGGACGTGCAATGGTATGCACTGGAAAATTTAAATATTGAACAGGTAATCTAATTTTAGCTAGAAAAGGTGAAGTTCTTCACATCCCTCTCAGAAAATTCCAGGCATTTATAGCTGCTGGATTCAGTCAGATCTTTCTTCAGAGAGATTTGAAGTGGGAACTATCTCACAAAGATGTTGTAAGACTATGCAGAGAGGAAATTAGAAGGGCCAAAGCCCAACTAGAACTTAATCTGGCTAAAAAAAATTTTTACAAATATGTCAGTAACAAAAGCTCAAGGTTCCAACATATGAGAAGCAAAAAAGGGATTCATGCTGTGAGAGACTTGTGGGAAATTTAATTTTTCATACAGCCTTGCTTGAAGAATAGGAATCCTTTTTTTTTTATTTTTGTCTTTCAGCATGGAATAAGGAGTTTAAAGAACCTCATCATAGTTTCTGCAGTCATCCAAGATTAATTTAAAGAGGACCGACCTCTGGACATGGATTTTTCTGGCATAAGGTCACCATAGAAAAATAGAGAATTGTATAAAGTTATCTGCAATATTTACTTGTGTGTGGTACTGAACCAAGGCACGACTGAACTGGATACTACATTAATCTCTTTGGACAGGAAATATTTGGAATGCCTCTCTTGACATCCATTTCTGCTGTCCCTTTTTATTGTCCATTATTATTATTATATAATAATAATAAATTATTATCAGTAATTAAAATTTTGCTTTATCACACCATTAAAAGTTGTTAATTTTCTTGGGTGGTCTTCTGCTGTGTTATGTTTCACTTTCTTTTTAATTTTGGTCAGGTTTTTCTTGTCCTTGTGAGACTTGCTTGAATGTGATGCATGTCTTGCTGGGCTGAGCCAGATTGTAGATGATAAATACCAAAGAAAAACAACCTGCAGCTGCTGGAAAATGCACTAAGACCCCTGTGATTGCAAAGACAAAACCCTAGAAGGTCAACTGATAGAAGGGTTTCCAAGATATTCAGAAGGTAGGCTTCTGCAAGGGAAATGAAAATCAATTGCAGGGTGTGTTTGAAAGGTGAGATTTGGTTAGTTCATTACATAGAGAGATTGGTTGGAAGAGAATTCTCCATCTGGATTAGTTTTTGGTCACAGCAACTTTCTTTTGTATCCTGGACTGCTGGTCCTTGCTGGGCCTATTTGCATTTATATATCTGGAACAGAACAACAGGTGACAAATAACATATAATAATAACAACAGGTGAAAAATCCCTAGAAAGCTCATATTGATCCCTACCTCCTTGAAGAATATATTTTAAAAATATAAAATAATTATTCTTATTTAAATTCTAAGAGAGATAAGTGATTATTTTTTTAAAAAAAGAATGTGTGCCAAGCTGATGGACAATATCAATGTAATTTAATTATATTCATGGCTTACATGGTTTTTAAAAAGAAAAGTAAAGGGGGAAAGGGAAAGGAAAAAGGAAAGGGAAAGGGAAAAGGAAAGGGAAAGGGAAAGGAAAAAGGAAAGGGAAAGGAAAAAGGAAAAAGGAAAGGAAAAAGGAAAAAGGAAAGGAAAAAAGGAAAGGAAAAAAGGAAAGGAAAGGAAAGGAAAGGAAAGGAAAGGAAAGGAAAGGAAAGGAAAGGAAAGGAAAGGAAAGGAAAGGAAAGGAAAGGAAAGGAAAGGAAAGGAAAGGAAAGGAAAGGAAAGGAAAGGAAAGGAAAGGAAAGGAAAGGAAAGGAAAGGAAAGGAAAGGAAAGGAAAGGAAAGGAAAGGAAAGGAAAGGAAAGGAAAGGAAAGGAAAGGAAAGGAAAGGAAAGGAAAGGAAAGGAAAGGAAAGGAAAGGAAAGGAAAGGAAAGGAAAGGAAAGGATGGAGAATAAGAGAGGAAGTCTAAGCTTTCCTCACGGGAAAAGTACCTCAAAAGGGAGAAAAATGCAATCATAGTTCCTGGGACTAGCTCCTTTAGTCTGAAGCAGTGAGGCTGGAAAATATCAAGGACAAGCTGGGATCACAGGTGACTGTGTTGCATAGAGAAAGCAAAATGCTGCATAGAGGGAAATGGAAGTAGAAAAAGAGAAGTGATAACAGGAAGGAGCTGCAATCAGAATATGAGAAAGAGAGGCACACAAAAGAGAAGAGCCTGATGAGAGACTGCAGTTCTGAAAACCTTATAATTAAGAAATCTGCCAATGAGTTCAGGCACCAAATGAAAGACTGATCTTCATCTTCACCTTAAAATCACTGTGTCACATCTCCAGGATGTTCCACAATACATCCAGAGGTGTGTTTAAGTTCTTTGGTTATATTCAGCCCAGTCTGATTCCACTAAGGTGGAATTTAACATTCCCCTTAATAATGTGCCTGACAGTTCAACTTGATATATATGAATGAAACAGGTCTCCACTACTAATAAATGTTCAAAGTGTAGGATTTTTGGTGGAGAGTAAGGAAAAATATACACTGTATAGCATTAATTGCATATCTCTCAAGCATGAAATTCTGATATATTATGACTTTTAAAAAATATATGACAATAATATATTGCATACATTTCAGAAAAAAATTATGTCTTTACCTTGAAAATCTACTTCCTCTGACAAGCTGATATAATCATTTTAGTGAAGGACGAGCGCTGCAGAGAGAAAACCTGCAAGTATTTGAAGGTTAGAAATGATGAACAAAAGGCTGAGGGTTTACTTTGCATGCAAATAAGTAATTCATCACAAATCCATAGACCAATTAGTAATGAACTAGTGATATTGCTTAACAACTGTATTTTTGATTAACATATAAATAATTTAGGTGAGCATTTCTTTGGTCATGCCAGTTTCTGCTATTATTTACTAGCCTTGTCATGGCTGCTCTTAGATCACATGCCCCTTATAAAACATTTCCCAATCTATTGCAAGGATCAGTTTGTTTTAATGCGCTCAGTTAACACTGCTGGAGCTATTAACAAGCTTATTAGCATAATCCATTGTGATATATCATTGTATAAAAGTTCAGCTCCACAACTGAATGGGACTGGGAAATGGCTTTGAAGATTTTATGATACAATAACTATCCATTTGATAAGCAATTAAAAAGATATTCTCAGACACTAAGAGTGAAGACAATGACAACGCAAGGAAAAGAGGAGGGGTCTGAGAGCAGAAGCTGCTGCCTGCTGTGGGAACCATATGAGTCGTTCTGCTCCTGCTCCTTAGCCAGAAATTGAACACTGATGCTGGGCTCTAAAGCTTCAGTAACAAGTTGGGTCTGACTTGGTCTTTTTAAGCAAAGAAGAAAAGACCAAAGCAGTTTAAGGTTCAATATCTTCTGCAATCTCACCCATGATCAATTTCTTGACCTCTCAAAAGAACATTTTAATACAGAGTTGAACATCTGATTTTATTTTGTCTCTTTGCCTCTCCTAAATTTCAAGTTCCTTTTCTTAGTTATTTGCATTATCCTTAGTGAACTTCTTCAGAAAGAAACAGAATAAAGTTGCTGAACACATTCCCACACATTGTTGTTCAAAACTTGCTCTGTATAATATGGCTGTATTCACCTTTAAGAATGAACATTCATGAAAATGGCAGTATCTCTATTGTTAAAAAGTAGCTTTTCAAGATAGTGTTGCTTTCTCTGGTATGCAATAGCTCTAAAATGCTAGTACTTTGTTCAGCTCAGTTCTGATTTTCCAGGGATTATTTGACCAAAATGTCCATTGTCCATATAATAAGAAATATTCATGATATCGTTCACCTAATAGAGAATTTTTTTACTAGGTTATTTCAATATCTTACATACATTAGCTTTTTCTTTCTCCTGCTAAGGAATGGAATCAAATGGAAAGCTGGTTTCTGAAGGCAGTGTGAGCTACTGTTTTGCACAGAAAATGGAGATTTAGTTTCCAATCTTACTGTCATTGCTAGTTTCTTACACCAATTTTTAAGACTGGGTTTACCTTTTTTAAAACTGGTATCAAAATATAAAGCTTTTCAGAGTTTTTTGGTATTTTTGCATGAAAAGCATTTAAATCTTAAATGAAAGAGGTCACATGGAATGGGATATCTAAGGATATAAGCTTTGAATAATTTTTCTTGAATCCCATATCAAGTTGCTTTAAGAGGGGGGCATTATATTTTTAACTGTTTGAAATTTGATATATTTTTAAACAGTGTTAAAAGTTGCAAGACAACAGAAAGCATAGCCAGACTGAATCATTTCTTGCTTAATAATTCTCCCCGTAAACAGAGTTTTTGAAGGTAGACCCATGAGGAGGAGTCCAGTATGCTTGGGAAAACAGGTCAGAGAGATGCACCCACTGCAGTTTTGTGACCAACCACGTTTACAGGTCAGAGAGATGCACCCACTGCAGTTTTGTGACCAACCACGTTTACAGGTCAGAGAGATGCACCCACTGCAGTTCTGTGACCAACCACATTTACAAGCTACCTCAGAATGGGAAGGGTTAGAGTTTTTTTTTGAATTTATTTGAAGTCATCTTCCTAGGACACATTTTTAAAGCTATTTTTTTTTTGAAAGTCTGTAATTTGGGGAATGAAAATATAGACCAAAAATTGGCATGTTTTTAGTAAAATGTGGCTTTATTTCTGTTGTCTAAAGAACAAACACTATGATAAAATGTTCTTGCTGTTCAGGTGTGATAATCAGGCACATTTCCTCAGAGGAAGACAAAACTAATTGTGGTAGATGGAGTAGTGTTTTGCATTTAATGAATACAGAGAACACTCAAGGAAAAAAGTCAAACAGGTGATGCAATGCTTCCCCTTCTGATGATCAAAGTTGCTGACGTAAAGGAGAATTAGCTGAATCTTTTCCAAGTTCTGGTTATTGATAGGTCCTGGGAGAGCTTCTCAGAGTTGTTCAGAGGTTGTTGAGGAAGAGCTGCCCTGAGACTCCCCTACTTGCATTGTCTTGCACCACTTTTGCATCATCTGAGAATTAGGAAAGCACAAAGGTGAACTAAAGCCACCTTTGTCTGCTAGCTTGAAGTCTGGCATCCTCTGAGCCTCCCTGAAACCTGAGGACTCAGGCTTTATATATCTATTTGCTTGCCAAGAGATTGGATGATATATAGGGTGCCATCATTTTGAAGCGGGTTCAGACTCAAAACTGTGGGTTTCATTTGAGTGCGATGTGAAGTATCGTACACCTCTGGCCAAGGAACTGCAGCTCATTTAATAGATAAATTGAGATGAGAAAAATGGCACAATTTAAATATCAGCTATCAACAGGAACGGGGGAGGGGGAGAGATAGAGAGAGAGAGAGAAGGAGCCCAGCTTCTTTTATTACAGCCTTAGTGCTTCAACAACAGGTAGCAGTATTACATATTCCCTTTCCACTTTAAAGCTTTGGTAATTTCCTTCCTCGTGTCGGGGCGATTTTATTCATTGTTTCCTTGCAGCAGTGATTGATGTTCTGAGCTGCTAATCTCTCTGAGTGATAACTATTTTCATGTAAGTCCATGAGTCTATGACACAGGCTGCTCGGCCAGGGCTACTGCTGACTACTTATTTTGTGCTTCATTTACATTTCAATCTTGGCCTCATGAATGTAAAACCTAGGCTGCAAATTAATAACAGGAAGAATATTAGACCGCTCCAGAGTGGGGGAACAATGCAAATCCACCAGAGCACAAGGCTTTACCATTGTGTTCCGGGAGGGACTCATTTATTGGCCGGCCGTGAATGACATTACAGAGAATGGCATATCCAGAGTGACACAAATTTATTTCTGTCCCCAGCGCTCCAGTATATTTTCATAGAATCAGGGGGCTATTTGTCTAGGGACAATTTAGTTTCCATGAAAAATTTAAATGGTTTCTGTGGAGATAGTGGAGTGAAATTTAATTTGTTTCTCATTTACTACAGCAGGTATGAAAAGGAGAAAAATTGGATGTCTGATGGGCTGAAATTGGTGCTGTCCCTCCCCACTATCCCCAAAAGGCCTGTGGGCCTATATCATAGAGATTGAGCAAGACTACCTCATCCCTCCCCTTAGAGAATGGTAACCTTAAACCAACTTACAGAAAACCTTTGGGGAGGCTGCCAATCACCCTGAAAACAACATTTCCATCGATCCCCTGTCTGTGTGATTTATGGCTTCATTTTACGGTAATTGAGAATTAGTGAGAAGATTAGCAAGGCTCAACACTTCACCTTGATATGCACACTAAGCACCGTAATTTGTCACTAAGGGATGTCGGACACTTTTTTAGTTACACGGGGTTCCCATCTAATTGAATTTGGAGATAACATGGAAATTAATTTGACACAGGAAAATTTTGAATACAGCCATTTCCTCTATTGTAATGCACAATACTGGGCTGCATTCAGGGGCAGCTATATTGATCCTGATCACTTTCAATTGTGGCCAGCTGAAGGATGGAATACACTAAATCTTATTTAAGCTCATATGAAAGCAGTTCATCTGCAGCAATCTGTGGCAGATAAAGAATATTACCTTTCATTTTGTCTGACTGCATCAAGATGAAGTTTTGAAAATTTACTTCTTGCAGCAAATATACCAAATGTCTAAAGTCAACAGTTACAATTCAATTACAGACCAGCTCTTGTGGGCTGTTTACAGGGTAATTTGCTACTTAGGCAGCAAATGAAAATACTAACTATACTCTCCATGCATAGAGAAGTTACAGCACATGGAGAAGCCCCAAGGAAAGACAAAGAAAAAAGATTCCAAACTTCTCAGCAATTTAAAGCGCTGCACATTGGATTAGTCTTGTTATAGCTTGAGTGGTTCCATACACAATCATTTTTTGTTTGTTACTGAGCCATTTTGTAGGAACTTCATTTTATCTTGGCGGCTTAGAGTCAGAGTCACAAAGAAGGGACATGGTACAGACTCATCATATCTGAGAGATGCTCTACCACAGGACTTACCTGCATTTATATTTCTATATGATTCCAACTTTATTCCATACAAACCCCTTTTATGCTGTACTTTATCCTTCAAATAAGGACTTTGGTTTCAACAAACTGCTTAGAGAGATTATTTTCGGAGAAAGATGCTCCCTGCTGAGAATAGTGGAAGCAGATCTTGGCACTTTATGCCAGAGGGTGCGTGGCTGGGATATTTATGGACATTCTTTACCAGACCATCTGGCTTGTTTTGTTCATATCTGTTTTAGTGATAATTGGCCTGAGATGAGCTGTAATCGAGATATATTATTCATTACCTATTATTATTACATGATGGATTTTAATCTGATCATCATTACATCGCTGTTTGGAAAGACTTTTGAGAGGTTTAATCGCAATAGTTTAAAGATGCTATTTATGCAGCCCTGTTCTGTAGTCATGGGAACATACCTGATCCTCTGAACATTGAGGACATTCCTCAGTGCACAGGCATCAAGAGACGGTGCTTAATGGTCAGAGATACGTAGATGTGGTCAATAGGTCTAACCTGGAGTTCTCAAGATGTGGCCATACAACTCGGAAGAAATGCTATGCTGAAAGCATAGCAATGAAAAATGATGAATTCCCTGGAATTACTGATGGCACATGACATTTGTTGTCAGCACGTTTACATCCCTTCAGTACTCCAGTCTCCTGTAGCTATGTTATTTGGTCCCAGGAGTTTATCTGCAGGTAGTCTTGTGCAGGAGATGATGAGTACCAGAACTGCAAGAGGTCAAACTGTTAGAAGTTACCTTGTGATTTTTACTCATTTTATAGCTGAAAAAATTGTTTCTCAAACTAGTAATTTGATGGATCTTATTAAGAAAGTGCATACTGAATATGTAATTTTCTTATCACATTTTCATGGGTTTTCACTAATTTAATATTAAAGGGTGTTAACATGTCAGAAATATCACTCCTATAATAAGCTTAAAGGAATTTGGAACATTTTAGCCAGGAATTGCTTTCATATTTGGATACCTTCTGGACTATATTACAGACATAGATTTGTCCAATACAATGAAAAATGTATTAACATAATAAAAAACTTAGTATTACAATAAAATATCCATACATGATTTTTATGTCAAGTAACAGCATCTAGAAAAAAAAATAGCCTTTTCTTCCTCTCTGAATAGCAAACAGTAAGGTATGATGTCATAGTTGTCTGTGTTTTTTCACTCCAGAGTTTTTTTTCACTGCCTGCAAGTGTACTCACTTAAAGGTCTGTCCATTCCAAGACAAATTAGAGATTTTGTATTATTGGGTCACAATTCCACAGATGTTTCTGTCTTTCCTGTTTAAGGCTGAAAAGCTGTAGTCACTTTTTTTTCTCTAATGAAGAGAAGAGAAGAAGAGAAGAGAAGAGAAGAGAAGAGAAGAGAAGAGAAGAGAAGAGAAGAGAAGAGAAAGGCAAAAAGAGGAAGGAGAGAAAAGTAATAAGGACGAGAAAGAGTTAAGTATGGAAGACTGAAAGAGTGAAAGACTGAAAGAAAAGAAGTATGGAAAAAAGAAAGAAAGAAGATGCCAAACCCATGGGGATCACTGCAGTTTTGTCTGGAGTTAAAAATGGACTTGGTATCTGAAGTCATATCACCTTAGCTTTGATCTTATTAGTTTTCAGAAAATGAGGGTTACATACAAAGGGATTCAAATTAATTGTACATATTTACTTTCAAAATGGCTATCCTCAACACCTTCACCCTGTTTTTGCTCTTAAGACTGCAAGTGCTTCTATATCAGACACTGTGGTCTTTGACCATGAACTTCCCTGTGCTTTGATGGTTAAAAATCTGCCTGTGGATCTCAGTGAGCATTTTGGTTCCAACCATCACCAAAGCAAAGGAAAGGGATATCTCTGTCACTTAACTCCCTTGAGAAATTTGACACAAGGTTTACTCTTAAAATGTGATGATAGGTCATACTTTTGAAATACAGCATTTCAAAGCAATTGCTTAGTGTCCAGATCCTTCCCAGAAAGAAGGATTTCTGATCCCCTTTTTGCCCTTGCCTGAAGAAATTAAATTCCAAATCACTTACAGTTATCATGATAATGCATACTGGATGTTCTGTGCATGGGTACCTAAACATATTGAATGCATTTTCCAGTCAAGAGAGAGCAAACCTGAGTGTTTCTATCACCTAGACTGGAAATGGATCCACAGGTAAGGAGAAAATACTCCACTTTTACATGAAGTATTTTGGTTTTCTACACCAGGTTCATTAGTTCTCCAAATAGGGTTTCCAATTTTTACAGCAATTAAGTAATTTACATATATTTATCCATCTTCACTATAGAATTTTAATATTTGAAGCATAGCATGAGTCAATGTGGTTATCATCTATTCTGTGTTAAAATCTTCTTCCCTAAAGGAGAGCTGCATTTGGGGGATTATGTTCAAAGGCTTTAAAAAGGTGTATTCATAAAAGTGTTCTGCTTTTTTTTGGCAGGGATAATGCCATAAAAACATGCCTTGCCTTTGGAACAGAAAGTGATGAGCTTTGCTATGGTGATTAGATCTCATATTAATCCTTGGAGTTGGGATGGCTACTAAGAATGTGCTAAAAAATGGTAATGAGTGGTGTAGACACCCCCTTAATCTGACAACTTAAAGTTATATTTTAATCTTGGCCAGTGCCACCAAGAAACTTATTGATAAGGAAATTTTTTTTAACTTAAGAGATAATTTAATTAAGCCTTTTGGAACGAGCAGAGCACAGGGACATAACAGCTAATGCTGACAGTCTTGCTGATAAGGTGTGGACAAAGGGGAAAACTTTTAAACTAAAGGAGTAATTTAGATTGGATATTAGAAAAAAATTCTTAGAGGTAAGTGAGGCACAGGAACAGGTTGCCCAGAGAAGTTGTGGATGCCCCATCCCTGGAAATTTTCAAGGCCAGGCTGGATAGGACCCTGAGCAACCTGATCTAGTGAATGGCTTCCCTGTTCATCACAAGGGGTTTTGACTTAGATGATCTTTAAGGTCCCTTCCAATCCAAGCCTTTCTATGATTCTGTGATTCTTTGTCAGCCAGTGTTTCTTAACTACTGTGTGCTGTTACAGGGTAGTAACAGCTGTAGTTACTGCTGTAGTGTAGTTGAGGAGTGCCATGGCTCTCCTGTGGTCCATTTTCCAGGTGAGGTGCAGTTCAGAAAAATTATTGCGAGTACCCTGATTTGAAAGTCTGATTCTCAGCTGTGCTTGTAACTTTCTTGTCTCTATTTTCTCATCATCGCCCAATGGCTCCTGGAGTTATAGATAGCTATAGACAGAGCTCTCTTGTTCAGGCTCTGGACTATCCAGGTGACTGTTTTGTGACTATTTGTGATGAAGGAAAGGTAGATCTAGATATCACACCTAATGATTTATAATCCTGTAAGATGTTTTAAAGTTCACTGCAAGTTCTAGGGTAACATTTACATACAGATTCTGTACTATTTTGGGGTTGAATGCAATCCACATGTAGCTAAGCAAAATTCTTTTTACTTCTAGCAACATTTTTCAGTTGCTGAAGGGCCCACAATTTTTTCAAAAGTCTTGACTAATTGTTAGTGTTTCATCTCTGCCATGAATGAACAGCCACAAGGGATTAAAATGAACAAAGGAACCACAATCTTGGCTGACATTATCCCAATTCTAGAATAAAGTGACCTATGTTTCTTTGCTGTTCCTCTGTTCTTTATGGTTTTGATAACTCAAACTAAAATGAAAGAGATCAGGTATGTGTCATAATGAAAGATGCTGAAGATGCTGGTGGAACTGGAAATCTAACAGCCATATTGGTCTTCCCATGACAAATTCAACTGAACACGGTAAGGCAGTTGTCTCCACTCCCTCTGTTCAGTAATGGTCCTTCATAAATTGTGTGTTCTGAGAACATCTTCAGGTTTGCAAATGCTTTCTTGTGCACTAACTATCCTGATTTTCTCCAGTTTGGGCGCTGCATTTCAACATCACTTAATGTCCCTCTTTGCTGGGTGACTTTTAATATTATCCGAGAGAAAATAGAAGAGCAGAACCACCTAGACCATCCATTGCCAATGCAAATTGTTCAGAATTCAGAGACTGCAACTAAGTTGTGCTCTTCCTTTACATATGAGGAAATTTCCTGTTATTAAAAATTACTCTGCAACACTAAACTAAAGAATGACAATCTGTGAGTCAGAATGAAAGAACAAAAGGTGCAGAAGCAGTAGAAAGCAATGATAATTAGAAAAAAAACCAAAAGAAACTGAGCATGTCTCAGAGCTACAGCTAATGCAAAAAAGTGCTTTAAACAGAAGAAATTTACATAAGATGCTCTTTCAATGTAATTATGAAATGGGATATTGTTTATCATCATGACTAGGGCTTTACCTACCTGGGCTAAAATGTATGGAAGGGCTGTACTTCTGTAATTACTGCACCTGCCCAGGAACAAACACTTCTAGGTCAGACATTGGTTTGGTTTGAAAGTAGAAATGATCTATTATACTTGAGGCAATTTGGTTTCCATCAGTTTCACCCCATTTCACTAGATCAGACTTCCATGCCTGTCTCAGGCTCCAGCATTGCAAAGACAAAAGTCAGACCTGGCTTCCCACACACATCTTGTTTCCCACAGGGCACAAACTGGAGAGTCGCAGCCACCCTGGGCAGCAGGAAAGCTGGGATTCTTCAAGGAGCCTGCTCTGAAGTGGCTCCTGTCCTTCCCTCCCATGGCTATAGTGCCACTTGCCAGAGAAGCTGGATATTGCTCCTCGGTGAAGGGAAGGGAGCAGTAGGAAGGGAACATTCTGAGCAGTCGCTGTCTGCCTTTCCCTCTCGTCCACTTTCTGCTGTAGAGAATCTGGGTCAGTTATCTCTCTGCTCTACATGAGAGCAAAAGCTAATAGGAGGACTTTCTCCCCTTCAGAGAATTTCTCATATGAATGAGATACTTCAAGCAACAACTCAAATTATTGTGTTTTCAACACTTTGGATGAAAACAGGAACTAACTTGAAAATCTATTATTAACAAATGCTTTTCAATAGGACTTAAGATGATGCAAACTTTCCCGATGACTCAAGTCTATAAGCCACCAAACTTTCATCCCTCATGAGTTGACTTTCAATGCTCCTCAGATTCAAGCAGATGCTGATGCTTTGTTTCCCTGTGCTCTGCACCCTGATTTTTCTCAGGGACTATGAAGCAACCCTGTGCTTGATGTGAGCAGTCAGAGGGGGATGGGGCTGAGCAGTAGGAGAAAGTGTAACTGAGAGACTGATAGAGACATCCTGACAGCTGGAATGGGTCATCAATAGATCCATCATGCCAGTAATTTGCAACAAATTTAACATACATCACTTTAGTCAGGCCACGCTGTATCTGTCTTGTCACAGCATCAGAGTGAATAACACTTAAATCGGGTGTCACCGTTGACCTCTCTGACCCTGGAATTGACACTGCTGTTTGAGCTTGGCCTGGCTGGCAGCAGATGTAGGGAAGATTAGTACAAAAGGTGGGGGTGTACTAAAGGAGGACAGAGCATAACAATACAGCTTAGCCAGGCAAACAAATGGTGTCTCTGGATTTTCTCCCAGTCCTGCTTTGCTTGATGAACTGTTGGCATTTGTTTAGACCTTCTTCCAGCACTCTTTAGTCCCATTAACTGCGTGTATATTTTTCATTCTGACTGATTTTATATGCATGCATTAATATGCACATGCAATAAAATGTGTAGATATAAGGTGACCGGCTTGGAGATGGACATCTGTCATGGAGACTAATGAAGCAGGATGCAAACAATAGCAAAACTAAATTCTCATCTTCTGTGTTTGAAACTGAATGGATGCTGTAATTCTGTTGCCACTTCCAGCACCTCAGTGCAGACCTAGTCCTTTAGGAAATGATGAAGCTTCACAAAAAAGTGCGTCTCATGTAGAGAGCAGGAGAGACCAAGACCCTCATCAAATCCCAGAATCTTGTGACAGCTTGGGACATGTTAAAAAAACTCCTAGATCATGCCATGTAGAATGTAGAGCCTCCCAGCAAGCACAGCCAGTCCTGGAACTTGGGGGAATATTCTCCTGACGTCAAATCTGAAGACTGATTTAACTCAGAACTTATGAGCATGGCTCACCAGCCAGCTAAACAACATATTTTCATTCATCCAAGAGAAACTGTTTCCCCCATTTTCAATCCTAATGAATACCTTCCATAGACTTCTATGGTTGTTTCTACAGACTAGCATGAAAATGACTACAAACCTGTTAATTCTCCCTGGTGCTGGAAACGAGACACCCTCCACAGCCAGACGGAGTCCACTGGGTCTGCTCAGCATTTACTTTTGAATCAGCACGCGATAGAATTACACGATTTGTTTGCTCACCCGAAAGTGGCTTTAGAGCCACTCACCACATGCATGTGAAGGATGCTGGGTGGGCTTTTCCCCTGCAGTCATTCAGCCTTCTAAACAAATATGTGGCTATGGGCTAAATTCAGATTTTTTTTTTTCTTGAGGCCTTGTTCTTAAGTGGGTGACTTTTAATTAATGGATTTTGAATGGTAATATAAGAAGTTGTCTTTCGGCAGGTAATTGGAAGTTACAAAATTAATTTACATATGACTTGTATAACAGTTTGTCCTTTTTTTTCCTCTCACAGTCTACTTGGTGTTTGATATCTTGGTTAAACTGATTTATCACATCACTAAATATCCCTCAACTGGAAGAACAAGGAGCTCTTTGGTTATCCTCTATGTCCTATAATGTTCATATTTAATGACTGTTTGAAGGTGGAAACATATCAAAAGTGACAGAAATAATGAGAAAATTATAAAAGTTTAGAAAAATTAATGCTTTATGTAAGGAAAAATATTTTTGTTTGTTTTTGCATTATTTCTTCTTTTAGAAAAGACTGATAGTAAAGCAGAAGGTATTTTACAGTTAGCCATCTGGAATTTTAATCAGATTCTATTTGCCTTTATTACTCTCTGAATGTGAAGTTGACAGCCCAGACACCCACTGACATCACTGTGAGCACTTCCCCTGTCCTCAGGAGTAGGACTGGGCTATCAAGGATCTGAGTTAGACTGTCTCATTTACAGCAAGGGCTACTGAGGGCAGATTTTAACATATCTTTAGAAGGAATCATATGTCAAAATTACTCATGTTTGCAGTCTTTTTATAATTTACAACTGAATTGATGTACCTTGTGTTTGAATTTCTGTCTTGCTTGGACAGAGAAAGGCAAATCACATTTTGCTCAGGGTTCCTGGGATTTGAGAACTGAATGAAAGTGAATTTACCCCAGCAAAGTGTAGACTTCTGCCCCATTGCCCCACTGCCCTATGGTGCACTGTGAAAGTGTATCTCAGAGGAGCTGGGATCACACCAATGTGGGCATGAGGCACAAGTTCACATACAGTTCATAACCATGCATAGGAACTGGGCTTAGCCACAATTGGGAGTCAACTTGATTTTGAAAAAAAAAAAAAAAATTTAGAGTGATCTGTTTGCATTCTACTTGAAACAGTTTCTTCCCTCATTTTTGATGTGAAAGGAGGAAGAAAAAGAATGTGTTTGACAAAGGACTTTTGATGTTTATGTGTGGTGGTTTTGGGGTTTGCCAGTGAATCCAGCAGAGTCATGCTGTGAATCTGAAGGACAGAAACTTTGAAACTTTCTGTGGACTCTAGGCAGCCCTTGGGAGTGTATAACAGCTATTCAGGATAGGAGGTAAGAGGCAGACAGCACAGGTGCTAACTGAATGGTCCCCTTGGTGCCATCAGCTGCAGTAACTGGCCTAACTTACCTGTGTGAGCTCTGTGGCTCTTCAGTGAATTTTTTCTGGCCATCACTATATTTCTATTACTGGGAGAAGACGTTTGTTAAATTAGCTGTGAATACTCATGTTTGGAATATATGAGCACATAAATTTCTTTTTTCTCCAAGGGACACCAATCTTAGGCCTAAACATTTAAAAGTATAGGAGCACAGCCAGAGTACCCCATGAAAACTGGGATTTATATACTTTAAGGCACATTTTTTCCTTTGGTCTAGTGTCCTTTACAGGATAAAATTTAATTTACTCGTAACCTTCATAACAGGATACAAGTTCTTAAAGATGAGCCACTCCAGCACTAGGCTTTGTGGCCATTATTCACAGAGGCAAGTTGAAAGTGACAGTATGAAACTTTTCCATTCCAATCCCCATAACATACTCATATGACATTACATCAAGAAAACTATTCACTTTTGGGGGGAATATGTGTGTGGCTATGTTTTTTTTTTCAAGTGTGTTATTTAACAGAAAGTTTTTAAAATAGATGATCCAATTCTTGGGGTAGCTGTACTCTTCTGGCCTAATGTGGGTAGAAGAGAGTGCTAAGGTATTAACAACACCAGAGAATCATGCCTTCTACTAGACCAGGTAGCTCAAAGCCCCATCAAACCTGGCCTTTAACACTTTCAGGGATGGGACCCTGACAGCCCCTCTGGGAAACATTTTCCAATGCCTCAATGCCTTCACGGTAAAGAATTTTTCCTTTATATCTAATCTAAACCTACCCTCTCTCAGTTCAATATCCCTTGTATGCCCTTGTAAAAAGTCCATCTCCAGATTTTATGTGGATCCCCTTTAAGTACTAGAAGGCTGCTATGTCGTCTCCCCAGAGCCTTCTCCAGTCTGAAGAACTCCAACTCTCTCAGCCCGTCTTCACAGCAGAAGTGTTCCAGCCATCTGATCATCTTTGCAACACTCCTGGGCTTACTCCAACAGGTCTGCCACCTTGTTTGGTCTGGTAGGTGTTAATACCCACATTCTTTACTGTTTTCACTGGAAATTAAACTGAAGAATTACAAAGGGGAATGATACTGAAACTTTGCGTGGAGAACCATGCAACTTTGGCTACACCTCATTCCACTCTCAAAATAGTTTACAGATCATTTTTTGGCTCTAAATTCACTCCTATGAGGTAATTGCATCCTTTATTTTCACACTTTAAAAATAAAAGAGACTGGGATAGAGTCCCAGGTTCTTCCTCTCCTTTCTCCCTTACCAAAACAAAGCCACAGCCCTCTTCCGCTTAGAAACCTGAGATTTTTAGCAGCAGTATTTGACAGAAAAGGAAGCCAGCTTCACTTTCTCAAATGCATTTTGTGGTAATGCTCTTGGTAATGCCATGTGCATACCTGTAAAGGAGACAGCTCATTTGGGGAAGCACTTTTCCTCTCCTCTCCTCTCCTCTCCTCTCCTCTCCTCTCCTCTCCTCTCCTCTCCTCTCCTCTCCTCTCCTCTCCTCTCCTCTCCTCTCCTCTCCTCTCCTCTCCTCTCCTCTCCTCTCCTCTCCTCTCCTCTCCTCTCCTCTCCTCTCCTCTCCTCTCCTCTCCTCTCCTCTCCTCTCCTCTCCTCTCCTCTCCTCTCCTCTCCTCTCCTCTCCTCTCCTCTCCTCTCCTCTCCTCTCCTCTCCTCTCCTCTCCTCTCCTCTCCTCTCCTCTCCTCTCCTCTCCTCTCCTCTCCTCTCCTCTCCTCTCCTCTCCTCTCCTCTCCTCTCCTCTCCTCTCCTCTCCTCTCCTCTCCTCTCCTCTCCTCTCCTCTCCTGGTTGGAGGGAGCACAGCAGTGCCGGTCTCCTGCGGAGCTGCCCAGCCATGCTCATGGGGAAATGATAATCCAGCCAAGGAAAGGGAGAGGACCACAGTGCGCTCCCACATTTCTCCCTGCTCCTGGGGGAGTGTTAATGCTACTCTTTGTGAGGGCTGCCTGTGGGCACGATGTTGGCACTGAGGTGCTGACACCAGTGGTATTTCCACTCACAGCCACCAAAGGCGTTGGTATGTCCTGCTCAACCCCTGGGAGGGAAGGAGCACTGTGCAACCTCATGTGTTTGTTAAAGCCTCATCCTAAAGGCCTGAAGGTAGGCTGTTCCCACGGGCTTGACCTTCTTACATAGATGTGTCCCTTCTTTTGTTTTCTTATTAGTTTAATGAGTCATCAGCTGCTTTTCAATTTTTCTTTTTTCAAAATTTTTGCTATGTATTTTTTAAAATCAGAAGCATGGAAACAACTGTCTTGCAGTGGTTTGTTCTCTGCAGCCCTTTCTTGATCTTTTCTGCCAGGGAGACAAAACAGATGATGGTAAAATAATCATTTGCTCCAGATTTTATGCCTGTTTAAGCCTAAAATTAAAAGATTCAAAAATAGTTTTATCTTGTCAAAGTCATACACTTTATACTTCAGTTTTCAAGAGTTTTAGATTTGAAGTTGTTAACCTTGCTGTTTAATCCCTGATTTATACTGACATGGTTAAATCCCTGGCTTATAGTGAATACTTCCATATTAAAAAATAATAAAAGATGTACTAAAACTCTTTCCCAATATGTTTTATTAGGTACATCAGGTGTTACTGTAGCATAGATATACAGTAGCATAGGTACATTGCAAACAACATCTTATAGTATCAGACAAAGAGAACCTTTTACAAACCCCATGTCTCTAATTTCATTTTAGAAAATTAGATACTAAGAATTTTGCATAAGATAACTGTATTACTGGGATGCAATTTGGCCCAGGTTTCTAGCTTTAGTGCATGTGGCTCCTTAATAAAAAGTGTCAGTTAAAATGAAAATACAGCTTGGGTAATTAAATTTAATTGGATCTTGTCACTTTAAATCCTCTTCGTTTTTGAGTGTTTTTATAGAATTGCAGCTTCTGGTTTGCTAATTTCTTTATTGCAAGCTGTGCTCTGAACCTGACTGTCCTATAATAAAGTGGGACCTTGTTTTTGTAGAAGGCTTTGAACCATGACTGTAATAACAAACAAAAGGAGGGTGGGAGCTGATTTATTGCAAAAAAAAAAAAAAACCCTCCTTTATTTCTTACATCCTTAGATAGTGAAAAATCATGGTTCTGATTTTATTAACTCTTTAATTTTCTTGCCAGTTGATCACCATTTTGCACAAACTCTCACAAGTATTATGGTATGATGCTATGCCTGTGACAGGTAGTAGCAGCAATTATCATACTTTTTTATATTGGAGCTGTTTGGGCAAGCAATAGAGATTAGGTGAATTGCAGTATTCATATGTAGGTCAAGCAGGGTGCAGGCAGTGACAATGCAAATGATGTGCACTGCCTGCCAATAGCCACTGTGCAGATTTGCAGGGATCACCTTCTCCAGGGGTGAGAGGTAATTCAGTTTCTTTATTACACATTGCACATGCACAGCATCCAAAGGCAAGGAAGATTTAAGTGTAGGTGATGAAGCAAAAAAATATTGGCTATACCAACAGACACATCATAAAAATGATAAATAAGTCTGTCACAATTTGCACAACTGCTAATGTCCATATTTCAAATTAAAGCCAATTGAATGAATTTGTACACTTGGGTTTTATGTGTGAAATGCAGTATCGTAGCATCCTTGATTAGAAGACAGGTCACTTAATGCCGACATCTCAGAACGATTAAAGATGTAACACTGTCCTTCACAGCACAGTAGTGGTCCCCTGATTCTCTGCTAAAGCATATGGGTATGGTGTAATTACATTTTGCAAAGTGCTGGCAACACAAGTTTCTCAAACAGAACTGCCATGCCAGTGTAGTCTCTACTGTTTATAACTTTTTCCAGAGGTGTGCCTCACATCTCACCAATACTCCTGGGATAAAATCTCTGCAACCAGACACAGAAAGCTCTGTTCAGTTGCTCACCCATGGGTGCCCAGGGTATTTGATGTGCCTGAGAGTGTATGAGATTTTTGCACAGGGTCCTCAGAATGAGATTCAGAGCTCAGATGAGGATCTGACTTCACATATTGGTATCTACATGGGAAACATGTTCCTAAGTGTGTATTTTAACTCATGGAGCTTTAGCATTTCATTCCTATGTCCACAAGCAATCATCTGGTGGCAGCTGGGATCTCCCAGTTTACCCCAGCTGACTGCTACCAGCTGGTCCAGAAGGGTGCAATGATCACTTGTCCCTGTCTTATATCTATTACATCTGTTTTGATAATCCAGGAGAGTTCAGCCAGCACTAATTACCTACTGTGGATATTCACAGTTCAGTCAGAGAGAAAAAAAGGCATTTCTACCAGGCTGGGCCTGGGAGAGACCTGGAAAAGAATGTAAATAATTCACTATCTCTGTTGTTGTTCACATTGTTTATAGATATGTTCTGCCACCGTGCATCATTCACAGAGCACCAGTGGTGTGAGATGTTTTTACTTTAAGACCAATGAAATTAGTCTGCATGATGTTCCCTATAAATAGAGTGGTGCATTTGAAATAAATCAGTTTTTCCTTCTCATCTTCTGAACTGGAGTTCATTGTTCCCGTCCTGCCTCAACAGCGACAACCTACCGATGTCTAAGCAACTAAACCTAGGCCTAAAGATCCTTTGTGCTATAAAAGGAGCTCACACTCAGTGACCTGTGACAGGACACCTAAATTTAAGTATCTGTAGTTTGAAGCTATACAACAACTATTTTCAGATCATCTCCTCATTTAGGCAAACCTCACACCTACCCTAGGAGCACCCTGGGAACACCTGGAGCATGGCCACATGCCTCTTCACGTGTCCAGTCTCGCTCTCTGCTGTGTGGTGACCAGCTCACTCCCCTGAGCAGCACCAGCTGGGGCACATGCTCTCTCATTTCTTTCTCACCCACCTGCTGCTTGTGCCCTAGGTAAGTCACCTTGTACCAGCCCGTCATGGCTTCCAGGGAGGTAAAACTCTCCTCACCTGCATGCATAGCTGCATTCGGACCTGAGAGCTGAAAGAGGCAACTGGAGGCAGGAACAACTCACCCTCTCTGAAATAGGTGGCAATCACCATCTTTAGAAGATCAGCACTTTCCATTCATTAGAGCGGAACCTGGAAGACTAGTTAGTTGGACTAATCTAAATTTTAGATTTCTAGATTAATGGAACTAAGATGAGGTGCATTCCATATCATCTGTGTCTCTATACCTTATTAATGGAGCCACAGAATTTTTATCTCCTTAAAGTCGTTAGATCAAGGCAGTAATAAAACACCCCAGTAATTAATTACAAGGATTAGACTCACTATAAGAAAATGGCCTGGCTTGCTGTCATTGAAAATAGTGTTCAAACATCACATCACTCTCAAAGAAGTCAGAATAAATTATTTCATACTGCTTTCTGGATTCTTATATTGTTTTATAAAGTTGTTAAGGGAGAACATCAGTAAAGATAGTCTTGTTTTCATATGTACCTTTTTTCATCATTGTTTTTAGGACTTCTGTAAAGCAATCCACTACAAATATCTATTTAAAGAGATTATTACATGCTTTATCTTTACACAGAATAAATGAATGGATGGATAAAAGTAATATATGATTGCTTACAACCACCACTTAACCAGCATGATTCACCAGGTCTGCTAGTAAGTCTGGCTACTTGTTTTTATTTTTTTTGGTCACATTTGGGCCTTGGGATCCAGACTGAAATCATATCTTAATTTATTAGAATGATAGATGCAAGAAATGGTTCTCGTGTTTGGTGTATGGTGTCAGACACAGAGAATGGACTGTACAAACACATCTTGTAATATTGACTTTATTTTTCTTTTTTTCTCAATTTTCAAAATATGGTATGACATTTCAAAATATTCAAGTTTCTGAGGTAAATGCTGGTAAGGGATTAATTTGTGCAATTTTACTTTCCTTTCTGCCAGAAACAGACAGACACATGAATTCCAATTAACTTTAATCAGGTTCTAAGCTCCAAGTTTATTTGGTACTGCTTGGAAAGTGCTATCTTGTATTTTTAAAATTTGGAAAACATTTCAGCTAGCTTCACTTCCTTTTCTAATGTAATAATTTTTACCAGACTTCACTGACACTTGCTGGGTATATCTGTTTCACCTTGTTTATGGTTGAATATGTAGTGTCTATTGAAACCAGCAAATTAGTTTCTAAAAAAGGGAAAAATACTGTACCCCATACCCAGAAGTGTGGTTATTCAGATTAATCTGCATTAACACCTACAGTACTAGAATTAATGCTGTCGGATTAATTTGCCTGTTTTAGGGAGCAACGTCTATTTTTCAGTAGTGAATAACGACTCCTTAAGAATATAAGATTACAAATTTACAGATTGTTTTCGTGGCTGTATCTCTACCTCTTTGGTTTTTAAGGGTTTACAACAATATGCTTCTAGATTTTTCCAACGTAGTGAGAGTAATTACTTTAAATTTATGGATGATTTCCTATTCAATCTCTTTTGTCCTAAATTAGAAACCATCTGAATGACAGTCTAAAAATTGTGATAACAAATCTTACTTGACCTCTTCATCATCATACTTTAATACAGACTCTTAAATGAACAGTTTTAGTATCTGATTGTTCAGCACTTGCACGCATTATCATGAAACATTCAATTTCAGGAAAAATCTCTGTTGGGAGTAGGAGCAACTCAATACATATATGCAAGTGATTATGTAATGCACTGTCTGAGATCTCAGGGGACACTTGGTGACTTGGTGATCCTTCTGGCCTTATGTTTTCATCTGGGAAAGCATACTCCTTTGGGTCCAGCCATGCTGGATGTTAGTATTTGTATAGCTCTTGCCACTGCTTTTCTGTAGAACAGCTCCTGGCTTCTGCCAAGCAGGAATTCATGTGACAATCCACATTTTGCTGCAGGTTGTGTTTGCTTGAGCAGACGGTTGTAGCATTTACAAGCTAGTCCCAGTGACCTTCCCTATAGTAAGTGAGGGAGAGCAAACAGCTTGCTGGAAGTGCTAACCACTTTCAGGATGGCTGAAAAGAGTGACCACCAACACTCTTCACTTCTGAACACTACTTTCTAAACTTTTGAATTAAAATAATGAACGCCCATTCATGTAATTGGTGCCACTGACTTTTGTGGGACTACTACCACCTGTGAGAGTATCACTTAAAGGATCCTATACTTTTCCTTCAAAAAGCTTCACAAGCTAGAGAGAAACTAGATCAGGTACTAGTTACCTCCTGATCTCCCTGGTAGCTCTGACACTGGTAAGAAAGAGTCTCGCTGCAAGTTCCCAGTGTTCTATTGCAGTACAAAGTAAATTTGCTCTACTGCTCCCACAGGCGCACCTGTTTGCACAGCTTGAAGATGTACCTAGCAGCCTCAGTGCCAGCACAAACCTGCTGCTGGCTGTGTGATATTACCCAGAACTGAGAACTGTACTTGAATAGCTCATGATCTGCACATTGCACAAGTGCTACAGGTTGCTCCCCACTTTGTGAGCTGATAGAAAAGCAAACTGTGTACCTGCTTTGCTCAGACCACCTAAAGGCAAACGTTGCTGTGTCCCACCAGCAATTCCCTGAGTCAGGTTGTCTGTTATTCTTTATCAAGGTTGGATCCAGTGGCAGCTGCCAAATGTAATTGGCAGGATGCACTTGCTGCATGCCAAAAGGACTAAGTGCCCTGCTATGCTATATTGATATGGCTGGTGAAGGCATGGAACCCAGCTGGTTCTGCACCTCATGTGTCTATGTCTTGAAAGGGTAATTTTGCATGACAAACATATTCCTACAATCTTATCCTCTCTCGACTGGGAAGAAAAGCTTCTATCCATTCTAGGCCATGATTATGATGTTTGGTCTCTGTCATACAGCAGTTTATGCAACTATTGTGTGTGTCCCTCTTCCTTTATATGTGTGTCTCCTTAATAATTTTTAGAAGCTCTAGCCAATTTCAGTTATAGCTGGCAGGAGTGAAAAGATCTGAGAGATACTAATTTCCTCAAAGTTTGAATAAAATAGCTATATACAGGAGAAAAATCTTTCCAGAGACACCAATGAGAGAAAAACTCAGTTCTTAGACACCAGACTCTGAGCAAAAGAATAATATTGTGAATATCCCAGCTGTAGGAAAAGCTTCAGTCAGCCTTTATAGCCAACTAATTGATCTGTTGTTTCACAAATCTGCAGGAATCTAGACTGTGAGCTGTGTTGTTCACCAAATTATATCTTTCTGCATTACTCATCCACCACAAGAAACTTGTGTGTAAGTCACAAGTGATGACCATATGTACTTTTGCAACCTATTTTCTCAAAAAATACACCCAGTTTTACTGCGTGTATTTTTGCACATTGGATGCCTCTTTCTGTGGTCCTTTTCTCCTTCTAACCACCTAAAAGACATTGGTTGGGTTAATGACCTCGTGGTTAGCCACCTGGAGTAATTTCACAGGTCTATGTTTCTTCTCTGGCCCAGCAGGGTCATGTCAAGTACTTTTACAGATGAAGTGCAAAAAGAGAGATAGGTCCATGCAACTCTCAAGTGGCCAAGCAAACCCAAAAACCAAGACCAGTGTTCATCCTTTGACTCCTAAACTCACAGACTGGTAACAAATAAAATGGATTCCAATGTGAGAATCTGGAGAGTAAGGACAAAATCCTGAAAAATAAAGGAGGTTTTAATGTTACACAGAATTCCCAACATTTCCAAAAGAGTTGCAGAACATGGCACATAGGGTGAGTGGCTTTAGGCTTATGTACCTGGGTGGAGCTGCACGGACCAGCCCAACAGCCTGACCTGTGCTGATACTGACCCCAAGTGCAAGCTTGCACCTCCTTGGCTGTGGGTCTGAGTAAAGGATCAAGTCATGGCTTGGTCCCTCCTGGGAGAGCTCCAGAAAAAGGGAAAATTCTCTGGGCTGTCCCACAGGGGCAGACACTGTCTGGATATCTCCCGCACTGGCTGAGCCCACCTGCATCTTCTCTGAGCTTCCGGCCAAGATCTACCATTGTTGGGGCTGCTTATATGCAGCTGTACTATTTAGAGGGCTTTTCTCAGGGAGGGATTAATCAGCTTCTTTTAAAATAAAGCAGCACTAAAGGTTTTGTCTTCTAAGTGAATTGCACCCCTTGATAAGATAATGTACTGGAAATGTATGTCACTGATATTTTGGAATGGATAAATAATGTATGACTCTGGCAAATGAAAGTTTTGAACTCGAGAGGAATCACTGGTATTTTTTAAATAATTTAGGAAGTGCTCATAAAAGAGAAAAATGAGGAAAAGGCCTTTTATAAATGTCACTTATTTGGCATCATAACCTCTTTAGAATGACTGGTATTTTTATGAATTCCTGTGGATATAAATGTACTTAAATGTGGAAGTATCTGCTTTCTTTGCAAAACTCGAAACCACTTCTTACAAGAGAAGAAATTCTCATTGAAGTTTAAAGTGAAGATACTCAGTGGCTATTGGAAAATTAATGGTCAGTGTTGGCAATGATTATTTGCTCATGCAGAAAAACAAGTACTTGCTATTTTACTGAGCAGTTAATAGAACCCATGACAGGACTAAGTGACTTCTCAGTTGTATGCTTTCTTCTTTGTTCTTTCATTCATGCCATACTTGTTCCCATGCCAATAAGTGACAATGCTGACTAATGTTTTATAGAAAATTTCAATATCCTTTGATATCTCTAACAAAACTGCTAACATGGGTCAACTCAGATGGTTAAAGAGATTGGAATACTTATGTAAAACCCTCACAGAGTTTCTTGTTCCTGAGATAAACTGCTTGAATATGGTTGTATAGAAGTTCTTTATCTCTTGCTTGAAAAGATTCTCTTGGGTGCCTATGCTTAGTGACTTCTTCCTCCCCCAACATTTGTTTGCAAGTGACTTTACAACTGAAAGAGTGTACAGCTTTAGGGTCAGTGGTGGAAGCCACACAAGGGGAATTTTCCAGGTCTCCTACAAGACCCTGTTTTAGTTTAGTCTTATTTAATTTTTTTTTGTTTGGTTTATAGTTCTTTTTATTATCAAATCATAGCACTGTTTTGGGCCTTTATGATATCATCCATAAAACCCAAGAGCAGTTTTCCAGACTGATTCAGATTAGCCTAAATTATTTTTCCTCCCCCTTTCTGGGAATTTCTGTTTGCGTTGTAGTTAGAAATCTGTGTGTTTGGTTCACGTGGATTCTGTAAATGCAGGGTGGGGAACAAATAGTACATGCACTTTTTTTTTCCTACATTAATTTTAGTCCTTTAATGCTTGGTGAGATATTATACTATTATTTCCAAAACATCTTCCTCGGAGTAATATCACTCCAGTAGGTGAAATATGTAGGGCATCTCATTTTGTTTTTGTAGATGTCTCTCTTTTTTTTTTTTTTCCAGAAAAGGTTTTTTTGATGCTATGTAACTGTTCCACACTCATCTTTTTGTTAAGAATATTGAAAGATTGTGATGTGGCTCTTTTTATCTCTTTGACCACGGTCAGGAAAGATTAGAATCCTGGATAAAGCTTGTGAATTAAGGAAATTTTCTCCAAATGATGGCTGAAGAACTGCTGTATCTGCCTGGGGTGTCAGTGATCATGGCAGATTAGTGATTTATCTGAGATCTGATAGGATTGCATTTGAATCATCTCACATGAAGGTATCAGGCACAGTTCCCCAGAAATGCTTTTGTAGACTCACATTCAGTCTTGTCTCCCTGTTCAATGCATGTGCACATTGTTGTAGGAGGTAGATGCCTCGATTGTGGGGTTTACAGTATGCTAAAGACATCTTACTACAAATCAACATTTGAATTGAAGATGCCAGCTCTGTCAGATGTCTTAAATAGTGCCTGGATGAAACTGGATCATGAGAGAAGAGTTACCTGGCATAATTTTGTCATAATGTATCACTTGTCTCAAGAAAAAACCCAAACATTGTGAATGTGATTACTGGCTTGACATTTTTATTGATGTATTTTTGTAATGTAAATTTAGATATATTGATTAAAGAACTCAGCTTTGATCCAACATCTTTTGAATTCAATAGAAAGGTTCCCAATGGTTTAAAAGACTTCCTACTAGCTTAAATAACCACCAAATACTGTTTAAAAACCAATCCTATTGATTTCAGTTGCTGTGGTACAGTATCTCCTATATAATTCAAAACCATATTTGAGTGAAAAGCATTGGAAATTTTTTCAGAATGGCAATGTAATTTTTTAAAGAAAGGAGTCAAGGATTATTGCAAATTTTATGAACATAGAAATAATGACCAAATAAGGGGAAATATTTTAATTTCATACATTATTGATTTAATTTACAAGAGTTAGATCATTAGATTTTCTATGATTGAGGTCTGTAAGACATTGCATACAATTTTACACATATAAATATTTAGGCATGTACGTCTGTGCATATATATGTATCTGTGCAAATGAAACTTCTAGCAATAGCAACAATTTAAGTGCATTTCTCCATAAAACAAACTTACACCTAATCAGTGTTTTGATACATAACATTTTATTTACTCCCTTTTTCATTTTATTCAATATAATTCATGGTGCAAATGCTATTGAAGTCAGCAGCATTTTCCCCAGTGTATATCAGTACAAGTATTGTCAGGATGTGGCCTGCTTACTTGAATTTGGTCTTTTCCTTTATCATACCTTATCCAGCACTAAGCATTCCCTGCCTTTCACTTTTCTAAGCAGAAAAGTTCCTTTCTAAAGAAAATAATGAGCAGTTCATGAACACTTTGACATTAAATTTCATTAAGCACCTCATAAACAAATAATAGAAAAAAATGATGTTGCTATCCTAATCTAAATACATAAATCATCTCAAAAAAATTATTTTTCATGAAAAGCATTTGTCTTCAAATTTTTTTTCCATTTTTTTTTCTTTAAGCCTACATACATATATACACATCTATTACTGATGCAGGTAAGCTACAACTCTTTTTGAATGTTAAATTGAACTAGCAGCCTTTGATCTGAACTACAGGCTGATCTGAATTCAAGAAAAGGCTGCTGCTAAGCCACATTCCCATTCAATCCATTAAACCATTCACTTCCATGCTCCTCATCACACTGACTCCTAATTTGACAATGACAAAGAGCTCCACGGTGATTTTAAATTTCATAATTTTAATCTGTCAAGTCTGACATTTAATTAGTGCCCTTCTAACCTGTGCCCGCTCACTTGAAGGTTACTGTTGGTTTTCCTTTAGAAATTTTTCCTCTGGAAGAGTGGATTAATAAATATGTACATAACTGGCAGGGATAAAGACAATACACACACAATGGTCTATTAGTTCCAAATCTAGACAGATGAGGTTAATAATATTTTAAAGTGCTGCTTTATTGTATTAAGAGTGATTAAGCCCTTGGCTCAACCCTGTATGAGTTGTTCATTCAAAACATAAAATATAAGGTCTATTAAGCAAAGTCTAGCGAGAACGGTTACTCAAACTACAGCAGTACTGTGTTCAAAAGGCATACTGCAGGAGTCCAGAATATCTGAGGTATAATTTCATGATTTAACAAACAAAATGAAACATGCTAGGCTCACTAAACAGTCTAATTAGATTTTGATCACCAGTCAGTCATTGAGAACCCACCTTACAGACTAAAATCTGGTGCAATTTAATGTTCTGGTATTTACTTTTCTGGAGGACTGAATTCAAATGTAACTTAGGTCACTTGTTAAAAATTAGTTTACTGTTCTTAGATCAGCCCCACAAGGACTTAAATCCCAGTCACAAAAATATGCTACCATTTGTTAGTGCTAGCAGAGTGGTCAGTCAAAGTCCTTGGGGAACAAACTTCAGTCGAGCTCTCCAGCACCATACGTGGCTGCTAGTCTGTAATGTATGATGTTCATTATATTGTCACTAAATATTGAACATCTACAAGTGAAGACTGGAATAAAAGAACATCTTTTCTTAGGGCAGGCATTAGAGAAAGAACAGCTGAGAGAGTACAGACATATCATGAGTCTCCACTTCTCAGCTGGGCTTCCCCTTTTTTTTCATGGTGCCACAGTGCAAGCATTTCAGAAAATAATGAGTCTACATGAATACTATTATTTTATTTACTAAAGAAGCAACCACCATGATGCAGTATCTTATCTGACAATTCAGACTCTTTCTAGTGCAACTTAACATTATTGAGGCTTCTTCTTTTCTTTTTGCAGAAGACCAATACAAAGAAACGAATTAAAAAAACTAGTTTTCTATAAACACTAGTAGTCTCAAAACCAAATTGGATAGAGATTTATATCCCACTACTTTTGCCCAGGTTCCTCTCTCAGAGTAGCCTTGCTACATTAGGTTAAATGTTCCTGAAGTCAAATAAGAGTTGTCAAATTGCCTATGAGCAATCCTTAAAACATCAAAATGACAAGAAAAATTATTCACTTTTGGCTTTATATAATACATATGTAATCCATGTACAGGTGATATACACCAGTATCCCAGGATTAGCCTCTCCCTCTTGATACTGTTCTTCCATTGTAGCAAGTACAGGCAACTTAGAATTCTGAAAAATTCCTATACATTTACTGAATTAACGTGTTTAGTTAAATGACAACATAAATTATAATAAACCCCAATACATTATGCCTAAATATTTTCAGGGAAAATTTAGAGGAGATCAATGTTGGAATGGAAATGAAAGGATAACTGGTGATCACTGTGGCACAAACATATGACATAGGTCTGGAATTTGCTGCCACCCATTTCTCACTCTTCATTTGCCTCACCAATTCTTTGAGAACATTGCTACCTCTACATGCTGTCACTCTGCAATACAAATCTGCATTTCTCTGGGTCTATCAATGCTGCTGTAGAATGGAAGCATTAATTGGTTTTCACTATTGCCCTACTCTCCTGCAAGTAAAACACTGGAAGAAGATTAAGAAATATTAGTCAAAATAAACCCAAAACTCCTTATTAATAATTGCAGAATCCCTTTTCCTCGTAGTCTTAGTAATTTTTTAACGTCTTTATGGAACTTTCCTGAAGAATAAGGTGGCAGTGGTGTATAGTATAGTGTGTTCTTCTTTGTTAATGCTGTCATCTTCATCAGGATAAGTCACTGAGATTTTACATGTTTTTTTGCATTTCAGCAGTAAATGGTGCTTTTCTACTGTACTCAGGGATTCAGGCTCAGCTTGAACAAGGCCTTTTTTTGTTTGGGAATTGCTGAGCAAAATGGTCAATTTTTTTAAATGAAAGTGTAACTATTTCAGATGAACTTTTGTCAGGAAATATTCCTCACCTTCAGAAGCTCAAGAAAGTTAAGCACTTCCTCACAGCAACCTTTAAGGGATTTTACCTCCCACATGCAAGAAGCAAGCTCAAATCTCTCTGAATGATCATCTTGGTAACTTTTACTGACAATCCTCCATTTCATTTCTTTATTTGTTCAGGTACAGATTTTAAAATATTTTCTGTCCACTTGTGGAAAATGAGCATTTTTTAAATCTTCAGAAGTTTCCCTGGATAGGTAGTTTACAGAGTTCTTGTAGCTCTTCTTTCTAAAAATTTCATTTTCCCAATTTCAAGTTTTCTAAATTAGGGCAGTATTTTAAGGAAATAGTTAATCTTTGCTTACTGTTCCCAAATGTGACAGCTTATAAGAACGAATATATGATTTTGGTGTCCAAGTTAGGAGTTAACCATTCTGTCTGCAACCAAAATATGTTTTTAAGTGAGGAAAGGCTCCTTTCTATAACAATTTCTACTGTTACAACTGTAGTAAATTAATATGAGAGTTGGTGTGACTAATTATATAACATTATTAATGGAACACTGTTTAATATAATATGGCATAGGCATGGATTTGTTCCCAAAAATTGTGGCACATAAGCTATTACCAAGATCTTAATGTGTCCTTTACAGTTAGGGCTGAGAGAACACATACACATCTGCTAAATTATTTGTGACAAATGGCTGTCACAAAATAGTGATAGCAATGACTAAAAATGGAGACCAATTCATTTAAATAAATTCACTTCGTATATGTACATTTTTTGTATATGAGACAGCACACTGAAGACTACAGCTATTTTCACACTATTGGCCAGACACCAGTTTAACTCAATGCTTGTGAATAATAGAACAGCAGCAGCTATTTGTTTGAATGACTTTCATGTGAACAGAGATATTCCTGCTCAGCTCACAAGTCCTGACTACTCCTCACTTCCATGCAGTATTTTAATAAATATCTATATCTATATCTATATCTATATCTATATCTATCATCTATCATCTATCTATCTATAGCTAATCTATATCTATATATATATCTGCTCACCAGATGTTCTGGAAGGGACAGTTCTCACCAGACTGATGTTTTAGAATAGAATTAATTTGTTAAGATTGGAAAAGAACCCTAAAATCATCGAGTTCAACTTCTGTCCAAATACCACCAGACCAGCTAAAGAATGGCACTAAAAGCAAAGTTGAGTCATTTGTTGAACACTTCCAGGGATAGTGAATCCATCACTTCCCTGGGCATTCCATTCCAAAGTTTAACAAACCTTTCAGTGAATAAACACATCCTGATGTTTAACCTAAACCTCCCCTTTGGCAGCTTGAGGGCATTTCCTCTTGTCCTGTCGCTGGTTGCCAGGGAGAAGATGTTGACCCCCACCTTGTTACAGCCTCCTTTCAGGTGGTTGTAGAGAGCAGAAAGGTCACCCCTGAGCCTCCTTTTCTCAGGGTTAAACACCCCCAGCTCCCTCAGCCTCTCCTCATAGAACTCACTCTCTAGACTCCTAATCTTTGTTATTTGGACTTGCTCCAGCACCTCAATGCCTTTCTTGTAGTGAGGAGCCCAGGACTGGACACAGCACTGAAGGCATTGCCTTGCCAGCGACAAGTACAGCAGGGTGGCCACTGCCCTGGTCCTGCTGGCCACATTACTGCTGATGCAGGCCAGGATGCCATTGGCCTTCCTGGCCACCAGGGCACACACTGGCTCATGTTCAGCAGCTGTTGAACAGCACTTCCAGGTCCTTTTCTGCTGTGCTGCTTTCCAGCTACTCTTCCCTCAGCCTTTAGCGATGCGTGGTGTTGTTGTCATCAAAATGCAGGACTTGGCATCAACCTTATTGAACCTCATACCACTGGCTGCAGCTCATCAATTCAGCCTGTCCAGATCCCTCTTCAGAGAGTTAAAATAAACAGAGACTTTGAGGTGTGAATTGGATGCCGTTTAGACTCTAAGAGAATACAAACCTGTCACTGACCAGGTTTTGAGATGATGGGTCTTCAGATAAACAGTTGGAAGTGGGGTCCACATTTCAGGCATTTCTACTGGCCCTCTGCTGACCTGCTAGTCATCCATTCTTAAGAGCAGATAGGTAAGCTTTGGGAGGAACATCCCAGAAACTTTTGTCTAGGTAGGGTGTTATTTTATGAGTAAAAACATGAATGAATGAATGAATGAATGAATGAATGAATGAATGCCTGAAATTGCTTAGCTGAGAAGGTAGTTAAAGCTGTCGCCCACAAAAGCAGCTTCTAGCTTACTCCAGAAAAGAAAGAAAAGTGGTCTTGTCTCTCTGCTATCAGAGATTAATGGCAGGTGCTTATTCTTGCAAAGGATCCTGGGTTTGGGATTTTTGTGGAGAAAACTTTTCTTTAATGTCTGTTTCAGAAGAGTAGCCCAGAAGAGGGGTGGAAATACAGGTGCTTCCCCTTTATTGTTTTCTGTTGATTGGCTCTAACTCTCTGCTTCCTTTAGTGTCTGGAGTTATCCAGTCATCAAGCACTGTTCTCTGCTCAGAGCTGAACTTTGGTTATCTTTCCTGGTGTTACACAAGCGGGTGGATGAGCAGTGATTAAAAGCAACACCCTGGACCATTTCAGTCATCCAGGATACATTGCTTTATTGGCAGGTTAAATGAAAAGGAGTAGCAAAAGAATACAAGACTACATTTGTGAAAAGTTATGCCTTGCTCATGACCTCTTGGGCCTAGCTTCCATTTTTTCATTCCCAATTTCAGTAGCCTTAATTTTGAGTTGACTATATTTATATGTCCATGGCATGGGAGAATCTAAGAGATATTATTTTCCTTTTACTTTCTAAATTGCATTTCTTGAGAAGTTATGGATCAGTCTTGTGTCTCTTGTTTGCCATAGCATCATCTAGGCATTTTCTTTATTTAATCTCACTTCTGTTTATTTTATTGTGTTCCACTCATTATAACCAGGGATCTGACTGAATTTACACACTGTTATATTGATGTTAGAGAGGTAAGAACGGAAAGTAAGGACACAATATGTAACCTACTCAAAAAAATTTACACATACAATATTTATGGTAACTGTGTTCATACACCAATCTCTGAGTATCTCTGTGGAGAACTCTTATTTTATTAGAGATAGCTAAAGCAATTATAGCTGGGCAAAAAATAATGCAATTGAAGACTGAGTAGAGTTTGTGTAATGCAACACTGCTCACTAATTTTTACATAGTTTTGGACTATTTTTTCTTTTCTCTATAAACTACACTTTTATGTAATGGTAAACTTTATATAAAGCTCACTTGGAAACCTGGACATTGTTTAGTTTTGTTTCCAAATCTGTGGTGCACGACTGTGTCTGTGGGATGTCAGCACACGGTTCACAAAATAATTCAGAAAGCTCATTTTAGAAGCATAGATAGGAATTGCCACATGTAATCAAGGCTACAAACAAAAGGAAATTAGATTAAAGTGATAAAGAGACTAAAAATTTAGCATAATTTTTATATTTTTATTTGCCTGTAGAAGAGGAGCAGGGTGATTGCAAAAGGCAACTCGTGGACTTCTTCCAAAATGATTACATTGGCCTCTGCTCTTCTAAGACTTTTAGAGTGGAAAGATACCCACACACATTTCCTCTGGAACAGAAAGAAAAGAGGGCACTAAGATTAGATCTGTTCAGAGCTACCTTGAGATTGACATTGACAGATATGAAACAAACTAAAATCAAATGAAAACTTCCTATTACTATCCTTTATTCTTTACTCTGTCCTGTTGGACACACTGTATAAACCAATACTGTTAGAATTTTAAATTTCAGTGTCACTGTGGTCCATTAAAGCTGTCAAACAAAAATAAATACAATACATCTCTATTAAAATTCACAACTTAATTTTCCTGAAAGCTTTTCAGTGTCATCATCACACTGCAGAAGCACCACTAACAGTTAATCCTCCTACTGTTCACCTTTTTCTGTCAAATTCACCCAGTGGTCAGCAAAATTAATAGACCAAGTCCTGTTTTGGAGAGGCCCAGAAATCATTGCTTGTGCAATTAATAGTTTCCTTCAGTTAGTCTTTATTATTTCATAGAAAGAGGAACATGTACTTCCTTCAGGCTTGTCTGGATCTGATAGGGATATGTTCTTCCTTATGCTTCCTCTGGCTCACCACTTTCCTGGGTTTGTCTCAAATATTCTGGATGCACTGAATGCCAAGAGCAAACACAGCCTACTCCAACTGCCTTTTCCAAGGAGGCAGAAAACCTCAGAAATATTTTCAAAGTTGGTTTTACCTCTTTCTATTAGCTCTTTTAACCAGACTGTTTCCTGTTACATCATTTTAGTTTCAGAGTTTAATAAGAATTGGAATTCTGGTTTAAAAGCCAAACCAGATTTTTCTATATGAGACAGCTAGTTTAAAAAAATATTTTCAGCCTAATTAAGCTCAAAGAGTCACTATAGGAACTGAAAAGTCACTGAAGATTTCTTTTTCTTAACAGAATTTCTAAAAGTAATTTTATGTTTCTGCATGTAGTAAGACTAAAAATAGCTACATAAGTATTTCTACACTAATATGAATATTGCTGCAGTTATTATGAAGCTCTTTTTCTTAAAAACTTGCTAAGAATCAGCTGTAGCACTCTACAGGACCCTTATGTACTGCACCCAAGACACACCATTATTAAAATTATAAGGATGATAGGCAAGCACTGGCAGAATTGTACAAAGATTTGCAACAAGAATTTTCAAAGAGAAACTGCTAATATCCAGTTTTTAAGATACAGCCACAATTTGCATTCTTTCCTGGAAACATCAGCTAAACCAAAGTAACCAACATCAGTAGAATATTTTCCAGTTTGTTTTTTCTTTGAAATCTTTAGTATATGAATGCAAAAAAGTATTTTCCAGAAATAACTTCATAAATGATGAAACTGAGAGTTTTCTGAGGAATGAATGGAAGAAATTCAGCTTTTATGACATGGCTTATGGCTCTGATAACACGTCCATGCTTGCCTCTCCAATTCCAAAAAGAACATCCGTTCCTTCTTTCAAAACCAGACCTCAGTAAACCAGGAATACCTTACAAAGTTCCTTCCCTGAAAAAAAGATCCTAATTACATCACATGGGTTTCTTATACGGGGGCCCTTATTATTTAAGAATAAAGCCTTTTTGCTTGTCTGTGTCTCAAGTGTGTGCTTCCCTGTTTTACAATAAACTCTATGAAGGGTATTTACAACTTGCAACTCCTAACTAATGCTGCGAAAAATCAGCATAAACAAAGACCGACTTATATATGCATTTTCTAAAATAAAATAGGAACCCAAAGAAGAATACAGATGTTAAAAGAGGATTTTTAGACTCTTTAAAAAATGTGTTTGTTTCATGGTTAGCAGTGCTAGCTTCCTTGGGGGTTGAATGATCATTTGGGTAACAGAAAGTAGAAATATGCACATTTTATTTAGTTAACAAAAGTATTTAATTTATTAGAACAAAGAATCTACTTCTTCACTCCCTTAGACCAAAAACTGAACAGCGCCAAAAACATATGTTATTACTCTGTCCTCTTCATCACATGAATCTTATACAGAGGCACAATTATTTGTCTTGTAGAATTCTGCAGATTTGTTAAGATCTGACAGTAAAAGCTATAGGAGCTCTAGTTTAACTATTTTGATATCAAAAATCAAGATTTATCGTCACAAATTTTTGTTACCTGCAAGGGTATTAATGTTTTAAAATTAAAAAATAAAGAATGTATATCACACATTTTTATTCCCCAGAGAGATTTCAGGCAATCAAAAGAAGTGTTAGAGTTGCCTGGATATTTTGGAAAGCTGTACTTATACAGCCAAACCCTGGCTGACACTTTCCATAATTATAAAACTGTATAGAAAAAACATAATTATTAGACTGTAATAGAAAAAAACATATTGCATAGCTGAAAATAATCTGAACAGCTCTTACATATTTCTTGAAATTTAAAAACTTTCAGATGTTTTAATTTATTTGAGAATGAAGACAAATATGAAAACACAACAAACATTCAATTCTACTTTACACAAAATACCTTCATCTTTCTCTGTTTCTCCACATGTTCCCTGGGAGAATAATGAGCCCAAGTGATTTGCTGAGGCACCACTTCTGTCTATTCATGTTAGGCCATTCAGATGGGGAAAAGAAACAATATCTTCCTAATTATCATTGTGGCATCTGAGTGTGTAAGTAGGTGAATGATTACAAACATCAAAACATGATTTGTGAATAATGAATTCCCTAAATGAGCATTTGCAGCAAACTGCTTGCGAAAAAATGAGTTGCTATTTGTTTGCACAAGTGTGTAAAATGACTCTGAGCTGCAAACATATTCATAAGAATATTTTGGCTTTAGGACAATTTTTAAGGGAAAAAAGTAGAATAGACTAGAATATATCTGTTGGGAGGGACCTACAATGAACACCCAATCCAACTACCTGACTCTTTCAGGGCTGACACAAAGTTATTAAGGGCATTGTCCAAATGCCTCTTAAACACTGATGAGCTTGGGGCACCAATAACTTCTCTAGGAAGTCTGTTCCAGTGTTTGATCACTGTCTCAGTAATGAAATGCTTCCTAATATCCAGCCTAAGCTCCCTCGGTACAGTTTTGAACCATTCCCACATGTCCTGCTTTTGCATCCCTAGGAGCAGCGGTCAGCACCTCACTTTCTACTTCTGATTCTCAGGAAGCTGTAGAGAAACTGAGGTCTCCCCTCAGCCTCCTTTTCTTTAAATTGGTCAAAGCCAGAGTCAGCTGGTGGCCAGTTGCCAGTCAGCTGTAACCGCAGATGCTGCAGCCCTCTGGGCTCTGCCCTTCAGCCAGGTGTTCACCCAGTGCACTGTGAACCTGCTCATCCCACAGCTGGACAGCGTGTCCATGCTGTGAGGAACAGTATCAAAAGCCTTCCTAGGATACAGAAAAACGACATTCACTTCCTTCCCTTCATCCACGAGGAGGGTGACTTACTTTATCATAGAAGGATATTAAATTAGTTAAACAGGACTTTCCCACTGTGAGCCCCTGTTGGCTGTGCCTGATGATTGTATTGCTCTTTGAACGCCTTTCAACAGTACCCAGTATAATCTCTTCTGTATTCTTTCCATGATCTGAGGTTAGATTAACAAGTCTGTGTTTCTCTGGGTCTTTCTTCATGCTCTTTCTCTAAACTGGAGTAACACGGACAAGCTGCCAGCCAGCAGGGACCTTCCCAGGTTCCCAAGGCCTTGACCTTGATCAAGAAGGGTTCTGCCATAACCTCTGCTGGCTTCTTCAGTAGTCTGGGATGATTCTCAATAGGCCCCATGGACTTGTGAACATTCAGCTGATATGACTGGTCCCTTGCAATTTCAGTGTCCACAAATGGAAAATCACTGTTAGACTCATGGACCTCTGACTCAGGGGATTGAGCAGCCCAGGGTCTATCAGTACTATTGAAGACTGAGGCAAAAAATGCATGCCTCTTAAATGTCTCTGCTTTTTCTTCACGGCTATTAGCCAGATGGCCATCTTCAACGAGTACTTGTCCACTGTTTTATTTAGACCTCAGATTTCATAACTCTTGCCCATCCCCAGTCTTCTTAGAGAAGCAGTGTATGAAGAAAACTCCAGTACTAAGCAAGCACTGCTCCTTAATAGTCTATAATCAACACTGCTCTATTCACAAATCTAAAATACAGCATCTACAGGCTGCTATGAAGAAAAAGAATTCCATCACAGCTAGATCTAGCACATTTATTTAGAAGCATCATACTAAGTAGTCTTTTTTGGTTTTCCTTTTTCAGGATATTATGTGACAGCAACTGTTACACTGGGTCTGTCTCCTTTTACCAAGAAAATCCAACATATGATTTGGGGGTTTAAGGTTTTTTTTTTCTTTTTTTTTTTTTTAATGGGGGTACTTGGACTTACGTGACTTGATGAAATAGCTTATCATTTGAATTCAAAGAGATGTGGGTGTGGCAATTCTCTTATGTCTTGGCAGTGATAGCTAATAGACTTAGATTGGCAGCATCCATGAAACTCCATGAAAATGTTTAATATTGTGCTGCGGGGGTGGGTCTTGACACTAAGGGAGAGAGTCCCAGTGACATCGGGCAGGTGTCCTGAGCCTGCATCTCTACAGCCTTCTTTTAGACACTTCCCAAAGAAAGTCTGAAAATGAGGTGATTGCCTGGTACAATGTCAGCAGAAAGGAAAAGATAAGCTAAGCAAGGAGGTAATGTCCTTTCCTCCTCCTGCTCCTTGCAAAGAGTCTGGCATCTTTGCCCTCCCTTAGGGAGCCATTGGCAATCAGTTCCAATAATGAAGAAAGCATTGGCAATCAGTTCCAATAATGGCTCCATTATTAATGAGTACATTTTCTTCCTACGATATGTTTCTTCCTTGATTCTGTCTGTAGGAGTCTTATTCTCCTTACCCCTTCGGCTAGCATTAATTTGTTCAGCTTTTTTTTCTTTTTTTCCTGCCCTTTCTTTTCCCTTCAAACCTTAATTAATTCTGTATATTCTAGTTTAATAATACTTACCTACCTCAGAGGGACATTTTGAAGCTTAATTAATTATTGGGCAGGTATTTTTTTTTTAGTGGCATCTTTGAGCAATCCTTCTTTGCAGCTATTCTGGCAACTTCTTACTCTTTTCCTTCTTCTTTTGCAGGCTTTGTAAACTCTTGTGCACTGTGAAGACTATTAACATTTCTCTTATATTCTTCCACATTGAGTAGCCTTTCCTTGCAGTAAGGTCTGCTTGCTCTGGGTTGATTGGAAAGGGAACCTACATTAATCCTGCTTGTTTGCTTTCCCATATACTGAGTTTCAGAGCCATGGTCCCTGTCCTAAGCTGCTGAAGAAGTGCCACCCTCAGCTGGGATGAGGCTCCTCAAGGCTCAGCTGCCCTGGTGCATAGTACCTGAGCTGTGACGAAATACACAAACCAGAGGGGAATGGAGGCACCGTTTTTAACTTCTTCATCCCTCGTGACATGGGGATTTTAACCAGATGAAACAGACCTAAGGTACTGCCGGTCCATTCTCATGGACAGCTAAGAGCTGTGCATCATCCTCAATCTTCACCTCCACACCTTTGTCTACCCCTCAGCAGCCACTGAAACCACTACACATGATTCTGTAAGCTTTTCAGATTCCTCTATATATTCATGTGACATTTTTGCCTTCAAAGATATAATTTTGTTACATCTGCATATGCCACCACCCCACCACCCTCAGGATGAACCTTTAGGCAGTTTGATCGCAGAATAAATTTTTTTCTGTCACTGTGGAGAAAAAGGATGGCTGAAACATTTCACAGTAATCCCAACCAACGTCCTCCAATCATCCAATTGCCTTCGCAGGAGCTTAACAATGAGAGTGTTTGAGCCTTGAAATAGACATGGGGGGGACTGTGATACAGAAAGGAAAAGATCACTAGTCTAAAACTTTATAATAAATTCTAAGTGAAACAACTTCTTACAATAATTAAAAAGTTCTACTGATATTTATTTTTAAAATATTAGCTAATTCTACACCTCCAGTTTCCTTTGATCTGAGACATCAAACTTCCACAGAACCACCCCAGCAGAAGAAAACATAATTCCACTAGCTGATTATATTAAAGAAAGAGAGAAAGAAGGAGGAATTCTTGTCTAAATACTTTGAGTGACTTCACTAAAATCAGAGGGGATTTTTTTGTAGGCAGCTTTGCTTTTCCATTCTTTTTTGCAGATGCTGCCTTGAGTTTGTCACTTGATTCATGTCAGGTGGTTTACGGACAGTGACACAGACAAAAATTAGAAACAAACTACATTATGACTTGAAAAAAATTCCTGGTGCTTGCATTAGCCTAGTGATTATGCTAAGTTTGGAACACGTAGCACAAGCCACATTTCTGAAATTATGAAAGATTGTAAAAGCAATACATTTTAACTCATGTTTTAACCAAATTATTTTTTTGGCCTGGAGTGTATTCTGAATATCCTGTACAATTTCCGTAGCCTGTGCTACCTCTGAAATCAAAAAGAGAACTACAATGAGAATCCAAAGACTGAGTTTTGCATCTAGGGTTTCGATACCAAAATAACTAGTTTTTTTCTTAGAAAGTGTGGGTTTCAGATTAGCAAAAGAGTCTTTATAACACAGACATGAAACACCTTGAATCTCATTTTGGTTTCCTGTGGGTATCCTCTCCCCTTTCACAAGCCCAGAAATGGAGGCAGTAGGGGGAGGTATAAAAGCACCATTGTGGTTTCACTGAAACCAATGGCCAAACACTGTCTGAGTTCCCACATCAGTTGGTATGTAAATTCTCTGTCACAACAGAGTCAATGTTATTTGCAACAGCTCCTCAGTGAAATTACTAAATGTTTATAGCTACAAATCAATTTAATAAGAAAGACTAAACACTTATTTGAATGTGTTAAATTTACTAATATCCTCTTTCCCATGCCTCCCAGTGTTGTGAGAAGCATATGTTTTGTCAGGTCTACTCTTACTTGAAAGATGTCTCCCAAAACAATAATTAAATAATAATACTAGTTGACATGCTTAAAATTTCCTAAGAGTTGTTGCAGAGTGCTCCAAACTCTGAAGTGGCCATTAAGGAACATTTTTATTGTGCTCCATGCAGCATGAGCATCTGTATTGGGTTTGCATGGCCTGGTATTTGGTAGTGGGGCAGTGTGAGGGGGGAAGGCTACAGGGGTGGCTTCTGTGAGAAGCTGCTAGAAGCTTCCTCCATGTCCTGCAGACCCAATCCCTCATAGCTCCAAAAATGGACATGCTGCTAGCCGAGGCTGGCCAATTAGAAATGGTGTTAGCATATTTAAGAAGAAAGAAAACCAGAAAGTTGCTCAGTATTAATTGCGGCCAGAGAAGAGCAGGGTGAGGAGAGAACATGTGAGGAGAACAACTCTGCAGACACGAAGGTCAGTGAAGGAAGGGGAGGAGGTGCTCCAGGCACTGGAACCAAGATTCCTCTGCAGGCCATGGTGAAGACCACGGTGAAGCAGCTGTGCCCCTGCAGCCCATGGAGGTCCATGAGGATGCAGAGATCCATCTGCAGCCCATGGAGGAGCCCCACAGTGGAGCAGGTGGATGCCTGAGAGGAGGCTGTAAACCTGTGGCAGACCCGAGGCGAGGGGCCCTGCTCCCATGCTGGAGCAGCCTGTCCTTGGAGGACTGTGCCCTGTGGACGAGTGACCCACACTGCAGCATTTTGGGGAGGACTGTTTGCCCATGGGACGGACTCATCCTGCAGCAGTTCACAGGGAGCTGCTGCTCGTGAGATTGGAGCCACGTTGGAGAAGGTCACACAGAAATGTCTCCCGTGGGAGGGACCCCACGGTGCAGCAGGGGAACAACTCCTCTCCCTGAGCAGCAGGACCAGCCACAGGTGATGAACTGGCCATAACCCCCCCTTCCCTCCCTCCTTGCACTGCTGGGGTAGAAGGTAGAACTGGAAGGAGGGGATTGGTGGGGGGAAGGTCTTTTTAAGCGTTTACTTTACTTCTTATTATCTTGCTCTGATTTTGTTAGTAATAAATTCACTTTGTATCTCAAAGTTGAGCCTGTTTGCCTTTGATGGTATTTGATGAGTGATCTCTCCTGGTCATATCTCAGCTCATGAATCCTTTGTTATATTTTCTCTCTGCTCTCCAGTATGGGGGTTAGTGAGAGAGCACCTTTGGAGGGTGCCTGGCATCTGGCCAGAGTCAACTCACTACAGCTTCAAGACACTGTTTTGTTTTTTCAGTTCTATCCTGCAACGTTCCAGATATCTCCTTTAACTCATGCCCAGACCCTGACTAAACCTCTGTCATCAATCCAGCAATCACCACTATGGCTCAATAAAGGTATGCTTGGGATAAAGTGATTTGAAAAAAAAAAAAGATATTGACAGAAAATAATTTACTTTCTATAGGCAGCGTATTTTAATCACAGATTTACTGTTAATCAGCCTACTTATTTCCCCTCTGTTGGGCATTTTTACTATTTTTCATCATATTTTTTCTTCAGTTCTCTATTCACCCTGCTTTGTTAAAGGAAAAAAAATCAACAATTGTAATGCAATGGTACCTACAATATTTCCATTGTGCTACTATTCACCTGCTTTCACATGTAAAGCAATTTTTAAAATGAATAAAAGTAGTGACTTTTGCTTGCTTAATTTAGAATGTAGCAAAATTACATAAAGAGATGAAACCATGTGGGGTACTTATTAAACTCCCCCATATTTGTGTAATTTAGACATTACATAATGTATGAAGGAACATGTCTCATATATACATATTTCAACAATTAACATTAATAACATGTTAATATATTTATGTCTATGCTTTTCCTTTAATCTACCAAAGGAAGTTGGAAGCAAAGCTCATATCACAGTTATTTTCATTAAAGCTACCCTATTTTAAGAAAGGCCTAAGCTTTCTTCAGTGGGTTATGAATATTTTACCTTTCAGCATACACATAAATATACAAATATATGTATTTTATATACCTGCTACTTAACAAATGTTCCCTATCTGGACAAGAAGATATTTCCAGAACATTTGGACTCATTATGATGAATGGAGCCATTGAAGAAGATCAGGTGTTGGGTGATGGAAAACAATGGACATGGTAGGAAACTGATTTGAATTCTGCAGAGATGGATATAATAGCTGCTTCCTCAGTTAAGTTTATATTTATTGCTTATACATTCTATATTTCTACAGTTGTTATTGCAGCTATAGTCTATATTTTATAATGTAAAACCATGCTGAGACTGCTGATAATAGAATTTGATGTTTATATTGCAATGAAGCCTAGAGACTATTCCACTTTGCCCTTGCAATAAGCACCAGGCAAGTGCAAAAATGTCTGTAGACTAGGATTTGAAGATAACTGTGGTGTACCCAGCCTTGTACCCACTCAAATCACATCTGGTTTTCCTGAAAGCAAAATGTAATTTTAAAAGGAAAAGAGAAAAAAAGAGTCCAAAACCTGTGAGCCAGAAGTAAGGAGAGTAGAGCATGTATATCCCTGGTGCCATGGAATGTGACCAGGATGCCCCAGTTTGTTGTCTACATGAGAATGCCACAGCTGCTGACTGAACTAGTACTGCTGGCAGAGATTTACTCCCAACTCAGATAAAATTATACCTAGGGAGGGTCAGAGCAATGCCTCTCCTGCCATAGCTAGAAGAATCTGGAGTCCTTTTATACAAAGTGCACAGACAGTGTGAAAGCACAAGCTCTGCCCCAAGACCTCTGAAGCAACCAGTGAGCAGATGGGGAAAGAGGCTGGTGAAAGCCACTGGTTCAGTAGGACACAGGCTAAGGCAACTTCTAGCACTGGATACTTTTGAGAAACAGAAAAGTGTCTATAAGTGTATTTTACGTATCATTGATCTTATTTTGGAGTAGAGGAATGGATTCTATGCAACATGTTCTTCTAACTCTAAGAGTATTACTTTGACAGTGTATTTAAAGTGTATTTAACAGTGTATTTAAAGGGTGACTCACAGTCCTTGGGTCAACTCGTGTATTCACAGCAAGATCACAATAATCAACATTCTATAGTTTAAATAACAGAAAATACACCAGCAGCACAAAGAGGATGTGAGGCATGAGATTCAGCTGTTAGTCTGGGACTGATGGACCAGTAGTGGTTGGCTGTTTGGGTTCATGGCAGGGCAATGCAACACAACTTACTTAACCACTTGGTTTAATTAGCCAGCTGTGGGACGGGACTTGCCTATGGAAGGTGGGAGCTCTCCACTGACTTTGGGGAAGATCCCTTCTAACCTCAGCTATTCTGTGAAGTTATGTCTCCTTCACTCTAGGAGGGCAGTGCGCTGAGGGGCGGTGCTAGTGTGGGCACACGCTGGGTGTCAGGTACCAGTACTGTGCTGAAAGACCCCTGCAATGAGATCTTTCACTGCTGTCACCCTCAGCAGAGCAACTGGATACAGAAGCTGGGCCACTGTCAATGACCTCGGTCAGCTGTTCTGGACCAGTCACACCAGCCCACGTCTCCATGGGGAGAGAGCTGTCAGCCCCGCCGCAGGAGGCCGGTCCCCCTGGGGCTGTCATCTGTTTCAGGCCTGGTCATCTGTGGCAAGCACATTTCTCTCTCTCTCAGGATTTTTATAAAGGTGCACAGAGAGAAGTGAAAGAGAAAACAATTTCTATTTCTGCTCCTTGTTTTTCCTGTGTGGAATGTGTTTGGAGAACTGTTTACCTGGAGCGAATGCCTGGCTGGATCACGGTGGATTGTCTGGGCCTGATGGCCAATGAGATCCACCTGTGTCTGGACTCTGGAGAACAGGGTCACGAGTTGTGGGTGAGTTAGTTAGATAGAATGGTTAGAGAGAGTAGCATGTAGTTTTTAGTATCCTCTTTTATATAGTATATTAATGTATCACAGCATAATTATAATAAAGAAATCATTCAGCCTTCTGAAATAAGTCAGACATCATCATTCTTCCCATTGGGTTCGCCGACATCTACAACAGTCATCCCTGAGGCACAGTGCTCTTTTCCCAGGCAAGAGTCCCTTCAGTGGGCACTGCCATGGTGCCACCTCCCTATGTCCACACTGACGCTGTATGATTAAGGGCAACAGAGAAGGAACTAACCTAAGAGGTAGTTTTGGAGTTCACAGCTTTTTGAGCAACACCAGCTGGGAGTAGAGGAGAGATGGGTACTGGAAAAAGCCCCAGGCTGCCTGCAGAAATGCAGTATCTGGCCATGCATGTCAGTCTGATCAGTTCTCCTACTTTCTTGGGCGTGTGGCTGGAAAACACCCATCATTAGAAAGAGTAGTAACACGCAAATGATGACACGGCACACAATTAAAATCAGTGTCAATGTTATCAGAAAACCAGCTTGCTTAGGGAACAGATCATACCAGCTGGAAGACAGCAACAGTTGTTTCCTCATGAAAGAGTTGGAAGAAAATACTGTATAGAAAGGTAATAAATATTTGAAAGAAATCATCAAGATATGCTTGCATGACTGAAAGTATCCCAGATCCACAGAGAGAGGAAGGAACACATAAAAGTTTATCTATCTTAAGGAATGGATTAATGAAGATAAGAATCTCTATGAAGATTAATCAATAAATCCAGAAATAAACATTTTTTAATCAATCATTATAGATAGTAACAGCAGAATCTGACTCATGCCACATCTAACTCCTGTGGTGTGATATTCCTCAGTGATTGTAACATAACAAAATCATCAAGGTGAAATATGAAACCACAATTACGTGAATTCAGTTAGATAAGAATCAGTCATTCTAGACATCACTACAAGTCAAAGACTAGGAATAAAGGAGAATGTTGTTTACAAATTAAAGGTCATATTTGCATTTTCTAAGGAAGTTGTTTTCCCACACAGACCTTTATTAATATGGCAACAAGGTCAGGGCTTGCTTTAAAGATAAATATAGCTAAGCTTACAATTTGGTTAACTAATGCAAAAAGGGGATTTAATTTTATTTTGCTAGAGAGTCTCACTGAAATATCAAACTGTAAGTTTTTGCAATCAGAAGCTTAACCTTAGCTGTTCTAGTTAGTTTCTCTGAATTATGCACTTGTTAAACTGTTTATATGGAAATTATACTTACACTGAAGTAGCAATGTATATTACTATATATAACAAAATGTTTGCAAATAATTTGAAAACCACCAAAAGTTGCAGTAGAAGTTTTGATGTAAAATTGACTTAGCAGCATCATTCATGAAAGCACCCAAAAGAATTAAGGTTTGGCATAAAGCACTCATAAAGCACTCAACAAAGAAAATAAAAGAAAATTGAAAATTGATGGTATAAACATATTTTCTGGAATTCATAGAAGTTTATTCACAGCTCTGTCTTAAGCACATAATTTTTATGGACAGTCACATGCAGCAGGCACTAAGAATCTTTCTAATGAGAGTGTCCTCTTGCTCTTTGAGGAACCTCCATTTCCGCCACTAACTATAACACATATCAAAGCAGAAAAACACGTTCTGAGATGTTAATAGTACATTTCTTTGTAAATTTTAAATTGAGGAGAATCATTATTTTCAAAGTTGCACCATTACCATATGTTTTAAAATTTTGAACTGTCAAAGATTTTGCAATCAAAATTCCTTAATAATATTGAATTAAATTGAATTTAACCTCAAATTCTGCAAGCAACAAGCCCCACTGTTACCCTAGTGTCATGCTTTTGAGGATGGCACAGTGGGGTAGAGGGTAGCCATCAGTCAGAATGTGGCCAAGCTGTGCTGAGGCAGCACAGAAATTGCTTGAGGTGCTGTCTCCAACTCCCATTAACTTGGCAGTACCATCCAAAATCTCAAAGTCCTCCTTAGCACTTGTGTTTGAACAACAAGGAAGTACCAATTCCCAAGAACATATCTCCCCATGTCCTTCCACAGGGAGCTTTGACCTTTCCTTTCAGACAATGAGTTGGCTGTGGTGTGTGAGCATGTCATCTCTTGCCTGTATGCCCACAGGTGTACCACTGATTTGAATCTAAAACTGAAGAAAAAGACTACAACTGATTATGTCTAATTTCTTCATGCCTGATGGCTCTGTTCAAAATTTTACTCACCAGTCTTCTTTAGATGCCACCTCTTCGTTCTAATCACAGTCTTAATTTTACAAGAATTTATGGTTCATTAGCTGCAACTAAAATCAAGTCTTGATTCCTTGGATAGTTCACAAAACTGAGGGTAGAGCATTTGAACACAGGGATGGCATGTTCCCCATTCCAAACTGTCGTTAGAGAGGAGCCCAGATGGATCTACAGCCCTTCTGCCTTAAGAAATGACGTGAAGCTTCCATATTTAAGTGAGACTTTTCCACAGAAAGCAGATGTAGAGCTCCAATATTAATCCCCATCAGCCTTGCCTGATCCATCACAAACATTCTTTAAGCTGAACTTGAATCAAGGTCAGAAGTCCATGAGGAAAGAAGCACAAGGCTACTGTTCTTGATTTTATGTGAAAAACACAGATATTCCAGGAATAAATGACAAGGCAAATCACAAGATGGCAAGATTAGAAAAAAAAAAAAAAAAAGCTCTTTGAAATAACTTGAAATAGCTTGATTCTTATTTGTTTGGAATGCACCATAGACAGTGCATTTTTGACAAAAGTAGCCAAAATTCAGAACTTGTTTATAAATGAAACTCTCTTTACATTTCCATGAATAAGTCTAGTAGTATTTGAAGTTTTGGAGAAAGCTAAAAATTTTCTGCTAGAATGGAAAGCAGTTTAATCTTACCCAGGCCCAAAGCCTGTGCGTTATGTAAGCTAATATTGATAGCTGAAACATTACTAGGGCATTAGAATCAAAGCTGGAAGAAATTCAGACCTATAGAGCTGATGTTGAAATTTAATCTATGGATTCCATATTTACCCAGTGTCAACAACAGCTTCTCACATGTTTTCAATGCTTTTCAGTCTATGCATGGGGCGAGTGTGTAAAAGATAGGAACCATGTGGCAAACCATATACTAGCAATCCGTGCTGTACAATGGACAGAAAAAAAGCACTATACACCCTTGATTATCCTATGATTGCACATAAAGATCTTACATATAAGACAACCATCAAATCTACAGCAAAAGAAAGATACATATTTAGTCATGACCACCAGGTTTTTTTGGAGTGTATTGCTTTTAGTACAAATAACAGTTTCAGTTTGCTGTTGCATAAAAGCAGTGGAATATTATCATCTTAGTTCAAACAAACATCTACCACTACAGTTAGGTAGAACAATAGGTAGTTATTAAAGTACATCCATGCTACATACAAAGAGATGGCTAAACACTTGAATATATACACATTGTTATATTTGCATGTATATACATATATATATTATCTATATCTTTGTAGAGAAAAAAAAGAGAGAGTGAGTGACAATGAAGAAGAATACAAATATAGGAGAGAAATGTCAATGCTTTACAATACATTCAGTATATTACCTTGTTGAAAGAAGAAAGAAGGATTTGTTCATGGGTACATTCATAAGGAATGCTCAAGACAGTGATATTTTTTTCTCATTACAATTTTCAGGATTTAAAAGGAAATTCAGAGGGAAAGTTTGAACAGAAATTTGCATGAACACACAACTTTAGTTCTCTCAAATTTCTATTTCCCTTTGCTGGTTGCACTTATGGATGAAGGATGTTGATTTTTTTTTGCTCAGAAACTTTATTCCATCCTCTTCCTAGAACCTTTATTCCATCCTCTTGCTAGAGCCATAGAAATGCTCAAATTTTCTAACTCCTATTTGCATTTCTGTTTGCCTTGAATTTTACATAACAGATGTTTTTCTCCTTTTCCTGTAATGATGGATTATTTGTGTAGTGATGCCAAAGCTAGATGTCAGAATGTTAGACTGTGTTCATTTTGAAGCTTAAGAGAAACTGGACTTTTAGAGTTGTCCTGGATGACATATGTGTCAGACAGTGATAGGACTGAAATTAATTACTAAGTAGTTAATATCCTGAATGGCAGAGATATAACAAGACTTGAAATAATACCTTACAGAAACACTTCAATTACTACAATGTGAAATGTACCTAGAGGTCAAAAGTTTTAAAAATGAAAGAACCTGATCTCTGTTTTGGTACCTAAGGACATGGAATAATTTTCAAAGTGCTCATGAATTTATAGCATGCTAAAACATTCTGAAAATCTGACTGAAAAGTAATTTCTAACATCATTAGGAAATGAAGACTTGGACCTATTCTTAAACATTGGACATAGCATCGTATCACAGTCTACAAAATAACAAGATCATTATGGGCTGAACAGTGAATGTAAGAAAATAGTATTTTCCCATGGTACTTTTGCCACTTGGCCACAGGAGATTTTCCTGTGTCTCAGAGCCACATTGTATAGACAGAAGTAGTTGAACTGTGGAAATAATGATTCACAGATGTGTGAGAATTTGTTGCAGACACTGAGGAAGATACACACACAAAATATGCATTGTGAGAGCTCTACTATCCTTTTCCCTAATGATATGAGTTAAACTTCTGAGTAGGTAGGATTTTACCCAGCAATGCTCTTAGCATAGGTTATACACTATTATTTTTCATCTGGCACATGTGGTGGGAACACAAAGACTTCCTCTCTATTACCACAGCACCTACAAACTGGGAGAAACTGCAGATAATTTCAAACTCACATATTCATGGGCCGATTTTTCATACCAGAGCACATGAGTGGAAAAGTCACCTCAAGATCATGGTCTTTGCTGGCATTCTCCAAGGTCCATTATGCTAGTTGTCAAGCTGGTTATCCATTTTGTAAATGTGCTAAAGATAAATGGGACACTTTTTCTTTCCCCTGAGCTGCATTTTGTTCTGGTGGTTCCCCCACCCCCACCCAAGGCTTGACCAACCTACTTCAGCTCTTTTGATTGCTGCTAGTTTTCAATTTAGTATTGCCACTGGTAAGTCCACAGTAAAATAATCCTGACAGTCTAGTTAGATTTAAACAGGTTTTTAAATTACTAATGTGAGTGTTAACATAGTCATTGTTTGTGGCATTGAAAGGTAAACACGTTCCTTTTCTCCTTTTGCTTTCAGGTCAGAAAACAAAAGTAGTCTCTTCTTCTGCCCAAGTCTCCAGACCAATACTTCTCCTGCACCTCAATTTTCTGCAGTCACAAAACTCATCAAACACCTTTGAGAGATGATCTTTACCAAGGACATTCTCCTGGTCTCTTCTTGACTTTTCATGCCCCTGCCTCTCTGAGATTATAAAAAAAATTTTGGTTTGTCATTTTTATCTCACTGTGGTCAGTGCTTTATCCGTGTCCTGTCTTTCCTTCCACTGCTTCCATATTGCATAATTTTTTTTTTCCATAACAATTAACCATAACAGTAGATAAGGGTACCTAGGGGGCTCTCCCTCTCGGCTGCTGTGTAGCTGCTGGTTTATTTTCCTGTTAATCACATTCCTCCCCTAGCTATGGATCTCACTGGATTGACCATTGCCCCCACAGTTTATATAGTGCCTTCTAGGGAAAAAAAAAAAAAAAAAATCTCTGTACTCTGAATTTCTGAACACTTTAAACACTGGACACTTTGCTATTGAGAGGCACTGTGGGTACAGTGTTTCCTCTAGGTGTTTCCTGCTGCCTCCACCAAGATTCTTCTCCTGTAAAGACACAGAATAGTGTGTGGGGGTGTGTGTTCAGGTGGCAGTTTATTAAATCCAAACACAACTTTAAAAATCAGACCAGATGACTGGCAATCTATAAGCAGCTCTTTCTCTCTGCTGACTGAAATGGGGGAGTTAGGCAATTAGGTCAGATGAAGATGTCTACCCTGTCTAAATTGAGGCGAGATAAATCCCATCAGTGTTACTTGTGACGGATAGTTTTTACTTCAGAGCCATTAAACAACATCTAAAGATATTTAAAAGAACCTTAATAAAAGGTGTTGTGAAGCAAAAAACAACTGCTCTTAACATGTTGTAATTGCACACTTCAGCGTGTCTGGCAGATAAGGCGTCTATTGTTCCTTTAATGCACGTGAGACACATAGCACATTTAATTACCCTGTATGTCAAAATTAATACATATCCCAAAGCAGGCAGTGTCAATACATTTAGTTATATAGCAATTATAGTGCAGCCAGAGCCACTTAATGTACAGGATTGAAAACAGAAACTAAGCAAACATGAAAAAAGAGGAAAAAATCATGGATTAGGGCTTCAAAGAATAACCTTATAACCTTAGGAAAGCAGGAGTTGTTCATTAGTACTAGGCTGCAAGTCCAAATAAATATGTAACCTCTCAAAAGTGTTCAGACCAGCCCCAGAGCCTGTTAGGCCTTGTTGTTTTAGAGACCTCAGAAAGGTGAAGGTGAGCTCTTGACACAATGCTTTTCATTTGAATTCGCTTCCTGCTCTCTCGTTTACTGGAGGTAACTTCCCTTGGTACCTCAGCTGGCTTTCTTCGCACAGAATGATTCTCTATTTGCATTTTGTTTCTAATACTGAATTCGCCTAACATGATTCAATCTTATTTTCCCAGTGGTACCATTAATATTTTAATTTAATCAGAATTTCAGGAACTTGTTTGCCATCCAGAGCAACTTGGTTACCTGTCAGCCTCCATCAGCTTGTCATATTAGAGGTGATTGTTCCTTGAATCTAATCTACTTTAAATGATTTCATTGGGTAGAGGTCTATAAATCATTTCAGAATGGGTCTGACAGATGAAGGCTTAGGTAAGTAAACAAATCAGGCTTGCTTTACTTTAGGCAGCAATGAACTTGGCTTTATCAACTTCTCATTGATTTCTGCATTGCAAAAGGTCAAAAAAATCTCTTTAACATAAGAACATTATTAATATAAGTACAGTATTACAACCAACCATAATTAAGATAAGTCCCAACATTCAGTGGTAAGGCTGACTTAAGAACATTACAGACTGCATTTTAATAAAGCCTGTTATGCAGTTTGAATTGATGAATTAATTTCCAAAAGGTTTACTTTTGTCTTTCCAATCAAAACAGAAATTAACTAATCAAGCGATCCAGAGTCCCTCTGGATTTTGAGCCAAGATTGGAAAGGATAATATGATAAGGCTGCAGCTAGGAGATTAATGTACAGTATATTATTTGGATCTTACAGTATCTTCACATTTACTTACCTAAGACATAGCTAAAAGTAAAAAAAACCTGGTTCCTCTGAAATATGCCTAAGGAGTCAGATATCACATTGGGCTTCACTTTAGACATGCGCTAGGGCTGAGTGATTAATCAGTGATTATCAGTGTGATGTTGGCAATGACAAGGTGATACAGAGAGCAAGCTATGTTATGTAAGAGCATTTTATTATAGTCTTTTGTTGTAGGATTTCAAACAATACTGGCATGTATGCCTTGGAAGAGCTATGTTTCCTTCAGTATAAGTAAGGAGGAAGGATCTGCTTCCCTGCAGATGGTATCAACATGTGATAGTTTGGGGAAAGAAGCTAAACATGGGGGGTAAAAATGAAAGAAACCCCTCATTTATTTAATTAATTGTGTACACAGTTAACTAAAATGTTAATAGGGAAGGTATACGAGGATATCCTGGAACAATTTTAGATGCCTTTAAAAAAGATGATAAATCAACATCTAGAAATTATGGCCTGCATAACTCCCTCCTCCCCCATATGTGTTCTACAAAAATGCAAAGAATGCCTATTTATGTTTCTATTTAGCTTACAAAACTGCATCAGACAAAATATACATTTAGTAATAAGGAATGTTTTCCTTCAAAAAGCAGATTTGGCTGTACTGACACCTCCTGTCACTTCACTGATCAATGGAAGTTAGAGTTATGCAGGCAAACATGCCCATGGCAGTGTGGCACATAGTTACAAAGTTTGAACTCATCAAAAAGGGGCCAATGCTCCTCAATTTTGCATGGCCCAAGGAGATGTTCAGGAGATAAAGGTAATAATTAATATGATCCTAGACATGTTGAAGTAAAATTCCTTCATGTTGATCTCTAAAACACTTCAGAGAATTTAGTTTCATACTGGGCTGACCTTTCTGTTTTGTAGACTTAGATCCACATGCACAACTGTTTCAAAATTGTTATTAGGATTACAAAGTTCATGGATCATAATAGGTGATGTAAAATGTCAGATTAATGAAAGTTAGCGTCTGTAGCCAATGAATTGATGAGGCTGGTGTCACACCTACTTGCTTTGGCACCTCAGGACAAGTTATGAAGAAGCTATTTACAGCTGAAATTACTGGGCAAATTTACAGGAGTTCAGGACATGGCTTAAATGCACAGCTCTAGTTTGTAGAAATTGTCTTCAATGCTCTGCTCCAAAAGTACTAAAACCACTAATAAGCTAGGAAGTGGTGTTGCTTGGGAATGCTTCCTTTTGTCTCAGGCAAGAGCATTGCATTATGTTTTCTAGTTACATCAGTGTGTATTTACAGGTCACTTTGCTGTGCAGTATCAAACAGTTGCTGTGCAGGCAGTGAATTGTGCTGCAGCTGGTGACAACACTTTGTCCTGCACTGGACAATGTTCGTGACTGAGGCTGACATGTAGAAAGAGAACATGAATATTGGCCTGAAAGGACACATCTGTCTCAGCTGCCCAAAGGCTGGTGTCTGCTAGAAAAGGCAGCTGTATGTAGTGATTTATCCCAGTTCTCTTTGATGGCAAAGAAATGCCCTAGAAATTTCCCAGTCATAGAAAGAAATGCCTAGAAATGCCCAGTTTTCCTTCCAGTTATAAAGAGAGCCTGGACCGTGTCTACGCGCAGTAGAATTACTCTTAGCCTGGAAGGATAAAATTGTTGAAAAAGAAGTCCACCCAAAAGATGTTGACTGTCTCAAGCCCACAAACTCTACTTAGAATAAGGGACCATGTCATCAGCTGGCAGATGGTCACTATGGTCTGAACTGAGTCCATGACCTGTCCCTTCAGGTCATGGCCTAACATCAGATATCCCAAGGATTATTAATTTTTTTTACCTATCCTGGTGAATTTTTTTTGTTTTGTTTGTGTTTAGTTTTGGTTTTTTGTTGTTTTTTTTTTTTCTGGTTTTTTTTTTTTTGGTAGTATGGTTAGCACCAAATTACTTCCTCTACAGCACTGCAAGACAAAAAGAGTTTACTGAATTTCTTTGGGAACAAACTCTCTTACCTTGGGTGGCTTCCCAGGAACACTAGAAAGAAAAGGGAAAGCCTTGCATGTGGAGAATACTGCAACATTCAGGCTACATTGCACACACATAAAAACATGATTTTCTTTTGGAGCAGCTTTTCCATCGCCCCAAAATTATCCTCAGGACTAACATTGTCAGTTTCAAATATTTATTTTTTAATTAATAATAAATAAATAAATAAATAAATAAATATTTTAATTATAAGTAATTAATAATTTATTTATTATTTAATATTTATATATTTATCTATTCATTAATGGTTTTGATTATATTAATATTTAGGAATGATGTATTTTAGCTACTTAAGTGCTTCCACCCCAGTTAGATATGCTTTAAGTATTTTAAGTGTTATCACTAGTAAAACACATTTAATTTAAAGTCATAGCTCTACCAACATAAGAAACAGTATTTTATTTAAATGTGATTTATACATGGTAGTGACTTCCAATACTTCTTTCCACCTTTAGTTCCTATTTTATTTAAAAATAGCCATGATTTGAGAAGAGTTCAAATCTTACATAAGAATGTTAAGCATTGAGAGCTACCATGAGACCTCTGGTAATATATATGGCAAGGAAGAAAATACAATCCTCCGAGATTTATGTAGCTACTGGACTCAGCTTTAGCTGGTGGTGAGTCTCTTTTGCAGCTGAATGAAAATGGTTCTGTCCAACATGGGTGTCAGCTTCTGGTGTCTTCTCACAGAAGCCTCTTCTGCAGACTCCACACTGCCAAAACCCTGCAGGACCCCACTAGTGACAAGTCACCAGTCTGATGTCACCCCATTCACTGTTTGTGCCTAACCCATGAGCCAGCTGCTCATAATGTGTTTATCCAGCTGTGTGCTGGACATTTTGTCCAGAAGGATACAGTGAGAAACAGCATTGAAAGCTTTACTGAAATCCAAACCCTTGATCACCTGGGTGGGTTACCTTGTCATAAAAGGATACCAGGTTTGCTAAGCAGGACTTTGCCCTCATGATCCCATGTTGGACAAATGACTGCATTGCATCTCAGGTGTTTTTCAATATCTCCTGGAATAATCTTCTCATAACATTCTCAGCTACTGAAGTGAGACTGACAGGCCTGTAGTTTTTGGGCTCCTCCTTGCTCTTCCTGAAAATCAGGACAATGTTTGCCAGCTTCCAGTCAGCTAAGCTGGGACCTCTCTGGATTTCCAAGAGTGTTCAAAAATGATTGAGAGCAGTCTTACGATGACATCAGCTAGCTCTTTGGGGATTCTTGGAATTACGCCTTATAGATTTGTAGGGATCCACCTGGAGCAATTTCAGGGTCGGCTAAGAGTTGATCATTCTTGCAATTGATATTGCCAATGAAACTGCATATTCAGACATCAATGTTAAATATAATTTGGGAGCGACATTTACCAAACTTTGTCACAGACTGTTCCTGTTTATAAAAGTAAGACTGCTTCCTTTCTGTACAGATTATTTTTAATTAAGCAAAAGTAGCATTTACCAACACTAGTTAAAATGTTTACAATAAAACCCTTTGGTAGTAACTTCAGAATTGCTTAATCAGACATATCTCTTCTGAAACCAGAAACATTCTGACTTGCTTTAGTTTTGTTATTGCCATTCAGAAACATTTGGTGGGAAAGAAGCCTATGTGAACTGAAACTCTAACATCTGATTGTCTTAAGCAAAAGTTAAAATGAAGGTGTAAATTTGTATTTTGGTGTTTTGCATTTTTTTTAGTATGAGATCAGTGAGAGTGTCTAGTAAGGGCCATTTATCACTGTTTTCTATTAAAGACTGTCTGGAAACTTCAGGAAAGTATTATCAGTGAATACACATGAATATACTAAAATAAATAGGTACATGCTTTATGTTATAACTTCTGCTTTCATATATTTCCAATACTTTAAACAAAGTTATGCCTTGGAATTATATTAAACGTATCTAATACGTGTACAATAAATATTTTGAATTCCATCTCTACCAGGCTTAAAATGCAAATCAGGAGGCATATTGTCAATTCCTCAGGGCTAGAGCCTCCTCAGCCTCTTCATTCCAGTGGGAATTTTTCTATTAAATTCACAAGGATTTGGATGCAGGTCCTTACTGCCTTTTTAGCTTTAGACAGCAAGGAGTAAGCTTCTCATTCAGTGGTAAGAAAAAATTATATGGGCTGAGGGAGGTGTTCTTCAGGTTTGAAACCTGCATCTTGATGGTCCAGAAGCCACATGATTTTGATGAAATGCCGAAGTAATTCTCAGATTTCATATGGAGTTTTTATCACAGTGCAAGACCCTGTCAGTTCCAGAGTTTACCAGTGGGAAAACTTGCAATTCATGAGTTTGTTTTGTTCAGTTGAAGTGTCTGAGTGTATGTTGCACAGAATATACAAGGATAATTTTTGTGATACTATTAGCAGAAGATTGAAGCATTTGTACAATACAGACATTTTTAAACTAAACAAATATTCAAAATTTAAAGAATTTATCTGCCCAAGAACTTTATTTCACCCCCATTGGTGTTAATACGAGTCTTCTTTACAAATAAAAGGTCTGTATATTTCTTGGCATGTGAGATCAAACATTTTGAGGAGTCTCAGCCACAGTTATGGTTAACTGGAGCTAAAATGAAGTGGGGCTATGATCACTTAAAAACTTGAGACAGTCATTAAAATCAATATTCCGTATGGCAAATATAAATACTCAAGTTTTAAAAATGTAAATTTGCTGTGGTTTGGCTCTCTTTTGGGTTTCTCGCTTCATAAAATTTGATATTGCATGATTGAAATGTATGTGGAAATAAATTGTTTTCAGCAGTCCCAGTCTCCATTTGAATAACAAAGAAGAAATACTAGTGTTCTTGATTTGAAGCAATTTTCTTTTCTCAATTTGCCAAGGAAAGGGAAGGAGTGGGACAAAAACGATTCCACAATTCTATGATCTTGTTACTATTTTCCTGATGGCACAGATATGAATTAAACTGAACCTAGGGAAACATTAGAATAGTTTGATTCTTATGTTCTCTAAACCTAATGTTGCTATTTTATGATATGAAAGTTTAATGCTTCTTTCCTTTTGGTACCAGAAATAGGACTGTTCTTTCCTGACTGGTATCATTGCAAATTCACTAAGATCAGCTTTTGTGTTAGAAATGAATAGTGAAAGGGTGGAAAACTCAGTTGATACACAGCTCCTGCAGATCTTTTTTAGGTCAGCTGGTTGTAGTTCTCTTTATGTTTAGTTTCAGCTCAGAGGGATTTTTTTTTGTTTATTTTGGTGACTTGTAGTAAGAAAACAAAAACTTTGGGCCATATTCTGCCAATATTTTGTATAGAGAGCACCCAGAGGCTGTCTACAACACTTTCCCAAGATGAGATGATAGATACAGAGATTGGCAGGACGAACTAGATGATCTAATGAGTTTTTCTTTTTTTCCTGTCTAAGGTCTATTAAATAAATTTAAAGAAGAAAGATACTGACACATTTTTCCCCTTGGCCAAAGGATTGAAAATGCTGGAGTGATTACACACAACCTCTGTTTAGCAGAGATAATTTCAATGTGGATTTCAGCTTGGATCTTACAGAAATTTTTCTGCAATGAAAAGGGAAATCATTGGCACCAAAAAGTGTAGATTTCACTGCTTGATATAAAAATTTAAATCTTCTCTACTCACAAACTCTGGGAAATTGTATGTAAGACATCAGAAAAAATGTGTTTTGCAGTATAGTGGATAAAGGTAAGGCCAGGTTATGAATATATTTCAGTTCTTTCTGACTAATAACATTCTGTTGTTTATGATTGAAAAGGATGTGAAAGATTAATATTTAAAGCATTAAAATATAAAAAATAGCAATAACAAGAATAATGTTTGTAAAATGTGTACTTTCATGTTTATGTTGAATGTGGAGCACTGGTGTTGGAAAATTCTTTCTTTAAAGATTTTTTATACATATTTAACTTCTAAGAGAAATTAAATAAGTGACAATCAGAACAGGGATTCTTTGCTGGCTTGTGCAGTCATTTGTTACCTTTGAAAAAAATTAGTTGATAACTCATGATATAATACTTTGGAAAAAATGCCCTTTTTTCAGTGTATGAGCTTTTAGATTTTGCTCAGTAGATTAGTCCCAGACATTTCACATTCCCTAAAATAACACATTCTTCTCTTCTGGTTACTGTGTCAAGAACAAGGTTGCTACAACATACATCCATGAGTAGGTGGTCAGCACAGCAGGCAAATGCTAGGACTATAAGACAAATGATAGGTATAAATTATTTGCAAGCTCAAGTAACAGCAATTTGACTTTTTTTGAGCCAGTAACAATGCCCCCAGAGACGAAAGTGTGAATTTCTGTAGATCATTGCATTTTCATGGCCTTGGCATTAAGTAAAGGTTGCAGCTCTAGGTTTTGAATTTCCCTACTCATAAATAAGAGCCATTTTGGGTTTTACATCTGATTTTTGCATGAAATATGTCTATTCTAATCCTTGCTGAGAAGTCTTAAAGGAATAATAGTGGAGGCTTTTTGGTATAAAATTTCATCTCACATGTTTGCAGAAACATACATCTTTGGTGTTGAAGTTGCAGCACCTATATCAAGGGCTTGAGTATCAAAGCCATCCTCTTCTGTATTATAATGTTAAACAATTTGCTGATCATGACTGACAGGTTTATACAGCTAACATGTTCTGGAGCTGTGGGTGATTTATTCCAGAATAACTTGTGTGATTCAGAGAATTTAACTGCTACACTCTTCCTTCTCATGACAAAAATGAAATGTCTATTAGGACTGACTGCATTCCATTTAAGTATCTTCATTAGAGAAGGGACTTCGTGCTAGAGCGTCTTCAAGTAGCAGCAATGTAGGCACCCAAATTCTCATTGAAGAAACACAGAGAAAGGTCTATTTGTTAATCTTCATCATTAGCCTTTGCAGTTGGAGTTATTGTTATTTGTGTTGGCCAACCTTTTTTTCTTTTCTTTTCTTGAAAGGATCATTCTTTTCCTATGTTCTCATACAGAGAACAAAGTTTGTATACAGAACTCAAGAGACAAAAAAATCCCTGGCATGATGAAAGTGGAAACAATTCTTATAAGAAGATTAGGTATTTGACTTGTATGCCACAACCATAGTAAAGGTGAGATCATAAGACCTGACATGAATGTAAGTTGTATATATTTTTCAGTAATTTTCTTTATACGGGCACTGAACCTGCCCTTCCATATCTCCACCACAGAATGCAATGTTGAAAATTTATATGAGCAAAATTAGGCAGAAGAGCTAACTACAGACACTCAGTTGAAATTGCATCTGATCACATTTTTGTTAGGATTCCGCAGTAGAAATTAACATCTTTGTCATGACTCGGTAGAGTTAATTTTCTTCATGGTAGTTGGTAGGGCAGTGTTTTGCATTTGTGCTTGAAACAGTGTAGACAGAATCACAGAGTCAATCATAGCATCCACAGAATGGCATGGTTTGGAAGAGACCTTAAAAATTAACCAGTTCCAATGCCCCTGTCATCGGCAGGGACACCTTTCACTAGATCAGATTGCTCAGAATTCCATCTAACCAGGCCTTATACAATTCCAGGGATGGCAATAGCACAGGGAGCTGAGCAGTGCTTGCACAGTCAAGTCCATTTCTGCCTCTCACCCCAGCAGTGAACAGGCTGGGGGTGAACAAGGAGTTGGGAGGGGACAGAGCCAGGACAGCAGACCACAGCTGGCCACAGGAATATGCCAGACAATGTGGCCTCATGCTTGGCATGTAAAACTGGGGAAGAGATAAAGGGGGGGATGTTTGGAATGATGGTGTTGGTCTTCCCAAGTCACCGTTGTGTGAGATGGGGCCCGGCCCTGCTGGAGGTGGCTGAACACCTGCCTGCCCTTGGGAAGCAGTGAGTGAATTGCTTCTTTTGCTTTGATTAGGTGCACAGCTTTTGCTTTACTTACTAAACTGTCTTTATCTCAACTCATGAGTTTTCTAGCTTTTCCAATCCTCTCCTCATCTCACTGTGGTCGTGGAGTGAGTGAGCAGCTGGCTGGGGCTTAGCTGCTGGCTGAGGTTTAACCACAACATATATTTACATCAATGCTTGACTAGAGGTCCTAGGAAACTTAAACTTTTGAAGTGCTAGATCCTGTATGGAATACAATAGTAGGCCAAGTGTTGAAGACATGATGAAACAGGTGGATAAAATAACTGATGAGCAGATGTGGCACAAAGATGGGTGTCCATCAAATCCAACGAATCCAACAATCCAACAAATAGAAATGCACATGCACTTACTACTCAATTTGCTAGAATAAACTGGTCTCTCTCAGAAGCCTCCAGCTGATGGATTTGGATGTAGATAGCCTTTCTTCACAATCTTGTTTAACCCACTCAGAAACACATCCATTTCCATAAAATTGTCCCACTAGTTTTTTGCCTGATTTTGAGCTCATGAGTAACCCACACAGAGGATGAGAGAACGGCTGTGGATATTGTTTACCTGTATCTACAGCTTTAAAATATGAACTGACTTCTCCATCTCTCACTAGTCAGTTGTCAGAAGCTGGGTACAAAAAAGCATAGAATTTCAGAACAATACTTTCTCCTGGAAATCATACCTGAATGCAAGGTACTGCTGACATGCTCATTAAATGCAGATTCTCTTGCATGACCATCCTTTTTGTTTATGCTGCTAAGGAAGCAGCAACATGGGTCTGTGACCTAGGAACTTCTAAGAAGCATCTATTTAGAGGCTTCTAAGAAAAGCTTCTCACTTTTTCTAAGCCAGAAGAGGAAATTAGCATCTTAGTGAATGCCTAGCTTCAGTTCTAGGCTAACTGAAGAAAAGTGTTATTGTCTTCTCTCATGGTAAAAGGGGTAAGTTTGCTTTGAGGAAATAAGAACCAAACTTGAAAAACTGTGAGGGAGCAGCTGAAAAGAGAATTGGGTGAACAGCTATCCCCAACAGGCACTGGGAAGTGGAGAGCTTAAGAAGACTCCCAAAGCATTATTCCTGAAGGAAGCTGTGACTAAAAGGCCAGAATGCTTTGGGTTGGATGTTTCTAGCCAAATACATATGCCTACAATATGTGTTACTCTGGGCTCAGTCAAACTATACTCTTTTTGCAGTAAGAAAGAAATGAACAGTTTTTTCAGTTATACATCTCTTTTACTCACAGAAAAGTGTGGGAGAAGTCAGAAGAACCATATCATTTAAAAAAAAGCAGTTTAGGATACCTATTTCAGATGTATTAAATGACACTTTAGACACCTCAATTAAATGCAGATCAATTGTGGTAAAAGACATTTAATAAAAATGATCAGATTGAGTAGAACTAGGAAAAGGAAGTATAAAGGGAAAAGAAAAAGGCCTTTAGTTATCATAGAATGATAGAATGTCTTGGGTTGGAAGGGACCGTAAAGATGATCTAGTTTCAATCCCACTGCTATGGGAAGGGAGACCTTCCACTTGACCAGGTTGCTCAAAACAGCATCCAGTGTGGCTTTGAAAACTTCCAGCGATGGGGCAAACACCACTTCTACAGGCAACCTGTTCCAGTATCTCACCATCCTCATAGTAAATAATTTCTTCCAAATATCTAACCTAAATCTACTCTCTTTCAGTTTGAAGCCATTCCCCTTTGTCCTCTCTCTACATTTCCTTCTAAAAAGTATCTCTCCATCTTTCTTGTAGGTTCCCTTCAGGTGCTGAAGGGCCACAGTCAGGTCAGCCAGTAGCCTCCACTCTTCTAGGCTGAACAATTCCAAATCTCTCAGCCTTTCCTCATAGGAGGGGTGCTGCACCCGGCTAATCATCTTTGTGGCCTCCTCTGGACTTGCTCCAACAAGTCCATGTCTTTTCTTTGCTGAGGTTGCCAGAGCTCAGGATACATCTCTCCAGGTGCATTCTCATGAGAGCAGAGGGGCAGAACGGCCTCCTTGCCCTGCTGGCCACGCTGCTTTGATGCAGTCCGAGACACATTTGGCTTTTTGGGCTGCAAGTGTGCATTTCTGGGTCATGTCCAGTCTCTCACCACCTATATATGTGTAGACAGTTATTTGTACATATATGAAGTTATATTAGGACATATATAAGAGGAGAGAGATGATGTAGGTTAGGTAATTTGAATATTTTTTTCCAGCCAAAGAAGGAGAAACAGACTAACTAAATTTGGCAAAAGTGAAACTGTGAGAAAATAGGACAGCTATTCTAAAGTATATCCAAACAGTAATGACAAGAGAGTTATTTATGCTGAAGGACAAAATAGGAAACAGAATATTTGTTTAGAAAGTGTCCACAGAGAAATTAAAGAAAGGTTTCTGATTATTACAAGAATTTAACTAAGAAAGACTCTCTGCAATTACAAACCTATCTAGTTTAAAGTTTAAAACACCTGATAGATTTCTTAAGAACTTTGAATGATGTGGCTTTGCCTATTATTTTAATGCTTTCTAGCTGATCCAGTCTTAAGCCTTGGTTTGTTTTAAGTTTTATTTTAGAAGCTTTCTGGCTGAAGGCTGTTGTAAAAAAAATTATGGCCACTGTCAAATTCTCCACAAACTCCATTATTTTTACAGCACTTCCACTGTTTTGTTTTTGTTTTGTTAAGTTTTTGAGAGCAAGTTACCCAAGAGAAGGAAGCCATTTCTCCCTTGCCTATTCCACTTATCCCTGTGCACGAATACAAAGGCCAGCTGTAGTACAGACCTTAGGAGATTTATAACCACTTTGACCACAATAGTCGAAGAGCTTTTTGAAAATTCGTGGTTTCATCTCTAATTACATCTTCTGCAAAATACCCTCTCTCTTTTGAGAGAAACCTTAGATTTTGTTGGTAAAAAAGAAATGTTTTGGTTAGATCTATTTATGTTAGGAGATCCCCTCTAAATAGAATTTGGATTTTCAAAAGTATTGAGCATTTTTAGTAGAGCTTTAAGAATATGTGCAGTAACTTAACATAATCCAGATTTAGAAGAACAATATAAAAACATGTGAATACTATTAAAGTGTATCTATTCTACCTTCAATGCTTGTGGGTTGGTATCTTTTCTAATGTTTGAAATTGCAGATAAGCCTTGGATTTTCCCACTGGTTTCTACTTAGGAATATGAAGCATCTTCCAGATTTTAAAACAGATCTCTGGCCAGTTCAGACAGGCCTTCAGGTAGAAGATAGAATGTTTGAGCATGGTATCATCCTATTCCCAGTTTATCTCCAATTCCATTGCCAAGGCACATTCCAAATCTTTCTCAGGACTTACAGAAGGATCACTTTGAAGACAGTTCGGACCTCTTTCCTTCCATGTCCAAGCACTCATATTTCTTGATCTAAAAAAAGATGTTTGGGTATCAATTTAATTATAAAGACTATCATTTAAGATTTTTGTTATAGCTTATTAATGAACATCTTGAATTTTCATTAAATTCAATGAGCTTTGAATTACAGTGTCTCCCCTAAACATTCTAAGCAACAGTCAGCAGCTGAGGACATTCATGCAGATGATGTGCCAAGAATTATGATGCTCCTCAACTCCTTGTCACATTCCACCTCTGCCCCACAGTGGCACCCTAGGATGGCTGAACTGTAAGGGTGGATTTTTGTCTTGCTTTTGTATCTTCGCCCTCTGTAGATAAATATTGAGGGCTTAGCCCTCCATTTTTGTCTCCCCTCAGACGTTTCCAATATCTTTGTCCCATTTCTGATGGGGCTTCCTCGCGGGGAAAAGAGAAGAGTTTTCAGCTATACATTTCTGGGGATGTCAGTAGTTTAAAAGCCCCCTGTTCTTGTGAAATATCTTCTGCCTGGATGCAGGTGAAACATCACTGCAGATCCAGAATTCACTGTGAGCACAGCTGGAGGGAAGTGATGATTCTTCCTCATTTTTCCCCAGATTTCTGGAATAAGAACATGCTAAAAAGTGTGGAGATTCTGTTCTTTTTGACACAGTGTATTTGAAATAGTCAGATTTAACCTGTTAGTGAATAATAAACATCTGCAAGTTCATGTAGCAAGTACATTGTAACTTTAATTCATTGAAGAGAAAATAATTCTTTCCCTTTAATTTGATGCTACAGTGCAATAGTCTTTGCAGGAACATCATTCCTCTGCTATCTGTCTTTTCATGGTGTTTAACATTCTGCAAGTTTTCCTTTTTCCTGCTCTTAGCTGAGGTATAAAAGGTTAATACCTCTAATTGTACCTCATGTATATATACACATATATTTATATCTATATATGCCGTGTCTCACTTTGCTACTGGTGCCAAGCAAAATGTTGGAATCCATTCAGTTTTCTTCATATTCATTTTCCTGCCCACTTAACAAAATTACATTCAATGAGCTGTGGGAGAAATTCACATCAACGGGCATGTAATGCAATTTCTGGTATATATGCAGGAAGAAAAAATCCTACATTTTCTTTCATTTCTGTCAAAATCAATCAAATTGTACTGAACTGAACATAATCTCTTAAAAAAAAAAATCACCGAGGCATTTCCAGTGAAATAAGCCTCTCTTACATGGTAACATGCACATATTTAAGTGGTCTCTGTTTTATTTTTTTTTAATCATGCCTAATTAGTTTTTTTTAATCACCCACACAACTAAGGCTCTTGCCTGCATAATTTATGACATAGAGGGGCCGGTGTCAGAAATCAAATGTTGTAAATTAAAAATAACAAGTTTGAGACTAGTGATTCAATTAAAACCCTAGAAAACATTGGATTATGCATAATTGAGAGCTTGTATGCAGAGATGCATGTCATGCTTGTCAGCTTGGATGGGAGGATTGGATTGGAGCTGTCAAGAGCATTTAAATCAACTCAGTAAAAAAATTAGAAAACAAAGATGATATTTATTATTAACTTCCAGTGTTCAAAAATAAACTGAGAGGTATTTAAATTGAATGCTTAGATGACAAGGCTTTATTTATAGCAGAAGTTATAAAACTCAGTAATAACCCTAGCTGGCACAGATGTAAAGATACTACTGTGCAGCTGAGCTCCAGCCTGCAGTGTGAGGATTCAGCAGTTGGCCCTGAATCCGATCCAGCTAATTGAAAGTTATGTTGTAAATGAAGAAATCCAGATTCTTGAAGGGAGCTGTGAATGACCAAATCCTTATTTTCCTTTTCTTCAGTTTCTTTTCTTCCTCCCACAGACTGATGATACCCCATGAAACACTTTATGACCCCTGAGAATATGCAAGGACTACATTTTACCAGCTAGTAATGATATTTAGTAGGAATACCTGAGGAGTGAAAATCAACATCTTCCCACCTCAGCCTGTAAGAGCTCAGAGTAAGTTTCAAACTTTATTTAAAATTGCTGAATCAGCAATAAATGGCACTGTTGAGAGTAAACTTTAAAGCTAGCCAGGATACTTCCCACATTTGAAAATAAAGAGCATTTTCATTTCTAGCTTGAGAAGAAAGACTCCAACAAAACAAAATTACAATTCTCAGGACTACAATACATTTGTCTCTAAACTGGGATCACAAAGGCTCATCCTAGCCCTCAAAAATACACCAAAGAACCAAATGCTCAGGAAGCTCATTTAGTCCTTAGCCCATATCAGACACATAAAATTAGGCTGTATTTTTTAAAAACAGTTTAGTCCCTAATGACATGGCCTTTTGGAATTACTTGAAATCTCATTACAAGATGCCCTGAAATGCTGAATTTTGTTTGTTTGTTTATTTTTGTTTTGCTTTGTTTTTTTCTTTTATACAGACCCTTTTCCCTGGTTCTTTAAGCAAGTCCTAAGACATGAGATATTTTTCCCATGAAGCTTCTGCAAATCTAAATTTGCCAGCATACCCTGTTTCCTAGCAGAGTATCTTACCAATCAAAACAGGAATGCAAAGGGGTCACCATGAGCTTTAGAAAGCTTTTTATCAGCTCAGTGAGGTGATACAACACAGTGGCAATGTCAGACTTTTTAATGATTTATTACATTCAAATTTAAATATAAATCTAGGGGAAAATTATTGCCTCAGGAAAGGCAAAAAGGATCTCCAGAAAGTGGAGAAAATGATACAAAGAGTTAAATTCTTCTCCTTTGGTAAGCCGCTAACCACTGACATCAACGGGCTTTGCGAATGCACATCTGAGAATGGAATTTGGCCATAAGTGAGGTGGAAAAATGATTGATGACTGCCTAACAGTGGAGGACTTGAATCAACAGTCACATAGCGGAGCTGGAAGTTACTCAGTTTACCCTCAGCAGATTTCTGCTGATTTTCCCCAGGAGCTCAGGGGCAGGTGGAGAATCTCCAGAAACATGGTAGCTCTTGGTACCCAGCTACACTCGATGAACATGAGCCCTAAACAGTGCCACTGGAGACAGCTTTTTTGGGGACATGACCATGGAAGGAACACACCACAGGGGCAAGTCGGGCCACCTGTGGTGTACGCTATGCAGGGAGTGCAGAGCAGCCCTAAATTTGGAAAGCAAAGCAGAGGTGTACTTAGGCAACTTCCAAGGATTCTAGAGGGATAATAGATAGTTAAATCTCCTTAGTGAATCTAGAGATAAGATTTTAGTGGTTCATTTTTTTAAATCTCAATTGGCAATTCCAAATCTTTGCTATACTAAATTCCTCTTATAAGCTATGATCACTTGGTAGCATTTACATATACTATCTTTGTATCTCTTTCATCATCTTTCTTTGATGTTTTATTAGTTACAAGGTTTAGCCTAGAAAAGCCTATGCATTCCTCTCTACTTAAAAAAATTAAAATGTGAAAGATTTTAATTTAAGCCATTCTGAGAATTCTCCAAAATATAACAAGACTATAAATATAAGAAACAGTCTTATGTAAGCAGAAGAGATGAAGCAGTGGTGTATGATTTTTACTGTATTGAAAACTGGAGCTTTATTTCTAAAAGTTTAAAATAATAAAATAATTTTCCATTTTTATAAGCAAAATCAACTAAATGAGGATATTGTGTAAGTAATAGGAGAACTGCAAGTGCCTTCCACATTGGCCTAGCTTTGCTCTTATTAACCTCTAAAATTTTTCTTACAAACTTCAATGGGACTAGAGTTCAGCCAGAGTCCCTCCATTTATTAACTCTGATGCCTGGGAAAAGGATCAAACTTTTGCCATTTTTTGGAGGAACTGCTGGTGTCAGTAAGTTAATGTGTAATATAGAAAAAAAAGTTAAATTCCATTTCTGTTAGAGCAAAACCCACTATCAGAATTCCCCACTAAAAGATAAGCAAGCCATTTTCTCCTACACCAAAAATAAAATGAAAGTATTTCATTCAAACTGACTTTCTAGACTTAAAGGAATAGAAATTAGAGACTTTTTTTGCAGGCAAAAACATTAATCATTAATACTGTTCATTGTCATGGGACTCTTCTCTTTACTGTTTTCTACACTTCCACTTCCCACAGAAACTAAAAGTTCTTGTGTTTTCCTCATGGACTAAATCAAATGGAGGGATATTTTAAAGACTATTCTGGCAATTTAAGTTTGAGTAGATGCACCCTATAAACATTCCTGGAAAAAAAAAAAGCTGAGCACAGATTTCTAGTATGAAAAGGCAGGAAGCAGGCTGGCATGATGAAGGCTGGATGTGGATGACAAAGGCTTATGAAAATGGGGAATGAGATTGTGGGTCTTTCTGGGCAGTTTCTACATTTCATTCTCGTAGATTAAGACTTCACCCTTTGCACTTGGCTCCTCTACCTTTCATCACTTTCACTGCTTCTTCAAATGGAGCATGGTGTTAATAATGCCAAGGTCATGGCATTTATCCCCATATGGACAACTCACTTAAGAACTGAACTTTATGATCCTTGTGGGGCTATTCCAACACAGAATATTCTGTGATTCTGTGATCTGCAGGTCTGCGCAAAGGAAGTGAAAGTCAAACCCACCTGCAGTCTGCCTTGTGTTAGAGACTCTCTAAAGTTTTTCAGATTTTCCCTGACTTGAATTTTACTCCTGGTAGAAACTGTGCTGAGTTTCAAGGGATGAGATGTGTGAGAGTGTACAAAATTTTCATTTGGTCAAATGGCAAATCTGATGTAGTTGGATGGACCTCCATCTAACACTCTGTGCCTCTTCTCTTTGACTTGGAAATGTTTTCCACGAAATTCAGTGTGTTGCATAGGAAGCCCCATAAGATGCCACTGAAGCATTTTGTCTCAGCTTTCCATTCTCTCCTTGGCCTGGTGAAGTGCTGCCTACACTGCTGTTTGAGCACGTGTAGGTTGACCCCAGAGCCACACGCAGGTGTGGGCTGGTGGAAAGGTACTAGGGGTGGTCCAAAGCAGAGCCAGGGATCATGCAAACAGTAAAGGAGCGTGGGCTATGCACAAAGCTGTTATTTCCACCTCTCAGCTAGCAGCTCAAACATATCCTCAGAAAATTTAACTAGAGAAAAACGAGTTTCTGGATGCTGGTTATGCATAACCAAGAGGCAAGACAAAGATCAAAACTGAGTCACATCAGGACACTTGTAGAGACAGAAGTTTTGTTTCCTGCAGAAACTTTCAGGGAAAGAGTGTGACCAGTGCCTGGCAGGTCAGGCGGCAGCTTAACAGAGCTTCTTGGGGTTACAGCCATGTGTAGAGAAATACATATTTTTTCCTAATTCCTGCTAGAGACACCTACCTGTCTTTCTAGATGTGGTCTAACATATCTAGAGAACATTATTAGCAAAAGCTTAGGTGCCATGGGAAGACAACCATCTTCCCTTGGGGGGAGGCAGTAGCTCAGCTGGGGCTTTGAAGATCTACATTTTGGACTTAGATGTTTACAATGGCTGTTAGGCTCCTAATTCTTTTAGTGGATCTAGGCCATATCATATAGGCAAAGCTTGGTGGAGTCAGCTAATTTTTTTCTTAGAAGTTCTGGGTTTCTTTGAAGCTGAAACTCACAATGGAACTAATTATAACTTAACTGTAGTTGTCTGCCTAATGCCTTATAATATTCTTGTTTGAGACATTATGTACATTTTTTTTGTGCATTTAGAAGTGTAGCATCACATTCTTTCCAACTGCAAAAATTAAGAGTGTTTGTGGGGCATATGAATTCTGGTATTGGACGGTAGGTGTAGAATTTTGTCATAAAACCATAAAAAGACATTTTTTCTGTTGAAAAGCTTAAATTTCTGCTGATCATCAAAAAAAGAAAAAGAAAGAAACCAAACAAACAACATTTCTATTAGTTCATGTTGGTCATATTTAATTAATAAAACACATTACTTAATGGGTGTAAATAGTCATGCAAAGATATGTGTAATAACTATGTATTTTAGTAACTTTGTGGTAATATCCTAAACACAGATTTCTATTCAAGGCATTCAAAACCTGGGATTTTTGACTGAATCATTCACAGACTGTAAGATCAGCATAAACTGATTGCAGTTTGACCTTATGTACTCAAATGCTCATCTGGCAGACTGTGAGAGAGAAATTCCCATGATGTGACTTTACTCACTCTGAAAAGTGTGAATCCAAGAGATTGTGGGAGAAATACTTAATCAGAGGAATGAACTTAAATGTTAGCAGACTGCTAGCTTGCCCTTTTTGATTAGCCAGAAATCACTGCATTGCATTAACTTCATTCCTCTTAACAAGATACAATATAAGGCTAATGTCATATAGGTAACTAAATATTAACCATTGTACTAGTAAATTTTTTCAGGAGACAATGAAAAATGAATCTCAATGTAGTGTTGAGGAGTTAATTGGGGCTGCCCCATTTCATAAGACTCGATTAAAAAGAAAAAGGAATTGCATGATGAGAAGTAAAGAAGTTAGAATAGAGAAGACCTCAGTAATAAGAAAATGAAACAAGGGCTTGAAAATGCAGGTTCCAAAATCCCAAATCATCCAAAAAAAAAGTAGTAAGTGAAATCCCCAAAATACAGGATCAAAAAAACATCAAAGCAAGCACGTATACACTGCCAACAATTAGAACAGTATTAATTAGCAACAATGTTCTTTAATCTATAAATAATAAAGTGATCAAACGTTCCCACAGAGAGGTGTATAACAATACATAGAATTTTACAGTCATAGGTCAAAAAGTCTCTTTAAAATCCCCGTGGCTAATTCAAACATTCAGATTTAAAGCCCTGTTTATAGTTTAGTTGAGAGATCACTGTGAAGTGGAAGAGATGTCAAAATCAGACCCAGCGCCTCAGACAAAACACATAGCACACAATAAAGAAACTGCAGTCTCTAACTCTTTGTAATGAAGGAAAAAGGTACAGCAAGGAAAAACCTGCAGTAAGACAGAATCTATGTTTTAGAAGAAACCTAAAACATCCACTAAGACAAGGAGTGTACTCAGCATATCAGGAGTGAGCTGTGCCATCTCACTGAGGGTTATGACAGGTGATCACAGAGCTGTAGCAACACTAACATAGATATATAGATATCTGTGTATCACTTTATACTGTAGGTCAGAATACTTAGAAATATTCTTGATCAAGTTGTGTTAAAAGATTTATATAATTAAGCCATTCGATATTCTGATGAGCTAAATTAATATTGCTATCTTCATTTAAATATTAAGTCAACTGAAACAGGTTAAATGAGTAACATAAGGTTATTTTGATCTCATATTCCATCCATAAGACTGCTTTAGAATCTGATTACTCAAGTAGTAAGGAGATTTCTTAATACTCACACAAATTTATTAAGAGTTTGTTTCTAAAATTTGACTTTTTGCCATTTTGGAATACACTAAAATCACAGAACATTCTCCATCTACTACTTGATTATTTCCATACAGGGTAGAAATCTGCAGTTTTCTTTACTGAATCATGCACTGATTTTTTTTTCCTGAACACTTCTTCACTTTATCAATCTTAAAATTTAACTGCGACCTCCAACGTGTTGTGCTCCTTTCCAGACGGCTTATCCTGAAGACTCAATGAATGCATTTGCAATTATTTTATTGAAGTAGTTAATAAAAACATGCTTCAGTAGGCAGTTTATAATTCCTCTTGCAATAAACTTCCACATCCAATAACTGTTTCACCACTGATATTTTCCTAGTTTGTTCAAGAAATCAACTGTTAGTAACAGAACTAAAGCACCACTGAATTCAAGATAGCTTTACATTACAGAATGGTTTGAAGGCAAAGGGGATACAAACTGACAGAAATATATCTCATTGAAGCCTTCTTGGCATAAATATATCTCTCTGCTTCTCTCTTATTTGAACTGATTAGCCCTTGGAAGAAATTCTTCCTATTACTCCCCAGGTATGTGAACTTATGCCACAATTATAATATACTTTGACAGAAAACATATATTTCATACATAACACAGAGTAATTAAACACACATATATGTACTATATATGTTATCTGCATTTATGTATAAATGTTGAGTAAAGTTACTGCCATTTGTAATTTTCATAATTTTCATGAATTTCATAAGATTTACAGTCTTTGCTAGATTTAAGAAGCTAGCCTTTATCATATACCTGGATGACCATCACCTTCCATCTTAGTGTTTATTTCACTTTTAGCCACCACAATCAAGTTCAACATGCAGTGACTTTATGTTGCAATGTTTGTGACAACCCATTATCATCAATATATTTTGTTAATTTTAACATTGCTTTACTACTGAGTACATGTATCCTTCAGCATCTCCCTCCAAAAGTCAAAGCCCTTTAATAACCCAGTTTTTCTTTTCACATATTGCAAAGTAATTAGTTCTTTTTAGATGGGTCATCAGGAGGCCTGGCCCATACAGGCTTCTTAGAGCTCTGGGCTCAGGGCTTGTTAGACCCTCCATGCTCTAGTTTGCAGTGCATTTCTCCTCAGCAAAGAGAACATCAGGCTCCTCTGCTTATGAACAAGTGCTGCCCTGTAGCAGCTTTCTGCTCTCAGCTTTTTTTAACACCTTTCTTTTTGATGGTGTGTGGCTCCTCTTTAAATTTTTTTTTAGTTGAGCAAGATTTTAGCTGAATTCCTCGAATTCTCTTAGCTGTCTTTAGCCAGAAAAAACATTTATCTTCTTATCCACTTCACAAAAATCTTCTTCACCGCTGCAGTAAGAGCACAAGTGAATCTCCTTGTAGACACAGATGTCATTTACAGAGCTGTTCAGCAGTTTTGGGGCTTTGGTTCTATGTTCTTCATTTTCTCCATGGTAAATTGTATCCAAGCTCTAAATCTTGCTCCTTAAGTAATGCTATTCAGTCGTGTGCTCAAAACCAGGAATGTTGCATCTCAACAGTGGTTTCAGAAATAGGCAGACGCATGAGAACAATTTAGGCACAAGGGGTTTAAGTTTGCCAGTAGCATACACTGAAAAGAATGCCAAGCAACGTTTAGCCATGGCCTTTTCTACTGACTTTACCTACAACTCATCCCTGAAGGTGAGGATGGCTCCCTTTCATTGTGTCCTAGGCTCTTGTGGGCTAGGAACACTTGGAACAGGTATATTTTTTTATATTTTTCCTCTAGAAAAGTGAGACTGAAGAGACTAGTACAGCTGGGCTATATGATACATGTACTAGCTTACCATTACTAGTTTTCTGTAGAATTGCAGGTGGTTCACTGCTTGCAAACAATGCAATCCTCAGTGCTGATAGCTATAATGTCCATGGGGTCTGCTAGCTTTACATGAAATAGCAGTTCTCTGGCACGATGTGGTCTACAGTTTTTAGCTTATGCAAGTGATCCTTTTTTATTTCTGAGTTTTCCACCCAGGGACTAACTAATGATTATTTGGATCATTTTCTACCCGTCTTGCTGTCTGCCCCTTCCCTGAACTGTAACTCTGTACAGCAAATACAATATGATTCATGGTACATAAATGAGCCATGAAGAAGAATTATCTGTTGCCTTTAAGTGAGCAAAAAGTAGGTTTGTGTTATTTTACAGTAAACATCAGAAAGCCGCTCAACAAAAAAGCATTTATTTTTCTAATGACATGTAATTTTATTTACTGAAAAGAGGACATTATCATGTCATCTTCATTTCAGTAAGATTTCCCCAGGTAAAATCTTACATTGTGAGTGTCTTGAAGTTAATTTCAATTTCAGAAAAGCTCATTGGTGCATTCCTCAATATTGATATGTAAGTAAAGGAACATCCTTTACAATTTTAATATTATGCATAGTTTAAAGATCCTTATGCTAAGGAAACCTTGGACATACAAATTTAGAGTCTTTTTTAGAAACTTGGATTTTGGATGGTTATGTGAACATTGTAGAATGTCATGATGGAAAATTATTTCCTTCATACTTTTGTAAGAGACTAGGGCCAAGGTTTTAAAGCTGTATATCAAATTGTACAAGGATGAAGTGGGATTATAATTCATTTTGTTAGAGCTGGAAGTAAATCTTGACAAGACCACAAAATATGCAGGTGAAAATAAAAAAAAAGCTTTCTGCTTCTTTTTCCTCTCTGTAGTGAAATTCATAATCAGGTGAAGACAGCATTTTCTGTTCACTCTCTGACTTATGTTAACTAGATGTTATCCTTCTTTTTAAGACCTTAATGTAATGATCCTTAGTTCAGTTCTGCAGTAAACAAAAAAAAATTGCAGTTTTCTGTGTTGGGAAGGGTTCAAGTAAGTTCATGCCTTTTTGCAATTGTTGTTGATGGTTACATAGCAAATATATAGACAGATGGACAGAATATTTACAGAAAGAGAGAGAAACTGGCAATTGCAAGCATTTGCTTAAATAAGCTGATTCTCATCTATCCAGGACACAGGAATGTATATCACGTAATTTCACACCTCAGAATATATTGAGACTTCGGTAGAGATGAACAGTGCATAATCTACGTGCTGTTTAAGAACTTGCAGAATAATGAATGCTTTTTTAAAATAATGAATATATTTGACAAAATGAGTTTGTGCAGAAAAAGTTCATGAATAGACAGTTATATTCAGCAAATATGATTTTTTAATGAATTATTAAACTAGGACTAGTAAATAGTTCCCAAACATGGAACTCTAACATGAGGCTTTTACAAGGAGACTCTTCCTCCCAAATATTGGAAACATCCGTTTGCAAAGCAGTCATTTCCTGGTCCAGGAGAGAGTTAACATATAAAAATTCCATCATTTAATTGTTCATGGAAATATTTTGCACAAAGCACTTTTTGCTCAGGCTACTTTCCTTTCACTCACTATGAAATCAAGAGTAACAGAAGTTGGACAAGCTGATGATCAAAGTTTAAATGTCGCTTGTAGCATCCCAGAGACCTCAATTTTAATTCTGCCCAGTGTGATCTGTGACATTTCCATTGTCTTAAGGAAGCTTTGAAAGAAAAGAGAAGAAAACTCACTGTCAGGAAATAAGAAAAAAAACCCAGCAAAATCCTAGTTTGAATTAAAATGTAGATTAAGAATAAAGAGGGAACTAATCATTATCTTCTGCTTTGCTGCTGATGGCAACACAGCTAAATAAAGATAAGTACCCATTTAATTGCATTCCTGATTTTAAGGTGCTCCTGTAGTCTCTAATACTACAGACCCTAAGCATGTCACCATCCTTCTTGTAGGTATACACATAACTCCCCTTCAAGGTGGCAAAGTTTTATTCACAATATTTTAAATATCAGCAGCAAACATTAAGTGAGGGAGATCTGTCTATGGTCACTAAGGTATAAGTTTATTTCACCTATTTTATACTTCACTGAGACGCTCAACCTAGTACAGCAACTGCCCTTTTGTAGAAATGGGCTCAGTAGCCCTCTCTCCTGGCACATTTAGACAAGAGAAATAGATTTTTAGTCACAGAGGGTTTTTATGTGTAGAGGACTAACTCCTTATGCTCTGGGATGCCTTTCAGCTGGAGACCCTCTGTGTATAAAAGTATCATACACTATATGGACATCAAATGCTTCTCCAGGCTGCAATGCATGCCACTCATTTAAATAACCTAGGTTTTTTACCTTGCTCTCTTGGGCACCACAGCACTGAAATCATGCTGAGAATATTGCTCCACTGCTCTGTGGTAAGGCCAACTCACTCAGATAAATGGTAATGAAGCAGAGGGCTTCTCCAGCTCTCTCATTTCTGGGGCCTACTTCCTCACGTGTCAAGTCTTTGCTTTTTATTAAACTAAAAAGGGAAATATGTGGTGATGATAGGTGACTATGTGAGCTCATGCCAACTGATACTTACTGATACTGAAATCTGAAATCACCATAACACTTCAGTTGTTGCTGGCAGCTGTGACTGGAAGTCTGTCAACCAAGGGGACAAGAAATAAATTTTTTCCTCTACAGTTGCTGCACTGCAGCTGAGAATGATGTAGTGGAAGGATACTGGTGCCTCTGTGTCACACTGCCTCTGGGACAGGGGCAGGCAGCATTCCCACTGCAAGGCTTCTCAATGCACATTTTCTGGACTGCTTGGGTAGCTCAAGCATACTTGCAGGCACACAGCTTTACAGAGGAGCTGTTTTGCCTACTAGCAACACTTGGAGTTTTATTAATCTGTAAGATTTTGTAGCTGGGGAACAAAGCTTTTTCCCAGGCTCAAATGAATAGTTCTTCCAACTTTAAGACGGGTATTGGCTGCAATAAAGCAAGAAGGTTTTGGCCCTTTCTAGTACCAGTGATAAAATATTACCAGAAAACCCTTAAATTCACATTCATACTGATAACACATAACTGCAATCAGCCTTGAAAAAATTTGATGTTAGCCTTTGCTGCACAATATGGGTTGTTTTCCTTTAAAAAAAAGAAAAAAAAAAAGAAGCTCAAGCTTTCACGCTGTAAATATTGAATTATCATTAATATATTAGCACAGAGAACTTAAGCCCTAAGACCTTCAGTGTCTTTGCTGAAGTCAGCATCTCCAACCAAAGCCTCTTGTGTAAATCCTTTGAAGTTATTACTGCTCTGAAGTGAGGAGAGAAACCAGGATTTTAAAGGGAAAAACCCCCTATGTATTCAGCTGGCAGATGAGTTCTGTTTTGGGAGGCTGTAGGAGCAGGGTGACAACACATGTGGTGGACAGCACAGAGTGACAGAGTACTGTTGAGGACTCATTGCCAGCTTGTATTAATGTGTGCTGCCCTATGGAAGTTGGTGGAGCTCACAGGCTTCCACCACCTGTGCCACTGTACCTTTCTACTCTGATCTCACCTGAGCTACTCTCACTTCACCTCCACCAAGGATTCCTCAGAGACAGAGGAAGATGTAAAGGTCTATACTCCTCTCATCCAGGCCAGAGGTCTGGAGCCTGATGGTTGTCACAACTTGAAAGAGCCCAGTGAATGAAAGAGGGATTAATGGAGGACACCTGTAAGGAATATATGTATATTGTCAGGCTGGTAAAAACTGCTGCAGCTCCTAACACTGTCCACAAAAACCTCCTTTGCACTCTGAGTTCAAGATGAGAGTTTTTGTTGCGAGACTTGGCTGCATCTTCCATCTTCATTAAGTTCTTAGTTTTCCAAAGTAACATTGATCCAGGTTGTTGCTTTTATGAGAAAAATAAATGAAGACAAAAGGAGTATCTGAGTAAGAATCCAGTGAGAAACCATCTCTTTTTCAATAGAGCAACAGTTCTTCACTTTGTTGGAGGGATCCAAACAGGTCTCGGGCAGATGAGATATGAAACTGTTTCTAGCGCTTGGAGTAAATGAACTTCACATGCAAGTAGAGGCAAACGGCTTTTTTTTGGTGGATTCATTTTGCTTCTTAATCCTTTCTATCCTGTAGTTACACAGCACAGAACTAACCAGACATTTGAAGAGGATACCAGGGGAAATATAGCTCAGTACATTATATAAACCCACAAGATACACTAACTTATTGAAGATTCTGCACAACTTTGTGGGAAAATTTGTACACAACATCCTTTCTTGTTGTTTTAAAAGAGAAAGTTTAAGCTTCTGTCTCTTAGAAATTACAGCAATTGGAATAAATCTTTTATGTGCTGGCCGTGAAGTTACTAATTTCATCTGAAGAGCTGAATAGCATTCTCCCTTTGTGTAAGTGGTAATTAGGCAAATAGAGCTGCTCATTTTCCTTGAAGAAATGTATGTAGGCGTGTAAGATGAGGAAGGTATTTTGTTTTTTGACCACTAATCATCAAACTTCCTGACATCCAGTCACAGAAACTTTCTGTGTGTTTAGTTGCCAAGATCTTCCCAGAGTGGCATGAGAATTAAGATATCTATGAATTTTAAATCGTCTTGATTTTTAAATGTGATGGATTTTGAAACTGACACTATTGTAAGGCTAAACCATGTTCCTGTAAGTTTTACTTAGGTAAAACTCTCAAATGAATTACTCTAAGTTGGATCACATGCACAAAAAATGGATGAATCTATTGGAGTCAGAGGTTCCATTGAACAAGCTGGAAATAAAAGCAAGGAATACAGCAGACCAGACAAAACTCTTAGGTACCATTTCATTTGTTACGATCAACCAGGGATTCATTTTCATTGCTAGTTCAATTCCTTAAGCCTTGTCTAAACTCCGGAAACATACCATTCTAAGAAGTGGTTGGCCCTTCTAACTTGGTTGTAAAATACCTCATGTCCTTGCTATACTCCTGATTTGATTTGCGGAAGTGTGCAAATAAGAAAAAAAATCCCACTGGTGGGAACCACAGGGTAGAAAAGATGTCTATGAATGTAGCTATTTTTACTACCATTTTGCTTAGCTTTTTCAATAGGTTTAATGAAAACTGTGGTTGTGGCTCCCACCAGTTTTAACACATTCATCAACATTGGAGGCAAACCTGTGGAATTTTGACCAGCTGTAAATTTCCTCACTATTAACTTAGCTTTCTCTCTCTCTTTCTTTCTCTCTTTCTGTCTCCCTTTCTCCCTTTCTTTCCTTTCTTTCCTTCCTTCCTTTTCTCTCTTCCTCTCCCTCTCCCCCTGCCCTTTCCCCACTATCCCCACCCACAACCCTCTCATATTACATTTACTACAAATTATTCAAATCATTACTGGAGTGTTTCACATTAAACCTGCATGGCCTTCACGCCTGTGCAAACAGAAGCCACTACCTTGCATGCAAAGACTTTTCTGAAGATCACTTTTGCCCTTCCTCAGCCTTCGAGGCTCCCTGGAATGACACAGCTGCCAAGTCCATCTGCAGAGTTACTGCCCCTGCTCTGCCTGGGCACTGTGTCAGATCCATGAGCCAGATGGGTGGCAGCCCTACCTCCCTCTGCGGGGAATATGCCCACACAGACCCGAGGGGTCAGAGGAAGGACCCCGGGAGGTTGTAGGTGCAGGAGCTGGGAAGTCCTTGGCATGTGGTAAGAGATCTTAGTGGCTGGGCAAAAAACCAAAGGATAAAGTAGCTCTGAAGCAGGAATGATCCCCAGACAAGAACAGCCCATATACCCACATGTGGGGCTCTGTCTGTGTCACTCAATATGCCTTGTTCAGCTGGAAACAGCCCTGTTTTCTACTGCTGGCACATATCCAGGGTGTTGAAAAGCTTTGTGTGGGTAAGTACCAGAGAATCAGGTTATGGTCGAGCTCTACACTTTCCTCACATTACACAAATACTAGACATGGTACCAAGGGGGATACATTTTAACCTTAACACCTCAGTGATGGATAGTAGGATGGATAGCTATGCTTTCTTTCTAATGGTCGTTCATTTACATTTGGGGGTCTCGGGTGACAGACCACTATTCCACTCTCTTTCCACTCTCTTTCAATGAATATACACAATTGCAGCTTAGTTCCAAAAGCAATTTTTAAGCTGAATATAAATGTTTTCTTTTCTCTAAGAGGGAGAGAGAAATCCACATATCTAACAACCACAGACTGTGTCTGTCTCTTTAAGTTTTCAAATCTTTATAACTAATTTACAAATGGGTACATTTCCACAACCCCTGTGAATAGCTATGTTTTTAATGCAAGTATTGTTTTATTTGGACTATCTCTTTTTCTTTTTTTCCTTTTTTTTTCTCATGAAAACATGCCACATAAAGAAGAATGTGTAGATGCTGTGAGAATGAATGATTTTCAAGCTGAGAGGACATTATGGCCTCACGTACTCTACAAAAAGTACTGGCTGCTGACGACTGGTGTCAACAGTGACCATGTCTGAACAGTGCTGAAAACAATTTAAGTACTTCTGTCCCCCAGCTCACACAGTATTCAGCAACATTTCAGGTAGTTTGATTAAAATCTGAAGAGGCACTGATTCCACTAGCCTGGTATTAACAGGAGAGTGAGCCCTAGTGTAGACAGCTGCCTGGCTCCAGAAGCCACCGACAGTGCTCTTTGTGCTTGACATGTCCTGGAAATGGCTTCTGAGCCAGAAAGCTGTCTACACTGAAGTATTCACTATTTATGTCACCCCTTTTCTTGTGTCAGCATCAGAATAGGGTGAAAATTAAATAAGTGCTGTTGAAAGATACAAATATCCTTTTTGTTTGAATTTTCTCACCAAACAGGGATTTAAGATATTTTGTCAAAACCTGAATAACTTTTTCTTCATATCCTTTTCATAGCTGTAAAAAGAAAGAAAGATTGAAAAGGAAACAAACAAAATAATTTTCCAGATTAATATTTTAAATTAAAAGTATGATCATAGCAGGAATATTTTTAACTTTCCGAACCCCCCCCCCCAAAAAAAAAAACTCAAAAAAAACCCCCACAACAACTTTTTCACATTAGCTTTTTATGCATTTAAGAAAGGATAAAGTGCAGTGCTGTTTCTCCAGAACGCAGCATGAACAATCATGTCACCCAACATATACTTCCAGATGGAATTAAGTCCAAAGCTAGTATCTATAGTCTCCAATAAAAAGTCTAGCAATCAGTATCAGGACTATATTAGTGAAAGTACTTTTTAATGGCACCCTGCCCACCTACTGTATCTCGGCCCATAGAATGAGAAGGAGACTAAAAAAAAAAAAGTCCCATGTGAGAAAACACAAACTAAAACAACACATTTTTGAATATAAGGGTTGTAAAATTATTTTTAAAAATTCTTATGAAAAAAGAACCAAACTAAAACCTTTCGCCTAGTAAGTGAATTCAAGCACATTGTTGACAAAATCTAACTAATTAATATTTACAGAATTTAAGAGTTTACTCGCTGCAAAACAGACAGGGAGGCCTGAAACATCCTAAATCCTAAAGCAGGATCTTACATTAGTTTATACCACTTAGAACACCTGCAAGGGTGAGACCAACATATTTTACACATGAAGCAAGGGAGAAACAGGTACTCACAGGGAAAGTGCACACACTCAGAGCTGTTACCCCAGCCCTGAATGTGCTCCGGTGCCAAACCATGTCCATTCAGAGCAGCAGGTCTGAGCTACCTTCTCAAAGAGCCAACTTCTGTTTCCTGACTATGCATGGAGATGAGGAAGGCCATTTGGTTAACTGCACTCACCTACAGGAGAGCTACTTGTTTTCTGAATTCCCCCCCAAGCTGCATAACTTTCATCCCTGTTGGAAGATAAAATTAATAAATTAAAGCATGGGGAATCACAACTATTCTGTTTAAAGCAAATGACGTAGCGGTTCATTTGTATGTTTTTGCATTCAGTTTCTGTCATGAGACAACACTGGAGATCTTAACAGTGGCCCACACCACTGGAAAAATTCTCTCACTTTTAGAGCCTCCCATGAGATATAGAGGATCATGCCTCATTCTTTGTACAAAACACTGTTTGGAAACTACTGGAGGTTCTGCTGTACAGAGTGAAGTCTCCAAACAGCGTATCAAACACTACATCTCCCCATCTTTCTTAAGATCTCTGAACCAAAGGCATTTGAGAAGGGTGTGGGTTGCATTTTCTAAAATGATTCTTACCTCCTCTTGTTGGTATTCTGATCAGCCCCATTTGTACCATGAACATACTTGGTGCCCTATGCTTCTCCTTTCACATTCAATAAAGGGGACAGGTCATTTGTGCTGTCAGTCACCAGTACATCTTGTTCTCCAGAATGGTAAAGCACATGGGGTTTGCTGTCTATTTCCCAAAATTTGGAAATGCAGGAAGGATAGGCTTTGGAACATAATGGAAAATTTCCTTGTATTAACTACCAGTAAAAAGAGACACCCTGAAGGCCTTGTCTTTCTTCATTAAATTCATAAAAAGCTGTATAATTACAAAGCTTGTGACATGCTAATTTTCCACATAACTTTCACACTTTATCAGCCTTAAAATATATCTGAAGTGGCAGCACTGATACACAGATCAGGTGCCAGCCCACATATCCTGCTCTAGATAACGTGACCCACAGAAGCGTGGTGCAGTCTGTAAACAACTAAGAAATACCTCTACTAAGGAGAAATGCTCTGTCTGGGTTACTCAATGAGTGCTGACAGGAGAAGCATTAAACCAGGGCATTAAAAGACTGCAAGAATTGCAGATTTGACCCTGCTAGGCAGAAATGTGCCTTAATAATTTAATTAATGATAAATACAACTCCCTAAAAATCACATGAACTTATTAGTAAACAATCTCACAAAGTTACATTTCATTAATAATCATATAAAAAAATCTATAAATGGTGCCCATTGGAAGGATAATGTTTTTCCCTCTCTCTGGGAACATATGTTTGTAAACTCTGTAACTGGGCCCCGAGTAATTTTGGAGTGAGTAATTTCCGAACGTGCAATTACAAATGGCTAAAGTGCAATAGCTCCCCGAAGCATCATCACAATTTCTGCAGTGAGTGTTTAATTGTAGCCAGACTTTGTAACCTTACCATGGCCTGTGTCCCTGCCATAACCCTAGGCCTAAGCTCCACTCTTCAACATATGGGAAAATTTTTCAAGCTGATTGCTCCAATCTGATTAGGGGAAGTTATGTAGCTGCCATTTATTCAGAGTCTTGTTACCACACTCTAACAGCTGCTTTGTAAAAGATTCCCATTAAGGCCATTTTCTGCCTACTCCAATTCCAGCATGCCTGTCAAAGTAATTGTGATTGCACTGATTGTTCTGAGGGTGTCAGGAATAAAAAAAAAAATTCAAAAAACTTTTTGATATTGGGCTGGAAAAAGCAACTTAATACAATGGTAAATTGGTTAGGAGAAATTCTTCCTGCCTCAGCCGGTTTTCCTGTCCTGAATCCTTTGTAAATTCCCCAGTGCTGGAAAGCACAGGTGTCTCCAGCACAGTTTGAGAGAAGGAACTTGTTCTGTGTCAGGTGACTACTAAAACCCTAGCACAATTCCATTTTATGACAACAGTCTTTGTCTCCAGTTGTCACTTCGGCAACCTAAACAATTTGATGGGTTTTTCACTCCCAGTTGTATTAACCGTGGGGTTGATAAGCTACATGTAGCTGAAATATTGTGGCAGAACTGCAAAGCAAGCAGAGAATAAATGGTTTTCCATCGTGATGACCATTTCCAAATAAAAATGAAAATAAGTAAAATAAAATAAAATAAAATAAAATAAAATAAAATAAAATAAAATAAAATAAAATAAATATCAGGTGTTCATTAGTGGGTGTGTCTAAAAGATTACAAGATCCCCTCAAACTGCTGGCAGTGGTTTCAGAAACCCATCAGTTACACAGGATAAAGAATGGGGTTTTGTCTTATCTTTTCAGATATTTTATTAGGTTCAGAATTTTTAATTGAACATATAGTTAAAGGGACTTGACCTCAGTTATTTTCTGATACAAATATGTAAATGACTGAGTGACTAATAGTTAAAAATGGTCCAGGCTTTTGATCTGAAACAGCCTCCACATAAATTTTTATTGATCTCCTTGGATTTGATTACACTTATTTCAACACAGATTCTTTTGCCACACTGATGCTCTTTAGCTCTTAAACTGAAGGGTTTACCATTTCTTGGTTTCCAGAGATACAAGATTGCCAAATTTTTGACATTCTTTCTTCTAGCTACATAAGAATCAATATTACCATGATTAATGTACATATGTTCATATGTTTTAGTGGTTACTCCTCTATGCAGCATCTACAGGTTCAAATGAAAATGAAACTAATGACTTTTATTTAGAACCATACCCACTTTAAGAAGCTTCAGGCTAATAACTGGCAATTATTAATATCACTTTCTATTCCAAGTAATCCATAGATTTTGAATTTTGGAATTGTGGGTTATATTCCACTTCTAATTGCAGTGGTTTGGCAGAAATTATTTTAATGCATTTTGCTCCAAGTGAGAAGGTATTTTGTTCTTGCTTCATGTTGGGTCAAAAGTAAAATGCACAAATCTAATGAAAATTCTCCAGCCTGACATTTAATAAAGAAAAACATGTTATGGTCGACATAGATTTGCTGACTATTTCTGCCTGGACTTCGTGAAAGGTTTAAAATTTTACAACCAAAATCCAGTTACAGTCTAACCAGGTCTAAGCAGTTTAATTGCATTAAAACTATGGGTTTTTAAACCTGAGATCCTCAGATTTTTCTAAGACTTAAAAATACCCTTCAATGGCAACATTTCTCCTTTACTGAGAAAGAAAGATTTGACTTTTGTTATTCCTTGAAATTAAAACTTTTGAGAAGCTGACAACTGAAAAAGTTCTGGTTTAAGCTATGAAATCAGTGAAGTCATTTTTCCTTCTTTAGCAGGTGAATCCAAATTCTGGGTACAGGTAACAGCTAAAGGCTAAGATATCTGCATGTGAGGTCCTATGCTAAACAGCACACCTAAAAAGGCCTGTAACCAAAGTTTCTAAATCTTTAAATAGGTCATAATCTACAGTAAAAGGTATCATTGAAAAGAAGACTTTTGCTCTTTGATTAGTTATGAAAATTGTCTTTGGTATCCATGAGGAGTGATCACATGTGTTCTCTATTATGTCTGGCTTTCCAGGGGTCAGCAGCACAAAAGTTTATTTGGTGAGTTGCCCATGTTCCATGTTCCATGACAACTTGTCTGAAGGGGTCATGTTCTTGGACAGAGAATATTTCACTTTCAGGCTATTTTTATTAGTTCCTGGTGGCTAATAAGGCTTCTCAGATGTGTCTGAGCCTCACTGTGTAAAATAAAGGAATCAGCTATTCCAGCAAAGGATGCTGGCAAGGTGAATATAGGATCTTTCTGCCATCACTGCAGACAAGTCATGCTCTCCAGAATCCCTTGTGTCTCATCAGTTTATCACAGCAGGACTTTCACAAGTTTATTTCTAGCTGTTTTTCTGATGATATGCATTAGAGGAAAGGACAGTTTGGCATTGAAGAGGCAAAAGGAGAAGACAGGCAAATAATTTAATGTCATTAATTTAACCTCATGATCTCTTGGCAGAAGATAGTTTTATGAAGTAATTTTTTGGAGTTAAGGCAGAGTCTGAACATTTTTAGCTGGAAAATGGTGATGAATAGATTTTTATTTCCGTCCAGGATTAGAAATGGTTTAACCAAGGCAATATGTTCACTGATAGCCTAAGGACCCAGTCCAAGGACAGCACATACAAACACTACCTGTGAGAAATATAAAAAACAAAATTCAACTACAAAGCTTTAAATCTTTGTATGGGGAACTTTCCTTCTACAGAAATTGGTATCTCCCATGGCTGCAACTGTTTTGAATTTTATAAGAATGTCTCCCTCAGTTTCCATTAAAATGTTACTTTTATGATGTCTTCTTGTAGGTCTCTGTTCTCAGTCCATGAGGGTTAGCTGTTGGTTAGACTTCCCTGGGCAACCTTGTTTTTCCTAGAATTCTGTTGATGGGATTTTATTTTTTCAAATACTTGGTTTTTCTGGGACAAGAGACTGGGTGGTCAGGCTTCTTAATGGTGGTGAAGCAGAGGTGTAACACCTTCTGAGAGAGTGGCAAATTTGTCCAAATCCCCACTGCTTTATAGGGATTAATTTAATGAGAGCTGTCAGTGAACATTGGAGGTGTCAGAGAAGTCCAAGTTGTTACAAGTGCTCTTGAAACCATGCTCTAGCTTCATACCTGCCAACATTTCAAATGTTAAAAGCAGTAGACTTGGCAGATGTGCTGAGTCTGGTTCTTATGGCTCCTGCAGAGCCTCCTGCTCCCTCTCTCCATGCCTCTTGGAGAGGCCAGTAGCATTTTGCTCTTGCAGGCTGGCTTTCCCTCCTAAAATGGCAGGCACTCCCTGCTTGAATCCTGCTGGAGCTGTTTTTTGAAAAGGCAAGACCTCACTGATCCTCTAAGCAGGGTATCTTGTGCCTGTCATTTTAGCAGCAGTAGACATTTTGCAAAATGAGCATGATGGACCAGAAGTCTAGTGCTGGCAGGTGTGTTTCTAGGGAACAAAGAGGAAAACTGGTCAAAGCAGTGGAAAAATGGATTATGAGGGGAAGTATTTAACCGACACACTACTAAGTTATTTAGCAAAGGGGAGTGGTGAATATGCTAGACATTGCAGGCAAAGATCTTTTAGGCATGAAGCAAAGTAGGACAAAAGGTGAAATTGATTTCAGATTTGAAATCCTTAAATGAGATTAGAAAAGCAAATAATTTTCTCTTTGGTGGATATTCTTGTGAATCTATAGGTGCTGTGTGAAAAAGAAAATGGGTAAACTTGTGCCCTAGGTCTATCAAACTACTCAGGATTTATACAGAGTTTATAGACAAAGAATCCAAGTATACCCAGGATGCATCTGATTTCCTGTGTTGTCACTGTGAAATATATCTCAGCAAGCTCAGTGCAACCAGCATTGAATGTGAGATGTTAAGAAGGTTTATACAGCAGATGACCACTTGTCTGGGATTTTCAAGTGCCTGGAAACTCAATAGATTCACAAAGTATGAGCAAATGACCAAATTCCTTTTGACTCCCCAGGAAGTCAGCAGCAAAATGTGTAAAGGGGAGGTAAATGACTCACAGAAGTGAAAACCTATGGGCAGGAGTGTCACAGTTGGCAGTTATGGGTTTTACTCAAAAAACCCAAACCCACCAAAGGAAAGTTCATGAAGGCTGCACTTGGCCTGTGTCTATTGTGGCTGTGGCAATGGAAGTAAATAAGAAAGCAAACTCCTAACCTCCAAGTATCTGAATCTCTCTCAGCAACACTATTATTTTGACCTCAAAAATTAATCTAATGATGAACCACACAAACAAATATTGGCCAGACCATTCAGTCATTGCTCTCTTCAGGGACAGTAATGTTAAGAACTGCTTCTTTGGTTACTCAAAGCTGAGCTTTTCTTCCTTCAGGCAGGTCATATTTTTTCCTCACTGCACAGCTGATCTGGTTAGCCCTTAGTGCTCTGTGTATGCTGCCCACACTCACTGCATTTACCTCCAGAGAAGAGAGCGTGTGTGGTGAGAAAGTACAGGATCCTTCTGAGATGGAGGAATTATCCAATTGCTTTCTCCCTTGAGGAGCTGAAGACAGTGGAAAGAGGATATCTGGTATTGGACTTTTAAAAAAAGAACTAAAACGCCGACAACTCATTCTGAGCTTGAAAATCTTAATACTTCTCTCCTGAATGGAGACACACGGAAGGAGAACTCAGAGAAGTCTGTGACTCCATGAGTAGGGGTAATTGCAGGTGTACAGAACATATCTGGACAGGGCATCATAGGGAGGCAGGTCCTGAAAATCAGATGGGGGTGGGAAGGCCAAGAACAGAGTGGTGCTCTGCAAAACACCCTTTGACAAAATGTGAAAAGCATACCTGGCTGAATGGATGAATCTGAATGCCTCTGGTTGAGACTTCAGCTTGAGTCAAATGGCTCCTCATGAATACTCTAATCAACAGGTCATAAAAGGACTCTAAATCCTCACATAAGAAAAAATTCAAGGCTGCCTTCTCCGAAAAATCCTAAACATCCTGCTCTAAGAGGTGGTTCCAAGTTCTACATCTCCAATTCAGACCTGCGTCTCCAACACTGAGAAGTGACAATGATCAGCCAGGTCATGCTGCTTCCTCCCTGGCTAAATCTGAGTCCTGGCATGATGAATAGGACTGACTTTTGGTGGGTCCATGCTTAAACAGGGCGCCTTGTGCCTCATTCTGCCAAACTCTCCTCTTCCATGTAAGAGCAGGGCAAAAACCCAGCAAGGAAACTACTCTGACAGACATACACAAAGTATTCCTAGTGTTAAATTATTATGGTGGTTGTCTTATTGTGTCTTTGGTATTCTTATGCTGGATACACCATGCAGGCAGGAGATTATGTCCTATCCACCTCCTCCCCACTCACTCAGGTGGTGTATTTTGTTGCAGCATGCCTGTCTGGTCTACGGCCTGAGGTTTCCTTTAATGCCAAGGGGAGGACTGGAGAACAGGATGGGGAAGAGCACAGCTTGCTCCTATCACTATTTGGAATTGGGGTATGGCAGAGGCATGCACCTGGGTACAGGAGACAGGGAGCACCTCTGGGCTCAGTAGGACAGGCCTTTTGTGTCAGGAAGGGCTGCAGTGAGCAAGGCAGCTTCTGCCATGTAACTTCACTTCTTCCTTCATGGTGACTGAGTGGCTTTGAAGCTCTAGTCTCCCCTGATCAGTTTACTCTATAAATTAATGTGTTAATTGTACACACAGTGTTGTCTATTAGGGAGGTGTGTGTTTGATAGCCTCCAGCTGTGAGTTTGCAGAGATCCTGTTGTAGAAATCATTACAAGGAGCAGTTTTCACAACCTTTTTAATGTACTCTTAAAAGTAACAGTTACAGGGGTTTTAAGGTATGCAGCTGAAATCTGTTTGGAGAATGGCTCATTCAGCAGCTCCAGCATTAACTTTATGTTAGATCCAATTGCATGATGCCAAATTAGCCATGCACCAGATATCATCCCACCAACATCATGAGAGCTTCTCTTTTTCTTAAAAAAAAAATCGAAAAAACAACCATTTTTAAAGCTTGTACTTCAGAAATTCTTTTCTAACAGGTTCCATCTGTTCTTAATTTCTTTCCTAAACAGGCAGACTAGAAAGAAAACCCTTTACTCACATGGCCTCCTTGTACGAATCACGGCTCACAAAAGTGTGCAGGCACTCTGATCCTGAGATAGAGGCAAGTGCATGTTATATATTTACAACAAATCTCTTTGACCTCTCAAATGCAGTAGGCACTACTGTTAATATACCAAACTGTGTCTCACACAGGCAACATGATTTTTTTGGGCTATTTTTTTGTATTTTAATGCTTTAGGTTTTTAATTTATCATCCTTCTCTCTTTGGACATTCAGTCTTAAACCTATAAAAATAAGTAAATATAAGTTTGTTTCTTTTAATGATAGGAACTGAAGTCCAGCTGATATTGGAAATAGAGGTCTACTTTCAAAATCTACAGTTTCACAGTCTGTCAAATGAGTATTACTGAGGTGCTCCAAAGTGTTCAGCCATCAGTAGGTTTGAGAGTGTCTGCATAGACATTCCCACCTACCACCAAAGTATGCAACCTGAACAACAGATAATTAACTGTCCCCACTAAAAGAAGATGTAGGGGACAACAACAGCTCAATGCATGGTTAAAAAACACCTGCATATTCAGCTGGACCTGTGTTTCAGTGGCTGTGGCTAGAAGAAATTTGTCAGGAAAGCAGAAAAAAAAAATCTATTTTTCTTTCCCTTTTCACATTAATTTTCTCTCTCCAAATCTGGAAGGGCTGGGGGTGGAGGGTGAGACCAGCGAGGAAGCAAAGCATTGGAAGGTGAGAAAATAATGCAGTGGAAGTTAAAGCAGCTTGACCCAAGGAGACACTGACCTATGTAATGTAAATGGGAAAACTTGAAGAAAGAAATGGTTTGCAGGCAAATAATTGGAGAAGGTTGACCTCGATACTGAAAGGGGAGGGGAGGAGAGGGGGCGAGAGAGAAAAAGCAGAAGAGAGAAAGGAAGACCTGTGTAAAGTAAATCAAAAATACTTCAGTATAAGCATTTACAGACCTGTTGGATCCCAGAGACCCTACTTCTGTTGTCTAGCCCCAGAAAGTTTCAATATGCGATTTTCTCAAGTAATCTAAAGTGCTGCTTGTTTCAAGAAAAGAGCCCCCACCTTTGCAAGGCTCTGCAATTTGCTATTTAAATTTAAATCGCTATTTAAATCGAGAAGTTTCATGTGGTAGGTCACAAGTATGCTGCCCTACTTCACCAATCCTTTCCAACAGGCAGCCTGCTTAATGCATGCTGCTATCTGACTTTTCCTGAGTTTACTGGGGGCCTTCACTGATGTAGTAATACAGTAGGTTCTAAAATGCCTGAAAAATAAGACGAAGATTAAGATTAAACAAAACATTTTTCTTGGTGATAAATTTAAGCAAATTGAATCTAATTGCTCAATTTTATTCCAAGACAGAGTCTGTGCTGACCTTAGACTCAAGTATTCTTCCTGCCTTTTGCCAGCCTGAATACATGACATCATTTGGACAATTTGCACATATTTATGCAATTTGTCATCATTCTGTCTTTACAGTCTGGAGAGTTACAGGATTTGCCTCTAGGCTTACTTTTCTCCCTGCACAAAATGCTTTATGAGAATCATATGCTTGCAATACTATTTTTAAAAACTGAAAAATTTAAGTAAACATTGGGAACCTACTTCATATTTAAAGCTGATATGAAGAAAATAAATTGTGAACAGAGTAACAGGGGCTGGAAAATTCTAAACCCAAGCACGTACTGGAGGCACAGTGTTTTTTTTCCTTAGGCTACCTTTGACATGGGTATGTATGAGCAGCATGGAACAGGATAGTATTTCAGAGATGGGGGTGGCATTAAATGAATTTTTTTTTTGCTTTCACCAGATGTAATTAACTCCTGTACCCTATTATCATATCATTCAGTTGCATGGATTATCAGGAAGATTAGGAAAGTGGTTGCTTGACACACACTCCAAACTTAGATTCTTTCGAGACGAAGGAAGGGGAAAGGCACAGCGGAGAGAAGAATCAGGAGTTTGCAAATTAAATGTTTATACTTAAATACTTAGTAGTTAGAGCATGAAAAAAATGGTCTGAATTTTTCAAGTGGGTACATAAATCAAGGAATAATTCAAATGAAAATTAGCATTTATTTCTGGGAATTGAAGCTCATAAATTGTGAGTTTTCACTGAATCATAGTATATCTTGAGTTGGAAGGGATTCAAAAGGACCACCAAGTCCAACTCCAAGCCCTGTACAGGACCATCCCCAAGAATCACACCATGTGTCCAAACACATGCAGGTTGGAACTCTGTCAGGCTGGTGCTGTGACCACTTCCCTGGGAGCTGCTCCAGTGCACCACTCCAAATGTGAGGAACATTTTCCTAATATCCAACCTACACCTCCCCTGACACAGCTTCAGACCATTCCCTGGGTCCTGTCACTGGTCCCCAGAGAGAAGAGATCAGTGCCTGCCCCTCTCCTTCCCCTCACAAGAAACTTGTAGATGCAATGAAGTCTCCCCTCATTCTTTTTTTCTTAAGTTTACCAGATTCAGCTCCTAGATTTCGAATTGGAAAACTTTTTCTTGTTTGTGGTAGTTGCTATTCCCACAGCAGTCTTCACAAGAGAATGGCAGAATACATTCTTGAAAGGGCTGAGATTCTCTTTTCCTAAAACAGTGACATCTGTGAGCTTTAATTTACATGTAGACTATGTCTGTGTTTGACTTCTTATCTGGGCAAGACTTGTAAAAGGTACCAATATTCCCTTATTTCTGCTTATTTACTCCTGCATCCCAAAATACAGATCAGAGGTGATCTATATAGCACATTGGCTAAGTCACTACTTGAGAGTGGTAGTAAATATGAGGTTGACAGAACTAATTTGCATTACTCTATTTTTTTTTTAACTTCCTCAATCTTATAAAAGGATCTGGTACAATTTTTTCCCCCCAAAAGGTAAGGGTAAAAAAAAGCGAATTTAAAAGAAGACAAAACTCTTTCTAATTTCCCTAAAGTAATATTTTTTCCAGTTTGAATCAGCATTTTCTTTTGAATTTTGCTTCCTAATTTTCAAATAGTTATAGTTAATGCACAACTAAAAAAGAATTTTCATCTCAGGTTGAATTAAATTTTTTGTTCAAATAACATTTTTTCAGCATTATGGCTTGACCATCAAATCAAGAAAATCTGTATTATGTGCAGCTAGTAAGATCTTTCTCCCACAGTAAGAAACAGGCTTGGTAATTGATTTCAGCTAGCATAAAATGAAGTCCTAATCGATTCACACCAACAGCTTTTAACTTTCAGAGGGGGCTCACATTTGAACAATAGACTGAAAGTGAGTGATCCATAAACCTGGTAAACAACACTTTATTGCTCTTGTAACTCAGTAGATGTGCATTGAGCTTTATAGATAAAAGCAAACCTTCTAAGTTATTATGGACAAATAGAGAGGAGAAAAACAGCAGACTCAGAAAGGTGAGGATGGATGAAGATGGTAACCATCATTTGAAGTATATTTCCAGTGGGTAATTGGAAGCAGGGGTCAGACATTCTGGCTTCTTGAAACAATCACTTTTTTAGCGGAGTTAGAGGAATGAAGATGGCAGGCCTTAGTGAAAGCAGAAAGGGATGAAACCAGAAGGATAAACATAGAACCTTCCTTTAGGAGCATGCATTTTAGGCCTAGTGATAGATGAAGGTAAAGAGGTATGGTAGGTGTATAAAGCATCAGGACATGGCAGTTTAGGCTGAAGAACGTTTTTCTGACCTTGTAGGTGAAAACAAACCTGGAGAGATACTTTAAAAGTTCCTTGGGACTGAAGCCACACCACAATTTTGCAGAAAGACTCAGTTAATTAAAACCAGCAAAACGAAACACAGCTATTAATTAATTAAATGGTCCTGTGGGGCAACAAGCTGCTACTGCAGCTTGTGCAGACCCTGTGCCACTTGCTATTTGTGACAGCACATCCTGCAGGCAGCGACGAGGCAAGACTTTTGCCTATGCTTACCTTTATTCACCGCCACTAAATCTTTGCACAATCAGGGTCTAAGCATCTGTCAATAAGTCCTGACCACCCAGGCACATTGACTTATAATCTGATTTCTATTCAGCATGCACACAGGTTATCAATGCACATATTTGGTGCCCTTCATTAGTTTAGTGTGCTATCTTTAGAGAAAAGTCAATGGCCTGCCCATCTCAATGGATACCCTAGAATAAATTTGTGAACTAACTACAAAAGAGTACATAAAACCAGATGAGGCATGACAGAATTAAAGTCTTTGAGTCAGAGGCTCAGCTGTGGCAAGCAGCCAGCTGTGCCACTGCCAGTTAGGCCATGCGTATTACCATTACAATTATATCGAAGGGAAATGACTTCATGCACAGGGTATGGCTTGAATATTAAAAATTCCTTGAGCGAAATGAAAGGCGCATTACAGTATGATAGAAAAAGAGTGCAAACATGTTTCATTTTATTTCAACACTACGCTCCAGCAGATGCACTGGTAAGCAAAGGAAATTGCTAGGTCTCAGTTTCATGTTCCAGGGCTTTACTGATTGGAGGACAGATTTACAGCACATGTAAGAAACAATTAGAATAGGGACTCCACCAACAACAAAGCGAGGGAATAAATTCCGATAATGAGACGGGAAAAGTACAAGGTAGAAATGATCTATGTGCTTGCATTCGAGGTATAAAATGTCAAAAAGCCCTGTGTCAGCATGGATTGCACTAGGCAACAGATGGTGTACAGATTACGCTCTCTCTCCTCCTCTTTCTCCCTGCGTCTCTTTCTTTTATAGGTTTCTTTCCAAAAAAACTACAGATTTCCCCCAAACACTTCGCTATTTATTGGCTGTCAACTGAATAACCATAAATGTTTGGTTGGGAGATTGCTGGGGAAAGAAAGAAGGGAGGGAACCAACAGGACAAACTTCAAAGTTTTCCCAGTTACATGGTGCAAACAGGAGATCTACTCCTTACATTCTGAATAGTTGCATTCGGTTAAATTGTTTAGGCTGAAAATTTTATTTTTTTCTTCCCCATTCTGGAGACAGTAACTAAGTGTCATGCAAAAAAGAAAGAGAGGTGCCTTCACAGTAAAGACTGCAGCACTGAAGTCATGTCTGATCATCACAGCACTGAAATGGAGCTCAAAGAAACTTGTTGCTTCATCTTAGCATCTATTTACATTGCATAGGCAGAGTTCCTGAATCATGAAAAGGTCTCATTTTGTGAGAAAAACTCATGAGCCATGGAGGGATCTGATATTTGTTGCACACTTTCACCCTGGTAAATCATAAACCACGACCGTTTATGGCAATAAACCAACCAACACTGCAGAAGCCTTATGAGTAGGGACTATTTTAGCTGTTTTCCCAATGTGTGTGAAACTGTGATACAGAAGTTTAGGGAAAATGAAAACAATAATATAGGAATGCCAGTCAAATTAGGCATTTTATACTCAGAAGCATGAGAAACTTCAGATTTTACAGTTGTTGCTGCATTTCTACTGGGGTTCCCATTCTTCTGGTTTTAACAATACTGTTTTGTTTTCACAGGGACTAAATACTCTGGAAGAACAAGATGAAATAGTCCTCTGGATGGCATTTTTCTAATTTTTCACTTCAAAATTTAATTTTTTTTTAAATGCCACTTATTCAGAATGCCACTAAACCAATTGCTACCTTTTATCTCTCCTTTAATTCTCACAGTGTATTTTATAGGTAGAAATCTGCTAGTCTTTGGACAATCTAAGCAGTCAACATTTATTTTAAAGTTCAAAGCTTCACTGGTTTTTTGGGATACTGTGCCTTGCACTTCCCCACCCTAGACCAATGCAATCCCTTTAAAGCAGACTGGTTTTATAAATTGCTTGATCACAAAAATACTAGAGATGCAGATTAACCAAAGAAGCAAGGGAGGGCTTTAACCAGGAGTTATGACCCCTTCATAGCCCATTAACACCTGATGAGGTGGCCCACACTCCTCTGTTTGTGGCACTGCTGCAGCTGTGTGTTAGCCTTGCCCATCACATCCTGCTCCTGGGTCCTGCCCGTGCTCCTGCTGCCAAGTCCTGCTGGCCCCATCTGGCAGTAAAAGGTGATGATTAGAGGTATTATGTGACAAGGGATGCTGTAAGAGGCAGCGGTTTTTGAGACACTGTTTGTGATAGGTACTTTACCATCAAGCAAGGAAATGTGCCCAGAGGCAAAAAACCCACAGCTGAGCTCTGAGGTTAGGGCAGTTACAGAAATATCTTCAATCAGAAAGGATAGTTTTAGTGTCAGGCTCAGGATGGAAGCAGGGTGAGTATCAAGTAGAAAGGAAAATATGAGTTGTCTAGCCTTTTGTATTACACGCAGTGGACCAGATTATCTAGAAGCTTTCCAAACCTGTCTAGCATGGATGGCTGTGCAGGTGTTTCCCAGTCTGTGCATCATGTAGGTATGTGCTTTCAGTGTGTGGATACAACCCATCTCATTTCATTTACCTGCAGAGCAGGGTGACAACTGTCGCATGTTGACTGACTGAAAACCTGCTGAGTGCTGTGGATCACGTATGGATCATCACTCTCCCTCACGTCTGCAGCAGCTCAGAGAACACCCCACCCTCATTGTGGGGTTTCCTGAATGCCCACTTTAGAGGGAACCTGCCTTCTTAATCCAAGAGAGGAAGATGCAGCAGTTTTAATCTACCTTTACCTTGTGGGGATTACATGGAGGTCATGTCCTCACAGGAGGAGGAGGATATGTGCCATCTCTAGGGTGTCTCAGGACCAAAGGAGGAGTAGCACCTGTTCCCCTACACTCTCCAATCACACAGGGCATTTACACTCAAGAGATTTTAAAGAGGCTGGCATTTCATAGTGGGAAAGGGAAACATTTAAATAATTTTTCTTCTAGAAATACATGTACTAGAATGCACACCAATACTCAGATTTACACAGATGTCAGTCTTGACCGTACTCAGACACAAACAGTATTTCCTAAGGCAACAGGAAATGATGAAAAAAAAACAAACAATCATAAAAATGCCTGTGTTGTTATTACAATGAGGAATTCTGATGAGATGGAAAGAAGACTGAGCAGTCAGAGGAACATCTAAAAGTGGCTGACAAAAAGAATCCTAGTGAGGAATAATATTAAAGGCTGAAGACTGAGACTAATGAACATCTCATTACAAAACATGAGCAAAGAATTTTCTAAATACACAAAGATTTTCCACATTTCACAACTTAGAAAGAGAGACATTTAGCTCTACATCATACTGTTGGGAATTAAAAGTTCTCTATTTTTCAAGTGGTAAAAGTGCCTACAGCTTCACAGTCTGCAGCCAGAAGCTCCAGAGCACATGAGGATGTTATTTCTTTCCACTTCTCCCATCTCAGGATCCTGAATTAATTTCTAGAACTTAATTAAGACTTCAGAATACCTCTGTAGTACAGATAATCACTTTCCCATTATACAGATTGTGAACAGAAAGAGAATGAGATTTTAAAAAAATCCTTAGCATTAAGCTAATTGATTCCTTTGAAGTCTCTAGGAATATTACAAAGAACATGAAAGCCAACTGAGCTAAGCCAGCTCTAAGTGCCATATTTTCAGAGTTCTCATTAGAACTGCTTAAAAAAAATAAAAATTCCCTTTGCTTAGGAAACTCTGAAGTTCATTTTTATATCAAATCAAAACACAGATTCAAAATTTTTCCTAGAACCAAAATTTCAGTTTGCAAGCACCAACATATTCATTCTTCAGATTGTTAATATTGTATCATAATTAGGTTTGCTGTCTAGATTTTTATATTATTGAATATGTAATACATTTTCAAAATGAAAATTTAGGAAAATTTAAGAAAACAGTAAAGTTATACTCTTCCCTTTATTTGTATGAAATAACGTCTACTTTAATGAGATAAGTTCAATCCAATTTAGTTTTGACTTTCACTTGTAGGAAATGTCATACACTTTGCCGCTTCTCTGTGAAATGCTTTGAATCTGAGAAAAAGTGCCTTTGCAGATGGAAAACCATTTCACCTAAAGTGTTTAACCATTTCTAGCACTTAGTTCCTAAAACATGAAAATTAGTTGCCTTGGAGAATCTTGATAAGCACCTGAACTGGTAAGATATGTGTCATTCAATGAACTGTATGCTTGTTTATATCTTCAGCTTTCTAAAGAACTTTATAAAATATGGCCCTCATGTACTTTAAAATCCCACCCAGACCCACCTTACTTCAGGCCACTGAATGGTGTTGGTGCCAATGAAATACAATGCAAAAATCTTAACCATAGCAAGTGTAGCTGTCCTTCCTTTTACAATTAGAAAAAAGAGATAATATGAGATTTATGTAGAAGGCAGGCAAAAACTAGACTAAAAAGAGAGCCAGACACATTGCTCCCACCCTGGTTTCATACTCTTTCAGCTGACAGTGGAAAGAGAGGTATATTTTTCCTATGGAGCCAGCAGGCTGTACAGGTAGCAGTCCTTCTGCTGCTTTTGTGTTATGACATGACTGTTCCATTTCATTTGCACTGACCTAGATACTATGATGGTCATGCCAGGAACTCTTGAACTAGAATCTGTGATTGATATTGATTTCTTCTTTCTTTTTGGGGTTAAATCTTGTGAACTTCTCTTCTTTCACTGCCTCCCTTTCTCTAAAAATAAAGTATACACCTGTAGAGAAAGTAATGAATACCAATTAACACACAGTGCAGATGAAACCCTTAGTATTTAGTAGCAGATTGCCCAGTTTTACTTTTTGGATCACTTTCTAATTTTAATATCAGTTTACTTTAGAATCCCCATGAGAATCCCTTTTTTTTCAGTTCCCAATATACATATTCATGATCGATTATTTGGTATTTTCAAGTCTATGATATGTTCAAGATTTCTTTAAAGATAAAGAGATAGATGTTATTCTTTTACCCATTGATCTTTGATGCAATGGAAGTGAAATGATGAAGGTAGTCCAGTTGGAGACAAAACATACAGGTGTGTGAAGGTGTATATAGATATCTGTATATGCATACTCATGCATTTATTATGAAAGGTTTATTAGAACTGCTGTTTACATAGATACAATTATATGTTCAAAGGAAAACTCATACCAAGGTGAAAGTTCTTGCTTTAAGACAGAGCTGGCTCAGAGTGCTTTGTATCAATAATGACAGGATGACCATCAACTCCCAGAATTAAACCCATTTATCTGAAAAAGACCTCAACATACTGTTTCTATTCCAAGAAATAAGCAGAATTAAAAGCAAATTTTCAAGTCAAAATGAAAAACAACACAGCTAAAACTGTGTCAAGCTGTGAAAAAGTTAATGAAAAAACTGTGATCTGGATCGTTAGTTTTTTGTGAGGAACTCTCTTTTTTAATAGTTTGCACACTTAAAAACTGATCAAATGTAAATGCAGCAGTGGGTTGGGAGCTGCTTTGAGAAAACTGCAAATGTAACTGACAATTTTGACTCTAGGATGAACTTGCTATGCATTATGGATTTAACTTATATTTTTGTGCCACTACATCGCTTCATTGTTTTTTTTTCTCTCTGATTCATTTTTTCTTAGATGTAGAAAATCAAGAAAAAGCTTGAGATTTATAAATAATGGGATATGTCAGAAAGAAGCCAGTGACATTAGTTTAGTTAGGAAAAAAAGTGGTAAAAATAATCCACATGTTTCTTAGTTTATTTTGGTTAACTCACTTTGGTTATGAAAGAAGTTAGCATGACTCTTGTAGTTGGTCATTAAAAACAGAGGTTAGATTAAAAAGAAAGGATTGGGAATTGTATGAAACAGACATAGATGAATGAATAACATGAATACATAACCCATTTCATTAGGCAGCAACCCAAAATGAGGACTTTGAAAAATTACTTCAAGGAGGTCTATACAAAAATATGTAGCAACAGGGTAAAAGACTGGTTCTGGGCTTTTACTTGCTTCCCACTTTCTCACCAAACTCTTCGGTCTCCAGCTCTGCAAAATCTGCAGCTGTGGATGAATTTTATCTCTGGGCTGCAGGTAGCTCCTCACACAAAGCAGGAGCAGAGGCAGTACAGACTGTACCACCCTGAAAAATGGTGCATGGCTGCACCAGAGTGCACAAAAATGCTTGTCATGCCATGTGGTGCTAACAGGATTCCATGGAAGCCCTTCACAGTCTCTGTTTTCCTGACAGAACATCTGCATCTGTGAAAATAATTTATTCCATTGCCAACACTTCTGCAAAATGTATTTTCCTACATGACTACCAAAAAAACCATACAAACAAACAAAATTTAAAAAAACCCCCTCCAAAACCAAAACAAACATCCCTGCCCCCAAAAAACCAACAACAAAAATCAACCAACCAAAAAAAACCCAACCAAACAAACAAAAAAATCTCCCAAAAAACAAAAAAGGATGAAGGAAGTATTTTTAAAATACTTTTTTCCCACAATTGTCACCAAGACAACTAATACACTTATCTGAACAGCATGTCTCTGGAAAGGGAGTTTTCTTCTGTAAATTCCATTCTACTGTTCATAGCACCAGTGCTTCAGTGAGTTTATTACAATATCAGTAATGCATTAATAATTTCAGGATTCAGTAGAAAAAATGCTACAAAAGATGGTCTATTATGTAACTTGTTTTTAAAATTCCTTCCTTTTTTCATAAAAGAATTTATCCAACAGTGCTAGTTAACAATGCCACTTTTTATTTCTCTGCAGTTTGTTTCTTCTCTGAGACACAGAACAAACAAATAGTGCTGTTTATCTTTTTTTGAAGTAGTAAATAATACCTCTATTACAAGGCACATGTCAGCCAATGTGTCATTGTCAGGTTGTAGTCTCTCTTGCTGAATCTATGGTGCTGCTGACAGTGTTGCAGCCTCTCATTTAACTTAAAAAGCCTGACTTTAAAAATATTTTACTGCAGGCACAAATGCAGGGTGTTGCTGTCCTAGTTTGTACAACTCATGAAGTAAGCCTGAATTTAAATAATTAGCAACCTACATTTTTTAACAGTGGACATTATCTAACGCTGATGCCAAAATCACTTCCTTTGAGTTTCTCACAGGAGATTCACTCAGCCTGATGCAGACAGGTATGGGAGAGCTGTGTGCTCTCCTGACAGAGCTGTCACTGACACCTCTACTGCTGAGCTCACTGCACACCAGGTCCACATAAGCTAAGAACAGGGCACCTATGGAGGTGAAATCCTCACCATTGATCAGGACATGAGGATTCAGCAAGGGATGGTTCCTCCCCTTTGTTGCCTCCCCACGACTCTTCTGAAGAGTTATTAAAAGCACTCTGTAATGCTCCATGGGAACCAGTATAAATACCTTTGTAAATATGGATGTGCATGAGTTTTTCTCTTTTGGCATGCCCCTTTAGCTGCTCTTACCAAGAGCTGTGTTTCTGAGCACAAGAAGCCAACTGGACACCGCGTGGCCAGTGGCTGCCATGCCAATATGTCCACAAAGGGATTCCACAAGAGCGAAAGTTTCTCAAAACACTTACATGACAATGACTATATGAAGCCTTGAACATTCTTTTTTTTGTGATTTAGTGAGAGGCTCCACGTCCCCTTTCAAGGATGTCTTGTTTTTTAAATGGCAGAGTCCTTTAAAATAGAACAGAACAGGTATTTCAACAGTCCAAGGAGAAAAAAAGATCTAGAATAATCTAATTCAGCTCTACAGACATTAATGGGATTTGTAGACTCACACTCTTCAAAGTTTTGTTTGTTTGAAGGACTAGATGATAAAAGACATTAGAATGCAGGTAAGATTCCACTAAGGGAAAATTACTTCTGGGAAAAAACCTCCTACATTTGTTTGCAAACGCACACATACAGATGGGGCATAGCATTATGCCATATGGAAGATAACCTAAAATATTAAAATACATTAATTCTCTTGCCCTGAAGGCCTGCTGGCTGATTACAGACAACTCACTGGGGGTTTACACTCCAGTAAATTCACTTAGTTTCATAACATAGGTATTTGCTGGTGCTCTGATACACTGTACGACAATGAGCCTATTGATCTGCTGTTATTAGATGTGTTAAGGCTCTGAAACATATTTAAGAAATAAAGTAATTGAATTGTAAATTTTTTCAAAAAGTTTAATGTTATAAAGCTGCAAGTGCATAGTAGAAAGTTTGGCAAAATGTTGTCTTATTTCTCCAGCAGTTTCAGATGTTTTTGTTCTGAATTTCCTTATAGAGCAGACCCTTCTTTCTACATCCTTTTTTGTTGCACCCATATGCTTGTGTACTGCAGCATTACAGCATCCATGACAGAAAATGGGGATGCTCATTCTTTTCCAACCAGCTTCCAACCCTTCTAGCTGCCTCCTACCTGTGACTGTAACTTAGATTTGTTGAACTGGTACTTAACAGTGGCCAGAGGAGGCTGTAAATCCCACTCTGGTGATGTTCCTTTACTCATTGCTGGTCTGAAGCAGCTGCATGAATTTTGGGTCCCTTGAGATATATCAGCTTCAATGAGGGTAACTGACTCCTTTCTGCTGTAAGGAGATACCACTCACAGGAAGACAATAAATTAGCAAAAATCATCAGCATTTTTAGTGAGCAAAGATGAAAAAAAAAACAAACAGATTGTTATGAACAGAAACACTATGTTGGATGGAGTTACCAGTGTTGGATTGCCTAGCTAGTTGTTTCTGAACATAAACACACTAGTGAATGAAATTTCAGCTGCCCTGGTGCCTGTATATGCTGGTAAAACAGGCCACAGGGGAACTGTAGTCACATAAAGCAACTTCCCTACAGATACAATGGGCCAGATCTCCAGAACTTCTGTAAATCACTTTAATCTGACCAAATGTCTTGTAGTTATCATGGTTCAGCCTAAGGAAACCTCTGAAAAAAACACAGAAGTCTCACTTCAGGCCTGTGTTTTATGCTCTTATAAAATATGGTGTATTTGTAAACATCTATTCTTCATACACCACCTTCTGGAAGACAGCCAAGCAGCCTCCTCTTGTTGTTAGCCTTTGCTATTTCAGCAAATTGATTTTTTTTCCATGCACTCTTTCATTTCTAGACTGCTTGGGCTCAACCCAATTTCTTTTGAAATCAGTGGAAGGATGTAATGTCAGTGGGACTTTACTACCTGAAGTCACTGAGGCTAATTTCCCCCTTTGGGAAATAAAAACAAAAAACAAAACAAAAAAAAACAAAACAAAACAAAAAAAAAAAAAAAAAAAAAAAAAAAACAAAACAAAAACACCAAGGAGAAATTGTTTTCAATGTCACAGTGTCAACTCTTGATAGATTTATCCTGAAGAAGACTTAAAACATAATTAGATGCTGATCACCGATCATTTGTAATCTCTTCCTTAGCCTTGCCGAATATTCACCAGAGGTAGCCTGGCCTTGCATCTTGTCTTCATGTGGAGAATGGTCATCCGTGCTTGCCAGAAATTCAGAAGATGACATCAAAAGGATGTTTCCACTCACCTGCTTTTCTTCCACTATCAACTAATCCAGCACATGAAGCATTGTTGTTTAAGATGGTATCCAGCATGGTGTAATATACACCCTGGAACAATTATTTTTTATCTAATTATTCCTTTTATTCAAGCTTTTTTTTTTTTTTTTCCTGGTGAGTGACTGTCAACTACTTGCATTAGCTAACCCACAGAAGACTGCCAAGAAATGTCCTGGCATTTGTCATCACTGCATTTATGTGAGACACTTCTTCCTGGATCTCAATGTCTTTATTTGCAAAAGTAGAAATAGGTGATCAGTGCTTGTTCATTGGGTAGCAGCCTAAAAGTCTTCAGATATAACATTCCTAACTACCCATATATCATCATTACTTACATTAGTTACTACTTTATTAATTTCCACATTTACCATATGACCTTGTCTTGGTAACCATCTCATTTCTAAAGACTGAACTTTGTACATCTGCTCTTACTAAGAAGTACCTTTGGCTGCTTATAGTACTCACTGCCACAGCACTGTAACACACAACAAACTCAAAGAGTATGCAAGTCCCTATTTCACAAATCAGATATCCACTGGTATCTACTGTAAGGTAGCATATGCCACCCAAGTTTTAAAGCACTGGAGTTTCTTAAAAATAGATTACAGTCACTTCACAAACTTTCAAGAAATCTGCTCTCTTTTAAATAACAAGGCACACTGCTAGCATTCAGCTGAAGCAGTATATTAAAAAAGAATCCCCAAAATCTCAAAACAGACTAAGATGTAAGAACAAGAGGTTTTTATTTTTTATTTTTTTTTTTGTGTAAAAACTTTTCTAGCTTCTCAAGCATGGCATTTCTGGTTTCATGAGAAAGATTTTCCTGATTGTAATGTCATTTACAATATGGCTCTATATCTGCAGCAATAACTCTTTAAGTTAGAGCAGTGAACTAGACTAGACTGGTGAACTCTTTCCTATAGCTGTCTTGACACTGTGGTAGAGAAAAAGTAGGAAGGAAAAAAGAAAAAAAGGAAGTTTTACATTTTATCCTGAAAACAGTTAATCTTCCTCTTTAAAACTGTAAAATTTCTCATATAAGTCAAATACATTGATTTCTTTTTAAAGAAAAACCCTTGAAATAAAGGCTTAAAAAAAAAAAGGCAAAAGTATTTGTCCACTAAAATGTGTGGGAAAATACTTCAGCCAACTCTTGTTTTACAGATCCTAACCTTAAGGCCACATCAGCCTTGAAGTTCTGCTGTACAGCTCAAATGTGTTGTGGAAAAACTGGATGAAAATCAATGCACCTCTGATGTAAAATGTGAGTGCCATGATTTTTACACTTTGGTGGAGAAGGAAAACTTCAGAGTCTGTTGTGCAGTTGTGGTAACGCTTCTTAGACTGAGTAGTACCTTTTCCTGTGTGTAGTCCTACAGCCCCTTCTAGGTATAGCTGTAACATATGTTGGAGAGCAGCATCCTAAATGATTAATATTAATCTTGAGACAAAAAGCAGACCCATTTTAAGCGGTCCTAAATTTTCTCATTGCATTCTGTTGCTGGGACAGGACACGGCTATTGCATCTTTCAGGTATTCGATTCCACTCACCCTTTTTCTTCATTCCACCTTTCTAGATATGCTTTAAGTCCACAGTTTGAAGATACTATTCAGCCTCTTCCTAGTGAAAATAACTGGATGAAAATCCTTTCAAAAGCTTCTACCTCTTCCCTTAATCACACGAGGCGTGGTTGGTAAGTGATATAAGGCTTGCCGGTCCCTAGGGACTGAGCACTCAAAGCTCCTCCTGATTGCTTGGGGAACAAGAGAGCCAGAAGGGATCCTAAATCAAACTCTGTCTCTCACCAATGAACCGATTCCTGCAACAACTCCCTTTCATTAGGAACGTTTTCCTCAATTAAGGGAGGCATTGTCAAGTATTCTACTTTCAGATCTTCTAATTTGTTATTTTTTACTGGTAGAATTGGTAATGCCATCTCAGAGTCCATGGCATCTTCTGGGACAATATACTGTCTGCTCCTGTGCTACGGCATATCACCATAAAACACAGGGCTATAAGAGCCTACAATAATTTACGGGAGTACATTAGGTACCCATGTATAATTTATCAAATGGGCATTATGGAGGCAGGACTATGCCTGACTGACAAAGGTTACCCTGTACGGGTGTCTCGTGTAACCACACAGGGAAGAATCCAGTTGCTGATGTTTACTGAATTACAAAAAAGGTTTTACTCCACAAACTGGGCACTCCAAGAAGTGAAGTTGAGAAGCATGAAAGCAATCCCTGATCTCAGTGTTTTGACTCCAAATTGATACCCTCTACAAGATTCAGGTAGGGACTTCAATACACATGAAACCCAGAAGAAGATAAGTTTTTAAGGGAAGAGTGGTATGAAGACCATTCAAACTTGAGCCAGGATCTAGCAAAATCCCACAGATTTAGCAAAAAATCTGTGGGACACATTCAAATTTATTCAAAACCAAAGTAAGGAACCTGTCGAAACTTTGAGATTCCCATTTCTTAGGGTCTGCTATACCTACAATAACAGCTTAAACATGACTTCACACAGCTTTTGGGGCTGAGCACTCTTCTACTCAATTATGCTCCTGCTGAAATTAATATGAATTGACTCATCTCGGAGAAGATCTCAAATACCATTGGGTTTGATCCAAAATAAAGGTTTGAATGTTATTCACACTGTATTTTTGTTTTCTGGTCAGAGAAGTCTGAATAGAGCCACGAGCAATGCCTCTGCAGCATGGTGCAGAACACTCGGTCATATATATGATTATCTATTTTTCAGAAGAAACTCGCTACACTCTAGGTTGAGCCAGCAATTTATTCACTGGCTGTGCTGCCATAGCCTTTCTTCTGGTCCTCCTGACCTGACCAGCTGCCAGTAGAATCAATTGATCACACAGCAATGTATGTCTAAATTTTTATCCAGTCCTCAGAGAAAGAGAATTATTTAAAGCCTGGAGTTACTAAGCATGATTTCTAGCTCAAAGTTCAGTGGCTGCAGCTTTCAGATTACTTTACTAAAATCTCTGATTTTGGTATTTTTCATAATAGCAGATGGAGGCTGATAAATTCCTTTTGAATTGGATATCACACAGTAAAAAACTGCTTGCTGCAACTCTTAACTAAATTTGTTCATTAATTCGGGTCTGAAAATATGCTAATATCCTTAGGAATCTGAATTCTGTGCATTAGTATTATTTTCATGGCATCAAAATTATCTGCTTCTTCTGGGGAGGCAAATAACTCTGTGGGTGGGCTCCGGTCTGGGAGTTAGGGCATTTGAGATTTCTTACATTGTGAAACCAGTTGAGAAATACTTAAAATGAGTGACAATTCTCAGAGTACAGTTTTGTTTCCTTTAAAAAAAAAGAATTTTTTTTCTCATAAAAATGTCATTTCTTTGTAAGCAAAAGCAAAACAAGAAGGGTTTCTTTTTTGAAAGCTTGTATTTTACTTACCAGTTTCCTTTAATTACATGTGGAGGAATCATCTTCCTTTCCTCGTTCCTCTTACCCTCCAAATTTTAGATGATGTCACCTTATTACTTCTCTTGGATAAATTCCACCAAATATTCTTCTATCTACCTACAAGTACACAGACACACCATTACCACTGAACCTTCGTGGTAACACCAGACTCCTCTTCCAGTTTTCTCCCCGAGACAAGCCACCTCATCTCTGTTATCTTAAGAGATGACAAGACACACAAGTCTAAGAATGCAAACTCAGACACCCCAACTCAGAATATCAGCTAAATATTAGGTTAAAATCCAGATTTGAAAGTGGCTTAGATGTGAAGAATGGTGGGGGGGAAATGAAAATACTGTTTTTTTGTTTGTTTGTTTTTTTCTTTATCTGCTGTTACTTTAGGTAGATTTTTGTGCCCAACTTGAATGAAAAGCAAGAAGGTCTGGAAACACAAATATACCTCCAGAACTGAAATCCCACCAATGACACATCTGTTAAGATACGTATCACAAAGAGTCCAGTCTCAGTTGAATACAAATAATTAATATGAATAATACATAGAAATTTCTCTATTTCTTTCATGTTACCTCGGCTGTGTGGTCTACAAATAGAGAAAATGATCCTGGCCTAGTTCCAGCTGGCTTAGGCAGTAACACAGGTAGTCATTTGAGTTCAGATTTGTAATGTTCATTGGTGGCATATTCTCCAGAAATCAAAATATACTTTTGAAAGGAGTCTTAAGGCCCTTGGTGGGAAGCTTTTAAGAAGAAGTGAGTTTCTTAAAATAATTTAAATCAGTAAACTGAAGATTAATAGCCTGACATGAGGAGATAATAGTACCTTGGGATCTGTCTGCAGTACACTTTCATATTTTGTGTGGGATCCAGCTAAGAGATTACGAATTACATGCAAAAAAATCTGGCTTTTTTTTTTTTTTTTTTTTTTTTTTTTACTATTTGGAGGAGAAGGGGAAAAACAAAAAAAGAAAGCAAGGCCTGGATGCTGTTGTCTAGAAGCGTGTACACTTGTTTATTTTCAAAAGTTGGTTGAGGGCTTACAGGGAACAGCAGGGTAATAGAATATTCATGAAGCAAATGCCCTTCACTTAGCAGAGGGCAAAGGAAAGCAGATTGCTAAGCCCCTCCAAACTTCCTGTGCAAGAAGCTCACGCTGCAGAATAATGAAACCCGTGTTTGCCACCCTGCAGCACAGCAGTACTAACCTGGTACCACTCAGCTGCTTCACCTCTCTTCCTTTTCGACTCCTCCTCCTGTTTTCATGCATGGATTCCTGATGCTGCTGCACAGTGCCCCTCTGACCACAGCTGCTGCAGCAACACAGACTTGCAGAACTGATCACAGCTCTGCAGGAACCCTCCCGCTTTTGGGGATAGACCGAGAAGAGGAAAATCATCACGGAGCTGCTGCAAGCATGGTGCTCACCTGTTAATACCTGAGCAGGGGGTGGTGAGGGCCCATCACCCAAAGATGGAAGCCGGTTTTCACGTTGTTTCATGGGCTTACTTTAGGAGCACTGCAACAACCAGAGGAAAGGTTGCTCTCCATTATCACTGGACCCAGAAAAACCTCAGGACTCAACCAGTTGGTCCCCCACCGCACACAGGCGCCAGCCCTTTTCAGCCCCACAACCGCAGATGATCTTGAACGCTAGGAAAGTCCCGCAGCATCGCAGCACCCCAACAACCCCAGCACCGCAGCGCAGGCAATGGGACACCCACGGCCCGGGAGCACGAAGCGGCGCTGGGGCAGCGCCCTGCCCCGGCCCGCCCGTGGCCGCTCGGCCCGGCCGGGCACGCGTGTCGCCGCCCGGCACCACAGATCGGTGTCAGCCGCCCGGCTCGACAGATCGGTGTCAGCCGCCCGGCTCGACAGATCGGTGTCAGCCGCCCGGCTCGACAGATCAGATCGGTGTCGGCCGCCCGGCTCGACAGATCGGTGTCAGCCGCCCGCGGCCCCGCCGCGCTCCCCGGGGGCCCCGCGGGCAGAGGCGGCCGGCGCACACAACCAGCAGGCACGGAGCAGCAGCAGGTGGCCCCCGCGGAGGTAATCAGGATCGCATTCAACGGGAGAGCCGGCTCAATTTTCAGCCCCGTGTATGCCGAGGGGCCTGGAGCTGCCTTGTTAATGCTGCAGGGAACACGTGGGACGCATTGACTGCATTAATTGTCCCCACTCATTCAGCAGTGGATGAATTATAATGTTACCACTCCAGGGTAAAGCAAACACCTATCATAACAATCATGTCATTAGTGTGCAGATGCCGGCTGCTCTGCTTAACCTTTTGTATCTTTTTTTTTTTTTTTAATGGCATGCAATAAGAATATTTTTTATTGTTTTTCATATAATTGATTTTTAGGTTGCAAGTGTAAACCCTTGAAACAAGCTCGGCACATTACTCGACAGCCAGGAATAAGCGCACGGACTCGCAAAGCACAGATTAAAGTTGCTTTAGAGAAACAGCAAGGCTTTAAAAGTTTATGTTTGCAGTTTGGTTTATCCATTGCAATGTGACTGATACACATTCGTTATTCACATAGCATGAGCTCCAGAAGGACTAATGGTCCTTAAAAAATGTAACAGCCTTAGAAATGCTTCTCATTTAACTGCAGCTACTAGCAACCGAAGATTATATATGCACACCCAGACAAGTAAAACATTCTAGTTTGAAAATTCATATCTATGCAGAAAATCTTTTTGTTCACTGTTATGTACATGTAGGCACATATGGAGACACATACACATAAATATAGTTGTGCATATATACATGGAAATTCCTTTTTATATATGAAACTTAGTATTAGAATGTATATTAATAATCTACATGTAAAATAATGTTATCTTGGCTTTGAGCTGCTTTTACTCACACACGCAGCACAAAGCTTCTTGGAGTGTTGCAACATCATTATCATAAAATAAATGATCCTGAGCTGGTGCCATGTTTGCATTTGTCTTTATTCGAGCTCTAATCTGAGTTTAGTGGTATCCTTAAATGGCGCCACCAAGTGTGCTGGGTACTCCCCACTAGATGTTCCTAAAGCACTCAAGTACTCTATCAGATGTTCCCTGAAATCCCTTGCCTTGGTGATTTGCAAGCAGAAAGCCCATTCCCAACAGCCCTTGTACATGGCTTTGACAATTGCTCATCTAAGCCTTCAGAAAGCAATACTGGAGGGGGTTGTGAAAGGATTTTGCATAGTTTGGCATTTGGTCCTGACTCTACATTGATGTCTATTAAAACATGCAGATCCCTTATGCTTGTGCAGACCCTGCTGGAGCCAGCAGCTTTGTGTCACTATGTATTGCAACACTATAGAGAAGTTAACTGTTCATTTGTCTTCCACACCTGAGCATCAGCGTGCATTCTTTGTGAAGGTGGAAAGGAGATGGTTCCCCGTCTTCCATCTGTCCTCTCCCACCACTTCTTCATGCCCCCTTCATCAGTTATTCAGCTGAGATCCCAGGCTTGTAAACATTTGCCAGTAAAATGCTCGACGTTACCTGCTGCAAATAACTTCCAGAGGTTCAATGGAAATAACCACATGGTGTAAAGCCAAGCTTGCAAACTGATCTTTCAGTCATTTGCACCTAAACCATGGTGCAAGAGGTGGGAGATGTTCACGGAGAATATCAGTGCACTGTTTATACAAGCGTAGAGTTGCAATATTCATTTGTGATACTTTTTTAGTGAATTGGGTTTATAATGAGATCCAACAGTGTCATAAAGCAAGAGCAGCGCACGGGGGAGGAACGACTGAGTAGTATCAATACCATTACTCATACTAAATATGTATAAAACTATAGCAAGACTAAGTGTATGGCAGGGTGAGGTTAAGGATGAGGTTAAAGTTTTATGATTATTGTTTCAGTGTTTTTTAAAGTCATTACATGCTGACTAATTTTGTGTAGGTGCTTGCGGTTTGTGAAATGGAGAAGCCATTTAAAATGGTTTAGTCACATTTTAGCCTTAAATGAGTATTTAATTTTTACATATGCATGTAAAACCATGTTGTTTATTGGTATTTCCACTGAAAATTGCTGTGATTCAGCTCTTTTGGATGCATTTCAAAAGTGTAAAGTGGATTTATGTTCCATAATCAGTAGAAGGTGTATTTCCCTGAAATCAAAGAAGCCATTTTTTATTATGATGGTGGATTCATGTGAGAATATAATAGCATTTTCTGGTATGCTATATTTCTATAAAACCAGAATACAGTCTTACATAGCCCTTATAATGCTATATACAAATACATTAAATGGTATAATCTTTTTTCCATACTTTCCCTTTAGATTGTTTGTGAATGGGAGAATTCATCTTTCAGACCTTCATTTGCTTTATATGTGCAAGTACACACTGTCAGACTAAAAATTTTGCAGTTTCAGAAAAGTGATTTTATGAGCAAAATAAAAACTTGCAATTGTATCTTGTGTGATCATTTTTTCCCCACCAGATAATATTTATGGCATGTTTTTTTCAAGCATGCATATTTGGTCTATCAAAACCAAATAATATTATTCAGTAGTACTTGGTTGTCTGTGCATGTATTTTCCACCACTGTAACCTAGGCTAAAATCAACTTTATGCAGACTTTTTTTCCCCCCTAGTCTCCAAAAAAATTACTGTAAAAATGAACCCATATGAAAATGAGTTCTTACATGTAAAATAGTTTCCCACACATTGCTTCTGCTGGATGTTTTTTACTTAGCTTGCTGAAAATGGTGTGTCTGCACAAATAATGAATGTGTGCTGCCATCCCTCTGGTTCTTACATTTTCCTATATGAAAAATATGTGTGAAGTATGGGCATGCTGTATTTTGGGAAATAAGTCCTTTCTTTTTGATAGCCTGATATTCTACTGTTAATTAGTAAAACATCTGCTGGTAATTTGACCTGCTGCAATATATTGACATTTGATTACTAATTTTTAAACCTATAATTATGTGTGTTATTTGTTAGCATATCTGCACATGTTTTTGGGCATTCCAGCAGCATTTACCTATGGACAGGATTGTATCTGTGGATGGAAGAATAATAGATTTTTAGGCACACTTATGATTTATTAGATATTTTTGCTAGTCTCTGGATGATGACCAAAAATCTAACCCAAAGATGAGATGTGTTGCAGTTTGATATAGCAGCTACTCTAGGAATATTATTCAGACATGAGAGCCACTTATGGTGAAATTTGCAATTAAGTAAGCTTATAAACTTATATACTGAGTTATACCAGCTGAGATTCTGCTCACTAAGACATTTTCCTTTTTCTCAGTAGTCATGGATTGTTTTATACCCAAAAAACTGGATAAATTAAATAGCTCATAGTTCCCCATATAATATCCATTATTCTATTAACGACACTACTAAGAAATAAAATTAAATTCAGGGCTGTTTTCTTAAACCCTTCATAAATATTTTAGAAGTTAATTAGGAGACTACAGGTATGAATAGACCAAGATTTATTCATAATTAAAGATCAGATATCACATGTCACCTCTTCTGATAGAGAAAAACCTTTAATTACCCATAATTAGGCAATTGTTGCTATAGTTTGCTAAAGAGGATTGAATTGGAATGAACATGGTAAAAAGAGATACTCATGGTAATAAGCTAAGTTTCTTGCATTTTCTTTGTTCAGTTTCTTTTTTTTACATTTTGGTACAGAATATGGTAGAAATAGTAAAATATGCATATCTTGCTGATACATTAAATCACAGGAAATACCTTTATGTATAATTTGATATAATTTGGCATCATACCTTTATCTAATGCTCATAATTTTTCATGCCAATTATTTTGTCTTCTTTTACCAAAATGTTAACAAAAAAAAAAAAAAAAAAAAAGAGCTCATGAATGACAATATATTCCTTTAAGAGACCTAAGCAATATTTTTCCAAAGTTGTAATTAGCATTCCAATTTTCTCAATAGATTTTCTAGAGCCCAAATTCATGGAGTAAATTACTGATCCAAACAAATACCAGACACATTGTTGCTCAGGTATATGACCCTGAAATATGTCGGTATGATATGTGTGCATAGCAAGAGCAGTTCCAAGAAGCTATGGGGTTGGGAAAAATTTATAAATCTACCTTCTTTGGTGCAGTCATTTACATTAAAGCATTTTACTATAAATGGTGTAATTTCCTGCAATATGAACATCAACATATTTTGCCAAACTCAGTCAGGACTTCATATGATATTTGATAGTTAAGGCAGTTTTAGTGGAGTTTTTACATCCTGAAAAGACTTGTACACGTGCTTTACCTGACATATTAATTCCCTTTGGAGCCACTGGAACTTCTCACAGTGCACAAAGCTAAGTCTGAAGAAGCTGTTGCTGTGTGCAAGCCAAGGGGTTAACTGTGGAGTATTCTTGCCCCTACAGTAAATGTCTTTCTAATCAATATGATATTTTATTTTGCTTAGAAATTCCAAGGTACAAATCTACTTGGAGTTGACTCACCCTCTATGAAACTTTTATCTCACAGGCTTGCCGGCCCTTGTTCTTTTGGACTAGCCCATGGTTTGACAAATGCTCATTCTTACAACATGACTGTGCTAGTCTTGTGACTGCTGTCTTAAACTAAGTCATAAAACAAAGTATTAGTTATTTAGGACAAAAGCATTTCAAAGCATTTAATATCCTTCAGTTAATCACCAAATCACAAGGTTGGAAGAAACCTTCAAGATCATCCAGTCGAACCTGTTCCCTGACACCTCAGCTGAACCGTGGCACTGAGTGCCACATCCAGTCTTTTTTTAAACACATTCAGAGATGGCGACTCCACCACCTCCCCAGGCAGACCATTCCAGTACTTTATCACTCTTTCCATGAAAAACTTTTTCCTAATATCTAACCTATATTTCCCTTGACTCAGCTTGAGACTCTTTTGTTCTGTCAGTTGCTGCCTGGAGAAAGAGACCAACCCCCACCTGACAACAACTACCCTTCAGGAAGCTGTAGAGAGTGATAATCATACTTTTCTGATCAGATTCAGGTCAGTCATTAGACATCTTTTGGAAATTCTTCCTACATCTGTCTGTCTGTCTGTCCGTCTATTTCTATATCTATCAATCTACCAATCTACCTACACACCTTCCTACATACCTTATAGTAAATATACATATATATTTATATGTACACTGTTGCTTATACACTTCTGGATAATGACCCTTTATTTTGCTAAATAACCTTGAACTCTTTACTTTGTTTAGGTCTCCAGGATTTATCATTGGCAATGCTCTTGATTTTCCTTATGGTTTTCTGGTTGTTGCTTTTTTTTTTTTTTTTTTTTCCTCTTTGTAGCACCTGTAACTTTGATGCTTTTGTACAGATTTTTAACATTTGTTATTTAGCAATGGCAGAGACTTTGAAATTAGGCCAAACTGGTCATCCAGTGCATAGGGTTGTGAGCAGCATCAAAGGATCATTCTGAATGTCATCAGTCATTTTTAGCCTTGTGTTTCAAAGTGTCTGTTACTTTAACTCTAGAGACAGGATTCTTGAATCCTGCAGGTCACCTCTCAGTATTTTCAGTGTGTACTGCAATGTCCTTGTCTTCATTTGTCATGTTGCTTTCCAGCTGGCATTTCTTTTCACCCTTCGGCAATACAGGAATACTAAAACATCTGTTAAGGAGCAGTTGCTAAATGGCAATACTGCCTTCCAATTGTGGGTTTCTGAAGTTGACAAAACATTCTTAGTTCTTTAGATAATTTTTATCTGTTAGAGACACATCTCGAAGACATTGAGAAACACAGTAACAAGTTAATTTTTGAGGAGTTTCCAGTGACCTTTCCTATTTACTGCAACCCAGAGTTGGAGTTCCTTAAGATCCATCACAGCAGAACCAGAGGGGCTCAAGCATCTTTAAAGATTCTTGTGATATTAATGAATTTGTCTTGGCAAGAAATTCTTTTTTACGTGGGATATGTCTCAGCCTAATTTCAGCCATCCAACAGTGGGATGTCCTATTTCAAATAGTCACGTAGAGTCCAATTATAGTCACTGCAGTTAGAGGCACACATGTGTTTTGGAGGCAGTTCATTCCATCTATTTTAGATTCTTGTTCTGAGGATTAATTACCCTCTACAGGTTTATCGCTGCTTGCAGTGACATTTTATCTAGCCTCGGTGACCAGCTTAGACTGGATGCTCAATTTTCAGATTGCTGGAAGTACGTGAATTTGATTCAACTTTCATTTTGTCGCATTTGTAGAATTGAAAGGATTTTATTGATAGCCTGTTACATAAAGTACAGGGTCAGATTCTGTATTTCTCATTTTGTTGGCAAAATCTGGAAAAATCTGATCTCTATGCCCCAAAACTAAAATTCAGATTCTTAATTAGTCCTTCCTGAAAGTACTGAAATCCAGATATAGCAAGTTACCATCTCTAGATAAGAGAAACACTGGGCAAAAGTGAGACATGGTTCAGTGCCTGTATTGTATGTAAACGTGTGCAGAGTTATATCCTTGTAGAAATACATGGAGATACAAACTCATACACACAGATAGTCACAGCCCAGTTCTGCTGATAGTGTTGTCAGTTAAATGCACATGTGCATGGTATGAGTGAGTGCAAATGTCTGAACAGTGAAAAGAAATAAGGGCTGTGAAGCCATTAAACTTTACAGACCAAATGGTAGTTCTCCTTTAATCAAAAAATACCATTGATGGTCTTCCAACAGAGTCTAATATTCTGTATTTCACAACATATTACGATCAGTCACAGAACACCTGTAAAGCGTTAGCCTAGGCATGAATAATTTCCTAATGGCCTATGAACATAAAGATTAGTGAATTGTAAGGCATTAAACCTTTAGAAAAACTTAAAGGAGACTGACAAGAACCTGTGTACTAATGTATGATTTACAAGCCAAACCACTCTCCGTGATATTTGAAAAGTCATGGAAGTCAGGTGACTGAAGAAAGGGAAACATTGTACCCATCTTTAAAAAGGGTGGAAAGGAGCACCTTGGGAACTACTGATCTGTCCTTACCTCTGTACCTGGAAAGATCATGGAACAGATCCTTCCAGAAGCTATGCTAACACACATGGAGAACACAGAGGTCATTTGAGACAGCCAGCACAGCTGGCATCAAGTGCACGTCCTATCAGACCAGCCTAGTGCCCCTTCTATGGTGAAGTGAATACATCAGTGAAAGGGCTAATGGCATTATTTATCTGGTCTTCTGTAAGGCCTTTGACACGATCTCCCATAACATCCTGTTTTCTAGGTTGGAGAGAGACCGATTTGATGAGTGGACTGTGTGATGGATAAGAGGGTGGTTGGATGGTCATATCCAGAGGGCAGTGGTCAACACCTCTGAGTACCATCTGACGTCAGTGACAAGTGGTGCCCCTTGAGCCCACCCTGGGACCAGTGTTATTTAATATCTTCATCATTTACATAGAAGAGAGTATCAAGGACACTCTCAGCAAATTTGTAGATGACACCAAGCTGAGTGGTGCTGTTACCACACGTGAAGGATGGGATGGCATTCAGAGGGACCCAAACAAGCTTAAGAAGTGGGCCCATGGGAATTTCATGAGGATTAACAAGGCCAAGTGCGAGGTCCTACATCTGGGTCAGGGCAACCTCCGGTATCAACACAAGCTGGAGAATGGACGGATTGAGAGCATCCCTGCTGAGAAGGACTTGGGGTTGCTGGTGGATTGAGTCTGGATGTCCAGCAATGTGCATTTGCATCCCAGAAAGCCAATAGCATCCTGGGCTGCATCAAAAGCAGCGTGGCCAACAGGGTGAGGGAGGGGATTCTGCCCCTCTGCTCTGCTCTGGTGAGACCCCACCCATCCACATTTGATGGTGCTTAGAGGAACTTGGTCTAGTGGAAGTTGTCCCTGCCTATGGTAGGGGAGTTGGAACTAGATGATCTTTAAGGTCCCTTCCAACCCATGCTATTCTATGATTCTGTGACAATGTGATTCTATGATTCTATTATCTAAGCAATCCAGAGGCAAAAATGAAAACTGTAATAGAAGTTTATTTAAGGGAGAGGAAGAAAAACATGCTTGTTTTGAAGGGAAAGATCTTCTTTTGAAACCCTGAACCCATTGTCTCTGTCAGATAGAAGTCACGACTGGTTATGTTATGACTAAGCCTATATAGCATTTTGGGGGACTTCACAAAATTTGAGGTGACCTTGGCAAAGAAGCCTACAAGTGCTACCTGCAGTGCTACCCTTTCCTGCCATGAGGAGCATGTTGGACCCTGTATGGTCAGGCATGTCCTAAGGGGCCATTAAAATTATGTCACTTAACATGCCCAGAGACAAAACTGACTGGCTGCTTGCAGGCTGTGTGGTCTGCCAACGAATCTGCTCTCTGGGTAAATGAGATGAACAGAGGCAAACCTTGGAGACCAGTAGAGATGCAGCATCGAATATTTGTCAACCTTCTGCATAAAGCCAGTTACAGCTGATGGCACAGTCCATATGGAGGTTTCAACAGGGAAACCCCTGGCTCAGAGGTGAGCCCCAAATCACGGCCAAAAGGCAAGGTCTTATGACCTCATCAGGTCCTCCATGTGAAACCCAGTCCCAGCAGAGTATCTCCTTGAACTCCCTGTAAATGATCTGCCGTTCACAGGCTTATAGGGGAAGTCTGTGTCCACACAAACTAGTCTGTGAAACAGTATCTGCATACACACTTTTCTCCCAAACTGTACCTCTACAGTGATAATCTGTCTGAGGTGTAGGTTTGTCGATGTTAATGATGCTGCTGAGACAAGGCAGATGCATTTTTAGCGCTCTCTGAATTTTATAAATACTTGAACTTTGTATCCTGTTTCTTGAGGTATTTCAATACTTGTCTAAAGTAAAATAATATAATTTAGTGTTAGATTATGATATATATGCATAAAAATATATTTACATTTATTTACCATAGAACACCCATACACACACACATAAATTGCTTATACGCACATGATTCATAAATCCACCTGAAGTGAAAATTCTCACATTTGAGGAAATTGAAGTCTTTCACAATTCCATTGTTCTAATGCTTTGACTTTTATTCTGAATGTAAAAGGATTTTAAGAAATTTCAGTTTGAAAAAACTATTTTTTCAATGCCCCTATGATGTGCTGTGTTTCTTTATATGATCCATATTTTGCTTAAAGGGAAGATTTCTCATCTATGATCACCCAAAATATCTGTTACATTCATATGGTCTTTATGGAAATGCATCATATAACAGAGGGATACTGCTGCAATATTTGTTTTTCCTTCTCCCCAACAAAAGCACGCAAGGATTTTGCACAGTGTTTTTAAATGAGGAAAAAACTCATAGCACAAGTCTGTAAGCCACAATTCTGTATTTTATCAGAAGACAAGATATGAAAGGGTAAGTGAGCTTTCAAGGAGCCTCTGCAATCTGTAGGACAGCATAAAAGAGGCAGTGATAGTAATTAGCCTTTTTAAATAATTCCTCATATCCTTAAGCATATTATGGAAATTTACAGTACACATCAGATGCCTGTGTCTGTGGGGGAATGTGCATGTATGTGCATGTATGGGTAAGTGAGAGAGTGAAAGAGAGGTTTCCAGCCATCTTTGCATGGCTGCATTTGTAACTGAGCTGAAATGGTGAAACAATTAGTACTGGTGTCAGTTCACTCCCTTGGGGGATGCTCACTGAATGCATGTCATTAGGTGCCACACAATTTCTTTGACCTGTTTCTCCCTCTGTAACACCAGTTCATGACATGTTCTTAAAGATTATAGCATTCTTCTCTTTAATTTTAGAGGTACTAATGTTTGGTTAATCTTAACTAATCCCAGATATTCCACCACTCTCATCCTACCACTGCTAAATCAGCAATCAAAAAACCTTTTCTGCTCTTTGCAAGACAGTTCTTACTATTCCATTATTATGTTAATCAGTAACACATATCAGAAGACAGTAAGGTTAAGAATTCCAAGCTTTTCACCTGAAAAAATTTTAAAATTATAGAATTATAGAATGGTTCAGGTTGGAAGGCTCCTTAAAGATCATCTAGTTCAAACCCCCTTGCCATAGGCAGGGACACCTTTCACTACACAGTTGCTCTGATCTACATCCAGGCTGGCCTTGAAGACTTCCAGAGAGGAGCCATCCACACCACTACAGGCTACCTCTTTCAGCACTTCACCATCCTCACACATTAAAATTTTCCCTAATGTTTAATCTAAATCTGTCTTTCTGTTTGAATCCATTCCCCCTGGCCCTGTCACTACAAGTTCTTGTAAAATGTCGCTCTCTGTCTTTTAGGCTCCCTTCAGATATTGGAATACCACAATTCAGTCACCCCAAAGCCTTCTCATTTCCAGGCTGAAGAATCCTAATTCTCTCTGCCTTTCTTCATAGGAGAAGTGGTCCATCCCACTAATCATCTTGATAGCCCTCCTCTGGACTTGCTCCAACAGGTCCATGTCCTTCTTGTGCTGGAAACCCCAGAGCTGGATTCAGTACTGCAGGTGAGGTCTCATGAGAGCAGAGCAGAGGGGCAAAATCCCTTCCTTCACCCTGCTGCCCACGCTGCTTTGGATGCAGCCCAGGACATGTTTGGCTTTCTGGGCTGTGAGTGCTCATTGGGTCATGTCCAGCCTCTCATCCACCACCACTCCCAAGTCCTTTTCAGATGGCCTGCTCTTGATCTGTTCATCCCCTTCTCAGTGTTGATACCAGAGGTTGCCCTGACCCAGGTGCCATTCCTTGCACTTAGCCTTGTTAATCCTCATGACATTCCCACGGGCCCACTTCTTGAGTTTGTTCAGATCCCTCTGGATGCCATCCCATCCTTCAGGTGTGTCAACAACAGCACTCAGCACAGTTTCATCCTCAAGTTTTCTGAGGGTGCACTTGATCCCTTTGTGTCACCAATGAAGATATTAAATAACAGTAGTATAGACCCCTGAGGAACACCACTTGTCACTAATGTCCATTGGGACTGTGAACCATTTACCACTACCCTTGGATGCAGCTGTCCAAATAATTCCTTATCCTTATCAAACAGTCCACCAATCACGTCCATCTGTCTCCAGTTTAGCAAGAAGGATGTTGAGGGGAACTGTGTCAAAGGCTTCACAGCCTCGTTGTGTGAGACTACAGGATTGACTTCCAGTTTGAACAACCACATATCCACAGACTAACTGTGTATATAGTAGCTGTTTGTCTAGCATTTTTGGGCAACTGGTCTTTCAGTAATTACCACCTAGGATATCAGGTTTAGAGAAAATGATCTGGGTGGTCCTGGAGGACAAATCAAGCATATGCCAGAAATGTGCCCTTGGAGCAATGGAGGCCAGGGGCATCCTGGGCTGTGTTGGCTCTTTCCTTGCCTAGTCAAAGGTGGAGGAGATGATCTTTCTCCTCTATCTGGCATGTGTGAAATACTGTGCCCAGTTTGGGGTTTCCCAGTCCACGTAGCAAACTCCACACCATGTGAGGAAAGGCTGGGGCAGTTGGGTCTGCTGATCCTGGAGGAGAGAAGTTTTCAGAGGGATCTATTTTCTTTCTACAGCTACCCAGCAAGAGAGAAGAAAAGCCAAGCTCTTTCCAGATGTGTGCAGGGATAGGCCAGGAGGCAACTGACACTGTTTGAAACACATGAAAATACAAAAATTCTTCATATAAGACATTGATTTTTCATTGAACATGAGGTTGGTCAAACACAGGATGAATTTATCCAGTGAATCTGTGGGATCTCTGTCCTTGGAGTTGCTCAAGATTAAACTGGACATTGTCCTGCACAACCTGATTTGAATAGACCTCCTCTGAGTGGAAGGTGGGCCCAGAGAGCCCTTGAGGGCCTTGTCAGTCTATGTGATTGTGTGATGGTCTGACTCACTGAGTCCCTTCTTCCGCCCATGCCCCCCATGTGCAGTTCCATGAAATATCCGTCGTTTCAGAAAATGAGATTAACAGATGGTAGAAGTAGCTGTAGCCTGGGAGTTAGGCTGTACATTAAATTCTCACAAGTGGTGTGGAATGCAGGTCTCCTGTGTCTTATATGGTGCTTTAACTACTGGGCTCTTGGATAAAAGGGGTGAACCATTTCTCTCCTTCTGGGACCTGTCTCTTTGCTTCATTTGCTTTTATATGCAGTGCCTCTAAATTAAGTGTTCTGTTCCCAATTGACCCAAACACTTTTTTCCTTTTTTATTTCCTCATTTCTTCAAGAAGAAACAAAACCTGTTTAATTTAGTTCAGGCTGAGCCAGCTTTTTTTAAAAAATGCTCTGGTTTGGCAGCTACATGTGAGTGATTCTCACTAACCTTAAAAAGGAATAGAAAGTTCAGTGGCTTCATTCCCAATTTATGGGCCAAGACAGTGGCTGGGAAGGATTGTTTGACAGCTTTAGACTCAAGCTCAGGGGCTGAATTTCATTCCAGTTTATCCTCTGCTTTATGCTCATGTTACATCCAATCTTTATATTTTTTATAGATTCAAAAACAACTAAAATTTAAAAACATTAAAGTACAAATCACCATTGGCAGCCTACTTAGCACTTAAATAGAAATCTCCCTCCTTTGATTGCTTTATGCAATAAAAAGAAAACAAATAGAGAGCAAATATTTAAGTGCATTTTAGTTTTCTAGTTGTCATTGTTCACAGATTTTCCAAAAGATATCTAGAAAATTCTAAACTAGAAAATTCTAATCTAGATTTCTTTTTCCTGTGTGAAATTATAAAAATATTAGTTCCAACATGTATGTATACCAGTATTCAAAGAGCAGCAACCATCACTCTTCTTTCCTCTAGCTTGTTTCTATACCAATGAGTAGCTCTATGTTATAGGCAAGCCCTTAGGAGCTAGGAGAAGGACCTCTAAGAGAACCCATTTCTTGTTATGATATTATTATTATTATTATTATTATTATCACTATTAAATGTTTTTAAGAAAATATTAGAGGCTGAATTAAAACAGTAGAAAAAGTGTGCTACATGATCATGTGCTCAGATGGGAATTGAAGAGCATCTGTTTCCTGTGGCCTTGGCTGCCACAAAAGAAAGCCTAGCAACTCCATGCGCCACTTCTGGAAGCTCAAGACCATTGATTTTATGTTTAAAAAGCATTGAGCAGAACTCCGTTTGGGGAACGTGCCAAATCGATGTGTATGAGAGTACTCTCCCTTCACAGAAGTGCTGGCCAGTCGTGCACCTTCACTGCTTCCAAATTGGTTTTTGGTACACTGGGACCAAAGTTAGCAATAATGGGGATTGGGAAGGCTTCACGCCTGGCACTGTAAGGTTCTTATTTGATGCAGCACAGACTGAAGAAGCTGCAGGTAGCAGAGGGAGTGGCTGAGATATGAGGACACCATTATGCCTTGACACTGCTCTGCAGATCAAGATATGAGGTATCTTCACACAAAACTACCAAGAGTTTCTTGGTGGGCTCTAGACTCAAGTGAACCAGGGATTCTGGTTCTGGAGGGATTTTGGGAAGGCTTCAGTACTGCAAACTGAAGCAAATCTGTTGAAGCTGTTTGCAATAGCTATGGAACTGCATGTGCTGAGGGAACTGAGTTCTCTAGCACATTCATTCCAATAACTGGCGATATCTCCTTGGACATGTAAACCATTTCTCATCATCTTTCACAACTACAGAAAGCAAGTAAAAATGTTTATTTTTTTTTAAAGAGTTTTTGAAGCCTGTACACACAAAAAAATTCAGAAATGTGGGTATTGAATTACATAATATTGTCTTTTATGGCTGCTCTGGTCGATTTGGATATTATGTTTAAGTAAAATGCATCCTTGATGGGCTAGACATAGCTTAAAAATAAATAAGTTTTTTAAAAATCCAGACAAACCAATTGAACAAAATGAAAAAAAAAAAACACAAACCCCAACAAATTTCCTTTCTATTTATTAATTTTGTGTTAAGAATTTATATTAATACAATTTTTTCCCCCTTTTCTCCCTGGGAGAAACACACCTGAACCTTCTAAATTCATGGAGTGTGAGAGCTATTTTGACTGGAATAAATTTTGTAGGAATTTTTCTAGTGAAGTTGTAAGTTCTCTTTTATTCTGTTTCTTCTAAATATGCTGTACTTCTGCAGACCCTCCTTGGGAAACTGCTGGGTAATTTCACATTCCTGCCACATACCAGACTTGGTAAGAATACAGGCAAAGTATGGTGTTGTCTCTGTATCAGTTTGCACCAACACAAAGAGGACATCTAGCAATGTGAGACTTCAAATAATATTAAATATTTAATTTATAACTGCCAGTATTAAACACGTTTTTCTAAATTTTGTGTTTATGGAGATTAATTATTTAGCAACTGCATGAAGTCTGAATATTTGTGTAAAATGTGTTTAACCTTAAAAGTACAGAACACTGTGACAAGAATGTAATCAGAGTTTGGAAAACAAGGAAGGATTTAGCTGGAGAGCCCTTTTGTACGTGCCTAACTCTAAGTATGTAAGCCTGTGCTTCGTGCTCGGCCAGGCTGGGGTCCTGCTGCTCAGCACCTTGCTAGATCAAGACCTCAGGAAGGACAGATTGCCATTAATCCCTTCCTAATTGAGGACATCTTATCCCATCTGCAGCTCTGCTGGGCCAGACCTGCCCTGTTAAACAACTTCACGTTCTGGAGATGTTTGGCTGAACAACAAAAAGCTCACACCTGCTTTTTGTCATGGCCATAATGTACTTTTCTGCTGCCACTCTGACACTCTGCTGCCAGGGCTTCCTGCAGCCTCTTTGTCTTTGCATTGTCTCACTGTGGGGAAGGTGGGAAGCAGGCTAGCAGGAGCTGCAGCAGGCTGCATCCCTGGTGCAGCCCTGGCTGGACTGGAGGAAGCTTGCCTGCCAATCACCCCTCTCTTTAAGCTATGCTACCCTTGTTCAATAGAGGTAATGGGTCCAGTGGGCAAGTAATAGGTCCGGTGGGTCTATTACACATTTTTATTGAAAAGCAAAATAAATAGCCCTGTAAAACTCACACACTGCCCCAGGGCTACAATAATTTATGCACCTTCTTTTTCCTTCGTTTTCTCTTTTCCTTTTCAGAGCTGCTCAAGTGAACCTTTCCAGAATGGCAGGTAAGAGCTTTTGTAAATTCATCACCAGTTGTCTGAATAAGACAGTATTTAAAATACTGCATGTTATGTGGAGAACTGTGTCAGGTCTTTGATTTGATTACACACATGTGTAGTACCAAAGGAGATCACATATTACTCAGCTAAACTTGTTTAATAGAAAGGGCGTAAAAATCAAAGTATGTGTAGTATCAGGTTTACTTTCCAGAGAGAATGTATTTTTCCACAAAACTAAGGAAAGAGTAATTTACCACTCCAACAAGCTGGGAAAAAGGAGAACATTCTTTCCTAAACAGCTACAATTATGCATTTGGCAGGCAGTAGTAAAAGCAATTCTGCTTTCCTTCTTAGCCCATAATAAATCTTTACCTGGGACTGATTAGAGAGCAACTGGAGAGGTGCTGCTTTTCTTTCCAAGGTCTATCAATGATTTTTTCTTTTTTTTTTGTTCTTTCTGAACATGTTTTAACAGTGGAGTTAAGACTGTTTCACCATCTTTGTGGTTGTGTCCCACCTGTTCTTCATTTGTAGAAGTACAGATTTCTTATATCTGTAGGAGGAGAGAAGAAACCCCAATGTTAGAAAATCAGGATGATGTTTCAAAGGACATGATAAAGGAAATAATCCTGATGGGAATCCCTCCATGCCTGCATAAATCTATGCTTTCTTGAGTATCATAGAAGCAGTATTTTGAATTGTGCTTTGTCTGCTCCAAGCTTGATCTAAATGGTGTAGCAAAATATGAAAATGCTGCACCTTTAAACCCTTTAGAGAAAACCTTAGTAAGGTAAGTATAGCTTTCCTGTACCAAACTAAATGACTCATGGCACTTCAACTCTGTCTCTTAAACTTGTTGCTACATTAATGGCTGCATTAAGCATCTTTGGAAAAAATTAACTTTGCAGTGAGGAAAAAAGTCTTAACTACATTAATTAGAGGGTAGCATATGCCTAAGACCAAAAGAAAGGTGTATTTTCTAAAATTATTTGTTCACTTTTATCCTTACTGTTAACAATTCAGATAGTCTCATTACCAGGTGGCTGTTGTGCAGGATGATCTTATCTCAAACAGCTGTTTTCCTTTTCTATTTTACTCATGAGAGCAAAGCAAGAGGAAAAAAAACATTAAAATAAATAAATAAATAACCTTTCCTAAATTCAATAGAACACTTTAGGCAGAGCACTTGAGACAGATGTCGAGGAAAGAGAAAACATGGCCTCTTTATGATTTATTCCTTCCCCTCTCACAAAATTGTCATTAACACCTAGAAATTGGGAGACAGTAGTAATTATTTCGAACTGCAAAACAGTGAATAAAACTTTATTGAAAAACTCCTGCTAAGATTAATTCTCAGCTGGAAATTGAGACTGCCATGTGGACGATGCCGTGGCATAACATGCATAAGAAAAGAAAGCTAAGGAAACTTGGTAAGGAAACTAAACAGGTATCCAGCACGTGGGAAATAAAGGGATAGTCCTGGGACTGTATCAAGTGAAGTGTCTTGTGTGCTGTAGTGGGCCTCTGCTCATGCAGAGAGGGTTTGGAATAGGCAGCTGATGGTGGAGAGCAGAAGAGGAAGTTATTGGAACAGACAGTGTGGAAAGATAATTACTTGAGCTTAAACCAGAAGATAAAGTTTAATAAAGAGGAAAGCTGTCTTTATGGTGGTATTTTTTTGGAGTGTTTGGGTTCATATTTTAGTAAAAGCCACTGAGCTAATAGTCGTGAAAGATGTCTCTTGGCTGCAGAATAGTAAGAAGGTGACTTGTAGGAGGCTGGCTTCCCTACCAGGCTCAGCCTGAAAAAACTTCCTTGAGAGATGCAAAAGGATGCAGGTTACTCTCAGCAGTCCTATATTCCAAGCCTAAATTCTTCTTTATGTTTCTGCTAGGCAGCCCCCTTGTGTTAGGGGTTTTTCTAGCTATTTGAATGATCAGGAACCTCAGAGGCACCTTGCTTTCCCTGTTGGCAAGAAGTACAGGGAACCTTGGTGGAATGCAGGTGAGATAAATTCAACTCCCTCTGCTCATTCAGTCCAGGAAGCCTTACTGGAGACAGTGGTGCAAGGTAGGCATTTTTCTGCTAAGATTTGGGTTGTACAGTCAGTGCTTTAATGTGTGAGCACAGCATAAGCAACCTGATTACCTGCTGTGATTCTTTGCAGGACAGATTTCTTTCTCTATGGAATAAGGACTGTGCACCACTATTTGGGAACAGGAGGGAAGTTAAAGCAAGAGGAGTGCTATAGGCAGGCAGAAGGAAGTCCCTGAAGAACAGAGGACTTAAAGATGGACTAGGAATATTCAGACCTAATGTCTGGATTTAATTTAATTTTTATGCTGTTGTTAGAGACAGCCTGGAGTTTCTCTAAAGAATAAGCAAAGATACTGTCTTTTTACACTCCCAGGAGCGTAATCTTAAAAAATGTCTTCACTGTTTTTCCAGTGGCTACAGCCTCCCATCACATTGAGTTACGCTGTATAGTGAGGAAATGTTGGGGGCATTCAACCCTCTGGCTCCAAGTGAAATTGGTACTGGTTGTCTCTCACCTTCCACTCTTAAAAACACTTGACAATTTGACATTCTCACTGCTAAGTGAAACTGACAGAGGCTCATCAGCAATAGGACATTGTTATCAGCCCTGGCAGAAATCATACCAAGAGCCTTATGCGAAGTGATGACTTGCATTTACTTCCAGCAGGATGAATGCAATTGGGTGTCAAGTGTTCCCAGTGTATGACTAGGGAACGGTGAGGAAGTTACTTAAAGAACTTGTGTTCTTCCTGCTTCCATCTCAGTCATCTTGGAAATAGATTGCAAATTGCTTAAACCCTAAAATACTGCAGAGTAAATGTCTCATTATTACACTGTAGTATGATATGACTTGGAAAAAAACCTTAATATGCTTCAATGATTGTTTTCAGATGTTGGTCTTTATCAGACTCAAGATGCTGGGCAAAAGATGAAGGCGAATTGCTAGTACCACTCTGCTTGCCAATAATTCCGTCTTTCTTTCTTTTTTTTTTTGTTTTCTCTCTTTCCTTCCTTTCTTCCTTTTTTTCCATTTTTTATTTATTTATTTTTTTTTAATCCAGTTGTATTCATGAGACTAGTTGAGCAAGGCACACTGCACTGACCCCTCATATCTGGGATAGGCTTACAAACCCTGCCTTTGGCAGAGTGATGGAAACCAATTCAGATCTGAGGGCTATAAAAAGCCAAGCTGAAATAAATTCTGTCAAGTCATAGCTGAATTTTTCTTGCAAAAGAATTCTCCTTTCCCTCAACTACTGCCACACAGCTCTTTTAGATGATCCAAAATTGGCTGTTTAATGTCTCAGAATTCCAGGACTGTTGGGAATGGAAGGATTTTATTGATGCCAGCTGATGGTGCTCTCATCAGGTGAATGGAGGTGTGTTGACAGCCCTTGGCTGTGCGACCTCGAGACATTCAAGTCCCTCATCGAACAGTGACCGTGGAGAAAAGCATATGAAGAAATTAACAGAAGAATTTCAAAAGGGTTATGTTTCCATCTCTGTCATCTTATTTTGTGATACTCAATAAATAGAGAGATAGATTAAAAATTTTCCACTCATTGCCCTGTCACTGTGCAGACCTGCTGACAAAAATAAGTTATGTGACATTTGACTAAAAAACCTGACTGAATGTAGGGCCCCCTGTACTTAAAAAGAGTCATTATCACACAGAATAAAATGAATTGCTGTAAAAACCTTAACTTCGCAAGTGAAGGTTTTTCATCTTCCTCTTTCCTAGCAAGAGGTTCTGGTTTTGGTACTTTTAACCCTTAATTAAAAAATGCATTTCTAAAATAGAGGTAGCTTATTTGAAAGGACATCTCAATAACAGGAAAATAAGAGCCAAAAAGACCTTCCCAAGGAAGAAGTCATCCACTGTTTTTTAGTTGTGTGTTTTTTTGTTATTTTTTCCTGAACATGGAAACTGCAGCAAAGGCTATGGGTAAGAAGGAAAGGATGAGGTCTCCAGATTTGTCTCTTGCTATAGCTGTAAGTCTCATGGAAGTCCACCAAGACAGGGTTCTCTGCTGGCCAAATCCTAGTTCCGAAATGCACAACCACTAAATTCTTCTTCATTTCCTTAGCAACCACTGGGAGAAGCTCAAGCAACACTAACCCAAATAAACAGGTGAGAGAGTGCCTGCCTGTTACCCACATTATCCTTTATTTTTCCTTGTTTTTTAGGTGTGTGGTGCTGTAGGAAACACCTGCATGGGGCTCTGGTCTCTTTCTACCCAGCTGACTTTTTTCAACCATGCACTGGCTTGGGGTCAGCCCTCGCAAGCAGGTGTTTTCCTTCAGAATAGCTTTCTTGTCTGAATCCAAGTGGATCACAAGGGCCGAACTTCACTGCCGGAGGTCACAGGTCAAACACGGCAGCACAGGGTCCCTTGGGTACTGTGCTTACCAGGTGTTTAATATTATCAGAGGTTATTTGCTGAAACCGTGATAGAGTGTTCTCAGTGATTCAAAATAAATTTAACGAGAACAGTTTTAAAAGCCCCCACATTAGAGGATGTCTGTTCAATGGACAGAGAGGTTAAAGTTAATTCGATCAGGCATATGTACTTTCTCCAAAAAGGAACATATGCACTCAGCGGCTTGGCCCCATTTGTTGCAATTTTGGGTCTCATTTCCATTTGCAAGAAAGATAACTACTTACATATGGAAGCAATAAATAAGAGAAGTCATTAACATTTCTCTAATTTAGGGGAAGAAAAAAAAAAACACAAAAAAAAAACTCTTAACGAAGTAATATCTTTGCCAGGGCAGACAGAAATGTAAATTGGAGATTGGAAGGAAACCTATTAAAGGAATTGCTATGTTGCTAGTCTTTTTTAATCTAATGAATTTATGAATTGCCACTTGTTAGGTCATAGACTTCGTTAATTTCCTATGTGTTTAGTTAAGGAGAGAAAGTATGGGGCAGGAGGAAGGAGGGGTGAAAGGAAAATGCTTGTGAACAATGAACCTGAGCAAATATTTTTGTAAAATGTGTTAAGGCTATTAGGTTCAACATTTTTGACTAAACCCAGCTATATTTAGAAAATCTGAGAAAGATTGCTCTGTACATCTACTGAACAGGATAATGTTAAGTTTCTAAAACTTTTTCTGTGCTTATTCATATGCCCTTGAAAGACGTAAAGGGTTAAAAGGTTGTGGCATTTGCTGAATAATTTTATTGAAAACAAGAAAAATTTTAAGAAAGTGGTCTTACATTATGGTGCCGGTTTACTAGTCACATGTCTATGGGTCACACTCTCAAAAATTATAGCTAATCAGATACCTCTTGGGCTTTCTTTGGTGCAAACCATGAAGAGGAATTTTCACGCTCCTTTTTCCTGTGGATTGCAGAAGCTGAAATAGATACTGAAACTTGGTTTTCAAGAGGTGGGAATTCTTTCTAGCTTTTTTTTTTTTTTTTTGAAAAGTCAGCTTTTATTTTGAAGGAAATGACAGAGGAGGACAAACACCAAAAATGTTAGAGTAAGCAAAGAAAAATAAATCTCTGTTATTTTTTGTATAATTATTCAACAGTGGTTGGCAAATCAGTGCTTTGTGCAGTCGATGGCATTTTGCAACCCCAACCTCTCAATGCACTGAAAAGGTAATGGACTGGTCCTACTTCCATCAGTCATTGCAGGCCTTCCCATGGATCCCTGTCCTGACACACGTAGAGTGAATGAATGACGCCAATTCAGCGGCTCTTTAAAGTGTATGACTTGGAGATAGGAATGCTAACAACTGCATCAGCAATTGCTCCCTGAGCATGCAGCAGGCTTCCCTCCCAGACAGGCAGCTGAGTGAGCAGCATACTGAGCCTGCTGACTTCAGCGCTGGGTACCTGCAATTTCCTTCAGTCCTGGAGGCAACCAGGTATTGAAAGCAATTTCTGAGTTGGCTGGATTCTTGTGTGTTACTGAAAAATGTTCAAATAGCAACATGTTGCTGTAGCAGGCGGCTACTTTCTCATCCCTGAGGGCTGTGGGGAATTAATTGTAATAGTATCCCTTATGAATGAGCCAGCGAGTATAGACTGAAATATAAGTTACACGCATATGTGTGCGTGCACAAGCACATGCAAACTCTTGGAAATTCAAACCAAACCTTGATAAGTTTAGATAAAGTCCCCACTGCACTTCAGTGTAAATCTGTGCTTCTGAGTGATGCTTCTGGCTCCACTTGGACCACTCAAGCCGAAGAAAAAACCAAAACACCCAAACAAAACACAATCCAAACTCAAAGGCAGTTTTTGTTGCAGTTCTGGCATAAAAGGAAACAGAAACTAATAGAAATTGAATTGAAATGTCTGTTCTCAAGAGGCCCATGTCTGCATTCTTGAGGGTTCGGATAGTTTGGATAAACTCTGTACAAGTATTTGAACTTTTTGGTAGGTCTTCAAACTGAACCTCTAAACCTTCTGAGGTTCACAGGTGGCTTGCCACTTTTGTGCTGCTGTGGAGCTGGACTCAGTCTGCTTTTTCAGACTTTTGATACTGAAAATATTTACCAGGTTTGCAGAATCCAGGGAAATCATGAGTGTGTCCTTTGCGTTTATTTCACCACTACAAGGGAAAATTTTCTACTAATGAATTAGTCATCAAGAAATTAAATTAGAGTTATTCAGATACAAATCTAGGCCTGAGAAGATCTAACCTTCCAGTCATGTCCTGTTACTGACCTCCTATGGAAGTTAAACAAGCTGCTCTGAACCTCACTGATGTGTTTGCAAAAGGGGAATGTCTGTGTTACAGCAATGAACTTGTTATTTGTCAGATAGTATGGAAATGAGCACATCAGAAAGCCTACAGATCTACTAAGTAATTCCAGAAGGATGAGTAGAATACTGTGGTTTTAGTTGGCTAGTCCCAGGTACAATCCAAGGAGGAAATTCTTAGGAAGCCTAATGGACTTAATTTACTACTTTGTGTGGTGCTCAGTAATATTTAAAACAGCTTGGATTTTAAACCACATGAAAAATATGCCACGCTGCTATTTCCACTGGTGTGAGCCAACAACTCAAGAAACTACATCTAACTCATGTGCCAGTAATACATTAATTATTTATGTTTTCAATTACATGTCATAGTAACTTCCATGTGTAAAACTGAAAAATATATGCATACACCCTCAAGGAATTATCCATGTTTTTCTTAGAGCACTGTATCTTTGAAAGAGACACCTTTCCCCTTGACCGAAGTGGAATACTTCCCAATGAAATTTGCGTGAGTCAGAGTAGGAGTCCTTTTCCTCTTCTCAAAATGAGGAGGCTGCAGTAAAACCTCCTGAAGCTGCGTAAAGTCAGAGGCTCGGCTGATGCTGTAGTGACTATGGAACAGCTTGGGACTAATGACTGTTAACAGCAGCACTAGAGCCAGTATGATGGCCTGGAAATAAATTAAATACGTCTGTATTTAACTGAAAAAGGAAGTGAATCTGAGATAAGGGGGCTTTTAAGAGAAATGTCCTGGGCTTTGATAACACTGAAAGTTTTCAATTATTAAACACTTGAAATTTAACAAGTAACTCATTCATCTAACTTAGAAGACACCCTCAAAGTCATCTAGATCTGAAGCCTTAGCTTCAGTGTCTTACATGATCTTTCATAAGATAATTTCTAAAGAAGTTGGGCCAAAGGCAAAGTGGAAAAGACTGTAGTCTTGCATATCATGGGCTAACAATATTAGTTGAGACTTATGACAGATATCAGAAAATGTTGGGGATTTCTTCTAATTTGGACTTCAGGATGGGTGACCCTTCAATGCTGTAATTGTAAAGGTCAGATCTACCTACTATAAATAAAGAGCATTTTGATGGGTTAATTAGATTTCAAGCACTGAGCTCAGCAAAACCTGTCATTCATCACCTGTCATTCTACTTTGAAAGTAACATATATTCCATACATTTAGTATAAGAAAACATCTGTTACACTTATGATGAAGTACGTGACTTTATGAAGATACAATAAAATATTGTAAAATTACTTTGTTTTTCTGTTACATTTTAAAGTACTTCATGGCACGGTTTAGATTATAAAATATTATCACAATCCTAGTGCCATGCTACACGTCTTAAGGAACAGGAAAACTGATGACTTTTGTAGTATTTTGCGTGTGTTTTAGCCAGTCATGTCTTTTCCATTTGTTACCTCTCTACTACCTTAGAAAAGATATGAACAATATATATTCTTTCTTTTCCATATCAATGACCACTAATCTAATATTAGATTTCTGTGCTGTGATGCATTAACACCGAAAAATAGTCTCAGTATAAGAAGGAAAGAAATCCCAATCACCTGGGAGATTGATACCGCAAAAAGACAGGAAAAAGAAGAAAACTCCTCATTTTTCTGAAATACACATGCATTAACTGTTTTGGGGTTTTTTTGACAGTTACTTGTATCTGTATGGTTTATAGAGCTCTAGACACTTGCTATATGTTTGATTTCTTACTTAAGCATAGTTTCACAAACAGAAGCATTGTACAGATGCAGTATTCTAAGCAAAAGTTAAAATAATTTAAAAACCTGTTCAAATAATTTACAAAGACCTACTCACTGATACAAATTACTGTGTTTTGACATTTACTAAAGAGAAGAGCATGGAATGAGGTAGAGATGGGGAATATCAACTACATATCTGTGACTGGCACTTCAAATAGCATGTAACTCCCATGAATTAAATTGGTCCTACCTTCTTTTGTGTCGTCATCTTGAAATGACTGTTTTAAAAATGAGATTGAAAACAACATCTAAATTGTACCTACTAATTATTTGAGGTGAACTGAGTAATTGTAGCTTAATGTAAGGTGTTTAATTGCTGGTCCAAGTCCAGTGGCCCAAAAAAGAACCTTTACACTTCTTGCTGCCTACGCAGCATCTGTTGTGCCGTTGGTTTTTTAACAGTGGTTCAGTTGAATAATGTAAGTGCTCAATGCTATGTGCAATATTCTAATGTATTCAAAAAGTCCTCATGGCTGGTAGTAACATTACAGGAACTTTGGGCACATATGGCTCCTAGAGCTACAGATGGAGGCCAGGTGAGGTAAGCTAGGGTATCTCAGGGGATAGAAGAAAGAAAACTGTATTTAGACAAATACAGTTTAAAACCTGTATCATCAAACCTGCTTGGAAGGTGCAAAGGTCTTCCCTAAGCCCTCTGTTTTATCTGCAATTTATAAGTGGATATTTTGAACACTATGGGGTGTTTCATACAGTGGCCAATGACAGCATTTGGGAATACAAATCTTGTCCTCTGGAATTACTGAAAGGATTATCAGGGTTAAATTTATTTAAAAAAAAATAAAATTTCACCTTCTAGCACTCAGCCTAAAGTGGACCCCTATTTTTATCAGTTGAAAATCCCTCTAGATTTCTTTGCATCTAATCCTAGATGCCTTGTAGTAACCAAAACATCTGCATAAGGCTGGCAGAGGTGGCATGCGATCGGCGCACTACTGGTGACCCATCCATTACAGCTCCATTACTGGAATGGTCTGGTCTGTATCAGGAGAGATGCTCTGCATGGGCTGACAACAACCATGTCAAAGGGTGAGCAGTGTATTGAGAGCAGTTGATTTTGTTGACTATAACATGAGCACAGATACCAGTCTAGGGACGCTTGCATTTAAATACCTGTTGTTTCAGATGGACTCCTTCCTCAACTCCCCTCAATTGACAGGGAGGTTGTTCCAGCACAAGGATTTGCTGGTCTTCAGACTTCTACCAAAGTTTTGCCTTAAATTTCAATCCAGAAAATACTGGCCCTCTGGTGATCACAAATATATTTTAACTATGGACTTAGCTTTTATTGTCTGATATTGCTAGAATTGTTCATCAATTTGCAGGAATCAACGTGTAAAATTCTTTTCAACTTCTTTCATTATAGGCCAGGCCTATTTCTGATATCACATGAACAAGATGCCAGAACAAGAAAATCTTGCAACAGCTGAGGTGGTGCGGTGACTTGGGATTTGATTTGAAAAATCTTATTGGCCAACTTCAGTAAATGAAGGACAAGTTTCTAATAAGATAAGTCTAATGAGTTGCTAATAAGGTAAGTTTCTAATGAGGTAAGTCTTTACTAAATTGTGCCTAACACAGTAAAAGACACAACTTGATTTTTTATCTCTTTATGCATACAGCTGCCAGTGCTATTTTGTGTTTCAAGGGTAAATAACAATTTTATTAGCCTTCTCTCTGGGGACTTTTGGTCATTTATTAGTGACGTTCCTCCATACAAATTGTTGCATAGTATTTATGTATGTTTCCATGGACCTATTTGCTGTCAATTGATTTCACATTCAAACCATCTGTAATGACTCATTTGTTAGGTCCAGAGTCTCATTATTCGCGTGGACTACTTGTATTGATATCATTAGCCTTGATAAACCTCCGTAGTCCTGTTCATGGTCATGAGCTTTTAAGTTATAAGCTCTGGTCTTATCAGTGTTCATCTGTCAAGTTTTCAGTCAGTTCTAATTAGTCTCAGGTGAAAAAAAAAAAAAAAGGAACATAGCAGCAGCCAATCCTCCCCCCAAAAAAAAACCAAACCAAACCACCAAACAATTGTGACACATTCTTACTGGCCATGATTCCTTCTTTGTCACATGGTTAGACAATCATTTCCATGTCAACAGTCTGTGAGCATTTTATAATGTCTGAAATGCTTCTAAATATGAATTACATATCTGAAAATTATTAATGACATTCTTGGCATTCCATTAATGTTATTTATTATTTATCGTGTGTGAGACGGAACTGCCTAGAGGCCTTTGCAAAGGATCAAGGGCCCGTTGAGCTAATCTCTTGCTAGGCATATCAATCCAGATGGATGAGCAAATGCAGGAGCACATGGCAAAAAGCAAAACCTGTTTGTCAGTTCAGCATCCCAGCCTGCAAAATACAGCCGTAGCACAGAGGCAGTGGCACAGTTCATACTAACTGGCACCATCAGCTGTCACAGCTGAAAGGACACAGACTGAACAAAATCAGGCTTGATTTTGACTTAATTACCATGAATTGCCTCATCTGCTCTTTGGCCTGCATGATCATGTTTTCTTAAGAAGGCTTTGAAGGTAGGAGGAAGTGTATGGTTCATTTTTGAACCTGTGATATAGAATCAGGGTGTGTCTGAGCAGAATAATCAGGCTGGGAAATGCAAAATTTGTACCATATTATTGCACATCATCTTATAGACCTCTTAATTCTGGCGAGTGAGGAAACCAGTACTAATGTTGTGTTGCACTAATTTTGTGAATCCCAGAGTCTCAGAATCAGTCAGGTTGGTTAGTACCACAGTGGGTCATCTGGTCCAGCCTTCTTGTTTAAGCAGGGTAATCCTGGAGCACATTGCATAGGATTGTATCCAGACAGTCCTTGAATATCCCCCATATGGACTCTCTTTGACATGGTTGGCATTAAAACACTCTTCAGGTGTCTACCACCAGAAATTCCTTCCACCTGCCATCGATAATTTATTTGTTGATATTTCTAATTTCAAACTCTCAGTCTTCTTCACACTGCACTATCAGGAGGAAAACGACCTAATATTCAGGTCACCTACCCAGTGACCAGGAAGAGTTGGTGTCAATGATTTGTTCTGTTGCATGTCTCTGCCATGAGCTGGGGTCACTTGCATGGGCTTTCTCAGTCTTTTTACAAATGCTGTGCATTTTGAGAAGAATGGCGCCTTCCTTTGGGACCATCAGTATTCACAAACTTATTATGGATAGGTGGCCTCTGATTTTCATCTCCTGATCTCCCACATCACTTTTACCAACTTTGTTTCATGATGTCAGGAGAATGAAGGGTTAGGAGGCTGGTGATGTCAGGTACCAGGAGTTGAAGGATGGCAACAGGACTGCTGTGTGAGGCTTTTGCCAAAAGCCACAGTCTTTTGTTAACCATCAAGGTTTCTCCCTTTAGACTTCTCATGCTCAAAGGCTTCTGAAAGCAGCCCAGAAAATACAACTGAAATCAGGAAATTTCCTAATGGCAACAAGGCCCAATAGCCAAATAAAATAAATGAGCTGGCCTAGGAAATCCTTGTAACTTGCCACCCAACAACAATAAACCAGCCCTACAACACACTAGGTAGAAAGGAAACAAAGAAGTCTTTTAATTATTTACAGTAGTCTCATTGTGGCTCAGTAAACATTGGTCAAGGACTAATAAATTTAGCGTCAGTAAAATGGGCTTATGCAGCCATATATAGCCTGTACATTTAACACAGCAGCTTTTTTGACTGGTTCCAGCCTAGCATAAATAAAACCTATCTAACAGAAGAGCTGTTAACCTGGGAGATGGTTTTCCACCTACTAGTTTCACTGCAGTTATTTTATAATTAGATATATTCATTAGGAATTTTTGCCTTAAAGTGAGTAGTCAGGGAGACTACTTTAGAGACAGAAAATGGTGTGCTGGCAGGAAAAAACCTCCTGTAGTAGGGATGAGATTGTCCCACTGCATCCAGTGGTTTCTCCTAAGTCCTTGGTCTCTTTTCTGAGGTGACTGCTTCTACCTCCTAGACTTCTCCTAGGTGTCTGCGAGGTGTCTCCTCACGGAAAACCCTTGGGTAGCATGACTCATCCAGAGGATAAGGCACATGTGGCATCAAATGTCTCTGCCATGCTCTGTGCAGGGTACTTGGGCCTGGTGGAGCTGGCTGTGTGGGGTACAAGAAGCTCAACTTCTTGGGCCCTCAACCCAGATATATTAAACAAACAACTGAAGAAAACAGGAATTTCCAGTATACGGACTAATTTGTATAAAACACCAGCAAAACCAAACCCACAATTCCACGAATTCTGAAATGAATATGATTTCCTCTTTATTGGAAATAGCAGTTTATTTTGACCACGCTAATCTTTTTCAAGAGTCTTTTAATAGATTTTTTCCTTCTTTTGCATCAAAACTTCAGCCTTAGCTTTAAGGCTCTTTTTGGACTTCCTGCTCTTTAATCTTCCACTAGTCTGGTTCTCCTTCTGGTTTCATCCTCTGTCTTCCCTAAATAACTGCAGGCCTCTTCCGGTGACTCTGGGTACAACGTATAAACAAGCTGGTATTAAATTCACCTACCTTTCCTTCAGAGAACATACCTTCCTGCAGACCTGGTCTCCTATCCCCTGGTTTTGTAAACTGTCATTTTAAACTGTAGTAAACTGTATTTAAAACTGTATTTTACAACTGTATTTTACCCCTGTTCGGTAAAATAACAGCATGACAGCAGCAGTTCACTTTTCCTCTGTTCTTCCCCTGCCAAATAGTTAAAAAGTTGTGCAATAACCAAGAAGGGCTGCTTCACTTTGCTGCTTGTGGTTTTTTGTAGGCAGCATCTGTCCTGTTAAGCAGACAGAGTTATCACAGGAGACAGGACATTATGCATTGCAAATCAGGAACTTGGTATTATGTAACAATCTGAAAAATATGCAAGTATGGTTTGAATGAGATACAACAATTGCTGGGCTACCAAACAGATAGCCAGCCAGGAAAGTAATTACAAATACAGATAGAAAGAAAAAAAAAAAAAAAAAAAAAAGAGAGACACTAGGGAAATGTCTTACAATATTTTCTGGTAATCAGTCAGTAGTTTGCTGTCCTTAACATGGGTCAAAAAAATTTCTACATGTTAAATTCCATTGGGCTTTATGTTATTTTTTAATAAAAAAATAATTTAGACAAAGCCCCACAGGAAAACAAGTCAACAATGAAGTTATCTTTCAGTATATTCAGATGATAATTGTTATTTGGAGTATAGGATATGCCAGATGGTATCACTTCAGCAGTTTATCTACTTTCCAGTGACAGGCTATATATGATACTGATCACAGAGATTTTTTGTAACACCCAGCAGAGAGTTTATCATAAACACTTTTAGCTCTATTAATAGCCTTTCTCTTAACTGAAGTGTCATTTTCATTGTGTTTATTTAGTACTGCTGTTGCTTTGGCAAGGAAGAGAAGAGCAATATTTTTAAAAAGTGTTCATATAGAAGAAATAATTTCAAGTAAATCTATGCAGAAACCATTGTCTCTTTTGCAAGGAAATCTATTGTGAAAATACACTTTTAATCAAATGAATGTTATCCTTGTCCATGTTTTGACAGACTTACAAAACTCCAGAAAAGACCCAAGATTATTTCAAGGAGAAAATCATCAAATCGATTTCACTTTGGTAAAAAACCCCACCATTTTTATTTCAGTGTAATTTATTTGTTTTCTTTTGAAATATTGCTTTGTTTGGTTTATTTCCCCAAGGTAACTTAGCAGTAGAAAGGACTTTTTCATCCCAGTAAACCTATTTTGTTCAGGGATTTTTTAGTCGGGTAGCAAAAGCTGATTATATGGAAAGGAACTTTAATAAACAAACCAGCATTCATTTTAAAATAACTGTTATTATCTGATGTGGCCAATAATTGATATTAATTCATTTGGTTTACTTTAAATTGGGACAAAAAAACCCGATAATATGAAAAAAAATTTTAATCTGGCAGTTTTACGTGACCTTTGGCTGTTAAGGTGGATCTCCATCAGTACTTTGACTCTGCATATTGGTTTGCCTCCTGGTTCCAGATAGAAGTTGGGAATTTAGATCCCCATTTTGCTGAGACATCCCCTTTGGAGGATAAAATATTTAAATCAAAAATATTCTCTCTCCTTAAAATTTCTTACTGGCTGCATTAGTTGCCCCATCTCACTCCTGCTACCTGTGAATCCCATTCAGAGGCTTTCACTCACACCAAGACAGTCTGAGTGACAGGAAAATAAACGGATGTCACCAATTCTGCTCTCAGGGAGGGAGACTGATAGAGCACACCAGTTTGTCTAGGCTGTGTTGTACGTGTGTGGCTCTGCTATGCTTAATGCCCAAACCCCATTGAAGGCCAGTTCTTTCTTCTTGAGAGACAGGACTGCTACCTCTCCTCTTCTATTTCTGTCTCCATCTCCTGGTCTTTTGTATGCAGCACTCAAAAAAATTCTGCAACCAAAAAACAATAAGGTTAAGCATTATAAAAATGGTATATAACTTAGCCTATGGATAGATTTTCTTTCCCCTACCTACTTTATAGCAATGCCTGAGGCATATGACAACAGACCCTCTTCTTTTCTAATGATTTATGGACAGCATTAGACCACTAGCATATTTTTGTTCCTCTCTTCACTCTGTGCTCATGTCAACTTGTAAAGATTTATTTCTCTTTCATGCTTTTGCCCAATGGGAGTTAAAAAAAGCTGGAGATTTAAGTCGTAGCACCAAAATGATGTGAACGGTGTTCTCTGTCCTAAGTCCTTAAATTTGTACTACATGTTGGAGGGGAGGGGAGAGGAGAGGAGAGGAGAGGAGAGGAGAGGAGAGGAGAGGGAGAGGAGAGGAGAGGGCAAAAGGAAAGAAAAATACTGTTTCACAGTGGCCTGTTATTTTAAGTAAGAATATGCATTTTATCTGGCAGTTTATCTTATATGGCAAAATACCAGTTGTTGTATTCAGTCTTGTATGTCTTTCATCTAGTTCCATCATTTTAGAAGAACTAACACAGGCTGAAATATACAGTGAGTTTCTAAAAACTTCCAGCTGGCCTCAAGTGCCTTTCTTGACTGGTGTTATTTTTCTATCTGAGGCAGACATTTAAGTTTGTCTTCAGGCTTATGCCAGTAAATGTATTGGCTCAGATATCAAGTGGTAAGACCTTCTTCTCTTCTCTTCTCTTCTCTTCTCTTCTCTTCTCTTCTCTTCTCTTCTCTTCTCTTCTCTTCTCTTCTCTTCTCTTCTCTTCTCTTCTCTTCTCTTCTCTTCTCTTCTCTTCTCTTCTCTTCTCTTCTCTTCTCTTCTCTTCTCTTCTCTTCTCTTCTCTTCTCTTCTCTCCTCTCCTCTCCTCTCCTCTCCTCTCCTCTCCTCTCCTCTCCTCTCCTCTCCTCTCCTCTCCTCTCCTCTCCTCTCCTCTCCTCTCCTCTCCTCTCCTCTCCTCTCCTCTCCTCTCCTCTCCTCTCCTCTCCTCTCCTCTCCTCTCCCCTTCCCCTTCCCCTTCCCCTTCCCCTTCCCCTTCCCCTTCCCCTTCCCCTTCCCCTTCCCCTTCCCCTTCCCCTTCCCCTTCCCCTTCCCCTTCCCCTTCCCCTTCCCCTTCCCCTTCCCCTTCCCCTTCCCCTTCCCCTTCCCCTCCCCTCCCCTTTGTTTTTCAAAAATAATACTATTTTAGGAGGAAAACCAGTCTACAGATAGGCATTAAATATGACTGTAAAGACTTCTCACTCCCAAAGCTGCTGCCAGTATCTGTCTGTCTGAAGAGAGGGCAGATGATACAGGGAAAATGGTGGTTATAAAACTAAATATTGCTAAGTAATATAAGAACATTTATTCTCCTGTCTGAGTCATTGTAGTTTGGTGAGATTTTCTATGGTCAGTATTATTGTGAATATTACAATGGCTGGAAATCACTAACTCTATTCTTCCTGAGCACTTAGTGCTGCTAAATCCCACCTTTGTTACCCAAAAGAGAATTTGACTTGATTCTGTTGTCAATTTCTGAGCCAGCAGTTTTTATAGAGAATTAAATTTTCTGTATTATTTATCACAAAACAGTACAGTTTTAAGGCTATGAGAAAACCAAAATATTTCAGCATCTATATAAGAAACTTCAGTGCTATGTGCAGAGGTCATTATTAAAAAAGAAATTCAGCCAATTATATTTCTTCCACTCAATGTTGTTGGTCTATCACAGAATGAGATCTCGACCCAGAAAGAGTGGCTGACCAATTTCTAAACACGAGTAATTAATTCTCAGTTTTATTTACACTTTTTATAGGTTCACTTAGATTTTTAATGAACAATATGTTAAATTTCAAGCAGTGTAAGATATTGTCCTTCTATGAAGGTTCTGACCTGGCACAACTGGCTTTTACAGATTGTTTTTTCAAAGAGGAAGAGACACACTTTTGAATGTTTCTTAATTTCTTACCTGAAAACTCTGTATTATTTAAAGGAAACTGAAAGATACCCAGGTACAGATATCCTAAAGGTTTCCAGGTTGTCCCAGTTCTCTTTTCATAGAATCATAGAATGGTTTGGGTTAAAAGGGACCTTCAAATGTCATCCAATCCCTCTGCAATAACAAGGGACCTCTTCCACTAGATCAAGTTGCTCAGAGCCCTGTCCAACCTGACCTTGAATGTTTACAGGGAGGTGGCAACTACCACGTCTCTGGACAACCTGTTCTAATGTACCACCCTCATTTTGTATAGAATCTAAGTTGACCTCCTTCAGTTTAAAACTATTCCCTGTTGTGCTATCACAATGGGCCCTACTAAAAAGTTTTGGCTTGTCAAAACTGTAATGTCACCTTAGACTGACATTTCTGTTTCCTGCCTTGGCTGCAGATGCTGAACGAAAGGAGAGGAAGTACCAGTAGGATATTTGTTTTGTGTAAGAGGGAACTAGAAATTGGAATACTCTTTGGATTTGGAATAATCTTTTTGTTTTCTTCAGTGATTTTTGTCTAAACATGTTCCCCCTTTCCAACCCTGTCTTGAAACAGAAGTGTCTTCAGCTGAATAGCCGTAAGTGATTATTCAGTATGAGTTGGATTTACATCTGAGTGTGCTGGATCAAATTTATTTCTCAGAGGTAATTGCAATCTAGTTGTGTTATTGCAGTTTCTTTACAACTGTATTCATGACTGGCAACAAAACCAGGGAGCTGGCATTGAAAGCTCTTCCCAGGAGACATTCTTCTTTCATTTTTTGCACTATTCCTTGATTTCCTAGAAGAGATGTGAATCTGAGGTGGCCTTGCCAATGATTCTAGATGCCCGTGAAATAAAGTCTTCAACTACCATTTTGCAGATGTGTAGAATGATCATAATACTGTATTTGTTATTGCTATGGCAGTGATTTCAAGCTCAGTTCCATATGTGCTGTGAGTAGCATAGGTTAAATAATTATTGTAGAGAGTTAATTATTGTCAGAATATTTCTTGTCTTGGTGCATCTTTGGCCATGCTGAATCCTTTGTTCTGAAATTGCAACAGAAGTTAAGTCTAACTACAAAGTTCAAATTACTTCCTACACTGTGGAGAATATTTGTATGAGAGTGGAACACCACCTTATTGACCATAAATAAAATAAAGAAATACGCTGTGAAAGTTGCTGGGATGCAATAAATTTGTGATCTTCTGTTAGAAGTATCAAAAATTTTCCAGTACCAGAAGAAGGGCATTGCTGCTATGGTGCAAAGCTTTGCAAGATCTCACCTGTAATGCTCAACCACTGCCCAGGTTCAAAACCAATAAATTAATCTTGAACAGGGTGAGTTGAGATGGTCAGAGGATGAAGAATTTGATTAGAAGAGTAAGACTACAACTTGCATAGCTTAGTGGAGAGGGGGTGTAAAGAGCGTGTGATTACACCAAATAATACAAATAATGTGTATGTGGAAACACACAATAGAGAGAGAGAAAAAAATTCTTTAGACTAATTAATAACATTGAGTAAAAGAAAGCCCGGATACAAAAGTGAGGTTCTTGTGTAGCTTTGAGAGGATATTCCAGTAAAAGGACAGAAAACCCTAGTGAGACAACTGGGAAGCGCACCTGATGACCGATGAAATCCCCCTGGTGCTCCGTTCTTATTCTTTTGGAAACCTTTCTGACTAAAATGCAAACATTTCTGTGTATTCATTTTTATGTAGTAGTGACCTGCTAGGGCCAATATAAGGAAATTGCTGGACATGTGATGTTTGACCTTTGTTTCATCCCCAGTGTAGTCAAGCTATGTTCTAAACAGGATCACTAGTATTGTCTTCATCACATCAAAGATGAAGTAAATTACAGGGAGGGAAAAGCCTATTTTTTTTTACATCTTGCTAGAAATCAGAAGTTCAGTGGTTGCCAATATGTATGCAGGTTCCTTACAAAAATTTTTATTTATATCACTCCCCCAGGGTTGGATGTTGTTCACAATCCCTTGAAATATCCACCAGCAAGACATTTAAATTTCACTGGTACTGTCCTGATTTCCAGCAAGACATTTAAATTTCACTGGTACTGTCCTGATTTCCAGCAAGACATTTAAATTTCACTGGTACTGTCCTGCTGTTTCAGAACAGTGAACCAAGGGAGTGCTCAGCTAACTCTCTGGTAATAATGACAGCTTAGGTTTGATAAGCTCTGTCCTTCTTCCCTTTCTTTTAATTAGGTAAACTAGCATTTTTCCTTACTGTTTTGAAGAGAAGAATGGTCCGTGGTTCCCTTCTTAGGTTTTTTTGTGCTCGTGCCTGGCATTGTGACAGCCTTTTCCTGTGTTTAAATGATGACTAGAATATATGTATTTTTTTATTTTTCCTATTTAGATACCTAGATCTCTAGGGCAGACTAGTACTTCTGTGTACAACAATAGCTAAAAAAATCCTCATAGTTCAAGTGAGGCCCATAATGATATGAATAGCAATTTTGATGGAGATTTATTCCAGAACATTCACATTATTAAGACCATTTCATTAAATGCATGGATGATTTTATTCTTAAATCTTCAGTACAAAAAGAAGCTCTCAAAATTTCTCTGCAGCTTAATGCCATCAGTACATATAAATTTCAACTAAACCCAAATTTTATCTCAATATTTATTTTATTACGGGTTGATGAGTCTATGGGCTGAAGTGCCATTCACAGCACAGGGGTGCTTCATAATAGACTATTTTGCATAAGTACTAAATAATTTACATATATAAATTATATATCAAAATGCTCTCTAGAAACTATTCAATTCAATGATATTGTTGTTTTGTAACCTTTAATACTGTTGAGTCTTTAATTTTTAAATCCAGCACCTCTTCCAAAGTAAACCCACAGGAATTATTATTTTTTTTTTAAGAATTGTACTGGCTTTGTTATTAAGACAAAAAATTGAACCTGATTTTGCAGCATTAAGGGAGACAGATGACTCCATCAGAAGTTTGGGCTTATGAAAAAGCTTTCCTTGAAAAACTTCACATGAAAATTATTTAAATATTAAAAAAATTAATCATCTAGAAAATTGTAGTTGTTCAGAAAGGTAATTTGATGGTCATGGAGGTACTGCTTCAGTGACTACAAGAACCTGCTCTGTTCAATGAGCAATGAAAGCATTACACTCAGAAATGGAAACAAGAAAAGAAAAGTAGTCAGTCGGAAGAAGGATATTATCCCACCCAAGTTTACAAAATTTATAAAATACCAGCAGAAAATTAAGTACAGCTGACTGGATTAGAGATGATCTTCTATAGTTTTTCTAGCAGGTTTTGGAGTTGAGTGGGTCTTCACAATGCACATTATGGATTTTTCATTTGTCGACATAAACTGCTGAAGAAGATATATTTGGTTTAGGCTATTAAGTACACTGCATATTAATGATGCATTGAACATATAAAACAAATCCTGTTTTAAAAACAGTATTTTAAATTGTTCTATATATATAGACAGGACTATTTATAGCCTTCACAATGAATCTGTTAAAACGCTGTGTCAGAGCTGCCACACGCTGTCATTAGCAAATTTACTTATTAGTATTTATGTAAGTCAAGACTAGACCATAGTAGCTTAACCATACAGTTTTTAAAGCCTGAAATTTTAGACACTTCCAGCCATGGACTAATCTGAATGTCTTGTGTCATGCCCTGCAACCCTTGTGAATGTCTAAGACAGCATAGGATACATAAAACAATACTGTGTTCCTCTGAGTGATTCCAGTCTTAGATGCCCTTTTCAGGATAAGCACATAGCTCTGTATACTCCATGCTCTGCATAACTTGGCATGCTATGATTTCCTAAAGACAAGCATCCATTGCAGTCAGGCATGGCTTAACTTGCATGAGACCTTGTCCATCAGATGTCATGTGTCTGCAGAAGATCCACACCCTTTGGTAGGAGGCAAAATATAATGTCTCATGGTGTGTGCAAATTGAGCTCTAGATCCTGTTCACTACTGTGAGAGCTTTCACACTTGTCTCAGATGTAAACACCTACTTACATTTGGTTCTTAGCTATCTGCAATCTGGTGCTGAATACTTTTTCCAAAGCTAGGGGGAATTAATTTTGTTTCTAGTAAACTTGTAAATAAAATCTGTCATTTTAGCAAGCTTTTGCTTTTGCAGATGATAGACTGCCATGGGGTTAGAAAGCTGTGCTACCTGTTTGCTTTATTTTTGACTTACTGAGCTGCATAATATTTTATCTTTTGCATAGCCCCCAGCAGAGCTAAGGCATTGCAAAAAAACCCCTTTGCCCAAAAAATTTATCTTACAAGAATGGTAGTGAGTTCAAGTCTGCTAGCAAAGGTTCTTTAAAACCATAAAAGAAGCAGACAGCAAATCAAGAGGACTAGTGCAATACACATTATTTTACTATCCTAGCAGTCCTTGGGAAGGATTCAGTAGCCTGAACATAAGTGTGTAGTGCAGTTTGATATTTCCCAGGATACCCAAGACATCTGCATTGGGCTGACAGGTATGTCACAGGACTTACAAGAGACCTGTGTCCTCCCAGACAGGCAGCTGGAGACCAGGTGGGGTCGCCTGAGATGTCTCAAGTGGCAACAGATGCCAGTGTTTAAGCAATTGAATTCCACCCTTTGTGTACAATAGAAGCCGGACCACCGTATGTGTTGCCTTGTCAGACACAATGCAGCTAGCATGAAAGCTTTCTCTCTGACAGGAATCACCATCAATGATTTGTCTTTTAAACCATGCTTAATAAATTATTAAGAAATAAAACCACATGCATTAAAGAAGCTTAGGCTGGGTTCTGAGCTAATATAAATTATTGCAGCTGTACTGACTTCAGTGAACTGACTCCTTTCTTTTAATCAGCTGAGGAGCCCACTCCTAATGGAGCATATGCATATATTTTGCATTTCACATCCATTGACATGGGATTTCCTGGAGCCAAGAACATTTGCTGCTTGGCAAAGTGTGTTGGGATACAGTTGCTGTCATTTGGGTAGCTTCAGATATTGCAACTTCCCTAGGCAGCATTAGTGTGACTTGCAGCTGCTCTTCTGAGTCACATAGAGTAAAATTAAACAAAAAAGAAAGCAAAACGCTCCTTAACTATGTGTGGGAGCACATGTCCTTCAACCGCTGCAAAATGTTTTCATAGCAATTGGGTCAGATTCCTGAGGGCCTGATCTTTCAGGAGGATGTGGTTAGTGGCTGTACTCCTTATCCCTGTGAATGGGTCCTGGCACATCTGGTGGAAAAGATGTATGGCCCCATCCAGGGAGCATCCCACTGTACAGCTTTGTCTGTGGAAATTAATTCCTCCAGCAGTATACATGTCATGTATCCATCCTGCCCATTTTTCAGAGACTGCAAAATTTGGGGTTAAAAATAAGCACATATTACAATAATATTGCTTCTACTGCAATGTGAGCATGATGTTGGGACTGAAAGGGAACTTTTCCCCCACTGCTTGGTTTTAGCTTTTTTGTTTAAAAAAACTGAACTTGTTCTTGGTTTTATAATTCCTAAAAAATTCCCAAAAACTGGCCAAGATTGCTTTTGACATCAGAGAAGGGCAGGTCAGACAAATAAATGAAAATTCTATGTCCATCTAATGAAAACCAGTCTGTTTAATTTAGGCTGATAGTATAGGCATCTGCCTGTTGGAGGCATCTGCCTATTTCTGCAGCAGCTCTAAAGAGCCAAGACATCAGAACTGTAATGAAGAAGAAAACTTGTACATATTTTAGGTGTTAAATTTAGTTGCTGTGGATTTCACCCTAAGTGTCTAAAACCTCTAAGTATGTACTTTATCTCTTGCAAGGACGAGCTGTATGTGAGTGACCAGTTTCTTCATTTTTCAGTATAAATTGTCAGTACCTTTTGAAAAAAAAAAAAAAAAACAAACAAAACAAACAAAACCAAAACAGCCCCCTTTGTAATAAGCACTATTTTGTTTTTTTGTCTTTTTATTGGTAGGCAAGATATTGATGTTTTAACCTGTTTTTCACTCCCCCCCCCTTTGTAAATATAGGTAACAATTCTTCAAGAGGTATATGCTTTTATTGTTATAAGTGGAAAAGGGAATTTATATACTATAAATGTAGAGCATTATTATTACCTGGAGAAAAAAAAAATAATATTCATATTTACTGAAATGACTGTCAAGCAATGGCAGCTGTCAGACCAAGCATGACAGGAGAGCAAAGATATCACACGAATTTGCCAAAAGCCCATTCATATCAGCATTTAGAATTACAATTTTCTGCAGTATTTAGCTGTTTAAAAACTATTTTAGGCTGCATAGCAATTCTAGTTTTGACCTATTGCTTCTCTGCTCTCCACAAAGGGAGAACTAGCTTGGCATAATATTTAGTTACTTTTCTGAAGACAGCTTTTTTCTGAGTAATTGGTTCTGGTTAATGGGTGAAGGCTCAGGCACTGAGCTTCCTGAAATTTATATGCGAGTTACAACTCAAGGTGAGCTAAATGCCACTTGTCCATGAACAATGCATGGACAACTTGGGTCTGCTGCTGTCATCAGGTCTGTAACACATGCTGTAGCAACATTTGGTGATGGAGCACTCAAACTGTGTTTCCAGCACATGGGTGAGGTGGAGCCTGATACGGCACTTTGAGGGTTTCCGAAGTGTTGGGTATGCTTTGCATGGTGATGAGATTTTCAGCCAGCAAGGGAAAACGTTTCTATGCTGTGGTGTGCCAGCCTGGAAAAGAAAAACCTGTACCTACACACTCAGTCTAGACTTAGGCCAGAACCTCTGGGCACACTGTTTCTCTTCTTTGGTGTACTACACAAGTACTACAGGAAGTGAGTCTTGTATTAGTAAAGCTGGACACTTTCTGTGCAAGAAAAACAGTGTCTCATCCTAGATACACCTCTAACCATGCCAGTAAAACGTGCTGAGAACCAATGTTATCATGGGTTTTCTTACCATGCAAAGAGTTTGGATTTGATTCACCTTTATTCAAGGTTCACAGAATAAACTAGTTATTTTTGTTAGCATTACACTGCTGTGAAAAATTGTGGTTGTGTGAGGGTGAAACCCGATGGAATTTCCCCAACAGTACTCACCTTGTTCTAACAACTTACCCTTCCTCATTTCACTTCCTACATTGGATTATTTACCATCAAAAAGGCAGGTTATACTATATTTGGATATGATTAGATTCTGATTTACTCAGCCATGGCCTGATTCTACATTAAGCAAGATTTTCCTGATTACACCATAAGCTACTCAGTGTGATGTATACATTTCTTTGTCCTGCATGTCAGATATCCTTCATTTCATAGCAAAGGATATATAAGAAAAGATAAGTTTACTCAGGGGAAAGTGAAAACTAACTAGATGTGAGATGTTTTTGCATGAATCAGAGCAATTATTTTTCCTTTTTGACTCTCTTCCTCCAAGACATAATCTAGATTTCTTTTTTTTTTCTATATAAGTTCTGTTCTTAATTTGAAGAACAATGGCATATGTTTACATGAGTTTAGTCAAAGTAAGAGAAACAGCTTCTTTACATCCAGCTGCAAACAGTGTTTAAATATCTATCCTTCATATCAACTGAAAATTGAAAAAGCATGAACTGAAAAGAGATTAAAAATACACCAGAGACTTCTTCAATGAAAAGCTGATAAATACATAAGAACTGTAAAGAACATGAACCAAATGTCCAAAGATATGATACTAATCTGATTTTAAATTTATCTGATAAATTCTGGAAAAAAGAGACACTCAAGCCTAATACAGTGTGTACATGCTGAGATTTATTTTCCAGATTTTTTTTGTAGTAGTATGATAACAATGAAACCTAGAAACCCATGAACTCCTATAATAGAACGATTGGCTAAAAAGGTAAAATACTGTATTAAACTCAGTTATGTCAGTTTTTAAAATGTGTTTGAAGTAATTGATACACAACAATACTGCTATAAAATTATTTTAGAGATTGAGTGTATTTTTCCTTTTGCAAGATAATTGTACGGTCTACTTGCAAAGCTGGGAGTCAACAATCTAAATTAAATAATTTTATAAAATTATCTAATTCTCTTGATTTACAGTGGAATTAGATATAATTAGTGGAATTAGAGCTGAAATTGGCCTTTTAACACTCTACCGTGGTGCTTGATCATCTTGTGCTTCCAGGATATCATTAATTCTTTTAGTATGTTAAAGAAATTATGAAAGATGCACCCATGTAAACACTTGGATCTAATTTGAAATTAGATCAGAAATAAAAAAAAAAATTTAAATTTTCTTCTTTCTAATAATTTTTAAAGATCCTTGAATCCTGCAGGCCTCTTTTGATGTATTATGCATAGATTTGGTACCCCCTTTCCTTCATCATATAATCAACATATGCATATTCATTTATACCAGTTACAGTGCTAAAATCTAGGAGAGTGCTTGGAGACTAATGTATGATATGGTTCCAAATCCTTCTTCTCAAATAGAAATTAAATAGCTCAAGTTCATCCCCACTGGTTTCTTCAGAGCTACATGAAGAATTAATTTATCATCACATACCTAAATGGAGTTATTAGTAGACATTTAAAAATTTGTTTATCCATTTCAAAGTAAATAAACACTCCAGTCAAAATTCATGTTGAGTATAATTTAACTAAAAGAGATTAGAATTTTCTAGGAGTAAATGCAGTCTCCTACTGTCAAAAATGTTCTCTGATTTACTTTGTGAGCTGAATGTAGGTCAATGATCAAGACTTCCCTTGGAAGATTATGGGCTAAAACAAGTGATGAAATAAAGAGTTATAGAAGAAGCTCATTGCATTCATAAAAAGCAACAAATTAGTATACACACCTTTAATTTACACAAGTTTTGCATTTAATTGAGATTCAAAGACTTTAACCTTAAAAAGAGGAAGAATGTATGCAGGAAGAAAAGACAAGTATGAAATTAATGAGGTCTACAATTTTTCAAACTTCCATCCTGCTTATCTGCGACATCCCCACGATCTGGTTGGCTTTTTTAATGGAAGTTTATATTGGGATATCTTGTCTGGACAGGCTAATGCTTTTTTAACAGCAGTTGACAGGTGCTTATCAAAGAGTTTCAAGCAGATCATACTTAGAGTAATTTCTGCAAAATACAGGATTTTTTTCTTTCAATTTCCAATGCAGAGACTTCCTGAGGCAGAGATCATACCATGCCCATGATGCTGATAGCCACCAATGAATATATGCTCCAGGTATAACCTGTATAGTGTTTGAACATATATATTTGGCCTCCCTCCTGTCCTGTACTCATGCCTTCCCTGAAGAGTCATGTTCTATGGGAAGACAAACTATGGGTTTCACAGCCTGTCACACCTCCTGCCTGATCACTGCACGCCCCTTCAGTTGTGCTCTGGGGTTACAGGCACAATGTGCTACCTTTTCTAAAGACAGATCATGAATTCAGGATAATGTTTATAGGAACCTTTTTTAAAGCAAGCAATTGCATTGTACCTCAGCTTCTTTCTTAGCAAAGTGGTGCTGAGTAATATTTAATCACCTTACCAAAATATTTTCAGATAATTTCAGATTAATAAGGAAGGTGGGTAAACACACATTTTTATGCTGTATAAGAACATTTTTAACAACATGAAAGTTGTACATATTTGTGAAATTCAGTGATGTCCTTGTGGAGGTGGAAGATGGCATGATATACATAATAATTAACCCTTGGGATGATAGCACTGTACCAAACATGAGCAAGGAACTTGAGCAAGTCTTGTCTGAAGAAAAAAAATTTTAAACCACCATATAACATGCATAGAATTGGTACAGCATTGAAAATCTTGTGTTTCTCATTAGTTTTTGAGGCACATTGCTTGTAAGTGGAGTTTGTCAGCTAAGAGATGGGTAATTGAGCTCTGTCCAGTCATGGATTGAGCGTGCAGTATGTTGATGTAAACTCATAAGTGACTTTCATTTGCTAAAGTGGCACACGGCCTTCAGATTGCGGATACTTCTCTAAAATCCCATCTAAGATAGATGATTTCCTTTCAGATTCATTTAAGCAAAGACGTCTGGCCATGTTTAATTTGCTAAAGTAATTTCCAGATGAGTAGTTTCCTCCAATTGTCCATTAACATTAAGTGAGATTAAGGGAGCTATTAAATACTGATTCTTTTACTCAGGAGATGTCTATGCCTAGACAGCTTTCCTGCTGATATTTATGAGAACTCTTATGATATACTTATACTTCATATGCTAAATATTTTAAATTCCTCCAAAGAGACAAAGCAGGTGGCTTTGTACTCATTACAAGGAAATCTCATTTTGCTGTCCAAATTAGCTGTGGAACCAAAACAACATAAAATGTACACCCATTTCCCTGATAAATGTTGACAGAACCCTCTAGCCAAAAATACATCCATTTAAATCCAAAGTATTATAACTAGTTGTATTCATACAGCTTTTATTTACAGTGGGGAATTCTTTGCAATGATCTCTGACAAGCCATCAAACTATGATAAGTGATGGGTGAACTTCGAAAATACAGTTTAGTAAGACAACTAAAGCACTGCTTGTTTATGCAGACTTCCCTAAACCTTCTTAGAACATCTGATAAGATCTGGCATTCTCCTGAGATTTTTAGTACTTGCAAATTCTGGCTGAGCTGTGCATGGGAAATATTAAAGAGGTTTCTCAAGCGTTGGTGAGGTAGGTTTGGATGGAGGAAATTCAGGCTGCTGCCCAATTTATGATCCTTGTGTTATGTATGAGGTGTCTAGATTATTTTCAATGACCAGTGGAAAACAAATAAACAATGATAATAATTGGTTTGAACACAAAAACTTAAGAGTCTTGACGAAATTATTAAAAATATTTTGCAACCTTAAAACACTTCTGCAGACTGATTTTAGTTAATTGCCTTGAAATATTTACTTGCGCCTGCAATTTATTACATTTCTGCAATTGCAACTAAAAATACATTTCCCTTCTTTCCTCTCTCTGCACCTGCCATTACAGTAAACAAGTCTGCTGTGTGAAGTGCTTGATTTTTCAGATCCATGGTTCTGACATTTTGAGAGAGGGAACTGCAAGAGGGCAGGGACAAGGTCAAAACGAGTAGGAAAGAGTCTGATAAGAACAGCTACATCCTGAATAGGAGGTGCAGGGGCAGTGCACACAGGCAGCTGAGTGTGTGTTCTGATCTACCTGGAGGATGCAGCTTGCCATTTGGGAGGTATCCAGAGCAGACCCCATTTTGAGAGCACCATGCAGGGGACAGAAAGCAGGCACAGGCTCCTATTTCTGCCCAAAGTGGTGGCTGATGCCTGGCACATGGCAGAAGAGGTCAGACCCGTGTCTGCTCTTATGCTGTACCGTTAACCCTGGTGTGTGGAAGAGCAGCCGCTCCCTGCCAGGATGGCTCTCTGGTGGCTGCTGCTGCTCGGGAGCAAGGCTGTACACGGGGGCCCTTTCCAGTTCTGTCCTGACGCTCAGGGCCTTCTTGGCAGTCCAGAAAACCTTCATGTGGCTTGCCTAGGTGGTTGGATGCCGTCTGTCTTTGGAAACACTAGTGAGAGGCACAGCACCACCTTCCGTGTCCTTTGCCCAGCAGGACGGGGAAGACAGATGCTGGAGGGGTCTGCTCGGCTCCACTGAAGGACTTCTACATCTGTTTCATTTTGATACTCGTCTGAAGAGGTTATGCAGCTTTCCAAGAGGAAAGTCAAAGATGAGATTTCCACAGAAGGCATGGGAACTTAAAATTGCTATGAGTCGTTGACTCTGAGCTTATTAAACACAAATCATTCTCTGGTGTGAAGAGGGTCACTCCCAATCTTAAAATAAATGGGTTTTCTGTGTTGAATTTTTATAAGAATTGCAAACCTTTTTCTGCTTTCTTGTTTAACAACTGTATGTAATTGAATTTGTTTTATTCTAGGATAGATTCCCTGCAAAATACTCAGTTAGAGGTATGAACATGCTGGTGATATTATAATTTATGGCCAGTAAATAACCAGTATAACCAGTATTTAGATTCTTCAGCTAATGTTAGTTATATAAATGCATTTGTACTCTTTTTTTAGTTTTTTTTCTTTGTTTCAGTTTTTTGTTTGTTTGTTTTGGGTTTTTTGTTGTTTTTAATATTTCTTACTCTTTTGCATGTCAGAACTGGAAGCAAATCTCACTAATTAGGTTTTGACTTTCTGCTATAGTAATTTTTTTTCATTTACAGTTAATTCTGGTTAAGTGATTCATCGAGTAGTTAATCTTATCATAATTCCTTGTATTGATTATAAATATGCAGCTAAAAAAATAACAGCAGCTACTCATAAAACCAGAGGGGAAGTGATACTCCCCTCTTATAAAAATTCCAAGATGTTAAGAAATTTCCTGTTTCCATTCCAAAAATTTTTTAAATGTTTCTATGAAAAATGAAAACAAATCACTCCAGAGGAGCTACTCTTAGAACAACCCAGGTGATGTCTGAGGAGACTTATAGCTATTCCTGCCTACCAAGAGCAATTATTTGTGTTGGATCTACTGCATTTTGTAAAAAGCAATACCTCTGAAATTGTCTTTGAACCTGACTCATCTGTATATCTCCTAGACAAAAATTTAAGGTGTACAGAAGGTTTTAGAAAATTTTGGGGAGCAAAGCACTGGCATCTGTGGCATGATTCTGTTCTCTTTTCTGCTGGTGCAAATGTAGTGGCTTCAGGTGAATAAATATGTGCATATATTATATCTATATCATGGTCTTTTCTCTTTAGTTCCAGCTCTCCTAAAGTACAAGCTATATCAGATAAAATAATTTTATCAATTTTAACAAATTCATTAGAATTATTAGAATCTCTTTCAAAGTTATGAGTCATTAATTCTCTTTCAGACAAAATTGTTGTTTTTGTTATTATTATTATTATTATTATTATTATTATTATTATGGAAAATGAGAAGTTGAAGGCAAGATATTCTGTAAGATGGTTTATTTGTAAAGAAAAATAAAGAGCATCAGCTACTAAAAGAAAATTCATTTTGTAATAGTTATGAAAGATTTTGAAAGAATGAGAGTGTCTAAAATGGAAGGCCATCTTACTTTTCCATTTTATTAAGATAAACAGACCAAAATAAGGATGAAAATTCAGCTCTAGGGAATGTGGTAAGAACAGTGAAACTCTCAGAGCTGTGCTTTCTTATGCTGCCTAGTGAAATGGAGAGGAATAGGCACTCTGAGGTCACTGTTCATCTGACCTGTTTCAGACACTGGAAAAGAATGAAGTGCCTGCTTCTTTCTGTTGTCTGTAACAGGAGCCTGGAGTAACTGAGTTACAGAGATCAGGATTGTCATTATTTAGTCAGGCATACCTCCACCATTAGAAATGCTGTAGGTAAGTGCCAGTTGCTCAGGTTTAAAAGTGCTCTCTCACACTTTGGAAGTTTTAGAAAATACAGCGAGGCCATAATTGTCCATTTCTAAAACGATGGCTTCTGTCTCGTGATCCTCTGATCACTCTGGCATTTGTATTGTCTACAAACATGGTCCTTTCATGCACAACTTGAATTCTTTAAGATTATTTCTCTGAGTTATGTTTGATACTGGTGTGTTAGAAAGAAGTTGTGGAAATATTCAATTTTAAAAAATAGGTCTTCTTCTGATGTGTATTGACTGACTTCTGATGACTGCTGTAAAACTGTGGGAATTGCCATTTCTGTTGGCTCAAAATTCCATTTCTATTGGCTCAGCCAAGAAATGCGGATCCTGAATTAGAATGGAAGTTAACTAAGTAACTTCTGTATTGCTGATTATTTTTTTTAATGGAAAAAATACTGGTTCAAAATTAAATAACCAAGCTATTATAGTAATTTAAAAGAATCCTTTCATTTACCATTCTAAGAGATTGAATGCTTTCCCATGCAAAATTATGATACCCATGTTAAGGGAATGAACTTTCATAGTATCCAAGCTCAATCCTGCAAACACTTAAGCACATCAAACTTGATTGTTCTTGCTGACAGAATTATATAATGATTAGATGAAAGGAATGCAGCAGAGGTCATATGTTTGGAATTCAACACAACATATGTTCCTGTGCCTCATGACATATTACAATGAAAAGTTATTTACAGATTTGCTGTAAAAGAAACTGTATTATATATGAATTAGATACCATTCCTTTAAATAGTCTGTACCCTGCCTCATGGGATTCCCTCTTTTCCATTGTTTGCATTTGTACATTTGTTCAAATTACTGAGTGTGGTTTCTGGAGTTCAGATGTCATACTTTGCTATATCCCTAATATTATGTCGGATAGAGAGCATGGACACAAAAACCAATGCTTTCCTACTGTCTAGGATTTAGAAGACACTCAAATCTTCCACTGATCCAGTCACTCTACAAACTGAAAGTGATAATATTGTCAGCTCTGTGCAAATGCCACGATCGTGTGGGAAAAGGGTTATTTCAGACTGCTTCAACTGATCTTAAAGTGTTCATTTCAGTCTTGAAGATGGCTAATTCTTCCGAGTTTGAAATATCTTTAAAAAATATTCTGTGTCAAAATTTACTGGTTTTCTATCCCATTGGAAAAATTTTTAGAAAGGCAAAAAATTTGATAGTGTTGCCAAATGCACTGTTTTGTTTCTTAGTTTTTTCAATTTATTTTTATTTTTTTGAAAAAGTCATTAAAATCACAGAACTTCAAATGCAACACTACAAACTTCATATCAATCCCTTCATGTAAAAAGTTTCAATCAATTTACCATCTGATTTCAACAGTACTTTTGGGGATGTAATTTATTTGCAGACGGTGAGGTCACATGTTATTCAGCTGCCAGTTGAAAGGAAGAGCACAATCATAACTTCACTGGATCAGACCAAGGCCCAACAAGCCCACTGTCCTTATCCACATACAGCCTATGACAACGGCCTAGAGAGTAATCCAAGAGTGAGACTGATATATCTTTATAGTTTTCCAAAATATCCTCTCATCCTTTCTTAGTGATTTATGGCTTCCTTAGTGATTTATGGTTCCAGGACTTTCTTAGCCATAGGTAACATCTTTGTATTTACAATTATGTAGTGATGATTTAAAGGCCCAAGATCATATTTTTTTAATGTTTCCTATGACTGCATCAGGAAATTCAGACAATGGTGCCTCAAAATATATTATTTTATTTTTAAAGACCTGGCATTCATTTTCATCTGGGTAAATATTTCTATTCCCATGTGTAGTTATCTCCATGTCATGAAAAGTCTCACTGAGGCAGGAGTGAACATGTGAGTCCCCTATATAAAAAGATGCCATTACTCTCAGATGTATGTCAAGTGTCAGTTTAATTTGGCTTTTGCTCACAGCTTCTTTTTGTTTTTAATAATCACACAGATAATTTACTCATGAATTGTAACAATTTACTATGTGGTTTTGGGGTCTTTTTGTTTTAATCCTGAGGAACAACCAATGCTAAGAAAAAATTCTCTTGTGCCAAAAATCAAACAAGCAAATGTAGAATTTGATTAAAACCTCTGTAAGTGTCAGGTAAAATGTAAGGGCCTTTCAGATTTTTATTACATACTGGTCTCTTTTGTCAGGTGGTATAAATCAGTCAGCTTCAATTTATGTTAATAGAACTAGTCTGACTTGTACCAGTCGAGGAACTGGCTCTTTCAGCTTCAGCATATGTATGTTAAGTATCAATGTTAAGTCAATCAAAAAAATTTCCATGACAAACGATGAAGGTATGATAGAAACTAGATGGCAGGGAGTTGTGTTATATGGTGTATTTTAAAATTCAAGGTCAAAGGTGTATATCCTGTTCCAATCACAGCGACCAAGTCTTGAACATCCTGGTATTTCCTTCTGAAATAGGGGATAAGAAAATACAAAAAAAAATTGAATTAAAATAATCTGAAATTGTCTGATCATCCCTGTTTGATTGCTTCCCTGAGCTGTCACAAAGAATTGATAGCTCGCTGAATTTTAGTGAAAAAGTTGTCATATAAAAATGTCATTGCAATGTGACATCCTGTCATCACTCCAAGTGAAGAGACCAAACGGATCACAGAAGCTAAACTGCTCCTCTTTGGAATGTGTACTTCCAGGCCAGAGTTAAAAACTTTGGTTACATGAATGAAGACAGTCTGAAAGATGTTCATTTAACAACTAATTAGCTATTTTGCATAAGATTCATTCTACTTGACTGTGGTCTTCTAACTCTCAGGGTGTTGTCCTGTGCTTTCAGTGGTGTGAACAGAGAGTCTCCTTTCTGGACATTTATCACCTCTGCCTTGGGAGTTATCAGGTTTTATGATGGGTTGAATCTCCCTCCAGTGGATTTTGTTTTTCTCCTTGATTACAGAAGGAGTCTAGATGAATGCCCCAGGCTGCTCATAGAGTTTTTGTAGAGTGGAGGATTAAAACCTGGACACGGAGAGCAGAGGCTAGGGTTCCTCAGCAGGACTCCTCATGCTAATTGACAGAACACATCTCGTTTCCATGCGGGTGTTATAACCACACAACCATCTTGGGTAAGAGCAGTTTCTGCCAACATTTTGGAGATCAGCCACAGCCCACATGCAACAGTCAGTAGGCAAAGGGCACACTGAGTTTTACAAGTACTGTATACAGCCAGTACAAGGTCAGCATTAGTGTTTGGGTTCAGTTCCCAAGCTGGAGACCACATTCAGTATTAAACTTTGGAAAAATAGAGCCTTGGGGAAAAACAACACATCCTCTAGTAATGGTAGTCCCATAGTTCTTACTGGATGGGATGTGGAACTAGGTCCTCCCAGAGCCCCAACTGGTTCTGGTGCCATTATTTACTGCAACAAAAGGAACTGGCATATTTATATTTCACTGGCATAAAAAAAAATAGGTAATTCATTTTTTACAGATATCTGTAGTTGGAAATAAAAAATTATAATGATTGCACCACAGGAATAAGGAGAACAGTTCATTAACAACAGTTGTTATGAGGAACATGTGAAAATTTTTTAATGCTATTTTTTTCTCATGGGCAAAAGGATCTACTAGCACCTCCCTCAACCTTCCCCCATCTCCGTTAGCAACATTCCAAATGGATTTAATGTTTATATGGATGGTAATAGTTTGTTGCTAGATTTTAAATATGTTACATAAAACATGTGTTCTGATTTTCAGTTGATCATGCTGTACCAGAGGGGAGGAAATGCAATTAAAATAAAAACGACACACTAACTGGTATTTCTGAAGGCAGTTTTTAGAATTTAAATTGTGACCTCAGTGTAGACCATAAATATAAAATTCATATGTGCTCTGCTTCCTGCATATAATTACCTATCACAAGGTTCATAGTTTAAATGAAATTCTTTATGAAGCAAGAAATAGTATAATAGTGTTTTCTGGCTTAGTGCCCTACAGGATGCATCAAGCAAAGACATTTTTTCTAATTTTAAAGAGAAATAAAAACATGTGGAACACAGGCACTTTTGATGCTGTAATCCTATCAGAATATGTTTGTTTTTATTAAATTTTCCTCATTGAATGCTTCCTTTTCTCAGTGCATTCAGGGGTTGACACTGTGTTCCACATGAGTTTAATAGTTACATGAACAATCTGAACAATCTTTCAGATCCTTTTCTTTCCCTCTGTTTACAAGTACTTGAAACCTGCAGTTTGCCTATCGGAAATGCTTCTCTCATCTTGGCACAAAGCCTGAAAAAGCAGGATTTGAGTAGGTGAACTGTATGAGGATTAATTCGGCCAGACTGTAGGTGAACAGCCTAATTTTGCCTAATGCAACCTTTTCTCTCATTTAATTGCCCTATCCCCTTTTTGCAGCAGGTTAAACCCCTTGTATGTGAACAGGGATGGATTCATCTCTCCATCACAAGAGTCAGCATTTTTCTGACTGTTCATCTCTGCATGTCAGTGGCTCTGCATCTTTGAAAACCATCTTTAGGGACACTCTACTGCTTTGGCCCCTAGTGCAGAATCAAAGATGTCCATGTACCAGCTAACATCACCCTTGGGATTTAAAAGCCACTGCTGAACTCCACGTTTATCTTCCTTTTCCTTTGGCAAATGGGTTAAGCTGATCAGAATAGTTCATTGTCCATATGATAAGTACATCACTTCTGTCCTGAAGAACTCCTTTATATTTTCACACTGAGACCTAGCACAAGGCATCAAGTCATCAATGACCACGAGACATAAATATCCCTGTTGATTTTGGTCACTAATGAAGCTCATTTTTTAAAATATTATTTGTTCTTGCTACATTGGTCCTCACTTGCAGTCTTCTAAAACTTTTCTCACTTAAGCACAAGGAAGTGTTTTAGTGGCTCTTATAGTCTTAATTCCAATTGTAGAGAATTCATAAATATTTACAAATCATGTGGGGTACTTTCTCTCAAAAAGTTTTTGCATTCTGTTCCAGCTTGCTGTTTAAATTTGTTCTCACTATGTGTAGAAAAATGTCAGGACAAATAATGTCAGAAAAATAATTTCTGTACATCTTTGCCATGAAGTTGGTCTTTAAAAATCTTCAAATGTATATGAAGTAATCTGAAGCTATGTTTTTATTAGAGTACTGATTTGAATAGTTGCATATGACTACATTAAAGGCATTAGAGAATCAGAGAAATAAGAGTGTGATAAACAAAATCCTAGATATATTAGATACTATTTATGCCCTCAGAACTATTATGAAGCCTACAAATATATTTTGCTTAAAAATTCCTTGAGTTTTAGTAGCACCTTGCTCACTGTAATCTTATTCACATGTATTCTAAAGCTGTGGTAATCTGTTTTGTGGTGCATGCTCAAGGATGTCTGTGGCTATTATGTGCCCATGGCCACAAAAGAAAATGTGGCAGGTAAAAAGAAATGTATAAAACTTGTGTAGAGTTGGCAGCCTACAAAGATGGCAGTGACAGATGTTCTTGTTGCAGTAATCTGATCATGGCAGAATGACAACAGTAAAAGGAGAGGAAGAAAAATGTTTAGAAAGCACAGAAATGCTAGCAGTTCTCCTATCAGTGGAACAAATAAAGTTTAAGATAGTTTTTGGAGCTCAGTTCTGTTACCTAAATATATTTGTCTAATGCCATGGAAGACCGTTGCTATTACAGCCTATGAACCTCTAGTCAATAAAGTAAAAGTTGTCTGAAGGTGCTCTCAGCTCAGCCTAGAGTAGGCAGCAGTGGAGGTCAGCTGAATAGCTCTCCAAATTATGGGGGAAATTGACTAGATCTTCATTGATGAGAGCTTGGAAATATTCTTGGAAATATTCTTCAGACTGCAGTTGTTTGGGGGTTTTGTGTGTGGGTTTGTTTTTTTTTTTTTTAATAATTATTTCCTTGTGTTTATATTTTCTAATATCTAATAAGATACAGTCCCCTGATCAAATTACAATTCTTCTTCCATGATTTTAGTATTGTGATGTCTTTCTCTTCTATGCATTCAGTTTTCTGACTCATTCTATATTTTTTCTCTGAGCAGGGTATCTCTGTTACCTTAACATTTATTTTAAGAATATGTATAGATACATAATGTCTTTGAAATATTACTACTCATCAAGGACGTTGAAACTGAGCAATAGACTTAGGAGTTACTGGTAGAGTAGGTGGGAAGGGCAAACAGAGAAATAGTGTGATGACATAAAACCAGAAAATACATTCTCACTTTTTTTTTCAGGCTGATAACTCTTTTGCTACTGATATTTATACACAAAACCAAATTTTTAAGTGAAGCCATTCTTTCCTTTTCCTATATAGATTTTGGCAGCACTGTATGTATGTAGAGGGAGGATCTTGTTTCATGGGTAGTATTTTGCTATTACACTGTCCTACATTTTGCAATTCTGGAAGGAAATCAGTTTCTTTTTTTTTTTTTTTTTTGGATGGTTTTACCTTTAAGATTGTGTGGTTGTTGATAATAGCTGCACAACACTTTTAGTTGTTTAATTATTCTAGTCTGTCCTTGTAAGAATTAGCACCTCTATGATCATCTCTGTACATTTTGTAGACTTCCCTAAATTTCTTTTAAGTTTGTCACTAATGTGGACAATGTATTACCATCATTCAACTTTAATGCATATTGCATAAGTGTGCTACTATCATGTATGCATGTGCACCCTTGTAGATCTGATGTCTTTTAGTAACAGCAGAGAGACAATGTTTACTTCTCCTTTTCCAGGAGCAGATGCAGGCACCATCTTCTTCTTGTATGACAAAATAATGCATAACAGAGATTGCCAGTCAAAGTTAGAGCATTGTGAATTGATAACTACCCCAAATCAGAGCACCTTCTGGCCATGTACAACAGCATCAGGCCATATATTTCTTACTTTTTGTGTTTTTATTGGTAGCTTTTATCATATCTGAATGGAAAAATTGTGTTTCTCTCCTTCAACGCTGAGTGAAATCATGTTGCTTACTACTTATTGAAGAAGTAAATCTTTCTCTTACCTTTGGTCCTCTGCCTGATGTATTGTTTAGAGAACTAAAGCTGCTCTTTTCACTGAAATTGACTTGCCTGAGACTCACCTTAATCCTTTGTATATTAGATATGTGTCTTATCCTTTTAAAATGCGAGAACTAAAATAAGGTTCTCTCATTTTGCTTCTGTTATTCTTCTGCTTTAGGAGCCATTTGAAGTTTTATTTGGGTTAAGCCCACTTTAATCAGTCCACAGAAGACAGGCCAGGTACTTATCATGTCAGAGAGCTGTCATTAGTTTTTAATTCAGCCCTTCAGACACCCATATAAACCACTTTAGCAAGAATCAAGCTCAGCTATAGAACTGTATTTTTGCTGTCTGGTTTGTATTTCTGTCCTGGATCTTTGCATTATTTTCAAGTGTTTGAGTAATGCAAAGTTGCTTACATTTGGGTAAATTCTATCTGGAGGGGACATTATTAAAGACAAACATTATTCGTTCAGCGCATGTAATAATGTCTGGAAGTCTCCACGTGTTGTGGAGTTATCCCAGGCTTTCCAGCCATGGAGGTATCAGTTGAAAAACTCCTTATCTCCCCCAGGGAGGAAACCTGGGATCCATTTATTTGTTCTTTGTAGTTGATAAAAAGATTACAAATGGCCAGTTAATATTTCAAGATTATTCTAACTTACTGATTAGCATGGTAAATTTCAAAACATTAAAACAAATGAAGACATGCTTTTTAAATATATTTCCTTTAATATTCAAAGCTTCTAGGGCAGTTAGTTATAAAAGGCCAAAGGTCAATCGATTGGTTCCAGTCTGGAAATTTAGACAAGGGAAGTTCTTCAGGGCTCCTGCTTTGGATCAGGACCAATTTGAAAGAGCAACATGCTTGTTTGTTGTTTTTTTGCCCTCCTTCCTCCCTCCCTTCTATCCCCCCCCAGAAATGGATTAATTTCTTGCTTGAAGAAGTGACAATAATAGTAGAGGAGGTCCTCACTTCCTACCATGAGGTAATTTGCATCCATAATATTTTGATTTGTCTCTCCGTATTTCTCAGAAAATATATAATAGCAGGGTGTCAGAGATTCAGAGCCATTAAGACTTCATTAAAATATACTAAAGCATCCTAAAGCACATTTACTAGTATGTGATGTAATTTCATCATAAATAATGAAAAACTAAATGTCAGCTGTCAAAAATATTACTTATTATGTTCATTTTATTTTTTTAATTATAGGTCTAAACCCTCCAATACCTAGATAGGGACGTCTGTGTAATTCTATAATGTAGATATGAAATAAATAGTCCTTGTTAACCCTAATGGTGAATAATGTAGAGGTTCTTCCAGTGCTGAACATTCATATCCCAAGTTCATATATGAATGTTCGTATATGAATGTGGATTTCATTCACATAAAGAATCAAAATTTCTCATACTGCCTGTTGTTTTTTTTTTGTTTGAATTTATAAAAATTTTGCTAAGCAATTTAGTGTCTGTTTAATTCATTAAAATGAGCATTTTAGATGTTGAATTGGACCAAGAAGAAAGACCCTGACCGTCCTACTTAGATGTTCATTCAATAAAGAATTAGCCTATACTCTCTACGGCAATTGCTGACCCTTTCACCTCCTTTATTCTGTTGCTTCTCCAGCCTTCCAGGACAATATTCTGGCTGACAGGGAATAACACATCATTTGGCTGTAGCTCCTATTTAATCTCTATTCTGTTGACCCTGTTGGCAAGTAATATAATTTGTCTCCACCTTAAATCTAAATGATTTCTAATTAATTGCTCCATTTATGTCTTCTCTTCATCTAACCAGCTTGCTGGCCAGGGTCTATTTGAACATATTGATCACCTTTTCTCCATTGTAGGATGGAGGGCATGCCACAGGCACTAACTTACTTAACCCCCAGCAACAACAGCACTTAACACTGCAAGGAGCAGGTTCTTCCTTTCCTCTCTTCTTCCCCTCCAAACTCGAACTGAAATGCAGTGATACAGCTTCTTTGTCCTGATTCTCTACCTTTCTCCTGCATGACTTTCAAAGGAGTTTATTATTATTATTACAGTGCTTGTTGTCAGAGCCCCTTCTTCTGTCTCTTGAAGTGCCTCCCACGGTCATTGCTGACTCCAGGGCCCCTTCCTGTCAGCTTTTACATTAATGACATTCCCAGTGTACCTGAAATCTGAAATATTTATGTTTGCAGATGACAATGTTCCTCTGTTTGCTGCTAATGTCCTCTTCTCTCCTTTGAAAAGACATATGTGATCAAGTAGCTTAATAATATGCAGTACTTCTTTCCTCTCTACCCCTCTCTCTTGACAGAAATGTGTCTCTATTCTTTTCCTGCTCACAAATTAGTTACCCTTTCATGCTGCACAAACTTTACAGTTCTAGAAAAGTAGCTTATCTTCTTCCTTAATAAGGAAATGTTTTGCATCTACAGAGGGTATCTCTTCAGGTCAGGGCCAAGGGCTGTTGGCTCAGCAGTGCAGGAGGAGACCTGTGCTGCTTTGGCTTTGTGGCAGTTTGGATTTTAGAATGGCCATACACATAAGCACACATGCAAACATATGCAAATCTGTAAGTGTACCTATGTATATACACAGATGTCTTCCTCCCTCCCCCTGGACTGCAGTGGAGCATGCAGACCTTTCCAAGGGTATTGCATTCATTTGGAGAGGTGGTGGGGAAGGGGAAGAGAAAGCTTCTTGTCAAATATTATGACTACTTCAAAGGAATGGAGTCCTAATCTATTTAAAATACGAAGTACATTTGGAGGAGGCATGTAAATTAATGTTAACTTAGGGAATACTATGAGTAGACAGCTAAAAGGGGTGGAGATTGTTGAGGAAAATTAATTAGAAGGGGAAAAGTTAGTTTAGTTAGACTAACTAAATGTTTAGTTTAGTCTTTAGTTAGAAAGAAAGAAGGGAACTTTCAGCACTAGGACATGTATTTTTTTCCTGTGAAAATAAGAATGTGACCAGCCAAACTGGTGGACAAAACTGTATGGATTAAAAATGAGAAGGAGTGAAGGATAGCTCAGGAGATGAAAGCTCATCTCTAAGCTGCTAGTTCAAACGAACCCAGTCAGCAAGGACAAGACACCCCACCCAGCAGTCACTGGAGTATCAAACAGAGATCTGAATGGAAGTTAGCACAGTTTACAGTTTCCAAGATTCATTTGATGTCTGCTTCTGAGTAGGTGCAAGGGGACACACTCAATAGTCATAAAGTAAATAGAGTGGAAAGGATAATCCCAAGAAATATCTGTGATACTGAGAGAAGGCTCCTTTTGATGGTGCAACAAGGAAATTGCTCTGAAGAGCAATTGGAATGAACAGGAATGGGAGGACTCAGAGCACTCTCTATTCTGCCATTTTCTAATTTCTGGACTTTTTAGAGAAGAGAGGGAAAAGCCTCAACAACAGTGAAGTGTTAGCCCTGTATGTTTGCTGAGTTTTTATTTGCTGTGGTGTTGTTTCTGTGAAATGTCTGAAGACCATACAAAGGAGCTGTTTGGCAATGTGGGCTGGTAGGAGCACATCAAGCAACATGGAAGGTCTACCCAGAAGAGTGCAGTGGTGTGGAGAGATACCCAAGTTGTCTTAAATACCAGTGTCTCTCACCACATGAGTGCAGCAGACTCTCACTCAATGCAATGAATGCATTCTTCTCCCCTCCTCAGCCTGAAGAGAGCACTTAGCTGATGTGAAGACTGCCCCCACTTCTCTGCAGATGTGCTCAAAATCAAAGCTGAGGATACAATATTAACTCCAGAGCTGGAATTACAGCCCCTGAGCTGACACGAAGTGAAATATTACTGAAGCATGGAGAGGAGAGATATAACATCCGTAGAAGCAGGCTGAAAAATGGAGTTGATGTGGCCACTTCTTCTGCTTGTTGAGAATGGCTTCACCTACAAAGGCTCTTGTGGTCCTCCCACAGAGCCTTTTCTGGAATGAACGACTCCTGTGCCTCTGAGGTCCTCCTGCCTGTGCCAGCTAGTCTATGCAGGAAATTGCTACCTAGTGCCTGGGCTAGGCAAGCAACTGCATTGTGCAACTTCTTTATGGGGGCAAATTGTTTCAGTAAGACAGATCACGTGTAGAAACATACCTACTTCACTATATCCCAGGTGACACATGCATCTCAGATTTATACAGATGTTTGCTGCTCTATTTAGCTCTTCCATGTTTTCAGATTCAAATGACCATAAAACAAAATAATAATAAAAAAAAGTACCACACAATTCCATCTGCAACTCATTAGAACTTTGAGCTATATCCAGTTCATCACAGATCTGACCATAAAAGCCAGTGAGTGCTTTTTTTGTATTGATGCAGGATTCTTGAACTCATCTCAGTTTGAATGGAGGAGCCAAACTGCTACATTTCAATCCAGCCTTCTTGGGAGAAGTTGTTACCAGTGGAAATTGGCTTTTTAACCACATTGGTTTTGTCTTGGGGAAGGTAGCGCATCCCTTATCCCATTTCAGTCAAAGAGTAGCCTAACATCTAAAAGATGTGAAAGGTGAGGATATGACTTCTCTCTGAATGTAGTCTGATCTTTGGCTCTTTTTTACTCAGTAGGATCAGTATACTCAAAGTAATTTTAACCTTTTGTCCTCAACTGGCTAAATTTTAGAAATTCTGCTGGATATGGAAAATTACAGGTGTTAGATTTCCATCAAGCTGAAAGAATTCCCATGTCTACCCATTTCTAAGAGGTTTTGTTCATATCTAAATGCATTATATATATATATATATGCTATATATATATACACACACATTATATATATATAAAATATATATGTATATGTGTGTGTGTGTGTATATACACACATATATATACACTTGCTATACATATAACTCAATGCTACTAATTCATCTGTGTTTCCACAAGAGGCAGAAACACTGAGGTGGTAAGAACAGTTGGGATAACATGTAAAATCTATGCACTAACTTTTTGTGGATATGAGAATTTCCAGCATATTTAAATAACGTTGTAGTTTTGAACTTTGTACTACTGGCATCTTGTATAGCCATTGCTATAATTTTTAACAGTCTATGGAATATTAGCTAGAGATTACATAGTTCTTCCTCTCTTTTCCTAACTTGTTGAAAAGTATTATTTTCAACTGTTAAGCAGTGATTGAATTTGAAAACAAATGCTGTAGTGGTGGATGTAGGGTATATGGCTTTTTAATCACTTCAGGACAGGCAATATTACTATGCATCCTCTGTGGCAGAAACTATTAAATAATTGCTAGGCTACCTGCTGCACCTTATGATAATTCTAATTTTTTTTTCCTGAATGTTTGCTTTGAACTAGTTTCAGCATCTGCTACATAGCAGGTTTTTAATCTTGGTTCTTATCCATACATATTTACCTGAGGCTGTCAAAGAGTAAGCACATTGGTTTATTAGCTGCTCTGCTAACCCAATCAGGCTGATAAATGTAGTCTTCAAACAGTAGTAATAAATCAGAAAGCATTTTGGATAAGATATGACTTTGTCCTGTTCAATCAGCTATGTCTGAAATCATTGCATTTGAATATATGCACTGTTCATATGAGAAGCACTGGTTAAAATGAAGGTCAGTGAAGCCTTCAAAGAGCTGACAGGCAACAGGAGATGAGACCAGTGTAAGCTGAGGTCAAATATTGCTGGGGTTGCACCATGCTATAATAAATTGAAAGAGAAAGAAATAGGAAACCCTGAAGATTCCTTTTTCCTGTCAAATCTGAGACAATTTCCTCAAAAGACACACAACGTAGTACTTTGCTCCTTAATTCATGCTGCAAAGCTTAGTGGCAAAGAGACATGTAATGCATACATCTGGAGTGGTGTCGTAGAAAAACATGAAGATACAGTACAGAAATGGTGGTGAATTGGGCAGCTTTACATTCCTAGAATACTAAAAGTACATCCCAGCTCAAGAGTAACCTTACTTACTCAAATGCAGCACTGGAATAATGGCCACAGTTCACTGTTTCACTCCCCAGTATAGAATTTGTATACATACGTGTAAAGTCTGGATCTGTTGTCTTTTTAACATTAGATTCCCAGTAAATTTACCTAATCTTTGGCTCACTTTGCTATCCCTTTAAGACTACTTCTTTTAGAATAACTACCTATGAACTGGAGAAGCTGTGCTCATGTTAACATAGTTCTCCCAACCAGGAACACTACAAAGTGCATGAGCAACATCCAGGACTTTTGGGTGGTCTCCAGTGAGCCTCAAGCATGAAAGCAAACAGAAAGTTTTCCGTGTTTGATGATGCTGACATTGTACAATAAAATAATAAGAAAAAGGGAACTTAGATTAAGAAAAACTAGTAATATAGCAGAGGAATATAAAAGATGCTTGGAAAACCTTACTGTACCCAGCAGTTGAAAACCATACTGTACCTTAAGGTCACCACCTACCAGGCTGGTCACCTTAAGGGTTTCAGCTACTTTTCGAATCTCTGGGATGGAAAGAAAAACTGAGGAAAACAGTGGACCCTTTTTGAGCAAGTAATTCAAATTAAATCTGTAAGCCTGAAAGTATTTGAGATTGCAGGATGTTGGAGTTGTTTTTAAAAAGTGCATTTGTTTCTATTTTGTGAGATACAGTTCTGATAGGCTGGAGTTTGTGTTTTCACTATTTTTTTCCCACAGAACAATTTCATATGCTGCTCTGATTCGTAATGCATAGTCAGATTTCTCTGAAGATTGAGATTTCAGGAACCCTGTAATTCCCACCTTTAAGCAGTGCTACTCTACAGTAAAGCATTCTGTTTCCAATACAAAAAACCTGACCACCTGGCCACAAGAAGATGAAGACTGTAGTGGCATATGATTAGCTTAGCAAAAGAGCATGCAAAGAGCCCTATTCAAGAGCCAGGCAATAAATACACCAAATATTGCAGTCTACTCTAACATGGGTTAATACTTCTATCTTTATAATCTTGCAAAACACATTTAGAGATGTACCCTTGTGTTATTTCAAATTATTTCCTCATTGTTTCTCCATGAGAAATGCACACACATAAATTGTTTATGAAAGCTCATCTCCGACACCATTTATCCACTTTCCTTCAGATATCTGATTTGCCAAAACCTGAAACCTTGCTTTGTGGTATATGAGACACTTCCTGACAAAATCCCCATTTAAGGGCTAGAGACGGGGTGTCTCTTGGGGACTGGTAATGAGATACAGAACAGAATTCTGCAAAAGTTCAAAACAAAAGTATGCGCCATGTGAATCAAGCCTGGTTTCATGCCTTGCTGGAATGAAACATTTCATGTTTGCAGAAATCAGACACAGCTCATCATGTGGTCAGATTTGGATATGAAATCGGACATTACTTGAGCTTTAGCAATATTTTCCTTTCCAAATGTAATTGTACAAAACACGTACTGTAACTGAAAAGATCCTATCAGCATATAAGGGGCTGCAGAGTTGCTGCAGAGCATAGTAATGTATAACAAGGTGTATAAGCTATTCTAGTGTAAGTTGCAGCATTCCAAGGCACTTTTGCAGCAGTTGGATATAGCGGCTTCCCAGGGCCTCATGTTACATTTGTGTACTACCTAAAACAAATTTCAGCACAGGGAGATATGCACACTGAAAGGGGCAGATGGGATACTGTGGAAGAGCTGAATGCACAATCTGAGAACTCATTAGTACTCTACTCATTTTGGCTGGGGTAGAGTTAATGTTCTTCATAGTATCTTGCATGGATTTTTGAACAAAGCAGGGTTGATCATATAAGGATGTTTTAGCTATCACTGAGGAGGGCTTGCACAGAGTCAAGGCCTTTTCTGCTCCTCACACCAGTGAATAGGTTGGGGATGTACAAAAGATTGGGAGGGGACAGAGCTGGGACAGCTGACTCCAGCAAGTATTATCCAAAGGAGTGTTTCATACCATATAATGTTGTGCTCAGAAATAAAGATAGAAAATAGGTGGGGAAGGGAGGGGGAGATGTTTGGAGTCGGGTTGTTTGTCTATGCAAATTATGTGCAATGAAGCCCTACCTGTGGAAATGACTAAAAATCTGCTCTCCAATGCAAAGCAGTGAATGAAACCCTTATTTTGCTTTGCTTGTGTGAGTGGGTTTTGCTTTATCTATTGAAGTTCTTTAACTCATCCCATGAAGTTTTGCATTTTTACTGTCCCAATTACTTCCCCCATCCCACCCAATGGGAGGAGTGAGCAAGCAGATGGGTGGTGTTTAGCTGCTTACAGGGGTTAAACCAAAAGTACGTAAGTATTGTAGGCTTCAAGACATATGGAATGGTGAGTGTGCTACTCTGAGGCAGCCTCACAGTCCTTCTGTAGGATTTTAGACACAAGTCCTCTCTTCTCTACATTTCCTAGTGTGGTAATCTGGCATTTGCTGTCTTTTGGGGTGCATACCTCGGTTCACATTCCGTCAGGGTATACCAATACATAATGTTGCAAGTGCGCATGAACGCTTAAATGGAAATCACAATCTTAGCTTACAGAGTAATCAGCAGTGCTGCGTGGGTTGGTTTTGGCAGGTTCGATGGGCATTTTTCAACAGAAGTGACTCAGATTCACTTGAGCCTCATCTTGTGCCTCTGGAAGGTCCTGAAAAACATGGGTTTTTTTCTCAGGAAAGACATTAATGGATGTTCCCCAAGTGTTGCTTGAAGCCATTCCTCTTCAAGAATATATAGCATACATAATATTTTTTTTCCCTGTGTCTCCCTGTAATAAGATATCACAAATGGAAGTCAAATTAATTTTGTCAGTTTCATTTCCTCAGTTTAGAAGGTTACTTAAACCCAAATAACTCCACTTATTGATTTAATTTCATTTCAAGCGATAAGAAAATTAGGTATTTTGCGTTTAGGAAAAAGTAAACAAATTGAGAATACGGATCTTGGATAAAAGCAAAAAAGCAGAAAGAAAGATTTAAAAAATCACATCTGCTTCCAAGAGAGACCCAGACGATGCAACATACCTTGACACGTGACTAGAAAAAACAAATCTCACAGTTGGCTTGCAGTCAGACACCTGCTCTGAAACCCATGACTCAGTGGATCATAGTTCATTAGCCCACTCAAACTATTTTTTAATTATTGTCACATTTCGTTATTCAAAACCTTGGCCACTTCCCAAGGAAAAGGATCATCCTCCAAAAATGTCCTTGAATTCTACTGAGAGGAAAAGAAAAGAGGAACTTGGGGTAAAACCAAATTATTTTATGGTACTGATAGTAAAACCCCCAAACCTGGACATGTCTACATTAACAATGAGATTTATCCTGAATGTATAGTTCAGTGGGGAATGCTATTTGTGACCAGAGAAAAGCAAAACTCTTTTGGCAGATTTTAATCTAATCTTTAAGTATTTTAAGACACTTGAGAGAATTTTTGGTAACCAAAACAAACAATACAGATTTTTTTCCTTTATTTTTCTAGGAAATTATGTATCTTCCATAGACATTCATATCTCATGTATTTCTGGCATGAGTTATGATGTAGCTAACTGTTAGTTTTAGAACACAATTGCTCAAGAATGCTCTCTTTTCCTGGTGAAAGAGAGCCATTAACTTCCATACCAGCTAAGTTGTAAATGTAATGTGTGCCCAGAGAAAAAAGTATCAGCAGGGACATATCACTGTCGTTTAGTATTTAAAATGAAACATCAGAAAAATTGAAAACCTTATCATAAAGCAGTTTTGCTTAGATTTTTACTCTAGAGAGAAATAAATTCAGAATAATCCCCTATTTCTAGGTTTCTAGGGGATACTAGCATCATAAAGTCACCCCAGGACATTAGACTTTCAAGTTCTGTATGTTGGGCACCTTACCTAGCACAGGGTACTCTGACTTGGGGAAGTAAGAATTTCACTGTTTGTTGGCTCCACCACCTATCAAAACTGTGTCAAAATCTGAAATTTCACCAAAGTCCACCAGGACCTTCAGGTCCTTCTCTGCAGAGATGCTTTCCAGCAGGCCAGCCCCTAATCTGTGCTGGTGCCTGAGGTTTTTCTGCCCCAGGTGTAGGACCCTACATTCGCCTTTGTTGAATTTCAGATGGTTTGTCTCTGCCCCTCTCTCCAGTTCGTTGCAATCCTTCTGAAGGGCTGGCTGCACACCCAACACACTGGGATATCAGCAGCTCCTTCCAGCTTGGTGTTGTCAACAAACTCAGCGAGGAGGCATCTGCCCTTTCACCCAAGTCACTGATAAATAAAGTAAACAATGCTGGGCCCAGTATTGAACCTTGGGGGACACAATTAGTGACAGGTCTTCAACTAGACCCTGTGTCATTATGGCCCTTTTGCATTTGTTGTTCAGCTGCTTCTCAATCTACCTTACTGTGCACTCATCCAGTCCACATTTCCTGAGTTTGCCTATGAGGATGTTGAGAGAGACAGTGTCGAAAACCTTGCTGAAGTTGATGTAGACAATATTCACTGCTTTCCCCTCACCCATTGAGGTAGTTGTTTCATTGTAGAAGGCAGGTCAAGCATGACTTACCTTTAGTGTAAATCAGTTAGTATGCTGACTGCTCCTGAGCACCTTCTTGTCATCCACATGGATAGAGATGGCCTCAAGAATGAGAGTCTCTATCCCCTTTCCAGGGACTGAGGTGAGGCTGACTGGCTGGTCAGTCCCTGTGTCCTCCTTCTTGACCTTTTTGAAAGACTGGGGTGACATTTTTTTTCCAGTCCTCAGGCATCTCTCCTGACCTCCATGATGTTTCAAAGACGATCGTGAGCAGCCTAGCTATGGCATCTGCCACCTCTCCCAACACTCGTAGATGAATCCCATCAGGGCCCATGGACTTGTGGATGTCAATTTTTCCTGGGTGTTCTCTAACATAATCCCCTGACCAAGGGAAAGTTTTCTTTCCAACATTCCTTTACCTTGGTCTACTGGGTCAGAGACACCTGTGGTCAGCCGCTGGTTGTAACCTCATGATCACTTTGTGAAAGCACAGAACTGATTGATTTAGACTATCTATATTCTAACTCAAAACGGGAGAGATCTGTGCAATTTTTTGATTGTCTAATTGTGTCAGCATGCTCAATTTTTGGAAATTTTAGCCTTCAATGCAGCTCAAAGTCTTATCTGTACACCTAAATATGGCTTCATAGAATCTTTAGGGACAAACAAGGAAATTAATCAGAAAGTTAGCTTCTTTTTTTAACTGATAGCCCTGTTATAAACCAAAGTTAGAATAGAGTTACTAATTGTTAGTTGTAAATAAATTAATTAGGTCTTTGTTTTTAAGAATATTGGAAAAAATTGTGTCTGAAATTTGCTTCTAAAAAAGAGAGAGATAAAATATAGGTGTAAGATTGTTCATAATAAAAAAAAAAAAATAAAGTAGGACAAATCTCAGTAAGACTTGTATTCATGATTCCTAGACATAGGACAGTGTCTAGTTCTATGATAGAGGAAGAACTCCATTTAGTATCTGCTCCTTTTTATTTCATGACAGCTTTCAGAGTACTGGCAGTCTATTTTTTATTACTTTCCAGAGGAAAAAACACATTCCTCTACTAGTGGAATCAATCACCTCTCTGGAATCCCTGGCTTTGGGAAGAAAGGATTTTTACACTTATCCTTGTTCTATCTTAAAAACTTTGTCAGGAGATATGTATTTCTATTCCACACTAAGCTTACCCCTATATAATCCTAATCTTTATCCCTTAAGGTTTTGTTCTTCCTTTTATTTTTTTTTCTCATTCAAATTTTTTTTCTCTATCTCAGAGGGCAAAACCCTGACCTATCAGATTCTGCAGAGTAATTTTAGATTTTTCCATAAAAATTTGTAGGGGTTGGAAGGGTGTAACTTAGCAACTGACCTTGCTAAGTGTGTCATTACTTCTGGAGTGCTGTTTACTCTTAGCTGAAACAAATGGAAATGATTAAAGTAATATTTTATTGATTTTAGTAGAGGGGTGATATGAGAAAAGATAGTATGGAGGTGATTAACTTTAAATCAGTCATGTAAGGTATCAGAAATGACTGGAATAAAAAAAATCCTCAAAACCACTCTTACAGTATATCTAGAAAGAGGAAAAATATTCTTGCAAACAGCTAGTATTATCTGTCGGTAACTTTTAGTTGTGTTTTGACACAACAGTATTGCCTCACTGGGGCTGGAGTTGTAGTCCTTGGACAAGGGCATAAGGACCCCCAAACAAAACACTCTGACATCAGTCAAAATAGCCTAGGAGACACAAGGTTTCTGGCTAAGTACATGCAATATTACATATCTGCCCTGATTTTGGATGGAGCGTACCATTGTTCACCCCTAGAACATCACAGCTCCATCATTATTCAGTTTCTTTGCCCTCCCGTAATGTAGCCAAGTGGGCTGGTTCATGAGGCTGGAGAAAGAATTTTACAAAGGCTCACAGGTGAACAAAAACAAGCTTTGTGGCAGATATGCTGTGGTAATTAAAATCCCAGAAGGATCTTTTTCTCTCAAAAATACAGGCCAATTTGTAAATAAAAGTAAAGTTTTTTCTTGAGACCTCCAGGAGAGACAAAAGAGGTCAGTCTTGGAAATGAGTCTAAGTCCAACAAACTGATATTTACAAAATCTGATATTTACAAACCTACTAAAGTGTAAATGAGCAAATGACTGGACAAGTCATTTCACTGCAGCAGCATCCTTGTGTTACTTAGTTACTTGTCAAAAGACTAATTTCTTGGGAAAATATGTATTGAAAATTGACAACGATAAATAGTCAGTTGAATAGTATTTCCCTAGAAAAGCAAATGGATGCTGCAAGAGAATTAGAAAACTTTTTCTCTAGTACTACTACTATACTGTACTGTGCTCACTGGTACTTTGCACAAAACCTGTCATTGCTCAAAAGTACTTTTAACCTTACAGTTTTCACAAGTTCCACTCAATTCTGATTATCTTATTTCATTGTTTACTTATTTTGCATAATATGACTTTGGGGAAGCAAAAATAACCTGACTTTATGACCAGGCCTGAAAATTACTAATGTGCTATTTTCACATTGTTCTTTTTTCTCAATGAAAAATTGCTATGGTTTTGGCTTGTTTGAGGGTTCTTTTTTTGGGGGGGGGAGAAGGTGGGAAGATATATAGGACTGCAAATGATAGACCTCGCTGATGTTAGCAGTTAGTATAAATTAGGAACTTGGTCAGAGAAGTTCTGCTCTTGGTGAAGTAAGTGAGGTAGCTTCATTTAGGTAGAAATAATTTCTTAGACTTTAATATCATCACTGGACAGAAAATGAGAATTTTAGGTTGGACATATGGGAGCATAGGCCTTCTAAGTAAGAAAATTCACAGTCCAGCAAAAATGTATTATAAGTCTGTCTGGAAACTGAGTATCAATAATTACTGTAATACTCCTAAACATTAAATGTCATTCAGAGTATTGTTTAAACAATAAAAAAATTACTTTGGGAAAAGTATGCGACAGAATCACTACTCAACTGGAAAAAATCAGTTTCTGTTATAACTTGAGGGTTATACTGAAAAGAACTTGAGGACAAACTTCTGAAGATCATACCAGCATTTTATACTGCAAGGTGTATTCGCCATTTTTCACTCAGATTTGTGAGTGAAGGAGCAGGTTAGAACTGAATCAGTCCTTTTAAGTAACAGCAATGGATAGGAGCTTTCTCCCATCTCCACTTGGTTAAGAAGACACAGCTGATTCCTCTAAGTGTAGAGTCCAAAACCATTGCTTGTTTTTTCCTTCTTCTATTATTTTGTGGGCTTGCTTCTTGTACTGCTTGCTTGAAAACCCATACCTTGTTATCAGAAGGAATAAAATGAGGCTCATTCCTTTTGAACTCTCACTTGGTGCTTTTTTTTCATTAATTCTTCTCAGGTTTACATCAAAACTTATAAGCAGAACTTCCTGGAGTGAACTCTAATAGTTGGTGCCGATCAGTTTTAGTCTTGAAGTTGTTTAGAATACCTTTTGGCCAGAATTTCAATAACCATAAACAGTCCAAATATTCGAGATAGGATTCTATTCTGAAGCCCATGAAAATCAGGTTTAACTGTCTCAACAATTAACTTTCCTTCCTTTATGTGCCAGGAATGATTTGTTGATGATGGGAACATGCTGTAAAATTCCTCTCTAGTTTTGTAGGCACTATGGGAAATGGAGAATGGACATGTAGGACAGCTGAAAGAGTCTAAGATTGGTGCTTTGGGTGGATGATAGATGATATAATTAAATTCTTCTTATGTGAGTTTGATGTGGAAATTTTGATTTATTCTACAGGTATACAGAGTAATAAATACATGCATGCTATTGTAATGAATTAAAGATATACAATATTTAATTATGCTTATGATTTGTGAGAGAAACTACAATAAAAAAAGAATTTGTTCAAATAAATTGAATCTTGAGGACAGTGCATGTCATGAGATCGATAAACAGCATTTATTAAGCAACTCTCTTGTCGAAGAGAGAATTCTGGCTTCACTGAGATCTCACTGGAAATGCAGGCAAATGGATGAGGTGGAAGAGACTAAAAGCTAAACCACTAATGTAGCTAAGTGGAAAAAATAATGCTATTTTAACATGTCTACTTGAATTATAATTTAATCAAGATGTCATTTGTCCTCAATTACATAAAGATACCTATAAAAATACCTATACTATGTCCAGTGCAAGTTTATTACTTTTTAATATGGACTCAATTGGCAGTCATATCCAGTTAAAGGATGAAAAGATGTAAGATGGAAAGTCTTATTGAGAATATTAAGGTGTGTAGATCTGCACTTTTACATTTTTTACCATTCAAATCACAGTGGAATGCAAGTCTTTGATGCCTGTTAGATCCACTTTTTATGAGACAAAATTTTTAATATTGGAAGTTGGATAGCACTACAGCAACTTCTGAATCCCTGTTGGTAGGCTAAAAAAGAAAAAAAAGAAAAAAAAAAGAAAAAAAGAAGAAAAAAGAAAAAAGAAAAATATTTGAAGACTTTGGTGATTAACATAATTGGAGCATGCATTTAATTCTCATTTCAGCAAGGGTGTGTCAACCCATTTTGGAGTGCTTACAAGTATTGGAAAAATTAAGCTTTCTTTAGTGAATGTCCACACTTGAAGGGAGCTAATAAATGTTTTCTTTATGTGAAACTAGTACTTGCAATTGGCTAGGTGTTTCTATGCTGTTTTGATACACCTTAAAATTATGGGCATAAGAAATTTTTTTGCACATTACCTCCATGCTGAAATATATTCCATATTGGGACTTCTGTATTCTTTATTTAGCACTTTATCCAAATTGTGAGGAAACGTATGAGTCAGGAAACCAGCAAGCAGGGGTTCAATGTTTCAGTTCTGTTACCTGAACACAGACATCGGTGATGCCTGGGATTACCTGGGGCACCAGGGATATTGATGCCTCGGAGATACACACGTGACCTATGGAAGACCCCAGGGACATCTCTGGGCATCTGGAACCCAAGGACAACACTCTGCAGTATACCCACTTGTCATTTGCCAGGCAGCTGAATTTCATACCGAGAATGGAATTCAGGCTTTGGATTGTACAGCCAAAATTTAGCTTTCTATGCTGGAGACATCCACATGTGAGTAAGGTGTCTATGCTCCCACTGAAGACAGATTTAATCTATCTTAAGGACTATTTAGAGCAGCCAGAAATATGCAACTAGAGTTCCATTTATTCAGCCATACTTGAGTGTCTGGTGCTTTTTTAATGTCTCCTGGAACTTTGGCCTCCAGCTGTCAATTCAGAAAGGCAAGGTATTTCATAGCTTCTACAATATGTCCAGGAGGTCTGTAGGGATCACTGTGGTGTCTCATATGATGTTAGACCACCACGTGTAGACGATTAGGTCCTCCCATTTAACCAGTTTAATAGCTGTCTGTACCTTACTCATTGTAGCATTTGTTCCCCATTGACATTATATGGGTATTTGGCTCAGATGTTGACACACTTATTTACATATTGAATCTGGGACTGGATCCATCCCAGTTGTTTTTTGGTTTTTTTTAGAACAGTCACAGAATCATGGTGCCTATGGAAGGTTTGGCTGCTCATTGAATAGTGTTCTATAGTTCAAATTGTTTACACAGGAGTGAATTCCAAACAGGCACCAAATAACAGATTTAACATGCCCATTTTCTCTAAGTATCATGAAAGTTCAGCTGAATGGGTTGAATGAGTTTTTGCCTGGAACAGAGCACAGCATTAGCTGCAGCTAGGTGGTTCCAATTTGGAGTTAATTTGCATGCATGTAGCCTGGAGTCTAGGAAGAGAATGCTTGTGTTTGCCAGCGAAACGTATGTGCATCCTTGAAAGAACTGTATCTGCAACTTTCCCCTCTGAGATGCTACCAACAGAGGTAAACAGAGTAACCAAAAAACCTCCTTCTGGCAAAAATACTTGTTACTCTGCATAATAGCAATGAGACTTTGGAAAATAGAGGAATCTGGAAGATAGTCTATATTATACTTTATCTCAAGGTTTGCCATCTATTCTAAGAAAGCTAAACAGGTCCAGCTTTCTTACTATTCAGGCATTTGTGCCTGCCTGAGGAATTTCTGAGCTACAATTTTTCAGGTATTAGATAGAATTTTTATCCTGCCTGAATTCTTTATTTTCAGTTCCTGCATTTTGGGTTGGTGGAGTAGAGTCACTCAGTGTCCTCCTGCAGGAGGGACTCAAGTTCACAACATTTTGTTGGTTTCTGCTTCCACTCTCTTTTTCATGATATGGACATCTTGGAAGACCATCTTGGAAGACTCCACTGCTATGTGTAGTCTTGCTTAAATTCTGAAAAGTAGAAAATACAGCCTGTCACTTCCTTGAGTGATCATCTCTTTTGTTAGTCCCCAGCACAGTATTCCTGACTGAAAATTCTGAGCATTAAGGCAAATTACTTGTAACAGTACTGTTACAATTCCTGCTACTACTTACTACTGCTACTAACTGAACTTCATTTTACTAAGCTAGCTACAAAGTTTTTAAGTACAACAAAATCAGCTTTATATTGCCAGTTGTGTTAGATAAAATCCTTTTTTTAAATGAAAATAACTGACTTTTTTGTTTTTAATGCTTCCTTAATAAGAAAGGGTTGTTTTTTTTTTTTCCTTTCAAAGACATTTACGCTGAAATTTTTCATCAGGTGTATCATGTGTTATCAAACAAGAAGGGAAGCAGGATGGATGGCCACTACAAAAAAAAAAAAAAAAAAAAAAAAAAAAAAAAAAACCAAAAAAACCCACAAAAAACCAAAACCACAGTTACTACTGTCATTCATAGTCATCAAATAAACATCATTATCATGGTGAACTGTATGTACTTCCATGGGTGATGATGAAAAATAAGATAAACCTTAGCACTCACTTAGAAATTCACTGTTGCAATATGATGACTCATAATTACTAAGGCAAATGCTGAATTATCTAAATAAACTCACACTGAACAAAATGACAAAAAGAGACAGAGTTGCATACAAATGCTCATCTTCATTAATGCTGAGCTGAAAACAGGCAGTGTGCCAACTTAGTACATGAGTATTAAGGTCAGACCATAATCTTTTCCAATAATGGCTACAGGTACCTTAATTAATTGTAAAATTACAGTGGGATTCCTACAGTGTTGCATATCACATTTTCATGAATACCACATTCATTCTTGTTGGTTTATCAAAATAATAGCTGCATTAATAAGGACTGGTCATTTGTTTCAAAGTGATCCTGTCATCTAACACATGGAAAATCCTCATTCATTCCTTCCCTCTTCATTGTATTAACATTATTCATGCTGAACTCTGCTGGCATGCATGCAACAGAGTATGGAATTTGAGAATACTTTGACATTGAGCTGCACCCAATTATCAGAAATTATTGACATTAACAGAAATGGTGCTGATCCTGATTTTATCAGCAAGGAGTACTTTGCCTCAGTTCCAGTCACATGATAGCTCTCTTAGCCTCTCCATTCTCTTTGTTGATTAAAACCAAAGCATAAGAGGATGATTTTTTTTCTCCCCCCTGCCCCGCCACCCTGCCCCCAGCCCACTATCCTGGTATCTGACTAAATTAACACTGCCCTCTGATCACCACATGAATGGTCTTTGTGGGACCAAACCATGGGTGATCAAACAGAACGTCCGCCAGGTTTGACAGGTACAGAGCTGAGTTGCACATGTGCCTCTCCTGTGCCTGACATCAGCAGCAGGAGGGGTGGAGCAGTCCAGGGAGTCGGTGCATTTACAGTTGTTACCAGGGAAACAAGAAAAATTGCAGCCGTTCTGTATTATAGATAGTATGATCTGAACCTGGCTGTATCACAGCAGCATTTGGCTAATACAGTAATGTACTGTGCAATATTAGCAAAAATTTCCAATGTTTTTATGGCTGTAGCAGGGTCCTCTCTAATATAAAACATTAGCCATTAGAATTTAAATTAGACTTAGAAGAAAAATGGAAATATCGTATTCAGCTATCTCCTCAGAAAAAAATGGCCCCACACTGAATTTCCACTGCAATTTCATTCATCTTCACAGTTTTGCACGGCCAGCAATGCAGATGGTGCTTTACTCTCTGAGACTTTCCCTTCCAGTAGGTCCCATATTCTTGTCCCTGTGCATGAACCCTAAATTTCTCCTTAGTATTGCATAATTCTCACCAATTTCATTCCATTTTAGACCTCTCTGTTCCCTCTGACTCAGCATACAGGCACAAATAGCTTGAAAAGAAAATAGGCTAAATTAATAACTGAAGATGCCTGGAATCAAATTTTTGACACAGCAGAAGAAAAACAATTTCTGCAATCTTAGTCCTGCCTTCTGTGGTGTCACAGGGCTATGTGGTATCCCTCAGGACAGTAAAGATGAAAAGAAGCAGCTCTACAGAGTGAAGCAGTTGGGGCTGAAGGACTGAGGTCCACACTGTATGAAACTTTGACTTACACTAAGTCTGTGAACTGACCAAACCAGCCTGTAAACTGAATTTCTGCTTAGGTTGCGCCACATTAGAAATGTTCCTGGACTGCAACCCTCAGTTTAGTTTCACCTGATGCAGTTTTAGCACTATGAAACATTCTATGATGTGAACCAAATAACAGCAAATGGGGAAAGTGGAGATTTTTGATTGAGAGATGAACTCCAGATATGAATTGAAGTGCTAATGCAGATGTACCCAAAGTAAACTGCTATGTCAGCTAGCCAGAGAAAAGGCACAAAAAGATATTCTGCCACTTACAGTCACCTATCCTTTCTGCTGTTCCTTCTCAGCAAAAGAGGTGTGATATTATATTTGAATAGCGTATATTGTGTTCAGAATAACTAAACCAACATATTTCTTATTTCTCCCAGAACAGAATGTCACTTCATTTTAAGCTTTGTTTTATCTTGGCTATATCTTTAAGGTTTCGGGTTTATTTGTTTGGGTTTTTTCAGCAAAATTGTTTTAGGCTAAAAGACAAAATTGTTTTTCAGCTGTCTGAATCAGAGATCTTTTTTAGCTCCATCATACATATCTCTATAATTTAAGCCAGAGGAGTAACTGGTGGAAATAGAAAGCTGCCACTCTCTGAGTTATAACTCCTTTCTCAGTGCCTTATGCCAAGCCTTTGTTATATGTCAAAGGAACATGAAAAACCATGAATCTTTTTTTTTATAGCTTCTTTTCTGTAGAGAGCAGTCAAGTATTTTCCTTGATACATTTATCCTGAGTGGGACACGCACTCCAAAAGAACCATCAGAAAAAGGACCCTTAGCAACTCCAAAGTTCTCTTTGTAACCTAATTGTGGGATGCTAGTAGAGTGCACTTCAGAAACGTGAAACAACAAAGTGAGTACAATTACCCACAATAAGTAAAAAGAGATCACCATTTCACTGATTTTGAAGCATCAAGATGATAATTTCCCCTGCTGCAGGTATATGGTTGTAGAATATAACCTGCTATATATATCAGTTTTAAAAGTCTGTAATATAATCAAACCCAGCTGCTTTTCAAGGTGACAACAGAAGAAAATATTTTCTGCAATATTTATGCTTTCATCCTCCAACTAACACTCCCCTGAAAAATAAATGGAAAATCAATTTAGCAGTATCAAAACAATCAGTAATTCCCTACCTTTCTTCTTATAAATGGTATTCACTCGTTCCATGTGTTCTAGGGTAACAACCTTCATGAGAGGAAATAGTGAAAAACTATAACCAGTTAAATTTGCAGAATTATTGGCAGGAGAAAGCAGACTAAACTAAAAAGTGATAGACCTGCTCTGTGCCCAAGTATTAGCTGGCATTTCTGTTTCTGCCAGTGAGTAGAAGGTGGCTCACAAACGTTCAGGTGTTAAAGTTTAGCAGTGGCTCTGACAGGGACACTGCAGTGACAGGCAGGGAGGCACGGGCTGCTGCTGCTGCTGCAATTCATCGGAAGTGCTGGGATGGGACTTTCCTGACTTCCATCCCCACCCCACTCCCTTCTGCCTTGATAGTGGGCCCATCTCAGCCTGCAAAGTGCATTAAAGATCAACACCATCCAGATCACCCCAGCTGCCTCCGAGTGACAGCAGCATTTTGTCAGCCTCAGCAGCTCCCCACGCCTGCCTCACAGGGTGGGTGTATGGAAGTGTATTTTAATTACAGACATTTTTACTTGAGGAGAGGAAGTAAACACAAAAAAATGTAGAAGTATCACAGATCTACATACTTAATTGAGGCCCCAGTGAGGCTGACACTGGGCTGCTGGCAGTCACTGGGTTCAGTAGCAATTTGAGGATGAGGGGAAGAAAAAGGAAAGGCACACAGGTATTGGATTATATGTTTTAATTGAGAGCATATTAAAACATCTCCACCATATCTGGTCATCTTAACAAGCTACATGTTCATTTAAAAATATAAATAAAAAATTAAAACTGTTTAATTATTTTCTTTCAGAATTAAAGTCATAAAGAATCCCTCTGAAAGATTTTTTAATCAGCTTCCAAGGAAACCTTCGAAAAGCAAGCCCCCCTTTCACTTTTTAAATGGAATTTGTAATCTAATGAGGAAATTATTTATGAAGTATTTGCTCTGCACCTGAAAATACCTCCAGTGAAATTATGTTTGGCATCCTGAAGCACTTTGAAGTCGATGGAGTGGCAATAAAAATTAGGCCTTCATTAAAGAGCAATACTTTTTCTCCTGTAAACTGGCACCGCCTCAAGAGGTCAAACTCTGGGAAGGCCACAGATCTCTGCCCAAGCTGTGCCTCTGCACCACACATGGAAGCAATTTTGTCCATATTCTCTGCTTCTCTTTATGAATTTCTTCTTCCCCCCCCTCCCCACCCTTTTTTTTCAGGCTTCCCTCAACAGCTTTCATGTTGCATTTAGGAAATTAACAGTAACTGTCAAATTACTCTGCAAATAGGAGAATATAAGTTTGGAAGGAGTAGAACTTGCCTTTTGCCCTAGGGCCAAGTCAGTGGAAAGGCAACAAAGGGATCCTTGAGAAGTGTTTGGATAGACTGTTTTAGCAAGCCAGGCTCTTATTTTATCAAGTGCACACAATTTTTCCATTGGCAATTTTTCCCCCCTTCCTCTAAATTATTCTTTCCCCTTGTGCACCCCGCTTGCTGTATGGATTGAGAAAAGTACTGGGAAAGATTATAGCTGCAAAGACTGGCAGGGTGGGTATTAACCCTTGGAGAGAGATGGAAGAGGTCCGGAAATGGAAGATCCTTGTGGGATTATGTACAAAAGGTGCAGTTTGGTTTGAAAAAAAAAAACCAACCCACTTCTCACATGTGCGTACAAAGACCATGTAAAGGAGGGAGTAGTTACTTTAATTAAATACTGAAATCTTTTGGGGAAAAAAGTGAGAGAGGAAAGCTCAGAGGAATTGTAATCTATGGAGATGTAAGCTAATTACTTAATCACTTGCATTTGTAAATCTTATTATTGGAAAAGAAATTCCTGTAGTGATTAAATTACAGATATTTATCTGCTAATAGCCCTGATTAACTGGTGATGCTAATCTGTCATTCTGAAAGCCAATATTAACGACATCAATCTCACAGAACAATAAACAGTTTATATGAAAGAAAACTTTGTCTGTGCACAGTCCAGATGTGCAAAGGGAATGTAGGATGTGTGAGATTCTGGAACCAGTTTGCTGGACCAACACAGCCAACACTCTCAAAATGAGTTGTTTTGGCCCATTAACCCGTTGTCAGGCACAATGAGTTACTTAGCTATGAACAAATGCTGTCTTATACTGAAAAAGCAATTTAGTTAGCAGAACTTTTAGAGTAAATAAATAAATTCCAGGCTTAATTTATTGCCAGAAAGTTATTAGGACTACAGCAGGTAAGCCAGAGTGAGTTGTTACTACATCTTGTTTGCAGGTCCTGAAAAGAAAAGGTAGCTGATAGAAGGCAAAATGAGGTATAGTTTATTTATTTTTAACAGATACCTGACTGATGCTATTGATTTTCACTTTGGCTAAATAAACTTTTTCTTTTTAATCAGTGTTTCTTACCACAAGGGAAAGTGATGAAGAGGAAAAGTGGAAGGACCAGTACCTTAATTTCCTCTCCATGTTGCAGGGCAGGTTTTACAGGGAAATGAAACTCCAGCAAATAAACCCAAGTTAGCCCTTCAGAGGAAATTTGCTGTGAAGCAGACAATGGCAAAGTACCCAGTGAAGATCAAGTTTCCTATTTAAGCTGTTCAAGAAGTACTGCAGGAGAAAAAAAAAGAAATGAAACAATTACAGTAAGTGCTCGCCTTACAGAGTTCCTATCTCAAATATAACTGGAATCTACCAATGTAATCTTTATGATGACCAGATGTTACTATTTCTGGGAATGTCCTGAGTTTTCAAGGGCTGCTCGAGTTTCCTGGCTGATTATATTGAAACTGGTGTTTGCCTCAGTTAAAATAAAATCTGCCAGCTGGCTCATCTCATCCTATCACTGCCTCCCACTGCAATCTCCTTTATCCCAACAATTTAAGCAAGCTTTCTTTGTGCAGAAACCACTACAATAGTCTTTAAAAAAGACTCAAGACCTTTTGATTAAATTGCGTTGGGTTGAGAGTTATTGGTAAAGGAAAAGGAAGAATGGAAGTTGAACGAGCATGTGTTCCTTGTGTTGCATGCAAAGACAAAGATATATTGATAGCATTGACAAGAAAGTGAAAGAAAATGCATTCACTTCATCTTAATACACAACAAGTTTGGTTTTTTCTTACCTTCATGCTTTTCTGTGGTTCGTCTTAATGGATTTCCCTTTTCCTTTCCTGTTCTTCCCTCCTCCAAGAATGACAGACATTTTGCTATAACTATCAAGTCGGATGTAATTAAGCATTTACAATAGGTTTGAGAGGCTGCCACACATCCAGAAGTCCCACAGAAATCTACATCACCCACCCAATATAGTTCTACAGTATGAGATCAGTGAATCCTTTCAGAAAACACCAGACACATGTCCTGTGTTAGGCCCAGTCTTTAAACACCTGCCCATGAAGTTGCCTGTACAGCAGTCCCAGATAGCACCTGACACAGTGAAAACACTCCTTGCAATGAATCTGGGCCTATGGAGTAAATCTGAAGTATCTCAGACAGTGCTGGCTTTATGGTCTGAGTGCAGGCAGCTTGTGCAGTGCATGTACCAGTATTTTTGTGTCATAAGTATTTAGAGGATGCCCAGTTTTCAAAGGTTTTATTCTCAGAGTAGCAATAACAAGCAAAAAAAAAAAAAAAAAAAAAAAAAAAGAGAGAACAATACAAAAAATTCAAGAGCCTGAGCATTCAGAGAGACTTTTTGAGGAACAGAGCCTTGCCAGCCATCTGGTGTGCTTAATAATGGAGAATGCTTCCATGGATAAAGACAGATTGCTGTGTGTTTGCTAACTCTGTGCTTTTGAACTCAATGTGACATGTACCTATGTCGTTAGGAACAGGGGAGAAGAAAATACAGAACTGCCTGTATTACATACATGAGTGTGATAGTCATGGTACCTAGAAACCTGAGGTGCTACTCATGCTGATTGGTAAGACTTGGTTGAATAATGGTACCTATTTGCACACTCTTGGGCAGCTCCATGTGATCTGGATGTCACCAGGAGTGTGAGACAAGCTCAAGGGTCAAATAAGATGACGCCTTCTGAAAATCTGCAGTGGCAGGTAAAGAAAAGGTAGGGGGACCCTCCCATTTTCTGAAAAACACATGTAGGGAAGATGAGACCATGTTTTCAGGTAATGCAGAAATGCTCTCAATTTATGACTGTGCATACTGGGAAATGGAATAGAGGGCGGCTCTCAGGTTCCCTGTCAGGTTTCCCTCCCAGAAAGTTGGAAAGTGCAGAAAATCCTGTGACTAAGGAGGGATACTGAGTGGCCATTGATGAACATTTCTGGTTTCTTTTGCCTGCAGTTTTTTGTGTGTGTGTAAGACTGGGGAATAACTTCCCCAACAAATAATGTACCTCTTATGTAAAGATTCTTATCATGAGATTCTTACCACATAATGACAAATACTTTATCCTTGGTAGTGGTGACTTGATTATACAAAAACACTCAAATAAAAGGGACCTTCTATTTTTTTTTTTATTATCATATTTGAATGAATATATATCTAATTGGGAATGAACTACAGCAAGCAAACTCAAAAGAACATAGTGTAATGGAAGCTCAGTGAACTTCTGAAAGAAGAGTGGGAGCTCAGTAAGACATTATCTTTTAGTTCAATAAATTATAGGTGAAGCTCAGGAAAAAATATCCCCAGTGAAGATTTCAAAATAATACTGGAATATTTTCATTCACATAAGGGAAAAGAAAGGCACATTCTTTTTTTTTTTTTTTTTTCTGAAATATTTTAAACAAAAGGTCTGTTTTTATAAATTTTTGGAAGTAAATGAGTAAACTGGTAAAATTACTCTTTTCAACTTAGGCCCTTCATTCTCCTTTCCAAGTGTCTTGTTGGCATATTTTCTCTTCAGTGGTTGTACTAATTATGGGACTGTTATAAGTAGCATTATCCATTTGGTAGTAAAAATGACAATTGTGACAAACAAAAAGTCTCTGACCTGTTTTCAGTTTGTCTTGTCTCTTTTGACTGGGAGCTCTGCAAGTCAGTCAGTCTCTGCTTACTGAGTAGGGATACAGCAAGATTCTGCTGTCAGTGGGAGCTGCAGGAATTCTGTAATTACTTCTAATGTCCGTGTTTTCCTGGTAAGGGAGCTGGAACAATGCTAGAGCCAAGCTCACATCTTGAGTGTCTTCTGAACATTAGGAAACTGAGACTGCTTCATCCCCCTGACGTCCTCTTTCAAAAAAGTTTTATTTTTTAAAAGAAATACATTTTTCAGGTTTTGGGGCAGTAACGCTTCATCAGTAAAGATGATGGACAAGTACTGAAGAAAAGGATGAAAATCTTGTTTTCTAATTTATATGGTATGTGCAGCAGGAACTCTTATTAAAGTTGAAATATGTGGGCATAAAAGAGGCACATCCGTTTTTATCTGAGCCTAATGGTAGTTTCCCAGTTTTGTTTCCTTCCTGAAAGAAGTAGGTCTGTCTACCATAAAACACAAATTCCAAGGGGCTTTACAAAACATTGTCAATATTTATAATGATGCCTAAATGCAAACCTGCAGTCAATCTGTTTGGACAACAGCTCTGATGTTATCCTTCTTTTTGAATAAACAGATCTAATAACATACCATTAAATAAATGATTTTTTGCAGGCTTTAGCAACTGTGACTGCCCAAATAGCAACTTGAGCAGCCTTACACACACAAATAGTACATTATGAGCTATAAAACTGCTGTGAATTCATTTATGAAAACAAAGTCCTTACTGTGCAAAATATCAGAGGACAAAAATATATTTCTCTCCATGTATCCCGCAGGTCTGTGATTATAAGAAGAACTTGCAGAAGTTATAATTTTGGTTTTTCAAGCAGGCCCAAAAGATTTCAGTCAGCATACATACAACCTGCCAAAACATTTTCAGAAGTGTAACGTAATAAAGACAAATCTTTCTAAATCTTCTGGATCTGGATGAAGAAAAACAGGTGTTAAAAAGAAGCATGAGATGAGACTGGAGTCACAACCATCACTGTTGCCTGAATGTTTGAGTTTAAGATCTCTTTTTTATATTGTTTGCGAGAGCTGTAGAGCTTCTTCAAATAGTAGCCACACATCATCATTCTGTCACCCCATCATAAGACTGTCTACTGAATTTGAATACCTGGATTTGCCCAGGTTACTTGCCCAGTTACAGAGGCAACTCCCAACCCCGCAGGTGTGGGTGCAGATTCTCTGACCCAGGCAGCTGCCTGTTCACCACCCCAGAGATCAATCTTTCCAGAGACACACCAGGGCATTCCAACCCCATGGGTGTGGCATCACCCAGCACAGCAGAATGAGGAAAGCAGGCCCTGCTTTCAAAGGTTTGGAAGTGGAAGCTTCTTAAGGAAACATACATGAATTATTCTTTGGCAAGAAGACAGTCTGGAAATTTTTTTTCAGGGGTTTGAATGAGACCTGACCCTCTGCCAAGTTGAAAAGAAGACACTGAGCTCCTAGAAGTTCATGAAGGGTGTTTTCCCTGGATGTCACTAGACCCAGACACTGGTGATCAGGATCACAGGTAGCAGATAACCTTTCGTGTAAGTGTTGGCAGAGTCTTTGAGATTTTTCCTAGGAAACCCTGAAGCTTGGTACATGTTGGACAGCAGTCAAGTGATAAACCACCTAAGTTCAAACACCTTTTATGCCTGACTTGCAGGAGGTTTCCACTCCTTGTGGGTATCTCACATGGGCTTGCTGAGGCATTCACTTCCTTTATCTTGTAAAAAAGGCCTAAACCTGTTCTGAATGTACCTCCCAAAATGTAAACATTCATTTAGAGGATGCTGTTTTCAGGCTTGCCTATTAGTCATGTCTAATTTGCATAAAAAATTAATTATGACTATTGTGATAACTCATATTTAAGTAAGGCAAACTTCCACATACAAGAAGAGGAAAAAAAAGGGTTCGTTCATCCCATAGATTGGTGTAGTGACAACTGCATAAAGATGTCCCAAACCAATATTCTGTTAATTCTGTCCTTATCAAGAAATATTTTTATTCACCTAAAGTCTTGTTTTACCTATAAATAACTGTGTCCTAGTTAGGAAGTGCATAGGAAGGTAAGGAATTGCATAATTTTCAACTTATCAGTACATCTTTTCTCAATAATCTCTCTAGCTGAATAAAGCCATATACCTTTTTCCATCTTAAAAAAAAAGGAAATAAACAGGAAAAAAAAGTGTATTCCCGTGGATAAATTGTTAAGATCTGCCTTCCTGTACTTACCAAATACCTTGATTTTCTAAAATTCTGCTATATTTCTAGACATTGTAAATTATTATGTTGTGTTTAAGTAGATTTTGTTTCACTGTCACACAGTTTTTAATTGCCTTTCAAAAATGCAATTTTACTCATTCAGATTCTCATAAGTGAAAATTAAAACTAAGAAAAAGTGATGCATTAAAATAACTTACATTACAGAAAAAAAAAAATCTGCATTTTCCCATAAGAATTTTTAAAAGCACTGGGAAAGAAAAAAATTTAGTTTACTGTGAAACAATGTCTCAAAATAATTAAAGAAAGTCTGAACAAACCCAAACAACACCTCCTAGCAGAACACAGAAATGCTATTCATTGAAAGCACAAATTAAACTCTTAAAGTACAGGAAAGGAAATTTAAGACTTAGTAAAGAAAATCAGTAGTATGCATACACAAGGCAGAAATACCAATATAAGTTTTGTTCTGTTTTGCTCATTTTGTACTGATCTCCTTGGAAAGGATAAATAAATGACAATGTCTCCCATTTACTATGCTGTCGGTTTTTACTAACAAAACCCAGTCAACCCAAAAGTAACTTTTTCAAAAAAGCTGTGTGTCAATTTATGTAGATATGTGTGCTCCAGCTGGGTTATATTGCCAGTGATATTCTGCCATCGAGAAATAGAGATAAAGCCTGTAAGTATGTAAATATATACGTATAGTATTTGGGAAAGCAAAGATGCTGCAGTTGCACTGCTAAAGGAAAGAGGGCACAGTTTTCCCGTGATGTAATTCATCATTATCCTGAGTTTGGTTAAGTGGGAGGTCTATTTATGTGGTGGTTGAGGTGTCTGTCAAAAGGGCGCTTGGCACTTCTCCTCCTTTGTGCTTTGAAGTTCATTTCCTACAGTAACATGTTCCAGTCATAACACCTCCTTCTTCACAGCTAAAAGTCAGGTCTGCTAGTCATCCCCCTGTGCTTCAAAATGTACAAACCATAATTTAGCCCTAAGGAAATAAACCAATTACAAGGAACCTGGTTTAACTTCCTGCTGTGGTAGACAAATGGAGATCTACTATGAAAGTAAGCCTGAAAGCTTAAGAAATATGTGTAGGTATTGAGCAATTACAGTCAACTGGAACATGCCAAGCAACAAACCAAATCCCCTCCTGAAAGACTGCACGTAGCATCTGAGGATAACGAAACCATTATGGTTGCTGCACTCTGGAGAGAGAGGTGTGCGAAATTTCCTGTTCTGGTTGCAGACTTCAGTGTTTTCATGATAATGAAATAGAGGACTACTCTATAAATGGCAAAGAATGTGGGTCAAAAAAAATGTTTTTATTTCTTCCAACAGAAAAACAGAGATATCCTGCAGAGCTTCATACATATAAATGGTATGGATGTATTCACAATTAAAATCTTATTCTAATAACAAGTAAAATTCTGTAGTAGAAGTTTAGGACACTCATTACTTGATGCCTGAAAATTTAATATTTTCTCTGAAACCTGGGAAATATCATAAATTATATCACATAATAACATCAGAAGTTTGTTACCTTCATTATTTCATCTTCTAATAGTGCTGATTTAGGAATAGTAGTCCAAGAATACAAAGTAAACAAACCTTTTATGACTTGTGTCTATTGTATTTTCTAATTTATTGGCTGCATTTATATCACATGTAATCCGAATACTATTAATATTTTTTTAACATCTAAGATTTTTTTTTAAAAATCATGGATCATTTTTATCCCAATAAATAAATAAGGTATACTATGTGCACTCAAGACAGATAAAAAATATGAATGCATGACCATGTCATACTATATTATTAATCTGGTTTGAAAAAATATTTTAAAAATTATTTCAGTCAGCTTTCTATAGAAACTAATATAAATATTCAATATATTCAGCAAACATTTGGAAAATGCCTAATGATATCAGCAAAACTGATTTGCTAATGCTGCTTTCTTGAGAAAAAATGTTTTAAACATGACCAACTAGTGGTTCATAAACATTTTTGAAAACACTCTTAAGTTAAATAGGCTGTGTTACTTATTTTGTTGTTGCCTTTTGAGATGTGACTATATAGTGTGCTTAACAATGCAGTGAATAATGTAAGCGGTGCATAACAAAAGGCAATATAATGTCTGGAAAGAAATTGTTACATTTTTATGAGTACCATTTCTTGGGATTTATTTTCATTCTAAAGCGCATAAAAATTAAACAATGAAGTGTCAGTTCAAGGTGAAGCGGAAACTCACAGCTTTGAGACATTCTACAAATACTGTAGAAAACTGGTAGATGTTCAATCAAACCTTTCCAACACAGGATCCCTCATTTCTCATTTACTGGATAGTCAGCAAGCATTCTTTCTTCCACTGGAATTTATGTAAGTTCATTTCAGATGAAATGATGCCATATAGGGCAATTGTGCAATCCTTCCATCAGCACTCACAAGGTAAATGAAGTCAACGTCAGGCTGGGTTAGAATTGCACATGAGGTCTCCAAAGGGAGGTCAGGCTACAGCAGGAAGTGGTCATGGTCACAAGGTAGATGTTCAATCAAACCTTTCCAACACAGGATCCCTCATTTCTCATTTACTGGATAGACAGCAAGCATTCTTTCTTCCACTGGAATTTATGTAAGTTCATTTCAGATGAAATGATGCCATATAGGGCAATTGTGCAATCCTTCATCAGCACTCACAAGGTAAATGAAGTCAACGTCAGGCTGGGTTAGAATTGCACATGAGGTCTCCAAAGGGAGGTCAGGCTACAGCAGGAAGTGGTCATGGTCACAAGGCAAAGGGACACACGCGACACACCCTGGCCCTGACGGGAAGCAGTGCCCTGAATGTTTGGAGCAGCCCTGCAAGCAGACCTGCTGCCTCAGCTTGAAAAGAAAGCCAATGCCCTGCCCCTGTAAAGGAGGTATCCAGTTGCATACTTGGCAAGCTTAAAAAAAAAAAAAAACAAACTCCAGCATGATTTTTTTTTTGGCCAAAAGCTCATCTGGAACTGTGGTCATGTTGGCCAAATTAATTATCTGTAGTTATGTTGGCCAAATGAATTAATTTAGGGAATTAATTCTGTATATTTGTTTGTTTGCTTGCTTGTTTTTTCACCATTTATTTTCCCCTTAAAACATGAACAAATGTTTACCTTTTCAGAATGTTTTTGATGAAAGATTTTTGCAAAGAGTTTCTTTTTTTGGGATGATGTTATGAACCAGATAATGATGAACTGTAATTTTCTAAAGAGCTGTTTAATACTGTTTAATACATGTAATTTTCACAGAACTGTTAATACATATTTAATAGACTATACCCACATGTGCTGTGGAAACTTTCAGTATTAGGCACTCATGATAAAAAGAACTTTAACAGAAATATGTTTTTAATAAAAAAAAAACCCAAAAAATAAAAATTGAACATGCCCAAACTGAATTTTTTAATCTCAAAAGCTATATGTTTAGAGGTCTATGCTGTATACTCATCTCACTTGTCAGTCTTCTTAAGTAATTTCCCAGCACACTGGACATTTTTTACTAAAATAGGTGAAGAAAACCGAACCTAAAAAAAAAAGAAAAAAAATCAAAGCAACCCCCACAAAAGGGAGTAGATGAGTCAAAGTTAAAGACATTCTGTCATTTTTAGGCATACCAGTGTCAGAGGAGACTGAAAGCAACATCTCCACTGCCAAGTAGGACTTAACAGTCACACAAGGACTGCTCAGCTGAATATTACAGGTTTATTTCCAGATGAGCCAGGAGTTGTGTGTTAACTATGGAACACACAGAAGGGAATTGAAATTCTTGTTATCATGAGATAGTTGATGACTCAAAGATTATAAAACCACAGGATAGGAGGCTGCATTAATTCCACTCTCATGGACTAACCTTTGCTTTTATATGGAGGGGAAATATATCAAAAGTTGGCTTTGTTTCAGAAAATGTTGATATGCCATATGAGTAAATTAAAATTAAATTTATACAATGATTTGGTTTTCATTTTTGTATTGTCTGTTATTCATATGTTATTTCATAACCTGCTGTGCCTGTATAGATCAAAACAGGTGTCAAAATGCCAAACATTTTGTGCTCAGTGAGAAATCTGAGTATCTGTCTGGCTTTCTTTAAGTATCTGTTTTGTAGAGAAGAGTAGAACTGAACAGGCAGTTGCTTATTTATTGTTAATTTTATATTCTCTTACGGTATGTTATTTCCTTTTATTCTTCCATCTGTGTTTCATAGGAAAATAAGATAATTTCCAGATATACGTGTTCCTGATTTGTAGTCTTCTTACCAGATCCACACCCTCAGACCACAACCTCACAGCAGTGTCCTCATCCATCTTGCTGTGCAAGCCTCAAGAGACTGCTACTTCTCCATCCCACCAATTTTGTAACTATGGGAAGCTGCCTCCATCACTGCATCTGGAGAAAGCCTCAAGCCAGGGCTTGTGATTTACCCGTTCCCTCACCAAACTGGTTCCCTCCTTGCAGCCATCATTTTGTCTTGCATTTTCACACTCCCAAGACCTCAGGAAACCAGATGGAGCTGCTCCTCCAGCAAGAAAATACTCATGGATATCCTTTTTTGCTAGGTAGTGTTTTCATGATGATGAAATTACAAAGAAGGCAGCAACCGGAGCATTTCTGGAACGAGAGCCATGGAGAGTGGTGAGGCAGCACCTCAGATTTAGCCTTGTCTCAGAAACTGAGGAGCTCCTCGCAATGGGATGCCTGTCCTCACACTTTTGTCTTGACATTCATTTCATAGTGAAGGGTTTGGCAATGAAGCAGTAAAGTTACATGCCAGTAAAAAAGACACAGTCAGCAATGTCTTGGCTTCACAAAATGTCTTATTGTTCTGTGGTATCTCCCCCTGCAAAAGCAATTTTTGTCCCATGTGAAGGAGGAAGGGCTGCCCAAGGAAATATCTACTATGTGGCTGAGGAGCTTCTGATAACAGTGCAGTAACTATGGCTAGCAGTAAATATGAATAAATAGAGGCAATGATGGCAGCCTGTACAAACTTTCCCCAGTCAGGTGGCTCTGTCAGCACACTCCGGGGTTCTGAAATATTTTTAGAGTAGATTGTTGTTTTTTTTTTAATTTTCAGTTTTCTGCCATACAAACTTTGTATGTCCCTCAGCTTCCATTAAACACAATCCATCTGACCAGTAACCCTACACATGTGGGGAAAAAAAGAGTAAAAAAGTAAAGGGGTCAGGGAAAGGTTGCTTGAATAGGCAATTAGTGGGAAATTTCATAAACAATAAGGGAATATTGCTAGAGAGCAGCCTATTTTTTTTCTACAAAAGCCTCCATTTCATCTCCAGAAATATTCTTTTTATGCATACTTAGTTTAAGAAGAAAATCCCATAATACATCTTTCAGGATATTTTTCATTCTTCATTTATGATCCTATAAATGTTTAGGTAATAATGCTGGTATTGGAAACAAGTCAAATGAGCACAATTCAAATTAGTGGGCAAACTAGAGCAGAGCCTTTTATTTACAGTCTACTTGATCAGACCACATTAAAATCAGCAAGAGTTAAGCCTACTCTGTTTACAGCCCACAGGTTGTTATCTAGTTTCAAACCTTTCTGTTCAGAATTGTTAAACCAGTGCTGTACTGCATGCAGCTCAAAATTAATTGGAAGCTTGGATTCTAATGGCTGTTTTTTGGGGCGGGAGTTGGAAGTTCTGAATTCCACACCATGCCCTAAAAATGTATTCATTTAATTTAAAACCTTTACATTAAATTACAGGTTATTTGAAAGTTAAACACTTAGTCACAGCATTCTGTATCAGATGCTGTGAATTTATTCACATCTAGGTTTTAAATTACCTTCTTTCCATTTCAGATGCCAATTTCACTAGGCTACCTGAAACATCATTTACATAGAGTTATTACATCAGGAAAGAAAAAATCTTCTCTTGTGTTCAGCGCCTTGTTTCTCTAATCCCCACAGACAGTGAAGAAGAAAGGCTGACTTTATACTGTCAATTTCTTTTACTGCACCCATTGGCACTTGTCAATATTCCTTACCAGACACAATGCACAAATATTCTAAGACATATAACAGCTTCAGAAGCTTGCTGCCACTTATATGTGGATATACTGTAAATGTCTACATGTTAATTAATGGAAAAAATAAGGATGTTTTGATGCTGTAAAGGCCCAAATAGATCTCTGCTGGCTGAGCTGATTAATCAGTTCCATGAAATGTTTGTATTTCTATATGACTATCACATTAAAAAAAAAAAAAAAAAAACAAAAAAAACAAAAACAAAATCAAAACAAAAAAAAAACCAAAACAAACAAACAAAAAACCCTTGTACTATTTAGTGGGGAAAAGTCACTGTCTAACTAAGAGAATGTTGTAAACATACAGTTCCTTAGGGCTTTTCTGGGAGATGGGGTAATATATGCTTCCATAACGCTCCTGTTATTTTTAAACATGGATTCAAACTGAAACATACACAAGATCTGGGGCTGTTCAGCACTGGACCTGTACCTTTTCCCATAGCTCAGTGCCCTAATTTATACACATTCTGCAGTCTCTTGGTAATGGTATTCATTCTTCTGCAGTTGTGCAAATATAACCCCTTTCAGTCAGACAGGACTCAGTCACACCTACTTGCAGACATTCTCTTGTCACACTGAATTAGAGTGACCACTTACAAATGAGAAACAATTGAGAATCATGCCAATGTTTTCTTTTCTTACCTGACAAGTCCTCCTGAGAAGCCCTAGGTGTTAGACCTGTCTAAATGTAATTTGAGAAACTGAGCTCTGCTTAACCCACTCTCCCCACAGTGGTAACTCAGTGATGCATACTTCTTTGCTCCTTGCCCTCTACTCTGAGCTGGACTTGCTTTGTGTATCATTTCTCAAAATAAAGAAAACAATTCTATTTTGGGATGCCATTGAGATGACTCTTCCCACTACCACTGCTTAAGCTTTTAATAATGAAATCAGGCCTAGAAGATGTATGTTGTGGAACAACTCAAAAATGAAATCCTTCAGATGTCTCTGCTGGGTACTACAGTGAACTGTATCAGGGCTCCCATCTAACTTACACACAAGATTTTACACACCTTTCCAGCAAACTAACCAAAAATGGGGAAAGAATAGTTGAGATGAAAAAGAAAAGGATAATTCTCTTTATATATGTAAGGTTCAGCTGAGATGTGGCAGGTGTGTGTATATGGACTCATGAGATCAGAAATATTTCCATCTTCCACAACTTAAATCGAATCTTAGGGATCAAGAACTCAACTTGAAACCATGAACGGAGTGATATCCCCTTTGAGAGTATGTTGTCTTCGAATTATTCTAAATATTGAGTTCTTAGTTAGAGAGAATGATGAAATAAAGAAAATTTTAAACTTTTATAAATATAAAGTCAACAAGGATACTGTTACACAAATTGGATGTAAACAGAAGTTTTCTCTAAATTTTGGCTATTAGGAAGGTTTTAAACCTCAGGAGCTCTGATTATGAAACACCCACGTTTATTCCTGAATCACCATCCCATAATCCTTCTGGTGCTAGCATTCTGACCTGTTAATGCTCCAGTCCAGTATGAGGCAAAAGGACAGAAAAGCAATAAAAGATGGCATAGTTTTGTTGAATACAAGACCTTTTGTCATTTAGGAGTCCCTGTTTTAAATTTGCACACCATTTAATGTCCATGTATAACATGCAATTTGGAACAGCCTGGACTGAGCTGTGCTGCACGATAGCGCCTGACATTTAGGTCATGTACACAGAGGTTGAAAAAGGAAACCTTCAATACCCTGAATTTAAATGTCGACATCTGATTGTGGGTGTCTATGTATGACCTAATAATCCTGAACTCTCTCTACACTAATGAGAGAAACACAGTTTCCAGGGGTGGCAGTTTTCACTAAATATAGATGTCTACTTTGGGACAAGATGAATGACTTTCTAGAAATGCCTTTTTCTTTCCATTAGCTATAAACAGGCCCACATTGATTAACAAAGACTTAGACATCTGGGCTATATATTCTGACATCCAGTTAGTTGAATCCTGTACAAACAATTAAGAGACTTACGAAAAAAGAAATATACAAGTAATTGACAATGAATATTACCCCATCATCAGATAAATCCTTAATCTTTTTCTCTGAAATACAAGGGAATTCTGTCCTCCTGAATTGTACTTTTCTGCTATAATTTTAGATGATTGTATGAATTTGTGTATGTTTAAATGTTCTTCCTCTAAGTCTTTTTAAACTGAGAGAAGAAAGAATCAAAATTTCAATTGGTTAAAAACCAATATGATTGGCAGCTTTTATACTTGTAGAATAAGACTATCTAATTACTATCTAATTTTTAGCAGTAAATGTATGAACTTTAAATGATGTTTTCTCTGCACAAGAGTAATGATATATGTTTGTATAATTTCCATACACTGCATGCATGACGAGGTTTCCTCTCTACCACTCTGTTATTCTCATTCATATCTCACAGGACCTGGAAATCCACCTGGCCATGGAAAGTAAAAAAGACATTAAATGTTGAAAGAGAAAGCTGAGAGAAATTATGTATGGTCTGTTTGCTAACCTTTTGTAATTATCTTTACCAAAAAAGTCAGCTAAACCAGGGTAGTTAACTTGCTCTTTTCTGCAAAATATATGTATGCTGTGTGGGGCTTGACTGCAATTACTGTGTTAAGAACTCGGTATCATAGAACTTATTCCCATAAGCAGTTAGAATATTTGATGACCACTTCCTAAACTACTGCATTGTCTATGACTGTTTCAGTGCTGATGCTCTGAGCATTTGCACATGGAGGGGATACAGGCTTCATGGAAAAGACAGGCAAAATTACCAGATGGTCTGCATAGATAAACAAGGAGCTCCTGGCCAAACTTAAAAATAAAAATGGAACATACAGGGGCTGAAAGAAGGTACAGACAGCATGAGAATACAAAGGCACTGTCCAACCATGAGATGTGGTCAGGAAGGCCACCTGAGGTTACATTTTTAATGGTTGTAAAAGATGATAGAAAAGAATTCTGTACATACCTAAGTGGCAAAGAGAAAGATGTGGAAAATGTGGGTCCATTGCTGAATGTGGCAGAGGACCTTTGGCTCAGGTCCTCATAGTTTCTACCCCTCAAGCTCTACCAGCAGAACTAACATTCAGAAAGCCCAGGCACAGAGGGAAAGCCTGGAGCAGTGCAGACTTACCCTTGATGGAAGAGTATCAGGTTAGAGAATATGTAAGCAAGTTGGACATATTTGAGTCCTTAGACCCTGGTGGGATGAACTGATGAGTGCAAAGGGATCTGGCAGATGTCATTGTGAAGAATGTTCATGAAAAATTGGAGAAGTTCCTGAAGGCCGGAGAAAAACAAGTGCTTACCTCTGTCTTCAAAAGGTCAGGAAGAGTAAGCCATGGGACTGAAGGTTGAACAGAAATAATAAGTGTTCTTTCACAGGATAATATTACTGTTCTTTCACAGGATAATATAATGAATTTTGCATTTATCTTTTTAATCTCCAGTTTTCTATCTTAGCTTTAAAATACCAGTCAGATTTAATTCCATCCCTTTTATTGAAGGACCATCTGTATCTTTCCCTTGGCCTGGGATCAGACCTGGTGTGCTTGTCCATCCTTGGAATATATTATCAGCTGCAGTGAATACTGTCTTACCAGATCATGAATTGACTCACTAAATTAATACCAAGGGATTTTATTTTCTTTTGAGCATTTTTTTCCTTCCGAAATTGGCTTCCATTTGCTAAAAAAAATATTGGCCCTCTTCTGTAGACAATAAATCAAAGCAAGCCTCTTGTGTTGTATCCAAGTTGCTTATCTACTGTTCCAACTAACAATAGAAAGTATCTCATTAGGGAAATCTATTGCCTCATCTGTGGAATCTATCCTGAAATTAAAATATGATCAGTTGCTCTCTGAATCAAATAATGAAACCTAAACTTGCAAATTTTTGTGATTGCATTGAAGGAACTCATCTTTAAAACTGAGGAAACAGATTTAAGTCATCTCCTAAGTGGATTTTTGTTTTTGGAAGGGAAGCCTGGTGTTTTCAGAATCTCCCTAGATCTACTTCTTACAATAAATTCTGAGTTTTGATATGTGTATTGTTACATTTTTTAGGAAAGATAAAAGAACAAATAGATACCTGAGATTACTTGAAACTTTACGCTGCTACTGAGACTTGTGAGCCAATGAACTTCATGGACTAAGCTGGAATTTTAAAGTTTTTTTCCACTATATTGCCTAGTTCTGATAGCACAGTCCTGAGAACAGTATTTAGGAATCTCACCTTGCCACACTGTGGGATCCAAAAGGATAGCACAATTCAGCTCAAAGATGGACTTTGCAGAGGAAATAGATTGAATGTAGAAGGTTTATTATCTGGAAAAATTAATGACAAATGAGATGGTGGAGGGAAAAAAAGTTTAGTTTTAAACCATAGAGGCACTTGTGATTACAGGTTGAATTTCAGAAACAGTGTTGAAATTTTCTGACAAGTTAAAGGAAGAACTACAAAGATATTTCGATGGCTGAAGAAAAGAACCTTGAAAAACTTACAGCATATGCTTGCAAGTAAGCAACTAAGTGTGAAATTACAGAGGAGTAATTAAAGGTTTATATGTTAACTTGTCTTTCTGTTATATGTCCACACTAACAAGTGTTTCTCTTTTGTTTACTTGTTTTCCATCAAGGACTGCTTTATGTAATTGCTCAGAATATATAAATACTTCTACAGGAAGACATTACTGAGGGTTGCAGTGAGAGAGAGAGACTTAAGTGTCTGGCATGGAAGCTTCTGTTCATATTGGACCATCCCACAGTGGTCCTTGCTTACTCTGCTGTAGTGCATATTATGTTTCTCCTGAATAACTGCTGATAAAATATCTGAGATGAAACTATCATGAAAAATGTGTTAGTGAATTTGTGAGGCTAAAAACAACCTCCAGACAATACAATGTTGTTCAAAAGCACTAATACTCCTTATATTTCTCATTGATTTTTCTCTAAATAACAGGAGCAAGCCTGAGGATGTTAGAAGACTTTATAACTGATTGATTTTAAAAAACCCAAAAAACTTGATGACATATTTTCCTCAAGTAATTTTTTACAATTGTTTCACCTTCTCATAATACATATATCATCATTTAAACATTATTAAGAGGGTTAAATGAGCCATTGAGCATCTTCTTGTTTTATTGGGTTGCTGCTGGACTGCACAGACACACACATAAATACTAATAGCACCTCACTATATTTACTTTTAGGAAAATATTATCAGACAATATTATTGATGTGATTTAATAACAGAGAAAAGACACTACAAGAGCTGGATCAAATTTCTCATGAGAATAATAATTTCCTTGTACCAAAACCAAGTCTTTTTTCTCTTCTTCTTCAAAGCATCCCACTTTAAAAAACAGAGCTGATAGAACTCGTCATTGATCCATCCAGCAGCTTGTGCTGCTATCTGTGCTTCTTAATATTCACTTAGCTCATACACTTACTTTGGGGTAAAATTCCTGTTTAACTACTCCAGGATGTTTAACTTCATGACTGAAACCTCATAGTAATCTATTACCATACTGGAAAAAAATTGTCATACTTGTGCTACTTATATATTTATATTACATGTGTGCTTTTTTCATAAGCGATGGTATTGTACAGTGCCACATGACTTGAAAATATACTGTACAGATCAAAGTAGATTTTGCAGCACATATGAAAGAAATACAGCAAATAAAATATATAGGGTCTTCTATTTAATTTTTTAATAATAAATACTTCTGCATTACTTCCTCTCATACATACAGTGCTGGAGCATCTTTCATACAACTACCATTCTTTAGTACTTATGTTTCCAGGGGGAGGTTTCTGGGCCATACTTCAGCACAATTTTCAGATTTTTTTAGCTAACACCAAATGGCAACTGTTCCTGTATGGTTTCCAGAGTGCCCAAATGCCCTAAAGTGCCATAATACAAAAAAATCAACAATTATGCAAGGAAGGCATCCAAAGTAAGAGAAGACTTGGAAGCAGAAATAAAGAATGACTGTATGGTCATGTGCATGTCAAATATTAAAAAAAATTTAGCAACTAGACAGATTTTTATTCACTTGATAGTAATAAGTAAAGCATTGTCTGGTTAACTGTAATCTATAAACCCAAAGCCAAGAAGCAGGAATTTGAAATTACAATAGCTACAAGTAAATTCACAAATCAGGAACAAATCTATTGTTGCATATAGACAGAAGAATTTGAAGCAGTGACATGGAAAACTTGGGAGTATTGATAAGGTATTTTTTTCGGTTTGGAATGAAAACATATTTGCAATGAAACCTGTGTCATAGGAAGTACCTGAGGCACTACTTTACAGTAAAATCAAATCTTATTTGGTCAACACACTGAGGAAAAAACATGCCCTTGAACCTTCAGAAACTAGATAAGGAACTCTCTTAATCAAAGAAAGGCTCAAAACAACTATTTGGAGAAGGGCTAAAGGGCATCTCTTGATCTCTCAAGCTCTTTGAAACAATGAAGTGTTCATGATGTGCTGAATCATGGTGACACCTCTATAAAGTGGTTCAAGTTAAACAGATTCTTAAATCATTTGTAAACTCCTTCCTAGAAGGATTTCATTATGTAGGCAGTATGGTTTCCAAATTATGACCAAGGTATAGCTTTTCCCTTAAAACCAAAAACACCTGAAATAAGAAGATAAATGGTAACACTGATGGATCAAATCTGAAGCTAGGAGAAAATGGGACCAGGGTTTGAATGACTAGTCACTTCACCTTTTCAAAATCATGTTAACAAATGTTTACAAATATATATTCTTTACCCTTGCTCCTGGTTTATAAATAACAGGATGTATATTTTACTTTAAATCAGGATTCTTTGCTAGTTTTGCAGTAACAGTGATGGTAATTTTGGAGCTCTGCCTGCATCCAAACACATCCAATTTTAGCAGATGATTTGAGGCCCAAGTCCCACATTTTTTGTTGCAGTTGCTTATATCAGATCACAATATTTAGCCTACTTGTCACCTTAATCAGCTGTAAACACATAACACCAGCATTTACTGTTCTACTTCACAATATGCTTCCTAAATGTCATGGATTATATATCTCATGAAAATACAATAGTGTATTCTGGCAATGTGGTAAACCTGAGACCTCAAGACCTCTGGGATTTAGTTCCAGATTCCAGCAGTGGAATTAGACTTAATACAGAATAATAAATCTGAGAAGTTACTCAGCTCCTCAAAGATGCATGTCTCTTTGGCAGAGTGAAACATCTCTTCAGGCTCTGTATTAATGATAGTAGGAGAGCAACCACCTAGATCACATCTAGACATAGCCATGGGTAACTTCAGTGGCCAGGTGTGTGAATTTTGAGCTGCTACAATCCAGACAGCATGCTTTTGCAAAAGGAATAGTCACCCTGGACCACTTGAGTTGCCTTAAGGGCATCAGAGAAATCTGCCCAGATTGGCAGGTATGAAGAAAGAAAGGGAAACTTGCCCCTTCCTGCACTCCACAGCACCTGTTCAGCTGACTGAATCCTACTTTTTGTGTTCAATATATTGTTTTAGCTCACTTGGCTGACTTGGATCTCTATTCTGTCAGGCTTCCTTTCCAGGAGTGTTACAAATCACAATGGAGATGATTGCATCTAGGTTTAGCCATAACCTCAAAAACATCTATTCAGAACCCAACTTCCCTGAGCAACCTTATCTAATTTAGTTATCTAGGTTGCCTCAGCAGGAGCAGAAGATCTGCAGGGGCCCTTCCCAACATGTAGGACTCTGTGATTCTGCTTACCCTGGGGCACTCTGGGGCATATCTAACAAATGTAGGCATCAACCCTAGAGTGAGGTGATTCAAACCCTGTATGTGCTTATTCCTTGCCACTGACTTTAATGAGAGTTTATAGTGACAGATTCAGATGTAGACATCTGCACAAAAGATTTAAATAGCTGGTCAGGTAAATCCCTTCCTCAATAATTCTGAGATCTCTGTCTTCTGCAATTATTCTGCCCTCCTCAATAAGACAATAAAAAACCACTGTGGTCACATAACACTTTTTTCCCTCAGAAATAAAATTTAACAATGTAATGGGGTACAAAGTTTAAGAGAATAGTGACAGGAAGAACATTTAATTGCTAGTAAGATGACAGATTTTTTTTTTCCCCAACTTTTATCCCCACTTGCTGTGTGAGCATAGGCAAGGCACCGTATGTACCTCAGTTTATTCAAAAGTAAAATGGTTATAATTAATATTCAGCATAATTAATGATTAAGTGTCTTGAGAACATGTGATGAAACAAACTCTGGAAGAGCAGAGTATTTTTGCCTCAACCTCTTTAAAATTGTATCCCCTTGCCACATATTTTCAAAAAGTCTACAACTCCTTACTAGAGCTAAATGACTAATTCAAATGAATAATTTATCTGAAGAATTTTGCTTTGTTTTCTCTTTGCAAATTGTTCTCAAATAGACTGCAAAATTCTTGGGCTTATTAGTTATTGCCAAATTATGCACAGATCTCTTCAGTGACTAATTTTATGTCTGAAGCTCATTGAATTTTTTTCCTGAAAATGTTAGCAATTTGCTGTTTGTACTATGCTGGTAGTTCTTTCCTGTTATTGAAAAGCATATGTAATTAATCAATGCAGTCGTACCTATATGTAATGATATTTTATAAATAAATACATATATATGAAAAATTCCTGATTCATGGACTTTAAAGGTCAGAAAGCACCAGGAGACCACCTACTCAGAACATCTGTAGAGTCAGTTACCCCAGAATTGAGACTAATAATTCGTGCTTGACTCAAAGTGGCAGACCCCTTTTAAGAGGATCTGCAAAAGATTATTGAGAAAAGGAAGCATATTTTCAATAGACTTAAATTCACTATATGGGGACTGATTCTTTCTTCTCCTTCTACTATGAATCAAAGACGACTGGAAATGATTGGATTAAATTACATTCTCTGTTCATTCTTGATTGGGTGACTTCAAGAGGCTGAAGACAATGCACTGGTCTTGGTAGGTTTTTCCAATACTTAATGATACTGTTTGTTAGAAATGTTTCTTACTAATAATATGAATTTGTCTCAAAGGCTTTAATTTGCCTTTGACAGTTCTTATTAATAACTTACACATCACAATCAAGTTACCACTCAATCTTTTTCATGAGATAAACAGATTGAGTTTACTGTAAGCCTGTTTTGAAGCCCTCCAATAATAGTTTCTTCTGAACACTGTTAAATTTGTTGACATGCTTTAATATTCTACTGTCAGTCTCAGCAGTGCCATTTATATAGCTAAAGTTCATGACATATTGATTAAGAACATCCATTTCCTGCCTGGAGATCAGGAGAAATATCATTGTGACTGATGTCAGACAAATGATGAATCACACACACTTAAAAAAAGTTACAGTCAAACACACCCATAGCACATGCACACAGAATTTCAATTTAGGTCAATGTAAATATTTCATTTGGATGAAAATTCCATTTTCTTTTCTAGTATATATTTCTGCCTATTCAATCTATTTAAAATTATTTTGTTAAAATTGACATATTTTTAAAAAGAGAAAGAAGCAAGTATTTCATTTGTGAAATAAGTACAATGATTCATTTTATGTGTTTTGAATTAAATGTAAGAGCCAAATTTTGACCTGTTTCAGCTTCCACTTTTCAGTGACATTGAAAATTATCTAAATAACTTTTATCTGGCTCGCTCTGTGACTTATGCTGCTAACTACATGAATTATTATTGTTAGGGCACAATATACAGTGAGGCATTTTTCCCAGCTAACGTTTGGAATTGAAATTAATTCTACACAAATAGTTAATTTTTATTTACAGGATGGCAAGCAAGAGATAAGATCACCCATGGGAACTTCAACCAAAATTTGCCTTAAAATCAGAAAAAAACAATCCAACTGTGAGAGAAATATATTCATCATGTACACATCACAAAAACTGATTTCAGGAAAGCCCTGCTCCGTGGTCTTCTCTAGACCCCTGATATTCGATGGATTCAGTAGAGCTTGGATCAGGCTCTAAGCACAGGAATTTGCTGGCATCACGTAGCAGGTTATATGAATGGACACTTTCCTTTACTTTGTGCCTTCACCATCTGTTCTGCCTTCTAATTAAAAATGCAAAATGAACATAATTAAATATTGGCATCACAAAAATAAGCTAGAAGTTTTTTTCAATGCATATGCATGTTCTTTATTAAATGCAACAAGCATCTGTTTTGTTTTCTTATGTTTCAAGACACAGATAGAGGGAAATTGCTTTTTCCTGACAGAAAGGATATTTTTCATTAGTAAATTGGAATTAAATAGAAGAGGTAACACTTTACAACAGTTGGTAAACAGCAGTTTCTGTAAACAGAGATTCAGGTCTGAGTTCTTTTTTAAGGAAGCACAAGAAGAACAGGAAAAAACAGGAAGAAAGGCCATTACTAAACATTGTTCTAACTGGCTATTGAAGTCAAGCTCTTGGTCCAGGTTTTAACAGAGCTGTGAAATTCAGGTATAAGTAACAACTTTTGAGTAGGCATCAAGACTTGTGCCACTTCCTGCAAGAGCTGCTGAACCAAGCTAGCGTCTTCCTTCCACAACAGTGTACACCTTGTGCTTAATCCTTGTAAAAGGTTACTAATTGTCTTGGTACTTCACAACATCTAGGGGTAAGGAAGTATAACCATTCCTATCTTTCAGATAAAGATGGGCAACTCAAAACAATTATGTTCTGTATGTACCACATATTGAAAACACAGGTGTTCAAGAAAGCAAATGGCATCCTGTCCTGGCCTGTATCAGCAGTAGTGTGGCCAGCAAGACCAGGGAAGTGATTGTTCCCTTTTACTTGGCACTGGTGAGGCCACACCTTGAATCCTGTGTTCAGTTCTGGGCCCCTCACTACAAGAAAGAAACTGAGGTGCTGGGTCTGGCCCTGACGAGGCCAATGGAGCTGGTGAAGGTCTGGACCACAAGTCTAATAAGGAGCAGCTGAGGAAAATGATTTTTTTTTTTTTTAGTCTGGAGTAAAAGAGGCTTAGGGGAGACCTTACTGCTGTACAACTACTTGAAAGGCAGTGGTAGCAAGGTGGGTGTGAGTCTCTTCTCCCATGCAACAGTGACAGGATGAGAGGAGATAGATTTAAGTTGCACCAATGGCAATTTAGATTAGCTATTAGGAAAAAGAATTAATGGAAAGGGTTGTAATGCATTGTAACAGAATGCCTAGGGAGCTGGTGAAGTCACCACCACTGCAAGTGTTCAAAACACATGTGGATAGGGCACTTGAGGATATGGTTTAATGGTGAACATGGTGGTGGTGGTGGGCTGACCTTTGGACTTGATAATCTTTAAGGTCTTTTTCAAGCTCAATGATTCTATAATTCTGTGAAATATCTATATCAGTAAATAAAAACAGGGAGACGGACTCAGCTCTGGGCTTGAGGACACATGGATGTGTCCTGGCCACTCAGGATTAACCTCCTCCAGAGGTGCATTGGTATTGCATAGTATTTCATCCTATATTTCTTCAATGTTCCATTGTCCCAACCCATGATACATTTCTTTTGTGTGATTTGTTAGTTCAGAGTGCATTAAATAAAGAGGCCTGTGCTGCAGCAAACCAGAACAATGCTTTTGTAGGTAGAAGCCGAGGGCACATGTAGCATGTCATAGTAGCCAGAAAGCATGTAACTGGCATTCAGCACAAATTCCTCTGAAAGAGCACTGGGATGTTTTAACTAGAAGGCAAACTTGATGCTGGCCTGTACAAACTGCTTTCCAGAGTGAGATGTCCTCCAAAAGGTTCCTGGTTTTGTGTCAGAGAGCTGAAGGAGCTGGCCCAAAAAGCCAGGACGTAGGTGGTGTGCCCCAGGGGCTCAGTGGGTTGTACACAGCTGAGTAGCAGTGCTCACTGAGACTAGACTCACAGGAGAATTCAGTTGCTATAGCACTTGCCCTGCAATACTCAGGCCTTTGGTCACTTGAGTGATTCAGAGTTCTGGATTAAGTTTATGGAGTTCCTATAGAGGCTCCAGGAAGATTGAGGCATCCCTGACTGGGATCTACAAAATGCAAGCTGACAAGGGCTTCCTGTGTTATTCAGTAGGGTAGCTAGGGAGAGAGGTTTGTTTTAAATAAACTGCACTCTAGATGTTAATTTCTGAAATCCAGACTTTGAATTCACAGACATTAATTCTTTCCATTAGTATTATGCTGAAACTACTCCTTCATCATCTTTATGGGATCAGAGAGTAGAATTGAAGTGTCCCAGTTCCCAGGCTGTGGAACATCCTGGTCAGAAGCTGCTAGATATAAAAATATAAAATCCACGACAGTGAACTGACTAGAGCATCTTATCTTGTGAATCAAGGCTTAGGGTCACCCTTGGTTGGACAAGCACTCCTACACTTTAGTTCAATGCTCAAAATACCAAGCAGCTGGGTGACACTACTACAGCCCTTGTTGGTTGCAATGCTCAGTGTTGACAATACTCACTCAGCCTGGATTGGCATGAAAAACCCAGGGAAAGAACTTGGTGTTTATGTCCCAGTGGGGCTCTTAAGGTAAATTAGAGAAGATTATCAATGTGAAATTTACTCTTTGAGAGGCAGGGCATTGTACCCCGTTGTAATTCTAGTTTGGTAATGTCCTCACTGTTCCTTCACCTGCAGCAGCAATGTCTTGCTGGGCCTGAACTGGATGGCTTCTCAGTGAGTCCAAAATCAGGTCATTAGGCTCTTTCAGCTGGGTTTTCTATGCCCTAACTTCAACTTTAAAAATTGGGTGTGTAGTCCAATTTTGTCATTTGGGCTCCCTCTAGAGCCAACTGAGGAAGACAGATGCTCTACAATATTTTTCCAGTCACAGGATACGTTTTGAAGACAAATAGCGTGACTTACTCAACAAGTACAGAGGGAATCTTGCTCATTAGCTCAGTCTAATGCCTAAAATCAGGAGAGAGGACAACTGCTCATATGGGTTTTCCCAATGAAAACTGAGGAATGTTTCAAGTAATTGGTAATTTAAGTTTTCATCTAAAATACATCTCAATATCTGTGGCTACTGGTATATTAAATCCTAAACCAAGAAGTATTAGATATTTTTGTGAATTTTCTGCTGCTATTAAATCAGTGGTGAATTGAGCGTATAAACCAGTCCCCATACAAATGAACGGGATTCATGTCTTCTTTGATCTGTTGAAAATTTATAGTGACTATTATACTACTGTAACTCTGTTGGATGTTAGATCAGCTGCTAAATGTCTAATTTAAGAATTCTATTTAAAAAATAAAGTAAACAATACCTATTTTCAGACTGAATATTTGACTATAATAAAAGTTATAGCAGAGGACAGGTATAAATTGCTCATATCTCCCTGAGAAGTTTTTTCTTGGAAAAAGGAAAGGAAATTTCTTCCACATCTGCTGACCAGAGCCTATAGAAGCCCTATAGAAAGACTCAGCAGTGTTACTTCAGAAAGTTCATGTGGCTAATGTGTATCTGGTAGAAAGAGAGAGGGAGAGTAATAGAGATATTAAGTATGTTTCTAGAAGTAGGTGTGAGATGCAAAATTCATATTCAAGGCACTACATACTGTAATGATGTTCAAAATCACTGTCTCCATTTCAGGCACTCCAGAAATTTTTCACTGTATGCCCTTCTGTGTTGTTTTTTAAACACAGTTTGTCTTGGGGAGGATAACAGCAGCTTGGTACCGTACCTCACACAGTGTAAGGAGGAAAGAGTTTGTTTTTCCTTGAGTCCTGTTGAAGTGTTAATTTAAAGAAGTAATAATGTAAATCTTATTTCAAACATTCTTTCCCCCTGGCAGACTTCTATATTAAGACATTTGGGTAATTGACCAATGTTACTGTAGCTCAGCAGGCATTATTTACTTTAGGTAAAAGGATACCATAGTAAATTTCAATGAGAAGGAGCAAAAAAAAAATGAACAGACTTAAAGAAGACTTGAATATGAAAGGAAAATATAAACCAGATGGGAGTGATGGAGACAGGTTTCCATATCTTTCTTTTCTTTTAAGATCAGTTTAAAAGTTTCCCTTCACTGCATTGGCTTTCTGCCGCTGAGTAACATGAGGCAACATATTTGCTCGGCAGCAGCAGCTGGGAGCGATTCACTGGCTGCAGAGTGCTGGCCAGCCACAGCAGGCATGGATTTGGTGTCCAGCACAGCTCAATGGGAACATTCCTGCTGCCTGCTGTGGGTGCTGGAGCAGGTGCCGGAGGGGAAGGGTCTGGTCTCCCTGACATTGATAGCAAAGTGTTTGGTAAGACCGACCACTCTTTGGGTCCTGAAGGCAATTCTGGCAACTCCACCTCCGGTCTTTTTGAGGAAGAAGACTTTATGCTGCTGTTATCATATGCCTCACTGACCATTAATAGGTTTTGAAGCTGCCAGCTAAGTAACTGTGGGGCCTGGTTGTAACAGTGCTGGACATTCCTCCCTCTTGCACCCACTAACAGAGAGGAATTTTCATCTCCCTTCCTGTTCCTCCTAATTAAGCCATAGCAGCCATGGTGGCTCTGGGGCTCTTTCTTCAAGTCATTGTTTCTCACTATGGTTTTACTGACACATGAAAAAAACTCAGGGGCAGGAGGCACATGGTGTTTTCTACTGAAGCTTGAGCTTTTAAGCTGGTACTCAGACTGCTTCACTCCACTGCTGACAATTTAGCAAATGGTCCATGTTATGCCGCTTTGATCTTGTGAAAGTTTTCAAAAATTTCATCCTTGAAGAAAGCTACAGGCCCAACAGATCCCCCAGTTCATTAGCAATCCTTTAGCGGTTCCCAACAATTAGAGCTGTCAGCCAGTCGAACTCCGTTCGGAGGCCGTGCATTCAAAATCCCTGACTAATGACTTGGTAAAAAGACTTGACAGTGTGTTGCAATTTGTTATAATTGAATCTAAGCTGCATCAGCTGTTTGAGGGGCTGAAATGTTTTCAAACATTACATTGATTTAAATTAATGCCACAAAAATATTCAGAAATCGTGTCTGTCAGATTCAGTGCTAATAATCATGTTCTCTTCAGATACGAAGAAGACATTTCATCACCATTTGAAAGCATTGTCAGGCAGGCAGTTTAAATTCCCCCTCCTCTTCCCCCTTAGCTGAAAAATAAGTTGATAATCATTATACTCATGAAAGGAAAGAACTTGGTAGCTGGAATGGGACAGGGTGGAAGGGAGATGCCTGCTGAACTATGGCACCTTTGGGAAGAAATTTGAAAAGACCATTACAAGTGATAATTTTCACTGACTACATTTCAATATAAAAAAAAATTCAAAAAAATTAAAACCAATTCTGAAGCAGCTGTTGGAGAAAGTTCAAAAAGAATCACAATTTCTAACTCATTCTCTGCCTTTATTTTAACTGTGGACACATAAACTGAACAGTTGGACATTTGGCAAGCAGACTTCCAGCACAAGCTCTCTGGTTAAAACTTACATCTGTTTTCAGAATACCTTTCTCTCAAAAGCAGTGGGATGACATGAGATATCAAGGCAGCTTTACTTTCCAAATAAATTGTTTGCTCTGTTTTTTTAATCCTCTGTTAGTACTGGAAAGCTTTCCATTTAAATTAACAGGGGCTCAGACTGTAAGCACTAAACCTGAATTTTCCTACTTTGAATACTCTAGGGTTTAAAAATGGAATTTAAAGTCATTATTCCATTTGTATGAGCACTATTTAAAAGCCAGATCCAGACAGAACTTGTGACTTTGCCATCCAGAAAGTCAAGACCGTTTGGATTCTGTGGTTTTTCTCTCTCTTGAAGTACAGAACACCTCGAGTGTACAAAATAATGAGTTAAGGTTTAATCGGTACAGAATTTTCAGTGGTGACAAAAAAGGTCACTGAAGGAACACATTTCTCTGTAATATACCTATGCAAACTAGGCTAAGCTGAGACACTACAGGTTTTAGTTATCACATTACTTTGCCTAATAGGCAAAAAATCTATTGACAAATCCTACCATAGAAAGAACAAATGAACTTTTCTGACCTCAGAAACTGATTGCAGCCTCCTGTTAACACCAGTTTTAAACCAATGTGGTTCTGAAAGTTACAGCACTCACCTGGCCAGCAGTGGATGTCTACTGTATACATACCAAACTCTGAGCTGATCCATGGACACACCTGATGGGAGCCGCTGATAGTCTTGGTTTGAACTGCAGGAAGCTGAGATAACCTGATCAGGAATTAGATGTTCTTAGAAAAGTGGCTATTACAAAATCGGGCAAGGAAAGAAGCAAACAGCACCCACTCTGAACCTCTTCACATTGATAAACTCTTCAGAAGTCCCATTTCTTCTTTTTGAGCTCACATACTTTTCCTTACCAGTGTATTATGAATAACCGTTAATATTAGTAACTACATTTCTCTCTATATTTGTTATTAATATTATGGTCTGGATTTTTAATAGATTGCTAAGAAAGTCTCAGGAAAGTCTTTAGTACCAATGCATAGACCCTCTGATACAAGTATATAAACATGTCTGTGTTATGCTAGAGGTAACTCATCCTTTTCTGTTCCTTTCAAAGTTTTGCACATTTAGACTTCTGTATTAGCTAGATGGTATGTGGGCAACTAACAATATACTGGTTAGTCTTTTATTTTTGCTGGTTTCACAAAAGACTGTGGCTCATAAAACTCCTTATACAAAAAGGCTTTTATACAATATCTGATTATTAAAAAATGTCAGTGGACAGCTTTAAGTTCTTATGCTTCATCCTTCCCAGATTTTACAAAGATGTGTGTTGCTGGAATCCATGGTTATCATTAAATAAATCACAGAAGACTATTCCAATAACACATCCTATGTTCATTTAACATATTCATTTTCTTTAAGTATTATGGACCTGATTCTACTAGGCAGGTATAATTTCTGGAATGCTGATGTATGGCCTGTATTGAGTGCTCCAGGGTGAATTTATTTCAATAACCTGATCTATTGAACCCAGTCATCCAGGCTCCTCCTATAGTCACAGGAACATGAGAAGCATCTCCAGACAGTGATTTACCTCAATACCTGTCTTACACAACCATCTCCAGATGCTGCTCCTGCCATGAGAATGTTGTTCATCCAGATGCCTTGCAAGGTCAGAGAACACTGCAGCTTTTCAGATACTAAGACAGAAAATTCCACGGGTAAAATCCATGAAACTTTGCCTGCCTCAAGTCGATCTTCTGTATTTTCGTACCATAAGCTTGTGAAGAGTTGCCATGACTCATGACAACATCTTAATTCCTTTTCTTGGTGTCCTAGCCCTTGGCATGGGCTTTTAAACTAGTTAACCTTTCTTTAAGGTCCCTTCCAACCCAAATCATTCTACAGCTATCTTCAGTCCGTGTCAAGTCACAATACTGAGCCACCCCCCAAAGTTAATACTTCAATAAAAAGGAATTTCCTGAACAGATAGAACCTCCACAAGATCCTTCAACCCCTGTTTGAACATTTTAATTATAATTACATTCTGGTATACTCTGAGTGCTTAACAACTTCTGCTTTCTGCTAAAGTCAGAGGGAACAGCTTCATACACGCTTACCAGTAAAAGTTTGAATTTAGATGAAACAATGTGAATTGGCAGCTTGATATTATGTGCTATTTGATAAATATATAGAAGGTGAGATTTCTTCTTTTATGCAGTAATGCCTTATCTACTGTATGTCACGCCAATTTCTTGCTCCAGTCCGCATATCATCCTTGAATCCCTGTTATGAATTGCTGCCTTATAATTATTTCTAATGTGTTTCATGTTTTGTATTTTGCTTTTTCTGTGAGAAGCTTGTCCTCTCAAAAATGTAGTTTTGCTTCTTCTTTCATCACAATCAAAACATGTAAACTAAGACAAAAGCTGTTTTAGAAAGGTGGAAAGGAGGGAAGGTTAATTATCTGAAGGTGTTATATCTACAAAAAGAGCCAAGTCACAAAAGGGTTATCCATTTAACCTAAATAGCCAAGTCAAACAAGACACAATTGGGGTTAATTTAGCTTTCCAGGCTTTCATAAACTCATACTTGGGAGGTCGAAGGAGGGAAGTCAATTAGCCCCAATTGTGTCGTGTTTAACTTGGCTGGGTGAATCACTAGCCCCTTTGTAAGTTTGCTCTCTTTGTAGCTATCACACCTTTTGTATGACCATACAGTTTTCTAACTTGCTTTTTTTATTGACGTCAAATATTTTTTATCAGATATCACAGTTTCTTGGGGACATTGGTGTGATAGCAGCATATTTAAATAGCAAGAATGCATTCACCCATTTCAGTGCTCTTAGAAAGCAAATAAGTATGGATAGGACTTTGTATGAAATCACATACTCAACAGGCTTTGTATTCATAGATTCCTGAAACAAAGCCAAGTGCATAATCCACAGGGCTGTACGAAGCAGTCAGTGAAAACTGGCTGGAATGTCCATGTGTTAAATTAGACACCAAAAGAAACATCAACACTCCCACAAATGGGACAAAAACAACACAGACAAAAACCTACTTAACTCTGTAAAATAAGCCACTTAGTTGGAAAAACATGTTGTGCTGCTTTGAGAACTCTGGATGAGGCATCTTCTTGAATGCTACTACTGAAAGTTGTTAGCTTTTTAATTTTTTTTTTCTAATTCTACAGACTGCTGAATTTAGTTGTAGCAACTGTTTCCACATAAAGCAATAAACTGTACCTGCTGATTGGGAGCTGAGTTATGGCCTTTGTAAGTAAGATGCAAATAAAGAGTGGAGAAAAACCTTCTATTACAATGTCATCAAGCAATAATCCTTCCCTTCTGAAACAGAGTGGAAACATGGCCTAGACACACAGACAGCATGTCTGCAATGATTCCCTGTCAATTTTTGTCATTGCAGAACATATGCATTCCAGGAATCACCACTGCACTGGCATTCATCCATCATCTACCACCCACATGAAGGCTTCCAGTTCCCTGTATATGTCATCTACATGCAAGCTGCTAAGATCACTTTAACACAGTATTTGTGTCCCAGCAGGGTGCTGCAAATATTTCAGCACTGAAATCAGTGACGAGTCAAACAATATTTGAATAAGTAACAGAAGCGTAGGATCTGGATCTTGACTGAGTGTTTAGAAGTTATGTTAGATGATAGTATATATGATATCAGGTGCCTTTTCATTAATTTCATTCAGATGTTACCTAGATATGGGAGTTTAGCAAGAGCCTTTCCTAAATATTTTGGTTCTAGAATTGTCATTCTTCCTTGCAGTCATGCTGTGCAATGCTGCATTTCTTTCTCTGGGCATGTTATTAGAAATGTTTTTCAGGTGGGTCTAGAAATTACCAAAATATTTGAATTGTTCACTCTTCCCTACTGTGCATATTAATTATATTTAATCAGAAAGATTTTTGGCACTTTAAAGAGAATTAGGATGACTTGAGCTACTGCCTGGAATTTGTATGACTTAGGTGATACAATTTCTGTATAGCACAAATAACTCAGTATGAGCTCTGACTTGTACTTAGTATGTAATATGATGGACCCATCTGATGGAAACAAGTTAATTAAAGTACAAAGAAGCCAGATAAATTCAAAAGGTTTTCCTTTTGATAATGTCTGTTTGAAAACATTTTCTTGTAGAGACATTTATTAGGTGTGTAGATAGCTACATATACACACTTATGTTCCACGTGAGCTCATAGCCTTGTAATGTTCAGTGCAGTACTTGATGCTGTGCTTTGTTTGTGTTGCATCCACACTGAGCTGACGGATTTTATTCCTCATTTTCAAATTATCTTCCCATGTTTCTGTGGTCTCACCTTCCTGAACCTGAGTTGCACACAAACAGATTTCAATAATATTGAATATCATTTTTATATATATTATCAAGCATTTTGTTTTTGCGTTTTTATTAGTGTGAGACAGAAGGTACTAAGGTAAAGAAAAAGTCTCTGATTGGATATCACAGGACAAAGTAGCTGTCACAGGATGCGCTTGTTTAAATTAAGATTTTTTTGTCTTAAACTTGTGTTATTGTGATATTTGACCAGACTCTTTAGGGTCATTTATCATCATCCATTCTTATTATTTCAATAGATTCCATCACCTCTTTGATCTCATTCGGTATTTTTTGCTGATCCAGAGGCCGGTAGCATAAGACCACTAGTGTATTTTTACAACTTAGTGAGACTCAGCATACCTAAAATAAGTGCCAAAATGGCATTTGATCTTGTCACTACCACCCTCAGCAAAGCAGCCACAACAGAGTCAGAGAGGCTTTTTCTTGTTATTACACTCCAGAGGATCTCTGCCTGCCAATAAGGAAAAAGGTGATTGTGAGTTCACATGCCTGCAATGGCTGTAGTTTTGACTATTTAGCAAGCTCCAGAAGCCTTAGCTCCTTTGAAGTCCCTTTCTTTCATTGCAGCCAAGGTCATATATATAAGTGCTGTGGAACGTAAATTCCCTGACCAAATATGATATGGTTTTCCTTTGGAATATAGTTTCATGTTACAGCGCTTGAACTGAGGTGTACAGTGCTCAATGGTGCATCATGCTTGTCATTACAAAAAAAAAAAAAAAGGAAAGGAAGAAAGGAAGGATCAATATAAACTTTTATAAAAGTTGAACCAAAGCAAATTTCCAAATGACCACTAAAATAGGACTGAGGCTTATACTGAAAGAGAATAAAGTCATTAAGTCATTTATCTTTGTCACAGAAAATAAAGATGGTAGAAATACTCTGAAAATCGTACAATCACAGGGTGGTTTGAGTTGGAAGGGACCATGAAGATCATGAAATTCCAACCCTTCTGCTCTCCAACCCTGCCATGGGCAGGGATGCCACCCACTAGAATGTAATACTCAGTTTTCTCAATTTCGTCTCCAAATTCATGTCCATTATGGAAAAGATAAAATTTATGAAAAGGGAAGGGAAGGGAAGGGAAGGGAAGGGAAGGGAAGGGAAGGGAAGGGAAGGGAAGGGTGCTAAAGATGGAGCCAGACTTTTCTCTAAGTACTCACTGACAGGACAAGAGGCAAGGGTCACAAACTGAAACAGAGGAAATTCCAAATATAGGAAAGAAATCTGTTATGGTCAGGGTGGACAAAGAAAGGAACAGCTTGCCCACAGAGGTTGTGGAGTCCCTTGTCATTGTAGCATTTCAGAGGGACACCATCCTCGGTAATCTGTTCCAGCTGACCCTTCCCTGAGGAGGTGTTGTGCTGGTCAATCTCCAAAGGTGCCATTGAACCTCAACCATTGCGTGAATATCAGGATAGGTGTGACCAGTGTATATTTTAGGTAAGCAAAATATGCCCATTAAAGAGAGAAATGCTTCAAGAGAAAAATGTCCATTGTAAACAGCATCTGATTCAGAGTTAGGAAGGAATTTACTGTGTATGTGTGATATAGCTCATTGTAGCTGGAAGGACATAACCGTCAATTCAGTGGGTCAGTAGAAGGCAATATAAAATATGAATTCAACATATTAATTCTGTAGGAATATATAAAGCATGAAACGAAAAAAAAAACAATTACTTCCAAAAGAGAGGCACATAGATATGCTGCAACGCAGAAGAAAAACACCAGATAGTCCTGTTCATCTTTACTTTCAAAAAAACCCAGCCTCTGCATTCAATATTTCCCACCAATACTTAACCTCCTACCTTGATGTCTCCTTCTTTCTTCTAACTCATATAATTTTAAACTTGTCATCTTGTTCTTGAAAGCCACCCACAGGTCAGGGACTAACTGCCAGCTCCTCAATGGTCTGTTAAGGTAACAATGGTCTTTTGGCAGCACTGCTGTTGATAGACACAGGTGGTTATGGAAACTGCTTCTGGCTGGTGGAGTGGTGCAGTTCTCACTGAAGAGCAGATTAACTCTGTGTGTGGCACCTTTCAAGGAAATCCTTTCCTTTTGATCAGCCATTACTATTAGAGTGGAAGGCAATGAATGAGGAGAAAGGGAGTTGCTGGAATTCCTTGTCCATATGCGTCCCACTTCTGTTGAGTGTGCACCAGAAATTGAATACCTTAGCCACAGGGGTTTAATAGGTTTCACCTGTACCCACAATCTGAACTACAAAGATGAAAAGGGAGCAAAACATATAATCTCTTTCCTGTTATTGCAAATTTTGTACCTGGCAAAGCCCACATTGTGACATTGCTTTGCAGCAGCCATCTGCAGCTACTCTCTTCTCTCAAAAATATTAGAAGTCATGATGAGGACGGAAACTGCTTCTGTGTAGCCTGGTCTGCTCCTTTCTTCAGCAACAGGACTTTGAGTAAACTTCATAGAGCCTGTGCACACACTCACATGCTGATGTGCAAATGTCCATAACTGTAAATTCCTAGCACAGACTCTGACAAGGTTCTGTCCTATATAAGATAGCTGTTTCCTGAGTTGGCCTTGAGGGGACATAATGGTGTCCGTAAGATAAAAACTGTCTCCAATAGGCAGTTATGAGATTGTCCTGTTCTAGAGGGAGATCATTCAGTTATACGTAGAGGAGGAAACTGATCCTATTTTCATATGGTATATTATATCAGTATAACTATAACTCTTAGATTCCAGACAGTTCTTTCCCTTTTCTTAAACTGCTCTTATCCCTGCTGTAAGGTGAATAAGAGAACAAGGGTTGCCTACACAACACTGCTGAGGGAGGTAAAGAGAAGAGTCTCACAAAATTTTGTGATAGGAATTTACTTAGGTAGCTTTCAGATATTACACCGGATTACTTTTTGAGAAGCATCCCCAGCCATATAAATCTTTTGTGTCAACTTCATAGCAGGCTATATAAATACAAACCATCCAAGAAGAAGAGCCAACATTTCCCTCACTCTAGTATTTATGTTTGTGACCATACAGAAAGTATTACAGGTTATTTGTATCAAACCTGCCGTTAATTCATGGGGCATTGCCAAAGATTTGCTATAATTGTTCTTGGGCCTACTTCTCATTCCAGTGCAACTGGGATTGTAGTGGTGATTGCTTCTGCAGTAGACTTAAATATTTCTAAGAATTGTGCCTTTTTCTTCCCAACAACTGTAATCTGTCATGCTCTGCCCTTGCTCCTTATATTTGTGCCATGACTACAGATGTCTTTCAAGCAAGACTATCAAGAGGATGCATTTACATTCTAGTGAGCTCAGCTGGTGCTGAATGATGTTTGGCCTATGAAGTGTCACCTCTTCTCAGCCAATCTGTGTGATTCAAAAGGCACAGCTCTTGTGTAAAGGGGGAAAAACCTTCTCTCTGCTGGATGTTCAGGCATTCATCAAAAAATATCAGTTACTGAAATGTGATAATCACATGTTATAGGTACACCTCAGAATGGGCATTTCCTCTTCCATCAGCTGTGCTACCTTACTGTGGCAGTGTGAAGAATGGGCAAGTCTTTTTTGATATATGAAGTCTTAATCTTTTATTCAGAAAGTATGTCCTCATCAGAGTTTAAATATGATAGGTTAAAAAACGAAGATTCCTACTGTTTAAATTGCAGCCTTCAAGGCACAATGAATCTGTTAATCTCCCTGTGTAGTTACACTATGGCAGCTATCAGGATGGCATTTCTTGTTATCACAGTAATTTGATCCAAGCAGAAACTCTTGAAAGGTGATTTCCCCCCATCTTTGATTCCATTTTATACTCCTGGAATCCTTTAGGTTGAGAGGTTGCCAGCTACCCTTGTTCACCCACTTCCTAGTCAGCCGTTTTGCCTTTGTGTCACATCACCCTAGTTAATTTGGAAATTTTCATTCAGCTAGAAAAGCTAGTCATATATTCTCTTCTAATCAGTCAAACTAAAAATTCAAAAGGAACCTACAGGCATGGTTGCTTACAATGTTCCAGAACCTAACATCAAGGATGCAGAATCTCCTGTGTTGTCTACAAGATATGTCATTATGGCAACCTGCTCACTTAACCTTTTTAACAGAAACCTTCAAACATTACATGCTTCTTCTACTTCAGGATTTCTAAGTCCTCAAAATGCTTAAGCTGTGTTTGAATGAATACATGTTGTCCTACAGAGACATCTTAGGACGCTTTACAGTGGGAGCAAAAAGCCAAGTAGTTGATTTTTAAAAATCATAGAAAATTTGGAACTGTTTCTTCAACATGTTTTAAATTGCTCCAAGTGATAATGCCAGAAATTGCAAAACTTTATTAGTTTTATTCTCATCAGACAGCTAAGCATGCCTCAAACTATGCTTTTTTTCCAAAAGTCAGAGGTCTTCAATATTGATCTAGAAAGACATTAGATTTCATTAATTGTCCCTGAAGGGAGGTGTTTTCTTGGCTCTTTTGGGTTACTTCTCCTGTTGACCTGTAAATGGGATGTATTTGCAGTAACAGAAAGAGAAGGGTAAACACTTCCAGCATAGCAATAGCCAGATGTTCAGATCAGCACTGGCAGGCTGCTAATGACATAGCCAAAATTTTTTAGACAATTGGTGGGGATGGCTCAATCTAGGTTCTTGTTCTCATTTGTGATTATAGGAATTAAATAGCTGTGATCTAGAGTAGGGAACAAAAGAAATGTTTTTTTCACAGTTGGATAGATTTCACTTCACTTGATGTTAGCTTAATAGAAATAAGGCAATAAATAAAATAGCATCATGTAGTAAATCTCTCTGGAAAATGGCAGGCATCATCAGAGAGCAAATATTTATGATAAATTCCTCAGATAGGTGGAATGAATCACCTGCTGGAAATGCTTATCTACTTCTACTGCATTTAGGACAGAAGCTGAGATCATTGGTTTACTCTAGATGTTTAAATTTCAAATGGCTAAAAGTCAACATTTTTATCAAGTCAATTCTATTTGAGTTTCAAACTTTTCAGTGGAGAACATTTCAACTTGCATTTCTCTGGCAATGTGTACATGTACCTCAGCATAAAGTCTTTACATCTGTTGCAGTTGTATTGTGCATTGCCTTGTGACATACTTTGTGTGTTACAGTTATCCTATGCCTCATGTAAATCAGGGGAAAGACAATACAATAACATAAACATGGCTATGTGGAATTATACATTTTTGATGTCTTTCACATAAAAGTACTAGTATTTCCAGATACACATAAAAGGGGATATTTTTCTTCTTAAAAACCTCAGGTAGCTTTAATCCATGTGAAGTTGTGAAAACATACTGAATCCTTGACCGTTATGCTTCATTTTAGAAAACAAAATATTTGTGGCTGCATGTGAATTACTTGAGTCAAATGGCAATAGCATTTGAAAGAGAATGTTGCACAGGTACAGGGATATTCTTGGAAAGAACACTGTTCACTTAGAAAGCCCACAAAATTTTAGGATGTTCATATAACACTAAAAAAGCACGTCTCTCACTTACAATCAATGTGTAAACAATTAATAATTAATAGTTAACAAATGCATTTAGTAAAATGTTGTTCCAAAGAGAGAAACAATGAATGTAGAAATGAAAATCCCATTGACTTTAGACCCTGTTGTCATGGCATCAGTTACATCACAATGAGCATCTGCTCACAAACTCATGAAATCCCCTGAAGGTTTAGGTTGTTGACTCCCTACATATCTACTAGTTGTACTGTTCAGATTCTCACTTCTGGGATGTTTATATAACTTCTTCAGATTTTAAACTTCAGTATTTTTTGGTCAGTCCATATCTGCTTTTTTCTTATGCCAGCACTTTCTTTCAAGGTGGTGAAGTAGTATTCATCGTATTGTTGAACTGAAAGTCAAGGAGTACGATTGATCTCAGGAAAATGGTTTGAAGGTTGTGTCTTCTGTCACCCAAAGCTTCATCTACTTAGCTAATGTAATGAAGCAATCAACTCTGGAAGATATGACACTTCATTCTAAACCAGACATATGTTAAGATCCTTAGATACCTCTCTTAACTTCTTCACCCAGTTAGTACTTGTTGTCAGATACATGCAGATGTCTGCAATGTCTTTTTTAACAGCAGTATTTATTTTAGCAGATGAAGTTCATCCTGTGTCATGCTGTCTAATGGACATGATCTGGCTCTTCTATCTTAAAGCAACAGCCTTTTGCAAAAGTTTGTGTTGGTAGTCCTTACTTTCCTTGATCTCAACACTAGTCTACTTACATTTCTAGTTCTCTTGCTCTCCGCATCAGCTGGTTCTTCCTATATGGGTTCCTCCAATATTCTTCTGTAATAAGAATAGCAGCCACCTCTATGTCATCAGCAGTTTATTTGAAGAACCTACTGATTCCTGTGCTGAAGTTATTATTGAAAATCCTAAATCCTAAGTACTAGATAATATTAGTCCCGTGATCAAACCTTTGGGATTCCTATTAGGAATCTTAATTCAAATCTATAGCTGTCTCTTTCAGCTCAACAGACTGTAATCTTTTTTTTGTTCCTTCTGCATGTCTGTCATTATTCTGTATCTATCCCATCTTCCTCTTATAACTAATACCTTCTTATCATACCAGATGCTTTGTTGTTGTCCTAATGAAAAAAATTAAATTCAGAAATGACAGCATTTTCTGTTGGTCTGCTACAGAGTAGACTACTTTTACAGAGCTCACAGTTTGCTTTAACTCAAGAATCACAAAGCAATAGACAAAGATAATTAATGATAATAATAACAACATGCAGCTTTATTTAGTCTGCAGCCAAAACCTGAAATCTGTATTTGAGGCATAAATCAACCAGAAACTTCATTCAGAGATTCCAGCTTATCTGTGAGCCAAGTTGACACCCAGAATTTGAAAACAATAGTCCTGTCATTCTCTTCCTTGTCTTTCCTTCATTTCACAGATACTTAGTTTTTATATATGTTCTAAGAAGCATATCCAATAAAAATCTAGAACACTACCCCCTGTATTTTCCCTACAAAAATATATGTAGGGAGAAATAATTGTCCTCTTTTCTCAGGCAAATACTCAATAACTGGCATGATATTTTTGATTACAGGTAACTTTTTCACTAGTATTCACTAGTATAAATGTAATATATTGCAATGTTTTCAAAGTACTTTGCAACATTTTAGATGTTTATATGTGGTAAATCTTTTTATCCAAGCATAAAATAAATTATAAAGGATTTCTTTGTTAACATTTTTTCCCATCAATATAGTGACAGTTGATAAAATTCTACATTTTTTGATTGACATTTAATGATAGCATTTCCATTATTTTCCAGAGAGTGACACTGGTCTAATAACCTTTAAATTTGCCAGTAATGTTTGGATACTGCCAAAAAATTTACCATCTTCCTATTTTTCATATCAGATGCTAACCAATACTCTGAAACAATATGAGGGAACCTCAATATGTGCAGTATTTGTCATATAATCAAAGCATGTTAGTGGAATTAGGAGTGGGGTTCAGCAGGAACTGAGCTATGGTCCCTCTCTTGGCAAATACAGTCACACAAGGCAGATGTCTAAAGGAGTGAGTCACCTTAAGAGTCCCTTCACAGGTGATACAGAGAAACAGATAGTTCTACAGCATCATCCCTTCCCTTATAAATAAATGTATAAAATAGATTAAATGAGTCACACCTTAAAAATTCTCATTTCCTTCCCTGAATATGAAAGAGAACTGCAATAACTCACTCATCTACAGAAATGTAAAGCAAGGTGGAATAAATTGTAGCCTTAATATGCTTGCCCCCATCTGTGACATGAGCAACAGCATAAACACAATGACTGAATATTTCTGAGTCTTTTTTCATTAATATTTATAAAGTACTTTAAGATCTTAGGATCAAAGCAGTAAAAAGAGGCAATCAGCACTACATGGCCAATCCACTCAAGTGTCAAAGTCCTATTTTATAGAGTATTGTATGTCTAGGTAGCCCTTCCTTAAAAATCTTATGAATTAATTGAGAAGATAGTAGGACAACAGAAGCTAGGTGTTTCTGTTCTATCACATGAGAGTAATGCAGGAGCTTTCAGGGGCGCCTTGCTTCCCTTAACCTTGTCATAATACCAGAAACATTATCCTCCACACATCCTACATATGCTGCAAGGTGTAAGAGTTGCCTTCGGCCGCTCTGCACTGTCCTGCAAAACTCACCAGCCTAACACGGGGGTTGTAGTACAGTCCTTTCCACCTCCAGGCACATCAGTCCCCTGCTCTGCCTCACTGCCCTATACTGGGACTCCTGGGTTCTGCTGCCAGCCCAGCAGTGAAGGCTGGCTCCTTTCTAACTGGAGGAAGCTGCCTAGTGATGCACGCTGGACCTGAACATTCTCTTCTTAAAAAAGAAACAACCAGCCCACAGACACTCTCCCCACAGACCACCGCAAAGATCTCCATTATCAGTCATCCATATACTAGAAGTATTTTTTAATCACTGAATACATTTGGAAAGCTAAAGGGGGTAAATGGTTGCTGATTTCCCCTTTCTGTATTTGGGAGGGCTCTAACCACTACATAATGACTGTGCAAAATGCTGTTGCTTATTTTTTCTGAAACAATTGTACTTTTGGCACATGGATCCTTCTGATCACATTGCTGGAAAGGTAAAAGGGCTCTATAAATCCACACATCCAGCCAACATGCACAAATGTACTTTTAGCTTTTCTTCTTTTTCAGACTGAGCTAGTTTTGCACACACACACATACACAGACGCACACACATACATACATTTCCTAGTACATTTTGTATAATTTAAGTTATTTTTGTGTTATATGATCTTTCTGGTGTTCCCGTGGATTCGTTAGGATGAATAATTTCTGTCAATAATGAACACAGGAACCCAGTACATGAATACTTGACGAGATGAATATATGCATAGGTTATACATATCAATTTGTGGTGAATGCATGAAACAAATGCATAGGAAACTGATTTAACTAGCACGAAACACAGATGAAATAGATGGCATATAAATGTAATTATATTACTTTCTGGCAAATAAGACCGTGTAGATAGGAAGGTGATGGGTATGTGGATTCTGTAATGAACATCAGGGCAGTGGAGAGGCCCCTTGCAAAGATAATGCATTATGTTATGTCTTTAAAAAAGCCACAGTCCTGCAAAAAGCCAGTAAGAAAGCACTGTTAATAGGAGGAAAAATATTCTGTGCTTTAAGAAGCTGGAAGGAGTATAAAAATGAAAGCTTGTGCATGGAAAGAAAAGTAATGAGAAGTATATGAAATTACTAAGAACCTATCAACCAGGTAGAATTTGCATTATCACCTTCAGTGGATTTTGAATCTGCCCCTAACAGATTAACTGACCTGCAGCATCAGCATGAAAATTGTTGGTTTTTTTTTTTATTTCTTTGATCACAGTAAGAATAGATATTTAAAATAGTCATATTTTGAAAATTTCAAAACATTTTAAAGTCCCTTTTTAATGACTTGACTTTTTTTTTTTTTTTAGGAGCTTAAACCCAGTGTTTTCTAATGCTTAAACAATTTTCATTCTAGGCAATAATATTGTATTATGAAGTTCACCATGCTGGAATGCCTCCAGGGATGTGATCCCTAGCAGTGTATGTGTGGAGGTCCCAGTCTTCAAGCCGATTAGTTTTATTTCCTCCTCTCTTTTAGTGCTATAAAATACCTCAAGTTCCCAATAAAACAATGTACAACTCCTTATCTGCTCAAACATATATCTTTCACCCACCATCATTTTATTCACAACTCTTTTCAAGCACAACCCTAAGCCTATGTTTCACAATCAATTTTTCCTTGATACCTTGGTTGAGCCTTACTTATATTCTAGCATTTCCTCATGAATTTCTTTAAGAAACTCACAGTAAGAGTAAAAGGTAAATAATGTTTACTCATTTTGTGATTGCCCCTCATTTTTCCTGTGGTCTTCCCTGTTTCCTGAGCTCCTGGATGCCAAGGCACAAACCAGCTAGCTTAAATTTGAACGTCGGTCAAGGGCTCATCTCCAGCAACCTCATTCCTCTCCCAGAGGAATGACCTCCATCAAGCAGGTGATATCTCACAAAGTTGCCTACAATGTGTCTGTGGTCTCCTGAAAACCCTTTTGTTATCAGAAAGGTTATGCTCCATGTCATGCAACATAAAAGTGAACACTCTGAGTAGTCAAGAGTTAAAACATACCTTGGCTGTTTCAATAAAATGCAATTTAATACGGCAAGAAACACATTTCATATCTAATGTTGACATTGAAGGATCTTGTATTGCTTTTTTACCAATAGAAATGACAGTGATTCATCAGCTTTTATTCCATTTTATATTGCTCTGGTGCTCTATCAGCCAGAGAAATGCTCTAATTTTTGGCAAAGTTTATCCACTGAGTTCTTTTCCTCGCTGCCTTTCAAATAAAAAATATTTCTTGTGGAAGGCACTCACATTTTTTGCTATATTCCTGGTCTTCCCACCTTATAGCTTCCCTGTCACCCTGGAATCCACAGCTCAATATTTCCTATAGCTTCTTTTTCAAAATGAACATATATAGGAGTGTGAATTTTTTCAGACTTCTTGACTATTTTTCATATCTTTGCATCCTCTGTTTTATTTTTAGAGTTTCAGCAGGCATCCCTAACTTTATATGCTGTGCACTTTGAATTGCCCTAGACTCAGAGGGCTTTCTGAGATCAAACAGCATCAATATTAATTACTAATAGAGTTTCATTTTTAAAATAAACTTGGTTTTAGAATACTGAGACAGCATGTTAGCAATTAATGCATTACATTTACTTTTACACATGAACTGTATATTTTGAACATGGGAACAAGAATTGCTTAGATTCAAATTCTGTATTGAAAGAGGTTCAACGTCAGCAGTTGAATTGGTTTGTAGATTTGAGGTTTGGACTGAAATGACACAGAGTGTAAATCTCACAGAGGCAGCTGTCATGAAGCTTTTATTCCACGAGTCTTAGGGGAGTCACTTCTACATGTTACATTCAGCTAGAACATTAAAAAAATAATATCCAGAGAGAGAAACAATTAAAAAGAGGTAAATATTCAAACCTAAACCAAAATAGGTTCCTTTGTGTATTCAGTTTTCTTTTGCAAATTTGACTCCTCATACTTTCACCTCTACTTGTATTTGGAAGAGTTTGGGATGTGGAGGCTTAGATGGGTTCACAGTCATCAAAGATGAAGAATGAAACAGACCATATTTATATGAAAACACACACCAAACTGCTCCTTTTGCAAACTGGGTTGCATACCCACATCTGACAGAAAAATAAAGACAAGAAAGAAGAATATTTAGAAGAGCAGGAAATGTGGGAAAGTTATGAACAGTCAAAGACTGTTCTCCCACCTGACACGGTCTGAGTGGCAGGCCCTGGCAGTAAGAAAGAACAACTTCTCAAGCACAGTATTAAAAATAGCGAAGCCACAGCTGTCTACTCAAGATGGCTTAGAAGTTATGTATAAAACAATAAAATAGAATCTCACTTTTCTAAGGAACATTCATTTCCTGAAAAATGCGACATATTTCTGTGAGCCAACTCTACCAGCTAATCTCAAGATTTGAGCTATCTGGATACACCATTTCATGGTACCAAAATATATTATTATGCTCTTTTATTCTGTCCATTTCACCTCTTCACCAATATCTCCACTCCCACACCAGCACCAACGCTAAGATACTCAAAATGAAATTTCTCCACTCTGTGCTTCTTCTAGTAGTCAAGCTGTAAAACCACATTCAAAGTAGAATGTAATTTCGTGAATATACTTTGCTCTGGAAAATATACTGTGGAAAGATAGAAAGAAAAAGACAAAAGAACAGCCTCTAAGCCAGAAGAGGTCTTACTAGAGATGCCAAAGGAGGCAATTTTACAGCATAGTGAACAGACTGAGGCTTAGAAATACTTCAGCATTAAGTTGGAAAACAGCACATGTGTGAGAGGCTCTAGAAAGGCACTCAGTGTGAGACACACCAAAAAAACCCCTATTCTCCCTTTTTATGTCTGAGACATCATAGAAGAAATCATAAGCTTAGCGTGGATTCTTTATGTTTTGCCAAAGGTCTGGCTGGAAATGATTCTCCTGCCATAAAATCTGTTTATGACAGTATTAAAGTAAGTATATCACTCTGAACGTGCTGTCTATTCTATCCCAAATAAAGGCAGCAGGGAGAGCTGAAGCTCGTGTTAAAAATGGGGTAGGGAAGAGACCTTAGCCAGAACATTGGCACAACCTCACCACTGTATCATGCAAGGACCATGGACTGCCGAGAGGGAGGCGGTGGTTAGTTCTCATTCAGAAACCAGCCTCAAGAGCTTTCTAGGAAAATGTGAAACAAATTTACTGGTAATGTCTGAGCTGCATGTATTTTGGTGCCATGGGAGCAGCAATAATTGTGGGGCAGTGTGTCTGCTGCTGTGTGGTTGGGTGTGCAGCTGTCAGGGTTGGTAGTAAATGAGTATCCAGTGGGTTTTGCCCATTTTCCTTTCAGTGTTCATGTGTTTTATAGGCTTGAAAGTTAAGGAGGAAATAGAAATGCTTGTAGGAGGAAGTGCTTTTAATACGTCACAGTAATTTTTTACTTGTGACTTTAGTGTTAACATAATTTGTAGCGCTTTCATGTTCTCCTTTCATTCTCTCTCCCCTGATTTTTGCTGTACAAACACTGATATTTCCTGATAGAAGGAGACTTTAAACAGCCCACAAAGATTGACTGCTTTCATGCTTCCAAATTTTCTCAGGCAGTTAAGCTCAAGAGACCGGTGCAAGAGCGTGGATCAAGTAACTTATTGACACGCACTCAGACAAGCACTGGGGAAGGGAGGACATGAGCCAGCTGCTCTGACATGAAAGGGCAATATGACTTTACATCACAGGGCCATCACCCCACTTGACCCGTGTGAAACCAACCCGGGCAAGCCAGCTTCTCTGTGCCAAATGACTGCCCTGCCTCACATTCCTAGGCTAGTTTAGAAGTGAAAACCCAGAAATACCACACAGGCCTTTTCAAGGAACAGTCATCTTGTTAGTAAAGAGCAAAGCTATTCCTAAAGATCATCCCTTCAGTGTTTGTGCACCCTGAGTGTATTAATCTGTATCGGGATAAATGGGAGATATTTACACGTATAGCTATATGTATATAGATATGTATATCTATATATCTGTCTCTATATTTATCTATCTACACACACATGTACATTACTTCATGAAAGCAAATGGTGAAAAAAAGTGAAAATGGAACAAATCTAGGGAGGACTGAGAATAGCAAGGGATTGAACTCTGTGGGGAGGGGGTGAGGAGGGATGAGGAGGGGAGGGGAGGGGAGGGGACAGGAGGGGAGGGGAGGAAGGAACCTGGAGTGACTTTCACATTCCATTCAAGAAGATGTTAAAGCAGTGGTCTGAGCTGCTCTGGTCTGGCAGATCAGTTTGTTGCCTCTGAGTGCAGTGCACAGAAGCAAACCAGTAAACAAAAAATTTGCATATGGTCAAGGAGAAAATGGAAGAAAGCTGAGCAAATAGTTACAGAGTCTAGCTAGTAAAGGCATGAGTGTGGCAACAGCTCTCTGGCCACAGAGAGCAGGCACAGACTTTCCCAGGCATTTTCCCAGAGAAGGCTGTGAGAAGATCAGAGAAAAGAATGAGAAACAATTCTTATCTCCACTTGTTGCACCTGCAGTTGTGCACTTGTGAAATGTGTCATGGAGATTTGTTTACCAAAGAGTGAATTCTTAATTGGACACTGGATGGTGTTTGGATTGATTGACCAGTTAGGTCAAAGCTGTATCAGACTGGCTGAAAGGGTTACTGAGTTTCTTGATAATATAGTATAATAGGACGATAATAAAGCAATTGATCAGCCTTCTGCAATCATGGAGTCAATGCTAATTATTACCTGACTGGGGGCCTGCGGTGACAGCATGAGGGTGGAATAGCAGCTAATTAGGAGTAGTTATAAAAATAGTAGGGAAAGGTTCTTTCCCTAAAAATAGTAGGGAAAAGGCTTTCTACAAGAAGGTAGCTCAGAAGCTGAAAAATTTACAAGCTGACCTCAAACTCAAGGGCCTGAGCTCACCCTCCAGGTATTTTTGACCACTAAGCATATTTCTGCTAGAGTAAGGTTTTTTGTTTGTTTCCATTCCAATGACACCACCTTTCTGTCAACTGATAGAGGAAATCTAAACAATTTTGAACTAGAGGCTGGGTGTATTTGTAGTTTAATATCTTTTTGGCATGAACTGCTGCTGTAGCCTGGATAGTTACAATCAACAGGACATTCAGTCACAATCAACCATTTCTTTCAGCAATTTCAATACAAAGGGGATTTGAGACTAGGTACAAAGATGAATACAGACATGAATATTCCTTGGTGCTCTCTGGAATTATCCATTTCCCCCACTCCAATCCTGCCATTATATGAGAATGTAAGAGATTCCCAATAGAATAGAACTGGTGGTCCATCCAGTCTGGCCCTCTGTCTGCAGAAAGAGTGACTGAAAATTTAACACATGAGCATAGCCACTTCATGCCAGACCATTTCCTTAGCACTGCACCAGTTTCTGCAATTGTTGGATTTGGGATGTTAGAGGTATTTTCCTGTTTAGTTCTCCTGGCATCTGTTCTTAGACCTTTGACCACAACTTCTTCTTCTCCCTTTCTCAGGCTGCTGGTACTGCTCGTATTTGCCCTCACTGTCAGAACAAGTTACAAGAGTTCAAATGCGTTCAGTAAAAGCAGTCAGCTTTTTGCTACATCAGCTTCAAGGGCTCAGTCAATAACAGCTTCACATCCAGCTTGCGCAGCACCATCCTGATGGAGTCATGTTTATTCTTCCTGTTCAAAATGATGCGTCCCAAAACTTTGTATCCTTTTGGAAGTCAATGACCTAATCCCATGGATCCTTTTTATGGCTTCTCTCCCATATCACCTCCAACTCTTCTAAGTCCTTCCTGAATCACAGAGCTGGGGCTGCCACACAGCACTCGGGGTATGACACGTTCCAGCTTAATAATGGCAAAAAGTCTGCCTTGTTCACACTGATAATGCCTTTCTGATGTTTTGGCTCGATGGTATCCAGTATTATTTCCTGTTGCATATTTCTCTGTCATTTGAGACGAAGATTTAAAAAGTCAGCCAGTGATGACACCAAGGTCTCTTTTTGTTAGTTGAAGTTCAGTTACAGCTGGCAATTCCAGCTCAGGTTTCAATGCCATACAAACATGGTTTAGATTACAATTCCTGAGATGCATTATCCTGCATTTCTTGGTACAGGTGACTCCTTTTTTCCAACTCATTCAGTTTTATGAGGTTTTCCTTTGATTTTTATAGGCAGTGATCTGTTGTCTACCCAAGACAGACTTGCAGTTTTTACTCTGCATCTGCTTTCCCACATCCTTGCTGAACACAGCCAGCACTGGCACAGGTGGTTGGTGCAGAACTGGAGGCAGGGCATGGGGCCACGGCTGCCACACCCTGCCAGGCCCTTCAGCACATGGGAGTTACCTCACCCTGGCCTCTGTCCCCACTCTACACTTTGGTGCCACAGGATCTCACTAATACCCTGGGCCTTCTTCCTGCCATGGCAGCCTTCAGGGAGCTCTTTGTCATATTCTTTGCTTTCTTTTTAGATATTCTTGGGTTTTTATTTACTTTCAGCTTGATGTGTGTATGGGTTTTACTGTCCTTCTTTTCTAGGCCAGATTTCCTTTTGTTACTTTTTTTTTTTTTTTTTTTTCATGATTTTCCATGTGGTAGCCTGCACAACTTTCCAGTTAAGGCTTGAAGGGATTTTCTGGATTGCTTTGTTTTCTTTCTGAATTGTAGTACACTTTTTACCTAGCTTCTAGCAGTTAATTTTTCAACAGCCTCCAGGCTGCTCCTAGGCTTCTTTTGTTTTGGAAAGATGCTTTTATACATTTTTTTATTTTTTATTTGTTCATTTTTGACCAGTTACAGCACTGTTTACACAATTTTTCTTCTTGAAATTCAGTACTGTAATCACTATTCTGTCCTGTATATCACTCCACATTATATCCAAAAGACCCTCCTTTCTTGTGATTTCTGAGGTTTTTTGTTCCAGGAAGCAGCCATCTACTGTCTCCAGAAAATTTATTTCCTGGATCATTTTTCAGTATTGATGTGTAATTTTTATTCTCTTTCACATGTAATTTTTATTCTCTTGCTTAATATTGCTCCAGGAAATCCCATGATGGTCTAATTTACCTGTTTTTTTTTTAATGCAGTTGTTATTTTTTTTCTCTCTTGGCCTTTTCAGAGTCACTGCACCTTACACACATCTAATTTGTATCTTGCATTTTTCCAAGTGTTCTTCCATATCCATGCATTTTCTCCTGTTTCTAGTTTAGAACATATCATAGGTAAGTGCTAAGTTACAGTGACACCTTGTGAAGCCTTGTCTCTTTGTCCCTGGCAAAGGCCAGGTACTGTGCCATCACAAGAAGTTATCTGAGTGTCTAATAGTGATAGCTGTTTCTCCGCTGTCGCCAGCTGCTTCTTTCTCACTCTTCTGCCACAGAAGCAAGGGCAGAGCAAGATGACACTAAAGTCAAGTGGAGTGAAAGGTCTCATCCAAAACAAGAACCCTCCCTTGGGATCTAGTCCCAGTCATCCCAGCAGAATCACGTTTGCCTGCCACACAGGGTCAGCATCATAGGAATGCAAACCAAAAGCTTCCCACCCTTTCTGGTCACTCAGGAGCCAAAATCTTTTTTATTTTTTTTTTTCTTCCTTGCACTTTTCCTGAGCAAGACTGCCCTGCAGCTGTCCCCTTTGCCACTGGCAGCAACATAACATTCCTCCAAAAGCCAATGGCACTAATGGACTGCATATATCACTGCCGCCTGGTGAGCCTGACCAGGCAAATAATCTTGTGGCACAAATCATTGTAGATATTGGTCATTGATCACAGTCAGAAAATTTCAATTCAAATACAAAGAGATGGAAGAGTAGGAGAAGGAAGATTTTCTGCCAAGATTCCACCAAGATGGTGCATTGTCCCATCTTTTCCATGGAGTTTTAACTAACCTCCATGCTAACATCAGGAATTACTTGCTTACCAACTGGTTGGTGTGACCTAGTGCATTTTTGTTTCTCGTCGTGTTTTTGTGTCTGGGAGCAGTTCAAGCACAAGGGACTCAAGAATCCTTGTCAGGAGAGAGATAAGAAGTAGATGGTGGTTTTTTATTTTCCAGGGGGAAGAAGGAAAAGGAATGTAAGATTTTGCATCTGTGACCATACTTAATGACAAGTGCCTATAAGAAGCATTTCCTCAGTGAATCCACACTATTTTCACCAGCACCCTGCTACGATGATTCCAGTGACTTTAGGATTTTTTTAATAAAAATTCTCATTCTACCGCAGATTCAGTTTATCTGTTTTATTTATTCTTTTTCTTGAAGAGAGCAGATGCATAGAAAATGACATCCAAAACTTTTTAACAATTTACAGTAGGGGTGTTTCAGCTCTTTCTTGACTTTCCTGACTATTTCTAGCCACAGAATTTAGAGAGCAGCTCAGAAATTCCACCCACTCTTTACATAAAGTAAGCAGTTCATTACAACTCGTTTAATTTCTGAGTTTGATGCAATAAGCCCCTTATCTAAGAGACTCCTATGTTCCTCTGTATTCTTTCTTTCTCCTTTGCATCATCCTCTCTATTCTCAATATGTTAGACATAAAATCCTAATTCAGTAGTTCTTGAAATAGATAGGAGCATGCCAGAAATTTTTTATCCATCACTTAACATAATTCTGTTAACTTTTATACAAGGATGTCCTTGTTCTCTGTAACCACATGATGAGTGAGAAATTAAAGCATGAGGTTTTCCAAACAGCATTTACTGCAATTCCTGCAAATTCACATGCCTTTGCCAGATGCAATGTCTGTGGCTGTTTCTGAAATGTGCATGCAACAGAAAAGCATACTCTACATGGAAGAAAAATCCCACAGTTTTATATAAAAAAATATCCCTGCTGTAAACATTAGCAAATGACAAATACTCTTAGGACATATTTATGTATCCAAAACAATATCAATTATTAAAGCAAAAGGGGAAAAAACCCAAAATTTAACTAAAAATAATGCAGAGTGTTTAATAGATTTGTTTAACAGTCATAAACAAATAACCCATGAATACTTTAAAACAGTTAGTTTGCAGGAAGCAGACACCCAGAAGATTTTATTAAATATTCAAACATTTATGGAGTGTGCTCTAGAGGTTAGAGCAGGGCCCTGACAGTCAGTAGAGCTGCCTTAAATCCCTGCTCTGCTGCACATCTTTCCTGGAGTAAGCAAACCACCGTGCACACGGCTGTTCTTGCGCTGTAGTGGGGATGGAATTGTGCTGACCAAGCTTTGTGTCAGCTGTGCTGAGGAGCAGGTGCCAGTCTCAGGCTGAGGAGAGGGTAACTACTGGTTTTGCCACGGGAGTCTGTGTGATGACAAAATGCTCCATGACAATGTGTTTCTGGGACTCCTCCATGTCATCCTGCCCCTGTCAGAGCATAGGCTTTGGCCACTTTTATTCCACTAATGCAACAACCAGGGCTATAGCCATCCCAGAATATGACAGGTCTCAAATCTTTGTCTCATGAGCTGCTGCTATTGCATAAATGAGATCCCAGTGCCAGGGAGACCAAAACACATCGGGAAAGGAGAGATGAAACCTATGGGCACCAGGAGTTTAGAATACCTGATCAGTGCTCATTGTAAATGGAAACAGGTCCAAGAAAGCTGCATGAGGCAGTTTTGACCTTTTCTTCTGCTTGTTTGGATGAGGAAAGCATGAACAGCCCACATCGTGCTACTGGCAGCTTTACAAGTGGGGAACTGGAGTAATGACTCTGTTGTATTACGTGAAGACAATACCCACTGATTATTTTCCTGCATCTTCCCTTGCAATCTGAATATATACTTCAGATAACATCAAAACTGGTAAAAAGAATAATTTTCATGCTACTTTTATAAATGAGTTTTGTGTGGGATGTGAATTAATTTTTAGGATGAGTATCCATAAACCTCCAGAGACTCTACAAGGATCCTTGTGGAGAAAATCTGAGTCCCCAGTTTCCAGCTCTCCCTGAGTGCATAATCACTAAATCTTGAACCAAATACCCTCATGGAACTATGAATATTAGAGAAAAAGGCCAGGTGGACTATCAGAATTTTGGTTTCTCTCAACAATGCGTGGTTTTCCCAAGATGTTACATAGGAGAGTGTCAGTACCGTGCATGACTGGTACAAATTCCAAAGAGTAAAATATGCCCTGAGGATACTGGGGGTTGCACCCATCCCTGCTCAGATGTTGGCACCCTGAGACATGTGCTTGAGACCAGAAAGAGGGCTGCTGACAAGAGTGGGTCCAAATAAAATGTTCTCTTCTCTTAGTTCATTTGACCTACCAGTTGGTCTTCAAAGAAAAGAAGTGAAGCAGAAAAGATGGCAGAAGAAATGATGTGAACATCGTGGAAGATTCCCTCGGAGCTTTCTAAAAGTCATTTACTGCCCTCACAGATTCCAACCTAATTTTCCTTCTTGCAAGTAAATATTATTGAGGTGATTGATCCCAACAGATTGTAAACCTAGGGAAAAATACCCAGCCTTTCATTTGTTACGAGGTATTGGAGGACCCCTAGTAGGGTGCTGTCTGAGCAGGTGGGCATTCCCCGAACAGGTACAGCTGTAAGCTGGACCAGATGGTGATTCTGTGCAGAAATTTCTAATGAAACAGACTGACTTATTTCTTGTGACATCTCTAAGCCAAAGCACCCCAACACTCAACACTATGAGCTCTTAAAAAACTAAAGTGGCATTGAAGAATTATTGGTTCAGACGTGGGATCAGCACCAGCAGGTGAGTCTAAGAAGTGAATTGAGGGTTGGGGGGGGTTGGGCCTGCAAAGTCACAATGGCACAACAGCAGAAACCCTGGTCAGCAGAAGTGACAGCATGTTTACTGCTCGCCGTGGACTCACTTGTGACAAAGGTGAAACTGAAATGGAGCTACTTTTGTATCTAGGCAGGGAGTAGAGGGTGTAAGATTTTGTGGCTGCTCCCTAGCCAACCACTTATCTGCATTAGAAGAGTGCCCATTATGCCTCTTGTGAGTTGCATAATCAGCCATAATTAATGGTAAAAAAGGAAGTCAGTTCCACAGCTCATCCTCTGCCCCCATGGCCCTGCCTTTTTCTCTGTAAATCTTCCCCCAGAGAGGAGGTTTTAGCAAGTTTCTTTTGTTTCTTTAGAAAACATCTCAAGGCAGTATGCAAGGCATGCATTTTTATTTTCAGAAAAAGGTAAAAGAGAAGACAAATATCCTTGTTTTCTTGTAATCCAGATTCTAAGTAGATTTAATGGCCCTGTTAGTGCTGGGCAAAATTAAGACCTTATGAAACATGTTACAAAGTACCTTTGTAGATCTCATTTTCAATAAAAAAAGGGTTTAGGTCATGTTGAACAATCTGCAACTTATTAGCACTTTGCCTTCAATAGGTCACCTTTCATGGTATAATACTCTGTTTTCATTAACGACTGAATCCAAAAAGGCTATATTTTTAGAACTCAAGCAAAATATTTTACTGATATTATAAGCACAAAGATAAAGAAACACAAAACACTTAACTACAAAACTCGTTTCTTACACAAATCTGTCAGATTCAATGCTTTTCTCTTAAGGCAGTGATCATTACAAGAACAGCTTGTACTCTTTAAACTTGAAATGTTAGGTGTAATATTTGTTGTCCAGCCAGGAAAGAAAGGAGGGAAAAAAAGCAATAAACAAAAATAAACAGAAATTGCAGGCTTTGACATGTTCAATCTGGTCTACATCTCAGAATCAAGCACACCTGAGAAGAAAAAATATGAGGTAATTTAAAACTTAGTCTACTTAGATTTTAATAGATAAAACTATGCTAGATACCAGTTATATCAGATTTTTTATTTCTTTGTGAGTCTATTTTGTTTCAGGTTTGCTCAAGGAATATTTTTATTATTTATAAAAAGCTCCCCTCATATTTTGTAACAGCAGTTAATCTGAAACATAAAAACCTGACACTGTGCTCACATTTCTTAAAGACTATTCCACCATATGGACTTGTTATTATTTTTTTTTTTTTTGAGGGCTTGTACTGGTCCAGCCTCTTTTAGGACATGGTTTATATGGAGAAGTAATATTCTTCTCTATAGAAGGGAAGGAGAGGGAGGAAGGATAAGTAACCCCCTCCTGCTTCATCCTTTGCAAAAGTGAGGTAACACCTCTAACTCTTCTACCGTACAAAGTACGCTTGTTCCTTTAGGAGTAATGCATTACTTATTTTGACCAAACAATCCTCCCAGTTGGTGAGTCACATGCAAGCAGTTGCATTTGCATAGGTGCATTGATAGACACTTGTTCACTGTGGACTAAAAGAAGTACCAGTAGTAGATGAGACCAATCGTATCTGTCAGAAGAGAGAAAAGTTTAAATTCTCTACATCTCTGCTTCGTAAGTGCAGCCTGAAGGCAGAAATCAGTACTACAGACAGTGGCAAGGAATTTCAAGCACCAGCATTTTTCTTCCTTATTTCAGTGATGTTCAGGGGGATTTTAATTTTTTTTGTTTATTCTGGAATAAAATCTTGGAAGTTGATACACTGTCTCTTCCCTGTTAGTGCACTAACCATGACATAAAGGACACCCCCACACATTTTACTTCCCAAAACAATAAATATGGGGAGATATCCTCAGTTTTTTGCATCTCATGAAGGGAGCACAGGTACTGAAGGATAATCTACCTAAACCATGTTGAAGGAGATTTCAGCAACAGTCCTCAGCAATGCTCGGTTATCAGTAGGCTGAAGAAGCTGACAACATGCTGGTCCTCCTTCAGACCACCAGAAGTTTTGATCTGAGCACTGTTCCCATCACCCTCAGAGTCCTCTCTGCACCTGCTCCTCTGTGAGACTGTCTTTTTGAACGGGGTTGAGAAGTACACATGACTTCAGATTTAGCTAATCCCAATGTCACATGCAAAGCCAGCAGTTCTTGCCCTACTGGAGACACATCTCTGTTGGCATTCTGGCAGTATGTTTGCCATTCTCATGCCAGTGTCTCTCTCATATTGCTCATTCTTTGGATAAACAGACTGTGAATAAAATACACACAAAAGTTTAATATATGAACTACAGTCAAAAGTAGGAAATCTAAGGGTCGGTAGTCCCTAAGTAACACTTACAGTCACTCAGGAATCAGTCTTAGAGCTCAGAACTGGAATACATCCTACACTTCATGTTACCCCTTCCCCTTCCTTCTTCATCTTCTGAGAAATGGATTTCTGTTGCTTGTTTTGTTTTGATAATTATTTTTACATGCCCTATCAAATGAGTTATGAAAGTTCTGATTGAATAGAGCTATCAAATTTCCCTTGCTTTCCAAGCAAGTGCTCTTAGAAGAGGGAGGTAACTGGTTGATTTGGAGTGATCTACCATTCATAATTTCATCCCATTTTTAATTTACCTCAGTGACTTGTTCTTCTGTTCAAAATGCATTAGCAGTACCACTCCATAAAGGATCAGCAGTTCATTGATTAATGTTTTCCTTTCATGGTTTGTGGTTTGATTTGGTTGGGGGGCACTGTTGGGGTTTTTATCTGTTTGTTTTTTTAATAGAGCAGGAATCAAAGGTAATTTCAAATGTTAAATCCACTGTCTGAAACAGTAGTACATATTAATATAGTAAAATAGGTAATATTTATACATAAATTACATGCAGAATGTACAAATTTGAGCACTATATTAATGTCTGAGTGAAAAACAGGTAAGATGATTTATATGAGAGGTTTCTTTGTGCAGAAGCAGAATTTTAATTCTGTTTCCATTCTTAGTAGATTGGAAATGATTTTTCAGCATACTGTGGATTTTAACCAGTGTGTACATCCTTGCAAGCGATAATCATACACGTTTGGGAAATTACACCCATAAATGTTTTTCCATTTGAGAATCTTATGTTTTAAGTATTATGTTCAGCACATATTGGAAAGAAGGCTGCAGTTAATATATGGAAACATCATTTGTATTTAATCATGCAGTTGGGAGTAGTTATAGTAACTAAGTAGATGCAGACAGTTTAAAATGCACAGATTGTTACTGCAACCTAGCTTGCCACGGGCACTTTTTCCCTTTGATAGCTCAAGTGCCGAATAAATAAAGTACAATCAATGCTCAGAACTGGTCAAAAAAGCTGTTCCATGTAGGTTATGCTGTCAGTCCCATTAAATAAGGCCACACAGCTTAGCTATGATAGTGTGAAAACAAAGGGCATATGGGAGCTTTATTGTTGCCTTTTGCATGTTGTCTCTGGCATCCAGAGGGCACAGAGGCAATTTCACCAGGCTTAGCTGGGCTTCTCTTTGTGCCTGGGTGTTTTTTACAACAGATGGAAGCTGGACCAGGACATTTGCCATGTCTCCAAGCATCTGTGTGATGCCAGCTGCATGCGCGGGGTCAAAGGTGTGATGGGGTTGCTCTTGTACTGGGTCTCACCTGGCAATTTCTGTCCAGCACCTTTCTGTTCACACAGTGTTTAATCCAATGTTTGACAAATATTGGTAAATAAGCTTGTGTTTTTTCGGTAGTCATTCAGGGACTGAGTTTAAAGAAAAAATTATATTAAACTAGAACCTGAAACTATTTTCTTAAATGTTACCAATCTACAGACACAGACACAATAGTGGCCAAAATACAAATATATAGACCTTTTTTTCTTATTAAATTTACATTAAAACTGTTAGAATAAGGATGTTTGGTTGTTAAACCTTGATAAACTTTCTCAATACAAATTATACAAAATATATGCTGTTATATGTATATGTAATATGTATGAACACAGTATAATTTGTTGTAATATACTGCAAAAATGACCATCAGAAAAAAGCTGTAGCTAGAGAAATCTATCTACATGTACAGTACCATGCCTAGATTTTAGAGTCACTTATGGAAGCTTCCTATAAAACATTGAAACACATCTATGCCCTTATACTGTGGCAGAATTGTTGATACAAAATTTGCTGCCTTCCACATTATTGTTACACATTATGTTTGTTTTTCCTTCCCTCCTTTTCCAAGGTATAAATGAACTGCTTATGTGGAGTTCAGTAACATAACTGTACAAAATTAGTGACAAAGAGAAATGTCAGAGTTGATATTCCTGACACAGCCTTTTTAACTGTTGTTATGTCTTAGGTTTGCATATCAGAGATGGAATAATGCAGCAGTCCAAGATCCCAGGAGGCTCTCTCTACCATTGTCTTTTAGGTTTTTAGCCCGTGGCCTTGATTGAAAGGAGAGCTTCAATTGGGACTAGTCATTCATTATTATTAAAAAATGGGCATTCTGGCATGCCTTTGTGAGGAAAAAAATGGGAAAAAAAAAGGAGAGGAGTTTAAAATATTTGTTCTCTGTTCCTATGTAAAAACTTCTTAGATGGAGTTTGGCAGTTGATGTTGAAGTAGAGTTAGACAGCCTTTGAAACACTTACCTAGTTCACGAATATTATGGAGGATCTAGTTCACTGCAGTTTAGATTTATAGACAGCATTTTGCTTTTCTGTGATCAAAATGCCTGTACAGTTTCAAGGGCTTATCATCAGAGTTGAATCCACACAGAGCCTAACCTAAGAACAGCGAAGAAAAGCATACATTTGAAGGGCTTTGATGCTCCATCACATAGCCATTCGGTGGCTATAATGGAAGAGGAGTACATGACAGACTTTGGTCGTGCCTGTCATTCATAAATCTCAGTAACATATACCAAGTGTTCCAGATTTTACAGGGAAATCGTGCCAGTACCTCATTAGGCAGCAGAATGAACTCTCACCGCTTTAATCATGTACATTATTTTTCTTTATTCATATTACTGAAGACACATATATATATATGCTAAAATTGGATTATTTTCTTTTCAAGGAGATCTCTTTAATATATTTACATAATATGGAAGATGTTGTAATGGATCATAAGATGTAGGAATATTGATATGTTTTATACCTCTGGTTAAAGAATAAATATGTGCAGGCACTTACAGTTGAGAAGGAAGTAGAAAAAAAAAATTAATATCATATGCAGGATATTATTTTTCTTACTTCTTCAGTCTGAATAAGGTCCTTTTTAAAGCAGTTTGGAAAAGGATTAGGACTTGTAACGTAAATGTGGTTGAGAGAGTAAGTAGATTAGCCAGAAGCTAGGTGGTTTTGCCACTGGCCTCAGCAGAGCTAAGATTTTGTCCCATGGTCTAATTCTGTAGTCTTCCATCAAGAAAAATGCATGAGTATCAAATATATCAGAAGTGTTTCTGCACAGGTCATCACCAAGGCTGTGAACACACAGTAAATAAAAGAGAGAAAAGGGAAAACATTTTTTTTTAGGGAACGCAGTAATTCAGATGAGTGGCCATAGACAAATGCTGCTCTGTTTGACTTCCTCAATATCTTCATATGTATTTCTGGTAATACAGCTTTCTCTTTTGCAGCATATTATCCTTTCTTAATCCAAAAGCACATATTACTTCTATTGTTCTTTTTCTCTGTCTGAGATGAAAATTACCAACTGCATCGCCCATTCCTTGATTCTCATTTCTGTGCTTGGTTTTATACATTGCTGCATGGCTTCATTCTGGTGAATATGTGCTTTTATACTTTTATTTTTAATCCTTAAGAAGAATCTTTTCTTTTTATTAAGAATACATATTTCATCCCTGCATATTTCCCTCCTCTTTTACTCCCAATAATTCAGTCTACTATTCTTATCAAAACAATTAGAAGCATGCTTTTATTTCTATTCCTTTGATAAAAAATGAACAGTTAAATTATTTTAGCAGAGGAAAAATCTTGTTATGTAAAGGCTTTTTCAATTGTTTAATTAAGTGATTCTTTCTGAAACGCAAAACAAAATCTCCAGATGCTCATTAGTTATAAGAGTTACTAGGGATGTGCAAGTCATGTCCCACATTCCCTGATAATTCAGAGATTCATCTCTATTAAAGAAGTCCCCTAGCCTTCTCTTGATATCAGAAATCCTTTTGCATCCAAATATGTGTATTACATCTCTGTGGAAAGTGTGCGAGGTGAGAGGGTACGCAAAACCTTCAGAGAGGCAGAGTCAGGAGAGGGTGCATCCTTCCCTCGTGCTCTTCCCTCATTCTGTCCTGTCCCTCCCTGCGTGTCAGTGCCCAGCTGCAGCCCTCCTCACCAATATTTCTCTGTGAGGCCATTCAAGGACTGCCTTTCTCATTTGGTGTGATATTTTTAGCAGGCCTTATAGTCTCATCCTTGGAAGACGTCTGCTACATCTGCTCTCTGGAGGCAGCACACAAAAAAACTTGAAAAAGAAAAAAAAAAAGAAGCCTATATATTTGTGTGGTAGCACAAATAGAAGTGGTTGTTGGAGCCAAGGTTTCACTGTTCATCCACACAGAAGTGAGACTGACCCTTCGTCTTCCATCCATACTGGCTAGAAGGTTTCAGGCTGGTTGATATAGTCACCTAACCCACATCTATCTGAGTAATCTTTTAGGCCCTGCCAGTGCAGATGACAACTAAGCTTGCTAAGCCCCCACTTTAACTGAGATATGAGTGGTGCTAATTGCCTGCTCGTTGCCAGACTGTGCAATATGTTTTCCAGATTCCCTAAAAAGAGAGTGACTTGTTGGCTCAAAACTTCTTGTCTTCCTTCATCACTTCTAGTATTTATTATTATATTATTCTGCAGTAATACCTGGGTTCTAAATTAGGCCAGTGACTCAATAATTGGCAGTGTTTCTGTGACATTGCCACTGAAATGGTATGGCAGCTGATTTCTTCATCACTTTTATATAACCCACAATACACAGTCAGGTGAGGAATTTTTCCTCTTGAAGACTAAGCTCCAGGTTCCAGCCTTTTGTGAAGACTGTCAAGTTTCCCCTTTGACTTGAGTGATTGCTGACCTTAGATTCAAAATAGATTGTCACATAGGTTTTTTTATAAGATCTTTGGGATTTACAGCCAGAAATCTGTTTTAAAATGTGTTTTCAATCAAATTATATTGAGTAATCTGCCTATCTATTCTTTCTTAGATAATATTTTAAATTTTGTTTGTAAAATTTCTCCATTTCACTTCAGCGACAGATGTGCTGACTCCATGGAACAGAGCTATTAACATCCTCCATGACAGAGTTCTTGCATGCCTCACACAGCAGTCATTTCCAAATGGCTGAGGAGGTTTTGGAAAGCAAAACATTCAGACAAATGGTACCATTTTTAATCTTCTTTGATCTCCTGCACCATATGGGAGTTCATAGGATTCTATTGTTGATCTACAGGAAAAACATTGCTGGATTGGCTTGTTCACTATTTTTTGACTATTACTAGACTTAACGTGAGAAAATCAAAGTACTAATCCAATAAAGTTACTCATGAGTAGAGTTGCATCTCTCCCTAACAGGGAAACTTAAAAGAGTTGAGAAAGTTTTGTTGTGAGGCCATGTAAGGTATATCATGCATGAAAGCAAAATGAGGAGGAAGGAGTTATTCCCACCTGAAAGGGCTTTACAGTATAAAGCCAAAATGGAAATACAAAAGTTTCTCAATAACAAAAGAAAAAAAAAAAAAAAGAGAAATGGGAAATAGCATGGATAAAGTTACTAGAGATTGAGAGTAGATCATGTAATCAGAAAACAAGTTTATGATTCAGTGTAAGCATGTAAGTAAATCACTTTTCCCTCCCTCCCTCCAAGACTAAAAGTATATTTTGGGTATTTCTTCTGTAAAATATCTTCAGGCAAGTCATTAAAAGAACATTTTTTAAAAAAAGAAAATCCAGAACTGAATGGGGAGTTCTGAGATAGCATGAGATCCAATAGGGTCAGCCAACCACAAAAATGGAAAATGGTATAGAGGTTTTTGTCCTTTATCCAAGCATTATTTCCTTGTTTCATAGCTTCCCATGGCTCATGTGTCTTCCAGAAATACCACACATGATGCTGTTACTAATCTGTGATTTACTGCAGCTGCAGAACAATGAAATAATGTCCGAAAAAGTAAATGAGTCAGTGAACCACTTCTACAATACCAAGCACTACAGGTTGTTAGCCCCATATAGGAAATACCTAGCTTGAAATAAACAAAATACAAAGGAGACTTCCAGTAGAAGTTTGTCAATAGCTCTGTGACTCCAGCAGGGCCACCCCTGATGCCTGTGGGTTCCCTCTTACAAATTGTCATTGCCTCTCAAACTGTTTTGGTGCTACTGCTGTCCCCAGAAGAAAGAAAGGAGGGCAAAAGTAGTACAGAGTAGGCACTGCTGATGACCTTAACACTTAAAGGGAGCCACAATAAACTGGGAAGGTGTGCAACCAAAAGCAATGAAAGGCAAAGATTTTCTAAAATAAAGTAATTAGGCTGTGTAATTCTCTACCATAGCTATCTGCAATTATTTCAAAAAAGTGACTACGTGTGCATACCCTTAACAGGAATATTTGGTTATCATCATTTGTAACAGCAGTTTGGAATGAGAATCTTGAAGATCTGGGTACTGGCCTTTGGCAGAGATGGAGAGAACCTCATGATCTATCCATTCACATGATTTCTAACAAACCTCACCAGTCCTTAGGTCTGTCTCTATATCTCTGGGAATAACCAAATAAATAAATGCCTCATGACTGTCAGTGCCAGAAGGATACTAAACAGATGGGAGTTGTTTCCCTCAGAACACCTATTACCCCTTTGAAAATAAAAAATTATTAAAGGGTTAGATGAGACTGATTTGCCTTTGATGCTTTGTCCTGTTCTAAGAAAAGTTGGTTAGAAAGGTTAATAAGTAGACACACAACATGGATCAGCAGAAAGGTTTCAATAACGAGGCATACATTTAGGATGTTTTCCCTATCAGGGGCAAGTGAACAAGAAGTAAGTTTGTTATTTCATATTTTTAGTTTTTCATAGAGTATTTTTCTTTCTTGCTTTTGCTGAAAGTTTGCAAAGGGAAAAATGTTGCTTCTCCAGGAAGCTGGCTTTATCATTGTGCCAGATGAAAGTATTACAGTGGTAGAGTGTGTACAGTAGGTCCAATCAGTGACTAATGCTGCTTTATCATATTTTTTTAAAAATAAGATTGTTGCTCAGTTCCTCTGGAAATCATACAGAGGATTATCTGGATTTTAAATCAATATCAATAAATCTAGGGCAATTTGCTTGGAACATCTAATTACATTTCCCCTCCCACTAGATTTTCAGGCCAGCTTGTTACCTCAGGGCTTCAAATACCTTGGGATACATCTTTCTTTCAGAATTGTTCTCAATTAGCTTTGCATGCTTGCTTCAAGATCTTGGCAGTCCTAGGTGGCAAAATCTTGTATTAATTTATGGGGAGAACCATTCTAATAATAGAGTATATGTTTTTTCTGTGTTTTTTTCTTTTTCACAATGTGCAAGAGTGGCTTTCAAAACATTACAGGAAGGAACTGAGAAAGTTAAATTACAATTTTCTCTGGGAGGGAGGAAAGAAACCCAAATAACTAAAAACCAGCAACTTTCTCTGAATTACTTTGTTTAGACTACCATATCTAAAGCTAGTATTAGCATTAATCTAAACACCCATTCTGCAAATACTCTGTTGAAATTACTTTGGCTTTGTTGTGATGGAAATTAAAAAATTGACAGAGCCTCATCTGGTCAATTGATTTCTTCTACTGGTATTCATCTTCTCTTCATCTGGGGTAGCCAACAGCAGAAAGTCATCACAAAGACTACAACAACCTGTCTGCTTTCCCTTCTTTCACATAAAAGAGCTCCCTGGGATGAGATCTCTGAAAATTCAGAATACTTCCCCATAGGATGTGTGGGGAAGCCTCACCATGATTAAAGTTCTCTTTGTACCAGTTACAGCATTAGGAAAACCACAGGGATATCATTTGTCATCAAGGAAAGGGACTAGATACTATATATTTAAATGATATCTAGATCTGGAAAAAAATCCACAAGTAAAGGAGTGATGGAGATCTGAAAAGTTCTGAAAGGAAAGTCTCTTTGGAGCTATTCACTGTCTCCTCCAATACAGGAACTAAGCCACACCAACATGCTGCTGAGAAATTCAAAAGGAAAATATGGGAAATTTCTTATTTTGTACTTTGTTGTCACAGATAGTATGGAAAATAGCACAAAAGCATACACAGGTTCCAAATACCTGCTGAAGAAAAAAAGTTTTGTGCAAGACTTTTCAGTACAAAAATACCAGTTCTTGCTCAGGAACATCTCAAACTTCAGTCAGCTGTTTTCTGTAAATCTGTACTGGGGAGGAAGCATCATGACACATGTTCTGATCTCCATCATCTTCCCCAGATAGCTGATATCACTCACTGACAGAGACAGGATAGATAACTAGCTGGTCTGACCTGTTCCAGACATTCTTATATATTTTTATGTGAAATACTGGAACTGAAATATGTTCCTTGAAATATGCCCTCGTTTGCTTTTAAACACAAGGGTTTGAATGAGTGTCATCACTATAAGCAAGAAACTCCAGGATGTGCAATTAGGTATCTGTGAGCCTAAGGGAGAGCCTAGTGAATGATTCCACCAGGATTTCCGCACATGTTTTGTAGCATGGAGGTTGCGGGGGTGGGCAGGAGAGAAGAAGAAAAGTCAGAGTTTAAGGCTGGAAAGAATCAGCCAAGCACCTACACTGCTACACAGATAAACGTGTGTTAAATACAGTTATTCACAAATCAAAAATATGATTTTTAGGAAGATAAAGGTGGCCTATTGATAATTTCTTGGGTTAATAAAAATTACTGTTACAAAAACATATCATAATATTCGTGCCTTCAAATACCAGCTAGAGGCTGTTGAAAGACCTGAATTTGTAAGAGTGAGTCTGAGAGAAGCTGCTATATTTTTCCTACACATGCTCTTATAATTTGTAGCTAATCTATCTCTCAGTCTTATTTTTCTAAAAACTCTACTTCTTTCTCTTTGCTTCTTAGAGATGATACTTTTAAACATTTCTGTGACTCTTATGTATGTTTCAAATTTCTACCGTTCTTTCCAAACTGTGGGTTGCAAAATGGGTAGATGACCCCAATTACAACTTCATTCCACTTGTAAAATAGCCTCCCTACCTTTTACCTCAGTGATCCCTTTAGTGTGGGATGGGAATATCCTTTGGTGTTACAGTACTGAATGGACAGCTTGTCTTCTGTTTGCTGGTTCTGATGTCTAGGTCATGAAACTGATTCATTTTACCACAGTGGACCAAAGATACTATGACAGATATACAGTGCAAATGGAGAATTGATTCTATGCGAAATTTGGAGGGTGTTATTAGCTTGCAATGATGCCTTCTGTATTTCTATGTTAAAGTCAGCCCTCTAGACCAGTTGGTACAGCTCACTGACAGTCAGTAGTTTATAAACACCATTTCCAAAACTACCCAGAAAGTAAATGCCAAAAGCATAAACCACCATGGTCCTGAATGTGCATGAGCTAGTTACAGACTGCAGTGCATGCTAATCTAGATTCCTAAATGACTACTTTCGACTTCTAGTTTGTAGATTTTTTCTAGGATCCTTGAGAATACAGCACTCAAAAAAAAATGTGCTAATTAGGTGCCTCATACCACTTGGTGTTGCACATGACTCATCTACAAACATATGCACAACACGAAACTTTTTAATGTCTGAAGGCAGATGTTTTCACCACAGCTCATCAGTAATGTGACATAGTTTATCAGCAAGGGTATAATATAGTAATTCTGCTAGCACCTGAACAGCCACCAAGTCTATTTGTATCTGAATGGCAAGGCCTTAACAGGAAGCATAATTTGCACCCAAGCTCATCAGAACCTGAGGAGGAGTGAGGGGAGCATCCCTGCCCATGGGAGTGATGGGGGATAGGCGCACTGTCCTTCTATGTTAGCAGTGAAGCAAGACATGTTTCACAAAACATTGTTCAATGTTTACTAAACCAGCAGCAGTGAAGGAGACAAGGACAGAGCATTGAAGCTCTGAGTTTCACTTCTCTTGTAATTATTGCTAGCTGTTGACTGTAAGTCAAGCAACAAGCTCAACACCTTGATGGTACCTGTAGAGTTTCTGAATTTCTTAGGAAATAAATTGTTGGAGAAAGCCTGGTGGGAAATATGGACAATTCATAGGCAGTCAAGTTTGCTTTTACTCAACCAAGAGTATTTCTAAAAAAATAAAATTAAAAAGGAGTTCTATTCAGCTGCCTGTAAAATTTCTGCCATTTTATTTGTCTTTTCTGTGGATAACACTGCACACTGCAAAGAAAACGAAGTACTGAAAGAACTACATGTCCCTTCCTGCAGGAGGAAAACATGATCCTGGCTAACAGGGCATACTGGGAAAATGGAAGTTGTCAAGAAACTTGTTTTGAGGTTGCCAACCCTTTCTGCCACAACTTCAGTCCTCACCAGCTCTAGCCCTCTGTCAGCACACTGGTCAATTCTTAATTGCACATTGGAATGTAACATGCACTTTTGACACAAGAGTTTAATTTAATGAAAAGGTTTGCTCTCTTTATGGCTAGAGAATGTCAGAGGTGCTCTTTGCATAGACACTGGATTTTTTTCAACTGGTTTACCAACATCTATTTGCTATTTGTACCTAGGGGATTTAGGAAAAACACAGTTCCTGACACAGTTACCATGAAGGACTAATGTTCATAAATGCCAGGTTGTCAGTTTCATCAGGTCTAAGCAACTGAAATAGAAGGTGCTTTTTAATGCTACCCCAGAGTCAATTAAAATACAGTAATGCTGACATCTGCAGAATACAGAATGATCAAAGTAAAGAATGCCCATACAGCTTCTGACATAAAAACAGTGTGTTTGGCGGCAGAGTGACACAGTGTAACAGGTCAGGTAATTATGAGAAAATCTATGATGTATCTGTTGCAATTGCTTAGCTTCTTTCCATTATCAGAGCCATCAAACAGAACAGTGCTCTCACTTCTCCTGATGGATCGTAAAGCTAGTGACACCCTCGCTCTCCTGATACAGATGGCATCTCAGGAGCAGCTGAATTAATTTGACAGTAAATAGATGATAGCAAGTGCTGTCTTCTCTCTCTCTCTCTTTTTTTTTTTTTTAAATATTATTTTTTTAATTGCACCAAGACAGCTTTTAACACTTCTGGGAATACCTAAGAAAGCCTAAGCTATGATTAGCAGTGTGCCCTCTTCTACTGTAAGTCCCTTCCAAGGCATTTGCTGCTGTTTTATTTACATGAAAATTGCTCAATGGCAACAAAATTTTATTCTCCCCCATCTCCCCACCCTAACCCTCAGTCTGAACTATGTGCATTAATTAATTTTTGCCTTGATATGTTTATTAAATTAATGAAGGAATCTGACAGATGGGTTTACATGCTTAGGGTACAGTTATGCAAAAGTCATGGGTGTATTTTAGATGGCTGTACATTTTCTGCCTCAGAAACATTATAATTGGCCTAATGGATTTTCAGTTATGTGCATTGGCTTTCTCCCCTCTCTGAAGCAGACTAATTACAGCTTTTTACATTAAATTCTAATAGATGTCCATTTATCTTCTCTAAATTATCACAATAATTACAGTAATAAATTAGGCATGTAACTGTCATTAATCTAAACAATTTTAAGTGGTTATCATAGCAGCACAACACAGACTCTGTTTCCTAAGTGTGTATTCAAATATGTTTCTAACTGTATAACTGTTGTATGGGAGGGTCTCAATTCTCAACAAGCTGCAAAACCCAGAAGGCAGAATGCAAGGAGAGAGGGAAGGAAGGGGCTTTGGGGGGGCATGAAAATGGGAGGACAGAATGGAGTGAAACAGACAAAATTTGAGGGACCACTGCATACAATCAACAATGTCTGAAGAATTGTCTTGGGCAGTAACATCCTGGCAGATCTCAGATTCAATCAGTAATCCATGACTGTTTTTTTCCATCTCATATAAAAATGTGTTGCAAATGTTTCTTTACTCAAGAACACCTACTTGAAATTATAGCTGGCTGAAACACAAAATTTTACCTTTCACAGAAATTTTGGCAGAGACAACTTGGTTTTGTTTCTCACTTAGCACAATTTCCAGTTATTCAGAATACATCACATAATGGAAATTCTGAAAAATTTCATGGAGGAAACTCATGTGATCACTGCTTTTAAAGTAAGACCATTCCTTATTTTATCTTTTCCTCCACAGAGAACTAGTGAGGGAAAAATTGACTAGACTCTATTCAGCTTTATAATTGCTCTCCAGCAGAAAGCTGAGGCACTGACTTGCTCATTCCATTCTCATTGGTAGCTGCCAGGCTTGTAGGATTCAGGCTTGGGACAAATGCCTTTGCATCCCTCTGTTTCTTCCCTTCCTCCCTAGGCATCTGGACTTCCAAATCATCTGGCTCTCCGTGTGCCCGAAACCCAGGCAGATGGACCCTTCACCAGCCGCGCAGTCAGAACCAAGTCTGCCTCAACAGCAGTTCAGGCAGGACTGTGGCAAACTCAGAGCAACACTCAGATCACTCCCTGGCTGGGATGGATGTTGGGTTCTAGATTCTTACAGGTGTGCTGTTCCCTGCTCCACAAGAGGTTGCAGCTAGTGTGGCTATGCCTACATTAATGCCCAGCCATGCTGATGTGTTATAAAGAAAGGCCATGGTTTAGGAGGATGACATGGTCAGGACCTAGACACTCTTCTGGGGAGACAGCCAGCCTGACTGTTTGAAAATGTAAAATTCATGTTCAAAGCAGCAGCTCCTTCACAACTGCAGATTCATGAGGATGGGTGGGAGCATAAGAGTTTGCTGCCCTGGCAAAACTCTGGACAGCAACATACTTGTGTTACCACCTGTGGGGACATATGGACACCTTTCACTGTTACCACAAAGAACCTCTAGGCTCTTCCTCTAATGCAAAGCACTGCTGGTTCAATTAAATGCAATTTCTTACGGCACCTCATCTGCCTGAGTACTTTCCAATCAGCTCCATTGAAAATACTTTTCAGTAACATAAAACACTGGGGTATTTTTATCCTGCAAAGGGGAAAAATATTTAGATCTGTGTTGTCAGCTCTGCTTCATTATCCCAACATGTAAAAACAGAGGCCAGAAATTATGTAACACCCGAAAACAAATTTGTATGTACTGAATAATTATATATTTTCAATTATCAAAATATTAACCATTAAAGATCCTTATATGGTACATATCTATGAAGCTTTTGGCTGTTTTTGTCACAAGAGAGCACAATGGAACACAATGGCAATGTGTTTACACAATGTTGTGTAAACATTAAAAGCATTAGAATAGTGAGCTTTGTACAAAACTCTAAATTTTAAAGTGCCTGTGTTGCAGTTAAAGTGGTCTTAGAACATTGATACTACATATATATATGTGTGTGTGTGAGAGTATTAAATAATATCTGCAGCTTTCCTGAGCACTAAAAGGGAACAGCTAATGTGCAGTTTGAATTGAGTTTCAATATATAAAAACACTTACTACATTTTTTTATACTTCTTCAAGATGAAAAAGAGTCACCAACATTTTTCCTAGTGACTAAATCATTTTGCAAATTCAAGCTGGTCTGTGAATTTAGAGAGGTTTAAATTGGTAACGCTTAAAATAATAGCACATTGATTTGTGCAGCTCTGCAGTGGAATTCCTCTGGAAGGATGTATGACCTCTCCATTAATATGAAATGAGCTCCTTGTGATACCTTAATGAATATGCAGTGTCCCCTTAGTGACATGAGTAACATTTGAAACCTTTATGCATTTTCAACGGGCATTCACCTTAGCTAATCCTCAGAGCAGGTTCATTCATAGTCATATTTCCTGTTATCTGCTTACAAAGTTAAGATGTTCTTACAGTTTGAAATTTGTCACTTACTCCAGAAGAAGAAGGAAAAGAAGGAAGCAATGGCTTTAATAGGCAATGTGCCAGGATAAATGGTCCCTGCTGTGCATGTTAGATTTGATGCAAGTGTTCTTTCTGTAGATACTACTTCCTGTACAGAATATTGCAGCCTTATGGCAACCTTTGTCCTTTGTCTTGATGATTGTATGAAATATTAATCTCCAAAACAGTAATGCTAAAAAGAAGCATTCTGCAATGTATCTGGTGACTACAGCTGTGCACAAGGATTCAGATGCTTGGTTGTCTGCACCACAGTCTGAATGGGTACGTTTTTCTGTGTTTCAGCTCCCTCACTTGTCAAAGAGGAAACATCATTGTTAACTGAGTCCTGGGGGGTTTCTGCACCCTACCTAGATAAGCTGGTAAAGCACACTGAGTCCATGTGGGACTGGGTGGTAAAGCTTTCTGATTATTCTATTGAAAATACTGGACATAGAGAGAGCAACATTTGAATCACCATAACAGTGAACACTGAACAGCTTGACCTAGGAAATACTTTCCAGTCTTGCATTCTTGGAAAGTTGTTGCACTTATTGGTCAGGCTAATTTAGTGGGTTTCTGCTTGAAGGTACATCCACAAGGATGTATTTGGGAGGCTTTGGGAGGCTGACAGTCTCACAGTTAATTTTCAATTTTTGGGCTTTGACAAAGATCAAAGAATGGGTACAAATTTTCTTTATGTCCATTGATAGTAAAAATTTAAAGATATTTTTAGGGATAATGGGAAGAAAAGCCAACAGGTTTTTGTTCTGCATATCATTCGTGGAGAGTACAAAAAGCTGTTGCAGAGTCATCCTACTTGTCTCTATATGCCAAAGAAACACATCAGACAAGGCATGTTCTATACTTACATATCCTACATGAGTCAGTTGCCTTCTGTAAACCCTTTTACACTCTAAATAATGTAGTGAGTACATCAGTTGAAGGAAGTAATGCCATTTGCTACTTCTAGTGGTGGGTTTTTTTCCCCCACCTGATGGTCTTTACCTTCTTACATCTACAGTTGTTTCTTTTTCTCTTAAAAAAAAAATAAACAAAACAACCAACCAACCAAAATACCAACTCAATTTATCGTGTAAGTTTTTGGTGCGTTTTATTGCTCTCCATAAAGCCTTCTAAAGCCTGGTATAGAAAGCAGAACAAAGAAAGGGAGAAGGAAAAAAGGAATGAGATATGTTTGGATTTTTTTCTATTTTTCCAGCAGTCCAAAGCTTACAACAACCATTCCTGCTTATATGGCTCTATTTCTACATTGTTTATAGCCAATGGACACAGGGATGAAAGGCATAAGTAAAGGGAGAGGAAAGAATTGCATAATTAACTTTTAAAATTAATTCATGACCCAGTTAAAAGGACAAGGAGGGGGTTATTAATTAATTAAGGTGGGAAACCCTGTGGGCATGTGAGATTTAGAAAGTTTTAACTTACCAGCCAGGTTAAAAGGCTTTCTAAGGGTGCACTCAGAACTCAGTGAATCTGAAATGCAGTTAATGCCAAAAGAAAAGGTGAAAATATATTGTAAAGGTTTTTTCAAGGGGAATAAATCTCTAAAAGACTGAAAATTAATTAGGCAAAATTCTGACATATGTTTCATCAGAGTTTGAAAAAGAGCCCAACCCAGTTCTCAGTTTTTAAAAGTCTGCTTAGCTCTATTGAGCACACTGGATGCTTGATGCTATAGAGACTTGGACCTGAAACATGTTTTTAAAATCTTCTCATGTCCTAACAATTTCAGCAGAACTGATGGATTAACAGCTATAGCAAAAGTAGCAATATCTGATATTACTCCAAGTGAACATTTTGACTCTCTGCAGACATTATAGACTTTCTTTACAGATGTGGCACTTCTCAATCAAAACACATTTTAAATTGGCCATCATGGGTTCCCTCTTTGCTCAGGTATCTGTGGCTGCAAATGTCCATTTACTGTAATATTTGTCTTTATCATCTTAAAGCCTCACATCACCCCTGCTGCTTCCAGCATATTTCCAGGTACCTCAGGGTAAAACTTAGCATCTAGGTGAGGTCAAGAAGTCCTCACATCTTGTTTTTTCTTTCTACTTTTCTTTTTTTTATATTTTGATGCCATTGAGGTTTGTAATGTCATTTTTTAAGTCAGGGATAAACCTTCCATGAACTTGTGCCACAATCAACAACAAACATGTTACTTAGGAGTTTTTTTATGAAGTTATGAAAATAAATGCTTTTTCTTACAAACGGTATTTAAAGGGGACTGCATGGTTTACTACTTGTTTAGTTAGCCAGTCTTATATTTCAATTATCTAAAGATAGATATCAAGGCTAATAATTTTCCGCTGACTTTAAATGCCACTTTCTTTTATTAGCTGGTACTGGCTATGTGTCTCTGTCTCATTGGTGTTTGACAAAATCTCAATCATTATTCAGACATTGTCAGAAAAGTTAATTAAGCAGTAAATCTTATTTTCCAGTTGCCACCTTGGAATAGTAAAGATTTGAAAAATTCCCCAAACTAATAACCAAAAGATGTCAGGCAAAGTGATGTGAAAGTGTTACTACAAACTATTTGAAAATTAGGGGGAAAAGAAAATTATGATTACGAAAGCCAAGCCATTGCTAAGGGTATTTGGGTCTCTTTATGCACAAAAAAATGCCCTACTAGCTGTGCTGCATTACTGCTCCCTAGACAAGCAGCAATCTTCATTGCCTTATGATTCTCTTTTTTTTTTTTATCATACTGAAGCATTTTGGTGTGAGAATTTTAAAATTAAATCTCCTTATTGTGCAGGCAGGATGTCCAGATTTATTCTATCAAATGCCACAGAAACAAAGGGAACAATCCATTTTTCCTGATAGAAGCCAACAGTTCGTAAGAGGTTTGAGATGAGTGTAAGGATACAATTTGCCTAGAGAGTGCCTGAGGATCAAGACAACCTGACTTTCCACGGAATGAGTCTGTCAGCTGGCATCTTGCAGTAATTGCTTCCCATGGCAGGACCTTACCAGCCAAGGGAGGACTGCTCTCGTCAACCCAAGAATCAATTTCTACAGTAGCTGAATGATAATTGTTTGCTAAGGCTCGGGGAACTTGTTGCCAAGCCTGAAACGGGGGTTGGAGCTATGATTGGCACTCATTAACCCAGGATTTGGATTTGATCATTTACCTTAGTTGAACAGTGTGCTGGGGTAAAGAAGGGAAAGGACTGCAGAATGTTCTTTTGTTTTGAAGAATCAAATGAGATCAACTGCAGAATCGGTATCTGAATATCAAGCCTGAATTCATAACTGTCTTCACTCAAAGGAACCAAATAGCAGGACTAGGTGGCAATTTGAATGCTTTCCTTCAAGAACTAACATCTCTTTGGATTTTTTTATTTTCTGGCAGATACTTCTGCTTGAGTGTTTTGTTCATTATGATCACCAAATCCTGATGGTTGATGTCCTGAAGTTGGAGTGCTGACTTACATGCAAAGAGAGTGGGAGAAGACTTGCCAGGGGTCCAGAAGACTAACATCTGACTTCCATAGTCAATCAAGTGCTTTTGCAAAAAATAGTCACCTCCGTCTATCCTCTGTTGCAGACATTTATGCACTGAAAATTTAGCTGCAGTTGGGCCCTAAAATGTTTTTTGGGTTGCTGTAGGGCATGTTCTGATCCTCACTGAACTCTGCCTGAGTCCCTGTGACACAGCATTTTTTCAGGCAGATGCCTTAAATGTGAGTTAGAGGATCAGCCTCTGATACTGCCTTTACAGTAGTCTCTCCTAGTGTTTCTTGATTATTTATGTGACCTTTCAAAGTCTATTGACTGACATGTTGACATTTTTATTTCTGTATCATAATCAGTCTGTTGGTGCTGGTTCAGGGAAAAGCACAGGGCAGTGACTAAGTGGACAGTATGGCATTTAGAAGACTGCTTCAGAGTCATGCTCTCTCAGGAAGTCCATATATCATATTTAGTAACTACCAATGTTTTGGGAAATTCCGAACCAAGCTTAATTATTTTACTCTCAATGTACGTGTGCACTACCAAAAAACAAAAAAAGTCTATTTCATGACTCTGATCTCACCAAGGCTGTTCCTTCCAGATCGTTGTGTGTTAGGGTCTTGGAAACAAGCAAACCTGTTTCAGTGTCTGGCAGACAGAATGTGGCCCAAGGGTGGCTTTCAGTGGCAGCTCTAAAGAGTTTTAGCTTTTGGAGATCTCAACAGAAACTCTTGCAGCTTGCGTGACAGCATCTTTATGTGTGTATAAAGCAATGGAAATTAAAAATAACAATATTGTGCATAATCTGAACAGTAGAGTTTATTTGCTATCAAAATAATACTCACAATATAAGGGTATTCAGCTGTTAAGTGTCAGAACCCTCCTCAAACCAATCACAAAAGACCTATTGTAACTCTCTCCTTTGTGACCTTATTAGTGACCACAAGCTGCCTCATGCAGAGTCCCATGACACTCAGCAAAAACAAAGGGTATGGATCCTGCAGAGACAAGAAGGATGCCCTCTCTTGCATAACCTCGCAGCACTGGAAATGCAGCAAGCTTGTAGCTCTTCTGTGCAGTCCAGGTTTGCAGCTCCTTCCATGCCTTGTTTGGGTGCACATTAAAACTGGCTTAGTCATCCTTATTTTTAATAGAAAGGTCTAGGGGACAGTTTCATCATCAAATGTAAAATATCTACTCAGCTGTTGCCTTATTCCATGCCTTTCATTTTTTGCCTATCAATACATAGTTTGGAGTACTTTTTCAAAACTTTCCATTTCCAGGAAGCTCTAAAACTTATCAGGCAATAGTTTCCATTGCATTCTGCATACAAACCTGGTTATTCCATTTACACAGCATGGGGCAAATAGATACGTCCCTTGTAGTCCCATAGCAGATCATTTGTGTCTTCAGTGGCAGTAGTACCAGGGTATTTGGATGTGAATTAGGAAGTTAGAATAACTAATCACTAGATATACAAGGTAGAAGACAAACATCCTGCAATGAACCAGCCCAAAGAAGCCTCCATCTTAAAAAGGACTCCCCTGTAATATGTCCTGATTTGGGCTGGTTCATGTAAAATGCTGGATGACTTGAGTGGAACAGGATAGGTTCAATAGCTTAATAGATCAGAATTCCTCAGAAACTGCAGACTGATTCTTCAGCTCATGTGACAATTATATCTCAATTTGATCACAGGGGAATACATTTCCTCTTTTCTAAGAGTTTGGACATTACACGCTATCCCTTCAGAGCAAGTCTACCTGAAAATCAATGTGAACAGATGTCAAGTTACAGAAACCCAGCATTGCAATGGGTTTGCATTCAGATTCAACTGGGGGAAAGCAGCTTTGTAAAAATGCCAACTTTTCTAAGATTCACAGCCAAGAAAGGTACATTAAATGAATCTTGCACTTTCAAAAAGCTGACATTCCTTATTAAACCAGTCCCAGAAGAGCTCATGTCCTTTAACTAGAAGTATGTATTATCTAAGGTACATGATTTTCCATCTCAGTCTAGAGACTTATATGTGCAATATATGCACAACAAATGTAAACAGAAATTTTATGTCTGACTTACTTTCTTATCCATTTTCCAACTGGTTATATGAACTGCTTCTTCTTATAGAGCAGATATGGTGGTTTACAATAGATCTGGATTATGAAAGGCTTGTTCCTTATACTGCAAGAAACACTACAAGCTGAGTTCTTCTGATCATGCATCCAATGGTTTGTATAAAACAACTAGCATGACATGCCTCTTTGATGTGTCAGACGTATTTAATCTGTAGGCCTGATATTTTCACAGAACAAAGACCTTAAATAAGTATCTTCAAAGGATCTGTGGGCTTCCTGCTGTTCTGGAGGGGTATTGCCTATCCAGAGAGGAAAGAGGAGTGACACCAGGTCCAGGTAATTTGTCTTACACTGTGAGTTTAAGATCCATGAAAGGAGAGAGAAGAAACCAAAGTCCCCAAAGTTATGTCAGAGTGTTGCCATGGAAACATTTTGGGACAATGCTCCATTTTGATGGCTGGTTTGGAAAAAGTAATAGCCTCTCACCTGCACTCTTAGTTTTGTTGGGACTACCTCTCTATTCCCAGCAGGCAGGCCTGTCTCTCAGAAGCAGCTGTATTTTGAGGGCTATATTATGTAAAACAATGTAGAAACCAACTTCTGTGTCTTTCATGCTCCTGCCTCTAATCTGCTAGTGGAAAGCAAAGTGGCACCGGTTATCCCAGAGGTACATTTTTCAGTCAATAAGCATTTGCATTCCATACCTTTATTTTCCACATTCTTCTAGAATTACAGGAACCTGTGCTATCAAATAACTTATACAGACTCTGAATTATGTAACTCACTAGGATGAGAATAAATCTCTGCACACTACCTTGAAAACATTAAGTTTAAAGTGAACATTATAGTATCAAAGTATTGCACAGCCAAGGGTCTTTGAAGATTAAATTTATGAAATATGATGAAATTAACAAAATTAAACCTTGTGCTTTCTTTGTTCTTGAATAGAACATCTTACATCAAGGTCTCTATTTGAATGCCCTCACACAATACCAAAATAACAATGTTAGGAAAAAACTCCATCAAGTTATATATTTTGTGGTTAATGGATTTTGCTGTGTTTCATTTCAGAAGAGCAGTTCAAGAAATTCTTTCTAGTTTATGTTCTCCTTGGGAGGATTCCTAGTCCTAAACTTGTATTAATTTTCTTCAGTGTCTAAATCATCCTCTGTACATAGGCCTCCATCTATATAATTGGAAATCATTGCAGTTATTGTGCATCTCTATCTCTTCAACCTTCTGCTGCACCCATAACCCATGACATTCTATCTCTATTCATGTTTGTCATTGCACTCTCCTGTAATGAGATGCACTAGAGAATGTATCACCATCTTAATTCCTATGGGCTGCCTAAAAAGAGGATATAAAGTCAGCTCAGATATGGCTGACAGCAAACGAGGTATTTTCCATCTCCTCAGGTGTTGCAGGTGTCATTTAGAGAAAAACCTCTTATGGCCACAGTGAAGCAAGAGAAAGGGAATTGGCTGTAAATCAGGACTGTTTCACTAGCAGTGAAGTGATTCCATGGTGCAGCCCCAGTAAGCAATTAATGACCACCTTAGCCTCATGGCATGAACACCTTATAACAATTGTGGCTTTTTCCTGAATGACTAGCCCAGTCAAATTGACCTCAAAAATGATAGCATTTCCTCAGGAAAAGTTTCTCAGGACTTAGAACAACATTGATTTAAAATGTAGATCAATATCTCATGAAGGTTTTTTTTCCTGTGAGAACTTATGACTTTTTCCAAATTTTGTGTGGGTGCATCTGTTAGTGTCCCCTCCATATAGTGGATTTTGAGTCAGCAGGACTTAAACTGTCCCTAGTTGCAAAAAAACCACATAGCTGCATGAGTGAAGTGCTGAATCTGACCTTAGAAGCCCAGCTGGCTTGTGTGCTCTTTGGAGGATATTTTTATTCTAACAACGCTTATTGTTTTCTTTAAGCATATAAATCAATTAATGAAAAGCCCTCCATTTACACTGATGGTTATTATATCACTGTAAAGTGTGGTGTTATCAGCTTGGCCCCTTCACTGTTGTTATGTAGTGTTATGACTCTTGGGTTGAAGATAGCTTGTCTCCTTTTGGCTTAAGGCACAAAGATTCATTCGATGCATCTCTCCATGGACAGCTGTTTACACATGGGTTGTGCCTAAGGAAAACTAGGCCTGTGGAATTCCTAGTTTTAGCTGATTTTTATTTTGATCACCCTCTTCAATTTCTGCCCTTCTGGCTGTGAATTACCAGGTAGCAATCCAACCTACACCAGCTTTTATGATAGTGCTATAAGCACGCAGTGCTTCTTTATTCCTCAGTGGTGAATAGTTCTCTGCTTAATAAAAAGTCCACACCACTGTTCTCAAGTCATTTACTATGAATAAAACTCATTTCTCTTTATTTTGTGGTATAGGTTCCTTACCTCTTCCATAACTCAGGAAGTAAACTCTGGAGCTGGGCCATGGGGACATTAATCCCATCCTTATTGCAGAGGTGGTGGTAGTGCGATCAGATCAACACAGAGAGGGAATGATGCTGTCTGCAGTGCCAGCCCTGCTGAGCTCACTGCAGTGCCAGCAAGGCCATGGCACCAGAAAAGCCAAGGGAGCACAGGGGGTCATCCTCGCCAGCACTCTGGTAACACGTCTCTGCCAAAGGACCCAGAGCATGAAATCTGCCCTCTGTGTGCTCCCCGTGGCCTGTGAAAAGGAAAATAAAGGCCTCACTTGATTTTTCTTTTTGTTAGAAATCACAATGAGGCAAACTCTTCGAATACAGACTATGTGAGGAAGATTTAAATGTTTGGGAAGGGTTGTATTCTAGCACATATCACTGGAAGGCTGCCAGAGGCAGCCTGGAGCTAGCGAGGAGAAAAGTGTTTATTGCGGTCAGTGTGGTAATATTGAGGGCAGCAGAGACAGGCCAAAAGGAGACTGAAACCAAAGCAGCTGAATGCAGAAAGTACACAGAAATTATAATCTAATAATGAGCCTCTGAGAAGGCAGGCATGAGAAGGAGATGCCTGACCTGTGGAAAAGCTCAGGTAGCTAATATCAGGCGCCTGGCAGAGGCAGAACAGCAGCTGTGGCAGGGGCAGTGATTTGTTGCCAACCTTCACACTAGCAACAAGCGTGGGGGCAAAGGGTCCTATCCATACACCTCTGGAGCTGCTTAAAAACTCTGACCTCAGCATCTTCCCGACTCTGACTGAACGTGCATCTGACAGCAGGCAGAAATGTTCTTCTGTGTTTTCCCTGCAAAAGAGGTTTACAGTTATTTTTCTGCTTCCTTGTAGTTGCCTTAGTTCCCTTCTTTTCTTTTTCTCTTTTTTTTTCCCTCTTATTTTCCCCTTTGTAATGGAGGAAAAAAAGGTTAGATTAGAAAACTTCAATTAAGCCTTTAAAAAGACCATCTGCTGAATGCTGACTGGGGTTTCATGTAAACAAAATGCCTGTGCTGGTTACAAACAAATGATCTTATCTATTGTATTGTGTTACAAATTAAAATTAGATTAAGCCACCTACATGGTACCGCCGCTGAATCTTAAATTTCTTATGGAAACTGAATGTTTGCTGCAAGTATTCATTCGGCCTGATGAGAGCCTCATTATTTTTGTACCAGCAGTACACACTGGGTATAGCATAATCAAAGCCTGGGGGTACGTATTAATTATCCTTTTGAATAGTGATGAAATTTTAAAAAGATCTCCTTTAGGCTCACATCATCAGCAGATGAAACAAAGCTTTGCACAGCTTGTGAGCAGTGGCTCACATGTGTTTTTACATCTGTTCAGGATATTTCAATTTGAAGCGCAACAAGCCAAGTCTGGGATTAAAGACCTAGAGAAAGAGGGGGGAAAAAATCTGCAACAATAACCAGGCCCCTCCCCTTCCTGTCTTCAGCAAGAGGGAGAGCACCTTCTTGGTCATAAAACCTGGCTCCATTTTGCTGTTGCTTTTGGTGGCAATGGTAATGCTATTTAGAAGAGGGGTTTGATGCTGTGAGCCAGTGCATGGCCTTTGGGTGCTAGGGCTGATTTTAACCTGTCACCTGTTCTTGTCATCTCACTGGTTCTCATTTAGGCTGCCAGTACAAGTGGCTCTCCTGAGTTTACTGATGCTTCCTTCTCTAGTGTGGATTGCAGTCTGGTTAAAGTCAATAAATGCTTGTGCTCTCCTCGACTCCTGCAGATCTATATTTGTGAGCTAGTGAAACAAAAAGGGAAATGGGGATGTCCCTTGTCAAGAGGGTTATGTCAGCCTCTTCAAATGGTGTCAGCATGCACCATAACTGCTTTGCTGAAATTTAAAAGGATCAGTTTGAAATACTTTTTAAAGCAAACCTGCAAGCCACAGATTGCACAGGTTAAGTTCTACTGTGATGAGTAAGAGGAAAAGCGGTCAGTCAGAATGGAGATGTATTAGCTTCCAGTGGGAAAGGATTGCTGTGGTTCGGTGCTCAATCAAAGGACTGGATTCTCAGGCAGCCATAGAGCTAGAGCCCCTCTGAAGTCTGCATGAACTCTGACTTGATAGATGTTTAAAGATCAAGCTGACCATGTTTACAAGCCTGTACACATATTGCTATTTAGTGGGTCTTTGTTTCATATTTTTTGCGCTGCATCTCTTTCAGCAAAATGAAAATAAGAGAAACACAGGTAGAACAGGAATGGAATCAGTGCTGTTGACCAGACATGAACTTAGATCAGGTGCTTTTTAAAAGTTTATTCATTTTTACTTAGCCAAGCTGGCTAAATTTTGCAGTGACATATGCTATTTATATATTTATATAAAGACACATCTTGACTGCTGCCTAGAATGACATACAGAGCTTAATTTTATCAATGGACTTGAGAGAAAGTGACATAAATAGCTAGCAAATAATCTCTCCTTTACAGGTTAGACACTTCAGGTTTTATGACAGATCAGAATTATTTTAGGTAATTGTCTTGAAAGTACAAAGAGAAAACACCAGAGGTAAGCTATATAATTATATAATTATTTAAATTCTTATTTCTTTGGCCATTTATGGCAGATTTTATTTTAATAAAATTTTATTTTTAATAAAATCTTGTCAAATGATATAATTTATAATTCATTTAGTGGGTTGAAGCTGGAAGAGTTGTAGAAATATAGAATTAAAGAATGTCCTTCTGTGGTCCATTTTGGGATACCATAAGCATCTCCCTTTTTGTGTATGTGGTAAAACAAGCAGGACTCAGGGAGGGATCCCAGACTTGCCAGAACCTCTATTCCCTATGGGCCAATTGTGTAGTGCCAGGGCATAACCACCTATTCAGTGAGAGCACAGTTATGTTCACAAATCACTAGTGAAGGATGTAAGCCCTTTTCCACTGATGGGATAAAAGTGAGCTCTGTGTAAGTAGGGACTGGTGGGAGAAGGCCCTGAATACTTAGGGAAAAAAAAAAAGGATGCTGTCATTATTAAAAATTAATTATGCTAATGAGCTGAAGACTACACTCCAAGTTGTGTGGGTTTTGGAAGCTAACAGCTGTTGTGGCTCTTTCTCTGCACTCAAGCCTACATGGCCTGTCATTTGCTATTCCTTATAGAGTCCAGAGCATGGATCATAAAAATATAAATATGGATATATGCTTAAAAACATGATTAAAAATAGTTACTGCTTATGGACAGTAGCCAATTTGCCAATATGAACAAAAGAAGTGCTATTTTTAAAAATGCAGCATGGCATATAATGGGCAAGCGTGGAAAATTCAGATAATGAAATTTTTTTCAGAGAGAAAAATGGCTGAATGGTAAAATCTGCCTTCCTATGCAATAAAAGGTAACCAAAAGTTTTTGGGGTTTATTTTATATTCTAAAAAAAAAAAAAAAAAACAAATAACAAAAAAAAAAAAAAAAAAAAAAAAAAAAAAACCACCAAAACCTTGCTTGCAGGCTGAGGCTTTGCATGCCAAGTTTGCCAAGTTTCAGCCTAAAGCGAAATTTAACAGCTGAGTGATAAACCCCTAAAAATAGGAGTTTTTAATGAAAGTGCTGACACAGCTATATCTATGATAGTAAGAGTGGCACAGCTATAATTAAAAGCACATAGTGTACTTTGACTAATATAAATAGCTCTCCAGATGGCCTTCAATACAGTTCTCCGTGTTATTTTGACTCCAACAAAATGGATGCTGCTCCTAGTTCCTGCATGGTGAGACACGTTACCTAAAATTATAGGGTTCTTGGATTTTTCTGCAAATAGCAGCCAAACATGCTCACAAGTTGATGTCAAGGGGCACTAGGAGCTCCAGCTGTTGTAACAGACAAGGTTCTTATCCTGATGCAGCCCGATGAGACCAAGTTGCTTTGCTTTTCCTGCTCCATTTCATTACGTGGATGATCAGTGTGTTTTCACTGAAACATCAAGGTAATTCCTATCAACCAGACCAACCCTTTGACTTTGGGTGCCTTTAAATTGCTAGATATCACCATGGATTCTTGCTTTTGCAGTGACTCCTGTTTTTGATGATATTTCAAAGAATAGGTGATATGTAATGACACTTTTTGGACAAAGCTTCTTCTTTCTGACTTTTTTCAACCCTTCTTTTCCAGGAAGAAACCCCACAACATAGTTACGTATTTAATGATATTCTTTGATTTGCATCTGGTAAATCATCTTGTCAGGTTGGTTTTGCCTCCCACCTCTCTCCTGTTTCTCTCTTCTTCACATTTCTCTCTTCTGCCTATGTATGTTGCTCTCCTTTTACCTTCCTTTGCCCTCCTTTCTCTCTCTAGGGCTCCCATCTGTCTCTTTCCCCCCATACTATGCATCTGCATCTGGCTTTTTCTAGTGGGGCTTCTTTCTGAAATTTTTACACATCCAACTCACTGAGACCAGTGAGTATTTTGAGTATTAGGTGCCAGACTCCTAACTTCTGTCTCTCCTTACCTAAAGCACTTAAGTTTGAAACTAACAGGTGAAAAAAAAAATTTCAAAAGTCAAGCTCCTCATTTTGCAAACACTTCTACACATGTGTAACTTTGTGTGAACTGCATTTTTATGGCTTCAGTCTGAGAGGTTGGGAGGTTGGGAGAGGGGCACATCTTTGCAAAATACTTGGGATTTGACTGGTTATTTTGCAGACAAAGAGTCAAGGTTTCTCTGGCCATTGTGTAACAATACCTTGTACAACTTGTGCAGTGTGCTGCCATCTTCAAAGGTGGGCTTTAAAAGTGAATTCTGTCTAAAAAGAGGATTCCTACCCTAGGATGTGCTCTCAGCACAGGGAAACACCTCACACCTCTGCTGATGCAAACAGGAACAACTCCTTTGGTTTCCCTTCCAGGAGATTTAACTGATTTTACTGTTGCTGCAGCAATTTAAGCAGGAAGAATGTTTCAGAGACAAATATGGGATACGTATTGTTAACCATCAGGTGACAAGAGATAGAAAGCAGACAATATGAAATGTAAGAAAATAGATCATAGGGGAAAAACAAGATAGCATTCTTTTTCCAAATAAAATATTCTGTACAAACGACAAGAGAAAACTTACGTTTCTGAAAATCAGTGAAAACTGTAACAAAACCTCAGAATTTTAGCCAGAGGACGTTGAAGGACCTAATATTTAAACAATTTTAATTCTGTTTTACATGTTTAGTTTAGAAATCTGGAGAGCTTTTATGAAATTGTAGGATATTAAAAAAATAATGAAATTAGGATATTAGAGAATTAATTAATTTTAATTAATTTATAGTGCTTATTTTTCACTTTTAAGCCAGTAGGGGGAAAAAATTAAATGAAGATTAAATAAGAGATGCTCTTTTATGGATTATGGTGCAATGAAAATATGGAAATGATGTCTATTTTTGTGTTTCTTCCTTAATTTTTTATTTTTTTTTTTTTAATCCTGAGTCTACTCATACAGACCCACTGGATGATACAAAAAACTGTGCAGCATCCCGGGACAGACTCTCTTTCCAGGTGGTTTCAGCTTTCAATTTTCGGCCTCCTGCCTAACACAGCTCACCCGAGGCACGGTGACATCCCAGCATAACACAAACCTTGTCATGTCTCATTGCTTAAATAATACACTAAGGAAATTAAAATCCTTGCTGGTCATGATTTTTATTGTTCCGGCTTACGAAGCCTCTTGGAGAATTTCAGGAAATTGATTACCCGGGGGGGGGGGGGGGGGGGAGTTTGGTACCTGAGAAAACGCAGCCGAACCAAACCAAGAGCAACAAAGGGCCTCGAAGTAGAAGTGTTTTGGCGCTCGTAGAACGCGTGCCCCGCGGTCCGTGCCGGCGGAGCCGGGGCCCGGCGGCGCTCCGGGAGCGCGGTGCAGCGGCCTGGGCGGGGGCCGCTCGCCCTCTGCCGGGGACGCGGCGCTCGGCCGCCGCCGCCGCCGCCGCCGCCGCCCGGGCCGCAGCGCAGCGCCCTTGGCGCTGGAAGGCACGCTGAGGAGCGCCGCGTTACAGCCCCTGCAGGAGCAGCCCCAGGGATGCCACCCACTAGGCCAGGGTGCTCGAAGCCCCATGCAGCCCGGCTTTGAACGAATGCCGGGGTGGGCATCCACAGCTTCTCTGTGCAGCCCCTCACCACTAAATAATGAACGTGACCCATTTTGCCTACGCCTAATTCACGCCAAAACATAGTGGGAGAGAACAGACGAGACTCTAATAAATGCCGCAGCCAGGAAGAAAAGCAGTGTGGCTCGCAGCTGCGCTGCTTTAGTGAGCGAGGGGAGGAGAGCACATCAAGCTTCTCTTTCCCCATTACTGCTCCTGGCATTGCCCCAGCACTGCCCCTGGCAGGCACCTGTCCGGGTACAGTCCCGCTGCCCGCTGTCGTGTCCCCAGATTCATGCATCACGCGCCACGGGTGTGAGCCAGCTCTATGTATCTGCACTGTCCCACGAGTTTAATAACGCTGTGAGTTTCATACTATGGAAAGGGGGGGAACCCCAACCAAAGACACAATGAGTTGCTGACCATGGCGAAAGGCAAGAAAGATGGCTGTGAGAGACCCGCACATGGTGTGGTGCTGCCCTCCCTGCCCTGCTACTTGTGGCAGGGCTGCGTTCACTCCTGACACCCTTCCTGCCCTCTACCCTGGCCCAGCAAGGGCAGTGGGAGGAAAGTGCCAGAGGGCTCAGGGAGGGCCATGGTTCCAGCACAGAAGAAAGCCCAGCCTGGGAGAAGCTGGTCTTTGAGTGCCTTCCACCTCCTGCAGGAGAGGGGACCCATGGCCTGCTGCCAGTTGGACAGGGACCCCACAGAAGCAAGAAACATGGAAAGAAAAACAGGTAAGAGTGTGTTTCCAGTGGGGAAGCACTCCCTGGGTGCAGGTAGGCTCATAGATTTTCCTCTGGCACCAAGGCAGAGACACCAACTTGGCCTAGGCCTCCTTGGCAGCAAGGGGGTGCCCCTTCCTCTGCAGGACACCCAGCCACCATCGTCAAATCTCACTGGCTGCATGACGTCTGGTTTTAGCCGCATAGGCAAGAAAATTCAGTTTTTGTGCAGAAACTCTCATCCAAAGTCAGCAGCCAGTGCAGTGCAACCTGCCAGCATGCAACTGGGTGGGATGAGGCTGGTCCAGCCTTACCCCCGGATCTGATCGCTTACAAAGGCTTCAATTAGATCCATCACATTATATGAATGATTATTTTGTGACTTAATTCCCCCTGCTTTTTTGCAGTGGTAATTAAATGATCGAGAGAAAAAAAAAGAGACAGATTAATTGATTGAACTGATTCCAGGAGAAACCATTACTCCCGTTCCTCTTCTGCTCTATACAGTGTTTAAACAACTCTGAAATAGAGCTGGGTGAATCCTGCCAATATATTTCTGTGAGCACTGCTTTGATTTTCAAATGAATTGTCTTCATCTGCTTTTATCTCCCTATTGCCTTGGCTTTATGTGAACATTTGTACAGCTTAGTTTGCTCATGAAAAGAAAAAAAAAAAAAAAAGAAAAGAAAAGCTAGTGTATTTCAATACAATGGAAAATTAATTTCATTTCTGCGAGCTCAAGAGTTATGTAGTGACAGGATAAAAGTAGTGTCGTGTAAAAGACCAATAATCAGTAATGACATTGTTCAGATATGCTACAGTGCAAATGAATACTACTACGTCATGGATCAAACAAAGTTTATGAAAATTATTTAACAGAACTGCCAAAACCAGAGTGTATGGAAAATCTGTACTTAAAAAAAGAGGTGAAATACACCAAATACTGCTGTTATTACCAGTTATTCCCTCTTTTATTGAAAAGATTAGGAATATTTTTCTTTTAAATGACATTCAGTTTATGTACATTTATAAGTGTGATGGCAGCAAGTATAGAGCATATTAGTTAAATCTGTGTTTAGGGAATATGAATAATGTGAATTAATCATAAAAGTCCCTTGGTAGTAACAAATATGCTTACAGATTTTTTTAAGTATTTTTAAAGGAAGGAAGGAAGGAAGAAAAATCATATAGGAGTACACTTTTAAAGGAATTTTACAAAACAATCATCAACATTAAGAAAGTGCCATTTTTCATCTGGATCTAATCTATAGCTTTATAAAATTTCCTTGTTGAACAATTATCCAGAAGAAAACTAAATAAATATAGTGCTAAAAATAATAATAAAGGTTTCCAGGAAATTTGAAAAGTAGGCAAGAAACTACATGTACCTTCTCTCCATCTGTAAAAAAGATCACTATTTCAGCTTGTGCTTATGGGTGAATTGTGTTTTTCATAAATTGAGCTATGAAACAATATGAGATGATACAAGTTTATAGAATGTTTGAGATTTTTCAAAGGTATGTTTTGAATTTTTTTTAACAAACAGATCCGATATTTAGGTCAATGCATTTTCCTAACTCCTTGTTTTACTTGTTGGTATGGGGATTCCTGTTTCATCTTGGATGAATGTTCATCTCAGGAATGTACTGTGGATCCTCTTCCTTCCCAGACTGAGCTACAGGTTTGGAGAAATCCTTTTGATTTTAAAATCTCTCAGAAAGAATGCAAAAGGAAAATTAGAATGGTAAAAAAATATAAGGGAGGTAGGAGAAAGTTTCTCACTGTGTTCTTTCACTCAGGGTGTAGCTGAGTATATACACAGCATATACAAAATTCTCAGTTAAAAAATTCTCAGTTAAAAAAAAAAAAACAACAACTGAGTTCCTTCAGAAATTATATAGAAAACAAGGTATAAAATTGGTTTTATTACATAGTGTATAAGTTTCGCATACAATTGTCTGTAAAAAGTCACCAGATTGATATGCAAAATCAATATGAGGCTGTGAGAGGGTTAAAGAACCCCAACCAAATCTTAAGTTGATTTCAGTTCTGACATGAATATTATATGTATGTCAAAAGAGATATTATCTTATTTGTCAGAAAGGTTTTTGCTGCATTATCATCTTGAGCATGGTTTTTTTGAGAATGATATAGCCAAAAAAAGGGTGAAAAGTTTCAAGAGAAGTGTCTTGGAAAATCTGTTGAACGGGAAACTATTCAAAATGGTTTCTGATTTGTTGTAAATATATGTTTATCACTTTTTGTTACTTTTTTCCACATTTATCTCCAAAAGCAAGTTGGCTAGGTGTTGGGATTTTTCCTAAATCAAAAATAAATCTAGGAAATAAGGCTTTAGTCTTTAGTTCACCTAGCCCCTGGAAAATAAAGCCTCCAAACCTTGCACTGATGGCTAGCATTGCCCATCTGCCTGGCCCGGTCAAGGGGCCTCAAGTGAGAAGGCAGCAGGACAGGAGAAACTCTGCATGGGAGGTGAGTTTCCTTCATTCTGTACTGGCATGGGTGGCCTGAATTCAGGCAGATAAACATCATCTGCAAAATGGACTCACAACATGCGGGGGGAAAGAAGCTTCATTTAGCTAGAGAATTAAAGTGTGTTGTTTGGAAGTTGCTGGTAACTTGGGGCTAGCTGTGTATATGAGAGTTTATAAAGTCATAATTACTGAACAGTGCCTGGTTGCAACCTGCTGGCTAGGAGGGCTTTTCAGCCAAGGAGGAGGGAAGAAATGCCTTCTGGCAGAGCACAACTAAATATATTGGAGAAAATAGTTGTTATTTCAGGTGTGCAGTTTCCCAGTAGAAAATGTTTAATTAAATAATTTATTTTTCTAATTTGTGAAAATATGTGTAGGGTGACCTCTAGGTACAAGTGCAAAAGCTACAAAACCAGATTCATTCATTAACTAGCTGACATAATGTCAACCAATGATAGTCAAATAAGCAAATAACATGTGAGGAAAACTCAGACTCCTCCCATCCATCTCTGTAGGAAAAAGCCTTTGAGTGTGAATACACTTGACAGTGTGCTTTGAGCTCCTTGCTCCCCAATTTTTTTGGGTAACAGTGAGAATGGAGCCTGAACCACAGTGATGAACACCCTCAGTTTTTATTTGATGTTCATGTAGTTTAAGTAAATACCATCAATGTACCAATTTTTTCTCTCTTTCTTATTTCATATATGTTAAATGTGAGATACAGATTAGGTACAAAATGGAATCTGAAAAGTGATTAGACCTCTGGGATTGGACAGAGAACTGGGAACTAGGATTTCTTGCTTCTTCTAGACCATGACCAGGTGGGGCAACTACTTAGCCTAGATGTTTAGATGTGTAAACGTCACCATGCTGGACTCACTGTTTCTTAGCAGTTCCCTGTATAGTTCTTTTGCCAATGTGTGCTCTTTGAGTTTCTCTCAATGCTAAGAGTGGTACAAACACTGAAATCAGCTGAGGGAAAGACAGATGCACCTCAGTAATGACATTACAGAAGCCGTGGAAGCAGTCCAGACACTCCTGGAAACACTAGGGAGCATCAGATTCCTTCAGGTAGGTGACAGTAGTGCTGAGACATCAGTGCTTTACACCTTTCCCAGCATGATTATAGTGACTTTGCTGTTGCCAGCAAATTTGATGTCCTTGACAAAAATACCTATCAGGACTTGAGCTGCCACCGTTGTGCTCATTCACTGTTATGCCACCAGCAGCTACAGTTTTCCTGACACAACATGCTTGATATGCATTGTGAAATAATGTGCTATGCGTTATGTTACAAGTGTAAAATTTTTGAAAACTTATATTTCAGCTGGTTGACAAACAAGCTTTTTCCAAAGTAATAAGAACAGGTTTGTGTCTAAACACGCCTTATAACCCCTTATTTGCAATCACATGAGTTTAAAAAAAAAATCTTTTCAGGCTACAACTTCATATTTGAGTTCTAACAGATGAGATTCTGTTCAAACTGGAGTGCTGTGGCTGTGATGGACACAGAACAGGGCAAAGCATATCTGGTTTTCAACCTAAAAGGAAATCTTTCCCCTACCCTGCCCCCCTCAAAAAATTTTTCAAGAAAAGATCAGACACAGGTTTTTAATGCCTGGGGAAAAACAAAACATGACCCACAATAGATTTAGGCAGCTCCATTTTTGCTTACTACTTTTAAAAGCGTACATGTTATTTAAAAATAATTAGGCTGAGCCAATTTATGTGCAATGTATATATTGCACATATGTCTAGAGGAAACTAGAAACAGGGTTGTATAATTGTAACCTTACTGCACTGAAGGCCTGGCATAATTACCATTGCGAGAGAGAAAGCCAAGGAGATTTTATCTGTCATATTTATTTCCCTATGTAAATATATTAAAACCAAACAAAAATAAACTTTTGATGCACAGCTTGACCCAGTTTATATAGCATGCATTTCGTTCTTTATTATTATTATTAATAATCATTTCCCACACACTCGTGTGCAGTAAAGCACTTGAGATGGCAATCTGGAAGGCTGTTTTTTCAGCAGCTGCAATTTTCTTCTGTTGCTCATGAAAAAAAAAAAGGCATCTTCAGATATGCACAGGAATAATACATGGATTTTATCTCTGAATAGCAAGTGAGGCTGCATGGGGCAAAAGTACTTTTTACAGTTTAAATGTGAGCATGGGCATCTGCATAGCCTTTTGGCCCTTTAAAAGGAAGTGATCCAGTGTAATAAGGCTATTGTCTATGTGTAATATCATCATATGTAATGAATCGTAGGACCGAATGTGAGGAAGAAAGTCTATTGAGTCGAGATATCCCAGAGGCTTTGGGCTGGCACGTGACTGATGCTTCTCTGTATCCTCGGATTCAACACCAAGGCCAACTTCACTCACAAAGAAAAGATCCAGTTAAATAAAGACCATATGAACCCTGTTAAAATAATACAGTTTGAGTAAATCAATGCCTTAAGACTTTCTTAAAAGTATGTTAAGAAACTCACTGGAAGGGAACAGTGCATTTCTAGTGAGTACCAGTTAGGGACTTTAACACACTCTGCTCTATCTTTGTGATCTTGCAGGAGGTGGGATAGATTTTCTCCACACAGAGCACACGTTTTCATTTTTGCAGCACATTGTAAACACACTTTTCATACTAATGCCTTGTTTTGTTTCGGTTCTTTTCAAAGATTATGCATTAGTAATTTGTGCATCGCATGTTGGCAAGCGGAATCACAGTGTATTATGCACACTACTAATGTGAGACAGAAACCTCAGCATATTCTAGCTCTCTTCTCATATCTTGTTAGCATCTGTTTGTGGTAGGCTGGGATGATGAGGTGCTAATATGATACAGTGAAGGAAGTGTAATCCATGAACATTTTTGTGTCACATTTGTGTAATATATTACACTAATCCAACCAGACTTTCATGTGCTCTTGCCCAAGGAATGCCATTCCAGCCTTGTCCCTTCCCCCATCAATGCCTTTGAAGGTTTGTGAATTATTTCCTGTACACAGGCTGTGTAAGAAGAATGTGCTCGCATTCTTTCCCCTGTTGAGGAAGGAGTTCTTTTTATGCCCGCTTGCTTTCAGGGTAACAATGAACATGAACAAATTCATGAACAAATTACTCTAAGGAGGGAAGCATGTTCAATTATACTCTTCTTTCTCAGCTTAGAGGTAAATGAAGTAGAAGGTGCACTCTTTCCAATAAGCATTGGTTCCATTCAGAGTGTTTGGTGCAGTGTCTAGGGGCTGTTTTTCAGCAGAACCTTTCTGCAGCAGAAGTCTGCAGTTCACACTGCAGTAAGCAGGATGTCTGAACTGGCAGCCATGGTTTCCTCCCAGGAGGTACCATCAACCAGTGCCATCCTGCAGACTGCTTCCTTGTTGGCCATACACAACTTACCAGGTCTACTTTTCCTATCCATGATAAGTTTTGCCCTGGATTGTTTTTCAGGTGATATCTACATCTTTCTATTTAGATGCTTATGTAGGTTTATCACATTGGGATCTTACTCCTGACTTGAACTTCCTGCCAGTACTATAAATACAGTAAATAAATACAGTAGCAAAGTGAAATCATAAACTCCAAAATTTCATTATAGTTAGAGTGTATAATTCTACATCTTGCCTCCCTGATTAAGGAAGCAAAAGCCCAGCAAAAGTCTGGATGGAAGACATGAAATTAGAAAGCCATCATGGTTTTGGCAAGTCACTGGGTAATTCTCTTCTTTGTGTATCCTCAGCCTCAGTTAGAATTTATAAGGAGTAGTGTAAGAAAGATGTCCAATAGTGAAATCTGACTGTACTGTGGAGTCATCTGAGACTAGAATGCCCCGAAACCCATTGTACGGTGTAACTCTTTAGGCAGGTCATCCTATAACTTCCCAAGTGCTACATGTGTTGCAAGTTCACAGCTTGACTATCTCTGTGGTGGACAATGCAACAGATGCTCCTTCTACCGTAGGAAAAATATTTTTCTTTTTGGCTGGTGTTATACATTTTTGCCCATTAGAGAGGATGCAGCTTCAGGAAACTACGTCTCAATAGTCTTGGCAGTATGGGGAAGATGATTCCTGTTGGAAAAGCAAGGAGAAAGTGGGTGCATATGTTCTAATAAATTAGGTGGTGTCTGTAAAATTTCATAGCTCTAAAATGCAGTCTTGTACACTGTCAAGATGTTGACATGGTTTGCCTGTACTAAATAACATTTCTTGAGCAAATCTCAAACAGCCACAAAATGAAATTGGACAACCTACCCAGCCCAAGATGATTAGCAGACTTCTGCTTTGGACTACAAGCAGCTCTTTGAATTCCTTCCCTGGTAGTTCCTGCCTGATTTGCTTTTTAGTTTTTATATTTTGCCAGATATGGCAGAAATAAGATGGACTTCAGGTGCCATCAAAGTGAAGGTGGGTTTAAAATTATTTCTCCTTTTGTTTTGAGCCAAAATTGGGTAGTATATTTTAATTACTTGGGGAATATTTTTCTAGAATAGCACAGCATGGCAGCATAGCATCTTAAGGTGTCAAATTACCTGAGTGTAAACCTCTGCATTCTATGCCCAAACTGTGGTCCTATGATGCTTCTCAGCTATGTTCTGTGAATCACTCTCAAACTCATCCACAATTTCAGGTTAGAATGATACCCAGCTGCACATGATCTCCTCCCAAACCTTGGTGGGCTTTCTGTTTGCTTGGTCTGGATTTACTCATGAGAAAAAACAAACCAATACCATAATGCAGAGTGAAAAAGAGACATGATGGTTTTCCTGTCCTGGACAGTAACCAGAGTGACTGGTTGTGCCATGCAGCACTTTTGCCCTCAAAACAGGAATAGATATTGTGATGCCAAAACAAGCCATGCTCACTTCTTCCTAAGCAAGCAAGCTGTACATTGTAGTATTTTGGTTTCATGAAGCATAATAATATTAGTTGTGAGAGTTAATCTCACAGAAGAATGAACACAGACCTCAAGTAAAATGCTTGAGGGTAATGTTGATGTAAAAAAGACAAGTGAGTATATACTAACAGTACATTAACTTGTTATTACAATATGGAAAAATAATGTATTTTTATTTCATGTACTGACTTCCTATTGATGTGATGAGGATTTGAGCATAGCTAGTTTACTGAATGTCCTGGTAAAGCAAAGATGAATAAAATTAAAATAAAGAATGTATAAACTCTAAAACGGGAAAAAATGGAATAGACAGAATCTTTCAGAGTCCCATGAGCTGTTCTTAAAATAATTTTTCTCTAAGAATTACTATTTTACTTATGTCTTTCCCTGACAACATTTTGCTTTTTATCTTATTTTAATAAAAAGATAGCATTTGAGAGCATCTCAGAATCCAGCATCTCAGCCTCTGCCTTTGTTGTTTAAATTACAAAAAGAAAGAGAAAAAAAAAAGAAAAGCCAAAATCCAAACCCAAAGCCTTTCAAGAGAACCTGATCAATGTGTTTTGGGCCTCCACTTTATGATTCAAAGCTTCTTCAACAACCATTAAAATCAGGAATCTTGATCATCCACTCCAAAAGAAAAGCCATTGTAGCAGTACTCCAGTGCAATAACAGAGAACATTACTTTATCTGATGCTATCTGTTGTGAAGTGGAGGTTTAACAATAGGAAAAGCTGCTATTCCCAGTTTTTCTCAGAGCCAGTGTGTGCCTCTTTTCTCTTTGCTCATCTTGCAGAAGACATGAAAATGGGAGCATTCCCAAGAGGTCAGGTGTTGGGCTATTTAGACTATAAAGATCTTGTAACTTCTCAGAAGGCCTCTCCAGGCCATGTGCCACAAGCAAAGGAGAAAAATTGAGACAAAAAGACTCTGCACTGTAGAAAGATGCTGGAGGGATGGAACTGAGTTGGTAGGGAATTGCCTAGAAGGAAGGAGTGCTTATTCTTCAGATACCAAAGAGATGTTACCATGGCTGCCCAGCTGAGAGTTTTGTAGCAGGACTGAACAGGATTTCTTCAATATTTATAAATTCTTTGGAAGGAATGTATTGTTTCTTTTGCAAGGTTTCCAATGAAGATAATGACAGTTGTTATTTAGTCGGGGAAAACAGAGAGAATCCTGTTTAGATGCTCTAGTAAGTTAATTATTTACAGGAGGGAAAAAACCCCAGTGTGTGGAAAACCCTGCCTTTCTATGTTGGCTTTGGACAACATTTGTTTGCACTTTCAGTTAGTTATTTTTTACTTTCTTGCTAACAATATATATCTATGGAGGGAAATGTTTTATCCTAATGTCTGCCTTGTTAGTATTTGATCCTAAAAGCTACGTTTTATGCGGTAAGAATTAGCAAATCATTTTTCCAGATCTTGGGAGAAAATGAGACCCCTTTTGGCCATCTAAAAATTTGAAAAGACATGCTTTTACCATGATGAAAAAATGCAGGTGCATGTGGAACAGTGATATTACACTGATAAATTAAATTATTTTATTTCTGGTCATCATAATTATTTGCTGGAGGCAGACAGAATTAAGGGTAGTTGTTGACCAAAGGTCTGTATTAAGATATGAATTTCCTAAGTGTTGCTGTTCTGTGACATCTGAGAAGGAATAGAGAAGAATTAGTCTATTATCTCTACAAGCTCTTTGCTGATAAGCAAGGCCTTTTTTAAAGATTAAGCATGTGTAAATACAGTCACTGTTCAAAGCATAGAGGCAGTCATATCTGCTGGGAGAGGAGACCTCTAGAAATACTTCCGTATCATCTCTGATGTTTGAGCACACTTTAGGAAAGGAGCCTCCTAAAGTTATGAAATTATGGGTTCATTAGCCATACTGCCAACAGAGGGTAAGTGATTTGTTCAAACAATCAAACACTAGACTAATCAGCATTACAATGCAACATTCAGGAAGTCTTCAAGTCCGGTAAATATGTGTAAGACATGGGAAATTGGTCTTTTGGGGCTGATTCGATAATAGGGCAGTCCAGATAATTAAGTTTGTGCAGTAAATGAAATACAATATAAAGGAACTAGAATGTAACATATGCAGTCTACACTGGTGTAGATTGGTGTCTGCTTGAAGGGCTGTTGATAACCCAGCATGACATATCGGAAATCTCAAAAGTAAAATTTAAAGATAGAAAGTTCAGATAAGACAACATAACATTTTCCCTTAAAAAATTGAAGAAAGGATGAAACAAAAGTTTCAGAATGAAAAAGGTGTTACTTAGAACCACTTTCCCACTCGAAAAACTGAAAAGAAAAGAAATCAAAAAGAAAAAAAAAAATTGGTAATTCTATGTGCGAGCAGTAAACAATTTTAGCAAACGTATCTATCTTCAATTTTTTTTAAGAATGAAAATAATTTGCTATTTTATATAGATCAAACAAGCATAGAAACATCTGCATTAATATAATATTTTAATATATATTTATACTATACAATTTATTATATATTTATGCAATAAAAATATTTATTTACAGTACAAAAAAATAAAACATTTATTACTAATATTTCTCACATTTTCTCACTCAAACAATGACATAAATACAATATAAGGAGAATATAGGATGATCATAAAGGTGAAAATATTCCTAATTCACTTGAACTAATGCACTTTATTTCATGTGAATAATGTTGTCCAAAATATAGATGGAGTTCAACCCAATTCAGCTTTATATTTTGCATTACACTCCAGTGCTCCATAGGATGGTTAGGTCCATATTTTATATCCACACAAAATAGGGTTCTCAAAGGATAGAGTAAAATTTTCACCTCACGGAGCTCAGGACAGAAATGAAGACCAAATTGAATAATATAGTTTTCTTGTTACAACAAATATTGTTTACATTTATTCCTCTGTAAATTTTAGCTTGTTCTGTCCCATTGAAATATTTGGCAGAAATTGTTTGACCTCAGTGGAAACAATCCTCTCAAGAGGTTGTGAACAGGTTTACAGAGCAGAGAAGCGTAATTTCTTCGTTATGGTTTTGATACGGATGTTTTGTGATTTTTTCCACGCTGCTTCATTTTGATCTCAATGGAGCTGAGCAGCACAGTTGCTCAAGCAAAAGTTACCAGGGTAAAATTTAAAGATCCTTGAAGATGGCTAAGCAGAGCTGACACAGGAGCTGCTGAAACACTCAATGGGAGCAGGATTGTAGGCACGAAAGAGATCTAAGGGTGGAAGTTCTTAGAGAGTTTCCTTCCTCATATTTATGTCCCAAGAGTTTTGCTCATTATTCGATACTCAGAGGCAATCTAATCAATGTTGGCACCACTTAGCTCTTCTGGGTTCAGTTCCCCAGTCTGCCACTTGCACTTAATTTTCTCTGGTCTCCTAGTTTATTTACTTTAAATAAAACCTGTTGTGTTATTTATTCTGTTCACTTGAATTGAGTTACATTAATTTATTTAAAACATTTGCATAAAAAACAAACATTATATGTGTAGGAAGCTACCAATTTAATTTTAAGTAAAATAGCATAATATATTCTTCTCAATATATTATATACTTATAAAGTACATAGACAACTGCAACAAAATTATGCACACATATATATGCAAACAGATGTATGTGTATAGAATATTTGAAATTAAATTGGTGCTTTTGAACAGGCAAAAAAGTCACTTCTGACATAATGTTGAAAGTAATATAATTTTTTCTGCTTTCTTCCTCATTGATTTGTGTATTTTAAATTGGCTAATTTCTCTGAAAGTAAAGACTTTAAGTGAGAAAATGTCTTTTCCAGTCTCCAAATTAAGAGTGAATTTCCTTCTCAATATGTTTGGTTAAAAGAACCATTGGCCTTCTACTCACCTCTGTTAGAGTAAAATGTATTTGTCCCAGATGTGTATATAACTGTATCATGCATTCAATATTTCTCATCAGGAAACTTAAGATTTTGAGGACATAGTTTTTAAAGTGTCTCTCACCAGATGTTCTTTGTGCTCATTCTTACATTTATTTGACAATCTCTAAACATTTTGCTTTACCAGTTTCCATGCGGATTCCATTCACAGGGAACTTCAAAAGCTCTGTACCAGTCCTCCTGTTGTATAGGATACAAGGGGACCCGTCATCTGAGCCAGCATCCCTGCCACGAGCCATTTATTGCAACAAAAGGCGCTGTGTTCGTGACACGGCTCATCATCAGTCAGTCCTGGTGCAGAAGGTGTCAGATCCACTGCTGGAGAACAAGGATAATTTGGACTTTGCTTTTTGAAATGGAAAGATGTCAGGGGCTGCAGACAAAGTCACCTGTAAATTGGTTGATGATTTTCCACCTTTTTTCAAAGTAAATCCCTGCTGGGTTCCTCTTTTTTTCCCCACTAATTTTACCTTTCTAAGGCGAGCAGATTTTATCCAATCTGGACATTTTAGTTTACTCTCATATTTTAAATTTAAAGGAATTTTATATTTTTCAATTCCTATTCTAGTGTGTAATGCTTTTTTTATGATATTGTATTTGAAAGGGTTGAAAAATCAGTACTGTAGAAATTGGAAATATTTTATAGAAGTATACAGTAAATGATAAACCTGCCTGACACTGTCATATATCTTTCAAGGGTTTGGCCTAACTTTTGACAGCTTCAGCACTAATGTTGGCAAGAACACAGCTGCATGTTCTGATAGGAGAACATAAATTTTAATCTTTAGTTTGGATGGGAATAATTGTACATGCTATGCAAATTCTCTTTCTCATTTCTTTTTCTTCATGAGTTTTTTGTAAAATCTTTGGTTATTACTGTGTGAGTTTCTTGTTTTATCCTTTATTGCTGCACTATTTCTGATTTTTCCCCCCTGTAGATACATTACTAAGTAAAATTGAGATTTATCTGTCACTGAGAATTTAGGCATGATATATAGCTCTTTGCATTTGGGGGGATTGTATTTCTGGAGATAAAGTTGTGAAATACAGTAAGACCCCGTATTTACAGTAATAATTTTTGAGGCAAGAAAATAAGCCACCATCTTGCAAGCACGTGTGTGACTCATTTAACTGCAAGCAGTGTTTACTTTCATTTACTTTAAACACATGCTTAAAATTAAGTATGATCATAAGTGTTGAAGAATCAGCACCTCCACAGATAAAAGGGAAAGTGAGACACGTAAGTTATTTGCATTCAGCTAAAGCATTCAATATGGAGTCTCGTGAAAATTGGACTAAAAAATTAATTCAGTTTGGTTTGAGTATACATTCTCTTCTGTGGTTTGAAGAGTGTTCAAAGGAGCTTGGTAAACAGTTAAGTAGCAAGTACCAAACTAGGTTAAAGTGTCTAGCGTGATACCACAGGGATCTCTATTAGGTTTTATTTATTTAAGTGTCTTTAAGAACTAGAAGAGGGATTTGGTTAGTGAGGCATATAAATTGAATATTAATGACCACAGTTTAATTAAATTCACAGTTAATGCTAAATTGGAAAGAAGGTGCAAACAATAGAGGAAAAATAAAGAGAAGGAGAATCTTATGGACAAGACAAAATAAACTGAGGATCTGAGAAAACTGATACAAGCAGGGAAAATATTGTAATGCCAAAGGCAGGTATTCAACAGGAGGAAGAAAAAATGCCAAAGGCAGGTATACCATAGAGGAAGAAAAAAATGCTGCAGAGAGAGATTTAAGAATGACAGTGAGTAGCACAAGGCTCCACATTATTTCTCCTTCTCCTTCTCCTTCTCCTTCTCCTTCTCCTTCTCCTTCTCCTTCTCCTTCTCCTTCTCCTTCTCCTTCTCCTTCTCCTTCTCCTTCTCCTTCTCCTTCTCCTTCTCCTCCTTCTCCTTCTCCTTCTCCTTCTCCTTCTCCTTCTCCTTCTCCTTCTCCTTCACCTTCTTCTTCATGTATCTGTATTGAGAAAGTGTTGGGCTGTTTTGGTCACCACCCTATGATATTTCATTCCTATACTGAAGTTTTTTTATTGAAAATAAATTGATTGGTTCATTTAATTGATTATTAAAAGATAAAAAAGCACTGTCTCAGAATGCTGGAAGAAACAAAAATTAGATATGCAAGTAGTTACCTTGAGACCACCTGAAGACAGAATGGATTTTATTTTGGACAGTAGAAAATATATTATCTATAGATAAAAGGATGAAAGTAGAAGAAAATTTTGTACAGGTTCCCTTTTAGTGTGGAAATATGTGTGTTTGGTTGGGGTGAGTGACTATGAAAAATGATTCTATCTGACTGAGACTCACCAAAAAAAAAGCCCTAAATTTTATTGCCATCAGTAATTTCCTTGACAGAGGACAAACCCTTGTAACAAGCCAAACATTTTTTGACTCTGACTCCCATGGTTCTATAACACAAATCACTCCTACACATAAAATGCCAGTCAGGAGTCTAAGTGTCAGGTTTATGTGGTTCTATAGTCTGCTAGGAGACAAGATATTCTAAATTTCATTAATTTTTCTTTGTTAGTCAACCGTATGTTCTATAGCACATGTAGCTTTATCACTGGCTGGGAATACACAGAGGTGATCCTTGCAAATTTTGAAAGCTCTTTGAAAGTTTGTTTTCCTTATTATATGGCTTTAGGGCCTAAGACACTGAGCATTTCAACATGAAAGTTAAAAGGGGAACTCATTTGTTATTTTCTGCATCTTACTGATGTCTATTCTTTCATAGGCCCCTCTGATTTATCATCCTAAAGCTACAGAATGGCTGTAGTTGGAGTTCTGTCAAAGTTGCAAAGAGAATAGCTTACAGCTGTGCATGGATTGTATTGAAAAAACCCAGCATCCTATGATTTTACTTGTTCCTTCCTAGATGCAGCTTAGCAGCCTGGGTAAATTATGAGTTTTTTGTCTCAAACATCATGTGTACGAAGGAATATTTAGAATTGATGGTTCATACAAGACAGATAAACCGTTACTTATGAGCTGAAATGCACCTAATGTTATCTACTAGCTCTGTGTTTACTACCTAACACTCATATTTTCATTCTCCATTTGCTTCTCAGATTTGTGACTCAACATGGTGTCCTTCTTTGTCCAAATTAAGGGTGCATAGCACTTGAGATCAGGTTTTGACTAATGCCAAAATGAGGCATTAGTTGCATAAAGTAAATTGAAAAAGGATTGAAAATGCTAACGGCTCTGCCCCTAGCTGTGAAGATGTCACAACATTTTCCTTGTTGAAGGCTCCCAGAAACCAAAGCAGTGTCCATGGTTAAGAGCTACAGTTTACCTGGGCTCTATCTCACAGCAAGATCTGAGGAGGATTCAGAGGGCAGTCTTCCTCTGCCAAGGCCCCTGAAGCTGCCAAGCAAGCCTGTGCTCTAAAACGACCTCAAAAGCATTTGGACACAAGTCCTTGCATATAGAAAAAACTCATGACAGATCACAGAGGGACCAGTGCAGGAGTTAGTTTTTGCAAACTCATTGTACATCAAGCTGATAACTACAGAGCATTTGACCAGGTCATGGGAGGCCCACATTTATTCTTTTTTGTTTGACAGGATTCAAAAGTCCACATCTCAATTTCTTCTAGGAGTGCCCTGTTTATGTATTTTATGCAAAGACAATTTCAGATAAAACAGATAAATACTCCTTTATATCAATCAATTGTTGGACAAAACACAAAGGAACAGCTTTTGATGACTGGAGTCTGAGATTTTCTATTTCTTTTCCCTCTCTCTCTCTTAATCTCTTTTTTTTCCCCGATTCCATTTCCCTTTACCCAATTCCATCTCATCTATGAGTTAGCTCTAGTACACTGTGTGTTTGTATTCACATTGTAAGACAACCAGTTCTGTGTGCATTGGATTAAATGCTTTTTGTCCAATTTTACTTCAAGATTTCTTTCTGGGAGCTGAATAAACTTGCAAATCTTGGTGATTGTGTTTCAAGGTGTCTACTTTGAATGTATGTGTTCCTACAGGGAAGCAAATAGCATCCCTCTGAGAAATGGTGGCAAAGATGCATTGTGAGCAGGCTGATACTGAATGCACATATTTACCTAGATAAAACAGTGAAAAACATAACAAAAATCTTATGTTTACATTTTGAGAGCACTAAATTTAAGTATTGTCTTGAAAACATAATGATTAAAAGGATAAAAGCCAATTTTAGTCACACACCTTAGTGAGTCATTAAAATTGAAGTGTAAACAACCTGAATTAGCCAAAAGCATGACTATTGCTTCTTTAGTAGCAATAGGTTTCAGGGTTTTTAACTTCTTTTTCTTCGGATGTTTATGATAAGTGACAAAATAAATTCCTTCCTGTTTTTTCCTCATTATACTTTCCTTTCTGGTTCTAGGACATCCCTCAAGGTACAGTTGGTAGCTTACAGATATTTGTTCTTTCTATTATAAACATTGGTCTTGACTTTGGCAGGAGAGATTCTCCTATAGTAAAATACAATTAAGTAATCAAAGGCAAGAACAGACTGTCCTTAATAGGCTGATTAAGATCAGCATCTCATTTTTACTACACAGACCAAGGTCTTATCTAATACAAAAATTTGGACTGCCTTAATGAAATCAAGGTAAAGTGTCTCTTTCCTAGGGTAACAGTCCACTATAGCACTTGTACCATTTTTAACTTTTTCAGAAGGAAACCAAACACCTACAGCCATGTCTGGTACTGATGCGAATGAAGACCAGGCCTGTAGAAAATGTTCTGTGTTCATCCCAGGAAAAAAAAATTCAGTGGCCATGGACAAATATGCAAGAAAGATAAATTCAACAAAAAACTACTTCCTAATAATTAAAAAAGATTGCTGAAGCATGCTTTTTAATTTAAAAGAGTAGCATTCTAAATAATTCCTATTATTCACAGAAGAAGGTTTGTTGGGGTTTCCCATAGTTGTGTTTCTGTTTTCAGCTCCTGAAATACTTCTATGAAAAGTAAAAGTGAGACATCTGCCATCTTTTGTTTTCTTTAACTTTATAAAGAAGGAATTTTTATATATTTCTTGATTCTGCTGCTGCTGCACTGAAAGCTCTTTTAAAGTTTGTTATTTCTCACAAGTTTTCAAGTGCCATATTCACTCAACTCTCTGCAATGAGCTTGTGTCACACATGGCAAAAAAAGCAAACAAGCTGTGTGTCACATAAAAGTAATCTCATTACTTTTGTAATGAGAAAAATGTGGCCAGTTCCAACTGTTTGCATGAGTTAGCGAGATTATAACTGATATCAGACTCATCTTCTCTTTCAGTCTAAGGAGTGAAGAACCGTGGGCTGCAGGTGGTTTTGTACTCAGCTGTGTCCTTGTATTTAAAGAGTGTGTTGGGACCCTCAGAAAAGAGAAACCTGTAGGTGCAGGACACAGACTGTTAGCACAGACACTATGAAATGTCAGTGCCAGCAGGAACAGGACCCAGGAGGAAGACTGCACACAGACACTGTATCCAAGGATGTGGTGCAGGGGTAACTGAAGTGGCTTTCACTTCCTACTGCCTCAACAGTACCACACCTGTGCTCACATATGATTCATCAGCTGAGGGCATAAAATCATTGTGGAAAGCGCGGCATCTATGCTGAGCTCCTTACCTTCACAATAGTTGATAATGGAATAACCTGGTTAAATGTAACATGTATCAAAGTCATCACATTGGATTTTGGTGTTCTTGTATTTGGATTTCAGTTTAAGAGAAAGAACCTTCTGCAAGCAGTGGGCTCTCGACAGCTTTGCTTGAGGTTGCTGGCTGGCTGTGGGGCTGCAGCGTAATTCCTGAACCTGGATTTTTTTTTAATGAGAACAGTCTCATACTTCCTTCTGGAGAAGTGTGTGCCATAATGAACCGCATTTTGCCACATTTGTTTTGTGGAATTTGCCACGAATTCTTCTTTCAGGGGCTAAAAATGTAAAGTTAACAGTATTTAATGAAAGTGAGGAGCCACAGAAAAGTGGACTATTTTGCCTAGGATGCATTGTGGACATAGCCAATAAGGAGGATCCCCTTCACTTTCCCATAATCTTTTGTTCTCTGTGATTGCATAGGCAAACAGAATTATCAGTACCTACTCAATTCCTAGTTGCTCAGAGTCCTCTCTCAGAAGAGTAAAGTAGATGTCAGTTTCATCACAGCTTCCTTATCAGTGTGTTTCTGCTGGCTAAGAGGGATGGTCCATGTTTCTCACCTTCTCATCTTCCCTTCTACTCATTCAAAGCACAGAAACTCACACCTGGAAATCCCTGGTGGAATGATAGCAGGCAGAAATGGTGAATGGCTCTCTCACAGAGCTACTGAATTTTGAATGAAATGTGTCTCTAAAATGACCATTTAATACAAACTTCAGGAGAAACCCCAAGTGCACAAACAGAGCTGGGTATAAAACTTGAGTCAGCCTTTTAGATTTTAATTGAAGCTTCATATTGAAAAAAGTTGGGGAAAAAAAGGAGTGTGAAGGAACATTTCATGGCTCAAATTAAACCATTGTTTTTCAAAGGAAATGTAACTTGAAATAGTAATGTATTTCTTACTAAGTGGAAGCAAGTGTTATGCAAACAAAGAGTCATGTGTGAAAGTAATTCTTATCTTGCTGCCTGGAGTAGCTGGGGAATAAAATAAAATAAAATGAATCCAGGTCAGGTCCAAATAGAAAAGTGGAACTCAAACCTCTGGAGCACATGGAGCAGGGAATGAAGATGTTGTAAATCAGGGGAAGTCAATTGACTGCAGTAGGAAACATGCTCTCTTTGTGCACACCTGTAGGTCAGGGCTAGCGAAAGAACTATTAAAACCAACATCCCCGTTTAATTTTTAAGGATTGTTTACAGATCAAAGTGCACTCATTATAAATATGGATGTCATGTTTAAATAGTCTCTGCTTTACTGCCATAGAAAGTACTCTTAAAATATTTCCTTTTTACTGTGAAATAAAACATTCCTTTCACCGCCAGTCCTTCCCTACTCTAAATATTGCTCCTACTAGTAAATAGTACGTATATAAAAGAACTAATTTAAAAGGTTTTCACTTTAGCTCATATCACCTCAAGTGGACATCAGAAAAAGTCCAAGCTACATCATCCATAGGACTCAGAAAAAAATCAGGTTGTTTAGCAGAGCTATTGAGCCTGGTACAACAAGGGGGTAATAATGTACTCTGTAGATTGTCCCACAGATTTAATGAGAGTTTATATGACAAGAGCTACTGAATGCTATAAGTAAGAAAACAAATACCAGTAGATCACAAGTGCATTTTCCCTGTGCTTGAGGTCAGTGTCCCCATTTCATTGAAACAGAGAAGATGCCTGCTCTCTTGTTGTGCTATTAACTTCTCTACTGTTTTCTCATCCTTTCCCCTAGATGCCTGCCCTCTCCCTCCACTGCAGGCTGCAGAGCTTTTTTTTTCATCTAATGCAAAGATCACATGCAAAAGAGCTCTTGAGCCATGAATCAATTGAGACTGGGGAATGTGTTTCACAAAAGTATTGTGATTAATTTTTTCTTTTTTTAGGTTTCTTTAGAAGATATTAGATGGAATAGACCTTTGATCTGACATACTATGACATTATTAGTTTCATGTGGTTTTCCTCATCTGTACAGCCTACCTATATCACCAATTTCACTTCTAAAATTCTAAAGAACTTAATTCTGAGATACAAAAACTAGTAGCTGAAAAGCAAAAGCAAAATTATTTCTACCCTGTGTTTTTTTCAGATGGTCTCTCTTCTCTAGAAAATGTACTTCAGAAAAAAATGGTCCTTGTGGTGTGTTTTGAAGGTGGGTGTATTCAGGTCAGGATGAACCAAGGCAGGAAACAGAATCCTCCCTATCTTTTGGCAAAATCACCCTGCCTTCTGCCAGTCGGTATAGTGTCGGGTTGTAGCTCAAGTGCCATAGCTTGAAAGAGGTAATCAGGAGTTCTTATTGCTTTCCCCATTCCAGGTAAACAAACACTGAACTTTCAATGGGCCATCAGAACTTTAACTGCACTTATTGTCTAGCACAAGTCTACATCAGGAAAACTTCGACTGAAGTCAGTGCAGCCATGCATGTATAAAGACAACATGTCACAAAAAGAGGAGACTGACCTACGTGTTGTTTCTACCAGCATGAAGTATAATACCTTTTAGTCATCTCTAATTGAAACTTAGTCTTGTGCTTTGTTTCTTGTGTTTATATTACTTTCTCTATAGAGCAAGGAGAATAATAGTACATTCCTTGTAACTTGTAAAAATCATTGCAAGTTTTTTTCTTTTTTTTTATTTAACCAAGAGTTTAGTTAAACTTAGAAAGCAAATTTTAAGCATGACTAAGTTTATAAATCATAGTAACAATCAGCTCAGGCTGCTACCATTTTAGAAATAAGGGAGCAAATGGAAATGCTTTCATGTCATAGTTATAAGGCAAGGGAAATCAGCATCCTTTCATTTTATAAAATAGTTTGGGTAAAAAGACACTAGGAAAGAAGTGGTCCTTATTCTTACCTCAGGTTTAACCCCCAGAGGGACACAGTTCATACCAATTTCAGTTTGAGTTGCTAGAGGTAGACCAAAGTTTCACAGAGTCTGCCCCTCACACCTGCTCGGAATTTCTTTCATCCTCTAAAGCATGGATGGACAACTTTTGTATTCTAAAAGATATTTTTATTCCCAGACACGTGTTATGAGGCCAGCACAGGTGTTATGAAGCCAAACATATATAGACATATTGCTACACAGCTGCTCCAGTTGACCAGACCAAATCCAGGTCCACACCTTCTCCCTCCTTCGATATGGTATAGAAACAGGCCTATGGCTGACTGGCCAGTGTTCCCCAGGGTAGGAAAATGTCCTTACAGGCTGAGTCCTGGCCCTGAGCCATCTGTTGACTAGTTTGGCACAAAACTATTCCAAATCTCTTTCCTTTATTCTTCTTACCTCAAGGTTCTGAATTATTAGATTCCAACCTCCTTTCCAAAACCACCTTTTTTTAACAATACTGGCACTGTTTCTACTAGTTACATCCCCTTCCTAAAAAATGAACTTCTTCCTCTAAATTATCCTGAAAGATTTTTAATCTGGCATAGCTCCACCGAACAACATCACCCTTTGAAGCCTTTACTAAGAACCGCTTGTCTCATTATTTTCCTCTTTTTCTTTTCATGACAGTGGTTGGGCCTTTTGTGTGTTATCCTTCATTTCAGCTGAGATGATGTTTTAAAATGGATCTGCTACAAATAGTCTTTCTGAACTCTCTCCCTCTTCTAGGAAGGAGGAAAAATAATTTTTATAATAATTTCTACAGAGTATATTATATTTTAATTATACTCACAGTAAATTAAAATAACCATCATAAAAGTTAGCATTGTAATTAAATTGAATTAAAAGACTTTAAAGCTAGCTTCTGCTTTTAGTTATGTGAATGGAGAGCCATGTAACATAACTTCAGTGACAGCACTAGAGCTGAGCTCAGTACTATACACTGAAAATCAGAGGAGGGGAAGTGAGGAGTCCTTAACATGAGAAGCTGGCCAAGAAAAAGACAGCTATCAGCTTGATCTGTGCATTATGATTTATTTCTTTAACATTGCCCAGTGAAATATATTCTTATCTGAAGCAAAGTTCTGAATACTGACAAATTGAGAACTTGAGAATTTCCTGCTGGTGGATGCAAACTGGAGACACAAGAAAACTGTGGAGTGCATGGTGAAATGCAAATCTTCATGGACAGATGGGCAAAATTTTCCATTTCTGACTCTAGATATCTGATAACTTTTTGACCAAGTCTCTGTGAGTGTATTAACTTATTAATTGTCCTTGTGACTCTTTAACTGCTTCCTTTCCTGTGTCAGTTAGGAACATCCAACCTGGACATTAGGTACAATGTTTAACCGTGCTAATAACTAATCATCAGGACTTCTCCACTACCTCCCATGCAGTCCTTGAGTCAAACCTGGTTATTTTCTTATGAGATGTATTTTAAATTAACCACCCACATCGCTGGATTTGATATAGTAAATGAGTATGGCTTATGTTGTGGTCAGGTGAGAGGCTCATGCCACTCTTTGGATTTAGGTATCCACGAATCAGACCTAGTGCTTTGGTTTATTTCCAGAGGAACTAAGTTAAACAATCAGAGACAGTCCTTGAAAAAAACAAAGCTGGCTGTCTTGCATTTGTGGAAATAAGTTCATTTAAAATGTGTTTTGACACCTAAGATCAATCTAGAGAAAGAAAGCTTCCCTTCATTGGTAAGCTCCACCTCACCTGATTATAAATATTAACACAGATGGAGTTTCCCTTTTTAACAGTACACTATTTAGTAAATGTTGGGCTTCAGCTTCTCACCTTTACAGCTAAATCATTAATTATTACCTTTTTAGTGCTGTTATTAAACAGTTCCCTCCTTCCCCTTCAAATTCTTTTCCTTTTAAACAGTGAACCTTCTGTGTCCGTGGCTCATAGACTGGAGCAATTGCAATCTGTAAGTAGTATCCCCAGATCAAAAGTCAAAAAATGAGTTTACTAAAAAGGACAATGCAGCAAAACCAGGAAGAGGTGGAACACGGACAGGCACATCAATAATTCTTTTTTGTTTGCCCGTGTTTTGAACCGGGATTGTTTCGGGGTGCCTCAGTAGACACATTTATCAGGATTCACAGAAATGTAGGATTTTAAATCCTATAAGTCTCTGCCTTCTTAGGGAAGATGGGAAGGCTGCAGGCGTCTATCCAGCAAGTGAGCACCCAAAGCAAGCATGATGGGCTGCCATGGGCATCTGCTCCCATTTGTGGCCTGGACACTGCCTGGGGACTCCTGTGCAGAGGGAAGGCTCCCCATCTGAGGAGGATCCATTGTGACCCTCCTGCAGACTTCCCTGAACACAGTTCACAGAAAAAAAGGAGCAGCTCATCTGTCCAAGCATTGCTCCCGGAGGGGATGGAAAGGCAAATGGGTTCTGGTCCTGGAAGGGACGACAGCTGCATTACTCTACTCCTAGACTCAACTACAGATGCATCAGGCTTATGTATAATTGTGTTAGTCCAGTGTGAGTAAAGGTACAATGCTGGTGAGTTTGGTGTGAGAGCAGAGGCCACTTTTGTCCTTGGCTGCACATTAACTGAGGCCACACACTGTCTGGCCACTTCCCAGGCTGCCATTTACACTGGGGATGCTTCCCCTTTTCTGCTGAATCTTCAAGGCATTTGGTGAAGGACCTACTATTGAATTAGTGCAATGTGATCAGCAGAGGTGAGAGACAATCCTTCCATAGCTATCTGTGGCATTAAAGTTGTGGTACCATTTTTCTTCATTGGGTTAATTTAAAACTATTCTTTCCTTCTCCCTTTCTGAGGTTGAGGGCACCTCAAGAGAAATGAAACAGAGATCTGCTGCCACCTTCTGACTACTTGGAAATCCTTCCATGTCCTCAGCGAACATCGCTGTGGAACAGCAGTGGCTACACTTCACTGAATGGTGAAAATATCCTTCTGCCATCTGCAGCTTGATATTATATTATTAGTTTTCATAAATACATTAAAACTTTGAAGTCAATACGATATGGAAGGAAATATTTAGTGAAGGGGTCCCACTCTTATGTATATACTGTAGCAAACAATCACATGCCCAGCTCTAGTGCAGGCACACAGTTTTCAGTGAGCTCACTCAGTGTTAGAGGTGGAAATACTTTTCTGTGGCATGCCCAAAACTGGAAACAGACACAGATTTCACCTTACTCTGAACAATCACAAGAACTTTAAACCAGTCACTACTTTAATTTTTAAGAACCTCTTAAGTTTATAATTTTGAATTTTTTACGTGGCAGGGATGGAAAAGGACATGTGCACACAGCCTATTCCCATTGATGGAATCTTTAAAAGACTCAGGGGAGCTATCCCTCAGCTGCTCCGTAATCATGTATTTCAAACCTTGAATTACTCTGGTATGTAAATACTGATAATAGCTAAATATAATAGAAAGTGGCCACATAGACATGTGTACACCATATTCATGTCAGGATATTTTCCTGGGTCTTCAGCACCAACTTTAGCACTTGAACTTTAGCACTTGAAACAAAGGCTCTTTTGTCTATAATCAAAGTAGCAGGCTGAACAGCAATGTGCCCAGCCACAAGAAAGGCAGTATTAAGCATTCACTTATTAAAGGCATCAATACTGCTAATGATTTCAAACCCCCGACTCAGGCCTCCTGAAACCATTAGACAGGCCTTACAACCATCAGCACTAAGACAACAATAAAAATGTAAGGTGATTTTTTAAGTTTTATTTTATTTATTCATCTGGTTTTTGAATCTTTACAATCCTGTGCTTTAAATTTTCGTCAATCATCCTGGCAGACAGTTTTCAGGAGAAACTCAGCTTCTCCTGCTGCAAGAACTGGGGCTTGAAAGAGGGCAAAAGACACACACACGCACACACACACAAATTAAACAGAAAACTCAATGAAAATCTTAAATTATTGAATGGCTTTGAAACCAGGACACTCAGTAGCATGAGCATAAACCTTTGTAACCCACAAAAGTGTGCAGAATATCAGAGCCTGGTTAGGCTGACATTTTCTCATGGGTACTGCCCCGTGCTGGGGGTGAGGGCAGCCCTGATTTGGGCAGACTGCTTGGGCTCACATGAAGTTTGCCATCCTTAGGTGGCCACTGACAGCAAGGCTCCTGCTGTCCTTTCACAGAGCAACAAACCCTGCTACCTGGGGGGGAATACACCTTGCAGCACCCCTGCTTAAGCGTTGGAAGTCCTTGTGTCCTCGCATCTCCTGGCTCCAGCCCTGCCCCTTGCCCAAAGGCAGAGGTATCTGGATTGTATTCTGTGCCTGATCCAGCCGTGGGGAAAAACATGCTTGAAGAGCCAAGTCCTTCTGCATGCAATCAGCAGCCTAAACCACAGAGAGAAAACTGTATTTATCTGACAGGCAATATCAAGAAAACTGAGCATCAAAACTGAGCATCTTCAGTGAGTTAGGTAGAGGGACTGGGGACCCTCAGTTTTTGTTGCAGGGCTTCACAGAAACTGATATTGAGATAACACTCCTTAGAAAGCAGCCACCCTTAGAAAATCAAAACCAGTGACGATCCCTAAAAGCAAAGCTCTGACAGTATTAGTCTCTTCTGAAAATCTCAGCAGGAGTTTTTAATCAGGGTCAGCCTTGAGACGAAGAGACAAGTAACAATTTCCTTCAGTCTGTAAAATTCTGATGATGGTAAAGTAAACATTGCTTTTACTGGGTAACAGAGTCAATTTCCTATCACTTTTCACTAGGACTATTGTAGAGAAACATTTGGGTAACCACATGTTGTGCTAAAAAATCCTAAACACTAGCAATATTTCCTTTTTAGGAAAAGAGAGTTGTGAATGATTTAAAGCCTGAGTTGGTAAATTGGGCCCTCTTTTGCTCTGAAAAGGAATGGGGGAGAAGGGGGAGAGTGCCAAAACTATATTGTACATTACCAGATTTCCAGGATTCTGCATTTTCTTACTCATTAAACTTCACATTGAATATGCATCACTTCTCTGCACATAGTTCAAGCCCTAGGGATTGCAGAGTTCAAATATATTTTAATTACATTATTTATTATTTAAATTATTTAATTACAAAAAATAACAGACTCTGCACATGTTTGAAAATGCCATGGTGTACAACTAAATCTTGAGTAATTGTTAAATTTCTTGCAGGCCTCCTGCTAGGAAGTACTGTTTTTCTTTAAAAGTGAGAACACTATTATATCCGTCAGTGGAAAGTTTGCACATTGTATTTCTTCTTTCATATGCCGTTAAACATGAGGCTCTCTCATTTCCCCCTTTCTTCAGAAGGCAGGAGACCCATCTGGTAATATTCTGCAGATCAGCATTTCTTAAGGAGAGTTTGATTTAAGTGGTGGTTTTGTTGAAGCAACGAAAAAGAAGCTTATGAACCTGGGTTATAGTACTATGTCTTGTGTTGTTATTAAAGTTGCTCCATGCTTGATCCATGCCAAATATAGACCTGTCTTTAAGCTGTGGAAAGTAAGAACTATTCTCTTCTCATCCCACTGTGTTTTCAAGTTGAAGCAAAGAAAAAATTGTCCAGTGTTTGCATAGCTCTTGACTTGCCAGCTAATTTTTTTTGTTGACAATTTATGCAGATAAAATAACAGTACCTTCATAAGCTCAAATATTTGGAAAAAAAGAAAACAAAGAATAATTTTCAAAACTGATTAGTGTCTGTGTGCCTTTTCTGTTCTGTTTTCTGTCTGGCACTGTGAGCACAGGTTTTGAGATGCTGCAAGACAATATTGCCATCTTTCTTCCTTGGAAAAAAAATTAGTGGTTGAGCCTTTTTTTCTTTCTCTTTCTGAGTCAGGAATCCAGAGCAAAATGTGTGAAAACTGGGAATAAAGCTTTCTTGGCTGAGAGAGTGCAGCTAAGGGATTTTGCTGCAGAACAATGTTCCAACAAAGATCAGTAAACTTTTGAAAAGTTTCCTCTGAAAAAATTCCAAATGTTTTGAGCAGAAATCAGGTTCATAATACATCTGTATTCTTCTTTTCTCAACCCCTAAATGCCCCAAATTACCCCGGACTTCTGTCTCCTTTTCAGCAGGACTTTGATTCTATAAAAGAGAGCAATGTGTGAAATCCACCAGAGAGTTTTCTGCTGCTGTTGCTGGTGGGGTTTATGGATTTTAATCAAGAGTGATAAAGGCTTAGTGTAGGCATCAAGCAGGGAGTATGCTGTACAGGAAATGCCAAGTCAGATCAGCATTCTATGTAATTCATATTTTGTTTCAAGAAAGGGTAGTGACAGATAATTCAGCCCTGGTCATTTAAGTAAATGCATCATCTGCAAATATTACCATCTCAGTACTCAGCATCCTATCCAAATGACTAGCAATTATGTTAAAGAGTTCTACTCAAACACACTGAGGCAGCAAAATGCTAAGGTATGCAGTGATGAAAAATGCACTTTAAATTGTAGTCTGATTTCAGCCAATCTAGCTTTAGGAAATTAGCTGAGGTCCAAATATATAACTGTATTCTAGGCTGTCTGTAGATATTGTGGAAAGAAAAGCAGCTGTAGAACTGTAGAAGCAATCCAGTCTAAGTGTCCCACTTGCAATCTATAAATATCCTACCTTGCAAGGGTCTGGCTTTATCCTCCCTTCTGTAAAAGAGGAAGAGAAGGACTATTCTATTGGCAGCAGTAAAGGACAATTTATGCATCCCTTTTTTTTTTTTTTTTTTTTATTGTACACCATAAACCAGTTTATTTGATGGATTTGCTTTCCTCAGAGACTTAGACAAAGACTTTCTGAAAGTTCTTTCTCTCCCCTTGGTAGAGAGAGCAGTGGATGTTGATTAACTTGCCTTCAGAAAGGCTTTCAGTCCTGTCTCCCATACCATTCTCACGGGGAGGTTGATGAAGCCACAGGTGTCTGGATAACCAGTGATGTGGATTGAACAATGCCTGACTTGCCAAACCTAAAGGGCAGTGCTAATCAGAGGCCAGTAACCAGTGGTGTAGGCCAGGGGTCGGTAGGGGCTTCAGCCCTCTTTAGTGTCTTCATTGATGATCTGGGTGAAGGGACAGCATGCCCTCAGCAAGGCTGACAATGACACGAATCCAGAACGATACCATGGAGCCATGTATGCTTCATGCTGTTCAGGCCAAAACAAAGTTTCATTTTCACTCTAAAAAGATGTGTCCTCAGTCACCACAGAAGAGCTCACAATTTATAGGCCCAGAGGTGAACACTAAGAGTTTAGTTGAAAGCCTCAAAGCAAGGCTTGAAAAGGTCTCCTTTCTCATGAAAACTTAAGAGATTTGTGGTTCAGTGAGATTTTCCTTCCCTTAATACAAATAACATGTAAGAAATTAATCTCTCACTGCTAGCTTAAACTCTCCCCCATCGCATCAAAACTAGCATTAACAGTTGGGAAGAGTTATGAAAGCAGAGATGAAAATTTTCAAATTCTGGATATTTATTTTGGGTTCTTCTGAACCCGGTATATATTTCCAACTGTGCTCCTCCATATGTCTCTTATACTCCTCTTTCTAATCAGGGTACACCTGATGTGAATCCTGATACCTTTTGCTGCTGTGGAGGGTGGCACCAGGCAAACTGCAATGTATAATAATCCTACCTGATAGAGCCATGCTTTAGAAATAGCTGTTCTTCTCAATGAGAAAGAAAAGTCTGGGGAAAAGGGAGGATGAATGAATAGAGGGGGAAAGTGATGACTCCACAAAAAACAAGTGGCCTTTGCTGAAAATGAGGTGAGCCTTTGGGCAGAGTAATAACAGAATAAATTGATAAAATACCTTTCAGCACGGTCTCAAAGCACTACACAGTTATTAAAATCTACAGCCAAATTTAGCACTACAATAAAAAGACAAAACAAAAGCAGTTTCATTATATAATGAAATGTATATAAAATACCAAAATAAAGTGAATCTAAACCCCAAACAATCTTACTTTCACCATAAGTTTGGAAATATGAAGTGATTTTCAAGGCATTGAGTATTGGGCTGTACCGTTTTACAAACAAGGCTGTAAAGTAAGTAGGCAATACATATTTTTGGGCAAGGGGCTGAAAACAAACCTACTAATTGTGTTGTGGAAATGCTCCAGACTCTAGTAAATACCTTTTTAACTTTACATTATGACTTTAAATTTAAGACAGTCTAAGAGTTTCATCCCATAAGAAGAAGAAGAACGCAGATAAGGAAAAATGGACTTTTTTCATTGGGTCACAATTTATTTGGCTCAGTGAAAAGATTATCATGTAAATTACCTGGTCTTGGCTATTCAGGAAATCAGATTATGTGATTGCAGTGATCCTTTTCAATTTCAAGAGCATGCACATTGGCCAGTAGTTAATATAATTTATCGTGTATATAAGCATAGCTGGACATAAGTGGGATTCTTCTTGTATCCTAGACTTTCTCTAAAATTAACAGAGATATATGGACTGTTTCAGTCATTATTCACGTGAATCACATCTTTTTAATGAAGAAAAGAAGAATCATGTCCTAGAAATCCTTGTTTATCTGCATCAGCATTTTAAGGAGTTTATTAATACAGTCAAACAGCTCTTCATTCAGTCAGATGAATTCTAGCTTGGGCTGTGGGGTTCAGGAAAAGAGAAATACTTTCCATTTGTGCAAAAAGAATAAAAGAGGCAGAAAATACTGCATTGACTGAAACTTTAAGTACCCAGCCTGGAAAATATGGAATTTGGTTGAGGCAGTTGCAGGTATTTCTCAGATGCTATCAAATGACTCTATAATATTTAGGGTACACACCTATTTCCAGGTAATTTGTGCAAAATATTTTTTCTATTTTGGTCAAACTTGAACTGCCTTTACCAAGATACTTATTTGTAGGTCTTGCAATTTATAAAATAATCTGTGTTCTCTCTTTTGTGCTCTCCTTTCAGTCTTTCTCTCTGACTTTTTGCTGAGCTGTAAACAAAATAAAGGGGAGTGTAATGAATAAAACAGGCTGTTTTGATAGCATCTACTTTCTCTACAAAATGAAAAATACTGTCAGAACTATAAGAAAATGAGCATCTTTGACTTCACACAACTTGAGCAAATATATTGTGACTGAAAACTGAAGAAATATGCACAACCTGAAACCTCTTAAAATGGATATCCCAGGGAAAATGCACTGTCTTTTCTTCTCTGGTTTAACTTTAGTAATCTGATACCTAAATTGCCAGTGCAATCAGAATTTGATAGGTTTAAAATCAATTAGAAGGAACTGGAAATAGGATGGTTAATCTATGAATACTGAATAAAACTGCAAAACTATATGAATCTGGATGATGAACTCTTCTAATCTGTTCTAAATTTAAAGCCTTAAGAAATAAGCTAAAAATTAGCTGTTTCCAACAAGGCACAAGGGCTACTAGGAACTGAATGAGACTACTTCCCATATTAAAACAGTAAGGGAAAAACAGACCACTTTCATTTCAATGCAGTTCACATTGCAATGTATTTTACATCTCAAGAACAGTAGCACATCAAAAAGAAGAGAAAAGAAAGAAATGCAGTTCTACAGAAACTGAATTTAGTTCAGAAAGATTATGAGCCAAATTTGTTAGAAAGTGAAAGGCTTCACCACTTCAGAGAAGTGGATTTTTGTAATCCAAAACAAAGATGTCATCCATAGCAAAGAAAGGAAAAGTGGCAAATAAAAAGAATGAAGTTATGGTTGGCTGAGGGAATTTAGGTATATCTGAGCAATAATATGTAAAACAGTAAAAGAACTGCTGTTGGTAACAGACTGTCCTGGTTCCTGCCATGACAGGGTTAATTTTTGCAGTAGCCAGAAGGGGGCATGGACGGGACCCAGAGGTTATTCTATACCACCTCATGTAAATTCCCAGGATGGAAATCCTGTGAAAGCAAGTGAATCACTCACTTCTCTCTTGTACACTTTTGTCATTAATATCGTTGCTACTACTGTTCATTTTCTTATCTCATTGCTGTTTCCAGTAAATTGGTCTTATCTCAACCCACGGTTTTCACCTTTCGTGCCCCCCATTCTCGTCTCCAGCTCTTGCCAGAGTGGAGGGGAGGGGGGAAGTGAGTGAGCAGCGCGTGGATTCAGCGGGAAAATGAAATTGGAGAATTCCTAAATTGCAACACAGACGTATGAAGAAATATGGTTCTTGTAAAGCACCATTCTAAACCCAAGAAGAAAGAATAAAGGGATATTAATAGATTAACACAGGAAGTGAGAAGGAGGATCACCTGTAAGATGAAATACCCTCCCAGCTCTGCCCAAACACCGGTGTCTTTATACAAATCTGCTTCTTCACCCAGGTGACAGACTGAAACACTCCAGATGGGACTTCATCTGGAAGATGAAGAGAGAATGGCTGATGTTCACCATTCCAGGGTGGCGGTGCATTTCCACGGTTAGAGGTAAAAAAAAAATAGGTTTGTGGAAAGGATAATTTGGGGATCCACATAGATGGGCTTTTGAAATAAGGAAGCAGCAGGGGCTGAGGAATTGTTTGAGAAGGCACATTTATCTGTTTGGGACCATGGTTAAAAAGTTAATTTTTAGAGGTAGTTTTTAGACACTGATGAAAGAAGAAAGAAATGCATATATAGTGAGAGACTACAAAGAAATGACCAGGAAATGTATTATATCTTTATTGTAAAAAAATGAAAGTCAGGTTTAAACTATATGCTCAGTATTACAGTTTAAGACTATATTGGCAGGTCTTAGTCTGACAGGGTTGGAATCACACTGTCAAGACAAAAAGTTTAAGAGAATATCCCCTGAAAAACTGTGGACTTTTAAGTCAATAAAAATTACATCTATAAAAGTTAAAGGTCCAAATAGCCCTTTCAAGAAAAAGAAGGTTTTACAGGCAATACAGGTAGATATACTGGCTAATAGACGGTAAACTAAACCCATTTGTAAACTGGAGATACAAAATAGTAACTTGGAACAACATTGTTCTCTACAAGAAGTAACCAAGAAAATGAAAGTCACTTTATTAGCTAGAAGTCACTTTGGTTTTAGGACAAAATTGGAAGAAGAGGTAGATTAAAAGAGAATGAAAAGTAATAATTTTCCTATGAGCCTACAGGCAGAATCAATTCTTTTCTTTTTATTGTTTTTAAGGTATCTTAATAAATTCAGAGAGCAAGGGACTGCTGAAATGCCATAAACTGCCCCTGTAGGTCAAGGGAGTAGAGAACTGGACAAAGGAAGTGACACAAAGAGCTATTAAATTGTTAGAAAAATGAACAGTATTTGGAAAATTATTAACTTTGAGATTAGAACTCACACATACCATTCACTGCCACAAGACAGAATATATGGATATCCTCCCTCCCAAATTCTTCTCAACAGTCAGCTGTCATCATCACTTGCAATTGGAGTTAATATGCTGGTAATAAAAAAGAAAACACTACAAAGAAAGTCTCAGCAGAATTATATCCTGTGACCTCATAAAAGTATGAGAATTATACAGATGCTTCTTGAAATTTCAAAAAAAAAAAAAAAACTAAAGATGAAATATATTTTAAAATGTTGTTTGTTACTGACGTTTTCCATCTTTAAAAAAGAGAACAAGAACTAAGAAGAAAAAATATCTGTCAGAATCCTGGAATTAGAATAAATTTAGAAAGTTCAACAACTATACCAAATTACTGAAAGAGAGAAGAAATTGGACATCCTGCAGATTAGTAAAATGGAGCAAAATTTAAGATACAGTAAAAACATAAAAAATGTGACAAAGGACAAGTAGATCTGTAACAAGAGGACTTCAGAGAAAATGCCTGGTTTGGCAATCATTTTAATTAGAGATAGTAAGACATTAGCATACAGTTCAAAAGAGACAGAGTATTTTTTGAGCAGGTCTGTGGATATCAAATTTTCAAAGTTAGAGGCTAGGGAAAGAGGTTGTCTTGTTTTATACCTGCTCCAGCAGCTATAAAAATAAAAATAGAGACTTTCTGCAGAAGTGCATGACACTGGACATCCTTATTAGAAACCTGAAGAGAAACATGATAACAAAATTTTACAAGTTGGTGAGAAAGTTGATGATCTTAGAATTTTTTTTTTCCCTTTCCAAGCAAGATGTGTATTTGTCAGAATCCGTAGCTGCAAAATAAATGAGCAACTTTGGAAATTGTCTGTGCTGGAAAAAGACTATATATTCATTATATCAGTGTGGAATTCATGGATATTTATAATAATCATGGGGTCATAGAATATCTGAAGTTGGAAGGGATCCATAGGAATCATCAAGTTCAACTCCCTGCTCCTCACCAGGATTAACTACAACTAAACCATGTAAGTCAAGAGCACAGTCTATACCCTCCCTGAACTCTGGCAGGCTTGGTTCTTCCAGTGATCAATCACCCACTCAGATGAGAAACTTTTCCAAATACCTCATGTTGCTAAATATCTCCAAGGAAGCTCAACAGGCAACTTTTATTCCCAAAATCTGGAAGAGAAATGTAAAAGACCAAGTGACATGCAGGAGGATGAAGGGTGATTTTGGGACTACTATTAATTTTGAGAAAATAGCTATTTTCTAAATTTATGTATCTTCTGGTTTAGTTTAAGAATCAATGCCTGTAATATAGTGTTCTCTTTTTTGCTCACTTTATACTTTTGAGAATAACACTATTAATTCACTATTAACATTTTTATATTAGAATGCAACTACTGAAGTTTTAACTTCATTAATGCCCTATCAAGGAATTATTTATTTCTTTCCCCCCTCTTCAGAAACATATAGAAGTCATTAAAATCAACTCTACTGCATTATTTAAAATATAAATGCTGTGCTTGATGACTATCAGTATTCAGAGTTGTAATAAAATCATGAGACAGTTCTTGTATGAAATAAAAAATATCTTCAAGCAACCACACAATGTTCAGAGCATCTAGAAACCAGCCCTAGAACAGAAAGAGTAGCCAAGCTTCAGGTGTTATCAATTGAACAGAAAATGATAACACTGAAAGAGAGATTGAAAAGGGCCATTCTGAACAGTTAGAGGGACTGATAGGAAAATTCACATCGATCACACGTGTGGTCCTGGTTGACCATTAGAACTTCAATACCCTGTGTTTCTTCTGCAGCAGGTAGAGGAAATGCATTGCAATGTATTGCAGACCACTACACCTCTCCTAGCTGGCACACCTCACCTCCAGTGGTGCTTTAGGAATGAGTCTAACACTCCAAGCACCGTGTCAGACAAGAGCAGGGAGTGCTGAAAGGCCACCTCTGTTTCACACTTGCACTGTGGGTCTCATTTGCTCATCCCTATTCTGATTCAACGTGTGTCAAGGTGCATTAGGAGCATTGATTGATTCTTCATGTGTTAATGCCAAGCTGGTCTCTCTGAGGCAGCATAACTCACCATGTTTGTGAGTACAGCAGGGTCTCAAGCATCTCCTTACTCTTCCCCCATCAACATGGGGTTCTCATCCTGGCAACCGTATCCATTAGGATTTCTAACTCAGTTTCCTCACCCCGAAGTAACAGAACCCAATTTCATCCTCCTTCCTTTCTTCCTTCACAATAGTGATTGCTGCTGAGATTGGAGATGAGCCTAATAAACGTTAATAGTGCTGGAGCCTAATTTTTCCTGGGCAGACCCCATATTTAGTTAGATTATTTTGTCACATCATTCATCGCAGCCATTGGTTTTAGCCTGTTCCTGTGACTTGGCTGCACTCAGTGCAGCAGTTCAGCTAATTATGAGGCTTTGTGTACAGAGCAAAAGCTTTGTCCTCTTTCTTTCTGCTGAATTAACATTGTATGACCAAGCACCAATGACCATCACTAATCAGCTTCCTGACAAAAACTAAAAAAATCACTTACACCATGTCACATTAGAAATGTAGATCATTCAAGGGAAATAAGCCACTCAGCTGAGAATTGCTACATGGATTTCTTTACAGGGTGAAACCTCATATAAAGCAGAAGTCCCTATTTTATCAAATATCAAGCAATAACAGAAATCGACTTAAAAACAAAGCAATGTCTTCCCCTGCATATTTCTTGGCAATTTGCTTTGGAGCTGACTTGCTTAATCAGGAGGCTCAATGCAGAAATGTTCATTTTATGTTGAAAAAATTTATGTTGAAAAATCAGCATGTCTATAATTCCATGTTGCAACCTTTCCACATTTTATCTAAAACTGGACCTTGCCAAGCCTATATAGTCTTGAATATATTATGATAAAGTCTAGTGCTGTCCAAATTTCCAGAGGCACTTGGCTACTATTACACCAATAAAGGCCAGTCTTTGGCATCTACAGCATTATCTTTATAAAGCTTGATGACTAACCATTAAGTTACTAGATGAAATTAAGCTTTTTATACATACTGTGTATACACACACACACACACACATATTCAAACATACATTCACCCACACATTCATTTGTAGATATATTTGTTTCCTCTCAAGAAAAACTCATGACAAATAATTTTTCTAGAAGGAAGTATATTAGGTTAGCAAAGAAACTGGTTGCATTTTCAGCACCTTCAGAAATTCAGGTATGAACAATTTCAGGAGAGCATTTATACATGGAACATTTTAACATTTTGATTTCCTGTTTGCTTCAGGCAGCTAAAGCATGTGAGCCCTCCCCTTAAGGAGGGCTCTCAGAAGTGCTTTACCAGCTCCACTCACTGAAAGGGCTTCTGTTAGAACCAGGAGGTAATTTCCTCATGTTTAGGTACTTACTAATGTAAACAAATTTGTTCCCACTGCATTTGGGAGAGAGTATTGTGGGTATTGTCAGTGGGCAGTACTTCAGAAATTTAAAAAAACCCCAAAGAAACCAAAACACACAAACCATTTGTTCACAGCTGAACATTCATTTAGGGCTGAAAATCTACTGTGAGCCCACTTGCATAATGATCCTCTTGTACATTCTCTTATACCTGAAATTTTTTATTCAGCTGAGAAATATTACAATTTGTCTCAAAACCTAATCTAACCCTTATTCAGAAGAAGGCAAGATGATCTAATCTTAGCCTTGTCTCTTCCAGCTACTGAAAGCCAGCCACCACCCAGTCACTGCAGCTGAGGCAGGAACAGCTGATGAAGCCCTTCAGCCCCTGTGGCTGAGATCAGCACCAACTTTGAACCAACTTGTCTGACAGCTTGAAGGCAGATGTTTAAGATCAGTTAACCTAGTAGAAAGACGTAATCAGAAGGTAAATGGCAAAACTATCAGCTTCTGAGATGCTGTCAGAATAGTCATATTTATTGGGAAGACCTCAGATCTGTTTGATGTTCATTATGCTTATCTGAAAGCTTCTGTGATGTTTTATTGCAGGTGACTCTGGCAGTAACACAATTTCAGAGTTGTACAACCTTCCCCTAGAAAGGTGCTTTCAGCCACTTTGAACTTTGCTAACTTTTTTCCTCTCTGTCCACTACCCAGGCTTTCACCCCCACCTCTGTCAGAAACTTGGGGAGATAGTTCAACATTAGAATTGATGTAGAAATTATTTTCAAAGATCTGAAAGGAAAATAGAAATATTCCACTCCTACTCTGTGAAAATGACTTGAAATCCTAAATAAAATGTCATTATAACTAAGAAATAATTATTATTTTCCTTGGGAAAAGAAGAAAATTAATTCATATATGGTTAGGCTATAAAACTCTGGAAATCACCTCTTCAGAACTTTTGAAGAGGTTGGCTCTTCTAATCTCTAAGTATCCACATACATATTCTTCTGAAAGTAAGGCTTGTACAAACTCCATCTTCAAAGACTTCTTCACCTCTGTTTTCCCCAGAGTATGCTCAATGCCTGCAGCAGCACTTTCTGCGTGCCAGCTCTTCCCACCTTACTCAGCTTCTGAGGAATACGGAGATTTTTTTGGGCTCCTGTCATATACAGGATGACCTGCGCTTTATTTCACTCACAAAGCAAACAATACTGCTGCAAGAAAAGGGTTCATGTTCATACAAGGTCATCCTTGCATTTTCAGTGATACCCCAAGTGGTATTCTTTCTGATTTTCCCACAGATTTACCAGGTTATACTCTATAAAGAAGTCAGGGAAATCCTAGAATTTCTTAAGCTGGGAGATACCAATTTCCCATCTGCAGCATTAAGCAATTCATTTAATACTCTAAATATACGTTTATCATCCCATCATATGCTAATCAAAGAAATTTTACAAAGTCACAAAGAGAGAAGCAAGAAAATTACAGTGGCTTGTGTTAATGCAGTCATGTCCACTCACAGGGGTCCTGCTTCACTCAGTGCACAAGGCAGACTGTGTTCCCAGAATGATCAGTCATGCAGTATTCCTTTTTTCTTCTCATCACTTAATATATGTCCCCATGCCTAATTTTCTGCACACCATCCAAACCTTGCACTGAATACATAATTATTCATTTCCTAATGGGCTTTTCCCTGGTGCTTTTTTTTCCATAGTATCCTGCTTATTAACAAAAATTAATGAATTTATCTTCATAATGTCCCTGTGGTATTTTTCTCCCCATTTTATATATAGGGAATTGTTAAAAGTGCCAGCTAATTTGGGGTGTTAATTTGAGATGCCTGAGGTCTGATTTCTCAGACTATGTAGCAGCATGTGTGCTCAGGGTTGTGCTCTTATTTATCTTAGTGGCTTCTGCAAAAGCTCAGCAATTCTTCAAACAAAAAAATATTTCAAAATCACAAGTCCAAAATGTGAGAATATAGAGTTTATATTATTTTAAAGAAAATCTGTCAAAGACAGGATGCAACTGGTTTTCTAGGAGCATTCAGTGACTTTTATCACAATATATTTTGTTCATCTGCCTCATGCAGTGCCCGTCTCCAAAGCATCAAGTGATCTTCAGTCATGACACAAAACTGATTCATGTCCAAGCACTGTTCATCCTGTATTTTTAATGAAGTGGGAGTCTTATGATCTTTAATTTCAATCCTTAGGCAAAACACATATTCATATAGTGATAAATTAACTTTATGTGAGCATTTCGTAATGTTGGACTGCTGGGCAATTTTGCAGTTTAAAGATTCTTTCAGTGTAGCCTTGTGGCTTAGAACTAATTAATCTGAACATGGAGAATGTGGTAAAAAAACGTGGTAGATTGAACTTGTACGCATGTGTCCCCACAAAAGCAAAACCATTGAAGCAGAGCTGGGGTTGTCAGGAGTGAAGAGCAGCCCTTTATTCAAAGTATGGAGGAAAGCGGGAGAAACACTTGCTGTGTGGACCTCCCACTAGAGGGGAGTGGAGGAACACATTTGACCTGTGACTTTGGCACCTCACAACACAGCAGAAATACTGAGATTCAAAAGCTGTTGATTTTACACTGGCTGATTTGTTAAGAGGGGCAGATATATTGGAGAGTAGTAGGAAATCTGCGGCACTGACCTTTTGCTATAAGCTTGTGGCTGGCTAAAGGATGTGGAGCACAAGGAGTGTTCTCTATCCTTCAAGAACAAGAGGAAATGACCTCAAGTTGGACCAGAGAAGGCTTATATTGGATATTAAAAAAAAAAAAAAATTCACTATAATGGTCAGACATGGGAATAAGGCTGCCAAAGAAAGTGGTGGAATCACCCTCCATGAAAGTGTTCAAAAAATGTGTAGCTGTGGCACTTGGGAACAAGGTTTAATGGAGGACTTGGTACTGCTGGGTTAGTGCTGGACTCGGTGATTTTAGAGATCTTTTCCAATTAAGTAGCTCTATGGTTCTATGATCAAGCAGTATCCCATTTAGTTGTGAGACTGGCAAGACTTTTTAAAGTGTATATGAGGTTTCAGAGAGGTACAAAGTGTATGATTTTTCACAAATTTATAATTGGCCAGATTTGGGAAAATTTGCATAGTACAAGGCACAGTCCTTATATAAATTCATACCAAATTTTGTTGTAGCCCCAACATGACCAAGACACAATTTTCTCTTTTCCTTTCTTTTATAATGTGATCTAAAGTATATTTTGTGCGGCATCATTCTCAGAAGTAGCTACACCATTTATACTGAACAAGAAAATTACCTTAGTTTTGACCAGCAATGCTTTTAAGAAACTTGAATGGTATTCAAATTCTGATGTCATAGACCTAGTTTTAGATAGCTGTGTGTAGAGATAGACTCATAAAAAAAAATATTCAGCTTTTAAAATTTTCTGAATTGTTATAAGAGCTTTGAAAGAATAAATTGTTCAGATAAAAATATTTTTAAAAACTCAGATCAGAAAAGTTTTGTCTCAAAAGGCCAAAAGTAAAATTAATGTGGAATGTTTCTATCCATAGTAAAAATATTAATATTTGGTAAGTTTCCATTTACTATTATTTATTTTCTTTTTCAGAGAATTTTATTAAATTATTATAGTATCTTATTTCTTGAGATCAAAAGAATCTGCATTTAATATTTCATAGGGACAATTGTCCGTGTGGTCTCATATTATCTTATTGGAAAATCAAAACTTGTTTTATTTTTCTGCTAATACTCCCCATGGCAAATCCCGTATTCACATGGAAACTATTGGTTGAGATGGAGGACTGACTTTTAAGTGGGGGTAGAAGAAAAAGACTATCTCATACCCATGAATGGACCACCAGGGTATGCTTTGAAGATGGGATGGAGACAAAACATACATTATGTGTGAGTGATTACTTGGGAACTTCTTTCATGTGACCACTGGAAATAAGTTTTGTTTCTAATGGACAAACCTGATGACAGACCTGGGGCAATTTGACATCTCCACATGCTTTCCTTGCTATTTTGCCTATGAGTGTAGGCAAATGCTCTTTAATGAGTAGCTGCTGTGTACGGGAGTGTCTTCTTTGAAATATTTGTGCAATGGCTATAGACATTCATTGTGCATCTTCCTTAGAAGCTTCTGATAACCTCTTAGCTTATAAAGATCCATTTTCAAGAAGTATTTAATCTGAGTATGTAAAGTTTCAGTCCCTACTGTGTAAAAAGCAAACCACAATAACCAGTGACAGCTGAATTTTTGGAGATTCAGGCAGGAGCTGGCTGCTTTAGCTACACTCTAGTTGGTGGAAAGAAAACAGGAAGTTATTCCACCTGATGGGTATCTCAGATGATGTGGACTGCTCCCTACAAATAGCTGTTGTTTTCCATGGGGATATCACTTGACAATCTCTTCGACTGGATGTGAGACAACCAACACTTTGTCAAATCAGCAAGATAGATGTCATGCTTTCATAGCAATTTGCTTTTGGAGAGACTGCTAAGGATGTCACACTGTTTATTTAGAACATTGCTCCTGGACATCAAGGTGAACGTGCTACCCAAAGACCCATCTTACTGCAGCTCATGGGCATTTACTGACATTTTTTATTAGATTTTTGCAGAGTATTTCCTCCTTGATGAAAAACTGTGAGGTCTGGTGTGACAGTTGGAGAGCAGGAATAACATTATGAGCATCTTTGATGATGCCAGATACCTATGTGTGTACAATTAAATCCAATCTCTGCATTCAGATACTTACATTTAAATACTTGCAGCTTGATGCTGAATCTGGCCTATACTGCTCACCTGGCTTAAAGGAAGAAATTTCCTTTGTCATTTAATTGTTGATTCTGTGAGGTATGTAGCCACTGAAACACCCAGCCATCACTGAAAAAGGATACTACACTAAAAGAAACCTCAGGAAGAACTCATCCCAACTCAGTTTAAATGTATGATCACATCTGAGTTAGTTGTCCTGAGCCTACATTAATATCAGCAGAAAGAGGAACGACTTTGGGGTATAATTCACCTGGCCTGCTATTTATACTTTCTTTAGGATTAAATTAATAGTCCCCTGAAAGTTGTTTTTCTGTACTGACTACGAAGAGAATGGAGGGTGACTAGTTCTGAGGTAATGTCTGTACTAGAGCTGATGTATCTGGTGGTATGAACCACACTGACTGTGACCACCACCCAGCCAGCAGCTCTCTGCACAGGGGTTCTGAAACAAAGCCAGCTGCACAGGGCCATCACCAGTTCTGAAAGTGGTGAAGGGAGGCTGTGACAGCTGCAGCCTAAAGCTATAATATTGGCTTAGCAAAAACGCTGGCCTTGCTCTATTTGCCCACCCCTAAATGTCCCCAGGGAGGAAGCAGTGGGCTGTAATTCAAGTAACAATTATTATCTTTTGTCACTGCTTATTCTCTCTCGCTCTTGATTGCATATAGACTCACCAGTAAAAGAATCCCCATGAATCTTTCTGTAGTTTCCCTCAATCAGATTTCTTTTATCTTGTGTTCAGATGATGGCAACTTCAAATGAACAAGAAAACTCATTGCTCATGGTCTGGGGTCCTGTGAGACTGATGCATGTCCATAGGTTTATTTTCACCTCTCCAAAATTCTGTGTTAAAGGGAAACAAGAATATAGGAATTATTGTGCTGAATCAAACAAAAAAAAAATGCTATCCTGTTCTACCATTACCAATAATGGTATTTTTTTTATAAAAAAAACCATGAAGAAATCTTCCAAGTAGGCTAATGTGGTACTGTTATGGTAGCGCTCAGGCTTTAATCTGAACTTAGAATAGGCAGTGGAAATTTGGTTTATATGCTTTCAATTTCTTAAACTAACCATTCTATTTTCAGATACTATGATGATTTCAATGAGACCTCTTTACTGGAGACTTTGGAAAAGAAAATAAGTACTAGAGAGCCAGAACCAAAAAATGTTCTCCTGGAGTGCGCTATACTCATCTATATTGTATATGGAATAACAATGCTAACATAGTTCTCTCCTTTTAGAAAGTTAGAAGTAAGGCTATACAAAATGGAGATCACTTTTTCTCTTATTTGTAAACACCTGAAAGATTATTTTGGCCTTATTTTTTCATCTTTTGTCTAGAGAAAACATTGTGATGACTTTTGTCATCCTTGCACACGCTACATGGCTTGTATATAGTATTTTGCCAGGCAGAAATGGAAAGATAAAACTCTTGTGTACATGTCCCACTGGACAGTAAATATAAGCAGCATGAAAGTTTTTATCCCTGAAGATTTCATTGTACTTGATGAGATTGTTCTACCATGGAGAATCATCTGTTCTGAATGAAAGTGTCTTGAGTGATTTTACAGGATTTGGTGGAAGAAATACTGACTGCTTCAAAATAATCTAATTATGTAATCAGAGAGAAAATAATATCTTATTTTAAGAATATTTGATGTGCATGTTGGTTATTGAATTGATTTTTAAGTAAATACCTACAGAAATCAAATTACCCTTTTACCTTCATCAAACACAGTAACTTGCTGCGTCAGTTTTTCTGACCAGCAAGGTTGTCTTCAGCTCTGAAACACTTTTTATAGGCCTCCTCAGTATGATCTGCATGCTTATCTAGCCTATAAGGACCTTTAAGGCCTCTTGCACTTAAAAGTCAATATGCTGAAGAATTAAACTGAACTTCTATTCAAAATAACATAGGACATTGTGATCATGGTATTTTTCCAAAATACCTGGAGGCAGCTGACTGTATTGTCAGAGTACTACAAAAAGAGAAACACATCTGATCCTAGTAAGATGCATTCTATACTGGTGTGTGGTCCAATAGCTTATCTGTGTCCTAGAGGACTTATTTTTATTAGATTTGCTAAATCATTTTGCGTCTCAGGCTGACTTTTTTTGCAAAATTTCGTTTGTGTCTTCAAAGACTGAGCTGCAAACACCAATGTAAATGCTGACAGAATGTGTGAATGATGTCAGAGCATTTGTATTTCATCTTCAACTCGTGTTTCTTTTAATGCCATAAGAGTATAATCACGTCAAGACATCAAAAAGATTTGTTGTCTACTGTTTGAGGGCTAAGTTTACTACAATGTGTGCTGTCCTTTCCTCACTTTTTTAGCTTCTTCTTTAGTTCAGTTTTTGCTCTCTGGAGATGTTGTCTATAATTCTGTGCATTCTTTGCATGTTTTCTCTTATAACTGTTTTTAAATACTTCCTGACTAAACATGATAAACAATAATTTATTATGCTGTTGTAACAATGGGTGTTATCAACCACCACCCTCCACAATGTACTGCTTCTAACACCAGTGCTGATCAAAGAGTGGATGAACCCTGCCTTTGGCATTGGCATAGAAGTGTTACCTGTGCAAAATTAAATGTGTACCTCTAGACAGTCATCCTAAAAGGCTAGAGAAACAGGGTGATGGGAACATGAAGTTCAGCAAAAAGAAATGCAAAGTCCTGTACCTGGGGAGCAGCATAAGGTCGGGGATGACAATTGGAAAGCAGATTTGCAGGGTAGTAAAGCAAAGCTAGTACAAAACAATTTGATCATGAGCCAGCAATGCAGCCTTGCAAGGAAAAAAGGCCAGTGACATCCTGGGCTGCATTAGAGAAAGCTTTGCCAGCACATAGAAGTAGGTGATACTTCCCTCTGTTCAGCTCTAGGAATGACTGTCTCTTTTTTTTTGTTATGGTTTCAGCTGCAATAGAGTTAATTTTCTCCCTAGTAACTAGTACAGTGCTGTGGTTTTGATTTAGCATGAGAATAATGTTGAAAACACACCAACATTTTAGTTGTTTTAAGCGGTGTTTACGCTGTTTACCCTAAGTCAAAGACTTTTAAGTTTCCCGTGTTCTGCCAGTGAGCAGATGCACAGGAAGCTGAGAAGAAGCACGACCAGGACAGCTGACCAGAGCTGGCCAAAGGGATATTCCATACCCTGGAATGCCATGCTCAGTGCATTAACTGGGAGGAATTGGCTGATAGGGACCGATCACTGTTCTGGGCTGGGCTGAGCATTGGTCAGTGCGTGCTTAGCAACCCTACTGTGCATCACTTGTATTTTTTGGGTTTTATTCCTCTCTCTTTTTGTTGTACTCATTTATTATTATGATTATTTATATTATTGTTATCATCATCATCATAATATTTTAAATCAACTGCTAGTTTTATCTTATCTCAAACTACAGGTTTTACTCTTTTTTTTGCATTCTGCTCCCCACTCCACCAGGGTGTGTGGGGTGTCGGTGTTATTGAATGGCTGCATGGTGCTTAGTTGCTGTCTGGAGTTAAACCACAACATTCTCAAACAATATCTGGAACAAAATTTGGATTGTAACAGATAATGGAGGATGTCTATAGTGCCCTGTTTATAAATTTTCTGACTCTTTGGTGCAGTTAATGTACACCAAGTACAAAATCACAAAAGAGCTTATATAATCAAGACATCTAGTCATGACTTTCAAAAGTGTCCTTCTAGTAGAATTATTCTTACTTTTCTTAAAGGAGTAATTTAATTTTTGTATTAATGTCTCTGTTGCTGTATAATCAATACTGGAACAAAACATTACTTGGGTTCTCTGTCTTTCAATTCATTTGGTTCCTCAGCTTCAAAGAACCACGTCAAAATATCTTGCCAGGGAATAAACATCAACTAGATTTTCTTTCTGCATTCAACAAATATCAGATTCTGCCAACTGCCAAGCAGAATATGGGGAAATGATGCCAAATTCCTCCTTGACATACAACTGAGCCCATTAATAGGGAAGTAGATTTACGGTGTTTTGCAAAATATTTTGCATGGTCTCTTTAAACACCTATTCACATCAAACAAAAGGTTCCATAAAAGGCTGATATATAACATTTGAGGTAAAACTGTACTATTGAAACCCATCATTCAATTTTTCCAAGCTTTGTCAATGCTGTGGCATTTAAATGCTCCCACTTCATCCTCATTCGCTTGAGTTCACTGCTGAGGACGGTCCTCCCACTGAGTGCCATGGCAGCAGAAGGAGAACCTCAGCTGGGGTGCTAATGTTGAAAACAATTCTGACTTAATTAATTTCAACTCAAGATATAGAAGAACTTCACAATTCTTGTGTAATCAAAATTGAGAGGAAATACAGACTCTTTTCTGACAGCCTCTTCTACCTCTTGTTTTTAATCTATAGCATACTACTTGTTCTACCTGTTTTAGTCTGGGGGATGGTAACTCCTGAGTCTTTTCTGATGTGGAGATTTTCTCCAGTACCTGGGTGTTTAAATCCTTTATGCTGTTGATTGTGATCTAACACCTGTTATTTCTGCAAAATAGCATGCAAGAAGCAGGAGACATTTGCACGCACTGAGATACCATGAGCGATAACTCCAGTATCAACCATCTGCTCGACCCTTTGTTTACTGCCTTTCTTTGTACTTAAGTTCAAATATTTTGGAATGAATGGGGGGAAAATTGCACAAGTAACTCCCCAACTCAGCTTTAGTTTCTTTATGAACAACATCTGCAAAATACGATAGGAAACAAAAACATCTGTTTTGCTGTATTCTGCTTTTCTATTGATTCGTACACAAACCTGAAGCTGGGCTTTTTGGGGCATTCTCTCCTTGTTTATTATGTAAAAACCCCAGGCAAACTCAATACACAAAGGTAACACGATCAAAAGTGGAGCAGGTATTAGTAGGCCCACAGTAAGCCTGAATCATCTTCATAACCTCTGGATGAAGAGTCTTTCATATGGAAATGAAAGCTGAGCTCCCTAAAGGGAGAAATCGGAAAACACATCCATTTTCTAACCGTAACACCATTGCTAATGGCAAGATTTACTGTAAAGTAGAGGTGAACTTTTGTCTGTATTGATTAGTTTCATCTGGTCTGTGATAATTTAATGCATTGGAAATGTGCTTGTTTGCCTGGCAGATCAGTATGCCTGGTTCTGTTGTGCTGGACTGTATTTGGACTTGGATATCAGAGAGATATCATAGAGGGTTTCCCACTGCCTCTATGAATGCATGTAAATTGAGGTAGATAGAATACTTGAAAATCCCTCCTTTCAGAATTTCGTGTGGAAGGCATTATTTATTGTTATTGTTGACCAAGCAGTTTTAAACAGGCCTCCTTTTTCATGCTTGCAGAATTGAAATTTTCCCTTTATCTTACCCAGGCTTCCCCTCTCCCACTCTTTCTCCCTCTCCTTGCTTAACCTTATAGCTCAACATTTAAAGAATTCACAGGGGTGTGTAGGTCAGGCTCTCACTTCTCTTTTTAGTAAGAAGGGCCTCCTATACCATTAAAAACTAAGGTGCATTTTCTATGCTGTTCCCACCATCCTTTGAAGCTCAGCTCTTTCACAGAAAAAAAAAAAAATCCCTTTTCCAATCTGGCTGGCTCAGAGGGGTAAAAAAATCTGTGACTCCACAGCCCAGGGATGCAGATGTCCACCAAAAAGGGGATTGACGCTTTTTCCATAAATCTCATCACACTAAAAGAAGCACTGGACAGAGCAGAGCAGAGCTGTTGGTGCCACATACAGCAGCAAGATAATACATGTCCCTCTCCATCTTACTATTAGTGGCTTTAACCTCCTCCTTAGCTAAGAGATATACCAATGTCTCTTCCTAACTGTTATAGGGATATTTTATCCTTTAAGGGGCTTGGGTTGAAATGCTTCCTCTTATTTATAAAATTTCCTAGCAGTGCAGAGAGTTAATGCAGAGATCTCATTCTCTCTGTAGACCCTGCAAGACCTATTGCCTACAGTTTATCAACCCATCTAGCTTTCTTATCAAAAATCTGAAACTGAATATGCTCTTGACTTTAACAACCTTCCAAGAACACGGTGATAAATGCTACATTTTAACAGAAGAACTTTTGTACACCAATGTAGAACAGGAAAACATTTATCAAAAATGGCGATACCGGAGCACAGTGATACAAAGAAAACAGAGAGAAAGAAAAAGCATTAAAATAGTCTCGAGACAATGTTTTTTTCTCTTTTATTCAATACAATTATAATATCAAGTACTTCAGAAAAGTGAAGATATTATTTGGCCCATCTTCTGACAACGATTTTTTGCCTGCCTAGATATATATATAGGCAGATTATTTTAATATGGTGCAAATTGTTTCTTTTTCACATTTTTTCACATCTTTTTCACATCTTTTTCACATCTTCTAAGACTAGGAAATCCAAAGCCCCAGACAAAGAGCAGGTAAACATGAAACCTATCACTAAACCAGGGGATTTTGATTTGAAAAATAAAGTATGTAATTTCACTAGGGAAGGGACACAGGGCCCCTTTGTCTGCAACCTATGGCAGAGCATTCCCTTCGGAGCTGCAGGGCATGAAGAGAAGATAGGTTCTGCCGCTGCCTCCACCACTGGCCCTGATGCACCCCAGTGAGGAGGACAGAGGAGCCCCAAACAGATGTAACTTCTCAAATTGCAGGTTTAGGGCTCCTCTCCAGCTTGCAATATGGCAAGTGTGGATGCATGCAGGGACCCGTTGATGCTCAGGGTGAGTGTACAGCTGCTATTTCCCACCACCCCCAAAATCTTGTGCCAGCAGTTTCCAGCATGAAAGCAGGCAGGAGCAAGCCATGCAGCAGGAAATAACCCAGCTCTCAAATCTTAAGGGTTAAAAGAAATTTCCAGGAGAGGAGGAGTTATTACTGCATTTCTTCTCTTGTTGCGCAATACTGGTGTTTCGGCCACTAGATTAGTCAGTGATAGATCTGTACTTAGATATGCAGCGGCAAAAGGTCAATTAGGGTCACATCTTCTTTTCCCACAGAAAATGCTGACTTCTTGCCCTTGGTATTTTGCCAAGTTTAGGCCTGTGTGGCTTTCTCAAAAAAAAAAAGAAAAAAAAAGAAAAAAAAAAAAAAAAAAAAAAAAAAAAAAAAGAAAAATTATATAATCCAGTCTTTCAAGCATTTGATGAACATGACCCTCCAGTTTCGTCTTTGCAGTTTGCATTGTTTTCAGAAAAAGGGAAAGGCAAAATAAACTATGTTTTGCATGGCTGAGTTAAGTAACTGTAAAAATGTAAGCTACATAAAAAAAAAAAAAAGAAAGAATGGTTTTGAAAGCTTTCTTAAATACACTCTAAGCAGATTCTAGGTTTATTGCAAAAGAAGCAACCATTTTCTGGTCAAAATTATGCATTTGATAGTTGAGCAAAGCTTATTTCCAAATAAATTTAAAACCACAATTGTTAAAAAACAATGGCAAACAAAAAAATGGAGTGTGGAAGACTGGCTTCAGTAAGTTCTGCTACTTGTTTTATTTCTTCCTATTCTTTCTGTCACTGAAAATCAGACATGGAAAACAAAATGAACACTAGAGATATTAAATTTTTCAATATAATTTAGCTTGGTACTGCTATGACTAGCACATAAATTGCATGAGGAAAAAATATACATTATGTTTGTTCCATTGTTGAGAAAATATTGTTCAATTACTCTGGACTACCACATGAACCCATTCCCTTCCTTTGGGATATAATGAGGGAATAAGATATAGCATCTGAGGGACTCTTGCCTTTGAAGAACATGACAAGTTTTGAATAAATAAGAGTGAAGATGTGAACGTTACTGTGTACCCTTCTTTTCACTGTGGGGAACTGGACAGGCCCTTTCCTGTCTGGCTGTTTAATTTGCTAATTTGTAGAAGTCTGCTCTGGGAGATGGAATGCATATTTGTGTGACCATCCAGGAAATAGAGGAGAGGAGAGGAGAGGAGAGGAGAGGAGAGGAGAGGAGAGGAGAGGAGACAGAAAAAAAGCGATGGCGAAATGGTGGAAAATGGCAGGTGGAAAGGGGTGATTAGGGAAGCCTCCAATACCCTCTGGCAGTGAGCATGGTTAATCTGGCATGTGTCTTCTACTATGTTTGATAGAATCATCATCAGTCCCTGGGGGAAGGCCTTTCCTGTTCCTTAAATTGTGTGTTTCATCACTCTGTAGACATTCTTGAAGAGTTTCTAAGGAGCGGAAGGCTTTTTTTTTAAGGGAGGGGATCTTTGTTTTGAATGCAAATAATTCCCTGTGTTTTATTTTTTTCTTGGGCAATATTTTAAAAATAAATATTTGAGGTGTGTGGGTGTTTTATTTGTCTTATTTCTAATATGTTATATACACTGTAAGCGTAGTTGCATACATGCACAGAAAAACCCTTTCTGTCTATAAAACACAATAGGAGACATAGTTTATACTAAAAACTTACATGATTATAACATTTCAGGATAGCTGCTTAAACAGAACAATTCAACATGATGTTCTCCTCTATTTTTTTTCAGAATAAAGTTTCAGTAAAATGTTCTAAAACATTTTGAATCCAGATAGTCAAGTATTTACCAACAGAAAGTGGTTTAATTGAAGTAGCTATCTTTGCAGGCAACCATATGATGTGGGTTGAAGAGAAAGCAACTAAACATTATATTCTGTGCTTTGCTTCCCTCTTTATTCATAGAATCATTACCAGAGCAGGTTCTTGTCTGTTGTAATTGGCTATATCTTCTTTGGTTCTAATGCAATAATGACAATTTATATCATGTACAAAGAGCTGAGCTGAGATAGTTTGTGCTCATCAAATTTTACAGAGCTTGAATTGGCTTAAAATTCCATGCCTTCTTACAGTGCTATTGAAACTTTTCATGGTTACTTTCCACAAAAAAAAAATTCCAGAAGTGTGCCATGTACAAAAAGCATCCCCCAAACTTGCATACAAGGCAAAATTGTTTTCAGGATTACGGGAAATCCCTTGCTAGCATGTTGATCTTGTTAGTGAACAGTCAAATCTGTGACAATGTCAAAAAAAGCTTGGGGAATGTGGCTGAACTGTCCTTCCAATTAAGTTTCCCACTCACTGGCTAGGAAATGTCTGTATTTTTCTTTGTAAAACCAACTGGAACACCTAGACAAAGATCTTGACACTTAAAGATCCATATTATTTACTATTCTTGAAAAGATCTGGAATTAAAGTTTTTAAAGCACTGAATTAAAATATTTTACTTAACACTGTAATTTTCTGATATGTGCAATTTCCAATTTGCACAATAAATTAGAGTGTTTGCATAATGAAAGCATGTGATTGACAAGGCTCAGTCAACTGATAAAGCATTTAATGACTGACTGATATGCAGTTGAATAACTAGCTAATTGAGCATATAATCACACTGTATCTGCTTACCCAGATGATAGACACTTTTAACACTTAAAATGTTTAATAAAATTTGCTTTCAAAGAGTATGTAACATGAGTGACATAGAGAAATTCAGAGTAGTCAAGATTTTTTTCTCAAGTCTGATTGCTTAGTATATTGCATTTTAAATTTTAAATTAAACATACTTTAAAATATGGTATATTTAGAAAACTTTAATATATTGTTCTAAACTTATTTTTAAACTTGTTAAAAAAAAACCAAACTCCCCCTTTGCTAAAGAAAAACAAGAGACTAGTATATGTAATATGGACAAGAAGTCCTAAGTTGTGTCTACAGCTGCTGATTGCACGATACCCCAGTTTGAAATAAATGAAACTCAGTTAAACATAAATACTGCTCAAAATGAACTTCAGTTTTTTTTAAAATAAAGGCTGTAGGATGCTGACTATTCAAAAACTGTAAGATACAGAGGACATGACCTTCTGAGGAAACACTTGAAGCCCATCTGTTCTGGAGGAAGCTGCCTACACAGAAGTATCTGCAGGCTAAAATGTGATTCAATACTGTACATTCTTGCTCTTCTCTTCTTAGAAGTGGGCCTTATTCCTCTCTGTAAAGCCTTTAAGACGTGCCATGAAATGCAAAGTTACGCAACAAAAATCTCTTTACATGAGACAGCAAAACCTCTTTATTTTCTCTCTTCATTTGGGAAGAGCAATGGTGTCGTTTGCCCTGTTCTACACACTTCATAAGCAGAAGGACTAAATCTCAGCTCTGCTGACATATACTATGGCAGAGCTCCTGTGCTCCCCTGCCCATAGAAGGAAAATGGGGCTTAGGGATAAACCCCAATCAGAAGAACAAATCCTGACTCTATTAATTATCAGGAGTTTGTTTCAAACTCTTGAGTCTGCCCAAGAGATCATAGCTGTTGGGAAAGTACACATCTAAAAACACAGCCCAGTGTCTTTCTTGATGTGAATCTTATCACGATGACCTTTTCTATTCAGTTTCTCTCCCAAACGCATCCGGATTTTTATGGAATTTCCTAACACCTTCTGCAGCTTTTATAACATCACATACATGTCGTCATTCATTAAAACATGGAAGCCAGCAAAAGGAGCTGTAGTGTTGGATGCTGGTATCAGGCAGGCAATCTCAGCTGCTTTGCCATCATTATTTTCAGCTGCTCCTGGAAAAATGAAGATTTTTTCCAAAGGCTCCTGTTTGTCATTGTTCTTCCCATCTTCTTGCTGGCTTTCTGCCTCGGTGATGGACTCTGGTTCTTCATATTCTAGCTTGGTTTGTAACATCACGTGGTCATTTTTGTCTAGCCATTCCTAGAAAAATTAAAATGTTAACGTTGGCAGAGATGAGTTATCTGTCAAAAATACCCTGGTTGTTCAGATACCAATTACCAACCTTCCTTTCATATTGGCATCTTTCCAGGATAAGCCACAATGGAGAAGATGAAACAGAACCAATGTAGAGAAGCAGGACATAAAATAGCAGGACAGAAGAAAGAATGGTAGGAAAGCAGATAGGATTCCAGAACTGCATACAAACTTCTACTTATTCTTGAGACCACATAAAAGACATTTTTTGTATTTAATTAGGACCCTTAGAAAGCCTTGGATGTGTAAAATATCTGGTGTTCCCTCTTTGATAGACTTATGCTTTCTTTGACCCAAGCACTGACTTAATCTAAATTAAGACTAAGTTCATATGAAGATTTAGGCAACATAGCATATCTATTACTGCTTCAGTACTAATTTGAATTTGTATTTGTTTTTTCTTCACTTTGAATTTAAAGCTATCTTTTATATAAAAAAGATTTATTTTTATATGATATTTTTCAGCTTGTCACTGAAAAATTATTACTGATTTTTGATATTCCATTGGATTCGAAAACATAAATATTTAACTTGTTTCCCCTTTAGAGGAAACTTACTAGCAATTAAGGTAAACACTAGCACAACTAACACAGAAAGCTACACCACATATGTGATGTCAGGGACTCACAAGAAGCATTAAGAAAACAAAAGCAAAAACTGTAGTCTATTCATTGGATAGCTATTCCGTGTCTAAAGGTTTTGTGAGCATGCACCTCTATGGCTAAGAGAGGCTGTTTCCTGCTGTGACTGACACCTCCAAAGGTGTGAGTGCCATCACTGTGCCAGCACTCACACACTCAACACTTCACAAACAGAAAGGACAAGACCAGCTGGAAGCAAGCTCCCTGACCTATCATGCACAGGAAAGGATGCAAACACCACAATGTCATTTCAGTGGCTATTGTGCCTCTCAAAACCCTTAAATTCTTCTCCAGCAGTTTCTCAGTCTCTATAGCAAGTGTCTTTTCACAGTTCCAAAGCAGCACTGCACTGATTTTATGAGCATTTGCTCCATGTCCTCTTGGTGATGCTGCACAAGGGGAAGGGTTTTGGGGCTTTTATCTTGGGTCAGAGACTCCTTGTGTTAATGTCTGTGCATAGCAAGAGTGAGTAGCTACTTTCAAATTATTCTCAATGTTTTGGAGTTTACAGCCCTGCTAAGGGGATTTTTACCTGTAAGTTTCCATTATGATAATTGAAGAGATCAGCAAATGGGTATTTTGGGTCTGGTATAGCAGGCAGGATTGACATCCGAACCCTGCAAAAAGAAAAAAAAATAAAAATAAATGTTTTGTTATAGCAGACTTATTCATACAAAAAAATCTCCTTCAGCACAGTTCTGTACCCACAAATATATTTTACATGACAGTACTCTGTTCTTGATTTCTTTTAAATGTGTTCTAAAGTAAAAAAGCAGTTATAACAGTCTGATAACACCATCAGGCTAAGAGTTTTATTTTTGATAAGCTTTCAACCCAATCCCAGTCTTTCAAAATCCAGACTTTACACAAACTTCCAGTAAGTCAGGATGTGCCATTCTGCTCAATGCAGTAGTCAGAGTTTGCATTCTCTGGTTACCTTCCCCTAGACAGGGAAGATGGTGTAGCAACCATCTGTACAGCAACAGCTGTATTGGCTGAGTTAGTGAACACAAATGTAAATGTGAACCATAGAAGTGCAGGAGAAAAAACTCAATTTATGAACTAAAAGGGTAAATTAGAGTCACAAATACTTTCATCTCTGAAAATACGTCATTTTTGGCACTTTTTTCCCACCAAAAAAGCCAAAATCTGGGGCCTTTGTGGGTTTGCTTGTTGTTTGGTAGTTTGGGTCTTTTTTAACTGTAAATTCTAAACATGAGCAGCATTATTCAACTGCCAATCTAAATATTTATATAGTCTTATTAAAGTTAAATGCACTCAGGCTTACTTTATCCTACTGCAAACAGACATTTTGATTGATTGATGATGGCTGAAGAAAAGAATGTCCTTTCAGAAGAAGTAGCTAGAATATTTGGCTTCTCAGAACTTAACTAAATTTCTTTAAAAGAGAAGAAATTAGGTGGAAGAGACAGAATTTTATCCTAAATATTGTCTTTTACCAGAATTGTTCCAGTTTTGCTAATTAAAGGCCTGGGTGTATTATACCTCACGCAATGATTAAGCTAGTGACAACTATATTTTCACCATGACTTCATTTACCTGCTAAGAATTTTCATCCAAGAGACTTCATCCAGATTGATAGCTCTATTTTCATTACATGGCTATTTAGTAGTAACCAATAAAACTATATTTACCTCTGCCATTTACACAGAAGAATCAGGAGGATAAGCATCATTAAGAGTAATGCCAGCAAACAACTTAAAACAATTACTGTTTTTGACTGAGGAGTTCTATCATCATCACATGAATCTAAGAATAATCACAAAAAGAATATGTCAAAAAAATTTTTTTTGCTTTAACCGTAAACATTCCTAATCATGCTAAAATGTTGACTTTTCTTTAAAAAGAAAAACAAAACAGAAATGTTTTTAGGGACAAATAAGACAAGATTAACTGTTCGATTGAGACTGAAAAGAAAATCTCTGCTTCCCCAAACTTTGCAACAAAATTAAATTGTGCTTCTATTTATCTAAACTGATCTGGTACAGGACAACAGAAGGGGCTTATAGGCAGTGTAGATACATTATGAATGAATAAAATATTTCTACTCACCTTCATCACACTGTATAAAGTGATAAAGTAACTTTGTGCTAAGATCTGTATTACATAAACTGACTTACAATCATTAAAGCTGCAAATGCAAGTTTACATGTAGCCCAAATGTCTTATCTCCCAACAAAAAAAAAAAACAAAAAAAAAACCAAAAAACAAATAAACAATCCCAGCAAACAAAGAGCCAGAAAATCACCGGAGTTGATACCTAGAAAGTAACTAATGGCAGGCTAACACCTAACATGCAAGTATATAAAACTAATGAATTTGTGCATTTTTCTGCATTCGCAGTGCTCTTCCTGCAGCTCTTGTAATGCAACCTCAAACCTCTGCCTCCTACAACTGGCCTTCTGGTCTCCCCGAAAATGACAAAACCCTGGATGATTATTCATACAGAAGCAACTGTTCAGCCAGTTCCACCTCCCCGCTCTGTTTAGCTGCCAGGAAACCACAAGTAAAATTTTGACCCCCCTCCCCACTAAGTGAGGTCTTCAGAGTTTATGAAATCTCTTGAAGCTTCATCTGATTATAGATTTGGAGTCAATAACTCATTAAAGCCCTGAAGAAAACTGCTTGCCCCAGTGAAGGAGCTGTGTCAATGTCACTTCTGATCCAGGGGCACAGAGAATGTCTTAACCACTTAGCCTGTCTCCTGTGTGATGTCCTTCCTTGCAGGTACCTGCTGACAGCCTCTGGTCAAATGGTTCAGGTAAGGCTGATAAGTTGTCTGCTCTCAGAGGTGCAGAGGAAGATATTGTCCTTATTTCCTAAGGGCATTTGCCAGCCACACCTGAGGACAGGCCCTCAATTTGCATAGTGGAAGAGTCTTCTCTGTAGGTCAGCGCTGTGGCCATGAGTGCACAAGCTACCTATGGTCCAGGATTTCATCCCAGCTAGGTTGTCTCCAAGTGAGCCAATAGCCCATCGCATTTTAGAGAACTCAGATCTTGTTACATTGAACAACTGAGGCTTCATAATTCTGAAAAAGTTTAGTGGGTGGCAATTTGTGCTTAGGTAATATAAATGTGTTGGTATGGTGTACAGTCTTTTTGTTCCTACAGAAAATCCAGGGTTTGGTTTTGATAAGCAGTAGGAATACTGTTTACATTGACAATCTAATTAATGTCAGTCACCCTCAGTTAATTGCAACTGTCTGTTAGGAAAGCAGTGCTGATACTGGCTATGCTTCCTTTTAATCTCTTTTTCCCCATCCTCCTCGTTTCGATCAATCCAGTACCCTTGAGCATCAGACTTCTGTAACCTATAGTCCTGTAGTTCAAGTGGATATACTTGCAAAACAAACTGCCTTTAAGAACTGGACATCAGGGATTTTCTTGGAGTTCATGTTTGATGTCCAAATATCATATATGGGCACCCTCCTTCAACATCCACACCCACAGAGCCTCATGCATTACATCACTGTCACTGGGGGACCCTTAATGCTATCATGATACAAATAATAACAGTGTTAACTTTGCTGATAATGACATAAATTGGCAGCTTCAGGGCCCATCAGGAACAATGTGGACAGAGTTAAATTAAACAGGTGCAATTAAACATTCACATGAACTTTCTTTGATAGCACAAGATGGAGAACAATAGTGCAACATTCATTTGCTGCATGTCCTCAGCTTCTGTTGAAGTCACCCTTTCTTCTTTTGCACTTAGACTGTATATATATACATATAAATATATATTAGCTCTTACCTAATAACGTGCCATTCATCCAAAATGTTTCAGCTGCCCAGTCACTGCTGTATTTGACTACGTTGCAGTAGGGTACTCGCCTCCTCAGTCTGACCCGGAAAGAGTAGCACTTCCTAGAATCAAAGCCTTGTTCTCTAACACTGCAGCATTTAGAAGTTCTGGACTGTGAAAGAAGGTTTATCATTGTTAATTCTGGTTTTCAAGACAGTGCTTCAAAATGCTGCACTCAGTCATGATCACAACTAGGACAAGGGGTAGGCCAGTGCAAAACCTCAGAATAAAATGTTAAACTTCTGTGAGTTTTGAGGAATTCAGTTTCTTGATTGACTTTTGGCTATTCATATCCATTACTTGTTGTATGGTATTGAGTTGAAGGTCCTAACAATCATTTCATAGTGCACTACATTACAGTTGCATATTTACAGTACAAAAAGGCACTCCAACCCACAAAATATTCACAAGTTATATTTGAGAATGGAAAGGTTTAAGTTAGTGAAATAATATTTGGAAATACTTAACATCTAATTTTAGAATAAATAAGAATCCTGTGTAATTTCTTTTTTTTATACTCTTCCATTAATTTTTCTTTTTTTTTAATCTCCTCTTTTCTCTAATCTGTTTTCTGATTCTGTCTTTCCAAACTCCTCTATTCTAAATGTATGCCTTTTCTTTAGATTGCCCTCAGCTCTTAGGGTGGGAACTGCCTTTAACTTGTAAATTATTTTTGGCATGGCAGGAACCCAGGATTCTAAAAATCTAAATGTTTTCTGCTGGCAGATATATTTGAAAATATAGTATGGGAGAAAATTTGGAAACAACTATATTTTATGTTCTATGGATATGCTACTTCCAATTCTTTCTAGTGTTGAATAAAAATGTAATGTCCAAGTGCTTTCAATGTTGAATAAAAATGTGACACACAACTCACTTGCCACTCTTTGTCAAACTTGCTTTTGTACTGAAGCTCAAGTGTCAAGCACCATGCATTTCTCTTTGGTTTATTACAGCTTACAGTAACAGTGTCCTCTTCCCAGAAGAAGGTCACATTTTCTGGTGGACTGGGCTTTACTGAGAAGAGAAACAAATTTTGCTGTAGCGTCCTAAAATGCACTTTGCAGTTAAAATAATTTTTTTCCTTCCTTCGTTCAATATTTAACTGAGTAGTAAGAGAAGAAGGTGGGCTTTCTTCTTGGAGGTTTCACATTTGCAGCTGACCTCTCTATTAAACATCAAAATGGAGCTTGACACCAGGACACTTTTCACCACTTGAGGCACCACATTCAAAGGCAATAGCTGCCTCACGTCAGGAACCTATTGTAGCTACTTAAGGAAAGGACTTCAGTCTCCTCACACTCCCTGCAACCCTCAGAAAATAAGAATAAGCTTCCTCATGGGAAAGGAAGTGACAAACTCAGTACCAAAGAACCTCCAAGACAGACTTTTGCAGCTGCTGGAGGCTATGTGGGATATGGTGGGACATCTGCAAAAGCCCTGGGTTCTTTTCTATGCGCAACTGAACCTGCCCCTCACTGTTTCCTGAGGGTCTGAAGACAGCTCCATGGTTTGACCTACACAGCTGCTAAGTCTTCTGCAGTAGGAAATAAAGGGGTGAAAAGAGTGCTAGCTGCTTTCTCAATCCTTCTAGCTGCCTTTTTGTATTATGAAAACTCTTCCTTCATAATTTAAAGGCTTCAGCCTGATCCTTGATATTTGTCCTTTGTTACCTAACCTTTTTGAAATTAATTTTGTTATCAGTGGGTGTTTAATAGTGAAAATTCGAGGACCAGGCTTCAGTTTTCCATAATTTCACAGATATTGTTAAAATTAAGATATAAAAGTATTCTCCAAGTGCGATGCCTTGACAAGTTTGTGTTTAATCCCTTTTGCTAAAATATTATTAATAAATTTGGAAGATATATTTTTTCCAGATAATTCTCTATTGTATATATTCTGTGTGATTTCTATTAGGAAAAAAAATCCCTCTACTTTGAATGATGTAGATATGTTAAATTCCAGAAGTTTGTGATCAACTAATCTCACACTAGATGTTAAAAATGTATTTGGGGACAGGAAAGATTTAATAAAAACAGGATCATCTCTCTACTAGTAGTAGACTGTCCCTTTTACTCTGCCAGACTGTACCATAGCCACTCAGCTAATTTCTATTGGCATCAATGATGGTTTTGTGACAGCATATTTGACAAGAAGCAGTTTGCTGCCTCACATTGCATGAAAGATGGCAAAAGAATGAAAGTGGAAAGTATGAGAAAGATGACACAGTCAGCACTAAGACAAAAAAATATTATTAATTTTCTTGATCAGCAGGCCTGCACTATACAAAAAACACCCACATATATATATTTTTAGTATTTTTATCTGGATTTTGACACGGTATTTTGGGACAAGTCTGACTGTCCTATGTTACCTCACTTAACTGAAGCTGCACACAAGCCTATGTAACTACAGCAAGGAACAAAAATCAGCATGAAATAACTGTAGTTTTGTTTTGATGTACACACTAATAACATTTTATATGACATATAACTGATTTCTTCTCAAACTTAGAGAACTGGAAAATCTGCCAAAGTAGTCATGGTTTTTCATACTTACTGTAAAAATCAGCTTTTAGATTTTTAGAAAAAAGCTCTTCACTTCCATTGCTGTTCCTGATAGAAATGGCAAGGGTAGGTCCTTCTGTCTTAAAAAGACATCCAGAATTATAATCTTGATCCAATAAATAGGTGGTACATGGCTTCCAAACTTTGTTCTTGCCTTCACCAAATCTGCAAATGAAATAATATTGGTAAATTGTGGTGTTATCTTTTAGTTAAATGGTATGCTCTGTCTCAGCCCTGGAAAATGTCTGGTTTATTCCAAGCCTGTGATCCTCCCCTGCAGTGTCCTGTGTCTGTAATCCCATTGCCCCAATCTGTTCCGCGCCCACTTTGACTCTCCCTGTTCAATGCGCCGGGGGGACGGTTCTCGCTGTCTTTGCCAGCTCTCCTGGCTGGTGCCCTCTCAGCCCCTCTCTCTCCCTCCCCTTTCCCCCCTCACTCCCCTTTCCCCCTTCTCCTTCAGAAACCATGCTGCCTTCCGGGGGTAGGACCCCCAATAAACCTCATCTAATGAGCACCCTCAGAAGCCCTGTGGAGTCTCCTTGCCTTCCTGCTGCTACCAGCGAACTCACAGCCTTGGGGGGCCCCCCAGGGACACCCCAGGGAGTCCCCCCCCCCAAAACATGCCGCTACAAAACAGAAAGCTTAAAAATTAGCACAAGTTAAGTAAAATTTTTTAATGCTCTTTCCTTTTTTTTTTTTTTTTCAAAATGCTACACGGAGGAAAGTTTGAGCATGGTTTTTCTTGAAGTGATAAATTTCATAGTGGTATGAGGGAATTCATCACCCAAACTTCACCTAATTTACAGCCCTGGGTTTGGATGCAGTCTGAAATAATCAAGTTTTGTTCATGCTGTTGTTTTCTAGTAAGGGAATTACTTGCTCAAACAGATGCTTTCATGATCCTGTTTTAAAGACTGTAATGTGAAAAGTTCTTCCACATATACAACCCAGAAAGGAAAGATAAGCACTATGACTGTCTTTAACCAAAATATTACACTTCTGTTAGTTATTAATGATCTCAGTTAATAAGGAAAATATCTACACATCTGTGGAAAAAAGACTTTCAATGGTGTAATTAGCATTAGCAATGCATGGAACAGGGACAATGGCAGAAGAGGGACAAATCTTTCATATCATGTCTGTTGTGACTGATTACTCACCAGATTTATTGATTTGTACACTTCTGTGGGTTGTGAATATAAACAGATTTCCTTCTTCTTAACATTAAGAAATGTTAAAAGCATTTCTAATTTACAGAAGACTCAAATGGACTTGGATATTTAATCTCCCTAAGTAAATCCTTCAGCAAGAGAGGAATAGGCACTGACAATACTCACGTGTAAAAAAATGACACATTCTCATTGGGAAAAAGCTCTCTTGCTGCCCATGTGATCTGCATCTTCTCATTATTGAAGTTGATTATTGTGGTGTTGATGGCATCTTTCCCACCTGCTCAGGACATTAATGGAGAATATGATTTCAGGAGTGAGTATGGAAAGCATCCCTTGACGTTAGTAGGCAATCAGTATTTCTAGGATATGTATCCAATAGGCTCACATGATCATAAAATAAGAAGACATAAGAACATCCAAAATACAAGGAAATAGAGTAAAATAACTGAGAGAGGTTGAAATTAGAATTTCAAAATAATGAAATGAAGGCATGCACAGCAACACGAGAGAGAGGCTTGGCCACGTGGTCCTGGGGCTAAAAAGGGTAGACTGGGTCATGTTCCCACACTGCATGAAGCCTGTACCTTGAGGACAGCTTTCCCCAAAATATCTGCTGAGGAAAACTGGCAACTAACACTGTAGGGAACATCTGTGAAACTGTCAGATGTTTGCTGTAGGAAACGAGGAACTAACACCAGAAATGCAAACTAGTCAAGACCCACAGGAACACAGAGCAGATCAGCACAAGTAGATGTATTGCATGTTTGATCTATGGCCCATTCCACCTCAAATACAAGCACGATCATTTAATGTCCCCTGACTGCACGCAGGTATTATTATTTCCTCTCCGATCATCTCCTTGTTACTGTTCTTGCTAGGGACACAGGATTCCATAACCAGACACTGAAGATAAGCCTGACATTGAAGAAATGGAGAAATTAAGAAGGCAGAAGGATTAGAAATCCATTCCATATCAAAAATTATTTATTTTGCATTCTATGAGATGTGAAATTGTGTTTACTTGAGTGAATAAAGAGGAAGAAAACGTATCATCAAGAAACAACTTGAAGGTAAAATTTTCAGACTTCTCTCTCCAGCTGTGAAGTGTCTACCACTAAAAATATTTGCTGGAATATTCCTGCCTAGAAGGAAAATATAGAATTTTAGCTTTGATTGCTGTGTACATTTTATGCTTCTCTGGACTTTTGAAGGGGTTTAAAATTTTAAAATATTTGTTATGAGCTTTTCATCATATGCAGTCATTCTGATTATTTCATGGGAATCAAGAATAAGTATTCTCATGGTTGCTATCTTTTGCTCTGTAACCAACATGAAGAATGTGAGACATGGGTTCAAGTAAGCATTTTGCCTATTTTCATGCCTATATCTGTGTCTAGGTGCTTTATGACTACTCTAATTAGAGTTATAACGTCTTTGTGGAGGTGTACTTGTGTTGTAATGTAATTTTGTCAAAACCATTTGAGACAGTTATGACAAAAATCCAGGACATACTAGATAGATGTACCTTCAGGTTTCTGCTATGTGTCTCATGGAGATGTGGCAAAAGGAATCTGCTCTTACTTAAGAAAAGGACCTGAAATTACCTCCTCCATCTCTTACCTAATGCCTGCAGACTTGTTTTGTATTGTTTTCTCAAACAGAAAATCTTGTTTGCGTGCTGAGGCAAAACAAGAAGTGAAAAACCATAAAAGGTGTAATAAAGTGGAGTTTATCCAGCCAGTTCTAGCTCTGTTGCAACAAAGTACCCATGTAGCTCATTTTTCATAAGACTTCAAGCTCTTCGTAATTCCCTTCTGTAGGTCTAAGAGATGATCTTGTCTTTTACTAAAGCCACTAAGAAAGATGCAGGCAAAGTGCCTAACAGTGGATTCTTGGTCTGTGATTGCACTAACACATTTTAATTTTTATAGACTACTTTAGAATGGTTGTGCTGTGCAGTATATTGTGTAACTGAAATCCTTTACTTTTTGGACTTAGGTTTTATATAATAATAATTTAATGTATATTTAATGTGTATTAAGTGTATAATTACATGTTCTCCGTCCTTAAATAAAGTTGACATAATAAAAAAAATTATAAATGTCAGAATGGAGAATATTGTACTGTCCTGAGATAATTTTTATGACTATATAATGAATCCTTTCCATTCCCTTTAGAAGTTACAAAATGTATACTTTCTACTTTTGGATAATTAGTATGATTGCCTTTATTTTCACTTTGAGAAAGAACTGCTAATGATCATGCTTCAATTATGAAAATAAGAACAGGAAGAGTACCTGCTTTCTTAATTACATATTTTCAAGGGTAATTGATTTCAAAATTAATTTCTGATGCTGTTTCTTTGTGTACAATAGTTGGGGAGAATGACAGAAAGAAAAATGCTCTTTGTGGGGTGTGTTTTTGAATCTTCCACTAGACCAGGCTGCTCAGGGCTCCAACCAACCTGGCCTTGAACAATTCCAGGGATGGGGCATTCACAGCTTCTCTGTGCAACCTGTTCCAGTGCCTCACAACTCTCACAGTAAAGAACATTTTCATAATATCTAATCTAAATCTAGTCTCTTTCATTTTAAGGCCATGGCCCCTTGTCCTGTCACTACATGCCCCTTATAGAAAGTCTCTTTCCATAACAGTTGATCTGAAGTGTTCAGTCAATTTGGTCACAAGGGCTGTGCAGGTACAAAAAAAAAAAAAAAAAAGAAGGAAAAGGGAAAAAGGAGTTTATAACATAAATACAGAACACTGTAACAGAGGCAAGGAGAGGAAAATCTTGTTTTAAATATCTCAAAAAGGAAAAAACTGTAATGTTATGAGTTTTATCCCTCCAAGTTCAGAATGCTAAAACAATATTATAATGCTTATTATTTCTAAATTCATTTATCTTACTGGGCAGTATAAATAACTTTTTTCTTTTTCTTTGCAAGTTATATTTCTGGGGAAATTGTTAGAATTAAGAGAGATACCATTACTTCTTTAATTGTGAGAGAGAACATACAGAAATTGCTTATTGAATTTTTTTTTTATACATAAGACAATGTGGTGACAAGATTTAGACTAATTTTGCCTCTCAAATAGGTGATCTGTGCTTGGGAGTCTCCTTGAACCTGTGACTCTTTATCCTACAACCTGCCAGCAGAGAAGCCACCCTTCCATCTCTGTCAATTATTGAAATCCTTTTTCCCTTAATTTTCCTACATTTTCCCTCAATACCAGTGTGAAAAGGACACCAGCATTAAAGCCCTGAATCCCATAGTGTTCTTTCGATAGGGAGTTTGATCTCTTCAAACTCTCAGTGTTAGTTGAGGTATGACTGGCTCGAGAGATGGATCCTAGTAAGGAAACCAGAGGAATCACATGGCATTTCCACACAATACAAAGTGGACATTGATTGAAAACGAAGTGTCTGTTCTGACCAGCCTGTTGGAAGGCAAAAAAAGACACCAATTAATTCTGGACCTTAAACAACATTCATTATTCTCTATTTTTTTTAATATATTATAACTCTGTGCTACTTATTAGAGGCAATTCAGAGGTGAAGAGTAACTCTTGGATTTGGCAATGAATATTTTTTTGTATGGCAAAGAATATCAGTTTGACTCCAGTCCTGCAGTGATTTATTCACGGACCTAACTCTGACCTGACTTCAGCAGGATTGACTAGATTGTATCAACTTAACAACATAAATAACTATATCAATAAATATATTGTTTCAACCTAACTACATAAATAAAAGTATAAACTCCAACGACTGCAGTTATTTGTGGACTAAAAAGGAAGGCAATGCATTATTAAATTCTTTAACAAGAAATAGAAAGTTAATTGAAATGGAATAGAAATTATAATAAACCATCTGCTGATATATAAATATTGTTTCCTGTGCTCCAATTGTAAAAAATTTCATAAGAAATCGGTTTCAACATAATTAAGTAGGTATGTAGGACAGAATCTTACCAATCTTTTATCATTAAATACTTTGTTTTTGAGCTCTAGTCAGAGAAATTTTCTTCTGTGTTTCCTAATTTCATGAGTTGTGAAGCCTTTAGTATGAGTTGTACTTTTTGTAAATATACAGTAGGTATTTGAATGTATCTTTTCAAATTATAACATCTATATTTTGCATAATTTAAATTTCAGCATGAAGGTATGCAGAACCTAAGTGAGTTTCTTTAAAGTTTAGCATAAATTGACCTCAAATCCACTGAGGATATATACAGTTTATCTGAAATATATTTTTTCTTTTTGATGTTGTTTCCCTTTCCATTAACTGAAAAGGTGTTTGGTTTTAAGCAAGTATACACCTATACTTCTGCAGGCAGAATCATTTTTCTCTTCTGTTTGTGGAAAGAGAAAGAGAATAGAGGAGACCATATCTATCCCTTTATTTATGATGGAATTTTTCTGAATTCATCTGTGACATCACAGATCATTCTCAGCTGATATGTTAGGTTTCCCACAGTAATTGCAAATATTTAAAGCCTTCTTCTAATTATGATCCTGGAGGCATCCAGTACACCAAAGCAACACATTCATAATTCTTTTTTCTATTATAAAAATAGATAGATGAAAAGGTCAAAAATGTTATGAATAGGCAGTCCCTGGACTAAAAGAAGTGGCACAGCTTTCTGTCTGAGGATGACCTGCTGGTCTACCTAGGTACGCAGCATGCTGCAGTGCTGCAGGACACATACCAATTCCCTGGAGCAAGAGCTTCAGAAAGAATTATCCAAGCCTACACCTTCCATAGAACCAGACAGGGATTGATAAGGTTCTACACAGGACTTGAACCTCACAGACCATGCTGGGGCTCTGTCCTAATTCTTCTCAGGACAGAGAAGCATGGAAAATACTACTATGGTGTGTGGAGAAAGTAGTTCTACAGGGGAAAAATAAAGAAATTTCCTTGAGCAAAAAATTATGCAGATACAACCATGAGAAAGAATATGAGCAAGTACATTCCACCTCCTTTCTATTTTTCAAAGTTTATTACTGAGAAAAGATACTACTGAAAGGGAACATGCAAAAAGGCTAAATGTCATGGAACAAATTTAAAAAAAGAAAAGGAGAGGCAGAACATAAATCTTCAAAGATAACAGAATGAAACATGCATGTACTGGAACAGTTGCAACCTCATTGATGCATAACAAAAAAGAAAAACTACTTTTGATTTCCTTATACTGATGAAACCTGATAACTAACCACATGTTGAACTTCCACATATTGCAGTACACACAGAAACTACTGGAGAATAAGACCCAGATCTGAACCTATAGTCTTTAGTTACCCTTAATACTACTGGGTGATTAAGGACAGTTTTATGTTTTTGATAGGAACAAATGTAGGCAAAAGTGCCATTTGTGCACAAGGCTGCTGAATTGAATACATAGGGCAGAGAATGAATAGCAAACATCTTTTCAAGAAGAGGAAAAAGCCAGCAAGTGAAAGTTTTTTGTAGATATTTTGAGACAAGGTATAATTCTTATAGCATAATTCTTATAATCCACCAAATTGAATGCTTTGGGTTTTTTCTCAGAAGATCACTGACCATTGCTAGGCATGACAACACTACATAAAATAGCCCCACAGCTCTAATTTTCAAATTTTGTTCCACAAAGGCATGTCATCAACCCTGCATGGCTATAGGTGATTGCCATCTCAGGGCAGAGAAGTCACCTTCCCTCACAGGACAGCCAGTGGCTCACAGGGAGAATTAACCCTGGGGAATCAGGTGGTGCAGCATTGCCAAAAATGGTATTTACCATATGTATAGTAGAACAGAGAGCTAACTTACAGGTTGATAGCATGAGATCATAACTTTAAAGAATTTCTTTTTCCTTATAAAATGGATGGCAGGGAACTTGTGGGAAATTAACTAGAGCGAAGATTAGATTTTTAATGTAGGTGTTGACCTTTATATTTGATTTCTGTAATAATGCATTTACCTTTGACAAGCTATAAGTAATGGCATTGCAGAAAAATACCTGAAACAGAGAGGTTCTTAGGCAGCCAAACAACTGGTCTTTAATAATTTTGCTGAGTAATAGTATTTTTATCTTGATGCTTTCTCAGGAGCAAAGTATTGCTGATCTTTTTCCACAGTGTTCATTCTTTCAGAGTACTAAGTGCAGAAGTCTTACCTTGAATGTGTTTTGTCCTTCTTTGTTCATTGAAGGCTAGTCTTTTTTGACTGCAATCTACTCTGTTAGAAAGCTTCCATAGAAATCTGTTATCTTTTGTTTTTTAGAAGACCACTTTCCTTTCTGCTGGATATTATTTTTTCTTTGGTTCAATCTTCTAATCAAAAAACCACTGAATATGGTAACACATGAGGTAAAATATACACAGAAATAATGCTAGCTGATATATCAGTTTCTAAATAAATATACGGGAATTTGAACTTACCAGAAGATAGTGACTGAGAAGCCACAAGGTTGCCTAGCATGAAGATCACTGAATATGCTTGAAAGATGAGTCTCATGGTTGGAATGACACAAAAGACTGTGAAGAGATGAGTAATCATAATCTCTGGATTTACTATTTGATCACTTTATACCAGATGCTGGAGGGAAGTGGAGGATATGACTACAGGAAATAAAAAATGGCTTATCTATAGCTAGAAACAAATCAGAAGTGCAGGACCTTCTTCATACAATAAAAAAAAATATCCTCAGAATATAAGTATCTCTTTTCCCAGCTTTATCTTCTCACAGCTGTATCAATCAGAAGAGACCATAGACATGATGCAAACCACAAGGAGGCAGCTGTTCAGAGGTGTGACCACACAGAATCACAGAAACAATCACAGAGTCACAGAACAGGCAAGGTTCTAGGGGGACTACTTGAAGGGACTACGGAAGGTCATCTGGTCCAACCTCCCTGCTCAGACAGGCTCATCCCAGAACACATGGCACAGGATTGTGTTCAGGTAGTTCTTGAGTATCTTTCATGAGAGAGACTCAACACCCTCTCTGCACCATCTGTTCCAGCATGCAGTAACATGCAGGGTAAAGTTCTTCCTCATATTCAGGTGGAATTTTTTGTGCATCAGTTTCTGCCCATTGCCTCTTGTCCTATTGTTTGTCACCCCAAAAAGAGCCTGGCTCCATCTTCTTGGCACCATCCCTTCAGATACTGATAGACATTGATGAGGCATCAGAAAATGTACAGGAACCTTCTTCTCAAGCAGGGACTTTCTTGGGCAGAGGATCAAGTCAGTCATGGTGCATGTGATGTGCCCTGGGCACACACACCATGCTGCCTGAGACCCCAGAACTCCATTTTGCTGCAAATTTCTCAAGAGTAGGAGCTTGTCTGCCATGCCTGGTACTACCTATGGATGATTGGGAATACACCCAGAAGTGCTGGCATGATTTTTTTAGGCTTGTTTTCATTCCTTTTAGGTCCCTACCTAAAATGTTCAAAGTCCCAAAAGAACTGTTTGTCCAGCGAGACCTTTTTCAGCTTAGTCACATCATCAAAGTCTGTGTGTCCCACAAATACCCATTCAAATCTCAGTAAATCTTGGAAACCCCAGCACAACTCTCCGACACACATACAGTATTCTGTTAACTGTCTGGTCCCTGCTTTGTCAAGTTCCTCCAGGGAGTCATTAATTCCTGGAACTAAAGTAACAAGCAACACAAAAGTCAAATACTAAACTAGGTCATAGGTGATAGTAAATGGAAAGCTTATATCACTCATGGTTTCCGCAGTCAGCATTGCAAAAGTCAGTGAGATAAACAAAAGCAAAGGTCCAAAATCCTCTGGTTCTTCGGGACACGGCAACTCCCACATGTCCCCCTTTGGGTTCAAAACACATTTTTCTTCCAAAAAATGAGTCTTATCTGTCCTTAGAGAACATGTGAGTGTGATGGAGCCAAATTTGTCCCTTTCTGCTTTTCACACAGGTAAAATACACTGGATTGCAGAGCTCCTAAGGTAGTTCATTGTTAGGAGGGAAGGGATAGAGGAAGACAACAAACAAAGGAAAGCTATCTAAAATACGTTCTGGATTATAATTATTTTGATTTTAAAGACACTACATCTAAATCAAGGTCTAATTCTCAAGCGACAACACCACATTTTCACTCACCTTTTCCTTCCACCATGTGTGTTTGTACCACAAATAATTATCCCTCCCACCAGTCTTCTTTTTCGTATACTGAGGTTAAACAAAAATGAGTCAAACAAAATCTTTCTTTTTACTACTTTGGAACCCAAACCTAGGGCTGAGGTCCTGCGGAATAAAAATGACATCTAGGTCAAACAAACTGCTTGTATTAAGCTGATGCACTGTTGAGCTGTTTTTGCTACTGCTGAGAGAAATATCAGATTTGGCACTAGAGGGATACAGGGCTTTGGCACCTCCCACCTCCCTCCCATGCAGGCAGATACTGGTCCAACCACCTGCCTTAGGTTCTGTTTGCTGGAAGCCAGCCCTGATTACCTGATTTGATTTTTTTCATGATCCTAGTCCATGAACTGAACAGCTGCAAGTGACACCATAAGATCTGTTTTCCTGGAGGACTTTTTCTGCCTGCTTGCAGGAGTGTGCTTGATTAACTTGCCCATGTGCTCTGGGTCATTGCTCTCAAGAGGACGAGGACAGAGCGTTCGCACAACGCGGCCCCTCTTCAGGGCTCACACACGGTGCAGTGTTGGATTGTTCGGCCTGGGAAAACAAGATTCATCCTGCAACTTCATGCAGGAATAGGGAATGCAAATGGTGAAGGTGAGCTGAAAAGTAGCAGCCAGGGCTTCTGATGCCGACTGCTGGAAGGGAAAATTTTTAGCAAGACACTCAGAAGATGAGAACAATGAAAGTAATGCAAGCAAATTAAAAGAAGCTCTTTTGACTTCATTTTTCGTTTTGGATCAAACTGCACAAACAGATCTTGGCCCTCTGCCAGATCGTCTACCCACAGCAGCAGCTCTTGGGTGGCTGTACTTGCCAGCTGCAACTTCCAGTACCCTTGCTAACTTTCATCAGTTTCCTTCCTCTCTTTTTATTCTCCTTTCTATAATTTCATTGGTGGTTTTAAATGGGTCTTGGATCACCACGTAGTTCAGCAAAGAAAATTGTCCCAGTTTAGTTTTTCCTTCACTTAGAGCCAAAGCAATTAATAGTTTCTGAGTAATTTTCATTTATTTTGACTTACTTATTCATGGCCTTGCTCACAGCCCCCACGTAAAGTCCTGAAAAAGAGGAAGATTATCTCTTTTTGCAGAAATGACCCCTTTTAATTTTTAGTATTAACAGGATGTGATTTCAGTGTGCTTTGAGTGAATGGGATAAAGGCAACAGTGAACCATTTATATAAAATAGTGAGTCCCATCATTCCATGACAAATCAGTTTAAGAAACTTGAGACAGTGCAGCCCATTGCTGTGACAGGAGAACACACATTCTCTTAATATGCTGCAAAGTGCATATGTAAAGATCTCTGCTGTACACTTTGGACACATCTTCTGGCCTTGGGAAAAGCCTAGAGGAGCAATCTTCAAGTGTTCCTGGAATTTTTTTAAATTCACGCTCTTATACAATCACTACAAAAAGTGTCACTTGGTCTGTCCTTTTATCATCATGGCTTGACCTTTCCTGGTCTTTTTTATGAATGACAAGAAAAAAGTGAAGGGAAAAAAAACCAAACGAAGGTGGCAGGTATACTGCATGGATGAGCAAGGAGCTCCTGTCTAAAATCAGACATGAAATGGATTCCACACACAAGAGGTGGAATCTGGTTGATCTTTCAGGGACAGGGTTAGGGAAGTCAAGGCCAGCATGGAGTTGAATCTGTTAAGGGATGTGAAAGGCAACAAGAAAGGATCCACAAGTGTATAAACAGTAAAAGGAGGGCTAAGGAAGACAGACCTGCTGCTGAATGAATCCCATGCTGTGCAGGGCCTTTTTCTACACAATGGAAGTTCTTCTCTTTGCTAATGACTGGTACTGACATTAATGCTCCCATACAAATTTCAAATCCTTACCTAAAAGTATAGGCATGCTTGGTCGTCAAAAAAATAATGTATCAACATAAATGTTCCAACAACAACTAAAAAAGTCATCTTTAAAAAATAGACCAGAATAGAATAGAATAGAAAATTTTAGTTGGAAGGGGCCTACATAGTTAGAATGAGCATTGAGCTTAACTGCCTGACCACTTCAGGGCCCACCAGAAACTAAAGGTTGGTATTAAGGGCATTGTCCAAATGCCTCTTAAACAGTGACAGGCTTGGGACATTGACCACCTCTTTGTAGGAAGAGTCTGTTAAGTGTTTGACATCCCTCTCAGTAAGGAAATATTTCTCATTGTCAACTTTGAACTTAAAAAAAACCAAAAACCAGAAATCTGTTGGCTGAAGTTAAGCATCTTTTTAAAAATCAAAAACAAGCAAGGACCTCTACAAATCTAATAATTGAATAGTTGAAGTTATATAGCACTGAAATATAATGGAAAAAAATTAATGGGTAGTATACAATAATTTGTTTATTGGGATAACTTCTTTTATTTAGAAAAATTCTTTCATTATTCCAGTTAATTGTGCATGTTCCATTTTTTACTACTTTGCTTTGTTAAATTTTATCCTTGCTGTGCATAATCTTAAAAACATTTGTAAAAAGTAATGTTTTTGTTCTTTAAGTTGTACTTTTGTTTTCTTGGGAAGAAAATAATGAAATTATAAATTCAGGGATGCATCCTCAATTTTGGGAGCATTTTGCGTCAAATGGAAACCTGACAGTCATTTACACTTCTATTCTCTTTCTCTTTTGCCATCTATTTATGTCGATGTCACATGTAGGGTCCTTCAATTAAAAGTCAAAATGGCCAAAGTAAATTTTACAATAAGTTTATAAAATAATCTGTAGAAGACAGAGTAGTTGTGTACAAGTAAATTTGTTAAGACCTTTTGATTGCATAATCCTTAAGACTATATAAGATTAGGATTCTCGTGATTGAATATACATTAATATGCATTAATAATGAATAAGACTATGTAATTACATAATAGCAGTATTACAGTCCTGTAATGCTAGGAAAGATTAGAGGCCAAATATAATTTCTGTGAGTTTCATTTACTCTCCTTTGGAGAAGTCAGCTGTTTCCATCTCCCACGATGGTGTATTTTGACCTGTTTTTGAGATTTACAATCCTCTGGCCCATTCCTTTTCAAAACCCAACACATCTGCCTTTGGTCTTTCCTGGTAAAAGGTGGGGGCTCCTGTCATCCTGGAATAATTGCATTGCAGGTGAGGGGCTTTATTCATGTTCCCTAAAATGGTAAAGAAGCTGAGAGGCATGCAACGGGAACTGATAGTGAACATATATATGGGAAAAAGGTCTGAGTTATTAAAGAATATATAAGCTGTAATTGGTGGGAAACTATGGTGGGTTACATGGGAGAAGACATAACCTTAATATTAATTTTGGAATACATTTCTCTTTCTGGAAGAAAACCTATTTTACTAAAGTGCATCATTTACCACAAATAAAAAGTAAAACAGGAGACAAGAAGAAACTTCAAACTAGTCACTGGTGTTTCCACTGCTAAAAAGAAAGAACAAGTAACAGAGGCAGTATAAAACCAGTAATCTTTCCTTCTTCCACCTCCAAGTAAAGCTGCTTCATCCTATGTACCTCATTTCTCCATGAGCCCTCACTTGCTGAGTGCGGTGGGCAGGACACAACATCAGGAATATGTCTGGGCATTATTTAATCTTTCTGAGTTTGGACTCCTTTGGAATACATCCAACAAAACATGCAAAGCAAAGTGGTGAAACACCTCTTAGAAATCACAGCATGAATGGAGAAGATCTATACAGTTAAATAACTGTTTCAAAACTAGATCATAGCATCTCCCATAAGTTACTTAGCAACTGGGACTGTGCTATGGAAATCCTGGCCTCTCTTTCAAATCATGAGAAAAATAGCATTGTTTCTGAGAATAAACTTTTATGTCCCACACACCATGTACTGACCTGTCTATTGCAGAGATCATGACTATCACTGTCACCTTTTCAGCTCCTGGACTCCACAGGGGCATTCTGTTCTCCTGTAGCAAGCTCACATGAAACTTGACTCCAGTGAAAGCTAAGATGTTAGAAAGGGTATGGGAGGAAAAGAACAAGATTTGATCTTGATTTGCTTCTGTGTTTGTAGAGAATAGATACTATCCCCAGGGGTGACATGGGAGGGATAAGATTGCAAGGAAAGCAGGTGACAGCCAAAAGGGTTTTGCCTGCAACAGGTACACCGTCTCTAGGGCACAAAGAAGATGGGGCAGCACCAGGCAGGCACTGATTTCATGCTTATATTCTCTGAAGGTGTTGAAGGCTCCTGCACATACTGCTGAGTCCCAAATGGTCAGGAAACTCCATGAAATGCACCCTGGGATTTCCAGCTGGCTTCTCTCCCCCTCCTCCCCCAACTGCTGCAGACAGTGATGGGGAGGAGATAAGGATTCAGTTTAAGAGCTCTTCCGGAGAAGCATCTGCACATGCAGTTATATAGGAGATACTGAAAGTAAGATAAGGACATTAAGAATGATTTTTTCCACACTACTTTTAGTTTCTTATGAATGCAGTTACTTTCATAAATTATGGGTAAATGCCGTTGTTGGATTTTTCTGCTGTTAAGTGCCAAATTTGACATTATGAGTCAGATTATTGGAGTAAAACTATTTTGTTGTTTACAACTGTTTGGGATATTCATTGGAAAATGACAAGTGATAGGCTGTTCCTGCAGCCTTTTGTATGACTGCAGTCATGCAAGCTACAGCACCAGAAAACCAATGCAAGATGTTAATTTCAACATATGCTGACATAGCCTTGAAAAAGCCAACCACCAGATTTTAGCCATTGCTGAGATGTTGGTATTTCAGAAGCTTGCCAGGTGGAGGGTGTGTTGACGCAGGCTAAATGCTTTCCACACTTAATGTCTGTGCTTGACTTAATAGCAAAATCTTGTGGCATCTGGAACATTTTTCTTTTTTTGAAAAGAACATAATAGCGTGAAATGATGCTAGACCAAGTAGTAAATAATCTCAGGATGTGCTGAGATGACTACAGATTCTTATCTATGAAAAGCATTTAAATCCTTATCTCAGGTGTTTGTTTTGAAAGACACAGGTACCACACTCATTTCATTCTTCAAGTACTTTATTGCATTGATTTCTATATATATTTTTAGAAAAGAAAAAGCTGCCCCAAAATTACAGCATACTAAAAATTCCATCCTTTTGAAACTACTGAGCAAGGAATTTTGGAAACATGCGATTTTACTTTTTGAACTGGTCCTGATCTCTTTTGGTGTTTTCTTGTTGAGAATTTTTATTTGTTTTCTCATAGCATTACAATTCTTATTCCACATGGACTTTGACTGAGGGTCATCACTTTTCACCTCTAACAAGCCTAAATTCAATCACAGAAAGATCTGCATTGCTGGTACTTGGAACTGAGCCCTGTGAACCTGTGATACACTGAACAGTTCATTCTCATTTTCATAACAGATTAAATCTCTCATGAACTTTCTACTCCTGAAAACCCCTACATTCCACCACTGTTGTTGGCACTGTCCTAAAAATATTCCAGACTGCAATTACTGTTTAAATATATTTTTGTGCTCTTGAGCACTCGAGTTTAATTCTTGCACAAAATATGATAAAATCAAAGATATTTTGAACAGTGTTCCCTTGACCTTGAAATCAGGTATTGAATTAATTCAATTAAGATTAAAATCAGCAAATATTTTAGACCAATCACAGGGCAGTACAGGAATCAGAATATGAGAGCAAGGAACCGTGAAGGAGAAATATGCAGGCAACAGAATCTCCTTATTCTGATGCTGCTCTCAGGAAAAAAATACACCTCTGTCACGGTGGTGGATTTGTACCCCTGATTGAATCAAGGAAATACAAACTGATCCTTTTGTGCAAACAGCATAATGTGCTGCACGAGAAGCATTTGCCACAGGTGGCAAAAATCCTTAATTTTCCAGAGTTTTGAAGATTAATGGGTTTTGCCAGAGTATAAGGTCTGGGAAGGGCTTTTTAATGGTACTAAAACTCTGGAGGACCCTAAGAAGAGCTACAGACTAGCTGTTAAAGTTAATCTAGAATGAGTTTGCTCTGAATATTGTTATCTGCACTGAGCAGCAAGCAGGGAGCAGAGATCCCTGACCTTGCAGAACAAGGAGACACCTGCAGCATGTCATCTGAAAAGAGAAACAAGTTTTGTTCTTGCTCTAGGAAGATGATATTGTTTGTTTTCTTCACTTCTTCACCCAATTATTTTAGCATCAACTATTTTGAATGTGCCCTCTAGAACAGACATATTTTCACTTTATCTTCCCCTGTGTTTTGTGAAGGGTGGTTTCGATCTAACAGCAAGTACTTTTCATGAAAGCCTGCTGTGATTCCTAAAACAAGCAGCCGAGGCACCCTAGCAAGTGCCCAGCTCTGTGAAGCATTGCTTGAGGCTATCCAGGAAGGAGCAGAGCTTCTTCTGTAGCAGCAGGCTGGTGTGAGAGCTGTCATTGCTGGGGGGATCAAGGGAAATCACGTCTTCCAACAATGAGCAATAGCTGGGAAAGCCTCCAGCATCTGGCAAGATAAATGTTAGAAGGTTTGGACTCTGATGGGTCTCAGTGGGGCTTTAATAAATGAGAACTGCTGAAAATTTGACAGTTTTGATATAAATTAACTAAAATATCAAAAGTGAGGTTTTCTAATGTTCACAAAAGAAACATGAAATGACCACTTTTTATAATGTGCCCAAGAAATTGTCCCTTATATGTTAAAAATAGGATCTTTTAAGGAATCCTGACCTGCATACCTGTCTTTCCACATTGTATCGAGGTCAAGCCAGTTTTTCATTTGCAAACACACATAATAAAATTATTTGTGTCTTGCAGACAACAGAAGAGGGAAGACAAGCCAACTGTGCCCCCTGGCTTTGGGGTGTATTCCTCCTGACCATTTCCTGCTGGATTATGAGGGCTTCATTCTGCACCCTCTTTCTCTGTTTCAGCTCAGGGGCTAGCTATCCTTAGATCTTTCTGTGTTCTTTCCTGAACTCAGTTCTGAGATTGAATTCCTACTGTTTTCATGTTCCTGATTATGTGTGTCTGTGTGTGCACTCACACACACACATCTGTATGTATAACTTCTATATAAATAAATACATAAATACACGTGGAATCATATTACATGACAGATTATTGCTATGTAGGCATAATGAACATACTCATGTATTTTATTATTTTACCCTGGGATGAATCAGATACTTATAGTTCATATTTCTGGATCCAATGAAATCAGATTTCAAAAGTGATTTCAGCACACCCCTCATATATAATATCCTCCTTTGTCCTGAAATTCTAATATGTCAGTTAAACTGCCCTCCTGGCTCACTCTCACTTGTGATGTGGGAGTGTTGAACACAACCTAACGTGTCGGTTTACATTTGTAAATTATATACACACAGCAAGTGAAAGAACTCTCAGAGCAGGTGGAATCACTATCTATGCTCAGGTGCCTTCAGATAATGGACCTTATACCACAAGCATCACAAATTGGACCCAAAACTGGTATTTTTTCCTTGGGTTTGACCAGATGTGAAGCACTAGCTGACCAGAGTCCTGACTTACTGACTGTGCCAGGAGAGGTCTCAGGGAGGCAGTGCTGTCCACTGACACGACCTCTGTCCAGTGGTCCTTGAGACCACAGCCTGTGTGGGGTCACGAGCAGCTCTGCGAGGGCAGCAGCTCCAGCTCTGCACTCAGGCTTCAAACTCAGCCTCTCCCGTGGGAGGACACAGCCATGTGAATACATATTTTCGAGTGTCAGAATGGGGGTGTACTGTGTGGGGATAAAGTCCTCCACAAACTCCTCAAGAGAACACAGAATCTACTTAAGTTAATACTCTCCTGTCACTACTTAAGATATTGGACTAATGAGTAGCAATTTCATGGATCTCAAGTGTGGAAGCTCTGGGGAATACAGGGAAATAAGATGGTTTGAATGCCTGAGTAGTAGATAAATTTCAAAATCTTAGATAAATTTTAGAAATTAACACTTGATTTCATGTAGGGCTGAGCTGAAAAGTGTGATACAGCCAGGCACAGGCATTGAAAAAGCAGAATCAGCTCCAGCTCTCCCATTTTAGCAACACCAGCAAAGCCACAGCTATCTGTATTTCACCTTGTTAAGTTATTCTAGTGCTCTGGTTTTGCCCTGTATTTTATTTCAGAATGAAATGAAGTACAGCTTCCTTTAACTCATTCCATCAATAAGGGGTTCAATCTTTTTTTAACATTTTATTGTATATATTCATACATAAAACATTATTTAAACTTATACATATTAAATTTTAAAGCATTTTAATCACCAACTGTAAAGCCTTCAAGTGTTAAAATGTTAATTTCTCCAAAGTTTTGAATTCATTAAATGAAAAAATTAAATTATAATGGCAATAACAGATTAAATTTTTTTTTATTAAAAGAGATAGAAATAAGAATGTCATTAGTTGGGAGGGCCAAATACACAGTCCTCAAAAATATCAGCTCTGTTTAGAAAAAACTTTCCTCTGCAGAAGGTAGCCATGCCTGGATGAAAATACTGCAGCCTTTCCTTATTGAAAATGCTAGGCTTCTTTGAACACACATGGAAGTACACAAGCACCATTTAGCTGACACAGGAGGACTGCAGGAATTATTCATGGGAATAATTAACAATCTTCTACAGACCTGATTACAGAACAGTGAGCTAATAAAAGCAAAAATAAATAGACAAACATAAGTAAATGCACAAGAATTCAGAATAGCACCTCAGAAGGAAAACATCTTTAAAGGTGAAAGAAAAGGGTTATTGATTTAGAAACTTATGTTGTGCCTCTGTTTTGCATTTGGGTTTCAAATGTCTTCCAAAATATACTCATGATTTCATGCATAATCAGTGTGACATGAAATTACAGTGACTGCTGATGCAAATGAGGTAATTGTGCACGCCAATTATGTGTAATATGCCTGTTGCCTTGTTTAAATAAGCAATTACAGAATTTATAGAGACAAGCATGTTAACTAGGAATGCATATTAGGCACAAAATTACCACCACTTAATTCAGAAAATCAGGCAAAGTAGAGTTTAGCTGGGGGAATGGTTATGAATCTTGGCATTTTTCCTAGACATAAAATTTTAGTTTCATTATATGAATTTTTTGCATTTATACCAGTCTGTGCCCCAAAGTGATTTAGAAACTAAATAAGCTCAGTAAAATTAGACACAATGCCTAGCTAAGCATATGAATGGTCATTCCGATTACCTTGTCACTCCTCAAATTTTCATGCAAATCTTGTGGAAGCAGACTTATCCATTAAGAGCTTTTAATTTTCTGCTGAGCTGTGGTTGCACCACGGGCAGATGGTGGGTTTTGATGGTGTCACATACTGCCTGGCAGAGGATGGGCTGAAGAGCCAACACACTACAACCAAATTTTTAGCCAGAGCAATGTTTGATGCTTTTTACCTTTGGATTCTTGGCATCCTTAAATTGCATCTTTATGCCTGGCTGAGACGTGCTGTCAGACAACCTCCCAACATCACAGAGTGGTGATAAGTCTTGGATCATCCAGAGTCTTTCTGAGTGCTTTGGCCATTGGCTGATCCAGATAGATTCATCAGTGGTTTCTAAGGGATTTCAAGGATTTCTAAGTCCCAAAATGTCATTCATATCTAAAAACTCACTTCTCTTATGGAATTTATTGCAAATGAAGCTGTAATATGCATTTGTCAACTTGAAACCAAAAGCTTGCATTTAATTGTTCCTGGTGGTGGTTTTTTTTGTTTGTTTGTTTGTTTTGTATACTCTCAATTCTAATTAGGTGCTGATTATTATAACACAAAGATATCACTATAAAGAGAAAATCCAGAAAAACTTATGCTTTATAACCTATTTCTAAATAATTTTTTAAAATAAGTGTTTCACATTCTTTTCAAATTACAAACAAGATATTTTATAAGCATTTATATCTATTCTAAGTGATAAAATCAATAATTTAGTACTCTTTAAAGAACCCTTAAACGAAGGCCACAGAACTAGCAAAATATCTCTTCCAGACCCAATATCACAAATTTGTTTATTCCCCACTGAGGATACAGTGCTCCTTTCAATTGAACTGTTTGCATGTGTAAGACTATGTGTGCCAATCCATGAGGATAAACCAAGTATTTAGGAAATTGCCTGGAGGTCCAGATTTTAGCTGAATTATGTCAGCTATTGGAAGTTTATGTTCTTTGTGTTTGAAAAACCAAGAGAATATGTTGGCAAAAACCAAGCCCCTAGAATATCTAACAAAGTGTATGGATTTGGGATCAATCCTTTAACCCTCATGGAAAGCCCAGCAGAAACCTGAAGTATATCACCTAAGCTGTCCTGCTTTTGGCCCCTGGTGTTGACACCGTAAACTCCCACATTTCAGCACTGGAGATTCATGTTGCATGATTATGTTTTTAATACCGGTGGGCTTGCAAAGATGTGGAAACAATCTGGTTCTCTCTTTTTAACAAAAAAAAGCAAACCAAAACAAAATCCTAAAATTCCCTACCACCCCCTCTCTTCCTTCCGCTCATCTCCCTTCCCCTGTTCTCCAAGGCAAACATGGTGGGTCTGATCAACCTAAATTCTAATTTCATTTGTATGCAAAGGAGTCACCCTATCTTACAATTGTTTCAGAAAATGCTAATCGTCTGTTTTGCTTCTCCAAAAGTCAGTCTATTTTATTCATTCAAGTTCATACTTAACATCAGTTCCCTCTCTGTGTGGCAAGATCTAAGACCTTATCACTTCCTCCTGTCTGTTCACTACAGCATTCTGATGAACATACTTACATTAAACCCACAGCAATTTTTTGCAGCCTCTATGAAGTCTCAGTATTCCTGTGTCCACTGCAAGTTGATTTTTTCCAGGTCTGTGAGTTTGCCTTTCCTGACAAACTTTTGGTCACTACATATTCCAACTGCCATTTTCTTACTTCTTTTGTAGAAAAAATAATGATTTGGGTTTTTTTTTTTTTAAGTACTTTGCATTGTTGTGGTTTTCACAAAGGCAGAAATGTTTCAAATCAGAAATATCTGATTTCAAGTAAACTTTCTGAACACTTATAAAGTGCCATTCTGGTAAGTGTATATATACAGTATATAGTGTTTGGGTTTGTCTTTTGGCAGCTTTTCCAGACTGGGCTTTGGCTGGAGAAGTTCAGGCATCTATGTTTACCCAGCTGTGCTGCCTTCATAAAAATATGCAAGAATAGCACGTAAACATCTGTGTCTCACTTGTTGAAGAGCTATGATTAGTGTTGTTTTTATCTCTTTCATATTTCAATTAGTTCTATATTTCTGAAAAGCACAATTTATAGTGTAATGGAGAAGCAACAATTGAAATTTTTAGTGAAACACGTCTCAATGTCATGAGGTTTCAAAATATCCCAGACTTCTGTTTTCCATACTATTGGCTGTTACAGAATTATGTTGATTCATGTCAGCCTTGTGGTGTTTTACAACTTCTTTCATCTTCTCTCCAGTGAACCTATATATGTAAAAGTTTATGAACATAAGATTGGAAGGGAAAGTTAACTTCATGCATTCCATCTTACCTCTGGTTTGTATTTTGAACTAAGAAATCCCAACCAACTGTAACCGGAACTGTTTCCCTTTGTTTTGGACTATTGTATCAAAATGCAACTTTTTCAGAAGAACAAAACTGTGACGAAAATTCAACACCAGAACTTTTTTTTAATGTATATTTTACTTGCATTGTCATGAAGAGTGGATTACATAGTAATCCTGTGTATTTTTTAAAAGTCTATACTGGAATTCAAGATTTGTATTTTGTAACTATGGGTTTAATTATGATTTTTTTAATGTGTATTTCATTTAAAAAGATTTTGTTTCTTTGTTTTCTTTCTTGTGTTGATTAGAGGTGAATTTCTAGTATAAAGACCTCACATCTACCCGCCAAGACTTTCTTAGAAGTTCCATGTCATACTCATCCAAAGTTTTGTGTTCCCCAAAAAATGATTCTGTCTCCATACTCAACAGATGGTACTGGACACTTTGTGACAGCTTTCTGTCTTGCCTACAATTATCCTAGTCCAATATAGCAGAATGGGATAGAATGGCCTGGGGAGAGTTTGGGTTCTTTGCAACTGTGGAAGACTTTGTAGTGGCAAATGAAGCAGGGCAATGAGTGGACATTTAATGATACTCCCTTGCACTGAACAAATGGCTGCTCGTTGTCAATTAGCTGAATATGTTTCTACTCCCTCATGTCCCAATTTGCCTGTAGTTCTTAAAAATTGTATTAGAATCTCGAATTTCAGAAGATACTCATTCAGTTACTCTTATGTTATTTGTGCTCTAAGTAGTACTGAAGATTTAAAGCAGGTCTGGAGGGAAGAGGAGGCATGCCTCATGTGGAGGCATGAGTCAAGTGAACTGTTTATATACTCCCTAGGTGATCCTACAGTAAAAAGGGTGGAGATGGCATCCATCTCTCTGGAGATCTGGCAATCCTCTGCCTTCAGGGAAGATAATTTTGTATCCAGGAATGAGGTCCATGGTGTTCATCTTTTGTTATCTGAACTAATAATAATAACAAAGTATTCTAATGCCTTTTATCTGAAGATTGCCTGAATCTAGAAGAGCAAGGATAGAAAAATACTCAAAGCAAGGTGATATCTTAGGCCGCTGTGTCTAGGTAGACTGTGTCCATTTCTTCTACAAATGTCACTTTTTTAGGGGCTGGAGGGGGACTCTTCAGCTTGGAAATTTTCTTGCTTTTTTATCCTCTGATCCAGCTTCAGTGTCTAGTGACTGCTGAGAAGAAACTTCAGTACAAAACTAATTGGGAATGAGCACAAAACAATGTTCTTAAATGGGTAAATCTGCTTAAAGAAGGAAGGAGAAAGCCAGTCTCTACAGTCTTTTGCACTAGTAGCTGCTTGGGTTTCTTTCTCAATAGCTCCCATTTTATTTTCTCTGTGAGCTGTTTTAAAAATGAAGCAGGGGCCCTTCTCAGAATTGTGGCAAATATAATTGAATTTAAAATGTTGTTTTCAAACAAACAAAGCATAGAAGAGTTGAAGATGGGGAAATATAAGCAAAGTTTTCTAAAATGCTCTTGTGCAGGCAAACACATGTTTTGAATTAAGTTGAGCTCATTTCTGGTAACAATATTAACTTTCTGATGTCCATGACCAGCAGGCATATGGAAAATGGAGGGTGGCAGTCTTTATCAAATGAGATCTAAAGAGGAAGAACATGTATTTAGGGTCTTATTTTTTTCCCTTAGTGTTTTTTTAGAAGGAAATCTGGAAAGGGCAAGTAGAGGCTGGGAGGGCTCATGGAAAGATCATATGTTTTGGAGCTGGAAAGAAGGATTCTGCTTTTGTTGAAGAACATCTTTTCAAGATTATACTTTCTATTTACTTCTGTTTAAAATGTGGTACTGGTATGGAAAATCAGGCTGAAAATTTGTATCTGCTTTTCCTGAAAATTTTCTCTTTTGACTTGGTGTTTGGGTCTGACAGAATTCCCTATGCACATGAAAGGAGGCAAAGTAGTTTCTATGCTACATTGATATTTCATCATTAGATAGTTATATTCCATGATTTTCTTTTCTGAAACCCATTCAGCTACGGAGAAGTTAATGAATCCATGGACAACTGCAAGGAAATAGTATTTGACCCAACCCTTTGCCCAGTCCTAGTCCCTTACTGTATGAGGTGCTTCAGTGACGTGGAGCAAATATAAAAACTAGTTATGGAGATTCTAACTAAAAAGTGCTTCCCGGGATTGCCTACTCACAAAAGACAGGAATGTCACATGTCTATCAGTTTGCATTGCCAATTAAAACCACTTCTACAGCTAACTAAGAAGCACTTCTAAATTCTATCTGTAAGAGATTTAGAAGCAATAAGTACAGGCTTCCCACCTCTTCTGCTCCTCTGCCCCTCTCCCATATAAACCCATTTATGTTGCTTTAATGGAGTGGCTTTCAGAGCAGAGGCTTTCTTCGTTCACTTATATGACAAGACGACCAAAGCTGACAGATAAGGAAGGGTCAGGCTGAATGCTTAGTGTGTTTCAGAACAGGAATTAATTCCCTGTACTTCTACATGAGTGAAAAACAATGCTATAATGGAATTGCTTCAGTTTTGTCTTACTTTATGCTGGTGTAAATTGTGGCCTTTGATGCAAGCCTCCAAAGTGGGATTTTTCTGTTTCTCTCCCCATCCCTCAAGTTATCAACCATGAAACTATGAAAGACAATATTTTCATCTCTCTTTTTCTGATTAAAGAAGCCCACCTTGTGCTGCAAGAAGAGCTGTGGGTGGCTGCAACCCATCTCTGCCACCCCTCTCACCATGGATAGCAAACATTTTGTCAGGCTCATGATTTATCTCAGTTTTGTGCTGAAATACAACCATAAATTAGGGATGAATACATTCAGATTAGTAGGGATGATAAAGTGGACAATAAGAAATGAAACTAATAAATTCTGCTGAAATCAATGTCACATTAAGATAGAGAAGCAAAGTTTAGTGACATGTAATACAAACTACTTACAGGGAAAAAAAACAAACAGATCAAGATAGAACTTTTTTCTTTTTTCTCTTATCTCCAATTTTATTATCTCCTTTATCAATCAGCAAAACAGAGAAAGCAGAACACACTGAGCAAGTTTAAAGTTTTGTTTTGAACAAAATGGATTCTGTATGTACCACATTCATGCTCAGGCAGCACTTTTCTTTTCAAGGGGAAAGGAAGAAGGTAGAGGAGGGAGTCAAAAGATGAAATGTGCCCACTGGTTCTGGGTGACACACCTCTGAATTCACATGCAGAGACAGAAGCTGCTGCAGCAAGTGATGTGCCTGCACCTACAACCCAGCAGTAACAGCCCTGCCTGTGTGGCCATTAAAAAGGGCCACAGAAGGCCATGTGTCCCTGCCCAAAATCATGGATGGCTGTTCTTTATGGCATTGTTACTGTGCTAGGTTATATTTTAATGACCATCATTTTTAGGAACTTTCTACAGCATTTCATTGTGCAGGTTCCAGGAAGAAGATACAGGCCACACCTACTCATACTCCTATCAAAGGTGATAAGCCTATCTACACTTAAAAGAATGCATATTTTCTTCCCCTTGCCAAGAGGTGTACAAGCAAAAAGAGGTGGTATCTCTGTTCCAAATCTCTTCTCTGTTCCCTCCCAGGGAAAGCATGGCTTTGTCTCCCAAAAGCCCACTGCTCTCCAGGCAGACAGGGCAGATCCTTAGCCCCTCCATATCCAGTCTGAAAAACTCCATACAAAACCTGAGGTCCCAGTACAGGTGAGGAAGACACCTGGCACTGCTGTACCAACCAATCCTCCAGCTGGCACACCTGGAAAAGCCAAAGGAAAGATGTAAGAAATGTAGCATGCAACCTCCTCCTCTCTGGTTGGCTAAGAAGAAAAATAAATCTATCCCAGCCAAAATCAGGATGGTAGCTCAGTGGATTGTTGGGTTACAGGAATGTGTTTGATAGTTCTTGATGAATTGAGGCTTACCATATGAGATTTTTGAATCACCTTTTGAACCCATGCTCATCAACATTCATGGGACCACTGCTCCAACAGAAACATCTGCCACTCCAAGAGGACTGCAACCACTCCAATTTAGACTGCTATCAACACACTGACCAAAGGGGTGTCAAATTGTATTCTGACTTTGTCAGTGGTCTTCCTTTTGTATTATTGCATGTATTTTGTTTCTTTTCCCTTTTCCCAATAAATTGTATTTCTGACTTAGAGTCTCTCACTGATTTTGCTTTCAAATGAGAGCAGCACTCCTTTTAAAAGGTTTTTAATGATTAGCAATGCATGTTGTTGGAAGAGAAGCATCTGATTTGCTTAGTTTATAGCCAGTTGTTTGTTTTATAACCAGTATGACTGACCTTCCACTTTTTCTGTTCCAGGCTGAAGGATCCTAAGCCACAAAGTTCCTTCTCAGGTGCGAGCTGCTTCACACCTTTTACCTCTTTTGCCTTTCAATATCTAGATGTATTTTTTGCTTCTAGGTTGGACAAACAAACCTGGAGGCAGTTTTTGAGCCACTGTTACACCCTGAAGTTTTACAATGTTATTATAATGTATTCTGGTTTGCTGTTTTTTACCTCAGTAATTCCAAGTATTCTTCAAAACCAGAAAATAAAGCATACCCATACAACAACATCAGAAAAAAAGTAGATAGACCATCAGTTTGTCATGACAGGATGTTTGTGTTATGATTCAACAAATCAAATTGCTGCTTTATATCACGTATCATCTGGCTTTGGAAAAAAAAGGGGGAAAAAAAAGCAACAAAACAGAAATAAAACCTCAAGACAACCAACCTTAGCCAGATAACTGAATCTAATATACTTTATTCTACTATGTGATTCTGCATTATTTAAGTAACATTTGTTTCAAGAGCTTCAGATTAGTTTTCAAATAGTTCTTGCTTACACAATTATACTGGCTTTTTTAGCCAAGAAAAATATATCTTCATTCTGATGTCATGCTCAGGTGGCACCTACCTGTCCCTCCTTCTGTGGATGAGACTGGACTCTGATATCGGTTTCTACCTTGCTGCACTGAACAGCCAGACTTGCTTCAAGAACTATATGTACTTCCCAGTGTTTCAATGGAATAAAGAAATTCCATGCACTCAGTGAGAACTTCGCTTTCAATTTCTTTGAGACAAAATTTGGTGTGCCCTCATAAAGATTTCATAATTGTTTGATTTGCATTCAGCACAAGTGCAAAAATTATATTTTAATGACAGAGCTGAACACATCTTTAGGATGTGTGGGACCACAGTAATGCGTTACATGCTTTTTAAAGCAAATATTTAAAAAAAACCCATGTTATTTCCAAGCAGCTCAGTGTTTATCTCATTTGGTTTCCTTGACAATTTCATGATTTTAGATGCCTTGTAAAACAATTGATTTTGTTTATCAAAGAGCCCTTTTATACAGTGTCACTTAAGGAAAGGCCTTATATAGAGTTAAAAAAAATATCAGTGAATTCTTTTATTCTTTGCTGATTAAAAAAGTAAAATTTTGTCTTCAAAGCTAAAAAGTATGAAACATACCAATCAGCTCACTAGCTGAAGATTGCTTAGTACACATGAGACTGAGTAAATTGAATTAAATAAATATAACCAACCTATTTACAGGTCAGGCCATATGCACGTGTTTAGCATTTTGATAATTTCATTTTTCAGAATAGTAGTGTGTCTTCAAGAACTTTGAGCCTGATTTATTAGGTAAATGAAGTTGGATTGATCCTGCTGTGTGTGTATGCAGACTAATGTCTCTTAGTCACCTCTTTATCTTACTCGCCAGATTCAGCTACAGTTTGACTGAAAGTGAAGGACTGATAAATATTCAGTGTTCACAAACATTAAAGAAGTAGTCATTCAGGGATAGGGCAGACTGTGACAGTCCAATTCATTCAACCTTCACAGCCATGAAAGGGTCCCCATCAGCAATGAATGCAGAGTTCTTTTGTTACAGAAGAGTTCTTTTGCTCTACTTCAGCAGTAAAACACCAAACTGAGCTTTGCACAGCCATTTTGGAACAAAAGATTCACATTATAGTTTGGAAGGATATAATTTTTGCTTATGACTGCATCTTATAGATCAAATCAACTTAGTAGCACGTGCTCTGGTTCCAAGTGAGGCCAAGACAACCCTTGTGACATCCAGTCAGTCTAAGGCTTCAAGCAGATAATTAGTTCAAAATTCACCCACTTTTTTGGACTGACTTCAGACAGAGTCATAAATTACCATTTTAAGCACTCAGGAGGACATTTTTGATGACAGTTATCAGTCTTGCAAGTTCACAAAAAATTTATAAAAATAACAGAACTTGAAAACTGGTGGGTATACATGGTAAAAAGACAGGTCTGAAGACAGAGGGCACCTGAAAGTCATTTTCTCCTTCATCACTATAATATTTCCTCCATCTTTGTATTTTCTACACTTTTAACTATGTTTTCTATTTATGCTGTTTAATATAACTAGTGCTTTTCCCTTACTTATTTTTAACTAAGTTTATGTGCAGAACTAGAGCTCTTGCAGTAAGAGTGGGAGCAAGAGGGAAGTCTTGCAAATCCAGGGAGAAAAGTAGAAGAAAACAGCCATCCCCATGTAGCATGGGGCATCCTTTAGTGATGTCTGTCTTTCTCCATGGGATTTGGGAGTGTTCTGATTTTCTAACAGATGCACCTTAAGTGACATGAATCTGGGTATAGGAGTTTGCTTGTTACTCCGCACAGGGCAGCTCTTATCTTGGTATAAAATTGTTGTACAAACATGTCTAATTTTTATTGATTTGAGGAGCTGTCGTGGCCATCATAATGATGTGCAGCTGCAAAAGTATCCTGTAGTAAAGGGAACAAGAAAGTCATCACAGTAGGAAGAGAGGCACATAGATGAGGAACTCATTTGTTGCTGTTTCTTTCTATCACTAGGAAAAGAAATCTAAAGCCCTGATGTGAGATCAAACAAACTAAATAAAATAAAAAAGATGCAAACATAATGATGATCTAGACATCCAAGAGGCTGGTTCTCCAGTCCCCTCGCCTTCTGCAGTGACCTATGCTCAGTCAGGATGAATGAAGAGTGGGTTGAAAGGCAACTGCTCTCATGGAGGAGCCCTGCACATGGATGTATTCTCTCACAAATAGAATGCTGAAAAATCCAGCTCTGTTCTTTTAGTCTGGAAGTTGTTACCTGCCTTCTCTAATGTAATGCCCTCAGTGGTCCTTGAATCTGTGGACTGACACATGGAGAGAGCTACACTAATCCAACATTTAGTACTCCAGTATCAGACAGTCAAGAGCAGTATAAGCCTGGCAACCTGTAATATCTCAGGTTGGGTGAAGAAAATTGTGTATTATGGAGTCAGCGTATCATAAAAGACATTCCTCCTCCAAGGCTCACAGCAGAGATGCAGTAATTTTAAATATATGTGTGAAAGAATAAAGATCATAATTTTAAAATACATTTCTTCATTCACTCTAGAGTAGGTTTCCATTCAAGCTATACAATGGCATTGTCTTAATATTTCAGTATTTGAAATTACACACATATATGATTCCAGGAATGAAAGACATGTAAATGAGTTTCAAGAATAGGTAATAGATTTTTGGAGGACTATTGAGATTACTGAATCAAATTGTAGCTGAAGAGATTAATAAGAAACCTCAATGCCTACAAAGGCAAATTACAGAAACTGTTTAAATGACCCAGATGATATATGTGTCCTGACATCCAGTGGAGCTGTGAGCATCTGGGACAGGTCCATGATGCAATGTGCCCAAGTCACAGGGCAGAGATATCCTAGATATCCATGCTGGGAGCTGAGTGAGGACTATAAGTTTGGGTCCTGAGGCAGTACGTCTGTAGTCACACAGCAGTGCTTGAGCAAACAGTTCCTCTTATACATCATTATTCTACAGAGACAGCTCTGTTATCAGAAGTACCAGATCACTAAAATCCAGATCCACAAAACTGGAGATTCTCAGTGTGGAGGTGCCCTAAGAGGCCTGATCTCTTAAGTCCAGTGGTTCTTGTTGCAGCATGACACTGTGAAAATTTCATGATTGGAGAACTGGCAAAAGGAGCAACATAAGCATTTTTCTTAAAGAGCTCTCATCTGTCACAACAGCTTTGCTGCAGACATAAGTTTGTATATGCCAATGATGCCCTGTGGGGAGCAACCTCCACAGGTCAGGATGGGTGTGTTTTCTTTTGAAACACAAGTTTTTCAGAAATGGTAAAGAAGCTGAAGTAGAATGGGTGAAAGAAAGAGGAATTTATTGGTCACCTGTAACATTAGACAACAGATTAACAAGTATTATCATGGCAGTGCAAATACTCACAACAAGAGTATTCAAGGCTAGAGTGTGCAAGGCTCGTTCTACAAAAGGGTATTCTTTATATTTCCAGGCTCTGGGATCTATCTAAACAGCCCTATGGAATAATTGCCTCACCTGATTTTGGCACAATTGTAATTATTTAATGTGTACATTGTTGTACATTATCTCTTTAAAAGTTTTTGCTGCCAAAGATGAATGTGCTAGAGCTTGAGAGCATGCCTTTGAGAGGTGACTGACTGACACCTAGTGTTTAAAATCCAGTCACACTTAAAAAAGAAATGTACACATACAAACAAAAAGCAACCAAAAATGTTTATTTCTAGCAAGAAGGGCTCCTATTTGTTTCAAAGTACCACTTCATCAGCATTGCCCCAAGTCAAGGGCTGAGATGTTCCAAAAAGCAGCATTTAAAGGCACCATATGACATACTGTCTTACTAAGTCCACGATCACCATGGTCTGATAATCATCATGTTTCCACTAATTTAATCATCTGAAGTGTGCCTCTACCCCAAATCTCCTTGTGCTGGTACATCTAACCCATTGCTCTAGAGCTGGGAGGGAAGCAACTTATCATTCAGTAGTGGAGTGGCCCTGGCAAGTCCATGCCCCCACAAAACCCAGCAGTGCCCCTCTTTCCACTGCAGGAAAGTGGTTTCATCAAGACTTTTATTACAGATCCCTGGGATAGAATTAGGGCAGGAGAGGAACAAGAAAAAATCCCCAAACAAGTTATCTTCAAGACTCTTAGATTCAAATTACCAGCACTAGCCTTCTCCCCAAGCACAGCCCTTTCCTATAACAGACACTATCTTCAATTTCAAGGAACCCAAAATATGTGAAACGTATGAGACAGGTATTATTTTATTTATATTGGTTTTCACAAAAAAAATAAATTGAAACATGTAAGGATGCAAATAATTTACAAGTTGTGTATAACCCTGAAGACCTCATGCTTTCCGAATTCTTCAGTCAAGTAGAGCAGGTTTACAATGAATCAAAGCTGACTGTATTAACAGTATAATGAGTATATGTTACTGTAAATTCTCCCCAGCCTGCAGAAAATGGGCACAATTTTGCTAGTGTTCATCTCTTTCTATTGTTGCCTGATGTTGAAACGGCCCGTGATATATACATCACTATTTATTTTTATTAAAATGTCCAAAAGGGATCAGGGATAAAGCTTTTCCATCCTGTGTGTTTTAAATAAAACTTTTTTTCTATTAAAAAAACCTTGTGAATCAAGATGCTACTGAAATTATACAAGTGGATAAAGTCCCTTGCCAAACTATCACTGAAAGTCCGGGCAAATAAAGTTTGTCTGGAAGATGAAGTTCATTAGTGAAGATGGACTGGAAGACTTTATGAAGCCACAAAGTTCTGCTGGTTTTGGGGTTTAGGTGTTAGCTGAGTGGCAAGTTTTGCTATTCTCCTGAAGACAGAGGTTGCATACTTGATTTCAACATTAGCAGTGAGCTCATCAATCCCTCAGTCTGGAAGGACATACAATGCCTCAGCCATTCCTCCAGCTGCTCCAAAGATATGTCTGACCTTGACCAGTGGTCCATTTTCTCCCAAGTAGTGTCTGTAGCAGGAGCCTGGGGAGAAAGCAACAAGAGGACAGCAGTATTGTCCCTGTCTCTTGCAATTTTTGAACAAATAACCACGAGTCAGAAGAGTTGACAATGTATCTAAAAAGTCTTTGATAGATATTTTTTCACGGTTTTGTCAAGTTTCCTTTTGGGTACATGTACATTTTCAATATCCTGTAGCAAGTAGGATGGAGAAAAAACTGGAGAAAGGCTTCCCACATAGTAGCCTTCTGCACAAAATCAAGGATGAAATGAGTATTTGTTAGCTATTGTGGTCTAGAATATTTACATAATCACCCTATTTCTCATTTTTGTCATTGCTTAAAAAACCAAATGACAGCCAGAAGCCAAAACAAACTTTAAAATGCAATTATTTTTCATCTATATGAATGCAAAGTGACAGCTTGCTGAATCCAAACTAATTTTGTGAGTTAATATAAACATAATAATAGTGCTGTGTGGTCTGGAATACTAATTCTTTTCATCCTTCCCCCCTACTTTCATCTATTCTTTCCTTCTTTGTTAACGTTTTGCTTTCCCTATCTATTACACTTTGTATTTTTTAATCCTTGTATGTTTTGATTTCACTGGAGCTAGATACATATGATTGTGGTTTCTTTAGAAACTTCTATGAAATTAGAGAATATTAAGAGGAAAGTTGAAAAAAGCTATGGTAGTTTTTACTCAAAGATGTCAATTGCTTTGCTGGTTCTTTGTCACTCCGTGTCTTTCTGAACTAAATACCAAAATCATATTCTCTAACTATTTATCCAGCGGGCAGGGGTTTCACCACCTGCCAATTTTCAGGAGAACCAGAGCATGGTGACAGACTTTATATGCAATTGGCATTCAAAGCTGTGACCTGGAATTTTTTCTGAGATTACCAAAAATAGGCTGATGTATATATTCTGATGAGATGCAGTAATGTAACTCTAAGCACAACACTGTGCTGCATCAGTCACCAAAGCATTTTTATCTCCCAATGTCACCTTTATCTTTTAAGTTACTTTGTAGGAAGCATCATGGAAGTAGACCAAGTTGAATCAGTCAGCTGGCACTGGTTAATCAAATGCCAGCAGATAACTTGCACATCTGCAATGGAGAAATACAGGGCAGAATGCTAAGAACACCACATGCACCATACACTTAGTCCTAAGGAATATTGGTGCTGTTTTCCGTACAAACACCATTTCCTTGGCTATGCATATGTACCCACATACACACACCCACGCATTCCCATGCTCTTCATGCATTTGATACATTTAAGTATTGCATCCTCCAGCTTCTCTACTTGATAGTGATAAGAATAAAATTGTGAACCCAGGCTTCAGACTAAATACTGTGGCCCAAGATTCTCTGCCCTTGCACTTGAACAAGGATGTTTCTGATCAAAACTGCTATTGCTGGCTAAATAATGCTGGTCGGAAACATTATGATATATGAACTATGACATCTTTAACTGTGCTGGGAAGACTCCAAAATGCAAAGGCTGTAACTGCCAAGCTCTTTGGCCAAAATATCTCCTTTCACTAGGTCAGAGAAAGAAAGAATAATTAAGTCAAGAAAATGTGGGCATGTACTCTGAGTCTGATCATCATCTAGTGTCTAATAAGAAAGAGGTGATCATCCTGTCTTGGATACCTGTTCTAGACTGAGATTGCTGGAGATCTTGTCTCAATATCTCAGAGCCATGGCTGGTTCTGTTTGATTAGATACCCAAACCTGAGGAAGCAAAAATTTGAATCTTGTATCTTGTAGTGTATCTTGTCCCTAATAAAGGACAGGTCTTCAAGTTAGAGAAGGAGGTGTATTTCTTTAATTCTTTCAGCGCAGTTAAAGCAGCAGACTTGGTCCAAATTAAACCAATTTGAAAACTTGAGGAACATTTCTGACTGGAAGTAGGCTGTTTGTAGAGCAGGTGACAGCTCTGGGCAACCAGATGAGCCTTTGTGCTGAGTCCCAAGGCCAAAGGTTGCTTTGCTGACTCCCATCATCCTCTTCAAACTATTCTCCTTTAAAAGCAAAGAGAATGGGCTATTTTTCCTTCAGGAACTTCAGTAAGGTATGTCTGCTATCTACACAGTTGCTGACATTCAGGAATAAACATGAACACTAAATAACGCTCTGAGCCCTGAGTGCCTGTGTGCTATATGTACTTGACTGAAGCAGGGACTTGGAGTGGAAAGCATAAAACCAGACAGCCATGATATATCACCGGGTTTAATGACTCTGTGTATGCATAAATGGAGATGAAGAGCAACCTACGTGCAATGCACTGCCCAGTGTCTCATCAGGTCCCACTTCAGTACCAGAAGGTGAAGTCTTACACACAGGAAGGTCATTCATCTGGAGCAAGAGCTTCATTCACAATGAAGCAAGACCTTCATTGGCAGGAGAAAGCAAGCCAAGCTGAGTAGAATTTTCAGAGAATCACAGAACAATTTGGATTGGAACGGACCATTAAAGACCATCTACTTCCAAACCCCCACCATGGATGAGAACATATTCCCCATTCCACACATTCCACCAGGTTGCTCAAAGCCCCATCCCACCTGGACTTGAACACCACTAGGGTTGAGGCAGCCACAACCTCTCTGGGCAGCTGTTCCACTGCCCCACCATGCTCACAGTAATTTCCTCCTAATTGCTAAATCTAAGTCTGCCTCCATTTCCCCTTGTCCTACCACAACATGCTCTTGTGAATAGTCCCTCCTCAGCTCTCTGGTCAGCCCCCTTTGGGTATTGAAAAGTGCTATAAGGTCTCCCTGAAATCAACTCTTCTCCAGGCTGAACAACTCAAACCCTCTCAGCTTGTCTTCTTAGGAGAGGTTCTTCAGCTCCCTGATCATTTTGGTGGCTCTCCTCTGGGCCTGCTCCAACAGGTCTGTGTCTTTCCTGTGCTGAGGACTTCGGAAGTGGACACGGGTCTTCGGGTAAGGTCTGATAGGAATGGAGTGAAGGGGGAAAATCACATCCTTGCTGTAGTTGGCCTTCTTAAGCCTCATGACGTTCCCACAAGCCGGGTGCCAGACCTTGACCAAGTCCTTCTGGATGACATCCTGTCCCTCAGACCTGTCAACCATACCACTTCTTTCAATGTCATCAGCAAACTTGCTGAGTATTTTGTATAGACTGAGGTGTTTAATGCCAGCAATATATCAATTTAAAATATAAATTCTTTATGTATGTATTGCAGATTAATCCACTGTTGGAGAAGAGGTGTTGGATAGGTTTAGAATAATATTTTATTTTAAGGAGAAGTTATACTATTATGAGACTATGCTGGTCAAATATTTCTTGGAAATATTTGATTTCCAGATACTGGATTTTTGTTTTATCAAATTTGCACTTTAGGATTAATTTTCGATACAACTGATATTATTATAATGTTTTATGTGATGTGTCCCTGGAGGCTGTCATGTTCATGTGGGCAAGTTCTGTGTATCGACCAAGACCTCTTGTAAAAAAAGCAATTTTAATCTGAAAGAATTATATTTAATTCTTCTATTTTCAAATAAAATAATAAAATTCTTTTAATCTGTACTTTCTCTATCTTATTTTAAATCCTGGCACTGCTTTAGAACTTCAAGCACTGCAAGCCAAAACTATATAAAATTTATGTATAAAAATATATATTTTAAGGAACAATATAATATTCACTGTGGCCTGATTTCACTCTATGAAGTCTGTGTTCCAGATGTGAGTGGCCAGTGTAGTCCTCCTCTACCCCTCTTACCTCACTTATATTGTGATTTTTTTCATTTTATCCATTCTATATCCTCACCAAGAAAGGAATCTATAATTTTATGACACTTTCTAAATACCTCATCTAATGATTTTTATCAGAAAAAGGGAATTCATTCCCCTCTTCTTGAGAAAACAAATCTGAACATTGGACCATGGGATAAATTGTATTGTCTACCCACAGACATGGTGTCTGGTCGTCCAAAAGAAAAGTTACTGTGTTGACTGAGGGTTTTCCCCTCAGCACTCAAGACAGGGGAGATATTACAGGAATTGTCTCACTGAAACTCGACTCATTACTTGATATCTCCAATTTACTTCTGCCTGATGATTTTTGTGGGCATCAGACTGACAGGTATGGAGGGGAGGGCACTGATGTTCAGAGGTAAAAACACCTTTGCCTTCTGTGAAAAGTACAATGCAAGAAGAAATGTAACATTACCTACTAAAGCTGATTGTTCTTTTGAGGTCATTAACCTGATCTTACAGCAAACAGTCATTTATAGTCCTTTTATTGTTCAGACATTTCTAAATTGAGCTTTCCAGCTGTCACCAGCCACTCTTAATAATAAAGGAGAAATAGTGTAATCTTCTCCATTGTGGACTTTTTACCAAAACAAAAAGCACATTTAGGTGAATCAAGACTCAGCACCAAACTGTATCTTAGAAACCTTATATTTCAAAAGCACAAACAAAATTTTTATATTGTTATTTCTTCCAATCAATTTTATTCTGACATGGAAAAAAATTACCAGTAATGAAAGCAAGTAAGTTTTAGGTATCTTCCAAACCTTCCAGAAAATTATGTCCATCATTGATTTGAATTTCCCACTTTCAAAAAAGAAACATCTTCCTTGCAAAATCAGTTCATTCTCTTCTAGTCAAATAAACACTGTCCCAGCTAAGAGTCAGAATAATCTGCCCTGATTGTGTACCTGAAAATGGTCTAGGATAGCTCATCATCTCATGGAATCAGTAGGAAAGACTCTTTAAAAGGACAGGGAAAAATAAATAGCAAAAATTGGTCAGTTCTGAACTTATAACTTCTCTGAGTTAAACTTACTTAAAAAATCGCAATACAGCAGAAAACTTTGTTTTCTTTACCTCGTTTAAAGTTTTCTCTAATACTTATTTTACCAACAGCAAAGTCCACAACATTAAAAGACCTTGTCTTCACGCATATCTCTTCTTTCTGGTTAATGTGTGTTTACACAATGCAGTGACTCAGAGAGGGATTTTTTTTGAGTTTTAGAGAACACTTGTGACATTCTCTTGCTGTTTCTAGAAACATCTACTGCTTCCACCATTTCTCATAAACACTTCAATCAGATGTTAATAACTAGTATGAATTTGTATGAACAGCCAATCTTCAAAAGGAATTGATCTATCAGACAGTACTTGGAAGCTATTATAGCGTTATGAAACACTAACTCTAATTTCATTTTAACACAAATGGACCTCGATATTAGCTTATATTTTCTGAGATGCTCTAATTTTACTGGACTGAAGATCAGGTTTTTTAGAGACAAACTGCAAGATACTGCTTTGTGTTTGTGATTCAAAGCTAATTTTAAGAGTTGCATGTTGTCAGAGTGCAAAGTACTTCAAGTTACTGAGCTCAGACAAACTCCCATATCAGCTGTTCTTTGATCTGTTAGAATGTTGTCCACCTCACGGAAAGGTACACTTGCATGCAGATAAAAAAGGCATGTCATCTCTATAGGTCTTCTAACACAAATTTCTTCAAACATTTCTGTAGTCAAATGTTCTCATCTCTGTTCTCTTCTGGTGTTCCCAGAGTAACCTCTGAGTGCATCTCCATTTGCATTGACATATGTTGCTGTTGAATAAAAATTACATTATACACAAAATCTGCATTCATTGGTAATAAAATTTCTGTGCATTTTTACAAGAACTCAACTTATTTGGCATATATCTGGGATCAGTACATAATCCTTACTCTGTTGCAACTGCAATGCAAAGATTATATTAATTACTCTCTCAATCTACAAGTTGCTCACAGGCAAGTTTGCTTAGTTGTTCTGAGCCTTAATGTTATTTCTTGGCACTCTCCAGGCTGATATGACCATTGTGCCATCAACAATCACTTGGATCAAAAGATCACAGTGTCGTCTCAGTAATTTGTTGCTATCATGTAGACAGTAACTACCCAGCTATGCTGAAGTCTTCTGTCAAAGGTTTATTCAGTGTTTGTAATAGTCTGGGGATGGAAATCACTTCTTTCTCTGTCGGTAACATTAAATATAGTTTTTGTGGTGATTATATATTGAATACAAAGACCCCTGCACAGCAGCTTACAGAGTTCTAATGTGAAGAGAGATACAGAATATAAAGCTGATGGTGATGATGATTCTGTATTCTGCCTGCCCATATTCATAGCCACAATGGGTATTATCGGTTTATTTGCTCACTATTACTGGTAAAAAATGGGTGAGAAGGACTTTAGCACAGAAGAGGTGATAAATATACTCTTTAACCAGCTGAGCTCAGGGTCAATATGGCACCTTTAGCATCAAATTTGGTCAAATTATATTGACCAGAAGTGTCATAGAAATTATTCTGAATCTTGAGAATAAGGGACTTGGCCTCAGGCCCGTTCTGGAGCTCTTGAGCTTTTCTGAGAAGATGAGTGCAGTGAAGAAGAGGAGCAGAGTCTGCTCTGAGACCCAGCCCAAGGCTTCTGGAATGAACTCCAGGTGAAAGTTCAAAACACTTCAATCTTTTAATTTGTCATTTGATTATATAGATATGCACATTGTTTTTCCCATAGATTTGTTTTGAGAAGATAAAATTAAATGAAACAGCCCATTCCTCCTGCCTTAAAACTCAAATTATGGTTCCTGGATTGAGATACCTGTGGTTTCTTTCAGAGTTTGCAATCACGTAGATATATTATTTTAAAAAGCCCCAAAACACAGTATTGGAAGATCTTGGGAAAGAAAATAGCCTAAGGGAACACACTGGAAATTGCTAGTTAAATTGCTGAATGCTTGACTAGAAGATATTTTGATATTGCAGCGTAAGTACAATAATATGGCAGGATAGAGTAAAATTTACAGAAATCCTGCCGAGCACACAGAGCAGAAAGAATGGTGCTTTCCACCAAAAACAACATAATTTGGGCACACCTGTGCCTTCTCCTCATGTGTTGCAGAACCAGGTAAGAAGCAATCTTGCTGTGCCTTTTAGCACACAGTACACTGTGTAGCTTTTCTGGAGTTACACAGATCTAAATTACTGCCTGACTAGCACATTTTCCCCTGCAACTCACACAATGACAGCAATAAGAAACGTTGAATGTGCAAGCCAAGGAGCTCCATTAACGACAGTCACAAAATACTGTAAATATTTAGTCCTTGTTTTGCCAAGTTGACTGAAGACTTGTAATCTGGCATGAGATAAGCAAGCACCTTAACTCATAGTGCATCAGCTCTTTCAATGTAAACACCTCTGCTTGTGGCTTTGTCCTGAAGCAGGGGCACAGCTGGGGTAGGTTATATTGCATGAATTGTGCAGCCTCCTCTTTCCTGCTCTAAGATTGTGCACATTTACTACTGCATAGCCAATGACTTGCAGATTGCCATAGAAAATTCCCCTTGATAACTGCTAACATGCTGCGACCCGTTTACTTGTATAACATCCCATAACTGACTATTCTTCAGAGACTCAGGGTGAGCACTCCTTAAAATGTTGGCCCACTGAGTGTGGATATACTGAAACACCTTTGAGCACACTAGACATTTTAGTCCCCTGAGGATTTTCTCCATCCTGTCTACTGACATCATTGTCCTGTAACCTCTAAAAGTTTTCTGTTCTCTTCTGGCTTCACTAAAAATGCTGTACATACCTTTTTCTTTTTTTTTTTCAATTACATGCTGCTCCAAATGCAATGTTGTACCATCCGATTGCAAGTAACATCATGCGTGTCAATGTGGTGAGAGAAAAAAGACACACTACCTGGTGGTGAGTCTCATCTTCTAACCACGTTTTGATATTATTTGAAGGATGTGGAACAGGTGTGGTTAAAACTTCCAGACATCTATACCTGCAAGACAGTGATACAGGCACGCAACTATTCTTGTCTGCAGAAACAGATCAGACATTAATGCTTTGCAATATATATTCCAGTTCCAAGACAGGCATATACTATTTCTAAAGCCATTTAACCTTTTCTGTCTTTCTTTTCACTATAGACACTTTTCTCAACATTTTCCCTAGCTCTTCCTTAGCCTAATTGGTTTCTAACCTGCAAGAGTTTTAAAAGGACTGGATGTATATAAAAAAAACCCTATTATTTATACAGAAGCATTATTTCCAAGCAAATTGAGAACTTGTGGCATGCTACTATGTCTGTAGCTTAAAAAATTATTCCTATCTGTTCTTTCCATAATTTAAAATTGATAGCTTCTTTTATATAAATCAGGAATAATGATTAGTCATTAATTAAATAATGTTTACTTTCAATAGAGGCTCCACTTACATACTGCACCTTCCAAATATTAAGGTATCTTGAGTCATCATCCTATCCTGGACAAGTTTATTTCTCAGCTCAAGAAAGCCTTTGCTGCCATAGGCAGCTCTCAACAGGGAAGTTATGCTGCCAGACAAAAAGTAGTGGCATAGAGAGAGTTACAGCATTAACTGCTGCTGTGTGTAGGGCCACTTCTATCACTTTGCTCTATTAATGGTATTAATAGTACAGCAAAGGAAATTTGTTCCATCAGCCTGACTTCCCTTTTTTATTTCTAGTTAACTCTAGCTTAGAGTGAAAGACTGCTTTCACAATATCCATGGATTATGAAATGAAATTGGACAGTATGACATGCAGTTCATCTCTGGTCTGATTAATATAGGGGGCCTTGAATGCAGAACCTGTGAAAGCATGGAATAAAGTCACACTGAAGCTAGAGAGGCAGCTGTCAGAGAAAGATTTAAAAATGTCATTTATAGTGGCAGAAATACATCAGAGAATAAGGTGTGAGACTGGATCTGTGGAGGACTGTGGTAGGAGCTGTGAGAGAAGAATTACAAGTGTCAGTGTCTTACACTAGGTCATAACATTAAGCACTAGTTTGTTAGAACAATAGCTGGAAAAGCACAATTAACTACTTCTTGAGAAAATCTATGTTTGACTTTTATCCATTGTATAGTTTACTCTCATCCTGACCCCTCTTCCACCAGAAATTTATACAATTATCAGAAACGTACACTACCTTCTACATGCATATATCAGAAGACCTCCAAGGAAAACCAGAGGACAAAACAATGCAAGGCTTAGCATTAGGATATCCACTGTCTTTTCTTAAAAAAAAAAAAAAAAAAAAAAAAAAAAAAAAAAAAGAAGAAGAAAAGGGAAAAGCAATATTAATTATATGGGAGAGGCTAGGGTATTTAATAAATTGATTAATTATGGACTCATAAATATTGCTCTATTCCTGAACTGTCACAGATTTAAAGAAACATTTCCTGGAGACTTTTTAGGAGAAAAGGGCTTCTGACTTCAGCACTGTTCCTTCCCCCACTTCCTCCTTTTAGCCCTCAGCCTTGCTGCTGACTTTGTCCAGCACTTCTTTCTTCATTCCATTCCCTCCTTTTCCTGGAATTTTGCTCTCATAGCCTGGACATGGCCTGCCCCGCCACTGGATATTTTCACACAGCCTTGACTCCTCTGGATATCAAACCCTCTGTCCATCTGCCATTGGTACTTCTGCTGCTGATCCAGCTGCTCCTGAGTTCCCACTGCTGCTACCTCCCATCTCCACACACCATGGTCCCCTGCTTCTGCCTCCTTACCACGTCACAGCTGTAACTGATTTAAGGCAAAATGAAAATAAAAGCATTTTCTCAAGCAAAATATCCTTTTGGATTCAAAAAGTAGCATTTGGTTTCTATTATACTTACCTTTTTAACCCTGCTTGGCACAGTCCTAAAGAAATGGCATCAATACATATTTATATTGTTCAACAAATACTACTGCTCTGTACCTTGCATTTCTTCCTCCAAAATACCCAAAATAGCAATGTATTTGGTTGACTCAGAAATGTTTTTCTGGGAAATTTTATTTCTTGTTTAATATCTAGCTTCAGAACCACAACTAGTTTGGACTGGTTTTAACTAAGTATTTTGAAGAAAAACAGGCAAGGACAGCTCTTAAAATAGAGCTGTTTATAGTCTGAGGCCAGTTAAACTGGTTTTAGGATCAATCTAGATTAAAATCAAAGTATAAAAGAATAAAAGTTCTGAGTTTGAACCCATTTATTTCCACAAATTTCATATGAAACCAAGACAAAACTCAGAAACTTGTGGGTAGAACTTACACGAATATGCCTTATCTTCTTTAAAGTACAAAACTACACTTTATTCACTTTAAGATGAAGTTACTTTCCTCTTGCTGTCTGAGATGAGGGCTCAGAAAACTTATTCTGAACTACCTCTGGACCATGTAGAAGAATTTTTTTTTAGTTTGTGGTAATTTCTCTGCATCATTCTGCTAACCTTATATCATGCACACACCCAGGAGAAGAGGAAGTCCTGTTCTTATCATCAGCTGAACCACAAAGTTTGCTTCTCCTGCTTTCTTACTTCTTGCATTTTGGAAAGCAGCAAGAAAAAGAAGCACATATATTCTTTTGGGTAGACCATTTCATGGTGGGTTTTTTTTTCAAATGCAAATACTTTAAGTTTGACAGAAATAACAGAACTTTGAAACCAAAACAAGTGGCTTGCTTTGCAAAAATGCAGAACACTTCTGAATTACTACGAACTTCAAAGTGATCTGTGAATGCTCGTCAGCTTTAAAAATTAGACCAATTATTTCAAGTTTCTACATACTAATAAAGCTCATTAAACATTTCTTTTTTTAGCAGAAAGTTTCTATAGTAAGTAGCTCAGTTCAGGTTAAATTGTGAGGGGTTTTTTTTTTGAGGGCATATGCTAATTCCAAAGGAGAATTAATGTTTTCCTCATGAGAAAATTAGCAAATTCTTTTCATGTCAAAGGAACATTTCAGAACAAATATTTTAGTTATGTTTTGAATTATGTTATTTTATTTTGATGTTTCAGCTTTTTTTTTTAAATAAAGGCCAAAATGCCTTTTTAGAATGTATTCTTAAAGAAATGTTGCACATTTCCTAGATGAAACAGTAGAATGTCAAGGAGAAGCAAACAGAAAGCAGGTCATGCCATGCTTCTTCAAGACTTTCAGTAGAAAGACATTGTGTAACACTAGAAAAATCAATACAATTCAAAACAAAAATATTGAATGGATGTTTTTCTTTTCAAGTTACTTGCATAATGTCCATTTATACATGTTTTCAATTAGAAGCAGATAGAATCATTTCCACAGAATACAGAGTAAAATGGACAGAAAAAATTTAGCTCAGCATCAAAGGAGGTATGTAAAGAGATTTAGCTGAGCACCTGACTCTCCAATGGAGTATGTCCATAGATTCATTTTATAAAACCACTGATCCTTACTGAGTAGGAAGGAGGGGAGTAAAGGAGGTATGTAAAGAGATTTAGCTGAGCACCTGACTCTCCAATGGAGTATGTCCATAGATTTATTTTATAAAACCACTGATCCTTCCTGAGTAGGAAGGAGGGGAATTGCTGCACCACACGTGCAGTATGCTCCAGGGTAAATCATCCTGCTGCACTGAACACATGCAGATATTACAGCTTATGTGCCATGGGGGTCTTGTCCATCCTAAACTTTTCTGAAGTGGAGGAAAGCTGCTGTGATTCTTGAACCTCAGCAACAGCTGTAAAGGAAGCTGGGAAGGCAGCAGTATTGAAAACAGCTAAAGGATACTGGCAGATGCTGAGAGCAAGGTTTGGTAGGCTGGAACCAGAACGGGTGACTGCTGAACTCCATTTCCTTCTTCTGGTGAAAGGCTGGCAGGGAACAAATAAATCTGCATGCCTCCTCCCAGAGGACCTCTTCTGATTTCCCCTATCTACACATGATTTCCATATCTACAGATATGTCTGGCCTGATGCCAGGCAGACAGACCAGGCAGACCCCTCCTAGGCCATGCAGTGGTCCTAGACTCTCTCTGTCTTTAGTGAGAAGAGAGGGGAATCTCTAATGAAGAAATCAAGACTCTTATGGCCTGAAAATTTCTCTCCTTCACCACAATGAAAGTGAAGGGCAATTAGGTTTCTTTCTCTAGATATTTCACTAGTGGAATGCTTTTGAAATTAAATGAATGAATTTAGGCCAAAAAAGGTTTCAGCAGACCAGTGGGATACAATGAATGAGGCATCTGATAGAGCAGGCAGCCAGTATCCAGTAAACTCTATAACTGAATTTACATTCAATCAATTTCAAAAATAATAATGTCATGCCTGGCATTTCCTGTCCTCAGTTAAATATGTATTTGAAGCTCAAAAATCAAAAGGACGTATTCCAAAACACAGTCTGTTGTATTAAATAATGATACTTACCTTGTTTTGTTTTACTACCCATAGTGCTGTATAATTTTTTGCGTGTCGACACACAAGTTTCTCTTCATAAATACAGCATCACACCACTGTGCAACTGCCCCTCTGCCTAACCTGTTGGCAGAAAGCTTCTGCATGTGGAGGCATTTTTCTCATCATGGAAAGCACAAGTTTCCCTTGTAAGCACACCACTGTTAGGTGTTTTCTTCATAGAGGTTAAAGGAAAAGTATTGCAAGGCTCTTGTTTACTTTGTGCTCGAGTGAGGTGTTGGGGCCAGAGCCCATGTATTTAAATGAGAGCTAAACCATTTCCTATCTCTGTCAGATAAGAAACTATTCCACCAGTGTAACAAGGGACATTTTGGACTTAGTCCTTAAAGACTATGTGGTTTGATGAATGTTATGATTTCTGTGGATTTCTTGGCTTAATAACTCCAGTTGAAAGTATTTTTTAGAGATGTATGGGCTGTCCTTTGCAGGGCAAGGCAACAGGGTGGAGGTATGATGGTGTTAGGACCTTGACAGCTGCTGACCATTTATTACTTCTTAAAGGCCGTCAAGAGTCAAGTGTAACTTAACTCAGGACAAGAGTTCTGTAAAGACCAAGGAAATAGAACTCAGACTAAGGACTTCCCTATGGCAGAGCTGTGTGAGCCTGGTGTGTGCCATGGACCCCTAGGCAGAGTTATGCCCCAAAGCAGCCTGAAGAAGAGAGGCAATAATGAAGTAAATATATTGAATGGTAGTGACATAACCCATGATAACAGTGATGAGTAGTAAGTACATAACTTACCATCATGAATAAATACTGGTTCACTCCATTCACTCCAGATCTTGTTTGCTATGCAAATCTCTTTCTTTACCCTCACTTGTGCTGCACATCTTTTTGCTGGCTTATGAAATGGATACTTATAGTTCTCTGCAGTGACATTTGCAATCTATCAAGAGAGGTTTAGGGGATTACTTTAAAATATTTTGCATTGCAGTTCAAACAGATATAAACTAGGGATGTCAAATACTACTATTTACATCTCTAACTAGTAGGAAGAGATTTTCAGAAAAAGTTCTTATGTCCAGATACAATTTGACTCTCATCTGATGTGGGTTAAAATTCAGAACTGAACATGAAGAGAGACTGGAACTGATAAGATGCAAGGAGGTATCATTTATGGCAGGACATTAGGATTTTGAAAACACTGATTCCACTTTCATTTTTTATCACCACATGTGGGATGAGCACAGTAACTATGGAACTGCAAATTTCAAGATTTTGGTGTGGGTAGTATGCTACACTTGCTTCTCTGTTATAATAAAATCTTTCCTTTCTCAGCTGAAGGATGTCCACTGTTTTTGTGGCTATCCTGAAACATCTTTAATTTTGCCCATGAAAAAAAAAAAGCACATCACTACTAAAGATCAAGCCCAAAAATGGGGTGGTGGAATTTAAAGCAGAGGGACCTTTAAATAAACCCTAATCACTTTTAAATAAAGAAGCAAACTTCTATAAATAATGTTAAAATTTTAAGAAGTATTAAGAAAGAGAGAAAACTTTTGCTTGTAGAAATTAAAAGTGACGTTAGAAGGCTGCAAAGAAGTAGAAAGTATGAATCTCATACATGGAGAAGCATGGAATCTTTGCTTCCTTGGAGTTAGGAAAGCATGATCTGTTCTCCTCATACTGACTGTTGTGGTGTGGATTTGACTCTGTGCACCATGTCACTTCTTTCTCTTTCCTTTAAGGCTTTTCCAGTTCTGGTGTCTATTATTATTTTGTGGTACCCAAAGCACAATATGAAACTTCAGGGGAAACTCAGCATCTAGACAGGCAAATTAGTCACAACCTGCACCTTACATGTGACATGCTGGTCATATACACTTGAATAACACTTGACCTTTGCCTAACACAGAATGATTGACTCAGATTGTGGTTCAATGCTTTTTTTCACAGACTTTTTTTCTTCTGTGTTGACTTTTATGTTCTAATTCCTTATTTCATGTTGACATATTTGACATGCATTTCCTAATCATAGGATTTTCCTTATTCCTGAGTTTTGCTTTAACCAGCATTTCAAATTCTAACCCTGTTTCCCATGGTACTTGACAACCTTTCCTAGCTTTCAGACAATACTTCTTTTTCTATAACAAAAAGTCAATACTGTGATAATAATGTACAATTCAAATTTAATATAGAAGCCAAAAACTTCAAATTCACTTCAATGCAAGCCTGACTCTGAAAGATTTAATAAAATGTATTGATTTTTCATTTTTACTAAAAAGACAAGTTGGATTATTCATTAAAGATAATGGGATTTCTTTAAAGTTTGTTTGAGATTAAATTCTGTTAAGTTTGAGGGATTCCTTGTTTTTGTGGAAGTTATGTTGTACAGACTAAGTGTACTACCAGGGAAACTGATTACCTTATGATCTGTTATTTTCACTTGGTACAAAAAACACTTTTTCCTTGCTGAACCAATAGTAGGTGGAGGTTTCCAGTGAATTTTAATACTTCTGTTTTCAAGGGAAACTGAGACGTTGATTGGCGGGTTCAGCTTCTCTGAAAAATAAAGAGCAGAGAGAGACCTTCTGTACCTCATACTCTTTCTCATATTTAAACAGATGTAAAACAAATGAAAGTACATCAGTCCTTAAAATATACATCTGAGTGTTTTGGAGTTTGCCACACCCAAAGAAGACATTCTAGAGAGTGACACATTTTCTTCGAAGCTGCTGCTCAGGGTGTGCCTCAAAATAAAGGGACGTAGCTGGGGTTTTTCATGTATCTTTCTAGGAAGGCCAGAAAGAGTGGGAAGGAGAACAAGGTCCTCTCCGGAGCCAGTGCCGGTGCTGAGGATTCCCTGAGTCTGCTACTGGCTCCATGTCATGTAGGATACATGTGTTTTGTCTACCCACAGTCCTGGTATTATTACTTTAAAAAAATTGAATTTCATCTCAGAGAGGGGTTACAGAGGGGGCACATAGAAATTCATAGAATCTCAGAATTCATAGAATCTTAGAAGGGTTTGGGTTGTAAGGGACCTGAAGGACCATCTGTTTCCAAATCCCACCTCCCACTAGACCAGGTTGCTCAAACCCTCATTGAACCTGTCAATTGTTCAAAAAAAATTTTTCAAAAAAAATTTTTCAAAAAATTTTCAAAAAAATTTTTCAAAATTTTCAAAAAAATTTTTCAAAAAAAATTTTTCAAAAAAAATTGTTCAAAAAAAAAAGGTTGCTCAAAACCTCATTGAACACTTCCAGGGATGGGGCACCCACAATTTCTCAGAAAAACCTGAGAATTTATCTGATTCAATACATGAAGATTTCTTCAGATGCTTAAGAAATATCTCTCTTTCTCTCTCCTACAGAGGAGCAAGCAAGCTCTTGCTCTGGAGGAAGTACAGTATTGGAAGCAAGGGACATTTGAGTCCCCAGGATTTCAGCCTTGGATTCATATAAGCAAACCTACAGCTGGTTTTTAGCATGGCAACTGTTAGAGCGCTGCTCCTGAGTGTGTGCTCAGTACTCAGGCATCCTCAGTCCTTCTCAGCAGTTGCTGCATTTCTCTGAAAGGAAGAACTCCAGCTGGAGTTTTCTGAAAAATCCCTCCCAGCAGAGAAAGAAGTGCATGGCAAGCTTCTGCAGACAGGGTCAGTGAGATCTGGGGATGGCAGGGCTGCGAAGTGAGAAAAGCCAGAGAGGCAGAGAGGGTGAGTGGCAGCACCACAGGTCCAAGCAGCTGTTGTGCTTGCCCTAGCAGCCTTTGAGGGTGGGGTCGCACCAGGAGCTGTGAAGAGACATGAGCCATGAGAAGAGTAAGAAGCAGGGGATTTTTGTTTAGCCTCTGAAACACTGCTACCAGACCATTCTCCCTTCTAAGGATGTCAAGAATAGGCAGCAATTTAATTTCATCCTTTTGTCACATGTCAGATTATAGCTGGCTCTGATTGCAGCGTAAAGCTTTAGGTAAAGCAAACAATTCAAATGTCTTAGAAAAGGTTAGATGAGATTTAACTCAGAATAAATATTTGGAGTTTTGAATTATATTTTTTGCTATCCCTTGAGCTGTGACTGATTCCCAGGTTACAGGTCTGGAAGATGATCATGTTAAAGACTTAAAAGGCATTTGAATCTGCAATCTTTGCTAAATTTCAGGTGAATTTCTCACCCATGAGATTAATTCAAACTTCCAGAGAAGTTAGGAAAAGTAATTTTATATGATCGTTCAAAACAGTAGATAATTAAAAATAACTGCCAAGATATTTTTAAATTAAAAAAAATAAATAAAAATGCTACTAATCTCTGAAAACAATCATATTCTTAAATTCAGGTTATAAATGAGACTTGTGACTATTTATGGTTTTTTTTCTTAATCACACTTGCTCAGCACTATAAAAAAGGATAGAAAAGAAAAAAAAGAAACAAGGGTGCAATGCTTATAAATATTGTTTCCTCATATTAGCTCTTTTCTTTTAATTAAAATGATAGATAAAGAATGTTAATAATTCAGATGAAAAAATTAAAAAACCTTCAAACCTAATTAATTTTGTTCAATTTTTGTGTAATATTCACACTAAGATGAATGCCTAAATAGTTAGAATTAATATTATGACTTTGTCACACCTATTTCCTTTTTCACTTCTCATGAAGAAACCAATAAATAAACTTTTCATAATATACAATAATAGACAATACTTACCTATTGTCTGAGGTGTGAAAGCTTTGTAATAAGACAGTCCTCTTGAACTATTTCTCAAATTTCTCACAGTTATGTTTAAATTTATTTTCCTTGATGGTTGGAAATATATTTCTTTCATATAGCATCCAATATTTTTCTTCCTTGCATTTTTTATATATTGCTGGCATGCAAAAACCTTTCCTACATGTCTGTGAGAAGGAAATATATGGTATAAGGATATATTAAAAAATATATTTTATAAATATAAATATAATATATTATATATATTATATATAATATATCATATACATTTATTAAATATATGTATATTATATATAGTATATATAATATACTATATATACTATATACTATATAGTATATATTATATATTATATATATTATATATTTATAAATGTGTGATTTTATATATATATATATATATATATATATATATATATGTGTGTGTGTGTGTGTGTGTGTGTATATATATATATATATATAAGGAAATATAAGGATTTTTTTTAAATCAAATACTTAGGTCCAAAATCATGGTTTCATACTTATTTGGCTAAACATCCTTACCTGTATGAGGTAAAGATCTGGATATCTTCAGGAGCTTCTGCTTTGATGTGCCAGGTGCAATTGAAAAAAGAAATGTTATATATGATGCACGAAAGATTCTGAATGTAGACTGCAACAAAAAAATGGTAAAAAGAAAGAGCCATGTTTATTTTACATTGATTTCCTAATAACAGTATGATGGTTGTATTTACAAACCCATTATCTTGGCTTATTTCCAGAAGTGTGAAAAAGTTTCATGTGAGAAAACTGGGAAGCACATCTGCTACAAAAGCCTTACTAACCCACTTAAATTAAAATCTCTGATCTTTTAAGAATTGCTGAAATCATGTGATACAGAAGGCAATCTTTATGATACATGAGTTGCTAAGGAAATGAAAAGAGTGTTTGGGTCATACTGACATCTTGCTCAGCAGAGCTGGAGTTTTCTGAATCTGAACACATTTAATAAGGGAAATAATTCTGCAATATCTCAAGGTATTATGAACCATATTCTTAACATATCTGTACCAAAAAAAAAAAAAATAGTAGCAGAAGATAATGATGAGATTTCAGAAATTCTCCAAGTAAGACAGGAAATTATCACAAATGCTTGGATGTCCTAACAACAAGCAGGAAATAGCTGACCTGGAGGTGCCTTGTAAGTAAATTCTGTCCAGTCACTCTCCTTAATTATGTCTTCTGTTTCTTTTGCAAAAAGTTGTGTCTTAACTTTAGCATTAAAACCAGAGTGTAATTTAAGATGTATTATCTTTTCCTTCTCCTGCAGTCTTTCCTAAGAGGAGGAAGAAGAAATTCCATGAAGGTAGACAGTTCTAAGTATTGAAAGGGAAAGATGCAAACTCATCTACTGAATAATACAATATATTATTTTACTTTACAATATGTGCAACCTCTGAAGAACTTACTTTCCTTTCCTTAGTGGTGTTGAAGAACTTATAAATCAAAATATACTTCACAGTGTATTTCTTGGTTTCTTCTTTTGTCAGGTTATTGTTCCAGGACAAAATAACTCTTGACTCATCCTCGGTGGTCCACAGAACATTATGTAGCCTAAATGCATCTGCAATTACAATGATATTACATAGAGAGAGAATCCTCCACTGTGTACACTGAGGAATTATCTCTCAGCAAGGCTTCCATGCCCAGTAGCTATACCAGAACCTCTGTTCTTGCCTGGAGAAGGAATTTCTGAGCTTTGCTGAATATGACTTTCAGCAATGGGAATCATGCTGCTCTTTGCAGCTTTCAAAATTAATTGATTCACTTTTGCCTATCTTGGACACCTCTCCTACTGCAGCTCTCTGTTTCTCTCTATGGGCTGTAGAAAGTGCCTTGACAAGTTCAGATTAGACATCTGAGATGGTTAGCATAAGATGAACTGTTAACACTCTACTTACCCTTTATGTCTTCTTGTCCCCTTGCCAGGATTGTGGAAAACAGTGTCTTATGTTGGAAAAAGCTTAATATCAGCAGGACAGGAATGACTGTGACACGTGCCATAGCAAATGTTTTGGGCCACAGGTCTGAGGAAACTGAGACTTTAGTTCCAAGTTTGGTTGAGAAAGTATTTAGAGCGTGACGCTTTCATTTTGCATCTGTGAAATATTAGGAAAGGGTCATCTAGATGCTTAAAAGGTGTCTAAAGTACAGAAAGTAAATATGAAATGACATATGTTTGACAGGTATTGTTGACTGGTGCCTGCTGTTCCCGGGATGTTTGTATTCAAATCCACTCTTTAACTGGGTGCCAGGGCCATAGAAAGCGTGTGCCATAGAGCACTGGTTCTGAGTGGCATCACACTGTCATTTTGCAAGCCAACACCACAGATATGACACTATTGACACTGCATGTGTTTAGGCAAGGCCCACCTGACATAACCATGACTAGAATTAAGCCCAATAGCTCTACTCGTATGTCATCTGGCCTCTTGTGATCGTAGAGAACTGTCATTTCTAGAGTGTGACTTGTGTAACCTGGTTTAGGAGGATATGAACCATAAGAGATGAATCCTGCCATTTGAAAAAGTATCAGCAAGAGAATTTTAGGTGTTTGCTAAACTTGGAATACAGTGAGCAAACAGATTCAGACTGATCAAAGTTGGTTTTAGCAAGACAGCATTGCTATTTCTCTGAAGGGTCTCATTCAGAGGTTGCCTTAATGTAAAACAACATTTGATACCTTCCATGTTCATATGCCTCCATGTTAAGAGACTTTCACTCACTAACTGATTCATCTTGGCCCTGATTGTTTTCACTTTTAAATTCTCAGACATACTGTATTCAGGGATCAGCACCTGGAACCATATCAAAAAGTTCACAATACATTGGCTAATAAGTGGCACTGGTCATGTAGAGGAAAATGTGTGAATGTTACAGTACATCAGGAAAATCTACAATGAGGTTTCCTGGAAAAAAGAAATACCCATACACTTAAAATTACATGCATATTCAGATTAATTTATAATGCTATTTTATCACTATGCAGTGAAAAAGAGACCACTTAAGGAATGCTGCCCTTGTTTATGAAGTGCTGTGAAAAAATCATAACAGAAAGCTGTACCACAGAGGTTTCCCCATCTGGTTCATTCCGGAGTGATCTCAGCTGTAGCACCAGCAGCACCTATAGTATGCAAGTCACACTATGCACATGGCCAACCAAAAAAAGAGTAAATTCTCCTACTTGGTGTGCCCAGGTAAGAAGTCAATTCTAATTGGAGGGGGAAGGGGTGAGCTGTGCCATTAATTGTACTCCTAGAACAGTATGGTGTGTGGTAAGAGGGAAAAGTCAGGGAAGATATAAAATAAAAGCAAGGGAATTTCGATGGTTTACTATTCAACATGTAGTGGCTCATCCCTCTCCATGGAATGGAGCAATCAAAAACAGTCCTAGGAGCATGTAAGTACTTTATTCAAATTAGCAGAAAGGGAAAAATGAGGATGGAAAACACTAAGCAAGTTAAAATACCTGTGGCTATTATTAACATGATTTTTTTTTTTTTGGAAAACACAAGTCAAAAGGGGATGTGGAACAGGAAAAGGAACAAAATAAATCTTACAGTACCAACAGCTTTTGATGTTAGAAGCAAAAATAGACATAATTTGTGCGGCAATATAAATGCATTTATAGTTGGAGAGGACACACAGGGGCAGACAAGGAAGACTTTTAAAGTAAGTCTGAGCAAGCTTAGAAAAAAGCCAAGCAACCTGAGTCGAAGAAAGACATTTCAGGAGAGACCAGTGCTATTTCCCCAGGGTGAGCTGCTCCTAGGAGTACCTTTTGCGCAGGACTGAGAAGCGCTTCTCCACTCAGTGGGCAACGCACACGTGCACCTTCCCCCACCGACGCTGTGACGGTGGAGGTGTGAGCGGGCTGCAAATAGGACAGGTACGTGGAAAGCTACCAAAAACTATTAGAGGTGCATGCACAAGCTCACATCCCTAATTCAGCAGCTGTAAGTTCTGGGGGAATACTTAGGGAATGGGCTGAAGGAGGTGGCCAGAGTTGTGGATTATTTCTGAGTAACAAGTCCTGTTCTCAGTGCTGCAGGCAGAACAGCAGAAGGACAGCTGGACTGACCCCACAGGGTATTTCTTATGTTTATATACAATTAATTAGTCCACAAAAAACAGTAAAGTGAAAGCACTGCAGCATAATTGCACTCAAAGTGACCAGGAGGGAACAAAACCTGTCCATACATAAAAAGCTTTTGATTCACAGCTTGTCAAAGAACATGTATTTTCATTTATGCCAGCATAGATGAGCTGAAAGACAGAACATTTCTTCTCAGACATATGCAGACAGGACTTTGTGTTCCTCATCCTGTGCTGCAAAGAGGTTTGAGTTAGCATATGGTGCTAAAATTCAGTCCATGATGTGCAAAATAAAATTCATTGTCTGACAATTTTTTTCTAATAAGACTCTCTGGCTCTTTTGTCTCTGAAAAAATGCATACTAGCCAAATATACTTGCAGACAGTAGAGTTAATCTAGTGGGATAGAAATTATCTCAACAATCTAAATTACATAAAAATAACCCTAATGCAAAAAAAAAAAAAAAAAAAAAAGCCAAAAAACCCACCCCAATTCTTTCCAAGCCATGTCCTGTCAAAAATGGGGCTTTAAAAAAAACCCCACTATATATATTTTACCACTTCTTTTTCTTTTATTTGTCCCATCTCTTTCACTTCTGAGCTTCAACTACAGGGAATACCTGTTGGTTGGTGCCCAGCAATGTCTGGTTTACAGTAGTGTGCATTGTTAGAGTAAGAGAAAAGGAAGAGAACTGACAGGAGCTGCCAACCCATCCACCACTGCAGCTGCAGAGGTTGTTTGCACAAAACCCACCTGGTGAATTTGGGAAGTAGACAGAGAAAGAAAAATGAAAATAGCTAAAACAAGTTTCATAAAATTTAAGAGCTGTTAGTTCAAGCGGCAGGACATTAAACTATTTAATTTTAAATCCACATTATACATGTGTTTGGATAAATCAATTTTTGAAAGTTTCTGGGGCTTATCATTATATCCTCCTAAATGTAAAAGTTAATTTTTTAAGAAATAGTTTTTATATACATATATTTTCTTTGAAAAATAAATAGTAAAATTGTCAAAAAGACAATTTCAGGTGGTCTTGAAAATTATATTATGCCAAATTTATAAAGTAAATTCAACCATTAAACAATGAAATCTTTTATTCATTGTTCTAATGCACAGTCTTAGATGAAGGGAATCACTGGGACTGTTTGTCTGATTAAGACTACCTAAAACTTAGACTTAATTTAAGGTTGTCAGGTTTTTAACACTCCCGACCCCCATCCCATATTTAATAGTGGAAAAAATAGAAATTGATCAATGAATAATGAAATAAGAAAAGAAATATAGGTCAAATAAATTTTAAATCTCTTGGTAGCTGAAGAGTCAAAAGAGGAGTACCATTTACATTCTTTTTTAAAAAACTTACCTTGATTTTAATGCTTGTTAAGCCCTGGGTACCTATGCATCGTTTGGGCTGAGAAGTGGGACAGATCAGCACTGGAGAGTGTCTTGATTTGGGACTACAATGAGAAATTGATTCAGGAGACTTCCCTTTTCACAAGGCACTCCCTCAGAAAAGCCCATTGCGAGGGCCACTTCCCACTGAGGGGCTGAAGCACACCTCTGAATAAAGCAAACACTGACTGGAGCCTTACCCAAGGTCTTTGGACTTCTAAGGAGACACATTTCTGCATGACTAACTCAAAAGTCACAGCTGTTACTATTTTTCCCATTTTGTATATGGAACAGAAAGGTTTCAAAACATTTTATGTATTTTAATAAGCTTTTCTCTGTTAAGAGAAGTCAGATTGAAGAAGAAATTAAATCACACAGTTCAAGTGTGACCTATGAAATTAAAATCCCAGAAAGATCCTGCCCTACTTGCCTCTGTTCTGCTGGTTTTTAGTGGCTAATATGCATCTTTCAGTGTGCAGCAAATTAGAAAAAAAAAAAAGTCACAGAACTAATAAGGAAAAACAAATAAATCTTGCATCTTGAACAGGTAAGACTAACTCTTCATAGCTGATGGTTTGCCCAGCCGAGTCTCTGAAATTGTCCTTTTAAGTGGCTTGCTTTATAAAGTAACTTAATTGGCAGTTATCACAAATGGAATTGCAGGACACACTGACAACTTACAAATGTCATTCTGGGGGGTGTTGACTGACTTGATAATAAGTGGGCTTGAAATCAAAAACTTTGTTCATACACACTGAAATTTTGCATTCCAGCTTTCCATGTTAAGCTGAATTTGGAGGGACAATACTGGATAAAAATTGTGGTGGTTTTTTGGGGTTTTTTGTTTGTTTAGGTTTTTTGGGGTTTTTTTTTTTGTTGTTTTTGTTTTTGTATTTTGGCTTGGAACAGATATGACACATTGTTCACATAAAAAAGTTTATTCACTAAGGATCTGACCCCAGGTTTTGGTGCAAAAATTAAATTAAGGTGTCAATACTGCATTACTTACTACCTTTTCAAAAATTGCCAAATTTGGACAAAATATTTCACGATCCCTTCTATAAAGGGCTGAGAGGTCAAGTAATATAGTTTTTATAATTTGCTAGCTGGTGTGATCCTTTCCAGAGCATGGAAACTAGCTCTTCTTCTTTGCTTTTCCCCATCTTTAGATACTGGACACACAACAGAGAAATGCTGAAAAAGGAAGAATCCCATAGAACACCTTTGATGCTTATTCAGTGAAGTGTTAGAAACCCAAAGATCTTCACTCTCATCCCAGGCAGAGGCTGTTACAGTTATGTACGGAAATAGTTTTATTGTGTGTGAAAAATACATGTTCCAAAGAAAACACAAACACATAATCAAACAAACAAAAAAATCCAACTGTAGAGGTCTTATAGAGAAGATCAATGAAATGTTTTGGGTTGTTAATGGTAAAGTCTTGAAAACAGCAGCTTTGTCTTTTGGGTGCCTCTTTCTTTCAATAAAATATTTTTGACAGTGATTACTCTGACTGACTTATATCTAGATTTTCCTGATATATCGATTCAATATGCTAATCTTGATCTTAGATTAGAAAAGGATATATTTAGGTCCATGTGTTTTTTTATTTTTTTTTTTAATTATTATTATTTTGGGGTTTTTTTTTGGTTTTGGGTTTTTTTTTTTGTTTGTTTGTTTTTTTGGGTTTTTTTTTGTTTTTTTGTTAAAGCTAGATAGTACAATTCAAGGTAAGGCTAAACCAACTTTACCTCAAGTGCTTGAAGCCAATTGCTTCCTTGTTCTGGGGTTAATCAGACATGATCTTATGGTGGGGATGTACAAAACCCACACTTTTCTAATGATGAACTAAGATAAAGGAAGGTAAATTCTTCTGGAGAACTCTGACTATATTTAGAAATATGTTTTATTTAAATGAGAAAAGCGTGACTTGGAATCTCAAATCCAATGGTAATAGTGGCAAGCCTGACCAAAAGCCCAGTCCTCAATTTTTTAAACGTGGAAAACTTCATTTCCCCTTGTATCTTCTGTTTATTAGAAAAACATGCAAATTTTGTCTGGTTAAGGTATGGTTTGTACTGTGAATTAATGGTAGCACCTCAACAATTGCAGTATGTTTCTTCCTCTTCTCTTACACCATAACTCACTGCCATTAGTGACTTCAGAGAAGTTTATTACTTTACACACATTTTCTGGAACTCTTTTAAAATATTAAAGAATTAAAGATTTTTATTTTATTTTTCAAATCTTCATGTGTTAATTTATTCAGGAAAGCAGGAATGGTAAGAATTCAACACTTTTTTCCCATCCTTAATAGACTCTCACACTGAGTTGTGTTACAGTTTCAGTCCATCAAAGCGATGCATTGGAACCAGATGTGGGTTTGAGCTGATCAAAACAGCAAGCCATATAATTAAAAAATATATCTAAAACCAGTGCACTCCATAGTTACTTCAGCAGGGTTTAGGTGCCTGTGGAAAGGAATGACTGCTCTCTCCATGAAGCCTGTGCTCTAGGAGTGTTTAGTACTTGGCAGCCCTTTCTGTCTCAGTCCTCTGAACCCTGTGTGGGGCCAGTGAAGCCCCATGCATGTGACTAAAGGACAAGGTCTGTCCCTTCTCACAGTCCCTGCAGTCTGGTTTGTTCTGTCTACACAGCTAGGGTTTGCAATCATGTGCTGGGGATATTTGGTGTGCTCTTGAGTTCCACCTCTGTTTACACCAAGAAAGGAAGAAGGGGAAAACTCATCTTTTGCTTTGTTTTGAAGTGAAAATGAAGTTTCAGAAATCTGGGCCGTTAGTAACACGTTTCACTGCAAAGGAGTAGTGAGGCAGGCTTGAAGGGTAGCAGTAAGGTAAATAGAATGTCCTGAAAGTGATACATGCTTGTTAACAGAAGGGAATTTTTAAATCACAGCTTTCTACTGCAGTGACTAAATTTCCACCACCTGGGTCTCTTAGTTCTGTTCTAAATCTGATCCCATGTTTCTGTTTCGTATAATAGGGATGGCAGTCGTTATGAAGCTTTCTACTCTGCATCTGCAGTCTCAAAATGTCACATTTCTGTTTTCATGGATTATTTTGTAATACTGTTCAAACTTTGTGTATGTACATACACCAAAGCAAGGCTTGAGGAGAGATCTCCTGGAGGAGATACCTCTTTGCTTTCTGAAAATGATCAGCTGCAACAAATAGCCAGCTGTTGACAGTGAAAGTCAGCCTTAGATACAAAAAGCCTCTGTTCCAGTTTCTCTCAAATCTTACAGGCAGAGATTTAAGGGAGAGAAATGTGCAGGTTTGGTGTACACTGTAGGGTATGCTGACTTTGCAACAGGGGTGAGAAAGAGTCCTACAAAGGAGTGCAATACCGAAAAACCATGTTTGGCCTTGGCTAATCAAGGGGAATCAGTGAAAAGTTTCAATTATAAGCATAGTGCTGTTAGTGGTGTGAGTACAAAACCATTAGACTAAATCAGACCCATTTAACACCTGCCTTAGGATATGCTCTGCATTTAATGGGAGAGATGGGGGAGGGCATGAATACATAAAAACAGATCCCTAATCTTTCCTGAGTGAGGAGCTGAGGCACAGAGAGATTATACAAGTTTTCCAAATCACACCAGATATATCTGAAATAGCTAATTGCTACTATTCTGTCATTTCCATTTTAAATTTAATGAACTACATAAAAAAACCCTCCATACACTGGTCAGAAGCTGATGTCTCATTATGCACACAAATTTCTTCTGGGGTGATGGTCAGACTACTGATTCATCACAATAGTTGTCACTACAAGCAGCCTAAGAGAATAAGGCTTGAAAGAATGATTTATCTTTTATCATTAAAACAATAATATGAATATTGAATATTTCTAGGAAGATATCCTTCTGTATTATTTCAAGGGAACTGGTGAAACATAGCCTAACATAGAGAAAATTCCTAGGCACTTCAGAGCATATATATCATCACCTGATTATTAATTTGTGCAGCTATTCCTGATCATATATTCAAGTGCTGACAGCAGTTAATGTGTGCTCCCCCTGTTAGGATAAAACCTTTAAAACCAAGCAGATTTAAAAAAAAAAAGAGACTCTAAACAAGAAAAAATTTCTCCATTCTACTCCTTTAATGAATCATTTTTAAATGATCTCCATGCTGCTTCTATACAATTAATATAACAATGTCCTTCTGAATGATTCATTCTATTTTTCACCCTTGTTGGTATGCAGAAAACATTTCAGGTACTCAAAAGCATTCCCTACAACATTTTTAAACTTCAGGTCCTAATGTTCCTAATAATGCCACCATCAAGAACTAGGACTGGCACTGGCAAAGCATCTATTGATTTACAAGTAGTTACTAAAAATCTGCTTCCTGTCTAGATTTCTGATATTAAATAAAATGTCTTCTAGTGCTCCTATAGGGTAATTGTGGCCTAACCAAATATGCCAACATATATGAGCAGATGACATTCTCAGTGAAGACAAGTATGTCAGTATTCATTATGGAACCAAACATGGAGAAGAAAAAAGCCTATCCACCTGCCATAGCCATCATTCTAGGAAAGATTTTCTTATCCTTGTAACACTCCTCCCTACCAAACTCTATCTGCCCAAGAGCACAACAGTGAAGAGCAGCATTTAACACTCAGCTGAAAGAAAACTGACTCTCAGCCAAGCAGTCTGGTGATATAAAATTCATCAGAGACAGGCAGAGGGAAAACGTCCATCCATCTGCCAAGTGAAAGTAAATAATCTACTTGTTTGTGGAACAGCTTTTGCTCACAGTTTCAAAACATGTCAGCTTCTTCACAACTGAACCGTCTAAGAAAAAAATTCCTCTTAGTCACTTCACCCAGAGAGATATTCAGAAATTCTTTCAGTATTGGAGAAAGATGCGTTTCTAGGCACCCTGCTCATCAGTATTAATTATTGGTCAATGTTGAGAACTGTGCTTGTTCAAACTCCTTATTACTAACCTGGAGCTCATTAATACAAATTCTGCCACTGAGGTCTTGTGGTGTCTCAGCCTCTGCTCAGGACCAATACACTGAGAAAGAAAGCCCACTGAAAGGCAGTTGTGAGTGACTGGAATGTTAAAATGGTTGTTAATGATTCAAAACAACTGGCCATTTGCAAAAGTTTCAGGTGCTTTACTGGCCATGCTCAAGGTAATCATCCAGGTGCAGAGAGGCTGCACAACCACCACCAGAGGCTACAAGCTGGGGTTTGAGCCAGGTAAGGGAAGAGGCCTATAAGATGCAGATCATGTGAGGTGGGAGAGTGCTTTTCCCATGTCATCTGTCCTCCTCTACACAAAGGATTCAGGAGTGAAAACTCCTTCCCAGGTACTGGGGCATTCAGATGTGGCCTGAAGAGATTCATCCCTTCTGATGGGCCATAGCTGGCTCAACTAAGGGGAAGAGAGAGGCAGCTGAAATGTCTTAGAATGTGTCATAAACCATCAAAGAGCCCTTACTGCCCCGTGATCCACAGTCTTGCATCAGACAGTGTAAGACTCTCTGCCCCATGGGTGGTGTCTCAGCATTCTCACCGAGCCTGAGCATGTGTTAATGCACTGAGCTCCGTGGTTTTTGGGTTTCTACCATCCCCAATGGATCAAGATTGTGACCATCATTTTGACCAATGGGCATCAGGGATATCGAAATTGCAATAATCAAGTCTTGTCTGGGATCCATGGGTGGTGATATCTCTCTACTCTTATATTTTCTTTCTTTGCCCTTATACGTTTTCTTAAGTGTTATTTTTATGCTTTTATATTACTATGGCTAGTAACCAAAACATGTACATACCTGCTTTCATTGCAACCAAGAGCAAACATAAACACTGATTATTTATATTTTATATTATTTATATTTATATTTACCTATCAGTCAGTGTCATTTCACTCTAATCTGCCCCAAAGAGATATATTAACAAGAATCTGGCTTACCCTCACCTTTTGGGGTGGATTGTAACAGCAATTAGCTTTGAAACAGTTATATTCTCACCCAAAAGATTGACCTATCTACAGACATTGTTGTTTGTCATGAGTAAAAAAAAAAAAAATAGCCAGGAAATATTTTGATAAAGTCCTGACATGTTAGATAGTTAATAAATCTGGGTTTTTTTCTAAATTTTAGAAAGATTTGTAGTAAGAGCCATCTGAAATCTGCATCTGTGCTTCAAAATAACTTGAGAGTGCAGACTGGGAGTTATTTTTCAGTATCCCAGTGGACGGTACTTGATTTTTTTGACTAAAATATAATTTTTGTCTTGAGGATTGATAAAAAGCAGTGAAGGTGGAGGAGAAGCTGGGTTTAAATCTGTCAGACAGAGGAAGGCTGCTCCAGCACAGAGAAGGGAGGGAGGGCTCCTGCCTCTGGAAACTTGAGAGAAGGGAGTGAATTTTCCTGACATTTTAAAAAGGAATGTTAGGACTTACCTTCGGCAGAGGTTCACAGCCGTTTCAGTCCATCCATGGTTTTCAGTGCTCCAAGAAGGGCACATGCTTTTCTGATGAAGAAGATGAGAGGATGCAGCCCTCTATGATGCTATTTCAACTGTGAAGCTTATATAATTCCCCATTTAGTCTTCTGGGGAGTCCCAATGAAACATACTTCATTCTGAGATGATTTCTCAAAACTCTATCTTCCACTATGGATCAAGCTTGCCTTAACATTTTCAAATCCTTTCCCGCATTCTGTCCAATGTTACTTCCCTTTTCCCATAGATCAGCTTACTCACCCCCCTGTGCGCAATCAGATCAGCTAACTGGTAAATCAGTCAGATCTCTGCCCTTTCAGTCACAGACATTACTTTTTTCCCCCCAACCCTTACCAGTGCACTTTATCACGCAAGTAGTACCACCAGCTCTATTGACATCAGAGTTCGCACGTTTGCCCTGCTGATTCAGGATTGTCACCACTATTTTAAACTGTTCCCTACATTAGGCTGAATCACACTAAATTAGCCACTTCCACTTCATTTTTATCTGGCAAGTGTGTGTGGCTAAATGCTTATCTTCTTTTTAATCCATTGTTCCTTAGTTTATGAAGGTTTTATTTCTCAGGAACCATAGAATCATAGAATGGTTTGGGTTGGAAGGGACCTCAAAGATCATCTTGTTCCAACTCCCTGCCATGGGCAAGGACGCTTTCCCCTAGACCAGGTTCCCCTAGACAAGATCCAACCAAACTGGCCTTGAACACTTCCAGGAGTGGTGACTGGAAACTCTATGGACAACCTGTTCCAGTGATTCATCACTCTCTCAGGAAAGAAATTATTCAAATGTATCCAATCTAATTCTACCATCTTTCAATTTAAAGCCATTGCCTTATCTCACATAGGTTTACCAATACCTTCAGGAGAACTTGGTAAAGAGGTATTTTTCTCTCAGAGCCATCCCTTCTGATGGGTGAAATTCTAATATTGATTATCTCCCATTAGATCAGACCTATGATTACATGGCTGAGTTTTGTACATGTCCTTTGAACAAAAATATTAGCCAAATCAGGAGAAATTGTGGTCAACAGGTCAATAAAGAAGGCTGCTAAACCTGAAAAGGATATGTCATTGTGGCAAAGATGGACTGCAGTCAGACTTGGGATCTCTTCTGCTTCCTTTACAGCTAAAAACAGAGTTGCTTTAATAGAGTGACTGCCCTCAATATGGGTGGAAAGCATACTAAGAGCTATTCCATATTTAGGGGTTTATGAGCACTGCATCTTTTCTAAACATCTCATAGGAAAAATTACAACAAATTGTAAAATGCAGGGCAAATAGTTGTTAAAAAGGCTTGAAAAATAGAAGAAAGGCAGAATTTGCTTAGATAGTGTATCCCACAAACTTCAACAATGAATCAATGAATGAAGTACATCTAAGAATAAAATATCTCAAATGCAAAACTTCACTACTAGAGCGTGATAAGCCCAAGTCTTCTACGGAATACAGAAAGGCAGAGGAAGTAATTGATTGACTTCCTGAATATTTTCTCACACAAAACTCAGAGTAGCCCAGACTGGAAGTGACTTTAGCACAATTCTCTATGAAAGACATAGAGTGTGAAAGAAATGCAAGTACTTATGTGCTGTAGAACCACAATTTCAGACTGATGCATAACACCTTTCTAGGAATAATCAGGTAAATATCACTGTAACTTGAAAGGCAAAGGAATTTTTTTAATAAAGAATTTTCAATCTTTTCTGCAAAGATATTTTTATCTACACAAATCAGCTATCATTATTTTCAATTAAAATAAATACACTCTGATAAAATAGCACCCCCCTCTACCTATTCATTTTCACCCAGAAAGAATCAAAAAAAAAGACTAAGGTGAAATGCTAAGACCACAATAAATATCCACTTTTGTTGGAGACTGGATTTAGGTTTCAAATTGTGGTAGACTCCAACTCCAATGTGGATTATTGGCTGATAAAGTGCTCTGATAAGAAAACCAGTTTGGTTCTGCAATGAATATATTAACCATGTAGTTTTTTTGTTTTTTTGGTTTTTTTTTTAATTACTGTTGCTATCATTTCATGAATAAGAATGAGTCTACTATAGGTACCTTTACCCGGTGCAAAGTTTTCCTTCACAGTATAGCCTTGTGGGACCTGGAGAACTCTGTTCCTACCCTGACAGCTGCACATATATAGAAACAGATGTTTCCATATCTGAGTAAGTCTGAAATACTAGCTCAGGTGCCTGAGCTTTGGAGAGTGTTTACTGCAATAATATTTTATAAAATACCAAAATCGAAGAATGGTTTGGATTAAAAGGGATATTCAAACATTCTCTAGTCCAGCCCTGCCCCCAGCCTGATATTGAACACTTCCAAAGAAGGAGCATCCACAGCTTCTCTGAGCAACCTGTTCACAGAGACTGGGGATTGCCCCAGCCCGGGACCAGGACCTTGTTAATTCCATGAAGTTTACTTGAGCCCACTCCTCAAGGCTGTGAAGCCTCAAGTCTTTCAGGCCTCAAGCCTCCCTCTGGATGACATCTCCTCCCTCTAATGCAACAACTGCACCAGTCAGCCTGGTGCCATCCACAAACTCCCTGAAGGGTGCCCTTGATCTCACTGGCTGTGGCACTACTGAAGAGGTAAAATAGTGCTCAACCAAGCATGGACCTCTGTGGGACACCCCTTGTTACTGATTACCCCTTGGGCATTGAGGCACTGACTCTTAAGTCTTTGGATGAGCCCATCCAGCCATCTAACCATCCATCTGTCAAACTGATGTCTCTCCAACCTAGAGGCAAGGCTGTTGAGGGGGACCATATCAGGGGACTTACAGAAGGGATTTACATGGGGATGATTTGAAACTGAGTTTGAAATGTGTGGGTAGAAATGTGTTTTAGAGTTTAATGCATGGAGTGACCCAAGGCTGCTACTTACAGAAAAATTTTCCTTCTGAAATTAGAGTGTGTTTTTTCAGTATTTGCAGGGGAGGAGAATTAAAGCAGAATAAAACAGACACAAACCAAAGAACAGAATGTCTGAATAAGGAATGACTGAGTGCCATCAAGAAGCAAAATCATGCCCTCAGAAATCTCTAAGTGGCCTTCATCTTGTGTGCAGGCAGTGCCTTGCTGCTTTCCAGACTCAGTGAGTAATCAGCCTTTTTGTTTCTGTTACTTGGGAAGATTCTCAAAGTGGCCACGTGATGGTAGCCTAGGATCAGGTACAAACATGCTAAATCAAGAAAGCAAAGGAAATAAGGAAGAAAACTAATACTTGCAAACTAAAATAAATGTCTGGATGCATCATCCCCACACAGTGAGGACCTGAGTTTTAATTCAGCTTTCAGGTATTGTAGCATCCTGAATAGAACTGCCAAGTGTACCTACTGGATAGCCCTGTACTGAGACGTGCTGTGTTTGGAGCTCTTTGGTCCTCTTATAGACAAATTCATATCTAGCAAACTTCTGCTTACACCTTCCTTCCTGTTTTTAGACATCTCACATAAAAGGTGACTGGTTTAAAATAGATTCAACCAGAACAAAGAAATCAGAAATGAAGGAGAGATTCTATTTTGATTATTGACTTCTTCCATTACTATAACTGCAATGTTCACTCTTGGCATTAGCTATGAAGAAGACTAAATGCAAATTGTGGAATTCTTATGTTTTAAATTAAAGGCTCCAAAGCTATTAATATGAAAGCTGTACAATTATTCTGGTTTTAAAAAGAATACAGATTGACTGAAAAAGTCTGTGGTGAAATGTGTTGGTCTTCAAAAGGATGCCTTTAGCCTACTCTGGCATGCAACTCCTCTCCCTTTCATTAATCAAATCAAAACAAATCAAGTCAAATCAAATCAAATCAAATCAAATCAAATCATCCTTCAGAGTGTATAGCAACTAAGGAGAACTTCATCATCATGTTGCCTGGCCTGGTGAAGTCATCCATGTCCAGGTCAAACACTGCTATGAAACTCTAATTGACAAGAATGGGATGCTTGTGTAGTACCCGAAATCCTCTGCAGAGGTGATCTTGGGTATAATCATGAAGTCTTACATTCCATACAATTAATTAAATTGCCTACACTGAAACTGATAGAATGTTGTTTACTCTGTATAAATATCGAGGATTCTACCTTTTCCAATCTATATGAAATAATTTATTAAGAAAAATTACTTGAAAATGAATTAAGACTTTAATTCCAGCTCAGCTTCCGGTAACCTAATTCCCTGTAGCAGTTACACCATCACCCAACTTCTCTAGTGCTGGGACTCAGGGTTCCAAGAATAATTCTGTTCTGAGAACAGAACAAGGTCCAGTTTCAAGAATTACAGAAACTGAATAGTTACAAAAGTCTCGGCATTATCGCAGTCCTCCAGCAGACCTCTTTCAATTCCTCTACAGATCAGCAATCAGAAGTCCTTACTTCTGCAGGTCCTGAAATGAAATGTCATAGCAGGGTACATGATAGTGTCTTGCTGTTTACTCTATGAATAAATTTGAGGAATTGAGACCTAAAGAAGAGGAAATATCTCAAGAACCATCCCCTACCTATTCCTTCTCTGCCTAGAAGAGCAACAAGAACAAAGACTGATGGGAATGAAGATGTACAACATACAGACAAACAGAAGGAGGACAGATTTTATATGATTTACCACTCTTCCAGTGAGATATAACACTGAAGAGTAGTACACTCAGTGAACATTATAAATAACGAGATTCAAATGTTGTTGTCTACTTTAATGACTTCAGTTTTCTGTTAAAAATATTTAAAGATGAAGAAGACAGGGGGCTCTGTACTATGGGGTACATGAAGAGGCAGGTTCTATGCTTTTCAGTTCCGGGACACCAGAACAGACAAGTGACATATTGTTGGTTTGGTACACTCAGGACATTTCATACATACAGAAACTTTTCCTGATCTGCACATTGAATTTACCCAACCCAGAAATATGTGCACACAAAGCAGGAAGGTTGTTGAGACTGGTGACATAGTTTGCTACCCACCTACAGGGAATGAGGCTGGCTAGTGCAGAGCTGGGAGCAGTTTCTGCAGGCCAGAGCAGTGGGCTGATACTCCTGTACAGGGCAGCATCCCTAAGCAATAAGCAGAAAACAGTGGCAGGGCTTGAAGCAATGATAGCTAACCTACACCTGAGCCAGAAGGAAGACCCATGTTCATCTATCTTTCAGGTGGTGCCCTGTACAAACATTTATATGAAAAATGCATGACAGAAATGAATGAAAAATATGTGAATCAAGTAACGAAGAGGGCGCCTCTCTGTTCTGACCTTCGTCCCAAGGCCGGGAGGGACCCTGCTTCTCCCCGTGGTATAACGGAAGTAAGGATAAGGGAAATGAGGCAATGAGATCACATTGTCAAAACATGCAAAAATACACCAAGGCAAAGTCACAGTTTCTATCCTTTTTGTTCTCCATTACTGTAAGCACCACAGGGAAGCAGGTTTTCAAGGAAAAGGTAGGTTTAATATTGTCTGTTTTTCTTTTCTATTTTTTTTTCTGTTTCTCTTTTCTTTTAGTTCTAAGAAGCTAGGCAAATAAATACTGAGTTTTGTCATTTCTGCTAGTTTTAATGTTAAAATAACTGTGAGGGTTAGATAGACACTACCTGATAGCAAATGCCTACTTTCCTCTGATGGATATCCCAGACAGTTATTTTGATGGCATATTTTTTTCTACAATCTGAAAATAATTGTATAATTGTATTTTAAAATTCGCAGTTTCAAGTGTTACTGGCCCCATCCACATAGCAGTATTTTGTTTGTTAAGTTAAACCTGACTTACAGAATTGGAGAGCCTGTGTTACTTTCTCTTGAAAGCACAGTCAAATTGGAAATGTTTGGATGTTAGGTCTTTGCATCCACAGAGTAAAATCACTAAATGGAGTGAACTCTTTTAGGAGTACTGCATTTAGGCATGAGTAGAATGGAAGTATGTCAGTGTCCTTTCTCTTTCATGATTTTACTACTTTAGAAGATTTCATGTACACAATTCCCTGAAAATGCTGCAGGAACGCAGTCATAATCTTAGCCTCATAGCGCATCCAACATGGAAGCAGTAATTCCATTCCATATTTTCCAGCTGACAGTAATATCTCTCAAAATCTTTTAGGAGCAAAGCTGGGAAAATGAATCTCAGAGGTCTACTTTAATGTACTATTACTCAACACAGACTTTCCCTTCACAAAATATGGTCATATTAAAAACAAAGTATAAGTTTTGGGGTTTTTTTTCAGTTACAAAACTTTCTTTTCATTGGCTATAAAAATCATAGAGGGATCAAAATATGATAAAATATATGGCTATGTGTTACTCATCATCAGCAGATTACTGGACAGTTTTTATTCTCATCTAATCACCTCTCTAATCAACTGCAGTAGCATTTCAAATATTGAATTCCTGACATGAGTATCCCCTGTGGAAGAGTGATTGGGTTCAGGCTTCTCTGAGAAATAACTTGTTCTGTAGAACAGAGAGCAGCAGTAGCCAATTTTCATAGAAACATTATAAACTACAGTACAGGAAGGAAATGACTTCACACAAAAAAGCTTTAATTTTTCCTAAAGATTTTCATAAATAATCTGCACAGGACCTATTTGAGATGTGGAAGGAAGTTTGAAACATCTCTGGAGAAAATAGGAGTGTTCTTCTGCTGCAACTGCTTTTCTAAAGAGAAGCAGCACGTGATACTTACACAGGTATAAGAATGAGGAGAAAAACACATTTCCAATAATAAATTTTCAGTTGAGAAAATAATAGTGTCAGCATTTTTGTTTAGTAATTACATGTGAATTTCAGATGATGTAAGAATGGAAAGGAAGAAATCCTCTTGGATTTAGCTGTCAGAAGTGGATAGCTCAGAATTAGAGGGATTCCTCTGAGCTATATTTTCAGTGAATGGAAAAATGTAAATATGGTGCAGCCTTCATTCATCATGTCCTAAGTAGACTGAATAAACTGGTTTAAAGTAGCTGGATTTATTTTCCAGGCAGTGTTAAAGGCAGCATAGAATTACTGGTTCCCCTATGAGCATCTGTACAGCTTTTTGGTAGGTTTAGGTAAGACAAACTCCACCTCACACCTAACATCTTCAGAGTTAGGTTGGAAGGTTAAAGTGATTTAATTGCTTTTTAATTTTTTTAATTTCCAATATCAAGTCTGTTATTTAACATCTTTTATAAAGTATCTGGTCAATTATGTCTAAGATTCAACAGTTTATATTTTTTTAGTTGAAGAATGAACAAAAGTAAAAATTTTCTTGGGCTCAAGACTCAGGTGAGATCCTGTCCTTTCCTGCTAGTAATGTTGGTAACTACAAATGGTCGCATATCGGATCCCCAATGTGGGAAGAATGATATGCAGAACTCCATGTATCAGAAGGCTAATTAATTACTTTATTGTACTATATTATACTAAAACTATATTACACTATATTACAGTAATAAGAACTATATCACTACTACAAAAAACCTGTGACTCTCTGCCAAGAGTCCCAACACAGCCGTGACCTAACTGGTCAATCAATCCATAACACCATCACCAGAATCCAATCAAACAATCAATCAATCAACCAATCAATCAATCAATCACCTTGGGTAAACAATATCCATACCATATTCCATATGTGCAACAACAACCAGGAACAGTAAGTGAGATAAGAATTGTTTTTCTTCTTTCTCTGCTTCTCTCACAGCTTTTCTCAGGAAAAACCCTGAGAAAGCTAAGTCTCCGTTCGGAGGACATGTGAACGCCACAGTTGCAGAGCCAAATTTTCTTCTCTCTGATATTTTTCTGAAGCCAAGGTGCCTACATTGTTTCTGATGTCTGCCCAAGAGATTGAGATAATCTAAGTTGACAAAATAGACATAAAGAAACAAATAAATAAAAACACTCTATATACTTGAAACAGTGGATTGTTATGCAGTTGCGTGCAATCATAATTGTCACATCTCAGTTAAGTATCTTACCTCTTTCATGAAAAGAATGTCAAACATTTCAAATATATCTAAAGATAGTAAAATATGTGAAAATAAGTTATTTGTGTCTGAAACAAAGGATGCTTCAGAGGATATTAACATATTTGCATATGTATTTTACTATTATCATCAAATAATACAGGAGGCAGTCCAGAAGGATGAGCACAATATAGAGAAACTAAACTGGTTTTTGCATCACAGCTCACAGAAAAGACTAATAAGAATACAGTCCTACCATTTTTTATGGAAATAAACATATGCAAGTGACAAATATGGGGCATTTCAAATAGGAGTGGTTAAGCAAAAAGACACTAGAAAAATTTAGCTAGTCCTCAGTATAAACTGGAGGCAGAAAAATATCAATGTCTCTTTGAAATTATGTGAGATAAAAGTCTCATGAAGACTTAGCTCTATTCCAGGTGTTGCTAAAAATACAAAGGTAATGCTGACAGTGTTGGATGAATAGAGTAGGCTCAAAAGTAAACCTTACAGAATGGGTTGTGGTGTTTATATACTTTACTAGAATTTCTTTGACATAACCACAGAAATATGAATAAATAAAAAATGAAAAATAAATGCCCTAAAACCTTGGAAAAAAGGTCCAGTCAGCAACAGGTATAGAGAGACTCATACAAATTCACAGCATATTCCTGAATATTTCCTTTGTCATTGGACACTTCAACTACTTATTGGCCCTCACAAGAACCACGTTGTGAAGTGATTTAAAATCAGAATAACTATTTTTTTCCTTAGATTTACAGCATTGCTAAAGGCTTGAGGAAGTCCATCTCTCTAAGACCCTTGCACAGCTCTTGTGATCATTTACTGCTGCATTTACCCAGCAATTGGGAAGACAATTTCTCTATTCATTTTGTAAATGAGGAAGTGAAGTGCACAGACTTGGTTGGCCCAGGGTCATAAAGTGAATCTGTAGCAGACCATAGAACTGATCCAAGCTCTCCATCACCTCATCAAGTACTGTATTCACTGAACTCTCAAAAGCAGTTTGTTAAATGTATATAAACTTACACATAAATTTGATGTCAACAACTCTATGCTGAGAGCTTTGATACCTCTAGTAACTAAGTGTGGGTCACTACTTATAGCTATGGAAAAAGCCCAGAGAGCTCTTAGTTGCTAGCCCACACTGTCATCTCAGATGAGCTTGTTCCACTATTTCTGCTAGAGGATTAAAAAAAAAAAAGCAACCAAGAAAAAAAAAAAAAAAAAACAACAAAAAACTCCTGAGAGGAGCATTAGTTGTGATGATGATCACTTGTTCAAACCTACTCACTTCAGGGCCCCACAAGAAGTGGCATTAGCAGAGCCAGGGGGGCAGGATGGAATCAAGCAGGATCGATGAAGGATGGGAAAGGACAGGGCACGCTTAGGCCAACACTGCCGTTGAAAGAAATGCTGCTGAACCAAGCTCTTGAAAAAGTTTCAACCTTCCTTTTGGAAGAGAGAAAGATTTTGAGAAATCCAGTAGCACTTTGACAACTTCCTCATATCTTTAAAATTTTCTCTTTCTTTCCAAAGATGTAAGAATCAGATGTGGAGTTTTAGGGCTAACAAGAGAGGCAAATGCAAATGTTGTGTGTGTGGTGCTTAAACTCAATGAACAGTGGTTGGATTAGTCTTGGAAAGCTGTGGCCCAGTCCTTCAATTCTTCAATTCACAGTGATAGCTGTTGAGGTACAGAATGTTCATCATTTCCTGTTGGAGTTCTCATCTTTTGGAAGGGGAGAAACACACGAGGAATTCATTCAGGTTGTGAGCATAGGTTGTGAGTTAACTTAAGCAAGCTGTAAGCTTCTGCTTCAGCTTTGTCTTGATTTTACACTAATTATAGGGATATTCAGGCCTGTTTCTATCACGTTCAGTGCTAATAAAATTACCCCTATCCTTTAATCCAAAGTACTGGAAGAGATTAACAGCCAGTTTCAATTCCTAATTGAAAAATACATCATTCTCTCTTCAAAATTGCAACACCTCTGCAGGGATTAGCTTCAGGAAACAGTCTCAGGGTTAGATTGTAAACAGCCAGCTGTCACACAGAAGAAAGTGGTGGACATCTTATTTAAATTATTAGTGCTTTGTAACCAAGGGTCAGAGTACTTAATACAAGCACAGCAAAGAGAACTTTGCCACCCTGCTCATGTTTGTAGAATTTACATCGCACTGTAGACTGGGCCTCAGCTAAACAAGGGGTCTAAACAAAGGACACCATGGTGTCTCTGTTATTAATTTCTACTAAATCCCTATGCTTGAGTTGATTAAAGATTCAGTTAAATCCCAGTAACATCTATGGCTTCAGGAACCATGATAGATAATCCTCATGGCCCAACAGAAATAAAATCATTGCCATCTTCAAGTAAGGAAAAAACTACAAGACTGAAAATATATACAGTCAGATTTGCCAAGCAGAAAGCTAAAAAATTGCTAAAGGAGCTTGCAAAGATCTGTGTTATTTGAGCAGTTTTTCAGTCTTTCTGCAGAGTGGACATGGGATATTCTTTCTGTTTGCAGACATGAATGGGACAGCCATTGAAAATTTTGCCTGTGTCATTTTTCATGTTTCCTTCATGAATTGCACCTGGCATGTGGGCAGGACTGCTACAGAAGACACCCAATATTTCCTGTACTGGAGACCCCGGAAGTAAGTAGGTCTGCTTGAATATTGGGAATTTTGATTTGTGGTTGGGCATGTGACATTGTCAATATTTTATTGATACAATATTTCATGTAAAGGAAAGAAGATGTCACGGAATGCCAAAATTACATCAAAGATACCTGTGGAAGGCACACAGGATGTCAGTTTCAAAATGTGACAATAGAAAATAGCAATGCTTATTTCCTGGTAAATGGGTCCAGAAATGGACAAAGCATTCAGTCATATGAGAAGAAGATACTGCTATACCAAATTGGTAAGCATTTTTTTGTTGATTTAATTTCCAGTTATATGTTGAAAGAATTAAGAATTCATCCCTGGGAAAAAGCATACATTTAAAAAATATTTCTCCCCATAATAGGTTTGGGGTTTTTTTCACTTTTTCTCAGCCCTAAAGTATAAGAATGGACAAAAACTAATGAATACAGAAACAATCTGGAATTGTAGGTCAGAAAATTTTGAACATTTCAGTCAAATATTTATTCTTTGAGAGAAAGGTGTCATTTTTTAGAATTAACTAGCTAAAGACTCCTGAGTGGGACTATCTAAAATCTTGGTCATATTATCTCGTATTGCTTTTCATCCACATAAAGAAAAGAACCAGTTACCTTAATGCTGCGAGCAAAAACTCCTCTTTTTTTTAATGGAAGAATGTTCATTAAAAAAATCTGTTTAATTTGAATACAGTTTTAAAAAAAATCCTTAAACCCAAGAAATATAACCAAACCTGCAGACATCATATGCTGAATTCAGTAAAATGTAAAAAATGGCTTGTGGTTTTAGTTTTCCTTACTGTTGCAGCTGGTCCTCCAGGCTCCTCAGCTGAAATGTTAAATCAGGGGGTTCCTGCTTCAGAATATGGGAACAATATAGAAATTCTGCCAAAGTTGCATTGCATCTTTTTAGATGAGTTGCTTGAGCATCTACCTATATTTTTAAGACAGCAGAAGGAAGAGAGCTGTTACTAATCAATAGTATTTCTGATTATATTATTGTAGAAAAACTCACCCCTCCATTAAATGTCACAGTGAACTGTACAGAAGCTTCTCACAGATGTAGTATTTGGTGGCAACCACCTCGCACAAGTCATGTGAAAAAAAGTAGTTGTTTCAAATATGAAATTGTCATAGAAAACAAGGTAAGAATAATTATGACATTTAACAGCATTTTGTTTGTCTGTATTTCTACACATAACACTACACAACCCTGTTTTCATCCCCTCCTTTTGGAAGCTTGAATGAATATGGAAAGTAATACTGCATCCTTCAAAAATAAAGTTCAAAATATTTGTGAGCTTATTGTTGTTCCAACGGTGAAAAATTAAAAAAAAAGGAGACATAACTTAGCTAAATTAAATATTTAAGAATGCAAAAGATATACAGGCAAAAAAAAATGGAAAAAACATTGTCCAAGTTGATTTGTAAATTTTAGATACTTTGTTTTAACAATTAAAATGTAAACATTTGTCAACCTGAGACTTTTTTCTTTTGTTTAGTGCTTTGATGCTCAATTCTGCAATCAAATTTAAATGGTACAATATTTCAGAGCATCAGTGGAGAGGAAAAACCACTTAGTGGAAGAACAGCTTAAATTTCACAGTGTTTAAAAGAAGGCATTTAAAATATTACATATACTTTTTTCTTTCTGAAAATCAAACATCCATGAGAGAAGACCCTTTGTTATATAACAACAAAAGAATAATCCTAAAAATTAAACTTTTCTCTTGTTGCTAGGCTGATGCTGAGAAAAACATGAAAACCGCATCGAAAACAGTAAGTCTGTATTAATCTAAGATTTATGCTATACTGAAATTTCTTCTGTATCAGAGCATCCTCCAAACAATTTGGTTTGGTTTCACACTACCTGTTTGAATGTACTGCACATGCTCATTTTTCATAAGCTTTCTAAATCTGAAGTCTTAAACTGTTTTTTATAAAACTTGGTACAAAAACACCTGCACATGTGAACTTTGATATTACTTCACAAATTCTTCCATTTTACATTCTTTTTTACATCCTAAAAGATTCATATATATGTAAAAATATGGATCATGTTTCTGTGTAACACAAAAAATGTGGGGAATATTTTTTGTTTTAATACTCTCTGGAAAGGATTGAGATGTAAAAGGCCAGAAAATATTACCTTAAAGATTAGGCCAATATAAAGATGGAAGAAAAAAAAATATATAATCTGGCTATTGAACTCTACTTCGGTTTTGAAAATATCCACTATAACAAAGTGCCAGATCTTTAAAGATTTTTTCCTTTAAGTCCCATTGCTTAGAAGAGTCTAAGGAGCCAGCGAAGCATACAGCAAATTTCATCTTCATATTACCCAATAATAAAAACGTTCAAACAAGAGGAACTAAGATGAAACAATCTAACTTATTAAGGGATATTTTTCTAATTATTTCACTCTATTCTGTTCACAGAAAGATTATATAAATGTAAAATATAAAATTTTATCATAATTACATAAAAATAATGCAAAAATTCTCATTCTACTTATCTTGCATTTAGACAGCAATCATTGAAAATAACTCCTACCTATATGAAAGCTTCAGCTCAGAAAAAAGGTACAGCACCAAAATCAGAGCAACAGATGCGGGTTTTTGCTTAGTAAGCCCAAACTGGGGAGAGTGGAGTACACCTGTGGAGTTTGGTAAGGATAAAAATCTCTTCCTTGACCTTGTTCAGTTATTACCTATCTGCCTCATTTTTTACTTCATGCTTACAGATGGAACCACATTGATAATTGAACATTAATTTGTTAGGACAAAGGGAGTCGAAGAATTGCCCTGTCTCTAACTAATAGGGGGCTCTCCAGTCATTCTTGGGAGACAGTGCTTCTTGCACAGGGGTACTGAATGAAACAGACCTTTTTGAGGTCTGTTGCAGTCTGTGTTACTTCTTCCATCTCTGCTCCTGATTTTATAATCTCTTTTTTCCTGCTGTTGTTGTCTGCCACCTTGGATGTTTAAGTACTCTGTAGGACTCAGTTCCTCAGGTTCCAAGTTTCTGTGGACAGTCCACATACTGTTCAGCCACTCTATTCCTTTGCATGCTACAGGGCAATGAGGTGCTGAGCTAAAGAAGTCATCCCTTCATACAGTGTTTGACACCCTGATGCAAAGCAGATTGCACATAGCTGTGCAATCATTTGTGTCCTGAGATGCTAACCAACGCTTTGATGATTGCTTGATTTTCAGGAACACAACAGCTTACGTCTACTTCATCATATGTGCTGTTTCTGATACCAGGGCTGGCAGCAGGTCTCACATTTTTCCTTTGCATGACAGTGTAAGCCTTATTTCTTGTGCAAAATTTTTATTCTATAGTTGAAATAACATTTCTTCCCCCAACAGAAAATTTCTGGCTTCTTTTTAAAGGAGACAAGGAAGGGAGAATATTGACTCTGAGCTATACTAGGAATCATCTGCTGGATGTTCCTCAAGTATGCTCTATACTTCTGATTACCAACTTCCTTATCCACTTGATTAATATAACACAATGCTTTCCAATTCTGGGCCAAGGCCTTATATCAATACCTCTTTCCCACCATCAGACCCTGCAATGTAGAGGGGTGGTGCATGAAATTTTTTCCATGTTTTGGCAACATTTCCTTTTCACACACTTAAAAAAACTACTTCCTATGAGGCCTTAGTAAGTAATAAAATAAATTATTGTCATGCAAATTCTGAAAAACAAAATTATAATATTGTATTCAGCCTGTGTAATTTTTAGCTTCTTTTGAATTAGAAGAATACTACTTATGTCTTAGAGAAATAAAACAGTACTTCAGGAGCATTGTTATATAGTATGTGTTCATGTGTTTGCAAACTAAGTCTTTTCTTCACCAAACCTTTTTGTCAATGTAGAAGGACTTATTTGAAAAAAACATCTGCTACAGTACCACAGCCAAGAGACCCATTCCATGGGCCCTCTCCAATGGACTTCCAGGTATGCTTTTTTTCCATTTGCCTGAAATTTAAAAATTTAGTCTCAAAGGTATGACCTCACTGTCAGAAAGATGCACACAAGTAAGAATCAAATTTCTTTATTTTTCTTTTTCTTGGGATATGGACAGAGGAAGTCCACACACAAATAACTTGTGTGGTTTACCTTTTCTATTATGAAATAATTGTCATCTGTCTACCTGGAGAATTGGACAAAATGCAATTTCACCCTTCTGTCCCTATAAGCCATATGCTATCACTAAAATAATACTAAGCATAAGTTTCTCAGCACAGCAATAATGCAGAAGCAGGAAGTGAGAGAAGGGACAAAGAAATCTTCAGTAGTTTTGCCATGCTAGTAGTTGGCAATGACACTAAAGGAGGCAAAAGTTTCTAGGGTATGGTAAGTGGGAAAGTAGAGCAGAATGCTGAGAGGTGCTAACTTACGTGGAAACCTGGAATGACTCATGAGAAGGAACAAACAGACAGACACTGCAGGAACTGCCCTTCTAGAGAGCACGTTGCAGTTTGCTGCAATTTGAAATGTCTTTAAGTTGGCTGCAGGAAAGTCAGGAAGACAAAATTTGTCTGCAGAGATATGTGGAATTACTGGCGAGCCTTTATAGATACTTTTATTTTCTCTTCCTTCATCGTGTTATCTTCTCTATGTTTTAAAAGATGATTTTTCCAGCTTTTCAGTTGAAAAGACTTTGTTCCTCTTTGGGAGTTATATGGAGGGAAGATCTAGACATGTCTACCTTGGTCTTCTAATTGACAGAGTCCTGCTACAGGTTTTATTCAATAAATAACAAATTTGAATGACAGGAGATTCATAAATCATGACCTTGTGAATCATGCATAAATCATGCATGAAACACTAACAAAATGTTATATTCTTCCTTTAATAGACAGAAAATATTCCTATATTAAAACAAGAAGAAACTGAAGAAATAACAAATATTGAAGAAGTGATGGAATGCAAGTGAAATGAACAACTTGATTTTTTTCAAGCATATATACCTTATTGACAAAAATTAGGAGGTTTTTAATATTCTCTCACTCCTGGAAGCAGGGAGAAGAGCATTGGCTGTAAAGACAATTCCCCGAGACCTTATCTCTAAAAGCCTCCTTGTATTTGGTTGCATTTTCTATGAACAGTTAAGTTTGGACTATTTCTGGTTTTTATTATGATGAATACTGCAGTATTTCAGAAAAAAAATATTTCAGTATTGCTTTGGAAGCTATTTTACTGTTTTTCAACAACATGCAAAAGAATAAGTAAGAACAACTCAACTTAAGGGGTTTATTCAGGATCTCTATTGGTTCAGTGTCTCTAAAAAGGTACAGCCATACTGAGATTGTGTTCAGGAATGAAATTTGACATCTGTATGAAAGTCCACTGCATGAAGACCAGCCAAGATCAAACCCCTTAAGATCACTTGCTCATATAAACTGAGTACTATTAAAGAGTTCTGGATACAATCTTCCCATAAGTCTATTTGTTGCCTCCTGGTTTTCATCCCTTTCTATCTTTGTTAGATGAAAAAATTACTCAATATATGATTGCTAACAGGTTGTGCATACATTGCTACAGATATACATACATATATGTATTGAATGGGAAATGTTGAAATTGAGCATTTGAACTCTCCAGCAGAGGCCTGTCACTTGCTAATAGTAAATGGTACAGGCTAGTTGTGTGGTTTTATAACACCTGGATGAAACAGAAGCATAACAGCCTGAATCCTCCAATTAATAAGGAGATATGAGAGAAAACCCTCAATGTGGGTGTTAATCACATATTTTGACTTTCCATTTGCATTAAATTGAATATGAGTCAGTCCTGCCCTGGCAGCCAGGAGGTCCAACCTTGTCTTGGGCTGCATCAGGCACAGCATTGCCAGCCAGGCAAGTGAGGGGATTGTCCTGCTCTGCTCTGCTCTGCTCTGCTCTGCACTGGGGGAGCCTCACCTCAAGTGCTGGGGGCAGTTCCGGGTGCCATAACATAATAAAGATATAAAGCCATTAGAGAGGGTCCAAAGAAGAGCTACAAAGATGATGAAGGGCCTCAAGGAGAGGCTGTATGAGAAGTAGCTGAGGCCATTTGGTCTGTTCAGCCTGGAGGAGAGTGAGAGGAGACCTCATTGCAGTCACAACTTCCTCGTGAAGGAAAGCAGAAGGGCAGGCACTGACCTTTTCTCTTTGGTGACCTGTGACAGGACCCAAGGGAATGGCCTCAAGCTGTGTCAGGAGAGGCTTATGTGGGATATCAGGAAAATGTTCCTCATCCAGAGGGTGTTTGGGCACTGGAAAACCTCCCCAGGGAAGTGGTCACAGCACCAGCCTGGCAGAGTTCAAAAAGTATTTGGACAACACTCTCAGGCACATGGTGTGACTCTTGGGGTCGTCCTGAGCATGGCGAAGAGTTGAACTCAATGACTTTTGTGGGTCATTTCCAACTCAGGATATTCTATAATTGCATCAAGTCTCAAGATGATTAAAGTCATCTCAAATAGCTGAAATCCTGTCATGGAAAATAAATTCTTCTCAGTGATAAAATTCCACTAGACCAGGTTACTGTCAAGACACCATCTTTGGAACTAATTTTTTCTATGGTTCTGTGTTTCTAAATGAGCTTTCAATAAAAATTTATTTTTAATGTCTTTTTTAAACACAACTAGAGAAGGATCCTTCTACTTAAGTTATAATTGCCAAAAGATAAAAACACCTGCATTAAATGGGAAAACTAAAGCCAACATTCACTGTAATCTAAGGACAATTAAACAGATACAATCTACTGGATCCTCTCCATCTTGCTTCACACAGAGTTGGTCATGTGTCACCAGAGGACACAAGGAAAAACGACGCACCACAGCTATGGTCACGATGAAGAGACTAATTTATTTCCTCTGACTCCAATCATTTATAGTTCTCAAAGGTGCCAGTGGATTGGAGGGTGAACGTGCCACCTCTCCAATGACACTGGACAAACTACCAGTCCATCAAATTTCTCCACCTCTATGAAAGAATGCAAAACAATAGGTTGTTTACAGAAAGTTGCGTGAGAAAGTTCTCTACAAGAATGTAAATTCAGAAGACTTTAGAAAATCCTAAGAAATCAGGGCAACAGTCATGGCCATTGATGCACCCCTTACATCCCCACTGCTTTCACTGTGAAAGCTGCTGAGACAGAAAAGTCATTAAGAAAACTTGTTCACTACCAGCAAACTAATAGGAAAACCATAAACCATATCCATGAAACAGTGGAGGTGGGAGTAGGTGTGGGACTAAGGTATCACTTTTCCATCCCTGGGCAAAGACCTCAAAATCAGTGGGAAAGAATGGTCAGGCTTTAGAATCTTTTAACTAAGTGCCTTGGATGCACACACAGGAAGAAGTCCTTTATTCTGGTCTCCTATGGCTATTCCTCTGTTCTGTGCTAAAAACCAGAAAGTTCTTGATGCAAGGAAAAAATTAATGGTCTTGTCTACCATTTGTATTTTTGTGACATACGCAAAAGCTGCAACACACCAGTACAGCAAAACACCAGACAGCTCTTCTGAACACTCCTGTTTTTGTTGGAGCAATAAATTATTCTTTAAGTTTTTGCGAGTCTTAAGAAACATTTGGTTTGATACTGTTTCTGCAATGACTTCACTCCCTGTAGGGCCAAAAGTGTGAAAGCAGTCCTAGTGTCTCTGCCCAGGTTTCTCTTCTCTCCTTTATTCATTTTTCTCTTTCTCTTCCTTCTTCTCTTTCCCTTCTCATTTTGCTTCCAACTCCTGAGTGATATCAAGGCCACTCAAGTTGTCTGGTCTCTAAAATATGACAGGCTTTGGTAGCATCCTTAGTAGCACCCTCTTTGCTTGGGAATTTTTAAAATGTGTTTCATTTTTTTTGCATTTTTGAAAGCCTTAGGCAAGGAATTTGCTTAAATATAGGCAAGAAAAGAAATCCCCTGGGTAGAACAGTTCCCTTTTCTGCAAAGACACCACTGACCTTCTGGGCCGTTTGGATTGTTCTGCTGCAGTAATTCCAATTTAAAGACAAAGTAGCCAAATCAAAACTTCAAACTCCACTCTTCCTCACTGTGTTTCAGAGATACATAATCTGAGAGCACACAAAAACATACTGCGTCCCTGAAGCCTTCTCTGCAAGCTCAAGTAATCTTCAGAGTGGGAGCATGGAAAAGCAGGCAAATGAAAATTCTGACTTCCTTAATTTTCCAGAGTCTCATTTGACTCTGCATGACATTTCTTACAGCTCTGATTTTATTACTTGGGTACTTGTCACTCCCCTTCTCCATGAAATGTAGTATGTTACCACCACAAAATTGAGTGCTTTCTTCCAAAGATGAGGACACAATAAACTGTGGGGTTTTACATTTTTTGTGATCAGAAGTCCTTTCTTCTGTCTTTACAGCACAGTCAGTGTTTAAAAAAAAAACAAAAAAAAAAAACAAAAAACGTGCATGGTTATGTATGGAATTTATTCAATCTGGAAGTACAGTGAAACTTCTGAAAATTGACTGCTTTTTCCTCTGAACAACTGTAATGGGCTCAGACCTGATGTCCAAGTTTCATTTGCTTTGTCTGTTGACTTCTATAATGTGATAGGGGTAATCATAGTGATTCTCACCAAAATGAGCTGCGTATTTGATTAAATCTGCTTTTTGGTAGAATATCCACCTATGCATACATGCTTGTCATTCCCACCCTTTGCCTCTTAGATATGCTTCAGAAAAACTTTGTCACATTTTTATTCTCTACTGGCATATGAAGAGAGTGAATGTCCATGAATTGGACCTCATAGAGCCAACATTGCCTTAGGTCTTTACCTCTGAAACCACAAAAGACCAGGCAAGGCTCTGTTGATTCTCTCATGGTTCTTGATTCTATGGATCACTGAAGTTCTGCTCAAAGTGAGTTGTTCATCCCCTCAGTTAACACCAAGTTATTAACAGATGTGATTAAATGCATGAACACAACCATAGAGTGCCACTTAATACATCACTTCTTTTTTTGTGCCGTGCTCTATGCTTTTAGTACTGCATGTGAGCAGAAGTGAGGTAAGTTTGTTTGGGTTTTTTTTTTTTAGGTTTTTTTTGTTTTGTTTTGGTTTGTGTTTTTTGGTTTTTTTTTTGTTTTTTTTTTTGTGGTAGAGAATAATTTTGCAGTCAAAAAGTTTCCAATATGATGAGTATACTTGCTTCACTTCACCTGTTCACTTTATATAACATGTGTTGAGGAGAAGAAAGCATGTCACATATGCACTTTGTGGTGTTAGCTGGCCTCAGCAACAACTCAGTATAACTAATATTTACAATAAACACGAGCTAATGAACCCAGAAAATGACTGCCCACTTCTAGCACATCAGTCATCAGTTTCACTCTCCAGCCAGATCCAGGAAGCAGAAATACTCATGAGCCTGGGCATTTCTGGGTCTCTAGAAGGTAAGCCCTCTTTGTCTCCAAGGAAAGACAGCACTGAGCTACCTTTGGCTTTTTCTCTTGGACATAACTATATCCTAGACATCTGTGAATAGCTGATACATAAGAACTACTGCTGATATTGTTAAATCATTCCATATGCCAATAAAGGAGTTATGGGATTGAAATGACCTCAGCATTTTGATAAAGGCAATTCCTGGAGCATCCTGGAAGACTGTTGGGCAGCAGGTGATTTTTTCCAAATATAGTAGCCAACAAATGGGAGTGTTAGAAAACTACATGGACTTTTCTCTTTCCTACAAGTTTTTAACTCCAAGCAGAAAGGATCTGCATGTTTTTAAGAAGAAAATATTGATATATCTTGGTGTTTGAAAAATGTCATATTTTCTAGTGATGCTTCCATTTCAATGTGAAGAAATTACTTTACATGGATTTTAAATCTCCATATTAAGCAAATTACATTGCCTTCTGTGAAACAAAGCCTTTCAGGGTATAAAGGAGCTTCTGATGTTTTATACTGTTTATAATAACCCTCTTCTTTAAAGAATGCACAGCTGTGACCCAAGAAGGTAACAAATGCTCAACAGCAGGGCCTGAAGCAGCTGTTTGTAGTCGGAAGCTTACTACCTGCAATTTTTTTCTGTTTTAGTGGCAGTTTGTAGTTTGACTATTTTCACATTGGGAGGAATGAATTGAGGACAAACGCACATCACACTTTTTAATAGTGATATATCTTATCTGAAGACATCATAGCCAAGATTTGAAATCCCCTTTTCCATCTGCTTAGAGAACATTTACAGTTTGCATTGTCATTTCCCTGAGAACTCTCACAGATCTGATTATCCTTGCCCAGTCCCTGGAGCTTCCCCCCACCCTGCCAAGCTGGACCCACCCTCAGGCCCACGGCCCATCCCAATCCCCAAGGATGTGCCTGGTGGTCAGGCTTGAGGCTGCCCTGGGTCCACAGCTGCCCTGATCTGGGCTGGAGGTGGGGTGGGCTGGGACTGCCGGGCCTCACCCTGATGCCCTCCAAGGAGAAGCCCCATCTTCCATCCGCCAGAGATGGCTTGTATGGAGACATGCTTTGTACTGCTCAGTGCTGTTTAGAGCTAGAGAGCAATACCTGTAAAAGTAAATTGATGCACTTTCTGGATTCCCAGACACCACCATACTGTGGTGCAACAAAAGGGGAAATTTAACCAGCTAACTTCTTGTTCACATTATAAGAAATCCCGAGTTGGGCAATCACAAAATTTGCTATGAATCAGGGGGGAAGTGATGAACATTTATTTTGCAACACTTCCGATGCTAAGATGGTTCCCCAAAACACAAGCAGCAAGGGAGACAGCCCTATTTATAGTTATACAGCTTTTTAAAATATAGTCTTTCCATCTTCTCTGAACCTGAAGATTATAATAGAAAGATAAACAAGGTAAAGACATTTTGAAATAAAAGGTAGGTCCATCTTTTTCTTTCCAATTGTTTTGTTTGCTGAGGTATTTACTGAGTCTCTAGGAAGTTTGAGACTGGAGGGGTGTCTGGATGTCTGAGATAAAATCTAAAAAGCTGTCAGAGGAATATACAGAACTAAGTTGCATGAAGTTTTTTTACAAATAAAGTACCTGCTGCATGATAAGAAAGATCCTAGACACCATTTTGATTTTTACTGGGTTTAGTACTGAATTTTTAGAAGTGAGAGACTGTTCCTCAGTCATAGAATCATATTCACAGAATGATTTGGGTTGGAGAAGACCTTGAAGATTATTTAGTTCCAACCCCTTCAGGGATTTGTTCCAGTACACCTGGTTGCTCAATGCCCCAACAAAACCAGCCTCGAATACTTCTACATCCTTGAAAGCACACTAACTAGTGCCCTCAGCAAACTTACTACATTCACATTCAACATTGGGTAACTTGAGTTGGTGGATATTGCTGTGACCTATTCTGATATTTTCTGCTTGCAACTATTTACCCACTTGCTTGACATCTACTCATCCTTAACTTTGTATATAGCATATAGAAAAACAATCTTTAGACCTTAAAATAGCAGCCATCCATTGTATGTCTATAAAGTTTGTGCAGTGCTCCTGAGATCACCATCTCTTTTATCACACAAATTGTTTTGTTGCAGCTATAATCACATCTTTGGAGGATTTATCCATAAAAAGTTCTTCATTGGATCAATCAGGGCAAATATCTTTCAGTGTTAGCAAACAAAATGAAATAAGTCATTCCTAACCCAAGCAATAACCAGCTGGAGTCTAACATACCTAAGCGTGTGCCATGATCCTCCAGCTTGGAGGAGTCACATGATTTTTCCTTATCGTGGATATTCCTGTGTTTGCAGGCATGAATGGGTCAGCCATTGAAAACTTCTCCTGTGTGATTTATAACATCTTCCTGATGAACTGCACGTGGCAGGCAGGAAGGGATGCTCCAGCAGACACACAGTATTTTCTCTTCTGGCAGAAGTCAAGGTAAGTAGATCTCTTTGGTCCAGGGAATTCTGAATTCTCATTCAGTACATCACAGTGCCCATGTTTAACTAAAATATTTTCCTGTATGCAGAGAGGACAATCAGCTGGAATGTGAGCTTTACATTAAAGATGAAAATTGCAGAAATATGGGATGTATCTTCCAAAATGTGAGCATAGGGATTGAAAAAGCTTACTTCTTGGTGAATGGGTCTAGCAAAGACTCCCTGATCCAGTTCTATGATGAGTACATTGACCTATATAAAATTGGTAAGTAAATAATTTATTTCAGCTTTATGTTAATTATTGTATGAAAATAGTAGGGCATTTATCCCTGAGAAGGAACTGTGTATCCTGTCTCACCTAAAGTTGAGAGTAAGAGACTGTGGCTTCCTCGAGAAAACCTATTCCCCAAGCAAAAGATAAAGAGGGGAATTAAACAGGAAAGCTCCACAGCTGCATTCTGTCTCAGATTCTTTAGCAATCTACCCTTAGGAGTTTTAGGTTTTTCTCAAGCCAAGTCCACAAGACTTAAAAAACTGTACTTTCCCCTGCTGCCCTTTCAGTGATGGCCAAGCACCTCTCAACAGAAGAGAGAGGAAACTTTTTCGAAGTTTATCTGAGCACTAATTTCTGGTTTTCTTTGTCGTTGGGGATGACATACAGGACACTGTACCCTGGAGTAAATGAATTAAGACATGTACAACATACCTTAGGCATGTGGTGCTGTACTTGAAAGCATCCTGTGCAGTTACTGTTATTGCAGCAAAGTCTCAGTGGAAATGTCACAAATGGTTCTGGTATTGTGCTAAAAGATTGAACAAAAAAGGCTTCATTCTGTAAGAAGAAATTGAGCTGTAATGTCCCTCATGTCAGATAAAACAAGATTGTTCTTTGACCAAGTAGCTCATCACAAACAGATCAGGCCTCTCCCTAAAGACTGATGTAAAGTAGTGTTCTAGCTGTTGCTAAACTTTCCTCTGTCAACCTTTTGTCACCCTTTCTGCCATGAGTGACTGTCTTCTGCTGTTCCAATAATCAAGTCATTGGCAATGATCAAAATATAAATGCCCTCATACTTTTGCTTACATCTGTGAGGTGAGGGGCAATACAAGAAGAAGTTGGCTAGACTATTAAAATTGGAGTGTCTTTCTTAAATTTGTATGGCTATTTCTTTTGCAAGGAGGGAATAAACTGCATAGTTCACAACAGACTGAAGGCAATACTTTCATATCACAGAAGTATCATGAGGAGGCTTAGAGAAAAAAAAATCTTTGAATTTCTTACTTTGGGGATAGCAGCAGCTAGTTGAGCCACAGTAATAATCATTCTCTTAAAATGAAGACAGTATTTTACCTTGCTCCTCTAGAAAAATAAATGGAGAGGATTGTTTCTTTCTATGCTCCTATATCATGTTCCCTGTCTTGCTCCCTTTTTTTTTCCTATGAACCTGTGTACATGATTTAGAAAACTTTGGTCTTTCAACTATTTCTAATAGGTCCTAAGAAAATAGATACAAACAAGTATCTTTCATAGAGGTGTTACTTGCAATTTCACTCTCTTTCATCAAATAAAAAAGTGATCAAGGGATTTTAATTATTTGAATTCTTGGTTATATCATTTCAGAAAAGCTCATGCCTCCATCAAATATCACAGTCAACTGTGATGAAATTAAAAATGATTGCATAGTTCAATGGCAACGACCCCAGATAAGTCATTCTAACAAAGACATGTGTTTCAAATATGAAATTAACATAAAGTATAAGGTAAGAATGTCTTCACATACACTTAACATTAATTCATATATTTGCATTTACCAAAACACATGAGTGAAAAGTAAATAAATCTCTCTTCTCTGATGTAGCTTTCCCCATACATAGCGCCCTATTCATTGTGACTGCACTTTTCAGGTCCGTACCAAATCCTGCTCTGCCATACTGCCCCATTTTTATTTTTTTTTTAATCCCTGCCTCTTTGAGTAAGACACTGCTGGAGAGACACTGGGACAGTCCCAGAGAAGAAGCATGGTTAATCAAGATTCAAATATATCACAGCTTTGTCTGTGACAGCACTTAAAAAAGGCACTTCTTTCACTAAAACTTGTTGCAGTTGCCCTGGATTGGAGTATTTCCAGTGGAAACTGGATATATGTGGAAGAGCAGAGCTGGGCTTTAAAGAGTGGAAAGAGAAATGTGTATTCACATAACAATTTTAAGTTAATATAAATTAATTAAATATCTCCATGTATGAAATGCAAATAGCTTGCCCAGATATAAGCATCACGCCTGTGGTCCAAAAGTCGAAGATTTATAATGATAAACAAAAGGAAAATAAATGTGAGAGAAAGCAGAAAGGCGGTGTGATTAAGGACAGGTCAGTGGTGGGTGACCTTGACTTGACAAATCTTTTGGCAGCAACAGGGAAGGAATGAGATTGCCGGGCTCCTCTGCAAGGGAAGATGTAAACCACTGCGGCAGATTGGCACCAAAAGGCCACAGGGTGGCAGACAGAGACTATAAAGGAAAAATTCCTGAGCCACAACCAGATTTGGCCACCTACTTAGTGGTTGATTGAAGGCGTTCTGGAATTTGGAATTTCTTAGTCTGGGTTGGGTTTACTATTTCACAGACGTGTCTTTGCAAGCCCAGCCAAATGCCGTGAAACAGCATTACTTCTCTCAGTCACTTGGCTGTTTTAACAAAGAAACATTATTGAAAACTCTGCCTGACATTGGAATAAAATCTATTGCAGTAAAGCAATACATACTTTTTAATAACTTTTAATAGATAAAATACTCATTTTATAAAGAATACGCAATTCATACCTTGAGTGAACTTTCTAGCTTTTTTTCATCGTCATTAGCAGTTTTCACCAAGCTAATTATGTCAAAGTACAGCAATCATTCCAGCAATTGAGCAGTGTAGGCTCCTTTGACACTTATCAGATGCAGCGATAATCATAACTTTGGAAGATTTATCCACAAAAATTTCTTCTGCCAAATTTATTGCTTTATCACTGACAACTCTGCTGGTCTGTCCTCTGATGCCTACACACAAGTTCTCTTACTGGTTCATTATTTATCCCAAGACAGAGCCCTGTGCATACCAGGCACTCCTTTATACACAGTAGAAGGCCCAGTTGCCCAAACATGTTTTCAAGGACACAATCACCCTCCTTGGTGAGATGTATCCCATGCCTGCCCAGTAGCCCCTGTTTCTCAAAAAGGAACCCAGGGTCATAGAATACAAAGCCCTGCCTGTGCCAGCAGTTATTCAGCCAGGTGTTGACCTGCTGGATGACTGCAATTCTGCTCAAGCTTTCCCTCTCACTGGAAGGCCTGAGGAGACATCATCTGGACTTCCTGCTCTTCACCATCCCCCTAGTGCTCTGTAATCATCCCCAAAAACTTCTAGGTTACCCCTGCACCAATAAAGAAGAACAAGGGGTTCATTGGCCAGATATTTCTCCTAGATTGATCCCTGTGCATAATTTAGCTTGACTGCAGATTGCTTTATAAAATCCTAGAATGGTTTGGGTTTGAAGTGACCTCAAAGGCCATCTAATTCAAATCCCTTGCCATGGCAGGAACACCTTTCACTAGACCAAGTTACTCAGAGCCCCATCCAGCCTGGCCTTGAACACTTCCAGAGACATCCACAGCTTCTCTGGACAGTCTGTCCCAGTGCCTCACCACCAGCACAGTAAAGAATTTCTTCCTAATATCTAACCTAAACCTACCTTCCTTCATCTTAAGACCATCCCCCATGTGCTATCAATACATATCCTTGTGAAAAATCCCTCTTCAGCCTTCCTGTAGGACCCTTCAGGTGCTGGAAGGTGCTGGAAGCTCTCCCCAGAGCCTTTTCTTCTCCAGGCTGAAGAGCCTTCTGTTCAGATGCCACATGAGCATGCATGCAGTTATTTGGATAAATAAGTCTGGATTAATTGAGTTTTGTTCTAAAATGGTGTATTGCAAAATAATTACAAAAATACATAACTAGTTGTCTAATGGAGAGGACATAGTCTGCAGTCATTAGTTGTGTGTGGTCAGTACATTATGTGGTAATTTTTACGGCTATTCAAATGAAATGAGCAAATTTTATTCTATCTATTAAAAATGTAGTGGACAGCAACTTAAAATATCTGTGAATCCATGCTAGTTGCAAATATTTTCATCTAAAATAAAATAAAATAATATTTACATAATATTTGTAATTACATACAATAGCATTTATTGTAATGTTAAAACATTAGATGCAAACAAAAAAGTTTATTTCACAGATTTTTTTTCCTGGTGTCTGTAAGAATAAACTTATAGTTTTCATTCAGGTCTGGTTTGCCTTGTGTTTCAATCTGAAATAAAATTTATATCTCAACTGTGATGAAAAGGAAAACAAATATCTTTCCATAGCAGAATGAATTACTATATAAACTTGGCATTGTAGATTAATTCAATATTAGATACTAAATGTTAGACAAATAGCACTTCTTCTGAACAAACCACAAATACATAAGAAAGAGAATGTAGAAAAATGGGACAGTAGATAAAAATTAATTATTATTGAAACATTAAACAAGCAATGATAAAAATAAAGTTAGTTGCTTTCCTTTTTCTTTCCATTTACAGGATAATCCTAAAGGAAAACCCATATATACTTCCATACAAGTGAGTCTGTTTGTTTATTAATCAGCAATACATGTTCATTTCATTGTCAACTGTGAAAAGTAAATAGTATGCAAATACCTTTAAATCAGTATGTGCTCAGTGTCCTATGCTTTATGGAAACCTTATTTATGGATTTCATGAATACATCAAACTGCTAAATCATCATGGCATGTGCAATTTATTATACATTCAGGGGCAGAACTTTATTGCTTTTCTGTAAGTATTTTGAAAAATCTCCCATTTTCCATTATATTGTCCACTCTCCTTCTCAAATATTTGGAATAGACTTTGAAGTTACACATCAATGACTACAGAGAAAAGATAAAGTATCTCCTAGGAATTCAATTTTTTTTATGAAAAACATAGACCACAAAAGTCTTTTTGAGTTGAAGGCTGTCATCCAGGTTTGCTGCACTTCCTTTTGCACATCCACCTCTATGCAAAAGCCACCAAGAGCAAGGGTAGTACATTAAATTCTGGTAACACTGAGTATTGCAGTCATCTACTTATTTTACAGGTTTGGCTGGAAAGTTAGGCTTTTTCTGAAAATTCATAATGCAGAGACTGAGGCAGGTGCACAGACACCTTATTCCTCAAATCACTCAGTTCTAGCAGTACTAAAATTAGATGTTTTTCTACCTCTCTGTGTGGAAGTTATCAATAAATCAAACCATATCATAAGAAATCACAGGTTATACTTTTATAGTGTAAAATATGAAATGCTTCTAAATGTAAAAAGTTACATGAGTGTCAAGTTATTTTTGAGATACATATTTGTGTATATATTTATATTATATAAATAATAATAAAGATTTTTTTTTCTCTGTAACAGCAGTCTTCTTTAATAAGCAATGCTTTCACAGCCTCTTAAAAGTTTCACTGGTAAATGGCACATGCATATTGTCAACACAGGCGTGGAACAAAGAAAAGCATCTCAGTTTTTTGGGTGTTTTTTTAGGAAGGGGGAAATAGTAACATATTTCTAAGATCAAATACAAGAAAGAAGTATGTCTTGAAAATGAGAGCAGCTGGCAGTGCCTGCCTCGTGAACCCAGCCTGGGGGGAATGGAGTGCACCTGTTGAGTTTGGTAAGAACAAATCCATGCCCTGGGCTACTCTTCCCCCCAGCAATGTCCTGTCTACCTCACACATTGTCACACACCTATGGACACACACATGTAAAAAGGACTGGCAAACATTTTGCTTCACACCACATGACAGAGAAGAGTGGGAAGAGACTTAATCGATTTCTTAATATTCTAACACCAGAAATAACATTAAAAATTACACGTTTGCAGCTGTAGTGAGATCCTGCTTACTCCAGGGGGTGTACAAAGAGGATCAATATTAATTCTTCCCATCAGACATTTCTGCTAAAGTGATAAATGACAGAATTCATTTTTATACTGAATGAAACCTTTCAGACTGGCATTCACCACAGTCAATCACCACAGCAGGTGTTTGACACAGCATGCAGTTCAGCAAGACTGAGTTCAAGGTGCTGCACCTGGGTCAGGGCAACAGCCGGTGTCAATATAGTCTGGGGGATGAAAGAATTGACAGTAGCTTTGCTGAGAAAGACTTGGGGGTCTTGGTGGATGAGAGGCTGGACATGACCCAGCAATGAGCACTCACAGCCCAGAAAGCCAAACGTGTCCTGGGCTGCATCCAAAGCAGCGTGGGCAGCAGGGCAAAGGAAAGGATTCTGTCCCTCTGCTCTGCTCTGGTGAGACCCCACTGCAGTGCCGCATCCAGCTCTGGGGTCCCAGCACAGAAAGGCCTGTTGGAGCAAGTCCAGAGGAGGGTCACAAGAAGGATCAGAGGGCTGGAGCACCTCTCATGGTCTGAGAAAACTTGGGTTATTCTACCTGGAAAAGAGAAGGCTCCAGAGATTCCCTGTTGCACTTGCCCAGTACCTATAGGGGCTACAAGAGAGCTGGAGAGGGATTTTGTGCAAAGACATGTAGTTATAGCTCAAGGGGGAATGGCTTTAAACTGTAAGAGTGTAGATATAGGTTAGATTTTAGGAAGAAATTTTTCACTATGAGGGTGATGAGGCACTGGCATAGGTTGCCCAGAGAGGCTGTGGATGCCCCATTCCTGAAAGTGTTCAAAGCCAGGCTGGGGCTCTAAGCTGAGGCTCTGCTCTAGTGGAAGGCATCCCTGCCTATGGCAGAGTGGCTGGAATTAGATGATCTCTAAAGGTCACTTCCAACCCAAACTATTCTATGTTCTGCAATTCTATGATTTATTCCTCATATGACCACTACTATTACTACTAATTTATGAATGGTTCTCTTTCAGGAAATGAGGAAATTATATCTTCTTCAGTATGGATTTTACTTGGCGTAGCAGTTGCAACACCCTTAATGGCAATCATCACAATTTTTTTCTGCAAAAGGTAACTTAATTAATGCATTTATTTTATTTTCTCTGTGTGTGTGTAACATCTAAAGTTTTTAAACAAATAAGGTGGAGGTGTCTCTGTAGGATAGGTAAAAGAAACCCCATAAGTGAAACAGAAAGGGAAACAAAAGTATATTCTCCTATATGATGCACTTTGCACAGAAATATACAGTAATTCAGAGAAGATACAGCTCTCTAAACTTTTAAGAATCAAAATTTTACCCCCACTTTTCACTGTTCATAGTAACATAGCAGGACAAATTTCTTTTTCTGTCAAAGAAGGAAATTTACCACTAGCAAATCTTTAATCAAAAATGAATCTATTACCATCCAAATAATTAATGTTTTCCTGTCATATGTTCATTCTGTGTTGAGATTATGTATGTTTTTCATTTCACTTCTAAGAGTGAAGAGGAATATAAGAGCTGGTTCAAGGATGCAATGGTGTTGTCACATTACAGTTATTAAATTTTAATTTTGTATTCAATACGTTTTGATTTCCAGGACTGGCTGTTGGAAGGCAGCATTTCCACAGATTCCAGGACCAAAACCTTCGTTTTTTACACTGACTGATACAAATCCAGAGGTATGTTCTCTTTCTATTTTTATATTAAATGTGTGAAATACAGACAAACTCTACTAGCTGAATTTTTAAACAATAAGGAACTCATTACAGAGGATCACTATTCTCTTTGCCATATTCTGTAGAAAAATAAAAGAAAATCAGCAGGCGAGTTTTTTAAGGGAAGTCAAATGCAGTGCTCTTCCAGAACCACGGGGTTTCTCCCATTCCAGTCTCACGGGTGCACAGGCTTGTGCTCCCATTGGTAAATCCAGGCAGCAGGAAGGGCTGTTCACTTTCCCAACACAAGGACATGGACAATGACACAACAGGGCACAGTGAGGCAGCCAGAAACCAAACCAGCACAGCTGCCAGCACAGCTGGCAGCACCTCGTCAACACCAGCAGCAGCCTCTAAAATAGGGTCCTAGACATCACAGTCCTCCTGCTACTCCCCAGCCGAGCAGGGCTGAATTTGCCTGTGAGATTAGCACATCTCCTCGCTCTCTTCATCTACAACCACCATAAAGTTCCTCACACCTGATCCCAGTATCTGAGCCCTGTGTCCCTCCATGTCCCCCCGTCCAAGCTGTCCCTTGAATCCCTCCAGGTGCACACCTCACCTACTTACCGACTAGCAAGTTACACATGCAGGAAAGAAAATAAGGTGACACAGAAAACAGTTCAAAATACGATTTTGTAAGGAAACAGGACAGACTGTGGTGGTCATACACAGCAAAAACAGATGAAATACTCTCAGAATTGTGCATAAGTAGAGGCTAACCTAACATTATGTATAAAGCTGATGGAAGTATTTATTTTCCTTTCAGCTGATGGAGAGCAAGATACAGTCAATAACATCTGAAAATGAAGAGATAATATTAGTTGCTGACCTCGTGAGATAACCAAGAAAAATGGAGGAGTCTGAAAGTGCATTTCTTAGACAACTGTATATCCCTATGGAATAATATATAGGCTTTCTTTACTTTCTTCTTTTTCTTGTATAAAAGAGTGATGCAGCCAAGAGAGAATGACACCTCATATGCAATCTTTTAAAATGCCATGGTATTTGCTTTTAGTTTTGGCTATTTTTAACTGTTTGGATATCTTCTGTTTTGTAAATATGATTGGAATATTTTACTCAACAAGTTTTAGGTACATTTCAATCTTAAGGAAAAATAATTGTCTTTCGGTCTCATATAAAAAGATTAATGATTAATTTATTCAGATGGATAATTTTTTTTTTAATTCTGATGCCTGAATTTCATTGTTCTACTGTTAAAAATGGGTCAGTTCATACTAGAAGTTGCTTTGGAGCTCTTTGAGTACACATGGGAAACTAGAAAAACGAGATTCGCTCAGATTTTTACACTAGACATTTGAACATTGCTATTTGATTATTAGACTAATTTTATAATGGTACTAGATGTTTTTTTATTAGACTAAACATTCCTGGGACTATTTTCTTGCGCAGGGGCCAATTTACATATAAGAGTCCAGACACACTTTCTTAAACCCCTAAATAAAGTGGACACATGCAAACTACCTTTAGAAATTAGCCCTGGCCTGAACTAACCTCTGGACTATGTCCAGGAGCTGTTCAGGACATTACTTGAAAATCCTGGCTGAACTAATGCTGGGAACAGTTGTTCCTGGACATGTTCCAGTGCTGTACTTTCTCCAGCTTATACCATTGCTGAACACAAACAGCTCTTGGCACACCTATTGCCTTTGACACAGTTAATGATTACCTTTTGGTCAAAGACTCACCTGGGAAGCTTTTTGCAGCAGGTCAGAACAACAAAGTAAATTTCTAAAAGAGGCCGAATTCATGCTGGCCACACCTGTAAACCATCTTTGTATTTTTCCCAGTGTGCAGCAGTGGTCAGAGTGGAAATTCTTACAATAACTTGCTAAAAGAGTGATGGGGTTGTAACAGACTGCGCTGGTCTATATAACCTTGCACAGCAACTCTCCTCTTGGGCAAAATTGCTAGAGTGAGGCATAGTTTGGCTCCAGTCCACCAAAACTTAGCCATGAGCTATGAACAACCACTCAGTGGTTCAACCTGTGGAAGGGAATAGTAAAGTATAATAAAGACAGTATCATGACACTCCAGACATGGCATGGAGGTCATGTTAAGCAGAACCAAAACAAACTGCTCAATTTTTTTTTCTGTTTTCTCCTGGAAAGGGATAACTGATTCAGGAAAGGTGTTACAGACAGAACCCTGATGAAGTAGTCCAGGCTACAATGCAAAATCATTGAATCACAGAATCATCAAGGTTGAAAAAGACCTCCGAGATCATTGAGTCCAACCCTTGACCTAACACCACCACCTTTTCAACAAAGCCATGCAACTCAGTGACACATTTCCAGTCATTTCTTGAACACTTCCAGGGATGTGAGCCACTCCTCATACAGCTTACAAATGGATGAGTTAAAACTAATTTAGCCACTCTTTGGGCAGCCTGAAGGTACTGGTCAGCAGATACTGTAATACCACCTTCACATCACCTAGAACCTCATCAAAATTAAGATTAAAAATCCCCTCATCAAAATTAAGCAGGCACACTGACACACACCTTGCATCACAGATATGTGTGACATGGAAGGATGATGCTTCAAGAAGGTTGCTCAAGGTGGCAGTGGTCACTGAGGTGGGTGGTGGTACCCAAGTAGAGCACATTTGATGAATAGACAATTTCAGATCACACTGAAATGGGACTACACATGTACTGGATGTGCTTTTTTAGGCTACATAGAATAAGTAAATTAAGTCCTTTAGTGAGTAGAAGATTTGTAACACACATATCCTTTCCCCAAGGTACTGAAAAAGATGACAAGGACTGAGCCAATGCCAGTATGTGGTTCTAGAGACAAAATTCTGCCACTGAGCCCTGCCTCACACATGCTGTGACTAAACTGTTACTCACTTCACTTACCTAGGTTTTTTCACCCAAGGATTTGAAAAGGAAAATAATATCAATATGCCTTTCTAGTGAGAATCATTGGGTAAAGGTGGGCAAGACTGAGCAGTGTCGATGGAAAAGCAAAGATGTTAAAGTTTGAAGTCTGTAAAGTAGTTTGCTGTTGCTGGATCTGACCACATACACTAGCAAAAAAAAAACCAAAAAAAAAAAAAAAAAAAAAAAAAAAAAAAAAAAAACACCAAAAAAAAACCACACAAAAAAAAAAAACCAAAACAAACAAAACAAACAAACTAAAAAATCCCAAAAAAACCCAACAAAACCAAAACCAAAACCAAAATAAAACAAACCCACCCTATAATTTTGATTCAATGATAGCAGGGTTAAGAACAGTTCTTCCTTTAACAGACTTACAACTAAGGATCGTCTATCACTCCTTAGAAGCCTAGGGAATTCTTCACCTTCCTGCACTTGTGCCTGTGTTGGGAGAGGAAGGTAGGGGTTAAATGGACTCCTGTTTGCTAAAAGCATCCAAGAACAGCAGGAAATAATAAAAAAAATATCCATTACATGCAGATTACATAACTGCACATCAGATGTCATATAAAACAAATGGGGAAGTGACTAACAGTCAGAGCCACATCTGAAGTTGCTGGAAGTTAAAGCAAACAAAATGGATTATGCCTCTCATACTTACATGACTGCAAAATTTTTTGGAAATTCAATATTATATTATTCAGTAAACACTTTGGACATTTAATTTCTGCAGTCAGGCATTTTTTCACCTAACATGACATCGCAGCCTAAGATGAACCAAACAAAAACAACCCATAGTCAGCAGTGAGAAAGTTCAGAAATTTGGGTCTGGTATTTTCCTTGGCATTTCTTTGCCTGCAAATATGCAAACTAGAACTTTCTTGGCTGTTTGTATATACCTGCTAAGGACTGATCTTCCTCAAAGGAGAACCTGGACTTGTGCAGGTGCCATAACCAATATAGACAGGCAGTCTCTTTAAACATGGACTAGTCACACAACACTGCTGTTATTTGCAGAACATATTATTTATGAAAATCTGTTTATTTATAGAAGTGGTATTTCTATGAGCATGTTGACATACTGTGACCCTACTGAGTATTTATGTGTTTTTGGGTAATATGTTTGTATATTGTGACTATTAATGCTTAGTTCATCTGACATAACAGGAAGGAAGAGTTAGTTGCATGATCTCTTCATGTGAAGTTGTTAACATCTGCCAATCAGGAAATTTAAGGAAGCTCAAAAGCAGTAAGGGAAATGATAAGGGAAGCTTTCGAACTTGCAGCATTTGTTACTTAATACTGCCATGCAGTAAAACAAAGCTAACTGGCAGAGCAAAACTTTTACAGTTTTCTGCGTTTGACTACAACTACACGTTAAAGCGTCCTTGTTGCTGTGAACCAAAATCAAAGAAGATAAATGAGGAGAGTTTTTCAAGAGCAGGTATGTCTCTCTACGTTGTGTGTTGATTTTTTTGTGCCACAAAAGATTTTTTTGCAGGATAAAAATATTTTCCAGGGATTAAGTTAGGTACAGTCATATTTGCCCATGTACAAAACCTGGATTAGTGCCCTTTGAGTTTAAGGAATTATAGAGAACATTTTGAGGATTCTTTTACCTGTTTGATTAAAAGTAGAAATGTGTATATATCTAAAGATTTCTGCAAGATCCAAGGAAGACTATGAAATTTCTATTATATCTATTGCACTATTTGACATTTTTTATCTGACATCTGTTTTTCAATAACTGAAAGAAATGCTATTTTCTGTACCCTTTCTATAAATTACTCTAACTAGAAATATTTCTCAGCGGGGGGAAAAGGGAGATCACAAAATCATGGGATAGTTGAGGCTGGAAGGAACTTCTGGAAATTGTTTTGCTTAGAGCAGGGTCAGCTACAGCGGGTTGCTCAGGGCTTTGTCCAGTCAGTATCTCCAGCACTGGAGACTTCAAAGCTTTCCTGGAAAGCCTGTTGAAGTGTTTGACTACCTCAGAGTAAAGGATGTTTTCTTGTGTTTAAATTGAATTTCCATTATTTCAGTTTTTGCCCTTTGCTTCTTGTCCAGTCAGTTGTCACCACTGAGCAGAGCCTGGCTCTTTCTCATTCCCCACAGCTGGGATAACATCCCGCTGAGCCTTCATCTCTCTGGGATGAACAATCCCAGATTTCTCAGCCTCTTCTCATATACTAGAGCCTTTTTGCTGGACTGCCTCCAGTAGCTCCATATCTTTCTTCTGCTGGGGGTCCAGAACAAGAGCCAGCACTCCAGGAACATCTCCCTTGACCTGCTGGCAGCACTGTGTCTCATGCAGCCCAGGGTGGCCTTGATCTTCTGTTCTGCAAGGGCACGTTTTTGGCCCGTGGTCAGCCTCTGCCCTTTGTAAAATGCTTTCCAGGTAGATCTCAGCCTCTGCTGGTGCCAGGGGTTGTTCCTCCCCAAGCACAGGACTCAGCACCTTCCTTTGCTGAATTCCAAAAGATTCTTGTCATCCCATTTCTCCATCTTCTCCAGGTCCCTCTGAAGCAAAAATATACCCATACCACCCACTTGTCCCAGTTTTGTATCGTCTACAGGAATCAGAATACTGACCTAAAAACTGACATAATTGTATTTAGGCAGCAATTTGATAATAATATTTCATTGCTTGGTACGCACTGTATGGTTTTTATTCCTATTTCATGCTTCCAGGAAGGCTTAGCCCGTGTACTATGTTCTCCATATTTCAGCAATGTATCGGTTTATCCTCACATTACCCTATGAGTAAAATACAAAGTTTCCTTTCTGGAAGTGTGTCATGGACAAGAGTAATTTTCCTGGAGACATTGAAGCAAATAAGTCACTGGTCTCAGCTGACATTTTCTGGTACCATCCTGCACTCACAACCTAAGAGCAAAGACAATAGACTAAGAGGGTAAGAACTGATAGTGTTTAACTCAGTATTTAGTGCATGCTTTCTGTAGAAACCACTACAGGTTACCTGATAGTATTTTACTTCTGACACATTGATAAGGTGGATAGATTGAGTTTATAACAAACTGCCCTGGAGAGAGCTAGGGAGTGAGCTAAGAGTTGAGGGGTCTGGAAACCAGGTGCTTGAGTACCCCCCAGGGCCCTCCCCTGTGTAGCAGGATAGACACATGCTTCTGAGGCTGGCTAGGGGAGAAAGAGGAAAGAAGCAAGGCAGAAAAAAAATCATCCCATTTGGGCATTTCATGCTAATAAGTTCTATTTTGATGAAATATGAGGAAATACTGCTTACAGCAGAATATGTATGGTTCTTCTAGTCTGATCCTCCAAATATCACTCACAATCACTTTGACATGAGTGCTCTTTCTGATACCCTCAATACTTGAGGTGACTTTAGACCAAAGAGAATTTTACCACACCTGTCAGAAGAAGACCAGTCTGGGAGAGAGTGGAGGTCCTGGAGACAGAAAATTCCTGCCAATACGATGCTGGAGCCACTTGGCCACCGTACAGAAGGTCTGGATTGCTCAGCTGAATGGCTTAGGGCTCACCACAGCTCCTACATCACTCATCCTCTCTGCAGGCAGAGAAAAAACAGAGAACCTGGCTATGTGTTAGGGCATTCAGCTGGAATGGTCATTTCTTATGAGGAAAGTGAATGCTTACATGCCCTGCTATTCCCACTGCATGTCAAGTGAAATGTCCAGGGTGTGGAGACAATGATGTCAGCAAACATTTCTCTAAGCAGACAGGGCTGTGGATGATTACTACGGCAATATCCCAGATGAGCATTTCCTTGAGAAAGCATGAAGGGTACTTGCAGCATCAGGCTACAGTCATGTGTAGGAAACCTGAGGGAGGTTTTGAAAGAGCAGGAGTAATCAGAACAGGGAGAGGGAGATCTCAAGAAAAATTAAACAAATAAAATAAAGGAAAGGTGAGCAGACAGTTGCAAAGAATAGGAAAACAAATGCCTAGAAAAGCAATATAAGATGAGGCAAGGAAGGGGAAACTGTTGAGTAACTGAACAGAAGGGCCAAAATGGAGAAAAATATGATTAAGAGGCTGACTAGAAGGACAACAGGTCTTCAGGTTCTCATGTGCATTACTGAGGAAGTCCCTGAGAGCATGGGAAAGTGGAAATAACTATTGAGACAATATCTCACAGAGAATTTCAGGGCCAGTCCTCCATACTGTTTGTACTTGAGATTCTTCAGTATCACTTCCCAGCAGCCTTGGCCACATCCTTACTGTAGTTTGATGATCTACAAATATGGATGCTGCAAGAGATAAGCAGGTTACAGTGAAGAGTCTGTCTCTGTTGCATCCTCAGCGTGGTATACTGGCCTAGCTTGAATCCTGGGGACGTGATGGACATGTCCAAGCCAATTTCCAGGAAATGTTACATGACTTCTGAAAATATTCAAGACTACAGAATTACTTGCTTTCAACATCGTGGTAGGTTTTTGCTTTCACCACAAGTGGAGTCAGTTTGAAATCAGCATTCTGAGATGACTATAAAAATTAATATAGAAGAGCTGATTAGTAACAAAATATTACTATGTTTCTCTTTTTCATGACTTTTTAAGAATTTAATTCAGTTTTAGAATTATCCTTATTATTATCTGTAATCAATAAAATTGCTACTATGAAGTTGCACTGCTAGATAATGCTAAAGCAAGTGAAAATTTAACCAGAGTTGCCTCATCAAGTAGGAAAAAAAAAAAAAAGCTGGGAATAGAGAAATCTTTTCTAAAGAGTTTTAACCTTCTTGGAGAAAAGGAAAATTGTACATAGGATGAGAAATATATGACAAGAGCTGATGCCAGTGTTTGACTAGCTTTGCTCAGTCCACCATACCACATGAATGAACGTGGAGTCGCCCTTTGCAGGTGCTCACACTTCCTTAGTAATTTAAATTGCTTACAGTGATCTGGAACATCTGACTCCTTGGTTTCTGACACTGAAGCAAGATAAAATTTGAAGTAGACTATTCTGTATGGATGCAAACCTCTAAGACTTTTGGGAGTTAGGTAGTTTGAAAAGTGGAGACCCATTTGTGATAGCAAACAGGAAGAAATACTGTGGTGCCCTGACCTTGGCTGGCCACCAGCTGCCCACCAAGCTGCTCTCTTACTCCCCCTCTTCCTTATTCTCTACTTCCCCTCAGCAGAAAATATTCAGCCACTCCCTGAGACAGGGGGCCACAGTACATATAGCAGTTGCTTTGGAAGTCAAATGTCTGGACAAGAAATGCCTCATCCCATCCAAATCCTTCTTTCTCCCAGGTTTTATTGCTGAACACGATGCCATATGATATGGGATATCCCTATCAGCTGGGGTCAGCTGTCCTGGCCATGTTCCCTCCCAGCCTCTGGCTCACCCTCATCCCACTGGCCTCTGCAGTGTTGGTGGGAGGAGGTTGGAGCGACAACCCTGGTGCTGTGCCAGCACTGCTCAGCAACAGCCAAAACACTGGTGTGTTATCAACACCATCCTAGCTGCTAATACAAAGCACAGCATTGTGATGTTCACAGGGTCAGAAAGCAAGAAAACCTGACTTTCTGATGGTACAGTTAGTATAGATGTGTGGGAAAAAGTAATTCTCAGTCATGGTCTCTGCACTGAATACAGTCAGTGTATTTATCACCATGAGAGTCTGTGGCTTCTTTATCTCAAACTACTTTGTTATAGGCAGTATCGTGGCTACTCAGTTCAAAGAAGAGATGCATGAAGCACATCCTCTGCTTGGCTTTTCTAAAGAATATTTTTTTTAAATTAAGTTTTGCAAAACCAAAATATACTTCAACATGATTTTCGTTTAATTTTTTTTTATACTTTCATTTTTCTTTCTGAAGGTTTCATTATCTCTTTCCAGAGAAGGAAATGTGTTTGATACTCTTGGACCCATTTGTATGATTTTGTGGTACATGATGCTATTTCATCCCTTGCATGCTGACATCCAGTGTATGGAGTGTAAGTATGTTTTTGCAGATATAATCTGAGAAACAAGGTTTAACTCTTCATTTATCAGAGATACTTGCAATTAAACTGGCAATTGCTATCTTAAGCCTGACAGATACCATCCTCTGTGTTCAACAAAAGCAATAGCATATCCTTACTGAACTCATGCTGCAACACTTTCAGCAGACGCACAGGAATCACCTATAACAAATGTGAATGTGGACTGGAGAAAAACGGAACTGTCCTGGGAGAGCAGCAGGAATTTCTCTGAGTACAAATGTATCATCATGGACAGAGACATGGAATATATAGACACAGAGGTGAACTTGCTATTCATTGAGATAAATAATCGTACCTTTTCTCAATTTCACTTACTTGGAAAAAAAATGAATGTCGCAGAGAACATCTGACATGTGGCTGTTTGCAGTCTACAGCTTGATCTCTTAGGGGCATTTACTGTGAGATGAGCACCCAATGCATACTAAAGAATTGAAGTTCTGACACCAAAGCAGAAAGAAAGTGATAGCCTGAACTGCAGCTATATTGAGTCATGAGTAGGGATGTAGCTGCTGAAAAAAAGAAAGGACCTGCGAGTTTAAGTGAGACTTCCAGAGACTTTAAAGATTCATAGCAAGAGACCCCCCCCACAAAAAAAAAAAAAAAAAAAAAAAAAAAAAAATCCCAGAAACACTGCCATGGATTATGGTTATGTTAAGTTCTTCACTTGTTTCCCAGTAAACTGGATCATGCCTGTAGCACAGGCTATGTTATAAACCCACTTTATCCAAAGAGGAAAATGGGAAGCTTGACAAAGAGAGATGCCTTATTTAGCCTAGCAAAGCAGGTGGCCTAAAAATACACAGTACAAAATGCATCACATCTTTATTGATGATTATATGTATAACACCATAGACACTTTTTAACCCCTGGGCAGGTCAGATGAGGATTTTTATTTTGCTTACTCCTTTGATTAAATTTCTTTGTGACTCCCCTATGTATTTGCCATCTTCTGTTATGCCACTGGGCTACTATTAGTCTCCTAAAATAGCTGTGCACTAGTGTAGCATGGAACTCCTGAGCTGCAAAGCTTTATGTGTAGTTATGTTTTTGATCCCTCAGTTCCATTCTATATCACCCTTGAGTGCTAAAGGAGAGAGATAGCTCTTGAGCCAAAACCATACATATGTATAGAATTGCATTCCTGAGTTGCACTTCCATAGCCAGCCTCATCTGACACCAGAAGAGGAAAAGCAGGGAAATAAAATATCAACATGTTCTCTTTTCAGGTGGATAGTCCACTATGCAGCTTTCCAGCAGAACTACACATGCCTCGGCACAAAGGGCTAACCTTTATCATTGAAGTGCCAAACACAAACTTCTCAAAACAATGCAACTTTCTCCCTGGAGGTAATGTATACGGTCTGGCTAAGGTTTTATGCATTTCCAATCTTTTAAAGGTAAACATTGCCTCAGAAAACAGTTACTTACATAGTAGGTAACTATATTTTCTATTAAAAGCTTTTTTTTTCATATCTGTTAAAATTATTTGCTCTGTAATAAATGTCTCCATCATTCTGCAAGAGATGTATTAAAACAAATGTATCCATAAACGCATTATTCTCTTTTATACTAAGGCTCCAAAATGCTAATAAATTACAGTGGTTTAAGGTTGGACTCAAATAACTCTTCTGGCTGTTACAAATTAAGATTTTTAGTACTTTTTTATTGAATGCCTTTCTACTGGGCTGTTGATGAGTTTTTGTGACCCATTTTTCCCTTCCTTATCAGCTCAGAGTTCTCCACTAAAATTCTCCAGCCACCAGTGGTGCAGCAGCTGTGTGTAACTGGGGTATTTTAGACATGACAGAGGTGATGGATTAGCAGCTTTCTCATGTCTGAGCAGAGAAAATGCTCACTGCTCTTCTCTTCCTGTAGACTTGCCAGCACAAACATTCATGGTGACCCTCAAAATACAAGACAGGTCACATAAAATTTCAGTGTGCCTCCCCAGCTGGCCCTACTTTCCAAGTGTGCTGCTTCCCCAGAGGATTCCCCTGTTCTTCCATAAGGCTACCCACTTTACCGGGCACTGGAGAGGGCTGGAGTCAGTAGCAGAGGAAGCCTCCATGCCTTCACTGAATTTAGGACATATCACAGAAAGAAGCAGAAAACTGGTAGAAGGAGAAGATAGGAAAAGGCTGAGCATGCCTGCACAACCATGAGGGACCTTCAAAAGAAACGAGGTTCCCATTTCAATGTGATCCAGAAAAGCAAAAGAACAAGTCACTGTCACTCATATGAAAGTGGAAAGATCTAAGGACGAGCCTTCTTGATTAGAGAGAAGGAAAAAGTCCAACCTTACTTCTGAAAATCTCAGCTCTTTTAATCCTCTGTGTAAACATGTCAGAAGTGGTTTCCTGGGCATTAATTGCAAAAGGAGAAATACTTCTCTCTGCAGCAGCATGGATGGTATTAAAAGGCAATGTGCCTTCCTTTACTTGTGGAATGTTGCACTGACAGGTTTCACAGCTCAGAGACAGTGGAGTGACAGTAAAGTTTTCTTTCAGTTGTCATTCCTAACCCAAGCAATAACTAGCTGGGTTTGCAGGTATCTAACATACCTAAGCGTGTGCCATGATCCTCCAGCTTGGAAGAGTCACATGATTTTTCCTTATCGTGGATATTCCTGTGTTTGCAGGCATGAATGGGTCAGCCATTGAAAACTTCTCCTGTGTGATTTATAACATCTTCCTGATGAACTGCACGTGGCAGGCAGGAAGGGATGCTCCAGCAGACACACAGTATTTTCTCTTCTGGCAGAAGTCAAGGTAAGTAGATCTCTTTGGTCCAGGGAATTCTGAATTCTCATTCAGTACATCACAGTGCCCATGTTTAACTAAAATACTTTGCTGTACGCAGTGATGAAGAGGAGAGGGAATGTGAGCTTTACATTAAAGATGAAAATTGCAGAAATATGGGATGTATCTTCCAAAATGTGAGCATAGGGATTGAAAAAGCTTACTTCTTGGTGAATGGGTCTAGCAAAGACTCCCTGATCCAGTTCTATGATGAGTACATTGACCTATATAAAATTGGTAAGTAATTGAACATTTTATTTTATTACTGTTTTACAAAATAAGGAAGTGGGGAATTTTTCTTGAAAAGCGTATTAAAATAAAGTCTGTAGCTGTTGCTGGATCCTGCACTGCAGGGCAGACTTTGTTTCCAACAGTTGACAGATTACAGCTCCAAAACTTGGCTAAAACAAGCAGAGGCAGCCTGAAAAAACTGCTGAGACAAGAGGCATGGACATAGTCATGGATTCCAAGTAACAAAACACAATGGCCAGATTTTCAAGGCCACCTTTCTTAAGGGATTGTTTTACCATTCCTTAATCTCACACCTCTCTGAGAGCCACAAGAGCTACATGTCCTAAAACCAGAGTGAGGCTTCAGCTTCCAAATGAGGATGGCGTTAGTTAAATATGTGGGTACCTCTGTGAGACTTTAGGTGTGACTTTAAGCCCCAAGGGAAATCAGGTCACACTGAATCAATTATAGGCACTCCAATTCAGATGCCTTGAATGCATCATGAATAAGACCACATATACCAAAACGTCCTTCCCTTTTCCTATGGAAACTTGCATTGTCAATGTGAGGTTGGAAAACAGATGTAGAAGAAAATGGCACTCTGCTGATTTCACTACTGGATTATACTGAATCTCTCATACCTTTTCTTTACATGAACTTCATTTACTTCAGATGTCCAAAAACTGCAGTGATATATTCTCAAGTTTTGGAAAGGAGTTTTACTGCTATTTACCAGATAACTTCAGTTAGCACCAGCAGCACACAGTTGTACATCAGCTGCCTCACCTTCACATGCATTTTGCTGTGAAGGCATGAGTTGTAGCTGTTTACTGACCATGCCTATATTAATTATTCAATTTTTTTCCCCAGAAATACTCACTGCTCCATTAAATGTCACTGCCCATTGTACCAGAGATCCAACAGGTTGCATAATTACATGGCATCCACCCCTTACAAGTCATGTGGAAAACACAAAGTGTTTTCAGTATGAAATTAGCATACAAAATAAGGTAAAAACAATTTCTTGGTTTGTGTTTGCTACCATACCTATGCTCATGCATATCTATAATGTGTACATTTCTGACTTCCTTACTTGTTAATTTTTCTCTCATAAGTTTTGGTGTCCTCCTGCTACAGTTTCCCACCTCTCATGAGCTTCTGCAGCTCACAAGCTTACCATGGTAGCAACTGCTCAGCCACAAGACCACTACAGGAAAAATCAGCTAAGGGTTAAACATAAATATAAAATTGCAATAAAGCAACACATCATTAAATCTCATTTGTTTATTAAACACAAGACCAATGAGTTGCAGGCTGTTTGGATTATGTGGATTTTGGATCTTTCACACATTAATAGTATCTATCTTGATACCTATTGGTACAAGGAGCAATTGCAGTACATGCAATGGCAGCAATGTAGCTTTCCAGCTAGGTGGTGTAATTTGACAATAAGATCTTGTGTGAAATACTTATGAAGTTTTACATAAAGATATAGATCACAACATAGCAATAGTGTCAAAACACTTATTTGAAAGAAATACATGTTAACTCTTGTTTCCTGTAAAATGCTGTGCCACAGTCAGAATGGGTGGGATTCAGTGTAGATTTCTACATTTGGGAAGGAAATTCATCTCCTAGACTGACACCTTAATGCAGGCATCTGCACAGGAGCATGAATATCTCCTAAGGGTCAGTGTGCACATTAGGGCTCCCTGCTGTGGAGCAGTAGGTGCCTCACAGCCCTTGAGGTGCTGAAGGTACCAGCAGTACTGACATGGAGATGACAGCTAGAACCCACACCTTCCAGGAGGGGCCAGCAGAGGTAAGACAGCTAAAGCAGCACTACACATCTAAAGTTTAAGCAACTCGTTTGCACCCTGCTCATTCCCAGCACAGGCTGGGGACTTCCATCATGTCCTAAGCTGAAAGCACTCAGCTGACAGTGAGTGATGAGGAAATGCTAGTCTGCTTCACGGTAAAAGACATGCTGTGGGTGTGTTTTCTGTAATGAGACATTCCTTCCAGTTATACCTCTCTGACTTTTCCATAATGCTGGCTATCCTGATATTACATGTGAGAGATGTTTCCAGGACCTCAGCCTTTCAATGCTTTCTGAGATCATTGCTAGAAGTCACTGCTGTTGAATTTGTTCACTCGTTTTTGAACCTATCCTTTTCTTCAAAATTTTCAGGTTCTTTGACCAAGGTCAATGTTTGATTCCACTTAATTAAATTCTGATTGCATAGGATGTGTAAGCAGCTCTTTACAGAAAGCCCCTGAGCATGGATTAGTCTAACAGAGACTTTGACTGGAAGGAGGATAAATTCGCTATTCACATCAATTTTCACACACTGTTGTGAAATCACAGCTTCCACATCTGCTCTGTTTGTAGGATGATGTGATTGCTTGTGTAATTTGGATATGGATGAGAATGCACAGTGTGTATAAAAATACCCTTAGTGGTAAATACAGCTTCTCACATCTACTGACAAATAATTAATGTTTCCTTCCTTTTGTCAAAGGAAATGTAGGAAGACAAAACTCTGAATAAAACGCTGTTATTCTGGGACATGACTGGAAAATAATATCTGATTGATTTTTCAGTTTAAAATAACTTATTATCTTCAAAAGCAAGAAAATGAGAAAAATATAGAGAAATGTTTGATTAAAAAATAATAAAAATAAAGATTTGTCTTTCTTTTGCAGGATGAGCCCAAAGAAGAGAAAAAGCTTCCTCGTGTAAGTATTCTTGTCACATAGAAATTTGTGCTTTTGCCTACTTAAGCATATAAATACCAATACAGAAAATACTCTTATAGAACTACAGATTTTGTATCAAGGTAGCAATGAGAATTCAGAAAAATATGTTCCTGTGATATCTTTAAGTGTAAACTTAATACATCCCTTTTGGATGGGTTAGGCAAAACTTTCCACGCGTTTCACAAAACTTCATACATTCCATCTATTGCACAAATAGATTTTGTTCCTGACAGATGTGACATTTTGCTTACTAAAAATCTGAAACACTCTTTCTCATTGGAATAATACCACTGATAGCTCAGGACAGCTAGGCAAAGGGAGTACAACAATCTTCAAAATCTGGGGAATTTGATAAATACTGTCATTCTTCCCTCAACAAATGAGTGGTTTTCTAAGCCTTGGAAGAGCTTGACAGATTCCAGACTTTATGTATAAAGTATCATGAGGCCAAATATAAATTATCTGTTATTGTATTGTCTCAAGAACATGAAATCTTTTTAGCAATGGCAGACACCATCCACACCTTTTTAATCCCCATGAAGGTTGCAAGGGGAGTTTACAGGGTACTTCTCCACTTTCTGCTTTGTGCCTTTTAGATTCCTTTAGGGTCCACAAACAAGGACACCAAAAAAAAAAAAAAAAAATGTCCAAAAAGCATAATAAAAGAAATCAAAGACAAAATAAGCTTTAAAAAAAATTAACCTTCAAAAACCAGACAGTTTTGCTGGCAAGATAGTACATACCTAAACAAAATCATACAAATTATTTTTTTATAGAAACCGTATCAGGAAATTTACCCACCAACTTTGTTAATATTTGCCTATGAGGTGAAATGCAGAGTCTGATCACTTTCCTTTTAGGTAAGGAATGACAGATATGAATTCCAAAATTACAATAAGAAAAAAATATACACTCTGAAAATCAGAGCACGTGGAGAAAACTGTCTCGTAAGCTCAAATTGGGGGGAATGGAGTAAACCCATTGAGTTTGGTAAGACCATGATTTTTTTTTTTTTTTCAGTATTACCTTGTTTGCTTCCCTTTCTTCCTCACAGTCACGGAAATGAATAAAATATTAATTTTTACCCAATTACAAGGAAGGAACGGGGGGGATTTTATTAGTGTGGAGGAGTAGCTCCGGTACTGTGGCAGCAGAGCCTTTGATTAGCGGGGATTGTGAAGGCAGCAGTTACTCAGATGCCAGGGCTACAGAAGCAGACTGAGACACACCCACCCTTGACTTTGGTCTGCTGTGATGAGGCTGCCTCTCTGTTCTCTTAAGTTTTTATATGAATATCATCCCCTTCCTCCTGCATCTTTCTTTTCACCCTTTACGCTAATTTTGCTCTATTAATTGTTCTGTAAGTCTGTTTATTCTTCTCTTTTTCCAGAATTTAAAAAAAAAAAATCTCTAAACTTTAATTCTCTAAATTTTAGATATTTGAAAGGTTTAAAATGTATCAAGCCCATCTGCATTTTTGGACAAAATTCTATAATGAAGTCAAGTTGAAGTCCTTTAGTACATTAAAAAAATGTAGTGAAATTCACATTCATTACATCGTACAGTCACAAAGGCAGCTTTTTACCATACTAAAATATTTCTCTCTCTTGGCTATTTCAGGTCAAGGGAAAGATTACTTTATTTTTGTGATTTTATTTCTGATTGCACTTGGAACAATCTCAATTACACTTCTCCTGTATTGTCTTTTCAAAAGGTAAATCAATTTTTTTTTTCTCTAGACACTACTGACAGAGTATTATCTATATGAAACACATTCCTCCAACCTCCTACTTTCCTACCTGAAATCTGAATAATCTGATTATCAGTGTCATGAACTATTACCACAAGGATTGCTGTGGATGGCCCTTTGGCATGCAAAATCACTAAGTGGAAAAGGGGGAAAGGATGTTGATGTTATTGAGCGATTGATTCTACCAGATCCTACAAAAGCTTTTTTGTTGTTACTTTTAAGCATTTTACATCCAGGTAGCTTTGAAGGCATTGGCTGTATACAGTACCAGACAAGAGGGAATCCAAATTAACATATTGTTATTTTGAGAAAACTTCTCACTCAGTGGTGAAAGTTATGTCATGTGATTTATTCAAAGTAATTTATTAATAACGTATTTACTGTGACTCTAATAGCAAAATAAATTTTAATAACCCAAATGCTAAGTGTAATAATAGTTACCCACCAGTTACCCCACTGAAAATATTTTATTTCTCATTTAATTTGTAAAGCAATAGATATTCAATCTTGAAAATAAAAAAGTCCTTAAATTACACCACAAAATGTTTGTGTAAATTATATTAGCAGTATTTTCAATTTCTCCACAATCCCATTTTCTACCCAAAGGTACTGCAGTTTCAAGAACATATTTCCTCCCATACCACAACCAAGAGACAAATTCAATGCATTAACTGATGAAGATATCCAGGTATGATTTCTTTTCAATTCAGTCAAATTTGTTAACTACAAACCACAACAGGTCAAAGACTAGAAGAACTGACTTATAAAAATAAGTGTTAACTTTTGGTCCAAAACTAAATTTCTGCCACACAAGATATGCTGCTTTGAAACCTGAAAAGCTCTATGCCAACACTAAAACAAAATATTGTCCTGGACATATTTGCAAACATATTTTAAGACCAGAGTCTTCACTTTTACTGAGACCTGTAGTTTCTGTATGTATCAGCTTTACAAGGTTGCTGTTCTCACTTCAAAAATTACCTAAGTGAGGATGCATTTTCCATTAGCATTTTCAAACATCAATGGTAATGTGAATATTTCCTAAGCCTGACCTATACCCATGTAAAAATCCTGTCACACTTAGTGCAAATCAGCAGGGCTGGAAAGACTTAACAGTTAAACTTCCTCTTGCTTCTACACAGGATTTGCAATTTCAGTGTTTCCTGTGAATTGTGTTTGACCAATATACTGTAGCACCCCTGTGCAGCCTATTCTGTGTGTTTATCTAGCCTTACTTTTAAAAAGCCTTTTTAATAGCTTGGTTTAATGCACCTAAAATCCATTACTTTTTATCCTTATTCCTTTCCTGTTTACAGTATCTTACACACCTGCACACTGTCAACAGCAAGTAATTCTTCTGTCTATCTGCACACATCACGACAAACAGGCTTCAAACCATTCATGCTTGTCAAATCCATCCATTTGAGCAGTGGTTTGTATGGTGACTGCATAGTGAGGGGATGCTTTCCCTCAGCTGGCTAAAGCAAAGACATACTTGAAATCAGTAAATCAGTCATTAATTGCCTAAAATTCAGTGGGCAACACCACACATTCCAATGAAGATTCCAGAAGTGACACATATATTTTCCTTCAATTGTTTACAAAGAATCCCCAAATCTCTGACTACTAAAACTCTGTTTTGGTAACTATATACCAGCTTGCTGTCCTGATTAATTTGTCTTTGGTCCTACCACCTTTGGCTTTCATAGAAAGCAGGTAGGAGTATGAGTTAGATAGGTTTCCTCATACACCTTAAGCCATAAATACCTGGTATCTCACTTCCTACCAGGCTGCCAGAACTAAGGCTACAGAGCAGCAGCAGTCCACAATCCATCACATTAAGTAATAACAGGTAGGAAAGTAACAAGCAGGTTTCTGGAAAATTGCATACTGATTGCTTGCTTTTCCTGAACTGGAGTGGCTTACAAATTCCTGTGCAGATACACTACCAAACAAACTCAAATCACTCCACTACGAGCCAGAGGCCTTTGTGGATGAGGTCTGCAAACTGTGGCACAGGCACTTCTGTGCAGGGAGCAGTGCAGCAGCAGCACTTGCCAGAGTTAAATGAAGCCCTCACCTTGCCAACCAGTGCTGTGAAGATAATTCATATGATTTTGACATGTTTAAACAGTTCGATCTACTCTTAAATCCTAATTTTATTTTACTTCTCTCCAAACTCAGCACCTTCAACACTGATTGAATGCTGCAATTCTTCAAAGTTATTGAAATAATAACACAGTACAAAAAGTACATTTTCAAAAGCTCTCCTGCACTGAATACCACTCTCCCTAACATTTAGTGCTAATGGATTTTTGAGCTGTTTTGAAACCTGTAATATCCTTTGCTAATCACACATTTTTAAAGCTTGCATTTCCTCATTTTCCCTCTATTTACTCAATGACCTTTCACATTTTCTCATTCTTTTCTCCTATTACATAATACTTTTCCTGAGATCGCTGGAAAGGCTCATTACTAAAAATACCTAACTTTCTGCACTGCATCCTTAAACACTCATGGTAAAGAACTGACAATTTTATTTGCTTTAAGATCCTCCCAACCAAATCATTCAGTGCCTTACACAACTTGCACTCCTCTAATCCATTCTATTTTACTCATCTTACTACAGACCAATGGCTTTCTAGTCATTCTCTCCCCATATGCTTTCCTCACCATTACCAAGTTGTATCGCCTCTTGCCTGGAGTTAAATATATTCCCAGAACTTGCATGACACATATTTTGTGCATTTTCCTTGGAGAGCAGTAAAGTAGCCCAAAACACCATGACCACAAAGCCCTGCAGTGCTTTACCCATTCTTCAGTTTTCTTAGGAAGAATGTGCCCAGAACACCCTGGATTGATGTTCTGCAACGTACCCTCAGTATGACAGCAAGCTTGCTTTTTTAACCTGTTTTCCTCACCAGTACTATACCTCCTTTTTTTTTTTTTTTTTTTTTAATTATTTATCTTCCCTCAAAACTTTAAACTCCAAATTCTCTGAGTACTACAATCTTTCCTAGCAGCAGGCACTCTCCTAGAACTCCAGGTTAGCCAATGTAAATAAAAATGTGTGATAGCAACCAAAATATTTTATCTACATATCTAGCCAATGCCTACATATGGAAAATTCAGCCAATACTAACTGAATAAATTCCTTCTATTGTCTCAGCTAAGGTTATCCAGTGTCTAAACCAGCTTCTGTTCTTCCTCCTGCTAACAGCTAGTACTGCTCAGACATATTGAAACATTCCCTGTCCTTAGAACTGTTTTCTCCTGCCTTGCAATAATTTATTCAGTATTAAAAGACCAAAATACTTTGGTTTTTTGATACTTTTTTTGTTTTTTGACCAAGACCTTTGATACTGCTGAAACTGAAGTTCAGAATGATACCAACTTGTAGCTTACTGCATGGTATAGAATTTTTTTTCTCTTCAGACAGAGTATGTAAATCTACCAACAAAATGTCATACTGAGGAAATAACTACAATTGAAGAATGATCCAACTTTCCAAAAACACACCTGATTCCCCAGCATGAAAGAAAATCATGGATCCTGCTGACAAGTACTTCAGCCTATAAAAGAATATAATCATCTATAAAACTGTTTGTCCCCTTAAAATCCACTTAAATGGAGCAGATGTAAAATATGGGAGAAAAATCAGTGAAATTTGTTTTTTCCTCTGTTCAAACCCACAATTCCTGGCACCTAAGCTTTTCTGCAAAGACCTACTTTGAAAAAGTGCTTAAACCTTGCTAAGAGGTTCTTCACAAAGTGAGACAAGACCTCTTAACCAGAATAAAGCTGTTACTTCTTGTCATTGCTATGAAGCTTCTTTCCTCTCATTAGAATGATTTCCTGTAGCTTGACAGGCTTGCTGTATAATGCTACAGTAACTTTACTGTAATTTTTAAATGCCCAGTTATTTTCTAAAGCACAAACCAGCTATTTAGAATGTGTTTAAATTGCTTTGATCTTCCAACCAGTAGCACCAAATTACCCCAATACATGCAATTAACTTTATGCAAGGCAAGAACAGAAAATAAAATTATACTTGTCAGTTATAACTATTAATACTGGCCTGTCAGCTATTTCATGAGCTCGGTACTGCAACTGTAAATAAACCTTTGCAACACTGTGATCCTGTGCAGTTTTAGTATGTACTTAATTAACACAAATAGCATTGAAAGTCTTCAAAATAATCAGTTGTGAGAAATGAAATAAAACCTAACATTCAATAGCTAGATCTTATATGTAAAAATGCCTCACAAATGCATTTTAGTTTCTTCCTTCAAAAGGTGGAAATGCTATTTCCAATACCTTTTTAAAATAATATAGGCTTTAGATGCCAGTATTTTCTTTTACAAACATTGGATGTCTTCCTGTTCATACTTTTCAAAATGAATGAATGTCAGTGTTTCAATAAGACAGAGAACAAATGGTCGTTTTTTTAAAAGTCTCTTTTATTGTTTGCCTCTTACATCCCTAAACTGCATCACACACTGAAAATTGCTGCCGCATGACTAAGGGAAGCCATATATTAAAAAAGAAAAAAAAACCCTGAACACCACAAATTAGTTCATCTTGAATGTACAGCATAGGGAAACTGCAGTTCCACTTAAACTTTTTGTCCTGGTTTAGGGCAAATTTGGGATGATTTGTTTATTATCCTATTTCTTTTGGTTAAACCTTGTTCTGAAGGGGAGATTGGGTGTAGAAGTCCTGTCCCTTTCAGGGGCTGCTGAAGTAACTTCCACATTTGGTTTCTCTCCCAAAGCTTGGGCTCTCTCACAGGGAGGTACCCCATCATTATCTCTACCCTTGCAAGGCACTGATACAGAAAGAAACCTGATTGATGTGTTTATATAGACAAAGCATCTTCCCCTGCTCCCCAGATAATTAACTGGCAAGGTTAACACCAAATGACCCTCCTGCACCAGAGGGAGCTGCTACTGCCACAGGATGCAAGAACCACTTGCAGTAGGTACATGAAGTTTGCCAGGAGCCTGCGTACGGAGTAGCTGTGTAACGTCCTTACATTCACATACAGATGTTGAATGCAGTGCTTGTGCAACAATGAAAGGAAAAAGGTAAAGTACACTCGAGAGGAAGGTAATAACCAGCCAAAGCCAAGCAGGTAATTTAAATACTTCATCTTGAATAGCAGTATCAGAAGGCACACAGAAGAACTCAAGACAGCTCAGTCAGCCTTCAGTAAGTCATACAACACTTTTCCTTTCTCAAGATATAGGGAGAGCTCTTAAAACATGAAGATTAACACCTTGTTTTCCTCTACTGGTCCCTCCACCATGTCTTTGCAGGTTACAAAGTACAAAAGATTATATACACATGAAGAACGGCACATAGGTATTACATTATCTCAAAGAGCAGTTATGAGAAATTACTCCATCTGGTCTTCTGACCATCCCTAAATATCAGTTAATACTGAAGGCTGACCTACTTTGATCTATTATTTTACAGCTACATAGAAGCGCAAACATTTCCTCCCCCACAACCCTTCAACTTCACCTATTAGACTGCAACTCATTTCAGATTAAATGCAACCTTCCAGAGCTACTGACCACTGCTACAGATGAGGCCAAACAGTATCCTGGATGGCCCACTCAACATTTCTAACCAGCAGCAATACCATACATAGGTCACTCAGAAGTTGAAGGCATTTATTGGGTTCTTGGGTTTTTGCATGAATGCCATGATGATTTCCATACTGATTTGACAAAAAAAAATATTTGTTTTAGGTTGTTTTACCAAGGGCAAGAGCATTACTTTTTAACAGTCCTTGGTAGTTTGGGTTTTCCTAGCCCTACAAATGAACCCCCACCCCATAATTTTAAATCATAGGAGTTGTAAATTAATTTCTAAGAATCATGCAAAAAGCCACTTGCAGCAGCCCATCAAACACTATCAGGCACAAAGAATGGGAGTGGTTTCTATTAGTATAACCCATGCTTCCCCACCCTTCCTCCCAAAAGATCTCACATTTAATTATTTTTTAAAAAAGCTTATTTGTGTAAAGGTATCAGAGGACCTATTATCTGAAACAAGTTTTCAAATACAAGAGGCTTTTCCAAGGCTTTTATGTAATAATTTCAACACAGACCGAGTAAGTATGTTTATTGTTTTACAGCAGAATGCCCCAATTTAAGAACAAAGTTGCTAGATGTTCAGCTGTGCAAAATGGTACATAGTGCTTCAGTACAAGTGGAAAAGAACATGATTTGTTAGCAAATGCTTTCAAATACAATTTTATGGTCCTAGAAGATAGGACTTGAAACTGAAGACTGATCCACAGGCAAATGATTTTTTTCTGCCTAAATTGGACCTAACAACTTTGGACCCAGAACCAACGCTACTCATTCCTTACTGCTGTAAAGAAAAATTGTCACACTGAATTGCCAGATTCAGTGTTTTCATGCATGTTACGGAGAAGTGGATCAGTCCTCTATGTCAGTTTCTAGCCCCATCCAGAAGTATCATCTGGCTCCGATAAATAAGACTCACAGGAATTTCTTGAAGGTCAATGGTCCATAATGGTAGTTATTCTACATGATCTGCTCAACTTGATTTCCAATTCTATTTAGGCTGTTTAAATTACTTTCTTGAATTCATCGTACAGCACAAGCACGAAAGCACCCCCCATGCCTCTGAGAACATTAGACCATGCACCCTTGAAGAAGGCCTTTCCTCCTTCATCCCTTGCAATCTTCCGCCAGCAGTCAATTGTTCCAGAGTACATGATATCAGCTGCAGGAAAAGAGCAAAGAGTTATTCTTAATTCCTACTTTATCTCAGGTAATTTAAACAACTGCCCTGTTTCACTTAACTGCTTTGTGATGTCCCAAACCACAATTTAAAACTTGTAACACAATACTTGCTAAAAATATTATGCCTTCTTTTTCATACCTTTGTTTAATCTAACAATGCAAACAGGCAGGCCATTTTTTTTAATTTTATGTTCCATCATGCAAAGTCCTCAGCATAAATCCTGATAATCTCAGGTTGAGCCTTACTGCATTTCCTCATTTGAGTACAATATAATAAACCAGATTTATGGAACAATGAACTGTAACTCTGAGTATGGCTATTAGTAAAGAAGAACTTAATCTTGTTAAAGCTGTTTCAACAGCATTAACAGCTCTGTGGATTTACAGCCTACCTCCTTTGCGTCCTGACTGCATCATCATTCTACGCCGCACTGTATCGAAAGGATAAGAGACCACACCAGCCACAGCAGTCACTGTCTGGGCGATCATCCAGCTGATAACAATGTGAGTATTCCTGGGATCTGGGAGCATGCCTGCAGTAGAACAAAAATGGCAATTAGCTTTCTACCTCGCACACCCTCCTCTCGTTCAGTCTGCATGATTGCTATTTTACCAGCTGAACTAGTATGAAACACTGTAGACCCATACTCTCAACAAAATTGCAGCAAAACATTTCACAAACTTTAAACATGCTGAAGCTGTATTTGGAAGACTTTCTTCTCAGTAATCACAGTAGGTTACAATTTAAGCCCAAGCATTCTTTTTGGATTGGCATGAGAATACTCGACTATTCACTTTTAGTAAAGAAACATCACTCAATTAAGTCACTGTCCCTGTGGATAACATCACACTACAAACTAGCATCAATGGCTTATTTCCCCAAATGTCAAGCTTAAGAATTACTTTGCAAAAGCACTGCTCAGTCCCATTCTGCTAAACACACTTGGACTGGTCCAGTGTAACTTCAGTATGCACTGAACAAAAAAGAAATTATTCTAATTGTGTCTGGTCACCAACATACTCTCCTTGGACTGGTCCAGTGTAACTTCAGTATGCACTGAACAAAAAAGAAATTATTCTAATTGTGTCTGGTCACCAACATACTCTCCTTGGACTGGTCCAGTGTAGCTTCAGTATGCACTGAACAAAAAAGAAATTATTCTAATTGTGTCTGGTCACCAACATACTCTCCTTGGACTGGTCCAGTGTAGCTTCAGTATGAACTGAGCAAAAAAGAAATTATTCTAACTGTGTCTGGTCACCAACATACTCTCCTTGAACTGGTCCAGTGTAGCTTCAGTATGAACTGAGCAAAAAAGAAATTATTCTAATTGTGTCTGGTCACCAACATACTCTCCTGGCCTTAGGAGCAACTGCTTGAAGTACAAAACCAGTACTTGCAGGTAGGTTGCTGCCATTAACACATGCACAAGTTTTGCCTTGCATACATCAGTGTCAGGGATGTGGCACTGATATCCCCCTTCACTTTCACATGTCCAAAACCAGAGAATACAATTCTAAAAACAAGTTTTTCAGATCCCCTCTGAAATATTACCTTTTGCTGTATCATAGATCCCAAAGTAGGCAGCTCTATAGATGATGATGCCTTGGACAGAGACATTGAACCCTTGGTACAAGCCACGCACACCATCAGACTTGGTGATTTTGACTAGACAGTCCCCAAGACCAGAGAATTCTCTGTCTGCACCAGCTTTTCCAACATCAGCAGCCAAACGGGTTCTTGCAAAATCCAAGGGGTAGACAAAGCAGAGGGAAGTGGCTCCAGCTGCACCACCAGATGCCAGGTTACCAGCAAAATACCTCCAGAACTGAGTGTGCTTGTCTACACCTCCCAAAAACACCTGCTTATACTTATCCTTGAAGGCAAAATTAAGAGCTTGAGTTGGGAAGTATCTGATGACATTTGCCAAGTTTCCTCGCCAGAAAGACAGCACTCCTTGTTCCTTTGGAATACGCACTACACAATCGATGATGCCCTTGTACTGCTTATCAGCAGCAATCTGTTTACTCGCATGTTGCACCTGAAAATAAAAATACAAATATCGATCACTTGCCTTGACAAGTCCATGCTGCAGCTAGGCTTAAACCTGCTTCTACTATAAAACAAAGTTGCTAATTCCGAATGGCCATTGTTGGTATTATAAAGAAAAAGACTTAAGATTGCTTCCAAGCTTTCCCAGAAATCAGGACGTGGCAAAACAAGAACAGAAAACTGCGAGCAATTCCTCCACAACTTCCTGAAGGGAGACTGGAGCAAGGTGGGGGCCAATCTCTACTCCCAGGCAACTAGTGACACGAGAAGAGAACACAGCATCAAGGTTTAGGGGGAAGTAGGGGAGGAATTTCTTCAGACAAAAAGTGATAAGACTTTGGAACGGACTGCCTAGGGACTGGTGAAGCAACCATCCCTGGAAGTGTTGAAGCCTGGATGTGGCACTTGGTGCCACAGTCTACTTTAAATTAGACTACGTGGCATCAAGTTGGGCTTCATGATCTCTCTGAGGTCTTTACCAAACTGATTCGGTGAGGTACGAGGGCAAGTAAAGACAAATACACCGGGCACAGACGCGGGTGAGAGCCTTTACTGACAAAGCCGGGCCTGGGGAGGGACTCGCCTGAGAGAGCCGCGTTAGGCCGGCAGCGCTGCCAGCAGAAGGACAGGGGCTGGGGCGAGGCAGGAGGCGGCAGCCCCGCGGCCGGGCCCGGAGCGGCGGCGAAGGTCACTCGAGTCACCTTGGGGCGCCGCCGGGTCGCTCCGCGCCGGCCGCGGCCCGACCCCGCCCCGCCCGCGGCCCAATCGCGGCCCGGGCGCGCATCACGTGAAGGCCGCCAAGATGGCGGCAGAGAGCGGCCGCCCTCCCCTCCCTGCCGTGCCCTCGGCGCCGGGAGCGGGGGCGGCAGGAAGTGACACCATCGGCGGCCGCCCCGCTCGGCCCGGCCCGGCCCTCCCTCCCCTCTACGCCCGGCGTGGCGGAACCGGCTTCGGCTTCCCCGCCGCCGCTCACGTGACCTTCCCGCCAGCCGCCGCCGCCGCCTCGCCCGCGCCCTTTGTCCCGCGCTGGCCGCGGCCCCCGCCCCCGCCCGGCCCTCTGTCCTCGCCCGGCCCAGTGCCCACGGGGGCAGAGACGGGCGCCGCCCGCCTACCCTCTCTCGCCCGCGCCGCTGACCTGGAGCAAGAGCTTGACCCGCTCGATAGGCGCCACCGCCGTCTTGCTGATGGCAGCGGCGACGCCGCCCGCCAGAAAGTCCTTGAGGAAGGAGATGGCCTGGTCCGCCATGTTCGCGCCGCGCCGGAGCCGCCGGGAGGGAACCGCTGCTGCCGCTCAAGCCGAAAGGGCGGGAGCGGCCCCGCGCATGGGCTTAATGCCGGGCCGCGCCGGCCACGCCCCCCCGCCCCATTGGCCAGCCAGACAAAGGGGCGGGGCCTGAGGCGTAACGGCCCCGCCCGCGGCCCGCCCCCCGCACTCCGCCCCGCTGCGGCGCCAGTGTCGCAGCGCCGCGTCACCCGGCCCGGCCCGGCCCGGCCCGGCCCCGCCGCCGCCCCGGCCCGGCCCCCGCGGGCCAGCCTGCCGCTCCGCCCGCTGCTCGCACAGCTGTCCCCACTACGGTCGCCTTCCCGAGCGCCCTGCGCGATCGCTTCGTGCCGCTGCCAGTAGCGCCCGCACCAGCCTGCACAGCCCAGCGGGTCCCCGTACCGCCCGGCGCGCAGGCTCTGCAGAGGGATCTGGACGGGCTGGATGGACGGGCGCTAGTTGTAGGAGGTTCAACAAGACCAAATGCCAAATGCACTTGGGTGACGACAACGCCGTGCAGGGCTACGGACTGGTGGCAGACCGGCTGGAAAACTGCCCCGCGTAAAAGGAACGGGGGTGGCTGGTGACAGCATCGGAAAATGAGCCAGCGTGTGCCCAGCTGGCCACGAAAGGCAAGGGCATCCTGGCTGAGAGGACCAGGGCAGTAATCCTGCCCCTGCACTGCTGAAGCCACTCCTCGAGTACTGTGCCCAGTTCTGGGCCCTTTAATCCAGGAAAGACATGGAGGTGTTGGAGTGGATCCAGATAAGGGGAATGAAGCTGGTGAAGCACAAGTCCTGTGAGAAGCGACTGAGGGAGCTGGGGCTGGTCAGCCTGGAGAAAAGGAGGCTCAGGGGTGACCTTACCACTCTCTAGAACCACCCAAAAGAAGGCTGTAGCCAGGTGGGGGTCGGCCTCTTCTCCCAGGCAGCCAGGGACAAGACCAGAGGAAACTCAAGACTCAAGTTGTGCCAGGAAGGGTTAGGTTGAACGTTAGAAGGAATTTTTTCACAGAAAGGGTGATGAGACATTGGAATGGACTGTCCAGGGAAATGGTCTAGTCCAAGTCCCTTGGTGTATCTAAGGAAAGAGTAGATGTGGCACTTGGTGCTATGATCTGCTGATGTGGTTTTGGGTCAGGGGTTGTACTTCATGATCTGAGATTTCTTTTCCTACATAACTGATTCTGTGATTCTGATTCTGTGAAGCTGAGTGTGAGCCGCTGGAGCACTTTGGGGTGTGGCTCTGGGGGCCCAGGCAGTAGTCAATGAGCAGCACAAGCAAGTGAACTAGGAGGCTCTGCAGCAACTGCTGGAAGCCAGTCTAGGAGGGACAGAGACTTCAGGCACTGTCAGTTTAGCTCCACGCTCACCAGCCTCTGGGTAATGCTGGTCCATGGCATATCCTTGTTCCCAAGTTCTGTTCCCACCTCCTCCTTAGCACTGCCAGTGCCAAGGGTCCCATCATGGGGCTTTTCTGTATATCACTGAACTGATCCAAGACAATGGAATACCAAAGGACTTAGCTGCAGTTTCCTGTGGGACAATAGAGGGACAATAGGACAGGGTAGTTCCAGCTTCTTGTATGGGCACTCAAAGTTAGATGCTGTGAAAACCTCCTCTGCAGGTTGTCAGAGCAAGCACTCATGGCAGGGACTCCCGCCCCTACCAAGACAGGCGTGGTTTCCATCAGTAACTTTGCTAATTTTATTGTATGCTGAAATTGATATTTTGAACCTGTCAAACTTTTGTCTGAAATTATACCTATTCTTTCTAAAATGTGTTGAAATTGTTCTAGCTGGAGGGCATTAGTTCACATCACCTGCTTTCACTTTTAGTGGGTGTTTCCACTCAAAGTAAATAAGGCCAAACCTTTTTTTTAAACAGATGACTGGTGAACCACAAAGCTGCAGTAGCTGAGATGCCAGAAACCACTGCTTACACATGTAGGTACTTTGCAGGATTTCAAAATGAGAGCATGTCTCTCAAGAGAAGAAAAGGTGCCAGGCATAGTCTTTGTCTCTGCTCTAGTACAAGATATGTCACTATACTTTTTTTTTTTTTGCACACCAGAAGATCAAAAGTAAACTGTGTGCTCTTCTGAAGCATAATACAGATAGACTGAAGTGACTGCTGCGCTCACAGAGGGTTATGCACATAGGATGTTAGAAGACCATATTCTAAACATGATTTATGAAATGCTGTGGTACATTCATTCAGGGGGGAGGCACACACAGTGTGGTCATTTTTCCTTTTAAAAAAGCTCATAACTTAATACTCTCTTAGCACAATACCTTGTCTGCAAGACTGATATTTTGTTCTTCATAAAATTTTCTATTGATTTAAAAAGAACTTCATTTTCTAAGACTCTCAAGTATCATCAGTATGAACAATTAAGGTAAAAGGCACATAACTTGTAATGGGAAACTTGTTCAGTCTGTAGTTGTCATGTTCTGTTCAGCTTGGGAGTTCACCTGCATATGACTGGGGGAAATCCTTTTTTCTCCAGAAAAACCATGCTTTTTCTTCTGTTTCTTCACCTTTTTCCCCTCCTTATCTCATATTCTGCTATCCACTTTTATAAGAGCTCACAAATTAAGTAGGGCTAAAAAGGTGTGGGTGTTCCTGAAACAAACTCGGTGCCCTCACATTTAATCTCAAATTACAATCACAGAGGAAACTTGTGCTTTTATATAACTGCCTTTTTTTGGAAGCCTCTCTCAAAGCAGAGCAATCTGTCTTGACTCTCTCAGGAAGCTGCTGCTCCAGTTCTTGTTTCCAATCTTACACCATTGCAGTAGCTGTTTCCAGAGTTGATTAGAGTATGTTTATTTACAGTAGAAGATGTAATATAAAATGATACTAAAATGGATGGTGAGGGAGCATTAAAATGATACCAACCTTAACCTCCTGGAAGAGGGGCAAAGCAATGTGTGAGGGTCTAAAACTCTACTATTCTAACTCTAGTGTTCTCACCAAGTATGAAGAAACAGTGATTTTTCAGCAGTGTGAATACTGCCCTTGGGCTGATGACACCATTTGTGTCCGACACGTGTTCTGCAGCCACCGGATCTCCTGGCATCATTCTACTGAAGTCTAAAATAAATTTAATCAATCTTTCCCCCTTTTAGAAGTAACACCACAAAGCTGACATTTCTTGTTGCATTTCTTGTTTATGGTATTGATGGGAAGTTGAGAATGTATTTGGATAATTACAAAACATCAAACACAAGTATAAGACATCCAGACTACTGCTTAACACATTTTTTCTAGGTCTTAACACAGAGAATGACATCTAACAAATTTCCTGTTATTCTGATTCTGACATTTGTGAATCCATGTTGTTCCAGCAAAGCTTGATATTCAGAGCCACTTCTCTCCTTTCCCTCTGTCTGCACAAGCATGTTCAAAGACTGCAGCAGAGCTGTGCTCCTGCTCTTCTTTTCATCATCCAACACCATTTCAGCCAGCAAAATTGCACAGCCTAATTTAAAAACAAATGCATGCAACAGTTCTAATCCATTATCAGGCAAGAAAGTTTCTGGTACCAAGTAGAGGGGTGCAAACTACAAGACCTGAGTGATTTCCTTTATCATTTATGGATTTGCTCTGCTATTAAATCCACTAATCCACTATTCAATGAATAATCCACTCCTCTCACAAACCCCAGGAAATTCCCTTTCACAGTTTGGAGTGATCAAACACTCACAAGTCAAATCACGTTTCTGTTTTCAGGGGAAAAGGGGATGACTTCTGTAAACTTGGCATGAGGACCATAGAAAACAGTAAGACAGGAATAGAGTTGCATCTCTTTGAGATATATACTGCTGCTTCACATTCATATTGAAATTATGCCAAGCAGAGAGAAGCGTGGATGGCAAGCATTACAGAAGCAAAGGAGAAGTCAGGGTTTCTGTTCAATACATTCTGTACGTTTTTCCTGTATGACCAGATTTCTTTGTGGTGGGACTAACCTAAGGATGAAAGCAGAACTTAAATGATCTGATTTACAGAGTCTTCTTCTCCATATTCAGACCTGTGAGGGGAAAGGGAATCCAAGGGAGGGCTACTGACAAAAGCACTGCGATACATACTTGCCTTTTGGCCTTACACCAACTCAGATCAAAATAGCAGCAGTTCAGAATGATTTTATTATGAAGTACAATGTAACATTCATACCTTTCTGACCTTTAAGACAATCTCCTCAGAGCCATTCCAACTTGTACAGCTCAGACATTCAATAATCGTCAAAAAGTTTTAAAATTTAACCCCTCCTCATTCTTCATGTCAGGAAAATTTTCCTCAGTTATGCATATTGCTTAGAATCTTTTCAGTGTTAGACAAATAAATCCACTCCTTCTACCAGTCAGCAAAAGATATTCAGAGCAACTGAAAAACTAATTTTGTATATTAGTAAGATGAGCTTATAAATCCTCAGGTGACTGGGCTGAATCACATGATTGTAGAACACCTGAGCCTGAAACAGACCACAAAAGATCTTTTAGTCCAGCCTCCCACTTAGAGCAGGGCAGCTCTGCAATCAGCTCAGCTTCTTCAGGACTGGCTTCACACATGGAAGCCTCCAAGGACAGAGATTCCACAACCTCCCTGGACCATCTGCTCCAACACTTAATTATCCTGAGAGTGCAAAGCTGTGGTACATGACTACAGACACCATGCCCAAGGGAGTAATGCTTAGTGTTGTGCCTTAATCACAGAGTAAATGAAAGCTGAGTGGTAGCCAAACACATTCTATTCAAATTTTACAGGGACATAGTACTTAGGGGCACAGTTTTAAAGTCTGTGACAGTTACAGGTGTGCCACTTTAGGATTTGATTGTTTCTGACTCACACAGCTTAGAGCAGCTTAAGGAACAGCATTATGAACTTCATGAGAAACTATGAGACACATCTGATTGCCAGAATGAGTCTCTCTTCACATACAAACCTGTTAAGCTAAGAGCAAGCTTCATGTCAATGTGGAAAAGAAACATTTTAAATTTATTCATTTGAATATTCAGCCTTATCTATTTTAAATGTCTGTACAGATAAGATCAGTCAAAATTCCATTAACAGAAACCTTCTGCTAAGAATTAAAAACCCCAATGCGGTAAAGTCTGACATTTCCCTGATTTTGTACACCTGAAATGCTCTGTAGGAAGCCTGTTTCTCCTGATGAGTTGAGCCACTGTGGCACTTCTTCTTTACCCATTGGTCAAGGAGCAAAGTAACTCCTGATTAACTAACATCAGGGCAGATGCAACTCTTAACCTTCCTCATTAGCCCTCTCTGATTTGCTGAGGTTGGCGATTCAGTATTTGGCACAGCCTCTTGTACACTGGTTTATTGGGACTGCTGTTGTACAAGCGACAGGCAAAAACCTCACAAATGATAGAAAGAAAGCTAGTCTGAAAGTATAACTTTCATTTCCAGAGAGCCTTCTATTACACTTTAAAAAGAAAATATAAGTATCAATGAAGTATCAGGAAAGAAATAAACATTAGGAGAGGTGACATTTGTGACAAATTACTTGAAGAGACTGGATACAACATGCACTTCTCCAATTAAAGACTGAGGCATGAACAAACTTTTATTTTTTTATTTTTCATACAAGGTTTTATACATAAATCCTAAAACTCATCTCAATTAACGAGACAGAAAGCATATATGGCCATTCAGCCATATTCACAAAACCCCAGAAGTGACAGTAAGCCATATGAACAGCTCTCAGCTGCAGCCTGTGCAGGTAGATACTGTGGCTGGAGGCCAGAGGCTGCTGAAGTTCCTCTGTGACACTACAGTTACTGTAGCAACATGTTTGAAGTTTGTTCTGTTTTCACTTTTGCTTGCAGAAGAAGTGCTTAAAAAGACTATATATATGAGATGTTTTTGAGTAAAGTCCCACACAGCAGTGAAAAAGAGGACTATCATCTCCAAATTCAGGCAGATGGTACAGTATTAATTTTTAATTTCTGAAAAAAATTAGTAGTAACCACTGAATACACTGCAGAGGGGGAATTCTCTTTAATTTTAAGGTCCAAGAAAATGAAAGTATTAATGTAGTTCAGTACAAGCTTGCATTTTTAACCTGACTGGCTATACACAGCTATGCCAAGTCTAACTAAGCTTAATACAGTGTGCAGAAGAATTAGACATTAAGGTATTTCACATGCAGGAGTTTCAACCTGCCCCAGACACTTTTTAAAATGCACCGAATTCACTCTGGCAGAAGCTGCACTCCAACTTCTATCCAAGGCCTGTAACAACTGTGTTTCAGACAAAGGGCCAAAATGATCGTCAGCTGCCAATACAAGCTGGTTGATGATGGGTATATTGCACAAGGGGTGAAAATTCAGCATCCCAGATTGTTCCTGGGCACACTACAGTGACAGATTCTTCTTGAAGCACAGAACAGCATCTAATAAGTTTCCTGTGATCTTAATTTGTACATCTGTGAATCCGTATTTCTCCAGTAGCTGTTTATATTCTGAGCTGCTTCTCTGCTTGCCTTCAGTCATACTGAGGGATTGTAGCACAGCTACAGAAGGGTGCGTCTTCTGCTCATCAAGCACCGTTTCTGCCACTAGCAAGGCACTTCCTGCATTTCCAAAACAACCAAAGGTGGTTCTGTGTAAGTATTTTTAGCTTCAACTTAAAAGTGTTTTTTCAGAGGCAATTACAGAGGTCCCCTCAGACTGATTTTTTTAATGGTCTTCAGTGGAAATCAGTGAAAGAAGTTTACTTTCAATGATCTCTTCCTGGAAGCAACCATTTAATTGTCAAAAAGAAGGGAGAGTTTAGAGCACTGTCTCCAGAAATTGAGATCACTTCCTGCCTAGCGAGGCCTTTCTTAAACCCGGCCTTGCTTTCATTTGAACCAAACAACTCTTGTAAGCATCTGTCATAACCCAAACTTTGCATAAGATTAAGACAGTCACCCAAAATTCTTTCATAACTTATAATCAGGATTATAGTTTATGGGCTAGGCCTTATTTTGCATCCTCATCTCTGAAACAAACTTCAGATCTACAGTTGCATTAAGGAATCAGATGATCTTAGTGGTCAGGCTTTTCTGCTCCTTGTCTTCTTTGATCTTTAATACTGCCTGAATATGAGCCAGCAGTGTGTCTTGGCAGTCCAAAGGGACAACCGTCTTCTGGGGTGCATCAAGCACAGGATCATTAAATCCTGTGATTTAGTTAGATGATCACTAAAGAGGTGATCATCTCACTCTACTCCTTGCTAGTACAGCCTTGCCTTGAGTACTGTGTGCAGTTTTGGGCACCACAATATAAAATATATACATATATATATATATTAGGCTATTAGAGACCATCCAAAGGAGGGCCACAAAGATGGTGAAGGGTCTCAAGGGAAAGCCTTTTAAGGAGCAGCTGAAGACACTTGCTTCATTCAGCCTGGAGGAGATTGATGGAAGACCTCATTGTGGTCCTCAACATCCTCACGAGGGGTAATGGAGGGCAAGTACTGATCTTTCACTCTTGTGACCAGTGACACGACTCAAGGAAACAGCATGAAGCTGGGTCAGGAGAGGTTTAGTTTGGGTACCAGGAAAAGGCTTTTCACCCAGAGGATGGCTAGGCACTGGAACAGGCTCCCCAGGGAAGTGATCACAGCACTAAGACTGTCAGAGTTAAAGGGGTGTTTGGACAATGTTCTCAGGCACACGGTGTGACCCTTGGGGCATCCTGCATAAAGCTAGAGGTTGGACTTGAGGATCCTGATGGGTCCCTTTCAACCCAGTATATTCTTTGATTCTGTGTGTAATTTTGGGTGCCTCGGTATATGTGACCAAGATGGTGAAGGGCCATGAGGCCAAGATTCATGAGGTGCAGCTGAGGTCCCCTGATCTGTTCAGACTGGAGAACAGAAGGCTGAGGTGTGACTTCATCACCATGTACAACTTCCTCAAAGGGAGCAGTAGAGGGGAAGGTGCTGATATCCTCTCTCTGGTGCACCAGTGACAGGACACAAAGAAATGGAATGAAGCATCAGCGAAAGTTCAGACTGGACATTTGGAAAAGATTTTTCACCCAGAGGGTGGTAGGCACTGGAATAGGCTCCCCAGCTACAGATCCAGCACCAAACCTGCTGGAGTTCAAGGACCACCTGGATGACATTCTTAGTCATATGAACTAGTTTTAGTTAAGCCTTCAAGAAGCAAGGAGTTCTATTTGATGATCCTTATGGGTTACTTCCAACTTCAGATACTCTGATGATTCTATGATTCAAATGTAGTAGAAGGTCAAAGAGGCTGCGTATTTCTCATTGTATGTGTGCATAAAGTAGCATTGAACTTCAGCCAGTTTACCATATTCTGGACACTACTGAGATAGCAAAACAACAGCAAAACAAACTGCTGCTTCTTGATTTACCCAAAGAAACTTTAGTTGGGCTAATTTTATGTATAGAAATAAGCACATGCTTACTTAATTGATGATACAGGGCTTAGTAAGAAAGACTGGGCATGACAGAGAGTGGGGATATGATACAGTTATATGTGAAGCCTGCAACTATAGTAAAAGCTTATTATATAGAGTTTTATTTGCAACTTTGTTTCCTTCTTTTTCTTAATAGGTATTATCATAATGCAAGCCTACACATTCAAGCAAAGGCTACTATGAATGAACAAAAAATATCATAAGTTCATATTAGAAAAGCATTAGTCAGTGCTCATTAAAGGTACATTAACATGCACCTTTAAGTTCACAAAATAAAAAAAACCATACCTGGTCTGCAAACAGCTGATACCTTGCTTAACAGCACATGTATCTTTTCATCAGGCCAGTCATGAAGAACACGTGAAAGGATGTAAAGATCTGCTTCTGGAAGATTATCCTTGAAGAAGTCACCTGTTGGAAAACAAAGTTAGTACATTCCTACAGAAACCACAGAGTACATACTGCAAAAACAAGGCACTTCAGCAGAGTACAAAAGTAACAGGAATGAACAGGTACAGGTATGCCCTGATTTGCAGATGAGGAAAGTGTAGTTAAAGAGCAGATCATAGGCAAGAATTGTCTAAAAAAAATGGAGAGCAAACGTAAAGCAAGGAAGGAGAAAAAGTTCTTTGTAGTCACCATTTTGATCTTGTCTAGAAATGAAATACCTCAGACAAGCACATGCAGCCTCTGCTTCCAGTGGTATTCAAAAAATTACTAATTAATTCATTTTTAACCACATTCTCCAACCATTTTTTTATCCCCACTGTCTTGAAAAACACTATGTCCCCATTTAGCATGGGTGAACCTATATTGCCCTGTACTAAGATATGTTTGGGGTTGGAGTAGCAGCAAAAGAACCTGTTTGTTCTCAAAGATAAAAGAAACCAGAAGAATGATCAAGTGCTACATTTACCTGACACAAATGTTACTGGAGCAGTGTGCTGTCCTGAAGGCTGAAAGTAAGAGGTGTTTGCAATGACTTCTGGAAGGTCAAATACTGTGACCTTGAGATTTGGGTATAGTTGTACTAATTCATGAGCCAGAGCTCCAGTGCAACCTGTTAAGAGTTTAAAGAAGTCAAATCAAGTATTTTCTCCCAGAATTTGCAGTCATTTTTAAAGACAAGGCTGTATCTAACATTGTGAAATGGAGACATCCAATCAGAACCAGAGTAGACAGCTCAACAACTGACATGGGCAATAAGACTTCCTGGTTGATAGAGCAAGGTTTTAAAGCTTGTGGAATGCAGGCATGACTCCTTACTGACACAGAATTGCAAATGAGACCTTTTATATCAGTACCTCAGAGTTTTTCTGGGGAGTATCAAAATGTAAATGAAAAGGCAAATACTTCTATTAGTTGAGAAGAACACCTCTAACTGTTTAGCATTTTACAAAGCACTGATACCTGAAATTTGACAAACACTCTCCAGCATAGTAAAGACTGTCAGGTTCTGGACTCTCTGCACAAGTGGCAATGCTTGTACCAATACTGGGTTAATTCCTCTGAGATGCTGTCTACCTCCTCAGGCACTAAATAAAATATTTGTCCTTTATGGATCTTTCCCTATATAATAACACTTCCTCTGTGCATCTCCAAGTACAGGGTTTCCTTTAAAAAAAAGGATTGCTGAAAAGCAGAGTTTCTTCCGGTATATCACTGGTCTTCAACATTTTGATGGACATATTAGATATTAATAACTACAACAATACACAAAACAAACCCATTAGAAAAGAATCAAAACTTTTGTTTTAGCAGTGCAGTGTTTCAGGTTTGACACTCCGGTAGTGGTGGTTCACTACTTTCATTACTTTTGAAGATCTTGGATATGCCTAAGGAGAGCAACAACACTGCTGAAAATGGCACTCCCAGCCCAATGCTGTATCACCTGAGCCACTATCTTCTTTTCTGTCTTGAATTCTGTAACTGAGACAAACATTCACTAATCTTAAGCTTTTCTAATACCATTTAGGTAACTCCGCTTTCAATTAGCTGCACTGTTCTTTTATCCTGACATTGCAATATCAGAAAAATAACACTAGATAATATTACTGCAGTACTAGTAAAAAAAATATACATGTCATTTAAGCAATAAAATGTGGAACTGAAATCAAGCTTTTCCCTTTAATTTGTATACAAGTTCAATTACAAGCAATACCTCCTAAATCACAAGCAGATTTAAACTGTGAAAGGTCAAATGCTGTAGCCACATCTCTTGCTGTCAGGCGAGCAATGCTGTGCATGGCAGCCATAAAACGTTGCTTTACCTCCTGGCTGTGATAATAGTCCTAAAAGGGGGGAAAAGCAGTGTAATTAAAGTTTATTTTCATAGTTAATTAAAACTATGTACAACCAAGGCAGTCGGTGAACATCAGAATTCCCAAAATGAAAAGGTCCATTAAAAGTGCCACTGACTATTTGCTCATCCAAATCCTTTGCTGCAGTGATAAGCAGAGTTTTGCATCCCCTCAAGAATTCTGATCACACAGACATCTTGAAAGGACAGATTTAGGAGAATGAAAGAAAAATTCTAGTGCTCCTTCTTGATATCCTCACAAATTGCTTTCATTTGACCCAAACATTTATTCTTCCATGATGGAAAAATAACTAGATAATTGCACCATACCATAAATCAGAAACTTTTTAAGTTAAAGGTCGTTCTGTTTTTTGATTAGGGAACAAGGAAGCATACAGTAGCAGAATCTCATACCTTTACCTTTTCAAGGACACATACACAAATCCCTTTATCTTTCACTTTTATACAGATTTCACCAGTTATGGCTGGCTTTGCAACTACCATGAAGTGGAAGTATCTGCAGGCTGTGGTGTGCACAGTGCCATAGGCAGCTCATAGATTCTGCTCAGGCACAACATCCTGTACACATATGGAGCCCAGGTCCAAACTGGATACAAGCATCACCCAAGCAAAGGTGACAACCCAGATGTTTAACCAAGGATGAGCTCCCGTGGTTAATTAAACCACTTAATTTGTGTATAAATTTAGACTTCTACTGCAACAGCTATCCTAAAGCAAAGTATTTTAACTCCCTTTAAAGACCTTTTGAATGATTTCCAATGGAGTTTTTGTCCTCCAGTTATTTAAGTACTAACATGAAGCTAGCAGAGCTTTTAAGTCTCCAGAAGTCCTTATTTTGTTCCACTGACTATACATGAGGGATGTAGACATCTCTTTCAGGAGACTGCCTTCATCACCATCTTGAAGTTTAATACAAACTAAAGACCTCAGGACGTAGTCTGAAGTACAATTTAAGTCAGCAGTCCTGTCAAAGACTGCTCACACTACCAGCTCTCTGCTTACACAGGCACAAATATTTATGCCTCTCAACCTACTTCACTAGATTGGTACTGACAAGTTAGGCTAGTGACACCTCTAAGTGATTCTCCAGTCTGATCACATCCACTTGGGCTAGCATTGGAAAAGGAATACCACAGATTGAAACAGAAGGATTACAATTTTATCAGTAATAGGTATCAGCTTGAAGCTTATACAAAACTACAAAACTTCATAAAGGAGATCAGAGCCCTTCTCCACTGCATCAACACAAACCAGCTTTGACTACACAGCACAGCCTAAACTGGATGCACATCACAATCAACTGACTGGCATCCAACATGGAAGGAGTACATGTGTAAGGTACCATCTGGTGTTATAGAAATGACACAAACATAAATTAATCAGGCCCAGAGGTTGTTCTGAGAGTGTGTCAGTGGGATGGGCAACACTTCATCTGGAGAATTTTTGTCAACACTCCAATTTCCGAATATATTCTGTGATTGCTCCACTACTTCACAGCCTAAAGTTGAAGGGAACAGAAACCTGAGACTGGTGAATTGCACTGTGTTTCCACCATTTCTGAGACTGACAAACTTTATCAGACAGCTCTGTCTCCATTTGCCCCTAGATCAGTTCTGGGCTCCTCACAGCTGGTTTTAATACTAATAAGAGTTTATATTACCTTAAATAGATCATCTGCTTTCTTTCCAAAGGCTCGATGATTCTGCCTGCTCCCTTCTTTGACAGCAGACTCCAAGTTTGTGAAGAGAGGCCAAAGGTGGTCATTAGAATGGATAATGTAGCCATGAAGGGAGTATTTACCATCTGAGGTCAGGTAGGTATTTGCTGAGTCTGTATTACTGTAACCTTATGGGAAGAATAGAGTTGTAACCAGCTTAGTTTCAGTACTTTGCAACTGTTGCTTAAACTCTGAAGGCAAGTTTCCCTGCATAAATAACCAGTAAATCCTGATCATATGATCTATTATTAAAAATTTTGCACAAAAGTAATTCTGAGTCTTGTTATTCCTAAAGGAGCAAGTACTTAGTTTCAAAAAAGAATTTAAATGCTGGAAAATATAGATACACACCGATTTATTTTTTTTAATTTTAAACCAGAGTACCTCAGGTACCTAATATTCAAGGGACAGTATTAGAACAGTCATTCCTCATTCTTGACTGTATTTTTGTTTAGATTATGGCTGCTTCTTCCCTGAATTCAAGCTTTCTCCATTTTGTCTTTAGGTCTTCTTGATTTCCCTTGTCTTTTAACAGTTAAAAAGACTCCTTTTATTTTCTTCACACCTAACTATTTCAAGTCTTACAATGTAAATGATGCACATGGAAACTTAGAACTACATAGTGTGGACTGAAAAAGTTAAACCTAATTCTGACTCCCCCATTTACATACATATTCATGGACTGATTCAGTTAGGAGCACTAAAGTTTAAAGTGTTGTCCACAAAGAGGGACAGATTGCAGAACTCTCCCTATTAAAAGCCTGATCCTCTGCCGAAGACTGAGGGCACTGCTGCAGCAGGAAATGGAATTTGACGGTCATTTTAGATAGAAACACAGAATCACTTCAATGGAAAAGCCTTCCAAGGTTATCAAGTACAACCTTTAACCCAGCACTGTTAAGTCCACCACTTAACCAGGTTCTCAAGTACCACATCTACATACCTTTTAAATACCTCCAGGGATGGTGACTCAGCCACTTCCCTGGGCAGCCTGTTCCAATGCTTGGAAGAAATGTTTCCCAATATTCAATCTAAATCTCCCCTGGCATACCTTGAGGCTGTTTCCTCTTAGCCTGCTGTTACTTACTTGTAAAAAGAGACCATCTTCCACCTGGCTACCTCCTCACACTTAGCTGTGGAGAGCAGTAAGGTCTCTTCTGACCCTCCTTTGCTTCAGGTTTAACACCCCCAGCTCCCTCAGCCACTCCTCATCAGATTTTCACTCCAGATCCTTCATCAGCTCCATTACCCTTCTCTGGACATGCTGCAGCACCTCAGTGTCCTTCTTGTCACGAGGGGCTCAAAAGTGACCACAGGATTCAAGCTGTGGCCTCACCAGTGGTGAGCACAGGGGCACAGTCATTGCCCTGGTCCTGCTGACCACGCTACTGCTGATGTAGGCCAGGATGCTCACTGGCCACCTGGGCACGTGCTGGCTCATGTTCAGCTGCTCTTGAACACCACCATGTCCTTTTCCACTGGGCAGCTTTGCAGCCACTTTTCCTCCAGCCTGTAGTACTGCATGGGGTTGTTGTGACTCAAATAGAGATGACAGATCTGAGCTACTACACTGTTCCCTGGGACTGTCCATGCAACCTTTTCTTAGAAATTCGGTCGGTATTATGTCCAGAGAGCAAAAACAATCTAAGGTTTCCATAAAGGAGACTTGAATGTGTTCATTGCATAAAGTCTTCCCCCACTTGAAACAATTCCAGCTACTAATAATGAAAGCAAAGGAATCCAACCCCCTCTGCCCCAAATAAAAGTTACCCACAATATCAAGTCAGAACCTGTGACCTTAAAAGCATCTCTTCCAGTTTTGCCTGTCTTTTAGTACCATATACAGCTGCAGGGAGGGTAAATTAATCACCTTGTGGTGTTTTCTCCAGTAATCCAAGAGAAGCACATGCATCAAGGAGTCTTTCAGTTCCACATACAGAGGTTCCAACATCATTTGCAATATCCACAGCCTTCATTGGACCTTTATCTTTCAGATTATCAAATATCTTCAGCTTAGAGGCTACAAACAGAGCCTATGTGTAGGCAAGAAATTGTTATCATGCTGTGTTTAAAAGACTGCAATCAAAAAACAAAAGAATTATATTGTTCGCCTAGAATTATTCTACACATCTACTGTTAAACTACTGCAACACAATTTAACAGACCTCCTAAAAATTGCTTCCTTCCTTCTCAAAGGGCTTCAATATCTTGGCCAAGTAACAATTTTTAACAATGGTGTTCGGGAAAGAAGGGAGCTCACAGTATTCTGGAACACAGCCTACAAATTTTGTATGAAGACACTTTATTGAGATATTTAGCACTTGCCCATCTATACGGCTGTTAGACATAACAGAACATTCTTAAGCATATGAACCAATTCCAAAATTTGATAATAAAACTATTATTAAATAATTATTAAAAATTAAATTTGATATACCCAAAGCATAAGAAACTCAAAACTCTAAGATAATGTAACCACTAAGATAATGTAACAGCTTCAGTTGCCAAAAAACAGGTCTTTATTTTATTAAAATTAAGGAAAAAACCCAAAAACGTTAGGAATAAAACTTCATAGGACAACTGTACTACAGGCACACTTTAACAGGGTGTGTACACATGGAATGGGGACAAAAGAACAGCTAGTGCTTGATGATGAAGAAAAGTTCATGGGCAATGGCTGCCTTAAATTGAAAATCTTAGCTGAACTTTTTTAAAGACGTGCAAACCAAATCAGAGAGTAAAGTTATTGAGGTATGGTAATATATACCTTTCCATTCAAAATTAATTTGCAATTCCACAGTGTCTGTATTCTGAAGCAGGTAAAACACCTAAAACCAAGGAACTTATGGAGAGCACAACAGTGGAGGCAAATGCAGAATCACAGAATCCATTTCCTTACAACTGCAAGCAACTATAATGAAATTTAAATCTAAAGGTAATCAAGGGAAGAAGGGCCTTGACATTCTGCTTAAAAAAAATAAAGGGAAAAAAAGAGATTCTTTGAAAGGTAGGTCTGCTACTGTGTGTATTTATATTCTATCATCTTCACATCTTTTTGTTCTATTTTATAACATCTTTGTTATTCTAATAAGAACATATAGCTGAGATTTATTATAATTCAGGCTTTCACAATACCGAGCCAATTATATCTAGTTTACAACCAGATGGCTTCCGAGACCTGCCCAGTCTTTGGACTGATGCCAACTGGAAACTATTAGGACAGGAAAAAGAAGGTGAGAAGATAAGGCAGAAAACTTGGCTGCCCTACCTATTCAGTAATTCTCAGTTCAAAAAAAAAAAAAAAAAAAATTAAAGAAGAAAAAATGTCAAAGATCTGAGTACAGATCAGACTATGTAAATTTGAAACACAGAAAACTTCAAACTTTTTAAACTTGTATGTATTTAACCCTGATCCCTCCTGTTCTGAAGCACAACAGTTCAGAGGAAAATAGACAGCAATACCTTCACATGCAGGAGATTTTACTCTGCTTTATAAAGTTCTTGAAGAATCACTAAATTCACCCAAGAATCAAAATGAAAAAAACTTGAGAGTTTTTGCGGAAATAAATGCTTCTGTGTCCTTATACCTATTCTGCACATGGAAACATGATGAGTTTTGTCAGATCCAATTTATTACTATTGATAATTAATTTTACAAAGATCCATGAATTGGGAAAAAAAAATCCCACTAGCTCAGCATGTGATTCAGTACTTGATAGTATGACTTTATACTGGAGTAATGAGAAAGTAAAACTCTTCCTTTTAATTTCCAGCCTCCAATGTCTTTCACTGCACAAAACTCTTCAGCATCACATCACTGTAAATTGTATAAGTAATATACAACCACGTGCTGATGATTCTCTGTATTTTTATTTAAATTGAAGAAACGCTAAGCATCATCTCATCCATTCAAATACATCACTCCCTATAGGTACACAAGAAGTTCCCAAATGCAGCAACCTCAAAGCCACTTTATTCCAAACCTCTCAGGACAGCTTTGTATGCCTGCAAGCAGCACGCCCACAGAACCACACCACATGACCACACTACAGTCTTCCTTCAGAGCTGAGCACAGCTCTCCACTGTTTCAGCAAAACTATTGTTCACTGTGTGCTGTGCCCCCCTCCATTCATCTCAAAGTTGATGGATCTTTAGTTCCAAGTTTGCATTTCACAGCCACTTTAGCGCTTTTTTCCCACCTCTTCCTAAAACACAAATAGCTTGATGGAGACCAGTGATCTATTAGAATGATCACTGTTCATTTCTTCTTCCCTTTCTTCACTACTGTCTTTGCCACACTGGAACTATGTAGAAAATTTGGGAGTACTAAAAATGTCCAGCTATGCATTTCCCATCATGCCTGGCTGAAACACAGAGCATGTGACCTTGTTTGTGAGCTGTTATGAGTATGCCTCCATCAGATACAGCGTGGATATTACCAGTTAAACACATCCAGAACATGAAACAGGTTATTAACAAATAACATTCTGACAAGGCAATAAAAATTAAGGCCTTCCACAAAATTCTAAAGCAAAGCATTAAAAGTTACAAAGGAAATATAATATATACAATTCTTGTCACAGTTTTAAGTTAGGTGAGTTAACCACATTAAATGCTTTCTTTGAAGAGTATATAAATTCCAGCTTAGTTGCGCTCTTCTGATCAGTAAAAAAAGAAAAATCTGCAACTTCTTTTCCCTCTCAGCTCAAGAGATAAAATTATCCAATAGGTAACTGAAATTTCATAGAACACATAAAAACAAATACAAAAAGACAAACCCAGCAATGTTTGCACTGCACCGGAAGGTTCAGCTATCTTAAGATTCTCCAGAATGTCAGTGGTCCTTTTTTACTAATTATTAATACATTCATTCGCCAGCTGAAGTATTTCACAATACCTGTTACATACCTGAGGTCCAGTGAAACAAATGTATCAGACAACAGTGTAATGAGTAGTTTTATTTTTCCCTTACCTTTGAAGCTCTAAAACCATCCATCAGCTCTAGAATTTTGGATGGAAGTTTTGATGCACTCTGTGACACTCCATTCTGATTTTCCAAAGGTACTGTAAAATCAGTTCTGACAGCAGAAGTGTTATGAGAAGTGTAAGCAGCTCCTGAGGAATGCATCCCACCGCAGTCCAACTTACTACCAACTTTGTGCTCTTTGAAATTTGAAGATTCACTTTCTCCATCACTTAGGTTCTCAAAAGTGTCCACAGAAGGGATAGAGTCATACTTTTTATGTTGCACGTTATGTTTAGAGGGCGGATAGTACAATTCTGCTAGCTTTTTGCAGAAGTGATTCAAAGGAAATCCCACCACATTCAAGAAGTCTCCATGGACATACTCAACTAACATTCCACCAAGGGCCTGGATACCATATCCACCAGCCTTGTCCCTGGGGGAGAGAAAGCAAACAGAGAAATCTGTAACATAGATCTAACTAAGGTTAAGAGTAGAGGTATCACAGAAGACTAATAAACCACCAGTACTGCAGAGCCTGGCATAAAGACTAGTACCTAAGTTACAGGCAGATTAAATCTACTAGGTAGGCTCAACACTTCAATTTGTAAATCACAAGATAAATAAAATGATCAGTATTTAGACTAAAGGTGAGGAGCCAAAGGTCTTGATGCTTCAGTCAGTTCAAGTGCAAGAGTCACCTGAGCAGCAGGTGACTGCAGTCAGAGTGTTGTCATAAGTTACCAAGTCGTGGCTACCAAAAACATAACAGTGTCACCAAGAGCAACACTGCCACTGGGTCACCAGATGCACACTGACCCTCACCAGAGGCTGGAAAGCCTTTGGGAATGTCAGGTCCCAAAGGAGCTCAACAAAGATGACCTTTTAGACCCTTTAGATGATCACAGAATGCATCTTGCAGACCTCAGTCAGAGGAATACTTAAAATGAGGATTGGGAAGACAGGATTTTCTTGGAAAATAGCAACCTATTCAAATGAGATCCACTACTCTATTTAGCCCTATCCATCCATCTCTTGTGCAACCATCTGAGATAGAATAGAGCTGTGGCTCACAACACTGTGCTCTTAAGATGTCATGGTAATACTGGTAATTTGGCACAGGAATGTACGTGCACAGAAAATAACCTTGGAAATCTAATTTGTCTTTAGATGTAATTATGGAAATTCCACAGACTGGCATGGAAATATATACAAGTCAGATAAGCTGCAGCAAACCCAACAATTTTACTGTTCTCATACAAGGAACAAGGCAGTTAAAAGTATGTTTCCTACATAACAGCAGAATCTGAAAGCCTATGTCAGCAAGCTTAGAAACCAAAGGTCAGTCAGTCTCAGATCTATTAACTTAAGGTAGCATAAAAATACACAAACTGCTTGAGAAAGAAGGTTACTACACAAAAAAAAAATTGCTAATTTTTTCATCTTCGATTTGATCAGAAACAGCTCTTTATTTTTAGTACTTACCTCCAGATTCCCTTTCTAATAGCATGCTAAAACAAACAGAGGAATCAGTATACCAGCAAATAGGATTTTCTGAATTGCTATAAACTGTGGAACAGGAATTCTCCTTTAATCTTGAATTGTAAGCACTACCATATAACTTTGTCATTGGTTAAATTATTTCTTCTTTACATCAACTAAATTAGGAATATTATAATAACTAAAATGTCTTCTCATTTTTCAATGAAGTTATAGTTATTTTGGTATATGCTTACAGGTAGGCAAAATCCATTATAACCATCAAAAGCAGCAGTATCATACTCCCAGCAAGAACATTAACAGAAATGGCTATATATTTATTTTTCTACAACATTATATGTTCTGGGATTGGATCCTGAAAAGAACATTTATATTCTGTATTTTATTCCTTCACAGTAAAATGTGTAACTGTAGAGCTGAAGGCTCTGTCATCACCTCCTTCCCAGACTGCAGTAGAGTCCTTTGATTTCACTGCCATCAGAGGAGAGCTACTAAAACCACATAGGATTTTCAGGCTAGCAGCTGTAAGCAGAGATGGATAAAATTGTTCATAAGGGAAAGATTACAAAATAAAAAGCTGGGTCGAAGTCTACCCATTATATAAGCCCAAACCAGTTAGGATTACTGTGGTACAGCCTTCTTTCTACAAGATACACAGAAAAAAAACCAAAGAGACAGTGCCTGCAAGTAGAAAGAGGAATAGGAAAAAAACAAAAAGCAAAACATCTTTCTGAAGCCAAAATTTGAAGGTTTTTATAGCATCATCACAGACTACCTTGAGACAGCAATTTCCCCTCCTTCCTTACCCATACTTTACGTTAGCTATGTATTTCTACTATTATTCTGTCACCAGTGATTGACTTAAATACTATGCCAATTTTCTTCTTGCAAGAAAAAGATTCAATTTAATTCTCAGGAGAACTAGTAATTTCTCTTTTATTTTTTTTCATGAGATTATTAAGTCTTGTATTATTTCAGAAAATTATTTTACCATATAATTTTTTCTTAATAAGGAATGGTCACTTTTTGCTTAGAAAAACCTGTATGCATAGAATTGTGTGACCTGTATGAGTGGACATAGAGGAAGGAACAAAAATAAACAAAAAAACTGCGGTGAGATACTTCTTACCCTTCTGCAAAATTTATAGGACACTGTTTAGTAGTTCCTTTGCAAAGTCAGAGTAAGTGCTTTGTATTATATACACATAATAGGAACATATATAAACACGATTATATAAACAAAGATCAATTGGTTTCTGCCTCAGAGAGTAATAAAATACATTCTCTGAACCTGTGGTCCCTGAGAAACCCTTGATGTCACACACCATTTTTAGGGGAAATGAACAGAACAAACCAGCACTGCTCACAAGCTGTTTTGGTGCAGCAAAGTACTGCTAAAGCTATTTGCTTCCAGAAGAAATATTCAGAATATCCCATAATATTTTTCAACCTCATATTCTTCCTAAAAATCCATGGTCATTTCTCCTTCAAACTGCAGTTTTATGGCCCACTAAACCTAAACCTCATACTAACTAGCAGAGTAAATATCACCTTCCAAAAACCTACGTAGGAATTTATTACAAGCTGTAGTCCCGCCAAAATACTCTCTCCCTATAATCCAATTTAAAATCAGTCTATTCAGTAAGCTGTGAACCTCACATATTCACAAAGTATGCCTCATTTACACATAAGCATTGAAGTATATCCAAAGTCTACATTGGTTAATTTTCCCCAGTAAAACGTGGCTTTATTGTTTTATAGCACAAATGAGTTTAAAAACCACCACAATTTCTTACATGGTCAGAATTGAAGCTACAGGGACAAAAGTTCACTTCCTATCACCTGATATGCAGTCCATAGTGCTAACTATGCCTTCAGGCAGCTTCAGCTAACACAAAGGGAAGACAAATTCCTTTCCCTTGCTGTCTCCAAATAAGTACTTTTTTTTTTTTTTTTAAGCTATCTAGTGAACATCATTTTAGGAGTAGTAATTAGGCATTCTGTTCTCATGCTATTTCTTCCATGGAGTCACTGTTGTCTGGTATATTGTCTTTGCCAATGTTGCCTACATAGGTCAGTAACTATATTACCAGTGTAGCAGAAACGCAGAAACTGAAGGACAATTTTGGCACAGCAACATACACAAACTGCGTTTGCACTTTTCACAAGGATAAGTAAAAATTAAGCTGGCATTCCTTGCATCAGAGCAGTGATTTTGATAAACTAACTTCTAGCACCAAGTTCTAGCTGTCTCCCAATACAGTTCCATGATGCCCTGATTATCCAACACTTACTCTTTTCACCTGTTTGTAATGAACTATGCATTGTCTTGGGCACTGAAGATCCCTGAATACCTCTGCTAACAGAAAGATAATTATGTATTGCACAATTGCTTGCCCTAAACCAGACTATTTCAAGTCTTCACTTTTCAAGTTCATTAGGGCTCTAAAGAAGTAGCTCACTTTCACTGGAGAAATGACAGCTTTGCACTAGAACAAAGTAACAGTGACCTTGAATCACCCATACTATCATTTATTATACACACAGAGCAAAATTTCACAGAACACAGGACAATGTTTTACACTGGCTTAGTAATGTACTCTAAGGCCTATTCTCAAGTGTTGTGTGGTGGCATCGGGGTCTTACTTACATTGGCTCCCCACTATGAATATACTCCCACAAGAGCTCTTCAGACAGCTCAGAAAATTTTACTTTAGTCTCTTCATAGAAATCAGTGATTTCCATCTCTAGCTGATTGTCTACAGAAAGAAAAAGGCCTTATTAGAAGCAGGAATTATAGTTTAGAGAGCATAACATCTAGGTTGTATTTCTTAATCGTTTGACAATTTTGCTTGAGAAAAATTAGATATATTGCATAGATGTATGAAATGACTAATAATGTTCTTTAGGGGCAGTGGGTGCAATTTTCCCAGAACAGTAAGAGTTTACATTTTCAACCTCTGCAGTCCTGTGTCAGCGCTAACAGACTGCTCTTCCTGTATGGAATATATTCTTAACATTAACAACCCTTACACAAAGCTTTTTATAGATGCTGGCACACACATCCAGCACTGAGTACAAAGAAGGCTACAAGCACCCTTCCAACTTCATGACTGTTGTCAAAGAACTCTTAACAACATACCAGAGTCCAACATGTAGCTGTCATAAAAGTGGGTACGTGCAGCTGCACCTGCATTTCAGACTTGGGTATCCAGCAGTCCCATCAAGAACCACTGCCGTCATCTTCCTATCATCTCTCAAGAGATGACAAGATAATTTCAGACTTCTGTAGCTGGAAGTGGATGAGGGAAGGTGCAATAAAGTACTGCACACCTGGGTATGGACCCTGCTGTCACTGCCGACAGAGGTTTTTCCAAATCATGTTCAAAAGGTAACAGCCTTGCACAAATGAATGTGCACATTACAGATTATTAGCTCTCTCTACTCGTTCATATTAACACCAAGCATCTCCTGGTACCGCTGTTCTGGTAGCAGTGGAAATGCTTGAGGAGGAGTAAGAAATATCTGCAGTACAGACCAAAGGAAGAATGCTAACCAATTTCTAATGGTGATAGTGTGAAGCCCAAACAAAATAAGAAAACTGGTGCATATGAAGACATTACCATGTCTTTCAGTATTGATAACAAATTCTAGTCAGCTCAAAATAAAAACTTTACCTTTAACAAGTTAAAAAACACATTGTAATTATAAATTGTAAATACAGTTTATAATAATTCTACAAAACTGCGCTATCTATTGCATCTCTTGGGGAATCTGCCATCTAAAGGTATATTTTCATTCATCCGACTGTGATGCAGCTCAAACTGGTAAACTTCAAAGGAGATGTGCTGTTATAGCATCACTATTACAGTTGGGTGCACTTAACTTTCTTCCTAGAGTAAACAGTTAAAGGTGTTATTTACATTGCTGGGTTGCTCACAGGAATCCCTTGGTAACACGTTTTATTTCTTTTGCAGCAGCTCTCCCTCTACTGTACTAGCATATTAGCAGTACTATATCACTAACTTTAATTCTATTTTACAAGAGTTAAGAACAACCATTCCAGAAAAGATTAAAAACTGTTAATTTGTGTACAGAAAGACTGTCCAGCAGAATGTCTGCAAAAGCTCTACTAAAAGACTCGTGGCATAGTTATCAGACAATGCCCTTCAAGCACTCCTCAAATTATATTAATGGTACAATTTCTATAAAACTACTCACTTTCTCTGTAAATTATGTAATAAAGAACATTGGCGTATTGCTCCCTACAGCTTCTTCACAGTCTGAGGCATTAAGCCTCAACTGGTCTAAGCACAACACAGAATGAAGTTGATATGGATCACATCCAGCTCAGTCTCACAGTCTGTAGTACCTTACTTGAATTTAATTTAGAATCCCACAACTTACACTGACCTTTCAATTAGTCTCATAGCTTTCAGAGACAGCATTTCTAAACTCCATTGTGTCTTGTTGCTTTCCCTTCTGTGTGAAAACTGAATACAGGAAGAAGGTTGTCTTTTGTGGGGAGTCTTTAATTTATATTTTGATAAGGCAGTTCTTGAGTAGAAAACTAATTCAGACTGTATATGAAACATTTTCATCCTGTTTCTTTACTTGTACAAGCTATCATAAGAGGGATTTTGAAAACAAATACTGAGTTGTAATAAAATTACACATACCTTTACTGCAGCAGTGTATAATAGCCACGCCTGTGAAAACACTGTGCTCTTTCCCATTTAATCTGTCAGGCAAAAAATGTCCATTAAGCAACAGTCCTATGAAATGTTCTACATGTGAACTGCAGAACATTGCTTACACTCTGATTGATTACACTGCTACACTCTGAGAAGCAGACCATTACATTAATGTATCACTCAATGGATCTGACATGCACCCTAAACTATTAAATTTTATTTCAGTATCACTGAAAAGATAATGGCAAAACAAACAAAATAACCACATAAAAAACACTACCAAAAGCTGCAGTCATTTCAAGTCTCCAAAATACCACTTGTGTAAGAGTAGCCCATGGTATTAACTCATTCACTGTACATCAGGAAAGTGACTACTCCAAATGCATTAGAAAAGGCCAGCTGGCAAAAATACTACTGTTACAGCCATCTTTGCTGAAAGCTGGCAATAAACAGCTAGGTGATGTAACTCCGACTAAACATGTAATAGGGAACTAGAGCATATGTTCTCATTTCATCCAGACTGGTCCCCAGAGATCCCACTGCAAGCCAGAGTGCAGAGAACAGCTGAGATTGCCTTACCCCGGCAAGTGGGGGCCCTTGCAGTGGCTCCAGAGTGCCACGCTGTGGCCAATTCCTTCTGAGCACTTTATTTTCTGCTGTGTAAGCAACAGATGTATAATAGCAAGGGATTGTGAATCTTTGAAGAGACTATTTAAGGAATAATCTCGTAAAGATTAGCCAGGATATTTTTGGATGAGATCAGAAGTATCTCACATGCTCTGTCCCCCACAAGATTCCACATGAAATTGTTAAGATGAAACAGTGTGAGAAAATATTCACTTGACACCTTGGATATATGCAAAAATGCATCATCTTGTCTGCCTTTTTTCCTGGAGTTCTAAGAAGTTAAATATTAAGCACTTTTCATATCCCAAATTAAGATTGACCTACTAAACTTACAACAAACAAAACCCCAAAAAATTTGCATGTATTCCTTCTGTGGAACCCTTTTGAGAATCTAAGTGATAGAGAAATTGCATCTTCAAATTTCATTTCTTACTTAATACTACAGACCTTGATAGCATCCTGTAGGCATCTTGCTTATCAACTGGTTTCTCCAGGATCTGCTCATCCACAGACTAAAAACAGAAAAACAGAATGAGTGTGCTTCTTTTTCTCACTTTTCAGAAACTGAGGTCAGAGATGATGTTCATATCATGATTTCAGCCAGGGTTTCAAACCTGATGCTATTGAGTAGAGCAAGCAGCACAGATACTTTGGTTGAGCAAGTGTCAAGCACATGAGTGCCATAGTCTACCCTCCAATGGGTGAACCTCTCAAACAAAAGGATAATTCAGCTTCTTCTGTCCTTGACAGTTCACTGTCTCTGTGAAGAGGTCAGGTACAAAGTGACCTCCTCCTACAAGGCACAACACAGTACAGTTCACATGATCTGGACTTCTTGACAGACAAGTCACCTGAGAACAGAATTTCCATTATCTATTAGGAGATCTAAGGCAATATTTATTGGCAGTATTAGTGTCCCCAAAACCAGTAGCAAGGCTTCTAGCTCTCAAGACTTCAAAAATTACCTTGTTGGGAAAAAACCCTAAAAGCCACATCAACAAACCCCAAAAAGATGTATCATAATGTAGGTATACCTTCACAGTGAAGACAGCTTTCAAACTTAAACCTAAAGATATAAGTATTTTCTACACTTGTCATAAATTAAAATAATGCTAAATCACTAAAGACTTCTTACCACAATAGTGTCTGCTCCTATGACAACATCAGGTGTTCTCATATGCTTCTGCAAAAGCATAAGAAAGAAGGCATTTGTCAGAAGATGCAAAGAGAACAACATCTTTTGAGACATAAGGTAAGAAAATAGCAGTTTACTGGTTTAGAAGTAGGGCTCTACACTGACCTGAAAACAGACACTATTTTCTCCTTTTGCACTGTATGTGAAATAGTAAACATTTATATCACCATAAAAGTGAGGCTTGAGCACACCATTCTCAGGCCACAAATCTGCCCAGATATGTTACTGATTAATAAACGATCCAGGAAATAAAGTACATTCTCAAAAGTCAATCTGCTCTTCAAGGTGGCAAATAATTCCTTCAAAGGAAGTGCCTAGTGTTTGGAAGCCAGAGAATACAGCCCTCTAGAATCATTTTTCCAAGCAAAATTTTACTGACAAATAAACCCCTTTTTTTTAACTACACTTTGTATTTGTCTCTCAAAAGGGAGCACAGTATTTTTTTAAATATGAGAGGTACTGATATATAAAGATTCCTTGTAAATCTTTCTTGACTTTAAACAGTACCTGTCCTTATAGCTAAGTTTTGATTTACCTGCATATTATACTGCTGTTACTTATCACAATATGACATGAAACCTCCCCGTGTTACCATTATAATAAAACATTTATAGGGAGGCACTTCTTCTAGACAAAGACTTGATGTGCTCTAAATGGTTTAACCATATCTAGAAATAGTTTTACAAATTCCTGTATGAAGAAGCATTTTGAAATCCACTGAACTGAGCATTATCACCAGCACAGTATTTTGCAATGAAAGCCCAAAGTAAGTAATTTAGTGAGGCTGGGTTTAAAATCCACTCTCCTATGTTGTACCATTGTCTGGAAAGTAGTTGACAGAATACTGGGTAACGATTTACATTGGAGACCATGCAATATTTGCTTTGAAGAATGGTGACATCTGGCAACACTGTTAATTTAAAATGTTCAACATTCCTTTTCTGTCGCTAGAATAGGATCAGCAAACACCCCTCTCTTTCAGAGCTATATTATTAAGAAAATATTATGGTCCATTTTGTGAGATTTAATCTGCTTGACTTTCAAATAGGTTCTGGTAGCAAAGAGCCTTATGTGTTCAAACAGTGATCACAGCCAAGGGCATAAGTCAAAGACCACTGATAGTGTAAGTTGCATCACTGGTTTTGATAAAATTTAGGATACAAAATGGATGCCTCGTGTAACAGAATCTGAAATAATATCAACTTCTCCCTTCTTAAAATTAGATAGATAAATTCTGTTTTAAAACATTCTGGGCAAAGAAAGAGTAATATTTTTTTTCAGCTTTCCTCCTGTACACACAATATCTGAGCTATTCTTGTCACTCCATCAGTGAAAGCTACACCAAAGCACTGGAATCACATCAATGTTTTTCTGGGGAGTCTGTATCCACAATCAAGAAATATGTGGAATGAAGTTAGCTGTACACCTGACTGTCGAAAGAAACGATGGAATTTATATTCTGCACAAGAGTAGGTATGAAGCTGACAATAGATGCAGGCTGCTTCCATTTGTGGAAAGCCTGAACTGCAGGCATGAGACTTCTGATTAGGCAATTTCAAGATACCACCTCTCACAAGTGACAGGAAAACATCCATTAGCCTTCAGTGGAGAAAAAGGATTCAGGGATCACTTAAGCAGGGCAAGCAAATTAAGTCACAGTAACATGCACCACCTACAGACAAAGAGCTCATTGCTGTAATAGTAACTTACTACATGCATTCTGTTTGCTACTTCAAGAGCCTTCTGTTTTGCTGTTTCCACAGCATACTCATAAGGGGCTTTAAAAGATGACTTTTCTAGTGTCTCCTTAAACCAGGATGGAACCACCTCAAACCGCAGGCCCTGTAATACAGGAAAGTGAAGCAGTCAGTCTGACCTCATCATTAAACATTGCTCCCTAAGGTATATTAAGCGAATAGCAAATTTGACATCTGTTTTATAGACTTTAACACACCTCCCCCCCAAACACACACAGAAAAACATCCCCAGTGCTTCTGTTGGTGTTTAGTGCATGCATATCCTTTGCAAGCAATCTAAAACAAAACAATCAGAACTTTGAAATTGGTGTGTATTTTTGATTTGGCCCTCATTTATTAGAACCTAATCCCATTAGTAACTTCATTGTTCTTTTAGTATAAAAAGCCATATGAAGTGTGTAAGCTTATACTGTTGTATAAGCTTACACACTCCATAAACAGAGGATTATACTACTGGCTTTTCTTAAATTTAATCCATCCATAGCATTTTACTCATGCAACAGCAGTGCACATTCTTACAGGTGTTTTACTGCACTTTATGTATCTTTATACATATGATAAACAGAAAACAAAACCAAATAGTTTCTGATTGGTTTGGTCAAACAATGCCCAACTATTCTTCCAACTTTTTGCTTCTAGGCTGTATTTGTACATTTACTACACCCAGCAGGCATACTATGTTTCTAATAACTTAGTGTATGATTGAACCTCGGTGCTTCTTCACACATCCATATTTTGAAGTTATTTCTTCCACTAAAGCTCAATTTATCGGTTGAATTATTAAGAATGGTAATACTAAGCAACCTAAGTTCTATAGGTAATACCCAAGTGCCGTCCAAAAGCCTCCCGCAGCCCGCCCAGCGAGGCCAACACGTTCCTCCGCAAGGACTGAAGGATCTGAATGACAGGTTACGACCTCCTTTACTCTGCACGAGTGCATTTCAGAAAGGACACATCTCCTTTATTTCCCCGCTCCCCTCCCACAGGTCTCATGGAGCGGGGCCGGGAGGCGCCGGGCCCCGCAGGCCCGGGCCGGCCCTTGCGGCCGCCGCTGCCCGCGGCTCCCGGCCCGTGCGAGGCCAGCGGCCGCCGGCCGCACTCACCACGTTGGTGAGGATCTCCTGCCGGCGCGGCGAGGCGCTGGCCAGCACCACCCGCTTGCTGACCAGCTTCCCCAGCACCGGGTTCAAAACCATGGCGGCGGCCGGCGGCCCTCAGCCTCTGCTCCGCGCTGGTCGGGGGCGGGCAGGCGGAGGCGGCCTTATGCGGCGGCGGGGCCGCGGGGCGGAGCCGGGCCGGGGCGGGAACGGAGAAGCTCGGGGCCGTGTCCTTGGCGGCACGGAGCGGCCGTGTGTGGGGAAAGTGGCTCGGCAGCCGCCCTGCCGTGAGGAGAGGGGTTGCAGCTGTCCAGGTCATGCCCTGCGTGCCAGCTGACGGCAGCCTTGAAAGACAGAATCAGTCAGATTGGAAAAGACCTCTGAGATCAAGTCCAACTTATGACAGAATAGCACCGGTCCAGCTTTTCCGTAAATACCTTAAGGGATAGTGACTCCACCTCCTCCTCGGGCATTCCATTCACCCCATCTGTAAAGAGATTCTTCCCTGTGTCCAACCTAACCCTTCCCTGGCACAGCTTGAGTCTGTTTCCTCTTGTCCTCTTGCTGGCTGCCTGGGAGAAGAGGCTGACCCCCGCCTGGCTACTGCCTCCTTTCAGATGGTTCTAGAGAGCGATAAAGTCCCCCCTGAGCCTCCTTTTTCTCCAGGCTTAGCCCCAGCTCCCTCAGTCGCTCCTCACAGGACTTGTGCTCCAGACCCTTCACCAGCTCCACTGCCCTTATCTGGATTCACTCCATCACTTCTATGTCCTTCCTGAATGGAGGGGCACAGAACCGGACACAGTGCTTGAGAGGTGGCCTCACCAGTGCTGAGTAGAGGACACACGTCATGTTTAACATCCCATCCCTTCTGCTCCCCTAATGCTACAATAAAGTATTTGGAAAAGAGGTGTTATCACTTTTTCTTTGCTCAGAAGGAAGCCTAATGTAAGAAGGACATGAAAGTGTTGCAGCAAGTCCAGAGGAGGTCATGAAGTTGATCGGAGTTGAAGCACTTCTGCTGTGAAGAGGGCTGGGAAAACTGGGGATGTTCTGCCTGGAGAGGGTTTAATGGAGACCTCATAACAACCTTTTAGCACCTGAAGGGTGAAAACAGGGAAGTTAGAGAGGGACTTTTCACAAGGGCATGTAGTGATAGGATAAGACATAATGGATACAAACTGAAAGAGGGAAATTTAGGTTAGGCATTCTGAAGAATCTTTGAGGTCCCTTCCAACCCATACCATTCTATCATGCTGTGACTCTATTTTCATTATCACCTGTTGCATTTTCATCAAACTTTAAATATCCCCTATTTGGCCTTTTAAGTGAAAAAGTAGAGAAAGTAGTAGAAAAAGAACATAAAAGCCCAGATTATTTTCAAATAGTGTGGTACTGCATGCTTTCTCAGTTGGCTTGGAAGAAAGTGAAATGTATCCTCCAGCATTAAAAATATGTCCAGTCATTAAAACAGCAGTTTGCATTGCATATTTGGATCTTTTGACACCTGTCTTATGGACCATGTGTCTCATTGGTGGTGCCAAGCAATAGACAAGAGGCAATAGGCAGAAACTGATCCTCAGGAATTTTCACCCAAGTGTGAGGAGGAAGTTTTATGTGCAGTTGACCATGCACTGGGACAGGCTGCTCAGAGAGATTGTGGTGTCTCCCACGTTGGAGATATTCAAGAACCATCTGGACACAATCCAGTGCAATATGCTCTAGGATGGCCCTGCTTGAGCAAGGATGTTGGACTAGATGATCCCTTCCAAGCTTTCCCATTCTGTGATTCCATGGTTTGTGTCAGATTTGCCAAATCTGACAGCCCAGTGGAGGTGAGACTGCCACAGCCCCATGTCCCACGTGCCCCCAGCAGCGGGGCTGAGCGTGTATTCCATTGCCAGCAGGCAGACATGCACACACCGTATGGCATGTGCACTTGGAGACATGGAAAACCGCACGAAGCAACACGGACCGGGACACTAAGAACTCACCCAGGCACAAACACCACCAGGATTCTCTTTGTTCCCCTCTGGCTGATCAGGATGGAAAACCTTTTTGTATGCACACACATTCGCATACCTACATATTGTATATGTGGACCCCCCAGCAGCACAACTTGGACAGGGCTCCTGTGGCACCTGGAGGGGCTGGGACAGGGGACTCTATTGGCCTCGTGGGGCTGCTGGGGGGTCCCCTCAGGCATGGGCCTCCTGCTCCTGTCATGGTGCATGGGGATCAGCCATTTGTCACCATAACCTGGCGGGCTGTACATCATCCTTGGTTCCAGGATTTAAGGTTTGAACTTCGATTTTTTTTTTTTTTTAGTTTTTTTTCAGTCGTGATGGTGACTTGAGAGCAGAATTGAAAACTTAAAAACATTTTTTCTCAAGTAATTACAAGATACAAAGAACCTAGGGAAATTATGCTGAATTGAAAACAGAAATAAAAGATTACATACAACTGTGAATGTGGACAGCTGTGCTCTGCGTATCCATAATATTGAATATAGTTCTGGGATATCTGGCGAGTCAGCAAGGAAAATAGTGCCTGTGTGAAAAAGGAATAGTCTAAACTTGTCCTAGAGCTTGTCAGAACAAATTCACTGTTCCTTTTTCTTGGCTGTGAAGTGTGACACTGCTCCTTGCAAATGACAGGTTTGAAAGATATTGCAGAAATGAAAGCCATAGTATCTTTCTTACAATACCAATATAAGTTTTGATGGAATAAAATGACAAGGATCTCATGAAGTAACAGAAGCTTTTGTTTCCTGGCACACACTAGAAAAGATGTGGAGTTCTTCCTCTGGGAAAAAATATTACAACCCTGCAAGTTTAATGTAAATGTAAATCCTAATATAGGTACATCTTCAATGTGACTGCATTACTAACCAAATAAAGGGAAATTGCAATTGTATGGGTGTTTCTAGAATCTGGGACACATTTCTTATCCAGAGTCATCTTTCTGTACTATGCCTTGCTTTGTGATGAATATAAGCAAGCATAATAAACTAAAATCAGACACTCCAGAGGACTAAGATGATAATGCAAAGGTGTCGGAACCCAGAATGTCCCTTGGACACTCTTGGATGTTCCAGGCCCAGGTCAAAAGCATTTGAGACCCTGGAATGCAGCCACAGACTCCTGTGGCTTTGAGCCTGATCCATGGAACAATTTACCGACCTTGCAGGAAGAACAAGAAATCACAAAAGTTTAGATATTATAGTAGAAGTAGTCACAAAGTGAGAGGAAGAAAGTTTGAGTGCTGTGCAGGGGGGTTTTAGGCCTTGTACAGAGGGGTCTGAGTTTTGTACATGGGGGTCAGAAGTTCTAAGATGGAGGGACTTTGGAGTGCCCTGTCCTCTTTCCTTCTTCTTCCTAACCTCCATGTTCTTGGTGATGTTGGCACTCACAGATTGGTTTAGAGTAGAAAGTCACTGTTCAATATAGGTGATGGGCATTGGGGGAAAACTGTAAACATCTAATACGTAATATAAGATATAAAAGAGGGCACCAGCCCCCTGGGTGTTGGAGTGTGCCCTTGCCTGACTGCTGAACGGACCGCAGCAGTTCAGGAAGAAAATCTTTTAGATAACATACAATAAACTACCTTGAGACCGGACAACTGAAGACTTCTGAGTCTTTGGAGACACGGGTTGGAGGAGAGACTTTACCACCATCCCGGGCTCACCCCAACCGGGGGTGAGTTCCGAGACAAAGGTTTACATATCAAACCAACAGGCCAAATTTCGTCTTTCCCTCATTTTATTCAGTCCTCCAATATAGTTTGGTTATCATAGCAACACAGCAATGAAGCTGTGACTCCATCCCAATCTGTGTGTATGAATAAAGGAAAGACTTGAAATGAAAGAACACCTGTTCCTGACAGCTTCTTTTGAGAGAGAGGAACAAAGACAGATCTGTCTCTAGATACCTGTAAAGCCTTTAGAGATACACCCAACATAACTCCTCTTTCTTAGGTGTGGCTTCCCATTAACTGAAGAGTTAAATAAGCCTGATTTGTTTTCCCTTAACTGAATTCTGCTTTGTGCAACAGGCTTTTTGAAACTTAAACAAATAAATTTGAAATATGTGGAATTTCTATATATTTCCCATGAAAGTTAAGACAATGCCCAAAACCAGAGACCACCAAAAGAGTTTTTTACTTGAAGAAAATGAGATGTGGCTCTTGCATTATTATTTTTAAGGAGTGGTATTTACTAAATTTGTTATTCTGTTAAACTTACATGGCAAATGGTGATTTTGTCTATTTAAAAGACAAAACCACAAACCTGTTGAAATACATATTTTCATTTACCATCTTTATATGTTATTTCTGCTGGTCTGAATGTCAAGGTAAAGAACCCTGTGAGAACAGCTAAACCCCATCACATAAGCTGCCACGGCTGGGAGAGGTTTGGCGGAGAGCCATTAACTGCTCCATGGTGGCCTCGCAAGACAGGCACAGCAAGTGTGAGGCTGCAGTGAGCTGACTGAGGGGAAGATCAATGACACCAGCAGTTATCAGAAAAGTTTGTGTCATGGCTGACTGTGCTAGTCAAAGATTAGCTTGTCCAAGGTTGGTTATGAAACTATTGACTTTTTCAAATATCCAAGGTATTTTGAGCAGAAGCAAAACAGCAGTTAAAGCTCTGAACTGCAGAAACCTCAATACCTTTGTTTTGGACTTCTCTGCTTTTCTGTCTATGCATTTACTTGGTGGCCATGACACCTTAAGCATATGAAGAATACTGTGATCATTAAGTTCTTGTGCCTACTTTTGTGTGTATTGTGATAAGTGTATGTATTTCAATCCAGATGTATTATTTGCTTGAGCCACCTGTGCAAGCACAGGATCATTTTGTTTGGGAAACAATGCACTTGCATTGTGAGGAAATTAGTGAACCCTAGGGACTTAGCTATAAAGTTGCTATGAAGGGAATGAGCATTTCACCTTTCACAGGGCAGCTTGACTTTTCTAGGATAACCTTATCAATTCAAAGAGCTCACACTTACATTTCTCAAGGAACTGTTTTCTGCCACCAAAATCCTTGCCTTAGTCTAATATGTCTGTCTAACTTGTGAAGTAATTAATACATCTTGTTTCTGTTACTGTAGGGGAAAAGATCATAGGCTATTTTTAAGAATCCCTGTCATTTGTCAACTCAGGTACAAATGCTCCTTCCTCCTCTTCTGTCCAGCTTGGAAGGCCTGTAATATCTCAATGTCTCTAGGTGACCATTTCCCAGAATTTCCTTTCTGTTTGAAGAGTAGTACTACAATCATATGGAGACATTTTGTGGAGACCACAGGAAGTCAGATGAAATAAGATTTAAATACACTGTAGGATACATAATGTCCCTGTTTTTACACATACTTAATTTGAAGATCTTTGTCTTCACGGCATAGTTATCAAAAGACATGATACCTTGGGAAGAAACTTCACAACTGCTGAGGGAGTGCAGTATAAATAGTACCAGAAGAATACCAACCCATTTGTCTGGCAGCTCCATGCCCATCTCCTGGGACAAGGAAAGCAGCTACATCAAACATGGATGTAGCAATGCCCAGGAGGAGCACATGGCCATTCACAAAGCAGCTTTTAACAGTACAAAAATCATTATCCAAGCCCCAAAGAGTCATCCTTGGCCAGCACATTTAAATAGTGTAAAAAGTGTCATTCCAAGAATAATTGAAGAAAGGATGTTAGGAATTCAAACTAACTACTTTGCTTTTGGCCTCTGCCACAGAAAAGGTATTGCAAATTGGAGAAGCCTAGAGCCTTGAAAAAAAATTCAGTGTGAAGACAACTAAGTCCTAGTAAGAGGAGCACAGAATGACGGATTTTGTGCCTGTGCTGGCCAAGAGGATGAGCTGCCAGGTCCACAGCAGCAGCGCAAGATAGAAGGAAGAAAAGAATGCTTCTTTCCTGCTAGTTTCTACCTGATATCAAATATGTGCTATATCCTCCTCCAGTATAAAGTGGAGTGCTGCAAGTACATCCCGATTTACACGACAGAAACAGCATTACAGTTACACACAGTGCCAGTGCTGACTTTCCCAGCTGTTGCCACAGCCAGTGTCTACTGCTGAGAGCAACTTCTGGTCTGCAGCTTTCTTTCTCCATGCTGTGAGCTTGAGGCCAACAAGCAGCTTCAGAAGGGAAGACTGGGTAGAGTCTAATAACCCCGTAGTCTCTGCGACAGGAGGATAAGTGTTTGCTGACAGCATCCCTAGATATCTGTGTGTTTGTGTGTTTGACAGCCAGTGGATTATATTGAATCCATGAGCCTCTCCTGAAGTCATATGTCTGGTTTATGCTGCACGAGCAGGTTCCACCTCTAATCTCAGCATCGCCCCAATCTCACTTCAATTAACACTTGCATTGTCTCTAGACAAAAAGAAGCTATGTATCAGACTATAAGAAACACTGGTTCTGTGTTACTTAAATTTGAAAAATGCATAAACAAGTACATAAAATATTTTGGGGAAAATGTGCATATGCATAATTTATATGTTATATATGCAGCATGCACGTTATCTATGTATGTGTATGCTTATAAAAAACATATATGTACACATATGCGATGTAAGATACAAATATATTGTTGCCTAAGACTAGAAAATAAGTCTTCTTTCTTTTTGTACAGTATAATGATAGCTGCAAAGACAATGGCATAAAATTAGGGAAACTTAAAATAAGGTGCAGAGAAGAGAATATTAATTGGCTCAACTGTAATCCCAGTTTTTCCAGAAAATAACTTCCGAGGCTCCACGGTCAAGAGCATCTTGGAGCTCTTATATTTATTATCTGAATCTCCACCGGAGGGCAGCGCGTCCCGTCTTTTTCCTACGTATTTGATCATGAACCTTAACTTTAAAGTACCACTAAAATGCTCTAACTTCTAAGAACTAAAGGCCACACAAGCCAAACGCTCACACTCCTGGTTTTAATTTTAAGGATTACGTAACAGAACAGCTTCAGGACATTCCCTCGGGTCCTGTCACTGGTGACCACAGAGAAGAGGTCAGTGCCTGGCCCTCCTCTTGAAGCTCTGAACCGCCAGGAGGTCTCCCCTCAGCCTCCTCTTCTCCAGGGTGAGCAGTGGATGCACATGGGTGTGTGCAGATGTGCACTTTTAGGGACAGTCAGAGCTGATGTGACTGGCAATATGTCTAGCGATATCTTGAAAGAGATGCATTGAGATTGGAGCAATAAAGAGACACCATAAGCATGTTAAGAAGTGCTAAGATAATGACTGCCACAGATCTTAAGGCTCCTTCAGCAAAGTTTCATGGTTATAAGAACAGGAATAATTCTACCCTAGAAACTAATACCTTTATTGAATATGGAAATAAACACTGTCAGATTTATATCTTCTATCATCTCAATTTTATCAGATGTATCAAGTGAAGAAAAATTAAATGTTGTATTTTAGCTTATTTTTGTATTCATTTAGAAATTTTAAAAAGCTCAAATGTATGGACACTTTATGTGAAATTGTACAGAGAAATTTGCATTACTTATCAAAATGGGGTGGGATTGCCCCATAGATATGCATTCTGCATATACTATGGAATGCAGGATGAAATAGGGAAAGGAAAAAATATCAGCATGTTGACAATAATAAGGAACTGGGGAAAGCAAGTCAGAGGTGTTGTGGTGCTGAAACTTTTTGAGGGAGAAAAAGCCATTGCACTCCATAGAGAGTTTCTAATTGAGAAGGTGGACAGGCTCTTTTTAGAGGCAAATGATGGGAAGAGACTTTAGCTTATACATTAACTTATATATTTTCCTTTATTTTCTGAACCGTGTGAGTTTGGGGAGGCATGAAAGACCCACACCCTATTTAAGCGCTTGCTGGGATCCTCAGGAATATTATTGTAACCTGCTGTTACAAGCATGAAGATGGCAAAATTCAAAAACAGCTGTCACGAGGAAGATGGTGATATCAACATTTCTTTTGTAGTGTGTGTCTACACAAAAATCTGCTGTCATCTGGATGTCTGAATGCAATCAAAAACCAAAGCAGGTATTGTTTAGGAAATGAAGGAGATAGTCATCAGTCATCATGATGCTGCCAAGCAATAAGATGTTTAGAGCAACCCTTGATGGGGTAAGTTAAACCTTTTGTGCATGGCAAGCCCACATTTCCAGAGGTTTGAGTCACTCTGTGAGATGTTTGTTCTGTATCTTGATAGTGTTTATTTTTCTGTGAATCGCATTCCTTTCCTTACAGCAGAGATCTGGAGATTTACTGCTGCACCCAGCTTTTCTGCTGAAAAGGCGCTATGTTTCTAAAATGAAAGTGGCTGTTTATGAAAAAAACTATTTACAGACATACAGACATTCTCTAACTGCAAATAGCCCATTGCAGAAAATAACTTCCTGTGTCTCTCTGCAGCCATTTAAAGTATTTCTCTGCCCAGCTGCCACAAAAGTTACTTATTTAACCCTTCTTCCATCTCTAGCTTGAATCTGTTTATACTTCATATAAGTCTGTTGTCCTTTCTCCTTTGATAAAGCTGCTCAGATACACAGCAGAGGAGAAAAACCTTTAAATTTCCTCAGTTTTAAGGAACTCAACAAAACATTTCTCCATTTTCCTGGTACTTCACCATACCCAACGACAGCAGTTAAGATTGTGGAACATACTAGGAAAAGCTCCAAAGGACAATTAGCCCGGGAAGCTCTCAGTAAGACAATGGGCACTTTTCTTTCTGCAAGCTGGGGCATGCCAGAGGCAGGTCGTGTAGGCAGTGGTACAGAAACTGGGGAAAGAGAACCGTCAGTGTCCATGTGCTGAAAATTTCTGCAGAAGTCTGACTGCAAGACATCATCCTGAGCTAAGACAGTCAAGAAGGGAGTTGAGGTGTTTATTTATGCTAAAAGCTAGAAAGGTAATCTGTCTGGCAGCTCTAAACTTCATGTTTTATAATTAAAAATGCTTGAGAGTCTCCTCATTTGATAATGTATTCCAGCTGTTTAGACTTTAAGGAAAAATACTGGAAGACTTGCAACTAAGTCATGAAAGACCAGAAGTTCTGTGGCAGTCCAAACTTCAGTAATGCAGGGATGGGTTGTTTTTTTTTTTTTGTCAAATAAAAAAGAAAGCTTTAAAAAAGATATTTCAACTAAGCATTATGCTGTACTTTATTATGCACTCCATAATTACACTTTATAGGTTCAAGAAGAAAACATTTACTTGCAAAAACTTAATCCAGAATGAAAGTAATCCAAATATATAAAAATTAATAGTATGACTGAAATTTTTCTCTCAGTAACTTCTTTTGAGACTATGAACTGTGACATAAATGAAGAAAGTACATTTGTTCCTATAAAAGATTCCTGGTTGGCTTTTTTTTTTTTGTGGGGTTTTTTTTTTTTTGGTTTTTTTTTCAGGATGGATTTAATTACTAAGGACAATAACCAAGGCTTATATCCTAATCATGCTTGTAAGGGTTATTTTATATTAGAATTTTCATTTGGGGCACTTAAAAGAACTGTGACTTTAGATACATCTAAAAATGTTACCAATAAAACTGATTATTTTAATAGATTTCACCAGGTCATAGCATTGTAAATTAGCTTTTTTAGAGGAACTTGTCAGGTCATTGAAAAATATTTTGTTACTTTTTTTTTTTTTTTTTTTTTCAGAAAAGGTACAGTAGAGTGTATTTGCCAATGTATTTGTGACAATTCATGCCAGAGAATTGTACTCTTCCCTAATGCAGCTGTGAGCTTTAAAGAGTAGAGTAGGCTGCTGCCTGAGAAGTTAAAAAAAAAAGCCAACAGTGAATTGCCATGCCTCAAATGCACAAGCAGGTCTGCTGCTAGTCATCTCAAACAGCAGAGAGATAGGTGATGGAAAAAATGAGACCAGAGGTGAGAAAATATGTCAGAAATGGAACTAATAATTATGTGTTTTGAAGCAAAATGGATGAACTGTTACAAGCACCTGGAGAGATTTGTTGAAGGGCAAGACACAAGTTCATCTTTACCAAATTGTGAGAGATCGCTTGGTTAGGGGCGTTGGACATGGTGACCTCCAGAGGTCTCTCCAGCCTCAGCCATCCTGTGATTCTGTGACCTGTCAAAGGGGCTAAATGACAGATGCTCAAGCTTGTGTCCCAGGCTCCCCTGACTATGGAATAGCCTCTTCCAAGATGGTAGCAGGCTGAATTTCCTGCTGAATCCCTTCTTGGCAGCACCCCAGCAGGCAGGGTGGAAGAGGCCAGGCACCAAGGTGGTTCTGGCAGGGCTTAACTGGGAGTGTGAGATGGACCAGAGTGGAGCCAAGGGGCTGTCTTGCTTATGGTGTCCTGCCTCAAACACTGGCATTTCAAGAGAAGGGAGAACAGGGCAATTACATCCCATGACTTCCTCTTAGTACTCCTCCAGCCTGTGACAATTTTAATCCTTGAGGCCTTCCTGGGCCTGTGGTGGTTTACCTGTTTAATAACCTACAACAGATTTCTTTTCCATGTTCTTTTCCAGTTTCTGTGGACCAGTGTACTATGTGCATCCACAACATTCTTGGCAAAGTGTTTTCTAATTATGCTATGAGTTGTAAGAAGAGATATGAACTTGATCTAGTTTTAAGCCTAGATCTCATTAGCTTAATGTGTTGTTCACCAATTATTGGTCAAAGGCAGTGTAAGTCATCCAAATCAGCTTTTGCACTTCATTGAGGATTTTGGAGGCCTTTTTCCTACCTACCTAATATTGTCTATCTTCTGAGATGAGCAGTCCTAAACTATTTAACTTTTAAGATTTTAAATTAATTTCTCAGAGCATACCATATGCTCTTACCTTGGTGTTTTCTAGTCCTTGTTGATCCTATCTGTGACAGAGGCCAAAAGTGCAGAGAGTAAACTAGGGATGGGTGAACCATGGATTTCTATGATGCTGAGCTGATGAATGGAATTATGGATTATGATTAACTTAGTCACTGACAAGCAACATCATTTTATACACAAAGCTGTTATTGGGTTTCCCTGTGTGCATTATTTCACACTTACCAACTGAATTTCACACACATTTGAGCTATCCCTCCCATCTTTGGGTAAGCACATACCCTAACCATCACCTTAGAGAAATAACACCCCGGTGGGTATCAACGTAGACCTCATATTATTTTAAAGAATTTAAACTAGAAAAAATGACAAAAAGTGATGAGTTGACTTCAGGATAGTCTCTGGCCCTCTCACATATTAGCATATATGTAGCCAAACAGAAAATGAACCCAAAATGGAACATAGTCTAGGGAACATTTATGAAAGCACAGCATCATGAGCTGGTGGAGCAAGTTGATTGTCCTGCTTTTCTCTGTGCTGGTGTGGCCTTATCTTGCATCTTGGGTGTCACAATATGGGAAAGACATGAAGTTCTTAGAAAACATCCGAAGGAGCACTACAAAGATAGTGAAGTGTGTAGAGGGGAAGTTTTATGAGGAGCAGCTGAGGGCACTTGGTCTGCTCAGCCTGGAGAAGAGGAAACTGCAGTTACAACTTCCTTTTGAGGGGAAGCCAAGGGGCAGGCACTGACCTCCTCTCTCTGACGACCAGGGATAGGACCCAAGGGATCGGCGTGAAGTTGTGTCAGGTGAGGGTTAGGTTGGATATCAGGAAAATATTCTTTACCCTGATGGTGTTTGGGCACTGGAACAGGTTCCCCAGGGATATGGTCACAGCACCAGCCTGACAGAGTTCAAGAAGTGTTTGGACAATACTCCTGGGCACATGGCACACTCTTGAGGATGGTCCTGTGCAGGGCCAGGAACTTGACTCGATGATCCTTGTGGGTCCTTTCCAAGTTGATATATTCTATGATTCTATGATTCCATGACCCTGACTGTCCATTCCCAGTTTCCTCCAATGCCCTGCTCAGGATGGGGGTGGGACAGGCTCTGACTGCTAGGCTCCTTCAGAAATGCATAGAAATTAAAAAAAATATATGTATCAGTGCACCTATTGGGCAAGGAGAAGGATTCAAATTAGACAAAATCTCATTAAACTACTTTTAAATACTTTTAAAATTTGTGTGAAGGGTCTATGACAATGCCAGGTTCTAATATATTGTATCTGTTCTGTAAAGAAATCTGAAAAATACTGAAAAAAAATCCACAATAACAATGAGAAACAGAATAATTTTATTTCATAACCTGGTTTCCCTGCCCTCTTCTATGCTTGCAAGTTTTTCACGCATGGCACATAAAACACAGAAATGAATCTTAAATCATGTACTTTTTATTTTTTTTAATTTTTTTATCATTATATATACAAAAAAGTTCGAGCACATTCATAGGTTAAATTCTATACAGTAATTTAAAAAATAACACAAAACACAGACTCCCCTCCCAACCCTGAAAACAAACAGAAGCCTTTACATTCTTGCCTTTGCAGTAATATTACAGTAACTACATAGTAATGCTTACAAGTAAGCAAGTTGCCCAGGGCCTATATTCCCCAAATTGAACATAATATGGACATGAACTTTTCAATAACTTCACAAGTTGCAATGTATATTTATTTATATGTCTTTATTTATATGTATACGTGTATATGGATGTTAACTTACACTCATTGATCAAGGAGGGTGGAAGCTATTATTCTCACGGTGCTCCAGAAGGATATATTTCCAGGATCAAAGAACAGTATGATGGGCTTATTTTAATGATAATTTATTCTCTTCCTTTCTAATAAAGACTTCCAAGACTTCATGGTATATGCCATCGGAATCAAAGGATTGCTGTTAATGAGTGCATTTTTATATTCCTTTCTCAAGGAACAATCCCACTGACCCAAACAGGAATATGAGCTAACTAGAGGCTAGTTAGTGAAAAGGCATGAAGTATACTCAAATGAGGCATCCTTCCTGTTCCTTTTTAAACATTTTCAGAAGAGAGATGAAGGGTTGTGAAGAGCTGCATGAGTTTGGAGAGAACATTTTCAGTTGTTGTCAGTATCTTTTCTCACTTGAAAGGAGTAATTCACTATTTTTCAAAATATAGCAGTTGATGTCCAAAGTGCAAGGTTTCTGCCCTTTTGGCTCTATTTTGTGTCAGTTATAGTTCAGGCACTTTGCAGCATATTTTAGGAGGAACTATGCACTTGAGGACCATGTTCAAGATAAAATAGAGTCACAGTTAGATTAGATGTAGGAGAAGTAAAGGCTTTCAATGTAAAAATATTTCCATGTTAAAAAAAAAGAAAAAGGAGAGAGATTTCAGTATAAACTTCAAAAAATGTTATGCCACAACAAAGTGCAGAAAGCAATTAAACAATTGTGATAATGAGATAGCTAGAATCATGTGAAAGTGAATAGTGAGGGGTAGCTTCCAAGCAAATTGATGGGAGCGTTTAGGTGAGTTACGTATCACAAAAATTGGCCTTGTACACAGAAAATGTGCAGATTAATTAAAACTAACACTGTGAAATTCCCCAAAGCATTGAATGTTCACATTGTCTTGTAAATGGTAGTGCTAGGTCCACTCACATTTATTCTGCTCCAAAAACTGACAATACTTTAGCAGAAGATAGGACATTCAAATATCTCACTGTGTGTGTTTTGGTTTTCCACCCTCCACTGTGAAGAAATTGATGGTAGTTAGTGGTGGAAAATTGGTTTGTAATCATGAGATACCCAGAGAAAAATGGCAAATTTTAAGGGCCTTGGGTGTCGCCTATTACTTAGGCACAGGAATTAGTGCAGCATGAGATGTCTCAACCAACTATCTACAACGCTGTGGACAGCTTCTTCCTCAGTCCTGGCTGCAGCTGAAGCGCAGCAAAAGGATATGGTGTATTTTTGTCTTGTTTGTGAGGCGGTCTTGTCTGGTCTTCTCAGGTGGTTTGTGTCTCTCCTGTCAGTGAGAGTCAAATGTAGGTAAAAAGCTGTAAATACTACAGGAAAAATTTATCTTTTGTCTGTCCCCAGTGCATGTTCTGTAGCAGTTGTCTTTCCAGGCACACGGGCAGTTGTTGAGATGTGCAAAGGATTAAACATGGCACGGAATAGGCAAACAGGCTGTAGAAAGATATTTCAGAGGAGGGCTCCAAACACTGCACTGCTCAATCCACCTGCCATAACTTATTTTCAGGATGTTTGGCACAGCTCCCCTTCTCAAACCTTATTTTCCTCTTTCTTTTCTACTTTCTTCTTGCTTGCCTTAAAGAAGTCTGTTTCTGACATCTGGCCATCGGGAAAAATTTCTATCTGGTTTCTGCTGGCACAGAGTGACTCTCCAGTCTGTGGTTGAATTTTCATTTATCTAGTTGAAAATCTGATTTATAATCTACACCATCTCTGTAAGGAAGAAAAAAAAAAATCACTCCCCAGGCACTATGTAAAGCTAAATTCTGCTGAGGGGGATGGTTCTTCTATGTGTAACTTACAGTGAATTGGTGAAAATGACTAGTTGATACTAACCACATACAAGCAGCATTCATACTGTAATAGATTAATGTGGGAAAGTCTGTTTCCTTAAATAAAATGCTCCACACAGTCCTAAGAAATTAATAACTTCAAGAAATGCAGCAGTATTTGCAAACAGTGTTAGCTTTCCTTTCATTGTATGAGATGTTTTGCTGTATAAGATTGAAATAAATAATATGAGTCAACCTAACCTTTTCAAGTGTCAGCGTGGTTTGACTCTGAAAAGCAGTTGGGTGAGTGTTGTAATTTCAAGGTGGCTGTGCATTATGCCTTAATGGTAAAATACCATGCTACTTTTATTCTTCCTTTTATAAAAATACAACAAGAGAGAAAGAAATATAATCAAAAAACAAAAAGAAAAACCAAGCTTAGCACATTGCTTAGAAAAACAACTCCATTACTTCCAAACCAGCTTTGGTGTATTCTCTAATTCATGTACAGTAATATTTCACATTCACTGAGAGTCACAAGTCTTTGGTTAACTATCATAAAACCTGAGATTAACTGTTCTAAACCTATCCCTCAGACTTATGCAGCAATGTTATTTCCAGGCTAACCTTGTTTGATTTGCTTCAGTGCCTTCTTGAATAAATTCAGTTCCTTTAGCATTTCCATGACCAGAAAATGCTGAAATGCAATTTAAGTGCAGCTTGAGTTCTGCCCCTGGAGCAAGGTATTTTGAGTGTGGCCTTTGAAAAGGAAATGTTTTCTGTGTCTACTCATGAGTTTCACAGGTATCTTTCTTCTGGGAATATCTAAAGCTAAAAAACACTTTCCTGCCTTTGCAAATTGACATTTACTCCCTCTAACCCATCCATAGGTCCACTTGACATCGATCTGGCTGACATGGTCCTGCCAGAGAATAAACTTTCCCTTCTGTTTTCCAAGCTGTCACTGAGCAGTACCTTAGGGCGAAACAATTGCATGAATTTCTGGTAAAATTCTTTTGATGCAAAATAATAAATGAAGGGATCTATGCAGTTGTTGAAGCAACTGAGGCACAAGGTGAGCTTGTAGGCAGGGTACAAACTGCTGCTGTAAAATAGGCGGCTGATCATATGTGCAAATAGGATAAAGTTATTGGGGGCGAAGCAAGTGATGAAGGACAGAAGGACAACTGTCGCCAGGTATATGGATCTAGTCTTTTGCTTATTACCATATCTGCTTGATGTCTGAATTAGCTTCCTAATGATACCAATGTAGCATCCAACTGTTACAACAAAAGGGATCAGGAACAGCACAACAAATAAAGTGAGGAGAAAGGCTACCCAAGCTCCAAAGGTGGGCAGCATATCCCATTTTAGGACATCAAAACAGGTTATAATCCCTAATTCTTTCACTTCATAGGTCAGGTCTGTAGTTTCTAGTGGGTAGAAGGCTAGTAGCAAGGAAAACCACATAGCTAGGCAGGCAGCCAAGGCATATCTTTTTCTTCTCCACTTGCTCAACTTCAAGGGGTGTACCACACCCATGTACCGCTCCATGCTGATAAAGGTCATGGTCAGTATGGAAGAATACATGTTGGAATAGAACATCACTGTCACAAGGCTGCAAAGAGTCTTGCCAAATCTCCAGTGATTGCTTTGGAGGTGATAAGAAATCTGGAAGGGGAAACAGCTGGCCAGCATAAGGTCTGTGATGCTTAAGTTGATCATGAAGATAACAGAAGGTGTTTTGGGTTTGATGTGCCAACAGAGCACCCAAAGGGAGAACAAGTTTCCAGGGATGCTGACCAGAGCCACCACTGTATACACAATTGGGAGGGTGATGGAGACTGTTTTATTCTGGAGCATTGCCAGCGTCAAAGCGTCCAGGTGGGATTCGTTTTTAACCATTATTCACAAGTAGGCTGTTGATCCCTGTAAGCCAGCTGGATCATATCATGAACACTTGGCTTGAAAACCTAGAGGAGAAATGTCAAGTGAAAAAAACAATATGTCAAAACAGAAGTTAGGGACATAAATCACAGATCACAAATGATATATTAATCAACTAAAAATATCATTTAGTTTGATAGAATTTCCTTGAGTGCACTGAATCCATTAAAATTACTTTCTGAAAAGTCTTGCCTCCCTCCAAATCATCATGTTTTACCAGAGTGACATCTTCCTATCTTGGAGCAGCTACCTTTTCTCTGCTGAATGGTTTTCTGATACTCAGACACCTAGAGTCATTAAACTTGAAAAAGACATCCAAGATCATGGCATCTTTGAGCAAACACCACCATGTCAATTAAATCATAACACTGACTATTGTTAACCAGCACCCCTGGGTTCTTTTCCAGTGGGCAGCTTCCCAGCCACTCTGCCCCAAGCCTGTAGTGCTGCACGGGGTTCTTGTGGCCCAAGTGCAGGACTTGGCATTTTGCCTTACTGAACCTCACACCATTGACCTTGGCCCATCAATCCCTCCTGTCCAGATTGCTCTGTAGTCTATTCATTATCACACCTCCTATGTTACTGTAACATTGAGAAAATCACATATCACAAGTTGAAATTCAGTGGATGTCTGTGTGAGAACACTAGTCCATAGATTCTTCTTGAGCTAAATCCATGTATCTACTCTAGATGTCATAACCTTGATTTCTGTAGTGCACAATATCTTCTGACATTTTTGCCCCCCAACTAAACTGTGATCCATTTCAAATAAGGGCTGGATTTTAATTTTTTTTTTTCAACTTAGGGAAAGGAGAACATGCATTCAATGACTCTCACTATATTTGTAATATAAATAGAATATAAGGAAAGAAACATGAGGACCAGGGAAAATTGCACTTGCTTGGACTGGTTTACAGGCTGGAGAAGCCCTCTTCTACCAAGAAGAAAAAAACTATTGAGCTTCAGTTTCTGCAAAATGTAAGTTATTAAAAAATGTTCTGTTTGCAGCTGTCTTATTTTCATCATCTGTAATTCTGCAAAATTACTTTCAGTTTTGCAGTCTGCAAAGCAGACCCATGCTTTCACTGTCTGCTTTTCATGGATCTTTCTTGGCAGATGCAATAGCTCATAGTTTAGTGTATTTATTTTAAGCAGCATGGTAGCATTCAGCAGCTGCAGGAAAGAACCCACATCTCACTGCTCGCTTTTGTTAAGCTGCAAGTACAGGGAGACAATTTCACAAAGGACAGAATTGAAAAAGTGAAGAAATGGCAACAAATGCCCAGAAAGGCAGAGGATAGATCTACAGTATGTTCTGTGGAGAGTTACAATAAGGGCTGAAGAGGTGCCAGGCCAAGTCAGCCAAAAACTGTGGGCACATCTCTACTGCTTAATTACAGGCAGAGGGTGGGCTCAGGCACACTCCTGCTTGTGGACTCTCATCACCTGCATGGTTTATTCCAAGTATCTTGTTGCAAGGCAGCCCTGCTGTAGGAGGTTAGATTAAAAACCACAGGCGCCAGTTGGTGTCACTTAACCTAGTATCTTGTTTAAAAAGAGCTTTAGTTTGTGTGGTCATAGGCCATGAGCAGTGTAACTGGTCAGTTCCTCAAACTCTATAGCTGGAAATAACCATTCTGACAAAAAACTGTGTGTCCTGAGAGAGGCTTTTACTGAAAAACTTCTCTGAATCATTGATGATTCCTGAGACCTGGCAAATGTGAAGTCTCTACTGGAGGTTGCAGTGCAGTAAAGAGATAATCAACTGAGAAAAACCCGAGTGCAGATCCACAAAAAGGGATCTCACTGGGGGCTTATTGAGGTTCTTTCTTGATCTGATATATTTGACATAGTGCTTCAAATGTCAGCTAAAAATATCCATAAGTGGTGAGAGTCAGTATCAAGAAAATTGTATTGATTAATGTTGCTTCCAGCTGAGTTGTTGGAATCGTAAAAGAACAAGAAAATTAGAATTGCAAAGAAATCAAAGATGTACATACATCATGCACATGACACAGAGCAAGCATGTTTCAAGTAGTGAAGTGATCATCAGATGGGCACAATTGCAAAAAGTCCTTTGAGCCAAATCTGTTGCAAAAGAAATTCAGTTCTTGTCAGGGGAGTTCTATCAAGAATGAAACTAATTCTTCATTTTTTAGGCTAACTTGAAAAAGCACTCACTGTCACATAACTCTTGGAAAAAAAAGCCTTAATGCTCTCTATTTCAACTCATCTGTCTGTGACTTAGCATAGCAAATGTTTATTCATGAAGTCTGTTGCCTCAAAAATCCTGCTCAAGTAGCATCCCTTTGTGCCTAACAACTCTATACTTCTCAAAACAAACAGAAAACTGTTGTCTGTATCAGAGTTACCACAGAGCTCTAACAATATACCTTTGCAAGTGAAAGATATTTGCTATCACAGGCCCCTAGATGCTATTCCTATAGAAATGACAGGTACTTAGGAAGGTAGGAATATAGGTGAAAATTTCCATTAAATCTATCACACTGGTCATAAAGCTATCTAATATTTTATCTCACATTTTGGTTTATGTTAATCTCAAACATACTTTCTTCTGTACTTGCTTTTTCTGAGAGAACATCTTGATAAGAAGGAGATAAAAAATGCATGCCTAGATGCTGCCAAATGCAAAACAGTGTCAGCATTCACAGCCTGACTGAAGTAGCATTTGTGGAATACTACTGTCAGTAAAACACAAGTGCCTCCAAATGCAGGCACCTCTTGAATCGGAGTTGAAAGACACCAGACTTACTGATTATGTGCCTACAAGAACTTTCCAAAAAGGGTAGGTCTCCTTGACATTGTTTTCAGTAATGAAGATGTTCACCACAACAAGCAGAAGAAGAACGATGGGTGGTTCATTTAGAGTCTTCTGCAGGGAAGAAGGGGGCATGCAAAGCACACAAGACTGATGTTGCATGTCATTTGTGACAGCAAATAGCCTCTTGAGGAAATGTGGAGTACAGAAAATCCTCCTCCCAATTTCATCTTTCCTTTTGCCAGATTCTCTGACACTAATCCTGAATTCCTTGTCAAGAAAGCCTGGACTAGAAGAAATTCCTGCTCTGATTCACCCTTACTTGTAATGATTTGCTTTTTGAATACCCAAGTGTGTGGGATTTGGCTGGGATAGAGTTAATTTTCTTCACAGTGGCTGGTATGAGATTATTTTTTGGATTTGTGCTGAACACAAAGTTGACAATAGAGAGATATTTTTGTTATCAGTGAGCAGGGCTTACACAGAGCCACCACAGAGCTTTTTGTAGTGCCACACTGACAAGGAAGTTGGGGGTACATGAGAGGCTAGGAGGAGATACAGACAGGTAGCTCAAAGTGACCAAAGGGATATTCCATACCTGTAACATCATTACCTTTATATAAAGTAGAGGGAGGAAGGGGGGGACCATTTGGAGTGATGGGGTTTGTCTTCCCAAGTAACCCTTTCATGTGGTGGGGCCCTGCTTTCCTGGAGATGGCTGAACACCTGTCAGCCCATGGGAAACAGCAAATTAATTCCTTGGTTTGCTTTGCTTGCATGCATGGCTTTTGCTTTCCTTATTAAATTGTCTTTGTCTCAACCCACATTTTTTTTTCCTTTTACCCTTTCAAATCTCTCCCCAGTCCTGCCTAGTGGGGGAGGTGAGCAAGCGACTGTGTGGGGCTTGGCTGCTGGCTGGGCTGAAACCATGACAGCAGGTTAAGCTGCTGGAACCACAATGTACCACTCCCATTGCTGCTTCTGTTGGGGTTTAGTTAATGCTGTGTTTACATTTTCATCTTGTTCAGGGTAACTATGTCCTTCCCCCACTGCACCCGCAGTCTCTGTCCGTCTCTTGTGGTTTAATTTGTAAATGTAATACCTCAAGAGAGAAAAGAATCCCTCTTTAGAGGTTTAAAATTAGACTCCTCTTACATTTTACGAGCTTTTTCCATCCATCTTCAGCTTTCCAAAAGAATTCAAATCAGTGAATCTTGCACAGATTTTAAAACATCCGCACTAAGTTATGGTTTCATATGCATAATTTAAAAAAATATAGTTCTGTTACATACATTTCTGTGTTAGAAATACATGGGTTTGCTTTCATTTTGGGAGACACTGTATTTGAAATACAACAGACCAATGGACATATAGAGAGACTGAAACAAAAACAAAATAAGGATTCTTCAAGTGACATGATCCAGTCTTACTGACATTTACATCAGTCCTCAAGCTTGTGACATAGAAGGAGAAATGTTAAGCTTTTCTGCTTGCTTGATTTCTGAAACATTTAGTAGATGGATGTATATTAGTCTCATATTAAGTACTAAGCCTCTGGAGTAATACTCAATAAATCCATGCAGGATTTTTTTTTTTTTTGCTACTCTTTGTACTCATTGGCTTGTGGCACTCTGCACAGAAAACTCACTTGGAAATTCAGTGGCATCAGCTTTTCATCCAAGCTGCAACTATAAGCTAAGGTGACAGTTGCTTAATGCTTTTCTGACAGGAATAGGGATTTCTTTCCCTTCATTTGTCAAAACATGATAAATAAAACATTAAAGGATGTGCTGAAAATCAAACAGTAAAAAATCACAAGATATCTGTGTTATTTCTTTGTTGTGAAAGAGGAACAGTAGAGATGTCTCTATTTTTAGAGAACTGCTAAATTAAGCTGATGTGATTTCTCTCTTACATCTATTATCTTCCTGTTGTCAGTGTCAAGCGCACCTGTGAAAAAGACTGAAAAGTTCTTGAGCGAAGTTAAAATGAAAATTGCCAATTTATAAAAAAATTGAGATTTGCTTTGTGATTTGAGATGGAAAAGTAACTTTAAAAATATATCATGCAGCAGAAAGCCTTTCAAAACCTATTGTGTTTCATAATTTTGGCTCACAACCTGTCAACGCACTATTGCATAGGGAAAAAAGTTATTTCATAACTTCTTTGATATTGTTACACTTTTAGAAAGACACCCTTCTAGCTGAAGAATGTAGGATGGCATGTTTCAGATTGCAGGAAAAACAAGCTGAAATGCAATTTCAATTCAATTGCAAATAGATTTAGAATGAAGCAAAGTGAAAGCACAGATTTTATTGTAAGCACTTAGAAAAATCATATTAATAGTTTTTTATTAATTCAAGTGTAGCTGAAGAATGTTTTTTTTTTTCTTTAAAAGACTGCTTTTTAATATATTTCTATTTTACATTGTCTTTTACTTACTGAGTTTGATTACAAAGCAGTAACAATAGCTAAAGGGTTAGAACGGTTTATGTCTACCTAATGGTAGATAAAACTAGAGACAACTTGGGGGTTCTCAGTACAGAGTGTTCCTGCTGGGTTTTGAACCCCTCCTGGACTGTCTGAATTACTACTGACATGACAGAGGTGAGTAAAAGCCCCTAAAACAAATGCTTAATTTCTGTTGTAGACTGAGTATAAGGAGAAGAAGGAGTTGGGAAGGTAAAGAGCCAAGAGTCAGTAATCTTGAGCTGTGGGAAAAGGGAGAAACACTTCAATATTTAAATAAAGTAAGGAGTTTTAATATGAAGAACAAGAAGAAAAAGTGCCCTTTTGTAACACATCTCAAGTACAGTTCCTAAAGCATCATTCATGAGATTCAGAGAAACACTTCTGCAAATGTTCAAGTTCACCAAACTGAGCAATGTAAATGAGTCCATCCCCATCTGAATGATTCCGAAACTGAACATGGGTCTTACCGAAAGAGGCTGCAGGTTTTGTCTTGATGGTTCTTTCTCACCCTTGCAATAAACTTTCAGGAAAATTTTAGCTTGCAGTGTTACATCTCTACATCTCTAAAAGCCAAGAGTTTGGTTCACTCAGTGAAGATGTGAACCTAAGTCTTCTAAGAAATTTCTTTGTATTTGGGCTTCCTTGTTCTTTTAGCCGATTTGTTTTCCTATTGTTTTGTTCTGAGTATCATTATTACAAAGGTCAGAAACTGCTGCTAAGCCTGTAGTTATGTTATCACAAATGCATTATTTGATGTTTTAGCTTACCTTCTTTTAAGAAAAATACATTTGGGAAATTACACTTCTACCCTCTGTGCACTTGTGTGTGCAAGTATTCCCGAGCAGAGAAAACAAAACTGGAAGCATCTAACTAGCTATGATATTCCTGACCTTCTATTGCCATTTAGTTTTAAAAATAAAACTGTTCTTTATTTCTTATTTTTAACCAAAGATCACTCAGATAAAGGACACAGGTAAACCATATGTATACCTTCACTGCAAAAGCTGGCATATATTTTACAATGAAAAAATTAAGTTATACTCATTATATTAATCAAAAACTCTTTCAGAGACAAATGTCAGTCTTTATCTTAGTACACACAGTCAAAGTAAACCCTATGGTGGTTATAGCTCTGACCTCAAACCATCAGGACAAGGTAAAACAAGAGTGTCTTCTCTCCACAAGGATTTCACACTGAGAGGTAAAAACCCCTCTGTTTATTCAGCAAGAAAATATAGAAACATTACCAGCTTTCATGTAGTGAAGAGGTGCATACCTGTTAGAGCTTGTTAGCTGTATCAATATAGAGAAAATCTGCTTTATTCAAAAGTGAAGAAAAGTAATGCTGTCATTTCTGCCTACTAGGGAGTGCTTCTGTTCTCCAGCCTGACAGAGTAAAAGCAGGCACTTTCCAAGATTGAACCAAAAATTGTTACTGTGAAATTTAAAAAATACAGATGAGAGGCAAAGACTGCCTCTTATTTGCACAAGCAAATACTGCACCAAATCTTCAGAACTAGCTAAGTAGTAAAATTAAATTACATATCAACTTTCAACTTTCCTGTGTCTGTCCTGGACTATGCAGTTTTGCTGATAGCTGAATTTTAGTTCACTTGAACCTTCACCTTTTCAAAGTGTAAATCAGCAAAGTCAGGACTCTCTGCTGGTGTTAGCAACATTTACCCTAACTTAAGTAAGATTTGCATAAACACAGCCACAGTCATCTGTGCCTATGAACCAGTTCAGAGTGAAACTCATCTGAACATGAGCCAGCAGTGTGCTCTGGTGGCCAAGAAGGCCAAGGGCATCCTGGCCTGTATCAGGAATGGTGTGGCCAGCAGGAGCAGGGAGGTCATTCTTCCCCTGTACTCAGCACTGGTGAGGGCACACCTTGAGTGCTGTGTCCAGTTCTGGCCCCTCAGTTTGGGAAGGACGTTGAGATGCTTGAGCGCGTTCAGAGGAGGGCAACGAGGCTGGTGAGGGGCTTGGAACAAAAGCCCTATGAGGAACGGCTGAGGGAGCTGGGGGTGCTCAGCCTGGAGAAAAGGAGACTCAGAGGCAACCTTATCACTTTCTACAGCTTCCTGAAAGGTGGTTGTAGTCAGGTGGGGGTTGGTCTCTTTCTCCAGGCAGCAACTGACAGAACAAGAGGTCACAGTCTCAAGCTGCATCAAGGGAAACATAGGTTAGATATTAGGAAAAAGTTTTTCACACAAAGGGTGATAAAGTACTGGAATGGTCTGTCCGGGGTGGTGGTGGAGTCACCATCCCTGAATGTGTTTAAAAAAAGACTGGATGTGGCACTCAGTGCCACGGTTTGATTGAGGTGTCAGGGAACAGGTTGGACTGGATGATGTTGAAGGTCTCTTCCAACCTTGTGATTCTGTGATTCTGTAATGTGGTCTTTAAAAAACTTTATTTCTGCAGTAGTCAGGTTCTTGGAAATAGTAAGTCTGTGGGCCAGTATTGACAAAAACCTCTCAGCATCTGAAGTATGATTTTACAGTTCAAGTGCTACTTAGATTACAAAATAAATCAGTTTGCAGTTTGCTTTACCAGTGCACAAGTCAGCTTATAAAAATGCTGTGCACAAAACCTTAGGTCAGTTGAAACCCAAGTTGTGTAACTCAACTGATAAATTTTGTAGGCTGGTTTAAATTTCAGTAAGAATAACCATCCTAAACTGGATTTGAAGAGGTTCCAATTTAGAGGCTAATAGCTAGAATATTATATATATGTGGATAAGCAGACTTTGTAAGCTAAATTTTTTGAAGACTGATATTTTAAAAAAGATTAGCAAAGCTAAGGCAACAGAAGAGTTCAACATAGCAGCTCAGGAATTCATTCTATAGGACGTAGAGTCCTCTGTGATCACTGCCCATATGCACACTCCTATTTCCCAACAGCACAAGGTAACTTTCCTCTGGGTGAAACATGCTGTCTTGCACAGGGAGGAAAAGCCATGCAAGCAGTTCCTGAAACTGCTGATTCCTGGCAAGGAGCCTTCATTTAAACGGACCACAGTGTTTGTCAGATGGTGCAGGGCCATGAACAGTCAGCTTGTAAACCTCCTTTTAACTCCTCTGGCAGACATCCTGCATAGTGTGGAGTTATCCTGTGCCAGAGGGCCCTCCTGCAGGTACCTTGGCCTTGACTTATGGCAAGGTGAAGACACACGGTTTTATAGAACTTTGATGAAATTGCCTGATCTAGTTGAAATTTAAATAACATATGAAGTGATTTCCTTTATAACTTTTTAAGTTTTAAATATTGTCTGTATCCAGGATTGACAGACAATCGCTTCTGGTCATCAACTACTTCCCTCTACAAGTAATTGCCTCAACATAGCTGTTGTAAGAATCAGAGGAAAAAGTTTAGTCAATCATTTCCCTTCCGACCTCAAATTCCAGGAAAAGAATTTAACAGTTTATTGGCACAAGGCATTTGTGGTAGACAATGTGACAGATTCCTAACAGAGAATCCCTCAGTCTTCAGGAACTTGGAGGTCTTACACTGAATATCTGTGCTCCAACTGGCATTTTATAGAAAACAAATATATATAAATATACACATGTATAAGCATATGTGTGTATATATATTCTTTTTGAAATCTCTACTTTCTATCTTTTCACCTCTCTTTTCTGTGAGGCTCTCTTCAAGTGTTTCCTCTCCTGATCAGTCCACAAAGGAATTGAGGTAGAGTTGCTGCATGCTCTTAAAAATTATCTTTAGAGATAAAAATTAACAAAAAAAAAAAAAAAAGAACCTCATATGATGGGGTTTTTTTTCATACTTGCACTAAGGATATGACAGTCTGTAGCTGTTAAATGATTTAGCTTATGCCTGAGCTTATGACTGAGCCCATAAAAAGGACAGGCCACAAAGTTTTGCAGATGTACCTGAAAGGATAATTTGGTGTGGTATTTGGGAAATGTTTTGAGCAAACAATGTAGAGTAATTCTAACAGCCATATAACATATTGGGACCAGAAATTGGAAGTAATATTTGTAGGGGTATGTCCAATAAATTGTTTGAGCATGTAAGATGCCTTCAGATAGGCCTTTTTCCACTGCTTCCACTAGTTGGTCTCAGTAGATTCAAAACATCTTTCTACCTCCTGGATAAACAGATGTGTCCCAAAAAGCCTATGCTGGATCCATAACAACTGGTGACTGGTAAAAACACAGGATGAATTGTTGTTCCTCCTATTAATTAAAATCTATATGAATAGGCAAAACTCTTTCCACACCAGTAGTACTGAGTGGCAGGGTGTAGGTGGCCTTTCCTGCGTGGTCTTTGCTACAGCTATGGATTTATCATCCATAGAAATCTAAGTATCTATTTTTGGGTGAGTTGGAAAGCGTTTACTGTACTGGGCAGATCTCCAGTGACTGCAGTATTTGCATACGTAGTCACTTCCACAGTAAATGCAGGTGTTTGAAGCTGATTCCAGCCTGTTTAAAACATCCTGTTGATCCAGATCCTGATTTCCTGGAGGCCCATAGTTGCCTGGAATCTGTCAGAATCTGAGCTAGTTCACTAAAACTTAATTCATCCCTTTCACACTTGGATCACTCAGCTACTACCTTTAAATGACCAAGTCAGCTTTTGTGTGAAAATGAATTGGCAAAGAATATGATCAGATGCATTGTTTTACCTGTATCCATCTTCTTCCACCTGTGTGTCAAAGCCTACAGTCAGTTTTACATGATCATAAGGACTCAGAATAAAAATTATTTTGTCTTCTTCTGTTCCTGCTGCAGTACTTGCTCAGCACATAGAATTTAGCCCTTACTGGCAGACCATGGAATGGACTGACCACTGCTCTCCCCCAGGTGCCTTCTGCAATGTTCTGGCAGTGAACTCCTGCGGACTGGGTGTTCTCCTGACTCTCATGTCAGTTTGGAGTAATTCTCCCATCAGTGCTAGTGAAAACAGTCTTGGCTGAAAAATACGAGACCAGGGGCTCTGTAGGAGCTAAATTGAAATGCACTCTGCAGCTTCTTGCATATCTTATTCTCTGCTCCCGAAATGGTAGAGGAGCTAGATATACAGAAAGAAAGAGCCTCGCTTCCTCTCAAACTGCACATCTTACTGGAAGGCTTTGGTACAAAAATGGGCTGCTGGAAGCACTTTGGTATGACTGGAACTGATATTGCTTTCAGCCATTCTCCTGTACCTCTTTGTCCATACCCACTGAAAATAGGTGACTGCATATATTTCAGAAGGAGAGGTGTGCCTGGGCTGACAAAGAACTAGGAGGCAGAAAGGTAGGCAATCCAAGGCAGTGGGAAATATGAGCTCATTCCTTAGCACTTTGCACAATGCTTCCTTTCCAGCTTGGCCTGAAGGGAATGGTGGTTGGGGTGCACCTCAGGTCATCTCCATGAGAAACCTTGAACTTTCCTTTGCCCAGTTTCTTTTACTGCTTATTGTCACAGCTCAAAATGTGAACCCTGAATTGTACTACTGAACTATGTATGAGCTGTATTTTTCTGGAGTGATGTTCAGTTGCTTGTTTATATGGTCACATATAAGTAGTTGTGTTTCACTGCTAGAGAAAGTTTCTTCATTTTTTTAACCAATTGCCATCACCATTCAATAGTATTCAAGCTACAGTCATTGGCTACTCTGGCTGATTCTGCCTTTTAATTATGATCATATCATCTATGGAGACCCAATGGCATGACCAGGATGCATTTCTCTCAGGAGCAGTCCTGTAGGTCTGGTACTCATGCAGCTCACAGTGAAATCTGAGGCAGCTCTGTGTGTTGTATGCACAGCACCTCAGAGCTCTTTGCTTCATAGGCAGAAAGATCAAGATCATTGTTTTCCAGATTGTGCAAAATCACTGTTCACATGTGGAAAGAACTGAAAATTGGCTTCTCTGCAAAAGCTCACAGCTTATGTTGAGCATCAATAACTGCAGCTGTGCTTGTTGAACATGGACTCACAAGTGCCTGAACAGTGCAGAGCTCATGTACCTAAAGGCACAGTGCACAGGTAACAGGAACCTCAGAAACAACAGACTACAGGAGCAGATATGACCTAGTTTTAAAAGCAGCATCATGTATGCACAGAAAGGAGGAGCAAAGAGCCAACAAAATTATTACTTTCTCCGTGACTTAACACTTTTTTTCTTGACTTCTCCTCAGCTTGGCAATCTGATACCAGTTAGAGGTATGCCTGGTAACATACGAGAAGCAGAGATTATAAAATGGGAAAAAAAAGGAGAAAAGCTTTACCTTTAGTCTAGTATCTTTGTGACCACACTAATACAAATAGCTACGACAGGAATAGCACCCTGCTATTCCTGAAACCAGATCTGCTTCATTCCTCTTGATATCCTCGTGTTCAGGCAAGACAGGAAGTCAAAGTTCAGCTTTTCAGGTGAACCTGACTGCAAGTGCCATGGTATTCAGGGTTTGGTCTTCTCTCCTGTCCTCTCTGCACTTAATTAACTTAAACATATAAATAAGAGAGAAACTGGATTCTGTCCTTGTTTAACATATTCTTTTTGCTTGGAGAAGTAGATAAGTGCCCTAACTATAGTCAGATATATGCCAATACATTATCATAATGAATGCTACCTGTGAAATAATCACAGGCAGGAGTCAAATGTTCTGCAGCTGGTTTGTGTGGGGGAGCCAGTCCAGGTCTCGCAGGCTGACAGCACAGCACCCTGGTGTGTCAGCCACTCCTCCCAGTTCTGTATCACCATCAAACTCACTGAGGCTGCAGTCTGTCCCTTCACCCAGGTCATGGATGAATAAGTTGAACAGGACTGTACCCAGTACTGACCCCTGTGGAACACCCCTAGCAATACCCTGCCAGCTAGACTCTGCTCTAAGGCAATTTTGATGGCTGGTACCATTATGCTTCAATAAGATACATATAACAGTAGAGCACTAGGAGACAGTTCTTTGGAGACAAAATTTGGGCTGTTAAGAGCCCTAGAGATATCTAAGTGATGTGCTCTGAAATACTACCACATTCCTGCACTGTCAGTGTGTAACTTGACAACAGATGCATAGAAAAATGATATAGATGCACTTAAGAATAAAGGAAATGTTTGGTGCAGATGGTACCATCAGGAAAATATGGTTTGACCTAAACTAAAATAGGCAATGTTTCTGTTATTGAAAATTAATGTTATAGCTTTCAAACTAAAAATTAGAGAGAGCCAACTGGCACAGAAAAGTGTATAGTTCAGGATGACACGTATTTAGTGGTGGGAATGTTATTAAATCCCCTGATGTCTTAGTAAAAAGGACAGGAAAAGGTGTTAATAAAGTCCAGGAAGGAACCAGACAAACAGTTGCTATGTGAAGTGTGTGAAGCACATAACATAAAACAGTGAGCCACAAAAAACCCCAGATACATAAAAAAACAATTAAATGAAAAGTGTAAAAATGCTAAGGCTGATTGCCCTGGTTTTCAGCTGGGAATCTGACCTAATTTAGGCATCAGAGAAGTCTGATGACAGAAAGTGACTGTTAGGAATGGTATGGCCACACTGATACAGCCCTGCCAAAATGGGCCATGCTGCTTCAGGATCCTTACACAAGACAGAATTTCCATGGGCTGAAGGCTGTGACTGGAGGACTGCATCATTAATCACATAACGAGGATGGTAAATGTGGTAGCAATGTGCTTGGGATAGAAAAATCAGCTGTGAGAGCAAACAATATGTAAATAAAAAAAACCTTTCAAGTACCACTAACCAAACTAGGAAAATACACTCTGGCAATGTGTGTCTTCATCAAATATGATTCCTTGTGGAAATCAACTGTTCAAGACCCAGTGAAGGGCTCCTCACAAGATGAGGATTGGCAGCTTTTGGCTCAGGCCTTTGCCATCCTGAGTGTCCACAGCATCAGGAGCATTCACCTGGGGTCTCCCCTTCCCAATCGAGACACCAAAGAGCTTTGGCCTAGAGACGATCGCAAATAAATTTCTACAACTTCAACTCCTTAACTGAGAATTGTTAGCAAATGGCAAGCTTGAAACTTGTACTCTCATTAGGGCTTCCGTATCAAAAGGTTTTGGTTCTCTTTTTCACTCTGTTGTAGTGCCACAGATCATGAAGGAGAATTGTCGCTGGAAGCTCCTTTGCTGGCAGACACCTGATGCTTTGGCAGTGGCTGAGATGTCATCCCAGCCACCACAGCAGTCACCTTCCCTTCTGAAGCCCCAAGGATGCCCTCAGCTACCTGGGAGTAGAGACAGGATAGGTCTTTTGAAAACACAGCCTGCTCCCCAGCTCACAGTGAAGAAACATCAGCACCAACTACTTTCTCACTTCTCTTTCTCAGAATAGTAGAGGTTATCTATTTTTTACTATTAGTTCCCAGCTCTGTTTTGGGACTCATTGCTCATGAGAAGCTCAGGGGCTCACAGTCTTCATGGGGTTTTTGCACAGAGCTGCCAAGACTATGTTCTCCCCAGCCCTGCTGAAATCCCCTGGAACCTTGGCCCACTTTCTGCATGTGCACATGGCATCCAGCCAGCATCTCTGTGTGGCATCAGCTCGGCCTGGTGGGGCATGCCGGATGAAGTCACCCGTGCTTGTGACAGCCACTGAGCACTACAGCCTGCGGCGGGGTTTAATGTGGTTTGGCAAGCAAATGAAGGAAAATGCCAGTGTTTTGAAGATTTTTCAGGGAACTGAAAGAAACAGACCTGAGTCCTTTTTATTTCGACATCTCAGAAAGACTTGTATAAAAACCTAAAGGCAATACTTTTCAGGAGAGCAACTTGATTTTCCTTTCTTCTTCTCTGTCTTACATTGCCTTATCATTATACAAATATACAGAGAAAGAGAAAGAAAAGGAAAGGAGTTCTAAGCTTTAAAATAAATCCATTTTCTTGAGAATTGCAGTTTAATAAAGGTTGTGCATTGCATTTTCATAAAAGAGCCTAGAAAAACAAAATAAATTCTCAGAATCCCTTCTAGCCTCATCCATCCATCTGTCCACGCAGGCGAGCAAACCATAATGCCAACAAACTAAAGATAAGAGTGCAGTGATAAAAGATGTTTCACCACACACTGTGGGGAAAGTTTTTTACAAGTTTGGCCTAACTTCTCAGCGTAGGTTCCTCTTTCCATTCTCTGAAATTCTTTTAAAAAAATTGCACACACAAAAAAACAACTTTCAAAAGCAGTTTCCTCAGTTCAGCCCTCCCTTCACTCCCACACCTTCTCTACAGATGCTTCTTAGATGTACTAAAACTACATATAAAAGTTACTTGTGTTTGTACTGTGTAGGTTGATAGTTTTTAGAGCATTCTGTTACAGCATGATGTAAGCTAACCTACAGAAAACCCTCAAGGCTTGTCATTTAGTTTTGTTTACCTGTTTCTTTATTGTAAAATAAATCCCTTCTTTTACGAAGGCCAGCAGAAAGAGAAGACCTAGCAATTCACCAGCTCAAACTTATCCTTTCTTTTTAAAGGTTATAAAATCACAACAGGAAATAATTTGAAATGATCACACTAATCACAAGACAGAGTACTTTTTAGTTTGAACAAGTGCTCATATTAGTCCCCTATTTTTAGGTTGCATCACATGCCAACTCCTTGACATTGCCCTTTGTATTAATACTATTTTTTTTTCTGGGGTTTCTTTTCCCATTTCTTTACCTACCTGATGCAAAACAGTATTTGGAAAATATGCTAATTTTGCCTTAAGTCCTCAGAAGGCATCCAAATATTTTAGGAATCAGTCCTTAGCAGTGGCATTCCTGACTAGTTTCCCTGCACACTTCTGCAAAAGCAAAAGCAAACACAAACTACACAATTTGTCTCCTGCTGCCAAAACTGTCAATGAGAACATAGCAACAATACTTTGACTAGTGTGTCAGTGGCCTCCCCACAATGCCACAATATCCAAAGCAATATGACTTTCTAGATTAGAATAAGGAGCCACCTTATTGAACTGTGTAAAAGGATCTGGCACTCCACAACCCCTTCTAAAATCTGGGATGAAGTGGACTGAAGGCAACACTCACAGTGAGCTTCCTCATTATCGTTCCTGCAGAGAGCTATGCCAATAAGGAGATGAAAATGTTAATGACTTCTTTGTCTCTCTTTGTGAAAAAGCCTCCTTGCAATTACAAGAGGTAGACAATTAAGAATCAGGTCTCTTCTGAGGGTTGACTGGATTAGCAAGAGGTGACAAGACTGTAGGTGTGTTCTTGAGGATTATAAGCAGAACATCTTAAATTCCAGTGCTCTCTTTCACTTGCTCATTGCCTTCTGAAAAGTCACTTTCCTACTCTCATATAATTTTTTCTTTAAATAATACAAATATTTTTTTGCACAACTCAGTTACCTTGCTGCTGATGGTTCAAGGAATATTAGTGTCTTGCTTTGTAAATGCTACAAGAGTTATAAGAAGAACATGTAAATTGGCATTTGAAATTGAGCACTTCCTTGAACTTTAACTGATGATATAATGAGATTTCCTATATCAATTATCCAAAAAAAAAAAGTATTTCTTTAGAAGTAGTGGATTTTTTTTGCACGAATTATAATAATGTAATAATATCCTAGGAGGATAAATCTCCACAAACTGCAAGGTACTATAAGATTCTCTGTTTCTCAAATGGCTGAATGCCTAATATTACAGAATCAGTGTATTATTTTGTATACTGAATTTCTGATGTCTCATTCTTGTTACTAGTAAAGCAACAGTTCAGCTGAAAACCAGGCAAAAGTGTTTCTTTAGAAACTGGGTGCAAAGAGATTGTGGTTAGATTTGCTCAATCACAAAAAAAAAAAAAAAAAAAAAAAAAAGAGAGAGAGAGAGACACAGGAGAAGAAGAGCAAGTACTACCTAGGGGTGTTAAAACAGAATGTAAATCCACAGAGAGAACCCAGTGCACCACCATCCACACCTACTCTGCCTTGGGTTGTAGAAACCTAAGTTTCTACACCTGCCTGCTGAGGAGTTTCCATGGCCCCGTGTGAGATGTCCCCACCTCATCAGCTCATAATTAGGCATTTTACCATGAAATACAGAAAACCAGGACACAGAGCAACAAGAAAGCTAGACAGAAACAGTCTCTGAGAAAGCTTCAGAGGAGGTGTGTGAAACCCTCCACAACCTTTGTGGAGGATTTCAAGGAGATCTCTAGATATAACCATGTATTACCCTGAAATTTCTGCTGCAGTGAGGTGTTTGCATCTGTCTTACCTCATAAAACCCAGAAGTATCCAAACCAGCAAAAAGAGTACTATTCACACTTCCTAAATATCACACAATAGGGAAGTGGGAGATAAGAATTCATTTCTCTCTTCAGAGTGAGGAGATTTAAATCTACTCCCCCGCCCCTCCAATCAAGCAATAGGATTTTCTATTAGTCGCTTCACAGAAAATATATAAATTACATTGAAATAGGAACTGCATTTTGGATGTCTTCTCCTGTCTTCTCTCAAGTACTAAACAAACACTAGAGTTTGTTTTTCTCACCTATGGAATTTATATACTAGTGGTACCTTGCAACCTGGAACAAATTCAGCTGCAGGAGTAAAGACAACTTGTAGAAGATAACATTATGATTAATGCATTTCTGCAAGAATGCTTGGTTCCAATCAGGCCAGGTAAACATCCATAGTCTGTAGGGAGTGCTATTAAGTATCCACAGGGCTGGAGGGCACATGGCATTGACATCTTGCCTCTTTCTGTATCCCATGGAGGTTGTACTCCAATAAGTATTTTGGCAATTTATGGTTTACTAGGTTCTCAAACTGATGCAGCACAAGGAACAGTCTTCCCTTCACTCAACAACTGTGATTTCAGGCCTTCAACCTGAGCTGGGTATTAGGATATATGGGCTTCTGAGGACTTAATGCTTGGGGCTCATAATTTCTGTAAAGGCACCTTTAGCAAAAGCTGAACAGCTGAGGACCTCAGTCTTGAGTTTTAGCACTTAGTGACAACAAGAGAGCATTTAGGCTCCTAAAGCCTTTTTCAGTGCTAGCATAAAGATCAGAAATTGGAAATTCCACCTGTGATGGAAGTTTTCTCCTTCAGAGTAGGGTTGGAGTAGATCCCAGCAAGTAGGTCGGGCATATGAACAGGCACAGGCCTGATGCTAAGCATATAATGTGAGTCACAAATGCACATTTGCTTTGCTCTGCCTCCTGGGATTATGCCCCTTTTGCAGAAGAATCTCTTAATGCTCCTAGCTAAATCATCCATTCGTGAGCAAAGTCTCACACTGGATGGATGGTCTTCATCCTCTATTATAAGTATCAGTGGCAGTAAAATAAAAATACTTGCTTTTTCTGCTTTTACTGCAGTCCCAATTGCTTTTCTCTAGTGCAAGAACCCTGGCAGATCTTCCAGAATATACTGCCACTCAATCGGTCTTCTAGATCATGGAGTTAAAATGTCTTGCTAAACTCTTTGAGAACAGATATCCTGTCCCAGCAGACTAGGAAAGACATTCAGCATAGAAAAGCTACCTGGCTCAACTCCACATTTTAGCACCATTCCTCCAGGCAGATATAAGGTACTTGTGGAAGTGTGTGAGGGTGAGTTTGGTAGGTGGGTGTGATGCTTTCACTGCAAATCACCTGGCTGAGTGTTCATGTGTCTTTTCCCCCTGTGACAGGCAGGGGTGAAGTAGGGCTGTTTCATGTTGACCAAAGATTCCCGATTTCTTGCGTTGTTTAGATGGATGATCTCATGAAGATGAGCTTCAGCCTACTGGGGTATAGGTATCTACTTGCTCTATGTCTTGCTAAGATCCTTTACACATTCCCCTTTCCTGGCTGGAATGGGAGAAGAACAGTATAAAGATCCCATACTTACACTGACTACATTTTCTGCCAAGGGGGGAAATTACACAGGGAAATACCAAAGAAGCCAGGCCAGAGAAAAGGACTCCAGTGAGAATGAAAGCTGTGCTCATGGAGCTACAACAAGGCTCAGGCTGGCCTCAGAGCAAAGACCAACCCAATGTTTTTTAACAGAACAAGGCTCACAGGACACACATGGAGGAGATTACACATACCTTCTTGTGCCAGCACGAGACCTCAGCTATCTCTTGTGACATCCTGTCAGGGCTGGCACGACTAACTCCTATCAGTGGGCATGTGGGTGCATCACTGTGAAGGACAAGGTTTGAGGAAAGCAGCAGATGATCAAGTCATTTTCAGTGTTGTGTGGTGACAGTACGATGCTATCTGTGATGCAGGCTGTCAAAATAGAACTGTCAGAAGGATGAATGGGAAGGCGACAAGATTTTCAGTTGTAAGAGACTGACACCACCTCTCCCCCCACTCCTAGCAAACTGCTGTCAACTCTTCAACTCCATCTTGCTGTTCTGATGAAAAGCTACCCTAAAGTTTGCTTGGCTTTCACAATCCCAGTTGGTTGGAAGGATGTATGTTGCTTTGCTTTTTGAGAGATTTAAAGTTCTTCTAAAAGTTTTCTATGCCTTCTGATGTTTACATATTTCTACTGAATTTTCTCACACTGTTCTTGTAAATGATTATTTTACACTCTTCTTTGTGGGTGAAGAGAATTGATAGACTGTTGGTTTGACCAGTGTAGTTGGAGAGGTAGCAATTTCACCCTCCAATCCACTGTCACTTTTAGTATTCTATATATAGCAAAGTCAGAAAATAAAGTTTGCTCTTTTAGTTCTTTTCTTCCCTCTTTTACATCTAGCATCCGTGTGTGAGTTATTTCGTGTCGTAGTGTGACAGATGTACAGATTGACTTATTCATAGACTGGAAATGAAGAAGAAAAGCACACGTAAAGATCCTCTATTAAAGAGTTAAGAGGAAGGGAGGAGAAATAAGGAAGTAGTGGTTCAAACAATCTGCTTTTAAGCAAAGAAAAAGGTTAAGAAATACTTGATAACATTTTAAATGGTATATAAACAACACAGAAGAGCCCCAAACTAGGTGTTTTGGTTTTCTTTTTTTAATTTTTTTTTTTCCTGGGGATGTAGGTGTTCATAACTAGGAAATTGCAACGAGAACTTCAGAATTGGAAACACTACACTTTTAGCCAAAAAAACAAGCAGTTTTCTCACCCACCAGACTGAAACATGCAGTGAAGGAATTATTTCTAATAAGGAGAAGAGAGGTTGGTTTCCAAACCCTTTCAGTGTAGGGTAGCACAATTTTTTCTATCTAGTTATTTAATCTGAGATCGAGTGGATCAAAAGTACATAGAACAAGCACATTAAAACCCTTTGTGAGGTTTGCCACAAAGGACACTGAGATTGTCAGTGTCAAAAAGATAAATACAAACTGATTTGCAAAGAACATTTACATACTCAGTAATTCTGATGTGAGAATGCTCTGTTGGCTTTTAAAAAATTGTACCATATTTGGCTGTTTCTCCACTGGGGAAATGGTCTTGTCATTTATCATGATCAAGAGTAGTGATTCAGCAGCAATACAATCTTTGTAGAAAAAATGAATGCATAAGACATGTTGCAGATGTATTCAAAAAAAGTGCTGTCATTTGCAATTGTCTGTGTGTAGGGCCTTGCCAAAATCTATGGCATAACTTCTCACCAATGTGAGTTGTTGTGGAAAGGATTTAGATTAAGGATGGTTTAGGACTAATTAATTTCATAAGTGAAATGAATATGAAGAAAATAAATATAAAATAATTAGATAAAATTGAAAACATTTAATTTTGATGTTTGAAACTGTTTAGAAGTTTAATTACTGCAAGCTTAACTTTCTGCTTCTATATAATGCCATTTAACTCTGTGCATGAAACTAAGGCAGTGAGTAACAGTCTGTAAGATATTTATTTACCAGCACTACTGTGAGTTATTTATCTTTGATGCCTTTGATGGTTTCACATCAAGAGACTTAAGCTTTGGCTCAGATCTCAAAAAAGGAAATAAGCCCCCACAGGTCTCTACAGCACATTTCTCTGGAGGAGGAGGAGGAGGAGAGCACTGAGACAATAATGTCCATGCAGAAAGCTCAGCCTGAGTATATTGTCTCCTTCCCAGAAGAAAGTAAAAGGGCACAGTGACAGTGGGCTGCAGAAATGGAAGGTGAGGGCTAGGGCTCTGTGGAGCATGGTGGAGATAACAGAAAGAACCTGCACCGAGATGCTGAGCCAGGCAATTCTTTCTCGGAGTCAGTCAATGAACACTATTCACAGAAACCAAGTGGGCTGCTTGGACTTGGAAGTGAAAGACTCTGATATTTCAGTACACTTTCTTACCAAACAAATGAAGTCTGTGGGTGAGCATGTAGCCTCATCTGTAGGGGAAGGATATGATATGGGAGAATCCAGAAGGGAATGTGGGAGTCCTGGGCAACTGTCAGCCAGAACAGGTATCACACACTTGTTCACTTTATCGTTAACATAGAAGCAAGAAAGTAGATCAAACCCAGAGAGCTACTGAGCCCAGCTGCTGTCCAGCTTTGAAAAGGATCTTTGGTCTATATACATGAGTCTATATTTCTTCTCTCGCTCTCTCTCTCAAAAAATGTGAATTGGCTGGATGAAAGCCTGGAATTCAGACATTTATAATTCCACCTAATGTTTTTTAGTTCCTTTCCCTGATTAGTGCAACTGCATATGGTTTTCTGTGTGTAATGGCCATAATAACTCTGGAGAATTTTGTAGATGTGTACAATGGCAATAAGGATAATATTCATTATATATTATTCCACTGTAAGTCATAGTAAGAAAAGAGGCTAGTGCTTTCTACTGTTCCCAGAGCCACTGGATCCACACATGTTGGTCTTATCTCCCCTTGCAGGTCAGTGTCACCATCTCATCCTAACTGTTCAAAATGCTTTTCACTTACCCCTTTTTCTGTCTGGGGTCAAAACAAGGAAAATATAGAAGACAAAGTATTTCTTGTGGATACAAATATCAGTCTGCAAATCCTACACCAAATCCTGCTTGACCCAACATATGACAGACACAGTTTATGAATGAATTTATCTTCCATTGAAGGAAGTGAAATCATCTGGCATTCAGTTCTCTTGGGCCCATAGCTGGACACCAAAATATCTTCAATATATAAGCATGGCTTTATTTCTAACACTTGGCACACTTTGAATTTCTGGCTGGTTCTTTGTGAACATACCCTTACTTATTTTCTTCAGATTTACTAGAAAATTTTAAGCTGGTGATACATAGATGGTGTGAACTTTTTTACTTTGCTGTGGCAGGTATGGGCAGGGGAGCATTTACAGCTCCTGTAGCACATTAGTGTGAACAACAAAATCATTGGCAATGGCAAGCTGCAACACTGAGGTTTTTATTTCAAACTTGAGAAAGTCAAATCTCCAGGTGACCACATGTGCTTTTGAAGATGGCAAAGATTTTCAGTTTTTGGGGTCTTACTGCAAGAATGACATTGAGGTGCTGGAGAATGCACAGAGAAGGACAATGGAGTCTGGATCACAAGAACAGATGGGGGTGATGGGCATGTTGAGTCTGAAGAAAAGAGGAGACCTTATCACTCTCTACAACCACCTGAAAGGAGGTTGGAGCCAAGTAACAACTGATAGGAAAAAAGGAAATGGCCTCAGGTTGCACCAAGGGAGGTTTAGATTGAATAGGAAAATTCCTTCATAGAAAGGGTTGTCAGGCATTGGAACAGGTTGCCCAGGGAAATGGTGGAGTCACCATTCCTGGAAGTGTTTAAAAGATGTGTAGATGTGACACTTCAGGACATGGTTTAGTGGCAGACTTGGCAGTGCTCAGTTAAGGGTTGGACTCAATGACCTTGAGGGTCTTCTCCAACCCAAATTACTCTGTTTCTGGCCACCTCTTTTTTGTTCTACACTCATGACTACAGTAGTCCAAAAGACAAGTTGAAGCAGTCAGAAAACAGGCACAACCAAAGGAACTGATTTTTCCGTAATACGATTGATTCCTTCCTCTCTCTGCTCTCCTGCTGCTAACTGGCATAGCAAGTCTTTCCACATGCTGGTGTCCCACATTTAACGAAGTGATTCCCCGGCACTGCTGTGAAAGTTTGCAGTTGGTTTTTGCAGTACTGCAGCAGCGAAAACTGGGATCTGCTGAGAATCCACCCCAGGCAGTGTAAACATTTCCAAGCCCAGGTAGACCAATAATAATTTTTTATTGATATCCATATTGGCTGTGATCTCTGCCCCTGTCATGTGGGGGTAATTATGTACTCAACCCACAAACATTAGCAGAAATAGACATGCAAGTTGAACAAACCTATCAGCCTACTCTAACATGTAAAACTGGGCCATGTCCTGTTAGTTTCTCAGAGAAGAGCTGTTGGTAAAAAATTTCATTTAAAAAGCTCAAAAAATAATTTTCACAAGCATATATGGTTTTAAATGTCAAACATTTAACATGCATTTCAACATAAAAGACCTCAGGGATGAGTTTGTGAGGCTATTTTATCCACCAAGACCAGATTTTAAGATCATGTGTCTGCACTATTGAGAATTGCTAAGGTTGCAAAAGCCAGACATGTGACAGGAAACTTCATTCTTCATCCTCTTAGAGGTGTTAAAGACATGTTTATGGCCCATGGGAAAAATGGGTGACCAAGAAGGCACATCTTCACGTGAGCGACTGGGTTCCAGTGATTTTCTGTGACAGGGATATACAGACTGAGGTCACAAATCAGGCTGATAAGGAGATGTTGTATGCAATGTGCAAGGCAGATTTTAGTCCAGCTTAAGCTCTTGACCTTGCTTCTATTTAACTCAGTCTCACATTCATGTGCTAGCATCCAACAGATTAGCTGCAATCATGGATAGGTTGCAAACTTTTTGACTAACTATGTATTTCTAAAGACCCCAGCCGCTCTGATCAGTGCACTGAGGATTTAAACACTGTGTAACTGAAATCAGCAGTTTTGCAGAGACATGTGACTGAGGGGAATGGAAGGTGTTCCTTATGAAAATGTTGTGTCTTTTCCTTCTGAGTTGAAATGCTCACAATGCCCATTTATCTCAGGAAGGTTACTGTTATAGCAGCCTGAATAAATAAAAAGCTGAAGATCTTGAGAGCCAGAATTTCATCAGCAGGTTCCCCTGGTTGCTTTTTAGTTGAATGATCTTACTAGTCAAATGGTGTAAGTCAACAAGCCGAAGACAGGAAATTAGCTAAGATTCTCTATCTCTGTTGTAACTGAACTCAATCAGCTGCCAAGAAACTCTACAGGTCACAGGCTTGAAAATGGACATGTTTAAGCTTGCCTTTTTCCACTTGATTTCTGTTGGAACCAATGCTTTCCCAGCAATTTTCCAAAGGCCCTATCAGAAAAATTTAGATTTTTTTCTCCTGATTGTTCAATAAATGACACTATGCCCTATGTAAAACTCTTGTTGTAATGCTAAATAAACAATTGATTTTTGGGCATTTTTATGGCATCCAGTGTTGTAGCATCAAAGTGCTTCAGAAACACCCACAAATTTCTTATTTGCAGCCTTCCTCTAATATAAAGATTATTTAATCCCATACTACAAGGAGGAATGTGAGGAATGAAGGCCCTGAATCACCTAGGACCTGATTTCTAAGAGCATTTGGCATTAAATAAAATGTTATTGTTTCAAAGCCACATTTCTATTGACCATACCTGGATTTGTGAGTACTCAATACTCTGCAAGTCAGATCCAGATATCTTTTCATAAGCATTTGAAAATTAGGAACTCAGAGTTGGTGCCTGTTTCTGAAAGCTTAACCCCTTGAAACCAGATTTGAAACAGAATTTCAAGCTCTGTAAGATAAATATCACATGGGTGGAAGGATGAAGGCACCAGCGAAGGCTTAGATGTCACAGAACGGGATATGAAATAGTCAGAAAAATGATAAAGAACAGTGTGAAGTCAGCACTCTTCACATGCCACACACATGTGAAGACACACATCCAGTGCAGACAGAGGATGAGCCTTAAAAACATGAAAAAATGGGGGAAAATTGTAATTTTCACAGAACATACTCTCACAGGGAATCTACAGGGAAACCTGAGCCTTCAACCTCTTTGCCAAAGTTCCTTTTGTTAAAATTCCCTGTTGCTTTTTCTTTCTGGGGCCTAAATATAATTTGCTACAATTTTTTTAAGATGGTTGATAGAAGAAAAATGCTTCCCTTCCCTGGCTGAACAATAATGCAGTGGTTAACTCCAGGAAATAGATGCCTTAAGCTGCCCTCCAAGTCTGACAGTGAGACTTATTATCTGAGATGGAGATTGCTTTAGCCATGAAGCTTCTGGTTGCTACCCATCTTTCACATCACAGATGCCCACTAAAAATTAGCAATACAACTACTCAGGGAAAGATGAAAACACCATGAAGGAGGGCAAGATATTCTCTAGTGACAAAGGCAGCCATCAAGTAAGTGCATATGGCCTGGAATCTATTCTTTAGTTTGGCCTTTGGAGTTATCCAGTGATTACAGTGAAACAGTGTCTCTGAAGACAAGACTAGAGATAAGGGCTTTAGCCTTCTAGCTGAATGGTATTTCCGGCTTCTAACCTCTTTTGTCCTCTTTTGCTTGCTGTTTCAGCTTCTGCTGGCAGGTGCAATTCAGCCCAGTGCATAGTTCTAGCATACTACCTAGGAAGGAGGGGGACAAGCCTTTAAATGCTTTCCAAAGAACAGAGTTGAATGTGCACACTCTTCCTCCTAGGAGCATGCTCTAGAGGAGTTACACTATTTCCTACTCTTTGACCTTTTTAAAAGCAAGTATCTGTATCTGTAGAGAAGAAAGAGTTTCACTGATGTTTTTTAAGCATTCTCCTTGGTGGCATCACACCAGCTTTCTCAGGCCTGTTAAAATCCATTTGTTCTTATAATTGCTAATGGATATCTTCTCTGTTTTTGTCTCTAAGTATCTTAAATACTGCTATCTTTTGTTATAAAAAGCAGCTACTATAGTATAATTCCCCAGAAGTCAGAGGCTGCATCAAAATTTTCCCTGTTCAGAGCTGAAGCTCTGAAGTTCCATCCTAGCTCCATTTCAGGCATTTCACATGTATCATTCTTAAAAAGGTGACCTTTTCTCAGCATCACAAAAGCTTTTATCAGCATTTACTTCCAGGTAGAATCAGTGGCAGAATCATATTTCCCAGAACATTACTCAGTCATTAAAATCACAAGGCTTCTTTGCCTTTTCCTGTAGTTTACATCGCAGTTAGCATGTGTCCTCCAGCAGCAAGAGGATGAGAGCTGAGCAATGAGACAGGAAATGGTCTCCCACTAAACAGGTTGTTGAAGTAGTATTCTGCAATATTTACCCTTAGGACTCCGAGGAGTATACCACCTGCACAAGGAAGATTTTACTACATGCAAAGTATGTCAATATTAGTAAATTTAACACTGTCAGAACAGTGCTCAGGTAATGAAATTCAACTGCTTGGGCTGTTACATTTCTGGTATGGTTTTGTCTCACACCAGCTAATGCTCCCTCAAACAACTCTGAGCCACAACCAACTTCTTATATAGTTCAGGAGTTATGAAAGACAAAAGACCATCCCCAGAAAAGAAGTTTAGATGCAGCCATCATGTTATAGAGGCTGAAAACAGTTATTAAAGGTGTGCCAAATATGATAAAGATCAAGATATGACTGGTCCCATCAAATGAAGCGGAAATTTACTGCTGATAAAAACATTTTCTGTGGAATGTAATTTTCTGCTGGGTAAAATAATTTTCTGTAGCCCACCAGAGGGTGCAGACACATCCGTGCTGCCTCCAAGATTTACTTCTGTGTTTCTGAGACCTGGATATTTCAGGGGTTTCTCCAGAGTATTTGGGGATAAGACCTGAAAGAATCACACCTTGCTGTCCTACAAATCCACTTTCATCATCATCAGCATGTAACCCAAAGTCTCTCTTCCTCCTGTTAACTGCTATCCAGATTCCACCCTCTGTACCCATCTACCCCGAGTTTGTACTACCAGTTTGCCTTTTTTTGGTCTCATCCTCACCATTTCAGTGCTTTCTTATCCACAGTTTCCTACCCTATCTCTCACCACTGCCTGTGTTCCAGGGGGATTTCCCTTTGATCCCTGCACTGCTTGACTGCCACAAGGTGAAGCAGCAAAAATACAAAAGGCTTATTCTCATAGCTTACAACTGCTGAACCACTGTAGCCCTAAAGTGGGGTCTATTTGGTGTATCCAGGATTCTAGGAGAACAGGATTTCAATTGGGCATGATTTAGCAGGTCTCAAAGACCAATCATGTTTTTTAGAATTTAGGGGGCGGGGCAGGGAAGAAAGAAAAAAGAATCCCAACAAGATTATTTCTGCCTTTGTACTTACTCACCTACTCAAAGCTTGTGTTCCTGAATATTCCCTTATTGCCTCAGCAATTGCCTCATGCAGCTAAACTCTGCATGTAACATCCTGCCAAAGAAAATGCAAAACTTTTCATCTTAAATGTTGACCAGACTTACAGGCAGCTCCCTAAGGAATTTGTCTCGCCATCTCACCGCTGATGTTTCCGTGCTGCAGCAGATCAGATTTCCTCTATGAGTAAGATCTGCAAAAAGGAACAAACAAGAAATCTTTTAGGAAAAAAAAAAAAAAAAAAAAAAAAAAAAAAAAAAAAAAAAAAAAAAGGGACATATCTAAAGATAATTACTAACAGTGACTGTGACAAGCACTGATAACATTTTCTATTTTCTTTCACAGCTTTAAATATATGGTTCCCTAGCTGTAAAACATACCTGTGCAGGACTACTAATGCTTCAGAATATAGACATCTGAAGATGAAGTGAAGATAAAACAGCACATAGTTCTTGGTTTGCTATTTTCCCTTCTCGTTTTTGCAGACATGAATCAGGTGCAGGGTATCTCACAGCAAGTAGCCCTAGCTGCTTCTTCATGACCATAGCAAGGTGTAATTTCTGTTCTTATTTCAAGGTTTAATCAGCAGCTGGAAGAGCAAGGATTTTCAATTCACCATCTGCTGAGCCCAAATTCTTCATGCAGTACTGTGAAAATGTGACAAAAATGTGCAGCTCTTGATGACCAAACTTACAGATCCCTGGCCCCAGCCTGAACAACTCTTTGAACCCTGATCAGTCTGTGTGCAAAAAGGCCGAATCTCTCTGTTAGGATATCAATGACAGCTAAAACCCAATATTTAATTATTGATCTGTTGCATGAAGCATGCATAGATTTCTCTCTTTCTCTGAGTATTTAGCTTTAGTTAAATATTCATCAACACTGAAAAATAAGATTACCAATAGAACATTTCTGTAAGGACAGAAGGCTTCCAATCAAAAATCCATGAAAAGAGATTGGATAAAACTGACATTACCAAATATGTAGAAAATTAATCCTGTGGAATATTTCTGATTGATTAGCAACTAAATTTAGACAAAAATTAGATTATATTACCCATTTAAAACATATTTTAAGTAACGACCTTAACTCTCAGGATGAGTCCCCCTCAGGTTTCCTGTGAATAAATAGTAAGTCCAAGAGGATCACCAGCTTGACTTTCCCATTTGAGAGCTGGCAGTAAGAATAATCAAGCCAAAACAACAATCCCACAGACATTTAATTATAAATAGAGCTCATTTCATCCAGGAGTTCTGGAAGCAGTAGTCAAGGTCCGAACTGTAATGTCATTTCTGTAAGGTCATTTTTCAGAGAAGAGCTACATTTTCAAGCTCCTTGTGCATGCTTGTGAAGAGCATGGAACCAGTGTCAATAAATATGCCTGTTAAGAAAACCTCCCTTCTGTCCAAATGAAAGCTTTACAAACATTAGTTTTCAGCAATGAACCCCCCAGAACTTCTGTTTCAAAGCAAATTTTTTATCTGGAAACTGTGCAAATGTGAAGTTTTTAAGTGGCGATACATATGCACAACACCAGCACATATTTTAGACACATGGTAACACAGTTTTGGTGTGCCTTCATTTTCACGCAGGACAGGGAAGTCTACCACAAAGTAACTTGTTGTGGCTGAGCTGTGTCTGAGTTTCTCCGCTCTGGCCACTTGATCAGAACGCAGCAGTTACTGTGGCAGACCAAAGTTACCATACAATGAAGGACCTTTCTGCTATTTGTTTGTTTTCAGTGCTGTTACACGGCGCACACACCGCCCACCACCCCCGACAGAGGAGTGCACCCTTTCCCACATCAAACAAAGACACTGATGCTGAAAGAGAGCACTGAGAGCAAACATTTTCTATCACCTGAGCTGGCCATTTCTGCACTATCAGTCATCAGTGAAAGCCTAATTATCTGCACAGGCAGATGCATCTGAGTTGAACCCAAACCCATGCTGCAAGACAGAAGGTGAATAGACAAGCAGTGGGTAAGATGCTGGCTGGTGACAGGGGATGCCTGGATTCAGTTTGCTCTTCCCACACAAAGCTGCTGAGCACTTTCCCTTGAGCTGTGCCTATTCACTAACTGGGAGATGTGACTGCAGGATGGTAGGCACATCTCAGCCAGCTTTCCTCCAGCAAACTATTCTTGCAGCATAGGCTGCAAGAATTTAGCAACTAACGTCATACAGACCCGTAAGGAACAGCAAATTTCTTAGCACTGATGTTCAAACTAAGACTAAGGCTGATGCAAATGCATCTACCCCTGCCATAGCCTCTTCCCTAGCAGACCATGATCTCTGGTTGTTTCTAAAACAACACAGCTGTTTGCAATGGAAGTCTGGGGTTCTTGATCAGATTGCCTGCACGGGGCAGCTGCAAAAACCAGGGCACAGGTCTGGCACCAGCTGAGATTCATATTAAGTCCCCATCTGTAGATGCAGTGACAAAACTTCATGTGGATCATTGAGTCTGTTGAGGGTGAAATTCATTACAGAGGTCCGATTGCTACTCTAACAGCAATTTCACAAGTGGAAATAAATTAGGAATGAAGTCCCAATGTGGATGGAAATTTTGTGTCTGAATCAAACCAATGCTGTTAAAAGTCCTAATTAGATTCTATAAAATCCAGAAAGCATTTAAACCAAACATTCAAGGAGTCAATATCCAAACATTGAAACTGATAACAAGCAAAGACTTAAAAACCCACAAATGCAAAGACACCCCTGAGTCTTAAGAAAACCTACAAATGCCATACTAGTGTATGATTTCACTCAGGGATCAGCAGGGCATGTACAATTTCCCTTTCTGTATGGTGACACGATGACAGCACATTATTACAATAACTTCCCCACAGATGGCTATTTTATGCTTGTTTCTGAACTATTAAACAAAACAAAAAGGTTTTTACACAAATAATCTCTCTCCTTATCTATTAAGCAGCAACAAATGCCATAAGCAAAAGTGCACTATGTTGTGGGACTTCCTTCTGGTGCCTGTCTGTCTGAGTTCAGCTTTTATGCATCAAAAGACCCTGATGAAATTGTATCATTTTATGATATTGTTCCACAGTCACTTCTGTGCGTATGTTGGGCTGTTGCAAACTGCTGGAGCAGTCTCAGGATGAGTACAATACATGACTCTGCAATAGCTAAAGAAAGATATCAGGTCCAGATTTACTGGTCCAAAATTATCTGGGTTTGATTTTTTTTTTCTGTCCCCCAATATGTAGAAGCTCATTCTTCCTCTTTTTAGAAACAGAGTTGAAGACATGCTATGTTTTTCACTACTCTTCTCACTAAAGCAAACTCTGTACCTGAGAACTCATTTTGTTAGTGGTTCCTGCAGAGTGAACTCCTTAAAACCGGTGATGAGTTTTCTTTCTCTTTTACTGCAGCATTTGCTGTAGTAATTCTGACTTCTAAATGTGTGCAACATAATTTCTTAATTATCTTTGCTCTATTATTAAGCCGTACAGTTCTTCCTTTATTTCTACAGCTCACACTCATCTGGCACAAAGAGACACATGTACTTCTTGGATTGCAAAGAACTTTGTTCTCGCTTCAGATGTAAATAATAGGAGGGAGAAAATATCAGTCTTGACTGAGTCTGGCTGCTCTGAGATACTATAATGAATAAACAATCAAGAAGTGAAAAGCTGTACTCCTTACCTGGTCTGAGAGGTACAGTGCACCTTGAAAGCCTCTTAAATGACACAGAAGAAATAGAAATAGTTTAAAGTTTTTACTCATCCAACCAGAGGACTCAGGAAATGACTATTTTGCAACGATTAACTCCTTCCTCACTTCGAGGTCTTTCAAGTACAGTTCCACTGCAGTTGGGTAATGAATGCTCTGCCCTACACATGATTTCTGTTTCACACTGAGAATATGCAGGTGGCCAGAGAAGAAGACTCTGATCACCTCTATGAAAGAGAAAAACTGCAGTCTTCTGCATAACTGTGACCAAGAACATTTTACTGTTGAGTGACACTTATGTAACTCTCATTTATAGAAGAGGTTTAGAGCAGTGGAGCAACATTCTCATGATGAATTCAGTGTTGTGGTGCCCAAGAGAGCAAGGTAAAAAACAAGATTGTTTAAAGGAGTGGCATGCATTGCAGCCTGGACAAGCATTTCATATACATATGGTGTATGATACTTTTATACACAGCGGGTCTCCAGCTGAAAGTCAGGCATCCTGGAGCATCAGGACTTAGTCCTCTGCACATAAAAACCCTCTGTGACTAAAAACCTGTTTCTTTTGCCTAAATGTATCTGTTTGACTAAAAGGCATTTCTGAGACTGAGCTTATAAACACCCACTAGCCTGAAAGCTACCAATGGCCAGCTGCCCACAAGAGTGAAGCTACCTCTGGGGAGTGGACACCTCCATACAGAACCCAAGGTGGCACTTGGGCTTCTGAGCCTGTGGAGACACCCTATGGTGGGGTTTTCTGAGACAGGGATGGGGCTGTCTTGCCTAGCTCTGGGCATTTGCACTGTAGATGTCTATACCAGAGTTTGTCATTCAAGACACCCTTGAATATAGGAAGTGGAAAGAAAAAGACCTTTGCAAGATTCTTTATCTGGGAATTTTAACATCCAAATAAGAGTTTCTTCTGTTATACAGATATATATGCTCACATGTTTTTTTTTTTTTAATGCAATCAAGATTTTATAAAAAACTACAAAAAATCCTTATTCTCTGCTAGTTAAGTTTTACCTTTGTTTTCCTAATGATTATTTCCAGTAACAAAGACTCAGGAGGCCTGCTCCCACAAGACACTGATGAGGCTGGTCTGCACTTGAAGTGTACAGTACACCGCAAAAACAATGAGGATACTTAAGATCCTAGATCTGAGCAGGTGCTTAGGTGCATCTTGGAATGGAGGACAAAACATTTGTGTGACTCCTCAAGCTATGGCTATTGATGCTATAGCTTCGTATGCAGAAACACCAGGGCATTTTACTTTGAAGACGGTTGCAGGACGGAGACTTAAGTTCTTGCTTTAACTCCTCTCACTTCCACATATAAAAAATTGAAACTAACTGTCAGTATTCTCACCATGAGCCCACAGGTAAACAGGAAGGAGTTTCAGTCTCATAGCCTGAAAGAGTGCAAAATATATTGAATCAGAACCCCTAAAAACTCCTCCAAAAAATGAGAATTGATTTGTTTCTTTGGTTGCTTTTTTTTTTTTAAACAATCTTTAGTTCAAATATAGCAGACTAGAAATAGAGCTTTTTGTTTTCTACTTTTTGATCCTATAGTCTACAAATAATTAAAATTTTACAACTTTTAATTCATTATCATTTTTAAAGAAGCTCTCCTCTCTAAAACTGGGGAAAGAAACTTTCAGAATGAAAAGACCCTGCACGTACTTTTGGTAAAAAGCCATTAAATTCTACAGTCCTGGAGTATTATAATGAGTATATTATTAATTAATGCTGCAGTACAATATACTGTGATATATCATAACATAGTATAATGAAAAGAAAATTATTTAATAATTAAATATACTACTTCTACAAGGTAATAAATTTGATGACGTTCATTTGGCCATGCTAAAATCTCCTCAGAAAGCAATTAAGTGCTAAGAAAGCATCCCTCTAAAGACTGGTCATGTCTTTCAGAATGATTATGAGCAACAGTGTGAATTTTTATGGGTGAGTTTCCTTTGGGTGGAGTCCACATTTAGCTTCTCACTGAGTTCAGCAGGCTCTGGAGTTCACTCTGAGTGTCTTCCCTGGAGCTGTTTCAAGAAGTCTATGAGTATTTGGGTTCCTGTCTTTGTTGGTAAAAAAAACTGCAATTCAACTGTGTTCTCCTGGGAGACAGGGACATGACTTTTGTATAGGATATTTTAGACTAGTCTGGTGGCATTTTAGACTTTTTTTTTTTTTAAGTGATGTTAGAAAGCTCCTCAGTATCTTTTCAGTGCAGAGGTCTTCCTCTACAGACAATCTGCAACAGCCTTGAGGTTGACCTGAATGTGGCTCTGGTTCCTGGAGCCCAGAGGAAGCAGATGCAGATCGGGATCTGATTTGCACAAGGCTCTGAGGGCTACCCAGCCTCAGGCCATACCGACCTTCTGCATAATAAAAAGAGAAAAAATAAACGGTTTTGGGGAACTGCACTAAGGCTGAATGCTATCATTCATTAACAGCAATGCTATTCCCAGAGAAGCAAACACTAGATTCTCTTCTGCAGCTGAGGAGGAATGCAGAATTGCAGGCTAAACACAGGACCTGCTTTGGGGTCTCTCGGATGGACCTAGCCTGTCATTCCATGAGCAGAGGAAGGTCTAACAGTGGGAGGACATGACACAATGTTAGTTGTAACATGAAAACAAGAGGGATGCAAGCTGTCATTCCACCTTCCCAAGGAGTTCCTCATCTCAGTTTTAGCTGAGCTGTGCAGCTCTGTTGAAGCTCAGCTTTAGATGCACTGGGACACAAAGAGATCAGCAGCTTTCACAGGTGGTGGTGGGAGGTCTGTAAGTACAGTGCTATGGGAGTGTGACAGTAGGCAACCTCCAAAAAGAAGTCCTGTGATTTGGGAGTGAGAAGATGGAAGAGTAAATCTGTACGGAAGTGAGAGAAGGTGGCAGGAGCAAGGGAGACTGAGAGAACGAGTCCCTCATCTGTGGAAGGAAGACAAGCAGAACACAGAGGGAGGAAAAAGGGCCTGGTGAATATATCCTGTATCATAGCAAAGGTGAAGGAAAGGAGAAGAGTTTTCTGAGAACTTCTGCTTCTCTGTCATCCAGCACCAGGAGGTCTTGAGCAGACCTCCAGGGCTCAGGTCCATTCTAGGCAGGTGAGATAACCATGGCATGAATTGTCCTATAGCAAGGTGAGCTTTTTTTGAGGGATGAATGGCAGGCGGGCAACCAGTGAAAAGAATGAGGAGACCTCTGACTCAAAACCAATCTGATTATCTCTAATCTATGTAACACCCACCCACTCTCAGAATTCAGAACTGAGTTGTGATGCCAACAGTGATAGGAAATACAGAATACATGGCAGACAAAATATATGACTTTGGTGCTCATTGTCCAGGTGGCAAAACTCTTTTTTGCCCAATGCTGTTGACCTGTGTGCTATGATGCCACTACACATCTGAAGAAACTCCAGTCCTCAGTTATGACTGATTGTTCATTTTAGCGTTAACATGAAATCACCTGTGGAGCTTTCCAGAAAGGAAACATTCCTATCAGTTCTCAAGGAATAAGCAGATATCTTGGCCAATTACTTCTAGTTAGATTCATTACAGATGTTCTAGGCCCATGGAGGGGTAGTATGGTGAGAAAGAAAACGTAGCTAAGAGTTCTTCCTTGCACATGAGATGTGACCTGGGCTCCTTGCCCAATGTCACAGCCTTCAAGGGTCAAAAAATTTTGTCTGTCAGTTATCCAACCCCCAAATTGCAGGTTGGTGTAATGTTGCCCAAGAGCAAATGAATGGGGAAAAAAACTCAAAGCAAAAAAAATTAATGTCAGTGTTTTCAAACTGGCATCTTTTCATTTCAGCATAGGACATTTCTGTCATAGGAAATGAGAGCTGCTGCCTAACTGAGTGCCAATGGTAGTAGCACATGATATGGGTCTTTGCTTTGTGTAAGATGGGCCTTCCATCCTCTGGAGGAGCATTTCAGTCACTGGACTGCTGAGCCTTTTGGGGCCAGGATCTCTCCAATGAGATCTGTTCTGCCATAGCCAGGGAAACTTGCTACTCTTTACACTGAGGTGAGTGTCCTGGTCACACCTCTGAACCAAACTGTCTCAGGGCTTCCAGAGTCTCAACATCTCCCCCTCCAAACACACTCACACTTTCCTCTTGGCTTCTGTGCAGAATCGGAGGGATTCTCCAAAGCAGACTCCTGGCATATGTTTTTCTTGCAGCAAAGGTTCAGGTGAATGAGACTTTATTGCAAGCAAGGGGTGAGAAAAAGTCTGTGAAGGGATAGAGGGAGAGTGATGACAGATGGCAGAGGAGGGTTAGAACTCTGTGATGTGCAAGGGGGGTGGAGAAGCAAGGGAGCAGAGAAAGGGGGAAAAGTCCTTAGATAGGATGAAGCAGGGGGCACAGCCACCAAATCAGGAATAACCAGGCTCATAAGATGCATTGTGGCATGCATGAGAGTGCAAGTTCAGATGTAGCATTTGTCTTTCCTGTTGGATGTTGTACAGAATATTGAAATACTCTCAGTGCAAAATAAATCAGTGGTCCAGTGACTGGTGACTGCTCCTGGGAGGGAGGTGATGCTTGGAATGAGAACCTAGAGGTGTCTCAGTTTCCTGCAGCTGAAATTAAACCCCATTTTGTGAAACACCACAGCTCTGTTTCCAGGTCTGTAGCTGCCACCTCATAGCTCTACTGTGAATCTAGCTGTCCCTAGACTCCCTAAAAGCATTTTTAGAAAAAAAAAAAAATCTCAAATGAAAAAATGCCTCTGGACTGAAATTAAAAATTTAATCAGCACAAAATAAAGTACACGTTTCTCGAACTAGTAGAAATTAATGAGATTTTTATCTCTGATCCTCACCATGGCGGTGTTTTTAAGGTTCTAATCACTCTGTCATTGCTGTTTTTATCACTGCCTCCATGATGGTTCAAAAGTACAGTGTGAATAAATCCACCTGCACAGCACGAAGCAGCTAGACCCTTAGCTTGAATTGACTCAGCCTTGAGAAAACTTTTAACTGCCTTTTAAATTCAGAAAATTGCATGTTTGCTGACAGAGTGCTGGTTTGACTAACCCTTACAAGGCAGATTTCAGTTTGATAATCCTGATACTCAGTCAGCCTTTAAAATTGACTTCCCCTTGCTCTTATTTTTATTTCAGGGTGTTATCCATGCATAAATGAGTCTCCCTAATTTTCTAGTCATTGTAAAGGAGGAGAAAAAAAAAGGCAGGGATCAAAATTTCTTATTTAGTGTGTAGTTATTAGAAGTATTTTTCCACCAGCTGTGTAAAGTCCATCCAATTCTTTTTGTCATTTGTCATTTTTTAAAAAATGCATCTCAATTTCAGCCTAAGGTCCAGACTCAGGACTGAGAACCTCAGGTGTTAATTCTGCGGGAGAAGTGTTGGAAGAAGGCAGGATCCATGACCTCGGTCTGTCAGGTTACTGCATTTCCCAGAGGGAACTTTCTTTCAGACAGAGACAAGCAGAACGATCAGAAACTTACCCAAGGGAACTTGGGATGGGAGAAAATGTAGTCAGTAGTTGCCATTTTCCAGGCACCTGTTTGAGCTGAGCCCCTAAGAGTAGGCAGACATGGCCACATCCCCCATTGCTCTGAAGCCCTTCCAAAGTGTGGGTCAGCTTAAGAGACAAATCTCTGTAGTCCTGCAGAAAGCAGGGGTCCCTCTACACTCTTATGGTAGAAGGAATTGAGTGTTACCCCAGAACTGAACAGTGTCATGGGTCTCTGCCCCATAGTTCTCAGGAGATGCTGGTAAAAACCCCTCCAAGCAAAGTAGATATATTCTTGGGTCTCAGTTTCTGGGATCATGCCTTGAAACTCCTAGAAACTGACCAACTGAAATCAGGATGGGCAAGGTTTTGGTCAAAGCTGTGTTACTAGGGACAGGACGAATTCATCCAACCAATTCCTACTCCACTGAACAATCCACGCTTTGAGTCCATCTCTCTCCAGCTTAAGAGAGAAAGGATGTAGGAGGGGACCATGTTAAAGGCCTTACAGAAGTTCAGACAGACAACATCTCTCCCCTTGTCCACTGCTGTAGTCACTCCACTGACAAAGGCCACCTGGTTCTTCAGGCAGAACTTCTTTGGTGAAGCTGTGCAGACTGTCCTGAGTGCAGACTGTCCTGAGTCACATCCCTGTCCTCCATGTGTCTTAGCTTAGATTCTGGGAGGATCTGTTCCATGATCTTTTCAGTCACAGAGGTAAGGCTCACAGGCTTGTAGCTCCCATAGTCCTTTCTATCTTTTTTAAAGATGGGTAAAATGTTTTCCCTTTTTCCAGATACCAGGAAATTCACCTGATTGTCATGACTTTTAGAATATCATAGAGTGGCTTAGAAACTACAATGGCCAGTTCCCTCAGGACTCTGGGATGCATTTCATCAGGTCCCATAGTCTTATTCTCAGCCAGGTTCCTCAAGTGGTCACAAACCTGATCTCTTACAATGGGATGCACTTTGCTCCCCTAGTCCCTAGTTACCAAGGCTGTTTGGTCCCTTACCCACCAGACTTGTTTCCTGCTAGACCTCGGTAGCCAGCCCAGACACTTTAGTGGCTGGTGGTCAGGAAACCAATGCTTCCTGTCTGACTGCTCCCTGATTAACCAAGGTCATGGATATAATACAAGGTTTGGGGTGGAAGGGACCTTTAAAGATCACCTAGTCCAACCCCAAATGAAGGACATGCAAGTGGGAAAGCCTTTCCTCAGGCTGACCATCTTCCTAGATCCTTGTAAGCACTCTGTCTAACTCTTTGACCAAACCAGCAGGAAAATAGTCAGCTCCTGCAAAAGTGAATACCTAGGGAAGCAAAGTATCTTAAAAAAATTATAATGCATTGGGGTTTTTTGCTTTTTGTTTTATCAACTAAATTGTTTCAGGGTCGGGATTTTTTAAAGCTATTTGAAAAGTGGGGGTGTTTTTTGGTTTGTTGCCCAGATGTACATGTGACAAACTGAAATATGGCCAGTAGATGCTTCAGAGCAGCCATCTGCTCTCAAGCAGAGGGTGCTCAAAAAGGAGGCTGTGGCTGTTGCATACAGGATGGTGAGATCCTGCAGGGTTTGGTTGTGTTTTTTTCCCGTTTGTCCCCATCTTGCATCACACAGCTGCTGGGAAAATGTATACACCCATGTTTGGATAAGCTGACACTGTCAAGTCTTGACTGCCACCAAAAATGCCTTGAAGTCAAATCTACTTTTACCCCAAAGACACGGTGTGCAAGAACCAAGCCTGCCAACTGAGCAAGAAGAGAAAATAACAGGTAAAAGAGTTACCAGCTGGCCAGCACCAGCAATTCCACCTGCCAAGACAGGGGGCTGTCATCTGGGTTTTTAAGAAAACTCAAGATTAGGCCCACCAGGGAGGTTGGAAGACTTTTTTTTTTTCCTGTTAAAAGGTTATTTTTCAGATCTTACATAAGACATCTGATTTGTCTCTAACTTCTCACTCATTGCAAACAGATTGCAGGAAGGAAGTACTCCACCCAATTTCTTAAATTATCATGCACCATTGCTGAAAGGTGTCATCTGTGTCTCAAGAGAAGTCTGGTTTTTACTCTTTCTTTTTAAGAAAAAGAAAAGAGGGAAATAAAATCCCAGATGATCTTACTGCTCATTAATTATTTATTGTATGGCTATTACACTCAGAAAAGCTCTTGATTTTTCAGACACACATTTGCTAAGAAATCTTTTCAGCAAGATACAGAAATAATTTCATGTTATTTCTTGCAAAAAGGGAATGGGTTGTGTGAGAGGGGGAGGTCAGGTCATACATATTTCCAATGGGCTCAGTATTGCAGTTTAAATCAGAAACTTGGACTCTATTTCCTATCATAAATGCATCCGTCTTGTACTTTTAGTCTTGCAATTACTCCTGAGACCATCACACACACAAAAAAAGGCAAGGGTCAAATTATATTGCCAGCTCTGCTAAGGTGCAAGTAAACCATGGCAGCTCCTGGAATGATTCTAGTATTCCTGACATCCTCATGGAGCTATAGCCTAGCTCCTGACATCCTCATTGCCTTCACTTGCAAACCTGTGCATTAAGAATTCTCCCATTCAGGGCAGGGCATGTACTTTGAGGTGACTCAGGCAAAAGCCTGCTTGCTCTTATGTTGGAGGGGCAGTGGGGAGGGGAAAGAAGGAAGGAAGTAAGCAGCATGGGTCGGGAGGGTTATTTAGGAGTGTCCAGGCAGCTGAGCAGGAGCTGTCTGGGGCTGTTGCTGTGACAGGTGTTGCTGTGACAGGTGTTGCTGTGACAGGTGTCCTTTTAGCTGCAGGTTTCCGGAGGAGTGGCAGCCTCACATGGAAACCTGCTGGCTTGGACAGCCACAGTGCTCTGGCTGTGGCTCTGCTTGGGCCCCCATAGGGCACATCTGCAGCCCTATGGAGCTGCTCTTGTGGCTGAGGCTCCCTGGCACTGGACATGCACCTGGGAGCAAACCTTGGGCAGCAGGTGAGGCTGTAAGGCCAGTGCCTGGAGGGAGAAGCGGTGCAGAGCACCAGGCTGATTTTCTGCTGTGCTGTGCTTTGCCATACACTTCAGATATCTGGGGGTACGTAACACGACGTGCCCAGAAATGGCTGATAAAGCACAAACACCATTAGGAAATGTACATGCAGTGTGTTAACACTCAATGATCAACAGCACAAACACTGATGGCAAAGAGGAAACTAAATTTACGTAGACAGATTGAAGATAATCTCTGGATCCTTCTGCCATTCAGTTTCTAACTGTAGGGTCTGTCAACTCATCTGCATTTACCCTTGACCCAGGCAACAATGTATTTTGCTCTCAGTCCATATATTTCTTTGCTCCATGACTGAATGTTTATTGTATTGTCTTGAGTAATTTCCTTTAGGAATCCAAAAGGGAAAGAAGCTTTGGAAGAATTTTTTTAAGCCCAAGGAATGTAGTCCAACAGGGTGCAGGGCCCCTGCACTAATGTACACCTTGCATTTCTAATTCAGAGACATTCATATGTTGGAGTGTGCTGATGCCAAGAAAGACCATACTGAGCTATTCATACTGAGCTATTCATACTGAGCTATTTTGTGATGGCAATTGTCTTCCAAAGAAGTTTCAATTGTTTTGGCAAGAGAGCCATATGCTGTCTAAAGTAGCAGTCTTTTCAGGTTCCCAAAAAAATCATGAAATGTGCATCTATTCTAGATTGAATGCATTTTCAGTTATGCAATTTTTTTTCTCAAGAAGTTCTCAGCATATCTTCATTTCCAATGCATGTCTCAGGAATGTATCTGCAGATCTTCATTTGTGCCTTTCATTGAAACTCTTTGCAGCACAGTAACAACAACAGGATCAAAGCAGAGACTGTTTAATGCCAACAAATCTTATACAACCCCAAACAAACTCTTCAGTTTAGCAATATAGGCTAACAGGATTATTGTTATCACTGTTTCAGGCATATAGCACATCATAAAAATCCTACACCATATAAAGTTGAAAGCACTACTGTGCTTTTTTGTTTCCCTGAACTGTGTACAAGAGGAAGTGAAAAGTTTTTAGTAAGAAGTTTTTGAATAATTGTGATACCATTGCTAGTGAGCAGGGAGAGACATGTGAGCCAAAGCAGCATCTCTAATGTAAGCAGTGTTTCTTAAGGAAAATGTAGCTCAGGGAAACAAACAGACCAGTTAGCTGTTGTCTGTCATTCCTGCACTGAAAAGTGTGATGTGTCTTCCAAAATTAAAGAGTTGGAGAAGGTGCACACAAGAAGAGCAGATTTGAACACCTCAACTAGTTGCAATGTCAAGGCACTCAGGCAGTGCCTGAGGCTTCTGTATGCAGCCTGAGCTGGAGCATCACCTCCTTCTGCAGAAAGCAACACCTGCAGGGTGACAGAGAGCGGGGCTGAGGAGCTGGCTCTTTGCTGGGCACAGCCGGCAACGCAGGCACTTATGCTGTAAAATGAAGGGCTGCTGGTCAGTTTTTGGGGGAGTTTCACAAAGGGAGCCCAAGGCATCAGGAGTCTGCTGGATTCCTTCCAAAAGCCTAGGCTGTCAGGGGAATGAGCAGGCAGAGGACTGACAGGGCAGTGTGCAGCTTTTGGTCTTGGGCATCTCCTCTGTTTTGATACCTAATGCTGCCAGTCATAGGATGGATTTGGTGATCTCTACTCAAATTGCTTTACAAAGTAAAAAAAAGAAGGACTTTTTTTTTTTTTTTTAATGGAAGGAAGCCAAATGAGTAAAGAAGAAGCCCATTATTTTATTTATTTTTAAAATTTATATATTCTATATTCTTTAAGGAACAAATGCCTTTACAGATCAGAAATCTTTTCACTTCTTCATTTTCATCTCAGAAAAGAATATATATTTTCATCCATAAATATTTTTAATAGTTATTTTCTGTAGTATTTAATATGTCTCCTAATTGTAATAGTAATTTAGGTATTGGTACATAATGTATCACAAGAGTATGCTCTCTTAGGCACTCTGAATAGCTGTTCCACCAATTGAATATTTCCTTTAATGTATGCTTTTAGCCCCCCAGTCAAGGTATTCTTTCTTTCTCTGGTGGGGAAGCACATGCTAACACTATGCTGGGAATAGCTTTGTGGCACCTGCCTTGCTGTGTGCTTGAGGTGTCATTCTGAAGACGGGCATAGGTGTCATTCAGAGATGGGCAATCAGCCTAAAGGCAACAATTGCTCTTACACCACCCAGCTGCTCATTTTCCTGTGATTCCCATTACCCCTGTGAAGGTATGCAGGGGTCACTGCTTGCTGCTTCTCACCCCACAGTTTGCCACAACAGAAACTGGAGGAGAGAGGTGAGAGGAATTTGGAAACTGAAAAGCACCATCCCCATGTGAATTAGGGGAAAGCCCCTCCTTCCCTCCCTGGGTTTCCTCCCTGTGCATTATGTGGGTTTTCACTCTTTTCATCCATCCTCTGAACAGGACCCACTTGCCATCTCAGATATTCTAATTTTCACTTGCCACAGCTCCTGCTGCTGCTAGGTTAGTGAGGTGTAGAGAGAGTCTTGGGCCAGCATGAGAGAAGACAGGTGATGGTGCTTCCTGGTGGCTTCTGCCATGAAGCTGAGCTCCTGAAGCCACAAACACAGGTGTCCTTAGCAAACTACTGGGCACTGCAATAAAAGAAAGATATAAAGCCATTATAAAGTGTCCAAGGGAGGGCAAAATGGTGAAGGGCCTTGAGGGAGGCTGTGCGAGGAGTGGCTGAGGTCACTTGGCTTGTTTAACATATTTTTGTAGCTCTAATGGAGACATGGGGAGCAGCAATAGCTGCACCAGTTAAGGTGGCCAATCTGCTGGCCCATTATGAGCCATTCTTCCCTTATATGCCCTGGATCCAGTGGCAGAAAAACAAGCCTGTTTGGCTTACTAGGAGCAAAAATTCAGTCCAAAAACATCTGCAGCAGCATTTTCTTTGGCTCTCATTGACCAATTCAGCACTGAGCAAACTCCTAAGAAGGAGCTAGAAGCCAAATGAGTAAAGCAAAAAAGAAAATAATCAAGAAATTCTCGGTTTCCTATGTAGTCAGGCACTATGGCTTTGCGAAAAAGCTAAGATCTTAAATAAACTTTTCTCAGGTTAGATTTCTTTTTCCACATCTAATGTTGAAGTATCTTTAACCTTAATTTAAGGCCTAGATGGAAATTTAAGGATTTTGATTTTTGAACTTGCAATGGCAGCTAGATTTTCAAATCTCTGAGCACATGTAAGCTTCCACAAAAGCAAAAAATTTTGTGTTGCCCCAGTTCCAAAAGCATGAACTAATTTGTCCTGGATTTTCTATCCTGCATATTTCTTCTGCTTTGCCTCAGATGTGGGGACATTATTGACCTTCCACACACAGATATGAGTGGCTGCCTTAGCTTTTATTACCACATGTAGTTATCTGTTTGTAACCTCTGCTCTTAGAAACATACCTCAAATGTGAGAGGCTGAATCTTTAATGAGCCCATGGCCATGGATGATAAGGCATACTTCCTGCAGGTTTCAGCTCCATCTATTGTTTTTTGTAACAATGGAGAAAAATTAAATGTGTTTTTGAATTAGATTGCATTTCCTACTGAGGAAGCATTAGGGAATACCAATTTATAAAGGAGAAGAAATATGAGCAAACAGGATAAAAAAAAGGCTAGTGCATCACTAATTGCAGCTCATTGAGCTACACTGAACAAATCTAAATTTAATTATTTGTTAGGCTAATCACACATGTAGAAGCCTTGACGGACACCCTGTACAAGATGCATGGACCTTCATGAGCATCAAATCCTGAAACTTTGCTCCCACCTGCTGCAAGATCCTCCTTCTGTGCAGAATTTCCTGGCTCCCCACTTCTGAGATGAGCTGTGCTCCCCTTTCCCTACAGCAACAGCTGGCACCACAAACATCCTCCCGTTCCTGCCAGAACAAGGCAGGAGCATGAAAACCACTCTCCCCTGCACAAACACTGTGAGAAAGCTTGCTCTTTCAGTACATAACCATATTCCTCCTCTTCCTTTGACCTCAGTCAGAGGATGCCTGTTTCTAGGGTACCTCGCTCAACTTGCCTCTATGGATGCTAAGGACTGTATGTCAATCATACATGCTAAAAAAACAGGTTTTGTTGATACTGCTCATTAGAGCTGGAGCTTCATTAATGCACTCCCAGCCCCACAATTCCTTTTCTGTCTGCACACATGACTAGGCACAGTTTTGGCTCAGTATCTACAGATAATCAGACTCAATTTGCAAGGGGACGAGCCTGGAGTACACATAACTTGACCTTTGAAACTTGGAAAAGAGCAGGACGATGGGACAAAATTTTGAAGACCTAGCTACGCCCGTGCCCCATCATGGACTGGGTTGCGGGTGTATCTGGGCTCCATTGAAAGACCAGCTGTGGGCAAAATGCAAAAAACTCGCCGGGGAATTGCCATCACACACGAGGGATTTGGGAGCTGCAGGGAGGAGCAGGTCCCAGCAGGTGGTGCCACGACAACAGGAGTTGCCATCCTTGGTTTACCGCAGTACCTCCAGCAGGACCTCGGCTCCTCCAAACCCTAGAAATTTTAGGGGCTTTTAGTTTTGGTTTGGTTTTGTTATTGGTTTTGATTTGGTCTGTTTTGTTGGGTTTTTTTTTTCTCTCTTTTTTTTTTGGTTTTGTTTTTTTTTTTTTTTTTTTTTTAAGCAGAAATCAACCCTAACAAATAATTCTTGCAAATCTCTTTCTGTTCTTTGGAGCTGTATTCTATTTTTCAACGAACAAGGTAAAGCAATCATGAAGAAAAAAAACAAGAAAGAAACTATTGATATAATTAAGAGCTTTTTGACCCTATGTCCATGTTCTTTCCTCTACTCCCTGAATACATGAGCATGTATTCAGTCCTGAGACAAAAGTTTCTGTTGATGATTCACAGTCAAAAATCTTGGGCTTATCAGACATGAGCAGGAACACTGGTATTACAATAATGGAAAAGTTTTGGGTTTTGGTCAGCAAATATCTAGACTGACAGAATACAGCTTGGGATGGAAATAGGTATATCTGCAGTCCCAGTGTAGGAGGTGAGCTCTGACATCCAGTAATACTCTCTCTTCCTTCCACTTGTACTCACAATTATTTTTACTAGCATGCCCTTCCCCTCTTCCTCTCCTTCCCCCTCCCCCATCTCAACAAGATTTTTTCAGAAACCAAAATGATTATTGTCAATCCTTGGCCTTCCACCTCCTTCCTGAATTCCCCAATAGGACTGTTTACTCATCTATACCCAGCATCTGACTTCCTTTCATTTGACTCATTCCCCCCAGGTGCCTGTCATCCCTTTCTGGATACAGCTGATCCTCAGGGATGAGGAGCCACAAGCTGTAGGAAAATCTGGTAATTTTGAAGGCAAGAGATAAATACTGAAGTACAGGCAGAAGGTGGGAAGGGATTCTCAATGCATCTCAGTTTAGGGGGGTTCTTTGCGTTATTTTGAGATTTGATACAAATGAGAGGAAGTGAGGAAAAAACTGAAAAGTCCTGATAGTTTCACCCATAAAGCCCTGAAGTATTAATTTAAAAAGCATTTAAAAAGTTATATTAAGAATGTTAAAGTCCAAGAAGCAGTGGCCCACAATACAGTTCTCAAAGTTCAGTACTGCCCAAAGAACAACTTCAAAGGCAGCCAGTCCAATTCACAAACGCTGCAAGGGATCAGCACTCATACAAAGCATTAACATCACGTGCACATAGCCATTTTGAAGCAGGACCCCAAATACTCAGCTGAGGATTGACAAGAGTTTTCAGATGCTGAAAGAAAAACCCTTGCACCTACCTCAGAGCTCCTGGGACACTACCGGGCCCAGGGCTCAGTGCAGCTGGCTTGGCTGCATGTCAGAGGAGATCCTTGGATGAAGGTGCCTGAGACTGAAGGACAGAGAGGCAACGTGCTCATCTCAGCAGGTAAGAGAGCTGCCTCAGATTGAGCAGGGTCATAGCAAGAGGTGCTGCTGACTCAGTTCTGGATTCCTGAGGCTGGGGCAGTGGCACCTGCTGAAAACTCCTGTTGTCCACTTCCAGGGAATTGCTGCCAAAGCAGGGCAGGAAGAACGTTTAATGCCATGGCTTTGTTGTATGACTGAATTGTCAGGGTTCTGAGCCCCAAGTGGAGGCTTGTAATTGAAAGCTCATTCCCATATTACTGTTCTAATAACAGTAATGAGACACCCAAGACACCTCTGAAGAAAGGGACATTTTTACTCTGACTCAGGCCAAGTGCCTAAAGCCTTTTCATGTCAATGCTGTGGCTTCATGTAGATTTTATCCTGAACTTTAAACTCATAAATACAACACAAGGCAAAAAATAGCATTTGTATTTCCTTTTGCTATGCATTCTGCATTGGTAAGGACTATGAGCATTTTTTCAGCTGTTTCGCAAATAGATTTTAAAAAATGGACTTTGCATCACCTGTACAAGAAGGCAGGAAAAATTGAAGTCCTGGATTGTGAATTATTCATTGATTCCCTTTCCCCATCCTTCTCTCTTAGCAATGTGGTCTTTGACCTCTATGGCTAGCTCATGACTTGTCTCTAAATTGCAGCCAGGACTTTGATTTACTACCAAGACAGTTTAACATGCAACAGTTAAAAACATCAAGCCATCTTTATCTCTCAGCAGTTTCAGTGGCACAGAACCAATTTCAAGATGTTCAAAGCAAGGACATGTCACAATTTAACAAGCTCAACACTCAACCAATGTGTTTAAGGCAGGACTTATTTCCTACCAAGTACATAGCAAAGGTAGTTTCCATTGCACATTTGAACATGAGGGCAGAAAAGGTCAAATCTATTGGCTTTCATGTTATGGCATGGCCACAATCTCAATCCATAAATGAAACTGCACTTACACTGGCAAAAAAGTTCTGTTTCCTCCCTGTAGCATATCATGAGGAACAAGATGATGTTAATTTTTACTTTATTGCATCCAGGTGAGGCTAGAACCTCATCCCTGTGGCAAACTGCCTGAAATAAAAGCCCCTTAGGAGGAGTCAGACAGACTGTACAGACCAGTTCCTGGAATCCATTAAGACTTTTATATTGATGTGGTTTTGACAATGCAGCTGCTTCTCCATGGAAGATTTCATCCAAATAACACCCTACACTTGCCTGTGTATGGTGAGGTAGGGATAAATATAAAAAAATCAAAAAGCTTCTGTGATAAGAAACGGAAAAGACTTGCATTGTTCATATTATATCTTTTAGCTGAGTGTAACATGAGCTACATCACTGCCTGGAGAGAGACTTTAACATCTAAAACAAGTGATATGAAGCTCATTTGCATGCTCAGGACTGTTATATCCATAGCAATATATTTTCACACTGAACTAACAGGTAGCACATTGAAAATTTGTACTGAAATATAATTAAGCCACACTATTATCATCTTAGATGTCTGTTATGGTCTACTGTCTGAAGAGAAAGATTTTAAAACTGTCTGCTTTTATCTCTTCCTGATACCAGTAAGTTCATACCACAATAAAAAAAAAAGTCATTATCTTTGTGGCTGTATGAAGTAAATATAAATAAGGGTGATCTCAGAATTCAAGGCTTTTACCTTCTCCTATTTTTTCTGCCTCATTACAGCTTTAGAGTCCTCTCTTTTCTCTACTGTGAAAGTCTTTTTTAAATATATGTATATATTCTGTGCTGTAAAGTTCAGTTACAAACACAAGAGAATAATGTGTTTCCTGAAAAGGACTTGTGCAGAAATCAATTCTTTTTGTTCTAAAGAACAAAATGGTGAGTGGAGCAAGCCTTCTTCCAGAGATGATCAGAAAGGGTTCTGAATTTCTGGGAAGTTCAGGTGCTCTTAAAATTTGAATTTGGTCTGAGTCAGAACAAAACTATACACACAATGATACTCCTTTTCCCCTTCATTTCTCACAAACCAAAGATTCTAAGAAATTACGTTTCCTCTGAGGAAACACACCTTGGGTGGTGCCCTTCCTCCAGGAGCTTGATGCTTCAGAAAGCTTCAAACCCTCAAGGATTTTACTGAGTATGCCCCTTGCCTGCTACACAAACACCTTGAACCCTCTGCCCCCAGTACAGGTTCCTCAGGCCATGGCCACACTGGCCCCCGCTGGACCCTAAAGGTTTTTCACAATGCTGGCCTCATGCTCCAGGACACAGAGAGCCCTGTTTGGAACCCAGAGACTTTGCTGATAATGCAATATGCTTCCAAGAAAACTCTCCCGGTAATACAACACCATTTCTCAGTGATCCAAGAAAAAATCAGTCCAGGTTTGCTGCTGAGCCCCTATTCTCCCAGGCTGAGGTTCTGCCCCTGGTTCTGCAGCCTGGCTGGGTTCACACTGCTGCAAAAGAGGGCAGAAAGGACCAGCAGTATCACTGGGGTAGCTTTACAGCTCCCATTTTCTTGGGAACTGCATCCACGCCCAGATCTCAGGCATGGTCCTTTCCTGAGCTACCCCACAGTTTGAGCCCAGCCTGTACCTGCTGGCCATCACCTACTGTCCCCACTGGGCTTCCCATCTGCCCCATCACTGGGGCCTTGCCAGATGGTTGCAGGGCTCTAGGCTGGCCATGATCACCATCCCTGTCTTATCCTTGCTCTCCTGCTGATGGATTGACCTGCCACAGGAGGGCATGGCCCTGCCAACCACACTCCTGGCTCCTGGCATGTTCCTGTGGAGCAGCCCACCCCACAGTGGCTGTGACATCCTTATGGAACAGTGGAAGCAGAAAGTATGCTCTTTTGCTCATGTTTTAGCTACTGTCATTTGTGAACATACCTGATTTTACAGGTTCCAGTAATTTCTAAATAAATATCAGGGCACAAAACTGAGAGAAAAAAAAAAACCCATAATACAGCTACTCTGTGTGTACATGAAGATGAAAGCACATGGTCAAAAGAGCACAGCTGAACAGAAAAGAAAGTATTTTGGACACTTCTTATTAGGATTTACCCTTTCACCAGAGAGGTATAAGTATAGGCCATGATGTGAACTCACTAGCTCTGACATCATATTAAGCAGAAGTGGAGTGCAAAATCTAAAAGACTCCAGGCTCTGCTTTAGTCCTTTAATGAGAGTTTTTACAGAAGGTATAAATTTCCTTACATAACACATTATCCTTCTAAAAAAAGCCATATAAAAACCAGTGAAAACCATTGGACTTTTTCACTGGCTCCCTGGGATTTATCCAAAATTGTCAAGTAACTGTCCTGTAAGGAAAACAGTGAAGACAGAAACCAGACTTTTTCACATTAACTCTTTCACAAGAAAAACAGCTACCAAAAAACCACTTCTGTACTAGCCTTTCTCTTCGGAAAGAACCTTTTGCCTAGTTATAATTAATTTATTTACCTGAAATCCTTGAGAAGCTCTGTATATTGTCAACCTAAGTATTCACAAGCTCTACATGCAGTGAATATTAATTCAATAATGTCTTCATAAAGTCACATATGTCTTTCCAGGACAGTGAAAGCTTTCCACAGAAAAGTCAATTTTTTCCCTACATTAACCAGCTGACCATGCTGTGCTAACAGCAGTACAGGTCATTTCCCTGTACTCCACTGTCCCTCCAGCATCCACATCTCACCCATCTTCCCTTGTTCTCATCACCCCAGTCTGACTTTCCCTCTTGGCAGCTTGTTGAATTCATATGCAGGCAGGAAGACAAGAACAGCCTCTCTCCGTACAGCAGACTTGTGAAGAACAAGCAGAATAAACTGAGCAGCTCTCTGAGTTTTGGATTTTGTTGTCACAAAGTCCTTGTCCTGCTCACTTCTGCTGTTGTGGGAACCTTGCCCACGTTTAACACTAGCAGGTCTTTGGAAAGAGACACTGATAAAAATATTTCTTCATGAAGCCTAAGTGACTTCAGAAGGCAAAATCTGACTTGGGCTCTTAAATTACAAAAGCAGTTATGAAAACCTCAGCCTTTTTCCTGGGATAGATTTATATATGTAAAGTACTTGGCATCATAGAACACAAGTGGAATTACACAACTGAGCAAGAGCAAAATACACAGTTAGCTAAATAAATTAACTAGATCAGTAACAATGAAACCGTGTTTTCAGAAAAGAGCTATTGCCTTAAACAGGGATTCTTTCACAGCTTTATTTAACTGTGGTCAAGCCTGTATTCCATACAAACATTTTAAAGAAAATGTGGCTTGTTACAGTACAGCTTTAGAAAATTACACAGCCAATATAGAAAAATAAAAAGACATCACTTACAATCCATGGGACTTTGGGTAAAATATTTTTTGGGGGTACAGGGGTTTACCCTTCTGGAATTTGTTTCACTGAGAGATAGAGCAAAGGTAGACCAAACCCCAGATTTAGCCTTGTATAACTCAAAACAATATTAAGAAACATCAGCCACAGTGTCACAAAACAAATAGGGCTGGATGGCGTCTTATTTCTTCATATCCTTTCCCTATGGCAGAATCAGTTCAATTTCTCACATTAAATGTTTATCCAACATTTTCTTAGACAGAGTGATGTGAAGTATAAATTTTTCAAGTAATTTGTTCAGATGCCACCTTTAAATGAGAAAAAAAAATCTTCCAGATGTGACTCTTTATTCAGTCTGAAGCCTAGAACTCCTGTTTAACTCACCCTAAACAGAGATAAAGAGCTCCTTCCTACCTAAGCCCTCCAAAGGTTCTGCTTCTCCAGTCTGGACAAACTCAATCTTTTCAAACTACAAATATTGAACAAATACTACCACAAATCAAATACTCCTGTCAGTCAAACAAACTGTGGAAATAGTTAATTTTGCTCCTAATGACTTCATAAATTCGAAATAAATAAATTATTGTCTTACCTGATTTTTTGAAAGTACACTGAATTTCTTCAGTCTCTTCTTACTGAATGCATTTCTGCTGTAGGATGCCAATACAAACATCTGTTATACTATTACACCTACTTCTTATCTTCTTTTCTTTTAATCACTGACAAAGCTATTTTAGAATATTTGATAAAATATTCCAGTTTAAAAACCATTTTTGTTACTCATGGAGCACTGCACGGCTGTTTCACTCACCTTGCATCACAAATGCTGGAGTTACCATCAGAGGCATTTTTCCATAACTGACATATGGTTTGCAACACTGAAATTCCAATGTATATGTAACTTCCCTTTAAAAAAAGGAAAACCGTGAAGAATTTCTTAAAATATAAAGTACTATCCAAGAAGAAGATGGAGATGTGTATGAGGGAAGCAATATGTTGTCTCTATATTAGCAGCCTGATCTGTCCCTGTTACTCACCCATAAGATTAATTTTCCATAGTGGATAAAACAGGTAACCTGTTTCAGTAGTGCTACTTGAGGCAAGCCACATGAGGAATCCTAATCTGTACCAAGGCTCATGCTTTGCAGCTGATCAGACAAATGTCCAGCGCAGGATGGTTCCAATATGACACAGATCTCCAAATTTCTTCGATCATGCAACCCAAGTAAAAAAATTTTAAGCACAACCTCTCAATATATGTATGCTTATTTATAAACAAGTTATATAGATGTACTACTGTAATAACATATTATGTACTTTGTAAAACTTACAAAACAAATGAATTAAAAAGGATGAGATAAAGATGAAAGAAACACTGCTTTAAAAACTGATATTTTTATTCCATTTTTAATGATACAAAACATATTCTTCCTGCATTCCCCTATATTGTCTTTCACACTCCTTGGGGTACAGACACCCTGTTTTGCAGACAACTAACAAAGACATCACACTCGGTAATGCCAGAAATGCCTACAGGCTCCTTAAACCTCTGTTGTTCCTGTAAAATCCATTTCTATGCTAAAGCTTCTTCCTAATGACAGTGTTTCCATTTGTTTTCCTAATTTATTAAACCAGAGAACTTCTCTGCACCGATAGTAGTGTCCCATGCTAAAGAGATCAGGAAAGAATCCTTCCTGACTGCTGCAAATGTCTGAGACTGGGAAAAGGCTGTCCTCTTTGAGGTATAGCTGGGATGTTGAAAGAAATTATTACCTCAGCTATTAATTTGTTCCTTAGCAGATCGATCTTTAAGGTCTCTTCCAACCTAGTCATTCTGAGTCATCATTTAACATGAGCTCCTCTAAGGAAACATCATATATTAAGTAGTAGAAGATAGAAACAGAATAGATCGGAGTAGTAATATACACAGCAGCTTTCATAAAATTAGTAAAAATGAAAAAAAAAAAATCCATACGTCCAGCACGGCTTTGTTCACACAAACAAGAAATACAAGAGCCTGAAAGCATCAGAGGTGAAAAGATTCAGAAGTGAGAAGTAAGCTGGGGCTTTCCAAGAAGCAGAAGTCAGAAAGCCTTGATGATTAAAGAGTATTCACAGATACTCTTCAGAGATAAGAGATATTCAGAGTTCTTAATATAGAGTCCAAAGCTCAATGTTAGTTTTAGGTGTATTACTCTAGAAAAAAATTAGAAGTACCTGGTAAAAATAGTGGTGCTAATAATAATTTCCCATAATCAATGCAGTTCTGAATTAGTAATACTTAGTAATGTTTTACTTGCAGATATGTCCCTCTCTCTTTCATTGGGCTAGAGTCTATGCTTCAGCACCCATGCCTAGCACTCCTCATCCCTCTTGAGGTTTAGTCACTCAATTTAAGTTACATTCCATTTTTCCTCTATTAGGCTGTTCTCCTGTTAGTGACCTTCAAGGTGAAGCTTCAGTTCTGAATATTAATATTTTTCTTCTTTCTTGGCCATTATCTACATAAACTAAATGTTATACTATAGCTATCTATACATTCTTTGTGTTTTGCCTGTATTTCATTACTCTTCAGTGGAGCACTGGAACAGGCTCCCCAGGGAAGCAATCACAGCACCAAGACTGCCAGAGTTCAGGAAGCCTTTGGACAATGCTCTCAGGCACATGGTGTGACTCTTGAGGCCTGCACAGGAGTTGGACTTCAATGATCATTGTGGGTTCCTTCCAACTCATATTCTATGATTCTATGATTCTATGATTCTATGATTCTTGTTTTATAGTAAGTCAGATACACCTCTTTTCACCTCTTTACTCTGGAGCACACTGCTTGAACCCTTGAGGTTTTTAGATTATAGATTAAGGTCAACAAAGAGAGCAATGTGCTCTGTGTACAGAAGCCTTTCTAAAAAACCACTGTTCTTTACAAGAAATTTTCCTTGCTTTGGTGAAACATCAAAATCTGCAGCCAACTTCCTCCATAGAGAAGTGGTGAGAGAGAGGTGGAAAAAGAACAATATAAGTTTTGTCCTTCTGCTGTTTCTCAGATCTACTTTAGTGTTCAACTTAACTGATGTGATTTTGAATCTGGCAGCAGTATAAAACCCAAAGTCGTATGCAGAAGCATTGACCTCAATTGCTCAATACATAATTCCGTGCACTTACAAGTGTTGGCTGCAGCAAACTGAAGTGTGGCATGTGCTCCAGCTCCCACAAGTTGGGCTGTGCATGAGGGCAGCAGAGGTATAAACAAATACTAACGTTTCCTTCTTCTGCTTGTGGTATTTAAGCTCCGGCAGAGATGCCAAACAGATTGGTGCAGATGATAACATCTTAACCTGAGGTAGTGATTTCTGCCTGATTCTGACTGGAGAAGTAGAAGGCACAGGGCTAGACTCCCCATGACCACAAATAAAATCAATTAGGTCAGTCAGGCTGGAGCTGGCTGCCTGGCATTGGTCTTTTGCATGGGAAAGGGCTCATAGGAAGTGCTTCACTGACAGACCAGCAAATGTGGTTGTCTTTGACATCCCTGAGCCCAGCAGGACACCTGGGCTTTTATCTGAAATAAAATACACGAATGAGTTTAAGCCAATGTGAAAATAATTGAAAAACATTGTACACAAATAAAAATCTTCCCAAGTACTTCTTACAAGTAACATCACATGGACTTAGACCTCATCATCACACAGGTTTTAGAATATCCCTCACTAGATTCATGCCCTGAGGTAACTGCTGGCTGAACAACAGACATGACAACAAATTTTGCACACTGGGCAGCTGAGGTGCTAACCCAATTTTCCTTTTTCTTGTAAACACATCATTTTATAAACACTGACACATTTCTGGTGCCCAGAGCCTGAACTGAAAAGTAGAATTTTCTAGAAACCAAACACCTCAGGTTTGCAACAATGAACAGTGGCTTCTGTGTTAAGAACATCTTATTCTGACTATGTAGTAAAAATGTGCCCTGAAAATTTTGGTTGTGGGCTTGTTTCTCTCTGGGCTGAAATGGGAAATGAGTTTAGGCTTCCTACCTCACCTGAAGAAGCCAATGAATCATGAAGGTCCTGTGATCCTCCCACTGAAAGGATCTTAACAAAAAAATGAACCACTTGATCCTTGGAAGAGAGAGATTCCACACTCATCTCCTGCAGAGAGCTGAAATTAAGACCTCCAAATTGACTTTTTAAAACCTACCTAAGGTGTTTGACTCCCTTCCTGCAGGTGTGCCTATAGGGAGGAACAGCTTCACACTTAAAATTTAACCACCACTATGCTTAATTATTTTCACTAGAAAGTCTTTATAGAGAAGTTTTGACAGGGAAGGAAATTCAATTTCAGTCTGTTTGACAAAATGTTCAACAATCAAATTGCTTTTTCTGCATACTGTATACTCACTATCAGCTGTCATAAATGTGGACTTGGCAGGCCTTGAGAGTTTATCCTTACTAGGATGCTGCTTTATTCTCAAAATGATGTGCCATATCCCTAAACTCAATATTTTAGTAAGAACATGGCAGTGAAAGAGAACTGGGTGAAAAAAAGGAGAGCTGAGCTGAGAGTCAGGGCAAATGTAAACATTTGCCTAAAACTATACTTCCCTGCAATCTTCTGATTAGAAGAACATGGTAAAAAAGTCTCATGGTCCCTGAAAAACTGATTGAGGTCACAGGAATGATATCCATATTTGTAAAGAAAACTAGGCTAGCCCAGCTCTGTAGAGAAGGGTGACAAAACTGTAGATAATCACTGTCAGAATTTAAGTCCTCTAATACCATAATCCACAATATATAATACTGTGGCCTGTTGCATTGTGGTTTGGGGTTTAGATTAGGGGTTCTGATCTGTTAGCTAGCCGTGTTCTGTGTACCCCCACGCACCCCCTGTGTCTGTTCCCCTTTCCCCCATCCCCGTGGCAGTTCACTCTGGGTCCCTTGCTGCTAGAGCTTCCGCTGCCACTCCTGTGACCACTCCCTGTCCTGCCCGGAGGGTTCAGTGCCCCTCACTCTGAATTCCCATCCCCCATTCGCCCCACAGCCCGGGGTCCTCCCCGGTCGTGTCCCCGTTGGGCGCCGTGGTCCGCGTCATCGCTGCGGCGCCTGCCCCCATTGGGCGGGAGGGCCCCTGCTCTCCTCGCTCTCTCCTCGATATAATCCCGTGCCTCGGAGTGCCCGACGCCGTTTTTCCTCATGCGCCAGCTGGAAGCGGGTCGCGGTGCCTCGGCACAGCTCCTTGTGGCAACAAAGGACTTTCAGCCTTCCACGCATGGGGAATACGGACGTTCCTTCACTCTTTACTGGTGTCTCTCACTCGTAGTGGCGAGGAATCCGCTGGCACCCGCGCCCGGACTGCGGCACGGGGCCGAGTCCGGAAACACGCGGCGATCCTGGGACCTGGAGAGAGGCGGTACCATTCTAGGTGCTGGAGCTGCCCAAGGACCAGGAAAACACAGCGAGACACCGTGGTGGCCATTGTGCCATATATATGTAAAATATTTAAACACATCATAGAAACATAGAATGGTTTGGGTTGGAAGTGATCTTAAAGACCATCTAGTTCCAACCTGCTACTATAGGTAGGGACACCTTCCACTAGGCCAGGGTCTTCAAAGCCCCATCCTACTTGGCCTTGAACATTCCAAAGTATAGGGCATCCACAACTTCTCTGGGGAACTTGTTCAAGTGCTTCATCACTCTTATAGAGAATAATTTCTTCCCTATACCTAATTTAAACCTATGTTCTTTCAGTTTAAAGCCATTCCCCCTTGAACTATCACTGCATGCCCTTGTACAAAGTCCCTCTCCACCTCTGGTGTTGCCCCCACTTTAGATGGTGTTATAAGGTCTCCCCAGAGGCTTTTCTTCTCCAGGCTGAACAATTCCAACTCTTTCAGCCTGTTTTCATAAGTGAGGTGCTGCAGCATTCTGATCATCTTCAGTGATGATGATCAATAGTCCACCTTTGGACCCATTGCAGGCATCCAAGTCTTTCCTGTACTGAGGGCTCCAGAGCTGGATGCAATATTCTGTGTGGGATCTCATGAAAGTGGAGGAAAGGGTCAGAATCCCCTCCCTCACCCTGCTGGCCACACTGCTTTGGATGTAGCAATGCAGCTCAGGACATGTTTGTCTTTCTGAGCTGCAAACTCACATTGTTGGGTCATGTCCAGGCTCTCACCCACCAGCGCCCCCAAGTCCTCCTCAGAAGTGCTCTCAGTAAATTCTCTGTACAGCCCGTATTTGTGCTTGGAATTGCTCTAATCCAGGTGAAAGGACAGAAGGAAAAAAACATTAAAAAAATGCCATCCCTCAGCTCATTAAGCAAAGGCTTTCTAAAAGATGTAAAAAGGCCTCTAGAATACTAGCAGACTTGTGAAGCCAGAGAAATATCACTGAAATCTAGTGGACATGGCCCCTGACCATGTACTATCTCTGCTTACCAGCAATTGTAAAGTAGCCAATTGAAGCTAAAGACAAAAAGTCTTCAGGCTTTGCAGCTTTGCCCACAGATTTCTTTCCCACAAAGTTTTTCAAATAAAACCTGTTACAAATAAAAGCTGTTACAATGCCTTTCCCTTATTATAGGTCAAAGGATCTTGCAGTCATGATGTTTTCCCTTTCTAAATCATACCCTATGGCTCATAATTAGGTTCCCTTGCACTAACCTACATAACCTTTCTCTTCCTTTGGTGCAAAGCTTGCTGCATTTGGTTATTTAATACCAAATTAGTAGTAAGATAACAACTAAACTGTAGTGTAAGTAGATGAAAACAGACTGTTAAGTTAGAATTAATCACTTCTTTTATACTTAAAATTACTTGATAAAATCTTTCTATTCTCTCCCCACTTGCAGAAAACTGTCACCTTATCCTTAAACAGGACTGTCATTATATTAAACTACTGCCCAAAAATATGAAATATATGGCAGCTTCCCTTCTCCTCTGCCTTCTCTTCCCATCATGTCTATAATATTACTGCCAACAGAATAGAGAAGTGCAGGTTAAATAGAAATAATGAAAAAAAATACTTATTCCATCCAGTTAGGATAGAAACTGTTAGGAAAAATGCACTATTAGGAAAAATAGCTCACCTACAGTGATGTTGTGGGTCTTGCAGCCAGAATACTGGAAACTCTCAGATTTATGTGAGTGTCTAGACATGGACAGAATAAGTAAATTCTTTATAGATATGGGTCAGACTTTCCTGTGCTGCAGCTCAAAACAAACTGCACTACACCTGAAACTGATGTCACTAAACCAGCCTTATGTCTCCTTACTTTTACATTTTTTTCTGCTTCTAGATGACACATCAGGCAACAGTACCTGAATATCTGCTCATCTGTGGCAAGTTCAACTTCCTAATCTTTTTGGGAGCTTTCATTCTCTGGCTGGAAGTTGTTTTCTGTCCAATATTAGCCAATATGTAGCACCTACATGGCTTTCAGAATTTTATTCTAACTACCCAGTCTTTTTTCATATCTAAGATGTCTTTTTACCTGCTGATATACCTGGGGAGGGAAGGGAGGAGAACATTTACAAATTAATCTTGGGGTGACTTGTCATTCTGCAGCACAGAATCACCAGACACCTGAGGACTTTCCCTACACAAACTTGAGTGTCTCTTTCAGCTGAAAAAGGACCTCAGGAGAAAATCAGTTTACATATATACACATACAGATGTTATTATAAATAGATTGATGTATAGTGATGGATATAGAAGTATGTATATATATATATATATATTCTTTTTATGGGCCGGAAACAAACTTTGATAAAACTTTGTCACTGATTTAGGCTGCCTAATGATTATTTCAACTGTCTTAACCTGCATCTTAGTATAAACTCAGTATCTGGTAATGGAAATGACAAGAATACATTTTTTAAGATGTAATTAATGAGCCCTGGCAGCACATTCTGGAACATACTGACAGTACCTGTCTGCATGAAAAGAGCAGTGCAACCGTGCAAATCACCTGTGACCTGGCTTGGTCATCCTTCCTTTGTTTAGCCTTTCAGATTTCACAATCAGGCCCTGGGAAATGAGAAAAGATTGCCAGGAGCAAAAAGTGTGCAAACTCAGCAGAACATTGTGCCACTGATTCCCCTGAGATCCCTGGTGAGTATATTGGGAAGCATGGCTGGGATACAGACATCGCTGCTGAAACAGAGACGATGCCAGTCATTTATACTTATGCCAGATCTGCCAAAATATCTCCGGTCTTTTTGGATTAGGTGAGACTTTTAGTGGGCAGGGCAGGCTGAACGTGCAGAGAGGATCTTGTCTGCTTAAAAGGTCTTGTCTTGTTCAGAACTGTAATTCTTCAATTTTAATAATGAAGTTTTACCTCATTTAAAAACTCAAACTCTTTATGGTGTCAACAGTTTTACTTGAAATGACTCTTGTGGAACCTGTCAAGAGAAATACCCTGCTGAGAAAGGTTAGCACTATTAACCTGCTGCTCTTTTTTCTTCAGAAAGGCCACCAGCTCTTGCCTTTCACTCCACAAATTACTAAGAAATTTTTTGGATTTAAAAAGTGTGATAAAAGCACAAGATGTTTTCATGATTGGTATCAATCTGTAACATCCAATACTATGGAGGAAGTACTTAATTTTCAAACATTAATTTGAATCCAATTAAAACATTTTCCCCTAAACAGACAATGAGGAAAAAAAGTAGGAAAAAAAATCTAAGTATTTTACATTTTGATTTACTTTAAGTGATAGTTCTTGAATTCTGTCATTATGTGAAAACATTTCATGGATGCATGTATAAAAACTGAAATAACCAGTAATGCATCTGACAGCACTGCACTAAAACTATTTAAAAACCACATTGTGCTAACAAGTATAGTACAATGTGTCTTGGCAATTAAATCTAATTTTTATATTTTATAGGCTACAGCACACTATAGTTTGACCAGACAGTTCAGAAACCAATACCACAACAGATGCCAATTCTGCCTCAGTGAAAGCAAAAAGCAGAAATGTTGCCATTTCTGTTTAGCGTGAGATAAATGGCGGTAGGCACAGGCACAGAGACCAATTAGTAGAAAATTATCTGCTTTACATCCTACACAGGGCTTCAAGGCTGGTTCTCTGCCATAAGGCTGTGTTAGAGAGAATGAAACTGGATATTTATATTGTCATATTCTATTGCTTTAAGCAGAATGCAATAGTTAGACTTGTAGACAAGCAGGCCCAGGAAGTGAATATTAATTCTAGCTAATTGAAGTTGCCCTACATCAGCATATGTGTTACTTCTAATGTTATGTGTTGTTTCCAAAGCAGATGATCTGTCACACCCACAAGATTCACTGACACACAGAACAATCCATACAAGAAAGAGCAGAGCTAATGAAAGGAATTGGAATTATTTGTGGAGCTGTTTCTTACCATGGGAAATAAACCAATATATTTCAGGTTCATTCCTCTGTTCCTACCTACTTCAGGGATTAACTTTGCTATGTAGGGAGAGGCTATTTAGAGCCTAAAACCAACATTGTAACGTCTATTCAACAGTTATGCAATCTTTTCATCTGAGAGATTCTTCTGTGCTCCTGCCTCCACTTCCAATTTCCATTCATAAACTGTTCAACTGCACAGTGAGTCATTCAGTTTTCCCTCTGTGGGAGAGAATAAAGAGATATCCCCGGATCAGTGACAACAGAAAACCAAAATCATATCCAAAGGAACCACAGGGTGCAACATACTCTGCTTCTGAAAAGATAAGTACCAGGAGCATTTCTGGACTAGTAGCAAAGATTTAGATGAACACATTTAAATAAATCATTCTCCAAGAGATACAGCTAAGTTTTATACTAAAGAGAGATTTTCTTCTTCTTTGGTGTGTTCTGAGAGGAAGGAAGATAGAAGGAAAGGAAATGGAATTATACTGGGTGGTTGTTTTATTTTATGTAAACACCCATGTAACATCTTGCATGCATTTCTCCAAATGACCACTAAGGTCAAGAAATCAGTGCATTTCAGGAAGAGCAGGAGAAGTACCCAGATAGTACCGTGTGTAGTTGGGAGGATTATATCCTCTTCCAAGAAAGGAAGAATGATCTGCATTCTGGCAGGAATACAAAACCTATTATTTGCTGTTTATAGCCTATTTTAATTGTGTTTATGAATAGATGTCTTATATGTAAGTAACAAGCACTCCCTCTAGTGAACTTCTGTGGGATTGGGTGTTATACCTATGGAAGGTACAGAACAGAGTTAATAGGTACAAGTGACATCTTCCATAAGACTCTCCGTTGAAGTCAGAAAAAAGGTACAAACTTTTAGACATGATAGATAGCCTGTAAGGTCAACAGCACAATGTATTTGACACAGTTGGGGAAAATCAATGTCTTACAGTAAAAACCAGATTTACACGCACAGTTGCACTCAGATACTGTCCCTTACTGATGTTTACTTTGCAGGTTCATCCTTCTGCCTTGTTGGTGTCATATCCTTTACTGACCTTCACTTCAGACTCTGAAAGCCAAAGGGAGACATTTCATTTACTCATTTAAGTATCTCATTGAAAAAATAAAAATGAGACTAACACATCTGCCCAATGTAAAGGACTACATATCAGCAGAGACAGTTTACCCTTTCTATACTGTAGTACTGATGCTTGACTACATCTTTTAAAAGGTGTGTGCATTATCAGTACTTCCTCTTGCCCATTTAAATATAACGTTTGTAACAATTCTTTTGAGTATATCAGAAAAATAGTCTGTGAAAGCTTTTAAAGTTGTGGCTGATGTCCTGTCACAAGTAACCTCAGTGCTGGTATTTTGTAACTTTTCAGAGCATTGTTCTAGTCTTTGAGTTTAAAATAAATATTTCTGTCACAGTCTTGAGCAGTGGGGCTATCATTATGCACAGGATTCAAAATCATTGCCATATGCAGGGTCTCCCTGCGCTGCTGCTGAAACTCCCTAGAACATATCTGGCTTAGCTTTGTGTGCTCCCAAGGGCAGGTTTGTAGCAGAAAGTGTGGCATACAATGCAGGGGCTCTCAGACTGCAAAGCACACACTGTTTCAAATGCTGTCAGCAGCAGTAGTTCCTTATTCTGTGTTTATACTACTACTTAACCATAACAGAAACAGAGTAGGACCAGCAGTTACCAACATCTGCGGTGTGAAACAGCACCTCTGCCCAACAGCTGCGGTCTTGCTGCAGCTGCAGCTGCTGGATTGATGGCGACCTCCTGCCCTGAGGTCAGCGGTGCATTGAAGCCACTATTTACACCCAGCCTGCTGCTGAAGGTTTCTGCAGTCACAGTTTCTTAAATGGTGGAATTCTATCCAAGGCTGGACCTGGAGCCCTTTTTAAAATGGTGGAGCAGGGGCAGGTGAGCACAATGAGCCATGCTCTGCCTTCCAGGGTCAGCGTGGCCTTGGCTGTGCCCTCGTGTCCGGGGCTGACAGAGGGAATGCATGTCCTATGGAGTGCATGTCCTATGGAGTGTGTGTCCTGTGTGTCCTATGCATGTCCTGTGAGGAGCGACTGAGGCAGCTGGGCTTGTTAAGCACGGGAAAAGGAGCATCAGGAGGGACTTTATCACTCTCTGGAACCACCTGAAAGGAGGCTGTAGCCAGGCGGGGGTCAGCCTCTGCTCCCAGGATAGGAGGAAATGGCCAAACACTGTGCCAGGAAAGGTTGAGGCTGGATATTAGAAGGAATTTCTTCACATAAAGGGTGTTATAAATGAAAAATGATCCAGCCAAATTAAAAAAAAATAAAAAGAATTTATTTTAGCAATAGAGATCTCACTTAGCCAGCCACACGGAAAAGGACAGTGCTGAGCCCGGGATCGGCGCTGGGTGCAAGACACAGAGATCAGCCTCAGCAGAGGTTTCACTCTCTGCCTCCACACCACCATCCTGGTACAAGCGATTTTTATAGGGAAAAATTTGCCTGAGGCCGGGATTTCGGCATTCAGTCCTTTGTTTCATTCAAAGTCCCATAAGTTGATGAGATTTCCTTCTCGGCGACGAGGCAGAGAAATTCGAAGTCCGGTGTCGTGGAAACTCTTGATGAAATTTAGGGGAACAGAGTATTCACATGTATCGGCCCGGGGGGATGTTCCTGATGATGATCAGCGCCTGGGTGTCTCCATATCGCCTCAGATAAGGCCCATCTCCTGGCGAGCCACATCCCCTTGCTTGTAAATAATCAGGTTTCAACACACACTCAGTTTTGCCTGAGAAGGGGGGGGCTTCTAATGCCAAAGGGTACATCCTAACAACTATTTAATATTATATATATATGAAGCAAGAAAATGGCACGAATTATACCTGTTACATAGATATTGGCATGGGCTGCCCAGGGAGGTGGTGCAGTCACCGTCCCTGGAGGTGTTTAAGGGAAGGCTGGACGCGGCACTCGCTGCCATGGTCTATAGCCACGGTGGTGTTCAGTCGCAGCTGGACTCGGGGACCCAGAGGTTCTTTTCCCGCTGAAATGATTCTGTGCAAGGGGGAACACAGCCCTGCAGCGAGCCCCAGCTGTCCCCAGACGCCGGGTGTGCGCTCGGCACGGCACGGCACGGCACGGCACACGCAGGATCCCACGGCAGGCCGGCAGCGCGGGCCGCGCTTCCCCGGGCAGCGGAGCCCCCGCGTCCCCGGGCCGCGCGTCCCGCCCCGCCGCAAGGCGGCGCCGTCCCGCCGCAGCGAGGCGCTCCCGCGGCCGCGGCCTCGCGGAAGCGGAAGCGGCGCACGCGGGGTGGCGCGTCCCGGCGGCCGCGGGTGAGGCGGGCCGGGGGTCCCGTCCGGGCGGCGGGAGCGGGGGATGCAGGGCCGGGCTCTGCCTGCCGGGGGACGCGGGGCCGGGCTCTGTCTGCCGGGACACGCGGGGCCGGGCTCTGCCCGCCGGGGGACGCGGGGCCGGGCTCTGCCTGCCGGGGGACGCGGGGCCGGGCTCTGTCTGCCGGGACACGCGGGGCCGGGCTCTGCCTGCCGGGGGACGCGGGGCCGGGCTCTGCCTGCCGGGACACGCGGGGCCGGGCTCTGCCCGCCGGGGGACGCGGGGCCGGGCTCTGCCTGCCGGGGGACGCGGGGCCGGGCTCTGCCTGCCGGGGGACGCGGGGCCGGGCTCTGCCTGCCGGGGGACGCGGGGCCGGGCTCTGCCTGCCGGGGGACGCGCCTGAGCCGGCGGCGGGGCGGGCGGGTGAGCCCTGGCATCGGCGAGGGGCGCTCTTCCCGCTGGCGTCTTCCCGGGGTGTCCGCCCGCCGGGGGCAGCTGCCGGCGGTGGCCTCTGGCTCCGGAGTGATTCGCGGTGTTACCCAGCCTTGTCCTGCGGAGGCTGCTCGGTGCTGCCGGCAGAGAGGGCCGGTGGGGCTTCGGGCTTTTAAATAAAAGGGGCGCTTTTCTCTCGTTGCAGACGCTTTCCAGGTCTTCCTTCCGGAGAACGTGAGATCCGCCTCGGCGCCAGCCTGCTGGGGTTCACTGCTTGTTAAGTAGATTTGGGAGCGGTGTGACATCGCGCCGCTGGTCCCTTCCCTCCTGAGAAAGGGTAGCTGCTTTCTGAGCAATCACATACCAACATCATGTATTCCTAAGACTGTCATCAGCTTCTAGTTTTCTATTCAGAGGCCTTACAGAGATTTAATTACTTATAGGCTCTAGTGGTTGTAAAGTAATTTAAGATGTTTGTGCTACTCGGTTGTAATTATCTAATTCACTCTTGTGTTAAGAGACTTCGTTTTAACTTGGGAATGGTTAAATCGCCAAAGAATTAAATTATTTATGGATAAGGGCTGTTTTATTTGACTACTGTTGGCCTGCAACTTAAACTTGCATCTTTTATTTTTTTATCCTATGCTTTTTCTTTGTTATGGCTGCTGCAACAATAGTTCATGATACATCAGAAGCTGTAGAGCTCTGTGCTCCCTGTGGGTTATACCTTAAACCCATTACAAAAATGACCATCAGTGTGGCACTTCCTCAGCTGAAGCAACCGGGAAAATCCATTTCGAACTGGGAAGTGATGGAAAGATTGAAGGGGATGGTGCAAACTCATCAGTTTTCCACTCTGCGGATTTCTAAAAGCACGATGGATTTCATTAGGTTTGAAGGAGAGGTCGAGAACAAAAGTTTGGTTAAATCTTTTCTGGCGTGCCTTGATGGCAAAACAATAAAGCTGAGCGGCTTCTCTGACATTTTAAAAGTGCGTGCTGCGGAATACAAGATTGACTTTCCTACCAGACATGACTGGGACTCATTTTTCCGTGATGCGAAAGATATGAACGAAACCTTGCCTGGGGAAAGGCCAGACACTATTCACCTGGAGGGTTTGCCTTGTAAGTGGTTTGCAGCAAAGGAGACTGGCTCGGAAAAGCCAAGCGAAGAAGTCCTTGTAAAAGTTTTCCAGAAATTCGGAGAAATCCGTAATGTGGACATACCCATGCTGGACCCTTACAGAGAGGAAATGACTGGCAGGAATTTTCACACTTTCAGCTTCGGAGGCCATTTAAACTTTGAAGCCTATGTTCAGTACCGGGAGTATGCAGGATTCATTGAGGCCATGAACGCCCTGCGAGGGATGAAGCTGATGTACAAGGGCGATGATGGCAAAGCAGTGGCTTGCAATATAAAGGTGAGAGACTGCAGCCTTTTGTGTGGGAGCCCACACGAAGGACTGAGTACAACTAAATGTTATTTCCATAGTGCTTGAAACCTTTATATGTATACCACAGTGATGGCAACAGGTGACATTGTTGGCATTAATGTAGCTTTATGGGACAGACATAATACAAATTTTAAAGGAAAATGTTGGTAGAAAAACGTGTTATTAGACTGTGTATGTAGTCACATGACCAAAGTGAATGGGGTTTTGCTTTTTTCCTTAACAAGATGGTTCTAGAAATAAGAACTGTTGATGGAAGGATCAAGTTTATGAACACGATTTTCTAAATTGCTTTAGAAAATAATGTGTTTATAAATCGTGATTTCACTTAAAATTCCAGTTCTGAACAAGTTCAGACAGATTTCACCAGAAGATTGTATAGTGCATTATTCTTTCATGTGTTCACTACAGAGAGACATTTTGGGGAAGAATTTCACCATCTCTGTATTTGATCCCTGCATTGATAGCTAGGGCTGCCTGTCAAAGATCAGAACTAAAAGGTTTAGTAGTATGTGGCCTTTCTGGTCTGGGAAATACACAATTAATCGTTAGTGTAGCTGATATACAGGAAGGCTCTGCAAAAATTTAAAAGATAATTTTCATTTGTAGCAGAGCTTCCTGTAAATTTCCTATGCTTCATAATATTTACATACAGAGTTTTCCAGAAGTAATTTTCTGTAACCTCATTGTCTTAGAAATAACAGCTGTGACAGAAGGGAACAAGGCAGTCTGTTCAGATGTAGTGTCTTTGAAAGCACGGCCTCAAGAAAACTTACTCTGTTTGGGGGTGGTCCGTGCATTTACATATCGGTTGAATGAAATGTTTGTGGATGTATTTTGGTATGCTCATTAGCCATTCATCAAACCAGGGAGTGTGTTTCAGAAAAAAACTTTTGTGCAATGTGGGAACATAGAGGTATTTATTCTAATTGTAGTTTAGTCAGTGTAAGTAAAATAATGTAATCTTTTATCTTGTTATCAAAGCTTGTCAGTTGTGCAATAGAAACTGTGCCTTGGCCTGGTGAAACTCAAACTGTCACTTACATGCAGGGGATCGGGGTTCCCAAATTTAGTATGGCTGTGCAAGAAGAGTCATGCCTTCCTGGCAGCTGGCCTGGCAGGACAGCAGCTCTCTGTCATACAAGGTCACCACACCTTGTCTGTTTGTACCTATTGTCATCTCAGTCTGTTAGTGAAACATAATTTTGCATAAAGCCTGAGTAGATTAAACTGCAGAGGCTGTGCTCCTTGTTCTCTGCCCCACGGTTCAATGACCATGGGTCTGTGGAAATGTGTTATAAATCCCTGCCTGCCTGCACTCAGAATTGGAGATTAGGACACTAGGGCTGTCATGTCTGGTGGTGTCCTGTTCCAGCATGCAGCTGGACATGACCAAGGTGTGTTTATATATCCTGGAAGCTGAGCCCCTCTGAAGTCTCATTTTTCAGATGTGTGTGTATTTCTTTTCTTTTCTTTTCTTTTCTGTCTGTTCCCATGGCTTGGGATCTTCTGCCCAGTGTACCTCAATTTGGGAATCTTGGTTTTAGAATTGGTGGGGAGGCTTGAACCAGGTGCTGAATGTTGTAGAACTATGTCTTCTGCTGAATTTAAGGATCACAATTTTAGACAGAAAGGAAGGCCTTTATTTAAACCTATTTCTCCATAGTTCTGTACAGTCCCTAACAGCTTGCAGTGAGAGTTCTGTACATGCCCATTCTGACACATTGAAAACATTGGACAGACAGAGGCTCAGTCACACTAGGGTTTATTTTTGGTTGTGAGACACAGAAGTGGTACCTGATTTTGCTATTTGTGTGTGCACATTTAGTACCCAATTACCTGATTACAGTAGGTGGTGTTTTCTCTAGGCACATAGAGAAGTTCCCTTTGTTTTAAAGAAGGTTTTACACATCTGATTGTACTTACACCAAGGTCTAAGTTAAAATTGTCAGGTTGTAATTATTATTTTTCTCTTTCCTTAAAACTGTTTTCATTTGTATCCTGTAAAGGTTTCTTTTGACTCAACAAAACACCTCAGTGATGCATCAATTAAGAAGCGTCAACTTGAAAGGCAAAAGCTTCAAGAGCTTGAAAAGCAGAGAGAAGAACAAAAACGTAAAGAGAAAGAAGCTGAGGAGAAACAAAAAGAAGAAGAAAGGTATTTGTTGCTTATTGTTCAGTTATAGTTTTTACAATCAGGCCAAACAAAACTGCTCCTTCATATCAGCATCAAAAGATAGAAAACAAACACAAGTTGCATGTAGCTAAAGTGAAGCATTTAAAGCCGAGTGTGGTTTAGTTTACTACTTATGCATATGTTCAGTTCAAAATATTTAACCTGCAAAATACTCAATTTCCTAAAAGTGTTGCCATTAGACACCTAGTTTCAGAGACCCTTGGCCTTTAGCAGAAGCTACCATTTTGTCCTAATCACAAATAAAACCCATCACCACTGCACACATTCATTGGCTTGATATTCTTCTGGCTGTGATAATTCTCTGCCCATCTGCCTCATGCATTGTTATTGTCTCAGGTCAAAGTTCAAAACACAATTCTTTGCTGTAGCAATTTTTTTCTTTGAATTCCAACTTGTTAACAATAGACAGAATATGACTGTTTGCTATCATAAGTAAGGGTTAAAATGTTCAGTTTTCTACTGTTGTTCTTCATCAACATGACTTATTTAGAAACAAATTTACTTGAAGTATAAAATGTACTATACATACAATAGGAGTTTGAAATTGTGTTTGCCTAGATAAGGCAAGAATATTTATCTCTTTTTAGGAAGCAGAGAGAGCTTGAAGAATATGAGAGAGAGAGAAAAAGAGAAGAGAAGTTGCGCAAGAGAGAACAGAAACAGAAAGATCGTGAAGTTCGACGGAACAAAAGGCAACTTGAAAAGCTTCAAGCTGAAGAACAGAGAAAACTTCAAGAGAAGATAAAGCTAGAAGAAAGGAAGCTTCTGTTAGCTCAGAGAAATCTTCAGTCCATTAGACTAATTGCAGAACTGCTAAGCAGAGCAAAGGTAAGTTCAATATTTACTTCAGAAGCTAATGAAGAACCCAACAGAACAAGCCAGCCCTTTGCTGGCTTGAGAGGAGGTGGGGAGCACTGTTCACTAAACACAAAGTTTACTCCTCTGCAGCTGCCATTCCTTAGACCAAAATTTCAGAAAAGCACAATAAAACAGTGTTTGTCTCTTGGTAAGATCTGCACTTGTAGGTAAATGGAAAGTGAGCTTGAACCTAGAGTCCTGAATAGCATTTTTTATCTGTGAAGTAATTGTCAGTTTTTCTTAAGTCCAGTAGAAGAACATGAGCATGATGAAGTGAGCTAACCACAGAGGATAAGGTGCAAGACTCCTTTTCTAATTCTGGTTTGGATGCTGTTTCCCATCTGCCTCACAGCAATTCTGTTCACTGTTCTTTGCAGTTTCAGAGCAACTAAACTAATGAACTTTCATTAGTCAGTGTTTGAAATGTGCAGAATGTTTGTTCTGTAGGAAAAGTTCTGTAAGCAAAGGTTTCAAATGTTAGATCCTTCTCTCTAACAGTACTATTATTTTTTTCTACTGAGACACTGAAGCTTAAGACTTGGATAAAACCATATTAGGGTGTACTGAATGTGAAATATTTTCTGTAGAAACAAAAAGCTGCGTGGAAAAGCACAGGTTTTTTTTCTTGATGCCAGTGCACTTCAGGAGTGTTTTTGAACTCACAGTGCTATGTACAGATCAGTTACATACTAGAAGAAGGGAGAAATGCCTTCTGCAGGCTTTTTAACTTTGTAGCTGTGGAATAGAAAGGTTGTCTGATGAAACAGAGAGTGTGTTTCTTTCATTTAGAGACTTCTGAGGTCTATACTAAGCCACTTGACTAGGTCAGAATAGAAAAAGGTTTGAACCTTTTCCAGTACTGTGAATTTTTAAAGTGGTTGACAAAATGACAATCAGTTGCTACATAATAATTGTCCATTTAATTACTTGCTGGTTTTGTGAACTTACTGTAAAGTCATCTACGAGCCACAGGTGGCAATCATCTGAAAGAAGTTCTTTTCAATAAAATTTAAAACCTTTTCAATTTGACTGAATTTTGAAATTTTAAATTTGACTGAAACCTTCAAGTTTTGACCCTGATAAATATATTTCAGTACTGCAGATTTCACATGTTGTTACTTTTGTTATATTGAGGAGACATGAAGACAAAACTTCCTCTCAAGAATTGTGGGCAAATAGTGTTTCAACTCACAGCAGTTTTGGGTTAGTGGGTTTTGTTGGTTGATTGGTTTTGATTTTTTTTCCCCTTTGAAAAGGAAATGCCATTTTATTTTGGGATGGCTTAGTTCTGTTGATTAGATTTGATTGCCACATTGCTGCCTTTGTATTATGTTGTAACTTGGAAGCAGGAGCAGGTATTCTTTGTTCACTCTTCCCTTTGACTGTCTTTCAGACAGTAAAGCTTTTGGAGCAAGAGCAGAATGAAGAAAAGATTTGTCTACAGCAGCTAGAGGAGAGACGAAGGCTCCAGGAGGCTGAGCTTAAACGTGTGGAAGAGGAGAAAGAGAGAGCACTGGGGTTGCAGAGAAAAGAAAAGGAACTGAGGGAGAAACTACTGAACAATCTTCTGAGCAAGAAAATGGATGCAGTTAATCAAAACAAAGAAGAAACCAAAGCATCTCAGACTGACGTGCTGAAAAGCCCTAGTGCTGTTCCCCACACTGTGTCATCCAGCTGCATCACTTCTACCTCAGGACAGGCTGTTACAGGCAAACTGGCTCCTGGCTCTCAAACAGAAGTAGCATCCCCTGAAAGTGTAAACACTCAATGCAAGTACTTAAATGGCAACATTCACGACAAAGTTCATATCAAAGAAGGTCAGAATCTTCCTACTACAGACTCTGAGAGGTGTTCTGACAAAAGAGGTTCGGGGGTACTTTCATGTGATCCCGCCGATAATCAGGACCAGAAGAGCCTCTCTAGCTATGACCAGAACACTTGCAAGAAGGACTTGCCCTGTGAGCAGGACAAACGTGGAACAGAGCCAAGGAGAAGAAAGAGCCATTCATGTAGCAGCATAAACAGTGATGAGAGTAAGGGTAGACGTGAGAGCAGCAGGCACAGAAGAGATGTGAGTTCCCGGGATGAAAAGCATAGGAAAGACAGGAGGCATTGCAGACACTCGAGCAGAAGTTACAGCCCTCGCCGAAGCCGCAGTCCTCGGCGAAGAAGCGCAAGCCCCAGACGTTCCCGCTACAGAAGAACACGCAGTAGGGAACGGAGGCGGGACAGAAGAGAAAGGAGTCGTAGTCGCCGAAGTGTAAGCAGGAGACGAAGGCACCGGAGGTGATCACTGAATAAGCAAAGGAGTAGTGTGTAATGGAGGCCTTGGCTCCTTTGAAAGGCTGTGGTAGGACAAAAGGGCCACAAAATTGGACACCAGACCTCACTGGTGTGACTGCTATAGAAAACACAATTGTTTCAACCAATTCGTAGCTTGCATCTAGTCCCCGAAATCAAGAAAAGAGATGCCTGATTTTTTTTGACCTTCCTTCTTTTGTTGTGTCTTTCTAGGTTTCTACCACGATATAGGTATAATCACCTGTGCTTGTGCTCAAGTTCCTAAAGTCCTAAAAGCCAACCTGTTTTCTTCAGTTTCAGTTTTCTAAACCTTAATTTTAGTGAATTTAATTTTTATCACCTAATTTGGCTTAAGAAATACGTGGGTACCAGTTAGAGGAACTTCAGAGGTGACAAGCTATTACATACAGATTTGATTTAAAGTGTTTCCTGGTGCATTCAATGAAATCATGTTTAACAAAGTAGAGTTTTTATTGATTGAGATGGATAGAAGGACTTTGATATTTTTTCTTAACACTGACTATAAAGTTATGCAGGATGCCTTTTAAACTGCTTTGATACCTTCACATGTCTGTATGATGCCAGCTTTGTGGCCCAAATTATTCTGGCATGTAATGCCTTTGTATAATACTTTCCATGTAAGAGAGGCACACCTGGTGTAGGAAGTAACAAGCAGTGGTAAAATGGTTGAAAGTTGTTCTGATATTTTTGTTGACATATTTGGCTTTGTAATTATGTCAGGTTGCATAGGGCTACTTGAAACTTTTTTTCAGGTACATTAAGAGCTAAACATTGTCTTGAAAAAGGGGCCTTCTTGCTAAATTATTTTTACTTGTGTTGTTCAAAAGTAAGGCTGCAGTGTCTCTTGTTAAATCCATTTAAGAATACTTTTGCTTTTAAAATGCAGCTCAGGAATATTAAAAGCTATAATGTTACAGTGAAAGAGTTTATTTTGCATTTTTATGGTAAAATTAAAAAGAAAACTGTTTCCAGTGAACTGAAGTTGCTGTTTTCATGTGTCAGTATATTAAAATCTGCAGAAGTGTTAAGAACCTGTTCGTTGAAAGCATCACTCAGCACATTTGAATAATGAAATTCAGCTCCTCTTTTTGATGGTCCTGTTATGTTCCAGCTATGTCAACTCTTAATTCAGCAGGATGTGTGCTCTTTATCTACAGCCTTCAGATGCCATTTTCCTCACACTGATGCATGAAATCAAAGTGTATCCATTTCCTGGAGTGTCTGAGAAACACATTAGCACTGCAGCTCAGCTGGATCCCTGGCTGACTGAGTTTGCTTTACTTTCAGAATCCATGTGGGTTTGTTTCTTACTAGACCATGCTGCTGAAGTCTTTGTAGTAACTAGCTGTGGACAAAAAAGGTAAAACATTGACAACATGCAATTGTGAGGAGCTGTTGTGTCCCTCGAAGGCAGAGAGGCATAGATAAATCAGAGGGCTGGCCAGTCACCAGGCATACGAAGGGCAAGTGCTGGATTCTGCACCTGGAATGGGGCATCTCTGGATGTACACACAGACTGGGGAACAAGACACTGGAGAGCACCCCTGCAGAAAGGGACCTGTGGATTGTGATGGATGACAAGTTGAAGGTGGGTTTCGGTGCAGCCTGTCAGGCAGGAGGGCAGGCTGTGTCCTGGGGCACATCACTTACTGTGTTACCATCTTGGTCAAGGGAGGGGATTGTTTCTTGTGTGTCATTCCAAAAGCTGTAGTTCTTCCCTTGCAAAGCCAAGAACTCAGCTTCTTGCCCTGTGTCAGGCAGCCATACCTGTCAGTTTAAGCTTGTTTAAAATCAGGCTTTGTTGCTAGGGAAAGCTCAGGTTCACTCCTAACGGTAGGTAGGTTTTTTTTCCTTCACTAGTGGAAAAATTTCCCCAGTGAGCATGATTGGTGTGGTATAAATACAGTGTAAATCCTATTAAACCATGGATTGGGCAACTTCATGCTACAGCCCTGTGTTCATGCCTGCTGGAAAGCCTAGGCAGCAGTGAAAGAGACCTCAGCCCTATTTCATGAACTGACTCCCAAGAAATGCCCAGTGTTTTTTCCAGTGTTCTGCAGTCATTCTTGATCATTCTTCACTCACATGATAAGACAGGAGGAGAGTTTTCTTGGTTGTGAGAATGCAACTCAATTGTTGCACTCGGCTCCAGGAGAGATTTCACATCTAACACCACAATGTGTCCTTTATGTCCTTGCCAGAAGGATAGGATCAAGTGGGAACCCTCTTTGCTCATGAGGATGCGTAGGGTTTTGAAGTGTACTGATCATCTAGTGATACAAGGGAGCAGTGACCTCTTCCTGTTGGAGATGTGAACCCTGCTAATCACAGACTGCTTTCAGCAAGGTCTGAGCTGAAGAGAGTAGGAAGTTTGTGGGCCAAAGCTCCTGAGCTCCCTTTTCTGGGCAGGAGCTGGTGCATGTGCTCTCTGCATGTGCTGCTGCCTTGTCATAGCTGTTGGCAGTGGCAACCCGGAGTGGTTTTTCTGCAGCCCTTGTGAAGCAAATAAGAGCAGGAGTCTCAAAGGGGTAAGAAATCTAAGTTCCTGTTGCTATGGACAGTGTTACTGCATAGTCCTGTTTTATCCTTAAGGAATGTCTCCTCTTGTATCTGTCTGAAGGTTGATGAGCCTCTGCACATACCAGCCTTTTGACCTGCAATTTTCTTTTTATCTTCTGGCCTCAGCCCGCACTAGGTGGCTTGGAAAGCAGCTTAGTCAAATGACAGCTTTGCTACAACAGCAAGGCCAAAGCCCTTCAATATGATTATTGTGATACTTTCCATCTGATTACTGCCCGCTGTGGTAAAGGAATTTTGATAACGTATGAGTCAAATTGCCAGCAATAATTGATATTAGTAAAAATTATTACCAAAGCTGCAACCATAGTCAAATCCTGTAATCTATTCAGTGTCCTAAAATAAAGACATAGGCATAATTAGGTATGTGTATAAAAATATATGTTACCTGGAAGCATCATCTTTAAAGCTGACAGAGAAAAGGGGAATTTTTGCAGTTGCTCCCAAAATTGTGAACGCAAGATTCTATCAGTGCCACAAGGCTATGAAGACAAATTAGTGAGAGTTGATTGGTGATCAGGACTACCTGGATTTTGCACCAATGTCAACTTTAGGGCAGTTCTTGTATAGGATCATGTAACAGACTATTGTGTTTGATAGCAGAGCTGCTCATGTTTGATAGCAGAGCTAGAGATGTTACATTCTATATAAGACAGCAATTAAACCAATTAGTTTGGCAAATATCTTAATTTATAAATGTGTGGGCAAAATTGGCCACTGATGTCTTGTATTACTATACAGATCATTTTCCAAGTCTAATGAACATATTATTTGCAGAAGGTATCTTTTGCTGCTTCACAATAAATTTGCAGTTGTCTCTAGTGTTTGTATAAAGCAGCAATCCAGTTGCCATTGATTCTTCAGAACTGGGTTGATGCTTCAGAACTGGGTGCACAGAATGAATCAAGTGTTCTATATTCATCTAATACTGGGCTCTTGAGGCTTGTTTGAAGTGATGTGCACCACCATCCTTTCTTCTTTAGTGGCAGCACAGAAAATCAATTTGGTCTGGTACCCCCTCATGTGCCACAGCTCCTGAATCTCCTGCTGCCTGACAAAAAAAAAAGAATTCATAGGTTAGCTCAGGCTAATGCTTTGCCATAGCATGTTAAGGGCTAAGGCTGATTGGAATTGCTCTCTAAATGATAACTAATCTAGCTGCATGTGTACTGTGGCATCTGCCAGGTGAGCTCTACTTGCTCTGCATGGGATGTTCAGGTGTGCTGTCCATGATATTGGACTATTTGTAGGATAATATGAAGGGATGTCACTCCCAGGCACTGCCAGCAAAGGGTCTGAACAAGAATTGATTACCTTCAGATTAGAGTTTCCCTGCAATGAGTTTTTCCTCCAAATTCTGCATATGATCCTGGTCATGTGTTCGTCAGCGCTCTGAGGAATTGCCTGGTGGCATCTGTTACTTTCTTTCTTCCCTGTAAAAAGGAAGGGCTGGAAAAATATTTTCTGTTCATTGCACATGTCTTGCTGCTGTGGTTTATAGCAGCTGGCAACTTGGCTCCATGCAGCTGTTCACACACCCCTAGTGGGATGGGGTAGAGAATTGTGAGAAAACTCATGGATTGAGATAAATGCAATATAAAAGTAAAGCCAAAGCTGCATGCACAAGCAAGGCAAAATGAGGAATTTATTCACCGCCTCCCCTGGGCTGGAAGGCGTTCCTGCCATCTCCAACAAAACCAAGCCTCTAAAATGGCCTGTTTAAGGCAGATGTATATCCACAATTTTCCTTCGTGATGCTTGACAGAACACGAGCAGTTTCTGAAATCAGAGCCTGCCTCAGCTGCTATCCATCTTGGTTTTCTTTTGCATCTCTCTCGCTCTTTCTCTCTCCCTCTCTCTCTCTCTCTCTCTCTCTCTAAAATTTCTGCATCTACCACTTGTATCTGATGTAGCTGGATATCCTCAGGAAGACTATGACTTATCTGCTGGGACTTTCTTCTGATAGAAATCTCAATGACTATTTAGTTGAATTATTTGTTGAGAGATTATTTGCAGTCCACAAGTTAAACCAAGAACAACTCTGGATTGCCTGAGATGCACTTTAAAAGATGATCTCAGAGTTTTTACTGTAAGTGAATCTAAAGAGAAGGGAGGGTTTGCTTAGAAAATATAGCTGGATATGCAGGTTTTCTGCCCACTCCAAGTGTTTGCTATTAGTATATGTGATGAAAACAGGAAAAAACTAAAATTGCTGTGTGTCAAAAGTGATAGAAATAATAATAATAATAAAATATATACATTGTAAAATAATTAGGGGGAATAATTAGAAGCTACAAAGAAAAGGAGCATTTAAAACTTGATATTCTATTTCAAAGAAAAAGTATGATACTGAGTATCTTGGTTTTTTAGAATGCTTTAAAAAAAGGCCACAAACTATTACCTTAGGGCCTTTCCAGGGCATCTGTTATAAGTTGGGTATACTTAGAGACTTAGTCCTGGTAGCAAGGCACTGTTGTTTCCCTACTGGCATTATTGAAACTCATCGTAGTCACATCCCTGGGATTTGTAGTTTTTGCTTATAAGGAAGGTTTTGTGTGAGAAGATAGTGTCATCTGGCATTCCTCACTTGCAGACACATTCATTTTACTAAATCTCCTTTGTTCATAGCGAATTTCTTACTTTCAAATGTTATGCAAAAATGACAATTGTTTTTTGTGTAGCATTTGACTCTAGTGAGTCATTTAGGCAAAGAAGAAATGCATCACGGAAATAGAACTGTGGTGGTAAAATACAGGCTTTAGCCTCCATGTGGTCTAAGCCCTATGAGAGAAATCTTGATAGGGTTTTCAGAGAAAGGAAGCCATTTCAATTTCATCTTCATGAATGCATTTTTAGCTTAAAAGGAGCTTAAATTCTAAGCCTCACTAACAATTTACTTGGAAACAGCTTCTGCTTGTGGCTTTTTTCAATCTGGTGTGGGTTATCTGGCAGCCTCCTCCCCTATATCTCACTACTAGTACTAATCTCATTAGATGATTATAACTGGTATCCTCAACAGACAGATTTAGTCATAATTGAAAAAGAACTTCAAGTGTATTTAATCAGCTGTGTGGTCATTTTATTAGTGGAGACTCGTGTACCATATAACTTTGCCTTAAGTGAAGTGAATTTCTGGCCTGGGGCTGAATAGCTGTTATGTTCCCAGGAGTGGGAGATCCTTAAGCTTGCATGAAATTGCACCAGTTTCTCAGAAGCAGGTAGAATTGACCTTTAGAAGAGATTTTTTTTTTTTAATTTTCATACAATTTTCTAATTTTTTTGCCTAACAGTAGTTATCTTTGGCTGGTGATGTGTGATTATGTACAATTTAGTTAGAAAGTACAGATTCAGAGAAGGATTATGCAGTGGAATCTGAAGCATGGAGAAAGCTGCTGCTGAAAAAAATGCTGGTTTGTAACATTTTGCCTTCAGTGTACTACCTAAATAAGGTTTCATTTAACGTTGTTTCCTGAAGGGTCACTAAATATATGACATAAAATCTGAGTCTTTTCCTTGATGGAAAGGATCTTTCCTCACCTGAGTGTTGCCACATCTACCCCGAGGTGGGCAAGATGTCAGACAGAGACAGAGAAATGAACAGTGGGGCAGCAAGATTTCAGGAAAGTAATCCAGGGGTTTAATTTTCTGATAAAAACCTATGAGGTATATTCTGTGAGAAGTTGAAATCCATGCCCCACCTTGCACTTTGCAGTAATTTCATTGTTTCTTCCCAAGGACCTTCTGCTACCCATGGTTAGTTTTGCAGAGAAGGGGAGGAAAACTGTGGTAGCCAGCTGGAAAATGTAAAATATATTGTCATCCCTCAGCACCCTGCTCTATCAAAACATGGCAAAGCACAAGTAGGACACCCCTGCTGAGGTGCTGCAGATATCCCTTTCTAAGCTGGTATCAGGGTGGATGGGAGAACCTGCAAAATACAGAAAAATAAAAAATGTAGATTTAATTCCTTGTAGGCTTGATCTGAGTGATCCTCATCAGAGCAAACTAATCACAGTAAGAAAACAGCAACAGAGTCTTACAGCTACTCTTTGGACTTGGTGCTTCTGCACTTATGGATGAGGTGTACCCTCCTGTCAGCCTAGGGTCCCCTGGACTGTGCCCACAGCAAATTTCAAATCCCAAGTAAGATTCTGCTTTGGTTTATGAATGCTGGTGCATTGAACTGAGTTCAGGTTCTTGGTATGCTTCCGTACTGATTCCTGTTTTCCTTGTTCCAAGCTTTCAAGTGCTTCTGAGGTGCCAGTGTGTTGCGGACTGATGAGCTGACAATACAAGCTTTAATCCACACTGCTTCTTTAGCTTTATACTTGATGATGGAAGAAACAGCTGAACCAAGTACAAAGACCCAGGAAAGCCAAATAATTCAGCTAACACGTTTTGTAACCAGTGTTTTTCACAGAAGCAATAAGATTATGTGGATCAGATGGTGTGCTTTGTGTCTGGTGAAAAGAAGCTTATTTAAATTAAGAGAGCCAGGAAATCTGTGTCTCAGTCCAGAAGGAAGATGGGTTCCACAGAAGACCTTGACTATCCTCAGATCATTGTGCAATACAGCAATGGATTTTTAATCTCAAAGGTAAGAAATATAACTCCTAGAAAGCGTATGCAGAAAGAAATATTCAGAGATTTCTCTTCAGGTAAGTCTTTGGAAGAGGTGAAAGCACTGGCATAATGACTGTTTTTCCAAACATATTTTTAAGGCATAAAGGCAAAACTAGTAATTCCACTTTTCTTATTGTTTGCTGATGTTATTTTCTTAAGCACATTGTCATAAAATTATAATATCCAGTGCAGTAAATTATTTTTTTTCCTAATTTACTACTTAACTTTCCTATTGTCCCTTGCTGTACCTCTGGCCAAAATGGTTACAGGAGGAATGCTCTTTGGGTTGTGCAAATACGGCTGCACTTTAAGCTCCTGAAAGACAGAGCTGACAATAAAGAGAGGAAAAATAGATAGTGAAAAATCATTTTGTGGGAAAAAGAAGTGCCCAATGCTTTCCAAATTAACACTGTTAGTACTATGTTTTTGAGAAACAATTTCAACTTTGGTTAAGCCATGTTCTTTCTCAGGGTCAAAGGAGCTTCATTGTACATGAATCATTGTAGCTCAAATCATTGTAGATACAGGCAGTCAATTAAATTGATGTCTTTGTTGCAGTTTCAGGAGTGTTTACGTGACCAGAGTAATAGGCTGATACTTGTAAGGTTGACTGTGTATATCTAAAGAAAGATGGTTGGTTCTTTTTTTTTTTTTTTAATGTATGATTAGCTATGTCTGCCTGAAGGTTGATGAATGTTGATGGAGAAGTTACACAACTCTATGGAAAGATTGGACAATTTTGTTTAGTTGAATGAAGCAGTTCTTCTGGATGAGAGGAAGCTCCCTGCTTCTGAAAGATCAGTGTAGTCATTTACATCAGTCCCTGAAAACAAGATCCATAGAATGGGATATTCCCCCTATTGCAAGCTATGAGAGAGTCTCCAGGGTTCACTGAAGCATGTGTTAGATCCTTAGTTAAAGAACAGAAATATAAACAGACAACAAGCACCCCCACCCAGCCTCGCCTTTGTTCTTTCCAGGAGATTGTGAGAATGTGTTCCTAAACTAAGGAAGAGGCAGGGACATTTACACACAAAATCTGGTCTCTAAATGTGGACTTCTGAAAGCCAAAAAGCATTGGCTGGCTTCACTGGAAAAGGAAAAAAAAATAAGACTAATGAGTGCGTTACATGCATAGTATCTTATCAGATAAACTACAATTTAATAATTGGACTTGTTTATATGAAATACAAGTTTATCTGTAATAAATATTATTAAATTTATATTTTCTCCAATTAAGCAGCTTGTGAAATGCAGTAGGCTTTGTGCTTTCACCTAATCCCTCGCTCGCATCTTTCCCTACTCCCAGGTTATGTTCACTGCCTGTGAGTTGGGGGTGTTTGATCTTCTTCTGGAGTCAGGAAAGCCTCTGCCTTCAGATGCCATTGCTGCAGCTTTGAGTGCCAGCACCATGGGGATGAAAAGACTGCTGGATGCCTGTGTGGGATTGAATCTCTTGGCAGTAGAGATGACACAAGAAGGAGGTAATAAAAGCAGAGGAATGGGAATAAGTTGAAAGATTTAAACCTCTGATGGCTTTGAAAGTGAGGTAAGACGTGTAGGCAAAGGTGATACCAAATGTTAAGTCAGTTAATGTAGCTGGAAGAAGGAGACAATCTCTCTTAGGATTCACTCTTCAGCTGAAAGAGAAGAGGCAAATGTCAGCATGATCACAAGTATAAAATGAAACACAGGTGCAGGGCTCTATATCCCTAAACGTCTTTGTACAAGAGCCATGTGACTTTGGAGAAGATATTTAGGATCTCTGTGGAGCTTGTCTCCAGAAATCTCTGGGATATGGGCAGGATTTTAAACTTAAAACAAAATGCTGGAGTGGATGGTAACAGCATGATTTAAGAGGTTTTGTTTCTCTTAGAGTTTTTACCATTATGTGAACTATTTTGTTAGGTTGTTGATCAGAACTGAGAGGTAATGTAAGCTTTTCCTTGTGTCAGAAACATGGAATCCACTTGGACAGAAAGATCTCTGGCCATCAGACAGCTGGTCAGGACTAGCTAGAGTCTCACAGGTTGTGTCCCCTGCTCTGCCTTGTGTTGGCATGCTCTGTTTTAGGGATTATAGTTGTTGCCCAATGAGTCTGGGGAGAGCAGGATCTATCTTTTCTATTCCTTTGGTATGCAAGTCCTGTGGGTGAGTGATGCCACTGCAGATGCATTGGAGGGAGTGGGGGAGATTTCTGGGAGTCCTTTAGGCATTTTTCTGTCTGCAAAAGGTCCTGCCCTAGTGAACTGAGGGAGGGTAGGTGTGGCTGGCCTACAGTTTTGGGGACTTTCCCCCCACCTGCTGACCTTGTTGATCAGAAAAAAGACTTGTCTGCAAAGACTTCTCACTTAAATAGAGCACACCGAAAGCTTCTGAGAGCAGAAGCCTATATGTAAGTGATAACACTTTCTTAAAGGCCTTTTTTTTTTTGCTCTCCTTGAAAGAAATGTTTAGTGCTGGAGTTAAGCATAGGGAGATGGTGTTTACCTAGATGGAATGAGCCAACACAGATTTCAGCAGCCCTCACCCACTGCTCATTGCAGTGGAAGAATTTGGTTGTAGAAGTAATGTGGCTGTGTCTTTGGCTGTATAGACATCTTCTGGTGATAAACACCAAGCTGTACAACAGACTTGGCAAGGTGATATATCATATATGTTAGTAAATAGATTTATTTTACCCTTTAGCCCTCTACAGAAACACAGAAATTTCCAACGTCTACCTTACAAAATCAAGTCCAAAGTCTCAGTATCATATTATGATGTATTATTCCAACACAGTCTACTTGTGCTGGCAGTACCTGGCTGATGCTGTGAGGTAAGGAGGAGTGCTGTGTGCTGTCTGGTGCTTTGCAGCTTCTCTGTTGCTGCTCTGAGTGGCGTGTTTCTGGGGAAGAGTTCAATAAAGATTCTGGCTGGATGTCAGAAATTAAAAGCAACAGATAATTCAGCTGTTAACATGGCCATATGTGTGCTTTTTTCCCCCTCCTTGTTTCCCATTTGTGTATGTTCTTGTTTTCCTTTTCCCCGTCATTGTAGAGATGATCTAGACATCTGATTTCTTTGTGTCACCTTCATTAGAGCATTTTGTCATTACAGTGGATCTTACTGGAGGTGGCATCAACAAAGTAAATAATGAGTACTGGTGGCTAAGGATCCTTCTGTTGCAAAGGTTTATAGGGGCAGTTTAGTATGGGTCTGGAGTCTCACTTGTTCCAGTCCATGCAACTGATGACCAAACATGGTGTAAATGATGGCGATGATTGCATCAGTCTTGTACCTTAACCTCAGGTGTGCTCCCATAAATGACAGAATCCTGGAATGGTTTGGGTTGGAAGAGGCTCTAAAGATCATCTAGTTCCAACCTTCCTACTGTGGATGCCCCTCACTAGATCAGATTGCTCAAAGTGCCAGCCCAGTCTGACCTTGAAAAGAACCAGTCATTCTTGTGAGAGGTTGAGAAATATATCAGCACTCTCATAGGCTTTTTCAATTGCTATTTTAGAGAAGGAAGAAACCAATATGAAAGAGCTTTTGGTGTTTCATCTAAAGACCCTTTTGGAGCAATGTACAGGTAATCATTAGAATATTTATAGAAATTTTATTCTTCTTGTGGATAAAATTAATGTTTTTAATTATGACGCAGGACAATTAAATATGATGATGTGAGAATTCCTCTCATCGTGTCATGCAATATTTTTACTTCTCAACAATATCAGTTTCTGGGAAACTGTCTGATATATTGAATATAAATATATAATTTCCCAATCTGAAACACATCACAGAACTCTGACAGAGGCAATGGTAGTCGAAGGAAAAAAATCTCTTGGAAATTCTGAGAATGAGCAGCAAAATACACTGTTGGATTGCATTCGTCTTAATTCTCTATTTAAATGCATTAATTCATAGCTGTACACTCCTTGCACAGTAATATTCAAATTAGGTTTATATGCAAAGAGGACATTTCCTGTGTCAATAAAACCAGAGATCTTTGTGTAAGTTAAAACATGTAGCAGCAGTTATGTTATAGGAATCTCTGAGGATGTGTAAGGAACCCTCTCTCTGTGCTGTCTCTTTTGCATTGCTAGATCAGAGGAAGAAATGCTAAAATTCATGGCTGGCCAGAACTCAGTATGGAGTATATGTGGCAGAGATGTTCTTGCTGCATTTGACCTTTCCCCTTTCACGCAGATCTGTGACCTGGGAGGTGAGTGTCAGAAGATCTTCTTTAACAACTGTCTTTTATAAGCTCTGCAGAGGAAAACAGCTCCTATGTTATATGATGGGCTAAACAGTGGAAAGCAGGATATAACAATATAAGGAGAATTTCACTGATTTGGTTCAGTTAAAAACAGAAATGTGAGAGTGATGAGAGCATTAGGAAGCTGAATGCTTTTCTCTACAGTCTGATTTATGTAAGTAGTCACTCTTCCCCCTGAGGATGTGGCAGCTTTAGCATTTTTCATGCCTTGCTTGATGCATTCTTCCAGTGCTAGACTCTTTCCTTCTTGCCCTTCAGTTGCTGTTGTTGAGGTATTGCCTGCAGCCTCTTATCCTGCAGTACCCTGCTGTCCCAGCACTGCTGAATGCTGCCAGGATTCACAGGACAAGGCAGGCTCCCTCCTGGCCTCCCTCGCTTCTTCCCCAGGGCCTGGTTTAGTGACCCTGCTTTTCATTTTTTACCTTCCAGCACCTGCAGCTGGTCTGGCTAGGAGGGAGTATAAGAGTGGTGAGGGCTGGGGCTGACCCCACATGCCTGCAGGCCCTGGACCTTCCTGCAGAACACATGGAGACAGTGACTTCTCCTGCCCCTCCTCTTTCCTCCCAGCAAAACATGGGGTGCAAATGTACATCGCCAGCTTCCACGAGGCTGAATGCACCATTGCCTGTATACTTTCATGGGGGTGTCACTGAACAGGTTGTGTTTGTGTCAATTCTGACCTTCTTTTACTGTCCCCAAAGGAGGTGGAGGAGCTTTGGCCCAAGAGTGTGTTTCTCTGTATCCAAATTCTACCGTCACAATTTATGACCTGCCTAAAGTTGTGCAGGTGGCCAAAGAACAGTTTGTTTCCCCCGAGGAGCATCAGATCACTTTCTACGAAGGTAGGTGTGGACAGTGGTGTGGTGTTGTCCCAGCTGTTGCTCCAGAGCCCTGGCTCTGCTCAGAGGTGTCATACTGGAGGCTCAGGTCTCTGGCTGCCCCTTATGGGTACAGTGTCTCAGGCTGCAGCCTCCCCAGCCCGGCTCTGCAGCTGTCCCAGCTGTCCACCAGCAGCCGTCAGAGACACTACTCAGTCATTCAGCAACATTCATTCCTGAAGAGAACTATTTCATTTCTTAAGAGTAGGGGTACAGTAGCAAAAAAAAAAGCACCATGCAATTTTGAAATCTGCCATGCTTTTTATAAATTTTCCTAACACTCCCCTTTTCTCCTGTGCAAACCTCCTGGCAGATGTGAGGGATGCTAGGAACAAGTGTTTTTCCTTCTCTGGTCACAACTGATTGATCTTCAAGTCCTAAGATATTTTAGACCATGAAAGTGGGTGAGCTAGCTCCTATTCCTCTTGCCCAGGCCACTGATCCTGCATAGTCTTTGTACAATCTGTGAGGAAAAAGAGTATAGGGAGATCTCATTTTTAATGTTTACAAAAGTCTTCAGAGTGCTGGAAGTGCTTAAAATTGCTCAAAGCTGAGACAGAGGAAAGGAGCCTTAAGGAGAGAAGGGAGTGTATAAAAACAAAGATGCAACAAAATGGGTGAAGAAATGACAAAGTAAAATGCTGAGAAAAACATCTGAATGCAAAACACCAGGTGCTAAACAAAAGGAATAATAAAACTAGTGCTAGGAGGTGAGAGATGTGTATTTTTACCTATGGTTTTATGAAGTAATTCTGTGATTACTGAAGATCTTTTGAGAACTTTCTTAGAGAATGCAATATTCTCTCCTTCTTTCTCGTGACAGAACCCGTGTGAACCGATCTCCTTAGTGCAGTATGAATTTGAATTTCTGTCGCTGGAGAAAAACCAAAACTCAAATGCTTTCCTGTGTATCAGTCTGTTTCAGGATGAGTTATTGCCTTTAAATGTTTCAGGTCTTCTTGAGAGTGATCAAGAGAAAAATTCCCTATGCAGTGCAACAGAGGGCTTTCACCTGGTACCTCCATTGCTGTCTGATACATCTGAAGGACATTGCAAGCCTGGAATTAAACAGAACTGAAAATATTTGTATAACTCAGCTCTCAGTGTTGTGGGGATTTGTATAATGCATGTATTCTTGCTTTATAGGAGACTTCTTTAATGATTCAATACCTGAAGCTGAACTGTATATTTTATCCAAGATACTGCATGATTGGGATGATGACAAATGCAAACAACTGCTGGCAAAAGTGTACAAGGCTTGCAAACCTGGTAGGTGTGAACTCTTGAAGAGCAGAGAGACTCTTAATGTTGTTTAGATAGGTGTATACATCTCAGCAAAAAAATCCCATTAAGCATCACAATGAAGCCTCGGAGTTTCAAAAGCACTGCCTGCAAAGCAAAATCAATAAGGTCCTGTAAATTTCAGCTGAGGAAAATGGGAAATTTCCATCCCAGCTATAGCACCCCCTTCAGCTCTGTGATGTCAGTACCAACATAGCTGAGCAAAGCCATGCTCTGATGCTTTGGCTCTTTCATTGTCTTCTATGATGCTGAAATATATAATATGAAGACTGCTCCTTCCTGAAAGTAAGGTTAGGATCCTTCCCAGTAACAGCTCAAAAATGCCTCAAGTTTTCATTGCTCAGGGTGTGTTTTCTTTCTCTTCTCTCCACCAGGTGGTGGAGTGCTGCTGGTTGAATCCCTTCTGAATGAAGATAAAAGTGGGCCTGTAGAAACCCAGCTGTATTCGATGAATATGTTGGTCCAGACAGAAGGGAAAGAGAGAACAGCAGCAGAGTACAGCAAGCTCCTGGAGGCAGCTGGCTTTGGAGTGATTCAAGTAAAGAGGACTGGAAAACTCTATGATGCTGTTTTAGGAAGGAAATAGTAGTCTGTGTTTTATGTATATAACAAAACAGAAAAGGTTGAGGAATGTGCTGTTCTCTTCTTAGTGGCCAATGATCAGCTTTGCTTTTAGTTTAGGCTGCCAACTTTTTTGTAAGCTGATACATTGTCAAAAGACTCACTAATAACAGATCTACAGATCTGGAAACCTGGCTTGGCTTGCCTTTGGATCTGGGAAGGAAAGAAAGAAATCAACACCTGTTCCACAAGAAACAGTCCACAAAAGAAATGTGTAGTGCTCCTGCTTCAGCTTGTATCAGCCTATCTGATTTTTAACACTGTATCTGACAAAAGCAGAGCTTAATTTGTACTTGAGCTCCTGCAAAATAAAACTAATCCCTGTACTGAGCTTTGGTGCCTGCATTTTTATTCCTGAAATATTGATATAATAAAATCAGACCAAATTATGTTTCCTTGTGGTCTTTTCAGAGTTCCAGAAGAAACCCTATCTGAGCCTTGGGGAGTTTTGCATGAAAAATATATTAATTTTTTATTTCCTCTAGACTTTCATTTGAATTAAGAAAAAGTGTTGTACCTTAGTGACTGGTTGAAGCCCAGGGATTTTTATTACAAAACAGGTAGGAAGATGATGCAGCCAAGTCATTCTGTTATGTGCTTAGGCTATCCTTACTGCATGCCTCCTACCATTTCTTTAAATCATTTGATCAAACACAGTCTGCTATTACCCATGCAGTTCTTGGAAGCAGAATAATACATTACTGAAGTGAGAAACATTTGAAGAAAGCACTAAAAAGTAATTCTGCATATTTTTCTGGCACAGTAATTGTATTTGCCCATTAAGCTGGATACTAGAGGAGCTTGATATAGTTTACTCAGTACCCATCTACAGGAGCCTCCCACTCATGTGACTGCATGAAGGACAGGGAGAAAGTAGCCTCAGTTCACACAGGAGACACAAAGCTTTAATATTGCGATTACAGAGACATGGTGGGACAGCTTGCATGATTGGAATGTTTGGTTTTGGGGAGTTGGTTGTTTTTATTTTTTCTTCTAAATAACAAACACTGTGAAGAGAACCTGAAACAAGTGCTTTGCTACATGTAGGCAAATTAAAACCCTGTCTGTTCTATAGTTTCCATGTTCCAACAGATATTTTTGATGACACCTTGCTATATATAAGGCCACTTGTCTTTGTTTTTTACTTGTTCTTGGATATGTTAACTTTTAAAAAGCTTGTGCCAGAAGAAAGGAATTAAGGTGGAGGTTTTCAAGTTACGCATGTTTTGGGTAATGACAGCTGTTCCCTTTCATGGTGCTGCAGTGGGAGGTTTTCTGTTTGAAGCAGATGGCTCTGCCAATCGAGTTCTTTCCCCTTTCCACAGAGTTTTTCGCCATATAGACTGAGATACATTTTCTACTCCAGTATGGCTTAGGAGTTATGAATGAGAGCTGGCCATAGCTGGAGGGAATCAGCCCAGAGCAGAAGAATGCCCAGGGCAGGAAACATAGCCTGTTAGCTGAGACTAGCTGTGCTTGGCTGGGCTGAGTGAAGTCAGCTGCTCCCCAGGCTGCTCTGTCTGGGAGGACAGAAACTTCCAGCAGGGCCTTGGCCTGATGGCCTGGGAGCTACAGGAAACAGCAGACGGCAGGAAAAGCCAGGAAATTTGCCATCTTAATGTGCTACCTGGAAGCTGGTGGCTGCTGCTTTTCAGAACTAGTCGTGGGTCATTGAAGAAGCACAGCCTTGAGCAGTAGGAAAATGCTGCTTCAAATATAAAAGAAACAGTAACTAAGCAAGAAAAAAGCAGGAGAGGTGCAGAGTAAGGAACCCCTGCTTAGAAAGACAACAGCCCAGTGTAGTAGGATCAGGCACGGGCTGGGGCCTGAATGCTGCCTAGAAACATCTTGCCAAAGGAGACCTCAAATGGTGGGCAGAAGGGCGGGAAATTGTCCCACGGGATCTGTGGCTGTAGAACCACCGTGAGACAGTAGGAACCACACTCCAGGTTCCCTGCTGGCTCCAAGGTTCAGCTCTCCCTTCTTCCACTGACCTGCTCTAGAGAACCCTTGAGGCACCGGGGACCTCCGTCCACAGGCTGTCCTGAGCTGTGTTTGCTTCTATAAATGTGTGGGTTTTTGCCCCAAAATTCTCCACAGTTCTCCCTTCTAACGCTTTAGCCCTTCAAAAAAGCCTTATTGAAGACTAGCTTAGTGTAGGGCAACACTCTGAATGAAGCAACATTTTGAATGAATGCAACACTTTGAATGAAGGTCTCTCAGGGTTATGGAGAATGCTCTACACTGAAGGCAGGGGTGTTTTCTGGAACTCGGTAAGGAAGATCTGCAACAAATGGCTCGATGAAACAACTGTTTTAATGAGAAAGAAGAGGCAGATAGATAGCAAGTAAATCTTGATGTTGCTTCAAATGCCAGGCACCTATGTCCATGCTCCATCCAGCACTGGATGGAGCCCTGTTAGATTTTCCCACAGTACATTGTACAGACACTGTCCATGGAAGGAAATGCCTCATTTTGGGTCATTTGGGTTATAATTTTCTTACACAAAAGAGGCCATTCTCACAAGAACCTGTTGCATTGTTAAAGGCAAGGCTGTGCGGGCGGTGGTGCCGAGTGGGAGCTGCCTGAGCCCCGCTGCAGCTGAGGGATGTTTGTGGCACAACACAGGCCTGAGGCCACCCTGGATGTGCAGCATGGCAGCTGCCATGGGCAGCACTGACTCCTGGATGTACAAAAAGCTCCTGCTCAGGATCTATTCTTTCCACCCCTTGGTCCACATGCAGCTTACCTTTCCAAAAATATTTTATGTATTACAGATTACTTTAAATAACACATGAGTTTCTCAGGCCCTAAGAGCAGACATGACCTCTCCAAGACACTGACTCCCAGAGCACAATATCTTCTGAAAGGCTGCCAGTAGGGTAGCCTTTTCAGAACTGGGTGTTCTCACACCATGCAGCTTCTGAAAGGCTGCAGTATACATGTCCAGGCTTGCTAAAAGCAATTTCATTGTTACAGGGTGAAGCAGACCCCTTAAATTAGGAAATAAGTCTTTATGTTACACACTTGTGCAATCAGGCTGTCAGGGGCTTACTTAAAGCACATAAAACTTATTGGTTTTTTTTCCAACATCCCAGTATGAGACTTGAGAGTGACTTAAGACTCATGCTGTCAGAAGGATACGTATTAAGTCTAGGTTCAGTGCTGTGTCTTATACATTTAAAACAGGTAATGCTTTTTTGAAATGGAATACATTCTTCAGCCCGTAAACCTTCTGTGTGATAAATGAAGCAGTGCCTGTGTCACACCTTGCTGATTTCTTCTTTCACCATTTATAGTACAAAAGGAAGACTGCAGTTCCAGGCTGTGATAGGAATGCTAAGGTTGCTATAGCTTGACAAAACTGTTCACCTCTCAATGCTTATTAAAAACATGCAAAAATTAAAAATAGTGTCTTGTTAAATGCAAGCTTCACAGATTCTGGGGTATGTTGTCCAGAATGAGGAATTGTACATTTTTCTAGAGTTTGGAATTTGCTCTGACTTTTGTATGTTTAGGCCTAGTATTTTGGTAACACAGGAGACCCTGTAGTATTAGAAGCTGGGAAAGAGATACTGTTTCTGAGCTGTATATATTATGACATTTTGAATGTTAAGAATATTAAGATATCCATAATGTGACGGTACCTGAGTTTTGAGACAGATTGTTAAGGGCTCTTCAGCCTCACAGACAAAGGCAAGAGACAAAAGCAGTAATCAACCACATCTGGGTACAGAAGCTAGCAAACAGGCAATGAGAAGCACAGTGACAAATATTAGAACTCCCTGTCCCCTTAGTGGAGGACCACTGGAGGATGCCCACAAAGCCATGAAGAAGTTCAGCCAAATATTTTTAGCTGAGAAGAAGGGCGGAAACAAAATTATCAAAGGGCTTACCAGAATGAAAACATCATGGGAAGTTAAAGTGAGCTTGTGGTAATTACTGTGGGACTCGTGAGAAACTTGGAGTGTTTAGAGAAAGGGCCAAAGGCAGGAAATGAAGGAATCAAGGTGGGTAGGGGAGGAACCAGCCTAGTGAAATAGAGAAAAGGCAAGGGAAAATGTACTGATCATGTTTTGTAAGCTGCTGCTCCCCACACCTGTCTGGCTGAGCTGCATGCCAGATCAATAGAGGTTTTCTTCATATCCCTTGCTATCTTCTGCTTCTTTTTGTGAAGCCTTCCCACACCAAAAGCCAGTTCAGTAGAGCATCTATGCTTTTGAACAACCCTAAAGTAATATTCTGCTTTGGTTTATGAACTGTGGTTCATCATGCTGAGTTCAGGTTCTTGGTATTCTTCTGTAGTTATTCCTGTTTTCCTTGTTACAAGCTTTCAAGTGCTTCTGAGGTGTCAGTGTGTTGCTGACTGATGAACTGACAATACAAGCTTTAATCCACACTGCTTCTTAAGCCTTATACTTGATGATGGAAGAAACAGCTGAACCTGATAGAAGAACACATCAAAGACAAATAACATGTTTTGTAACCAGCGTGTTTCTCAGAAGCAATGAGATTATGTGGATCAGATGCTGTACTCTGTGTCTGGTAGAAAGAAGCTTATTTAAATTAAGAGAGCCAGGAAATCTGTGTCTCAGTCCAGAAAGATGAATTTGACAGAAGACCTTGACTATTCTCAAATCATTGTGCAATATATCAATGGATTTTTAGTCCCCAAGATAAGAAATATAACTCAGTCTTATATAGATGTCTAAGACTGAAATGGTCAGGGAGATTCTTCTCTGAGAACAAAATAGTTCATAAAAAAGCATCATAATGCAAGCTGACTTTGAACTTCAACAAGCATGATAGAAATCTAAATGAAAAAAAAAACAAACCAACAAACAACCAAGACAGATCTGGCCCTCAGGACGGACCTAGCATTTATTGAGACCCCACTCACCTTTGGAGGTTTGGTTGAGTAGGCCTTGTCTCTGCATGAAGGTTTAAAAACAGAGTGGTTTATACATGAGGGCTTGCGGTCTGACTGCCTTAAATGTGGAAGGTTTCTTCTATGGTGGGATTTCTTCCTACGTTTAATTTTTGAAGTTTGAGAAACAAAGGGGTGACTTCAATTGCATTTTCCCCCCTCTGTTTTACTTTGCAAAGAACAAGATTTTTCACCTATTTTCTTCTCTTTCCTAATTTGCTATGCAGATGGTTAAGTTTGATAACATTTGTATATTATGTCCCTTCAGATGGAAGGGACTGTGAATACAGAGTGTCTTATAATGACTCTCTCCCAGACAGCATATCATTAAGGCAGACAGGGAGCAGTTTCAATTTCCTTAATGTTTGCTGATGCTGTTTTCCTGTGTGTTTGTACATTTGCATAAAATTCCTCTATTCAATTTCAGTTTGAATGTTCCTCATTAACAATCTATAGTGATTTCAAAATTCACATTCTTGTCATGTTTTTGAGAAATAATCTCTGCCATGTTCTAACTGAAGATAAAAAAGTCTTTCCCCTGATGGATGTTACCAAGTTGTTTGCCAATGATGCTAAACTAGGTAGCTTATGAGGCTAAGTTAGGGAGAAGCATTGAATCCCTTGAGGGTAGAGAGGACTTACAGAGTCATCTTTATAGATTAGACCACTGCACAATCATATGAAGTTTTAGAAGGACCAAATTCCAGATTCTGCACTTGGGATGGTGTAATCCTGGGTGTACTCCAGACTGGGGTCCTGGAGCTTGAGTGTAGCTCTGCAGGAAGGGATCTGGGAGTTTTGGTTGATTGTAAACTCAATAGGAACCCCCAATTTGCTGTGGTGACCAAAATGGACAACTGCCTCATTGGGTGTACTAAGCACAGTATAACTGAGCTGCAGAAAGAAGTGGTTGGCCCACTATACTCAGGGTAGGTACAGTCCCACTCTGAGCACTGTGTGTAGCTTTGGGCTCCACAGTATAAGAAGAATATAATAACAACTGGTTTCCAATTAAACTAATGCTGAATAGAAATGCTGAAATTCATGACTGGCCAGAACTCTGTGGAGTAAATGTGGTAGAGATGTTCTTGCTGCATTATACCTTTTCTCTTTCAGGCAGGTCTGTGACCTGGGATATGACTGACAATAGATCTTCCTTAACAAGCCTCTGAACTGTCTTTCACAAACTATGAAAAAAAAAAAAACAACTCCTATAATATATGATAGGTATGACATTGGAAAACAGGACATATGTCAGAATCTTGTAAGCTGTAAAGGGAGCATTTTACTGTCTTAGTTAGATTAAAAAGAGGAATGTGAGAGTGATGAGAGCTTTAGGAAGCTCAATGTTTTTTTCTACCATCTCATTTGTGTGAGTGGTGGTTAATCCCTTTGCGTACATGGCAGCTGTGGCTTTTTCTCATGCCTGCTTGATACATTTTTCTCGTGCCAGACTTTCCCTTCTGCCCTTCAGTCAGTGCCATTAGGTTGAGAGACGCTCAGAAGCCTCTAACACTGCTGTCCCAGTGCTGCTGAGCACTGCCAGGATTCATAAGAGTCATATGGCTCCCTTGTGGGTTCCATCACTGCTTTCCCAGTGCCTGGTTTAGTGGCTCTGTTTTTAATTTCCCATCTTTCTACATGTGGAAAGAGGAAGCCAAAGAAGGTTAGTCTGCAGTGACTCCTTTCACGTTATAAATACCAAAGTTGTGGTTCCCAGTGTTTTGATGCCAGGGGCCACTAAGAGTGTTATCATTAGGCTGGAGGTGACGCAGTTTACTTTCATCAGCATTTGTCCCTTTGCTCTCATGAACTCTGTGTCTGCATGTCTGGTTGTGAGGGCTCTGTACATGCCTCTGATGAGGTTCAGCCATCTCCAAGGGGAGAGACCTGCAGTGTCTTTGTGCTTCAGGTTCAGCTGCCATCTTTTTTTAGCTTATTTTTGTACAAGATTATGAAATCTAACAGAGTGGTTATCTAATGTCTACCAGTGTTTGTGCCTTTTTATGAGAAAATCGTGTGAGCTCTTTAAAAGACATTTTCCAGAGGAGGATTAACTCTTTAATCTTTTCTGGTATTTTATTTTAAAAATAATTGCTCTCAGAAGGAATATCAGATATGTGCCATAACACTGTGCTGTTAGACAAGTGTATACATGATAGAAAAATCCCATTAATCATTAAACTGAACTCTAGGAGCTTTGAAAGCACTGCCTACAGAGTCATCTTCTGAGCAAAATCAGTAAGGTCCTGTCAATTTCAACTGGGGAAAATGGGAAATTTCTATCCCAGTGACAGCACCCCCTTCCTCCCTGGGACATCAGTACCTAAATGGCCAAGCAAAGGCATGCTCTGATGTTTTGGCTCTTTCGCTGTCTTCTGTCATGCTGAAATATGACTTAATGTCAGGGTGTGCTTGCTTTCTCTTCTCTCCACCAGGTGGTGGAGTGCTGCTGGTTGAATCCCTTCTGAATGAAGATAAAAGTGGGCCTGTAGAAACCCAGCTGTATTCGATGAATATGTTGGTCCAGACAGAAGGGAAAGAGAGAACAGCAGCAGAGTACAGCAAGCTCCTGGAGGCAGCTGGCTTTGGAGTGATTCAAGTAAAGAGGACTGGAAAACTCCATGATGCTGTTTTAGGAAGGAAAGAATTCTCTCTTCTTTCTTCTGCCATCTTGCATGCATAAGTGGGAAGATGAAATATGCCATCCACTTAGTTTTCCTTTAGGGCAATCATCCCTTTGGTAAGCTGACACGTTGTCAGTAGAAACACCAACTGTTGAACACATACAGATTGTTTGTCTGAGAGTGGGAAAAATAAATTGACATGTACTCCATAAGAAATTACCTATGAAAAGAAGTCTTCCAAGGAGAGATTATACTTCCTTATCTGTTCATAGTCTCTGCTTCACACTTTACCCCTATTTTTTCCAACATTAACACAGTACTTGAAAAAGACAATTTTCAAATTTTACGGTTTGCTTCCTGTAAGATAAAAGTGTTCACTGTAGTGAGTTCCCAGTTTCTTCACATTCTCTGTGGACTGATATAGCACAGAGAAAATTTTATCTCCTTCTCATGAGCCTCTTTTGAACCTGCAATTCAGTCCTAAAGCATAGGAATGAATAAGAATTGATATAGGAAATTTAAAAAAAAACAATCTAGCAAATGAATGAAGTCTCCTTCCTTTGCTACAGTTTGTGACACACATTGGTGCAGGGTGTAGAAGGGCATTTACACAAGGTCTGGACAGGGTTAGTAATATGATTTGCTATTAGAGGAATAAACATACTCGTTGTATGTCCTCCTTAGGGTTTAAGCACTGGATTTCTGTATATGCATTGCCTACATATACCAGATTTCAGGAGGAACCTTGCTGCTGAAGACAGTTTTTCTCTAACCAGAAACTGAATAGAGGGGAAAGGTGCCCTTTTGCTGTGGTTCTCCTCATCTATGAAAAATGTACTTCATGGAAAAAGCATCATGGATATGGAATGGACTTGGGGGACCACAAGTCCAGACTGAGTTTTGTTGTGATAATTTTGGGGGGTGGAAACTTGGGTTGTAAGTGATCAATTTAAGGGCAAGGCAGTGTACAGGGATGAGTTCATGAAGAAGGCAAGACACAACAAATGTTCCGGGTATGAAAAATGATGCTGTATTTCCTTTAGTGTATAGTTTAACTTGTGAAAATTGGGAACTTCACAGCAATATCACAGCAGTATGGGAAATATCACACTCGGTAGTTCTGGACACAGTGTAATGTGCATATTTGGAACAGGATATTAAGCAAAGGAAGCTTGGTTGTTGTGGGTTACACTGACTAGCAATCACACAACAGACCCACTGCATGCTCACTCCCTGCCCCCAGCAGTGTGAGAGAGACAATTGAATGAGGAAAGGCAAGAAAGACCTTCTGGGACATTATAAAGACAGTTGAACAAGTGAAAGAAAGAAGTAAGGGAAAAAACTAAAGCAAAAATCCCCAAGGAGGGGCAAAGGCAATTACTCACAGCTTCCCACCAGCAGAGTGATGCCCAGCGACTCCCTCAGCAGCAGCTGCCTTGGAAAAACTACCCATAGTTTTTACCACTGAACGTGAAGTTTCATGATATGGGATATTCCTCTGGTGAGTTTGGGTCAGCTGTGTACCTGCTATGTCCTCTCCCAGCTCCTTGCCCACTCCAAGGTTACTCAGTGTGGGGTCAGAGCGAGAAACAAAGAATGTTCTGATGGTGGGCAGGTACTCTTCAGCAATAGCTAAAATATACCTGTGTTGTCAACACTGGTTTGATAACAGATCTAGAGCAGAGAACTATATGGGCTGCTGTGAGGAAACTTAACTCCATCCCAGCCAGACTCAGTACAATGGCAACGAGGAGACGTAGATTAAGTGCATGTTTTAACTAAAAAATCATCTGTCTTGAACAATGGTTGTTTGGCATACAAAACCCAGGATTTGTGCCAGAAGGGAAAAAGAGGAGAAAAAAATTGAATTGTTTTGAAACTTGCATAGGAAAGACAAGGTCAAATCCTGTCCTTGCAGGATAACTGAATGTCTTATTGTACACCTAATGTTTCTCTGATGCTTAAGGCATCATACTGTTCACTGACTGAGTACCTAACAAAACCATAATTGCATGTATAATTTCTTTTGAAATTCTGCTGTTATGCTTCTTATGTGTAAAATCTAAGCATGCTAAATAGGATATAAACATATTGTCATCAAATCAGTTGATATTTGAAGTAGTGAGTGTTAGTCATGTCAAGGAAAGAACGACTTAAGACTAGTTTATTTTTGAGATATATATATATATATTCTATATGTTATGTATGCATGCAAACATGATAAACATTTGAAATAAAAATTAATGCAGATTTTCTTTTTGCTTGCTACTTTCTAACCTTGATTGTATGTGCCTGGCTTATCCTTAAGTGCGAGGTGGTTTCTGCTGTGCTGCAGCCACCAGCCCACTTGCCACTAGATGTTGCTGCTGCTGCGCTTGTCCGATGAGAGGCATCGGTCGCGGAAAAGGGAAAAGCACCGAGCTCTGCGCGGTCATTTGCGGCCAAAGACAAAGTGCCACCTAAATGAAACAGTTTAGGCACTGAGGGTCAAGGTAAAAGGGGCTAAAGAGCCCCTGCACCCAGCTGTCAGTAAATTCAGACGTGTTTTTGTCCTGCAGCTCATGCATGGAAGAAGGAGCAAAAAAACCCCGTGTTTGTGTGCAGTGATGGTGGTGACAACATGAGCCCATCCTTCTTTACTGTCAAGCTGAGCCCAGGGCCCTTCTTCACCAAAGGCCTTACAGAGCTGGGCTGTAAATCCCTGTTACGGCACCACAGGAAAACCAGCACTTGTTCATTGCCCTTACATTTAATTTCTTCCCCTTACTCTATGAATAGATACATCCTTGCAAGAGCAGAGCCAGGTTACACCATGGGGCTGGTGCTTGCCAGCCAGTGCTGCCTGGAGGGGGACAGAACGTGACATGGGGACTCCGGGGTATGCCTCTGGGGATCCCAGGGTCCCGCGGTGGCACAGAGTGACATTGATGGCTCAGTGCTCTCCCTGGCCGTAGTGCTGGTGCTGGTGTGGGTCATCACCTGTCCAGGGCCGGGTCACTGCCTGGCCCTGGCTGAGTGTGGACCCTGATGGTATCCCATGCCACCCATCAGCATGAACCCCTTTCCCATAGTCCTTGCAGGCCTCGTGGCACTCATTTCTGTCTCCCCTTGCAGGACCTGCCTTTGCTGCCTCCCTGCAGTGCCTGGCTCCCTCCCATGCCACACCTAACAGCCCTGGACCTCTGTTGGCTCTCCTGGGAGGCTGCTTCACCAGGCACGGCTGCCCCATCCCCTCTGTGGGGTCTGGCCTCTCTCATCAGCCTCCCTGCAACCACAGCTGCCCCTCTGGCTGTTTCTCAGCATCTGCTTGGCCAGCAACACCTCCAGCCAGGGCACTGTCATCTGCCATAAATGCACAGCAGGTGTTCCTAGATGGGCTACTTGTGCCCAGGACACTTTAAGGCATCAAAGCAGTGTGCAGTGGAGGTTATGGCCCCTGCTTGTGCCTGGAAGCAGAAAGGCAGGTGATGTGACCTGCTTGGATTCACTACACCGCCCAGGGTGAAGACAGCAGTAGAAACAACCCCACCAGCACCTTGTGGGCGCACTGTCACCAGAGGAACTCCACTGGTATGTGTCATTGGCATGGTCTAATCATGATATTTAACCTGTTTTTCCAAGGATGTGGTCATTCCAGAGTTCCCCTACTATCGAGCATCAACACGTACTGTAGACAGTGGTCCATGTGATACAGCTGGAATATTTTAGAAGTTTTTCTTCAACTTCCTGTACCCACAGTAGCCTGTGATGACCACACAGTACATATTAGCTCCCATCTTTGGATTCATGTTGTGCACAAGTCCATGAGGCGCAGGACTGTTTCCTACAGTAGTTGAGGTCATGCTCCTGCATTCAATAAGTGCATGTGAACACATGCAAACCGGAGCTTGTTTACTTTTGGACAATTTCTGACTTCTTTTGAAGGCAAAAGGCATAATTGCAGGAAGATTGTAAAGGAACTATGTTTTCCCCTTGACTCAAATTCATCCCAATGACAGTGTTTTGACCTTAGCTGTCAGCTTAGCTCCCAAAGTAGGATAAGGGAGAGAATATGAAGACAAAAAGTGAGAAAACTCATTAGTTGACATAAAGAGAGGAAAAAAAACTTGTAGTAAGAAGAAATAAAAAACAAACTAGTAATATAAAGGCAGTCACTCACTGCCTCCCACAGGCAGATTAGTTCCCAGCCAGTTTCCAAGCAATTAGTAGCTTCCCTAAGCCATCCACCCCTCAGTTTTTATTTCTGAGCAAGACATGCAATACCACATCGGTCAGTCGGGGTCAGCTGTCCAGCCTACTCACTGGGGGAGCAAAGTGGGAAACAGAGGCAGCCTTGAGCAAACACTGCTCCAAAATAGCAAAAGCATGGGTGTATTATTGACACTGCTTAAATCGCAGAATCAAAATACAGAACCATACAGGCTGCTATGAGGAAAATTAACCCCATCTCAAAGAGACCCAGTACACCAATTTAAAATATAATTCCATAGGGATTCAAGGTCATGATTTGGTATTACCAACTAAAGTAAACATCTGAATGATCAGTGCTTTGCATCTGAGAAGGTGCTTCTTCAATTCTTTCATGTCTTATCCTTCATTGCAGGTGGTAGATGAAAGCACTTAATGGGAAACACATTTTTATTCTGTGTATGTGATGACCATGTCAAAGTTCAGGCTTCTAGAGTTATCTGTGTCTAAGAATACCTTTCTTATTTTCTAAAAACCATTTAATTACCTTATTCAAAGGAAAAGTCCTGAAAATGCAGACTAGGTGCATAGCAATGATTAACAAATCAATGCTAAATAAAAGAGAAGAAAATCTTGAATTTTTCTAAAGAAAGACTTCTTGAAAGTCAAATTGATGACTTTCAAAGTGCAGGCATCCCCTGTGCCTACCTTCTCAGGATGAGCTATTTATATTTATGTAAATGAACTTTTAAGCCTGTCCTGTTGTCTTAAGATCTAATTCTCTCAGCACTTGGATGTACGTCAGGGACCTTCTGGTCTGACACATCTGGAAATTGAAACTTGGAGAGTTAGATCATACAAGACTACTGAAGGAGACACATAAAATCTGCTGAATAGGGCAGTATAAGTACCAGGAAGAAGGCAATGCCAGGTGTATGACGTAACTATCATGAGGCAATTGAAATAAGGAGCTGAGCCTGACATGCTGCAGTTTGCTTTCCCAGCTCGTTCACGAAATCTATACACCCAGTCTGCACAAAGATGGCATAGTAGAGATAATATAGGAAGCGTGGGTTTGAAAGAGGGCAATCTATTTAGTTCATTTAGGGTTTGGGCTAGGGATAATGTTTGAGTTAAGAGAAGAAGAGCCTAGAGCTCCAGGTGGAGTGATTCTGGAAATGAGCTGTCAACAGGAATGATTCACTGCAAAGAGAACTTGACTGCAAGAAGCTTTTGATCATGATAATGGCTTGATGACTTTGTTGAAGACTCAGACCAAACTTAAATTCTTGTCTTTCACCTGCTGTGCAGACTGTAGGTTTGGAGTTCCTTCTGGATCTGTTGACAAAGTCTTATATTTCTCTTTTCTTTGCACTGAGGCAGTTGGTGGAAATGTATTACTACTCTTTCCTAATCTGCCTTGTGGATCTGAAAGATTGTTTTATGGTGTAAGCAGATACTTCAAATGTGACACCTTTCTCCTGAATGGCTTATCTTGTTTATGAACTTTTTGACAGAAGTTTAAGGTCATCTTTATTTATCTTTTTTTGTCATTCTGCATTAAGTTTTAAAATTTGCCTTGTGTTTTGGCCAGAAGCTGCTATTTACAGTGTTGTCAACCTTAACTGCTCAAAGATTAGGAAGGTCTGCAAATCATGAGATTTATTTTTAAAATGTATTGACATTTTAAACCTCCACATTTATGAGACTGTAGGACTTGTTTGTTTATGAGCATGTCTGCACATATACACGGGCTAGAAGCCTCTCTGTCTCTCTCTTTTATTGAAAGATGATATTTTACTTGCTTGTGATTCTCTGGCTATCAGGAAAAACCTCCAACCAGGTGAAAAAGAAGATTAAATTTTAGGGATCATGAAAGCAGTGAAGCAGTGGTATATTCTGCATTTTTTGGGGTGGACTAATTTCATCTGAGCCTCTGAAAGTGATCCCTTATGTTCAAGGCACTCCAAGATACCATTTCTCCAAATTTTTTTTTCATGCCCTATTTTTCTAGACTAGAAAGCAAAATGAGGGTGACTGGCTGAGACAAAAATATCAGATAATATTATCTGTAGTGCCTTCAATTCAAGAACAGATGCCTTTCTAAAATGAATGTTCACTTCAGTGAGTTGTTGAGCTCAGTAATGGACAACAAAGTATGATTAAGAAGTTTTTGCAAAAGCTATTAACTTTGTGGGGCTAATCTCACTGGGCTCTCATTATAGTCAGAGGAGATGGAATGAATCAGGTATAGAAGGAGTCTGAACTCACAGCCATTTATAGGAGCATCCTTCTCCCTTGGTTGTAGGAGAAGCACAGGGAAGAGGAAAGCTAGCCATTTTTCACATTCTGTGATAGGCATAAAATTAAATCATAAGGATGTAATGGTCTTTATTATCCTGACAACTAACAGGACACAGTTAATGAGCCACTTAATCTCAAGTAGAATCTCGTCCTGTAGTTATCTGCAAGATAGTGCAGGAGTTGGGGCAAGTGGTTTTGAGGATTTCCCTCTGAAGCTGCAGTCCCTGTGCAGTGTTTCCTACCTGCAAGTTATGTGGCATGAAGGTGACTTTGCCAGGAGCTGCAGCCTGTGAGTAATGTATTCTTCCTGAATGCTTGCTCACTTTCCAGGGAAAGTGAGGTGTTACATCCTGCAGCAGCCAGGCACAAACACAAATATTGAAATGGGGCTGAACAAACAGCCAGCAGGGATGTGTGGGGCTGACTCAATCTTTGTCTCTTCTCCTACCACCACCTTAAAAATAAAACAGTTCAGAGAAATGACTTTGCTTATTTGATGGTACGAGTTATATTAGTTTCATGCTAAAAAGTAGCCTGAAGGAAGTGGTGGTATCTGTGAATTAATTACCCTTTTAAGTGAATGAATTAAGTGGCTAAATGTGAACCCTTCACAGTTTTTACCAAGAAAATGTTAATTTACTCTTGACTGAGGAGTACTACAAAAATCAGTCTATGTTTTATGCTAGGGGGAAAAAAATCCCATATATATATGCCTGTGAGGGCTCCCAAAAACTTCTTTCCCACTGTGGACACACAGCACCAAGCTCATCTCAGTGTCTTCCCTGCTTATAATCCTGTCCTCTTATACCCTTTTCAAGCCTGCCATTCCCTGTTGTGGCCCTTGCTGTGTGAAGCCAGCTATAAAAAGTCAGATATTTAGGTTATGGAGCTGTCACTTCATGTGCTTGTAAAACACCCTTCACGCCCATGGAATTGCTGCAACTCAAGAGAAAGTTTGGTCTCAGGGTGTGGTCTGAGTCCTGAAGACCTTTACACCATAAATAGGAAGGCTTGTCAAAAAATTGAAACAAGGGGCCTTTGGTTCCCAGGATAAATCTAGAGATGTGCAAGGAAATAAAGGTGGAAAAAGAGGTAAAACCAGGGCATGCCCATGGGCTGCCATTTGCTCATGCTGCTGATTTGTTCCCAGAGTCAGCAAATAGGTTAGTCACAGTCAATATGCTAAGCTGCATAGATAGACTGATATTTAAGCTGGATGAGTCAAAAAATTTCTGTCTCAGAGTTAGTGGTGATTCTTCTCTTGTCCTCAGTAGGTAGCAAGAATGGGGCATTTTGATTTGTCAGACCTAATTCCCTAAACAAACTACTTCTGTGAGTTAATTCATTTTGGTAGGAAAAGGACTATGACATGGACTTACCACAACAATGTCTTTGCTGGGAAACTTTTACAGAGTGAGGTCAGAGTCCTTTCTGTTCTTTTGAATGTTGAAGTTATTTTGCTGTTAAGGCATCAGCTTCTTTCTAGGGACAGTAAGTATCAGCTTGGATGAATGAGCTTAATCTAAAACCCTGCCACCTCTCCTTCAAAAGGATCCTTTAAATTATTTTTTTCCCCTCTGCACAAATTCTGTATTGAGGATCTGAAAGAGCCTGAAGTGAAGCTGTGCTGGCCAGATCAGTGACAGGGCAATCCCTGGGTGCTCTGCATTTAAAACTGAGGCATTGAGGTGTCATCACCAGAGACTCCTCCCATTTTTCTCGATAAAAGACAAATACTGAAGGAGAGCTGTTCCTGACATGGGGAACACACGTGCTTAGCAGAACCAAGTTGCTTCTTTTGCTTATGAGGAAACTGCTGTGTGAGGAGGAGCCACCCTTGCAAGGTGTCTGCTAACACTGGTTATAAATCTTGAGAAAAAACTGCCTTTTCAGGGATTTTTCTGTGTAACAAGTGGTTTACTGTATGCAGGGAAATTAAAATCCTGTTTATGCTACCATTTTTATGCTAAAACTGGGATTTCTGATTACACCTTTTTATTTTTGAAGTTTTTCTGTTGTATTTTTGCCTGTCATTGGTCTTTTAATGCATGTATTCTAGCAATAGACACACTGACATTCTTCCAGCAACCTTTAACTGTCCTTTAAGCAAATTGCAATCAGCATAACTAGTTTTAGCAGAACTTGGATTGAGGAATGTGGTGTGGGAGGCTCTTACATATGGTTAAATTGTACAATCTACAAGATATTAACTAAAAGCATTTTTGCTAATAAGCAAGTAACTTTGGACCAAAATTTTCCACTTGGTGAATATTCAGCTGGGTTGAACTTCCAAGTTATGAATCCAAAGAGCAGTTCCAAGCTTTGAGAAAATACATAGGCTGTATATGGAAAGATGCCTTGAATCAGTGAGGGTGTTTAATTTCCATGGGCAATGATGAAGGGTATTTTTTTTTTTTTTTTTACAATGATGAAGGTATTTTCAAAGGAAAATATCCACATGATTTCAGCAGAGGCTTTGCTGCCCCTCTAAGCCTAGTTAGGTGAGGCTGAATAACATGTTGGTTTATTTGAGTGACAACTTGTGCTCAGTCATTCTGTCATTTTGGTTTTCTTGGCATCTGACTGGGTTCTTCCAAGAGTAGGGGTATGGGGGAAACAAATGGGCTAATCCCATACCTAAGATCCCCTTGCACCTTTTCTGCCCTTGTATTTCATTATATCTTGGGGTCTTTGCTGCAGAGGGGGATCAACTCTTCTTATGTGTCTAGAAGGAACATCACTGTTGTTTTTGTGACATGCAACATGTCATGCAGTGGAACTGCTCAGGGGAGCAGGGGACAGGTAGCAATTTTCCATTGAATTTCATGGTTCTGAAAGCATGATGCAGCTCATGAATCCCTTTTCTTTCACACCAGTGCAGAATGTGACTGGAAAAGGCATCTATGAAATGCACAAGTTCAGAAACTATAAGGACATATCTAAATCCTTACCTTTCATTTATTAAATTTTAGAGGAATTACCTCAAAATTCCTAGTAGTGAAACTTAACTGAAATTCAATATTTTGCCACTTTTTCTGAGGCAAAAGTTAATCCATTAAACTTAAAATATCTGTAACTAAAAAATAAAATTTAGAAAAATCATAGTATGGAGGTCTCTGCTTTTCATCAGAAGCATTGGTTGCAAGTACATTGTTTTATTTCTTCCTATTTCTCAGGTGTTTCTTTGACATTAATTTTATTATGTCAAAATTGTGCCCCATGCACTGTTGACTCTAAAATTTCAGACTATGATTTTCTTCACTTTATTTTTCCTTGGTCTGGTCCAATTAGTAGCAAAGCTCCCAAATGTACTTCTTTCTACTCAATGTGTAATTCTGTACCTACCGAGAAATGATGTAATATGGTTTTTCATTAACCTTAAAGCAAAATAGAAATTCTAAACTTTCATGAAAATTTTCTAACATTGCAGTAGGAAAAATCATTGTCCTACTAAAAGTCAGTAGCCAAGAACTGGGCTTCTTTCTTTATTTTTTATTGGTTTCTATAGTCTCAGGGGCTAATATGTTGTTCTACATAACTGGAGATATATTTTATTCACGTTAGAGCATCACTTACAGTTTTCTTTGCAAACCCACAGTGTTACATAACATCAATTCCTGTGGTTAATAATCTGAAAGCTACTTTTGTCATAACAATGGAACAGACATATCAAAACCTGAAAGTGGCTCAGTTCATTATGTTAGTCTGAGTGAAAATAATAAACCAGGCAAAGTACAACACTATGGTATATTAAAAGATAAATTGCAAGAGAAAATTGAATTATCAAAGATTACTCATTGTATCACCATTCAAAAATGCATTTATCTTCATGAAAAAACAACTGTTAAAACTGGCCTAAGTATTAATTTTTGACCTTGTTTGTTGAGCCTCTGGTAAAAAATCCTAGTTTTCCTTGAAGACTAGCTGTTAGTGAAGTTGCCATTGGGTGTAGCTATTGTGTTACTCTCTCCCTAGATCATCATATAACAAACATGGAACTGGTTATTTTTGCAAGACAGCCCATATAGAAAACATATTTCTCCATAATAACTCCTGGTTCAGAGGTGTCTTAGAAGGATGACAAAAATCACATTAGTTTTGAGCATTTCCTACAGCAGGAAAAGAGAGTTTTCCATAAACCCATTGTTGTAACTGATGTGTATTTTAATAATTGAAAAAATACATACAGTACATTTTGTGCTTGAGTTTGAAGTTGACATACTTGAGGAGATGTGTCTTTCCCTAGTTTGAATAAATTTGGGTTTGAAATAACAATGATCTGGAGGAGTGGAAAAAATCCACTTTAAGCTAATGAAACCTCAAGAGCATGCAGAGATGTCTCATAAGCAGATTCTGTGTGCCTAGCAGAACTTGTTGTTCTACTCCCACGTGATTAGTCGTTCTCATGGGAATAAAGGCAGCAAAATAAACGGTTTTCCCTCCCTCTCCCTCCTTCCCCAGCATATAGGACACTGAGGTGTAAGCACTCAGCTGCTTTTTAAAATGTTAGCAGAAAAAGAGAAGTAATAGGATTACAGGACTAAGCCAAAACAACAAGGTGACCATTGAATCTTCTCAGATCTGTTGAAGAGTTCACCATGCTTAAACTGGTGCTTATGGACAAATTTAAAACCCTGAATGTATGCTGCTTACAAGCATTGCTTTTAAGATAGTGGTATGATGCAGCAATAAGACCACTTGAAGAGCAGTAGAAATAAGAGCTTCTGAGATTTTTATGTTCAGATGGCAGGGAGAAGGACGTTCCCCTGTATTAAGGGCTAGTCTGTGCCCTGTTCTGCAGTGCAAGACATATGTGACATTGCAGGGGAAGGACAGAAGAGTCACATTCTCACTCTTGTAGCTTATGGAAGCAGATCTTGCAGGATGCAAATCATAGTAATATAAGTGAAGTCTGGGAGACCCTTGGTGAGGGTCCATCATGCTGTGTTTTCACTTGAAGACATATCTGCCTCCAGGCAGGGATATGGTCTCTGTAATCATAATGAGGGGTATCAAACACACTTGTGGTTTTAGTACTAATAGGTTCATTTTTTAAACTTTTTTTTTTTAAATTGTCTAAGTCTGACTCCTGAGCTCTCAAAGCTGACACAGTAGTTTTGGTTTTGGAATACCATAAAACACAGGTGAGAAAAATAACAAACTTGTTTGTTATCTTGGTGTTCATTAATGAGAGGGAGTTCTAGCCCTGACTTGCACTAGCACAGCCAGGTGTTTTCATGAACCTTCACACAAGTCTGTCCATCTGCAGATCCTTCAGCACTTATAACTACAAAGTATCAGGGAATGACCTGTGCCAGGATGCTGGGAAAGATCAGACTCCAGGTGAGGATGATAAGGAAAGTGCACAACTGACAATAGGCACTGTTGGTCTTAACCAGAAACTTTTCCACAGCCATTTTAATTGGGCAGTTATTTGCTCAGCTACCAAAGAATTTGTGATCTAAGTTATGTAGGACAATCAAAGTAGCCAGTTATTCACAGTAAGTTATTGCCTTCATATTCAGACTTTTTTAGACAGTCAGCTAGACTATCCATAAGACTCAGACACACACTAGCAGTGCAAAAGAATGTAATAAATTTTATATTTGACCCAAGGAGTTATAGGAAATGTGGGTATAGATTCAAGAGTTCCAAAAACATGAAACAAATGTGTTGTCTTTTTGAAAATATTAACTCTGTCCACGGATCTAATAAAGTGTATTACAAGATTCCATGCTGGACCTATAACACTGGTTATTTTGTATCAGAATATTGAAAATCAACATGCAGCATAAAATATGCAATTTTATGGGGCCCTTAAAAGAGCAAAGTGTAGCTACAGGACTACTGGTAAATTATGTTCTCTCCATTTAAGTCATTGTGAAGACAGCCTTTTTGCCTTTTTCCTGCTCTTATTTGGGTTCCCACAATGGATCTGCTACCTATTTTAGCCTTTGATCTCTATAAAGGTGTTAATCTGGTAAGACCTCACCACCCTTCTTTTTTCTCAGCCTCAGAAGCACCGGGGAGGGCCCTGCAGTTCTCTGCATTTGATGACATCACCAAGTTAGCATGGATAAAGAGAGCAGGTTTTTTATGCTCTTATGACATTTTTAGGACTAGACCTTTGTGATTTTGCATTGTCCCTTCAGACAAATCCTGTTTCCAGGGCTCTGGCTGTGATGACTTTTTCAGCTACTTTGCATCAGAAGGATACTACAGAACTGTGGCACTGAAAGTTACATTGGACCATAAAGATGAAAGAAAAGGAAAGGAAAAAAAAATAAGTGTGGTGTTTGTAAGATCAGAGGACAACCTCAGAACCACCACATTAAACATAATGAAAATGAAAGTTAAAAAGTATTGCTTATAGTACTTAAAACAGTACTCCACTGAGAGAAAAGAGGTGGGAAAATTTTCGAAGACAATTTTTTAAAATCCTCTGTAACCATTCGGGAATGGTTTCTAAGCAACCAGAACATGCAGATAGCCCCAGGAGTAAGAGGTATTATGAATGCTTGGAGACACAAAGAGGAAGGGAAAGATAAAACAGAGCTGGAAACAGGCTGACTGGAGGCTGGAGTGGAAGGCTCTCCCTACTTAGGGCCAGCACTGCAGCTGGTGAGGCAGAGGCTGAGCTGCCTCACTGTGAGAAGATGCACCAAGAGAAGGAAAATTAAGGGTGTAAGAACCTGGATGAAAAGCATAAGCTTTGTATCACTCTTTCAGGCCTCCCATTAAACATGTTCAAGAATGCATATCTTGCTGTAATTATCTTTACTTTGCAGAAGACTGACATTTACAGTTCTCATGTACTTTATTCCAGCTGTTTAAGAAATGTTCTTGTTAGCTTTTGTACAGAGCAGTAATTGTTCACTTTTTATTCTGGCAAATCTTTCATTAATGGCTGTATTTAATCACTAAGGAGAAAGATGAGTATCTAAAAATTACTGGTTGACTAGATAAATGGAAAAAAGTGCATAATTGAGTGAATATGAAGGAAAACATTGAAAGGCTGGTCAAAAGAGTTGTATATTGTCAGCTTGGGTAAAAACTGGATTTTTAGAGTATGGTTCTATATATTTTTTAACTATTGATAAATAAACCACAAACCTCCTTATATGATCCTTGGAGAGAAAAAATTAGATGTACGTTTCATACCTATATATAACCTAAGAAATAACTCCCTCAGGTCACACAGGCTGCCCAGAGAAGTTGTGGAGTGTCCATCCTTGTTGATGTTCATAACCTACCTGGACATGGTCCTGGGCAGCCAGCTGTATGTGGCCCTCTTTGACCAGGAGGATTGGACCAGATGATCTCCAGAGCTCCCTTCTAACCTTAACTGTTCCATAATTCTGTGAAATATTGCAGAGTCCATATCAACAAGTTCTAAGGCAAGACCTATTATGTCTTTGCTTTACCCTGTTTTTCCTAAGCTCTCTTTTAAGACTCACTAAGTGCAGTCCAGGAGACTCCATAAATCATGGGATTGAAGCCTCCTTAAAGGTGCTTCCAGTTGAGTCCAGTAGCAATACAGTTAACCACCTGCATGCTGGGGATTCAGATCCCATCCTGGCTGTGTCCATCAGAACTTCTGCTCTTGAGTTAAAGCTGCTCTTTGCCAAGCATGCACATATCCAAGCACATTTTCAGTTCTTTTTACTGTGGAATATTGCAATGGCAAATATTGCACTCTTACTGATATATAAATTCTCACGGTAAAAAAAAATAATGTACATCTCATTACTGCCTCACTTAACATCAATGCCACCAAATTAATGACTCCCTATTTTCTTACATCCTTAGGAATAAAATATCACAGTGGCTTTTTCCCTGAAATAATTTATTTTTGATATAGGTGACTGCAGTCAGTAGTTACCAGTGAAAGGCTGGGCTGGCATGTTGCACACAGGCCACATGATTTTTTATTTTCATTTTTTGGGGAAGTGAGGCTAAAATTGTTATGTTATTATCTCTCTTAAGGGGAAATTGAAAAACCCTGGATGTTTTTGTTTGATAACTTTTATTGGAGTGTATTTTAGGTCTGGCTTGTCACCAGGAATCCTCTACATTTCAGTCCTTATGGAGAAGTGGAAAATGTCATCAGTTGTCATCTCTTAAAATGTCTGCTAATTACTTAAGCCAAGTAACAGAAGCTGAGATGAACACATGAAGTCTGAATGGAAAAGAACGCTCTCAGAATAGATGGAAACCCTTCTACAACATTGTCTTGTGCCTTGCATGATGCCTTGTCATGTGTCTCAGGGCATGTCCCCAACGTGAAGAAAATCTAATAATTTTTTCTGTTAATATTTTTCAACAAATTATCATTTTCAAAGCTTGTTATTAGTTAAAAGCCCGTTAAAAATAAAGCCAGAATAAAAATAATTAATTTCTTTAGTTTAAACAAAACCCTTTGAGTTCATTAAGTCCAATCATTAACCCATCATTGCCAACTCCACCAATAAGCCACGTCCCTTAGTGTAACATCTGCATGTCTTTGGAATACCTCCAGGGCTGGTGACTCTGCCTTCTTTGGACAGCCTATTTCAGTGCATGGCAAGCTTTTGGATAAAGCAATTTTTCCTAATACCTAATATAAACATCACCTGGTGCAACTTGAGGACTTGCCTCTTGTCCTGTCACTGGTTGCCTGGTAGAAGAGGCCAACCCTCACCTGACTACAGCCTCCTTTTAGGATGGTTGTAGAGGATGGTAAGGTCACTGCTCAGCCTCCCCTCCAGGCTAAAAACCCCCAGTTCCCTCAGCCACCCCTCACAGGACCTGTGCTCCAGGCACTTCACCACCTCTGCTGCCCTTCTCTGGACTTGCTCCAGCACTTCAATGTCTTTCTGGTGGTGAGGGGCTCAGAGCTGAACACAGGATTCAAGGAGTGGCCTCATCAGTGCAAATACAGGGGGAAAATCCCTGCCCTGGTCCTGCTGGCCACACTAGCTCTGACATAAAGCCATTGGTCTTCCTGGTCACCTGAGCTGGCTCTTGTTCTGCTGTCAACTGACACCCCCAGGTCCTTTTGCACTGGGCAGCTCTACAGCCATTTCCCCCCTAGCCTGTAGTGCTGCAGGGGGTTAATGTGCTCCAAGAGCAGAACCCAGCACTGAATTTTTTAACCTCACACCATTGCCCTCAGCCCATCAATCCGGTCTGTTCACATTCCTCTACAGAGGCTGCCTACCTTCCACCAGATCAATGGTCCAGCCCAACTCGATGCCATCTGCAAACTGACTGAGGATGCACTTGATCTCCTCCTCCAGACCATTGATAAAGGTATTAAACAGAGCTGGCCCCAGTACTGTGCTCTGGGGAACACCACTTGTTACTGGCCACCAGCTGGTTGGATTCCCACTCAGCACCACTCTCTAGGCTCAGCCATCCAGCCAGTTTTTTATTCAGCAAAGAGTAAAGTGAAAAGTGAGCTACAGTCTACAGCAATCTACCTTTATTTACTCACCAGTTTTGTTACAGCATATGTTGCAGTTGAGACAGCCACGATACACAGAGTAACATCATGCAATTTCAGAAGGCTTCAACCCATACAGAGCAGCACCATACCACTTCAAAAATCCTCAAGCACCATTCCTTCTTATTGGTCAGCCCAACCTTTTATATCTCTCATTGTTCATGCATTGCACCTGTGTGCCCTCTGTTCCCTTTGGTGATTGGTGAGTAACCTCAGCACTCCATGTCTCATTGCTTTCAATGCTGGTCACCTGCTTTTCACAGCTGTAGCCCATTGGGGATGAGGCTCAGCCTCAGCCCCGCTCCCAATTACCACAAACTGTGTGCCTACAAAGTGTTCCTGTTGGGGACCAAGAACAGCTAATGGACCATTTCAACAGCTAATGGAAAACATAAATCTCATCCTTCAATGAATCTGCAATGTGTATCTGGACAATGATTTAATTACTAAAAAGCACTTTGAGCCTCTGATTCATTTCTAACTTATTGTTTTTTGAAAGCCTAAGGATTCTGTATTAGATACTCTTGAGTTAATAGGTGATGGCTAGCTATGATTTACATAGGCTGTTAACTTGTTAAAGCAGTATTTGATTTCAGTCTCAATTTCCTTATAGTTACTTACCTATGAGTAAGAAACTTCATACAGCCCTTCAGCTTATACAGCTTCAATTCTGCCCAAAAAGGTTTTTCTCCATTCTGGGAGTGATGTATATGAGGCAGCTCACTAAAATGCAGCAAAAGCACAGAGGTGGCTGAGCTATATACAAAGTATTTCAACAGCAGGCTCCAAATTGAAGGGAATCATTTGGAAGAATAGCTAGGAACAATTCTGAATGCTTTGAACTGAGCTAGGAAAAGATTTGGGATTGTAAAAATCAAGTTAATATAGACCTGATTCTCTAATGTATCATATCAAGTTTTTATTGATACAATCTCTTAGGCTTGCATGGAGTTAAACCAATGGACAGCAAAAACAAGAGAGATGAGAGCTAGGCTCCTGTGAGTTTTGGAAGCATGCTGCAGTGCAGTGCCTGATCTGCAGTATTGAATTCAAAATGCAAAAGAGAAAGCAGTCCTATTAAACTGTCCAATCCCACACCCTCACTCCCTTTTACCAATATGAGTAATGTTTTAATCCGAAAATTTAGAGAAGAAACATTTAAACTCATGACAAATTGCTTGTTTTTGTTGGAAGGAAATTTGGTTAGTTTTGAGCTGATAATGATTAGAAGAGATTGAAAATATGGTGGATGTATTTTTATTATCATGCAAAAAAGAAATTTTGAGTGAGAATATCAGACGTCTGAGAAGAATAACAGGAAAACTGGGGGAAAAAACACCCTGCAGAACAAAAAACAGTCAGATCAAGGAAAAACCAAAAAGCTAGCAAGCACCCAAAAGAGCTAGCACAATTTTTTCCCCCTTATAAAGAGAAATCTTGGATAGGCAATAAGAAAATTAAGAAATGGCCCAGTGGATGCAGGTCCAGGGAGTGCCCTAGATCTTTGCAGAGATGCTGAATATTACATACCATGGAGGGACTCTGCATAGACACTAATTTGCTCTCATAAATCTGATTACAGGAGAAAGCTTTCATATGGATATTCACAGAATGCAGAATCAACACAATGACAATAAGCATTATAAAGTTGTCCTGACAGGACCTCGGAAGACTGTGAGCCTCATGGCTAACGACAGGCCACTGTAGGGACACTGGGTAGTGGGAGCCCTCTGTTTCTTTTAATTTTTATTGAAGTGCATTGTTTCATAAGTTATTTGGAAAGAAGGGGTTTGTGGGCAGAAATAATTCAGCATTAGAAGGAAGATCCCAGTGAAAAACTATTTTTTGCATGGGCAGATGGATTTGAAACTGCAGTTGGCTCAGTGCTGTTCCTAATCTATATTAAGAAACTGTTGTTCTGTGTGATATCCTGGCCATATGCTAAAGCCAGAGGATAGTCTATGGTAAAAGAGTGAAGAATAGTTTATCTTTCTGAATTTGTTCATACACTCTGTGGCTCATGCTTCTTCAACTGACAAGAAAAGCTCAGAGGATGGTAGCAGATATTTCTCTTGATTCCTGTCTTTACTGTAAGAATGGAACATTTTCCATCTTTCCTGCAAAATATGGTTTTCAAAACAGATAAGAATGACTTAACTTTCAGGCTCAGAGGTTTTAAATAACTCCATGTCTCAGACCTGTACTCTATTTGGTACAGAGGTACCATGCTGGTGGAAGGAGGCATAAAGCACTTTAGTTTCATAGAAAGTACACAGACAACTAGGGAGAAAAGAAAAGCCAGAGGATTTTCTCTTCATGCCATTGTATCAGACCTTTTAGCACCTACTGTCCTAGAGAGCTGTCACTCTCTTGTTGACTTTTCTTCTTCTCAAGAAACACTGTTTTGAATTACAGATTTTTTAGCCTTTAGAATATAGAACCAAGCTGGACAGTTGAATAAGGTCTTGGTGTCTGGAGGAAAACAGAAGGACAAAAGCGATAGCTGTATTTTTAAGTGTCAAGGGATGAAACAAGGGTCCTGCAAAATTATGCTTCCATGCAGGATATAAGGAGCTACAATTTAACAAGTAGAAAAATTTGATAAGAAAAGCACCCTAGGATCATTCTTTTCTTGGAAGAGACTTTACACAGCCTAGAAAACTGTATTGGTATGCTAGAGTGGGCATACAGGTTCACTGAAAGAAAAGTGAAAGGGGCATTCAACAGTTACCCCAAAACCTCCATACAGTCATTCTGGACAAGGAGACTGGCTGCTGAAGAGAAATTGCTTGCACATCCTTAGTGCATCACTCTAACAAGCTACAAATAAGCCAAGGGGACATCACAGATTTGACACCCACTGACAAGCTGAATGCAAGAATGGACAATGTCTTCCTGTCTAGGGACATCTGCAGAGCCTGGCCAATGTGGAACCTCGCAAGGAGCCTGATGGGGTACCTGCATTCTCACACATCACAACAACTTGCAGTTTTGTAGTTGCAGAGTTTTACTTGATGCTGACTCACTTGTAGAAGCTGCAGACACAGTAATTGGTAGATGGTAGTCTTAATACATCTTCATGTAAGTTTACTTTGCTTGTTTGGTCTTGTGATGGTTTTGTTAAGGAAGGGATAGTGGAACATTAAGAAGACTAAGGAGCACTTGTGTGGGGTGGAGCTGCTGTTTCTTGTGTCAGATATATTATCAGATTTCCAAATCAAATGCTATGATATTCTCCTTAGTCAAAGCACAAAATTCAAGAAAAGGTCTGAATATTGCTGAGGCATGCATATGTGCCAGGAGGAACACAAAATTAGTCGAAACATTTCCACTGAGATATGAAATCTGTATGTTTGGCTTGTGTCTTTCTGGCTTAACATCCATTTTTCAAGTGAAGAATTTGCTGAAAGGAATAATAAAACTTAGGAATGTACGTATAATTTGAAGTGAGCTAGGACTTACTAGGGTTGTGGCATCACATCAAAGTCCAGGAATTCAAGTTAGACGGCTGAACACAGGTATTTCAGAAGACAACAACTCTAGAGGTAGGTTGGCACCCACAGAAAAGCATTGTGTAGCATTTCCAAGGCAGCTGCAAGCTAAGGAATGCATCCCTGCTCTGCAGGACAATGCTCTGCAGGTGCCAGCACCAGTCCCAAGGGTAGAGGAGCTAGCACAGTGCTGACCCTGGCCTAATTCACCCTACTGCTCTGGACAGCTTATTCTTTCAGACAGAACATCTCATGGACTGGATTATCTCCTTCCAGGCCATCAGCTGACTGGGGGAACTCAGTGTCCTTCTCTACTTTTCAGGGCACACAAGTGTTCTGAAAATGCCAATTTGGTTTGAATTTAGCATGTTTTTATTCTAAATGTCTTACTGACATCACATGCCTTTTAGTTGAAAAGGTTTTTTAAAAAAGGAAATATATAGCTTTGTCACAGACCTAGGAATAGACTGATTTTCTTGACAAATTCTATTCTTGACTTTCCAGGCGTAACTATTTCCAGTAAAATGAAGTAATTTTATAATAATACCTGGCCTGTCTTTCAGGCTATTTTGACTGCAGAATGAGTTTTTCTTATATAACAAATATGATTTGCATTTAGAAGGGCTGAGGGATATATCTCATTAGCAATTAAACACAAACAAGAATTAACTCATTTATTGCCTAAGGTACAGGGAAACTCTTAGATCTAGTAAAAAAAATAGGGGAAAATTATTGGAAAGATTCAACATTTTTATTCCACAAGTCTGGAAAATGGTTGCTTATACAACCAGAATTTTTCAGTTGAGATTTTACAATGCTGAGGGTTTTTTTCCACACCCATTTCTGCCCTCCACCTTCTTTGTCTGTTTCTCTACAACTTTACTGAAAAAATATGATGCAAAAGAGTGAGTTGACAAAATAGACTTTCGTGTTTTTATTTTCTTGGAAAAATGTGACATAAAAATGGTTTTATCTAAACATAATCTCTTCTAAAATTAACATTTATTAGAAGTGTAACCACCTTCAAAACAGTAAAGAACTGGCCAGTAAAAACAGGATGCTGTCTGTCATGCATGCTGTAGCATGACATTGCTCATTGGAATGGGTTGATAGAAACAGAATATCTCTGTCCCTTTCAGACTACTAGGCTAGAGAAGATCATGAATTGCATTTTATCCTCAAATGAAACTTGAAATATTATGAGATCTATTGTCTTCATTGGTAAGACATGAAGCTTTTTATATTAAAATATGAACAAAAGAAAGAAAAGAAATATTTTGGTGGCAGAGGGTTAGAGGGAGAAGCATCTGTGTGCTTTGTTAATTTTAACTGGGAAAATGTTTGAACCAAATTAAAGTTGAGTAGGAATGAGCTGCCTAAAACTCCGAAATAACAGAAGGGATTTTTTTTTTAACATGATGCTGTAAATAATTTATTTTCTTATAATAAATTCAGGGAGGTGCTATAAAATCTAGATGTTTTCCTTCTAGACAGACATAGTTTTCCTCCCAGGAGAGCCAAAACTGGCTGATGGCCTATTCATGGTATAAAGAATAGGTTGTTAGATCATGCAGAATTGGAAAAAAACACTAAAGAAAAAAATTGAAAGGGCTAAGTAGGAATAAACTCAGTGGATAAATACCAGTTAGTGGGCCTTCTGTGTTGCTGTGTAGGATATGAGGACACAATCCCTTCATACGAGCTATTTCTGATCACAGCTATCAGGTCCTTTTGCAAGACCAAGTGAAGGACAGTAGTGTTTGGAGACAGTAACTTGAATGCTTGTGGAAATGGATAACACATTGATTGATATCAAACCCAGATACTTTCAATCTGTCAGGAGAAAATTCCTAAAATTAGAGGAGATGAAACATGGGTAGAAAGGCTTTAGCCCTGGAAGACAAAAAAGGTATTATTTATATTTCATAGGGGAAGATGTTATTTGGTGTAATTCTGCTGGAGTAGGAATTCAGCTATATAGAAGACCAATTTAATGGCAACAACAAACATGATGATAACTTTCATTCTGTGATTATTTTATTCTGAAAAGAGAAACCTATGAATTGATGGCCAGAAAAGCCATAAGTTATATGACACTAAGATAAAGAAGCTTGTGAAACCAGCAGAAACCCACACAGTCATACATGAGATGACTATAATGGAGCATCATAAAGGCAATTATAAATTTAACAGCCTGGCTACGGGGTAGAAGCAGTTAAAATTTTATAAGTGTGACCTAGAGAGAGATGAAGTGCTCCAGAAAAAGAAGTTGTTAGATTTACTGATCTATAAAAGAGTGTCTTCAAAGAAAACAATTTGGTCAGTATGGTAGCACCTAATGCTATGACTATCAAATGACTGTCCTGCATTTGAAACACTGAAGCTTACTTATTTATGCAGCACCAAGGACAAGCACTGGTGAGACAAGACACCACTTTAAACCCTCATTACTATAAATCCTTAGGGCCAGAAGCATATGCCCTTAATCATTCAGGGTGGGATGCCTCTTTCCCAGTTCTACCAATTAATATGTGCTAGTGTTCTGGGAACTGCTTTCAGAACTGTGTGTGCCTCCACAGCATTTAAGAATGTACTTCAAATATGGAGGGAACAGAAGCAAGAGATTTTTATAATCTTAAAAGTTTTTCAATGCTTTCCTTTTTTATTCTTTTATACTGGAAACTCATATTTCACTTTTCTTCCCAGCATAACACTTCCATTCACTTTTAAAAGATTCTCTTCCCCAACTCCTCCTTTTTTAAAAACTAAAAACGAAAAAAAAAATTAATCTTACCTACTTCTTCTACTCTAATACTCTCAAAGGTGCCTGAGGGGAGCTGAAATAATTTCTGATGGGAAACTAGTAAAGTCTCAGGCATAATCTGCAAGATGGTAGTGAATAAAAAATGGAAATAAAAAATTAGTCTGGCAACGAATTCTTTGAAAGCTGGAAATTTTTTCCTAATGATGTGAAAGGAAGAGAAAGATCTCTACAGAGGAAAGCTAATAAAAAGGTAGTAAAAAAGACATAAACTTTAATTTTTAATTAACTTCAAATAATAATATTAAGGATGGCAGCATTTGTTGAACTGTTTTCTCGGCTGTGCTATATACTGCACCTGGGAAAAATAAATGCAAGCAAATGTATACCTACTCTTACTTCTTGTCATTAGAGGTTAATGTCAAGGTTTCCCTCGTCTTATGTCTGCTCAGTGTCATCTATTTGCTGGTAAGCCAGTCATTCAGCTGGCTCTTGCTGATCTTCTACAGCAAATTCCTTATGTGTCTCCCTTTTGCTTCTCTGGAACTTCTCAGCAAATTTCCTTGTAAACTCCATCCTGGGCTGCTGTTTAGCACATCCTGGGGGCAAACAGGGATTTACAGGCTTGGGAAGATGTGGCTGCAGACAATACATGCACTATGTGGCATGCAGGCACAACTGCTCTTACCTCTTCCTTTGCCAACACAAGCATATTCCCAGTGCAGCTGGGTCCTGCAGTTTTGGTTTAGTTTTAGCCTCATGCAGGACACCCACTCTAAACTGATGGGGGCCAGGACCCAGCAGAGGTTTTTCCAGAGGGTCATGATGCTCCCCATGAAAAGGAAAGGTATATGCAGGAGAATCAGGGCTGAAAGCAGATGATTCTAAGCGTGGAGAGAGGGTGGAGACTGGTTCAGTGAAGGATGATGCAACAGGGAATGACAGAAGATGGGTGTCTCACATGTCCTCGGTCTTTCTCAGACACTCAGTAACTGGGCTTGCATCAGGAATGGTGGTTCAGATATTTTTTTAACATAACCATTGCCCTTCTCTATTACTAATCATGCAGTGACACTTCATCTGTCATGTCTTGACAAGCTGGAATATTTTCCAGCTTTTCTTAAGAAAAGTGAAAAGGTATTTGTAAGAACATCTTTCAGATTCATCATAGCAGTGTTTTCATTGATTAATGCTGACTGCTGTATATGTTGTAGGCTGACATGTATCATCACTGTCCCTTCATCTATCTCCATATAGTGTTCATTATCTCAGATGCACCAATAGTTTACAAAATGATTAAATGTGCTACTAAATAAACACAAAGGATATGGAAAGTACTATAGATTTTTTTTGTCACCTTGACTGCTATTTATCAGCCCTCTGATAGCTATTATGTACAGATTTACCCTTCAATGAGACACCTTCTCTGATGCCAAAGCCAATGCCTGCAAGGAGTTCAGTAACATCGGCCATTTATCCTGGTCAATTTTTTTCTGTCTTTTCTTTCCCACATAAAGTCGGTACAGTAATCTCTAAGAAGACAATGTCAGTACAAATGTGTTAACATATTTCCCACCCTTGTCAGTTTTCTGATCCTATGTTCAGGCCACACTTCTCTGCTGAATCCTTTTTGCACTGAGTATGGAAGAAAGAAGGAGAAGGAAAATCTTGAAGGAGCCAGTGAGTGCTCCCTCAGCCGTAAGCCCAACCAAGCAGAGAGCAGGAGAGCCTGTGCCAGCCAGGGTAATCCAGAATGAAACACTTTTGCTGGGCTAGAGGAACACAGAACAGCATGCCAGAGCTCTGTCTCCCTTTCTTGCTTTTCCTCTTTGAGGGAATTGTGGTTAACAAAAGCAAGAAGAAAATCTCTCTCTCTCTCTGCAGGGGCACTTGTTTATTTCAGAGGAACCCTCACTAGGGCACTTCAGATAAGTCTCTTCTTTGCTTGGATCTAAAGAAGATGAAGTCAGCAGTAGATCTGCCTTATAGCAGCTAGGAAGTTTTTTCCTTCTCCTTCCTCTCTATGTTCACTGTTAAAAAATGATGAATCAACACAATCAAGATGAAAATTCTTTCCTTTTGTTTTGCTTTCTTTCTTTCCAGTGGAAGTGACGGCTCATTGGTGCAAAGTTAATAATTACAATAATTTGTCCCAGAAGGGTTTTCAGACAAATTCTTTAGAGCCAAAGCTTTTCTTTATAACTTTAAAGTTAGGGGTTCAGCTTGCTGATTTTCTCTTTAACTGAGGTTTTCAACCCTTCAATTTTCATCTTACATTTGAGCCATCGCAGAATGCTTCAAAATCGTGCAAGCTAAACTTCAAACAGGAGACCTGTTTCTTCTCCCTTTGAAGTCATGACAAACCTCATGTCGATTGCAGAGAGGGAAACTGGACAAAAAGTACAAAGCATTTTTATTTCTTTCTGGTTTTATCTGTTACCCTGCTATTGTACCACGTATTAGAAGTGCTGGAGACTTTTGAGGGCAAATGAGATACATCAGTAAAACAAGTTCCCTAACAGCAATTTACTGAGCTCCTGCTTCAGCACTGTTAAGTCTGATTCAGCAGCAACTTCTTCTGGTCTCTGCTGAACAGTCTAAACTATCCATCTGTAAGATCTTCCTCTGGCACATTGCAGGACTAAAAAGAGAGCACCCAAAGGGGCTGGACAAGCTTCTGAGATCAGTGGTCCTGGAGCAGGCTGCCAGGCAGAGCATCCATGGAAAGTGCAAACATCCATGGAACATATCTCTTTCAGGTAACATCACAGACTCAGGCTTGAATAAACTCAAAAGCACTTATATTTTCTTTTAAATGACATTTCCTGCAGATTGGCAACTTTACTTTTGTGTCAGATCTAATAAAAAAATACACCTGAAATTGATCAAATGGGGAAAAATGCTTGTCCTGAACTTGGAAAACTTAGAAAAATTAGATGCTCTACTCTGACAAGCCTTCCTTGATAAAAGCCACCAGAATGAATGAAATGACACTAATTGAAAATGAAAGATGTCTCAACTTCTTTAACGAGGTCATCAGCAGAGATAAGTCTGCTTGCAATATTTCAGAAGAGGAAGACACACTTGGGAGTTGTCAATGCCTGGATGTTCTGTTAATGAAATGACTGCTGATAAGTTTCTCAAAATGCATCCCTAAACTAAAGTTGCACCAGCCTTGTTGCACTGAACTTGCTGAAGTTCAGTGCTTGCAAGATGATTCTCATCCATCTATCTATCTATCTATCTATCTATCTATCTCTCCTTTTCCTCTATGTTCCTGTTCTCATCTTTCTGACTTCCTCCTCTCTATTTTTTTTTTCCCCATGAAAGTGCAAAGAGGTCGTCCTGCTTGAAGGGAACAAAATATAGTATGTATTCAGGAATGTGTCACTGGGGTAGTGATTGCCATTAGTTGTTGGCGTAGGAGGGAGTTACAGATTTCCAAGAGCTGCCAGTTCTCCACATGCGAGAAGGAAAGGAGCAACTGCTTATCAGGACTTCAGGATATTTGTCAGGGAAAAAAAAAAACAACAAAACATGTAAAGAAAAATGTAAAACCATGTACATAATTCACCAAAGCTGCCAGGGCTGGGGTCCCTCTGACCTGACAAAACTGAGCTCAGCTTCCTAAATTGCAAACAGAAAGAAGTAGGAGACTATTGGGTGATTCACTTAGCCTATTTAAATTTGGCATAGGATAATTGTCTTTAATTGTCTTTAAGATGGAATTGGCTGCAACAAAGGTATTCCTGCTTTTGTCTGTTGGTTGCAAATTTGCAGCAAACACTGCATCCAAACAAGGAAGATCAGGCATTACAGCTATGGTCAGTTTGATCCCACCCCAATAGCCATGAATAGAGTGACCTGGAAATTGCTTAAGAGGTTACAATCAGCAGAAGGGCCTGTGTTTAACAGGCCAGACTGCAGCATGGATCAAGACAAACTTCTAATAGGAATATTTGCTGGAAGATAGTTGCATGGGTTGAGACATTTGAGCCAGTCAGCTCATAGTCTGTTTTTACAGATGCTGCATTCTAGAGTGGTCATTAATGGCTATGGTAACTTTTGGTGTCTAAAACAATCAGGGAAACAGCATCTAACAAATGGTGATGTCATGATCCATGGTGTTTTGTTGTAGCTGTGAAAGACAGGGGATTTTTCCTCAAACAGTGTGTATTTATGTATCTTCTCCAGGCCTCTAAAGGCACAGAACTTTCACACAGTCACCTCCATTGTATACATCTGACTTTTACTTATTAAAAATTTGCTCCTAAACATTTAAGAAACCTGTGAGGAAAAAAAAAATCTTATAAAATATTATAAATTCTGCTTTGACTTCAGAAGTATTTCAGGGTATGTATGTCACAGAAGAATTTCTGCCACTAAATGACTTGTCAAGTTGATATATCTCTAGAGTCCAGACAGCATTTCTTATTTAGGAAGGATGTGTGGTTTAGTTATTAAAGAGACAGATTGCAAGACAAGGGCCTGGTTTGTACTCAACTTTGCATGCAGCAGTAAGCAAATCCTACAGTTCTTCTGTAGCTTAGTTTTACCACCTGTGAAATGAGAGTGACAACATTCATTTATTTCACGGGGTGAGTCTTAATCATTGTTTGTAGAACACCTGTTGAAATGGATGTGAATTCTCTCTTCTTACCTGCTGTAGCCAGTGCAGCTTTTGCAATGCTCAATCCAATGCAAAAGGGTTGACATATCATTCTTGAAGCTGTAACAGAAGAAAACTTTTTCCTGTATCTTGAAAGTCCTCTCTCCATTTCTCATAGCTGCCTCAACCACTCTATTATCACATCAATTCGAGTTATGAATTTATACCACAAGAAAAAAATTAAAGTTATTAATAACATAATAATTTTCTGATTTCTGTTTTCCTTTTTTTCCCTCCCCAACTGAGTTGACTAAAAATGGTTTATCCACTCTGATTTTTTTTTAAGTCTGCAAGCAAAGTATCCTTTAGAAGCCAGTGAGGTATTAAAACTCACTCCCCATTACTGAAGATCCTAAAGGCATTAAGATCTTTCAGCTTTGCCCATCATTCAAGATAAGCTGTTCCACAGAGAGTAATGGGAAACTTGAAAATAGGGAATTTAATTATCATATTATCTCCTTTTTTGAATCCTTTACAAAAATTTGAGGAGGCAAAGCTGTCAGTCACCACTTATGCAACTAAGATGGCTGGACACAGATCTTGCAGTTGTCATAGAAAATCATGGCCATTAAACATCAGACAAACTTTGAGGAAATACCCAAAGACAGAGATTTTAAGATTATTTTTAAAATATATAGGGTATTTTCTTATAAAACTTGAGAAATATCTGGATTGAAATATTGGGTATCCAAAACAGTAAGAACCCAAAAATTAGTATCTTACCAAGAAGATGGGAAAAAACATTCAAGCAGTAAAGAAAAACTATTTAAAGAATGCATGAGAGTTTCTTTTGGCATTAAAGGAACATTGAGGGAAAAAATGAAAATTGTTTCATTTTTCATTTAATCACTTTTTTCAAAAAGAGAGCACTGGGATTTTTATTGCTTGTGTCTCTCTTAACTTCATTAAAAATTAAGTATCAAGTAAGCCCATTGCTCACCAGCAGACTCCTGCCTTTTTGCTCTTGGCAAAGTCTGCATATTGCAGATGTCAGAGCCTGCTGCTTCCCAAAGTGCTTGGCAGCACCTTGCCCACTGGTAGACAGCATCCCCCAGCACCCAGGGAATTGAATTCTCATGGATGAGTGAAATACACTTCCTCCATACAGGTTAAAGGGAGTAGGACTTCCTCCATAAAGGTTAAAGCTTGTGATTTTTTTTTACAAGAGAGTATTTTTACTTTCTGAGCAATTTCTGAAATACTACCAACCTATGCAATAAAGAATAAACATTGACCAAGAAAAAAATAATTAAATAAATACAACCTTCCATAAGACTTATAAAAACATAGCAAAGGAAATTACTTTCTTGATGACTTATGTACAGGGTTTTTGTTTCATAGAATTCCTGGTCTTTACATTATAGTTTGGGAGTGAAGGTGGCACACAGAAATACAGTCCACATATTCAATTGAAGGAAATTTAATTTTACTATTCATAAGCCAGGGAAAAAAAGGTAAATAAACAACACTGGACTTTTAAATATAACTATTAATATTAGTCAATAGTAATATATTTGTAAAATTTTAACTGTAATAAGGAAAGAAGTACTTTAAGTCTTTCAACAAACAGGTCAGACTTATTTTTTAAAATCGGCCTAGTCTAAAGCATGCATTTATGAATGTTACAGAATTTCATATTCATTTTGCAAATATAGCTGCAAACAGTTCTCTGGGAAAAAAATGGTATTGCTGGGAACGGGGTATGCTACTTATTAGTTTCGTGTATCTGGGCTCAATATTTTTTTAAATTGCTTGAATTATTAAAAAAATAACATTTTAAATCTATTTTTTTTAATCTTAACAAACACTAAAATATCTCCCTTTTATGTTTGGAAATTTACACAAGAATGCCCATTACCTTCAAAACCTTGGACAAATCCAAAGAGAAATTCAGGACATGTTTTGTTTTACATCCAGGTGATATTTTCCTACTTGTTGCAAATCTCAATGAATTGTTTCAAACATCCTAAAATAATAATAAACTGTGGCAAGTCCTCTAACTGAAAGTGAAATTGTGAATAACCAGGAGCAGTGAGGATTTTTTTTAGGAAAGATGGATCTGGGCATCATATGGAAATATTCAGAATGAAGGAGGCAAGACAAACATCAAAGATTTAGACATCCATTTCCCCTTGGCAACAGAAATAGAGCCAAGGTTAATGCAGTCCCAGCAACTGCATAGTTAGCGATGACATTAATATATGGCAGGGACTGATTTTTTTTCCTTTTGTGAGGAAACAGCATAGTTGACATGAATGTCATTTCTAGATTTCCATTTATTCTGAATATTCACCAATATACACTCCTGCCTTTAACACTAATTGGAAAAAAAAATGGACAAAACACCATCTTTTCAGGGTTTTATTGGGTCATTGAGGCTTACAGAAATTCCAAGAATTTCCTTGCAACAAAGGAAATATCAAGGAAATATCAAAGTCTGTGACTTGTTTTTAGATTTCAGCTATTCAACATATTTGTGCCAATTTTAATTCTGAGCAGGCTAGCCATTATTTTAATTTCATGGGTATGGAGTGTCTGACCAGTGTCTGACCAGTGTAAACCTGTTTCTTTATTCTTTCCCCATGAGTTACCCTCAGCCTGTCACCAAAGCCTTGCAGTGGAAGCACAGCCTTAAGAAGCAGTGCATGGTGTCCGCTCTTGACAATATCTTCTATTTCAATTTTGTTAGGGGAACTCAAGACTCTGCAGAGGAGATGAAACTGTCCTTTCATTTTGGAAGATCTTCTGTTCAATGGACTGACTGCTAATCGATGTATGGGAAAATATTTTCCTTTTGCAGCAGTGAAAAGAAGACTCTGTCCAGAGAATAACAATATTTCCAGCAGAACTAGCATGCTGTCCTTTCAATAGCCTTCTTGCACCTCTAATGGTGCCCAGCAGAATGACATTTGTGATCCACTGAGGTTACTTGGATTGCCATAGTATGCAACAAATTTACACATCACTCACCATGATATTTGAATTAAACATGGATTTCAGAGGAGAAGTTTGGGAGAAGGACTTCTGTGACCTCAAAAACAAGAAAAACCTATTTTCACATGTGTTCTCACCATTCCTTGGAACGTTGCTTAAGAATAATTCAGCAGAAAATTGCTTGAAAGATTGTGTGGGGACAGCTATTGACTGTTTAAAACAGAGGATGCAAATCACACTGGAGCTGATGTTGTGACTTGGCAGGTGCTAAGTTGCTGCTTATGTTGTGGGAATACTTTAAGAACTTCTGTCTAGGTGTGGAGCTGGGTGAGAGGTTTATATTTGTACAGTCATAACAGTGTCATTGCAGCACCACTGTGCATCCTGCTAAATAGAAGTTAAATAAACGTGAGAAGGGTGAGGCTTTTGCTTTTTTGGCTTTGTTGGTTTTTTTTTTGTCTTGTTTTGTTTTTTTTTTTTTTTTTTTTTTGTCTAAGAAGTATTTAATATTGTCCTCTGAACAGTGCTATGTGTTTTCTCTGGAGTGCACAGATTTCAGTGTTAATACCTCAAAGTGAGAATGGCCACAGCTCGCAAATCCACATGTATGGAAATCAGCGGGCAAGTATGAGGAGCTGGAAGAAGCTGCCAACTACTCTGTGCCAGCTGAAATGTGAGAATTCTGTTTTGTGTGGGAGAGCAAGGCTGCACGGTTAGCTACAATAACTTACCATCAGCATCTCTGCTTCCCTGTTAAGGTGTAGGTGAAAATTTGTAAATTGGAAGTCTCAGGACTTTGAGCTGATGGTGAATAGTCAAAAACTGAGAAAAGAATAATTGGTATCTTATTTGGGAAAAGGCAGGAAAAAAGGACAGGAGATGATTATATAGTTGTCTGCTAGGTGAGGATTTTTTGACAAAGGTTCAAAAGGTCTGGCTTCCCTGGGAACATATAAAAATCAGAAATCGGGCTGTCTCCTGCCCAGTGAATACTGAATCAGCCCCAATAAAAATACTAGAAGAGAACTCTGGCATATCCAATAAAAGTAAGAGCTTTTATGGTATAAGAACACCAGCAGAATGGGAGATCAAGGCCATGTGTCATCTAGATTTACATACCCTAATAAAAATATTATACTGCTATGAGGAGAAAGGAAAATTGTGTTGCCAGTATCAGGTATGATTTATATGCAGCTGAAGTTACAGGAATGCCTGACATTAAATCTGTGACAAAACTCTTTCGTGGGATTTGTAAGTAGCTCTAGACATCGTGGGAAAACCCAAAGGTATGATGAATAACGTTATAGTTGTCATGGATATTAAAAATAAGATATAAAGACCTGAAAGGTCAGTAAACGGAGAACAGAGAATAGGAAGACCCTAAATAATTTGTCCTTGATGAGCAGGTGACCAGTCTTGTTCCTTGTGGTCTAGGGTTCTTTCTCTGGCGTTTCTGCATGTAGTCCAAAGGTGTTTTAAGCAGAGTAGGGAATCACCATAGAAGCAGGTGGATAAGGGCACCAGAATGACCACATAATGGAAATTCTGCACTCTGCCACCTGTGCACCTGATGCTGCCCTGCACTCGCCATCATCTCCTCCCTCTGTGGGGCTGCAGTTTGAGTCCTTAATTCTCTTGTCTCACATCTGGACTTCACACTTCTGTGCTGCTGCAGGATGCAGGGTGCGAAGCATGCCTTTCTGTAAACATCCCCACACTCACATCACCCCGGCTCTGAATTTTCCCTCTGTTTCAAATATTTGTGGCATGGGAGTTGGGGGGTGATTCTCCAAGGAAAAGGCTTCACGTGACGAAGACTTCTGATAAATAACTTATGCTTAAATTCTTGGAGAATGGGAGTACAGGAAGAGGAAAAACTCGTAGAAACAGATATAGCAATGGATGAAGTCAGGATGAGGGACAGCAGAGATAGAGTGATGGTATTAGTAATGAGATGTATACCTGTGAGTAGGGATGTGAATATAGCATATTATGGAGGGTGGACAATTATTTAAGCCAAAGGAAAAAGATGACATGATTATAATGAAGCACAGTTAAGTCATGGGAAAAAGACACCAACTGATCTGCTACGAGAGGAGAGTTTGCATGTACCAAAGAGTTAAGTTCCTGGAGCAATCTTGGGAAGGTAACCAAGCAGTGCTAGAATGAAACTGATGTAATTATGAAAGAAATTTAACAAGTTGGATGTTAAAGTTGGTAGGAAAGTGGCCATACCGGTCAAAACATCCTCTGATGGTTCTATTTGTCAGTGTTAGCCTAAGTATATGCAAACTGAGTACCTGAAAGGGGCCTCAGTCTTGAATCCACACTGTAACACAACATGGGAGAAGTCCTTGTCCTTGGTATCTGTTAAACACACTTCAAAGCCCTTCTCTGCCACCCAGGCTTTGCTGGACCACACCTTGCTTGGCTTCTGGCTCTCCCTGGGCTGAGTCACTTGGTCCTACCCAGCACAGGTATACTTAGGGTGGGAGGTGGGCTGCAAACTGGCAATGGGGATCCATGGCACTGGACTCAGGGAACCCGTAATCTCAGAGTCTTCTGCTTCTAAAAGAGAACAGCAACAGTCAGTTCCCACTGACAACAGCAGGTCAGCCTGTGTGGGAGCAGAAACCTTGGGCGGAGCAATAAAGAGTAATTAACTCTTTGTAGTTAGACAAAGAGGTCCAATAGTCAATGTGTGGGTTAGAAAGCTAAAGTGTACAAAGCCAGAAGAGTCATCCATGTGAGCTGTACCTAAATGTATTATCTATAGTTCATAATAACATTAGTTTTAACCAAGAGTCTGATCAATTGTCTGGATTGCAGGGATCGTTAGGTGAGGAAAAATTACATCTGGTAGCAAGGAAATGCTGTAATCTGCTGGGTTTTCTCTAGAGATAAGAGCTGGTTTTGAGCTGTGCGTGGTTCTTGCTACAATTGTGTTGTGCAAATGTTGAGTTCCATTTCTGCTGCTGGCCTCTGGTAATGAAGCAATTTGAATAAACACATTTTCCATTTCAAAGCAAAACCAAGCTTCTTATCCCTTCTACACTATACAGCATTTTTATATGAACTCCTCCACTTCATAATAGATTGTTTTAGGTAATGCAAATATAAGACTATTTAGGGATGTAGTTGCATCTTTCACACTAGTTTGGTCTTCTTTTCATAGGATCGTGATGAAAATATACAAAATGGAATACCCCATATTTTCACAAAAATGTATCTTTTCTGGTTTTTTTTTTTTTTGGTTTTTTTTTTTTTTTGCATTTGTTGCTCAAGATCCTTTTACTTTTCTTTTGTTTAATGAATATCCAGTTTCCTTTGGAAGTCTTTTGAAGGTTCAGCTAGCAGCAATTTTCATGGAGTTATTGAAGCACACACTTGACAAGAATAATCTATTGTGAGTAATGTGTAAATATTTTTCTCCTTTTATAGGCTGTTTACGGGTTTAATGCTGGAGTATTTTATGCATACATAGATGTATTTTATATATAAATTTTTGACATTTATAAGCTCCAAAATAAATTTCATTATTTTTAAAGCTATTGGGTGCAATAAAATAGAGAATTTCTTGTGATGCAAATCAAATATTTCCATAAAATTTAAGCCAAACTGCTATGTGAAACTGGTCATAAATATATTGTAGATTCTCCACAACATTTGAAATTAGGCACGGTATTATTTTTGTTGCAGACCTGAGAACAGAATAAATGATATCTACATTGCCATGGTATGTATCAGCATTTAGCATTGTTGCCTGTCCTCCAAACTCAGCTGTGTTTCTCAGCACCAGTCATAGGTTTGTGATCAATGAAATTGACTTGACAAGCCCCAAGTAATATAGATGTCACCACTGACATTTTGATGCATTATTACAAATTCTCACTGCCAGAATGAAATGCACTTTGTCCCAACTTTGTGGATGTATGGAGACCTCATAGATTTCTGTTGATGAAGGGAAGCACAATCTCTTCATTAGCATGGTCTCTGAAGAGGTGCTATCACTTGCACAGGAGCAGCGCCACTGAGCAACTGCGGTGTCCATACTTCACCTGCATGAAATTCTGTTTTCTCATCCACAGAAAATGTCTCAGAGCACTCACAAAATCTTTTTTTAATAAAGAAATGTTCCCTTGAGTTTGTTTGAGTTACACAGAACACAGCTACTACCTGGGATGGGGGAAATCAATGGGGTGGTCAGCTGGATGTTTTTATGTCCTGCCTGTTGTAATTGCCATCAGTACAACCATGTGGCTTTGAATTTCTGGGATCTGGACATCTAATCATAACACAAAGCAATTTCAGGCACGCTGAGCTGCTCTGCAATTGGTTGCTTATTTCCCTTCAAAAAAGAAAAATGGAAATACATGTTGTGCAGCAGCAGCTTTAGCATAAATGTAATAGCATATCCCATCATCTTTGAAGAGGCAATACATATTTTTTATGACAACGGCACAATATCTTTCCGTTATTATTTTCCTGTAACTCCTCACCTAACCAATTTTTTTTCTGTTCTGAGTTGCTGACATTGAGCTGACCTTGATGATGGCTTTATTATGTGAGTAATATTTTTCAGCATGATCTTATGCAATGAATAAGATCTCCTCTGTCAGTAAGAGCTGAAGATGCAACCCTATGACACAAAGCCATGAAATGGATTTGTACTTTGACAGAAAGAGTTAGTAAATGACTAGCATTTTATAAACCTGTCTTTCTGCAATGAAAATGCTGAATATGTTCAGAAATAATTTAAATATTTCTGTGGCATCCTGAGTACTCAAACATTTTCCACTGCAAGACTTTCCTGTGTATGGTACCTTCTACAGTAAATACCTTTTACCTTGTCTTTGTTACGTGTAATATTCCCCTCTCTTAACTCTAGTATATATGGGGGTTGTAAACAAGATTTGTCTTTTTTAAACAATCATTCTATGCAATAAAGGACTCTCTTGGGCTGCCAGCTGCACAAAGGCAAAATAACCTGTTTCATAATTAACTCATTTCCAGTTTCTGAATGTTTTTTTATTTTTTTCCTGGAAAAATAATTGAACTTCATAACACAAAGCACTCTGGAAAGGTAGTAAAGGAAATAATATAAAGATTTTTTAGGACCATATGCTTTGAGTAAGCACTTTCATAAATGAATTTCTAACCTTGTTAGTGGTGGCTTGTCTTTTGGATATTCTTCCTGTGCCTGTGAATGATTCAAAAGTCAAGCCAGGCTTATCTGACACATTAACAAGGTAAATTTTCACCTCTTCACCATGTACACATGTCTTTCATAGCACAACTGAGGTTGGTTAGATTAAAGGAATCCCTCTGCAATTTACAGCTGTGCTGCAGCTGTTCTGTGTACCTCATCTGGAACCTTGGGGCTTGTCAGCATGGAGAATTTAGTGCACAAGCTATGATGTTAACTGACAGGTCCATAGTTGCTCTGTGCTGATTCAGTGTATGGACCATAAATGAACACCAAGTGCAGGGAAGAATTATTCTATGTCTGTGGGAGCAACATGCCTTATAGAACATCATTATTATGGTGTCTCCTACAAGTCCTTGAAAATGTCAGTGCTCCAAGTGTCTCATTGCCTATTATCCCTGACAGGAGTAGAAGTTTGAGAGACCAAATTTGCCAAGGTCAGTTTGTTCATTGTAATTAAGACCATAATTAAATTTTTGGTGAGCTCTGGAGCTCTGATAGTCTTAATGAAGACAAGTAGATATATAAAAGACTTTATCCTTTATATGTGACCATTCTTGGTAAGTGTTAAATAATCAATTTCCTTGGCTGTCAAAGGCATGAGATCTCAAGTATACCGCATAGAAATATTTCAACAAACTAATTCCTAGCTGTTCTGTAATTATTACTTACTGCAATACTAATGTGCTTAAGGTTCAGCAACATCTTAGAACTTAATTGCTTCAGCATCAGGTGGATCTGTCTCTCACTTAATGGTAGGCAAAGAGACATAATTCTTATTGCAAGCCAATATATATTGCATACATCATTAGGTAACGATCCACGTGAAGATTTGGTGCAGAGTTCCTAATATGCTGCAAGTTGCATTCTAATTCACTCTGCAGTAATAAGAAAAAGTGTTGGGTAGGCAAGCCTCATGTAACACCAGGAGCAGAAAATCCTGTGTGTAAGGTTATATGCATCCTGTATGTAGAGTGCAAGAGAATTTAGTATAGCCTTTAGCAGAAGGTTTACAATAAAAATATAATAAAGCTGATAATGGAATTTCTAAAACTTGCTTCCCTTCCAGAAGCATACCTTTAGGAAGACAGAGAGTAGAGTTTTGTTATTGAATATTTTGGGGGTTTATTGCTTATGGTTCCATTAAGAAAAAATAGGGAGCTTTTCTGTGGAGCACTTACATAGCCTAAGGAACAGGAAGCCTGCAGATAAAAGTGCAATCAGCTGGCAGTGGAGCATAGACAGAGCTGGTGTGCCTTTTGCACCTAAGACTTCCTAACAGAAGCAGCTATTTATACTTGTCTCAAACTTTTCTAAACATAAATCATTTGATGTTTCCATATTCACTTTTTGACTTTAATAATGGTCTTTCAGAATGAGAAAAATCTTTCAGAGACAGAAACTTATGATTTATATAAAGTTTCCTTGTGTTTCTTCCTAGGACAAGTCTTACAAGGTCAGACACTCATGTGATGTCTTTATTAGTTGAACAGATGTACATGCAGGTAGGAATAAATAGCTTTTTGACAGCTGATTTGGCTTCTTTTATTTATTACTGCAAAATGATGCTGGAGAAGAGCTCATGAGAAAATGAAACAAGCTTTTACTGAAATATTATTTATTTATCTTCTAATAATTCTTGTAAATAACCATTCTTAGTATTTTTGATGAATTGTTTGCCTGGCTGAGTGAGCTTCCATAAATCTATCAGGCATATGTGGCTGTGCACAAATCTCTCTTGGACTCAGACAGCTGCCCAAGCACAATACCCTCATCATCAGAGATGAGGGTGGGTAAATAAAGCTGAAGTGAGAGTGGGCAGTGGATCTTATCTAAGTGAACTTGGTCATTCCACAATGAGCGCTAGCAGTGCTTTAACCGAGGTGATGCACTCCTGACTTACTCCCTCCACACCTCCTGTTTGCAGGACATGAACCTGGACCTGGAAGGTATCAGCAAATCAGTGCCTGCTCTGGCTGCGCTTCCCATGGGCAGGACAGTTAAGTTCAGGCTCTGTGGGAAAGTGGATTTAAGTGTCAAGGTATTTTCCCCTCATAAGAGCTTTTAGTCATTCTCCTACATGTGCAAATGCTTCTGTGCAGCTCTGTGCCAGAGCTTTCTTCTGGTCTTCTTGCACTGCACATCAAGGCCTACCAGTACATCTGCTCCATTCTGCTATGCCCCAGCAACTTGTCTAATAAGTTGTTATATGACTCAGGATGACACCACCAGCTGTGACTTGTTCTCACAAACTGTTTTGAAATTATTTATTCAATTTAACATATTTGGTGGGTTTTGTCTCGATAATTGTGCTGTTTACCTGTGGAGTATTTTTAAAGCTTGTTCACCACTATTCTGCTCATAAAAAAAAGAAAATTTTGTTCAATTTTGAAATTTTGGAAGAAAATTCCACACAAGTAGTTCTGACTTCCTTAGAGAGATTTTATTAAGCATACAAATTTATGATGATTTATTTATGTTACTATAAACCCTAGTCACAGCTGGCTCTAAATGTAGATCTCTTCTTAATTTTTCTTATCAGTCTCTTCCTGTTCCCAGTTTTGTTGCAGTAGCATTAATCCTTTGACATGGGCATCATTAGTTTGCAGGACCTGTAAGAACATTTCCTTTATGTCTGTGTACCATGCAACACTAATTCATCCATTGGTCTGATTGTCAGGGTTAATATGTTAGTATGAAAAATGTTTGCTGAGAAACATCTGCGTTATTAAAGATTATGAATAAACTGAAATGAGGGCAATTTATCTGATGAAGAATAGCAGTAGACTTGGTGAAACAGCCTTCCATTAGAATGCCCTGCAAAGGGGGCAGTGCTGCTCCACTGAACTGAGGACCCCCATGAAAACCTGTCCAGGGTCTTGTTGGACGACTGGGGATTCTGGGTCCAATTCACACAACCTTATTCAAAAATCTTCTTCAGACTTAGTTTCAGGCCCAAAATCTTCAGATCTAGCAGCTTATCCTGCTACTTGCCCGTCATTTCAAGAGCAGACATGTAACTCTGGGCAGCTCTGTTGATGGAAATCTGGGGTCAAGGTGCCCTTGGAAAGTCCATGCTGCAACAGCTCATGGACATCTCTCATATTTCCAGTGCATGAAAAAGCTCAAATACATCTACATAATCCTATGTGATGGAAAGACACACTGAGAAGAATATCTTAAATGTGATGAGAAACATTTAATTTAAAGATGTACATATCAACAGTGGCCACATCTCTCTGTGTGGCAGCTGGGCAGGCTGGATTCTGTGAGAGCTGTACACAGAATGAACTGTGGGAGGTCCTGGCCTGGCATAACCAAGTACTTGATAAAATTCTTCATTTGGACATCTCTTCTTTCTCATGAACAAAGCAGCCTGTATTGTAGAATAAAAAGGGATAATTGTAACCTTTTATTGAAGACAAACCGAGTACTTAAAAAAATAATTAGGTAGGCAGACATATAAATGGATGTGGAACTGTGCCAGGTGTGACTACTGTTATATCTCTACAAAATAATCTTCAAGATCAGTCAGACCAATTAGCAAGTGAACATTTCAGTGAGGATGGCATGATTATATTTTCCACATCATCTTATATCTTTCCCATGGGAGTCAACCTTATATGACCCACCATTAACACCAGGTAGATGCAAGATAATTAAAACATAAGTGTAATTGGTGTTTGCAGGAGTATGCATTGTTTTCTGTAAATAGAATACAAGATACATGCCTATGACTTCTTTATCTCCCACTGAGTATGCATCATAAGTCTATATCCCAAAGGGGTAGCATAGGATTAAAAAAATTATTATATTACCTTATGTTTGCCCTCTCCTAACACTGATGTATTTCTAATTGTCTGCTATGCTACACAATAACCTGTTCTATTCATGGCATATCATTAATCAAGTGCAAATTAGACTGGCCTAGAGGATTTTCCCCTTCTTTCTCCCCCACCATTCACCCCTGGCTCATTATTCTGCATTTCAGCCTCTGAAACATTCTACTTGTATTTAATATGAATCATTGTTGCTGTTGGAAACTGTGGAATGACTGCCTGTGAGCCTTCATCTTTTCTGTCTTAGAACACTATATTAAAAATGGTCTATTACTTTGTTGGTCAAAATTTCTGGTGGAAGAATTTAATTGACATCAATTATACCAGCATACAATTTCCTTTAACATCAGACTAGCATCAAAGACCCTTTCAAAATCAAAGTTAACACAGAGCAGTCTTGTTTCTATCTGTTCTATATTACTGTGCACATGGAATTACTTTGCAACTGTATTATTGAATATCCATGAAAGTCAGAAGAGGTTTACACGTTGGTTGCAATTAGTTTATATTTCTAATACAAGAATCACAAAGCAACACAGAAATGTTTTTTGCTGGTTGACTCTATTGTTGTTGATTCCAAGGAACACAGCTATAAATTTGTGTGACTGCAAGTAGGTCATGTGTCATGACAAGATTTCAAATGTCAAACTCAAAGGTCTTGAACTTGATTGGGTTCTCAACAAAAAATAAATTTAGAAAGTAAAGAACTTGATTGAGTTATTAGCCTCATTAGAACTAGATTATGAATTTTCTCAATCTTGGTGAATTTTCTGATTCCTTTTTCACTGTTAAAAGTCAAATATACTCATGGCATTAAAAGCTAGAATAATTTCTTTGATTTTTTTTGTTTGAAAAACTATATAGATTTTATTACAAAGTTGCTTCATTTATGTGTTTTAAAACTATTTTCATATATTGGCTGTATTCCTTGCAATACTTTAGTTAAAAAAAATTAATTTGAGGTTATCTGACTGTGCACCACCAGTGTCTACATGGTATTTTTTCAGCCATGCTGTAGCAGCTTTTGGAAGCAAGTAGTCTTGATAACATTATCACAAGTAATTGTCTAAGCCCTCAAGAACAACTGATGCAATGAGACAAAGGATACTGGGCATTGCAAAAATCTCGAGTGAAACTTACTGGTGTATTTTGAAATTATTTAACCACTCCTGGTTAAGATCTATTGAACACCACATGGAGATTATGGAAGAACTGAATGTATAGTAAGAAAGTGCCTCTCCTTCCTTGCCTAGGCCTTCTGAAGAGTTCATAGCTATCCATCTCAGCATTCCAGCTGTGGGAATCATGTCATGTTTCCATGACTGTGGAAGTCATCTCATGTTTCCATAATTGTGTCATAGCTTTCCTGCTCTGCCAGGGCTTTCAGCTCCCTCCGTTTGCTGCTCGCGCCGAGTACGTTGGTGTAGGTGCAGGTGTTCAGTTTTTATATCTGAGTCAGATGCTGAATGCTGAAACAGATGAGAGGTGAGGAAGGCATAACCCCTCTACACTGTCAGCTGTATTACTAGCATGGTGTATCCAATCTCTTTGAGAAACTGGAGGCAAGGGGACAAGGACATTGGATAATATGGAATATTTCCTGTGAGATGGAAATGAATGACATCCTTACCTATCCATGAAAAGATCTGTAACATTCTTGAATATGCTTTAACTGGGAAAACGTTTTATCAGCTAGATGGACAGTTCTGTGTAAGAAAGGGACTGTTCTAGTCAAGCTATCCTGACTGGTATTTAATTGGAAGGAACATCAGAACCCTGACAGTCTCAGTGTGTATTCAGTATCCAAAGAAATGCTACAGAGAAGAGATAGTACTAAAATTGCATGTGATCTCACCCCATAAGCTAAATTTTTATTGGCTAAAATAACCAAAAAAATTAAAAGAAAGGGACAAACAGATTGCATAGTAAAAAGAGAGGGGACAAAAATACTTTTAGAAAGCATCTCAGTGATATCAGCTCTCCAGCATGAAAGAAGGAGATAATTAGTATTATTTTTTGCCCTAAGACATGTCCCTTATAGGGCTGATACACTAAAGCCTCAATTTAGGAACCTTTTTCTTAGATATAATTTAATTTTACAATGTATTAGATTTGACTGCTGAGACTTTTACTTGAGTTTATAACCTGTTAATTTAGACTTTCCCTTTTGTTTTGCAAGAGTAAACATCCTATTTTTCTTTTGTTGTGCTTGTCTCATTTTTCAAGTGAGTCCAGACTAACTCACTCAGTCCTGCTCTTATGTTCAAAACGACTGCATAGAAAGTGAAACACAGAGTGCAGTCTTTTTTGGAGCCTGCAATAAGTATGGAAAACACATGATTTGCTTTTCATAAGGCTGTGAGAGTCAGCTCAGACCCAGCAAAATTCTGGGAGAAATTCTCTTTGGTGAGTTTAATCCAAGGAGCAGGCTTGTCTGTGCAAGATGATCCTTGGCTTCAGGTAGCTCCCAGCAATCAGAGGTAGCATGGGCATTTGGCTCACATCTTTTAAACTGAATCAGTGGTTCAGCAGGATTCAGGTTGCTGCTGCATGCCAGCTTCAGCTTTCACAGCCCACAGAGCAGGTGGTCCAAGAGCCAATGGAGCTGGGGAACTTTGAAGTGTCTGAGCAGAGCCATATGCTGTTGACCAGTTGGACTCAGATTCATTTCAGCATGCTGATGAAAGGAGAGACATACTTTCTGCTTTTGAGTGGCTCTCCAAACTGATAGAGCGCCTTGCAGCTTCTGCAGAAGGGCCTGGATTAACTGTGAGAATGATGGAGAGCCAGATAAGGACCTTAGTTTACACTGGAATACACCCATTGCTTCAAACTGCTTTGTTTGCTGGACATTCTGAAAAATAACTTTCTGTAATGGCCTAAGTCCTCAAAAAACCCCAAAAAACCACGTGTACCACCAGAAAGTTTTTCTGCCAGCCTTCTCCTCATCTTCCACCAAGCAGAGCAGTTTGACCAAGATGAAAAATATTTTGGAGGCAAGTGCTGATCAAGCCCTTCCACTCTGCTGTCTGAAGACAGAGATTGAACCATACAGTTGAACAGGTGTCAGTGACTAAGTTTTAAACAGACTATCACTGCTGTCAGAAAACAGAAGGTAATTTCTTTTAGGGAGAAATATATTAAGATACATAAATGTACAATGCAGTGTAGTCAATGCTCTGAATCATGAATACATACAGGAAAAAAGAAATCTTATTTTTCAATTTGATTCCAATGGAGAAGGAACATGCTGCTACCGAAAAGCCTGAGGATATATAATCAAGCAAGCAGAATTGCTCCCGAGACAGCATGCTATCAAACATGCTACACATCCAAATTTAGTAGTGAATAGTCTTTAGATTGCTTAACAAAACAACCTTGAAATGTGTGAAATTCAAAACTATTCTGAAAAGGCATGTTTGAACAGTGCAGGAGAGATAAGGATCTGGTTTCTACTGCAAGAGCATACATCAAAAAGGATGATTACACAGTAGGGCACCTTTCTAAGAACAAATCAAGTAGAAAACAATCACTGAGATGTAGCACTTGCCTGAATGAAGCCCTTTAAGCATTGAATTTGCTTAGCAATATTTTGTTGACTTTATTGCAAACATATGTTAGGACTAAGTTATCTTCCCTGAGCTAGAGAAATGACTCTATTATCCCATGAAGCCCTTTCCAGGAGGACTTCCCTTTGATCCTCTGAGGTATTTAGGTAAATGAAGGGGAATGTCTGTATGAAATGTTCTTCTTAAGTGACTCTGGGATTGGATCTGATCAGAGAGACAGGGTTTTTTTGTGTCAGATCATCTGAATCTGGGGTTGTACAGATCATGTTTAATTAATACTTCCAGTAGAAGAGTTTATCCAGCTTCTGGATATGTGAGAATGTGTTCTCTACCCATGGAAAACTAGAAACAGATTTTTACAACAGGTTACGAGATTGCAGTCCAAGAACTCTTTAGAAAGGACATTTAAGAAGGGAGGGTCAGGGAGACCCTCCTGTTTGTAGAAGAATGGATGGACTGCACAGAGTTGTTTTCGAGAAACTACAGTCAGTGACAACTGGCATGGACAAGATTAAGGTACTCAACTATGCTTTTGGCCTCAGTTTTCAAAGGTAATTTCTACTGCCATATATCTCAAGCTTCTGGACCTCAAGACAGGGGCTAAAAGAAGATCACTCAAATAGCCACAATGTACACAACCCATGGGACCTGATGAAATGCATTCCAGGATCCTGAGGGAAATGCCTCATGTGGTTACCAAGCCAGCCTCTAGCATATTTGAAAAGTCAAAAGAATCAGGCAAAGTCTCCAGGGACTGGAAAAAGGAAAATTTCACATAACTTCTAAAAACAGTAAAAAGGATGATGCTGGCAACTACAGACCTGTCAACTTAAACCTTGTGCCCAATAAGATCACTGATCCTCTTGGAAGACATGTCAAAACTTATAGAAGACAGGCAGGTGATAAGAGACAAGAAACATGACTTCTCCAAGGGCAAATTGTGTCCTACTTAAGTAGTTGTCTTCTATGATGGAGTGACAAAGTAACATCAGCAAACAAGGGAAGAGCTACTGATATCATCTACCTGAAATTCTGTAAGATCTTTGATACTTTCCCACACAATATTCTAAGCTAGAAAAATATGGGCTTGATGGATGGAAAACAAATTGTCTGGTTGAAAGTGTCCATAAAATTATGGTCAATGGCTTGATGTCCAACTGGAAATCAGTAAAAACCAGTGTCCCTCAAGTGTCCGTACTGAGACCTGTACTGTCAGGTCTCATCAATTACATAGACAGTGAAGCTGAGGGCACATTTAATAATTTTGCGAATGACACCAAGCTGAGTGGTAAAGTTTATGTACTAAAGGGAAGGGATGCCATCCACAGGGAGCTTTGCAGACTTGAGGAGCAGGCTCATGCAAACTTCATAAAGTTTAACAAGGCCAATGTATAAGGTGCTGCACCTGGGTTGGCACAACCCCAACACCAAATCAGATTGATGGATGAATGGATTGAGAGCAGGCTGTTGAGAAAGACTTGGAAACAACAACTGATGAAAAGTTTGATGGGAGCCAGCAATATGTGGTTGCAGCACAGAGAGACCAACTGCATCCTGGGCTATACCAAAAGCAGTGTGGCCAGCAGGTCAATGGAGGTAGTTGTGCCCCTCTACTCCACTCCTGGAGCTCTGGGATCCCCAGCACCAGAAGGACACAGACCTGTTGGAGGGAGTCCAAAGGAGTGTCTCAAGAATGATCAGAGAGCTGGAGCACTTCTCCTGTGAAGAAAGGCTGAGAGCATTGGCATTGCTCAGCCTGAAGAAGAGCAAGCTCTGGGAACACTGGGTGTGGATTTTCTATACATAAAGGGGCTTGTAAGAAAGGCAGTAAGAGACCCTTCATCAGGTAGTAGTGAAAGGACAAGGGGTAACAGCTTTGAACTGAAAGAGGATAGATTTTTTTTTTTTTTTGGACAAAAGGAAGAAATTGTTTATTATGAGGGTGGTGAGACACTCAAGCAAGTTGCACAGAGAAATCATGGATGCCCCAGCCCTGAAAGTGTTCAAGGCCAGTTTGGATGGGAATCTGGGCAATGTTGTCTAGTGAAAGGTATTCCTGACCATAGGTCCCTCCAACCTAAACTGTTCTGTTATTCTAAGACTCTAAATCCTGAGAGACAAAAAACATAGGCCACTTAACTCTGGACAAAATGTTCAAGTTAAACAGTGGTATTTGCAAATGTCAGAGAAAAAAAGTGATTGTGAATTTTTTAAAATTAAAAAGTGCAGGATTTTGTTGTAGTCCAGACTTAGTTTACACAGATCTGAGTGTTCTGACTGTTAATTTTCTGCCATTGTGTCTGCTGAGATCAATAAACTTTTTGTAGTGAGTAAAACAGCCAAAAATATAGTGAGCACATTACAAAAAACACCTCTCTTATTCCTATGATCTAACCTTCTGGAAAAGAGTTACTGGTGACTTCAGTAAATGCCAAAAAACAACCATCATCTGTTTATTTATTATTTTAATCTTCCATATAGTATACTGCGGGCAAAAAAAAATCAAACCAATGCTAAAGAAAGTGTTAAAATATTTCAGGGTCTTTAGGGTGTGTGATGACTGAACTCTGATCAAATATGGGAATATTTGTGTCTGGTAAACTCTCAGTACATATTGCTAATTGGCTATTTACAGTTCCAGGTCAAGAGAATTTTAACATTTATAAAAAGAATAATTTCTCCAGGAGAGATTAATTTTCCTCTGTCTATCATGGACTAGAGATAAATCTGAAAGAAATCACAGGCACAGTTATTTCAGTGGGGACTCAACACATATCTTGTATCCTGGATCAAATAAATTACAAACCCTTTTCTCACCTTCTGCTGAACACAACATGCATTACTCTTTCTAGGAGCTTAGAATGAACTGGGGACTGAGCTATGGGGTGCAGGATGTGTAAAATCTAAAATCAAACAACAGTTCAGCAAAGGAAGTTAGCATCATCCCCACTCCTTCTTTTCTCAAAATTATAATGTAGAAAAGTTATATGCTTGACACTTTTTAGAGGCGCAAAAGAGAAAACATGTTTTTCCCTAAGTAAGAATAGGGAAAGAAATAAATTTCAAAGACATCATACTTCAAGGGATGCAAGAATTTAGTACCTCCTACCATGATCTTTTACTTTCATTTTCCTTTCCTCCCAGAACATAATTATATGCCCTCAAGGTGAGGAAAATAGGTAAAGAAAGTTATCCAGGGTCAATTACTTGCAGCAGGACTCATCTGTCTGAAATCTTATGTCTATATTTGAGTAACCTAACCTTGGTTCCCCTTCGAGAAAATGAAGGGATATTTTCAAGTATATTAGAATTTAAGACAGGTTAGATGAATTGCCTACAAAATTGCCACTTTCTTTCTACTGACTTTGAAGGGAGTCTAGCTCATACGTAGACATAGTTAAGTCAAACGAGTGCCACTCTCAATGTTTCCTTTCTTGCCAGCCCTCCAACAGAACTGTCATAATCCTATAGAAGAGATTTGCAAAACCAGGGAAAGCCAGAATGAAAGTGTAAATGATGCCCTTCAGAGGCAGTCACATATCAGGTATTTAAAAAGAAAATACTGCAGCTTGAATTAATTCTATTAAATAAATATTTCATAAAGTAAAAAAAAAAAAGTCAATAAGAACCCCCCACATAGAAATGAAAGGCATTGAAAGAATCAGCAGCCCTACTGAGAAGTGGTAGGCTCATTTCTAAATTTGCATTAACATTATTAACAACTGAAACAAACTCTAAGGGCAGTGATTTGTTCTTGCTGCCTTCAAAATTAGACTTCACTTCATTCTGGAAGATTTTGTAGACAGTGCTTTGTATCCAGTGAGACTGATCCAATAGCCCTCTCTAGCCTAAGAATCAATGAACCCATTAACAACTTGGACAGCACATTAGAGTTAAGACATTATCCTGCAATCAGACAATATTACCTTTTCTGTAGTCCAAATTCATGCACTGCCCTCTTACTCCCTGCCTCTAATTTCAGGTTATCTTCTTGATGAACCAGGCTACTTATCCTGCTGTGTTAACTCACATAACAGCTCAGTACCAGTGGCAGCAATTGCATGTCATGTGCTTCAGCTGGTATTAACCAAAAGGTGAGTGTGAGCGACAGTGAATCTCTAAGAGGTTGGAGAACTTAATATTCCCTGCTGCTTCTGTCTCTGTGAAGATACCAAACCTCTGCTTTTTTTTTTGCTTTTTTTTTTTCCTTAAAACTGAAGAAAGTTGTTACATTTTCTTGTTCACTGCAGTGGAACAAGAAATTATTTTATTTTAGGGAAACTGAAATGATTATGCAAAGACTGCTCACAATTGGTAATATCACCCTGACCATCCAGATCTTTGCTTATCATGCCTTCATGCCCACATTTTTTCATGACACTTCATGTAAATTTCTCTTCTGCATGGCAGGCACTCCCTAATTCTGCTTCAGATCCCTGCTGAATCCTCCTTTCTTAGTGGAATTGTAGAGCAGTGAGTCAAAAGCATTAACTGAAATTTTCTCTGTGGCCACAGAATTGTGCAGGAGGGCTACTCCGTGCCAGTTGCCCTCCCTGAGAAGTCATGTACATCATATATTCCTGAAATTATTCTTGTCTACTTATTCTCTCATAGCCTTTCCCTTCTTTCTCTACACAATTCTACTAATTGTAAATAAGGGTGTCTGTGGAAAATTTGCATATGTATGAAGTTTTTTCTTTGTCATACTTCAAACAAGGAGAAGGAGTATAAACGAGAAGGTCTGAAACTAAAAATCTTAAGGGGAAAATTAAATACTGGCCTATTGAATCTCATTAAACTCAGGAGACATCCTGTTGCTATGGAGAGTTATATGAATCATGCAAACTCGAGTACATACACATGGTCAGCTGGAGAGCTCCCCAGGCTCCATTGGCTTAGCTGCTTCATCCATATGGAGATACCTGCACCGTGGACATCTAATTTGAATTCCTTGCTTATTTTCAGTTGTCATTTTCATTGTATTCTTCACACAATAGCCTTGGCTTCAACAGAAGGCTTGGAAAGTGCCTTCATTCAGGCTAATCTTGGTGACAGACATCCCTGGTGGCAGCTGCCCAAATTAAGGATGCTGATAGATTCAATATTTTCACTTTCAGGATAAGTACTCAGACCATTGTTTTGTAATTAATAAAGGAGCTATAAAACCAATATCTTTTCTTTGAAAGAAAACTTCATCTTTTTGATGCTGTGATTCTGCTGATGTGTATTAGCTGCATGAATGTCTATTCAGTAAAGTCTTCAGTTTGCAGATAAATGGAAAAGCTCTTTTTGGGATCTTCTTACTCTTACTTTTGCCATTTGAAGACACATTCTGTACTCATTTTAAGCACCTAGTGTGTAGAGATGGGTACTAAACCTATTTTGGCATGTCAGATATAAAGTCAATTTAGCCTGATTTTGCACCAGAAGCTAACTCAGTACGAGGATCCAGGAACTATTCTCATTTATAGTTTGTCCCCATTAGTGCCTCATTTTCATGCCCCTCTTTTTTCTGACACTGTTATGAGTCTTCCTAAAGTCTGACTCAGTATCACATTATCTGTCTCTTAATGCATTCTGTAGTGAGCTATTACAATGTCAAGTTTCATGATTTTTTACCTGTGTTTTACATGTTTTTGGACACCAGTCATGGAATCATAGAATGGTTGATGTTGGAAGGGGCCTCTGGAGGCCGTCTTGTCCAATCGCCCTCCTCAAGCAGAGACACCCAGATCCAGCTGTTCAGGACCATTTCCAAACAGTTTTTTAATGTCTTGAAGGAAGGAGACCCTCACAGTAAACAAGTGTTTCCTAATGTTCAGAGAGAATCTGTTATGTTTCTGTTTGTGCATGTTGCCTCTGGTTCTGCCATGGCACACCACTCTGAAAAAGGCCTGCTCTGTTCCCTTTGCACCTTTCCTTTAGGTATTAATTTCTTTTAAGCTTCCCTCTGAGCCTTCTTTTTGCCAAGCTGAGCACTTCCAGCTCTCTCAGTCATTTCTTATAGAGAAGGTATTCCAGTCACCTTGGTAGCCCTTTGATGACTCTCACCAGTGTGCAGATGTGTCCCTTGTATGGAGGAGCACACAAGAGGATGCATCAAACAGTAAGTTCCCATTCATTTTATGCTAGAACAACCCTGAAGGAGTAAGACCTCACCCACCACAAATTGTTCTCTGGAAAGTTTCAGCTCTTTGTTTCTAGAATTCATTGAAGTGGCATTTGTCAAGCTTTTTTCAACTTTAGTTTACTTTATTTTAGTTCATTTCTTTGCTGAATAGTAAATCAGTGTCGGAAAATGTTTGTAAATGTAATGGCAAAAAAGCACATCATTTAATGCAAAAAAATATTAATAGATAATTACTTCAGAAATCAAGTTGGATTTTAGGGCAAAATTGTAAACCATGAGAATAGAGCCTGAATGATTTAGTCGTAACCTCAAAATCTTCTTCTGTAGCTATCACTTTTTCAAAATTCAGTTATTGTTCTTTGGAGGAATTAAGTTTGTGTATATGGTCTTCTATTGTCTTGCCAGATCCCAGTCTAAACAATTTAATTTGCATACCTCAAATTTTCTGCGATGTTTCACATTGTTGCCCATTTCCCTCTCAAAGGCTTTCATAAAAATAAGAAAATTACAAAATCCTGTTAGGTTGTTATTGAAGTCAGTCTAACAGCACTGTTTCAATGATGAAGTAATGCTCTTTTCTGATAAGTATAGATAGAAACATATAGATTTACCAACACATTTTTTATACTTTACCTCTGAAATGCATGAACAGGATGGTCATAATTGGTGAATACTTATCTGCTTCCTGATCTATAAGGCAAGTGAATACATGCTGCCCTCCTATTTCCATCTCCACGTTTTGCCTACTGATTCATTTCTTCAAGACTTACTTTAACAGTCAACACTAGTCTGACAAAGAAGAGGAAATACCAGTGAAAAAATAATATCTAATATTAATAATTTATTTTATTATAGTTTATTGTAACAATTTAAGGTTAAATCTTATCATTTTGGCACATATTATCTCATGTTCTTCTTCCAGTGCCAGCTCTGTTCCTTGTATCTCCTAAAGGCAGTTACAGCTTTTCTCACTGGTGATATAAATTGTTGCAAAATAAATATAAATTTGGGGTTCTGAAAATGGGAAACCTCTCTGAGCATGGAAGGACTCAAATAATCATCATTAGTAAAAACATGTAGAGTTTGATCCTTTTTCCATGGAAGTAAATTGGGTTATAATCTAAGTGATTTCTTAGGCATGCGTCAAGTATAATTTTTTATTTTCACAGCACATAGTGAAGCGAAATGTATTAAATTGATTTCCTCATGTGTTAATTTTTTTCCTAACCAAATACTTCAAATGAAATTAACAAAATTAATATCCCCACAGAGTGACAGGCTTCTCACTCATTGTTTCAAACAGCTATCTGCCTCCTTCCCTCTGGTTTTGCCTGTATCCCAAAAACATCTTCAGTCAATGTAGATAGATTGCCCTGAATGTAATGCAGTGACTCAATCCCACACAGACAGCTCAGAAACACCCTTGAGACTTTCTCCAGAGGACTTCTAGATGTGAGTGGTCTAACTCTGCTGATTATGATTTGTCCCTGGAAATGTCATATTTGAAAGTTCACTGAGTTGGCAAAGACATCCGTGTCTTCGTTAGATTTCATCTGAGGCTGGAAGTGTGGTACATTTGCTATTGTGCTGCAAGTTTAAGGAAGACAGGACCCCATCTCTTGGAAGCATAATGATGAGTCAGACAGAACTTTAAAATTCCTTCTGTGACAAGGGAGAAAATGAGCAGAGAGACAAAAAAATATTTTTTTCATGCCCAAAGCAGTATGCCAAAAAAGGCTCCTAAAGGTTTTTCTAGAAAATTGTTTTCCTTACATCTTCACAGTCAAAGGACGGGAATTGGAAATCAATGATCCATGAAAATATATATTTTTAGAAATGTATTAAACTGCAGGAAGACAGAATTCTGTTGAGATCTGAAATGCTGGTACAGTGGCTTATTTGCAACAGGATGAAACACATTCCTTTCACCTTCCCATTTTGCCACAGTGATGTGTAGGGGCTTTTATACCTAATTTTAAAGATAAGTTGAGCTTATTTTTTGTAATGTAAAAAGTTAAGATAGACTGAGATTAGATCAGTCTATCCCTCCATTATTTTATTGATTAAAATTCTGTACTGAAGGATTTTTCTTGGGGTGATTGGTTTTTTTTCCCCTAGTAATCGCATTTTACTTGCAAATAAAACAATATAAAGGATCATTTCTTGAACAGCTGGAGTACATCTCAGCATATATTTTATCCCAGCCATCCAAGAAGTGCAAACAATTCAGATTCTGAAAACGTACATTGATGTCTGTCAAACTCAACATCTCCTAAGGAAAAAATTATGTGTTGACTGTGATTTTTGATTTTGAGCAGATAACAGATACCAGAAGGGGTGACACTCTCTATGAAACATGAAGTTTACCACTCAGAAGATCTTCATCAAAGACAGTGAGGCAATCAGAAAGCTGTTGGTTATTTTATTAAAGCACAGCAACTTGTCGTTGCATTATATATTCTTGGTATCAGCCTGTGGGTATTCTCTGGAACTATATAAGCACCAGTAACTATCTTTGCTTCACTCTTTATCCTCCTTCCTTTGCAGTTTTTCATAACACAGTCCATCCATTATCCCTCAGGGCATCTTTCTCCTCTACCAGAACCAAGGACAGCATAAAGGCATTCCAGCTCCTAAAGGAAACTATTCTGAGGACTCCAGCCGTACAAATACTCAGGGCTAGCTCTCAGAGGGACGTTGCTGTTTGCAAGCTGTGATTGCTAAGATCCCTGCCATGGGTGCAGAGGCAGCCGAGTGCCTGCGCTCACAGAGAGCAGAGCCAGCTGGGCAGAAGGGCCAGCACGGAGCTGTTTGAAGCAGGCTCTGAGCAATGCTGTCTTATGTCTCATGTGGCTTTACCACTTTGATCTCTGAGAGCTCAGATCCCTACACCACACCTTACTGCTGATAGGCAAGCCCTTGCAAGCCAAGAAAGCACCCTAATTAATAACCAATGAACAATCACTACTAGAAAGAAGTTGACTAATTCAAATATCAAGCCAAGATTTAACAGGAATCCTGGGCAATATTTATTATTTAATAAAAAAAGTTTGTGTCCTTTTTTCTGCCATTGCCTGCAGAAACACATTGTAAACACCTGGCCACATTCTACTTTTTAAAAGTAGATATGACAGAGGTTTATTTTTGAATTTAGCTTCAGTACTGCAAAAGTTGTTCCGTTGCTGCGTTTCATGGCTCATCTCAACTAGAAAATTGTATTAAGAGCAGCTTGGGTGTAGATGAATTTTTAATTCTCTTTTCTCCTTTTCAGGAAAATACATACTGCTGCATGTGATAATGTCTTGCTGCAGAGATATTGGTGCTTCTTCCTGTCTACTACAAAACTGTTACCTGGTAGCACTTGACTCTTTCATTTCACATTTCATGAACTCTTCACAGTCATTTGCATGAACAAGTAATATATCAAAATTTTACTTTCCCAGACAGCCTTCTAAATGAGGAGCTCCTAGTTTATAACTAGACTTATTTTATCTCCTACATGCATGATCTTCTACCCCATTCCTACAGTTCCCAGGGAATCACACATAACTTACTCATCTCCTCATATGCATTAATGTACCCCAACCTTGAGTTAGTAGCAGTTCTATTAGGATAGTCCTGTTTTTTTGGTCCATTTCATTACTAACTCTAAATAAATTCAAACTCAAAGTTGATATTTGAGTGTCTATGTTTACAAGAGCCTTCTAGTCTCATACTTTCTTTGCCAAGACAACCCATTCTTGCTGTTAGCATTCCTAATCAATTTAGATGTGTCGACAACTCCTGTCTTCTCATGTCGATGTATGTTCTATTAAAGCCTCTGTTCAAAATGATCACCATAATAAAACACACTCAGTTATTTGACTCTAATCATATATGTCTTACACAGAGCAGGTACTTCATGATCAACAACATCTCTTTTTAAAAAAAACATTTCAATGGTTTTAGAAACATGAGTGGAAACTATTTTTATTTGTTTTTCAATCTTTTTGTCTAGGGAAATGAGTGTACTAGCTACCAAGAAAGCAATTACCAAGACTTCTAAGGGAGAGAGAAATTAAAAGAATAAATATACAACACCAAAATGATCCAAACGTTCTTCCAATACAAGATTGTCTCAGCTTTAACTCCCAGTGTCCTGGAATTTCACAGCACCATTCTCCCTTGTCTTGAGAAGCTTCTCTTGCTGAGTCTCATTGACTCATTTATGCATTTGTTATTTGTGTTCTGTTTGGAATGGTTATGAAAGTATAAGCCATGGTTACGTTTTTGAGGTATCTATCTGAAGGTTAGTTCCCACAATATACACCAGGCTATTTGATAATAACAAGGAACAAAGTGAAAGCCCTGGCTGTAAAATGTATAATGGTTTGTCTATAAAATGTATAATGGTGTGTGTAAAAAGGGTGTATAAAGTCTGTTAGTAGAGTATCTGAAAAACAACAGAGCCAAAAAAAGCAAAAAAGTAAAAAAACCCTTCATAATAGGGTAGTACAGTATAGGTTAAAAAACAACAAAAAGGCCCCAAACCCTAAACAAGGTGAACAAAGAAAAATCCCAGATATTTTCAGGTGAGGAGACCTTGAGACATTGCTGAAGTCTAGCTCTGCTTGTTACAATTATTTTAGAAATAGCATTTTAGAACCCTGTGACCCAATAATGCTGTTGATGAAAGAACATGTATAAACCAGGAGAATAATCCAGTGCAAGCATGCTACAAAGAATGTGTAGATGAGCTGGCTTTACAAAGAATCAAGATAAAATAATACTGATATTTTCATTTATCTAATTCTTACCAAATGAGAGGTGTGGTCCCTATATAAGTTGCCAGTTTTGATTTATCAAAATACTTACATAATATTAATATTGTTAATTAGATTTTTTTTATTTAATGTGAACATCCTATATTTCCTATAGTATTTTAAACTTGCCTGCCACTGTTTTAGAGAGATGCATCTCCTTAAAAAAGAGGTTTAACTGACCTCTCTCTTTCTAACCCTGAAGAGCCTGGCAGACTGGGAAGATTTGGTATTTAAAGCTGCACTATCTGGTACATATAAATCTTGTATTATCAGGGATGAATCTGTAGGAATAATGCAGAAATTTCACATTCAGAGGAGAGACAAGTAATTTCACTGAAAGGCTGAAGCATTTAAAAAGTAATAAATTATTTTAATAGCTACCTAATGGTAGACATTACAGAGTGTTCTCTAATTATTAATCCACTATAGACATATTCACTGCTCTGAGAAAGAAAGACGTTTTGGTGCATAACTTCCTCCAGTTTGATAAGGTCATAGTTCTTCATTATTTCTGATTTGAGATTTGGCATTGAAGAGGTTGTTTCATGTCTTCTCTGCCTTCTGCTTGGATATTTCAGATTATGTTTATCTTCACCTTGCTTCACTGTGCAGTAAGTCAGATGCTGATATCAGATATCCATTTTTAAGGTCTGTCACCCCTCGAACCTCTGGTACATCAATAATTCCCTTTTTCTTTCTTATCTGTAATTTCATTTCATTCTAGGCTATTCCAAGACTCTGTCTTTTGTCTTTACCTCAAATATTATTTCTGTAACATATATTCAAACTTTTAAAAGATATAACATTCCTTACAAAAAATTCTTTCTTCAAGATTCTTGTTAAGGGTCAGTAAATCTCTAATTTCTGTCCTAATTCCTAATGCAAAACATAAACAGAATTTATGTCTGAGCTTTGGCTCTGTTATGAAAGGCTTCAATAAAGATATCTAAATGCTGTATAGTGCTCAATTGGAGAACAGCACTTGAAATAATCAAGTTTTTTTCAGTTTTATTTTGCTAGTCCCCAAGCCTCCCCATCTCCTCTTTTATGACAATATTTTCTCTCTCTCTCACAGAGGAAGCTGCAACCATCACACAAGAAGAAAACAGGGAAATAAAATACCAGCAATGTTTTGTGAACCATCTTAAAAGCCATGTGTGGTGGGAGGAGTGTGTCAAATTGTTGTTTGTTATTTTCCTATTTTGCGGTAAAGGGTTTTTTACTGCTTGTCTTGTCTAATTTTCTTTGTGAATTGTTCAAGACCATATGTCTCCTTGTACCAGAAATCAGTATGGATTTTACTGCCTGTGCATTATCGTGCACATATATTTAATAGAATCACAGATTCAAAGATTAGTCTGAGTTTGAAAGGGACCCAGAAAGATTACTAAGTTTATTTGCAATATATCAAAAGATCCTGACTTCAGATATTCCAGAGGTGCACCATGAAGTTTTCCCTTCTGCTTAATGATGCAGAAAATTCTCCTCTTTGGACTGAAGAAACTCTCAAGAAGTTGAAAGTTTTGCTGTGAAGGCTCAATCTTTGCATTTAAAATGAATCATTCAATCTCATAAAACAGAAATTTCATTCTGCACAATCTGCCCACTGGTCATCCTGGGAATTCAACTGTTTATGAAGAATTTAGAATGAAGAATTCTGATACTACTACAATTTTATCCTCTTTGTCTAGGAAAATGTCACAGTAAGACTAATTACAACTCTTCATACTTATTCTCCCTATTTCATATCTAATGCCTCCTTCATACATTATATACATATAACAGTTCATCAAAACAGTTTTGTTTGGCTGTTAGGGGAAACTCTTTGTGGGGGAAAAAAAGAGGTAAGTGCTCAGTTTTATCCAGATTTAGAGGAAACAAATATTTTTTATGTGGTAGGTGTTGCTGAAATGGTCTTAGCATGAGGAATCCAAGCTGAAGTGACCTAATTCATAAAGAGGTAAGTCTCCAAATGTTTTAGTAGTCCAGCTCAGAAGAGACCTTTTTAACCTATTCTTTAGAATTTAATAAATTTTAAAATCTAATCTTATTTTTATTTTGAAACTTCTGCATCATTCCCCCACAAAGTTTTCCTTTTTCTTATTAAAGTTTAGTTCTGTTACTAACTGCCACTTTCTATGCAAAACATTACTTCTCCCTCATCAAACTATAGTCCTTCCTCCAGTTATTGCAATTTCACCCAATTTTCCCACAGGATCATTCTTCACCCTGGAGTTTCTCCTCAGCTATATTTCTCTAAATATGGTCATTTGTGTAGTCATTTATTAAAGCTCCATCAAAAGATACTCTGCATGCCTTAATTTTCTCCTAGGTTTTCTTGCACAAACAAGCACCCATTTTTCCCCCCTTCAATATAAGTAATGTTTCATAAAAAATAAATATATTCCAAAGTTCCTTAAAATAAATAACACATAGTAGGAAAATATAGGAGTTGTTGACTCATTTCACAAGTGCTACCTGGCCTTCAAGATGCAGATATTTCCTTATCTGTTCTGCTGGCAACTTTTGGCAAAGTTGCAAACTACTTCCATGTAGATTATGAGTAGACTAAGAAATACACGAGATCTAGTACAGTAGGTTCAAATTTGCAAATTCAGCCTGAGGCTTAGAAGATTTCTTGCAAAGGATCTTCGTACTCAAGGAGAGGAGCAAGTTTTTTGTCAAGGCTGCATTGGGCCTGGGGTGGTCAATGAGACAAGAGCAGTTTGTTGGTTGCAGTAAAGTTGTTTATTGCTGGAATACATCAGTCTCAAAGGCTAAGAGTTTAAGGTGTTAAAGTCTGTGCTGAGGAGGGAAAAAGACTCTCCTATCTCCTCCACGTGCTCTTCATAAGGTTTTCCCTCACTAGCCAACCCACCCTTTTTATTACTATTACCTTAATTACTCACAGCTGTGACCCATTAAGTGCAAGGCTGTTCCTCTTCCTTGGTACTTAGTACACCTGTAACTTATCAGGGGGCAGGTCACATGGTAAGGTAAGTAGAGCTCTACCAGTGTTTTCTGGGTTTCTTCTTTTAAACAATTTCGTAGCCAGTTTCCATCCATAAGTGGCACATGGTAAGGTAAGTAGAGCTCAACCAGTGTTTTCTGGGTTTCTTCTTTTAAACAATTTCGTAGCCAGTTTCCATCCATAAGTGGCAACTGTGGAAAAGTATTTTTTTATATTTAGGAAAGATTTTCTTAATTATATCTTACCCTTTATCCAAAGTGAAGGAAACTTAAGTATTTAGTAGGGCTATTCCTTTTGCAGACTAAACACTGGAATATTTTTAAAAGTCTTGGTTCTCTTTTCTTTGAAGAAATAGATCTTAAGAGGAAAGAGGATAAGCCAGAGTAGAGCTAGAAATGAATTGGGGTGAGGAAGAAAAAAATTAATAGTGGGCTTTATAAGTTTGAAGACTTTATTGATTATTCCTCCATTCTTCTAAAATGCTACAGCCTTTCTGTCACTCCCAGGAATAGTGGGAAACAGCCAGCAAATATCAGATAGTTACCAAATCACAGTATTGGTGAGGTTTTTAATTTCAGATGTCTGTTGGGGAACTGCTCCCAGGCACTGTCACAAACATGTAGTAATCTGACTGCTTGTGCAGGTACAGAACTGTGCCTTACCCTTAGCTAATAGGGCTCCTCAACTCACCTGGCTCCCAGCCCTGTAATGCATCCTTCATGTGTGAAACCCTCTGCTGTGGAGGTGTGTAGGACTCACATCTTTACAAGTATCTCCCCAAGCATGGAACGCCTCTGCCCATGAGAAAACTTCCTGGTGCCATTAGTTCAGCATCTCTGTTGCAGGCCAGCAATAGCTCTTCCGTACAGAGCTCAGCTTGCCCATGGATGGTTAGCTAGGAAACGTTGACATTGGGAAGAGTGGGCAGTGTTTGTACAGAGTGCTGTCTTGGTGAAGAGCAATAAGATATTAGTGTTTCTACAGATTGAGAGTAAGGCCTCTTTTCACTGCAAAATGATTTAGAATGTGTTTGCCTCTGTGAATTGAATCAAGGAAATTGCTGCAATATAGAAAATCCTGCCTTTCTCCAGACATTACCCACCCATATCAGTAACTGGCTTAGGTTCATTAAAGGAGTCTCAAAGAGCCCCACAGCAAAAGCAAATACATCTGCCTCGCTCAGGGGCTGAAAAAGGAGGAAGAGGAATAACATAGACATCATGCTAGGAATACCTAATGATAAATAACACCCATGAATTTTGGCCCTCACCATGTATATTTTATTGGTAAAAACAATAAATTTTATCTGGCATTTTGCCTGCATGCTCAGAGGTTGAGGTTATTGGCCTGCGCAGCTACGTGAGCTTGCTCCCTGGTGTGACAGAGCCTGACAAGGAGCACACCAAGACTGCAAGCCACAGACCAGCCCCAAGCTGCAGCCACACTCCCCCTCCACCGTGGACCCTGCTGTGCAGCTGGAGCAGCCACAGCTACAGAAGCACTGCTTCAGCACATATGTCAGTGTGCAAAAGGCTATTAGATAGTCTCAGCAGGACATGAAACACAGAGCGAGCAGTCCTAAGTCCTGCCACATATCAACAGATAGAGCTTCAGGCTAGATCACAAACAGCAAATAACAGATTTTCTTTCTTTTTCAACATTTTTATACATGTTTCACCAAACATTCATGCATCGCCCTGACGTTATCTATCAAAAGCAAACACTCACTGAAGATGAGCATTTTATTTATACTGTAAGCACCCTTAAGTTTGCATGAGTACATTTAATGAGCCATCAGAAAATCCACAGCATTCTAAGACTACTTTTTACATAAACTGAGGCCACATTATTTTATCACTAATCCCTTCTCCATCTGTTGACACACTCAAATTGAGGAATGCATCAGAAATTAAGAAACAAACATTCTTCCCTCTTGTTCTCTTCGAAAAACCTGATAGTGCCAACTTGATCCATCAGGAGATCAGGGGCTTCTAATTCTGTGAGCCACCCTCCAGAGTCGGTGGGAATGGGTTTACTGGTGGAGCAAATCACCAGTCAGCATCAGCAAAGGTGGCAGAATTATGCCATAAACAACTTGTACAAGTGTCTTTTGCGGGGACATATGACTGCTGAGTCCCATACTAATGGTGCTGATTTGGAACTGATGGTAAATTTTGCTTTTTCAAGGTTAAGCTCTCTAAATGACTACTTCTACAAAATCTTTTACTTCTTGCTATGTATTTTTCATAGTATTTTCTTTTCAGAAATTGAGGAAGTAGGAATCTCTGGCGATGGTGAACAATTTCTTTGTCTGCTCCTTGGCTGTGCAACCACTATGATGGCTCTGGCTGTAACTGAGGTGACTTCTCCAGTTTTCAGCAGAATGCTCCCTCTTTTCTGGAATGCAATGATACTAAGACAGCACTTTATGCACATCATAGGTCTCCAGGTGCTCCTTCACAGAATCATGCTCTGGGAAGTATTGTCCTTCTGTTAGGGTCACTGTGTTTGCCAGTTTTAGTATCAGTTGTGCCCACTAAGTACAACACAAATAGTTTTTACAATGTCTTATCCACCAGAAACACCCTCGGTGAAGCAGTTTGTCCTAACTTGTTTTACTCACAGGGAGACAGAGAAAGCACAAGGCCATGCCATTGCTCTGTTTTATGCTTAGAGCAGTAGATTTCATATCATGGTTAAAAAAACCCAGCAGTCTGGGATCTGTGCTGAAGGCACTGTGCAATAGGCAATGGAGGCTGCATTTCAGCACATCCATTAGATCATCATAATCCAGCACTTCCAGACAAAATCCAAACAAAAGCAGCCTAGCCACTCCTTCCTGTCTCCGAATTAGCTTTCGCATTGTCCTGGCCCAAATGTTTATGTGGGTACTTGGTAAGTCAAAATGAGGAGCTGCCCTGACTGATTTGCTCTAGGAAGCTTGCTTTTCAGCCAGATTGGTACTCTGGTCCAGTTCAATTAGTAGTTATAAAAATGGACATGCTGACTTAAATTTTTCATCAAACAGTAGATTTAAAAACCCCCCAAAAGAGTCTGGTGTCAGTAGATTAAAATTCACCAAGTAGAAATTCATATACCCCAGCTTGCCATATCTAGAACCTGTATATGGAAAATATTGTAGACCATGAAAATAGAAAACATGATGTGCACTCATCTGCAAGTGCAGTCAGTTTTGTGATCAGGGACCTGCTCCTAGCAGGGAAGATGGGAACTGATGGCAGTGACAGCTCAGAATGAGCTAGTTACTGCCTGACATGCTAATTATCTCCCACAGACAGTTTGCTTTGAGAAGATAAATTAGTCAGTAACCAGCAACCCGGGGTGATAACAGCCCTGTCTGTTGGTTTTTGTTGTGATTTAACCCCATCCAGGAGCTCAGTCCCACCCATCCACTGCCCCATTCCCCCATTGTGGGATAGGAAGAGAATCAGGAGGGTAAAAGTCAGAAAACTCATGGGTAAAGATATAAATAAAGATATTTTAATAAGGAATGTAAAAGCTGCATGCACAAGCAAAGCAAAATAAGGAGCTTATTCAGTGCTTCCCATGGGCAGGCAGGTGTTCAGTGATCTCCAGGAAAGTTGTGCTCCATCACATGTAAGCATGACTTGAGAAGAAAAATGCCACGGCTCTGAACACCTGCCTCCTTCCTCCTATTTCCCCCCTCTTTATAGCTGAACATGATGCTGTGTAGTTATGGGATATCCCTCTGGTCAGCTGGGGTCCAACTGCTTGTGCACCCCAGCCTCCTCACTGTTGGGATGGCATGAGTGGCAGAAAAGGCCTTGGCTCTGTGTGAGCACTGCTTAGCAGTAACTAAACCATCCCTTGGTTGTCAATGCTGTTTTTAGTCCAAACTTAATACAAAGCCCAACAACAGCTACTATGAGAAATATTAACTCCACACAGCCAAAACCAGCACACTGTAAGGCTCCCAAGTGACTCTCTGTGGAGGTGGAGCCTTGTCTAGGGAGTAATCACATGTGCTGCACCAGTCTGTCTAGAGGGCCATTCAGAAGGTTAATCTTGTCATGGAGCCTTTTAGTGCTCCCAAGGGACATTTTTGCCCATAACTGCTGCCAGCACCCTTGGCTTGTGGCTAAAGAGAGGCATTGCCCTTCAGGGATATGTGTGGGTAGAGTCCTGTGAGCATCAGGACTGTGGGTTCAGCCCTCATCTCCTTGATACTCAGAAATCAAAACTTTGGACTCGTCTATTCTGGAGTCAGCCACAGCTGGGTCCTGCTAAATCTTTGGTAATAGTTGTTTTTTACCTTTGTTTCCTGGGATAACCTTTTAATGAAGAGAATACTGTTCAGATGAGATTGCCTGCTGCCAGAACTGTGAGTGGAAATATCAACCATGCTCTTCCACCGTTACTTCATTTCCCTCTCTCTTCCCTGTTGATTAAATGTCAGTTTCTTTCTTTGTTCTCTTCCCAAAGAAGTTAGTTCTCTCCTCCAGCTGCAGCCGATCTCCTTAGCAACACAAAGCAATGCTGCCCAGTGGTTTCACAAACCTTTCCAGCACATTACTCCTTCCCCTGCTGCCTCCCCAGTGCTGCATGTGGCAGCTCACAGAAAAGACCAGGCATTTCCCTTTTATGATATACCATGGATATGTCACCACAGGACCCAGATGGCTAAACAGATGAGAAAAGTGAAGCAGTGACTGCCCAGGAAATTTTGGTATAATGCTGCTTGAAGAGCAGGGGCCAAATTAAGCATTAAACATGAAAGTGCATATAAAAGCCTGCAGCCTCTTTAAAGTATAATCTTTAAAACTACCATTTTGATGAAAATTTCCCTTTAATGAAAATTTCTCTTTTTATAGTGCACCTCTCCTATTGTGGCTTAAGCTTAGCAACATTTCCTAAAGCTAATCTTAGCAAAAAATTTACAGTGAGAAATTTCACTTAATTTCACTTCTGTGCTTGTGTGGAGCAGTTGGGCCAAGGTCCAAAGAGCACTTAACAGCTTTCAGAGACATGTGAGTGAAACTCACATAACCTGAGTGATCCCAAATATTCCACTTTCCTCACCAGGGTATACTAGAAACTGCCCTGAAATACCAAAGCATTGCCCGTGCAATTGAAACATCGCATTTGCACTCTACCCAGAGGAATTCTGGGGTTTTTTTGCATGAGCTAAGTAAGTATACAATGGCATTCTCAGGTGGGCCTCTGGTTCTGGGATTAAGTTTTCATATTTTTTTTAGGATTATTCATCATTCAAAGCACAATCTCTTGTTTCATGTTATGTCTTGAGAAGAGGGTGTATGCTTCTCACATCATACTAGGCTGTGAGGAGCCCAGCTTCAGAATTTGGGAGGCCTGGCTTCTTAACTGTAACCACAATCTCAACCAGTAAGAATCTTTGTCATGCCAAGATATTTAGAGAAAGAAACATCTTCTAGCTCCCACTAGAGTGTGGTTATTTTGCAAAAAAAAAAAAAAAAAATATCCTGCATGGAGTCTCTCCGTGTTTTCCCGGTCTTCGGGCAGCTCCAGCACCTAGGGCAGGCACTGCCTCCCCCCGGGATCGCCGTGTGTTTCCGGGCTCGGCTCCATGCTGCAGTCCGGGCGGGGGTGCCAGCGGATTCTCGCCACTGCGAGCAAGAGACACCGGTAAAGAGTGAAGGAACGTCCGTATTCCCCGTGCTTGCAAGGCTGAAAGTCTTTTATTGCCGCGAGGATCTGTGCCAAGGCACCGCGACCCGCTCCCAGCTTGCGCGTGAGGAAACACGGCCTCGGGCACCCCGAAGCACGGGATTATATCAAGGAGAGCAGGGGCCCTCCCGCCCAATGGGGGCAGGCGCCGTGGCGATGACATGGGCCACGGCGCCCAACGGGGACACGGCCGGGGCGGACCCCGGGCTCTGGGGCGGACGGGGGATGGGAATTCAGAGTGAGGGGCACTGAACCCTCCGGGCAGGACGGGGAGTGGTCACAGGAGTGGCTCTAACAGCCAGGGATGCGGAGTCAACAGCTGCGGGGGGAAAAAGGGGAACAAACACAGGGGGTGTGCAGGGGTACACAGAACACAGCTCACTAACAGATCAGAACCCCTAACCTAAACCCCAAACCGCGATACAACAATCCTGTGTCTGGAAGGAGAAGAGCTGAGGTACAAGGAAGAGCCCAAATAAGACACTCAGCTAAGAATATAAACAGCTTACCTAGGTTTTAAGTAGAGTCCCACATCTCAGCTGTCACCAGCCATTTCACAAATCAATTAAGTCTATTTTCTCTGAAACCCAATCACTGCCTGGGAATCCCTGCCTTTTCCTGTGTGTTGGAAAAAACTCCAACAAACAAATCCTTATAGAATAGTTGAAACAAGGTGAGGTTTTAATAACTGGAAGTGACACTTTGTAATTGGAACACTTTAGAAATACTGATGAAGGGTTTCAGTAAGCATAGCACCTACAGAAGAACGATCTCATCTCATCTCATGCTGGTAAAATCTCCATGGATTTTCTCAGGAAACCAATGCAGCTGGCATCCTACTCCAATCATTTTATGCAAGATGGTTTCAGTAGGGAAATGAAAGATAGCTTCTTTAATTTAAACAATAGGGGTGGAGATTATTTTTTTCCTAATTAGGCGAGGTGTTATTTTGTAAAGATTTAATATTGATATATTCTATATACTTTAAATACAGAAATATGTGATATAGTAGATTATCTAATCACTCTTCTTGGTTTTCTCTTGCACATAATTTATACATTAATATACTTTAAATTTCTACTATTAGCAGAACAGAAGGAGTTTTTGTTATACTTCTGCAGTGTTTCATGCAGCACACAATGGAATGGGTGAGTGTTGTGCAAACCAAGACCATGGAAGGCAGCATACTGTGGCATATGACATGCTCAACACTGATACTCAAAAAGATTACAAGTTCCTACTCACTTATTCAGTTGTGGGTTACATCAGAAACTTGATTCCTTGCAATAATAAACACAGCAAGTTGTCAGAGAAAGAGCTGCACATTGTCATTTTTTTCAGCTCAGCTTTGTGCACTACTTAGGTCTTTATTGCAAAATCAGAAAAATAACTAGATATTGGAAGAGCAAGAATGATTTGATCTGCATTCAGGGAAAATCTTAGTGATAGGAGGTGATTGTAATATGCATATTTTGGGAAAATGTTGTCTAGTAGTCGGGATCCACTTATGTAAAGATAGTTCCTCATAGAAATTATGCTGCAGAAATCAAGAAAAAACAGTGTTTAAATACCCTTTGTTTGTACTGTACTTTTTAAGTATTAGTCAGTAAACGCGTCCTTCACTAATGATTGCAGCCATTCTTACATACTGGAAGGAAATTATTTTGTAGTATTGTGAAAGGTTAAAATGAAAACCAAAGAGACTTGCATGGCACAATCCAGTTCCAATGAATTTCATAGAAAGAGGTATGCATTATGGCAAGAAAACATATAGGAATTAGTAGGATTTAAAGGGAGCAAGAGGAGTAAAGAGACAAGTAAGTCTCTGCAAAGAAGTGTACATCATACACTTGGAGTGTATGAGGAGGAGGACTATATTGTCTGAGTCAGAGGACCATATTGAATTCGAGGGCAATTAACTTCCATACGGGCCTATAGAAAATTTAGGAGACTGAAGTCAGAGGAAATGAGTGTCTTCTTTCCATGAATCTTTGAAAGGTGAATGTCCTAGGGATAAATCCTTTCTTACCTGCTTTCTTTCCACCTACCATTTTCTCTGCCTCCAGTCAGTCACACAGGTATTAATTGACAGGCAAAGAGGAAATGTTATGGTCTTTCCTCTCTACAACACCCAGGTAATACAATATAAGCATGGACAACACCTTTCCCTTTTCCAAATCAGCACTGGGGCTGGCCATAGTGATTTTCAGAACTGGACAGGTTTCTGTAGGCAGAGTTTAAGACTTCACTGTCTGGCAGACTTTATTATAAAGCAGGACTGCCTGTTCTGCCAGTGGCAGTATCTCAAGAAACCTTTCCAGGAATGACATTATCTGCAACACAGAAAGTATAACCTGCTGAGGCTCAAGGCACTGAGTCGGTTCATAGCATGCAATATTGAAGAAGTGATAATGAGAAACTGTACATGAGGGACTGATTATTTTCTGGTACTGCTAATTAGGGATCTTAGTAAACAAATGTCATCAAGCCTCCTGCTAAACGCATTTCCTTAAAAGTATTTTTTTAAATAAAAGAGAAAAGAAAAGATTGTGTAGATAATTTTGTCCAAATATGAAGCTGCAAAAGATGAGGCTTTACAAGTTTGTTTTCTATTTAATTATAATTAATTATAACATGCTTTTAATGAAAATAAATATTTGAATATCCTATGATTTTAAGGAATTATAGTTTTATCCACTGAAAGTTGGTGAGAGACACATCACAGTGGAACAGTGCAGTGCATTGTAAAATCAAACCTATAAGTTGTCAAGTCTTGTTTGCTTCAAATTTATATAAATAATTCCATCTTTCTGAAAAAAAAATCACAGTCAAAAGTCAGTGCTTTCTATATATAACATTTTTGGGTTTACATAGTCCATTTATCAATTTTAACAGTCTAAAGCAAGTGTCTTCCATAAAGTATTATTTTTGTATTATGGTGTCTATAATATCTATAAATTTTTAGACACAATTTAATTTTTTTTTGCATAGACTAATATTTTCTGTGTATATAAAATTCAATGCAGTAAACCAGAGTATATGATAAGTAAATTATGTATTCATATATAAGAAGCAGTCTCTGTCTTTTCTGAATAAAACTCAAAAGGCATATCCACTGCATAGCTGATATTAATCTTGTGATTTCCCATAAGATTTTAGTACAAGTGTGTCTTAGCTCAGTTAATAATTCACGTTCCCTTGGGTTTCTAGGATGAGTTGTTTCATAATTGAAAAAATGCAGATGAGCTTAACAACAAACAGCAAGTACAGGTGCTGTCATTTTCATAATTCTTTAGGAAAGACACTATCACATTAAACAAAGAACAAGGGCTTCAGTTTTATCCAAGTAGCTAATCTCCATAATCCATCCATTCAGTTTATCTCCATCTCTATAAATTAAAACAGAAAATAACTGGGCACAAGTCTTTTAAGCATTACAGGCTAGATGAAAAAAATGTATCAATTTAAAGACCTTATTCACAAATCTTGTTTCTCAAGTTTTTAATTTAATGTCACGCATAAAATGAGATAAATTGAATACATTTTCAAGTATGAAATATTTAGAGGTTAGTTCAGTTAGTGGCTTCCTTGTTAAAAGGTAGGTGGTGTTACTCCTAAAGTATGCAGTGAAGGACGGTGTTACCCACACTTAAATAGCCTGGAATTCCAGTTTAATACAATACTGTTAATTGATGCTGTCATCAACAAGATACTTAAACAAATTTCAGAGAGGTAGTTAGAAGAATTTATACACCATATTAATGGTAATAAAAGTAATAGTAATAAAGATTCTAAGTAAAAAGCATACACAGAGAAAGAATGAAAACTGCAAGCCACCAGCTGGTTACTTGCTTTATGATGTAACCCAAAGATTTTCACTGACATTACTTTGCCTTTCCCTAGCTCCTTTTCTGAAGAGCTGTTGGGCCACAGAGCAGCACAGGCAGATATTTCATATCAGATTGTGGAGCTGCTAAGCAAATCTGTAATTACCAGATTTTTTCTGATTTCGTGGAGGAAGAGTGACAGGTCTTACAAAGTGATATAAATCCTATGGAAGGTAGTATTTATAGCCCCACATAATTTTAAGCCAGGATTCTGGCTTATTTCCATAGTTGAGACTCTTATCACTTTTGCAGTCCTATTCTTTCCAAATACAAAAGGAGAAATATGTTGAAATAGGTCTCTCAGAGAAAAAAAAATATGGTGCAGAAATAGTGAGGGAAAGTCAGTAAGCAATCTGATGCCATGTCTTTACTAAAAAGCTTTAATAGCAGCATTATTAATGACATCTATTTTCTGAGTATATCTGTTTAATATTTATATTCTTTGAAAATATCTGTCTTCAAACATTTTCTTCCACCTGTTGAAGCAGGGACCAAAAATAAAAAGGTGAGCTGGACAGGAACAAACGCAGATCCAAACCAATATGGTTAATCCGACGTTCTCCCTTTATTGTTTACAGAAGTAGTTTTTATACACTTCCAGATAGTTTACAATCGTGAGCACACTCTCATTGGCAAGCAAACATTGTTTGTTCCTGTCTTAAGGCGGCTAAAGTTTCACACTGCAGACCTATACTAATTCACACCTAGATAGCTCAGTACGCTGTGTTATACCTTTACATAATTTCTGACTGCGCCACAAATTATTCTTAACTGCGCCACAGGCTCCAAGGCCTCACCGAGGCCCACATCTGAGGCCTAGGCTGGGGTAGCTCAACCTTCACTTTAAACATATAAATCACGCACATCCAGATCGTCACCCATTTCTCTCAGAAATTGCTCTACAACCTGTACTTGTGTAGTACACAAGTCACATACACTTAGAAGATACAGTTTACTGTGTGGTAGAGAGTCATCCCTTGTTCATCATTGGGCTCTATGTCTTGAAACATGGTGCCATGTCAACATTACTTTCAGGGAACTGTGAAACTTTGTGTTCTATTTCCTACCACATTGTGATCTCCACTTTTCTGTATTTCTTTAGAAAGTCCTGCTGCTTTACACCAAATCATTTTCTCAGTGTCAGTCTGTCACTTGCTTGCTGTGTTCATGGCTGAGTCAATGCTGAGGATACTCCTGGATTTTTCAGATGTACAGTACCTGACATTGTCAAGCTATGAAACTTTAACTATTATCTTAGAGGTTGTCTGTCATGTTGCATCCTACTGATCAATCAAGATACCCAATTTTCAGATTACTTAAGTTCTGTAACTACCTGGTAATCATGCTACAGACTAAGATGGGAAAAAATATATTTTGTAAAAGATGCAACCACAGTGGAAGCATAAAAATGCACGTTGCTGTCAGGGAGTAGGCGAGCAGTTTAGAATTGGTTAATCCTTGAAAACTGGGGTAAAGTCAAAAGGCAATTGGTATCACTCCTTCAAAAATTCTGCTTCTGGACCGAAAACAATGCAAAATCAGTGGTGTCATTTAAAGATGGAAAATTCTAAAACCTGATACCCAGGGCTTTCACCTGGTGGAGTAAAAAGATAGAGACTGTCCCTACTTCATGCTGCTGATATTGTTTTTGCTCTATGTAAGTGTTCACTGCATGGGATGGAGACAGATAGTATCCCAAAGGTAGAATGTAAGACTCTCCCTGTGAGGATCTTAACCTCCAACTTTGAGTCCCACATGTCTTTATTTGAAGCTACAGGGAAATGCCACAGCCATTATCTGCTAAGGCCAGGAAGAACCAAGATTGGAATGATCAAATGTAATAGAAAAACAGAAGCCTTAGGACTATTCTGAAAATAATTTATACTATGGCCAAAGACAGACAACTAGAGTTTGACAAGTGACTGCAAACTATGGAAAAAGAGAGTGAGTTTCTATCTTTATCCTTCTCAGTATCATATATGCAGATTAGCTTCTTCCACTAATTTGTTTTTTTTTTTCTCTCTGTAGTTGACATAGCTTTGCAGTGAAAAAAGTGAAATCAACATATAGTGTGGAATCATAAGAATGCAATTTTCACCAAATGAAAAAAAAAGGTTTAAAAAACTTGTTCTCAAAATTATTATTTTAATGAAACCACAATTGAATTGTTTGTTAGCTAATTCAAGTAAACAGAATGAAACAGGGAAATGTAGTTTGAGCAGCTATTTCAAGTTTCATGACACACTCTTTCTAAATTATGCTTATAATAATTATATACATATTTTTTAAAAACCAAACAAACCTGATTCCAGACTTTTCATAATAGCTTACATTTTTGATGGATACAAAGAAAAGGTCATGTTTCAATCTCTGTTGAAGAGAGGTTTTCTAGTGCATCCTTTATTCTAATGAAACTCCTACAGAAATGAGGGAGAAGTATAGACACGTGATTTGTCTAGACCACTGTTTAGCTAAGTAACTGGAAAACAAAATAAATATCCAGCATCATTTTCCCTAGAGTTCAGGTGCTGGAGTGCACACTTATCCAGGGGAGGTCTTGATGGAAGTCACCGGGTACATCTTGTCTTGTACTCAATGAAGTGCAGCAAAACAAACCACTACAGGAGAAAACGTGGTACACTTCTGTCACAGAGTAAGAGGAACAAGGCAAAATGAAAATGTAGAATGGGGGAGATGATCACATTTTACTAATTTCTGTAACTGATGTGCCACCATGGCAACATGAACAATAAGCAGGTACTCTCAATTAAGGTAATACTGCTGCCTAAGACAGAGCTGCATCTAAAATACTGAAGATAAGTACTTGAAAGCATTCCTATACCTGAAACAGTTCAGAATAAACTTGAAGAGGAGTTCAGATTGTTTTATACACCAGCAATACTTTGAACTGGATCCTGAAAGTAACTTCACACACTAAGACTTTTACTAGGAAGCTACAAAGGTATACCTCAAGTATGGTGACATGGTGAAGGTTTCTGCTTTGTGCAGTAATGAATGATTCTGATAAAACTGGTAGCAAACCATATTTTTCACAGGAACTACTGCTTTCTTCTTCAATGTTATGGAAATTTTTCAGGTTAGCAGGCTGGGAAGGTATATCTCTATATTCTCTAGCACAATGCAGTATTGTGCAGAGAAACCCAAGCTGAGCCAGCTACTTCCTCACGGAGGTCTAGGAAAAAAAAGAGCAAATGTGTGTGTCTCAAACTTTGAGAGCCAGATAGGTGTGGAGCCAAGCAAGTATTGGTAACAACCCACTGTCAGAAAGAACAGGATGTGGCTGAAGAAGGGAGCCATACAGAGGTAGGGCAACACTTTTCTGAGATAAACATCCTTGTTCTGGCCCCTGGAGGTGACCATAGCACAGTACAGTGTGAGCGCAGAAATGAGGTGAAGAAGTGGCTACAGGTGGATCAAGATCATCAATGATCCTAAAATTCTTCTGACTCATTTTCAGAAATGTTTGGAAGAACAAGCTGCACATGATAACTAATTTGCATGGAAAGCAAGAAACTTATCTCCAGGATGGGGAAGATTATAAATAAAAAAGTAGTCCCACAAAGCCCAAGGGTTGTTTCCAGGATCCTGAACACTTCAGCACCTGGACTGACACTGGATCTAAGACTGATGTATTTTCCCTCCCTCCCTCCCTTTCATGCTTTCCCTTATTCAAAATCCACTGCTGTGTGCTTAAACTGGAAGATAAGGCACTAATTTATACCAATTTCTATGCCAAGTGTTTACTAATAAAACTTTCTAAGTTTTTGTGGACCCTCTGACTTTTGTCATTCTTTTTCAAACATAGGCATCTAAGAATTTTGGGTGCTCCCTTCCCCTTAGAAGTGGGTTGCCACACTTGTTTACCAGTTGCTATGTTAACATGGCTTTTCACTTAATTATTCATTCTGATGAACTACAAGGAGTGGGAAAACCTTTGAAGATTACCGGTCAAAAGGTGACAATTTCAAAAAGGAAAAATAAAAAGCTAGGAAAGATCAAGCAGCACAGTGAGCTGGTTTCCATCAAGATTTCTTATGAAGCATTCGACCACTAAAGATAAATATGGAGTAATTTCAGTAACACACGTATCAGTTGGAGTGCAGCAGCATGTAATGAATTAGGAAATTAGGCTGTTCTCTTTTCCTTAAAAGCTTGGAAATTGCCTTGTGATGTTGTATATTACAGTTTGTAATTCAGTACAGATTTACTTGGGCCCATCTTATTTTAAGTATGAAGTTAATTTCCACTATTGCTGAATGATAGAGTACCTTTGGGAATGCAGGTTAATACCACATGCATACTAGAGTTTGTTATGGTCATTTTTATTATACTGGAGACCAAGTGAATCCAAATGTTAAGTTTGACTTAACTGTGACAACAGAGAATGATGTTTTTATAAATATGCCTCCTACATGCTGTTAAGTAAAGACATAATCAAATTTCCACCCACTGTGAGCAGGATTTCTTTTATTAGTTGCAGATGTTATTAAAGAGTTAATAGGTGATAATTGCCACCTGCAGCAATTTAGGGTTTTCATAATTAAGATTACATTCCCCTTATACTCAATGGAGAGAAATAGTCTGACTAACCTTTGACCATATGAGTTGTTGAGGTGACTGGGCTGGAAGGAGATACCTGTGTTGTAGATCAGGATTCAAAAAATCTGCAGGTTCAGCAGCTGAATCTTCCCTGATCTACCTGTTCCTGCCCATTCTATCTTTTTCATTGAGCAACAACCTTCTCCACTATTTGCAATATTTACATCTATAGTTTTTTTGCTGTATTCTGCAAGATAATCTTCATCTTTATGCCTTCACTGCAGTAGAAAGCAAAGGTAATGGGATGAAAAAAAAAAGGATCTTGTTTTTATTAGACAGCACTACCAGTCATCTTTTTAAAGATAGTTCTTCCTTTTTGCTCATGGTTATCCACTCATGTGAATCAGCTAACACCATATCAACCTTACACAAATCCTCAGCCCCATATATTCACCTGACTCATGTGAGCAGATACCCAGACTGAAAAAAATAGCTCTCTTTAAAGCTGTCACTTGCCAGTGAACTGAAACACATGGGATCACATCTGCAGCACTTCTGCCAATCCCCGCTTCCCCTGCAGCAAATTATACACATATTCATAGACACTCCAGAGGATTTATCAGCTCATAATGTGCGTTTTCCTGGAATGAAGGAGCGAGCTATAAAGTTTTTCTTAAGAGAATGATGACTTTTCCCCCTTGTTTTCCTTGTTTCTGCTGCTCAGTGTGCCACACTGCATCAGTTATAGAGACAATTTCAACAATCCATGCTTAACAATAAAGCTGTTTGATGTGCTCCAAGACCTGGTTTGAAATTATTTCACAGACAAACTCTGCAGAAAACTGAGGCTGTGTTTGCTATGGCAGATGTGTGTATCACTGCTACCAGTGCAATGTATTGGTGCAATGCAGGAGACCTCCACCCTACAAAATCCCAGAGGGAGAGATTCAGTGTTCCTGGCATGGGTGGCTAAATGACTCTGCAAGATTTATTTACCAACAACCTAATCAACAAAGACATTGTATTTCTCTTAAGGTATATGTGCTTTCTGGTTTGATTTTACAAATACTGTGTTATTACCCCAGTCTTTTCACCAAACTGCTAAAATATATTGAGTGAAGTTACAATTCTCAGTAAAGACTATGAAAGAAATTAATTTGATTTTATGAAATTCAAATTCAGCCCACATAAGCCCGAACATTTACAACAATTCAAATTGGAGTCATTGCAGTTTTAATTCCTTCATCTTCACTTTCTGTCACAACAAATTAAGTTAGATTTGCTGTTTTGAGGTTGTTATGGCTGTCTGTGTTCTTGTTATTTAAATTAAGGACCTTTCTAATCCATGGCATCATATCTAACAACCTCAGAAATAAGTTATGACATCAATAGGATTAAGCTTTTATGAAAATGATGGCAAGCCACAATCAATAAAGCATTCCATAATGTTATCAGCTAAAGGGAAGAAATATGAGAAATACTTGGGAACTTAAACATACACCAGATCAGAGTTATAGGAATATATATGTTTATATATTGGAGTTTTTTGAGGTTACAATTATAACGAACACCTAATAAATTATTAATGGATTGATATATCCAAGAAATTACATATCTTTTTATAATAACTGCAAAAAGATAAATATTCCATCAGAAATATTAATCATTCAATCTATAGTGCCTGTATGGTTTGTTCTGACCTTGATTTTTGTATTCCTTAGATGTACAGGGTCAGAAAAGTATGTTATGGTTCCTACTCATTATCTGGTTAATTAGCTTCCCAAAATTTCTGAAGAACATATCTGAATTTGTGTTTTCTGTGATTTCTTCCAAAATATGAAAAAAAAATCATTTTTACAGTGCTCTCATCAGTAAAAAAAAAATCATTGAATAATTAACTGTGCTCTTTTAAAATGTATTTCCTTCTTCTTTTATTCATATTCAGCCTTCTAGCACTGTTGGCACTGAACAAACTGTCTGGACTTTATCTGGCAGTTTTGTGATATGTATAACACCACTACATTTCATCAGCAAGCACAATGACAGATCAGGCGTCCTTTGCTTGTGGTTATGTGTCAGTGCTCAAATGATGGGTAATTACCAGGGACAGACCCAACACTGAAATGGGAGGAATCAAGGGTCAGGAGAAGAGATGGAAGTAGCGGTGCAGGGTATTCAAGGCAGTGAGCATAGAGATAAGCAGCAAAAACAATCCGTACATCAGCCACGTTTTTTGGGTTTTCGGTTGTTTTTGGGGTTTTTTGGGAGATCCAGTATCATAAACTAGAAGCTGCTCATTCTGCTCATATTTTGTGGTTTGTGGTTCTGAAATTTTTTGACAAGGGGAAATCATCACTTTATTCTTGCCTGTGTAACTGGCAGCAATTAGCTGCAGCTGAGTGAGAGACCACGGGCAGAGGCAATTGGGAAACTTGTCAAAGAGATCTTTCCATTGATAGTGAAAGAGAGACTAACACTTTCCAATTCTAGGAATAAAGTAACTCCAGGAATACAACTTACTCTTAAGAACAGAGAACCTTTTTGTATTTAAAGAGTGTTAGCAGACATAAATTACATATTGTTCCCCATGAGATAACCCTGCCTGACCAACATGCAAGCAGAACTCCAAAGGCACTCTTGACTGTCTGGTGTAATGGGACACAGAGCGAAAATGTGTTCTGGGACTTGTTGACTTGGAACTGAAGAAACAACCTGTTCAGAAAAGAAAATCTGAAAACAGAATTGAAAGCACAGCTCTGGTTTTACTGGCAGTTCCTAAATAAATATGAACATTTTCCTTACATGGGCTATTTGGTTCTGCAAATGGAGACTAAAGACACTGTTGGGAAGAAAGGCACTGGAAAGGTTGTCTTTTGTCCCCCAGACGTGTATCACGGCTGTGTACTTGCTGGGCACAGATATTGCTTCTGGCAAGCAGAGTTTGTCAGTCATTTGCCCACAATACCAAGTAGAAGGCAACTGTCAATAAAATTCTACCATTCTCCTTCTTTAGTGTTCTAATTAGTGAAATCTGACTAGACAGGTACAAATAGAAACTTCTGCCTCAATCTGAACAATGAGGGTGCTTCCTATGCTTGCATGCTCTGTGCATTCCCAGGAAGATCCATCTTCCCAGGAAATCCATGTACACACATGCTATGTGGATGATTGCTTAAAGTTTGTCAGGGTTTATGTCTACTGTAACAGAAAGAAAACCAGCAAAATTTCTCAAAAATAGCAAATATTGATACATCCCAAAATATAAAGTATAAATTGAGAGAGTGAAAAGCATAACCTTTCAAAAACCCTTTCCTACTGGTAAGTGTAAAGGCTTTTACCGGAAATCTCCACAAATTTCAAAAATTTCCTCATCAATAAAGCTCTCCCTGCAGAGGAGTGCTGTGATTTACCAGCTGAACATCATGAGGCAGAAGAAATTTTGTGAGGCTGGTGACTTGCCTTGTGAATTCTGCACTTTTTCCCATATGAATCTCTCTGTTTCTTACATCCTTGGTCTGTCACCGTCCCTTCATGACCTTAGAGAAATGAACTGCCTTTAAGCTCTGTGGGGGAAAGAATGGAAATCAAATGATGCAAAGCTTGCTGGAACAGATTCCTCCTTGCCTCCCTCCTGAGTATCTACTGTGGGACACAGCCAAAACGCTCACAGCTCATGGGCTGCCTTGTGGCTAGGGCATCCTGGGGAGGCTGGTGGGCCAACAGGGGAAGAACCCACAACACTCCCCTAGAGGGAAAACCCCTCAAACAATAATCACCTTTATTAGGGTGAGGAAAAAGGCTTCTCCCAGCATGCTTTGCAGCGACATGCAGATTCAATGTATGCCATTGGCCCTTCCCTCTTGCTCCACCCTTCTGCCCTCATCCCATTGGCCCTGGTGTTCTGCCCCACCCCTCAAGATCCCGATATAAACCCCTGCTTTCCCTGCCTGCATGACTCTTTGTCCCTGGATCTCTCTGAGGAAGAGGCTCAATAATGGCCCTGTTTCTGCATTGCCCAGATCACAGAAGAGCTGAAATCACTCGGCGTGAGCACAGATGTGCCAGTGCCCCCAAGGTGTCTTTTTCAAGATGCTTCTTTGGGAAGGTCGCAGCTCTCTGGACAAACACCCACCACAAGAGTACCCCATGCTCGTGGTACCTCCAGCTCAACAGCTGCCCCCAAAACAGCCACCAGAGTCTTTCCATAGGGTCAGGTGAGTGCTGGTAGTGATTGCTGCTGCTGATTGGTACCCAGGTAGATGCATCTTTAAACTTAGGGAATGGGAAGAATAAGAAAAGAAGCTTTGGAAGCATTGTCCAGTAATATAGAAAATAATATGCAAGCCAAACAACAGCTTTGCATGTAGGAGTGCTAAAAAAGAACTATCCTTCAGTTTTATGGCCTTAACACTTAACTCAGAATGTGGGAGGTAAACATCCTTATCACACACCAAGGGGCAGAGACAGCATTTTTAGAGAGAAAATAGTCAGCTTCTTGAATAAAATATAGAATTTTATTCAAATTAAAATATCTATTAATTAGGCCTGTTTCAATGGCAAAATACTTCATATAGCTCCTTCTAGAAACTCTCAAAAATACAGGGATTGCTTTAGGTACTTGACTGTTCATAAGACACATTTGTAAGGATATTTCTTACATTATTTATCTTATGTGTGTGGTGAATAGCTTTTTCTCCCCTAATTTTACAGGCTTATATGAATACCTTCTTGCCTTTTAGTGATTTCATTCTCAGAATTTAATTTGCCTGAGAGGATTTATAGTGTGATTCTCGTACATGTATTGTAACTTATCTATCATAGTTAGTATTGGGTTTAATGCTGTGAATTATCATTGTCACTTGATATATGAAGATGTATAAAGATGTAAGGCAAAATGTTGTTTTAACTTACTTTTAAAATGTTGGTTTTTTATTGCTACTTTTAAAATATTGTTTCTTTATTGCATAACTTCTTGGAGATAAGTGTTCCTTTACGTAATTAAATTTCCTTCTGCTTATTGCTCATCTATGTTAAATGAAATTAACTTCATTCACAAACAGAGCAATGCTTTGTTGTTGTTTCCTTTTATTAATTTGTTCATGACCCTTAGGGATGCCTGTTTCACTCTCATCTATGCAAAGGGAATTTAACTATGTCGTGTTTTCCTAAAGGCCATAATTACTTAATTAAAACTTACAAGATAAACCCAAAAGTTACAAACTCTATGCATAAGTTGGTTTCTCAATGCGGAAAAAAATATGACCTTTAAAGAACACTTTTCTGGAAAACAAAAACTTTGAGCAGAATAAAGAGGGAATGTTAATTTTGTTGTGTAAGGAAAATGCTGATTGGAGCTAACAAGAAAAACTCCCATGCAAACATACGTAAGGGTGTGAGAAGTTAAGTTTTTGGGCCACCAGTTCTGAAGAAAGCAGCTGACTACATTTTGGACCAAGATTCAGGTCTAAAAGAAGAGGATTTTCTCACAGGCTTGAAGATAAAATATTCCTGTCCTGAAAACCTTCATTTTCTTCCAGCATAACATTTCAATTTGATTCTCTTTTGTTTGGCACTTCATCTTATTTGGATCACTTTTCATCCAATTTCCCGATGATTACAACATCCTCCATGTGTTTCCTCACTTGTAGCTTTCAAAAGGTGAAAGAAATTAAATTGAAATTCATATCCCACTGAAGAATTTTCACTTGAAGTCAGAAGAAACATATATCCTTCTAATGTATTTATAAATATAGAAACTAGAAAAGTGTTGAGTTCCAGAGTGCACATAATGCTAAAATTTTATTTGACAGAATCCATTTTCAAAGTAGAAACACATTTAATCTTAAAAGATATCATGACACATTAATAATTTGTTTACAGATTCTGCTAGTTTTAGTAGTCTTCATGGACCCTCTTGAGTGGACTTTAATTTTCAATGGTCCCTGTATGATTTTGACAGCTTTTTAAATATTGTGGTTGAGAAATATCTTTATCCATGGGTACTGTCTGTCTAAGACATTTCTTCTGAAAAGCTCCACACACTAATTATGCCATTAAAATACTAAGAAATGAGAGCTCACAGCTGAGCTTGACTTGAAGTCCTCAGGACTATTACAGCCCTTACAAATTCTAAACAGTTATGTTAAACCTAATTTTATAATGACCATTTAAAGAAAAGTTAGCAAATCTGTGTGGTTTTATATATGTTTCTTGTTCTCTGCTTTCCTAAAAAAAAAAAAAATCATATTGATGTTTTCTGAATATGATTACTGTCTGGAATATCAATATTTCCCTATTTCTCTATAAACAGAACTAGAGATTTTACTTTTTCTAAGCAGAATGATCTTGGTGTACACTTTCTGCTGTAAGGGAGCAAAAAGAAAATAATTTATGTCCCTCACATTCTCTTGAGACAAGTTTCCCTTAGAGTTTGGCCATAAAGCATATTAAGTGGTTTCTTGTTGGGGATTTTTGAGGTTTTCTTCTTTCCTTGAACTTTTTTTTCCTGATTTACCATCACTTTATCCCAATATATTGCCCTTGAGACCTGATAAAAGAGAAACTCTCACTTTTTAGGTATGAACTATCCATGTCCAAGCACTGATTACCATGGATGTTCATTTTATGCTATTATTGAGGAACAGCATTTCAGTCTCTCTATTCTTCACAAATCTTTTGTCTGATCTGTATAACAAATGTTTTCAAATGATCAGGATTTAAATGCTGCCACATTTTCAGTGTTAGCTCTTCTACAAGCTGTTTTCTTTATTGGATTCATTTTCCCACACAATTCACTCTAAACTGCAATTTATTTAAATCATGAACTGACTGGGCAGCTAGGGGTAGTGATTCAGACAGTTTGAGTTTTTTCTTTCTAATATTCATTTCAGTATTTGCCAAAGTCCCTTTTTCTAAATATGTATTTAAAACCCTTTCATTTACTGATTTACTTTTGGCTTCCTATAAGGCTTCATACTGATCTAGCTGCCTTAATCAATAATTCATTATGCTCTGGAATAGAATTTTTTTTCCCCCCTTTGGCTTCAGTATGCTGCAATTACAAAAGCAAAATGAAGTAAGTAAAAGGAAAATTTATGGACCCAGATGTATTAATTGAAATTAAATTGTATTTTATTTAAATTGTTCCTATGTGATGTTGAATATTCCAGCAAAAGTTAAAATGGCCATACTTTTGAAATATATACTACTATCATCCCTTTTGAGGCAGACTTGGCACACAACAGAATTGCAATTTGGCTACTGTAGTTTGAGGAGTTCATGTGCAGTTTAGGGATTCTTTTTGATATGACGGATTCTTTGTGATGCCCATTTGACTGAAAATTTCATTTGGAATAAAATATAGATTTATTCACTTCACCCATTTGATGGCCCTACTCTAGTAAAAGACTGCAGAACATTGCAATTTTTTATGAACCATAAAACTGCAGGAAAGGTGAATGATTCTCTGCCCATATGGCATCATGCTTAGGTAAGGATCTCTCAAGCCTGATTTTTAGAGCTTGGGCAGGCACACAGGAGATTACTCAGTAAGTCCAACCATGTGTCTCATCTGACAGAGGTTATGTGTGTCAGGACACCTGAGGGGAGCAAGAAGAAACAGAATGAAAGGAAAACATCTGCAAAGAAAACAGAGTCCATGATTTGGAGAAGAAAAACAATGAAAAAGGAGATTAACACACTGTTTGCAATTATATGGTTCAGAGAGCAAACAATACTTAAAAGTAGCGATAATGTTGAGTTTTCATGTGCAACCTGACGCAGATATGCAAACACACATTGCTAAAGAGCAGTGTGCCATGGAGATCTAGGGAGCCTTGTGGGTAGGGAGGAGGCAGAGATGAAAGTTAAGCCTTGCTAAAGGACATAAACCACTTGTTAATGCACTTTCCATTGTGCAATAGGGCAGAGATTGCGGCTCCACTCAGCTCACGCTGCCGCTACTGCAGGGTCACACTGGATCAGACCGGATTTCTTCTACAGATTTTGTAAGAGAGAATCATGCTTTAAAGTTCCTCCTTGGCAGGCACAGCATCAATCATCCAGCAGGTTGTTTGTCTTCTCTTCACTGCTGAGACATTGAGAGGGATTCATCAAGTATTAATAAGGCCTCTAGGTTACTTGCCATGAGCTATAAACCTGTAGCCAGTAATTCCAAGCTTTGAAAAGAATATATGTCTCTGGTTCAATATATGTTAAAGGTTCTCTTTGAAATAATTAAAAAGCAGAAATACAGGATATGGCCAAAACCTTACAAACAGGAGCCCAGTAGCTCTTCTTGTTATTCCTCAATTACTTTGTTGATACATTTTCATCTCTACCCTTGATAACACCTTTACACAGATGTGCCAGATAGAACAGGCTAGCCAGTGAAATCATATCTAAGAGAACTGTGAAATAGTGAGAAGCAGCTTTTAAAAAACACTGCCTAGTGGAAAAGTGCTTTATCCATGTGTAATAGATATGGTTTATCATACTTCATACAATGACACTCTGAAAAAGATAGGATCTTTGGGCTTATTAAGTCATGCAATAGACCATCAAAAGACATTAAAAATCCTAGTGACTTCTGATAAATAGACTTGCAAAATAAGCTCTAATTCAAAGCCTGATGTGTGAGCATAACGTGTGCATGCTCATGTGTCTGTTCACATATCACATCACAGACGAAGAGAGCAGGACTGAGCAAAAAGCACTAGGTGCACCAATGCTTCAAGAGCTGAACTCTAAAAGAAGGGCAGAGGGAGTTCCTGTTTATATTTGAGTACAATGTGTAGGATAGAAATCTGATTCTGGGATCAGAGCCACATGGTGCTCTGGGGAAAATATGTGTATCAATATTCTCTTTTTGTGAAATTGTTCAGTCTCATTCCATTTGCACAAAATATAAATGAAGGCATATTAAACAAAACATTCTTAGGTTTACTCTATTAATTTTCTTACTCACAGTAAAACTTCTTATCTCAGTGAAACTGTTGTTCAGACAAACTGCCCCTGAGGAGTATATCAGCCTTCAGAGGGATACACAGAAGGTAGGTGAAGTTTTGTTTTCCTATGGCCAAGTGTTGCAATACCTGCTCCTGCATATTGCCAAAAAACTAGTGTAGCCAACTACATGAATTTACCAAAAATTTATCCCAGCACCAGAGAGAATGATAGACTCAGTGTGCTTTATATTTCTTAACGGTGATTAGTTTAATGTTCATATAATTTGATTAAATCTCAGACTGCTTATGTTTACTTTAAGTACTCCAGTAGCATTCATCTTGAAACAGTCACCAAAAGGAGAGCTATCAAAGAACAGGGGTAAATATTTATCTCCCTAGAATCCAATCACTGTTATGAATATACCATCATTGTAAAAGCAGTATGAGAGGAACTGTGTTAAAAAAATAACACTTTGAGGATGATCAGTAAAATGAAAACAGCTTACCTATTGAAAGAATATAAGAATTCAGCCCAAACTGTATGCCTGGACTTTATTTTCTCTTACTGACTTGCTACTGCAGACAAAAATGAAATAGGATTTTATCCTATTTGTATGGTTCACAGCAAATAAGCTATAGTCAAGAAATCACAAAATAATGTAAGAAAATTTTTAAACCAGCATTAATGCAATTCATAGAGAATTTCATAAATGTACTATACAAGTATGACTATGGGTAAGATATTAGTTATTCATCACATTTTATGGCCCTTTATGCGATTAATGACAAGAGTATTCTAAAGGTCAAATGTGAGATGTAAGAGGCAAAAAAAAACCAAAAAAAAAAAACCCAAAACATTAACTTGTCGAACATTTTGTTTGTGCTGTGCTTAAGTTGCCCTAAGGATTTCTTTCTGTCCTCAGAAAGTCAACAAGCAAACAATTTGAAAATGATTAATATTGATTTTACAGAATACAACACAGTTCTACTGGAATTCTTCTGTCTGCAGCAGAAAGTTGTATTTGTTGTTTTGAAGAGAGGACTATTAACACAGAGGAAGGAACAATGTGCAGAAGTACCGTATGTCCCTGAGGCTGATGCTGATGCCTCTCGCTGCACCTTGTGCAAGGTCTGTTTGACTCTAGCAGTACAGATACCTGACTTGGTGTTTGACAAATGCAAAATGCCCTAAATACACTCCCAGGGGATCTCTTTTGCAAGAGAGGGGTGTTAGCTTAGGATCGGTTCCTTCCATGTCTAGGGCAGGAAGTGCAAAACTGAGTCGATGGATCTCCTCTTTCCATAAGTCCCTCCTGGGAAAGCCCTAGCTCAGCCTTGCACTGGCTCAGTTGCCACTGCCAGCTAGTGCCAGTTCCCTACGTGTAAAGCCAGAATCCACGGGGGAGAACTGACAAACAATGAGAAAGAGAGCCAGGGCTGCAAATAGCTTGCTACTCTTGTATTAGCCCAAGGGATGCCAGCAAACAGGATTTCTTGTATGGATACAAAATCTATGCGTGTTCCTGGGTCCTGGCATGTTTTATAACAAGGATTCACTTGCCCCAGTTCTTGCAGCTTAGAAGCATTAAAAGATATTAGAAAATCTTGACCTAGCTTCCCACAAGTTTGTTTTATTTTTCCCTCAGAAATACTGATGGCCGGTTAACAGCCTAACGTTTAGCTTGGCTTATTTGTATTTCCATGAAAATTTTGGTCTCCAGAAGATAAACTATTTTTTATAGCTTAAAGAAGATTTAGCTCCAGCTGTAGGAGCTCCTTCATATCCCTCAGGGAATGGGTTCTTGCTAGCATTTCCAACATCCATCAGTTATATCTGTCAGGAGTGGAAAGAAAGGATGTAGAACCAGTGCTCAGTCAAAGCAAACAGAATAATCCACCAGCTCAACAAAAAAGCCTTTTCTATGGAAATCCATTTTATCTGTGGGTTTTTCCAATGAAACTGTAAATTTACACAACCTTTGCATTGGATAACAGCTCAAGAAGTAATACTTGTAGATTAGCTCATTGCAATTTTACACTGACTATTCAAAAATCCTACTTTCTCTAAAGAAAGTATCCATCTTTCTTGGCTGATTTCTGTCCATTTATAGTCTGTTTCCTTCAAGTAAGGTATATAAAATATAATAGCAATTATAAAATATTTAAGTATAATAATTCAAATAATTCATGTTTCCACAGCCATACTTTCACCAGCAAACACCTTTTGAACTCTGCTTCAAATACTGTAAGTGGAGGTCAGCATTCACAGGTTAAAAATAAATACTGCTTCCATTCTGTGACAATTTCTTGTTTCATACAGCTTATATTTTGGGAAAAACAAAGCAAAAAAAGTTGCGACTTCATTCTTCCTCCCATACTCTGATTGGAAGTGTACCACATCCAGTGCATTGATTGCTAATTTGAACATATGCCATGTCATATGTTTTGCCTCCTTTCTGTCACATACGTACAAACTCTTCCTTTCTGTTGTATTAGCTTGCATCATTATTTAGCACCATTATTTTCTACAAGACACTACCAGTGTTTTAAAGTATGTCATATTAGAATATTCAAGATAATTAAGGAAATCTGTTATCCCATATACTTGTCTACTGCTTTCAAAGAGAAGAAACAAGCTCTTATAAAATGTTAATTCATAAACACACTAAATTTGGTATCAACAAGATATTTTATTTCTGCCCAAAGGACTACTTATTTTTCAAACCAACAGTACTATCAGCTTGAAACAATCAAGATATAAAATATCAGAGCACTTCAGGAATATTTCTGAGGACTGATGTATTGCGTTTTAATTTGTGATAAATCAGGGGCTAAATACTCTTGAATAACATCACAAATTTAATATTTTTGTCTGTGTTGTTAAAACCAGATGATATTGTTACCTATTTGTGTCCAAGTTATCTTCAAGAACAAGTCTTGAATCTTAGAAAGACAAGATGGAAGCTGCTATCCATTTTTGATTTTATGAATGACAATATGGGAATTATGAGACCACATTTGTTAAAAAGAAGATGTATAAGAAGTTGTTCACTCTGATAACACTTCATTCTTCAGCCAGGGATTTGAGTGTGGAAATGGGACCACCAAACCTACTGCAAAAGGATTTACAAGAAGCATTTGTCCATCTCTGAGCAGGGACGCTGGACCAGATGACCTACTGTGGTAGGTGACCTTCCAACACTACCCATTCTGTAATGCTATGATTCTGGGATTCTGTTAGTCTGTGATCTCTGTTAGTGGAACTTGTACTTATAACAGGAAATTTATAAATAGAATATGTCAACACTCCAATACACAATTTCTCCTCCACTACACATTGTTTTTTGCTTCACTAAGTTGACTGTCAGCTGCATTTTCCATGCTGAGAGCACAAGGCAAATGCCCTCAGTGCATCGAAGATCTTCTTCAAGCAGAATTGTGTACAACTTAATATCACAAACAGCTGTTTCTTCCAGTGTGTCCATCAGCTGAGAACAGTCAGGACAGGCAGGACTTGGCTGTGCCATGCACCCATGGAAACTGAGGAAAAATGACATTCAGCTGTCATTCATAAAAACAGAGCTTTCTATTCCCTTAAGTGGTTCTTTCATCAGTATAACTTCTTCCTTGGGACTTTGAGTCACTTCCTCAGGTCTTCTAGGCTTTTGTGATGGGCTGAATCAAGAGCCTAACAAGAGACAGAAAAAAGGAATGGGATTTGTCTCATTAAACCCAGTTATTTCCTTAGAAAACCTCTGTGATGTGCATCTTAGTGAAAGGCAAAACATCCGGTCTAAATCCACACAAAATTTTCCATTTTTACCTCAGGGGTTGTTGCTGACTGAGGCATGGGTACAAAAGCAAAGATGCTCACTATAGCTGACTAAAGAATAGGGCTTCTGCAGATGCTGTGCAAGTCCTCTTCATTTTTAAGCAGAACCTTTCTTGAGATTGTGTGGAAGATGGAGTACTGACTGAATACAAGAACATTGCGAACACCCCACAAAATCCACCTGTCACCAGCAGTGATCTTACCAGCTCTGATACCTTACCAAGTTTTGGGGAGGCGTCTCACATTCTGCGATCTCACATTCTTTCTGGCTGGAGGCAGCTTCCTGCTCACATAGGAAGCACAATAATATGAATAAGTAGCTTCAAAGTGATTTTTCCATTGATCCAGCAAATTATGTAGCCTACCACTCTGCCTAACACAAATGTCATTCAGCTTGATAAAAGCTACAGAAAATATGTTTGCCTTTCAGATGGCATTTCAACTTGAACACAGTCTTTCCTGAGGAATAAGCTGAGAGTATTCTAAACTTGAAATCAGATGACCTTTCCTTTCTTTCTTAATAAGCATCTCTGATGATATTCTTTCAGAGATTCTTATTTGCAATGCCTGCTGCAAAAATCACATAATGAATATTTGATGGGTCTATTGAACACTTGTTGGCACAGGTGGTCTGAAGAAGCATTGTTTAGAAATTAAAAGAAACTGAAAATCCAGACTTTGTGAACGTCAGAAAGCAGGCAACCACCTGACATCTTGACTCTAACATGATCCCTCTAATAAAAGCTGTTAGTTTACCAAAATATTGAGATTGGGCAAACCTTTTTAACAGCAGAAAACTATTGCCAGTATCAGTTTTTCTGTCTATTCATTAATTAAAGTCATTTAATCACCAATCTCTTCTATTGACCAATAGCAGTACAAATGCAACCATTTGGTTTGGTACCAATTCTATTGATCAGACTTGAGGTAATGGAAGAATAATCATTGTATCACCAAGAATTAGGAGTGCAAACAACTGCTGTCTGTATCTACTGTTTTTCCTGTCAGGTTTCACCAATGTAACTGGCCAGATGCCCAATTCACTTTCTACATGCATATTAGAATAATCCAAAGTAATGATGACTGATCTTTCCAGGTATCATTAATACTAACTGCCAGTTGATGGCAAAATAGATCACAGTCTGTGTTGCTTTCCTGAATTTAATAAAAATAGAAAGACATACCACAGGGATCTGAACTGACCCTGGCTGGTCTGAAATAAAATGTTGATGAATACTGTACACTGTAAATAAATAGGCCCACTAAATATTCAACAAAGCTGAAATATCATTTTGGCTTAGGGAGAGAGTAGGGCAGCCAAGCTGTACTGAAGCAGATTGTTGAAGAGGCCTACAAACAGAAATGATTGAGTATTTCTGTGTGTTTCTCTTCATAACCAGTAGTTTTCTTGTGTTATCAGATGGATTAGTTTGAATAGGTGTTGATAAAAATCGACTCTTTAAGTGGCAAGAGCAAGTCTCCCTTAAAAGACCCTAAGTGACAGACTAAGATGAATTCAATTTACTTACAACATATTGAAAGAAAACTCCAAATATAAGGGGATTTAGACACTGAGAAAGGTAGCATCCAGTCTGAAATTGTGAACATCAAGTTTGGGTGCATTTTCACATCATGCATTTATTTTGTGCTCACGCATAAGCTATTCAGTCCATATTGCCTTCCACCCCTTTATAAACTTTTTAAAGGAGTCTGTAAATCTACAATTCATAAATTTATTGTATTAATTACAAGCAAAAACATAGGTATTTTCTCAAGCAGATCTTTATCATCTTTGTGCCAGGATACTTCAGTTTCAGCTTTTTACCTAATAAAGGCAGACAGACACCAGCTCGTGTTCTGATGAAAGGCAGCACAAATCCCAGTTTTATATTTTGTAACCAATATGCTTTTGTCAGAATGGTGTGTTCTCAAGGTCTTCTTGATCATCATGACCCCAGAAACAGATAAAAACTCCTGAACATTTTGGCTACATGAATAACATTTAGGTGGTAGTGGTGTTTGACAGACACATTACCACAATATGACCACATCAGTCATATCCTGAGGGCTGGAATTAAGGTACAGCAGAACACTTTTTTTTTTTTTTTCAGACTGAAATAGTTACTGTCTTCAAAGTGGTTTATTTTACCTGTAGCACTGTTATTTTGTTCATATACCAACATAAACAGTCAGAGATATTCGAGACATTATGTTTCTGAAATCATATATCCAGTAGAGAACTAGGGGTCATGGAACTGGAGACACTGTGAACATAACTACTTTTATTTGCAATTAAATATTAGTCATGGAGCACAGAGTATTAACCACCTTGCTGTGAATTCATCCTTTCAGGAATTCAACACTGTATTAATTTCAAAGTAGGAGCCATGATACCTAGAGACCAAGGCAAAGAGAAAATACTCCTGTTCCTCACTGCAATGACTCAACACTGCACAAAATGCAGCTGTTTTGGCAATAGTGCTTATTAAGTACTTCGTATTTTATTTTTATGGGACTTTTATATGCAACTGATATTTATTTCATTAAAGTAAAATCCAAATGAAAAGAAATATCTTTTTATTCTTGATCCAGCTCAATAAAGTAACATAACTGTTTTATTTATAAAGATGCTCCATAAAATGCCAGCTACACAATTCAGAATTAAATGATTAATTGGAACTGAATAGATAGAAAAGGGCCCTTTCCATACTCCCAGCTTGCAAGAATTTAAATTATTCAGCTGAGTGAATTGTTCATAATTTGTTTCCATTTCTTTCTAGTGAATGTCCTTTGGGAAAAGCATAGTGTGGAACACTGTAAATTAGCGTCCTTGCATTTGGAAAAATCTTAATTCTTGGTTTAGTACTTATATAATATGTTTTTTATTTTGACTGAAAATTCCATTAGTCCATCAAATGAAATACTGGTTAACTGCTTTTGTTTAACCTGAAACTATCCTTTTCCTGAGAAGAGATTAGTATACTTTATCTTGTATCTGTTTGTTTTCACTCTGTTCTGGAGTTTCTTTATTTACCTTTAATATTTTGTAGATATATATGATAATCTGCCTTTTGCCCCTTCCAGCAATGCAGCAATTCACACTGTTTGTTTGTGGTTTTTTGTTTGTTTGTTTGTTTTTGTTTATTTCTAGGCTATGTCTTGACGAAAAGAGTGAAGTTAATAAAATGAGCTCTTGTTTTTTTTTTTTTTTTTGGGGGGGGGGGAACAGCATATATTTTAAAATTTTTATCATGCTTCTTTTTTCTTCAAAGAAAACTTATCCTTTTGATACTTTTGGATTCCAGATCCTATTTTCCTTCCCTAAACTTCTCTGCATTCACATGCACAGCTAGTTAATAAGTTCCTCCAGATCTGATCACGCGAACCAAAAGAGGTAAGTGCAAATTTACTGTCTTTAATGTCTTTAATAATTTACTATCAATATAGGTGTGAATGGAGTCAAAAAGCCTTGTTTCTCTACCAGATCTTTTAGCCCATCCCTCCACCTTCCTTCTCCTTAGGCCCCAGGGTCTGTCCCTGGACGATGACTTCTTTGAACACCTCTAAAGATGTTATGCAGCCAGAACTGGGGCTCTCCCCCTTTTCACTCCAGCCCATCTTTATATACCAGATCTACCTCATGTCTTTGCTTCATGATCCAACCAAGAGAGGCTCTGCCTATTTTCTGAACTTTGCCCCAAACCTCTGCCATCGCCTTTTTCAGAGCACTCAATTTAAAAGCCTTCTTGTACAAAAATAATGTCATTTAGTAGAATCATAGCCATAAATCTATGAATTTATTTTGCTTGTCCATCTACATTTCTTTCCAGAAATGTAGTATAAACATACCTGGCCTGCCTTTGTTAGTTTTATTGTCCACATTGCACCTTCACAAAAAAAAAAAAAAAATTAAATTTATATATTCATATGTGTATAATTTAAATATGCTTACATAGGATGGCTCCACTGAGCCACTACAGATATCATTGGCAGTTCTATTACCATCCTTCTCAGATATGGTTCTTTTATATCTTTTAATCACAGTTTTGCCTTGAGAAATTTTTTTCATAGCAGTTGTTCTTGCCAAATCTAATAGCAAGGCAGCAAATAGAAATGCTGTATATGCCTGTGAAATCTAATCTGCAGCAAAGTTGCTCAGACAATGAAACATTCCAATGGAATGGAAATTTATTGTTTTAAACTTATTTATGTTATTTTAAATCTAACATCTGGAAAAGTACATAATTAAATAATACAAAATAACTTTTTTTTTCCAAAAATTTTTAATTAAAATCTATGTAGTGCTGAACCATTGCAGCCTCTCTTGACAATCTAAATGAGTCTACCAAAGAAGGAGGATGGTACTTTTTTGCATTACCAATATGCATGATCAATTTAACACTGTTATTAACAAATCTAAAAGTAATTGCCCCAGGCTGTTTCATCCTTACCTAGCAAAGTAAATGAAGAGATAAATCACGTTTTCAGGTGGTTCTGTGCTATTAGGGAGAAATTAACTCTATGCAGATTTGAATAAAGATATACAATAATGTAAATTTAGTGTTTGTAAAATATTCAGCCATGTCCATAACCAGAGATTAAGCAGTGTTCCTGTGGCATTTCATTTTTCTCTGATAATAGCCAGCATTCATTCCCTGTGGCTGGGAAATCACATGAAGGAATGAAGGCACATCTTGTCATTTAAACCTTCTTGCTGAACCAGCCCTGAAGATGCCCGATGTTGTAGTGTTCCAGTAATGTGGGTATCATCTGCCCATTCACTGGGCTTTGGATAGAGCCCACTAATCTTTTCTTTACAAGCTTCTGAACACCTCAGAAGAGCAAAGCTCTTCCATCCAGTCCTCACTGAGCCAGACAGTACTTGGATATGTGTGCAAGCAGTGAGACAAAGAGCAGGACAAATCTACTACTACTATTTGCTTGTTAATGCACCCTCAGCTGTGCTGTGCAGAGCTCACTGAAGACCTGCCTCTTTTCCTCACAGGCTGAGAGTCCAAAAACTTTAAAACAAATTTAATAAATTTATAAAAAAGAAATTAATAAAAAAATTCTCTTCCCTTGCCAGTTCACCCCAGAAAAGCATCCACCCAAGATGCACACTTTTGACATCAGTATTTTTGCCAGTGACTTCACTTATCCAGTATTAATTCTGGGGGAAGATGCTTAAGACTGTGATACTATCTGGAAAACAATTTTATGCATATGGTTCATTTTAATCCTGAAAAATGGCAGTATCAATTTACCTCTTCTGATGAATATTTTTTTGTCTCATATTATTTTTAGTTCTCTCTGCCTCTCCTCCCTCCCTGAGGTGTCACTGTTAGAATCACAGGAGCATTGGCACCAGCTGGCTGCTGCTACCTGTGGCTACCTCCTTCTCCCTTCTCATGGCTGGTTTGTGTGAGTTGCTGCCGGTAACATCCCTCTAGGATCTGATTTGCCAGATCTCATACATAAAATGCTGCTATAGCACCCAGTAGAGTGTTACTAGCAGCATTGCAGCTCACGGTGTTTTGCAGAATGCTTAAGATGATTAAAATTGTAAAGGGGCTGAATTTCAGATAAAAGTCCTCTTTTTGCAGTCATCCCCAGAGAAGGCTGAATGAAGAAGGTACAGTTTTCATTTGGGAAGATCGTGGCAAGTAGTTTTTTTCACATTCCTGTTCATAGGAATTTTTCACATTCCTGTCATTGTTCCTATTTTAAACCTGGTTTAAAATTCTTTAAGTACATCTAAAGATAAATGCCTTCATAAGCAAAAATTAAATAAACATATTTAATAGATTTCAGACTGAGATAAAGACTACTCCTGCTCTTACTGAAGTCCCTGAGGACAGTGTAAGACAGGTATTTCACAGTCTAAAAGTCACAGTAAAATTTGACAATGATCTTGTGGTAATACAGAACACTAATCTGAGACACAAGAGACCGTGAAGTGTATCTGCAATAAATTGCAAATGAAAAAGTAAGGCAAGGACAAGTATATCCATTAAGATTTTGCAGAATTATTATGAGCATTAGGAGCTCTTAGCTTAATGAAATTGTTATTAGTTTTACCAACCAAATACAGTATCTGTGCAGGAATTACTCCAAGCAATGCTACTGGAATCTCTGATCAACCATGGATTAATTACCAAATTCTTCCTCCCGCCCAATAACCAGACTTCCTTGTCAGTGTCATTAGAGACACTATTAGTCTTGTATCTTTATCATCCCTAATTGACAGAAAAGGGCAGACAGAGTAAGATGGTGCTGTGATATCAGGTATTCCATCACAATCCACAGGGGCATGTGGTACATCCTTGCTTGTAGTTCAAAAGGAGAATAGAGCATTTGAGTTTCTAGCCTAGCAACTGCTCACTCTGACTTTTCTTTTTGCCACTGTTTGGGATGGTGGGGTTCTGCCACTGGCACAGACAGCCACAGGTATGTTGGCCTCAGTAAGTCACCTCAGCAGTTAAAGGACATCATTTTGACACCACCTTGCTGAGTGCCTTAGGAACAGAACAGAGCTGCCCTGCCCTGGCTGACAGCCTTGCTTACTGTTCTTGCTCTCCCATCAGCCCCGAGGCAAGCTGTCTGTGCTGAGGTGGCCTTGGCTGGGTCACCATCCCCTGGAGGTGGCCTGTCCATTCACACTGACAGCAACGCTAGTCCTGGACCTCAGTCTGACATCTGGTGAGGTGTCCATGGACCTTTAGAACATTCCTTTCTAAAATGTTGGTTATAAAGAAAATTCAGCTATTTAAGGGTTGGATTAAAGGCATTTTCATACAGTTTAGATTTAGCTTAATTTGTTATTTATACTCAAGGGGATTTCTGTATTTAAATCAAGCCTTCACTTCTTAGCAAAAAAAAAAAAAAAAAAAGGAATATCTAACAGAAATCTCCTCTCCTTCTGATTAAAGAAAATGCAGAAAAGTTAATCAGACAAACTGTTTATATTTCCTATGGAATAATTTGACTTTGATTACTCCTTTATTAATTAGGGGTTTTTTATTAGCTAATGACCTAGATATCAGGTTTAATTACTTTTGTCATCCATACCTGTCATACTTATGATGTATTAGTGCATAATGTATCTAACATGCATGCTTGAAGGAACAGTGCATAATCTGTTTCAATTATTCTCCATGTTTGTGTTTGAATATCACTTCATACAGGATCTGGCAGGGGTGGAGTAAATTTCCCACAGAACAGCCTTGTATGAGCTTTATTTTGGATTTGTGAACAAAAGAGTGATAACACAGGGATGACTCTTTTTTTTTTTTTTTTCTGATGAAGCAGTCCTGTGGGACACAAAGCTTTAAAAATGAAGAATGAAATTTGTCTGAGGTAATGAAGTCCTTGGAAATGTTTTGGTTTAGAAGTCTGTGTTTAAAAAGGGGAATGAAGACCCTTATCTCAAACTCTCAACACCTAACTTTCAAGATCAATATTCAAATCTCCTAGTTAGAGTTCCCCAACAGTATCACATAATAAGCAGTCAATAAGTGTTACAAACATTTCTTAAGCACAAACATCTGTGCCTGTTTAAAGACTAAAATAAATAATTTAAAGACTAAAGTCAAATAATGCAGAGTATTCCTGAATGGTGCCCTGTGTCCTCATAGTGTTTCCACACGGAAATTTTCTGTAAGTTCAGACCTGTTTACAACTGTGGTGGTCACAATAGTCCCAATCAGTATTTACCTGTCCTGCCACCCTACTAATTACACCCTGGCTGAAATATGCTTATTCCTAACAATAGTAAGAATATAAATAAAATGATTTAATTATAAGGTATTTTCTTCAATAATACCTTGGGGCTCAAGACATTTTTTTTTTCCCACAGAAGTTGAAATCATTTGGCTGTTAAAATTCCATTGTTAGAATCACTTCACTCCAATGTCATTATGGAGAAAAAATTATTGAAACAGATGGTCATTCTCTTAGAGGACTAATCTTCATTTAAAAGTGAGTCAGCAATCTAAGTACCTAGTAAAATAAATCTGTATATATTAAACATTTGTTTTGGGGAAAGGACAGTGTTTTACACGTAATGAAAAATACAAACTTGTTGATTCAGTGTTCTGAGTACAAGACATTGTACCTAAAGTATCAGAAAGAATAGTACCATATGTGCTTCTGATATCAACAACATACAAAATAAAAACTATGTACCCAGAAGCATTTTTCTTCATTTTCTAGTATTTCACATTTAATACTTGATAAATCTACTTCTAGACTTAAAATAAGTTTTGCATCACTATTTTTTGCATATATAATATTTATTATACTATATAATACTAAGATATACTATATAATTGAATATTTTTGTAGGTGTTATGTTTTATACATGCAAATAAAATATGCAAATAATCTTTTTGCTATTTTTTAATCCAAATTACATACAGCCAGTTCTAGTTGCAGGCATGTTTGTTATGTTTAGTTTAATTAGCCATCAGACTTAGAATGGATTATTAAGAGTTATAAACGGTTAATGCTCAGGTTCATTACATTGAATTTAGAAATGCATTATGTTTCTAGAGCTGGAGGCCTGGCCACAGAGACTCAGCTTCATCACTGATTTCCCAGAAACATTTTGACTGATCTTTTGATGTGAAACCAGAAGGTATTGCCTGGCTAGACCACTTGAAGGATATAAATGGCCGAGGTGCAGAAGAGTTCCTCTCAATGTATACGAGGGGGAAGCAGAGCTCTCCTGATACATCCCTTTTCCCCATGACAACATCAGGTACCTATCTATGAGGGATTAAGTGGAAACTGAAAGGTCTGGAACCTCATCTAACAACCCCCTCCACTGACAAGTGGATGCAGGAGATCCTCCCCCAGCAATAGCTACCCACAGTGGTACTCGTTTCTGTACACTGACATGGGATGTACTTCTACAATCTACAACGATGTACTATAGATAGAGCTTGCCTGCCTTGCTATGCAGCAGTAACCCATAATTTGGGGTGCTGCAAGGTGCAGGTTGTGTTTGAAATAACAGCATGAGCAGAGAGACAGAAATGCTGCAGTAAAGCATTAGTTCGTCTGTGAGAAACTTGGGCATTTCTCAATTGATCCTGACAATATCCTGGGTTATAGGGCAATTTAAATATTTCACAAGTCTCCTTAGATCCTCTGGAAAGTGCATGCAATTATCTTTTAAGTGCCTGAAAGAATAATACATAATCATAATACATGATTAATAGTTGGTAATTATTTTCTTCTTCTATATTTTCAACATCCTTTAATCCTAATTAATTGTCAGTTGGAATACAGATGCTTAATAGATGCCGAGTACTGGATCTGTTCCACTTTTTTCACAGTGTAGAATATGCTTCACATGGCAAAAAGAGAGTTTCTTTAAATCCCTGGGCCAAGAAACTACCAGGAAATGGGAAAACCCAAGGCTTTAGAAGGCAGCTTGAATTACTCTGGACACCATGGAAAAGCAAGCACTCTAGAAGGACCGTTGTCATGGGAAAACACAAGTTAGGATATAGTGGCTAGTCACTGGTGACAGGATTTGATGTGATTTCCTAATTCTAGCTGAATAATTATCATGCTCTTTGAAGGGATAAAATTGGGGCTGTTTGTCAGTATGGTAAAATGACCCTGGAAAATGGAGAGATAGATAGCTGAAGCACTGTCAAAGGACCTGTGTTAAATAGGAAGAGGCCATACCTATTTTACCATTATTGATAAGTTAGAAGTGGCAAGGGAGCAAGCTATCAGGGAATGCTATTAGTATTCATCTGGAGCAGAGATTGCTGCTACATGGATCATACAAGGCTATGCTTTTTCCCCTAGAAAGCAACCAGGAGAGTATCACACTGTGACTGTCAGTGGGAAACTTCCCAACTTTTAATCTCTCTTCTCCTTCCCTGCCCCTGGGATATCAGTCGTTATCCATACTAAGAATTAGAAGGGTAGCAGTAAAAGATTATATTCACTGGCATCTGTTTGTTGAGGCACTTAAGACTTTTTCCATAGCATATTGCAGCTGAATAGAAATTTCATGTATTTCAGTGGTGTCTGAAACTTGGATGCTCAGAGTGATATTTACATAAAGAGATTTTCTTGTCAGGCTAATGATTTATTTCTAGGTAAACTAATGATTTATTTCTAGGTAAACTTAGGTCTCAGTAATTGTTTCTATAGGGTGGAAGCACAGGCTAAATGCCAAGGCTATGACAAGGCAAGATCAAACTAGCCCCATCCCTTCTCAGCCCACATCTTGCTTATACTGAGGAAGAAAACCTGTGCAGTGAACGTCTCCCATCAGATAAAGGCACCAGAACTGGTGTAGTTTGGGTAACACAAGGCATTGAAAACTTCACAGTTTACTAATGGCTCTCCTGCATGCCAGGAAAGGAATATGATGCTTACCAGGTGTAAACACTGTGACCATGCTATGGAAAGCACCCCTGCTGTGACAGCCTCTTCTGAGAAGCACACATTTAACTAGCAGCTGCAGCACTGCAAGCAAAGGGACCAGGATGATCCCCTCTCTTTCCCACCAGGCAAGTGGGATTTATGCTACATGTGTTCTGCAGATTGAAAATGTTATCTTACATTTCTGGGGGCTTCACAGGACGTTGGATGGGGTTGGCAAAATGAAATCAACTAGAATGAGGAAGGAGATAAAGTATTTAATTGTTCTCTGCCTCTCACGTTTTCTTCCTTTAAGACAAAGTCAGCATTGGCTGTTGTGTGAAATGAGTGCAATCCAGACACAATGCTTTAGCTCAGGTATAGCCTGAAAAAAATCATTTGAGTACCAAACACCTGCTTCAGTAAGTGCTGAGTTCAAAGCCAAGGACCATCATGGCTGGCAAAAGTTTCAGTGTCTGTCATATTTTATAAGACCCAGAAACACAAAGTCCTGGACTCAAAATAACATAATAAAAGATACTTCTAGGTGTTGTGGTTGATGTGCAAGGTTTGAAGATGTAAAATCAGAGTTTCCTAAAAACTCTGAATGCGAAGTAAAAGAATGTTGCTAATAATTTTGGAAAAGGATGAGAAAGGGAATTAGTTGAGAATTGAAAAATAAACTGGGATAAGCAACATGGTCACATGATAAGATATTTTGTTGTCACTTGCAGTGTTTCTGGGAAGTGAGAAAAGCCATTAAATGCCATGACAGGACTTTGTGGGGCATATGAGTAATTTTATTTTCCTGTAAGATGATTCAACATTCAGAGATAGAAACTTGAAGCCTTAATTGTCATCCTAAAAGTAATTAGGCAACAAGCAATAGAACTGTATCTCACCCAAACTTTTATCTTCATCTGTTTTCCAGTCCTCTCTTCCTTCTCAATGCTCTTCCGAGAAAATTTTAGCTCAGAAATGCCATCCAAGCTCTCCTGTCTTCTTTGGATTTCATTACTCAACAATCAGCGTTGCTGCACTGCAGCAGAGGTCAGTGCTGAAAGGAGAAGGATTATTTGAAATGTCCTGTTAGCTATGACAGTTTATTAATCATTGTGTGTGATTAATTGCATGGGCTTTGCATTTACACAATCCTTGAAGCTATGAGTCACAACAATTCTAAATATACTTCCACAGAGCTCTATCTTTCTAAGTCCTTTGTTTCCTTTCCTATTTTTGCAGTTAACTGTTCTTACCCAAGTTCATGGCCTGAGATTTGCCCATAATAAACAGCATCTTTTCCTTTTTTATATAATTTCCCTGTGTATCAGGATTTCATTAACTCTATTCCCATTTTGCAATTATACTATCAGCTTATTGGTGCCTTCAAATATAATCAAAACATTTTCTATTTGATCATCTGGGTAATTGAAAATAATATCTGATAATACCACTCCCTTAGGACTGATCCTTGCAGAACATTAGTCATTCCTTTTCATTTCCTTTCCTGAACCACTGACAATGAATTCACAAATAGAATTTTCCTGTGACTTTAGATTTTTTTTTTCCTCATCTAAATATTCTTTAGCTTGGCTACTGGACCTCTACACAACATAGTGTTAAAGTCTTATATAAGCCAAGGTATCTACCATGTATTGCTTCCTCTCTCTGCTACCTTGAGTATTAGGAACATGATTTGATTTGATTTGACTTGATTTGACTTGATTTGGTGTGTTTTTATAAATTCATTCTGACTATTACTAACCTCTATTTTTTCTTTTAGTTCTTTAAAAATAACCTGTTTGTCATATTGGTGGTTTTGGTAGGAACTATTAGGAGCTGTAGGTTTCTGTATAACTATTTCTGGTGCCTGGTACCTGGCAGCAGGCTTGTGAGCATGTCTAGCAGCAATGGCAGTGGAGCCCAAGTTTCTTAAGCTTAGGTGTGCACAATTAAAGCTGTTAACAACACAGCAAACTATACTGGTTAACAGTGTGCATTTAACCACATTCTGGACATAGAATCTTAGAAACATTAAGGTTGGAAAAGACCTCCAAGATCATTGAGTCCAACCTTTAATCCAACACCACATCAACCAAACCATAGCACTAAGTGCCATGTCCAATTGTTTCTTGAACACTTCCAGGGATGGTGACTCCACATCCTCTCTAGGCAGTTCATTCCAATGCCCAGCCAGTTTTTCAGTGAAAAAATTCTTCCTGATGTCCAAACTGAACCTCCTGTGGTGCAACCTGAAGCCATATGCCTGGTTGTGTGGGAGAGAAAACTGACACTCATCTTACTATGATCTCCGGTCATGTACAGAGCACAAAGATTTCCACTGAGTCACTTTTATTCCAGGCTAAAGAATTCCAGTTCCCTCACAGGACTTGCACTCCAGACTCTTCACCAGCTCCAGTGCTCTGCTCTGCACTCACTCCAGCACGTCAATGTCTTTCTTGCAGTGAGGGGCCCAGAAGTGATCACAGGGTTTGGCATGCAGTTTCACCAGTGCTGAGTACACGGGGACAGTCACTGCCCTGGTCCTGCTGGCTGCACTAGTGCTGATACAGGCCAGAGTGCCACTGGCCTTCTTGGCCACCTGGGCACACACTGGCTCGTGTTCAGCTGCTGTCAGCTATCATTCCTAGGTCTTTTTCCACCAGGCAGCTTTCCAGCCATGTTGCCCCTAACCTGTAGTGCTGCATGGAGTTGTTGTGACCCAAGTTGAGGACCTCTTACTTCACCTTAATAAACCTCAAGCCATTATCTTTAGCCCATTGATCCAGCCTGTCCAATCCTTCTACACAGCGCTCCTAACCTCCAGCAGACCAGCACTCCTGCCCAACCTAGTATCATCTGCAATCTGATTGAGGGTGCACCGATCCCCTTGTCTTTGACTGCATCAACAAAGGTTTTATTGTGGGCAGAAATATAGCAACATAAAAAAGAGCAAACCAATCACACCTAATACTTCATTCTGTTTTGTTCAAATGAAAAGAAAACTTCAGTCTTTGGGGATGAACCTGTGCTGGTCCTCTGCTCTCATCTGTGCTCTGCATTTGTTCTAGGCAGCTTGCCCTTCCAGTGTCTGATGGCTATTGCCACAAATTCAAGCTCTTTAAAAATTAAATGGCAACACCTTCTAAGGCTGATGTTTCACTAAAAATTATTTCTGTTACAAACCATTCTCTCAGCGCTTATGGTGTATATGGATTGAATAGCCTTAAGATTAAGCCCTGTTGTTCATTTTCCTTTCTAACTTTCTACACATAGTAAAGTGTGTTGCAATATTTTTCAAACTAAGTATTAGTATGCTTATTCAGAAATACAAAACTTATGCAATTCTGTTTCAGCAAATCTTGCTTGTGACTACTTTGTAAGATTCAGGCTGTAGTAAAACTAAAAGAAAACATTGATCCAGAAGTAGGGACAGCAAATTGATAATGAGATTGCAAAAAAGAGATGCATTCTTGTTTCAGCAGTCTGAAATAGGAGTTTAAAATTATTGAATTCATTCTCTCTTAATACTGAGTTTATCTCTGATGCCAAGGGCAGTCATTATCATGTACACAGAAAATATTAGTCTTAAAAATGGGAATTCCTGTCTTCTGACTTCTTAGTGAGCAAGACTACAGTTCTTTAAAAAGATGTATTACTTTTGTTATTTTTAATACTAGTTTTTCTGTGTAGTTTATTATTTGAAGCAGTAATATTTCTCAAAACAGAGATTTCTTCCCATGTTCATGGATCTGTTGAGTTTGGGTTTTTTTTCTATTTCCCCCTGTAGATCCAGATGTTTTTGTTTATGCATAGGAGTATAGGTTAGAGAAATATTTTCCAAATCAAATTAAAAATTGTTATCTATCTTAATCTCTGTCTCTGCATCAGCTGTATGAAGACAATAAGATCATTTTTAATCTTTAATAATATTTGAAAAGTGCACTCTACTGTATCAAGTTGTGCCATGGGAGCTGACAGTCTACATCTCAACTCAGCTTTTATATCTTATGTGATCCACAAGCAACTGTGATGAGACTTACTGCATGTACTAATAAATTAATTATTTTTCAAGTACTTTCAGATGGAGAAAAATATTTCTGTATTTTTGATGCTACTGATTATAGGTTTTCAAATATTGATTGTTTTGAATGTTGCAAAATACCAAGCTATGATTTTGGTACTGGGAAATGAAAGTTTGTTGGTTTAATAAAAATATATCTTCTAAAGCATAAGGAACATTGAGTAAATAATTTCCTAAGAATTTCATATTGTACATAATAGAATTAGATATACAGCTTGTCTAGAAATTCAGTGTACAGATTCAACCCAAATGTGAAAACAACGTAGCCTTTACTTACATGGTGATATGGGCATGAATACTTAGAGCTATCAATATTTAGTTACTGGATTTGGTTTATTGTATATGACTAAAAATAGAAAATGACGTGGCATTGTACTGGCTTGATAAGGCTTGTCACAGAATTAGAATACATTAGTTGGTCTTTACTAAATTCAAAAAGATGTTAGGAATTTGCCTGGGAGACAGGAGATAAGATGTACACATCTAAGGAAAACTGCCTTCTCAGCAGTCATCATTATGGTTATGTCTTGACCAGCCAAAATATTGTTTAGATCTACTTCTTTTGCTGCTCCTGCAGCTTTTATTGTTGCTATAAGATGACATGACAAGCTTATTCTTCCTAAGGCTTTCAAGAATAAATTATCTACAGAAGCAGAGAATATTCCAGTGGAAAAAGAAGAGAAAGACATTTCTGTTTGTCTTCCTCAGCCAGGCCAGTTCTGCAACATATAAGGACCCATTTATCATTAACATTAGAACCTTTTCATAGCAAATTGATTATTCCAATTGCAGCTGTTACCACTGGCCCATTGGTGGTTCAATGGCTGCAAGGGAATTTCAGGCTGCTTGTTCACCCCCTGACGTTGTGAAGGACCAACACAGAACAACAAAAAACAACTGTAGCAGTGAGATAAGAAATCATCTGCCTGAGCTGATAGTAAAGGTTAGTTCATACCTTAGGATAGTACAAACATCACTAGGAAGAAGCAACAGGCAGGAGGGGAGCCCAGGAGATAGCCTCCTGCCATGTGCAGAGCACACACCTGTGCACACACAGCTGAAACGCTGCTCTCAGCATGAAAACCATCACGGATCAGGCCCAGCAAAATTCATCAGTTGCCGCCAGTGTACCTACATGGAGGACTGAGACAACTTTCCCTCTACTGTGGCCCAAGCAGATGAAAAACAGGGCACCTTCAACCCAGCCATAAGAGAATGGTGCTGTGCTTAGGCTCTCACTGGCATTTGGCCAGGCAGAGCCAAACGCGTTCTGTGTAAATGCACCCTTCCTACTCAGCTGGCACTGCCTCTAAATGCTGCTCAGCACAGCACAGAACCCAGCTGAGCTCTGAGTGTTCAGTGTCCTAGTGAAGGCTTCAAAATGCATTCAGTATCAGGCTTGGAAGATAAGCAATAATTACCAGTGTTGGGATAGGGAGACAGTCTTTCTAACTGCTAATGTACTGAACTATTGACATATTTACAAATTTGTTTTGGCAGTTACCCTGGATTCCTGACATTCCTCTCCATTTTCCATTGTACCTCTGTTTTAGTCAAGGTAGTTTTTCTTGCTGTAGGCAGCTAAACCAACATACCTGTGTCCACTGTGGGGAGAAGGAATTTTTTTTCAGGCACAGTTGTACAAGAACAATCTTCCTATTTAAAAAGGAGCCTGGTCCCTTGCACAGCCCATGAACAGAGTACCACACTTGTAACTCAGTGCGGCTGCATGGGCACAAGACAAATCTTGTGCTCCTGCTGCATTTCCTGAGCAGGTGAGTTTATCACAATGTCCGTCCGTACTCTTAAATACAGTGTCACAACTGTACTTGACTGAAGAAAAAAGTGCCCAAAGTATAGTAAAGCAAACCAAGGGAACATGCAGGAGGGTGAAGATGTTGAGATTAAAATTGTCTCTGCAACCTCAGAACAGGAGCTCTCAGAGATGCCCATGTAGCTGCCCTCCAGGCAGCCTCTTGCCAAGGTCAGAGCAGCATGTTGTGGAGCAGTGACAAGACACGACACAGGCATTCAATGGCAGTGGACTCTGCCATTTCCTTAATTTGACTGCCTGGTCTTGCTTGCACAAGATATGGATTGTTTAAGAACACCCTTGTTGTAGTTTTTTAGGTTAAAACAGCTGGGTAGAAAAAGGGTCCATTGTATGATAGCGTACTGATTACCCACAGACACTTTCTCAAGTTTGAGACGGTTTAGAGTGAGCCAGATGTGATTGAAAATCTTACTCAGATGTGGTTTTATAAACATAGAAAGACTTCTGCCTATTACTGTGTCTGTTCGGTTCAGTTGTGTGCACTACTCCATTAAGAGAGTCCCAAAAAGGAGTACAGCACAGCCTTAGGGCTTCCTGCTGTTTTTCAGATTTGCTGCCACTGGCTTCAGCACTTTGTCTGCATGTAAATATCTCATTCTGGACCAAGGAAACAATAAAATTATGCTCTTCCCTGCCTTCTCACCTTTCCTCTCTAGGCATCAGTGCCAGCAGTGTTCCTAGGACAAAACCCAGGCACAGCTGGTTCTCTGTCTGTCACCCCAAGCGTGGTCCCTCTCCCAGTGCCACTGTCTGGCTCCACTGGTGGTCCCACAGGCAGTCACATGTTGGCACCAGGGCAACCACTGGGATGCTCGTAGGGTCAGGATGCCTTGTCAGCTTAGAGAAAAGTTATGCTAAGTCTTTGGAACTTGTGCAAACTTTTCTTTAGTATGATAAATTATTTTCCATTTTTGGAGACAAGCTCACCCCCTGGATCTACACAATTATAAAGTGGAAATCTACTCTACTCGGGGGAGAAGCAATGTATGTCTTTATTTATTCTCTAAGCAGACACTTCCATCTCCTTACTAAATGCAAAAGAATAGGTGGAAAATTCACTGTGTTTCTTTCATGTTGCTTAACAGGCTTCAACACTGTCTGATTTTCATAAAAACCATAATATTATACCCCTCATATTTATTGCTAAAAGGGTATTTACACTATTTCAGTGACTGTTATTATTGTAAAGACCTAGAGTTTGTGCTCTTTATCTGCGTAATACTAGATTTTTTTTTGTTTGCGCAGGAAATATAACATTCTCTCCCATATTTTGTCTTTAGACCTACACAGAGTGTGCATTCCTGCAAGGAACATTAAGTGACTAAATATTCAGTTACTGTTAGACATTTCAAGGTCTGAAATATGAAATCAGAAGATAATTTCAGGTTACAAGAACAAAAAATGTGATTCCCTGTAAAGTATTATTAAATTAAAAAATCTATTGATTTGCAGAATATCATTAGGAGGGTTAGTCTTCACTAGATTTCCTTCTTTCTAAAGTGTTCTGGACTATGCTATTTAGAATAAAATAGGTACTGCAAAAGTGCATGTTGTACCTGTCATTCAGAAAATAGAAGAAATGTGAATGCATTGGATTTTGTGCAAGGGAACAATGACTAAATCATTTACATTAACTGAAACAGAAGTTCAGTTTTGTTTGCTGTCATAATCACAAAGGTGTCAATGGGTTTATGATAATTTTGACCTGAAAAGATTCTGCTTCATTATTCTAACTGCAGAGAGTGATCATCTGAGTTTTCTCTTAATACCTTACACTTGAGGGTAAAATCAGAAGGAGGTTTGCCTCGTCGGCCTACTTCTCCCTTACTTTTTCTGCTTTTGTTTTTTTTAAAATCTCTTTTCTAGAAGTAAAAGGAAGGGAAAAATTTGTGGCGGTGATAGCCAGAGACGAGTGAGGTTGCAGTGCCACAGCTTTTTGAGGCATCCTGGGATTCACATGGCTCTATGGGTTGAAGACTATAACAGAAAGCACAAATCTGAAGACAATCTAAGATTTTTTCTTTCCATTTCTCACAATCTTGTGGGAGGGAACAATTGGTCGATTGAAACAATTATTATTCTATTATCACTTACTCAATTAACGTTTAAATAACATTTTTTCACCAAAATGTAACCAATGAAAGTTAAGATCACTTATCTGGGGCAGATTCTTTATAGCTGAGACCAGTAATGCATATATTTAGTAAAAAACACAGGTTTTACACAAGATGTCTCTTCATGCTACTAATTCAACACACAGAATGGGAAATAGATAAACAAAGAAGCAAAACAACTGAAAAAGAGGTAACAACAATAGAGGTTATAATTTAATGTTAATGTTTGGATTGATTTCTGTCCATATATTTGAGTTTTATATAACCAGCCTTCAGACTGCCTCTGCCTTGGGCTGTTGTTTCTGCTTGAACTTTGTGTTTCCCATTAGCTTTATCCCTTGGTGGATTCCTTTCTCCCTTTCAGAGGCACAAGCTAAAGAAATGCTCCACTGGTTCCTCCTGACTTTTTCCCTGCAAATGCAGGGTATACCCACAATGAGCCAGGCAGGATTAGTCTTGGTAAAGCATGAGCTGCCCCGGGGACCATCAAGGCAGAGGCTCTGGCCCTGCTGGTCACAGACACCTGCATACACACCCAGGGTATGTGAGTTTTTTACATATGTGAGACTCCCAAACAACATTCAACATCCAAACCTTTGGATTTTTAAGATTTATAGTTGGCACTGAAACTATGCCTTCTACTTCTTCGTTAAGTTGTTTCGACAAGCCTGTAGTGTCAGAAATACTTTGTGGCATTAAGCTTAATGAAAACTCAGTTTAAAAAAGAGGAATGGAAGAGAACTTTACAGACATTTGTACTGAAAATAGATAATGTTACTATCTCACAATAAAGCAACCTAATTGTTTGTGTGGGGACCTTCATTTAGAGGACTAATTTGCAAGTCACATGGGACTATTTGATTTCTTCATGTGGAGGATGGTAGAGCTCTATTAATTTGAAGCAGAGACAATCACATAATGAATTTACCCATCAGCAAAACAGAGGTCATTGAGCAAGTGTGCCCAGAGCTGTTAGTGCCAGGGAATGACCTCCCATATCTGATTTTACACTGTAATAACTGATGGCACAGCTCTCTGAAATTACATCTTTGTTAGCAAACTTAAAAAAAAAAAGCACTCTAAATTTTTTTTTAAGTGCAGCTTCTGTTTTGCTCCCTCAAAAAATAGCTGCACCTGACACAGTGTAGGCTTGTAAGTGTCTGGAGAGGAATGTTACCTCTACTGAAAATTTGCTCCTTCAGGAAGTACACTATTTTAATCTGATGGTACGCACTTTACTGACTGGGTGCTACAATTTTAATGTCATATAAGTTAGTTTTTAGAAAAGAGTAATTTTGCAAGTTCAGAGTAGTGGCAGTCCCTTCACAGAGGTGGGAAAGAGTGGTCCTCCTCAGAGAAATAATGTTTTCACACAAATGCTATGAATTATTATGCAATATAATAAGCAGGTAAAAAAAATGCAACAGAGAGGATACACAGAGAAATCAGTTTAAATAGTGAAGGAGATATTTCCAGACACTGAAAGGAGTCCTTCCCCTTCTCCACCAATTGGTCCTTCCCATGGTAGATTGGCCTCCATGGTCTTCTGAAACATGAGTCCACCCGATGGGCAGCAGTCCTTCATGAACTTCTGCAACACAGGTCACTTCTTCAGGGGGTGGGGTCCTTCAGGAACAGCCAGCTCCACAGTGGGTACCTCTCAGGGTCACAAGTCCTACCAGGAAACTTGCTCCAGCTTGGGCTCCTCTCCCCATGAGTCCACAGATCACTGCCAGGAGTCTTCTCCAGCACAGGTTACCCACGGGCTCATAGCCATCTTTAAGAAATCCACCTGCTCTGGTGTGGGTCTCCTCCATGACCTGCAGGTGGATCTCTGCATCCCTGTACTCCTCCATGGGCTGCAGAGACACAGCTGCTCCACCATGGGCTGCACCAGAGGCTGAAGGGGAATCTCACCTCTGGTGCCTGGAGCACCTCCAGCCCTTCTTTCTCCCCTGACCGTGGTGTCTGCAGAGCTGTTCCTCTCACGCAGTCTCACTCCTCTCTTCTCTGAGAGCTCTTCTCTGAGAGATCACTCCTCTCTTCTCTGAGAGATCCTATTGATAAGATTGACATCAATAACTTTTTTTTCCTTCCTTGTCACAGAGGCATTACTATCATTCCTGATGGGATAGGCCTCAGCCAGAAGCAGGTCCATCATGGAGCCAGCTGGCATTGGCTCTGCTGAATGTGGGGGAAGCTTCTGGCAGCTTCTCACAGAAGCCATCCTCTAGCCCCCTCACTACCAAAAGCAGACCACACTAACCCAATACAGGCTGTCTGCCCATTGATTTGCCAAATAGAGAGAAATGGATTTAAGGAAGGATTTCCTTTGGGTCTTGTTTTGACAAACAGAGGCATTGGAGCCTTCCAACCTTCTTACTATGAGCATGTCTGCTCTCTCCTGCTGGTTGGCCAGCACAGGCCTGGCCCATATTGCAGAGGCTGCCTGGATCTGTTCTGTGGGGTGAAATATGGGTCCAAGATTCAGAAAACTGCCTGACATTTTATGTCTGTACTTTTAACCCTAAGTAGTAACTGTAGATCACCATTCCCTATGCACTCATATGCACATTCCTGCCCAGGATGAAAGCTATGAAAAAGGCAAATCTATGGAAATCTATGAAAGAGAAAGATCTATGTCTCTATATACAGGACAAGGGCTGACTTTTTTTTTTTTAATTTTTTTTATGTGCGTCTAAGAAGGCAGGGCTTGGTAAAAGATGACAGGAATGCAGGGAAGGGCCTGTACTCCCCTCAGCATTAAGGTTTTCTTCTTTGACAGAACACTACACAGATAGTGACAGCAACAGAAATGGCAAAAGAGCAAGAATATATCCTTTTAACTTCTTTTTATTAAAAAATACAGTACAGGCCTGTCAATGTCCTTAGCCTTCTCATTGTGATCTCAATTTTGGGGTGTCTTGAAAATGCTCTTTTCACGTGTATTACAGACTGTATCAGAGGTCTGGTAAGTCTAGGCTTCAGTGAGATATAACATTCACATAAAAATGACAGATTTCAGTCACCAGATGCTATCAGTATCTTAGGAGGTAGTGAAATGAGAACTCTTCAGAAAGCAGACTGCACAGAGCAGTCCTGCTGAAAGATGACAGTGCCGCAGGACGACCTCACACGTCTGATTCTCTGCCAGTGAAGGCAGATGGGGCTGTGTGGTGTGCTGCAGGCACTAGGTTGCTTCCCGTGAGTGATCAAATACAAGGGCTGAAACAATCACTGAGGCAGAGAATTGTACAACACTGCTGCTCCTATCCACACACCTTCTACTGACCATCTTGGGAAAAAGTGATCAAGGGGAAACAGAAATATAGAAATTAAGGTAGTGGTGCAGACTTCTTTTGCAAAGTGTTTTCAGACCAGCAGATTAAAGCCAAATGTGAACCACATTATTATTAGCAGTACGATTTGGCAAACAAATGTATTACAACATTTTGAACAATGAAATTTAGTGTTTGCAACTTTTAAATAGAAAAATCCCTTCCCAAGAAACACGTACAGAGCTCTCCCTTTCTTGCAGGAGATGTAAAACAGGGAAATGCTTCAGAAGTTTGCTTAAAGCATGATTAACTCTGTTGTTTTTCACATTTTCCCCCCACATTTTAAAATTGTCTTTGAAAGTAAGTGACATCATGGCTGTACCAGCTGGAGAATGGCACAAACAAACTGTACTGGAACAGGAGTGACAGACTGCAGGGCAGCTCTAATTAATAAATGACTTGCCTTGCCAGGCACAAAGCAGTTGGGTATTGACCCGATGAAGAAATATGCATGAGTAATTTAGTACTAAATAAAGCAGTGCATGCATGTTTTGAGTAAGTACCTAGCAGGGGGCTGTAAGGAAAAGAGAAGAGTGTTGGGGTTTTGTTTTTCTGTTTACTGCTTCTTCCTTTTGTGCTTTGCTGTGCACTTTTCAGTCTGAAACTGGAAGGATGGCCAACAGGGAGCTATTCTTCTGCATCAGCAAAGGGTTCTACCACAGCCCTCATTCCTCTGGTGCCTTTGCTCTCTTCAGAGACCAGTACAGAGCACTAACTAAGTAAAAAATTCTTGAAGCAGGTTGCAGTCATTTCCTCGAGTAATATATGTTCTTCAGAGTAGGATTTGTCATTATATATATTTATTTTTGATGACTGTATGCAGGTCTCTGTTAAAGTGAACTGTCAACTGTCGACATATATTTTATTCCGTTCTCTGTGTGTTCATTCCTTTCTATACCTGTAGAAACCTGCAGAAAGTCTTTATATGAGGTGATATTTATCAAGTGTGTTTTCTGTTTCTTCCACTCACACTTTATTTGTTGTTGAAATCTCTCTGGGCATCACAAAGCTGAAAAAACTCTCATTGTAGTCCTATGGGCCTTTTAAGCTCCATATGGGTCTTTAAGCTCCATACAGATGATGCATACATCAAAACTTTAACTTTGGCTTGCTGTGCTTGCACAGTCTTCTGGTAAGGCTTTGGCTTGGGCTTCTCCCAAAGTTGCACACCCACACCTCTCAAATAGTCCAGTGGCTTGGCAGTACTCCTTTCTATGTCTCTCAGTCTAGGCTGGTTTGGAGGTTGTTTGTTCTGGGAGACACAACAGTGGATATAAATTGATGTAAACACTAGAGAGAGATTTTTAATGCAAAATGTGTTGTGGAAACAGGGAACATCATGGTCATCATCATCATCACCTGTAAATTGAAGTTGGTCTCTCCTTATTCATAACTAACTTATTCATAGCTAAATATTCTTTGAAGTTGGATCACTCATTTTCCTGATCCTCTTGTTCTGAGCTTTCTCAATATTTATCTATGGCTTAGAAGTGTTTTGCCCTTTGTCCCTCCTATAGCCAGCTTGCTTTGTCAGATGCAGCAATTCATTAATCAGTTCTATTGCACCTGAAAAGGACTGCTTTTCTTTCAAATACACCTTATTTTTTAGGAGAGAGAAGTACTTGGATCCTTAGTGTCTCATTTCATTCCTGTACCAGATGACCTGGTAAAGCTGGTTTCTGTAAGGACACAAACCTGTATCAGCACCAGAACAAAAGTCATTTAGAGTGAACAGTGTGTTTTCCTATTCTGGAGCTTCTTCATGCATCACGATTTTTTTTCCCAGGCCCAGTAGTGATTTATTTCAATTTGAAGTTTTGAGTTACATATTAAACTTATAATCACAAATTAATAAAAGATCCTTTAAAAAACATTTAATAACAAACAAAAAACCAAACAAACCTGAAGAAACCATATTTGTTTGAACAAACTTAACATAGGCCTACACAACACCCTTCCCTAACACTATGTTAAGGTCAAAAGTTAAATAGTCAATTCTACTGCCTCTTCTCATACAAGCAGAATTGCTTGGGCACCACAATTCAGGTCAGGATCATGGTTTTAGAGATGGCACTTGTCTCATTATCTGCTGACATTTGCAGCCTATGCACACACATATGAGCTATTTGGTCACCCCTAAGTATTTCTAGAGAGTAATTTACTTAACTGTTGCACATATCTACCTACATATCATCTTCTGTAAGTGCCTCCATTCCTACTTTGAATGCAGTGACCCAAGGTGAGGGTCTCAGAAACCTCACCTCACATCTCTGTAGCTCTGCCTTGTAATTTCAAGGTCATACAGATAAAATTATCTGGGATTATATATCTTGGCGATTACACTGGAAAAAATTACCAAGGGCACATTTGCTTCCACAATTTTAGCAATGGAATTACATTTCTATCATAAAATTGGGCTCTGTTAAATGAGATAGTGGCTTTCCACCTTCAAGGTGTTACCAATTTCCATATCCTACTTTCTGTGTGCACAAATAAAAAAGGATTTTATCATCTCTCCCCTCAAACTCATCCCAGATTTCAACAGCTCTGCTGTGTTTTTTCCAGTTCATGCACCAGCAGCTCTGAAAGTTCTTAGACAGAAAATGGGATTACAAATGGAATCCTTAAAAACAATGGCAAGATAATAGCTACACAGGTGTAATAAAATCTGTTTTAATTTACAGAGTATGCATGAAATTACAAGCACATTAGTCAGAATAGAGCATATCAATTCAGAAGAACAAGATAAAAACTAGAGAAGGAGAAAATATAATTTCCAAGACTTATAGTTTTTCTTACAAGTCTACTTTTAAACACAAATATTTAGAAGTTATTTCCATATATATTTAACATCAAATATACTTTTTTCCCTGTAAGAAATATAGAAATAGAAACTTTTTTTCTCATAATTCTTACGAAAGAACTATACTGAATTGATTTCTGTCAAGGACATACCTATTACTGAACCTCCCAGGCATATGTTGAACACTCTATTAGTACCAGGAAATGGCATAAATCTTCCAATTAGGATAGAGTCAATGATAAAGATATTAACTTAAAACCTAATTTTAGCACAAAAAAAAAAAAAAGGCATTTGGAAAAGATTTTATCCATTAGGAAAAAAGTGCCAGACATTGAAAAAAAAAGAAACAATGTAACGCATTTGCAAATTTCTCATAATACATTTGTAATTGTCATTCCAAAGGACTACATCACTGTCATGGAGTCTGTTCTTGTGCCCTGTTTCCCAAGGGTTCTGGTTTCAGAATTGTTAGGCAGAGAACACTGCTGAGGAGTCACTGTTAGCAAACTGACATAGCAATTTCTATTACTGTAAGGATTTAAGGAGCACAGTTGCCTGTCTCAAACACTCTTAAGGCCACAGAAGGACTTTGCCATGAGATAAGCACAGGATGGAGCAACAGGATGGTACTAACCCAAGGCCTGGTGGAGGCAAGATCTGGTTAATGCATCTGGACAAAAATTCCTACTGTGGCAAACTACTTATATGTGGTCAAACAAAGATCACCCCAAGATATGGGACAGATGGCATCTGTGACCACCAATGGCCACTAAAGCCCCCCGAATATGTCTCTGTGGATACATGGAACTTGGACTGTAAGAGAAGTCACTACTGTGGGAACTTGAGATAAGAACAGGTGGTACTATTGTCCAGTTGTTGTCTCAGACCTTGGGAGAGGCTAACAAAGCTTGGGCAGAAGAATCTATCACTGATAATGGACACAAAGAATGCAGAATTAATGGACCACAAGGAAAGCCAACAATGAAACTGTGCTGAAATCAGCTCCGATGGGTAAAAGGTAATTCTGGCAGGAGGAGATCGTGATGATGGACTCACAGCCTATGAACCCAAGAAACCCACAGACTCAAAAGAAGAGAAAGATTGAACATACAGACTAATGAGCAATAGACTCATTATTATGAGGCAATCATTTAACCAATAGTATAAGAGAACTGTGTATCCAATGAGCCTTAATTCCTATGTTTGCTAAGGTGTATAAATAGTGAAAAGTTTTGATCAACAATGCAATCCCCCACAACTGAGAAGCTCAGTGTAAAAAAGGAGCAAGGGGATGCCTCTGGATCCATGTATGGTGACCATCTTCTTGCTCTCTCTCTCTGTCTTTCCTCTCTTGTCTATTTCTTGTCAATTTATTTATCTTGTCTATTTCTTTCTATGTCTCTACCTCACATTCATTGTTAAATAAAATCCATATTATTGACTTTGGCATATGATCTTGCTTGAACCTTATTCTGACACAGGCATCTTTCACTAATCAGATCTTAATAATTACACAAATTATTTGGTGTGTATATCCATCACAAACGTTGTGGTTGATCTGTAATGTGAGTAGGTCTTATCCCCTGCCAAGCTAGATCTGCCTGGGGAGCCTTGCATCCAGCAGAAAGTATTGTGGTATAATAAGAACCAATTTCCAGAGCACGAGTTGCTGCTGGAGACCTGACATCCAAACTAACTGCATTTCAGGAGCTCTTTTCTTTGGATTAACTCTAATAAGGACCAGTTTGGTCCCAGTGTCTGAATACTGACTGAGGACTGCTTTGGGGTCCTGTTTTGTTTTAGTTTCACCTCAGAATCAGAGCCCAGGTACTATGAATAGTTTCTGGACCAGAATCAAGGTGCAATAGGCAGGGAAGTTATAAGATTGGCTTCCAAACCTCCATTCCAGCCTGAATGGAAACATTAATGTAGGTGCACCCAGTAAGCACTATACTCTAGAGCTAACAGTAGGGCTCCCCAAACTCTGTCTGCAATAAATTGAGTAAGTTGGAAGTGCTCTTGAGCATTAATTCTGGCTGTACCAGCAGTGGTGCCTCCTCTATAGGAGCAGTGATTGCAGGGAGAACACAGAACTGGCATTGAGACATGCAGGAGTAACAGCAGAGTTAAAAATAAATGAGCATTTGGCTGTTTTGCTGGATCAATTTCGGTTACATTATCATAGTTGCTAATAAAGGATTTTTCAAAGCCATATGCTGCATGAAAGAGCGCTGCACATCCCACGTTCTCTTGTGCTCACAGGAGGCACCTCTGCACAGCATCCCAGAGATTTCCAGGCTGGGCTGGTGTCCAAGTTGGGCTAGTTTCCAGCACAGCGAAGCCCACCTTTGGCCAGTCTGTAAGGATTCAGATGTTATGCTCAAATATGGAGCAGGTGAAGGAGATGAAGATGTCTTACTTTCTTTTCCTTATGCACTCAGAAGATCCCCCATGACTGATTCAGGACCTAGAACTGTTGTAACTCTACTGATCAGAAAAAACAGCTGTTCATTGAAACACAAATCTGTCAGGATCATTATCCTGTTTTACAACGTTTCCTTGATAAAACTGAAAATAAGAAATGCATTAAGCTTATTCAATCTTATTTAGATGATCATAATACATAATAATGTATATTAAAATACATTTACGTACAGTTTTTTGTACTACATAATGATTTTTATCCTATTGAGAAAAGGAAATTTCAGTTTTCTGAACTGAGATCCTACGGAATTTCCTGTTGGTCCATGAAAAATTTAGAATTTCAACTTTTGTTTAAATTTAGAAAGGAAGCACAGTTCCGAACAGATTTCCCATGAGAACAAAATTCCCTTCTCAGTCTGTCTCTTGGCCATAATTATTTGCTCTTCACTTCCTTACCAATAATGCTCTATTATGGCTGGCTCTGGTGAGATCTTACAGAGTGTGCAGAATCCTTCCTCCGTTCTTTATCTATATCTCACCTCTATTTCTTTATCTGTACCCAGGGTGAATGTAGGTTCATCCTGCAGCCTTTGAAGGTAACTGTAAGAGATCAGGAGGAGCAAAGCTAAGGTCTAAGGCTTAGAGCACTTCAAATGATAGCTCGTGAACTGATTGATTCATCCTCAAACTACACTTTGTCTTCAAGGACACTCCATTTAGAGGCAAATTTCCTCCTGTGTGCTATCAGTGGCAGGACCATGGCCATAGGCTTTCTACCAGTGCTTTGAGCAGGGAAGTGTCCCCCTGCATTTGTCTGAAAAGTGACAGGAAAACCCAAGGATGTTGTGGAAAGGAAATAATAAATATTCAATTTTAACTAGAATTCACATTTTGCATACTTTCTTCTCCCAATTCAGTACACATTTCCAAATGCTTTATATGCAGCCAAGTTCAAGACTTTAGAAATGCCTTTGAGAAATGTCTGCTAATGGTGTACTATATTTTAGTAAAATTTACTCACAGAAACATACATCATAAAGCTGTTTTGTTCCTTAATAAGGAATGTACATGTAGAATGAATTTCAATGCACTGCTTCTACACCACAGATTTATTTTGTTCTAATATTTTGCAGTATTGATTTAATTGGTTTGAGAATGCTGAAAACTACTTCATTATGGCATGCTTATTTATACCTCCTTCTTACATAAATTCAGTTTAATTTAAAATAATCAATAAAAATAAGTGATCTACATCTAATCCTGTTTTTTTTTTTTGGAGTAATGGTTGGGTGTGTCATCTATTTCTATCAGGATCATATGCACCTACCAATGCTGCTTTTTTATCTATTTATGGATTATTTTTAGGCAAGCAAATTAGTATGGATTGAATTATTTGAACAGGAAGAAAAAAAACAACAACAAAAAAAAAATAGGTTTCCATGCCTAGACTGAAGCCACAAAAATTTTCAGATCATGAGTAGGAGAAGGAACAGGATTTGGGGCGTTCAATCAGGTATGCAGATGCAAAGATGCATCATATCCTTTCATTTGGCTTACCCTGCTAAACAACTGTTTCTTAATCTCCCCATAGTAAAATCTTCATGTAACAGTCCTTCAACAAATTAGAAAGCATGGTCTTTGACGGTGATCTTTCCTCTAATAATGGATGCTAAGAAGTCTGCCAGAAGGGACACATAAATGTTGCTGTAATTATCCCATGTAAAAAAAAAAATGTTGTTGTCATCTATAAATGTGTTTTTTATATGAACGGATGAAAATGCCTACTAGATTTTCAGCATATTTGAAGACTAAGTTGTTGGTGGCATTTCTCTCATTTCTCTCACAAAGAGGTATAAAACATGCTATCTGCATCAGCAGTCTAATGTTCCAAAATCTTAGCCTAAAAAATATTTTCAATTACAAAAATCATGGAAATATTTCCAATTAGTTTTATAAATCCCAGAATCCAAACAATATTAGCTGATCTGCTGGAGACTGGAAAGCTCCAGCAGAAACATGAAGTTGGAAATATTCACTCTGTTACTCAGCAGAGTTGGAAATGAGAAAATGATTAAGAGTGATGAAGGATGTGAATGTTTACATTCAACTCTGCATCTTGTTACCACTGTGACATTGCATACTCTTGAGACCTTGCTCTTCAGAGTAAGTCTCACTCAGTTTAGCAGGAACAGCAGTAACAAGTGCTGAAACATTTTTTTTTTCTTATGAGAACAGGTGTTCTAGATGATTTTTGTTACTAAAAATTACTGGCTGTCATTTAGCCTGAGAAACCTCTGCTTACTGAGAATATAGATTTTCAGGCTCTGAATTTCCCCCTGGATGAAACTGTTTCTCTCCATCAGCTCTGCTGGCCAGGGAGATAGGTTTGCAAATCTGAAGTAGTCTTTTAATTGAGCTCATAAGAAGCTTCACTTTCTAATTGCTTTTCCCTGGTTTCATTTAGCAGAGGATGTCTTCTGGGACACATTCTTAGTTTCTACTTTAGCCTTATGACATAAACAGTGGACTTCAAATAGCATCTGCACTGCTAGAAGTACCTCATGCAGCTGTTTCCTCTTAATATCTATGCACTTGATTGTTCTTAGGCAGTATTATCTAAGAGGAAGTATGACTAGAGATGAGAAAATAATATTTTATGGATGATCCAGGAAATTCTGCTCCTAATTTCCAAATTAATTAGCTTTGACCATCTTACTCTACTTTCATGTTTCGTATATGAATATTCCAAAACCCAGGAAAGCAGATTGAAAATAAATAGCAAAATATGGGAGAAATTTACTATCAAATTTTAACTAAGGCTATTCACTCTAGAAATCCAAGTCTACAAGGTGTATTTCATTATGAACATAAAGGTGTGACATGATCAGTGGAGCCAAAAAGCATATTTCAAACCAAATAGTCTTTGGGGCAAAGTTCATCTCCCTTGTCTAGGACCACTGAAAACGCAGATATGTGAGTCAGATCAAAAAGGGCTCTCTTCAGTGGCACTGGTCAGTATGGAGGAGTAACAGCTCTAGAGGGCAACTCCTCCCCACTGCTGTAGACATCTGTATGAGAAGATGATGAGCTTTCTAGACAGAGGCTGCAGTGACTAGTTCACATTCAGAAGTTTTAGAAACCTAAGTGAAGGTGTGGCCAGTGGATAACTTCCAGCAGTGCACACCTACAAGTCCTGAAAGCAGGAATCTGCTGATGATGAAAGCCAGCAAGCAACAGCTCCAGCAGGGGATCTGATCTCATCCACAGATAATGGAAAGCACAATACAAGAGGCAGAGAAGATTACGATAAAATTATAAAGTAAGGCACTGGAGATCCTGAACAATGGGAATAGCCTTACGAATTGTTTAAATAATACCCTTAATTCACATGAACCTCAGGGAGGCTGAAGGTGCTCATTCTACAAAGAATGTACATTCCTATCTTAAACACAGGTAAGGTGTAGCTGATGAAATTAAGACTGCAAAACTGCTCATCATCACTCAAAATCTCATTTCTCACAGCTTGTTTCAGATCATAACCTTACCAGGAACTATCAACTGATGTTGGATTGTAAGTAAAAAGGACTGGGGCAATGTGAAAGCCAAATGCTTTTTAAGGTGTTTCTTTGGGAACATTTACTATTTAAATGAGCAGAAACTTAACATTTACTTGATTAGGCACTCTTTTCCAGGAATGTTTGGTCTCTAAACAATGTAGTACATGGCAACACTCCCATAAGCTATTCACAGTGATATCCTTGGCCACACATTGTTTCAGCATGAATCTTCAACAGAATTTCATCTACTTTTCTACTTACATTTTCATGATTTGTGGCATAAATACCCATTCCTATATGGAAATTTCTAATGCATCATTCTAATAGATCATTTTAATAGATCATTCATTCTGTCAAAATAAATTCTATGAAAATGATATGAAAACTAAAAGTTTTGTGAAGAATAGAATGGAATGGAATAGAGTGAAAGAACAAGTCTTATGAGAAGAGATTGAGGGAGCTGGAGCTGGTTAGCCTGAAGAAAAGAAGGTTTAGGAGGGACAATATTACTCTCTACAGATACCTGAAAGAAGGTTGAAATGAGGTGTGAGAGCTCTTTTTTCCAAGGTAATAAGTGACAGGGTGAGAAGAAATGGCCTTAAGTTGTGCCAGGAGATCTTTAGATTTGCTATAGAAAAAATTTCCTCGCTGGAACAGTGGTCAGGCATTGGAAAAGTCTTCCCAGGGAAGTCATGGAGTCACTATCCTTGGAAGCGTACAAAACACAGGTGGATGTGGCATTTGGGTACACAGTTTAGTGGAGAACATGGTGGTACTGGGTTAAGGGTCAAAAGCAATGATCTTAGAGGTCTTTTCCAACATTAACGATTCTATGAGTCTATTAATTTTTCTGACTTTATTTATAAATATCACGTTGTCGTCCTCCTCCCCTCCAAAAAAAAAAAAAAAAAAAAAAAATTCAATATTTTTCACGTGCAGAACAGAAACTTTTGCAGAGGCACAGACCTAATCACAAAGTAATAAATGGTCCCTGAGTTGGCCTCAGTGTGAAACTAGTGGGGTGGTCCAGATCTGGACTCCTCATATAAGAAGCGGCTGTCCTAAGGTCCTGTGTTTTCAGGAATGCTGAGCAGGTTACAGCCTGCTCTTTTATGCTCTTCCAGTCACCCTTTCCTCACTCTCAGTGGTGCTGGGGATGCTTCAAACAAAACACAGATTTGTTATCTTTACTTTTGGTGAGTGCTCATCTTTTGTGTATTTCATATGCCCTCCCTAAGTAATACTTATTTGGATTCTTTCCCACACTGCAAAGGATTATTCCAGACTGGATTCAGAACCTGGAAATAACACTCATGCACAGCTGACAATGTATTGCTGTTGTGTTGCCCTTGATATGAGCAGATAGTGGGGAGAAAGCTGAAAAAACTCCACACAACTTTGCTTCCTGTTACTTTACTGGATAAAAATAACCAGTCATTTATCATAAATAAAGTCAAGGGATTGTTTTTCTTACATTATTTCATGCAATGCAGTAGATTTTCTTTTGTCAGGAAGTATGAAACCAGGTGTAACCATTCAGGATCTAACCCCACAGCGTTTGCATCTGGCACCATCAGGTGTGACAGTGATCAGTAACAGATGTATAATGTGACAGGCTAACAATAAAGTCCACAAAATGGATGTCTAATCTGCTCAGAGGGAAAATACTTTCCCAATTCCTACTGTCTGGTATTTGTCAGTGCCTGAAGCATAAAGATAACTTTAAAAGAAGATCCTTCTTTAGGTTTTTGGTTTGGTTTTCAATATACTTGAGCTTTCAGCTTTTTTGCCCTATCAAAGATACACACAGTGTCTCAATCATTCTCTTTGTTTGTGTGAGTTTTTTCATTAGTTTGAAAGACCAAAATACTTATATATGAAAGTGCATGGCAATACTTTAGTTACCAGAATCTTATTCTAAAGGCAGGATGTATGCAACTGGCACAACCTTTCATGTCTCTAAGCTGGGAGACATAAAATATGGCAATTTCATGCAGGGTTATACTAAGTATAATGCCTAAAAGGTACTTCAGACTAGTTGTTCATAGGACACTTCTCTCTGAATATATAGATCCTGCATTTTTCTCCTATTTTCCTCCCTTTCTGGATAGTATGCACCCAAGGAGATGCCTGGAGAAATCCCTGGGGCTGTATGGAGGGTCAGGCTTGCAGCCACCCCTGTTGTTTGGGCAGAAGCTTTGAAAGAAGTGGTAATCCTTTCCTAGATACAGACCATGGCCAGTGTCACCCTCTTTGGACAATTATATTTTCATCTAATCTAACTGGATGTTAAGTCTTTCCAATTCAGTCAGAATTACATGACCTCACCAAGGTCAAGCCCCAGACAAAGCTCAGTGTTAATTCTTGCCCACTTTCAGCCTGCTGGAGCCCTCCAGGGCTCCCATCTCTGACAGCCTTACTGAGATGGAGAATCTCCTCACTGCCCAGTCCTCTCTCCTGGCAGCAAACCAATTTGGATGCATAGCAAATAGCACAATGAACAATCCAGTTAAATCTATCCATAGGGTGTTACAAATGGATGTGGGGGTTTAGATAAGTCCTTGCCTTTTGCCCAGGCCTCAGGCAGCAGGCAGTAGCTTTACTGAGGCAGCCAGCACCCCAAAACCCACTCTCATTCACAAGTGCTTTAATTCTGATTTAGTCTATTACAGAATGAATTCTTTATTCAATAGACATAAAACTAACAGACATAAGGCTTATACTATACAGGAATTAGGACAAAAAGAGACTACTAACAGATATATACAGCACGAGGTTAAAGGTACCTACTGATGTTACAGCTAGTGAAGAATAATGTAACTTAGGATTCAATGTATTTTGCCATCCAATTGTTGGTGGGGCACACATCGAGATCCTTTCCCTCAATCCCCAAGGAAGTAAGCACAGAACCTGGGTCCAGGCTCCAGGGAGAGGTCTCCCACACTTTCAGGGTGTGCGTGTAGAAGGCTTCTGCCTCTGTGATAACTTGTTTGTCTTTTATAGTTTGCAAAATGGTGTGTCTTAGTCAAGAATATTTCCTTTGTCTCTTCCCACATCTGCTCTCCAGACTAAGATGCTGATTCTTAGCTGAGATCTGAGCCCTTTTGGCACCAGAGATGACCCCTTGCTGGGCCTTTCAGACGCGGTTATCTCTTTATGCAGCAACTATTTGTGGTAGAGATGGGGTGAAGGAGATGTCCTGCCACACAAGGACAAAAACAAAAGGGTCTATTAGTTTTAATCTTTTCAGAAAAATGAGTTCAACAATCATGAGTGATATAGTGTATACAGTGGTAACACACACTGTAAATTTTACTGATGCACTGTGAAATTTCAAAAGAACACTTTTTCCATTAAAAACTTAAGGCCTTCATTGCAAGCAATGAAAATTGCATGTTAATTTTACAAATATTTCCTGTCATCACTGCAAGACAGTTTTTACATAGTTTTCATTGAAGCAGCAGAACAGAAATATCATTTTAAATTTCATAGCCATTCATCTCCATTATTTTGTTAATATGCTCTGCCATTGCCACATCTCCAGTCAACCGAAAAAATATACTGAATAGTTATGAGAGGATCAGCACCTTCCAGAATAATTGTTTGTTCAGGTATGAAGTGTCTCTTTCATACAGAGTCTTTACATTAATGACTGGGTTTAATTAGGCTGGTTAAAAGTCAGAAAGAAGAAATTCATTCTCAGCATAATAAACTGCTAATTACTAACTGCAAGGAGAAGGTTATGGATAAAGAGGACTTTGCTATCAAGGCATATAGCAGAACAACTTCCATTCCCCTCACATTTCCTGCATTTGTTATAAACAACTGCAAAACTTTTTTCAAGGCTTTTTGGTCTCTCTTTTCCTACACTACTCTAAGATAAAGAAGCAGCTTTAATGCCAACAGTGTCATTTCCATTTTTATAGAGGGTGCAGAGGTATTTAAAGGAACATTGCCAAGACACTAAAGATAGACTCTTAGAATTTCTATTTTTCTGTTTTTTTTTTTTTTTCATTCAGAAACCAAGTAACAGACACTTCAAAAACTCCTGTAGGAATGATATTTGCAAGCATTACTTGGGAATTTGCTTTCATTTCAAAATACTGAGATTTGTGTCTAGAGAATGTCAAAGTAATCATAATTACAATAGTGAATGGCATTGTAATATGATTTTAAAACAAAGGTAACAGCTACCTAATGAATCTTTATTAGATTTTTTTCCTTTTTAAGTCAAAGTAGTTCCTATTCACACTGCAGTGCAGAGCTGTGCTCTATGACTGTCATCCCTGTCCTTGCTGCACATGCACATAACCCATGTTTCTTGGCATTCCAGCAGTGCACTGACATGGCCTTCATCTCCCTGTGGGATAATTCAGGCTGGAAGGGGCCTCAGGAGGTGTCTAGTGCACTTGAGTCCTAAGCATTCTGCTTTACTACATTTAACTGGAACAGTGGTTTACAGGTTGGTATCTGAGTTCACCATCTGATTCATATCTGAAATTGTCAGAGAGACATAGATGGAAAATCCTTCAGCTCTTGCTATTGGCGTGAATTAAATACATCTTCTCCAGAAGCTAATTCCACCTCCTTGCCTTTATTAAATGCACTCTTTTATTTGAGATATAGTTATTCTTCCAGTTGTTGCATTTGTTTTGCTAGTAGAGTAAAAAAAGCAGAGAAAAAAATTCATAGTAAAAGAATTGCAGCCAGTTGTGCTCTCACTGAGCCACAACATCAAGGAAAATCAGGATATAAGCTCCATTAGCAGATTGCAGGCTTTATAGGTTTATCTGCAACATGCAGTGTTAAAAATATACTCTATGACAAAATGTCTGTGGTTTTGCTGCGGAAAGCATAACTAGCGACGTCTGTGATGAAACATGTCTAAAATGAATGGGCATTGATATGCTATTGCTTTCCAGGTATTTCTATTTACCACAACACCCTAGTACTATTTTCCCTAAGATAATGCATTCTTGCTAGCAGTGAACCATATCAGGAAGACAGCCTTGCCACCCACTTATTTTCACTTCTCTTGTTCTTAATGTTTAAAACCATACCTCATGGGAATGACAGAGGCTTTAGAAATATGATAAACAGGTACACAGGTGCATAATTAAGAAGCATTTAGAGTTTTGTGCACAATCCACTGGGCAAATAGGCAAATGTTTGATAGCTAGTTAGAGGTCTCTACAGGATATCAACATCAAAGAAGGCAGAAAACAACCTGTTATGCCTAAATTCCAACAGCTACCTACTCACTTTACATACTTCAAACCAAAACAAATAGCACATCTATAAAGTCTCACTGAAGTGGGTTGTAACTCAAATCATCCACCAAAACTTAATCTAGTGGTAAAACAAACTTTGAATATTGTGTACCTGCAGTATTTCTCAGTTATCCATGTCTTTGCCACTGACATGGCCAGACGATAAAGATGAGATTCTTTACAGCAGAAGAGAAGCTCTGCCCTCTGTCTTCAGCTGCCTGTGCAATGGTAAACAAGATTTCCTCATTACATCCCTGTCATAGCTGCTTCACAGAGCTTGTTTACTAAGAGCCAGAACCACTTTCAGCCATGAGAGGAAAGCTGGCAATACAAAGAGCTGATAGTGCCCATCAGAGGCCACAAAGGTTCATCAGGCATCTCTCAATTTCCAGCAAAGTGGAAGCTGTTGTCAACTTGCCTTAGCTGATACTAGGACAATGTACTTAAGTTAAACCTTCTGCTTGAAAAGAACCAAAAATAAATTGTTTCACATATATAGACACACATATGTATATGTATATGTATGTATATATGCACATATACATATTCACAGGTAAAGATTGTACAGGTTTGTTACGTACAAATGTGAAAGCCATCTTTCTTTCTCTCTCTAGATAAATACACATATAAGTGGGAATTTATTTTAATATTTATTTCTTCATATGTATGTTTAATTTAGTGTAATTTTCTTTAAAGAATGAATCCCATGAAGAGTTATGTTTTAATTCAAAGTTTACTTATATAAAATTCAACATTAAGGTTAAAATCCAGGTCACGGTTTTCTTTCAGGGACTTGAAAACTTGGGGATCTCTTACAGGGTCATTCACGTTAGACCCAAGACCTTTCCTAGGACACCTGCCAGGTGCAATCCATCTGAAGATGTGGCAATAACATTGAGACAGCATGTCCTGAAAGCTGTTTGAAAGACAGTTTCTTCCAGCCAAACTTCAAGCAGGAAACATGGACCTTTCCTTGGAAAAATATAACATTTTGAGGGGTTTTAAATATCTTTTGAATATATATGGTGTTTTTGAAGCACTAAAATAGCTCTTCCCTCACTCTGAGACTCAATCCTTAGGGTCGTGAATTTTAAGTATTTTGTATTCCGAGCCCAAGCAGTGCTTCTCTCTGGGGTTTTAAAGCATGGTCTTGGTGTGAAAATCTTCTGCTGACCACCACTGTAGTATGAATGTTGTAATTCTGCTGCAGAAGTGAGACACTCCCAAGGATTCTCTTTGGAGAAGCAAACAGCTACTGTGGGGGCCAGGACAGACACCTCAATTTTCAGAGCTGCACCATGGGGAAAACGTCACATTTTGGTGACAGTTTAGAACAAGACCATGAAAGACCCTTATTTCTTTCTTAGCAATGGAAGACAGACTTGGCACACAGCCTCTGCTGTCTGGTGACTGGTGACTTGCTGAATGTCACTCCTTGTCCACTCACTGCCCACAGGTCTGCATCCAGCACAATTCCACTCATTGTCTGAGCTCCAAAGGTTGTCTGCTCCTGTGTGCCTTGATCGGTTTATGACAGTTGCACAGTCACACCAGTCAGTCTGCTCTTCACACAGCCTTTTCTTCCTTGTGGCTCAGTCCATCTCTTTCTATAAATTTTGTACTTCATTAAATTGTGAGACATTATGATTTGCTAGGAGTTGTCAAGTACAGGTCACACCATGTACCAAAAAATCATGAGCAAAAAGAATGGGAACAGACATGAGGAGGAAGATAAATAAAAATAGACAAATAGGTGCATGTCAAAAAAATTACCAAGTATGCCAAACATCCCTGTCTTCAAGAAGTACAATATCAGATTCACAAAGGTTATGTTTGCAATCCAGATCCCACTGAGATTAACAATGAATTCCAACTCACCAAAGCAAAAGTTGATTTAATTTTTGAAGACAGCTATTTTGTTTATTCTTCAGCAGAAGTTCAGGCAATATTTGTTCTAGATAGTTGTACTCAAGTCTATTTTTACAGAGTGAAAAATTATTTTTTGAAAGTGCACACAATGTTTCAGAAGTCAGCAGCTCAAATACCTCTTATCTGAAAAATTACTGTAAAAGTAGTATCATAATATCCCTTCCTCTTCTCCTCTACTTTATTTCTGATATCAGTACTGTTAATGATTAAAATAAAAAGTACTTTAGAAATGAGGGAGTTTACTACATCCAGTGAAAATATGTCTTCCTGAAGTATTGATCAGCAAAAACAAAATGCACTTTGCAACTCAAGGAGTTGTAAGTTCTGTTTATTTTTTCACACTAGTGTTTTCTTTAACCTGGAGACAAATAAATTACTTATTGCTTCTTTTCCAGAAGGTTTTACTTAGAGTAGTAAAAAAAATCCACCAACAAAGATATAGAACTTGTCTCTGAAAAAAACCCCAGATGCATTTCTTTTGGACTATTATTTGCTTTCTCTTTCTTTGCATATTTCTTCCTTTCCTATTATTTGCATATCTCTTCCTTTCTGTAGAAATGAGCATAATTTTTCAAAGGAAAAAAACACCCTAAAATGTTCATCAATGGATGAAATTGGTTTAGTTCCCTTTTCTATATTATTGTAAATGGAAGAAAATCAATTCACATCACATCAAGGACACAGTGTTTGTTGCATATCATTTCTCCAGCAATGTTTTCACATAAAAATGGAGACTCAGATGTTCCTGAATGAGAGTGGAACAATAGAAACCAGAAATTCTATTTAATGTACTGCTCAATGATAATTACAGACAAGTATACTCTGCTGCCTTCTTCCAGATTCAACAGACAGCTGCTGTCATAAAAGTTATTGACTGTGTAAAGACTGTATTGCGGCCAGGTATAGATTACTTCAGTTCAGAAATGCAGTAACTTGAACTGTTTCAGATGCCATTAACATTCCCATTCCTATTAGAGAAAGCAAGAAAACTTATAAAAATCAACCTCAAGCTTATGCAGCTACAGGCAATGTAGTTATATAATTTGAAGTGCAACGTAGAGTACATTCCGGTGTTTTGAAATGCTCAGAGGCCTGAATCAATGCCATAAATCAGAGGAATAAATTCTGGTACAGAAAATAGATTTCTGCTTAAGTTCAAGTAAAACTCAGACATTTAAAATGTATGCCTCCATTCTCAAAATATAAAACATAGTTGGAATTTAGTGATCAGTACAGGTCTGATGTGTGAGCTGCAAACCCTACTCTCTTTATAACACAATGATATCCTGGTGACAGTGGGCACATTTGCTTTTTTAACATGACATATATTATTTTCCTGTAACCAGAGAGACCAAAGTCATCTGATGAAATAGTATTATTAATGGTGACTTTATAGAACAAGTATTTCATGGTATGTACCACAGCGCATTCCATGCATGATGGATGGTTTTGCTGTTAATCAAAAGATTCTCTGTTTGCCAGAGAAGTCAGAATTGACATATGATAGAAAATCATGGGAGCCCTTTTATAAGACACAGCTTAGTATGTCAGAAATTGTTTCTGTTCCCAAAGAGACTAGTGAATTGTCAAAAGCAATTGTGAATGTTCCAGAGAGCCAATCATCCAGGGAAAATTATGTACAGCACTTACTGGCTGCAAAAGAGGTGTATATTTTTCTGCCCTCAAGATGATTGAGACCATGGAAAATCAGTTTCACAAAAGCCATGATGGGCTGTACTTTAAACAACATCAACACCACAAAAATCTGCTCTTGTATCTTTCACATATTTTAAACTATCAGTTTCCCTTTTACATTTTTCCAGTTCCACTTCTAATGTTCTCAAAATAATATATGAAGAGGAGTTAGGCCAAGAAAGGTCTATCCAGTCCTGTGTCCTTCATCATGTCTGGAAGGGCTAGAAATATATTAGCAGTATAAAAAATATCAATAATAATGATCTAACAATATTGGTATGCTCAGAAATACCTCCTCATAATGCTCTTCCAGTCTCTGCAAGCTGCGGCTCAGAGATCTCCTGAGCAGGGACAGAGTCTTTGCCTTTGGGAGTCACTAATGCAGTTTTTTTCCCCTTGATTTGTCCAGCTGTCTCTTGACATCATGCAAACTTTTAACTCCAACTTATCCAGTTGTAAAATTCATTGTGCAAGATGTGAAAAATAGTCCCTTTTTTTTGTTGTTGATGTTTTAAATATGCCATGTACTGCTTTCACTAGATCTCCCCTGCACTGAAAAAGACAGGGAGAATCCATTCCCTGTTGACAATGATCAGCCAGCATATTACCTGCACTATGTTCCTCCCCATTTCCCAGCTGGTGAGCTCTTACACCTAGTCATTCCTTATTTATAAAACCATTTCCCTCCTTTGGCCTTTGTCATTGCCTTCATTGGATCTTTCCCACTTCTGCTGTACTGGATGGAGACCTAAGATCTCTAGTAAGTGTTCAAGATGCAAACACCCTATACTGAGCCATGAGACTGTTGCTGTTTTACTGCTTCTCCTTTCATCATACTTCCCAATACTTGGTGCACCTTCTGAAAACTGCTGCCTGCTGACTTGGTTGTTGTGAGACTCTCCCAGCAGCCCGAGACCTCTGGCCTGGGGGACAGCTGCTGCCTTAGAGGAGCCAGAGACTATGGCCATGTTGGTACTTGGGCAAGGATCTAGGGAGTTGCATCATGAAAAACTCAGCATTTAGAATTTAAAATTTAAATATTTAAATTTTAAATTCAAATATTTTGCATTGGCAATATGTTTCACATTCTATACCATAGTTATACTAGTTGAAGTGCTGTTGAGCACAGTGTGATGCTTATTATTTTAATCATATTAAACCCCATTAGAGAAGTAAATTGTGTGCAGTTATTGTGGGCTGTTTATCTCTTAGGTTAAGTTTTCCCACCCCCTTTAGGAGGGTGAAAGATTTTAGTGAAGCATCCTGTGCAGAGAGCACTGGCAGCATGATGCTGCTCCCTTTCAGAGGAGGAGCTATGAGGCAATCTGGTTGTTTGAGATTTTTCTATTTCAGTTGAGGAAACACATTTATAGAGCTTATAAACCGCTTGCAGGACTCCTAGACATGAACAAATACTGTCCTGCAATGTGAGGATCTAATCAAATTCCCTTTAGAAAGCATTTAAAGTTCTGAAGGACAGACATGCAGGACCAGTTGAGAGCTGAAATTAAGAAATAAGGTGCACAAATTGAACATACTGGAGCCATGTTGTTTAATGGCATTAGAGTTTATTAAGCATTTCAACATCATCATTGCTATTTAACAGATTATCACTGGTGTGTTCTCTAATAAAAAAAAAAAATTAAAAAGGAATGGCAGACATTGGTCCATTTTGCTTTTGCCATTGGGCTTTGACTTGATCAAGAGTGATATGAAAGCTTGGGTTTGGCAGAAGGGGACTGAATGTTGCTTTATTACCTTGATACAATTGGAGATGTGGAGACCATACCAGAAAGAACTGACTTAAGGGATTCAACGAGGAATCCATAAAAGTAATAATTATTTTTGTTGATTCTTAGGTAAATTGTAAACAAATACAAAAGAAAAAAAAAAGGGCAAAGAGAGGACTGAGGTTTACTGTTGTATATAGTTTCAAGGATACTTGAATTTTTTGAATGCCAGATGTTAGGCTCTTTGCTTGGCTCAGATGCGTTGCCTCTGATGAAGATATCTAAACAGAAGCATGTCAGTGTTCTAAAAAGGTATGTAAATCCATCCATGACCAAGTAGAACTTGTTGCAGTTTCCAAGACAGACATCCTTTTTCAGGCTTTCATATTCCTATTTTTTCCTTCTTCACATTCCTTTGGCTTTAATTTTTATGAATCTGGCCGTGGGCAGAAAGGTTCTGAAAGTTCACCCCGGGAGGTGGGACTTTCAGCAGTCAGACCCAGAACTAGCTATGGAAAATGGGGCTGACACCATCAATCACTTGGCACCATTCAGTCTGTGCTTCAGAATCACTCACCTGTTAGATGAAACCAGGGAACAACAAGCAAGAGTTTGCCTCAGTGTGTGTGATATAAATTAAGTACTAATTTGAAAAAAAAAATATATAGCAAAAGGATTTTCATTGCAAATCAAAAGATGCATTCGATCACTGTTCTGGTTTCAGTTTCTACAGTAGCTTTAGGGAAAAATTCAGGTGGAATAAAATCTGATAGCTTTCTTGACAGCCATAACTATCTATCTTGACAGTGAATAAAATTACTGTTCATTTAAATCTGAATTTTGGTTGAAATGTATATGACTATGAGCAACCTGGCATAGCAGGAAAACATAACAGTAAATGATCAGGAGGAGTGTGATGCACTTGCAACAGGAAACTAAAATTACTATTTTACTTTGCCGCCACCTTAAAATGTCTCTCTTTCCTGTGACAATCCTTTTTCTCCTTCAAAAAGGCTTAATAATTATCCATCCAAGGTAGCAGAAGATTTTCCAACAGTTTTAAAAACTAGAGTGCCTTAATTTCTCCATGACTGTCATTATGAAAATGGAGTGCTTATGAAACTGGGGCACCTGGTGACCTTACCAAAGATTTATACTGAAAATAATAATGTTAAAAGCAGATAGACAATCTAAATGAATCACATTTTTTATAAAGCTAAAACTATTCCTGTGAAGTAGGAATGGAATTTGGAGGGTTAGTGAGTATGGATTTGCATTCAGCCTGTCTGCACACACACAACTTGGGTGCTTCCATAAGCACATGGGCAGAAAGGCAACAGGCATTTGCAAATGGCAACGTGGCCACTTCTGAATGAGATCTGAACCTGTGCCACCTGGGACAGCATGGCAGCCTCTTCACCACTGGAACCACAATCTCATGACATGTCTCAGCAGCAGGGCTGGATCAAGGAGCTCTTCCCCTGACCTCTCTTACCCCTCACCATTTAGTCCTTCTCTGGACAGCCCCATGAGCAAGTCACATCTTAGTGGGGAGTTTCTGAGGATCATCCCAGTGATGCTTGGGCACATTCCTGTGTGTAGACCAGGTCACCATTGAAGTTTCTCATCCCAGCTGCACCAGGAGCTGCACAAGAGGTGCCATGGGGCAGCCCCATCAGACAAGCTCATGCTGCAGCCACCAGGCTGAAGGACTCCAGCTTGAGGAACACACTGGCTGCATGATGGAGCTCGTCCTGAGCAAGGGCATCCTGCTCAACCAAGGGCACGGACAAGGCAGTGGGGCTAAAACCCACCTGAGCTATGCCAGGGCATCTGTGGAAATAGGGGCCTAGAGATGCAGGGAGGAATAAAATATAGCTACTTCTGAGAAACAGATGCAGCCTTTTCTCCAGCGTGTCAAAGAGACAGAGGGAATCTGCATAAGTGAAGTGTATGCACCCCTAATTTATTAGAAATCTGAACAATTATGGGATTCCTCAATAAATATACAGCTTGAACTCTGTCTGCAGTGCTGTGCTGCTCATCAGCCAGGCAGGGGATATCACTGTTTATTCAACTGCCTGAGTGGAGAGGGCCACTCTGGGAATAAAAAGCTTTTTCACCTTAGAAATATAACGGAAAAGAGTGTGGAAAATTATTCAGTAGCAGAGCAAAGCACCCAAAGCACACCTGGTACCTTTGGGGAAGGGAAGATTAATATATTATCTATATATCTGTTGATACCTTTGTACATTTGTGTTGTAGGTATAAAGAGCTTGCTACGTTTACAGCATTATAGACAGATTGTCTATAATATATTGTCTATAATTGTCTATTGTGGTGTGTTACATCTGCATGTGCCCCTGCTAAAGCTACATTGTAAATGGCACTGACACCAGTCACCTTCCCAGAAAATAATGTCCTTAGTTATTAAAGCAGCTTGGGGCTCCCAGGTTGTGCCAGGGGACTGAAGAGACTGGCTAGGGTTGGATTTGAGGGCTGTTGTGGCCTCATTTCAGATTTCCCCCAGTAGGTCTTTGTACTCACTGCAGGGCAGGACAAACCTGTGGAGATGCATGTGGGAGAGAAGGAGCAGAGCAAGCCTGCCTCTCTGGATGTATAAGGCAGCTGTAGAGCTCAACACTCATTTTCTTACACTTTTAGGACGTGCCTGCACAGTAGTGTGAAAGCTGAGCATGGCTGATGGTGGTCTTGAGTAAAATTCAAGCTCCTCTCTACTATGCATCATAGTTTTCACACAGGCACTTGAAGTGTCAGTTTGGTTTCCATAATCCCAAGTGCTCCTATGATTTTTTTTTAATGGTACTGTATTACTTAATAGTCTGTTTTTATTTATGAATGCAATGCATTTTCTGTAAGAACTTCATTGTGGTTCCCAAATTATTCCTGAGATAGTTATTCCTATCTTATGAGGCATTTCAAACAAAATTTAGTCTTTACTCTCTTCTCCATATTTGAAGAACTTTGTATTTCAGCATTTATATTTTCTACAAGGTAAAAACAGACCTTAAATGGGAGGGAGAATAAAAAGCAATTACTGCTTTCTTCTGCATGTCACAGTTTGGGGATCTTACCAGGGAACTGCAGTGCTCTTGATGTATGAGCTCCACTCCTGCCTTTGCTCTGTTAGAACATTTGGCACCAACAATGAAACTGGAATCTAATGTACACAATATTAAGAAAAATTGCCTTTTCAAAGCCGACTTCAGAAATATGACATTCCTTACAGCCTCATTATGGAGGGTTTTTTTTTTTGTTTGTTTGTTTAATTTAAGGACAAAGTAGGGAACAAACCAGAGTGGCTCAAACATGTAAGTTTTCAATATCACTGTAGCATTACATTTTTACATAAACCACAGTGGCTGTGGTGGGACATTGCAACAGAGAACCAATCATGCACCCTGTGAAAAGAAAGCTCTGTTTCACAACTACTTATTGACTTTTGTACGTAGTGCTAAGAACTAGTATGTTGCAAGAGTAGTTCTCTCCTATTTACAAAAAAAAAAAAAAAAAATTCTGGAGTGCTGTAATTTATTAACTTTGATTTTGAGACTGTCTGTAAGTGTTAATAAGGTCCATTTTCTGTCACTGTTTATAGTGTTTGCTGGCAGAACTTAGCACTTGGAGTTAAGAGCAGTGAATACTAATTCAGGAGCTACTTACAGCTGTTTGCACCTTGACTTTGACAGTGTCCATTTTAGAGGGCAGAAACAGCCTTTTTCTCCCTCTTTTTGAAGTTGGCTACCACATTTGCAAGATCCATATTAATTCAGATCTCCAAAGGAGTATCAATTTTGCATGTTTTGACATGAGAAAATTTATCTCATTGCCTTTTGTCTGACCCTGCTTTTATTTTAGTTCTTATTTAAATTCACACAGAGTCTTTATCACAAAGGTTATCCTAACTTTCATCTTTCGTATTTGTCACTGGAACAACTTGTTCTTGTCTATTGTATGAACATAGCACTCAGATCTCCTTGAAGATCTCCTTCTACGACATAGTCTTTAACAAGAGAAAATAATGATTTCAGTAGTGTTCCTTAAAAAAAAATTACACCCCCCCTAAAAAAAAGGTTGAAAAAAAAAAGAAAAACAGAACAAATACTTATAATTCAACAGAGGTGAGGTCATAGCCAGGAATAGCTTAAGAAAGAGACTGAACAAGCCTTGCTGAATCTGCAGAGGGTTATGAAGAATAAAACTCATGAAATTCTGGTGTATTTTCCAAATATGATGGTTAGTGCAGTGTAGGAAATAGCACCATAAAGGCTGTAGGCTGTCCCATATTAATGTAAGCTAACAAACACAAATCCTTAAAGGACAGATCTCCTCTTGAGGTTGTGGATAAGAAGGAACTTAACTTCACTTAATGACATTCAGTGAAATAATTCAAAAACTATATATGAATTTTTATTACACCTTAGAATCAATGTAAAAGAAGAAATATTACCTATTACACATTGCTGAAAGTGGTCAAAGAGGATAGAAGGCATCTTTGAAGATATTGAATAATTCTGAAGTATCTTTTTACTATTGAATGAATATGTAAAATAGTTAAGAGATAAATGAAAGGTAGAAGCCGAGATGGCCATTTCCATGCTCCAGCCTTTACCGTTAATGTGCCCGGATTTTCAGACAATTCACTTCATTCTGTGCCAAGTCACCTTGAAGCCTGGAAAAGACATGTCCAGAGGAAATACAGGAACCTGCCCTGCAGAGGTAACGATTTTTCTCCATCAACTGTAGAGGGAGCCTAGAAACTAACTTTGACTTGGTGACAGGCACAGAAAGGTGCAGGTTGATGTGTTTACAGCCATGCACTACTGACAACAGTCAGAGCTGGATGCATGCTCAAATGGAAGAGAGCACCTAAGACTTCATGCATTTTTTCTTCCTGTCTGTGTCTTTAGTAGTGTTACTCAGCAAACATCCATCTTCACATTAATTTTTACTGCCATTGCATGACCATTATCTTCCAGGCAACACCTAAACAATTCTGCTTAGCTAGGATTTTCTTCACAAGAAAAAATGAAAAGCTATATGAAGCTCTTAGAGGCCTGGTCTTAAGAGTAGGTAAAGAAGTATGTAATAAAACCACAAGATTTCTTCTCCCTTTTCACTTTTGTAAACAAACAAAAAAAGGAAAAAAAGGAAAATAAATACTTTTTGGTTTTAATGTGTACCTACCTTTCTTGTATTTTTGTGTATTTTGAATTATGATTTTTTTTCAAAAATATTCCTGTGTCCTATCTGCAAAATATCATGCAAGTACAAAAATGTAATAGCAGAAGTTAGTCTTGCAGACATGTTCATCAAAACACACAGAAAATGAGAAGATTTATCCTTCATGCTGTGCACTTGCCAGCTGCTTTTAAAAAAGGCATTCATCTGTATCAGAACATTTCAGCAGACTACACACTTTGATGTATTTTACTGCTTAAAATTGATTCTTAACCTTCTGACATTTCACCATTTGGATCTAACATGGCACAAGAAGGGAAGCAGGCAACAGTGTTTAACAGATCATATCAAAACTGTTATTATGAGCCACTCTTTCAGAAGGTGAAAGATGGTCACCCAAGGTGCCTATGCAGAATGAGACTTTTGCTGAGGAAGGATGGGGTGGAACTGATTCATTCCCATTGTTTAAAAATTCCTTCCACTTCCAGAATGGGAAAAAAAAGCTTCTGGAAATTCCCTGTAAATTTTAGAATTATTTGTGAGCTGGTAAACAACTTGTCATTTTGTGAAGTGAAAACAAAAGGTTTCAGTTTCTTACCAGGTCCAGGGAGAAAGATCAGCTCTGGCTTTTTCCAGGGTGTGTCTCTTTGTTGCTCAACTCTGACTTCTCTCCTAAATGAGGCTCCTGTAGGTCTCAGAGCAGCTACTTCATCAGCTGTAGTACAGCCTGACATCTTGTGCAAAAAGGACACTGGTCTAGTCTACAATAACTCTTAAAAATAAAGCATTAGTGATTAAGAGTCTTTTCAGCTTCAAATGCAGAAAACAAAATATCTACACATATCCAAGCTGGCAGAGTTTCTCCCTTCTCTGTCTCACCACCCCTAGGATCCCTGCACCAGCTATCAGCCTCCTAGTAAAGCACCCAGAGACCTCAGTCTTTGGTTTGAAACTCTAGTCGCAGCATTTGCCTGCACTCTGCTCCCCTTGGCTGGCAGTCACTAAGGAGTCAATGCCCAGCTGTGGACTGTCAGTGTTATCTCCAAGAGACCATGTGCTGTCTGTTTCCAGGTGGGCATATCTAGACAGGCACGAGTGCACTCTGGTTAGCACAGAACTTTCCCTCTCCTGGCCCAGAGAAGGCAGGAATCACATCTAATGCCAGCACACCTTGACACAGGGCAAACACACTGCCTGCACTGCTCCATTCTTTACAGCTGACATATGTTTAACAATAGTGTTACTTTAATTAAAAAAAAAAAAAAGCTTTCAAAAGGTGATTCTTTACTATCTAATCTTTTACCAGAGCTGACTTTTCATCAAGGCACATCAGATTTTTGCAATTCAGTCTTAAAAAAACAGAAACAAAACTGAAACCAATGGCCACAACAGAACCAAAGCCCCACTAAAGAACAAAATAAGCCACAGTCTTTGAAAATTTCAGAATAGACTTTCCTTGTTACCTCATGCTGGAAGATGGGAAGGGCCACATTCTGCTCCTGAAACCTTTTCAGGGAAAACTATGGGATCTTTCATGGCCTATGCCCGTGGCACATCTGGATGCATAATGGGTGAGGGGGAAGCAGGGAAAGATCATGTGCCTCCACAGCACTGGAAAGGGATTCTGGATTACAGATCCTCTAAAAACTGCTGGGCCCTTGACACTGACCATTCCAACAAATTCAGGGATATTGAACAAGAAATATAACTCTATTTTTTGATTATATGAGAGAGGAAGATCCAATGTCTTTTTGACTCTGAGCATCTAGACTTGTTTTTTTTCCAGGAAATTACCTGCAAAAAATTTGATTGAAGAAACTTTAATATGAGCAGGCATCCAGTTGTATGCATTCACTACCCCTCAAGGACACTGCCAAGGAGTTCAGAGGACCATGCCCATAAAATCCCATCGAGAATGTGCCTTGGCCTTGTCTTTCTTCATCCTAATCACAACTCTAGAAAAAGTCACTTATCCATCCCAACCTTCATAATTCCAGGTAAGAGGAATCCACTTGGTTTCAGCGATAGTTGAAGCAGCTTTTTGAAGGATATTTGCCCTAGGATCTTGCCTCTGATGCTATTTTTTATCCCAAGAGTTTGCACATTCTGATTCCCTGTGCATTCAGGCAGGATAATATAGTACAGACCAAAGTAAAGGAAGTCAGATGACATTTATTATACAGAGGCACATACTGGAAAGAGAAAAACAGTGGTTCAGAGATAAGCAAATCTGTGCAGCACCTAGAAATCAGTCATGCCATGATTAAATCATAGCTCTAATAATATGTATATCTATTTTCAAAGAAATTCAAATGGGTACCTTGGTCCTTTTGCATGCACAGTTGGAGACCTTGAAAGAATTTTGTTTCTCAGTCCTCATCACTCTAAATTGCTGCCTTTTCAGGCAGTACACAAAGTCACCAGTCACCTTTCAAAGGTTTGACAGGTGTGTCTTATCACATCAGTTAAATCAGTACAAGAAAACTCTTGGTTAGGAAACCTGCAACCAAGTCCAGTAGCAGGACAGCAGTTAATTCTTCCCTGCCTCCCTGGCCTCGTATTCACTCTTACAATAAGCCCAATAATAAACCAATTAAGCATAAAATATTTATAAAGGCAAAAATAAGAACAGAGGAAGAAGTTAAAACCAACCATCAGAAAATTGTGCTGGCATTTTATTCTTCACAGCTGATTTTCATCTAGAAGATTGCTCAGTCACCCTCGCAGCACAGGCACTGCAGCATTGCGTAATGCAAAGCTGGCTGTAGGGTGACTTTTAGTGTTCCCTGTCTGTGCTCTGCTCCACTCTTTCTGTGCATCACAGGAAACAGGACTGTATTTGCTTTATTAGGAATGCTGTTCAGCTGTTTAAAGGAGAAGTAACAATTTCACCCTTTCCCCTGTGTAAGTAAGGAATATCCTTGGCTCTCTGCTGCAGTTTGCACCATGGCTCAGCTTAGGCAGCCTTTTTAGAGTCAGGGAGAGAATGCAGAGGGTGTTTTGCCATCAGACTTGAGCATCTCCTGCCCAAGTGGATGCTACATTAGGAAGCCCTGCAGCTGGAGAAGAATAACCAGGACAGTGTGGTCCTGACAAAGCTGTGCAGGTCACAAGGAAGAGAACACGAGCTCGTGCCCACTTGCAGCAGGTTTTTGACATATATGTCTGCAGCCTAGGACATCCACTGCCAAGTGCAAGTGTTCATGAAAAACACCAGGTATGTGCAACATAACAGCTGGTTAGGAGTGGATAAGCCCTTTGGATCTCAAGGTAGAGAGCTTAACTAACCTATAGGAAAGTTATCTATGCTGTGGATATAAAGTTATGGCAAATATTCCTGCCCTCTGCACTGGCATCTTTTAAACCACCAATTAAGATGCTCCAAATTTTGGCCAGAACTTGTATTGAAGTCAGCCTGAGGGCCAGGGAATGGGAAAGGAGGCTTGCATCCAGAAGCCAGGAGCTTGAAAAAAGAAATTGTTATTTTTAAGCATCACGATCATTATAGCTTTTTCCTTTGAGACATCTGTGAGAGAGATAATTTATACTGGATAACTTTCTAGTTGTTTTTGGAAATGGAGGCATCATATGTCAGAGCTGGTTTTCTGATAAGTTTCTGCTTTGGCTGACTTTTTCAAAGTTTCTGCTTCCCATTTTTTGGGTGTTTTTGTGGGATGAACTGAAATTTAGTTACACTACATTCAGGAACTGAGCCCTATATTGGTATCTATTGAAGATCAGTCTTGTTCACAAATATTTCTTTTCTTAGATATAAAATCAAGGCAAGAGAACTGTACAAAACTGTCCCTGCTTTCAGGGATACAATCTGACTTTCAGTACGAAAAATACTACACGACCATTCTCCACTCCCCCAGACGATTCTGCAATTTGTACTTTAGGTTGTGAACAGCTGCACTGTTATTGCCTCCCTTTCCCTACTGATACTACTACTGATGATGCAGGAGGTTTTACTTGGCAGAGAATTAAGTATTTGCAATTAAGTTCCTCAGAAGTACTAATGACACCAGTAGTCCTCAAGCATGTGCTTACCTAGCTGATTGTTTAAAAATTGGTAAAATAGGTACACATTTTCTCCATTTCTTAGTCTTATGAAGCAATCTGGTCTATTCCTCATTCTGTCAAACAAAATGTGGTGTAATACCAGAGATGGAATCTGCCTGCAAGAAAAATAGCAATGAAAGCTACAGTGCTCCCCCAGAGCATCAAGGGAAAGGTTCAGTCCGAAGCATCTGGGCTTAGTATTGCAAAAATTAAAAGAAGAATAAGACAAGAACTTCTTAAATGTAAGTTTAGATCGTGCTTTAGAACGCTGTATCAGTACCTGTGGTATTATGTAATGCTACAGCATCTTTCCTAACTTAATTCAGCACAAATCCTCATATGATATTTCACATTTTAATCAAAAGGTTAGAACAACATTTTAGCTCCCATTTTCCAACATGAGCTGGGGAAAAATAAGTAGGCACAGCATTCTGGCTAATCCCAGAGGGCTTTTTTTTTTCAATTTGTTAATGTTTTCAGATTCACGTTTATCATCTCTGTAAGGGTGAAAGAAGCAGAGTTTGAGCATAAGAGATAAAAGATCCAGGGACTAAACATAGCATGTGGTACTAATGGCTGGCAGCTAGCTGTGCCAGCTCAAATCTGTTATGATTTGAAGGATATGACAAGGAAGTCTTTTCAGTCTTTTTACAGTGTTGATGCTTGTTTCTTAAATTTTGGGGCAATTTCTTTCTCTCTGTGCTGAGAAAGTAGGTTCCATTTTCAGTATCAAGTATTAAAGACCTACCTTTTCATTACTCTCTATCTATAAAGAAAAATCATCTTCAAATTTTTCAGGGCACAATGACTGTAATTCCCTGATCTAGCGGATGAGTTAGACTTTCCTGAAGCCTGAGAAATTTTGCTTTAAACAGATGAGGTGCTGAATTTTCTTTCTCTGCTAAGAATCTTTTGACAGTACTAATCCCCAGCTGCAAGAGTAAATACACTGAGCTTTAAAGATGACTAAATTAGATACAAATCCACAGGGGATTTCCTATTACCTTCATAAACGTATCTCCTGCTGATTAAATGCCCTGTAAACATTCTTAGACAGTTACTCATGCAGGTTGATTGTACAGTAGGACTAAAGAAAAACACCAACTTAGCTGAATAAGATATTCTGAATACATTTTTAGAGTAGTAAGAGGCTAGAAGAAGAGGCTAGAAGTAAAGGCTAGAAGAACTGCCACAATTTTAGCACTGAGAGGAAAAGAACAGCTGGGTACTCTTGGAGGGGCTGTGCATCAGTCCTGTGCATGCTTCCACCATCCAACAGTACTGCAGCTTAAGTTATCTCTGTCTTATCTACACTGCAACCAGATATTTGTACCTAGATAGTGGGGTAAAATAGCACTATCATTCCATTTCTGCAGAAGTGAAATGAATGGGAGAAATGTAGTAAATTATTCCAATTAAATTACATAGAAAAATATTGATTTGAATGTGTATGTGTAAAAAATAAATTTATATTTTTATGTGGAATTACTGTCACATTTTATTTTACCATCAAATTTTCTTATAAAATTTAAAATAGAATTAGTTATCACTTACATGCTTATACTTCTAATGGGAATATTTCTGTTTCTCTTCATTTCTAAGTATCCATTGTGAGGCATCTAGGTGGGCTTTTTAGTTATGCAAAGATAACCAAACAATGTTTTTGAAAATGAAGTGTATAGTAAATATTTTACATACAACAGATACTGTTTACGCTCGTATTGGTTTTGGAGTCTGCTTTTTATGGGTTTTTTAATTTTTTTTTTTTATTTTGGTTTTGTGATTTGTTTGATTTGGAGTTTTTTGGTTGGTTTTATTTTTTATTTTTTTCTTGTTGGTTGGTTTGTTTTGTTTTTTTCTTACAGCTCAAGAATTTAATGAACAAAGGAACAACACCTTTGAGGAATATTAGTGATGACATAGCAATACTAATACTAAAACAAATTTAGGAGTTTAACATTTAACTTTTGCTAGAAAATAAATATTTGGGAGATGGGTGAATCAAAGAGTAATGACTCATCTTCCACATGAGTGGAGCACAAAGTTCCACTTGACAATATTCCCAAGTTTCCTTCCCTGACATGTTCCCAGTGAAGCACAAAGAGTACACTAGGGACAGATGGATAAATACTCCCTCAGCTCAGAACCATTCTGCATCTTCTGCTGAGCCCACAGAATCCAAAAGTCAGTGCCACTGAGCAGAAAGAGATAGTTCTCCCCTGCCTCCTCCTAACAGGAATCTTTGATATTGATCTCAAACACAGATATCTTATCCTCATCATATTCTATATGATTTTGGAATCCTCTTCAAGTTCCTAGCCTGGGACAATAAGCAGTGGGAAGGTGCAGCTCAAATTGCATATTCCTGGTCTTTCTTCTTCGGCTTCTCTGTTCTCCTTGTCCTTAAGGTACCCTCAGGGTGCCATCCTTCTAGACTTTAGCTAAATATTTTTATAGATGAGGGCACTTTGTTCTTTTATGATTCATGAAAGTGTACTGGCCCATTAGCATCAGCAAGAATAAAATCCACTTTTCCTTTCATTTAAATAAATCCCTTGCATCTGTATGACTCCATCAGTCTGACAGTCTTAATGTTGATGTACCTTCCTTTGAGTACGTACCCAACCAAAGCCAAAGGACAAAATGTCCAGTAAACAGGGAACTCTGTAATTCTTTTAACTGAAGAAAAGAAAATGAAACAGAGTGAGATTACACAAGGTGTTGACATATTTAGATTTCTGTAAGGCACCTAAAATGTTACTGCACTAAATAATTTAGGAGAATGAATGATATAAAAGAAATATGCTTTTCTTTTAAAGGATGATTGGTATGTCTCTACCTATAATCATAAGGAGTAAATCACTTTAAAAGGACATTTAAAAATTAGATCCTTCTAGCCTTTGGAATAGAACTTTAAAATAATTTTCTTATATTATTATAAAACTTTCTGATATTCAAAGACTGACAAAATTGGAACCATAAAGAGAGCATGGTTAGGGGGTATTCTAATTTGCTCAGCAAAGTGGAAATTTCAGCACCAACTGAAGTGTACTACCAAAGCCAAGAATGAGACTGTAGGACAAGCAGAATAACAGCTGCCAGCCTGGGGAAAAAAATTGCTCTGAAAAAAATCCAGAGGTAAATATTTAGATGAACATAATTTCTCATGGAATTTTATGAGCAAGAGATTAACTTGATAAAGTGAATGTATGCATCAGCTGGTGACCTGTGTAGGGACACTGTGAGCGGAACTCAGCTGCCTGAACAGGTGTCTAGTCCTGTATGAAGGGCTGTTCAGTACCCAAATCACAAGACCAGGGTGCAAAAATATGGCAAAGGACCTACCAGAGATGAATATCCATCTGGACTGGCAAATAGAAATTAAACTAGAGACCATCTAAATTTTCACTAGACACATACAATTAGGCAAACAAACCCTACCTCTGTTACTACTGAATTTTTAGTATCGGTGTAACTACTACCAGGACATGGTACTGTGCTCTACTGTCGACATCTTTTTGTGATGGTTACAGGAAACTCAGCAAATATTTTGAGACTTAAAGAAAAATACTACTGACCATAGGCTAGAGTTTTCATATGGGAAAATTAAACCTGAGAATACACAGGTTTCCAATGTAAAAGATTAAATTCTGCTAACTGCCACTGAAAGACAGATGCATTCTTAGCAAAAAATGAAATGGGATTTTTCACAAAGGTGTTGTAGTCTGGGGAGGGGACAAAGAGCTTTGTCAGTTTTCACTTATTAGTGGCAAGTGACAATTACATTTGAAGACTTCCCTAAAAGAGCAGCTCTAGTTCAAACAAAATGTAAGTTTTGGTCCTCATGATGGATGTGGATTAGGTTTTTAATCTGAGTACCTGAACTGGCTTCATTGTACATTATAAGAAAAGCAAATTATAGACCTGGATTCAAGTTTATGGTGGCCTTGAGAAGGGGAAGCAGTGGGTCAAGCATAATGTCATGACGTTCAACAAAGGGAAAAGCAAAGCCCTTCAAATAGAGAGGAATAGCCTCATGTACCAGGCTGGGGACCCAGCAGCAGAAAAGAAACTTTGCAGAAAATGTGCTGAGGATTCTGGTGGACAGCAAGTCAAGCTGTGCCACTAATGTTCCATCAGGACAAACAAGGCCAACAGCTTTCTCATCTGCACTAGCAGGAGGGTTGCCAACAGGTCTCATCACTGCAGAGATACATCTGGAAGGTCCAGTTCTGGGCAGCTCAGTGCAGCAGTAGTGTGGAGATGTGGACATACTGGAGCGAGTAGAATGAAGATCCACAACAGTATTAAAGGAATTAGGACATGTATAGAGGCCCAGAGACATGCCACACACAGAGGAAATGCACTGCTTGGTTTCAAGTGCTTGACTGAACCTGAAGTTGATTTAAATTAACTCTAAAGTTAGACTTTGAAAGCATAGAAGTGAGATGAGAGACTAACCAAATGCTTAAGCATGTTCCTATAATTCCATTCAGAGAAATACCTTTTGTTTTGAAAAAGAGAGCATGTACAAATGGAGGGCTGAGGGGAGTCACAAGCTTTTCTCAATTGGTCTGCTAGTAGCAATTTTAACTTTTCTTTCATAACAGGACTTTCAGAAGATGAAATTAAAGAACCAGTCCTTGGAAAACTCCAACAAATGTGAAGCATTTTAGAGAGTATAAGCTATTTTGGACGGTCCTTTTTATATACTCATTGAATTATTCTTAGCACAGAGCTGGATTTTCTGGTTTACATAAAAAAAATGATTCATTGTTTTGTGATTTGCAGTTCTGTATGGCTGAATTAAACACTGTTTAGTGGCCAATCATTGTGAAACTACTTTATACTATACACAGGTGAATTGAAGGTGAACTTAACTCACACATGATGAGAAGAAATGTTGATGACATCCTTGATCAACTAACTTCTTGAGCAATTTACAGAAAATAACTACATGAATAAATACAACAGGTTTTCAGGAAGAAAAATGGGCAAGAAACCAGCCTGCCCACCTCAGTTATCTAACTTGCACCTAGCATTTTCTAGTCCAGTGTTGCAATCTTTTCCAGTCCTTTCTTATGTACATGTGAAAAGGTGACTGGAAGCTTACAGAGGGATAACTGGACTGAATTAGGTGCCTCTACTGAGGAGCTGAGACCTTCAGAGATGCTTATTCCCCTCTTGTGCCAAAGGAATTTAAGCATTTCAGGGGGTTCCTTCCATCTCAGCTCAAAATTTCTGCCCCTGCTATGTGCCTAAGCAACATGTTTTATTGATGCTTTATGACCATGGAGTAGATCACATATTCAAAATCTTGTTCTGTCCTAAGAAATAGCTTTTAAACTTTCATTTTTTTGAAAATTTGTCTGCAATTACTCATCCAGTAAAGCAATGACTCTTGCCTTCCAAAAGTCTTTTTATCCAGTGTGAAAGCAAAGTACTCAATGACTCCATACTTCCCAAGATGTCTCTGCTGTAACCTCCAGTAGGTTCTCAGCTCATTCACACAGCCACCAGTATTGCCATCCTTGCACACTGAGAACTAGATTCAAACTGCAAAACCTTTTTGCATTATCACTGATGGGATCAGTCTCACACTACTCACTTAAGACAAATGTTAATTAACTGTTTGGAGGTCAAACCCCCAAACATTGGTAATTCCAGTTATAAGTCATTCACTATGCAGCAGAGATAGGCTCATTGTGCCTGGACATAGCTGTTTAATTTAAAATTAACTATTTGCTCAGTCAGGGGAAAGATATTTTCATTGGTACTTTTTGAGAAAAGGAGGGAGAACATAAAATCACTGAGATGTTTCACATGTTGGGAGGAGGAGAAAACTGCATTATGAATAAAGGAAAGTAGTTAACCCAGCTGTCCTTTCCCCATCAGTTTCAGCTGTCATATAAATTAGGCATGCCCAACTGCTTGGATAAAATAAAAATATGCAAAAATTGTCATTATATTTCAGATTGCCTAATTCAGAAATTTGAGGACAAAAAGCCTTTGATTGAGATTGAATTTTTTAGTTCTGTGAATTTTCTTCAGGCTGTATGATTCTGTGGGAAGTGTATTTTTAGACCTTCATGCTGTGGGGAGTTCTCACCTGGATAAGAATGCATCTACTTATCAGATTATTCTGTGGTTTGCCCTTTGTATTGTGAAACCTGTGGGAAGAGAAGAAGCTAAAGTTAAAGGAGGGAAATCTGAAAACGGGAAGAATTTTGAAGACACATTGATGTATTTGATGGGTTTTTTTTCACTCCCTTGAAAATTGTGCCCATCCCTGAAATAATGGGAGGAGATGTGCTGTGAAATAGGGTTTGCTGCTGTCCTCAGTCTCTGCTTTTGGCAGAAAGTCTTGGTTTCTTTGACATGGGATTGTCAACTTTCTGCAGTTTAAGGGAAGGACTCCCTATAAAAAGATTTCCAATTTGAAAAATGCCAAGGAAGTAGAAGGTGTCAAAGGTGTTAAATTGAGTGCACAGGATTCATTATTTCAGTAATATACTATATGGAATATAAACTGAAGCTGTGAATAAATTTTGTGCACACATATGATCTTCACATACTTTATCCTCTCATAAAATGACCTGTTTTATATAAGGTAATACTGGTTGCCACTATAGTTGTACATTTCCACAATTTCTTTTTAGGAGAAGGCTGAAAACCCTTTATTTTTAAATATATTTTACTTTTACACTCCGCAATTATCTTGACATGATTCCACAACAACAACTATGAGAAAAGACTGGCTGTATAATTAGGCTGTTGTCTCCTATTTTATAGTTCTCTTAAAAAAAAAAACAAAAACAAACAAACAAAAAAAAACCCAAAAAAAAACTGGCAGGCATAGAGAATTAATGTTAACCTTGGCCAAAAACTGAACACCAACCTGCAACTCACTCACTCTCCCATAGAGGGACTGGGGACAAAATTAGAAAAGCAAAAGCAAAAAACCCTTAAAGCCTGAGATAAAGACAGTTGAAGTGAAGCAAATGGGGGAAAAAAATCCAAATTATGCAAAGACCACAATTCACTGCCTCCTAGTACTAGATCAATGCTCAGTCAGGTCCTGAGCAGCAGCTGCCTTGGAAAATCTAGTCCCCATCCCAGTTTTTACTGAGTTTAACCCATTTTTTACACATCCCACATGGCATGGAATGTCCCTTTAGTCAATTTGGGTCAGGTGTCCTGGCCCACTCCAGATTCTTGCCAAAGTCCAGACTGCTCGCTGGTAGGACAGAGTGAGAAACAAAGAGTGCCTAGAGACAGTGAGTAAGCATTGATCAGAAACAGCTAAAACATCCATGTGCCATCAACACTGTCTTGGTCCCAAATTCAGAAGAGCACTACAGGAGCTACCAAGAAGAAAGTTAGCTCCATTACACCCATATTTCTTTAGGTTTTCAGTCACTGTTTCGCATGTTAAAGCATTCAAAACAATATAAAGTCAGATTGCAGTGTAGAGTGAAAATGGGTTTCGTGCGTTTGATCGCCTCCACTTGTATGGACGAGTTAAGCTCCTATGCTACCTGTTGTTTATCTAGACTTGACTTTCTTTTTCACCACGTGGTGTTGTATGTGTTTTTCTCACAGCAGATTACCTCTCACGTTCTCTCTGCCATTCCAGTTGGCATAGGTCACAATTGCAGCAGATAGAAGCTGAGCCTCTGCTGTTAGGAGGCACAGACAGCCCTCTTATTTTTAAGGTTATGTCTATGACAGAACTTACAAGATAAATTGCAGCTCGCAGAGACTCTTAAACTTGCCAGCTTGGGTTATGACAATAACCAAAGCCAAGACATCAAGAGGCTAAGGATAGACTATAGGATGTATCAAGATCCCAAAATAAATATTTATGCAATCTCTATCAAACTAACTCAAGTATCTTTACAACTCAAAATATTTAAGTGCAGTAGTTTATTTATTTGTACAGTAGAGAATAAAAAAGCTGTTCTAGCTGATGCCCTGTCATGGGTCTCCTACCTGGGAGGCTGATACTGTGGATAGATGTAACAGAAATAAGTTCTGGGAAATTCTTATCTGAGGTATATAGATAATCAAGGTGTTTGGAGTTTTATCTAGGAAAAATCCAGGAGTATAGAGAATCTAAGAAGACACTTTGAAGATATTGTACTCAGTGGATGTCTCCAAAATCTTGAAATCAAGTAGAACAGGAATGGTAGGATATATAAAGATGTGGTTTAACAGATAAAAGAGTGTGCTTATAATGGATCCTGTTCTGAAATCCATTATCAAAGGTCCAGAGAACCCAATTAACTTTCCAGTTTTTTCAGTAATTATTTCTGTGAGTTTCCCCAAACAGAACAGGCACTGCATTAGCTTGTTACAATGAGAATAATTTCATTTTATTGAGTTCTCTAAAAGACTTTTAATCCAGAGCATACATACTTGAACAGCCATCAGTGGTGCAGGAAGCCCACATGCTCATTGCATGTTCTAAGGGCTGCAATTAACAGGGAGTCCACAGATTCTTTTGGACTATGTGCAATAGGCTAGGTCACTTCTCTGTGTGTCATGTTCACATTAACATTAGTCTGCATCATAACAAATCACATTGAAGACCCTGATTTTCCCAGGCCCACCACACTACATCAGTGACATTAAAAAAAATTGCTCCCCTGACCTGAGTCTTGGCTAGCAGGGATCTTGGGCCAGGCAGTACACAAAATCTTAGATATTTCTGAGGGAGAGCTGGACTTCAGATGCCTGAAACAAAGCCAGAGAAATTTTAGTGTTAAATGTAAAATAAAAAATAATAAATGAAGAACTTCTTGTTCTCTTTTGTTCTTTTTCTTTTTTTTTTCTGCAGGTGAAGGGGACTTTTTTTTGCATTTCTTGCTACAAGAAGTATTCTAATGAAGGTATCTTTCAAGTCTGTTTTGTTTCTTGTCAGCTCTTTTTGGAACTAACAATGTCTTCAATTCTGGCATGACTCACATCTAAATTTTAAAACATATTTTGATTTATAGACTATGAAGGAAATAGTTCTATATACTGCAAGTTTCACAGAACCTTGTTTTTCTTAAGACAGCAGATTTGCTTGAAAAAAAACCCAGCTCTAATTCACTGAGTATTTAAAGGATGTTGTTGGCACAAATTATGACAAAAAAACAGCTCCATTATGGTCCTGCTCTATAAATCAGGCTCTTTTTCTCCATGCTATACAGAAAATAATCTGAACAGTCATCTAAATGTTGACACAAAATTTCTTTGGATGTTTTAGACATGCAAGTACCAATTTGTATATATACTATATTGAATGTTTGCTGTCTATAGCTAACCTTATGAGGGCTGTTTAAGATTTGTAAGATGAAAGGCCAATCAAAGCATATATTAGTAAGAAATTTCTACAGTTTTCTATGTCAATTATGCTGAAATTGTTGTGAAACTCAAGGGAGTAAATTAGCTCAGGTAAAAACCTCCAGCCTACCCTGGCATTCCTTGCTTTTCTTCTCCTCCAAGGCCTTCCAAGACAGCACAGGGATAGCAGCAGCTGCCATTGTTTGCTGACTGTACAGGCAGAATCCACAAAAAAAAAAATCCTCTGCTTTCCACTGCACCAAGGAAACGTGTGTGTGGTGACTTTTCTGAGCTGCCTGTTTTGTCATTCAACAGTGACCTGTCTAGGGTAAGGACACAGAAACATGGGTTGCCAGGCTTCATTGGCAGAACTCCCACTTGGAGCAGCAGCAGAGCAGGACTCTGAGGACAAGGTTTTGAAGCTCACATCCTAGGAAAGTGGATGTGCATCACTAGGAAAGTGGATGTGCATCACTGACTCCTCTCCTGAATTTCTCTGTAGTCTTGGTAGTGTGCAACATCAACTATATGAAAATGTACCCCTTAGGTACAGTCCTTGAGACTTGGCATGCAGAATCACTGGAATCTGGACTGATTTGATGTAGTACACAATGTCAATAGCTTACCCATCATACTGCAAACATCCAGGGTTAGGTTAGGTTTTCCTTGCTAGACAGTGAGAAAAAGAGGCTTCTTCAAAACCTTCCCTCAGCCATTATAGTTGGAAGGCCTGAATCTCCATACAACTGTTCTCTGCAGCTGAGAAGAGAGGGTGGTTTAGATGTCTAAAATAGGGATCTAAGTATGCTTTCTACCTACAAAAATATCAAGCAGAAACACCAACATGGCTTCCATCCCTGCTCAGTGAAGATCCAGTCAGTTCTTTGCAGCCATTTTCCATCTGTGACCCAGGCTCTTAACATTCAAGGAATTTTCTCTAAGTACTTAGCATTAAAGCAAAATTGCAAAGAAAACTCATATATCATGTTTGAGTCATGTGGAACACAAGGCATATTTTCCTGATGCTCTGCAGCTTATGTGCAATTGAAAAACAGCCTGCTTGTTTTTATTGGTAATATAATATAGAGCAGAGAAAATGAAGACATATTATAAAAGACTGGAAATAAAGCATCTGTATCAAAGCTTATCTACTTCTTTAATATATCATTTAAATACACTATTCCCTAGTCTTTGCTTAGATAATGTCCTGTGAACAGCTTCAAAACTTTCTTTAATTCCAGTTGTCTTCATCAGCTTGCTGTATGGCTCTGTGCATTGTTCTGCTGAAATCCATGTCACACATACAACAAAAAGGCATTTGCACTGTAGAATTCTTTTGACTTCTTACTGAAAAAAAAAATTAATTTCATTTTTTGTCATTCAAAATGAGGAAGCATTCCCTGTCTGTAAAACCAGACACATTATGTCTTTAGGAATTTGCAGAAGGCTACACCTGAACAGTTTCAGTGGGAGCTATCAGCAAAGCATCAGGATGTGTTGAAACAGGGGATTAACCTTTTTGAGAATGGGATGCTGTTGCTAGGACTCCCAGCAAAATAGAACCTTTCTCCTTGTGTTCCTTTGCTGTTACCAGAGTTTAAATCTCAAAGAAATAATGTTCATTCTGCAGTATGTTGTTGTGGGATTCCACATACCCCAGAATGATTTCAAACCAGCATACATGAGACTACTGCAGAGGTAACCAATGGTAATTGTACTAAAGAATGTTAATGTTTTCAGTATGATGAACACTTTTGAATACAGTTACCCTTAGTCATAAAAAAAAAAAAATAATTATAAAAGCATGTGTGATTTCAAGTGACAGCGTAATAAAATTATAATGTCCTTATTTTTCAGTGTTATATTTTGCTTTTGTTCCCTCTTCTTTGTATTCATAATCCTCGTTCCATTTCTTATGCCTAGTTATAAACCTAGTTGTAGGTATATATGTGTTTAAGCATAGTTATCTCTCCACATTCTTAAATCATCCTGTTTGCTGGAAACAAAATGAGCTCTGTGCAGAACAGCAGATATTTGTGTAAATGGCTGGCATCTGTCAGCCCAGGTGTGAAATCCTCTGCGGAGTGTGGCCTTCTTTGTAAGAAGGTGAAGCCTCTAAGTGCCAAGTTAAGGGGGTGCCAAATGAGTTACAGAATGTTTCCAGTGATATTCTTAAGGAGTGATCAGCTAAACATTTGAACATGATTATCATGAAATGTTTCACCAATCAATATTTGCAAGTTCAAGTGGCAAACTGCAATTAGAGGCTAAAGGCCAGGAGTCAGGTGGAATATGGTGGCTATGATGAGCCCTGTACTGGCCATGGCAAAGAGCTGCCAGTCTGTGCTTTTTCAAAAAGCTGGGAAACCTGAGGATAGAAAAGGAAAAGGTTGTTGAGTGACCAAACTCTCACGAAGTGTTTGGCTGGTGTAGTGTAGGTCTGAATTGCCAATAATGCTTGGCATCTTTATGGTCCCTCACAGGAGAAATGTGAGTGAATGCACAGTAAAAGGAAAATAAATGCCTCTCGGGTATTTTGTTTAGGTATTTCTGGAATGCTTTCTATTTGTATTCTACAAGTAAGAAGAACTGGGGTTGAAATGTGAACTATTGTCACAAAATGAACATCCCTGGGTCCTGTGGTATTAATATGAGCACACACCTGGACACTGCTACTGCTGGCTAAACCTTATTTTTCCTTTCAGCTCAGGATTCTAAAAACAGGGGAAATTCCAAAACTATGTAAGTATTTATTTCCTAGAAGAAACTCTAAATGATTCTAGTAGCAAAAGACCTACAGGCGAGTGTGAAGCAGTTGGAAGGATGAAAGGAGCAATTTTCTCTGAGTGGTAAAAAGCTTCTTCCTCTCTTTAGCTGTCTCTGTCACATAACCCATTCTCCTTGGTACACTGCCCCTGCCACTTGCCCTGCCTGGCAGGTTAGTGGTCATAAGATAATGAGCACTAATGAATTTCTGCAGTGAACGTTATGACTTGGCTGAGGTTAAATATTACAAGCAGCCACTTGAATAATGAATGATAAAGAACATGAAGGCAACCTGTTGTTAGCACTTTGGCCTTTGAATGTCTGAAGTTACTTGCTATTAGTTCTGACATTTAGCACAGGTACAGTGAAGCCAGCAGAAATCTGCAGTAAAAGTGAAATTGTTTCAATATGCAAGCCATTACATACTTTGAAAACGTCTGTTCTACACTGGTTTAGCAGAATTTTTTTTCCTGATAATGTTATTTAGCTAAATTGTCTGTTTTGACTATTTAAGCTGATAGACTTGTGGGAGGAGCACTTCAAAATGAACTTGTCAGGGTTATTTTTGTTCCGTTCCCCTTCAGGAACAGCTGTGATATTTTTGGATGCAGTATGGAAAATAAGATAACTAACAAAAGTGAGTTGTCATGAGCAGAACCTAGTGATTTTAAAGTTTGATGCAAAAATACTGTTTAGGTTGATTCAAAGTTATTTTAAAATTCTAGTCAGATTCTCAAAATAGCTTTGAACAAATAAAATTATATATAAGAAACTTTAAAAGAAACCATCCTGATATGTTCTAAAAGAAGTATCTCAAAAAAATTTCAATGCTATTTCAATAAACCTGGAGGCAGAATAGAAGAAGAAATAATAAATATTTATTTTTCAAAGAAGGAACTAAAAAGCCATCTGAAATGTTAGAATTCTTCCATGAGAAGTGGGAGGTTTTCATTTCAGTTCATGCTTCCTTTGCTATTAATGAGAAATTTTAAAGCTGCAGTAGAAGAGAATGAAAAAACTTTAACACAGAATCTCATACAGTCCAGCAATGAGGGTGTTCAATGATGAATGTATCATAAAACAAGCTTTTTGCATTTTTAAAAGTGTTCTTAGTTAAATATTTTGCCTATCCATACTGTTTTGGTTTGAAAACTTTATTGACAAAATTGTTTGAAGTCAATTTGGGAAAAAATATTTAGAAATTCTTTTTGAGTACCAACCAAAGGCCCATTGTGGTCATAGCCATAGCTTGTAAATGTCAAATATTCTTAACAGGGAAGGAATTCTTTTTACTCCCGCCAAGAAAGAAGCAGAGCTAACTGTTAGAAGAAACAGGTTTTTTTTTGAAATCCATTTTTCTGCCATCTCAATATATTGCTGTTTACCAGAACCAATGAAAATTTGATTTCTTTGGTTTTCCACAAGTTCTTGAGCATGGGAAAAATAAGCCAGGGCATATATTTTACAGTGTTATACATAAATGAAATGTTTTGTGTTCACAGGCACAGCACTAGACAGGATTCACTCCTTTATTACACCACTTTTAAATGTAGGCTTGGGGATGTGGGTGTGTGTGGGTGTATGTGGTTGGTTGGTTTTATTAACACTAGACTTTCTCATATTGTCTTGGAGTTTTTTCATCATAACCATTCTAAATTATTAATTAATCAGAATTAATCTTTATCATCAGAATCATATGAATTTTAAATAATTTTAATTAGACAGTTTTAGGCAAAAAAAAATATTTTCAATTAACTTTGCTTTAATTGCATGATGTGTTTTTGGGGAGGAGTAGTTAATTGATTGCCATTTCTTCAGGTGAAAATATTGGTTCTATTAGCTTGGAGGGTTGGTAGGGGGCCTTCAATTTACTTTTGTGTCTATTCATGTTTGTCATCAAAGTCTGACTGATGTCCATGCCTTCCTGCTGTGTTTTCTGTCTGCCTTCTCAATGTTTGTCTGTGGTATTTTGGACCTTTTTAATTCTCTATATCTCATTTACATGCCAATACTGAAGAAGGTATTTCTGTATGGCTTGGTCTCTCTCTTCTGTTTCATTAAAAACAGCACCATTTCTTATTACCCATAAATTAAATATTTCATGCCCATTGCCTGAATATAAGGTGGTATTTATATATTATCTCCGCTTCTGAGTTATCAATACATTTATTTGCTTCACATCTTACTTTTGCTGTCTCTTTGTTTCGTACACCAGAGTGAAAGAGTTAGCTTGAAGTGTTTCCATAATATAGCTATTTAAGTTTCCCTAATTCTTATCTAATACATCTGCTACCATCATTATACAATATTAATGACAGCCATACTTCTTTCTGGACAGAGGGTTATTGTTATTACTGCAACACTTTCTAGTATGATCTTGGCTTGTAGTGGAAAGAAGTAATAACAGTGCAGGAAAGGGCCAAAATGCTTGATTCTTTGATGTATGCCAAGGAAAATAAATTCATTATTACCTTTCTTTATCAGGTAATCTTGGTGGTGCTGATTGGGACATAGAAGAAATTGTTCCTCTGCCATGCATAAACAGCTGAAAGAAACTGAAATGGCGTAACCTCAAATACATGCTTATCCCAAGAACCAGAATCCAGAGGTTTTTTAGCTCTTCTGCTTATTTTCAGTGTGCTTTCCATGTGAGAGATACAGATGAAATAGATGTCCACCTGCCTTACACAGCCTGTTCCACTGAAACACACACTTAGACATTTGTTTAAAATCTTGGTTTCTTGTATGCCTGCCCAAACTGCTTCTGATGGGGAGATAACGCTGCTCTTACAAGTGGTTTAGCTTAACACTGAAAGTTGTATTGCTAACTGACTTTGTATCAATTTAATCTTTCTATGGCTAACTGATGTCTCTGAGTAAAAAAATCAAAGAAATCAGGTATCATCCATGACTCCCTGGACAAGACCAGTAAAGACACTTAACAGTTTCCTTGTTCTCTTTACCCACTCTGGTAGGTTGAAATAAATGACACTAATTTCCATCATCTTCCTTGCTTCTTACGGGTAAAGAACTCATTCACTTTTGTGAATATCTTTCAGATGTGTAATTGAGCTGACTTCTGGCAGTTCTCACTTTCTTCAATCTCAGGTGATAAACATCTAGTAATTAAATCTGTCATTGAGGGCATAAATTTCAGTATTTAGACATATCTACAGTCATAATATAGAGATCCTTGATCCATGTATATATTTAACCCTCAGGGTTTTTCAGTGATTCATCAAATTGTCTCAGAAGAAATATTTTCACATCCTTTTCTGCATAGTCTCCAGCTTCTAATTTGCTACTGAACCCTCATTCATCTGAGCCCTCTTCAGCCAGGTTTTAATACTACAGTGATTTAGAAGTGTCACTTCACTTTTCCTCTCTTCCATTTCCCATTTTTAAGCCATCCACATCACAGCCCAGTATCCCTGACACCTGCATGGTGTCAGTCCTTCAAGATAAACTCTTTTTACCTGATTGCATGCCTGTTACTGGAAGTCAGATTTTTTTTTTTTTATCATAACCAACTCATGTTGTTTGTTTTTAATTCTTGTTGCTATGCACTTAGATTCCTCTCTTGGGAATGGATGAATTCCAGAGATATAACTTAAACCTTCTGTTCTTTGAACATTTTGGCCTAGTGTAGAAAGTCTTGACCCACTCCAGTGTAAGTTCTTGTCCTGATGCCAAGAACACTCAGTAGAGTCCTCCCTGATATTTTCAAGAGCCCTAACCCAATCCTGCTTTTCAGTTTTTGTTTTCTTTACATCAGCTTCTGTGATAGGATTTTAATTTTACTTCTCATAAGTAGGGTCTTTTCCTGGTTACAAGTTCTGGTTTTCTCTACACCGGCTACCAAGGACTCCTTGGCTCTCTATTCCACTTTCTTTGGTGCACTAAATGTGCACATTTTCATTTTCCAATTTATCTTGTCTTCCCACCTCTTCTTTTTTTTCTTCCATGAAGCAGATCTCTTCTCCAGCTCTGAGTTCTCTCTTTCCCCGTGTTTCCAGGGAGTTCTCTTTCTTCTTCTGGAGTTTGCCTTTTAGTTCTTCTATGCAGCACATTTGCTGAACATAAAAATGCCCAAAATTCAAGAGATCTACAGCTGAAGCATATTGCCAAGTAATACATCTTTCCTCTCTTGGTCATCCTCAGATCCTAAAGTCTGTCACCGCCTTTGGTTATGTCACTTATTTCTCTTCATTTTACTGAATTCCAGATGATAACTCTACAGACAAAACCAATATGTGTACTTGTATACTGCTGGCAGGAAAAGGCGAGGAAATTATATCACCAAAGATTTTAATAAAGTAATTCAGCAGACTTGGTCTTTACTAAGAGTTGTTTTTTCATGACAATGGCCTTGTCAATGTCATGAACTCATATGATGTGCTGGAGTCTTGAAACACTTTGAATGATTATAGCACTAATGCATAAGTCTTTAGCTTTAATTTCTAATATGTGTCGGGTAATTTATATTTCTTTAGAGGAGTGGGGTTAAAAAGAACTCTGATATATATATATATTTCCCCCTGCCTTATTTTCTTTCTTTTTTTTTTTTATGCTGTAGGACAGCTAGTATCAGGTTAGGATCTGTGCAGCTATAAACATTTGCCACTGGCAGGAATCTAGCAGTCACAAACAATTAGTTCTTTCTGTGAATGGTTCAAGGTTAATTTTAGCCTCCTAAACTATCTCCTGCCAGATCTGATAAGTTTTCTGCTTTAGCTCCAGCTGTCTGGTCCCTGATGGGATTTGGCTACAAGGAGGATGGCATTATCAGCCCATTAACTATCACTAGCAGGAGAACTGTGATGCTGATGAATATTGATCACCTGTTCCACGGGGTTATCAGATGATGCTGAGTGAACCTGACGCTTGGTTGCTTCTGTGGGCAGCTTTTATTTTTTACTGGCTGAGGGCACTTCTCTCCCCGCTTCTGCAGGTGGAGGAGAGAGCAGCACAGCAGGGCACCTCTGCTTTTGTCACCAACAGGTTATGTCTGACTGCAGGAAGGGATTGGAGCAAGGACTTTACCCCCCTCCCTGTCTCCTTTATCACACGGATTGCCAAAACATTTTTGTTAGTGACGGAGGGAAAGGCCCATGTGGTTAGAAAGGAGTCTGAACGGGCTTGCAATCACTGGAGGGATCTGCGTGGTGCTCTCCAACAGAGGATGGTTTCTACCACTGGGGTGACTCAGCTGTGTCTAGGGTGGGTAGGTGCATTTCTACTGAAGCTGTGCCAGGGAAGGTTTAGGCTCGACATTAGGAAAAGGTTCTTGCCCCAGCTGGGCACTGGAACAGCTCCCCAGGGAAGCAGTCACAGCACCAACCTGACAGAGCTCCAGAAGCAGTAGAACAATGCACTTGGGCACATGGTGTGGTTCTTGGGGCTATCCTAAGCAGGGCCAGGATGGATTCGATGAACTTCATGGGTCTCTTCCAACTCAGGATATTCCGTGATTCTAAATGACAGGGAATGTCTACCCAATAGGAGAGCAGTGTGCAACCCAGATTCCTGTGGACACTTGAAATCAGAGGGTGTTCTCGGTTATTTTGTTTTTCACAGCAGACAAATATGAAAAAAAAAAAAAACCCAAAACTATATACTGCAAATATTTTCTTCCTAACCAGAGCAGTATTACTTAGGGCTGTGTAGGCTAAACATTACTTTGGGGTTTTTTTCTAAACCAGTTTGGAAAAAGTAAATGTTTTATTATTTTTCATGGCATAGCAGCACAAATTCTGGGACTGGAATGAGGAACAATGCATTATTTATTAATAGATAAAATATCCTGTCAACTAATAAAGTCATAATGTGACAAAAATCCCTTATTTTGGATATTACTTCCCCTTTTATTTCATTTCTCTAGCAGTCACAATTCATTCGAGATGGGGGGGAGATGGGAACAAATCATGGTTATCATATTAAGACAAAAAGTCATAAACAAATATTTCCTGGGAGTAAGCAGTGTTTTGGACTAAAGAGTAAAAAAAAAAAAGTGATTTAACATTATTTTATCAAAAAGAGGGAAAAAAAAAAAACTAATAGAGATGGTCTGAAATTTTCTCAGTGTTTTGAGGTTTTTTGTTTAATCTTGCTCCAGTGCATGGCAGGAGAGGAGTAGACTTTCTATTCAAGATAACTGAATCTCCTTTTAATCCTAAATGTAATGCTCAACAGATTTTTAAAAATCTTAGTAATAACAGATGCAATTTAGTCTGATAGTTTTAGGGATCATTAGAATAAAGTTGTTTTGTTTTCTTTTTTCCTTATGTTTCTTTATACAAGCATCTAAGAGATATTGTCTTCATGTGCAAGTATGATTTCTAGTATGAAAATTCTAGTAGCAATCAGCATTTCCTCAACATTTTTTCCAACTTTATCAGTAAAATGGGTATCAGTTTTAGCATGGGAACATCCATATATGAATGGTGGAGGAAAAAGAGATTACAGTGTCTGAAATGGAGATGATTTAAGTGTTGCACCTTTACTTTGGAAAAAAAAATCTGAAAAAAACCTTTCCTAATTTAGAAAGGGAAAAAACATTTCATGGCCTTCAGCAGGTGGAAGCTTTGGAAAGCTTGCAAGCTCCAGCTGCTGCCAACTGGCTGTGACCTGTAGGCAAGGCCTCCGGTATCATAGCAAAAGCTTGGCCCCTCCAATGCTCTGCATTTTGAGAAAGAAGGCCTGCCCATCAAAATTGTACCTCTGCTCTACCCAAAACACATCACAACCAACATGCTTCTACCAGTACATTTGTTTGGACACATCAGCCCATTTTATAAATATTCGGGTTTCTGTGAGAAAATGTTTTGTCAAGAGACTCAGGTACTTCAGTGTTTAAACTCAGCAGCATTAGAATGCAGAATGGCTGCTGAGAAATTGGGTGGGAAGACAAAGAAAAAAGAAAGAAAACAGAAGAATGACGTAAGAGTCTGTTGGGGTTTGTGGTTTTTTGTTTTGTTTGTTTTTTTTTTTTTTTTTAAGTTAGAGATCAGTAACACTGAGATGTCTTGATTACTCAGTGGAAATTGTTTGAGGAAAGCACAGAAAGGTAAATTGAAATGCTCAGCCACCAGTTACAAATGTGCTTCTCTTGATGGCAGATAATTTTCATACCTATAAATCTGCAAACACTATTTAGTTGTACTTTGCATCTCCCAGATTTTCGGCCATTATTGGCAAAAAAACCAATCAAACAACATAACCCTGAAACAAACCAAACGGAAAATCACCATGAAATCAACTAGTACAAAAATACTTGGAGGATGAAATAATTCAAACGCAATTTTTTGTGTGATTTCCATCCAAATTCCTGTTCGCTACTATCTGCAGTGTTTTTCTTTTTACTAGCTGGGATATCTGCAAGATGTAGTTGTGATAACTAAAACTTGAAAATCACAAAAAAATCCTTTTTGATCAAGTATCACCTGTCATAAAAAGAAGAACTTGGGAAAATATCAAGTAATTATATTTTTTGAAAGAAATGTAATAAAAGAAAACTAATCTTCCTTTCACTTCTTGATTTTTGACAGTTAATCTCTGATTATATATTGCAGTAACTCCAGGAGGATCCTGTCAAGCTCCATAGTGCCTTTGTAGAGCTTACATATATGTGTTCCTGTGTGAGTTTCAAAAAAGTCAACCTTTCCAGGATTGCTAAATGATAGAAAAGTTAAATTCAATTAATGCTTCCCTTTTTATGCTAGGAACTGCTCAGACCAGCAGAAAGCAATCCACCAAGGAAAGGGGGTTTTACCTCCACAAAGCATTTTTGGAGTCCCAGAGGAAAAACGAACAAATAAATTAGAGATCCTTGCTGAGTGGTTAAGACTGGATACAGGATGTGCTTCCAGACCAAACACATTTGAAGGTGCATATATTTAACCATAAAGGATGGACTACTAGCAGCTCTCAGGAGGAGCAGAGCACCCAATATGCCAATGTCACAGCAATACAGTTCAGTAGCACCTCAGGAGACGTGCTGTGACACCCATGGATTGTTCCAGAAAAACTCCACAAGCAAAGAAAAGAAACAAGAAAAACCAACACACACACACACACACACACACATGTACACATACTCACTCTCATTCTTGCTTCCCATTACTTTTCCCCTCTGTCTCAGACCATGGCAGAGCAAATGCTGGTGTACGGATGCAGTCAATATTTTCTACAGTTTCTTAGAAACTCTCTGAGGACATCACTCAAGTCCAATAGACCAGAACAACCTCTGGAGGTGACTGAGTTCTCTGTGCAGTAGAGGAACACTAAATGACACAGGCTTGAGCTGTCTCTGGAGAAATGCAAATGTGTCTTCCACACCTCATTAATTGTGTGACTGTGACTGATAAGGGACCTCGGTTAGGGACCTAAACAATAGGGCAGAATTCACTCCCATCCACTGATTTGTCATAGCTCATCTTAAAGAGAAAATATAAGCTGTCACTGCTCTGTTGGTTTCCCTATTAGAAAAGAATACAACTTCTCTTTGCCTGGAAATATACATTCAAGTGTTTTTCTATGAAAAAAATGGGAATTGTGGCTCCCATGAAAGTATTCATATCTTCCAGAGTTACGCTAATCTGGACTTGGTCCAGCTTCCAGCTGAGCAGGAGCAACTCAGCCATTCTGGAACAGTAGCATCCACCTATGGCATAATTCAGATGCAATAACTGTCCTTTGAATTCATAATTTGTTTGAATGTGATTTAGCTTTTAAGTGCAAAGAAGCATTAATGTACATGCACTCAGGGATAAAAAAACCACAAACAAATTCTAGAGAAATAGGACAGAGAAATATGACAAAGAACATCACAATAACCACACTTGTGGATGTCACCCTGCATAGGAAAAATTCAGGAAAAGTAGTTATCACAAGTTTGTTTTTGGATAAAAGCTTCTTGAGCCTTTTGAATTTTGTATTTGGAAGCTTTGAAGTTGTTTCATCCTCTCATGCTGAGCTTTGTAAGGGATGGATGTGCATACTGTCTTTCTGGCCTTTGAATCTTCTTAAACCTTATACATGTTTAATGTTTTTTAAAAGCCACCAGAAAGCCCATAAAACACAATAGCTCAAGCCATAGCTATAGAATATACACTTCAATGGGGCATTGCACATCAAAGAACTGTGACATCAGAGCAGGACTATGAAAACACTGATAGTGGGACAAGTAAAATACAGTTATAAAGTAAGACTGTGCTACTCTGTGACCTCAAAAGTCCTGGTTCAACAGGCCAAAAGAGTATGTGGTGAAGTGATGATTGTAAATTAAAGGCTCAAACATCCAGAAGCATCAATCCATTCATAATCTCTTGAAATGCTTTCTAGAATTTGCAGAATTAGCACCCTTTACTGATTAATGATCTGTTCAGGCTCTGCTAGGAGTGGACATTTTGGAAATAAGGCACCGCCTCTCAAACATGCATACTGATATTAAAATGTAGAAAAAGGCAGTTCACACTTCTTGAGGCTATTGTTGTGCTACCTGTTGTGCTCAGCTTGCCTTTGTTGATGTTTAACCTCAACACAATCAAGTTTGCACATACATCAGGGATCAAAGACACAAGTGAAATGGGCAAGGGGTCATGGCCATGTCGCTCATTAATTTCCGTTCATTGATCTTGACATGGTAAAGAGATGGTGATTTTGGAGTTGGATATTGTGCCTGTTTAATGACAGTGTTTCCTACCCCTCCCTGCCCACTGCCTGTTATCGTCTCCCTTTGCTGTGAATATTTGCAGCATTTGTTTTAATTTGGATGCAGCGGCTGGCACTCCAGTGGGGAAGAAGCTGCTTAGGAGCTAGTTATTCCACATAATTCTCTGCCTCTTGGTTTGGTGGGGATTATTTAGCATAGGAGTGATTATGCAGAGAAGAACATTTCTGAGCTGCTGAAATAAAAGCTACTTTTCACAATGTATTAGAGTGCTGGAAGCTGAAAGGGGCATACTTAAAATGGTCTCTTCTGAGAAATAAGGAAGGATCAAAGACAAAATAACTCTTAATAGCATAAAAAACTTTGACAAATTGACACAGAAAGAGCTCTAGAAACCAGTTCATGCACTAGAAAGGCATTGATAGAAATCACTGACAAATTACTGTGCCCTTAAAAGTTCTGGGAGTCATGGACAGAGAGTGATTCTGCTGTTCTGTGTATGACGCCATCAGCACCTTGCAGCCACCAGTTTCTTTACCTCAGGAAAGTGCCCTAACCATTTGTCACAGTTACCAGAAGCCCATTCTGTCCTGAGGAATCCTTCTGAAAACATTTAATTGCAACCATATGTTCCCATCAGAAGCTTGAACAAGTCAGCATTTCCTTTGCTTGTCATCAAAGCTTTGTCACCCAGCTCTAATTGCCAAATCTATCAGAAGGGGCTGTAGAGACAGCTAAAGGAGTGTATTGCTCATCTGCAATTAAACCTTTGCCTCAAAACTGATTGCAGGTTTGATTACTCTGGCCAAAGCTGCTGTGAGTTTTTCCTACTCAAAGCAAGGCTGGTAGGCAGGCTCTGGTGTGGTCAGGGGCTGGGCAGAGGTAGGAGAGGCCACCTATAAAAGCAAAGTAACACAGGGCATGTGCTCAGGAACTGACTGTACATTTTTGCTCAAGGGTATGTTACCCACATTTGTTGTTTCTTTAGAAAAGTTGAACTAAGGCAAAAAGGCAGCAAAAAATTTTCTGACAAATTACCGAAACAACAGAGTTTTAGCTGGCAGAGCACAGAGAGCTGCCTGATGAGCTGTTGTGAGGACAGAGCCGGAAAACATCACAGAGCCAGCCTTAGAGAATGCTGAGGACAGTGACAGATGAAGGTTTGGGAACAAGATGCACAGGAATGCTTATTTGTAATGAAGGAATTTCTGCTTCTGCTCAGAACACTAACTTCAAATGGTGCGGTTATTTTGTTCACCAGCTCCTATTACAATTATTTCTTTACCCAAATTTGTTTAATTTCTACAGAAAGCAGATGAACATGTTTTGTATTGCTCATTAGATTTTTCCTGAGTGATCTAATATTATGCTTATAATAACTGAAATTAAAAAAAATATTAATTGATTCTTTAACCTCATTTCTGACCATTAATGGTACTTGCTTTTCAAAGCTGTGTATACTTGTGATAGCTACCCTTAGGAAAGCCCCTGGCTATAGCTGTGCTTTCAGGCTGTACTTCCATCTGCTTAATCCATTTCTCAGACTTTAAAACTGTCACATCTTGATAATCTACTAAACCCTATAAAAGCTGTGCATTGCTTTTGTCTGTACGCACATAATTTTCCCTCTGCATTAATCATGATCTGCTTGCAACACCAATAAGGGAAACCTTTGTCAAATGATACTTCACTAATGAAATATCTGATGCTTGCAGAAGAAATAAACACAGAATCACAGAATATGCCAAGTTGAAAGAGACCCACAAGGATCATTGAGTCCAACTTCTGGCTGGCCCTGCACAGCACCATCCCCAAGAGTCCCATCATGTTCCTGAGGGCATTGTCCACGTGCTCCCTGAATTCTATCAGGCTGGTGCTATGGGCACTTCCCTGGGAAGCTGTTCCAGTACCCAGCCACCCTCTGGGTGAAGAACCTTTTCCTAAAATGTAACTAAACCTCCCCTGACACAACTTCAGGTCATTCCCTTGGGTTCTGTCACTGGTCACCACAGAAAAGAGATCAATGCCTGCACCTCCCGAGGAGGTTGTAGACTATTAAAAGAAAATTATAGTATCTGCAATAATCAAAAGCTTAGAATACTTTAGTAGTGTATAACATCTTTCAGATGAGGGTGCTAGAGTTATCAATATCAGCATTTTAGAGATTGAACAATGCTTTAATAGAGGGTTTAATGTCACCTGCTTCAACAAGGGTAAATAACTTCATCAAAGAAGCAATGCACTTGTTTTAAGGGCTCCAGGCACTTCTCTTATCCTGTTGCAGTTTGCTTTGGAGTCAGATATTTCTACCAGGATAAGATACTGCTGGGCTAATCGTGTCCTGTGCTGCATCAAAAGCAGGGTAGCAGGGCAAGGGAGGGGGTCCTCCTCTTTTAATCTTCTCTCAAGAATCACTGCCTGGAGTGCTGCATTCAGCTCTGGGGCCCCAAACATAAGGACATGGACCTGTTTGATCGAGTCCAGAGGTCACAAAGATGATCAGAGGAGCACCCCTCGTATGAAGTCAGGTTGAGAGTACTGGTGTTGTACAGACTGGGTGATGTAGGCACACAGTTTGTGGTAATTGGGGGTGGGGCTGCAGCCCAGCCTCATCCCCAATGGGCTACAGCTGTGAAAAGCAGGTGAACAACATTGAAAGCAATGAGACATGGAGTGCTGAGGTTACTCACCAATCACCAAAGGGAGCAGAGGGCACACAGGAGCAATGCATGAACATGAGGGGTATAAAAGGTTGGGCTAAAGAGCAAGAAGGGTAAATGCTTGCAGCCCTCTGAATGGATATGGTGTTTCTCTGTATGGGCAGATGCCCGAAGCCTTCTGATGAGGTCTGGTGTTACTCTGTTTGGGTAAATGCTTAAAGCCTCCTGAAATGTATGCTGGTACTTTATATATTGTGGTTGTCTCAACTGCAACAGGGTAAGTGAAGGCTTTGGGGAGAGCTTAGAGCATTCTTTGGTAGTTCTAGATGAGCTATTAGGAAGAAATCCTTTACTATGAGGGCAGTAAGACCACAGCAATACATTGCCCAAAGAAACTGCAGGTGCTGCATCCCTTGAAGTGTCCAAAACCAGGCTGGATGTGGCTTTGAGAAACCTAGGCTAGTGAAAGGTGTCCCTGCCCATGGCAGGGGGCCTGGAACTAGATGAACTTTAAAGACCCTTCCAACCCACACCATTTTATGATTCTGTTATATGATTCAGTCTGGTAGGTAATGAAAAACAGCACTTACAAGATGCCAGCTGTCTGACTGTCAGACTTTTGGCATTTCAAGTGAGGCAAGTTTTGAGCGGAAACTTGCATACGGACAGTAGAGCCACTTTGCAGTTTTCTGCCATGCAAAGGGAGAAACATAGGGGGAAAAAAAAACCAAACCCTTTGGCACATTTCCCAAGATGTAATTTTGAATATTATGGCCTCAGTTTTGGAAAAATATTTGACAAGATAAATAATAAAGATTTCAGACAACCCACCCCCCCACCCCATGATCTGGGCTCTAAATGCTGCTGCAATAAATGGGACAAGGGAAGGATGAGAATTTTCTGGAGGTTTAACAGCGAAATAATGTCATGAAATGAAGATGATGAATATGGAAAAGTAAACCCAGATCATGGAAAGGATTTATTGGCAAGGCTGTGAAGAGTCAGACAGATAACTTCAGGGCATATATGCAATGATAAATCACAAGTATCGTGGAAGACCTATACTTGTTCTTTTTAAACCTGAACTTTACTACTGCAGAAATGAAAAAGCAAGCCTCAGTAATTCTGCTGATTTCATAATTTTAACTTAACACATATTTTTGTTATCTTCCTATCTCCCTTTGCCAAGTGAATAACTATAAAATGTTGATATTTTTATTTGGCTGCTAATAAGAAAATAGAAATGCTAACTGAGAAAATTGAAAAGAAGGTTAACTGATCCTTGTCCCCTTATAGGGGAAACAATAGACAGAATTACCTGTCATCTGATTTGAAAGTATAGAGTAATACTAAGGTTTCACTTAGCTCTTGTCACAGAAAAAGGTCACTGAGGGAATCTAAAGGATGGGACAAAAGCCTAAAGGGAGCTACTGTGCACCAGGGACTTAAAAACTGGCCTCTTTAAGCACACCTTGTTTTAGCACTATGCACAGGAGAGCAGGAGCACCAAACCAACTAGCTATAAACTCTCTAAAGCTTTCTCACCTGCTCCCATCTGTAAGTTTTTCATTGCCCAGGTATACAAGGGCATGTCTGCTGACCCAAACTAGCCAAAGGGATACTGCACACCACAGAATGTCATGCTCAGAATATAAGCTGGGAGGAGCTGGCTGGGAGCTGCCAATCACTGCTCAAGGACATAGTGGGCATCGGTCAGCAGAAAAGCACTTGCTTTTCTCAGGTTCCATTCCTCTCTCTTTTTGTTGCCTATTTTGTTACAATTCTATTACTAGTAGAAGTAACATTTTAATTTTATCTCAATGATTAAACTGTCCTTATCTTGATCCATGGGTTTACCTTTTTCTCCAATTCTTCTTTCCATCCCACCATGGGAGCATGGCAGAACATGGGTGTGAGTGAGGAGCTGCATGGTGTTTAGTTGCCACCAGGCTTAAATCAATCCATCTATGACACTTCCAATGATTTGATATGAATCAAGCTAATGTTCTGTGCTATTTGAGGGAAAAATAAGAAAATTAAATAATGAAGACATGTTAAAATATCTGGGTTTATTTTTATTGTTTGCACTAGTGCAGCAGTGCAGTTAAAACTAAATGAAAATAACACATCAGATTTGAGGTTTGAGAAGTACTTTTTGTGAGATCTCTATTATGCCCTCTAGGATTCTTGCTTTGCAGATCAACAGCAGTAAGATCACAGGATATGACTTGTTAGATGCATAATTTCCATTTAAAATTAAAATACTGTCAGTACTAAGTCATTCCTGGAATTTATATACATTTCCCAACCCAACTGACAACAAACTTCAGCCCTGTTATGCTTCCATTATCTTCCCTTCATTAAAATGTGTAAATAAATAATGTGTTAAATTATCTCATGTCTAACTCTTGTCTTGTTAGTAATCTAGAGAGAGATGAAGTTCTTAGAACAGGGCAGGAAAGACAGAAAATACAAGATTATTAACTTATCTTCCATTTCACTAACAACACAATTTTTAAAAAATAGATGTCTATTCTTTAAAATGTTTTTTCTAATTGCAGAGGAGTGATCCTTTTATGACAATAATCTTTTAGCTTGAAGTGGTAAAGAAAAACACCTTCTAATAGAGATTCCCACAATTTTAAATTAACCCTGAAGGAGTTCTCCAGAACCATTAGAGAAAGCAATGGATGGGGGTTTTTTACCTGATTACTTGTATTCTGAATAAAAAGAGAACCCCTCCATTGCGCACTCTTATATTAAAAAAATCAATTATTATTTATTCATTGCTCATGCAGATGATTGTTGTTGCCAATAGGCAAATAAAATTAAACACTCTGTCCCAAAGAGTTTATAATTCATGTTTGCATTTAATGGATGGGGGAGGGATATGTAAAATTGAAGAATAATAGCTACAGAAAAAGGTCCCTGTGGGCCCTTTGGTTTATTTTGTGTATGTAAAGGCAATATGACAAGTAAACATACATCTGTGTTTGTATGTTGTATGAAGTATGCATAGCATGAAACCCTAGTTGTGGTCTGACTAAGGCTGTGAGAAGATGCACCCTCTGTTTGTGGGCAGAGGACTCACAGTCACAGCGGAGGAGCCATGAAAGAGTGGCAATAAAAAGCCAGTGGAAAAAACCACAAAGTTTTTTGGGTAGTTCCTCCTGGGGAGGAGGAAGGGGGTAGGTGGGAACAGGAATGCTTCCCAAGAGCTGCTATCCCAGGACAGGGAAGACTCATTCCTGCCATGCAATTTAGCTGGAGGAAAATCCATGGGCTGCTCCAGAAGATGTGAATTCCCCAGAGATGCTCCCCTTCATGCTGTTTTGGGGAGTGGTCTCACATTCCTCATGCTTCCCCAAGAGCCCAGAGCCTTCTAATGCTGACAGTGCAACAACCTGGTGATGCTGAGCTCAGCTGTGCCAAGGTCCTTTACAAAAAAGGATCTCTTGGAGCAATTGTTAAAGGGTCTTTCAGACAGAAAGAATAAATATCTTCTCTATCAATAAAATGCTAATTAAGTAATATAATTATGGTCAAGTCACACACAGAGCACTCAGTACAATCTTCTTTGATGACTGAAAAATGAACAAAAAATATTCTTTCTGGCAAACTAAATGAAAAAGTGAAAATTAAATACCAGCATCTTTTTTCTGTAGCTGCACAGGCTTGTTTCTTTAATGAGGATTCCCCCTTTGCTCTCTTATGAAAGAGAGCTCATGAGAGCCAGGAAGCTAAACTTTATTTCAGAAAAATGCTCCTGTATTAGTGAAAAGGATAGTTATGTACACAAACCCTGGGAGAAAAAAAAAAAAAAAGACAAGGAAAACAAAAAAAAAAAACCTTCCTGGCCATGTTGCCTACAAGAGCAGACATCTGCCTTTGCATTTAAATATGACCAAATAGTGCCAGTTGGCATTTTAGGTTGGCAAAATGTGCACAAGTAGGGCACAGGCTCAGAGTGGTTACTAGCCCATTGAAAATGTAATGAAAAATCTGTGCACATGGGTGGCTTAAAGATATTTAAACATGATGATTAAATGTAAAATGACTGTAGTTTAAGAGTCTGTCTTGGTGGACATAGTTAGTCTTGCAAAAATTCCAGAGCAGCCAGGCTGCTTCCTTAACTGCAGTTGTAGCTGGTTGTGTAGACAACTGAGGGAAGTTTGAACAGGCAACCCAGAACTGCACAGGAAACTGAGCATCAGACCAGGGGCATGGTGTAAATAGAAAAGGTGATTTAGCATTTCTATGCCCACCAGGGAAACAAGAACTAAATGCCTCTTCTGCTGGGCCAGGAAGGAGGTCTAGAAGCCCTTGCCTGCCTATGATAATAACACAGCTTCTAACAGGGTCTGAAGAAGCAGATTTTTAATTGCTCACCAGGAGCAGGAGGAAAGGACAGGCTTCTCTCCTGGACACTGGTGCTTCCCTGCCATGCTGAGGTGGGCATCTTTGAGGAAAACTCTACTGCTCATCAGTCTCTTTGAATAATGGGGTTTTGGGAGAAGGGTCTCAAGAGAAGAAAGGGCACTGGTTGACATGTAGCTGACTCTGTGAAAGGCTGGATAAGGTCAAGGACAATGGCTGCCTCTCACTCAGGAGCCCAGCAATGGCAGTGTCTGACCAGGACACACTGATCTCCAGCTTCCCATATCCCAGGGGGCCAAGGCAGCTGCTTTTCCATATTTTTAGGCAGCTGTGGGATTGTACTTAAGAGATGGGAGAGAGGTGCAGAAGTTAAATATTCCATTGCCTTCAGTTTCCATCAGCCCCTGTTACATTCTTTCCCCCCTGTGTTCCTGTTAGACATTTCAGCTTGTTTTCATGGTTCACAGAGAGTGTACAGCACCACCTTCCCCACTGACATGCAGCCACTGTTCTGTGCCCTCCCTGCTCTGCTGAGAGCACCAAACCCAAAGGGATGTCCAGCAGCAGATCCACAAGGGAAGGAATGACCTTCCTTGCACACCTGGACAGAGGCACTTTTTTTTCCTGACTGTGTGATGCAGTACAGAGCAGAAATACATCCTTGCCCCACAGAATAAATCCTGGAAGGCAAAGGGCTCTGCAGTTTGCAGCCACCCAGAACACTGCAGTCTCTCACTGGTCAGCCAGAGACTTCTGTATTACATGAAATACCGTAGCAACATCTCTATGAGGTATGGGAGCAATTTACTTAATTATCTAGCTTTTTCTCTTGATTGATGCTAAATTAATTTATTTTAATGATTTTGATGGCAACACATGCAGAAAACAGTACAACAGTACTTTATAACTAGACTGTAATCTTGTCTTTTCTCCAAGTGCTGCAGCATGTTTCTGAGATGCTGAATAATTTCTGCTTTCAGAGGCCTGAAATTATTTTTCAAGACACAAATCAAAATAGTTTTCTCTTTCAGCCTTTCTTGTGCCTAATGTTTTTCAATTTTATGAAATGTTATTATAAAGGAATTTATAAAGTTTCTTAGTTTGAACCAGACCTGCAAAAGCATTTTGGATATTGGATGTATTAGAGCATATTAAAACATAAAACATTATTAGAAGTGCCCATCAAAGGGCTGATAGAGATGTTTAGCTGTTGCCCATAGTATTAATTTCACTGAAAACAGTGAAGCTGCTGATTTATATAAAATTAGTAGAGTAATTAAAATGGAGAACTGAATTTACGTAGAAAAGTCACACTTATGGAATCAAGTGATTGCTGTAAACACCTGAAAAGCAAAGGAACATTCCCCAGATAATGTCAGGTATAGCAAATGTTAATTGAGAGGGATTGCCAAAGGATATTTCACTCCTATAACTGCCTTTGAAACACAGGTTATTTTAAAAAGATCCTTTAAAAAAAAAAAGTAATTTCTTTTTGTTTCTGTTTTTAAAAACTCAAAGTTTAAAACATATTTGTCTTCAAGCTTTTTCCGTTTTTCTTCATTCATTCTTTACACTCTGAAGAGAATAGGAGTTGGACTTTGATGATGCTTGTGGATCCTTCAGCTCAGGATATGCTATGGTTCTTCAAGAATGCAAAATTCAAAGTCTGAAACATGTAAAAGCAGGAAAAATCACAAGAAGGGTAATTTTAAAAAACTGTTGAAAAAAAGACAATCACACACCAAACCCCTACCTTCTTTCACTAAACTAAGCATGGCGAAAAAGAAAACCACTTTTTGGATGGAAAAATAAAATGGTTTAGAAAATAATTAAGGCAGCTAAAAATGTTCATTTCAGGGATTTAAATTTTTTTACAGTTTTTAGGAAGACTACTTTTTACTTTTTTTTCTCTTTTCCTATTCAAATAGTGTAAGAAGCAGATTTTTTTAGACTAGTTTCATTACTTTGTGCTGTAATGGTAAGCTCTAGCCAGCTAATCAGAGCCCTATTCAGTCAGGCCCTGCATTCATTGGAACAGTATGGCTTAATTTGTAAATCTGACCATAAAATAAGTTGTGTTTTTTTCAGATTGGAGAGAAATGATATAAGAAGGACAAAACATGAGTCTTTTGACAGACTCCTGGTAGGCAGTTCAAGGGTAATCCTCTCACTGGCAAATCTAATCATTTAACATCAATCCAATTTAGGTTCTGTTGAGTATTAAGAGCAAGCAGTCACTTGCAGGCAAAGAAATTCCTTCATATTAAACATTTACACTTAAAAACAAGAAGTAAATTATTGTCCATCCTGTCTGTTTCTAAAAATTCATTGACATGATGTTCCTCAGTTCCCTTGAATTGGGAGATTCTGGTTTTAAGTGACATTGTGACTCTTGCAAATGGGTGATGGCTCTGTCACCATTACTGACCTTATCTTCAAAAAACCCAAAACCCCCAAAAACTTCTCAGTAATGAGTTTGCATCTTATTTTGCAAAAGTTCAAGGAATCTAATGGCCATAAAGAATGTGTGGTTCTTAGCCAAGTCTGTCTGTCTGAACAGACTGTTGGCATTGGCATTTTCTGGACGTTCTGTCTACTGGCTGGAATTTAATTGAATTTTAGTTCTAATCATTATTCAGTTAATGAAAGAGGGCAGTTGTTGTTTGGGTCTTTTTCCCCTTCTGAGACTTCTGTAGAAATGCTGTTGTGCATAGATCATCATAAGGTATATTCCTTACTTTGTATTCTTGACCTCTATCCCTCTCCTACCCTCTTCTGAGGATTAGCATAAAATTTAGTTAATGTGTTGGCTTTCTGCTGATCTTTTCCATAGGGACAACCTTCCTGAATAAAACTTTTGAAAATACAAGCAGAATTAGTTTCACTTCAGGGATCAATGACAATTCTAAAAAGACCAATAATAAATTCTTTTAGGTTGCTTAACTGCACTAGAGCATATCTGAACCACTGACTCACGCCAGGCTACCACTTTCTGCTGAATAATTTTATGTGAAAGCTATTTTAAATGTGACCTACAGTATCCCAAAGTACCCCAGGCTCATCTGCTTTTATGTTATAAACACCCTGTCTCTTGAAGACAGCGTAGTTATGCAACTTTAGAACAAGGATGAAAAAATGGTTGAGGCAAACAAGCTGCAAGTACGGTTCTTGTGTCACTGGAAGAAACCTTACACGGAACAGGTAGGCCTGATCATGTCAAATGCAAGGCACTTATTTACATGCATGTTATAAGGACTAAAATTTGGCAGTGGTAGAAATTGGAAGCGCCATCTTCTCTCTTCAAATCTGCCTTTAATATGCAGTATTCTCTAAATAGAAGATTTTAGCATGTTTCTAGCCTCAAGAAAATTATAAAGGGGAACTTGGGTATTCACTGCAAATTATTTCCTGACACTGCAAAGGTCTAGGATTTTCTTGGCACCAAAGTACTGCTATACTACCCTGTGATTTGCCTTTTCCCCTTGGTAATTCATAGTGACAGACTTTTAAACAGAATTACATCCCCCTAAGCAGTTTCCTGTTCTCTGGTAATGGGCAGGACAGCACAAAAAATAAGGAAATATGACTGGAATATGGACATGGCTGTCCTTGTTTGGCATCCACACAAGGATAGGTGTTCAGCTTTTTTTTCCAACAATGAGAAAACCCCCTGTGCCCTCCATGCATTTTATTTTGGAGGCATAATCAGTGTGTTTGGGAACATGCATAAAGAGGGAAAAAAGTTTAGAAAATAAACCCTGAATAGACCACTGTTTCTCAGAGGCTGAAGGTTGTTATTCTCACGAGATCAGACCTTTAAGGCAGCTCAGCTCTTTCACAAACCTATTGTTGCTATGGCAGAATGCTCTCATTGTGGACACATATTTTACCCAGTCTCCTCATCCCTTATGTCTGTGCTATGAGTTCATAATTGAGAGGCGATATAGCAACACATCTTTTTAAAGAGCCTCAGAATAGAACGCATTACTGCCACACATGGCTGAAATAGAACATAAAACCTTTCTGAGCATTGATCTTCCTTTGGGGAAAGTAGGGACCATTGTCTTTTATGCAAATAGTTAACACATAGCCTGGAACGTGCCATAGTCATCTTCCACCAAAATCAGCATGTCTGTAGGGAAGATAACTGAGTATTTTTATGTCATTTACATATACAAACACCTTTCATGGCTTTGAGGAGGGAATAAAAGGATAAGGGTGTAGATATCTAGAAGTCCCTGTGGGGCAATCACAGACATTTACTATTAAAGAACCATTACGTGTTTTGTGTTATTTTGTATGTATCTTCTCCATCTTTAACATGCCATAAAAACATAAAATACTATCACAGTAACAAATTATGAACTGGTAAAACTTCATCCACTTCTACCTACTTCCATTATAGGATTTACTGCTATAAATTGATAAGACAGGTCTGACTCTAGCCTTAAACCTTTTTTTCCACTTCCTCATCTAGAATGAAACAGTTTTTCCATTATGCCAGCCAACTATCTGAGACAGCAGTGAAAACAGCAAGAGATAATTAATAATTAGCCTCCGTGGTTCTATTGCCAACAACCTTTTAATCATCAGAGATTCTTTCTGAAGAAATTGGTTTTTGCCCTTGTTGCAGAAGAGGAAGGATCTGATTCTGCTCATAAAATTGATAAGACTCTATGTCATTAATTTATTTTCCTTTTTCTTACAGTTTTTCCATCCTGCAGCACAAGATTCAAATGTGAACTTATGGTCAGACACACACACACCTTATGGATTGCACTGCAATAGTATGGAAAGGTCACATACAGAAGAAAGCAGCAGGGTGGGATCAACTGGCACTGAAGCATCTTCCATGAGGAAAAAATTAACAGAAATCTCTTAGGTGGAGCTCTGGTTTTGTATGGAAAACATGGAAGTCAGACTCCCAGGCTCCAATCTCATCAAAGACCCTGGCATCTCATGATCAGCTTGAGGCTCTTGGTCCTCCAAAGCTGAACCCAGGCCTCTAAATAAGTCTCTGTTATAGTCAAAATTTGTTCCCTTACAAAGGGAACTAAAAGGGAAAGTTTGTTTGAGTCTAATGCTCTCTAATAGTTTGCATTAATGAAACTTTGAGCCTCATTTTCCAGATACCTTATTCAGCTCTGCATTGAGATGTCTCTATTACAGATATGCAGTCTAGAAGACTGTCATAAATGTTGAATGTTGTTACCCTTCACATAAAAAGGATGAAAAAGGCACACTGCCAGATTTCTGTGGTGGTCTAAGTGCAAGGCTATTCTTTTTTTTTTAAATCTTGGAGTCCTTAGATCCTGGACACTACTGTCTCACCTGGATTACCTGACAGATCTCTTGTCATATGATTAACACAAAGTTTAAGAATCATGGACTATATTTTGACTGGTTTTAGCATACTTTTCCCCTCCTTGCTCCAGACTTAATGGCCAATTGAAGATGACTGGACCCCAAGCCATGTTTTTCCTGACCCACAGAACTCCTCCCCTCCCCAGGGGGAATCAGGGTGCTCTGCAGTGATATTTGGGCCTCATAGTCTTGGTGAGCCCTTCCAAGTGGAAAGGATCTCTACAAGCACCTAGTCCAACTCTTTGCTCAAAGCAGAGTGAATTCTGGCTCAAGGAAACCTTTCTTGGCTTTATCAGTCCCAGGCTAAGATATCTCCAAGCCACTGTGAGCAGTCTGGTGCCTCTCAGAAAGCCACACACTTCCTGGCCCCGTTGAGTTACACCACTTCTGCTCTGAGCCTGCCTCCTTGGCAGGAACACCCAGAGGGAGATTCACCCAGCCTAAAAGCTGGGTATCTGACCTGGACCTCAGAAGGCTTCAGTCTGCCACGAAGAAATAAGTGCCTTTAAAAGTGAATTGTGTGCCACTTTTCTCCTCTTATTATAGAGCTTGCAGCCTATTTAACTCCTCAGAGAAAAGCTCCTTTGTTGTAGATGTCGGCGAACCCAATGGGAAGAATGATGATGTCTGACTTATTTCAGAAGGCTGAATGAATTCTTTATTATAATTATGCTGTGATACATTAATATACTATATAAAAGAGGATACTAAAAACTACATGCTACTCTCTCTAACCATTCTATCTAACTCACCCACAACTGGTGACCCTGTTCTCCAGAGTCCAGACACAGGTGGATCTCATTGGCCATCAGGCCCAAACAATCCACCGTGATCCAACCAGGCATTCGCTCCAGGTAAACAGTTCTCCAAACACATTCCACACAGGAAAAACAAGGAGCAGAAATAGAAATTGTTTTCTCTTTCACTTCTCTCTGTGCACCTTTATAAAAATCCTGAGAGAGAGAGAAATGTGCTTGCCACACTCCTTTCCCAGGCTCAGGGGTTTCAACCTAAGCCAAACAAGAAGAAAACACCTGGCTTGAGAGCAGAATGTGGGCAGAGACATAATTAAAGCTAGCTGAGGAACTTTAAAGCTATTTTGGTGAAGTAATGTGGTAGCAAATTGGAGGTGAGGATCTCAGGATTACCATTTTGAACGAGAATTGAAATTTGGGAAAAAGACCCAACTAACCCAGCACTGAGTTGCAGTTTGTTCACCATTTTTAGTTAAATATCTGTTAGTAACTGAAGCTTCACTTTTTCTTTCAGTTTCAGAAGCACAGATAGAGAGAATGTTTGCTTCAGTTCCGTGTTTCAGATTCTATGATGAGATCAGGGCAGTAATTTAAAAGTGGATCAAGCAAACAGAACATGTGAAGATTTTCTTCCAAAACAAATCCAAAACAAGTCAGGAATAATTAGAGCTTCTCACTCTCCTGCAATAAAATAGTGATAAGCAAAAGGCTTTGCTCTCCAGACAGCAATGTCTGAAGCAGCCTTTCAAGACAAACAGAAGATTTCTATTTGTTTACTCTGTTTTCTTCAAAATGCTCAGCTGGGATTATATTCTCTATTCTTCTTCAGCTGCCTTCTCCACAGTCTCTTTTATCCTTGGCAGTTTACTTTTTCCTTCATAGATTGCATCATTCATATTTCTTTATCTCACCATTTCTTAGAAATTGCTGTCCAACCTCTTGTTTTGTTTCTCAGCCAGCATTCTTATTTTTTGCTTTTGTTTTCTGCTCTGCCTCTTCCCACTTTCCTATTGCACTTTGCCCTTGGTGAGCTCCAGTTACCTAACACAGCCGGACTAGATCTCCCTCTGGGGAGCTGCAGACTCCTCTCAGTCTCCACTGACTCTGTGGTGAGCAATGGAGTTACTGGAGTTCAGAGGCTGGTTTCACTAACACCCTGGAATTTAGAAGTGAGCTGGGTGAAGGGAACTAATATTTCTTGTCATACAGACTTTTTGAAGTTTAATCCCTTCATTCTACTATTTTTCACTTGTATCCTGCAGCTTTCTCCAGATATTTTTTATCCAACAGTTCCTCCATCCCTTTTAAAACTGCCTGCATGGACAGCAAAGCCCCTCTCAAACTTGGATTGGTTTGAACACCTCACATCTGAACATAATACCTTCTTTCTTTGAAGCATTTCTGTTTCAGAGCTTCATCTCTGGCCCTGCAGCAATGCTGGGGCACCACAGGAGAGCAAATCCTCTGAACTCTGCCACAGTTCCCACACAGGAAAAGTAACTCGGATGCAGTAAGAGCATCTCCTGCTCTTTCTGCATTCACATATAATTCAGATACATAAGTGAAGCCTTTAAGTAAAAATGTTGCTCTATTTTTCTTCTCTCAAATGCCATCTATTTTGCCTACTGTTAGGAATGACCCAGAGTCCCATGTGTTAGTCCATTTTTGAGCTGCAAATCTCTACCCTTTATGCCCACAGAATGTCTTTTTGTCCTACTTCCACTCATAGCAAAAGTTAAAAAGGCAAAGGTTGTGCCAAAAAAATTATCTCATCTGAACTCATATGATCTACGCTGACAAACAACCTTCACTCACTACCCTCATCTTTGCACACCTGCAGAAGGTGAGCAGGGACACTGGAGCACCCTGCCAGACCTAGTTTTCAAGAGTCCTTGCTGGCAGCACAGTGTGCTCAGGGCTATCTGCACCTCATCAGTCATATCTGAGAACATAATACCAAGAAAATAACCTACTTGGGAAATGTGGGCAGGAAAGAGGCATTTCTGTATAAAATTAGCCAACAAAAAATTCTCAGAACTGTATGACTGAAGCCAGTAGGAAATCTGAAGGAGTCTATCCACAGGAGGTTTCCCAATTTCTTGGAATAGAGAGCACCAAGCTTTCACAACATCACATAAGGCTTCTGGGGACCTTCTAATCCCAAAAGAATCACCTATGACATGATCAGAATATGTCAAAACCTGTATTATGTAGACATGGATTCAAAGCACTCAAAACCAGGATGTGAAGTCAAGAGCAGCTAAACCAAATTTTACCAGACCCTACTCCCACCCCTATTCCCTCCCTCTCCTCATGCCCTGAGAAGCCTAATTCAGACCCTTACTACTTAACTCTTTATGGGTTGTTTACAGGAATGAGGACTGAAAAGTCTCCACAGAGAAAGACTAGACACTGGTCAAAAGCACCCTTGTATTGCTCTAGAGACCAAGTTCCCTTGGAAAGAGAGGAATCTCAATAATAAAAGTAGAGGATTCCTCTGTTCCCTTGCTGTACTTGGATGCTGAGCTACAGCACAAGCCTCTAATGTGATTTAAAGGCAGAATCTTTATGGCTTTCTGAATTAAATTTCTAATAGGAGCCTTGTTAATTTCTACTTTCTGTTGCAATTCTAGTCAATGCAAGAAATCTTTGCTGGTGGAAGGCTTGCCCAGGGCTGTCGTTCCTAAAAATCCTTTAATAACTTTCATGAGTAACCAGCATTCACCAGAATGCAAACTGCACTCCAGAAAGTGTGATGTTAAATATGTCAAAGAATTTAGGTTTTCAAAAAGCCACTCATGTCATCAAGCTCAGGTCCACTGCAGTATATTTAGCCACCTCTGCTCTAATGGGACTCCAGATTTAAAAATACATTTCTTTAATTCCCCTAATCCTGTTCAAATATTCCTGGGACAAAACTCCAGATCATAAGAAAATTTCTACTGCTGTTCAGCCTCATTTATCCATCACTGTATTACTGCTCTTTGTGCCTAAACCCCAGTCTTTCAGCCTAAATATTCCTTTTCTCCACAGTGTTTACAGGTGAGAGCTAGAGTTTCTCTACAGAGAAACAGGCACTGGGCTGTTTCAAAGGGACACTCCTGTACCCAGTGCAGCTGGGATGTGTTTAGACACCCACCATCTGGGTCTCACCTGACACAGATGCTGTTTGTAATTACCTGTATTCATTTGGAGGAAAGAGGGAAGGAGAACACACAGAGAAAGAGTGTAATGGCCATCCCTTACAACAGTTTGGCTTTTGTATTAATTTCTTTTTTCTTTTTTTTTTTTTTTTTTTTTTTTTTTTTTTTTTTGCCAGGGATGTTTCTTTTGGGTTTGATTGCTCCTTGTGTCTCCTGCAGTTGATTTTCATGTTCTGAACAGGATTTTGGATGCCCAGGGCAGGCAGATAGCTTTCAGCCCCCCACCAGCCCTGCACTACTTTCCTGCCAGCAAGCAAAATGATCTGGCTGCTCTAGCTCTATGCTCCAGTGAAAACAAACCAACCAACCAACCAACCAACCAACCAAAACCTCTAAAATAAGACAGGGATGAACACAATAACATCAAAATAACCCACCAAAAATATTCCTGCTCAGGACTTGCCTAAATTTAGGAGTAGTCTAACTCATTAGAAGCCTCCCTGACTCACCTGGGATTCCCTCAGGCACTCAGAAATCTGCTAATGTGCATGACAAGGACCTTCTCCATCTTGACTGTTGATGCTCTTCTATGAACTTTTACCCAGGAATTAGGCACATCCATGCTTAAATCTTCTACAGTCTGAACTATATTCTGAGCTCTTCCAAGTTTCTCTTGTAAGGTTTGGATGCCCACAACAAGCACTGGGGCTGTTTTGTTCATAAATTACCAAGCTCATGACCTCCTCAGTGCTAGGGGAGTGAGTTCCCCCTCTTTCCTCGCTCTTCCAGTTAATCTCCCTCTTTCCAGGAGCACAGCACAAACAGCAAAGGATTAGGTGCTCTGGGCAGGTGGGCTCCTCTTTCACTGCCAGTGCTGAAGTTCTGCCAGGCTGCAGAACAACACAAAAGCAGGAGAAAAGCAATGCAGTAAGTCTGAAGCTCTGTAGCCTCCTGAACATGCACTCACCTGCAGCAGGGAGGTGCCAGGCCTGCTGCTTCCTGTTGTCTGGAGCATCATCTCAGCCCACATTTATTTTACGCTTGTGTTTACTTTCATTGTTACTAAGAGAATTTGCACAGTACCTTACCCACATCTCACCCCACCAGACTCACCAGTTTTTTTTCTAACATTTACAGAGCAGTTTTCTTAGTTTTTGTTTCATCTCCAGCAACATTCAGGCCACTTAAATCCCATATAACCTTGTCCTGCTCCTTGGTTAACTCTGCACAAATACCTCCATTCCCTGGGATTGAAAGCTCTTGTTTCCTTTTGCCAAGAAGATTTCCTCAGGCCCATAGCTGTCAGTAAGGCTTTTTCATTGATTAACATAATGAAGTTAAACTAAGAACAATTAGTCCCAAAATCAGTAATTGTATTTTTTTTTTAGACCCATAGAAGGCTTTATGAGCTGCAAGCCTGACTGTTTCTCCCCTAAGCCATACCAGCTGGTCTGGGGAATGATGTGTACTTCATCTCACTCCTGTTTGTGATCTCAACAGCTATAGTACAGGCTTATCTCAAATACACAATTTTATACTGTGTTTCATAACTTTATGAGCATTTTTGGGGAGGTGGAAGAGATGGCAAGGGGCAGCTATTATTTTGCCTGGCAGAGAGCAGGTGGAAAGCAGGCCAGCTGCAGGTAGTGAGGGTGGAAAGCTGCTGCTGTGCCATTTCAGAATTGGCAATTTGCAATTGGGAGAGACATTTTTCTATCCTGCCAGCTGGAGGCTCTTGGCAATATGGTTATGGTTTTAGAAACCAAACAAATCAATCTTTCTTAGTTTTCCCCAGAGTTTTGAATTTTACCTCATGAGATTTGATCTAAAGCTTTTTATCATATCTGACTAACAAAAGACTTATTAAAAATGAAAGAGGACACAAGAAAAATAGGAGGAAGTACAACTGTTCATCTGTATTCAGCAAATCAACTGCTTTGAGCATATGAAAACCAAGTGGTTCAGAATTTATTTTCCATTCATGAAATAAACCATTTCACTCTGGTATACTGTGGTTACCACTCCAGTTTAAGTCCCTGTAAAGACGTACAGGGGTTTGAGTTTTGTAGTACTGTACAGAAAAATTCTGTGCCTCTTGTCTTTAGCAAGGTTTGATGTATGGTTTGAACTTACGGTGCATGATTATTTGTTTAGCAATAGAGCACTAGTTTTGGTTTTCTATTTTAAAATATATATTTTAATGTCTGTATTGTTTTTCTCTGGAATGTATGCAGACAATTATTTTCTGATTGAAACAGATTGAACTAAGAGGCATAAAATTTAAACTTATCTTTTGTTTAGCATTTCTGTTTATGGAAAAACTTTCAAACATGGAGACCATTTGTCTTGGTTTTTATTTCAGAGAAAAGTTAGCCCTCTAACTTATACTGTGTATTCTACCTGCTGAGGTGTGATTTCAAACCCTTTTTGTCACCTGTCCCACATTTGTAGCTCAAGACACTGTAGCACCAAGTCAGTAAAGCACATGCAGAATTTGAGCATATGCTTAAATGGAATTGACTTATTAGAATATGCTCAAGCACATGCTTTTATACTAATGTGCTTTATAATTGCAATGTCCCAAAATATCTACTCTCAGGGCAATTAAGTAATGTAGGTTTATGGAACTTCATGGAAAGGAAAAAAAATACAAATTCAGTCTAGTCTATTCCCTAGATCTTTTCATGGGTTTTACAAGAATGCAGGATAGAACAGTATATGTAGGATCAAAACATCGATAACAATATTTTGCAGATATTCTAGTTCATAAGCTGCTGTTTAGATAACTGTGGTGCTGTCTCCAGACCTCAAACCCCTTGAAAAAAAAAGAATTGAATGATTCTGCATGAATTTGCCGCCAAATTAAGAGGTTACTATTTCAAAAAAGAGCAACAGGCAGCATTTGACCTTTTCAGCTGTACTGAAAACAGCAGCCACTTCATACTAACAGCTTTGGTGAAACAAAGGTGAAGAAGCACAGAAGCTAAGACTCAATTTAAGAGAAGGTAAGTCATACCCTTAACAGATGGGACAAAATTTCCAAATTCTTCTGACCCTGAGAGCTACTCTTCAAGAACATAATCAAAACTGAGATACAGAATCACAGAATCACTTAGGCTGGATAAGACCTCCACGTTTATCCAACCACAAACATAATATTGCCAAGTCCACCACTAAACCATGTTAGACTCCCACATCTACAAGCCTTTTAAATACCTCCAGGAATGATGATGCAGCCTGGGCAGCCTGTTCCAATGTTTGACAATTCTTTCCATGAAGAATTTTTTTCTGACATCCAACCAAGAAAAATCCCAGTGAACACATCAGTTATATGAAGTACTTTGTCTGATTAAGATTTGGATAACTGCTCTTTTATTTTTGCTCCTGCCAATGGAAGCAAATTGCTACTAATTTCCTTCTCCTGTTTTCATGCAGCCTTCAGACATGAAACAAGTGGAGGGAGAGGAGATGAAAAATCAAGCATATATATTGTGTCCTCCTTTCTGGATCTTCATGGACCCCAGCAGTGGGATGTGGAAGAAAAATTTGAATCTTCTCCTATAGTTTAATTCATCAAGTCATCATTGTCAAAAGAAAAATCTCTTCTAAGTACAATTGCTGAAGATACAAAATTTAATTTTCAGGGCAGAATGAAAGACCTGCCTTTCACTAAAGGCCTTTTCCCTGAGCTTGTTTAAGACACAATTTCATTGCAAAATGCTGCACCATCTAAACAAAACATGAGGAACACAGTCATGTTGATCCAGATCACTTCAAACCTGAGTAAAATTTGGAAGATTGAGTATTTTGGGATTTTAATAATACCATTGCCTTTTCAATGTTATCTGCAGGAAATACCTGCATCTTGGGTTTTTGTTCAGACACAGGATGAGAATTGTACTTTTCAGCATTTCAGACAATGAGCTGGTAGTAAAATGGTTTCTGCTCTACAAGAGGATGGGTAATAAATGCAGCAGCAATTGCATATCAAGTAAATGTGGTGTGAAATGTGGTTTAGCATTCCATAAAACAGATGGTAATGCTTCTCCTCATAATAAGCAGAGAAGCTGTGAATTTGCAGCTTGAATTCAGTGTCCAGGAAAAAGACCCAGCAGGGCAAGAGAGAGTTACAATACTGCAATCATGACTGCTTTGCCAAGTGACTGCGTAGAACAAAACTTGTTTCCATCAGCTCTGGGAGGAGCCCCCCACTTTTACAGAGGGCCATAAAGAGGAGTCACATATGAGAGGAAAACAGAGGTTAGAAAAAAAAAGATTAATACTAAATTATAAAAAAGAAAAATCTCTGAGAGCCTAATCTGCTTTTCTAAATTACTGTTCGAACCAGTGTCTGTAGCCAAGTTGCTGATGCTCCAGCACTGTGCTGAGGTATTTTGTAATTGTTGGGGGATCTCTTTGCTTCAGAGGTGCAGAGCAATATGCATTTATCCTGCTAGTTCTGTCTGGAATGAGAGAGAAATATCTTCTGGGAGATTCTGTCAGAGTGATAAATAACAAAAATAATTTCTAAACAAAGCAAATGTTCCAGATAAAGCAAGTCACTGTGCACTGTTTTATCTATGACTTCAGCTGCTGAACTATGGAATGGTTTCATGATGTCAGTGCTCTGACTCTCATTCCCTGTTGCATCTCCTGACTCAACAGCTCCAGAATTTTCTCAAGCACTCTTTAGTGCAGATTTAGGGCTTTAATGGTGGAAATAAATCACAATAAAAGAAGCATTTAGAGTTCTATTAGATCATGCATCCTGAAACAAATCAAGTGGGCTGTATTTACAGGATATCAGTTTATGTGTCCGAAAAAAGACTTATAGAATCTCCAAATCTGAGTTCCTCTATGATGCTTCAGGGAAGGAGGTCCATAAGGTCTTGGGGCATAGGAACAAAATAAAAAAAAAAATAAGCTGACTAGTGAGGCTACATTACCAGTGTATATCAAAATGAGCTGCTGAAATCTCAAAAGCAGGAGGAAAGTTGAAAAATCAGATAAGATTCACAAAGAGATAAGAAGATGGTTGCAAGATGTAAAACATGACTTCCAATGAAAGATTCAAAGATCAAGCTAGTTTATCAAAAATATGCCAATAGATGACTTCTTTGCTGCCTGTCCATCTCCACCAGGATCAGAGCATGTGTTCTTCAGCCCAGCAGGTAAAAGTATAATCACCAAATAGCTGGGAGCTAAAAAGCTACTCTAATTCAAAAGAGCAATAAAGCTTTTTTTTTTTTTTTTTTTTAAGCTGAAAACATTTTGTGGCTGGAAAGAACACACCTAAGGTGCTCAGTTTCAATGGAAAATTTTAAACTTGGGCTGACAACTATCTAGAAAAGATGATCCATCCAGTTTAAATCAGGGTTAGATGATCTTTGTTGTGCAGAAGATCAAACTTACTGTAAAGTAGCTATGGTGCCTTTTGAGCTAAGAAACTGTGGGGGGAGGAAGTTGAGGAAAGACAAAAAGATAAAAAAAATAGAAAAGAAAAACAACTTTGTTCTCAGGTAGTTTTAGTGCATGGAGAGCTGGCTGAGACAACAAGAGCTCACACAAATCCTATGAGGAGTGGCTGAGGGAGCTGGAGTTGTTTAACCTGGAGAAAAGCAGGCTCAGGGGTGACCTTATCACTCTCTAGAACCACTGGAAAGGAGGCTGTAGCAAGGTGAGAGCTGGTCTCTTCTCCCAGGCAACCAGCGACAGGAGAAGAGGACACAGTCCTAGGTTGTGCCAGGGGAGGATTAGGTTGAACATTGGGAACAAGTTCTTCATGGAAAGGGTGATTAGATATTGGAATTGGCTGCCTAGGGAGGAGGTGCAGTCACTGTCCCTGGAGGTATTAAAGAAAAGATTGGACGTGGAACTCAGTGCCATGGTCTGGTTGACAGGGTGGTGTTGGGTTATAGGTTGGATTTGATGATCTCAAAGGTCTTTTCCAACCTAATTGATTCTGTGAATCTACAATGTACAGGTACTGGACATTTACCTTAGGCTACTAGTCTGTTTTCCCTCTCTGGACAGCCAGAGATATGGCATCATGGCTCATTTCCCACTCAAATAGCAGACAGAGGAATTGTCCCATAGGAGTATTAAACTCACTGACCACAGATGGAGCCTAACTCATAGGCTTAGACCATCTATCCTGCTTTTAGATGACTTTAAGTGAGATAAATGCTACTCTTCTCAATACACCATGTCAGTGGAATTTTTAGGTTGCACATTTTTAGACTGATTTCTTTAAGACAAAGAGAGGATTTTAATATATTAAAACAATATAGTAGAAACATGAAGTATCTTTCACTCCAGAGATAATGTTCTGAGGCATTATCAAATTTAAATGATACAAGGTTTTTATAGCTTCTTCTGCTATTAAGTTACATTCCTTAGTACAGTGATTCTGGGATGTCTCATTAACTTCAGCAGAGCTGTGCAATGTAGTTAAGAGAAAAGTTTCGTGCAGATGGTTTACATTGACTTTCTTGAGCATGGTCTTACTTTCCTTGTAAAGAACTGACACTGTCTTCAATGAAAGCTTTCCCTGAATAAAAAAAAAAAAATGCAGGATTTGACCCTTAGCTATCCTGTGCATCTTAAAAGGAATTTATTCTTTTCCTTCAGTATTATTTAAAAAAAGCCTGAGATACAGTGCGCATCTTCAATATATGCAGATCAATGTGGACTAAATAATCAGTTCCATAAATGTGGGCAAGCTGAAATAAATTTTGTTTCTACATTCAAATCAGGGAAGTGAAAGATTAAATTGATCTGCTTGTTTGCAAACAGTGATGTTACTTGAGCTAATTTTGAGAGTTTAGGCAATGCCAAGATAGAGGGGAAGGAAATGTTTGTTGATCTGCACTCTTTGGAAAGGACATAAAGCTGCTTACCATCTTAATGTGTCTTGCATTCTGACTGTGAAGAGGTGACCAGGTTTAATTTTTTTTTTTTTTTAATTTAAGTTTTCCTTTCCGGGATAAGGAAATCTTGTACTTTAAAGTGATCGGTTTCAATCTAGACAGTTTTTCTAAATAAATGAGTCAGTGCTACATTTTGACTCTTCTTGATTGCCTGTGTGAAAGGAATTCTTGGCTAAGGTCCATTTCCAAAGGGAGAGAAGCCAACAAGGGTTGGTACAGCATAGAAGCCAATAACTATATGTTTTTGGAAACAGCACTCTTGGCCACTGATTTGTTTTCTTCCTGTTGCCTTCCTTCAGTGTTGCCACAGTAGATTGCCAAAGCACAGTACATTTGATTTAAAAAGGAATAAAATTACCTTCAAAGAGTTATTTGTGGCTTACTCATCTTGCCTGGCCTGATGTTGTACAATATATGTTTTGCACTGACTTCCTCAGTTATTGCAGATGGGTCAGTATACTCAGCCTCACCCTCTTAAATGGGAGTTCTATCTTAACTGTGACAGATTTCATACCAACTTCACTGGAATCTGATTTTTGTCTTTCCATGGGAGCAGCTGAAGTGGAAACCATGTCATAGAATCAATAAGGGCAGCCTAACACCAGAACTGAATAAGAGCCTGTATGTAGAAAATTTATTTAGGATGAGCATTTAAATATTTGCCATGTGTTGTTATATTTACAGTTAACACTACTGTGCATTTGGAAGAGGCAGCAGCAAATCTGATGTTAAATAACAAAGTCCTTTTTTTCTACAATATCAATTCTCACTGTGTACTAAAGTAACTGATAGCTGTGTAGAGTCAACTATGAAGCCTAAATATTTATAAAATATCATTTCGGAAGTGTGGCTCTGGTGGCTCCATATCCAGCTTCTAAAGTCAGTATTGAACTGGAAGCAAGAATGTAGCTACTTCATGTTGTGTAAATAACAGTGTATTCACACACAAATGATAGCCTTTACCTTTTCAGTTTATAAGTAATTTCCCCACAGTTGACAAATAAAGTAGTTAATTATTGAGGAAATTATAATATTTTTTTTCCTAAGAAGTTTAGAGCACTTTTGTCATCAAGTTATTTATTTCCTGTACAAGTTCCCTGTTTAAATAACACTGCCTTATCAAATTCCTGGACAACTGCATTCATTCTCATAAGATCCATTAATTCCTGTAAGATCTATATTTATTTGAACTATCCTTCATAACAGGAGTAATCTTTTTTTGGTCCTTTTTTAGAGATTTTTTTTTAATTAAAATTTGTAATCCTTTTTTATCGGAAAAAAAATTAGTTTGACATTGTTTCACTTTGCTACCAAAGGCAGTAAGCTCAGATCACGTTGGTACTTAGTGGATGCTTCTGTTTATCTCAGACTTGAATTGGAAAATAGATTTTCCAATCTATTGGAAAATAGATTGCCTTTTTGTGCCAAGGTAGAGGGACTTTGATTTCTGAACTAAATATTAGCCTGGGAGGAGTATTGGCAAGGAAATATCCATTTTAGAAGTTGTGAGCAATGGGTCACTCTCATACTAATCAAAATAAGTGCTGTCATTGTGGACGTGAGGGAGAATCTAAGTATGACTTCACTGTGACTGACCTACATTTTTAAGAGCCTACCTGGCCTATTTGCCAAGTGTCATTTCAGAGGCATCTTTAAATTATCTTCAGTTATCAGAGCTACATGTTCCGATATGAAATCACTCTCAGAGCGGATCTGCTTTCATGTTGGCAGGTTAATTTGTTTACTTTCAATTTACCATTACTGGGGCTTTTTTAGCCTTTCTTTGCAAGGTTAAAGAGTTCTCAGGTATTTTTTCTATACTTATGTACCTACTACAAAGCCACCTCTCAGCCACATATTCAGTGAAGTGAAATCCAGCCTTTTCCAGATCTCTGGAAATCCCACGACCTTAAAATGTGAAATTAAATCAGTTCTAACCATTTATATGTGCAAAAGTAAAATTATTGTCATATTTTTACATGTTTCATGTATTTTTTCCCCAGATAGATATGTTAAGAACTATTTTGGATTTTTGCAGCAGTATCACGAGTGATTATTCTCATTCACACTGGGAGTACTTTATAAGAACTCTGGGTTTTGCTCCAGTTAAGCTCTGGAGCAGAAAACAGAGTTTTCTGCTTTTAGTTCCTGAGATAACAGTTTTGCAGCTAGGTCAACTGTATTTTCATGAACTACAATGCTCTAGAAATCCCTGGCCTTAGGACGCCTTTTCCCCCCCTCACTCAGCCACATCTGTGTTCTTGGTTCTCACAAACTATGTTTTCAGTGTTTAAAACAGATTTTATTGGACTGAGACAATTAATAAATTGGTTCAGATTACACTGAAAGTATGACTAGCTCTCTTTACTGTTTGATAATTCACTAATCCCCATGCCACTTGAAATTGGTTGGGCAAATATTATGGAGCTTCGAGAGAGTTAAAATTGATGATAATCTCATCCCATCTAGTTTGAGTAATCCTGGACATGCTGTTAGCAGCAATGATGTTCCATGGGAATGCTATGGCAACATCAAAATGTTGGCTGTCTAGCAGGCTTACTGCATCCTGTGCATGATCCGTGAATAAACAGAGGAATTTAGTTCCCGGAGTGTCAGTCTGGCACATTTTACAAGCACTACATTCACTTACCAAAAAAAAGTCAGCCAGTCATACAGAGAAAGTGCTAGAGTGACTGAGTGATAAATCTCCTGCTGCTAACCCTTGTATATACCAACTCTAAGAAGATAAAAATAGATCATGCATGGCTTAATTCAGACAGGAAATATACTCTCCCTCAATTTGTTTTTTATTTTTGTTCCCAGATGCTCTTCTTTGTTCATACAATTGTTTTTTTTTTTTGTCAATGCATCTTCTTCCTAGACTTTGGACATATGAGCATGCTTACTTTCATTTAGATGTGATCTTACTCTGAACCAAAGGCTGGAGATAAGGTCACTTGGAGTGAAGTACTAAGTTTGAGCTAAAAAGCCCAAAAGGGATATTAGTCCAAGGTTCAGTGCATAGGAACATGTTCCTACTGTTTCTAGTTTGCTGCAAATGAGAGCACAACACGGTGTTTGCACTTGGTTCTGTCATGCAGTGATTCCAGCTCCTCAAAATGAATATAAGCTTTATGCCCATCTATTAGTCTCTTTCCCTGTGTATCTTGAAAAAAGGAAATGCAAGGACATTTATAGGATTTTGCGGCTTTTTTAGGTGGCACCTAAAATGAACAAGATGGGAGTAGGGTAGACCTTACTCCATTAATAATAACACCTCAAGCTCCCTAGACACAGATCCCATGCTTGGAAAGACTCACTGAGAAGAAATCAAAGAATCACAGAATGGTTTGGATCAGAACGGACTTTAAAGAACATCTGTTTCCAACTCCCCTGCCATGGGCAGGGACATCTTTCACTAGACAAAGCCCCATCCAACCTGGTCTTGAAAACTTTTGTGGATGGGACACCCACAGTTAGTGTGGGCAACCTGTTCCAGTACTTCAGCACCCTGACAGTGAAGTATTTCTTCCTAATGTCTAAACTAAATCTTCTCTCTTTTAGTTTAGAGCTGTTACCCCTCATTCTATCACTACACTTCCCAAGCTCCTCCCCATCTTTCCTGTATGCCCTTATAAGTACCCTGAGGCTGCTGTAAGGTCTCCCCAGGCACTTCCAGATGTTTTTGTGGGACTTAGAATCTTGACTGAAACTGTCCAGGGAAGTTTTTCTGCAAATTATTCTTATGGTTTACCACCATTCGCATTAAAATATTTCTATCTTCAATCCAGTTTTTTTTTTTTCTTCTAGTTATTTGAGCTTGTATAAATTCAAGCTTTTTTTTCTTCTAGCTATTTGAGCTTGTATAAATTCAAGCTATCTTTGTACTGCCCAATGTCTGGTTAGTTTTTTACTCCATGAATGTGAACATCATTCTTAAAGATTCTCTTTGGTAGATATAGGTGGAGTTCCCTGAACTGTATACAACTGAAGTGTGTTCAAAACTGATAGCATCTGAACCAACTGCCATCCCACTGAGGGGGAAACCCTAGTGTTTGCTGAAAATAACTTCATAAAAACATATCAGCTCCACACTCAGAGACGGTCAAATAAAAATTTAAAATAAAACAGCTGCTAGGAAATTTTAGGAAAGACATCCACAGCTACAGGGAAAATACCCTCTTGCTCCTATGTAAGTTGGATGAGTAGGCAGGGGCTACTCTTACAAATGGCAAAGACAAAGTTTAGGGAGGATGCACTGTACATCTCCAGAAAGAGGAAAAAGTGGGCTGGCTCTTCCGAACCATGAACTCTAGTTCTGAAACTAATATGAACTAGGATCAAAACCAATAAAAGGAGGTGATTCTTCATGCAATAGTACATGAGTGATTCTCCTTGTGAAAGAAAATGAATGAAACTGTAGATGCAACATCACAGGGGTTCAGGAGAAAAGGGGACAAGTAAATCTTAGCCCACTGACAAGACAGTAGGCTGACTGCCAAAGCCAGTGTTGCCATTATGATGGTTGATCCCTTCCTCACCTTTATAGGAGAGATGAACTTAAACTGGAAACAAGTGAATTCAATATCCTATTTGAAGAAGACCTTATTTATTTACTTTTTCTTGTTGCTCTGACCTTCAGTTAATACCTCTCGATAAAAGCTGACATATAAAACTAACTTTAAGACAGAAATAACATCACGATCATGAATGCCAAATTTCTGCATCAGAACAAGCTGATGAAAGTGTCCTAAAGATTAATGAAGCTTAAGGAAATAAAGCTGCAACTTTAAAAACTGATTTAAAAGAGTAACTTGTGTCTACAAAGGTGGTTTAAGTTCAAAACCTCCCCGCACAACATGCTCAAGCATTATTTTTGTTGAACAAAACAATGAAAACTCATCTCTGCACATGTTTAAAGATTGTATTTTAATCACAGACTGAAACAGAATGATTTACAAAACTGATGGTTAGATTTAAAACCAACCACTACACCTTTCTGTGGGAATATTCCCCCCACACCCTAGCAGATTAGGGATTCAAGTGAAGAACAGAGCTGTTCACGTTTGCCTTTGGGACTGAACAGTGATTTCCAGGATGATGACTGATGCTGCAAGAATTCACCTAAGATGCTTTTCAATGTGTTTCATTTACCCAGCTGACAGTGGCTTCTTCTAGGGAAGCCTGCTGGCTTCATCAGAAATCCCGACCATCTTGCAGCTTTCTGTCCAGAGCCTTCCCTGCAGCTCCTCATCATATGCTACGTCAGCCGATTTTGTCCTTTCCTCATTGTAAAGGTAGCAGCCACCAGCTCCTTCCAACTCGGGCGATACTGCTGCATAGATGGTTGTAGAGGCTCCTTCCTCTGGGGTCTGCAGAAACAAAAAAAAAAAAACAAATTCAAGTGAGGCAGGCACAGCAGAAGAATTATATTACCACCACAGGACCTTATCAGTGACAAACATCTTCCCTAATTTTGCTTTACACTTCTGGTCCTTATGCAAACCTGAAGCTTGTAATAATAAGAAAGTCACTTATTCAATTGGCAGAGTCCATTTCTTCAATAGTGCTATTTTAAGACAGCTTAAAGCCAGAACAGATATATGGAAAACTCCAGTCTATTTTTTCAAGAGTTAGTCAGATGGAGCATACAAAATAATTGATTTAGTTTTCACAGTGAGAGCTAATAGACCCAAAAGCAAGCACAAATATTAAAATCCTAGTTTAATTATTCATTTTGCAAGGATGAAAGGGTCTGTGCTTTGCCTTAAGAAGATGAAGGGTATGCTGTACAAGCAATGTGTTCATTGTAACAACAATTGTGACATGAGGAAAGGATTATGGAAACCATGAGAGCAAATTAAGATTCTGCAGTTCAGTCCAAGCAGGCAGGTAAATGAGGGAACTATATTTTAAACACAGCATAGTTATCAGGGCTCTGCTCTGCCATGAAGCAAAATGGTGAATGATCTATAATGTCTGATATACCATGACTATTAAATGAAAATTCATAAGTGAATATCTTAGAGTGATATCTCCTTTCATCCTGAGTATATGGAAAAATTTTACATTCTGCATTTAGAAGGATCACACAGCTACAACTGAAATTATTTCCATGGTATTTTTATTCTAATTAAAGGACATATTTAAAACACAACATTTTATATGCTTGCCTTTATCAGTGATATAATTATGATCAATGTCTGCTAGATAATAATGTATCATTTTGCAATACTTACAGTCATTTTTTGAGGCATTAACAGTACTGATGCCACTCAAAGCTTTGTCTGCAGCACCTGACAGGATATCTTTTCCTGAAGAACTCACTCGATGAATGAGACTGTAGTGAATAGGCTACTAATTGCCTTATAAAAACTAATAAATCTAAGTAATTGGAAGATCTTTGTTGTTTGACTTTTTTAAGAAAATTATTGTACTATGATATTCTGTCAAAAATCACTTTAAAATGCTCATTTACCTTGGTTTAGTATTTTACTGCTATTTCACCTTTCTTTATCCTATGGAAAATAGTGCTCTTCATACTCAGTATAATATGTAAATAACATAAAGGGTCAGGACAATGCATTGCTCATAGAGTGGCTAATATAATGATCAACTGTGAACAGCAGTATAAAATATCTTGATATTGTAAACTAGCAGAACAACGATGAATATGAGCATTCCTGCTTTTATACAACATTTTTCTGGATGACAATGAATAAGTGAAAGTTTTTTTATGTACTCTTATGCTCTACTTAAAAAACAGTAGTGACACAGATAAACCATTACTTCGTGCAATGGTTCACTGGACTTTATGTTCCTGAGTTTAACAGCTCTCCAGCACAAACAGGCATAAATGTCAATATCATGACTCCCAAATCTTAATGACAACAGCTCAACACTAAAATGCTTCAGAAAAACTGTGGGCAGAATTTGTGTGATTATGTTCTTATGAGCAGGGCTCTCTACCACCTCAGAGACTGGTCTGTATGGATATTGTTACAGCATCAGAAATACGAGGCTGCCTCTGCTGATTCAATGGTAAGGTTCTTCCAGGATATGCAGATTTTTCAAGATTTCTTCTTTTGATGATATGCCAGTTAAGTTCCCAACCAGAGGAGATCTATACCAAGACGTGGTCAAACACGAGCTGGCTTTCTAGAGAGGTGGTTGGTGTATCCCAAGCCTGTCAGTGGTATTTGAACAGGCATTTGAACAACGCCTTTAAGAATGTGCTTTATCATTTGGTCAGTCATGAACTGGTCACTGCTGTTGTAGGTCCCTTTCAACTGAAACAGTCTTCTATTCTATTCTATTCTATTCTATTCTATTCTATTCAAAATAATATCAAATATTTTAAATAAAGGTTATGCTATTCTATTCTCTTCTATTCAAACTAATATCAAATATTTAAAATAAAGGTTATGCACTAGTTGAAAATGCTTACACACCCACACTGCGACTCATAAGCACAGTAACAGTGGCCATCCATTAAAGTCAGCTTGTGTAACTTTTCATATGATTTATGTTGCTTCTCCAATCCACCATATGCAATATGCTGAATTGAAAGGTCTGTGCTAAATTCCTATTTAGCTTCTACCACCTCTTGCTAGAAGCAATTATCCAAACACACAAGGGAAAAACCCACTACACTATATTAAGGAATTAGCCATCATTTGAAGCGTTCAAGGCCAGGTTGGATGAAGCTCTGAGCAGCCTGGTCTAGTGAAAGATGTCTCTTCCCGTGGCAGGGGGTGGAACTAGTTGGACTTTAAAGTGTCTTCCAACCCAAGCCATTCTAGGATTCTAGGTATTATGGAAATATAGTGAGGAAAATAATTTATTCAGTGCAACAGAGAGTGAGTTGCTTGTGTATGACTAATGAATTGTCTTATTCCAGCTTCTGAGTGCTTAATTAATGATGAAAGTTTTATTTTCCCTTTCTTTATAATCTCTTTATTGTTTTGGCATGTTTTCTGCTTTAATGAAAGCGAAAATGAAACCTGCACCAGGAGTGCCCTGACTTCCCTGCTGGGAGTTTGACGTATTTGTTTTGAGAGGCTGAAGTAAAGTACATTTTGCGATTCTCTCTCTGGATCTTGTCCATGCCTACTGTGACAGCAACTGCACATTCACACAAAGAGCCAAGACTCTGGGAAAGCACTGGGTCTACTACACACCCAAAAATCAACTGCAACAAACAAAGACACACAGACACATGCAGACATCCTGTCTGTGCACCAGTGCCTGAGGACCTCTTGGGAAGGATGAAGCTGGCAACAGGAGGCAACCACTGGAGTAATTAATATGTATCTGGACAAGGATCAGGCTGAATTGTTCCAGCAGTGGCAGACTCACTCCTGGTTGCCAACTTTCCTTTGAAGAGCTTTTCCATAGCTTTTCTTTCACCACATGATAGGCCATCAAAATATGAGGAGAAACCACCAAGCTCTTGGAAAAGAAAATGGCCACAAACAGGAGACTACAGTCAAAGCAACACATCTGACCCACCCTTTGATGCCAGTGGCTTTCTAGGAAGGAGAGCACCTGATAAAGGATCAGAGAAATCACCAGCAAATGGGTAAATATCTTGACTATAAAACGCCAGGATGTTTGTCATGATACTCTATACAAATGTACAATGAAAAAAACCCAGCTACACTACATTAAGGAATTAACCATCACTTGAAATTCTCAAGGCCAGGTTGGATGAAGCTTTGAGCAACCTGGTCTACTGGAAGATGTCTCTTTGCATGGCAGAGGGATTGGAATTAGATGGACTTTAAGATCTCTACTATGAAGTATTACACCAAGAGTTCCATGTAGACAAGAAGTAATAGCAAGTATAATTCAAATCACAGGGGAGGATTCTCTACACATTGCCAGTGTAAAAAAGACAGTAAAAGTAAAATAAAATAACAGTAAAAGAATAGTATTCATATATACAGAATCAATAACATCTTGTTCATTAATTGACTGGACTTGTTTTAAGAGAAAGGGGATGCCTATAAATTGCACAATGATTCTTCACTCTTCAGTTACCATCTTACTGGTGTTGAATTTTTTTTTAATTTGGATTTTTTGTTCACAAACTGTTCTATTATTAGTATCCAAGGAACTGTAATTAATACCTTTGTAATATACAAGTAAAACTGATTTCTGCTTAACTTCTTCCCAATGAAATTCTGAACCTGCATTCCCCTTTTTATAGTATTGATCACAATTTTTACTTTCTTTTTCAATTAAGTTTATGTTTGTCTTCAACAGTAAATAAAGGTCTGATTGAAAGTACACATCTTTGTTCACTAGATGTATAAGTGGAAGGAAGGAGAGAAAAGATAGCCTGTGACCGGCTTATTTAAGCAAAATGTAGCCTACATACATAAAATGACATTATTTTGGCACTATCTATTCCCAAAGAAAAGGCCTTTTTCTTTTCACAGAAGCTCTGATATTCCTTTTTTTTCCTTAAATATTCATCAATTATAACTCATTGTCAAAGAATAATTTTCCCTCAGTATGAAATGGAATATTCTGTTCTAGGAAAACTGGGACAAGTGCTAAGAGGGTTTGTATTTTAGTTTTGCTTTTTTAGGACTTGCTAGTTCATGCATTTTGATTAATGCAATTTTGTCGATAATAGGTTCTAATTCTTGCAAAATGTGCTAGCTGACAACAGTCAGTTCCTACAGCCATGTCGCCAGGAAATGTTACATCCTTTCCATTTGTCTAAAAGAGGGAGCAACAGCCTAACTCTTTAGAAGTCATGTGTCTGCATCAGTTATATGTGATGGCTTGGTGGTGCTTTCCGTGATAATCCATGTACTCATTCACTTCCACCTTCACCTGAATTCATAGCTCAGAGTCCTGGGTAGACAGTGTGTTACGTTCATCAGAAACCACAGAAAACTGGACAGGAAAAAAGCTCCTATAATTCCTCCTCTGTAATCACTTCATTTTCTCAGTACCACTTGCAGCAACTACCAGCAAACAGTGACAACTGATCTATGTGTGTTAAACACTGTGACAAATTGCTTGACTGGACAGCCTGCATATACTTGTATTTGTACTGGCTAACAGAGTTGGCAATATGATTGAAAGGGCAGCAGTGATAAAAGCCATGGTATCAGGGGACTTATGACTTTGGGATAGCTTCCCCTCCTCTCACTCAATCAGAAAATTGCACTTGATTTGTATTTCATGAATTCAGGATTCTGCCATCTCAGAAATTATAGGAGAGAAGGTTGGGCGCAGAGGACAGAGAGCTGCTGGCTGAATCACTTATTGACATCACAGTTGAGTTTTGAGAGACATGAAAAGGGGGTCAGAGAGATGTGCACACAGCACTGCTTGGTAAGCTGGAAGATCAATTAATGCTGAGAAAAAACATGTTAAAACACCTTTATGCCCATAATTTGTGCTGCAGAATACATTAAGTAACTATGGAATAAACCTAATCAGCAACATTAGGTAGACTGCTGTAGGAACTTTCATCAAAAGTGGGCTTATAACACTGGTCCTAGCTCATGTACCATTCATTAAATCATGCACTTTTCAGTTCATGTGAGAAATCTACTCATAAACTGATGAGTTAAATGAGATTGCAGATATTTTTTGGTTTGATTTTCTTTTTGCCACAGGTGTTCATGGTGTTCGTTCTACGGCTTCACTTTTTTAAAAGAGTGAGTTGCATCAGGCCTTTCCTGAGTGGGTAAAAAATCCCCTGGTTCCAGCTAGGAAAACGCAGAAAGCACTGAACAGGCCATCTTCTGGGCATCAGTACTCGGACACTTTTGCCTGTGTTCCTTCACCTTTCTCAATGATAATTATTCTGGTAATACTTTTTAAAATGTTGGTATATTACTGACTTACTTCTGTACTGAAAAATTCTGTATATGCAGAGTTTTCTTCTTTTCCTGTCTTCCTTCAGGAAAGACAATGATCATCTGTGATGCTTGAGCAGGTCTATGCATATACACTGTAGGGATTAGCAACAACAAAGAGAACATGAAATTGCTCTTACTCGGTACAGCAAAGTCTTTCATTTACTTGGTGGCAGCTAGTGGAGGGGTGACATCCAGTCACCCTCAATGCACTGGTTGACTCTCAGGAACAAAGGCAAACACAGAACATGGAATAGTTTGAAAAAAATCAGAAAGAGAGGAGCTGGGATTGTGTTCCCATGAATATTAAAGCATACAAGCTTGTGAGAAGCAAATTACCTGTGTTCTAGGGTGCTCTGACTACTATGATCTGTGAACCACTGAATCATTTCGAAGCCAGGTGTCTTGGGAAGACAACAGGTTACTTTCTGGTGCAAGAGTCCAAGGTGAAATAATAACAGCTGCTGTAGAGCCACAGCCTCCAGGTGAACACAGGGGCTATATGTGTTCAGTGTGCATTGTGTAACTTGCACTGTCTAGACCTCCTAATGTGATTGTCGCTTTGAAAATTCCAGACAAAAAGTAATCCATTGAAATACTGAGTAGGAAAACAAAGGCTAGAAAGCAAACCATGATGCAGGTGGATGGACGTTTTCAGCCACCTTTGATCAATAAGGCTGCAGCAGCTGACTTTACGTCCTGGTGAGACCAGTGGCCAGGACCAACTGTCAGGTCCCTAGGAAGCCAAAGCTGCTAGAGAAGTGTGGCAGCACAGCTTTTCAGCAATGTCTGCCTTCGCTCAAAAGCCCTGGTTTCCATCCGCGTTCTCTCTTGCCTTCTATTCTTTCATATGTAGCTTGCTATTATGCTGTTTCTATCCAATTTCTGCCTTGATAATAGACTAGAAAGAGATATTTTATTGAATATAGTTCTCCCTAGATACCCAGTCAGCACCACCAAATTAATTTCTCTTCAATCCCCAACTTGTGGCAATGAGAATTCTTTAATAAATTTACTCCATAATAATATTCTTCAGATTTTGTCTTTGAAAGGAATAGCAGAAATGGCTCAGTTAAAGTGTGAAGCCTTTCTCCTGACAATGTTGTGGCCACAGAGAAATAATTTCTCAATCAAAGATTGAGAAATATGTAATAAAAGATGAAAGTTTGATGAATTAGGAACACAAAGCAATTTTCACACTAAAAAGGGATTAAAATTTGCAAGAAAAGGAGCTTTTATAATCTGAAAAATTCAAGATTATTTGGAGAAAAAGAGAAGTTTTCCCTGAGCACAAGATACTGAAAGAACAGAAGCAGAGACATCTGGCAAACAGATACAGAAGGTATCAAATCCCGAATCTCCTTTTCTTTTGAAAGCAACTTTTCTGGGAAGACCTTAAAAAAAACTGAGGTACACAGAGAGAGTGGGAAGTCTCATCTTGCCTTCACATCAGCCCCTGTATAGGTGTCTGGGATGCCTGTAAATAAGGCAGGCTATGGGAGAAAGGAACTGTCCTCAAAAGACTGTCAGGGTCAGCCTGTTGCTCAGGCAGCCCAAGAAGCAGGCACATGCCCAGATCCGAACGCCTCCTTCCTCATGAATCTTTTGATGGAGTTTGCACTAGAAGGTTTTAATTGGTTTTGTGTCAGAGATACGCCTTCTGAGAAATCTGTTTTGCTGAAAAATGGCCAAGCAGCTCTACTCTGAAGCCATGGGGTGAGTCTCGTTACAGATTCAAAACACAAGCAAAGTTTGACTGAGGAAGGCAGCTGCCATGACTCTGAACCCCCTTCTTCTAAAGCTGCTACTTCAGGCTGAGCAGGTATGCTGCTTTTGGCTGGGGCAGAGTTAATTTTCTTACAGTGGCTGGTACAGGGCTGTGTTTTGGATTTGTGCTGAACACAGAGCTGATAATGGAGAGATAGCTCTGTTATTGCTGAGCACGGCTCACAAAGAGCCAAGCCCTTTTCTGATTTTACTGCCATGCTGGCAAAGAACTTGGGGGTGTGTGGGAGGTTGGGAGGAGTCACAGGTGGGACAGGTGATCCCAAGTGACCAAAGCAGTATTCCAAACAATATGACGTCATGTTCGGGATAAAAAGTAGGGGCAAAAAGATGGGGGGATTTGGAGTGATAGCATTTATCTTCCCAAGTCACCATCACATGTGATGAGGCCCTGCTCTCCTGGAGATGGCTGTTTGCCCATGGGAAACACGGAATCAATTCCATGTTTCCCTTTGCCTGTGTGCATGGTTTTTACTTTCCCTATTAAACTGTCTTTATCTCAACCCACGAGTTATTAAGGGGTCTTTTACCCCTTCTATTCTCCCCTCCAACCCACTGATTAGGAGTGAGTTGGCTGCTGCATGGGGCTTGGTTGCTGGCTGGTGTTAAACCACCACAAAAGGACATCACGGGTCATGTCAAATAACATGAGATACTTGTGTTCTAAGGCAGATGAATGAAGATCCTCTTGGCTGGCCAGCTTTCTGGGCTATGCTGAAGAAATCTCCATCTGTCTCAAGAAGCAGCTCCAACTGTGAACTCACTTGTAGGTATTATAAATAATAGTATAATACAAATATTATAAATTTTATATATATATATATATATATATATATATATATATATATATATATAAAATTATATTTGTGCCTTAATTTCAAACTGAATGTCTCTCAGGTTAGAATTGCAATGTAACATTGGTGATATGAGCAGGATTGTTTGCGGATACTTTGTATTTTCTAAGATATTGAATAGAGTACTAAAACAATAATGTTCACTTTTAAGCAATTTTGAAATAGAAACAAGAACCCAACTTTACATGACTGAATTTGAGCAGGGACTTGAAACTTTGGGTCAAAGTCATTAATCATGGCTGAGTCTTATTCATTTTGTCAAGTGCATTGAGGAATATTACTTTGCCTGGAGGCTGATCCCTAAGCTTGCTCTGCAGCAGACAGCAATGTCTTCAAAGTCAGAACTGAGATATCGCTGCAGCCACTGAAATCACTTTACACTTGTTACCTCGCTCAGCTCGGTAACAGTATGCAAAATTTGACTGATAGGAGCCTGCTGCCCCAGACATTGCATAAACATCCAACCAGAGACACTCACTTGCTGGAAGATCCAGTCTCTAGGAAATAATAGGCAGAGAGAGATGAGAATGTACGTGTACTTCACAAAATACTGAAGCCTCTTCTGTGAGCATAACACTCTGTCTGGTTAATGAGCTCTCTGGAAACCAGGTGATGTCCAGCAGATACCTATTGCTGAGGATGCCTGAGTTAAATCACTGAGAATTGTCCTGGATCCTCACATAATCTGGAATTTTCTGCAACACTTCCATTCAGAGACCCACAAGATATATATTGAAGCAAATGTGCAGGTTAGAAGAGACGAGGAAAGAATGAGTCTCTGAAGAGCTAACCCTGATGCCTCGTGCACTAGGCTGTAACTCCTGTGTTTGTACAGGAAAACACACCATTTATTTGTTTACTTCCAGCTTACATTTTCAATGCATTATCTTGCATGAATACATAGGCCAGTCTTACTTTCTTGAATTCTTTCAAAGAAGATAGATCTTGGCAATCAAAACAACACAGCAAAGCCCACAAAGAAGTATTTGTGCTTGAAGTGGTAGCTGCACTTTTAGCAGCCCCAGAGAACAGGAGATACAGCAAGGCTCAAGTTGCTGAAGATGATACTCCCGAGTTCATATACCTCTGAACAATTTATTACCTGCCTGCTCACGCAAAGGAAAATATCTTTGCTGGCTTTTGGTGAAAACATAAGACTTCAGGAATAATATAGATGGCAACTTCTGACTTGTAGCCCCCTACCATCATCTCTACTTTTTTACTTACTCTTATTTGACAAATCATGTATCTTGTTTTCCCTTGTTAGAAAATAAAAACTGAGACATCTCCCACTTCACAACTTTCTCATAATGACTGTTATTTATTTTTTAATTATTATAAGAACTCAGGATTGGCACGGAACTCCTAAATATTTAAAAGAAAACCACAATATTCAAAGCCTTTAGGAACTATGATGAGATCAAAAAGCAAAAAGACTGTACAGAACACAGACAAAATGAAATAACCCAAAATTACATAAGCCAGCAGCTATTTCACAGCCTCTTCTGTTTTAAATTGCTACAACCCCCAGTTTTGCACCCCAAACAGAAGCAGGACTATTTCAAGCTGTGGGCTCAGCCAGGTGCAGGAGGGCTGGGAGATGGTGGCTGCCAGCCTCAGTTTTCTACCTTTCCCGCTGGAAGCACCTCCTGAAAACAGACAGTGAAGATGTGAAAGTGCAAATCCTTTCCCAGATCATCAGGTAAGGTCAGCAGAGAACACTCCTTCCCCAGGACTCAGGCAGGCCATATGCCTGCACTGCCAAAGATGAGGACCAGAACTAGTGACGTGCACAAACTAACTCAAAATGACTACAGGGTGCTACATCTGTGCATTAATGACATGCAAGATGAAAATATGTCTGGGAAGATGGGAGAGATGAAAGCAAAAGTACACTTCCCCCCAAATTTCTTAGTCCTGCATTGCAGTGGCACGCTAGCTGGGTTGTAATATATCCTGCTGATGGGTATGCTCCACACAAAGCTCCTGCATGGAAAAAGACCTTCACCTTGCAGTGCTTATCCTCACCTTGGGTGTCAGCCTTTGACTTCTTGTCCCTGAGCTAACAGGAAGAAAGGAATTCAAAGCAGCTCACCAAATACCATTGTTGCAGTTCAATCCCAGCTGGCAATTAAGCTACTTACTCCCCTCCCATCCCCCAGTGGGGTGGGGAAGAGAGTCAGGAAAATATCAAATCCATGATTGTTCACTACCAACTGACTGAGGCCCCTGAGCAGCAATCAATGGCTCCTGGCCACCTCTCCTCAGTTTAAACACTGAGCATGATGCTGTAATGGTATGGAATGTCTCTTAGGCCAGTTTAAGTCAGCTGTCCTGGCCATGCTACCTCACAGCTTCTTGTGCATCTTCTCACTGGCAGAACATAGCAAACTGAAAAGGCCTTGGATTAGCATAAGCACCACTTTAGTGACAGCTACAACTTCAGTGCGTTATCAACATTATTCTCATACCGAATCCAAAACTGTACCAGCTGCTAAGAAGGAAATTAATTCCATCTCAGCCCAAACCAGAACAACCATTTAAGAATGTCCATGACCCAGCTGATCTGAGTTTCTGGTTTTTATGGAGTTATTGTGCTTAAATTATAGTTTCACAGTATTCCCCAGACTGAGAGGAGAAAGTTCAAACTGGAAGACAGATAAAAGTGGTGGGGAGGGAAGGAATTTTATTCTGGAAATTTGTTTCACATAATTCCAGTTACTGGCAATTTCATCATTTAATCTTGAATGATAAACTAAAAAGATATAAACAAGAGGGTTAATTTACATCTGTCCCTAGTAACATAGCAAAAGATGGAAAACAAGAAGACCAGACTTATTTTCTATAGTTATTTTAGTGGAAGACTAGAATTAGGTGAGAGTGGCTCAGATTTTCTAATCATATCTTTTTAAGAGATCATTAGTTCAAATAAGTAATTACAGATTTTACATCCTCAATTTTGCCCGATAAGTTCAGAACTTTTCTATTTAAGCAATAAAACCCTTGAAAAATTACAGTTCTCTTCATTTTAATAAACTATTTTTTTCAGGAAGCAGCTTGTAAAAATAATAATAATAATTAAAAAGTGATCTTGTAAACAGAACTACCATTTCCCATTTTCTATCACAATGCTATCAGATTGCTAAATTCATGAAATGACGGATAGATTCAGAAACCATTCTATTATGGACCTGTCCATATAGCTTATCCTTTATTACCCAAGAGAAGTTCTAAGCTTAAAGGCAAAAGCTACATTCAATTGCAAACTGACATATCTGAATGTTTATTAAACCACCAGAATCAACTTGTTTTTAACAAAATAACTAAAAATGCAAATTTAAAGGATGACTGAATCTGATTATTCAAATCAAGTTTTTGTTGTGGAGACTGAAAGTGAATTTAAGCTCTGTAACTTAAATCCTTTTGTTTAAGTCAATCAACCCCGGGGGCTCTTCACTATCTGCAAAGGAATCTATTGATGGCTTAAATTCAGAAGAGACCCAAAGAACATGGATAATTTTAGACAGGCAAAGAGTGCCATGGATTTCAATGAGATTAGTCTCTAAAACTATGTCAGACAAGATTTGAGGCATCATATCTTTAACTGCAGAGCTCATTAGACAGAGAGTAAACACTCAGACCCTCAGCCACACAAATGATTCCCAAGGTTTGAAACGGAAGCAAAAAACTTTCTTCTTGAAAACAATTACTCAAGAGTTTAAGCTTATCACACTTAATCAGCTAAATGGTCTGAAAGAAGGGCAGGCTGGTACTCATAATGCAGAGGGGAGTATAAGCCTATGGAGAGGTGATATGGCTACTCATTTGCAAGGGCTCTAAAGGAAAAGCAAGTGTAAGTTCTTGCCAGTGGAACAGAAAAAAGAAAGCATGAAATGGCACGTACTCATTACGTGTAATTGTTATCTACTGGTAAGTGGGAAGACCCAGAACTACTATCCACTGAAGCTGTCAAGTTTAATACCTAGGCTTATTTCTAAAGTTCTTTTGTAAACCTTCATTAAGGTAGCAGATGGAGTAAAAAAAAATGTGAATTCACTGCAAAAGCCAGGATTGAATTTGGTGACAGATGTGGTCCTTGCCATGTTCTTGTTTCCTTTTCTGTATGACAGAAGTCACAGCAGAGATGTCACATTGCTGTGCAGGTGACGTGGTGTACCCCATTCCTGTTTAAATGACTACACTGACTGTCCTGGCTTTTGTTGGAGGAAGAATTGGTTCAAATTCCAAAAATGAGATCCATAATGAATGACCAAACCTTGTTAACTGAAACAGGACAATGAAAAATGGGAAAGGAGAAAACCATTTAATTCCTTTCACACCAAACATCTCCAAACAACTTTCCCCAGTGAACTATTAAAAAAAAAAAAAAAAAAAAAAAAAAAAGAAGAAGGAAAAAAACCCAACAAAAAAGGGGTTGTGAGGCATGAGTGGTAAAAATCCAACAATATTCCTGAAAGTTTTCTTATTCTTTTTATTTCATCTTCAGGTAGCTCCTGTCTCTGCAGTTTCTGACTGGGGTTTTGATACTGGAGTTATTCAGGGCTTACATAGCCATGGCCCTGAGGCTTGCTCTTGCAGAACTATTGATAGACAAAATAAAACAGTGAGAATTAACCTTTTCTTTTCATTAAGCTCCCCAGGAGAGCTCCTGTTGCACTGGAATTCAGAGCGCTTTTTGACATAAAGGTTAGGGCAGTTGTTTAGAATGGGAAACAAATACTGTGAGGTTTTGTGGTTTGATGAATGCATTTTACTGATTCATCTGGTGCTAAAATAATTCACTTTATTTAGGAAGCTCAATATTGAACTATGCTCTTTGATAGTGTCATTTTGCTACACACATCCTTTGGCCCTGATAGTTCAATCAATGAGCCCCCTTGCCCCCGCTCACTCTCTCATTAGAGGTGATACACTGCAAGCAGCAACGCTCCAGATGAATAAATTTCTGCTTCCCAGGAAAAATTCCAGCTGAATTAATGCAGAACTGTGCTAAGGTTTAAGCAACTACTTTAAACTTGTAAAAGCACAGGCTGAGGTCTGAGCAGAGCTCGAACACCAGTGCTGGGTGCTATCCCAGCCCTCCCCTCTGCCTCTCCTGCCTGCACAGCCACTTGCTTAAAATTCTGCTCTTCACCTGCAAGTCTGCACAGCTCTGCAGCTGCCTATTGTTATTTAACACGTACTTCACAGCGGAATTGAATTGTTCCAATCAAGATTAGGTTCTGTTTCTCCATGTGGTATGCAAAGCATGTCTGCAGACAAAACTTTTATTAATTTCTCCACCTGCCTTTTCATCGTGCCCCACAACAATCTCACTGAGAGTCCCAGTGCTTTTTCATTCCCTTTTCTTCATGAATTCCTAAATGCCTCTTGCCAGGCCCTCACTGCCAGCTCACCGAGTGTGGCTGCTACATCAGTGTGCCACTTGGCCCACTGGCTCAGATCCCTTCCTGCAGCCTATGCGCCACGTGGAGGAGGAAGGGGCTCAGGGTAGGAGGGTTTCCCAGTGCATCACCAACACTTGCCTTCCTCAGATCACCCATCCATGTCACCAAGCCCCTTTGAAAATCAAAAAGGGGTAAAAAGCAGACTTCAAAGCATGAGCTCTTGGGGTAGATGGTTTTTACAATCTGTGGTGCAAACAAAGGAGCGAGCCCAAGCCATATTGTAGTAGAAAAAGGGGAGGAGAATGCTAGGTGAAACCTTGTCAATACATTGACCCAGCTAAATCTGACAATTCAGGAGAAATGGTGGGTCCACAGGCAGTGCCAAACCCCTTGAGCAGGTCAGACAACAAAATTCCTCTTTGAAGCAAAAGAGTGGTGTATCAGGATGTTACACTGCTGGACATGTGGGGTTGCAGTAAAGGATAGTGAGCAAGGCTGGTCCCCAGCCACCAGCATCAGCCACAATCCCTACTGCTGCTTGGCCCTTGCCAGGGCATGGGATACTCCTGCAGCTGGAAGGACAAGCTGCAAAGCCCCCTTTACTCTGCAAATCTGCTGAGCTGATGTGGTTATAAGGGTGCCACAGTCAAAAAGCAAGGGTTTCCAAGCAATGCAATTTTTATATAAAAATAATCTAAATGGTTGGGTTTTATCAATTGCATCAACTCCTTAGTGTCCAAAACATAACTGACTTTTGCTTTTAAATATGTGTTCAATAAAAGATTGATTGATTGTGAACTGATTGTGAACTTTGCAAAGTCTGTAACATGGTTCAGGGAAAAATATATTTAATTTCCCTAATAGCTGCTGACAGTCTGTGAAACAAATAGTTTTAATTATTTTCTCCTTGGTGAATTTCAGCTCTCATCATTTAATCAAATAGTAGCACATTACCAACAATTGAGATTAAATGGAAAGACATAGAGTAGGGAAAATAGGAAATTACATTAGCACTAAACAGTGACAAATATGTCCTTCTTATTGCGCTCTTGTCCTGATGCAGCAGAATATTTATACATTTATAATGCCCTGACAAAAAAACCCTTAAAAACCCAAATGAGTCCTTTAGACTTTTCCCATTTATCCTGAGACTTAAGACTACTGAAAATGCCGGTGTGGTCTCTGCAATAAAAAAAAAGTATATATTTTAAAGACTCATTTCACTTGTTGATAAACAATGTACAGATCTTACACCTTGGTGTAAAGTAAGTGTTACTCCTTTTTTTACTGGTGCTACTGAGGCATGAAAATAGCTACAGAGCTAATCAATAGGTAATGACTGTATTTCACAAGTAGTGCTCTGTTCAGAGGAAAAAATTACTGCAATTCACAAACAATTATTGACACCATGAAGCACATTAATCAATGCCCACTAGAGATCTGCACGTTATTTAACATTTCTTCAGCAATATTTGTCTTTGTTTCTTAGTCCCAGTGTAATTTTTCCTGCTTGTTACCCTGTGAATATATTAAAGGTTAGCGTGAATATATTGATGACAACTAGAATAAAATGTAAAAGCTAGACTTCTGATGGATAAGTCCAACCATTAGCAGTGGTGTTACTACCAGAGTACTGTAGACATGGGATTCCATGCAAAGCTCTTTCTTGCATAAGACATTTTTTCTCACAGAATGATCAAGACCTCATCTCTTAAAGGTCCAGTATAACTCTGCTGAAATTCAATCTTTTTTAAGTCTTCCCTGTTGTTTTTTCTGCCTGCAATGGTTTACTGCTGAGAGCAAGTGGAAGGACATGAGGTGGGCAGAGCTGGAGATGGTGTGCCTCAGGCTTACTGAACTGCCCCAAGGAGACAGATTTATCACTGGCTCTCACAGGGAACCAATGGATTCCTATTGGCCTAATTCTCTAATTATAGCTGTTTGCCTTGTTTTTATTGTTATCTCTGTGTAGAGCAAGGGAAAATCATGAAAAAGTCCAAGGTACAAATCTGAATTCTCTCTTGTTAGCACAGGGGAGAGAACAACACATCTGTTCTTCACTTGCATAAACAAATATCGGAGATGTACAGGGCAGAGAGGAAGGTGATTACCACTGGCTCTCACATTTTTCTTTTGATTCACATGTGGCTTGAGACATGGCTGGTTTACAGCCTGATATGATACTCCTTTACTTGAGGTTTTAACTGCAAATCAATTCTGCTTAGCCCAGAACAAACATCTGGTCCTTGCTTAAAAAATGAATTGAAACAACATCATGCCTGCCATCAGAGCACAGCTACTCAAACATCTGACAAGTTACCAGCAGCACCTTACAGAAGGGACAGATTTTCAAAAGAATAAATGCCCAGCTGTGACTAGAAACATATTTGGGTGTCTTGCTACAGTTCTGCATAAGAAAACAGCAATCATTTTTAATTACTAATGCAATAAAATTAGGAAAGGCACTTTGGCTTTTGAAAAATCAGGGAGATTCCTCTCCTAGTCTAAATTAATATGAAGAAGAATTTACAAGTGTTTTCAGATGACCACAGCAGAAAAAAAGCACACCAAACAACAAACATAACCACAAAGAGAAATCCAGAGAAAAAATAGCACTAAGGTACATATCTTTACACAACTAAGGGACAATAGATACCTGGGCCAAGTATGCTCTTTAACTCCTTCTCTGAAAATATAAACTCATTTCCAAAGAGCTCACCCAGAGTATTTTTTCCTTCTATTTAGGCAAGTATAAGAAATCATAAAATAAGATTAAAAATTATCTCAGCATACACCTCATTTGCAAGTAGTAGATGGCTGCTCAATCTTGTAAAACTTACTTTTATGTTGAAAAGGAAATAAAATCTAGACAGTACTCTGGCTGGAGCTAACTGCTGCTACATTAAATAAGTACAAATATAACTATTTCAAAACTATAAACAATGAAGTAGGCTCCATGAAATGGAGATGAGAGCATAGCCCAGAATATATTCACATAATTTAAAAATAAACATTAAAAATGTATTTATGGGGTGATGAGGAGGAAAGGAGCTGCTCTTCCAAAGCTCTGAGCATACAGCCCTACTGGCTCCTGGTTTTCCAGCTTAATTTAGAGAAAAGGTCACAATCATCAATCTCATTCCACGAGTTGTCAGAAGAGCCAGCCCTACGTATTTCAGCATTAAGAAGCCCCACTGAAAAGATGTTTTAAACATTTGCAATGGAGGTTAAGTGACCACTTGCCAGCTGCTCTGTAGCTCTGCCCTTTCTTCTAAGTCAAAAGTATATTAACTGGAGGACAATTGCAGATGTTCTCATCCATAATCTACAGTGACAATAACAAACAGCAGATCAAATTAAAAGGATCTTGCAGTCTGCCAAAATATTCAGCTTTGCTTTTCGTTAGGATTATTTATCTATCCTTCCTAAAAATTCTTAGGTACTGCAGATGAGTAAGGTTAAGAGTGGAAGAATATTATTGAAAACTACTTAGTAATATCTGTTTAACTTGTCAACCTACAGTAGGTTACATTTTTGGTTAGTATATGATTAAAAAGGAAATTACATTTTATTAACATAATTTTTATATTAAAAAGTTCTATACTTAAAAGTAAGTAATATTTTAACATGAAAATTATCTGATCTCCTCCAATTTAAGCAAAGGGACTCCAAAATATGAGAGGTACTCCAGTCTCCTGAATTTTAGGTACATCTATTTTTCTGTGATAAAGGCACTAAGTAACCATATGAATACTTGAAAAATTCTGTTAATAAATACCTACTGTCATCTAGAGTTTTACAGCAATACTAGTTGATAATGAAAACATGGAAAAACACTAAATAAAATTATATGCACTTGCTTAACTAATATACCTTACACTTACCACACATAAAAATAAAGAATTTTTTATGCAAGAAAGATACTTTCATGAAGAAGTACACCTGGTAGTACAAATGACCCAGCAATGTGGTGTTTACCACAGAAACTATGGAGTACTTAAAAATGCCTTGAAGTGGAAAAAAACACATGCACCTTAGTGACATGATTCATTGACAGATATGTCCATCATAAATATAACAGAAACCCTACAGGTCGCTGACAGCAATGGAAGGTGAATGAAAGATAACTGAAATACAGCTAAATTGCAGGTATCTTGAGACCTATGTTGCAGTTCACCACACCATTTATTTCTTGACAGTTCAAATTTTCTGTATAATCCAAAGGATTTATTTTGAAATCTAGGCAGTCATTTATATCAGGGGACAAACTTTTACTCAGCCTTTTGGAGCACTGACACATTTTAGCTCTCACAACAGATCCATGACGTGTAGTCTACAGCAAGTCTATTGCTCTGATTTTAAAGACTCACCCAAGAAAGATCAAGCACTCAGTTTGGATGTCCCCATAATATCACATCATGGTTTAAATTTAAAAGGCCACAAAATCAGAAAATAAATCAAAAAAAAAAAAGGAAAAAAAAATTCAAAAATTTTAAAACATGTAGTATAATTTCTCTATAAGAAAAATATGGCAAGTAGCAGTGAAAACACCAATTCAGGTCAAGGAGAGCTGACATCACAAATGAGGAATGTAAAAACTTTCCTTCCCTTAGAAAAAATACTGAACCAAACTCTGTTCTGGGCATTTTAGAAATGGAAATCTTTGCCTTTCTAGTCTGGACACTCAGCTGGATTCAACTCCTCAGCTGACTTCCACCAGGATTACAAGGCTCCCCAACTCTAGTCATCTTGAAGGCCTTTTAGATGCAAACCAGGGATTTGGGAAGACCTCAGACAACGGCCTTGAGCTGTCCATGGAAACAGGGGAAGCTGTGGTCTCTCACTCAAGGGTCACACTGTGGCCCATGGTTGCCCAGCCTCTCTGCTGAGGAGTCTCTTGAGCATTGACCAAATTGTGAAAAGCATGCAGGTGAGAGATCAGCCTCATGGCTGTGTCAGTTATCTCTACAGTTCCATTTGCAATTTATCTTGGCTACTTTATTTTTTAAGAGCATGCACAGATATTTTGACCAGGATAATAAAAGATCTCATTTTCACTGAAACTCTTCAGGCTGATCCATAGCTGTCATCTTCCCTTTTTCTTCTCTGACCAAAAGCAAGGACTAGACTGTTGAACAGTTCAACACAGCTCATAAGCAAACTGGAAGAACCACGGTCAAGAAAGGAAAGAATGGAGGTGAATGCAAGAAATAGCACATATTCATCAAAGGTTTTCCTAAAGAAGAATTTGCTAGGTATTCAACAAGTTCAAAATCAAAATGGACATTTCTTGGAAAATCTACACTTTTGTACTCTTATACTGGATTAATTTTTTTCTTTTCAGCATGGGAGCAAACCAGGTAAACCTGGGACAAAATAAAAGGGATTCTAAATATGAAAAGAATTCAGAAGCACCTATCTGTCTTGGGAGACCTCTGATCTAATTTTGCAGAAAACTTATCAGCTGATCTTCTTCCACAAAACCTATTTATACTCCATCATAAAAAAAACCACTCTTCTTATAGCTGTCACACTGTGGTAGCCATTCCCAGAGTATGATTACAAAGATTAGAAACAAGTTTCTTCTTTTTTCTTATTTCTTTCTCAGTTTCTCAAAGTAAATACTTTTCCAGTAAATACATTTTAACTTTAATTCATTCTTGTCTTGAGTAAGTTGTTTCCCTAAAAGCATTCTTACTCCTGTTTGATTAGAGACTATTACTAGATATCATGATATAAACTGACAATAAAAAGAAGAAAAAATATTGCCCAGAGCTTCTACAGAGTCAAACCAAAAGGTTTGATCACAAAAGGTGTGTTGTCTTTATGGTAAGAGTGACAGCACTGGTTCCAGCCTTGCGCTGGATCGTACCTGCTCACATCTACAAGGCCTAATGACTCTGATACTGCAAATTCTTTCTTTCCAACCAGGAGAGCGTGTGACAGATTGTACATCAAATGTACAAGAGCTACTTCTGAGCACTGGAGGTACTTTATAATTCCCTCGGCTCCTCTGCATAAACCACTGTGTAGTGACCTGGAGATGACAAATCCAGGTGACCGAGTACAAATATATTTCATATTTTATCACTTTTTCAAAAAGCTGGAAATAATGACACCAGCAATCTGCCTTTAACCTAGAACTATAACAAATGGGTCAAAGCTCTCATGGGAGAAGTTGTACAGCCAAGATATTGGGTTATGAATATATTTTGCAGTGAAAAAAATGCTTGAGGCTTGCCTCACAATAAGGAGGAAAAAAAAACCCACCAAAATGAAAACTGAGCATTAAGTGTATATAAAATAATATTAACAGGGTAATTAAAAAAAAAAAAAACAACTATGCAAAATGCCCTGCTTCCTTTTTTCCAGATCTTCTTGAATGAATTTCAAGCAACATCAGCTGAACATAGTAATATAAACATTTGAAGTACTTACTACCTCTGGAGATTTGCAGGCCCTCTAAAGAGATTAGGGTTCAGTGTATCTGTGCCAGCCTTAATCCACTTCCTGAGATAACAGGCATATAAAATAGGACACATGTGCCACAAATCTAAACCAGGCAAGAAAAATAAAAGGCCAGCTCCAGATCAAGGAGAACCTCTAAGGAGCAGGATCAGACATGTCTTACATGCTTTACAAAAGAACAGTACACCACACAGAGGATATGAAATCAAATCAGATAATCCTTGGTAGAAGAATATGCAGTAAAATTCAGACCCAGATGCTTTTATGTTCAGATCTTATTTACTTCTTTAGCAGGTTCTGATCAGCTACACTTGCATAAAGCCACTGATGAAGTACTACAAACTTCATGAGGATGGAAGTCATCATTTCATGTGCAAAGGAAAATGGGGACCTATGTTCTTGTTACTGGTTATGATGCATGAGAATTGTGATAATTGAACTCCTCTCTGAAAAATTACCAGGCTACATTCACAGCTTGGGTAGTCATAAAATAGCCTTTGTAACTGGACAACATACAGCCCTGACAGAAAAACAAGTATACTGCCCCATAATTGATGCTGTTAATGCAGGGATGGACGAAAAGACTCACACAGTCCAGAAGGCAAAAGAATGTTTATTGGCAGGAAGCAGCATCCCTTTATAACGAGGATCGCTAAGGTGAAATATGATTGGTCTCAAAGTGAAAACCTTTCACACCATCGGTGCACTATGAACAGCACACTGTGGTAGAACATATCTATAAACAACATGAACAGAAAGAGAGGTAATAACTGTTTTCATTCCTTCTCCTAACTTTCCCAGGATAGGTCTGGGAGAATTCTCTCTTTTCTCTCTGACTGAACTGAGAATATCCACACATAATATCCTTCCTATATAATTTTTAGAATCAAAAAACAGTTTGAGTTGGAAGGGATCTTAAAGATTACCTAGTTCCAACACAATTTCCATGGGCCATGACACCTTCCACTATCCCAGGTTGCTCAGAGCACCATTCAACCTGGCCTTGAACACTTCCAGGGATGAGGCATCCACAGTTTCTCTGGGCAACCTCTTCCAGCACATCACCACCCTCACAGTAAAGAATTTTTTCCAAATATCTGATCTAAATGTACTCTTTCAGTTTGAAGAAATTTCCCCTTGTCCTATCCTTTTAAAGAAAAAGTCTCTGTCTGTCTTTCTTGTAAGCTCAGTTCAGAAGTTCAGATACTGCAAGGCCACAGTTAGGTCACTATGAACTTTTCTCTTTTCCAGGCTGAACTATCCTAATTATCTTTGCCTTTCCTTGTAGGAGACATGCATTTAATCTTCCTGGTGTCCCTCCTCTGAACTCGTTGTAACAGCTCAATGCACTTCCTGTGCTGGGAAGCCCAGAGCTGGATGCAGCACTCCAGGTGGGAGGAACCCAAATATACTCACAGTCTGTATAAGCTTATTTTCAACATTCTGAGCTCCAAAAACAACAAGACAGCTTTTCTCTTTCTACATTTTTAATCATCTCAGGATAGTATATGACAAGTGACAGACTGTAGAAGACTAGATTTTGCATCTTAAGTTTGGCAGGCAAGAATACTGAGTAGGTCTCTTCCTGAGACACAGCCAGCCTCAGCATACTGCTGCTGGCTGCAGGGATGTGACATGGCTGGACTGGGGCTCACGGTGCAGCAAAGCCCTGGCCAGGCACACAGCACCAACTCTGGCCCCTGCTATTCATTCAAAAAGTAACAGATATGCTAAATTGAGCAAAATATTGATAAGACTAACACAAGCTTGTAAGTTGGTGGTGGCTAGCAACGATTAGGAGACATGGGGAGCAACCCAGTTTTTCGGCCTAGGACCAGCAGCAGCACCTCCTTCCTATTCCAGTGACAGAAAAGTAGGTCAGCATGATGGGGCCAAATAAATACCACTATAAATCCCATCTCTGATAAGCTCTCCAAATTCATTCTTGTTTTATTGCACATTGCTCTGGTTTCATCCAAATCCTCTTCTGCATATGTTCTGTATTTCCTGCAGAGTACCTGGTCTGTGGCAACGCAACCCCTGTGGTTACTTCCCCTTTCCCCAGCACTGAGATGGCACCACACAGATGTAGTCATTTGCCCTGAAGAGATTCACAGACACAATTTAAACAGAATGTTTAAATAGGTAATAACATACACAAACCACTAGCTCTTGAAAGACTGTATTAATGATATGTTTGTGCCACATTTAGGATCAGGGTCCTTCTAGAAAAAATGGGGACTAGAGGCACTAACCCAAAGTCCCTTCTTGTGTTTACCTATTAAAATCCACCAAATCCCAAGCATTTAGCTCAGAACATAATGAGAACAAAAAGAACCACTATATCACGTAGTATTTCAGTATTCTTTCTAAAATGCAACACAGAAGTTTGTGGCTTGCAATCATAATCATTATAGTCATTACTAAAGCCAGAGTTACTCATGTGACTTCTGAAATAAAGTTTTCATAACTCACAAATTGGGTGGCAGATGATCCTGTTATATTAAAAAAAGTGTGTTTACTGCTTGCAGCTCATCCTCAAAGAGTAGATGGTGGTTGCTTCCCATGGTTCTCTCTTGTTACAAACATTAGGCTATTATAAATACACACAGGGAGTACACATAACTACCCATGTAAATGCATGGTGATATCTGCGTGATAAAGTGTGGAGGCACACCATGAATTGTAAACACTTAATGAGAAATGCATTTCATAAGTAACTGGGATTTCCTCACCCAGGGCTGCTGTAGTGAAGGCACACAATAGATTATAAACATATATGAGAAATACATTTCATAAGTAACTGGGATTTCCTCATCTCTAGCTGCCCACGAGCACATTTCCCACTTATACGGAAAATGGTCTAACACCTGAGAGCTGCCATTTGCAAAACTAGATTGATAGCAGATTACTTGTGCCCCAGTTCTAAGAACAAACCTTTACAGCTCCTATTCTCTCCTGTGCACATACAAAATCCTACCACCTTCAGGTCATTAAAAAAAACAAAAAAAACAAACAAAAAAAAAAAAAAAAACAAAACAAAACAAAACAAAACAAAAAAAAACTAGAAAATTAACATTGTGCACCTTTGGAAAGGATTCATCTTTACCAACTTTATACAAAACAGACATCTACAGTCATTCACAGGGATAAACTGCCACTTGAAGGACTTAATTCAGTGGTCCAGCTGTAGATAGTTATCTTAGGATAAGACAGGTCCTGGAGCTACAGTGACCATGAAGAAACCACACCCCTGATGCTGGCATTGCAGAGATTTATGAACCAGGAGACCTGTCAGAGGTGACTTCCAGGCATAAATGCCTTAGACCTCTAGAAAAGGGAATGTTTCCAGCTTCTTGGTAGAACCTGACATTTTATGTCAACCTTTGAAAATTCAGGAAAACCACCAAAAATTGTGTTTGTGTTGTTCATGGAAGAATTTCCTTACTTCACATTGAAAGTTTTTTCAGTCTCCTTCAAGTACTGATAACTTACAGACTGTCATAACCAGAGAGGGGGAAAAGAGGGCCTGTAGATCTCCAAAATCTCCTGAAATTATATTTCACTGCAGTGGATAGAGTCTTTAGGTAATGGGGCTCTTCAATACAAATTATTTTTTTAGGACACATAACTCACAAATAGCAAAGCAATGAGGAATTTAGAAAGACCATATACATATATATGATTATGCAAACATATTAATATATATTAAATACACCTGAATATGCACTCCCCACAACCTACTCCTCTGCATCTTTTTATTTTAATTCCAAACTGCTGCTCATCCATAAGCTAATTTGGAGGATTTTCCAAGGGAAGCCAGTGGTTTTTCTCCTTAACTCTGTTTTCCAACTCATTCACATGGAAGAGAGAAACTGCCTGCAACTCCTGTTCCTACCCTTGCTGAATGAGTCATTTCATTGGGGCTGGTGTTGTTTCCTCTCTCTTTTCTTCTTTCTCTGAGAGATATACTGATGAGAAAGATTAGTGGCTGCTCTGTATCCTGCTGCCAGTGGGTTCAAGTTTCCAAGTAGAGTTATACTACATGACCATTTTAAGCACATAATGATTGACTCAGTACTTCTCTTGACGCATGAGGAGGAATTACAGTAGTGTGATGCTATAACCCACAACTTAAAAGATTGTGCTAATGGTCTAGTGGAAATTTCAAGATTCTCTAATTTCCCAGTCTTTCAGGCTCTTTTTTGAGACCTTTACTTTAGAGACATCAAGGAGACTTTCATTTAAACTGAGAGGAATCGGTCCTGAGTCCCTGATACTTGTTTGATCTACAGCAAAATTATCCTCCTTTTTTGTGTTTTCTCAATTTTCAACAAGTTTGACTGGGAATAGATTACCACACAAAGGTATTAATCAAATACTTAGGAAAGTATTGCAAGGAATAGATTGATGGATGGAAAATGTCTTTCCTAACTAACTCTGGGGTTTCTGAATATGAAACCAGTTACAGAATGATAGGTGTTGATGTGCTAACAGTGGTTAGGCTCATATATTTTCACTATTTCTTAACTGTTTACTTACTCTCACCCCAGTAAAGCAATGGAGGGACTATTTTTCTCACTCTTTTGGATACAAATTTAAATGCTTTAACATAAATAATCTTCCTGGGCTGTCAGGTTAAATCAGCAATCTTCTAACACACCAGAGTTAAGGATAAACCCTTTCTTACACAATAAGACATGCAGCTTCTGACATTTCAGCCACTTACTGAAATGTCCAAAACAATTTCACACAGTGCAAGCATGGGTTTTCACATAGTACACAGTGTAGTTTCGACCTGTTTTCCTTTAGACCATTTCCTGGGCTAAAAAGGGTGAATCCTGTAGGCAATATTAGACATAGAAACAGTTTTCCTGTCCTGTGAACAATTTTGAAAAATGGAGGACAATCTTCATTTCATACTATGAGAAAGGAAAAAAAAAAAAAAAGGATGCTTATTTTAATTAAATAAATAAAACTGTAGGACAGGATGTGAGGTGTATCTCTGTGCACACTACTTCATTTTTTGCTTGCTCCAAGCCTGTGTTTCAGCCTGTTCCAACTGGCACCCTTCAAGAGGAAGCTTGGGTGTGGTTTGGGGGATAAATCACATCAACAGCTGCTCCAAATAAGTTAAAAAAAAGAACTTCAACACCCTTGACTCCCTGTAATGCGCTGTGACATAATCCCACCCATTTTGTGCCGTCCTCTACAGCAACCATACCTTCCGTTGTGTGCCATACGCTGAGGCAACGGACAAAAATCCTTCATTTTTCTGCCATCAAAACATACTGCCACAACTCTCAACGTGTCCCTTCAAATAAATATTTTAACCACTCGGAGCTTAGAAAACATGCAGAATAATAGTGATATCTTGGGCTGCAGGGTAGTCACAGGTTTAGTGGAGACCAGGATCCAACAGTATTTATGTGTGCACTGAGGGCCAGCCTACCTTAGAGAGGTCTGATCTGACTTGGAACAGACACACAGGGCTCTGTGTTCAGAAGGTTCTGTGCTCAGCAATAAATAAATACAATATACAATTGTATTTGTACAATAAATAAAGCAGCCAAGCTCCATCCACATACCCCATAACAGGCACACCTGGATACTTAACCAAGTACAGAGGTTCACATGCAAGAAAAAATCCCAGATCACCAGGATTTGGGAATTTAACAGTAGATTATTTACTAGCCTTCTCAGGCCAGTTCCCTCATCTTTCTCCCTACAATCATTCTATGGCTGTACAAATAACAAAATACTTAATAGATGGAAAAAAGACACCTACGGCTCTGAAAGCTTAAATCCCTGTACCAATGTGTACAAAAATCATACCTGCTGAAAGACCAGTGTTACTGGATTCAAGCAGACTGTTTTCTTCTCTATCTTTTTGACCAGAAAAACCTTTTGTAAAAATTAACTGCAAACTATACGTTTCTGCAAGTTTTCATTTTTGTGAGAAAGGCCCAGATTAGCTTTATGTGAGGACCACACACTCTCATGCACAGAAGATGTTGATGCTGATGAATTGCTGCTTTCAGCTGTGGGATTTAATTACTCTCATTCTCTTACAGCTGGTGTTATTGTGTGGTGATGTGTTTGTCTTCTGACACCTGGGGGGTAGGATGAAATAAATTTACTGTATTCACAGTGCCAAAGGGACAGCTTGAACAAGAAATGCTGCAATAAGACCTGCATGACTATGTCCTCTGGCATGAATGATGAATCCAGGTCCTTTAGATCTTGTTTTCTAGACGTGCTTACTGACTGGAAGCATTTAAAAAAATGTTATAAGAAAATTACACTAATGTTAAGCCTATTTTGACAAGGCGAAGGAAATGAATTAGTTTGTATTGACTGATATCTGTCTAGTCTGTGCTCCTGAAGCCTTTCCCTCAATTTTTACAGGCTGGCAGGGTCACTAATCTTACTCATTTTCAGTTTGTCAGTCAATAATCACTTATCTGGCACAATGTCTTTGTAAATGACAGCTGAGACAGGATCTGATGCAAAGCCTTCCTTTCACAATGCCTTCCTAAATACCCATCTGAGCTGGCTGAAAGGACCAAATACTCTATATCTGGTAATGACATGTTCACCAAGCTTGTCATAAACAAGGTTTTGGGGAACTTTACAACACTGCTATCTGTCAAATGTCTCTACTTTGATGCCATAATGAAGTCATATGAAGCAGAACAGTCCCTGTTATCGGACATTAATGAGAGTCAACTTTTTTGTTTTGCTCTAAGGCATTTTAATTGTATCACAATAAGAGACCATCTGGTTTAAGAATGAATATTCAGTATCTGCTGCAGATGCAGAAAAACTTGGGGGGGAAATGGTACTTCCTGGTTTCCAGCTTGCACAGTACCCAATGCTAATGCTGCTGTGTTGCACACTTAGCTAAACTGCAATTTGATTCTCAACGAATGACTTTTCAAGTTATTACTATCTCATTAACTAGTTAGTGTTTATTAGTTTGGACTTTATCTCTTCAAAAAGATGAATTTATGTTAAAAATTATTAAAGGATAACATACTTCATTGCATTCTGCACAGGACTGTGTCAGCTCATCAGGTTTTATTTACTAAGAAGTCATAGGAATAGAATTTTTTTTTTGAGTAATAAACATAATTTGTCTCTTGTGTGACAGGTGCAGTCCATGTTTATGAAAAATACAGAGAAAACATTTGCAAAGTGCACATTTAGAATACCACAGCAGACAATAACTTTTCTGAGAAAAAATCAAGCTGAGAAAGAATGAAACCATCACTTCTAAAGGGCAGGCATCAATTTCACAAATTTTATGGCTGTCACCAGAACCTTTAATTTGGCCTATCTTATTTCTACAGGAATGCCTTTCACTGCAATTTCTGGGGGGAAAAACACCAAAGTGATTTGGCCAAGACTTTTCTGAGCCATGTATAAAGCCTAGAAGATAATGTTTTGCAATGTTAAGAAAATCAAGCTGTTAATACTTCGAGTAAATTATGCATACGTATCACGGCCTATTTACAAGACTGCAAGTCTATTCATTTAAGTACCTAAATATCTTGAGGCAGCTCCAAGGCAGATGTTGAGCCGACAGCCTTGTCTGCCACACTGAGCTGCCTCAAACATGAGTGGCCCAGAGAAGGTGGGGGCCAGGCTGCAGTCCCTAAGAGGTATTTGACTTGAACATAACTGGCACCAGTGCTGGCAATGCATTGAAAAGTAGTGGGGGCTCTGCCAGTTTATTTGGAATTAAATCAAACAAGATGTTGACTCTCTCCTGAGGGAATGTGATGTGATGCATTTCCTCACTGAAGCTCTCTGGGCTGTGTTGGCTCTCAAGAGTGCCATGTTGCAGCGAGTGAAGCAATTTCCAGCACATGTTTAGAACCCATTCTATGTTTAGAATAGTTAGTTAAGACAATATGATTAGAGAGCTATCACCTCATTTTCACTGCATTACTGCCATAATCCTAGAAGGAAGATTCCTATAAGTGCTCAAGAACAAAATTCCAGGGGAGAAAAATCCATACTACCAACTATCAGCTAATATTACCAGACAACTGAATTTTCTTACTTGATTTCTTACTTTTCTCAGGAGAAATTTACCCTAATGCACGAGACCAACACGAGACTCAGACTTGAATGTTGAATACTACAGCCCTCAGCAGAGCACTATTAAAATTGCCAGACAGGCTTTCAATGTGAGCTTGCTGTGGAGCTAAACATCTCCTTGTGATGCCAATCAGGGCACTCCTCTGGGATGAAGCGCTCCCGAACACATCCATATATCCTAAGCAATAAGCAAAGAGCTGAAGCTGGAGCTGTAGCTCAGAGGACTAAGGGAGGATGTGAAGTGAGAAAGTAAGAATTTCCCTCTCTCTGGCTTTTGGGAAAAACATATTGAGTGTTAGACAAAAATGTGAAAATCTCAACCTCGTTAACTGAAGCATTCAGATATCCAAACCTGAGATTATTCTGACTCAGAAAGCAATTGATACATTTGCCTTTCAGGCAGTGCAGGCATCACTCTCCCATAAAGATCAGTATGTCTCTCTGTCACTTATTTCAAGGCAGAATTTCTTTTGAGCAGTATCACATCCAAAGAATAAAGAAAGGATCAGGAACTCTCAGTGCCAGGACTGTTGGAGTTGGAAGAATGGGAATCCCTCTTGTGATAAATCATTTTAAGTGTTCAATGACACCCAATTCAGTGTCTAAACATCACCAGTATAATAAAAAAAATGTCTCCTGGGCACATCAATAAAACTGGGGGGGATTGAGCTCTGTAAACAACAAGAGACTTGAAACTCGCTCTAAGATGCAAGAATTTAATCAGAATTTTGTCTCTCCACAGGAAATTCTAAGCACAACCTAAAAATCTGCATGAAATATTTATATTAGCAAGGTGAAGTAAGTCCAATGAAAAAACACTGCCACCGACTGATATTTAAAATGGCAATCACAAGAGGGAAAACAGGTTTAATGTACATGGTTTGACAAAGCTGCAGTCTACTTCTTTAAGAGTGCGTTGCAGATTATGAGCATTCTTATTACAATTTTATTGCAATTTTCAAGGTGCACTCAGAAGGATCTATTTTTTTTAAATATGGGTTTATTTGTTTGCATCTTATTTTACAGTCACTCTTCCAGCCTCCAGTTTATTTCTAAAATGAAAGCAACTGATATTTCCATATCAAAGTTTAAAATTAATTTGCTTTGTGGGACATGATTCATGATGTAAAATACTTCATTTTAATTAGGACATTTAATTTTCTCTAATGGAATCAGGTTCCATTTACTTAATCCAAAACTACTTTCTGAAAGTGCTATAAGCAGTACATTTTCTCAGCACAAGCCCTTCAAATGTCTGTGTGCATGAGGAGATTGCACCTACACTGCTAAACTGATTTCAGCTTAATCTACTTACACCCCTACAAAACATTACCCATAACTGCGTCTGCCCCACTTCTGGATCAGTTTTATTAAACAACTTTTTGTTTCCTAGTGCAGAGGAGGATTGGATAATAAAAAATCAAGCACCATTACAAGTATGTGTTAGAATGAAAAACCTAATTAAAAATTGTCCCACCTCGCTGAGCACAAGTGTCTGGACCTCACATCTTGGAGCACAGCCACCTCTCACTGCCACTTTTGTACACCTTTCTTCTTCCCTTTGCTCTCCTCTCTGTAACATGCTTTGTACACGTAGACCATGCCAGATCACGTCTACTTCTTTTTAAGAGAATGAACAAGTCATTTCTGAGGAACACTTTGCATATTCTGGCTCCATGTTAGGGTGATGTCCTGCCCCCATGCACGCACACAAGCACGTGGAAAGATCAGGGCAGAGATTACCAGGGCATAGGGAAAGACTGTGAAAGGCATCCCCTTTGCCTACTGTGACAGCTTGCTCCCTCCATTTAAAATAAATATTTGTTTGCTGGAAAGCCTGTCTTTATTGATTTTGTACATCTCATCAGCACAGAGAAATGCAATAAATACCATATACTATTATAAACTCTGAAACACCTTCAGCTCCAGGCCGACTGCAGCTTTCACAATGCAGGGGCACAGCGACAAAATTATTTTAAAATGGAATACCTTGAAAAATAGCCAGGCTGTCATCCATTTAACCACTTTCACAACCCAAAAGACATGCTTGTAGAGCTCAGTATTCACTACTCCAGGGTCTACTACATTAGCAGTCACATGGCTTCCATTTGCAGTCAGAAGATGCTGTAGTCGATAGGTAAATAACACAAGGGCAAGTTTGCTTTGGGCATAGGCTCCATGGGGCGAATACGAACATCTGTACACAGAAGAGAAAAGGAGAGGGAGATGCATGTAAAAATAACCAGAAGGAGAACAGAAGTGCACAAACATCAAATGTACCACATTTTGCAGTATCCAGATATACACTGAGTCGTCAGAAGAAACAGTTTATCACTGGCAGGCGTGTTGTTTACTCAAGTTCTGGCGATTATTGCACCACACACCAAGTCTTATTTATAGCAGGGAAAAATATTAAAATAAAATTACACAATACCTGCCAGAATTTCTCTGTCAGACTCTTTAAACTAGAAATGCTGAGACATCAGTCTCTGGGCTATCATCACCTGGAGGCCCTTAAACTTCTCTCCCCTCTTTTGCTCTGCTCTTTCCAAACATACACACCGCATTGCCACCTGTTAAATTCATGACTGATCATACTACTTCTTCTTGCTATTATTATTTTACTGCATCAGAACCTACTAGTTGAAGGCTCCTGTGTTGGTAACAGTACAGATGAGTGAGGTATTCATTGCAGCTGCCCTGGTCACACACCAGCTTGTGCACAGCTAAGAGATGGATAAAAAGATGGGGCAAGGAGAGCAGCTGCAAGTGTAACCACAGTTTCCAGGCCCTATACAGCCTTTAAAGCACAGATGGCTGGCAAGGTCTGTGCCAAAGAGGTATGACAAAGCCACACAAATTCCAGGAGTTAGAGCAAAACATTACCCGCTGAGACTCCTCTCTCATCTGAATGTCAAATGTGCTTTTCTTTCAAGCCAAGCTTTCTAGGAACTTCTGAGTTGAGTTTCATTGCATGCAGGCAGCAGTACTTTCCCCCCCCCCCTTTTTTACTAAGCAGGCTAGTTTCAGGCAAATTAGCAGGTATGTCACTTAAAATGCTCTTCCTGACTGAGGCCTCAGCATCACTTCCACAGATTCCTATGCCATAATAATTCATTCCTGTAATTACTCGAGCCTTTCATCTGACCATTTTTGTGCTAAGCAGAAGCAAAGGTAAATGGTGGCATTACAGACAGCTCTTAGGCAAAGCAGGCAGGAGCCTAAAGCAGCAGGCTCCTGGGAACAGTGGAACTGCTCCAGCCCCCATCCGCTTTGCCTCTGCTAAAGCCTGGGAAGTGATGCTGCATGCTGCAGCTGCTCCCCATGTGGACTCAGGGGTTAGGGCCCATGCAGCAGCAGAACCTTAACCTGTTGGTGAAAGGTGATAGAGGGGCACCCACCCAGGAACAGAACTCTCTTTCCTTGTTCCTTCCTTACCCCTAGATGTTGTCCTATCTCTGTGATAGCCACATCAGCTACAGCTCCTTCTTCTACACCTTCACCCTAACTGCAAGAAATGCCCAGACTAGGGATACTCTTACTCTGCTGGAAAGCCTGCCTGTGATTTCTGTGGCTGTTACTATGTGCAAGTTTTTTATTTTGAATGAATAGTAAACATATGAATGCATTTTATCTCATTCTTGTTGAATATCTTATTTATAATATCCTGTGCACTTCATCCCTGGATGTTAAGAATCAGGCTGACTCTCTACAGAGGTATAAGGCTACTGAAGCAATTAACTGTCCATATTATCTGAAAGGACTCAGAAACTTGGAGACACCACAGTAAATAATACAGCTTAGCCACAGGAAGTAAAAGATAACAACAAAAAACAACACTGAACCTCCAGTGCATCTCTTTACTTTTTTCCCCCCATCTCTTTTTTTTTTTTTTTACAAGCAAATCACAAGCAGTCTATAAAAGCATGATATGCATTGAGAACCAAAAAGGACAGCTGATCACAGGTGGCCCTTGCACCGACCAACAGCCTCAGCTGTACCATGCTGAATAACCTACCTTCATTATCATAAAGATAGCACCTGCACCTTTGGGCAAAGTGGGCTATTTAAAGAGTAAAGAACAATCACTGCATGAATATAAAAGTGATTTGGTATTAGTCAGGAAATTGCAGCTACATTTTAAATTCAGTAACGTCCACACTCTGATCTAAGACACTCAAAATGTCACCTCATGCTTCATGCATATTCCAACCCCTTTAACTTGAAGGACCAGATCCTCAGCTGCTGCAAGCTTCTCCTGTGCGCTGCCATGCGGGGCAGAGCTCACACTACCCATGGGAAGCAGCATTCATCCCAAGCCGCCTCCAGCAGCCAGCTGGCAGCTCACCCTGGCACTCCTCCATCAGCGCCACTGTTCCCCCACTGAACACAAGCTGGGGCACAGGACAAGCCTCCCGAGTTGAACCAGAGTGATCTTGTCTCGCAAGTGGCTTGCAGGGAAGCAGAGCTGGCGACTACTCTGACTTGTTCTGCCTGGGTCTAGCTGGGCCTTCAGTAATCTTCATATGCCAGGCAGGAGGATGCTCCCCATGACTCCCCATTCCCACATTTTGTGTGAGTGCTGTTTTGACTTATCTTGTGGCAATGAAGCATGAACTGCAAGGGCTGGATCCTCCAAAGCCTTGTATTTTGCACAGGTACGTATGTTGTAGATGTCAGCAAACCCAATGGGAAGAATGATGATGTCTGACTTATTTCAGAAGGCTGAATGATTTCTTTATTATAATTATGCTATGATACATTAATATACTATACAAAAGAGGACACTAAAAACTACATGCTACTCTCTCTAACCATTCTATCTAACTAACTCACCTCACAACTCGTGACCCTGTTCTCCAGAGCCCAGACACATGTGGATCTCGTTGGCCATCAGGCCCAGACAATCCACCGTGATCCAACCAGGCATTCACTCCAGGTAAACAATTCTCCAAACACATTCCACAAGAGAAAAACAAGGAGCAGAAATAGAAATTGTTTTCTCTTTCACTTCTCTCTGTGCACCTTTATAAAAATCCTGAGAGAGAGAGAAATGTGCTTGCCACAGTATGTATGTCAGAGAAACATGAGTGCTGAGAAGATATAAAAGCTACCCAATCAATGAGGAAGCCTTTTATATCACAAGCGCAGAGATGCAAATGATCTGCAAGGCAGCCAGGATTCAGACTTCAATAACATAATATAGATATGAAGAATATAAAATTGGATACACAGAGCAAAAACTTTTGGCAGAGGTCCTGCAATGATTAGCTTCTCTCTTCCCAGTTTCTGTGTGTATGTTTTTTTGCTTTCCAGGAATCTGACATCAACGGACTACATAAGACAGAGGAATAACATGACACAGAACTGATGAGGATTTCTGTTGAACAACTGTTTTTTGTCAGACCCCATTTTATTAGAATCACATTGTTTAAATGCCACATTGAAAAAATAAATCAACACTGGTTATTTGACTTCATTACATCCAGTGTTGACTTTATGTATCAGAAAAATAGGTACCTGAACTTACACCAAAATTCTGTCTCCTGCGCACACACATGTAGAATCACAGAGGATTTGGGTTGGAAGTTTAAAGATCAGCTAATTCCTCTAACCTACCATAAGAAGAGACATCTTTCCACTTGACAAGATTTCTCAAAGTCCCATCCAACCTGGCTCTGAATGAATGGGACATCCATACTGTTTCTGGACAACCCATTTCTGCGCCTCACCAACTCCATCATAAAAATTTCTTTCTTTTGTCCAATCTAAATCTACCCTCTTTTAGTTTAAAACCATAAAATGTATTCCTCTTACACATGGAATTATCTGGCTTTAAAGCCTATGCATCTAAATGTAGCTTCTCTTGGCACTTTATGCTCTGTATGCACATTTTTTACAATGAATAAAAGTATAATTGCATACTAAGTAAAATAATATTGACATTATGCATTTCCACATTTTCTGAAGGTTCTAAAATCTTTCTGAAATCAAAGTGCATACAAGAGGCAAACCATCCAAGCAGAACACAGCTCACCAGCAAACTGTGCCAGCAGAGCAGAGCACACGAGGTGCCTGTGATGGTTGGACTTTTGCTGCTTTGAGGACACAGGGCATCGATGCTTCACAGCCAGGCAGGCAGACTCTTAAGCAGAGAAACTCTGCCTCCTAACTTGGCAACCAGCCAGGCAAAAGACTGGTAGCCCCCAGCTCCCAGTGGTACATGTAGGTGCTGGTCAGTCAGCAAGAGAGATAAGGAGGCACTGGTGTTCAATGCCCAGGGATACATCCTAATAAATACAGCCCACCCAGCTTGGGCGATGCCAGACAGCATGTGCTGTGATATGGCAAGCCTGTATACAGTCAGCAGCTAGAAAAAGTGGAGCAAGGACTGGGTGGGAAGAAATTCAGTGGGAAAGCACAGCACGCCTGGCATCAGTAGCTTGGAGAATCGCAGAATAATGAGGTTGGAAGAGACCTCTAAGATCATCAAGTCCAACCTGTGCCCTAACACCTCAGTTAGATTATAGCACCAAGTGCCATGTCCAGTCTTTTTTTAAACACATCCAGAGATGGTGATTCCACCACCTCCCTGGGAAGACAATTCCAGTCCTTTATTATTCTTTCGGTGAAAAATTTCTTCCTAATATCCAACCTATACCACCCCTGACGTAGCTGGAGACTGTGTCCTCTTGTTTTGTCAGTGCTGCCCGCTGGAAGAGACTGAGCCCCACCTGTCCACAGCCTCCCTTGAGGAAGTTGTGGAGAGCAATAAGGTCACCTCTAAGTCTCCTCTTCTCCAGGCTAAACAACCCGAGCTCCTTCAAACATTCCTCATAGGGCTTGTGTTCCAAGCCCCTCACCAACCTTGTTGCCTTTCTCTGGACGCGCTCAAGCATCTCAATGTCCTTCCTAAACTGAGGGCCCAGAACTGGACACAGCACTCAAGTTGTGGTCTCACAAGCGCCGAGTAAAGGGGAAGAATGACCTCCCTGCTCCTCCTGGTCACACAATTCCTAATGCAGAAGTTCATGCTCACTCCCTTGTTTGAGTGAGGCTTGCTGAGGACAACTCTTCCTACCAGAGAGCAAAGTGGCATCCCCCCAGGGGACGCTCCTCCACAGCATTTTGATGAGTCAATGCTGATAAAACAGGGGAATGCACAACTCAATAAATGAAAAGTACAGAAGGAGTTAAGGTAGGCAGAGTTTTATTCACTGCTTTGAAATCTATCCAAGAGAACACCAATACACCAAACCTTCTCCTTCCTTTGAAAATAATGTTTTATGGATTCTATACTGATGAATAAAGGACCAGGATAAAGCAGGTTCTGCATTTTGTGTCCAATTAATTTTTAGCAGAAGTTCTTACTACTGGATCAAGATTTTTTTTTTTGCAATTTAAGCTACAGGTTTGACTTACTATTACAAAAATCAGGGAGGAGAAAAGAAAGGTATTGTTTTGAATTTTTACAAGAACAAAATAAGTAGGTATTCCAATTTGGAGTGAGTGTCTTGAGATTTGCTATTTTTTTTTCCTTCTTCTTCTTTTTTTTTTAATTTTTTCTTCTTTTCCACCAGAAGCTGATTAGCTGATTTTGCCACTTATCTCCATGGTGCTGTCTCCAGCAGCAGTCTCCCTATGGAATGTATTTTCAAAAAGTAATGAGAAGCCAATTTCAAACTGAAGCCTGCAGTGGCTAATTAGGTCTTTAAATATGGACTCAGCTGCTATCCCAGTTTGAAAACCGAAATCATGTTTAGCACATTTCTTGGCAGTCTTACTTGTTTCTCCTCAGGTTGGCTTTAGTTGGTGTGTTTTCTACAGTGGTCTCCCACTTAAATCAAATGATCCCATGTTTAGTAAAGAGCATTAAGCGAGGTCAGGGTACCCACTGAGTAACAGGGGAAGCTGTGCTCCTCAGCACAGATCACTTCCTTCACCCTCCTGTGCAAGGGGCTCTCTTGCTGCTCTCAGCTTTGCCACCCTCACTGAGGGCTCCTTTCGCGCTGTGCACACACATAACAGACATCCTGGACTCACTGACAGCACCCTGTACCCCACCACAGCTTGCTTCAGCAAAAGGCTCAGAGGACCTGTGACCATCCTGACTGGCACACAGATCAGTTTAACCCAGCCAGTGCTAGCACTAAATCTTTCCTGATGTGAACCTTTCACAACTGTCTTGCACGTCATCCTCCTTTCACCCATCACCACTCCCCAATTCCCAGGGTGTTAATTTACCTGGAGGCAGAGTGCACCAAGATCAAACTGCAGAAAACCCAGCTGCTATGTGCTCCACTAAAACACAAGTGATGCAAAACGTGGCTGACATGCTGGGCTTTTTAATGAAAGGCCACACAAAATTTCAATATATGCCTTAGGATGAATCAGGGAATTAAGCAAAACACAGGCTTGCTGTATTAAAATGACTAAAGCTTCCTAATTATTTATGCATTAATCTTGCAATACATCATCACCATTGCTTAGCCAAGACTATAAAAGTCTATTATTAAACACTCATGAAGCTTTCATAGTCTTAAATTTTCTTTCTTCAGGGAATGCAGCACAAGATTTTTCAAGTTCTGATAGATTTTTCAGTTTAATTTGAAGCAGCTAGAGAAATATATTGGAAAATAAACATGCTTATCATAAGCAGTTTCTTTCTCTTCTCTTATGATAAAGCTTGAGTCTTAAATATTTTTTATTAGATTAAAGCAGGCTTCCTGGCAGTACTACATATATTTATCCTGTGAACACATTTTCTGAGTCTCATTAATTGTAATTTTCTCTCAATAAAAACCAAACAAACAACACCAAAAAGAAAACCACCTGCCAGACAGAAATACAGACAAGGAGAAAAGACCAAGCTGGAGAAATGAGAATAAGTATATTACCACTGACAACCAGTATTTTACTAATTGAAAGAAAGAAGCATATACATTAGTAAAACAGAGGTCAAATCTAAGGTACTAATTTATCTACTTTTGAGTTGTTGCTGAGGTTATGTTTTGTACAGCAGCTGTCCTGTTACCAACTACTACTATAGGCTATTGCACAGTCACTCATCTCATGTACCCGACTGGGCATTTTGTGTGCTCCTGAGCAACTTCTCATGTACTTCTTCATGTACATTTCTGCAATATATGTGATGCATAACCTTAAAAAATCAATAGTGACAGTATACATATAACAGTTAAGGTAGCTGAAGCATAAACCTTGAGTGAATAAGGAATGTAGCATAGGGACTCCTGAAGAGCCCTCATGACCCTGTGATGAACTTGTTCAAAAGCATGGCTACCAGAAAAACACATGAAATTAGTGGTTCTACATGAGGTAAAAAGCAAATATTTCATGTCCTAATTTGTGGCATGGCGGTTACTTAAGCAGTCATAGGCCAGTGGCAGAGCAATCCATCTTGCCTTTCATTCCTCTTCCTGCAGTGAGCTCTTTGGTTCCACGTGTTGCTCACACACAGCTCTGAATAAACCCAGGTTTTGTCTGACATCTTTCAACTGCAGGAGAATAACATTTTTCTTCCTAAAATTAGAATAAAAGGGTAAAAGCCCAGAGCTGGGAAGTGCTCTCTCTCTCTATCAGGTAAAATGCCGGTAATGGTCTCAGTGACTGGTATCTCAGCAGATCAGTGACTCCTGCCTTGTGCTTAACCCTCAATGCAGTAGGAGCCACAAGCTGGAAGCTGGGTGGTGTTTTGGTTTTTGTTTCTTTTTCAAAGCCATGCTTCCCAGCTTCCAGCACTTCCCTGTATAAATACATAGCATTCAGTCACTAGCCCCTTCTAATAGCCTTTAGGAAATGCAGAGGGAACAAAAATTAACTTATTGTCTCTTGAGGACTACATTTAGTAAAGAAACATAGAATGTCTTTATTTTAAAATCATTTATGAAAGCCAAAATAAGTCAGGGATTGTCATCCTGGGCGTTACTTTCATCCAGATGGAATCAGAGCATCATTTTTCATTTGGCTGATCCCTACTCCTAATGGAAGGAGGTGAGATGCTGAGAGCTATTCTGATCTACTGAGATTGGCTGTGTGCAGCTCAGTTGCCGTGTGCTCAGCATAGCTCTCAAATGCATATAACATGAGCTCAAAGGCTGGTCTTCTCAAAGTCTCACCAGAATCACTACCTTTAAAGAAGTCAAATTTTTCTGTTTGTGTACAGTTGGTGTTAATTTCAAATGTCTTGGATTATTTTAAGTATCAATGTCAAATTCAAGTTATAATTACTGTAACTCCATTCTTCCAGGAAATATATGTCTTTATTTAGAATTATACAAATTGCCTCTTTTCCACATTCAGGGCATTTGAGGCAGTGCTAAGTACATGCTAACAGTTGAAGTGGTATTTGAGCATAATAGTATCCCTTCATTCAATTAAAAATCTCCATTAAACAAATGAATGAGAAAATATATAAAAGGAAGCAAGGGTTTGCATTGCTTTACCCAAGAAAAAGATCACGGCTTCAAGACCTACATTCTGTGTCTTTGTGACCCTTTTGAGGGATGGGGAAACAACAAGGACACATATCTTTTCATATTATCTCTTGGGTAATCTGGATCTCAGGTTATTGAAGATTGTCACACATCTTGTAAGATTAGCTATAGGATTATAAATGGGGGAGGTACTCTCCACCCACTTGTGGAGAGCTTCCTCCCTCTCCTGCAATAGAGCTTTTAAGTTGAAGGAAGTAAGGGGGGGGTTTATGGTTTCTTTGCTTCCACCAGAAAGCACATAGGACCACAAAATCCCCAGAAATAACTTGTATAATCCAAGATATTCTTAAAAAGCATCTTGAAACTGGTGTAGACCTTTGCAGATTAGCTGCAAGTTCTGAGCTTTTCATTCTGGGACTTAAAAGAAACTGTAAGGTCTGAATAAGCATAATGAGGTGCTGCCATTTCAGACCCAGCACAGTGCACCTACTTGGCTGGCAGATTTACAATAGACTATGTTGGTGTATATGCAAAGATAATTTCAAGTTTAATTGTGGTGGGCTCAACCCACTGCACAGCCTTGGATTTAAGGAGGGGCTGAATGTGTTCTGCAAGAGCAAATATTAACCACACTGAAGGACTGGTCTGTCTTACCAGAGGAAATGTGCCAGCAAAATAATTTTTCCTTTGAGATATCTATAACTACTGTGCAGAAAATGCTATGCCATCAAACAAAAAATTAGCAAGTCTGGCACAACATACTTTTGAAAATCAGTTTCTGCTTGTTGAAACAATTTAACAACTTCTGCTTTTTAGAAGTTTTCTTATGGAGTGAGAATAAGAACATTCCAGCTTCAATCTGAGTGATAAAAGGGACTAACTCCCAGAGTTAAGACAAGGAACAAACTCATAAAAAAGATAGCTATTTGTTAAAAGCCATCACAAGAAGCCTTCTCCTCAGCTGGAAGACCTTCCTAGGTTAAAGATGAAATACAGCTGAATACCAACAGGTACCAGAGGAATGAAAATGTGGAAGTTTTCTGCATCCATGAAATGACTCACAGTCCAGACACAGCATGAAAGGCTTTTGTTCTTGTGAGACTGTACATCAACAGCATCACTCATCCACTGTCAGAAATCAGGTGGGATTTAAATAAGATTTAAATATGAAAGGGGCCTGTGAAGAGGGAGGGTCTTATCTGAAGGAACATAAATATGCCAACTTCAGCAAACCACAAAAACCTACGAGAAAGTAGTAAGATACAAAGCAGTCCACAGACAGCATTGCAAATGGTTATTTTTAAGTACCATAAACAACAATGTCAGCAATCACTTTCTGCACCATTTGGCCTTAGAGCTGAGTTTTAGGATTCGCTTTATAAATTTCCCAACATTGTGTCACCCTGGAATACTGTAAGTAGGGATCTCTAATGGAAAACCAAGCATTTCATGAGAAGGGGCACAGCATGGCCTGGGACCAGAATGTTTAAGACCTCTTACACTTGCAGACACGCCAGAACCTAGTGAAATCTGGCAGGTTTAGCTTTCCAGGAAATGACAAGAAGTTTCATGTCCTGAAAAACCAACACAGTCACAGAGCTGCCCTGCCCCAGCCCTCATTGAAAAAAGAATGTAAAGAAACTGCTGCTTTGACAGATTGATTGATTTATTTGTGGCAATGCAGATACTGAACATGACCACTCCTTTAACATCACTGTTAAAAGCTCTTGAGCTTCCCCTAAAGCTACTGCGAGTCACAGTGCTCCTCAGTCTCTGTCCCTCTTGGGAAGCTGAGATTTTGCTGTGTACAGCCCCTCTCCACCTCCCCTGGAAAAAAAGGCTGGGCCACCACAACACCCAACACGTAATGAGAACAGAAGAAATGGAGCAACAAAGGTACAACTCTATCAGACATTCTGGCTGTATTAAAACTCCCGGGGGCTAAAATATTTTATGTTTACAGAGGTACATTTTACTTAGAAAGCATAGTTTTCACAACACATTTTTTATCAAGAGCTTGTTTTAATCAAAAGACCAATTTTTCTTCACAGGTGTGGGTTTCAACTGCTTGGTTTGCTTTTGAACAGATCAAGTTCTCCTTCTCTGAACAAAGAAGTTTAGGATGAGGAATAGAGAAAAGATTAAGAGTTAACAAATCACAGAAGCAGAAATCTGCCTTCAGCTCCCTGCACAATACCTCATAATACTTCATGCTTGTGGCAAGACATGGAATGCATGGCTGTGAAGGACCAGGAACAACAGCAGGGCTGAATCTGGAGGAGGTTTCCGGATGTTGAGCTGATAATTTTGACCATTTCTCTTAACACATTATTCCGGGGATTTAAAGGCATGTTCACCAGCCTTCCCCACCTATGCTAGGCAGCCCAAAGGGCAACTCCACTGACAAGCTAGTGGGTGGATGGTGGTAGTTAAGGCAATGCTTTAAACATTGGAATAATTACCCAGGACCAGAACTCCAAACTTTTAAGGTTCATTCAGCCTTAATGAGTCTTTTTGCTGACAGAAAGATGTTAAACTAACCTTCCCCTCTCAAGGGCAACAAGCTCTCTCTCCACTCCCAGTTCTCCAAGTCTCTTTTGCCCTCTCTATCATATGAATGCAATACATTAACTTACAAGTTACCACAGAGCCATCTTGCCTCTCTGGAAAACAGCACATCTGTGAGAGCCACTGTCCTGAATGCCATGCAGAGCTGGCTTCTCCCACCCAACCCGTGCTGCAGGGAGAGGCTGGGCAGCAGGAGCACCCATATCTCACATACTTCCCAGTATGCTGTGATTTTGAACTAGTTGTGGAACTTCATGTCCTATTAAACCAATAACCATTATTAACAATCCTTTGTTAAGAATATTATTTATTTTAGACAAAAAGGAATTTAACATTGTGACAACAAAATAGCTACACTCAATATCCCCAAATACATGTAAGTCTGACATTAGCTTTAGTGTTTAACAGTGTTACACTCTGTTATTGTTCTCCAGAAGTCGGTCCACCCTAAAAGCATTTTGATTAGACAGAATGAAAATACATTGATGAACATAAAATGAAAATTTTCTGAAGCTGGCATCCTGACTTAAATGTTTCTTTGTCATTGGTTGCAGGAACGGACGAGAATGGATAAAACACTTGATGCATTTAAGCTAAAACTCTGTCTTTTGAATTGATGAATTGGTCTGCTGATACAGTAGCCCATTTATTTTTTAAATTAACTTATAGAATTTGAGATGTGTGCCTTGCCCTGTACACTCATTTTCCAGGCCAGTCAATTTTTGCAATTAATGCTAATCATTGCAAACACAAGGGATCATTTTGCAAAGCAGCAAATCCTTTTGCATTTATACAGAAAATATTTGGCAAAGAAGGACTTCTGTGTGGAGTAAGCATTTAAATACTTATCATCTAACTCTATACAGGAAAACTTGATAACCTACTGCAGGAAGGACATGTCTAAATGAATAAAGCACTGTACTGCAGTTGGCATTTGGTCTTGTGAAGGCAACATGACTTATCTTGCAAATAGAACCAGAATATACAACAGAAGACATCATGCAGAAGCTGCTTAAACAGCAGAACTCAAACAGAACCATATATTCCATGAGTGAAATAAAACCTGTGATAATATGTATCTATCTAATTATCTAGAACAATCTTTTATGATTACTATTTCTGTATTCTTCCCAGCATTTTATTGAAAAACAGTCCAGTGACACAGCTCTTTATATGTTATTATGAAAGACTTCTGTACTGGTTAAATTGGATTTACAAAAAAGGGGTAATAATGAAAATCTCTCCTACTTCCTTTTACACATTTTCCTTTATTATATAAAAAAATAGAAATATACCCAACAGTGCTATGCTACTACTATGCTACACCAGCTTCATGTTTGTTTTTGCTTGAATTTAAGATGTTATACTTCCAGTTCTTCCAATCAGAGACAATTAATAAACTTTAAGTGAGAGATCAACCATGAAAAGGCACTGAAGGAACTAATTGGGTGTTTAAAAAATAGAAGCCTCTCGTTGGAAAAGAATGTTGACTCATCAAACCATTCTTAGTAAAAAAAAATCTATTTTACACAAATGTCCAGCTTAAAAAAAAATGGAGAAAAAAAAGAATAAGTAATTTGAAACTGATATAGACACTTGAAAAGGATGGTTTAGAAATTAAAGGTTGGGAGTTTCAGTTTTATTCTCATACTTCAAAATCTGAACACCAATGTACTCATAGGGATAATTAAAAATAAATTTTAAAAATTATTTTAGAACACTGAAATCAAATGTTTTGGCTTCAGAAATAGATAAATATTTTCCGAAAGTAATTCATCATCTTAATTTTAGTTGCTGTTCATGGAAAATATTGTCCAAAATTTCAGTAATGCTGATGGAAAAAAAATCCTCAACTTTCTGCCCAAACTTAATACAAAATTTTTAACCAACAAACATCACATACATGGAAGAAGATAAGATGAAGGACACCCCACATCCAAGACTAGGAGATCTCCAGAGAATTTGCTAGACAGATTTTCCCATCAGTACCTAACACTTCCTGTTACAGTTCTTTGTGAACTGCCTAACAGAGGAGATGAACTGGAGCTTCCTGGTCTCTCCAGAATCTTCCTATGTCTAGGGCAGAACTGTTTATCCTATTTTACACCAGCTAGGACACACATGTGGCAGCTGGGAATTTTGCAATTCTTTTCATTTCACTTCTATTGTCTCTGACATGATTCATGCACTAGGGCTACAGGGAAAAATACAGAAATTATATCTAATATATTATATTCAGCTTGGAGAGTTTCAAAAAAAATCAGCTCCTTCTGCAGTTGGAAAGCAGAGGAAAGGGAGCAGAAAAGTGTGACTAACTGTTCTTGAATATACAAGAGATGTGAACCAGAAAAGGAGCTGTGTTACTGTGGCTGGGGAGTTCACAGATCTGTGATTCACAGCATTACAGGGCCCATTTGGTATGCAAAAAGAGAGGATGATGAAAGGAATAGTTAGTCATGGAGAAAAAGCTAGACAAAACACACAAAGATGCTAACCCCTGGGAAAGAAGCATATTCAAGTGTGATCCACAGCCTGGGAAAGAGAATATGGTCTTTTTTGTCTTTATTTTCCTAAAAATACTTTCTTACTTTGGTAGGTAGAGCACTCAAAGGAGTGTCCTACACCTCAGCCATGAAAGAGCACCATGAACTCCAGTGCACTGCTCAAGCTTATCTCAACCCAAGTGGATGGTACACTATCCTCCAAGCTTTTTGCTAAAACCAGACAGCCATATTCTCCCATGACTGTACTTTTTTTCTCCTCTCAGTTTAGAAAGTATAATTTAAGGCAGACAAAAGAGGAAAGAAGGCCATGTTAGCTGTGCTGCTGGAGCTCACTGTGTACTAGCCTCTGCATGGAATTGCTGAAATCACCACTGTGGAAATGCTTGCAGATAGGTTGTGTTTCTCTTAAACTTTCACCTCCCTGAAAACAGTCGTGTTCAAAGTAGGGATGAAGGAGAATGATTTGCCTTAGGGATCCCCTTGTCGACTCATGTGATTGCTGTTGAAAATGGTCTGGATCTAAAAGACCACAAAGGCGTTTGATGTTCTTCATATATATCCTTCAGCAAAAGAACTGGGAGAACAGTCAGTGCTCTTGTGCGTGTGCATTTGCATTTTCAATAACACACATGAAACAAGCTGTGCCTTGCCTGTTTGGAACAAGCTCTATCCTGCCTTGGTGTACCCATGCCATGTCTCTTCCACTGGTGTGTGTGTGAAGAGGAGGGGCAGGAAGGGGGAGAGATGGCATTCATAGGGAAGAGATAGGAGAGGGGCTAGGGGGAAAAGATAAGAGGCAGATAAATACAGAGGAGGAGATAAACTGGTGGGTAGAAATAAGACATCCTCAAAGGAAGAAAAAATAGGGAGGAAAAAGGCAATTTAAACAAAAAAAGCTCAAAAGACAAAGATGAAGAAGAAGGCAAGCATGAAGAAAGAGACAATGAAGGAAAGAAAATAATGCAAAATGCAAAAAGACAAAATTAAATTAACCATCCCACTGAAAAGAGCTAACCAGAACAACATGGAATAAATGAGGTTCGTAAAATGGCAGGAAATGAACTAAAGAGGAAACATGGAGGACAGTAACACCAGCTTCAATTAACACTGCTCCTGGGACAGGCCTTCCAGCAATTGTTATGCAGTTGCCCTGTGGTCGCTGATATGGATGATGTCTGGTTTGAGATCAGATCTCTCGGCAGCAAGTACAAGCAATGAGGAGAAATGGCCACAAATGTGACCGCCACCCCAGAGTCTCCTGGGTGGAAGAAGGATCCCACAGAAAAGTCTGTGGTAAAGCAGAGAACTGAAACTCAGTTTACTGTCTCCTTTAAGTCAAGACAAGTCTTCTGCCCTTCCTTCTCTGCCATGCTTGATGGATGAATCCCTGCTCCAGTATTATCACTCACCTCTAGTCAGGACACTAGCCCTACTAGCATCCAGGAAAAATGGGACAAGAGGATGGTAAATAATTCAGCCTGCTGCCAGCAGTAACTTCCCCAGCACAGGGTACAGCCCCCTTTCTCCAGTAATGACTCCAGATGGCTTTTGCTGCTTTCCTGCTAGGTTAGTACTACCAGCCAATCTGGGAACATACACCCAAGTAGTAAAATTAATTATGGCCAACTGGCGCAACTCAAAATAAAGGAAAAAAAAAAAAAAAGTAGAAAATGATTAGATGATTTCCCATGATTAGAATGATTTCCCAGTCACACAAGCAGCAAAAATGAGACATGGCATCACCAGGAAACTGTTCACCATGGGTGTCTTTACCACATTCATTAAATCTCCTGAATGTTGCTCTGAATCACAAGGCATCTCCAGGGCCCTGTGGAGTAGGCAATGCCTGGGTATGATTACCTCCCCAGCAGTCCTCCTGCTAAACCCCCTGTTCACGCTGTAGGGACACACCCAAACACACAAGAGATCTCACTGGTATTTACAGCACTGTTTATGGTGATGTCAAACTATTTGCCTGAGTGGGGCTTATTGGCGGGCTAAAAAAAAATACCGAGGAGCATCTTTTTACACCTGAACCAAGGAAAGGTTTGGACCTGAATTTGCAGCCCACTCTGGGTTTCACCAGTGTGCATATGTGCAGGTACCACTGCTACCTCTGAATGATTCAGAGCATCTGTGTGCGAATGAGCAGGCAAAATCAGTCATCTTTTACAGTCCTTCTTACATCAATAATGTTGAAATGTAAAGGACATGAAAGCTGCAGGTAAATCTCACCGGTATGTTATTATTCTATCAAACTAGTCATGTTCTTGCTCAACCATAACTTTCCAAACCAAAACATTTCTGGTTCCTTCAAAATATGAGTTAATAATGACAAATCAAAGATAGCGATGATCCTAAATTAAAGAGGCACAATACAAGGCCTTGCTATAATCAAGGAAACAACTGTTATCTAGACACATAGAACAGTCACATTTAATTCTGCATTCTGCACTTTAGCCCAGTGAAATACGAATCCCCTTAGCCCCCTCACATGGTGCCATCCAGCACATGGCCATCAGAAACAATGACTACATATATCAAGTGAAGAGTAAGGGTAATTTCCTGTGGTTGTTTTACAAGCAAGAGATTAAATTGTGACTACCCTGCAGAGGTTTAAACAATGGCTTGTAATAAAACTGATGCCATAATATGTAATCAGAAGGTTTGACATGCCTAATGCAGCATTCATATGTAAAATGTCTGCAGCGGAAACATCCCAGCCCTCTAATTTAAGTCTTTGTTCAGAAATGCAACCTTGGGCCAGGTACCTGTGATCATCTGCTGAAGTCCCTGTCAAAGAATGGAGACAGATTTTCATGGAAATGACACAGAAGTCAGACTGGCTCCATGCAGGCAGAAGCTCTCTGGAGCCCACAGGAAGGGGGAAGGCAAGCTCTGCTTGAGCCTGTTAGTAAGCACATAATTGCCACACGACTGCATGGGGAAATTTTGAAATTTATCTCAGTTATCCTGCCTGTTTCTCCGCTAACTAAACCACTCCACGCGGTTCCTGTATGATATCACAGACATTTACTGCATCATTTGATGTCTTCCTAATGTTAGAAATATCCCACAGACACTCACCCACAATTTTCCTAAATGAAAGCAGGAGGTCAGAAGTCATCCGTGCATTTAAGCCCGTTTTACTGGATTAAAAACCCAGGGCGGCCACAGTCTGGGTCTCCATAAGCTCCTGGGGAAGGTGACACGGACACGAGCCAGGGTCTAGCGCCGGCAGTGAACCGCCAGGCTGACCCAGGCGTGGGAGGGCAGGGACCACGGGGTCGCACAGGGACGGGCAGGACGACACAGCCTGGGCCGGGGGCGGCGAGGGGAGCCGCGGGCGGAGAGCGGCACGCCAGGAGCAGAGCAGGACAAGGCGGAGGCAGAGGAGCTGCGGGCCGGCTGCAGAGCTGCGGGCGGCAGAGGGCCGGCGCGGCAGCCGGGCAGGAAGGGCCAGCTGCCGCCCAGAGCCCAGGCAGCATCCCTGCTGGCGGTGCTGAGCTCATCTGAGAGCTCTGTGCACGCATCCTCTCGGGGACGAGGTCCATTAGCATCCACCCAAGCCATTTCAAAACATCCCGGTTACGGAGCGTCTCTCTCTCTCTCGTTAGGTAGTGGCGAGTCCAGGCGCCGCATGCACCGCAAGCATCACCGCAGTATAAGCATCAGAAAGCAAAGTGAGGTGTTCAAAGTCCAGAATAAAAGACGCCGTTCAGAATTTATAAATTATTTGTGTCTTTGGCTTAAGGCTGCAAGCTTTGATCAAATGTTAACTATAATAAGCAAGTGCTTGAGAAGCACCATAAACTGTATTAAAAAAAAAAAAAAAAGGCAACAAAACCCCATCTCATAGTCAGTAGCAATTCTCTTGTATTTTAATCTACACAAGATTACTAAAATCAGCGAATACCAAAAAGGGATCGGTACCTGCTTTGTAAGTCGTTTAGGTGCAATTTGCCTACATAATGGGTGGCTGATGAGACAGTGATGATCCTAGCGTTGTGACTGTGCGTTCCTGATTGCTTCAGCGTATCCAAGAGGAGGTTAGTCAACAGGAAGTGCCCCAAGTAGTTCAAGCCGAAGTGCTCCTCAAACCCATCCTCCGTCTTCCTTTCAGGGACCAGCATCACCCCAGCTGGAGGAAAAAGTAGAGGTAAAACCTGTTGATTTATTTCAGAGGAGCAGCAATCTCTAGAAGGAGTACGGATCTCCGGCTGCAGAGGGTAAACATAGCATTCAGAGCAGTGAGTGACTGGTGCTAGCATGTAAAGTCGACACTGATTGATTCCTGACAAGAAAAATGTCTAAACCCTCACTTTGGTTTCTTTATCCAGATAACATGCTGATTGACTCTCTCTCCCTCCCTGCTGGACTGTGAGTCCATTTGTGAAAAGTGTTTTCAAGAGGTGGGAGCTGGGCGATCCCAGCAACATTCCCTCCATCAAAGCTCTGAGCAGTGGAGACAAGACCAGGCTAAGCAGCAAACCTGCCCTCCCAGCCAGCTTTCTCCTGGGTCCTGGCTGGAGTTTAAAGCTCTGGTGAGTCTACAGCTGAAATCTGCAACTTCTCTCTCACTGGTGTGGCTGAGAACAGATGTAGTAAATTTACCCAATATATCTTAATTACCATGCTTACAAGCAGCTGCATATTGAAATTAGGTTTTCAATGCTTATTTTGGCAATATTTTTGCATAAATTTCCACAAACCACAATTTTCAAACTCAGTGTCTAAAATAAGTATCCACATCCCCATCATGCGATGTTGATTTCAGCATCTTGCAGAGAATTCTGAGCTCATGCATAAATTATATCATGTATTGAGGCTGTGTGACAGATAGTTACCCTGCTCGGTCATAGCATTAACTTGAATGCTATAAATTTTTCTTACTTTATTAAAATTTAATTACTGTACCAGTGGACATGACCTTTGTCATTTAAATGTAGATGGACATAACTCATGGAGAATCCTGTTATAGGATGCTTCTCTCTAACACCCATAAATATGATGTAGCAGAAAGGCCTCCTCTGCACACAAGACATGAGAGAGTGTCAGCTTAATCCTCATGCTACTTCATGTGCCCACTAAAAAGCCTTTAACATCCCATTTCCTGATGTCAGCCTGACCTGACGATTGCACATTAAATGACCATTTTAAATTGCACGTGCTGTGCATCTGCGTTGTTGCTTTGGGGGTTCCTGCCACCTGACAGCCCTGCTTTGTTGCTTCCTCTTGGGCCAAAGGAGAGATATTTTTGGAATCTTTTTTAGTATGGAAAACACCCATAGGGATTCACCTATGGCTTCCTGCTTTTTAATGGAGCAACTGGAGAAGAAGTGAAAGGGGAAGAAACTCAAGAAGTCCACAAAGAAAACAAAAAGGTTGGGTGGAACACAGCATACCTGCAAATGGAAAACTTAAGACTGAACATGAGCGATGCTGACTGGTGGTACAGTGAAAGAAACACAACACAAATTACATGATGAGGCTCCACAAAAACTTTGATTTGCATCTCCCTATGTCATTTACTTCTGTAAACTCTGTATAATCACATCTGTAACAGTGGCTGGGACTGAGAACTGCTGTGAATGTTATGGACAGATGCAAATGCGACACAAGCCCAGCTGTGACTTTTTCTTGTTTTCTGGGAAGCAGGAAAGGATGGGAATGGCTTGGGGATGGAACAAACCCTAAGCTCCCAGACTAAGTCTCAGCCTGCTACAGTGCAAGTTTTAGCACAGACAAAGCACAGCATGAGCTGTTGGAGGGCACATGGAAACATTGCTGCACCTCTGAGCACCAGGGCTAGTACAAGGAAAAAATTTGCATATCTCTGAGGCTATCATGCCCTCCAAAGCTCTGACACTTGGAAAAGGTGAAAGGCAGCAATTTGCCAGAGTTCTGTTTGCAGCAACACAGGTAAAATACAAGCCCGAGAAAGGCAGCCAATATAAAAGAGCCCTGGCACAGCAACACTGATCTGCATGCCAAATGCTGCTTCTGCATCTGCTGGGATTGCTGCAGGGCTTGAAACAGGACCCCTCCATGCACGGACACACTTCTGTCGGTTGAGTCAGATGGACGGATGGAGAAATTTGTCCTGTGTCAGACAGAAGTGTGTTCGGCAGCTGCTACAGCCATTCAGCTTTGCATCATGAACAGCAGGCAAACCCAGGGAGGCAAACCCAGGGAGGCTGCCATCGCTTACATTAGCCCCGAGGATGCCTGTGCCACTGCAACTTCACCCTCGACCTCCAGAGAGGCACAGGATTTCAAGAACACATAGAGGCTTTGCCCTCTACCCCAATTAGTCTCCACCATCTGTGCTCTACATCCTGGAAGTAAAAAAAAAAAAAAACAAAACAAAACAACAGATCTGAGCTCAGGTCAGGAGACAGAAAAAATTTCACTTATGCATTGCACAACTGTAAAGATACATGCTCATTCTTCCAAAGCATCCCCTGAATAGAAATTCTGGTCAAGTCTTTGAGCAGGCACAATCACCTCTGCCTGCATCTGATGCTACTACAATTCCCTTTCTGTCTTCAAGAGCTGCTCAAATAATGTTAAGCCAAAGCACCTTTGAACGACTTTTTTTTTTTGTTGTTTTTTTAAAGGCTCCCATCTTTCAGGTAGTTCATATCAAGGCTGTCAAAAAAATCTTGCCCTGTAGTCTGAGGGCAGTTTCTCTTATTTGAGGAAAAGCCATTTTTAATTTACTGAAAGTGAGCATACAAAGGAATACCCAACAGGCAACTGAACCTGTCTCCTTCCTTAACAAAAGGGAAAACCTTGTAAGTGTAGCAGCAAGCTCTTTTTCTTAAATTATTAACTACCTAACATTCAGTAGATACTAAAAGTGGCATGCTATTGATTTTCTCCTGTCCAGCTTTACTTAAGGGTCCCAAATGTTAACTCAAAAATGAAAGCTGGTTCTACTTTTAATTCTTTGAATTGATCCAATACTACTCAAAACATTAACAAATGCCTTATCTTTTCACTGTAAACTAAGAATGACTGTGCTTTTTCTTCCAATATGGAATCCAAATAACTCAGTATCTTTCTGTTTTTAATTATCAATAGTCAGCCTTATAATTTTTCAGAGTGTATGTGAAATTGGAAGGGGCAGCATGCAAACAATTAATGCCAAACACCTCAGTTCTGATATAACCTTCTTATATGTTTTCCCCTTGATTTAGCTGGATTGTCTCCAGAAGATTCAGTTTTAAAATATCACTGATAATATCATGGCATAAGTAATTAATTAATAAGTAAACTGAACATAAGCTTCTACTTTTGTAATTGATTAGCTGTTGCTGAAATATTCTGACAAAAGACTGATAGTATGGGAACAAAAACTGACTAAACAAAACATGGATGTGTGATTTTGCAGAGGTAGTAATACATTAGAATAAGGAAAATATTTTTCTGCAGAACTATGCTGAACAACTGTTCTTATAGATATAGTAATACATTCCAGTATGATGCAGCTCTGCATTTATTGTAATATGTTCAAATTATACACATTTTTAATTAGATTTAATGAATAACAAAAATATATTATTTTTCCATTCTATGATGAGGCAATCAATAATTGTATTTCTCACTCAAAGAATGAATACACTTCAAGAGAGCTGTCTTTGTAATCAGGAATTTATGATGATTTTCTATAAAAGTTTGTAATGAAACTCTTGGTTTCTGATCCATCTTATGTAATTTAAAGAACAAAATGGATCTGATACTGCACGTAGCATAACAAAAAATTTTATATTAGTTGTAAATATTATAGGCCATACTGCAGACATACCCCATTTTAATTGAATTATACAGGAGAATTTGCACTATGCTTGCTCATACTGCAGATGATGACAAATATTGCTCTAACTCCCATACCTCCCACTGCAAAGACGTCCTCCATCTCCATTATAAAATGTGTTTTAAGAGCTATAAAAATACAAGTATTTCACTCATCTGGGTTTATTTACAGTGAGCTACTTGGAGATTTTTAAAGTCAGTGCTCTCAAACTCACTACAAAAGAAAAATTTTAAATCTCTTTTTCAAGTACAGAATAACATGTCTGCCTTCCCAGCCAGGCTCACAGGAGAGGGGTTGGAGGCAGATCCCCCTCACACAAGTTCTTTTATCTCCAGACAGCCAAAGGCTGGGCAGATAAAGTAATAGGTCAGCCACAAACACACAAAACACCTTCACAGCAGGAGAGGAACCTTTATAATCACATTCACCCAATTCTTGCTATTTACAAGGAAGAGACACATATTTTACCAAAAAGATTCCCAAGGGGAAAAATTAGGAGACAGTTACTTCCAGTAAAAGCACAAAGCCCTTCCTCCATACAGGCTTTGCACTGTCTGAGCTGATGCCTTTAGCAGCATTTCCAACCTCACGAGGGCATCCACACAGGGCAGTGCACCCCTGCTTCACAGAACGTCAGAACTGCTCTGTTCTGCACACCCATGCAATGAAACACCTCTGGGTGTATCTACATGTAAAATAGCATAGCCCACTTCTCACCTGAACAGAAGAACCATACAGCAGCCCTTAGCCCTGGCTAAGCTGCCTGTACCAGACTGCTTGTTCCACCTTGTTCCATTGGGCTGTGCAATCCCAGAGTACACCTGCCCCGTGGCTTTCTCCTGGCTAGTGAGCAACAAGAACATAAAATGCCTTATTGTAAGAATTGCTCCCAGAAGTGCTTACTGGAGGCACAGCTGTGCCCACATGACCGCTTTTTACAGGTACTGCTTCTTACTGCCTCGTCCGGGCTGAAGAGCAATGGATTTACAGCACTGCTCTAAAAGCTGTGACACGGCTGCTTTCTAAGCCACATCCCTAATCCAGAGACCAGTGCTACAGGTAGGCCACATGCTTCTTGGTATCCCAGGAATGTGTTCTGAATCTCAGCAGGACCACACATAGAAGCCAGATTAACAGTGCATGAGAACTGAAAAGATAAAAATCTTAACTGTTTAGAAGAAAAATACAAAAACACAGGTGAAACTTGGTGCAGATTCCCAATGTTACTGTCTTCCTCCCTGTCTCCCCAGAGGGAGCTCAGACTCTTGCATTTCCTAATGTATTTTTGAGTTTTTATATGTGTATATGCAATTTTCCAAAGCCAAATGGGAGGAAAATGAAGCAAAGCAAGGACTTTTACCCTATGGTATAACAATGACACCTGGATGACACACAGATACCACACCAATGCATTTGACCTTTGGGGAGATGCAGACACCTGTTAGTCTGTCTGGCATCACTGCTGGAACAATGCCCTGTGCATGGACCTTTCCTGGAAGGTACTGGCCACTGTGAAAACAGGTTTGATAAAGGAAAGGGACCAAGCCTGGGCTTGTGGAGAAGAACTATCTCCAGAGGATTGGGTCTCTCCTGCCTCATCCCAACACAACTTCTCCATAAGAGTTTGCCAGAGCCTCTGCTCCAGCACTGAACAAGTTCCCATGGGCTCTCACCTCCAGCTCTCTACCCTCAAGATGCTCTGCACCACCCATTGCCTTTTCTGATTAACTTTCCTGACAGCTTCCCCAGTTCCCTGTGCCAGGCAAAATGCATGGCCATGGTGAACCAAAGACAGTGTTCTGCTTCCCAGCCTCCCCTCCTCCCTTACCACCACAATCCAGTAATCCCTTGCTGATCTCATCAAGGAACTGCATGTGTTCAGGAAGGAGGGGAGAGGCTCAGCTCCAGACATACATATCAGCTCCATCTACCTCTCTGCTTCCCCGTAAACAGTAAGTTTCTTCTCTTACCCAGCCACTGTAGCTCCTTTGTGTCTCAATCCCACATCACACACCTGCAAGCATCTGCCTGTCACACAGCTGGCTCACCCTACCCTCCCTGCTGAGGCTGATGCTTGTTTCCTCCTGGAGCCATGATCAGGGCCTCTGAGGCTTCTCCCAGCTTTTCCATCCCTGCTTCAGTATCAACCAGATGTAACTAAGTTACAAGTGTCCCCCCCCATCGAGCAGGAGAGAGGTTCCAATTCCTTCTCCACCAGAGTGATAATTCTCATCTCTGTTAAATATCAGTAAACTTGCAAGTAAGAGATCTGTCAAGAGTGCCTTCATAGAGAAAAGATTCAATCACTTAGTACCCAACACAGACTCCAGTCCTCAAGGACTTGATCCTTGTGAATTATATGGTGTCTACACATTTCCAGCCTCTGACTGAGACATCTCCTACAGTTCAGACGTGCCTAATGACTCCATCCTCACTACCCACCCCAGCTCACCATCAGTACTTGCTCTCTTATTAATTTTCTGATATTTAACAAGAATATATGCTATGTGCTTAGTTTAATTCTCTATAAAAGTATTTTAATCAGAAAATTCAGATGTTTTGCAATCAAGGTTTCTGTCATACCGATGGTTCCCAGCTAACTGTCCTGTTCCTCCCACCCATCAACTATTCACAGTTTATTTTTCATGGGACAGCAACTTTTCACAGAGATCATGGAAGACTGAGGCTACCAGTCTGGACAGTGGAGAGACTGGAGGAGCCTGAAATGAGACCCAGTGCCCATCTCCACCCAGCTCAGAGGCAGCCAGGAAGAGCAGATAGGATGCTGGTGCCCAGTCTCAGTGCTGGTGCATTTGCCTGCACGCAGCAACTCCCACCATGGCTAAGGGTTGTGATTTGGGCAGAAAGACTTTCTCAGGCTTGACTTGGGACATACTTGGTGTAGGCAAAATATTCAGAGAGGAACACATAAAAGGTGGCTCACAAAGTGCAGTGCTTAGCAGGCTTCTGACTTGACCCATCAGGGGAATATTCCATATGTGGCAAAAGATGCAGCCACCACTGACACAAAGGCAAGATCTTGTCTGCATTCAATTCCTCTCTGTGTGATAATGCCATGGCCTTTATGAAAAGCCTTGCCATAATTTCTGACATTAAAAAAAAAAAAAAAAACAAAAACTCCCAAGATGTTTGTCTAATCATTGCTGGAAACAGATAAACTGTTCTATCTGGTATTACAAAATAAAATAAAGAAAAAAAAGTCAGCCCTAAGGCAAATAATTGGCATGGAAACTCTTAGCCCAAACACTAAAGTTTGGCAAAGTAGTAAGGAATTGAAAACTGAGTAATGTCTGCTGCTGGTGCTCCCAGACCCACCTATAATGTTCACAAGGGAGACGTGCACTGTATTAACTGCGCCAAAGAAGATAAAACAATGTGTCTTTCCAGAAAAAAAAATCAGTTCTTAGTTTCTCAGTACGTTAAAGAGAAGAATAGCAAAAAATACAGACAATCCACATTCAAGGACTGTGAGAACAACAACCAAATCTTGGTAGGTTCAGAACATGACCAAACTGGCTGTAATACCTCCGTAAGAACAGATTCACATTCTGAATCAAGGTCACACTGTTACACGTGAACACAGCACAAGCTAGATCCTTGGAAAATGTGTCAGTTAAAAAAAGTAAATACATTCCATAACCAAGGTTTGATTTTACACTAAAATAAATCAGAGCATTCCTAATTAGGTCTGGTTCAAAAAAAAAAAAAAAAAAACAAACGCTGTGTTTCCTAAAAATATGATCAGTAACTGTTTGGTTATTTGAATTGGTACAACGGTGAGTTAGCCCACTCACAATCAGAAAATAGGAAAGTCAGTCACAGCTTTCTAATTCAATAGGATATTCTCTCAGAAGTAAAATATCTCAGTTTGCAATTTGTATAAAAATATTTTTACCTAAAAGCTATGAAAGGATTAAGTAAAAATAAAACACGGCTCACTCCTGCCTTTCAGAAAAGCCAATGGCAAATGTTCCACACACTTAAGTAGAACTGGTTGGGTTTCCTAATCCATCAATAGCTGAATTTTGTATCTGTCTTCCACTGATAAAATGTTCACATTCAAGACATAAAAGCAAATGGGTCAAAAACCTGCAGCATGTGGAGCCTGAGATATTTCCCCTGTCACAAAGTGTTTGATATCACAGACAGAAAAAAAAAAAGCTTTGGAAATAATCAGAAAGATAATATCAAACAAAAGTCAGGATTTTCATGAATGAAATCCTTACTCTTTGAAAGCCAGAAGAGTCTAAGGTTACCCTCTAACTTATTAGTTCTTCCAATAAAAAATAAACCTTTTATAGGAAATCTGACATTTTCTTATAAGATACATATAATTCTGGCAGACAAAAGTGCTATCCAAGTATAACAAAATCTCTAGCTGACAACTGCTGCTAAAAGTCCATACGCCAGATAAACATGGGCATTGCACAGCCCTCATTTGCTGTGAATGAGCCAGGCTGGATACTGCCAGCAGTGTCATGGTGCTCTGACACATGTGCCCAGACAAGTTACTCACTATACTCAAGGCATCTAATACCTGTGAAGAGAAGTGTGTGAGCAGCCAGCCAGCCTCCCCACAGTCAGCTCTCCTAAAAGATCATCTCTTCTGAAAAATCTGAGAAGATGGCACCTGTCATGCACTGAACTTCATAAAAAAATAAATATGGCTCTGGGAGCCTCTTCTCATTTTAGAACATGTTAACACTGTATGTTAAGGTCCTTATAAATCTTCCTCATGAATTTTCCCACCATACATGGAAGATCCATTGTAAACCAATCCCTCCACCACCTCAAATTAGCTTTTCCAGGTAAAACCATTCCCAAAGGCCCAGCTCTCCCGTGATGTCTAGTACTTATCATCCATTACATGCAGGTAAAGGCTATTTACTCTTCTGCTCATCCCCTTCTCTTTTTGTCCCTATCCCTCTATAGCTTTTCCATCACAGCTTTGCTTGGATATTGCTCTAATTTTTCTTCGAGGAAGGATAAAGATGAAACATGATGTTGTAAGCAAGACACTGGAAGAACTTTAATGAGATATCATATCCTGAGTTCACCACAGCTTTCCTGTGTGGCTGGAAGAGAAGCATTAATTTCAATGAAATCCAAGTTTCACTGGAGTAACAGCAACCCTCCTCACTAACTTTCCCTCAAGGCCTTTTCCAGTGAATTTCCACATCTCTGAGGTTTCTTTCCTTTTCATCAGAGCAGTCAGTGTAGCCTGCAGCTGCTACAGGCAAGGGAGCTCTTACCTAATCCAGTGGGACAGTATCTTTTCATAGATCCTACTGTGATAATTTCAAACAATTTAACTATTAGTAAATTCAACTTATAAGTAGGTATGTATAGAATTGTTTGCATTTGATACATGCCCTTGTTCCCAGCCCTCAAATTTCACTTTTTTTCTGAAGATCTGATCCTGCAAATACTCAAATGCAGGAATAATTTAATATATGATCAACCATGACAGCATCTATGGGACTATTCAAAGCACTCCTGGCAAAGGATTATGGCTGACCTGCACGTGGCTGGATTGTGTGTAGGTAATGCAAGGAAATATATATATTCCATATACTCAGCTACTGATACAGCTTTTAAAGTGCTCTAGAAACTGAAGAGGCAAGCTTATACAGACTTATTCATTCTATCAAGAGACTGATAATTTCTCAGATGATACACAAAGTACCAAATATGATCATCTGAATTAGCTAGCAGTTCAGGAATATTGATTTTAAATTGGCTTAGATAGGCTTCAACCTGAAATATATTAACTGTAATCTGCCTGCAATAGGCTAATAATAGCCTGAAATCTCTAAACTGGCATTTTGTTGTTAATGAGTTAGACAGTGAATGTTTGGCATCCAGAGTTATTCTGGTGTCCCCAAATATCTTGTGATTTTTGTGTTGGCTCTGTTGGTTTCAAGATCATTAGGTACTGTAAACAACATACAGGCAAACACATTAACTACAATGTGCTATGAAAGAGTTCTAGCACACAGAGGAAATGACTGCCTTCAAGGCTAGAAAAAAAATATCTCTGGCATGAAACAGTGACTGCTAGTCATGGAATTTTACAAAGTATTTTAGTATCTGTCCCTTTTTCAACCACAAGAAGACAGCAGACTGACTAATGCATTTTAACAGCAATGCCATTTTTAGGAATATATTAAATAATTAACACTAATGTACATGCTGTAATTTGCTAAATGTTTTTCAGCTGTACAGAGACACAGTTCTTTCCAAAACAAAACTAAAAATTAGCACCCAAATGCTAATTATCAGCCTAGAAGACACATTCTTCTGACCTTCTGTCAGATAAAGCTTTCTTCACTGCTTGTGCTGCATCCCTCTTTCTGTGGCTTACAGTTCAACCATTTAGCTCACTTCTTGTTTTCTACAGAAAATGAATTTGTTTTCTATGTCATAGCATTTTTCTCTTTTTAGCATTAGCACATTATATTTTTTAAAAAGTTTATATAATACTCTATTTGCGTTTTTAATATGTTTTGTTTATTTTAAAAACCAAGAGCTGAGCCTGCACATTACTGATGCAGAAAGCATAGTAATGGAAAAACAAGCCCTTATTTGTCAGCTGAAATAATGCGTGCATTCAACCAAATTTTTCCTTTTAAATTAGAAATTAGAAAGTTAAATGTACATGCTAAAATAACCTATAACAAAAAGAGGAGGTGACTATTGCTCTAATCTCCATTTAGCTGGATACCTAAACCATGATTATTTTGGGACCTGGATGTTTAGCTCTAGGAGAATACTTTGAAACTCAGGATTTTAGTATTAATTTAATTTCCAACTAAATCCTTGAGTTAGGTAAGGGATAGAGAGCAAGTGATGAAGAGACATTTAAAAAAAAAATCACCAGTGACCTTAAAAACTGCTGAATTTTATAACAATCTTAGGTCAGACATGTAGTATTGATTAATTATTTAGGACAGTAATTCACATTAAAAGGAATTTACATTCTCTTGTCTTTAATAATATTTTAATGTTAATTTCATAGCTTGCATTCTTGTAAAATGTTGGAACTTTCATCAAGTCATCTTCAAATGTTTGCCTTTTTGGCTTTTGACATGTTTGCACAAGTCCTCAATGAATATCATACATCTTCACATGCATACGGGATACATATCCATGGAGATAATATGTGGAAAGTTCACTAACATATACACATGATTATATCCATCAATTTAAAAGATTTAGATTTGAGGAATTAAATAATACTAGTATATAGTGCAAAAAATTCAGTGTAACAGTTCTTGCATTTTTACACTAAATGTAACAGAAGAGTACGGCCCTGATAATAAAATGCTTGATCCTATGAAGGTAGAAATAAAAAAATTTACTAGCTTGCTGACAGTTTGATTCAGAAGTCATGGGATGCATATGAAGTCTGATTTTCAAAACCTATGGGAAAGGCAGTGGAACGGGCAACTGTGATGAGGCTTTTGAGAGAGTAGTGCTTCCAGCTCTGCAGCCCATGATGGCCTGAATCTTCCTCCTTAGTGCATTGAAACAAACAAACAAACAAAAAAGAGGAAAGAGGAAGGGAAAGGGGAAAAAAAAAAAGCCAACCAGATAGCCCAAATGTCAGAGCATTGTCTTGATTGTGCTCAGTACTGGTGGTTTTTGCATCAGGCCACTTCTCTATAAGGTATGTCCATTTTCCTCTTATGTAGCAAGGAAACATTTGGGCTTTCACTATGAAACAAAAGTTACTAGTGAAAGTGCACTTTCGCTAGTAACAAAACTAAATGTTACAGATTATTTACAAAAGCAAATAAAAAGGACCATAAAAAAAAAAAGAAAAAATATGCGGGAAAGAGCATTCAGAAGTAGAGTCCTTGCTAGGCAATGGCCAGAGACTAACCTAATTCTCTGGTATTCTTTACCTGTGCTTTGGACATGATTCTGTTAAGACAAAAAAATGACTTGGACTATTCATTTCATTGTAGATTCTAAAAGGATTTTATCAAACAACAGATTTCTCTTGCCAACTGTATTTGGTAAAAAAGCATAAGTGAAATCAAATGGCTTTCTTGCAAGTTACATAGACTGAAGCAGGCAAATTTTAGTTTCAAACTCCATTCTTAAAAGAAGTTTTGAGCTCACACTCTTTGGTCTTATAACATATTAAGAACATTAGGAGATCCATTTTCATACAACTTTGTTTCTTGGATAAGAAAACACATTTAATTTTCATCCAACCCAATTCAGCAGCAGCTAGAGCAGGAAAAAATCCTATGTTGCAGAGGGCTTCCCAGTTGCTTCAGCCTCATAATTTTACCCCCAACTGGCCTCCCCCCTCAACAGCCCCTGCTGAAAATGCTGGCTTTGCTCATGCTGAAAACTAGTGCAGGGTAGGGGATGCCTGATGGGTACACACAATTAAAAACCCCTTTTCCCATAAAATGCTGTTTTTTCAAATAGCGTTGTTCGCATCTGTGTAGCAATTTTTATTCTGCATGTTTAAAAGTAAATCTGGAAAGACTTTGTAACTAGGCTTAAATACTCACTAATTAACTATAACTATAACTAGGCCTATATATCCACCTCTAATTATTGCATGATTAAAATAATAATGGTAGGCTTTTTTGACTAATCAAAGAAAAATGAATGTTTAACTGAACATTTCACAAATGTTTCATATCAATCAGCAAATAAAATACGCTTGAATTTTTATTGCAGTATTTACTTGTGTTATTGAGAGCTCTTTAAGGCATCAATGAATATAACAAACCCATTTATTTACAGCATATTTGCTCTCACTAGGATGGAAATATGCACAGGAAAACAGAAAATGTTCTCTGCGATGTCTTAATAGAAAAATATGTAAATAGTTGGGAAAACAAGAACAGCAGCATATAACAACAGCAAGCTTCTAAAAGAAACCTAAATTGTTGCTGGCAGGTTTTTCCTCTATTTGAATAGACAGGTGAAAATTCCCCTTTAGGACAGTGCATGCAGAGCATGCATGGTTTCTGAAAGAAAATTATTGTACAGGCTGACTTCCAAAAATACTGTGGCTACAATACAAGATTAGATAGCAATATGTTAATAACAAATCCCTAAAAATAATTAGATTCATTTGATAATTGTATGAATGCAAGATAAATATTGTCCTTTTATTTGTGCTCTGACCACTGAGGATGCAGTTTTATAAACAGCTTTCCAGTAGCACCTGGATCTATGCAGTGATTTCTCTGAGGCTGCTGGATTATTTGCCAGATTATATTTCAGATGGATTAAACCCCCAGCCAAGATCATCAATCACCCACAGTAAACAAGTGTTTATACAGGGACAAACATAAGGGGAGAAAAAGAAAATAAAGGTGAAAAGACAATTTTTCTACTGGCATAAAGTACAGCTTCTCTTTCCTTTCTTATTTTTCTTAGAGATGCTCAGATTCCTGTATAATTGCATTCTTTTTAGTCCTGGAGAGCTAAAAAATCACCGCAAAGGAACCAGACTTGCAATAACAACATGAGCAGGCGTGGCAATTGAAGTGTTCAGACTCCTCACTTAACAATCTCTCAAAAAAATGCAATTTAACTCTAGAAAGACATACCAGTTAATGCAGCCTTATGGTAACCTGCTGTATAGTTCAGATAATCTCTTTGAAATCTGAAGTGATAGACAAGACCTCCATTTGTCACATCTTCCCCTGCAGATATGTGAAAAAAAAACCAAACACCAGAACTCACCATTATTCACCAGGACATGGAGTGGACAATTCTTTGCTCTAAACTGCTGCACAAATTGCCGTATAGACTTCATGGAAGCCAAATCACAGTATAAAAACTCCACTGGGAGAGAAGAGGAGATAAAAACAGAGTTAAGTCAGTTACAATGATATAAAAACAGACATCAACGAGGACTCCTGTGATAACGTCACTACTAGAGTAAAAGTTTTAAAAACTTTTCAAAATCATGGGTGAAGCTGGTCTCAGGTTCTTCCTTTCTCCTTCTTCCCTTCATTTCTATTTTTAAAATATTGATTCTTCACAGAGCAAGTAGGGGAAAAGTGGCTGTCAGGAGGTGAAGGAGGGCATCAAATGAAGGAAATATGCACCAGCCCTACTGTTCTTGCTACTGCTACCATTTAGAGAGAGGAGCTACAGTGCTGCAGCACCGAGATGATCAGGACATGGCAGCTGGAAATCAAATGGGGAGAGGAGAAGACACATCAGACACTAAATTTTCCCTGTGTTCCTGGTGCAAATATGCTGTCCTTTGTTTTTTCCCAGATTATCTGCTAAGTACCTGTGGTTGGAATAGTTTATAAAACAAAGCTTTATTGCCAGTAGGAGAGACAAGCAGCAGCACACCCTGAACACAGCAACTCCACTGATCACTAAAAGCAAATAGAGCATTATTAGAAATGCCGTGGCTCCTATAGGCATCCAGGGACATTTGGTATCCAGGTCACCTGGGAGCAATAACCAGCCATGAAAATCCCATTTAAATGTGGGTAAGAGTCTTGCTGACCCTTGGCTTTGGCAATGGCAGTGGGATTTGAGAGGAACATAGCTCACATGGATATTGTGGGTGGCATCCTGCCTACGCTGCTGATGTCAGTCAAAGGGCAGGGTGGCAAGGGGCTGGAAATCTGACTGCACCAATGAGACTGCTCAAGGGGCAGGGTGTCGGTGTGTCAAAATATATTTGATACCAGTATATATTTATTGACAAGTAAGCACATATCAAACAGGTATCCATCCTCTTGTCCAAAGTGTTACTCAGCCATTGACCTGCACTAGAATGCTAGAAAATTAATTAGTCAAAATAAAAAATATTACTTAAATCCCCCAGAAGCTTTAAACCCATCAGATCTTAAAATTCTCCTACTACAGTTGTTCAGCTTTCAACCCCAGGCTCTCACATCACTGCCTCATCGATTGCCTTGCCTTGCATGAAGCCATGACCAGAGTTATGAGCCCCCAAGCTATTAAAAACAGGACCACACTCCCAGTACTAAAAGTGATTTCAGCATTTATTGTAATAAAAAAGAAAGGCCTAAAGCAAGGAAGCCCGCAGGCTGAGCAGGAGCATTCCCGTCGAGGATGCTGCAGCGCCAGAGCTGGGTCTTCTGAGCAGCAATGTCCCCGATGTTCCAGGTGGAGCAGCGGGGCTTCAGTGTGTCAGAAGCCCCCTTTTTATCCTGTTTTTTGTCCGTTTGGATCGGTTTCTTTTTGGATCCTTCATTTGCATGAAGCTTTAAGGTGCTTGATTGGCCCATTACAGTTCTGTCCAGGCTGGCTCGTTTCACTTGGGGGTGGTGCACTTTACTTAGGTGTATTATGGTACGTTGAGTACTGTATTTCTGACAACTACCCCTTTAAACCCCTTTTACCATAACCAAACTAACAGTCCATGCTTAACAACTATCAACTATTTCACAATAGTTTCTAACCTATTTTAAACAATTATGAAGTGAAAAGAAGACTGCCCCCTGCCAACAGCAGTAGCTGTCCCCACACAAACAATCCAAATTCTTTAGAAGCTCTACGAAGGGGAAAAGGAAAGAAAATTATGAACTTGTCCAACTGTTTTAGCCTTTTAAAAAGTATATATTGCATGCCAGGCTTTTGGTTTGTTTCAGCATTAGCTATGTTTTAAGGAAGAATATATGATGCTCTACCACAGGTATTAGTCTCTCTTCTGGTTTCCCACTTATCACTGTGGGAACCCGAGTCAGCCAACTGTTGTCAACTCCACCCTGCCAAGACACTAGGGCTCTGAGGTGGATTTGTTTGAACCTCCTCCATAAAGCTACTTTTCCAAGGAAGAGCAAAAGGTGTTTCAAATTGAGAAAGTCAAACAACACTGAGCAACCTTCTGTGACTAGGTCCATCAGAGAGAAAGGCAAAGGCTGTACAAAGCATCTCCCCCGGTTCACTGTGTCCTTGCAGGGTGAGCCCTTGCTGTCCTGTTTCGTTTCAGTGAGCTCCCAGATTTCCCAAGATGTGGCAACCTTTGCACAGATGCTCAGACTCCACGACGGTTTTGGCCACCACATCAAAGGACTGGGGTTTTAGAGGTTCACCATGTTTTTCCCCCCTCCCTGCTGCCCTCCCTCCTCCTGGCCTCAGGGCTGCTGCCCTGTGCTCCACAGGAAGGAACAGCCACCCCCTTCCCTGAAAATGGGTTTCCTCACCTCTTCTTATGAAATAATCAGCCTTTGAAAGAAGGGGAAATTAAAGAGATACAGGTCTTCAAAAATGCCTTTCTGATAGGAGGATTAAACTACTGGATAAATAGGCTCCAGTGCAGGCTGCAATAAGAGACCTTTCCTCTTCCTCTCCTCCCTGGTCCATCAGGGATGTTCAACCTGTCCCTACCAAGGCTCTGAGCTATAATGCCTCTTGAGCTATAATGCATGTCAGTACAGTAAGAGATTAAGAAGGCCTACAGGCACAACAACAAGACAGATAAAAAAGATATTCACAACTGTTATTTAATTTCTTTCCAGGAGAAGAGTTTCTTTAGTTCTCTTAATATGAAGCTTTAATAATCCTTATCTATTTGGAACCTAGACAGTATTAGTCCTCTGAAATTGTTTTAGTGAATGTATATAAATTATTCAGTGGCCTTTTTCATTAAAAAAAACCAAACAAGAATTCTTAGATTCCACTTATAGAGTAAATACATTTTTTTCCAAGTGGCTCTAAAGTAATACCATTTCAACAACACTGTCCCATGAATAGAAGTGGACAATTTCTTGATCTCTCTGCAGACCTTTAAGCACTCAGAAATTTTCTTTAATTTCACTGCACCTGGAGATGGTAAGGAAATGTAGAAGTTATTAACTTCTGTCAGTGTTGCTCAGGCCATCATTCCTCCTGTGGCCTAGCTGCTGTATAAAACCGCATGAATGGCACTGTAATTGCTCAGATATCCAAAACCTGGTCATAATAAATTATTAATAATTAGTGTGCAACAATGAGTGGAGTGAAGACCTAGATGAAGCTTTATCCTGACTCTGCTGTTGTTCTACTTCTTCAGGCAGCTCATCAAGGAAAGAGATTAGGGAAAGCATGATCCAGTTCTTAGGAGGCAGTCACACTGCCAATGGAGGAGTCACTTTCAATACAAAAATATTTATCTTGGTACAGGAGACATTAAGCCTTCATCAGCTGTGGTATTTTGTGGCACAATGCAGGTTCCAACCACTTCTCCATCACCAGTATGGACTCTGACAACATTATAGACTATTGGATCTACATATGCAAGAAAAGCAGACCTCTAAGGACATTCACTAATCTAATTTTTAATCTCTTTCCTTATCTGACCTTGCATTGCCAACAAGAATGGTGGTTAGACAATGTGTGCCAAGAGAGTGCTTTTTAGCCTGACCAACACAGACTCAGACTTCCTGATAATTAACTTTTTGCTGCAGCTGTCTGATCTCCCCTCCCTTAATTTTCCAGTTCTGCACAACAAATGTTGTCCTTCATTATGACTGTACAGTGCCCAGACTAATGGCACACTAGGCCAAGGCTATCATTACTAAACTTATTTACTTGCTTACTTGGGAAGCATGTCATCATTTTCAGTATTTGTAAAGCACGTGCCATCAAAAGATCAGAACATGCTTCAGAAAGGAGAACAAACAAACAAACCAACCCCCAAACTTTTCTTTCTGCTCACAGGGCCAGAGTCCTTGTTGGTGCTTATGCGTGCGTGGCGGCTCTTTGCCAGGGAGGCGGATCCGCTGGCGCAGCACCGCGCTGACCGAGGTGCGGTTCCCCTCGAGAAACTGTGCCAAAACGTGGCTCCAAGCCGTGTGCTGACTCATAGGCAGGGCCTTGAGCAGAAACTCAAGTTCCTTCTTCATCCCACGGTGATTTTTTTAAATCAGTGTACTGGAGGATTACTAATTGAGAAGCTAAGAACAATGGTAAGTTTTTAGACTATTTTGAAGAATGCACAAATATACTAAGCACAACAATTTTTTCGATGCCTTAGTTAATATAGACCAATGTTTAATAATGTGAGCAAATGACCAAACTGGATTGTGAACTAGGAATGTAACTAGAATTACTTCAGGAAAGCAAGAAGGCCAATGTTTTTCCATATAAGATAGGTATGAGCAAAAAGAAGATGTGCATTAACAGCAAGAAAACTGACGCATGCCAAAATTCTTGTCTTTTACCATAATAGTGGCCTTTCTGCTTTAGAGTTTAATAATCTAATAAGTTTTCAAAACTACCTAATCCTGTTCATTTTCTGTATGCTATTAAGTACAAAAATGGAGAGTAGAAGCTACATACAGAATAAGCTACATACAGAATATCTGCAGCTAATGCTACTGAAATACTCAAATTTCTACCTCTACCCCATTTTATCTCTCCTTTTCCTGTACAACTTGCTTTCAGGTACTTCTGTAGTGACAGACGTGCCTGTATTTCTTTCTTCACACACACTGGATGTGTCCCATGTTCTTATCTAAATAAGTTTTCCAACGAAAGGAAGTATATCCATAATTGTCAGACACTGGCTAAAATTTTCACTCTTAAAAATATTTTACTATTCTTTTATTGTAATTTGATGACTCAGTTGTCAGAGAGTTATTACCTAATGAAATACAGAAGGAGCAAAATTTCCCAAAAGACAGCTAGGATTACTTATGCTATTAACCACATATGAATAGATATGTATACGATGGTGCTGCAATTGCTGCTTTCCCTAATTGCTTTCTTTCAAACATGTATCTGCCTTGTGCAGCAACTTTTCAGCCACAGGGAAGTCAGCACAATGTTTTCTGGCTGCACCTCACGAGGCCAAAACAGACCCCACAAAGCCATGCTGGGTGCCACGTGAGACACCACTGAGATCGTGTGCAGTGCTTGTTCCTGCATTTTACTCCCCTTGCTTTCTTGGTCATGGTAACTAAAATGAGAGAGCCTGAATGAGTCACATCTGGTAGCTCCTGGAGAGATTTCTGACACCCTGAGCCCCATGAAATCCAGGAGGAGGCCCAGCATTAGGAGAGCCTGACACAGCCCCTGAGTGCTCACACTCCCCTGAGCTTCCCCCTCAGGGTCAACTTCCCCATTTCTGTCTGCCTGCTTCTTCACACTATTACCACACCTTTCTTCACATCCAGAGTTCCTCTCCTTTGCTTTCCACACCAGCACAGTTGACTGTGACTGCGTATTTCCTCTGTGTCTGTATCACAGGGCATAAAAAGCATGAAATGGGAATTGCAGTCTGCTATGGAAGGAGAATTCAGAAGCAAAAAAGAATGGATAGATATTTCAGTGTACAATCAAGGATTGTAACTTCTGAGAAGTTTACTGATCATCTGAACACCGGAAAATACAATGTTTTGATTCCCTCAAAGACTACACCACTTAGGCTTGGTTTAGATCAGATTAAGATGAGATAAGGCCACCTACCAACTACCACCTTTTATGCATTCAGCTCTAACTCACCATGTTGAAATTTTTATGGACAGCTACAGCTCTGCTTCAGCAGAAATCATAAGTCAAAGTCTACTTGCTTTTACTACTTATGCCACAGAAGTTTTCTATTATGCTCCCAATGCCTTTGTGTTAAAAACATGTGCAAGGGATACATTCTAAGGAAAGCTGCAAGTCTGCACAGAACTGCAGGGAGCTGAGGACTACAAAAAGGATTGCTTTGCCTGTTCCTGCTTGCCACCCATCTATCCACTGTCTGAAGACAGCAGAAGGAAGAGTTACTTCAGCAAGGAACAAGGAATGCTTCCTAGACAAGATAATAAAAAAATGGTGTTCAGTAGTCAGGTATTCATCTTCAAAAAAGCATCTTACAGGTACATCTCATTCTGGTTTCTGTATCTCCACAGAGGGTTATACTTTGGCATTTCTCTTACAACAGCAGCAAGAAGAAATGCTGTCCTGCTCATAAACAACTGAGCATGATTCTGAGAATCTGGACCCCAGTGCCATGGGGATGTTTATCAGAAAGGACCCTTCATGAGTCAAAAACCTACCATCTGCTAGATGCTGCACTCAGAGCTAGGGAAGCTCTGTCAGCAAGGTGGCAGGTGAAAATGAAGCGCAGCAAACCACAGGAAAGATAGAGTATGAGCTGTGAGGAGAAGAAGACATAAAGCAGTACTGACTGGAGCCTACTTGCCTTTTTTCATCACTCTGTCTTTATTGCAAGTGGAAAATTCAAAAGTGGTTCTACACTGCTAACACAAACTTGTGGTTTTTCATTCTGCCAGCTGGGTATGTGCAGCAGCACACAAAGTCCCCATCTACAAAACAAAACTCCCATTAACAGACTTTTCCTACATTGTCTGGGACTCACACAGGGGCTGTGATGCAAGTTCTGCTCAGACATGCATGATGACAGAACACTGTATGCCATTCAGGACCATAAAATGCTTATTTTGAAAGGACTTCTCAGGAAACAAAACCAAACAAAATCCTTCAGGTAAACAAAGCCTGTGCCAGCCAACTGCATATTGAGAACACCAAGAGGCAGCCAACATAAATGCAACAAGCACAGTGTCTCATGATTATGCCATGCTCCTGCCTTCATGCACTTGATGACCTCTATGGCCTCCACACCACAGGCACTATATAATCTCCTCCATTCTGTACTAGCAGTCAAGATTCACAGGGGTAAAACATTAAATTGATTAAAACACAGGAATTCCTACCATGTGCAGTCCTACCCATGACACTGGTTTGTGCCTAATTCCTGTTGTGGTTATGGTGACAATTTGTAGAATTTTTTCTCCTAGTCCTTCAAATTATTATAAGCATGTGACCTTAGACCAATGCCTGCTGGGCATTTTCTAAGTTCTTCCCAGTATTATTCTCTGTCTTTTATTAGCCTGAATAATTTTGTGGCCCTTTATCAGACCACTGATCTTTCACAGACTATTAACAGAAATAATAAAGCATGGGTAACTCTAGAGCAGCTTTACTGCTCAGGCTGACACTTGTGATATATCACTGAAGAAGAAGACAAATGGAAGACATCCATCTGTCAAAGTGTGTGAGTGCAGTGGCACAGATCAAAATAGTGAGCATATTTAAAGATATACCATTTGACTACTTTTTATATTAAAAGATACACTCACAATTTAAGGCAGCCTAGTTTGTCTACAGCCTTTCAGCAGGCAAGCAAGCACTCAAATTCAGCTGCTTCTTCTCTGAGTCATCCATTCTAGCACTTCTAACTTTAAAGGCAGTATAAAGAGATGAACTTCCTGTGCCTAATGTCAGCCTTTGTAAACGGCCTCCGTGTGTCATCCTCCAGCCAGTTCAGGGAAACAAGAGCTCTGTGTCAGTCTTACAGCATAAAGAGAAATAACATCAGGCAAATATTAGAAATTAATGCTTTTTTTTTTGTTTGTTTCTTCATGAAAGTTTGAACTTTTTCTGCTCAAAGAGCTACTATAAAATAAAGGCACTTTGTGGTTTCATTTCTTAACCATAGAGATTTACCCCATTGTACTAAGATAAATGGGAGAAAACATCTTCATCTAGAAGCTGTTTTCTTTCTCAGAGTTGGAAGAGTAAAATAAAGAAAGGAATTGGCTTTCAGAAACTGAACAGTCTGCCTTAGCTACTTCCAGTTTCCACAAGAGAAGTTTGTGGCCTCGTACAGTGATCCTTTTACTTGTTACACTCAAGAAACACCCCAGTAGCTCTTGTGGACTGGTTAATCAAAATGGACAAAATTTAAGGAAAAGAACAATGTTCCAGTTCCATCGCTACCAGCAGCTCCCATTACTCCTAAAATGTCAGCTCATCACAGGAGAGACCCCTGAACAGCCTCACAAAGCACATTGCCAGAGTACTTGGACCTAACAGCAGTACAAAAGGGAGGGAGTCAGTCTGGAGCAACACAAACGCCCAAGTGTAACTCTGGTGGTTGCAGCACCAGGTAGGATGTAATTTAAACACGTTATCATTTCAGCACCGTTCATACAGGCATGGCGTGCTCTAGGTTTTCCAAAGGTGCAAGCAGTGCTTTGCTGTATATTATCTGACATTTTCTGTTCAGTGGGGCCAGAGCTTGAAAAGAAGTAAGCTGCCATCAGCTTGTCAGAAAAGTAACCTTGGGAGGCGATGGCAGAAGTGGGATCTACCTCCAGCTCTCAGGGTGAGAAAGGTTATCTCAGCTTCCCATGGGTAAAATTTCCTTCCAGTTATTCACTGGAGAGGCTTAGCTTTTTTAGAATAGCAAATATCAATAGTAGACATATCTATGAAGTTTCCTCACGTGCTTCCTCCTCATGAGTTCAGGTGCTCATCACCCAGGTTTCTGACTGTAAGGAGACAAAGTCCTCTGCTATCCTCCCCTGTTGCTATGGGAAGACTTTGTTTTCACCCCTCTGAAGAACCATGTTGGGAGCTCCTTCTGTCACCATTTTAAGTATCTATGGATGTGCCTTCAAATAAGGTGAAAGGAAATATGACTTTGGCTCTTCATAGGACCATTTAGAGCCCTGTGAAGAAATGGTGAGAAAATGCCATAGCCACATTAATCTCAGTCTGAGCCCAATATTCAGAAGGGGAAAAAAATGTGTTGCAGTGAAAATGCTTCTCATATCTGTTTCTGAGGATTGAGGAAGGCAGCCTTCCTCCTGTTAACAGCTAAGCATGCTTTCTTCCCCCCAGAAGGATCAAAACCAAAAAGTAAAATGCCCAGGTAAAATCCCTCTGCTTCACAGGGACAGAAGAGCTCACAGTGAGGATCTGAAGATTCATCATATATGGACAGAAGAGAAGATGGTTTAGAATACCTTCTTTACTAATATTACCTTCATTGCAGGGGGATTGGTCTGGATTATCTTTAAGAGTCCCTTCCAACCCAAACTATTCTCTGATTCTGTATACTTTTAGACGTATTTTTCTCTTGCTCCCTAGTGAACAGATTTTTATATTAAATTTCATTGCTCTCTTTTGTGAATTGTAGATATGGTTTTCTTTTTATTCTTCTCAGGTGGCATTTACTCCTTGGAATGGCTTAACTCTACACTGTGACTTATATCTCATTTAAAACCTAAAAATACATGGCACATATGCAATGCACACAACACATTGTCTTCTATTGACACTCTCTGTCGGGACTGAAACTCAAGTGAAGAGCTTTTTGGATGTAATACAGAGTCAAGCTGTTAATGAAGATAAAAGTCAGCAAGGCTTATACAAGATGACAAAAGGAGAATGTACTTCAGCGAAAGCTAGGAGCAGGATTCTTCCCAGAGATTATGCTGAGTCCTCAACTGATTTAAACTGGTGTAGTTTTGCCAGGTATACAGAGCTGTCATTTGTTTCCAGATTCTCAGCTCTGGATTTGCACATTCCCAATGCATCTTGGGTTGCAAAGCTTCAAAGTTAAAATATCCAATCACTTGCACAAGGATGCACACAAGCATATGAAAGAGAGATGGCAAAAAAAGTGCCAGAGACATTTTGCTGGTAGTCTTCTCCTTCAGAATATTTTATTAGATAAGTATCCTGACTACAACAAGCACCAGCACTCATTTTGAGCTGTTTCTGTCTCAACTTGCAGAATTTTTTTTCTACATGAACAGCTTACTTTTCACAATAAATTTAAATTTATTTATTTATTTATTCAAAATTATTTCTCCAAGCTAGCCAAATCCTACCAAATTCAATCCAACTTCAAATAAGATACCTTGCTCATATCTGTACACCCCTAAATCTTGATTCCTTCAACCTCCCTAATTTATTTAACTTTTATTGTGAAAGAAGCCCTCACATTCCCAATGCATACATTTTTTGAGGGAGAATTAACATGAGCTTCTGTGAAAAACAGGCTGTTCAGAAAGTGAGGGGTTTGCTAATACAGGGCCAATTACAGACACTCATAGAGCCATAATGTTTGTAGAACTGACTTTTTGTTTTAGTTGCTACAATAACAAACCTCCAAATCCAATAAGACTGCTTTTGGAGTGAAACGGCTCAGTGCTGATGATACCCCATTTCCCGCAGTAGGATTGAGCTGGGCCACTTGGTTATTGTTGGTGCAGGTCTGGCTACTGTCATGGATGTAATTGTCAAGAGATGGGAACTGACTTGTAACCTTCAGTCCTGTAAATTTTACCTGCCATTCCAGATTTAGGTATCAAATGTTTCAGTCAAAATTCAGAATGCAACAGCATGTCCTACTCTGTCATGCAGGAGTTCTTTCCATAGGCCAATATCAAGTATACACTTGGAGGTCTGAAATAAATCACTTCTAGTAGGACATTTGTTAGTCTGCCTAGATATTTCATAGATAACATCAAATTTTGATTCCTGGCCAGACTTTAATACCAGAGAATCATTAGGTGATGGCAAAACAGATCTCCCATTGGCTACATTTCCTGAAAAGAACATACATTTTCTGATAATATTTACTTACCTTTTCAAAACCACAGAAATAAAAACCTCTGGTGTGAAGAAGCATGTTTGTAATAAGCTTCGGTATTACCGCAAAAAACACCTCAGCAAATATTCTGCTTCACACCCTCTGAGGTACCACAGAGAGGCTGATAATGTCTCTGCTTTGTAGTACTTCAAGGATAGAAACCTTGCAGGGTCAAAGAAAATAAAAAAGAAGGGAATAATACTTCCAGGCTCCAGGCAAGAACAACTTGGAGTTGTCAAAAATAAAACATCTAGACATGAGAACTATCCATAAAACATATTTCGACAAAGATTACCTTCCTTTTTCCCTGAGGTTTTCTGCTTTTCCCTCTCATGTCAGTCCTAGTTCTCATGAGGCAAGCTTGAGGGGCTCTCAGATCCAGCTTCAATCCATTTTCTTTTCTTTTTGTTTCTCTTTATTTGGAGATACTCTTTGCATGGATAATCAAGTCACTGCTCCCCTGTGGCAGCAGAGGTAGCAAATGTGGCAGAGAGGAGGCAACAGGAGCAAGTAGCAGGGGTGGGGGAACTGCAAAAGGCCAGGGCTACCCTTCAGATTTAGGGCCAGGTTAATCACAGCTCACCTGGTTTCACCCAGTGGTGTGGCTGTGGCGGGATCTGTGATATTTAGATGATCCCGAGATTGTAGAAATTCTCTGTCTTTCCGCCCCGCTGCCAAAGAAGGAGTCGTAATTCGTCTGTGCTGGTTTTCAAGGTTGTTTATTTCTTCTTATCTAAAATATTTTCTCTCTGCCCTGCAGCAGGTCTGTCTTGCAGGACAGTGTGTGGGGCTCTGCCCCTCAGTGGGATGTTACAAACATTATATACCAAAAACTACGTGTGCTGTATTTACAATAACGTGCCAATACCTATCACCCATGTTGAACAGTGTGTCCCCAGCCTAAACCAACAGAAAAATGCCAACACCACAGTGAAACATGGAGGGCATGAAGAAGAAGAAAAAGGACAAGGCATGCCCCCTTTCCTCCATCTTGCCTCCTTTGAACCCCTTACCTAGAATCCTAAAATTCTACTTTTGCACCCCTGCCACACTTATTACTACTTATATCAAACACTCAGAGCTTGTAATTCATCCTGAAAGATCGAAAAATCTTTTGCATGGACAAAGATCAGAGACAGAGTCTCTCAGGGCTCCCGACCTCCTGCCAGGGTCCCAGACCTTCCAGGGCAGCCAGAGGGATGCCCTGGATTCCCACATGGCTTTGCCTCACTTCATCCCACCACACAGGTCTGCTGGTGCAGCTGCTTCTCCTGGTTCTTGCCAGCCTATACCTGGGACGTTACCTGGGTTATGGCAAGGCAATATCAATAACCTTGCATAGCAGTGCTGTCATACTTTCTCACTCCTCCAAGAATCAAGATACTTTTTCTTTTTCTTCAGCTCTGACATGAGACTCTTTCTCTTTCATGCTTAAGCAAGCTTAGGTCTGTAGAGGGCTTCAAAGATATGATTCATCTGACCTGTTTCACAAATCTAGTTTAAGATGAGATGAATCATGTGTTACAACTATTTATTCCTCTCCACAGAATGCAAAAGAAGCCTGGGGACAGTGACTCAGATTAAAACCCCTGCATCACAAATCTCAAAAGTTAGTTGATTTCAATCCTAGTGTTCAGTTTCAACTACTAATGAACAAACAGGAAAGAGGTGAAAATATCAGAGAACAGGGAATGTGTGCAGATGACTCAGTGCTATTCACCATACTCAAGCTTTGGAAAAAAAAAAAAGAGAGGGAGAACTTCCAGAAGAATCTTGCCAAAGGCTCATAGATAGCTGTAACACAAAGAAAATTCATGCTGGAAAAAGATAAGAAGTCTTGCAGGGTGTGTTTAAATTCCTCCCTTATTGTGAATGCCTCTGAAATAACTGTGACTTCACAACAGAAAATTTGAAATACTGTTGCACACTCTAATTGACAAACACATCCCAAGAGTCAAAGATGGTAAAGATAATTGTAGTGGCTGGTTTTGGTGAAATTGTGTATGTACATGCATGTAACTGTGACTGAGCTTAAGCAAAGTGCAAGACATCATAATTTTATAATAATGACACTATAGCTGTGCGTCCCAGGTGAGAACTGGCAGCTTTGCTGCTACTCTATAAATCACATACCTCTCACAGCTACTAATCTGCTGCAGAGATCTTTCAGGCTAGCAAAGCGACAGGAAAAAAAAAGTGCAGAAGAATAAAATGCTAAGAATGGAACCAGTCTCTTGATTGCTCCTTCACAGGCTGCCCTGTATACTGGAACCCACCTCCTTTCTCTTTTTATTTCTATACAAGTAGTTATTTCTTATTTTTTATGAATGTATTAGTATAAAAAAGGCTTTAGGTTTTTTTGTTTTTTTTTTTTTCTTTGAGATGGATTCATCTTTAGGAAACTTTAGATCTCTCCCCTCACCCCATCCTGTTTTCTTGCTTTGTTATTCTTCTCATCTCACCTCCCCTGCTGGTCCTCCAGAACTTTTAACATGATCACTCTAATGTGGTGTCCCTAATCAGTAATGGGGCTTTAAAGCAATTATTTTTCATAGCACTTCACTGCTAATGCTGACCTGGAATTTCAGGCAATGTCAGCCAGAGCCACTGAGCAAGGAGCCACAGGGTTCTTCTCCTCCATCTCAATGTTCAATGCTTCGGGTATTTTCATTCTTCTTGAAGGCAAACTGACTTTTGGACATCTGTATGTTTCTTGCCTTTAGAAATATGCATCCTGTCTATTGTTCAATATTGACTCATGCTGATAAGTACTTTCATTAGACATGTTGTGAAAAATCTTCCTTTTGTTAGAAAAAATAACCCTGGGAAGGCTACATCTGGCTGGAAAAGGTATATTAATTTGGGAACTATTTAGGAAAGAAACAGAGACTTTTAACTGCCTAAAACCCCCTTTCTTTTCAAGAAAAAAAAAAAAACAAACTATTTTTTCTAAATGTGCATCTTGGGCGAGGTACCAGGTGAACAAAAAGAGGATACTGAAGTCTTCCTTCTATTCAAAAATCCAACTTGTGCATGACAGTCTTTTTCCACTGCCCTTTACACCAGCTTTAGGGAAAGAACTACCTGTACATGTAGGTCTTTGCATTCCCATTCAGTCTCTGGACTTTTAGGGAGATACTTCATTAGCTAAGCTAATTTTTCAAAGGTGTTGGTGAGATAGTTCTCCGGGTCTGAATTTCTTGCCTTCAGAAAGGACACAAGGTATGGATCAATGTGTCAGTCATACTACAGTGAAGGCAGCCAAGCTTGCTGAATTGGTGAAAAGAGATGTGTAGCACAGTTAGACACATAGGAAGTGCATGAATCTATTTCTATGCACACCTGCTCTCTCCTTAGCAGGGAGGAGACCAGCATCAGAATGATCTGTCTTTTAAAAGGCAAAGTCACAGCACTGTTTTTTCTCTTTGGTGCACACCCTTCAGGGAAAAGCCTTTAAGAGAGGCGAGGGAGAAAATGGATTCTCATCTCTCTGCTTATTCCCAAGTATAACTCAATACAGTTAAAATGGATTTTCCTCCATTCTCTAACCTAAGAAAAATAAATGCAGAAAAACAAACCTCTTTTAAATTTTGCATCCTCTGCAGGGAATTAATAATGTATGAAATTATTCTTCCTATGCTTTCTGATGTATTATTGGCATTTACTCAATGAAAAAGCTAGAAATTCTCATTACCATAGACTACTATTCCTAATTCAGTGAAAACTGTGATCCTGACACTATGAAGAAAGGAATTAGAGATCTGCACCTGGCAGGATACCGGATCTGAGAACATAAAGATTTTGGATTTCTGCGTATTGATAAACTAGCATTTTTGGGGAAGATAACCTCACACACACATATTGGGGGAAAGTCGGATAATAAATTTCATTCATTTGAGCATGAGACTCTAGCAGACAACCTTTAACAGCAGGTCTGGATCTGAATGGTACTGTTTGAATACATTTTGAATTGCTGCAGAGCTCCAGATTAATAGTGCTGCAAGATCAAAAGTCTGTGATGCAAAATTTTAGTGTTGCAACTCATAACATAAAACCCACACTGCCTGCTTTCAGCTGATTCTCACCCACCAAAGTGCCTCCATAAGCCTGTGTTTATGGTTCAGCTCTACATCTGTACAAGGCTGAATTTGGCCTCCAGTGCCACAGGAGACATCATACAACCGCCCCTAGTGCTAGGAAGGGTGGTGGGTCTCCTTCCTGCCCTCCCTCTCCTATCCAGGAAAGGGCAGAGCAGATGAACTGATGCCCACTTGGGAAAACATGCCAGCTCTGCCTGGGAAAAATGGGGAGTAGGGCTGCTGTGAGACCTGGAGCAACCACACAGCCCTGGTGTCGCTTGTGCTTCCTCTGGTTACTTCATAGGAGTGACACAGATTCCCTTAGCTGTTTTTTTGGGGGGGGCATGTATAAAGCTCTGGAACAGCACATTTCTAATAGGTAAGTAGAGTGCTAATTTAATGGTAAATTATATATTTGGGTTTGCAGCTTGGCTGCTTTGTTGTTTGGTTCTCTCAGACAACTTGGATGGCGGCCATCAGCTCTCTGAGATTTATCTCTATTTAATTTTTCCACTTTTTCAGACCTTTGGCTGTTGGTAATTCAATTTCTGGCAACTGCAGACCTTCACTCCCTATTATAAGCTACACCCCAAGGCAGACATACTGCCATCTGCACTGCAATGGTGGTGGTAGCTAGTGGATGCAGGGAGGCAAGGGTCCAGATGCCACCTGGGTTCTGAAATAGCCTTAATATACAAATGACTGTTTGGATTAGAAATATTATCTAAATCCAAATATGCACCCCTCAAAAACATTAGGGTACTCTTCCAAGGGATCACTCCACTCTGTACCCCACTTTTGCATTTTGCTTGTCCTGACAGCTTTCATGGATGAGGAAAACTATTTTCCTTTGCTCAACCTCCAAAATCATCAAAGGAGGAACTAATCCCCATCCAATCATCCATCACACACACTCACTTCACTTCCCACATCTTCCCTGATCCTCTCCTCCCAATCGCCATGCTCTCCAGAAAAAAACTTATTTTGGGAGATTTGTGTTTACACCAAATCATCAGCTGCTTCTTTCCTAAGAAATATATCTTGTTCCCAGCTACTGGCAGCAGCTCTCCACAGGTGGCAGGCACAGAGTAGTGCCACAAGGTGCTGCTGCACTGAATAGCAGGTAGACATCATCCCCTGTCCAGTAAGCCTGAAAATGATACTAACCTTGGCCTGAATTAAACTGGGATGATTATATTATATTATATTATAATCTCAAAATCTTTCTAAAAAGCTCAAAAAGATATTACCTACTGTGAGGTGGGAAGACAATTCAGGAATGCTCAGATCAGCACTCGTATAGCCAATATTTCTGACCCCCTGCATGACACAGGGCATGACCCCACACTCACTCACTCCTGAGTCAAACCTATAACTTCTCAGTGAGCTATGGCACAGCTTGATGAGCTACTAGCAAGAAACAAGGATGCTGCTGCTGCTCCATGAGCTGATTATCCTGAGATGTAGAAAGCCTGTGTGACCATGGTTACATCTTCCTGTCCTCTGATGAGAAAGGGAACTACTGTGGTTATCCTGCATGATAAACAACAGGGTGGAGAATTTCTCATGACACCAGTGGAGAATTCCTTTGTTTCCTTTTATGTATCCTTGAAAAAATATTTTAATGTACAAAGTGCAGGTTTATTGGTGTCTCCTAAGCAGAGATCCACCTGATATTATCCAGTGTTTCAGCTGTCTCTACCCAAAGGCTTCAGTATCTGTCTGATAATGAATCTCCAAACTTTCTGGACTTCCCCATGAGAATGTGAACATTCAGTTTGCTTCTTGTGGATAGGCACAGCTATCTGTAATACACATGCCACAGCCTATGTGGGCAAAAGCCCACCATACTCAGCCTTCATGTCTGTTTTAGGGCTACCTTCCCAAAGAGAATAGGTGAAGTGAGAATAGGAGAGTCAGGCTCTCTAACACCCATCTTCTGATAAACTGTTCTGAAAGTCAAGGCAAAAAAGGTAAATCAATCATGAGTATTTCCTATTTAAAAAAAAATCCATTCTTGTTCTCTAAAGACATCTTTGCTGTTGCCTCAGTGAAGTTAATGAAAATGAAACGGAAGCCTGAGCCAGAGAGAACAGAGAACAATTTAAAGACATTCGGGCAACGTGGAATTAAATTCTGCTGGAGGGCAATATTCGCTTTCCACATAATTTTGTTTTTGTGGAATAAAAGACTTGTTACAACTTGGCAATACTTTTTAAGAGATCTAAATTTCTAACAGAAAACAAACCCTTTAAGATGCTAGACTTGCATTGTTCCAAATTATTACATTCTTTAGCTCTAGACAAGATGGTTTTGATATTTTAATATCTATTTTATTAACATAAGTAAAAGTTGCATTATGTCCACATAAGGTGTGACTCAAAGCAATGATTTTATACTACTTTAATGTAGGACTGTTTTCAAAAATTTATCAAAAAACCTGTGAAAGCAATTTGTACCTCAGCAAAGATTTTCAAAAAATGAAGAAATCAAGAAGAAAAAGATTTTTAAAAGGTACTTTATTCAATATCACTCTACTTACAGAAGCAGCGGGTAAAGCACCAATATTGTCCAAACTTAGCACATTTGTATTTTATGAAGACTTTGGAACACTCGGAAAGTGAAGCACAGACTGCAGAGCCTTAAAAGACACGGCTCTAGAAAAGCCACTAGTCATGGAAAACCTTGACCTATGTATTCAGGTGAGCTAGCAAAGATTAATGTGCAATATGGTTTATATACTTGAAACACCACAAGATTAGAAAAACAATAGAAAAAGGTGAGATTGCTTTCTACAAATAGCGAGAATCCTGCAGGCCCTTGCTGCAGTTACAGTTTAGTGGGATCCCTTTGAAGCCAGAGGATAAGCTATCCTGTGTGAGAACATCAAAGTACTCAAATAATGACAGATTGGTGTGGCAAATGCTATGGCTTTCCCTTATCTGCTCACAGCTCTGCATTTCTGCAGGGCAATGTGGAGAGCATACCAACGTGCACAGGGATGGCCCGACAGATATGAATACTCGTCCGTGATGATAACAAATGGTACAATTATCAGATTCACAACAAAGAGTGGAACTGAAAAATTACTAATTCAGTGTACATATCACATTACCCAATCTACCTGAAAAGAATGCAGTGGGAAAAACTGTTATGGATTCTGAAAAAGTGTTAAAAATTTATCAGACCATGCAAAAGACATCTCCCTAACCTATGAGCCGTTTCCTGGCCGCTTACCACATTTATTGCAGCAGTCTGTGGGATCGATCCGTAAAAATGTACCATTAGCTGGGCAAGGTATTCTGTGCTATCTGAATGTTTGAGAGCTCCTTGAATCCAAGATTTCAAACAGCTTTCTAAGCAAAAGTGACAGTGTTTATCAGAAGGGTAAAATATAGGAAAATAATTACATACACTTGTAGTTAATTATTTCACTATTGAAATTCAAAAATTGATCTGAGAAAAATAATTATTAAGAACTCTTAAGAATGAAAATACAATGGTAATTTTCTAAATTAATTTAACAGTTGACTTACTTTAATTAGTGATAAATTATTTATTGCAAGTTTCTTTAATCACCTTCTATTTATGCATGGGACCCCCAATCTTGGTTGAGTTATAGAAATCACTGTAATAATAAACAATGCAAGATATTATCTAATCCTTATGGGTTTGTGTCTCTTTGTGGAAGAGACAGCAAATGGATTGGAAGACTTATTTTTATCTTACTTTATTAACTTATGTGTAAATCACCTATTTTAATTTAAAGTTAGGGAGCATGGAGTGAAGAGACCTTTTCAAATCACGGGCAGATCCACATGTCCTGTGTCATATCCCATCAAAAAATCATCAACTTCTACTTGAAATCATAATTTCACTTATCCAGCTGATGGGAAAATAACTCCTAACCTTCTAACCTTCATGGCTAGTTTACACCTCATTGGTTTTGTAAATTGCCTTTTACTATGAATGTGCTTCTACTGGTTTCATTATTTGTCCTAGTGACATATCCATGAGCAGCTTCTCGCACATTTAATTATTTTTGGACAAAACCAGCCAAGTTCACTTAGTCCTCTTTTGTTAAAGCAGACTCTCTTTACCTCAGAAAGTCTGCTCCATTTCAGTTTGAGTTCATTTTACTGAACTTGAAGACCAGGACAGCACTTTGTATTTTAGATGGAATACAATGTAAGTTGAAAATTTCCAAATTTCCTTTGGGTACCCACCACCAAATACATCTTAGGATCATTTGTCTTCTCCAGAGGTATGAAAGTCCAAACTGCTACAGATATGGCTTCTCTTTGTCACTGTTAATCATCCTAGTAACACTGAACACACAGATGTCCTCCTTTTCCTCAGCTATTTTTAGCAGATAAGCCTTGAGTTTATAGCTAAAATCTTATTTTATGTTACAGCTCAGGGAAGACTTTTGATACTAGACAGACAAAAAATTATCTCAGTATTAATATTTTGCAGCTTATTAGCACAGCGTACTTCTGCTGAATTTCATTGCACCACACAGAGCTTCATTTGAGATGATTAAATTTTAATATCAAGACGTTCAACTAAGCTATGCTGGAAAATCTGCCATTAAAATTCGTTTAAGTTTCACCACACCAATCCATGGAAAAATCAACTATGACAGGCTCAGGAAAGTTCAGTTTAAATAATGCTCTTTATACCCGTACAGAGCACATAGAAAAAGTCAGCACCAAATACCACAGCAACTTTTTAACACAATACACCTCCTTTGCTCGATCTTTAGGGGTGTATGGGAAGAAAAGTGGGAGAGCAGAAGAAAGGACAGTGCTTCGAGGTAAAGGTTTCTGATCTCATTGAATGGAAAAACACCAGATAAAACATGTCAAGAATGCAAACGAAAATGAAGACTGTTTCCACAATGTATAATGAGCTGTAGTAGTGTGAATAATAAAACTGCAGGAGTTACTTTGGCTTGAATTTTTGTTGGAAGGAGATAAATTAAACAGCAAAGTTTTGAACAACTTTTTTTCTCAAACATGTCTGGTGACCATGAGGAACTGTTAGAAAAGATAAGCATGAAGATGGTTGGAGTTTGGGGTATTATTTTTTTGGCTGGACTTGGGGCAGCAGGGGTTCCTTTTATTGGTGCTGTTTTTGGTTTTGTTGTTATTGTTGTTATTCTGGGTTTTGGCTAGATGTTTTGGGGAGGTAGATGCTTGTTTGTGGGTTTTTCTTCTATTTTTTTAAATGGTAATAATTTATTTTAAAACTTTTTTCCAGTTTTATCAACGGTACTTAGCTCTTGGAGGGCTGTGTCTCTATTTTTGACTTGCATTCTAATCCAAGGAATCAAAGTGCTCCAGACACAATGTCCCAGTCACAATCAGCAGACCTGCAGCTACTCTGGCCTGGCTGAGTTCCTGGCAAGCAAACTCCAGTTCTGGAACTATACAGCCATAAGAATAAACTTTACTTTCCTGACAGCTAACTTCTTTCATATTTTTTAATTATTCCCTCCCTCCTGTTTGATAAACCATATAAACACAAATTATATTGATTTTTAACATATTTTTGTACTCCCTTTGTCATTATTGTACATTGTCCTACCAATGTGTATGTCCTATCACAATTTCCATTAATACATAAAATCTCTTTTGAGTCATGACTTTTTTTTCTAATGTCAAATCATATCCCTCTTTACCACGTTTTTAGTTGTAACGAGAGAGGGAATCGGTGATTCAAAGCTTCTTTTCATTATTCCTTCATATTTTGCACCTGCCACACAAAGAATTGTTTTTTCCCAGTGTACCGCTAGCTCTTGCACTTGTGCTCTGTGCAAGCTGTGGTGGGTAATTGAAATCCATCTGCTTATGAGTGATTGCTACATCCAAACCAACAACTCGCTAACTTGTCTCCTGCTTCCTGCAGCTCCCCGTGGGGTCAGATGTCCCTCTTTTGGCCCAAGTCTCTGTCCCGTTATTTAAACATGCACCTCACTGTCCATTCCTCCTCCAGCACGGACCAGACCTGGGGGATCCCAGAGCAATCAGTGGAACATAAAAGAGGTTGTCTTTGTTCCATCAGACCTGTGACTGGGGTCAGGATAGACAAGCTTGCTCTAACCCTCCTCTGTCAAAGCTTGTGAATCCAACCCTGACATCCCACAGGATTCACCACACACCAGTGCTGTCACTTGTGAACATATTCTTACTCTGGCCCCATGCTTATAAATTAGAAAATGCATGGCATGTTTAAGCGCATGAAGGGTAATTAGGTTGTGTGTGATCTTTGTTTTCTATTTTTCCCTCAAAGAAATTCCATTATGTTGAAAAGAATTTTAATGAAATGCATGCAAGAAACAAGCAGAAATTGTTTTAAAATAAGATTTAATTATACATTAACTGTGAGTCTTGTATGCAATGACCTGATACAGTACTTAACATGTTTATCATTAGAAATGTAATGACAAAAACAACCAAAAAATGCTTTTGGTCCCTCTAACAGTTGGATAAAAGCATAATTTAATTGTCTTATTAATGGGTAGAAAGTCAGAGGATCCAGGAATGTGACTCTCTGCCTAGAGGATTAGAATAAACAACTATGACGAGAAAACAAAAATGTTTATAATTCCACTTTCTCAGATGATAATTTTTAGCAGCTATATAGGATATGAGTACTAAGAAAGTATATTACTTCCCCAGTGTTACATTTGTCAAAGGTGTCTCAAATAATGGTAGCTGGAGATATTTTGTGACATTCCTGCTTGCTGCAAAAGTCAGTTTCCAAATATAATAATCATCCATGAGAGACTGCATTCTTTGTGCATTCTACTTCTACAATGATGCTGAAAAATGAAACTGATCTACCTGCTTATCTATTCCAGCTTTTGTTCTTTTGCTAAGAATGCATTGACCCACGTAACTATTTTCTTATTCACCTCATAACAGTTTTCTCAGAGAGTTGGTGAGCTCATTAATTTAAAGGAAAGCTATTTTGATCTAAGACTAGACAAGAGGAAAAATTCACCTCTTCTGGAAATTTTTTATTTCATTTATTTTGTTTTATCAGCCTTGTTTTTAAACCTGATTTCTCATTTGACCTTATCTGCCTTTAACTGAAGGACATGCATCCAATGACACCCTCCCCGTTCAAATTCTTCAATCCAATTCTAGTTTTCACAGGACACCACACATTACACAATCACTGCTACAACCATCCAAAATGTTGTATTACAACTGCCAACAGCCCTTTAGTTTTAGTACCTTTTGCATTTTTTCTCTTAAAATTTATGACAAGGGACTGTGCTATTCCAAGGAAAATCTACATGGTCAGGCAGAAACTCAACACAGATTTTTTGCCTGGGGTGTAAACTGGCAGGATGCAAGCTGGCTCTGGTCTGGAATTTGATGTAGAGTTGTGCATAAGCAAATACACTTGGCCAATACTTGAATCCAATGCCTAATTTTCCCTTTAAGGCACTTTCTACAGTTCTTCAGTACTTTCCTTATGTGTGTGTATGCATACATGTATGTATGTACACACGTTCATATTTTTTTGCAGCAAGTCTGATACATGAAGTATCATTTCAGGGACTTAAAGTGCTTCTCCTTCCTTTGATTTTGCAGAGCACTTCACAGAGTAAGCATTCTTGATGTCCTTAATCTTAGGGTCTTATATTTTTGATCCACTGTTGGTTTAGGGTTGTTTTCCTTTTTTTGTTTTTTTTTTTTTTTTTCCTAGGAAAAAAAGAGATTGATGTGCACAATTATCAGGAGCACACAGAAAATGAGTTAAGGCAAAATCTTGACTTGCCTATTTTTGTGTGGCCTATAGGTTATCCCAACTTATTAAGGTTAACAGTGAAATTACTCTAAAGCAAAGCAAGTAATTTAACAGGTATGTAATTTGAGGGGTGGGATTTCATTCTTTCTCTTCCAGGCCAAACTGTAATTCTGCCAATTGGAGCCACTTCACTCTGCCCCCAGAAACCAACCACTTCCAATAAAACATCAGCAGAGAACATTTTCTAGCCAACACTTTGTATCAACACTGTTCATGCAGCTGAGAAGCAGCTGGCCAGATTTTAATTGAGCTTTTCCAAGTAATGGACCTCAGCATGGGATCAAGCACAAAGAAGATATGAAGCAACTGAAAAGGAGAGGAGGTGAAGGTGACAGACATTCAAATGGTAAATGAAGGAGCAGTAGCTGCTGTGGGCAGGTGTCTCAGAGATCTGCAGCAAATTTCAGTCTGGAATGGCTGGATGATACCTCCTTCACACCTGGCCTCCTGAGGTTACTAACAATCCTTCTGGAATGTTTTCTCCCTGGGGCGGTTCTCGCACCCCTACCAAGGATGCCGGCTGCACGCTGGAGCTCGAGCACCCACAGCTCTGCTCCTCGCTGTGCTGCCCATTGGGGCTGTATCCCGTGGTGCCCGTGGGGCAAGCACCCTCCTTCTGCTGCAAAGAACCCCTTGCTCCTTGTGTCAGCAGCCACCAAACATGCTGACAGTCTCCTTTGCCCTTAAGATACCCGAACCATGGAAGACTGATGGAGGCTGTAGTGCAATTCAGACCCAACTCATTTTGGAAACACTGTGCTGTGATGAAACAGTGCAAGAAACTCATCTTCTAGGGAAAAAAAAAAATCCTCATTAGATGAAAAATACATGGAAACAGCTACAAAAATATGTCAGAGCTGTACTGCAGGGTTTCAGTATCATTTGCCTCATACTCATTACTGAAATTAATTCGCAAGACTTGCCATGATATGCTGATAGAATACAGCTGTAATACTTTAAGCTGTTGTTAAGAATTCAAAACATGACAATCAGAACAGTTCTCTTCATATACAATTAGAACATTCATTTGCTTGTTCATCACAAAATTAGGTAGTAGAAGCAACCAGAAGCTGGGAAAGCAGCCAAGCAATAAAATTGATTGATTGCCCAAACACATAAAAATCATATCCACAGCTTTCAAACAATCTCTCAAAAGCAGAAAATCAGCTCTTCAGCATTACCAAACAACCTGATTAGACAGGATGGCAAACCCGCTGTTATATGGAAGACCAAGTTTGTCTAGCAGGTGTAGCTTACACAATTACTGGTTGCTCAAAATAGTGTGCACCTCCATAAGTCTGTCTCTGTTTAAACAAATTACCAGAAATTATTCAGAAATTCCATTTTTCTTTATTCCTCAATTACATAGACATACAGATGTGTGTTAAGGGAAAACATACCTCACATCACCTATGTTTTTTTCTGAAAAGATGCACTCATTTTACTTTACAAATGCTTCTTTCATAAGGCTACAGACCACTTCCCCACAGCACATCAATTTTCTTTGGTTCATACATTACAATCAAAGTGGATCAATCCTTATAATCAAAGGATCCAGATTTCAAATTATATCCATCTCTCCTGGACTGCCACATCATTCTCTCAAAGTCAACATTGTCCAAACCAAGTATCAAACAAGCATTTATAGTACAAATGGGGTATAAATTGCAGAAATGAAAGCAAGGTTGGTATATTCACAGGCAGATTTTTCAGTGAAAGGCTGGTATATCCAACCTCTAGTTGTCATCAGAAGAATAAGAACTATTCAAAACTGGGCAAATAATTAAACTAAAGGTATTTAATTAAGCAAATTAGCTGCTTTTTCATTGAAAGAAATCCCAATAAGAAATCTGAATTCAGCCTCGGAGAAGGTGCTGAATACAACACCCTGTGTTCTAGTCAAAGTCATCTCAAAAACTGTTTCTGATCCTCACTAACTGAATCAAGGCCACAGCTGTGCATTCAAAATTCACATTGGTTTCCGTTATTATTATGTGCGACAGCTTTAGTCAATATGAAGGATCAGAATTCATGGCACAGAGCATTCAGAAGGATTCAGTGTCTTGCCCCGGCAGAAGCTATTGAAAATCCAAGCCTTTTCAAGCTCTGATCAAGAGAAAAAATTACTGCTGACAGGTCCAAAAACTTGTTGAAATACTTTTCACAGGAGAAGTTGCTTATGAGACAAAAATCTAGCTAATATATGGCAATAAATATCTTCAAAGACTTTTGTAAGTATTAACTAACAAAAATTAATTTCACTAAAACTTCTACTTGACTCTTAAGTGGTTGGTTAAACAAAACAGCCAAACAAACCTACCTGCATGCTTAAACTAGAGCTTCTGAAACAGATTTGATTCACATTAATTACTAAAAATAATAAAGCATCATGAATTTTACCTACATATATTGAATGGACATTACTCAGCAATCTCTGAGCTGTAAGAGTTGCAATAGTCCTTTTGGTTTTTAAATTGTGGTTCAGTTTTCCATATCATTGTAATTACTGCAGCTGTACTGTTGCCAGCAAAATCCTAGACTCAAGCTCTTGGCTATGACAGCACATCTAAGTAATCACCATGGAATACTAGGCTAAACTCAAACAGGTTTCTTTTTATGAGCTATATACATGAGCAAAAGCTAGAGCATGTTTAAACAAAGCAAATCAATTCAAGTAAAGCCTCCCTACCTAATAGATTCACACAGCTTATTAAGAAGAGCAAACATGCCTCAATGAAGAACATCTTCTAAATGAGAGAAATAAGGCTTTGGTTCTCCTATCCAGGCAGGGCAGGGCATAGCCCCAGTTCCAGGATGTCTCAGTGCTCAGAGAAGCAAATCCATTATGAAATTAGTTTACTGTGGATTTTTCACTCTTTTGTCTATTGCTTGTTGTCCTACTTTGCTACCTAGCAGAGCTGTTTTGATTAGCTGATGACTCCTTTGCAGGATAGCAGGAGTCATGGCTAAAGTGACTTCTTATTCAGCTGGGCTTGTCAAATGACAGAACATCTTCTTCCACTTCCCCTTCTAGAAAATCCCCAAGTACTTCAGAAACTTGTAAGGTGTAAATAAATACTGGCTCTAAAGAAATATTTAGAGTAATATTCTTAGTCAGTGGAAACTACCAGCATCATTTCCTATAACGAAAACTCTCCCTTTCACATATTTTATTCCATTCCTAGTAAAACTTGAAGAAATTGTCAGTGTAAGTTGGTCGACAACTGTGTGTGTCATCCTTGATTGTGACACCTCAGATGCTACAAGCATTTTCCACTGACTTGTCCATTCTAGGAAACAACTGTAATGGCTCTAATTTGTCTGTGAGGCAGCCATTGCCACGCTAGGGGCTGTGAGCAATGAATGCCACACTGCAAACATTCTTTTTAAAAGGTACTCAGACAGATATGGAGGCAACAGCTCCAAACCAAGAAACTCTACTCTCCTTAGATTATACCATACTTGGGTAGGAAGGTAGCCAGAGTATCACAAATTACATCTTTGAGAAGACACTGTTGATCTGAATTTCCTTGTATTTTGCCCCAGCAGCTGAAAGTATGGACAGCATAGAAAATAGAAGTGTGAAAAAAAGGTATTATTTTAATTTGTAGCACTTAACAACTCCTTAGCCATGGTGAATTTGTCCAGATGAGTGACTAGAATAAAAAGGACTGGAAGGCTGAAAAGCTCCAGAACAGGAATTGATTAGCTGGGACTCTCTTATCAGAGGCACTGTGCGTGGGTCCGTGGTTCATATACACAGACACAAATCACATTCAGAAATTGACTGCTTAGTTCATTATGTAAATTTTTACAGCTAATTACAAAATACATTCTAAACAGTGCTTCATATTCCAAGGGATTTTTATCTCTGTGAAAATGATTAAATACAGAATTGGTAACTAGATTAATCATTTAATAAAATTTTTAAAAGGAAAATATAGGAAAATTAAAACAATTACTATAAACCACTGTGACTTCATGCAGAATTAATTCAGAATTTCAAATAGAAAATCCAGTTTTCTTGGAGGTTTTCCTGTTCATCATGTTTTTAAAACTGTCTATCTGAAATCATCATTTACTTTGCACAGTACATCTTGCAGTCATTTCTAATCTCTCTCTGGTTGTGTAACCTCTCTGACTTAACAACATGAAAATACATGGTTACTTATGAAGAGAATTCAAATTGATAAAATGCTAATATAAGTGGTATTGAATAGCATTAGAAATCTCACCAACATTACTGAACAGATTAAATCAGCATTCTTCTACAATATTAAGACTCTGTCACAGAACTCAGCTCAGAGCACATGTCTTTCTCTATCTTTTATTGAAATTAATGCCTGGCATTTCCTTGTTGTGTGGCTTTATAGTAATGGAGAATTATGATGGAACGCTCAGTTGCTGCCCAGGTACTATTACTCACAGGGGTCCCAAACCCCACCAGGCAGTCAAAATATACATTGAATAAATTATGTGGTATATGCCACATAAATATCTGGTTCTGTCATGAACAGAAATATTTTAATACTTTTGTTTTCTTCTCCCCTCATCAGTCAGGAGATACTCTCATGAGCTGCAGGTACTTGTAGTTTTGTGGTTAGAGCAGTATTTCCTCATTATCTACTACATATAATACATGCATAGGGCCTGAAAAGAGAACTTTTCATACACAAGGATTGAATTCTGCAGCAAGGTGCAGAGAGGCTATGTGTTAGCTAAGGCACAAAACCAGGTTCAACCTGTTTTATTGAAACAGAAACATGTCACACCATGGCACCACCAAACTTACAGTTCAAGCATTTTAATACAGCATTTAATCACAATTGTTAACACTTAAGAAGAAGAACCCTGTTTTTCCTTGATATACATTTTCCTCTAGGCCTACAACTTCAAGAAGATTTCAACAGAAAAGTAGCTTTTTCCTCACTGACAGAAGTGTACATGGATAAGCTCAAAGCCATCTTGACATGTTTCTCTTTTCTGTTTTTTTTTCCCTATCTTTACTTACATTTCTTCTTCAGACAGGGAATTCTATGAAATTGCCTTTATGATTCTGCGCAATAGTGGGACTACTAAAGAAATACATGTTCACAGGCCAGAGGAATCCATCTGTTTCCAGATATTTCATGCAAAACATCATCCTCCCTCCTGCGAAAACATCAAAGCTGCAATATCATTGTCTGTCTTAGGTGTTTCCAAGGTGGGATTTCCTCTGCAATTCTATCTGTAGTGGATTCTTTCAGAAGAATTATTCCAATATACTACAGTTAATGTATGATACCTGAACTGCAAATCCCATATCTCTGGTGTACTGCAATTTCATCCATGACATAAAATTCAAGCCCTCACTGAAAATGTATGGTGCTACAATGATGCTTTATGGTGGGAAAAAAATCCCAAGGAAACCAAACAAAAACCCTAACTGAAAAGCTCTGCATTATGAATTTTCATTCTTTTATAAATTTTCACTGCCTACCCTCTGATCTACCCTCTTTGTACTGAGTATCCATGAATAAGCTGAGAAGTAGCCTGCTTGATCAGAAGTATTTACAAAGCAAATCTCAAACTGTTTCAGCAGTCCTGCAGTGATGCATGTGGAGTCTGAAATTCTTTGTGCTGAAGTCAGATACATTTACATCAGTGGGAGGCTTTAGAGAAACAAACTGGAAAAAGGAAGGATAATGATCAAGACCGTTGAAGTCCTAGGGGAAGTTGTGCATATTGACCCAGACTAAGGCTAGGTAACATACCATGGTGTAAGAAACTAGGGTTTATAGGAAGAGGAGATCAAGCAGGCTGATGGAAGAACAGATAACTGAAGGGATTTATCAGAAGAATTTACATCACAAAAGCTGAAAATAGAGGCAAATATGACCAGTAACTTGGAAAAAAAACCATGATGGTGATGATCAGCAATTTAGATTAGCTTGACACAAGATAAGGCATAAGACTTGGAGATTAAACGATTGATATCTTAAGCATGGGAAAAAAAAAAGAGGGGGGAAAAAACACCAAGAGAAGTTTCTGTATTACCTATTTCTAAGCAGAATACTTCTTACTCCCTTAGGTGTATCATGAAGCTTCTAAAATACTTGTAAATTTTTTAGACATAACTGAATGTAGCAAAGCCAGAAAGAATCTGATACAAAAATAAAAAAAAAAAAAAAAAAGAAAAAAAAGATAATTTGAAAGAGCTTCTGCAATAAAGCCTCCTGCTGAAAGACATGAAACAGAACATAGAAAAACATTTATCAGGTAATGTTTCTGCAGGTTTACAATTGTTTGTTTCAGAGAAGTCAGGATACGTTGCCATTCTATCATGTCAGTCAGGCTGTGAGGCTGAGAATAAGCAATCTGACCAACTGGAAACACAACAAAAGACCAACAGGAGCTTTACTGGAAACAACAGAAGATTAAAGGAGATGAACAATTGCATTGAGTGTCTGCTTCAGAATTGCAACTGGAGAAGGAATACTGCTGGGGAAAAAGAGACCAGAGGAAAAACAGAAGGATTCTATTCTGGACTAGCAAGGACAGAAACCAAGAATGCACTCAGACTAATTTCCTATTAGAGGGTCCCAGGACAGGTCTACTGTGCATAGTTTCATCAAAAGGAAGCTTCAGTGCTGACCAATACATAGCATTTCCTGTAGGGAGGGAGAATAAAAGTATATTTGAGCTAGGAGGAAAAGTATTAATAACTTCAGTGAGAATGACATACATTGAACCCAGCTTGTGATGCCCTTTGGAGAGCTGTAAATATGAGTAGTCTCTAGGAAGATGGAAGTTGTGATTAGGAAGAAACAAGATGAACTAGATTTATGCAGAAGTAGCAATGAGAAGACACATAGGTGTAGGCTGTATGATAGCCCACTCAAAAGTAATGCACAAGACACAAATCAGTGACTATAAAGAAGAAACACATACACTATCTCTGCTGAAAATTCTACTGGCTTATAGCTACTTTTGCATGTCACTTCTACATTTTCCCAGAGCTCAGAGCTGGGTTCTGCATTGTGTCTGCAAGGGAAATCAATAATTTCTGAAAGGAGCAATGGGAAGGGTTCCCCTGTATCTATAACAACCAGCTTCATTTTAGCTGCAGGTAATGTTTAGAGGAAAAAAACACAGAAGTGATTAGATCATTTAGAGAAAGTGCATTTGCCTCACTTGATGAAATCTATTTTCTGGATTTTGCCCAAAAGGGAAAAAAGGGTGGCTTAGTCAATGAGCACTTCTGTTTCTAGAACAAACTGTTTCGAGTTGATTAATACCCTTGACATCACTGGAGAGGGAAATTATTAGAAAATTATATTTGAAATATAACCTTGAAGTTTTGAGCATATATGTTCCAATAATGTGAGATTAAATAATTCAGCTCTCTAGGTATTATTGACTCAGAGTAAGGATACTAAAGTTTAATCAGAATTGTGCTTCTCTTTCAAACTATACTACTTTCACAAAACATATACTGTAGTTTAAAGGAAAACCATACATTCGTTATGATTGCATTAATGTTAGGCAGAGTTACATTACAAAAAGGATTTAGTTAAAAGTAATGTACAGCAAAACTACTAAAGAAAATTCACCAGCACAGATGATCTTAAAAATACATAGTGAGGTAACTCTTCTTTGTAGATAATACAGCATATTGTGTATTTATACTTCTGCTGAAAATTTGCTTTTATTTCTGCTTCTCTCATCTGTTAAAATCTGAAGCTCTATTCTGTCATTAACACTCAATCAATCTACTCACATTGACTTAATGAAGAAAAAAGTACCAAAATTACTATTCAACCAATATAGACACTGAGTACCTCATTTTCAAGAGAGATCACACTTCCTGAATTAATCTTTCTTCTTTCATCTTCATACAAGAGTGCTATTGTCATAAATGCAGAGTATTGAAGGATACAGTCAACCCTAATCTAATAGAGTATTTGACATATTGGGTATTTATTAATTGAATCATTTAGTTATGTAAAAAGAATAATGCACAGATAGCCCATCCTTTGGATCCAAAGATCTTGTATACAATACATGCAAGATTTCTCCAAGGCTGAATTTCCAAGCTCTGTGTATTACCAGAATAAAAGAAGGGAAAAAAAGAAGCTAGAGGCATTTGAAAAGCATGGCAGCTCAGAGAAATCATCTGCATACCATCTATATGACACAGCTAGAATAAGTCCAGCAGTGTTCACCCAGCTGCAGCCTAAGGGATCTGTCACGCAGCCAGCTGCTGCTGTTATTTGACATCTGGGATCTGTAACTGGCATTGAAAAGAAAAAAAAAAAAAAAAGAAAAAAAAAGAGGGAAAAGAACTGAAGAGTTATGTGAGGTTAACAACAACAAAAACAAAATTTCCTATCTCTTCCAGCTCTAAAGGCATTTCTAAAGAAAGTAAATTTTGTTGCCGCGGATGGAGCCTCCGTGCACTGCATGCATGCAGCACACAAATGAAAGGTCAAACATCTCCTGGCAAATGAGTGAAATGAGTGTATCACAATGGAACTCTAGAGAAACACATTCATACTGCTAAGAGCAGCACTGTGTGCCCATATCTGACCAGCAGTTTTGTTACTTACAGCTCCACTTGCAAAGATTACCACGGATAATTCATGCCATGGGGCTGAGAGCTCCTGGTTAAGGCTGACTCAGTGGTCTCAAGCATTATGCCAGGGGTATCCAAGTCTCCACACAGAGAAAACCTCAGCCTGATTTCCCCTGCCTGCTTAACTGTGCTTACTGGGCATAGAGAGAAGTTTCAGTCAGTGATGTGACTTCCCTGAGAATCAGCAGAGCTGGGGAAGAAAAAACCATCCTACCAAAGAAATGCCCCTTGCACAAAAACTTGGATCCTCCTACCACACCAGGGACCATGTGCACAGCATCTATGGGGTACTGCAGATGTGTGTGTTCCGGGTTCCAGTATCTTGCAAATCTTTATGAAAGACAATAAAACTGTTAATCAGTACTTCCAGATTACTCCACAAGTTGCAGACAGCTTCCCTGTCTGTCGCCTGAGCACTTCACCAAAGGTTACTCTCTCTGTCTGAAGAGCTTCTCATCCTCATATGACCCCCCCTTCCTCTCATGACTGAGAGCACTTGATATACACATGATTCATGCCTACATGAAATCCCAAAAGCTTTACTAAGTGTAATTTTATAGAAGCAAATTGCCTGCTTCCCTAAGCTGGATCAGCAATGTTTCCCCCTGTCAACCCACAATGCTAGTGAAGCTTTGAACTGCCGCAGTGACTCTGTGAAAGAGACCTCGCTGGCAAAGATCACGGGTGGAAAAAAAAAGACTTCTGTGCCCCTGCACGTGTTTTTGTGGCAGTTTCTATATTTACATCTTTAGGGAACTAACTCTGGGCCAGATTTTGTCACTTCTATTCACAGTGAAGAGTATCCCAGTATACAAATAGTCCCGAGGGACTATACTGAGGCAATCTGGATCATGTTGAAGAGCTCTTTCCACTCTGAGAGGTTTATTTTTCTGTCTGGCCTAAAGATGGCTTCAGCTGAACTATTTGTAGCATTCATGGTGGTGGCAGCCTGTGACCTTTATATGGGAAGGAAGATATCTGCCAAGGGACCTCTGCTCATGGCAGGGGCAGATGGCACTGCTTTGAGCTTGGAGCATCTGCATGAAATAGGGAATGAGAAAGGTAAGGCGTATCTGCATTGCACTGATGCTACTCATAGGCACCTCACTTGCAAGTACAGACACAGCACTGTGCAAATCTCTGCAGAACAGACAAAACATTCCAGACAATGAAGACTTAGCCTTTGCTCTTGGCATCAGACAACTTGAAGCATTGTGCTAGCCTGGAAATTACAATTTTGGAAGCTATGGAACTGACAGCTATATGTAACATGTATAGATGTTGATACTGAGTACATGTACTAGAAGTGTGCTTCTGTATGAAGCTTGGATGTGGAGCTGTGGCCATCACACCAGCAGTCTTTCACAGAGGTCAGAGCTTCTTCCTGAGGCAGTAAGGAAAATCCCACTGCACGGAGAAAATGCACAAACATGCATAAGGTATGATTAGGGATATTCATAGATAACAGATAGAGGAATAGATCAACCACAAAAGTAACACCTAATATTTTTGTATTTTCCTTTCAGCATAGCAAAGTATCTCATTGACAAATAACTACTATTTGACACAACTAGAAGGCAGTTTGGATGCCTAGAGATTTTACTGTGTCTCTAGCTTAAACAACAAGACACAGGCAAAGGAAGTGAAATAGGGAAAAATATCAATTGTTCATGCTTGGCCTTAATGCACAACCATCAAATAAAGTTTTGGAGCCTCAACGCAGATTTTAACTCACAGATCATGTACCCTGGTACATTTACACTAATCAACATCACAGAGAAAAGTTTCACCACTGGCTCATTTCAGAAGACCCATGAGGACTTAGAACTGCTCACCTGAAACACAGAGAAGCATATAAAAATGCACTGTGTAATTCCAGGATATTCAGAAACAAAAATCCCTTAACACAGTGATGTATTCCTGTTACAAATATTTATAACTGGCTAGGCTATTGATAAATTCTGATGTGTCCTTATCTATTTACTCCATAAATGGCACAAATTATTTCATGGCCTTTACTGTTTCATTCAGTGATCCAACTTCCCCCTGGCCCCCAAAGTAAAACTAAAACTGGAGAAAGGAGAAACTCTTAGCATTGCAAAGGTTAAGCCTTGCCTTCTGTGCCTGTGATCAATAATGGTTGTGCTCTGCAGTGTTTAGGCTGGGCTCAAATCCTGCTGACACATATTGAGTCCGTACAAATTTCATCCAGGTTGGAGGATAAGGGACTAGGTGAGGGCTGGCATACCACACACAGAAACTGTAGAAAAGGAAAACTCTGTGGGTTCAGGGGTGCAAAATAAATCTGCTAGGTTGGTTTTGGGTGAGGGCAGGAGGTGGCTGGTAAACATAACCTTGGACCAGGTTCTGGCCTTTCCTTTGTGGGTCCTCGAATACTCCAGCCCAGTAGGCTAAATGGATCAAGACACAAGATCAATGCCTTCAAAAGAATAAGGAGGAGCTAAGCACATTTCCTTTTGTTAAGGGTTACCCACATCTAATGGCTTTGCTGGACTGAGGCCAGCTACCCCAGCATATATCTGAGTTTGTCTGGAAGTGGTAGGTGTATTATTTGTTAAATTACTCTTCCCTATGTCATATGAAAAAAAAAAGGTATATAAATTTCCCTACAAAGAGACACAAATTGTTTTGTAGCAGATTGAAATACTTATATATATATATATCTACCTGGGAGCCTTTAATCTGTTCTTTCCCTAATTTCAACAAACAGTTGTCCTCCCTGTAAAGAATTGAATTATGCATGGCAGCAAGCAAAGGTTCAGAAAGAAAGGAGGTGATCAGTTAGCTAGAGTTGCCTAAATGTCAGCTGTCCGGTTCCATCTAGCCACTTAGGCTGCCGTCCTTAAAAGAGCTGTCTAAGTGCAGAAAATCAACTTTTAGATGTGCCAGTCTCTCTCCTGTTAGTAGTGAAGTGTTTGGGTAAAGAGCTTGAAGGACTCAAACACTTCTCAAATGGCTGACGCTGGTGAGGAGTTCTGTAGGGCCAGGGAACACAGTGTAAGACCATAAGAGCCCGAGTTCAAGCTCCCAAAAACATCCTCACCAGCAGCACCAATTGTTGGTTTCTTTATTTCTTCATGGCCTGCCAAAGGGCCATGGCTCCTTGGGCCAAAATCCAGGTCCCCGGGACCAATTCAGGTGAGTTTTGTCCTACAATCACCTGCAGCAAGCGTGCGCGAGGCACAGCGACACAGCTGAGCTGCTTCTTCCACAGTGATTGCTGCTGAAACTGAGCAGGAGGAGGGCTTGTCCAGCCCACCAGTTACTGATGCTTCCCACAGCACTTCCCATCAGCTCCTAGGCACTGGTGGTTTAGACATGCTTACTGCCCAAGCTACGCCTCAGAGACGCTTCAGCAAGTGAGAAGACCACAAGTTACTCACGACAGTCCACAAAGGCTTTCTCAGACACCGAGTTTAAGCAACAGCATAGATGAGGTTAGACAGACTGACGATAGCATGCCCAACATTAGCTATGCCAAAGGACTGTTTCTAAAGGGGATATCATGCTGAGTAATGAAAGGCCTTGCCTCTTTCACGGAATAAAAAATGCATGAAGTACGCCTGAGTTCCTTCCTCACAAAGGCGTCTGTTGCTACGTGAATGAGGAAAGATACATGCTTGCTGTCTCCTGACATCTTCAGAAAAATATACCTAAAAACTGTATCTGGAAGAACTTGTTTGTACCAGATGAGGTCTTCACACCAGATGAAACAGGTTTTGATTCAGTGGGGTGGATGAGATGCCTCATACAAACCTCTAGGATATATATCTCCTCTAAACACACATTGCTAGCTCTTGAAATCTCCAACTCTCATAATGCTGAAATATGATTTTATCCCTCAATCACTTTGATCAGAAATGTAAGAATCTCAGTATTTCATACAACATACATTCACCATATTCTATCCCACCCCCTGTGGAATATTTAAAAAAACGCCAATATCCCTAATAGTTTTGACTTGATGGTCACTTACGATTCAAGTAATTTAGTGGGAGCATGTTGTACTGTACCCTAGTTATCCAGAACTGAGTAGCTTTCTATAGTTTCCAGATTTTCTTTCTGGAGAAACAAAGGTGACAGTTGGCACTGATATGTGCCACTGTCTTACCCTGCCTGATATGGGACGCAGATGCCACCAGTCAGAAGCACCTTCGTGGTCTTTTAGTTTACACATAGCTCTTCAGGAACAATTGGGACCAGATTATATTCCTCAGCTTCAGAAAGCCATGTGGCTATATCACCCAAAATCGTGACATAGGCAGGTACTATATAACAGGCACCTTAATTGAGCCTATTACAGTCTCAACATTCCTAAATAGGTCCAAGGCTCTTTGATCTGGGAGATGAAAGAACAACATGGTTCAAAAATTTAAGTTAGGCACTTCAAAAAGCTAAAGTTAGGCCTGGCAACAGCAGGCAATTTTTTTAATAACGGTAACTAATAAGCACTTCATACTGCACGTGATATATTCTTCCTAAGTTGCATCAGATGTTGTCCTGGGGCCTCTTTTTCTTCCCATAAAGATCTAAGAAAAGGTCTCCTGACCATCTTATCTTACATCTCACTGGATTCAACTTTTTCAGTATATTACGTGTTGTTGTTTTTTTTTTTTTTTTTTCTTAAATGACTTTGAGACTTAATAGTTTGCTTATAGCATACACGAAAATTTAAATGAACATTTCAAATAATGCATTTATTATTAAACTATTTCACTGACACAACTGCACAACTGCATTTTTCCCGTGCTTTGCTGGTGCCCATGTTTTCCCTCCTGCACAGCAAAAATAGCTAAGCCCTCACTTCTGCCTATTTTAACATTTCCCAGCTTCTGTCTGATCTATCACAACTGCACACTTTGAAAGACTTTACTCAGAAACTGCATTTGAGCTAAAAACCAAACCACTATTTAGGTAAGCATCTGTACTTTTCCCTCTGTAACTAGAGGGACAATACGTAAGGACATAGAGAAGTTCTAAAGCATTCTAAGGCCTCTTATTTCCCATTTCCTCCAGACCCCTGCCTGTCAAAGTCTTTCTGCAAGTCCGAAGGAAAGACGGCAAGGAAGAACACTTTTTATGGGGCAATGTTTCTATGGGATCTGCACAAAAACATTGCACCTTTGTTCTGGAGCTCCACCACAAAGAATTGTTCAAACATGGCAAAGATGATTAATATGCTGCAACATCTTAGGCAGGAAAGCTTATGCTACAGGTGGATCAAGGAGTCCAGGTGTTTGGGAGGCTGTCCCCTGCCTCCTCCAAGGATTCCAGAATCACATACTATTTCTGGAGCTTTTTCAAACCACCTTGTTAAAACACCTGGGCTCTCTCAGCTCCTTCTGCTTGATATTGCCATGTGGGAGTATTACACATTACTCATGTGCACCTTGATATAACTCACAAAAATAAGTGATCAATGACAATGAGAGCACGGCATTCTCAATTAAGATCGTATCAGCTCATAAAATAGATTTTTTTTATTTTATGCCTGCCAATTCTTAATTAAAACAGGTAACGTAAACACGTAAGTGCTAGAATTGAATTTGGAAAGGCTGAAATTTCCAAAGACAAGTTGTTATGGACATGTTACAGAAGAAACATGAGAACAGAAGAACTTTACGAGTTTTCACTGTTGGCTTACATAAAAAAAGATTAACATCTAGCCAAAATAAGTCTCAATTTATAATTCTCCCTATACTCACATAGTGAAATGAAGCTTTTAGATCTTCACTGTAATGATAAATAGCACATTAAAAAAATCCAAAGAACAAAGCATACTCATGAATGCAGAGGCTGAGCTGACTGTAATTTAAAAGTCCAGCATTTGCTTATCTTTAGAAATCATTCCTGTATCTCATCCACACTGCTCTGCTTTCTGAGACTTTCACAAAATGAGCCAGGATACTGAAATGACCATTTAGTCAGCAATTTATATCACTCTGGAAACTGAATATGGAGATTCAATACCAGCTGCTGTTTATTTATTGTGTTAAAAAATGTGAAGGATCCCTGTCTATACTGTTAATGTGTCCAATATAGCCAGCAGCTCTCCAGTTGCAGTTGAATTCATAGCCATCCCTCAGGTATTGCTAACTCTTCCACCATTATTATTGCATCCCTAGGCTTGGATCTGTTTCTTGAAACTCTCCCTTGTGAGATAAAAATCCTCTACGTCATGAAGGAACAACTCAAATAATCTTACACTTATCTAGTCGTTTATCTTCATGCTAGTACCTGCATCCCTTTCAGTTCAATGTATCTAGGTTAAAGGCACACGTCACGGTGTTCGCAAAAACCTTTACAAAGCCTTCTGATGCCCTTCCTGGCAGCTCATGTTTCCCTGACTCTTTCTCTCACTCCAACAAAAGGGAAATAAAGTCTTCAAATTTATCCAATGTTTTCCTACATTTTCCTTGCTGCATTCACTTAAAATTGGCTTCACTTTCCAGACAAGGTTTCCGATCAGTGGACACGGCATTCCCATTGCTCTGTGTCTAACCTCTTGCTCTTCCATCTTCTCAGTAGATTTACACCCACACACTGAGGTAGGTAATATGCAGGAGAACTCCTGAATAAAATATCCTCTTTCCAAAGATGCTACACAGCAGCAGCTTGCATCCTAGCCTGCTGCCTTCTTGGTGACTTCAGCTCCTTGCTTTTGCAACCTGCAAGCTTCATTCTTCAGTTCCACAAAATTTAGCACAACTGCTATTATAAGACGGGGTTGATTTGAGGCAAAGGCACTGGCTATTTCCAAATCATGCTTGTTTGGTTTATATGAGCATTTCCTGTTCTGTACACACACCACTGGAAAAAGACCCAACCAAACAAACAAAAATCCCAGCCCAGGTTTTCAGTGTCAGGTGTGTTTGGACCCCAAGGAGAACCTTTCCCTATGCACCTGACTAAGGCTGGCTGATGGTCCTGTTCACCAGGAGCAGTCATTGCCTCTACCTGCTGCCAGTTCTGAGCACCCCCCCAGTGAAATAATGTAGTGGTTTCATTTGCTTCACACCCAAACAAGTGCTAGGTGCCAGCTGTTAGGAATTTTCTGTAAAGCAGGCTGAATAGACAGGTGGTGAAAGTTGCTGACAACACAGAAATATTTAGCTTAACAGAGGCTTGGGAGGATCATTAGGAACTTCCTGAAAGATGGAGCAAAAGTGCATAATTAGACAACACTTAACAGGGGAATGATTGCAGATCCATGCAAGGCACTGCTCCCGAGCAGAGAAAAACAAACAACGTTCTGGAAGAGTGTGACCTCTTCAGAATAAGGAGCTCATTAAAGGAAGGACTGCAAAATGCCTGCAACTGTGTGTGTATGGCAGGGTGTATAGTATAAAGCAACTAAGATCTTTGATTTGTTGCCTGTAACTACCACGAATAAAAGAAAACAGCAGTTACAGAGACTATTTTTGGCTTGATTTCTTCCTTAATAAAGAAAAGCCTGGTTCAGCCTCATTGCACTGGAATGCAAGCTGTTGGGAACGAACAATCCAGCTGCTTGTCAGGCAATGTGTAGACAAAAGGTGACTGAAACCAGCTAATAGCCATCCATTGCAGGCTACTCTCCCTGCAAATTAGTCCAACGCTATGCAGTGTTTTCTAAGCAGTCAGACTGATTAGCATATATGAACTCTGGCATATACAGAAATCACACCACTATTCAGCACTGTACAGGCTAAATAAGGGTTTAGAAGCTTTCAAAATAATCCTTGCAATTAACTGTAAATTCACTGGAAACAAAAATATTACAAGGCACGCATTTTAAAATATGTAGCTGAATTACAGTTCTTACTGACTGAAGAAATAGAGAATTTTAGTTTGTGGGTCTTTTAGTAGCAAGTGCGTACATGGGTGGGAATAACAGCTGCCTGCACACTTATTATGATTCAGATTTGAAGAGCCATGAGAGTCACCTCCCAGAACAAATTTATGGCCAGCTAGGATCAAAATTCTGGCCTTCCTGGAGTACCTCTGAGTAACCGTCCAGATGAATTGCTGGAATTGTCACTTCCCCAATAAATCGGATGCAAGTTTCTAATTAAGGCAGTACGTTTGAAATGATGAGGTAGAATCCCTGATTAGGTTAAAGTCAACTGTAAGTTTACCATTGTTTTCAAGAAGACATGGAATTGCAGCCCTAAACTCCATTATTTAGAAGGCTATAATAATCCCCCCACAAGGGTTAGAAATATGTGGATGCAACAATCAAGTAGCTTTGTGAGTCATGTTTATTGAATGTAATCATACAAACTGTTAGGTACAGAATGCTTGATAGCTCTTCTTAGTCTTGCATAAATGGCAAGTTCTTTTCTGACCATAATATGATATCTATTTTCCTTTAATGTTCACTTTTTAAGGAGTTAAGGAGTTACTTGGCCCCTAGGAGGGAAGGATACTGGTCAACTTAAAAGGAAAAAAAAATTAATAAAGGAAAAGTAACATTAACAGGTGGTTTTTTTCCTCATTCTATCTTCCTAAAGCTCCAGTGTGGTTTCACTGGTTTCTACCTGCTTGCTGTTCATTTCCAGAATGAACATAAAACGACCAAAACAGCTTCCCAGATTTTAATAATGCTTGAGAATTGGGTCAGTATATGCTCCTTAGAAGCACTTCAAATGCACCTACCACAAAAGAGAGGGGGAAGAATGAACAGGGCTTCCAGCCTCAGTAGTGGTGATCTGTAATGCCCTTTCAGCCTGTATAGTACAAAACACATAGAGCAGTGTGAGTCTCCAGTCCCTAGACAGCTCTGTGCCTCCATGCCATAGATGGAGGCTTTGGATGCCCTTCCTCATAGCATAACTCAGGGGCTTTCATTGCTAATATAGAGAAGGAAGAAATGTTTGAATTCATCTGTGCAAGGGATGACTAAAATGCTCCCATGTCAAAGGCAAAAGAGAGCCACACTGACAAGGAAGTGGTTGGGGGCAATGAGGAAAATACACAGATGGATAAGTAGAGGTTAAGTTCCTGCCTTTAAATTTCTGTGTCTGCCCACTGATACCTATTTCTGCCTTGCCTTTGGCAGCCAAACTCAGAATTTGTAGTTCCAAGATATATATATAAAAAAAGGAAGCTAGAAATATTTAGAAACACATACAGGGCTTGAGAAGGAAGGTTTGGGAAAAGGACAGAGGGATGGTTCAGTGGGAATGGAGATGCCAGGGAGCCACTGAGATGAAGAGGGAAGAAACACAAGAAGAGAGGAAAACCCATCAACAGCTATTTAATCCCCTTCAGAGAAAATTAGCTTAATGATTCAGTCACTCTTTTCTGCTTTTCAGTTAAATAATAATGGAAGCTATCTTTCAGGCTTATCCCAAGGCTAGCATGATACTTCTTCCTAGGACAAAAACACCCACTGGACATAACATGTCGCTCTTACTCCACATTTTTTAATTTGACAGCTTTGAAATGAATTTAACAGAATAGTTGCCAGAGAAAAGATATCATGAAACCTCTATCATTAAATTGTACTCTTTCAATCCTATATAAAATCAATGAAGAGCCTTGTTTTTTCCTGGCTGGGCAGCAGGATGTCTCCATCTCAGAAGCCAGCTAAAGAGAAACTAAAAAAACTTAGCATAGTGGATAAAATATGGAGAATAGCAAATCACATTGTTCCATTTTAAAATGTGCAGTTTTTCTGACTGTACAAGCACCATTAATCTGGGATAATTTTTAAAATTGAAAATGAAAAGCACAATAAAACTACAGGTTGTTCCTATTGATATGTAATGCTGGCTTGCAGTATGCAAACCACAGAACTCAAAGCAACTCCTATGAGTACACAAGTACTATCTTCAACATAATATGAAACAGGCAGATATGTGTCACAAAGCTGCATTTTCCCTTCTGAATTTTTTAAATAAGATGGAAAAAGAGAGCTAGAGTAAGGAAAGAAGAGAAAGAATGAGGAAGAGAGAAAGGGAAAAGAGCGACAGAGACGGAAATACAAATGTGCCAGGAATGCTGAACACTTTAGAAGATCTTCAAAGAAGACAAGGAAAGTTAAGTACACAGAATGGAAAGGAAAACACACAATTTTTCTTGATGGAGCATTAGGGGGGAATATGCTAGCTGAGGGCTAGAATAAAGCCTGTACCCTCACACATCCTGCCTGGGGAGTTAAACAAGCCTTGTGTGCACTGAGCTAGCCCAGCTCATCCCTGCAAGCAGGTGCAGCTGTGAAAGCTGTGTCACTGCTGACTGGGACACCACTCTCTGAGAGTTTCTCTAACACCTCAGTGTAAGAAATGCAACTTCCAACAATGAAATCCTGAACTATGGAGTGACTCCAATTCTTTATTCAGGGACCATCTACTCAAAAGTCTGCTTAGCATAAATGCTAAAGAAACAGTCAGGCCTTGCACATAATATTTTCCAGGCATGATCTTATGCTCCTTCAAGTTTACGTGGCAGCAACCTCATCCCAGTTTCTTCTTTCTCTCTGTTTTCAAATGCTTTTTCATCTTTGTCTACTCCTTGTATTGGTTTTCTCCTTAGTCTCTCTCCCTTTCCTCTCAGCCTTTAGGATCTTTCCATTTTTGTTGGGCTTATTAACGTGCACGTTAGTGTCTTAACTGTCGACTTTGGATTTAATTTAAAACTAAATTTAAAAACATGACCATTCAAAAAGAAAATGGAACATGAAATGTGGGATTCATGTTGTGGGGTTTATTTTCTCCTATCATTCTGTTATCTGTTTTCCTTTTTGCACACATTTTCTCCCATTTTATGTGTCTGATTCAGTTGCTCTTTGAATACATTGGTACATATGCCTTTTATAGCATTCATTGCAGTAGAAGGCTGATTTTTATTTAACTCAAAGACTAGACTATATTAAAAAATATTAACTGAAATGAATCTGCAAAATCTGAAATTAACCTGCAAAAAAAGAGAAATTCTTTAAAAATGTTTTAAAAATAGAAAGGTCCGTAAAAATCCTATTTTTAGAGTAAAAGAATAATTTAGTGCCGGTAACATAAATTTATACCATCCCTCTGAGACAGAATACTCCTTATATCATCAGTGACATATAATCTCACCTGGTGCTAAAAAGGAACTGAAGGAAAAACATCACTAATTTTTAGCACCAGAAGATGGTGTGTTTTAAAAGATTGCTGCAATGGCAGCTGGTGGAAAGGGTCCATGAAGCCAGACAGCAGGGAAAGCACCACCTAGGTCTATTCCTCCTCAAGCTGCAAAGAACAGACCAAGGCTGGGACCCACAGCCACAGTTTCCTTTCAGCCCTCACCTTTCCTTACACAGCTGTCCCCCATGACTCACCACACTGCACTGGAGCCAAACTCCCCAGGGCACGAGCTTCTTACTCTAGGCTGAAAAAAATTAATTAAATCCCCTGTTTTGTCCTCATTTTACTGCCTTCCAAATCCCTAAAACTGGGGCTGGCAGATAGCACTTTTCCAGTTGAAATGAAGGATTAGCCATTTTGCATCCAGCTTCTGAGAAATAACCCCCATGGAAACACTTTGGAAACACAAAGGAATGGCTTTATTTCAAACCATTATTTTCAGAAAATAAGGTAAAATTACTTTTGAGAGACTAAGGATATAGATGCTAAATTTTCATACAGCCTAGGAATGGTATTTCTGGACTATCCTTGAGAAGGTACCTTTGGCACCGGCAATTTACGTTACCTGATGAGCTCTTTGTCATCTAAACAAAAAAACAAAAAAACAAAAAACAAAAAAAAAAAACAAAAAACAAAAAAAAAAAACAATAAAAAACAAACAACAACAACAACAACAAAAAAAAAAACAACTAAGATCTCTATCTCAGACTCCCCTAAAGGCTGTGCACCCACTGCACAAGGCTGAGATTGAGATGCTGGGCTCTGCCCCAGACTTCTGCCTGGACAGCCTGCCCACAAGGAGACAGAGGCAGAGCTCAGAGCTCCAAAGGGGTTGAAGGATCTCTCAGCTCAGCTTGTCAGCTCCCCAAAGCCACTGCAGCCACATGTTCTGCCCATCCCCACAGGTACACACACTGCCAGCACCCTGGGGCCCAATGCTTACCAATAAATGCAAGCATGGCCCTAAATGCTCTACTTCTGACTGCACTGAGATGGAGAAAAGGTTAATTGGATAAGGGAACACTGCAACAAATGGTTCTCTTTTGCAAGCAAAAAAACACAGAAATGGGTACTTTCTGACTAGCACGTTTCTAGAGGTATGACTCAAGCAAATTAAAACCAAACAAACAATATTCTGTCTCTTCTGTCTGTAGGACTGACTGAAAGGGCATGTGGAGAGGCAAACACAATGTAGTTATATATCATTGGTAGTCAAGGTAACTGTAGTATTATGATTCCAGACTAAAAAGTTGTTTCAAGTATCTTCTCATACAGCAGTCTTCTTCCAATCACTTGAGATCATCTCGGCTGGAGGAAGAGCCTAAGATTCTCAGGAGAACTGCTCAGTATATCAGCCCTGTTCTATCCCAAATAAGCACATTTTTGATATCTCTCTCTCTTATCTATAGCTAGTACTACAAAGTATAGGCTTTCATGGCACTGGACATGCACTTTTTCTTCAACTTTCAGAAACAAAGTTTTTAAGGAAATCCCATTTGAAGACTTCACTTAGCCAGGGAACAATTAACTTTTACATCAGCTCAAAGAAAAAAAAAAAGAAAAAAAAACCCAACAAAACAAATAGACCAATGGAAAGAGGGTTGACTCACATAAAAGAAGTGTTTTCCATAGCATATTTTCATTTCGTGTCAATTTTTAAACAAAACCTTTTTTTGAACAAACTTTTACAAAATTTTCTTGTTAAAAAGCTCAAATAATTTATAGTGTACATTTTCAAATCAACATAAAGCATTGATAAGCTGAAGTTTATTAATTCAAGAAGATTTTAAGGTCTAGATTCCAAAATAAATATTGTCTTTTATAGTACAGCAGTGTGGGACATAAGAAACAGTTGAGATGAAAAGCCTTTGATCTGGATCAGGCTGAACACAAACTGCTACTTTTCAAGTTAATCCCTTCTACAGAGATTCTGCACTTTCTCTATGTTATTTTGTAGATATGAGAGTAAAAGTGTTTCTTTCTCTCTTTTGCCAATAAATACTGCCATTCAAACAGACATATCTCTTGGAAAAATTCTGTCTTCACAAAAAATTGTTCCAACTAGGACTATGGAATTTTTGCATGAACTGACATTCAAGTGTTGAGTATAAGCTAGAAGAAAGCCTGCAATATTTTAGGTTGGAAAATTAGCTTGCTACAAGCCTCCAGTTCAGAAGCCACCAATTGCCATGAAAAAGTTTTGAAAAGGAGAAATTGCTTTTTGCCTTATATTATTTTTCCTTCCTTTTATTTTCCCTCTGATATGCCATCAAATCCTTAAAGAGACAGAAGTACAGACACTATATCATTTAAATGAGATACATGTTCCAGGAAGTTTAGTTGTTGCAAATTACTTCTTAATAAAGCACAAATGAGCATAAGTGAGATTGGAGTAAAATGAGAGGAAATGCAGAACAACAGCAAATCTTGCCCAGAGCCATGGAGATCTCTCTCCAACCACAGGCCCACGTTTTTCATGCTTGGGAGCTAAAACATTGGCAAGGATTATTTTTCAACTAGGTCAAAGTAAATGTTGGAAAGATGATTTGATTTATTTTGTCTCTTCAAGTCACATCAGTTGTGAAGAGCTACTCCTGCCAAGCAGTCTGAAGTCAACAGTAATCTTGGTAAAAGAAGTCAGTGGCAGACGTAATGTTAAAATCAAATAAGGAATGAAACACAGCTGAGCATTATCTTGGGGAAATCAATCAGGTGGTGGAAACAGTTCACATCACCTTGTCCAGAAAAAGTGCCTCAATATACCAAGAGAAATTCAAACTGAGACATTATTAGGCTTGTAATGATTATCATGTCAGATGTTTGGCTTAATTGAAGAGTCTATAAGTATCTTTAGATTTTTTTTTTTTTTTCTTCTTACAAGCAAGTATTTCTAGCACCAGGTATCAGAAAAGGCCATTTAGAAAATGCTGGCATTAGACACTTTCTGCAAGACTTTAGGCTAAAAAGGGTTTCAAAGTGCACATGGGCATGATAATTTACAGTCAGATGATGAAAATGTGGCAGAGATTACACACATAATGTAATCTTGAACACATAAAATTAAAAAACTTAAGTCTTAACAAAAAAAAAAAATCAGTCTATGCCCTGCACAAAAATTTTCAAAAACAAACAAAAACCAAGAAAACAAAAACCAACCAAACAAAACACACAAAAACCCACCCAAACAAACAAAACACACTCAAACAACAGCAACAAAAACAACAACAGTAACAATAAAACAAACCAAAATCCAAAACACTGAAAGAAACAAGAATGGAAACTGCTTCAGAGTCATTCTTACTCTAAACGTCAGCATTTCTACACTTCCTCCCTTTGTTTCCACAGAATTCTTTTTCACTTGCACAGATGTGATTTTTCACATTGCTATGAAGTTCTTTTCAAATATCTGCTTCCCAAGACTGAATTATGGTAAAATTATTGCTATTCCTATGAAGTTCCTTTCAAATATCTGCTTCCCAAGACTGCATTATGTTCAAATTATTGCTATTCCTATCACTATATGCAATTAAGTCTTAATATTGTCACTGTATGAACACTGATACAGTTTCTGGAAGGCCCTAAAGTCCTGAAAGCTGTGTATGTTACAGTACCTGTATTCAGGTCTGGTCACACAAAGCAGACAGGGTTTCATGTGGGTTTGGCAGCTAAAATTTGCTAGACTTACAGAGTTACAGGGTAGCTGAGGCTGGAAGGAGATTGTCCCTTCTCATGCTGGGCCACCTGGAGGTGGCTGCCCAGGACTGTGTTCAGATGGCCCTTGAATATCTCTCAAGATGGAGAATCTACAAACTCTCTGGGCAACCTGTGCCAATACCCAAAAGCTCAACTGTTAAAAAAACAGAAAAAAGGAAAAAGAAAAATAGTTTTTCTATTTTTTAATTGAATTTATTGCATTTTAGGTTGTTCCCATTACCTCTGGTCCTGTCACTGGGCACTGCTGAGGATAGCCTGGCTCACAACTCATGTAAGAACTGGGACATCTATTCAGAGCTTCAATTCTCTGCCACTGAAAAATAGTCCTTGTAGAAGAATTTAAGCATGGGCACAGTGGCATTGGTCCTTTGGAGGTGCAGAGGCTCCTCTCCAGCAGTGCTTCCTCTGGAGCTTTGCCATACTGCTGCAAGGAGGGAGCTGACAAGGAAAGACTGGCACTGCTCAGTGCTGAGCAGCGTCTGTTGTTTGATGTGCAGCTCATACCTGGGAGGTTGCTCACACAGCATACAGGCTCTGCTTATTCCACATTTACTTCAGCCCACAGGTTCTCCATGCTCTTGGCAGCTGGGCCTCCAGTACATAAGCCAATGGCATTTCCACAGAAACTTGTTATAAGCAAATTAACTTCTAAAGCCATACATGTAACCCACAGAAGATAGGTCTATAGAATGTAGTTCTTGGAAGAGAAATATGAAAGCGTTCCAGAGAGAGCATAAATTGCTTTTTCCATGGCTTTGTCTTACAGTATATGCTGGCAATTTTCTTGAAAACAGACAAGGTCTAGAAATAGCTCACACAACCTGCCTGCAACTACTGGTCGAGATGGAAAAAATAAAGGCATATTAAAGAATGCGACAAACCCAGGAGCTCTTTATTCAGTCACTGCACAACATCATGACTCTACAAGTGTATACAAGAGGATCAAAATCCTGTAAAAGTCTGAAATGGAAGCTTTTTCCAGCCTTGAAGAGGCAATTTTAATTTGAAACTCCCTTTCTCCAGATTGCCTTCAGTAGGGCAGCACAATCAGCAAAATCCTAACCTCAGAGCTTCGGTGCCATTAGTCACACAAAGCTTTGGTGATTTGCAGTCAGAAAATCATTTCAAGACATCTGACGGGACTTTGTTATTCTGCCTACAGCTACACCTGTGCACTTCTTTGTCTCTGAGTTTCAATTAGAGATAATTTAAATAAGAGAAAATCACATTTCCTAGTGGCAGAGCCTGTTAATGAAATGTGTTTCACATTTCCAATGGAAATGGGAATTCAGGAAACCAACAGGCAGAGCTTGTGCCTGCATTTTGAATACATTTCACATTTGAAAGACTTCATCTCCATCTCAGTATCCAGATATGCAACTCATCTTCAGCTATGTGAACCATATTCATATTGCTCTTAATTTCTGATTTGCCACACTGTTAATGTCACCACTCAATTTCCAAAGTGTTTTAAGAAACCCAAAAAATAGGGGGTTCTGTATTGTTTAAGTATCTGTAAGAACTGAGAGGGGAAAATTTTGTATCGTGTTACACTGGCAGTCAAAAGGAGAGCAAGAAAAGACATAAGCAAACAGGCTTCACAAATTTAACCATGGTTTTGCATCAAAGAATTATGTAAAACAAACAGAAAAGCAGGACAATTGATTTGAAAATTTTTCACCTAAGTGATTTTATCAGAGGGCTCTAGATACACCTCTCTGTGGATTAAAATCTTCCCTGCTTAATATGGATCAAAAAGTCACCAGCATTGCTGGATAAGGGACATAAGTGCTATGAGCACAGAGAAGTATTGTGTATGGGGAGGATCCAGTCACAAATTTAGATTAAGTTCAACACATCCAGTATTTTTCAATATTCAAATATGTTCATATGGATTGAATATACCTAATATAACCTCAGATGAGTCTGTGGAAGGAAAATAAATCTTAGTGTTTAGGCAAGGTTGTTATACCTGTCATCAAGTGACAAAGCAGAAAAACTCTGCAGTTTCACACAGGGTCCTGCAAAGTGGCACACTGTCAGACTGAGACTTCTCTACTACCATTCATATCACCACCTTGGCTTTCAAGATGTCCTCATGAGCCTGGTGTTCAGCTGCACAACTCCAGCTGAGGGCAGTTATTCACTTACCAAAGCCAAGTACTGGAGATAATGCACCAGCATGAGAAAAGAAACCAGGTAGGTGGAAACTGCGCTGTCATTATCAGGAAGCTCTTTAAACCAATCCTACAGGTCTTTTAGCATCAGCAGTGAGAGAAAGGATATTCCAGTAGGATGTGGTAGAAGAGACAAAGTAACCACATTAGGTCTAGCCACAAGCCCAGGATGTGACGCTTTTACAACTCAAAACACCACCAAAAAAAAAAAAAAGTGATACAAGCAAGCATAAACTCAAATTCACATATGCTTATGAACACTTGTACAAGATATGTCTCAAATACAAATATTTTCCACTATTTTTGGCTGGTTGGATGACCACTTCCATAATGACATCTTTGACGTGCCATGCAAAACAAAAAGTCCTGGCAGACACTTTTTGCACATATTAACAAGGCATCAGTCCTTGCTGAACTGAACTCTTTGCTGAAGACAACTCCAGCTAACACGATGGGAATATCACTATCGTGTTTAAAAGTTTGTGAATTTGGGAACTCAACAGATGAATTCCTCTAGCCTGCAGGGAAAGCAAACAACAAGCTCTCTGGTACAGAGCAGAAAAAGCTGGACTGCTCTGTTAAAATGGTGCCTGACACAGCAAACGTTGGTGAAGAAACCACCCACAAGTTATTCTGTAATTACATGTGGTACATATCAGCTACATTAGCCCATCTTCCTTCACATCAATTCTTCAATCTCAGATCTCTAAGAAAAAGGAAAAATTCCTTATTTATTAGCAAGTTATACAACAAAAGAGAGCAAGAGAACTTATCATCTCCTTATTCCCTGGCTGAGCCACATGTAGCATAAACATATCTAGAGAAAGGTCTGGGGAAAAGCCAGGCTTGTTAAATGCACACGAATTTTTTTAAAGACAATTCATCCTACTATTTGGCCCACGCTGTCTTGATGTGGGTCAGACTGTAAATGACACAATTTGGTTGCCAGTGTGCTAACCTCTGCATTCCTCTGACTCTGAGGGAGAAAGTCTCTTCTTCCTTTCTCACCTGACTTCAAATGGAAGTTTCACGAACTCTGTGAATTTAGCTTGTAGTTTTATAATTGTGGTTTTATTTGAATTGCCGCAAAAATGTTGGGTGAGATTAAATGCAGGCTTCTCCTTTTGAAGAGGTCTACACTTAATATGACTTTTACACCCTCTTTTCTCACTAAATGATAATTTTTTTCTCCTTTGACTCTAGTTGAAACTCCAGCTCCTACACTCCAGTTGTGAGAGCCTTCCCTTGGTACTGTGCTATGTGATATTTATGCATAAAGTTTTTCTAATTGCTGATTCCATCAGCATTCATGAACCTTTGCTGGAATGAATGAAGTTTTCATTCATGTTTATATATGAGTTTCCAACATTTGTATGTTTGTAATCATCAGGCTAAAACCAGCTTTCATTTGCAGAGACATAAGCTGAGGGCAACTGAGTCAGGAATTATAACTCTGTTATGTAAATTGAGAGATTCTTTTCCAGTACCATTGAGAGCTGAGTTTATCACAGAAACCTCCCATTTCCGCAGCTCAATGAAGTTTGTTCACGACTGGTAACTATGGTTATGGCTGCACTAACAAGCAGTTTGGATCAACAGAAATCCATTTCTGGAGCTCATTTTGTGCTGGGCACCTGACATAGACACTTGCTGTAGGTCTGTGGAAGGCTTAGTTCAGATAAACTCTGAAGTTTGCTCCCATGCAGTAATGCTCTGTTGCTGCTGCAACTCACCTCCCAGGCTAGTCCTGTCCAAAGGGAATCCAGGCCAGGACCTGCAGTGCCCTTCCTGATAGGAACCTGGGCTCAGCAAGCAGCCGGGAGCTGAGGGTTGCCTGGAAAGCACCCAACTGATCTAACTAAGGAAAACACTAACAGAGACACACCCTATGTGCAAATTACAGAGATTTATCCAATTAGAATATCTCCGTGGCAATCCTGAGCCATCAACGATTTTCCCAGCCATGTAATTGCTACTATTAACAACACAAGTTCCCAATTTAACAAATGGAAGCAAGATAAATGTCCACATCATCCTGGCTTCTCCCAGCTTTATGATTCACGGTGTAGCAATGTGTTGCCCTTGGTCTTTTGGAAATAGTGCCCCGTGTGAGAATTTTAATGACAATGCAGCACTATTTCTGGCCTGTTTTGGATATCTGAGGGCTGTGATTCTTTATCATGGAGGAGGTCCTGATGGTTAAGCTAACTGGGTCTATCATGCCCCGAGGACTTGTAGCTTATTTACTTTCCACTCAACTGCCCATGTATGTCCTCCCTCCTTACACTTTGTAACAGGTTACCCAGAACCCAGACCCAAAACCAAGGAGGACACTTAAACAGTCTGGAATCAGCAGGAAGAGGAGCCAAGAAGGTTTCAGATGCAGGGCCAGGGGAGAGGATGGGTGGAAGGAAGAGGTGAAGAGCTACATTGTTTAGATTTTCTGAGTCCTTTAGCATCACTGCTTTGTTGCAAATGGTTGCAACTGCTTTCATCTCCAGTTCTCGACTCTCTTTTGGCATTGGCTCTGCTTTCCATACCTCCAGCATGGGAAGCCAGGCTTCCTGCCTCCCTGTACTCAGAGGTTTTGTCCATCCTTTTTTCATGACTTGCCATGCTTTTACCAAAAAAAAAAAAAAAATCCCTTCACCTGCATGCATAGCCTTTTTATTACTATCCTTTATCCTCCACTGCAACTGTTAGCACATTATTGCTCCTCAGATGCTTCATAGGAAATACTTACGTACATGCTTTGAATCTCACTTGTCCCAGAAGTAAATGCAGATTATGTCAAGTAAAACTACTTACCCTTAGATATCAGACAGAGCCCAGACAGACAAGGCCAAGACAGAGAAGGATGACAGTGCCTTAAAAAACATTGTAATTACTTGCATTCAATAAGCCTGGCATTTTCCCAGAGCTGTCTCTGGGGACGTTTGTGCTATGTATGGCTCAGACAGGCAACAAGGAGAGGACAAGGTCTTTTGCTCCCTTTTGCTGTCTAACCTGATAAAAAGCAAGGATATTTTCGTTGTTCTGAAAAATCTGAGATCTAGATAACAAACTGATGGCATCTACTCATGTTGTTTGTCCAAAATAGCTATATTGTCCCAATCCTTGACCACACTGGCTGCCCAAAAATACTATTTTGAGTAGTTCTTCTTCAAGAGACTGATGTTCCTGATGGGAGCGGTTTCTGAAAAGCAGTGTTTTCATATGGGCCATGAAAAATGCTCAAAGAAAAAGCAGGGGAAAAGGGTCAAGACAACCAATAATGTTTTTATGCAGTGACTAAACAGATCTTGAACTGTATCTTTTGAAAAGGTAATACTCTTGCACATCCCTGTCTTGGTGACAGTATCTACACACACATCCTATTAAAAGCAAAGTGCAGATACACTGATAAACAGTAACACAGGAGTAGCACTCGGGTCTGCACAAGTCTTTTGTACAGAACATTGCACTTGTAAATACAAATTTCCTTCCATCAGTGAGAAATTACAAAAAGACAATTCTCTTCCAATTTATTTTTAGGCCAAATCTATCAGGGCCTGAGATTACTTAAGCCTCAGCAAAAATAATTACAACAAATAACAACTTCAGGAGACTTTAAATGCTCTTTCAGCTTCCTCAAACTGACATCTTTGTTTTAACAGTTTATAACTGAGGGCTATAACTGACTTAGAAAAAGCAAGAAAGACAGGAGTGCTAGAAAAGCCTGTGATCACACAGAGCGAGAAAATAAGACAGACCCTGGTTTGTTCAGCTTCATGCAAGTCACATGACATAATTAATTCCAACTGGTTTTGGTCTCTGTACAGAAACTTCCAGCAAAAGACTTTAATGATGTAATAATTACCTTTTTCCTTTCATGATCCTTCTAACTATGCCTTAATTTATGATGATTTTAACTAGCATACATGTATCCTGAGGCTATAATGGATGCACATTTATTTAAGTCAAAAGATAAATCATAATGAAAGGGTTTTTTAACACAATAATTAACATGCATTTTGATCATCATAACAGTAATTATTAGAGGCACAAAAACAGAATCAGATCTCAGAAGAAGCCACGAAGATCCTAAATAGGTTGGACTAGCAACACTGCCCTATTATTTTGCCAAGAAATTATACGTCAAAGTGGCAGGAATGAATCATCATGCACCATTAGGAACTACACCCAGTGACACCCAGGGACAAAAATATGAGCTGCACTAACCTCCACCATAAACTGCAAATTGCAATCACAGAGCAGGTAGTGTGGAACATGCCTTTTCTCTTAGTTATGAAGCTATGCTGTCCTTACACCTCTACAACATGATAGGTCATCAGATAAAGAAAATAAGATAAGAACCACAAAAAGTAGGAATTTAGGCTTGATATGAAAGGTCCATTTATATTTAAGAAAATGGATTTACTTTGCAAAATATTATAAGCTCTTAACATGTGTCAAATGACCCAATCAAGCAGCCTTGATCTTTCAAAAACCTGTTAGCTCCTAAAACAAGGAAAGTAAAAGACCACACACTCTTACCTGCTGTGATCCTCCCCTTAGCAAAAACTACTGGTGTTCTGAATTTTTTCTCATCTATTAAATCATACACATATGCAGGCAGACTGTAACTTTCAGGTAACCCTTTTTCAAAGACAAACAGTAAAGTCAAACAAGGCGGAAAACATTTTTAAAAGATATCCTATGCATTTTACCCCTGAGTCAGAGTTATTTCAGGAATTCAGTTCATAGAATCACAGAGCCATTTGGGTTAGAAGGGACCTTAAAGAACATTTAGTTCCAAACCTCCTGCCATGGGCAGGGACACCTTCCACTAGACCAGTTTTTTCAGAGCTCCATCCAATCTGACCTTGAACACTTGCAGGGAGGAGGCATCTACAGCTGCTCTGGGCAAACTGTTCTAGTGCCTCAGTTTAAAAAAAAAAATAGCAATACACAAGGGGACCTCATATAAAAGGAGATGACAGCAAAAAGAGAGGAAAATGGTTTCTTAAAGTAAATTTTATAATATGGTACCTTTTCCAGTCAAAGTTTCTTCTTTTATTTTCCTCACTGCTTCTTGGCCATCACTTTCACTGTTTCCAGCTGTTAAAGGACAGAAAATGAAAAATTAGCGATGCAATCAATTTAAAGATTGGCTCCTATGAAGTGCCAACCACAGTGTAAAACCAGTATGAAGTTTTAGGTGGAAAGGTGTGCTGCAGAGGCTTTCAAAGAGTGCTTTACAAATGCACTGTGATTCCCACAAGTTCTGATGGTTTATCTCATTTATTCATATAAAATAGGACTATCTACTGGATCAGCAGACTTGAGATTTGAGTCTGTGAGACAAGTGAAATGTATCACATCCAGATTCTGCAAAAATTTCACTACAGATTAGAGCAGACTTCCCCTTGCTCTTTTTCCAAGATGAAGACTTCCACAGTTGGAGGAAAGTCCCGACTACCCTGTCTCAAATGCTCATGAGAGGATTTATTAGTGCTAACATAAAATGCGATTAAGCATCACATAAATGTCTTTTGTGCCATTCAGTTTAGGTGGGTGGTTACTAATTGTCTGACATTCGTTCGGCAATTTTTTTACAACTTGTCAAAGGGAAAAACATAAGCACAAGAGATATAGGAATTGTCAACACAAGTTAAATTTTTAAAATTAACATTCAATTTATCCATCCACAAATATTTTCTATAGCATGAAACATCAAAATACCTAACGTTCATTATCTAAGTTGGATAAATATACTGATGTCTCTTATGAACTTCATGAACTTGCCTTCTTCGTTTCCTCATCATATAAAATTCTGCCAAAGTTTCTACACAGATTTTTTTTCTTGTGCCAGCCTACAAGTATCCTGTTCTCTCTTTCACAGCACCACAGAATAAGGTGGAGTTGGAAGAGACCTCAGGAGGTATCTGGTTCAGCCCCCTGTTCACATTAGCTGGTACATGCTTGTATTTACTCTAAGATGCATTCTTTCGAGAATGGAGTTTTCCCTGTGCATCTGCAGTAAAAAAGGACTGAAAACACCTTTGCTTTCATGATATGCAAGAAAACCCAACATTTACATAAATTTAGCCAAAATTAATACATTTAGCATTCCAGATACTGGAGAGAAAATAATTCTCACATAAAATCTAGAGTCATACAGGTTGTCTATAAATTCCATTAACTATGGACTTATATTGCTCAGACTGACAGGGAGGGGAGGGGACGAGAGGGGAGGGGAGGGGAGGGAAGGGAAGGGAAGGGAAGGGAAGGGAAGGGAAGGGAAGGGAAGGGGAGAGGGAGGAAAGGGGAGAGGGAGGAAAGGGGAGAGGGAGGGAAGGGAAGGGGAGAGGGAGGGAGGGAAGAGGAAGGAAGGAAGGAAGGAAGGAAGGAAGGAAGGAAGGAAGGAAGGAAGGAAGGAAGGAAGGAAGGAAGGAAGGAAGGAAGGAAGGAAGGAAGGAAGGAAGGAAGGAAGGAAGGAAGGAAGGAAGGAAGGAAGGAAGGAAGGAAGGAAGGAAGGAAGGAAGGAAGGAAGGAAGGAAGGAAGGAAGGAAGGAAGGAAGGAAGGAAGGAAGGAAGGAAGGAAGGAAGGAAGGAAGGAAGGAAGGAAGGAAGGAAGGAAGGAAGGAAGGAAGGAAGGAAGGAAGGAAGGAAGGAAGGAAGGAAGGAAGGAAGGAAGGAAGGAAGGAAGGAAGGAAGGAAGGAAGGAAGGAAGGAAGGAAGGAAGGAAGGAAGGAAGGAAGGAAGGAAGGAAGGAAGGAAGGAAGGAAGGAAGGAAGGAAGGAAGGAAGGAAGGAAGGAAGGAAGGAAGGAAGGAAGGAAGGAAGGAAGGAAGGAAGGAAGGAAGGAAGGAAGGAAGGAAGGAAGGAAGGAAGGAAGGAAGGAAGGAAGGCCCAAAACAACAAAGCAGATATTTGCAGTATTTTCTTCCTGCTATTTTCCCCCCTTTAAAACCATCCAGCCTTGTAGAGAAGAAAAACATTCAGTTTGATGCTAATTTCCAGATATAGATGCAGCTTCAACAAACAAACTCTCCAGTGAAACTGACATTTCTGGGGAAATTTGTGCACAGGGTTTATGGGCAACAGATAAATTTTCCTCACTGTTTCACCTCAAGTAATGTACTAGAGTAGGAGTTCAAACTCAGTATGTTGTTATTAGGCTGGATAGTGTTATGCTAGAAATATGAATACTTATGTGCCAATTCTGTGAACATCTTATTTGATTTGTCTTTTATTCAGCACCTCTAGTGCAGAGATCAGGCTTATTAAAGCCTCCAGTGTCTTGACATAACTCTCAATATGTTCATTTAATTTGTTATTTTAAAAGAGCTTGTGTTCACAACAAATTTTAATTTGCTTTATTTTGCTTTATATAAATGTTTATTCACTAAAGCTCAATGCCTTCCAAATGAGCTCATTTTATTCATATTTGCATATTTTTCACTCTAGTCCACTGGGAAAGAAAAATTATTTTGCTAAATAGTCACTTCAGATGTCTGTTTCCAGCCTGATCCAACAGAGTTTGAAAACCAGATGCTGAAGGCTGGGATATTGCAAAATTGAAATAGCTTCAGTGAAAACTGCCACAATAATAGAGGTTTTCAAAATCCTTCTTTTAAAGAAAATCCTGTAAGAAAGAATAAAGACACTGAACAAATGACCAAAATCCTTACAAAAAGTTCAAAGACACTTGCATCAGAAGGATACCATGAAACTGGGAGGCTAATCTAGGCTTCTGAGTTAGGTTAAGGAGATCAGCACCCCCTTGCCAAGGGTGGGTGGGAGAGGAAAGGGACATTGCACTTTTGCACTGCATGCCTTCTACTGTGTCCTTCTGGGATCTTCTAAGTAAAGTGAGTAGTAGGCATCAAAAAGATCAATCTCTTTTAAGTGCTATATTAAATATTCAACTTTTTTTTTCTTTTTTTTTATGTTTTTTAAGTCATCTAGCTAACACAGTCAGCTTTGGGTTGGGAAAAATCAAAACTAATCTGCATCTTCTTGATGAAGTTGGGTCACTAAAGGGCACAATCTTCAAGTGCACTGAGCAGATATACAGCACCCTAAATTCAGGATGGTTTACTAGATGAGGATCAAATTCTTACCACTGTTAGCTGGTTTGAATCCTCAATATCATATTTGCCATGATTCTTTGAAAATTTTTTTTGATACACAAAATATCCTCTGCCTGGACAGTTTTTCAATGATTCACCATAATTTCCATATATTCCATATATCAGAATTTGTCCATTTTAAGTGTTATAGCATCTGTAGCATAAGATCTGCCTACTCTGAATTCAAGTGGTTTGAAGGGAAGGGTAAGAAAGGGAAGAGAGATCATGTATTTTATGCAGTGAGGGAATCTTAGAAAAAGCTTTGAGAAAGAGGGATTCATTGTCTTGGGAGCTTAGATCATCAAAGTACCCAAAAGCATAATAATCTTGCTTTTGATGCTCATTTAAAATGTCTACTGGGAACTCAAAATAGATATAGTTGTCTCAAGAACTGTTTATGCAAGCAGTTCAGTGTCCTGCCTGATGGGTTTTTTTCCACTTAGTCCACACAGAATAGTGAAGAATTTGGGTGAGACTTATTCAATAACAATGCTGACTAATATCAATTCTGAAAAAAATCCTAATAATATAAAAATAAATTCATTCTAAACAGATGCACCTGTATAAAATCAGATATCATTTCAATGGCATAAAAAAGACAATTCTTAATAAAATACTGAAAAAAAGGAAAACTTATTTAAATACAACTTTTAGTCTAAGAAATTCACACATCTCCTCCACATTTACTTACACAAACACCACAAGTCAAAGCAAGCTGATATGAAGCCACCAGAGAAGCACATATTAAAATTCTTATCAGCACCAATAGGCTTTGGATCTTATCCTAAATGTAAGGCTCTGTCATCTTAGTCGCTTAAGTAGATCCTAATAGTGAAAGTTATTTTGGGGATTTCAACAGAATTATCACAAAGATTGGTCAGTTTGAAAAAGCACGGCCCGTAGAAAGCCAGCATAGGCTAAAACCACATTATCACTAGTTAAGGGGTTCTGATACATCTACATGTATTTTTTATACAGTATTTTTAATTTCTTTGAATGTCATTATCTCTTCAAAAGATTAATTGCCACTCACACACTGAATTTATGTACAAGACTGATCCTTATAAAGAAAGCAAGAGCTTTTCCAAATGGTGTTTTGCAAAACTAAGAATTTGCAATCTTGATGCTTCAACGAAATGTACTTCAGGGCATTATAAAAAAAAAAAATAATTAAATAATCTATGATCAACAACAGAGCCTGTAAAGCTTAAGGTTGCCTGGAGGGAATAAACCCACAAATCCAAAAAGCCCTTGCTTATCTAAGTTTGTCCAGGGAAAAAATTTCTCACTTTCAGTAAGATAGCACAAAATGAAGATGAATAAAAACTTTTGAAGAGGAACGCCAAGAAGATTCAAGGCAACCAGCATGTGGTGTCCAGAGAAAGACCTGACCCCTCCAGCTTGAAGCCTGAGAGCCACCTTGTGCACAAGGCATCCCTCAGCCTGTGATGAACCCAGAGCAGGGAACCCCAGGGGGGAAGGCAGGAGTGAGAGCTGCCCAGGGGCAGGGCAGCTGTGCTGGCACGTCGCCTCCAGCTCTCCCCACACACCCCAGCTGCTGGCAAGTGTGACCCCCTCATTCACCAGTGCCTGGGGAACCTGAGATAACGCTCATCCCCTGACTTATGGGGCCATAATTACAGATCAGTTACTCCCTGAAACAATGGATAGCCTTCCAGGGCGTGCAGCGTGCCCCATGGCCCTTCCCTCTCCCCTCTGCTGACTTCAAGCAACCCAATTTCAGAAGTGGTGCCCATAAACTCTTACATATTTACCAGGAGAAGCTTGGTGGTACAGTAATCAATTCTGTGTATGTGTATACCATCTCATTAAGGAATTGCAAAGGATAATGGTTATATGCTTTTGTGCAAGAGAATATAAAGGTTCCCAAATGGAAATTTAAATCAAAATGCCTCCTCGGAGTAGCATAATCCTCATTATGATCGAAGGGGAACTGATTTCTTTGAAGCACTAGCCTGAAGACAGAGCTTGTGAGGGCACCCAATGCCTCAAGGGAAAAACAAAATCCTATCAGCTGGTACACAAAAAATAGAATATGCCTAAAAGAGAGGAATGACTGCCCCCAAAATCTCCAAGGCTGAGAAATTTGGACTCAATACAATGAGTAGGATTTTAAGGAATTTTTAAGGTTTCTTTTAAAGGAATTTATAAAATCTTCAATAAAAGTAATACAGATCTTCGATCTCATCTGTAAAATATTTAAGGTATGGATTTCAATAAAGCTAGGTGTAAGGATGTGAGCAGCTATAAAAAGTAAATTGTGAACATGATACAAACTTCCTTGTGTCTAGAGATACCACATGTATTTTGTCATTTGAGTTCATCACACAGCAGTTACAATTAAATACATGCCTTTCTTGTATGAAAGGTGAAAATATTGTAGTAAGTGTTCCTTTGAGAAAAGAAGCAAAAAATGAGCAAGGAAGAGAATGTCAATTTGCAAAGAGAAAATAAATTATCATTATTGCCTTAGGTTTCAGCAACCCACCCGTTCCAACAAGAGGTTGAGAATAACCCTGTTTATCAAACCCAAGATACATCTAGACAAGTGCCCTCTTTCCAACAATAACCTGTAGCAGATACTCAAGGAAGAGACATGATGGCAAAGAGTCCTGGGACAGCAGGCTCCATGATTTAATGACAAACATAATTACATTCAAAAGGCTGTACTTCAGTAGCTCCTTTGTTGTTGTATTTTTTATTTTGTTGGATGCTCTCTACTTTGTGCACAATAATACAGGGAATGACCACTTCTCGTTCACTTTCTACACCATCCACAACTGTATGATACCACACCTCAGTCATCTGTTTGGAAGCAGAAGGACCTTTGTTCTGTGCCCCACCTTGTACAAAGCCATTCTCAACTCCTAACCATCACTCTTTAGTTTTTTCCAGTTCAACCAGACTCCTTTTGAGTAGGCACAACAGGATGATCCAATGGTTTCTATAAAGGAAGAGGGACGCTTTCTGTCCTGTTTTCATCTTCTTTCCTGCTAAGTAATTTTATTTGCCTTTATGACTGGCACAAAATATTGATGATGTTGTACATAGAACTTTCAACAGTAAATCACAATATTTATTTAACTCTTTGACTAGCAGTTAATTTAGGTCCTATTCTTGTAAATACATAGGTGTGGCTGTTTTTTCTCATATTCTGTATTTGCATTTACTCTGTATTTATCCATCCCTTCATAACATAGTCATTCACTATTGGGAGATAATTTCCCATTCTTCATAGTAGTTAAGATTTCACAAGGCATCTCTAGACACCACCCAGTCCCACCCTCTGCTACAGTTGGTGGCCTAGGACCATGTCCAGTCAGATCTCAGGTATTTCCAGGGATAGAGACTCCTCAACCTGTCTTGGAAACCTGTGAAAGTGTTTGACCACCCACAATGTTAAAAAAAAGAAAAAAAAAGAAAAAAAAAAAAAGAAAAAAGTGGGGTTTTTTTTTCCATTAGGTATTTATACAGTGGAAAAGATCCCCCTAACTGTTCTCTCCTTTTTAGGCTCAATACAACTCTCTCAGCCTCTCCTTACATGTCAGAAACTCAAATCCTTTAATTATCAGAGTCAAATAATTTTGAATATCCTAAACACATTTAAACAAAACCCATCATCTCACTCTTCACCCTGTATTCTGTATCTATATTTTATAAATGTACTGAACATCTGTCTATGAGACCACAAGTATCTTTGCTCCAGCTCAAAGCTGACAAATTATTTCTCAATATTGTTTTCTGTCTCCTAATCTATTACTAAACTACAAGAGATTTTTCTCTTATCTCAAGACAAGCCAGCCACTTAAATCTTTTGGCATGAATCTTAACAAAAGCTTTTGAAAACCAGGATTAAATTCACACAGTTGTTGAATATTTCAAAGCATTAAGCATAAATGCTTAATGAATAAATTAAACAAACATCTAGAAAAACTGCACTAATCTTCCAAAATTCCAATAACACATTTAACTCTATATTTTTTTAAATGCCTGAGTTATTTTTCAATATAAAAACCACATTTACTGGCCTATGCACAGTGTTCCTCCCACTGTTCTCCCAGAACTGCCCAGCACTGTATTTGTCCACCTTACACTTCTTTACCAAGGATGATTTAAGGCTTTATGCAGCAGATACTAGTCCAGAAATACTTTTACACTTCTGATGGATTTTGGTTTTTATCACAGTGACCTGTTTTAGATGGTTTTAATTTTTTTTAATGTCTAATACTGTGTTTATACTGAGTTTGTAAGTCTTGATACTATTTTAAGCTCTGCATCTTTTTAGCTGCTCATTTTATATGCTTCAGAGACAGTGAACAGATTGAAGACTTCAAGCCCATTTTGTTGCTCCTCAAAAGGTTGCCTTTCCATCCCCCTGATAAAACTTCTTTTCCTCTAAACCCTTTAAAACCATTCTGAAATAGGCAGACCAGAACACAACACAGTATTTAAGGTTCTGGCCCACAAAGGATTCATACAGTTGAATCAATTCATATAGTCTGTTTAGTTTGTTCATTTTCTAACAATTTCTAATAATTGTTTTGATTTTTGCACCCTATGGAGCACCACTGAATTTCACAGAATGATCTATTTTGACCCTGAGATCTACTTCCAAAGTGATGATGGTTGATATAGAATTCATCATGTCTTCTTTTGGCATTCAAATTTTTCCCTATGTCCATCACTCCATATTGATCAACACTGAGCTGTACATGCCTTTTAACACTCAGCTTCCTATGGTCTTCCTGCAATTCTTCACACATCCCTGGTCTTTATCACCCTGAATAGTTTGATACAATTCGAAGCACTTGTCACTTCATTATGTGCTCTTCCTATAAAATTATTTGTTGAAAGCACCATATGTTAAAACAAGCACAGATGTGACAGTCTTCCAACAGAAGTTAGGGACTAAAGTGTTTGACAAAATTTGTACATATTTGGAAAACTCTGTGTGGCTGTGTACACATGTATGGTGCACAATTAACAGTACTGTAAACAGAGATTTTCATAACCCTGATTACAGTGCACTGATATGATAAAACCTGAACTGAATTACAGTTATAAAGGAATCTGCATGCATTTCCTTTATACTCATACAGAAAAAAAAAAATCATCATCCACTTTTTATAGGTTGGTAAAATTTTGACACTTCCTGACTAACTCTAGAACTCATTCAGGCCTAAAAAAACTGGCTGAAATGAGGAATATAAATACTTTAAAAAAAAAATAATGCAAGCATCTCATATTTCCATGTATATTAAAGAAATACTATCACAGTAACCCGTAGAAATTTTCACCAAGTGAAATGAAATCAAACTGTCTTTGAAAAGGAACAATTGCACCATCCTGATAGGATTCAATTATCACTCTAAAGTTACTTTGTAGTATTATACAATATAAGAATTGTCTGATTCATGGTACAGAGAATCCAGCTTGAAAATTGGAAACTAATGGGAATTGAAAGAGGTGACAGAAATATTCCTTGCTTAGTCTCCTGCAGAGCTTACCAAGGTCACACAGAAGCACTGGATCTGGTGATGGAAGTACACTTATTTATGCTAAAATTGCAGCGCTGAAGCCAAAATTGCATAGCTCAAATAAGTCACCTGAACATACATATATAAAAGTATAATGAGATTGCTTCCTTCAAAGTGTGAGCCTGTCTTAGAAACCTGTGACACTGATATACTCAGACATTAAAGATTGATTACATTGTCCAGAACCTGGAGTTTTATACCAAACAGCATAAGTGTAACATTGTAAAGATGCAAATCTTTTGATTTTCATTCATTCTGTTTTCAGATAGAATTATCAAAACTTCCACATTAGATATTATCACACATTATCTCAGCCTTCTTTTATTAATGTACTGAGGGCAAAAAAGAGAAAAAATCAAATAGAGCTCTCCTTTTTTGAGTCAACAATTTTAACATGCAAACACAGAATCCTCATAAAATTAAACAGCTGTGAACAAGCTATGAATAGTTTATGCTTTTTTAGCACTCTAAATTGAGACTCACAAAACTGTGGCACACACCTTGAACCAGAGCTGAACGTACTGGGTTTTATGTCCTGGGTGGGCTGGGGGAGGTCATAGAACTGACCGGGATATCCTGATTTCCAATATCCTCATTGTGGAGCATTTTTATTTGTAAGTGCACAAAAAACACTACCTTCAATATTAGTCACTGCTGAGCACAGTGTGTCATTTACCTCCTCTTTCTGAAAATGAAATTGCAAGTTTATCTATCAACTAGTAAATTGCACAGGAGGGAGGAGGAGCTCCCTGTTTGACTTGATTCTGAAGATAAGTCACAGCCATCAGTTTTCCCTACCAGGGGTTTGCTGTCTGCCATGAGATTTTCCTGAAGTAAAAGCTCTGCTGACTGTGAGTCAAGCTACCAGGAAAAGCAGCCTGGCAGAAAGCCTCAATGAAATCTACCAAACAAATATACAAATATACAGAAAATTACTTTCATCATTTCAGCATTCGTCAAAACCTCTTTCCCAGGGAGAGGCTGAGGGCAGAGTGAGCAGCACCTGCAGAGGGAAACCATCAGTGGGGGATGGAGTCTTATGCACCAGTGCTGGGACTGGAAAGGAAGGAAGTTTGAAAGAACTATGAAACCGCTTGCTGTAAAGGCTCTGAGTGAACATACTGCCTCTTCATACAGTGCCTACTCATGCTCCACAAGGTAACATGCTTTCTACTTATTTGCTTTCCTCATTCCATTGGTTGATTGGATTTAAAAGTAGGTTGCTTCAAATATTTACTCTTCTAAAATGTCAAACTGAATCAAAATCATATCCATCACAAATGGTGAATCATTTTTCACATCAGACATTCAGGCTTGACTCATTTGCCTACTGCAGGGATATCATCCTTTATTGCTACAGTTCCTATAATGGGAAACAAGCATTCAGTGATTGAGCATGATCGACTGCAAGCTACATGTGAGTCTCCCTTGCAAGCCCAAATTCACTTAACATCCACACCTTTTTCACAGAAGGTCATGTCTTTACACAAATACAGGGTGAAAACATTTCTAGAGGAGAAATCTTGAGCGCACTTGCTGTCTTATTTGAGCCTTGTGTGGCCTGAAGCAGAATGTGCTAATGCATGCCAATGTGCCAGCAGATATTTCAAACATACTCTGGACACTTGGGCCCAACAGTTATGAGCAAGGATGGAAGGTCATTGCATTTAATGTGCTTTTGAGACTGTTATGATCTTGCAGCTGGAAAAGCGCCTGGGACCATCCATTCTACTGACAGGGCTGCTTTGGTCTGAAGAGTTTCACAGGCAAAGAAGATGGCTGTGACTCATAGAGCTCAGTGTTTAGGTCAGAGTTTGCTCAGAAGAAATGAATCAGCTGGAAGACTTACTCATCAAATGCATCTTATAATTAATTTCATTAATTCACAATTGTAGGGATTCATAATGGAAATAGTAGGATTGATAAAATCGTAGAGTGAACGTGTCATGGTTTGACATGGAAGTGATTTTTTCAGGAAGTTGGGTCAAACCAATCAGTGGTCAAGTTTGGATATTGGCACCTGAAGTGACCACTGAAGATAGGGATACGCCTCTGAGAACACAGGGGGTTAAAAGCAAGAACTCCCAAGAGCTCGCTCTCTTTGGTTCCGGTCAGGGTGCTGTGCAGACCTCCCCTGCCCAGCCATGGGGCTGGGTGGGGGAGGGGAAGCCATGAGGCCTGGGAGAGGTGAGCCGAGGGGTAGAAGGACTGGAACCGAGCCAGCTCCTGTGGACGGAAGGGTGGAGAGAAGCGGAGATGTCTTTGTCATCCCCCAACCCAGAGGGAAGAGACAGAGAGTCCGGACGGCACCTGTAACTTTGCCGGCGCGGAGGAGAAGGAGGTGGGGGAAGGTGCCCAGCCTTGGCCTTGGGAATCGGCTGCTGGGCAGAGATATCAGCCGTCCAGGGAGTCTGAGCTTTTAACCCTTTCCTGAGAAATGAAGGCTTTGTAAAATATTACTCCTCCTTGATTTGAAGTAGAAGAGAGACAGTCTGGGATCCGAGATGATGGAAGAAGAAATTCTTGAGTTGGAAGGAGATGATGGAGTGGCTTGTGGCTGGACTTTTCTTGTTAGCCATAGACTGAACCAAATTCTCCTGACAGAGGCTGCACTTAGAGGGGTGCGTTGGTGTGCCAAGAGACCTGTTTCAGTGATTACCAGCAGAGGAGTAGAGAGAACAGAGGAGAGTTGGAGAAGGTGTGGAGAAGCCCTCTATCTTCAAGGAAGAAGAAGAGGAGAAGAAGACCTCTGTTCTTGGACCCTCAGCCCCAGGGGAAAATGGGGGGGACTGTAGTCCCGAGATGAGAAACTGAACTGTTGTCTCTTTTGGTCCATAGCAAAGCATCCTTAAAGGAGCCCTATGAGCAGTCTGTCCATGCACGGTGGTGAGAGCACTGTGACATGGAAAGGAGAGTGTCACCATGGCAGATTTTCTCCGGGCGGTTGCCATGTGTGACATGGAAACACAAGGATGGCAATTGTGTTTCCTGGGGGGGGGTCTGTGGCACAGGAGAGACTCCTGTCTCCCTTGAAAGATTGAGTATTTGAATATCTGAAGGGTAGCAACTTGATCAGGATCCTGGGTGGTGTCTCACTGTTGAGTTTGTTTGGAAATTAGGTGGGAGGAGGAGGGGTGTTTTGGAAGGTCTTCATCCAGATTTAGTGTTTGTAGTTTTTATAGTAGTAGTAGTTTAATAAAGTTCTTTTCTTTGTTATTAAGCTTGGGCCTGCTCTGCTCTGTTCCTGATCACATCTCACAGCAGTTATTTAAAAAAGTACATTTTCATGGGGGCGCTGGCATCGCGCCAGTGTCAAACCATGACAGAACGGAAGTGTGTGTGTTTGTAGATACCAAAAGAAAGAGCAAAGTGTTAAAAGAATGCCCTTTATTGACAAACAAAAGACATGTTTAGAGGACACTGTTCCTATGCTGTGCATGTGAAGGCCACAGCACAGAAGACTGGCAGCAGACGACCATGCACTCTGCCATCAGGAGGATAACATCTCCAGGTTGCAGCTTATTACCCATACCATTATTTTTCCTGTTAGCCCAGCCTAAAAATAGGCTATAGACAGAGCCTATATATTGCAGACAAGGAAAAAATGTACTGAGAGCTGCTGAGCAATATAAAAGATCACCCAATAGTAGTGGTTGGAAGGGAGCTCTGTCCAAGCCCCCTGCTAATGCAGTTTCACCCAGAACAAGTAACACAGGGCACATCCAGATGAATTGTCAGTACATCCAGAGAAGGAGGCTGCACAACTTCTGTGGCAGATCTGACTATAAAATAGCCTGTCACTTCTAATCAAGAAGAACCACAGAAACAGGATAAGGACTGTCAGCTGGCATGACCTTTTCCCATACTCAGGTGATGCTCACAAGATCACACAAGCTCACACATCTTGGTGCTTATGAGAGTATGGGTGTGAGGGTGAGTGAATGAGGGAGTGACTATGAGTTGAAAAAAAGCCAGCTTATTTAGAGATTCTGCACCTAAACCTCACCTTCCCGTTACCAAATCTCTCACACTGAATTTTGTTACAGGTATCACTTAAACTTTAAGTGATACAAAATAAATCTTAAAAAAAAGAATGTTCTATGCTTCTATGACTCTATGCAAAGAGAAGACAATTACCCTTTTTATTTTGCCTGAGTATATATATAAAAATATACTGAGTATAATTTTGCAGTCCACCTTAAAGATAGAAAGCAATTTTAGTGAAATATTAATGCTGACATCATTAGCTACATCTAGCTACATTAGCAACATCTAGCATTTAGCTACATAAAGAAGCAGCTACTTGCATTTTGCAGACGCTTGGGTTTGACACATCCATTAAATCATGTATGAGTAAGTGGTGTCCCACGTTACACCTGTATGATTCCAGGACAACTCCATTAATGTTACTGACTGCACTACACTAAAAGTACATGGCTACTGTGCTCTTGTCTGTTGTTTGGAGTGGGTTTAATATGTGTACAGAACCTTAGAGAGAGCAAAATCGCTATAAAAGTTGAACAAAATGGCTTTAGCAGCTTGATAGTGTACATTCAAACAGCAATCTTCAGTGACTCTATGGAATAAAAGTTATAGTGGTTTAGGTAAAAATCTAGTTAAGGCAAGATGAAGTGAGAAAATGTAGCATTTTAAACATAAAAATATTCATTATACTACATTCTGACTTAGTAGACATATTACTGTATAAATATATATAGTAGAGGAAGTTTTAAAAAATAAGAAATCTTCTAAATAGTGTCTGTGGTAGAAAGAAGAAATGGTGCACACAGGCCAGTTTTTGAGTTTGTAGAGAAATTCACCTAACTTCAAATGTCTCACTCTAACACAGGCACCTTATCAATTCTTTATTATCCACGGAGAGAAACAGGCACCTCCAGAAGGTGAATTGCCCAGTCTGTCTCAGACTGACACCACTGAATCTCTAGGTATTTATTTTCTCATCTTGCCTATGGAGGCCTCTTACAGTGACAAACTGTGGCCTTCAACTCTTTAATTTGTTTTCCTCTTAATGAACATGTACATCCTAATGCTGATGCATAATCCATCCCCAGTAACAAGGAACTAAAATATTTTTGTAATATTCATATTTTTAAGGTTTTTTTATTGTTTACTTCTTATCTAAGGTAGTACAATTCTTCCAAGTCCTACAGAAAAAATCCCACCCACTATTCTTTTTATGATCTTGCAAAATAAAACATAAATCAATCTTTATTTGTGCTAAATACTAGCAAAATATTCTCCTACATTCCCCTGACATAGCCACACTTATGCTGGAAAGAAAATATACCTTAAAAGAAAAAAAAAAACCCTGACTTTATGAAACAAAAAGTATATTAAGAAAATAATGACTTTACCTATTATCACATGCATGCCAAGTCTTGCCAAATGCTTCACAGTTTGGTAACCAATTCCTTTATTGCCTCCAGTCACTATAGCAACCTTTCCATTTTGTGTAGGGAAAACTATATGAGAAAAAAGAAATAACACAAGGTTAGTTCACAATAGTAACACAGTTAATAAGTTAAGATGTATTTTAAAGAGTGTACATTTAACAGACTGCTCAAGCCAGGTCAGTAAACAATCTCAGGAGCAAACTCTGTATGGAAATAAAAACTATGAAACATCCACCATTATTTCCTGCACTATAATTTTCCAGTGTTAACAGTTCACAAAAGACTGAGGTTGACGACACGTAAGGCAAACAACCACTCAGAAGTTTTCTCATGTCTATTTGCATGCATTTCATCATCCTGCAGTCATCTGACCTTTAAAATTTCCACCATAACTTTGTTAATGAGCAAGGTGGAGGCAGTTACATCAGCTCAGGGATGGCTTATTCTATGTGTACAGGAAAAAAAATTCAATTGGCAGCATGATACCCTGAAAATTTCTTGAATGATAAAAGACAGGCCTCTGCCAGTAACATGGAGGAAAGATCTTACTCAAAGGTGAGCCATCAAAAGTACACTAGCTGACCCAATTTCCCTGCATAACTGAGCACTTTCCCTTCTGAAATCACAAGGCCCTGAGCCCCAAAGAAAGGAGGAAACAATTTTCTTGCATGAAAGCCCCCATCTGCTTTTCCCACCTACACCAGCTCTGTGCCACAGAAGCCAGCATCCCCAATACCTGCTGTCAGCCTCACTTTGCCCCCACTCCAAGTGCTCCTTGACCCACACACAGCCTGGCAGGCAGGGAATGCTCCCAAACTCCCTCTGCTAGAGGGGTGGCTTAGACACATTCTGTATCTCCTGCTTCCCCAGGCAGCCCTTAGCCTGCCAAGTGAGCCAAGAAGCACCTGGGATGGCCCTTGCAGAGCAGCTGCCATTCCAGCTACAAGCTCTCACAGTGGCTGCAGGTTGCACAGCACATCCCCCTACCATGGAGGGAGCTCTGCAGCCAAAGCAGAGCAAAGGCGTTATCATTTAACTGCTTGGAAAAGTCATCAATTAGGTCTAATATCAACTACAATTTTTTGGGGTGAAGAATGTTTCATATGAAGCACCATGTGGTCCTTAGATGACCAAGGTGAATTTCTAATTTGCTTTGGAGTTGAAGCTGTGAGGTATTTGCACAAGAAAAAAAGTATTGAATACTTCATTTTGCTGTGATGCAGTGTCCGGAGGCAATGTTATAGATAAAAAATGTTAAAAAGATACCAAGTTTCATCTATCAAAGGACTTTCTATTTTGATTTCTAGGTTTTTAGGGGATTGCTTTGTTGTACAACACCAACTCATATTTTACATAGTTATGAAACACAGGACTAGCACTGATACAAGCTTCTTTCTTCACAGCAACTTCAAAAAGGATCCACATTTCACCTTTTCTGCAACACATAGTTCTTTCCATCATGATTCAACATGAATTTCTGTTCTCTTCAGGTGACAACTCGGTTCTTCCCATCCATGACGAACAGGAATTGTTTGCAGTTCATTGAAGGTTAACTCCAATTACAGGGATGTGCATGCACATAGGTGTCCTGACATATATAATTCAAGCTAAATAAAAGTTCCCCAAGAGCCTTCTTAAGGGGCTTCAATTTAGTTAAAAGCAGCCCTGCGATTTCCACCAAAAATACTTCTAATCACACATTCTAAACAAAATGCCCACAGGTCCAAATCTTGTCAAGAGAAAATGCATCATTTTGGGCCTGAGTACTTTCTCTTCCCCTTCTGCCTCCCCATGACTCCCTTGCTTCCTGGCCTCTCACCACATTGCTACCTGACATTTGGATTTCATGTGCTGCATACAGATGCTGTCACTCATTTCCATTACTGAACCACTATACCTACCTACTGAATAATAAGTGACATTTTAATGCAAAATGCACTTAGAAGAAAATTAATGAAAGTAAAGGAGAAAAAGAAGTCAGGACTGGGAAAGGGGCAATGACATGAAGTGAAAATGGAAAGTCAGAAGAGCAAAGAGTTAATAGGTGGTTCTTAGCAGAGATGTGATGAAGTGGTTCTTAGCAGATGAAAGAAGACATCCAGTCCTATCCTGTCCATGGTGACTGCAAAGAAAAGGACAATTTTTTGGTCCTAATGGCCACTTAAGGGCTCCCCTGTAAAAATGCATTCTGTGCAATCCCATGTTACAGAGAGGTTTAAAACAGGCCTGCTTGTAGCAACTAGCTCCAAGGACCTAAGAAAGCAGACAGGGAGGGACAAATGAGGGCTGCAGACACACAGATAAGTGGTCATTATCTGTTTTATTTCCAAGAGGTACAGCTTCCACATAACATGGTTTGGATAGACACAACACTGCATGGCACAACTCAGTCTATCCACTCACTTCAGTCAAAATGGGAAATGCAAAGAGAAAAACTGAAATACATCAGGGAGGGGAGAAGGACAGGAAGAAAATAAACTCCCCAATTAATTCTTAATTGTTATTAATTTTAAAAATATGTACAGTTTCCATCAAGTCAGATGTCTTAATGTAAAATGAATCTCCATTTAAATGAGACACAGCTAGTATTTATCTCAACAAAAGTGGCCAAGATCAAATACAGGCTCTGTGTGTATCCAGGGGCAACTCCAGTGAAAGGCAGTTTATTAGTGCCCTGTTCCCTCTAGAACTCCAACTTCACGTGGAATTTGCAGTACACCCAACTTTCAGTGTTAAAACACCACTTCCATGATGAAATTCAGCAAGAAATTTTCAAAGCAGACCTGGGCTCAGCGTGGTTTTCAGCAGATACTAGTTTATTTTGTGTGAGAGGTTGAGCTGAGCGCAGCTGCAGCCTCACAGCCCCCCCAGGCAGGAGGCAGTGGAGACCCACCAGGTTTGCAATGCCCAAAGAGGTTCCTCTGGCACTTCTTGCAACTCATTTAAACCACTCCAGTTCTCTCTCTCCCTCTGCTCCTGGGAAGGAGGTAGATACTGATCTCAAGTTCAGAGGAATAATGCCAGTGATATCTCGTGGGACATGAGAACGGTACAGCCCAGTGCTAATGAATCCCCTGACCAAGCAGTAGCTGGTAATTTCCCTTTGTGTTCAAAGAAACCAGCCTGCAGTCCTTAGGTGGTTCTTTATCACACCAGTGGCTGAGAGAAGCTTCTCTCAAGCTGCAGGTTCTGCCTGCATTCCAACGTATTTGGATGACATAAGCCTGTTTACCTTGCAAGTGGATAACCCTAAAACACAAAAATAAGATTTATTATGTCCTGATAGGAGGCTATTTAAAAATAATTATTTTCCTTTTAAATAGACTTGTCCTTAATCAGAAATAAATTCCATGTACACAGACATCCTCGCACAAATTCAATACTACAAAGAACGTAAGGCAATTAGGTAATTTTAAAAAATACTAATTTTCAAGGGACTCTAAAACAGGGCTGTCAGGATGCCCTTGCAACTGCCAAAACCACAGAGAAATAAGACAGTCTCCAGACCCATATCAATGACCAATTCTATATCAATGACCATTTCCTGCCAGCAAAGTCTCAACTCTGTAGCAGGGATGAGAGTCATTGAAGTAGCCAAATCAAAACAAAAGCATTAAACTTTCTCTTTATTTTTTTTCTTTTTTTTTTTTTCAGAAATACACCACGTGAACATGGACAATGCAAACCTCAGAAGAAGTGCTTCCCTTGAGAGTAGCTTGCTTTGGTATTCTGAAAACTTTACAGTACATTGTGCTTGAGTCCAAAGGAAAAGAGAATAAAAAATTGTTAGAAGTTTATTTAAAGCAAATTGCATCAAATTTTTACAAAGTTCCAACTCCTACCTTATTAATCCAGCATCTGCATTGTGGCACATTATGGGTCATGTGGACATTAAAATATAATTTATTTATATGAATTTCCTCATTAACTTTCTTTTTAAGACCTTGAAGGCAAAGGGTAGAATATTGATTGTCTGAATCAGTCACCTGTACTTATCAGGCAAGACTTGAGAACAGCTGAAGGCATCCAAAAAAGTTGGTCAGTGTCCACCTGTGAGGTGCCCTGCTGGGACCTGCCTGCACCTCCTAACTGGCCACACAGTGCAGGAACTTTGGTGGTATTTGTGCTGCAGAGATCCCTACAGACAAATCTCAACAGTTTTTTTGTTTTATTCATTCCTCCTATAACTGAATAATTTACATGCAAATATTAGGCCTGAAGGTAACTGGCAGAAGCACAGTTGAAAAAAAAATAAAAAGAAAAGGACTAACAATGAATATTTAGTTTCATGACTGAATAACAAGATCCAAGTTTGGAGCCATTCCTGTATAGCAACACTGAGTGAGAAAAGGCAAACTGTAATTTCCAGTCCTCATCTAACACCACAGCACAAGGCACGATCAAGTTCTTCTAGATGGATTAAAGAAATCATATAGCTCAGTGTACCACAGAATTAGAGAGTAGTTTTTCCTATTGCAAAATATTCGGACTCTTTTTCTCTGATTTATACCGTGGCGATTTTGAGAGAATAGCCATTAAGCAGATGTAGAAAAATAATTAATTTTCCACTGAGAGGCAATCATTAAACTGCTGGGGAACCCATGCAGCTTTTAGCAACAGCTTTTTTTGTGTACCTTACAGAAACCTTTCCATAAAATTCTGGTTTGGCAGAAACCAGGCAAACAGGGTCTGGATTCAAATGTCATTCCAGGACTATCCCAACAGGAGACAATTTAGGTACTCAAATCCTGACAGATAAGCCAGACAAACTGTGTGTGCCTCAAGCCTGTCCTAAGACTGCACAGATGATTTTTCTAATGCAAACTGTCTTCCCAAATTTGCACACTAAAATCTTTTCTGCTTCCAATCACTTTCCTAATGAACATCAATATGCAATCAAGATTGCAGGCCTTTAAGGCTGGAAACCAGGTAGGTGGCAACCAGCCTGACTAGTCCTTCTGTGAGAAGGCATCCTGCTGGTTTCTGCAGTTGAGGCCATCAGCCTTCTGCTGATGAACGACTGTCATGCACTCATGCAGGTCCACAGGCACACGGCCAACAGGTCCAACGTACCTCGGATGGCTGGAGGCATTGTGTAAGGGAGACTTATCTGTCCAGGGACAGCATTTGTTTCCAAACACAGCTGGAGTTTTGCATCAGACAGGCGACAATCCTCCCAGCTTTTGTTAAGAATCATGAGGAAATGGAGGTATCGGAGAGGCTGGCCCTGGAGTTACTCATGGGAAGAGAAAGGTGTTGAAGAACCAGAACAGCAGGAGAAACCAAACCATGGAAATGTGTCCCTTGCCCTACAAATTCATAGGTATCTCAAGATGCTATTAATGGAACAGCAGGCTGTAAGAATTTCAGCAGCCAGGGGAAGACCTAATTTAATAAGGCTCCCATGCAGCCACTGACAGGGAATGCGACTGGTAAGGACTGCTCACAAAACCACAGCAAAACCCCTGGCACACATAAGTTTCTTGTTTAACTGATGTGCAAGACACACACAGAGCCTGAAATGCTGCATGCCAGTGAAACAGCAAGCAACAACTCACACTTACCAGTTCTAGAAGCTCACAGAAGTTCCATCCCTGTATTTCAGGGGAATGCACACTCAGCCTGTGCCCCATGAAGTGGATACTTCCACAACAGAGCAGAGCTCCCACACAACAGCAGCAATTTGTCTGGGCTGCCTGAACACCTGGGAACCCAACCAGTGCCGTAACCCCAGTCAAGGCACCACATATCCAGAAAGCCTGGACAAATGGCCAAAGTGCAGCAAGGCAGCAAATGACACAAAAGGAGAGGAGCTGGCAGATACGCCAGCTAGAGAAGCAGAGAGCTCAGCCAGCTAAGGAGATAACATGTTTACTCACCCCTTCCTGACATTGTCAACACAGGAACAAGTGACATTTCTTCAGAGTTAGCAGCAAACATCTGCTGAGCCAGACTAATGATTTTTTTTTAATTGCCAATGGAAACAACTTAAAAAAAAAAAACAACCAAACTTAAGGCTGCTTAAATTTATAACATTTGTTTAGCTTTTTGATAAGCATGCCAGCTTGCTTACAGGGATGAAGTGATAACATTTGCAGGCATGATGACAACCCCTTCACAGCAGGCTGAGATACAAGCTCCCAAAATCTATTACAGGACTTATTCCTAGATATCTTATTTAACACATGCAGAAGTCATACTACAAATGAGCAGAACAGCTCATTTTCCTCTTGTTTTTTCAACTCATGAACACACTGTGGAACCTTGGGGAGTATTAGAGAGCAACAGGTATTATTAGAGTCCAATATCACAAGTTTGGAGCATGAGTATCCACAGGAAGACCTAACTATAGTTTAAAAAGCCCCCACATATTAGAAAATATGTAAGATAAACTGGTGCAACAGTAAGGTGAAAGTTATGATGCCAGAATTACAGTCCTGAAAGAAATATTTTTTACTAAAGAAAAATAACAATACCCTAAATAAGGCAGCTGTTCAGAGCAAGAGTTTTTGGCACTCAAAAATACAAGACCTGTGGAAAGACATCTCTCTAAGAGTGGGAAGGGGAGTAGAAAGCCACACTAAAAATTTCATTTGCATGACACACCTATCTGAATTTCTTCTAGTGATTCTTGGAAAGACAGCATAAATGCAGATAAAGGAAGAAGCATGTGTGGAAAGCATGGTGCAGAAGGGGAAGCAGAAGGAAGTGTTAGACTTTCAAATAAGAAACTGGAAGAAGTTTTTTGGTCAAGATGAGGTAATTTTCAAGTGCTTCGTTCCCCTTTCCCCTCTCTTCACCTTCCCCCCACCTCCAGATATTTAGGTGAAAGAGATACAGCTCTAAGCAATTAAATACACCTGAATCATAAATCTCTGCATGGTGATATTGTCCTCAAAGGCAAAAAAGGACCCCAGTGAGGACACTGGCACTGCTGCTTACAGACGCGAATCAACCATGGTTTGGTGAGTCAAGGCACTGATCCACAGACTGCTAGAAAAGTAAACTACAGCTGTTGCCAAAGTAATGAAAAATATTTCCTCTCCACTTGCACATGTATTTTCAGTGCCCTGTTTTTCAGAGCATATGACTGGTGTGTTTGCAAGTGAAGAAGTCTTGCCTGGTTACAAGAGCCAAGGGAAGGTGCATTTTCATACATCTTTCTGCTGGAGCCTGAGTGCTTTTGGTTTATTTGTCTAATAGGATGCTCAGTAATGTTAGTCTTGGACTCTGTGAAGCTGCTAGACTTGGCAGAAGGGCTGCATGGAGAAAAAGATAGTTGGAGTTTTCAAAAATTATATGGATGGTAATTTTCCAAACTGATTTTTGCTGTCTTCGCTCTGTATGTGAAGAACCTCTTCCTCCAGGAAACCCTATGCAGACCTTCTGCATCAGGATCATTGATCATAGACTGCAAAAAAGCTGGATGTTGCCACCTCCTCCCCAAGAAAGAGTAGGATGAGAATGGAGAAAACTAGAGGACTTTTAATTTGGGAATTTGTCTTGACATTTCAGAATTGCCTTTCTCTCAGACAATGGGAAATAAGGCTGCATTGAAAAATGGTTTGGTGAAGCATATATATGAGCTTTTTACAATACAAGTTCAGGCTGATTTTGACAGAGATATTAGGAAATTTGATCCTAACAAATATGGAGCTGCCCTAAGGTAAAAGAAAGCAAAAGTAGATGAGAGGGTGCAGTTCCCAAGCCCCGAATCTCACTTCTGGCCACGCTTGCCATTCCTGAGTACTTTGTTCCTTTTGCCAAAATTCATCTGAAGATAAGATATTTGAATTTTATTTTTTTTATGAGTGCCAAATAGATAGATTGAACACAACATTATACAAATCAGTTAGATGGAAAATACCACAGTGCAGCATTAAAATCTGCTAAAAATTAATCAGGAATTCAAGTTTGCCTACAATCTGCTCTTGGGAGTAAAGTTCCCAACCAAATGTGTAGAAAAGGAGAGCATTTGATTCCTGGGAGGGGCATGGGGTGATAAAGAAGGAATCAAGAGATGGAAAAGTTGCCTTACATCTACAAGTACAAATTATATTACTGAAATTATGACTCTGCAAGTTCCCAAAAGATGTCAAGCAACTTCTGCTATCACTCACTAGTCCTTGTCTTACACTTTCTTGCTATTCCTGGCTTAAGCTGGTGCTTGTTTGTTTGTTTGTTTGTTTTTCTGGAGAAACACTAGTCTTAAGAATTATTTCAGATAAAGGCTGATAGTACATTTGACAAACTTGTGCAAAAATATCTGGCACCTGACTACCCACTGGCGTTACACCACACATGGCATGTTTTGCTTCACTGTGCAATCGTTTTGTGTTGGGACAGATGCCAGATGGGGACTTGGATGAGGCCACGAAACATTGCCTTCACTTGGAAAGGAGGGCTCTGCTGCCATGAGGCTGGACTGGAGAGGTGCAGGGGACAGCACTGCCACTGGCAAGGCACAGCACTAACTCACCTCAGTCACAGTGATCCATATGTGAGCAGTCCCAGCCTCAGTCATAAAGGGCAATTCACAAGAATATAACGTTGGGTTTTGTGAAATAAGTGCAGAATGGTTGTTGCAATAATATGAAGAAATCCCACTAATTCCTTACACTGCACTGAACAGACACAGCCTGCATATGAAAGATTACTGGATTTGTTAAAAATACCATGAGAAGAAACATGATGCTAGCTCCAAGAAAAAATTAATCTTCCCTACATAGGCATATATTTAAAGGCTCCATTTACCCATATCACTTTTTACATGGGAAAATACTATCACAAGTATAGAAAAGGTGATTTTTCCATTTGTATTTTCTGCTCTGCTTATCTTTCATTCCTTTTATATATTTACCCATTAAGTCTTACTCTTTGGCTTTCTTCTCTTGCACTCCAGTCACACTAAAGATAGGGAAGTTATATACAGGTGTATCTTTAAATTAAGAAAAAGCATCTGATTATTTTTGAACAGATTTACTGATGCTTATTCCCATACTCCCTCCCTCTGGGCAAATGTAATTCTGCAATACCTTGGGCAATGTCATTTTATGTAAAACTTCCCAATGCTTTTCAAGTCATGTCACCATGTAATTATACTTTTTTCCTCTTCTGAAATGAGAGATGAAAAAGAGAAGCTTATCCTAGGATATTTAAATAGGGGCAATGGAAATACTTCTGCATAGTCTAGTAGCTGCAGAATGCATTTTCCCATCCTGCAAAAGTTTGAGACATTAGAATTAATTTTTCATTCTCTACCAGGAACTGAAGATTGTCTAGGCTCCAAGATTTCCTGAACAGCTAACAAGTAGATGCAGCTGCATCTGACAATGCTTTGCATCCCTCAGGATGTAAGAAACCATTTCAAGTCCTTGCTCTCAGACATACCCCCGAGCATACAAAAGCCTTCCCAAGTGCAATTCCCTATTTCCAAGTGCTATTTCCCTGCAGTGAAAGTTTCATTTTAACCAAATATTTGACACTTAAAGACACTTTTTTTGCTCACTGAAGTCCCAAATAAATGCAGATTACTCCAAATCATGTTCAGAAATCCAGTGATGCCATAAATAACAACCAAAATGAAATGTGAGTAATCTCAGAAAACTCTTCCCTAGGAAAGACCACAGCCCATATATCTCAAAAAACTTGACAGTTATCTACATGAAATGTGGCACAGAATTCTTAAGGTCTTAAAATTTCATGTCTAACTATGAAAAATTAGCATTTGGGTTACAGTTTTGACCAAAAACCAGGGTAATGGCAGTGAGTTTGAAATGCTGAAGAAAATATGAATCAGCAAAGCATGATGCTGCTGTCACACCATTACAGACTGAGTAAATGTCATAACTGACTGCAGAGCAGAAACCTCATATCAGAAAACTGTAAATCATGGTTATTTCACAATAAAGAGAGTTAAGAAAAGGAAAAAGGAAAAAAAGGAAAAGGAAAAGGAAAAGGAAAAGGAAAAGGAAAAGGAAAAGGAAAAGGAAAAGGAAAAGGAAAAGGAAAAGGAAATTGGAGGAGAAGGAGAAGAAAGAGAAGAGTAGAAATAGAAGAAGAAGGAGAAGAAGAAAAGCACAGGTGATATTCTTGATTTAATCCCAAATACTCTAGAAATAAAGCTAAGCAGGCAAGTCCCCATACCTTTCATGGAAGAAAGGCTCCATCATAAACCTTCAAGTCTGGAGAACTGCCCGAAGCTCAGAAAATGTGCAAAGTCAGATATTCAGCTTCTGCTGAAACTCAGAATGCTGAAACTCAGCACTCTCCTGGAGAAACTGGCTGCTCATGGCTGGGACAGACATACTGCTTGCTATGTCAAATCCTGGCTGGATGGCCATGATGTGGTCATGAGTGTGCCATGAGTGTGCCATGATGGCCATGAGTGCGGTGGTGAATGGAGCTACATCTAGCTGGTAGCTGGGAACAAGTGAGGCTCCCCAGGGCTCAGGATTGACATCAGTCCTGTTTAATATCTTTATCAATGGTCTGGATGAAGTGACCGAGTGCACCTTCAGCCAGTTTTCAGATGACACCAAGCTGGGCAGGAGTGTCAAACTGATGGAGGGCAGAAAGGCTTTACATAGGGAGAGCTTGACCAGCTGGATCGATGGGGATTGAAAGGGTATGAGATTCAAAAAAGGCCAGCTTCTAGATCCTGAGTTTGGGTCACAACAACCCCATGCAGTGCTACAGGCTTGGGGCAGAGTGGCTGGAAAGCTGCCCAGTGGAAAAGGACCTTGTGGTTCTGGTCGACAGCATCTGAACGTGAGCCAGTGTGTGTCCAGATGGTCAAGAAGGCCAATGAGCATCCTGGCCTGTACCAGCAATAGTGCGGCCAGCAGGACCCTTGTCCCCCTGCGCTCAGCACTGATGAGGACACACCTCGAATCCTGTGCTTGGTTCTGAGCCCCTCATGACAAGAAAGACATTGAGGGGCTGGAGCATGTCCAGATAAGGGCAATGGAGCTGGTGAAGAGGCTGGAGCACAAGTCGGACGTAGAGCAGCTGAGGGGGATGGGGGTGCTTATCCTGGAGGAAAGGAGGCTCAGGGGTGACCTTATTGCTTTCTATAACTACCTGAAAGCAAGGAGAGGATATATCTTATCTACATTTTAGCAAGGAGAGGGTATATATTTTCTCCCATGTAGTAAGTGACAAGACAAGAGGAAATGGCCTTAAGCTGTGCCAGAGGAGGTTTAGATCGGATACTAGGAAAAAATTTCTTCCCTGAAAGTAGTTATCAAACATTTGAACACTGTCCAGGGAGGTGGTTAAGTCACCACCCCTGAAGGTATTTAAACGACATGTAGATGTGGCATGTAGGGACATGGTTTGGTCATGGACTTGGCAGTGTGGGTTAAATGTTGGAATTTTCCAACCTAAATGATTCGATGGTTCTATGATTCATCAGCACTTTCATATGCACAAACTGAAGCAAAGAGTGATCTCATTACTTATGGTCAGACTGGAAAGACTGATCTACTTATGGCCAAACTAGAAATCCAAACCAAAAGCAAAATATTGCCACCTGCATTTTAGCATCTCACAGAAGAATTAAAAAGACAACAGAAAACAATTTATACTTTGCACTATGATCTATACCTTTCAAAAGACAAAATATTTTCATTTTTATTTCCAAGACAATACTGACAGTATCATCAAATTCCTAGATAGTACAGGATATATTGTATCACAATACCCAATATCATCTTTACAGCTTCTACTTTTACTGCTTGTGAATTCCAACATCTCTTATTCTGACCACATGCTATTAAAAGATTGAATTAATCATTCCATCTTGCTCACAGCACAGATGGAGAGATACAGTTGGGCAACCAATACATTGGGAAAGGCGATTCTTTAAATATTCCCTTACTATGTTATATTATATTCTGGGAATGTGAGGGGTGTATGTGTGCGAAGGAAAAAAAACATTGGAAAGATCATTAAGAGTAGTTTAAACTGCATCTCCTCTCTTCCCAGAGACAGAGAATGTAATTTCCATATCCCAATCAAGCTTAAGAGCATCCAGCTGAAGGTCACATTCTGATCTGCCTCTTCCAGCCGACAAAAATGCTCTGCTGCCACTCAAGCAGTCTCCTCTGCTTCTCACTGCTTCAGGGTGACAGTATTTCCATCAAATAAGTAAGCAGAAGTCACGAGTTGGTATACAGAATTTAAAAGGTAATTGAAAGTTTCTGGAGTAGTTCACTTCAAAACACTGCAATCACTTGTGAACTGAAGTGCTTGTTATCATATACAAAGCTCTAGTAATTAGAATCAGGAAGAGAGGTACAAGGTGATTAGAGAATATTGGGAAAAAATCTAGTTAACAGGAAACATAGCACATAAACCAATCAGTACTAAAATTTTCCCTGAGATATCTGCAATTTATTAAAATACAAAATGCTAAAAAGCACATTTCCATATTATTAAAAAATTTTGAAGCCAGTCAGAAGCCATTATAGCATTGACATGAATGTGAGATTAACCTCAGATGCTACTGACTTAATAAAAACATGGAAAATAGTCTCAACATCCCTTCCTCTCCCTCTCTGCCCTGCTTCTACATCCTTCAAACCCACTCCTGGCCAGCACATTTATGTCTTCGTCTGGCTGACAAATGGTGAAGAGTCGGGGCAAGGGCAGAAGCTGTCTGTGGATTGTCACTCCTAGAGGTGCCTCTCGGTGTACAGCCCAAAGCAGTGGCCCCAGGGAAAGCAGGGCTCCTGTGGCCTGTCTGGAAGCAGAGCAAGCCAGTGAGGGGGACACTCACAGCTGCACAGCCCCAGAGGTGCTGCCTTTGCAGGGCAGTACCCAAGCTTGATGTTCTAGCTGCACCAGGCTGCCCAACCTCTGCTGCCACCCTCCCAGGGCCATCACCCGCCCTGGATTTTTCTCCAGCAGGAAAAATCCCTGATGGAACTTTGTGGGTTTTTTTAGTTTATATTTTTTTAAAGATAGTTTTACTGAAGCCCCCTGAGCCTCTGGATGGAGCTCAATTTCGTACTCAAAACTACTTAAAAAATCAGTTCTAACTTGGAATGACAAAGTGCATACACACATTTTGTCTTCAAGACAGCTACAACATTTGTGTTCCAAAGATGGAACTTCATTCATTTTTCTCTTCTTTGGTAATACAAGCAGGTCAGGGGTTTCAATTGGAGTATGAATATGCAAGTACAGAAAAATCTAGACTATACTATATATGAAATTTCCTAATTGTCTCATAACAGTCCTTTACTAGGAAAAAAACTGACTTCTTTTCAAAATCCTCTTTTTCAACACATCTTGGAGTGATCTCACAATCATGGATTTTCTTTCTATTTTCATCTTTCTTGCTCCTCATAAAATATGCACTGAACTTTTCACAGGAAAACAACTACTTTGCAATAAAGACAGCTAACTGTTTTGAATTTTTTTAATGAGATGTTTTTATTCTTCAGTGAAAAACTTAATTTTGAATGAAATTTTATAACCCATTAATCTATTGCAGATTCATGAGACTTAGGGAATTAGTTAACTTACAAGAACGGCTATTGTGCATGCTCTGTAATTGCTCTTCATCAAAATTGTCAAAGATTTTTAATATGCAGTTACCACACAGATTAAAAGCTGTTAAAGTACGTCTCCATTTAAGCGGCCATCATTCCACAGTGTCATTATCTGCTATTAATATTTCAAATTAGAGAGCATCACATGCTCCTTTGAAGAAATGTGCAACTACTCACAAAACAAGTCCCATTATTGATAATGCTCCAGGAGTATGACACAAACATCCTATTTTTGTTCCTACGTTTAATTACCTTCTATAAATATCTTGCCAAAATTTTAAGGGATTAGCTCCTTTCATATAGAAATATGCATTTGTGTTGACGAACATCTTCTAACCGTTCTGCTTTTAAGAAGGGAATTATGCTGGCCCTTCTGCAGAGCCACTTCACAACCTCACTCTTCAACCAGGTGTTCAAACAGGCAGATACATCATAGTGCACCCTGTCAGTCCTTCTCTGGACATCAGCCAGAACTACCAGCACTTTTCAGGCATCACTGCTAGCATAAACAGGCTTCACACCTGCTTTTTTTTTACACCTGACCAGAGGATTTAGCTCAAATATTCAGGCTCTGCAACAGACAATTTGGTGTGCAATATCTTTCAAGACACAATTCCTTTCTCTTTTCTCAGAGTAAGAAAAACCAAAATACTTTCTTTACTATAACAGATCTTACAGTCCTATTTTCATCATGCCAAGCTGATCATCAGTTTCCAGTAAAGCTTATACTTGGAGCTACTTCCCAAGGTAGGTCTAGCCAGGTAACAGTGACAGGACCAAATAAAATGGCCTGACATTTTGCCAGGGGAGGATCAGATTACGTATTAGGAACAGTTTCTTCACTGAAATGGTGAAGGCATTGGAACAGGATGCCCAAAGAATTGCTCAAAAATCATGGGGATGTGGCACTTAGAGACATGGTTTGCTGGTAAACATGGTGGTGCTGGGTTTATGTTTGGACTTGATGATCTTGTAGGTCTCTTCCAACCTGAATGATCCCATGATTTTAAGCCAATAAACAGCACTTTCATTCCACGTCACACTCAACAGCAAAAAGTTATAGCTATGTTTAATTTCTGTTGGGTGCTAAATAATTAAAATCATTTCAATGAAGCTTTCTTTTTAAGAAGCATAAAGGAACTTAGCAATGTAAACATATCAAGGGGAGGGGAAAAAAAAAGAACTTGAGGAATAAAAGCCCAAGAGCTTGCACCGGCTTGTTTGGCAGCTCTCTGCTGTTTCCAATACTTTTCTCTCTAGGCCTTTTTCCATAAATATAGAAGGCATTTGAAACGCATGCGTTACTCTGTGCACTGACTTCTAGGTGATTTGAAGGATATGACCCTAAAATGCAATTTCTATTCCAGACTCTGGCCCTACATCTCCATCAGCCCCCTGTAACACATGGTGTAAACAGCCAGCCCACTCACACTCAGTCCTCTGGTGGGGCCTTGCCACCAGTTAGCACCTCTCCCCGAAAAAAATCCTGGTGATATAAAATGTAAAAGGTGAACGGTTCCTTGCAATAAGAGAAAAGTGAGCCCCTGACAACTCTGCACCAGAAGCTGCACTAGCAGCTTCTGTAGCCTGTACATCAGCATTTCTTTTGTTATTGCACTTGAAGCTTTGCAACTATCCACACAGAAAATCCAGCAGTGCTGAAGGTCACACCACCTTCATTTCAGCCACAGTGCTACCTCCCTCCCAAAGTTTGCTAAGACATCTGGCCAACATGTCTGTGTCCTCATGCAGTCTGTGACAGTGCTGCTGTCCCAGCAAAGCCCAAACTCTGCTTCAGGCAGTTAGAAGCATTCCCTGTTTTGCTTGGGGAAATAGAAAACATTATCTTACTGAATAAGTTGTTCTGCAAGTGCTGCCCTGCTAATCTTTGTGGCAACTTTACAGGGGAGTGCTTTGCCCAGCATGGAGTACACCAGCACAGCCAGCTCCATGCAGGTTTATCCTGCAGGAGAGAAGCATTCAAGATAAAAACCAGTAGTTGCAGTCAAACGTGAGGCACATGGGAGCACTGTCAGAACAAAGATGGACATCCAGAACAACTCACCAGGATGACATCTCCTACACTCCTGCGACAGCAGTGACATTTCTCTAGGGAGCACAGGCACTTTGGCAGCCCTTTATTTACTCAGCCCTTTTTGTGGTTAAAAAATGTCAGAGACTGGGCAGGAGGAAGAGGTCTCAGCAACTCCCTCTCCAAGCTGCCATGTGCCAAGCCCGAGGAGCATGCTGCGAAGCCACTTCGACACAGACCCTGATGCCTTTGCAAGAATAGATGATGCCTGCAGAGAGGCTGCTGGCAGAACAGCCAGACACATGCTGCCCACTGGGCCACCCAGCCTCGGTCCCTGTCCCCACAGCCCTCAGCAAAACCACGTGCTGGCTGTCAGCCAGAACCAAACTTGCAAAGATGACTTTGTCCTTTACAGCCAAGGGTGGCAGCTTGGAAGAATCTGGACTGAAAAAACTGGACTTCATTGCTAAATTGCAATCATTTTCTGGATACATATGTATATGTACATGTACATGCACATGTATATGTATATGTTTTTTCTTCTGTATGTGTATGTTTTTTCTTTAGGGAAGAAAACAAATACTTTGATACTTGGATTAGAAGACTGGGAAAAAAAATCATGGTTTTCACTTGTGCCTGCCTTACTAGAATATTTTATGACTATTATTAACGAGTAAATATTGAGAAAAAAAAATCACTCTGAAAATTGATGTGGAAGAGATGGATAGAAGATACAATAAAGGTCATTATATTAGAGCATAAACTATTAAGTCCATATGCCACTGCAGTGCAACCTTAACAGAGCTATGCTTAAGCTGAAGTCCAGGCCTCCACATTGCCTACCTATTTTGTTGTTTTACATCCTTTTTTGTATCTTCAAATATCCTTTTCCTCCTTGGAGTACTGGCTGACTACACATAATGTCTTTAATAGATTGACTCCAAAAAGGAACCCATGAGGACCACAGGAAGAATACATGCCTACAACCAAGTGCAAAGAACTCTGCTAGCACCTAGTAAGCACTACTAATGGCAGCATTTGCAGATCTTGACACTTGCTTCTGACTCAAATTAGTTGCTCTTCAAATATCTGTATCATATAATTAGGAAGTACAGCATCATCAGGCGAACATGGATTTTGCATTTCTTGACCTTTTTCCTACTAATTTTCAGCAGACTATTTAATGTTAAAATTATACATTGTGAAATGCGGCAATTCCAGCTAGGAATGCACAAGTAAGACTGGCATATATAGGTAGTGGTATTAATTAATATGAGAACACTCCAGCCAGCAGACTAGGTGATATCTGTATTCACCTGGATGACTTTATTCATTAACAAGATGTTATTTTGGAAAAATATGTCCAAGAAAAGTCCTCGTACCTCAGCTATGAGAAGCGTTTCATAGCACAAATGTCCCATTTCTAGTTACCAGTTAGTTATCTAGTTAATTCTAGGATATATCCAATTGCCAGAAAGACAACAGTTACTGCTCTGCAGGCACTCTGTTCACTGGGATACATTCAGTGAAAAAATTACAAGCTCCATCATTGAGTCAGTCCTGGTCTGCAGAAAGTATAGTGCCAGTCACATTTTGTTTACAAAGTCCTTTCATTCTGTGTAATTCTTAGACTGCTGCAAATTTCATAAACCATTTGCAGTGGTACCACTGAATTTTTTTTAAAAAAAGAATGAGGTCTGACTCCAACTCCTCTAATCTCCTTAGTCGGGACTGGTTGACATGCATGTTAAAAAATACTGTTACACCAAACTATCAGTTTCTGTTTTAAAAATAACCTTCCTAGAACAGAGCACACCTTGTGGGTTGGCTTTGTAAAGAACACAGCCTTGGGGCCCTATTCAGCAGTTTTGGTACAAATGGCTAACATGGAGCATCACATGCCTCCTGCTGCAGCACATCGCACCTGGGCAGCCAGAGCTGGCAATCAAACCCTGCCCACAGCATAGCAGATTAAAAACTTAATCCCAAATTCATTGAACATTCATAAGGTTCATTAACTTCAGTCCCTGGTTTGTACACAAGAGGAACACCATCATGAAATGTGAGGTCAGAAGGTGGCAGGGCTTTGCGTTGATTTGGTGTGACTTCGTTTCCTCATGCCAGTGAAGTTCATGTTAGAGCGTAACTCGGTGCGGAGCTTGCCAGGTGTTTAGTTATATCAACCATGCTACCCATGTTACCAGTGTGTCAACAAGAGGAAAAAGAAAGGTTTTAACTGTTCCCTCAAACTCCTCCTTCAGAAACAAGTTCAGTGTATTCTTTTGGTCCAACTTTCTTTTTTTTTCTTTACCTCTCCAGGATAATTTAAAATATTGAGCAAGGTTAGCAATCAAGGATAGGCATTCCTTCAGACAGCGAAATGACCATGACCCGGAAAGTACACTCTGACAGAAAACAGGCATACAACAAAAAGCAGAAATGCATTAGAGCCAAGCACTCTAACTCAGCTTTACACAACTCAGAAGATATTTTGGGTAGGATGGGGGATGTAATTTTCGTGCTCAATTAATGTTCTGTGAAGTATCAAAGCTCTTCTAGCAGAGCACAAATATGATGAAATGAAAACAAATGTCATTATTTTATTAAAAAACTATGTCACTTTCTTTTTTCCTAAAAGCAATCCTGATGTGAAACCTTCCTTGGTTTTTTTGTTATCTGCTTTGGGAACTGCAGCTCTCAAATATTTTCTTTCCTTGCTGGAAATATGCCCATTTGAATCTTGTTTTATTCCACTACATCTGCAGCTTTAATGCAGTAATTTGTACAGTACGACAAAGCCACAAACCCACAATCACTGTCTGTAATGACATCTGTAATTTAGAAACTTTGAGGATAGAAAGCTTGAAATTGGCAGGCGACAGTTTCTGCAAATACCAAGAGAGGACTGCATATGTGTGCGGATGCATAACATTTTTTACTCTTAACTGAACAAATCTTGATAATTGCCCTGTCTTTAAGGCAAGGCATGCATAATCTTAGTGATATGGGTATTGAAGTATTTCCTAAGAATGCATTTGTTCAATGCATTAAAAGTTTTACCACAACTGAGTTGTATCAAGAATCACACGTCCAGGGAACTTCAACACTACTCTAGCACTGTGCAAGGGAGCTCCAAGTCAAGCATTCGTGGTGGGACAATACCTACATGGTCCAAGAAAGCGGACTTATTACTTAGCTACTACAAAAGTATCTCTAAAAATACCATCATGGGGTCCATTACTTCCACCTGCCTTCCAGCCATGCAAAATGTTAGCAGGCTGCTTCAGCACTCACATCTAAACCAAACAATACAAGGTTGTTGCACAAGGTTGTGCAACTTGTCCTTCACAGGCAGACTCACAGGTGGAGTCCACACAAGGTCCTGCATGACTCGGGACCTTAATCCACCCAACTGCCCTGTCAGTAAAGCTTTTACATTCCTCAGCTGAGTTTCTACAACCTCCAGTGCCTTCAGCTGAAGCGTGGCCGCGTGGAATTTTGTTAAACCACTCTTTTTATGATACAAAGGAACAATTACATTTTCTAGCTCCTTTTCTTGAGTTGCAGCATCTCATCATTAGCACCGGAGATGCTACAGCTAGCAGAGTTCGCTCTATAACCTAAACGAGAAGATCTTAGGCCAAATAGCCCCAAAACTGCAGACATTAAGAGACTGCAGAAGCTCGAATTTGCACAACCAGACATTGCTTGGCAGAGTGCTGACTTGAAGACAAAGACCATATATCCTTTGCAGAGCTACCATCTGCCCATCGTTAGATTCAAATGCACAGATGGAATCCATCACTTGGCTCTGAAATCCATCACTGCTTCAGCTGCATGAGCAAAAAGCAAACACCCAACCTTCCACCTATAATAGTGTACCCCCATTTGCCTCCTTTCCTCTGTTCTGCTTTAACAAAGGGGTGTAAGTTCCTGTTTACCGAGGAAGGAAGATCCACACAATAGAAATGCTCATTCACATCTGCTGGAAGTGTTGATTTTGTGCTTGTTACGACTAAATCATTGAAATTGAAACATCTCACAAGCAGAATAATGACTAAGTAAAAGAGGGCTGTGCTTTCACTTGTATCCTTGAATATAACCATATTATATAACTTGAATATAACCATGGGTCTGGTTCTATGTTGGTATGATGCAGGTAAGGGCACAAAATGAGCCCTTTACTCAGAATTTTACCTAAAAATGTAAATATTTACACTTCACATTCTCCCATATTCGGGCAAAATGCAGTTACAGTTGCCTTTTTCAACAACAAGAATACTTAAGCCTTCCAGCTTATGAATTACAGGGGAGAATATTTCTCTTCTGAAGCTCACCTACATTTGCAACATGAAGTGTTCCAATAGCTTTTTTAGACAGAATAATTCTATAGATACTAACCTTTGAAGCACAATGGAAGACAAAATGGACACATGTAAAATAAAAAATTGTGGTTTGCCTTTCATATACAGTCCACTCCAAAATATCATTATTTGAAAGATATTAAAAGAGACACAGTTGTGTTGCCAGCATTTTTATAGGGTCTGAAGGCAGAGCATGCAAAATTGATTGCTTTTGGAGATAAGGCCCCTAAATCTGTATTTAGACACCTAAATCAAGGAGTTAGTGCATAGACTCTGCAGTCTCCTTTTAAGGCTGCATTTTGTATCATTTTAATCTTAGCCTAAATATAAGATGAACAAATCCTTTTGTAGTCCTGGTGTTTGCAAACTTATCAGCCAGCAGTGTCACCTTCTGCACAATCTTCTTCTAGGGGTGGCCAATCAGCTCAAAGAAGAAGAATCACGGCCAAAGCCGTGTCCCATCCCCTTCCTTCAGGCATGTGCAGACCAGCAAGCAGACCAGAAAGCAGCCCCAGCAACACAAAAACACAGGGAAAACACTCTGGAGGAATCTGGTTTTCTCTCTGCAGAGCACAGCAACTTTCCTAAACAGCCTAGAGAAAAGGCAGAAGTGCAGCCAACAGATCAACTTTGTGGACTGAGCTGATCCCCTCACTGCAGGGAAGAGCCATCTCTGGGATAAAATAAGAATGTCATCTTCCATCAGCTCTAGCATGCATTGCCAAAAAAGGCACAAAAAGCATATTGCAATGGTCTTAACAAGTGACAAATAGTTTCATGTATTATCTCTGAATTTATCTCTCTACAAAGAACTGTGAAATCTTTGTGAACGTTGATGAAGGGGAGGTGGGGTGGTGTGGGCAGAGCATGCGCAAGGTGGTTTGTCTGCAAGACTACAGCAGGACTTGTTCATGTGAGCACTTTAAGCCCATTTGGGCGTTGAGTCATACCTTCAGATACAACACACACAAGGTCGTGCTTTTCTCACTTCACTTCTCTGAGCAGGTACACAGGAATCTCTGAGCAGCAACGCCAGTATCGCATTCTCAAGACCACGGGGCAAATGGCGTATTATCCTCAACCCACTGCTCATTCAAACCAGGCAGCAAATCATGAACTGAAGTGCAGGTGAACTTCTGCCTACATTCACCAAGGCTTGAAAACATGCAGGTCACGTTCTCCTATTCTTACACTTGGAATACGAGTAGCACACAGCAAATAACACAGCAAAGAGCAGCACCAATGTACTTGCTGCCTGCACGGGAAATAAAATGGGGCTTAGAATGAGGGACAAAAGGGATACATGCTCCACTCATGCACAAGACTGGCTTTCTCACCACAGCCCTCGCTCCCTTGGGACCAGACAGATTTATGATCAGTGGCAAGTTGTTGGACTGCATGTGAATGTTTATCTATGTAGATCAATGTGTCAAAGTATCATCCAGAAACAGACCCTTCAGCCCACATTCCCACAGGCTGGAGGCCAGGTCACAATAAGAGCTCTAATCTCCCTTCTCTTCAGCACCTCATTAATGAGAACTCCTCCCTGGCCATTTGGGAGTGCAGAAGTTTTTTTGAAGTTAACAGAGCTCATTGCCAGCAGCATGCGAACACCAAGAAGCGTGTAAAACAATTGTTTTACAGCGTTCTTAAATGTTAAGACTACAGGAAGGTTAGTCATTTAGCATTTTTAAATGCTATCAGGATTTTTGGACAGGAATTGGAGACTCCTGATAAATTTCAGTGTTTTCCCTAGATGGACACAATTTCTATCTGTTCCCATAAGTAAAGAATTTTCCACATTTGTTATTAAATTCCTTCTGTTCATTTAAGTTCTGCTGTGTGCTCGAGAAACTTTTATTTGGTGCCAAACCACTGAGTGCATCCCAGAGCACAAACTCACACCAAACTGCACTAACACCCATGACACAGAACTGTGCATTGCTTGCAAAACCCTTCATTTTTCTCTCACACACACACATCAGAAGGTCCTATTTGAGAAGATGAAGGTTTCCCTTGGAGCACTACATTCACAATATGGGATGGGATGTTTCTGGCATGAGCTCTCCTGATGCTGACTTGACATCTTCCTTGTTATGATTACAAATTCCTATCACTGTAAACATAACTAATGACTCATGAGAAAAAAAGCAAACAAAAAAAGCGAAAAGAAAGAGAGAATGAAACCCTTTCAATTGCAGTGTCTGTAAAGACACAGTGATACACAAAATGTCTCAAATTTAAAAGCAAAGCAGTATCCACTGGAGAAATAAAAAATGAATCTTTCATTCCTAACTGCAAGTATTTGGGGATAATGAACAGACAGTATGCTGTATGTAATCAAAGAAACTGCCTTTTTAAAAATAACCTTATTCTGCATTGTTTGGGGAAGCACTATTGAACACAACATCATGCACATGCAGCTATGGACAAATGCAGCCATATTTTCAGTGAACTAAGCAAAACAAAGGGATTCTCTAGAGATATATCTAAATTATGAGGCTATCACAAACATTTAGAGATGCATTTTAATTATCTCCTACCTAAGAGTGTTTAAGACATTTCTTACATTTCAAGAAATGTAAGAAAAAAAGACATTTCTTACTTATTTCAAATGGAAGTATCCCCTCCTGTCTCTTTTACCTACAAACAGGACTGCCCTCCTGCTTCTGATAGCTGAATCTTGGTGTACTTCTGACCATGGCATTTATTCCAGGAAAACCACTGTAAACGTTACCCCCAAAATATCTACCAAATGGAAATGGAAGCTTTACTGTCTATATAAAATACTTATTTAAATATCTCAGAACACTCTTTTCTATGTCAGTATTAAACACATGACTATTTGAATAATCACAAAATTTCCCAGGCAGAGCTTCAGCCTAGAGCACAAACCAGTTTCTTATTACGGTATTTACCTTAAGCCCCTATCTAAGGGAAGCAGCACAGAAATTATTTCTACCCTGACATGCTTATTATGCCTTTGGCTCTGAGTGTGGTTCCTTAGCTGTGCTGAGCTCAATTCCCCAGCATATCCCCCTTACACAGGCAATTTTTGTCCAACTGAGCCACGTGTCCCAGTGTACAACACTGTGCGGAGAGGAAGCACCAGCTCTGCCTTTTCACACCACGGCACATGTGCTGTAGACCCCATGGACTGGAATATGAACCTAGTTTAAACTCTTTTTAAACTGAATTTTATCTGCTCTCAAAGAAGTTTCTCTGTAAGAGAAGCTGGAGTTTGCCTCCCTACTGCTTCCACTCAACATTCTACCCAGGCATGAGCAGGAAGAGAAGACAGGACGGAGGATTTGGCAAATTCAAGTCACTGGAAAGAAGTAATAGTGATGCAAGGAAACCAGCACACCTGTGCAGTAGGTAATAGTCTTTTCAAAACCTCTGAAAAAAAGTTACATCTGATCATCATTTCAAAGCACTGCAGATGGCAGCATCACTTCTGTGATCTGGCAGCAAGAGAAATCAATACCACTCAGTGTGTGTGGAAATGTCAGCAGAAATGCTCAAAAATATTAATATTTTAACAATTCCAAGTTCTGAGAGACTCTTATTTGAAAATAATTGCTGCAAAAGCCTTTGAATTTTTAAAAACATATAAATACAATTGTGTTTTTAGAACACGTGGTAAGATCAAAGACAGTGGTTAGTTTTTCATTTTTTCCATTTTTTTTAATGCTAAACTCAATTCCCTTGTGGCATTTTAACCCAACTGCAGGGGCACTGAAAGGGCACTGCAACAACAGCAAAAATATATTTAATTGATTTTTGCTGTTTAATCTACAGGAAATTCTTTTGTACTTAAAAACAACAACATTATAAACTGCAACTGCAGAGATGTTTTGAAATTACAGTTTAAATAATATCATTGAGGCATGCTTTACCGATGTGCTCTTAAGAAAGACATAAAATGAAGCTGTATCTTGAAATTCCTTCTACAGCATCAAATGTTACTAAAAAAGCAAAACCAATTTCCACAATTTCCCTATGTTCCCTAAAAATCTTTTGAATTTATCAGAACATTAATTTGGAGGAGATAAGACAAGACAGATCACATAGTCTGTCCAAAGGGGAAGAAAAAGCCACAAAACTTAAGAGACCACAAGAGTCCTTCCAGCAGAGCTAAAAAGGCAATCTAGACTAGATGAAACCACCAGAACCAGGATCATCAGATCTTCAGAAGAACACTCAGAAATGGAGACTATGAAAAGAAGGATGGTATGCAGACACTAAAATGTAATTTTTCCAGCACAAAGCTTTTTCTACTCAGTTGTCATGAAGTGTGTAAAATACACTACTTCTGTGTTCACATACATGCATTTCCCCTCCTTCAGAAATAGTGTCCTCAGGCAGCCCCTTCTTTTTAAGCTGGAAAAAAATCAAGAACTACACACCATTTTTAAGTTTTCAGAAGTCCTATAAAATATTACAAATAACCAATTTGTGTTTCTTTTACTTTTAATATTTCTGCCTGCTTACAAATGCTCCTGTAAAGCTAATTGGACACCATGACATTGGTTAAAGAAAATGCTTGAAATTAATCTAACAGACTGCTGCAATAGAAACTTAAAACCATACACCCTTTCAATAAATAATACAGAACTTTATTGCCCTCCTTTAAACCAAAGCACTTCAGACAATGTTTGCTGGAAAAATTCGCCTTTTCAACTTCAGTATGGTTCAGGTTTTTCTCTTTGTCTTCACGTAATCCCTGATGACAGCGGGAGGTGAAATTTGTGCAAGAGTTGGTCAGAAACACAAAACTCCCTTCAGTTATATTGTTACCCCAAAAAACCTCACCTAGCCCACTGAGATTTAACCCTGAATTGGCAATACCTAGTTGGTGACAAGGGCAATTCTTCTTTTAACACAGAGTATATACTTTGAGAGCCTGCTCAAAAATTCACTTTTTCAGCACGAAAGTACTCAAAAGTTGGAAGTTTGTTCCTCTATTGCCCCTCCAAAAAGATGTCTCTGCTGTACTGAAGAGAAAAGGAAACGTTAGAGGCCGTGGATTCAAAGAAACTGTCAAGAAGCAAAAACATTAAGTTGACTTAATAGCGTTATTAGGAAATTGTTCTGGGCCCACTCTTGGCAGCAACATGAGGGTTAACTCAAGTTGTAGCAATATTTAAAACAGCTCTGCAATCTTCCTTCTCCACCCAACTAAACAACAGAAAATCCTGTCAATAAATGAAAAACACCACACGTATTGAAGTGAGAGAAACCATCTAAACTTCCAACATTTTTTATCCTCATTTTTTTTAATCCAAAAGATTTGTACAGCATTTTTTAAAAATAACTTACAGGATCAAAAGGAAAATAAATGCATAGCTTTAAATCCTTAGAATACAACCTCCCCCTATTGTGGAAGAGTTCAAAGTCATAAAGTGCTGCAGATATGACCACACATCAGACAAATTATCTAGGAACTAACTTATTTTTCTGGTTTATTTAACAATATTCCAGGCTTAGAACATTAAATAAAAAAATCTCACAGACAATGGGTAAGACTAACAATGGTTTTGCTCTTTTTTTTTCTTTTTCTTCTCCTTTTTTTCAAAGAATGCTGAGACACATCAATTGAACCAACTACAATTTTATTTTGGATACCAAAAAATAAAAAGAAGCTGGAAGGAAGAGAGTAGTGCATTGCACTGATCTCAGTAAAACTCCTGGTAAGCATCACTGTTTATGTTCAGCCCTAGGAGGATGAAGATGGACACAATGCTGCCAACAGGGGAAGGCCAAGTGCAGACCAAAGGTGCTCTGGGCTTTGCCTTGATTGTGAGGGCACAGCTTTAAATTATGCTCACGTAAGACAAGATCCACACACTTCACAGCAGCATTGCTGCAGGTCCTGGAGGGAGGGCTTGCAGTGGTGGAAACAGCTGCTGCAAGTGATGACTACTTGCAAGAGCTCTTCCTAGCAGACTGCTGTGGTGTCACAGGAGCTCAGGTATCTCACTACCTTCCATAACTAGATTTTGTTGCCCTCCCAGATAGCCTATATACTTATGGAATTTTAGGCCAAGCCTGCGTTTTGCACCTTGGGCAAACATATACACATCTTCAGTGGACATGGAGAGTAGCAACATTTGACAGGATGCACAGTGCATGTACATTGTACAAGTGCAAATCACTTTTCAGGGGGCTGGAAAGTGAAACCCCAGGCTCACTAACAGCCAGACACAGGCCACACCACTTGCTAACTGCATTTTTCCCAGGCTTAAACATTTTTGCTTATGTAGTTGCAATTACTTACTTCACTGTTCCTTCAGCCTAACCTCTGTCCTTTCTCCTCGCTCACCCATCCCTTCCCACCACCTACAAAGAACACAGAGGCCTCAAACTTCCAAAATCTATTAAACCAAACCATAAACAAACCATTTGGCAATAGATTCAATTCCATCACCATTCCCATTTTCGTATGTTCCTGCTGTCTGTGCTCTTTTTACAACCCAATGTCCATGGGTGCCATCATGATGAAAAAAACCCAACTTTCTTCCTCCAGAAAGTAACAAGACAGGTACTGCTCAACATAGGTGTAGACTAACACCGAGGTGGGGGGGGGTGAGACACCAATAACAGAAATAAAATCCCAAGCAAACTTTGACTGTAAGTGGAAAATGCTAGGAGTCCTCCACTGCACCTCAGGAAAAAAAGCTGGTGCATCCTACTTTGTGTCTAGCATGAACTCTGATCCTGTTTATGACCTGCAGTATTTCATAAGAGATGGGGGTGGGGGGGGAAATCTCAGGTTGGTTTCCTTTCTTTTTTCTTGTTTGTCAAATTCTTAAAAGGGTTTAAAATACTTATGCTTGGAGACACAAAGGGAGTAGTTACAATACACAACTAATCGAAAACAGTACTCAAACATTAGACTGGACAGGACTGAAGTCCACTCTACAAATTGAATTAAAGAGACAGGTGAAAGAAGTTTTTAAGTGCTAACGTAACAAAAAACAATTTTAAAGATTCACTAAGTATATGTGAGGAAATTGAAGGGTCCCATTCTTTTAAATATATTTACATAATATTAAAGCTTTTTATTTCGCTTTTCTTGCCAACAAAATTTTCTAGCTCCCCTGGGCAAAGTCCCCATTAAATGAAGAGGTTAAGGATTTTCTAACATAGACAAACTGTTAGACCCGTGGCCTGTAGACATCTCCCTGCCCTCTCCTTCCCTCTCTCCCTCCCTCCCTTACCAAAGGGCTGATGCCTTGCCTGCTGCACACCATGTGGCATCAACCACAGCATCAGCACAAGGCGAAGGCAACACAACACTGCCTCGACCCCACGCTTGGCTCCCACTTTGCAAAAGCACAAGAGACTACAATCAGGTCTTGCTTAGACACAAAGCAAAACAAACAAAAGAACAATTTTGCCATTTAGCTGCAGTTAAATGGTAAAACTGGACTAATGTGGACACAGCAATACCAGTTTAAGTGTTTATACCATTTACACTGCAGTGGAAAGGAAAATAAATTATCCTGGTATAAATGCATCCGCACTACAGCCTATGCCAGCACAGTATCAGTTAAAATAATAACACATCAGTTCCCTAACCAACATAATTATACCACATGAACTTTACTAGCATAGACCAGACCTAAGACATGAGGTAGTGAAAATCAGGCTCAAGATCTTTTTTCATTCCATAGCAACAATATATTCTAAAAATATTCACTGCTCAGATCTATGGATTTTAAAAACATTTTAAAATCCAAAATTTAAAGCTAGCATCCTGAATCACACAGGATTTACAAATGGAGGCATAAATTAAAAAGAACTTCCTCAAGGTCCTAACTCAGGAAAATAATTTTATGATAGAAAACACATAAGCATGTGTTTGTCTCCCACTGAAACAAGTGGAAGGGAAGCACATGGATAAGTGCTTTCTGAAATCTGGGCCACAGTCAGAAATCATGGTCTTTGTAGAATTTATTTCCTCATTCATTTCAGTGCTGTTTGATCACAAGTCATTCATGTTTTAAGACAGTGGGAAAAACAAAGACAATGGAAGCTAAATCAAGTTTGTTACAACTGTTCAATATTTACAGCATTCATAGCATAAAACAGAAGAATTTTTGGTAACTTAAGACAAATACCTCTTTTCTTTGTCATTAAATGTACCGCAGCAGTCCTGTTAAACAAACCCACTGTCTCGAATATTAAAGAAACTGTTGTTTATGTTTACCGAGTCATTTAAATTAAAAATCTGTTCCTGTTCCAAACCCCACTCTCCTTCATCTTCATCCTCCGGTTCTGCCTCAGACCCATTGCGACTGTTTTCATACAAAAAGATCTGCTCATCCACGTGAGCCGGGGCTAATCGATTTCTCTTTGCACTCACAACATTAGCAGAAGAACCAAAAAGGCGCTCAGGGAAGACCCTTGTGGCCAGAATACACCAGTATTTTTGAAGAACCTTTGGTAAAACTGGAAACAGTGCTAGTCTGTCAGACCACCACTTCAACGGGTCTTCATTCAAACCGAGGACCTTTTGTGACTTGAAGTTGCTCAACTCCTCAACGATTTGAGCATGCCATTCCTCCTGGTCTTCCACGCCTCCTGTCTGGCAAAAGATCTCTGCGAGCATGTTGTTGATGACACTGGTAGGAGGAGGAGTAGAGGAGATGATGATTTTTTTCATAGGGGGCTCTTCTGAAACAGTGAAGAATTTCTCCTCAGTTCTAAAACTATTTTCTTTTACTTTCTCCAGCAGGCTTTTTGCTTCTTCCACCACTCTGTTTTCCACCTGCTGCCTCTCAAAAGCTGAAAGAAAAGGCAGTTTTTTGTAGCGGGGATCCAAGAAAGTTGCAACATTGAGAAACATGTCTATCTCAGGTGTGTGCTGGTAGGTGGTTGACAACTCTTTAGCAATCACCTCCTTTGCCATGCTGATTTCTTTCAAATCATTCTCTTTGATGTTCAGAGTGGTATTCAGAAGCATGTGGAGAAGTGGCTTCACCATACTTATCGTCGGGTACTTTGAAGCAGACATCATCTCTGCAACCTGCTTGAAAGGCTGGAGCAGCTCCACCAGCCCTTCGATTGTATTCCACTCACTGGATTCCAGCATGAGGTGGTGGTTGTTGCTGTCCTCCACGAGAACAGCCGCAATGACAAACTGCTGCTCCTTGAGGCGCTGCAGCATAGCGAGCGTGCTTCCCCACCAGGAAACACGGTCACTTACCAGCATGCAGTGGAGAATATTCTGCTGCTTCTGCTTTTCACTCAGCATGTACATTGCGACCGTAGACTGCTGAAAATACTCCACCAGCTTTCGGCACCTGGCAAGAAGGTTGCAAAGTTTGGGGAGCTGAAAAGCTTGTTGTATTCCTGCGTTAAAAGTGTGCCCCAAACAAGGCATCTGTACGGGAATATCTAAGAGAGAGCAAGCTTTTACAATGTCTTTACTGTAATCTGTTGTAGCACCAAAGACTTTTGTATTGATCCCCCACTCAATGAATGTTTCATAAAGAACTCGTGTAATGGTCTCTGCAGTGTTATCCTCCGGTACTTCGAATGTTTTCAAACACCGCGAGTTCACAGCCAGGCAGTTGGCAGGACTGCTGCTGAGAAAGTGAACTGCCACAGTTACATACGACCTGTTCTGGTTTTCGCTCCTCCACATGTCCGTGGATATGCCACACCACAGAACCTCAGTGAGCTCTTTCAGCACAATTTCTCTAATAGCACTGTACTTTTCAGGAATCGCTTTTGTACAGAAGTACTTCCGGCTTGGAAGTTCATACCTGGGGTCCGCTGTTCTCAAGAGGGCCTTGAAGGTAGGTTCATCGACGATGGAGGCTGGATACATGCCCTCGCAAATTAAGCTGATGACGGCAGAGGTCAGTTCCTGATGCTTTTTGTTTTCGTAGTTCTGGTAGGTCTTCATGATGAGGCTATCTTGAACAACCTGCTGCGATGACTCCGGCTTGATTTTTGAAAATGCTGTGGCAAAGGCTTCCCTCATTTGCTCAGTGTTACTTTTCACAAACTCACAGAATTCATCAGGGTGATTTTTCTCAAGGTGGTAGGAAAGGTTGGACGTGTTTCCTGAATAGGCAATCTGTGCCATGCAAATACGGCAGTAGATCTTCTTCCACTGTAATATGCATCCTTCTGCATTGGTATCAAACCCAAAGTACTTCCACACTTTACTCTTTGCTCTCGGGTGAGCCACTAACTTTAGGTCTGATGGGGAACCTTCTAAACTTTTATTCTCCATTGCTTCTTGGCCACCGTCCCACCTTTTGATCCTTCACTCATTAATGAGTACCTGATAAAGGCAGTAAGATAAAGATACAATGAGAAAGCACAAGTTTGACCACACTTAACTACGTGAAATCAGCGTTTCTGTGAATGCATCAAGAAACCTACTCACTAATTACATTTGCAAATTTAAAGACGAAATTTGCAGGAAGTGTGACCTATAAGAAGCCCACTGGATTGTCAAAAATTAAAAGGGGTTTTAATATATCCCATTCTACTGTGAAACTGAGCTAGAAGACCTGAGTAAATTTTTTTTTCTGGAATTTCATAATTCTGGGTAGAGAAACCATAAGTAACACCATAGACTTGATAAATTACTGTCACAAGAATTGGTCATCTGCTATAGTATTTTCCTGCATCTTAAGTTAGAACTAGACCAACATCCTCTTGCCAAAGAATTACTGAACTTTGCTGTTAACATTTATTTCAACTGAAACCTGATACTGAAGGAGCAAAGGTTTTCTTGTTTGTTTATTTTGAAAGAAGTTTTGTAAGCTTGATCTAACTCTTCCAGCTTTTGCTTTAAAAAAATCATAATAAAAAATCTGTGATGCAAATTATGGCAATAATCTGCTCCTCTCAAATGTAAAGATGTTTTCTGACTGAAATAAAAGGAAAAGGAGCTTGAACCTACATGCAGATCAACAATATATGTCTGACACCTTTTCCTGTCCTTCTCTTTCTGAAATCAAAGTCATCTCCTGAAGTACCAGTTCACATTTGTGGCTCCTGGAATAACAGTACATTCTAATCACAGGAAAAGCAGACAGGGAAGCACTAATAATTTTTATTATCCACATCAGCTGGAAAATAATTTTGCAGCATTTTCTTCAAAAGGCTACAGGAGTTGGGAGGGGATGACACTAGAGAGGAGTATGGTGAAAAGGCAAGACTTGGCAATCTGTACCTTGTATCTGCACGGGAAAACGCTTCTTGTGCAGTCACATGCAAGTGCTACTTGAGGCTTACAGTGCCTCTGTGAACAGTGCTGGCAGCTGGCACCCACCAGAGCTGATCTCACTACACCAAAAAGCCAAGTCACAGCACAGCACAACTGCACTGACACGTCTCTATTTCTTACACACGATGGTGACAACAACAAGCTCTTTTCCAGGGCCTTGGCCAGCACTGGGAAGGAGAAGGAAGCCATTAGTTAGACACGGATGCAGCTTCCTTCACAAAAATCCAGAGAAAGAAAACAGGAGAAGAACATAAGGAGCATCAGACTGAAAACAATGGCATTGCTACTTCTCTGCTGCTCAGGAGCTGCACCTGTGCCCAAGCCTAGAAATCCTCAGGAGGTAAGACTGGCTGATAAGGGCAGGAAGAAACAATCTGACTTTTTCACATTGCTGCAAGGGAATATTTGAAAAAAAAAAACCAAGCATGTGTGCAAGCTTCTCTGGGGTGCTTTCTGCCATTGGAGAACATTCGCAAGAAAAGACAGTTTTCTCTCTGAACTACAGCTGGTATTTTGCAACATTTTCTGAATGTCTAGAATGGAAAACCAAAGGCAGGTTAACCAATACTAAACATGCTTATCTAAACACAGCTGTTTGTTGAGAAGCAGAATGAGAGATGCCGGGCAAGCAATTTATTGGATTTGTTCTGAAGATTTACTTCTGGGTGTAGACACTTTGCATTTTTTCCTGAGGGAGGGGCAAAGTTCTGCCTACTAGCATGCCTTCTACTGTGATTCATTTAGTGCCTTCAAGTTGCCAGGATAAACTATTGATTCAACATGGTAATGCTGCCTAATTCCAAACATGTGCATATGAACAGCACCAAGGTATGCAATCCCACAAAAAAGGATGATTTTGAAAGACCAAGTGGTGTAATGTGTAATGAGGTAACCCTGCCATGCCATCAGATAGTGCACTGTCATATCATATTGATAAATATTATCATAGCTTTTAGATTCTTCTGTTTCAATCCATGACATGGTGTCTTGAGGAAGCACAGAGGCTCATGGCATTTCATTAAATCTTACAGTTTTCCCTGCAGTTACCTGGCAATTCCTGAAAGAAAGGAGAAAGGCACTGAAATAAAAGAGTTGATGCATCTTTAATGTTTAAAATTAGTATGACACACCTTGGATCATAAAAAGTTCATCACCAACTTACAAACTAGAAGTTATTTCAGACTATGAGTGTTCCAGACTCGCCCCACTCTTCATTCCTACGTATGTTACAGCTTTGCCTTCACTTTGTGATGTATCAGGCACTTGTCAATAGCGGCCCAGAGTAGCACTGCCACAGCTAAGGATACACCAGTGTAATACAGCCTTTAGTAACAGCTCAAATATAAACTGCTCATCATGCCTGCCTCTCATCGAGTGTTATACAGCGTAACTACCATTACGAACACAAACCCAAACCCACACCTCTCATTTTACTCCAGGAAGAGGCAAACTTCTCCGCTTTCAGAAAAAACAGTGCTCAGTCTAGTCCTGGCAAAAACAACAGCAACCCTGATTTCCCACCCACAGAGAGCACCTTTGGAGCAGCTGCTGTTTCTTTCCCTTGCCTTCTCCACACAGCTGGCCAACACCACCAGCCCGTACCAGGACCGAAGCTTCTAAGAGCCTGCAGAGAGGATCCTCTGCTGGCTTTGCAGCAAACTCTGCTGCCACAGGAGGAGAAAGAGTCCAGACTTTCTGGCCCTAGCACCTCATCCCTGCTGCTCCTGGGGCAGGCTTTGCTGTCCCCTCACACCTCTCAGACTCCCTGTCTCATTCTCCTAACACAAACACATGACTTCCCTCTCCAGGGCAGGCCTTGGGCCAAAATACGAATGCTAGTGATGGCTTGTGTCGTGATGGCTAGTGAAAGCAGCGGTGCTACCCTTGCAGGCAGGGCTCGGTCTCCCCACTGGCAAAGAAAATTGGTTCAAAACCTGCACTACAGTCACTTGGATTGTGAAACCAAGTAGAGGTATGTGAGGAAATGTGGGGTGTGCAGACACCCTGCAACCTTAGCTCTGCCTCTCTGTGCACAGCAATGGCATCCTGTAGGTATCCTTGTCCCACAGCCTTTGCCTCAGTCACCAGAGGGGCAACCATAAAGCAAGTGATTCCTCATTCTGAAACTAACTTAATGACTGTTTTAGGGGCATGCGTGGGGAGAGGATTTAACTGCTTGATGCAACTGCATTTTTGCCTGCCATCAATCCTTTCTACCTGGTCATTTCTCTACCCACCTCTGGATGATTTACAATCTGGAGCTCACACAGCTTTGAACAGGAAGTGCTCAGGCTCCCACTACACTTTACTCATATAAAGTAAGAGACCTCAAAATATGAATCAAAAATTAAGAGATACATGATACTAAATCAATATTTCACAATTAACTGTAAAGAAATTTGGTACAAATGTAGATACTGAGTAACTAAAATCTGAGGAAACTTAAAAAATGTATGACGTTTCAATCACTTTTAAGAATAACAGGAGTCACCTTTAAGGTCTCCTTAACTTATTCCATATAACCACATTCTTCAGATACAGTTTTCTACACACTGCAGGTTCCAAATTTAACTACAAAGACTTCAAAACTACTATGTAACACTCAAGATTTAGGTTTCCCCTACTAAATTTCATCGAAATATGTACAGTAGAAGAAAAAACACAGGAGAAAGATGTTAAATAAATTCCTTGTTTAATTATATGAACCATTCTTCTTATCAGTAGGATGACTTTTGGTGATCACATTTCCACTGGTAATATCCTGGTGTCACAATTAATATTGGTTTCTCTTTTATCAATCCACTGATTACATTTTGTGTTTTTAAAAAGCTGTTTTAATCAAGAACTTTAGTCGTGCAGGGCTTTTTTCCTCCCTCCAATTAATTAAGATTAAGCACTGCAAAGAAGTCCAAGCAGTAATTTCTAAGAAAACTATTAATAGTTTAAATCACTGAACACTAAAACTACATATTAGCAGTTTTACTGTTTATGCAATTAGTACTTGGAGAAGTATTTTTAAAAGTTTAACTTAAGTTCCCCTTTATTTCTGCACTTTCCTCTATGCTGATTTTAGTTAGCAAAGCAATTGCTGACTGCACACCCTGTCTGCAGTCTCAGCTCTACATTTTCCTTCTCCGAGCTACAAGATCAGAATTTCAGGTCAACTTCCCTACTCAGTGTTGAGGTGGGGGGCAGTCACTTGAATAGAGAATGTTATTATTTTTTCAGTTTTCAACTCAAAACAATTGCCAGGTTTTTGCACTGAACCTAGATTTCAGAGCTCAAACTCTTTCCCCAAAAAAAAATTACTTGAATTCCATCTATAATGATCAGATTAACTCCAGTAGGATGTGAAAGAACAAAGGGGTCACTTTTAAAAGCACATGTGCCAAGAGCACACAACTCTTAAATTAGGGTAAGGAAAAATAAAGTGAAACTAGTTTCATTTACTTGGATTAAAATCCTGAGCCCTTCTTCACAACAAGGATAAGAAAGCAACCTTTTCTTGGAAAATTCAGAGGCAGAAGGGCTGCACTGAGACCAGAACTTTTCACTCATCCACAGAGCTAAAGGACAAGCCAGCAGACATCTCTCTCTTTTAAATCTTCCAAGCAAGATCGGCAGCACTGCTGCACAGAGAGTGGGAACTCTGATATGGAAACTGGGACCAAGGAAGACAGGATCAGAGGAATGCCTCCCGGTCCTGTCCTTCCCAGCTCCCCTTTGCAACTCCAAGCTCTCCCAAGGAAGGCATCCTGACAATAAAATGCCTGTACTTGTGAGAGTTACGGACACCCCTTAGAAAAGATACAGAAAATTTTAAACATACAGACCTTTCTAGACTACCATCTGAAAAAGGTACTCAGGGTTTTCTTACAGGAACTGCAGTTTACTGATCCAAGCTTGTTCGAACAACACTTTTGCTTTTTGTTACACTGACATCACTATTTTGAAGTTATTATGGAAACGAGGTTCATCTGGGTAAAAAGGTTCCAGTTGTTAAGGTGAATCACTTCTTCAAGCAATGGCTGGACACAGTGAGTGAAAGCACGGCAGCAGGTAACTGCCAAGAGGGAACTGCGTGCAAACAACTAGCTGAGGAGGAAACCACTTGTCCTTGGAAAAGAAACATCACAAGTTAGGGCTCAAAGAAAACTTTTCACATCTGTCAAATCTGCCTTGGTCCCACTTAGGTAAGTGACATTTCCTAGATTGGATCTTCATTGCCTTGCTCTGGCATTTCCAAATTCAACACCTTTTTTTTCAATAGCAGCAAAGAGCAGAGTGCATCAAAACACTGGGTCACATTTTCGTCATGATGTTTCTCTGTGGTTCAAAAAAAGATTTGGAAAGTGTTACACACCCTAGGCAAAGTACCCAAATCTCCTCTGCCAAGAAACACTAATGCTAGAAAAATGCTCAGATTACTTCAAACCATATGCACATCTGCCCTTTTTGTCATCAGCGTCCTCTCGTTTGTTTGAGGGTTTCATTGCTGCCTTTTGAGAATGAGGAAGGGAATCCCAGCAGAAAAATCAGGAATGAATAAAAAGTACACAAAACACTACCCAAGGATGCGACTTGTGAAAAGATGAACAAATAAGCTCCTATTGTGCGGTGTACTTGTTCCATCTCCTTCCCAGTACTTCAGATAGTGTCTATACCAATATCCTCATCTGCCTGAATTCCTTACTGAAACACTAGGCCCTCTCAATATTACGTTTATTACTGTTCCTCTGGTTAAAACTATCGACAGGGCCACAAAGGCTCACTTGCTGATAAGGAAAGAAAGTTACAAGGCATCGACTTCAATGCAGCTGTAAGGTCAGCTCTGATGATAACCTACACATCTGCCTGAACTCATAGTTTGCTCTAAGTTTATAAACTCAGAAGCATTTTAGTCTCCAAGAGTAATGCGAGCAGATCATTGTTTTTTTCTGATAAACTCAAAGTTTTCCCTAAGTCAGAATTTCACACGCTGTTGATCCAAATCAGAAAAGTGCAAAAGCCTAACTTCTTAAACCAACGACTAACCTGAAATCCCTTAGAAAAAAACTACAAGTGTCACTCACTTGTCAGCTTAAAAGCTGTCAGCGAGTGTCAGCCGGTATCAAATACTAAGCTTTTGGATCACAGGTACGTTCACCCCCTGGAGCAGCCGAGACAGGGAAGCCGAAAGCGGCGGCCCCGGCCGCCCCGGTGGGGTGGGGGCACAGGGGGCAGGAGCGCCGGGGCCGGAGGAGGCTGCCCGCCGCTATACCCGCCTGCCAAGCACCTACCTGCGCTGAGGGAGGGAGTGCCCGCGCGGCTCTGAGCTGAGGTCTCAGGAGACACTGTTAGAGAGCCAAAGAGAGGAAGAAGAGAAGCGGGGACCCCCGGACCACGGAACCCCCACACCGCCACCCGAGGCCACAAGTCAGGCCGGCGGGCAGCCAGGCGCCCGTCCCGGGCCCGGCCCCCTGCCCCGCCCCGCGTCCGGGGCGGCCGCGGCCCGGGGGCCGGACGGGGCGGTGGGGCCGGGGCCTGGCGCCGGCAGCGAGGGCGGGGTGCGGCGGGGGCGGGGAGGGCGCCCCGCCAGTCGCAGCCCCCCCGGAGCCGCTGCCCTCGGGCAGCTCGGCGGCTCCCGCTCGGCCGTCGAAGGGGAGCAGGGGAGGAGTCGGGCGGCGGCGCCCGTGCCGGGGCCGCCGCGGTGCCTCAGCCCCTGCCCCGCTTCGGGGGATGCGGCACGGCCCGGGCGCCCAACGCTATAGCCAAGGTCGCGGCTGCCCTGCCCTGTTCTCTCTTTCCCTTCCCTGTCCAGCCGCTCCCGGCTGGGCCGCGCGGTCTCGGCCCCAGGGCCCCAAACTGCTGCCTGCCCGTGGTGGGTGGGGGGAGGCGCGGCAAACTTTCCCCCGTCCGCGGCGGGGGCTGCCGCCCCCCGGCCCGGAGCCGCCCCGCCCCGCGGCGCTGGCTGCGGTGCTCACCTGAGGCCGGGGCGCACCGCGGCTGGAAGCGGCGGCGCAGCTGGTGCAGGATGACGCGAAGGCCGATGCAGTACACCCGGAGCAAGGGCACCAGCGCAGACAATAGCGACATGGCCGCCTCCCGCCCCGCGGCGGCAGCGGGCTCGGGGCGCGGCGGGCAAGACACTGGGCGAACAGGCGGCCGGCGCAGTGTTTCCGCCGGGCCGGGCCGGGCCGGGCCGGGGGGCGCGGCGCGGCCCCCACCCACCCACGGAAGGGAAAGCGCCGCCGCTGTCACAGCAGCGCTCGGGCTCGCCGCGGCTCCCGCCCTTCTGGGCATGTGCGGTGGCGGGGGAAGGGAAGGGAAGGGAAGGGGCGGCGGCGGGCGGACCGGCCGCGGCGGCGGCAGCGGCAGCGCCGACAACGCGGAGGCTCAGCCCCCGCCGGGCCGCCCGAGCAGCTGGGTAGGGGGAGACGGAGAGGGGCGGCGTGCGCGACGCAGCAGCGAGGGGGCAGGCGGTAGCGCCTGACAGCCCGCCCGGTGAGGCCGCCGGGGTCGGGGCGCAGAGACTCCTGCTGCCACATCTGTGACAGCTACCAGCCAGGCAGTGCCTAGGCGGAGCGAGGCTCACGGCGTTGCTTCGGGATCCCGTGGCTGAAGGCGCTCATTGGGTTGTCTCACCATTTCCCTTCACTCTGGCACAAATGAGGGGCTGCTGCGGATTCCCACAGCGTCGCTGGGTCTGGGCACGACCCCTCTCACCTCGGGCATCCCTCAGGCTCACTCTAGAGGTCTCAGTTGCAGGTACCGATTTCTCCAAATGCAGCTCAGTGTACGGAGCTTTCCTACCTCAGGAGCCGGAATTTTACATCTGTCTGACGAATGCCTTCTGTACAATGATAACTGGTATATCGCATGCTATAGCGTGTTGTCAGTTTTCAGTGCTCAGCCTTAGTCTGAGTACTCGGGACAGAAAAGCGGGTCTTGCCTACCAGTTCTTCTGGTAGGTGGCTGGTTTCGGCTGCAGGAAATAGAGCGTCTAGTCCTAATGCCGTGGTTTTCATTCACAGAACCCCTGGGTTTTCAGAAATGCAGATGAGCCTCACTATCGATACAAACCAAAATCAGTCATTGCACAATAGGAGACGTTGGCCCATATATTGTTTCAAATCTTTACGTAACTTTTTGTGTCTGAGAAAGATGGGAAGCCATACAAAGTTCTGGAAGTGTATTTGAAATGCAATCTCCTGGCCTTTAAAAAAACCCCACTCCATACTTTCCAAAAAATAATGCAATTAACAACATACTTTTTCAGTATCAGATTACATTGCTCATTGTTAGAAATATACATAAAGTAAAAGCATAGTGTGTAGTTGCTGCAGGACAAAACCAACCATATAATTTTATGGATCTCTGGTGATTTTTTTCTTTTTATTAACACAGGACAAACATAAATGATAGACATCATTAAGTTACATCAATGAGGGATTAATTCTTAATATTTTTTGCAACCATGCATGGAGTAGTAGAAAGAGCAACACATAAAACAACATGAAAGAAGAAACACATTTACTAAAGGTGAATTATTCTTTCAACTTATCTCAGTAAAAATCAAATCCCAACTCTTTTATGTTGCTTTACATCCTTTTCTCAGAGCTACACCATTAATGAAAGCCCTTTCAACGTTAAACTGTGAAACTTGCCTACAGTGTATTTACACAATCTGTAAACCATACTTTCTCAGGTTTTCCAGTATAATAAAATCAATTGATGCATATTCAAGCTACCACAGTAAATACTCCTCTGTCTTTTTTCAGACAGTGCTATCCAAGGAATGAGACTTAAGTGAGGGAAAACTGATGGGTTAACATTACAGTCTTATTGGACCCACTACTTTTTCACAGCGTGTTACAATGATTTTCAGCCCTCCATGGTTCATGAGTACAGTGTCACAGAAAAGATGAGAATAATTTTTTTCCAACCATATATTAAATTATTTTTTTCTAACGGCTAATGGGGCATGGAGGAGGAATGAAAATAATTACAAAAGGCTTTAGTCTTTGATTCTTTTCAAATAGTCTTCTAATACATGCTTATTTTAATCAATACTTTCTTTTCTTTGGTTTTCAACAGCTTGCATCTTATTATTGACACTTTGGTTTTTCTTGCAATCATTTACTCCAAAGCCCCAAGTATTCAGTCTGGAATCTCATCCGTCTACTTTAGATACCTCACTGAGACATTACCTCAATGAAATTTTAGGTGTCTTAGCCCTGGAAGGGACAAAAGGAGCAATCTAATTCCTCAGCTTTGTTGTGTGGGCAGAGGACACAGAGAGGCACTTCTGAAGACCTGCAGAATATGACAGCTTTCTTTGAGGCACTTAGAGTGCCTCCTTCTTTCTACTGACTGCAGCTGAACTCACCGTGCCAGTGGGAAAAGCCAGCCTGCAGCTAGAGCACTGATATCCTCTTGGAAACTCATCTGAAACACTCCTAACACTTCATCGACACAGGATCCAGGCTCTCTGTCCCTACTGCAGGACTGATGTTAATGAGATCACAGTGCTTCCACCCACATTTTGCATAAAGATGCAAAAACTTGTAAGAAAGGAAGTGGGTGATGTTTTTAGACTCTAATTAAGCCCTGAGCTCCAACTTCCCAGCAGAATGGCATAACGAGCAACCATCGGGTAGTGTGGATGGTTGGTGTTGCAGCTGAGTGCCTGTGCAGCCTGGAACACATGAGGCACAGGGCCACTTCAGAGAAGACAAAAGCAAACCCAAGGTTGGCCTAGCAGTCCAGATGCTCTCTGGCACAGGGTGCAGAGTTAAAAGGTTATGCTTTGGTTTTCTTGTCTCCTGTATGACACGTCTTTTCCACGTGTGAGTTTTTTCCTCTTGATTTTTTTTTTTTCTCTTGAGAACTGGAACCAACAACTCCTTGTATCCACACACAGTAGGAGAGGTTGATGCTTTCTGCCCAAGCACGGTGTAACAGTTGGGGTAGTCTTGTAAAATGTCAGTGACACATCAGTCCCTCTCTGATGGTAAAATGTACACTTGCACTCCTGTGCTTAGCTCAAGTCGTGCTCTCAGTCTTATGCACCTCTGTGGAAGCTGATGGCCCATGTCGGAAAAAGCCAGACATAATTCTGACTGCTGCTAATTTTTCAGGCTTGTAAAAGGGATTTAAATGCCTGTCTTCCTAAGCTGGATTGTACTGGGACTTGAGGCAGGAGATAAGTGCCTATCTTCCCAGAACAGCACCTCCTTAACATGTGTGGGTGAATATAGTTAAATGCCTGAGGAGCTTTCAGGTTCAGTAGGGAGTTGCTCACAGTAATAGGCAGTGCTGGGAAGCAGTTGGGATTGCATCTGGAATTCATGGTAGGGGTTTTGCACCTGCAGACAATTTTGACAGGCTGCGTTGTTTTGTTTTCTTTTTTCCCTTCCTCTATGCAAGAAGAGTAATTTTAGGTACCCTCAAACTAGACATCATCTTGCATAATATTGGGCACTTGAGCATAGCAGGTCTATAGGGAGCAGTAAGCTCTTAGGCAGCCTTCGTAGTAGCTTGGGGAGGGTCAGTTACATAGAAACTTTGCCAAAGGGAGAGGTGTCTGCAAGCTACACAGAAGAAAGTCCTGGGGACTGAGAGCAGGCTCCTCTGCTGTGGGCAATCGTCTGATGGGACATACTTACTGTTCTTCAGTAACACTGGGGAAGATAGACAGTAGATTATTCTAAGATCAACCTTCTGTGTAACAGAATGCTACAGCGTTTTCCCATGAAGGGAGTGGCTTTTGGTCCCTCTCAGCCTTTTTCAGATATTTCACTTTTCAAGAAAATGGTCTTATTGGGAAAAAAAATTACTGTTGCCACTGTGGCTAAAAGGCGGTGACACCCAGGAACACAGTTAAAAAAAAAGAAATCTGAGGCTTTCTTAACCTAGCATTTAAGTTCATGGAAATGAGGCAACAGTGTTCAAATCCACATTCCCTGAAGAATCTACATTTTTTAGACTAGAGAAGAACAGGATGAAATACGGACTAATAAGTGCAGTGGAGTCTTGGAATAGAGACAACTTCCCCTCTTCCACAAAATGCTCCAACCACTCAGCTATTATGCAAGAAGCATAGTGTGCTGATTGTTCCTTCTGAGTTGTTGTTTCTTTGTTTTTTTAATCAACCATCTCTGCAGCAACTGTTGTATTTTTGCATCTAAGTATTCAGTGTATGTCACACTTTGAGGACCTATCTGGTCTGAAAAGCCTGAAACATGAGTAGTTTGATCTGGTTTGCATTCCCCTTCCCTCATACACCTTCTCCATATCAGGTAGGTTTTGAGCATCCCCCCTGAAGCTCAGTCAAGACTCAGAGGCCAAAGAGTTAGAAGAAGGTATGCAGAAAAAAAAGCAATTACAAAAATAATTTTTTTTTAAATCTCCAAACATGTGTTTACCCACAAAACTTGCATGGAGACATAAATATAAAGCAGGTGAGCTGCTTACAAAAATACACAAGCTTTTGTTAAAAACTTCTATCATAAAACACTTACAAATACTACATATATTTAGAATTGAGCAGGGGTATTAACAGGTTTCAAACTGTACATGGCAACTTGACTTGGCTGAAAGAACAAGTCATATAGAAATTCTAGATGTAACCAGCAGTGGAAATCAGTTCTTACGTAATTCCTGGATTTATTGGAATATGTCTGTAAGTAGATTAACTGATTGATTAACATACATGAAGTTTCAAAAGCCCTTTGACAAAATCCTGTGCACAAGGGATGATAAGCACTCAGGGGATAAGAACCAGCATATATGTGAAACAGAAGAATAGAAACAAAACCCCACAGAGAGTGAAACAAAGGGATTGATTTTCATCAGAAAATCACAGTAAAGGAAGACCAGGGTGTCAAGGTTCCATTGAACATCCAACTCTGGCTAATATATTCCTTAATGCCTCAAGTGGGGTAAGGGAAAAGCTGTTGCATTATTATGGCACAATGTTATTTGTGTTAGTCAGGACAGGAGAGGAGCAGAGGAATTTCAGACATTTAAACAAACAGGGTGAACTGGCAATATTCTAACACCAAGAAAATAATGCTATTAAATAAAAAAAAATTATGCCCACTATAGAAATGGCTTCGTTGACGGTCAGTTCATTTGTGTTAAAAAATATCTAGTGTCAATAACTGCCATGTGATTATTTCAATGTTTGCAAGCACCTGTGGCATTCCCTATGCAATACTGCCAACCCACAGCTAAGAGTATTTTGTTAGGGTTCAGCAAATGGACAGAAAATTATTATAGTCCAAAGCAAGAGTTTTCCATGACACCCAGGTCTGCCTCGTGTCTTTGATCTCTTCCTTAGCAATACTGTAAGACAAACACATCTTGCATCAGAAGTGTGGCTAGCATTATCCTAATATGAAGGAACTAATAAAGCAGAATCACCCCTCAAAAACTGGGCATTGTGAGTTGATCTGTACCTGTATTTTTGTTGCATCTGCTTGCAAGACTACTTGAGTGCCGCATAAAATAATAATGCTCAAGGCAAGGTTTGTGGGCAGAACATAGCAGACCAGCTTTCAGGTACATGTAATCCTGCCCATCCCCTTACCCAAACGGGGTTATGACAACACTGTTGCTGTTGGTATTGAAGGTTTGGAAGCAGAGTGCACTGTTCTCATTTGTGCTGTTTGTGGGCACTTCCCTGAAGACTACACTCACTGCTGTTGCAGCTGGCCAGTCAGCTTCAGCAAACAGTGGGATTGAATCCTTTGAGGACATGAGAGTCTTGGTTTTGGGCATATCAGCTATAGATAAGCAGGTGACTCCATGCCACAGGCAGGGTGTCCTCACACTGATGATAGATGGGTGACCAGGTCAAGGAAGCTGAGAGATGGAGTTTGAATGTCAAGATCTTCAGAGCTGGACAGAATTGGCCAAAGTGGCAAGCATTGTGCCCCATGCACACATATGTGAGGTTGAGGCTGCGACTGATGTTTTAGACAGTCAGTGGAGGCACCTGCTACTGCCAGAAGAGGGCAATTCTTACCTGTTGTGAGCTTTTCATACAGCTTGAAGTGACCTGGCTTTGTTCCACAGTCCATCTGTGTGTGCCTCACATCAGTATGAAGATACTTTTCCACATGTATTCCTGTTTCAACAATTGACTTCTTGGATTGGATTATTACATGTCTTTAGGACCCATACTGCTTTTGCACTTGGCTCCTTGGGGGCAGGTTCTGATCTCAGTGCTCCCCCAAGCATGGGAAGAGCATCTCTTATTTTTGTTGATGTTTCTAAAGACTGCCTGGATGTTGCCAGCTGCCTGTCTCTAAAACTGTGGCATATGAGAGAGCAAATGCAGTGATAGGTAAAGAGATGTGTAAAAAAGCTGGAGGGAAGATCAGGCCAAAATATGATACAAAGGAAGACATGCAGGTGACAGAAGACAGGAGCTGTGAGAAAGCCTAGAGATTGATTCACTTTGGTTTAACTTTGCTAAGAAATGGTCCAGCTCACTGCTGACCTAGATCATGTCATGCAGTGGGACGGATGAAAATGGGCAACCTTCTGGTCTTTAGGGTGAGGATGCTTGAAAGCAAGTGGAGCTGAAAAGCCCGGTGCAGTAAAATCATCTATCTTGTGGCAAGGGGCAGCTGCCTCTCCCTGACCCCAGGCAGAGGTGTGCTGAGAGGTAGACCAAAACCAGGAGGGATGCAACGGTGACCTGAGCTGGGACGTGTCCAGGGTGCCATGTTATCTTTCTCCCTTCTATATCAAATACACTGGGGTATTATTGAGAGTAGGAAATGGTCTGGCAGTTCTTTAAGCCCACTTTACCCTTCTTTTTATCCCTTCCCTCTGGCAGAGATGCTTTGCACTACTCTTTGTCAATGGGTCCTGTCTCCTTAATCTCCCTAGACACTTGTTACTGCTGCAGCTTGTTTGTCTAACCCCTTCAGCAATCTCTGCACTATTACTTCTCCTTGTCCTGGGACAGCCAACGCTCTCTCCCATTTTTCTCAATTCCATCTCACTTTACTTTCTAATCACCCAAACAAACCTGTCTATCTGCCTACAATCACTGGATTCTCTGTTCTCTTGATCACACCTGCCTGTCAGTTGTCCAAAAAGATTACGTATGCCTTGAATTTTCCACTTACTTTAATAAATGAATGATTGCAGTGTTATATAACTTGTTTATGTTTGGCTTGTGCACTACTGGTTTGGACTTCAGCTATTCTATAGCATTATATTAATTCACCAAGCACAAAGGAACTGTGTGAAAAGCTCACATGGCCAAGAAATTAACAGACTCAACATTTCAGATTTGAAGGGAAAAGTTAAATAAAAGAATAAGTAAGTTCTGCTATTCTTGAGGGCACATTCACATATGGCATAGACAAGGTAAGAGGAGACATTTCTCATTCCTTGTCCTTGGGATGATCCAAGTCTCGGTAAACAATGAGTTTTAGTTTTCTTTCTTCATCTCATTTTTCTCAGTGTAAAAGCAAATCATAGTGTGATCAATGCCAAATTGCCTTAAGAACAACTGCAGAGAATATTCAGCAGGGTTCACACCTGACACTTTCTCCAATATTTGTCTGTGAGGAAGTGCAAAATGTTCCAGAATTGTAGTTTGACTTCCTAGAATGTACGCCCTAGAAATTATCAAAGAAAATTCATTCTGCTTATAAAAATAATTTAAAGGATGGAAAAAGCCAAGAGCTCATCCTGACAGCTGTTAAGAACACACTTTCAGCTTTGATTGATCACTGGAACATGCTCCCCAGGGAAGTAGTCATGGCACCAAGCCTGCCAGAGTTCAGGGAGCATCTGGACAATGCTCTTAGTCACATGGTTTATTTTTGGGCAGTTCTGCGAGGAGCAGGGAGCTGCAATCAATAATCCTTTTGGACCCTTCCAACTTGAAATATTCTATAATTCTACGTCTGGTTCCAATTTTACATACAATATTAGTCTTCATATTTTTTAAAGGTCATAAACTATTTTGACTATATGTAATCCATTACTTATGATAATTTAATTTTAAAGTCTATTAAGATGGCAGTTTAATTCAACATCATCATCACATCCCAGTCTGCTGAGACAGTACAGCATGAAATATTGGCCATTTTTTAAAATCTCTCACTAGATATTCTCAAATATGTAACAAAGTGGGTAATTCTTAGTCCTCTGGCTTCCCTGAGAGCTGAAATTGCTCGAGCCTGATAGATGAAATTCAGATTCCCATGAGGTGCAGTGGTTAGAAATTATGCATTTCAGATTCTGGATTAGTCTTGGTTTCATATTACTTTCTAATCTGCTGCTGCTTTTTCAGTAATATCAGCCATTTACATTCAGTATTTAATGACAATAAGCCTAACCTAAAGGATTCAGCAATTGCTGCTTGTATGTATGTTAAATTCTTAGTGTCTGAGTTCAGGGATTTTTGTGTGTGTTTGTATGTCTAAGAACATGTGTTTAAGTACTGGCAATATATTATAAAATGACATAGGTATTTCACATGAATAAGAAGCTTTTAAAACAGTTTTATAACAAGTATTTTTCATCAAGTAAAAGGCCTTAATCCAAACAAACCAACAATTTGAGATGAGTTGCACTCTAAACCTACTCCTTAAAACTAGGCTATTTGTTTTCTAGAACCTTGCAAAAATACCATCACCTAGTCAGAACTGTCATTCTAACTGTTAATTGATAAGCATAGGATAAGCTGCTTTAGCAATACAGAACATTTTATTTCATAATCCCAGCTAGAAGATGTATTCCTACCCCCTGACTTCACTTCAAAGCAGATTTATCTAAAGTCTAGATTACTAAAGTGAGTTTAGACTACTTCAGTAATAAAAAAAAAAGTATATACATATTCATTGTAAATGTATATGCACATTTATGTGTACAGACAGTAGAATTACATTTTCAAATTGTATTAAGCCTGTGAATGGCAAAGGGTATTTCTTGCATCCAGGAGTGAATAGAGAAAAGTTTTAAGGTATTGGCTTATGCTGTAACTTCTTTACTCAAAAGAGTAGGGATTTTTGTATATAAATCACATTACAGCATTGTTACTACTTTGAATAAAGGAGTTATATTGGTTATAACACTGACTAGCTACAAAAAACTAGCAATGGAATCCAAATTCTCCTGATAATCATGTAGTCAAGTTGCAAGCCCTAGGAAACAAGTTTTTATCCATCAAAAGTATAAATCCAGAAGCCTTTCCCACTATTTCAAATTAAAGGAGAATAAGCAACGAAACCCATGCATTATGTACAGGATGAGTGGCTTTATGCTCCCAGTTTCACTAGCTAGATTTCTGATTGCAAAACAAGGGGGTTTCCTGCAACTTGCATGTTGGGTCTCGCACCCATTTCACTTCCCTTGGTTTTTGCTTGTCAGGATATCAATATCGTCCTTGTTTTGCATTGTCTTGCAACCATTTGTTTACAGTATGTCATTAATAGCAGTCAAGGATCTGGTTCTGTCTTTTCTTGTTGTTGAATTAATAGGGAAAGTATGAAGTAAAAGAGAACTTTATGTTTCATCAAAATACAGTTTGTTTACAGAAAAGGGCACAAATTTGTCTGTAATCAGACTCAAAGAAATGGCCTCTTTTTTACCTGCAGGTTGCATTTTTTTCCTCTATTTAATTATTAGATGTTCCTACTGCTGATCCAAAAAGTTAGTTTAAATCATAATGTTATGAAAAAAAATTTTACTCAGCTTCAGAAATGCATATGGAAGAATGCATGATCTGTAGTTCAGGGACAGGATCAGGCACTGAAGAGCCACACTGGATGAGACTGAAAATCAGCACAGATTTGTATATATCTGTTACAGCAGCCAGGATCAGGTATCTCAGAGGGAAGTTTAAAATCTTCTCAGCAAACAGCCTCCTACATGGTAATCTCTGCTTTCCTTCTCCACCTATTATACTGCTATTTAGTAATGGTTGTTATGCTAAGATTCTGAAGATTTTATATATTTTTATTTTGTCCTGTTTTTATTAATTGTTTTTTATATATATTTGATATGTAGATGATACTCCAAATTGTTTTTTTTTTAATTTTATTGTCTCTTCTATGTGTGGTGAATTTTATTTATATGATTATATATATAATGTCACAAAATATTTTAATATCTTATAATTTACCACCTTCTGATTTCATTGCATAGCCCTTTACTTTTGTACAAGGCAGGAAAGAAAAATTCTCAGTCCATCTTTAAACAATTTATTTTATAAACTGCTTTTTTGTCTTACTCATTTCCTGTTTACTGTAAAAGATCTTCCATATCTCTTCAGAGGGAATTCACAATTCAACACAATCTGCTGATTTTTATTTAGACACACCCTGTTCAAACTGTACAATGCAGTGTATACTGTAACTGAGACTTAAACACGGAAAGAGGTGTTGATATAAAGGGTATTTCATATATTTTTAGAGTAAAACTGCAAGTGTAAACTAGGCAGAGACTAAAGGATGAGTAATAAGTGAACCATTGACAAGGGATGTTCTTGTTAAGGCCTGCACAGAATCAGCTACTCATGCCAGGCTGCTGTCCTACCCTATTTTGAACTGCAAGGTCATATGAAAATACAGATGACAACTGCTCTGGATGTTTTCCTAAAATTCTGCTCCTGGGCTCTCATGCTGTCTCCAGCACTGGTGCACCTCATTACAGCCATGCAGCCCTGGCATTAGAGGGTGAAATCTCTTCACGTGCTGGGAGTGATGAGATCGGTACCGCTGATGGAGATGAGCCAGGATATCTAATGCTGCAAAATGCCTTTGAGAGCATCTGCCCTCTCATCAGCACACACAACTGCTCTCCATCTGTGCCACTCTCCATACTCTGGGACTGCATCACCCCTTCACCAATTAGGCCATTATGCTGCTAAGGACAATTTGTAAGTAATATTTTTGGTGCACTTTGTTTTTCCAATTATGTTGGTTTGCTACTTAAAAGAAAAGGTGAGAGTGGGAAAAGAAAGAAAAGCAAGGTATTGGCAATGAGTTCTTGAAACAGTTTAAATAGAAGGCTTCATCTCTACTTTTCCTCTTTAATTATCTGCTTCTGCTACTTGGAATTTTCAGGGCTGTTTGAGCCCTGTAATAAATTGTGTGATTTATAGTTATAATGATTGATTCCTGCTGGGGGGGGAGCCATGTTGATTACTTCTCTCTTGTTTTTGCTGTGTCATTCCCTATGCTCACAGTATGTATTGCAGTGGGTTTTCTAAAAAGACAAAAAACCCCAATCCATATAATTTTCTGAAAGCAAATGCTTGATGTACACATTGATATACAAGCTGCTAACTATATCATAGGTGAAAATAAACACACCTGTTGAGTGTATGTATAGATGCTTCAGGTTTTTTCCCAGAAAAAAAAGTGATTTTCCATATATCAAGAATCAGGTGTGTTCCCTGCTATTTTCTTCCTTACACAGACCAATCTACTGCAATCTATTATCTCTGGGCTTTTTACTATGCACTAGACTGATAGTTTCAAAGATTTTCCCTTAATAACTTCAAGCCATTTTTCTGATCATTGCACTGGATGATGGGCCCACTTAGTACACATACTTAAACTTGGTAGTTGGTTGGGTTTTTTTTACTCCCAGACCAACCAGTTTATATTTATACAAGCTATAATGATTCCAGTAGAAAATAAAAACGACTGGATGTGGTTTTATGTGGTTGGTTTGTGTCCTTTGACTGAAATTCATTCACACCTTTAGGGAGAGACAAGAAGTACATAATTTTGAGTGCTCAGGAGGTGATTTTTGGTGCATTCAGGCCTCCTGCACAAAGGGGAACTTTGTTCTTGTTTCAGTATTAGCATTGTGCCTGCAAATAGAAATCATATTACCTTCAATTACATTTACTATGCATCACTGGCACACTACTCATTTCAGGTTTGTTCTGCATTTATGAGAGGAGAATAGGTTTCACTACCCGGAAGATACAGGTCTTGATAACTTCTAGCCATCACTAAAAAACTAACATAAATTATTAGTGACTAAAACCCATATGCATTTGAAGTGTGGAGTGGTTCTGTCACCTCTGTCCAGTGACTCTAGAAATTATCATAGAAAATATTTGTATCAGGAGAAAACAAATGAATAGGTAGAGATGGTGCACACCAGCTCTATGCTCTGTTGCACATTAACTCATTTTCTTGTCTAGGAATCACTCCACAAATTGACTGGTTTTATTTAACAGCCTTCCTAGACAGTTTGGAAATAAGAAAAAAGTGTGTTACATTTGTGTTACATTTACTTATTATATTGTTTTCTTGCTTCAGTCCATTCTCTGCAAAGCTTCTATTTATTTTTCTTTGTTGCCTTGTACCTGCACTTGGAGCTTGAGGCTTCTGCCTCTGACCTTTCTACAGAGAAACCCAAACCCACGCTCTCATGTTGTGACTCTTCCGAGGAGCTGGCTGTTAGGGGAGGAGGGTCACTACCAGAATACCAAGCACTCCCAATTTCCTCCCAGCTCCAGCAGTCTCAGAAGCAGAAGAAATCCTCCTGTATTTTGTGATACTTAGTGGATTTGCAAAATCTTAGGCTTTGCCTATTTTTCAGTGTCGTTTTTATTTGCCTATGGAGTAAACCAATTGAAAATATTCAAACTAAGAAATAAGACCTGTTGTGTGCCTAGAAAGAAATATATCTGTTAAGATCAGTGGCAATTACATGACAAAACCCCTATGGAGTAATTAGTAGAGTCAGCAAACAAACATTGGTTTCCTAACAGAGATTTCTTTTTTTGGGATTCATTTTTCCCCTCTGATAATCTGCCAGCTCCTCAAGCATATTTCTTCACCTCCTAATATTTTGAAAGGCACAGTTTCTGTCTCCTGCATCTTTAGCACCCACCAATTCCAATCAAAATATCAGCAATGAAGATGGATATCCCTGTCAGGCATCTTCAACTCCTGGTAGAGCAAGGAAGGCAAAGCCAGTATCATAAATCACTTTCCTTCAAGTGTATAGTCAAGTGACATGAGAAAGTTGAAGGTTTAAAATGAAGTTTCAACTTCACCTGTCACTTCCTCTGTCACAGAATGACAAAATCCCAGTGGATACAGTCCAGCTCAAGGAAGGAGAGACAGGCTGCATGGTCTTATGTTCCATATTGCCAACTATCTCCTGGCCTAGTACTAGTCATGATCCTTGGAAATGTTCAATGTGATTCTATGTTTCTATGGCTAGGAAAAGCCCATTTGCAGATGTTAGTATCTTTTCAACAGTTATATAAATTCCTTAGGCTGAGAATTTTCTCTGGTAATGCATGAAGGGCAAGAATCAGAGCCCAGCAAGTCCATGGATTGCATCTCAGTAGGCTTCCATTCTCTTTGGACATGACACCCAGCTGCAAAATGAAAGGGCAGAGCTGCACAGAATATTCAAGAATATTGTAGAAAGGAGGATAGGGAGGGAGGGCTGGCTGGAAATACACAGCACTTTTTCAGGTCTGTAAAAATAGATGAAAAACAGAAAATAAAGCAGCAGCCAGAATGACCTTCCAACACAAAATGTTTCCCTCCATCAAGCCTAACAAAAAGACCTTGTAGTAGCCTCCGGTTGTCTCTTTGAGCAAGCCAGGAGCCAATCCTTCATCTTCTAAATCCTTGGGGATTTTCAGCCCTAAGAGCGGCCAGTCTGCTTTTGGGTTTGGTGTCCCAAGAGTGGAAAAACACAGTGATAACTGAAATGTAAGTGCTGTAGAAAATCTATTATCCAAACTGTGACTCTTCTGCTTTATCACTAGTCACTGCAACGCTGCCTTTGAGTCTCAAATTTATTTACTGACCATAAGGCCCATGTAATTAAGCCATGATTTTGTTCCAGAAAATGACCCTAGGTTAAAAAATAAATAAATAAATAAGGGAAATAAAAGCATCACATGATTCCACATAACTGCAAATGATATCCACAACTAACCTCATACAATGTCATGAATCGTCAGTGGGATTGCAGGGATCTGGAAGGTGGATTTGGACTGCAGAACCATAAATCCTATGGGACAGCAGCTAGAAAAAGACCAGTCAACTTGCGCAGCCCAAGCCAAGCTGCAGAGCTGATACCATGCTGAAAATGTATAAAGTGAAAAAATGTTCCAGATGGTGTGTTCTTCCCCTTAAATCCTCTCAGGTCTCACCTGGGAATATGCATACCTTTAGACATAGTCATAAAAAAAGAGGCAATACCTAAGAAAAGAAGTCTAGTATATATAAAAATAAAAAAAATAGCTCATACTTGAGTGGTTTACTGGAAAAATCTTAAACTTTCCATACATATTTTTCTTTGGTTATCAATAGCCTATTTTTCTCTAATTTCATAACCTAAGCAAGAACGGAACAGATCAAAAAATATTGTCATAAAAAGCCAAAGACATCTTACGCTTTGTTAGGATCCCATTGCTGAAATGTCTGATGTTAGAAAGATAGAGCAAACAATTTAAATGACTAACAGCTATTTTAGAATAAATGTCTTGCATAAGTTGCATACACAGTAAGAAAATAAAAAATAAGGAAAATTGCTCAAATAAAAAGCATAAGATGTGAATTTCAATAGATTACAACATGTAGGCCAGTATATTCTTGCTGCTATTGCTGTATTTGGCTTCAGAAACAAAAGTATTTAGGATAATTATAATTACAACCAGTAAGAATTTCCACGCTTGGGGAAACATTAATATTTTAACATTTGTTTTCATGCTGAATCAGAATTTAAAAAAATCAAATTCTTCTCAGAGAAAAATTCTGAAAAAATATGATTTTAGATATTCCATATAGATACTGTCAAAACACTACCCTGCATATATCAATATCTGCAGCATTTAATAGAAACATTTCATTTAATTCATTATTCCAATACAATTGCAAAGTCAACATGAAAGGAATAGGAAATTTTAAATCTTTCAACTCACAAAACAGAGTATTTTGATGCTGAACAAGAATGTTGTGGAGGAGATTCTAAGTGCTGTGGAAATGTCTGCATACTAGCTAAGTTTTGATATCTTACAGCTCCACTTCTCTTTGACTATATCCTCATCAGGAAGTCTGTCTTTCCTTGTTTTTTCTTTCCTTCCTTTCCTATTTTTTTTTCTTTATATGATGATAAAACAATAAATATGATTATGATAAACCAATTTTACTAGTGTATGTGATTTTTCTCTTCAATTTATTTTTCTTTCAATGCCTTTATGGAAGCCTTCACATCTGAGGACTAATGTGCAAAACTGAATCCTCGTAAAACTCAGGCAAGGCAAGTAAGCAGATAAAATGATGGACAAAGAGAGATGTGCATTTCAGAGGAGAGCTAGGATTAGAAGCAGTGCAGCCCTGGGTTTTAGACTGGGCTTCAGAATGTCATGCTTCTGGAAAAACAGCTCAGTGCATCAGTTCACAGAAGAGATTGGCCAGCTAAAGTGCTGTGCATAACCTCAACTTTTATGTCTATTTCTGACCACAAAATTGATGCCTGTGGGAGTGCAGGTAGTGGGTGGTGCACCTGCAGGAGTCTGTTAGTTCAGATCCAGGCACACTCTTCTTGAGGCAGAGCTCCTGCCTGTCCCAGCAGCCTGCCTGGCTTGCACCCCGGAGGCATGTGGGCTACAGAAGAAGGGGCTCTTCATGAGACACTCCTGGGTGTGCAGGTGTTCAGGCCACGCCATGGACTTGGTCCAAAGTAAAAACCCCTGGAGCACCAAATCCCTTTTCCTCCAGTCTGCTTCTGCTGAGCTTGTGCAGACATAGCCATAAAATTCCACATGCCATCCACCAAATTTAGAATATTCCTGCAACTCCTTAGTTGAGATTGGACCTTTTGAAAGCATTTGTGAATCATGAGCCTTAAGAAACGTGGTAAAGATGCTACGGAAACATACATGTCTTATGGCAAACCACAGCACAGGTCCACCTGTGTTACCTACCCATGAAGGTGATGCTTATTCTCCTGCACTCCCTGACCAGTCTCTGCAGCCCCTTAGTCTGCTTCTCCATGTCTGGAAACTGGGTAATCAGGCAGGATGTCTCCTGTGACACACTCACAGTAGATGTGTCAGCTGCACTGGGAGGGGACAGGCTCTCCTGAACCTACAAATGCCTAGTTCATTGAAACAAGCTGCGGCACACAATAACCTGCTATTCTCCTTCTGACAGGCAACTGCATCAAAAACTTTGCTGGAAGTAGGGGAAAATAATGCTTGGCGATGATATGTGCCTCACCCCACAGCAAGAGCCGCAGTTCCACAGCCCAGTTCAACCTGTCCCCGCCCTGCACAGGCTGGGCTCCCCAGCCCTGACCTACACGGTCCCCAGGGGGAATGCTGCAGTGTCTCCTTGTGCAACTCTGGGGCACCTCTGCCACTGCTTCAAGTGGCCTGCCTGTGTGTTGGACAAGCACAGGATTTCCACAGAGCAGCCTCCACATCCAGGCACCTGCAGATGGTGCCTAAAGATGGGCACTGCAGGGATTTGCTCTTCACTTTTCTTTTCAATAAACTGTCTTCAATAATTGCCTTGGCTTTAGAGCTGAAGGCCTCTGGAGTAATGAACAACTGTTATTTCTAGTACAATGGGATCGTTGCCTGTAATGTTATCCCTTAATTGCTACTGCGGTGCAAATTATGAAAAGCAAGACTATCCAAATATAGAGACACTTGGCCCTTGTGACAGGAAATTAAGGTCTCTTCTCTGGCACTGCTGCATGCCCTGAACTCCCACTCAAGTCAAAATGAATTACATACATTCAATATTTTGAAAAACAAGCTCTTAACCTCTACAAACGAGCTTATAGAGTTCATATCAAGTGTGTTCTGGCTATCCCTATAAATGTCCAATCCTTTTTCAAATCCTACTAATCTCCTGGGCATCCTTGTACCTTCAGAGTTAATGGCAAAACTTGGCTGTAAAGGATGAAGTGTATTTTTAAAAAAATTATTAAATCTGTGGTTGTATTATCTTTTGAAGTTTTAATGGTTTGGATTGATTAATTGGGTTTTTTATGGTAAGAAAAAGCAAGCAAATGTTTCCATATCATCCACAATATAAAATCTCCTATCTTCCTTCCTATTTTTGACACCTTGAGAGTCTACCATTTTCAGCATCTTGGACAGAAGATTTTCCATACCTGTTCATGCCTTACTTTGGTGTTGTACTCTTAGAAGCAGTAATGACCAGAACAAAGACTTCTGAAAATGAGTGTGTTCTCTCTACAGTGCCTTTTTAATATTTCAGGAATTAAGAGTCTAAATGTTTAATCTTGACTGTGAAGTGTCTGGAAAGCATGGTTTTGTTAAACAAAAGCAATAAACTGCTGAGGAAAGTTCCAATCTTTCTCTTACTGATGCCAGTGGGAATTTTGCCAGGAAGCTCAGCATGATAAGGGTATAGACCACAGAAATCAGTTCTACAGATGATTACATGAAAAGCCCTTCATTATAGCATGATGATTGAGTATTATTACAGTCACGAGACACAGACATCTTCTGGAACCAAAACCAAGAAAGAGAATGTATTAAGGCTACTCCTCCTCTGAGTTGGGCCTGTTTGGCAGTGGCTTTTCATCAGATGACTTTTCACATGTTAGCACAGCTACTTTGGTTTTGGCCAGAGCCTGATATGCACAGCAAAATGAGCCCAGATTTCCTGCTCCACAGTTCCTCTCTGCTAAAGGTCTCTCAGCCCATGAAAGCTGTGTCCTTTGGTAAGTAAAATATTTTTGGCAAACTCAGGAACATTACACTTAGTTGTCCATCTTCTCACTTCAGTTCAAGTTCAGTCTTGCTCCACAGGTGCCTCTTCCAGGCTGGAGAAGGGCAAGTGGTTAATGCTCGTGTGTGATGGCTGATGTCTTGACGAAGGGACACTGTGGCACAGACCCCCAGAGCCAGACACCGCTTCTGCAGCCTCAGCCAGCCTGCCCAGTGCTGGAGCTGAAAGCAGGAGGGAGCAGGAGGTTATGGCCGTGAACTGGGCACTGAGGGCACGGATGATGTGTGCAAGCTAACAGGGTGCCCTTGCAAACACGTTCAGGATCTTCATGGTTCTTCAGGGAGCATTTGTTAGGCAGATACACTGATGTAGTTTTGAACAGTTCATCCAAGAAAGTGAAGTTGCACAATACCCTGCAAAAGCAAAGTCTGTATGAAGATGGGAATATACTAGAGTTTGTATTAACTTTGGATTAAAGTGTTTTATTATTAGTTACATGTAAGGAAATTTCCTCTCTATTACTTGGGGGTCAAACAGAAGCCTGGGTTCCCTGAAATCAGTCCTTTTCAGCTTAGCAAAATCTGTATTAATAAAGACAAAATGTAAATATTTATAAAACATGCACAGTCACATCACTCAATGTTACTAAATCATTAATAGTGTCTGGTTCTGATTTGTATTGTCATAGTCACAGGAAGCTGCAGTGTTGACAGTAGGAAAATACACATCCACAGCAAGTTTTAGATACATTTTAGGGAGGATTTTCTTCACTACCTTACTTCTAATTTTTATTTATTTTCCACATGTGTATATTGCTTATATTTCTTATCTGAAAGGAATTGTCAAACTCTCCCACTGCTTCTTGTCTTAAACTGCTCTCTGGATTGCAGTTCTAATTTCTCTGTCATGATACATGTTGTCAGGCTTTGTTTCCTCTTGAAATTATCATTAAAATGGTACACTGGCAAAAAACCATTTGTCATGGTTGGGGGTTCTGAAATATTTTCTGTTATTTTCATAGTAGCAGTTAATAATTCCCTAAGCTATGCATTCAATTAAATACCTTTTCTTTCTGCAGTCCTCTGAAACAGTGGCAAAAAATCACTGCTATTTCATTTTAACCACTCAAGTGATGGGCAAAATCAGTTGCCTAGCAAGCAGAAGTACTACTGTTTGTGCTAAAAGGTCAAGACAAAAATGTGCTAAAAACTTTCTGGATGCTTCTATAAAGAGATGAGTTATGACTTGGGACTTATTTATTGCACAAAAGAGTCTGTATTTGACCCTCTGAATCCTGCTCTCACATACTTTATGTCACTTTAAGGAGAGGAATAACTATTTCTCAAAGAAACATTCTGATATTACAGAAAGATAACAGCTACCTTTCAGTTTAGATGAACTGAGAAATGTGCCTAGAAAATAGTTTTTCATCTGCTATAGAAATGTCAGAGTTCCAGCTTAAGCAACAGCAGTATGAAATCCTTTTCTCTTTTGGACCACGTACTAAAGGAGCCAGCAAATGAAAAGCTATTGTGTTTATTTTCTATGGGCAGCTACCACATAATAATGTGGTAATACTTTTCATGGAAATCTATCACACAATATACATATTACAGTTCAGAATATACCATCTACTCTAACCTGCTAATATGCTTCAGTTTTTGAGATCTTTGTACTGAGCAGCTCATGTGTCACATGTTACAAACATGCTGCACCTCTCAGTTGGGTGGATGCATTTCTGGGGTGCTTCAAGTTCAATTAGAGTGCAACAATAATTTTGTACAGAAACCTTGGGAAGCGAGAGCTCAGTCTCGGTTTTGGCTTTGTGCTGATCATAGTGGGAGGGTATGAAGAGAATCTATGTGTTTTATGCAAACAGATTTGGCACACCTATAGCTCCTATGGTCTGGAAGTGCAATTAAACTGCCTGCCTACCACCAGCAGTAAAACCAACAGTTTTAAGGGTGGGGGGGGGGGGGCGTAGATGGAACCTCAGCTATCTTTCTTGTGTTTTTTAAGACACAGGAAAAATTTCTAGGTAAAACAAGAGAGAGCATAGCACCTCTGTCACATATTGTGCAAAGCTGTCCTGTCAGCCACACAGTACACTAGAAGGCATCACTGCATCCTGTGTCTCCTACAGCATAACAGGAAAGTCTGACAGACAAAGCTTTCACTTTACTCCCACACCAAGTAAGAGATCTGTCTGGACTAGGCAATCAAGGTGAAGCAAAATGCTTTCCCTTTCCTTATCTACTGCTATGGATGCACCAGAATTGGATTGCACATGAAAACATGACGAGAGAGAAAGAAGCTTCTTGTCTTTATTAAACTCTCAAACTTTGCCACAAAGTTACCAAATTCAACATACTTTCTTTTTCTGCCTTATCTGTCTCAACCCAGACCACCAGCTAATTCACATCTGGGTCCTGCAGTGAGCTCAGCTGGGCTGGCACAGCCTCTGGCAGCAGCTGAAGTTCAGCCAGGTTCAGCATCCCACCTGCAGGGACTCTGGCAGGGTCAGGACTGTGGCAAGTGATCCAGAAATCTAAGTGGCTATGAAAATGTTTACAGAAGCATTAAAATAAAATTTCCTTTGTGTTATTAATTATTCTTTCCCTCCAACTGTATTGTTTGTATCAACCATTTCTGAAATTACTGTTTTGGAAGTGGAAGCAAATGCACTTGCATTCTCACAGGCTGTTTTTTTAAATTGATGATCTTTCTCAAAGTCATATATTCACAGAATCTTAGAATGATTTGAGTTGGAAGGACCTTAAAGATGATCTAGTTCCAACCCTCCTGCCATGGCCAGGAACACCTTCCATTATACCAGGTTTTTCAGGGCCACCTGAGACATTCACAAGCTGCCAATTGACATTCACTTCACTGGGCAACCTGTTTGAGTGCCTTGCTACCCTTATAGCAAAGAATATCTAATCTAAATCTGCCCTCTTTCAGTTTAAAGCGCCTTGTCCTATCACTGCAAGCCCTTTGTGAAAATCCCTTCCCAGCTCTTTTGCAGGCCTTTTTTTAGGTATTGGAAGGTGCTATAAGGTTTCCCCAGAGCTTTCTCTTCTCTGGGCTGAACAACCCCAACATTCTTACCCTGTCTTCATAGGAGAAGTACTTTTCAACACCTTAAAAAAAAACGGAAGAGATGGAAAGGTGTTTATGATCTAATATCCTTCCTAATAACCACAGTAACCTGAATCTTCTAAAGAAAATTAGTATTTGTCTCTTCCCTGGTGTAAATCATTCTAGCCCACTTTCCCAGTTTGCCTGATAGTGAAGTATTGCTAAGCAACACTACACTTGCAGGTCAGCTGCCACTTCATGACTATGCCAGTGTCAATTTTTTAAGGCCCACACTATATTTTTTTTCAAAGATTATGTTGCCATTTAAGAACATTTAAAACTACTTAGCTAATCTTCCTACTGTAATACTAGCTCTTGCTTAGTTTAAAGCTACGTTGCTATGGATGAATATTGCTTGGAGTGTCTAAATATTTGGAAGTAAAACCAGCCATTTTCTTCAGTGGAATAACAAAGTATGATATAAGATCAAGCCTGCTTTTAATTATAAGTTGTCCTTTCTCTTACTCTGCCTGCATTCCCTGTTTTTCATGCCAACAGCAACTGTTTAATTTGACTTGAAGGAAAGCTAAACAGTTAGCCTCAAGTAGCAGATGAATCATTCTAATATCTGATAACTTTTCCAAATAAAGGCCTCTCTCTCCAGGAGCAAATGTCAGTCTCCATCACTTAACAAGCTTATCTGAGCCCATGTAGTGAGCAGGGACATGCTCACACTGCAAAGCTAATGGTGGGATTTTCAGTGTGTTGCCAAACTGCTGAGCAGTACAGTGATATTGCTGATTTCCAGACAAAGTTTAGCACACAGCCTGTGCCTGAGCAAGTGCTGAAAGTAACAGGTATAGGACATATTGCAGAAGTTCCAAACCACACAACCCCCAAAAGCGTAAGGTGCTCCTCAGTGGGCCTGCACTGGTGCTGGGGCATCTCCTGCTCTTGCTCTGCCCAGGTGCTCCAGAGGTGCCCTTCCTCTGGGAAGCCCTAGCATTGCCCTTATGGTTTGATCCAGACACTCACCAACTTCAAAGTGCCAACTAAACATGGGTTTTCAGAAAAGTAAGCACTTGGATACAGCACAGAGACCTTTTTAATGCCAAGTATCTCATTAAATTGTCAACTTCCTTGCAAGCTGAACTCAGAATAACAAGCACAAGCATGGGAGATAAAATTCTCCAGTGACCTATGCTAGTAAACCAGGACTTCCAGAGCCAAGTGCTCAGGGCCGTGAGTTCAAGCAGTGCTTGGCTTGCACCCAAGCCCCAGGAGCCCAGGGAAGCCAAGGCAGAGCCATGGAGCAGGTGCCTCTCGATGCCCTGGTGGCAGGTTTGCTGGGCAGCATCTCCCTCTGGAGGCTCTCCCCACATCCTGCTTCCCATCACCAGCCCCAGCTGGGCAGAAGAGTCCACCCCAGACCACCATCTGAATTTGAGGCTTGGGTGAACCTGACTTTTCTTGGTGCATTTTAACAGATGTCTGGCTCAAAATAGTATCTTCAGACCAAAAGAGCATTCTCTAAAATTAGTATTTTAGGAATTGTTTTTCTAATCTGTTACTGAGTCTATGAACCTTTCAAGATGGTAAAATGCTACTTTTTTCTCCAATCCTGATCATTAGACACACACTTTTCCTAAGAGTATGGGGAGGCTAGTGGACTCAGATGAAATTAGGAAGTTAAAGTTGAGGATTCTAAGAACAGAATCTAATCAAACACAAACATGACAATTGTCACCGTCACAGTATTTACAGCAATTTTTCTGTTAAATTATCCGTGTGTTTTCACCAACACAGAGGTTAGTCACTCAAGCCATTTTAATTATATTTTTATATCACTATCTCATTTTTATTTGTTTGGATTTCTTGTTTACTGGATCTTTGATGGAATCCATACATACTGCTCATACTACATACCAATACTGCTCTGAAGCTACATTTGGATTATCACAACCTTCAAAAACTCAAAGATGATTGTAAGAAAATTGAAAAGATGGAACCAGAGTTTTCACGGAGATCCAGTGACTCCAGTAAACCCCTACAGAGCATCAGGATCTCCCTCATCACAGGGACAGCAACATGCTCCCTGATTTTTTTTTTTTTTTTTTTTGATGGAAACCACAGAGCACTCACATGCATTCAGCATGATAAAGACTGAAAGTGAAAAATTTCTATCCAGCTTCTAAAATGTCAAGCAAAATGTCAGGTAGCACAGTAATAAAAAAGGAACATCTAACATAAAACAGGAGTAGTCTGATTAGCACATTGCTTTCTAATGAATGTCACACATTCAGCAAAACCACTGGGCTTCAGAAGTAATGAAGCAGTGACTGGATGAAAAAAATCACAGCAGTTCACCAGTAACTCCCAAAAAAGCTCCTTTATGAAGTGAATCTTTCTTTGGATACTTCTGTAATTGGACACATCTTAGGATCAAATTCTATCATTAAAGAGTAGATATTAAGACCTCACCAGAAGCAGTGGATCTTTATGGATCTAAGAAGAAAAGTTGGCATTCATTGGTGCTCCTCTAGGGAGAAGGGAGAGTAAAAAAAAAAAAAAAAAAAAAAAAAAAGCTTTAATTAATGGTGTTCATGGAGCTGATGGAGAATGACAGACCTTTCTAGAGACCGTGATCCAAGGTAATTAAATTAAACGATGGAGACATCTCTTGCTGCTTCTCAAGACAGAAGATCCAAGGAAGAGTGGCCATCCTAAAAATAATTATTTATGAATCCCACAGAATAGGTCCAGTGGAATAGGCTCCTGAACATTATAGGAAATTAACCCAAACTAAATCCTGCACAGCAAAATTTGTCTAGCAAATGGGGAAGTGAAATTTGCAGAACACATGCTTGATTTTTTCATCAATTATTATTACCACTCTGCAACCTGAGGGAAGTCTACTATCAGGGAAACACAAGAACAAGGACACTTCTGGCCAAAGGAATCTGTACTCAAAGCAGACCACTCATGAGATATGAAATAAACTATGCCTTGCAATTTTTTTTCATCTATCTCACTGCAAATGTTCCTGTCTAACTCCTAACACCTGCCACCTTTAACACAGTCCTCCAGTAAGCTGTTTGTCAATGTTAGTACAAGTATTTACTGTACCAAAATCAGTCTTCTCTTTTTCAACACAGTGCTTTGAGAGACACAATGTACAATGTTTTATTACCCTCTAGACATTTTATGATGTCTAGCAATTTTATTTTTTTCCCCTCAGAAAGATGTGTCATTATTTGATATGATTTTATATTTGTAAATTCATGTGTGCTGCTCCTCATTTGCTCATACTTCAGATATTCAAAGACATCCTTTTCTACCACTTGTATCAGTAATTAACCGTAGCTAAACAGGCAACTTACTGAATGGCAATGGTGGGATTCCTTGCTTCAATATATTTAAGAATTACATCCTTTCTCCCCTACACATATATTGTCTATTTAGAGATGTATTGTCTCTTTAGCTAGCTACACAGGTGTTTTTCTTCAGCTGTTTCTCAACTGGTTACAAATATCCCAAATTATTTATAGAGGATCAGATCATTATTCTGACCTAAGGATCATGTGTAGGACTCTTTACATTTTTTTTAATCATTGATAAGAGTTTGTATGCAGTTCTGTTGGTACATGATTATCCCACTTGTTTTTGACAACCTCTGTACACATCCCATTTGAATTCTCAATAATTTGGTGTTTATTGCTATCCCTTTACTGTCCATTTTATTGGAATACCTAAAAAATCCTGATTTTTTTGGAATCAGCTTCCTTTGAAGTTCAACAGGATATAAACACCTACTTTCCTTCTCATCTTTTCACACCCACAAAATATTGTGCATTTATAATATAAAAATAATCACTTGGCAGAATAACAGCAACCCAGAGGGCCCAGTATATAACTGCTTAATAGATCAGAGCTATGGGCTCACAAAGAACAGAACTGTAGAATTATCTATATCTAAAATGACACAAATTCTCAAATTATCAAACCACAAAATTCGAACAGCTTAGTATTTTCCTGATACTAGCCATAATTAAATTTGATTTTACACCTATTGATTGCTATACACTTCTAGAATTTAAAAATACTATCAAATACAGGATGTTGCTAGATAAAGAAGAGTCATCAAATATGAAATACCCATGATGGAGAGCTTCAGCTGCTGGCACACAAGCTGCCCAAATGTCATGAGACTGAGTTTACAGATGCAGTTTCTGGACTCCACCAATCATGGCTTCATACAGCTGAAAAGCCTACAAAACATGGGAAAAATTACTTTTGTGGATTCAATCCTAACCAACATCGTGGAGTAAGCTCAGAGGTAGATAGAGGCTGAAGCACTTAAAGTTGGAGCTTCTGGAAAGTTCTGCTGCTTACAAAAGACATCCATATGTTTCTGGCAGCTGTGTGTGAGCAGTATCACTAGTAAACAACAACTGGAGCTTCTAGACTGCACTCTGTCCTGCTCAAAGAGAAAGCCTCTCACACTCACTGGGAAACTGGTGTGTGATGTGACCCAAGGTCTGCAAAATGGCAATAACCAGCAGTCACATTTTAAATACGTGCTCTTGATCCAAATCAAAACACTTAATGTCGGTGCTTTCCATTAATCCCATGGACTGGTAGTTAAGTCCTTCTACTACAGGTTTGCAATGCTGTTGCTGTATCATGGTGCTTATTCTTGACACATTTTATCTTCAGTAAATAAAATAAAATTAAGATTTAGAAAAAATACTGCTGGATAGTGGGTCACATGAGTACCCTGAAAGTGCATTTTGGCTTTTTGGGCTTTTGGTTTAAAATAAGTTTTTTCCTAAAGTAAGAAAAGCAGGAACCTTTGAAACTGAACTCAAGCATTTCAAAGACCTTGAGAAAGACTCTGAAAGTAAGGAACTGCCACCTGTGGATAAACAGAGATAGGGAAGGCAAGAGAAAGGAAGCCAAACCCAGCCAAGCCAAGCTAAGCCAAGCCAAGAAAATGGAAGGCAAAGCAAGGCAAGGAAAGGGCAGAGAAAGCATATAATAGATTGTTGTGAGTTCTGTGATGCTTGTTATCTCAACACCTTTGGTATCATAAAGCTGCCAAGTGCAAGATAACTTTCACAGATCTGTCGGGCAGCTGTGTTTGTTACAAGCCCTGCCTGCTCATGTCCAGGACTCAGCTCAGTCTCCTTAGAGACTGCTGGAGGAAGGTGGGTATGTTGCTAAAGCCATATAATCTCAACATTCACTGGGGCCAAATGTCGATCTGATCAAGGAGAGAAAGGGGCACAGTAGTGTCCACTTCCCTATGGCCTAGCACTCCTGCATGATCTTAATGTGCACTCTGAATCTCTAGATTTGCTGCCTCCTTGAAACAGCTCTCTCTGTGCAATGCTCTCTTGCCTCCCAGCAGTCTTCTCCATTTCTCCCGTGCATCTCCCCTGCTCCCATACTTTGATACAGCAGTGGGTACCGTACTGCATCACTTTTTCACTGGAGGAAATATCAATTAAAAATATTTGAGTGGTTATTTTTCAACAGGAACAAATGAGTTGTCATAGACAAGTACAGAAATAAAAGTTAAAAATCCTCAGAATATTTATAACCTCTTCACATTAAAAGCAAACCTTGGTTAGATGCTATAAACCAGATTTTGCAATTGAGAGTCTAATAATTTCAAAAAAACTGGTGTAAGAGAATGTACATGCAACATACAGGCATAAAGATTTTCTATGTCATGCTTCTGTAGGTTTCCACATATATTTTTGTACAAATAATGAATGTGTAAGAGGCTCGTTTCCCCACAAAATACAAAAATGAAAGTGCTTGCGGTAAAAATGCAGACAAACAAATTTAGTCAGGAGATAACTCTAGTTTAGGATGGATTAGTTGGTTCATTATTATTCTTTAAAACTTTGCAGGAAGCCTGACAGATAAAAACTGGTCCAAGATCTGTATTTTCACAGTCAGTGATGCTTGTGCAAAATCAAAAAAGGATATATATCTTGGCATGACAGTAAGGTACCAATAGCCCAAGGCTATTCCTTTTCTACACAGATTTCAGTGTGAAAATTGTAGGAAAACCAAAATAATTTTCAAGCTGCTAGAGGGTACTGTCAACTGTGAAAAACAGAAAGACAACTATAAACATAATTATTCAAGTGCACCCTCTGAACTAACAGGAAGATTTTGAAGGGCTAGCACAGAATTTTTAAAACGTGCTAAGCAAGACAGATAGATAGTAAACTATTATGGTGGTTTCCTCCTTTGCAAAATACTTTACAAAAGACATATTAAACAGATTGATTTGGTTCCCAGCAGAATGCATGTGGAGGGTAAGACTGGATGCAGTTTTTAACTCCATTTCTTCAGCATCCCTGTTAGATGTTTTGCATAGCAGTATCTTCTAAACAAATTTGCTTGGGTCAAACTCTAAGTATCAATTAAGACTTCACTGGAAAATCTACAGGACTGAAGAATGAATATTTGGTCCTAAGGCGTGTAAATGAAGAGGTCACATTTGAAGTATTTTTCCTTTTGTACCATGAAAGAGAAGATTCCCAAAGGATCACTTGTGTGCTGTCACTGTCTGTGAGCCCCTTCAAAAGGCACGTGCCCTGGAAGAAAAAGGTAACCATTTCTGTGGTGGCACCTGTTACTGCAGCTGCTGCTCTTCCAGGTACATGGCAAAAGAGGGCAGTGGAGCACTGTACATTTCAACAGATTAAACTAATGATCCCTGCAGATCTTTTCTCTACATTTCGTTGCTGCAAAAATTATTACAATACCTAAAAAAGCAATCATGTTGTATTAATAACATCCAGACAGTTTAAACAGAACATCTCTTTTTGCTTTCACGGAAAATGGCATTTCTCTCCCAGGGAGCTTTATAATCGATTGAATGAAATTTCATTACTTCCAAATCTCCAGTCACAAGAAGTATTGCATTTTCACCCACTAACAGGATTCTCCATGTTGGTTGCTTTTGCATTATCTCATTCACATTCTTTCCAAGGAAGTTTGCATTCCTGCCTGTAACATATCTCTCCAAGTTTAGAACGGCCAACAGTAGTTTAAGTGTCATCTCATGGAATGGGTTTTGTTTCCACTTGTGGGCCACTAACAAGAAACCATGTTGGTTTTAGCCAATGTACCACGGCCAGTCATTGCTTATGCTGGGTTCTTTCTTAATTTATTAGGCAGTTCTACCTTCTGAATCCTTCGTTAGTATTTCTAGATTTTCTCTGAACTACATCCATTTCAAAATGTATTTGTTCATGCAACTTTAAACATTTAGCAATCCATTTCAAAATGTGATCATTCATGCAACTTTAAACACTTTGCAACATAACTTGTCGTTCCCATATTTAACAAAAGACCTTGAAGGTTAAAGGTATCTCCAAACATTAGTAGTTTTGCACTGTAATATAACCAAATCTGCAGTTTGTGGTTGCTTTGGTTTTTCAGTTGGAGTCCAGGATGATGCTTCCTATTGCTGAAAGTGGCAGTTCCCACTTCAGTGCAAGCTGACATATATAATATGTTGTTAAAAATAATGACATATTATTTAAGAGGAATAGTCACAGTAAAGAACCCTGCCCTCTTTACCAAACAACCTCCTTTCATCTTGTCAAAACCAGCCTTTAGTCTTCCTTTAAAATGACAAAGGTTTAGAGTGTCAATATACTCCTTGGAATGGCAGCGCTCTAACCAAATTTATTAGCAAAGCTCTTACTTTACCATTATAAGCCAAACTCTGGTACTTAAATGTCATTCATTACAAAATCTCACTTTTTATTTAATGGCTATAACATGTCAGCACTGTCTCCAGTGCTCCTTTGATGCAAAAAGACAAGGGGATATGGCAAGATAGACTTTGATGTGCCACATCCAACCTGAAGTTTGAATTATTTATAAATGTTTGGAAAATTACATTAAATGATAGTGTACGATATGCAATCCATTACCACTACATTCTCAGATCAAAACACAGTAATCACCAACATCATTATCTTGTTTCAGAGCAGTTTCAAGGGCAGCTCACTGGACTGGGATTACAGAGAGTCAGTTTATAGGTCTAGGTCTTCCATGGTCCAAGAAGCAAATTCAAGGAAGTGCCCCCAGCCTCCTCAGCCTTAGTTTCCTCTCCTTTATAGCAGGGGGACTAACACCCTTCTTTTCTGTAAAGTGTTTGGACATCATGGTGCCCATAGTTTTTGTATTTACAGCATAGAGGCTGGATATTATTTCTGTTATTAAAGTTTTTATTCTATTTTTACAGGGATATTGTATTATTCCTACTGCTACAGTTTTCTGCCTCCAGGGTGCTGGGTCTTGAGCAAACTCAAATGCAGGCTGGTCAAAGTCGACTGCTGTTTACATTTGAAAAATATTTCAGAAGTGTAAGACCATCCTTTCCACGCCAGTGCACTTCAACACATAGAGAAAAATCAATAATTTTCTCTACGACTGACTAGGCTTTTTCCAGTAGGTCTTGCACAGTTAAAAAGGCATAAACCACCCTGAAATATAAACAGAAAAAAACTTGCAATAGTGCTAACTGCGCAAAACTGATTTTTTTTTTTTGTGAGATGTTTACAGAAATACTTTTATGCTTTGGTTAAGTCCCTGAGACAGAAAGCCTTTCTTAAAGGAAGAAATATTGTTTATTCTTTACTTTTATTTATTCATTTTGTCCTTAACTAAGTAATAAAGCAATATTGTATTTCAGAGATGTACCTATCAATCTAAAACTAACTCTTCCTTTCTCCTCTCCTTAATTATTCCTGATTTCCTAATATAGGTTTCTGTACACACATGTATTTATATTGCTTTTTGATATAAAAACTATAAATTAAGATTTTATAATTTGCATTTTATATCAAATTATAAAATTTATATAAAGATAGATGATCGATAGATAGATGGATAGATGACAGATGTTAGCTAGATATACACACATTCAAAAAACTAAGAGCTGAACAAGCTCAAGTCAGGTGAAAATCAAGTGACTTTCCAAATCTCAGTGTTGGTTATAACACCACAGAGTTTCTATGGTGCTTCATCACCAAAAAAAGGGCATTCCCCATATGAAAGCTGAGGATTCTCTTGGAGAGAATCCTTTACCCAAGGTGCTGAGTAGAAAAGGAGACAGGACTGGAGAAAAGGAGACCACCATCTTGACCAGAGATAAAGCTCATCCAGAAAGTTAATTCAGAAGTGCCTTTAATTTGCAAAGGGGTTTATTTCCATTCTCACTCCTGTTGGCATAAGTGTAATGAAAAGCAATAGAAACTCCACTATGTCAGGAGTTCCAGGAGCTGCTTTTGCAAACCGAGTGGTTTCACCCTTCATTTCTGGGGCACCGACCCAGCTCATAAACTGCATAACAGACTGTAATAAACTGTGACCTAAAGTCACAAAAAAAATGAGTTTGGTTGTAATAGGGAAATGAAGTGACCACTTGCAATTCAAGCATCACTGGTAATAAATGTGTGCACGTATGTGTGTTTGTATAACATCTCTTTAAATTTCTGATAATAAATCCTCTTGGTGCAAACCTTAATGTCACAGATATTACACAGAATGCTTTGAAAACCAGAATCATTATAATTGGTAAAAAACAACCAGAAAAATGAAGGTAAGTAGAAGGATTTACATGTGGGTTTAATTTTTTTAAGAATTGACTTATTGACTTTTGACACATAGGAAAAAACAAAATTAAGCTTTCCTTAGCAGGACCATTATTCAAAGGACAAATGATTCTGGTCCACAAGTACCATCTGCTACTATTACAGCAAGGGAAAGAAAAATGTAATCACTTTCTGCTTTGAAAGTGCTTATTCTCCTCTCTCGTGACGCTCGGAGGTGATGATAATTTTGCATTTTTCAGTCTGTCCCCTATCAGGGCATAAAACCTGCTGCCTACACAGGAGAAAGGAAATCCAGCACAGGTTTCTAGCAGAACAGCTCTGGTGGGAGGAAGATGAGGCTGATAGGTGGCTAAAGGGCTGCATGTTAGGATAAAAAAGCATGAAGAGATTGTGTTGGAACTGAAATCAAGCAGTAGACACCATCCAGCCAGTTGCAAAAGCAACATTACACTCTTACAACAAAAGAGCTCTGCAACTACCTACTAACTGAAATGGTAAGAGAAAAATAAATGGATTTCACAGTTCAAGCAGCTGCTCTACTCATAGCAATGTAGGTCAAAAAGAAATTACGTTACAGTTCTAGTGAAGAAATCACAGGCTATAAAAGAAAGGTTATTTACAAGCTTAATTCAAACAACAGCTATCTTTAAAATGGCAAATTAAGAAATGCATTTTACTACACAGACCAAAATATTATTCAGTTAACTATCCAATGAACAGATAGCTACATGCCCATGTGGGGTCGCAACATCATGTTGTTTGATAAGGCACATCACTCTAAACGTCGTATTGTGCATCTGAGATTGTTTTCCAGACTGCATCAAAGAGCAACTACCACAATACAGCATGTCCTGATGTCACAGCTCTGCAGCTCCACTCCTCGCCAGACACTGGAGGGCCTCTGTCAGGGTAGACTCTTCTGTCTCCAAAGTGCCTCTCCACATGAGAAATGTACCTGGGAAATGCCACTCCCCAGAGGATTTGCCTGACATCCATCCATCCATCCATCCATCCATCCATCCATCCATCCATCCCTCCTCCCATCCATCCATCCATCCATCCATCCATCCATCCATCCATCCATCCCTCCTCCCATCCATCCATCCATCCATCCATCCATCCATCCATCCATCCATCCATCCTCCCATCCATCCATCCATCCATCCATCCATCCATCCATCCATCCTCCCATCCATCCTCCCATCCATCCTCCCATCCATCCTCCCATCCATCCTCCCATCCATCCATCCATCCATCCATCCATCCATCCATCCATCCATCCTCCCATCCATCCATCCATCCATCCATCCATCCATCCATCCATCTATCCATCCATCCATCCATCCTCCCATCCATCCATCCATCCATCCATCCATCCATCCATCCTCCCATCCATCCATCCATCCATCCATCCATCCATCCATCCTCCCATCCATCCATCCATCCATCCATCCATCCATCCATCCATCCTCCCATCCATCCATCCATCCATCCATCCATCCATCCATCCATCCATCCTCCCATCCATCCATCCATCCATCCATCCATCCATCCATCCATCCATCCATCCATCCTCCCATCCTCCCATCCATCCATCCATCCATCCATCCATCCATCCATCCATCCATCCATCCTCCCATCCTCCCATCCATCCATCCATCCATCCATCCATCCATCCATCCATCCTCCCATCCATCCATCCATCCATCCATCCATCCATCCATCCTCCCATCCTCCCATCCATCCATCCATCCATCCATCCATCCATCCATCCTCCCATCCATCCATCCTCCCATCCATCCATCCATCCATCCATCCATCCATCCATCCATCCATCCTCCCATCCATCCATCCATCCATCCTCCCATCCATCCATCCATCCATCCATCCATCCTCCCATCCATCCATCCTCCCATCCATCCATCCATCCATCCATCCTCCCATCCATCCATCCATCCATCCATCCATCCATCCATCCATCCATCCATCCATCCATCCATCCATCCATCCCTCCTCCCATCCATCCATCCATCCTCCCATCCATCCATCCATCCATCCATCCATCCATCCATCCATCCATCCATCCTCCCATCCATCCATCCATCCATCCATCCATCCATCCATCCATCCATCCATCCATCCTCCCATCCTCCCATCCATCCATCCATCCATCCATCCATCCATGCTATACTGTTTATTAATCTTTTCTTTCAGCTACTAGCGAGGTATCCTGCAAAACCCTTCCCACCCCACATGGCGCAGCTACCACTGGTACCTCCCATCCAGGATGCTGCCTTTCAGTGAACCCTCTCCTTGCTGAATTTCAAGAGGCTTTAAGTTATTTTTACAGTTATCTCAAGAGCCATTTCATTTCTCAAGTCATCCAGAGGACCACAGTGTGTATAAGAAGTCTAGATTGCCCAGCTAACATTCATAAAATAGTAGCAGAATATCCAGAAGCGTATCCAAGAGTGACTCCATTTTGGTTCATACAGAGGTTCTCAGGAGTGCTGATTCTTTCACTTTCTTTCATGAAATCTGCTGAACCAAAGGCACGTATTACATAGCTATAGTTTTCAACCATATATCATGAACATTTCTATTTCATGAGATAACAGTTTGCCTTTTCATTTAGCAGCATTTCGTATAGAACACACACATTAATAAATGTTACTAGTTTTAAGATCTGTTTATTATATCAATCATTGCCAAATCAGCTCAGAAAAGGTACTTGGCTATGCAGGCTGACAAGTGACAAAGGTGGCTGGATGTCATCCTAGCTGCATCCCTTACTTGGTTGCTACTTTCTGCAGCCTGAAGAAGGACTCCAACGGTTTATTAACGCATATATGTATCCTCAGAACCAACGCCTGTGCTAAAAGAAATTGGCACCACTCCACTGAAGTCAGCTGAATGTTTGTAACAAATGAACAGCTCCTCCACAGCAAGCAAAATTCTGCCTTCCTTTATGTATCATCCCACATGCCCATAGGATTTTGCCTTCGTGATTAAAAGAGAATGACTCACAATAGTGGCTGCAGTGTCTTCCAAGCCAGTCCCAGCTTCGTCTGCTGTTCTCTACCCTCCTTCCAGCTGACCTTGTTTGTGTGGCCAAAAGAGAAGAAACCCTTGGCGGATTGTGGGAAATGGATACTAGATACAATAATAGTAATAGTAATAGTAATAGTATAGATAATACTATTTCATAATACCGTCACATGTTTATCCTTAGAATGCACAGCACCACTTCCAACATGCAGAGTCAATCTAAATGAATTTGGTGTCAATGTCTTGTTCCTGGGACAGGAACAGTCAAAACATTTAATTCCTAAAGTCAGCAGCAGGTTCATAGAAGTCTGGAATAAATAGCTTACATATACTGTGGTAAGTACTATCTATTCACCTGAATACTGTGTAAAATTTTAAAAAGGGAATTGCCATGTGAATTTAATATACAATATAGAACCTTCCTGCTTCATACATAATTTAGTTTTAGAACTAAGAGAGCTTTCATGAACTCAAGTAAAAAGCAAGTTTTCTCTTCCACTTTTAATTTAAAATCTCTCCAGGCTTGTAAGCCCACATGAGAAGAAAAATTAACGTCACTTCAGAATTCTCAAAAATAGCAGTTTATGCATTCAAATATGTACGTTTTTTCCTAGGCTCAAAATGTTTTCATCATTTTTGATACATCTCCAAGCAAAAAAATAACAACTGAGGTATAGAAATGTGGCTTTTCATGTGTTTAATAAGGTGGGGGGTGGCAGTGAGCCTGTATATTAACATGAGAGAATCATTATTTAAACCCCTGACAACAGATGTGTGGTAGTATATTCTACCACATGCACTGCAGCTCTCATTCATCTTAGATTTGCACTGAAAATAATTACTCTTGATAGCTCCATCTTGTAAATTTGGATTACACTTAGATGTAAAATGAAATGCCAGAATAAAGGGGACCCACCATCACCTTGTGCAGCCTCCCTGAGTCTGCCTGCCATCCTGACAGGTACTGCAGCACAGCTCCAAGCGCTGAGGAAAAGGCTTTTTCTACTTGGGAAGAAAAAGCACAATGGCCTTTTGCATTAAGTGCCTTTTTCTCTAGTTAGTAATCTGCTTTCCACCTAAATATAAGCTGCGAGTAGCCTAGGTATGACATGACAGGTTTGGTGTTGAAGCATGCCATTCCCATGAGATTGCTTTTTTCTTCAAAGCCACAGCTCATATTTAAGCCAGGCACTACCTGAAAATCCTACAGTACCAACTACCTGTATGGCCATGACAGTTAATGTGACAGGCTTAGTACAGCTGAAGACAAACATAAAGATAAAAACTGGACCAGATTTCAGAAAAAATTGCACTACACAAGAGTATGCCCAGCATGATTGTATTATAGTCAGAGTGATGTAACTGAATTAATTTCCAGTTCCTAGAAATGTGCTGGAGTCCCCACAGAGGTGTAAGAATTAAACAGGCTGTAAGTATATTGCAATTTTTGTCTTCAACCTTCAGGCAAATGTGATCTGTGAAGGCTTCATCCTCCATGTATGAGCACAGTGATCATTCTGCTCTAGTGGTGCACTGCCAGGTACCACTTCAGCTCCACAACTCACCATATCCAGGAGTACTTTGCATATTTGTTCCTATCCTTGTATAGGATAGGAACTGCTGATGTAAAATGTAAGGATGATTACGATTACTGGGAACAGATTCTCACTCAGTTCCAGTCCCAGTTCTGTGCCTCTATCCTTTTGGTTGACCCATCTAGCACATATTAAGAGTGAAGGAAAGAGTGCATAACAAGAAGCCAGCCAGTGCTCGTTCCTATAGAAGGCTCTCAAGAATACATGCTTGATAGGATCATACAATCCTAGGATAGTTCAAGTTGGAAGGTACCTCAGAAGGTCTCAGAAAGTAGGACCAGCTTTGAGGTCAGCCCATGTTGCTCAAGAAGCCTTAAAAACCCTCAAGGATGAAGACTACTCAACTCCAGCTCTCAGTGCAGAAAAGACATGGAACTGTTGGAGCAGGTCCAGAGAAGGGGACACAGGAATGACCAGGGGAATGGGGAGCATATCACCTCTGCTATAACAGACTGAGAGATGGGCTTTTCAGCCTGGAGAAGAGAAGGCTCTGGGGAGAGTTTATAGTAGTTTTCCAGTACCTAAAGGGGGCTACAAGAAAGCTGGAGAGGGACTTTTTACAAGGGCATGCAGTGATAGGAAAAGGCTTCAAACTGAAAGACGTTTAGACTTAGAAAGGTTTATATTAGATTTTAGGAATAAATTCTTTACTGTGAAGATGGTGAAAAGATTGCAACTGCTTGTCCAGAGAAACTGTGGATACCCCGTTCCTTGAAGTATTCATGGAGAGGCTGGATGGGGCTTTGTGTAACTCGTCTAGTGGAAGGAGCTTTTGAACAAATTCGAACACAAAAAGGAAGCCCCCAGAGGAAGCAAGGACACAAGCACATTGCCAACTGACGTATCTAACAAAAACGTTACAGTGTTCCTCAGTTTTCCCATGTCCTGGGAAACCACCTTCTGAAGAAGAGACACATTTTCCTTAGTCTTCCTTTTATAACCCACATACCCTTAAAGATGGGCTTTTTTGTTGCCCTTGATGTCCCCACCCAGATGTAATTCTATCAGGGCTTTACCTTACCTAACCCTATCCCCAGCTGCTTGGGAAATCTCACTGTATTTCTCTCAAGCTGTCTTATCCTTGCTTCCATCCTCTGTAGGCTTCCTTTTTGTGTCTGAGTTTGTCCAGGGACTCCTTGTTCATCCATATAGGCTACAAGGCATTTCTGCCTGACTTCTTTTTTGGGTTACCTTGTTCTTGGTCTTGGAAGAGGCAGTCCTTGAGTATAAACCAGTTTTCTTGGGCCCCTCTTCCCTCCAGGGCTTTATCCCACAGTACCTTACCTAGCAGATCCCCGAGGAGGCCAAGGTCAGCTCTCCTGACAAGCAGGGTAGAGACCTTCCCGTGCTCCCTTCTCACTGACCTAAAGATCTTAAACTTCACTGTTTCATGGTCACTGCAGCCAAGTTGAGTTTTGCTGTATCAGTCACTAGAAACACATACTTATGTCCTTCTGTGTGCTCAGTGTCTCCCTTTTATCTTCACTGATACCAAGACTTCATTAAATTCCCACTCAGTTATCGTACCTCTTAAGCGTGTCAGAATGGTGTTGCAGTAGAAAATAAAAACACATCATTAGAATGGAGATCAGTGGCAAACTCATTTTTAAGCCCATTTATATACATGTATCTCACAAGGGAGGCGATGATAGTATGTTCAGGAGTGCATTAATCATAAGAGCTATATAAAGAAACATGCAGTGCAGGTTACCTAACTATGTCACATATAGTGTCCATGAAGAGCACAACTTCATGAAGATCTTGTTTAATTTTTGCTGTAGGTATCACAATGACTTTGCTGGGTATCCATTTAATAGGGTTCACAGCAGTCACAACTCACCACTGAAACGGATACTGAATAGCGAATAAAATTTTCTCCATGAGTTCAGCTTTACCCCAATATGCAATAAATACAGAAGAGGCTATTCATACAAAAAACGCTTTTTCCCCCTAGCCCTTGGTAATACATTGCTGTATTTCATGCAAACCAAAACATTTTCATACTCAGGTGTTACATAAAATATCGTAATACCCAAAAAGCATCCTTATTCTGCAGAAGGTTTCACTGTGAGTAAGTTTTAACACTCATAACTTCAGGAGGATTCTTTCATCTTTTGCACTTAAAAATCATAAATACAGAAGATTTCTTACATCAAAGAGTTGTACATTTGTACTTTTGCAATAAGATATTAGCTATTACTGGTTTGAGCCAAAATATTACAGTTCTGCTATCTTTTCTCTGAGATGTTCTTTTCTCACATATATTTCTTGGTCATAATAGGTTAATTACCTAATAGGATTTTTCCCTGTTAAGTAGCGACTTTGTCTCTTTGAGGTCAATGGAAAACACAAGACATAAAATCTCTTTGTTACTAATGTATTTCTTCCAGCCCACATAACCAGAATTTTTTTTTCCAAAGTGAACAGAGCAGTAGCATTTTCTTTATAAAATGATTAATTTATAACCCCAATATTCAACATCACTCAGCTTTGATCATTGAGTCCTCAAGAAAGCATCTGCAACACTATCTGGTTTTTAAGTAAATTCCTACTGGGCATTAAGAGTCAAGTTTCAAGGAAAAAGGAAAAAAAAACCATTCATGTAAAGATTCTCAGCTTGCTCTAGAGTTGTAAGTTTCTAATTTGATCACATAGACTGTGTAAATGTATATACATATATACAGGCATATGTATGCATGTATACTTGTATGTACATACAGTTTCTGTACAGGAAAGTGGCAATTTTTGTGCTCTGAGCTTCTCATTTTACTTCACATTAGCTTCACTTCTTAAAATTTGAACACACTGGAGTCTCTCTTCTACTGTCTTGATATAACACTCTTCTTTCTTTTCCCAAACCTTTGTCTTTCTTCATCAGTCACAAGCAATTTTTCCACATCTTTTTCACAACTGTAATCCACATTCAAACTATGCTCTACAATGAAATATAATGTCTGAATGTCAACTTATTGGTATCCTTTACATATGATTTAATGAATTGTGAAAAAAAACAGTAAATATCTTTAATATTCCAAAGTAATATAACAAAACATTCAAAATAAGAATGCAATCCTCAACAGCAGACTGTGTTATGAGCGCCTCCAAACTACATTTCACATTTTCTCACTTGGGTAAAACTTTAAAAGTTATCAGAATGCCTCTAAGAAGAGCAGATGCTGCTATGCAACTACATGTACCATACCAGCAATGCATATTAAAAGTAACAAGTAATTTTTTTTCAAGCTATTTTAATAGATATTAGGATATTTCATCAAAAAAACTACCTTAATGTAGAACAACAAATAAGCAAGTGTGTGCTGCTTTCCAATACACTCATCATTTGGTCAGCCCACTTCAGGAAAATCAATCCGTGCAGTTTGTCTACAAACCGCATTACGCACTAAGTCACAGCTCAGAGAATTAATGCTTAGAAGGAAAAGGAGAAAACACTCATGCATCAAAGAAAAAGTGGGGGAAAAGCCATCCATTGAGAAATGGCAGTGGAGCTTTCCTGGACGTTTCGATGTCCAACTGCAGCCCTGACAGGGAGCCATGCAGCAGGGAGGGAGCAGCCAGGTGAGCATCTAACAGCACATCATACCCGGAGCAGAGATGGGTCTTTAGGTAAGGAGCAAATATGCCTGTTTTTCATGACTCCCTTACACCACCTTTTCAATAACTCTTTACACACAGAGTTTGTATGAACATTACCAAAGCAAGACTGTTATTTTAGCCAAGCACGAAGCAAGATATGGCTTGCTCACACTGCAGGTTTCATACACTTGTTACAGTGACACTGTATTCCCTAATACTGCCCCCAAAATTTTCATTTAAAGGCCCCTGCAGTTTCAAGTGTTAGAATCATGGCATCAATTGTACAACTAATGCCAACCATCCCACCTCCAAGCTGTCTATAAACGCACAAATTGGGCCAAATGCTTGTCACATTACCAATAATCTAAGGCTCACAGATTTTAAGACTACAAGGAACAAAATCATCACCTTGCACAGAACAGACAGCAGAAAATCAGTCCTAGACTGGGCCCTCCAACAGATGGGGCTGGAGCTGCATAGGGCAGATCAGTGTGTCCTGCCTTACAGCAGGCTCTCTACTTTACACTCACCTAGGGGGGAAAAGTACAGCTGAGCACTCGTATGACACAAGGACATCTCGAGGATGCAGCACTGTCCATCCTTGGCTAACCTTTCATCTCTGCGGAGACCCTCCTATGCTGGAATCATCTTCAGTGCTCATTTTAAGCCTGTTTTAGGGAAATGGTACAAGATGCACAGAGGGCATACCTTGAAGACACTGATTCTTATTAATCCATTTTATAAGGAAGAAAATAGAAAATAAGCAAATCTGTGATTTTTATTGCCCAGTTACTCTTCTTACATGTCACGTACAGAAAATATTTAATAAATCTGCAGGGAATTTGCCTGACTAGGAATTGAGTAAAGAATGACTTCTTCAGAAACATACTGGATGTTTAAGTCTGCTGTGACAAGATTCCTAGGACCATGATATAGCACGCTACCTTGCAGTAGGAATTAATCCATAAAATTCATTACACTTCTGCTGATGAAGCAGTGGTAACTTTACAGTCTTTTTCCACACACACAAAAAAAAGGCAAATATTTGAAATATCATTTAACACAGTTTTTGAACAGCCTATTAAATAGCTTTTGGGCTAAAAGCATACTTTCAGACCATGAAATTACTAATCTTTTAATATGGTAAAAAATTTCTCTTGGCTTAAGTAGAAACACAATAACAAGTTGTCTTTGCTTTAAACAAAAGCACTACTCAAGATGTTGCAACCTGTCTTATTGCAAAAAACACTTACAGGGGATCTATATCTACCTGATGCACTGCATCTCAGTCACAGGTGATATTTCAGAGTTCACCTTTGAAAAACTCCCATATATTAAGAGAGAGCAAGATAGTGAAAATTGTTGAGTTGGGGCACGAGCACAAACACCAAAGAGAAATAAAATCACCACCAAACTTCTGAGCAAACAAGCAAATAATTACAAAAATAAGGTCTCTAGGTATTCCATGGTAATCAATTCTACCCTTTTTACTGTTTTAATATCTCAACTTTAGTAACATCATCCCGTTACAAATTCACATACGAATCTGCCAATATATTTCTGACTCTGTCAAAACCAACTGCAAAATTCCACACACAGCTGAGCAAGGCCGGGATATCATTCCCTTCTATGAGACATTGCAGCAATAGGAAAAGGTGTGTTTCAGATCTTTAGGGTTTTACATTTGCTAATACACGATAATGAACACACAGAGTATCGAACTAAAGCCAACACATCTGTGACTACAACTACAAGTCAAATTCAATACTGCTAATCACTGCTCTGCTTATTTTTCAGTTCTGTCAGGCTGGAAAATACCCATTTGATTGTATTCAAATTTTATATGTATATTTATATATAAATACATATATATTCACCTTATTTAGAATAAAATCAGGTATTAAAAAAAAAAACCCTCTACATCTTGTCTCCTAAAAACAGTATGCTTAAAATAATAATGAGCCAGCTGGGAACACTAATGATCAGACAATAAGTGAAGGGACAGTTTCATGCTTTCTACAATTATTAAGTTGATTAATGTCAGTTATGATGGGTAGTGCAAAATATGTTTGGTCATATCAACAGTTCAGATATTTAATCACCTGCACAGGTATCTCTTGATATTTAAAGATTTCTGAAAACCACATTAATTTGCCACATTTCATCCATTTCTATAAATAACAGTTTGGTTTACTATGAAATAATTAACACTAAATGGCAAAGCCTCTATAACTGTCTCACCCACTAGCTCCTGCCAGCTGGGAGAGGGGCAGAAGGTGTGCACTGCTGTTATTTCGGAAGGGAACATGTGACATAACCTGACATGTCAAAGTGTGAAGAGATTTTTGCCACTTTGGTAAAAAAAAGTGTACTGACTGGAGGAAAAAAATGAAAGGGACTTGGGGGTTGTTTTATTTCCACATCATTATATGCCTAAGGGAATCGGAGCTATAGCCATTTTTGTCTGTAAGAGTTTCCCCCTCCTCCTCCCTCTCCCCTTGCTGTTCAGAGCTGTTGAGTAACAGACATTTCAGAGCGTGCACGGGGGAAGTAAACAAATGCATCGCTGCTGTAGTTGCAGGGCAAGGAAACATTGATGTCACTGCTGTTATAATCACATTAGTAGTGTGTGTTAACAGTAATGTCATGTTTGATCAACTAGTCAGGTCAAAAGCCCTTCAAAATGCAGTCTGAACAGAAGCACAAACCAAAATGGCAAGAGAATCGCCTTCCGAACAGTTTCCTCCGCATACAGACCCATGTTGCAAAAGTGAGCTTTGGTCACCAATACTCAATGTCAAATCACCCCGAATCGCACGACTGCACTTCACAATTGGCTGGGTCCCCATTCCCCCACTTGAAACATGATTTTGATTTTTCTCCTCATCCCCATTGCGTACACGCACCCACACCCTGCGGCACCCGAATACATCCCGCCAGGGATAATGCACACAGCTGGAGTTTGCTCCCCTACCTGACAGCTCGCCTCTCAAGGACAGAAACAGTTACAGCCCAACTGTTTGGGACCATTTTTCTTTCAGCAGGTCTTTTCCACTTTAAACACAATGTGCTGCTGTCTCTCGGCTTCAGCAGAGGGTGTTCAATACAACCAAACAGTAAGAGCAGAAATCGCCAACAACAAATTCTCTCAGGTGGGAAAACGGCTGGGCAGGATATATCCCCTCTTGTGTCCCAACAAGCCAGCATGTACGTGTTCGTCAGTTGTGTACTTTTTATCAACATTTTCTGAAATTGCTCAGCTTGAGCATGTGGTAAACCGTTGAGTGTTAACCCTTTTAGAGAGAGCAGCACGTAGGAAATGCAGTGTCAGTGAGACCAGACACGGAGTGCTACCATCCAGAACTTCCCATGCACATTTTTCTGTCATCTCTCCCACTTCCTTCCATCAGCCTGGCCCTAGAAAGGAGAAACTCATCCTGCTTCACATCCCCTCCCTCAAGTCTGCCTGCTGGCACTAGCTGGATACCTGACATCTTCCCTTCATTTTCTGCAACTTCCCGATTTGCGCCTGGACTGATAAAGCATTGACTTTCCCCCATCCCCTGGGCTCACCTTTTAGGTCTGCCTGGCGGCGCAGCCACCGCCTGCATACCAATGTGGGGCCGCAAAGGCAGCGCGGCGGCCGCCCTCGGGCACCCGCACCCGCGCCCGGCCGCTCCCGCGGGCGCGCTGCCTTCTGCGCGTTGTCACCTCGAAAAATTTAAAGCGTGGGGACACGGGCACGGTGGCAGGCACAATTTATCCCGGCCAGCAGGACGGGTCCTGCTTGTCCCCAAGGGACACGCATGCCTGCGTGCAGCGGGCGCTCAGGCACGCACATCCACGGGTGTGTGTGTGTGTACGCGGCGTGTGTATGGGGCGCCTGTGCCACATCCATGTGCGTGCGTGTGCGAGTGTGTGTGTGTGTGTGTGTGTGTGTGTGTGTGCGAGGGGAGAGGGAAGCGGAGCGGGAAAGGAGCGGAGCGGGAGGGAGGGAGGCAGACCCGCCGCACCCGCGCATCCCCCGCGCCGCGGAGAGCGGAGACTCACCAGGTCACCCTGGTCTCTGAAGGTCAAGCTCAGGTTGGTTTCTTGATCGCAGTTGTCCTCCAGGCTTTTTCGGCTCGGTCCTTCGCTCGCTTTTTTTTTTTTTTTTTTTTTTCTTTTTTTCCTCTTTTCTTTCCTTCCCCTTCTCTTCCCCTGCTCGGCCGCGGTGGCGGCGGCTGCCGCCCGGAGGGGCTCCCGCTGCCGCTCCCGGCCCCGCGGGGTGAATCCCGGCTCCTAAGCCCTGGCCCCGCGGCGCCGCTCAGATCCCATGGTCGCAATCCACATCGCGGCAGATGTACCACAGAATCACGTAGAGGATCAGCAGGATGGCGAAGATGAACAAAGCCACCAGGATAGCCTTGGTCACCGGAGAGATGAGGGACTGCATGTCACCCGCGGACCGCCGCCGAGGACAGACGACTCGAGAACTACACGGGGGCAGCGAGCGCGGACGGATGCCGCGGCCCCGCCGCCGCCCCCGCCGCCGCCGCCGCCAGCGACCCGGCGGGCACCGGCGGCTGGCGCCGAGCCGGTGGCGGAGTGCCGGGGGCTGCCTCGCTCAGCGCCCCCGCTGCGGCGCTCGGGCGGGCGCGGCGGCTCCCGGGCGGGCGGGACGGGGCGGCGCGCACGGACACCTCGGCGCGGCGGGGCGCCCGGCCATGGGCTCCGCGGCCCCGCCGCGGCTTCAAGCCCGCCCTGCGGCGGCGGCGGAGTGCGGCCGGGCGCCGGCAAACTTAGGCGCGGGGGCGGCCCATGGGGGACAGGTGTCAAGCGCCCGGTTGCCCTGCAGGTCTCCGACGAAAGCCATCCACGGCGGAGGGAAAGTTGCGGGCGGGACGCGGCGGGCGCCGCTGCCCCCGGCCCCAGAGGGAGCGTGCGGGGGCAGTGGGAGCCGCGGGCAGCGCGGCCGCGGCAGCCTGGGACCGCGCCGGCCGGCGTGTCCCGCCCAGCTGAGGTGTTCCCTCCCCTCCCAGCCGCTCGCCCCCTCCTCCCTCCTCCTTCTCCTCCTCCACCGCCTCCTGCGCTCCCCCCGCCTCCCGCCGCCGCCGCGTCGCGGGGGAGCCCCGCTGGCCGGGTCCCTGCTATGGTTCTAACTGTGGTGGGGTGCGAGGGAACGGGATTTCCTTTCCCTGTCCCCCTCGTCCGCCTGCACTTGGCATCTTCATCACCCACGTTCCCCATCAGCGACCGACCTGGAGCGGGGGCCGGCGGCGGGGAGTACGGCCGAGGCTTGTCTCCGTTTTCTGAGCAGAAAGGTCACTCCTCCCCACCTCCGAAAAAAATTATTATTTTTTTTTTTTTAATTCAGGCAGGTCGGCATGGGTCACAGCCTGCCAAGCTTCCCTCAGTGGCTCTGTGGCCTTTGGCATATGCACCAAAGGTGCACGAAAATAGGACAGGAAGATGGAAATTGGATGAAAGAGCATCGTTTGTATATTCACCCCCAGCAGCAGGTCTGGTTTAGCTTTCAACTCACCCCCAAATTCTGCAGCGCCAGAAGTGCCCATGTAGCAGCACATCACATGCACACCAACCTTGGCACTCAGCACCTGAAGTGTGTCCAGACACCTGCCTGCCTGCCCGGCACAGCTGATCAGGACCAGGCTTCCAGGCGAGAAGCCAGGTGCCCCAAGACCAACCCTGCGCTGCGAGGTGACCAGAGATGCAGGCACCCTTCCCTCAGGTCACCCGAGCAGGTGGCTGGTGAGGGCACCCTTGGTGGGACACAGGCTGTTCATGTGGAGTGAGCTGCTTCTGGTACAATGCAAGGAGTTGCCACCTTTGATCTCTAGCGGGGACAGACCTGGTGCATCTTCACAGAAGGTTCTTGCTGGATTTTAGATCTGAGTGCAGTTGTATTGAAAATACATAAACACAGAAGAAAATCATCGAACCATGTAAGTAAAAAAGGGCCGAAATAAACCATCATCCCCCAAGAAGGACAAAAGCAACTTTATCAAGAGGGAGAAAGAAAGACTTAAGCTTCAATATATAAAAAGCAGATAAATTCAAGAGGAAGAAGGTAAGATACTGCTATATAGGTATTCCAGGCGCAAACACTCTAGAGGAAAAACTGTTATTAATGCCAAGCATGGGGATTTAAGATGGAATGAAAAGAAAAATATTAGGAAATATTAGGAAAGAGAAATATTAGGCCCCTAAATAAGAAGGCCTCCAATGCAATGGAATGTCTAAAGGGTATGAGATAATATCTCAAGAGAACGTGTTGCAGGACACATTACACAGCTTTTTGAAAAAGCTGAGCTTTTTTGTGCAGGAGGGATGGCTAGCTCTTTAGGGATACCTACCACACCACCTCTGTCTCTAATGCTTTAGTTCCTCATCTGCAGTACGCAGATGGCCATTTTCCCCACCTTTTTCCTTTGGTATGACCACCTTGCCCTGCAAAATTTTCACTGAACCTTTTTTGTCTTTTGAAATGATTACATCTTGTTTAGAGCTGTCTTGCCACCGGGGTGCCAGTATCAAGTTCATACACCGGAGCTTGGACTCCAAACAGCAACTGTGCTCATTAGTTTATCATTTCCAGTTCCAAGGAGTGCTAGATTCTGGAGGCAGATGGCTGGGTACTCATGTCCTGTTCTTCAAGACAAATGTTTTCTATTCCACTTGCTGGACATTAGTATTTCCTTTGTAGGAAGGTGTCATTCCATGTAGAGTAGTTGTTCAGCTGATTCTCACACTCCATGGTTTGTGCATTGCCATCAGCCTTCCTTGGTTTGGCAGTTCTCAATAAAGTGGTACCAAACCTGGCAGTGCCAGACACAGCAGTAGGAATGGCAAGGCATGGCTGATAACCTCCGTACTTGTCAGCAGGAAAAGCAAAATAATGCACCATCATTTCTGAAACCAAAATGTGATTGTGTAATGTGCAATCTGTTCTGAACCGGTTTTGAAATCCGTTTGTTTAATTTGCATATACTTATGCACGAGGGCATTCCTGAGTTATTAAAAATACATAGTCTCTCTGAGTTTGATGTTCTGTCACTGGTGGAGCCTGAGCCAACACAGAAATCACAAGTTAAGCAACAGATATATTGCCAAAGCTGTCCTTAGTTAAGAAAGCTGATTTAAACAAGGGAGTAAATATAAAAACTATCTTAGTTTTCAAATGTCTTATTAGTAAGCAGCAGGGAAGAAGGAAATCAATCTTTGCCAAGTGAAGAGAGATAACAGTGACAGAAAAATCATTTTAATTTCCACCTAGTAAGCTGATATTAAATTAAACAGGAATACTAATACATGTAGCTTTTAGTTTTCTCTTTCTTGATTCCCTTTGAAAATGTGCTGCATCAAATGTACATTTGCAAGGAAGAACACGCAGAAAAGATGGGTAAAAAGACCCACAGTCACAACGTAATGCAGGCAGCTTTAAATGCCCAAATTAAATCCCATTTCTTGTTAACTTCACCGGCAGTCTTAGCCAAAATGAAGTTATCCTTGCTCCCTGTCAGCTTTCCAGTCCTCCTGCCAGGATGTTTATTTAGACCTGCTAAAATCTATTGGAAAGACAGGGTCAGTTTTAAATTCCGCAGTCTTGGACAGTCTATGTCACCCTGGATTCCACGACTGGGAGCAAATCCTGAGGACTCATGGTGCGTCCCTGGCTTGGGAGGGGATCCGAAGCCATCAGATCCCTGAGAGTTGGCTGCGATGTTTGACAAGGAAACAGACAGTGGTGTGTGCTGGTGCATAAGGCTTGTACAGACAGAGATTGCTGCTCAGAGAAGTTGTGACAGTTAGTATTCTTTCTCCGTAACCCCAAAATTGGCAGCAATGCAAAACCAATGTGTTTCCCTCTTTCAGTAAAGGCAGCGGAAGACTGGGGAGGACACTGATGAGTTGAGGTTGAAATAAACCACTTTTTAAAATTCCTTTATCAATGAAAACATCTAACCAGCCTAATACATTTTGTTTTTAGGGCAGTTGTTTTTGCACATAATTTCAGGGGTGTCAGTGAAGGGCTTGTGATTTACACTGGTGTTAGCTAGAGGCAGTTCTGGTGCAGATAGTCAAACACAGACTGATCATTTCTAAATATGATCTCTCATTGCATGCCCAGTTTCCAATGGCTTAGTGGGAATTTTAAATCCAAGAAAAATATAAGAACACATTTTCTGGTTTATTAGAATGACTTTCAGACTTCTAGCACAACTCCTTGGAGAAAGAATGAGTGTCAGAAACATGTCTAAGGTGCCCAGTGAATGCACATGGCCAACTGTTCCTGGAATGTGTCTGCATTGAAGAGGGTCACACATGTTAGAAACACTAAAGGCAATTGGGAATAAACAAGCTTGAGTGCAGCAGTTTGTCTGAGATTGCTGCACAGTGCTCAATGCATGTGACTTTACTCCAACTCTCAGTCTATTATCTTAAAAATTGATATATTCAGTAGCTTTTGCTGTAAAAGTTTTATTACTCACTGACTTCAACAAAACCAGCATTTTACCTAATTACAAGAAAGTACAGTTAATTAGTGAAAAATTGAGTCTAATCGACTAAAATAATACTTGAATGTGAGCAGAAACAACAGAAAACACATTTTTAAAGGGACTGATGTTGCTTATCGGAGCCTTCCAACTCTATAGCATCTTTCATATAATTTCCAAGCCAAAAGTGATGGAATGACTGCCTGGCAGCTACCTCTGTAGCTTTAGTGATTTTTCTGAGTGGATGCATGTCTATATCATAAAAACACTGATGGAAGTGGCAGTAATTAGATTGGACAAATCCACAGATTACATGTCAGGCTTCAAGTACCACTTTTTGGGCCAAAATGCACTGTTGCAGAGACAGTGTCTGTTCTGTGAATTAGAAGAGAATTATCAGCCATCTCTCATTTCATGATGATGGACACAACGTAAAAGCCTGGGTAGACATGAACATGCAGCATGAAGAGCAATCAAACAAACAGAACATATCTGCCTGTCAAAAGAGTGGGCCAGAAAACAAGATCTGAGTTATCAGATACGCTAATTAATGGACCTCCCTTTGGTCAGCTATTTGGATGAACCAAAGTAATGAGAAAAATCATAGGAGTTGATAATCCACATACACTATTCAGAAGATGAAGTTTAATGTAAGGGGGTGTAAGAGTTTAAATTTTGGAGAAATTCACAGCAAGGAGAGGTATAAAATAATGGTCATTTATGGGGAGAAGAAAAAAGCTCCTATTGGTCACAGCGAAGAACAGATTAACTGAGTTTTAGGCATAATGCAGCTTTGAAAAAAATGTTCTTTATAGAATACTTGAGAGTAGAAATGAAGGATGGAGACAGGAGTTACATATTGTCAGGCTGCATCACATCAGTAATACCCTCCTGGGGTACTGGAGTTCCACTTACCAGGGTAGAGTGTTTGGGAAAAGAAAGGCAAGAAAAAGTAACTGAAATTACTTAAGGCTGTAAGAATCGAATCTTTATCAAATCAAAGCTTCAAATTGGGGCAGAAAATCAGGTAGGTCTACTTTCCCAGACTCTCTTAAAGCTACAGATAGAAGCCCTCCTATGTTTTCAGGGGAGGTAACAGCAGAGGATGGACAGATCTGTTTGCCTTTGGGTTTACTTAGAGGCCCTATGGGCCTCTCTCAGGGCATCTGGCTTATGGCACAGGCAATAACATTTGGGGTAGTCTTTGTGCTGTTGCCTCACACACTGCTGGGCCTGTCCTTATGCTGCTCCTGATCCAAACCTGACACCTCATCCAAGAAAAAGAGGGAAGATGGTTTGTGTGATGATGCAGGAACTGGCATGGCCTAGCCATAGGGACCATATTCCCTGTATTCCCGAGGCTGAATTTCATCCTGTGCCTAGCTGAGACTATGTTTGATGCCAGCTGGATTTATTCTTGATATCATTATCTGCTAGAGTGACTTGGGGTTTCTAAGATGCCACAAGATGAAGTTATATGTCCCTTTGGTTTTACAGTGGGGTTGATACTTGGGAAAGCTCAGTCGTACTCCTGCCTGTGGCACTGCTTCGCTATCCAGGTTTGGGTGATTTACTTAATTCTTCTGTCCAGGAGGAGTAGAAAGCGGATGTGATTGCATTGCTGCGTTGTCGTGAATGTAACTGTGAAATACTGCACGTTCTTGAATATCATCCTTTTTCAGGTATCAGCCAACTGTTACTGGGTCTTAGGGAGAGGAACATGTGATTTGACAGGTACACTTCCCTGATGAGAAAAGTCAAGCTGTTTAGAGAATGAAGGTACTGCTAAAATTGCCACTTACACAAACTCCAGATGCAATTTTGTTATTCAATTTTATCAACAGGAATTTGAAAACCTGGAATAAACTCAGCAAGCAAGTTAAGAAAAAGGAGGTTCAAAGGAGTTTTCTCTGACCTAATTGTCTATGAACACTTTTGATACATGTCTTTTGGATTTGAGGGAAGAAGAGAGCTTATGTTAGGCACATATTCATCCTAACAGATAGCTAATATGGCTCAGCTATGTTTCCATCAGATTTCAAAAGAGAAATCTGATGAAAATTTAATGCCTTCACCTCCCTACCTGGTACAATGGTGGAGAAGTCTATAATTTTGTTGTTGTTGTTGTTTGACTCTTTAAATATGCCAATCTACTCTTTTTTTCAGTTAGTGCAGGGAGAGAGAAGTATACAAATTAATTAGACCCTTCCCCTTCCCTTCCCTTCCCCTTAGCTCATCCTGCACACTCCTACACAAACTTTTTTATGATTACCTTGGGTTATAGATTTTTTATTTGCACTTAAATAAAATCAGTCCTTTTATATCATACATTTAGAATGAAAAATATCTACTGAAAACCAAACCCAAGGTGAACTATTTAGAAAACATGTAGGAGTTGCCTGACATCATATTGAGTTCAGTGGAAGAAGAGCTGGTGGAGAAGCTTTCTTTAGTTTTTGCATGCCCCTTTAGAGAATCCCTAATGAGGTAAAGATTTGGATATTGAACATCAAAACAGAATCCTTTCAGCTTTAAATAATTTTCTCTAGCCAGTGACCACAGAACTGTACTTTGGGACTAATAGCTCCATTCACCCAGCCAGTAGATAGATACACAGTTTTGCTGTGATGGAGATTGGCTCCAACAATCAAGCTGTCATTTAAAGAGCAGAAAGATGTCCTGAAAAAAAATGATAGCTCATGTGCAGTGTGAAAGAGATGGATATGCTTAAAAAAAGGCTCTATCCTGGGTTGTTTGAAAGATGAGGAACAATGTATTCTTCAAGGAGTGAGATGGTTTTGTCTTCTATCTGTCTCTTGATAGTAGTAAAGAGAGGTTAGACATGGTCACTGTTAAATGCTGTTATCCTTTAATGGCATTTGAATTTTCTTCTATAGATTTTTCTTTTTGCAGGAGTCACATGTTTATGTTCAACTTGCTCCTCTGTTTCCATGCCATAAGTCAAAGTGGCCAGCTAAGAGAAATGAATCCCAAGGTTGCTTGAGGAGCAGGTTTGATGGGTGCTGGCAATGTATTGTACTTTCTTCTCTGTGCAGCAGAGTGGTGTTGGTGTCCCCTCATCAGGGCCCACTTTGCTTTGAGCATTTTTACTAAGAGATAGCAAAAGGCAGCCTGTGTTGGGAGTATAGTCAGTGGAAAGCCGAAATGTGTGTGCAGCAAATAAAGCTTTGGGAAAAGTAGGTCAGGGCTGGTCATGACAGAACCACTTGTTTAAACAAATGTGCAGGATTACCAGGTTTGAACAGATCAGTCCTGAGTGAAACATGTAACTCGGCTGGGAAGCTTTGTTTATCACAGCATCTCAGGAGCTTTTCAAAGTACCTATGTTTACTAGCAGACGCCCACCTACTGAAAGGATGAGGCTTTGATGAAGTTTAGGACAAGGAGGAGACTGCTTCTAAATAAGTAACTGAATTTATTCAGAGCAAATAAAAACTTGTTTTAAGAAGTATAATGAGTTCAGCTAATTCAGCTTATTCACACTAGCAGAAATTTCTAATATTCCAATAACCTCTTGTGAGACTGGGAGAAAATATTTTTGGATGGTCCAAAGAAGCCTTTCAGATTCAAGTTTGACCCAAGTATAGTACTCAGAATGCCAGATTTGTCTTTAAGAATTTTATTATTTTTCCTCTTCATTGCTATAGGCTGCACTGTGCTGCAGTAGGGGTGTGTTTTCTGAAACAGATATTCAAAAAGAAACCATATTGGGATACACAGTACAAGCACTGAGCACTTTTCCAAAAAGATAGGCAAAGAAGTCAAGAAAAGTAGATTTATGCTTGCTTCAAAGCATCGTGCCAGATTATCGGGTGAAGAAAAGAAAGATAACAGTGCAGCATGATCAGTAACAGATGAGGATTTTGGCTGTGTAAATGTTATTTTCCTATCAAGATCACACTGTCTCCCTTCTGAACCCAGAGCATGTGCACTGGCTGTGTTCTCAGACTCTCCTTTTCAAAGGGGCAGCTCAGCTTTGGGTGCATGGGTCAGATGCAAGCTGAGGAGATCAATCCAGAAGGTTTGTGTGCCTGCAGCCTCCTGAAAAGTAACAAGCTGCCATTCCTCACCAGCGTTTTGTGAAAGAAGCACGATTTGCTGCACAGCACAACCTATCACCCAGATTTTGACAAAGCTAGTCACAATAGCTTGGCACTTTTAATTGAATTTTATGGAAATCCTGGTAGTTAAGTTTGCCTTTCTGTCTTTTAACCATGCTGTATTTTAGGGAAATACCAAATAATGGAAAAGTGAACATTCTCACCCCTTCAAGGACATGGATACTGGAAAGCAGGAGGGGAATTAAGGGGACATATAGTGGATTGTTGAGAATTTTCTTCTGGAAAAATTTCCAAGGAAAAATATTCATCTCCTAAAAACAAGCTTTTGGTAGAAAAATTTCAGATTTGGAAAGAGCATTTTGGTTTACACTGGGAAAATGGGCGTGTTGGTTCTGCCATGCCCAGCCAGATGAATCTTACCAGCTGTGCTCTCTGCCTACAGGACTTTATCAGAGGCTCACTGTGGGGCACTGAAATGCTTCAGGTCTGCATCATCTTGGCCCTTCTCCTGCTTACATCTCTCTGGAATCTAGGCAAGTGGGGTAAGACTGCCATAACCTACATTCCCACACTTAAACTTTAAGTCAGACCTACACTCATCTCTGTGTAACGTCACCTTATCTTGCAGTGTAGTTCAATGGGCAGAGCTGGAATGCATCAGAATTGGGGTCAGTTTCCTACTCTGCCCTGGGCTCCACAGAAAATGCTAAAGAAATCAAGTAGCCTGAAGGCATAAAATAGGGATAACAATAATTCCCTCCATTAGAGGTAAGGGTCTCAGGAGAAGTACAGCAGAGGCTATGAGTAGCCATATATGACCAAGAATGGAGCATATCAAAGCACAGATATGTATTGTCATCAGAAAGGGGAACAGATTCAGAGAAAAGAGCTTGAAAACTGCCTACCCATGCTGTAGTCATTAAAGCCATCCTGAAGGCAGGCAAGGGAAAGTTAAAAATTAGGTGTGCTCCTGATGCTTTGGCTATTTGTGCCTTCTGCATTTGAAACACGTTGTGGAAGCTACAAGGCACCAGAAGCAGTATCCTTTGCCCAGTATGACCAGAACAATCCTGCTCCGTGTCGTCTGTGCCAAGAAGGAAAGGTCAGATCTGACCTTTGATCCCTTTCTAATGTTAGTGGCAGGTGCCCACGGGAAAAATTAAAGGCTTAAAAGATACTTCTTGTCGCAAAACATTCCTGTGAGGAATTGTGCAGAGCAGAAGATGGAAGTGAGGGAGAAAGCTTCAGTGTCGGGGAAAGACACCCTTCCTACATTGCAGCAGACTGTAATACTAGGAGAAGATTTCTTTTTATGTTAGTGAAGAAAATCTAGAATAACTTGTAAAAGTAAAGTCTGCCAAATATTGAGGCCAACGGATTTCAACACAGAAATGAAGTTGCTAGTTCTCATGTCTCATGGACTTGTATATTTTTATTTTAGTACAGTGTGGTAAAAGGTGGTTTTGGTACAATAGAGTACAAATTTTAAAAAGTCTGAAAATGGAACAGACCTGCAGACTGCTCAAGTGGCCACAGAATATTTTGCTGCAAAATCTGGAACCAGACATGATATTCAAACACAAAATACAAACCACCTTCCAACACCATGCCTCAGAAGTCATTAAATGGTAATATTTTTGTATCAAGCATAAATTTAGGAGACAGGCTAAGCTTTACTGAAATTGTTGGTTACAAATGTGTTTTGTTTGCCTTCATAAAAGATAAAACTAGCAAGATTTGATTACAGTTAAATTGATTAAATTAAGTTAATCATTTCTCTTAACTAAGGTGTAGAATCTAATAGGAAACAGTTCGGACTCTTTCCTTCCGTGTATCTCTGGACAATCTCTGCTAATTTCTGTTAATTCAGATAATATTCTTTATAATATTGTTTATGTTTTTCTAGTTTTGTCAAAAGCAGGTATTTGGCAAAAGTATTGACATTTCTAACTTACTGCACATAACAAGCAAGTAGTATAAGAGCCAACAGTCTTGAAAATATGCATCCAGCATTCTGCCCTTTGCTCATACAGTGCTTTAAACAGGATTATTTCCATCCTTCCCCTTGTGCTGGAATTGGGAGAGCTTGTCCAAAACTTTTCAAGAATGTATATGTTAAGTATGAGATCAAAATAAGAGTAGAAACTAGAATGGGAAAGCAGCAGAAAACCATGTAGCAAACACTTTGCCATTTTTGTTTGATTTATGCCCTTCCATTTGCATGGCAACATTTTCAGCTGAATCCTGCACCATTAATGTCAGTGAACTTCTATCATTAATGGTCAGTAACTTGCTAGAATGTTCTGGTTTTTATAAATTGCTCTTTTATTTTTTATCTGCTCTTCTTTTCTGTTCCATAGCTATTTCTTTTTTGGTCTGGTTATTTATGTTGAGACCAATGATGTAACCTGCAGCTACAGACCAAAGTTTGCAGCTTGATCTCAAAAATGTCTTGAGCTAATGAAAACCTAATTGTAGAGGCAGGTTGCTGAATAACAGCAGTTTTGAAAGCATGTAATAAGATTTCTAATTGGATAAAAATTAATTCTATCAAGAAAAGAGAGCTTTGACAGGGAAAAATACCCGCATAGTGCGGGTACTAATAATTCCTAAGGGCGCCTCTGCTGGGTTGTTTTTTTTTGTTGTTTTTTTTTTTTTTTTTTTGTTTTTTTTTTTTATTTTGTTGGGTTTTTTTTTTTTTTTCTTTAATTTCTTCTTGTCTGAGAGCTCCACCTAATGGAATCAAAAGGAAGGTATCAGCCTTTCAGATTTTCCACTAAAACCCTTCTCTGTGCTTTCATGCCGGTGTTTGCGTGTCGCCAGGATGGAGTGCGGGAGGAGGTGCATCCTTTGACTTTTGGAGTAAAGGACAATTAGTGAACAGGAATTTTATATTATGCAGTCTCCTTTTTTAGTAGTGCAGGATTTGAACTCACTGCAGTTTCTGTAAAGGCAAATTTAATATAGATAAACTAAATGTCTCGGAATTTTTGCACTCAGTTTTCTTAGCTGCAAGATCTGTCATCTTGCACGGTCAGGGCTTCTTACCTGTGCATACCTCTACTGCATATCACTGCAGCACTTTTCAGGGGTAGCTTTCAAGATCAAGGTCCAAATCTGCAGAGAGAATGAATGAGACCGTAGGACTACTCATATTTATGCAAACTCAGGAAAGAATGCTATTGTTACTGCTCTAAAGTCTTTGGTGGCAAAGCATTCCCAAAGATGAAATTTCCACCATCAGTATTACCCCTACAAACATTCAGAAATAATTAATGACTGTCCCTTCCCTCTGCCCTCATCAAAGTCATGAATAATCATAAAAATCATAAACCCACCTTTTATATTACATTGATTCCAGATTTTTTTTAATTGTTGCTGCAATAATGTTTTCAAGGTTTTCTTTGCAATAGGGAGGGGTAGATATTTCCCCTTTTTGCAGTGAAATCTGAGATTCTCACAGTAAGCAAGATCGTTCAGTATCCAAGACCTGAGGGACAATGTGTAGAACATCATTAAACCTGCAGCCTATAAAAACCAAGACAATTGTGTGCAATATTTTTACTAGCTTAACCCCATTACTGAAAAGGTGTTATTTTAACTCAGCACAGAGACTTAAACCAAATGGAAGATGCAACAGGGCCAGCAAGAAAAGCAAAACAGCATGAATCCTTGAAAATTCAATGAGGATGCTGTTTGTTGAGGACTATGGCTTCCTGATATCTGTCAGACTAAGAACATTTTACTCTTCAAAGTCTAAGCATAAGACAAAGGATGCTACATTAGAAAGAGGGCTGTGGGTGCTGAGAGGTGTCTAAGGAAATAGAGAGAAAAGGCCATCAGCAGACAGGCAGTTTCTGCTGGTGTAGAAAGAGAGCAGCTGAGTCAGATGCTCTGTGTTCAAGGTTGCAATGAATGGCTGGAGGTCAGGGAAAGGGAAATATATCCAGACAATTGTGATGCTTTAAATACCATATCAGTATGCCAGGACTCATACAGTAGTGTTATTATTGTATTGATATTGTTACAAATATTGTATTATAAGCCATGGCAAACTGCCTCAATTCAAAAAGGAAAGAACTCAAATAAAATCCCTGCGTGGTTTGGTAGAAAAGGTAAGGAGGTCACACTATTGCAAATTTCAACTTATGAATGAAATTACTGGATTCTGAGGATGTACGAGAGGGAAAAGGCTGTGGAAAATGGTAAACTCACTGTAGGAAGATGACTGGGCTGCAATTAGAGAAAACTGGGAAGTTGTATTTAAATTCTAATGAAAGTTATAACAGTACAGAAGTTATAGGGTAAAATGCAATTGCTGCTTCCTGGATGGAATGTGGTTGGCATGCATGAAACCTATTCTACAGTGATTCCCCACACATTCAACCTGCAACCTTAAGCACGTGTTGAGAGGGATGAAATGGAGGGTAGGGCATAGTGAGACATCTCAGCCAGGCTCTGCTGGCATCCTTGCAGGGAGGGGAACTCGACGGTATCATAGAGCCAATGAAGTGCACAGCACCTGCCAGCCAGGGGAGACGGGAGCAGATGTACTGCAGCTGAACCAGCAACTGTGGCAAAATCACTCTCTTCGGGTGAACTTGGTTCATTTTAGCCTAATTGTAATATTAACACACACCTCCCAGGTGTGCCTGCCTCCAAGGTACACCCATCCCTCACTGGGCATGTGCTGATTATTTTCCTGACCATAGAGCATGGTGCTAATAACACCAAGGCCATGGGTTTGAGCCCCTTATGTGTAAGAGCTGGCCTTGATGATCTGTCTGGGTCACTTCCAACTCAGAATATTCTGTGATTCTGGGATTTAAGAGCAAAGCGAGAGAATTTTACAGCTATCAGTAACAAAAGTATGTATGACTGGAATCATTTAAGGTCCAACCAAAATTTAAAGAGATAGTGTGAAAGTTAAGAATGGGAAGAAGTTATGGAAGACTCCATCATAACTTTTGAGATCAGCTGACAAGGCTGGAGCTGTCTTCTTCTCCATAGGAATGCCTATTGGATGAGAAGAAACTTACTCTATGTGTGCTGAACCATTATCTCAAAATAGCTTTCATTGGTGATTACAGCTTGTCTGTCTATTGCTTTAAATTTGGGTTTTGCTGTCAACTGCAATCTTCTAAACTTAGCTTTTCACAATTTTCTATTATCAGACTGCTTATTGATAAAGTGTGTTTTTCCATAAACTAATTAGAGTGTGTCCTTCAAGGGTGCTAGCAGTCATACTTGAAAAAAGTGGGGAGATCCAGGAAGAGGTTCCTATTCCTAAATTTTTATAAAGTATTCCGTTCTGAGAGATTGTCAGCGCATGTCCCTGAGCTGACCCGCCCTCCAGTACAGCACACTGATCAGTGGAGTCCTTGTAATGGGACACTGGCACACTGGGCAGGCATGAGGGTCTCAGCTTTCCTGGGGCACCCACACACCAAACAAATAGAAATGGTTCAAGGAAACCCCCCTTTTATGTGACATTCACATACTTGCCCTACAGAATATCTCATGCTGCCACTGCTGAAGCCAGAGTAATAGTTCCAGGGACCACTGGGGTGATCCACACACTCTGATATTTCTACATCCCTTTTAAATCTTGTGGTTTGTACCTGTGGATAAGTGCAGAAACAAGGCTTTGTTCTGAAGGCCTTCCTCACATGTCACTGTAAATTTGTTCTGCTCTGGGAAACTCAGAAATGACACATATGGCCATGCTTACACTTCTAATGTGGTGAAGAAAAAACATGAGGGTGTGAGTCTCCCAGAACACCACTGCTCATGACTGCTTCTTGCCTCAGGCTGGAGCTAGGAAAGGCTGCTCCCAAAATGCTGTGAGGAAGCAAAAGGCTACAGGTACTATAAGCTTTCTTCTTGGCAAGGAGGCTTAGCTGAGTCCTTGAAACAAGCAAGCTGACACCAACTTCTAGCAACAGACAAATTTTAAGTAATCCTGTGCCTAAAGTCTACGTAACATCTCATGTTTTTGTTGTGGTACAGCCTGATTTGTCAAGTGGACACTCGAGCAATACTACAAATAATAATATTTCATTCAACAGTGTTTTCTATATTAAATAGAAACTGAAACATGCTGTGGAAAATGGAATTTTTTTTAAATGAAAGTTTGATTGTAATGATTCAGCTACATCTTGGACTGTGATAGTCTAATTTCTGGATTATTTTATTCCTTATATATAGCAACAATTGCTGATCTTCACCTCATTAACTTTATGTGTCTACAGTCTTGTGACCATGTCTGAAGCACATCTGAACTCCCTTTGCTATCAGTGGAGGGAAACAAGCACTTTCTAGTGTACCATTCATTTCAGAAAGCAACTTTAGCATGAGGTGGGTCACTTTGTAGAAACAGCCTTTTCATTACATGATAAATGGAGTCTAGACAGCTAATTCACATATATATGTCCAGCCTTGGTCTGATGAATCATGCTCCTGATGCCTACACTAGATTGCCATATACATTTGGAAGGACAGCATGACTGTTCCATGTGCCTGACTTTCCACTGGATATTACTGAGAAGCCATGGGTTAAAGCAGTCTCTGCTTAGGAGGAAAAAAACAGTGAGAGGTCTAGAAAGAAGGGATGGTGAATAAAATTTGCTGACATTTACTTCTCAGTTGTTCCACCACCCAACCCCATGGCTTCTACTGTCAACAACAACTGCTTCATGAGGCACCACAGTCAGGCTGATCCTTTTGCTCTGACCTAAAAGTTCCCCAAGATGCCATGAAGTTTTTATCCTGTCAGCTCTCTGGGGTTTCCCCTCAAGTGGAATATGGAGAGCAGTTTTTGTGGGAAAGAGTGTGGTTGACTGCAGTATGTTGCTGATTCAGTGCTCCAGCTGAAGTCCCATAGGACATATGTTAAAGTTGGCAGATGATGCAGAACTCATTTCATGTGTTTCCTGTCATAGCTAATACTTCAAAGTAGCTGATTTCTGCTATGTTGTATGCCATGCTTTTCATGCATTTCCTGCTTCCCTCCGTTTCCCTGCCCCAGCTCCTCCTTGCCTCAACAATTGCTTTTCCTCACTGTACTGTATCACTGCCTGGTCTGTGCATCATTTATGTGGTGGCTGTGTCTTTTGGGGTAGTGCTGCAATAGAGAGACAGCATCTGAAAAATGGCAATCAGCAGCAGCACAAAGATACAGTTTTATGGATCTCAAAGAAAAAATGGAATAAGATGCACTGATCTTTTAACCTGCTTTTGCTGCAACCATTACTTAAGAGGAAATTAATACAAGTGTGAAGTCAACTGAGTTGTAACGATCAGGCTCATTCTTCCATCTTTGTGAAAATTGTTCATCCACTGTTGATTGACATGAAAATTAGTTTAGCTGTACTGCTGCCTCTTAAGCTTCAGCTACACTAGTAAGTTAAATATGCAGTGCACTGTTCTCTGGCAGGGGCCAACTGACCCCAAAAACCTGCACCTTTTGAGCTTGCAGACACTGACAGCAGCATGGTTACTTGCACACAGTGTATTTGGACCTGTCAATGGCCCATGCTGACCCCTGAGCCATGCCTGCAAATTCTCTGGGCATCTGGTCAGGCTAAAACCGTGACCTGAAACATTTTTCAAGTTTAACAACACATTTCCAAGGTGTGTTTAGTGGGAACAGCCTGTACGTAGCCACGATGTCCAACCTAGTGTGACTGTCACCTAAGAGCTGTACTGCAGGGTCTGGTGGTAAAGGGGTGCTTGTCCATCCCTTTAAAAAGCAGTCATGGGGAAAATAAAACTGTGTATAAACTATGCTGAATCCTGAAAGTGACTGCTATTGCTACTATTTAATCTTGGTATTCAGCTCATGAGTTACCATTAATTCAAAATTTATGAAGCTTGAAACTTTATAAAAAAGTGACACCTCGAACTGGAAAACAAATTATGAACCTTTTTTTTTTGTAGTGATCAGTTTTATAAAATCTTTAATCGTAAAAATCTATTAAAGTAATTAAATTTATAAAGATATGGTAATATCTGCAACAAACTATAAGCAATTGGTAGATTGTTCTGCAAATTATTTATAGAAACATGTATTCCATAAATATGGAAGTATGTTTGATATTATAAATCTGTCCAGATGAGTATTTTTTGCATAAACTTAGAGTTTGAAAACTTTTATGATTAAAATCATTAAAAGTAACATTACTGCAACACACTTTGTTAAAATAATTTCTTTTTTCTAAGTCAATAGCTTATAGGCTGATCTTTTTATTTCTTTAGGGAGTATCAACTGCGCTAAAGACAAAAATTGTCTGCTCTGAGAAGTTAAATTATTTCCCTGGCTAAAATCCAGAGACAATATTGTTCTGTTTGAAATATGCAGGCAAATTGGTAAGATCTATGCACCACCCCTCTTTAACTGCACACTGTGAGCATCTCTATGGAGAGGTCCAAAGGTTTTTGCATGTGAAAAGAGGGAGAGGATAGTCCTACATACTGTCCCATGAGGACTGAAGAAGTGATTTTGGAACTATATGCTGTCTCTGTCAAATTTGACTTATAATACATTTCAGAAGGTCACCTTTGAAAGAGTTCAAAGAAGGAAAATGCAAACAAACCACAGACAAAACCAAATAAATATGGATAAAACCAAGGATTCTTCTGCTTCCTGCCAAACTAAAACCTGAGAAAAAAATTCTTCTGTCTGGTCAAATGAAACATCTTTCATTTAGAAGAAAATATTTCATTTGTTTCTGTGACATTTCTGGGGGAAACAAAGAAGTTTTTTTTAAAAACAGAAGTAAACATCAAAACCATCAATTTAAGGTGCTATATTGCATGCAACTTGACATTAACTGGAGCACAGAAGTCACTGAATGAATCAGGTGATTTGTCCTTGTGGGGATTATTAAAATTCATAAGGTCTAACATTCTTTCCATGCTGCAGTGTAGGTTACTTTGAAGTTTCTTAAATTTCAGACCCACTCCCACGTATTTCTTAACCAGAAGCAAATCTGTTCTTTGAGATAAACCTCTATGATTCTCTGAAATCAGTGTTTCTTTTCCTGCCACTGTAGCACATTAGGAAACACCACCGAAGACCCCACTTTACTACCATCACCTTCAGAAGCATGTCTTCCACTGACTTTACTGATAGCAAAGTGGGCTGTTGCTACAGAATACAATATTTTCCTGTGAAACCAAGATCTTTGCTGACTTCAGTGGAAAATTTCCTGCTAATAGAGCATAGGATTAAGTAAGATGATTGTATTTTTCACCTCAATGAAAACAGAAATCATGCAGTTGCCTTCCTTAGCTCATCTTTTGTAAATAATTAGCTATACTGCAGTGATATTCACTTTGGAAGTATAATTTAGTAGGCCAGAAATTGTGAAATGTAAATATTAGAGCTCAACAGCCTGATTTAGTTTGAAAATATGAGAGCAATTGGCTAAGTTCTTCCAACCTCCTGGACACACCAGCAGTGATTTTACTTAAACTTAGTCTTTAAATTAAAAAAAAAAAAAAACAGTCTGTCTAGTTTTGTAGGGATATGATTTGAGTAGCAAGAAAATTATTAGATATTATTCATACCATCATTTGAATCATTCTTAGCTTGAGGATAAGATTGTGTTCATGTTCTGTATTTGTGCTTGAAAGTTATTTGTTACTATTTTATGTTTACTAATAGACCAATAAGAAATTCTGTACTCTGCACTTGTGGTGTGGTGTTCTTAGAAGAGGTTTTGGATTAGACATGGTGCAAATATTTCTCCTTCCTTCCTGAACATTAAAGTGAACAGCAGAATTTGGGGAAAAAACCCTAACAAAACACTGATAATGGATCAACCCTGCATGGAATGTGGTCCTCTACTGTAGAAGCTTTCAAGAAGAGAATTTCATAGATAAACTAGTGAGATTTTAGTAGTGGCTTTAATAGATTCGGAGAAAAGCCAACGGCAAACCTGGCGAAGGACACAGAGAGGGAAGTCCAGGCAGCTTCATCAGGGTCTGCCATCATGTCTCCCCCTGCTCCCAGCACCTGCTGGAGGTAGAACTTTTGAGGTGCTGGTCAATCATTAACAGCATCTCAAGCCAGACAGAGAAGGTAGAGCTCCAGAGTCCTGCTCCCCAGTGTGATGCTGACTGGGGTGGCACATGTCCCAGCAGAAATAGAGCCCCTTTCCCTCCCAGGGGGACACTTTGGTCAGAGCAGTTCCTGCAGTAGAGTCCCTCTGGCTGCAGCAAGCACTGCCTAGAGCAGCTGCTGCACATGTTGGTGGTAATCCAGTTCTGCAGAAGACTGGTCTTAACCAAACTATTTTTGCAATCTATGCACTGGGTCTAAATGAAAGATGGCTGTGGCTTTGCTGCAGTGAATGGCAACATAGTGGATGCCAACATAGAGGAGAGTTTCTGTGTTTCTGGGACTGTGTTTCAGAGTCACAGATTTTCAGCTTCAGCCCAGCTGGGCATTCTAGTTTTAATGCAAAAGCACTTAGATTCAATTAGGCCAAACTATAGGAAATCATTAAGAGCTCAAAGATTTCTAAATTAGATCTAGCTGAAGGGTAAAATGTACATTTTCACATAGCAGGCTCAGTGTCTGCCAGGGGAGGTCTGTCAGGGCTGTTCCAGCTCCCTCCTAGTAACTCCCTTCTGACAGAAGGAAAAGAACTTTAGCCTGCTTGAGGCATTATATAAAATCAAAAATAGGGTTAGAATGAAATTACTATTACAAAGTGCTAATTGAATCATGGGCACAGTGACTGCTGGAGCTAATTAGAAAGGGACAGGGATGTCAGTGTACCAGTCCCTCACTCAGGAAGGGATTTGCCCCAGTTCAGGTTCTTCATATCGCTTGATTTCCACTCAAAGCAGTTACTGGCAGACAGAGAGGTGTTTGGCTAATACAATTTCCCATCTTGGCATTTTAACATAGAATACTTCAAGGAGACAAGGGCTTAACCACATGCAGTATTCTCCCATGACAGATTATTCCATTTAAAACTCTGATTTACTGCAGTTTAGTGCCAGGTGAATGAGAATTGTCCTGTAATTGTACATAGGCATGTCAAAGCTTGAATGCTTCTAAGAAAAACAAAACACAAAGCAAAAACTTGTTGGCCAACAAAATTAAACAATGTTGTCAGTTATATCCAGTATGAATTCCCTTCTTTATTTTATATATTTATTAGGTATTAATTCTGTTCCATATAGTGCAGTATACCTTGAAAAACAAATAAAAAAGCATTGCAAAACTCATTTTTACCTTTCTGAAGCTTATTGTGCTTTTATGCTTCTTATAATGTAGATACTGTAAAAGATAATCATATGCTATTATAGATTATTTATTTATACATTGTTCTTTAAAAAGGGAAAAAATGACTGTGTTATCATAGCAATTTTTGGCATTTTTGCTGTTCTTCTACATTTGTGATTTTATCATGAAGTAGAGCAGACAAAGCCACGTGCTAAATAACAGCACCTCTCTCTCATAAAAACAGGAAATGGGAGGAAGGAGAGCTTGCATTAGAGGGCTGGCTACTAAGGAAAAAATAAATCACAGCACAACTTCACCCACTGCTACTCAGTGTGAAATAAAAGTAAGATCCTTTACCATTTCCTGGCTTCAGAAATATGCATACCTACTTAAGTATTATGTGCACTTAGGTATGCACAAAACTGAAGCATGTGTTATGTGCCACTGTGTGAGACCTACAGAAATCAATGGATATTGACACTGACTTGGAATGGGATGAAAGTGGGAGGAATTTTGCCCACTGGTACTATAAAACTGCTTGAGTTTTCCAGTTTAGTAATGTAAAAAATGTTAGATAGAGCAAGAACAGATTACATACTTATCAACCATTTATACAATTAATTTGCTCCCTAGTATCACAGCTCAAGTGGGGCTTTTTTAGTGTGTTAGACATATTTAAAATTGATTTTCATTGCCCCTTCTGTAAATCATGCTCACAGAAAATAAAGGAACCTAATGTTATCTTCATATTGAAGTTATGTGAGGGGAGATTGCTGCTAAAAGGGGTGCTAGGAATTCATGAGAGGGACAACAAAATGACAGAATTACATTGATATGTTTGCAAACTCAGTTTTTACTTCCATTGGTACTTGTAAATATCAAATATGTATAAATTGCTAAGTCAATACTGTAGAGAAAAAACACTGTGCAGTTCAAGGAAAAATGAGAACAGCTTCTATCATTGTCTAATTTAACACAGAACCAGACTGTGACAGCTCTTCCCAGGAAAAGAATGTGATACCATGATGCATAAGAGACATGAGCAGAATGAAATCTTCCAGATAGGTGTCTTTAACAGCATTGAGGAGCCAAGCCATAGACTGAAGTGTGACTTAGGAGCTGAATAGAGGTTGAAGACTGTTCCTAACCCAAAGAATTTAGGAAATGTATGTGGTAGAGGAGATACAGCAAGGCTATTAGACTGAAATAGAGGAGATACAGCAAGGCTTTTGGACACAAATAGACTTTTTAAGCAATGCCTTGTGAGACTGGTTATATGTAAGATACAGTTTTTTGACCATGTTAGGCCGAAAAGAGATGACAAAGGAACATGCAAGTCTGAGAAGATAGGGATGGTGTAAGGAACAGATGTTGCTTTCTGCAGGAGAAAGGAACCTAGCCTGCATGCCTGAAGACTGAAGAGCTGGTCCAAAATTCACAGGCCATTCTGAGTGTTTCTTACAAGAATTTTAGGTGTTTTCTAAAAGAATAAAAACAAAGCACATTTTCTTTAGCAAGTTTATCTTGGGAAATTAAATAATGGTAGAAATTCAAGCATCATCAAAGTAGCTCAGCATAATTAGCTGCCTTGAACCTTCAGAATTTATTTGCTTGCCTATCGCAATTTCCAGAAAGATAGGAGAAAAAACAGACTTCTCTAGGCTGACTCAAGCAATGCTAAGTAAAGGAAATGTTAGACAGAAGTGCAATTATGGACTTGATCATATTACTTCAAATATATATTGATTAAAAATATATAAAGTTAGAACAGGAGATCAAACCAGGCCAACAAAATGAAACAAAATTTGCTAATTTCATTTCTTTAACTCTTTGTAAGAGTTAAAGATTTCCTTTCTGCCCTATCAGAGAAAAAAAACAAAAAATTAATTTTCTTAATTGATTTAATCACTAGATTTGTATGTTAGGATTTTAAAGCTCATAATTTTTCTCACAAACTGAACAAGGGATTGTTGATTTTATGGACATAGTTCGTTTGAATCCTGCCATAATCTCTTGTCAATTTATTTTCCTATAATTTTAATGTCACCTTATGTACTCCAAGCAGTGTGCTCAGTAGCTGTAGCAAGATCCTGGAGTATTTTCCTATAGGTGCAGAATTTTCCAGTTGGATTTTTAAGGACAGATGAGGTTATCAATCTTGGATGAGGTTTTACTGATCTCCCCTAGATGGCACTCGGTATGGATACAACTAAAACTGCTGCAGTAAATCTTTCTCCACCTCAGCTTTATGTATTTTGTTAACCAATTACTCCAAAGTCATTGTAAAGTGAGGGTGAAAATACAATTTCAATCTTCAGAAGCAATAAGAGATGAAGCAATAAGAGATAAAGCCAAGGGGGAAAAAGCAATATTCACAGTGCTTTGCACACCAAATGGGGTTGGAAGGTTCTGCTTCTAAGATCATAATCACATCATCACACATTATTCTTTTATGGGCTTTTTATCTTTGTTTATTTACAGGTGATCCCTTCTATAGAGTATCTTGCCACTGGCATAACTACAATGTGTATGACTCCGGTTTTTTGCATCTCACAAGCTGGAAGAAAGCAACTGACTAACAGAAATTTCATGTCACTTGAAGACACTTTAATGTGTCTTCTTTTGTGTGGAATGATAACATTAACGGAGAGGGATACTTGATTTCTTGTTTCTGATACTTCACCATCTCCAGGAGGGATTTTTTCATCGATGGTGAAGGTGCTAGATTTCTAAAAATCCCCTCTTCATTTTTCTACCATCGTCTGAGTGCCTAGCTTGCAAGTGGCATGCCAGAACAGCATACTTCCAGCCTAAAGGATTAAAAAGGGAAGTGCATTTTTGTGTTCAGCCTGAATTTTAAGCACAACCTAGGGGAATATGTGTTAGACAGCAAATGCATCCTCATGCCCTCGTGGCTGTACCTCCTGGTGCCTGAGTACATACCCTGAATATGCTGGCTATTGGGGGACAGGTGGGCTGCAGGATGAAGTGCTGCCCTCAAAACCTTGCTCGTGAAAGAGTAGTCGGCAAAATCCTTTAATAGCTTATAAAACACGGCTTGCTCATGATTAAATTTTGTAGCCAGACACAGCACATAAATTTCTAGGCTTACTTTCATTAGCATGTTCTGTGAAAACAAAATTGAATGGTTATGCCCAGTGGCTGCTTTGTCTTTTATTCAAAATAGGACACAAGAATAGATGAGAAAAGGAAGGAAATAGAGCTACCATTTCTGGGAAAAATCTAAACAAATCCTAATTTGCAAATAACTTACACCCTATTTTTGTGTACTAGAAAGAAACACAACAGAAGAGAAATCAACAATATGCAGTCACAGAGTCATCAGTGCTGGAAGAGACCTTTAAGATCATCAAGTGCAGCTATCAACCCAGCCATATCACTGCAGCCCCTAAACCACTAAACCATCATCCAGCACCAGACCCAGGCACCTCTTAAGCACCTCCAGGGACGGTGATTCCACCACGTGCCTGGACAGCCTATTGCAGTGCCCGACTCAGCCCAATGCCATTTCCTCTGCTCCTCTCACTGCAGGCACACTAGAACAGACTTATTCTCTAGTCCTGTCATGAGCCTTGTTGCCCTTTGCTGGACACACTCTGTCACCCCAATGTCCTTTTTTTACAGTAAGGGGCCCAGAACTGAATGCTGTATTTCAGGTGTGGCTTCACCAATGCTGAGAATAGGGGGATGAGCCCTTCCTTAGTCCTGCTGGCTACACTCTTGGTACAAATGTGGGTTTGTATCAGCAAAAATTATTTGTCATAATCTTGAAAATAAGGGTGCTAGAAGGAGAATTCCATTATGAAAGAGTGAACAGTGTAGGACAGTTTGAATTTTTAAGCCACTGTCAACAATTTCACCAAAACAAGAAAAAAAATTGTTGCCTCAAGGCTTGAGCAGAATCTCTAGGAGTCCAGAGAGCTGACACACGTCTGAGATTGGGTTCATGATGGCAAGGTGCCTGACTTCTGGTCCTCTCACTAGAACTCTTCATTGTCCAGGGGACTGTTAGCTATCGTGGGGTATTCTGGAATGGATTTTTCATAGTTGTTTGTACACAAAAAGGACAAGTCTTTCTAATTTCTCAGGGAATTGCTGAATATATTTTAAAAACTTTCCCACTTGCAGCTCCTGACACTTAGAACCACTAGGAATCATCAAAGGCTTTTGCCAAAATGGAGAAGGAATACAACAAAAGACAATAGGGTTTAGGGTTTGAGGTACACACAGTTACATAAGCAAGGCCCTTTAAGTCAAAGAAATGAAAAAAAAAAAATAAAAAAAAAAAACCAGCATGGACAATACTGTCATTCTATAATCCCTCCCAGATATAAAGATTTGCCCTCAGCTGTTTGAGTCATTACAGGCTCTCAGCATCAAGCCACTGAAAACAAAGACTAGTGCAGGGATGTGTTTAAAAGCAGCTTGTGCATTGCACTTGATCAGCATATTTTTCCTCTTTATCACTTGCAGAAAGCCTGACTGCTGTCTCTTGAGAGGCAAATAATTTAGACTGTGTCTAGGAGAGCTGTGATCTAAGATAAATAGCTATCAGAGAGATAGAGTGGCACATATGAGTGATGGAGCCTCATGATGGCAGTCTGATTGCTAGTTTGGAGTCTTGTATTATCTGTGCTAGCATAAGAACAAATTTCTATAAATATGTGGTAGAAAGGGAGGGATTTTTTTCTTCATATAATACCTGTTTTATGCTCCAGCGGAGCCAAAAATTTGTGAGTATTAGCACCCTGCTTCTTGCAAACTGCAGCTTAAACTTAAGTGATAATATGGGGTGCTCTCAAAAATTCAGGCTGCAGAGGATTCAGCTGGACTTTCCAAAACAGTGGGAAGATTTTCTCTGGGTTCCTCTGCATCTCAGTTGCTTCTTGCTTAAACGTGAAGGGTACAATCTCCCTCTCCCATGGGATCAATGTGATGGTGAATTCATTCTGTTTCTTGAAGCACCTATATATCATGGAACACAGAAAGAGTCTTGGAAAACAGATACATCACACAAGCTGGGCTGACCAGTGAACAAGGCAAGAAACTTCCCACAAAGCAGCATACTCACAAAGGAAATAGCTGCTCAGGAAATTATTCCTTCCCCCTGGGCACAGAGTAGTATACCAGGACCAATGGGAAATACCCCCATCTTTTTAAGACTTGAATCACACTACAGATTCCCAAATGGTACAAGACAGCATTTAACAGCTGCAAAATGTGTACCCCCAGTATATCTTTACTTTTGAGACAGTAATTTTGTAATTTTGCCAAAGTACCATTAACAATTTGATTAACGTTACTGAACACCTCTGTTCACACAACCTTGAAAAAGTAAAAGCTGGAGTCTTCTACAAAGATCACCCTGATTAAAATGAACTTTTCAGCTGTGCTTACACTGCAAGTCCAAAACTGTGCATTTTCCCCTTTTGGAAAGATGCTCACAGCTTTGCACTGGAAAAGCTGAGCACTGCCTTGTGCTGCTCTATCAGCATTAATATAAGGTTATGAAGACTTGGACTACTTCTGCAGGAAAATTTGATAAACACATTGAGAATTTATTTAGCCAGCTCCCAACCTTTATCATGTGCTTTCCCACAGTGAGTAACTAAGGGTCCCTTTTCTGTCTTGTAGCAAGGACCAGTAGGAATTACATTTCACATAGGATAAAAGAACCTAAACTGTGGGTGTCACTGCAACAGGAGACGTGTGTTATATGCAGCTCTGTCCTGTTAATTGTGACATTAGAGATCCTGAACACCTTTGTCACATTTTCATTGACAAGGGACTCAGAAGCACACTATTTCCTTAGTGCTTTTACTGACTAAAATTATGCAAAGAAGTGTCCTGCTTTGATATTCTTACAAATTGCTCTATTGAACAGTAGGGAAGGAAACATTCACATGGAAAACTTAGCATAATGCTCAGTGCTGCCTGTGCAGCTCTCCCAACAAGTCCCAACAAGCTTCAGAGAGAATAAGGCACTTTGTGGTGCCACAGATGCCAGTGCTCAAAGTACAAACATAAAATGAGCTTTGTCTACAGGGAGATGCAGGCAACTTCCTAACTCTGTGTGGAATCTGCAGATATTGTTTTGCTTTAGCTAGAAAGGCCTTAGTTGTTTTTCAAAGAAGGGTGAGTATGAGGTCCCCTTCTTCAGGTCTTCTATATCAAGTCACTTGATATAGAGAGAGCTCAAGTCCAAACATCCTCCTCACAGCACTCATATCCCAGGAGTACCTCATGGCCTGTGAGATATGCTCCTGTGAGGTTCTCTAAAACTCTTTTGCTAAAGTTTATTTTAAATTTCACTGGATAAAATGAAGAATCAGAGGGACAGTAATGCAGAAGGCTGCACACTGCACCTGCAGGAGGCATGCTCTCTTTTCTGAAGACAAGGAACTTTAATCATTTTATATGAGGTAAAAACCCACACCCAAATTTGAAAGATGGCAATGAGAGTGTTACTATGAAAGGATAGCCTCCTGCATACTGATGACAGTTTTGCAATGCAGGTTTTAAATGTTGGTTCAGCTTCCTTTGGTCTTCTTTAGACTTCCTCATATGTAAAGTTAGAGAAGAAATTAATAGCCAGTGGGGTTTTTTTTTGTCAGGTTTTCAACATATGACAAATGTTCTATTTCTGGTAGAGAGCATTTTTTTTTTAATTCCTTTTTGTTTGGCCCATTCTTTCTTTGCTTGCCTGGCATATGCTGAAAGGCCAGAACAGCTCTTTTACTTCAGTTCCTGGATCTGTGTCTGATTTCATCAAACATCTGCAGATTTACTGTGCCTCAGCTTCTCCATGTAAACACTGTCTTGAGATATCATTAGCTGAAAAGTATGAAGAAAAGAATAAGGATACAGGAAGTGTGGAGAGCTGGCAGGGTTGTATTTCTGGAAATTTTATTTTAAATCATTATTAAAAAAAACTTGTCAGTTTGTACAACTTACTGGTAGCCCAAAGGCATACTCAGGAAAAGAGAGATTTTATTTATATGGAAAATAAACTGTGAGGCCAGGGAGAGAGGCATCATAGTGTATTTTTAACAATGTCAAAGAAGGGATGGAGAAAGAAAGCACTGCTGATACGACACTTAGAGTATTAAGTCATATCGCTTGCACTGGCCTAGGTATACTTTCTTCTTTCTGCTGTAACTAAAATAATTCTTCAAAATTCACCAGTATTACAGCTGGAAGCAGGTGGAGTTTATAACACTGGAAAAATTAATTTTGGAAGAAAGAACTGAGTCTTTGGCATGAAGTCAGTTACAGTTTGAAAAGCAGAGGCTGAATTATGGAGGAAATGGTTTTTCTGCTGGTTTTGGCTGGTGTTTGTGGGGGTTTTGTTTGTTTTGTGTTTGTTTTTTATTTGTTTGTTTGTTTTTAATTTAATCTCCAATGTGTTGAGCTGGATCAGAGCAGCTACCACTCAAAAATCTCCCTTAAAAGATGGACAGGACTGTATAGCTCCTTTGGATGTTGACATCAGCTTCCCCTGCTAAGTTTCTACTTTGCAACCTCATCATAAAATTTTGCACTGGGTTAAATTTTGGCATAATTCGGAAGAAGATGAGCCAGGAATTAATGAAGAGGAAGATTCAACAACATGATAACCAGAAGCTAATGCTACTAATGCTTGAAAAACTAGGGTAAGGGAAAAAGAAGAAAGGGGAACATTATTAGCAGAAGATATTTGCTATTCTTCATTTCTTTATATCTATTCCTTTTAACTTCAGTCTCCAAAGAGATATTTTTATCAATCCTTATTGTTAGTAACATCAGTTGTTTCTGTGATTTCCTTACAGGCTAGTTATCAAATAATTTGTGAAGTTGTTGAATATCAACTGCTACCTAGAGCCAAATTTTGCTTATAAAGCCAGTTAGATGAAAATGCCAGATTCAAAGGCTGAATACAGAAGAATTTGTACAATTGTAAGTTGAGCTCATCCATAACAAATGTTAGTAGAGCAGATCTTTTGTTTCCCCAACCAATAGAGGCATCAGAGGCATTCACCTCTGTTAAGCTCAGTCTTGTTACATCTCTGCTACCACTGCATAGTAAAAAAAAGAAAAAAAAATCTCATAAAAAAATACAGCCATTATTTCCTTGGGAATATGAATGCATTACAGTGATTGCATAGTAGTCTGACTGTGTGTCCTTTTGCTCTTTACTTGATCTCTAAGGAGCTGGGATTAGTGTTAACATGACATCCCAGCTAGCTCAGCAGATAGTCCTTTATTACAGGTTCTACTCTGCATCTGAGATGAGACTGCATTAGTCTTATTAAGTGCTGGCCTTGTGATGCATGCTTGTAAAGTCATACTTTTTGTATTTATAAAAGAAGAAACAAATTATCTTGTCCTGGAGTTCTCTCATAACAAGATTCTGCTGTACAAAATTCTAAGTAGTTTCCTCCTTCCATCACTCTTCTTAAGTCTTACCTAAACGGCCACTAAAGTGATTTATTAAAGGCTTGTTAACAGCTGTTCCCTTCCTGTGACTTTTCCCTCGTGTCTGTTGTGTGAAATAATTTTCTGTAAGAGAAAAACAAAAGAATCATGATTATTTTTCAATGCATCCTCACTCATCATGTGAGCCATCAGTGTTGATCATGTAGACCCTACAATCACCACTGATGACAAATGCAAAGACAACAAAGTCATCACCTAATTTTGAGGCCCATTTACCTCTTTATCTCTAGGAAAAATTACCTGGCTGGAAATAGAGGGCTTTTTCATTTTATACATAAGTCAGGCAATTGTAGCTGAGGTACAACAGAGCCTTGGGAAGCATATAAACATGGGTTATTTGTTCCCTCTCATGATGTTCTAACACTTAAGTAATACAAGGTAACAAGTGAACATTTCTGCATACCCAGTGCTGAAGGAAAAGTGTTTGCAGAACCAGTGGTTTCCATCAGGATCTTAAATACTCAGTCTCTGCCTGTTCAGGTTGTTACAAACTGCTTTGTAAATGGTTGGGTGTGTGACCTCTGTACCATGGTTGGTTGCTTTTTTCCCCAACAGAATGTCTTTGTTATCTTCAACATTCTTAGGAGTGTTTCCTGATTAGAGACCCAACATTGCCAGCTGCATCTTCCTGATAACCTCAGTATGCTCTGGGGTCACTGAACAGGTCACATGCACATTTTAGGTCTCCACAGCTTACTAATAAAATTAATGTCTGTACTGCTTTTGGCAGCACCTTTTATTAATATATACTCATATATATTAATATACATTAATATACTATTTTTAAAAATATGCTAGTAGTGATCTCTTCAAGTTGGAGTTCAGAGGTAGCCATAAGTACATAGTGTGACCACAAAGGTAGGGGCTCTTCAAGACATCCCTTGAGGAGATGTGGGAGAGTAGGAGTGAGAAGTAGTCTCCTATTCTGCCCCTCCACTGCCTGCTCTCTGAGAAAAAGTGTGCTGGAAAGGAAACTGAAGGCACCCCTCCTGTCAGTGGCTTGCCATGTCCCACCACGATGTCAAAAGTCACCATCTGCATCTCCACCTCTAGCTCAGACACATCGCATGGCTCTGCAAATTCCAGCCTCTACAGTGACCAGAGGCCCCTTCCTTCCCCCCCCTGAGACCCAGCAGCTGTGTATTCATTTAAAAGGGAGATCAGTGAGTGGTTTGTATGCAGGTGGCTCTCATGTGAGGGTTACTTTGCTTGGAACAGGGTCTTGTGCAATAGCCAACTGTCCTCCCATTGCTACAGCAGAGATCTGAAGTGCTGGTGGGTCAGCTCATGAACAGCTGCAATTTGCAGCATGGATTTTTCTGGTTTATAAGCAACTGTCACAGTTTTCAGGTTTGTAAAGGATTATATGGGTTCAATGCACCAACTATATCCAACTGCAAGCTGTCTGATGAGAGAAAAGGACATGAGCAGCTCACTAATCTTTCTCTCAGGCTTCTGCATCCATTATGTTCCTTCCAGTCAGATGGAAACAGGATGAAACTTTGGAAGACTCAAGTGGTATTGAAAAGAGAAGCAGGGCAGGAGCACTGCCCAAGGAGCTCTTCCCAGATGGAAGCACCCCTAGAAGAGGAAGATGAAGAAAAGGAACTTTGCTTAGCTTTCTTTCTCCTTTCTGAGAGGCTTCAAGAACCTTCCTCGAGATTTACATCTATTGGACAAGTTATTCTTAACAGGAAAATTGAAGGACCCACTCCAGGAATTAGGGCATACATTCCAGCTTCCTGGCAATAAATAATGGAAAAGGATTTGAATGAAGGTATCAGTCAACACATAGGTGCGTTTTCTTCCTTAAAGCCAGGAAACCCAGTCTATATTTTCTACTGCACTGCTGTCATGGTGTAACCACAGTCACTAACAAGGTACCACACAGCCAGTGCCTCTGTCCCCACCCCCGGTGGGATGGGGAAGAGAATCGGAAAAAGATGAAACCCATCAGTTTAAATAAGAACAATTTAATAATTTCAGTAAAATATTATTAGTAACAATCATCATAGTAGTCATAATGGAGAGAAAAGGAGAGAGAGAGAGAGAGGGAGGAATAAAACCGAAGAAAGACAAATGATGCACAATACAATTGTCAGCACCCGCTGACTGATGCCCAGCCCATCCCCAAGAAGGGATCAGCCCCTCTTGCCCAACTCCCCCAGTTTATATACTGATATTCTGTGGTATGGAATATCCCTTTGGCCAGTTTGGATCAATTGTCCCTGCCATGCTCCCTCTTTGCTGCTTCTGTACCTGCACACTAGCAGGGAAGATGAGAGCCTGAAAAGTCCTTGGCTAAAACTAAGCACTACTGAGCAACAAAAATCCAAAACACAGCACTGTAACTTTTGTCCCAGCCAAACCCAGGATGCCCATTCTTGTGATTTGAAGTATCATGACTCCTTCAGAAACACTGGGAGGTTGTCTTTTAATTTCACTTGGCAGATCACAGACTTTATTATAAAATTTGTTTATTAAAATTGACAATTTCCTTTTTTTTAGTGTTTGTTGATTATAATTTCTAATTCATTGATTTTGTTTGTATTGATTATAATTTCTAATTTTTCCCTGTTCATTCAACTCTGACACAGTTGTGTCTTTTGATCAATATCCACTTTCTAGTAGCTAATCAACTTTTACTTGCAAAGTTCATATTTTATCAATTGGCTTTTATATGGTTATTTTCAAGAAAAAAAAAAAAGAACATAAACATTTCAACACATATTTTTAATACAAAACCAAACACTCCAAAACCAAATCCAAATTAACCTCAGCAATCCTGATCACCATGTAATATTAATTACTTGGTGGCCATTATTCTTATTTTTATCTGGACTCTGCACCCCTGCCCCATGTGCTTTTGCTCAGCATAGAAGCCTCTAGAGGTTATGTAGCTCTACAGTACAGGTATGGATGGGAGGGCTACCAGTACAAAGAGAACACTCAGCAGTGCAGTAGTCCTGTAACAGAGCTACAGAGAAAATAAGAATATAGCAGACCTCTCACAACTCCCTCCTTTCAGTGTTGTGGAGTTAGGCATTAGAGCAGTATTAATCTGCAGGGGTTCTACTTGAAAAAAACTGAAGTCAGATGAAAAAACACAGAAAATCAGATTTTAACAGAGGAAGCTTTTAGAAGAAGATATATCTCTCTAAACAAAGCCCAAGATAAGATGCCCTGTATCTGCAAATAAATAGGAATAGAAAATAACCTACCAAAAGTAGACGCATTCTTGGTAAAAAACCTCCTCTAGGTCATCTTGTAAAGTCAGATCAGGTTTACTTCAATAAGGCATAAAAAGCCATTTTCAAGGTCAATAGCATCTTGTTGAATAGGACCTTTGATTGATGCCTACTGGTAGTTAGCAATATGATGTGAGATGAAGGAATTCATAGTACCCATGGGAAATTTTAAAACAGTGTCAGCTTTCTCAGAAGTGACATAATATGCTTGTAAAAAAGTTAGAGGGGCAAAAAATCAATTACCCCTACTGACCCCTGCAGCCAAAACAAGCCCATCAGAGGATCTTTGAAAAAAACCCAACCACCAACCAGCCAAAGAATTTTCTGGCTCTGCCTGTTCATTAATTTTAAGAAACCAACCTGTTTGGATCCTTTGAAAATCCTAGATACATCATGCCTGTGAGATTACTCACATGAGTAGGAAAAAGTCTCCCATCTCCAGGACCTTTATGGAGTACTTAAATGAGTAAGAACACATGTTATTTAAAAAAAAAAAAACAACCTCAGGGTGGGGTATATGTAAACAAGGAGGGTTAGAGTTATGACAAACAGGAGATGGGGATGAATCACTGAAAGTCATGTGATGGAAATGCAAATGACATAAAAAAGAATTTGAAGCTTCCAGAAGAGGAAAGCAAAGAATGCTTATGACTATTTGCAGATTTCAAAGTAATTCATCAACATTTCCCTCTCCTTTGCTGTTTTTGAAGCAATCAATCCTTGCCAAGAACAAGTGGAATGGCTCTTTCGTTAAAAAGTCATGATGGTAGCTGAGATCAGCTGTGGCTTCTTCCTAAAACAGTTGCTAGTTTTCATTCCTGAGATGAGCAAAGCCTGAGGAAGTTCTTGATTATAAAATACACTATTTTCACACTACAGAGACTTAATTCATTTCCACTGCTCTGCTCAAGGGCTGGATGTTAGTTGTAGATTCTATATAGCTTTGTGTGGAGTCTAGAACAGCGGTGACATGCTGTTTGCATAATTAAAAAATCTCTGTACATTTTTTTGTCCTAAAATTTCAGCTTTTGTACTCATGTGATTAACAGACCTTTTTGTTTTCTCAATTACAACTCTTCACTATCATGGTTTCAGACAAATGGTTACAAACAAGAACCATGAATGTTAAGTACCGAATCTGCTAAGACAAAGTACATGATTTTAATAAACTACTGTAGTTTTTTAATAATCCAGTATCATTTGATGATCAGTATGAGGTTTGTCCTGAGCAGCTTGCTCTGGCTGACCTTGCTTCAGATGGGGGGTTGACTAGATGATTTCAAGAGATGCCTTCTGACTTCATTGATTCTGTGATTCTGTGATTGCAATGTCAGACACTTCATTATGATTGTAGAAGGGTTCATCTTATTAATAGCAAAAAAGACCTATTGTTTTCTGTTGCTATGTGCCAGTCATTTCCCAAATGTTTCTCCCTGTAGTAGTGAGTGAGTGCAATACCCTCACATACAAACACAAAAACAGACAGTCCTTGCTCTTATCTACTCTGTATGAATAATGACTTGGGTATGTGTCCTGGTTCAGGGTAAATTTGGGAGAGAACTTTTAAAGGGATTCTTTTAAAAAGTAGATTCAATTGGCTCTTCTCCCCAACTGGTTTGGGAAGAATAATTTTTGGAGAAAAGTGGAAAAAATTGTTTATTAAACAAGAAAACTCAAACAATATTAAACAACAAAACTTCTTGCTGCTCTAAAAGAGAGACAAACTTAGAAAAATCTCCCCTCCCTGGGTTGCAGCTTGGCTCGCTCAGTCTCTTATTAGTCTCTCTGGTGCTGGAAATGTCACGGCCCAGGCTGGGCACAGTGGGCTATAGGTGTGAGCTGTCGGTGTTCTTCTGGGTGTTCAGTCTAGAGCAGGTGTGAGCAGGTCTAAAGAAAAGGAAAAGCTACAGTCTAGGGAACTTCTTTGCTTCAGCTAGCTAAAACTAACTAAAAGTAAATGAGAGCTCTGTCCTGTTGTCTGCTTGCCTGCAGACAGTTTAGTAGTAGGAATGTGGAGAAGTGAGTGCAGTTTTTGAAAAGAAACTCCGTGCTTCTCTCCCTCTTCTACTCTTGGAACAAGTCTTAAAGGTGTAAAACTTATTATTCAGCATAAACAGAACAGACGACTGGGGATAAAAGCATCATACAGTCAATTTAGGACATTCTACCCCTTATCCTCATATTGTCAGCTTACTACTAAAACTAATATATATATTCTAACTCTACAAACACATACATTATACATCCAGTATACAGCTATACCCAAACAATGGCAGTAACATTCAGTAAACAGTGATATTTATACATAGTTTTCAATCTCTTTGAGGTACACATTGTGTTCTTCTATTTTTCTGCATTATCTGTTATGTGTAACTTGGTCTCTGAGCAAAGACAACTCTATAAATGGGTTTGTCTGTACTTGAGGTAGAATTGATCTACACTGTTTTCTTTAACAAACTTTTGACATGTACTACTGGGACTTTGTTTCTATCTAGTATATGTAAAGGCTCAGATTGGGCAGGGCTTATTTCACTGGTAGAGTTTCAGGTGTTAACTAACTAGGTGGCTTTTGCTAGATGTTGTTCTTAATTTTTGAAAGATCTCTTAATGTTTTTAAGGTGGTTTTTAAAAGTCTATTTAGTTTTCTATTTTGCTTGTAGCTGGTGCAAGGTAGGGGATATGGTACATCTACTTAATGCTATGTTCTTTAGTCCAGGTGTTAATAAGGATGTTCTTGAAATGAGTTTTATTGTCTGATTCAATCTTTTCAGCTCTAGTGAAACTGTAAACAGTAAGTCCAGCGTGTACCACTAGTTTTAGAGCAGGTCTTTCCAGCATCTACTTTCTAGTCTGAGTACTCTGTATTTTACCAGCAAGACTCAAAATCTTTTTTTAAGATAAAAGCATGGAGAATTGTTTTGAATGCAAACACCTCTACGAAGCACGCTTGAGACTGTAATGTACTTTTGGAAGACAGTGGAAATGAAATCTTATCAATAGACAGTTTTTTAAAAAAAGTTTTCCTTCATTAAAAGCTGTTACAATATGTTCAATATTCTGACTGCACAGCAAAGAAATCCTGCAGGAGAGAGAACAATAAATCCAATTACCAAGACTTGGAGCTCAGAATCCATAGGTATCATACCAAAAGTCAAGCTCCTACACAGTACTCTGAGAGAATAGAATACATTAATTGAAGTTGTTTTCACCCTCTTTTTATGGAAATCCTAGGCTATTACAATACTAGTCCTATTTGTAAAAAACTTAGTGTCAAGGGCACACAAATGAATCATCACTCTGCCAGAACTGATGCCTAGAGGCTGATCTGGAACAGAGACTAGACAGAGTTAAAGGAACACACTAGGTATTTATTAAAAGCATCAGAACCACAAACCTCAGGAATGGATGGCTTGCAGGGAGGGGGAGCAGTAGTCATGAAGCTGTGAAGATTATTTTGCACTTGCTGATCATCTTTAATGGATGTATTTTACCCCTTCTCTTATTCAAAATGAAGGATGTTATTTCAAATTCTCAAGTTCAACTAAATAACATCACAGAAGGAAAGGTCACAAGCTGAGAACAAATGTCAGTTTCTATCAGCATTCTCACTAGCAGTTCTCCTTATCTGAAAAGCTACCCAAACTGTTTCACCCAGCTGCTTGCACTAATAATGACTTATGTCCTTACTGTGTTAGTTTAAGTGCTTATTGAAGTTGGCCACAATAACCTAGACAAAACAGTCCTTAGCTTATGGACTGTTTGCAAATGAATGTGTATCTGGGACATCAAGACTACCATTTCCTTCGTGTATTTCACTCTGCATTGCTGAGCTTCAGCATGGAGACTATACAAAAGTGACTTAGCTGGTACTTCAGTAGCAAGTCTGTGGCTGGAAATGCTACTTCTCTGAACCTTCCCATAAGCTTTTCATATTTAGCATGTGGAACAGCACCAACTTCATCTGGCTCTTCCAGTACAAATCCAGCAAGGTGAATGCAGTGATCTCTTTGAAAACCATCATCAAATGGTAGGTTGTTTTTCTTGACACATTCAATCTATCTGTATGGAAAGTTTTGCACAATGACACCTTCCTAATTTTCCACTCATCTAGTGGGAATGTTCATGCATTGTCATTTTACTGAAAAACAGAGCAGTTATTCTAGCTGCAAGGATAACCTTGTTCTCTAAACTGCTTAAACTCTTTTTGTGTGTCCTTCTGCCTTCCGGAAACAAAGTAGAGTAAATGAAAAAGGACCACAACATTAAACAGAACAAAGTTTATCTCTTTTCAGTGATATTAATCAAGTGCTAACAATGCACTTGTAGTAAATATTTACAAAATGCTTTCTCTTGTGTTTTGGGAACACATTCTAATTGCTGATACAAGCCAGGAACGATGTCACTGGCCTCCCTGGTCATCTAAGCACACTGCTGGCTCAAGTCCAGCCAGCTGTCAACACAAACACACAGCTTCTTTTCTGCTGGGCAGCTTTCCAGCCACTCTTCCCCCAGCCTGTAGCACTGCTTGTGCTTGTTGTGACCCAGGTGAAGGACCCAGCACTTTGCCTTGTTGAACCTCCCACCACCCATCAACCCAGATCCCTCTGCAGAGCCTTCATATACTCCTGCAGATCCAACACTCCAGCCCAGCTTGGTGTCATCTGCAAACTGACTGAGGGCACACTTGATCCCCTCATTCAGATCACTGATGAAGACATGAAACAGGCCTGGCCCCAACACTGAGCCCTGGGGAGCACCACCAGTGACCGTCGGCCAGCCTGATGGAACTCCAGTCACCAGCACTCTCTGGGCCCAGCCATCCAGCCAGTTTTTATGAAGTGAACAGTGCACATGTCCAAGCCATGCACTACTAGTTTCCCCAGGAGAATCATGTGGGAAATGATGTGAAAAGTTTTACTAAATTCCAGGCAGACAACAACTACAGCATTTCCTTCATCCACTAAGTGAGTCACTCTGTCATAGAAGGAGATCAGGTTGGTCAAACAGGACATGCCTTTCCTAAAGCCGTTCTGGCTGGGCCTGATCCCTGGTTGTCCTGTATGTGCTCACAATGGCACTCAAAATTATCTGCTCCATGACCTTTCCCAGCATTGAGGTCTGGCTGATAGGTCTGTAACTTCCTAAATCCTGCTTCTGACCATTTTTGTAGGTGGGTCTTCCTTCACACTTGTCCTTCACACTTGCTAAGGTCCAGTCAACTGGGACCTCCCTAGTGTGTCAAGACTGCTGTTAAATGATGGAAAGTAGCTCAGTGAGCTCTTTCACCAGCTCCCTCACCTGTATCCTGGTGGTGACCACACAGACAATGAGGAACAGCAGATATAGCATGTCTTACTACTCCAGAATGATTCTGAAAGCATCACAGAGACAACGTACAGAAAAAGATAAAAGATAAGAAAGTAAGCATACTTTTTGACTTTGCTTCCTTCCTTAACCAGTTAGCAAATTACATCCATTTTATTTTCGCTAGAATGAATTTTCTGCACAGGAATCAAAATTAACTCTAAAAGAAGGTAGCGACACTCTGATTGTAAAAACTTCTTTTTCAGGGCAGGCAGGAAGCAGGATGATTTCCGGACATCTGTGAGTCATAGCATGCAAACAGAAGACAGATGGGCATGCTTACTTGGCAGAACATTTTTATAATTCAGTGTGACTATTCTTTTAGCTTTTTCCTTAATTACATTTACATGAGGTGAAAAGAATAACAGGTCCTAGGATGTTTGACTTGGATTTGCCCTATTTGTACAACTATAACAGACAAATATTTCAGGATTCCAGAGGGTAGGACCAGATAAAGCCAGAGATTTAAATAGGCCCATGTTTAGTACTCCATTTCTATGAATCACATTTACAAAACATTACATTGAAAAGAGGACTAGAAAAGCTTGGTCTCAGTGCTTTTAGTACTAAAAATCTGCTAAAACCCTGTCTGTCTTTGTAGCTTTAAAACATATTTTTAGTACTGTGTTTCACTAGCCTTGACAGTATCAACCCACCAGAAAGCCATGCATGCATAGAAAAGCTGGAGGCCCGGGAATAAGGTTTAAATGTTTTGATTTTCCATGAGCTGAAAGGATCTGACCAGTTCAACTGCAGTGGAAATAGTTTGCTACTGCCTAACCCTGCCCCAAGCACCAAGTTTTTTGGTTTGCAAGTGCTCCCAAGAACCTAGGCTGTTACTTAATATCCTATTATCTAAGAGCAGTATTTTTGTATTCAGCTCAGCGTGCTGCATGCTCCTCCCAGAAACACAAAACTAGCTTAGCTCCAGTTTGAGAGAAGAAAGGCTGGAACATCCAATAAAAAGTCCACTGGGCGACAGATCCCCTTCCTCTCTTTGCAAGTCCAACCTAGACAGAGATTTTTGATTTTCTTCTAAACCCAGTATCTATGATGGAAAAAACCCAAACAAACAACAAAGCCAAACTACCTATGATTTTTCTATGCTATCAGGTGGTAATAAATTCATTTTTTTATCTGGATGGTGTCTGGGAACAATGAAAATAGGAAGCCTCTGGACTGCAGCTGTGCTGATCTTCAGCTCTCTTCAGAGACCATCTATTGCAGCAGGGCTAGAGATTTAAATAGTAAAGATTCTTCACAAACCACAGGTGCTGTAGCAATTAGAGTTTTGACATACATAAATACTGCAGAAGAGAAAGAAATAGCACCTGTACCTTGGCAAACTTTCTGGGGTAGACTTATTTATTTTTAGTTTGTTGAGTATGCAGTCTTAAATGGATGTCCCATGAATTCCTGTTATCTGGGTTTTTTAGTCTCTATGAATAAATGAATAAATCTCTTCAACCTATGAAGAGATTAGCAGTGTTTTCTTATTGTTGATAAGTCAGAATCCAGTCAACCAGTGCAGTACTCCAGGTTTCTGCTGATTGAAAGGCTCTCAAAGACTTAACTGATAGAAATTTAAAGTCTCATAGTTTCACAATGGAGCAAATCTCCTTCTGAGGGGATGATAAGATAAACAGCAGTTCTTGGTATTGTGCCATTCAGCAGACATTTAGTCAGTACAGGCTAGGACTCTGGAAAACAGTCAGTCTTGACTGAGGTTTTGAGGTTTTGCTCTCAAGTATTTTACCAAATCCAGAGCCTGTGAGAAGTCAGCTCCTTCACCCTGTCAGTAGAACATATACTCCACAGCTGCTCTATTGCTGAGTGAAGCTCTCTGGAAGAAGGGAAGAAAGTTCAATCTTTGTTCAGCCAGAAAGTTCAGACCCCTCCACAGATGCAGCTGGGGGCTGTACACTGCCCTGCACAGCTGCATCTGGCCTAAGCAGGCAGCTGGGATCTGCCAGTGTAGGAGCACAGAAAATACCGATGACTAACACTTGCCACTCACACCCTTGTGTTACTTCCAGTCTGACTTAGAAAAGACTGCCCTTTTCTGATATTTTGTCTTGCCATACTCTCAGTCACTTCCAGAGGGTAATGGATCTGACATTGATTTTTGTTATTTAGCATTTGATCTTTTGACAAAAGTCAGCATTTGGTCCCCAGCAGGCAGTTCTAGGACAGCTGAACTGCTGTCTAAGCAATCACAGACGAGCTGGTTATATCACATAAAAGCCTTTTTGTGTCATGACTAATTTCAGATCCTCCCTGTTTCTTATGCATATTCTAGCCTTGTTCCCTCATGCACAGAGAATTAAATTCTATGCCTACATCTCCTTCCGGCTTCTCCTCTGCGACACAAACTTACTCAGACAAGCTCAGGAGGCAATAGAAAGATATCACCAACAGCACTGGCTACCAACCCTGCAGGACTCCTTTCCCATTTCAGTGCATTTCAGTGCATGACTGTCCTGGCATTGTAGGGCTACAGGAGCCAACCTTCTTCCTATAACTGCACTCTAGGTCACTGGCCCTCTTTTTTTCTTTCCTTTTCCCAGGAAAAGTGTCCTGTTAGGTCAAACTCGAGATTGCACTCTCCTGCCCACGCTGAGGTTTTAGCTTTCTGTGTTTTCTTGCATGTTCTGGCTTTGGTAGGAGAACTGACACCTATGTCAGGTGAGTGAGTATCTCTGCAGCTCTGTTATCTAGAGCACTCTTGACTAACATCTGCTGAAGGATATTCCTCTTCACCAGTGCAGCAGGGGTTTTTACAGAATTTTATCTGGCCATTGCACCTCTGTAGCCTCATACATGCAAATGCCTGATACTGGTATGAAAAATCTAAGATGAGGTAAAGGGAAAGTATGATTGCCTACCCTATTTTAGGTTTATATATTCTCTAAATGAAATTAATGCACACACAGGTGTCCTGTTCCTGGGAAGCCATACTCATTATGAAATAAAATTCAAATATAAATAATTAACTTACTTTATTGTGTCCAACTGGGTGCAAAACAAGGCTACAAAGAGGAAACCAAAGACAAACAAGTACATAGACCCTACTGAAACAAAGACTTCACTTCTATTTTAATTCTGATGGGACAGCTGTCTTGCAGCTTCTGCTGCTCTGAGTAAATCTGGCAGGTTTCTTCAATCACAGAGTACTGCTTTCAGAAGTAAAACTTAATTTGGTTACAGCTCATTACTTACATGTTTCTTTAAACATTTTATGAAAGTGACATCAGGTGTGTCAAAAGGCACTCCTTATGACTGCTTCTGCAGTTACAAAGCAAGTCTCTCCTAGATACTATTTTCTCTTTACTTGGGTAGATGAACTCCTTACGTAATAAACACGCCTTCAATTTCTGAGCATCTGTACTATATTTACCTCAAAGGACAGACATACTCCACATCAGGATGATAATATATTGTGATTCCCAGTCACCCTGACTATGGGATCTCCTGAAAAATCCTGCAACTATTTCCCATGCTTAACTTTTCAGGAGAGATGTGTATCTGGGTCTTCACCTTACTCAATACAGAAATGGTGCAGAGAGGTACATCTGAAGCCAAGGGGTGGGAATCACTCCCAGGTTCCCCTGGTAGAAACGCAACTTGTGTAACTGTTGATGGAACTTTTTCATCTGTTTGAGAAGAAAGTGCTTGTTTCCAAGACAATTTAGCTATCTTTCTGTTGTGCATCTCTCTCTATCTGCCTTCTTTTCCAAAGACAGACAACAGGAGTAACAACAAGCCTTGTAATTTGAAGAAATTAATACTGCTTTTCTCAGGAACACTGGAATAAAATCTTTTGCACTCCATCCATTACATATTTAATAGTAAGGGGAAAAAATTCTGAAGAAACCCAATGTTCTCTGCCAGTGTCTTCCCTGGACTATTTTCATTTTCATCCTGTTGCTCTAAGTTTTCTCAGATTGCAGCTCCATAACATAGCACCACTGCCAGTGATCTCTTCAGGTTCCCCATTTCTAAAGAAGAACAAAAGGTTGTCTTGGTTTTGCAGGTGACATGTCAGCTTCTCTTCTCAATACAACACAAGGTTCTTGTTCCTTTCCCAGAACCTCAAAGACCAAGCACCATGCCCAAATCTCTTAGAGCCTTCTTCTAGAGCTCTGAAATCCAAATAAAAGCTGATGTTGAATTCCTCTTCCTGATTTTCCCCTAGACAGCAGAGGATAACTTCACTCAGCCAAGAGCAGGAACACTCCCTCAGCCCCATCCTCATCTGAGATGTATTTAAGCAACCAGTCAGCTACTTTGAACAGCATATTGTTAAAAGCAAAGAAAACATTTTAAATTATATGCAAAGCTTATAGAAATAATTAGTGAAGTATAACCAACATGAAAAATCACACTGAATGTGACTGTCTGAGTATGTACCAGAGAAAACAAAATCAAAATTATAGCTATTCTAGCACAGAATTTATAAAAGAGATACAGAAATAATCCATCCAAGCACTGTGGGACTTGCCTTTGAGCTAAAGATCTGAAAATGTTTGGTCTTTAAACTAAATATTTTGTGACCAACTGTTATTTGGGACCAGCTTTGTTAGTAAGATTCACAACAATTTAAGAAGAAAGGTGCAATAGCCTCAGGTTGGAATTCAGTAATATTTTTCCTGCAGTTCCTTTTTCATGCTGCATTTAGTCAAAATATTACAAGTGTAGTGCAGGGGAAAAAAATAAGAAGCACAGAAATTTTCAGCTTCAGTTGCTCACAGCACAAACTATGCTGACCTTTTCCAGACAATTACATAAACCAGCAATGATAAGCAGTAGGGATCCCTATTAAAATACAACCCACAGCTTTTGTATGTGTGCATGCCTTCTTTTTGACCCACAGTTACTGGCTACACAAAAGAAGATTTTATGAAGAAAAACAACAGATATGACAAATTCCAAAAGAAATCAACTTCCAAATATGAGCGGCAAGCATAATCACAGCTGAATCCAGCATTTGCTTAATTCACCAGGGATGGTCTGAGGCATTTTTTATCCTTCATATTCAACTCAAACTAGGCATGCCAGTAAAAACCCATTCATCTCTTTCATGAGTCATAAGCATCTTTGTTCTGTGCACTTTGCTGACTGTTTCCTCTATCTGAGGGTGGAGAATGTGCTTTGTATAAAGTTTCAAATTGTTTGTAAGTTCTCTCTGGCAGAGTGCATGTGCCCTACCCAAAAGACCACTTTCCTTTACCACATACTTCTGCAGCTGAAATTAGCTGAAAAATCTCAGGCAGGAAATCCCTTAATGGGAACTATGGAGTTGTGCTTCCTATAGCTCCTATTGCTCATTCATTGTGCCTCCTGGAACTCCCAGTTCCTCTTTGCCCAGACTTTGTAAAGAAATGGAAATAACTGAGCAGGTAATTGGTTGCTTGTATTTTAACATATGGTGTAGACAATTGCATCTAACAAAGACAGTAACTAAATCTAGCATCAATATTGCCATGTTGGATCACCAATACAGTGATTGAGGTTGGGAAATAAGCTGTGGTGGGTTTTTGTTTTCAGAAAGTGCCTTTCTATGGAAAAAGAACTGCAACCTTTCCTGCACAGTTTGGAGGAGACCAGCTATCAGTTCATGGCTGCTCCTCTTGACTTTTCCAGCAAAAGCGGGCATTTGTCAGGCATTCCCCAAAGAGTGTCTGAGGATGGCAGCATAAATGAATGATATTTTGTTCTTGAAAACAAGCTCAAAAACACAATCAGTAAAGCACTCATGGCAATGTAAAAATGCATCCTCCTCTCAGCAAAAAAAAAAAAAAAAAAAAAAATCCAACTTAAGCCTCTGAAGGAGTATACTTCCAAGGATGTATAGTTAATTATTTTCTTCCACTCTTTCATTCTCTACTAAACAATGTTTCTGAGCTCTAAAATAGCTCCACACAAAATTAATGTTGTTGAAATAATGAAGGATCTGCAAGTCAGATTCCTGAGAATTTGATCAAATGATCAAGTGTTGATTTTTACCTTCTCATATGATAAACTAGAACACTTGAAAAAGGATGTAAAGACTTAAGCGATGTAAACTTAATCTAGTTAAACAATATTATATTTTGTTTATATAGCAAATTAGTTGTGTGTATCAACCTCATCTTTTATCCTTTAAAATTCTTTATATCACTGTACAAATGCTTCACTGAAGACATACTGAGCACAGAGGAGAAGACAATATAATACTGTGAATTACACTGGGAATTAAACATACTTGGAAACTTACAGGAAACTTAAAGAGTAGTATAAAAAATTTAAAGTTATATAAATTATTATTTGTAAATAAAGGCAAACTGGCATGTGCAAGAACAGCATAAACTTGACATTCAACTATTGCCAAAACTGGTGTGCTGAGCTGATGTTTTTCTTAAATCCCATTGTGTTGAGTTTAAAAAGTTCACTGCAAAAGCACTGGGTGAGAACAGAACTTGTTGGGTCAGGTGCATATTTGTCCATTGCTTCACCCTCTCAATGCATCCTATCCTACCCAGCATTACTTCTGAAGCAGAAAATTCATTACTCTAAGACAAATAGATAAGCAAATCTTGATTTTCCTTCTCATTAGCCAGTCTTAAGATGTGAAGACTAAGGCCAGTGAGTAGAGTTAATGCAGCAGAGAAAAATGCTGTGAAACCTGAAGGTTTTTCAAAATATTTTCAGCTGTGCATAAGACAGTAAAGAAGAGATTCTTCTACCTCCTTCTCAGTGCTGTCTTCAGAAAGTGGGCCAGGAAGCTAATGTAGAAAATGGCTGGCAGAGCAGGGAGGAGACCTTTGTACAAAGCTAAGCCTCTGGAAACCAATGGGTTGTTGCTGCTATGTCAGAGATTGTAAACATCTGCTTTTTCTGGCAGTATAGTTCTTGTGATGCCAAGTTCCCCCAGCACCCTAGCGTAACACAGCTGAGGCTCAGTGCGCTGTATGCTCCTGCTCATACAGCCTCTGCAAAAATGCTGCAATAAAGCTTTGGTCAGATTTTCAACTGTGCTAATTTCAGCTGCGCAGCCCGAAACATATCCTTCCTGCTTCTGTATCCAGGAAGACATAAATTATGTTTATGCTACCTGTAGTTTGTTCCAGTCATCCAATGAATCTGCACTGGCTGTATCCAAGGAAAGCACCAGGCACATTTTATCTTGTTAAAAAAATATGAGCTAAATTTTGGAAGTTTCAAGGGTGTCAGTCCATATGTAGAACTTTCATATGGAAAGAAATTACAAGCAGAGATTCTGGTGTTTCAAGATCACAAATCAGGAATAGAAATCTCAGTTTATAATCTCCCTATTTGCATCACTAATCAACTACTGCCTTTGCTCAAAATATGGAAAGCCCTCTTTGAACCTTTATACAAACCAAAAACAATTTTGTACATTCTGTACCCTAATAGAGCAGTAGAGGTCTGTAGGACTGGGCTACTTTAATTATAAAAAGACAGTTCATTCCCCATAATCACGTTGCCTCACAGAATATTCACAGAAAGATGCTAAGGGCACCTTTCTCTACCTTTCTGCAATGTTCATCTAAATTACAGGCTGCAGCTGTCCCCAGTGTGCCATTACATGGTAGTCTTCTACAGGAACCCATGCTAGCAGGATGCATGTGGAGGGAAGGGTAAAATACGTATTTGGCACACAAAGCACAGATGTGAACACACAATTAGTTCTCACTAATAAGCAGGAAGAAAGTAATTATAGACTTCTGTTGTATTTTTTACCTTTAGAAAGATTCTCCCTAGCACATATATCAGCAAAAACTAACTAGAACTGGGGACCACCTATAATAAAATATATAATTAAGGTAGAAATGCCCTTTGCAGATCTATAAACTTTACTGCCCTTCTGAGATGTAAGATATAATCAACTGATGTGTTCTACTTTCTTATCTGGTTTTGAAGTACTGAAGTCTGCCACTGCACTTAACTCAGTGCAGGCTGAAGCATAACAAACCATCCCAGTCATTAGGGTTTGGCAACAAATGAGATGCAACGTAGTCAGTAGCAATGCAAGAACTCATCAATACACATTTGTGCTTTTGATCCCTACTTGACATCTGATATCACTATGTAGTTTTATCCTCTTTTAAATCTTGGCAAGCAGATTTTACATTAGAAGGCTGCAAGGGAAGGGTCTGCAGTTAATCTCTCTCTCTACATGTTCTCTTCTCTGACTTCATAACACCAGACATAGCTGGGGGTGCTTAACATTAAAGCTGTGGTGAATTCCTTTGCTGGCTCCTGTCTAGTGCTTTCTGCTGACAGCAAGGGCAAGTCTAATTGACTTTTCCTATTACCCAGATGCAGAAGAAGGAGACAAGGCAACAAAATGGAACAGCAATTGGGGGAAAAAAACGGTAAAGCAATGATAAGAATAGCAAAAAATAATAACTGAGATTTTTAAACCTGGCAATAACAAGCCCTGTAAGTGAAAATCTGGCTCCATAAGGACAAACAAGACGTCACTCCAATTCCCCATTCCACTCCTGGAAAAAAAATGGCAAGAGGATTTGCTGTCATTTGTTTAAGCTTTCTGATAGCACTCCGGGCACTTAGGAAAACAGCAGCATAAAAATAAATGAGTCACAAAAATGGATGTGGGAATGACAAATGCATGAGCTATTTTTTTTCTCAAGTGACGCCTGCTTTCCACATTTCTTACATTCTGTGGAGAAGTTATTCACAGCTAGTGTTCCGAAGGCAGGAAGAGTTACACTAGCTTGTTTTATGAACTCAGTTTTTTTTGTGTTCAAATGGAAAATGCTGTATTGTTTGACTTAACAGCTTTTCTTAAATTACACAGAGGAAAAGGAAGTCTTCCAACTGTGTGGTTTGTATTTCACATACATACCAGTCTGCCATTTTGCCTTGTATTTATCTTTTTTTTTTTTTTAATTTTGCAATGCATTAAAATTTAGACAATCGAGAACATTATAATTTTACTTTAGAAAGCTGCACTTTCTTTTTTTCTTTAGATAATAAGAGGAAAAATATTATAAAAATACAGTTGTGTGAATGTTCTTGATAAGAATTAAAGTGTAGATCTGCCTCCCCAGATCCCAGCATTAGCAACAAAACCACATATAAATATGTATATTTTTATTCATAATATATCCTTTAAGGGAAAAAATAAAAGAGAACTTGAATTATTTAGTCTTACTAAGTGCCTTTCTGTTATATATGCTTTTATTTTGCATGCAAAGGAGAAAGGCAGAAATGAAAAGGAAGCAAATAATTAGTACAGAATAGGAGGAAAAACTATTGCTGCCCGTAGTATGGAGAAAACCCTCAACCTACAGTTTTACTCTTGACCTTCGACTAAAGAAAGTCCAAATATGAATCAACTGATTAATTTGTGAAACAAATTATCACTCCTTGCAAGTTGAATCATGCAATAATTTTAACTGCTTTTGTTTTCTTCTCAGCTGGACCACAATATCAATTATCAGCAACTCCTCAACTCTCTGCTTTCTCCACCCAGACAAATATCTAGACTTCCCTATCATTACACGGTTCTTTCCACCACTGTATTACACACTGCAAGGGAAATGATACTAACAGCCCTCCTCTGGGAGCCAAACTCAGGAAACTAACTTCTTTTCACCAACAAAGTGCACAAGAACAGCCATGTATTTCTGTGTCATGATCTGAAAAAAAGCCCTCTGGGCTGAGCAGGGAACCTCATGAGCTGACCCATGGGCATCAGGGAGCACAAAGTTACACAGTGTCATCTGCTCCTAAACAGATGAAGAGATAAACCACAAGATCCTAAAGCAGGAGATATAGTGCAATGCTGAAAATTATTTTTAAAGGAGAATTTTAAAGTTTTCAAAGGGAAATAAGAACTATGGTTTTCTAGACATCTTTTCAAAAAACCACCTCATTAGGGGCACGTTTGACTATTTGGATTCATTTGTTCCTCAGACCATCCATGACTAGCAATGTGTTTAGTGCTCTTGTGCATGACAACAGATATATTCTGGGTATTCCCATACTCAAAGCACTGCAAGTTTCTCACAGCCATGATTTTGCTTTGATATTTATAACTATGTATTTTCTATATGAGTGTCTTCCTGTCTTCTTGAACAGGCAACAAACTGAGCATCTTTCCCAACACATACATGACTTGAGTTTCTTTTGGTCTCTGAGTCCATAGCCAGGCTATGCTCTGACAAAGACCACTTTCTTTCAAACTGTGCTAGGGCTTGAAGCATAAATTTAAAATCTTCAATCACAGAATGGTTTAGATGGGAAGGAATCTTAAAGATCATCCAGTTCTAACCCCTTCCCATGGTCAGGGACACCTTCTGCTACATCAGTTTCTCCTAGACTACCCGTTGTCCTCTCACTACACTCCCTGATAAAGAGTTCCTCCCCCTGTTTCCCATAGCCTCTTTAAGGCTAAAGGCAACAACAGTACACTTCATAACATACTGGAGCAGCTGCAACACAGGACTAAAATAGTTTATTCCTGTCAGGCTGTAGATGGCTGAAGTTGCCAACAGCATTTGCCACAGCATCTTAATGAAGGAGATCTAAGCAAGGAATACAGAGATGGTTTTATCAGTGGAGCTCAAAAGATTTTGCCCTGATGTGATGCATCTTGTGTGCATATACAAAAGTCATTATGAACAAAATGCCTTCACAGATGGCTGCTAAATTCTTGCTATGTTTGTCAGATCTGCTGGCCTCTTTCAAGAATCCAGCTACACCCTCATCGTGTTTACGAAACTGAGCAGTCACATAACTCATCCTACATAACAGAGGTGGAGATACAGAAGACAACAAACCATAGAAGAATAATTAGCATTCATTAAACCTTGGTTTTCTTCCCTGTTCTGAATCAGGTTTTTTTTCTTTTTTAACCCTAGCCATGAGATCAGCACAGCACATAACCTGGGATTATCTAATTGGAAATTCCTAAATCCTGGTCATAGAGTTCATGCAGTTGGTAACAATCTAAGAGCCCCTCAAAGGCCACTGGTCCAGCTCATGTGCCTGGTGCAGGTGGCCTTGTGGCCCACACTGCAGGAGGCTTCAGCCACATGGATCAGAGGCCATGCAGGAAAGAAAGCCCTAACAAGCCTTGGTTACACAGTGCTGCATCCCTGAGGCAAGGAGTGGAACACACACATGTATGACTGCTTCCTTCCATTCTTACAGGAAAGACGTCTTAGGATATTTGCTTCTGAAACAATGAGACATGCAGACTGGAGCTTGAAAGAAAGATTTTCAAGAATAAGGGAACCTTCTCCCTTTTTTTATTGTCTAGACAATGTCAGTTCTGGTAATACCACAAACATTGCTCTGTTACTGAATATGAAGGCATTCCAACTCTGTTTTACTTCTTGTGAATATAATAGTTTATGACAATGAGCTATTTTTCCTTTAAGGAGAAAATGCAAATGGGAACAAAAGCCTTAAATAGGAAATGTTTAGATAATATGGCAAATGGCAGCAGTATTTGAACAACTAAAATATACACTCACATGCTCCTGTTTCATAGAATAAAAGATCTCTAATATATGTCAGGAGTGCCAAAATCACATTCACTTAGACTTGGAAGGATGCAGCTCAGTCAAACAATATAAACTGAATGTGGCATTTAACTGTTTAAGAACAGCTTCAGTCAGTTTTCCCTTTCCTTTCTCAGGCAGAAGACAAATAGGACTTAGTATCAGGAGAAATAACATATAAAACCAGCATAAAGTTATCATCTTAAAATTTAGTTATTTTCTTCTTGAAACAAAAAGAAAGAAAAAATATGACATCAGAGGTTTTTTAAAAGGAATAAACATTTCATTAATAAAAATGTTACTTTGCCAAAAAGAGAGAAAAGATATTCCAGATTTTCTTTTCAGTAAGTCAAACATTTGTATTAAATAAAAATGGCTTAAAATATTCAAAACAAATTTTCATGGTAAAATGAAGAGAGAGAAGCAACAGGTTTCAAAAGACATGTAGTGAACCATGAAACTTGAATGTCAGCAGTTACATACAAAGACAAGTTTATACAATTAGCATAAAATTGAAACATTATTAGAAGAATCAAGAGCTCCTATCAGCAAATGACCTACTGTACTTTCCTTGGAAAAAATTTGTATCATAGCCCGCCTTAAAAGGCTTTATCTTAAAAAAAAACTCAAAACAATCTTTTCACTATAATTTATAAGCCTGTGTAGAGGTCTATACCATCTACTGCTACAACCAGACTACTTTCAGCATTTATATTAGACTAGGTATTTCTAGCTCACACTTTATGAAGAAAAACTGCCATAAATATCTCTCTAGACACCAAAACGCTCAACTTACTAGAATTCAGTGAAGATACTGTAGTCTAATAAAATAGGAGCTAAAAAAAAAACATGTTAAGGCTTGTTTTTGAAAGAGGTGCATGAAAACAATATTTCTCTGTTTCAGATAAAATACAATATTGTTAAGAAAACCCTTTTAAGATATATAAATTATTTCACTATTTCATTAATCAATAAACTACGTTTTCTCTTATGGAACTAATCTTAGATGGTATCCATGTCATAAAATAGCAGTTTCTTTATGAACAACTTTTTGCCTAATGTCTCTTCAAATGCAGATCAATATGCAGAAAAATGATCTAAAAATCACATTTCCTTTTATGAACTGCTATGAAAAAAAGGTGTAAAAGACTTTGGACATAGAAAGGTATTTGGACAGTTACTGAAAGATTAAAACCAACAGAACAAAGTACAAAAATACGTGGGGAAAATCTGAAAAGGAAATAATACCCAGCTGGTATATATATAGTGGGAGAAATGGGCTGAGCTTTAAAGGAGATGGGCTCTCAGTTGCCACAGACCTTGGTGCCAAAGCACAAAAGACAGTGCTGAAAGTCATGTAAGCACACTGCAATTATTGCTGCTTCTGGAGGGAAGAGGTACGAACAGAAAGAGGACATTTAGTGCAGGAAAAGCTCAGGGTGGCAAAGATCAGGTAATTTGCAGAAGTTGTTCAGAATCACCTGCAGAAACTCCTTTCTGAAGTACTCTTTGTTATCAACTAGCTCGCTTTAGAGGAATGTAGTTTGCTTCCTCGGGAAGAAACACTTAAGCTACAGCTTCCTGAAAGGTGGTTGTAGTCAAGTAGGGGTTGGTCTCTTTCTCCAGGCAGCAACTGACAGAACCAGAGGACAGAATCTCAAGCTGCATCAGGGGAAGTAGAGGTTGGATATATGGATAAAGTTTTTTGCGGAAAGAGTCATAAAGTTCTGGAATGGCCTGCCCAGGGAGGTGGTGGAGTCACCATCCCTGGATGTATTTTAAAAAAAGACTGGATATGGCACTCAATGCCATGGTTTAGTTGAGGTGTTGGGGCATGGGTTGGACCCGATGATCTTGAAGGTCTCTTCCAACCTAGTCATTCTGTATCTTAATGTCTTTCCTGTCCTGCAAGACAGAGAGCATCAGAAAATGGCATCCAAGGGGGAGTCAGCAGAGATTCTGGCGCCTCTTTGGACTCTTGCTTATTCTGAATATATCTTTAGAATTGGGAATACTACTGTCACTTAAAAAAAAATAAATAAATCCAACCAAAACCTAACCAAACAAAACCCAAACAGAACTGATACAGTTTTTATAATTTGTGACCAAAGATCAAATAGGGCTTAACAAGTTCTTTATATTTAATCCTTTACAAAAAATCATGATTGTATTGACTGACTATACCATACCCAATTGTTTGTGGCCCTAAAACTTCCCTTACTGATAAAATATTACAGGAAACTGCCCCTTGGAACTAGCCCCTTGTCACAGCTCAAGAGGAAAACCCTGGGAGAAAATAAGGTGTTATATGTTTAAGTTAAAAATACATACAAATGTAAACATTTATATCCTCACAGAGAGAAGAAATTTAAGGATCAGAGCTCATACTTCAGTTGATGCCATGACAGAAACCAGAGATGAAAGCCTGCCCTTCCGTTTGATCTCCAAATGAGTAAAAACCATGAGATACTTATGGCAAATACTCTTCTAATACCTGCTATTAGATGGAGCCACAGCATCAACACATCCAAACCCCCTCCTTGAATGTGTGTCATTAGAAACATTATACCTGAAATATAGTCATTACAGAGTATTGCCAGATTCTGGTGAATTGTAAAAGTTAAAAGGCAACATAATTTCTAGGGTTATTTTTGCGTTCATACCAACTTTATAGCATGTAACAGAACACAAGGATGAATCAAAGCATAGTTTGCCAATCCTGCCCATCTCCTTTATTTTTTCCTTAGTGCTGTCTTTGTCCATCTACTTCACCATCCACAGACAGTGGCCCTCTGATTGCAAAGAGTGTCCCTGGGGGACAGAGCAGTACGGTTTTAACTGCACCATAAAGATCTGGTTTTTAGCAAATAAAAATCTATTTTTCTTTCCTTTGCTTCTTTGGACACCTGGAGAGCTATGATGTTTCTGGCAAGGTTGAAAACTCATAAGTAAAAGGGGAAAAAAAAATTAGGGTGAGAAAGTAAAAGAGCTACAAGGATCTTATTTCAGAAGAGGAATTGGGGGGATCTGAGAAGAAAGTACATTACCTTCATAGCTCAGAGACAGCTCTTCAGCTGTGCACACCACAGATATTATTCAAGTTTGAACAGTTTCACCTAGGTTTACATCTTCCAGCCTTCATTGTGGTGCTCTGTAAGTCACATTTTTTTTCTTCAGGTCAAACCACAGACCATGCAAGTCTTTTAAAGTTCCTGTTCTTTAGAAATAAGCCCTAAGGCAACCTTTTCTCTTACCACAGCATCTTCAGATCAGAAAAATGCCCATACTATCTGCAGAGACTTCCTGGTGGAGGCTATGAACAGTACAGAGAGAGTAAAAGACCTGCTAGGACAACCACTGCAGGCTGGGCAAGACAGAGATAGGTGCTATTGGAAGAGGTGGGTCTCAGATCACAACTATTACTCACACAATAGGAAAACCAGCCTTATTACTAAATGATTTTGATTTTTTATAGATGAGTTGGCTTTATGTGTGAAACAACAAAGCCTGGATTTTTTTTTTAATCAAGTCCACACATAGAAGACCTGATAACAACAAATCAGGAACCTAATTTTCACAAAATATCAGTGAAACTTTAAGATTATAAAATTAGTAAGATTGAAAAAAAATACCAGCTATTTATAAATCTGGAAAATTTATTAGCCATAAAGTGGCTAGTGCCAGCTAGTTGTGCCCTTGCCTCAAGGACTGAACCAAGTGGAAAACACAAGCTCTAGTACAAAATCTAGTTATTTCATGTCTGTTCTAACAGGAAGCTGCTTTTATTTCATCTGAAGAAGGTAGCTTTGATGAAGAGTAATTTTGGCAACAGGAAGCTACAGGGCCCTGTTCTGACATGGTAATATCCAAGAGATAACTAGGTTTTCTCTGTTAGCTCTGCAGTTCTTAGGCAGGAGGTATGTTTTGGTATGATGTTGTAAGAGCCCGTCTGAAGCCCCTTGTTCTCCATTCTGCCTTCCAATTGCCACGAGAAAGAATCCCTTCCCCCACTGCAGTTCCGGCTTAGAACAGGACACAGTGCAGGTGGAACCACTGAACCATCATGCTAGCTGTTCCGAACAAGGCCTGGCAAGAACTTGGCAAGGACTTGGCAAGGACTTGGCAAAGACCTGACATGGACCCAGCACGGGACAGCCTGATGCGCGGCCTGCTTCTAATCTCCGTTCTTAAGCCGAATGAACTTTTGGGGTGACTCCCGTGGTCCTTCATTGAAGACCCCTCATCTGCCTCGTTACCACTGTGACAAACAAAGAATGAGAACCCTCCTCCCAAGGACTGAGACCGAGACCCGTACTATAGGGAGGAGGGGAATTTGGTGGTCTGACCACGAATGACATGACCTGTCTCCCTTCAGTAATTTCAATGGACTTCGTCTTGCTTTGGTGGTTTCTGTGGACTCACCTGTGGATTCTGTGGATTACAATGGACTTTCATTGTTACACTTGTTCCCCCCTCTTTCCTCTGTGGACTATAACTGGACCCCCGAGTCGACCAGAACTTCGGAGACTCCCCCGACACGACAGACGGATCCCCATCGTCCGGACCACTGAGGATCTCGCCTGTGTTGGTAGCTATTCCCATCCCCCTCTTCTCTCTCTCTCTATCCTTTTATCTCCTTTCTGATCCCCACTATCGCATTTACTGTCTTGGCCCCTAATAAAGGTGCATTTGTTGTGATTAACTGATAGTCCCTTGTTGTTTGCCTTTTTGCACTTTTGGGATCGGTGAAAAGAACCATCACAACACCCCGCAATAAGCGGATTGTGACAGATGTGATTAAAGAAGTGTGCAGTAGTCTAAGGAGTACCAGTTCATGGTTTTTTTTGGCAAGGGACCGACTTCTTAGGCAATTCTTAACAATGACCATAAACACTCTGTTAAATGACATCCTTTGAGCAACATTAATAATTTCCTGTGTATGTGCACATAGCATTAATGGCAAGATCCATACTGATGGATTACACGATGCATGTGCACATATTCAGTCTTACCTTCTAGGCTTGGAGTCTGGCAAAAATGGGAGCTGCCAACCACTACATAATGTTGAGTTCAGTACTCCAGCAAAACCCAGATATTTTAATGAAAAAAGCTTATCTTTAATTTAAAATACAGCATAATATTATGTGTTTTTATTAGTACAGTTAAGACTCTTTTCTGCCTTGGAGTAAATCTAAAAATAACCTGATTAGGCACTGTCAAAAAAGAAAAACAATAAACATCCATCAATTTATGAACTAGTGAGAATGATTCGACATTCCACCTTTCCAGCTGGCAAGGTCCTACAAATGCTAAATAACAGCTATGGACCTCTCTGAGGAAAGCATAGGTCTATGACTACTGAATTCAAGTCAGCTGCACATAACCAGCTGCCTTCTGAATCACACTGTTATAAACGCCAATCACTTGTTTTAAAAATTTATAAAACTTTACTAAAAATAAAATGAAAAAAAAATAATACAAGTATAGTAATAAAGATTAAACAATTAGAGTTAGGACAATTAAAGAGACAATAACAGCAAAAAGTTACAGCCCGGGCTGGGTACCTCTCTCTGGACAAAAGTGAGCCAGGAGAAGGACCCCGATAAAAAAGAATTCCCTCCTTAAGAGGGGTAACCTGTTGCATACACAAATCACTTCATGAATATGCATATATTTATTTAAAACAAGAAGTTCGTCCGGTACTTGTTGAGAAATTCCTGTTAATCCCAGGCGCATTGAAGTCTAAGTCGAGTTTGGAGAAGTTCGGTTTTTTGTTGATAAGGAAAGCCATAAATTCCTCTCCTCTGGAAGATTTAGGGGTTTTTGTAATTGTTATCTCTGTGTGAAGAATTTCTTGATTATCTTCTTCTTCTCTTGAGCAAAAAGAATACCACACACACATATTTTCTATTTTAACTACTGAAGCTTAATTTCAATTACAAAACTACATTTACTATATTATTAAAATGTTACTACAGCATAACTTTCCAACCTAGCATAATACATATCGTAAATATCTGCGTAGAGCCATACATTCTGCATTTTTCACAACACTGTGTGTGTCACTACACTGTTTATTATCCAGCCAACAACCAGTGCATCCCAGCAACTGAAGAACCAGGATCTGGGGGCAGTATACTTTTCATACACATCCCTCAACAACACAGCTCAGCACAAGTGTCAAATACAAAACTCAAAACTATTTTCTTCTGATTAAAGAAAAAGCGAGCCCACCATGGGCAGCATTATTAGGTGTCCTGGTGTGTTTTGTGTTGGGTGACTTTTCCTGAGGAAAAGCAATGGAAAGGGAGTGCCCGGCTTAAGAGAGGGCAGCGGTACTTGAGCACCTGAGCATTCATCTCTGTTAGTAAAACCTGGCACCAGAGTTTAAGCCCCGCAGCCACCTTTGGGCGCTCTCTTAGGTTCGCAGGCAGGCTGCACGGCAGCAGTCAGGTCTGAGCAGCACGAAGAAATCCCACCCTTCTTCCTCTCGGCCGAGAGTGAAAAGCCAGCTCCCGGCCCCAGCCGGCGGGTGCCAGAACTGCCTCGCCGCCCCAGCTGGAAGGAAGGCCCCGGGGCGCGGCGGCCCGGCCCCGGGGCGGTGCCGCCCTTGCCGCCACGGGAGCGGCTGCGGCGGCTCTGGGCGCGGCTGGCGGGTAGCGCGTGGTGTGTGTGTGTCTGTCTGTCTGTCTGTGAGGCGGTGTGTGGGGCGGGCAGCCATGCGGCGCTGGAGGCTCCTTCTCTTGTCGGTGCTCCTCGCCGTCCTGGTCTCCGTCAGAGGTGAGGAGGGGCGGGAGCTGAGGAGCGGTCCTGCCGCGGCTCGGGGAGGCAGCGCTCGGCCCCCGCCCCAGGGCTCGGGGCCGGGGAGCGCTGCCGCTCGCACGGAGCCGGGGCAGCAGTGCGGGTCTGCGAAGCAGTCCCGGGAGGGAGCCGGGCGGGTCCTGGCTGGCCGTGTCTCATAGACCGGGGAAACAGCGCTCTCCCCCTCCAGGCTTTTTTTTTTTTCTCCCCCTCTTCTTTCTTTTCATTTAACTCGCTGGAAAAGTATTCCTGAGTTTTCTGCCCGCCTTCCGCACTGGAAACTGACTAAGCAGTCAGTTATCATCTGCGGTCCTCGCCCCAGAAGGGCCCTTGGGTGCGGGGTGGTCCTCGAAGGGGGTTTCGGCTCCTGGGGAGCTCGGCTGGAGCGCGGCTTCCATTTTAGGCAAGAAAGCGGAGTCACGGCAGTCCCAGGGCATCGGATAGCTGCTCACCAGAAAGTCTGCCGTCACACGACAGCCTTTAAAAATAATTATGGCAAAACCGCGCGGTGAAACACACTGGGATGTTTTCTGAGAAGCTTCTCCTTGCTTCAGTATGTATCAGGGGCAGTCTTCCTGCACCCTGATCAAAAAGGTCTGTGTGTAATAGCACAAGGTATTTGGTAAAAAGAAACATTTTGGGGTGGAGAAAGCAGTAAAGCCCCCAGTAGGAAGGTGTTTTTTCCAGGCAGAGGACTGCTGAACTGGAGTATGCAGTCCAAACTGTAGTTTCCCATTCATACGACTTGTTTTAAGACATTTCTTTCTTCATTTATTATGTTAATAAGCATACTTGTTACTATGCCTAGGTTTTTGGTTTTGTTTTTTTTTTCAAGTACTTCATGAAAGCAACACCTTAAGTCTTAACCATCTACCTCTTCACTGTAAAAGAGAAGGAAAAATGCATGTTCTTAACGTTGATTGGAAGCTGTAGATAGTGCACACGTGGTGCCAGATAAGCAGTTTGACAGCAAGGCTGCTTGAATTCAGTTCTGCTGTGGCCCTTTTGTGGTCTTGATTTGCAGGTTGGAAAAAAGTGTAGTTTTATAAGAACCGCCTTTAAAACTGACAGATGACTCAGGCTACATTTATCATCTTACTACTTGTGTGGAAAATTTCCTCCTCTACTTCTGCAAGCAGTCCTCATGGTCGTGGACAGCAGGATCTTTGCTGTGGTTCTCTTAACGTGTGGAAGTATTTGGGGCCACTGAGAAACAGTGTCTTCCTATACTTCACCAAGAAGTGTGGAGATGAAAAGAGATGTCTGGATTATGCTTTACCGGAGGGAAGGTGCACAACTGTCTCTAAGGGTTTTGTTTTGAATTTTGAGGAAAATTATACTACTACTAAAAGCAATCTAAAAGCTTGCTTTAGAAAGCTAGTGAATTTATATGAGTATTGGTTAATGTCAATAATGCAAACCGAGAAGATAGGTTATAATTAGTTTGGACACTTTTTCCTTAAACAAAATATGTAAGAATTTGAGAACTGCAGAGAATGTCAGCCTGGAGAGGGTGGGGCCCTCCAGGGGAATTTCAGATTTGTGCTTATGCCATCTTAAATGACAGAAGCAAATCCTGAATCACATGCTTTTGAAAAACTTAGTTTCACTGTTGGTGGGCTGTCTGTAGTCTGAACTGCTATAGAAAGTTAAGGATCTTGCTTTATCAGCAGCTCAGCTGTCATGCAATTCTGTGGAGTTGACTGTTTTCACTGGGGGACTGCCTGCTTTCATAATTCAAGCAGAAGAATCTGTGCTCTGGACTGATAACTTCTTACGGGATCATCCGTTTTAGGCACAGGAAAGTTGTTAGTGTTAAATCAATATTCAACATATCAACAAGGGTTTGATTGTATTATTAAGCAACGGTCAGCTGTGTTATTTGAGCTTGCTTAGAGAAAAAGCTCACAATTTTAACCTCAAAGCTGCTGTTCAAGTATTTTCCTGTGTGCCAAGAATGTACTCTGCCATTCTGGCAAAGCTGGAATTTAGATACCTTTGGGGCTGTATCCACCGGAAGGTTAAATGTGGGTTTTTATATCACCAGTTTCTATAGGCAGTCTGACAGCTTGCCCCTGCTGAGGACCGGGATCTCTGTTTCTCTTCCTTTTTTTCTTGGTGTGGTGCCCATCGAGGCCTGCACTGAGATCATTCAGCTTGGTAAATCAGCAAATGACTAATGTGCATTGAGTTTGCTCTGCGGAGTGTTTGATGGGAGTTCCTGCCAGCACAAGGGAGTGGCAGGGCCTAGCACCGGAGAGTGGCACTGAGGTGGGGACAGGGAGGAAAGGGTAAGAGGCTTCCTGCTGTGGCTGGCTGTGAGGTGAGACCAACTTAGCCATCTTATACCTGCGAAATCATAAGGTTAGCCCTGTGTCTAATTTTAGGCCTGTGGTTTTCAAAATACAGTGCAGAAAAAAAAAAAAAAAGCATTAGGCAGCATGACTTCTGTACAATGTGTATTAAGACCACAGCAGATGAAGAATCAAACAGAAAAAAGCCTTGCATGATACTCCACACATGAACTTGATGATCTTAGAGGTCTGTACCAAGCTCAGTGATTCTCTGTGATTCTGTGCATGATGAGCAGCAAGAAACAGCTGCATTCAGACACAAGGCTCAAAAGTCCCCCATATTCTACTGCAGAAAGATCAAAGCATGAAAAGCTGTCTGCTTACTATGGACCTGGAGTTTGGACTGGGATATATGGTTTAAGTATCTGTTGAAAGAATTGGGTAGAGCTTGTTGATTGAAGCACAATTGCCAAAAGGACACTCAGAGGTGAGCAAAATACAGGCTGGAAAATGATGTACCTGTGTTGTAAGATCAGTAGCCTGGGGTGAAGTTCAGGTGGAGATCCCTTCTTTCTAAGACCTCTGTAATTACAGAGTCCTGAGCAAGTGAAGGAAGCACTTGTGCTCCTGACTTCTTGCTGAGGCAAGTCAGTGTTGAGAGAGATGACTGGTTGGGTGGAAGATGGTGAAATGATCCTGTCTCTAATCCAGCCGATGGAGCTTTCAGCTAGGACAGGGAGGTGCTGTAGGGACTCCTGGAGACTGAGCTCTGCTTTGTGGGCTCTGGAGTTGTTTGCCTTTTAAATCTGATTTTAAAAACCTAAACAAAACCAATAATAAGCCAACAAGCCCCAAAGTTTTCATTGGAAAAATTTCAGGAGCAGTGCTAGAATGCATACATGTCAGCATCAACTTTAAAAATGCAGCACTTGTTTCTCCATCTATTTTCTCTAATGAGAAATGGCTAATAATTTTATGTAGTGTTATATAAAATGGCCACTGCACTGTCATATCAAAATTATGTCACTGCAACAATCCATAAGCTTTCCTTAAGCTGTAGCTGTTAGTTACAGTGATTTAGCTTGGCAAGAGCTAAGTGTGACTCAGCCTACTGCCATCTAGCCAAGACCAATTTCAATATTTTCCTGATGTTAACTCTGGTTCATATGATTGGGTCGGCTGTGCTTGAGACTCTTTCCTGCTTTAACTCTTGCTGTCTTGAACTTCCCACTGAAATGACCTTGCATTTCATCAGGTGTCAGCTGTGCTAGAAAATGCAGTGATAGTAGTAGTCATTGGTTAAGATCATTTTGACAGCATTCCAATTTTTTGTAGCCTTCTGCAAACTGCTTTTGCATGCTCTGGCACAGGAACCTGCTCTTCAGAGTCTAGTAAAAATGTTTTGAAAGTTACGAACAAAACAGTTTCAACTCATGGAACTTATACTTAGATTAGCTTTCTGTCAGTTAAAGGCAAACTTCTAATCATGAGTTTGAGAATAGAGAGAAAAAAAATTAATCCATCGAACCCTAAAGGCCCTCCCTCTTCCCTACTTTAATTTTAAGCCCAAACAACCCTGTCCACTCTATGTCAGGTTCCCTGGTTTTCACTGCAGGTTGTGTTCAGCCCATCTTCTGCTCCTTTGCTGGGGTAACATGCAGAGCCAGAAGGTTGTAATGAGTTTAGTGGTGTCTTTCTGCTACTCCTTCATGCTTCATGCTGATCTTCCTCTGCTCCTCTTTGCTTTTCAGTGTCCTACTCTCTATGAGGATCACTTATGGTCCCTCAGGGCTGTCACTGTTCTGTTGTGAGTCGCCACACTCCCTCAGGGGTGTCTTTGCCACAGTACCTCCAGGAGGTCTCCTGCTGGCATGGAACCTCTACAGCCCAGAGAACATCTGCAGCCACATGTTCCCTCTCCAGTCTCCCTCTGTGAGTCTCTCAAACCACGTGTTCCTGTGTCTCCTGTCTCTGCTGTCTGACTCTTTTTGTCTGCTCCAGCACGAATACTCTGTGCTCCTGAGACCAGTAGAAGGTTTGGTGTTGTTGGAGTTTGGGATCTTTCCAGTTGCTTCTTTCTCTCATGGAATTTTGTCATCTGTCACTAAGAAACTATGACTGATACTTAGGAGAGATGAAAGAAGTTTCCACAGGAAGGGTGTAGCTGGCCACTCTCTTAGCTGGGGCATTTCTCTTGGAGGGGCAGAGATACCATGAGAATTGGGCTGGGGAAAAAGGGGGCTAGGGTGGTTCCCAGCTCTCTTGCTCTCTCGAGTTTGGAGGAGGATGGTGGAGCTGCTGTTTGGTGGGGGAATTCGCTGCCAGAGCCCAGCCCTGTCCTGTTTTCTCATGCCATGGGTGAGCCTTTGCTCATGAGAGCAGCCATTGAACTGGGACCTTATTGGCACCCTGCCTCACTGCAAAGGACCCTTGCCATCTGCTCCGGTGCCTCAGGGGGAAAAAAATGATATCCCAACCCTCTGTCCCCTTTCCTAGAGGGTGTCTCCCTGGCTGCATGCAGCAGCTGCTGCGGAGGAGCCTGGCTGCCGCTGCCCAGCCCTGCTGCTTTCTGCTGCTGCCTTGGGCTTTTTGACTGCACTCTAACTCACACCCCCTGCCTGCTGGGACACCCCATGGCCCCTGCGACAGCTGCTGATTAACATGACTCCAGTCTTTGAGCCACTTATGGACTACATTAGTGATCATTCAGGAGGCTGTGTACATGTATTCTCAGGGCTACTGGGGCTCCCAAGCATGTTCTAAGGCTAACATAGGCCATTACTTCTGCAAATTCATGGCAGCCTCTTCAGCATATAACTTGTCGTGTGCTGGGGCATTTTATAGCCTGACGAGTTCAGCCTTCATGTTTATTTGCTAGCTTCAGACTAAATCAGTTCAGGTTGGGGAAGGACAAAGATTACATGGTGCCCATTACTTAGTAGTGCTTTGAAGGTTTGTCCTTCAATCAGTATATCAGCAATACTGTGGGAAAATTCTCCAGAGATGTTGTCTTGAACCTTTGTGGATGGTGCCACGGAAGATGGTAGGGCTGCATTTCTACCCTTTGCAACAGCCAGTTCTGCATATGTTGCACACCATTCCAGGTGAAGGTGGACCCAAAGCTAGTGTTTGAAAGGTTGCTTGGTATCATACAAGGTAGTTTTAGTTTATTTTTCATTTAAAAAGAACAATTTCTCTATATGTTTGTAAATTCTAGTCTGGGAAAGATTTCCCAGCTTGGTGCAAAAATTGTTGCTCCTTCCACAGGTGCAGTTTTCACTTGTTGAAAATAAATGCAGTGATAGTCATCACAAATTCCTTTTAAACTGGTTTAGTCTCTACATTTGATGTGACTGTGATGCCCAGAACAATAAGATCCAGAAGATTCTTTTAGAAAGAATTCCAAATGTCATAAGGCACATTCCTGTGAAAGTCCAAGAACTTAGGTTTTTGTGGTGTAAGGCCTGTTTACAGTAATGTTTCTAAATACCGAACAAGTTTTTTAAATGCAGAACAGGGCCTTTAAAATATATAGTTGACATGTCAAATGCAGGAGTAATTCAAACATGTTTTGGGAAACAGATCATTTTGAAAGAAAGCATTTAGATTTTAAGTCAGGTCTGATCACACAACATCATTGGCTGCATAACAAATGCATTTGGTTTGCTCCGTGCACATTTCAGTCACTTGTAAGGTGTCCACATGCTATAAACATCTAAAAATGGCATCCTTAACAGTACTTGTAAAAGGAGGGCCTCTTGACTGGAGCAATGGTTAGTTAAATGCAGATGTTAGTTCTGCTCTACTTTTCTTGTAGCTTGCTTCCTGTAAAACTCCCACTGGATCTCTTCTTTCTCTCAAATGTTTCACAGGAAATGGTATTCATTTGTTGATGTGAGTAAAGTATCCACAAAGCTCATTCTACTCTGAGCCCAAGAGTTTTAATCATGGTAAAGTCAAACTTTTTTTTTAGGCTAGCAGTCATTCTTTCATTGGTTAAAAGTTAAACTCAGTATACAAGTTAATCTTTCCATGAAATAGAAGTTCTTTTTGATTAAACACCCATCAATTTAATTGGTAAAAATCTTATTTTAATTTTCAAGCTGTCTTTGCATGCTTTTTTGCTTAACCACAGAAAAATGTTGCTTGTATATTTTCTGTTAGTTAAGAAATGTAACATTCTGAGGATAACATAAAATGAAAATATTTGAAACTCTGATATTTCCAGGAAAACAAATTCAAGCAATATTGGTAGGATTACTGTTTTTATAACTGACACAGAAAGGTTACACTCTAAACTTTCTGTTTCTGGAAAAAGTGCAGTTAGTGTTTAGATTTATATTTTATTTTGTTCTCTGTGATTTGGAGGAGAATGTGAAGAGGAAAGGGACTAGTGGTGATAGTAGCAGTAGTAGGAGTGAGATGTGAATAAAAAGTGAGGCTGTTGTGTTGGGTAGTATATAGTGTTTATTAGAGCTGGTGCTATTGTTGGACAAACCAAACAGCTCTAGAGTCACACAAGTCCTTGTTAAATTTAGAAACAAGAAATTTCAGGATATGCTTTGGGGGAGGGGCTTGGAGAAGCCCATGCAGAAAGCTTTTTGATAAGGCTGTCTTTTTCTACATTTTATATCATTACATTCCAATCTGCTGATTCTTCCCTCATGTCCAGCTACCCATACTTGTCAGTATTTTTTCTCTTCAACACCAGAAATGCCTTCCTGCCTACTCTGTGATTCTCATTCCATCCTGGATGCCAGGCTTCTTGCAATTGGATCCCAAATTCAGTAGTTACTTCACCATCTATTCCCTGCTCTCTACTTTTCTAAATGTTGCAAATGGTTATTGAGACATCTCTTCTTCTCAGAGCCGTTGCTGTTTGTCTTAGCCAGCAAGTTTGCAATCTGATTTACCATATTCTTTTCCACCATTCTCACAAAAAATTCAGCTTTCCTTTTTTCTAATTTGGCCTTGTGGCTTTTCTTTGTATACTAAGCAGAGAAGTGCACCTTTTTTCCCCAAAATTCATGCAAGACTTGTGATTCTGAAGCTTGTGGCTGTAGTGAGCTGACAGCTTCTCTGCATCCTGATTTCTCCCTCTTTTTCTCTTTCCCCTTCCCTGTTGCTTCTACTCTTATCCCTTGGACATTGCCATTGTATCTTTGTCACTGGCTTCATTGCCAGTCCTATATCCTGGCACAGCTCCTTTAGCTTGCAGTTCTTACTTGTTCTGCATCCATTCCCACTGCTTTTCTGTGTTCTAGGAAATTATTACATTTCTAATAAATGAGTAAATTTATAGTGCAAACCGAAGTCTGGCATGTGTAATGGCAGCCTGCAGGTAATTAACACTGGAACATAAAATCTAATTTGGTTTTAGGAGGTGATACAGAATCAAAGTGAAGATTATGAAAATAATTCTTCGAGTGGCCATGGGAAATTCTTGTTAAAGGTTTTGTCTAAATATAACAGTAGTACTTTCACAAGATGCATTTGAACTGGAAATGCTTACAGTTCCACTGTGAATGCATTCCAGCTGTTTTTCTGGGCTCATGAACACACTGAAACTACTAAGAACACAACCTTGGTACAAAAGGGAAAACTTGGCATTTTTCCTCAAGTACTGAAGGATAGGAAGTTAAAAGGAAAATCTCTCAACCTTCTTTTAAATAAGAAGCAAACTTAAATCATGTTTCTGGCTTGTCATGTATTTGTGCCAACTCCTATGATTCAAATCATTGCAAACACTGTACTGAGTCTGGTTTTCTCAACCCACACCTTCCTCACAGGAAACCCTCATCATAAAACCCAAAGTCTTCCTCTTTCTTTTAGCACAAGAGGTTGTAGCTCTTTTCAAGTACACAGATTGAAAAGCCTGAAGAGTCTTTTTAGCCATAACTGAACACGCCACAATTAAAATAAAGAGTCTGGAAAAACAAAGTCAATTTTACAGTTCAGTTACTGTTTCTGGTTAGATTACAGATTTTGTTTGGACTTTACTATTAGTATACAAACTGTATTGAATTGCTAAGAATTGTGGTGAGGAAGGTAAAAGAAACAAGCTGTGAAATTGTCATCTTACAAGTATCAGCAGATGTAGGAGTTTACTTACTGTGAATTTTCATTTCAGTGTGCTGCTATAAAAATAGCAGTGTTGATCTGTCTCTGTAAGCATTGCAAATGTATATTTCAAATAAATTTTATTTTAAAGAAGGAATTTATAAATGAAGATCCAAGTTCCATGAATTTGTTCAACATAAATTATAATTATAAATTAGCTTTTAAAATTATAAATTTTCATTATAAATTAACTTAAAAATTATAATTTAACTTTTAATAATTATAATTTAACATTTTTCCTTAATCAGAGTGAGGATTATTTACCAGTCCAGCAGTTGAGGTTTTAGGACCAAAGCCTATGCTAATTATTATCCAATGTCTGCCAGATTACAAATTCTGGGTTCTTAGTACTTCCTCATTTCTTGTGCTAAAACTTTACCATATTTCATCTAATGCTGATTGCCCTAATCTTTTGGTCCCTGAACCAAGCTGCTAAGCTTTCTTTTTTTCCTCTGAGCCCTCCACCACTTGGTGATTACTCTTTCTTCCATTCCTTCCTGCCCCAATCCAAGAGTCCACCAGAGATGCAGAGTGTGAGGATGCAGACCAAACAAAATGCTGGTGTTTCCTGACTGTTTTTTGTGGAGTGAAACCTTTATTCCATCATCTTACACACTTCATTGCTTATAAAGTGTTTTACTGATTTGGGATGAGCAGAAAAAGCACACAAGCCCTTGAAGTCATGCCCCAGACATCACACAATTGCCCTGAATACATTTCTCCCTTTCTCTGTGCTGGACTGAGCAGGGTACTGAGTGCAGAAATGCCTGTAGAGGTTTGACTGCTTGTGATGTGGCCACTGTTTTGAGGGACATGCTTCAGGCCAAGAGGTTTCATGGATGTCAGTCAGAAAGATTCTTGTCAGGAACTGCTGAAGCTGTTGCTAGATGTTAGAGCAGAAAACCTCAAGGAGTAACGAGAGTCGTCAACTCTGGAAGAGGGAGAGGTGCTGACATACTGGCTTTGACCTTTGGAGGATGTTATGAAAATTTGCAACAGACCCTTGTGGACTGAGGAGGAGGGCTGCAAAATACAGAATTACAAGAGTAAATATCTGTGTGCATGAGGTACCCTAGGCAAATTGGGCTATCCTGAATGACCCATCTGTGAGGGCTCTTGTAGCTTTCAAATGTTGAATATAACACAATTTGACTAGTCACTGACACACCCACGGTACTGAATACTAATAATGGTAAAACTTTGGAAAGCACCTGTATTTCTTACTGCTTTGCAACTAATCCAGACAGTCTTGGAATCAGATTAACTTTATTTAATTATCTGTGATGCCAGCCAATACTGGGAGGGTTTCTAAGAGGTGTTGAGGGGTTAGGATGCTGACATGTTGGTTGCCCAGGCATATATTTTATTATCTCTAAACTTCTAGGAAATGAGTCAATATTTACAGGGCCGAGCTGTCCTTTGGTTTCTTTTACTTTAGTGTGATCAATACCAAAGTGTCCACTAAAATTCCACTACCACATTGCATTGTAATGTAAAATGTGAACTAATATACATTAACAAAGTTAATATACTTTCATGCTACAAAAACTGATTGATATAATAGTTAGGGAAGGAAACTTACATAACATGAATAAATGTGAGCCTTGTGGTCAGAATGCATCTGGTTATGGAAATTTAGGGTATGTGAGTAGTAGCTGCAAGACTTGTCAGCTTTGTGAAAGCCTAAAGTCCTGTCTCTTGAACAGCTTAAACTTTGAAGCTCTTGACTCTGAGCAACATGTAATTAAAGAATTTTGGTATCTTAGGCTTATAAGAAATGAATTACTGACATTTCTTATGCTGAGATAGAACTTCAAAAGAGTCTGAATGCAAAGCAGGTGCACAATGCCTTCCTGATCTTAGTGGGATTTGAGAACAGGTTTTCCTAAGACTGCTTCAGAGCTCCTGATCCAACCCCATGACCACGGAGGCAGTGGTGGAGGTCAGAGAGGTTCTTGGTCCATTGTGAGCCTCCCTAGATGAACAGAGATTACACTGAGACCTGGGAAGAGGGGCAGGGGTACTCCTTGCCTGCTCTAGGGGGTGAAGGACAGGGCTGGCTTTGCTCTGTTGGTGCAAGAGAAGGCAGTGGCAGCAGTGGCTCTGGGGCTGGCCTTGATGACATCAAGTAACTTCATGCACAGAGTGACCGCAGCGTGGTTTAGGGTTGCAGTGAGGAAAGGTGCCATGAACTGCTGCACATGGATGCAGACAAGCCCATGTTCTGTCTGCCAGCTGTGTGTTGCTTTAGTCCCTGAATTGACACAGAAGGTAACTTAATAATAATTAAAATGCTCACTAATTTTAGTAATGCATTTATGTTTGGTAAGGGCAAGTACATAGGTGAAATAGCAATAAGCACAGTATATGACACTTGTAGTCTTCAGTTGTGGTCATGCCCTCCTGACATTACAGGTAAGAAAAAAATAAACAAAAAATTCAAATAAATACATCCAATGATTTCTGATTGCTTGCCGTGTGGAATCAGTACCTTTGTTACATTTTGCAAAATGCTTTTCCTCTCCTTCTACTTCCCATCCCAGTGCCCCCAAAATTTGTCATTTTTTGGTGGAAGTGTCATGCTTCCATCACCCAAATATTCTTCTAGCAGCACTTGTTAGTGTAGCTTAGGTATCTGCTTACAAACTTCAGGAGACAGCAATGTATTTCAGTTCTCATTTATAAAAAGAATTGCAGACAGAGTGACTTACTTTATTTTTAGTTCTATGACTTTGCAGCACAAGGAGTATAGCCCAGTGGCTAGGATTGGCCCATGTCACAGAATCATAGGCTGTTGAAGCTGGGGCCCTTTTAGTCCTGCCTTCTGCTTCAGAAGGGTCAGCCACTGCAGGTTGCCCAGGACTGTAGTCAGCTGGGTTTTGCTTACTTTGAACATGGGGAGGTGGTACTTCTCTGCCTTGTGCTGTGGAATGTGAATATGACTAATCTAATACTGTAGCAGGAAGTATCTGAGAGCAGTGACAGGTCTTTGCACTCTTATTTGCTTACTTGGATCTCTTGAGTACCCTCTAGTTCTTCAGCTATTCAAAAACTACGTTTGCTTCTTTTCTTTTACCTACTGTTTCCCCCCATCTAAGACAAACTATGTTGGTTACTGGAGATGGCCTGGTGAAGATCTGTGTGGGAAATTCAGGATACCTGGACAACTGACCAGTATGATTAAGCAGAAGCTGCTTATTGTTTACATTATGCACTGTCATGGTTTGACACTGGTGCGATGCCAGCGCCCCCATGAAAATATAGTTTTTAAAATAATTGCTGTGAGATGTGATCAGGAACAGAGCAGAGCAGGCCCATCTTAGTAACAAAGAAAGAACTTTATTAAACTACTACTACTAGAAAAAACTACAAACACTAAATCCTGGATGAAGACTTTCTAAAACACCCCTCCTCCTCCCACCTAATTTTCTAAACAAACTCAACAATGAGACACCACCCAGGATCCTGATCAAGTTGCCACCCTTCAGATATTCGAATACTCAGTCTTTCAAGGGAGACAGGAGTCTCTCCTGTGCCACAGACCCCCCCCTGGAAACACAATTGACACCCTTGTGTCTCCATGCCACACATGGCAACCACTCAGAGAAAATCTGCCATGGTGACACTCTCCTTTCCATGTCACAGTGCTCTCACCACCGTGCATGGACAGACTGCTCATAGGGCTCCTTTAAGGATGCTTTGCCATGGACCAAAAGAGACAACAGTTCAGTTTCTCATTTTGGGACTACAGTCCCCCCCATTTTCCCCTGGGGCTGAGGGTCCAAGAACAGAGGTCTTCTGCTCCTCTTCTTCTTCCTTGAAGATAGAGGGCTTCTCCACACCTTCCCTCTACTCCTCTGCTGGTAATCACTGAAACAGGTCTCCTGGCACACCAACGCACCACCCTAAGTGCAGCTTCTGTTAGGAGAATTTGGTTCAGTCTATGGCTAACAAGAGAAGTCCAGCCACAAGCCACTCCATCATCTCCTTCCAACTCGAGAATTTCTTCTTCCATCATCTCGGATCCCAGACTGTCTCTCTTCTACTTCAAATCAAGGAGGAGCAATATTTTACAAAGCCTTCATTTCTCAGGAAAGGGTTAAAAGCTCAGACTCCTTGGACGGCTGATATCTCTGCCCAGCAGCCGACTCCCAAGGCCAAGGCTGGGCGCCTTCCCCCCCACTCCTTCTCCTCCGCGCCGGCAAAGTTACAGGTGCCATCCGGACTCTCTATCTCTTCCGTCTGGGGGGGGGAATGACAAAGACATCTCCGCTTCTCTCCACCCTTCCGTCCACAAGAGCTGGCTCGGTTCCAGTCCTTCTACCCCTCGGCTCACCTCGACCAGGCCTCATGGCTTCCCCTCCCCCACCCAGCCCCATGGCTGGGCAGGGGAGGTCTGCACAGCACCCTGACCGGAACCAAAGAGAGCGAGCTCTTGGGAGTTCTTGCTTTTAACCCCCTGTGTTCTCAGAGGCGTATCCCTATCTTCAGTGGTCATTTCAGGTGCCAATATCCAAACTTGACCACTGATTGGTTTGACCCAACTTCCTGAAAAAAAAAATCACTTCCATGTCAAACCACGACATGCACTTATTTATACATTCTAACTCTACTGCCTATGCTGATCACACATTTCTTACTGGTGCCTTTGATTGTCCATGTGTTCTGCATGCACTTCTCAGAATATGTGATTGGTTACAGCCCAGGTGGCTCGCAGCTCTCTGATACCTCCTTCCTGTGGTCTTGGAATTCTGTTTCTCAGCTTCTTCTTTCTTATTTTAGCACAGTTTATGTCTTAGTAATCTTGGTGAATTTCAGAGAACCCTGAGAAAATTCTGATAAGAACAGTTACAAGCGAAATGGCTGGTGCCCACTGTAGTCTAAGTGGTTCAGATACATTGCTACAGATCTGTCTCTTGAGATCCAGGTATTTGAGATACAGACATGAAAGGAAAATAGTGTAGACACTTCTGAAGTATTCTTGAATCTGCTCATGCCCCTAGGAGCAAGGAATACCTGCTTTATTGTTCTTCATATGCAATACAATATCTGCTTTATTTGTAAATATCTTTGTTTAGACTAAGCAAATGCTCATAAGCTTAGTTTCTCTGGGTGTTTCTTAAATCTGCAGGGAGTGAAGCATATTCTTGCTGACTTTTCCTTCTTGGACCCTGATAGTACCTTGTTCTCGTTCTGTAGCTTTATCTGTTGTTTTCTAATTACTTTTTTCCTGGAAACAGCTGAATCATACTCAGCTTTTCTCCTTTTAGACTAAGTCACTGAATTTCTACTTTAGTAGGAGCCACCCATACCAAAAATGGAGTGAGTACATTTATGAAAGCAATGGCTTTAAAGACATAGGAAGGTTTGTCATAAACAGTGGAGAAATGCCTTTTTTTTGCTGGGAAAGCTGACTTCCAGCACCTTAGAGGGCAGATTATTTTAATGAGTTCCATGAGCTAAGTTTTGACATTTTTTGCTATCTTATGTTGAAAAAGTAATGTATATGAGAAGCCTGATAATCTTGCTGCATGCTTGGAAAACAAATTTTGCTTTCAGAATAATAATTCCACTCAATAAAGTATGATTGTTTTTCTTTTATTGACTCTCAATTTTATTTATTCCTTCATGAAAGCATTTTTTACGTGAGCTTGGCAGTCAGCAATCTGATCATAAATTATTTCTCTGTGAAGCTCGTGTGCAAAATCACTTAAAATAGCAATGTCACTGAAAGCACACCCTTTTACAAAGGTTTCCTCCTCTTGAGGGAAACTGCTGCAGCTGAAGCCATTCTGAGTTCCTGGACTGAGTTTTATGCTAGCAGAGGGAAACTCTTCATATAGCCCCTTTTCTTCTCCAGGTAAAATTTCAGCTGCACTAAAGCATATGTGCTTGTTTTTCCATCTGCCTGGAGAGAAACAGGCATGACCTAAACACGTGTGACACGTTTGTGAAATATACACAAAGCAGTGTAATGTTCATTGTGTTAGTGCTGTACTTTAGCACTAACAGATGGTGTTACCAGTTGGTGATGGTCCCTCCTCTGGGTGCTACTCTGGTAGAGTGTTTTGAGGAGTGGACATTCTCAACGAATTCCTCTGCCTGCCCTCTTGGAGTTAGACTACCAAATTCTGATCAGGTCCTGTCCTAGGCATACATCCCAGAGGACTGTAGCCTGAGAGATGTATGTGCTTGAGAACACAAGCAAACTAGAATTCAGGTTTGAGGAACAGCTATGCAAATGCCTGTTAGCATTTCTTAGGAGTGCTTTGACCTTTTTTTGCCTGTTGGTACGGAGGTTTCTTGGTGTAGTGTAATCAAAGGAGTAACTTCAGAAGTAACTGGCATTTGTGTCTTAGCACCTGCTAATTTTACAGAGGTTTGTAAAATTATATTGCAAATTGATGTAGACTTCAGATAAATGACCTGCAAATATATTGCATTCTGTAGTTTCTTGTGATCTAACACACTTGAAATTAGCAATAAGAAATAAGGAATAATAAGTAAAATATCTTCTTGCTTTCTATTCAAGATATATACCTAATTATTTTATCCAGGAGATTTTAAATGTGCTTTGCTCATGCACCACAGTAAAGCCATCAATCACCTCTGTTTCCAAGAAAGGGCTTGTCAGAGACCATGTAGGTCTGTCTCCTGACTTGGCTGTGAGCAAGGTGGTTTTAGTTCAAGTGTTACAGTATGGGAATCACTTCTTAGAATTCAGATTTCAGTTTCTGCTGTAGTAGTTTAGTTGGCCAGAGTGCACAATTTTTTATTTCATTCCAGTTGCTTCTCTATTACAGAAAAAAAAAAAAATCTTACTCTCTTTTCTTGAAAACTAAGTATTATTAACGCAGTTACCTGAGAAGGAAAAGGGATTTCAATTTTTACCTCAGTTACAGCAAAATATGTCACCAAGTATATAAGTATCCATCATTCCTCATATTAGACTCGTGACTTGTCTTAACTTAGTCTGTCATGTAAGTGAAAGGTGCATTCTGCTTCTAGTTTGATTTTGATGTTTGTTTTTATTCCTCTCTTCAGACTTTGCAGTAGCTGGTTCTGATGCCTCTTTGGTGGTTACATTCTTAGGTGCTTTATGCAGATATCTTCTGAATTAAGGTAGTTTCTGTTCAGAAATAACAGCTGCTCTGGCTGGCTTGATCCTCGGTAGAAAAAGTCATCCAGCTTCTATGGGGCTGAAGCAGTATATTTAAATGTCTTTTTCTTGAATAGCTGATAGCTGCTTCCAGGCCTTTTTCTTATTCCATGCTTCAGTGAAAGTAGGGGTGTTAGAAACACCCCAAGCAGTTGTTTTAGCTATCCACTTATTTTACAAGCCTCTGCTGCTGAGATCACACCACTACATTTGTGGTGTGAAATCAGTTTGTGTCATGTATGTCTTGAGTTGGTGTGTTTGCAGTTGGCTGGGTAAGCAGCAGTAGCTCTAGCAACTGATTTGATACAGCAAGAAACAGTATTCTTCTTCCTAAGGATTGAAAACAGAATCTAATCTCCCTGTAGTGGAGACCCCATGCTGGTGCCAGCTGCATTTAGCTGTGTTTTAGGAAGTTGAAAAACTGCTCAAGATCATATGTGCTAATATCTTAACCACCTCCATACTGCTAACCCTAGTTAGAGGGAAAAGGTTTGGGTTAGGTTAAGGATTAGGGGGAAAGGGTTAGGGTTAAACCCATGAAAATTAATTTTTAATGTCAAGATATTAACTCCATTACATAATAGTTTTCATAATGGCCTTTGTGCTTCAAGGCTTTTCTTCACACTTGAATCTTGTATGCTCTCATGCATTGGAGCTGTCCTCCAGCTTATTTTGTGGTTCAGTGGAAAGAAGGGTCTGAAAGAAGATGCTGTGGATGGCACTAAGGAAACATGCAATAGCAGTGGCAAGAATAAAGTGCATTATTGGCTACAGGAATGTATGTTCCAAGCCTTCAGGTCATTTCTATAGATCCAATTTTTAGTGTGGTTCCTTTTTTTTTCTGAAAAGATGTATGGATAGTGACCTGGAGAAATAGAGAAGAATGTCTGTCTTCAACCCTGACTCAAAATATTCTTCTAGATTGACTCAGGAAGCAGAAAGCATACCTCAAGATCGATCACAGACATGTTTGTGACTTTATTAAATGTTGTGTTTGAGTAATAAAAAGCAGCGTCCTTATTGTTTCTTTTATCTTCTGCAGGCCAAGATGACTTCTCCTTAGGAGATGCACTTTTGGAAGGTAGGCAGTAAAATTGTGGCTGCTCTTTTGACTTGTTGATTTCTAAGTATTATTGCCTGACCAAGCATGACAACTTTGCCACATATGGTTTTTTTAAACCTCAGTGAAACAATTCAGCCACGTGTTTGTCCAGATGCTGACCACATAGAACTCAAATTTGTCTTATGAAGACTTAAAGATTTCTCTTTGAGGCAAATTTGATTTATAGATTTATTGCTGTATAGATTTGATCTTGTGCATTTTGATGTATAGACATTTACTTTGATTTGTCCTCTGTCCTTTGTGTAGCTTCTGAATAGTGTGTTAAATAGTATTTAATTATTTTTTCCCTAACCATACCTGACAGAAAATACAAAGAAGCCTCTTGTAACTCAGAAGACACCGTCATCAGATACAGGTGAGATCTAATTGGCTTGTAATGCCTTTTACTGTAAAATTAAGTGTCGTATACCTACCAATTTGAGATCCTGAATTTTTCAATTTAGTGACACACAGGGTTGTGATATTTCTATAAAAGAAAGCAGCTCCCTAACGGCAAAAGGATTTCTTCATTTTGGAATCTGCTCTCAGAGATGTGTTTTGTGATTTCACAAGCTTAAAAACCCTGTGAAAATGCCTTCCCTTGACTTTCAGTTTACATGTTTGGAGCTTGCTCACCTTGAGCAGGCCCTTGACAGGTCCCATCATCTCCAAAAGCAGCAAGTCGCTTGGCAGGTAATGCCTGGTAACTTTGTAGGGCTTTTCTGTGAGTCACTGATGAGTGAGCATGTCTTTCATTTGTGGAGAAAACGTTGTGAGGTCCATTTTGTTTAAAAAGTAGTCTAAATTTAGATTTTGCATTACATTTAAAACTTACCTTCTTTCTTTGTAGATGATTTGGACTTGTCCGATGCTCTTGATTTTGGTAAGTATCATATTTTCTTGGATACTGCTCAAATGTACCTGGTGCAATGTCTATCCATCCTTTACAACCTAAGTATAATATGCAACTGAGTTGATTAAGGTAGCAGACTGTCGATAAAAATACCTGCAGTCTAGTTGTGTTGGTTAATCTTAAGGTTCTGGCTCAAAAACACTGGAGGGATTCCAGTCATTTTTTAGCCAACTTCTACTTGTTTCATTGCTGTTTTTTCACTAGATGGCACTAACTCCATAAAGTATTACTTATGGAAGTAAATGTCAATTCCAAAGTAATCTCTCCCATTTGAAGAAGTATTTTTAGTAGCACAAGGAAACATTAATCTGTCATAAATAATTTGAAGGAAAGTACTTTTTCTAATGTGAAGGTTTTGACAAAACTGTACAGAGATAATTTATAAGATCTCTGATTTTCCTATTTTGTGGCGAGCCGAATGAAATGTCATTGTGGGGACCTAGTCTAGTTCTATTCTCTGTATTTTGTCTGTTTTTCAAGTGAGGTACCAGGCTTTGTATTTGGTTAAAACCTGGTAATTTTAAAAGAGAAAACAGCCAAGTAATCTATACCTGGTAGAAAAATTTAAAGAAACTCAGCCTTTGAAATCAGATGTGCAAGCTAAAATGTTGAATAAGACTTGAGTTTTTCTGTGTATGTTCCATCCTAGCAAGGATCTGACATGCTGGTTAATGTAGCAGGAAAGCCCTTATTGGCATTAAAACAGAGCATTTAGCTAAGATAACCAAAGAAATACAGCATTAGCTAATGAAAGGAAAATGACATGGGGAAGTTTTGATATCATGTTTTAGGTCAGATCATCTTTCAAGGTTACTCCGTGCTCTGCTTTTGGTTTCTTCACACTAGTAATTTTGCTCAGTTTATTCTCTTATTTGTCTACAGGTGATCCCAAACCACATCCTTCTACAAGTCCTAGAGACACTGGTAAGACTGATCTAACAGGAATTTCTGAACAGTAAAAGAGTATTTGTTAATCTCTCCTAGTCCCTTTGAACATTACTGTATTATAGTCTGGTTTTGTTATCTTAACATTTTCTATTTTTTTTTTCCCTAAATCTCTCTTCCGTGGTTAGATAACCCCAAGCAAGATCAACCTAAAGGCTCTGGTAAGGCTTCTAGTACAAACTCCTGGTTTTACTGTCTCAGTTACACTTCTAACAATTGATCCTTGTTAATTGCCTGCTAGGTATGTCAAGTGTGACATACATCAAACACTGAAGATTGAGAAAAAGTTGTCTTGCAAATAAGCTTTGCACCAGCTGGAAATTCCATAACAAACCTGTTGAGTCACTTTCACTTAAAAATAGGATGATGTGGGGAAGAAGCAGGATAGGACAGTGTTTGTGTGTGCCTGGGGCAGTGTTGTTCTTGGCTGCCTGTGGCGAGGCAACCATGTATTGAATTGCGTTCGTTCTTTCTTTACAAACTGAATCCCTTCTAGTCATGCTCAAAAGTAAGTAGCAACTGCCTATGATCTTTATTCTTAAAGGATCTAAATTAAAGGGAAAGCTCCAAGTTAAAGGGTCGCTTCTTTTTTTTATTTTATTTAAAGGCCTCATTAAGAAATACATCTATTTGTGTTTGAAAGATAGGTTTAAAATACATGTCCTTTGCTGCCTGTTCTGCTTTAGAGGTCCTCTCTGTCTTTGCCTAACCCAGAACAAAACAGATTCAGAAGGATGCAGATGTGATGATGCCATTATTCACAAACATGGTAGTAAACAGCCCTGGAATGCAAGCCTCAGTACTTGGTCTTTCACCTGATTTGCAGGAGACACTTGAATTTGATTCTTGCATGCCTCAGTGCAGTGCTTTTGGCACCCAACTAAAACATCCTCTGATGCAATACTTTTAGTTTTTCTGCCTGAAAAACTGATTTGCATTGTGTAAACTAAATATTCATTTGGCAGCAGAGGGAAGGAGAAGAAGGTGCCATGAGGGAGACAGGAGGGCTCCGTGAGGTAGGGTTCATTGGAAATGGAGAGGGACTACTTCAGTGTCCTGCAGTAAATCAGAGAAGGGAATTACATTTGGACTGTTTGAGACTTAGAGACCCAGCTCTGAAGAATCATTCACAGTTGCACCCTTGAAAGAAAATGGTCCTTTTCTGTCCACATTGTTTCTTTGCTGTCACAGGACAGTGAGATTTGGGCTATTAGAGTCAAGCAGCTTATAGGGCTCTTTGCTTGCTTAACCTGATTTGTGCAGTACTACCTGCTCTTGGACACTGACTTCTCTCAGTTGTTCAGGAAGTCCAGAGAAAGGAGTGCTGCTGTCAAACTCTGTAGTGCTGAGCTGAAGGGATGTGACATCGTGAGGGCTTTTAGAAGGTTAAATGTTCTGACTCTGGTACTGAGCCTAAAACCACCACAAATTCAGTTGAATGGTCTTGAGAAAAATTCCATGTTATTATATACCTTGGTGTGTCTTATTCACTGAACTTAAAATGTGGTAATGTTATTTTCATTATTTTATAGACAAATTTGATGATTCAGATCTATGGGATGGCAGTTCCCCAAGAGGAGGAAGTGATGGCAGTGGCAGCAATGGTAAGATAGCAGGTTGTGCTTCCTATTGTTTCTATGCCTACCTGAGCTTTTGATTAAAGCTTGCTCACAAGCTGGTTAGACATGCTCTAAATTGTAATGCATTTGGTTCTGGTATCTGAAACTTAAGAGCATACTTTCAAGTTCAAAAGTAATGTGTTCTGTCTCTGTCAAAAAGAAGCCCCACATATTTAAGGGGCTGGTCTAGAGCAAAAGTTTTCAGTGATTTTTTACTCATATGCTAAGAAAGATGGCTTCTACAACTGAAATGTGAATGCAGTACTTACTTCAAAATCCACCATGAACATAGTTTTTAAGGTCATCCAAGTGCTATTTTGGATCTTTTGTGACATACTCTTAGTTTCTTTTAGTTCTTGTAGGTAGGAGGCCTGGGAGTGGGCCAGAAGAGGGTCCACCTTATGTGCTCAAAGATTTCCTTTGTCCCACAGGATGAACTGATTTTACACTTCACGGTGATCCTTAGTCTTCTACTTCTTTAGTGATGGTAGTGAGGCAGGTGAGGAGGTGAGCAGTTGTGGATGCTCCATCCCTGGAAGTGTTCAAACCAGGTTGGATGGAGCTCTGAGCAACCTGGTCTAGTGGAAGGTGTCCCTGCCCATGGCAGAGGGTTTGAAGCTCAGTGATCCCTAAGGTCCCTTCACCACCATGTGATTCTATACTCTGAGCAGCGTAAAACCATTTCCTAGCTTGCCAAACATTTTTTGGTAATTTGCTATGTCTAATTAGTGCGTTACTGCAGTTTCACTATTTCCAGATCAGAATTAGTTTAAGTATCTTGGTGGGGTTTGGGATGTGCTAATGGTTACTGACTTCTCTGGAGAGTTATCCTGGCTGGAGACTACTGATGCCACTTTATGGGTAGCTTCCTCCTTCCAAGGTTCCTTTGGGGCAGTACTTCAAAACTGGAAGGGGCAAGAAACACCTGTGGAGACTTGTGTGGTGGTTGCATCTGTACAGGTTCCTGCCCTCAGTGGTACGAGTTGCACAGTGACAAATAGAGTTAGTATTTATAGAATTTCTGGCTTGCTTGTGAAGAGGATTGCAAAGGTATTTAGTAGATGAGGCTGGGATTTTAGGAAAAGATAATTGGTTCCATGGAAATACAGCTGAATATTACTCTGAAATTGTATGTGTTCTCTGTGGTGGTGCATAGGCTCATTAAACCAGATTTCACAAGCTTTATTAGCTGATCACTCAAGGCTGGAGTTGGCACCACACTGAGCCATGCTTTGAAAACAGAAAGTTTCAGTGCAGTTTAGCACTGTATGATTATAATAGATGGGTTTTAATTTTGCGTAATTAATTGACAGAATGTTTTTCAATTATGATATGAGTGTTCTTTAGACATATAAAATGTAATCTCTCCATTCACTTTTACAGAACGGAAGGGTCCAACTCCAAAAACTGGCCAAGACGAGGAGGGTAAATGCATTAATGTGTGTGTATGATGGTGTTTAGATGTATGAAGTTTGTTTTCTTGAGGTTTCTGTTTGCTAATCTTCTGCTAAAATGGTCACTATTGGGAGTGGGTTACAATTAAAAAGCTTTTGTGCAATCTGGAATTCTTATTTTTAAGCTTTGCTTCCATAGTCCTTTAACATTTCTATGTTACAAATGATTCCTAAGTGTTAAGGTCTCAGAGATGCTGGTGCAGTGATTGCATGCATACAAAGTAGATATGGATATGAAAGAGTTGCTTTTTTAATTAGTGCAACTTAAAACAGGCATGCTTAAGTTCTTTAACAGTGGGCATTGCTAAGAAATCAGTGGTTATAAAATGAAAGGATTCACTTTCCATTGTGCACAGAGTTGATTATTACAATTTCATGTAATTTCAGTTTAATGTTTTTTGGAAGTGTTCAGTGTTTACTTTGAGACAATACTTTGACGTGGCTTTCAGTTCTGGAAAATGTTTATAAACATCTTTGTTTTTTCAGCTTCTCAGGGAGCAATAGCTGGAATTATAAGTGCTGTGGGTGCTACAGTAGTTGCATCGGTAGCTAGTTTCATTGCTTACCAGAAGAAGAAACTCTGTTTCAAGCAAAGCGGTAAGAATTCCAAATCAGTTTTGTTTCCTGCTGTCTAAAGAGAAGCATTTTTATATTTATATGTGGACTATAAATTGATCCTATGCATAAGGTAGTTGTAATAACCCAGTGAATTTAGGTTCACAGGGAGTAAACTTTCTACTAGTCATCTAAGACTGATGAATTCCTTGCCAAAAACCATACTTTTCTGGCTAAAAATAAGCAGGAAAGACTGCAAAAAAAACTTAAAGAGAATCAAGTAAAGGTCGGGATAAGAGATTTTTCATGCTGAAAAATACTTTGTATTTTCTAATTTTGTAAATTTTGCCTTTATGTCTTCACAAGATGCTTGCCTACTTTCTAGTTTTTAACTTAGTCCAATATTCCTCCCCAAATTATTCTTCTGCAGTTATCTATTGCTTGCTTCCTTTCTACCTAAATAAGATATAACTTGGATCAGAGAACTTTGAGAGTACTGTGGATGATAGGATGATTGGTTTTGTCTATTTCAGTCTTTCTGACTGCATAGTGAAGGGATAGAGCAATCATTCAGCCAGGCGCTGCTGTTTTGTAATTTGGGAAGTTTGGAAACCTTCTATGTTAAAATTAATGTGCAGACAAAACAGGGCAACTCGAGTACTATCAGTAGCCCATTTTTTCACTGCTGTTTCTTCTCTCAAATTATCTCCATTTACCAAGAACCTCAAATAAAAGAAAATTTTAATGTTAAATATCTGGGTTTTTTCCCAGCAGATGAAGAGAATGTGAATATGGATAGCCACAGAGGAGCACAATCTGAGCCACCTGGTAAGACAAGAATCTAGATGGAAGATCAGCTCTTCACTGAGGATCCTATTAAATGCACTTTATTGACATCTAACATACTGGAGAAAATGAATTGTGCTGTTTTGTTTAAAAATAATTAACAGTTTTTTGCAGAATATGAGCTAACGGTGTGCCTAGGTAGCCAAGAAGGCCGGTGCTGATATTACTATCAGCAATAGTGTGGCCACCAGGACCAGGGCTGTGATTGTCCCCTTCTACTTGGCTCTGGTGAGGCCACATCTCAAGCACTGTGTCCAGTTCTGGGTCCCTCACTCCAAGACAGACGTTGAGGTGCTGCAGCCTGTCCAGAGAAGGGTAATTGATCTGGGGAAGAGTCTGTAGTGTTATGAGAAGTGACTGGGGGAGTTGGAGATGTTTAGCCTGGAGAAAAGAAGACTAGGCTCATCTTTTCACTCTCTACAGCCACCTGAAAGGAGGTTGTAGCCAGATGTGTCAGGCACTTCTCCTAAGTAACAAGTGATAGGACAAGAGGAAATGGCCTCAAACTTGGCCAGAGGAGGTTCAGATGGGATATTTGGAAAAATTTCTTCATTAAGAGGTTTGTCAAGCATTGGAACAGGCTGCTCAGAAGCTCCTCAGGAAAACAGAGGAGTTGTCATTCGTGGAGGAATTTAGAAGATATATAGACATGGCACATAGGGACCTGGTTTAGTGGTGGACTTGGCAGTCCTAGGGTAAGAGTTAAAATGGATGATATAAAATCATTTCCAACATAAATGGTTCTGTGAATCTATGATTTTACCATCTCAACAAAGTTAGAACTGAATCAAGCATTCAGTTCTGACAATATCACCACTTTTCCTGAGTTTTTTTATTGAACAGATTGGTTTATTGCCTTGAGAATGCGTTGAAATGTAGGAGCTTAGAGAAAGTGAAGAACTGAATTTTCTCTGCAAAAATGAAATTAAAGGCAATTGTGAAAACACAGGCCTGCTTCATCAGTGTGATGAATAACATTAGTTGGAAGTTTATTAGGGTATATTTTTTCTGATTAGAATCTGAAATGTTTTCTAATTATAAACTGATACAGAACACTGCAAGAATATATATAAAAAATCTGTGAGATGTTGACAGAGATGAAACTACACTGGAGGCAAAGAGGACTGAACTCACTAGCATGTTGTAATTAAAGCGTTCTCTATTGTGAACAGAGAATATTCTTATATGAAAGAACCATCACACAATTAATCTTTCTACAAAGGTGAGAGCTGTGGAAGGATCTCTTTTAAAGCAAAAAACACTGAGAACCTCACCTTAGATGTATGGTTGTGTAGGGGATTTGACTGATGGAGCAGATGATAAACTCCAGGAATCCATGGATAGAGCTGGAGGAAGTGGTATAGGTGAAAACTTGGCCTTCTAGCCTTTGTGGCTGGTCAACAACGGAAGAAGCATTCTAACCTCATGCTGAAGTTCATTAGTTTTGAAGTACTGAGTATCAAAATCTCAAAGCAGTGTATATTTGCAGTATGTTCTGTGAGTTTAATCTTAAACCTGAAGAACCATTTCTGGGATTTTTTAAAATTAAATAATTATGCCTTATTTCTCTCAGGTATTTAATCTGTTATAAACTTAGATCTGGTTCATTATCTTCTTTATAAAACTTTAAGCTATTAAATATATAAAACTCTCCAGTACAAAACATTTTATTGTGATTGGCTGTAAGGACTGAAGAGACTCAGTTATCCTCATTTCAGCTGTGCATTAGGGAAGCAAGCAGTATCATTCAAAGTCCTCTACCAAAGGGAGTTAAAATACGGGCTGTAGTTGGGTTATGCTAAATTTCTGGCCAAGATTCACCACAGCTCAAAAGTGAAATCCATCAGATGATGCATACCTTATTTTAACCAGTAAAGTCACACTTGGGATGTTATCAGATATGCTTACTTCTACCTACATATTAATGTCAGTCATATTATGTCCCAGATTTCATACCGCTGTTAAATTTTGCAGACAAGTGTGATCATGTGTTGAGCTCAGAGACTAGGCAGCCATGGTCATCATGGTGCTGCTCCTGATACTACTTGTGGGACTCAGCAGATGTTAGATCTGCTTCTGGTAATAGATATACCTACATGGCTTGCAGTTAGAAGCAGTGTCTCATTAAACCATGTCAAATGGCATAGCAGAATAGGTCTGTGTTGTTAAAATTTTATGTAAACCTATCTTTGACTTCCTGAACTTAGGGGCTTACTTTCAGTAGCTTACTTTTTGTATGAGCAGCCTGTTTGCATCTGCAAGAACTGCAAGCCTGAACTGAGTGCTGGGTTACACTGCAAATGTAGATAGCTTCCCTGTGTGTAGTAGGATGTGGTTATTTGAGTGAGAAAGCTGGAGTGTAATATCCCTTGCTATGCAGCCTATCGGCTTCACAGAATCAAGCCTCTGCTTTCCTAAATTTGCTGAAAGTTGTTGACTGCATAAACTGTTACATAGTAATGTATAACTTACATTGTATGCTAAGTGCATTGTATGCTAAGTGCATAGTGCACTAATCTTGAATTGTTTTTCACTTTTCAGTTCAGCGCACACTTCTGGAGAACTAAATTAAAGAAAGAGTGGTGAAGAACAGGTCTTTGGAACTGGATAAGCAACCTGCATTCTGCCAAAAAAAAAAAAAAGGAAACAAAAAAAGCATAACAAACAGCAGAGCCCGAAGTTTCATAAGAAAACAGCTCTTGTTTGAAACACCTCTGAGACTATGACTTAGACCTGAGTACTTCTGTGTGGTTAGCCCTGTGAAGCATTGTTGCACACCAATACATGGCCTTAATGACAGGAGTGTAGAAGTATGTTGTGCCTTTACATTCTTTCCTTGACTCCTCTGACAAATAGGTGTGTCTCAAGTGCATTCAGTGTTTAACTTTTCCTTACCTCTCCAAAACCAATATGCAATTATGGTTTTTGTTATGTTATTGCTCTCAGGCAATACAAACATTTTTTTAAATAACCTGGACTCAGTGAGTGGACCAAGCAACCAACCAACTTGGTGTATGTTGTGGGCACCTGAAAGCAAACAGCTCACTGTGTATGGATGGTGCATCTGGGTGTGGGTGCTGCTGATCCAATCTGTGTAGCTGCCTGGGCCAGCTGCCATGGAAGAGATGCTTGTGCTTGAGCATTCAGGAGACAAAAATTCTGGTTTGTTTTTAGATTTTTTTTCATTGCATCTGTCTGGTACAGATTGAGAAAAACCCAAAGTTAATGCACACCGAGCCTTCATCCTTTCTGGCTCTTCCTGCTTAGTGAGTACTGAGCTGGTCAGTTGTGGAAAAGCCTGTTTTGCAGATCAGAAACATAATTGGACTTTGTATTTCTGGTGACATGGATGTTTGGCATCATCTAAACACTTGTGGATGAAGTACTTGGGAGTGGGGATTAACACCTTCAGACTTCCATAGCCAAAAGCTTAAGTAAAAATAGTGTTAAATTCAGAAGGTTTATCATACATGTACGGGACAGAAACAGTACCACAGTTCCAAACTGCAAACAGCAAGACTGACCAGAACAAGGCAACCTCCTTCTACAGGCATCCACTGAACAGTAGAAATAGCAAACACGGGAGAAGTGCTTTTGGACTTGTGAAGGATTCCCCCTAGGGTGATCACCTGTGGTTGCATCTTCCTCTGAAAGCACTTGTGACCCATGCTGTGGCTCTTGAAAGCTACAGGAAGGTTTCAAGGACCTGTGGAAACATGGAAAGCTACAACTCACAACAGCTATAAAGGACTAAATCTGGAATAATAGCTAGTTCTGTCAGGAAGGAAGGGTCTGACCAGTTTTGTTGGTTTTCATTCTAGTTGCTTTAAATTTTCATGCAGTTTACCATACGTGTCTTATTAATGGGCTTCAGACACCTGACAAAGTTCTACAGGAAGATGACATTTCATGGAACATCTTAGAATTTAGAAATTAATGAATTTGGATTTTAAACCTGTAAATATGTCTGTACATTCAAATATGAATTTATGCCAAGGGTAATTCATTTAAGAATTTCTTGTACATGTTTCTTAGCTTGCAACAAAGCTTTACACAAATTTTAGTATTTTCTTAAGGAATTAATTTGTCTCTTTTTGCCCCATGTCTGCTTTTAGTATAAAAGTGCTAAAGCCTTTAAGTGTGTTTGAGAGTGAAAGAGTGATTCTTACATAAACATTTGATTTATGTAAATACAAAGAAAAGAAATGTACTGCTTGCCTACATGAATAAACAGATATATCTATGCCAAGCGTAGAGTAAATAAAAATAATTCATTGTTTGTTAGGGATAAAATGGCAGGAGGAGCTCAAACTAGCTTGTAGTTAACCAAGACTCTTGAATCCTTTTTCAGCTTTTGTGAGCCTAAAAATTACTTACTAAGATCTATCAACATTGTGATTTTTCTAAAAATAAATTTTAAAAAAAGGTTTATGTGTTTTTCTTCTCGGTAGTTCTGAAAATAAAAAACTTGGTGCTCACTCACCTAGGGAAGGATCCTTTAAATATTTTGCCTACCTGATCCATCAGCAGCTCAGGTTTATTTCATACAGACGTTTTAATCATTTTGGAATGAAGCTGGCCAAAGCAGCAAAGCTTTGAGCTGCTTACAGGAGATGCTTACCTGCGTGTGCCATCCATCTGTGTGAAGGACAGGATGAAGAAAAAGATTTGGTAACCCAGGATTGTTGGGGAAGATGAAATAGGAAAACCTTATAAATATGATTGCCTGGCAAAAGATTTGGAAAATACAGACATTGAGATGAGAACTAGATTTGAAATAGCAAACCTTGACTACTGAATAACTAGAAAACAATAGTATAGCCAGGCTGAAAGCAATCCCCCTTTCTGATTAAACAACGCCCTTTACCTGCAGATAGGTCCAAGGGTCAAATGGATTGCTCTGTCTCACCCCCAATGTATGGTTCATCCCACACCTGTGACCCTCCCCTGAAGTATCAGGTATCTGTGACCCCATTGGCCCAAGTCCTGCTCCAGCCCACCTTGAAGCCCCCTGATAAGGTGTGCCCGAGGGACCTGACGCTCTCTTGGACCTTCCTCTCTTGGACCCTCACCCGGAACCCTCGCTCCCTCTCTCTCTCTCTCTCCCTCTCCCCCTGGGCCTGCCACGAGTTGCGCCTGGCAACTCCAAGCAGGGCCTTTCCCCCTTTTAATAAACCACATCTTCCAAGACCTGACTTCAGAGATCTCTCATCCATCCAAACCGTTCTGGAGATCTGCGCTCGTTACACAGGATCTAGTGAAAAGATGCACTTAGATGTCTAAGTATGGGCAAACTTAATCCTCATCCAACTATCATCAGATCCTGGAGCAGTAGACACTTTTGCAGGACCGTGTGTTCTCTTACCTTCTGATGAATGAATGAGAAAGCAAAGCAAGACTTGCCAAATTTACTGATTTTTCTAACTTACTGATTTATCCAGTTATGGTTTCACAGTCTGATGTTGTGGAAGAAAGAAGAAAGCCTGGCTGCTGCCACCTGGATATAAAAGGTTAAACAGATTTGGAATTTCAGTCTGTTCTCTTGTGAGAAGGTGCCAGTTTATGGGATAAAACATAGCAGTTCACCTTTGTGGGGTATTAATTGTTACATTGCTATTTGCCTCACTACCCACAGAAACTTTGACCTTGTTTATTTCTTGCTCAACTGTCATTACATTACAGAGCTAAATATTCTAATTTTTTATTTCTCCCACACATTGGGACAGGAAATATCAGTTAACCATTATTCACCACTCTACTGAAGTAGTTCTGAAGTCAAGTCCCACAGATCAGCTGCTGCCCATCATGGCCATATGAACTGCCACTGACTTTCAGATGTGGGAATTAATAATGTAGTTTCTATACACGTTTCAATCAGACTGTGCAGTGGAATGGAAAAATACTGTCCTTCCTAGGTCCAAACTGCAACTTGATCCCTGTGAGGTACTTTTACCATCAAACTGAGTTAAAATGGATGGCAACAAAGAGCGCTGTACTGTCCTTGTGGCACACCCTCTTCACTTCCAATTCTTCTAGTCTGCCTCCTTTTGATGCTTTGTGAAGGCTGATCTAGAACAGAGACTAGATGGAGCTAAAGAATAAAGTAGGTATTTATTAGGAAGCCTCAATAGGTCCACTTTGGGCAGCACAAGAGCCCAGCCAGGGCTACACCCAGGTGAGCCCAAAATGGTCACAAAAAATGGACAACCAGTAATGGGGTCTCACACTTTTACCAGTTTTGGTCCATTAGCATATTGGAGCTAATTGTCCAATTACAGCTTTAGCCCATGAAGTCCCATCTTTCTTGTTTTTCTCTCTTCATTCCACTGTTTATGCTCTCTGGCCTGAGATCTGGATCAGCTGTCCTTGGGTCCCTCAGCTAGAGAAGGAATTGTTTCATTTACCTACTCTGTGAAGAGAGCTTACTATCCCCTTATATGAAGCCCAGACCCACACACTAAAGTAGTACAGAATCTGAAAAATGGAAAAGCTAAAACCTGAGACATCACTTTGAGGATGAGGAGGAGTTACTATCAGTAGTAGTAGGAAAAATAATCAAAGCAGGATCTTGTTGTAGAAAAATACATCACTTTAGCTTCTACAAGGTAGCTGCAGTGGCAGTTTATTAATTCTATTAATGGAAAATGTTCTGATGGTTTTCAAATGCAATGTTCATTTCAAATACTTACTCAAAGATCAAAATGAATTAATTGGATTTGTGCAAATGAAAGCAAGCAAATCTTAAGCATAACATTTAGCAGCTTTTTGCTGTAGATCTTATTTGTGCATATATCAGTATCTGTGCCAAATTTTGAATGCTAAGGAAAACATTTTAGTGCATTCAGTTTTCAGTATATCTTGGGCTGAATTGGACTTTCAAGGCTGCTTTTCTGTGTTGGCCTTTTTTTTTTTTCACTTACTTAGGCCACCATCTCAACCACATGTTTTATGTGTGTTTTTCACTTGAGAGACAAGTTGAAAATGTTACTTCCTTTTTGCTCTTTCCTGTTACACAGATATAAAGACACATTTAAAAGGAAGTAAAGAGATTATTAGGAATGTGAAATTGACTTAAATGGAGCAAACCCACAGTTTTCCCAATCACCAATTCACTTGTGTATTTGGCTTACATTTAAATTAATAGCTTATATTACTGGATGCTTCAATATTTTAATTAAAGTACATCTGTTTTCATTAAAAAAGATGAGTAGTGTAGGATATTAGTGGCATTCCCAAGTAGTTCTAGTGTATAATTCAGTTCTTTCATCTCCAATAGACACATACAGCAGGTTACCCATGCCAAAGAGAGCAATGTCTGACCTCTGCCCCCAGGAAGATGGGGCTGACACTGTGATGAGTTGTGACTGAACTCTTGTTCCCTTTTAGCTTGTCTTCTCTAAAAGAGGCCTGATGAGGTAAAAGTATGTGGTTTAGAGGATAGACAGATACACTGGCTCATTTTCTACCTCCATTTGAGTTTCTAAAATATTGGAGTTTTCCTTAAAAAGACAAGTAAAAAAACATAGGCAATAATCCACGTTGTCAGGGGAATAGCAGAGAGAACTTTGCTTTACTTTATGCAGAAAAAATGGGTCAATGATTTTTCAAGTGCTAAAACTGCTATTTATGGTCAGGTATTAGCTCATATATTTCTTTTTAATATACAGTATTTTTTACTTGCTGTCTTGGGCAAGCTGTTGTCTGTTTTTGACAGCACCAAGATTAGGAAGTTCCTGTAATGTTCCCAAGAACAGGAGGGAGATAAGGCATTCAAGACATCCTGACTCCTCCACCAGATCCACTCCTTCCAGTGCCACCCACTGTCGTATTGTTATTGAGCTAGACAGGGAAATTGCTGGCTGCAGAAGAACTGAACAAGATGTGCATCATCTTCAAACTTCATCTGAGAACATTCAATATCACAATGAAGTTGTATCAGCAGGCGGGTGAGACAATGCATTTTGGGAAGGCTTCACTTGCAGGAACAACTGTTTTGAAGTAAAGTTACTGAACACGTGTGAGCTGTTTGGACATGCCTGGAACTAGTACCTAACCTTGCCAACATTCCTGTTCCCTTCAGGCAAATTCATCACTTGTGTGAAGATCAGCACATGTGGGCCTGCTTTTGTCATTCTGGGAAAAAAAAAAAAAAAAAACCAAAAAAAAAAAACCAAAAACCACCACCCAGTGGATTTATGGGATTGCTCATTTCATGGTATAATTCTTGTTTTAACTGACTGAAAAAGTCATCTCTTCAGCATAAATGTCTTTAACTGTTCTAAGACTGAGCAATAGGCCCTGACATGGAGAATGATGATACCCAAATTGAACTTTAGAGCTTCTATTAGTAGCTTTAAGCCAGACCTTTATAATCCATTCTGCTGGTTCAAATTTGGACAAGGGAGAGGGAGGCAGTTGACCTACTTGAACATCAAGCTTCTTGAGGACCCAGTACCACCAAGTTCTATCAGCCCATCTTATGTTGCATCTGGTTTTTGTAGTTACCATAAAAACATGAGTTCAGTTGTATGCTCTGGGTAACTCAACAGAAATGCAGCTGGGGGCAGCAACATCAGACTGAATCACCCAGCAACACCACAAGTGCTCAGATTGGCCACTCATGGTAGCAGAGTCCTGAGCTATTTGCTGCCCTAGACAAAACAGCTCTGACAAAACCCCCTGCAGCTTATCCCCCAGCACAAGGGAGGATGCATGCCAGTCACCCTGCTGGTGCTGGGCACCAGGGTGATGGCTGCAATCCAGTTCAAAGGACAAGACTGCAGGCACATGTGTTTGCTAAAAAGAAGCCTGAGATAGCTATGATGCTATGGCAAAACTGGATTTAAATCACATCAGTAATTTAAAAGTAAGTCCATAGACAGATAGATGCATGATTTTTTTCATTTTCCAAAGCTTTGTACCATCACAGCACTATCTGACATCTCTTCCCATGAAGGATATGCATGGATATTTATATTAAAAAAAACCCAAGAAACTAACAATCTAGATCAATGGAAACAGTCATGATGGGAAATGTTTACCTTTGAAGATAAGCATCTACTGGGGAGCGGAGCATGCTTCAGCTCGGTAGTCCAACATCACATTTTAAATTTATAAAACTAGGTTTTCTTGTCATCTCTCTGTAGCCAATTCCAAGTTGCTGCAAAGTGGATTCCTAACCTCCATCCACTTCCTTAATTTGGTGGCCTGAGTGAGGGGTTAAGTCTGACAGGATTGCTTTTATCAGCTGTTATTGCTAAGCCAAAAAACAAGCAGGAAAATGCTGCTTTGAGGACAGAGTATACCTGAGTGATTCTTTCAAGCATGCTTCAGAGAAAGACAGTCTCCTCTTACAAGCTACCTGAGCTCCCACAGCACCACACCCTACTTTGGAGGCAAGGATGTCAAACAGGTTGTCTTTCCCCTCTGGGAAGGAGGTGGATCCAGAGCGTTCAGGCACCCTCCTCATTGGGTGCTGCCACTGCTTCCCCAGCACCCCGTGCTTCCTGCCTGGGTGATAAATAAGTTTCTTGGAGCGCAGGTGGCACCTAATGTGCTGCTGACATCCTGGCTCTAGCAGGGTTGCTTGTTTTTGTTACTTGCCTTGTAAGCAAGAAGATTTCTCTCTCTCTTGCAGAGCTTGGGTGTGGTGGTGAGAAACCTCTTTGGACAGAGCTGCTGATTCCAAGTGTCTCCCTCGAACCTTGACACTGCAGTTGCGACATCTACCATCATTGCTTGGAAAAAACCAACTGGTGCAATCAGTACTGCAGAGAAGAGCATGGAGAAATTCAGAAGTATTTTTCTTTTGTGCCTTAGCTTCCTTCTAGTCCATGTAAGAGGTAAGTGACCTTTACCTTGGGTTATTTCAAAGACTAGATTATTAAAAATGAAGAAAAAAAAAAAGTGCCAAAAAACCTAAGCTCCCAACGCCTAAAAAGGATGCTTGTTTATTTGGAAATGCTTGCTAGCTTTTTTTTTTTTTTTTTTTTTTGGAGCCACTCTTTCATGAGAAGCATTCAAAAGTGTTTATATGTACTTCACCAGTTTCTAAAGAGATACATGTCTCCTGGATGGTTGTTCATAATAGCTGTGCTAGTTGAAGTTTGTTTATTATAATTTCTTATTTTCTTTCTAGTGTTGCTTCCCTAAAATGATTCACAAGCTGAGGCTTGAGTATAAACCTTTTAAAATGGAAGCTGTATAACAAGAGCTTGCAGGGGAACTTAGAGTTTCCAAAGAGATCTTTGGTCAAATAATGACTTCACGTTTTAAAGCTTTTTTTAGTTCTTAGTATTTTGAAACCTGAGTTTTATTGTAAAAACAAATTCTGATTCAGTTTAAAGGTGTCCATGCTTTAATATTGGTGCATATGCTTTAATATTGGTGCATATGCTTTAATAATTTAAACTAATAGTTTATTTACCTTAGTAAATGTATTCTATGCACAAGCATAGTTTTTCATGCAAGACTAATTAAGAATTGAAAAAATTTTGTATATATTTTTGATGACTGAATCGCAATAGGGAAAATGTAGCCTTTTCATACAGACTCATTTTACTATATTCAAACATAACTAATTTCAGGAAAATATTCTTTAAAACATTTCTTGAGGTCAGAACAAATAGAATTATCTTTGTGTCCATCTGCCATGTGGTATACTTGTAACCTTTTCTTTTTTTGTATATTAGCAATACTGCAGAAACTTTTACTACAGTGTTGGCTGCAGGAAGAAATCAATCATTAATCACTAGTTCCAAAAGAGCAGCTGCTGCTGATCCTCCCACCATCCCTGATTTAAACAAAGTCCCTAGGAGATCTTGCAATGATGGGCAGTGAAAAACACCATGTCTTAACTTACTTCAATGGTTTGATTAACAAATGAGGAATTATTTAGAGGTCTTCAGCAATTGGCATGGCATAGAAAGAGCAGAGCAGTAGGGCTGTGCTGGCCTGCATGTTGTGGTGTGAGCAGTGGTGATTCATGCTGTCTCTCACCTCTTGGCATGCAGACTTTCTTGTTCTGTAACTGTCATATGTTGAATAGTTTTGTTCAGACAATCTGAGCATGAGCAAGCCAATTTGCATATACTCTACTATTTTAATTACAAGGGTAGTCAGCCTAATCATTCTTCATTTATACATATGTTAATTTAGAGCCAGTTCAGGCTCTGCTTTTGGGGAGAAGTCACTGCTGAAAGTTGCTGTGGGCTTTGGGCACAGTATTATGACTCTGGAAACTATTTAATCCACTTAGACAAGAAAACATAATTATTTTAAGTCTGTGGCAACAGCCACTGAATTTATCATCAAAGTATTCACCATGTTTCAGGGGATATTTACAAGAACCTCCTCAGTCCCAATCAAGACATGATGTGAGAAATGCTTGGAATGTCTATGACATGATTCACCCTTTTATAGGCAGCTTGATTCTTTTCTAAATTGTAATCCTCTGTGATAGCATCTATAAACTACTGGACCACCACAGCCAAACCAGATGACATCATTCCTCTTACCGTCCACCATTTCCTTTATGTCCAGTTATCTTGAGTTAGTTAGCTAGACTACCTTGATGGACACATCTTGACAGAAGTATAACAGAACCAAGAACCATATTGCACAAGGAAAGTGAAATCTGATACAGTTCAGAAACATATATGCTCACTGCAGTATTCCATTTTTAGCTACGCTCTAGCTTTTGGAATTTCCAGACTTAGGTAGGTTACATGAAGACTGCTATGTATTTGAGCTTCAACAACTAATTGTCTGTGTGGCTTTTAGCCTAATCCAAATGCCATAAATTTCACAGAAATTTCTTCCACTGAATTTCACGGTAACATCCCTCATGAGTTCCTGCAGCTTTCAGTAATTCAGGTTTGGCTGTGTCTACACTGCCCATTTAAGATGTGCTCAGACACAACTCATGTTGCTCCCCCGCCTAACTGAGATCGATCATGCTTCTGTTTGAAACATAGGTCCCATCTGGGCCACAAACCTGTGTGCACACCTGCAGTGGGGAAGCTGTGCAACCTGGAGAGCACAGCTACATGGGGAGGCCCCTGGAAGGCAACTGAGACTCTCCCTCAGACCTTGTGCTCGGAATGCTCCTCAGGTTCCCAATGTAGATATAATCTATATATCCATGGACATTAAAGTTGATTCATGGATCACGTGTTTAGCCAGTTACAAAGCCAGTGCAAAGACTGATATGCTTGAGATGGTTTGCATTTACTCCATCAGGCATTGAATGGTACACAGGTAAAGGGAACAGCATTTGTTGCTAGTCAGTAAACCATGCACCTCTGTTCAGCTAAGGCTTACAAAGCTTTTGACTCAAAATCAGTTGTAGTCTCAGTTAATCAGCTGTGCACTTTGTGGGGATGGACCTGTTTGACTTTGAGACCCTATGTAACTTAGTTCCATGAATAATGTAGTTTTCACTGGAGTTAAAAGACTGAATGGGAGAGATGACAAACACAGTCCTGATTTTCTTACACTGCTCCATGTATCTGCAGTCCTCACTGTTGTTCTGTGTGAGGTCCCTGTGGATGTGCTGAAGCACTCAAAGATTCGACAGGCAACAATTCTCTTCTGCTGACTGCCAAAACTATTTCACTCCCAAGACCTGAACTGTGATTATCTTCAAGCACATCAGTGCTATCAGCTAAGGGTATAATTGCAATTTGAAAAACCCACATACCTGAACTGGCTGAAACACTAACAACGGCAGAACTGTTGCAACATCAGAGCTTGGGAAGAGAAAACAGCCGATGCAGTTACTCAGCTTCTCAGGTTCACTTTTCAAACATTGCTGCCGTGTTGCAAGCCTGGCAGCAGTGACCAACCTGCCTGAATATGAGTTATTAACTTATTGCACCATCAATTGTCAAACCCTTTCCATCCCACTGAGGGTAATAAATAACAAATAAATGTCAGCATTATTTCAAGATTAGAAATCAATAAAAATAGACCTTTCTGAGGCATTTTGCCTCATAGTAGGAAGAGAGAGATTCAATTTGTTTTGATTAGTCTTCCTTCCTTTCCACAGGCTGACATGTATGAACATTATGGGGAAATACTAAAAATACTTAAAGCTGACCTGTAGTGCATTATCTTCTGACACACCAACCCAGCTGAAAGAATGGGCTTGGATGGGTTATGAAAATATAACAGTCCCGCTTCCACTGAATAAGCTTTGCATGTAAAAAAATAGATTTTAACTAAAAATAGATTTTTAATTAGTGAAGAAGTAATGTAAAAGTTAACTCACAGCAATATATTTTCAAAGGGCAACAATGCTCCAGAAAAAAAGGCATTAAGTAAGTGGGCCCTAAGATTAGGAGACAAATTGAAGTCCTGCCTTACATCCCTGGTCTAATCACACCAGTGGTGAAGGAACCAGGGGCTATCCATACTGAAGGTCAAGAGCTCTTTTGCATGCATTTTATCAGAGTACCTCTTGTGAAAGTGGGAAAAGGAACATTAAAACACATTCTGTGAGCAAGAGAAGCAGCAAAGCCTGGCATCTCTCTGACCACCTATTCAGTTCCCTCTGTCGTCTCCAAACTACTCACGGGAGAAAGTGGGGATTAGCTAGTTGGTACTTAGGCAGTGAGTGGTCACTCTGAGAACCCAGCACAGCTGTTCTCTGTGCCACACTAGGGATTTCAGTAGGAATACTCATACAGGTCCCTTGTTTGAGACACCATCAGTGTGACCATCATTAAGCCTGAGACTCTCAGACCAAATGGCTGAAAAGGGCTGGCAGTTTCCTGAACCTCTAGTGACGGAGAGAAGCTTTGGATGAAGAGCCCACGCCATGGGCTAAGCTTTTCTGCCTCATGACACAAAGCTGAAAATCTGAGTAAGGTGCACAGGAACATGTATGTTGTTCCTTCATGGGAGATCCCAATTCTTTTGCTCTGCCTGCAGTTTTACAGCACGCACCATCTTTTTCTGCACTCACTCTCTAGCAAAATACAGAAAATTATATCTGTTTTATTTTATGTATGCAGGGCATAGCATAAAGATCATAAAGAACATCAGTTACCTTTGAACAGCAAGGCAAATACAATAGAACTAAAAGATTTTCGTTTGTGTTTGGTGAGACTGTGTTGCACAGAGCTAAAGCAGTACTGCCACTCCTACTTTATTACTGCATTTTAGTTACTGGTAATTATTTAGATGTATTCTTGTATGAATAAGCAAGAGTCCTTTTCATTTCCCCTGCATTTAAACTAAAACCAGAAGTGGCCTAGCAAAAAATATGAAGCCAATAATCAGTTGTGGTCTATATACTGGACCTTGGATCTTAATTATAGATTTTAAAGCATACTCATTTTCCACCCCAGCATCAAGGGGTTGTAATGGCAATCGTTGTTTATGAAACTAAAGATCCTTGAAGGAAAAACAAGCTACAGAAACATCATCAGGAATTGTGGATCATGGGGCTATTACATGAAAGAAATAGTACCTGCTCATGGAGATTTTGTCCAGATTGTCCACTCCAGGGCGGAAATGTTTATGTTCTCCTAGAAATGAGTAATTTCATTTACACAAACATAAATGCTTCCTGAACAAAGTTGGACCAGTACATGGGTATGTTCCAAGTCCCATGCATGGGAAAATACATCCTATTTTCTCATCATGGAGTAAATAGGTTTCTTGATTGTATTATAATCGGAAATGGCCTGTGCAAAGAATTACTTACAATTTCAACTAGAAAAAGCCCATAAAATGAGTCTCAGTGATTTTGATAACATATTGTTCCCTTTTATAAAATTTTTCTTTTCATTTTTAAGTCACAGACTTCGTTCTCAGTTTCTTCCAGCTTCATAATGTTTTAAGCCCATTGTATTCATTAAACAGTTCCTATTTAATTACACTGAAGAAATCATACTTGTTCAAGTCTTTAAATACTGTAAAATCAACTTATTCTCCCTTTCTATCTTGCTCAGAATTAGAAGTCAGTTGCTTCTACTTTATTTGTGACACAGGTAAATTCATCCCATGCATATGACTACTAGCAATGCACCAGAAACCAATTAATTTAGTCACCTTAATGGACAAAAGATGCCACTGTCTTAATTTTAATGGCTAGATATTTGGGTCAAATTTTCAGAAAACTAATATTCAAAATTAATGAACATTAAATACAGATGTGCCTGAGGACATGACTTTGCAAGCATTTTCTCAAGTTCTCTAATTCATTGAGGACCACACACAAAAAACATTATTACAGTCATTTTATTTCTTTGTCAAAACAGGGATACTCCCAGAAGAAAAGTCAGAAGTAATGCCAAGAAATAGCATACTAGCCAAAAAGCAGTAATAGCAGAGATAACTCTGAGATAATACCACCTGCACAGTTAAATCTCTTCACAACTTTATCCAGATTAAAACAAACAAACAACAAAGCCAACAGCAACAAACACAAAACTCTCAACCAATTAAAAAAACCCAGTGGAGCAAAGCTCTTTCTGCCCAACTAAAATTTCTTTCATTCTCATTATCATCAGTATATTTCCAGTTCTTTCTATTATGGAAGCTGATTAAAAAAAAAAAAAAAAAGATTATGTAGAAAATTTATTTATTTCAGTCTTTTTTTTTTCCTGTGGAGAACTTCACTAATTTATATCCCATGTCATTTATCTTCAGGGTTCTCTGAAGTGACTGCAGCTCCTATTGAGCTAAATATTTTCACAGACTCTAATGTGGTTTTGTTTTTAGACCAACCACGGTGGGGATAAAGTCTGAGCTGTTCTTCTATTAAACCAACTATCCTCCTTAAATTAGATTCTTAAAAATGTCTAGGAGCAGTCTCAGGAACGGTAATGAACATTTAAAATTCTGCTCCACAGAATCTTACTCCTTGTGGTCATTTGATGTTATTATCAGAGGAAGTTGGCATCAAAGTCCAAGCAGTCTTTCAGTTTATTGCAGTAGAATTTACCACGCTGCACAGATGTCCTCATACAAACTGCCCATCTGTCAAGGTTTATGTCTATATAGTCAAAGAGGTTTCACTGTGGATTCCTGTCTTACTCCCAGGCAGTCATTCTGAGTTGGTGTCCTTTTCTTTTTATTGTTCGGTTTATCATCAGAAATAATTTTAAAAAAAATCAATCTGAATAATTTCTGAAGGAGATTTTCAGTCTTCTTTTTTCTCTTCCTAAAATTTCTATAGCTTTCTTCTGTTTCTCCCTTGAAATCTCAAAACAACACCTTTGCCTTTTCACACCTTTTCCATTACAGAACAGACATAAAAATAGGAGAGGGAAATATTGCTATTGTGTGGAAGAAGAGCAGGTGTCAGTAAATATTTCGGTCCATTGTTTTGCTTTTGTTCTCATGCAATTGAAAGCATCTGCTTCATCATGCTTGAATTTCATAATCTGATTCAATTCCACCTTCTATTTTTATTTTCCCTAACTTCAAAGAAATATTCTACTTGAAAGTTTTCCACAGTCTTCCTTTGCAGGATGATTTTGTCACATTCTCTTTACAGCATTAGGACCTCAGTAGTTGCTTTCCATATTGCTAGTTCCTGCTTGTCATGACCTGTAACAAAGAAGCTGGTTTGGCCAGCAGCTCTTCCGTATTACAAAATTATTTCTCCTGACTCTTATTCTGATTATGGTTGCAAAATTATTCCTGATAACTCACTCCAACAAGAAATAGTTTTAGCCATTGATTGTGGTATCCTGAGGCAATGAGGTTCAGGTCAGACAGCCTCCTCCAATACTCAGGATGTTGATCAAAAATGAGGATTTTGCCAGAAGTCAAAATCAAGGGACTGTCAAACTTATGTTGCTTGTACTCCTGGCACTGAAATGCTTCAGAAAAATATAATTTGACCATATAAATCAAGGCAATGCCAAGATGTCTGCCTGTGCATAGCGTATTTCCATCAGGATCAAAGGGTTCCATGGATGGGGTGACAGCCCATGGGCAGAAGCTCAGGGCCGGTAAGGGCTTATGATGCACTCAGGGCTCAAACAGAAAATATCTTCTGATGAAGCAACTTGTTTATTTTATAGATTTATGTATTTAATGGATTCATATTTAAAAACCTGTCAGAGTCTTAGTTTATGGATTGAATAATGGCTTTAAATTGAAAGAGGGTAGTTTTAAATTAGATACTAGAAAGACTTGGTTTTTTACTATGAGTGTCATGAGGCACTGGAACACGTTATCCAGAGAAGTTGTGGATACCCCATCTTTGGAAGTGTTCAGGGTTGAATATGTCACTGAACAACCTGGTCTGGTGGAAGGTGTCCCTGCCCATGGCAGTGAGAGTGGGAAATAGATGGTCTTTAAGGTCCTTTCCAGCACAAACCATTCTGTGGTTCTGTGGTTCCATGAATATTATCCACCTGAAGACCCAATCCAAAAGTTACTGAACTTGGTAATGTTGGCTGAGGGCTAGGGCAGAGGATGGAGAGGAGGCCAAATGAGGCAACACTACAAGAACAAATCAAATTATAGATAACTTACCACTCTGCTAACCTTACTGGGAAAGTCTTGTGTTTACCAGTTTTTACTTAGTTATATTCCTCTTAATATTTTATTGGGACAGTTTTGCTTTAGAAGCCATTCCTACTTTGCATTCCATCCTTGTTTTATCAGACCCCATCTATAATTAAGTTCACAGACTTACATTAAAATCCTCGTGGGAATCAAAACATTTCTACTTTATATTCCTGTGCTGACTGTTATTTGAGGATCACACAGTGTTTCACCACTGATCATTAATCTTTCTGGAAGCTCTTTGACACAGGCAAGAGCTATTATTCAGGAACAGTGATTAATGAGAAGAATGCCATGAAGATGTACAGGACCTGTCAAGATGAAGGAGCTGAGCTGAACCCTGAGCACTGCTGTGCTGACAAACCTCTGGCAGCCTCTCTCTTTTCCTCAGCTTCTTCACTTGAACAGTGATGCCTTTCTTGCTGTGAAGTGTTCAAGACTTGCCAAGAAAAACTCCTTAAGGAACAGTTAGTTATTAAGCCTTTTAGAAGGGATAATAAACATATGCAGATCAAGTGCAGCTTGAGGCTTACTCGACAGAGTACAGTAATGCATTTCTGTTTAGGGAAGTCATAGCATGTCACGACTTTTTGTGGGTTTGTGTAGGCTGATCTTATGTTTGGAATGCAAACACAAGGATGATGCATCACCCTGGGTGAAAACCAGTGGATACATATTCTGCAAACATGTTTCATGAAGCCTGTATATTACAAGGAAAGTGGCAGATTGTAGAGTTGAAAGTAAAACTCACATGAATAACTGTGTGTTCAGCTCAAAGTCATCTATTTCAGTTTATACATTTTAAATATTTCCCAGTTTTCCTTGCCTGCTAACTTCAAAACTACAGATGTAATTACTCTGCTGTGACATTCAAAGACATTGTTGTCATCTAACAGAGAACAGGAAGAATTTTTTCCCCTTTTCAAATATTTTAATTTACAGAGGAAACTAAATTAGGTAAACACATCTTAGTATCTTTTATTTATGGCCCATGTTACATTAAAAAAACTGTTGATTTGTGTTGCAAGTGATCACAAGGCCGGCTTGACAGTAAAGCTGCTTGCTAAGCTGAGCCAGTAAAACAATAATGAAGATATTAAAAATTCTCACCTAATAATTTTGGTTCACAAGTATTATGCTGAATGTTACTTTCATCTGTCTCCTGGCAATAGTCCTGTGCCCTCTAAATGGCAACCTGTGTTCTTCAAAGGGGTGTTTGCACAGCAGTTGAATATGATAACACAAGAGAGCAGCTTCTCTTTGGCCTACCTGAACAAATAGCTTCCTTGGATTAAACGAGCCCATCTCTCACAGTCATTCAGGACTGTGCTGAGCAGGGGTGACAGCTGACAGCTTGTTCTGTGCCTGCTGCTCTTTGGATGGGTCTTTCTTTTGCCTCTCACTGGTGTTCTGGCTCTGTACTGAGCCCTCAGGTCTGGAGATCATGGAAACCTGCCTGCTGACTTAGTGTCTTTTGTCACTTTCCTTTTAGGTCAAGGTGATTTTGATTTAGCTGATGCCCTTGATCACCCTGGTATGTAATTTTTCTATCCTTATTTTACTATGGCATTTACATTGAATAATGAATCTTAAGTTTTTTTTCCTTGGGGAATGGAATATGAAGTGGCTGCTACTTCTGTTAAAGATAGAACTGAAGAATCCTAGATTTCAATGTTTCTTTCATGAAATGAAAATCTTATTTAAAACAAACAAACAAAAAAATAGCTTTGAAAACTATATATATCATATTCCTTCCTTTTTGGCTTCTGCTGTGATACATAAAGATTTATTGAAATAAATCTCTGCAGCTCTCTACATTTGCACATGCCTGCTTTTGTTAAGTTGAAGCTGTTAACATTTATTGGCATGTCACTGTGTTCAACAGATGACATAATTACCAGGAAGCCTACAGTGATCCGAAGACCGACAAGACCTGTGTTCAGTGAGTAATAAATAACGGGTCATAAAACTGATTTTGTATATGTAGGAAACTTTCACATGAGGTTCTTTATCATATTTGCTGCTGTGCTTTAGCTGAAATAATGTGTGAATAACAACTGTCTTCTTAAAGTAAAATAAGTGCTCTTTTGACAATTAACAATTATGTGTCTTTACTGCTTCCAGTGAGGCAATTGAGCATGGCTGGCCAGTGATAGTATTTTATTTCCTGAAGACCTTCTTCACCTTTTTCTAGATTGTTCTGAACTCCCTGGGGAGTATAACAATGGGTAGCTGTTGGTAAAATTGGCTAACTGTTCCTCTACTTTTTTCCCTATTATCTTTATATTTTGTATATTTATTCATGACGCTTGATAACAGAGTTGGAAAAGAATCAGAACGAAGTTGGAGCTATTCTTTCTTCTCACCATGTATTTGATTCATATTATCTAGTATTGATTGTTACAACCTCCTGTGTCAGAAAGGAAAAATGCTCTGAACAGTGGAGAGCTGTAGTCCTGAGAATACCAAACAGTGAATTCTAATGAACACTTGTTAACGTTGAAAAAATCCAAATTGCAAACAAGAACAAAATTGCATTTGCAATGGAACAGTTTATGACAACATAGATTTTTTCTTTTTCATCTAAACTGCACTGCAGTAACTTTCTGTCCATCAAACAAAATGCTTGGAAAATTCTAGATAAGAAAAACCCAACAAGTTCAGGTCTTTTTCTGGACAAACTTTGAAATAAGATTTTAGGTGTATGAAATTAGTTACACTTTCCACACAATTCTCAGGCTCCCTCTTTGAACATACAGGGGCAGTATTTTGTGAAAGCAGTAGCTATTGTATACTTTAATGGCTGCATTCTTCCTTCCCACTTCATTTGGCAAACAAAATTTGTGTCTGGCCTAGATTAGAAGTGTCTCTCTGTTTTAAAATATTACACTAAATGTGGATTTATTCCCATCCTATTGTAAACAATTGAAGTTATTTGAATTGTGCCCTAAAATACTTTATCCTTGGTCATGTTTAAAGGAAGCCTAGGCTGCCAATATCTGCACTCAAACTACCTCAGTCAGGTGAAAGTAATTTTTATTTTTAGGGACTTCTAAATCTGTTAGAGATATGAACATCAGATGAATATCTGCCCTAACCAAATCCACTTCACTAACTTTTGGGCAGGAAGATCTCCATGTTTTCCAGACTATTTCAGAGTCTCTTTCAGCACTACAGAGGACTGCAGAACGTTTAAAAAAAGCAATTAAAACTTACTAGAAAACCCAAGATCACAGTGTTACAAATCAATTATTGGACTTGGAAAGTGCAGGAAGATTGTTCAAAAGTATGTTCTAGCATCTGGTTAATGTTTCATCTTAACTTCAGGATTTCCTGTATGTCTCCTTCAGAAGTGAGGCTCACTGAGATTTCTGTTCATCTGAGGCCAGTTCACAGGCAGTGTCCTCTGGGCATCCCATGCACCTCTGCCTGAGTAGAAGCTCTCCTGTAGGCACCTCCCTAGTGGAGCAAAATTCATGGTTAATGAAAAGTTAATGGAAAGTAATGTTTATTTACAAAATCTCAATGGAAGTTGATGTTTACCCACTCACATTGTTCCTGCATTCTTTTTAATTCAGCCATACCCTCACACCCACATGCTCATGAGCACCGAGATGGGTGTGCTTAGGTGGTCTGGTCAGCATCATGTGCAACATGAGACAAAGCTGGCCAGGTGCTGAGCTCTTATCCTGTCTCTGTGCTTCTTCTTGATCAGAAATGACAAGTAGAATCCACAGATCTCTTATATCCTTTAGGAGTAATCGGGTATTATAGAGAGGTCCTTTGCCTCATAATATTATTTCTCACTCCAGGGTCTCTGAACCCTTGGTCAGGTTGCTGCCCACTATATTTTTTTTCACTTGTTCGGAGTTCACAGGCTGTGTGCAGAGATTTATTTTCTGGGTGACAATCAGAAAAGTAGTGATATGCTGCAACCTTTGGTGTTAGAATGCCTTTCTGCTTTTTCTCTGCTGACAAGTCATCTGTGCTGTCATCAGAGCATAGGCCTGCTGGTTTTGACAGAAACAACACATTCCTCAGTTTTACTGCTGGGAACAGTGACCTTTAGTCTGTTCTTTTAACATTTTGCTGTTTTTCTGGTCCTGACACATACATACATTTCCGTTTTTATTTCATTCATATCAACCTGAGCATTTCTGCAACAAATCTCTACATGAACCAGAGCAGAACTTGTATTTTACCTGAATTCTTCATGTCAGTAATAAATTGAATCCAGTTTTCAATTAATTGCTTCTTACAGTGTTAACATTTGACAGGTAAATGTATTTTTGAAATGCAACTCTGCTGGGCAGACACAGGGAAGACCTACACCTGACAAGTACAAACCAAGTAATGTATTATGAATTTGTTTATTTTCCTGCTAGATTTCCTGGTGACAACAAAGCATTTCTGAGATGTTACCCAAATGAGACTAGATAATGTGCAAAAGCAGCTTCCCACTCCTCCTAGGTATAAAGAAAGGAGAAGAAAACAGATTTATGCATGGTGATTTTCCTGTGTTTCAGGAATTCCGACACATCTATAATGAAAAAAATATTTGTTTAATTGAGACTCTATGTGGTTGTCTGTGGCAACAAGCATGTTTACCAAAATTTAGATAGGTTTTGCTATCCCTTTTCTTCTGATTTACTGTACCACTCCACACATATGCACATCAAGAAAGGGATTCTTGGAGTTGTACCATCCATTATTGTATTTCTTTCAGAACCCACCATCATTCCATACACATCTTAAAATACCACCCACATATTCATATCCACACCTGGTGTTAGAAACAGAGTTCCTCCTCACCCATCTGCAGCTCATGGACAAATTGTTCGTTGCATGGAAAGATTCTGTCCCAGGTACAGTGAGACACATGTATGGTGCAGCCTGGTGATTTACTGGGTAACTTTCACATATGGATGTTTAATTCTATCTAAAAACCTTTATAGCTCAAGCAAATAAAAACTGTCTCCCAACCTCAAACAGGTGCATATGACTGCCCGAAGGAAGGGGTCATCATGACCCTTACATAGACATTTGATTCAATATCTCCCCAAGTAGGTTTATTGCTCCCTAGTATTTGCTCTTGAAATGGATATTCAGTTTTGTACTTCAATAAATTCTACTTGAGACAAGCATACATATACCAATTTTAACCACAGACATAAATGTTAATAATTATGATGCCTCAGGTTTAGCTTTTATATTTTTCAGATTCTGTTCTGCTTTAGTGTGTGGGTCTGGGCTTCATATTAGGGGATAGTAAGCTCCCTTCACAGAGTAGGTAGACAAAACAATTCCCTCTCTAGCTGGGGACCCAAGGACAGCCGATTCAGATCTCAGGCCCAAAAGCATAAACTATGGTGGACAGAAAAGAGAAAAACAAGGATGGGACTTCATGGGCTAAAGCTGTAATTGAACAATTAACTCCAATATGCTAACAGACCAAAGCTGGTAAAAATGTGAGACCCCCGTGACTGGTCATCCATTTTTTTTGTGGCCATTTGTGTTGTGCTGCCCAAGGTGAATCCATCAAGGCCTCTTAATAAACACCTACTTTATTCTTTAGCTCTGTCTAGTCTCTGTTCCAGGTCAGCCTTCACAAGGCATCAAAAGAATTATATTTTAAAAATGGGTATAGTTATATATTATACATACATATTATAACACAGCTAGCTTTATTTTTGTACTTGCAAGTATATTAAAGAGGTATTGATCTTGATTCAACTGTAAGATTTATTTTGACATCATTTAAAATGGGAAAAAACCTTTGTATTTTGAGTAGAAAATACCCTGCTATTTATCAATTAGTGTGTGGGAAGATGTTAGAGTCAGAGTTTTCAAGAAAAGTGTGATAAGTTATTTGAATTTGTGGCACTGACTTGAAAAAAAGGTGCTTGTCAATCATGCAGTTGTACACATTCTAATGAAAATAACATTTAATTTCCCTCATGAATTGCGTGTAACTCACTTTTCTACATCTTCCTCCTATTCACTTTTAGACAATGACCTACATTTAGGAGATGCTCTTGGTGGGGGTGAGTACTGCCTTGTTTCATTGAATACAAGGGGATTTTTTTCTTTCATTGTCCTTTCCTGAACTCTGCCTAATTTGTAAAGATATTTCAGTACTGCAGGAGGTGCTATGGTCATGAGAGGTATTACAACTCATGTACATGCAGCCCTTCTGCCTGAGGCCGTCACGCAGAGTGGGGACAGAGCCTGGTCACCGGCTACCTTTGAGAGCTCCCAGCTGCCCTGCCTTGCATGAACTGAAGTTAGCTGGGGCTTGCTGTACCATGGCAGAGCACCCCAGGTGTGGCTGGGGAGAGTGAACATCGCCCATTCAGTTGTGATCGCCCAGGGTGCAGTCCTCTGACAGAAGCTTGAAGAAGGTGATGGCCGTAGTTTCTTCAGCTACCAAAAATGAGCCTGTCTAGGATTAGGACTGGATGGAATGTTTGAGCTTCTTGTAGCTCTGCTGGTGGCATATTAGAAATTCAGGAAGAAATGTTTCAAAATGGTGAATGGTGAATACAGCTTAAGCTTAAAGCAGTCAAGCTGGTGTAACATGCTGTTAACTTTCAGGTATTCCCATAACACCCAGACCTGACCTCGGAAGTATTCACTGTACTGTACTGAGCTGTGCCGACATATGAAATCCTTGAGGCTGGGAATTTGTACACCAAATTTTATTTAGTGTGTTTAGACATATACCAAGGATGTGAAGTACTCTAGAAAGGTTCTTGAATACTGCAGATACCCAAAATGCAATTAGTATTGCAAAGCCTAGAATTCCACTTTAATCACAGCCACACAAAAGATAAGTTACTTCTCAGCCAATTGCACAGAACCTCTGAACCAGCAGTAGTGGTCTGGTTTGCTCACATTTCAGTCTTAGACAGTGACTGTTCTTTTATATTTTGGTTTCTTTTCCCATTTCCACCTTCCCCTGTGTCACTTCATGCCTTTGTGTGAATGACATATTAGTCCACATTTTACAGAGCTGGATCTAATTTTGTTAATAATTCCCATGTTTATAATTTCATTTATTCCTCCCTGTAATAATTCTTCCATTCCTGCAAGCTTCTATTGAGTACTGTAACGAGAGGATAGGTTACATATATTAACTAAAATATTAATTAATAGCTTAAGTATCTTAACAAAACCAAATCTTTTCATTCCAAGGATAGAAAATTATATTTCCATTTGTTTTAATTTCTTTGTTCCATTTTCATTTCAGGTTCTTAATTGACCTTCATACATGGTATAATAAGGTCAAAGTTATGTATCTTGTTATCAGTATTTCTGAAGACATTATTTTTTCAGCAGCTATGCCACACAATATGTCTTCTTATGCTTAGAAAAGACTAAGTGCAGCATCAGGACAGAAATGAAATGTGGGATTGGTGGCTTTCTGCTTTTGTGCCACAGTGAGTCTTAGTTCATTACACAGAGCTAGAACAGAGCAAGTCCCTCCTCTGCTGAATATAAATAATTAGGCAAAGTGAGATTCAGCTAAGCCTTACGACTCTACCTAAAATCCATTGGCTGTAGGCTAAACTCAGTTGAGGTTAAACATATACCTAAATAATTTTCTGGTTCAGAACTTAAATGGTGCTCAGAAACACAAGCATTGCATTTAGCAGCTAGGCAAAAAGAAAATATAGCAAAAGGGCATCTGGCATGTTTTGAAGGTGAAAGATTTAAAGAGAGAGAGTGGGAAATTACCATTTATTTCTGTGACCTGATTTGGACTTATGCAGAGAAAAATGCACTGTCTGGCATTTTTAAGAACAGTTGAATACTTTGTTGAATTGGTTGAGTAAAAGGTGGCAAGAGAAAACCGGCTCTATACACACAGAGCAGCAACCCTAGATATTAAATTTGGCAGGTTTTGACCTGAGTGAGCTCTCCAGCATTGTTATATGCATTTTGGAAACTGCTTTTAGTCATCAGATCTCCTGCTCTATCCAATGCATCTCTTTCTAATCTTTTGGCAAAAAATTAAGGCTGAATGCTAGCACAAAGTTCTAAACAACTGCAAAGCTGAAGTCTGAGATCATTTTGCACTGTTCAAGAGCAGAAAATTCATTATGCATTAGATAAATTCAGCATCTGTTAGATGAAACTAATCTGCAGGCCTTATTAAAACCTGCTGATGGCAATGAGATAACCTGCTGCCTCCTGCCCAGCCTAGAACACCAGCTTCTCTGTTGGCTTTGACTGCACCACTGACACCCACAGTGACACATTGTGCCTCCCAGCTGTCAGCTAAACAATGTTAGCACTAGCCAGATATACATAAAATATTTCCCCTCAACTTTTTTTGTGAATTCTTCTCTTCTTTGGAAAATATTCCCTGAAGTCAGTTTTTGTAGCTAGCTATTTGTTGATATAGTGTTTAAATCTTCTTAACTACTGAAAAGGTCCTTTTATTAATTCAGGAGGACACATTAGAAATAGGTATGAAATGTTTTCTTTATTTACAGTTCCCAGTTTTGCCTGTTCAATCATCTAACAATATTAATTATCAACAGGTGACATCTCAAGAAAACCTCTATACCCACCTCTTCCACCGCGCCCAGGAAGTTATGGTAATTCTGGTAAGACTGCTTGCCCTTAATAAAATGTAGTGCTATCAGCTGTTCAGAGCAGACATTTTGAATACTTTAATCTCTTATTTCTCTAGTAATAGCTTTTATCATCCATTTCCCACATCTTGCTTTTGTAGTCACTGTTTCTGACCCAGAGTTGAGAAAGCTTTTTTCTGAATGTTTGTGTTGAAACCATAAAGATTTTCTGTTTGTTCAAAATGTGGGAAACTGCATCTTAAGTGGCACAAGACTAACATTTAATCTTGTTTGTGTTTTCATTTTGGGTGTGTATACACTGAACTATGCAAAGGTTCAAATTTGACATCTAGCCACAGGGCAGGGATAAACCTGTGCTCAAATCAATTTGAGATGTGCATCTGAGATGGCACTGGGGCATACAGCAGATGGGGCTGGGCAGCCTGTATTGCTTTTTGAGTTTGGTTCCAGACACTTGCTTAAATAAAGTAAATGTGGCACATCTATTCTGGCTTGCACCCTGTACCTGTACTCACTTTGGGAATGCCTGTAGTGGTGAGCCGTGGACAGGTCCTTCTGGAGTCTTTCCTGGAAAGGACACACTGACTCTCTGCTTCAGGGATCACTGGGACTCAAGATGTCCGTATTATATAAGGATTTGTGTTATTGGGAGCCCAAGCCCACATATCCCACGAGTGCCCAAAACAGACAGAGAATATGTAGAGACCAACAATGTCAGTACTTCAGCTTTCAGGTGAATTTTGGTAGGTGTCTGTTCAGTGTAAGACATGTGTGACCCATCCACCATGTCGAGGCTGGGATTTCAAAGGTCCCTCACCTCTCCCTAGAACACTACAAAAGGAGTGGACAAGGGAGCTGAAGGGGTTACCACTGTATATAATTTTGCAACTGGAATCTTTGTCTTGCAGGAGGTTTTGATGACTCAGATCTCTTTGATGGAAAGCCTTTACCACCAGGTAACATTTTCCTATTTTCCTTGCAATGTGTTCTTAACACCTGTAAATTGGAGCTGGTTGGTTTTGTTTTTTGTGGTAATCTGTTTGTCTCTGAAGGTATAGGACCAGACTCCACTGTTTTCATTTAGGTTAGTTATCCTTCATGAAAAAACGTGGATTTGAGCCTGAAGCCAGAACTTGAAACATATTCCAAAACATTTTATAGTTGTCAGAAGCCTGCAGGTTTTATCCCTTTGAGTTCAGCAAGGAATGTCCAAAGGCAAGGGGCATGCTGAAATAGATGGACCAAGACTAAGATCTTGGTGTAAACTACTGATAAATGATCTGATTGTCTGGCAGTTGAGAACAGATAAAGTATACTGGCCTCCCTGTGAAATCAGCTTGACGTAGCCTGTTACATAGGGTCCTTCTATTAGATGATAAGATTCTTCCCCAAAAAGGAAGTGTCAAGAGGATGAATAGTTATTCCTCTGGCCATCAGTGAGGAGTGGAAGGGATGCTCTCTCTTGCAGTCTTGTTGGACCACCCCTTTTGCCCTTTGTACATCACACTTTGCTGTGTAAAGACTTAATTCCCAAAACAGGATGACAAATGTTTCTTTGATGAAACTTCACCCTCTTTTCCAGGAGAAGAGGAGCATCATTTCAATCATGGAGGGAACACAGGTATAGTAAATCATTTACATTATTCTACAATTGATTTCTGATATTTATGAAATATTAAAACAATGATAGTCTTATAAAGTAGCACATATAATAAATTAGGCTTTAGGAAATAATTTTCACATAAGCTGTAATATAACTCAATTTTTATTCATCTGCTTAATTCTATAGTTTCACCAAACTATTTTCATAATTTGGTAAAGGCACACTTTTTTAGACAATATACTTAAGACAAACCATTTAAGCGTCACTGGAAAAACAAAACCCTTCTCTTTCTTTTTCCATAGATTCGGGTTTAATCGCTGGAGTTACATCTCCTGTAATTTCTGCTTTTGTGATACTGGTTGTTGGATCAATAGCAGCCTACACCGCTTACAAAAATAAGAAACTTTGTTTCAAACCACGTGGTAAGGCCCAGTGTTCTGCTGATTTAGTGATGAAGTAGATGGGAACTTGACAAAAAATTGTCTCTGCCAGCACTGAAGTGCCTGGAAGTTGTGGATCTGTGTGTGGAAACCAGCCTGGGTGGCCCAGATCAGCCTCAGAAAAGCTGGCAAAGAACACCCACGGTGGAAATACTGAATGTTCAATTTTCATTTTTCAGGTGGGGCTGCGGTGTAAACCATTGAAAGAAGAGTTGCTGTCTGATCACAGGATCCTTTGGTTGGTGACATTCTACATTGCCATTCTGACAGAAGAAAGTCTTCCTCTATCGAATGTTTTCTTGAGATGTTGCAATCCTGCTCTCTCTAAACCTGATGTCACTTTTGCACCTCGAGCTTTATATTATCAGAGATATGCTTAAAACATCCAGGGATTGTATTGCACTCTCTGACCTGCATTCATAAAGGTTGGATACAGATTTTGACTCAGAAACAACAAAGAAATCAAGTTTGATATAAGCTAAAAATCAAAGGATTTGTGTTTGTGAGGATTTGAGTCATCAAAATTTTTTTTTTCTGTTTTCAAAATTAGCCAAAAAACTCAGTCCCTCTGATAGAAAAGGAATAAGGAGTTTGCTATTTCTTTTCACACTGTTGGACTTCTCCAGTATATTTCTGTAATGTTTACTATGTTTAAAGAAAAATTGCAGTTGTCTAAAGGATTAAAAGCTTTACTTTGTGTTTATGTCTGAATTTTAGCAAAGGGAAAGGAACTCTAGCTAGAAAATTAATTCTTAATTTTATAATTTACTGAAAAGATTATGTATATTGACAAACCACTGTTTAAAATAAAACAGAGAGGAACACATGCTAATTTTATTTATTTATTTATTTTATTGATTAATTACTGAACTGGGGTTTAGCTCTTCTCGGGAACTAGAATTTCACATAAGTTTCATTTCTCTTCTTGAAAATTAAGGCATGACTCTAGAAATCTTTGAAGGCACTAATCTAGCAAGCTGGGTTTTAGAAAAACCCATATTATTCATAACATCTGAAAGGGAAAATGGGTACAAAGCTTTGTCTGATTCATTTAGAATGAGTTTTTGATGCTTCAATCTCTAAAATCTACGTCACAAAGACTTTTCAGCTTCTACTGTGTGGAGGTGTGGTTGACTTAGTTTTTCTAGCTGGACTGTTTCACTTCTTTCCCTCATCCTGATCGACCTTGCTGTGCTAACAATGTCCTCATGTAGACAAACCTATCAGGAAAAATGACCTTTCCTGTCTCTCTGCCTTCATTTAGCTAACTGGATCAAAAAACCAGCCAGTGAATGAAATACAGATGAAAACTGGCAAAACTAGCAGTTTATTGACATAATTCTGCAATAGAGACATTTTAACTAACTTTTTAAAGCATAAGGAAATGGATGTGCTTTTATCTTCATTTTATATGCAAAGCATGGTTTTTGTTACTGCAATTCCATTTATATGGAGGTGAATATGATTTTTTTGTGTTTATTACATCATTGAGAGGAAGACACATACTAAAAAAGTACTTTTTCGTATAATAAAATATTATTTATCTAAATTATGTTTTAAATGGATATATATCAATTGCTTCCTTAGACTACCTTTTTTTTTTTTTGATCCTGAAAGAAATGATAATGTACATCACTTTAAACAAAGAAACATCTTGACTAGATGAACACCTTTGTGGCTATCACTTTCAACTTATGAATGAGAAAGTATTTTTTATATGGTTTTCAAGGACATTGAGTATTTCTTTTAAAATATTAATTTTCCATGTTAATCGTTAAAACAGATTGATATGTATTTTGTCAGATAGACATAAATATTTGATTAATGAAATAACAAGTGTTTTGCCATAACAACTTCAGTTGTTTGTTCAACCATGAAAATATATGTTTTGCTTCTTTCTCTTCAAAATTTTCAATAAATACCTACTGTGTTTTATCTAAGTTGACCCAGGTTTTGTTTGTTTTGTTTGCTACTTTCAGGAACATGTGAGGATTGATACCTTCTGTATAAAAGTTCAAGTATGTCCCATTAGGAAAAAGAAGGAAATGTTTCAAACTAAAGAAAAATTACAGGATAAAAACCCCAACAAAATAATCAAAACAGCTTAACTATCTAATATTTTTTCTCTCTTTTTTTTTTTTTTAATGAATGTCTAGAGAAGGATCTATGTGCAACATTTTTGGTTTTGCTATGCTATGACAATTTATTTTAAATTGTTCATATTATTTTCAAAATAATTTATTACTTGTGTTGATAATAGTAGCCCAAAACCAGATTTATTATGGAGAATTTGAGCAAAACCCATGAATCTGAATGGATAAACCCTGAGTACCCAAGTGTCTGACTCTCTGAAGCTCTTTGGTCTAATTTGTCAGCATATACCCAATATATCAATATACCAGTGTGCAGATTAACACTTTTAGGTGGTAATTTCCCTTTTAACTAGAATGATGATAAAAACAAATTTATAATTATTGTATTAACTAGTTCTATTATTATTATTTCAGGTAGTTGAGGAGTTAGGTAGGGGAAGCTCTAGTGTATTTAAATTTGGGAAGGAAGGAGGGAAAGAAGGAAGGAAGATTAACTGGCTGTTAGAACATTGAACTGTAGCTTGTGTTACTGGCTCTGATACTTAAAATTTATTCTATACTGTAAAAAAAAGTTGCTGGCTCACAAGTAAAAAAGATTATCATCTAAATATAGACATCACTTTTATTACCAAGGAGAAATTTTCTTAGTCTTCAAGTCCCCCAACTGAAATAGATCTGCCAGTAAAATTATCTACAACAGTAATCATGTTACTGATAAGTATGTTTTTTTGTTGATTTGTCTACATAAGTCAATGGTGAACACAGATCCCTGAGAATTTTCTTTCTGTGGGATAAATAAAACTCCATTTCCTATGTGTTTATGTCCGTCCTTCCTTCCTTTAAACACCTCACCATTACTACAGAGCAATGACACCCTCTTCTCCAGTGGTCCTTTAGGATTCTTCCAGGGTGTGAGAGAACAAATGCTGCAGCTTGGTGTGGCAACAGAGATCTCTTGCAAATTGCTGGAAATGAAGTTTTAAGTAGCTGAGTGGTACCACTAGGCATTTTTTCTCAGTGGCACACTACCTGAAACCTCTGCTTCATAGATACTGATGTTCACAGCACATTTTGACACAAAAATGCCTTGGCCGAACCACATCAGCCTAAAATTACCTTGCAGAGACATTGTATGGCTGAATTACGTCACAAATAAGTGACTTCTAAGCTAGTGGCAAAAGCATGCTGTGCAAGTAAATGTGCATTTATTTATGCACTTTAAAAATATTTACAGCCCTCTGGATAGCATGAGCTCCCTGACACTGAAAACATCTCCTTGCTTATCTGGGCGACAAGTTATCAGACCGCGAGTGTCTGTAGGGCTTACGATGGCCCCAGGGAGTTAGGAGTAGACTCCCTTCATTCACGGTGAATCCCGTGTTATCTTTGTGACCACATGCCACGCTGGAATCACCCTACTCATGCTCTGAGACCTTTTTCCACACTCTGCCACCTCACCATCACAGAGGTTGGTATTTTCCGCGGCAGAGTCTCCTCAAGCCGTGTCCCTTCCTCACGGTTTCCACAGATACTTGTGCGTGCTGGGGAGGCTTTGTCGCAGCGGCTGAAACCCGGAGGGCACCCAGAGCATCGAGCAGAGGACGGGACGGGACGGGACTGGAGGGAGCAGGAGGAAGGGGAGCGAGGGTTTCTCCCATCCCGGGGTGGGCGCAGCCGCGCGGCGGCCAATGGAGCGGGAGCGCCGCGTGTGCTGGAGGAGCCGCGCCCGGCGCGGGGCAGCTGCGGGGCCGCGTCGGGCTGCGGGGCCGGGCCGAGCTCCGGGGTCGGGCTGACCTCTGGGGTGTGCGTGTGCTGGGAGAGGTGCCGGGCTGAGCTCCGGGGTCGGGCTGACCTCTGGGGTGTGCGTGTCCCGGGAGAGGTGCCGGGTCGGGCTGACCTCTGGGGTGTGCGTGTCCCGGGAGAGGTGCCGGGTCGGGCTGACCTCTGGGGTGTGCGTGTCCTGGGAGAGGTGCCGGGCTGAGCTCCGGGGTCGGGCTGACCTCTGGGGTGTGCGTGTGCTGGGAGAGGTGCCGGGCTGAGCTCCGGGGTCGGGCTGACCTCTGGGGTGTGCGTGTCCTGGGAGAGGTGCCGGGCTGAGCTCCGGGGTCGGGCTGACCTCGGGGGTGTGCGTGTGCTGGGAGAGGTGCCGGGTCGGGCTGACCTCTGGGGTGTGCGTGTGCTGGGAGAGGTGCCGGGTCGGGCTGACCTCTGGGGTGTGCGTGTCCCGGGAGAGGTGCCGGGCCGAGCTCCGGGCTGTGCGCGGCCGGGAGCGGAGCGCTGCGGGGCAGGGAGCGCGCCCCTCCCGCAGTAAAGCCAGCGCCCGGAGCGGGGGCGGGGTGGGTCGTACCAACCCCCCCGCCGTGGTCTCCGCCGCTAATGCCTTTTCTCTGCTGCTGCGCAGGAGTCCCTGCGAATGTAAGTCACCTGCCACTGCCTCCAGCAGGAAGGAGGTTAATCCCATTGCGCGGCTTAGCGGCCCTCCCGCCCGCAGGTGAGGCGGCCGGAGCGGTGGGTGCCGCGGACCGAGCCCTGCCCGGCCCGGCCCGGCCCGGCCGGCCCCCGCCTGCCCAGCATGCCCGGTGAGTACCCCCATCCCGCAGCACCGCCGCCCGGCTTGCCGTGAGCAGCCTCTCGGGGCTGGCGGGGACGATCGGCAGCGCAGCCTGGAGCCCCCGGGGCTTTTGCCCTTCTCATATCATGTCCCGGTGCGGGCGAGGGTCTGCTGCTTTCTTAGCAGCAGAGTGCTGTGCTGTAATGAGCAGCTCCGGAGGAGGATTTTAACTGTCTGGGTGATGGAGGAAATAGGTGAACTCATTTATGTGTTCTGCTTGTATGTACAGCTTGGCCTGCTTGGGTCTCTGCACGCTTTCCTGGTGGATCCCCAGGGTGACAGGCTGGGGCTGGCTGTCTCAGGCTAAGGCAGATTCCGAGAAACCTTTCTCATGCCCCTTCTTACACAGCAGTGGTGTTGGTCTTAATCAGTTATCCTTAAAGCCGTGAGGTACTGGTTTTAGGGCATCACAGGGGGTAGGTGCAGGTGCTGTTCTGGCTCTTGAACACACACAGCTTTTTTCCTTTTTTCTCAGTTTTGAGAGCAGCAGCTCCCACAAATCTTGGTTTACTGAACCATTTGAAGGGTGTCAGTTATCTGTCAGTCTGATGGATCCCAAGTTTGAATTCATGTATGTGGCACTTCAGCACTGGGAAGATGCAGAAAGTGAATCTGCAAATGAAAGGATTAGAGCATTGTGGTTTCATTTGGTTGAGGGCTCTTTTTGTTTGTTTGGTTTGGTTTTTTGATTTTTTTAAATTTGATTTTTTCTTTTGGTTGGAAGGATGGTATGGAAAGATGGAAAACATCTAACTTGATATATACCATGAAGTTCCCTGTGCTGGCTCTGGATTTCTTAAGCAATTATTTCTAATAATTATTACCAATTATTACTCATTTTCAAACTGGTGTATTACTGTTTTGGGACTAGTTTTGAGTGTTATGTGTTATGCTTGTTTGCATCTTATGATATTGTTGCATTTGAGTTTTCATGAGGATCATTTGCTATCTGTTGAATAACAACATTGCAGAGTCTTGAAACAGAATGCAAGTTTTTAACTGAAAGCACATAATAAAATCTACAAAGAACTGGAATCAAGTGCTCTTCCAACACAAGAGCAGTAATTCTGCCTACTAAACTTCAGTATTGTTTTAATAAAAGATAAGAGAGAAGCTGGTTTTGAATGAGGCAGAACTTCATTAGGCCAAAAGAAATATTGTATGCCATTGAATGTCAATTTAAATTCTGTTATAAAAAGGTCTGTGTAAAGTGTTTCTTGTTTATCTTCATTAGGAACATCAATGTTTCTGGTATTGGATCTAAGAAAGCATGGGAATTAAAACTGCCAGCTGTCATTTGTTTACTAGGGCAAGAACTGCCTCTGCTGGAAACTTGCATAATAACTTTTGGTAGGGCTCAGGTTATTTTCTGACACTATTGTTCATTTTATCTACTTGTAATAAAATATTTCTTGATTGCTTATAAGGTTGTGGGTGTCAGGAGGAGCAGAGCTTTTCATTCCAGGGTATGGCTGTGCTAGGTCAGAGAAGTGAGAAGCCTACAGCTTGTGTTCTCTTTTTAGCAGTCTACCGCACCTTCACAGGGTGTTTCTGGGGGAAGATCCAGAGAATCCTTCGTGTGGGAGAGGGAGTAACAGAACTGGTGTCAGGAAACTTCGTGCTGTGGTCTGGAGCTGTGTCATTGTCACCTGGGATTTCAGAGAGCTGCTTGGCTCAGTGGGTAAAGGTCGAGGCTGCAGCCCGCTCGTCCCACAGATTGTCTCTGGAGTGGAAGGGGGGAGGTGACAAGAGAGCAACAGATGGTATCAGGGAGGAATTTAGGAAAGTAGCTGTACAATGTTGGTTAGTATGAATGGCACTGGGGACCTAAACACCCTGTTGGAGACTTTTAGCTATTGATTTATCTGCTCTTATTTTTATGCATAAGATGACAATGTGTAATTTAGAATGTTCTTACAGGAAAATCATAACATAGGAGTGTCTGGTCTCCTGTTGCCTTCTTGCAGGGGGCAGCTTGGCAAATTTGAATTGTTAATTAGGAGCTACAGCTGGACTAAATCTATCATTCCTCTGTCTATCAGAAAAATATAATTTAAAATCTATATCTGATGGATTGTGAAAAAAACCTCCCTATCCTAATTAAACTTGTCTTGACGTTGGAAGGTGCACTTGGGTCACTCGGAACTTGTTATTATCAGTCACTCCTGATTCTCAAAATGGGTATCTGGTGTTTTTTAATTCTCTTTTTCTCTTTGAACATGAAAGTGAGCACCACCCTGTCTGCTCTGTTCATATTCTAAATAAACCTTTTAAGTGCCCTAGAATTAGTTTCCACGCCTGTCAAAGAATTTTGCCTCTGGCAGTATCATAGGTATTACTTCTATGAATAAGTAGCATAAAAGTTGGTGATCTTGGCTAAAAAAGCTGTTACAAGTTCCACATAAGATCACCCTGACTGTAGTAGTTCACATTACTTTTGCTGTCTCTTCTGTGTAGCTGCAGAGCAGATTCTAGAATAACTCAGTTAGTGAATTCTTTGAAGATCCTTGTTTTGTTCTAAGAAAATATTGTTAGGTAATAAAACTGAGGAGACACTTCTGATGATAATGACTTCTCAATTTGCATCATTATGTGCTTTGTGGTAATCCAGGCAAGACAAATGATCAGATTTATAAATTCATATTACAGAGTTTAAAAGGGATTCTAAAAATACACTTTCTTTTCTCATAGTTCACTTATAGCCAGTGGTATTGTATTAGCCATAAGGATCCACAACTTGAAAACAATTTGCTTGAAAACTTAATACCCTAAATAGTAGGTGTTGTCCACAAAAAAATCTTACTCTCATTCAGCACAAAGAATTAAAGCTATGCTTACTGGTCTCCTAGATGCTTCAAAAAACAAAAACAAAAGCAAAATCCAAAAAAAAAACCAAAAAAACCACCAAACCAAAAAACAGTTGCAATAAATTTAAATATCTACACCTCTGGCTTTCAAACTTAAAGAAGATTTGCTCTTTTAAAGTCAGTGAGTGAAACTCTGTGTACAGTAGATTTAATGTTTCAGCTAAATGGAAACTTTCAGGTAAACCATTTACTTACAAAAATGTATATGAAAACCTGACCCTTACTTTCATTTATAAAAATAAAATATTGACTTATTAGGCTATATTCCAAAGAATTTTATAAACAAGGCAAGATAAATAACACTTGAAAACAAGGTTTAGATGAAAGGAAAAGTAATGATAAAATATTTTTGTTTTAAACCTCCAATGGTTCCTTTATGAATTAGTGATGCCCCTGTATGATTTTAAAATCATTAGGATTTGCTTCTCTCTTAACACCAGAAATATTTTAATGTTAAATATTTTCAGTCAATAATTTGATTATCTATTCAATTATCTCTATGATGGTTCACTGTATTAAGAAGGCTGTAACATGTATCCCACATCTGATTCTCAAAACAGACCCTTAGTTTCTGTTCTTTGTGAGGTATCAGCAAGAGTTTCTTGGAAGCAGCAGTTGTTTGGCAGTTTGCTTCCTTGTGGTTATGACCACAGAGGTACAGGGCAAGAAAGCATTTGGAGGAAGTGGTAATTTTCCATACCAGTTTGCTGAACCATTTAATGAGTAGTTTGTGTATTTTTCTATGTATTACTGAAGTAAAGATTCAGCTTCTGTAGCCAAAAGAATTTGGAAAAGTCATGTGAAGATTGTGCTCAGTTTTGTGGTTGTTATTTTAAACTGTATTTTAAGATTGGAACTCCCCCTCATTTCACAATTTGGTCTTTTTATATTAACCTAACTCCCACATTCCTCTCAGTAGTTGTTTTATTACCTTTATTTGGCTGAAGATTCTTGTTGTCTAACACAAAACTGCTTTGCTTTCCTGACCGTTTTCATCTTTTCAGAATAAATTTTTTGCTGAAGTAGCCTTCAGCAGTTTTCTGGTTTACATTGATTTTTTGGGATGCTTATATTTATTCCTTTAACCCTCTGGGAAAACTGCAGTAGGAGCAGTTTACTTCACATCTGTTGTTTTAAAGCAACTCCTTATTCATTGATTTCTGGAACACCTATAACTGGCTTGAGCTGTTATTATAATGGGACATTTGAAAGTTCAATTCTTCATTTGCTTTGTCTGGAAATTGTGATTAGATATGTTACTGGATTTTACTCAGCTGTGAGTTATGCAAATTGTTTTAAGTTTGGGTGGATGATTCGGGTTTTTTTGGCCAAGTCTGACACTTTCTGGGATTCTTCTGAGGTGCAGGGGATGTGTGGCAATGTCAGCAAATATAAGGTATGTGTGCTTCAGATGAAGCTAGCTGGCTGGAGATAAGTGAAAAAGTACAAAACGTTGGGGGAAAAGGCAGTACAGCAGTGGGCCTGTGTTTTGTTCCGGATTTGGAGGATGTGAAAAATAAAAATGCTTAGTATCTGTTAGCTTATCGTGGGCATCAACCATACTTTACTGCATATCTCAGTGACAGGGGCTAGAACTCATTCATTTTGGCAGCCTCTGGCTGAGGCAGCCATGAGGTCATTTGTTGGGTTCTCTGCAACTAGTTCTGTGAGATTCTTTCCTAGTGTTTCTCACAGACCCTGGAAACTGTATGACAGGTTGTTTATGTTGGTATTGTTTGGTTGTTTTAATTTATTTAATGCAATTGCCTATCCCTTAAGGTGATGGTAGTTCTAAACAAGTATTTTAACACAAGAGTTGATTGAAGTTTCAGTCGAGCTCAGTGGAATTCCTCTTCATTTGTGTGACCATCTGTGTGACCTGCTCATCTTGTTCTGGTTAATTTTGCAGCCTACTGTGTATCATCCTTCTGCTCCAAGGAGGCCGTTCACCTTGTTCAGTTATGGGTTCTCCCCAGGAGAGCTCTGACAGTGGTGGTTCTGTCACAGGGCAGAGCTGAAGAAGCAGCCCCTTATGATCATGCCACAGGAGTGGTATCTTTATAAAATACATTTTCTTCTGTTATGCAGGAGTGTAGGTTGCTTTCTTTTTTATCTTAACTTGTTTCCTCATGTGTTTCCTGACAATAAGGAACCCTTCTAAATTCTCTGGAGTTACTTGATGTAGGGATTTTCAGCTTCTGGGGGGTGTACTGATCTTGGTAGGAATTTCTCTGCACTTGTTCAGCCAGCACCAGGTACCCCAGTACAAAGAAGGCAGAGCAAAAATAATGTTGGGTTGATTCAGTGGCATTATGGAAAGAACATTTCTGGCTAATACTCAACATCTTGTTCTTTTCCTTAGCTTTTGGCACTGTATAAGCAAGAACATCTTCCTTGTTGGTTATATTATACTATGTTAATTAAATATAAAATCTAAATATGTACAGATCAGCTTTTTTGACTGACGTTGTATTTCGGCAATAAGACCTAGGGAGTTATCTGTTTAAGGCTAGTGCAAAAATTTTATACCTGCTATTGTGTAAATCAGGTAAACAAAAATAATAAACATCAGAAACATACATTCTGCATTCATGTTCACTGGGTTTTCTATTCAATTGTGACTTTTGAGGGGAGTCTCATCACAGGAATGGTTGTTATAATCACAATATGGTTTGTATAAGCCACAGACTGTTGTTTTTCTGGAAGAGGAGGGAGCAAGCTAAAAGGGCTTACATTAAAATTGTAAAGTGACTCTTCTGAGTATTTTTTTGCAGTAACAGATCAAGCCTTTGTGACCCTTGCTACTGATGATGTGTACTGTCAAGGTGCTCTTGTTCTTGGACAGTCATTGAGGAATCATAAGACATCCAGAAAATTGGCAGTTCTAATTACTCCAGAGGTTTCCAGTGGGATGAGGTAAGTATGAATGTGCATTTGGAGATTTAAATAGTGAAAGAATAAGCAACAGCATAAAAGATTTTAATAGGTTTCTGTGAATTTCACAGCAATATGCCTAGAACTTCCCTCTTGGCTAGTGATTTCTAAGAGGAGTTTCAAATAACATCCATTATAAGCTCCTAAGCCTACTAAGAATTCACTTGCAGAAGTAGAGCTTGTGGCTGGAATTTGTCTTATAATTGAGAAGCTGAAAATTTGGAATTAAGCTTTCAGTGTCTTGCACTACTCTTGTTTTTCTTCCGGTTTTTTCTCTCTTAGAGCAAAATACATAACCAGCTGTGACATCAGAACTCTCCATAAACCTAAGGGCTCAATTTCACAAGACTAATGTTCTCTAAAATATTGGTGCACAGCTATCATGATAAGAAATTAGGGTTTTTTTTCTTTTTTGTATAAATCACTTTCCAATTTGTGTTGTGATTCTGCAGGCACTGCAGAATAGCATTTACAGAAATCTTATTAAGTCTGAACTCAAGCCGTGTTACTTGGAGGGCTGTGACACTTGTTAAAAGGCATGCCATGCCATAGCAACTTAAACTCTTAGATCTGCTATGTCTTAGGAAGTGTGCAAGCTTCTATTTTCTGTATGCTATGTGAAGGTGTTTGCAATGCATCTGGCTCAAGAAATAAATGTTCACATTTTTGCTATGACTGGATGCACAAAAATCTGTTTTTACAGACTTTCAAAGTATGGACATTGTCAAAGCACTGTAATCTTCCTGAGGGAATACTGTATCCATTTGATGCATGGGTGGATACTAAGTCTGTAATTCTTTTCATGTCCATTGAGTGGGAAGAAAAGAATTTATAATATGTATTTTAAATCAAGGATAACATTAAAAAAAAAAAAAAAGCAGATCACTGAAATAAACTTCTAATAATCTGTACTTCATTTAGTTCTTTGCCAGTTAGTTCCTGTTCCTTGAAGATCAATCAGGCAAAAGCTAAAGACCCTGATATCTGGATTTCAAACAGCACAGGCTTTCTTTTTCTGTGTTTGTGAGGCATTGAGGACTTAGATTATAATCATCTAGTGTAAGTAAATAAGCTGTGTTTTAAAGACTTCTTTTTCTTGCTTCCAGAAGGAAAATTAGCTACTTTGGTGTTACCTTTAGAATTCCCATGAAATACATGCACAGAAAAAAAATGTTTAGCTTAAAGTCTCATTTGAGATGCTGCATAATACTGAGGAATTATTTATGGTGAGCAAGTATATATGCACCTTATACAAGGTGCAGTTTTGAAACAGTGTTTGCTTGGGCACATTAGGTACAAATGAGTGTGCCGCCAGTGCGTGCTTCATCCTGTAGAATGCAGAGGGGACACGATATGGTGCTGTTCTTTGGAATCGGTTGTGCAGGATGGAAGCTGCTTTAATTTCTGTTGGTGTTTCCATAGGAGATAAGTGACTAGAATAAGGATTGTTTTTTCCTTCAAGCAGCAGCTCTCACTTTTGAGATGTGCTGGCCCCATAGTTGAGGAGACAATGTTTTATGGCCTGATAGCTGCCTCTTCAGTAGGCTGTTTCCAAAGGCTTTTCTCTTCTGACTTCTTACTCTAAGCAATCGATCTAGCTTTGGTTATTGTCATAATTAATGTCATGCTGTGTGTCACCGTTTTCGTGCATGAAGTGAACTCTGATGAACTTGTCTAAATCCCCTTCTTTGTCTCCACTGCTCTCTCTGGTAGGTCGGTCCTCAGCAGCGTATTTGATGACGTGATCGAGGTGGATGTGCTCGACAGTGCTGACTCAGTCCATTTGGCTCTGATGCAGAGGCCAGAACTGGGTGTAACCTTCACTAAGCTTCATTGTTGGACACTTACTCATTACAGCAAATGTGTCTTCATGGATGCAGACACTTTGGTGAGTGGAGAGGGAGCCATGGAAACATTTGTGTCTGTCTCTGATTGTGGGATGCTTCCTTGCCAGGCAGCCTTCAGGCCTGTGAAGTGACCAGATTTGCTGGCGGTCACAAGGTCGCAGGAGCCCCATCCTGGCACATTTTAGTTATTTCTCACAGTTGTGCTGGCTGCATAAAAATAAATTCAGTTTGGAGAGTAGCCTCAGGACTGTCCTAAAAGAGATCACAAACTCTATGTACTGGGTCTTCTGGCAGAAGTTTAAAATAGATCTCTCTCAAATACTTTTGTTTGGAATTATTCTGTCAGGAAAGGAGGATGGTTTTAAAATAGAAAAAAAAGAAGTTCCAAACATTATTTTTTTTAAAGTTTTTAGATGTATAGAGATAAAAATGGTCATAATTTTGGTGAGGACAATCATGTCAGCCTTCCCTTTTGCTTTCATGGCTCACTCTGAAAGACTGGGATGCATTTTAATTTAATAGGATTGTATTTGAATTAGAAACCAAATTAAGTTCTTGAGGAGGAATGCTTATGATTTCTTGCTCTACATTAATGTTAAAGGAGGAAGGCAAATTTTTGTCTATTTAAAAAATTAAATTAAGTAATTTTACTTGTAAAAGATTTTCTTCTGTTTTTCACAGTGGCTGTGAAAGGTGCAGGTCCTGACTTTCACTGACTGCACAGCTGTCTTTCCACAAACTTTCTCTGCCTTAACCTGATTGATTTTCCCACTTCCTTGTGAAGCTTAAAAGAACACAGAAAAGCAAATCTCTGAACTAAAGTAACATCAGAAAACTGGCAGCAAGAGACAGACTTTCTACTACCTTTATTCAGTCTGTTGCTTACTAAAATGATTTAGATTCCCAATTTTCATTCAGTTCTGTTGTAGTTATCAAAAATAATGGACTATGGAAAGGTGAGTTAAGAAAGAAGGAAATTGTGTGTTTTCATGGTATAATATTTAAAGGGACCTTGGATGGTCTCCAAGCTTCATGAAATAATTTCACAGGCTTTGCATTTTATCAGAGAAATCATGGGGAATCACAATTAATGTTGCCTTATTATATCAAAAATAGAGGTTCTGACCTCTAGCATATTTTACAATGGCACTGCTTTTATGCTTTGCAAGCCACGTACTAGGCCAAACTGTCAATTTACTCCATTGGTACTAATTTGACAATGCTTGCTCTAAACAAACATTTTTTTTTCTCTTTTCCTGCTCTCCGTAAGGTACTTTGCAATGTTGATGAGTTGTTTGATCGAGAAGAGTTTTCTGCAGCTCCTGATCCTGGCTGGCCTGACTGCTTCAATAGTGGTGTCTTTGTGTTCCAGCCCTCCCTGAAGACTCACAACCTGCTGCTCCAGTTTGCTGCTGAACATGGCAGCTTTGATGGTAAGGAGCAAGGTGTAAGGAATAAAGTGCAAGACAGTTTCCATGCTATCAGGCAGAATAGAGGAAGGCAGGAGTTCTCTGGGCTCTGTGTAAGAATTCAAGGTGCAGAACTTTGCCTCTTAGACTGTATTTAAGACCTGTTGACTCACTCTGGGCTGTGCTTCCCAGAAAATGGCACTGAAGAGAGATTGTGTCTGAGTCTTGTTCGGTTAGTTTTAGTTTTGCTGTCTGGCTTAGGAGACAGAAATACATCTGATCTTCAGTCTTCTGCTGTGAAGGAGACCAGACACTATTCCTTCCTTCTTATATTACAATAGGACTTCATTTACACTGAGCTTGCATCGGAGTGAATCAAGTATTATTCACTTGTACATGCTCATATGGCCATATTTTCAAGTCCAAGTTGGAGTCCCATGAACACACCAATCTCAGTCCCCAGTCTCACTCCCATCCAAATTTTGATACAGATTTTAGTGTACGCATGTTATGGTAATACTGTTTTATGTATTCTTTAGGAGGTGATCAAGGCTTGTTGAACAGCTTCTTCAGCAGCTGGGCAACAGCAGATATTGGCAAACACTTGCCTTTCCTCTATAACCTGAGCAGCAGCTCTGTATACACCTATGTTCCTGCTTTCAATCAGTAAGTAACAGCACTTCTGTTAAGCTCTGTAGTTTGTTAAAGAACATCCTTTTGTAAGAGAGATTAATAATGACATATTCTGTTAATTAAAAATTACAGTATCACAAATGATCTTATATAGAAACCATGCAGTGGAAGCTTAAATTTGATGTGAATGTCTGGACACAGGGAGAGTCCCAGAGTTGGCTATACTGTCTTTTATGTTCTTTCAAAGAAGCTTCTTTCATTTTGTCAAAATATAATTACTTTGGCATTAGTTTACTAGTTTACAAGCTTACTTTTAAGCTTGTTCCTTTGTTCTCAAGTAATTTCTTAGAGAAACAATTGGCATTGCTTAAACTTTTTGAGGCAGTCCTTAGTCCTTCTATGAAATGAAATTTGTGCTACTAATTATATGATTCCAGACAGCGCAGTTGAGAATGCTATCTGATAAAGGGCAAGTTGGATTTAGGGTGTTGTGAATTTCTGTTCCAGTTGCACAATACACTCTTGCTGGAAGATGAACTTAGGCCAGTGTATTTATTAGTAATTTTTAATATGGGACCAGTAATACCCAATTTTGGTGATTAAATATTTGAAGTGATATGTATTTTTTTTGTGAATAGAGCATGAAGGAGGACTGGAAAGAGTACTGCATGAGCCTGTCAGTTTCCTTCATGAACTTTTCTACTGGAATTAGCAGCTGGAAGCAAATGACAATATAACTTTTTGTTTTCTGTATGTTAAACAAGATGAATTAAACCAGGAAGATAGAAACAAAATATTACTACATATAATCTCATATGTGTTGCTGTTGCAAAATGTTAAATTACCTCACCTGTAAGCATGTTTATTCTAGAAGTTTATATAAGCTAAAAAATATTTTATGTATAGACCTGTATATTTGATCTCTGCAGTTTTGGCAGGGATGCCAAAGTTGTTCACTTCTTGGGAGCAACAAAGCCCTGGAACTACAAATACAACTTTCAAACAAAGAGAGTTATGCAGGATGGAACCACCTCTGGATCTTTTCATCAACTGTCATTTCTTGCCCTCTGGTGGAATATATACAGTGCCAGTATATTGCCTTTGTTGGAAAAACTTCAAAAGATGGAAGAATCAGAATCTGAGGAATGCAAGGTAACTGAGAAGGAGTTAGTGGGAATATGTTGGAATCGAAACCAAAACTTCTGAAAATTGGTAAAGGAAGAAATTATATTATGTGGTGGGCTGACTCTGGCTGGATTCCAAGTGCCCTCCAAAGCCACTCTATCACCCTCCTTCTGAGATGGACAGGGGAGAAAAAATGTAAGGAAAGGCTCATGGGTCGGGATAAGGACAGGGAGATATCTCTCACCAGGTACCATCAAAGCTGAAACAGGTTGACCTTCAGGAAACTAATCAAATCTACCAATTTAAATTGGACCAGATAAAATTTACCGATTACCAATCAAATCAGAGTAGAGTAACGAGAAATAATCCCAAATTTGGAACACCGACTTTAATCCCTCACTTCTTCCTGGGTTCAACTTTACTCCCTGTTTTCTCTGACTCCCCCCACCCCTACCAATGGCACATGGGGATGGGGAATGAGGCCTGTGGTCAATTCATTACATGTTGTCTCTGCTGCTCCTTCCTCCTCCTCAGGGCTTGAATTCCTCACACTCTTTCCCTGCTCCAGTCCCTCCCATGGGAGACAGTCCTTCATGGACTTTCCCAACATGAGTCCTTCCCATGAGCTGTGGGATGCAGTCCCTCAGGGACTGCCTGTGCCAGTGTGGGTCCCCTATGGAGTCACAAGTCCTGCCAGCAAACCTGCTCCGCTGCAAGATCCTTTCTTCATAGGCCCAGTGGTCCTGCCAGGAGCCTTCTCCCCAGTGGGCTTTCCATGGGGTCAGAGCCTCCTTCACATCAACCTGCTGTGGTGTGGGGTCCACCATGGGGTGCAGGTGGATCTATACTCCACCATGGACCTCCATGGGCTACAGAAGGACATCCTGATGCACCATGGGATGCAGGGCTATCTCTGCTCTGGCACCTGGAGCACCTCTTCCCCTTCGTTCTTTGGTGACCCTAGTGCATGCAGGGTTGTTACTCACACATCTTCTCGCTCCTCCCTCTGTCCAGTTGCAAGGAAACTCCTTCCTCCTTCTTTTAAGAAGGAGGGTTTTCCGCCTTCTTAAATTTTATATCCCAAAGACACTGCCACCATCACTGATGAGCTTGGCCTTGGCCAGTGACAGGCCCATTTTGGAGCCACATGGCATTGGCTCCATTGGGTGTGGGGGAAGCTTCTAGGAGCTTCTCACAGAAGCTACTCCTGGAATCACCCTGCTACTAAAACCTTGCCATGCAATTCCAATATGTATGGGAAAACTTAGTATCTGTTGGTTGGTAGAAGTGTCCAAAGTAGCCATTTAGGAAGGATTTCTTGCACTATCTGCCTTCCCAAGATATCCTGCAGCCATCTTCTTTATTGATAAAGTTTTTATGGTAATGTATATGCATACAGAATATGATACAAATGAGCCAGAGAAGGGATAATCTGGCCCATGAAACAAACAGACTCTTGTTTTTCTTGTCGCTAAATTGATGTAGACCATCTAACTAGCTCTTGAACTGTAATAAAATTTACCTTTTCAGAACTACATTATAACTTGTTTTATGAGGTCATAACAAATAAATCAGGTTTCAAAAGCAGTGTTAATTGCATTTAAGATGTTATGTGCAGTACTCCTATGTTATCAAACATTTATTGATCTCTGTGCTTTTTTTTTCCAAAGCAAAAGCAGCAGTGTGCTTTTCACGAATAGAATAAAAAAAATCTGTTTATAAATAGATGATTTCTAAAGAGACCAGTAACATAAATAAATGTGTAGAAGTACCATTTTTAATTTTGTATCCAGACATGACAAATTAGATCCCATTTATGCATATGCAAATATTTTCTTAATTTCTTGTAATATTAAATTATTAACATAATTGAACTAATTGCATAGTCCTCTTAAGATCAGTTGAATATTTACCATCAAAGCCCCAGAGAATAATTTGGCTTGTTAACCTCATAACAAATTGGAAAGCAGAGGAAGGAATAAGTAGTTTTTGATCTTATACTTTAATTTGCTTTAATTTTTAAGGCATTGTGTATTAAAGAAATACTTCAACTATGGTAATTGAAGGTGGAAATACCTGTTGGATTTACCTCATGATGCTGGTGTACCTACGAGTGCAAAAAAGCAAAAACCTAAACTGCAGCATGCTCTAAATCTAGGACCATATACTTTTTTTGCATTAAGTTATTCCTTAAATGATGAAAACCCTCTAAGGAGGTGCAACTGTTGTAAATAAGTTATTGCCGTCCTGAAAAATTGTATTTCAGTGGTGAGATGTTCTTGTTTTCATTAGCACGCTTTCAATGGAGTTGAAGTTACCCTGAAGAAGGTCAGTCCTTACGTGGCCAGCTCTCTACAAAAGCCTGAGCTCCCGGAGCAGACAAGTGAAGTAAATCCCACAGCATGCTCACCCGAGGAACTTGCTTTCAAAGCTGTGAGTGTGTTGTACATTATTATATGCAGAAACAAAGTCAAATTATATACTAAGAGGAGATTCTTTCATTATGCTTCTGATCTGGAAAATGGTATCCTCAATTTAGCTGTAGCAATTGAATTTTCTCACTAGCATTAAAAGCAATCTAAAGCCTATTTATTATCTTTAATCTTTAGTTATGCATGTATGATGTGTCTAGAAGTTGAAAGAGTTTGCTTTGCATTTTAGAAAGAGGTTGTTTATTGAAAGTTGTTAAGTTCTTAATCAAATGTAATATAAAAAAATTTGCTACCAAAGTAATTTTTTGAATATTAATATTTTTGTGAATTAATATGTTTAAAACTATAATCCTTTCTATCATTCCTCTGCAGAAAGTTTTTTCCTACAAGTCTTGACCCAGAAAACTGTTTCTCAAATTTCTGTGACTTGAGCAAAAAGGAGAGCCTTGAAAAATCCACTGATTAATATTGCATTCTTTCTGCTTCTTTTGTCACTTTTCTTGTATTTGTGTGTTTCTGTTGCACTGAATCTCCTTATTTTATGCAGGAATTAAGTTGGACATAATAGCACAATGCCTCTGCAGGTGTAAGGCATTACATATTGCATGATAAACCATATTACACTATGGTACAACTGGGAGAAAATAAAATTAGTGTTCTAATGTCATCTCTTGTAATTTGTGAACTACACTCTAGAATGATGAAGACAACTTTCAAGATGTTCTTTCCTTCATTTCTTTAAGCTATAGTTACTCTATAAAGTAAAACTCTAATTTTCCTTTCCCATTTCTACCCTGCATCCTCCCCCTTCTTCCCTTTCCCTTACGAGTCTGAAGGAGCTGAAGGAAAACTGCAAACCTTCCAGTTCCATAACTTAAGAATAATTTATCTGTAAAGGATGTATTTTCTTGTGTGCCTTATGCATCTGACTTCATTGGAAAGGAGTAAAATAAATAGGGACACATTATCAGGATGTTTGTTTGTGGTAAAAAAAAATCATGATGTTCACCTAAAGCAGTTTCATTAAAATTTCTATTAGTATTTTAATTACTAGGATTGGCTTATCAGAAGACCATATTAGTTAGAAAGTAATAGCCTGGTTCCCTTCTTACTTAAGAGTACCATCGTTCCAGTTTTTGTTGCCCAGCTTCAGTAGTCTTGTGGGATTGTGTTGGGGGGAAAGACTTTTGAATTGGGTCCGTCTACTCATTTATGTTTTGCTATCTGTCAAAAACAAATATTAGGGACAATATATTTTGGGCAATCTATTTTACCACTGTTTAGGAATACTTTGTTCTTTTCTTATTTCAAGCTTATGTGAGAGTAAGCTATAATCCTGAAATGAGATTTTTCTTGTTGAAGTTTGGCCTCATGAATGGTAGGAATCATGAATGGTAAGCTTGCTTCCCAGGCTGTATGTGTAGTCACTGAAAAATGAGAGCCACTTTGAACATATTTTAGGATGAGATGAGCTGCCCTCTGGAGGTACTTATCCTAGATTGATTGTAGTAGGAGCTTTGATTCAATGCCATTTTTGATAGCTAAAGCTGGGTGACTTGAATTTTCTCCTTGGTGATAATGTGCTTCCTTGCTTTCCTCCCATCCATTGCTTTACCCTCCCCCAAGACTGAAAGTGATTGTATTGTATTGTATGAATTCTCATGAAAAGGAAATTATGAGAAAATATTCTCTTAATAAAACCTCAGTGGCTGTATTTTAGCAACCTGTGTATGAAGTTGAACCAAGAGATTCTAACGTCCATTCCTCTGAGCCTGGCAGACCTTCAGAACAACCTGTATTTCAACCTGCATTTCAGAAAACCTCAGAAATGGTACATGTAGCTTTGTGCATTGAACATCTGTTGATAACTGCATGTGCGTCTTTGCTGCCAACATAATTTTAGGAAAGCTCTACTAATTATAATGCAATGTGCAAATAAATTCCTTAATCTTTTAGCTCTGTAATTCCTTAAGTGTTTCCAATACTGTGTTGTGATCCTTTTCTAGTTTTCAAAACTTTGAGTTTTTAAATGTGTATTTTCCTGTGCTAACACCCGAGTAATCAATGTATGGTGTTAATTTTAGTTCTCCTATACTAACACAAGCAAAGCTGTCTGGTTATTTTGTGTTTGTTAGTTCTGTTGTGTTTTGTTTTGTTGTGGGTTTTTTTGCTTGCTGAAGTGATGTTTCCAAGCAAGTGGGAAGGGAACATGCAGGAGCCTGAGTGACTAGGCTTTCCTTTGTGATCTTGCACTGCATTTATAGATAGTTGTACATGTGGGCAGTGTGGCAACAGGGGCAGACTTGGTGTTGATGGGGTTGACAGGATGTTAAGGATTTGTGAGGTACATAACACAGCTGTTTTCCTAATGAGGTTTTTTGTATGATTGCGAAACACTGTAGTGAAATACTTTAGGACTGAGAAGCAAAACTGTAGCTCCTGTGCAGCCAGGGGTGTTTGGGCCCCAGCTAAAATTCTTAATTTCTAAGAACATTGTGATTCTGGTCATCTTGGTAATGGCTTCCAAAGCTGTTGATAAAACTTGATAATGATAAAGAAAGAACTCTTCACACCTTACTGCATGTTGGTTGTTTGAAATACCTTACCTTGTCTTCCACAAGTCCTATGCCTTATCTGCCCCAAACTCACAGATGTAATGGATATTCCAGGGCATTTAGGCAGGTTAAGACATTGATTCCTGCCCATGAACTCTATTCTGAAATGTTTTTACCTTGAATTTGAGAAGACTTCACTAGAAAGCCATTCTTGTTGATTTCAGTTTTGTTTACAACATGAGATGGGTTGTTTTCCCATGAGCCTCTTTGAGTAGTACTGAAAGCAGGTTTTTAGTGGCTGCCTTGATTAGTCCTTGTTATTTTTCATCTTTATTACAGGTTGTAATTGTTGGGATGTTCCCTTTTTTGCTGGCATTGGTCAACTGGGGACACAGTTTTCCTTTTATGTGGTAGAAATTATCACTAATAATGTGTCTTCCATTTGTGCACCTATGATGACTTGACTTTGAACCAGCATTTCTAATTTTGGAGTGTCATTCAAAATGGACTAGCTGTTGGTATAATGAACAGTGTCCATATTTTGAATTAATTTATTAAACAATGTGTCTCACATCTGCTAAATAATATTGATCTCACTGGAGTTCAAATAAGAATAATTACCAAAAATTCTAGAAATGTATGTTTACATGAAAGCCTAGAGACAAGATTTGAACAGGTAAATTATAAATTCTTCATTGTAGCAGGTATTCTACTCTAACCAGGCAGTATTTGTAATATTTTCATTGTATTGTTGCTGAGTATGCCAAGATCTGGGTTAAGATCAGTAAAATAAATGTTTGATATATTCAAAGATGCCATGGAAAGTAGTAAAACCATGGGAAAATGAGGTCACATTATCAAAACAAGAGTGAACATTTGAATATTGTTTATTTCATTGTTTTAACTTGGACTATACAGTGCAGAAGTTTATCATTTAAGGTTTAACGTCACAATATTGAAAAAAGAAAAACCAAATGACTGTTTTCCCACTCTTTTTCTTCTTCCCACAGAATGAGGTTGCACATTTTGTTTCAGAGCTGTCTATTCACTTCAAACCAGCAAAACCAGCTCCAGAAGATGAACGGAGAAAATGGGAGGAAGGGCGCATGGACTATATGGGGAAAGATGCTTTTGAACATATCAAAAAGAAATTGGATTCATTTTTACACTAAGACAGGGTGTACTGTTATGCCCATCTGATTGATTTCTTTATAAATGCAATTCTTGAATACTTGGCTGTCTTAACCAGTTTAGCTGTCAGCAGTTAGATTATGGATCCTCAGACATTCTTGGGGGACCTTACCAGATACAGAATCAGGTATTAGGTTTTTATAGGTTTTTAACTGATAAATGTGCCTGGACATTATTGTTACATGTGTCTCATCTTCGTTGTTCTCACACAGTGCCTTCTAAAGAATAATGAATGGTACCTTTCTGAGCATGAACTCTCATGTATTTATCACTCTTCCCTGATGCACCCAATCTGCAGGTACAGTCATGTGTAGGAAACATGTTGGAAGTTGAGATTGTTTTGGAAGTTGAATTTTTCCCAAACTGAGATTATTCCCAAAGTACATTCAGAAATTGCTTTAAAGTATTTAAATATAAAGAACTTATTCTTGAAACCAAATTAACACCTTTTAGGGTGACCATGATGTAGACTTCAATATGGGAAAGAAGTGATGAAATCCTGGACTCATAGGAGTCTGCAACAAAACTTTTTAATTTAAACACATTTAGGAGTAGAGGAACTTCAGACTTCATCTGAGATCAATTGTGGATGCTCTACCCAGTTATAGGCAGCTGCTCAGCTCCATAACTAGTGTGAGGAAGCATGGTTTAAAACTCTTTAGGACAGATTGATAATGTATGTTCACTTTTTATATTGTTGCGATAGGATACTGATGTTTTTAAAGATATTGTAAGCTTTAGTTGCATATTCTGAGTTGTGTAGTCAGAAAAAAAAAGCTGACAGTATGGCGTAAACCTTCTGGTGCTTTTTATAAATTTGTTTACAATACTTCAGACTGCAGCTGATAAAGGCCTTCTTTGGCTTAGCATTGTTGCCCCATCCTGCAGGCAATTTGAGTGCAACTGAAAACAAAATTGGCACTTGTTTTAGTAAACAGGCCCTCTGAAGATCTTTTAACAACAGCTGTGTGTGGGAAGCAATAAATCTCTGAATTCCAAATTCCAGAAAAAAATCCACTGATGAGACTGCATTATATTAAGGACAGTTATGGGGCAATGTTTTGTGTATTTGTGTACTTAACTTTGACTTATCTCAGTGAGTTTACTTTAACAAACAAGTAAAATACTTTTTTTCAAAGCAAAACAACTTTTAAAGAAAGAGTCTTGACATTTATGCTAATATATTAATAGATTTGACACTTGTTTGTGACCTTGCTCAATATTGGAATAAGAATTCTGCACTGATGTTGCAGGACTTGAAACGTTTTTGTCTAAATACATCACAAATTTTGGCAGAGAGATACCTAATGAAATATCGTGGCAATTCTGTCTGAAAGCAATGATGTACCATTATGCATAGATGCTAGCAGGAAAAACGGAGAGCAGGATAGGAGGGGAGAAGAAAATCTTATTTCTTTTCCCTCCTATCAAAAAGGATAAGAGGGTAGGGCAGGGAATAAATGCACAAAAAAGGAAAGGAATGAAAGAGTCAAAAGGTCCCTTAAAAGAAGAAAAAAAATCTTTCAGTATCTTAGAATGACTTCCTAATGTTCAGGTTAGTGAATTTTCTTTCACGTTTGTAGGATATTTCTGATTTTATCTAGTTCCCGTTTTTCCTTAAACTCTTAAATGAGGAATCCCTCTGTTGAATACAAGCTTCTAGGTCAAGTGAGGTGTTTAGGGGCAGCAGAGAAATTGAGAACAGCTCTCCCTCTGCCTAACCTTGGCACCCTCGCTAGCCTGTGTTCCTGGGTAGGCGACCTTCGCACATTAACACAGGTAGGTGTGTTCTACCTCTTGGTGCTGTGGCCCAGTGCAGCAGCTGCAGTGTGCCCTTACTCACGTGGCATTTGGTTATCCTTGTTTCTTAGTGATCCTCATGCACTTCTGAGAAAGTCCTCTGTTTAATAAACACTGTTGCTAATATACTCCTAACAGCTTTTGAAGACTACATAAAGCTGTAGCCAGCAACGTGAACTCATGCTTCATGCAGATGTACTTTTTATATTGACTGCTAGATCTTATTTCAGATCATGGAAGAAAAGTTACTGATATGAAGTCAGTAACAGAAAGATTTTAAAAATAGGCATATGAATTTAGTCAAATGTGTCATTGAGTACATTTCAAACTGTTAATATGTACAATGGTAATCTGTATGGCTTATACAATGTTTTGCAAAGAATTGTAGTACAATACTGTAATGGAAATAAAAGAAATGGAAAAGACATATGAAGTCATGTGCTTATCAGATGATGAAGAGCTATAGGTTGTTTATATTATGCCAGGGAATATTACTTGTGAATAACTAGTTACTTTAATTTCTTTTTAAAATTTTATTTAATTACTTTTGAGACATTAGCATTACCTGCTGAGCAGAATTAAAAGTTGAGAGTAATGATTATTTCTACAGACATACATAATAATCATGTTTAGGATCTCTTGAGTTAGCAAACAGTAGTTGGTTTGTTGTATTTCATGGAAAAGTATAGCTGTTAAGAGCTCTGCCCTAATTTTTGTGTCCTGTCTTCACACACAAAAAATTGAACTAGTTACTGGCAATGTAGTGTTGCAGTGGCTTCTGGCACACAGCTGCTGCCACCAGGGTGTGAAAAGGGAGAATTTTGTATGTGAATCCAGTGCTGTGCTTCAGGCAGCATTCTGGGCTTTTATGGCCATCAGTTCTGAAATCCTGGGTCACAGGCAGCTCTGAGGGGTGTTATGGGCTGCCTGTGGCCATGAACCACAGTGCTGAGTCGAAATTTGTCTTGAGAAAAAAAAAAACCTACCAAGCTTCCCCTGCAATTTTTTTCCAAGTGTGGTATAGCCTCAAGTATTTTAAGGGTAAAGAAAGTTAAGAAATGTAAGCTTTTTGGTGGCACTATTCATCTTTAGACAAGGCCAGACTATGATTTACTGTTGTGGAGTAGACTTTGTATTTAGAGAGGAAAACTTGTGTTTAAAACAAAACATGCTAATTATTCTGTCATTTGCTTGGAGTTATTCACCGCCTTTTATTTGCCATACAACAATTTTATTGGGTGCTCTTCGTGAATAAGAAGGAGATAGTGTGGGTGCGCCACAAGGAAAATTCTTGAAAATTTTAGACGTGGGTTAATGAACTTTCCTAGCCTACAGGAAAAGGAGATTGGTGTTCTTGAAATATCCCTTTATTTACTGTCTAGTGTTTTGTGAGGATATTTCCATCTGGGTTGTTCTTGGGAAATAAGTTTTTTTTGTCTCTCTATATAAGTCAGCTCACACGAATGATTTTTCTAAAGCTGGTACTTGTAAAAATGCTTTGTTTTGTTTGGTTTTCATCACCTTGATTTTTCTATCCATGAATGGGAGGCTGGGTTAGTAGCAGGTGCTCGAGACTTTTGTGTGCTCCTTTTAAACAGCTTGGTTTTCACCAGTAAGTAGTCTGCAGTGTGTCTGTTTATTCCTTAATGGATATTATTCTGTTGCTTTCCTAATCTAAACTGTTTTGATTCCTATGACTTTGAACATAACATTAAATGGACCTGTTTTCTTAATTTATAGCTCATTAATTCAAATCTCACATTCCAGTTTCCCCCCCCTTTTTTTTTATTATTTTGGGATTTTATTTCTGTGGTTTGAATTTTTGTTGGTTTGGGGTTTTTTGCTTGTTTGGTTGATTTTTTTTTTAATCAACCAACCCAATATATGAGATTAAATGCATAGTAGTAAATTTTTAAAGAGCCTCCAAAAATATGTGTCAGTTAAGACTGCTTACTGAAGTAGTCTGTCTTGTCAGTATATTGGTTGCAAAATGTTTCAGCTAAAATTCTGTTCATCCTAAGTTGGATGGCTCATAAATAGTTTCTTTTGTACTAAAAATTAAAAGCAGTGATACTCAAGTTATATTTTGCATCATTGTATAAACTTTCATTTTGTAATAACATCATACCATAATTATAGCAAAGGTAGCTAAAAAATACAGTAATATATAATTGATTTAAACTTATAAATAATAATTGCTAGAAAACTGAGAGTTATATTAATAAAGGGGAAAAATACAGTTGCAAGAACTTTTTTCTTGAAATTTTCTCTGACTGCTGTCAGAACTCTTTCAACTTCAATAAGCTGGAGGTATAAAATCCCTAAAATTCGAAGACATCCAGTCTCTTAGTTGTAATTATTTTAATACTTTTCAGGATGGCATAACATTGACTGCCTTGGAGAAGTGTTTGTTCAATTTTATGGCACTGTGCGTCATTCTGAACAATGATAAATACATAAAACAGACAATTTGTTTATTTTAGAGCAATGAGATTTTCAGAGCCTTCTCATAGGATTAAATACTTGGAACAGAACTAATCGCATGCCATGGATGGGTACCTGTTTTGTTTAGTTTAGAGGGTATTTTTTTTCTTTTCAAACCTCCATAAATTCTTTCTGTTTCCAAACCTTTTATTTACAGCTTTTAGACAAACGGCAGAGCAGAAGCCAGGGTTGTTTGGATCCTCTAGTAACCCCATTTATCTCAACATGGGGACTTGCAATTTTTTTTTTTAAGTTTTATTTTCTGGCATTCAAAAAGTCTTGGTAATGCAGTAGTGAGGTAATTCAATAAGAAACAAGCTTTTGAATAAATCTGAGTTTTTTCAATGGAGTTGATTAGGTGTAACATTACAATCAAAACATCCTGTAAAAGTCTTCCAGGGTTGTATTGAGTTCCACACTATATATATGCCTCTGTGTGTGTATATTAACCTACAATCTGTCATGAGCAAAAGGTTTGTGTTACTCCTTGGTCATTTATGTAAACACCTCTCAAATTTACTCAGAGTTCTTGGGAATTTCAAGCTGGATAAATGTTGAGCTCAAATTGCTTTTTTGCAGTTTATTTGTTACAGAACTATTTTGCATCCTTAGAAGATGGGGTCTTGTGATCTGTGTGCTGGCATTGAGTCCCAGCAGGGAGCAAAGCAATGTGTCTAATATTTAAACATGGTGAAGTGAGGCTTCTTAGAAGCTTATTGTCTCACTCCTGTGAGACTTGACAATTACTCTGTTGAGTCAGTCTAATGCAACAATTCCAAATGTCATTTAATAATGATCAAACGAGTTAAGTGGAAGTCAGCTTCATACAACATGAATGTCAAACATTTACACAGTACAACCACAGCTCTTTCAGTAAAACTAACTTCATTTGTTACAGAGTAATACTGCTCTCTCTATGGTGTCTATATTAAACCATGTGTAGGCACATTCTTGTATGGCTTGGAAATTGGCCAGTTGTGTCAGGTTTTCCTAATAGGCCATTTTATGTAGTCCTTGTGCCTTGCTACAAAGGGACAAACCATGAGAAAAGAAGGGAGAAAGCATACAATTTAGGCTTTATTCTTGTATTAATATATTTTGAAAAATATCATTATAGATGATTTTTCAAGGAAACCTATGGAACTGAATTAAGAATTTCTTCCTTACAGTGTTATTCAAGAAGCTTTTGTGACAGAGTTTTTGCCTTCGAATGCATTTTACTCAAGTGTGATGTTGGGTTCATCTGCTTTATGGGGAATATACATCTGCCAGAAGATCAGAAGAGCAGCTTCTGCAAAGCTTACATGTTCTCTGTGTGCATTGTCTGCCCTCTCCCTCTCTCTGTGGGAAAAGCACATTCCCCTGTGCCTGGCTGAGGCCTCCTAACAGTTGACAAAAGCTGGTTTTCTATGCTGCCAGTCCTAATTTTTCCTCCTCCTGCCTGAAAGTGCCTGTGGTTTTCCACAGATGCTGGCTAAGATAAAATTATCTGTTTGGATGTCAGAAAGGTAACGTGGATATCTGTGTGACTCCTTAGCACACTCCTCTGACTCTATACAGCAGTTCAGCAAATTTAATTTTCAGAGGAATGAGGTGTTAGACCAGTGTTTAATGTTTACATTTATACAGGGTGATTTTTTTTACGCTGTGTTTAGAGATGGAGTTCTGCATCTTGCTGATGTACTGGCCTTCCTAGTCTGGCTTCCTAAAGTTTGGGTTTATGCTTGTATGCTGAGTGGGTGATTGAACACCATCCCACCCCCTGGTAAATGATCTCATCATGGCCCAGTGTGGGACTGGGCATGTTCTTGTGTGTAAGTCATAGAACATGCTGAGTTGGAAAGGACCCAGCAGGATCACTGAGTCCACCTCCTGGCCCTGTGCAGGACGTCCCAAGAGTCACACCATGTGACTGAGAGCATTGCCCCAGTGCTGTTGGAAGTCAAACAGGCTTTGTGCTGTGACCACTTGTATGGGGGAACCTGTTCAGTGCTCAACCACCTTCTGTGTGAAAAACTTTTTCCTGATACTTAACCTAATGATTGGAGTGGGTGAGTGGGGAAGCCAGTGAAGTGAACTGAGAAAAACTTATCCTTGTACTTAATTGATAATGTAGATGCTACTGAGCTGACTGGCTTGACAGCTTTTGGCTTTGTTCCCCACTGAGCAGTAGGATTTGCCCTCCATTTCTGAATCAGCCAACTGGCTTTAAAATGTGTGGTCTTTTATGTGATTTTCTCCCTGCATGAATCCAGTGAAATGCAGCTGCTCTGGTTTCAGTCCCTGTCAGCCACAGAGAAGTGTTAAATCTGACAAGTCTGTAGCAATGCTGGTGCAGATTTAAACACTATCAAGAAGAGAGAACAAACATATTTTTGGATACTTCTATTAAGTGTGACATTAAGGCATCCAATCAGTTCATTTTCATGCATGCCCTAAAATTTATGTGGAATGTTTTCCACATAACTTTCTTGGTGACCTTTTAGAGGAAAGGTGAAATGGCAAATAACCTGGAGAACTGCCTGGTCAGCATTTAAGAGACTTGCATTTGGTGCTGCATCATGGTCACAGCCTATGCTGTTTAAACAGCAGTGACTCACCACACCCCAGACTAGCACACTGAGGTGTAAGTCACCTGAAACACTGCACAGGGTGCATAATCCAGGCATGCACTCTCTTCTGTCCCAAAGCTGGTGAAAGGGATCTGCTGTGGCAACTCAGGAGCTGAGACAGGGACATGCTATGGGCCTTCTTATCTCTTCCTGCTTCTAAAAGGCAAAAAATGGCACACAGGCAGCCTTGGTCCTGAATAGAGCTACACAGGTGTGGCTCCTCGAGACAGCAAGCTTTAAGGAAACACGTCACCTGAAGTGCTTGCTCTGCAGCTCTTACCATCCCCTGATACTTTTTTAAGCCTGGGTGACCATTACCTGTATAGTAGAAATTTAATATACAGTGTTCAAGAAGACTTTGAAGTTTGAATCTGAGTCTCTTGCCCACAATCTACTTTTTTTGGGGAGGAAAAAATACAGGAACCTCCATTTGAAAATCTTATTTGACACAAAATCCCTGCAAGAGTATGGTTAGGATTATATCTTGAGAGATGAATTTATTTAACCTTAGGGCAGCAAGAGAGGATTAGGTATTTTAATACCCTCCTTTTTCCTAATGACTGTACAGAGTGCTGACACTTGTTTGGCTTGGGGAATATGACCTGTACACAGAAGTGATTAGACTGTGAGGTGAATTTTTTTTTAACACCTTCTACTGAAAATAGAGTGTTTTTTTCAAAAACAAAGACTATTTTTTCAGGAGGCATAATGGCATTCCTATGAAATCAGAGGCATTGTCACTCAAGTGGGACATGCAGGTTTATGAAGTGGTCTCGCAGATAGGTCCCAAATTTTGCGATCTTCTCAAGGCAGCGGGGTGATGATTTTCGATGCTCTCACAAGTGAGAAGACCTAACTACATGGAAAACAGTATAAATATCAGTAATAATTGTTGTGGTTTAACATTTCAGAATAGCTAGGTACTTTGCTACTGATCTTGAGATGTTAAATTTAGCTATCTAATTTTTTTTTAGCTATCTAATTTTGACTATACTTGTCAGTTCAGTCTTCCTTGGGAAATCTTACATGACAGACAAATGAATTTACAGATGATGAGGCAAAAAATTGCTGTAATTTAATAGGTGCTTATTTCTGAAAGGCCAATGCATTTCAGTATATTTCCAAATTGAATGTGCAATTTTATGTTTTCATTGTCATCACCCTTTCATTTTTGTGCAACAGGGTAATTTTCATTAAAAACATAAGGCCTGAACAGGGATACCCCCTTGGGCTCAGTCCTGTTCTCTCAACAAGCATATTTCCTATACTGACAACTTCTATTGAAAATTTGCTTGAATTGTGAGTAAGAAAAAAAATTTTGATTCATTTATTTGGTATTTAATCCTGAATTATTCACTTGAGGGATAGATTATACAGATGACCCCTAATTGTTTTTAAACCATAGCCTTACTTAATTTCTGTGGGTAGGAGAAAAGGTTGAAAAAAACCAATCCCTTTTAGTTAATTTAATCTATATCTTTCAGTATAATTTAATCTATATATCTAATCTCTTTATGACTGTAGTCATGTGAATGTGAAAAATTACCAATTTCTTTAAAGCTAACTGTACTTTAACTTTGGTTTTAGACTATACTTTGTTATTTTCTTCATGACACCAACAGAACGGGAACGTCCCACAGCATGGCTGCAGCCATGGCTTCCATATATTATTGTAAGGAGACAGCTGTTGTGGGACTGGAGTCAGAGTCTTGCGATGCTCTTCCACAGCTCTTCTTATTCTCCTCACTACGGCGTCAAACGAGGGCTCAGTGTCAGCTGATAGAGGATTTGCCTCAGACGGATCTTGTGAGAGATTGAACAGCAGTGGAGGGTCATGATGGGTTACACCATCCCCGAAACATGGACAAATTCCTCTTCCAAAACAGGCCCCAGAGGCTTCTGGCTGAAATACTGGAGTAGCATAATGAGCTTTCCATATGGTGCCACCTGTCACAGGAGAAGCACATTTGAACAGCTTAATGTTATTAGGAGCTGGGGGATGGTCCCTGAAAGGTTGGTTCATGTTTAAGTGATCTGCTTTGTTGTTCCAAGGGGAAACTTATGTCATGGTTGTTGCATACAGGAAAAGGTGTTGTGGAAGCTGGCAGGGATTTAAGTGGTTTTTTGTGACTCATGAATACATCTTGGCTCTGGGTATCATGTGCAGTGTATGTATGGTTAGCCAAATATTTTCAGTACAGACGGAGTCTGCCACTTTCTTGTTTACCTTTAAAACTTCTCAAGCCTCTTGGAGGGGGGGAAATGGAGAATGTAGTCCCCAGTTTCTGGGTGTTTATATTGATAGGTGGTTCCTCTTCTGGCTTTGTATATCTGAGTGAAGAAGTACATTTAGGCAGAAACTGACTGCAGCTTATTTCTCTGCTCATGTTCCAGCACACTTCCAAAAAGGGTGGTAAGTGCAGGCCTTTAAAATCTGGAGTCTAGTTTTTAAATTAAGATGAAGAAGGCAAATAGCTCGCAGTTCTAGAGCTTGTACTTCATCAAGCTCTTGTAGTGACCATGGGATAAGCACAGGTTTGTAACTTGTGGTGAAAAAGTGGTAAACTACTAGGACTACAGCTGAATGTAGTTCATCAGGATATTTTACTTCTCCCTCCCTTCTCCTTTTTCTCCTATTCCTTATGTCACATTTAGAAAGCACTGCACTGAACTCAGAGGCAAGGATGTGCCCAGCAAGAAGACAGCAATTAGACACTATGTCTGAAAAAGGAGACAAGAAGAAAGGGGACATTCACCACTTGGAGTCACTTCTGTGCTCAAAGCATTAAAGAGCTGACAACTGCATTGTCCCTACACGGAATTTTCTTTTTGGTTCAATGAAGTCAGCTGAACTTTTCTTCCTTTCTTCTCATGTGTCGAGCTCTTCTTTATGTCTGGAGCCTGCAGCTTTATTCTTCAGTCTTTCTCTTGTCACTACCCTAGAACAATATTTTGTGAATAAATAGAATTTTAAAACTTCTTAAAAGGTGAAGGGGCACAAATAAGACGTATTAAGGTTCAGGTAATATCTTAGATAAATATTCACTTGCTGGCTAGCTGGCTGGCACTGTATTTCTTTATTTTCACCCCTCAGTTTCTACGTCCTGCTTCTGCACTTTTATGGAGGGATGCTGTCTCAGTGGTTCTGAAATATTTAGGTGTAAGAAAATGAAGATAAATGTTAGATATTTCCATTTCTGAAATTGTGAAAGAAAGGATAAAAAATGTTTTCTGAAAGAAAAAGGGTTAGAGCATGCTAGTGATATTGCCAAGGTTGTGGGTTCAGTCCCCGGATGGATCATTTCCTTAAGAGTTGGACTTGATGATCCTTATGGGCCCTTTCCAGCTCAGAATATCATGGATCTGGAAATAAAGATGAAATCTTTCAACTTTCTGACAGCTTATGAGGGCAGACAGATACTTCTTAGGTCTTTTTGGCAGACAGATACTCCCTAGGTCAGCAGCTTTGCTGCTGGCTGGATGTCCACTGCATCCTCAAGCTTCTCCCTGTCTTGTTATTAAAAGAATATTTGTTTTGTGGCAGAAGTGCAAGCATCCTCTGTGATATCAAGGTGCCCAGAGCAGGAGATTTGCTTCTTATGTCTGTTGGTCAGGCAGCGTAGATATTTCTTACAAGGAGTTAAACAAGCACTCCCTGGGACATGCCTTTTTTCGGAATATCTAGCTCTAGTTGGAGTGCTGTTATGATATTACTAAAATAATCATTTATTATATGAGATGGACACATGGACTTACCTAGATGTACATAGAAATTAGTTAGTTCAGAAAAACTGAACTAAGTAGTCATTCTTTTCCATAAATAATTGAGCTGAATTCTTTATAATCTATACACCGTATGGCAACTTGGAGTAGTGAGTGTAGAGTGTCTGGGGAGAACTGTTCTGATTCTGCTAAACTTTAACATTCTCTTTTCACAGCTGCAAATAATTACTGGAGTTGCAGAGTGGGAGACAACAAGTCCTTGCTAGTTCACTTTGAAGGACAGAGCAAGGCTGATTCTAATTAACCTGCACTGGTGAGCTGAGTAGACAGCTGGGCGACAGAAGGAAAAAAATAATAAAAAAAAAAAAGATAGTAGAAGTCAGTGCTGATAAAAGCAGTGAGGGTTTCACTCATCTCCAAGAGGCAAAGAGGGATATACAATTTCCTACTGAAGTAGCTCTGACAGAATCTGAAGGGTGCATGTGCGTGTTAGGACAGTGTGTTAATTTAATATATCCAAGGGAAAGAAAACCTGCTGCTTCAATCCAAATATGCCTCAAACCCATCTCATAACAATCAATCAGTTTAATGAGCAGAAAGAAATGGACTGTCACTAATAAGACTTATGGTGCAGAGGTAAAGGAAAGGACTCTAACATATAAACAAAGGATTCTTCTGGCTTCAGTGAAGGCCTTAAAGGATAGGTCCTGCCTCGGTGACATCAAGACACAATGGCTTGATATCTAGGTATCTAGGCTGATCAAGAGACAGATGTTAATAAATAAGTAATGATAATAAATGATGATAATAAATAGGTAATGTGAGTGTGACATACTTGTAAATGAACTAAAACAGCCTGGTCTGTCAGCCCAATCAGAAGAAACTGCAGTTGCAGCAGAAAATCAAAAATTTTGGCTTGGCTGAAAGCTGAGCTACATATTTGATTAGCTGGTGTTTTATGTGCAGAACATGGCATTGTTTTTAGGCCCCTTGCCATAAACAGTTCAATGGGGAAAATTGTAGAAAGGCGTGTATAAGAAATCTAAATGTGCACATGGCTTCATAGGAACATGAAATGCCACAAAATCTACCTTGCCTCTGCATGTTGTATGCATGGCTACTTAAGTAGGACTTATATAGTTTAGAAGAACAAGCAATGTAATTTAGGCAAGGAAAACATCAGAAGAACCTGAAAAGCAATTCTTCAAATGTCCCACTTGATTGGAGTATGAATTTAGCCTCCCACTAAGGAAGTGTGGCATGACTCTTCCAGCAGGAATATTATCCAGGAATTGGAGCAGTCATGCACAGCTTTCTCTGCCCAGAAACATTGTGTTCACAAAAAATGGTGTGCATTACAGAGAAACAAAGAGAGTTCTCCAAGAATAGTGAGGGATTCTTGAAGATTTACTTCCCTGGAAGCAAACCCCTTCATCTCAGGTGAGGCAGGACAACTAACAGTGAGGCCTTGCAGAAGAACCGAGAGTTTGAGACAATGAATGAAGTCCATACATATAGATATGTATATATGTGTATATGTACATTTTTACATTATATTCTATTGGAAGCTAGAGGACATTACATAATTTCTGGCCTGCAGGAGGGGGATGTTTATACTCACTGTCCTTCTGGTGCCAGCGCACTGCATGCAGGAACACACCGCAGTAGTGGAACAGGAACTCGTGCCTGGAGTGCTGCTCTGTCCCCTGCAGCAGGGGCAGCAAGGTGTGCCCATCCATGACCCTGATGGAGAGGACCAGAGTCAGCAGACAGCTTAAGAATTTTAAGTCTGCAGCTGAAGCATGAACAGTACTCATTCTATGTGTACAGCATTAAGATTTCAAGTGTCATCACTAAACCAAGGTACTGTTCAGCTAATGAGCCCTGAGATTTTTAATTGGATGTATGTGTGGAGACCAGTAATTAGCAGCTACTAGAAGTTTTTGCATTTACAGCTAGTTCACACATCCTGCCTGGAGAAATCAGACACCATTACTGTAATTTTCCTGGAAGTGATAACAATAGCGAAGGCATGGTTCACAGGTTTTACTTTTGCCACCTGAAATGGAAAGCACTGACAGCTCCCTGAGCTCCAGGCTTTGTAAAAACAATTTTAAAAACAGAAGCCACTTACCGAACTGCCTAGCAATTTGGTTACAATCTGGGTTGTAACTGGGTTTAGTTACAATCTACAAGTACTTCTATGCTTTTTTCTGAAATGGCTTAGCCACCCACACTTTCTCATGTCCTTTAGAAAAGTCTGTATTTTTTCAGTCATCCTAGTGTCCCAAATCGACCAAGTTGCTTTTCAGTGATAGGAGAACTGAGTTAGCTGAATGACCCTTGATAAAACTTAAAGGTTTTTTTCTTTGCCTTTTTCACATAAGCAGACAAGATGGGGAAAGCTGTGCAGAAAGAAAGCTGGAGAATTGCCTGGTTTAGAAACACAGAGGATTTAACATGTGGCTGTTAGGATGCACGACACAGTCAGCTTCTGTCTGAATAAAGAAAGAGAAGCAATATGAATTATGAAGCCACCTCTATACCTGTCCTGAGGCACTGCTCCTCCAGCCAGTTGAACTACTGTAGGATAAATGTCCATAAGGCTTGTAGGTTCATCAATAACTGTGCCTGCAGACAGCACTCCTGGCCATCTAACTATACCTGGAACACGGATTCCTCCTTCCCAGCCCCCCATTCCTTTTCCACCTGTAATAGAAGGGGGAGAAGTATCAAAAAGATAAAAGAATAGTAGATACCAGATGTTTATTGTGCATATATAGGAAAATGTTTTAAAACTTTTAGGATATTTCATGCACCTTTAATGAAAACATACTAAATCCTGGAAAACAGTAGACTGCCATTCAGCAGTGGCTCTTCTCATTATTTGTATGTGTGTCTTATTTAGCTGCTTGTTTTTAATATGCAGTTCCCAATAGCAAGAGTGAGTTTTACAGATATTTATTCATTAAACTGTATTTTTTAATCTTGCCAGTTTGTCTCACTGGGATATCCCCTGTTCAGCTGTATGTGGACATAAATAGTAATGTCTTTCTATCATTGAGCTCTAAATTGATATTGTATCCCCTCTTGCCTTGTCTCTAAGCAGGCATGATTTCATCATTGTCCTCTCATCCTGAACTCCCCAGTCGCATTTCTCTTTCCCCTCTGGGCTCTCTTGTTACTAATATACTTCTGTTCAGCTAGTGGAAGTCAATTCCTTAGATCAGATTCTAAGCTATTCAAGTGAGCCTCTTGGCCTTTTTGCATCTGTTACTGGCATGGAATCTTCATATCAAGAACTAAAGGTAATTTTACATTTAGGGCTCTGTGTGGGTGGATCCCAGCTGTATCAAACATTGCTTGTGTGGCTCATTGAGTAATTTAGTACTAGACAGTGTGCATTGTGATGCTGAGCAAGGTCAACATGCACATGACTCTTCTTCTGTAGGGAAACTTGTGATGGATGCAACTTTCAGACCTCATTACACAGTAAGTGCCAAGCTGCCCAGGATGTCACAGTGACTTTTCAAGGCTTAGTAATCTGGTGGGGAGCACATACAAGAGATACCACAGATCGTCATTTCCACAGAGCTTTTGTCAATGTGTTGCAAGCCAGCTGTAGAGAGTCTAGAAGAAATTTCTATAGGATGGGTGAGAAACTGGAGAACTATAGTAAGAAAAATAGGCATCATGATATCTGCTAGTGTTGACATAAATAATCAATAGAGAGGAACCTTTTGCAATTCAGCACAGGTAAATGCAGGGTCCTATCTTTGGGAAGAATAACCCCATGCCCCATTATAGGCTGGGGCTGACCTGCTGGAAAGCAGCTCTGCAGAGAAGGATCTGGGTGTCCTGCTGAACAGTGAGCGTTCCCTGAGCCAGCAGTGCCCTTAGAGCCAAGAGGGCCAAGGGTATCCCTGGTGTGCATTAGGAAAAGCATTGCCAGCAGATTGAGGGAAGTGGTCCTGCCCCGCTAGTCAGCCCCAGCCCTATGAATAGCAGATGCCCTGACTTCGTTTCAGCCCTGCAATCCAAGACTATAATCCCATCATATAGTTTATTAAATGCAGTCTGTTTGGATATATTTTTTCTATCACTTTTTTTTTTTAAGAGATAGTCTTATGCATGTACAAACTACTAAAATTTTACCTTTATATATCCCATTCCATCCACCCAACTGAGAATTTCCTCTGTGAGCCTCTAAGAATCCTCCATGATCAGATGCAAAATAAATGAATGTGTTATTCTTCAAGTCCTCTTTGTCAATAACATCCAGAAGCCTGCCTATAAACAAAGCAAAACATCATAATTACATCAGCAGATACAGTCAGATTTTTTAGGTCTTGACTCCACATTCAGTGAAGACTGAGTCTTTCAATTTGCCTGAAGGAGTTCTTTTATGATTTACCACATTCAGTATAAAGACACCTTGACAAATGGGAGAGATGGGCAATCACCAGCCATGTGAAGTTTAAAAAGGAAAAGCGCAAGAAACTACACCTGAGAGAAGGCAATCCTTGTTATGTGTGTGCACTGAGGAAGGAGATGCTGGAAAGCAACGCTGCAGAAAGGGACCTGGGGGTCCTGGTCAATGGCAAGTTGACCAGCGTCCTGGCAGCCAGGAGGGCCATCCTGGGATGTCCTGGGGGAACATCAGGCACAGCATGGCCAGCCAGGTGAGGGAGGGGATTGTCCTGCTCTGCTCTGCACTGGGGCAGCCTCACCTCGAGTGCTGGGGGCAGTTTTGGGTGCCACAACATAAGAAAGGTATAAAGCCATTAGAGAGCATCCAAAGGAGGGCCATGAGGATGATGAAGGGCCTTCAGGGGAAGCCTTATAAGGAATGGCTGAGGTCACTTGGTCTGTTCAGCCTGGAGAAGACGAGACTGAGGGGAGACCTCTTTGCAGTTTTCAACATCCTTATGAGGGGGTAGCACAGGGGAAAAACACTGATCTCTTTCACTCTCGGGACTAGTGACAGGACCTGAGGAAATGAAATGAAGCTGTGTCCGTGGAGGTTTAGGTAAGATATCAAGAAAAGGTTCTCCAGCCAGAGAGTGGTTGGGCATTGGAACAAGTTCTGCAGCAAAATGGTCACAGCGCCAGCCTGACAGAGTTCAAGGAACGTTTGGACAATTCTCTCAGGCACATGCTGTCATTCCTGGGGTGTCCTGCACAAGGGCAGGAGTTGGACTTTGATGATCCTGTTTGGTTTCTTCCAACTCAGCATATCCTATGATTCTATGAAACAATAAGAGCCCAAGAGAAAGCTGAAAAATGTTTATAACATTTGTTTCTGGTGTCTATAAAAACAGGAGAATAATAAAAAAAAAACAATTGGAAAATAAATGAGTGATACTTTTATTCAAGCTACTCAAAATACTCTGTCAGCTTTGTTCTGTAGATTCTGCATCAAGAATTGTCTTCACTGTGTAGCCTCAAACATCTTGAAAAGCTTAAATAATAGTACTGCTCTGATTCCTAACCATAGAAAACTGCTGTATCCCATCAGGAACTGAACAAGGACTCTGAGACCAGGCTGCATACTATCAACCAAAATAATTTCCTGATGTCAGCAATAAAAACTTCATAGACAATAATTCAAACCTAACTTCATAAAGCAGGTTTTCTGTACTGACCCCATCAAATGTTTATGTAGAATGTGATTTATCTTCAATTAATTGTCTTCATAATCCTGTGCATCAAATATATTTACCAAGAACAGCTTCCATACCTACAGAAGCAGCAGAAAAAGCTGAACTGCACAAGAAAAAAAACAAGTGATCACCACTTTTGCTCAATCTCTTTTCCTTTCCTTTCCTGTCTGTCCTTGGTGAAACTAGTTATTGACCTTAACAAGCACAAAAATTGTTTAGATTGAGTCTAGGCATATTGGTTCTGAATTAGACCCCAAATCAAGAGCTATCCAAGTCTGGCAAGTTTTGTCCTCATTAGCTGCTATCCTGTTTCCTGAACTACATGTTCTTTCTATCTTGATTTCTGCTATCCATCTCTGCTTAACAGAGCCTGTGTTTGAAGGTGGCTGGTGCCAAAAGAGGAAAGAGGAGCATGGCTGAATCCTCTGGTTCAGCTGGATCTTGCAGGAGTTTTCAGCCTGTCTGTTGAAAGCAATCAGGTTCCACTCAAATTACGATTTGGTAGACATGGTTATTGGGGGGAAAAAAGGTTCAGAAATTGAATTGTGGCCTTGACAGGAGACAATTACTTTGTTAATAGTGCCTTCCTTTTTGAAAAAATAGAAACAGTAGCTATCTCTCTCTCTCATTGAAAAGAAAAAAACTAAGTAAAGTTAGGTTTTATAACCAAATTAACCAATCAGAAATTTATCCTGATTCAAGAGCCTAGATTACAAGCTAAGTGAGTCTTCACTGACTTCACACAATTTATTAAATGAAACTCCATATCTTTCTAACTTTTGGCTAGGAGACAGTTCTGATTTTTTTTTTTCATAAAAATGAATAAGTACACAAAATAACCATCATATTATGTAATATTCAGCAGTGACTATTTACATCTTCTAAGACCAGAGCTGGAGAAATATCATACATTTTGATTAACAACATGATCAGAGACACATTTGGTTATTTGACTGCATTTAACACTTCAGCATAGAAGCATGTAATTTAAAAGAAAGATGACGAAAAAATCCTTACAAGGAGAGTTTAAGCTTTCATCTTAAGAAAATAAGAAATATGTATTGTATGGTTGTGGTGTGGCAATCTCTGAAATCAACTAGGTAACCAAGGTGAGTTCACTGATTTTTAAATATGCCAAAAGGGAGTTTGGTGATCACCCCTTTAATGCCTTTTCCACATCCAAGTGAATGAAGAATTTTCTTCAAGACCAACACTTACCCACCATCCAGTCCATCTCCTCTACATTATCTCCATACAGACCATGCCTGCTTCTTCCCTGAAACTTCTCTGAGGTAATGAGAGGGGTGGGAACATGTAAAAGGGAAACAAAGAGAAGAAATGGTCTATGCTTGTTTCTGGAATAAAAGAAAACAATAGTCATTTCTCTTCAAACTGTCACTCAACCCAAAATATAACAGTGGTATTGCAGTTACTCTCTCAATTTATATTATACTGTTGAGATCTAAACAATTTTTATTTTGATGTCTTTTCAGCTTTGAAGTTTTGAGAGGCAGAGGGAATTGCAACATGTCCCTCAAAGATGTTTTTTCTATGTTAAGAAAAAAACAGTAATGGGTTCTTTCTTTTTCCAGTTCCAAATTAGACATGCAAAACATTAAATAAACAACTAGAAGAGGTCATAGCCAAAAGACTGACACATTCCTAGAAGCAAGGAGAACAGGACTCACTTGCCTAAACTTAAACATGGATGTGCAGCATGAGCACCTGAGGTGTCCTCATGGAAGAGGCAGGTATCACCCACAGTGAAACTCTATTTCTTCAACATCAAGGCAGGTAAGATATCCTAGGAACCTGAGATTACCTATGCTCAAAGTTTAAGAGAAAGAATTTCTATTACCTCACATTTCCTTTAAAAAAAAAACACAAAACCCCTGAATCCTGGCAGAAATATGGATATGCCCAGATTTAAGACACAAATACTTTTAAAGACTTAGCAATTTTTTCAATGCCAATTGAGGTTACTGATAATAAATGAAGGATATCTTGTGGGGAAAAACCCCAAAAACAGCAGAACTAAATAAAACTCACTATCACTCTCCTGTTTGTAAAACATTAACTTCATATGACATTTTGTATTACACTATATTCATCACCCTAAGATAATTTTTCTGTGGCAGAAGGCGCAGTATTTGGTCAGGACCCCTTTGCATTGCTTGTTCCCCCCCAGTCTGCTCCTCACCTCTGCTGATTACCTTTCAATGAATGTAATTGCCTCCTTCAGCATGTTAGAAGTAGCTTTTTGTAGGTTCATTGGTTGTTCAGTGATATCATGGTTTCTCATCAGGATACAGTTCCAGTACTTGGTGAAACCATAGCTGGAGAACCACGAGATGAAATGAAGGAGACCACAGATGGCCAGACAGATGATTATTTTCCATTTTACTGGGAGCAAATTGGCAAGTTTTCCAATCACAAGAGTAAATACTGCAAAGATGATCATCTGAGTGTAAAACCAATATGTATCTTGCAAAGACTTGGCCAATTCAGGGTCATCTGTGCCTTGACACTCATTGAGAAGGGTAAAAGGCATGCCATAAAAATAATCAAAACCATGATTTAAAGGATGGTGGCAGTGATCATGGCGGGTTTTGCAGTTCACACCCATATGCCACTTCCCTGGAAATAAAAAGCAAAGATCTTAAATGCTATATTAGGGTGTGTCTGCCTGTATTTCTCTGTTAAGGTGCAGCCAAGAGAGGAGCTGGTGTGGAATGGGGACAGACTCAGGGAGCCGTAGTGCAGCAGTAGTGCAGTGACAGACATTGATGAGCTCCCCTCTCAGCCGTCTCTTCTCAAGGCTGAACAGTGCATCTCCCTCAGCCTTTCCTCATAAGAGAGATACTTCAGTCCCCTAATTATCTTCATAATTGATGAATAAGTTAAATAATACTGGACTCAGTGCTTAGGGACACCACTGGTGACAACTTTTCCCTGTGCCACTGATTACAGTCCTCTGGGATCAGCTGTTCAGCCAGTTGTCAACCCATCTCCCTGTCCACTCATCCAGTCCACACATCCAGAGTTTGCCTACAAGGATGCTGTGAGACAATTTTTAAAACCTTGCTGAAGTCAGTATTATTAAGACCACTGTGATGAAATTGATATAATTAAGACCACTCTGGTGTCTTGGTGCCAACTGGCAGATGACATTTTTCTGCTCTAATACATCAGCAAATCTCTGAGGGTTCATCCTAAAGCAATCTGTCCTGGGCAAACAAGATTCTTTCCTTTGAATTTACTTCCATTTGCAGAGTGTATTTATGTATTACATACACCTCATTTTGGATTTAACAGATATGCTGTACTCCCATTGGACTTGTGGATAGTATTCTAAAAACCCTCCTGATTTTGAAATTTATGCATACAAGAAAATCTAGTTTAACTCATCCTGGATATTTTGACCGAAAAATGTATTTACAGAAGTAACCTAATTAGAATAACAAAAAATGAAAAGGCAACAACTTTGTTTCATACCTACAAGTGCTGTAGAATAACCTTGCTGGTAGAGTATTCTGGCAAAAGTAGTTTCATTTGGTGGGAGCCCCCCTGAACCACCGTTCCAGAAGAGAACCTGCCGTTGGGTGCTGGATGCCATGCCTAAAGAGGAAAAATAGTCTTTAGAATAAAACAAGCCAGACTTCAGGTTTCCAGTCTTCTCAGATTGTGCTTTCTAGTGAATGAACTCAGTTGCCTGAGCCTAGTGCCTTTTTATAAGCCATTTCCTATGCCCTAGGATATTCTGCTTGACCTCCAAAAGGATGTCTTTTCCAAGTTCCATGTCATCATATGCTAGTCCAATGCAGATGTCTCAGCTATGCTGGGGTGTCTACAAGTGGCAGGAAGACACCTACATTTGGATATTAGGCAACTTCTTACAATCAAAGTTCTATCAAAATATGATGTTAACAAAAAAAAAAAAAAAAAAAAAAAAAAAAAAAAAATCCAGAACAAAAGGCTTACAGTTTAAGGGAACTCACTTCTGAAATGTACAGTTCATTATTATATTTCTCCTTCAGTGAGTCAGAATCACATCAGAAGTTACACTGATTATTATTGCTATATACAGTGGCTGAAGTCTTCTGTCATAAATTTACATGGCTGAAGTAAATCTGTTTCAAGACACAATTGCTGAGAACCGTTCTACAGCCTGACACATTTCACGGGGAAAATTTTTGCAGGATATTAAAAATACTACATTTAACATAATCCTAGTGTCCCTGAACATACAACATCACACAATTTTCTTCTTTCTTTTTCTACCTCTGGGTGTTATGTAGTGTTTGGATTTTCATCCATTTCTGTGTTGTCATTTAGCCACACATAATGTGTTTTATATGGGGATTTTCCCATAGAAATCAATCATTAGTCATCCCTAATTTTTGCCCATTTCACTGAGACTCAAAATCCCAAGATTAACTGTTGTTTAATATGGTTTATTTAAGGGGATTTTTAATATCAACACTGACTAGACTAACTGCAGCAAACCATTGGAGAGAGGCCCAACCTGATCTGATAGGGTATCTGCCAGTCAGGAAAGCGGCTCTGCTTGGAGTACAGACAGCTGCTGCAGCAATGTGCTGAGTAAGTCTCACTCCATCCTTTGCCAGGCCATCAATGTTAGGGGTCCTAAAGAGAAAAGTCCCATCTCTGATAAAAATGTATTACAGAGAAATTCATGGCATACCACTCCTCCTAGTTTTGTCGAGCATATCACCATCAAATTTACAAAAATCTGTTTACCAACAGCTCAGCTAGACAAGTTCTGTATTTTATATGTATTTTTAGATACCTTGACTTCTTAGAAATGAGTTTTTCTTATTACTAACTAAAGAAAAAGGGGGGGGAGGGGGAAGAAAAGGTATCTCAGGTATGTCCCACACCAAAATCCCATGCAGCATAGGGAACAAGAGTCTGTTCACAACACAACATCCAAGACAAAAATAGGCTAGAACAAGGACTCATCATTCTCCCAGCCAGTCTATATACAGATTAATAACTGCACTAGGGATAAATATATCACAGAGACTGACCTGTCATTTCATAATAAGTTCACTAGAGTTGTTAACTGATATTAAATTCTAATCTCATTCCTTCATATTTCCACCCTGGAATTGTGGGGATTTACATATTATACTCATGCCTGACAAGTACAGTGCACAGACACATTTGCAAAGTTCTAAGTCCCATAAAGTTTCTCATGCCTGTATAATTATGACTCCAGTAGGAATTACTGTTGAACATGCATTTTGTACATAGTTTGAAAAGAAGTGTATCTTGATAAATGAATAAATTAATAATGAATTTTAATGCTAAGTATTATCAGTAGGTTTTTTAATGACATTCACCAGGAAGGGATAATTTATTTCATACCTTATTGTATCATTGCCATAACAACCCACATCTCCTATACCAAGATCATCAGCCAGTATCAGTAAAAAGTTAGGTTTTGAAGGATTTGATATACAGGTTCTTGGAAACAGGCACAAAATTAGCCAAATGTTTAGGTAGCTCCTAAAAGCAAAAGTAAGAGGTAAGATTACAAAAAAAAAAAAAAACAATTGTAAGTTTTACAATAGACTTTAAACTACTATTCTTAAAGTTTTATGGGAACTCAGTATAGGTGCAAACAGCAACCAAATAGTGCCAGCAGATGGAGCTCCTGAATATGCAGGGAAGTCCTTGAATTTTATAATATTAGTATCATTTTCTGGGGTTATTATTACTACTATTATTATTTCACACAGCAATTTTGTGTTTGAATTTCTTTATTGACATTTGCACTGATCTCTTCAGATGTTCCCAGCAGAATGAGTGGTTGGATAATTACAAGTGTCCCGAGGCACCCCTTATATGAAGCCATAGGATGCTCCTGTTAAAGCCTCTGGAATGAGTGGGACAGGAGCACAAAGGTGATTGGAGTCTTGCTGGTCATTATGGCAATGGCTTGGTTGTGGCATTTACTGCACCCCCTAGTACACACAGTGTCTGGAAAGTTCTGAAGCCACAGGACCATCTGCAAAATCAAGGTGCATCATCAGGCTTTAACTTGATTATTTTCCTTGAAGACCCTAAGAATATCTCTGCACATTTTAGTTGCTCAACGTGTTTGCAATTGGAAGCTTACAGATGCTCACCTCAAGTAAAATACATATGCTAGAACACATCTTCTGACTGTTAGTTCATTAGTAGATACTACAGTATGATCAATGTATAGTGAGTGTATTATACCGTACACTCGATAGACTCCTAGACCTCCGTGTCTTATAAAAGTAGGCTAATAGGTCTAGAAATGCCATTAGAGCCAAACCTGTATTAGCTACTATCAGATCCTCACTGAGTCGGGGTGGTGGTAGCAGGGAAAATGTGAGATTATCTGCTTATGTTTTCTGAAGCACAACACCTAAAATCCAGGAAAGGCCTCAGTGAATGACTTTCTTACCCTTGTTTTCCTTGGCAAACTTCATCGTTTTCCATTTTGTGAAACAGGTACATAGTCATATAAATTCTGATGAAAAAAGGAAAAGAAAGAAATCCAAACCCAGTAGTTCTGGTGGTTTTGCATGCAGTTTTTCAAGGTTTGGCCTGCTTCCAGCTGCTGCTAACTTCAGAAGGACTTGTGAGAATTTGGAAAGAAGGCAAAATGTTAATGGTTTTTAAAAAGTGGCTTTTAAAAGGCTAGAGGTGCCTATTACTCATTACATGCACAGAACTGTTGGTGTTCACTGAAAGGAATGTTTTCACCATTTTAAAAATGAGGTAAAACTATTATCTTACCTTTTACTTAACCTCAGATCAACTTTAAGCAAAAGAATCTAACCTTTACTGTGGACTAATAACAAAAATACATCAAATAAAAGCCATCCTGGAAACTAATGTTGTCACTGATATTCTTAGGAAAGGTGTTGTATTGTTCTTTGGTTTAGATGCCATTTAGTACATTCAAGAAGGAGTTTCTATCTGAATTGTTACAAAAAACTTCTAGAAATTAGAAGTTACTAGAAATATAAATACCTTTATTTCCTTAAAGAACTCCAAACCTTAATGTCATTTGTAAATTTAACAAGCCAGTTTTTCTACCTGCCGACTCTATGGAGTCAACCTGGACTTTAAAAATCTAGAAGTAATCTTTTTGTTTGTTAAATATTTATTTTTGTCTGGCGAAGCAAATTTTATGAGTGAAAGTGATTTTCTCTGCTTGCTGAAGTAGAGTCACTTTGGAAAAAAGAATGGCTTGGGAAATGTACTTCTTTTCCTTGTGAATGACCGAAGTAATCTACAGCAAATGTTGCACTGGAATTGTGCAAACCATCCTGCAGAAGTACATGGTAAACTGGCTCCAGTGGGGACTGGCACATGCTCAGCTTTGTGGTGTACACTGAGGTAAATTAGATGCCATTCATTCCATCACTGAGAAGAGAGAAAAAAATTGGAACTATCCCACCCATGCAGTATTCCGACTTTTCCACACTTCTTGCTAGTTCAAAACAGCACAAAAACAAAGATGTTGTTGGCTGTACCAAGGAACAGCTTGAAAGTGATAAGAACATTTACTTTCTATAACAACTCAAGACATGTTTGTAAGCACAGAGTCACTTCTAAACACAGAGAACTGAAAAGTATTATCTTGACTAATGAAAGACTTGAGGTTTTTTCCTCCAAAAATGAAAAATACAGCATTTTCTGAGAGTTTTTTCTGCCTTTTTAGTACACAAGAGTTCACCTGGAATGTCCGAGGAATACTGAACTGCCCAGAGCAGAGTATATCCCACCTTATGCATTCCACAGGATGAGCCATAAGACAAAAAAATTGGAGATACTGTCACTCTGCTCAGGAAAACAGTATTAAAAGAGTCAGAACTTGGGGTTGATCGATGATTTTTCCAAGCAACATCTAGATTCTTATTTGGCTGTGGCTGAGACAATAAGGGAAAAAAAAAACCCCAAAAAAAACCACCCAAAACCCATCCCCACCAAAACAAATAAACAAACAAATCCCCCAGCAAAACAAAAATAAGCCCCTCAATCAAACAACAAAACCCCCAAGAACAACAACAAAGCAACAAAAACCCAACAAATTTGATCACTGTTCATTATGGAATTTTCTGCAGTGTTGATGTCTCCCTCTGCTGTTGGCAAGATCCTGAAAGGCAGTACTGAAAGCTCATCCTCCCTGCCCAGTGCATGGGTCAGAGATGAATGGGAAGGCAGCAAAGCCTCTCCGACTCAGTGCAGTGGCTGTTTGAAGCAAGACCTTACTGTGAATGCAGATGCCAGGACCCCACTATCACAAAAGCAGGCTGTATTAATATGAAACAAAGGACTTGCTACTAGGATTGCAAATCTTTTTGAGGTGGCAGTGTAGTGGTGTTTCACTGTCACAGCCTGGGTGCAGCTCCCCCGAGGCCCCAGAGAGCTGAGGCAATGATGAGGCAAGTGCCTGAAGCCATAAATCTGTGACCACAAAGAATGACTGATAGCTCTGGTCATCACCTATAATGGCAATATCTTCACGTTGGATTAACAACAGGCAGAGCTCTGCCTTCCCAGCCACTGTTAGGCAGCATTACATTTAAGGAGCTTGTGGTACAGGATTAAGCCAAAACTATTATAGTGAAAATCTTCAGTCTACACCATGTAGCTGAGGATCAGCCCCTCTGAGCTGTAGTGGAGCAAAAGAACCAGACAGATCTGAACATCTAAGAAACCTCTTGACTTCCCAGGGTGTTGTTCAGCTTTCCAAGCTCATACAACAGCTCTGCTGTCTTCCACTTTTTGCCCACAGGTTCTTGCATCACAGCCAGCTGGTCACAGCAGGCACATCAGGGTTAAGACAGAAACTTATGTAGAGACCCTCAGAAAAACATGAACTTGAACTGAGTACTGGTGGTATTAAAAAGATCTAAATACCATTGGATGTGGAACCATCTGATTTACTGTAAGCCATTTTAGGAGCACTTCTCTGACTGAAGGACATGAATGACCACACTTACTAAAAAACCACCACAATTTAAATATGCATATTCACATTTCTCTGTTAGGGTTTGATTCCTTCTGAAAGCAGAACTCACTCTGACAGCACTAGGATGTGATGAACCCACTACTGGGCCCTAGGGCTTGTCCAGTTTCCTTAGCTATTAAATGAGAAAACCCCAACATAACTTATAAATCTAACAGCAGCCTCTAAGAATCAGCAATCTGTTACAGAAATCCAAGAATACATCAAAGAGTAATTCCCTTGTTAGTCAGTAAGCCACAATAAAATGATCATCAGGACTAATAAAAAAGGCCACCCCCTTTTAACAATGTGGAAAACAAACCCTCTTCTCAGTTATTCTTGTTCCAAAATCCCTCTTGCTCCTGGGTGTGCTGAGCAGTCCCGATTCTCTAAAAGGCGCGTGGGTGAAAGCAGGCAGGAACTCGCTCCTGTTCTTGCTCTCCCTTCCCCCTCTCTCCAGCATGGACACACTGGGATCCCAGCCAGTAAACTGGAACAGCCATCAAATGGGAACAGCTATGCAGGTTTTACATTAATTCCAGGCAAAGTACAAAGTCCTTATTGTTCAAATACTAGCACAGCATGGATACTGCCTCTTCCTGATTTCCTATCTGGTTAATTCTGATAAAATGTGTATAACTTCTCTCACTGCTCTATTTCAGTGCTTCAGAAGAGATGATATAATAACAAAATATGCTACAAATTGTTTTTTTTCTCCCACACAGCTTTTCCAACCTTCCAGATGAGATAAAAGGATTTGATTGTCCTCCTTCTCTTCTGTGACCTTATTTTTCTGTTTTCATTGCATTTTCTAGAAAAGTAGTCATACCTGTGCTGAAGATGTGTTTATTTGTAGTGTTTACCATCCATCCCGTTCTTTCAGATCTTAACTCGGGTGTAATACATTTTACAATTCAGAAGGTCTCGAGCAATTACTTGGAGGAGCCTTATTTGCTGACATTTTGGTTCTCTGTGCTACCTGAATACAGCAATCGCTGAATTTAAGACTGTGTTCCAGACAAGTCAGTAGGAGTCAGTGAGATGGAAAGATGGAACAGCTAAAACTATCAGATTCATATAATCCAGTGGCAGGGATAACCAGAGTGGGAGACAGTATTTTATTTTTTTACCTCCTTGCACTTATGAATATATTCAGTTATTTTTTATGTTGTGACATTGGGCTACTTTTATTAACATCTATTTGACTGTAATACTTATTTTGTATGACTGCTTAACAGCTTGTGATGTTTCTGGTGCAAAGATTTGAAAAAAATTGTATTTCTTCAAAATTGCATCATGCTTTGCGAATAGCAGATTTTTGAAAGCTGCCAATAATACAAATTAATACAAGTTAAGTTGCCAATAATACAATTAACTTTCACCAGCTTTCATCCAAATTATAACTAAACTTCTTTTTGACTATTTACATCTTTCTCACCATGTGTTCACTACTGAAGATGGGCCCATAGTGCTGCTGGTATGACCTAAAAATGCAAACTGAAACAAACTGCACTGCCCCCGCTACCCACCTCCCCCCCGCCACCAAAAAAAAAAAAAAAAATATCCCACACCTTCACATTTTTTTCCCTGCTAGAAAACTCTATCTGGAAGCAAAGACCTCACATTCTGTTTCTCATCACTAGGTTACTGCCCTAACACAGAGTTAACAGCCATGATTCCTTATTGTCTTCCACAGAATTAAATTTTAAACAAACACTTTTTCTAACAAAAAAAAGTAAAGTAAATAAGTAACACTAAAGGAGAAGGGATATGGTTTTTATCTCTGCAGCTTGAACCAAGCAGTATTTCCTCCTCTTCAGCTAATCAATTTTTCATTGCACCTGAGCACAGAATGCTGCTGTTTACTCCCTGCTGTAAACAGGCAAATTCTCTGCCAGCAAAACCTTTTTTTTTTTTTTTTTTGAGTCACTGTGTGTTTTATACTGCTGTTTCCTTACTGGCTTTTTACATGTCTGAGTACTAAAAGCAAACACTGGCATTCATTTAGCTCCTTTTCCCTTTGACAAACTTTCTGAGTGAAGTCATTTCATTTCATAAATATTGAAATGACACACACAAAATTTCATAAGAACACTTCTATCTCAGACATTGGGGGAAAAAAAAAATCTGTTTGCCAGTCTTGTATCTCTTAGGAGTAGCAGGGCATTACCGTGGCACAATGAATCCTTTCAGAGCACTAAAGCATTCAGGTTGAGCTGCAGAAGGAAGGCCTCTAAAAGGACCTTGGAAATAAGTCCCTGACAGCCCCTTAGAGTCACTCAGGCATTCTTCTTTCCAAGATGGGGACAAGAAGAATGCTCTCCACCCCTGCCTGTCTCATATTGAAAAGAAAAAAAGGTGCAAATTTTGAAATCTGCTTTTACCTATGTCTTCAGCTCCATCCCAGCACTTTATTTTCTCATGGTATTAAATGCTGTATATTTGCTGATCCCTGTGGTGATCCTGCTTGTGGATTAAGACCGGGTCAAGGACAAATTCCACCTCAGGTAACATACTGCTTACTGTTTCAAGTCCTTATTCTAAGTTGTTATGTAGCAGTATTGTGCACTATAAAATAACCATGCTTAGAGCTCCAACTGATTATTTTTAAGCAATCCATGGAGAAAGACTGCGAGTATGTTCAGTTACTAAACACCAGTAAACTTTGAAAGCAATAGGGAAAGAAAGAGTATAAAACATACATATGATACATACACATGTAAACCTTTCCAAAATTCCCTAGAATGCTATTTCTGGAAATTATGATAGAGGCACAGCCAGAGACTTCCACGCAAGAAACAGATCTCATTGCATAAAAACATGAAAACATTCAAAGTAAAAAAAATTGGCAGCTAGTATTACTGAGTGATTGTACAACATTTGCATAATGAATCAGGTAAGTGCAAAACATCAGAAAAATACACACAACTATTATGTAGCTTCTGTTTACAAGACTCAATATGGACTTACACCATAACTGAATTCACAGTACCTTATTAACAATGATCTTGAGCACAGAGCAGAAGCCACTGCCACGGGCAATCAGATGTTGAAGAAACCCTACTAAACTATAAAAATTGGTGCTTATGCTTTTCTTTTAATTATGTTCTAAGTTGGTACTGCTGTGCTTAATGTGCATCTAGAGAATGACAGCATTATAAATCACAGCATCCTCCTATTCAAGAAACCCGCTCCTTCAAGATTTCACAGGGAAACTGTAACTGTGCAAGAGCCTCACACCTTAGACTACTTTTGCAAGGGCTTGTACAAAGGAAGAGACAATTTTAATTCTGTGGTGCTTACAGTCAGGGAAGAATTAAAACAAAGCATGAGGGGAAATAATGACATAATTTGTAATAGGGTTCTCATCCTAAATGAGGGTAAATAAAGGAACAACAAAGACTTAAAGCAATTGAAGCATCAGGAAAACTGATTTGAGTGCAGGGTTCTTGGGGAAAAAAACCCAGGTGGGTCAATTCAAACACAGTTGTAATTTGTCCAATTACAAGGAAATGCATTCAGGAAGGAGCCAGACACTTGCCAACCTGAAGAGAATGGCAGCAATGGATCTGCAATGTAGCAATGCAATCCTGAAAATAAACTAAGCTTACAGAAAGCAATGGATTGGGTACAATCACCAGCATGATGTCAGAGGTAAAAGAGGAATTAAATCAATCCTTCTAACTTTTTACAAGGGAGACCTTATTGCTCTCTACAGCTACCTGAAAGGAGGTTGAAGTGAAAGGGGAGTCAGTCTCTTTTCCCAAATAAGAAGTGACAGCACAAAGGGAGATGACTTCACGTGGTGCCAGTGGAGGTTTAGACAGGATATTAGGAAAAATTTCTTCAGAGAAAGGGTTCTAAAGCATTGAAACAGGCTGTCCAGGAAAGCATTTTAAAGGTACAACTGGAAGTGCAGAGCATCAGTTATTAAGTCTGGTATCTTCACATAAGAGGTCATAGGACTCTAATAATCCAGCCTAAACATTTCTGCAAAATGAGACCAAATCCCACAGAAGCCCAAACAGCAGAAACTGGCCAGCAAATTTTGTGTGGACACACTGGCATTAAACAGTTTTGATTATCCGCAAACCTTATTCTTTTCAGCAGCTGTTACTACATATGACTGCTCTACCATTTCTTTCTCCAAATTTGTCAACCACAAATGAATCAACTTCCAATAAAATTTATTCCACTTGCCAGTAATGCCACAAAGTCTGCAGCTGCCTCAGCTTTCTCACTTGAATAGATTTAGCCAAAAAAGTTTTGTTTAGTTTTTTGTGGGGCTGAATCAAGTGGACCTAAGTCAACATGGATTGGTAACAACTTTCTCTATCCAGGAGCCTTGTGTAGGCTCTGGTTTGGGCTTCTTTTTTCAGCTTTGCTTTACCAAAAGCAAGCTTCAAGCCTGAAACTGCTAGAAAATGAGTCCCTTCTTCCCCAACAGCAGCTTAGCATTGGGTAGTTCCCTCATCCTCTATTTCACTTGTTGAATGTGTTCCTTTATTAGAATGAATCATTCTTGATGTGTTGAATTGAAGAAGAAAAAAAAAAAGAGATGAACTTACAGAGAATAAAAAAATATACAAACATCTACTTTATCTCCTCGTTAGCAAAATATTTATTGAAGACAGGCATATCCTGTGTTTCACCATCATCCCCAAAAGCCTGGCAATGCCACTGCTCACTGGGAATCTGCCAGAGTGAAAGCAATGTCTCATTCTTAAAAATGCTAAGAGAGATCTAACTCCAGCAGAAAAATTAGGAATAAATCCTTGTTAATTAACCAAGGACTGTAAAAGACTGTATTTACACACAGCAAAAGAATTTGCCTTCTAGTTTTCTTTGTCTAACTTCAGATGGTGGAAGAAATAATTTGCACACGGCTGCAAAACCAGAGCAAGACTTCAAAATCTTTAACACTTAATTAAATATTTAAAAAGTGAATTACAATTATTACATATATAGAAATATTTACTGGTGATGCATGAAAGTCTCTCTCTGCTTAGCTGTTGGCTGAAAATAGATTCCTGCTTTCCACCTTGTACAAAAGCGTGCTACAGAACAGCTTCATCTCAGTAAACAATAAATTAAAATGTAATTACAAACGTTACATTATGGCTCTGAAGGAAGCACATTCAGCATACCATATTCCACATACTGTTCCACCCTGTTGACCCCTTTTCTTCCATATCTTCTAGGTATAGAGATGTTTAGGAGAGGCAGCAAGTGGGGAAAGACAGAGAGAGGAAATTAAAAACTCCCAGCACGTGAGAGCACAGCCAGTTTCTCAGTGCTTGCAGCTGGTGAGCCACAAACAGGTGCTGCTCATCAACCAAAATACAAGGGATGTCCTTGCAAGAATGCCAAAAGCAGGAGATCATCAGTAGCCTCTTTTTTTTCCTTCCTTCCTTCCTTCCTTCCTTCCTTCCTTCCTTCCTTCCTTTTCTTTTCTTTTCTTTTCTTTTCTTTTCTTTTCTTTTCTTTTCTTTTCTTTTCTTTTCTTTTCTTTTCTTTTCTTTTCTTTTCTTTTCTTTTCTTTTCTTTTCTTTTCTTTTCTTTTCTTTTCTTTTCTTTTCTTTTCTTTTCTTTTCTTTTCTTTTCTTTTCTTTTCTTTTCTTTTCTTTTCTTTTCTTTTCTTTTCTTTTCTTTCCTTCTTCCTTTCTTTCTTTTCCCCTTTCCAATCTGCACTCTCAGGGAACCAGCTTCAATAGTGCTCACTAGGGGGGATGAAGTTTTTAGTGGCCTGGAAAATAGCAATCCTTGCTCTCTTGTATCATGATTATACTACCACTTAGCTTTGTGCATTTTCAATAAGTAATACTCTCATGGCAAGTTACCCCCATTTTTTAATTTATTATGGCAGCACCCTGCCTTCAGAGCAACAGCAGTAAGGGATGGTCTGGCCCTCGGCTGCAAATTACCTCGAGCATTTTTGCATTATGATTAGCAGTCCCTGGTCTAAATTACCTAATTGTGCCTTTTGGCTTCAAACTACTCACCCAGGAACACAGAACTTTCCTTCCATTCAGGACAAGAGCAATGCACAACTGGAAAATCAGAGACAGAAAGAGGGAGGAGGAATGAGATTAAAAGAGCAGCAGCCAGGGGCATGGTTGCTAGAGGAAGAGTGAAGAACACAGGGAAGCAAACCTGTGTTTGCTTTGTGTCTATCCCTATGAAGTAATAATAACAATTATAATAACCTCCAAAAACTGAAGTTTGGTTTGAAACACTTAGAAGGGAAGGAAAGCACAGCTTGCTATTTATTGTACTCTGCTGATTCTCCCTATCACACACTGCTGCAACCCTGATCACACTTTTTTTTTTTTACTATTTATGACCTGCTGGATCAGCTCCACCGGCAGGTGGAGGCTGCGAGCTTGGCAGAGGAGGATGGCAATAAGAGGCTGGAGGCCACCCCCAAAAAGAACACAGCTCTGCAGGGCAAAGTTTGCTGTTCCAGATCAATTTCCCAGCACTGTCCCATGGGAAGTGGAGTGGAATCTGCCTCCGAAAGCTTTGGTGCCCACCAGGGTTCCAGGGCTCAGCGGCAATTGATGGCAAATTCCCTTTTTGCCAAAGGTGACTCATCTCAGTTGAAAGAAGGAAAAAAAGAGGTTGTCTCCACAAACATAGGCAAGGGTGAGGTTTTTTGGGAGAGGGGGTATTTTCTGGTTTGGGATTTTTTTTTTTTTTAATAGAACAAACTAACCCAACCGAAAAGAGAAAAGAAAAAAGAAACCCAAACAACCCAAAATTCAAACAACTCCCCCAATCTTTTACTTACTCCACGCTCACTCACTGCAGGAGCTTTTTTGTCACTTCCCCCTTTCACCTCAGGCTTTCTGATCTTTGCTTCCAAGGAGCAGTTATCAAAACCACGATATCATTGTATCAGAATAATTGGCAGACGTCAGTCTCGTTTAAAAAAGTGGGCAAAGGCATTTACTTCATCCTGCCTGCTGCAAGGGAGGGCTTCCCTGCCGTCCCCTGGTAACACGTGTTGAGTAAGGAGGAATTGTTCTAAAGCAGATGCTGGCCCCCAGCTGCTGTAACTGCCAAGGCAAACAGAAGAGCTTGAGCAGCAACCGAGGGAAAGCTCGTAAATCTCAGGCAGTGAGACTGCCAGCTGCAGCACACCATGTGGAGATCCACCCTGTGCATGGAAGTGGAAGAGCCCTGCCTAATGCAGAATGAGCCAACCAGCTCCCTTGGGAGCAAAGGAAATCCATCACCGTATTGTCACGTTGGTGTGCGCACATCAGGCCTGGCAGCCTGGCTAATTCCCTCTGGTGTTTTTATAGTTCCTCTCTTTGGGAGTTCTCTCCTGTGCCAGCACTAGTACACATGTGGTTGCACAGTCTGGCTTGCCATATATCTTCTCAGTCCCATGGGGGTACTGGACTCCTCTTTTTACTGGCCGTGTGTGCTTATACTGGTTTAAGAAGAGGGTATAAAGGTGTTACGCTGTAATACACTAAATAAGGGCTTTACTCAAAGAAAGGCAGGAAACAGGAGAGAAATTCTTGGCATAGACATATTCTTGCTCAAAGGCCAAAATAAATATTAATAAAAAACACTATGGCAAGAAGGAGAAAACAGAATTTACTAACTAGCCCTTGATAATTACAGCAGTATTCACAGCATGGTTGGTGGGTGTTGTGTAGAGAAATCAAGGGGAGCATTAGGGTCTGAAATAGTATCAGCAAATTGTAGTGGTTACTGCAATATTTTCATTAAAAACTTCTGCCCAAAAAAGTAATTGGGAAAAGGAGCAAAAAAATGAGAGTGCAAGGAATGAGGTTCAGGCTCCACTGTTGAGAGTAGGATGCTTGCATGCATTAGGGAGAAGATATTAAAGGAAAGCTTCAGAAATATGAAGAGAAAGATTTTCTTTTATTTTTCTTTTTTTGAGGGACTCGGAAAAACTAGGTAGAAACGGTACAATTCAGGAGGCAGCAGAAAATTCCTGGGTTACAGACCAAGACTCAAGGGAAGGATCCACTCTGCAAAGACTCGGTGAAGAAAGCAGGGATTTGGGTTTGGCCCTTTTACTCCAGGACAGATCTGATCACACCATTTACAACTCTCACATCTGTGGAAATTCTCTCTGTCCAGCTAGAAAGGCTTCTCCATCTTGTGTCTCTGGCCATCTGCCATAATCAGGAGCATAGTAAGGTGATGTGATGCTTTTAAAGCACTCTTTGTTACCAGCACCTTTAGTTTGGCCTCCACAGAAAGAATGAAAAGGATGAAATAAGTCAACTTATTATAAATCAACTTATGTATCTCCTGTTTATTAAGAGTTTTTCTTGATTTCTCAACTTCTTTCATATAGATTGAACATATATTTAAAAAAAATACTTCCAAATTTGTGTTAAAAATAATTCATTAATTTTAGCAGTGACTAGTAAGAAATAAACAAACTGCCTAATAGTAGAAAGTCAACTCTGTAACTGGCTCATGTTTGAATTTTGCAAGTATCCCAGTCTTCTGCTGAGATTAGTAAATTCCTTTATAACACAACCTATCAACAAACTGTGAAGGATGCTAAAGTGTGCAAGAAAAAAACAGTGAAGACCCAGTGACAAAACAATGCAAACTGAAGTGAAATCCTGAAAAGCAGGACAAGTAAGAGCTTGTTCTTTATATATTACTAGTAATTTACAATAATAGTTTTACTTATTTTAGATAGGATAAAAATGCTTGTTTGTAAAATACATGTGATGCTATGACACATGGTGGAAATTATGAGGAAACATTGTGTCCCTTCAGTTTCATGGTACTGACAGATGCTCTGTGAGTTTTTAAATTTATAATCCTGATTTTGACATTTCCAGGTACTGCCATTGATTGGTATATTTTGGTTTGCCTCTACAATGCTATTTAACAGCATAGGCAGTCTTGTTTGAGATAGTGTTCAAGTGTAGACATCACTGATATCAACTTGCATGTCCAGGGACAAAACTATTAATTAAGCCTGACAAATTATCAGAATATGATAGAATATTCTACATGTCTACATGTATTCCACGATGTCCACAGTGGCTTAGTTTGAAATACTGAAAACTGTGACCTTTTTGATGATTAAGTGCTGAAGTCAAGCTGAAGCACTTGACCAATGTGTGTCCAGGAGAGTTCAAAACCAGCTTAAAAATATTGCTCTTATGCTAATGTAAAAACAAACAAAGAAGCAAACCATAAAAGATCAAATACTACTTAGAGAATTATTCCTTTTCTTTTTCTTCACAGATCTCCTTTCAGCACAACAGACAAATATTTTGTGTCCAATTTTCAAATGAAAACAGATAATTATGTTTTTAACATCTTAATTTTCATGCTCAAATATTGCTTTCTACTGTGTTTGAAAACATTTTCAGTATCCAAATTTAGATCTTAGGAGTTTTATAAGATGCTCTTGAAATCTTGTCTTGAACACCATCTACGTCATCTTAGGCTATGACCAGCATAAATTAATGAGATGAAAACTGTGCTGTGACTAAGCAGAAAAAGTCAGTCTTACCAAATTATTTGCACTGAAATAGTAGTCCATGAATCTTGTAGGAAAAAGAAAAAGAAATGTGAGCAAGCTGATTGGTATTTGCTAGTTAGCATGCTTCCAAGAATGTTATTGTCAAGGCAGCCTTTATCATGGTCTGACATCACTCCAAGTGTAATGTTCTTTCTGCCCTTTCTGCCCAAGGCAGCCTTTATCATGGTCTGACATCACTCCAAGTGTAATGTCCTTTCTGCCCTGACTGGTTGTTGATCCCACGGCACTCTGGAGATCAGCAAGGGATGGTTACTGTGCTCTCATGTGCTGGCACCAGTGTCCAGGACAAATCCTAGCTCAGATGTTTTCCAGTACCCCCTGGTCCTAATGGATATACATATCCTACATTGCTATGAAGTTTTTCAGCACAAGAAAAACTAGTTTGCTCATATTCACAGATACTACACCTGTGCATTTCAAAAGGTGTTGAAAAATTGAGAGGACATAAAATCCCACATACTAAACTGGTTTGAGAATGGAAGTGATATCCTGGAAAACAACTGAGAAAATTTAAAAATTCCAGTCTGATTACAGTAATTTCAGCTAAAGAAAACAATTCATTTTGAATATGAAAAGACCTTTAAATCTCTCCAAGAAAGAACCAGTTAAACAGAATACACTCAAATGAGGAAAAAACCCAGATATTTCTAACAATGGAGGGAGTAACAGCAATCAGAACATGTGAAAATGATGGATTTAGTGAATGTCTTGAATTTTTCACAGTAAGACTAAGCACCTTTCTCATCAACAGCACTGATGGATCATCTGGTTGAATTATAATATGTGAAATGCATGAAGTCACAGCATAAAATAAAATTTTGCTTTTAAGCTGCAGGGCTTTGTTACCTGCAGATTTCCTGGTGACTGAATTGTGGGAAACAGAGGAAATAAAACCAAACTAAACCAAATGTTTACTGAATAAGATGAACAAGATAAATTGGTCCTAGCACAGTAGCCAAAGAATAGTTAAAAACAGTGAAGTAAAACAAATGGACAAATTATGTTCTCAGATGCCTAACTATTCTGATATTCCAGTGTAAACATGTTGATGTGAACAGATGTATTTACAGCCCTACAAAGAAAAGCATTACCTGCAAGGCCACGTAATTAGGAAAAGCTATTTTAACACAAAGAAGGAAAGAACTAAGTAATTCTAGCTCTTTGGAATGAAAATGTAACTTGTGAAGCAAAAAATACCTTAATTATCCAGATTTTTTTTTCCATAGCAAATTATTGCTTATTTTCATAATTATTGTTTGCCATATTTCAAAGGATCTTTTCTGAACATGCTACTTGTCAGCAGGAAACAATTATGACTGAGATCTTGGCAGCGGGGTAACTTGTGCAGTCCTGTGCCCAAATCACTGAACTACTGAATCAGTGTGGCACTGCTGTGGCCATCAATGTCAAAAGGCCTTTGCCAGTGCTTTTTAGGGAAATGGAGGCAAAGGGAGCTTTGGAAAAGGATAATCCTTTCCTTTATTTCCTCTGCATGAAAAGAGGCTGGCTCCAACCAGAAGAGTCCTGCTCTTTTCAGAGAGCTCAGACAGCCACTACCCAGCTTGTATCATGTTTCCAAGCTCTACGCCTCGCCTAGGCCAATCAGTTGTCATCATCACTGCTGCTGGAGTCACTAGCTACAAGGGAAGAAGAAATCCTCTCCTAAGAAAGATTTTTTGAGGAGCTGCAGGCAAGACTATTTTCTAACTATTTTGGAAGCAATAGTCTGCAAAAATTTATTGTAGGGTCACCTTATGCGTTGCCAGGATAACAAAAGGGAGATAAGGATCAAAAAAAAAAAAATTAAGGGAGACCTCAGTCCAGGAATCACTTAGAAATTCAGTGCAAAAACCCAAAGGAAAGCTTCTGAATATACATTCAGAATTATTACTTGCACAGCTCTAATTTTGGCCTGCTTCAGTTCATTTGAACTATTCATTCACTTGTCAGCAGATGCTAGTTAAAACATGGTCTTCAGATCATCTATCTTGATCCCTCCCTGAAAGTGTCCAGCTTAAAGCAACCTTTACTAAATACTGTGCCATTCACTGGAACAATTATTTTCTAAAGGCTCAGTTTAGAGAAACAAATGACCCATGGGTCAACACCCCCAAAGGAAACACTCTGAATACATTTTTGAGAAAGTATCATGTTCTCTCCTTTATAGGTCAACAAGTTTATTATCACCTTCCTTATCACACCAACAGAATGGGAACGTCCCACAGCACGGCTGCAGCCACGGCTTCCACACTACGTTGGACACAGAGAGCTGCTCTGGCACTGGAGTCAGTGTCCTGCGATGCTCCTCTATGGCTCTGCCAATCTTCCTTATGACAGTGTCAAAGAGGGGCTCCGTGTCAGCCGAGAGAGGTTTGGCTTCAGAAGGGTCTTGTGAGAGCTCAAACAGCAATGGAGGCTCATGATGGGTCACTCCTTCCCCAAAGCATGGGCAAAATCCTCTGTCATAACAAGCTCCTGCTCCGGGAGGACTGAAAATGGGAGTCATGAAATGAGCCTTCCAAACAGCTCCAGCTGACGGGAAAGAAAGAATCACAGAAGGCTGGTTATAACAATGTCAGTTATCACAAGGAAGAGTGAGTGTTTTTCTAGAGTTCATTTCTGGACGCACTTCAGCTCTACACTTATTAGTTAATGCAGTAATTTCTCCTAGTTCTGTAAAACACAGGCAATGCCTGTAAGTTCTTTCCCACATTACACCTGAAGTACTTGGACAGACGGAATCCCAGAAAAAGAATGTGTTAAGACAATGTGCCCTCTTGTAGACTGAACATAATTCTTTGGGAAGAAGCTGTGTACTCACTGTCCTTCTGGTGCCAGCGCACGGCGTGTAAGTGAACGCCGCAGTAGTGGAACAGGAACTCGTGCTCCGAGTGCGCCACCGCTCCTCGCAGTAAAGGCAGCAGATCCCGCCCGTCGATCACCCTAGCACGAAAAACACACCACAGGGCTGAGGTGAGCTGGACAGGACTGTGCTTCCTCTGCACACCTCTCACTGGAACTGGCAGCTCTGGACAAGAAAGGGGATTGCAGAAGATGGCAGGTAGGGGCTAAATCTCAAAGGTAGAGAAGAGGTGACTGAGCTTGTAGACATTGATGTGTCTGAAAAAGCATCAGGACTGAAAAAGAAAACATCAAACTCTTAGAATGTGTTTCTAAGCTAGATTTTCCATTGTTTTGGGAAAGAAGGAGGAATAAAGATGCTTTTGTTTGTACCTGTCCTGAGGCACTTCCCCTCCAGCCAAATGAACTACTGTAGGATAAATATCCATAAGGCTTGTAGGTTCATCAATAACTGTGCCTGCAGGTAACACTCCTGGCCATCTAAATATCCCTGGGACGCGGATTCCTCCTTCCCATCCTCCCATAGATTTTCCACCTTTCATTAAATAAAAAGGAAACATTTTTTTTTTTAAGTTTGATTTAAAATGAAGAGAATTTTTGCACAAATTTCATTGTATTATCATGTTACCTTGATGACCCTTCTTTACACGTCTGTTTTTCCCGCTAAGCTCCTACTGAGCATCAGTGAAAGTGTGTTCAGTAGACCAGACCTCGACAATTTGAGAATTCATGCTTACAAAGGACACCTGCCCAGGTCAGAATTTACTACATTGTTACATGCCTAATTAGAATGAGATATATTTTCTTCTTGGTAATAAACCAGTGTTATTTCTTGAGTGTATAATCTTAGCTAAGCCTTAGGAATGTCCTAAGTTCTTTACTAGTTGTTGCTGGGTTGTCACTGTCCCTAACAGCTCTTACCTTTGTATATTCCATTCCAGCCACCCAACTGCCTTTCACCTTCTCGCCTTTCCAGCCATCCACCATGATCAGAGGCAAAGTAAACCAGTGTAGTTTCTTTCAATCCTTCCTTGTCAATAGCATCTAGAACCTGGCCTGTAAACGCAAGAATATGTGTGTATTAAAAAGCAAAAATATCCCTCATACTACATAAATTTTAACCTCTGACTGTAAACATTTACCAGAGTAATTTCTTATCTACGTAAGGTTGTTCAGTCATTAATATTTTTAAGATTGGTATTTGTAGTTATGATTTCATTGTCTCTAAAAGCACGGAAAATTTGTGATGTGTTGTAAACACTTTATTATTGGTATTTTAACAGGGAGTGCAAGAACCACAGTCACAGACAAGAAGCCTGTATTGTCAAGGGCAAAAAAATACCATGTACTGTAAAAATATGGAAAGAAATTATGATCTAAAAGTTAGTGTCTGCACCAGTGGTGGCTATCATGAAAAATATGGAAAAACATAAAGTTAACCTTATTTTATATTGTCTAGATCACAGTTAGGGTTTGCATTACATTACTGCATGGATATAATATGCATTAATAATGAAGTGCTTTTAAATTTAAAAGTAATTCTTGAGCTGTTTTTGACATCCTTAATTATATTTGCAATATGTAAATGTTTGAGAGGTTTGAAACCAAATTCTTCCTGTATGTGTACCTGACTTTTCTCTCTTTTGCAAATGTGCGTACTTTTTGTCCATCATGACTGAATGATAAATAATTCTCCTTCCTCTCCAGAAAAACAGGCTGAAAAAACCCATGAATCTTATTGTGAGGGGCACACCAGATAACACTGATGAACATTTCTCTATTTATGATCATGGCTGAAAAATATCCAGTATTCTGCTTAGTGCAGCCGTTGCAAATAAATGACCTGCTGTTTTTCATCTGTAATTAATTCACTTATTGATTTTATCACCTTCTGACATGTCCTGCTTAGAAATGACCATAAGAGGCAGAAATGACCTGGTCTTTACTAATCATAGAGTAATGAAGTAATTATTACATATGAATATAATTATTACATGTTTAATGAAATAATTATTACATATTTAGTAAGAAGAACAGAAGAGCTCCTTGACAGGAGCTAAAGGGACATGGTTAAAACTGGTAAAAAATTGACAAAAAAAAAAAAAAAAAAAAAAAAGAGTGAACATTTGGCCCAAGACTGGAGAAAGTAAAAATCCAACACTATAAATCAACAGTGCTCACACAAAATTGACAGATGTTCATGAAATGCTTATGATTTTTTTTGTACATGCTTTTAATAATCTTCCTCATCCTTTTAATTAAAACTAGGTATTTGAAAGTTGGAGACATTGTTATATGCTATGTTGACTTACCCACCATCCAGTCCATCTCCTCTACATTGTCTCCATATAAACCATGTCTGCTCCTCCCAAGAAACTTCTCTGTGGTGAGGAGAGGAGTGTGGGAATGCAGAAAGGAAAGAAAGAGGAGGAAGGGCTTGTGCTTATTTCTACAAAACAGAAATCAACACTGTGTTATTAGGGAGGAAGGTTCTCAATGCAGATCAGTTGTAGAGAAAAATGGTATTATTTTTGTATAGCTATTTCAACAAAGTTTCCCTTCTGAAACACCTTAGTTTGTAAGATACTATAACCCAGGGATTAGGATCCCATAGAATAATTTTGGGTCTATATAAAATATCCTTTTTCTACCCTGAATCATAGATAGAAAACTTCCAGAAGATCCACTTTCTGCTCCATATCCATATGATAAGGCTACATCACAGCTCTGCTTCTCCTTCCCTGGCCCACACACACATTTCTGACAACACCTGCTATTCCTTAAAGCTGCAATGCTGCTCTCATTGATAGGTATACATATTTCTTAAATATAGCCTAGAAATATTCAATACAACCCATGGAAGTTGGGAAGTATTATCAGCTTTAGTGAAGCTAGGAAAAAGGGGCATCCTTATGCAGTAGCTTTTTTTTCCTTTTTAATTACATTATATACCTATTGATATTATTTTAAATTTATAAAAATAACAGTACTTATAATCCTACATAATACTGTAAAAATTATAAAAACTCATGAAGGCATGAAACAGGAAAGTGCTCTTTACAATTTGGAAAATGTGCAAGAACCAGAAAATTGTGGTCAAAGGAAGTCCACTTCACCTTTCAATAAATGAAATGGACTCTCTCAAGATAAGGGAGGTAGTTCTGTCAGTCACCATTGGCTGCTCAGTAATTCCATGGTTTCTCATCATAATGCAGTTCCAGTACCGTACAAATCCATAACTTGAGAACCAGGATATGAAGAACAGGAGACTGAACCCAGCAAGGCAGGTCAGTGTTTTCCAGTGGACTGAAATCAAGCCAGTCAGTCTCCCAAGGACAGCAGTGAGTGTAACGAGGCCAATCATTTCAGTGGAAAGCCAGAGTTTCCTTCTAAAGGCTCTGTCCATCTCTGGTGTTTCTGTTGGCTGACAGTCACTTATTAGTGTAAAAGGCATCCCATAGAAGTAGTCAAATCCATGGTTTAAAGGGTGATGGCAATGGTCATTGCGGGATTCACAGTTAACACCTTGATGCCACTTCCCTGAAAATAGAGGTTATTAAAATATAAAGAGATAATATTTTAAAAGAATGGACTTTTCCTTACACAAAACTTTTTTTTAAAAAGTCGCTGGTTGTTTTCTGCTTGTGATAACTACTTCATCCTGCACAGAAATATACCAAGGATGTAGTTAAATAATGGGATTGACTAAAGTAAACCTCTACAATGTATACATTTTCAACACATTTATTGGTGCTGATATATACATTTATTGTTTATATATTCATGCCCTGTAGCTTTGATCAAGCATTAAAAAAAACCAAAAAAAAACATATAAAGGCAACTAGAAATTGAGAAAAAATCCAAACATCCAAACTGAGCAAAAATGCATGGCCTTCCTGGAGACCTGTCAAGTATCAAATAGAAGGAAGCTGTCCTTTTGTAAGCATAGGGGGAAATAACCTTTTGTTGTCCCTTTACCTTCAAAGTGCTATGTGGACTTGTTCCTGGGAGGCTTTGAAGTGCTTGATGTCAGGACTATGTGTTGGTCCCAGATTGATAGGGGGAGATATGGATAGAGTAGTTAAACTAGCAGCTCATCTAACTGTTTGCCAGACAAACCACTGGATCCAGAAAAACCTGAGCTCAGGATTTCTCGTGAAGCTGTACATTTGTAAGTAACTTTGATGACCATTGTATCTCCACATACTGACTGAGAATGAAAGACTTTGTTTTATAAATATTTTTGCTATTTATTTGGATTTAATCAAAATTTTAAAAGTTAAAGCCTACTTCTTTTAAATACTTAAGTCTTCATTTATCAGAAGGAACATCTCTTGACCTTTTAGAACACAATTTGTTCTTCATTATGAACATACCAACTACTTTCATGAATGGCACATCAAAACCATGCTTTTGCTTCGCCTCCAGCTTATTCAAAGAGCCTGGTTAGGCACTTAATGTGGTGACATAGTAAGTTGGCTCATTTGGTTCAAACACTGAGGTTTGAGAATGTCTGAATTGAGTGAAAAAAATCTATCACTCATCAGAAGCTTAATGGCATTTTTTGCAGATCTTGGATGTCAGAGCATAATGGACATTAAGAACTTTACTAGAAAACTAATTTGAAACTAATTCTTATTATAGAGAGAGGAACCGTGCACTTCCAAGATGATGTTATCGTCAAGAAATTGTTCAGTATGCTATCAGTATGTATAATAGCAGCCAACCCTGAGTGGGTTTCAATAGACTTGCAGTGCATTACGATAGGAGCAGAAAAACTGCCCCAGAGGAGAAAAATTGCTGCTTCTCGGCTGTAAATATAAAGAATGGAAGTTCTAGCATAGGAGGATGAATTGCTTTCAGCTAGAATCTCTACTCAGTTTGCCTCCTGACATATTTAGAGACAGCTGTAGAATGAACCAGATTTGTAATCAATACATAAATGCATTGGTCATAAATACAGGTACAGCTAAAGTATTCTTGGAATTCAGATGCACTCCAAGACCTAAATCTCCAGCTGAGGTCGATAAAGGTTTCTGACATGCTAGAAAAGAATCAAATCCCCAGAAGCTAAACTAAGTGTATAATTAAGATAAATTAATCTCTGAGGGCATTACTTATACAGCACTGGTTTTCTGACTACAAAGACCCTTCAAAGCACTGAAAACAAAAAAATCTCATTATCACCTCAGGCTGCAGGTTATTAATAGGATTTAACTTTGCAATTAAACTGGGTGTGCTCAGGGCAAAACAATCACAAACAATTCAAGTGAGACTACTTAGTGCTCATTCAGCTGTGGTGGCTTGGGTAGATGTTGAGTTAAGATTTTTTGCTTCCTGACTTGAATGTAAAATTCTTGTGGTATTCTGTGTGTCACCTATCACTGGTGCTTTCCATCATCCCCCATGGTGCAATTAACCAGGATCTGTCAATCCAGTTAATCTAAGTGATGCTTTTGGCATCTGTGGTGTGATTTGAGCTGAGATGCCCACGGGGAAAATGCCTCCCCATTTTGCTTCTGGGAAGCATGCAGCACGACTCCCCTGAAGGGCAATTCCCTGGGGAGAGTGGAGACAAATCTGATTGTTTTGCTAGTGATAACATGCTGAAACCAAGATGAAGCATGCACTGTTTGATAAGCTGATTTAAACAACTAAAATAATATCACTACAAAACTAACAGGAGATGGAGCTTTAGTAATGTAGAATTTGAATTGCTTGGAAGGCTTCTTTTAGTTTTGTCTGGTGTGGTTTAGATTTATTCTAATACAAAGAATACAAATCTATTTCTGCAGGAAGTTGTATTAATAAATTCAGTTGGTTTGTGCAGCTAATGTTTTTATGTGCCAGATACGGATTTTGCATTTTGACATTTTATATGCTCAGTTGAGATAGGGCAAATAGCTGAAAAATCAGCCAGGAATGTTTGTGCTTTATCAACCTGTGGAACTATTTGACACATCTAAGATAAATAATTATTTGGAATAAGATCATGACCAAAAGTTACAAAGGTACTAAAAAATAGCTCTATAAAATATAAAGTAAAATGGAATTCAAATTGATGCTGAGGAAGACAGTGTTTTCAGGCTGTATGAAATCTTAGTGAACTACAGTGGCATGCTGTGACTGAAGAAAAAATAATTGCTTTATTTCTGTTTCTGAAAGGTCCAATTTTGTGACACTATTAACTGTCTCTAATGTTTTAAGCAGCACCTGTTCCCTTTTGTGTGACTCTGCTCTGAACTGTATAAACATCATCATGCATATCTAAATGGCACTCATATTTTTACTTTTAAAAAATGGAATAGTATTGGAATAAGTATCTTATACCTGGTATAATAATATTCAGGAATTAGTAACATTTTCTGTTATGTATTTTAACAACCGCAGCTGTGCTTGAAAGTGGGTCAATGGTAAAATTTGTCCTCCTTATCATACGCCCGTTCTTTTAAGAGAGGTACTTTTTGGTCAGAGTTTCTTTTTATGTATAATTCTTAATCAGGAAATAAAAATATTACAACCAAAGTACAAACAGTTACTAACTAAAACAAATGGTTTGAGTGAAATGTGCAGGTGAAACACATTCAAGAACACCTTTAGGAGAGGAGTGCCCCCATACCTATCAGTCCTGTGCTGTAGCCTTGGTGCTGCAGTATTTTGGCAAAAGTGGTTTCATTTGCAGGAAGCCCTCCTGAGCCGGCATTCCAAAAAATAACACGGTAATCATTTATAGCATCCATCCCTAAAAATGCAATTAAAACCATTCTGAGTCAGTACAAAGGGTTGAGTACTTTTATCCAACATACTTTCTTGTTTCCTGATTTCACTGCAATGGTAGTGTTAAACATTTGCCATAATGCTGTTTGTTTGGGTAAATAAATCTAAGACCCTGGACAAGATTAAGAAAGAGTTAAGACTCACCACAGTACCTATTCTTTCATCTTTGTATCTCATATTGAGACTTTTTCTTTCTTGAATTTCATTAAATTTGGAATGACACATTTGTATAGGAGATCTTATGTCACAGTGGCTGGATGAAATGTCACCTAGGCTGTATGAAATGCACTTAGTGTGAATGTGAGGGCAGGGAGGAGAGCAAGGGGACTTCAGCCCCCTGTCAGTCTCAGACTCCAGCTCACTGAGGGAACTCAGGGATTCCTTGCCCAGTGGCCTGGATGGTATCTGATCTCTGAGCTCCACAGAGTAGCTATCTTCTCTTCACCTGTAGGTTTACACTCTACCATTTAGTATTTTATTCTGGCATAACTCCATCATACAGCGCTGTGTGAAGTTCAATCTGTCATTGCAGCACTGAACATCTCTGGCCCTGTTGTTACAGTGGGAAAGGGTCTGTACAAGCCTGTGTGTGTTTTCAAACTACCCGACTCAGTGGGAGCTGTCATAATAAAAGTAGGATGACGCATCAGCTTCAAAATGCCTCAGGAATGAAGGCTCTGAAGATAATTTGCAATAGAACAAGCATTTGAGGGCTGCTGTTAGAAACATGTAGAGCTATTTGTTTTTCATACCTCTTCATCTCAGGGATGCAGTTTGACAGGGTAGTATTTTTTCTTCAAAAACACAATTGGGAAAAATAATATTGCTGTCAAACTGTTATCTCCTAGGACAAATTAATTTTGACAGAGGCGTAAAGAAGTTTTTCCATGAATGACTCATTCTGCACCTTGACTGAAGGGAATGGACACACATCTGCACAGGCTACTCTGCTCCCTACAGGGCTGAGCTGCTTCTGACATCTTATGAGGAGTCATCTATGACAGAAATTAATTTAACTAGTGTTATATTTTGTGTGTTGTTACTATTCTTCATGTTTTGTGTAATGGCTTATTTGAATGTAAAAATTTGCTCTAATTCCATTCTGGCTGCAATCTGTATAGCAGAGTGTCAAAACGTAACCAAAATTGTGCGCTAGGGGAGACCAAGATGCTCTGCAGAGATGGTTGTTCTCTGCTTTGCTTTGCCCCAGACCTGTTCGCAAATACCCTACAAATACAGAAGCCACCTCAAAGGTGCATAGCCTATCTGATGCCTTGTGTGCCTCAGTGAGGATGGAGTGTCTGAGACACCCCTCTTTGCACACCCTCACTTCTTCTGGGCCCATTGTATGACACTGTTCTGTCCAGCAATGGAGCAGTGTATAAAGGGAGTGTGGCTTTGCAAGGCAAACCTGATCGGAGGGGATATCTGCCAGTGAGGAAAGCTGCTCTGCTGGGGGTGCAGAGCGGGGCTGCAGCAATGTGTTGGGTCAGCTTCACTCCTTCCTTTGCCAGGCGGTCAATGTTGGGGGTCCTAAAAAAGCAACCAATGCCACCAGATGTCATCCAGAGAGCCTTTCAAGAGAATAAGAAATTATATACTTATCTTTATTTTCAGAAGTTTGCTGCATTTGAAGATGGCCAGGAAATATTTTTGTAATTTATTTAAATTTTCTCAAGTGATGTGGAAATATTTCTCTTTTTCTTTCTTTCTTAAGAATTATTTATTTTTTTTTTCCCGTGTCCTATGAAGAGTCTTGCAGAAATCATAGAATTGTAGAATGATTTGGGCTGGATGGGACCTTAAAGATCACAAAGTTCCAACCCCCCTGTCATGGGCTGGAACACTTTCTACTAGATGAGGTTGCTCAGAGCCCCATCCAACCTGGCTTTGAACACTTTTGAGGATGGGGCATCCACAGCTTCTCCGGACAACCTGTTCCGGTGCCTCACCACCCTCACAGCAAAAACCTCTCATTCCTCCAGAGCTGCCTTTCCTACACTTAGCTTCTTAAAGAGCTGTGTATCAGCCTCAGTGCATCAGTGTAATGGTAATTTAGTTGCCACAGGGTGACAGTGCTTGACTAGACAAGATGCTACATGATTTACAGTACTGATAAGGAAGCTAACAAGGTACTTCTCATGAAATTTGTAGCAAGGGAAAAGGAGAAAAAAGGAAAGAAATCCCGCATGTTTTCACACTGTAGTGGCAATCTGTCATGGCAACATGAATTAAGCCACATCTCAGTAATTAGGTGAGAAGAGGGTATCTTGCAAGCAACTGGTAACCAACAAAAACAAGCTTGCCTAGCAAGCTAGTTACAGACAAGGTAATACCTTACATTTCAGAATACAATATCCCCCTCTTCCAATTCAAGGTGGGTCTACTTCTATTTTAAATTATATTGAGCTTCAGTTTTACAATTTTGTTTTTGCAATTATCAGTTCAATGGTGTTCACAAGAAGGCAAAACCTTTAGCAGGATTTTGAAAGATCGTGGACATTTTGTTGCTTTGTACTCGTACTGTTATGGATTCCTCCCTCAAAGACAGGCTGCCAGGAAATAACATCTGCAACATTTCTTATTCTCTACAGCCTTTTGCCAGAGGTGCAGTCTGGGGTAACTTGAAAAAGCCATTGCTGTAGTTCCACCCTTCAGCACAATTGCCATCGCAGTTGGCTGACAAATATTCCTCCTCAAAGGAGCACTAGGTCTGCTTCCCAAACTGCTGTTTCAAAATCCTGCAGTTCTTTGCATTGCAGAGAACCAGCTGCTAAGAGAGCCCAGATACCTAGTCACCTGGCTAGTATGCCCTGAATGTAAAAAGAAAATCCATGCCTTGGGCATGATGTGCTGGAGGCCTGGCTTTGCAGAACCCTAACAGCTACCTACGATCACCAGCTGCCTGTCAGGAACTTGCTGACTGAAGCCTTTCAGAGTAAGATTCCAAGATTCTTTGCTGGATGAGGGGAGGGATCGTAGCAATTTTTGTTTTGTTCAAACATGTTACAAGCCAGCAGGCAATACTGTGGCACAATTTTCAAAGAAAAGGCAAATTCTATGTCTTTGAGGCTGAAAAGAGAAATATTTCCTGGTAACATTGCTCATAGCAGTCATCTAACTGTATTTTGAGGTGAGACTGGGAAAGAATGGTAACATAGAATTAAAATGAGGTAATGAGGCCTGCGTATTGGAAGAGGGGACAATATTTCTATCTTTGGGTAGCTGTTTCTTAAGTGTTAGGCAATTAAGGAATACACAAGAATGATTGTCATATTACCACAGTAAAACAGTGCCACACAGCAGAGCTGGCCCTGGGAGTGCCCTCCAGGCTATGAGATAATGCTGGGCAGAGAGTTTCAGGTTGACATTAAATATCATACCAGCTCTGTTCACCCTTAGGGTCAGTTTCCTTACCTGATGGTATCATTCCCATAGCAACCTACATCCCCTATGCCGAGATCATCGGCCAGCAACAGGACAAAGTTTGGCTGTGCGATGGTGGAAGGCTGTGTGAACGGTGCTTGCAGAAGCAGACCAAAAATCAGGGGTGTAACCAAGGGTGACCTGAAACACAGAAGAGGGAGAGAAGCCAGTGACCTGGCCATTCATCACTCCCCCTACACGTGGCCAGAGACCCTCTGCTCCGAGCTTGGCTGCAGACCAGACCACTCTGTCCAGACACAGAGGGTGTGCCAAGTGTTTCTCGTTTACCCAAACTGAGGTAATGAAGAGGAAAATGTCAGGACCATAACTTTAAAATCTCCTTTCCTGATTCTTTCCAAGTTCCCTGTGAGCAGTCTCACATGGGAATTTATATACAGCAGATGGCATACAAGTGATTTTGCTTCATGGCTTTGGATGTTTATAAAGGGTTGTTTTGGGAAGCTGAGAATGGGGTCAACTTCCTCTGACATCGTTTTTGCCTGGTCTGGGATCTTTGGGTTGTGAAAAAGTTAATAACAAGAAAAACAAACAAAAATCACATTGTGAGATAAGCAATGCTACTCTTTTATAACACAGTATTACATCATTATTAAGCTTCACTCACTTTAGATCTAAGTATGATACAACAGTAACTCATGATTTTTTCCTTACCAATGAGATATTAGTTGCCACATCATTTCTGTATTTGGAGTGTTCAAATCCTGCAAAACCAAGAGTACTCTGTCATAGTTACGTCTTCCTAGTAGCAACTGCAATAAAAATAGATTAAAAGCTTACTCAAAGCCTGTTAAAGTTCTGTTTTATTTACTTCAGTGCACCTCAGATCAGACCCTAAATGAAGAAGAGTAAAAGCATTAATGTTATTTTTATTGCTAGCCCTTGATTAGAGGGATTTTTCTTTTTGAGTAAAGAAGTTTATCTCAAAATAGCGAAATAATTCCATTTTCTTACATGAATCATCCATATAAAAATTACTTGCTGTTCAGAAAGGAAAAAATAGTGCTTTAAAATCTACTCCTCAATATGATTTACATTCCTATAACCATAGACAGTAGCAGCATTGTGCTTTTTTACATAATGTGCTAAGTTTCTTTTCAGACTTGTAAGAGTAATTTGTAGTTGTAGAAATTCTAGTCATCTTTTCCCAACAATTATAATTTCTTGGAAGAATTCATGACCTCTTGTTGCTTAACTCTGAGAATGAAGATATTTCTCTGGGGCTTTTCCCTCCACTGTCAGGACAGTGAGATAAACTATTTGAAGACTTTGAAGCAGGGGCTGAGTGAGTTTCATTCTAAAGCTTTAAAATAGACTTCTTTGCAATTTATCCCACACTTGGCTCAACTGCCCCAAGTACCTCTATTTTATGAATTATGTTTTTTTCATATTTATTTTGTTTTCCAGAAATGATGTATTAAGCAGTTTAGTTAATATTCATAGTTCTTGCATTTTATCCATCAACATTACAAGCTTCAGTGGTAAAAAATAAATTTCTGTGCTTAGAAAACTGGCATCCAAACACTTGCTTACAAGCACCAGAGCTGAGGCAGCATTGCTATCTAGAGATACTCAGTTTCCTGCATGTGGATTTGTGCCTCTGCTGCAGCCAAAGCAGTTATAGGAAAAGTACAAGAGAACACATCAGCCATCTCTAACATTTACATCCTCCAAACAGCTGAAGTAAAAAGGAAGCTGGAAATAATCAGATTTAATTTTGCAGTTGGTTGTTACACAGTAGAGAGACACTGATTTAAAGCACAGCCTGGAGCTCGATGCTGAGCTTCCCCAGAAGTTGCCTGTAAAATAGAAGGCAGTATACAGAAAACAGCTATTGATTTATTATGCTGACTGGTATTATCCCTGTCAAGCCATTTCCTCAGTGAAAGGTGATGGGAGTCCAGGCAGAGAAATTGCAAGCAAACATTCCCCTCTGCTATCCCTTTCTTCATCTATTTTAATAATCCTGGGGGGAATAGCTTGCATACCTTTCATATTTCATAAATTGTTTTCCTGCATTGATTCAAATTTTATAATCAGTCTTTACCTTTCTCACAAAATAGTTATAGGATACTAAAATCTCACAAGAGGAAATATTCATTGTTTTAGACATACTCACACGCACTTTTCTTGAAAACAGTACTCATTTGTGGCATCAGTTTTCCAACACTCAGTGAAAAGTCACGCAGTTAATACCACTCAATTCAGTACTGTTCACTCTGTGAAAATTTCTTTTAAAAAATTCCTATTTTGTAGACTTGATAAGATAAAAGGAAACCAATATTTGTAAACACATAGCCTGCAACTCTCACTTTGTGCATAGCCTTGTATGAGAATAATGTTGTTCTAAACTGAAAAGTATTTAAAAAACTTCCTTGAGATAATTTTATCTACAGAAGGAAAAAAAAATCCAAACAGCATTTAACATTTTCCTGTGTATTTCCCAACAACAAGGGAGGAATACAGTACCTGGTCAAGTTGTGTTCAAAGCAGGCAGCTGATAGATTGGTGACTTCAGACGATTCCAAATTTTTTTCAGCACGGGGACTGCTGCTACTGCGCAGTGTTTCTGAAGGCAGTCCTGAAATGTGCCCTAGCTGCACGTCCCACAGCTCACCACAGGAAAAGCATGTTATGCCAGAGCTCCCAAGCAGCTGGATGTTCTGGCTTCTCATGGAGCCTCAAGCTGCACTTCCCCCTGCTGTTTGCACAACTCTGACATTCACACAGGGCGTGAGGGTCGGGCTGGGGAACGCCACAGATGCAGCTAAAATGCTTTCTGCATAACCACCAGTCTCTCAAGGGATGGGAATGATCTCCTTCAAGTCTGAGACACTCCCGTGAAAGCTACTATGAATAACAGTTCCCAATAAACCTCCCCTCACTCCCACCAAGGAAAAGAGAAAATCACTGTACTTACAGAGCAGCAGTTCTTTGTTGTAGAAATAGAAATTGAGCTAATTTCTTCACTTTATGGCCACCCTGAGTGCATGCTGCAGTGAGGTGGTTGTCTCTGCACATGCTGGGACAAATAGTTCTAGGGTGGGGAGGAAACGCTGGTAAGAGGCTTGAATTTTCTTTTTCAGAAAATGAGTCATTCAGCTTCACTTCTGAGTGCTGCCTGTTTCCTACCAATTGTTCAAAGGGACAAATTAAGGTTACATGATGGCGAATGCTCACTTTCTTGATTTTTTCTTACGTGAGTCCTCTTGTACTGAGTGTTTTGGGACAGCATGAGGCATCACCCAAGAGCAGTCTTGTTTTACTAACAGTTTCCTGCATTTTTGTATCTTATAAGAGAAGGGAGATGTTGTGGTGAGTTGGTGGTATCAATTGCAATGCTCAGGTTGGATTGCTAGTGGAACATCTCCGAGGCAAAATAGAGCACCATAGGTGATCCCTTCCCTATTCCCTCCCACCACAGCATTAACATGCTGGAAGTGCTCTCTAGTTCCCATTCCCCTCAATGGGCCTTTAGCACTTCAAGGATTCATTAAGGTCTACAGCATTTCTTGTTGTCTGATGCCCTCTACTGCTGCATGTTTTCTAAAAAGAAACACCTTCTGAGTCACTTCTGGGTTTTTCTGCCCAGGTTACAATCAGTCTCTGCCGGGCCCTGCTGACTGAGCGAGCTCCTTTTGCAGCTGGGGCCATCTCCACAGCTCTCATATCCTTGCTTTTCCCAGGACTTCTTGCAAATTCTATAGAGTTTGTAACAGAGAACCACAAACTGTAATTGCTATGGTATTTACTAAATTTAGAACACAGCAGAAAATGGAATGCATGTCTGCAGTTACACCACAGGAACATGCCTTTGCTGTTTTTTACACAGCTCTCTTCAAACACAGAGAGAGCCAGAGCAGTCTGGCTGCTGGGAATTGCCACTGGGCACACCGATGGTGTTATGAAGTCAAAGCAAGGGGGGCTGTGCTTGTGGTCTGAAGATTTTCAGAGTGACAACTTGTGCCCATTTTGGTGTTTGATCTTTGAAGGAGGGAAAGGTGCATGCCTTCTCAATGGTGCTACTTGAAGATGACATTTTTAAAAGGTCTAGGCAAAGCTAATTCTGTTCCCAACCAATGCACTGAATTTGCACTAGACAATTTTCTGTGGAGAAATCTTTAAAAAGTCTGTGTTTTTCCAGAAGGTGGAATAAATGTCGAATTTTGCAGAAGCCTTGCATAATCCAGTCTTTTCCCCTCGTTTTCTTTACTGAGTACTGGAAAACTTTACTGTGTTTTCTTTACTGAGTACTGTGGCAAGCACATTTCTCTCTCTCTCAGGATTTTTATAAAGGTGCACAGAGAGAAGTGAAAGAGAAAACAATTTCTATTTCTGCTCCTTGTTTTTCTCTTGTGGAATGTGTTTGGAGAATTGTTTACCTGGAGCGAATGCCTGGCTGGATCATGGTGGATTGTTTGGGCCTGATGGCCAATGAGATCCACCTGTGTTTGGGCTCTGGAGAACAGGGTCACGAGTTGGGAGTTAGAAAGGATAGTTAGAGAGAGTAGCATGTAGTTTTTAGTATCCTCTTTTATATAGTATATTAATGTATCATAGCATAATTATAATAAAGAAATCATTCAGCCTTCTGAAATAAGTTAGACATCATCATTCTTCCCATTGGGTTCACCGACATCTACAACAGAGTACTGACACTTTAATAGTGTCACACATTCTTTGACACTATTAAAGTGCCTCAACATCCAAGAGCTGAAGTGGGGTTTTATGTAGGATATGATGATTAATGGGCTCCCTCTAGCGACTACTGCCTTATATTGGCTTCAGAGCACAGTGGTTCCATGCTCGCCTTCCTAAAAGTCATTGCGCAATGACGATGTGATGTTATTTCTTGGAACTCTGATTTACACTAAGTCTTCAAGGCCTGGATGCCCAGGAGCAATTGCAGAGCCTTACCTCTCGTTCTAGAGCAGGCAGTACAGGTTTGCAACACCAGGAAGGAGCCTGGTTCATGTATTCCAGGACTGCTCTGACGTGAGCTAAACTGCAGGAGATGGGGCTCAGTGGGACAGGTGCTTCAAAAGTGCTCTCCTGGTGTGGGGTAAAGCAGTAATTCAGATGCCCCAGTTCCTGTCCAAGGCTCAACTTATCTCATAGCTGGAGCGTAATGCAACTAATATACTTAGAAGGCTGTATTGCAATTAATAGTCTACATGGTTTCCAATAGGAGACATAATCCAGTGCTGTCTCCTCCTGCACTACAGAATGGGCTCGTACCACCTGGGTTTCACTACAAAAAATTAACTGTTCACTTCTAAGCCTGCCCTCCAGACTCTGTGATCAATAGTGAAAGACAGTCACATTGAGGGCAGCCCAGCTGTCCTCTAATGCTATTCTAGGATGGGATGAAACATCCTTTGAAGGTTCCAGTCCATCTTTAATGCCTGTACAGAGAGAATTTGTATGGCTCTATTTTCAAGCTAGATTGGAATTGGTTAAAGTGATACCAAACCCTACTGTTAGTCATTCTAGTAAGAGATCAAACAAATGAATACTACCACACACACACACACAAAGCTATTTTTATTACAACATTTCCAATAATGTTCTGAAAGGTGAGTTTTTATTTTTTTTAGTTTAAGGAAAACCATCTGATATGAATTAAACAATCCTACTATTTGAACAATGGAGATGCCTTTAATTTAACTTCTAAAACCTGTATACTTCTTATTCTCTGGGGATTTAAGCTGTTAAAAGTGGAGTATTTAGTTATATTTTCAAATGTAATGAGAAAAAGGATAACCTAAAATTCCGGAAGAGTAGAAAGTTAACATTTGGAGGAAGATATACTCTGCATTGCATTCTTGGTGTGAATTTCTCAAGACATCCAACTTCAAGGCATAAAAAGGCAGTGACACATATATGTTAGCATACATGATGAGATCAAGAGGATCCTAGAAAGCCCCATGTGAATACTTTGACAAACCTCACTGGTTTTTTTTTTTTTTTCTGCAGCACTCATGAGGCCTCACCTCAAATCTTCTGTTCAGTTTTGGGCCCCTCACGACAAGAAAGACATAGAGGTGTTGGACCATGACCAGAGGAGGGCAGCAATGCTGGTGGAGAATCTGGAGCAAAGTCTGATGAGAAGCAGCTAAGGAGCTTGGGATGTTTAGTCTGAAGAAAAGGAGGCTCAGGGAAGACCTCATTGCTCTTTACAACTACCTGACAGGAGGCTGTAGCAAGGCAAGAGGACTTGGTCTTCTCCCAGGTATCCAGCTGGGAGAGAAATCAGAGAAAATGTTGAAAATGCTTCACGTTCTTCCAGGGAAGGTTTAAATTAAATATTAGGAAAAGTTTCTTCTTTGCCAGAGTTGTCAAGCATTGGAGCAGTCTGCCCAGGAAAATGGTTGGGTCACCCCCCCGGAGGTATTTAAAAGACATGCAGGTGTGACACTTGGGGATGTGGTTTAGTGGTGGACTTGGCAGGCTGGGTTAATGGTTAGACTCAGATGATCTTAGAGGTCTCTTCCACATAAATAATCATGTGATTCTCTGTCTGAGTGAGAATGTGCGGGCTCCAATATAAACAAAATAATGAAAATAGTTATGGAGAAAAGGATTTCTGGAATTTACATGAAACAGATTTTGCTGGGAAACATTTTTTATCTGATGTTTTACTATCCAAAGACAAGGAAATCAGTTTTGGGAGAAACAAAGCCCAAATGCAACCTACTTAAGCAATCGTGATTCCCAGTGATAAAAAAATATGTGTCTACTGCCAGATGTGAGTTGTTTGTCATCTACATAGTGTAAACATTCTCTCAATTGCTTCTCAGTTAGCCACTGGTAGCCGTACCAATACAAACATTTAGAGATTGAGAGACCTGTGAATTTCCTTGAAATGAGCATTTTTCTGAATTTTACTTTGGTTGAATGAATAAATTGTAGGAAAGTTTTTTATTATAATGTTTAAAGATAAAACAACTTGTACCAAAAGTATCTTAACCCTTCACCATCTACAACTGAGAGAGGTGCAGAATCACCACAGCAAAGAGCTAGGACAGACACAGGTAGGCACAGCAGAGTGAGGCTCACAGCAGTCAGCAGTAAACATTAAGCTTTCTCATCGCCATTACCCTGAATTTGGGAACTACCAAACAGGATTTTGGCACTTATCTGCATCATTGCTTTTGGAATTCAAGTAAGGCTAAATTTCACCTTTGCAACCTCTGTCCTCACATGCACAGCTAAATCTTTCCTTCAGCTGTGAGAGACTGTCTTGCGCTCACCCCGCAGAGCAGGAGTGATGAGAGAGGAGACCCGAGGCACACATTTGATTCAGCTCCCAGGCTCAGGACAGTGCCCTACTTCTTCAACAAGAGCACTAACCACCAGGCTATTATCTGAAATCAGGTCAGGACACCACTTCCTTCTCTTGTGGGCCAGGTTTTGGAATGAAACTGTGTCATGCTCTGGGCTTTCATCAGTAGGAGTGACTAGCCTCTGAATGTCAAAGAGGTTTCAGCTTGAGTAAGCACTGACTCCCTTCTGAGGGGAACTGAGGGCCCCATATGTCGACCGGACCCATCCCAAAGTGATGGGTCAGGTCCAGCCTCTCACCCACCACCACTCCCAAGTCCTTTTCAGCCAAGCTGCTCTTGATCTGCTTATCCCCTTCAATGCCAAGTTACAAATCATGCCATGAAAACTATCCTCTTTCATTTGTTTTTATATGCCATTATCTGCTTATTCTCAGCTTGGATAGCTACATTGTGTGAGGTGTTAACTTGAGTGTCTTTTAGTCACAGAGAAAAAAAAAAAAAAAGGTAATTTTCAGTATGATTCACCACAGCCATGAATCATTTACATAAGTAAAAGTCAAACTGACACAGAAATGCCTGTTTCTCCCCAGGGGCTAAGATCGGGTACCAGATAGTTACCTCAAAACATGGAGGCCTCCTCATGGCAGATGCTGGTGTCTTCATTAAATCAGAAGAACCTTTTCCTGAGTGTTTAAAGAATGTGAATGTGTTCTCCTATATTCATAACCATTAAGGTAAGAAAACTGAGCAATAAGACACTCTTTAGCCACAACAGTGTGTAATGTTGCCATTCTGCCTGCTTCTTCTGCACAGACCAGAAGTTTGTGTATCCCAAGGGATCAGTTTTAGTTCAATTCCTTTCTGAAGAGAACTAATGAATATATATAAGCAATCACCACCTCCAAATAAGCAAGTATTTGAGCAGACTAAAACAACACATAAGCTCTAAAGCTGTGAATTACAGAGTAGGATCAAAGGGATGGGGTTTGCATTATTCCCAGTTTAACAGAAAAGAGGTTTTCAGCTAAAATGAAAGGTGTATTAGAAACTAATGAAAATGTGAAGATAGCTACAGGCACTCAAGTAATGCCTTCAAAGAGGTAAAATACTTATGGAAATACAAGGACTTTTTCTTCTTGGCTCTATGATATTAAATCAAGGTGAGGAAATGAATTTATAGAAAATTTCTCAAAGCATTGGCTTCTAAATTACAGAAAAAATATTCTTCTTTCCACCCTTGTTTTTCAACCTGGTTGTCAAGAAAAAACAAAACAAAGCATTTGGCTGTTCAGAGGTTGGAGAAGGATCCATTCATGGTCAGAAACTGTGGATGAATAAATTATAATTTCTCATACCAGGCTGATCTTACATATATATTGAGAGTGTGTAGACTCAGTTATGCGAATAGAGGGAAGAGAGAATTAACAAGATGGGCCTAATCTAATTAGAATAGTGACCAAAATTCTTAAAATGTTTGTGTGTATTGGTGTGATTCTTGGGGCTGTCCTGAGCAGGACCAGGAGCTGGATTTTAATGATCCTTGTAAGTCACTTCCAACTCAGGATATTCTATGGTTCCATAATTATTCACAGAACTAACTCAAAATTAATCATACAATCTAGCAGAAAAGCTTACTTCACTGGCACTGGTACTCCAGAAGCTTTTTGTTTCTTTTCTCTTTTCCTTTCTGCTTTTCTCATTTTGTTTTTCTCATTTCCCATTTGCAGTGTCAGAAGTGATACGCCGAGTTTAAAAGGGAGAGGAATTTTCCTTAGCAGCTTGTTCTGCGCGGTGATGGAAGCGATGGGAGCCGTGGCTCGGTGAGTGCACTGCTGCACTCCGCTGGGGACAGACTGGCCGTACCGACGGTCTGCACGAGACTCCCGCTCCCTCGGAGTGGTGGTGGTGATGATGATGACTGTGCGAGGTTATCCAACAAAAACTAACGATGGAGACAATAAAATTATCTGCTTCCCTCCTCCTCCCGCCTTTTTTTTTTTTTTTTTGGCATGTTCTGAGTATAGTAGTGATAAATGCAAGAGAGTACAGAGATAAATAAAGCTGGACAAAGGGATTCTGGAAAAAACAAGTAAAGAAAGAAAATAAAGAAAATAAGTGATGGAAAAAGTAGCAGACTACATGCTTCTCCTGTTTCCACTGCTCACGGCATACACTGACGGTGGCAGATATATTTCTGGCAGCCTAAGAGGTAGAAAAGTGTACTGTCATCCTTTTACAGACAAGGAATGTCAGACTCAACCCCATTTCTCATCAGCCTGCTCTGCTTGTTTGCATCAGCCCTGACTCACTTCCAGTGTAGCAGCCCAACAGAGCATCATCAGTATTATTTTGCAGGTTGAGCACTGGTAATTTTGGCTGGTATTTGCAACTGATAATTGGATAGAGATGTAAGTATGACCCATCGTGAACATCCTCTCGAAAAAATTACCAGTTGCAATTAAATGCCAGACTAACACAGGACTGAAAGGTTGCATGGAGCAATGGAGTCAGTGGAGGAAGGCAGGCAGCAGCAGCAGCAGGACATTCTTCTTGCTGTTGTCTCATCTTCACTCATCCCTTCCACACAACTACATCTCGGTTACCTTTCCCACTTGCCATCGCATCAGATGTGCACTTCACCCCATCCACACACTTTGCTCTTATTATCCCCTTCTTGGGCTGGTGCGGACATGGGAAATCTATTCTTTGAAGGAAAGAAAAAGAATCAACAGCGTTCATTGCAAAACAGACTCATTTAGCTTTTCAAATCCCTGTCATCCTTATGACTTTCCTGTTCTGATGACAAACAAAGCTAGGTAAGAAATCCTGAGAAAGCAGTTTGCCACCAGACAGTGCTTATATGCTGTTCTCTGGCAAAACTTTCCCCCTTACTTTTCTCCCTTTAAAAATACTAGGTCTGCTCTCCAGTGGAGCTAGGAATTATGAAGTGGGTGATTTCAAGTTCCCTCAATGTCAAGACAAACACTTTCTAAGCACAGGTAGAACTCTCACCAACCCTTTCACAGGTCCATGAACTAGTTTCTATGATGTTTGTGGGGAGTGGAGCTTCCCTTTTCTGTGGAATAAATAGAAATAGACCCCTGGATATCCTGTCTCCAACCTCCACCAAATGTTCTAACGCAAAGTTAATTGCTCATAGTGAAGATGGGACAAAGTTTTCTTTGTAGTCTCAGTCCTACTACCTGTAGCAGAAGTTACTTGATATACTCTCACATCACCCTTCCCATTAAGATCCCTGTCACGCTCAATGAACACAATGTCCAGTACCCAAGCAATGATTTAAGAACTTTTCCTCACACTTATTCCAAAACATGCCTCTTGGCGGACTGCATACTTCTAACTAGATCAGAATTTATTTCCCCTGGGGCTTTTTCAGAATATTTGTTGCTGTTGTATTTCCACAGGAGAATTCTAGCAGAAATATACAGCCCTCCATGTATTCAAAGCATGCTCCTGCTAATTTCAGTTGCAGCTGTGTGTTTCAACACTTCTGCAAATGAGACCACAAGGGCATCAGTCAGTCAGACAGAGAATGAGGAACATTCACTCAGTGACCACCTGTGAATATCTTGTTTAAGGAACTCTACAGCAAAGGCTAGGGCAGTCTGGAAATTTTCAGACAAAACAGTCAAAACTTGTCAAAACCACAGTTTGTAGAGCCCAGCATGTTCTCCTTAAAATATTTCAGACTGAATAAACTGTTATGAAACTGAAAATTATGGCTGGGGTGAACTTAGCTTAGAAATCCAAAAGGTCTGTTGGCTTCTGAGCCAGGGAAATTGAAAGTGGAAGTCTCTAGATTCAATGGAGCTCATCAAGACTCCTCCCTAGGCTGAGAACAGCTTTGGGAAGCAAGCACCCTAAGCACAGTCGGGAGAATTCACATACATGTTGTGATACAGGACTTCCCACAGCCATTGGAATAACTGACATTTATCAGGACTAGAGATAGGATCAGTAGATTGGCCAAAAAAAGTTTTAGTAGAAGTGGTTTTAAGTCAAAACTGAAACAACTCTAGCCTTAAAAGAAGAGCAAAAAATCAACATCAGTGGAAAGTAAACATAACTTTTCAGCCAGCTCTCACTGACAGAAAGGGAATGCAATTCTAATTTAAACAGGACACTAATTTCTCTTCTTGTATGCTCATTTACTACTTCCTTTCAACATTTCTGAGATATATTTCTGGCCTTCAGATTAAAACACTTTCCATCAATACCCTATTTTCCACAGGATGAAGTATCTACCTTCTATCCACTGAGTGAACTGGGGAGGGGGGCAAGAAGAAAAGTCAAAGGAAAGAGAGTGAAAAAAGATTATTACTTGGCCACATGGTTTGATTCAATTTACACTCTTAGGTTTGAAGTCATGCAGTACCTGATGACTACTAGCAACTTGCTGTGCTTAACTGGAACCTGCCCTGCTCAGTACATAAATGTTTGCTGATGCTGTTAAAGCACACACTGAGGACCCTGTGTTTCATTAGCACTCAGGAAATGAACACCCTTCCTTGCCCAGCAGGACCTTTTCTGACCCACCAGTTTCAGTCCTTTCTCTGCCTCTCACATCTCCTGCTTTCTTCTCAGAGAACGAGGCAGGCAAAAGGGATTATTTAGGAGGCCTGTACTTCATCCTGCTCAAAGAAGGATCAACACTGAATTCAGACTATGTTGCTCAGGGATTTATCCAAAAAAGTGATGGAATTATGTGAACAACCTGTGTCGGTGGCTGACTGCACTCCCCATGGTGTGACTCTTCTCTCTCTTCCTGCTCAGATTTTGGCTAGCACATGGCTCATGCTCTGTGTTATTCCCTGATGCTGCGGTCACTGCGTCACTGCTGTTTGGCCAAAGCAAAGGCAACGTGTGTGCTCGACACAGTGGGCAGAAAGGACTAAAGGTCCTTATGCAGCCACTGTCACCTGCAGCCTGCAGTCTCCTGCAGCCATCATCTCTGTCTGTTGCTTGTCTGACAAAACCTGCTGACTCCTGGCGATGGTGTCGACCAAATGTCCAAGCTGGAAGGTGTCAGCTTACCCGAACAGTTGTTGAAGTGGCTGCAACAGGAGCTGGATTGTTGAGGTTTTCATTCTTCACAGTGTGACACCTATCCCATGCAGAGGAGGAAGAACAAGAGCTCTCCCCAGCAGCTATGTTTTGCTCATAGGTGCATGAGTTACGAGTTGTGAGCTATGAATAAGAGAGCTTGTGAATTAGGAATCAATCAATTAAATCCCAGCTAGGGTGTCTCCTGTTCCTGTCATCCAGCTCCAGGTCTAATTTGTTTTCCCCATCTCTGCTGGGATCTATGTAACCTGCAAACTCCATGAGAGTCTTTCTACATCAAATATTTAGCTTCCCTCTTCCCTGTATTTGCACCATCTTCCTTCTTAGTGCTGTTTGGACTGACCTTGAAAAACAAGCTTAGACCTTACTGATGAAATCCAGACACAAAACTTCTGGGAACATTTTCCTCTTCTTTTTGAAAGTTCCATAGAGATAGAATATGCTTAACATGAGAAAGCATAAAATATTCTTCAAAAGCATATACCCTGTGAGAGTCCAGAAGAAAGAGAAGAAGGAAGAAAGAAAACTCTTTTTAAAACAAAGCAAAACTCACATTACATTTCTCCTTTCAAAGCAAATTCTCTAGGCCTTTACAAAGAAAAAGTAGCCAAATTTTTTAAATAAATTCCAAAGAATGCATTTTTCCTAGCCTCATCTTTAGAAGAGTAGAACTTTGAGGGCTAGAGACAACCCAAGGTAAATCAACTTAAGACACAAACCAGAGACACAGAAACTGTCAGCTCCAGCAGTATAAGCTTGGCAAACTATGGGACCTCTGAAGTCAGAGTCTTAAATTGACAAATGCTGAGCAATTTGAGAAACAGTCAGATAGAGGAGAGTCACATAATGAATATACTCTGTATGTTGGCAGGGTGTGTGACTGCATATCATATAAAAGAGATGAGATGCACATTACATTAAATACATTCAAAACAGCTATATATATGTCAACTGCAGATTATTAAAAAGGAAAGAATGATACAACTTCACACTTTCTGTTAAAATGTACTGGAAAGAAAAAGTCCCTTATGTTTGCCACACTGCTACTTAACACCACGTGGAAAAGAACCAGAGTATGCACAAAGCTTGTTGCATTTGCAGAAACCTATCTTAAATGCTAGATATCCTTGATAAAAATTTGGAATATTGCATGAACCAATTAGATACTAATTATTGCCTATCACACTTATTTAAATATCTCCCAAATGCAGAATGCTTCACTACCTCCCACTCACTGAAGCATATGTGCGATGCTGGTCAGGATGCAGTTTGCTACCTTCTGTATCACCAGCTTGTTAGCAGAATGATCAGGGATGAACTGTTCTCCTTTTCTTTATGCTTTGATCAGAAAATGCTGATCTGTTAAAACTCAGCTTTGTGCAGAAGCAGGTTAATTTTGAGGAGACAAATTTTCTCATGAAGCCAATAAAAAGCTAATCTAACAGCAACAAAGTTGCAGGATTTGTCAGTAGAAATATCTGAACAGTCTGTCAACTTGTACTCTGCACACACGTGGGAGTTCTCGTGGTTTACAGAAACATGCTTCATGTTTTTTGTGAAGAAACTTGAAGTTCAATTTCATCCCTGTAAGGAAGGGAACACCTTTGAAAATTTTTCTTTCAGGAGACAGAAGTTTTCCTCCAAGCCAAATCATGCGCCAGATCCTTTCCAAACGTCTGCACTTTACACATTTGTCAGCAGCAGAAGGAAGAAATACAGCCAGGGGAATGGCTTAAACTAAACACAACACGAGCCCACCAAAACCAATGGGGAAGCTTACACAATAGAAGTTGGATTTGCAAGTTTAGCTACCAAGTCTCTAGAAAAGCAACAGTAACAACATAATTTTTCCTATAATCAGACAACACTAAAAATCAAATTTCTGATGAGAGATTCTGGGCATCATTAGTGTTCTTCAGTAATAACACACAACTCGCTGCATGCTAGCAGTTGTTTTACCTATATGCAGCATTACACAACCTTGGTTAAATGGATGGCTCCTGTATAGGATTTAAAATGCCTTTTTGGCAAATTCAGCACATAAATACTAATAATAAAGACCAAAAAAACAAACGAAAAAATAAGCAGCTGCAGCTTCAGCTCCACAACACATAAATAAAGACATTCTAAAAAGGGACTTGCAGATATTTTGAAACTGTCATTAAGCCTTATAAAAATCCCAGTGTAAAAATCAAAAACACATATGCTTATTGCTGAGATGTCTTCCCAAAGCCCAGAGAAGATGAAATAATTGTTTCATTAGTTTACCATAATTCTGAGCTCCAAATCTCTTTTATTTATTATCTATCACCGTGAGAAATCAATCAAATCACAATTCATAAAAACAGACAAGAAAACTGCAATATGCAGAACATCTTTTCTTTACTAAGTAAGCATATATAACACAATTCTCAGGTCCTAAAAGCTATTTTTCAAATAAAGTATAATTCATTACTTAGGGTTTTACTTTTTATCTATTCCAATAGCACTTCAATGCTTCTTTAAGAGCAGGGAAAAAAAATAGAATAGCTCCTTGTATCATACAATATTTGGGATTAAAAAAAGGCATAAATACTATCTACTGAACAAAGCAGCCAGACAAAAGAAAATGAAAAAGGACATCTGTTTATTCTTTCTACAAATCTGGATATTTTTTGTAAAACAGAGTTAAGCACTATATTCAAAACTACAGAAAAAGCCTCTGAGATACAAGTGTATTTTGTAATTGCATGGCTGGTCCCAGATCTATTGGATTTTTCTTTTTACTATATTGCATAGAATGGATCATAGCAAGAAGCAAGGGAAATATAAAAATATATATATGAAGTAGTATATCCATTGGATAAACTGCTCAAAAGAAGATGCCCAAATGCCCAAGACCAATGTGTGTATACATATTCTCAAATATATACAGATATGTCTACATACTCTGTGTGTGTGTATATATATATATATATATATTTATATATACACACATCTATATATGACTGCAGAAATTATAGAGCCAGAAATCCAATTCCAACCATGGCATTTTGTCTAATTTCACTGTGCTTCTTCCTGGGCCAGCCTTGTTTACATAGAAGTGTACACATATACCTTGATGAGAAGCAAGATTGTGATTCAAGATTGAGATTCAAGATTGAGCTGTTGAAGTGTTTTACATGTCCTTTTTCCAGCAAAATTAATTCTAATTAGTAAATGCTAATAGATTGTAGTAATTTGTTCACTTTTTGTTCACAGGGAAGAAGCAAGACAGTGGCTACAATTATGTATATTTGTTTTCATTATCCCAGAAATTTGAATTTTTCCTTTCCCCAATATCTTTGGGGAAAGGAAAAAAACTCCAAAACTCAGAACTCACCTAACAATTTCATTTTGTGGTGAGGAATCTACTGTTCAATGTTTTCTCCCCACACTTTATATATTAAATACTTTGTTGATGAAATAATGCAAATCTAAGATGCACTTTTATTTTAGATTTCCTTTTCAATTGATAACAATTTGATAGTCTGTGGTCCTGGTCATGCTGCTATTTTTGGTCAACTCCTCCTTTGGTTTACCATATAGATAACAAATTGTTTCAAAGCCAAAACCTCATTGCTTTATAGTTGCTATCTAGACTCTCCCATTGTCTAAAATAAATTGACTTACTAGTAATCACATGGTGGCTATATCACAAGTATGTCTGGTATGTTTCCTATTTTGGGTTTGCATATTAAAGTGAAGAAAATTCTTAGAAGCCTGTGGTGAATTGGGAGAGGCTGAATTAGCAGCTTTATTACAATTCAGTACTTCTTCTGACAAAGGCATAGGTAGAGAAGAAAACAGCATTAAGCAAAAAAAAAAACCAAAAAAAAAAAAAAAAAACCAACAAAAAAAACCAAAACAAAACAAAACAAAAAAAACCAGAAATGAAGGGCTTCAGAGGAGTCTTACTGCACCAAAAAAAGTACCATCTCCATCCAAGGATATTTTAGCCCTTCTTCGTGGTATTGTAAGTTGAAGTTCATCCCCTTCTTCTAATTTTGCAATGCCTGGCAAAAAAATTTGGAATATTTTTAAGTTAATATCTCAAATACACTACTTTATAAATGGTACTTAAAAGTCATTATGTGTCACCTTCCAAATGCATGCATGGCTTGCTACTCGTGATGAGTGTTATCTTTAGGTACAATCTTAGAGTTTGCAGCCTATCCAAAGCTGACACTTAACATCCTCTGTGAAGATGGACCTAATTTCCACACCGCACTCAGCATAGCACAGTTCACTTCAGCAAACACAGCAAAAATTTCTAACAGTGGTGTACCCAGGTTCCTCATGTTATGGTGATGAGACAGCCAAAAGGAGGATTGAGTATTACAGGCCCCTGACCACTCTGTTCCCACACTTCTGGAGGAGGTTTTATGAGCTTTACCAACCTAATGAAGTTACCAGACATCAGCTGATCCACTGCAACTGCAGAGCACAAAAGTTTGCTTCCTGCCAGCCACACATCAGCTGATATGATAACCAAGAGCATGTCCCCTTTGAGCTGCAGCCACTGAGCTGAGAACACTTCTAGTATCTGCTGTGACACGTACTCAACAGCATGAGAGAGCAGTCAGAACTTTTTTTTTCCAAGTGAAAACAGAACAGTGTGAATTTGGGAAGCAGGAATCATGAAGTGGCAAGATAGAGATCCTAGTTAGGAAAGGGAAGCAGTAATACAAGGGTAAAATCAGAATACAGATGAAATTGAAGGTGGTTATGTTTCCAGAATGTGTGACTGAAGGGGCAAAAAATCAAAGGAAATGTTTGGACAGTCTCAGTTGCTGAGAAAAAAGTATCTAGTTCATTAGTTGGTTAGTTTGAATTTATTTTTTATTTGGAAAAAAATTAGCTTCCTGCCACATCCCATTTGTTTAATGTCATTACTTGCTGACAGTCAACTCAATCCCTCAGTGTCACCCACTTTTTCATAAGGCCTTGAAAAAAATCTTGCTGGAAAATGACCAAAGAGAAAACCCTCAAATCCACCATTAAGGTGGAAAGACAGACAGTTAAGAGATAATATATGGGGTTTTATAGACCTTGACACTAATTCCTTAAATGGTACTGCAGGAATATACACATATATTGACCATTGAGCCTGCTGGACTTGCATTAAATATTTTAATTGGTCTTTCTTGTGCTGTTTCTAATTTGTGCAGTCATAAAGACCACCTTACAGGAATTAACTGTTTGTCATCAAACCAAAGACTAAAAGTCCAGTAGCCTTTATAAGGAGTAGAAATATCACAGTAAGGTATGCAAATATTAGATGGCTAAAATCCATACATGACATTTCAAAGGAGAATATAGCACTTTAATATTTCTTGGGATGCCTAAATGTGGAATTCACCTCCTAAGTTAAACTGAGTTCTTCAATGAGGACAGTAGGTATTCCTCTTGCCTGCTTCAGGATCTAACTGAAAGCACCAGAATGTCTAACCACACTACAGAGTCAATGGACAGAGCAAAATTGTTCAGATCACCAAGCCAGATGCATAATCTCCAATTGCTGATACTTTATATAAAACTGCATTTTCTGAAAGTATTCTGTAATTTTTCAGTTAGCCAGATCCATGAACGCAGACCCTGTTCTTTACGACCGCTACAATACAATTGCCCAGCACTACAGATTCTATTTGATACAGCTTATTTGCAAACAAAGCAAAGGAAAATGTAGACATTTACCAGCAGTATAGCAAGAATTATTTGGATAAGACTGTGGCATATTCTGGATGCAGCGAAACAATGTCACCAAGCTGAGATCATCACCAAACACATGAGCCTTCTTCCTCTGTATTAAGTGTCCCATAGCAAATGTTGTATCTGTATATAAAACCTACAGAAAGAAGAGGTGAAAACTTTAAACTTATTGAATGGAGGCATTAAAAATCCTTACAAAAGTCAGGTGCTGCAGTGAATTGAGCTTTCTCACCTGGCCATATATGAAAAAATAACCTGTTTCTTTGATCACTATTTTATTTCCTTGTTCTTCCAGAGCTGTTCCACGTTTAAAGCTCAGGAGCCAAGGGACAATGCTTGAATCATCTAAAAGACAAAATAATTTTGGGTGAATGGAAAGGTTATTTTCCTCTTTTTCACCTGCTGACAATTAACAAAGATGAATTCTAGATAGAACTTCCAGTCTCACTAGGTGGATTTTCCCACTGAAAACATGATATTTGCAAGAGCCATCCAGATACAGAGACCTTCCAGATGCAGGGACCTCCTCATTGTTTTTTGATTTTTTTTTGTTGTTGGGATTTTTAAAAATGTATTTATTTATTTTATTTTAAAATTTGCTGTTAAAGCTCAGTTACTGCTTTGAAGTTAGGTAACATTTGTTGAAAAATTTACCCCATGGAATAGTTAACTATAAATCATGGCACATATTCTTACCTTTCTGTTGGATATCACTTTTGCTGTCAGCAATCAGTTGCAAGCAGGCCTGCAGCACTGCAAAGTGAAAGCATTTTGAAATCAAAGAAACATAAATCAGTAATAGAATAAACTTATGAAACGACTTTAAGAAAAAAAAAAACAGGACATGGAAGAAATCTCTCAGTCTCACCACTTATTTTCAAACAGAACTTATTTGTTTTAACACAGATTTTACTCAAATGTACAAAATAAAAATTCCTGTCACAACATATACTAGATGATTTTCAGAGATCATGGAGCTAAGTGGGAGGCCTCAGGTAGCAGCACAAGTAATGCTTGTTTGAATATCTGGTCCTAATATAATTATGTAGCAGTAAGTGAAATAAGCTAGAAATCATTAGGTCAATTAACCTTGTTAATTTTCTAAGCAAAAGCTTGAAAAAAGCCCCAACCCTGCCTACTATGATAGATGGCAGATTTTCTAACTATGTTTGCCATATTGTTTAGAAAAATTACTTTCTGTTTATAGTTGATGTAAAATATTAATCATATGTATTTTCATAATAAATTCTTGAAGTCCATATATATGTACTTTCAAAGTGTTTTCAAATACCTTCACTTGATCAACCTATAGTAAGAGGCAAAATAGAGAGATGACCCTTAGAAAATTAATGCACACATAACACATAGCTTGGTATCTGTCAAAATGTGTTGCTCAAAACTGTAGAGATTGGTGACACTAATGAGAAAATAGGTATTTCTCATTAGCAAAAAATACTGCAGAATGTTAAAATATAGATTTGCAAGTGAAACAAAGATCTTGTAAAAAAAACTTGCTAAGCATAAGTGTCAGGCAACAGGATAAAAGGAAAAAAAGAATAGCTGCATTTGCTTGGAGCAGATTTTAATTGAAACATCTGGTTCTCATGCCACTTTGAAGGATGGAATACTGAGTAGTAATACTTACTGCACACGACAGAGACCAAATGAATTTATAAAGGGTCAAGAGAAGAAAATTCTGCCATGGGTTGCTCCGTTTTGTTTACCATTTTTGAGACAAGAAGGCTATGGATCAGATTTGGCCACACAGATTTGGCTATAATGGGGAATGCCATGGATATGTGGGATCCTGTTTCTGCATCTGTCAGTGGTACCCACATGGGCAACCAAGTGTCCAGTAGCACAAAGCTCTTTCTGCACAGCAGGTAGAAAGAGGATTTGGGCAGAAAGCAGCCTCTTTATGTTTCTAAGTCTCCTTTTTAAGGGGTCCCTTTTGAAAACAGCACAAGAGGGCTGGATGCTCACCAGCACTCAGCAGTGCCAACTGGCAGCACACAAGGATTCAATTCCAGAATCACACAACCTGCAAGCTCTATTCATGGTAATAGGAATGCTGTCATCTAAACTCCTGTGTCCTACACTGAAATATGTCCTTGAGTCCTATCAATACACATCAACAATGTGCTACAATTTAGAGATTTTTCAAACCAAGAACTTAAAGGCATCTGAATTATCTACCTTCTGGTAAGAAATCAAAAAACTCAAGCCAACACAAAATTAAAAAGTTATTATACTTCATACATTTTTCTATCACACTTGTGAGCAAAAGAGTTTTCTGGAAAATAAACTTCTAAATAAAATTAAAATGTGATTTTATGGACACACAAAACACAGCACAGCAGGCAATTAATTTCGACAGTTACTAATTCTTCTTTGGAACAAAATGCCTTCCTAGTGAATGGAATTTGCTGATCACCTAGTATTTCAGTAACCTAAAACAAAATTTCAATTCCTGCTTTTAAAAGAACTCACTAATGTGGGCACCAGATTTTTCACTAACCAAACGAGAGGATTTGTGATGATTCCCACTAACCAGCTGCTATTCAGCTGCATACCAGTGGGCAGTGTCTACAGCAGTGAAAGCTATGACTATTTAACTCTTGTTAAACTCTCTCTGCAAATTTGGTGGGCACTCTTCAAACTATCCTAATTCTCAGTTTGCAAGTGCAGATTTCTGTTTCAGCTGGTTGCAGCCCTGAAATTCTAGTCAGCATTGCTGAGAACTGCTCACAGTAATTAAAATCTGCAAGATCAGTGCGGTTTGAGATCATCTCCAGCTTTTTAAAAAAACATACCAACTCTACTTCAGTCTACAGACATCAGATCCACACTTAATCCCTAAAAAAAGTCTGTCTCTTTTCTGTTAATATATGCAGATAACAACAAGGCTCTACAGAATATAGTATGCTTGTTTTTGGAGAAAATGCATGCAATAGTGTCCTTCATGACAATAGAAACTAGCACAGTGGTCATTTTGCCTAAAGCTACGAAAAACAATATCTAAAAAAGTGCTTGAAGGATTGAACAACAACGTGCTTCAAAATATGTTCAGAAGTCAAAGTTGACACAGAACTATTTCCAGTATACACAAGTACTTTGACTTCAGTGGACCTACTTACATACCAAAAATTAAGTAATCCATTGAAAAAAATTGCAAGTAAACACTACTATTAAGAAGGAGAAAATATGGATATACAAAGTACATTTTCTGAGTAAATTAACAGGAATTTTCAGTAAAAAGTAAATGTTAAAAAACACCAGCAATTCCATTCCAAGAAGTACCCTAATCTTAAGTACAATATAGAGAATGCATCTATTACAAAATACACATTGAATAGTTGCTATTTAATGTCTTTTAGCCCAGTGTAAGTCAAACCTAAGCAACATCTTTGTAGTCTAAAGGATTTTTGATTAATAATGAAAGCAAAATACAGGTTTAATACAATACATCTTGAAAATGTGTAAAAATATCTAGACTGTCACCATGAGATCTATCAGTAAAAAAGTGTATCTAGAATGACAAAGTATGCCCCATCCTCTTGTGACTTTATATAAAAGCTTTGCTTTGATGAACATTCGTTTTCTCAGCTGATTTTAATTGCTCTGCTGGCAGTGGGTTGGCAGAAGTTCATTTCAGAGTCTGCCTTATTCCACGAACAGAAGACCCAATTCTGAAGATGTTAGACAGTGCAGATGCCTTTATAAACCACAGCCAGCTCATGAAATGATGTATTCTCTACTGGTTGAGCAATATAGTCACAATTTTAAAAAAACCCTACTGTCTTTTACTGAAGGACAACAATCCAGATGTCTGCATATCTCCATGGTTTAAGAACTTACATTGGTAAAATAAAATTTTCCCTCACATGTAAACATTGTTATTTTTTAAATTGCATAATAATTTTAGTATTTTGCAATCTCACTTAATGATCCATCCAAACAAAAACTCAAGTTTAATATTTGTGAGCTAATTTATAAAATTTAAAGTTAAATTTAAAGATATCTGAGGTCTGAGACATCTGTGCCCATTTTTGCTGAAATAAAACCTAGGAAAAACCCTAACCTTGAAAAAAAACCAAACCAAACCCAGACCTCCTTATATAGGTTCCTTTTCTGTCTAGATCTGTTCTCTGTAGGCTTCCCAACGCACATTTAAGCACCAGACAATTTAATTTATAAATGACAAGCATTTTCTTGAAGCATTTGCATTTTTTCTTCCCTTAACTTCTTGGTTTCTCATCACAAGAGATCTTCTAGTTTTTGTTTTGCATTTTTATAAACTGATTTTCATGAACTTTATCACAGCAGAAACGAGGACAACTGGTTAATCTAGTGCTTTTTAATAGAGATGTCTTTATATGGCATTAATTATGGATTCAATCAGTCCCTGCATTAAAATGCCTTGATCATAGTTGCATGTATGACTAAGATGTAACAAACATCTTCAAAGAATTAGTAGCATTATTTCAACCTTCACATAATTGCCAATAACATGTTATATTTAGAAAAACAAGGGAATTGTTTATTAGGAATTAAGACTTCTGTTACACAATATAAAACAGAATGCTGGTTTTAAAACTTAGAGCCTATTAGGCGTATTTTTGACTGTACAGTGTTCTGCATAATACACAGCACTGATTTATTCACTCATTCATTCAGTGAAAGTCTTCATGCAAAATTGCAGGAATTGCATCAAGTAATTTTCTATCCTTCTTGTATAGAAGGGTCTATTTCCTTTTGAGTTAGACTGTTGTCAGCAGAAACAAATAAGGATAACATATATTTTCTTTTTCCTTTTTATTTTGATTTTAATTTTTATTTCATAATTGACCTCTTCAAACAATAAAATATGAAGTATTGTGAATATTTGGCAAGGAAATTTTATATGTGGCATTTGTTTAAGCTAGTAAAAAAAGCTTACATCTCAATTCAAAGATCACTAAAGTCAAGTACCACTTGTAAAACCTCTTGCTATCCCTCTGTCACAGATATCTAAAGTAGCAACATACGCAGTAAAAACACTTCCAACCGACAAATGTACCAATTTTCCAGGACAGCAATTTTATCGAGAGCAATGGCAAAATTCTAATACCGTGCTTGGAAGGTAATAGTTACTTCCCATGTACACAACTGCTGTTGGAGTAGAATCTCAGAATTGTTAGTAAAAAAAACAATTGCCAGGTCACGTGCCAGCTTACCCTGCCTCACTGATTTGTGGAATTACATAGAATAGCTCCTCAGCTCCTTCACACATGCAAGGAGTTGGACAACCTCAATACACCAAAGGAAATGTAGTCCATGGGGGCTTCAGTCTGATTCCAGCAGGTCACCTGCATTTACATTTACATAAGACCTGATTCTCGCCTCCCTAGGTCATGGAAATCAGAATGTCACAATAATGATCAGAATGAGACACTGAGAGAGCGTGAAAATGAAACCTGACATTCATACTTTGGCTTAGGCAATGGAACCTAAATCTTCTTCCTAGGCTCAAGTGCACACGCAGCTTAGGAAGAAACACACAATCAATAACTGTGAATAGAATATAGAATTCAGGAGAGGTCTTTTGTTGTGCACCAACTTTCCTCCATAGATGAAATTTGTAAAGAGAAAGAAAAAAAGAAAAAGTACATTTGTTGTAAGGTGTCCTGATACGACATTTGCCAGAAGCGTACATTTCAAAATCACCCATTACCTCCTACCCATTGCATCAAGAACTCTGGTTCTGACTGCTGACTGTGAAGCTTTATTTGGAATTGATGCCTGAAACACTTCTCTTCAACCTACCCAAGCTGGAAATTTTTGCAAGACACAAAATGTGCAGCTACTGATGACTAATAGTTTCATGCATTAGCATAGACAAATGTAAATCCCATAAAAAAAGAAACAACATTGTGTTAAATTCCCTTTCGTTTAATTGTCCTTTTAATTAAAATGCTTATTTGTGGCCACTTGTATGCATTAAAATAGAAATTCAGTATGTTTAAGAAAGGCTTTGCTGGGTGTAAAAAAAGAATGATGGGGCATCAATTCCTGGAATTTGATTATTAAAGTCTAAAAATCCCAGAACTGAACAATAACTTTATTTATAAACAAAATATTAGTTCTGTATTTTACTTCTGCTCTCTGTTGAAACACAAGAGAAGCAATTAGATACCAGCGATGTTTCCAAATATTAACTTTCTAAGGAATTGATCTATATAAAAGTAAAATGATGGCTCAACAATTAACTATGAAATCAGACTCAACTTTGAGACCTTGCTGAAGCAAACAAAGGTAGGACAAGAACAGGCACCTCACTCAATACCCTGATTTATTTTTTATTATAACAGAATAAGTGCCACACATCTGCAGGACAATTTGGAGACTGGTGGGATTCTGGTACCCAGATATGAATGTCAAACAATCAAAATGCAGGGCCTGTAATTCTATGTACACGACCAAGTAGTAGACTGGATTCAGCACCATGAACAACACCATGTTCTTCTATTTAACTCACTCTGCTAAAACAAAATTTAACATTGACTAGTAGGTTCATGGTCACCAGTGAAATATGATCTGAGAAAATATAATATGTTACTAAACTCTCAAAAGCTAATTTTTTGTAATTAGAGCAGGCAGAAAACTAATTCTAACAAACTTTGATAAAAATGCAAGATTTGCAATTTACTTTTTTTTTTCTTTTTTATATACAAAAATACAAGGTTCATGTTACAAAACATTTTTGTAATAGGTCAACTTATGTAGCTTTTCCCTTTAAAATGAATGTTCATATTCTGTGTTTTCTTTCATCCATCCAAAACAACTTTAAAGCCATCTGTACCTTAAAAAAAAGTTTACAGAAATAAGTTGCTTAATTGAAATTTTATGTGTTACAGGTAAACAGGTATAATCAGAGGTGGCTACATGATGAGAAGAACCAAAATCTACTCAGAAGCACAGCTGAGGAGCCCCAAACCCTGCTTGCTTCAAATAGCAATAAGACTAAAGATGAAAGCTATTGTGAAGGAAACTGGATCATTTGCCAAGTATTGGTGCTCTAACATTAATTTTAAAAAAGACATCTCCTTATTTTTTATGATACTTGCACATCAGATCACTTGTTTTTATTTGGGAGTTCCTAGGGTGGGGAGGGCAGGGGAACTCTGTGGTTCCTGTGGAAGGAAACAGGCTACAAGAAATACAATTTAAGCAATCGTGACCTCAGTCCTGTTTGCGAAATCTTTCTTAGCCAAGATCTTGAATCAAAGACTACTAATGAAATAGAAGAAATCTCGTATAAACCTGTAGATTTTAAGAGATGTCCTAAATTAATGGTTTGGGTTTTTTTCTGAATATTGGAATTAAGTGGAGTGATTATACTCCAGAACTTTAATTTCATTTAGCTTACTGAAGCTCAAGTGAAATACATTGCATGCTAGTTGCTCACTGCCAAACACATTTTATTCAAAGCTTCATTTAGTCTTTACCTAAAATTTACTCCATTTCAACTTCTCTAAATTGCTTAAGATAACAGTTAAAATAATATAAAAATATACAAAAGAAGAGTGAACAGATTTGGCAACCCAGGAATATTTTAGTTACCCAGTGCAATTAGAGTATGTGTGCAAACTAGTATAATAAAATTCTGCATTTCATCTTAGAAGGCCTTATTGTGTTTGGAATAAGAAAGAAATAGGCGTTTTATCCCCAAAGGAAAAAATATATATCCCATTAATATGTCAACTCTATAATACACATCAAAGGTCTTTTATGGAGCACTGTCTTCAGTGCTCTTTGCAGAACCTTTTAAAAAGGAGAACTATGACAAAAAAATCTTACTTCGATAGGCATTCCTTTATTAATTTTACTATTTATTGATAGATTGGTTTAATGTAGAAATTATGCTGAACTTCTGAATTCCTTGTAGTCTGCCTCTTTTGTCAGGTACAAGCCAGCCTTTCTTCTTGAAAGCTCCTATTTCCCTAAAGTTCTCATTACTTCTCTCTTTTAGGGTGAGCATGTTTCCCAGAAAAGTGAATTGGCATTTTTATTAATAGATTTCCCTTCCTACTTTGATCAGAAAGAATTGAACAGCTAAAAATCTGAATGATTTGAAGTTGCCTTTCTCAACTCTAACACATCATGCAGATTTGGGATCTAGCATTCAAGGTTTAACCTGCAGATAGCATAAATATCTGGTACCTTAAACATTTTGTCCCTACTCATGGCATGGTGGTTGGACTACATGGCCTTTAAAGATCCCTTCAAAACCAAAACATTTAATTTTCTGTCTCTTAAGAAGATATGCCTATGGTTAACATCATTCATCCATCAATAATTTTGAAAACCAGAATGGGCTCCAGGAGCATGGATCAATGGATCAATGGATAGGAGAAAGAAAACACAAATCAAACACTACTCCTGCTTTTCTCTAGACAGTATCCAACAGCAGCATCCCAACCCACTTCATCAGCTGGTATTTACCTTTTTCTTCTGTGTTGACAACAGACCGCCTGCCCCTGTTTCTACTCCCATTCCAGATTTCCTTTTGGAAGCTCTCAGCTGTGCCAGTACCAGCAAGCCTGCTCTCCTAGTAAGGAGAAGCAACAGTCAGTGAGAGCAGCCCCACATTTGTCCATGCCCTGCAAGTCAAAACCATCTCCTCCAGCTTACCTGCCTGGAGCCAGCTGCAGACACTTGCAGGAAGGAAGAAACAGGGGTACCTGCTTTATTTTCATCGGGGGACACGAGTGGTTGGTCTAGCGGAGACCTTGCCTGGATTCTGTAGATGAGCTCGCTGCGCAGAGCTTCTAGTTCTGTTTTCAGGATGATAACATGGTAAAGAGACACTGCTGCAAGACAAGAGGACAGGAGCATTGCAAGCCACAGGAATGTGACAGGAAAAAGTCCCGTGGCGCCTGAAACAGCACCAGGGGGGGCAGAGGGAGAGGAGGCGGTATCCTTCTGTTGGATGACGTGCACACAGTCCACGGATTTCATCGCTGCTCTTTCCTTACTAAAGCCAGAGGGAGAGTTCATCTGTCCCCTTCCGAGGTGCAATCCATGTTACCAGTTGCTCTCTGAAACTAAGGGCATCCAGAATAAGTGAACAAAACGCCCAGATCATTTCCTGTCATATGAAGCTGTTGATAGCACCATTAGACTTAATGTACAGAGTGAACATCTAAGATTCTGTCTTCCCTTTGTTTCCACCTCTCTGTGCTGCATTTTGGAAACAAATACTTTCTCACACGCTACCTTCCTCCTTTCACTTTCCACTAGTTATTCATGTGGCAGCTTGCTATAGCCATTTCCCATAATCTTTAAATTTAGGCACAGCCAGTACCACTGGTGATTTGGAGCCTTATCTAGAAGTTCAGAAACCATGTAAAATTTCCTGGCAGCAACCATCTAAAGTTTCCTGGCAGCATTTCATCCAGTGGTACTTAAGAGATGTGCACGTATGACAGGCATGTGCCTCTGTGTGTGTGAAGGCAGATAGATGTACTCTATATATACATTATATCGTTTATATTCACGTGTTTATATTCATATCTAAAGTGCCAATATGCCTACAGAGGAGACAAATTATTCAAAATGACTTTTTGTCCTTTTCTAAAAACAATAGTGAAAAACATTCCCAGGTATGAGTCACAAATTACAGGTTTCTCAGTTGTATGAAGATGCAAATTCTGCAGTTCAGTTCATTAAACTAATTTGAAAAGGGATGACATTTTATTAAATTTTTCTAATAAATACAGTCTCTCTAAAGAATTCAAGAACCTGTATTAATGCAAAAGGGAACATGAAGAAGCACAAAGAGGAAATTCAGTGGGGTAGAATTAGAAGAGGTGAAAACTAGGGGATGGAAAAGAATGAGAGAGGGGGAAATATGAACAGGATGAAAGAGCAAATATTTATTAAGAAAATTTAAAATTAAAGACAACCCAAACCTTTAAACATGCATGCTGACAATACTCAGGTGAATCCTGAGTGTCTGGTTTAAGTTAATCTTTTAAGATTTTATAAGTCTTTTAATCTTACAACTCTGTATTAGGAATTTCTTTCTTCTCTGGAACAGCAGGGCTACCTAGACATCCCACATATATTCATGTGATTTTTTTACTATCTTTTCACACAAAATTCAACTTTTACTTCTTTGTTAAAAGTTCCAGCGGTTTGGGACAGAAGAAAAAAGATAAAAACTATCACAATTATGGCCAAAATCAACAGGTCAACCCCTCTTTACCATGTAAGTAAACTTTATCTTTGCAAAGAGAAAACTTTTACAGGTCAGTCCAAACAGGATTTTTTGTAAAAAATCCTGATGACAGCACCTACCAGAGTAGCTCAGATCAAGTTAATTATGTTGGGAAGGAGAAGGAAGGAGCAACAATAGAGTAACAACTTCCGTAGCCTCTCCCTCTTCTGTTTCTTAAGGCTACAAGAAATTTAGTGTGATTATAAGCTTTATCATCTTCCGTTGTGATGCAAGGCGCTCTTTTCTTTATTTTGCCACCTCTAGCAACCACACACATCCTGCACAGATAAGTGAATCTGTTCCTAAATGCAAAGGGAAAAAAATATATCCTGTATCTTGCACCTAGAAGTCACATATTTACTGTGATGAACTGTATAGAAATCAGTGTGGGGTGAAAAAAATAGAATACTATACCATTTCTGTTCCTATTTTAAAGACTAAGTTAAACTGTAAATGGGGCTACATTTTGAAGTAAATTTAATATGAACTAATGTAATGGGGTTTTTTTTAACAGAATAAGCAATTATTGGTACTAAGCAGACATGCCTTCAAGTATCCCTAGACATCAGAACATTACCAGCCTAGTACTGACTGTTCTAAAAATAAAAAATAATGTGACAGTTGGAAAAGAAGTGCTATTTTAGAAAATGAAACCGAGTGAGAACAAGAAAGTTATAACTAGCTATCCAGGAATACCAAGAAACTATTGGCCAGTGAGGTCTCTGCAGTCATTAATGTATCAGAAAATAACAGACTGGTATATAAATAGCAGTGCTCTAGCCACCTCTAGAGAAAATAGGCTGTTCCCAGCCTCCACAGCCTCTTTAAATAGGGTCATTATTTGGGCTGACAAAGTAATTGTGATGACATAGAGGACTTCTGTAAGACACCTGGCTCCATCTTGCTTATAATTCTGATCAATGATAATTTCAAAGGGGAGATGAGGAAAATCTCATCTCCCACACAAGGGAAATTGTTAAATTCAACAGGCATTTGTAGCATCAAAGGGATTTCTTTGTTGGCAACCTTGTGTTGTTCTGTAGATTTATAAGCAGGTATGAGGTTTGAAAGAAAATTTGAAAGTTTGAAAGTTCAGACAACTTCTGTGATGACAAAAATGATGGAACAATAACTAATGACAATAAGAGGTCAATCATGAAAACCAGTATGAATTACCTAGAAATAAGCTTAGTTTAACAACTTCCACTCTAATCAGATGGAGCTTTAGTTAAATGCAGATTGCTAATTGCATCAAAGCGAATCACAAAAATTACGTCAAAAAGCCCCCCAAAAAATCACCGAACCCAAAAAAGCCCCCAAACCAAACAACAACTCAGTGCTAGCTGCACAGCCTAGAACCTAGAGTCAGTGTCTCAATGCTTGCCACTGTCTTGTCATAATGTACTCTCCTTATGATTCCTCTCGTTGGCAGAGCTGCAAAGCAGTCCTTAGCCAGCTTAAAGCAAAGTCAGTAAGATTAGCACATGCTGATTCTGCTGTGTTTTAAACTAAGGTGCGACTAAAGAGCACTAAGGAGTGCTCAGATCAGCATCCCATCAGCAGACATGGGAAGGTGATGGCTTCAGCTGTTCACAAGCTCTCAGTGGACTATTCTTGTTGAAATAGAGGTATACTATTTGGATATATATGCTGCGGGGAAATAGCATCATGCTTTTATAGTGACAAAACCTATTTGCTTGTAGCTGAGACTGACAAAACTGAACTGTGAAAAAGGTCAAAAATCCAGAATTAATATAATACACCTAAGGAACTAATCTCAGAAATGGTGTTCAGGTTTTGGGTAGCAGCCTGCTTCTACTGGACAGCTTTCCTGAAAATCCTTTTGCAAACTTTTGTACCACATCAACAATTTTGGTCTCAAGAAACACATGCAGTCAGCAAACCTTAGGGGCTGCCTCAAGACCAGTTCAAAGCAGCATTTTGCAAACTATTGCTACAAAAGAAAATGTCATTGCATTAAACAGCAGAAACCTAGTCCTGGCCATCTAACTCTGCAAACAAACAAGACTAAAAACTTATAATAAAGGTATTCTGAAAACATGGTCATAATTTGCATGCACCATACATGATCTGTGCATACACCATAGTGTCTCCCTAACCCAAAGCATGAGCTATGTTGAACACTCAGATTAACTGACTAAAAAACCTCCTTAATTTAGCCAAGGAAAACTATTAAGAAATGCCTTGGCTAATCTAAGAATTCTAGTTAACCAAGTCCTTTACTTCCAGGAAAAAAAGCAAAAATTTAGGTAAAATTCAAAATAATAAATAAATGAAAGCCAAACCCCAACACATTACCACTGATGATGATTAAATGTGAGAATGTTTCACTCCAAGACAGGAAAATGGGTTCCTAAACCCATTATTAAGGGTTCCTGAGCCCAAAATTAAGGCTGTTTAAAACTTCCAAGATGTTACAGCAGAAACAAGCCCTGTAGTTTTATGCAGGTAATTACCTTTTTTTTTTAATTTCCATTATGCAGAAGATCAGATTAAATGATAAAGATGGGTCCTACTAATCTGAAAACTTATAAAAGATCAACATTAGATCTGGTGGGGAGGGAACCAAGGCAGAGATAGCAACCAATCATACAGGAAATTTGTGGTTTAACCAGAAACTGAATTTTTGATTTCCTGAAATCCATTTTTGTACTTTAACCACAAAAGCATCTTCTTTGTGGGAGAGGAAAAACCCATAACGAAGTTCAATATACAAAAGAGAAGCAGCTGATATGATTGTGAAGGCTTGCATAAAAACCCAATTTACTGAAGAAACATGAAAGCTTACTTCAAAACAAATGTTCTGTTTTTAAAAAGGAGGTTGTACAGATGCTGCAACCCAGAGATCCAGGCAAATGTGCCGAAGGCTACACTAAAAGTACGCCTCCAGTGGCAAGGGTCCAGCTTCACATACTTCTGAAGCAGCCGCAAAATGGTCCCTGTGGTTATTACAAGAAAGAGACCACGATATCTCGCCTTACCACACAAGACAGTGCAGAACACAGAAAAAGCTAAGGTTCCATTCTGAAATTTTCCATTTAATTTCAAGTCCTTTCTGAAGATGGACAAAACTGAAGATGGACTACTTTGGGGGAAGATCAGAATAAATCCTGTATTACAGTTTTCTGCTAATGAGGAGATCTGTATTAAGAGTATTCACAGATACCCCTCTGAAACACTATACATTCCCTGCAAGAACACTTAATTAGTTTTTTCAGCCATTAACTACAACTTACACAGTAGCAAATCCAGGCAAGGTCTGCCTCACAAATGCATCCTAAAAGTACTCTATTTCTGGATACCCCACTCCTATGGCTGTATATCTTATTATTTTAACTTCTAGAAAGCTGTTGAATACCTTGTAAGTAAAGGATGTGTTATACAAACAGTTGAAGTCTTATTTGATAAATTATCTTGTTAAAGGAAAAACATTCTATGAGATTTTTCTGAGGCGAAAAGGGCAATATTTTCTCATTTCCTCAACATTTCAAAATTGCCGAGGATACCACAAATCTCTCTGCACATTTTAGGTATGCCATCCTTGTTTCATTCCTTGCAATATATTACTTGTCTAGATATCTAGACAATTTGGGTCCAAATGCATACTACACAAAGTAAACCTACATCTGACTCGCAGCCACTGTCATTTTTTACATGGTTATTACAGTGTTTTCAAAGAGAAGAGGAACTGACACAGAAAGGAAAAACAATTATTATAGGTGTCTTTCAAAGTATGTAGCAGAACCACCGAGAAAATAATTTTCAAAACATGTAAAATATAAAAAGACAACCCAAGATTTATATACTGCAGCAACTTAATGCCAGCCTCCTCCCCTTCCCCTTCTTCCCCCCCGCCCCACCAACCCCTCCCCATGATGTTACAGCAATAGCTTCTTACTGCCCAGGGAAAAAGGAGCTCTGTCACACAGCTGAAGCCCACCCCTCCTAGAGTCTCACCAGCTTTGCTATGCAGCAACATGGAGAACTGCATTTCTCCACCTCTTTGACACTATGCAATAGTTTTTGCACAGATGGGCTAAAAATGCTTTTGTATGATAACAAGATAAACACGGAGCTATGGCCCTTCATGTGGGAGTGGCCGCTCTGCTGCTGCTACGGTCTGGAGACCTTCAGTAGAGGGCACAGGACAAGGACTCAAGTACTTTCAAAATCTCCTTGTGGCTGTATTTGCTACACTGTCCCTGAGTCCTAGAGGACAGACAGGAAAGGGTTCTCTGCCTGACCTTTCCCTTTGGATTTCTGTAAATAGTTAGCCCACACTAGACGTTCAGTGTAATTCAAACCAGCTGTAGAACTTCCTTTCTGTCCTCGAGCAGCGCAATCCGTTCCTTAGTTACTTGTCAAACTAGCAGCAACACCTCTCTGAACTTGGTATGTGAACATACATTTCAAATCAGCCACCTTGCAGATTTGCATTATTCAGCTCATTGCTTCACAGTATTAAATATGTATCTCCAGCTGGGAGTGAAACCATGTTCTTTAATACAGTAAAAACAAGTCTGCTCTTAAGCTGCATTGCCCTTCAGAGAAAGAAAAATTGCTGTTTTTCCCAGACATACAAGAGCTATTCTGCCCTCATCCAAGCTGAAGCATAACAAATTAATCACAATGATGTTTTCAAAACAAATCCAGAAAATAATCAGTGTATCTTCCTATCTACTTACAGAGACAGAACTCGCTACAAAATCTAAAATGAAGACCCTGAATAGGGTCCAAAAAGAGATTTAAAGCTCAGGCATGTTCAATATCTTTGGAGAAAATAATTTTTGCTAAGCCAATGGTTCAGCATTTTCTCAATACTTTATTTGTCTGTACTTGATCTTTTGAACAAACAGCAAGCCCTTGGTCTAGGTTTCATTTCAGAGTCATAGAATGGCCTGGGTTGGAAGGGACTTTAAAGATGGTCCTGCTCCAACAACTCTGTTGTGGCCAGGGACATCCTCCACTAGATCAAGTTGCTGAGACCTTCATCCAGCCTGGCCTGGAATACTTCCAGGGAGCGTTCCACAACTTCTCGGTTACAGTATACCTGTTACAGTGCTTCACCACCTTCACAGCAAAGAACTCCCTCCAAATATCTAATCTATACCTACTCTCTCAAGTTTAAGCCTTTCCCTCTTGTCCTGTTGCTAAATGACCTCGTAAAAAGCCTCTCCATCTATCTTGTAGCCTCCCTAAGGTACTGTAAAACTGCAATTAGGTCACCCCAAAACCTTTTCTTTTCCAGGCTGGACAAGCCCAATTCTCTTAGCTTTTTCTCATCACAGAGGTGCTCCATCTCTCTAATCAGATTGGTGGCCCTCCTCTAGACTCCCTCCAACAGCTCAATGTCCTTCCTGTGCTAAAGAATCAAGACCTGGATGCAGCACTGCAGTGGGGTCTCACCAGAGCAGAGCAGAGGGACAGAATCCTTTCCTTTGCCCTGCTGCCCACGCTGCTTTGGATGCAGCCCAAGGACACATTTGGCTTTCTAGGTTGTGAGTGCTCATTGCTAGGTCATGTCCAGCCTCTCATCCACCAGCACCCCCAAGTCCTCAGCAGGGCTGCTCCAATTTTAGTTTCAATGTTCATATGCCCTCACGAATGTTTACTATGATTTAATCAGTACTCACAAATTCAGAGAAAAATTCAGGTGCTTTGTCTGACATGAAGGCCTATACCCACCTACTAAGCAAATGAATAAAACATCATGAGACATTCCAAGACACAGTTTGTATTGCACTTGGTAGCCCAGCTGCTTATCAATTTTCATGTAAGAAAAATCAAATGCAAGACTTGTGTTGTCCAGAACACTACTGCGCAAGCAAGTTTTAGTGACATAGTTCATAAGAGAGCAACTTGCTTCTCATTCAGGGCAATATTCACATGAAGTACCCAAATCTGGAGTTGCTCCTGTACTGTCATTTCTTCCTTTACAAAAATTAGATTTTTTTTTTCATTCAAAATTAATACGTATCTTGAACGGAGTGTCCAAATGTACCACACCTACACCCCCCACCCACAGCCCCGTTTCCTAGGTACTGGGTTAAAAATGAACTATAAGCCTTGCAGTAATTCAGGAGAGGACATAAATTTTGCAGCTTCAGAAAAGACATCGGTAAGCCCTTATTTTCTGGGTATTTCATATTAACCATGCTGAATGGGAGCAGAGGTGATATAAGCTTAGTAATGTGCTGTAAACTCTCTAAGAAAGTAGAAATTGCTTCAGACCGAGTATCCCACTCCAACTGTATGAATTAACTATAAATCTGAGTGGCATTATAGGATTTAAAATTGACATTTAAAATATTGCCAGCATAGATGGTAAAACTAGTCAGAAACACTTCAAAATACTTCCTAATGGACATAATATTTAGACCATCTCTCAGACCCCCAGACAACAGAGAAATTTTGAAATGCAAAATGTGTTAGAAAGTGATGCCACCACATATCAGTTTTACTTACTAACACTTCCTGAAAAGTGAGGATACATGTCAAAGCTTAGAAATATATTTGCAATATGCTTTTTCCCCTGATGTAATAGCTTTCCACAAAGGCTACATCTAACAATGTCTATCCATGTGCTCTGGCTTTAGTCAGTCACTGAAAATGATACCTGGGGGTTGATCTGTTACTATGCAAACACACTGAAGACAGGCCACAAACTAGAATAAGACATTAACAGCACTTTTAATGTATCAATTTATTGCATATGTCAGTACATAAAAATAGAAAAGTGTTTTTTGTAAAATTAACTTTATTGTAAAAACCAACTAGAATGATAATGTAAAACTTTGCCACAATTAGCACATATACAATAACATTTATGCTTTGTCTACAAAACTTAAGAATACTTCATAAGACAATTTTGGTTTAACTATATATTAAAGAAAAATCAAATAAAAAGCTTGCATCTCATAATCAGTGACTGTTTCTGAATTCAAAACATAAGTGTTATTTAGAACTTCAATATGCTATCTCTATTTACACTTCTGTGGGGTTCTACTCTAAATTATACAAGCAGGATGGCATTGCAAATTATACCTAATGGGATACATCAGGCTGATCCCACTACATGCAAGAGGCACTGATTTTATATTTGGCAGAAGTGCCCCTAGCAAAATTGCCTGTCATTAACAAAAATAAAAATGTATTTTTCAAGAATTGATGAAATACAATTGGAGGTACGTCTGCATCTTTTTGCTAACAGAAAAGATCATACCTTGGACTCTCAATTCTGCCTTGCATTCTTCACTGTGAATATCCAACATGACCCAATTATTAGCTTAGAGATGCTGATATGCATATTTTGTATAAATAGTTAATCCTTCTGCGCTTCAGCTGACAGATTGTCCGTAGCCTACCAAATGCATTTGTGCTCTATTTCTAATTTTACCTGAGAAATGGACATGAGGGCAGCTAAACCAGTTAATGTTTCTCCAGAAGAAAGCACAGCTTATCTCTCTGCTTTTCACATTTCAGAAACAAATTCTGGGAATGTAAACTTGGGTTAGTAGAAAGCCTCAAGTATTTCCACTAATTAAAACCACAATGTGTGCACACACAAGGTTTTATGCTTTCTTACAAGGAACTCTACTGCTACAGCTGTTCAACTCCTGACACCTCTCCAGGAACTTTGTTTTTACTTTTTTTTTTAACTAAAATTTCTTCTTAGAAAATTCCTTTACTGAACATATTTAAACTAAGGCTTTCTTACAAACCTGTGAAAAGAACTCGACTTCTTCTCAAACTAGAAATTTATATCTACAGGACAAATATTTGGGAAACATCTATACACAAATGGGTAACTTATACGGGAAATCATATAATGGTATTAAATAAAATAAATGCACCAGTAGCATAACACATCATTTGGCAATTTAAAGTTATTACTACTATGTTGCTTGCAGTTCAGTTTTTAGCAGCAGATAACTGTGGTTTCCATCACACAGTCCATGAAATAAAAACAAGTCTTCACTTGTCAGAACAAGTTTCCTCCCCCTTCTTCCTCCCTCCCACCCTTAAAGAATTGTATGCAGAGCACTGGAATACTTGCATAAAAATATCACTTCCCTCCTATTTTCCTTCAGTGGACTTCATAACCAATGCAATGAAAAATAGCATAAAACATTCATTCACAAGTGTATGTGGCCAACCCATTAAGTGAGAAACAAAACTGTGCATATGTGGAAGGTGGAAGAAACCACACAAGTGTAAAGGATGCATATATGACAATGTGTCAACTCACACCCTGCAAAATTAAAGTTTCATATTTATATCCTGCAGACAATATAGTGAAAACATATATGGCTTCATAATAAAAAGTAATGTTTAGATACAGCCCACTTTGAAGAGTTTCAGATTGCCATAATCTAACACTCCACATTTGACTTTGTCTTAGCAACTGTGTGCTCACATAGGAATACTTCGTTTGCATACAAGTACCACATAATACTAGGGGTATTCTGGGGTTGAGAGTTTTGTTTTGATTAGTGGGAAGTGGGGTTAAATGCTATGTTACTTTAGAAATTGATGCTTTGTGAACACCCTCCCTCAATCCCACAATGGTATTTAATGTCAAGATATGACAACTTCTGAAACAACTACTTTCTCTTCATTCTGTCTCCAACAATTAATCTACTCTTTTGGCTTCATCAACTGAATTTTAGAAAAATAGTATTTGACTGCTAATTTTCCTTCTCTCCCTCCACCTCTATTCTAAAGCAATGTGAAGTAGATGAAACAATCTATGCAAGCAACTTACATCTCACTATAGAATGCATCAGGGAAAGGCAATGCTATGTCTATCAACTCCTTTCTGCTACACAAACACAGCCTCATCTCCCAGCCCCCAGTCAAACTTCTCCAATATACCTTGCCCAAGTACCCCTCTCCCCAAAAGAAAAGAAAAAAAGTATCACCACTGTAAGGCTGAAAATACAGTTTTGGTTTCACTCAGATTGAAAAGTATGCTCTGTGTTTTTACATCTATAGACCCACAAAGATGTATAGTTTTTTTCAATCAACTCTACAAAAACCTTAATAATAGTATCACAAGATACTATTATTACATAATATTATTTTTATCACAAGATACTATGCTTATCAGAGAAAGCAGCAACTTCTGGTATGTAAATGTTTATTAAAAAAAAAAAAAAGTTTACGAAAAGATGTATCATCCTATCTACAAACTGCTGACAACTATTACCCACATGTACATAAGAACTAGAACTCCATTAGGAGGCATAACCATTAAGGCACCAGTTCAGGAAAGCAGTTTTATTCAACCAGAGAATTTAAGCACAAGCTTAAAATATGACTGTCCCTCAGGAAACAGATTTTAAGCGTGTGCTGAGATGCTTTTCTGAATCAGAACATGGCAGAGAAGTTTACTTAAAAATTTGAATCCAAAGGGCAACTTTAAAGATTGTGTGGAAGATTTTCCAATTTGTTCTTTCCATTAAAAAAGAATATTTTGAAGAGGCAAGCTCAGCTGCAGCAGATGATAATTAAACCTGCAGAAGAGATCTAAACAGCTCCTACACTCCATTAGAGACTAAGCTAACAGCACGTCTTTGATCACAGAATCATCAAGGTTGGAAGAGATCTTCAAGGTCATCTAATACAATCATCAACCTAACACAACCATAATCACCCCTAAACCATATCCCCAGGTGCCACATCCAGATGACTCAAATGATTCCAGAGCTGGTGATTCCGCTACCTCTCTGGGCAACTTAGTTTTATAATTCCTAATTTGAACCTTCTTTGATGCAAGGCCATTTCCTCTCACCCTTGCACTTGAAACATGGCAGAAGAGGCTCACCCTCACTTTGCTACAGCCTCCTTCCAAGTGGTTGTAGAGCCATGAGGTCTCCCATGAGCCACCTTTTCTTTCAACTACACACCACCATATCCCCCAGCTGCTCCTCACAGGACTTGTGCCCCAGACCCTTCCTCGCTCTTTTATACATCTCTGGACTTGCTCCAGCCCCTCAGTCTTTCTTGTAGTGAAGGGCCCAGAACTGAGCACAGCACTTGAGGTGTGGCCCCACCAGTGCTAAGTACAGGGGGATGTTCACTGCCGTGGTCCTTCTGGACACACTATTTTTGATACAGGCCAAGATGCCATTGGCCTTCTTGACCACTTGGACACACTGTGGGCTTACATCCACTTGGACACACTGTGGGCTTACATCCACTTGGACACACTGTGGGCTTACATCCAGGCAGCTGTTGACTAGAATCTCCAAGTCTCTTTTCTGCTGAGCAGCTCTCAAGCCACTCTTTTCCCAACATGTAGTGCTGCATGGGGTTGCGACTCAAGCGCAGAATCCAGCTTTTCATCTTGCTGAACCTCGTGCAGTCGGCCTTGGCTTGCTGCTCCAGTCAAGCAGTAACTGCAGAGCCTTCCTACCCTCAATGACAGGACCATCTAGGACTATCTGCTCACTTTCATTATCCTTACTGTAGCAACTGCATTTATCTCTAATCAAGTGATCACTGATAATTATTTGAATTTGTTTCTTTAGGAGTAATAAATAAAAGACACAAACATTTACCTACACCAGCGTAAAAGTCTGAACACAAAAATCTACTTTTACCTTGTATGACCACCCATTTTGCCTTAAGAATTATCACCTCAAATGCACAAGCAGACTAGTACTAACAAATAGTTTGCCTGTGCATTAGTGAGGAGAGCTTGAGGCAGAAAGGAGCTTAGATTGCACTGATCTCTTTTAGAAAAAGTTACTTCTGTTTTCTATACAGAAATTGCCTGGGTAAAATCCCAAAGTCACGATGTTAGGCACATACAACCGTCTGTGCACTATTATAATACAAACAGCAAATGAAAATAAGGAAAGTATCTTTTCATCTTCAGCTGCAGTTTGACATATGTAAGTTTGCAAAACCATAGAAACCAGTAATAACCCAGGATAGTATACCTGCAAGTATACACTACCATTTATGTTATTTCATATTATTTAGCCCATTAAAGTCTTCCCACTTTGCATAATATAAAATTTCAAGAAATAAAACACTAATCTCATGCATGGCACATTTTAAATAAACTCTAAGAGAAGCAACTAATCATTGTGCTAACCATGGCTGTCCAAAAAGCTCACACATACAGCAGTGAATACCAAAGAGCCTCCCGTTGTTCTAAATACATTCTGTACTACTTTTGTAGCAAGTTTCTTTAATAGCATCTGTTGTACATATCAAACAAGTGGAATATATGGACAGAGATACCAAAAAAGTATGAGAAAGACATAAAATGGTTCATTTACAATGCTGCAAATGTAAAAGTTATCTGGAACACCTTAATAAAATATCAGACCTTTCCAAGTTTAATTTCACTCTTTAGGCAAGTACAGACATGACATACATTTAAAAACAGACATTCTTTTACCACTTATCACAAATCAAGGTACAGTGCAGGTACTTGCCCCACTCCACCCCAAAGAAGAATATCAATTATATTATTGTTACATTAGATGATGTTTTCGCCATTTCTTCAGGGGAGTGACTCTTTATTACTTCTTTGATGAACTGTTCAAGTGCAGTGAAATAACCCTGGCACTGCCAAGTGTCATTGTGAGTTCCATCAGGAAATATTGCCAATCTCTTAGTCCGAGCTGGGGATAATTCATAAAGTTGCTTCATCATAACTGGTGGAATTAACTGGTCAGACAACCCAGAGATGAAGAGAGAAGGCATTCTGCACTGAGAGATTTTTCTGTAGGATAGGAATTTATTTTTGTAGCACCACAGCGGAAGATACCTCATTGGAAAGAAAGAAAACAAAGTGCTGGCCATGTATGGGATGCTAAGAAAGGTGTTCTCCACCACGATTGCAGAAATCCTATGGGAATTTTCAGAAGCTAAGTGAATAGCTACTGCTCCCCCCAAGGAACGGCCAAAAAGAAAAATTTTTGTTTTATCAAGATCAGACCGAGTCATCACATAGTCTAAGACAGCCTCAGAATCTAAGTACAAGCCTTCTTCGCTTGCTTCTCCTTCGCTTTTGCCATACCCTCTATAATCGACCAGAATTAAGTTAACTTTCAGGTTTACCAGCATTAACAAAGCATTTGGCAACCTGTGGCCAATGTTGCCTGCGTTCCCGTGAAAGTAAATGATGGTTGGAGAATACGCTGCATTGTCCCCTGTGTATCTCAGCAGAATAAGATTGAGAAGAACTCCATCTTTGGTTTTGATGAAGATGTTTTCATGTGGTATACCAGTAGGCATAGGAACATAAAGGCGTGATGAAGAGGGCTGTTCAGGAAAGTAAAGCAGAACATCCTGGAATTTATATAATATACCTGCTATTGATACAAATATTAATATAAGGAGTATAATGCCTCCGTACAAATGAAAAGTCACTATCAAGGGCAAAAGACAAATACGGCAGAGACTCCAAGACCAGGAAGCCAAAGCTAGTAGCCATCTTTTAGCAAAGGTCCAAAGCATCCATGATTTTTCCATTGTGGAAGTCAGTGATCTTTTACTCCAAGTAAATCCTGCAAAAGAACCCAAATGTTTACATATAAATATAGGAAAAGGAAAAAGGTAGCAATTTAAGCATTTGTACTTGCAGAAGATTAATAGCAAGTCAATGTATTGGAGCATTAACATAAAATTTGGTGGCAAATTCCCTTTGAAGTTTTAGAAACCTTTTGACTCTGTAAAACAAGCAGAAATGCAATCATAAGGAAAGGCTTTAGAACTCTACAAAATCCCATTTACAGTATTTCTGCAGGCAGTCCATTAACAGCACTAGAAGACTGGTTGACTGAGACCACAGTAAACTCTGCTTTCCCTCAGATTTTCCTACTAAGCAAGAGAACAACCATACAGACTCTATCACTAGTTTGTCAAGGCTGCTCAGCTGCTCATATAAGTAACTCTAGAATTCAGAGAACACAAATGAAAATAGCCTTTATTTCTAAGTTGCTAAGTAGCATGCGGTAAGCCTGTGCACGTCACTCTGCAGCCAGTGAAGGCTCACCACACATGCCAGCACTGCTATAGATTAGTGGCTGTCTTTCAGCATTTCAATCAACTGCAGTTACAGAGCAACACCTGAACTGCTCAGAAGAGAGAGACTCCTCTATACTAAGACACCACATTGTATGTGGTAATGTACCATTTATGACAGCTTTTTTTTTGCTATATTTTGATTGCTTCTTATTTATAACAATCATTTTCCACCATCAGATCAGTAATCCGCATGAAGTCTTTAGCTGGATGGAAGATTTTATCATCATGCAAGACCACTGAAAACAGTCGGTTAACCACATTATTCTCTGATCAATGAAAAGCACTGCTGAAAATACCAAACATGAAAACAGACTCATGATAAAAGCATACAGACAGCATAAAATGAGGAGAGTTATGTTAATGACAATGGATTAAACCTTCTTTCCAGCCAGAAGTTATGTCTCACTCCTGGTTCATACGGAAACAGACAAAAACTGCCAAACCTACACAAAAACTACAGTAACCATTTAGTCACCACTGACTTGAATAATCACACTACCTGGAAGGGACAACACAAACTCCACTTGTTTGAGAACACTAAGCTACATAGCAGATAATAGTTACACTTTTGACACAAAGTTACAATCTCCTAAAATGATATAGCACAGCAATAATCTGAATTCAAACTCCAAAGGAGTTTGACATGCAGAGATGCATCCAAGCATTTTATATCAGCCATCTTGGTAGGCTTGAGTGATAAAAGGTGACCTCTGCAGCTACAGCCTTTGCATTCCACAGATATAGGCACCCAATCTGACCAGGAAAACCTGCTGTCTCTATGTTATGCAAAAATTAGAAATAAATCAGAAATAAAAATAATATGTCACATCTTAAGATTCACATCTTAACCAAACCCAATGTGATATTAAGCTTTTATATAGTGTGTCTACTCCAAAAACATAAAACTGGTGAAATATAAAGTAGTCTGAAAGAACAGTTATCCCAACTTTGTTCTCTTGTATTATTTATAAGTTCATGTTTATTATCCATATCCAAGTATGCACAAATACTGTCTATAGGAAAATTTAATGCCTGTGATCCATTTCCCTTGAACTCACAATGATTAGAAGACATATAAAGTAGCTACTTCAATTTTTAAGATAACTTCCTAAAGAAGTTAGCAAACATTTCCTGCATTACATTTCCAGACTATAAGAATATTGATAATGAGACAATAAAACCATTCTCCTTACCTAGACTATTCAACATTTTGCTGGCCTTCTTACAAAATGAAAGAAACTCCAAAAATTTTTTCTCAACAAGATATTCGCAAGAGTAAGAGACCCACTCTTAAACAAAACTACTAAGTGACAAAGAATTAATAAAAATCTCACTTCAAGTGATGAAGTTTTGCAACAGCTATCCCACGTACATTACGGATTATTATTTGGAGACTGATACCCATAGTTGATTTTATAAGCCATGTTAGTTTCATGAGAAGGGCATCACTTCTATTTTTATTTCAGCAGGCTAATATTATCAATATATTATACTACTGAGATATCGCTGCTGTGCAATTACTTCTGATATATATATATATTTATATGTGTGTATGTGTGTGTGTAGGCACATACAAATATTTTGCTACTAAAATTGCAAAGCTAGTACATCCTACAACTAAAGCTCAACATGCAGTAAGCAGTTAACAGGAAGAGGAAACTACACCGCCACAAATATTTCACTCTCACTACATATTTAAATAAAGCTGACTACACCACCATATTGAACAACTACATTACTACTAAGGTTTATTCCCAGCAATATGAAACTTCACTAGTTCCATTCATTTCCAGGCCTTCACATCTTGTTGCAAGATTTGTCAGTTAGGAAACTAAGATCAGAATTTTTCATAGGTTCCTCCCTATCTTTCAATACTAATTAAAAGATCACTAGAGCAGAAAAGGATGGTCTCTCAAACAAGCTATACAGGCCTAAAAGAGACTCTAAGCCAAATCGATATAATCTCATTTTCAATAAAGCTACAACCCACACTTTCTACGGAGCTCAAAGCAACACACCTTCCAAACACTATCTTGGAGAGCAGAAGATGAATCAAATAGAACAAAATTTCCACTTGAAGGACAAAAATAAAAAGGGTAAGCAAATATAGTAATATTCCGTGAGCAGTAAGGTCAGCACTTTTTGAAGTGTATGAGATTTGAGACTGTTCAACATACTGCAAGACAACACACACAAAATTCTCTATTTGGTCTTTATTTCCCACTCCTGGTATGCTGGATGGGAAGTTATAAACCTTTCAAGCAGTTTACAATGTAACACCTTATGATGAAAATACTCTGTCATGAATTATGAAGAGCATGTGTTGAATTTCTCTTGCATCTCTAATTTTATGACTAATAGGGGGCCAGGAAATCTGGAAAAGGCATGAGAGTGGGAGAACAGCATATTTAGACTTTGATGTCTGATGTGGTCAGCTTGAGAAACAGAGCAGACCCACCAACCCACCCAACCTGGGCAAACCTGATCCTCTCTCTAGCCAAGACTGCTTCTGTTCCTAGACTACAACAACCAGTCACAGACTTGCCCCACAACTGTCTGATGTCCCAGTCATATCAAGAAGCATTCGGCCCTTTAAGTTCTTGGAGGGCATTCTTGTGTCACTAAAAAAATTTTTTTTTTTTTGAAGAAATATTGTATTACAGCACTGTAATTCATGTAATTGTTGTAACTTTGAAAACAAGATTTTCCTGTAACAAGGAGTCACATCCTATTTTACAGCATTCACAATATTTCATAATCACCGATTATTTAAACTAAGTAAAAGGCTAGGTAAATAAGCATAAGGCCATGTAAAATACATTTTTCATCTTGTCACTCTGATAACGTGCATTAGAAAGCCTTCAGAAATCCTGATACTTCCTACAACTAATTATTTGGTGATGCTTGTAAGCTTAAAAGACAAACAGATGACAGTATTGAAATAAAGAGCTTTATGGGGGAAATCATGGTCATATAGGAACAGCAATGCAACCCAACTCAAGGTTAAGACCTAATGCAAGTAAGACTTGGCCAGACTGCTGCTGTACCTTTGGTTTAAACTGCCATGAAACTGTATTGTCTCTCAAAAGAAAAAGGAAATTTGGAAGCGGTGATTTTCAGCTTTGTGTTGGGATATACATACATCATACATGTTGATATATACACACACCCCCTGTATCTGTACATCTCCACTGCTGAACCACAGCCTAGGAACTACAGCAGACCTCTACCAGATGAGTTACAAGTCCCAAAATTAGGTAGCTACTGAAAATACAAATCACTCACAATAAAAAATTTTGAGGAAAAAAAAAAAAACTCTTTATCATCAAGCATTTTAACAATATTCTATTTTGCCCTAATGGTATTTTTACATGGTTAACATTATTATCAACTGAAAAAAATCACAAAAATTCAAGTATATATTTAAAGTAGTAGGGAACAATTTTTCATTCATTTTGAATGGCAGCTGAAATTACTCTTGTATCTGCCACAGGTTGTTGTTTTGCCTTTGTCTATATTTTTAAAATTAAACAGTATTATTTTCATACACTAATCATATCATAAAACATTTACCTTTAGATGTGATGATTTCCCAGGCTTCATCTCTGCCTGAAAGACAATTCCATTTATGAATTTTGAGTAAAATTGTTTTTAATTACACATGTAATTTACTGTTTATCTTGTTACTTGAAAGAAGAAGTGATAAGAGCCAAACCCCCTAGAAGTTATAACTGCTTCAGTAATGAAACTGTGCAGCTCATGCTCCTCCTATCAACCTGAAGGCTTGTTTGAGACATTTGATGAACTTGAAAACATAACAAAGTTCAAGAATCATAATGAAATGTCCTGGACTATATACACAACACACAGTGTATGACAATACTGTAATATTATAATAATATACATATAGAATTATAATAATTTTACTAACATAGCATATATATACAGTGCTTCAAAATAAATATTACAGTCTCTCCTTAAAACTAACTTTTAGTGCTTAAGTAGCTTTAAAGTTAGAGCTAAGAAGCACCATCAGGTTTTTGATGGCTGCTTCCCGATTAAAGAGCTTTAAAAATAACCTTAAATCTTAACACTCACTGTAATCCTTTGCATTTCAAAACAAACAAACAAAATCAAATATTTCTCTGTGTTCTTAAGAAGTAGCTAAGAACATCTCTTTGTCTCCACTTCCCTTTCCTAGACTCTACCTCCTCCAGATCCAGATGAGATTTGCACAAGCGTTACATTTACTCATATTTATTCAGAAGACATCTGTAAGTAGAAATATTAGGTCCTCAACTCTAAGAAGTTTGTTTCGGAGGGGGAACTGATCTGGAAGAAAACCTACAAGCTTAGTAAGGACCAGAAAAATACACTTTCTTAGTACTAAAAATCCTACAGAAACAGTCATTAAAAACGAAAAAAAAAAAAAAAACCAACAGCAAAGTAGCAACACTTAACAAAGGAAAAAGTACAGTAAAAGAATAACTTAAGCGTCACACATTTCATGGCTCTGGCTTTAAAATCGAATCACTTGTCCTGCTTATTCCAAACAGCCAACATCCACAGCAGCAACTCTTAACAAAGGAAAAAGTACAGTAAAAGAATAACTTAAGCGTCACACATTTCATGGCTCTGGCTTTAAAATCGAATCACTTGTCCTGCTTATTCCAAACAGCCAACATCCACAGCCATGCATCCAGTTGTACATATTGATGACTGAAAATGTTTTCCCCTTCACTCCGTGATGCTTTTCCTCCCAGCTGACAAATGGTACAAAGTATCATCGTGATTCAATGTCTCGAATTACGATGATACTATGTAAAAAAAAAAAAAAAAAAACCCGAACAACAACAAACCAAGGTTGGCTATACCTTAACTTGGAACCTTAACTTTCTAGGGACCATAGGCTCCGAAAACACAGTAATTTCGAAGCTTGTTAAATTGCTTCCTTTTTGACTGAAGACAAACACCCAGCTCAGTCTTTTCAAAACGACCACTCGGCCCGTTTAGAGCACTGCAGTTACCATCAGCCCCACCTTCTACGAGCACCCGTTTGCAGGAATTGTTCCATCTGGCAGCGGAGACAAACGAAACACTGGAGCGAGACCTTGCTGCCAAGAAGCTTAAGGTCTCCGGGGCTTCGCGGGAAGGCACTTTAATCGGAACTTTTATCGGCGCTCTCACGGGAGCAGCTCCGCGGCAGCCACGTCCCGCTGTGCGGGCACGGGAGCCGCGCACCGCCCGGGGCAATGGCCCGCCTGCCGCCGCCCCAGGGAAGAGCCGCGTTAGCTCCGCGAGACCCCAGAGCGGACCCCAAACCCGCCGGCAGCCCCGGCTGCCCCGGCCCGGCGCGGCCCCAGGGGCCGGGACCGCCCGCCTCCCGTGCCGCGGCGGACCCGAGGCCCGCCAGACCCACCCGCCGCATCCTCCCGGGCGGCCGCCGCCGGTGCCTCGGGCCAGCGCAGAGCCCGAAGCGCAACTTCAACCACCGCTCCTTCCTCCCGAAGCAGGAAGTCACCGCAGCCGCGGTTCCGCTTCCAGGGCACAGCCCGGCCGTTCTCCCTTCTCTCCCCGCCTTTCCCCGCCCCGGGCTCCGCCACCGTTCCCCGCCCCGGCCAGGGGGAGGAGAGCGGCGTCACCGGGCTGGCCCTCCTCTTCCGGGGCAGTGGGAGGCCGCTTGTCGGCCCGGCCCGGCCCGGCTCGGCAGGTGGCCGCGGCTCCCCGTGAGTGTCCTGGGGGCGGCCGTTCCCGCGTGCCCCCGGCGGTGTGGCCCCGTGCGGAGCGGGAGGTGCCCCGCGGGCGGTGTCCGCTCCCCCGGCGCTGTGGCCGTGGCAGCGCCGTGCTGGGGCATGGCGGGTGCGCCTGTGCGGCCCCTCTGCGGCCCCGTGGGACACCGCTCCCTCCGCCGGCGCGGAGCAGCCCGGGGGACGAAGGTCGAGGCGGGTGGTGTCGGGGCCAGGCTGCGTTCTCGGCGAAGGTGGAGGAGGAAATCGGTCTCCGAGCACTGAAAGCTCCCGCCTGGGCAGCAGCGGGTGGAGAGCGCGGTGCCTTCTCCTGCCGTGTAGACCTTAGTCTGGATGATGCCAGTGTTTCAATGTCGCAGCCTCGCTGCTGAGTTTGACCCTTAAATGAGGAATCAGCTGGAGACCTTTAAGGTAGTGGTTAGATCTTAGGTAGAAAAATGAGAAAAAACGTAAATCCTTATTAGAGATGGATTTTTTTTTAGAGAGTAACATGCTGGTGTTTTGTTATAAATATATAATTTTGTTTTGTTCCCAGTGAAAAACAGACTGATGGCTTCTGCACCTGTTTCACAGCCTCCTCCTAAAAAAACAGTGGCCTCTCATGTGCCTTTTGCAGATCTGTGTTCTACTCTGGAGCGAATACAGAAGTCCAAATCTCGTCCAGAGAAAACCAAGTATTTCAAGGATTTTCTGGATTCCTGGAGGAAATTCCACGATGCACTTCATCAGAAAGAGAAAGACGTCACAGATTCCTTTTACCCAGCTATGCGGCTTATTCTCCCACAGTTGGAAAGAGAAAGGATGGCATATGGAATTAAAGAAACTATGCTTGCAAAGCTCTATATTGAACTGCTTAGTTTACCAAAAGATGGAAAAGATGCTGCAAAGCTTTTAAATTACAGAACGCCTACGGGCTCACGTGGAGATGCTGGAGATTTTGCAATGATCGCATACTTTGTGCTAAAACCTAGGAGCCCAAAACAAGGCAGACTGACAATAGAACAAGTCAATGAACATTTAGATGCGATTGCTAATAATAATGCTGCTAAAAACAAGGGTCAGTTAAAGAAAAGTCTTCTTCAGTTAATTACCCAGAGCACAGCACTGGAACAAAAATGGCTTATCCGAATGATTATAAAGGATCTAAAGCTTGGTGTTAGTCAACAAACTATATTTTCAGTTTTTCATCCTGATGCTGCTGAATTACACAATGTTACTACTGATTTGGAAAAAGTTTGCAGACAACTGCATGATCCCTCTGTCTCCCTTAGTGATGTTTCTATCATGTTGTTTTCTGCCTTTAAACCAATGCTTGCTGCTATTGCAGATGTCCAGCAAATTGAGAAACAAATGAGTAACCAGACATTCTACATAGAAACCAAGCTGGATGGTGAACGTATGCAGATGCATAAGGATGGGGATGTGTACAAGTATTTTTCCCGAAATGGGTTTGACTATACTCAGCAGTTTGGTGCTTCACCCCTTGAAGGTTCATTAACACCATTTATTCATAATGTATTTAAGAGCAGTATACAAAATTGCATTCTTGATGGTGAAATGATGGCTTACAATCCTGTGGCACAAACTTTTATGCAAAAAGGAAACAAATTTGACATAAAAAGAATGGTGGAGGACTCTGATCTGCAGACCTGCTTCTGTGTATTTGATGTATTAATGGTTAATGATCAGAAGTTGGGGCATGAAGTACTAAGCAAAAGGTATGAAATCTTAAGTAGTGTATTTACCCCAGTAAAGGGCAGGATACATGTTGTCCATAAGAGAAGTGCCAGAACAAGAAAAGAAGTAATTGATGCTTTAAATGAAGCCATAGATAACAGAGAGGAAGGAATTATGGTGAAAGATCCTATGTCCACCTACAAGCCTGACAAACGTGGGGAAGGCTGGTTAAAAATCAAGCCAGAATATGTCAATGGACTGATGGATGAACTGGACCTTTTAATTGTTGGTGGTTACTGGGGGAAGGGGTCTCGTGGTGGAATGATGTCTCATTTTCTATGTGCTGTTGCAGAGACGCCTCCTCCGAATGAAAAACCGACCATTTTCCACTCCATTTGTCGTGTTGGCTCTGGCTATACTATGAAAGAGTTGTATGATCTAGGCTTGAAACTGGCTAAACACTGGAAGCCCTACCATAGGAAGGACCCTCCCGGTAACATTTTGTGTGGAGCTGAAAAACCTGAAATGTACATTGAACCTTGCAACTCTGTCATAGTTCAGATCAAGGCAGCTGAGATTGTTGACAGTGATATGTATAAGACTGACTGTACTTTGAGATTCCCCCGAATTGAGAAGATAAGGGAAGACAAAGAATGGTATGAGTGCATGACTTCAGACATGTTAGAAGACCTCAGAAACAAAGCACAAGGAAAGCTGGCATCTAAGCACCTTCATATAGATGAGTATGATGAGCCACATGAGAAAAAAAGGAAAACTGTTTCAAAGGTGAGGAAGGTAATTGGAATAGCTGAGCAATTTAAAGCTCCTGATCTTTCTAGTGTAAGCAAGGTTTCAAATGTGTTTGAAGACGTTGAGTTTTGTGTTATGACAGGAATGGGAAAATACTCAAAGTCTGAGCTGGAAAGCAGAATAGCCCAATGTGGTGGCAGTGTGGTACAGAACCCGGGGCCGGAGACTTACTGTGTCATTGTAGGAGCTGAGAATGTCAGAGTGAAAAACATCATTGCTTCCAACAAATATGATGTGGTGAGGGCAGAGTGGCTCATTCAGTGTTTTCAAACCAAAATGCTGGTGCCTTGGCAACCAGCCTTTATGATTCACATGTCTCCTGACACAAAAGAACATTTTGCTCGTGAGTATGATTGTTATGGAGACAGTTACACGGCAAACACAGATGTTACACAGCTCAAGGAAGTGTTCTCAAGAATGAAAGAGAGAAAGGCAATGCCTCTGGACTTGATTGCAGAGCTAGAAGAACATTATTGGTCGAACAGTTGTCAGCTTGGTATGTTCAGAGGAAGCACTATTTATGTGGACTGTTATGCTGTTGTTAATGAGCCCCAAAGCAAAATCCCTGGAACTACACTTTCAATTAGGGCTTTGGAGCTCCGTTTTTATGGTGCAAAAGTAGTTTCTCACCTTGAAGAGGGTGTCTCCCATGTTGTTGTAGGAGAAGATTGTTCACGGGTAGAAGAGATGAAAGCACTCAGGAGAACATTTGGGAAAAAATTTAAAATTGTATCCGAGCTGTGGGTAACACACTCAGTGGAGGAAGGAGTCGCAAAGAATGAAAATCGGTACTTAATTTAAAGCAGTTTTTAAGACTGGAGCAAAGGCACGATTGGACTCGGATTTTGTGAGGTTGTCCTAAATTTTTTGTATGTTTTCATGTCCATTTAAAGTTGGCTCTGGCTAAAGAATAACGCTGAATTGCTGAAAGCAGAGGAGGGCTTTTAATTTTACTGTTGCAGAAGCAGGAGGATGCTAAGCTGTGTTGGAAGGAAAAAAAATGCCAGAAGATAAATAATTAAAGCCTTTTAATCCACAAACAGGTCTCAGGAGAGATCTAAAATTTTACATAAATAAAATATGTTTTAAACTGGCTAGTTTGTTCTAGCTTTAATAATGCTTGCCTCCATTGTTCATAGTGGAGACAAATATTTATAACAATTTGTAATTATTATTTTATGGAGAGTCTCTGTTTATTATTTAGCTATCAACTTGCAATCACATTCATGTTTTTCTGGACTTGTTTTATATGTATTCCATATGCTAGAGAATTCAGTAATTTGTAAATTTCATCTGGAGTATTTTAATTTGCTTACATTGGTTTTAGCATTAAGCACCACAAGCCTCAGAAGCACTTTGATTTTAGGATATTGTGTAGATACCATGTTTCTTTGTGTAAATAGCCTCTGTACAAAAGGACCTAAACTTTTCATTGAGATGATAATGAATTAATAATGACCTATATATGTATGAGATGCAAATCAATTTCTTAAAAATTGTAATAGCCTCCTGTGCTCATTACAGTTTAACTGTGAATTGTGACAGGATTAGGATTTTACAATTAACCATCACTTTATCTTTTAAAAATGCTTAAGTTATTGTTGGATTAATTTCCAAATATCCAATTCAATATATATTTTTCCAATTACTAAATAAAATCTATTTTTAAAATCTGCCTGGTATTTATTTTTAATAAGCAGCCACTTTTGAATAGCACAAGACTTAATTTCTTATTTTACTCTTAGATAATTCATGCATTAACTTTGAGGGGAGAAAGGCTGAGGCCTCTTTTCTTGTAATGTCAACATTGGTATCAAATAGAAATTAAGTTGGGCAGACCACACAGAGTCAGTTTTTAGTTGACCTCTTTCTTCAGTGTTTTCTGTGGTCATGTTCACGCAAAAGGTCCTGAAAGAAGAATTGGGAATTGTTATATGAAAGGTTTATTGGAAGTATTGAAGTATTGGTTAATTGGAGCTGTATTGATATCTCTTAGTGCATTAGCAGCTCCCTTATTATCTGAAATACACTCAGTAGGTAAAATGTAATAGTCAGTGTTCACAACTTTCCTGTCATCAGGCCTGCTTTGCTCTTTTTCTCAAGTGGGGCTGGTGTGGTGGGAGGTGCTTTTTGGCAGTAGGATCATGCCTTGTGCCTGTCTTGCTGTTCCCTCAGCATGCTTTCCCTCGTGGAGCAGCGCAGTTGCACCCCTTGACCCAACAGGGATTTGAATGAATGCAGGAACGCCTCGCTTCTCTCTGTTATGGAAATACTCACCTTTCTTTTGTCCCCTTGATATTCATCTGGTCTTCAGTTTGAATGTGAGCTCTTTTCCAGAGCCAAATTAAAAAATTGTAGAAAGCTTGTCACTTTTTTGCTGTAGTAGATCTGTTTGGTGAAACACTTAAAAACTGTGGTTCCTGTTGCTCAATTTCTAGTTACTCTTTTCTGCAAAAGGACATCTGTATGTTTTATGAGTCTATATTAATATCCTTGAAAAGCAGAAGATACACTTATTCAAGTGAAATCAGCCAAAATCTGTCAGCTATAGTAAATTACAGGTGAGATGTACTGTTATGTTTATGGCATCTCAGATCTGTGTAGCTTGCTTGTGGGGTTTTTGCAATACTTTGTGTCACCCTTTCTATTAAAATACAATAAAAAGCCATTTAATCTTTCCAATCTAAATGTAATTGCAGCTCGAATTCTTTCAAAAGAGGGACTTGAAATTATAAAATGTCATGAAAAGATTAAAAAAGGTTTGTTTCAAGGTGACTAGGGAAATGCCTTTTAACGTAGTTCAACTGAGCATAAAGCATCTCCAGCTGGTAACAGCTGTTGCACCACAAACAGTACATGGGCCTGTAAAATGTTATGGAACTATTTTTTTTTGTGAGGAGATAGGAATGAGAGAACTCTGTATGTTTGACTTACACAAACCTAACAGTGAAGGAGCTTGTAGGTATAATGTTTCTCCATGTTCCTTCCTAAAAGCAAGGAAATTAAAAGGCATCAACCTCAAAATTATTTTCTTTTAGGAAAAATATATTTAGCATTATTTTTTGATGTTTTTAACAGATGTAGCTTTTCTATCTTTGTAATTTTGGGGAAGATTATCTTGAGAGAACATATAAGGGAGTTGAATTTAAGTTCAAACCACAAGCATTAATGTTCACAGCATATGTGATTGTATTTGAAAACTAATGTAATAAGAATGTTTCAACATGTATAATTGTCACTAGATTGGTGACAAAATATACTTAAATCTATTCTTCTGTTAATATTATGGGTAGAGGAACTATGTAAAGCTTATTATATGCAAAGATTATTATATGCAAAATGAGTGGGCATGGTATGAGGGGTTGCATATTCCATTCTTTTCTCCTCAGTCTTTCCCAGAACAGAATGAATTCACATAGTCTGGTTCTATATAGAGTTGTACTAGTTAGAAAAAGTTAATTAGGGTATTTCTATAGCTTTTTAGGAAGTTCAAATTAACCTTTTGAAATAGATTAAGGTGGAAGGTTGTTTTGTTTAATTTTTTAATAGAAGTGCTTGCGGTTCTAATTTAAATTTTTATAATTTCTCCAGCATTTTATGTTTTGTTATAGTACGAGACCAGCTTGATGGAGAAAAGTAGAGCTCTAGATGTTGTTTTTCTCAGCTTTTGGAAGCCTGCTGACACTTTCCTGTAATATTTTCATAGACAACTAATAAAGTATGAGCTAGATGACAAGGGATGTCTGCTGAGAGCTGGTTGAAATTCCAGGCTTGAAGAGTTGTCATCAGCAGCCAAGGTACAAGATAAGAGTCAATGGGCACAAAATGGAGCAGGAACTTTTGCTTAAAACTAGGAAAATTCGTAAGGGTGGTGAAACACAGGAACAGGTTATTCAGAGGGGTTGTGGAATCTCCATCCTTGGTGACACTCAATGTGCAATCAGCTACAACTTGCTCTACCTGACCCTTCAACTGGACAGTGTTTGACTAGATGATCTCAAGAGGTGCCATATAGCCTCAATTGTTCTCTGAATCAGGTCTGAACTAAATTTTCCATTCTGATTTTAGGTGTCTTGTGCATGGTCAAAATTGCAAATCTAATGGATTTTTTTTTAATTTGCAGGACAGCAGATATTAGTATATCTATATTAGTATATCTATAACAGATATCTAGTATGTCTCTTTATCAGCATGACTTTTAAAGCTACACATATTAAACTGGAAGAAAAACAAAGCAAACCAAGAAAACCTAAAGCATAAACCAAATTGATTTACAATGAACATGAACATCAAGGTTGTTCAGTCTCCTGAGCAGTGGAAAGAACTCCCTAAGTGCTGTGTATAAATGTTTAAATACTAGCCATATCTTAAAGAACAGAAAAGCTGGTTTTCAATTTGAGGTGATATATAACTATAACAATTGTGAAAGTGAAAACAGGCTCCAGTAATTTAACCACTTTCATCTGATAGCCCAGCTTCTTTCTTGTGATGGTAGACTTTACAAACATAAACAGTACAGATCCAAGGAGGAGGTAGGATTTCTCCACGTTCTTGTAGATGGAAGCTTCCTCCTGCAGCTGATATCCTACAGCCTCAACAGACTTTGCTATGGCAGCAACAGCAGCAAGCAGAGGCAACATGTTCTCTGAAATCTGTGTTTTTAGCCTGCACATCTTACACCTGCAGTTAATGCAATAACTGTCTGGTCAAAGGCAGTTGGATAGGAGTTCCTGTCGGTGTATATACGTGTATTCAAGTAAAAGACAGCAAATAGATGTGTAACACAGCTAGTCTCAGCCTAGCTTTTGTGGTTGCTTTTTTCCTTCTCAGTCTCCCACAGCTTCTCTCTTGAGTTTGCATCTTTTGACTAGTGTATTATAGATTTTATATATCAGACCTGTGTGCTACCAAAGTGGAATGAGTTTATACATACAGTTTAAAGTTAGTTCTCACACCTCTCTGTTATGCTTCAGTCTGCCCTGTAAACATGTTCACATATAGCAAACATAGTTAGGGGTTTTTGTTGGGTTGGATTTTGGTTGTTTTTTACTTTTTTTGGTGTTTGTTTGTTTGTTGAGTTTTTGTTGGATTTTGTTTGTTTGTTTTGTTTTTTAATTTTTATTTTGCTTCAAATCTCTGAGTGCTGTTAGAGTAATAAAAAAAGATTATTCAAGGCAAAAGTAAATATGAAGATGATATGTATCACATTGTTCAGGTGTCTGAACATGGTTGTATGAAGAAAAGAGGAATAAACAGGACAGCCAGTTTTGCTGATTACATCTCTCTGTAACTGAAACACAGCAGGTGCTGGAAGTAGACTGGCTGACACACTGCTATAGCAGCAACCAGGGCAGAGCAGTGAGGTCACGTGCATTAACAACATTAACAAAGTTAATAAATAAAATACAGTAAAAACCCCCACAATTTTACTCTTTTTTCCACTCTGAATTATGTGGTAACTCAACAGTAATTTTTTTCGATATCAATTATCTAAATTCTTATGCTTGGTGATGAAGAGCTGTATGAACAGAACAACTGCTGCATACAGATCTCACACAGATTCCTGGCATCTAAGGTGGAGCACAGATAATAAAAATTTTTAAGACTGATATATTTAACTTTTTTTAGTGACTGGGAGATATAAAGAAACATTTTACCAGCGGGAAGAGAGCTGGGTCTTAATACCTATGGTACAGGAGAAATATTCTGCTCTATTTGTTTTGGATAACCTGGCTTCCTGACCTGTGTTTTTGGAAGACATGGCTGACTCAACCTTTCCAAAATCATGCTTACATTTGCTCTCAGTGGAAAATGCTTTTAGAATTACGTGCTTTGTACTGGGCTGTCTTTGTTTATGAATTCTGGTCTGACTTACACAATTCTGTGGTTTATTCGAGGTGCTGAACCCTTGGCCCATGTTTTGGCTGCTGCCCAGATATGGACTGTGGCTCAGTCATGACCCTGCTCTGGACTTCTGCAACTGCATGATTGTCTGTCCAGCATGTGAGTGAGCTCCAGTGAGCATGGAGGGGAGGGGAGTTTCTAAATCAGAGTAGCCAAAACCTGCTAGAACATGTGTAAATGTGCACACACATATATACACACTCTATATGCCCTCAATTTTTATTATTCCTTCATCTTTAACAATGCTGAGGAGTATTTTTAGAGATTCCAGAAGTGGATGGGGAGGCTAGACAATGAGAACAAGACATCACAAGACATCACAGGAACTTGTGATGGTGTTGCAGAATTGGTGCCTACAGACTGCCCCAGGCTAACACACCCACACACAGTCACTGGCATGACTGTTCCTGACACACAGACCTCTTCCTCCTCATCCAGAAAATGGACTATGGAAGTTTTACTTGGTCAGTAGAAACAAGAAGTTCCCAGGATTCAGCACAGACCATTTCTTGCATTCTGCTGTCTACACTGAAACAGAAGTGGTTCCTAGTTTCAGTTCTTCAAGCTATATTGTCAACCACCACCAGCTATTTCTCATTCAGGCACCAAAATTCTCATTTCTTAAAATAGTCTGGTTATAAAAAAGCTGTACCCTTAGCACCGGTTAGACCATCTTATGTGGTGCTTCATCACTGTTTTGGAGAATATTATTTGGTCCAGACCAAGCTGGACAACATTATGGACAGGGTAGTGACAGGCCTGTGCCACTGATCAGGATGAGGAATTGAGCCTGAGTTGAGCATCTGACATGAAGCAGAGCCTTGAGACCATGGAAAATACATGCTGTGGCCTGGATTATGTTCATGAGCAGAGAAGAAACATGGAGAGGTTGCTGGGTTTCGTAGTCCCTGAGCACAAGACCAGCTCTGCTGTTGGAATTTGAGCTTGTGGGAAGACAATTAAGTGTTCACCTACCATGCGGTTATAGGTAATGTCAAAACAGAATGAGTGAACAGAGACCAAGAAAACAGAGCACAGCTGCCTCTTAGACAGGCTGAGGAGAGATAAAGAGTGCTATGTTGATGTAACCAAAGTGTTCTGTGTGCATCTCCTGCAAGGGCAATGGCAAGACTGTGCTGCTGTTCACTTAGGCTTTCACTCACAGTTATCTGCCCTTTGGCTATATTCCAGAATTTCCATAGGGAATTTCAATACTCATTTATTATTGCACAAAGGTTTTAGCAATGAGACAACACACAAATCACATATTATCTTTTACAATTATATTAAAAGCTTACAGGAATTAAAATAAAGATTAAAATCATTTAGCAGCATTCACACAATAACAGTTCCCCAAAGATCAGCGCAGGCAATCAAACATTGGCAGGAAATAAATAGTTAGGCAGGTGGCCAGCATAGATGACTTGGCTCATCAGTATTCAAGCAGGAACAGCCTTTGCATTATTAGCCAGCCTAATTTCCCCCTCTGAACCACAACCACCTCCAGCCCCAACATCTCTTCTATCCTTCACTTACTCTTTTTAGGTGGGATTGCACCCTGCAGAATCCTGTGCTAGGTCTTGTTTTAAATGCTGTTGAAAGGGGGAGAAAAGCTATTTCAATTAATATGTTTATCATGATGACTTGGAACTTAGTTAAATGCAAATAAAGAAGTTTATGCACCAGCATTAAGCAGTATGTGCTGTGCTGAAAATGGTGTGAAATAATTTCTGTGTACAAGACAAATAGACTGGACTGGCTGTTTTACATACATGACTATACTGTAAGCAGGTTCAAGATTATCAAAAGGAAGAAATAAGTTTTGCCAATATATCCTTCTAACTTAAATGTTGACCCATCAACATTGTGTGCATCTAGCTTCAAAGCAGATCTGCTTAAATTTGCTAAATAGCCTCTGAAGATCTGCAGAGAGAAATCAAGTCTGTCTGTCTCCACTTAATTGTACAAAAACTTCCATCACTTCCATGGTACCGTGCAGATCAATGATTTGGGAGTCCAGCCTGTTCACTGCAGCTGTAAGCTTAGTGCCCTGTGAAGACTTTCTAAGATAAAGTGGGTCCTCTTCCCAGGAGTTCTTCTTTGTAAAATGGTCAGCATATACCCCAGAAATTCAAAGGTAGACACCCTGTCTTAATCTGTCTCACAGACATCTGTAAAGGTGAAATCTGACTCCCTTTGACTCTTCACACCTCTTTCTCCCCTTGATGTTTTTAATCACGTGTGGTCCATGTTTTGGGAGAACAGTTACAAGAGCTTTCACCCTTCTATGTATTCCACCTACTTTATTTACAGTGATTTGAGTGTTTCCCAGAAATTGGAGGACCATGCTACTGCTGTATTGTACAGAAACATCCGCTGCCTGATTCTCTGACTAATGGACCATTGTACAAAAAGGGGCCTCTAGAAGCCCGTCAAACTGGGTGAAATGCTGTGTGAGAGACTGGATTGGTGAATGACTCAAGCAATGGACCTCTTAACTGCCCAGGTGCAGAGGGCAGTGCACACTCATCTCAGGAGGCTACAGCTGGGGTTGAACAAGATAAGGGAGAAGGCTGGTAAGAGGCAAATCTCATGAGGCAGGATAGTGCTTTGTATTATGCCAGTGTCCTCCCTTATATAGTGGTTCTGGTGTGAAAATTCCCCTCCGGGGAAGTATCTGGACATTCACAAGTAGCCGGAAGGTATTCGCCCCTTCTGATGGTTTATTGTTGACTCAGCTGTGCTGACCTGAGAGGCAGCTCTAAGGTCTTAAACCACCAAAGACTCTTGAAGTGTGCCATGATGCACAGCATTATATCCTGCAGTGTGAAACTGCAGTAATGCTACCTTCATGCCCCAGGGAAGGTACCTGGGCATTCCCTCCTGAACGGGAGCACATTTAAACCCAGTGGATGCTGTTTTGTGGGTTTCCCCCACCCTTGATGGATCAAGACAGTGACCATCGCTTTGACCAACAGACTTTGAAGTTGCAACAATCAAGTCTTGTGGCAGGATCCAAAAGGGTGTGACTATAGACCTTTCTACTCTTTCTCTTTCTTTTCCCTATTTCTTTCTAGCTATATGTCTATCTATCTCTCTACCTCACAATTACTGTTAAATAAAAATCTGTATTATTGACTTCAGCATATGGTCTCATTTGCACCTTACTTCAGGCAGTGGCATCTCTCTAAAAATTTTAATAATTAGATCTTAACACACTGTTAAGGGCAAAGAAAAATCTCATTAACTGAAAGAAATTTACTTATTTCTTTTTTCCTCCAAATTTAGATATCTAAAGCCAGGCTGGCACAGAGCTCGAATTCTTCCTAAAGCTGGGTGAACATAAACTCTTCTTTGAAAAGGACTGGTAAACCTCCAGATTTTTGAATGGCTTTTTAACCTGGATTCATGAATAAAGTATTTGCCATGGGAAGTTTCAGTCCCTGCTCTCAAAGCTGTTTATTTGTTTGATGTCATAGAGATATCATGATAGGAACTGATACAGTAATCCATATAAATGCCCCAGCCATTGGCCCACAGGATGTAGTGAGAAGTCTTGGGCTGATGTGAATACTGGATTTCCAGTAAAGTCTCCAATAAAAAGGGAGAGACTTCACACCCCACAGTTCTTCTGCTGGTTGAAAATACCTATACATTTCCAAAGTGCCAGGTCACAGTTTCTATTGTGGGGAAATAGCTTACCGGTCGGCTACCATATTGCTCTGAATGATTAGGAAATGTTAAAAGGTACAGGGGTGCAGTCTGAAAATGAGATATATACAGTGTTGAGGAACTTTGATGGTACCTCTAGAGTTCAATTACACACATATGTGTGCTTAAATATAAAAGAGAAACAGCTAATGAATAATGTATTGGCCAGAGTTCTACCAGTATATGCAGTTCTACATGGAGTCTCCATAGATGTTTCATAAGCAGATTCCTTAGGAACTCTTGCATCAACACTAGTCCTGATAGTGGTTGCCTGTAGCACCTCAGCCCAGCTCTGGCTCTGTCCCCCAGCCCAGCTCTGCTTCCCAAAAGTTGTCCCTAAGCTTGTGCCCCTGAATATTACCATTCCAGGATGGTTTATAAGGCAAAGCTGGGATTATTTCTCAACTCATCAGAGTGAAATAGAGATTTTTGGAGTTCACTTGAGTTAACAAAATGAATTAAGCATTTAAATTTTAGCTTGTAGAATTATGCGTTGAATTTTAACCTTTTACTTAGGAAACCTCCGCCATGGTACAAAGGGCATGGGAAACTGCAAATTTCTGAAGCTTCTTGCATAAAGAGCAATACCAAGGAGACCAAAAGATGCAAAGAACCCAGATAAAGGGGCTCCTCTGTCTCCAAGCTTATCAAGACTGACAGACGTACTCAGATAAGCACCAAAGAACCAAAAGCACACGTGCAAAGGAGAAAAGTTCAAAAGTTCAGTCATGAGGAAGACCACAATCTTCAGCCTCAGAGACCACTGAGAGATCCCCTGCACGACCACCACAGCAAACCACACATGCCCAGAAGGGCGTGGACCTATTTAGCATGAGAGGCAAGGACAGGCAGGGCCAGGAGTTGAATATGCATGCAAAGGTTGTGTAATGTATTGCATATGGAACACCTTTGGGAATAAAGATGTGGGTCAGACCGAGGCTTGGGGCACAAGTTTTTGGAGAAATATCTTGCTTGTGCCAGGTGCTGACATACATACCCACTTCATAACTGCCCCAGGTTGTGGAGTCTATTTATTTATTCCACGTATTGCTTCAAGAGAACCTTTATTCCCTTGCAAGAAGTCCATCTGTCTCTGGCATTCCTGATTCCAGATGGGTTAACCCTTTCTTGCAGTTAGACATCCTAGCCCCGCATTCCAGATCATTAATTAGCCACAAATTACCATATGGAGCAGCTACAATTAGACCTTTCCCTTCAACAGCCAGATTTCAAAGACTGGACCATGCAGTGAAGAGCACAGATCATTTAACTTCTTTCCTCTTAGAAGTTATACCTCAAAATTCTCTCCCTGTCCAAGCTCTGCTACCAATTGCTTTTGGTCTGTCTGGTTTTTGGCAGCATCCAGAGAAACTCAGCATGGCTGGCTCATTACCTCTTCGATGTACCCAGTTGATGCAACTGCTTGTAACACTTTGGACACCTTTAGTTTTTTGCAAAGAGACTATGACAACATAATACCTACAGCTATAAAGTATACAGCAATCATTCATTGCTTGGTACGTACAGATGTTAGCTACCTAATAAATAGCTAGGCTAAATGTTAGTGTGCTCAGTCTTCACCCCTTCCCCTGTGACACTCAGAGACTCCAGGGAGAGATAGCCAGGGATCAATAATGAGGTCAGGTCAGGAAGATCCTGAGTCAGGTATAGGCACCAAGGTTGGCCCTTGATGCTCTCTGGATTTCATCTCTTCCTGAGTTCTCTTTCACCTCCTCCTTCTTCCTTTAGAGTTCTTTCTTTTCCACCTTGTCATTTTTTTTTCCTTCAGAATCTTTGAACCACTCACAGACCCAATTTCAATAATTCTACCTCCACTGTCAACTTTACCTTTTTTATCTCACATGGTTCCACTCTGCAGGTGTTGTCACAGCTCTTTCTTCCAACTTAGCAATTTCCTCGGAAGTCTGAGTCAGGTTTCTCTACCAGAGGTAAGCCTTGGATTCTTGAAACACAGTCAGATGAAATCCTGTGAGGGAGGAAAAGTTGTATGAAGGAGATACATTCATAATATATATATATATATATATATATATGTAATGGAACTGCTTATTTTGAATTCAGACAGAAGCTGCATGCATTAAGTGCTGTGTGTAGTAAAACTGTCTTTCAAGAGACTTGCTTTTTTCTTTTTTTTCCTTCCCATGAGAATTTTATGTTAACCATAAAGTGAAAAATCAGAGGCAAAATGAAGGGAACTGCAGCTTGTTAGGAGTCAGACCTCTTTACATAGAAAGCAGATTATTTACTTGTTCTCTCTTCCTCCCTTCACATTTTCAATCAGGGTGCCTGAAAAGAAAGAGCATAGAGCAATCAAAGAGTGAATGCCTGTGTCTGTGTCTATTCATATACAGTAACTTCTGAACCAATGGGCCAGTTCTATCCAAATTTCACAAAGAAATAGCAGTACCCCTCTCTCTTCCCACTCCTCTGCCCAAGCTCCAGTATGGGAGATGCCTGAGAAGAGAGGGTGGTAATGGCCTCTATGAGGGAAAGAGTCTGTGTACGTATCCTGGAAAGAAAATATTTCAGGAGCCAAAAGAACTTCTGCCAGTTTTCCCATTTTCTCATGGAGTCAGTCTTCTCAAGGCACAGAAACAGGAACACAAGCTTCTTTGGTTGTGACGTTGCCTCTCCTGCTCCAGTCTGCTGCCTAGTGCTCGCATGAAGAGGGAACAGTGAATTGCATGAAAATCTCATACCTCATTAGGCATCAAAGTATCTAATCACTAATCTGCAAACTGTTTGAAACCAGGCTCATCTGGTTCCATTGCTCAGAGAACTCTGTATGTTCGGCATTGCTGCAGTGTATCATGCATATCCTGATGCACACCATTCTTGCAAATGCCATGATTTTTTATTTGCATTGTTTATTTAGACTCTCAGATCCTAGCACACTCCTGCTATGTTACTGTCTGCTGTAATATGGTGCTGATTGTAATTTTTATTTAGTGAGAAAGATACTAAAAATGCAGTGCTATCACATCCTTTTTATGAATATTCAATGAATCTAAATCAAATGGAAATAAAAGGACAGTACTCATATAAGAAGGCAATTTCTACCTGAGCAGAAAGAGCCAAATATGAGGAAAAGAGACTGATAGACAAAATGTTCTACAGATTGTTCCTTTTAGTTCCATAAACTACATAATTGCCAAGCTCACAGCATAGGAAGAGTGATTTGATAACCATCAGACAAATAAAAAAAAAAAAAGTGATTTGATTATGGTTTGGTTTAGGTGGTATCCCAGTGCTTCACCAGAGTTACTGGATAGTATGTGGGATGAAGGGTTGCTGCACTGCCCAACCCTAAAGGAAAACTACTCATTTAATACTTTTTTTGGTAATGCAGTTTCAGAGTATTAATTTTTCTCAGGACACTGCAGTTTCTTCCTTAGAAATTTTATGGCTATGATTCAGTCCAAGTCTTTGGTAGTGCCAGCTTTTCCTGCAATGGTCACAATAATATGTCACCAAAAAGTATTTTTTAAAGAAAGCTTTGTTCTTCAGGATCCAAAATATAAGCTCCAAATATAAAAACAGATATGATGCTACAATTTATTCTTCAACTTCTTCGCACATGATTTGTTAATGTCATTGTGTATTATTGTCTGTTTTAATAGTTCTGTGCTCAAGAGGTATATCTGTTTCCTTCATGGTTCAGAGTGAAATTTATTTACACTAAAATAATATCAGCTTTCATTTAGGGAATAGTTAAAAAAGCTGTAAGTTATAGATTGAGGAATTAAAAAAAAAAAAAAAAATAAAAATGTGTATTTCTATGGATAGGGCAGTGGAGGGAGGTTTTCTAAAAATGCTTCTCCTGAATAAAAACTCTACCTTTACAGCAAAAAACTTAGTGTTGTAATCCAAAGGATAAACAAAAATTCATGCATGGTATTGGAAACAGATGTAGCAGCTAATATAAAAATTAATTGTCCCAGGAAAAGCAAACTCAAGAGGGAAAGAAACACCCTTGTGCTGTGAATGATTTAGACATTAATGAGTCTGTGTTCATTAGCAGTGATGATGGTTAGCACTTAAGACAGCATAAAACATCAATGTCTCCTTTTAAAGACACTCATAAAGCAGACAAATTCTACAGCAATCAGAGTTGAATGAAAGTACTTAAAAGTGAATAACAATCAAATCAAGCAATGACTTTGGATTTCTTCTTTTTTTTCTTTTTTTCTTTGGCTGTCTGTTCTTGTGTTCTGTTACCCAATATTGCTGACAGCAGCTGGCTCTTAATGCAAAAAGATTCCTCATGAATACTGAGTTGACATTTAAAGTCTTACAATCACTCAACTTAGGGAATACATTTGTACATGAAAATTCAGCTGACATATAACTGAAAAAATCTGCTGAAGTAACATAACTTTAACTTCCTGAGCACAAAAATAAAGCAAAGATATTACTCTATGTTTTTGAAATTACCTAGGCTATGTAAAGGTTAAATAAATGAAGCATTCAACCCACAGTTCTTGAATCATCAGTCAGCATTCCCAAGTGCAGAAGTGAACAAAACCAGAGTGTGAACTATGGCACCACTGAAATGAAACATTTAATGAGAAAATACATGTTTGAAAGATACCAATCAGCTTGCATAGGCTGGCCTTTACCTCATAATGTGTAGTAATTTCAATGTGAGAATTTTCACCTTGTATCATTCTTGTTTTCTAAGTCCTTTGTCATAAAAACACTTTGTTATCTTCATTTTGTTAAGGTTGTAAAAATAGGATTTAGCTGTTACAAACACACCTTAGGCAGAGTTTAGACTTCTAATTAGCATCATCTGCAAGAGCTCTCTAATTACTACAAAAAGCTACTAAAGCTATGTAAGTTATCCCTAGTAACATTCAAGGTCAGGTTGAGCTGGGCTCTGAGCAACCTGATCTATTTGAAAACCTCCCTGATTATTGCAGTGGGGCTGGACTAGATAGCTTCCAACCCAAACTGTTCTGTGATTCTATGATTCTAAGCTCCTTGGTACCTTATCTTAAAAAAAAATATTTTGTCTGCCACTTCTGAACATGAAGAGCAGCATGTCAGTTTTCACAGCCCTGAGCAGTGTTGGTGATGACGGCTGATAATATTCCATCCAGCACTCCACAAGGACTCAGTTCAGTGATCACTTCACAGCAAACCTGTGGTTCAGCCTGGTATGCAATGAAATGTGCTGTTTCTCTAAAGTGATGCTGGCTGTTGTTATAACAAATGTTAACATGCAGGATGTGGGTGATCTGTGTTAAATATCCTGTGGCTGAGAGGCTACAGGGTCACTTGTGCCTGCTTTCCAGAGGTGAGCAGGCTGGAGGCCTTGAAATGCTATGGGCATCTTTAACTTTCCTGTGAAAGCTGTGCAGAAGCTCTGCATTGCCAGCTCTGCTTCAAGAGCTGGTTTTATATTTCATCCAGTACCAGCTTCATGAAGAATTCAAAAACAATACTTCACCAATAGTTTCAAGTTTAGAGCTTCTGCATCTTAAACTAACACAAAGCTAATGGATTAATTTGTCACTGTATATATATATTTATATATACACTCACACATGTATAACTCGTATATACATATTAGCTCTGTATATATCTATATATAGGTACACATCTAATAAACTGGCGTTCTCCTCCAGAAGACATTCCACCTGTACATTTTAACTAGATGGAAATGCTTCTGGGTCCCCTAGAGCTCCGTGTCTAAGCCCCGAGGACCTCTCAGGCATGCCCAAGTCCTTGCTTACTGTGTCATGCCTTCTTCATAGTGAAAATAGAAAAAGCAATCCTTTTTCTATATGCATCTGTGTATCATTTTGTTTCCTTATGCCTGTATGAGTACTAAGAGAGGGATTACAGATACTCAGAGCTTTCAAGATGTATTCAGTGAGAAGCCCCATCTGATTATTACTAATGTGTAAAAAGAATTGCAGAATATTTGAAATATAAACCAAGAGTTTAAATTTACCTTTACCTTAGTGTCATGCAGTAAGCCAAATAACTGTGTTTATAAAAATGACATTTTAAGAAAAGGAAAATCAGAAGATAAGAGAAATATATCTGAATAATCATGTTGTTTATGGTTTTGTACGTTTGTATAAATACATCTTTGAAAATAGAAGGATGTAGGTTTGTATCAAAGTGCTGACTTGACAAGAGCATCACTTTTATTCTGGTGATATCATCAGTGAAGAAGCAGTGCATCTGCAGTAGTAACTGACCTTTTCTGTTTTCCACTTTTTAAAAAATGAAGGTATATTGTTCTTTTATTGCTGAAAATGCATTTGCTCTTTGTGCTAAGTCAAATCAACACAGGAAAAAAAACCCTGTATCAGTTTGTGCATCAAGAGCAAACAATTTTGTTCACGTGTCATCCTCACAGTAGATGAAAATCAAAAATGCCAAAGTTCAGTGCTTTGGCTTGTAGCATTTTTGTTGCTCTTATCCTGCAAACTGCTTAAAATTATGGTTAAGTTTAAGGGTGGAAGTGGTTTTACTGACTCATGTATTTTTGAATTCATTTTTAGAAGGCTTGTATTTAAGCATGTGTAGGACTGGATTAAAATTTAAATTTTAGTTTTCACATCTGAACACACAGATTATTATGGGCATCTTTATACACAAGTGACATTTTGAACCAACCCTTTATCTTACAAAAGTCAACCTGGTACAGTTTGACTTTGATTGAATGGTACAATTTTATGCTAGCTGTGATCAAACTGTTTTGTTTAGTTTACAGCAGATTCAATTTTTGGTGGATTTGGTTGAGAGATTCTGTGGGTGAAAGCACAAAACAGTGTGGAAACAATTTCCTTGTCAGACAGTATTTTAGGAGACAACCCGCAGAGTTCAGCAGAACAGAGAAAGCAGCAATAAAACTGAAATGCAGTCTATTTGTCTCTCTGTTTTGACTAAACCAAAGCAAAATACAAGGTAAAATAAAAATATTTGGATGGAGAGAATGTCCTTAAGAGAGATTCTCTTGACTAATCTTGTATATGTATTTGTCTGAAAATGAAAGAAGGGGTCCTTGGTTTAGAAGTATATACACTGCCACAGATGTGTTATCAAATACATGTACCCATAAATATGAAAATATTGAATTTATGAGGCACCTACATAAACATGCTTCAAAAATTATAAGATACATGTAAAAAGAGAAGAAAGAGAAGGAAAATATTTCAAGATGAGAGATGTCTCCACAAATGTCACAGTTTTTAAGTGACACCAAGATGACAAGAAATGGCCTACATAGTTAAGGAGGTATGGCATCTCTCCAGAGAGGCAGGGATTTTTGAGAGTAAAACAGAGACAATCATGAAAGAAGAAAGAAGTGGGGTTTTCTTAATTTCCATCTCCCCCAAAGGACATGTTGGGATTTCTGGGACATTGTTTTACAGTAACTCTTTTTAAATTTTTTTTATTTAAAAGAATCTTACACCAAAATTTGTTAGTCTTTATTTTTCATACTCAAAAACCCTGAATAATTAATTGTTGCATCTGTTACTAGTACAGTGCAGTTTGTAGCACTAGCTGTTTCCTGGAACAACATTTGGTTTATTCCCGGATTAAGTTAGTCAAAATATGGGACAGGTCTTAAGGGAACAAGTAGTTTTAGGCTTCATGTTTAAGATAAGAAAAAGCATTGGAAAACGTGTTTTAAAGATGGGAGGGGAGAGTGGAAAAAAGGAAGGAATTTAAGGACAGAATCATCCAGAATCAATTAGGTTGGAAAAGACCTCTGAGATCATTGAGTCCAACCTATGACCTAACACCATCCTGTCAACTAGACCACAGCACTGAGTGCCATGTCCAGTCTTTCCATAAATATCTCCAGGGAGGATGACTCCTCCACCTCCCTGGGAAGCCCATTCCAATATCTAATCACCTGGTCTTGAACTTCATGCTATTGGTGTCAGCCAATCTATCCAGCCTGTCCAGAGGGACAGGTCAGTAATGAAATGGGGAAAGACTGCATCAAAAAGAGATCAGAAAGTTAAGAATTACTGTTATTAATGGCTAGGAAAGGGAGGCATGGCCAGCACTCCATTACATCTTATCCTACAAGATAGATCCTACAAGACAAGGGAACTCTCCTTAGCTTAATTTGGTAGCCTAAAATTTTCAGCCATAATTTCTTCTCTCCCAAAAAATCTTATTGACAGAACTGTCTCAGAGGGTAACAAGAAGCAGAAATCACCCGGAGTTCCCCAGCAGAACCTTTGGTTGTAGTCTTGAATCTTTCTTTACTTCAATTTATTAAGCTAATTCTGACTGAAGAATGACTCACAGCATGACACTGAAGGAAATGTGCAAGTGAAGCAAACTGAAGTAGCCTTGCTTCTCCCCATTCTCCAGCAGATGGAAGGAGATACCTTTACATTTCATGGCACAGTGGATCCCAGGCACCATGTACAATTTCCCACAATGTTCAGGATAGACAAGTCCCAAGTGAGGTGTGTTCCCATGTTGTTCCAGGGATGACGTATGCTAGCACTGCTGCTGGAGGTGGTATTCATACAAAAAGACTCTGCTCTAAGGAGGAAGGCAATGGGGCTTTTGAAAGCGATGCATGAACATATGGCAAAATGTTTTGACATTGTAACAGTTAGAGAAAGGGAGCTTTTGAGAGTTACTAAAATGAGAGGAAATCAATCAAGTCTAGCAAGATAATGGTTATGACTGAAAGATTTGAAGTCTATAAATATAATAGACTTCAAAGAAAAAGAAGAAAAAAGAAGAAGAAAAACAGAACAGTGATATTAGGGCTAAAAAAGAAGGCATTCTGTTTTGGAGAGACTGTGCCTGAAGTGATGCCTGAAATTGCCATGAAAATGTGTCCAGGGGCTGCCCAACCTGGACAAAGGGAGGAAAGAGTAAGAGGAGCAATTTTGGTGGGGTTAATGGGTAAAAGAATGGCAAGGAAAATAAAAGGTAAAGTGACAAGACTAGTGATCATAAAAACAAAATAAATAAAAAGGAAAAGGAATAATTAATTACTTTTATTGTTGTTATTAATATTACCATTTAGAACTAAACAAATTGTTCCTGTCATTGGCATGGCTATGCAGTGAAAAAGCATACAATGGCGTAAGTGGTAGGTTGCACTGGGGTGGGAAATCCTTTCCATGTTTTTGGGCAGATGCTGGTTGTGCCTTGGTTACATTCTAACTACTGTAAAACCTCAGAGAATGCCTGCATGTGCTGGTGAGGGAGCTGATGTTCTAACTCGGCAGTGTGGGGCTACCTACGTCATGAAACAAGGTACGCAGCTCTAGCACTGCTCTTAAGCCCAAATTTCCCTGTGTGTATACTCATGCTACACTTGGAGCAGGAGAACGATTTCCCCACGGCCTGACCGACCTTAGCTTCAGTGCAAGATGTGCTGCAAGTCCAATAACTGGGTGTACATCACACAGACTCCTCTGTTCCCTCCAGTCTGCGGATGTGGCTGCGTCACCAGATGTACCAGCTGTTAGGAAAGTGTTTTCATTGCTGGGTTTCACTGTTGGAAAGCAGCTGCTGCCATGGACAAGAGGAGAAGGGAATCTAGAGGGAGCTGCCATTGCCTCCTGCTGTCCTTATGCCTGTGGTGGCTCCTGCTGCACTTCAGGCAAAACTGTCCTACGCCATGGGAACACCAGAATGGTGTTCCTCAGCTCCAGACAGCAGTGCGGCACGAGGGTCCAGCCAAGGTCATCTCAGCATGGGGCTGACTCTGCTCTGCATCACCACCTGGCAACCCGCACCTGGTGTGGATTTGGGCTCCCTGTGTGGACTGAGAAGAGAGAAAATTCTACAGGCTGCAAGACAGCCACGTGCTGGAATGACTGGCAGCAGGGACAAGATGATTAGGATTTTTTTTTTTTTTTTTTTTACAAAAAGCAAGCTGTAGAAGCTAGAACAAAAACTGAATTTGCTGCAGGACAATGTGTTTGGCTTCTTTTATTGTCCCCTTCTGCACTTTTACTTTCTAATGTCACATAAGCACTACATATACACATGCAAATTATTGATACAACATAACCCTCTTTTTGCCTTCCTTCGCCTCTACCCTAGACTCAATCTTTTTTTGTTCCACCTCCAAAATCTTGAGTGCACATAACAAACCATTTTCCAGATTGTGAAAGCAGGCTAAGCCAATGCCTTGATAGTAGTACTTACATGGATTTATACCTGCTGAGGATTTGGCAAAAGAGTTGTTTACTCATAATTACCTTTTTGTTTCGAGTTGTACAAATATAGCAGGGAAAAAAAACCCCAGAGAAATACATACTAAAATAGCCATATAGAATGTATCCTTTTTCCCTAAAATATTCTTATTCTAACAAGTAATAAAGAGACATCTTGATTTCCTGCACGTTTCTTAGCCTTTCTTTGCATCAAATGGGCAACTGGGTAAAAAAGATAAATATTTTAATAATTAATATTCTGAATGTTTGACCCCTCATGGCTTGATTTATTAAAAAAATCTGCTCACCTTGAATCAATTGCTAATTTCTGAACTATTTTTTCTGTATTTGGAAATTATTACTCTTCATAATTATTACTTAAATAATTTATTATCAGTTTCATATCTACAGCTGAACTGTTTCCTAAATTTACATGCTTCTCAGAGACTGCTGGACCCCAGATATTACAATCGTATATAACTAAGAAACTTTCAGGGTTAGAAAATATTTGGATGAATAGCTCATTAAATTAGCATCAGAAAGAGATGCCAACAATCTAGCTGTATTTTAAATCTAAGGCTGGCTGCCTAATGCAGCTTTGAAAGCTCTGAAATTGCAAAGGCAGTTTCAGTTGCTTACAGCAGGTGGTAGCATGTGCTATTAAAATAAAATATTTACTTCCAAGAAGGACTGCAGCTTAGTTAATAAGAACATGAGTAGAATGGTCAAGAAATCGACTGCTGTAAATGTGTTAAAAGCTTGCAGATTGGGAAATTGAGTATTTATTACTTCTTTTTCTTCAATGTTTCCTGTTTCTCTGCAACAAGACTACAGTACTAGCATCTTGTGGGACATTTGTGGACAAGTTAAAGACATACTACCAAAAATAACTCAAATCACATAACTCTTACAGAGTCATCTTCATCCATGAATCCCACTGCCTTTAATTCCACAGCCTTTTATATGAAGTACTTTAAAACAAGATCTAAATGGAATTTAAGTAGGTAAAAGCAAACTGGTAATTCTGATAATCCATCTAAGACTGGGATGAGTGGAAATTTCAGAGTCTCTACTGCAGAGTCCACTAGGGGCCCAAACTGCTGTTTCTGTACATGTGCTCTAAGATCAGTTGGGTCTACTCCCAAAATCATGGGGACTAAAGTCTAGATGTTCCTACAGCAATACCCCGACCCAATATGTATGTATACATGACACATACAGCCAATAAGATGAGGTGATTTACAAAGGAAACTGCACAGATCCCATGCAGAAGAACACCTTTTTGTGGTGCTTCAGGATGGACTCCTCACTCATCTTCATTTTCCCTTAACATCAAGGTGACATACCTGCTTCTATTGCCAGAGGTAGTTTTTTATGAGTGTAAGCATGGGCTTCCCACATAGGGTGCTGCAGCTCCCCCTGCACAGCTACTTTCTATTTTCCTTTGCGTAGGTGAATTTTGATGTCACCTTTCAGATTCTAGAGGTAAGATGAGAGGCAATATAATTAATGGGTCATGAGAATCAGCAAGATGTCTACCAGCTTCCAGGCTGCAGTTGATTCTGGGTGAAGCTAGCAGCAGATATTTAGGGCAAGTTTTTCCATAACATTATAGTTACCATGGCATTTCAAATGCCTACCAGAGTGATAAAGCAGTAAACATATTGTCAAGCAGCTCATAGGCACAGCTGCAAACCTGAGTTCTTTTGTGAATTTTTATAGGTTATTTTTCAGTCTCTAAAGGCCTTTTTGCCCTCATTTACTACATTAATACAATATGTCTAAAGGTTGTTCCCCTTGTGATATTAGTTTAGCACTGCATGGTCTTTAACTGAGCCATCTTCTTGGAGTCTGTGCAGTTATTTGCAAGTACATAAAACCAGCAGTTAATTTAGAAAAGTAAATTTTCTTCTCACAGAAACTTCTAAGTAAGGATTTGATATTTCTCAAAATAATTTGTTGACTATCGGTTCTGCTCAAACATTGCAAAGGGAAGACCCATAGGATGTTTGTTTGAGTTAACATCAGGGGACAAAATAATAAGGAGGTGCAAGGGTACCTGAGAGCTCAGGTTCTCTATAAGCCATGTTCATCCTTTCATGCCATTGATTTTACACAACTGAAATATTTTTCAGACAATGTGTTTCCATTGCAAAATGGATAAGCTTTTTTGTATTTTTCCACCTTGGAGGGTCATTTCTAAAACCAAACAAGTCCATACCTCTGCAAATTGCAATCTCCAAAAAAGCAAGATTTCCCTTCAATGAATAGAATCTTAAAAATTTCAGTGTCAGCTTTGGTTGAAACTAGGCTGTTACTCTGACATCCTTTCATTTTATACTGACTTACAATAACCCCATAATTTCCATACTCCCTTGAGCAAAAGTTAACATTCATACCAAGCTGTGTTAAGGGACCTTGATTGCAAATATCCACTATGAATTTAGCAAAAACACTCTTGGCTTGTGCATTACATAAAATTTCAATCCAGGAGCAGAGGCAGATAAAAGAAACTATAATCAACTGTGAATTATCTGCGGGTCGTTTATCCAGTTTCTGATTAATCACTCCATTAATCCTTGCAAAGACAGTGAGCTAACTCAGTGCAGAGCCAGTTCCTGTGAGTTGGGTCTTCTAAACTCAAGTGCAGTGCCATATGAATCCAGCTGTGTGTGTCTGGAAAAATTCACTTTGCACAATTTGGATCTCAAGTCAGTAACTGTGCCATTCAGAAACTCCTGCACTGCTTCATGCAAACCAGGCCCTGGTCTCCCTTGCACTCATTCCCATTACTGAGAGCTCTGAGAAGAGTGACACTGAGTGATGCTGCATAAAGCCAGAGCAGATTCAGCATGGGCTGGCGCAGAGGGAAGGTGCATGAGGTGGTCGTAGATATCTGAGGGAAATTCTGCAGAAACACTTTGCATCAGTCTTGCTAACAGAAACTTCCATTTCTGATGCAGAATGAAGAAAATGAAACCAACACACAAGCAGTACTGTATCAGGTTTCACCCATGTGAAACCAGAAGCTTGAAGCAAGAAAGCAACTGTGAGAGTAATTTCGGGTCCAGCCAGTGATTCAGCGCTTATTGTGAACTGGAGTCTACACAGAGTTGTTTGGAAGGCTCTGTACAGTGTTGCCAAGCGTCCTTATGATCTAGCGTGGTTCACTTTCTTGCTTACCCATCTGTCCTAATCCACTCCATTACCCTGGATGGAAGAGAGCTAGTGGTTCTCAGATGCATCATCTCTTTGTTCAAATGCACTGTGAGTTTCAGCTACAGCTGATAAGAAGCTTGCTAAAGAGCTGCAAAGACTGCAAATTGAAACCAGGAAACTGAAGCACAAAAACTGAACAGTAAAGCTTATACTTCAGTTATACTCTGGCTTTCTAAGCTTTTTTAAGCTTTGGATTACTGAAAGATGTGTCTGGGCCTAGCTGAAGGCACAGGCTTGCAGTAAATAGTAAAAGACTAAGGCTAAGCTAGATGACTATATTTGTTGTTTTCAGTTTAAAAAGTCAACATGGTAATGCCTGCAATAAAGATAAAACATGAGGTAGGTTCTGCAATAAAATCTATTGATTTACAGGACTGATGAGTCTCAGGTTTAAACTTCTGATTTTTGTGTCTAGGTTCCACACGGATATATTTTATGAAGAAATAATTATAAGGAAGATGAAAGGCTTTCCAATCTCTCCCTTCCCAGTGGAAACACTAGTATGAAAAAGGCAGGTAGGTGGCAGTAACAAGTGACTAATACGCTGCTGGATAATTACATCTGCCACAGGCTTATCTCTTAGCACCAAGTGCCTCAAAATTAAAAGCAGGGAGTATAAGACAAATGTTAGAGATATTGAATTAAGCAGAAGGGAGAAAATAGCCTTTAGAGAGTCAAAGAAACTGTAGGAGTTCAGCTGGGCAATGAAGATTGTAATGTAGCAGAGAGAGACGTGTGGAAGCTGCTTTAGGGAAAAACTTTCAGGACTGGAATCTGCATAGACACAGACATATTTTGGGCCTGTGACACGGGTGTGGCAATGTTCTGAATGCAAGGCTCTTTGCCATAATTTGCTAAGTCCAGGTGAGGTGCCTAGGCTTTCGAAGCAGGAGGAGAGAAGTGCTTTCAGATATCTGAGCAAGACCCTTTTTCTTCTCTTTATAAGGAGCCAAGGATTTCTGTAAAAGGATTCAGTACTTATACAAAAGCCTATGTCCCTGATTCAGAACTTCACAGAAGCTTTCCCCATTTTATAAACCTGAGCCTTTGTTTAAATGTAGACAGAAGGAGAGGAAGTCTCCTTTTTAGCATGATTTGTGTAGTTGCATATGAATTCTCAAGTGAGTAACTTGAGCTACAGGCTTTCCATAGTGTGACACACATTAAAATACTTACTGTCATGTTTTTAAACTGTTAGAACTGCAAGACTGTGGTGTTGCAGGAGGAAGGTCACTGCACATATGTGCTCTTGAAGGAAGACCATTTTGCTGTGCTGAATGCAAAATTTAGGGCCTTTTTTTGTAACCATGGCTATTCTCTCAAAATAGATACCCACTTTCAAAAGGGCATTTCCCACAGTAGATATCAAGTGTGTGAAGATATAGCACTGTAACCCAAGAAAAACATGCTGGGGGTGGGCTTGATCTCCAAAAGTTTCAGCACATTTTTTGATCTTTAGTCCTCTAAACATGAATTACAAATGCATCTTATAAGAAATGTAAAACAGCTTCTCCTCATCTTGGAAAAAAAAAAGATGGAAGAGTGTACCAAATTCCCTGTTAAATTCCCAAATGCCTGTTCTTATCAGTTCTTTCTGTCCCAATAATAAGTGCCAAGTACAGCCTGTTCTGGTCACCACTGATCTAAACATGTTTCTAAATAAAAATATCCTGGAAAGTTCTAAAACTGAAGGAAAGTAACTTGATGGAGTCTGAATATTTTACTTTTTATTCATCAGAATGCTTTCATATTAAGACATGTCTTGTGAAAATAAAAATAAAAAAAAAAACCCTAAACAGCAAAAACCCCCAAACCACTGATAATTTAAAAAATGTTAAGGTTGGCATTACTGGAAGAAATTAATTAGGACAGAGTGGCTGGGTGAGTGTAGTCTGGAACCCAGTGCAGAACATAGTTGAACTATAGTAAGTAGCTTTACAGAAAATAAGCCACAGAAATACCACAATTCTGAGAGGAATTTCAGCTATGGATTTAAGCTGAGAAGCTTTCAGGGTCAGAAGTAGATGGAGAATGAGGGCAAACTTGAGTGGTGGCAATGGTGATTACACAGATGTCTTGGAGGCTTCTCTCCTCTACCAGAGCAGTGTACAAACGTCATCCCTGAGGAAATGGTGTTTGTGCATGCTTGCCTCCATACTCTGGCCAAACTCCCTAAGATTCTGTAGTGGAATAACCTTGTCCATTGATGTAATACTGTATTGGGTTTGCATGGCCGGGTTTTGGTAGTGAGGGCACTACATGGGTGGCTTATGTGTGAAGCTGCTGGAAGCTTCCACCATGTCTGGCAGAGCCAATCCCCGATGGCTCCAAAGGTGGACATGCCTCTGGCCAAGACTGGACAATTAGAAATGGTGGTAACACCTCTGTGATAATATATTTAAGAAGAAAGAAAAACAAAAGTTGTTGCGCAGTTTTAATTGTGGCCAGAGAAGAGCAGGGTGAGGAGAGAACTTGTGAGGAGAACAACTCTGCAGACACGAAGGTCAGTGAAGGAAGGGGAGGAGGTGCTCCAGGCACTGGAACCAAGATTCCTCTACAGGCCATGGTGAAGACCACGGTGAAGCAGCTGTGCCCCTGCAGCCCATGGAGGTCCATGAGGATGCAGAGATCCATCTGCAGCCCATGGAGGAGCCCCACAGTGGAGCAGGTGGATGCCTGAGAGGAGGCTGTAAACCCGTGGCAGACCCGAGGCGAGGGGCCCTGCTCCCATGCTGGAGCAGCCTGTCCTTGGAGGACCGTGCCCTGTGGAAGAGTGACCCACACTGCAGCATTTTGGGGAGGACTGTTTGCCCATGGGACGGACTCATCCTGCAGCAGTTCACAGGGAGCTGCTGCTCGTGAGATTGGAGCCACGTTGGAGAAGGTCACACAGAAATGTCTCCCGTGGGAGGGACCCCACGGTGCAGCAGGGGAACAACTCCTCTCCCTGAGCAGCAGGACCAGCCACAGGTGATGAACTGACCATAACCCCCCCTTCCCTCCCTCCTTGCACTGCTGGGGTAGAAGGTAGAGCTGGAGGGAGGGAGGGGTAGGGGGAAGATTTTTTAAGGGTTTATTTTACTTCTTATTATCTTGCTCTGATTTTGTTAGTAATAAATTCAATGCATGTGTCTAAGCTGAGCCTGTTTTGCCTCTTACAGTATTTGATGAGTGATCTCTTCTGGTCCTTGATTCATGAACCTTTGTTAAATTTTCTCTCCTCTGTCCAGTTTACAGAGGGGCGAGAATGAGTGGCTTTGCTGGGTGCCAGGCCTCTGACCAGCGTCAACCTACTACAAATTCACACACAAAAAAGAGCAATGATGCTGTTCATCTAGTTTTGATAGGTTGTGGACAGTTTACATAGGTCAAAAAGCAAGGCATGGATGGAACTGAAAAAAAAAATGGGGAATCAGTACAGCTGTTGTAAAGAAAACTGAATTTATCTCAACACAATGGGGATGGAGAATGACCTTTGTTTTGGATTAATGTCAGTGTCAGTCAAATGGATCAACTGGCTGTGTAAATTGCCTTCCCTGAGTTAATCAAAAGGTGTGAATTTCTTTTCAAGCCATCCATACCAGTAGTGCCTGCACCTTGATTCAAGCACATGAAATAGTATAAAGAAAAATAGTTTTCAAAAGGATATTTTGTTCATGCTTGCATTCAATCCTTTTCATTCAGGTTCATCTTGAAATTCTCAAAAGTTGTAATTTAATGCTCAGCCATCAGTGTATTTTTTTTTTCCTTCTGTCCAGCTTGGTACCAGTTTTTTATATGTATACTATAGTGTGGGAGGTAGATTAGACGCTATTCATATCTAGTAAAAATGTGTTCTTGCACAGAAATAAAGATATATTGATCACAACTTAACTGTGCATTGCTGTGCTTACATTGAAATGTCTGCAGTTGTTATTCTGTCAGCATTGTCCTACTGCAGTCACAGAACTATCCATCTCATAAAATTCAACACAAGAAGTCGCTTTGAATCAGCCAATCTCTCAATCATTCCCAATCAAGTGAACGATGTTCATAACATCATCTCAAAAAATCTTCCTCCATTCCTGCCCTGGTAGAAATAATAATTTATCTTTCACCTCTGGGTGCAATGACAATTGTGAAGAAGAATTGTTTATAGGTTATCAAGGATGCTTGAAAGACTGATCTGGTTCTAATCCTCTATGACAGGGAAGGAGGCTGTGTTGCTGTCCATGTACCATTAATATTTACATAATACTAGTCAGAAGTATTCAAGGCAAGTAAAAATGTCAAATTTAGTTTAACTTGTAGAGGTGTATGCTGGTTTGCTAGCTTCATTGCAGAGGTAGTTAATCAAGCATATCAATTTAATATCATTTAAAGGAGTACCTTATCTTAGTGGGTATCTTATTTACTAGAATATTAATTAATAATTTTCAACACAGTTGAAGAACAGGAGCCAGGAATACACACACACACACACACACACAGACACACTTTTCTACGAGTTTCTGAAACTCTTTCCTCTCCATAAAAGCAGTTGTTTTTCAACTTAATGAAATAAACTGGTTTCAAGATTAGCATGTCCTTCAGATCCTTCAGATGAGCACTGAAGATAAAAGAAATGAAGAAATGTCTCAATTGACAACCAGATGAGATATAGATGATACAATTACTTGCACATCTAGCTCTTACATATATATATATACATAAAATGTTTTAGTATTAGTAATATCTCTATTAGTAATATCTCTATCTATGTAAATATAAGGGGAAATATTATTATTATTATTACACTTATTATTAAATCAAATCCACCTTTAACTTAGGTTAGTATAATGTGGCTATTAATCATCATTCGAATTTTCCCTAACTGTGAGAAAAAATAATAAGCTATATTAAAACAAATAAAAATAGGATTAAAAATACTAAATTAAAAACTAGACACATACTTAATTGTCTACTACTATAACATTTAAGATAACAAAACAGTGAAACCATGTAGGTACAGCCCTGTAAATTTTATTCCTAGCCATTTATTCCTTTGTCCCAGCAATTTTTATGTAGTCTCATGGAGAAATATTTAAAGGTGCGAAATCTGCTACAGAGGAATAGCTATGTCTTATATATTTTTTTTTCCTTATAGAAATGTTTGTATTCCTGTATCCTTTCTAGCATAGCATGTTCAGGGCATGTTTATAGATATAATTTAGCAGCTCTTCCATGACAAGCTGCTGACCCCTGTGCTAATTACCAGTGCATTCCTCCTTCAAGTGCCCACAAACTTTCCTGAGAGTCTTGGTGGCCCAGTAACCTCTTCAGCTTCTTGGTTACATTTATAACGGTTTGACTATCCACTGTGGGAGCAAGTGGTCAGAACACAATGATGACCTTTCGTACAACTTCAGGTAAACAGAACTTTTGCTCTTATGTTCATGTTGAAAAAGATTGTGGCCTAGAGTGGTCAAACCTGGATGCATTAATCTCACAGCTGGTAGACAGAATTCACAAAAAACAGTACCTTGATGAAAATTGGCTAACAAACGGGAAAAACATACCCCTGTTCAAAGCAATCCCCAGCTGTAAGATACATTTCAAACAATATCCCCGCAATAATAATAAAATAATAATAATAATTATTATTATTATTATTGTTACGGTTGTAGTCAATAATTTGGTAATTTCTCTTTCATTTCAATCCATCCTTAAAGATAATTTCTATACATTTTTTTCAATTTCTGTCTTGAGAGGGTCAAGTTTTACTTTATGGGGTTGGGATGGGTTTTTTTGGTGGGCTTTCATTTGTTCGTGGGTTTTTTGATGCTGTCCCTTTAGTTCTGCAGAAGATGGTATTTCAGAAGGACATAAGCATATTTTTGTTTCTATTATTCTATTAATTCAATGGAATTGATTTGGTCTCAACTTCATCTACATAGGGTTATTCTACCTAAATGAAATTTAAATGCCTTAAACATGCTACATTTAATATTTCTCTTGTATGTTCTGTTCAAGATGGCTTAATTAGACTAGTCACTCTAAATGGATGAGTTAATACAACGAGTTAAAGTTTGTGTTCAATCATATTGTTTCTTGAATTTGGGAGGATGGATTCACCTTCCTCTTGGGTTCCAAAATGGTCTTAATGCCCTCACAATATTTTTTTTCCTCACATACTTGTCTTCATTTTCTGAGTTTTAGGGCTGCAGGAGGGTAGCCATCCTTCCTTTTCACTTTAGTCTTTTGCTTCAGTAAAAAGGGTGACAGAAAGTGGAGTCTCCTCTTAAAGTTTAGAGCTTTTCAGGAGACATTTATGATGTTTTCTAGAGCTTTTGCAGGTTACTATAGTCATTCTGAAATCTCACTATTGAAGAGGTTCTTCCTTCATTAGGTGCTCACTAGCATGAATAAAAACCTTGTCAAGGAGAAGTGGGAGGGGAGAGACCCCACCTCAGCAAAATAATCTGAAGTGCCAGCCTAAGGTCCCTTCATATTTTAAATTGAAATCTTTGAGTTCCTTTTGTACCTGCTTCTGGCAGACAAACAGCTGAATGCTCAGTCACCTTTTCAATTCAGCAGCTAAAATCAAGGTAATAGTCCTAAATTCTAAATGGCATTTACATGAAAATGCACATTTTTTACATGTTAAATAGGAAATACAGATGACAAAAACATTTGCCTAGATGGTTATGTTCTGATTTTCCAAAATACCATTGCAGTGCACAAGTTTCATTGCGGCTGAAAATTCTGGTGAATTGTAATTCACTTTCTAATTGGATTTTGCTCTGAAGAGCTCTGTTTTGGTGATCTTGTCATAATTTTATTTTCAAAACAATTTTTATGTAATAAAATGTAAATTCCTTAAAAGCACAGCAAGTTTTGTTGGAATGTTTTATTTTCTCACAAGACAAAAATCTAATTTAGAGTCAATCTTACTAACCAGAAAGTTAATGATTTCATAGTTGTGGAAAACCTTTAGGGATCAGTCCCTCTTTTATTCAAGACTGTTGGGCCATTGGGTATTTTAAGGTCAGTCAAAGGGATTTTTTGTCTGCTTCATACTGTAAGAATATCTCAAAATCTTGGTTTTTTGTCATTGTAGAATGGGAAAGATTTTTGGAAAGCTATGTCAAAATATATCACACGCAAAGAAAGTAATTTTCTGCTTTATTCTCTAGTGATTCAAGAGTAAATAATTGGGATTCCCCTTGGAGTGCATCACACTTCATGTGTAAGCATGGGTTCTAGGACAAGCAACACAGGTATAAATCAAAAATGTATTTGCTGACAAAGTCTTTATTGAAATTCATTGGCTTTTAGAGAGGTGCAAGAGGATTTGTGATGGCCCTTCTCTTCATGATCCAAAAATCACATCTCCATTCACACAGAGGAGGCTGCAGATTTGTTGCTCAGTTTAGCTGTGTGACATATTGCCAAGAGATTTGGACAAGACACTTCTCATAAAAAGGTTATAAAGTCATTTATTTTATTCCTTTAAGGAGTCAATTCCTCACATTAAAGAAAAGGATGTTCTTGTTATGGAGGGTAGCATGAAAGACAGCATTTTTGGTCACTTTTTGTTATATCAAATCCTATGAGGGGCCGTGAGCAGAAAATTTATGTACATTATTAGACGAAGCTCTCAAAGGTGCCCTTCAACCTTCTGCCAAAAAGAGGAAATGAGTCGTAATTTACATGCTGTTGTTTGGTAGAGGAACAAGCTTTGATCAACAGGCAGAACCTCCGAGGATCTGTGTTTGCAAGAGATTACTTAAGAGCTGCACTAAATAGTTCATTTGCTGCATGCCTTATGCCCTTATGCTTTCATACATTTTTTTTTTCTGATAGCTAGCACTTTCCTCTTCTGGGGAATGTGCTTTGGGCTTTCTGGCTGAGTGAAGAAAGCAGTAATGGAGTGGCACAGTATGGATGCAGGTCTCTGCCTGACATTTGCCAGCATAATGCAGCTGAGGAGTGGGCCACAAGTGACACAGCTCCACATCAGCCTGGCAGCTCTGCCCAGGGGTGAGGGGAATGAACCTTCGCGAGGAGCTCAGCCCTAGATAATGCTTCACTTTTCTGTCAAGGTTTGATGTGAATGCATAACACATATTGTCTTTCACCTATTATTTCTCTGAGGCTGAGTGCTACTGCTAACAGTAAAATTTCACAGGCTTACTTTAGCAGAATATTAATAGGAACTTCCTAAATCTTTGCACATATACATGCAAGGAGAAGCTGCCTTTGGTACTGAGAGAGATTTCAAACATTTACTTTCTGTCGAGCTTTATGCATATACGTGCATGTGAAAGGTCAGAGATGGTCGTTCTATCATTTGGGATGAACACAGCTGAATTGAAATGTCACAGCAGTCGTACCTGGCAATTTAAAAGCTTTGGAGTGTTGCAAACCTCCTGCCAAGCAAATAAAAATCAACTCTCTGACTGTACAAATTTACATGATTACAGATAATATATTTTACATCATGCTTGTGGAGTTTCTGAGCACCAGTAGGCACAGGCAGCTTTTGGAGTTGATTGGAGTTGAGAAGCTTGCTGTGCAGCCCTGGAGCAGAGAAGCAGGCTGCTCATAGCAGACCATGGAAGGCATCAGTCAACCTGATATGTGGCTGATAGATGTTAGCCCTTTTAGACCTCTCAGACATTAGGAAGGAATTCTGTAGAGGAAGTCAGGGGATGTTACAGTGTAATAAAAGAACATGAAGAAAATTAATTTTAAATAATTGAAGAAAAGGCAGCGTCTCTGTAGGAAGGGCTATACTAAAAAGAGACATAATCTCTTTGTCAAATGCTTATATATGATCATTTCAGCACTTTCCTTGCTGACAATGAATACTGTGCAGGACCTTTCTGACTCAGGGGAAGGGGACCTGCTGGAACATGTGTAGGTGCTCCTTCCCTCAGAGAACACCTTGCTGAAGGATGTAAAGCTTAGTTCAGATGGGATGAGGAAGGTGGAGGTGGACACCTTATCCATGGAAATGGAAAGTGCCTGTTAATGAAAATCAATCCAAATATATGAAGATTCCACAAGATAATTTTTAATTTTAATTTTATGTTTGTGGAAGGAAAATTAAATCAAAAGGGTAAGAACAAACAACTTGGATTCCATCTTTTCACCTGAGATTCATCCTGAGAAGAAAAGAAATTGAGGTTAATTTATTTAGTGTATGGAGTGAATGCAAACCATAATGAAACTCATATCCACGTGGATTTGGAAAGTGTACTCCTGACTACTTCTATAGTCATTAGAAGTTTTTCTCAAACAATCCTCCAGAAGTGATAATAGCCATAAGGGTCTGTGTAAGTTCTGTAGAAATTTTTTTGAAAACTACAGAATTTAATATTGTGGGATAATTAATACTACTTAATATGAATTTGAATGAAGCGAGAGGTTTATGAGGCAGAAAAGCTTTTCTATGTCATTTAATATAGTTAAGATAGTTTTTTATTGTCTAATGAAATTCTACAAATTAAAATCTACAAATTACTTTTAAAAGTTTGCATATTTTGCTTCTCTAGTGAAGGTAGATATTATTTGTTTGGGAAAAAACAACTACTATAAAAAAATATGCTGTTTTCAACCTGCCCACTCTTAACATACATTCTGCTTATCAAATATAAAATTAGTTTGTATCTTGTACATCATCCCCTAAGTGGGTGCTTCATAGCATCAGTGCATCTGAACATATGTTGTTTAATGACCTGTAGCTGTCCTGATTTTCAGCATAACTGTATTTTATATTTATATTTGAAAACAGTATCTGGTTGACAACGGGCACAAAATATCCATAAGAACCCAGTAGACAGGATGGTCAGACTCTTAGGAATCTAATAAGCCTTTCCTCAAGCATTCCTTTTATTTGTTTGCGTAACTATTTAGGACAATACCTAGTTCTTCCTCTTCTCCTTTCACAGTGAAGCTCTAACTTTAGCTGTTGACACTGCAGTGATAGTTTTTTCTAGCAGATAGATAAGAGTTTGGAAGAAGACAGTTTTATTCCCTGTGACTGCCTTCAGAGGCATAGGACATAACCTCTCAGCACCTAGATTAAAGGTCCTCTGAGAAAAAAGAGATCAAGCAATTCACCCACTCTAAGCAACCCTCTCAGGGAAAGAAAGAACATTTCAGTGCTCTCAGCTGTTGCCAAGATCCCAGTAACCTGAATGCAGCTTTTGTCTTTAGCACTCATCAAAGCTTCAGAGAAGATGGAAAGGATTTTGAAGTTCCTAATTTCATGAGGGAATGAAGGTAATAAATTCATAGATCATTTGAGTGACGGGATAAAGACAACTGTCAGGGGAAAGCTGGGGATAAAAATGACATGAGTTTCGTATGTTGTTTGTCCTTTAATAATAGTCAGGAAATAGCATAAAAATGCCTTGCTGGTGGGGTCCACTTAGAGACCAGAGACATCATGGGGAAAGGATTTGGAAAATCTAAGAAAAGCTCTTCTTGCTGAAGGACCAGCTGCAGTGTTAGCGTTACTGTGGCTGTGGATAAGAGCAAAGAGGGGAAAACAAGAAGAAAAGTTTCTGTGGAGTAGCCCACTAAATGCAGTCTGCTTTACAGACAGGAAGAGATGAGCTGAGATATGGTCCATCTCTGCCAAGAAATCTGCTCTTGGTATGTTTGGTAGTGGTGATGGCACAAGTGTCCAGGTTACAGATGATGCCTTTACAGATGAGAGAATGGAGGTAAAGCAAAGCATGTCAGTATTTAAACAATTATTGTTATATATGTGCACCAATTTCCCCCACCAAAATGCCAGTCACCCTTCTTACTTGTCCCAGCAAACCTAAAATAAACATGGAGACAGAAAACCACAAAACATTATTCTTGAGCATTTTTGTTTTGGAAACATAAAAGCAAGAAAGTAAATGATACTCTGGGGCAGCAGACCTCACCCTTACAGCAAAATGAGAAGTTTAGGTGCTCTGAGGTTGAAAAAAGAGCTGTGTACATAACAACTGCAAGGCAGATATATTTATGTGTTTAATTGTAAAGAACAGAAAGATACAAAGATAATTACCCTCTAAATTTGGTAAGGAAAATTAAGAGATATTTGCTACTCTGACTGCTCTGAATAGAGAAAGTGTAATCTTAGATTTGGATATAATTTTTACAAAGTCTGCTTTGGATTCCATAACTAATCAGGACAACTGGTTGTCCTATTAAGCTTCAGAAAGCAGGAAAACACAGGGCTGCTGACAGACAGTCAGGCACCTGCCGGTTAGCGTGGAGGAACTGAACCAGTGGGTGCTTTCTTGTCTCCTTCACTTTGAGTGTACTGTGACAGATGGCATTTGGAATTGATTGGCGTATCTTGGAGGGTTTGCACTAATTTAAATTATCCTTCAGATTTATCTTATAAAAAATTGAAGTAAATGGTGTGACTCGGTGAATCAACTCACTGAGAAAGAAAGAAGAAAACTCACTTTGAAAAATTCTGAAAATCTAACTGAGAAAACCTTCTGAAAATCTGAGAGTCTAAAGGGCTGAATTAGAGTGTCATCTAAAGATCCGTGCACTACAGCTTGGGACAAGTTGTGTAGCATTTTCAGTTTGCAGACTTACAAGGTGACTGTATCAGAAGTCCTTCAGATGACTATCGAAGACAAATGGTCTCTTTAAGCAAATCTATATTCAGAAAAAAGAGGGTAGTATACAGTACATAAAGATATTTCTTCTTGATCAAAATTTGCCTGAAATGATTAATTTAAATAAACCACAGATGAGGGAGAGCATTGCATAGCATTCATCTATTTGTATTAAGTTTTTATTTCTCTGGGATTAACATTTTGCACAACATTTTGCGCTTGTATTTTACCATAAGCCAGTCTGGCTCATATTGAAACAGGTGCTGTAGATTTGCTCTTGCTGCTGGTTTATCAGAAAGGAAAGCTCACTCATCCAGGAGGTCACAAGATCATTTTAGAAGTCAAGGAGAAGGAATCAGGATGAAGCCTTATTACAGCTGGTAATTAGAAGCAGTGACAGCAGCAGAAAGCTGCTTCATCGGCTCCTAAACTCAAGGACTACACTTGGGAGAATAAAATGTAAGTGCTTGTCAGGGATATCAGCAAATTTGCTCTATTCCTGCAGGGGTCTCACAATGCAGATCCAGTGCTGTCCCAGCAAGGGTCCTGGCACCATCCCAGCCCTGCCACTGGCAACCCTCCCCTGCTGTCAGCGCTGCAAGGCAGGTCACCGCCTCCTCTCCTCCTGCTCTCGGCTGCCAGCAGCAAAGGGACAATATTGCTCGGCCCAGTGCCAGTTGCCTGGTGTGACAGCATTGGATCAGCTCCTCACCTGACATAAGTCAGGCAGAAGGAAAGTAGACAATGTTCTGAAAGGTGAGAAGAATCAAGAAGAAGGTGACAGCAACCTGGCGAAGTGTCCAAATTGGGAGAGGAGGGAGAGGGAGTTGAATCTGGGAGGGTCACCTTGAGGCAGAGCGCCCACTTCTCACAGCACAGTGAGAGGTGGTTATTTGTCTTTTGTGAGGACTGTACTTGGCCCAGAGAAAGCAAGAGAGAGATTGATTTTCAAAATATACAATTTGTTGGTAATTAAGCATTTTATAAAGCAAATATTACCCCTTTAAAGTAGATTTCATGTTCACAGGAAAGCAAAGTTGATGATTTTATCAGCATTCTGCTATAATATCTCTGCTGCAAACATTCTCCTAAAGCCATGGAGATGATCCTAAACTGAACTTTCTACTCAACACTTTCATCTTTTAGGATCTTCTTGACAGACAGACTGCCAGTTGTCAGAGTGTCTGTCAACTGTGAAAGCTAGCAGCATATGCTGAAACAAGCTGGTAAGGGCAGGGTAAGAGAGATGACTTCTCTGTTTATAAAACAGGAGCTCAGTAAAGTGACTACAGCAACTCTCAGGAGGAGCAGATGCAGCTGAAGGTATGAAAACAAAGCAATCTGAAGTACTGAAGGGAAATTCATTTAATGCACAAAGCAAATCGTCCTAATTTATCTTTAGAACTAAAAAGTGCTCTGTTTTCTGTCTGATGATTCACTGCTATTACGCACATTATTGTTTACGACTAATGATTACTTAGCCTATCACTCTGTCAGGTTTCTGCAGTGCAGATCATATTATCAATGCTTAATGGGTGTTACTGCTCAGAAGAGGGATTTACACTTTCAGTGTTTGCAGCCTGGTATGTCAGAAAGAAAAGCAAAGCAGCCTTGATATTACTGAAGAGACCTGTACATCTAATGAACCACCTAATGCTCTTCAGAACAGAAAATTTCAAGACTTGAAACACTCTCAGAACCCTTCAAAACTTTCTCTCTGGTCATTTCTGTGCACCCTTTTCCCACACACAGATCTCTTCAACAGATGGTTTTATCTAAACTGTCTTTTTAAAACTGGGTAAGATCAAAAGAAGTGAGACGCATGGCCTGTCTCCACTGATCTCCTTTGGCAAACAGGTTATCATCTCCATTTTTTGCAATATTTGGAATATCTTGTGCTCCAGGATTAATTTAGGCAACATCTAGATGGACCTATGTCCTTGAGTTATTCAGGACATAGAGTCCTAATACCCCCTCCTTGTAGTCACTCACCAGTTTTATTTGCCCTTGGACTGAAGCATTCAGACCTGCCTCTGCAAAGTGGGGAAAATGTAGAAGTGATCCCAGCAGTGATATAGAATCACAGAATGATTTGGGTTGGAAGGGACCTGAAGGACCATCTAGCTCAATGCCCCCTGCCTTGGGCAGGAGCACCTTCCACTAGACCATCCATGCTAAAAGCTCCATCCAACCTGGCCTTGAACTCTTCCAGATATGGGGCATGCATAGCTTCTCTGGGCAAGCTGTTCCAGTGTCTTGCAGTCCTCACAGTAAAGAATTTCTTCCTTATATCTAATTTAGATCTACTCTCTTTCATCGTAAACCCGTTCTCCCTTGCCTCCTCTCTACCTGCCCTTGTAAAAGTGAATCCTCAGCTCTCTTGTAGCCCTTTTAGATATTGGAAGGCTGCTATAATGTCTCCTTGGAGTCTTTTGCTCTGCAGGATGAACAGCTCCAACTTTTGTAGCTTGTCTTGAGAGGAGAGGTGCTCCAGAGGGCTGGAGCATCTCTAATACAAATTCAAAGGTTATGTGGAGCTAATCTGTGATAACATCTGCAGGCCAGGTAGGGCATTTCTGCTGCAAAGAACATTAATGTCTTGACCCTATAAGTAAATACATGCCAGGTGTCTCCATTTGTGCGCTCAGGTTAGAACAAAGAGTTTATCATGCAGCACTAGGAATATAGCCCCAAACTCGTCTATCAGGCAGCTTGTACATCTTCATGATAAAGCTGTCATGGAGACTTTGAAATATTGAAATGAAGCAATGCCTGCTTGGGTTATCGAAATTCCCCCAAGAAACGGGAAATCCTGCCTCCTTTCCTGGAGCAGAAGCTCAGTAATCATTGTAACTCCTTATTACCTGGAAGCATATAACCAGCAAAGGGTTACAGATCTAACAACATCAAAAGACAGTTTACAGCTATATGCTTGAAGAGGCTTATCAAGGCATGCTTAACAGAAAGTTTTCAAATCCACTGCATTTGGGAATTTATCATTAGACAGCAGTGTCAAATTTTAATGAGTGAAATTACTTAATGCATGTACAGTGCTTGGAAGATATGAAATGTTATTTAAATCAGGGGAAGTCAAATCAAGGTAAGAAATGCAGGCTGAGAAATGGGGAAAGAAATATCTTTATGTAATGATACATTGGCTTCATGTCCAGTGAAATTCCTTGATCAGTGGAGAGTCCTCTATCACCTTTTGGTAGGAATAGTCTCATATTGCTGTTGTTAACTTTGTACTGAAAAACAAAGCATCAGCTTTTTTTTTGTAGATTGCATAATTTCTGTTCCATTTTATAAAAAAAAAAAAAGCTTCTTCTGCTTTTCTTTTGTAATTCATGTTTCACTACGGGAACTTTGGCAAAATGATGTGACATTATGAAAAAGTCAGCTAGAATTTCAGGTGATTATTATCTCAGTTATAATACTGACTTCTGCAGCTTTTTTTTAAATTAGTCTGTTAAGGGAAACACATATTTGGGGATTAAATGATGCTTGGAATAAAAAATTGAATTTGCAATTAAAGACAACTGATAAATCTTAAGAACAAAGTGGATAAAAAATGTTTTTTAAATAAAAATGTGAAAAAAATCATTTTTGGTTGAATTTTCATTTTTTATGAAGTTTGGCAACACAAAGACCTGGTGAAAATTCTGGAAAATATGTTTTAATTTTATTCAATAAATTTTGCTTTTATAAAAGCAGATGTATTTTACCAATACAAAACTGATTGGCTCATAAGTTGTCTTTTTTAGTATTTGTAATGGAAACTCTTAGTCATCATGGCTGTCCTGGTGTAGAGCTCATGAAAATTCTTCTTAACATGAGAAGCTAAATTACAGAATTTCCAGAGCTCTTCCAGTCAACATCTCTGATTTTAAGATACTCAGTCTTCGACTTAAAATCACAAATAAATACAAATGCATGCCAGATGTCAAGGCATCCACGCAGATAGTCCAAGAATGTTCCTTGGTGCTGCAGATAAGGTGCTTTATCTATTGGTCTTGCTAAAAGTAGCAATGCATAAATGCCCTCAAAGATAGTGGGAGATTTGTGCTCTGCCTTGTGGAAAAAATATATACATGGTGGCCAATTTTTTTTTTTTTTTTAATATATTTTTGACCTCTCAAGCACTTTCCTACAGAGACAAGCATAAGCTTCACCAAAGAAAACAGAGGCCTTCTGGCAGTCAGTTGTTTATTCTTCAGTTATCTTCCTTTGACCCTTTAGTGTTTCTAGATCCTGAAGCCAAAGGAGATTATAGTTACTGAGTTCTGTTATTATTATCTGAGGGAAGGAGAATGCATTGTGCACAAACGATAACAACTAATGTACATTCATTGTAAGTATGTGAATCTTTCAGCAGTGTGCTTCTATTGTGCTAGTGGAAGTGAATATATCTAAATTGAAGCTGGAAACATCCCCTTTATATTTGTTTAGGTAAGATTAGAACCAGAAGATGTTACTTTTATCAATCCCATACCACTTGTGATGGTATGATCCTGGCTGGGCGCCAAATTCCCACCAAAGCAACTATCAATCACCTCCTCAGCTGGACAGGGGAAAGAAAATATAATGAAAGGCTCATTGGTTGAGATAAGGACAGGGAGAGATGGAAGGATTCTTCCACTGCTCCAGTGTGGGATCTCTCCCACAGGAAACAGTCCTCCACAAACTTTTCCAACATTAGTCCTTCCCATGTACTGCAGTTCTTCATCACCTGCTCTAGTGTGGGTTCCTCCCATGGGATGCAGTCCTTCAGGAACAGGCTGCTCCAGTGTGGATCCACCATGGGCTCACAAGTCCTGCTAGCACACCTGCTCCAATGCAGTCTCCTCTCTCCATGGGCAATATATCCTGCAAGGAGCCCTCTTTACTGTGGACTTCCCATGGCATCACAGCCTCCTTTGGGCTTCCACCAGCTCCAGTATGGGGTCCTCAATGGGCTACAGATGAATCTGTTCCACAATGGACTTCCAGAGGCTACAGGGGCACAGCTGCCTCACCATGATCTTCACCACAGGCTCCAGGGAAATGTCTGCTACAGCACCTGGAGGACCTCCTTCCCCGCCTTTACTGACCCTGATGTCTGCAAACTTTTGTCTCTCACATATTCTCACTCCTCTCTCTGGCTGCAGTTGCTGCTGGTTTTTGGCCCTTCTTAAGTACATTAGGCCAGAGGTGCTACTACCATCACTGATGGGCTCAGCCGTGGCCAGTGGCAGGTTTGTCTTGGAGCCAGCTGGTATTGGCTTCATCAGGCATGGGGGGACCTTCCAGTAGCTTCTCAAAGAAGCCACCCTTTTATCCCCTCACTATCAAAACCTGGGCACACAAATCCAATACACTACTCTGTAATACTGGGAAAACTACAAACACAAACTAATTATGCAGGGACTACATGGGCCACAACTGTGCTGGAGAATATATTGAGACAGTAGTGAATACAGCAAAAAAAAAGTTATGCTCAAAGGGACTAGCAGGTGCTGCTGTGCTGTGGCGTATGCTCTGTGCAGACCCTGCAGGGCAATTTGGAGTCCTGCTCAGGGTGTCTGTAGGGAACAGAGAGAGTTTGGCAGTGGAAAATGCTCACTTACTGATGCCATTCAGAGTTTTTATGCCATTCAGTGCCTTAATGCCTAGTCGATGTTGCAGGACAATGACTATTTTCTCTTTGACTTCACCCCAGATCATATGGTGATAACAGGGCAGAAATCAGTCCTTTCTTTTTATGGCATTAGTCCTGGAAAAGACTATGGTTGTCACTTTTTTTTTATTGTAGCCTAACAGACAAACCACTGATCCAGCAGGCTGCCCATATGTTGCCTTTAAAATCTTCCTATAGCTTTACACATTGCCAGGCTAGAAGGGAAGAGATGGGAGGTACATTCTACATATTTAGTTGAAACTATTCCACTCAACAGTAATATGGGGACACAGAAAAGCAGTCACAATGAGCCTATGGATTTACAGCCAACACCAACCACCTCCCACCTGAAGGGAGAGAAGCCCTGGAAGCTCCCGCCATCAAGATTTATAATGTACTTTACATTGAAACACATATTAAATAAGTGCATAAATAGCTCTTCAGTCATGCTGAAGGGGTCCAGAATAGAGCTCATTACATGATTTCAAAGATATTGGGAAAATTGCCAAGGGAAGCCAGTGTAATATCTCGCTGCAGTAGATCTGCTTACACTGTGCACAAAAGCCACAGACATTACTTTTTTCTTATGTGAGCACCAAAACCATTCTTTTCAATATAGCAATATTGATCCTACCTTTGGGAATGGCTGGGCAAGCTGCATTAAGGGAGCTGTACTGCTTGGAAATACTGATAACTTATTTCTTAGGTTCATGCTGTTAAATGAGATGAAGTAAAGCCTATTGTAGGTTGCTAAGGAGGAGCTTACCAGCAAAAGGTTGACAGAAGCAGCACTATTTCCTGTCTGATTTTAATGTAAAAAGTCAGAAAAGCTGAAATATAACAGAATGAAACAGGTATGGGTGTAACATACACAGCAACATTTGAAAAGCACTAAAACCCCACTGAATACAAAAAAATTTCAAGCTGTTCTTTCAGCAAGTGACAGTGCTGATCTTTTCTGAACTGCTTCAGTTGTTGCACATGTTGTCCACCCTGTGCATTGCACAGTATGCAGGTTTGGTGAAGGATGAAGGAAACTAGCGTGTTGCTAAATCCTCTGTCCAGCTCCGATCTTATGAAGGTGGACAGTGGGTTTGGTTATTGAATCAATTGTATCTTCTGGATCTAACCCCCCTTTGCCTCCCAAATAAAACCAATAACAAGACATTCAGTTGTTAGATGAAAGGGAAAATCCACTATTGCATGTATCATCCAGGTTAGCGAGGAGCAGAGCACCGGAGCTAGAGCTCAGCTAAGAGGATGGCTCTAGTATTGTGTGCCAGCAGCTTCACCACTGAAATGCAGAAGACCCAAATCCCCATTTGTAATGACATTAAGGAGTCCTCTCAGAAAGATGATGAGCAGGAAAGCTCTGAGTGAGATGACAGGAAAAAATATTTATCTCCCAACTCTACAAATAACCTGGTCCTCATGAAGCAAACCTGTTTAGCTACGAACAAAAGTAGATGAGAGTAAATTCACTCTCAGTGAACTTACTTATGATTCTTTTTACAATTAGCTGGTCACTCAGTCCCTTCCCACTTGGAACATTACAATTAAATATTACACTATAAATTTGACTGGGTAAAAAAAAAAGGATGAGTATAATATACTAATGCCCAAGAAATGTTAAAAACCTGAGAGATAAATATTTGCTTTTGTAAGAAAGCACCTTAAAGAAAAGAAAAAAAAACCTTAATCCATTACACTCTCAGACATTGGGCCATAATATAGGCATAGAAAGCTCTTGTCTATTACTCCTAGGAAATCAGCTAGAAATGTGTTTGGTCCAGAGTGGCTAGATTTAATCCTGAATTTTTTTGACACTGAGATTAACACAGTTGGTTAGAGCATGCCAAGGTCATAGATTCCATCCCTCTATGGGCCATTCACTTAAGAGCTGGACCTGATTATCCTTGTGTGTCCCTTCCTCAGAATATTCTGTGACCACAATGGGTTTTATTAAAAGTAGTGAAAAAAAATCTCTGCTCACCCTCAAGGACAGTTGGGGTGGGGTACTACTACCAATATCTGCTGCATCAAGCTGGGTCATCCCAGCAGGTATTCTATAAATTTAATTTGGATCCCTAGTTTATGGCAAAGAACTTGCTCAAATATATTCTGATCGCCTACTGCTTCCCTAAAGTAATCCATCAGAAAAGTATACAAAATGAAACTGCTCTGAAATTCAGAGGTTTTCTTTTTAAAAAAAGGTTTTGTGATAGTAATGCTGGTAAGTTACGTATCTGCATTAAAGATTTGAATAAATGATTCATGTAATTAACTGCATATTCAAATGCACATTCTAGCTTCTAAAGAATGAAAGAGATGGAAAATGTGTATATACTAATATTAATTAATTAGCCAAGCAATGTTAATTAGGCAACTATATAATTAGGTTTGGGAAAAGGAGGTTTCTTTTGCAATATTTGTTCATTTATTCTTCCTTCAAGCCCAAATCTATGTTAAGTACAAGATCTCAGCTTACTTGATGTATGTGTTTCAGGGAACTTGATAGGAAATTGTCAGAATTTCCAGTGTGACAGAAAAGTATATTCTCTGAGATACTTATGTTAATACCATAATACAATTTTCTCAACCTGTCGTCTTTTTGTAAAAATAAAGTCCTCTATTTCCCTAGAGAACTGTAGAATATCTGAAAGAACATGCGTGACTGAATAATTAATTATATGTTTGATATAAAAATGTGAAAATGATTGCTTTCAATTTTGAATATAGTAATATAATGTAAGTTTTTGTCAATTATATTCAGAGCTACTAAGAGTTTCCAAATCATGAACAGTAATAATCAAATAAAGCTGGTGATTACTCCTTAACTGTTATATTATGCCCCCATTCCCAAGAAATTAGTTTTATAAGATAACTGCATAAAGACTTTCAGAAATGTCAACAAGCTAGGGATTCAAATTGTTGAAATTAGTTTGCATTATTAAGTTGATAACCTTTGTCTGTCTTTTTATGATTCTGTCTTTATCTTTGTACTTCATCAGTTCCTTTTATCTTCTCCTTTGCATTCACCATCTCTCGTTAGTAAATCTAACCATAGAGAATAATAGATGCTTACATCCAAAGCTGACAGTATTATTGCTGTAATGATCTTTAAAAGACAAAGGGAAGACAATAAAGAATGCAACAATTAGTTCACTTAGCTCTTCAGAAGGATAGCATCTCTCTCCTGTTCTCACTTTGTTACCTATTCATCTCTACCTATAGTAAATTTTTCAAGCTGTTGTCATTCCTAGAGAACTGGCAGAAACTATTTTCCTGGCATGCCTATTTTCTCAGTTGGGTTTTATTCTAAAATAAATGCATTTCTACTCTTTGCAGAGCTTTACTTTGTCTGAATCTTGCTTCTGTCTAGGAGCCAGGAAATCTATTACTATTTCATGAGTGAGGTAACAAATTACTTTCAGCATTCTTCCTCAAAAGCCATTTTACTTTTAAAATTATCTCTTCTTTCTTGTACTTGGAAAAGTAAAAACTTCTCATCACTGCTGTGGTGTGGTTTTTGCTTTAAGTTTGTGTTTGCCCACTGTTCTCCTCCCTAATCTTCTCCCCTCCCGAGTTACCCATCTCCCCAAGCCCTTCCTTAACTTCCTGCCTCCCACGCTGTCAATCCTCCCTATCCCTACTCCTTTTTCCAGAGTGTTCCTTGTCTATCTTGTAGTATTCGATACCCCATTTGTTTCTTTGTATTATCCCCCTCCCCTGCTCTCCCTGATAGGTTTATAGAATGTTAGTCCTGCTCTAGATTCCTCCCCTGCCATGCCCTCATTGGTTGGTTGCCCTATACCACTCCCCCGTAAAAACCTCTGCAGACCCCCTGGGCTTTGTCTTGGGGTCCCAGGTCTTGGACCTACTAAACCACCCAGTTCTACCCCAAGCCCCGTGTCATCGTTATCTGTTCCTGTGCTGGACCAAGCGATAACTGGGAATAGCAGAGCTCACGGGGGGAAGGTCGCGCCCCTGCTATCACTGCCCAGCACGATACAGTGCACTGCGACACATCATGTTTTATTAGCATTTAAGGGAAGTCCTCTGAACTAGCCCAGACTACATGTTGCTGTGACCAGGAGCATCAAGGAAGGAGAGCTGGAAAGGAATCACTTGCAATTAGAATCATAAAATCATAGAATACTCTGAGTTGGAACTCACAAGGATCTTTGAAATCCAACTCCTGGTCCTGCACACAACAGTGCCAAGAACACACATCATGTGCCTGAGAGTGTTGTCCAAATGCTTCTTGAACTCTGTCAGGCACGGTGCCGTGATAATTTCTCTGGGGAGCCTCTTCCAAAGCCCAGACCCTGTGGGTGAAAAACTATTCCCTAATATGTAACCAAAACCCTCTCTGATGCAACTTCAGATCATTCCCTCAGGTCCTGTCACTGGTCACCAGAGAGAGGAGATCAGTGCCTGCCCTTTTTGTGCTCCTCTAGAATAAGTTGCAGACTGCAATGAGGTCTCCCCTTAGTCTCCACTTCTCCAGGCTGAGCAGACCAAATGCCCTCAGCCACTCCTCAAGAAGCTTCTCCTCAAGTCCCCTCACCATATTTGTTGCCCTCCTTTGGCTCCTCTTTAATGGCTTTATATCTATATTATGTTGTGGAACCCAAAAGTGCCCCCAGCACTCGAGCTGAGGCTGCCCCAGCTCAGAGCAGAGTGGGATAATCCCCTCCTTTGCCTGGCTGGCCATGGTGTGCCTGATACACCCCAGGACAGGGTTGGCCCTCCTGGCTGCCTTGGCCCTCCTGCCAGGGTACTGCTGACTCGTGTTTAACTTGATCAGGACCCCCAGGTCCCTTTCCACAGTGCTGCTCTCTGGCATCTCATTCCCCAGCCTGTTTGTACATCCAGGGCTGCCCATCCACGTGAAGAATCTGGCATTTGTCTTTGTTAAACTTTGTATGGCTGGTGATAGTTTAGCCTTCAAATTTGTCAAGCCCTATCCGCAGGGCCCTTCTGCAGGCCCCCTCTGCCTTCAAGGAAGTCAGCAGCTCCTCCCAATTTATTATCATAGTCAAACTTAGTATTCCTTCCAGTCCTGTGTCCAGTCATTTTGGAAGATGTTGAAGGGAACTGGGCATAAAATGGAGCCCTGCAGAGCCCCGCTAATGTGCATCCACCAGCCCAATATAATGCCATTTATTATAACCCTTTGTGCCTGTCCCATGAGCCAGTTGCTTACCCATTGCGTTAATCCAGGTGCTTGCTGTCCACTATAAGAAGCTTTGCTGAAACCCAAAAAGATTACATCAGCTGGCTTCCCTTGTATGTGGTCACTTCTTTCATGGGTGCTCCTCCTGTATGGCTAGTATTTAGAGTGCATGCCGTGGAAGTTTGGTGAGCTGGTAGGAGGGGTCAAGGATTTTGGACTTCTACCATTCAAAGTGCTTTAGCTGACTATACAGGTCATTCTTAATTGTCTTAGTATATGGAAATCAATGCAGGCTCATAAGATTATTCTTAAAATAGAAACGCTTTAAAAAAGTAAAAATGTGAATTAATGATCCCTAATATGAGAAGATAACTAATTTTGAAAAGGAGTGGTTTCTCAGTGCATAATTTGGCTGATAACAAGCAAATGATGAAAACCAGGAGAGGTTAAAGCAGTATAACTCAAGAATTAGAAGAGCTGAACCAGCTAGTGTTTGTTATCAGTGGGTGCCCCCTTCTGTCTCACTGTGAGACCCCTGTTTTGACCTTGTCTTCTGTCTACATACATATATAACTCAGTCCTTACTTTAGATCTATGACAAGGTCAGTTTAAGAGCAGATTAGAGGTAGGGCAAACTCTGGCTCCTAGATCAAGTACCTTCTGATCATAGGTACAAAATAGCTGCAAACTACCTGGCTTTTTGGCTCTTGTCTTTCAGGAGTATCCAGAATACCTGCTTGCCTTACATGAGATCACTGCAAACAAATGCCTTTGCTGAGCTCCAAACCAGCTGTCTCATTTTTGTGCATAACTACAAAATGACACATTTGCAGAGGGAAGTGACTTGTTTGTCCAGAAGAGAATGGGACCCCTGTCAATACATGCTGGGACCATTCTTTCAGAGACAGCTTTGCAGCTGGAGTATTGCCCGACAGCAGTATGATGAAAAAGACTGATGCTGGCTCAGTCAATTAAACCAGCAGACAGCTCTTAATCTTAAACCAGCATGCGTTCAAATAAGCTGAGCTTCTGCATACAGCTCAGCAGAGTTGGCTTCTATTTTGCAGGACTACATGACATTCAGGTAGACGGTTATCAGGGGCATGAAGGGGCATTTCAGATCCTGCCCAGTCTTCCCTGGGGCTTCCCCTCTCCTCCACCAGTGAGGAGAGCTGTGATCTTCATTTCGGCTAAGCCTTAATTCTCTCCCTGAACTGTCTTGTAGATGTTCCCATCTCTGGTCCTACCTCCCAGCTGGACCTCCGACCTATCCTATAGATATCTTCCCTCCTGGATGGGATGGCCCATTGGTTCTTGGCCCATTGGATACGACTCTATCTGCCTGACAGATTCTGTACTCACATTGCTGCTTTCTCTTTAATCCTGTTTCTGGCCTGGTCTTGTTCAGCTCCTGACAGGAGCACCTGGATGGACCATGGATCAGGCTCAGTGCTTGCCATTTCAGGGGGCTGCCAAAGCAGCCTGTGACCAGAAGCTGGTCCTACCTTCAGAGAAAGAACAACACACTTTGGGATATGCTTAGGTTCTTTTGCACAGAAAAGTCTTCATTGATCCAGGGTCTGAATAAAAAAAAAGTGATCTCTTTTATCAGCCTTTTTAAAGCATGACTCAGTTTTCTGCCCAGCAGGGAAGGATCTTCTGTGGATATCTGATATGGCAGAACCCACAGAGCAGATTTGAACTTGCTGCTGACTGTCCAAGGTGGAGTTGACAATGCAGCTCTATGTACTGTGCTGATGAACTATCCCTTTGTCAGCAGGTGGGCCTTACTAAACTGTTACCTGGGTGGAGGTTACACAAAGCAAAAGAACAGCCCCTCCTTGACTTCAAAATTTAGAGAGCTGAAATCCAAGCTCAGCCTTTCTGGGTTTGGATCACCTTTTTGGTACGTTAGCCCAAGGAGTCAAAGGATAGTTACTTCACTCTCTTTGGCTGAAGTGTTGGTAGTCTCACTGTCAAATGTATGCATAGTCATTTGATGGAAAAGGGTTATATTTGGAGAAAGTATTTGATTAAATGTTTGATTTTATATAGCTATATAAAAATACTAAAATCTTAAGTTTCAGGCAGTTCATTGTTTGCAGGTATAGTAGCTAATTACCAAGTTACTCAGATATAGTTATACATGTAATCTGAAAGGAAAATTATTTGACACTTTGACATTTCTGTGGCTTGATTTGTACTTTGCACATAAAGCAGACATATCCACCAAATTTAATGTTGTAAGATATTTGTGTTATAAGAAAGTATTTAATTTTTAATGAAGACTTTAAAAATTCCTCTATGGAAATAATGCATGAATATAACTGAAAGCCCTGTGAGGTTTTAATCTCTAAATACTTGAATAGAGTATAATACATATACTAGGAATGTTAGGGTAATTTCCTAGTACATCTTTTATATATCCTGTTTAGGGGAATATACTCTGTTTGACAAGTCAAAAGATGTGCTGGTGAGGGAGTCAACATGCATTTAGATTCAAACTGCTGTGTTCAGTGCTCTCTCTTGCCCTGTGGGTGTTCAGAAGCTGTGCTTATTGTGGCAGAAGGCAGAAGAATGAAAGTCATAAATCACTTGGTAATTGTCATTAGTGCCTGTAAAAATTCGGCTTTCTTATTAGCATTGGACATTATAGTCAGAAAAAAAGGAATTACTGTATGAATTCTATGAACTATGTTCCTTGTAATTGTTTGAGTTTGCTGTAACAAACTCCTAGAAAGGTTTTGCCTTGTGATAATTAGAAACCATAGCAGAACCTCTGCCCTATTAAGCCAGTTGACATTTGCTGTCAAGGAACTTATCATCCACACAGCTCAAATTTTTCTCATATAAAATTGCAAAACCTTCAAAGTAGATTTTGTACAGGTTAAACTCTGCCTGCCAAATATTTGCTACTGTGCAACAGGGTAAAATATGCTTGAAACCAGGGAGAATAAGCAACTGAGAACATGACCTGCTTTAAAATTTAAAATATTTTGTGAAATCTAGCCTTTTAATTTTATCTACTTTTTTATTCTTTTTCTCTCAGATTCTAGGGAAATAAGTACACAAAGCCTAAGAGGGGATATTTCTGTTTGGTAAGGAGAAAATTGACTAGGGAACTCAACTTTCAAGAGATTAAAAAGATATTAGAAATGTTTATGAAAAATGTCTATGACTTTATCATAAGAGGTCAGAAACTGTGCCAAAAAACATCTCTACAGTTTGAGGTAAGATGAGATATTTTGGCTTGATTTTAGAATCTTGTTCTGAATTTTTTCTTTTTAATGGATTACCAAATTCAGATTAGAATGGTTAAGATAGGTGCACTGAGTAGCCAAAGCCATTTCTAACCATTAAAAAGTAGGAGACTAAGACTGGTTATTTTTTAGCAATCATTTTTATGGTTAACTTCTATTCAAACATGAAACAGACACATGCCTTCTCTAACTGACTTACATTAAGAAACAAGATGGCTTCTAATATTTAAATTTAAAATTAAATAAAATCAGATTAAAAAAAATTTCAAATAAAGTAAATTTCAGATAAACTGAAACCAACACTAAAAACCATTAATCTTAATATTATCCCAAATTGACTGGGTTTAGAAGTGAAAAATTGCTTAGCTTATTGTATTCTTCTGGCAATAAATAGGTTCAGTAAAAATCATTTTGTGTGTAGAATTATGTAATCATAGAATACTTTGGATTGGAAGAGACCTTAAAGATCATCTAGTCACTAAAAGAAGATAAAAAAGCCTTAAAATACTATTTTGTGATTTTTAAAAATATTATATAAAATCAGTATAACACACTGAAGAAAACCAGAAGAGGTAAAAAATTTACATGATCTTTAATATATATGGAGATCAGACTCTGGTACTGTTATTCAGTAGGACATAATTCATGTTCCAAAGCAGTCCCAAGATATCAAAGCACTTCTTTTGGAAGGTGAAATATACCAAATCTAAATTATTAAACAAGCTTTGGGGTGAATGCTCAAGTAACATTTATATTTATTTACCAATAGTGTATGCTGGTCACAAATTTGAGTAGATTGATATATGCTTGGTACTCAGCACAGATGTTGTGACTTACTAGTAAGCAGTGTTGTTGGGTGTTAATATAATTTTTGTTTCCTTTAAAATTAAGTTCTTGTGCCTTTTTCCAGTGGCTGTTTACTGTAAAATACAATCCTACTCTGTGATTAGAGAGCACCAAGTAAACACTCAAGCTGAGGTGAGTACCTAGCTCCTTTATTTAGCTCCTTTTTGTACCTATCAACTATTGGTTCATTTGTAGCAATCAAATAGGTCTTTTGCCGGGAGAAGTCAGGAGGATTTTCTCCCCATTCTGGATTTAAGCCTGAGGATTATGAGACTCTCCTGGAAGCTTAGAGATATAGGATTGGACCTTTTTCAGCTGAGTTGGAGTTTCAAAGTTGTTTCCCATTTTTTTCATTGTCAAAGTGCTGTTAGTGTCAGGCTGCTAGGCAAAAGCCAAACCTTCATCTGTGTGTTTTTTTTTGAAAGATTGCTACTGCATTTTTGGAAGTGACCTTAAGAGACTCCACATGTCTGATCACAATGCAGCTATTGAACCTAAATTCTGAAAGAAAGAAACTGAAGTGAAATAAATGAATAAATAAATAAATATATATATGTGCTTGTGCATATACTTTATTGTCTCTTTGGCAGTGGAATTATCCAGCACTGGTTCTTAAAGTCATCATGATGAATTTAGATATATCCATTTGAAGTGTTCATTCCTCAGATTTGGGAACATGTAGATAAGAAAGTGATCATTAGACTGCAATACAAGTTTGTTATTCAGAGACATTTCAACGGGCTGAAGAAATGGGCTGACAGGACTCGTGAGCTTCAGAAAGACAAATGCAAAGTCCTGCACCTGGGGAGGTATAAATCCATGCACAAGGGCAGGCTGGGGATTGACTGCCCAGAAATTTGCTTAGGGTAATGGTGGAAAACCAAGATGAGCGTTAGTAGCCAGTGTGTCCTTTCACCAAAGGAAAACAGCTGCATACAGTGCTGTGTGGGCAGGACTGAAGGGAGCAGTGTGGTGATAGTGGTTATTCCCTTCTGTTCAGCTCTTGCTAGCTTCATCTGCAGTGCTGTGTCCAGTTTTGGGTTCTCCAGTGGAAGACCACTTAGATGACTGGCATGTTTGAATGCATGTGGTGTACAAGAAAAGGCTGAGAGAATGACATATGCTTAGGATGAGAAGGCAAAGAGGAGATGTTGCTGCCTTCAGGTACTTAATAGCAGGGAATGCTCAAGAATAAAAATTGCAACATATGAAATTTTGAACATTAGGAATATATATATACACACATACATACGCACACACACATATATATATATTTGAATATTAGGAAAAATAATCACAACAGGGTACTGCAACATTAAAAGAGGTTGTGTAAAGAGGCTATGAACTTTTCATCTGTGAGGATATTAAAAAATATCACATGGTGTTGGGAAGCCTGATCTGAGCTGAGCAGTGGGTTTGACCAGGTAGGTGATCTCCACCTCTCATCCTAAATTACTCTGTGTCTCTATGACTCAGCAAACTCTCAAATTGTAGATTTACATCTCCACAGTTCACATGTTAAAGTATACCTCATTTATCTGACTCATAATGTAAGAAATTGGATGCCTTGGCTCTTTTGAAAAAATTCCTGTGGCTCTTTGCATGTTTAGGCTTCTAAGTACTTTAAGGCATATTTCCTACTCTTTTTTCTCACAAAACTAATGTGTGATATTTCTGTTATCCTTTCTTTCTCAAAACAGTTTCCAGTAGGAAGCCTAATCCCCTCTCTATAAATGCAGAGTAGACAAAGCCAAGGGGGACCTGTCTGTGAGAGATGAGAGAAAAAAACATTGGGGTTCTGAGATACAGAAAGCTTAACACTTCTGATTTGACTGGAGAGGATCCAGTGTTATACATGATTTGGGCAAAGACCACATTTCCTAGACCAGCACACTTGTTTCTAGCTGTTCTAGCATATGGAAAATCCTGCTTGTGATATGGAGATTAAATTGCTGAAGTACAGTTTTAATTTTGATGGCATTTCCCCCCAAATCACTCTTCATAAAACCTGTTTTTCTAAACGAAATTAACCTCTGAAGAGAATGTTTTAAAAAAAGGGTTGAGAGGGTTTAAAAATGATCCTCCTTTCATACATAAATTTACTTGCTTTCCCTAGCATGGTACAGGAGATAGAGAAGATAAGAATCTGATGCCTCAACAAAATCTCAGTCTGGGTAAGTTTCAAAGAGATAGCTCTCTCAATTTAAGGGCTATGAATATGCAATTACTGTCATGTCCCTGGAATGTTTCCAAGCCCCTTGACAGAAAAAAGATGTGCAATGCAAGTGACAAAGTATAAGACTATAGAGTATAGATGTGTATATCTTAGCTAGTCTCCCTTGGGCCTCTTTACAATCAATGCAGAGAAACACACACTTTTAAGTCACTGTCCTTATCTCAGAGCCAACATTTAAAGTGGTAGAAGTGCGTGTGTCATTACCGTCCAAAGTTATGAGGCACAAATAATACTGAAGATGAAAACTCTCATTTTGAAAAATCTTGTTTGATCATATTCTCCCAAAGATACTCAAGAGTAGAGAGATGTAAGGGCTACCCAGAAGTAAGCTTTCCTTTTGTACTCAGAATGTATTAATGGAAATAAAAAGGCTTTCATGACTTCTAATTTGCTCTGCAAAAGCTACTCATTTTAGAACATAGAAAAAGACAAAATGTTTTTGTCAAGTCATTCTGATCTGACCCAAATACATCAAACTGGTGCCACTGAGCAATATTTTTTTCTGTTCTATGTTTGATAATTAATGTACTTGTCTGGAACAGAAGCTAGGTCGTGGTTCAGAGGCAAAGGTACTTGTCTGTAATGGAGCATGTGGGCCACTTGATGGAGCCACAAGAAACAAGGTAGCCAGCCTGGCTCTTGTGGCTCCTGATAGTCCCATTAAAATGGGAGCTTGTTTCGCAGTATCTAAACCACATATATAAAAAATAGCAATTAATTTAAAGAGTGAGAAAAATTAGTCCTCCCACAGTCTGTTTTACTGCTTCAGCTCCAGCCTTCAGGAGCTCCACTGGACCTTGCTGCTGTGGCTGGCCATGCCTAGTTGTCACACACACAGGCATTTTCCAAGCTTTTCCCAAAACTCAAAGCTACTCATGAAGGTGTACACCGATGATAAATAATAATAAGGCTGGGCATTCAACAATGAAGCATCATTTTTTCATGTGCATGATACTGCATATATATTGTTTCTAAAAACCCTGCCAAAATCTTGACAGAAATATGCAGTTGATATACACAAAGTCATTTTTTAATTCAATGAAGTGGATAAGAACTGAACCAAAAAATACGGAATAAAAGATATGCTTACAAAAAGGATGTACCAAAAAATTGCAAATGGCATTCAAATTTCCATTCAAGATAATTTTAAAACAACAAAACCACTTTGAGGAATATTTAGTGCAAAATTGTTCTCCTTTAAAAAATATTCATTTGAAGGCAGAACAGATGTAATTCCTTTTTGATTTCCTGGTTAGGGTTTGGGATTTAATTGAACTTTACTAGACATACCAACCTGAGACACAGTAGTGAATTATGTGAACTGATTCATAGTTTGAATTCTGTGTTACCAAAGAATCTGACCAAAGAAAAACTGTTATTTCTCTATGACTGCAATGAGACTTCCTAAGGATTGTCATTTCTGTTTTGGAGTGCAGATGTTTATATTGAACAACAAATGTTGAACAACAAATGTTGATCGTTAATGTTGGCTCATTCCAAAAAAATTATCAATTAGTACTCTTCTATATTTCATAAATCTTCATAAAATCTTTATCATCATCATCAACTCAACATACTAATACATACAATGTAATTGTTCCATAGTTTATGTACTATCATTTGACAATTCATGAGGAAAGAAAAGATTTATTTATTGAATAAAAGTAAAAGGAAAAATGTAAGCCTACTTAAAAAACATGGGAACAATATTGCTTAAATATCATATTCCATAGTGAGAAAGCAAACCTTCCTTTTTCTGAAAGGTTTTCTTCACAGTCAAGAGGAACATAATGAAGTGAAATATACATACACATAAAAGAACACATTAGGGAAAGAAATTCGTGCAAATACAGAAAACTCAGTAAAATTAATCAAAAAAAAAAAAAAACAAAACCAAAAAACAGTGCTGTTGTTGTCATCTTTTATCTTTTTCCAAACCCTTCATCTGGTTGTTGTTTTTTTATCACAATTCATAATCCTGCCCACAAGCAGGAGTTTATTAGACAAATGAACTGTCTACTGAGTTCTTTGTGAAACTTCTTGCCTTAACCTGATTTGTAAGTGCATATATTCTTAAGAGGAAGCTCTGTATTCTTAATAAGGAATATTCTGTGACATTCCATGCATCCAAGATGAGGATTTACAGCTATGATTTATATTGTATTTAAAAAACATGCAGCCAGATGCCATGAAGAGTTTTATCATAATTTGGATAAATAAAATCTGTATTTCTAATTATTCCATGGCTACACAATCAACGTGATGCATGGAAATATTAAGCAGTTATAGAAATTAAATACATATCTGCTAGAAATATTTAATAGTGGTTTAATGTCTAACATTAACATTATAGTGAGGTAGCTTAATTTTTAACCTCACAAAAATTCTCAATCTTACACCTGAGTCAAGAACATACAAGAAGTAATACAGCAGTAGCCATGGAAGTTGTTTAAAAATATTCCATGCTGTCAATATGGCATTTTTTTCTTTGTTTCTGATGTTTTAAGAAATCTTGTTAAAATTTTTTCCTTTCCTCATTTTAGGATCCATTTCTGGAAAATAAGAAAAGGTTTACTTTACCCAGTTTCTTTTTAAATTGAAAAATATCTACTCTTTCCTTTATGTGAGCAAATCAAAATTAGGAAACTATTTTACCTTAGCTGTCTTTAATGTCATTCCATGTGCAAAAGAGTTGTCCAAGAAATCCTGATGTAAGATCTGTGTTAACTCTACAAAGATCTGGTCAGAAATTAGCTTTAATCCCATGTGCTATGAGCAAAAGAGACTGATAGCACAGAAGATTTTCAATATTCTGGGTACAGTAAAAAAACCATTTGGGCAAAATAAACAGATGTAGAAAATTGTTTACATTACAATGAAAGTTTTATTTGTCTCGGATGACTCACAAGATACAGTGCTCTTGTTTGTATGGTAAAAACCGAAATAAAATTCCAGCCTGAGAGCTCTTTGAAGTTCTTTCACAGACATATTGGGGTCTATCTGGAAGCTCATTAGAACTCCAGCAGTATGCCTAACACAAACTTGTACAGTGATCAGATAAAGAATAATAAATACCTTAATAACAAAAATTTACTTTCCTTGTGTGATTTCATAAAAACTTGTTCAGTGCTTTGATAACAGGGGTATTGTTCAGCTAAAGATATCCTTATTTCCCCCATCACCAGTATGTTTTAAGGACTCAAAGCAATCTTTTCCACTGCTTTTGCTGATAATTGGTCAAGAAATTATTCCTCTCACAGATATGAGGAACAAACAGATTTTTATGGGAACTTATGAATGATTCTCATAAAGGGAATGCTGGTCAGTTGTAAATTATTGGTTTTTAAAAGCCAGTGTGTTCTTCAAAGAATTTGACTTTTCACCTCAGTTTGTTGAAGCAACTTTTGCTGAACATCGTCCATTTGACTGAGAGTGCCTGTTATATTTCTTTACCACACACCACCTGTCAATGGCTGCCCTTTTTACTGTTGCTTCTACCTACTCTGAAGCCTCCATTTTCAGATAAAAAAGTCAAGGACTTAATATCTTTATCCCAATAGTTCTATTCTAAGTCTTGTCCAACAGTTCAGTCCTGATTGTCATTCCTGAAAGTGTTAATTTTTCTGGCCTGTATAGCCTATCCTCCTGCCTTTGTGTCTTATTGACATCTTCACTGTATGAAGCAACAATTTCTTTGACACAGTAATTGGTGCAAAAGGAGATGTGTAATTTCTCTAACCCTTCAGTGTAATTTGGAGTATGATCACAGGAGCTATTTCCCTTTCCTTGCTTTAGACTCCTAAAAGCAAATACCTGGACAACACCAGAAAAGTGTTTTCAAAGATTACAGTGATTTTCATCTAAGTAAAAATCTTGATTATTGTTAGACTGTGTAAAACACATGCTTTTTTTGAGTCACAGCAGGTAAAGAGATAGAGCTAATAAAAGAGTCCTTCTTAAAACTCCATTCCTGCACTGGTGGCAAACCTTAACATTTGTCTTTGTGGAGTGGTGATGGACCTCTTAGACAGGAAGCTGGAGATTAATTGTACAATGTCTCAGTTTTCTAGAATCCTATTAGCTTTCCCCCTGACAAAACAACAAACTGGTACAGTTTAGTGCTTTATTTCCTACTCAGGGAAATTATTCAAGACATCAAATATTCAATAGTCAGTTTTCAAGATGATGAATTGTTGTCTCCATTAATATATCGTTCAGCACTCTTCAATAAGGTTTCAAAGTAAATAAATGCCAGCTCTTAATTCCTGGTAAGAATTAAGACAATTCACGGAGGAACTGGAAGGTGGGAGCTGGAAGGAGAACTGTGTTTCTAATTAAACAAGGGTAGACCAGTGAGCAATTCAAGTGACAAAAAGTGTATTTATTACTTCTTATTAGGTACCATTAATGTATACATTAATGTTCCATTAATGTATACAACCTCATCACACTGTAGCATGATGGACATATTGGCATTCTTATCTATTGCCTTTTAAAAAGCTAATGAGCTCTCAGCCTTTCTCAGTTTGTGTTTCAAATCACAGAAACTGTGGTTTATGACAGCTTGGGAAATACGTAAATGACCCGGTTATTTCCCTGGCCATACGGCATAATGGAGTTAGGATGATATCTCAGCTCCCTGAAAGGTTGGGAAAAATAAACTGTGCGGTATTAATTGTATTTTTTATTAGTATTTTGCAACAACATATTTGAATTAAAAGAAAATATTGGGATGTGTACAGAAAGTATTATTTCTTCCTAGTTGCTTAGGATATTTTCTCCTGCCTTTACAGCTGTATTGAAGCTTCTATCATATTCTCTTAAACATAGACACTTAGAACTTGCATGTGAGTACCTAGAATTATCTAGGTAGAAAAAAGTTCAGTGTTTTTATTTATTTCTCCCAAAGTCATGTATAATGCTAAAATGACTAGTGATTCTTCTATGCAAAGTAATCAAAGATTCTTTATTCCATCACTTTCATTTTCTTTGCAGCAAAATTTGTATCATTACTGTATGAAAATCCAAAAGACAAAAGTGGCATTGACTGTAATGAGACAATTTAATAGGAAATAATGGTCTAAGAGTAGTTAAAATATATACATATAATAAATGTAAGTATAAAGAACTTGAGCTTCAATGAAATATAATTTAAAAATTAATTACAGGAGTTATTCTTAAAGATGGTGTTAGTAAAAATAAGTAATGTTCTGTGAAAACAACTTTCTCTTTAATCTTCAGCCAACCCTCTCAAGATATGGTCATTTACTGTAATTAATTATATTTTCAGATAATTTTCTGTAAACTACTGACATGAGATTTTGTAGCATGCAATTGTTAATTTCTCTATGATTTTACAGAGACAATTTGTACAGCCAACATTAACCATGAGCACTTACTAATTTAACTTTTTATTAGAATGGAACTGTTTAATTAGAGAACAACATCTAACACTCTGATATCAAGGAAATGAAATGTCATCCTTTGGTATAACTAAACTGCAGGTTTCAGAATACAGAACAAGTGATCCCTGAAACACAGTATAATTGGATGCTGCAGCATCTCTTGTTTCAAGATATTAATACATGTTTCGGGTTATGATGGACTTTCCTTCTATTAGTGTCTCTGCATGCAATAGTTTTTGAAAGGAAATTAGTGTACACTCATTAGTTTTGAACTCTCCCCAGTTTTTTACTTAATGTCTGGGAAATTTCTCCTCTCTACTTCTGGTCACTACTACAAAGCCTTAATAATGAACATTTTTAAGATTACTGAATTGTTTTTTAGAGATTTATGGTAGCTGAGTAGGATTGAAACCTACCCCAAAATAGAAATGCTGGGAAACACCTTGCCTTAAGCCTTTGGTAAGATTTAATGAAGCTTAAAACTTTGGTGGGTTTTGACAGTGTAGTTGCTGGCAGGGGACATGGTATTTAAGTAAAGGGGTGGAAATTGAGGAGTTCAGAGTTAGGATTGATAGCTGAAATAATGAGTCCAGCTTTTAGGGTTTAAGGCAGAGCGCATGAAGGAGAGGTTTCACATTTAAGATGGATTTGCATACTCCAAAGCAAAGTCAGAATATGGATTTAGCCAGTGAACAAAAGCTCAAAATGTTTGGGAATTCAGTAGGTGCAATCTATAGTAATCTGTGTGAATGCCATGAGGGAGCAAGGGACAAATATCAACAAATGGGGGAAAAGCATGATGATGTTTTCTAGGAAAAAACAAAGATGTTGAGTATATGCACTGAGAACATAGGAAAAACAAGATGCAAAACTATGTGTTATAGAATCTAGAAAATTTTCAATTTGTAACACTAAAAGGCTAAGAAGTGCAAAAATTTAATCAGAAAGAGTTTGAAATAGTGCAGAGCATCAAATTAGGGCAATTTTAAAGGGTTAAAATGGCAGGATAGCTTTAAAGCTTTTGACTGATTCATGAAAAAAAATTAAGAAGTGGAGAGCTTTGTAGAAAGGGTAGGGGGTAGTTTTTCTTCTGTATCAGATATTTCATAATAATATCTATAGGTATTTTAGGGATACATGGAAAAGGGTGCTTCAGATTGTGTTATAGGAAATGTAAAATGCCCAGCTCAGTTTGTGTTATGTGCAGTGTTTCTGTGGTTGCCTGAATGATGAAGACCTATTACCAGCACTGAAGTGCCAATCCCACGTAATGACAAACATCAGGTCGTGGCAGAGCCTCTGACTGCCTGGCAGTCTGGGCATCACAATGTGTGCTTTTCATTAGTGCCATATTCATATTTATATACCACATATGTATGTACCTGCTTTGTGCCAAAATACAGGCCTCATTGAAATAGTTTCTGACAACAAAAACTTTTGTTTTTAAGAAACTGTTTTGCCTATTTTTCACTGGAAATGGTTATACACTTTGAGTAAAAAGAAGATAATATAGATATTCAGGAACATTAAAAAACAGAAGAAAGCAGGAAAATAGGAGGAGAGGAGAGGAGAGGAGAGGAGAGGAGAGAAGAGGAGAGGAGAGGAGAGGAGAGGAGAGGAGAGGAGAGGAGAGGAGAGGAGAGGAGAGGAGAGGAGAGGAGAGGAGAGGAGAGGAGAGGAGAGGAGAGGAGAGGAGAGGAGAGGAGAGGAGAGGAGAGGAGAGGAGAGGAGAGGAGAGGAGAGGAGAGGAGAGGAGTTTAAACAACAGTTATACTTTCACAAATTGAGCTACTTGTAAATAGAATGCTAGCTCTGTAGTATTTTTTTTTCCTCCTGGCTTTAAAAAAGAAGAAAATGAAAAGGTCAGAAAGGTCAATACAGAAAAAGCTACAATAAGCCCTCAACAGGAGAGGGTTATTCAAAGGATCTAAACCAAAAACTATAAAGGATTGGAAGTATTACAAAATGAAGTTAAGCCACTGTAAAATAAAGGAAAGAGAAGCAAAGGCAGAGAATGACAGGAAGATTGCACCAGAGGTTAAGATAAATTATAAGAAATGTTTCAAGTAAATAGAGAACAAAAGGTCAGCAAAGGAGACGACAGGAATCTAACAGATAAGAATAATTTATTGACATAAGGGTTGACAATGCTGGGAAGAAATAGATGAATCCTCTTTGCAGTGTTCACTGAGAAGGCCAGGGAGCAGAAGCTGGCAGAGATAATAGATGTGCTTCCACCTGTCTCCTGCTGGGAAAGAAGAAGTGCGGACAGAAATCAGGATCCCTTCAGAACAGGTCACCAAATTACAGCTGCCACCTCCCTGGCCACTATCTCTCCAGCATTTGTGCAAGGCTTCTCTTTGTATCTCCTGCCATGCAATAGACTCCCCCAAAGTGTTTCTTATCTCTTTTTTGACACAAGTCAGCTCTGACACACACTACAAATTTGCCACAGAGGCTCAAATCCCTTGAATTTGTAGCTGCAGTAGCTGTGCCCATCTCCCTGCATCTTACTTGTGACTTACAAAATAGTGACTACTTTCACAAATTACAATCTGTCTTCATAGTAGCCATGTTCTGCTTTCAATGAATTTGGCAGAGCGCCTTGAAAGACACTGCTTGAAGAAAGATGCCACACAGAAAAAAATGTTAAAAGCTGGCCAGGATTACAGATCAGATGAAGGCTGTTATTTAGAGCTATAATTTATAGGGAAGAATGAAGAATAACCCCTGAAGTCAGTGGTGATGATTTGTGTTATATTTCAATACATATGTAAGGAGTTGTTTGTAATAGATTTCAACTTAGAAAGGTGTAAAGAAAATGTCTACATTTCTTTGTTTCTTCTGGCATCAGAAGAAAATGAGAATTTTAAATATTTGCAAAGCTCTCATGGCAATCTTGCCCAAGCCATAGAGATGCCAGTGAAATAGGTGCAATATAGTTGCATTAAATGATGTCTCTTTTTACTAAGAATTCCTGGGCATATTGTGTTCCATTGTTTCAAAAAAAAATATTATAAAATAATGGTTAAACATCTGGCAAATTTATTACCAGGTCAAGAAAACTTAGAGCAGAATTTCAACATTTTGATATAAGTAAGTATGGTAGGCCTATTTCAAGACTCCAAATCAGATTAATCTAAATACAGTGCATTAAGTATGACAAGAAGTCATTTGCAATTTTTTCTAGCAAATGTGAGATCAAATTTTTCCTGAGTTTTAGGATCTTTTACTATAATCTCTGAGCTCAATAATTTTTAAAAAGTCAGCATATATAATTTACATTTTAAAAATGTTTATTTTTCTCTTACTTTAATGGTTCTGATAAGTCAAATAATTTTCAAACTGAAGAGATATAAATTATTACACAAGTTAACATGAGGAACATAATTTTTAATAAATAACAAAAAACAGCTCTAGTGAAAAGGGGATACATAAGCTATTCAAGAATTTCAATACTTGGTACGCTCAGTTTTATAGTAAATATGAAAAAAATTTCTTTTCCCTATTTTCTGTTAATTTCTGACCTTACTTCTCTATACTATTCTTTGTTATCTTACTTGTTTATTATGACACCTGTGTTTAAGAATACCATATATGTTGCCTATTAGATTGCAGAGGTATTTCATTTGACTCCCAAGTAAATTTTAACTTTACTGTAAAGTAACTCTCAGACTTTTTGTTGAAAGTTCTGTCTTCTGAACTTTACGGTTGTCTATTGTACAGAAATACTGAAAACCCATTATAATTACACAAAAACTGAAATGTAATACTGATATAGCTGACAAATCTAAGGTATGTTAAAAATAGTCTCTCTAAACTTAAATTATAAAAATATTTATAAAATCAGATGCAAGCATATCAACACAATTTTTTGGGTTTTTTTTTTGCTTATTTAGATACCTCCATCAAAAGTGAACCTTGCAGTTGTCTTCAGCATAATCAAGAATTCTAGAAGCTCTGTCTATAGCTTGAGATTTGCATGGTGCCTTATAAATGGGAAATGATACATGTCTAAGTATCAGTGATCCTGGATTTAGCCTTCCAAAAATAGTCCTTGGTCTCTCCAAAGTGATTATGCTTGTAGATTTAGGGCATTCCAAAACCATGTTTACATCTTCGCTTGAGTCAGTGTTTCAGAGGGAAGAAACACTTGGAGAGATTGCCTTCAAAAATTAAAATAAAAACCTACAGAGACTCAGAAAAAAAAAAAAAAAAAGAACAATCCTGTGTAAATATTTTCCAATTTATGCTTAATACATTGCTAGTGGACATCATGCAATAAAATGGCTGCTGGGTGTGACGTTATACTGAGAGCCTGTGATTCACAGGGCTGGTGGTTGTCCTCTGTGCTGTGCCTAATCATGCTGCCCTGATGCTTTAGGGAATGACAGAAGAGATTGCAGCCCACCAGAAGGAGGGTTTAGTAGGTTTTGTATTGAATTCCAGTCAAAGGCAGTCAAGCTGTCTCAAAAATGCACACTTTGACCTGGGATGTACCACCATCTCTTTTAGACACATGACACAATACCTTTTTCCTCTTCTGCACCAGATCTTAGCTGAACTACCTGCTGTGGTTTTAGGATCCCCATTGCAGGAAGATTGTGGACAAACATAAAAGCTCAGTATAGAGAAGTAGGATTAATCTGATTTTTTTTTAAGGAAACATATGTATTGGAGCTTTTTAGTCTTGAGATGATAAAACTATGGCAAGATCACAGCCACAGTGAGGGGAAATTGTTTTAAATGCTGCTTAAGCCACAAAAGGGCTGTGACATTTCTAAGGGACCATAAAGGAAGCCAGGACTCAGCTCCCTGCACGCTTGGAAACTGGCGAACTTACATACAGATATAGATATTGCTGAGGACTATGGGAGCAGGAGCAAGAACTTCACTGGGAAAACCAGCGATACGCACGACAAAATCTCTCATATTCTAAAGTCCTGAAAAGTTTGTAGAAGCCCATTAAATATTGCAAGGAAACAAGCTGTTCTCCAAATCCAGTATGGATAAGATACAGAAATGAGGTAAGATTGTCAAAGAAGTGTGTTCTGACTGAACATAAACAGATAGCATTATTTATGTGCAGACTAGCAGATGTCCAGCTAGACAGTAACAAATGTTTCTAAGCAATAGAATGTACTGCTTAGTAGGGATCATGGAATTTTTTTCCCAAGAAAGTTTTTTAAAGGATAATTCAGAGAAAACTGTGTTTTGAATAGTGTAGAATTAATAATTGATGTTGTTCTGGGACAGGGAGATAGATTTAATGGCTTATTTTGATTAGAGTAGATATTCTATTGTATATACCCAGGGAATCATTCTATTGCTGCAAGGTAAGTGACCTACCATTGACCTACCATTCTTTCAAAGTATTCTTAATTAAACATATCAATGTATGTTCGAGAAATGACAAGCTTTTAATGAAATACTTATATATACTTTTTGTGTTTAATTATTTTCATGATGCTCAAATTTTTAAATTGGGATAGATAATGCTATGTAAAGCAAACCATCTATGGTAAGAGTTTTTAAAAATATACATCCCGGTGGTAAATACCATGAACAATTGGTATTGTGGAGGAACAGTGATGATATCATATCAATCCATCATCATAGAATCAGCCCGAAAAATAGTGTCTGGTTACTCATCCTATGCATTTTAAAGCAGGCAATTTATATATATATGTCAACACAAAAATTATCACCCTTATATTTTACTAATGTTTTATTTGCATACTCGTATGTACACAAACCTTTTGAAGCAAATTGTAACACATTGTTTGCATGTGGTTTCATCACCCATTCTTTCATTAGCATGCTTAGTTTGAAAGCACAACCAACAGTTATGCACTCATATGAACTGTAAGACCAGATAAAACATTATTGTTTTAGTTGTTCAATAGACATGCGCAGTCCATGTCCTTCTGAGGTAAATTTGAGGTACTGTTGTGCAAATTACACACCTGCTTCTGTTAATAGTCTACCCAAATTTTAACCACAGAAAATCCATATTTGTGTTCAAGTAAAAGAAACACAGATCTGGATGTTACAGAGCTGTTTTGGCTAAACTATCTCTCAGGAGACCAGAAGTCTGCTGTGGTTAAAAGATTTGCTGTTAATCCAATTTCTTCCATCCACTTACTGTGTGTAGGCACTGTGTCTCTACCAGGATGGAGGCAGTGACCTCAGTGCACTTGGGTGCCTGAATTTCCTTTCCACCAGCCTAATCTAGGGGGAAATTGGGAAGGGAAGGGAAGGGAAGGGAAGGGAAGGGAAGGGAAGGGAAGGGAAGGGAAGGGAAGGGAAGGGAAGGGAAGGGAAGGGAAGGGAAGGGAAGGGAAGGGAAGGGAAGGGAAGGGAAGGGAAGGGAAGGGAAGGGAAGGGAAGGGAAGGGAAGGGAAGGGAAGGGAAGGGAAGGGAAGGGAAGGGAAGGGAAGGGAAGGGAAGGGAAGGGAAGGGAAGGGAAGGGAAGGGAAGGGAAGGGAAGGGAAGGGAAGGGAAGGGAAGGGAAGGGAAGGGAAGGGAAGGGAAGGGAAGGGAAGGGGAGGGAAGGGAAGGGAAGGGAAGGGAAGGAAAGGGAAGGGAAGGGAAGGGAAGGGAAGGGAAGGGAAGGGAAGGGAAGGGAAGGGAAGGGAAGGGAAGGGAAGGGAAAAAGAAAAGAAAAAGAAAAAAAGAAAAAAAAAAGAAAAATAAAGAAAAAAAGAAAAATTAGTTGCAAGTCTAAGAGATTGGAAAAGAATAGAAGACAATATCGTAAATGAGGTTTCTGACCTGGATATGCCAGCTCAGGCATGAATTTCCTACCTAGAAGAAGACCTTGAAGTATCAGGTTTCATACATCAGTTAGCAATTTTCCTGCTCTTTCTCAGTAATTATATTATAACTATCACTCTGTTCTTCCCATCCAATGATTGCAAGCACTGCCCATATATGAGCAAACAAAAGTTCATCTATGCTGAAAAAATATGGAAAAATATCCATATTTCACAGATGGGGAAATGGGAAAAATTAAAATACCTCTTAGGATTTTCCATGAAGTTTGTGGCAGAGTTGCAAGGGAAATCTGATTTTTCCAGTCTTTAGCCTTGCACAATGTTTCCTGGCAAAATTTTTGGCACACTGAGTGAGAAATATTATCATCATACAAATGGATGGAAATTTCCAAGGAACAAGTTGTTTCTGTCACTATTACATAGTGGTAAATGATTACAGAAAATATACAGCCTCTACACAATTATAGTCTCATTTTTATTGATTTTTTTGCTTTACCCCATCATTACTGCTCAAATACATTACTAGACCTAAAGGACCAATTCTAATATACAGAGTAAAAAGGGTGAATAAACATGATAAAAAGTCTTGCTGCTATGTTGCTGTGCTCTGACAGATATTTAACCTGAGGGGGAAAATTTTAAATGGCAAACTAAAAAAAAAATTTCCCAGTTTGAGTAAATCACATAGAGAGGAAATAATGCTTTTTGAAGACATAATCTTGGATGCCAATATTCATAAATGGAGAAATTCCGGGGCAGAATTTTTTTCTCAATGTTTTCAGGGATGGAGGCCTGACTGCTTGTGGATGTTTCTCCCCAGAAAATCAAAACCTTCATCTATTTGTGGGCTTTTTGCATTACACAAGCAAACTCCATGGGTTTCAATGGAGATTTCATTGCTGTTGTTGTTATGCTGTAACACAGAAGCAGTTGAAAGTTTCTCTCCAGAAGCTGAAGATAAATTGAGCTGATAGGATGACTCTGTGTGTGCCTGGCAAATGGATTGTCCATTTCTTTACTGCATAACGCTCGATCCTGCGGGCAAAGTTGTCTGTAGATATCAATGTACTCATTTTCACTCCTATTAACTGTATGTATTTAGGAGAAATTAACTATTGTAGTAGTTATTTATTACTGCCAATAAAATCTTAAGTTGGAGGTTGTCTTCTAGCATGCCAAAAAACAGCAAGCATTGCAGAAAAAAAAAAACAAACAATGATTGCTTGTACAGCCATATTTTGTTATCTGAGTGTACAGAAAGTTTGCCCCAAAACTGTGAGTGTACTCATCCCACATGAATGTTAAAAACCAGCAAATAAACATTAACAGATGTATCTGAACCTGCAATGGCAGTATGTGTAAAGCACTACTGTAACATTGCTGCACAAGAGACCTAGCAGATTTTCTACCCTAGTATCAAAATAAGTAGAAAGCAAACAGGAATTTGATTTTTTGGAGGAGTACCATAAGAGTAATGCTTGATAGAAGGTTTATTTTTGAAATAGAACTACTATGCTTAATTACACTTTTGCTTTCAAAATTAAATTCAGATATGAAGTATATATTGGAGTATGTTTGAAATGTTTTAGCCTTCCATTTAGGAAAAGCATTAATAAACTCTTCTACCTTCCTTCCTGTTTCCAAAAACACATAGCATCTTGCTTTGAGATAATTGATTTAGTATCAATTAGCATGGAAATCACTCCATAGGTTCAAAAGTTGCTGGGTAGAAAGGATAGTTTGAAGATGGGCATCTGCAAGCAGAATGACCATGAGTGTCCTATTTCCATAGCTAAGTGGTCTGAAAATTGCTTAAATTTCAAAGACAGTCTATTTGTTGTAGAGACATACCTGGGAGAAATGTTGATTTTTTTTTTTACTACACACTCCTGCCAAGATGTAACTGCTATTGACAGCAATGTAGAAGCAGATCTAAGGATGCACTGAGCTAGATGTTAGATCAATATTGGATAGAGCAATGCAGAACTTAGGTATTAGCTGCAACACAGATCCTCAAAATTACATAGGGTTTTAAATCCCTAGAAAAATTATGGGAAATTTTGAAGGTTGTACATATTGCTTGAATTGGGACCTGAATCCTTGTGGTTTTCATCCCATTTATGCATCCATGCCATGGTAAATTCAGAATAGTTTACTAATAGCAAAACATTTGAGTTTTTACACAAAGAGATATTATTTTAATTTTTTTATTTGATTAAGTCACAATTTGACTTTCTTTTGTAATGACCTTTTGTCAGATTTCATGAGTCACCATCATTCAAATCTCCACCACAGAGTGATGGATGCAGCTGGTTGATCTCCATTACCTGAAAATTCATGGGCTGAATCTAATAAAAAACATCGCTTTCTCAAGCATTTCTGCAAGATTTGGGTCTCCTCAGTATCACACTTTCTGAAATAGTTGATTTTTATTTTAAGATTGCTTACAGGCTAAGGGCATAGGAACAATCTATTTAACCAGCTGATCTTTTCGTGTTACTTTAGCAAATAAATTGCTCACTATTTAAATTAGCAAACTACATTTTCTTTTTGGAGTCATGGTCAATATGCTTACACAGAGCAGCATTAATTAGGTGAGCGTTGTGTTGGGAGTCTAGTCCGTCTTTAGACACATATATCTATCAGATCTACACGGTGTGATAAAACAAAAGGAGCCTCTAAATCATACATCTTTGAGAATCATAAAGGATCCAAAAGCTATGATTGGGAGCCTATGATCTCTGTGCAATGCCTGAAGAGAGTTGCATGCCTGAGAAGACATTTGTGAGCTGCTGAGGGAGGACACTTCTAGCAACAAGGCAAAGGGGAAACATTAAGCCTGGGGTATTCCTGAAAGTCCATCTTCCCTGCAAATGAGATACTAGAAGTAAGGCTGCAGATAGATTTCTGTCTTCCCTCAGGCTTGAAACCTGAATGTACGTAGAGCTATTAATTCAGACAACAAACTGGAGTGGAATCTTTCTTTTAAAACTCAGTTATTGATGTTTACAGCTTTGAAGAGCAAATGGGAGTCCTAGATTTAATATATCCTCAGCCTTATAAGTATTCCAAATTGTATCTTCCAGCACTCTATGCTCCACATGGCCTGGGCTGTTGCCAGTGTTCTTAACAAAGTATTTTAACCAGGCAGCATAGAATAAGAAATTTAGGAGGCTAAGAAAGAATAACAGGATAAGTGAACAGAAACTTAATATAACCTTATTTTGGGACCCTGCTATTTGTTGTAATTTTCAACATTCAAAACTAATATTGGCTAAAATCATTGAATCTTTGAGCAAAGGTATCAAAACAGAGGTAATTAATGTCTGCTCTGTATTTCTGTCCTGCTTTTGGCTAGGACAGAGTTCATTTTCTTGCAGGTGCTGTGGGGGGAGGGCAGAGCCTGGAAATGTGTGGGTATGTCTAGGCTGTTGTTATATATCACTCACATCCTCCTTGAGGTGGCTTCAGTTGGAAATAAAAGGGAACTGCCACCATTTTTGTTCCTTTTTTTCCTGGGGACTGAAGTGGTGAGCTGTGGCAGGGTGGCAGAACGAAGGTGGTTCCGCTTGGAGGATTTGTCAGTCATTGGTTTTTGTTGTCTCAGACTCAGGGAAAAGCCACTCAGGGAAAAGCCACTCAGGGAAAAGCCACTCAGGGAAAAGCTGTGGTACTTGTCTGCCATTTTTTCCTTTGTCTCTGGAAGTCACGTGGCTCTGGCCATAGTGACACCAGGGAGCTCCATAAACATTTTTTGCATGTAATTGCTCTTTTTTATACAGTGTTCTCATTTGTATTGTTCCTGTTACTGTTTGTTTTCCTTATCTCATTACTTTTTTTTACAGTAAATTGTTATTTCAACTGATAATCTTCCTGTTTATCCCTTTCTCACTGAAAGGAGTTGGGGGAAAGGGAAGAGGCTGCTTGGCCCTTAATTTCTAGATGGATTTAAACCACAACAATTTCACATCCATATCTAAATGTAGGTGTTTTCATTTATGAACCAAGGTGTCCAAAATTGTGCTAAAATTGCTCAGTGATAATATAGGAGATGGATTTACTTTTCAGTTGATGTTTATACAATTCTCTTTGGTATCCTGAAGTGGTAAATTCTTTTCCTTTATTCCTGCAGCACAGAACAACTAAGCACTGCAGTGAAGACCTCCAAATAGTTTGACAATTATTACTCTGTTGACTTTTCTCTTATCTCTGTTTTTTTTTCCAGTATATTATTGGTAAATTTATAAAACTGGCTTGTGGAATTTGTATTTTCTTGACTACTCATTCTTGTCTAAAATGATTTGGGAAGCAAACACTTAAAAGAGCCTGTGTGCTCTCTTTTGAAAAGCATAGGGAGATCCTGAAGTAGCTCGGACTCATTAATTAGAGCAGAAAGAATCTGAAACTTAGAAGACTTTATTTTCAAATTTGTATAGGTATCAAGAGACATAGAGAAGTAACTAAGATCTCAATGTGACTTTGACAAATTGCTTAGGTAGTTGTTGTATATTTGGTTTTATTCACAGGTACGTAAACAGCCTGCAGCTTTTCTGATTATATGAACATGTGAAGATTCTATGGTGAAGTAAGTCTGGGTGTGGGCAGCATCACCCATTCTACAGGTCCTGTCTGCATGTGTGTGGTTGTGTGCAGCACTGTGAAGTGTTTAAAGACATTTTTTTAAACTGAATATTCTGAGGAATTCTTTAACCCAGATTAGTTCTGATGGTAGATTTTGTCACCTGAGAGTTTACGTAAGTGGTCTCTTTCAGTGTAGTACAGGAAACTGGTTGCTAAGAGGTCTGAGACCTATTCAGAGAGATGAAACAGTCCATTAGTGACATTTGAGACACAGTCTGATGGTCTCTCATCATCCTCATTTCTCTTCAGGATATGCTACCACGTAGTGCATTGAAAGAGAGGCTTTACATAAGATCAGGTCAACCTGGAGTATTGAAATGTAACATGCTGAGAGGGAATGATGAAATCTGTATATTTCATGCAGCATCAAACAATACAGATGGATATATCTAATGTGATGTGACAGCAAATATGGAGAAAGAGTTTAGGAGAGTCATTAATGCCACCTAAAATATACTTGCCTTTGGAAATACATGACGTATCTCAAGTAGTGATTTCTGGAAAAAATGAGATCAAAAAGACGAGGCAGATTGACATTCCTGGAGCAACAATGTATAACCTTGAAGCGCAGTAGCAGTTAGTAGACTTTATTATCCAAACTAGCCACAGAATAGTAAACATGAATGGAAGTTAAAGAAGATTGGCAAAGCTCTATGTCTAGTGTTAGGTCATACAGATGAATGAGTCAGTATTTGTGGCGCTTCTTCTCACAGAAATGTATTATTCTTCAATGCAAGCCAAAATAGGTATCATCTGAAACAAAGCTATAGTATAATTAAATTAGAATAACAGGGTTATTTTATCAACATGATGCTTTGCCATGAGAGAAAGCGGTGTTGAATCACAGGTGGCATGCTCCCAAATATATCGAACCGAGAGATCTTGACAGCAGAACAATGTTGTTTATGAAAACACAAAATCAAGGGAGGTGTGATTAATTATGCCTGTTCTTGGAAGATGTCAGAATTGATTAGCAGATAAATGGCTGAATGATTCATCTCCTGCAGGTCAAAGTGATTGCACAAAGCTGAAATTAACATACTTAATACAGGGGTTGCCTCAGCAGTTATCCCACTGCAGGGGAAAGCATGAGAAAGTGATATTAACTACTAGCAACCCCTCTAGCTTGGCTTGTGCCAGCTCTTCATTTCACGGGAGATCAAAGTTTGAAGAACACTATAAAATCATCCTTCATCCAAAACAATACAGTTGTTTTTATTTTTTTTAATTCAAGAATAAAAGTATTTTTAGGTGACTCCTTTTACATCTTTGCTATTCTTTCTAACCCGAGTATTCAAAAAGTCAAAAAGGAAACATTGCTTAAGTTAATACGAAAATGTGGAAAAAACCCTATTTAAATGAAAGAAAATGGGATAATTGGGAAGTAAAACAGCAAATAGACCAGTATATCTGGATATTACTCATTCTAATATACAGTATATAGTATATAGTAAATGTGTAGGAAATAATACATGAACGTATTGAATAGAAAGAGTTTTGGAAAGACCTTGGAGGTATGAGAACGTCTGTAAGCTTATAGAAAGATCAAGAATTGTACCAATCTTCCAAAAAATGTTATTTCAGTCAATTTAAAAATTATTATCAACATACATCAGAACTCCTAGCTTATAATATCAGTCATGATATAAAAACATAATTGGAAAAATACTGCAGTTATTTCTATTTATTTCTGCTAAATTTCTTTTTTTTTGTAGAAATAAATATGAGAATTAATCTATTTTTCCTGATACACTGACACTTCAACACTCCAACCTGTACATGACTCCTAGATTCCTTAGGAAGCAATAAGAAAATGTGGTAAAAAGGTGAAATTGGTGTTGAACACCTTAAGAAAAAACAGAATGGCAGCTAACAATTATAGATCGAGTTCAGTGTTTTATATATAAAATATAAGGCCATGCATTTTGCTGTGAAGATTTAGAAACATAACAAGAAGGCTCTCACTGAGATTAGGTTATCCTGCTGCTCTTGATGGAAACCCTCTTAGAGCTGCAGGGCTCCTTTGGGCACCAGCTGGAACTGTAGTTGAAGGAAGAACAACAGAAAAAAAAGGAAATATTTTAATAATGTTCAGAAAAAACAGAACTCCGATATTTCCAGAATTTGAATTATTTGCATTAGCAGTTCAGCAGTGCTCCTCTACTGCAAGAAAGCATCTCTACACATACACACACACACACACACTTCAAAACCTTTGCTGAAAACAACAAAAGAAAAAAAGTATGGCACTGCCATTAACCTGTGCATGGCATTTAGGAGCTTCAACTTCAGAACAATTTAATACAGTGTTTTCTAAATAGGGTAGAAATGAAATGGAATTGAAAATAAAACATTTTACAAAAATTCAAATGAGGCAAAATCTGTTTAAAAATTGGTTCTGATTGTAGTCTGCATGAAATCTTCTTTATAGACTGACTAGTGGTAGCTTTTTTATGAACTGCATTGGTATAAGTTATTTTTCTCACAGACAAACATTCCTGTGTCCTGACATTCTCTAGGGGACAGTTTTATGTTTTGTCATTGATCACAGAAACAGTAACAAGACTATCTAACTGCTTTAATTTGCTCAGGTGAAGTAGATTTAAAGCTACAAAAATATATGTCTCAGGATTTTGTCTCTTTTCTGTGCTTTAATATTCCTGTACATTTTAGTGCTATGACTTTCTGAGAAGGGTGTAAGACTATCAGCAGGGACATAATTGGTGAGCTTATAACTTTCTGCATTAAAAAGCCATGCTGTGAGCTCTTTTGTCTGATTTTCCTTTCTCATCAGGATAGTGAGCTAGATGTTTGCACAGCACAAGTCCAGCACATTCATAGCTGTCAGGCAAAGAGGCAATAGAAATGTCAGCTGATAACTAAATATCAAGCCTATAATTTTCACTTCTCTCAAGAGAAAATACTGGCAGAGATTTCAGGGGAGCAGAGAACATTTAGGGACATCACAGTAAAGACACAGGAGTTCAACCAGCTCAATAAGCAGCTCAGTAGCAGTATTTCAAGGGTCTTTAAATTTGGGGTTTTTCTTTCACACTTGGCAGAATTGCTTATTTTGTTGTTTTCTGGCTTTTCTACTTATTTGGCACGTGTAGTTATTTTCTCCAGTTGTCACAGCTTTGCACAGCTCCCTTTACGTTTAACTTTTTATCTTCAATGAACATTTATCAGAGAAACACTGAAAGCCAAAAAATTTGCTGAAGGGACAAATCATAGAGATGCTTTCATCAGATTGATAGCCCAGCTGAAACCTGTACTGTAAATTAGTGAGCTTCTTCTCAGGAGTCAATCAAGCACTGATCCCAAAGACTTAAAATTAAATGAAAAAAATAAACCCCAGTCTTGAAGAAGTGAAAACAAAATACAGCAGATGTCTTCCACCTTATTTTGTCTTGATGCATATGTTATTACTTCCAGTCAGGTCTGCTAGGTACTTGCCACTGCATTAAGTTCTTCTGATTCATGGGCACCAGCATAGGAAACACTGCTGATTCTACCAGCATAAGCCCATTCACAAAAGGGTCTGATGTCTCCATTTTTTTTGACACCTTGCTTCAGGTACAGACTTTTTTTGTAACTTTCCCATCTCACTCTAAGTAATCTGGAGCCATCATTCAGAAATCAAGGTTTCATCTTAGTGTTAATAGCTAAAGTGCATTTCCGCTTCAGTAGCGCTGACATCCTTAGTGGCTCTTATCTATCATTTAACATCCAGGTGGAAGTCAGGCTTTCCCACAAGTTCTACAGTAAGATAAATTCTTTACCATGGGAAAAATCTGGAAGAAACTTTTTCAGATTGGCTTTTTTTTTTTTTTTCTTGTTTGTTTGGGTGTTTTTCAGTGTTTTTGCTTGGTTTTGGTTGGTTGGGTTTTTTTGGTTGGTTGTATTCTCTTGCTTCTGAGAACTGCAGCAACTGAGTATAATTGAGTATTAACTCTCTCTTTTGCCTCTTAAACCTGGCAGAATAGCTACATGATTAATTTTAGGTCTCTTTTGAACCCTAGTTTGAAAAAAACCAATCTATGAATGCCAGAAGTCTTCTATAGTGAGTTTGCAATATAGCTAAAAGTATAAATATAATTTAATTCTATTAATCTGACTCATTAAAGTCAACTTTGAATGAAATATATATATATATATATTCACTTTTAATTTGTGCCAAACAATATTAATTAATTTTGCCGCATTTTGTTTCCAGATATGACACTTGCAATGAGGTACAATTGAGTCCTACTCAGCACTGAATTACTTATTTTCAAAATTCTTGCTTTTAGAGAAGGTGTTCCCAGAATAAGCACCTAAAATTAGAAAGGAACACTGAAACCTAAAATCCAAATAATATATTTTCTTTACTAGTGAGATAACAACTAGGCAGAAACTCAAGAACAAAGATGGCCAGGGCAATGATTGTTTGAGAAGTGGGGTTTTATTCATGGTGGCAATTATTTTTTTGTTCGCCTGATGTTGTTGGAGGTTTTATCCCTTGATGCTTTGCTGATGGTGCCTCCTGTAAATTGCTTTTTAACATGAAAATTTGCTTTTTTTTTTGGTCAGATAATTGCAGGGTCTATAGCCATACAACTCTCTGGAGCCTGTTGACTGCAGTTATACCTTACCTCGGTTTTACATAACATTTGAGAAAGGGAAGAGACTGCTTGAGAAATTACCTTAAACATTTTGTCTTCATTTTCTCAGTCTCCAGCCGTGAAGACTGCAGAACAGCAGCAGGTTGCAGATAATAACTGCAGAATGAAGATAATGCAGAAACCAAATTCACTTTGTCCTATTTTGCTGTAATCCTATTAAGAGCAAACAGCAGGGCAAAAGAATAAGGTAGGTGGCATTATACCAGATGCTTTGGTCCCCTGCTGGAAGACTATAATTTTATAATACATCTCTTATCAATTTAGTAAAAGAAATATTTTTTTCCTCCCCAGATATAAAACAGTTTTAGTGCTGCAAACCAATATTTAAATTTACTTAGTATTATTACAATTTTCTGGATAGAAGGAAAATCTAAGCCAGCCTTTCAGAATAGTTAATGAAAATCTGTCATTCTTTCAAGTGAAAAGGAATCCTGTAAGTCCAGGTGTTAGCTCAGTGCTGGGACTAGCCAGAATTGTACACAAACAGCTTTCTCCTGTGAGCTGACATGTTGTTAATGATTGCTTTTTTCTGTGAATCCAGAAGATGGTGGGTAACGGGGAGTTTAAGCTTGCTCTAAGCTCTGTGTTTCTGCTGACAAATCACACCATAATGCTACTTGCAATTTGATGTCAAAAGAGGTAAGTTCAAAGTTTAGCATGGGCGAACTAATTAGTGCACTGCACTGCTTTTTCACACTGCATCTTTGAAATGCCTACATCAGATAGTAACCAGTGGAGGATGGGAGCCAGCAGCACTGAGAGGACAAAGATTTGGAAGCCAAACAGGGTCATGGAACTGGCTGGAAATACCAGATTAAAAAAAAAAAAAAAAAAAAAACCAAAAAAAACCCTGCCCTTAGATCCATACATATCTGAGGCTGTTTCACTATATACATTGAAACTGAGGAGCATTTACAACTACTGGAATAGGGACTTTTGTCCTCTCTGAGCTGCAGAGGAAGAAACCTGCTGCTAATAGGGTGACAGGCCGTTTGCTCTGGGGATCCAGCTGGAAGGGGAAGGGAGGCACTGTTCTTGCACCTGCTGTCTAATGGCCTCCTGTGCAGGCAATGAAGAGAGCAAAGCAGTTTAGTGTGCTGCTAAGAAATGGCTCAGAACCACTGAAACCATTTTGATCTGTCAAAAGCTCAACAGATCTCTGTTGCAACTTGTGTCTGAATTTCAGCTGATATAACTGTGCTCTGAAGTCGTTACATAGCTGGAGCTGGTCTGTCATTTGGAAATTCGCTTGTAATTTAGGACTTACAGGGCAGGGAGGCCTCACAAAAGATTTCATGTGAACAGAAGCAGTGAGCACAATGTACCCACTGGCATAATGCAATTATCAGAATTTCAGTGACATTTGAAATAGTGGTTTTAGGCACCCTCTTGTCATACTTAATGTCTTCTGTCACAGGTATCATGTACTCAAAGAAGCAAGAAAAGTCATTGGAAAAGTCTCATTAACTAAAATTAAAAAAAAAAAAAAACCCAAACAAAAAGAAAAAGAAAAAAAAGAAAGAAAGTTGAAACCACTTTTAGCAGTGTTCTATTATATCATCACAACAATTAGGAGCAGCAGAGAACTGACAGGTTAATGTGACACCACACTGGAAAGGAAGGAGGTAATTCAGCTGGATCATTGAATTAGTGCTTAGTGCCTCAAATCCCTTATCATTTAAACCAGTGTGTAAACTACTTTTGGCGTTAGAAGGAAATTTCATGGCAACTTCTTTAGGATCATCTAAAAGCTGAACCATCACCAGCTCTTAGCAGTAACTCACACAAGAAACCACAAAACAAGTTTGTTCAATGATAATGCTAAGAACACTAGGCTAGCACAATAGCAGAATAATTCAAAATCTATCTAGATTTGTTTCTCAAATCTGCTTCACCTTCAAAAAATTCTATTTAAACTTGATCACCACATTACAGAGCTCTCTCATTAATATAACTATTATTTGTGCTTATTTTTCTAAAGTGTTTTACTAAACTGACAGCTATGGCAAATATGAAGGTTGGATATGAAATTTGAAAATGTATCTTTCGTTGCATACGTGTCCTTTACAGAGCTGAATGTCACTCATTCCATTTTACTTCCAATTTTTCCAGAGCAGAGGGCCATGCCACTGCAGTTCCCAGCTAAAAAGTTTTTTCCAAGAGTAACTTAGCAGGCAGCAAATCCTGCCTGGAAGCCTTCAGTCCCCTCTGCTTAGAAAAGTTTATTAGAGTGGACAAGGAGTCACAGTTAGATGCCTATTGCTGCCATTGGGAAGATTGAGGCTAGGGTTGGAAGAAAAGACCCTGTTTCCTACAGGCAGGAAATGATGCTTTTCACCTGCATCTTTTCACATTAGAGAAGCCAAGAAATGACAACACTAAAAATTTTGTAATCTCCCTGTTGCCCATAACATGTGGTATTGTCATGCAACCTGTGCTAAGCATTCTCATGCCATTTTCTACAACTGTGATACGCCAGATAATACTGTACTCAGACATATTGCTCAAGAATTATATAACTGGCATGTCTTTACCAAATCACTTCTCAAAAATTGTGAAAATGGTACTGAAAAATAACCTGGCAAACAGTCAGGTTTTCCAGTCTCCAGATTCTATTGTGGGTATCAGAATGCTGTTTTTTTTAAATATCTAGTAATACAAGACCATTGAGCACCAGGGTAACTTCTTTCCCCTTTAAATTAAATAATGGCAAATTATTTGATTTATTTGCAATCAGTTCTATCAGCTAGTTGAAGGAAATGGATTGTCATCAAAAGTGTGCACCATGGAAAAGAAAGAAAGAAAGAAAAGCACTTTCAAAACATTTTCTGTTTCAAAGAACCTTTCAAGGCAGACATTGATTTGACTGTTGAAAGTTTTCAGTGGCAGAAATACATTACTTTATTTCCCATTTAAGCATGCACACTTTGAGGCTCCTCTGGAGGTACCTATATTGTATGATAGGGCTTTGTTCAGACCTCTGAGTTAAATAAAATCATCTGGTTTAATGCTCAAATGTGCCAATTGGGGTCCAGAGACACTTTGGACCAAATTAAGAAACAACAAAGCTTGTTGAGAATGTTAAGAATGGACTTTAACTCAAACAATCTCACAGAAATTTTCATTCCTGCTTTCTGAGCCCAAAAGTGGAATTGGCTTAGACATGTTGCACTATGTACTCCAGAGTGTCCTATGCTGATATCGAAGGCTCTGCAGCCATAGCAAAGGATAAAGTTGGCTTTGCAATGGGCCCCAGGTAAACACAGAGCCTTAACCTAGATGGAATGGAAGAATCCTTCACTGGTCAGTCATGTTTGGCACATCTGAACAAGGCTTTAGGCCCCTGTTTTACCTGTTAGTTTTCACACCTTGGTTTGGTTTTGAAGGCATATGTATATGTATTCCTATATCTAAAGCTCCTGTTGAATAAGTAAAATTGACCTAAGGCAAATACTTCATGGAACTTGAAAAAAACCCAAACTCAAGTATTGTTCAGCTTTTGATTCATTGTGACAGCAAGAAACAAACTGCCATCTTTGTCTGCCATTACCAAAACATCTAATTTGCATGAACAAACTAATTCAGCAATGTCAATGAGCACGTTCCATGCTGCTTCTCCTTTACATAGAAAAGGATTCATGGTATTTGCTAGTTTTCTTCTGCATGCTTTACTGGTTTAGGTACAGAACATTAGTTTACACTAATTAAAACAGTATTACTAAAAAGAGCGTAGAAATGTTTATTTTTTATTTTAAATCACCTCATTTAAATTTGATTTCTAGGCAGCTTCAGCTAAACTGAAAGAAGTCCAATTTAAAATGATGAGTTTTCAATTGTTCTAAATCATACGTCAAATTGCTCACTACTATTTTTTTACAAAAATAAACACTCAAGCCAAAATCTCCTGTGCCCTGCATCTAGCATGGATAATTTAGCTTGATACTTGAAGCACTGGCATTCAGTTCTGCCAGTAATTTACAAGAGGATGTTCACTTTGTGTGGCTGTAAATGCCCACTTAAAGTAGAGCTCCATTTCCTTCACCACCTGTGATCAGATTCACAAATCAGTCTGTCCTAGCTTACACCATAGAGATTTCTTATAAAACTGATAGACAGAGGTCCTAAAGCACAATAAAAATGGTTACAAAAAACTCTAGTCAGATCTACTTTGCTAGTTAGAGTGAAAGCTGTGTATGCGCTAGTATAAGAAGTAGCGTTGTTTTGGCAGCACAAGCATTGGAACGGGCTGTCCAGGGAAATGGAGTCACCATCTCCGGAATTGTTCAAGAAATGACTGTGTGAGGCACTTAGTGTTATGGCTTAGTTGGCTTGGTGGTGTTCAGTCAAAAGTTAGGCTCGATGATCTTGGAGCTCTTTTCCTGTTTTAAGGATTCTGTGATTCTAAAACCACTTTATTGTGTCTATTTGAAGCCACTGCTGGAACAAACCCTGTATGAATTCATTGAATGGTTTGTGTGCATTATAAAGGTTTTCTCTGTTCTGTTTCTAACACGAAGAAAGGAGCAATATTGTCAGATAGTTATAGATTTATAGTCACATAGGTATAGATACACTTGGTACCTCTAGCGATCGCGTAGTCCAACTTCCCTGGTCAAGCAGGATCAGGCAGATCTAGCAGTCCTGGAGCTTGTCCAGCTGGGTTCTGAATATCTTCACAACCTATCTCAATAACCTTTTCCAGTGTTTGACTGTCTTCACAGGAAAAATTAAATTTATTGTGTTCAGATGGAATTTCTTTTTTTTTTTTTTTTTTTTTCTCTCTTGTCCTGTCAGTGGGTAACACCAGGAAGAGTCTGGCTCCCTCATCATTCCCTCACATCTGGCATTTGCATAACTTGAGAAGATCTCTCCTGAGACTTCTCTTTTCCAGACTGAAAAATCCCACCTCTCCAGTTTGTTTAAATGTTTTCTATCCTGTTCCTCCTCAATCAAGAGTAAGTCTTGGTTCAAAACTTCTCTCGGGCCTCAGGGGCACAGCCAGGATCCCTAAAGGCCAGTTTTAATAATAAAGACCTTTTTTAACAGGGAGAAAATTTTTCTCTTTCAGGCTGATTGAGACAGAAATATGTCTGGGGTCTTCCCTCTAGCATTGCCCAGAATGGCTTACCTGGGTCAGGAATTAGGTTTAGTCTGCTATTGTTTAACAGGACCTTGCTATAGGCTTAGTGCATCAAGAAAGTGGAAGATTCCTGATGGAGCTTCCACTGTCTGCTGTGGACTGTACTGGAACCAGTTTATTATTCCCTTCAGATTTCAGGCAACGGACTGATAGAGGCATCCAAAACAGCCTGGGGAGTTGATGTGCAGCTGGTGAGAGCTACACATACAAATGATTGAGGAAGGAATGATGATCAATGCAGTGTGAATTATTAGTGGGCAGTTTCCAAATGAAGCAAGTTAATAAAAATAGGGTCTAATTAAGTCATGGTCCCCGTGTCTTATCTCTGCCTGCATGCCTGATGCAATGGCTGTTATTCAGGTAACATGTCTGGAAAATACAAAAGAAAAGCAAGGAGTTTGTTGCCCCTCTTTGAAGAAATTAGGTAGGAAAATTATTAGAGAAAACTCTATGTGGAATGTGACTTTTTTTTAATGATTTCTGTGGAAAAAAAATTGACATACTTTATGTTAAAACTTTCTGGGTATAGAACTGCTGAAGAGATGTAAAACTTTGTACTTTGGATGCCATAATAAATGAGGCTACAATTCCTACATGTTCCAACCAGTTAAAAAAAAAAAAAAATCACCATCTCAAGAAATGGTTTCAGTAACTTTGCTAGAGCAAACTATTTCCTGAGGGAGTTCACTTGAAGCAGCATTCTCCTGAAGATGACATGGGAAGTCTCTGGGGCTCTTTCCACCACCACTGTCATTCAAATGAAAAAAAAAAAAAAAAAAAAGAAATCAAGCAGTGGGTACTGCTTTTAGATGGAAAATGGAAATGCTGAAATAAATAAGACTTTGGTCGGTAGAGTTTCTGGTGTCCCATGTATTTACTGTGAATTTTATATATTACCCACTAGTAAGAATAATTTAATTTATATGTGGCTGTGGGATAAGTTTTCTGATTTTAGACAGTAATAATATAATTTATCTTTAGTTTTTAAATATTTCTGCTAGGAAAAAATACACGTGCCAAATTTTTCAGAACTTTTGTTCCTCGGCCATTCAGAAGGAAATAAAATCTGCTGTTTCAATCCTTCTCTTGCATTTAGTCTCTTTACCTGGGTCTCTTGCAAAAATTTTTAAGTGGGTTGCAGGCATAGGTTTACCAAGAAGGAAGAGGGAACCAAGAAAAATGGATGTCTGTCCACTGACACAGTGCACAATCTCCTCTCTACTCTTGTCTCCAAAATATCTCCCCTTAGGAGAAGTATTAAAGAGGATTTGCTATGCTTTTCCCAAAACACTTCAGGCTTTGACTTATGATCTTATGGTTTGTCTTTATTTCTATTTGTTCTACTGCATACATAGCTGAAATACTGTTGAAATTCCCAGAAAAGAAGGAGGGAAACTTATATCTCTCAGAAAGTATATGTTCTTTGAATAAGGTGGCTGACTGGGGAACATTTTCTTGAACTTTTCATTACCAAAAAGATGTGGAGAATATGAGCTTGTGGGAATATTAAAATATTTTATATGTGCTAATAGTAGGATCTACATGCCTCTCTTTTAATTAATTGGAAGATATTATATTTGTCTTGCTCTGAGATGAGACAATGAATGATACACAAGCATTTCAACACTAAGTACCAATGGATTGGCCACATAACTAAAGAAATCATTTGGTTATGGAATGTGAAGTTTCTCCAAACCTTTGCTTTTTGCAAAGAATGCTTAGGAGCAGCTGTTACAGAAAATTTTAGGCATCAGATTGGTTTAGAAGGAAAAGGTTGAGAGCTAGTGAGTCTAGCAATGTCTTGGAGAGAGCTGAAATCTAGGAGAAGAATCACTTCGTGGATGGAAAGCAAGATGGCCTATTACTCTGCTGTGTGGCTGAGGAAAACTTTCTGTGAGTGCCATGATCAAATAAATATCCCATAACAAAATCTAAATTTAATTTATAGTTTCAGGCCTTCCTATGACTATGTATAATTCTAGGGTTTTCTATGAAATATTTAAATCCCTTTCTTTATTTTTTTAACTGTTACACTATAGCTTCTGCCACAGCTCCCCCAGGGCTGTAGGAAAATATCTATGCAAATTCCACAAAAAAAATTATGTTTGAAAGATCTTATCTGATGAGAATTTTTGGCTTCTGACAATCTTTAGGATGTGACTATAGGAAACTCTAACACATATTTATCCTAAATATTTGAGAATCTGTCTGAGTTTGTGTTGTTACCTAACAGCAGACTTTCTGTATTATATCATCATTGAATAGCAGGTTTGGAGGCTCTGCTGCTCCATTGTTTATCCCATAATTAAAAAATCCACTTACTAGTGGCCTCTCTCTCTACTTTTCTGTTATGAGTGAACTGTGTCACTCCATCCACAACATCTACCCAGTTTGAGTTCATTTAACTTGAACATAGTCAAGTGGCTTCTGCACAATTATATTAGTACCCCACTGATGCATATAAAAGGATTGAGAATTACACTTTCAGTTGATTTCTTCCTTGACAAGCATATCTAATTTACCACTTGTCCTGGTTTTAATCAGATTTGAGTTTCTGTCAGGCTGAGATGCATTCTGTGTTTAATGAGGCAAATTGTTGATTAAGGCCTTTGATATCTTAAAAATTATGTGGCCCTTATTTTCTATTCTTTTTACCTCTGTTATTAAAGAATTATGCTGAATTTGAAATAATGAGGCTGACAGTGATATTAGTAACAGTCTAACTCCATTGTATTGTTTGTACAGCCCTTATTATACTATTAAAATGCAGCCTTTCTCACACTAGTGCAATCCTTTCTTCGAGGGCATAACCAGAAGTGATGCATACAGTTCCTTTTATGTTCTAACTGTCAAACCCTTCAAACTCAAAATAAATTTCAAAAAATAAAAAGAAAAAAAATGTGGTTTCATTGCAATCAGTGTCCATAAAAATGTATATATTCCTTTTTCATTGTAATGCGAAAGATAAAATTGTTAATTTGATAAATTTCATCTCAATTAAGTGCAGTCTAACTGATTATTAATGAGTGCCATGCTTTTGGTAGAGGTTATTTCCACCCATCCTACCTTTGCTTATCAACTCGATTGGGACCTTAAATGTAATCAAATGTTATCCTAAATTTAACTAGAAGTGACTTTCTGGTGTTCCTACTGCAGTACCATCCATTTTCTAAAGTTATCAGAAAAAAACCTTGACGTTAAAAGTTTAAAAATAGGAAAAGCAGCTCCCAAAGCCCACAGTCTAGTGCTAGTTTTGCTATTCTACTTGCAGTTCATGATTCCTAACTTTTTCTTTCAATGATTTTAAATATTCACTACACATACAGTAGACTCCTTCACTTTTTATTTCATCTTCCTCTGTAGTCAAACAGTTCTTTTTTTTTGCAGCAGTGATTATTACCTCCTGCTGTATACACAGAGAGCAGCACTGTCCTACACTTCCCTAGACTGTTATAAGGAGCTGTTATTTGCACTTGGTGTGATAGTGTGTCAGTTCTTTGCTCTGCTTTCTCTGTTTGCTTTAGCATGATCTCCTGTGCTCTGAGTACAGGTGATAGGGATTTTATTCACCCTCCCACATGAACTTTTTACAATGACATTAATAGTTCTCCATCTTCACAATACCAGATCAATTGATACATTCTTGACTTGGTTTTTAGCATTACACTGTGCTGTTGAATCAGTTATCCGATGATTACCTAATGCCACAGAATACCATTCTTCTTTATCACTTCCAATGGATAAATTCCACTTCAGAGCAGACATCTCATTATTAAGTGGATGACCTTTCATTTAATTCTCTTAAGTAGCATTTTTAGTCTATACAGCATTAAAAAGAGAGTGTTTTCCTTATTCTGAATCTTCTCATTCTCTGCAATATGAAGTCTATCACTCAGCTTGCCATCATCACCAGATATCATCAGGAGACTTCCACACTTTGTCCTAGATTTCTACATTTAGCAGAATTTGTAAGTGACCTCAAGCTCTAATCAGGAGCTCTTCTGAAAAACTACATACTCAGATTGTATATTTAAACATACTCATTTTTCTCTCTCCCCCCTCCCCACAATGGGTCAATCTCTTCTCCATCTGACAGGATTTTATTTATCCCTACCTTCTTCTGTTGCATTAATAAAATGTCTTACACGACATCCCATCAAATGATTTGTAGTAATCCAGAGAGATTAGATCGATTGCATCTCATCTGTCTGAAAATTTATATAGCTCTTTATGTGAACAATAAATAAAAGTAAGATTTGTTTTAACAAAATATAACAAAGAATTGCATAATAATACAACTCCTCCAAAACAGAACACACAACTGTTCATGTCTTTTTAAATCTTCAATGAAGAAAAAAAAAAGCTCAGCTGCCAAACTCCTTCATTCTTCAATTTGTTGAATGCATTGAAGTAGAGCTGGAAAGGGCGGGGAAAGATCATTCCTCTTTGTGACTTATTTTCATATTTGGAAAACTGTTCTCACTCTAGCTTAGATCAAAACCCAGAAATTTGAGTTTTGCTTGGAAATAGTATGGGGTTTTGGCACTAGGAACATCCACCTGTCTGCCTGTCCTGCTGCTCCTGGAAGACCCAGAGCTAGTTGTTACGGCACCCTGCAGGTGCTTTATTGAGGAACCACAGAGATGAGCTGGCAGGACACCAAGAAAAGTTTCAAAGCTTGTCTGGTGGCAGGTTTCCAATGGGATTTCATCACAATTGGACTATTTTAGCACAAAATTTGCATTCTGAGGAAGTAAAAAAAAATGCAGAAATAAACATTTTCTCTGGATTTTCTGACCAGCTTTAATGTTAATTATTCTTGCTATGGGAAAAAGCAGATAATCTCTGTGTGTGACACAGACTATGAACTATTTACTGGGCTGGGACTTGCTCTGAACACACTCCTGGTGTCTCCTGTTGGGGTTTTGAGGGCACTAAGGACCTACCTGTCCCTGCCCTGCCTCCCTGTGGCTTCACCCCCACGCTGCCCACAGCCCAGGACCCCATATCAGCCCCCCGGGACCATCAGTCCCTGTCTCACTGGTGCTGAAGGAGGGCTGTTCTCCTGTTCCCCACAGCCTTGACCAGCCCAGACATGGGGACAAATGTCAAAAGACCTCCACTGCTTCCAGGTTAAGTTGATGCTACATGGCCTGATTGACACTTTGATGAGACAGGCTTTTTAACCATCCTGGTTTTCTGGCTGGGTCATAGCCCTTTCTGCTGTCGTGGGTATGCTGAGATCTCAGAGCTGGCAGCAAGCCTGAGATGGTTAGAAAGGTCCATATTCATCAGAACTCTCACTGTGGGTGAGAAGGAAATCGGTTTGGTGAAGCAAAATTGCCTTGCCCAGGTCACAAGAAGAAGCCACTGGGTGCTCACAAAATTCAAACTTCTCTTACAAACTGCAGTCTTAAAACACATTTTGGATTATATCATGCTCTGGATTTATGTGGTTTGATGTTAATTAATTCATTTGGTTTGGAATTCTAGTCATAAGGCCAAATTGAGGGCATAAAGTATCCAAACCTAAAGAATTAGCCTAGAATTTAATCATATAAAAATTATTTCTTATTTTTAACTGGTGTAAAGCCATAGTTGTCAGTGAACTAGGATTATTTACTCTATGTGTCTGGAATAAAGTCTGCATTCAAATTTGAGAAGGACTATAAACAAAATATTCAGTGTTTAGAAAAACTTCATGCTATGGAGTTGACCCATCTAAAAAAATAGTAACCTAGGTAGCTTTTTAATTTTTTTTTTCCTTCAGTTCACATCACTTTCCTATTTCAATTTAGTATGAACAAATTTATGAGCTGGAACACTGGGAGGAGGAGGAAGACAGAAATTTCAGAGTGTTGAAAACCAGGCCAGAATATAAGACAAAAATATGAATATTTAAGCTGACATTGCCTGCAGACAGGACATAAACTGATGGATAACTAAGTAGGTTAATTATAGCTTTCTTCTTTTTTTCTCTCATATTTGCAATCCTTTCTAAATGTTTTAGCTATTTCTGTTTGCCTTTAAATTAAGCTGATGGTGACTCAAAACTATATTTCTAACACAGAAGACAAACTAGTGCCTTTTTGTGGTAGTTCCTTTAGCTGGAACTCTAAAACATTCATACCCAGCTTGGATCTCCAATGTATTTCTTTGTAGTAACATAAAAATTGCTTTTTCAAGGCTGCAGGAATCAGTTTGTGAATCTAAGCAACCAGGATGAAGAAGTGTAATTTCTCAAATTTTTTCATGAAATATTACAGTTATTTAGGAAACACACATTAACAATAATTATAGCCTGGAATGTAAAGTTTCTAAACTGAAACTTGCAAACGAAACAATATTCAGGGCTTAGCCCCAGCTTCAAATCCAATTCACATTTTAGAATATTGATGTTTCATTGTGCCAAGAATTTCAAATGCACACTTACAAAAATATTTTTTATCCTACCTAATATGTGGTATTTAATGCTTATGCTCCAAGACAAAAACAAGTCATTAAGCCAGAAGTATGAAGAAATCTCTTATCAGCAATTTATCCTGTATTTGTCTATGCTGGAACTTCTTGGTCCTTTTAAAATCATCTGGTGCTAACCACAGTGAGACAGGATGCCAAGTAAAACAGGCTAATGGTCTGATCCAACCTGTCAGCTTTTGGAAAGCTAAGTCACAAACGGAGGTGGCTTTATCTTATAGATAACAATGGCAATTACATGCTTGTTAGTACATCTTGACCTAGTTTCCCCTTGATTTATGCAGAAGGTGACAACTAAAGCTAATCTATGACAACTATTGTTAAAGCACAACTATTGTGGAGTTCTAGAATCTTCTAAGAGCAAACACTTCTGTTTCTGCTGTCACAAATATCTTTGTAAGCATCTGTACATGTGTAAATTTTCTTTTGTTCTTGTATCTCCCAAAGTGTGGCAACACTAATGGCATTTGGGGTCTGAATTTAACACAGAATATATAGTGACTGTTTATTATCCTGTCTGCCTCTCTAATGGATTTATAAACTCAGACAACTGCTCTATTGGGAGTTATACCACACCTTAGAAATTGTGACTTCAAATGAACATGGGATTCTTTTTTTCTGCTATTCTTTTTCCTAATACCCGTTCCTCCCACCCTCTGCTTTTCCCCCCCTTCACTGTAGAATATATCCCTTTTACTTCCATTTGGATTTCTTAGCTTAGAAAAAAGTGAATGAAGAATTTAGGAGTCGGCTTCCTGGTATTACTAGCAGGACTGTGAGGTCTGAAATATTTCTTGAACCTGTCTTTCTGTGCTCTTATTCAGTCTTTTTGATCAGCTAGTGTCACCTGAAGAGATACAATGTTACTCCAGTGATTTGCTGTCTTTGCACTCCTGAAACATAAGGCAGTCAATAATATTAAATAAACTTCTAGTGCTCACCTCCCGTAGATTTCAAGTGCTTCCTGTCTTAATGAATTATGTTTTTCTTAAAATGTAAGCTCCCCTAGCTATAAACTGTGATGTTTTATGACTTAAAAAGTCCTGGATACATTTACTTGTCTTTAAGAAAAAATAGCTTGGCAATGTTTTAGGTGGCTAACCCTGCAGTGCACGGAGAGAGGTGGGCACTGCCAACTGGGATGCAGCAGTGCAGAGCACTGGGCACAGAGCTTCCCGAGGAGGCTGCTGGGGACTGCAGAGGAGGTAACTTGCATTTTGCTCCTCTGTTGGGGTCAGTACCTGACTGGGATGGAATGGAGAGTTTTACGTTATTCTGCAGTCCTTAGCCTGGTCACTAGAGCTCTCTGTAAGACAAGGAGGGCTGGGGCATGCACTTGGTTCAAAAAGTGCTACCAGTGAAGATAATATCTGAGTGGGATGAGTTTACCCTCTTTTGAAGGTGGGAGGCCTGGGTTCAAAGACTTCTTTTGTTTAAGGAGGTGTATTTCACACTTAACCGAAGTTTCTTTAATCACCAGCTGCTCTGAGTTGACTTTTTTTAGAATTTCTTTCATTTTGCTATAAGCAATACAAGATTCATTGCCTCAGAGATATGAATAAAGAAGGAATGCTTGGACCAGAGAGCAGTACCCAGGTAACTCAGGGAGAAGAAAGCACAGTGGAAATGCCAAACAAAGTAACAAAAATCAAAATATTAAGGCTCTGTCTACATCAATATTTTGGTTTTGGACTGCAATTCAATACTGAGAAAAATCCCTTGATTTCTCCTATCAGTCATTTGGTTAAAAAAAGGTTTAGGTACAAAAAAGTGAGACTTCTTTCAGGGATAATGACATTAGAAACTTTGCTTCAGGTGTTCACCAAATGCAGTCTAACATCTAATGGGAAAATACTGTTCCCAGGCAAAGACTGCTTGTTCCAGCAGATTGAAATCACATGTGGTGGGGTGCCAAGTCCAGGAAACCCACTAGCTTGAATTAACCCCGCAAAGTGCATTTATTAGAGATGTAGAATTCTCAGCAACTGCTTTGATCCTCTTCTGCTCTTCTTGTGCTGAAGCTTGGATCAGCAGAAAAATAAATTTAAATTATATTGGGCCATAAATGAAAAGTTAGACTTTTGAAATGGATGGAAGAAAGAATTCAGTCTTGGAAATGGATGCTGCCTAGACACCCCTAATATTAGACTAATTTTAGAGCAATATGCAGGAAATAATTGTTGAGATGGAAGCTATTGAACTAAGAGGCAATGGGGAACAAGGAAAGTTTTAAGTATCATTAACTCATTTTAATGTAATTTTCTTTAGTTTATTTGGTTATTGAACTAACAGCCCTGAATACAAGATAACACATAGCTTTTCATTGAAGATATATGGGCTACATGTACGCTCTTATGTTCCAACTATTGAAAGTATTGCTAATAGAATTTCTGAATGCCTTCAGATCATTCCTTTTGATATGTACAGTGCCATCTGGGGAAACCACACTACTGTATTTTTTTAGATGTCTGAATGGCCACTTGTAAATTGTTTCTGTTATTAAATGTAGTTCTGCATTCACATGCAAATGAATTATTTAATAGGATATATTTCAGTAAAATTGCTACTTTTCTTTAACAATTGCTGTTTTACCTTTTTAGATATTCTCTTAAGAAAAAAAATATGGCAATTTAAAATAACACAGAAAAGTAGATCTTGACCAGTTGTTAAATGAAACTGCTTTTCAGGTACATTGAAATAAAGTCCCTGTACTGATAAAAACAGTAGTATTAAAAGTATTGTATTGTATTTTAAAACACTCTAAATCAGATAATGTAATCAAAAATTGCATCTCTAATCTGCTTTATCTCCTACTTTTGGCATGGTTTCAGCAGTTAATAAGATAAAAAACATATAAAGTAGAAACAATGAATGGAAATTCATAGTTTCTTGGAAATCTGCATTAATTATATCAACATTCAAACAACTCAAATATCTGATCATCTCAGAGAATAGCTGACATATGTAGTTGATAGAGGCTTTGGAAGAGATGTGTTCAGCCACACACTGCAGCAATAATTCCAGGATGATTAGAGATTTGACAGAGGCTTGCAGAGGATTGGGTTAACAATTTCAGCCAAAAGCAACCAGTTTAATGCAGCAAGGAGAACTGCGGCTCTCTCTTTGAAAGTAGTTCTTGACTTACTCCCAAAATGACATCCACAATCTAAAGTTAGATGCATGGAAGGAATCAACATTTTAAGAGATCCAAAATGCAGTACTGAACAGGGCACCCCCTAAACCTGCCCGATAAAAAATGCTGGGAAGTTCCTGAAATTTTGTCACAGGCTGGGAATTAGTTCTTGTCTCGGGTCAACATGCTGACATCCCTGTCTAAGCACAAGGAACATAAAATTATATTTTCTAATGCCTGTGTAACTTGAACTTTTCTATTTATGCAGTAGAGTGGGAAGGCATCTTTCAGGTTAGGGCAATAGAGCAGTTCCCCAGGCAGCACTAAATCTGCCTGTGCTGACATGATACATTTTTGAGGGTGAGCACAATGTGCATGGAAAGGCACAGGATCCTTCTGGCTATACTAAGGAGCTGAGTGAGCTGTGTGCAGCAGGTTGCAAGATCCATACATTGAAACATTACAGTCACAATATATATGGAGAAATCATAAGTGAAAATTAGTCACAAAAATGTGCATGTCTACTTTTACAAGCAGGCTTTTATAATTAGTACATTTAATATATCTTGTGATCAACAATGACATTTGGCATTCAGCTACAAGAAAGTGCAAATTGCCAAACTCTGAACCAATTACTTTTAGTAAGGAACAACAAATACAGTATTAGCTCTTGGAGGAATGTAAATTAAATCCTAGGAGAGGAATTGCTACCAGCTAGCTGTGTCACTAAGTAGGAAATATAATGAATACTTAGGTGCTATTTTAGAAATCTTTCACGTGTGGTCGAATCTGGCCTCAGCTGCTAGTGAGCCACACAGCATCCAGACATGAAGTTTCAGATACTTCATATCAGAGAATAATATGCCAAAGAGTTCAGATGCACATCATATCGCCCTATTTCAATCTAAACTTCCATGAGCTTAAAGATTGAAATAAATAGGAAAGTTTTCCTTCTGCCACAGCAGGTGAACAGTAAAATAATGTTTTTTGGTTTTTTTTGGTTTTTTTTTTTTCCTGAGTTAATAGCAAATTACATTTTTCATCATGGTGATATATGAAAGCCAAATTTCTCTGTGATAGATAATAGTCCTACCATTCAGAAAATCACTTCTGTTCTGGAAATCTTACAGTGTAAGCATACAAGCAGAGCTGATACATAAAACAAAAGGTGGGGAAGGACAAGAAAAGAGGCATGGGAAAGTAATACAATACCATTCAGCATCACTCTGTTATAAAGAAATAGATAGATATTTCTTATTTCTGGTTGAGATAGGACATAACTGATAAAGAAAGACATTTCCACGTGGCAAGGCTACTGTTGAGATTGCAAGACACTGGCCTGGGTTCAGAATTCAAGATCATCATACTGTATGTGGGGTTTTTTTTCTGTAGGACTTTCCTTTAAGAAATCTATGGTTGACATAGAAAAAAAACCTTAGCACACTGTAAAATGTGACTAGTTAGCTGATTTAGGTTAGTGTTCAGCAGCTTTTCTTTTAGAAAGAACATGTGGTTTCAATAAGTCACAGATAGACTTAGCAGAGGAATAAGGGGTATTGTTAGTTAGAAATTTGCATTACAAGTGGGCTATTGCTAAATGACAGGAGGCAGGAGGTGTTTTCTGTTAAAGATAATGTAATGATTAGTATGCATTGTGAAAATCTGCAAGTTCAGTTTTGGGAGCAAAGAGGTCTGGACAATTTTTCTTCATGATTAGATGAAATTAATCTTGGTATAAGAAACTTTAGTAGGTCATCCCTTCTTACAAGATTCAATGCACTTTACATTGTGCTTAGATACTGAAACTGTATAGTCCAAGCCATTTATACATACATACATATATATAGAGATACATATAAATCTAAAAGAAATTAATATATATTCCCTCAGAAAAACTATTTATTGAAAATTTCTCACAGTTGTTTATAATTCTTAATCTGAAAAAAGTCAGGCTGGTTTGACTGTCTGACAGTACTACTTCTCCTAAGTTAGTTACCCTGACAGCCTAGTGTGCACTGGTTTTCCTGCTTCTGAAGCCCTGCAGCCAGCCACTGGAAAAAATAAGCCCAAAATCTGCACTATAATGTGGTGTGCTTGAATGTTAAAAAATAAGCCTATGAATTAAATTGGATATAGTAATGTCACATCTGTTACAGCTGCAATAAAAAACTATATATAAATATATATATATATATATTACAAATATATATATATAATTATATACAAAAATAGAAACTACCAAGATCCCTTTTATCCCCTTTTGCCCTGGTCATCAAGAAACTGAGGACTCCTTCACAGTGGTGAACCCTGATTTCTTTAGGCTTTTAGACTGTTTTGTGGTGGCATCCACATGGCTACATCTTTACAAAGAACCTAACCTGTATTTTCTTAGTGTCACTCTTTAATAAGAGTGTTTGATCACACCCACATCAACACCTCTCCCTTTATAAATGTCATACTGTCATCTTGCTTTTCTTGGAGTCTAGGCAAGATTAGTCTTTTTAGAAGATCAGACCCATCTACAGTTACCACTAATGACCTAATCTTATTTAAAACTAAAAAAAAAAAAAAATTGGAATTAAACACTGTTTTTACACTGCCTTGTGCAAATTTTTCTCCTATCTTATAGATCTTGAACACCAGGTACACAGAGGAATACAAATCTTCAGCATATGATCTCTATTTCTTAATTCTGGGAATGGATCCTTTTGAATTTAGTTCTCAAAATATTTCAGTGAGAAAAAGTCCAAATGAATGAGTTCAATCGTTGCTTTTTTCCACTTCTTTCTTTAAAAACATTTTGTTGAGTTTTATATCAGTGCATAAATATTTTTATTCACTCAGAATTTTTTTCAGAAATAACTAGTTGACAAAGTTGCAGTTCCTTATCCTAGGGAATAAGTGCAAAAGAATGAATTAGTGGATTTGCACAAGTAGTAGTTATTCTGGTATTTTCTAACTTTTTTTGTTTCTGATATTTTGCCTTAATAGTGTTCTTCTAACATAGTTTTTTTAATGTGTAATATATTTTATTATTTCTTCTTCTTTTCCCTAATATTTATTCAGCTGCCGTCTGCAAACTGGCTTTGTGTGCTTTTGTGTCTTTAAATATTTGCTCTTATAAGAAGACTCCTACATGTACATTTCTGGTGGTGAGTCTAATGAGGTACCCCAGCCTTCAGGGCACAGGTCTGTCAGCAGGTGCTCCATACAAAGCAATGTTCAAGCTTGCAGGCTATTTTCACAATAGTGTAATTTTCTGGAATGATTCACGTTGCAGTAGGGGAAATACTGGCAAAGGGCCCAGAGAACTTAAGCATCTCCTTTTCTTCAGAACTAGTATTTACAAGTTAAATACCACTTGCTTTATAATATAAATAAAATGTTAACATACCAATACTGTTGGCATTGTACTGGCAGTACTTTTATGGTGGTCAATTTTCATCATTTAAAAACCCAAAAAAACCCTACAACAAAAGCCCACTCCTCACCCCCAAAAGTTCAAGTTGTCGTTCGGCTTGTGATTGCAAAAGCAGAGATGTTTAACATCAATTTTAAGCTTGCTAGATTTGCTTGCAGGTCTCTCTTTTAATTTTATTTTTTTGTTGCAAAACAAAAAATAAACCTTGATTAAATTATTCACTCTTCTGACTTATGTGATGGCTGTGCATAGTGGCCACCCATTTAACAGAGGCCCCTTTATGTGCTTGCAGCAACACGTATACCATATAAAAACACTGTGTGTTGCATACATGTCATAACATTTTTTTACTGATGATGATAGGTTTTTAAAATATTGTAAAAAAACCCCATTATTAACTCATTCAGCATTAAAAGTCCTTCATAATTATGGTATTGTTAGCAAAATAGAATATGAATTTAAAACCTATAATTAGAGACTTTGAATTTTAAACAGAAGTTTAAAGAGAATGTTATATATCCTCTTTCCAAACTTCCCTATTACAAATTCATGTTTATACTATAAGAGATTGAAAAATTTTAGCTACTAAAAAAAAAAAATCAAAGCAAAATAGCTTGGTTTAAAAAGTCATTATGCCAAACAATTTTAGTCAAAATTAAGCAATCTTTCTTTAATCAATATTTATTTGAATTTTTGGAATTTTTCTCAAAGAAGAGATATGACCATCTAATAGATCATAAACATAAATCAATTTTTTTTCATCTCTGTATGCTGGTCCTTAGAATAATTGCAGCCCTGAGTCCAAAAATGAATTCTATAAATGATCTTTGCTGGAAAGTGTTTTTAAATGATCTTGCAGCAGTTAAGTGTATCAGTCATCAGTATACTTTTTGACAGTGTTCTTCCTGGTAAAATCGATATTAAGTCGCACAGGTTGTACACTGTGAGAGATTTCTATTTTGTATCCACTGCCGGGAGTTACTGCCAGGGAGCAGCTGCAGTGCTGCCCTGCAGGGACAGGGGGGCCAGGATACAGGAGCTGGAGACAATGGTGGGGAGGCAGACAAGGCCAGTGAGGTCATCAATCACAGAACACTTCATCTTGGAAGGGACCTTCAAAGGTCATCTAGTGCAACCCCTCTGCAATAAGCAGGGACATCTCAAAAAATTAGATCAGTTTGCTAAGAGCCCTGTCCAACTTGACCTTGAATATTTTCGGGGATGGGCATCTATAAACTCTCTGAGCAAGCTGTTCCAGTGTTTTACCATCCTCATTGTAAAAAGATTTGTCCTTAAATCTAGTGTAAGTCAACCTTCTTTTAGTTCAACCAATAATCCTTTTCTATTCACAAAAGGCCTTGCTTGAACATTGTAGAAGCATGTAGAAAGTGGTTGTACAGCCTATCTTTGCTTTTGGCATCAGCCACATGCCATTCACCACAGTGACGAGCTGAATCCAAGCTGGCACACCCAAGGTGGTGTTGAAGGGAAAATGGTGTTGAAACATAAACTTTAAGAAATTTAGAAATTTTAGAAGAGCTAAGATATTAGTTAAAAATAAGCTTTATTTGAATTAATTAAAATAAATGGGTAGGCCTTGCTTGATGAAGTTAAGAGTTAGTAGTTAATTAATAATTGATTGCTTGTCAACACAATGTTTAGTTAGCTGGGTTTGTAATGAGGAATATAGAAACTGACAAATAGCTTTTAGGAACATAAGACAATTGTGGGCCTCTTCTGTTCCGAAACCAACTACAGATAAGAAATGGCAGTTCTACCAAGGGTTCATTTGTCACATTTGCATTGAAAAGGTAGAAAGGTCAGAGTGAGGAAGACTTCATTTACTTCCTCATTTTGGGACCCCTCCCCATGAAAGGGACCACCGACCCATTTCAAGGAACAAACTACGCATGCTTAACAGCTTTTGAAAAGATTAGCATACGAAGCGAGGAGTGGGATGTACCAAAATGATGAATATGTATTTGTATTTTTGGTATTCAATACTTGTATGGATAAAAGGACTCTGTAATCACCTGAGGGGCGCGGTGTGTCTTTGGGAGCTATCCCGCACGCCACCCGGCGTCGTAATAAAGAATCACTTTCTAACTTTAAACTGTTAGAGAGTTTTTGTCCGTCACAGGTGGATATCGGTGCTAGATCAATATCCATATTTCTTTAATAAATCAGTGTCCTGCCAGCAAGTCAGGTGTGTGCAGCTTCCATCTCCACAAACAGCGTATGCTCCAGGCAAGGAAGGCCAGTGCTGAGAGTGTCAGCCAAACTGAGGTGTGAGGGCATTCACCCTGTCAAGGGGTTTCTGACCCCTGTCATGTAGCTTTGTGAAGCTTATGTTTGAACAAATAATTAAACGTACTCCCCTTATAGCTTCAAAATTCCCTTACACTTAAAAGATCTGATAATAAAAGAGGAGTGCACAATGAATAAAAAACCAGCAGATGGTCAACTGGATTAAAAATTTGGACCAACGAGGCTAAATATTTGAAGCTAGGTGATAAACATCTCCATTGACAAAGTGAACATCAATTGGTTACAGTAATTTACTATAAAGGGAGTACATTGATGATGAATGTTATCAAAATGGAATGTTTCAGATAAGTCTGAATAGGATATTCCCATTAGGTTGAATACAAATTTTTATCATGACTCTCCATTTAGTAAACAAGATCTTTTACTAGTTCATTTGGAGAGGGTAATTTAGCGTCAGTAAATGTATGTTTGGAAAGACTACATGAAAACATGATCCATTGTCTTTTTTTTCCATTGTATACATTCAGGAAACTGATCCAGATAAAGATACCTAGACAATATAGTAACAGATACAATTGCTATTTACAGCTAGTAAATAACAATTGCATCTGTTACATCATTGCAGAGTGTCTGAACTGAAGATTCTTGAATTAATCATGTTTTTTCTCATCTTTCATAAGATTTTTTAAATGTTTTTAAAAAATTTTATGTGTTTGCGAAGACCATATGAATATCTACTGTTTATAAAATGCATATATAACAACCTATTTAAAAAGCTTTTTCAAGTTCAAAATTTTCTCTGAAACCATATTTTGCATGAAGACCAACCGTGATTAAGAATTCTCTTTGAAGTTGAACACTTGTGGAGAAACAAATGAAACATTTTACGCACTTTTCTCTGTGCTTTCAGCTAGCCAAAAGTAAAGAATTTGCAGATGGTTTTGAAGAAGGTGGGAGGGAAGGAATCATTTATCTCATTTAGAAATAAAAATTGTACCATAATGGTGAGATTTTAATGATGGATTTTGTTTTGAAATACAACAGAAATAAATGAGAACCCCTAGGTTTCAGGAAATTTGATGTGAGGTAGTTTGAAATCAACAGCCAAGATAAAGAGCTGCTGCCTGGGGATGAAATAGATATTTATTGCAATGCTTGCCCTGGGGGAGATTAAGGTGCTGCAACCACAAGAACAGAAGCATACCACTCAGTGGTACTATGTATAATCTGTTTACACAGAATATGGGATAATGATTTCTGTGCTCAGATCCCAGTTCTGAGATATCTGCTCTTTGGCACTAGCACACTACACAGTCATGCTAACACAAGTCCCCAGTTTCTCTTTGGCTTTGGTGCAGCTCAGACACCACAGTGGACCTGAGGAAAGAGGATTCACACCAACCAAATTCTGTCTGGCAGCCCCAGCCTCTGACTGTAGCTGCACTTAAGCCCAGACTGATACAATGTGCCAGACCGGAAGGTACCAAGTGACTCCTGAGAGGTGGCTGTTTCATTCTTTATTGATGTTTAGAAACAGTTTGGCAGAATAAGCTGCAAAAGGCTTTGGTACTTGTGTAGCCATGAGCCGATGACTGCAATTTTCCCCATCCCCATCACCAATCACAATTCACTACCTGTGTCACCATCACCTTCCAGTCTCCCACCCCAAACCAGTCTGAGACACCAAGCTGCTGACAGCTTCTCTGTTTCCTTATTCCTTTCCTGCACATACCTAAACCACTAGAGCAGGACAGATCAGCCCAGCCCATGTCTCATTTAGCAGTGCTCTTGGAAGCACATCCCTATGACCTTTATTTGTGCATCTCTGTGAGCAGACACCAGGACCACCTAACCAGTGAGGGCTGGGCAGCTGTGCCCAAGGTACCACATACCTGAGCTGTGCTTTCAGATAGGCTTTATCTTCCGAAGTTAAATATGCCTGTCATCAACACACCTTTTTCTCCTGACAAAAGAATTCTTTATCAGTTATATGCATAATTTAAAAAGTTATTTAAAGAAAAGAAAAACCCTGGTCCCTTATAAAAAGCATTACAGTCTAGCAGGTGGTCTAAATCTGCCTAGCAATTCTCCTGGTTCTATTTTTGCATTTCCTTTGAAATTGCTTCAGAAAAATATGATCACATTTAGGTACTTAGTGAATTTTTGTTTTGGGTGATGTATTGTGAAAAGAGGATAAATGGCTTTCAAGTTTCAGACACAGGAAGAAACATTCTGATTTGTAGCATAGTAGTCATTATATCTGCTAGATTTTATGAAAGATTTTTGTGAAAATAGTTGCAACTGCAGCCAGCCTGATACTTCATAATAAAACAAGAAGATTGATTTTAGTGATCTGAAAACAGAGGGGTAATTATATTCTCATTTTCATGTTCATGATGTGCACAATTCTCCTATCAAACTTTAATGGTTGTTGCAAGAGCAAAAACATATGCAAGAACATAGAGAAAACACCACAAAGCTGTTAGCTTTGAAACTCATTGTCAGATAGCAAATATTATCGCTATAAATCTTAACTTTCATAGTCAGCTAGAGCTGCAGGCTAGACTAGAGAAAAAGACAGGCATGGAACTGTAGCTGTGCATTAAAAGCAACACACGGTACATTGATGAAATATGTATTGTGATTAAATTAATATTGAACAGTGAATTTTATAGCCTTTTCTGATTTTCTTTTCCCCAGGCAAAAATCAACCCTTTTCTAACTGCAGTATCCTTCACATTTCATTTTCTGTAGCATCAAAAGAGGTGCATTAAACACTCTGGGAAAAAACACGCTCTGATATGGTGGCAGCAGGGTGCATATGGTTTCATAACAACATTAAAAGCTCATCTTTCCTGCTCTCTCTTTCCAGGAGCTGTTGTGGGAAGGGTGACACAGAAGTGAGGGTGTAATCCCTGCGGTCTGTTTTCATAGAGTTGTGAAGAAAGACCATGTGAGGGAGCGTAGCGTATATTAAGTAACATCTGCTCCTAAATGGATGCAATAACATCCAACCTGCTTAGCACAAACAGAAACATGTCAAGTCAAATAGGGTATCAGCAGGACTCTAGGTGCAGCATGTGGAAGTCATGAAAATAAGCAAGCGGATCACTAACATTTGTGACACCAGTCAGTTGCATAAACAGGCTGGTGCATCCCCGTTGACATGCCCATTTATTAAAAACACGGGGAAATGTGGAATAACAGCCATTTGAAAAACTGCAGAAAAGAAGCATGTGAAATTGTGATTTACAGTATGTGTTTATAAGAAGGCTAGAGGGCAGGTAAAGTGCTGTCTCTCGGGTTTTGACCCAATCAAAATTTTAAGGGTAAAGCTAGACAGTTAAAAACCACGAAAATAAGAGTGTAAATTTTACAACCAGAAAGCTGGACTGGAATTTGAAGGGGTAGTCAGAGAGAAACCCTTTGGGCATGCCATTGCCCATATTAGTGCTTCATGTGGAATCCTCCCTGCAGGAAACCTCTCAAACACATCTTCTGCTTCAGCCTTTAATTGCAAACTTTCATTTCCCCAAACCAAGTCGTTCTAGAAAAAAAAAAAAAAAAACCAAACTTTTGTGTTTTGCTGGAGACACTACAGAGACATGTAACATGTTGGATAATTAAATCCTTTTTACAGTAGAAAAACAGCAAGGACACAAAAAAGAAAATTTACCAGTTCTTTTAAGAAAGGATAACACTGCCTTCTATCAGAAATTAGATGAGCATTTGGAAGCTAGTTTTATACTTCCCTGCAGGGGGAAATAGTTTTATACTGCTTTTCCACCAAGTACATTAAACATAAGTCTGGCAGCTTCATCTAGTTTTTCAGTCGCTCTTCACTCAGTGCTACACACTGAGCAAAATTTGATTCACTCTACTCTGGTAGTGCTTTTAGTGGGTTGCCATGAAAAACGGCATGGCATTTTGACCTAACAGCATGAAAGCAAATACAGTCATGCATCTCCAGTGGAAACAATATAAAATAGGAAGTAGATAATATTACCAATGTTATATGCATGGTACTGCCAGCATCCTGGGCCATTAACCAAGTGCTTGCAAACATTACAAAACAGAGCACACTAACCCACAGATTTTGCATTTTTAAGAGCAGATTTTGTGGAGCCCCTGTGCCTGGCAGAAAACTCTACAACATCCAAACTATTAGATGCCAGCTTCATTTCATTTCCTCTTTGGTTTACAGCTGGGTATTGCTCAGTGGGTGCAGACTATGAGGTTTATTACTTATCTCCTTATTTATTTAATTTGTTTGTTTGCATGCAAAGGAAATAAACAATTCTCTGTTTGGCTGTCAGTAAATCTTTGGGCTAGAGTGTAAGGTGTGACAGTCCTTAGTCTGAATTAATTAAGAGACAGGATCTGATCAGAGAGTGGCTGTAGAAGAAGGGGAATCAGTTTGCTGTTAAGAGACAGCCTATGAGAGTAAGCCAGTTGATGAGGCATGATTTTCTGTGTATAAGAGGGGTGGAAAGCAGGAAGGGAAAAGCAAACCAGCCAAAGAATGCTTTTGAAAGTTTTTGTAAAACAAACTCTATTGTGGGGAGGGAAACTGGGAGAAGTATCTTTGAGCATTGAAATTAGTGTAAAGTATCTGATCTCATTTTGAAATAATATCTTATAAATTTCTTAAGAACAGTTTTGACGTGAAAGTCATCTTGAAACTGTTTTTGTTCTGAAAAATACAGGAATTCTTTTGGCTAAATGCAGAGAGTAGCTTTCTTTGGGTTTGAGGATAAAAATAGGAGAGAGAGAAAAAAGAGAAAAAAACATATGGAAGTGGCATGTCTTTGAATAAATCCAGAAGGATCATGGTAAAAATTAACCTATATTTGCAAAGTTCTTCTAAGAGGCAACACACTATCTCACTAAAGAAAATTTCCATCTGCCTGGAAGGACTGGATTTATTCTGGGTTGACGGTTGATTAGACAGGAGCGCAGGTGGTGCTCTGTTCAATTCCTTCAGTAGCAGGGATGAACACTGGAAGGAACAGGAAAACACATGTAATAAGTAAATGGATTAAGGACTGGTGCTATCAGCACAATATTGCTTTTTTTTTTGTTCGTGGGACAATTTTTATGGCAACACACCTGCTAGAGTCAGATGGGCTTCATCTATCTAGCAAGGACAAAAGGATTCTAGCCTATGAGTTTGCAGGGCTGATTTACAGGACTTTAAACAAGGTTTGAAGGGGGAATGGGATGAAACCAGGCTTTCCAGAGAGGACCCTGAGGGTGGTAAGTCAGAGTTAGGGCTGAAATCAGCAGCCCAGCTGAAGTGCATGTACATGAGTAACAAAACAAGAGGAGCTGGAAGCCACTGTACAGAAGGAAAGCTGTGACATTTTTGCCAACATGGAAATGGGGTGGGATGACTCACATGACTGAAGTGCTGCAATGGATGGCTACAAGCTCATCAGAAGAGACAGGTGAGGGAGAAGAGGTGGAGGGACACACCTCTATGTGTCAGGGAGTCTCGTGACACTACAGAACTTGAAGTCAATGATGTAAGGTTGAATGCCTATGGGTAAATACCAGGGGGAAGGCCATGAAGCATCCCGGTGGAAGTCTGTTATAGACCTCCCAACCAGAATGAAGAGGAGGATGAATTATTCTATAAGAAGCTGGAGGATGTTTCAAGATTATCAGTTCTTAGTTTTGTGGGAGACTTTAACCTGCCAGCTATCTGCTGGGAGCTCAACACGTTGGAGAAGAGGCAGTCTAAGAAGTTCCTTGCTGTATGGAGGACAGCTTCTTGTCAGATCTGGTGAGTGAGGTGACCAGGGCTGGGGTTCTGCTAGACCTGCTTTTTACAAATAGAGGAGGACTGGTGGGAGATGTGGTAGTTGGAGGCTGTCTGGAGCACAGTGACCAGGAAGTAATAGAGTTCTCAATATTTGATGAAACAATGAGGAGCATCAACAAAATTTCCACAGTAGGCCTCCAGAAGGAAGACTTTGGCCTCTTCTGGATGGTGACTTGCAGAGTACCTGTGGAAGCAGCCCTTTGAAACAAAGGGATCTAGAAAGGATGGACACACTTTAAGAAAGAATTCTTGAAGGCACAGGAGCAGACTGTCCCTATGAGCCGAAAGATGAGCTGGCAGGGAAAATGACTGGCCTGGACTGGCAGGGAGTTTTTGAGGGAACTCAGGGGGAAAAAAAGGGTGTATCAGCTTTGGAAAGAGGGAAAGACAACCCAGGAAAGGTTTAAGGATGTTGTTAGGTCATGCAGAATAAAGGTTAGAGAGGCAAAAGCTCAATTAGAACTTAACCTGGCCACTTCTGTGAAGGATAATAAAAAATGTTTTTATAAATGCATTAATAGCAAAAGAAGGGGCAAGGAAAACCTCCAACCTCCATTCTTTATTGCACCTGGTGGGGAATATAGTTAATAAAGATGAGGAAAAAGCAAAGGTATTTAACACCTTCTTCACCTCTGTTTTCAACAATAAGACTGGTTGTCCTAAAGACAGCTCTCCTCCTGGGCTGGTAGATGGGGCAGGGAGCAGAATAGCCTCCCTGTAATCCAGATGGAAGCACTTAAGGACTTGCTGAGCCACTTAGATGCTCACAAATCTATGGGACCAGATGGGATGCATCCTAGGGTGATGAGGGAGCTGGCAGATGATCAGTCCTGGCTAACTGTGTAGGTCCCAGATGACTGGAAGCTGGACAATGTAATGCTCATCCATAAGAAGGGCAGAAGGAGGATCCAGAAAACTCCAGGCCTGTCAACCTGACCTTGGTGCCCAGCAAGATTATGGAACAGATCATCTTGAGTGCCATCACACAGCACCTACAGGACAGCTAGGGGATCAGACACAGCCAACATGGATTTAGTAAGGGCCTGCCTGACCAACCTGATCTCCTTTTATGGCCAGAGGAACCCACCTGGTGGATGAGGGAAAGGCTCTGGATGGCTCTCTTTGGACTTCAGCAAGGCCTTGGACACTGTCTCCCACAGCATACTCCTGGAAAAGGGGGCAGCCCACAGCTTGGACAGTAGCAGTCTTTGCTGGGTTAAGAATTGGCTGTATGGCCGGACCCAGAGAGTGGTGCCACATCCAGATGCTAAGGAACCACTAACAGTATTCCCCAGGGATAAGTGTTGGGCCCAGTCTTGTTTAATATCTTTACTGATTATGCGGATGAGGTGATTGAGTCCACCATCAGCAAATTTGCAGATGACATCAAGCTGGGAAGAAGTGTTGATCTGTCAGAGGGCTTTGTAGAGGGACCTGGACAGGCTAAATTGATGGGCCAAATATCGTGATATGAGGTTTAACAAGATCAAGTTCCAGGTCCTGCATTTTGGCCACAATAACCCCCCGCAGGTCTACAGGCTGGGGACGGAGTGGCTGAACAGTGTCCAGATATAAAGGGACCTGTGGGTACTGATTGACAGCAGCTGAACATGAGCCATCAGTGTGCCCAGGTGGCCCAGTGGCATCCTGGCCTGTATCAGGAATACTGTGGCCAGAAGTGATTCTTCTTCTGTACTTGGCACTGGTAAAGCCACACTTTGAGTGCTGTGACCCTCAATTTAGGAAGGATGCCGGAGTGTGTCCAGAGAAGGGCAACAAAGCTGGTGAAGGGTGTGGAACACAAGTCCTATGAGAAGTAGCTGAGGGAGCCGGGATTGTTCAGCCTGGAGAAAAGGAGGCTCAGGGGAGGCCATATTGCTCTCTACAAGCCACTGAAAGGAGGTTGTAGCCAGGGGAGGGTCAGGTTCTTCTCCCATGCAACCAGAGACAAGACAAAATAACACAGTTTTAAGATGTGCCAGGGAAAGTTTAGGCTGGACATTAGGAAGAATTTCTTCACAGAAAGAGGAATTGGGCATTGGAATGGTCTGCCTAGGGAGGTGATGGAGTCCCTGGAAATGTTTAAGAAAAGACTAGATGTACACTTAGTGCCATGATCTAGGTGACTTGGTGGTGTTAGGTCATAAGCTGGACTTGTTGATCTCAAAGGTCTTTTCCAATCTAGTTCATTCTGTGATTCTGTAAAAACAATTACTCTTCCGCTGCTCATGATCTACACAGCAACCTTAAACCTTATTCTGAAAAGAGAATAGAAAGTAGTTCACAGTCAGTGCCAGGCCTTTTCAAATATAGAGGATTAAAGTCTGAAGTCTGTTGGCTAGGTTTACTCAAAACAAGTGGAGTAGGCTCCATCTTGCATAGTTTTCAACTTTCATAGCATAGATAGATAGCTAGATCTGAATGAGCCAGGTTCCCCTCACCTTACAGATAGTGCAGAGAGAGAATGACAACTCATCTCACCCTGCAATAAGACCATGAAATGATTAGGTGAACTGTTAAAAAAAAAATCATTTCTGCCTTCCCACTTCCTTACAGAATTAATGGTCAGGTATAGATGTTTGCATTAGACATATGCATTCTGTTTAATGAATCCTCCTGAGACATTTCTGAGTTTTCTCAAAGCATTGTCAGTCTTGTCTGTGCTCCAGCCAGTGCCACAAGTAGCCACAGCCCTTCACTCCTCTGGAGTGGGGCTACTGAGCCTTTCTGAACAACAGAGGTGGAGGCACATTACTGGATTTGGTTGAACACACTGGTATGAATCTTACCCAATTGACCCTGGTAGACCCAGATTAGAGAAAAATTTTTAGGACAGAGTAGTACCTCTTTAAATATTTTGTTAATTTGCTACCGATTGTTACCATAACTCATGTTTAAGGATACTCCAAGCTCCAACTGGTTTAGAGGTGATTAGGCCTTGTCTCTTGCATATTTTCAATAAGCATTGTCATTCTGATCCCAGCATGAGTCTCATATTAAGTTTGCTTAAGGAGTAAAAAAAAATTAACACCTCCAATGTTTGCACTAACCCCCCTTCATCTTCAAGTGATGTGACAGCAGTACATTTCTCAAGTTTAGTCACTGGCCTGGCAACAACACTGTGATATGGATGGCAAATTTTGTTATCAGTATAACAAGAATGTTTTTTCATCAATAAATCCTTTGGGTTCAATAGAAGGATAAAGTAATTTTTTATGCTCTTTATAACTGTATATGATTTGGAAGTGGAAGCTAGTATCTGGAATTTTTACTTTTATACTTGCTAGCTTTCTTTTCAGCTCTTTTTTTTTTTTTTTCATTCTGTGTAGAACTATATTAAAGAATGCTGTAAGAAAACCCCACAGGTTAGGAAAAATAACAGAATTCTTTGGAAGGTACAGGGATGGCAAGGTTTCTTTAAACTTTCCTAAAGAATGGAGAGTTTGGACAAGCTCATCACAAATCTCTCGGCAGCATGGTCACATGTAGTAGCTGATGGGAAGAGAGCAAAGGAAACTGCTGCTGTAGAAAAGAATAGGCTGAACACAGAAGCAGCACAAAAAATTTGCTTGCTGATAGTAATGTAGATTATGTGCTACAATAAAGAATGAAGGACACAAGACAACAAAAGGCTGACTGACAAATAGCATACAGTCTCTTTATCAGGGAGCAGTAAGGTGAAAGCAGAGATCTTCGACTGCAGCTTTCAAGAGCGTTTTAGAAAAAGCTTTTCAAGGCATTATTATTGTGAGGAAGGCAAATGACAGCTTCATTTGTTGTCCTAAATGCTAAGATGCCTCTAAATGCAAAATAACTTTTTTTTTTTTTTTCTACTGGGAAGTGAAACATATGATTTGTGAGATACATGTCTTCATTTTACAAATTACTTTGTGGAATTAATTAAGTAAAAAAAGTCATAGGAATTCTACATAAATTGATACTGTACAGAATTTAGTTTAGTTTACTAGTTAAGCTTTGATTTTTATGATAATACAAACTATATTAAATGCAACTATAGTTAAATTATGGTGGTGGTGGTAATGATGATGATATTTAAATATTCCTGTACTGTAACAGCTACTGAGGAGAAATTAACAGTACTCTAACTGAAACTAGGGTACCTATTTTGACAGAAGTGATCATTGATTAGGTTTCATAGTTGCATTAACTGTTCCTCTACCTTACTATCCTTTTAAGTAGATATTTCATACAATTTTCTAAACTAAATCTCCCTTGCTGCAAATCAGGCACATTACATAATTGAAATACAATAATTTCCACCTCTTTTCACAGCAATACAATATAATTTGAAACTGGAGTAAACTTGTTTTACATTTCAGAATTAAGAAGTTTGAGTGAATAGAGGTTAATATTAAGAAGTCATTGAAAAGTAAAGTCATAGCACAACATGTAAGGGTTCTTTTCTTTTTAAATTATTTTTAAAGTGAAAGTGACTATATTCGTAGGATTGTCACACAAACAGAAACAGGAGAGCATGGTGTTATGTGAAAAAGTGGCATGTTATTTTTTCAGTAAAAGGCAAGTTTTACTAGTTGAAGCCAGAAGCTCATCTTCTGAATCATATTACCAATTCAGCTGCAAAATGATTGATTGTAAGCATTTCTGTAACAAATCACAGAATTATCACACTAAAATTGGGCTTGACACAGCCCATCCGAGATAATTCACAATCCAATGTGGAAGAAAAATAATTCTTCAATACTACATACAGATAATAAAAAAAGAATCAGAAAAAAGATTGACTTGTAACAAACACAATGGTGTGGTAAAATGAGCAATTTTTCAATCCATGCTGATGAACCAGGTATGGTTAGAACTCTGATGAGCAATGTTGATCCTTTTTTTTGACCATTTCATGGACAGCTCTGACCATTAATTAGGTTTCATAGCCTCAGTAGATATTTCTTTGGCTTACTGTCCTTATAAACAGATACTGGCTACAATCTTCTAAACTGTATTGTGCTTGTTGGAAATTAGGCAGATTACTGTGATATATTAATGACTCATCTATTTTTACAATAATTTAATGAGTACCTGGAGATATCTATTACATTTCCTTATATTCTTCTCTAAGCAAATCCAATAAACTTTTTAATCTTTTTTACTGGGTTATGTTTTCAAAACCTTGTTTTTCTGTTGTTCTTTCAATTTATTTCAAATCATTGGCATCTTTCTTATTGTGGTAGCCAAAGTGGAGGCTTGTTTTCCATCTTAGGCCTACCTTGCATGGAGCAATGCAAAATAATTGCCTTCCATAAGATAACAATGATACATAATTATGGGGTTTTATACTTAGCAGAGTGGCCATTGACCTTTTTGAGTCATCTATGGTCTGCCTGCTGCCTGTTAGAATATTCTCTGCCTTCCTGGTCTATCCATCTTATTTATAAAAGCTTCCCTAAGTTTGTGTCCCTTACTCTTATTTCTTTCAGTCCTTTGTTTTTCTGTGTTATATCTCTATGTGGGTACAAATTTTCTATGGGATTTGGTCTTAGAGACAAGGACAGGTTGCATACCAATCTTAGATTCTGTATACTAGTGTCTTTTAATTTTCCCTCTTTTCTCAGTATTGAAATAGTTTGCTCATTTGACTTAATAGTGACATTTGCCAAAACAAAGCATTGGTGAAAAACTAAAGCTGTTTCTGAACTTTTTCTTTCCCTGCCTGGGGTCTATTCTAGCAATTCTCTATGCTGAAATTTACATTTGTTTGATCATTTTTATTGTTCCATTGCTCACACTTGTTCCCCACCCTAAAATCACAAACTATTGTTTTGTGATCAGTTTATCCTTTATGGTTTTCTACATTGTGAGTTAATGTCTTCTTATTCAAAATCTACTGTAAAAGAGCCGCTCTTAATCTTTGCTTCCAACTTTTTCAAACCTATTTTTTTCAAATACATACTTCTGTGTATTTCTTTCAAAAACATGGTAGTAAAGTCGTCCATTACTATTTTTTGCTTCACCTGGCAATTCACAAAAAGTTTATTTCAGCCACAATTTCCATTATTTTTTTATTAAATTTTTTAAAAATCTTGCTTTGTTTTATTTTCAACCACACATTTTCAGCAGATATTTCTCTCAATTCTTTAGAAACATCAAAAAAGCCTGAGACGACAAAGGTTGTTCAAATGCTGAAACCAGGAAAAGACACATGGTGAAGTCATCTGTGTAACCCTCTTCATTCTTCTTTTAAGTAAAACTTTATTCCAGGCATTCCTAAACAATCCTGGACCTTGTCCCCAGAAGATCCAGAAGCTACAAAAGCAGAAACCAGAGATGGCTGAGCAAACTTCTTTCTCTTAGCTACATTTGTCAGTGAAGGGTATGTGCCATGTATATAAAATACTCTAAAACAAGAAATGTTCTTCCATACTGAAAAGAGTGTAGAACAGATCACTAATCAAAACAATCCAAGTATTCAAAGGTTGTCTCTTTTCAGTAATCATTGCCTGTTGCAATTCAGGAAAAATGGCCTTTGGAGACAGCAAGAGAGAGTTCAGAAGCTTCAGCTCCTGACCATCTTTCTGCGTTAGCAGAACATCTTGAGAAAGGTAATAACATAATTCCCAGATCAGCTCTTTGCGAATGGTGAAGGACTTAAGTTGTTTTGGATGTTTTTGTTGTTGTTTGTTTGGGACTGGTGGTTTTGGTTTTGGGGTTTTTTTGAGAAATCTTATGCTTCTTTCCAATCCTCTTGCAACACTTGGTGAAGGAGCACATCCCCATTCTTACTGTAGTACAACACCACCACCAGTGAAGTTTGATGTTTGTGGCGTTCATGACACCTACTTCCTTGCTTTAATATTATTAATTCTAAAATTGAAAGTCTTTTCTCTTCATAGGAACAGCCACATTTTGTCAGCCCAAGGATTCATCTGGTCCAATATCTTTGCTCTAACATTGGCAAGCAGCATATGCTTGAATAAAATGTAAAAATAAAAGGAATCTACTAAATATGCTTCCTTTAAATGCCTTACTGACTTTGGGCAATAGAGGGATTCCTGTGGACTATTCCTAATTGCATTAGACAGTGTGTTTCTATACATACATATATATATAATATATATACACACACATACACATCTTTCCTGCCAGACTGTGAATTCCAGTGCAATCATATGAGATAGTGTGAAAATGGGAGGATCATTCACTGAGGTGCTTCACTGCACATAGTGTGATATCATTTAGGAATGAAGTGTAGCCATGTAAATGGCTCTTTTCTCGGTTCCTGTATAATACAACAATACAAACACATAGACAAGAAAACCTCAGCTACTTCATATCTAGAAAATAGTAATCAATGGGCATGGCGAATAAATCAAAAGAGGATTAAATATAAAAAATGTCTTTTTTTGTTTTAGCTGTGTACATACATATATATATATATGTAAATGTATATGTATATATATATATATATATATATAAAATCACTTTATAATTGACATATACTTTTAGAGTTTCAGCCAAAAAATTATTGTAAAGCTAAGAAGTTATAGGATGCATGTAACTAAACTTGAGAATCTTCAGAGGTTGAGAATCTCCTTGAGGTTCTGAGTGCAGCCTGAGAAGTAAATATTTTAAAAATCATGAAGCACCCTAATACTATAGAGATGCGATAATGCAATCACTTTGCTTCCAGTGCACCTTCTCCTGCCAAACTGATTTGGCTTTGCTGGTTTAGATTGCAAGCTACAAGGTCCTCTGGAAAAAGTTACCAAAAAAAACCCTAAGCAAATGATAAAAAAGAACAACAAATGCAACTGGAATGAATGGAAATTGAGAATTAAACTGCTATGCCAGATTCTTTAAGAGCCTGTGTATTTTTTAGCTGGTGCTAAGCATTCTTGACTCCCATTACAGACATGCAGTTCCTAATGAGCTTAAACCCTATTTTAAATACTTTGCTATGGAAGTGTTCATCACTAGATAATCTCATTCTTGTAATGACTGCCAATACAGCCATTATGCTAATGAGACTGCTAGAAATGAAAGGAGATAAAAGGAAAAAATGATAGCTAAAATCCAAAGCAGTTTTAATGCTTCTAGTTTTAGTTTAATAATTATGTTCTTCCAAAGAATTATGACTGAATTAAGAAGAAAGGAGAGTAAATATTGCAGATTAAAGAAGAAAACACTTTAATACTCATGTGATTTCTCATCTACATTTTCATACTGAACTTAAGTAGGGCTCCATCCTGAAGCATCTCCCTGAGAGATGTATTTTAACTTCAGAGTGCTTTGATAAACTAGATGCCCCTATGATGGGTAATAGGGAAAATAAAATGCTAAAGCTAAGAGAAACCTTAGGAGTTGAACTGTCAGAATAGCCCAAGAAACAGAAAATAATAGAGTGAAATAGAGTTCAAATTATTTGCCTGAAAGATTAAATGATGAAACAGATTAAAATAGTGAAATATGATTCAACATAGACAAAAGTGAAAAGATTAAGTTGGTTCTAAGATGTGTACCTGGCCTATTTTTATGGTTAAACACTTTAGAAAAGATCTTCATTAACCCTTTGGACACTAATAGAGCACAAAGTCCATTCAACCTTGAAACTATGTTGGGAGAACCCCTGGTGGTTTTTTTTTGTTTGTTTTTTTTTTTTTTTTTTGACATAAAGAAAAGATTATAGTGACTTTAGAGTAATCTCACATTAATTAGAGTTTCTTTGTTATCAGGAATGCTCTTATCCAATATAATTAGGATTATTAGTTGTTGCTTCACTTCCTTCAGTAGCTTGCATCATCTCAAAAAGAGTGAAGCAGAGGGAGTCTGAAGCACACTTTGACCTTGTTCTGACAACTGGTTCTAGAAGTCAAGTCTGACTTGGGAAGGTCTCCTCCCTTAAAAAAGATTTTGCCCTGAAGAGAGTTCACTCCAGAACCTGATCCTTGTTTGTTAACTTCCCTTCCAGCCACTTTTGGGAGCTTAAATGGAAAGTGAGAGGCAGCTGCCATATTACAGAGCTCCCCAGTGCATCAGTTTTGATTTCTCTCTCATGTTGCTATCCTGAATGAGGTAAAGGTGACACCAGGACAGTGATAAATGTGAGGGAAAAGAAAAAAAAAATAGAAAAAGAAAAAAGGAAAAGAAAACGATCTTGAATAAACTTGGCAAAACATCAGAAAACTGTATGTCAAAGATATCCAAACAAGGTAAAACTGAAATGTTTGAAACTCAGTGTTAGAAGATGCAGTCTTTGTTATCACTGTGCATTTCATCAAAATCTGGTTGCTTTTCATAAACAGGTTTAGGTTAATGATATACAGAATATATGTCAATAGTATTACATAAGTTTTACAGGGGAAAATGCATAATTCTTGTGAGTTTCACCAGTATGAGAATTAGGGAAGCTAATAAGAGAAAAGGGACAGTTTTCTGGAGCATAAAGCTGTTAGCAAGGAAATAATCTGATTTTCTCATCTGTATGAGAAATAAAACCCTTAAATTGCAGCAAGAAACTGTTGTAGACTAGGAGGAGATAAGAAAAATAAAAACAAACCCAAAAACAACCCAGAACTTTTTTAGCAATAAATACGTTGAACTGCTGTTCTCAGGGGTAATGCAGACTCTCTACTATTGGAGGTCTTCAAAAACTGGTTAGATAAACATCATCTAAATTTTATGTTGTCATTGAGCATAACTGTAGCAAAATTGCAATTCATAGTTAATGCTGCAGCCCTTTTGGTCCTTAGATTATTTTTAGATATACTTTTAACTAGTGATTTCAGTTGGAAAAAATATGTATTGTTAATTGAATTATGTGTTTCAGGTAATAGAATACAGTTTCTGTAGTAGGAAATGTAAAACTAATACCTGAAAGAAAGAAAAAAGTCTTACCTGACAACAGCTGTTGAAACTCAGGAAAGTTCTGGCTTCTTATATTTACACTTTTTTTATTCTGTTCAATAGACAAAAATCTGAAATAAATATGACCTGAGCAGGATCTGGAAAAAAATTTAATCCAAATTTGAATTCCTACATTTACAGTGGAAAAGATGACAAGGAATAGTGGGGCAAAAAGATATGAATTAGAATGTGTAACAGGGGAAATAAATTAGATTTAATGACAGATTATTTCTGTGCAAGCAAGAGAAAACCTAACAATGCTGGCAAACTAAAGCAGTGAACAGACATGAAATAAGATTGCTCTGATTTGGGCACCAAGCAGAGAGAAGTAAAAGTCTATATTTTCATGCCAAAGAATTTAATTTCATCCAAGCCACAGAACAGTTTTTAACCTTTTTTGCAGAAACAAATTCTTCAGCATGGAAATGCCAGTGAAGACTGAACAAATGTGTCTCCTGATGTTACACAGTCTTCAGCCCCCTCTTAGTCCACCCCCACAATCCTTCATTTGGGAGAAATTTGAGGCAACCCCTCCTACTATCCTTTCTCTTCCAATCATCGAGAACTAAATTCCCAGAGAGATATTAAGCAGTCTCAAGATACTGAGTTAATTTAGTTTGTTTATTGTTGTGGGTTTTTTTTTTTTTCTACACTGAGAATGCACTTGTTTTCAGTAAAGAAATTCCCTTCCCGCACCACCTCCAGTTTTCTTTAAGTGAGGCCATTTGTTTTCAGTAATGCTGAATTTTCTTCCCTCCAGTAAACATGTTCAGTTTTTGCAGCTAGAGTATAAACAGCAAATGCTCACCCAAATCGCTCACCTCTACTTTTTCTCTCCTTCCCCCATAGCCTCATCTCAGCTCCTTCAACAAGCCCAACAGCAGCATGCATATGTTATACATTAAAAGCAGCCAGAGAAGGTAATATTCATCTGTAGGCTGCCTGCACTGACAGGAATTGCAGATTCAGAAAAATTATGTTTATTTTCCTCAGCTTGAAATTTTCTGAATTTCTCAACAAGTGATAACTTTGAAAAGTTGCATGGTTGAACTTATTTGTGGCAGCAGCTCTCTGGCCACAGAGAGCAGGCACAGACTTTCCCAGGCATTTTCCCAGGGAAGGCTGTGAGAAGATCAGAGAAAAGAATGAGAAACAATTCTTATCTCCACTTGTTGCACCTGCAGTTGTGCACTTGTGAAATGTGTCATGGAGATTTGTTTACCAAAGGGTGAATTCTTAACTGGACACTGGATGGTGTTTGGATTGATTGACCAGTTAGGTCAAAGCTGTATCAGACTGGCTGAAAGGGTTACTGAGTTTCTTGATAAGTATGGTGTAATATAGTATAATAGCATGATAATAAAGCAATTGATCAGCCTTCTGCAATCATAAAGTCAATGCTAATTATTACCTGGCTGGGTGTCTGCGGCAACACTTATTAATAATTTTTTTTCTCATGCTTTCCAACAATTATTGCAATGTGTAACTAGGAGAATGCATCTAACTTTTCCTCCAAAAGGAAATATTTTCTATGTCTATATGTTCATGTATACTTTATGTTTCTTATTTAACCAGAACTGACATAGTTAACCAATTCTGAACAAGAAACACTCTTCTAGCAACAGAAAATGAACAGTGCACCTATTGTCTAATCAAGGTGTCAGAAACCATGACCTCCTGACAGAAATATGTAACCTTTATTTTGTGTTTGAGTGCTATATTCCTGTGGTGCTCAATAACCTTTGTCTTACAAAAAGACTGCATCTGTGCTCTTTATGCAAAAGCTTTTCTTTGTATTTTTAAAATTGGCAGCAGTGGGAGTTTTGCTTTTGCAGGATCTGGTTTAAGGAATACAATAACTATGCTCTTAGAATGGAGCAAGATAGGAGAAACAAATATGAATATATACAGAAATTCAAAAGTCATCTGCATTGTCCGTATTCTTCTTCTATAGAAGTGCAATGAGAGTTTTATTGCTCCCTTTAATGGATCTGATGTCATTCATTTTGCTGTGCTGCTTCTGACTACTTGATGTCTGAAAACATCCATCCACAGCTGAGGGAATATTGAGCAGAAAAAACAATGAAGATGAGATATTGGATGTCTTCTCTGTAGCACGGACTATATCTGAACAGCTCTTTGTGCTCAGACTATTCAATATTGCCTTTCTTAAACTACAATGGAAAATTGTTTCTTCTTTGCATAACTTTCCTATTTGGTTTTGAATGAGCCAGGAGACAGCCAGTAGAGCAAACATTAGTATCACTGATAGCATCACTTGTCTCCAAGATCAGCTCAGTAATCTGATTTCTCACTGTCTGCTGTGACTGGCACAACAAGCCTTTAGTAAATAATTGTAGGAGCAGAAGTCCAGAGGTCAATTTGCAGAAGTCCAGAGGTCAATTTATTGTGAAAAATCTATCTATATATGATAGCAAATTATATATTTGTCTATATAAGTGATAAAAAAATTGCTGTAAATTCACTAAATCCAAGTTAGTGGATTAGTTGTGTTAAATGTAAATATTTTTTTCCCTGAAATGTGTTGGTTTTACTTCCAGGATGTTTCCTCTTTTTTTCTCAAGATGCTGAGCCAGGTGAGGTCCTGATTATCTGATTTGATTTTGTCTTCATGTAATGGCTTATGTTCATCTTTGAAACTGTGATCCATCTTCTTGAAAGCCTTCTGGCTGTATGATCACTATACTACAGTTTTCCATATGATTTTGCAGGATGTTACTCTGGTACTCCCCACCTCCACACCCTAAATCTCATCATTCAACTAGTTTCTTTTTTACCCAGTCTATCATCTGCTGAACTGAACATTCCAGGCTGGGAATGGCAAGTGGGGTGATGTACTCACTTATGCTGGGGAAAGCCTACTTTAAACATCTTAAAACTGGAAAACTATGTCAGCATTTATCACATGCACTTTTAAAGTCCTTTTGAAAGTTAAATCATAGCAGGCAAATTCTTAACCAAGTAGGTTATATCAGAAGTTCAGGACAGAACAGATGATTTGGGGGTGGGGACACTACAGTCCAGACACTGGTTCCCACCATTTCTTTAAAAATAGTCCTTCTAAGACTTTGCAACTATTCTGTTTCCCTCTTACTGTAACCTAAACTGTTCTGTTATGAAAGAAATTTAACTTAAAAGAGAGGGAGTTTATTGTTTGAGAAATCTGTCTCCTCTATCCTGTCAAGTAAATCCTTCAGATGTTCGAAGCTCCTAATGACCTCTCTGGCTTATATTACCCTACAGAAATAGCCCCTTGTGAAAACACCAGGTAAATTACTTTTCAGGCCACACAAACTTTTAAAGTGTGTTAAAGACAATAGGATAACATGGGCTGATTGTGAAGAAATTAATTTTACTAAGTACTGTCAATATTCAGTTACTATATGCTATGACTTATATGCTGATTGAAGGGTCAAGGTTGAGCATGAAGTTGTGTCAAGATGCCAAAAGTTTATATGAACAAAAAAATCTATGTGGGAGCAAAACTGAAAATTTCAATTGTGTTTTTCAAGTACTTCATGACCCCAAGTTCAGTAATCTTTTCAAATCCTTTAGAAGGGCCAATTTCTCCAGTGTTATCATGACATGAGTTATCAAAATTTAATTTCCAAATTAACCTTCTTGAAAAACACAAGAACTATATCAAATGAGTGCAAGATATGCAACATATTTTAGCATTAATTTTTCTTTGTATCAGATGTATTTTTCATTAATCAGGAAAACCATTCACTATAAATGACAAATGGATCCTCCCTGATGTTTGTGCGCATGTGTTTATGTTCTACCGTTGATGTAATATTCCATGTGGTGAAAAAATCATGTAATGATACCTTTAAAGATCTTAAAGAAACTCCAGAGTAGTAGTCCATTGGGAAGTACAGACAAGTAGCTTCTGAGACATATGTGATGTCGAGGACTAAAAGTAAGGTTTTTCAGGAAGAAATGGGAAATATTTCTGAGACTGTTTACTAGATCTCTTTGTAGTGGCTTATTTAGCTCTCCTTTTCTTGAAGGTACTGGGAGCCTGGAGCATTTGAGTGAGGCTGTTTTTATTCTCCAAGTCTGCTTATATATATCCTGAGCTGTTAAATAACCAGTCCTAGAGCTTCTATGTTCTAGGCAAAACAGCAGCTTAATTCCCATAGCACTTCAATTTCTGTATGCACTTGGGTTATACTGCACCTCCCAGAAAATGTGGTTGTGATTATTTTCTTTTTAAGATTATTGCACCTCCACCAACCCTTTGCACATATTTTTTCACTCACTACTGGAGCACTGGCAGATCCTAAAGAAATAGAGAATTCAACTTTTATTCTGCAAGTTTCAGATAAATGTCACTCTCTAGATATCTGCTAAGTGCCTGTCTGTATGTAGGCTCAGTAAAGTGGTGTGTCTTTGCCTCTCTCACTCTGAAGCTGGGCCTTGGTGCATTCCTTAATGCATGGTTTCTGGCACTGGGAAGAGAAAGGTAACAGGTATCCTAACAGTAATTTTATAGGAGGGAGAAAACAAATGTCTGCAGCCAGGCCTAGTTTGTATTAATCAGATGCTTGGTAGAAAAACAGATACCAACACAGGAGAGGTGCTCAGATCTCCTTGAAAGGTTTACCCATGAAGGTCTTGTGTGAAGAGTTGTGAAGAGTTAACAGTCACCATCAGTGAAGGAAGGCAAGCCCTACTTAGCTCTTTGCAAAAACAGTTGGTAAACATCTGCCATCAGTGTTGTCTCCAGATGTTGATCAGACATAGACAGGTCTGTTGCAGCCCTTAATGAGCTGCTCAAAACTCCAATATGAGTGGGATTATAGACACTGTCTGCAGCATTTGATTTTGGATTGGCACCTCCCCACTCTACCTGAAGCAACTTTAAATGCCTTCCTGAGGCACTTAACTGTCTCTGAATATTGTGTGGAGATTACAGATATCTAAATGTGGCCTTTGAGAACAGGGTCTTGAAAGGTAGTTTTCACAGCAACTGGTTTTTTATATAGCTCAGATTCTCTGTCACTTGCTCTCTCATTAACCCTGTTTGGAGGAGCTGGAAGAGACAGTATGATATGTTTACATATAAAAATGAAGCATAAAACTCAATGATTTGACATTGTCTTATTCCAAATAATGGTCCCAATTTTTTAGTGGCTGAAGTTCTTGAACTCCACTTTTGCAGTTTCTATCAAGAGATTGCTTCCTTGCTGAACGTAGAGCAGAGGGAACTGTACTTGTAGATTTACTTTGTAAATCAGCTGTTTATTTCCCGTCTTTATTATCTGATTTCATGCTATGCAAAGACTGCTTCTCTTGCTGAGACAGTTTTTAATAAAAGTTGGTAACTGATGCCTAGAATTACATTAATACTGATAAAGCAGCAGCATTTCCTGCTCCTTCAAGAGGATCTTTAAAAAAAGCAGGGGAGCAGCAGAGGCTGCCGTGATCTTTCATTGTTTTACTTCCTGTAGTAGCTACTTTCAAATAACTAAATATTGCACAGATACTCCAAAACCAAGGAAAACATTCTTTCAGATTAAATATCCTTGTGAAAGTCAGCTGGTGTAGTAGTGCAGCAATTCAGGATAATATTTCCTATGAATAGGGTCCACAGTGATAGACTCCTTGGAAGTATGCACAATGGAAAAAAAAATATTTGGCAACTGTGAAAGCACATTTCTGGAATTTGGCATAATCTAGTTAGACTATAGTTATCTCTTTCTTGGATAAAGGCTGGTGCTATTCATTTGATGTTGAGACAAGTCAGAAACCCTGCTGAGAACTTTAATAAGATACCTAACAAGGGAAATTCTCCACATTAGGCAGTCTGGCTAGCTGACAGTCACTGCTGTGCTATTTCAAGATGCTTTAATATGGCTGAAGTTAATATAATAGACCACTAGGTCCCAGTTTTGTGTAATCTTTATGGAGATATTATATGCATATACGTATGTGCACATAAACACACATTTATGTCTGTACTCCACAAGATGAAGTAGTACAGTTGGATAAAGTTATATCACCAGGTGAAATTTTTGACCATAGTAATAATCTTCCATTTCAACCTACAAAAATTAATATTGTGTTTCAGGCACAGAAATACAGCATTTAAATGCTGCTGTTGTATGCTAAGGATTTAATTGAAAATATAACTCGAAGTGAATTTCTTTAGGCCCAAACTCAATCAACTTGAGAATTAACAAAGAAAAGGGAATGAGTTTGCAATGCTTTTAAAATTTGAATTTCTTATACTGTTTCTCACTTTTTAAATATGAATTAACACTTTTAAAATTAGCAGTAGCTTTAGAAAAATTGAGACTCGGAAGTTTAAAAATGTAATGAATTTTTTTTCAGGCTATTTTCAATTAAATTTGGTTGAATCTAAAAGTAGGAATAAGTAGCTTCTATTGAATGACTAAAATTATTAATTTTTTTTTTTTTAGTTAACTGAAGCATTTCCAACAATTGAAAAGGTAGCTTTTGTTTTGTAAACATACATTTGTTACAAAGTTATATGGAAAGGGTTGGAGTAATTCCTTTCATTCAGCTTGGAATGGAAATATGAGAGAGGCCAGAAGGATTATGAAGCATTTCTGCTCCAGGGGACTTTGATAGGAAGGACTGTTCAGTGTAAAAAGTAAGGGAGAACTAACAGAAATAGTTTTTCTCAATATCGAGTTTAAACTTACATGAAGCCTTGGAAAACATTGCTTAATGAGGGGGAGGTGCTGAAGCAGCTTGGTGACAAGTGTTCAAATAAAAATCTCACCTGATTTTTCTATACTACTCACTTTCTCAGAAGAGATTCATCTGATCTTTGTCTGGCTGGATGATTCAGATTTCTTTCTACCCATCAAGACTTAACCCTCAGACCTTTGTTGCAGGCTCCATACTTGCCAAGTCCTCCCATAGGATTTGTTTCTGTTAGTTTGCTAGCAAACCTTTGCATAAAGTTTTTTACCAGATATTTAAAATAAACATGGGCACAATTGCTTTGGCTGTCATACAGTACCTTCTGGACTTACCTTCCTATAATGTCACTGCTTACTTGAAGCAGCCGTGAAAATTTTCCTCTTATAAGAGAACTGTTGTATAAAAAAACCAATTTCTTTATTCTCTAAGTTGGATTCTTGTAATTTTACCTATTAAACCAGCTCTTGTTATTTAAAACAAAATGCTGCTGGACATGATTACATTTTTTCTATCTTTAATATAAATAAGGGAAGCAGTTATAAATAGTTGATGAGAATCTGTGCGTGCACAGTGATTTTTAATTGCTGAGAAGTTTCTACTACATTCAGCTTGCAGCTGGCTGTATTGTTATTGTGTTGGTCACATTATAGTTGGCTAACTTATTTTTTGCCTTCCCAGCTATATTTTTGGCTTTGGATTATGCTTTAATAAGCCCAGATGGATTTCAGCCTAAGTAATACATTTAAATATAAAATACAGATTAAACTCATTAAAAATATTGCTTCAGCCCCAGTGTTGGTAGTTACATTTATTGAGTGATCCTGTAAATAGGTAAAATTATCTATGTTGGGTTTGGACAAATTGTGTTTACATGCAAAATACAACTTTCTATAATCACACTGTCAGATTTCATAATGATGGCTTTGTTCATGTCAAAAGAGGTTCTGGGTTTACACTCACATACCCATACTCAGTAAAATACCTAACTATGTGCTGAGTCTGAAGAACTGTTTAACTTAAAATGCTATTATACAGCAGGCAATGTGCAAAGCAGATTTGTATACTTTGGTGTTTTATTACAGAGCCTTTATTCCAGTTTGAGCATACCGCTGAGAATTAATCAGACGGTCTGTATCCAAGCTCTGAAAATTTTGGTAAGATAGCAGAGTCTATCCCTCCCTAGTGAAATCAGCAGCAAGTCAGTCCATGGACTCCCCTCCTGCTTAAAAGAAGAGACAGTGCAATATGTTTAAAAATGAAGCATATAACTCAATTATTTGACATTGTCTTATTGCAAGTTAATAACTAGCTGCCACACCCTGTGCTCACACGTCCCACTTGGTGCATTGCTTGTGTGGCTTCATGAGACTCCATGAATAGGAAAACAAAATTTTACACAATTTTTGTCTCCAAAACACAGAAAAAGGACTAGTGCTTGAGTCCTTGTAACTGTGTGTGTTTCTCAACAGAAGCTGTCAATTTATTGTTATTGTTAGCAGATGGTCCAATTCCAACAATTTTCAATAATTATTTTTTTATTAAATAGTACTATACAGCTGAAAAACTGTACATGTAGCAGATAGTTTAAAAAGGCAGAGAACACTAGTGGTCTTGCTCCCGGGATGTAAATGTTTCAAAGTTTTCCTTTAAAAAGTAAAAATAATCAGCTGTGGTAGTAGGTAAGAAACTGGAGAAGCATATAAGTAAACTGAGAGCAGTACATGATACATATGCCAAATCCATCTTGCTGTACCTATATGATATTTTCTTTCATAGAGTATGTCAGTTTTTCAGTAAAGGTCTTACATTGCTGGTTAAACTAAAGAAGATAATGGAAGAGTCTAAGAAATGTAAGGTGTACAAAAAGATAGTATAATGATTATAATTAACCAGAATTTAGTAATGACAAAATGTAGAAGTTTTCATAGAAACCAATGCTGTTTACTATTTTTGTTTCTGACCTTTACAGAGAGACTAGCAGCGTTCTGCTAGTTTGGGTTTTTTTGCCATCAAAAAGGTAGGATATATTATCAATATGTGAATAATGTAAATGTCTTAAAATGACTAAATGAGATTAAATAATCTTTTTATCAACCACAGTAATATTCAATTAGGAATCATGTTAATGACTACTGGCATAAGCGAGATTTTGGGCTGAATAACGGAGGGGGAGGAAAATCAAAGGGTAGTATTGAGGCATGAAAGACAGTCAGACATCACTGTAATGTGGTTGTAAAAATCACAATCCTAAGATTTAACAGTTGCAATATTTCTCTAGAAAGAGGAAGATGTAATGTCATTGCAATATTCAAGTGAAAACACAAGAATTCAGCCAACCCAGCTCTAAAAAACCCACCAAAATTTATCTGCAATAGCCTTGGAAAATATTATTCAGATGACCTCAGGCTCAGGAAAAGGAGAGCCTATATTCTATGAATCTAAAGTACATGGCTTCTTTAGTCAAGCAAAACAAAAGTTAATATCTGTGTTTAAATCCAAGAACCAAGCACCAGGAGGGGAAAGCATTTTTTACAGGATGGCATTGATAGGAGAAAAGTGACTATGAATTGTTAAGGAGCTGATTCAGGCCTGAAGTGTCAAGATTCCAACTATGTTAAAAAAAAAAATTCTGTAGAAAACTTCCAATAGGAATGGCAAGGTAAAGAATTAAACTGGTTTTGAATAGTCCTCCATTCATTCAGGAAATTGTTCAAATATGCATCAGATATTGATGGTATCTTTATGGCTAACCAATGAAATCAGAGTTTTGAAACATTTTTCTGGTTTTGCTATGAAGAGTTTTAAGTAGTGCGGCCAGGTTATAAGTCATGAATGGTTCATATTAATAAAACACAAAAATGTTTTAGCATTAATAAAACCATAATGATTCTAATGTGGTTTTAATTAGTATTTCCTACAGATTTCAGTGAATCCACATCAAAATTCAGTATCTCAAGGCTGTATATGACATACATTTTTCACGAGTCACTTCCAAGAACTAAAATTTCTCCAAGGTTTCTCTACCAAAACATTAGACAGATACGGTAAAACAATTATCTTAAAGTGACATAAATTGATTATTCACATTGTAAACATATATTCTCTATATTACTGAGCAGATTTAAGAATCATTAGTTTCATTAAAATTCAAATTATTAAAGAGAATTATTAACTTGCTTTACCTGAGACAAGTAATTTAGCCATCAGTGTCTGCTTGCTTCTTTCTTTTTCTGTACAGATTTTCATTCCTCCCTATAGAGAGCTGAGGCTTTTTATCTCCTATTCCTTTACCCATTTCTTAGCCTCAACAGTTTTAAGAAGTGTTCTTTATATTCTTGTGGTTATATGTCTGCTCCATATTGAAACACTCTTCACTTTTTCTCGTGTTTAGAAAAGGATGAATAACCCAGTAATAAAATGAATCCTTCCCAAGTATTTTCTCCTGACAAAGACAATGAATTTTCAAATATGGAAAACAAGAGAAATCTTCCTATCACTATATCAATACACATTCATCATCCTTGTATTTGAATGAAAATTTCCTCTCATGATCAATGATTCCTCAAATAAAAATAATTTTATGTTTGGAAAGATGAAAGCTGTCTCTCCTTTAAAAAAAAAATATTAAAGCTCATTGTTAAGCATTATGTACTTTGGTCAGATTCTGAAAACATAAAGATAGAAAATCAAATATAATGAACCATGAGAACAAATACAACAATGTACTGCATTAATACAAAGATTTTCATTGTGAGCAAGAGGTGCTAGCAATCATGCAGGCTCGCCTACTTTGATCCAAATTATGTGAGCACTTAGCCATAGATTGATTTTTAAACACAAGAAGGTGAGATGAATTACAATGCACCCAAAAACACCCTCCAGAGCATTAGAAAAGGTAAGGATGTTCTTCAGCTCAGTGCCCAAAAGGCATAACATAGCAAATGAACCAGGTGTGACAACTGATATTCCCTCCCTGAGACTTAACCAACACATCTGCAACACTTGAAACCTACACTTGAAAACAAACAAAATGTGAAGTTGATGGGAATTTAATGAAAACAATACCTAACTTCAATTAGTTATGGTGGAAGTTCACTAAATTTCACTTGGCTAACTCCCAAACTCCAAAATTTTAAAGGAAATGCTATCTCTCCCTTCATTTCAACAAAGATTTCAAAAACGAAGCCATATGAGTATTGTTTCAGAAAGAAATTGTCACCTTTCTATAAAATAGAGCGTTATGCTAAAGAGTGTGTACATGGATCTTGCTGCATCATCACAAAGATAACTGGTAATACATTGGTCATGCTCTTTGAGGCTTCTTTGACAGTGCTGAAAATCAAACCCAGCCCTTTAGGGCTTTATTGTGCTTGTAGAAATGAGATGTGTAGTTTGTGTTTACTAGGTCTTAATTTTTAGCCTGGAGAGCAAACTTCTTGAGATAACTGGACTGAAAGTAGCTCATATTTGATTTTTAGTTTTGGTGCATTAAAAGTGGATTAATCTTTTAAATTGTTTGCATCAGCTTTCCTAATGTGTCTGACTGTGTTCGCTTATAATCATAAACACGTTTTACAAATCAGAAGTGATGTCCAGGCCTAAAATAACTCTTAGCTCTTTATTCTTTTCATAAAAATTAATGAAAAAAAATGTGAGATCTAAATTAAACTGTTGTCTAGTTCATACAGCAGGTATTAAACAGGTAGTTCACTCAGAGGAAAAGCTGGCTCAAGTGGCTGTTTACTAAGAAAGTAGTCCCTAAGCATAATCTAGAGGTGATTTTAAACGTGCATATGTTAACAAAGAAACAAAGAAAACAAAACACCTAAGTATAATCTAGATGCAATTTTAAACATGCATAAGTTAATAAAGAAAGAAAGAAACAGACAAACAAAACAAAACCCAACAATGGTGGCCTCTTTGTAAGATACCTTATGGACCATACTTCTACCTCAACAATTGTGCTTTTATTACTCACTAGTCCTTTAAAAAATAAAACCAGAAATATCTTCTATTGTAACAAAAGATCTTTTAAAAATAAAAAGTTCCACTAACAATGACAGAGGAAATCCATGGCAGAAGATTTGCCTAATCATTGATCTTTTTTTTGAAAATGAAATCAACAGCTCTGCATGAATCACTTAGATTAATTGTCACAAAGGATTTCACTTTTTCTGTATTTTTATGTAATATACTGTCTTCAGTTTTATGAAATTAGTTGTTCACTTAGGGTAACATGCTGGAATAATCTATGGCTTTTTTATCTATTTTATAAGAATTAGTCTTCAATGTGCAGGAGGTTGATAGCTCATGTAATTTATGCAGCACTTAAATTTTCTTTCTATTTTCTTTCTTTTCCTCTTTCAAATAGATTTAAGACTACTTTCTTTGCACTATCTACATAGTTGAAGACATTTACATTTACTCAGAGGTTGTAAACTGTATTCAGTGCTTAATCATATTCTTTATGGGCATTGCACAATGGTCTTTTTTTAAAATTGGAACAATCAGATACATCCATCTTAGAAAACAACACTTTCGATTAAAAGTAAAGTCTTGATATTTATTTAGTAGTGGCCAATCCTGAAAACCTTTCTTAATGTAGAAGGTCTTTACTGAAGTTTCCCATTAACTTCAAATACATGGAATGGTGATGTGTATTATAGGGGATAATAAGGATATCTACCTATCAGGATATCTTTCTATCCTTGTTTTTAGTATTTATTATTTACCCTAAGCTTTGTGATGTTTGGTTACTTCTTCTGACAGTTTTACAGAGTTGCAAGGGTTAGCAGTCTAAAAACTTGCTGCTCTGAGCAGGTTTTTTATGGCATTCCACAGAGAAAGAGACAACAGTCCCCTACACAGGTTCCTTATGAGAATGCCATCTTTACTTCTTCTATCTGAATCCTCATCTTGTGGTTGCTTTCTTGTTCCTTGCTAGCACATAATACAGGATAGATAATGATTGCCAATTTAGGTTATTTTCTCTTATTTCTAATGTGGCAAAGTAAGCCAATGATGAAGCAAAAATCTTTTCTGTTTTATTTTGAAGACAAATATAACACCTCACTTAGTGGAATCTCAGCTGACTAACAGATTCTTTGGCAAACATTTTTAGAAGGTTGTAGCTATAGTTACACTTGGCCTGGAATTGGCCTGATGTTCACAATACTTAAAATCTGCATTCTTCCTATTTACTGTAGACAATCAGAGTTCTCAGCTAAGGACACTCCAATCCTTTTAGTATTGAAAAAATAACTTTCTGACAGGAAAAATGCCTTTAATTTAGCACAAAGTGCTGTAAAAGAGTAAAATGCTTCTATGTTTCTGCCTCCTAGGACAGATCAAGTTTTGCTGATGAATAAATGTATATGAAATAGTCCTCCTGGTGTAGCAGTTACTTTAAACAAAGGGTAGAATCCAGTGCTCAGAGGTGAAGAATAAGTATACTCCGAGGTACTCAGTAGTTGTTTCAGTTTGCATGGCTTCTTAATTAGAAGAGTTTGAATGCCTTAAGATATCCCTGTGCATTCATCATTGGGACATTACTTACAGGAAGTTCAGCAGGAGGTTTTATAAGCAGATTAAATACAATCAAAGACATTTTTCTTTTGTTAGTTGATCAAAGATAAAGAAAAGGCTCTCTGGTTTGTTTTCTCAATTTCTTTACTATAAAGAAGTTGACTATGTTTTCAAGACACATGTAAATCAGTTTTTTTGTAAGCAGTTGCCTCAATTTACACCAAGTGAAAATTTGTTTTAAAATTTAAATAATTTACCTTTAATATATTTTATATACCTTAAGTCTTTCTGGTTTATCTCAGGCTTACCTTAAATAATTAGCATTGATTTAATAAAGAGGTATTATTAATGTTTGTTACTTTTCCTGTGTTTACTTATTCTGTGTTGTGTCCCCACTTGTTAGGGTTTGCTTCTCCTTTCTAGTTTGGCATCACTGTTTATTTTTTTATCCTCTCTTCCTTTCAACCTACCCTATCATCAAATTTCATCTTCTGTCAGCTTGAAAGTAAATGTTATGGTATATTCAGAGGGTGGGGTCAAACCAGGCTCCTGTCCTACTGACATTTTTTACTCCAGACATAAACTTTACAATTTGCATTTATTTTTTAAAGATGAGTTTAAATACAAAATTCAACTTTCTGCACTTGAGAGATTTTCTTATAAATTCAGATCTTATTCCAGGCACAAACATTGTTAATCTAGCATTGCTTGAGGTTAACATTACAGTTTCTCACACATTGACTTCTTGACAGATTTTTTTTTCTTATAAACAATGTCATTTTCTTTCAAGCTGGAGTTTCATTTGCACTATTTAGAATTTTCTCAGTAGATTATAACAAAGTGCTCATTAAAAAGTTCACTTTCCAGAACTGTTAATTAAAAGAGCTTGCTGGGATAAATAAACCCATATGTTGTTGATTAACCACCTTTTAGGGGTCAACAGTCGGAATGTCCTGCTGTGCTTATGTTAATTGTTGTCCAAAATTTTACCAGGAACTGCTTTGTCCATATGGCACTTGCTGAAAATGTAAGACCTATAGAGAGAATGAACAAAACCCAAAGAAAAGGTATCTCAGGCTGTGCTGTATGTGTGGAAACTTCACTGTGGCACTTAACAGGTTCTCTGTCTTACTTTATGTAAAACACAGAAAAAAATTAAAAGCAATAGAGAGTTTATGTGGGTGTATGTGTGCTCTCATCATTATCATGTCTATGAATATCTGCCACTATTTATAGAGAGAATACCTTACCTGCATGTAAGGAAATATAGATGTAGATTTTCCAAATAACGAAAGATATAAGGAGACTGCAATATGTTTTAAAGGCCAAAAGGACATGGAAACGAGCTCATATTGTTGATTTTGGACATGTTGTCTTTCAGCTGAAGAGAATGCACTTTTCCTTGTAACACCCATATATACTGACTTTTTTTTTTTTTTTTTTAGTTAATTATCCCCTGAAGATCCTTGTCTTCATGCAAGGTGAATCCCAGAAGTGTCAATAAGACTGGAAGATTTGTGCTTTGATTCTCCTTTTTGAAGTTTAAAAACACACTCACTGAAAATTGTTCAATTTTTAAAAAGCCTTTTTTAAATTCTAGGCATACAAAATTTTTCACTTCCATCTTTCAAAATATAAAGAATTTATGAAATCATTTGCAGATGAATTTAAAAAAGCCAAACAAGACCCAGACCTTACGCAGAGATTTAAATAAGACCAGAAGTTTTGCCTAAGGCTGTTAAAATTCAGTACCTATTGCACCAAATCTCTGCTGAAATTATGAAACATTGTTGTCCAAGTTTGAGCTTCAAGCAGTGATATCAGCTGGGTCAACTCCAGAAAAAAAAAGGTTTTATTGATCATTTCTTTTACTTACTGTGCCTTTTTAAGAGAGCAAATCAATCATTATTATAGAAAGCCTCAAACTTTAAAAACCCCCAACTTTTGCTCCAAGAAAACCAGAGAATAATTGAGGTTCTGATTATTTTAGTTTAGTTTGTCAATTCAGAAGGAGACTGTGAGTGACATACCTAAATACCTGGACCACAGTACTTCCAAATACAGGTGGGGAAAACTGCTATTTTCAGCGTGTTATTTGCTGCCCAAAAGTTTCTACAAGGTGGCAGCTGACAGCTGGATCTGACTGAAGATCTGTCTCTGCATACAATCCTGTCCATCAAGGAATGAGAAAATCCTGTGATAAAGCTCCTTTAGTAAAAGAGGATGAATTAGCATCCTTTTGTTTCACAGACCACCATATATGCTAAATATATGGTTGCCTCCACTTACACTGAAATGGCTGTGTCTGCAGCTCAAGAAAAGCTGGAGAAGGTGATGGACTCGATGATGACCACACAAAGTGCTTGACCAGGTTTAGTGCTCTGTGTCACCACAATCTCACAGAAGAAAGCCACTTACTCCTGGCCCAGTCTGTGTTCATATTTCACATTGTCTGTCACAACAGCTCTGTCTGGAGAGAAAAAGTAATGAGATTTTTGGTTTAGGAAAAAAAATAGTTATGAACTATTTAAACAAAATATTGCATTGATGCAGCTATGCTTTATACAGAGGCAGAATTATGACTTATTCTCCCTAGGCTCCTCAGATTTTGCTGTACATACAGGAAATTGTGTAGAAATATTGTTCAGCACACAACCTCTTCTGGTTCTTCATTGGTCAGGAAAACTAAAACAGATACTCCAAACCTTAGTCTGCTTCTGCAGATTTCTCTCCTTTTCCACAAGGTTAGTTCTCATCTTTTTTTTATGGGCCTGTGATCTTAAGGAATATTTTTAGCTTGTAAATAGTTATTTGATTTAACTGTGCTTTAGGAAGAGCAATTACAAACCACAAACAAGTCTTTCTGGATGAAATGTCTCTGAAGCTATTCAAGCTTGAATCAGTTTCAGCAGCAGTACAGTAAAACTATGGAAACAAAGATTAAAATGCATTTGTTTCTCACTTGTTTTCTCTCTTTCTCCTTTCATGCTCCTACTTTATACCTTGCTCGCAGTATCCCAGCTGTACAGCTAGTTTCTTGATGTTTCATGGTATCCCTCAGTATACATTTCCTGGTTATTGTCAGGGAGGATTCAGTGGGAGGCTTGCTTTCTTATCCCACGCAGGTCCAGGGTTGGGGTAATAAGATGTTCCTTGGACAGAGATGGTCAAGTCCAAGGTCAGCCTGAGGAGTCCAGTGAGCAAGTCAGGGCTGGCAGGGACAGAGCCGGAGATGGGCACCCCGAGAAAATCAGAGGGGCAGGGAATGTTGGCCTGGGATGGGCTGAAATGGAGTCCTGGGATGTGGACAGAGAGAAGGAAGACACTGAGGGAGGCTGGGCAGCAAGAGGTAAGTTTGTTGCTGCTCTCAGGGCTGTGAGAGGTTGTTACCATTCCTTTTGAGTTTCCTCTTTCACCAGATATAATTCTTATTATCTCCAATTTTTGTATTTCACCCAGAGCAAGCTATCATGCAGGGGTGCCCCTACTCCCAAATTAAATAGAGCTCCACTTCCTCTTCGCTTATGCTAAGTAATAGGATTATTAAGAAAATCATTCTGCTAGAACTGCCAGTTTCAGGGTGGTTAGAAAACAGTTAGGTGAAAGAAAAGGAAAAAAAAATGGAAATTAGTAATGTTCAGGAGCTATAATGAAATGGTTAATTCATATTTCCACTAAATCTCTTTTGTTTTTCTGAGAAATCTCTTAGGTATCAAGCATATTTTCTAGCAGTTATAATTCCAAAATATCCTTTCAGATTTTATGGAAATAACTTCATCAGATGCTGCCCATATGTCAGTACCATCTCTAGCTTCTTGAAGTACTCCAGGCCAAAGTTTTGACAGGATATTCACTAAATTTGCTGAACAGTTCCAAAGGTGGGGCATAATCCTGTTCTTAACAATGGCTGATTACTGCTGAGGGTACACTTTTCTGCCTTTCTGGTGTACTGTCACAGACCTGATATGCACTATTGCTGGGCTTTTCCAGCTAAAATATGTTTGTTATGTCCTTGGCTTCTTGGCAAAAAAAAAAAAAAACTGAACATAGCACAGGATGGATTTGCAGCAATAAAATCAAAATATAATATTTTACAATAGCAACTCCACACTAACATAAAATGCCTTCTACAAATCCACTTTCGGAAATTCAGGCTATAAGAAGAACCTAAAAATCTTCAAAATAAAATTTGAACTTTTAAAAATACCTTAATTTGTGGGCAATGACTATGCATGAGGCATGTCCAAAAAAATGTAAAAGTAAAACAATCAGCAGTTCAAATTTGCCTTTTCCTTTCTAAAAGCTTAGAATATTCCTCTTAAATGCAGGAATTCTGCATTTAGATTTTGACCAAACTCATGTTTTTTGTTTGTTTTTTTGTTTTTGGTTTTTTTTAGATGTCAGCTGGTTTGGTGGTTTTGAAACTAAAACTGCTGCTCTGCTTTTCTTCTGTAGGAAAGGTATTACCCTGAAATAATCTGTCTTAATGAAATGTGATTTCTCTATGGCACAGAGTACTACCAGAGAGTGGATTTAAGTAGTCTAAGTACTGTATTTGGGATGAAGGTTTTGAAGTATTACATTGTTTTATGAATGAAAACACTGATTCTCAGCTGGTACTGTTTCTCACTGAAGTTGCTCTGATTTATGCCATGAAAGGATTGACTTGCACTCTTTGTTCATTTGTACTAAAATCGTCTTCTTTTGTATCATTCATTAAAAAAAAAATATTTAACACCTGGAGGAAAAGTGTATCTATAAATAAGGAAACTTGCAGATAGCTCCTTGCTTAATTTAGTACATTGCACGCTTGCATACCGAAGCTGTTGATGATAATAGGTGCACCATCTAATGCTCAGAAATCTGCTGTCAGATTTCAGAGCCATCTAGCCTTGGGTTAGGTAGTTCTGCATGAGGGAATATAACAAGCCAGAGTGACTGTGATGAGTATTCTCTACAGCTTAATACACTGCTGATCACTTATAAATATTCTACAAAAGTATGTTATTAGATTAAAATTTCTTTATCACTTTTTCTTTTGGTTTCTATTAGAAATTCCTGCCTGAGGCATTTGGAGATGTCATTTTGCATAATGAAAAAGGCTTAGCAGGAATGCAAATTTCCAGTAAATATTTTTTTTTCTTTTAGGGGCATATTCTCATGAAATTTTCCCAAATAAAATTCTACTCCTTAGGCAGTTTTGCTCTATGTTTCTATATGCTTTCCCCCACCTCATTTTGAACGCCAAATTCAATCTTGATCCAGAAAGTTTAATTTAAATTTAAAAAAAAGTGAATTAAAATAGTAAGTTGAAGTAATTGAAAGTACTTGCAGATGAATGGAAATTAAGGATATAGAATCTTCATATTTTGCATTACTCATCCTAGAACATCAAACTGGAGAGTTTATCCAAGGTTCTTACTGCTACACTACTGACAAGAATCTAATTATAAGAAATAAAATTGTTTCTTTTTGACACAGTACAAATATAGTGCAACTGAATATGAGAACCATATCTCTTAGGTAACTAATAAGGAAAATCTTAACATAAAAGCCCAGGTCTTCCTCGGCAAGTATGCATGCTTAAAACCTTAGTGACACCACTCATTACTCAGCAGTACCTTTGGAAAATAGAGAAGTGCTTCCACTTAAATGCGTACAAAATTTATTTGAGGAGATGTGTAATCATCTTCTCATGACTAAGTTATCTTTAAAATAAACTGAAAGCATTAAGAAAAAGGAAAAGATAGGTTGGGTATACATAAGAGTAAACAATCTGTTTCAAACCCTTTCTAAATCAGGAAAAGATGTTTCATGAACATTTTAGAGATTTCAATATTATTGATGTTGACACAACCCCCAAGTCCACATCCTGGCTTCTTGAACACAGATGCAAATGATTACTTTAGTTTTAGTGCTATACACTGTTTATCTTTAATGTCAGGAACTTGAAGATAATTGCAGAGAGGGATCTACTAACATATCACTCCCCTCCTACTTGCATAAATAAAACAACTTTTAACTTTCAATTTTTGTCATGTCTGTCTTCATTCTTGCACTTTTTTGATGAGTCCTTTTTCCAGTTCTCCCTTGTGTCTTGGCAAACTTATGTTGCCTTTCTGCAGCTGATTTGCTTGCACTATTTCTGGAGCATTTCTACATTTTTCCCACTGCTTTAAAAGCGAACTCTAGCAAGCTGAATGTTTTTATCTTGATATTCCAAGCTGGTTGTACATCTGAGGACTAGCAAGTACCTTTGTCTCTCAAGACTTTTAATTACAGCAGAGTTTGCATGGAGGTATAGAACATTGTTCTAAAACTGCCTGAAGATAAATTCTAGGTCACTCATTCCCCATGTGGTTTTAACTTAAGTATTCCATTAAAATAACTTTGTTTTTTAACCAATATTTTATATCATTAATTTACAATGCTACCTCATTATTTTCACTATTATCTTTCCTTATCAATACATACCTTTCCATTCCTGTGTTTTAGTCATATTTGACTTTGATTTTCTTCAACTCTTGTCCCATTTCCTGTAACATTAGCTCTGGTTTCTGCATTTTGTTGATCCTGTCCTTCATTCTCCTGCAACCTACATTCAGTGAGAGAGAATAATTCAGATAACTAAAGAAAAAATAGCAACCAAAAAGGAATTTATGAAATTAAAAAACCCATTTTTTCTAAACACATGCGCATTGCCATGTGGCTTGTCAAACCTGATAACCTCCTATTCCAGTTTCTGTGCAATAGAAAACCACGACCACCAGGTTTTTAAAAACAACTCTCATCTGCACTGTAGACACGGGTGAGCATCTCAACCCCTAAATTTAATTGCATCCTCTGTTTGTGACTCTTGTGTGCTGGTCTAGAGCTGGACAACCAGCACTTTCCTTCCTCAAGAGGGATGTGTGAAGGCTGTGTTTGGAGGGAAACATGGTATTTCAGTGGGTATAGTAGGCACAGAGTTTGTGAGCTTTGGCCTCCACACAGAAGCATTTCTATTAAGAGCTCTCTTTTTATTATTCAGAACGCTTTGCATTTAATATATGGTGAAAAATGATATTTGTTCATTATTTTTATAATTCAGTTTCAAGTAATTTGCAGCTGATCAAACAAGGGGACTATTTTACCTATTGTCATTTTATTAAGAAAAAAACAGACTTTTTAAGCAGGCTTATGTAAGAAAACTTCCAATAAGCTTGTCTACTGCTATTAGATTAATGTATGTGAGACTGTTTTCCTTAATCATATGAATCAAATCATTCTCTCACAGGCATCAAGAATGCTTTTTATTGATGTTTTTATTTATTAATTTTGATAGGTGCTCCTTTCTCTTTAATAAGGTGAGATATTATGGTTTTACTTCCTTTCTCATTTCTAATGTTTTCCTGATTAGAAAATAACAATATAATTTAATATAATTTTAATTAATGTTAATTTTGTGTTTGTGTCCTAGTAATTTTTGAAATGCCTTGTTTTAGCAATCTCTGTGAAATTACTCCCATAAATTCATATCCTTTGTTTTTTTTTTTTTAAGTAGCTATAACCTCTGAGGCTGATATTCTTGTATAGCATTTGACTATGCTGTTAGACAACACCAGTATCTGTTTTCATTCTGACAGTGGTTGAAAGACCTTGCTTCACTCTTTCTGGGTGTTTAGACATGCCCAAATATTAGCCAGCAGCTATGTGCATTGCACTAACTCAGGAACAGAAGGAAAACTTTTCAAACAAAATTGCTGTGATTTCCATCCAGTACACGAGCGTCTCCTCTTCCACAGAAACATCCACTAACATGTCATTGTCACTATCTCATCCTCCCTCAGCAGTCAAAACATGCTTTGGAAAGAAGTGCCACCTACCCTTAACATACTCCAGTGTAACATGCAAACAGACACTCTATTTGCTGTACTCCTCCCATGCTGGGTGATTCCATCTGAAATACAGGTAGACAGCTCTCTTTCTCTTGCAAGTTCATAGCGTGTTGCTGTGAAAACAAAATCAATTTTAGTATCAGGGAATATTTTCGAGTTGTTTTTTTCCTTATGTTTTTCCTACCCTGAGTCTGCTGCTAGATTCTTCAGTTGCCATGGTGAGCAGGGGTGTAGGCAGTTTCTTCTATCAGAGAAAAAAAATAAAAATCATGAAATGAATGCTAATGTGAGGGGAAACTGGCAATACTTGTTTTATAAGTAAAATATAACAAGCCTGGTTCATAAATAAAGAGCTTTCCACCTCAGGCTTTCATGGGACAAGACAGGAAAATGTCATAAAATTAGGTACTCATCTTGAAATAAATTCCTAGTTGTTTGTTTTGGTTTTTTTTTTTTTTTTTTTTTTTTTTTGGTTTGGTTTTTTTCTTTTTTTTTTTTTTTTTTTTTTTTTTAAATCAAAAAGACCATGCAGAAGAGAGTATTCCAGTGAAGAGGTTGGTGAAAGACTGGCCCTGCATTCAGGTCTCTGGCAATCCATCTTCTGGTCTCCCTTGTTGAGAAGCTCGGTAAACAGTACTTGTATTAGAAAACCACTAATTTGATAGCTTAGTGTATACTAGACCCTCATAAATGCTAGAACCTCATAAATAGAGTTAACTAGAAAACATGTAAAATTTTAGACACGCTCACACTTTTTCATTTTAAATGTTATTTTTGTCATAGAATTATAGAAATATAGAATTATAGAATTATAGAATTTTAGAATTTTAGACACGCTTACACTTTTTCATTTTAAATGTTATTTTTATCATAGAATTATAGAAATATAGAATTATAGAATCATAGAATGGCCTATGTCAGATGGAATCTTCAAGATCGTCTTGTTCCAACACCCCTGATGATGTGGGCAGGGACATCTTCCACTAGACCTTGTTGCTCAGAACCCCATCCAATCAGGCTTTAAACACTTCCACAAACTTTTCTGGGCAACCGGTTCTGGTGCCTCATTTCTTGCACAGTAAAGAATTTCTTCCTAATATCTAATCTAAATCTTCAGCCTTTCAGTTTGAAGCCATTTCCCTCGTCCTCTCACTACATGTGAATAGTACATGTCAATAGTCTCTCCATCTTTCTTGTAGGCTCCCTGAAAGTACTGGAAAGCCAAAAACAGCCAGAGACTCCTTTTCTCCACGATGAACAATTCCAATTCTCCTAGCTTTTCCTCACAGAAGTTGTACTCCATCCCCCTAATAGGGGATTATGGTGACTCTCCTCTGGGCTTGGTCCAACAAGTCAATTTCCTTCCTGTGCTGGGGATGCCACAGCTGGATGCAGTACTTACCATCCTTCAAAATACACCACTCTTCAAAATATAATGTTACATAAATTACATCAATTTCTTCATATCTATGTGAAATATTGTTTTCTTTTCTATTTTCTTCTTTCCATTAGGACTTTATTTCCTCTATCTTTTCTTTACTTTGTTTTTCTTTCTAATTTTTTAAAAGACACATGTGGAAGTAGAAAACCACTAAAGAAAATATTAATTTCTTTGAAGAAAGCATGATTTGTGGAACTCAAAAGCTTTTCATATGACATTTTTTCTTCCCCTCTTGCAGTCTTCTCTTTAAGAATACAGTACCTGAAAAAAAGTAGATGCTGTTGACTTTTACATAGTGAATGTGTTACACAGCTTATTTATGGATACAAGGGTTATTCTGAGGCATAATTAACATCTATAAGGTATCTTAACAGCTTGTGCTATACTAATGCCTAGCATTGCTGTCACTGACTTGGAGTCCCTAAAGAGCTTTCAGAAACTAGTCAGTCTCTTAGCTTTAATTTAGACAAGGTGATCCTATAGATTAGTGATAGTAAATCAATATCTCATTAGAAGAACAGCAGTATGTTCCCTCCCAACATATTAGTTATGTGCTTAATAGTGGAAAATTACTCTCTTACTTTAGAGCTGGATGAAATTTTGCTGTTATGGAAGCTTGTGGAAAGAGAATTTCAAGTTCGGCTTCTGAAAAATATCCATAATGATTTTTTTTTTTCTGTTATTGGAAGTCCCAAGTCTTCACTTACAACCTGCTGATAAATTATCAGTAACAGTCAAAAAATTATTTACAATATGGTTCCAATGGTAATTGCTTTATATTTATATAGGGTAAAATCTGGTGGAATTATTTTTTAAATTTTCTGTAATAGAAAATCTTTTACTAGAAATAATGACTTTTACTTGCTCAGCTTTAAGCTTCTTGATAACTAAAAAATATGAAGATAATTTTTCAAGGAAATAAAATAAATTTGTTTGCTTTTTGTGTGTTTATGTGAGATTAAAGGATAACAAAGCACAGCAGTTCCTAGGCAAGTGTAACCTAGGACTCACATAGGCTTAAACTAAGGAATTTTTATATCTTCTTGCCAGGCACAGGGAAATGAGCCACAGAAGGCCATGAAGACACCTTCTGCATGCAAAATTTCTTTAAATCTGAGGCTGAGACATAACAATTGCTCATTGAAGTTACCCCAGTAAATCACTTTACAACACAATATTGTAGGAATAATGCTGCAGGCAAGGTCTAGATAGACTGAAAATAAATATTTTACTCTTTCCTAAGTTTTAAAATACATTTCCTAGCAGTTTTTTTCATATGCTTAGAGATAAGAGACAAGTTCACTTGACAGATATATCCCATCACAGCTAAACTGAACCATTCAGCTATTAAAGCACTAAGAATATTCCAGTTCGTTAATAATGATTACATCCTGAAGGCTTTAAAATAAAAAAAAAAATAAACCAAAGAATTTCTCACTAATTGGAATCATATCTACACTTAGAGATGTAGAGGTCTGCAGCAACTCTCCTATGAGGACAGGCTGAAAGAGATGGGGCTGTTGAGCCTGGGGAAGAGAAGGTTCTGGCAATACCTGAGAGCAGATTTCCAGTAACTAATGGGGGCTGAAAAGAGAGCTGGAGAGGGGCTTTGTGCCAGGGCACATGGAGACAGGACAAGGGAGAATGGCTTTATTCCAAGAGAGGGTAGGTTTAGACTAGATATTAGGAAGAAATTCTTCATACGAAGGTAGTGAGGAACTGGAACAGATTGCCCAGAGAAGCTGTGTATTCCCCATCCCTGGAAGTATTCAAGGATGAGGCTTTGAGCAACCAGGTCTAGTGAAAGGTGTCCCTGCCAGGGAGTCTGGAAGTAGATGGTTTTTAATGTCCCTTCCAACCTTAATCATTCTATATTTCTATAAAAAATAAGTCTTATTTTCTTTCACCCATAGACAATGTTACTTAAATTTGCTTTGTGCATATTTTGTCATTACTATCTTGATATAATTAATCTCTTTTTGCTTGAAGAAGAAGTATAAGGAATCATAATCTTCCAGGAAAGCTAATAGATTGTTGTCTGAAGAAATTATTGCTCTTACTTATTGATTTAAACAGCAATTCTTTGGGATGGTATAGAAGACAAGCAAGTTTGGTTCAGCAAGCAACAGGTTAAAGTAAATTCAGGTGTAATAATTCTCCTGTATTCTTTTAATCAGAGTAATTGGTACTAGCTTTGCACAGAAAAGATGACTAGTGATAGTATATTCACTGCAGAGCACAGAAAATGTTGAAGTCAAATTATGTGGCTCTAGGCATTTTTAGAGATTAACAGTGATTCCCTGTGTCACAGTCCTCATGACCTGCCTTCATTTCACTTATGCAGCTGCCCATGATCCACTGATCGTGCCTAAAAAAGAACGAAAAGGTACACAAATATAAGTACTAAGTAAAAAGTCACATAAAAATGTGGTAAGGACTGAATATAAAAAATATTCATACTGTTGAGAATAGGGCTGGACGCAGTTCAGGTATGGATATGGAGCCGCTCTAGAGCACTCTACTTTCCTCTCTCTTTGTCCCAGAATACCTGACATCCTGGGTCATGCTGGCATGGAGCTGGATAGCACAGCCAGCAATCCTCTAAAGCCGACTGTCTGGCATAAAAAACCACCCATGACTGAAAGGGAGGAAATACTGTTACAGAAGAGTCAGTGACAAATAAGCTTTATGGATTGAGATAAAAGTTTAGATAAAGAAGAAAAAAAAAAAAAAAAAGAAGCCTGATCCATATGTGGAAAAATGGCTAGGGAGAAGTTCTATTCACATCCCAACAGTTTATAATGTTATGGAAATTATAGGGTGAAATAACAGCTTCTACTCCTTGGATGGAACACGGTTGGCATGGTCCACAGTGATTCCCCAGACAACAGTAAGCATCTGCTGAGGGGGACAGAACAGAGGGTGAAGCAGTGTGGACACACCTCAGCCAGGCTCCATTGCAATCTTTGCAGGGAGGAGAACTCAATGGTACTTTGCAGCTAAGGGAGAGTAGCTACATAAGTTGAATTTTAAGTTGCACAGGATGCATTCTGCATTATTGACATAAAGTGTCTCATTTGGACTCAGTTCAGAGAAGTTGGTTGTTGTTATGCCCTATTCCCCTTTAATGGGCACTAGTTAGCTCACTGAATCTATATTTCAACACAGTGCACACACTGCTTTCCATGAAAATAAACCCACATGGACTTTCACAGGAGCGTCTAGGAGGTGTAAATGGTACTCTGAAGAACAATCTGCTTTTAGAAGCTTTTACCATGCCTTCTCATTAAGCATTTAAGACAGGAAAAATCTTGCATGACAAAGAATCTTAGAATAGGTCAAACATTTTTATTTCTCCTCAGTTAGAGATGAGCTTACACTGAAACTATACCAAAATGTCATAACTTGGGCCAGTATCTGAGTTCACAGCTTAAATAGGGATAATCCATGTGTCAAATCAGTTGAGACTTGCTGCAAGCAAGATCAACAGTAATCAGTAAAAAACAGAAGAGCTAGTTTCTGTCCTAGCTTAAGATGAATTCTGTAATTTTGATCTTATCACAAAAGCAAACCCTAGAGTACTTGAATGTCAGCTACTAGATAACTAGACATTAGAGAAGAGATTTTGTATTGGATGACATTAGAGAAGAGATTGACATTAGAGAAGAGATTTTGTATTGGATGGCAAGGTTTTGGTAATAGGAGGGGGTGCTACAGGGGTGGCTTCTACAGAAGCTTCTGGAAGCTTCCCCAATGGCTGAAAAAACCAATGCCAGATGGCTCCAAAATGGATGTGCCACTGGCCAAGGCTGAGCCTGTCAGCAATAGCGCCTCTGGGATAACAGATTTGAGAAGTTGCAAAAAACCCCTTTGCAGTTGCAGCAGGAGAGAGGAGTAAGAATATGTGAGAAACAGCCCTGCAGACACCAAGTCAGTGAGGCAGGAGGAAGAGGAGGTGCTCCAGGCATTGAAGCAAAGATCCCCCTGCAGTCTTTCCCCTGAGATGACATGTGATGAACTGACCACAGCCCCAACAGGAAATACTGTATTTCGGCAGCCCAAGTTTTAAAAATGCTAAGATTCTAAGTGCAATGCACAAAAGTGAGGCATGAAAAATCAATATAATTTCTGTCATAGGATTTTACAAATGTCATCAGTTTTAGTGTGTATAAAAGGTAGCACTTCTAGCTGTACATTGCCCTCTAGTACTGTCTTATATATTGATTTAGATTTTCTAAGAGGCCCATATATTCCTCGGAGGTGTCTGCTCCAAGTATTAATCCATCCTGAACTGATCTAGCTTAGAAGATCTGATGGGATCCTAGTATAAGATAGTCTGTCTAAAGGCAGGTTTTCTTTAAAATATTAAAATTTAAAAAAATAATAAATTAATGTGTTTCTGGCATGTAAAGAAAACTACGGATAGATTAAAGAAAATATAAAATAAAAATGAAGATCAAATAAAGAAAAATCATAATAAATAAGAGTATTTTTAAGATAAAACAAAAATAAGAATCCTGCAGTCATTTGAAATGAAGTGAATTATCTAGCCTTCCAAAGAGAGTGACCAGAAAGGGTGGGGTAATAAAAGGAAATTTAAGGTTTCCTCATAGAATTTTCTACAAAATAACTCATGACTGGAAGACACATTTTGTGTGTCTTCTCTGAACCTGTTTGGAAATTCAGCTTCATTAGTCACATGTCAATAAATTATAATATAATACTTAGATTTATACATCCCAGGATTTATGGAAGTGGCCTAAGCATACAAGTCATGTATTCATTTAGTATGTACTGCTATATAAAGAGAATTAATTCCTTTGATCACTTAAATATTTGTAAGTGCCACTAGGCAGCTCTCCTTAGCTTAGGTACCTGAAGTATACCTTTCTGTATACTTCCCGGTGTTGTGCATATATATTTTAGGACATTTTTATTAGTTTCTTCCACCAAATTATTTGAACTGTAGCTAGACTGACTCTCAGAAATTGTCTCATTATTACTGATAGGGCAAACAAGTAATGGAAGAACTTTCATAAAGTAGGAAACGAAACGAAACAAAACGAAACGAAACGAAATAAAACAAAATGAATAGAATAGAATAGAATAGAATAGAATAGAATAGAATAGAATAGAATAGATGTTCTTTAAGTTTCACTTAAGACGGAATGTCTTAGCTGGCTTTTTTAGAAACTACCATACAAAGTCTCCACTGACAAGGGATAATATGTGCAAAACTCAAGCATTAAGAATCAGGCTGAGACAACAGAGCCAGCTGTGATCTTATTATTAAGAAAACAATTTTTTTTCATGAAATGCTTGGTGTTGGGGTGGCGCAGTATGGTGTGTTCAAAATCACATATCTTATTAGCTGTAGAAATCCTTCCAAGAAACTGATTTCATCAGACCAAACCAATATGATGGCTGATTTTTCTTCTTTTCCCCTCTACTTTATAATCCATCAAAGTAGGAACATCTTGAGGCATCCTCTTCATTCATTTATTGTTAGTAAATGTTTCTATAACTGAATGTTCAATTAGATAAGAGAAGCTCAGAGCAGGGCATCCACTCTGCACTTGACAAAGTACACATCATATCTTCTTCAGAGAGAAAAATTTTTGATTCTTAGCCTTATCTTTTAGAGCATATGTGATGTAGGAACTTAGATTTGCTAGAATTACAGTGAAGAAGCAGATGAAATCTTGACACATCTGGCTGTAAAATGTGCTGCCATTTTAGCTGATTGGCAAAAGCAGGATGCATGACAATGTGCAACAGATGTTAGAGTATTACTCACCATGTTTTACCTTCTGTGCTGAAGTATTTAGGAGTTATTCGAAAGATAAGCCTTGACAGCTCATGTAAGTTGTTTTCATTGTGCTGAAGCTGGAGAAATAATGGGGCCAAGCTGCTCCAAAGAATGAATTGTCAGAGTCTGTGTGAGGTCTGCTGTTGATAAAAAAAAAAAAAAAAAAAAAAAAAAGAAAAAATGCCTAGCAGCTCCTTAAAGGTCATAATTTAAAGGTTGCTTGGATAATAATCAGGACTAAAATGTTTAAGACTATGTCCATGAGGAATGGGCTTTCCTCTGAGGAAGGCATTAGGCTTATCACAACTGCTGAGTAGCAGCTAGTGACTCCTGAATTGAGAGACATTTTCTTGGTGAAGATTAAAATAGAAGTCTCAAGCCTGCAAAGAGGTGTCTTGTTGAAAATGTCAAACCTAGAAGACTTCTAGGATTCAGAAAATTAGTTATTTCTCCTGGGATTTGAAACCACATTTTGGATTCTTACTAGAGATAGGTAATAACTCTTTCCACTGAGTCAAATTCACAAATCCTAATATTAGAAAAAAATAGTATTCTCAAATTCTTATTGAAATTATTAATTTCCCTGTTTTGATTAGTATTGTTATTCTTCTACTGTGTTTCTATTACATATTCTAGCAATTTTCTTTTCTGTATAGGTGCAAATAAAGCCATGTGGGACTTTCAAAACCACTAAGACCAGTTCAACATATGGTATGATATCACAGACAGGTTACAAGTCTTTGAAAATCTCCTACTTTCAAAACCACTAAGACCAGTTCAACCTATGGTATGATATCACAGACAGGTTGCAAGTCTTTGAAAATCTCCTCTATGACCTATCACCCCAACAAAGAAGGCCACTGGCTCCTTTCAAAAGCAATTTATACTGAAGAACATTCTTCCATGAGTGTTAGCCAAGCTAAACAGAGAGTCAGTGTTGAAACATTGCAAATACCTTCTGAATTCTCATTTCCCAGGGGAATAGTTTTGGAATATAAAATTCAGCTTTGTCTCACCTCCTCTATTTTTTTTTTATTTTCTTTTTCTTTCTTTTTTTTTTTTCTTTTCCCCTATGAATTCCAATTTGATGGGCACTTCCCAAAAACAACATGGGAACAAAAATTTGATGGGCACTTCCCAAAAACAACATTCATGCTAGCCACTCTGAAATACAGGCAAGGTCATGACATACAGGCACCAGAGGCTGAGCAGTTACGTGATGACAGAAGAAAGTTGTGCACCTTCCCGTAAAGAGAAGCACTGATCCTATGGAGACTAATGACTGTTCAAGATGCAGTCATTATTTCCCTACCCATGGGTTGAATAATGGATTGTACCTTACTGACAAGTGGGTTTTCAGCCTTCCAGACATCTCAAATCATGCTTATTTATACTCTAAGTTGAAAAGTGAAGGTCTTTCAGTAAGATTAGCATTTGCATGAGTTGTTTCATATCTCCAAGCTTTAATTTGCCTTCAAATCTATTTTAATGAATGGTTAAATAATCAAAGAAAAAAGATCCCTCTGTATTACTCACATGCCAGACATAAGACTGCTTGTTACAAGAAACACAGCTGAAGGCTAGGCAGCTGTATTGTTACTTCTCTCACACCATCCTATGCTTCTAATTGACTTTAAAACAACTTTTGATAACACCAGATCACTTGAAACAAACTGGATTTTAACATATGATAGAGAAATTTTTGAGTGAATTTCAAGAACTTTTAAAGCTTGCATCTTATCAATACTTTAATAATACATGTTTTTGCTGGCATTTTATTTGATGCTGATTCCCTAAAAATAACACTGAAAATTTCAACTGAGTTTTGAGGAAAAAAACCCACCATGCAATATTTTGACTAAATATAATTTTACCTTATATCTGTCATATCTTGTCAGACTGCCTTATACTTCTTATCTTTTCCAAGCTTAGTTTCTGCATTTGTTGAGCAGAATAATGTATACTGTCTAAAGACACAGTACCAGAAATCTGGAATTTACTGGAAACAGGTAACTGTGGAAGCAAAAGGCAACTGAAAATCTGTAGTTATTGCTGCCCCACCTGAAGACAGGAATTTTAGAATATACGGGCATAAAAGTTCCATGCCTATTCAAATATTGATTCTGAAATTAAATCAGAAAATGAAACAAGGACTAATAATCTACTGAGATTCAGGAAATTCTACACCAAAAAGCAATTGGTCTGACTCACTATGAAATCTTATGTGGGATCTGCAGGAATAATCAGTTTGGTCACAAAAATATTTGATTCACAACTCCCAAGATTAAGACAGAAATATGTCAGGCTATCTATAATATTGATATTTTTTAGATATGCAAACCTGTAAATTTATTGTAGTGCAATCAATCAGAATTACAAATCAGACATCTTACATATTGAGAAAATAAACTTGTAGGGATTAAGAATTTGTGTTTTGTAAAGTAAAGCCATTTTAAACAAACGAAAATACATAAGTTAATTTCATTTTCAAAATAATTCTGTAGTGTATTACCCTTCATATCTTTTTTTAAAGATATTCATATTGACCATATTGATTTTTATATAGATTTTCATATCTGAAAATGTTTCATATTAATGGAAAAAACCCCAAACAACAAATAAAGCAACATACATTTTTTTAAAAAAACAGCATTGTGTGGTGCAGTGGAGTTAATATCCTGCTTATTGCTTTTTCTTTTTTTTTTTTTTAATCATCTTTGGACACAATTTTCCTTTAAAATTGCACAAAGGAGAAAATAAACACAAAGAAATTCCCAAATCCTACACACAGTGCATCATGGGCAGAACACATATTTTCAGGTGGCATTTTGTTTTTTAAAGATGTCTTCTTTTCCCTTGGCTCATTGTGCCTGACACCACTGAAGTCTTAATTTGATCTTTTAGTAATACAATAATTCTAAAGAGTGGAGTTGCATATTCCACGGTTAAAATTTATTTGGACGGTACCTGAACATCTTCTGTATTAAAAACTAGAGAAATAAACCTTCAATATGTATGTTCCGCTTTTATTGCTAATATTGGCTAAAATAGGCTATACTTGGCCTATTTTAACTAATTTAACTAGGCAGACTGAAACTAAGTTCAGTTTCATTTGATTGTTTTTCTAGTGTCAGTGTGGAACATTTGCATCCATACACATCAGTGAAGACTAAGTTACAATCAATGGGGAGAAATAAACTCTATCAAAGTGTGATTTGTTGAAGCTAATGTAGATACCTGCTTCAGGAAAGGATATATTTTACCATCCCAGTGCCTATTTCTGTGCAGTAACTATGGAGAAACCCAAAGGTGACCATCTCAGATATCAATATGTGCAAGGTGTTTTCTGCATTTTATCAAATGAATCATAAATCAGGAGTCAGCTTGATCAAATTTAACTGTTACATATCCAGGCAAAAAATTTCTAGCTGTCTCTCTGTTTTGATAGAAAATCAGAAACCATAAAGAATTTTTAATAATTTATAATACCAGCTTGATTATTGTATTTGGCATAATTTGATTCTCATGATGTTACTTTTGGTTTGGTTTCTATGTGTATGACTGGGAGAAAAGAAAGATAGGTGCAAATCTTCTGTATGGACTACAAGAGAGAAAGAAGAGCTTAGGTAAGTCTTGATCTGCAATATTTTCTGTGTTTAATTGCCACTCCAACACATGAATTTTGCAAGAATAATTTTACATACGCATGTTAAGTATCAACTCAAAATTTTAAAACATCCTTAGGAATTACATTAGAAATTGTTAAACATGATTCTTAGCAAAAGCTAAAGACAGTCACCTAGTCCCTTTCAACAAATGTGCATTATCCATCAAATTCATGAACAGATGTCTCAAACAGTTAAGCTTATCTAACAAAAGTAAGTATGGTAATGTCATTCATGACATGATTCTGAATATAACTAATTTTCCCCCATCATGCTATATATTGCTATAACTTTTTTTTTGTTAAGCCATTCATAAGATCCTAATTTATTATGAAAAATATTTGGCTACTTTCTGAGTAGATTCTTTTTGCTTTTTGTTTTAATATGTATTTCCATTTTTTCTTTATAAAACCAATGTGAATTCCCTGCTTGTGATTTTAGCTCTCACAAATGTCATAATTCTGAAGTTAATCTCCTTTACTATGTTTTTCCCCTTTAAAATTATTCATCTGTAAAAACAGAAGAGATTTTCCACCTATGTAAAATTTTAATTTCAGAGAAAGAACAAGCAAAAATAGAAAGTTTTTGAATGTGATTGAAGACATACTTAAAAGTATTATTAGAGGAGTTTCAGAAGTTAAATGAGACCAAAATGAGAGCTAATACTTGACAAGTAAAGATGCTGTACATTCTCAAAATAATTAGGTGTTCTGAAAAAGAGATAAATCAATCAGACTGTCTGGTTAGACAAAATGTAAGGGAGTTATACACTGTTTGGGGCAATTTTGCTATGGAAAGTTATGAATTTCAGTGTTTAAAAAAAAAAAAATCTTCTGTGATATGGTTGAGCATGACTAAAAAAAATTAAAAAGATATTTTAAAAATCCCAAAGATATATTTGCAGAGCTTAGATAATGAAGAAAGAAAATATTTTTTAAAAACTAAAAAAATTAAAAAGTGGAGACTACTTTTAAAGAAATGGTTGAAACCCATCCTTTACTGAGATTGCATAGAGGTAAAGCACTTCATGGAATTAACCTTTATTCTTTCCTTTCAGGTTTTTAAACGGTGTCCATTCCCATCCTTCAAGCATTGCTCAGAAATTAAGAGTTCAGAAAGGAAGCCACTGTTCCATATGTTCATAAAGGAAGAATGTAATTTTGTCTGTTTTGTGTGAATAAATACCGAAATAACTTAAAAAGACTTTATAAAATAAACTCAGCTGAGTCTGATGCATGCTATTTGATACAGGGTTTATATATTTTCATATATATATATATTTAACATTTTGATTGTTAGCTAATTTTCTTCTCCCAAGAATGTGTAGGTTCTGGTGATAGGTACAAGAAAAGCTGCCAGACCAGTCAGAAGACTGTAGACTAATTGAAAACAGTTGAGTATCAATTTTCTATATCCTACTGAGATGTCAACAAGCATACCAACTTGAGTGTTGTTGTGTCTTCAGTCTTAGATTCCAAGTAGTCATAAGTACTTGATCAGCTACTCTAAGTTGCATGAAGTGACCAATTCTCTTTGTGTGGAAGCACAACCATATAGATTGTTAGACTATCATTGTCGTTATTTTCACCAACACACATTTTACAGTAGGAGTCACTTCTTTTCATAATCGTTGCTGTCCTTAAAGATTTCCTTATGTTTGCCAAAAGGGATAAAGTTGAGCAGGGCAGTCAGGATCAAAGAAAAACACAATAAACACTGATAATAAATTATCTCCTCGAACACTGTAGAAAATATCTATTTTCTTACTAGGAATAGTATTTTGCTATTTAATGTAACTCAAATGCAAAACCATGCAACTTTGGATGTGAACAAAAATACTAAATAATTCACAGAAGTGAAAACTTAAATAGATGAAAAATGCACCAGGTTATCCCAGGAGAAAATTCAGTGTGCATGTGTGGTCAAAAATAATCAAGATATTACACTACATATACAAAGAAACAATAAAAAAGATAGAGAATGTTGCAATTCCCTGATACAAGTTAGGGCTTGTATCAGTTATCCTAGATTTCATCTAGGATATGTAGTCTTGCACTAGTCTGTTCAGTTCCAAAAGAAAAGCAACAAGAGCACTGTTAGAGAAGGGTAAGAATAGCTAAGACCTCCCATTGACTCATATAAAGTGCAAAACATGAAGCAAATAACCCAGCTGAGCACTCTACCTGGTTCAGGATGTAATCATCTTTCAAAATGACACTGTGCTTCACAGCTAGACAGCAGCACATTTCTTCCACGTGCTTCCAGAAAAAAAGCCATTCCTGAATTCATCTTCACCTGGAGAACTTTGTTGCTGTCACAGCCTTTCCTCTGCGTTCACCCTCTCCACTCATACCTGTTGTGTTACCCAATTTCTTGGTCTTTGCACAACTACAGTGTTATTCTCAAGGCTGGCTTGGATAGGACAGAAATAGCCCTGGAAAACAGCTCACACTAAGAGCTGCAGCCCACATGAAATGACCTACTGGACATGTCTTAGAATCCTTCTATACTGTATTAGAATTGTTAAGGTTAGAAAAGACCTCTAAGGTCATTGAGTCCAACCATTAACCCAGCACTGCCATGCTCACCACTAAACCATGTCCCCTCATGCCACATCCACATGCTTGTCACATTTGCAGGGATGGCGACCCTGCCACTTCCCTTGGCAGCCTGCTTCCATTGCTAACCACCCTTTCTATGAAGAGAGCTTTCCTAACATCTAACTTAAACCTCTCCTGGTACAACTTGGTGCCATTTCCTCCTGTCCTGTCACTTGTTACTTGGAAGAAGAGTCTGACACTCACCTTGCTACAACCTCCTATCAGGTGTTTTTGGACATGCTCCTGAACCTCTCTTTCTTGTCATGAAAGGCCAAAACCTAAACACAGCATTTGAGATGCAGCCCCACCAGTGTCAAGTACAGGGGTGTGGTAAGCACATTTTTCTCTCTCTCGGGATTTTTCATAGAGGTGCACAGAGAGAAAGAAAGAGAAAACAATTTCTATTTCTGCTCCTTGTTTTTCCTATGTGGAATGTGTTTGGAGAATTTTTTACCTGGGGTGATTGCTTGATTGGATTCTGGTGAGGAGTGTTTGAGCCTGATGGCCAAACAGATCCACCTGTGTCTGTACTCTCGCGAACAGGGTCGCAAGTTGTTAGTTAGACATAGCAGTTAGAAAAGTAGGTATGTAGTTTTAGTATCTTACTTTATATAGTATATTAATGTATTATAGCATAGTTATAATAAAGAAATCATTCAGCCTTCTGAACTGATGTTGGACATCATAATTTTTTCCCATTGGGTTCACCTGCATTTTACAATACGGGGGTAAAACCACTTCTTTAGGAAGCTGATCATGGCAGGGAGTGGAATGGCTCAAGGCATCAACTAAAGATCAGAGGAAGAGAGACAACACCTTCATGAGATATACAATTCTATTTCTGACTGAGAATTCTACACCTCAAAGAGAGCTTCACCTCATTGGGAGGGGTGCCAGAGATATATCTTTACTGACACCAAGCAGGTGCCTATCACAGTGCTGGATGTCATGCCCAGGCCATCTGCCTTGGCTGAAATGAAAGACACCATACATTGCCCCTCACATTACTTTTATTGATTTCCCAAAATCTGTACAGCTTTCTTGCAAGCTTTTTCCTCTTCACAAGAATTGATTTTTTTAAAGTAAAGTTCAGATTTCTTCTAAATCTGTTCTTAAAATAGAAGTTGCTATCTACTGTGATGTGCAGATACCTTTGATAGTCTGAGTACAGAGATCAAAGATGTGGGGTTATGGAAGGTTCTTGTTTAGCTATGATGGCTCCTGTCACAATGGCTGGTAAGCATTCTCAAGTATAAGGTAGAACAAGGGTTGACAACCCAGTTAGCACTAAGGACCATGTCACCCAAGTCTCTCCTGCCTGACCATTCTTCGGTCAGGTGACTGAATGCACACTTCTCCAAGGCCTATCAGAAATGAAGTGAGCAGAGTCTGTGATGGTCCTGAAGTAATTTCAGAATTCACACCTAATGAGCAGGTAACATCATGATGAAGAATGCAATAAGAGCCACACACAGGCTGATGATTTTAATCAAAGTTTTGCCTTTCATGCCACTCTGGAGTGCAGAGTATATTGAGGTATCTAGTGCAGTAGGATTCACTGGCATAGCAAAGTATTGGTTGTGATGATTTCAAGAGAAGTCTTTGGGCAGTTGGAGACAGCAAAGGTTCACAAGGTAATGACAGCTCATTTCTCCACTGGGATGGACACAGATGATGTCCAGAGGTCCCTGCAGAAAATGACTGTGTGCTATGGATGTCCTGCACCCATCACTGATCATCCTGTGTGCTGCCTCATGTGTCTTCCCACGTGTGGGGCACTGTCTCCGGGGTGCCAAATCTCCATTATAGAGAGAGGGTGTTGTGTGCAAGGTGATATCTGCACCCTCATGATTTGGGTATGTGCTGCATGTGGGCAAAACATCTGCCATGCTTGGGCCAAAGAAGCGGTATGTAAATCTTGTGAAATGCATTTTGTGAAATTACAGGGCCTATGCCAGCTGACTAGCAGCTGAGAAAGAATATTCTACTTTAGGAGACTATGAATATAATAGAAAGGATGAGTAGAGAACAAGCCTTCATATTCTTAGCACAGAATTGCCAGTGAAACCTACATTGTGTAGTTAGTACTCGTAGTCCAAGCAGAAACTGTTACAGTTATGGAAGCGGCAAATTCTTGGAAGGAATAAGTAGAGGATGTGAATCATTTTGAAGATTTTTTTTATAACAAATAATGTCTTAACAGTAATTCTTGGTTAAGTGAAGAAAGGAGCTGCTAACACAGTGACTGCAACTACTCCTGACTAATACAGACTTTGTTCAGTAATTTATACACCTTAAGTTATAGTATTACAAGGTGTTCTACTCAGAATCCTTACACAGCATTTCAACGGTTCTAGTCACAGAAAAATTCAAGCAAACCAACTTTATAAGCACAAGTGGGAAGTGGAAGTGCCTTGCTATTCAAACAGCATTACTATTATAGTGTGTCTTTAGAAAGAAAAGAGGCAGAGTGTGAAGGAGAGAATGTGAGGGAAATTATGTAAGATATATATTTGCATCAGCAAGGTGGAAAAAGATTGATTTATACAGAAGTAGTGGAAACAAAAAGGCTAGATAGAAAATCCATAACAAAATGTTAATATATAATTAGGTCTTCATAAATAATACTATTTACCTGATTTATTTTCCATATCTAAAATTTTTTAACTGATCATAGGCCCCTGAAATGTGCATTGTTCACGCTTATTTAATAACTGATTTCTATTATGATAGCTTATTCAGAAATTTGATATTGTCAAAACATGTTTATTCAGACATGACACAGGATGTAGCTTCTGTTCCTGGATTGAAAGCCCTTCCAACTAATGTTTCTCTCTATTTTCTATTTAATCTTAAAATGCCTGTGAATGTTTTTGCTGGAAACTAACTGAATGGATGCATAAACTCACAGAGAAAATTTTAAATAATAATTGGCTTTGTTTTGCCATATACATTTACTCAGTTCTGGTGGTCTAGTGGTTACTAGTTATCACCAGTAAAATTGGGGTGATTAATAGGGAAGAATATAATTCAGTAGGGTCCAGTGCAGTGAATTAATCAGGTTAGTTATTGGAGCTGTAAATCAAAATATTACTTCTATAAAACAAATAACTTAAAAAAAAAAAAACCCACAACAGAAAATCAAATCCAAAACCAACAAAACAAAATAGGAAATTTGACAGAGCATCCAAAATCTTGTTCCAATTTTTTCAGGAAATAGAAAAAACCCCAGAATTTAGTTTTCCATCTCATGTCATTATAAATTCTCCCACTTGAGTACTCTTTCACTTATTCTGCCTTAATTGTGTATTCTCAGATCTTCATTTAAAACAAACATAATCTTTTTATTACATGTTACTATGTTTGAAAATTCAGTGTTTTTTATGCGTATTTATGAAATGATATTTTAAAAAATTCATACTTCTATTTTCCACAAGGAAACTCTCTCAAGGAAAGTTTGAAACTACAATTCCTCAGCAGCAAAGCTTTCTGAAAAATGTCCATCAGTACTTTAAGCCTTGAGTCTGATACCTAGAGGATATAAATCTGCAGATAAAACTACAATGGATGTATGGCAACGGTGATTGCCTGGAGGTGCAGGTCATTGTAATATGATGGGAATGTCAGTATCTATTTTTGATTAATCTTTCCAAATGCATACATTTTCTAGGAGAAAAATAGAGAGTGTCAGGAGTACAGTTAGTTTATTTAAAGGAATGCAAAGCATGGCGGGAAATACAGGCTGTGAACAAGCAGAGAAATTATCTTTTTTAAACTAATGCAGATCTCTTTAATTAATATCAAAGCTCATACTCTGCCCACCTTGCCAGCTTAGATTTAAGGGAAAGCTTTGAGAAATATTTATCTGAACAGATGTCTCACTAAGATATTTGTACAGAAATACATCCAAGAATTATGCAGTCCTTTCAAAATTAATGTTCCTGAGTTTATTTTATAATTAAGAATATAACTGAAAATAAAAATGTTTGTAATATTAATAATGTCCAAACTGTCTGTCTCTGTATTATCCACCCTGAACAACTCTTCCGTGTTTAGAATCAGAACAGAAACAGTACTTGGAAAATTCCTATAGCTTGACTGGGACAAAAAAAAAAATCTTGTAATAGAGTACCCAAGATTATATCAACAAAACTTTGTTCCTCTTTTTTTTTTTTTTTTTTTTTAATATTTACATATTAAAAGAGTACTGTAAAATTGCTTGCTGTAGCATTAGAATCATGGCAGAACCTTTTTTGTTACATACAGAATGCTTCTGCTTCTCCTAGGTGCACAAGCATTGATGGATTTAGGAGCTGAAGTACTACTAAATTAGGAACAACTGAGGATGCTTTAATCCATATGAGAATATCTACTGTGAATCCCATTATGGTTTCATATTCCCTTGCTTTTCCCTCTGCCTAAAATTCAGTACATTTGGATATGCTATATGCATAACATCTGCAGAAATGTTTTCTCAAGATGAAAAGGGTTCATCAAACCCTCAAAGCAAAAGATGGACAAATCTAAATCTGCTGCTGTGAAGATTTCTTGGAATGGTTAAACATGTGGAAAGGAGGGAAATTCCTAAATTCACCTTAGATTTATGCTTGTTGCTTTAATTGGTTCAAATATTTTGTAATTTGTGGTGTGGTGTGGCACAAGTTGTGATATTTGATCATAATCTAAAGTAGATTACCTGTCCCATCTCTTCCCAAGAATAGATGTCTGTATGTACTCATGATAAGTATATATTTCTTCATTCTTCACAATGAAAAATTATTAACAGACACAGTTAATGTCTTAAAAATAACTTTTCCTTACATTCCTGTTTGGATTACTCCTTGAGGCAAGGAGGGTTTGGCCTGTACAATTCTGTGCATTAACCTGGGAGCAGCATTCTCAAATGCATCTGTGAAACTAAATACTTTAATTTCCATAATGAAATAATTTTGGCACTGGAAAGATAAACTTACATGCTCTGAAGCACCCTGAAAGAGCCTTTCTCTTTCTTCTTGGCAAGAGAGGAGTCTTTTTGGAATACAACTAGCTACTAAAAATAGTTCCTGTTTCCCCCAAGAATCACCAGTTTATATGGTTCTACTATTCCAGTACCTTAGGAGGGAAAAAGTTGCCTAGGAAATATGTCAAAGCCTTTGAAATGAAGTTATGTAAAGTACACAGACTGGTTCTGTGCCTCTGTAGAAGATCATAAACAATCATCTTGATAACTTTTACTATGGTAACTTTTTGAAATGCCTAATATTAAAAATATGCTAATATTTATTCATCTGTAACTTCATCATCTGATGGGTAGGTAAATTATCCTGACAGAAGGCTACCAAAACTTTTGAAATTTTCAAGTCCTAACTTCATATTTCTGGATGGAATTTCTTCATATGACATGGAGTTCTCCATATTACTCTGTAAAGCAAAACATATTTTCCACTTTTCTTGTCCATTCTTTGTGTCACTTCTTAACATAGCTATGCTAAAGGCTTTGCTTTTAGAATACCTTAAGACAAGAGTGTCATCACTCTAAAGGTAAACTTAAAACCAGTAGGTCCAAGAACTGTTTACTTTGGTCTGGCCTGACACCTTTTATGAGCAACACAAGTTTTGCTGTTCTGAACCCCCAAATTTGTCTCTTTATTCAAGCTAGCCACTGCAGGAAGTACAGACTGAAAGGAAAGAGGGCAACTTTTACAGCCATTGATAAATAAGGCAGCCATAAACATTTATTTTAATAAAAAGAAAACAAACTTGGAAAAAGTGAAACAGTAGTTTTCCTTTTCAGAAGGAAAGTGTCAGTTGAAAAGAATTTCTCCAAGTGTCAGTAATGTCAATACGAATTGCAATGTCCCCACTGGTTGTCCCTTAACAGTGAATTTACTGCTATAACACTCTCACCCTCCCTGATCCTGTATGTCTAGCAACCACTTACTACACCTCCTCATGATTTAAATTTATGTGCCCTGCACATCAGAGGCTCTGGAGAGCAGCCTTAACCCTCACTTTAGGAACCAAACCAAACCAGCTCCCTTCTGGGTCTCAGTGGACATAGAGGAGAGAGAGATGTTCTTTGGGTTGATGTGGAAAAGGAGTTTAACTCAAATTGTTCCCTGCAAAGGAATCTCTCTACGCTGACTAAAGGAGGGACTTCAGAGATGAGCTGTCTTACTTTAATGAATTCCCTCACTGTCAGTGTTAATTCAGGTATCTAAAGTAAAGCGGGGTCTCCCCCTTCATTTTTGCATTTCTGTTTACTAAAAGGGGTCATGTCTGTAATTCAGGATTTCAAGGAGTTGTTGCCTTTAAGAAATGATAAATGTTTAAGAAAAAAGTAATGACAGTGAAACTGCAGTACCCTTTTAGAGAACTTCTGGAAAGAAGTTGAAGACCACTGCCCTTGTGAAGTGTTTTCTCTTATTGTTCCATGAAGCCCTTATGCAGCAGAGCTAGCCAACCTTTTATGAAATGATGGTCTGTGAATTCTGAGAGCATGCAGTCACCTCAGCAACACACAGTGCACTTCCACTGACCCTGAGCCAGCCCTGTTTGTGGCTTGAAGCAAATTATACACATAATGGTGGTACTTAGAGGCAGAATCTCTCTGCCTATCCCTAGCAAAACTCAGAATATGCTAGGTAACAGGCTGGGAGCAGTATTTGCTGTGGTGCTGTGGGAAAAATGAGTGTCACACAGCCATAGCCAGCCATCAGGGGCTGCCTCCAGAAACAAAACAAAACAAAACAAACAAACAAACAAACAAACAAACAAAAGAGAACAAGATAAAAGGAAAGAGAAGAAAAATGAACTTGAACAGAATGCAAGAGTTAAATCTAAGACTCAATGAAACTAATTGGGAGACTAAAGCACCCAGTGTAATTACATTTCTTTTCTCTGTCTTCCCCCCACAAGATAAAAGCATGCAAATAAAGTACCTATTTTCCAGCAATCTAGTGCAATGAAAATGTAATATATTGCCAAATATCAAGTAATGTATTTTACTGGAAAATTAGAAAAGCAATACTGTTTGTTTACTCTAAGACTGAGAATAATCTGAATGAGATCTCTTTGTAGGAAATCTTTGTGTATTCACAGATGTCTGCACGCCACTCAGAAATGGAGAGCAATCTCTTTGAAACAATAACAAATATTCAGTCCTTAGGAACTAGATGAGAAAAGAAAAAACATTATATACTGACCTATATAGTAACCCATCAAGAGTAAATTCCTTATTTTTATTATTTAAAACAGCACTTTGCAGGCATTACCTAATCCTTCTAGTCTCTCCTTGTTTATAAATAGAGATGCTGAGGAAAAGAGAATGTCCAGAATCATACCCATCTAAAGAGTGGAAGTAGACTAAAATATCAGGAGCTCTTTGCTTTCAGCCTGTGCTCAATTCTCTGAATCTCTTGCAAGGCATACGGAACAGAAGCCAAAGTTTTGAAAATTGCTGGTAATGTTGCAGACAAAAGGAGACATTTGTCTTTGGGTCAGACACATTAAAGAGATTGTGGGATGACTCCAAGAAGACCATAAGAGCTTGAGTCATCCTACAACTTGAGTCACATGCCTTCTTCACAGGAATAACCCTGGAAGGCAGAGTGAAAAAACCCACCCTATCTCTCTCTTCCTGGCAGATGGCATTGCAGCCAGTTGGCAGAAGGCAGGATATTACATTTAGATGGAAAAGGATACGACCTGGCTCCAAATAAAATGATTGTCAATGTACAGTTCATTCATGTCTGATTTACTAGTAACCAAAACTAGAAACAAAAATGTGTCAAATATGTATTTCAACATTCATCTGCAGTTTTTTCTTCTGGAAGAATCTTTTACAGGACACCAAGACAGAGCCAGAAATCTTGCTGATTAATTTCAAATGTCTTGTCTTTTAAATATTACAAGCTGGGTGCAATAGTATCATGTCCAAACCACAACCAGCAACTCAGCCACAGGCAGCTCACTCCTCTCCTGTGGAATGACGGAGAGAATGATGAGGGTAAAAGTGAGAAAAATTGTGGGCAGAGATAAAGACAATTTAGTAGGTAAAGCAAAAGCCACACAGAGAAGCAAAGCAAAACAAGGAATTCAACCACCACTTCCCGTGTGCAGGCAGGTGTTCAGCCATCACACACAATGGTGACTTGGGAAGACAAAACACCATCACTCTGAACATTCCTGCTTTCCTTCTTCCCCCAGCTTTATATACTGAGAAAGCCACCATATAGTTTGGGATATCCCTGTTGTCAGATGGAGTCAACTGTCCTGGTTGTGACCCACCCAGCTCCTTGTGAAGCCCCAGCCTCCTTGTTGATGGAGTGGGGTGAGAGTCCTTGTTTGATGCGCAAGAACTTTGCAGGATTAACAAAACCATCCCTGTGTTATCACCACTGTGTCCAGCACAAATCCAAAACATATCCCTATGCCAGCTACTCTGAAGAAAATTATTCTCAGCCAAAACCAGCTTAGGTAAGCAGCAATGTAAAGTTAATCAGGGACATTTCTTCCATATTCAGTGTAGAGAGATGACAGAAGATGGCTTGCCATACAAGAATGCCTGTCTTAGAAACCTATTTAAGGATGGAATAAGCTGTGTTCTGCAGGTAGCTGTATTTTCTTATTAATAACATAGTGAAAGGATAAGCTTTGACTGGATGCTCAAGTCTAAAGTCTACATAGCTAAAGATAAATGAGATGAAAAGTGCTGAAATTGTTTCTATTTTTAGGAGACATATATATATATATGTTTTACAATTATAATTATTCAACCTATATTCAAGCTCTATATCAAATCTACAGATAACTACATATCTTTTAGTAACAGGAATATTTCTTCTGGTCAAACAAGAAATTCCTTTATGTGGGAACATCTCCTGCCTGCCCATACTGTCATGCATTTTCACTGCAGCCATGCGTGCTAGAAACATAAAGCTATTACCAAACTTTCATATGGCCAACCTGAAAAGAGTTTTCTAGGATGGCTATTTCCAAGGCATGTGGAATAAAACGTGTGGTGAAAAGTAGGGAGACGTTTACTTGCTAGCATACATTATTTCTAAATTAGTTCTTTTTCTTTTCCACATTCTTCTTACCACAGACGTGGATGAACATGGGGCTACAAATACAAGTTAGTCTAAATTCTGGATTGGAAACATCATATCAGAAAATAAAACCTACCTAACACAGGCATTGTAACTCAGGCTGATATAAAACATTCTACAGTAACATGCTTAAAGAGGAAACCAAGCTGTGAATGAAACAGTGAAGTTATCTCTAAAAGTACTTTTTTTCTTTCCATGAGAGAAAGAGAGAGAGCAAAGGAAAACTCTTTGACTGATTAAAAACCTAAGACTTTCTACACAGTGCATAGATATTCTTATTTAAGAAAAAGATTATAAGAGTATTTCTAAGAAAAATCAAATATTATCTCTTTTCTAGGAGTTAAATTTTGATACAAGGAAGAGCCAGCATATCTAAAAGGTAACCAAAGAGAAAAGAGGAAAAATATGTCTTTGATGTCTGAAGCATAATCAAATAGTGAGGCTATTACATTTATTAGAAGTCAGCAAATGTATACAATTAGTAAGACAGGGAAACAAGGAAAAATATTTTAAATGCCATAATCTACCTTTTGGTGGTGCTTTTAGTCCTTTTCCTTCAATCCCCATATGGGGGAAATCTTTATTCTTCTGCCTGTTTCCTTTCTACATGCTTAGTTAAAAACCCATTGCAATCTTTTCCCCAATCTCAGCATGCTTTTGATCAGACCTTACTCTAACAGGCATAGGCTAATTTGTGTGAGACACTCATATTATCGTCTTCCTGCTTCAGTCATGTGCAAAAGTTATATTTCACTTTTTTGATGGCTTCAGTTAATGAAGAATAGCTTTAGCTCATTTCAGATCTTGTCCAAATATACCCACTGAATGTAATATTATGGCTGAGCTCTCATTATAATGACGCCATGATAAAGATGACCTGCAATTTTTGGAGAGACATTATCAGACTCCCTGTGCTATCCATTCATTTTTCTATGGCTGAAAATGTCAACAAACAAAAATGTGTTCTCATTCTCTAACAAGAAGTCTCATAGGATACCAAGAAAACATCTGCAAGATAATTCAGTCAATGACCTCAGTATCTTCAAAGTTTGTACTGCACAGCCTTTTGAAATCCAGTTGGACAAACTTTTATAACTTTCTGTGTGATAGTTAATTCTTCAATTTGGTAAGAAAAGCTTAAAAAAATCAAGCCAAAAAGACAAAATTGAAGGTAATGTGGAAAGTGTGAACAAAGGAGACTGGAAGAATCTTAAAATCTGCATTAGTGCTGTTCGATCAAGGATTAGAAGCTTCTGATAACATTAACATAAATTTCCCATTGCTTTGGAGCAATCAGGCCCAGATGACTGAAGCTTTCTCACAAAAATTGAGCTTTCTGAAAAATACTGAATAGGAAACTAAGACACTAGGAATGTGATGAGAAAAATAAATTAGTTCTTCAGTATTCTTCTTTGTATCTTACAACCATCATGGATATTATTCTTATCAAATTGATTGAGATAATTAAATCTCTGATCCATTTCCCAGGTAATGGGTAATATAGTACCCAAAATTTGTTGTAAGATGTTGAAATAAACCAAAACCTAAACAACTCCTAGGATGTTAAACCACAAAAATGACATATTTTGCCTACAACAAATGTATAGATATTCCTATTGAAGACAAATAAAGTGTTAAAAAGAGTTGCTCCTATCAGTAGAACAAATTGACCCAAAAATAAAATGAAATCTAGTCTTTTAAAAATAACCAGTCTTTTACAAAGAGAAATGCTCCTTAGCAATTACGAAATAAGTTTTTTCTTATATAAAGAATATACATTACAAAGACAAAACATGTCTCTCAAACCTGTTAAAATAATTCGAAAGACCTATACACTGCTCTTTTGATGTTACAATTTTGTAATCAACAAAGTAAAGCAAGAGAATTATGCAGGAAATTATTGTTTGCCTGATATTTGGCAAAACTATAAGAATATTTACTTTGAAACAGCAAAGCCCTCTACTCTGAAAAGCGTTTATTAACGTGCTACATCAATAAATATTTCTGCTTGTTAAGCTAAAGTATTTTCACAAAGAAAACACATTGTATGTAAGTTAAACAATAGCTCCAAGTATCTGGAATTTGTGCATACTTATCCTGTTAGACTTTGGCTTTAGTGCTAAATAAATCAGTTGTCTTACACATTATGAGTCAAAGAATTAAAGAACATGAGCTCTGATTGTATTGATTAAAGCACAGTGTGGCAGGGATGACACTGAGCCACATTACTTTAAGGAGATCCATCTGTGAAACATCTGGTGATTCCACCAGCTAGGGAGACACGATTCCATGAGTTCCCCACAATTGTCAAGCTTTTAAACAGGAGTAATAAATATTCCCAGCAAAAAATGTAATTTCAAAGTGAAATATTTTGCACCACTAGAGTTATTTAGGAAGAATGATGAATATGGGGGCATGTTTCTGTAGCAATATTTTTGAGGAAAGTTTTTAACTTTTCTTCCCATTCATATAATTCATTAAACTATTTCAAATAAAATGCTGTTATTCAGATCAAATTTATGGTAAAGAAATTTTGAAGGAACTTTTAGAGAAAGCAGCTACAGTGTATAATTCAGATTCTTTCCCTCACTGCATAAAGTTTCTTGATTTTCAGATATTATTTTATAGCCTTATTTTTTCCCTTGAGCTCCAAGACCTAACACTAAGGGGCACCAGAGAACTGAACTGCATTTGTTCAGATCCATCAGGAACCAGCTACTGAAACTAAGTTGCAAGTATTCACCCAGCTAGGTGGAGAGTGAATGGAGCTTTGGGTGAAATGCAAGAGGCGAAACAACAGTTCTGCGTGACATGTTCTCTGTTACAGAAAACTGTCACTGGGAAAGCGAGGACATGCTCATTTTGAAAATACCAAATGTCTTATTATAGTTTATTTCTAGGTGTTGAAAAAGAACTGTCACTCTATTTTTCCAGACAAAAGTTGGGAAATGTGTGAAAATATTAAATGACATGAAAATGGATTTTTTTTGAGAAGCCAAGTGTATCTAAACCATTCTAGTGTACTGACTTAGAGTATATTTGCTTTTATCTTAGACAAGTGCAAACAGACGGGCAAAGACTTAGGAATTTATTTTTATATTAAGTTTCAAAGGAGATCTGAATACCAGCACATTTTCATTACCAATTCTTGGAGTTCCACTATGCAGATAAAGAACTTTTATAATTTCATTGTGGATTGCAAAATTGCCAAAAAACATAAAAAAAAAAATAAAAAAATTAAGCCTCTTTGCCAGGTGTAGACTCTAAAGCCAACTTTCTTCACCTCACATTTGTCTGTCAAACACAGAATAATCGCACAGTCACTGCCACATATCTCAGTAGAGCACATTTTGAAAAATCTCAGACCTGATGTCAGGAATCTGTTGCTTATCCCAGTTATTTCTGGTTTGGTTTGGGTTTTCTTTTTTCTTTTTTTTTTTTTTTTTTTTTTTTTTTTTTTTTTTTTTTTTTTTTGTCCTGTATTTCTACTTCAGTCCCTTTATTCTAACAAGAAATATGTAATCAAACTAGCAAAAGATAATTAAATAAATGATGTTACATTTTAGAGTAGTAAAGTTGTCCTGAATGCTTTTTAAAAGCTTGGTCACAGCCTTGTCCCAAAACAGAAATAATTACAAAAAGGCAAATTCAGTACAAAATCCAGCATGTCAAATCATTTCAATCAAAGCTCCAAGACCAAAATTAATAATGTACCATTAGCAGACAGCGTGATATGATGGACTGAAAATTGCAAAGGCACATTCTGAGTACTGTAGACCTTTCCTTACAATATTAACACTTATTTCTGTGTCTTTAAATACCCTATCAAAATAAAATCCACAGATAATTTCTGCTTGCCATAGTATTTGACTCATAGATCCTGTAAGGCCAGATGAGACCATTATGAAAAAGCGCTTTGACCCCCAGCACAACACAGGGCATAGAACTCTCAGCAACTCATACCTCAGGTCCGCATCTTCTGTTTGAGGTTTAGGATCTCCTTTTGAAAAATATCCAGCCTTGATTTACTGCTCAAAGTGACAGAAATTCCAGCACATTCCTTGGTAAGATCACCCTTCTGTTAATGACAGCTTCAGTCAGATAAGATACAAGTGTTGTTCTCCTCTGTTATGCTTTAGTCTCAGGTCTTTTCCCACTAAACTTTTTGAAGCTGAATTCAAGAACCATCAGTAAGCTGTATTAGTTTACAGACCATGTTTGTTAAGAAAAACAGCTTTCTTTAACCAAAAAATGGGACAAAGCCACCTTTTGCGGTATATTGCCCATCTTTTCCAAGGGCAATTATCAGTTCCTCAGGAAAGAGAAAGCCTCTGGAACAAGGAAAAATATGGTTTCTAAACCTTCTGCCAGAACAATGGAGAAATTAAAATACACATCGTGGTTATCCTATGGCCAGATATCCTATGACCTGATGTCTCGAGGTGAACACCAGGTCTTCATCTGTTAGTGTTCAACCTCTAGCTGGCACCTTCTCTTGTCTTATGTGTGGGATCCAAGTTGTTCTTTTGCTGTTACATTAAGGTGCATAAGTGAGCCAGAAGAAAGGAGTGAGAGACACTTAGGAGTGTCCAAAGAGTATGTTTATTTGAGCAAGAGACATTCATGGTTGGGGGACGGAAGGTGTTTGGATCTCTGTACTGGGTCCAAATGGAGATCATCACCCCAGGTGATTTCAGCATCCTAGAAGGAGGACTTAGCCTGGCCCCTCTGTCTTTCTCTCTAAGAAGTGATATCTAAACAGGGGAACACACAGACAGGCAGTATTTATCCAGCTCATAGGCTGAACCAGGGTTTTGCAAAACTTCTCTTGAGGAAACAGCTTGGGCTTTATAGTTGTTTTGCTTTACAGCTCTCTGATTGAGAGACAGGCAACTATGCTCAGACATTTTACTGTGTGGCAAAAACTGGCCAGGATGCAGAGCCTGGAGTAGCATATGCCATTTGTGATTTGCTATGACAAGGACAGACACGCAGACAGACGTCTCCAGCCACTATCCTGTGTGGACATGGTGTTCCACAGCCACAAAGGGAAGGAGACCCTGAAGGAGAGAGGGCTGGACAGTCGTACTGAGCAGTCCCTTCGGTGAGATGAGTAGAAAGAGTTGCATCGAGGAAGCCCTTTGGAGGGTCCATGTGGTCCCCAGTGCATCTCCCACCTCCTCCTCCTCAGGCAGGAGGAGGCAGAGTTGCTGCTGCTGCCAATGCGCCAGGATAGAGCGATCTCGGCGCGGGAGGAGATGACGCAAAAGGCAGAGCTCCCCCCAAAAAAGTGTTTCTCCAGGACGAAGATGGCGGCAACTTAGCCCAGGGGCCCAAGATGCCTGTGCCCATCGGGGGCCCCCAGCCAGGCAGTTCCGCCCCGTGCGCCCGGGGACACCGCGCCCGGCGGCAGCAGCGGCGGCAGCCGCAGCCCATTGTCACCAGCAGCGGCGGCGGCCCCGGCAGCCTCCTCCTCCTCTTCCTCTTCCTCCTCCTCCTCTTCAGCATCCTCGGCAGCGCTCCGGGAGCCCTGCAGCAGCGTCTCTCCAGTTAGAGCGGAGCGGGGAGAGAAGAAAGAGACTGAGACAGCGGTGCAGGCATCTGTGCCGCGGCTCGGGGCTGAGGAAGAGGAGCAGCGGCGGCAGGGAGGAAGAGGAGGCGAGGAGCCCTCCCGTAGCCGTCCGTCGGCAGCGGGGGACGCGGCATGCGGTTGTCCGGGCGCAGTGGGCTTTTCTCAGGAGGGAGATGGGGAGCTGCGATCTGACCATGCCTGGGTGAGAGGGGAGAAGGACCAGTCGCGCAGCCCCGCCACCACCAACTATCACCACCACTACCACCACCACCTCCACCACCACCACCTCCACCACCACCTCCACCACCTCCACCACCTCCACCACCACCACCACCACCACCACCACCACCACCACCACCACCACCATCTCCTCTCCCTCCTCCTCCACCTCTCTGCGTTATTGCTCTTATCTTCTCCACGGCACTCCACGTTGGATGGACTGGGGCTGTTTCGTGTGGTGAGACCAAGGCAGAGCCCCCGGCGAAAACCAACAATATCTCGGAGGAAGAAAAAGAAGAGAGAAGAAAGAAAGAAAAAGAGAAAGAAAGAAAGAAAGAAAGAAAGAAAGAAAGAAAGAAAGAAAGAAAGAAAGAGGAAGAAAGAGAGACGGGGGAGAGTGGAAGAGAGACAGGGGGAGAGCAAGCGAGCGAGAGAGGGAAGGCAGGCAAGAAAATCCCCCCAATCTTTTAAGTCAATGCATATTGTGGTGACACTGGCAAAGGAGCCCTCACGGTGGAGTCGGCCAGGGCTGTGCGTTCCCAAAATATGACCAGGGGTGCTTGGATGTGTAGTCGGCAGTATGATGACGGCTTAAAAATCTGGTTCGCACCCCGGGAGAACGAGAAACCCTTCACGGATTCAGAGAGGGCTCAGAAATGGCGACTGTCCCTGGCATCGCTCTTGTTTTTCACGGTCCTGCTCTCTGATCACTTGTGGTTCTGCGCCGAGGCCAAATTCACGGGGACCGGAGAGAAGGAGCAGCCGCCGCCCGAGAAGCAGGAGCCCGCGGAGCCGGAGCTGCTGGCGGGCATGGGGGAGCCGGCGCCCCCCGCGCCCCGGCTCCTCGCCCCCCCCTCGCCCTCCCTCCCGCCCTCCCCCGGCAGCAGCGGCGGCGGCAGCCGCGGCAGCCGCACCAACGGCACCGAGCCCCGGCACGGCAAGGCTGCTTTCCTGGGGAACTCCACCGCCAGGCCCCTGGAGACGTGCCCCCCCCCGGGCTCCTCGTCCGGGCAGTGCTTCAGCGTGGGCGACGCGGAGGCGGTGTGCCAGCGGCGAGGGGGGTCGGGGCGACCGCGGGGCACGGGGCAGAGCCCGGCGCCCGGCTGGGACCTGACGGATTTTTACCTTTCCTTTTGTAATTCCTACACACTTTGGGAGTTGTTCGCCGGGTTGTCCAATCCGGACACTTTGAACTGCAGTCTGGATGTGGTGCTGAAGGGGGAAGGCTCCTGCAGCCAGTGCGTCCAGGCTTACCAGCGCTACGACCAGCACGCTCAGGAGAAATATGAAGAGTTTGAGGTTATGCTCCAGAAATATTTACAGTCGGATGAGTACTCGGTGAAATCGTGTCCTGAGGATTGTAAGGTAGGAGCCCCTGCTGTGTTTCCTGTCCCTGGCTGTCGGGCTGGCGTGCCTCCCTCGGCTGTTGTGGCTGCCGTGGACCCTGTTGTGCCTGCTTCGGTCTCTGCCCCTGGCGCCGGCGGCCGCGGTTCTCACGGTGCAGGCGATGCTGCGGAGGGTATCGGCCGGGATGCCCCCCTCAGCGCATGATTAAAAGAGAGGAAGAGAGAGGGGGAAGCTTGAGAAAACGCAAAAAGAAGCGATCCTCGGTCCTCTGGGAGCGTAGCGCTGGATTTCCCCCTCCTCATGAATATGCGATTGGCTCCGGCTCGGCTGCCGGCTTCCAGCGGGCTGGGATGCGACTTGGCGGCAGGCAGCGACAGGGTCTGCATGACAATGAGCGGGGCTCGGAGCGGCGACCGCGGTCGGGGCTGCCCGACGGCGCTGCCCTGGCCGCCGGCCCTCGGTGGGCAGGTGTCCGCGGTGCCCGGGCACGGGCGATTCGTCCCCCGCGGGGCCAGGGGCGCGCTCCGGCGGCTCCGGGTAGGTTCCGTCGGGCGCTTGGCCCGGGGGTGGCGATGCTGGACGGCGTCGGAGCCGTGCGGCGCCGGGCCTCCTCGGGAGCGGGAGCGGGACAGTGCTTGCAGGCGCTCTGCCAAAATCTGTGGAGCTGGGGAAGGCTGGAGGACAAGAGTGTCTGTTGGCGGGCACCGCAGTGGCCCTTCGTTGGGAAGTGATGGTGACGGCGTTTTGATAAGCTGCGGCTGTTTCCTTTGGTACCACTGGTAACGGCTCAGAGAGATCCAGAGGCTTTTCTTTGCCTTTGTTAGAAGGCAGAGGGTCCCACTTTGGCTCTTGTAGATGTTGCCTTCTCTGTACTTTGGCACAAGATTAGTTGGCCTATCTCTCAAGACAGGGCAGAAGAAAAGAGTTGTCCTCGGTGCCTGAAATAGCTAACTGCATGCTTTCTCCCCCTTTTTGAGTACTTGGTAGGAGGTGAATATTTCTGCCCTGAACTAGATTATCTCAACTACTGTAGCACTAACCAGTCTGAACCAAATTCTACTTTAGCAGTGGAAGACAACCATGCATGTGAATCGCTGCGCTAAATAGGAGGCCTGGCAGTACCTCTGCGCTCTGTAACTTTAGCAGGGCCTTCTGAAATCATTTAATAGTAACAGCCTATGCCTAAACAATCCCATTCGCCAATAACTTACTATCATTTGTGCATGTATTTGCCACAAAAATGGATCCAGAGCCCCTTCAGAAGCTGAAATAACCTGCTATCTAATTGGATAACGGTAGGAAAGTTGGCATATTTATTTTTTCTTTCTAAACCTGACAAAAGTAAGGTAGAATCACCAGAAGTGTCGACTCAACTGTTTTTAGATTGCAAAACGTGTGTGTACACATTCATTGCATATATGATATGTACTCAGTTACTGATAATGTAAACATATTTTATTTCCAGAGTGAATTGGAAAAGTAAAAAAGTAAAAAATATCTATCAATGTCAATAGATATCTATTGCTGTAAGGAAATATCTGTCACTTCAGTAGCTCTATAATTAGAAATTGACCTACTATTCCATGATGCCAAACGATCAGCATTTACATGCTTAAAGTGATTTTTTGGTATCACAGTTTAGTTTGACTGAACTTTACCACAAAGTGCTCAGTTGGTCTACAGAATATCAGGGTGTAAAAGGTCTTGAAAATGAACAGAAGAGCAAATTTATGCTGTTTAATGATTTTCCCTTCACACACCCAAAAAGGAGAAATACTTTTTTAATGATAGAGAAAAAGTTGTTGACATTGAAAATAATTGTGTGAAACTTTACTGAACTAGGCAAATGCCAGTGACCTACATTTATGTGGTTCTGAGTGCCAGATGATATTGCTTCATGTTTTGAGAATTTGGCCAACCAATCTGTGTTAAAAATGAGATACTTCAGAAGGGGGAAGGAAAAAAAAACAAAACATGGGTGCAGCTTAGTCTGTTTTCCCTTTCTCCAGGGGTTCTGGTGGGCAGTGCAGATGCCCACCCAGTGCGGGTGGGAAGCGCAGTGGGGCGAGCCGCGGGGCTGGGCTGGGCTGGGCTGGGCTGGGCTGGGCTGCACCGAGAGGAGCGCCAGGAGATCGCTGTCCAAGGTTCTGCAAGGCAGCGCACACAGCCCGAGGTCAGGCAGAGGAGATGCGGCTCTCTGCCCCCGTGCCCTGGTTTGGTGGTTCTGGGTCCCTCTGGAGCCCTTTGATTCGTGTGGGTGGTTGCGAGAGCCAAGTGGATGGCACGTCCCGCGGTCTGACGTGTGTGTTCGTGGGCTTGTGCATGGGCTGTCCTGCAGAGTGGAGAGGTGAAACTTGAAACTCGAATACTTTGTGACCGTTGCAATATTTTGCTGGGGTTTCTCGTGCTTTATATATATTTTGATTATGAAACTCAATCAGGACTTTTTTTCTTTTTGCCTTTTTTTTTTTTTTTTTTTTTTTTGGTGTGTGCGTGTAAGTTAATTTTTTTGCATGTTGGATATTTAGCTAATTCTTAGGTAGAGCATCAGAATAGAAAATAACTTGACATATAGCTGTGTGGTTTAGGTACACATTATTTGGTGGGTGTCATGGTTTACATGGTGACCTGCTTTTTCTTTTAAACAAAGTTCTAAAAATACTGCCCTTACTCAATAACCATGTATGTAAGCCTTGGCTTAATACAATGAAAGGCTTGTTAGCTAGTCTATTTATATTTAAGATATCTTTAGCATTCTTGGAGGGCAGCTTTGTTCACTGAGAAAGAGATATTTTCATCCATTTGACCAATTATAGCTGATGATAAACAATAATAAAATTTACTCTGAATAGCAGTCAAGCATGAACTTGCAATTGGGTGTTGCTTCCCCCTTCCCCAAATTCACCCCAACACCATACACCATGCTCAACTCAGTCAGTTCTCACAGTAAAGTGTGAAGATTATGATGGGTTTCTCAACAAGTTATGCCTTTCCAGAAAGTACTCCTGGTGATAACACTACACATCAGAAATGCCTTTGATGCATGGGTATAAACCTCAGACTTTATGTTTTCATTCTTTTATCTGAAACCAGAAGAATATGAACTATACTTTCAAAATATTCTGTCTTCTACTACATGTCTCCTGGTCTCTGAAGAATATTTTAAATTAATTGCTTTATATTACAGAAGTTTGTAGACAGGAGTTTTTGACTTACCAATCACATTTAACTATTCTATATGGTGAGTTTCAGTTTTAATATAAAAGCATACTTAGGTTTTTTTGTTTGCTTTTTTTAAGTGTTCTGTCCTGTAATTAAGGTCTTACCTTCAAACTTCTATTGAGTTGCATTGGGGTTTTCGAAAATTTTTTAGAAAATGCTGACAATTTTTAACATTTAGAAAACAACTATTTTTGGTGGTATCAATGAATATACATATGCATCTTCTTATATTGTTTGTATGTCAGTAAACTTTATGTGTTGTTTAGAAGCTTGGGATATCAGTCTCACTATAAATCTGTCTCCAACTTATTTCTTATAAACTCTGCTTAAAGTATGATGTCTCTATATATTGTTTCCTTGATAGTCACATAGTAGTAATGGCTAAACAGTAAACATAAGAGAAATATTTGAATTTATTACATATTCAACTAGATGTTGAAACAAATTGCTGTAGATTTACTGAATCACTAAAATAACAGAGTAACTGGAAATCTGGATTTACACTTCTGCTTTTCTGTTTGGAATTTCATTAAGATTTTTAAAAAATGCTTATGAAATCTTGCTATTGCCTAGTATAAATTTGTGATTATTTTTGCAGGGATTTATCTTGGAAATATGTATCATTTCTTGGTTTCCAGAAAATAATTTCTCTATGCAGTGTGTCACAGCGCAGAATTCAGACAATTAACAGAAACTATATTGGTTTGATGTTGGAAGACACAGTTCCTCATTATGACTTGCCAGCCTTCTATCAGGGGAAATACTCAAGCTTTTATTCTTAAGGCAGCAGGCAATCGCTCTGTGGAATAGAAGAAAATTCTGGCTACTTCTGATTAAGAACTGGGTCAAATAACTAAGTAGGACATAAAAATGTAAAGATTTTTAATATTTTTCCTTTTTTTTTTAAAGATGGAGCTTACATCTTTGTGATTAAGTGTCAGAGGCCAGGGCTTTCCTGGCAGATGTATTTATTAATTTTTGAACAAGATACCAGTCATCATTTTTGACACAGGTTTCCTTAACCTAGTGCAAGTTAAGAGTGTTTAAAATGTGGGTTTTCTTAGCACTAGTTAAAATATTGAAATATATAATTCAAGTAAGTGCATTATAATTAAAATAACATTAAAATAATTCATTTTCCCTCACAGAAAATCAAAGAGGAAAAATAAACCAACTCTTCTTATATCAACATTGCTAAAAAGCAACCTTTGGCTGACATCCATGCTCAACATGTACACACAGATTTTTGTTTTTCAGGAATTAAATATCATTTGATAACTTCTGATTTGAGGATTATGGTATTGTTATCAAAAATATGTCATAGAATACCTGAATTGTAATACTACTTAGCTGAAAAATGTGTGTTAATAAAGGCTTTCATCATTAAGCACAGATGGTATCATTGATAGGAATATAGAGTTGGTATTTCTGTTACTGAAGAATTTTTTTTTGGTCAAAGAACTGTGCTCAACTACCTTTATTTGACTAAGAGGGTGATAGGAAGTTATTTAAAACAATCAAAATCACATTTCTTCTTAGATGCTATCTGGAAATATCAAAGCCTATATGAATCATTACTTTCCTAAGAACTTTTTCCTAAACAGCATATGTAGTCTAATTAGGTTTTGATTTAAAATCTCTGTTAAGCTGGCAGAAAAGAGCAGATGAAAAATACTAACCCAAAAGCTCAAATGATAAAAGAACCCTTCAGTTACAAAAGATCACATAGAGCAGCATCTGCCACAAAGTTAGACATTTCAGTTGCACATCTTAATCACATATTTATACAAGGATAGTTCTATAAAAGACTGATAGCTAATCTAATCAGAAGAAACCCATACAAACTAAACCTTGAAGATCTGTACTTGTGGTTTAATACAAACAAAAAAAAATCCCCACATTAATTACTGAACTAGTATCTTTTCTGAATCTCTTGAAATATAATTATTCTTTTTTAAAAATGAATACTATGCTGTACTTAAAAAATACATAATACTTAAATGTTTACACTTTTTAGAACTTTGGTATAAAATGCTGTGAAACTAATGTGACTGTGTAAATTGATGTTTGCACAGTTTTATGGTTTTTTATGTTATTTGTTCAGGTGATTTTTTTTTTAAAGTAAATGTTGAGTTATTTTTCAAAACTAATTTAAGACAAATAGGTGGATGAATTTAGTATAACTCTTCTTGTAGTATTGGTATAATACAAGAAGCAACACTGACTATGTGCTAAGGGATTTGTATTTTGGCCTAGAATCCTGATACAGCAGTCAGTCTCAGTCTCCTATTTTGAGCTAGATGAATGGTACTGCAGTCAGGGAAGACTATGCACATGCTTGTGGTCATTCAATTGCTTAAATGCTTTACTGGATCGGGGTCAGATTTCTTCACTCTTAAAAGAGAAACTCCCCCGGGCGTTCTTTCCAGAAGTGCACTAACCCCACTTAACTTTTAAAAGTTTGCATCTAGTTGATCGTCGAGATACTCATCCCATTCATAGTGTCAATGGGTACAGCATCCTGATTTAGGAAAAAAAAGGGCGGCAGATTACTAGCACAGAGTAGTTGAAGTGGATTCCACCCTAATCCAGTAATCACCATTTAATGTTTCATGGTATTAATGTCACATAGTTTGGGACCTCATGGCTCTGCCCTCGATTCCGGTTCGTTCACTTGTTCTCTTTACATCAAGCCGTGTGCTTCATGTGCACCTTGCAGAGACTGTGAAAATCTTGCTTCTTCACTTCAGGTTCTTCTGGGAAAGGTAATCAAAATGCAAATTATAGTTCTATCACTTATCCTGCCTAAAAATCATTTGGTCTATACTTAGTCATTTATAACTTCAGTCTTGCACTAAGATCCATAATGTATTTAGATCTCTGAATTGCCTAAAAGGGAAAAAATAACTTAGAAGCTGAATTCTTAAATATTACTTTTTGATAAATATCAGTCATAACACTCCAGAAGATAGAAAAATAAAGTAATCCATATGACAAAAACAAAATTACAAAGCTAGATATCCATTATGGATATTCACAAAAAAAGTAAAGTTTAGATTCTCTCTGTAGTCAGTGGAGATACATAGGTAATTCTAGAGTCTAAGTCAGTTCACAATGAAGTGGATATCTAAAATAGGTCAGATGGATTATGCCCTAAAATACTTATTTTATATCTGTTGTCTCTAAAGAGGACATGCTGTCATTTTATATCAGATACAAACACTTCCACCCACTGTTGACTTCAAAAGTCATATTCGATGAATTCTAACAAAATGATTTTGGTATAAAAATTAAGTTTGGATGAAATTATGTTCCTATGCAAAATTTAATTCTGAAAAAGTTTGTGAAGTCCTGCTACTTGTGCTGTCCTACACCAACCTAGTGAAATCACAGTTCTATTTCACTGCTAAGATATCTATATTCTGTTGCTGAAGAATCTGTCAGCTGTGTAATCTGCTTCTTAGGGATGAGAACAGGAAAGAGCCTTGTATGACATAACTGCATTTTCATCACTTTTTTTTGAGAGAGAAGACCAGAATCTTCTACATATGACTTTTCCATTTCTTATTTCTGTTGAGAAACTAGACAATAACAATTGTAGGTCATCTTCTTAATAGACATTTTTGCAGGTAGATCTGCTAGAGATGATTTCTCTTATTCTCCCTTCTCTCTTTACAAGGAGGGTGGATTTTTTGGGGGAGTGGAGTGTCTATGTATGAGAATTTCCTCCCTTAGTCCAAATCAGAGGAAACTCCCAAGACTACACAAACTCCCTCAGTCAAGAAACACACTTATGCCACTTTGCTAAAGTAAACATACTGTACTTTTCTAAGTATTTTTCACTTTACTTTTCTCTTGTCAGAACTTTAGAGCAAGCATCTCTAAGTGAGAATGTCTGTGAGCTTGATTTCCTTTACAACATCAATCAGTTGGATGAATACAAATGTAGTGAGGCACTGGAGACATATTCTGGCATGTAGAGAGATTTGATTAATGTAGAGATATGCTAAAAGAAAAAAAGACCAGATTTCTTTATGGATTTGTGAATTGACCTTGTTTGCAAACAGGGTAGGTATATGAAATATGTGAATTTTTTCCTTTAGAACATGCACACTGAAGAGCTATATCCAACTAGCTCCCAGTCCATAACGACAAAAGGAATAGGGCATGATGCAAGTGGCTCTGAAGTGAAGCTGATCAGTGCTTGATACTCTCCCACCCTTTATCTCGTCTCATCTCCTGTCCTTCAAAAAAACCGATAGACATGTGTTGAAAGCTTAGTTTGATATAAGATTGGCCTAAAGCCTTTATGGAACAATGTGGTATGACCCTTTGAAGCACTGATTGAATGGAACAAAGTTGTTGGGATGAATGGTGATGATAAATGCTGAAGTGACAAACTTCACCAGTTATATATTAATATTTTGGTCCTTTGAAGTGTCTTTGAGAGCCCAATGGAAGTGTTCACCTTTAATATATATTGATTCTGAGAGCTGATTCAGATGCTTCGTCTTTAGAAGAAAACCTCATGATTAAAAACAGCAGTAAGTTGTTTTGATCTGAAGTTAGCAGCAAACAATATGTTTCAGTCTAGGTTTTTAGAAGTTCTCAGCAGCTTGGGAGTCATTGTGGATATTTTAAAGGACTTTAACAGTATTAGAAGGAAATGGGGTACCAGACAGATCACAAATAAAAAAAAAAAAGGTCCAAATTTTCACTTTTGGTATATGATATTGGCATTTCAATGATTTTTTAAAATGTTGTGATTTAGGTAATTTCATTATTAAGGCATTATATTTTCAAATATATCCATTATAAAATTTTTTAAGGGGAAAAAAAAAGGAAATTGTATTATGTTTGCATTTTGGAATGTGCAACATATTGCAGCTTTTAGGAGATAATTTCCATGGAGGAAGTATGATATCTAGAGTGCTTTTTAAATACATGTTTAATTCTTGTTGATCCTCTGCATGTTAGATTAGATGTTGCCTTCAATTTGCCTGAACACTTATGTAAATGGTATCTTGGGCCTTTCAACAGACTTCATCTCTGTTAAGCATCATAATGAAGTATTTTTATTACATTTTAAAGATATTAGCAATTCAGAATCAGAGGGCATTCTTTATTAAGCAGAGGGGAAAAAGATGAGATACTTTGAAAAAATACTTTTCTCATTTTACTCAGTCTTGTAGGAGAATAAAAGAGTTTCCAGAATTTGCTGATTGATGATTTGCTGACCATTGCTCTGCATTGGTAGGTTTGCTTTCTGTATTTAGGGTAGGGGGTTACACTTACAGGTTCTTCTCAGAAAAACCAAAAATTGTATTAAACTAATTTTTTTTAGTCTAATACAATACTATTTATTGGATTTCAAGGGAGAACTTGAGCAACTCTTAAATACCTTAAAATCTATATTAAGTTAATTACCTATCTCTGAGACCTCTGTGTGTGGTAATAGACAACTAAATGCAAGATGATAAATATAAAAATTTATTAATGAAATTTTTTTTTTTCATGATGAACAGCATACCAGATGGAAAAGCTTTTGCTAGTGTGGAAAGTGTATTCTTAAGTCATATTAGTTGATTTGTTGTGCTCATGCATCAAGAAATTATAATATTTTACTAGTATAACTTCATTTAGAGGGGTATTTTTTCACTGGTAAAGTTAACATTTTCAAAGGCATTAAAATCATCTCTGCTGATATAAATTTTTGGATTTGTATACACACACACTGGATTAAAAAAAACAGATGTTCTTTAAAATAAAACCCAGTTTGTAGATCAACAACTAAAGGGCAAATGTAAAGTCCAATTTGTTTTTAGACTATTTATAATTAAAATAAAAAATGCAAGTATATATATTTGAAAATGTACCCACAAAAATTACATGTGAATTTTGTATGAATATTAACATTGCCTTCATATATATCTGTTGAAATTGGATTTCTGTGTTAGAAGGGCTTTAGGATAATGAAGATGTACTTCATAGCTGGAAGTAAAAATTCCTGTGTATTGAACAAGTTAGAACTCTCTGTGGTGATGTCTGGTATAGCACATCACTCTTCAAAAGTAAATTATTTTTAAAATATAAGAGAGCTATAAATTCCAGGATATATTATCAAAAACAATGGCAATAATATTATGTATGCCAATTGTAATCTTTATAATTAAAACATCTACAAGGAATCTCAAATCCATGCTTTGGTAAAAATTAAAACCTCTGAAGGGATTGAAGAGAAGTATTACTGTAACGTCTATTTAGAATTCTAATTGTTAGTAAAGTCCTTCAACAAGTTTCTGGTGGTTTCTCAGTGGGATGTATCTGTATGTGTCTGATTCCCTGTTAAAGCCAGGAAATCAGTATAATAAGTGGAAAAAGATCCATGTCATCAGAACCTCATTTACTGGCCTTTTTTATTATTTAGTAAAGTATCCCAAATGGATCTATTTTGGGATATTGCAAATTTTATACCTCTAGAGGTATAAACCCATCCTTTAATGTTTTTCCTTTCATACTATGTTCAAGCTGTAAATATTGTGGTACAGTGCTTTAATGAGAGACTGGGTTTATTGCAAGCAAGGTTTTCTTTTTGCAGAAGGGAACAAGTATGGGAAGCTCCCAGCATCCTGTGTATGGGGATGCCCCAGCACGTGCTGCCTGACTGGAACTTAGAAGCTCTGCCCTGGAGCAGGGCCAGGGCTGAGGATATATGAGGATTAGATTCCACTAGCTTGAGGTTCTGCACTTAAAAAGGAAAGCAAGTCAAAAACACAGCCAAGGTCCCCTGGGATGACTTTTAAAATTCTTTATGCATCTAGAGATGAGAGATGTTCATTTCCAGTCCTGTTCTGCTCTGGAGTTAAAGTCTTGATGTAATATTTCTACAGAGAACCTGACAGAACTTGGACGAGTGTTATGAAGAAGTAAGAGTTTCTGAACAAGGTACATTTGAAATATTACCCAAATTATATTGAAAACAGAAACAATTTTTGTATTTTTATTTTTTTTTAATTTATGCTTTATGATGTAACAATCCTTGGGGAAATGACCCCTATTATAAGCTGAGTTTAGCTAACAAGATATAGTATAGCACTGGAGTTCAGGAAATGAGGCTTCCTGTTTTATATTCCAATTCAGTTAGAAGTGCATTATGGTTTCTTTTGTCTCTATTTAAATCTCATAATTGTTATAGCTGAATCTTATAAATGCACATTTTTTGTTGCAACCTCACTATGAATTTAATGAAATTAAATAATTGATGTAACAACAGCTTTTAAAAATCTAGGTACTGAGATTAATTCCTGGGACCAGAGCACAGAAAATGTACTGCAAGCCAATCTCTGTATGACAGATATGAATTTAAGATATTATTTTATTTTCATTTGTAAGTATAGGCCAATTTTCTTTAGTCAGCAATCCACAATGACATAAACCAGGACTAACTCCATTGAAATAAATGACTTTTCTTGAATGTAATGCTGTTTTGAGAGGAGAAACATATGTTTAAAACTCAAATGTATGAATTCAGAAGGACAGTTTGACTCAGACAGATTTGCTTTACACACCTTGCTACAAAAAACAGTATTCAGAGTGCTTTAAATGCTCATTTTCCTGTCTTTGACTGACATTACTAATTTTTTATTGTTGTTAGATTGATTTTTTTTTCCCTTTGTTGTTGTAGTTGGTCTTGATTGTGTTCTCTTATTCTATTGATTTTTCAGGCACTGCTGTAGAAAAATATTATGAGCTTAAGTTGTTCAGCTATCCAGGGAGAGGAAAACCTTGAAGAAAACAAAGCAAAATTATTTGCCTTTTCCAGCCAAGGGTGTAGGTCATCCACCAGGGTTAAAAGGAGAGATGATGATCAGTAGTATTAATAGTTTAAATCCAGAGAAGATGCTTTGATTGGTGCAAAGACACTCTGTATTTATGCTGGCATAAATACAGCTAACAATTTAAGTGTAAGTTGAAGAATTAATAAGGTAATGGAAGTTTTGCTCTGTGGTACCCTTCAACACTCATAAAAAAGGTAGTAATTTTAACAATGACAACTTAAATAAAAATTACATGTTCGATACACACATATGTGTGTGTGTGCATATATATGTATATATAGGTATATGCCTTAAAGGTAGTGGAACAATGAAATTATTATTGTAGGATCAAGCATTCTGGAGAGGCTAAGACAGTCCTGCAGTAGAGTCCCATGGAAATCTGAAAAGTCATGAATTATGGAAAATTAAGAAGTACAGGAAAATGTAGCAATTGTTTCTAAATGGTGTTCTTCTTTTTTCAGGATTTGTTTGTTTTCTGTGTGGAAGTGTAAATTACTTAGGGTATTTTCTTTCTTTCATCGACACTTCAGAAAGGTTCTGCAGTAGAAGATTATATATATATATATGTATGTAAATAATATATATAATATGCATATATTGTTGGGATGCCTACTAACCCTGTCTTACACTGGTCTTCACAGTGCATTTGTAGACACCCTTTGTGGAATATTTTCGATTATTTTTTTTCTGCTTCCCTATTTGCATATTACGACAAAGTTTATTGTTGTGCATATATGTGGGGTTTTTTTAAGACCAGCATTTTTTGATCACTGTGATTTTCTGGGAGCTCAGGTTTTTATTACTGTTGCATAATGTGATTTTTATATTTTTTCGGAAATGTTTTATGGGGCAGAAAGATGTTAGCTTGTGCAATATAATAATGGATTACAGTGACTTCCCAAATATAACTTTAAAAGTTTTTTTAGTTTTTGGTGTTTTTGTTTCTTTCTAATTGCTACAGAAAACGTCCTCTTTAAATTATCTTATGAAAGTAAATATTTACAGCATTTTTTTTGGGTTTTGTGCTCAATAGTTTTTAATATAGGTCTGATTTGAAGAGAGCCAATAGGTTTGGGATGAAAGAGATCTTTTCCTTCTTTTATAGTTCTTTAGATCTACAGGAGGAGGAGATATGTTTTTCAGCTTGCAGAAAATATTTACACCTCAGAGTTTTACCAAAATCTTAGTTGTGAAGATCAGTAGCTCATAGGAAGGAATGGGATAGTTGTAAATATCAGTAGGCTTTTTTTTTTTTTTTTTTTTTGGTTCCTCTAAAATTATACTCCTGAGTACAGGGTAAAGTACATATGAATACAGAGATGTTTGAAATTATTTTATCATAGGTTTGAAAGAGAAGCAAAAGACCTGAAACCCTTTAGAGGCTTTTTTTCCCCTGCAAGTAAAGCACTACTGGAGAACTCAAATATTGCAGTCATTCAGCAGTGCAGGAGCCCATAGCGTGCAGGTGCACTGTGAGATGCAGCTGTGATATTGCTCAAAAGATGTTGCTGGTCCTGCTTCACACTTTGTTCTTGACTTTGTTTCTTAATAGAGTTAAAAGGCAACTATTTATTTCTTACAGAGTCTGTAACAAATCACAAGTGCCCGAGCTGTGTACAGGCAGCTGCTCTCAGGCTGTCTCCATCAGCATTTCAGTTCAGGTCTGAGGTGTGCCTTGGAAACTTCCCACCCACTCCTACTGCCACTCTTGCTGCCCCTTGATTCACCACACGAGCTGGATTGCTGTCTGCTGAAAGCAAAGGCATCCAGGTGCCCAAGAAGTGCACCTATAATGAGCTGCAGGCACTAAGGGATGTTCAGTCCCTAAAAAGGACTAGGGCTAGCCCAAAGCAAAACCCACGAAACACATGTAATGTGGGTACCAGGCTCTTGGCACAGTTTCAGTTTACAGAGTGTCTCTGCAGAGCCACACTCCCTGTTAATATTCACGTAGTTATAGTTAAAGAGGCTGAAATTCAACCTGGAGAAAATTCCCAAAGTATCTCAGCAATTTCTTTAGGTCTGCATCTCAAGGCCCTGAGCCAAATTGCGGAAATGATTCACTGCACCTAGCTCTAGATAATCATGGCAGTAGTGATCATGTATTATCCCTTTTTATTTTTTTTTTTTCTTTTATCTTCTGTTGGCATGCCTATGAAGGTGATGCAGATTTTTGCACTGTGCTTTCCCTACATCTGCCAAGCCTCTGTGCAGCAGAGTCACTGCAGCTCTGCTGCATTTTGGGTCTGCCTCTGTCCTCACTGTGGAAATTACAGCACCTTCCCAACACACAGACATAAGGCTGAACAGAACCGTCAGTGTTTCGTTATGGCAATTCTAGAGCTTTTCATTCAGAACAGTGCAAAAATATCTAAATAATCATGAAAAGGAAACATATTTTTGAGGGAAATTGGCAGCAGTGAAACTAGTCTGTCCAGTCTTCATTTAATACTGCCCTCACTATGCTTTAATATATTTTCTTGTTTCCTGCTAAAATTAAAAAAAAATTACTATGATGCAGTGTTCAGGCTAGATTTTAGGTAGCCATGGAACTGACAATTAGTTATGCAGGAAAGCCTAAGTAGCTGAGTTTCTTTTTTAATTATTTCAATTTCTATATACATGTGAAGACTTCATTTTCTTTGAGTTTCTTCAGCATACAAGATGAAGGTGTGTCTATGTTATGGATTGGTACTTTTTTTTTCTTCACAGAGTAAAGCTTTTTTCTTTGAATGATTAGAAAGTACTGTGCAGCTCATAAGAAAATAGAGCATTGGAAGAATATTTCTCTGCTGATAAAATATTTGCTGTTTGTACAGAGGGAACTACTACCTTTCCAGTTTTTATTTTTTAGGTATTTTTATTGCAATGTGCCCAGTAATCACAGCTCATTCATGCCATTTATTGAGTTTTTTTAAAGTAAATTTAATGGACTTGTAGGAAGAAAATTAGTACTTCTAGAGGTCATATTCTAATAGTAACAATATTCCTGATGATCTGTTGTTTTAGTTTTTGGGGTTGTTTTTAATGTTTTTAGCCTTTGGTAACCATTAGGAAGCTTTCTTACCTTTGAAACCTGAGCAGGGATAAAAGGAGGCAAGAAGCTAGCAAAAGTGGATAAAGAAATAATTGGCAGAAATAGTATCAGTGTGTGTGATTGATCAAAACATGAGGAGAATACCTGCCAGGTGATCAGCACTTTCTGCACCACCAGATGTTACTGACCTGACCAGGAGCTGCAAGGGAGACTGTGCCGCAGAGACAAGACATTGCCCAGCCAGCAGGAAAAGCAGTCAGAGTGGCAGACAGCCAAAACTGCAGATGTCTAGCTAAGGTCAAAATAAGAGTAGACAGAAAACATATTCACATAAGACTTCAGTCAAATGTATCTCAGGTTATACTCATGTTGCTTTACCCTGAAGCCTGAAGGAGTTGATACTGAAGAATGACAAAATTGAAAAGAGTGTGTTTTTTGGCAAGCAGGCTGTAGGAACTGACATACTACACTGTTCAGTGATCTGCCCTGGGAATAAGCTTGGAAGGTAAAATGAATTTTACACCAGACCAGAAAATTGTTTGTTAGTTTGCAAAGTTTCTTCTTGATTCATATTAGGCAGTGGTCAATTTATCATGCTTATGATTCAATAAAATACTTTTCCATATTCTTTTCTGTTAGTACATTTTCATACACAAAGGGGTATGTTACTGTTAGAGATAAATTTCACTTTCAAAGGTACTTAGAATAGTGTTCAAAATCATTATTTTCTCTGAATGTGTAGCAATTATACCAAAATTTCATCAAAATCTGGTTCTTATTGTTGCATGCAGTTGGTTCTTTTTAAATCTGTCAGTTCTTTTTAATAACTGAGTAAAGATTTCTGTTCCTATAGTTCTTACTGATTTTTTTGTGTAGCTCCTCTAATTTATTTTTTTTTAATATGTATATAGGGGCAAACTATTAGATTAAAATTGAGACTAGGGTAGAAGGAGATGATTATATTTATAAGAATTATATGAAAGGGGTATAGCTAAACCAGTAATCGAATCCTGGAAAATATAATTTTGAATATATTGAAATACTAGCGGAGGGATATAGTGCCTATTTGCTCCCTTCACATACAGTTTTTGGGCTGTATTAATGGCTACTGACTGATGAAGGCATTTAAGTGTAGTTTCTTGTTTGACAGAGAAGGATTTTATTTGTATATTGTCCATATAAATGAGAAAGTCTGTACATCTGCAGAAATGCAGGAGTTTCCTACATCTCTAACACATTACAATGTGGGTGATACCTGTGATTCTTGGCAAAAAGGATGCATGCATCAAGTGTTCATTCATTAAGATTTTGCTATTAGCAGCTGCCTCTGGTAGACACTGTTTCACACATTCCTGCTGCTTTAATTATCTAAAGGAACACTGGCACAGGCCACACTTCCTGGTTTGATGCAGCCAGGATTGTCCTAAATACATTTCCAACTTGTGCCCACCAGTGGTAAAGGTGATAACTGAAAACATCTTTTAGGATTTAGTTATCCTTTTCCCCTTATTGTCCATCACTACCCAGCCTTTTCTTTTTATTCTTCATCACTACCCAGCTTTTTCTCTTTTTTCTCTTTCCTCCCTCCTTAAGCTATCTGCCAAACCAACCCCTCCTGATAAGTTTGACTGTGGGTCTTTGATGTGATAATATTCTGTACCAAGAAGGACAATTTTCTTAAAGGGGGAATAAAATATGAGTATCCATGACTGAAGACCTGCAGCTGAAAAGAGTGGTTTATGATATATAGAAGTTGGGATAAGAATAAGCTGTGTGCCCATGAAATAGAAGATGATAACTGCAGAGGTAGCTGGATTTTTCATTTATTGTTTGTGTTGGTTCGATTCTGGCTTGCTGTACTGAACAGAATACTGTGAGGAACGTTTATGTATAAATCCACAGAAAAATCAAAGTCCTTCATTAAAATGGTGTTGCATTTCAACTTGGCAGCATCAAATATAGAGTTCTATATCTTTGATTTAAATAATAATGAAAAACAATTCTTGGTTTTAAATATGATATTTTCAGTTTTGCTGAATTCTTTGTCTTATGAAGAGAGTTAAGTAATGATATAATTTACTTAATTTATGTTCTAAATTTACTTATTCTTTTTTTTTACCTCTTAATTTAAAAGTGCCAGGCTTCACCCCTAAAAAAATAAATCTCAACCTTTGTAGCCTTTGTGCCAGTACTCTTCCCTTTTTCTTCTCTTTCTCAACAATATCTTTATTTTAGATTGTGATTTGTGCCAGAGAAGTATTTTCATCGATCTGTGCTTATCAAGAGGGTCTTACCCCTCCTTCAATTGTCATACTGGGTTTTTAATTCTAGATGAAGTATTTCATATGGTTCTTTCCCCTGTGCTTCTATTAGGCTTGACAGTGCTGCATCCCATCTGCCATTGTTTCCCCTTTCACTAAGCTCTTTTTAAGCAACCTAAAAGCTCTTTGGCTTGTTTTGGCCTTAATTAATCTAAGACTTGCTGTGTCCATTCTAAACATTTCCATCTCATTGTTAGCCCCATTTCTAGATGATTAATAAATAGATTAGACACTTTCATCCTTTGTAAAGAACCTGAGGGCACCTGCCTGTTAACCTTTAGCCACACGGAGCAGTGACCACTAATAAATGCATTCTGCTTCTGTGTTCTCCTTTTTGTAGTTGATTTCTAGTCAATGACAATGCTTTACTTCTCATCCCGTGATTACTTGGTTTCTCTAATAGCCTATTGTGGGAAGCTTTCTCAAAGGATTTTTGGAAGTGCAGAAAACTTGTATCTGCCAGTTCTTTCTTAACTGCTATTTGTTAACATGCCAAAAGAATACTAATTGGTTAAAGACATATACAGGGCATTAAGGCTTCTAGCTTTGATCCACATACTTAATACTTTTGCTTGTAATTGGCTCCTCAATTCTTTCTGCAGTAATATGTGTGTGTGAAGCTGAATTCTTTTTCAGTTCATCTCAGGAGTTACATGAAGATCACTGTTGTCCTGTGTGGTTCAGTGTACTATATTAACTGATTTCATTGTGAAACTGCATAATTGTGGAGTTATTTTGTTTAATATTAAATTGCTTTGGCAGTCTTGAATAAACAATATTCCATTCTTGAGACACATCAATCTTTTATTTATTGATCTGTTCCAAACAATTCTTCTTAGGATACTTCAATCATCAAATGTTCCTTTGCTTTATTTAGAAACTCTGGTATATCCTTGGCAATATGAGTCAAAAAAAGATGTAAAATAATATACTTTCTCTCCTATATTCTTATCTTGTTTATTTTCCCCTTTAACTTATTGGGAGGGGAGTCATGGTCTCTCTTGGTCATATTTTGTTACCTAGTTACTGCGTATGTTCTCATTTAACCATCCCACTTCCTCTTCAGATGTACCTGTCATTGTTTATGCATCTTATACGCCATAGGCACTTTGTGCCAGGTGCACTGGAAAATCCACAACTCTTGCACTCCCAAAAGTAACTTGAAGCTTCCATGTTCAAAGATCTGATTGTGTTGAAGTGTAATTTATTTATTTTATTTTTATTTTTAGCTCTGTAACCCTTGGAAGGGAGAGTAACAGGTTTTCCTCAAAGATGGGTGCAGAATTGGAGGCATGTGTCCTGGGTCATGTAATAGTGTCATAGCTGAAAAGGGAATAACCAGGTAAACTTACATTCTGATGAGAAATCTAGGAAAAAAAAAAAAAAGAATCTTGGGAATTCTTACTGATATACTGTTTCTAAGTACTTGTTTTCCAAATCTTTCTCCCTGCATGTGTTTCAGCATCTATGCACACACATGCCTCATTTTCTCAGGTGTTGCTTTTTAAAACCATTATAATATGCATGGGTTCTGTACCCCATTCATTCAGAGAAACAAGCAAGTTTGGGTTTTTTTTAAAACTCTCTTCTCCAAAAACCCAGCAGGCTTGGGGATGCCATTCTCCACTATTTGTATAATTGCCTGGTAGCTGGAGAACTCGTTTAAGAGATAGAGAATTTGCTGGTGTTATGTTTGGTGTCCTCCACACCTTGAAGATTTTCAAAGGCACTTGAATATAGTGAAGCAGTGGGAATAACATCGAGTGGTAGCTGAAAGGCTTTAGATGAGAAATATGTAGCAATAACTTCCTCTGCCTTCAAAACTATTTCATCTTTTTCTATATATTTAGAGATTTCCAACTTGATTTTGCTGAGAACTTTTTTTAATGACTAGTAATAATAATAATTCTAAAAGTATTTTGATAAAAACTCCAGCCACATCTGCTGAATTATTTTTTTCCATATATGTCTTGACATTGCTTTCACCTCATACAGAACTCTGATGCTGCACAATCCCCTCCTCCTTTGAGCAAAAAATGTGCTTTTATGTCACAGAAAGTGTGGAGTAACTGTTCAAACTCTCCTACCTACCACATTAATGATTTTGGACTTAGGACAGAGCAATAGAGGAACAGCTAGCCTGTTTGAAGCCATTCCCACCTGAGTATACCTACATCAATATATGCCCTCCAGGGAATGTTTTAAACCATTAAAAGCTACAAGGTTTGAAACTTTACCAAAGCTATATATATATGCAGCAAAAGACCCAGAGGAACTTTTGCCTCAGTAACAGCTTCTTTTGGGTCTTCCAGCATACACCAGGGCATATTACAAACATCAAAATATGCTCAGTGGATACAGGCTGCATTTCAGCTTCTCCAGGGATGTTTTACAGTGATGGGAATAGAATCCCTTCTCTGTCCTACTCTCATAAGCATTCAAGTAGGAATTACTTAGGAGGACAGTCTTAGAAAACAGTATCTACAGGATATTAAGAGGAATGACCTGGCTTTTAGAGATGCTAAGCACTCTCACACTGAGTTAGGACACAAATTAGGATCTAATTTCTATCACATGAAAAAGGTTAACACAGGAAGAAATGCTTTTCAGTGAAACTAAGACAGTTTAATGTACTTAGTAGAAAAAAAATGTAGGCGTTTTTGACTACGAAATATTTTTTTCAGATTTTTTGATGCTTGCCAGTGATCATTCTGGATACTTCTGTAAAATCTTCTTACAGCCACAGTAAAGAATAAAATATTCCATCGTATCATTAAAGTGTATTTTGTTGTGGAGGTAATTTTTTTTTCTCCAAGCATACAACAGAAACAGTGAAGACAGTCTATAAGAAAACTATTGTTTTCACTACAAGTGGTTTATCTAGAGATGTTGCTGGTGCATTAGCCAGGTGCAATGCCTATGTCTCTTTACATGAGAAAGAACATGCTCTCTATAGACTGGCAAGAGGTGAGTTTTCCAGATGGAAGAAGAGAAATTCAGACAGTGTGGTATGCAAATCCCTTTAACATAAACCTGAGCTGTTTAGCTGACTTAGTACTAGGGATTTTGTAAACAACTCACTTCAAGTTGACATCATGTCAGGTTTTGCATTCTATTTGGATGTGATCAGTTGTACATTCAGGGGCAAAGGATTTTATGATAAAGTATTTCTGCTTTCTGTTAAGCTAGAAAAAGACAATTGATGGGCAGCTTGAAAGGTATTATAATAAAAAAAAAATTTCATTTGATTTGCTTTCCTGGTTAAGCCGCATATTAAATGAAGTTCTGCACTCACTATGTAAAATTGTGACAATAGAAAACTGTTAGAAGAAATCATTCCTTATACATTGCTTTTCAAAGATTTACTGAAGGTCAAAATATTTATCACACAGTTTGTGAACAGGTTCAATATTGTTTACTTCCTTTCTGTAATGAAAAAAATACCGACTTACCATTTACCTTGTTAGGCTGTATTAATATGGACCCTTTTACCCAAATGTTTTCCAAAAGACTGTCATAGACAAGGTGAGCTCAATTTTTTTAATGTAATATTTCAGTCATGACAAGTCTCCCACAAAGGTTGTTTTTTTCTTCTTCTAATAGTCACCTCCCTGAGAATTGATTGCTTGCCAGAACCAGTCTCCTCTTGCAGAAGCTCACCATTCAAAGAGTGAAAGAGCACACTTTCCATCTTTATTGAGTGGAGGCACTTACCATACTGCAGCCTTTTGAAACACTAGCTGCTTCCTTGAAGATGACATTCTGTGGACATAGCATTTCAGGTGAGGCCCTCTGGAACATGCTCTGGGGCATGCTCATTTAGCACTTCATGAAAGGAAAGCATTGGACTGGCTTAAAATAATCCCTGGTGGTTTCCCGCCATAAAATTGGATATGTTTTGCTCTGTCTGGCCTGGCTGTAAGATATTTCCATGTACAAGATGTTCCCATGTGCTGGTAATCACTGGCAGTTGACTCAGTTCCTTGAAATCATTGGCAAAAAAAAAACAAACCAACAGTAACTCATAGTTTGGCTTGTGGCTGGCATTAAGATCAAGCTAAAAAAGATATTTTGAATGAGTGTTAGTGAAAAGGGTTAACTACCTTTTTGAGCAGTATAAGTGTTCTTTCTACACAGCACCTACTTTTCTAAGTTTTTTTTTTCCCACTACATCAAGAAAATTAGCATTAAAAGCATAATTAATGAGCTCCCTGTGTCCAAAAGGAAACCAGGGAATAGCTGTTTTGGAAAAATGCCTATCACTTTTTTTTGTTCTTTTTTTTTTTTGTTTAATAGAAGATTATATGTTTTCATGCACATTTTAACTTTTAAAATGTAATGTACTTGAGGACATTAAAACTGAGTCTGGATTAAGAATCTGCATAAAAGATCAGAATTCAAGATACATTAAAATAACAATGTCATAAACATCTCAAATACTTCTGAAGTGTAAACTTGTCTGGCTACTACAGAAAGTTTAGACTGACTACCATGTGATTCTTTCTCTCTGTAATATCTGTAGTACTATATTTATGTAATGGAGTTTACAAGAAAATCTTATATAAAAACCTGGATGGATGGCTTTACTCAATAAAAAAAATTGTGTGCATGAAACCTATTTGCTGTTTTGTTAATTCAGGGATTAAGTATGCTATCCCAGAACTTCCTGGATCTAGGAGATCAAATGTGTTTATTTCAGGCTCTATGAGGGTTCGTTAGTGTCTATTAATTTCATCAGTTTCCATTATCCTCCCAGGGATTTTTTTCCTCAGGTCAGTTTTCTAAAAAAAGGCAAAATGATTTGCTTACAGAGAAATATTATCTTTATTTTTGAGGGACCAAGTGCAAATTGACAGGAAAAGTTAAAAGCTCCTTCTCAAAGATTGACTTTTCGACACTATAATGAAAAGTTTTTCTGGGAGTTTAATGATGTTCTGCATCTTGAATTTGTATTTAAGGTTGCGACATGCTTTAGGCTGGTAATTGGCCATTACTGAGTTTATAAAAACATAAAATGGCCTATCTTTTGTTGATATAAAAAAGCAATAGCACAGTGTCACTTTGGACGGTCTGAGTGCTGTAAAATATAGTACAAGTGGAGTCAGTAAAATCACTTTTGAATTCCAGTTATGAACAGAATTTGCAAATTGTTTCCTTCAGTACTTTGCACTTCAACCTAAAAGATGCTGATCACTGATAGAAGAATTAGATTTGCTGACATGAAAGTACATTGAAGTAGTGGCCTTGGATAAGAACTATGTAAGTTACCTTTTTTTTCCATACTGAATTTTTTTATGAAGAGGGAATTTTCCAATGTGACCTTTACAATTGTATTCCATCTATGTATTGATCCAGGGGCTGAAGATGACCTAGTAGACCTTAGAACTGATATTTAGCTTGGAGTTGTTTTCCCTTATCTGGAAAAAAAAGCATCCCTGAATTATATTTGTTTCACTGGCAGAGAGCTAAATCATGACTCTTCTGTAAAGGCTGAATAAACAAGCTTTATGAGGGGCTTTTCTAGGATTTGAAGGATGGAAAGAAATCCCCTTTTGGGCTGCAGAACACTTGGGATGTAATTTGTCTTAGAAACTTTTGCTGTCCGAAAGCTAAGGGTCTGGTTAAGCAAGTTAACTTGGCTCCCTACACAGTTAATGGGGAGAAATGGTTTCCTCTCTTCTCTAAATAGGCATTTAAAATAGATGGGTTGAATTACCCTCTGGAGTTTCTGCACTCTGTCCATTAATTAGGGAGAGATTCATCAGTTCTACCTTTAATGTCTAGAAGTTAGACTTCAAAGTCTTAGTTAAACACTGTGTATCAAAGAGGAAGAAACAGCTATTCCAAAGAATCGTCCATCTTCCTCTAATATGGGCATTTGTTATAGGGCAAATAAAAGCATGAAGTGAGCATGACAGATATCTAAGAAAGATGAGAGTTTAGACTAGATAGCTAAAATTAAGAGATTAATTTCTCCCTGGTTACTTGGACAGCAAGTTAGCCACAGGAATGGCAGATAGGTGTTTCTGTGCTCTGAGGAAAGTAGGGCTATGAATCCATCATGTTATAGATGTGCTGCTGATCTCCCATTGCCTTTTCTCCTGATTTTGTGTTAGGAAAAAGCTGTGTGGTACTTCAAAATATGTTTGAGAAGTGAAGTGCCTCTGCAGGATGTCTCTGCATCAGAGCCTTCTGCACAGTGGAGGCTCTTGATTGCTATGCCTTTGAATGCTTTCCACAGACATTCTGCTGGCTTAGATGTCTAAAAGAGGTGGGGCTGTTGTTTGCAACAAGACTTTGTGAGTGAAAATACTACATTTGCTACATGCCAAGGAATGTCAGTTCAAATTATTTTTCCATGCAAAAGCAAGGATTAGGGAATCTAATGAACTGCATTGCTCAAGATGTACATGGTTCCCCTTCTTAGAAAATGGTGTTATTCTGCATAATATTCTTTGTACTTCTTTACCACTCAGTGCTTTCCTTTTAAACCACACTTAAAAATAAGCTTATCTTTAGCAGCAGTCTGGATTTCATACAAGGAGTTTTTTTGAGAAAAAATTCAACTATTTACTATCAATGAGTCCTTGCTGCCTAGTTTGACTGCAAATTTATTTTTCTAGGCTTTGGTTTAATGAGTAAATTATTGCAATGTCAAGTAGAATACAGATGTGCAGGATACCAGCTACTATCCTCTAATTGCCTGTGTGCATATGCTTGTTCTCTGACAGTACTGAGAGCAGTTCAACACTACTTATTCTACCCACATTGTCAGTATTATTAAGCAAACATATGGAAATACTGAAGGACACAGTAAGAAGTGGTTTTCTTCCCTCTCTTTCCTCTTTCTCCAGACTTCCTTCCAGGGTCACACACAGAAAAGTGTGGGGCACAAAAAGAATAAACACCTCTCTAATTGTCTCCAGGCACAGAAGAGAGACAGTTAGAAGTTGAATAGTAACAATGGAATGGGGAAAGTCAAACAAAAGTTCAAGCTGCAGTAATGAGCCTATGGTCTTCCCCTTACATACCCTTTCTTACCCAGGCAACTGTAATAAGATTTTCCTTAAGTTCCTTAATGTTATCCTTAAAAGTAATCCTGGTGATCATAAGGCCACTTTTATTAGCTTTATTCTAGCTTTTTGAGTCCTGGACTTGATATTTTTATATTCATTCTCCATACAATTTTTTTCCATGACTGTATCCATGACTCTTGGAACTATTTGCTTGAAACCCAAAACAAGAAAGGAATGCAGACTAGCAGTTTACCTAACCCTCTGAAATAAAAACTAGTGTGTCTCTCAAAAGCTCAAGGTAAGCCAAAATATTTAAAGATAGTGAAAGTTTGCTAAAATTATTTTTTTAACTTGATTCTATTTGCTATATTAAGGTTTATCTTTTCTTGTATTCCTCAGAAACAAAGAGAGTGAGTACTTGCCACTTTCTTTCTGCTGTGAGAATTATCTCCAAATTGCCTCTAAAGAGCATGACTTAAGGACATGACACCCAGAAAGAAAAATGCAATGCCAAGAGTTAGCCTTAATTCAATGCACTTGATACTACGAAGCATTAATCTTGTTTTAAGGAACCTTCAATGAACATATCTATATTAGATTTCCTTCCTTTGCTTGTACCCTGGTTGCTAAGGAAAATGAATGATAAACATAAGAAACATGCCCAATTAGCAGCACAAATGTAAGGATCAGGAAGATCAGGCTGAGAACTGTGCAGAGCTCTCTGAGGAGCAGAAAAATTTGTTCTGTGTTATGCTGAAGTGATAGGATGTTCTAAGTTCTAAACCTCACAGTTGTGGTATTTATAAATAAGTTTTATCCAGGTGGTTTCTGTGTTATTTTTTAAATATTAGACAAGAAATATTTGCTATTTTTCTATCTAATCTATTTTTCTAACATTTGTCTATCTGACTTTTGTGTGAATAAGCATCTGTCACTGACTGAGCCTTACATCACCTTTGTCCCATCAAATGGAAGTTCAGCATATGGTAGAAGAAAGTAGAAGACCTAATTAGGCATAATTGTGGCATAATGGGAAATTACAGTAGAGACCACTGGAAAAGTGGTCACTGCTGCTACATACTTTAACTTAAATAGAATAAGGAATGAAAAAAGTTGACATGCTAGAAGAGGAAAGGAGGAAGAAATTATTTTGAAAACATAGATTGGGTTGTAGCACATAGTGTTGGTTTACAGGGGTGGTATTGCAGGGCTAAGGCAACAGCTAATGAACCAACAGGGGGTCTGTGTCCATGTTGACAGGTTTATATGTGCTTATTCAAGTGGTTTTCCTATTGCACTTATAGGTTTACATTTGTCATATAGTCAGGTGTGATGGAGAAGGAGGATAGAGAGAAGGAAAATGAAGAAGAAAATCCAGGAGAAATATAAGAAGTCTTTATCTGCTGTCAGGCTGAAAAAAAATGAAAGCAAGCCTTCACATCTCCCAGATGCAACTTGAAAGTCAGATGTAATCTTATACTGGCTGTAGGAATTCTATCAAGATCAAGCAAATTTCACACTAAACCAGGTGAACCTTTGTTGACATAGAGCAAATGACACACTTTAAAAACCATGATGTGGTTATAGGTCTTACAGAAAGAGAAGAAGCAACATAAATACAAAAAATAGCTGAAAAGAAGGTAGTTTGCATTATGAAACTTTCGAAGCAACAGTACAAGTCATTGAAATTAGTAACAATAGCATCAAATATTATAATGATCTACAAATCACAGTGGATGGGCTTCACATTTTAGAGAAGGTAGAGTGAGTCTTGAACAGAAAAATCAAGTGATATCAGAACTGAAGAAAAAATGGAACCTTCTATGCTTAAATTTCAAAACTTGAATGTAATCCTTTTATTTATGAGCTGTGAACAGAAATAGGAACTCTGGTCTGGAGTTCAAAAGAGAAAAATAATTAGCCATGGAATTTTTTTTTTTCTGATTCTGGGAAAATATTGCAGAATGCAGATTGTTCAGAAATATTGTATTCCAAATAAGTTTGTTGTGTAAGAATTAAAAAAATACTTTTATTTATTTAATTCTTACACATCATAGTCTGGTTTTGAAGATAAGCTTGAATCTGAACTAACCATCAACAAATACTGTTATTTGAAGTCTATGAACACAGCATATGAAATTATTAACTTGTGTTACAAGAATGTTTATGGCTTCTTGTTCACTAACTCTGAAATCTAACAATGTATGTTCCAACAGCTGAAAACAGATAATTTGTTAAAGTGTCAGTTTAGTATCTCAGTCAACAACAATCTCAAGACCACCTTAAGATGACTTCTCAGATGCTAACAAGCACCTGGACTCAAGTTTGCCTTATCTCCAGTTTGCTGTTTTCTCAAAAGCAGGCGGTCAGCTCCTGTTGGCTAAACATGATAGGGAAATAAGGCAGAAATTCCTATGCTACTGCTCCTTCTTTTCTAGCTCCTCTGGTCCCTTTGCTGTCAGTAATGCTATTTCTTGAGACACGTGGACTGATATAGGGCAGATTTAAGGCCTGCAGGTTTCAATTGACTTCTGAGATGTTATTTCCCTACTTTATCTTTGATTGGCCTTGAGCTGAGAACAGAAGTTGCATGTATTTTGCAGATTAGAAAAGGATATGCCAGCCCACTGTATCAGTTACAATAGGAAAAGAAAAGAAAACAAAGGAAAAGAAAAGAAAAGAAAAGAAAAGAAAAGAAAAGAAAAGAAAAGAAAAGAAAAGAAAAGAAAAGAAAAGAAAAGAAAAATTAATTTAAAAATAAATCAATACACTCTAGAAAGTCTGATTTTTTGTCTCTAAAACACAATATTATATGACCAGTATAAAAAGACAAAAGGAATGATAGAATTTATAATTCAATTTCAGGGAAACTTCAGATATGTTTCAAAACATATTTTAAGCAATAAAAAAAACTGCAGTTAAGGCACAAAATCACCATATGATTATTACTTAAGTTCATCGGATTTGTGAAGGAATTTAGCTTCTTATCCATAAAAATACCTTTTATAGGTTAATAATGCCTTTCAGAAAGACTTAAATATATTTTCAATCTAGGAAATACGTGTGTGGACAACTGGATGTATTAGAATCATAGAATTATTAAGGGTGGAAAATACCTCCTAGGATCATCAAGTCCAACCACCAACGCAGCACTATCACCATGTTCATCACTAAACCATGCCCTCAGGTTCCATAAACACGTTTTTTGAACTCTTCTAGTGTTCCACTAGGTTCTGATTCCACTACTTCCCTTAACAATCTGTTCCAATGCTTCACAAATCTTTCCATGAAATAATTTCTCTTAATGTGTAACCTAAACCTCCCCAGCTGCAACCTGGGACCATTTCCTCTTGTCCTGTCTCTTGTCACCTGGAAGAAGAGTCTGACCCCACCTCCCCCCACCCCAACCCCTCTCCAGTCTGGCTCTAGCCTTCTTTCAGGTGGCTATAGAGAGCAATAAGGTCTCCCCCGAGCCTGCTTTTTCTGACTAAATAACCCCAGCAACTCCTCCTAAGGAAACTAAAATTATTGCAGAAGTGGCAGTGGATGCTACTGGTAAGGGAAATGACATGGTTTTATTGCTGGAAAACATTTTCTGGAAATCTGGGGAAATCATATTAACCAAGGGAAGCATAAGAAGAGATGGACCTGTACTAGGGTAAAATATGTCAACCTGATAAGTGTTCAGATGGAGAGATCTACTAGAGCTGTGATATGTGCTTAATTTTATGCAGAGTGAGTACTTCCTGGAAAGACAAACCAAGATAGTGCATATGTCTTTGTGAGACAGAATCCTGAATTTAAAGTATCACTGAGTTAGAACTTCGAAAGCATTGCCACCCATCAGATGTCAGTAAAATACTCATCAGCATCTTCTTGATTTGCTTCAAATATATTCACTGCTCTAGACAGGAACTAATGATGGCAATGGGTAGAAATAAATAAATCTGACAGAGAAATATGATCATGAAAATGGCCCATCAAAGTGGTGTAGATCATGATAATCACTTTCACCTGAGAGCACTGTCAGTTAATAGATCTGTCCGTACGTATCTACATGACCCTAATTGTTTTACATTCTTGAGAAAGTGTCTGAAAAAATGCTTGAAAAAATAGCTGGTGCACAGATGTAGCTTTAGAGAGCAGTGAAGGACAAGTGAGTTTCATGTCTGAATAGTTTAGGTTATTGCTAGAGGGTGAAAACTTAGTTCATACAAGCCAATGAGGCTTTCTTGGCCTGGCTTTCTAACCAGCTATTCACAGGTGGCATGTTATTGTAACTGCACTCAAAATAGCACTGGCTTTTTTTAAAACCATAATGATAATTGAAGGTTTGGCAGTCAAATACTTCAGATAATTCCACTTTCAGCTTGCTTGGTGGAGCTAGTTAATGGAAGTACAATACGCTGAATCTCTGGCAACTGCACAGGAGCAGCTTTTGTGGCTTAGGGTAGGCATTAAAAAAGGAAAGTTATGCGTAGCATAAGCATGTATCCTTTAGAATATTGCTTTTCTTACTGTGTAGGACAGTGACATCTGAGATTAGCTGGGGTGCCTGTGCTAGCAGAACATCACTAGTAACATTTCTTAACATGGGTCCATAGTGCTGCTGAGGGAATGCAACACACGCTGTTGACTCTAAGAATTTGTCTGACTTCTTTAGACGCTGTCTCATGAAGCTAGGTAAGAGGAATCATATCAAGTTGCTTGTGTGAAGCTGTGATATTGAAGTTTGCTTGGTTTTAAAAAGCTGCTTGTGTCAAATAGTTCATGGCATGTAAGAGTTCGCATCTTTTACCAGCTACTCACATTTTTCCAGAATATTTTTTTTATATTTCATTGGATGAACTTTGACTGCATTAAGATAGAACTACATTAGAAAGATAGAATTTAATTTAGAATGGCATTTTCCTCATTTTCAATCAGTAAGAATACTAAGGTTTATATCTTTGGGAGCAAAACAGGGCTACAGAGATATCACTTTTTTCCCCTAGAGAAGGCAAGACACCACATTTTGGCAAGGGTAGCCTTGTCATTCATCTTAGAAAGATTTTTCTAAAATACCTAAAAATTTTGGTTTTCAAAAGGTACTTCCAAATCTGACTCACTACACAGCTGATCATTGTCTAATAATTTGTTTCAGTTTATAGGTGGATAGGTATTGTTACCAAATTAGATTGTGTTAGTTTTGTGAACTGACTTTGAATTAGTGCAAATGAGCACATAATAATCAGGGCAGTGAGAATTCATGCTGTTGAAAAATGGGTTAGCTAGTGCTATAAATCTGCTTCCCAGGAAAATGGCCAAGTAGAACCTTCAAAAGCTCTTATTTTTGCTTGCCTTCAATCAGGAGATGGAATAAACTTAAAGTGTGAATCAAATAATTTGTAGGTTAGTGAAAAATATAAACAAATTTTTAGCTAGGAGCCAAAGTTAGTGGCTGAAATCTGAAGGATCATTTGAAATTAGATCATTCTGGTTTCATTTCAAGCTTTGTTTTTTTGACTATATTTCCCAGAGACAAACCTTATTAGGAAATATTTACTAGTGCAAAAGGATAGGGTCACACAGATTTTGATCAAGAACTACTGAATTAAACTGGAATTAGGAAATGTTTGGATAATTTCATTAGGTGAGGGGAAAGTCTAGCTTCGACTGAAGGAAGTGGCACACCTGGTGTGACTTCTGTTAAAAGGTATTGGATTCTCCTATCATGTACACATGTGTGGTTCAGGTCCAACAGCATTGAAATCACTGATGTTATGTTAGGCTAAAAGTTAAGGGAAAAGCAGGAAACTTGAGTATTAAACTATAATAAAATAGGAATTTGTCTCTGTATTCAGAGGGCGTTGTAAAAGAATAAAAATGCGTATCTCATATTTTTATCAGGAACATGTAAGTATCAGAACAGAGGGGACAGAAAATGAACATCTAAATAAATTTTCCTTAAAAATCCTAAAATTATGTTTTCTTCAAATATGATTCTCTGCTAAAATATCTTGCATAATTTGGCATTTCCAAAGCAGTAAGTGTGGCTCTGGGAACCTTTGGGTTTTTTTTCTCTGTGTTGTACTGTAAAAAGAAGCCTGTTTTTAAAATGTTGAGCTCATCTTTGATAACCGATATAAAGTACACTTTAAGCATGTGATTTTGTTCAAATAGAGAAAATTTCTTGCTTTATTGAAAAATACTTTAGCTTCATTGTAGCTACTCTATACTTAGTCATCAATTTTATGGTACCTGGATAAATTTCTGCTGTCATGGAAATGGACAGAAAAGATCCCAAGGCAGAAGGTAGGCTTAGTATTTTCTATAGTCTGCATAGGGGAAAAATAAGTTTAAAAAAAAAATCTAAATATCATTATCAGTCCTTTTTTATGAGTATTCCTACTAACAGCTTCTCTTGACTACTTAGATTACTCTGGAAAAAAAAATCTAGATGTCTTTTTGGAGTCTTTAGTGATTTTTGCATTGCTCAGTTTAGCTCTCTAGTAGTCCAAAGGAATGGAAATTGAATTTCAGAATTCAGCCTCAGGCTCTTCCGGATGTATCAGCTTTTTGCTATTCACTCATTCCAGCACCCATGAGTCAGGACACCAAATGTTCCCAGCGAGGCTGCTTCCAGTGCCTCGCTGAAGCTGCAAGCAGTTAGTCACAGATGAAAGCAGCATGGATAAGTATCCATGTGGCATCAGGAAAAATACCATGGAGATAGCTTTTTCAGCTGAATGACACCTGGCTGAGATATTTACAACCATAAGCAGCCTCATTGTATGTGAAAATGGGAAGGAACTTTCCCACCATGAGGCAATGGGCAACAGGGCAATGTCAAATCACAGCAAGGGTTATCTGTGTGCAGAAACTGGGCTGAATTAACTGTAGAGCGGAGAGAAATATTAATCCATTTGTATTCTTTGAAAGTATATTCATTCTACTTTCAAATTACGAGAAGTTGTTGGATTTCCTTAAATCAAAGTGTGATTTATATGATTACTGTATTATTATTATCTTTATTAAAGGACTCGACATTTTGTAATGGTTTCTGCAAATAAAAGGGAAACTAAACAGGATTTTTTTTTCTTTTAAGGGAACTGCTTCATTCAATATTTAAATGAATTCACTCATTGTTTGGCATTCTCTGTTTCAAGATTATGCCTGAATGGAAGATTATTCATTCTTCTTTTTTTTGAATTTCATTGAAACTTCTTGTAAACATGATCTGTAATACAGAATCCATCAAGACCCAAGATGGAAGGACTCATAGACAGAAAAAAAAAAAAGCCCAAACAAAATCCAATCCATTCTAATTATTGAGTTAATTAAAATATGCTTGCAGTGATTTTATTTGTTTGGTTAATTGGTTTTCTTCAATTTCTTTCATGGAAACATGGAAAATATTTAGTTTTGTCAGCTTTTAAAAACCCAGTTGCCACATTTATCTTGTTATCTAGGCAAAGTAATTTATCATTTAAAACCATATGTCATAAACATTTGTTAAATCTGTATATGAATGATGTTCAAGCCAACAACAGAAATGAAGCAGAGAAAGAAAGAAAGAAAAGCAATCAATTTTTAGACCAGTCAGTAGTAGAGCTCATATCATTATGTATGCATTACTTCTGTACAGGTAGTCCATGTTACAACTGCTTTGGCAGAGAATTAAGAAATGGAGAAATGTTGTTACTTAGGAAGATTAATTGGCAGTATCACATTTATAACTCATTTTAAACCCAGCTGTGTCTCATGAGTAAGTCAATATTTTACATTTCTGAACTGGTCTGTAAATAAGAGTTTTGCTTATTACTGGGACTGTTCAGGATGTAATTACATTTTTCTCTCTATTTGACTCAGGAATGACCTTATTCAGGATATTTAAGAAGGCTGAAGTCCTCTACTCTGCATAAGTACCACCTAATCCATTACATGTTTTCCCTGATCATGGAAAGCTGTTGCACTTACTGAGTCTGTACAAAATGCTTTATTCCTCCATGTACTGTTGAATTGAAGAATGTGTCCATCCTGTTCCACATTCTATGTTGAAAGAAAATAAAATCTCAAAGGGTCATATTCTGCATTATAACCTACAGTGACAGATGTTTAGTTGGTGAAGACCTGGAAAGCAAAGGCAACTAGCAGCTCTCATCCCGAAAACTGAAAAGAGTTACCAGAGAGCTGAACATAACGTACCAGAGAGCTGAAACAAAGGATGGAGCTAACCATGTTTGTGTAGAAGAGAGTTAGCACCAGGCACAGTCCTGAATCTGGTATATTAAAGTCAAACAAGAGGAAAGTTTGACTGAGGCATGACCAAAACTCTTTATCTTTGGTGTGTCAGGACAGCTGTGTCAGTGGAAAGGGAATTCTAAACCCAAAAGCAATGCCCAGAGTTTTATGGCACATGACCTCTTTTCTTCAGAAACGAGACTACTCTTCATTCAGGAAGCAGAGTCTTATGACTTAATCACCAAGATAAAGATTTTTATAGATGACTATTTCTTAGTCCCTCTGCTAGTTCTAGACTACAATGCAAGCAGAAAGACAAAATTTCTGCACCAACATGACAATGGGCCAAGAGATATTTTACCTTGACATCTGCATTTTACAGTTTTGATTTGGACTTCCTTCTGGACCCTCTTCTTTTGTTTTTAGAATTTTTGATTATAAATTTTGATATAGTAATATTTAGTTTTTAACTTTACTATGTTCTGTAGTGTAATAGTTGTCTAACTGGAAAACAATGAGCATAAGTTCAACCTCTTCAAAGTTCCATGAGGTTAGGCACCAGTCTCCATTTTCTCAGTGAGTCCTATCACCAGAAGGCTATCATGTAGTAAAGGGATAGCAGGATCATAGTATCTTTTGACTGAGTTCTGTGAAATCCAGCAGATTAATTTTTTATATATACTAAACTAGCAAAACAAGTTGTTAAGATTACTTGTGTGAATTACTGCTTTCAGGAAGGTGTGAAATTTATTGAGTTTATATAGTAGTACAACATGAGACAAGTGGAGAAGTTCCCATAAAACTCGTAGTTTTAAATCTTTTGCAATCCTAACTAGGCATCCTTGAATTACTTTTCTGAATATACTGCATTAAACTTGTAGCCTGGACTAGCTTTTCCACTGAGAGGTGTGTTGAGAGTGGTTAAAGACTATTGTTATATAAATGACAATAAAGTTCCGTAAAATAGCAATCTGACAGCCAGTAATCTTAGTCTTAAAACCATTTTAAACCACTCAATTCTATAAAAGGCAGAGCGGATTGATTTTGCTTAATTAATTATTTTTTGATTATTTAGTTGACATTTGCAGTCAAAAAAATTTTTTTTTTTATTTGTATAAAGATTATTTTTTGTTATTCATATGATAATTTAATAAAATTATTTATCTTAATTCTGAATTTAAGACTGTTTCTTTACTGTAGTATGTTTCTAGCTGTTACTTAAATTAACATTTTATGAAAATAAATGTCAATCTATTTTCAACAAGTAACATTAAAGAATATTTCAAGATTTCAATAGGTAAACCTCACTGATTTAATGGCCTGACCAAATATCTCTTATGACTAGAGAGAGAAGACTTGTGAGATATCTGAAACGCATTTTTATTTTCGCTGGACAAGAAGTTAGGAGCAAAGGTAATTTGCCACTTGTGTTCATCAGACTTTAGAAGATGTCTAAATGTGAGAGTGAAAACAAATATATACATGCTCTCTCTAAGCTTCATATTGACCTAAAATAGGAAACATACTTTATTATGAGAACAGAAATTATCCTGAATGCCAATATATTTTTTAGTTGTCAAACTGGACAATAAGAACACATATTGAGGTCCTCTGGCCAATGTAAATATCTCCTATGCTAATTATTAATCTGAACTTTAAAGTCATTTGAGGTGAAAAAGGAACAGGAAGATGGAATTTAGCAGATCTGTGATAGGTTATTAAATGGGACTTTTCTGTAGGTCTTAGTTTCTTAAAATGATTGTAAAGATAGTCTAAGTGTTTGGTTTAATTGCAGACATAAGTTGTTGAGATCCAAAAATATATTAGATTAATCTTTGTGAAAAAGGAGTTTTTTTTCCCTCCAGTTTTCACTTTACTACAATGGACATGGGACTTGGATTTTGCAAATACTTTAGTATTATAGTTCTGACCCAGGTTGCTCTTTTGAAATGAACCTCTTGATCACTCCTGCTTTTGAGCTTAGGTTCACCTTACACAATGGCCTCAGAGCATGTGAATCAGAAATCTTTGGGCTGAAATTCAACTGAAACCTGTGCTTCACCTACTTGCAGGCATTCAGTCTGTACAACCAGGCCTAGACATATTCTGAAATCCTTGTGCCCCAAAACATAAATACAGCATGCATCAGAACATCATGCAAAGGCTTCAATCCATAAATTCCCATATTGAGTTGCACTGCTTATTACTAGGGAAAACATCAAACATCACTTTTTGTTGATAATACAGACACTTCAAATAGTGCAGATAACTGATAAAGGCAAAAAGAGGTGATAGTAATAGGCTGGTGAAAACAAACCAAATTCAGCAATTTTTATTATGTCTGCATTACTGATTGCCAAAAAATGAGTCAGGGCAAGAAGACCCCTTGTGCTTGCAGAACAAATATGCAAACCAAAAATAAAACACTTTTCATATTTTTATTAAAAAAAAAAAACAAAACAAGCACATATCTAATACTCAGTTTTGGTATTTTTTGCTAGACATTTTATACAAAATTGAACTTGTTTTAAAATTCAATGTGATACCTAAAAACCTCAACCCCAAAAGTTCTCACTAAATTAGTGCTCATTATGTTAGTTGATTAGGAGTTTTCTTTCCAAACAGTATGAAAATTATAAATTTAATTTGCTTCATCAGAAATTTCTGAAGAGGCTGATCCTCTTGTTGAAACAGAAGTAGAGAGAGAGCAGTACAAATATAATAGAATTTCTGAGCTTGATTTCCATCAATTATATTTATGAGTAATGTATAACAGATATATATTTTAAAGCTGCTGGCGCCACATTTTGAACTAAAGTTTTTCTGGTCCTTTTACATAGGAGAGTATTGGGTACTGAATAAGACATAAAGGAAATTAGATGCAGAAGAGAAAAAAACTGCTTAAATTAACAAAACTGCTCAAAACCCATTTAGGTTTCAAAGCTGTTAAGTAGTCCTGTACTTAAAAATTGGCTGTCAAGTTTAGGAATTTGGGTAGGGAAATGACAACTATGCTTTTGGTGGGCAGAATTCAGTTGAGAGCACTCCTCACCATTTGGGTCTTGCATCTGTTTTGATTAGAACCCACATCTTGCATATCTTGGCCAGGGTTCAGCCTACTACAGACACCCTCCTTAACCAGACAGACCTAACAGCTTTTGTTACCTGTAAGCTCATTTCCTCTGGAGATCTGTGATGACTCAGGTATACTTTCAATTCCAATCAATTTTTTTTCCCTTCCATCCACAAGCTGCAAAAATGTGAAGCAGACAAGATAAAATTTAATAAGAGACCAAGTTATAAATTTTTAAAATTTAACTTAATTTCTTTATGATTTCCTTTGTGCTTTAATTTGGAACAGAAAGTCTGCTTCATGCAGTCTGTGTATGTGATTGCATCCGCTTTGTGTTTTAGTTCAGGTCTATGCCTGCACAAAAACAAATAATAAAGAAAACACAACATAAACAGAAACCCAACTCACTCCAGGGAGTGTATTAGTTTTGAATCAGAAAACAACTGGAAAGCCACAGCTCCTTAGCAGCACAGTTTATAGAGTTTATACTCATAAAGACGGCAAAAGTGGGCAAAACATTCACTGCACATTGATGGGATACTGCTGTTAGAAACCTGTTGGTTACCTTTTCCCTTCAGAGAAGCTGATGGAAGTTGGGAGGCAGCTTCCATTTTCACCCCTACTGCATTCTTCCCAATAGCAGTCATCTGTTGGAAATATCCCATCAGGTATTTCTCAGCAGCAAGACAGCACTAGCTTTTGAAGACACCTGGGATTGACCAGAACGCTTTTTGAATTCTCAGGTTTAAGCGTGTTTCTTTTGGGTTCATTTTTGTATAATGATCCAGCTGACTATATCTGAAAAGTTTTTTCTCTGTTGAGAAGAATATTGATGAAGAAATGAGAAAAGAGGCTTTGAAGGAAAACAGGTTCAGTAAAACTTGTCAAATAACATTAATGCAGTAAGGTTTCCTGTATTACTTTACTTTTATTTAATATTCTTATATAACTACAAAAGTAAATCCCCTGAAAATTGTATTCCCACTGACAGCTTCCCCGCTATTTTATGGTGCATCCTCTATAGTTAATGATCTATCACAGCTTCCACTGTAAGTTCCGATTTGTCAAGGCTTTATTGTAGCAACAAAATTGTTAGAAAGGAATTTCTTTCTGTGAGAGACTGAAAAATGAATTTTAGTTTAAATTGATTTAGCCATCTCTAAATTAGAGCAAAGAGGGCTTGGGTGGTTTTTTTCATTTTTCAGGTTTTATCTATCTTTTTCTTTAATAGGCCAATTTCTTTTCTATTGTCAACTGGAATAGTTGCTCTGAAGTTGGAAAAAAAGATCTAGAAGTTTGGCTTCTGGCTAGAATGTCTGTCTCCAAAATCAAACAAGAATCTATTTTACTGCTTTCAGTGCACTGAAGATCTGAGTCTACAGATATGTACTTGGGCAATTTTTTAAAATACATCCAACAGTGGGAGAAATTTATAATGTGTGAAGGAGCTATACAGATGCAGTTCATGGTAAAGTTCCTTGACCAGTCCCTGAATTACTGATTTTGTGTGATATTTGCATTACTATTTGCTCTTCAATTTACATCTGCAGCACCTAAAAGCTGCTAAAAGTCTTTATCAAATCTAAGACTTTTTCAAATCTATCATTTAAGAAATTGGTTCCTTTCCTACCTGCACAGACTAAAAATACAATAAAAACACCAGATTTTGTTCTGAATCCTTCATGCTTGTGCCTCAGAAGACAGAGTAGACATAGAACTCTCTCCTGGGCACCCTGATGCAATGTCAGGCTCTAACTTACTCGATACAACTGCAAGGAGTGCTGAGGGAAAATTGTAACACATCATTTGCTAAAATGACACCCATAAGAAAATAATTTTATGCATAAACAATGTAAAAAAATGGAATGTGTGACAATATGACTCCTACATAAAGTCAGTGTTTCTCTGTTCTTCTGGACAGAGAAATACCATCTGACCAATGCTGTAGTAAGAAAAATGCAATTTTTTTTCAAAAAATAGAATAGAATATGCCTGACCTGCTTTTTTTGACGTGCTCTTGCATATATAAACCCATAATTTAGAAACAAAACAGCCGTTGAATATATGTTATATATTAATTATTTCCATGCTTCAAAAAGGTAAAAATTCCAATTTTTTCTTCATTAAGGTTAAATAATTGATTTTTCCATGTACAAGACTTGTGCTATATTTTTAAAGAACATCAAATGAATAGGCAGATTCAATGTTCATAATCAGGGCTAGAAATTAAAATAATGGTCTAGTTAAATTGTTCACCAATGTGAAAATATGAGTCAGTGAAATTTATAACTTGCTCATTTTTTTCGTTACTAACAGAGGGATCTGATGGAGGTCCATTTTCCTTTGAAATCCACCTTCAAATTGTGTGGCAATCTAATAAATAGGGTTCTACGGGATGCAATGACCATTAGCAACTCATTTTTGCACATGATAATGCCCCTCAGGCTGATGAGATACAGTGAATTTCTGAATGGTAGAAGAAAAAAATATTAATTCAGCCTGTTCTATGAACATCTTTCAAAGAAGTGAATTTTTTTTGGTGCTTACCCCAGTTTGTCTTTAAGGTCAGCATCAGAGTCTTATGAAAATGTTCAGCAGTGTTTTACAAGTGTATTACAAGAATCCTCTATCTAATGATGTAGAGCAAAATGTCAGAAAAAAATAAAAGCAACAAAAAAAAACCCAGTAAGTGAAGACTTACATACATTTGTCTATGTATAGAATGTAGACAGTTTTCTCAAACATGTATGAACAGTAATTTGATTTTATTTGATAGCATTCTTTAATTTCCAAGTGGCATTATTGATCTTTATTGTATAGTATAATCTAGAGTGTTGCTTATGGTCTAACACTGCTGGAATTTCATTTTGAAAGTTTACTTTTTTAATGCAGAAAATGTGTAGTAACAGACAGTTGCAATGAAACTAAACTACCCAAGATGTTTTCTGACCAGATCCTCTTGAAGTAGCCCACTTCATTACCATTAGGTTTTTGCCTGTCCTTCCCCTCCTTTTAGGGCAACAGTCTGAGGAAAGCAGTTACCTGGCTGTGAAACATATTTCTTGAACAGCAGGATCTGGCTCGGTGGCTTGCTCTTTATATCTACAGAACTATTCTACAAATGATAAGACGAAGGGAAAATAGTGACCCTTTAGCATCTGCCTTTGCTAGTTAAACTGTTGGTTGTTTTTGCCCAAAGGCTGTTTTTTAGGAAGACAGTGCTTAGTTTATGATTTACATTTATTTATTTCCTGTGACCATTTGATGTCAAATCCTCAGTCTATATATTAGTTAAATGTCTGTGTGTATATATGCTTGCAAAAGGGAGAAAAAAAATCCCTTTCAAAAGCGCAAATAGATATTTAAGTGTCTTTAAATAAAGATACACCTTTTACTTTAAGTTCAGACAAAGATGTGAGGGCTTTATTTGTTGACAAGAAAACAGATAATTAATTTTCTTCTTCAGCTTAATCCAAAGAAACATGTCTTCTTCTGCTGATGGGTTGATAAACAGGTATTTTCTGTTGGTAAGTTCAGAGAGGAAAATGTGTGCTCTTTATTTTGTTTTCATTTGTTTACTTTTTCTAGAATAAAAATGCAAAAACCACCTTTTCATCAGAAGTTTTCAACTCTGGCAGCAAAATATGTTCTTTTTCCTGCTTTTAATGTGCAGAGATTGGTGAAGGATTAATTCTCTGCAAAGTTCAGATGAAGGGTACATGCCTGATTATAAGAGCACTGTTAACCACCCTGAAGGAGGTTGTATCCAAAACACTTATACCTGTGTAGAGGAATTCCAGGGTAAAAGTCTGTGGAGTGCAAGTAAAAATACCCTAATACATTTGTTTGTAAAATAATTCTATTTCCAAATCAGTTCCAGAATGAACCTTAAAAGTAGCAGATTGCTAATCAAACACACTACAGGATAAAGAAGGTTAAAAAGCTGTCTATGTGATCAATAAGTGAGTATTTTTAGGAGGTGTTGGGAACCAACCTTATTATTTTCTTCCATTTGCATTCATGGTATGTTATAAAATAGTTTATAAATGAAATATTTTGTTCATTAATTTGCAATTCTGTCTTTTTAATGGAGTAATCCAAAGGACATGTATGTGGGTGAAAAGGGAGTTGCTTTTCACTGCCCATGATCTTCTGCCTGGCCCCTAACCTGGATGTAACTATAGTGGCCTGAGGGAAAGTTTATGTCTACTGGAAGTGTAACTTTTTCCAATGTGAGATGATCTAATGGAAGGTATTGATTCTGCCTGAAAAGCTCACATTCATGTCATCACAGCCATTTGCATCAGATGTTCTCTTATTCATTTTTAATGGATTCTCACTTTGGAGCACAGAGCCTCTTTGTTACTTGCCGTTAGCACCTGCCAGAGCAGAGCTGTGCACAGTCACCTGCTTTGCTCACAGTTCCCAGCAAACATGACTGCATTGGCCCCTTCTCCCTGCCTTTTTCTAGGGGAAAAACTGATGTGTTATGCATCTAGCCTGTTTGGGGCTTTTTTTTTTTTATTTTATTTTATTTTTTTTAATTTTGCACCTGCACGCTAAACAACAGGACACCTTAAATCTTGGTCAGTGCCTGGCACTGCTTAGACCACCTCCCTACCTCTGGTCCCTCACACATTGAAGAATCAGTTCAGCTCTGCTGGGGAAGAAAACAAGGAGCATCCTTCACAGAAGAATATGTAATTAAAAATATGAATATTTTTAGGCTGTTAGAAGTACTCAGGCACCCCTGAAGTTTTAAAAATCAAAATTCCAGACATGCCCTCTCCCTTTTATGAGTCTGGAAATTTGATTTTTAGCAGTATTTAGGCTGGACGTGCTTTGCACATGTAAAGAAAATTCCCATCTAATTTTTTTACATGGAGTTTCTGTCTCCATTGGCCATAATTTTAGCTGACTATCGTCAGACCACCAGAACACCTTCCATTACTGTGGTGGTGAGATTTCTCCCACTTCACTCTGCCCATTCTGTAAGTGTTTTCATTATCTACATTTTCTTTTCCCTGCCTTCCTTCATTTGCATTTGTATTTTGTCAATAAGTTGTATCCTATATGTTTCTGTTCATATGCATGTTCCTGTTCATGTGTTGGATACCTCTTTTTGCTTAATCTAGTAATATATCTAGAGTCTGAAGCAGAGATTCTCAAACATTGCCAGTGTTCAAACCTAGATTTATCTTCATTCACATTTACAGCATTTTCCCTTGAAAATTCTCTTCCAACTCTCCTTGTGTGATATTCACTGTCATATAAAACCTGATATTAGTTTGGTGTGCTTGCTTGGTTTCCTTAGAAACCTTTCTGAGTTATTTCCTGTAAAGGAAATTATCATCCCACATTTAGGAAGGTACAGTTACAACTGAATAATGTTTTGACAGAATTATCAAAATTAAATTCCACACCTTACTTGAGCACCACATCTGAATTAGCCTAATTTATATTTTCAAATCCTAATTGCCTTCTATCCAATCCTGAGCTGGAGATCAATGTCCATCATGTTTAGAAAGGCATCCGATGAAGAAAGGTCATATCTAATCTAGACACTGAAGCATTATATGCAATAATTTCATTTTCTAAATCTGATTGTTTTAGAGACTTTTTTAGTGTCAAACCAGACATTTGCATCAGACTCAGGAAATGATATTACACCAACAGTAAATTTTGCTACCAGCTTATTTTTTCAGTAGCATACAATGCGCCAAAATTTAATCTGTCTGTGGTCTCTAGCACAGTGTGAGGAATAACTTGGGGATGTTAAAGCTTTGATTCATATTCAACAGGTTCATTTGCACTGGCTGACATTCATCTGAGACTTCAGGTGCCACGGGTCATGCAAAGAAGTCAGACATGGAGCAGAACCATTTATTTTATCCTGCTTGCTTGATTATGAGCATCTGTAGCAGATTTATACACCTTGCTTTACTACTGCTTTTGCACCCCTGTGTGTGTGCCTTGTGCTACTGTTTTACTGGCACCATGATGTTACAGGACTTGCAGCAACTGGTTGTTAGTTTGCTTGCTGTAAACAACATTTTTAAAAGCCTTAGATAACACATTTATTATTAAAGCAAATGATACATTATATGTATTGAGAGAAATACTACTGTATAACAATATTGTATATGATAAATTGAATGTCATTTGTTGCAATTGCCCTCAGCCATGAACTCTTCACTTAACCCAATATATTGCAAATCTTTCTAAATTAAAAATTATATCAAAGGCACTACTTTCTAGAAGACTAGAATAGGTATTTTTACCCACTTTAATTAAATGTATATTATGAAAAGTAATGTTCCTGGATTTTCTGCTGAAAACTAAATGAGCTGAGCATTTCTGGTTTCAGATAAAATCTGAAACTATTGGTCATATTATATATGGCTGCATCCAATTTTTTTGCTTTTTTTTTTTTTTTTTTTTTTTTTGGTTCCTCCTTCACATTTTATTTGTAAGAAAAGCACACTAATGATGTGGATTCATGCATATGTAAGCACTGGAGGCTGAAGCTTCCTTTGGCCCCTGCGTGCCCCTTGTGGGCAAAACCTATGAGACTAAAATATTGTGGTTCATTGCTCTTGCCTTCCAAATGTAAGCTATTATTCTTTGCCCGTGATGTCAATTGATGCTTTCCTTTATTTTTAAAATTTTTGCTCTGCAATTTTGTGAGTATTCTGCTAAAACTCAAGATTCCCATCTCTGTTTAACATAGGATTCTATGATAGATATTAGTATACCCCTGAATGCAAAAATTACACAGGTCTCTTTGTAGAAAGCTATGTATCAGAACAATCCTGCCCCTACCAAGTTTAACAGTGCATCATAAATAATAAATAACGTGTACATATATATGCTGTGATATATTAAAAACATATACAGGTAGAACTGTACATGTTAAATACTTAACTTCATGGTTAGGCTGAGGTAGTTAGTTAATTCTGGGCTTTTACATGCTGTGGCATAAAACTCCCAAGATAAATGCTAGAGCTGCTGGGCAATGAAACTTACATGGATGCAACATTTTCCTAATAACTGATCACTTTGCTGTTGTTAATTTTTAAAATCTACCTAGTGCTTAGATTTGTAATCTGCTGGCTGACATGGAATTGTATCATAGAATCACAGAATCATGAAATGGTTTGGGCTGGAAGGAACCTTTAGCCACTGGATCAGGTTGTCAAAGCCCCATACAACCTGACTTTGAACATTTTCAGGAGGAATGAGGCATCTACAACATGTCCAGGCAGCCTGTTTCAGTGCCTCACTACCTTTACAGTGAAGAATTTCTTCCTTATACATATAGTAAATATACTGTCTTTCAGTTTAAAGTCATTCTCCTTTGTCCTATCACTACATGTGCTTGTAATATGTCCCTCTCCATATTTCTTCTTGGCTCCCTTTAGATACTGGAAGCCTGCTCTGAGGTCTCCCCAGGGCCTTCTCTGGTCCAGGCTGAGCAAATCCAACTCCTCACCCTGTCCTCATAGGAGGCTGTCGAGGACCTCATGGAGGGCTGTAGCCCTCTGATCATCTGGGTGGTCCAAGAGGAGCAAGTCCTCCTCTGGACTTGCTCCAGCATCTCTGTCCTTCTTGTGCTGAGGGCTCCGGAGGTGGATGCAATACTCTGGGTGGGGTCTCACAGGAGCAGATTGAGAGGGGCCCTGCTGGCCCTGCTGCCTTCGGCGCAGCCCAGGATCTGATTGACTTTCTGGGCTGCGAGTACACATTGCTGGCTCATGTTGAGTTTCTCGTCAATCAACACCCAATAGTCATAGCACTGTTACAAAATGAATTCATATTCTGCCATATCACTCTGCTTCCAATTTGTGAACATAAGGTAGATAATGTGGTCAAAATAGCTAAGCAGTATCCCCTAGAATTCTGATATTTCAAGTAGGGATGGGATTTAAACAGATTGTTTTTAAAGCCATTCCAAGAGAAGTGGTTTGAGTTTTACACACATATAATTAAAGCATTGCTGTACCTGCTTTACAGATGAGATTAAAATCCAGGCCACTAGCAGCTCTATCTTCATAAAAATAACTGATCAGATGTCAAATGGGATTATTGAACCAAAACTGAGAAATTCAGAGTGTTCTTGATATTCCAAAGGGAGATCGTCTCTTGATGGATGATCTAAGTTGAGGAGATATCATGCATAACACTGTTTTGATGCATCCCTCTGCTAGTATACACTTTCATAAATGTTTTTGAACCTAACTCAACAATATCTAATCCATAATATTCTACAAAATCTGCAAACATAAAAATATATTTAGCAGGTATTATAGATAATTTAATAAAGAAAATTTTTAAAAATCTGAAATTTTCTGCTAATGATTTTTTTTCCTTTCAAAAACCGAAAACTTTCTCAGATGTCCTTATAAAAGATCCTATTTTAAGGGCAGAGATATAGCAATAATAAAATGTTAAGTCTCTAAAGTACAGAATATTTTTATGCTATTTTCAATATAAAATAGGTAATGGATTTTTTCAATTTATGGATGCAAAGCTTTTATTTACATTTTCTAGACACCGTCTAAAAGATTAATCTATAGCTTGGCTTTTCACTGTGAGTAATGGGTAGATTCTTGAGTCCTTATTATAACATATCTGCATTATAGTTTACTGTAAGTTATAGTAAAGTGCTTTTTTACAATAAAATAAGGAAATGCAGTGCCATTAAGCAGTCATGTTTTGCTGTATTTTGCTGTGCTGTTGTGAACTGTGTGCTGGTCCGAACTGTAAAAGCCAAAATTGTTCTGAATAGTTATTAGGATCATCAAATATAAGACTTTTATCCATAAAGAAGATTCAACTTAATCATTTTCACATCACAATGTAGTAACTGTAACTCTAGCCGTCCTCTTTCTGAAATGTTTCAGGCAGTTAATGAAGCTTGAGCATTAGTTCTTTGAGAAAAGTTTCTTAAATGTTTTGGCAAATCTAGAAATTAATTTTATTTTTCTTTTTTGAGACAGAATGACTGGTGCTTGCAAAATCTACATATCTTAAGTAGTATAGCGTATGCACTGTAGATGAACAGTCAAATGCAGTACTCTAAGGAAGAATCTCTGCACATTTTTGTATCTCTAAAGGAACAGTTTTCAGTGTTTTCCTTCATTGATCTGCCTCAGGTCCTGTTACACCAGGGTGGGAAGCCAAAAAATTAATTGGAACAGTGGGTCTGTTAGCTTTCCTGCTGATAACCATTGATAGACAACAATAACCATCTCTATATTCACCCTTTCATTAAGTCCACATTAGCACACCCCAGGTTCTGAACTAAAACAGTCTATGTAAACACATGTGGAAAAACTGCCATATGCTGTCAAAATCAGAACTGCTTTCATTTGTTGTGTTTGAACAGTGTAGCCAAAGTCCTGTTTTGCCCAGCATAGCTCTGGGAGGGAGACCAAGATGGCAGGTTAGCTAGCTGGTCACCCTCATTGCTCATCTCCTGAGTGTTCATCTGGCCCAAGAGCTGTTGTCTTCCCAGGAAAGTGTCATTGCAGGCCATGGCAGGCTGCTTCGGCATTGCTGTCCATCAGCCTGCTGCTACTCATATCATGTTATTAACAACTGCTCTTTCAAAGATGCTTGCATGGCAATGCACAAGCTCCTGACATATTTCAAACTGTTCCATCCTTGTTGTATTTGGATTGCTTCCTAGCACGTAGGAAGTATAAGCATGCTTATAAAGATTATAAGAAAGAAAAAAGACTAAGCTTTGTGAGCAAGGAAAGATTAGCTGTTAGCTAAGATGTACATAATTTTCATAGAAACACAGAATCACATAATGGTTTGAGTTAGGAGGGATCAAAAAGACCATTTAATGCAATCCCCTTGCTGAAGGCAGGAAACCTTCCACTAAACCAGGTTGCTGAAAACCCCCACCCATCCTGGCCTTGAACACTGCCAGGCATGGGGCATCCACAGCTTCTCTGGGCAGCCTGTTCCAGATTGCCAGCCTGTCAGATCACTTTTTTATGTATGTGATCTATCACATTTGGACTTTTTTTTGGTTGTTTTTTGTTTGTTTGTTCTTCTATGTTTGCTCTTCTATGTGGAGTAGAAGAGATATTTCAAGTACATGTGAAATCATTTAGATGTACTCATGAAGATTACTGCTCTCATTGAGGCTATGGACAGATACTTGCAATTCAGAATGCAAACTGGGAGAAGACCATGTTAGTTATAATTATTGATAAATTATCTGGAGGGGAAAAGAAAGACAGAAAAATAGTTTTTTAAATTGCTATCAGCGTTTTAAGATTAAATGGAAATTTTCCCTTGTAAGAAATGACATGAAATGGCAATTCAAATACCCTTTTTGTTTACTGAGATGCTTTAAGGCCTTTACCACCTGCTGAGTGCCTGGGAGGACGAATAAGCATTGGAGTGACAGGTTTCACACTGCTATGTCATAGATTTGCACAGCAGGACAGAGTGGTTTCTGACACTATTGGCTGATCTGTTTTTCAAATAGAAGTCTGCGTTTCAAATTTTGAAAGAAAAAGGTTCTTTTCATCTTTGCAGTTCAGAAAAGAAATTAATTTTTTATATAATCCTTCCTGAAAATTATGATGTTTCTCCAAATACAGAACATTAAAGGAATGATAGACCAGAAAATAACATGAAGAATGGAATATAATTTAGAAGCTTAAACCACAAGAAGAATTTACACACATTTATATTTGTGAAAATTACCAGAAACCATTATTCTGTTTAAACTCTCTCCTTTAAAACTGTTCTTTTGTAAGACCAATACAGATACCTGTTGGTGGAAAAAAAGGCAAAAGGCACAAAGTAAATTATGTTGTAGTTTAATTATACTGGGTCAAGGTAGGGTTCCCATGGTGGCAGCCTGACACATTAAGTGTTGAGACATTGGAATAATTCCTTTGATCATGGCCAGGTTGGACTTACAGCTTTTTATTTAGGCTGTAAATTCTCAGCCTTGGTGAGAAGCAAGGCTTCCATGCCATTCTTTACCATGACTTGTCTGTGGGTTGTAAAAAAGTTAAATTTATTATTATTTAAGTGTTCAGTTACTGTTTGGCAAGCCTATAAAGAAGTCCATAAAGAAGAAATTAAGAAATAAAATAAATACACATTTAAGTTGTTGATTAATTTCCAACAAAAATCTCACAGTCATTGTTAATAGACAATTAAGGAAAGAAACATTTAAAATAAAACAGAATTTTTTTTTTTAATTCTTAGAGCACAAATTTAATTTTAGGAACTCAGAACCCTTTCAGATAATGATTAAAACATGGGCATGCTATTCTAATTGTTTTTGTAGATAAAACTTTCAAGACATTGATTTAAGTTTTTGATCATAAACATTATATATTGGAAGTCGTCAGCAGAATTTAACAGTTTGTTCTTTCATATTTTTTACACATAAGGGCAGCCATGGAATTAAAAAATAATAGCAAATATTAAGAGTGTAATGTTCACCACACCAAAATAACTTAGCAACCAAGATGTTCTAAGAACAGAATGAAATATAAAACTGTTGTGCCGGTGTGTAGAAGAAGCTAAAAATTTTATGAGGCTATACAAGGTTACCCGTCTCTCAGATTTAAAGCTGCCCTCACTGTCCTCTTCATGACAGAAGAAATAAAGGCCCATCAGGATGCATGAAACAAGGATTTAATTAAAAAACACTTTGTGCAGGGAAAAAGAAAAGTTACTTCTTAGAATTACTGAAACTGTACAAATAAAAAAGAAGTTGCCTTGGAACACAGAAGACATAGATTCAATTTCTTGTTTCAGCTTGTTCACAAGAAGATCTTGCAGTCAAGTACAGCCCAGCCCAAGTGAGTACCTACAGGGTATTTTCTGGACTGAGTGTGAATTATTCTATATTTATGTTGTTGACACTCTTCCAGTTTATGTAAATAGCTGATGGTGTGGAAAATCGAACCTGGACTCTTCTTCTTAAGCGAACAAATTAACAACTAAATAGAATCAATACCTTTTATGTACCTTCTCAGCTTTTTTTTTTTTTTTTTTTTTTTTTTTTTTTTTTTTTTTTTTTGTGGCAGCTACCACCTACTAAAGTCTATGTCAGCTTTTCTTTACTACTATTGCAGAAGAACATAGTATAAGCTACAATTACACCTTCCTTTTGGTAGCCAACATACTATATTGCCTTCAACACTGTAGTTACTTGGTACCTCCTACTCATAATGTATTTATCCTCACAGTACTCCTATGATGTTGAGCAGATGGTAAAGTGAGTCACTAGGTACAGAGCTTGACTCTTCAAGATCAGACAAGAAGATTGTGGTGAAACCAGTCTTGGGTTTCCTTCATCTTTCTGCCAGACCCCTGGTGTGTTACTGGGAACTGTAAGAGCCTCCCCTCAAGGGACAGTGGACATTGATTATAGATAGTAGACAGGTCCTTCTCCTGTACCTACACCCTTGGGGAAAAAAGAAAAGAGGAAGTCACGTTGTGGGCCTAGTCTTATGGAAACACCCAAAAATGGTGGTTCCAGCTTGGCATAGCTGAACAAAAATGCAGAGTTCTCAAATTATGTTGATTAGGAGACTGTTAAAGACAATTTTGAGACACACAAGAAATGCAGCTCTCACATTTCCTCTGACTCCAGCACATGTTGGTTCCTACTGAGTTCAGCCAACAGATGATTAATTTTAGTCTATTGATTCTACTGGCAAGTACTACAAGTGTCTGCTCTTGGATAAAGACACAGGAGCCGTGTGTGATGTATTACACTCTTTCCGTGCAGTCTTCTGCACAAGGTACCCATCTGGCAGCACTTCTCTGAGATGTGGTGGGCATGACTGAACGAGGCAGGTTCTTTTCTTGGAATCTTCTCATCCTCCTAGAGTGAGACACCATTGTTTCCTACTTAACTCTTTTGGAAACTGTGTTGTCTCTGACACACCACTGGAAACCTTTTTAGCAGCAGAGTTGAAGATACCTCATTTGACACTCTTAAGAGATTTTGAGATTTCACATTACTAAACGTGTATTCCATTAGCCATCTAGCGCAGTAGTCACATGGTAATTTGAGTAAAACATAAATGCCTCAGCATGATATGGGAAGGGTTCCCAGAAAGTACAAAAAAAAAAAAAAAAGACTTTTGGTATTTAGTGTAACCTGACACAATGGGAACAGAATGCAGTTTATTTAAGCTCATCAGATGCTATCTTTTCCCAGAAGTCCCTAGATTCTCATTTCTTTCTCTTTTCTGTCTTCTTTTGTCCCCCCTCTTATTTACCTGTTATATTCACAGGGAAAATGATTTAATTATGGAACTTCATTTTTTACTACAGATAGTAAGAAATCTTTCTGTGGAGTAAGTTTCTTTGGGATTTTAGTTTTATATTGTTCTTATATTTAAAACATTTGAAGGGAAATGGAGATTTCAGAGAATATGCTGGTTCTGATACTTTTGGTATAGATGATTAATATAATTTAGCATGACTCTAATGATCAAAATATATTAAATTCAAATGTGGTTACCTTGCACACAACATTTAAAAAATCACATCAAAAATATAAATTAGGAGAAAAAAAAATCTAGAATTTCTAAGTTTAGGTAAATTATTAAGGCATTTTGTCTAACTTGGTTATTTTTTATTTTATTTGGATTAAAAAAAAAATTCTAATTTTCATTTATCATGCTATTTTGAGGGGAAGGATAATTAAAGTCTTGAAGTTTTTATGAGGAAAAAACCCTATTTTCTTCTATAATTTATTTCACAATCTATCCAATAAGTTCTTGGTGTAAATTTTGGCATTGAGGCATAACCAATGGAGCTTAATAGGCGATCTCTCCTGAAGAAGGGATATTATAGCTGATAGAGTGGTAGGGAAGATGTTTACTGCTTCTGCATGAAAAACCTGGCAAACTAACATACAGAAGGGTACAAGACAGTAAAGATAAACCATAGACTTAAGGCTGAGCTTGAAAGAAAATATATTTTTAACATTAAAAATAATATTTAATATTTAATTATATGGAATGTATAATTTTGATGTTTGGGATATAGAGTTTCACTTTTTTTGCATTCAGCTTTCCATTTCTAAACAAATTCACACTAAATCAGCAACTTTAAGCATTAATCGATGTAGGATATTGCAGAATTCAAGGAATATTTTTGCAGATTATTTTTATTATTTTAAAAGTGTTGTTTTGTGTTTACTTGTGAATTTACTGAGAAATAGAATTAAATTATATTTGTTAATATAATACCAAGTAGGAGAAGGATTTATTAGACATCGTAAAATCTTACATGACCAAGTTTATCTATAAACTCCTTTCCATCCTTGCAATTCAGCAGTAATTTAGGGAGTTATACTGAAGGAATAAGAAGAAACTTTACCAAAATCCCTTTTTTAAAAGCAGATTTACCTGTGCTATTTCATGACATTTGATTTCCTTCTTCTTTTGCAGAATTTACCCTGTACACTGTCCTTTAATGTTAACGTAGTCATCTAAGCACATGGAAAACATCAGAGACTGCTAACAATTTATTTTCAAGTACTAACATTTTTTGAAGTTTGCAGAATTCCTGTGTGTGAATTAATATGTGTTTAAATGTTATTGCTATGCATGTAAAGTTTGTCAGTCCCCTCTGAAGCTTTTTTTTTATTTATTTCTAAAGTTCCAGGGAAGTGGAAGGAGTAAGTAAAAGTCTGCTTGGGAAGAAGTCACCACCTACAGTATAGAAGGTGTGTATATTTTAGATGGCACACTGCAGCTTTGGGGCCAGGAGCTGAGGCCTACTTCCTGAGGAAGCTATTTTGGGAAAAGTGCAGGTCTTTGCCCTCCAGGAGAGGGAAGTGATCTCCACTGGCAAATTATTTAAAGTTTAGATCAGTAGAGTGGCTGGCAATAAATATAATCCTAGGTTTGAGAAATAAACCTGCAGTTCAGCAAACTGTTCTAGTTGGGTTTCTGACATCTGCCCTAGGGAGTCTGCACTGAAGTATAAAACATATGATGCAATGGTGCAGAACAGATTACATTTAAAACAAATGAAGGAAAGGACATCAAAATGCCCAGAAATGTCAAGCTTGGTAGAAAAATAATGACGGGAGATGAGCTGAGTTAGCACTAGTAAGCTAACAAGAATGGTATTTGGTCTTCAAGCAAGTGAGAGGTTTCTACAGGAAAAAAAATTAATGTCCAGTTCTCCATGGCCTCTGGATGTTAGCCAAGGCATGGGTACATTTACTCCTGCTTTTGGACAGGTTGGTTGATCATAACCTCTTCCACCATACATTTTGTGAGGGTGAATCCAGATATCATTATCCAAAGGAAAGAAAACTGACAAAATGAGGAGTTTGGTGGTTTAAAGCTTTTTGTTGAGACACATGTCACATTAGAACTAAAAAATAAGAAATAGAAACCAAACAGTTGAGGGCTGATATTAAGGCAGGTCACCCGCAGGGGACATGAGCTGGGTGGCAGGTGGCAAGCAGCTCTTTAGTGTCCCACCAAGAAAGAGCTGATGATGGTATGTATTATGGTTTCTGATATGATGATGGAGAACAGAACATACCTTTTGGAGAAAAGATGCTTGAAACTCTTTGTCGCAACTGCTTGCTTCAAAATCTGCAATCTCAAAATCAAGGAAATGCTCCATAACATAGAGGCTCCAAAGACAGGAAAAAATCATAAAATTTCTTGAGAGTACTATATTCTGGGAAACGTAATTCTATCTCTTTCTATAGGAAGAGAACAATCAAAATAAACTTGTACTGATTTCATTATTTTGCATTCAAAGGATGTGCCGGAAATGCTTTTCAGGGGTTTCAGTGAGATGCATTTTTGTTCCAAGAAATCTTTCCCTCTAAATTTCAAATATGACAAGATGAATGAGGATGACACATCATAAGAATGATACTGGGGTAAAGAGGATGAAAGAGCACAGTGATGAAATGTTACAGGGCTCAGGCTAGGCATAAGAATAAATTGCATAAGATAATAAAGAAAAATAGAAAGGTGACCATGCTGTTTTGCCTACTCTGGTCAATAAATAATTTCAGTAGTGTTGTGAGTATCATCCATCTTTATTATACCACATCAAGGGAGACCAATGACCTAAGACCTGTTGCTTCCTGGCTTCCTTCAGAGCCTCTCCTCACCCATGTTCATGGTGGCACCTCTGCTTCTTTCGCCCAGTGCCCTCCTCGCTTAATCAAACTGCCTTGTGCTTCCTCATCACCACTGCAGTGCCAGAAGCTGGGCTCTGCTGAAGAGGATGGGCAACATGCCACAGGTTTCAGCATAGCCAAGATTTTGCTTGAGCTAAGAGTAGAGTTATGCCACGTTTGGCAGGCAAGCCCCACTTGCTCCATCTGCCAGCACGGCAGCAAGGAAAGCATCTGGAAATAGAGTCAGTGCTTCCGCCTTCCCCTTGCTGGTGACACTCATTCTGCCAGCCGTGGGGTTGTAGTGGGCACAGAAATAATATAGAGATGGGTTCAGAATGAAAATCTAGGCAGATAAGCAGACAGCTTTTGGCCAGAGGAGTCACGATAATTTCTGACAATAGAAATTGTCACAATAGTGCCTGCCAAGGGAGGTAAACAGTTATTAGGCACCAAAATTGCTAAAGAGTGAGAGATAAGGCAGAAAGATAAAACAAAAAATTTAAGCATGCACTGAGGATAGTCTAGGGTATATCATGGTGAAACCAGAAGCATTTAGTTTACTTTTCATTCATAATGTGGCAGATCCTGTATGGTCATTCTTGACGGTGATGTGCATTATTTCAGACTCCATGCCATTAAAAATAATATAATTTATTTTCTTGAACCATTTACAATATTTCATCTGTTATTTTAGGAATACAAATGCTTCCTTCATGTTTTAGATTAAAATGGCAAGCTTATTAATGATAGAGAACCACTATGAAATGATTCTTGAAATATTAACATTGTAAACCTTTTCCCTGAAGTTTATAAAGCAAACACTCCACACTGACATTTTGTTGCCAGATTTTGAGTTTTGATTAACGGAGGCTTATGAGATGGGGTTTTTTTTACTACATCAGTAATTCTCTTTTGAATCCAGCTATTCTTTAGACTTTAAAATACAAATTAAATATAAACTAAAAGAGGCTTCCTTTGTTGTAACAGAATAGCAAAACTACATGTAATTTACTGTTTAATTAAAAATTTAGTTCTCTAAGAACTTAAAATATAACTTATGTTTCAAATTTGAGTAGACTAATTCAGTTCAAAACACTTTGAAATGAACATTTACTCATTTTAAAATAAAAGCTGACCTTTATGCCTTTGCAGTATTGAAGACAAAGAAAAATTAGATATTAAATTATCTGACCCATCTGATTGTGAAATAATGACTTTTTTGTTCAGAAATATTTTTCCTGTGAATCTTCATTTGTAACTACAAAGGGTGCACATGAGTAATGAAAATCAGATGTCTTGAAACATGTCTATTGTACTCTAAAATGGTACCTTTATGGAATTCCTTTTATGTCCAGGTATTTGTTCAGGTTTTCACATCTAAAAGCAAGACCAACTATTCTACCTGATCCTGATCCATTTAAAGCCCACTTTTGGCTTGGGTTAGGAGAACTGAAATTGTGTTTCAATTTTCAGGTGGAGCAATGAGATGTGCTGCAGACACTCCATGCTCTGTTTCAAGCTCAAGTGATTTTAAGCTCCTCATAGTTCAGGGCAAAGTATAAGTTGTCCTGTAAAAACCTTTTTTTTTTTTTTTTTTTTTTCATCTTTGGAAGTCAGATTGTTGGGAAATAGGTCTTGGATGAGACTCTGAGGAAAGGACCAGGGGACATGGGAGGGTTATGAAAAAGCTTTGTCTTTTGTCTCCGTAGCACAAAATCTGCTTGGATAGTTGAGGGTGCCTTTTGATTCATATTTTATTTATGGAAGAGTGGACAGCTTCCCCTGCTTGAAATTTTCTCCTCCTTATCTATGAGTAGATACCTGTTCTCTTCTCCCTACTTTCCCTTCTTCTACCTACCTCTTCACCCCTGCCAAGTCATGACTTCAGATAAGTATTTGTGAGAAATTTATATAGTATTTGACTGAACTGAGCTTATCTCTGCTGCAAAACTAATGTAAAGCTCTTGCAATTTTGCAAAATATGACCTTACAGGTGTGTTTGAATCAGGTGCCTCCAAGTGCTTTCTTAAATTAGGGCATCAGGCCATAATCCTAGGGATACACTGAGTACTGAAATAGTTGTACAATTAATATCTACATAATTCCATCTCTCTATCTCTCAGTATAAATCTAATAAGTTTATATTAATGCCATATATTACTATTAATGGACCTGAGACCAATCTGGTCTAATGAAAGTTTTTCCCACAAGGAAATCTGTATGTCAAAACACAATTATTTGCTTAGTTCACCTTTATTTCCCATTTGAGGTACATACAGATCTTGTGGATACCATAGTGCTGGGCAGAGACAATTTGAATACTGAAAGCAGTGTTCGTTCGCTGCACTTGTTTTGCAGGGCAGGCATGGTTGATACTTTGGTTATAGAGTATAAACATGAGTGTCATTAACCTTCTGCACACTCCAAATGCTATTTTTAAGGAAATCTGCAGTTTCAAAATTCATATAGAATGGAGAATAAGTTATACTAATGCCAGCCCAAAATGTTTTAATGTTTACAGAACAAAAGCGGCAACAGGTATATTATAAAGATCTCAATCTTAGATCTGATCCCTTATCATTTTTACTCAGGTATATTTACATAATTAACTCTGTGCTTATTTCAAAGAAAGTAACCCAGTGGTTATGATGAAATAGGTTTCTTCTGGATTTCTAAGAGAGAAATTCTTGACATGAGCATTTTTAATATACCTTGCTAATATGTGGAATGGCACTTTTAAAACAACTGTAACCAGTCACTTAAGTAGAAGGCTGGTTTTTGAATTGACAGAAAGCTTATTCTCTACCAAAATTAAATTCTCTAATTTCTGACAGGATGCTTTAGCTAAAATACTTCAATTCCCCTTCCAGCCTGAAAAGTTGAACTCAGAATTCCCTATAAAGCTGTACTCATCACTTCCATAAAACCACAGAAATTCTTATTTTCTGTTAGAGAGATACTATTTTATAAGTTAGAAATTCAGAGCTTTCACTTAGAACTGTCTGAAAAATTTTTCTAATCACATTCTGATATACATTCTTTCTTGACAATTGAAGCTGTATATAACACAAAATCCATTTAAATAGACATTTCTTGGAAGTAGGAAATACCTGTGGAGTTATATCAGCTCTGGAAGACACAGAGATAAAATCCATTCAAAATAGAAAGCAGAGAGATAAATCATCTTAGGAAGAACAAGTAAACAAAATTATATTTGAAATTCCCAGTTGTAAAATTACTGGGTTTTACTGCCTCGTCAAAGGAAAAAAAAAAAAAACAAAAAACAAAAAACAATAAATGTGAGACACCTGTGCCCACAGAGAGTGATATTTTTTGATCAGTAGGCTAACATTCCCTCCTTTCTTTTGTTCCATTTCCTGTTTAGCTCAAGATGGGACAGGGAGGAAATGTTCTGGTAAATAAAACAAAAGGGGAACATTATTTGTAAAATATTTACAAACATGTGTTACATTTATTTTTCCCTCTGTCTGCATTTTATATATATATATATTATCACCGTGTAAAAAAAGCCTTCTTGACTTCTGTGAATGAAAGTAGGAAGATGATTGCAGAGTCCTTTTATGAATCACAAAGAGCTTAGTTTCCTACACTGTGACCTGCAGGCAGAGAAGAAACTACTGTGCTTCTGGGAGTGCTGGATCCTCCTTGTCATTTCAGGATCGTTGTGGAATAAGTTGAACCTCTCTGCTTCTCACCCTGGCTTTTGACTGAAAGTGAATTTTGTGCTATCACAGTCCAGTGCCCAGATCCCCAAGTGTGACGATATTGGAACCACGACTTTAATTTTTACCTTGTCTTTAGTTTGCAAGTACCAAAATTCTACAGAAACAGCTTATACCTTGATAATTTAGGAACAAAGACATGCAGTCATGCACAATATCCTTCCAGATCAGTCTGTTTGAAGTCAAACTGGTGTGGGACCTCCAAATGAGCTTATAAAGACCTGTTCAGATTTTTTCACCCCATATAACGAAATTGCAGGCCATGCTGCTAAGAATGCACCTTTTTCTGCACACTTAAGTGTTTAACACAAGCTGCTTCAACATAGCTTAATGCCTTCTTATTATGCTGCTAATAGGCACTTTGACAAAACTGAGTCTATAGGCAAGTTTAAAAGTGCAAGGAAAAAAGAAAATTTCTGTTTCTCAACTTATTTGTGTGCAACAGTTTTTCTAACAAAATATTTTCAGATATTGAGACTGATCATATCTGAGGTTGGAAGGAGAGATGAAATGGCACTGAAATGTTTGATAGACATGTTTGTTTGGCTAAGCCGTCCTAGCAGGCAAAATTTTTCTGTGTTGGACACTTTTGGTTAAATTTGTTTGTTGTATTCTTTTTTAAGCCAGCCTTTACTTAGGATGCAGCAGGAATTTGAAGGAAGTAATTTTCTTCAGGCTGCAGCTGAAGTTTTTTAAGCAGAGCCCTCTTGGGCCAATTTTCAGGGTATTTTCTTTGACCAAAGATTCCTGTCAAAAGTCAAAACAATCAGTTTTAGATCTATTCTTGAGTATAAGATCTTTAATAGTCCTTTTAATTCTGAGGAAGGAAAAGGAAATAACAACTAAAGATAAAGATTTGAGAGAAGGATAATTAAATGAGAAAAAGTAGTAGTTGAATAATTGGAATTTCTTTTGATTTTTCTCTTCAGAAGCCCATTCTTCTTGATGCAGCTTGGCATCTATATCTTATTTATATGGTCTGATACTGTTCAGGCTATTTTTATCTTTATGTGTCATTAAATATGGGTAGATTTGTACAGCTCAGTCTTCGCACACAAACAGGTTTGTGGGTTATATGCATAAATAAGTTGTTTGCTGGAGTTATCCAAATTATGAGTAATATTAGAACTATAATTCTGATTTATTTGATTAAAATTTCTTTTCATAACTTATTTTCCACTTCTGTGGCTGAAGTGGTTCAAACAAAAAAATACAGTGAAAATAGCAAGCAAAAGTTCGACAGAATCAAAAGAAACTTGGAGGCTTGCATTTTTTTGCTTTCTCTAGGAAAAAAATAAAATCAAATTGCTTGAATCTGTGTGGGAAAGGACACTGAAATGGATTTGGAATATGTGACCAGAGAAAGTGATTTTCAAAAATACCATCAGAAGTAGGCTAACTGGGAAATTTACCATGCTGTGTATGATTTGCTGGTACCTGTGTTAAGATTTAAATAAATCTGTTAAGGAAAATAGTAGGTAGCATTGGGTGGGAAAGGTTAAAGATAGAGATCAAAATTATAGCAAAATGGTAATGAAAAATCTTCAATTATTTTTATTCCTTTCACTTCTGTCTGGGCATATATTTCGATTTCCCAAGACTGTAACTTGCAGTTTTCAGTTCGACAGAAAATGCTTCTGTCCCAACTACTGCAGCAAGGTCTGTGCTTCTATTCTGACTCTGATTAGTTTATTGCTTCCCTCCAAGTTGAAATCCCTGTCTGTAAGTTGCAATATTCTCTATTCTTGAAAAGGCTTTTAAATGAGGAAAAAAAACCAAAAAAACAAAAAAACAACTTTACCCAATTTTAATACTGCAAAAGGCATAGTAAGGTATTTTGAAATAATGTTAGCCAGTGAGTCCAGTAAGCACAAGCCATTAAAGCAGGACTCATATTTATCCTAAAGATTAAAAAAAGACAATACAATTTCTAAATCGGTTCATTAAATTATGTATGCTTTTTACAGAGATAGGGCTATGAATGTAAATATGTCATAGCATTTGTAATATTCTGTTGATATTATTTATTCCAAATTTTTCTCTTTATTTTAAATATTTTTTTTCCATTCTACTTGATACAATCATTAACTTTTGACAAATATTCAGTTAAAGCTAGGCACATATATCCATCACTTGGTTAATTTTTACTTGTAAAGCCAGAAACAGTCTGGAGTTGAGAGTTTCTCTTTGTTACCTTGGAAACAAATGGAGGTTTGACTTCAAGAAGATCCACACTTGAAATGAGGGGTGGAGCTTTGATGTTGTGGTTCTTGTTATGATGCAGAAAGGGAAGGCAGTTCTTGAAGGGATTCTGGCATCTTGCACTTTCAAGGATATGGAATTTACTTAATGTAATAGCAACCAGGTAGTTTCATGTAGTAGGATGAAAGGGAAATGAGAAAATGGCACTTGCATCAAGTCATTCGCTTTCAGCTTCTGATGCTGGGTTGGGTAGTTTGTCCTCCTGCAAAGGTGCCTAGACAAAACAGGATAATTGTTGCTGTCAATTTATTTATCTTTGAAATAAAGATATACTACCAGCAATTTGCAGTAAAGCATTTTTGCTTACACAAATAACTTATTTACAATTTTCCAATCAGTTAATAAATTGAGTTAAGTAAAGTTTCTGATGTTTTAGGGAGTGTCTAGTAGGTAATTTTTTGTTCTTGCTGAGGGAAGTTTTGAAATTTGACCAAGAAACCCTCTCTATTAAATCATTTGGATAAGAAGATATTTTGACTTGTAGTTTGGATAATGACGATATTGAAATGAGGTACATTATTTAGGATCTTGTAGTTTAGTTTCTACAGTTATCTTTTGCTTATGTAGTGTGAACAAAAATATTGATATATATCATCAAGACAATTTCAAAATAGAAAAAAATAAGTTGTGGAATATTACTACTTTGTTGAATTTTACACAATAGAATGAGATAAAGGGCCTCTGGGATTTGCAGGGATTTGAATTAATTTTCTCTATACTCTTGCTGTGGTGAGAACTATTAATATACTCATTTTACAGTAAATGTAATTAGGCTTTCATTCCAATATTGTTAATACCTGATCTGTGTGCTACTGGGTGACCCAGGAGTGCTAATTTCATCCGAATGAGAAATGGACACACAATTTTATTTCTGGCAAATTAACCAGAACACATATACAGAGTTTATGTTGACCTCTCACTTTTATGCTGTTTTTTGCTGGGCAGCAGTGGACAGACAGCATTTGAGCAGTCTCAAGCTTGCCAGTGTAAAGCTAATTCACCAAAAAAGCTCTGCTTGCAGTCCTTTGAATCAGCAGCTGGTGTTTGCACATGATCAATGGTTTGAATCATGAATCCATGGTGGTTTTGATCTAACAAGGTATTTCAAAGCTGGATTTGCATTAGTATCAAATTCCATAATTAGGCATAGCTTTTGGCAACCAGTTAATATTTTGGGGAATTCTGTAGGAATAGAAAGAAATAGGGAAGACTAATACCCTGGTTCAGTTTTGTGTCTCTAAACATTGGTTCAACAACACTTGTGAGCATGGGTTCTACTAAGCATGTGAATAGTGCTGAAGCAAAAGTTACCCTGAGCCAAATAGTACAAATTTACTCACAGCTGTGTGATTGATGAATAGTAATTGATTGGATAATTTTGGATTGATTTTTCTCTTGTTATCCTCTTTCCTATACTTTCTGATGACCTTGTTTGATTTTATTAAGTGGAATTAAATAAAATTTAGCATGTTCTTGGCATAATGCACATTTGAGTAATAGATAATTTCCCTAAAATTTGTATTCAATGTAAAAATGTATATTATCAGGAAGAGCATTGAAAAAAGGAAAAGAAAACACAATAAGGTAAACATCAGCAATATTTAAATAAACATGATCAAGACTGTAGTAATTAGGTACACCTTGGATTTTTCTCCTTTATTAATATCTTCTCTCCTATGTGAAATTTCTCTCCTTTATTAATATCTTCTCTCCTATAATAATAAATTATTATCTTTGAAATCTGCTGATTCTGCAAACCTTTGTTTGTCAAAGTATATTGTATGTTTTTTGATTGTTTTTTGTATAACTAGCAAGCTGTTCACAGGAATTTATACAATCAGTTCCTAATTTATTTTCACTTTTTATTCTTTCTTCTCCATATTCCAGTTTCACTTAGGGTGGGTAATGAAAACAGCCTGCTGTCTGTTTCAGTTAGTTCAAGCTGTAGTCCCCAGCCAGGGTAATTTCATGGTTTACACATATTAGCACAGCATTGGCATGCTTGGGTTTCCATTCCAGCAGAAACAAGAAAACCAAATAAGTAAGCTGTTTCAACTGATTTCCTCTGTAAAAAACATCATTACAGCATTACCTCCGAGATAAATCTGTGCATTAAATAAAACCAAACATGTTTCCTCCAGCCAAACCCAAACCGCCACCAAATAATAGTGGGACTCAATGATGTGAAATGGTTTTATTTTAGTTTGGGGTGGTTTTTTTGGTTTGCTTGTTTTTGTTTTGGGCTTTTTTTTTTTTTTTTTTTTTTTTTTTTCTGTGGGTATGGCTTTATATTCTATTTTAAGGAATAAACGTTGCAGCTTTCTTGTCTCATTCCGAACTCTATTGCTAATAAATAGGTGGCTGCTAATTTCGCAGTAATTTTGTTCAAGAAACTTACTGCCCGTGAAAGGGGTGTTTCAGGACAGTGTGCTCCTCAGCCTCATGCGTGGCAGGAGCTCAGCGCCTCCTCTCTCACGCATCTCAGGCGCTGAGGCTCCATCTCCTGTGTGCATGTGCTGTGATGGCAGCAGCTCTCCCCCTCTCCTGCCTGAGCCTGGCTGTGAGCAATCCATGTAGCCCGCCACTGCAGAGCCCTCACTGCATTCCTCCCTCTCACCAGCTGGAGCAGATCCAGAAGATTATCACATTTTGGGGATACAGAGAGCTGGGGAGACTTTGTCTCCCTTCTGCTGGTAGTCGCTCTTCCAGGACACTTTGAAGTACTGCTGGCTGAGGATTGCTGTTGAGCCCATTCTACCAAATGTAGTGTGCTTGCAATCGATCTGAATTAGCAGTTCAGGCATTTGCTTCTTGCAATTTCCGGATTGTAAGGAGTAACTGCAGAGCAGTGAAATTGTCCGAGAACTTTTATAAACCTGCTTCTTTCTCTGCACAATATGGCCAGATTAATAGGATGATTCAGGACATGTGGGTCTTTTCTGCTCCAGGGAAGCTGGCAGGATAGTCAGACACATACAGTAGATAGATATACTATCATATGGTCATTTTAAAGAGTGGTGTGGGCTTTTTTTTCTGATTAGATACAAACTTTGACCCTTTAACTACTACTGATTAACTTAACAGAGTATGTTCTATTGATCTACTTACATCTGAGCTCATTAAGCACATAAAACGAACCACAAGCAGAGTAAAATATGGCATTATCAAAACTAACACAGAGATCACATTATTATAAGCCTAATACTGCTGTTTATCTAGTTCACTGGAAGGAGAAGCACTCTGGATGCCTTCTAGCACTCATTCTAGCATCTTCTGCACTGTTTTATCTCCTGTCCCACACATAGTTCTGATAAATGAAAACACAGTTCATTTCTTCTCGGCCAATGAACATGTTCACAGAAATGCTCAAGTGCTGTACCAGAATTAAATGGCAAAAGCACTTGTGAAAGTGCCCAGAATGTGTGGTGTTATATGCAAAAAACGCCAGGGCTCTTGTGGCAAAACATTCATTTTAAAAAGTGCTTTTACACAGGCTTTCCTGTTGGATTAGAATAAAACACAATGGCTTTGTTTATGGTCATAGTCATTAATCCAATTTAAGAGGTGGGAACATCCCACACAAGGGATGGTTTAGTTTAGATAATTCCCGTACAAAGCTGGATGCATTTTTTCCCATTCATTTTCCTTCATATTTCCAGCTATTTATTGGCTTAGCTGCTCCTGGCAAACTGCGGGATAATTCCTCTACGTTAGGTGACGCTATATTATCTCCAACTGTTATGAGGACATTCAGCATTTAGCATAGAAAAGAGATGAATGAGGTAATTTATTTCTTTCTTTCTGTTTATTTTTTTCTTTCTTGCTCTCTTTTTCTTTTTTCTCTTTCCTTCGCTCTCTTTTTTTCACTCATTCTTTTGTCTCTCTTTCTCTCTCTTTTGTTTCTCTGTCTTTCTCTTTTTCTTTCCTGTTTGCTTGCACTTGCTTCCTTACTTTCTTGGTTTTCTGCTTTTCTCACTTCCTTGCTTTCCTTGCTTTTTTGCTTTCTTCCTTTCTCTCCTTCCTTCTTTTAGTGGTAGCCCTAAATAAAAGGAATACTAAAAAAAAAAGTATCAAAAGCAGATAAACAAGATTCTCTCTTCAAATAAGATGTCTCTTGGCTGTTTTACGTGTAAACTGTGCAGAGTTTATCTTATTTTTTAACATCATCTTAATAACCTTAAGAATTCTGAAAGCCTACCTAATATTTTCCAATTAGTTACATAACTGTCTAAGGACAAGTTGGTGCTTCATCTGAAGAGTTCTGTATATGTATAGATATTAATATCAGCAATATTTCTTTCCCTAATGGTTTGTTTCATAATGATTCATTATTTTTTTAATATTTTATGTATGTAAATATTTGTATAGTGCATAAATGTCTTTTATAATTTACATATTTTATCATTTATATATGCCATTATAAACCATCTATTCATATTAGTTTATTATATCCTTCCACAATTAAAATAGCTTAAAACCATACATTTGTTGTTATGCATTGACTAAGGTTTAGAAAAAGAGACTAAAAAATACTACTGATACCAAATATGATTCATTGTTGACTACAGAATTCATCTATTGAAACATTTGATGTTTTCATTCAGGTTTTCACTGATCATATAAAGTTATAGATGGAGATGAACAAATAATGGAAATGATACTTCCTCTGTGGTTTAGTTATACCTTCAGGAATAATATTATTTTCTTTAGATGGATGTGCTTAGATTCAAAGCCACAGATCCACTGTAGTCCTGGTTTTCAGGCTGCAGTGATTACACGGAAAAAGTGTTCTGTGTTTGCAGGATAGGAAGATTTTGGGGGAAAAGTTGAATGGGTTCCACAATGTGAGCCAACTAGCCACATCTTCTCATAGGAATACATAAGCAAGCCAAAACTGGTAGTGGAAGTCTGTAAGAAGCTTACTTGCTTCATGATGTGGAGGGAGGAATTTATATCTTCTACATTCAGATTCTGGGGGCCTGGCACAATGTCCTTATCCTAAGGTTTTGTGCAGAGTTATGGAGATTTCTGAACAGATTATTGCAAACACCAAACAAAACAATGACAGTTGCACTGCCCATTTAGCTACAGTTCTTCAATTTAGAAGAATTTTACCCACTTTCTTAGACTAATTTGTTGTTTAAGGAAAATCCTGAGCAAGGACATGGTTGGGCAAGTTACAGAACTTGACCATTAGCCCTGTCTGCCTTGCTTTTTCTGTCTCTGCTTGTTGTGTACCCAAATCACTTGAGTATCAAAAATTTTGATGAATTAGGTCATATTTACAAAGCACTATTTACAAAGTTGGAAGGCAGTGAACAATTATTAAGCATTATAACTTTACTTTTCATTAGAGTGTGATACTTGCTGTAAAGCAACGAATGCAATTTAAAGTTTCCATCAAAGACTACAAAGGACATGTGCTCCTTTTTGCTTTGAAAATATAATTATCATGTGTTAATATAGTCTAGGAAGTAGGCTATCTTCACATGCACAGACTCTTCTGAAAAATGATGGAGGAAGCTAGAAGACCTAATTTCCTGTTTGGATTACTCTGGGATGTATATACTATAACAATGGGGAAATGTAAGTGGTTGCTGATGAAATATGAAAGAAAATGTCTTTGTGCTTTAATTCTGCCTCTAGATTTACTCAATTTTTATGCACCTTTTGAGAATATATTTCTTATTCTATGAAGTGAAAAGTAAGTATAATAACAAGACGAAAGCAGAAAGAAACAGAAAGACTTTTTAAAACTTCTTTAGGGGACTGACCCTATTTTAGTCCTACAGTTCTAGAATCTGTAGCACAATAGTCACGGTCTGTCTCTCTTGTACTCCTAGATATCATTATAGTATTAAGAACTATGGGTGTAATAGTAAATAATATTTCTTGCTCATGCAGCTGGTACCAGTAGCAAAACCAAGTAGCAATAAAGACCCAAGAAATGTGTATATGTGAGAAAGTCAAAAGGCATACTTGCAGATGGTAATAAAGAGGGCAATTTCCATTATATACATATATGCCAATAGCACTATGCACCTGATGCTGGAGCTTCTTCCCAAACAAACTTTAATTTTGATATCCAATGTTTGGATGGTAAAGGTCTATTTGACATTTTTTACAAGACAGCAGCTGAATGCCGTGTTGGAGCTCTGAAACCTGATGATTGTAGTTTATTATAGCTGAGTGGACAGGGATTAGCACTTTTATGAACAGTGATACTGATCAACGATTCCAATTCAATTATCTGTACCTTCGGGGGAAAAAATCATAAATAAAGATAGAATACATTTTAATGGCTTTATTTCATGTTTGTAGATCACTGCAAGCCTGTTAAAAACTCCACAAACCTACAAGACCCTTCAAATCTAAAGTATACTACCAGATTACGTATGCTAATGCCTTCCTTCTCCTGAATGAGTTATTTAGACAGGAGCACTCTGAAGACAATATATTACTTAGTAGGTGTAGAAGTACTGTGCAGAAGTAACAGCTTGTGCTGTTGCGTACCTTCGTTCATACATTTTTTTCCCCCACAAGGTTTTATAGCAAGTATGTGACTATTTCAGAGAACCACCAAATCACAGAATGGTCATGGTTGGAAGGGATGTTGTCAGGTGCACCAATGCTCCTTCTTGAGCAGAGCTGTCTAGATTCAGTTGCCCAGGAACATTTCCAGATGGCTTTTGGAAATATTGAAGGATGGAAACACCACAACCTCCCTGGACAGCCTGTGACCAGTCAATATCACAGTAAGAAGCCTTTCCTAGTGTTCAAAGGGAACCTCCAATGTTTCAGTTTGAGCCCACTGTTTCTGATTTTTCACCACTAAAAAGGGCCTGACTCTGTCCCCTTTGTATCTTTACTCCAGGAATTTATACAGTAACATGGTCTCCCTCTTTCTGCTGACTAAACAGTCCCAGGTGTCTCAGCTACACCTCAGAAGAGATGCTCCAGTCCTTCAGTCATCTTAGTGACCCTTTGTTGTATTCTTCTTGTACTGAGGAGACCAGAACTGGGCATAGCACAGTTTGATCTCAGTGTTTTGTTTCTTGCAGCTTTTGGTAATTTAAGAACATTGTTAAAAAAAAAAAAACAACTTTGACAGTAGTCAAGATAAAGCTTCTTTATGTTTGGAGGCTTGTTGCAGCTATCTATCTTTAATAAAAACATTTGCCGTGTTTGTAGCATTTGAATACCATAAGGACAATTATATTGATTCTGCTAGCAAAACATGGGAGCGCATTGTATCATTGATTTTGTATGTAATAAGGTTATAATGGATAATTGAAAGGAGAATTTAGCCCATTTCTTCTGAAACTTAATTTTCTTCCTCCCAAGCCTGCCTAGGCAGACCAGCTGGCTCCAGGCAGGACCTATTTAAGTGCAGAAATAGTGTTAAGTCACCTTAATGTGACAAATGGCAAAAAACACTTTGTAAAAATTTCATTCAGAAACAAAAGAGTGAATTGTTGAGTGAGCTTGTGGAATAGATAGGTCACAAGTAGATTTTTATTTCGTCTCCAAAGAATTAAAAACCAAGTTGGGGATCTGGGAAAAGAAGAGAAAAAAAAGCACAAAGATGGTCTAGTAAAAACTGCCCAAATTACTGTAATTTTGGTGTTAATTAGTGTAAAAAACTAAATTTTGTTTTGATTCAAGTAAATCTTATGCCACCACTGTTGGTGGTAGCTTTTGGCTACTCTCTGACAAGATGCTTTTTCCTCATCCTTCTTTAGATGTCTTGAAGAGTGGACGCCACTGAACTAATGCACTTACTTTCTTAGTGACAGCTGCCAAGGTGCTGTCAAAGCCAGCTGTCTTATTATTCCTCTTTCATTACATTTTCTTGTTTTTCCTTGTACATGGGAGAAGAACCATATTAAAGAATTCCCTGTGACTTGGTTATAATTGCACCCTCTGTTAGTAATTGCTCATCCATTCAAAAGCTTTGCTGCAATATTTTGAAACAAATTGACATCATTCTAGTTCTGCAGTTAATCTGCTATTCAGAGAGGCATAGCAGGGGATGCCTTATTGCTGTACTTTCTATGCATGGGTACTTTGGAAAGAAAATTAGCTTTGGAGACACTGTTTGAACATTTTAATGAAACCATTATACCTAGAAGACTGTAATTTCTAGATTTCAGTCTGATACCAACTACCCCTGCTTATAGAATATTGTCATGCTCTGGTTGTGCATGTCTTGATTTTGTGTTTCATATTGTACATATTTTACTTCAGTATGCATAGGAAGCTTGACATTTTATTATGTGAAGTGATAGAAATGCATGAAGAGATTTAACTGTCATACTGTCAACTTATATGGATGCCCTAATGGAGATACAGTATGCAAAGCAAACTCTCTGGAATGTTATGGTCAGGCTTTTGTAGAATGGCTTTCTTTGATGTTGTAGCATGTTATAAAAATAATGTAAATCACTAAACTGAAAGACCAAAAAGATATCTACTGTCTCCTTCCTAACAGAAGATCCTGTTCCTCTCCCAAATGTAACCCTTCACACGGAAATTATAAAGTGCTAGTCTGAAACACAGTGCAGCAACATATGCAAGCAGCATTAAGAAACAGGAAATGTTTGTCTACATATTAGTATTTAGAAGCAATAACTATCGTTGACAAAAAACCAAATTTGACATGAATTTTAACATTGCCTGACTGTGAAGAGTGAGAGAAGTACTGACAAATGAATACGAATGATAATTTTTCCAGACAGCACGTAAGCAGCATTTTGACAGTTAAGGATAGCCACTATTTAAAAAAGCATTTTCTGCCAAATCTTGATTTGCAAGTGAATGCAGTTTGAAATTTAATATTTCCCTGCTTGCACTTTTGTCTTCTGAGCTAATGTCATATTGTCAAGGCTGCAAAAATTAAATTTTTTTTTCACAGTGAATTTTTGGTTGTTTTTGTTTTATTTTGCTTTGATTTTTTTTCCTCATGCGTTTCCTCATGTGTTTTTTTTCCCCATTGTGTTTGTAACCACTATTTTCACTTTCGTGAAAAAATTTCTTCTTTCATGACCTAAGAAAATAGTGAAGGAAATGTACTATATGTCAGGATTATGGACATTTTCTTCCCTCAGTTCTATCACCTGAGGGCAAAATATCAAGAAACTCAAGGAAATTTTGAAGTGTTTCCAAAAGCAAAGTGCTGTATCACATAGCAGCAATAAAATCTCATCCCTTCTTTTTCTGGTTATACATCAAAACATACCGCTTTCACAGTATGTCTTTGCCATTCTGAGAGTCAATATAAATTTTGTAACGTAGTATTTCATTTTTGAAAACAAGAATTATCTGTCCACTGTATTTAGCCTTAGACCTGCACAAAAATTAGTAGACTGATGATGGTGCCAAGGTGAATATTTAATCTGTTATTCTCAAAACTGAAATGAGACTTTTGTATCCTGTATTTTATTCTTCTTCTTAACTCTTCCATTGTTAGTATGGTTTTGGCGGCCACTGGTTAATATTTACTGCTATCATTTTCAAAATAGCAGTAGATATTAATTAGTATTTCATCAGGAGTTTTTTGTGGATAATTTCATGAAAAAGTTTACATTTTAGGCTGTTCTTCTACAGGACCAAGTAGATAGAGAGCTAATAACTTACATGGAGAGCTACATAATGATTTCTGTCCTAAAAAAATGAGGCCAATTTTCATTAATAACAATTGATTTTTAGCCAATTTATTATTACTATAATGTAGCCAATCTTCTAAAAGATGTATCATTTTAATCAATATTATTCAATATATCAGTGTTTGCATTTATTTTCTGGGCCATTCTTCTGGAAAACCTGTTCTAGTGATGTTTATGCAGCTCTGGAAGGGTCTGTCTTTTCCAATACGCAGAATTACTGGATTTCATTCAATTGTTTGTAAATGTAGAATTAATTTTTAACTTTTTCATAATTGCTCCTGAGAAAACAGATAAGAAACCATCCATTTTTGAAAATCATATCTATAATTTGTATAATTGCCTTATATTTAAAAATCTTTGTTTAGCTATAAGACTGTTAAAAGAAGAATGGCACTTAGACATTTCCTTAACTTGTTTTCATTTTTAAAATTTGCAATGAGCACAAATCTTCCTGCAATGAAATAAGCGTATGCCATAACTGAAAAATTCACTCAGAGGGCTCTTCCAGTTTTCCAGTTTATATCTGCATATCTGAATTTATAATACATTTCTTTAGGCGTGACTGATTTGAACTGTAGCTCCACTAGAAATTAATGCAGATTACCTATATGTGCCCCTGATATCTCGCTACTCGGAAAAACCATTTTAACTAGTAAAAGCATTGAAGGAGTAGAGGGATAAGGGGAAAGCCTCCAGCATAGCACTGAAACTTTAATTTGTTCTGTTAAAAAAGACACAATTATTAAGACATAAACCCAAGACTACTCCGAGAATATTGACTATAGAGTCAACTAATTTAACCTTGTTGCGGGCATGTAATTAGTATTGATAGAAACAACTTAGAACTCTACTTATTTCACTTTTTATAGTTTCCAGCAAACTGTTCTGTTTTGGATGTTAGCTTAGTTAAGGCAGTATGACTTGAAATTATCGTATTTATAGCTCACCACAATGGTCGTCAGGTTGACTGTCTAGCTCTGTATTTAAAATATATCTGATAAAAATTGCTTACAATATTTCACTATTACTAAACATGGCTTTATATTTCCTAAGTATGTCTGAAATAAATGACTTTAAAGTTAGTTGTTAATTTGCTAGAAATTTTATGTGTTTTACATTTGGAAGAATTTGGTCTTCTCTGTGTTAGTATGTTTTCCCACACGTCTTAATTACAGAATATGAATTCTATTTTCTTATTACTGGAGTGTTTATATGAAATATTGAAGAAAAAAAAGGCATAGTTGGAGGATATACAATATTTTTTCAGCATTTTAACAGGAGTTTATCCTTAATATATCTTCAATAAAATCTTAAAATATTCCTCCAGAAAAATATGCCATGAAGTGACTAGGGCAGGTAACTGTTGGGGCTTACTTAGGTGATGCATCTTAATTGGCCTTTGCCAAAATAAAGCTTTTAATTTGCTTCTCCTAACATTGGAAGGCAGCTCCAAGCATACCTCTACCTCTTTCCATTGTGGAAGTAAAACAGATGCTTCCTGAACTGCTGCATATTTATGATTCCTATTAATTCTGGAGCTACACAGGAACTCTGAAAAGAAAGCCCAAAATCTTTACCACAATCTTGAGGCAACTGTATATGTTATATTTTCCCATGCTGTCTGTCTTGTATATCAGGATGCTTTCTGCAAATATTAAAAACCCTTCCCTTTTAACACTCCTCTGAAACAGAGAGGTTTGTATCCATATATACATGCATACATATATATACACACATGTGGTTGGGATGGCCTGATCAGAGAGAGAAAGCCAGATAAACTTTCTCAGGCATTGTTCTGGGAAAAGCTGTGAGAAGCTCAGAGAAAAAAATTAAAATAATTCTTATCTTAAGGCTTTGCAGCTGGCATTTTGAACAGTTGTTTTCTAATAAGATGGTTTACCAAAGGGTGGTTTCTTAATTACCCAGTGGTGATGGGGTGTTGATTAAAGGACCAGTCAGGTCCACCTGTGTTGGAACAGTGTATAAAAAGGAATGGGTTTCTAATAAATTGGATTATTAGCCTCTGATCACGTAAGGAGTATGTGTCGCCTATCCTTTCCGTTCCTGACTCAACGGTGACACAAACACACTCTAAAATAAAAGCTTCATAACACAAATTGCTTGTGATTCCAGAAAAGAAATGTACTTGTTTGTGAAAAGAAAGAGCAGAGAGGGAAGCTGTTTTCTATGCCCTCTGTAAATAGGCGCAGAAAATGACTTTAATTAGTGTAATGATCAGTATGGGCTCTTCACCGACAAGAGAATGCTTCCTGGCTCATCTTTGTTTATCTTCTCTGAAAATGGTAGCTCTGTGTTCTTCTTTAGCAGGCTAAACTGAGGTGGCCTATAAATCTTATAAATTCTATTTATCATTACCTTCTGGAAAGTAATGTCATAGTCTTACATAGAAGGGCTTTAAGATTAGGTAATTTCATTCCAGAAACAGATGGGACCCACAGGACTGGGTCTAGCACAGTACAAATCAAGTCTATCCAAAAAAGTGTGTGTGCTTTGGGTTATGGTATGTGGCAGTGTAAAATCAAATCTGCAATTCCTTGAGAGTTATATCAATACTAACTTGAATTCAGCCTTTTACACATATAAAAAAATTTTGAGGGAAATATAAATTTTTACATGGGTACATTCTCTATTTTTATAAACAGTATATTCATAACTATCCATGCAAATATTTTAGTGGGTAACATATTTCTGATATTCAATCAGATGTACAAAATCCTTGCTGATTAAACCTAAGACCATTCAGAATATTTTAAAAGCTTCTCAGATCAACAGACACAAAAAATCCATGATATTATGAATCAAATAGAGTCATGTGCTTTTAGTATGCCTGTGAGCATTCTGAATGATGAGAAAACAGTCTTTTCTCTTTCCTTAATAACTTAATATACTTATAACCCAATACTTATACCTTAATATTGATGATATTTCTACCTACTCCTGGACAATTTTGGGCCAATATGAAGGTAAAATATTGCACAGTGTTTTATGCTATGCAGAATTTTCTTGAGAATACAGAAGAGTTCTCAAATTCTTTCTTGGGAAGATTTTTTTCTTTTCTTCCCTACACAATACTTTTAAATATTTGACTGTTAGTATTAGGGCTGTTTGAACAGCCATAATTCAACAATTAATTACTAATTACTGCACTTAGATTTGCCAGTGAGGTGATTGAGCATAAATTACATAATCATATTATTTGTCTATGAGGAGAAAGCAGGGCTGTGGCCAGATTTACTGGCAAATTTATGAACTAAGATATGACATTGTGGGAAAAATGGGAAATGTAGTCTGCACTGTCACTATAAAAATAATTTTGCGAATCTCCACACAGAGAGTGTGCAGTAATGAATAGTGAAAGATAGCTGACATCATTTAACAGGTAGCATCTAAGGGTGCAACACAGCAATAAGGATTTCTGCTGTAATGCCTGCAAGGAGAGCCCTGTGATTGGTATTGAGTAGTGCAATTGATTTTTCATCTGGAGCAAGCTGTCTAGAGTTCACATATTGCTGAAATTAAGGCAAGGCTTCTCTTGTTGACTAGATTAGGGGGAAAGCAGTTGGGAAGAATAATGAGAATAAATGCTATAGCTGAGCATCAGTAACATCATAAATAATGTAATCAATAAATGACAGCATCAGATGAAGACCACTTGAGACACCAGAAGTTGAGATACTAATTTGGTGGTTGGAAGGTATGGAGGAACACTCTCAAAGGCAAAAGGGATAGCAAAGGTAGATCCAAAACTGTCTACCGCTAAAAGAGGGGTACAAATAATGCCACGCTCCAGCTCAAGTTGAAAAAGATGCTTCCATAGATATCACATACATGTATATGTATATCTGGCAGATACAGAGTCCTAGAGAAATTATTATATAAATAATAGCAGGTAAAACTCTGAAATGAAAAACCTGTTAACATTCAACTTGTAGATATGCACAGTATCTAATAACAATACTGATGGTAGTTAAGGTTCTGTGTGCAATTTATAAAAGCAATAGTGTTACTGGCATCACTGAAATCAATAGGAGATTGCCATTGACTATTAACATGAAGTTAACACTTGCAGACCGATTCTGTATTAAATCAATATGCATTTGGCAGTCAGGCCGCTTATATAAGCAGAAGTAGCAACCTGAACAAATGCAAAACCATAGTTCACTGGTAAACATAGAATCACAGAATGGTTTGTGTTGAAGGGACCTTAAAGACCTGCTATTTCCATATCCTCTACCATGGGCAAGGACCCCTTTCATCAGACCAGGTTGCTCAGAGCCCCATCAAACCCGGCCTTGAACAATTCCAGGGGTGAGACCTCTACAGTTTTTCCAGGCAAACTGTTCCAGTGCCTCAAATTAAAAAATTCTTAGTATCTACTCTAAACCTGCCACTCTCATTTTGAAGCTACATAAAAAGTCCCACCCCATCTCTCTTGTAGGCCCCCTTTAAGTACTAAAAGGCTGTGATAAGAGCTCCCTGAAGCCTTCTCTTCTCCAAACTGAAGAGTCCTAGCTCTCTCTCTATCTGCATAGGAGAGGTGCCCCAGCCAACATGCAAAACCAGAAGCAACTTTTTTGCCTCATACAAAGAAGCAAGCAAACATTCTAAAAAGAGCAGCATGTTTTAGTGGCAGGATGAATTTGACTTTGTTACTGAGAAAATGTGGTCTCAGATGACAATGAAGTGCAGTTGTCTAACCTTTACCCAGTTAAGAACTTGAACAACTTTATAGGTATGAGACAAATCAGTGTATAATTAGACACTAGATGTCATTCTGTTGTGATTTGGTAAGCCAGAGACAGATTCCATCATCACAGCTCAGTGAAAGTAGGACACAAATAGATAGGGCAAGACCTTCCTTATTTTCCTGGACTATGAACAGACTCAGAGATGATATGTGACAACTGTGTGATAACTTTCCCATGTGATAGCTGCTCCTGCAGAATTTTCTGCATTGCAGGTTCTGCATTGCCTACACAAGACCCTTGAAATACCCCACACTTCAGGTCTGTATTACTCCTATATATTGCTATGGGATGGTAATATTGCACTTTCTGGTGGAAATCTTACGCACTGTTCTTAAAAAACTCCAACATTATAGCTCTTTAAAAATGCTTGTTTTTTAAAAATGTGAATGATTAATATTTTGGAATGGGCAGATGATGATATGATTCAGAATGTGTACTAAATGATAATTGACAAGAGAAATGAGGAAGACCACAGGGAAGAAATAGAAGAATAAATGTCAAAAACAATGATGAGATTGTAGAATGTTAATACAAATGAAAAAAGGACAATTTTATCAAAAAGATGAAACATTATGTTCTGAAGTACTTAACTGAATGACAATCCTAGTAAAAGGAAAAACAGATTTATTAAAGAACTCCCAGCTTTAAAATTTGATTATTAATCAGATTAATCATCCTCTCCTATGCAACAAATATGAGAGCACAGCCAGGGCACATAATCCCTTCCTGCTGCATCTTCCTTCGGACTGCAGGTGTGGCTCATGGGGTCCGTGCAGCCCCTGCACACCCTGGAAGTCGGGGAGCAGAGAGGGCCCTGTGTGGGCTCAGCCCCTATCCATGGAGGGGGCAGAGGAGGTGCAGGAAGGTGGCTGCAGCAGATGGCTTCACTGACATTGGGGTGCTTGGAGGGGCGGTAGGCAGGGCACCCTTCCTCCTGTGCTGGTCTAGCAACGTGTAACCCGCAGAGAAAGCTCAGTCTTGTCTGGTGAGTTATAGATCCACACTTATGCTTAGGATCTGAACCTCATTTTCAAAGCAAAGGCATTTTGTGAGAAAGGCATTTTCCCAACAATCACGTTTTCTACACTGTTCACTTTAAGGAGTAGCTATTAGCCAAGATTGTTGCAAGTCATTTAGAAGGGAATGCGATTTTTGAAAAACTGTAATTCTCCACAGGGGAAAATAAAATTATTTTGTAAAATTCTTGCCCTATTCTGTTGTGTTGGGTATGATTTGTTACTAATCAGGGTCTACACTTGTTTATTCTTCGCTGATGTCCCTGGTTGGAGTGCACCCCCCAGCATCATTCTCATCTATTTTTCTCATGCAGCCTGTGAGAGCTGCCTGCAGGAGACATGTCAGAACTGTTAAGAAAACAAAAGAACTAAAGCTGGAGCTAGTATGAAATAATTCAGTAACTAGGCAGGTATGATACAATATTAAAATGAATGTACAAGAAGGATTCTGCTGAAGAACATCAAAAAAACCATTCTTTAGGTTAAAGACAGAAAACATGACACATAGGCATGCCATTGCTTATAACATCATTTTTAGGAGCTTTTGTTTGTTTGTTTGTTTGTTGCCTCCTGATGTAGTAGGGGAAGTAGCATCCCATTTAAAATATGGAAAAATTCTGGTAGAACTAAAAACTAGGATATATAATGAAATTTTTGAGGTGTTCTGAAGAATAGGATTTTGATATTTGCTTCCTTGTTCAGACATGAACACAGACAGAGGCTCGCACACACAATTTTATACTTCCTAATGGTGTAGCTCTGGGAAAACTGTTATTCAGACTAGACTCTTGGGTAATAGGAAAGAAAATGAGTATATACCACTATAAGTGAAAGTCAATTATCCTGAATTAGGGAATAAGAGAAGAAAAGATTATTTTTCCCCCTAGCCTTCCAAAGTCAATTCTTCCCTCTTAAGCATGCACTAATTTTTGGCAAAGATTTTCATGAGGTCTTTTAGAAAATCCTTGTGGCATAATGTTTTAGCCCTCTATTTGATTTGATTTCATTTGATTTTCTGTTTGATTTTCCTCTGTCAGGCTTTCTCTCTAAATAAAAGGGTCTGCAAGAAGTTTTCCCAGGCTAGTATACAGGTCATGATATTTTCAGGGTTTTTGTTTTTGTTACGCTTTTTTTTTTAATTTTCAAGGTTAATTCAAAGCCTAAAGGAAATGCAAAGATGCATCCACATGGTATTAAAGATTTACATATATACACAGAGACAGAGTAAAAATTATTTTGTCAAAATATCTGGTAATGAAGAAGCCATGTGGATTCATGTACTGCTACGTGATAATGTGCACTGGGCCAATATATAAAAAAAAAATTACAGAAATTATTTACGTACTAGTATGAATTTGAAATGGATATACACTGATATGCAAATAGGAATCTAAGCCAGCTGATTGGCTTGAAGCTAAAGAAACTAATTTGTTATTCATGGTGCTTTGGCATTATATTTACATAAGCTTAATTTTAAGCACTTAGCAAACATTTCAGTTTTTTACAAATACTTCTGCATAGGTTTTTACTGGGATGAAATTTTCTTCATAGTAGCTTGTAGGGTAGGGTGTTATGTTTTGAACTTGTGAGTAAGATGGTGTTGATAACACATTGTAAAGCTTTACTTTATGTATTCAACTGTCTTTATCTCATCCCAGGAGATTTCTCACTTTTACCCACTGATTCCCTTCTCCATCCCACTGCGGGAAGCAAGAAAGTGGCTGCACAGGGTTTGGAGACCTACCAGGTTTACACCATGGAAACTTTGTAAATAGTTTGTGGTATTTACTAGGTTGGTAGAACTAAATAAACTAAAGCAGTATTTCAAAATAAGTTCAGCATTACTGAGTTGTAAACAATGTAGTCAAGACGCTCAAGTCTGCTTCTAAGTGGCAAAGAGAACAATGATCTTATTATTTATTATTAACAGATAAGTAAAAAAATGAGTTCTTCCTCACACTTCTGTGCTACTAATTTTTAAAATACACGTGCAAAAATCTCATTTTAACAGAATTATCTTTCCTTTGACACCTTAAATTTCACTATCTTGTTGTAATAACTTGGTAATTTGAGTGTGTTTCAGCATTTGTTCATACAAGTAGTTTGTCTTTCTGCCTGAACCATTTTTATATGCTCTGCATTAATTACAGTACCACAAATAACCTGATCTACAGCAAGTGAAAAAGAAATACAGGAGAACACTTAAAGCTTGAAATTACTTTTATTGTGGTTTTTTTTTTTTTTAAAGTGTGCTTTTTCAGTGGTGTTTTTGGAGTGTCTAAGTTTTGTGGTGTGGTGAAAAATCTGCAAATTCAATTAACACAAAGGGAATAAAAGGTGAAAAATTTAAGAATAGAAATCTGTTTAATTTTGGTTTTTTTCAGCTATAAATTAATGGTTGGCATATTGAGTTGATCTTAAAATGGACTACAGACTATTTTTATATCGTGCTGGCAGTATTACCAGTAGAGGTCTAGTATGCCTGGTGCAATATTATTCAGTGTTAAAGTGTGAGCAAATACTTGCATAACTGTGATATGAAGTTGGGGGTTTAGGTTTCTAACCATGCAGCAAATGCTATTGTGGTTAAAATGACAGCTTTTCCATGTTTGCAGATTTTTGCGATTGCTCTGTTCTCATCCATATGTAAATGTTATGAATGCCAGGCAGGATTAACTGAGAAGTGGGTCAGAACTGGATGGAAGCCCAATTACCTGATGCCTCCATGAAGTTAAGACGACAGAATCAAACCAGGAAAAGAGTTTTTCACCCAGAGGGTGGTTGGGAACTGGAACAGGATCCCCAGGGAAGTGGTCACAGCACCAGCCTGGTGGAGCTCAAGAAGTGTTTGGACAACACTCTCGGGTACATGGTGTGATTCTTGGGGTGTCCAGAGCAGAGCCAGAAGTTGGACTCAACGATTCTAATGGGTGTCCTCCATCTCAGCATATTCTATGATTCTATGAAACTCCATCATCAGATAAAATGCTCAACAGAATGTTTCACATTAATTTAATTGGTTAGGCTCTTTCTTTTATATTACTTTTTGGGTATAGTGTTAGTGATTTTTGATGAACAAGTATACCATATAAACACAGAGATTATTGATCAGGACTAGGTTTGCCAGGAAACTAATACACATAACTGACAGTGATAACTTGGATTATGGGCAGCATGCTGGAACAGAAGAAAAGCACTTCTGTTGAGGTGTGCTTCAGTAGATTTGGCAATGTATAACGTATTGCCTTAAGTAAGCTTTAAATCATTAGGAAAGCATCTAAATTAGTGCCTTGACTACAAGCAGCCCTAGTTATTTCATAGTTTCCACTGAATCACTTGATGCCTTCAACATTTGGGAATATGTCTCCTAATTACATGCCAAACTAGAAAATGTATTAATACTTTTTTAAAGGAGACTTGAGTTGACATTCTCACGTTCTAAAATAATCTGAAGCCCAGATTTTTTACTGATTTAAAATTATATTCATGTCACTGGATAAGACAGTTTAGACATAGCTAGTTTAAGATTTTTGATAACATGTACTATTTGATCTCATGGATCTCTCTCTCTCTGTTAGACATCTAATAAAAATATTTTCTTTTTCCATTATCTGATACCTGTAGCAGGCTCACTTTTGTATCAGGTAGCTAACAGTTTATTTTCAGCTCCAGGACACAGTGTGGGCAGGCATCCACATGCAGCAAATGCTGCGTGCACTCTTAAAGCAGGTACCCACTAGGTAAGATAGGGCTGTCCAGCTGAAAACTGCAGGAGCCTGATGAAGCTTTTGGTATCCTTGTTACCCCCCACATTTCTTTCCACTCTTTGCACTCAATGCACTAATCTATTTCTCAGAATTATCTCTCATGTGCCTCCAGCAAGCTGGATTGATTTTGAATGAGCTCATATGTCATCATCTCTCCCATTAACAGTGAGGACACCATTTTCTGAATCAGGCTGTGGCAGATGTAATCTACACAAGCTGCTTATCCCAAACTTTTCTAGGAAAAAACTTTGTTAAGGCACATGGAAAATGCCAGCACTCATGGCTTCACTGAAGGCAAACCATGTCTGACAAATTTGGTAGCCTTCTATGACAGGGTAGCAGTGTTGGTAGATGAAGGAAAAGAAACATATTTCATCCACTTGGACTTGCTCAAAGCATTTTATACTGTTCTGAGCAGCAGCCTTGTCTCTAAAGTTGGGGGACATGGGTTTGATGGCTGGACCAGTTGATATATAAGGAATTGGCTGGATGGTGGTACACACAGATTTGCAGTAAATGCCTCCATGTCCAAGTGGAACCAGGTGTTCCTCAGGGATCAGCACTGGGACCAGTGCTGTTTAACACCGAATTCTTAATAGTGTTTCAATTTCAGTGAGCTCTAGCATACGCACTTACTACGTTTCTTACTAGCCATACATCTCCCTCAAGGAAAGAAAAATTTTGATACAAAAATGAGGCTATAATGATAACCAATAAGGCATTAGAACTTAAGCTTTCTTCATCCCAGAGTTTTAGATTTATCATCAATAAATATATTATTTTGCATTATTTTGCTTATGTTCCTTAATGGCCCTCTTCACAGATTTGGAAACCATGGAGCCAGGTGCTTCCATATATTATTTCTCTTTTTAGTATTGTCATTCTGTAGAAAATTCAGAGTAGTATTCAAACTTATTGTTTTACCTGGAACACTACCACCATAATAACCCTGGAGGAATTAAATTCTTGAAATAATATTAGCTTACCAACTGGTAAAATATTGTCAGTTTTTGTGGAATATCAACCTTGTGTTTTGTAATTGTGTATATTGCCTATCTAACTTTTCTATACAAGTAGATAGCAAAAATATTCATAGTACAGGATTGGAATATTTAAAGTTTGTTTTGCATGTGGTAAATTATTTTATATGTATGAATAATTCTAAGATTTGTAGGTCTCTACATCAGTGTCAAAGTAGAAGGTGATAAGTCTGGCTACAGAACTACTGTAAAGAAGGATATCAGTAATACAAGACAAAGAATATGGAAAATGAGTGCATTTTTTAAAGCAGAAGTAGTAAGCCCATATGTCTTGTGAAAGAATAGATAGAGAGGAGAAAGGAAGTTGTGGGAGAAACATGGTATTGAAAAAGCTGCTTGATTTATCTGAATTTTATGATGTTTAGATTTTAACAGATTGCTTATGGTTGTCCAGAATGGGATCTGTGTCTTTTATGAGACTAGCAACACCATTTCATTTTCAGCACACAAAACAATTCCCACCTTCAAATTTAGATGGGTACATATGTTAATTCATAACCATTTAAGTATACAGCAGTAATGAGTTTCCTGCTAGGTTAATTTGTGTCATATTCAGTGTAAACACTTGATATCTGCTGATAATCATTGTATAAAAGCCTGAACAACAGCATGATATTTCTCAGGAAAATTCTGTAATTATCTGGAGAAAAGATGATCATTAACACCTTATTTGGTGTTTCCTTGAAGTAAGCAGAACACACGCTTAAAAAAAGAAGAAAATAAAAACAATTTGGGAACATGTCTGTTGCAATATAATTAATCATGTGCCAGAAAGAGTCTTTAATAACATGGTGTGAGCTGCCTGAGACAGCTGGCTGAGCATCTAGATTTCGTTGGCATTGCTTATTAATTTGACTGCACCATATAGTAAAAATATGGCAAAAAATATTTGCCATATATATTTGCCAATATTTTTAGACTTAAAAATTATTTCGAATAGATGTAAAACTTATCACCTAAATCTAGGTGAAAGCGCTTTGTAAAAATGTATTTGCGGTTTAAATGGCTGTACATGTTTTCTAGATTGTTTGCAGTGGATTGATGATACTCTGTTCAGACATGGATTTTCCCCATTGAATGTGGTGAACATTTTCCTATTGATTTTCACTGGAAAATACTAGACTTTCTAGCATGACTGCCCCTGTGGAGCACTTGACCAAAATCAATTAAATACTGTGAATTCAGTTAAAAGATTTTGTTGAGAATATTGGGGTTTTCTATCTTAACACAGTACTTTAAAACTGGATGGCACATAAAACATATTTGAGAGACTATTTCAGCAATGTTGTTATTGATATTTTGTTGTAAAATACTGTTGTTTACAGTGGATTGTTATTGTCTGTGAATGCAAGTAGGTAGTGAAAGACTGCAGTTGTCATTCTCCATTTGGTTTAAGGTAGAAAACCTGAACACAACTGTATTATGCCATTTATAGAGAACACCATAAAAAAGCCTTTAGTAATTCTTAAATAACCTTAAATGCCTGTAGTTGAAGGATTTAGTTTTAAATTTGCTTTTGAAGAATGTTAATGTAATTCTTGGTAGAAGGGCTTTCCCAAAATTTCTCAGCACACCATTTGTATTTTGTCATGCAGAAGTGAGAAAACTGTCATCCAGTCCCAGAGCAGAGAGTGAACATTTTTGAAGGAAATGAGAGGCAGGAAATTACTTGCTAGAAGAAAAGAAACAGAAGCCCATCATGGTTGAACAGACGGTGTATAGACAAGGGGAGAACAGGAAAAGGAAATTTAAAAAAATATATTAATTAAGGAACAGTTATTTGAATGTGATATTCCCAGCACTTAATCAGAAGTTGTAAATAATTTTATAAAGATGATAGCAAAATGATGATAATGGTCACTTTTAGTATCCAGGAAAGGTCTGGTGCTTTTGTTGATTACTTTCTCCATATAGAAATCCAAGAGATATTGGAGCATGTCAAAAAAGAATCATCCTCACCATCTGAAAGAAGAAAAGATAAAATCAGACCATAGAAACTACAATGTACTGTTTTTGTTGACAGCTCCTGACAAAGTCTTGGCCAGATTTTTCATGGACTGCTCTGCATGGCATGTCATCTGTGATGTTCTGCTTGGTGTACATTCTATGACTTCAGAACCAGTGATGTGCATGTCAAGTGTTATTTGGTATCTTGTCAGCAGCAAAAAAAAAAAAAACAAAAAACAGGCAGCATGTTGACAAAAGCATCCAGCATCCAGCACTGTGGGTAGACCTAGTTAAGGGCGTGAAAGTTTTAGAGCCCAAGGGACATTACTAATGTATTGACCTTTTTTCCTGAAATTGTGATTCTTTCTAGGGGTTATGTATCAAGGCTGGAAATCACTGAAAAGCTAGTGTAGCTAGTTGTATGAAAGAATGAGTATGTTGTTTAGGAGAATAGATGCACAGACACCTGTGAAATTGATAGCAGCAGCCGGAAGACTGACAGTAGAGTAGCACAAAGCATTTGGATTAGGGGCAGCTAAATCAAATTTCAGAAGCAAGGTGAAAGTAACATTCAGTAAAGACAAAAATATCAAGAGCAGCTGGCAGAAATTCCAATCTCCTTCCATTACCTACATAACCAGTGGAGTGACTCTTTGAACTCTTTTAGCTTGAAGATGAAGCCATTGACAAAAGTTTCTTAGATTATGAAAGAAAATGAGTGTGGCAAAAAAAAACACATGCATGTCATTTAAAGAATAGTTGAATGTCATTTAGGTGAGTGACTCATATGGAAAGCAAAGAAAATAAAAGTTTGAGTACTATAAAGCGTCTGAGTGTGAGTAGTTTCTTCTAAAATAAGACTTCAGTGGAAAAACTCATGGGATCGAGGTATGAGGAATACTTTCAGAGAAACAGTGCAAAAAGACAGTAGAAAGACAAAAGAATACATGTTACAGCACAGCAGATTCAGATGTATAGTTGTAGATAATGAGAAACCCCCCAATGCATTTAGAGGCTGTCATTGTCAGAAGGACAAAGAAAACAAACACACATCTGCCTGCTGTGTGGCAGTTATACTTCTCAGCTGATGGTGTTTGTTGCCTAACAAATTTTTTTGTTTGAGAATGGCCCACTGCTGGTGGATCCTTTGCAAATGCTCCACAGTGACATTGCAGGAGGAGTAGTTACAGCCTAGATTCCAGTGTTCCAGCCATATCCCATCAATATTCCAGTCATGAGCCCTATTGGGAATGACTGGTAGCTTCACACTTGGTAGTGTAGCTCTACTAGCATACAACGCCTTTGGGGCGGCTTGCTAAAAATTAGGAACAATTGCTACCTGACCTTAGGTGCCTACGGTGCAAAAAGGAATGTCTTAATAGTGAAACAGAGAATAAAACAGGTAACAAAGCTTATAAAAAGCCTCCTCCTTCATGGTTTTAGGGGAAAGTGTTTAGCTTCAATCCTGCTCACAGACAATTCTTTCAAGATCAACCTCAGGAATAGTGAGAACGTTGATTTGAATTGTATTGATCTCACATGAGTTTGGGGCTAGGTGTTACTCCTGATTTGTCTGTTTAAACACAGTTTCCAAATATTTCTAAATAAGCAGGCCTTCAACTCTGCCTCACAGCCTACTTAAAGCTATTTATCTTAACTAAATATACTGCTCACTATTTGGGCAGTGTAATTAAATTTGGTTTAGATATAGGGTATCATTATATCATAATTTTGAAGACTATCATATATTATAGCCACACAATTTTTAGTAAGAAGATGAAATTATGGAACTTGACATAGAAATAAATATCTAAACCAATAGAATTACAATAAAGTTCTTTCACATATATATATATATATATATAAATTACAGAAGTTGTCTGATCTTAAGTTACATGACAATATTTTTCTGGGCTTGTTTTAAACAAACATACAAGCAAAGAATAATTGGAAGTATATAGACATTTCAAACAATGTTTAAAAACTGTTTTTACCTCAAAATCAAGATTAAATTTTGTGGGAGAGTCAGGATGGTGTTTTCTCAGGTCATTTGAGGCATCTTGTCTGTCTTCAACAGCACAATCATATATAGCAGCCAGAGTAGATGGGCACTCTACCCTTTTTGGTTTCAGATTTAAGGCTAGAGGTATGTATGTGCTGTTCCACATAAGTATCTATAATTTAACAGAGGAGCTTTTGCTGTGAACTTTGCATTCTGCACCATCTGTCACTGCCTACTTTCCTGTTGCAGAAGATACAAAACCTTTTTTACTCTCCATGGATTTCCTAGAGATCTCTCACAGTCCTCAACACCTCTTCATCTGAATAGTGCCTGCTAGTAGTTTTCACTGAAATCACAACTAGATATAAGTCCAATGTAAGCATAATCCCAAGATTTTCCTTTCTAAATTTCTGACACTGTGGTTTAGGGAAGAATTCAACCTTTCCATTCACATCACCTTGTACAACAAAGTAAGTATGAAAACCAGATATTTTCATTGACTGGCAGGTAGGATATGGTGAAATGCATGATTTTAAATGTTATTGTTGTTGCTCTTTTATACATAGCTCTGAATTATTGCAACCACTGTAAAAAGGTAATGGGACACTAAGTAAAATATACATTCCACTTCCTAGGACATTCAGGCGGTTTCTAGTCCACAAACAAGCTCTACTTAAAAAGTAAAAAGCCTACCAATCAGCTAACAAACCCCACTTGGGAAATCAGTTCTGTCTTGCAAAGTCCTCTTTTCCAGAAGGTCCTGCACTCATATGGAGTTCTGTGTAGCATCGGACCTTACTACCACAAAAGGAGAAGGCAAGAAATTCACATGTTGCCCACAGAAATGCCAGGGCTTCCTCTTTCCTCTGACTCAAAGGGAGATGGAAGGCTGCAGAAGCAACAGAGCCAGGTAACCTGCTGTCTGTGGTGCCTGCTGGCCAGAGGATGGGCTTGTGAAAGTAAATATGGTGTTTTATGTGGATGTCTTATTAATTCTAGTTAGTTTATTTGGCTGGGGAAAAGTTCTGGTTCTGGAAACCTTTGCATGGGGAGTAATCTGAGGAGCAGAACTAGACCTTACACTGCAGATCTGGCTTCATGATTTGGGAAGGACAACAACTCCTGAGTGTTTCTACAGTGTTAATGGATATCTAAATCTCACATATCAGAGCAGCATAATAATTTGATTGTTCCAATAAATATAGAAAGGATCTGACCTTTCAAAGCTCAGAGTGCATCCTTCAGCAAGCAAGTGGCTGAGAATTCAATGTTTTTAGGATCCCATTGAAACAAAAACATTCTAATCTGTTCTGATGAAAAGGGCTGCTTACAGGTATGTCCTTGCCGTGTCCCAAATTGTTTTTCTTGTTGTGTTACTACAGAATTAGGGAGAAGTGAGAGAAAAGCCTAAACCATTTCTTTTCCCCAAGAATCCACAGTCAGTATTTAAAATTAACCTGAGGACTGTCAGATCCTCAAGCAATAAAGTGATGTTTCTCCCTCTCTCTCTCAGGTTACAATTTAAAATAAAGCTATCAAAGATAAAATTAAAAATCCTTATTAGCTTAATTAGAAGACACCTTTTTGTATTTTTTTTTGTTTTTTTTTTTTTGCTTGCCTGAATTAAAAAGACTTTTTCCATGCAAACTTTGGAAAAGTTTGAAAATAAAAAACAATAGGTTCCCACAATGAAATTGTTTTTTCTCTAATAAGAGAAATTCCATCCCTAAAAAGTCTAGTTGTCCTGTATATACTCATAACAAGTTCAGAAATGAAGTGACATCCAGTTAAATAAGTTGTATGCTTGAAATTGCCATTTCAAGACTTCTTTTTGTATCTATAGTGATACATGTCTTGAAAAAAAAAGGTAAAGGAGCTTGATTTTATAATGGCACTTCATGAACTGGCACAATTGTAACCTTGTCTGTTACCCAGCACTGCTGAAAGCCCTGCCAATATGTGCTAAACAAGAGTGACACCAGATCGCTGGTTATTCCATCATCCCAAAGAAAAAACTTAAGGCAATTTCTACATAAAATGCAGTTTGCATATTTTACTTCACAAATCTGTTTGCGCATGTATGTTAAAATATGTTTAATCTAGACTGTCAGCCTGTCTGTGCTGCCTTCAAACACTCACTTATAAATACTTGCCTTCATAGTGAGGCTGTCTACCATCAGGCTGTCAGTATCTGAAATTACTGCAGTAAAATTTAGAGAGTAATAATCTTTCTTTTTTCAAGGAAAATACGACAGGTGAGTGTTAATTAAGTGTCAAGGAAGAATAACTTCAGTCACACTTGAGCATTCTTCAGTCTACAATGTCTATAACTTCTGTGCTTCCATCTTTACGTTCTGTCTTATCAATCATCGTTACTGCAGCTTTCTCTGTGGGATTAGTAGGTGTTGTGCCAGCTGTGGAACACACACATCGTGGGAAAACACTCTTGTTCTATGAGAATCCCAGAAGTTATGGAGGCATGTAAATTACCTTCTGAATTAGGACCATTTGTTGAATGCTCGTAGATATGTACATACAATAGTGGTGAAGCTTTCTTTTTTTTTTTTAAGCCTTTAGATGTGTGCATTAAACAGTCTTTAAAAATTTTTTTTCTTTAAACATCAGGGAGATCTTGAACTATAAAATCATCACTGTGAAACCAAGGATTTTGGCAATAGCATTTGAAAGCTAATATTGGCAAGGGAAAAATTATCAGCAAACTGCTTTGAAATTATATAACAGTATTTTTTCAAATTATTCAAAATATTCCTAAAAGCAATCCCTTAAAACTAAATTTGAGTGAACAGTTATTCTTACAGGGATCTAGCATACATTTCCAGAGAACAGTACTAAAATTGCCTATTTAGCCTAAGGGTTAAAAATTTCTTCTATTGATGTATTTCTATTGCTCTTTCGGGCATTAATGGACCCGTGTTTTATTTGGGAAATTGATATTCATAGTACACACCTCACAGGAATTAATTAGAATAGTGAAACCTCTCCAGACATACTGAGTATTCTTGAAGTGAAAATACTCATAATACAGAGAACTACCTATTTAAAAATTCAAAACAGACCAAAGTATTAAGCTGAGTGCTTAACTTGCAGGTCAGACAAATAAGCAATAAATAAATATATTAATAATAGCACTACATGCATGTGCAGTATCACTCAAGAGTTATTGATACATTTTAAAAATCTTGTTTTTTTGAACAAAATCACTAAAACTTTTGCATGAATACTAAATATGCCAATCCCACCCCCAGTTTAAGTCATCCCCAAACTATTTATGAATCTGTGATGAATTTGTAGGAAGGCATCAAATAGAAATAATGGGAAGAGGTGAGAAAACTGAGCTGTGGGTGTTGTGAGATAGCCATGAGATTTTAAACTGCCTCCCGTAGGAGAGATCACTGTGCATTTCTTGCAGAATATGCTAGCTACTAAAAGAGTTTGCAAAAGGGAATCTCCTCTGCTAGGTATTTTCTGAATCTGATGCTCCATTTTCTTCTTCTCTTTTTTCTTTTTCTTTGCTTATTAGTTTTCCTGGTTTTAGTGTTCCAGAAAATACATTTTCTAAGAAACAATTTTGGAGAATCTTATTTTAGTGGAGGAATAAGGATTTTAAGGTTTTTTTTTGTCTTTTTTTGCATTGGCAGACAAATAAAAAATATATGCTTGTGTAGTAAATGTCGTGGTTTCTAATCCATTATTTTATACAGCTATGCTCCTTCAGAGGCAAACAGGGGATGGAAACAGGCTGTGACTGATTCCATCAGCACCAAGTGCCCAAGAATAAAGCTTGTAGTGCTGACTCTTCTCTAGGTGTGCAGATCATAGAAAAACCATTACTACATTGCCCCATTTTTGTCAGACTGAAGATTGCCATGGCCACAGCATATGAGTACTTCACAACTGCTAATTAATTTCTTTTCACAGGACTCTTGAGATAGCACAGTTGTCCTCATTTTCTAGAAATGGAATTGAAATAGAGAAGAATTAGGTGCTTTGTTCAAGGTCACAGAGGAAGCTGGGACAGAACTTGGAATAGAGCCTAGCTCAAAAATTGTGCCTTAACTAATATATCACTTCCCTGCCCCTGAGGTATCTATGCAAAGGTAGTCACAACACAGTTCTTGGTGAATCAAAACTCCTCCACAAATAGCAAGCAAAATTTGAAAGGTTTAGTTCCAGTAGGAGTACCACTACTTCCTAAGTAAAGGAGATATTCTAGAAATGTTCTTTAGGAGTATTTTGACATTTTTACCAGAAACAAATGAAATCCAAATGAAATCATAGAGAGGTTTTTTTTCTTGGTGGTGGTTTTTTTGGGGTTTCTTTTAGGATTTTAGATCACTGCTATAATTTAGTTACCATTTTTATCATTAAAATGGTATGCTCTGTTCAAAGATTTAGCTTCAATTCTTCTTTTGTCTTCCTGAACCAGTTGTTCTATCTTGCTTCAGTGTTTAGATATGCTATCTCAAAGCAAGTTTGTCCCATTGAAAATTTACAAGCAGATTTGTAGTTGGTCTCTGAAAAACCAAAAGAACTCAAGGTAGATTATGATAGGAAAATAAAAGATTTTCATAATTTTTTCTTTAAAACTAGTTATGTTTTGTGCATTAGCTAGATCCCATAGTATTGCACTGAAGTAAAAGAGATGGGGATACTGTAAAGGTATCAGATTGATTTTCAACAGTGTCTAATGTCTGAAATAATTTCATTATCAGAGAATAACTGGACTGAATGCATGCAGACACACTGAGGGTCCATTTGCAGTGGCTGGAGGTCTTCTATGTTGCATTATAACAATAATCTGGTTTCTAAACAGACAATCTGAAATTTGTGGTTGAAAAATTCTGACTTTCTTGTAAAAATCAAGAAAGATTAAATGAATGCAAGTATTTTAATGTGTAAAATTATTAATAAATGCACTGTAAAACTAGCAGCCAGGCCAGGAAAACATTTTGTGGGCTACCTAAAAATGGCATGGAAAGTGATTTTTTTGCCTTGCTCACTCAGTATGTAGTACCTCCTGAAACTACTGCAGTGGTGGGTTTAGAACCTTCTTACCATCCAGCTAATAACCAAGGCTCTAAAAGTTGTGTATACTGTTATCAGTCATTTGCACCTGTAAATTCCTGAGTCTGTACAATAATTTTTACTAAAAATCACTCTGTTACTGAGAATTTATCTAGCATATCTTAAAAAAACTTCTGTCTGGTTTGTGGCATTACAGATACCTTGTGTCTTGCCCAAGGTCTTCTGAAAAGCGAAACAACCTTCAAAAATACATTAGTGCTGGAACTTTGGTAAAAGAAGACAAAGTAAAACTTTATGTTTTTAACCAATAAGTTCTCATAGGGGCATTTTTGAATTAGTTACCTTAACCTTATAAGATGCAATAATTATGTAACATATTTGGCCCCAGATCGCCTCATAGCCTGTTACTTTTCCTATTGCTCAAGAGTTTCTCCGCAGTGGTTTATACAGTAAATGCTGTGCACTGGAGTCATCTCTGTATTTTGGAGTAGATTGAAAGAGACAGGCCAGCCGCTGCAGGTCAGATCTGCTGGGAGATCTGCGTTGTCATAATAAGCCAGTTTCTCAGTAACTTGCAGCAATGAAGTTCAGAGGCAGTCAGCTCTAGCAGCTGCTGAGCAGACTAAATATTGATTGGAAGGGAAAAATGAGGGAGATGGTGACCTTCTATTCAGAGCCTGACAAAAGTGTGGTCGGAATGATGCTCTTGCTAATGCAGCGCCTTCCTAGTTATCCTGCACAGTAGCGGGAGGCCACTGTGCTTCCTTCCTGCCTCAGATCTTCCACTGCTGACTTCTGACATCAAGGCATTACCTTTGTTAGCCTTGCTCCTCCTTTGGAGTTTCCTAAAGGAAAGAAAGAGAAATTCTTCTCAACTTGAGCCCCATCAAAGTCGTGAGAGTAATTTTCAAGTGTAGTCAAAATGAAACTGCCTCAAGCCTACCTGTATTTTCAGCAATTAATGGGGGAAGTATTTACCATTCAAAAGGCTTTTGCTGTTTGGATTTCCTCCAGTTCAGAATCAGCTCTATCAAATTGGCCAGTGCAATTTATTATCTCCTCAGGGACATTCAGCTGTCCCAGCTAACCTTTCCCAGAATAGATCCAGCTGTGTCCTTTTGGACAAAATCTTTCCACTCCCCTAAAAATGCAGTCACTGTAAGGATGTCCTCGACAGAACTATTAAAGATACCCTTAGGCCCAGTTCTGCATTAATGACCTATGGCTCATGACTTCCATTTCAGCTGTATATATTTTGATGTGAGGGTTAAGAAGGATAGCATAGGTTAAAGTATAGCAGCAAGATCCCCAGGGAAACAAAAGTGCAATTATTCTGTAAATGGCAATTCAGAATTAATGGTCCAGGAAAATGACTTTGCAGAGAATTCAGCTCCCATGATTTTATTTGGAATTGACAGCAGTTGGAAGACAGTCCATTACATGACAACATTTTCTTGCATTTTTCTTAGCTTGTTTAATCTATAGATCCTGAAATTTTTTCTATGTCTTGTCACAATTTTGTATATGCTGGTGGTGAAAAATCTGGAAATGAGGAAATGAGTTTAATCTGCTTGCTCAGAGTGATGTGGTCACTAGATGAAATTGGAACAGAGGCATCCTAGTTCCTTGGTGTAATATCAGTTTATTCTGACAGGTACTTTACTGATTGTGCTTTGAGCATCAGTGGTGAAAAATTAAATGGATGATAGAAGTCAGTGTTTTCAGGAAATGCATCTTGCTTTAAATATGTAGAAGTTCTATATGGAAATATATACAAGAGAGAAAATAACCTAATTGAAAGAACATATTAGAAAACATGACAGGAAGGGAAAATGATTTCCCAAGGCATAAAAATGGTCTTACCTAATTGAAATATTTGTATAATATTTAATGTAATTTTGCACATTGCATGTCAATATCCTCATTCATATGAATATCTTAAAGATAAACAAGGGGGAAAAGCCTACCTTAAATTATTACTTTTCTGTTTAAAAAGTCAAAGGGTCTCTTAGGTCCAACAGATTATTGTGTAATAAAAAACCCGAAACAAAACAGTAAAAAAAGAAAAGAAATAGTCCTAACTGGGCTGTTGGAGTGGAGGGTGGGTTTTCCATTGATAGAAGATGGAGTTAGCACTTCAGACTGTTTAAAAACACATTCAGCTGAGCAGTGTAGCTCCCAATGATTAACCTATCTCAGGTGTATTTTATCAGATAGGCGACAGCCTAAATTAGGCTTGTTACTTATCGGACTTTTATTCAGAAACTCATGTAAGGTTCCTTTATGGTCATGGTTCTAATGCTACCTTGGTAACTATATTTGTTGAATGAAGATTTAGGCTTTTCTGTTTGTTTTTAAAGAACTGAAAAGCAAACATGGTGTGCTCAGAAGCTCTTACATTGTCTTTATTCTTCCTTAGAAGGGGAATATTTTTTTTCTTGGGTGTTAATTTTTTGCGATGCTAATTTTCAGTGATCGCTGTAATTTTGTGAGGTACTGTAGGTAGCTGTTTTACTGAAGAAGACAGAAAAGCTCATATTAGAACAATTTATCCTCTTGATTGTTCAAATCTGAGGTAAGTAACTTGATGTTAGCTAATTTTGGCTACAGTTTTATCAAAACACCACCGATAAGTGGTTAGAGATACTTTCTGCAAAGGGGGTTAGATTTCTTTCTTAACGGTAATTGCATTCTAAATCTCTGTATGAATGTTGGTAGGTATGTAGACTCGTGTATAAAATTTTCTTTAAAAATTTTCTTTGGTTTGGATTTATAAATCAATTTCAGCCTAGAGAAGGGGGAAAATATCAGAGATAATTTTATAACTTCTTTTAGATAATTTTGTATTAAATATGTATTCATTTTTCCCAGAATGTGTGAGGGTATGACTTCTTTTAGAAGCTAAGGTACCTAAAGGAGGTCTGTGTTTTCTGTTTTGTTTGTTTAACAGTTGGTCCAATAGTTACACTTAGTGATTGTAAAGATGGTGTCTTGCTCCAACTAGGATTTGTGTGTGCTTTACTAAGTAAATCATTAATTTTATTGGTGCTAACACCACAGACCACATTTATGTAAATATAAACAAGCTGCAGCTACATTTACATCTGATTTTTGATCAGGACAGCTATTCCTATGATTTAGCTCAGTATCCTGTCTTGAACATTACTCATAACCATCCAGAATACAGCAGTCATACAGACATGAATTGGGTGAAGGAAAGGAGAATGCTTAAAACACATGTGGTTTATGATAAACACATGATCAAATACTTGGAAATCTCATTCTGGTGGCATTTTATAAAGGATTGACTAAGGATCTTTAAGAACCCTGTAAAGTAAAATTTAAAAAAAAACCCTTCTCCTAGGTTAGTGCCTTAAATGATGATTTTAACATTCACGTTAGGGCAAAGGTTTACCTAATTGTGTCTTAGACTTAAAGAGTAAGAAATTTCATTTTTTTGAGTTCTTGACACACACGTGCATGCACAGAGTCACCCATATACACAAACTGCAAGGCATTAAAGTGGGATGACATTGGGAGAATTTTCTTGCAGAGACATAATTACATCTCATGGTAAGCTTACTTCTAAGTTTGCATTTTCCAGTCCAAAATACTAATTTCAATAAAATTTCATCTTTGCTTTGAATTTCCTGGCTTTCTGTGGCTATCTATTTTTCTTTTTTTTTTTTTTTCCTAATGCTTTATTGGATGCTTAGATGCTTTTCAAAAATAAGATAACCTGAGAATATTGTGGGCTTGATCTTAAGTGGAATGCTCACAATTCAAAATGTTTTTGTGAAGAACTGGAGAGCCTCAGCAACTCATATGTTGAGTAGTTCATAAATTCTGACTTTCTTTTAATAGCTTATGAGCATCTGTGTACCTGAGTAACTACCTGGGTACATGAAGAAAAGCTTAAGTTTTTTTTGGGTGCAGTTACAATGCAAATAAAGGTCCAAGATGCATGTAAGAGCTCTAAAAGCTCAAAATGTAATGAAAGGCTTCTAGCAATGAGGTATGAAGGTAGAAGAGCTGCTTTCCACAACATTCTTTAATGTTGTATACAGAAAATGCAGGGAGACCAGTGAGTTGCAGAGAAGGGGGCTGCAGCATTGCAGAAATTCTTAATAATGCTGCCATCTACTTGGGAAGCCTATGAGATGACTTTATGTAGACAGCATTTCAACTGTGCTTTAATTCTTACTACAGGAACCTCATCTCAGACTGGGAAAGCAAAAAGAGTGCAATCATCTCACCTAATCTTACAGTCCCTGGGAACTTGCAGCTGTGCCCCATGCTGCCTGAAGACACTTGCACTATAAATTCTGATAAATCCTCCACAAAGTACAGTTACCAATATTTCTTCTTTCCAGAAACTACAAGGTATGGGCCATTTATCTTGGAAAATAGTTGAATATATTCAAGTTTATATTTCTCAAATAATAATAGGAGGAGATCAAATATTCGAATATAGATCCCATTTGTTTCTTTAATAGTGAATAAGCTCTATAAAAATACAGGAGAAAAAAAAATAAAAGTTTTGATGAATACAAGTAGAAATAAAAAAGCAAGACTAAATAAAAAGTTTAAATTTAGATTGACAGTGGCTAATTTTAATTTATATTTAAATATAGGACTAATTTTATGATATTGTAAAAAGTAGACTGTTCACATGCTCATTGTACCTTTAATTATAACACTTTCAAAAATTAATGGTTGAAGATGGAATTTTTAGTGAATAATATCTCATGAGAATGTCACATCTGACTTATGGGATGATTGCATGCAAAATATATTTTTATACTAAAAACTTTTTAATTCACAATACACAATTCTAGAGTTTACAGTACTGAACCACAAACTCATTACTAAAATAAGACCTAAGGAAAATAATACACCTTTTAGAGCTAAAATACTTTTTATCCTAATTGCATTTTGCTGGGTATTATTGTGTGGGAAATGATATCCTGAAGTGACAGCCACTTCACTCAGCATCTAGGTAACAATTATCTATCTTCTCCAACAATGAATCTCTGCAATTTCATATTTTATATGGGAAGCCACTGTAAATAGGTCATTTCTCAAATGGATGAAATACACAAGGACCATTGAGAATATAATAATTTTCATAGTGGCATATTGTACATCGGTGTTTATAAAATGACTGTAATTTAATAAGAAAACTGATGAAGCTAAATATATAAGATGTACATGATGGATATGTATGAAAACAGGTTTTCCAAGGAGCTATCACACAAAACTTTATTTTTGTTGAGATCTGGAGTAATATTTGTTAATCTTTCCATCAACATCTGTACTAACTTTTCTTTCAGGTACATGCTCATTAGCTTGTTAACCTACTTCTGAGGTGGAATACAATTCCCACAATGATTTTAAGCTTTGATTTCAGAATTTTTAGGCAATTTCTGCATGTTCCTGTGTACAAGAGTTCTTTTAGTTTTGCTGAGTAACCCCTCTTCCTCTCATTTCCCTTTAGAAATCAAACATATTGATTACTAATTTGTTTTAATTTATAATGTGATTTAAATAATTTCAAATGGGAATTAAATCATGATAACTCAAACCAGATTTATCTTTTGTCGCAAAATCTTTAATGAAGTTGTTGTTACTTAGGACCGCTAAGGACTGTCACAGATGGAGCAGTGAAGTGAATGGGTGAAGCTATCACCACCTTTCATTATTTGCACTGCTTCTGAGGCATTTTGCCTGCCTTCCTGGACTGTTTTTTAGTGCATTTTTGAGGTAACTCCTTGTTCAATGTGATTTTCAGTACGTATTAGAAATCCTTCTGTGTGGAGACACAATCAGCCAACGATTTCTTATAGGTCTTCAAAGTCTGTCAGGGCCTTTGCTTTCAAATTGTGTAAACCATGAAACACAGAGAAACTTCATGGAGGGTGGAACATGAGGAAGACCTCATGCCAAGAAGGGTGATGCCAGGTCAGTATAGATGCACAGTGGCCACCAGAACTTGGAGCAGTGCAATGTTGTTGTTGTTGTTTGTTTGTTTTTTTAAATTTACTTCCCATATTTTACTTAAATATAATTTTAGACACCAAAGAGTCTTGAAGAATCAGCTGATTCATTGGATATGTATTTACTGTCAGCCCTGGATGATTCTATACATGAAGGCCTGTATATTGTAACTGATATAATTAGTTGCTGCTGTTCTAATTGGTAAAATTAAATTTGTTGAGACAGTTTTGTTTTACTTCATTTTCTGAGTGCATCAGCATGAGCTGACAGTTTCTTTATGTAGAAATTAAAGGAGGACACAACAAAGAAAGGGTACGACTAGGGCATATATTAATCACAAAGGCATTGCAACAATATCATATATTGCAAATACAATGAATTGTGGTTTCTGAGTCATGATCAGAAACTTACAGAGGACTAACGCTGGTTTCTAACCTATACAGGCAGGACAAGAGTGGTTTTGCACTACTGGGGAATAATAATGTTATATATTTTTCTGGGAAGTAGGGTATACAGAGAGATTAATGTAATTCAAAGAACTGAGAATGCTGCAATATAAATTGCAGTCCTGTGGCTATTTCTGTAGAAGCAGGTGCGTGGACTTCTGCACACAGGTAGCAACCCTTGAACAGCGTGACATGGGGAAGAGAATTGAGAGTGTTTCTTGTGGTCTGTATAACTGTAAAACTTGCAGTCCACAAGCAGTCTGAGGAGATCAGCTATGCCCTGTTAAATCAGCCATTGCTATACGAACATATAGAGTGAGGAAGGCTATTAAATAAGAGCTTAGTAGCTGCTGTGTACAATCCACCTGCTGTTGACTGCATCTCGCTTTCTCTCACCGTCCATCTGCCTTTTCTATTTTAATCCTAGCTTGTGATGTACGTCATTGCTCTTTTCTGTGATGTCAACAGACTTTGTTGTTGATGTAAACAACTGTGGACTCTTAAAAGGCTGTTCCTTGTGAGTCATGGCATCCTAAGGCATCCAGGATTTTATTGGTATCTTTCATTCTGTATGTGGGTATCAAATGCTCCTTTAGGCATCAGTACTATTGTCAGGAGAGAAATTTAGCATAATTTTTTGCCAGGAAGAGGGTCCTAAAGAAAAAACAGCAGTCTGATCTGGTGATACCCATATCCAGGTACCTATCTAGAGTAAAGGTAGTATTGCTTTTAGAAAACAGGAATACCAAATCAAGAGGGGAAAAAATCAAAATCCATCATCATTCTTCAGATATAAAGCTGTCATAATAGGTCTCTTGGAGACCACTAAAAACTATAAATCCTTATTACACCAGTCATATCTCAGAAAGTGACTTTCAGAGTTTCTGTTTGGGAACTCAGTTTTAGACAACTTTTTATGTGCAGAGATATGTGTCTTTATTTCAAAATATGAGTATGTTTTGAACTGACAGGTTCCTATAGTCAGATTGTAGTGCAAGTATCACAGAGACTACAGTGCTAGTTGGGTTTTTTTTTTTTTGTTATTACTTTTGAGAGAATAATTCAATGTAGCAAGCACAATAGTAGAAAACATAAATGGGACACTGCTGAACCAATAAAGACCAGAAGTGTAAAATCAGACAAAGAGTTTGAATTAAATATCTTTATGGAATTACTTCATCTTGGAAATAAATATATATAATAAATTACTGGTAAAAGAAATTTCAATAAGTTCACCATGTTTGAATGTGTCCTACAAAATTGAGATTAAATAATAATTTTGGTTATAATAAATGAACTAAAAAATACACTCTAATTTAAGAACTTAAATCTTGAAAAGATACTGTATGAATTTTGAATGTTATAATATATTGGATACCTATTAATGCTTATATTACAGGTAGAAAAGCAGAGACAAGTGAATCTTGCCTCACAGTATCATTTGCACTTTTGCTTTGGGAAAATAGGCAATATGATTTCAGGCTGAAGAACTGCCACTTCAAAGAACTACATATTTGCATGTGTAAGTTCAAGAAAGCAGGTGTGGATGTGTACTTTTGTCCCAGTTTTAATATTTAAAAAGATTCTGGATTAGTTTTATAGTTTTTCATGTAAAAGGAACATTATGAAATTTATTTTCTCTCTGAAACCGCAACAAATATACATAGGAAAAATGTAATCACTTCCTATGTGACATTCAGTACCTAATAAAATTCAGTATGTTTTAGTAGTTTTATTGTCAGTTCTTGTGATTTTTATCTCATGATAGATAATTTACTTGAAAACTTCAGATGCTAGACTCATGCAAGTTTGTATTTTATTTTTTTTTTAGAAAAGCCCAACAACTTGGTGAATACCACAGGACTCCTCCAAAAAGCAACACTAAGTTTCAATTAAAAGAAACCCCTTTTTTTTTTAACTAGCTTTTTCTCACTGATAAGTGAAAAATGTTTCTTTAAATTATTCCTTTTTTTCCTTCTCAAGAATGATGTCAAATCTTTGCCACATTGCTAATGACAGCCTGTTGTTTTCCTTATCTAACTTTACCTCATTATAAATTGGTATTTAAATGTTTCAGCTAGGCAAAGTCAAAAGTTCTTTCTTAAAAATTTTTATAATTATTTTTTTTCTTTAAAAGTGCATCTCAGGATGCTTTTGGTTGCTTTTCATGACTTCTCTATCAGAACAAATATTAGATTAATGAGTAACGTTCTGGTTTGGTGAAAATTTCCCTTCTTGGATATTAATATTCCAAGAGTGAATTGTATTTTATGAGGAAAACACATTCTAAGAACTATGCTGTTGATTGTACACAGAAAAACAAATCAACCATAATTAAATGTCATGTTAAGTTTCTGTGACATGTCAGTGGGGAGTCACAAATGCACTTTAAAATACTTTGAAAACAAAAATTGCCTTATATTCCCAGGTTTAAATTATGTTATCATCAGGCAGGTCTTTATCTTCATTTTAATTTGCTTCCTAAGTAATGAATGAAATTTGCTGCAAAGGATGCTGCTAATTAAAAAGCACTGCATATTTCAATCCAAGATGCAGCCATTCACCCTCATTCCTGGAAGCTTGTTTTTGCTATAATTCTTTGTTTTGACCTTCTGTAATAATGTTGTTTTTCACACTCTATTCTGCATTAAAGTATGCTTTGTCAGGACTGACTATATGTCTGCTGGAGAGGCAGGGAGCAGTGGATGCTTGGAGAGCCGTGGTGGAGGTTCTTGGGGAGTACTGGGGTTCCTCAACAGCAACCACAGGAAAGGCTGACTGACTATTATAAAGTGTAAGTTTGCAGGAGATCAAATTTTGAGCTTGCCTTCTCTCCATAGTGTATTACGTGCCATGGACATTCTTCCTGTTCCTTTTCTCAAATTACTGACAAAGAGAAATCTTACAGCTTTTCCTAAAACCAAGCTCTGTTATGCTGTTTAGAGGTTACCAAAAGGAAAAACATCCACATGAACTGTCTCAATTCTCCTCCCTTCAGAAGGAGGCAAAGATGCTGACCAAGGACATTCTTGTGTCCTAAACCAGACATTTTTATCAGGGTTTTTTCCACAGCTTATGAACTTTAACTTCACAAGCAGTAGCACAAAAGTATTTTAACTATTGATATATGGAAAACAATGGATTTCAATGTATGAATTAAAATTTCATTTATTCTAAAATTGAGGAGAGTAGTTAGACTGTCAAAGTGATTTTCATGCCTAATAAAAAATAAGCAGTGGAAAAAAAGTAAGATTTGTTTTGAATTTTTAATCTCATGCAAAGACTATAAATCTCAGTAAGGCAAGAGCTGTTTCTGTTTATTTGTGTGTTTGTTTCATTTTTTGGTCTGGATTTCTAAGACATTTGACTGTCTCCATTTTTCATGTTTGTATCCACATAGCTTATGGTACCAATGGTAATGGCAAATGGAGGCATTATTAGGGAGACCACTGTGAAATTAATGAAATGTGTAAGCAAGGGCAGCAAGGAAGTGGATGGAAACAATTTTAGACTGAGCTAAACTTGAATTTTTAATTTTGTTTTTTTCTTCTTAGAAATCTCTGTGTGGAACATGTGCCTTTGCCATCTATGTAACAGCAGCCAGTCTCATTGCTGTATTCTTTGTTTGAACCCACAGCCAAGGCAGATGTTTCACTGGCAGCAGTGTGTTTGTTGCTACTTATCACACTTGTATTTTGTTTTCTTTTAGATAACAAAAGGTAGAGAAATTTTGGGAGGTGGGTGAATGGATGAGCTAAAAAGTTGCAACAAGACAGGTTAGAGTTGGTTTGCATTTGGCAAAATCTGAATTCTTGGTTGCTGTTGTTACATTTATGGGAGAACTACTGGTCTGTCTGATTATTTTTGGATTTTTTTGGATAAGGGAGAAAAAGTAAATCTGGATATAGCAAGTTCACTGATAGTATTGTATAAATGTTAATAAACATCTAACTGTACGTACTAACACTGCTGTGGCTTCTAGGACACAAAACCTGTATTTTGGAAGGAAATTCTTAATTACAAATAGGCACCCAGAGCCTACCTCTGTTGAGGTTTTGCATCTCCTCAGGAGTGTGCATGACAGGTTTTTGACACTGAGCACTTTGCAAGCAAGTAATTTGGCATATTTAAGCATATATAAGCTTCCTATTCTTGACACAAATGTGCTGCCATTGGTGTGCAGAGCTGTTCAACCTGTTTGCATTTTTACAGCTCATGTCTCAATAAGTTTCAGCTGGTTCATTATACTGATGGGACTTCAGTACAATTCAGACATTTCAGTGTAATTTCTACTCTTTTTTTCCTAGTACTGTTTAAACAGATTTGCCACCTATTAGCACAAAAAAGTGCCAAAAGGGTGAGAGGAAAGATGGTCAGAAGAAGTCTTTGTAATTTTTATTTTTATATACATACATACATATATATATAAAGTTGTTCTGCACTTGAAGGCCTGTCCTATGAGCTTGAAGAGCTCATAGGCCTTGAGCCTATGAGACATTGCCTACTAAATGCACAGATCTAATGCAGAAAATCCTCCCTCTTCTCTTGGTCTGGCTCAGTTCCTAGGTGTTGACCAGTTTCAAGTGACCTGAAGAGTTTGGGATATACTGACAAATTCAGACTGTGGTTCCTGCTCTCCCGAATTCTGCTGGTGACATTGTGAATCATATTCCTTGCATGGAACATAAATCAGAGAACTTTACAAAATATAGATGAAAAGCATTGATTGTACATTAAGTCTTACTCTATATATATCCTTAAAAGTGTCTCTTTGCTTTCATATTTCTTATATTAACTTCTTTGTTAACAATGCACTTTTATCCAAGGCTCTTGGGAAAAGGTGGCTGGAGTTAAATGAGAGAAAACTGGGCAATTATACAGACATTCTAACAGAGGTTGTAGTGATATAGAAATTATAGGGTGAAGCATCATCGCTATTCACTTAATGGAAGGTGATTGGCAGCTCAAAAGTTGCTCCACAAAGATTCCCCACACCCACAGCCTGCAACCTTAAGCACATGCTGAGGGGGATGGCATGGAGGGCAGAGCAGAGTGGGGACATGCAGCCAGGCTCTGTTGAAGTCCTTGGATATCCAAAGTGAGGGGCACTTACGGTACCTTGTAGCTGGTAAAGCACAAAGCAGCTGTCAGCCAAGCCAAACTGCCTGCCAAACCCACAAGAGCTCTGTGTGGAGTCCCCACAAAGGGACACTGACACACCGGTGGACACAAGGCTCTCAGCTTTCCTGGGGCACTGACAGACAAAACACGCACTAAAGATTTGAGGAAATCTCCCCTTTTCACTATAGGGACAGGATCTTCCTACATTGTGTTCAAAAGTAGCTCTAACTTTTTCCTAACCAGCTGTGTAGAGAATCACTTTGGGAGAGCTACTGCATCAGGGATGCAAAATTTAGGAAGTAAAATGCTTCTGTCAGACTGTTCCTCTGCTAATTTGCTGATGTAGCAATGCATATATTTACAACTTACACATTGAGCCAGTACTTACATTGCATTTTATGAAATTGCATTATTGAATATTTTGATATTTGTTTCTCACTGTGCATACAATTTTGTATTGACACCCTGCCTGCATTGTAAAAATCATCAACACAAAAGCTGGAGTGTTTTCAGCTTCTGTCAGAAAGGAATGAGTGGAGTTTTTTCATGCATTTTCATGCATAGTGTTAAGAAGCAGCTTGTTTTATACTGTCTTACATGTGTTCTATGTTTCCACTAAAGATAATGAAAATCACGATTGGTATCAAATAGCAAAATAGCAAATTCAGCTATTATTAACACCAGATAAGATGAATTAAAAATTTCAGAACTTATGTTGTGAAACAGGCCTTGGATGAGAAATTACTTCTCTCTTTGGAAACCAGTGCAGATACAGATGACTAGTAGTATCAAAAAAAAAGAAACCAATCCACAGTTAAAAGCAGTTAAAAGATATTTTCTTGTAAACACAGTTTGCTTATATTTTCAAGTCAAATGGGAAGAAAGACATGTCCAGGTCAAAGCCCTCTTATTGTCTGTAAAAAATGAGATGCAATGTAATGATAATTTTTTGCCACCAGAGAGCTTATTGCATTGTACTAACAATGCTATTCAAATATTTATTCATGGACCCCATAATTAATTCTTATGAAGTGAAAATACCTTCATATTTATATTCTCTCCTGTTCTTTGTTCCCTGCTCTACTTGCAATTCCCACAGGGTTATTTCCTGTTATCAAACTGCACTAAGGAGAAAAAAAAAAAGTCTGCATAACTGACTGCATAGCCAGAAATAGCACTAAAATCACAGAAATGAATTGCTTACAGAAATTAGTTTAGCTTATCATTCTTTTTATGTAATGTGGTTTTAAAACCCTTTGCATATTTCCATCATATATTGTCAAAAAGTCCAAAACTGTGAAAATTGAAATATATTTAATATATGAGCTTTCTGTGCAGAAGAGGCAGCCAAACTCAAAAGAACTGATGAAGAAAGAGGTTGCTGAACAAAAGGAAAAAAAAAAATTTCAGGATTTGGGGTTTGACTCCATTCAAGTCAATATTAAGGATGCATAGTTAAATTGTTTATGAACAGATCCTGTTTCTTCAGCTTCATATATGATTTTTATATATCACAAGACTGAGCAACTAAATTTGTTTTAGTAACCTACGCTTTTAAAAATTAAACCATGCTACCTATGTATTTGTTTTCATACTTATGACATTCACATTCCTGGAACCATGATATAAGGTTTAGTATGGACGATAAAGTTGTTTTTTTTTTTTTTTTGTTTGAAGTTCAATGGGCTTTATAGGCAGCCCTTGGATGGATCAACATTAACCTTTTCTTCTGCTGTTAGCGTTTAGATTTGTACTTACTCGGTATTTCAGTATAAGCCTACACACTTTCTATACACATTTCTACTTCACCTTTCACCTTGTATATATCATATACAGACTCGGTGTAAAAAATGACAAAATGGGAAAAAAACATCACTTTACAGCTGGTTTTGCACAAGTGCAGTTATTAGCCAAGGTTAAGGAGTTTTAGATCAAGCCTCTTAGGAAAGGCTTTTTAATCTCCCCAAGAAACAGTTTTTAGAATATTTTCACACATGCAACTTAAATTATTAAATTTCAATTTATTATTTGCAGCACAATAAGATACAGTTATAGTTTCCTTTTTTAACCTATTCCTCTGTTTGTCCATGTTTATTTGTGTGCTCTCATGTCCTATGTAATACTGGACTGGTTCATCACACTTTCAAACTATTCCAGACACCTAATGATTAATATGAATTTTGTAGACCAAATTTTAAAATGCAGTTACTGATAAAACCAAATTAATCAGTGGCAGATCCATACTCCTCTATGTGGCTGGCACAGTTTCTGCCAATTATGCTGCAAAGGTATTATACTTATTTTATTAGTCTGACAACTGATCTGAGAAAAAAAAAACATAAATATCTAGCCTGAATATTCTTCTTATAGTAAAACTATGATAAAAGCTTTTCTGATAACTTTAGTAATTTTAGTAAAAGAATTAATAAGACAAACAAATTAGGATATTCAGGGTATCCTCCACAAAACAAAATGCTTGCTATCAAAACTTGAGCTAAGGAAGGAGTGAGATTTTCTGAAGTTCCTTCCTCCTTCATGGGAACCCTCTTCTCAGATCTTACTTTTGAAACCCTTAATTCCCACCAGTCCCTCAAATGTTAACATTAAATCTTCAAAGTTAACTCATGTCCTGGGCATAACTGGACACTTGACAGTTCTAAACTCCATTCCTCATGTCTCCTAACCAAGATTCTAAAATTAGTGGTGGCATTTGATCAGTCACAGTAAATGCCAAGACATGAGGTCGAATTACAGCAAGTCAATGAGAAGACAGGCAAGGTGGAAGATGAAGGATTGATTCAGGCCTCCACATCTACCTTTTTGGAGAACAAGACAGGTGACATAATCCTGCCCTGCTTCCCACTCTAGTGGACCCTCCTCTCCTGCCTCCTTCCCATGGATTTCATTCCTTCCCATAGTGTATGTGCACAGGGAGAGGTGATGCAGAGGATAAATATACCACCCGTGGTTGGAAGGAGCTTTCCCCACATCCAAAACTCTGTCTCTGCGTGGGTTGTGACATCCCTCAGAGCTGACAGTGTATTTCCCAGTTGATTGCCATTTCTTTGAAGTCTGCATTAATTGTAGAATAAGCTAGCTAAACTATCAAGGAGGCTGGATTTGATTTTATGTTGCTGAAAAATCTCCATGAATCATGTGGACATCTGCTGTAGTTATTTAAGAAACAGGTAGCATATACTTGTCCTCTCTTTTCCCTAATTCTAATGTCTAGCAGGATTTTGCACATGGGACTTGCAGTAACCCACTCATGGATTACTTTACACTTAAGGTGATTTGTCAGTTGTGTTTATCCGCTTTGAATTGAGACGAGCTGCTGGAGTTGTACATTTTCACTTCTGCTACCAGGAAGAGTTTGGTCAGAGAAGTTACAGAATTACATTTCAGATGCTATGAAATGGTGGTGTTCTGCTGTGTGGTGGTGTTGTACATGGTGATGTTTAATCCCAGAGGCTGCAGCTAGAAATTATTCCTCACAGTGGCAGCATTCTTGGTACTCTGTAACCGTATTTTCTATTAGTAAATAAAAAAATATTTTATATGAGACTTTTTTCTGTATCATGCTTTCTATCATACCCATCAACTCCATGTATACTGTGTGAGAAAGAACTTCAATGAAATAATTCTGTCACATCTATTTAATTTTGCTCTGCTTGGCTCCACAGAGCAATAAGGACTGTCACGCAAGGTCTGCTGAGCTGACAGCAATTTCATTGTTTTTGTGAGGACTTAACTATTTGACCATCCATAGAAGTGACATGTTGTGTAGTAGCTCTAGCGATGACAGGTTCAAGGCTGTCATCTTTCACCAAGGTTGTGTCTGCTTATGAGGTTAGTGGTGCCCAGAGAATCCTACAGCTCCCCCACACCACAGTCTGAAATAATAATATTTCAACCTATGGTTAAATCAAGAACATCCCTTTTGGCCAAGCTTTAGATTTCATCTGTAGTTCAGTTCTTCTTCACTGGCAGTGTGGCTAGAGAAACAGGTCAGTGCAGGCTGCAGTTCTGGAATTCTGGACTGCCACAGGGTCGGTGGAGGTCTGTGGCACAGGCCACAGTGCAGCAGCTGTGCTGCAAGCAATTCCCACATCACCTCTAAGCTGGGAGTAAGTCACACTTCATGCTGCAGCTGAGACTAGTCTTGCAACCACTATTTATATATCATAAATGCAGCAGAAAGTATTTGAGGATGGGTTGCAAATGGCAAAATTAACATCAGTTGTCTGAAAGCTTGGTTTTCAATTGCAACAAATCCAAAGTGATTTCGCTCTAGTTCAAAAGAATACAGAAAGTAAAAACAAAAAAAAAATGGGGCAAATGAGATTAATTCTGAACAGGATTTCATAGTCTAAGTAAAAATGATAATTTGCCATTCAGATAATTTTTAAATCCATGATGTAGTTTCCATTCTTGGCTAATTTTTTGCAGTAAGTAAATTCAAAACACACGTTTCCAATTGATGGTGTATTTATGCAAATGAAAGTTAAAAATCTGATTGATATTATAATAATTTAAAAATTATTCTCTAGTAAGATCCTTAATTAGGTGGGAATGTCTAATTCTATTTAATGCATTATACATAGAAATCTTTAATATTTCTTAATTTCAAAAGTATTTCTTCAAGTGGAAGAAATGTTTTACCAAACATTTTTGCTGACAGTCCAATTCTTGAATCATTTCACATCTGTTCAGTCAAAGGTTGATCTCAGAGGTTTTTTCCAGAGTAATTGATTTTTTGATTCTGTATCAGAGATAAATTAGAGAAGTAATTGTGACATTTGGGTAGGTGCAGAAGTTTGGTTTGGGGTATTGTTCAGACTAATGCTTAATTGATTGTGAGAGGTCCTGGGAAATAAGTTCTTCTTGTGTGATTTAATTCATATCAGTGACATGTATTTCACAAATTCACTTCTGTTTAAGAAAAGAGCAGTTACAAAGCTAGTTGAAAGGGAAGCAAAAATTTTCAAAGGTATTCTATTTTTTACTTCAGATACTGCCCTGCTCTGACACCAGTGTAGTGGCCTGGGAACACTTTTACATGACTACTATCTTCACTTACAAATTGAAATAAGGAAGAATTGAAGAAGTTACATTATCACAAAGAATGTTTCAGACATTATTGAAATCTGCAAAACTGATGGAGAAAGTCTCAAAAATCTTTTGAGATAACTCAGTTGTCTTCGCACAGCTCAGCACGTGTCCGCCACGGGCGCGGTGCTACCGACCAAGAAAGGCACGGGTGGCTGCTGTGACTGGGGAGGCACTGCCCAGGGTCACAGGGTTACACCAGCTCTGCACTGCTGCTCCTCTGAGGTGGCTGTAGGCTTGACCAGCAGCTTCATGTTCTGGTAGTCAAGCAGATCAGGGTCAACCATGCTCCCTTAGCCACTCAAACATCCTCAATAGGTCCCTCTACTCTGTGCCGGCTGCAGAGAGCCTGCTGAAGGGAAGGGAACCCTCTTACAGAGAAGTCTGTTTTGGGATGCGCCTTGGCAATCTGAATTGTTTCCTCTCTCCTGCTCCTTGTTTCTGCCTGGTTGACATTTTAGTCTGGTAAATCTGTCACTACTTCCTAAATTCCCAATTAATTTCAATGTAATACCTTATTATGTGACTGGTTGATCAGGTGTAGACATGTTTTCTAGATTCAAAATGAGTTCCAAGCAGCAGCTAAAATACACAGATGTCAGTTTCTTATTGTGTGTAATGTCACATAGCTGTAAAAACAATTCACAAATGCACACAAGGGAAATATATTTTCTAAGGGATGATTGTGAAGAACAAAAAAAAAAGAAAAATAGCAGTAGTTTTGAGGACTTTGTTAACTCAGACATAAATCTGAACATTCAATAGAACAAAAAGGAACTTAAGATTGTCATATTTGTTGTAATCTATATTGTCATCCAAAAATAGGGAATAAAGTTGTTTAAAACAGTCGTTGTAAAATGTCATTATGTAATTTTTCAAGTCTATGGACAGAAAATTGCTCCATAACCGGCAAAATCCCAGATTGTGAGTAGAGTCTCTGAGTGATTTCTAAGTAATGGACCAGGTAAACATATTAGAATCCATAAAGTGGTTTGCTGCAGGATTAATTTTAACTTTTAAAATTTAGAGTTTTAATTCAATTGTACATTTCAAGACAATTGTCTTCAACATAGAAACTACAGAAAAATGAAATTATTTTCAAGTATTTATTGAATTTAAAAGAAATTATTTTGAAAATTAGGGATACTCAGCATGTGGAGCAAAACTGTGGTAGCACCTGATGTGAATATAAGCGAGGCACTAAGGTGAACCTACTAAGAAGTTTCAGAAAACATGATATAGTTGTTATGTAGCTAAACTAGGAGAAGAAAGATATTAAATGTTCATTCCAAGTTCTTCTATAATGGTGAATAGGTCTGCACAGTGCAAGCTTGTTTTTTAGTCAGAAATACTTGTTAACTATCACATCTGTCACACAGAATGCCTTAACTGAAGTTACTTTACTTAAGATAAAACTTAAGCTTTGACTTCCCCAAAGTGTTCACAACCCTCACGTGTGTTTTTTTTTAAATCACTGCTTTACTTTCTTATGCAGTGCTGCACTCCTGCCCCAGCCATGCCAAGATTCAGCCTCAGGAAACAGAAGAATATTTAGTCAGGTAAAAAAATTTTGTGGTGTTGAAATCAGCGCCATAAAGTCTTTCATGGCTGCAGAAGCTACACAACTGTATTACATTCTCATACTCTATTCATTTTTGTTTTATCAACAAATAAATTTTTTATTTGAATGTATGAATCACTGTTACTGATAATAGAAACAAATGAGCTGAATTCCCCAGATCAACTATAATGGATGTTTTTGTTTTTCTTGTTTGTTCTAATCAAATCTGAATTAGATTAGAATTTAAATGTAGTGATTTATCTGGCTACAGAGAGGAAAAATGTGCAATAAGTGCATGTGAGTTGTACCAGTTGAAGAACTACAACGTAAAATTGGTAGCCAGATCAAAATGAATCTGAAAAAAAGAGACAACAAATATCCATACACATAAATACATACTAATAATCATCTGTGTGTGTGCACTTAGATTGATTTATAGATCCCAGATGGCATTTGTAATTTTTATAAGTTTTAAATTATATATAGTTAGTCTTCCTATAGTGTCATTACATCCCCTGGATTACAAAAAAAAAAAAAAAAAATCAAGTAATCTCTTCTTTTATGCACATAAAAACCCATCTGTTTGTCATTTTACAAAAAATACTCTAAACCAAACTAATGTTAAATAATTTTGACCACTTTTTTTATCAATATGCAGAAAACACTAAAACATCCATTCATAATGATTTCGTGAAGTAAAACATTTAAGACTGAATGATCTTTGCTTATTCCTGATTCGTTGTATGTGAGATAAATTTTAAAAAATCCCTTTTAACAGAGTGCATTATCATCTTTGGAATACTCTATATTTCTCTCTTTCTCTGTTACAATCTTTAAAATATTGGCTTTACAGACAGCTCGTTGGCAGATAGATAAATTCAGGCTTCCAGCCCCTGTCTTTGTTTCTCACATGAATATCAGCAACCACTATGTAAAATCAACAGCATACAAGTTAAACAGAAGTAGCAGATGGATAAATTTCACACAGTCTTTTCAAAATTAATATGGATGGGGTCGGGGGAGAGGGAAACATGGGAAATTACAGTGTTTTGTTGGTATAAAATGATGAAGTTGAAAAATATTAGCCTTTCACAGGAATAGAAAATGTAGAAAATTGGAAAAGATTATGGACCAAATGAAATTATCTGAATATTTGCTTTTACCTACTTCGGCAGATGGAAGGGAGAAATTTTCTGTGCTGCTACTATTTTTCATTTTTCTCTGTATTAGGAATAAAATAATGGGAAAATTAAATTAAAAAGCTCTTTCATTTTCAGAAAGACATAATAGACAATTGTTGGGCTTTAAATATTTTTTACTGCTGATAGAATAAAAATTAGGTGTATTTGATTGCCATGTATTTGAAAAGTCTTTTGCTATGTGAACCTGAATTGATATTACAGTGTTGATAACAACATCACCTGTCAGTCTACTGGTTTGGACAGCATAACACACACACACACAGCAGAAGACAGAATTTTCCTTTAGTATTATCTTTAAATATACCCCAAACCTGAGTTAAATATTACTAAACTGAATCATCATGCATATGCAGACAATAGGTATTGTACAATATACTATACATACTCTAAACACTGGCATGGAGGTATTTTGCATTTCTGTTAAGTGTAGCTAATCATTAACTTTAACTAGAATTTAAAGTGCAAAAAAGGACAATCCAGAAATATGTAGGATAATTCATGCCTTAATTTGTCTAGAAATAAAAGTAGAAAAAAAAAGTAGAAATCCACAGGAACAGAAATCCTGACAGACTGTTAACACCTGAATTTTTCTGCAGAGATGTAAAGCATGTAAAAATCCTTTGAGAAAACCAATACCTTGGTGAATAAAAATAGGTTTCAAAGCTCATTAGAGTGTCTGTGGTTATTATGTGGATTCCTTAAGCAAATGTATACTTTGCAATTTTTTCTATGTGCATTTGACTTGGAAAATCTATGCAGGAAATAATTGGCAGAATCAGTCTGACAATACATTTAATCTGCTGCAATGATATGCCGAGCCTTAGGATGCGTTATTTATTCTGTTTGGTATTGGGGAATTGCCACACCTATCTGTCAGAAAGAAAATTCTGCTCTGAAATTAAGGTTTGGTTGCTTTCACTTCTGCACTGCATATCTATATTTTGCTGCAAAGTCAATAGGAAGTGTCATGAAAAAGCATTGCACCTGTCACACGATTCATAATGGAATATCACTGAGTACAGTTTTTCATTCAGTCAGAGATCTTATGAATAAATGGACAGCTATCATACAGAGCAAACTGAATGTTTGCACTTAAACGACACCACTGTTATTAATGAGGAATTACATAGACCTGACAGGAGTCAGGTCCACTTAAAAGAAAGTCCTCCTTAGATGCACAAGGTGACTTCCTCCTCATGTTAGATAGAATCAGAAAGAGGAAAGAAAAAAAAAAAGAAAGAAGAAAGTCAAAATATTTTTTAAAAAGTAGAGGAAGCACAAATATAGGTGTTAATTAGTCCTCTTTCCTCATACTAACTGAGGTAGGAATGGACCACAGAGCTCTTATGACATTTGCCCCATGCTGCTGAAGTGGTAAGTTGTAAATCCAGTGTTCCTCTCAAGGTTGAAGCTGTGGACAAGAGAATGTGCTTACACTGTTTGCTGCAGAGTGCCAAGTATCACCAATGCTTCAGAGAGCTTGCTAATTTATTTTGTACAGAAGAAATGGACTGAGGACATGTGTTCAGGGCATGTGCCAGAAGGAGGGAAAATAAAAGTCTTCCAATCTGCCAGCATTAGAGGATATTTCAATATATTATATTATATTATATTATATTAAGGACATAGACTTAACCTCAATGGATTTTTGGGAGCCAGATTGAACAGCTTTGCCACAAATATGCAGTCATTCTGCTAATTCACCTGCATGCTTTAATCTTGGTGAGAAATGCTGCATTTTTTTCCTTTCCTATTGCAATGCATAGTCATTTTACTTTTTGACCTTAGGGATTCTGATTAATAAATGGAGGTATTGCTTAATGCCTTATTATTATGGTGTGGATGAGTGGAACAGCCAAATGAGCCTAGAATAAGGTAGCAAATTTTTCTTTAATAAAAACATGGCTAGCTATGTTTAAAACAGTATGTCTTCTTTTATTTAATATATATATACACTTGTATATATATATTTGCATTTTAAATATATATATGTGTGTGTGTATATATATATGCACATATTTGAAAATTATAATTACAGAATACCTCTTGTAAACCAGATGCAATTTTCAGTTTATGTTATCAGACAATCCTAGTTGACCAGTCATTTAACAATGCAGATAATTCAGGCATTGCATGCCCTATGAGGAAAGCATTTCTTCATGTCTAATGTTTCCTGTATTTGAAGAAGTTTTGTACTGAGTGTACCTGTGCACTGTTTGTAATGTAATTCTGGGGAAGCAGTGGCAATATCAAAATTCAAGAAAACTTGAAACTTATTTATCTTAAGATTTGAAAAGACATTTGAAGTGGCATAAGAAACAATGAAAGAATAAGAAGTTCCCAGACAGGATTTAATATAGTATGGAAGTAAGAAAAAAAACCCAAATAAAACTAAAATTAGTTCTGTTGACAAGCTAGTCTTGCAGACAGGAATTGCATCTATTTTTCACCAGGTTTTAAATTAGGACTTTCACCATTGTACTGTCTTTCCAAACTAAAGTTGATCGTCGGGATGCACTGAATGATAACCTATTAAAAAGCCCCAGTTTCTGGATGCTGGGAGAAATTCTACTGACCTTAGATATGATGCCAATGAAAAATCAGCAACATATAACTAATTTCATTTAGTTATAAATAACCTGGGCAAATAAATAGAAGAAAATAATTGTAGTAGTCTCATTTATCTTGCATTAGATAACTTCCTTCACAAAAGAAAAATAATGACTTTTACAAGTGGCTAACATAAATATTTTGTTGAATCAGACCCAGAATAGTCTCTGACCCCACAGATACTTGCACTTGTGCAGATGAGCAAACACTGAAGCAATTTTCAGTACTTCTATACTTCTAAAATGTTTGTTCGATTGGAATGTAAGGATTGATTTAGCAGACATAAAAAATGATCACCCACTGTTCCTTTCCAGCCAGAAAAAAAAACTTAGCTTTTATCTAAAACTAAGATTTTGAGTCTTGAGGACCTGGTTTCCAAGACCCTACACTTTTCTCACTTTAAGGCAACACAGCACAATCTACCACAACAAAGGCAGTTGGCTAAGCATTTTAGGTGAAAATCTGTGGATTGGAAATACTTTCCTGTGTTGTTAAAAAGAAGTGCAAATCATTCAGATACTATAAGAGTATAGTAAAGAAGTAAAATATTTTGTACAGTGTTCATATATACAGAGATCAAAAACAATGAAATAATAAGAAAATTTTAAATTCCTTTTAATAGTTCAAGCATTCATTTTTAAAATATCCCATATGTAACTTTGCATAATATAAAATGTATATTTCCCAATATTGAATAGATATTTATATAATGTGGTATCAAAGACTAATATAATAGTTCATGTTGGAAGTGACCTTTAAAGGTCATCTAGACAATTAACAGGGACATCTACATCTTCAACTAGATCAGGTTGCTCAGAGACCCATGCATCCTGACCTTGCATGTTTCCAGAGATGGGGAATCCACCATCTCTCGGGACAACCTTTTTCTTTGTAAAAAGCTATGTTCTGAATGAAGTCAGATGTATTTACTGATAGAAGGTGAAATGAAAACAGATGTTTTCTGCCTTTTGTCAAAAGGCAGAAACTGAGTGCATCTTAATTAAAAGAAAACTTCTTGAGTATTTATTTTGAAAATTTAAAGTTCAGCTTTTGAAATAATTTTCCTAGGAGTGCCCAAGTGCTTACAAACAGAAAGGAACAAAGGCCGAGTAGCATTTTGAAGTCTTTAGAGCTGAGCGGAGGATGCTGAAATAGCAATAAAAATGGGAATGCTCTGATTTGAAGGCTGGGTTTTGCTCCTTGGTTTTCTCATTCATGCAATTGCCACCAGCCCACATTCTAATGAAATGTTAACACAGAAATTGAGTGCAAGAACCTGTGGTTTCCACGAGGCCAACTTTTGTTGTCAAGTCTTTTGTGTGGGAGCTAGCATTTAATGTGATGGTCTGATTTAACATGAATTGTTCTTAACAGGCTACATGCCACAAACCTCAAATAGAGTGCTTGTCAAGAGATGGCTTACAATGACAGGCTAGGCAAAGCTGAGCAGCCCAGGAGCTCTTTGTGTTCACACCAGATCAGGCTTAGTAAACTGATGGAAAATGAGCCCAGACGAGCCTCCAGGGTCTTCTGTTTTGCAGTTTGTCTAATAAAGAAAAATAGAAAAAAAAATTGCTAGGAATTTTCTGAGTTCTGTGGTTTATTTCTGTCTGTTTGAGAAGGAGTTTCTTTCTTAAGCAGGGAATAAGAAGTGTACATTTTCACTGCTGTAAAAGATTACTTTTTTAAATGTTTTATTTTTTAAATTACTTTTTAAAATCTTTTTTAAAGCTGTTTTGATTTGTAGTTCCCTGAGCAAGAGCACAGTCCTCCTAATCAGGACACTACCAGGTTTGCCAGGCATTCCCTGTGTGTATGGTCTCTCCTAGGTTAAATTACTTTGTTAAGCTCTGAGAACTTCTTCGTCATTGAACAAGTACACTCATCATCTTCATCACGAGTGTCCTGCTACTTAAGGCTTCTTTTGTTGTTAGTGCCAAACTATTTATTGACTGGCACAGTAACTAGCCAGTTCTCCCTCTGCTGCAATCCTCTGCTCAAATAAAACCATTTTCTGGCAGGAAACAAATTCCTTGTCAAGTTTTGAGCAACAACTTATGAAATTAATTTGTGTTCAGGATTGTACTGTGCTGCTAAACGAAGCCAACAGCTAGGTCCTTCATTTTGCCTTAGTACAGGATGCATTCCTAAACATGTGGTCCTGAGAACTGAACCTGCTTACACCTCCTTTCATCCTCCACAATTTCCTTAAACATTGCGATGTTTGCTCACAAAAGTTTTTTTCTACTTATTTGTGATATCTTCAAATTTTGCAAGAAAGTAAAGGATTTACTTTTATGATCATATTGATTCTTAAATATGGTCTAATTTTTTTTCGTCGGAGAAAGAAAACATCGCAGATTCCTTGAAAGTTTAAGAGGGCAGTGCCTTTTATATGGAATGTACTTGCACAGGTTTCAGTATAAAGAGGTAGTGCAGTACTTTGACAGGGTGTGTTAGCTGGACATCCATTAAAAGTGACCGGAACTGGGCTGTAAGAATCTTGAATTTTATACTGAAATGTGTCCTTTAGATTGTGTACCTGCTAATAATATATTAGATAGTTCTGTTGCTTTTGGGGAAATCTTTATAAATGTACAGATAATGGGTTTTAAAAGTGAAGACCATGCTTCATTGTTTTCTAAATCTCAATCCACACTTCTCTATAACTCCCTGTCATAATTACCTGCGTTTTAATAAAATGCATTTCTGTGCTTGTTCAGTTCCTCTACAGTGAAGCTTCTCAAGTACAAAAAGCTTAAGAATAACACTGTTTTCATGAACATCAAGGGCAAAAAACTCTTTATGTGTAACAGTAAAATGTTGTGTTTTAGCCACTTCTTTAAGAGAAAGTGAAGCAGGAAAGAAAATAATGGAACAGCTTTTCCTTGACTTTTTGTGGACATATCGCCATATAGTTTTTTACTGTCAGTGATTTACTCAGAAATCACTCCAATACTTTTCAGTGTAGCACAGCATTAGCTAGATCAGCCCTTCTCTGTCCTCCTAACTGCATTAACTTGTTGTCCTTGAATTTCTCCTTCAAGTTGTGAACAAAGAGCTCTTCGGCTTGGGTGGAAGTGGGAAATGTGGTTATTGATTTAGTCATGAATAAATGAATGTGTGCTTGAATGTATGAACTGACAAATGGATAGATGCTATTAGTTTTGTATATTATAGAAAGTAAACTCTTTTTGTTTTAAAATAATATGCACAAGAATGCCAAGAGTCAGACACACACATACATTATTTCCAAGGCTTTATAACCTTTTGAGGCTATCTGTATTTATGTACTGGAGTAGGCTACACTGCATTTTAGAGCCAGATACCTCTGAAAGCACACTGCAGTCCTTTCTGGAGGAACAAACACTTGGGAAGAGATATACGTGTGAGGATGTTTCTCCCTGAGAAAATCAGGATTCACCTCCAGACAGTATCCCAGGAAATCTGTGAGTTGTGTGAGGTAGATAGAGACTCAGAAGCCCTTTCCATACCAAGGTTTTAAACACAGCTTTGTGATCTGTTTTGTTGGGTTTTTCTGTTTGTTTTAACTTTTTTTAGGTGAAATAAATGACCTATAGTTACTCCATTACATAACAAAGTCCTATTTACCTATGCCTGATTGCCTTTATTAGTACCAGCACATCTTAATTTCTCTGAAATCTGTGGTTTTTAGCAGTTTTTTTACACAATAACTTTAGTTATCCTAGTAGCTATGTATATATCATTAATGTCTTATGCAGTGTAAAAAGCTTTGCAATTAAATTATTAATGCAACAAAAAGAAACATATGCTTATATCAGGACAACTTATTTTGATAATAGACGGAAATACATTTTGTGTTGTAACAGACAACCCAACACCAGCCTTTTAAAATCAAAATTGAAGGTTTATTTGCTTAATTAATTTGGTAAAAACAGCCTCCTCATAGGAAAATTAAACTGGTGCAAAAGTTATGTGTAGATTAGCCTCAAGGGTAAAAAAAATGAATTGCACTGTCATACACATATGATTTCCTGATATTAGCTGTTTATTAACCAAACAAAGTGCCTAATAGCTGAAAATCAGAAATTAAGTGATGAGGGAAAAATGCTATTGGACAGCCTCTAGAGGATTATTTTCCAAAGAACGCATCAACTAAAATTAAATTAATAGCTATTTTAATGGAAGGACATTTTGCTTTACTTTAGATAGAAAATTTTGAATCTAAAGAAAAGGAGAAAGGGGTGTATTTCCTTAGCATAGTTGAGTAAAACTGCTGCTAAACACACCAGTATTAATATTACTGGGTCAAGGACATACAGGAAATCATAGAGATTAAAGTTTATTATAGTTTTTCACCAGAAATGCACAAAGGTTTCCAATAGATACACTTTACTGTTAGACAATATTTGCCAAGGCAAACATATAATATTTTTTCTGTCCTTCTTCCATCCTGATGTTTCACCCATTACAGAGGAAAAATGCAGTTGCCATCATAGATGGGTAGGACAAGAGAGATGATTTGGCAACTGAGGAGTCAGGGAATGCAATTGTATCATTGCCTTGTCTACTATTTATCAGGAAAATAAATTAAGCTTCACTTCCCTGAATAAATTTCCATCAAATGAAGGAAAGAAATAAGGGAATATGATTAAATCTGGTGTTGCAATCCTTTGGGAAATTAAAATATTGGAAATTGTAATAATCCAGAACCTTGATTGTGATCCCTCTTCTATTCTGTTCAAAAAGGAAAAAATACAAATAATGTGAGGGTTTTGTTTGCCTCTTGATTCTTTTGAAAATTTTTGGGAGTTATTGAGTTTGAAATGACTGAGAGAGAGAACGGTAAATTTTTTATAAGGTTTTTCATATTCAGAAGTAGTGACATTTCTTAATGTATACATTTTAATGAAGGAATAAGAATGTAATTCTTGAAGAAGTATGCATGTGTATATATTTGAAAAGATTCCTTTTAAAAACTAATATTTTAAAAGCAGTCATTTATTAAGCCAACCAAAGAAAAATGTTGTTGTCTTTGAACTGAATTTATGAGTCCTCATATTTCCCTTTCCCAGGATAATAGACATAGCTGAAGGACAAAAAGGATGATAGTATTTATACACCACTATTTATAAACAGATAACTGATAATATAAGCAGATAAATTAAAGTACCTCAGACACTTTTCCCTTTTGAGGTTTGATGTATGGATTTGTCTCATTTGTTTTCCTTTTCTGTTTAAGGATATTGCATATATATTGATAATCTCTTACTTCCTCATTTTATAGCAGAAGGTAGAAGTAACTGAAAACATCCATCAGCTCAGTATTATACACTGGCTGTATTTTGCAGGTCAGATCAACTTCCTCTGATACTATTAAGGTTTCTAAATTTTAATCTTTCCGTAGTCTTCCCCTTTTTTCTCCTTCAGAGATGCATCTTTCTTGTCTAAAGGGTGACAATGTAAATTTTTTTTCTTAAGAGATTTTAGATTATTTGTTATTAAAGATTTTAGATTAAGATTTTAGTTTTGTAGTTATTAAAGATTTGATCATTTGCCACCTAGCACTGACTGATATACTTTCAGTTCCAGAGTATCCCCTATTTATTTGTATTAGAAAAGTTTTATAGTTTGACACATCCACTTATAAGCAAAATGAATTTTTTGCTATCTGATGCTGTATAGGCACTAGATTTCAATGCAAAATCTATTTCATTGGTAATATGTGGCATCTTTGACAGTGCTGAAGTAAGGGGGTTTTGTTCCCCCCACTGGATTTCTGCCTCACAACATGCATGGCCTTCTTTTAACCTTCACCCCATGTCTTAGACTAAAATGAAAGATTTAAGTATAATTATAAAAGTCCTGGTTTGTAATTTACCTTTACTAATATATACTCTCAGTAGCAATTCCATTTTAATTTGTTTTTTGTCAGGGAATCATTATGCCTACAGATAATTAACTAATATGTTTTCCAGGCCGTGTAACAGATACAGTTGTCACAGCATCTCAGCTTTGTTCAGTGTCAGGTGAATTACATTTCTCTCCTAGGCAGTTACCACTAAAGACCTTGAAATGAAGCTTTCATTATTTGCTGACTGCTTTCAGTGTGGCAAAACAAAACTGCAAACATTTTATTTTCATTTTATTTATTCTTTATTGTCCACATATGAAAAATTAAATGAAGTGATCTCTTTGCCATTCTGCCATAATGAAGTTTTAAAGGCAGTTAAAGCAACAATGCTTTAAAATATATTTTAGAATCGGCAGGTTGATAAGAGAAAACCAAATTTGGTGCATCCATTATTATGTAATGTCCATAAACATAAAATTAATTAGATAGTAGCATATCTTGATATTTTGGCTGTCAGATGAGCTTTGTGTATTCCTGCCTGTCCTCCTTTAGGGCCGTGTGCCACGGCTCTCAGAAGGCTGCGTATCTGACAAATGTAGCCCATAGCAAATCAAGCCCTTGCCTGAAACATGTCTGCGGCTGTGGTGAAGCTGCCAGTCCTACTCAGAACTTCCAGAACTGGGGAACTCACAGCCATGAGGATGCTTTCCACCATAAATCTGACCTTGCCACTTACATCTGCCGAGCTGTATAAACCGCATGTTGTCACTGGATCACTTAGTGGCACATGGAAGTTTTATTCAGTAGTGAATGGGAAATAAGTTATGGTGGGGCTCTTATCCTGAGCCCACGCTCGACTTCCTGTGGACTAAAGATCATTCCATGCGGTTTACCAAGAATATTAAGAGATCTTTGTACTGTAAATCCCTTTGCCTGCTTCACTAATAATACTTTAGATATGGACTTAGTTGCTACAGCTGTCTCCTGGGCAACATCAGTTAAAATCCTACTTCTTCTAAGAGGGCCTCTGGGAATTGGTTTCCTGTCAGAGCCTGTTGATTTCTGAGCTCAGCCCTTTTCTTGTCAGTTAATGGGTACAAATTGAGGAAATGGGCAGCATGTTAGAGCAGTGTGAATAAAGGAAGCACTGCTAAATGAGGTGGGTGGTGGAACCATCTGGACATTTGAAAACTTGCCTATTTCTCAGCTAGATAATTATCTAATTTCACTATTATTAGGCATGCGAAGTCTAAATGCCAATATCTTTGCCCCTGATCTAAAATACAACATCAAAATGCTTAGTGTTTTTTTTTTGTTTTTGTTTTTTGTTTTTTGTTGTTTTTTTTTTTACATATTAAGATGGTTATTCTTCTCTACTGCATTTTAATTGTACTTTTTATTGATGTTTCTTGTGTTTTTACTTACTAATAGCATTATGCAAGTTATGACCATTTCCCTTGACTTTAATAACATTTTCAAAAGCCTTTTACATCCACTTAAAAATTAACAATAATTTTGAAGGTTTTTCTAGTTAGTATGCATTAGTGATTGGTCACTATTTTAAATTTTGAGTAGTATGATAACAATTGTGAAACACTTTTATTATGGAATTCAGTCTCTAAACCCTACCTCATAATCAGGGGTGACTGCAGGATATATTGGAGCAGAGTGGTGAAATAGAGCATCTTTAGCTTCTTTGGTCCAACACACTGAACATTTTTCCTGGAATCAGACTAAAAAAATGATTTGTTACAATTTCTACATGATTTCCTAAGGAGACAAATTTTCAAATGGAATAATAAGTTGGGAGCTTTTACTGTCTTGATAGCAGTTGTTTTTCATCCAAGAAACTTGATAACGTTTAGAGAGAAGGCCAGTTATAAAAACATGATGTAGATGCACCTTGCATCTTTAAAGCTCTTGCATTTCTGGGAAACATGGTATTTAGCTAGGGCTTGTTGTTTATTTATTCACTCAGCTTTACTAGAAATTCTTTGCAGTGATAAACAGATTTTCCTTCAAAATGCATATATACAAAATTTTATTTTACATTTATAAATGAAGAACGTCAAATGGAACATTTTAGAAATCTTTTCAAAGAGCAGGAAAGAAGGACAAAGCAAGAAGAAAAACGCCAAAGGACAGCCAGAACAAAAACAGTCTGACTAAAAATGAAAATTAAAAAGAAATCTTTCTTTGATTTTTTTTTTACCACTTTTCACCTTCAAGTTAAGAATTGCTTGTCCTTTCATCTTCCATCATGAAGTTCTTGGTAAAATAAGATGAAAATTGGCAGTAATTATTCCAAATGTGATTAATAACTACGATTATTACATAGATAGATATTAAAGTGTGCTCACAATGGCTTATCGTTTCAATCCCAACATTAGAAACCTGGTAATACTTCTATTCCATTTTTTCATGGCCCTTGCTTAGCCAGACACTGAGCAAAGACATCCCCTTTTCTACTATAGAATGTATTTCCTTCCTATTCGTATGAAAATATCTATGCGGATTCCCAAAATACATTATCAATATGGTGGGGTGTTCCCTGAAGCTGCAAATTTTTTGTGTGTGAGAAAGAAGGCAAAAAGTTTTAGAATCATGTCTCTAGTAAGACATCTCTTCCATGCTGTGGAAATTTAATGCTTTGGAAACTTTCCTCTTTCAGATCTCTTGCTCTCTGATTGCTTACTTCCAAACTTGACATTCATTGCTTGATGAAAGACAGTGAAAAATGAATTAAGATACTAGAAGATTATGTCACTCCATATTATATGGGCTATGCTTGTGGTCATTTGGGGGTCAGCTGTCCTGGCTGTGTCCCCTCCCAACTCCTCGTGCATCCCTCAGCCTGATCACTGGTGGGATGAGAGGCTGAAAGGCCCTGACTCTGTGCCAGCACTGCTCGGAGATAGCGAAAACATGTCTGCGTTATCAACTCTGTTACTAGCACAAATCCAAAACACAGCCCCATACCATCTACTGTGAGGAAAATTAACTCCATTCCAGCCAAAAACAGCATAAATGGGAAAAATAAGAAAAATAAGAAGGTGAAAGGCCTACTCCCTTTAGGGAGACATTAGGAAAAACCATGAACATTCTAAAGGAATTAAAAATTCAAGAAAATCGCTGTTATTTATATGCATTCTTTCTAATGAATAACAGAAGAAAACAAGAGGAACTTATGTTCCTTCATCAGAAGAATTCCCAGAGGTGATAAATCATACAGAATTTTTGGCTTTTTATATCGTCTGCAGTTTAACTTAATTAACAGGGTTATTTGTGAATGAATTTCTCCCAGGAAGAAGACCAGGCAGGTTTTTGGCTATCTGTGCTCATACAGCCTCTGACATCACTGAGCTGAACTTCTGCACCAGCCAGCAGCCCCAGAGCAACTTGAACATTTGCCAGGAAGGGGAAAGCCCAGTTCACCCAGCCCCCACCTCTGCTAAGAGCCCAAATCTCTCTGATCTCCCTCTTACGTTTCCTGTTTCACCCTCAGTGTATTGATTCACGTTCACTGCAAAATGCCCTTCCCACACACACTCCATAGAGAGCTGCAGCAACAAATTCAAGTCAGTTTTAGAAGATTATCTACACAGCCCATGTTTTACCAGAGATTTCATGTCTCGCAGGTCCCACCGCGCTTCCACTCTTGACTGCACCTTCAGTCTCATGTCAGGAGGATGTCCCACAATTTTCGCACATAACCAGACACATATATCAAGACAGAGATGTACAGTTTTCCTGGGTTTCTTAGACTGATTAATTAACCTTAATTTCAGTGTATTCTGAAAACAGTGTATTGTGAAAAACACTGCTGCATTAACAACAAGTGTTAATGAGCAAACCTGGTACAGAGAATAACCCAGGACCTCGTCCCCATCTCGTACCCATTCAGCAGCCATGTGTATTGCCCAAATTAAGCAAAAATAATAACATAAATAACAATAAGTTACTTACAAAAGATAAACTATGAGGCATTGTAGTTATTCAAAGGGGTGCTATCAAGTAAATACTAATCTGAAAACTTATACAGGTAGTGCTAGTAAATTTGGGGAATGACTTTTTATGACTAAGTGGACCTCTCCTTCTATGTGTTTGCGTGTTCTGGTAAATTCAAGTTTTCCTCAAAATATCAGTATTTCCATTGCCATTATATCACTGGTCTTGTTAAACAATACAAGATTGAGAACATAGCCAAAGTTACTTGTTTTCCTTAGTTACTTGAGCTTGACTGCCTTATTCTACAGTTGAAAAGGGAAAACCTGATGTTGTTTTTTTCATTTTTTATTTAGCTTAATACACTGCGGTGGTAGTCATGTTAAATGATTTTGGGAAATCTGTTAAGTACTGTGCCGGTTCAGAATTGTACTATTAAAGATACAGCTGTACACAAGATTATTTTTGTAATGAAGTTTCCATCAAACTTGAGTGAATATAGTGAAGGAGGGAGAAGAGGTCAAGAATGATAGGAGGAAAATAGCAATCTGCAAAAGAAAGTATGGAGTCAGGGATATTGAAAGCCCAGTGAACTGTGACAGGTGTAGTTATGCTCAGTCTCTGTGGGACATTTATGTATACAGCTGGATGCTCTGGAAGAAAAGGTGGGGGAACTAGCTGTACAGTGAGATTTGCAGAAACTAAAGACAAAACTTGATGATTTTCTCCAAAATTCAGCTGCTGGGCAAGCCAGGGCAAGTTAAACTTTGGAGATAGGCTTAATGTGCAGCAGATATAAATCTACTTCTTATTTTTATGATCTATGAATTGCCTTTGAACAGTTTTGGGTTGAGCTTTTGGGAATTTTAGATATGAGTCTTCCTTAAGCTGTGTCTGTGAAATATATCTGAATATATCTAAACTAATCTTTGCCTGTGTGCTAATATTCTAACCCTCTAGTCTCAGTTTTGAACTGACATGAGATGAATATAAGTGCTACCAGAAGCAGTTATGAGAAATTAACAGATTCTGAGCCCCACTATTTTCTTGATCCAGTTTCTTGGTCCCTGCTTCATCTGCCAATATTCCCAAGAAGTCACAGTTCTCATTTTCAAAGAGAACTACGTGACCTGTCCAATGAAACAAAATATATTGGTCGAGTCACAAAGATGCCTAAGATTTTTGGATGCTGTCCCTCTGCCTCTGCTTTCAGTCAAATTTTCTTTACACAGAATTTCCCAATTCTTTTGTGCTGAAAAGTATGTTTGGTCTGAAGTCGCTGCTGGGAAATGGCTACACGTTGAATGCTGAGTGCAATGACCATAGGCCATGACAGCAAGAATTTAGATTAGAAATAACCAATTTTGAAGGCCATATGTATTATTAATTTATTATTAAAATATACAGACAACATAGAGGATTTGCAAATTAGCATCTGGGAACATTTAAGGTTTATTTACTTAAAAGTCCTTGCTGCCTCTAGGCAAAAGCTGGCTTAATACAAAAAAACTTTAAGTGAGGATGGGACTGGAGGAAATACTTTAAGGAGTGCATGCTAATAAGCTCAAAATTTTATTTCTTGAAGTTAATGCAGTTGATTAATTATTTTTGTTCAACAGGAAGCATTTTAAAAAGTCTTGGCTACCTAGGCTTAACTAACAGGGGAACAAATTCTGGTACTCATCCCTATGAAAACAATTCCACAGCCTAAACATTAATGTTGCATGTGTAGTGCTGTTTTCACTTCTTCAGAGTGATTGAGGTCACCTGTGTGTAGCTTGAGAGTATTGCCCAGGTTTTGCAGGAGAGATGCCCCTCCCTATAGCAACAACTGGAGACATGTCAAGGTGTTCAAACAGCATCACCCCCTTTGGCTTGACAGCTGCATCCTAGGTTTCTCCTCCTTTCCCCCTGAATCCAGTCAGAGATCAGTCTTTCAAGTTGTAGAAATATTTCTGGTGTCTTCCCTTTCCTTTCAAGATTTTTGTGATTAAGATACTCACTGATGGTTTCGGAGACACAAGTTTTCTGATTAGTATACTCAGACAAATCTTCAAGAGTCTCTTAATCACACAGCAGTCCTGGAGAGAAGAGGCAGGATTTGGCATGTCAAGCTGTTTTTTTCTGCAGAAGATAATTCAGGATTCTCCAAGAAAGGAGGGAAAGGAAACCCGTTTCTGTGTACAATTGGCTTGAGCACTCTACTGGGGTTACAGAGACTTGGCTGTTGGTTCTCACATTTCTTTCTTTGGCCAATGACTGTTTAAAGAGTGACTGAAGAACAACTAAAAAAGAAATGCTATATTAAGTGCTATTAAAGTGCAAAAGCAATGTGAAATGCATTCAAGGACTACTTATGTAGACAAATGATATAATTTGAGTTTTATCTCATTAAAAGATAGTTAGAAGTTTGTTAAAAGAATACATCTTAATTCAGGCTATGCAATTACTAATGAAAACTAGACTTAATTTGGCTAAAATAGTTGAAACTTAATTGACAATTCAGACATAGTTCTTCAGCTAGGATTAAGGCTGAACACGAAGTGTTTGCAATTAAACAGAAATTAATAAAAGAGGAAGAAATCTCCCAGTGTCCATTGAAGGCTGCATGTAAATATAGTGGGAAACTAGATGCCTACTGTAATTCAATGTCTTCCTTGGAGTTATATGAAGAAGCAAGTTGTGTAAACTGCTGATACCAAACATCCTTAATTTAAATTAATGGTAAAACCAGCTTTTAGTAAAAATAGTACCTATTTTGCTGAGAAGTATTTTAAACTGTTAGTGCTAACTCCGATATAATTTCAGTATAACTTCAGCTCACAAAGATTTGTGGTCTTCATATAATAATATTTCTCCTAGAAATTCCACTGACAGACGTAATTAAATTATTGACTAATTGCCGGACTTTAATGAATACTAAGTGCAGCCAACTCATTTTAAAATCTTAGAGGGTGCAGCAATTTTCAGAGCTCTTACCTGCATTTTGCCTCAGAGCTAGATGCTTACCTGGGCAAAGCCAGATGCAGGAAACAAAGTGTTAAATTTCATCTTGCAGACAGCACAAGCACAGACACTGGTTTAAACGGAAGAGGAGAGGAGAACAGAAACAAGACATACCTAAGGAAGCTTGAATTCCCACTGCATCAGCTGGCAGTGTGTGTGTCCTGATAGTAACCTACCACTTGGATGTAGTGGTGCAATCCAAGTAGGCTGCTGAAGAATTAGGGAAAGTAATGTCCTGAGTAAAATTTTGATTCCTCTTGTTTGGAAAAGAGTGTCTGCACTTGCATGCAACAAGAAAAAATCAATTGATCTCCTTGAAACATCCAGAATGAATATCTGTGAAAGGTTGAGCACAGAAATGAAGACAAGGTGTTTCCTTTAGTTACAGCTGCAACAGTAAACTCAGCAGAGCCAGGACTCTGGCTTTGAGCACTGTCACACATTCATCCTTAGCAATTCTCCTCAGAGTTTCATAGCACACTCCCCAAGAGAGCTCTTGGCTGTACCAGCACATTTCCAGAGAGTGGCCATGCTCACTTCAAAGATACTCTGATCAGGACATGTTTCTAATATGTGCATAGACCAGACCACCTGCTTTGGGATACAAAATGTTTAACTGTTGGGACACAAGCTCTGCTTGCCCCTTATTTCACCTATTAGAGACCTTGCCCTTTTTATTTAGAAGAACAGTTGCTATTTGTTGGCCCAGGAATAGCTGAACCTGCTTGCTGTGATTTCACATTCCTACATTTTAGCAATGTAGGGTAGGAATAGCTAACACTAGGTTTTTCACTGCATATACAGCTTTTATCTTATTTTGTCACCTACAGTTCCATAAATCTTTGCTATTGCTTGATATCACAGAGAGATGCTTTGGTGCATGTACCTGTGTATATCAAAAGAATCTACGACTTTGCTTTCAGCACCAAACCAGAGGTAATAACATTTTGATGACTGTTTCTCGTAACTGTGTAATTATTGGTAGAATCATTCATCTAATTTCAAAGAATGTTACTTCCAGAAGTAAACTTAATAATTTAAAAAATTGACCAAAGTGTTTATTAAAGATTTCAAAATGAGGGATATGAGCACAAGATTCAGACCGATTTTATTAAGTATGTCAATAAATTAAGAAACGTTGTATTGTGAGGTCTTAATGCATATATGGTCAGGCAAAGCTGATCTTTCTCATTTTTGTAGGAGTTCTGATATAATATGACACTCACCTGCTTAAGAATGTTCTACTTTATTTTTCCTTTTATTGTAACCTGCCTATTTATGCCTCTGGAAGTTGGAAAAGCAAGCTGTGATTTCTCTTTTGAGAGCTTTCACCAGTCAGATTTGCAACTTGTATTTCTCTGCTGTCTCTTTTCTCACACTGGTCTTCACTCTCACTGCTCTGCGTGACTTCTGGCTGATTCTTTTTACCTCTTTGCCGAGTGATGTGCCTCTTACAGGTAGATTTAAGCAGTTTTTATGAGTAAGTGAGAACTCATAAACCAACTATTGTTCTGCTTCCCAATGTTTAATACGTGTCACAGACCTACAGGTACTTCTGCAGTAGGATCACTGAATAATCTGAAATAATGCCCTGCAAGCAGGAACTGTGGCACCACTTCTTATGACCTGAAATCAAACCAAATAGAAGATCACTTTCATATTTATTTGGAAAATCCTTTGTGAGGCTGTATATAATATTATATCTAAAGTATGGGATACAGCTTGGGTCGTAAAACAGAGATAGCTCCTATGTAGTAATTTGTCTGGGGACTGGAAATTTGACCTACTTGATAATGTTCACAGTAGTTATTAACATTTTAAACAGCATGCATTGTACAGGCAGCAGAAACAGTGGGCAGTTAGATTTCCAGGCTAGTAAGTGAAAAGAAAGCCCAGTAAGACAGTAATTTAAATAGAAAAATAATACATCAGGTAGCCAAGAGTGACAAGGGTCACTGGAAGGACATGTAGAATAACAAAGTACTAAAAGACAAGGGAGCATCTTTTGAGGAAATTAAATTGGAGCAGAAACTATAAGCATAAATTAATGTTAGCAGGCTGACAGAAGGAAGGGGTTTGTAAGGACAAGAGATGAAGGATGAGAATTGTAGTGGGCTGTGTGATACACAGAGGATCAGTAACCAAACAGTAGCTTTGCAGCATCAAATCATGTGTGGGAGAAAGAGACAAATCTTGCTGTACAGCTAGGAGTTTAGGGCATAATATTACAGAAGAGCAGATGTAGACACTGAAAGAGCTTAAAAAATTGTTAGAGTATAAGAAAAGATGAAAAAGGAGCAGCAACTATGATGTAAATCTTCCTGAAGTACTGAAATTCTGGAAATAAATACCTTTTGATGGATGAAGACTTCTTGATACAATTCACACATTGACTTCTCTCACATCCTGTAGCAATGAGTTTCATAATTAGATTACTTGTTAAAACAAAAAGTAGTCCTTATTGTTTGCTTTTTAAGCTTATGTTTTGTAAATTTTCAAGTGTCCAGTAGGCCTTGCATGAGAAAAATAAAATTAAAAAAAAAAAACCCTTCCTATTCCTCTTTTCTTTATAATTTTTTACTTCATAATAGATTCCTACATTTTCAGATTTCAATGCAAACCTATACAGGTACGTTTCTGCATTACTTTAACAATTCTTATCATTCTGTTTGTCTTTCTAATCATCGATGAAAACAACTATATGTTCAGAGGACCATCAACAATATTTGCAGCATCTTTTCTTTCTTGGCAACAGGTAATTTAATACACTATGCAAATTTAGTTAGAATTGTTTTTCTCCATGTATGTTCACATATTTTTTATCAGTCACGAAAATGAAAGGTTAAATTCAGCCCCTTAACAACAGGGTTTCCTTCATTAACTCCTTGGTGTCAGTCTTATTATTGGTTACTGTGAATAATTTTTAAATGGTGAATACCAATCATATTTTCTTGGTCTCCGAAGCTTCTCTTTTCTTTAGTTGAAAGGCATTTCCAAAAGCTCTTGTTTCCCTATGATTTTTCATCAATTTCTCTCATATTCCATGCTCACTGAGTTCATTAAAAGGTCCTATAATAACTTTGTAAATTCTGATTAAAACAAAAGCTGTTTAAAAAAAAACTTCACCCTAGCTGCTATGTGTCTACTGACTTTGTGTTACATTATGTTGGATAGAATTCAGGTATAATGGATCACTTCCGAAATTGTCATTATTATTATTATTAGCTGCTGTCTTTTCATCCTGAAACTGGTTTGAATGATAGTTCAGTGCTAATTTAATTCCTAGAGAAACTGAGTGATGAATCCAATTTGTGGTGAATTTTTTACTGTTCTTTTTTCTGAGTTCTTCCAAAATATCTTCAATATTTGAATAGAGCAAGATATTCCAGCTGAGCAAGTTTTTCTCAGCTTTCCCCTTTAGGTTAAAATTAGAAGCTTCCTAAGCTGTTTTGCAGTCAAAACTGATACAAAAAGGCAATTTATTTTTTTCCTTTGACCTTATTATCAGTGAGGATGCTTTTCACACCTTGCTTATCTGTAAGCCCCACTGGATCTTTGCCAGGTTCCCTGCTGATGTTGAGTCCATGATGAACATCTGGTACTTGATATGGAAAGATATCAGAAGCTGAAGCCGGATTGTAGATAGGCAAGAGACACAGTTGCAATAACATTTAAGAGAAGTAATTATTTTGGGATGTTGTCGATTAGTAGTACTATGTAGGAATTGCTGAAGCAAGAAAAAATAAGGCTTTGGTAAACAAGAAAAAATAAGGTAAGAAAGAAAGGAGCTGGAAAGGTCCTCTAAAACAAATGAAACAATATTTTAAAAATTATGGAGAAAAGATGGAGGGGAGGATTTTGAGCATATATACATTTCATTATTCCAAAAAAAAGGATAATTCTTTCCAGTGTTCACTTTCCTAACTCTGAGCACTGGACCAAGCCAATTGGAGAGATGACTTTTGCTGTTGTAGCAGCTCATCTAATTGGCAGCTTCATGACACTCAAAATGAAGAACTGATGTCTTCCATAGGGCCATTTCAGTTGACAGTCACGTCAGACCCATGCACAGATATTTGACTCTGTTGGATAGTATGAAATCAATGAGATTATTTGGAATTTGACATGTTTGGTAATCAAACCACATGTCTAGCTTCTAAGGATGGATTTTAAGAGACAAAAGCTCTAGGAATTTTAGTTTAAAAGTTCTTAGTCTTCTATGTATCTCAGTTTCTTTGTTTGTAGATTATGGGTAATATTAACTTCTTAAGGAACTGTCAGTTCCTATTCAGCTGTTGAGTTGTTGAGTCCAGACGAATCCCTACCGGAATGTTAAAATTCATAAATCTCAAAAAATCGAAAGGTCTGTATCAATGCTGAATAATTTTCTTTTTGGTTCTTCAAGCACCAAGACAGAATATGTAGTTTGGAAGTTCCCAGGCTTACGTGGGGTTGCTGTTCAGAACATTGTATAATTGCCTGACTTTTCTTGCCCATTGCATTTCACTTGAAGTATGAATAACAGCAAAGATTGCAAAGACCTCGTGAAAGTACAGAATAGTGAATCTCAATGTCAAACAGTAGAAGGTGAGTATTTGCTGAACATGTAAAAAGAATGGTGGGGGTGGAATCTAGCTGGCAGTTTTAGCTAGGAATACTCCAGAGGGGTATATGGATAGCATGATGTAAACGCACTCTTCATTCCTCAGCTTTCCGAGCTGTTCTCAATGTAGCCTCTCTTCTTTTGCCATCCTGCTTTGCTGCATATAAATGTTGTTATCCAGGGAAGTCTTTTTTCTGTAGAATTATATTGACAAAAAGACGTGACTTTTTTTTGCCTAAGCACAGAGTGTAGAGCAGTCCTATATGCCCCCTGAAAGAGATGGCCTCCTTTTGGTAGGGTAAACAGTGTTCTAACCTCAAATTCCTACGATGCTTTGGAACAAAAGACAAATGCATATTTTCTTTATAAATTATTAAATATTCTGATGTCTGTGACCTTTGTTTCTCTTTTTCATCTTGTCCCTGCTATATCCCCTCTTGTCTTTAAGCAAGACTATGGAACAAGTGCCAACTCTCAGAACTGAGAACTTTTAGCCAAACTTACACCTAGGGTGTTAAATTCAGACACAAGATAAACTATAAATGATCCATAGAGAAAAAAGGTAGAGTTTTTTTGCTGGACATATTTCACGAAGAAGAAACATTGGGTTAATTCTAATGTAGTCTAGTCTGAGTTTCTGGCTGATTTTAGGCTGGAAACCTCTTTTTCTGAAGCCAGATATGGATAAAAGTTAAACTTAATATGAACATTTTTGTATTCTGCATTATAAATTTATCATTAAATATTAAGGAGCCTAGAAATCTTTTGATCCTAAAGCAAAATCAATACCTTTTTTATACACGCAACCGATGGTTCTTTTAAATAAAATATTATGGCAACTATGTATCTGCACTTTCTAAGGTCCTGTTTTTGCCAGTGATTTTATTTGAGTGTTCACTTTATATCCATAGATCAAATTCTTGGAAGTACTGTCTCCTGTTCTTAAAAGAAATTTCTTTATGCTTGCCAAATGAGGGTACAGATTCACTGACTTGTTTTTCTCTTGCTGTTTCCTTTTGTTAATATATGAGTTTACTTCTGGAGAGTATTTATTGTTGTGCTGAAAGCTGAAATTGACAGGATTTTTGCATCTCATTCCTCTGGTATTATTTTGGAGGAATTTTTTTGGTTCCATAGATGTCCATTAGTGCCTATCACGCCAAATGTTGATTTCAAATTATTTTTGACATATTCATATTAATTATCACAACATGAATCTTTGAATACTTTCCTTATCCCATTCTTTTCTTCATAGCATTGTTCTTTAAAACAGAAGGGCTTAAATCATTCAAAATATTCCATGTCATCAGATGTTTTGTCTGAGAATGTGGACCTGAATATGGGGTTCTGTGCATGGAAAACCTGGTAGCATTCTAGCAACTTTAACTAAGATCATATGTCAATTTGAGAATTTATTCCCAGTCCCCGTGCTGCCACTTGTATGGATATGGAAAGCTGCTGAAATGCTGTGTGTTAGCAGAATTGAGGCAGTACCTTTAGAGGCAAAGCACACAAATTGTGCCTTGGATAACTCCTCTTGCTTGCTCTACAACTTGGACTAACTCATATGATGGCTTCATGCCTTTGTTACTGCCAAGTTGTAATGTCATTCAAACCCTCATATTCATAATGGGCTAACTTAAAAGCTAGCAAACATTGTTGCATTTGCAGAGAAAAGACCACTTTATAGATACAGCAAAGTCGTGTGCTGTGCTGTCATTTTCTTGACCCTGAAGCAGATGAAGATGACTGTCCCAGAGTTAGATTCAGCCTTCCTTCACTTCAACTCCTAATAAATTTGTGTGGCAGAAACTTTTGAAACTTGCTCAATTTCTACACTATATCAGCCATCAACGGGTCATTGATTTCAAAGATGAATAAGCATCTTAGGTACTTAGGGGGAATCTGAACATCAATAGAGGGTAGAATTTGCACTGAATGTTTATTATGCTGCTTTTGGTAGCCTGATACTGTCTTCTCTTGTCTGTTAATAGGAGGTCTTCAGCCAGTTCATAGAATCATAGAATCATAGAATTATAGAATCATTAAGGTTGGAAAAGATCATCAAATGCAACCAGTTACTTAATAATTTCAGGTTCACCACTCAATCGTGTCCCTAGGTTATTTCATTCAATGTAGCATGTAGGCTGCTGCCAGTGAAAGAGCTGAGGATAGTAATATCTCTGAGAATCAGGTGTTACCATCTATCAATTCATGCAGCTTCTGGATTTTAAATCTGCACTTTATCTTCTCTGTTTTCATCTAAATCCAAAAATACATCATATCATTTTAAGGAAGTCTATGCAGCTGTGACAAATTAAAGTAAACAAATTAATTTCTAGCCTAAGGTAGCAATGCAGAGAGCTCAGAGGACCAAAATGAGTGATGAAGGTCTCATGATATACCCCAGAGAAATTTGCAAACTCAATTTTGTCCCAGAGAAGTCTGTGAAAATGGCTTTACAGTGAAATAGCCTTGTCATGCTAAGTTAATTGATCCTTGAATTGGCCAAAATCGCACCATGTAAAATTTCAATAGATATCAAAATACTTGAGACAATTTGCAAAGTTATCTTTCACTGTGTGAAATTAAGGAATTTATTTTGGTTTTGGTTCAGTCAGCCCAGGATTAAGTTAAATATGTGGTTGCTACTACAAAATAAAGTTGATAGAAATACTTCAGAAGTTTTCCTTTTGCTTCTCCTTTCTTTCCTGTTTTTCAGTCAGTTATAGAATTGACCTTTTTTAATTGAAATTTTGATGGGGAGGTTCTGAAAATCAAAGATCTTTTTGATCCTTTCGTATTAATGTTAACCAGTGTGATAGAAAACCAGATGTGATTGCCAAGCTAATTGTTCCTAGGCAAATAAATTGCATTTACAAAAGCCTTTTTCAAAATCTTATCTGATTTAGAGACTTGTTCTGGAAATGTTTCCTTTTTGTTTAACATAAAGAATTTTGGTTTCAAGTTGTTCATCTATTATTTATTAATCTATTATATTATTAATGGCCAGTAGAGTAAAAAAAAAAAACCACCCCAGAAAGATAGTGAGCTCCTAAGTGCTTATTAAATTTAATAGTTAATTAAAGCTGAATACTTTCACAGTATACAACGCAGTATTACAGTCTCCAGAACTGTCACTGATAATCCTGATGATATTTGATTTGCAGATTTAAGATTTATGGTGCTTTTCTGTCAAGTCCAGTCATGCTCAGTGTTTATCTTCATTGCATCTCTTTTGTTGTCTGGCACAATAAGGACCTGATATTGTGTGAAGCCTTCTGGGTCATACTGTCAAAAATAAAAGGAGAAATCTGTAATCATATTCAAATATCTAATTCTGCCATAATTATTATGTTTCTAACAATGATTGTGCATATCACCTATGTAAAATATTGCTCAATAGTAACTTTTTTTGCAAGAATTTTAAATGCAAGGCACAGTAGGAGTAAATAATGGTTGTCATGGTATTGGCCAAATTATTCCTCCGAGGATTCAGCTAAATAACTCTGACCTTGACTCTTAGAGATTAACAAAACACATCTGTTTTACTACCTGATCAATGTTATAAGTCATAAGTAGAGACTGTACCCACAGATAAAATGGTGTAATTGGGATTTTGACAGCCTCATTAGTGTCATTGATTAGTGTTCATTATTCTGCTTTATTTCCACTTCTTCAGAAGTTGTATCTTATGTTAATTTTCCAGTTGCTGCATTTTTAATATAAATGCAGTTCTGTGGTTTGTGCTGTTTTATTTTCTTCTGAGAATAATTCTTTGAAATATGTTTAGGCTTAGATTTATCATGATAAGATGTCTTTTGAAATTGTGTAAAGGAAAGTAAAAGGATAATAATTTACTAATATAAAACCTGAGGCAACATATAAAAAGTAGCTTCTATAAAGGACAGTGCACCTCAGTGCAACTCAGCAAGCCTGAAAATGTACAGGTGACTTAAATAGCATGAACCACACAAGCAGTTTTGCGGAAAGACTGGAAGGCTGCCACAGCCACATATAGATGCACCCCAGTTTTAGCAGGAGAAGGTCAAAGACAAAAAAAAACCTTGAGCTTTGGATTTATGCATACGCAGATGACAGTTGTCTCCTAAAGGAGATAATACAAAAGAGGGGACAAAGTCAAACTGATAAGAGTTTATCAGTGCTATTCGGGCTCAGCCAGTCACTTTCTTTTTGAAACTTGTCTCAGTGCCATAAGCATGCAGGCAAAATGTAATCCTGGCATACCAAGTAAGGAAATAAGGGATGAAAAATATTCAGGATGCAGACATGGCTGTAGGTTGCACTCGTGTGGTGTAAGAATTTGAAAGCATCATATCCAAGGATAGAATCATCTCACAGATTAATTTCATACCAGATCTTAAAAAATTAGGCAGCTAGTCTGAATTAAATGCATAGCTCTCTTTCTAATCAGTGAAAAATGAAATGTGAAACTCTAAGATGTAATTAGTCTCTGATACTTGGCCTTAGTGAAAGGAGCCAAATTGTTGGAGAGAGCAGAACAAAAAGCAAGCCTCACATCCTGCAGAAGCTGGAAAACAAAAACTTGTAAAAGAAATATATGTACCTGCAAAACCCATTGAAAACAAAGCAAAAAAAAAAAAGAATGTAAATTGTTAAATTGTTTGGGGAGCAGCCGAAATTTTTGCTATGAATTTTAGTGCCAGCCTAAATTAAAAGTAGATTTACTCAACACACACATTTTCTTCACATACCTGCTCTACATTGGGCAAAATGTGGTGTGGTCAAGAGAATTTTCTTTAGCACATATAAAAGACATCTCTGAATTGAGATTAAAGGCTTTAGAAAAAATATTTTGGAGGCTGAAAGCAGGGGCTAAGGAGAAAAATAAACTGATTTACCCTTGTAGTTTTATAATTTTAGAACATCTAAATTATTTTTTAAATAGGAAGATTTTTGTATGCCCATAAGTAATAAAAATATTATTAACTTTCTTGAACATCCCATTGGTCTGTGTATTAAAAAAAATTGTATTTTTCTTAAGATTAATTTTCTTTGTAAGCAGAAGTATACTTATCATAACCCTTTGTAACTCACAATTTATGAATTTATAGAATTGAATGGTCAGTAGTGAAGTAGTGAAGAAGTAACTCCTACCCAATACTGGTGATTTCACCATCATACTAGCTTTGCCTATTAATTATTTACACCAGTAAACATACTGCTTTTAGGAGAATCTTCTTACTCATCCAGATATCAGCCAAACTGATGCCAAATTTGTGCTTGAAAAAGCTCTTGACTGAAAAGCCATCACACATTATTTGCCCTGGTTGAGCATTCTGGGATGCTTTTTTGTGCATTTATTCCAACAAAGTGCGTTTGCCTCTCGGCATCAGTTGCATTAGTCTGGTCTGCTCTCGAGGCGCTGCGCGACGCCTGCGGAGGATCTTCAGGTCTGGCCGCGGCAGGTTGCAAGCAGACGTGCCAGTGTGGGAGTGCCCAGCTGTTGTCCTGTCATCTCCTGCTTGACTCCTGCTGAGCTGCTAGGACTTGCTATGAATTTTATGAAGATGAATGGAATACGGAGAGGAGTCACTGGGGAAAGATTTCATGACAATATGTGCTCTGAGCAGCTGGATGTCTGCAAAGCTACTAGATTAACTCAATGTCCTGTAAAAGGGAAAATTTTAGTGATGGGTAAAAAGCAATTCCTGAGAATCAGGTCTTTCAGTATGAGTGACATTTTCCTTTTACAAGTCGGATGAAGCCTCAAAGTATTTATTATTCTATTTCTAATATATGTTTAATGTTTTGAATTACTTTGTACTCCTATATTGATTGTAGAATTACAGGGTTTAGTAGTCATTCCATAATGAAGCATAATCATAATCATGACCATTGGAGATATAGACAGATAGATAGATAGATAAATAGATAGATAGATAGATAGATAGATAGATAGATAGATAGATAGATGGATGGATGGATGGATGTACCATAATGGTCATATTTCTAGTGCTGACTGTGGTTTAATATCAATTTGCTTTGTTTTGGTTTTCAATCAAATGCATCAAGTGTGAGATGCAGTGCTGGAATATGCTGGCTGTAAGGAGTTTAAGCTCCCCATGAGGTCAATGAAGTCTAGAAAGTAATTCAGCCTATCTGTCTGAAGACACATCGTGGTTAGGTATTGAATTGTTTGCTATGTTTCACTAACTGCAATACGTTACTCTCCATACACTATTACAGATATTTTTTGTAGGTGTTTAAACCTGAAATAAGTCCCACCCACAGTCTTTCTACTTGCAACAATATCTTTAGTGTGAAGAAGAAAATTGCAGTTTGCTACTCCAGCATTTTTTTGTTGCAATAAATGTTAGCAAATAAGAAGCACTAGCAGCAATAACTTGAGCCATTACTTTTATGGCTCTTTTGTTTCATGCATCTTCTGGGGATTTTCAAACATTTGGGTTTTTAAACAGCCTCTCTACAGATGTATTCTTCTTTTGACCTGTAATTTCAGAGGATTGGGAGAAAAAAAATCCCAAAACATTGGTAAATGCAATAAAAGATAAAGGCTATCTCCTGGCCTACTAATTAACATTTTCAACCTTTCTGAAGATTCATGAAGTCCAAAGGTTTTTCTTGAAATATCAGATTTTTTTTTTTTTAATAAAAGAAGTTTATTATTTGACAATTCTTATTATAGAGTTAAGCATAATTAACTAAATATGGACTGGCCTGTGGCATCTGTGTTTTTTTTCCCAGTGATTAGACATGACAGGATGTTTTCTTCAACTGTTAGATGGAAGGTAATTCAGTTTTCAAAGAACTTTTATGTAATACTGATTGAATTAGTATTTAAGATATGTGCCATATTTTGTGTAGGGCATCATATACTCACTGCTATTATTTATGATGAAGGTGTTTTACTATCTTCCAGGTATTCATGGGTTTAATAAGTCCAAAGAGATATTTGCAATGAATAGTGGAAATCAGACTTTGACGTTTTGAGATTTTAGATTTATGTTCTGCATGTTCTTTAGTGTTTTTTGGAGAAGATTGCCTTTAAATCATGCACACAAATGGCAAAAATCTTTTGTCATCACAAAAAACCTGTAGTTCTCTAGATCAGTTTGGAAATATGGCCTTTATGAAACGACTGCAAGTGGAAGGGAATAAAGATTCAAACTCAGAATTTTGCTGAGAAAAACAATGGGTAAATTACTGCTTCATCGTTGCATGAAATTATTAAGAGTTTTGAAATATGTGATATCATATATAGGGAGGGAATAACAGTTAACATAATAGTTTCATTCCAGAAAATGAATACCTCAGTTTAACTCTCCCTTCTGCTAAATTTGTTTTTCAGCAGTTCATTAAGAACAATGAAGGAGAATAAATGTTCCTATCTTGTTTCATGCCCAGAGTGATTTTGGTGAAGTAAAGGTTTGTGGAAATAACATTTCCCTGTAATTCAAACACCAACATGTGTAGATAGAATCTTTCTACTATTCCTGTGTTCTAGACTTTAATTTCATGTCATTTTATGTTTTTCATGGGTTTAGATGTTTATTTATGAAACTATTAGGCATTATTTATTTATTAGTAGTGTAGCCTAGAAATATTATTAAGATTTCAAGTAATAGTCCTTTCTTCAGTGTCTGGCACATCAAAACATTTACACTAATATGACTGCACCAGCACTGTAAAACAGGAGGTATTTTAGCATGTACCCCAGGAGAGTTCTACTTAGCAGAGCACAGAGAAATCTTCCTTGCAGCTATCTTAGCTCTGGAAGCATTTTAAATATTTAAAGATTCTTTATAGCAGTCTTGCCTTTCTCTTGTTATGAAATCCCTACCCGTTTCCTAAAGACAGTAAGTCTAAATGTAACTGCCTTTATTCTGTGGTGAGAAACAGAGTTAAACTACTTTCTTTACAGAAAGACTAAATGCCTGTATCTGATAGGACATGCTTGGATTTTTCTGTTGTAAAGCAGGGCACGTGTGAACCTTTGGTTTTCCCATTCTTGAGAGCCCCCATGAACTCTGTGACAGAAGCCAACAGAGGCTCAGCAAGGCTGTTGCAGTTTCTTTTCGCTGATAGTTTGACAAGCTGAACTGTATTGATGGAATTTCAAGAGGGTCACCACAGAGAATGAAAATCATGCAGTAAGTCATTGTATGAGAGGTCCATTGCTGAGTCTGGCAGAGATCAAAACAAGTTTCTTACTTCTTTCATAATATTAATCAATAGGAACATGTGCTAGGATGATGAGATGCTTGATTTTTTTAAAATTTAAAAGAAGAGATTAGTGGAAGTCCTAGCAGACAGAGCCTGGTGAAGTTGGATGGCAAATAGAGCATCATCTGAAATAAAAGATGTCTGAGAAGCTGGTGGACTTTGAATGGAGATATAGTCAATATATGAAAATTCCTGGATCCAAACTGACATTTTTGTGTCTTGGAATAAATATGAACAATACCTTGTTAACAGCAGCAAATCTGGTTTTGGCACTGTGTTCTGGCACCTAATTGCTTAGTCTAGCACCTAAGTACTGAGTGAATGTTTGTTCAGCACATTTGAGAAGGTTTTCTTTATCTCTATGGAAGCAGAGAGCCTTACTTTACATTTGGTTGTATTTCCAAGAATGTTAAAGCATTCCAGGCCTCTTGGTAGAGAAATGGAGACCACCATCTTAAGGTGTCTCAATCTGCTCGTGCAAAGAAAATGACTCACTTGATACCAAATTTTTAAAAGTGAGTCATGGTTTTATTTATAAGGAGTAGGTAGGAGGATATGAGAACTCCTCAAGTCCCCTTAGGCTTTAGGAAACCCACAGTGAAAACAAGTTTCAGTTGTCTGATCTGGGCAAATACTGTCAGTGTCCATTTTATCCTGGTACCTCAATAAACTTCCATTCTTACTTTATGGAATGTTAATTTTGAGAAAAAGGAGGTAAAGAAAGGACACTATCGAGTAGTAAAAGTGGGAAAAGAAACATTCAGCAATTACTCGGTACCCCCTTTTCAGACTGTCTTCGAAACACATTCAACTCTCATGAGGAGCTGAATTGCAAGCCATCTGTGAATCCTCAAACTTGTACACCCACAGTGGAAAATGGGTATAATTTGTTTCTATAGCTGCTTATGGGATTTGCCAAACTTTTTTTTCCTCTTTTGGTTGCTTCTCCTTTCTATCCACATCCGTCTTCATCCTTATTTCTCTGAATTTCTGACCAGTAAGAAGAGGATAGAAGCACCATCTGTTCTTGAAAAGCTTTAAGTTTGGCTTCTTCTGTGGTTAATCAGCAGCAAATTAGACTAAAGCACAGCAACTGGTATTCCTCAACTGTAACGTATGTTACAGAAAACATGAGCAAAAATTAATGGATGAGTGTTTAGTTACTAAACTAAGTACGGCATGGCTACTGTAGGATTGTTGTTTAATTACTTCTCAAATATGTTGACCAATCCAGATTTTTCACTCCTGAGGACATTTCTATTTGTAATCAAACTATATCTGAATATTTTTCATTCTTTTTGGCATTTCATTTGCAGTATTTACTTAGGTATAATCCAATTAACTTTTCCTCTAACAGTAGCACTAAATGTTATTTTACAGTAAGAAGAAATCATGGGAAAAGCTGTGAAGATTCTTTTCTTTCTCTTTGCGTCTATTGGAAAAAATAGTGTAAAGTCATATACAAGAGAATTCACACTAATTGTAAAAAATATGTTTCACTTCCAGACAACATTGCTGTTAAAACTCCACCTGACAATCACACCAATAAATATGTTAATTAGTTTTTCCTTTAAAGAATTGGGAGTTCATAAGTCATTAGTGACCATGAGTCCTTAGGTACAAATGAGTCAAAATAATTCAGTAGTGTACATGGTTTCATGAAGAAATGTGGTGAGAATTGCTGTTTGAATCTGAGTAGTGTGCTGGGCTTTGTGCTGTGACATTTGAAGACTGAAAATGCATGTATATGGAATACAGTTTCCTCCCCTTGTGAAAATGGAGGAGTAAATCTTAGCAGTGTTTTGTCATGACTCAATCTTAATTTTTATCCTCTGTTTTTATCGCTACAGCATATTCAATCTTTTTTCAAACCAATACAAATAAAAGCACCACAGTCAATTCCTGGTTTCTGACATTATGACTAACTGCAGAAAGACCCATTATTCTGCCTCTTTTCAGTGAGCAATAGATGAAGGAGGAATTTCACCCTAAATGTTTTTTTCACTGGAATCTCCAGATGGTCTTGTGTTACTGCACTGCATCTGAGGCACTGACAAATAGGCTGTCAGTGAAGATTTTTCCTGTAATGTACACTGTTAAACAAAGCCATCTATTTGTTGATATACATTGTTTGAAGTGTGTGCAGTTTGCCATGAGACATCATGGAAGGTGACACATCTTTGCCTCTGTATGAATGCAGTACTTGATTGAAGTGAAACTGATGTGGTTGTTCTGAGATGTCAAATGAAGTAAGGTGCCAGTGAAGTAGCTATGCAGAACTAAGTCAAAAGTATTTCTAATCTTTACAGGGTGTTATTGGCTCTGTTTAGGCCCTCAATATTTTCTTATGTGAGTGGTCTGACTGGATGGAATTAGCTAAACCCATTAAAGTTTGGTTACCTACCATTAACTAAAATAATAGAAATAGGGATCCTCATATTCAGTTCCTCATTGGATTGAAGGCTACTGCAACACTGGTGATTGGGAAATTTAAGTGAACTGGAGGAATCAGAATCTTAATCTGTTACTTGTTTTCCCTACTTGGCTGTATTCCTTGGTAGAACTTCACTTGAAGTAGTTTGATTTTCCTCACATTACTACTGCTGTGGATTTTGACCACAGAATTTTTCATGTTGTTGACTATGCTGCATGTTGATAACTAATTAGTTTCAACAAATCACAAATGTTTTCTTGGCTTTGCTGTTTTAAAGTGAATCCAAGTTCAGTGTGACCAGTATGGGTTCGCATTTAATGCCGCAGAGTTACGCTTCTGTTTGTTGGAGGATAATTTGGTCCTCAAACTACTTAACTCATAACCCACATGCATGTCATTTGTTGACCACAGAAGAATATAATCTACCAGGAACAGGTGTATAATGGTCTCCCACTACATCCTTCTCTAAATTGGATTTGATGATTGGACTGGTTGGATAAGAAAGTGGTTGGATGGCTGTGTCTAGAGGGTAATGGTCAACAGTTCAGAGTCCTGATGGACATCAGTGACAAGTGATGTCCTTCAGGGGTCCGTATTGGTAATACTGTTATTTAATATCTTCATTAATAAAATAGATTAAGGGGTCAAATACATCCTCAGTACATTTGCAGATAATATCAAGCTGAGAGGTATGGTTGCCACATCTGAAGGACAGGAGGCCACCTAGAGGACCTCAAAATTCTTGAGAGTTGGGCCCATGGGAATCTGTGAAGTGTAACAAGACCAAGTACAAGGTGCTGCACCTGGGTTGGGTTAATCCCCAATATCAATTATATTGATATCATTGTACAGGGGGATGAACAGATCAAGAGCAGACTGAGAAGGGCTTGGGGGTGTTGGTGGCTGAGAGGCTGGACATGAGCCAGCAATGTGAGCTTGCAGCTGAGAAAGCCAACTGTATCCTGGGCTGCATCCAAGGCAGCAAAACCAAGAGGTCAGTAAAAGTGATTCTGGCCCTCTACTTCCTGCTCATGAGACCCCACCTGTAGTGCTTCATCCAGCTCTGGGCACCTCAGCACAGGATGGACATTGAGCTGTTGGAGTCCAGAGTAGTGTCACCAAGATGATTAGAGGGATAAAACAACTCTCGTATAAGGCAAGGCTGAGAGATTTGAGTTTGCCCATCCTGGAAAAGAGAAGGCACTAGGGTGACCTAGTTGCAACCTTCTAGTATCTGAAGACAGCCTACAAGAAAGACAGAGGGATTTTTTACAAGACAGTGTAGTGCGAGGGCAAATGGGAAGGGTTTCAAACTGGAAGAGAGTAGGTTTGGATAACATATTAGAAACAAATTCTTGACTATGGGGGTGGTGAGACACAGGTTGGAACAGGCTGCTCAGAGAAGTTGTGAACTCACCAATACTAAAAGTTTTTAAGGCCAGCTTGAATGAAACTCTGAGAACCTGGCCTAATGTAAGATGTATGTGCCCATGTTGGGGGCTAGAACTAGATGATCTTCAAGGTCCCTTCCAACCCAACCACTTCGTGATTTATTTTATGTATTTATTTTATAGCATTCCAGAAAGATGTGTTCCTTGAAAAGGCAACATAAAGATATTTCTCAAAGCAGTCTGTCACTACATGTAGCCAAAAAGGATCTAAATCCTGCCACTACCTACAAAAAGCTTCCCATCAAGTAATTCTATTGCTTCATTTCACTCATTATACAAGTGTCAATCCTGATTTCTAGCTGTAATTTTAATTATGTTTGAACCAATTAAGGAGTTCCAGAAGTTAGGAGTTGATTGTCCTGAATAGTTTTGGGAAAAATTTGTAGTTTGTCTCTTCAGTTTATAAAGGTGAGAATCTATGTATTTGTGTTTAGATTTATTTTCATATTCTTCATTTTATTTGGAAATGAAGATCCATAAATAACTTATATGGCTCTGCATAAGCTGAGCTGCTGCATGTTCATTGCAGCATTTAATAAAATTTCAGAGTATCAATACTTTTGACATCACTTTTTGATTTCTTTTCCCCCCCTTGACTCAGTCTGCTTAAATCATAATTCCTGCAGAGATTCTTCTACAATTTGGTGTTCAATGGATGCCAGCCACAGTGACTGTAACACGTAAAGAAATATTAAATAACTTAATGAGACATATTGTGCTTTACTCTACAGAAAAAACTGAATCAGCAAATACTCTAAGAACACAAAACAGGCAGTTTTACTTTCAAAAAATAGACAAGATCAGTGGGAATAAGGTGGCCAAATCTAGCTTGCTTTTAAAAAGTCTTACTATTCTTGTGTTAGGGTAGAATTACCTTAGAAAAATAGAAAGTTACCACCAGGATTGACTGAAGGTGACTTTCAGAGCCAAATGTCAGTTGTTGACTGAGAAATCTTAAATATTGCAAACTAGTAATTTATTCAGATTGACTGAATTTATATCAGTTCAGTACAAAAAGGCTAGGATCATAAATATGCTGATCCTATAAACATTGTGGTAGGTAGAGAAGTGTCTGTGCTAAAGAATATTTTGCTACCTTTGTAAAATTTCATCCAGGTTTGACCAAATGGCAAAAATTCTAGTTTGCATACGCTCAGTGGCAGTTTTTGGACTCCAACTAGCTGATATCTCCCAGAAGACTGGCCTAATAATCTAAAATAATTATGCATAATCTGCCCTGTGATTTCAGTAATACTTTGTTCAGACAAAGCAGCATTGAACACATCTATAAAGGCTAAAGTATTTTGAAAAATTAGGTGTTAGGTACCTTGAGTTTGTTACCCAGTGTTGAAAGAAGTCTTTTACTTCAATATGTCTCTTTTCTCAAGATAGATCTTCACTGAAATCTAATGCCATTGAATAGATGCAAAGCAAAAGGGACCAGTCTTTTCAAACACTGTGTTGTACAGATAATCCCTCTGAAATCCTGCCAGGAAAGACTAATTGTGCCGTCAAATTAGGTACTAAAATATGAAGTAGATAAGTCCCTATATTAAGCAACTTCTCAAAAAGAAAGTACTGGATACTCATTTAATGAGCATTGCATATAGCAGAGTCTGTGTTAGAGAAAAAATTGTGCACAATCATAATATACAGGTACAAGAGATCATTTTTCATGTTGCTCTTTCCTGGCTCTATGGGACATAACTTTCAACTTGAATAAAACTTAATATGTTCTTCAGACCAGAAATATATTGTCAAGTATAGCCTTTAAGATCATATTGTGTCCCTTCAAATTTAATAAAATGCATTATATTGCCTTGAAAATAGATTGTAAATTGTATAGACAAAAGTATGTGAACATGCACAACAGCAGTTTTTAAATAGACTTGGTCAAGCTTACATATTATAAGTTATTTTGTCATGTATTGTAAAAATATTACTGTATTTCTGCCTCAATTTTCCTTTGATTAGTTGCCCAAGATAATTTAATGTAGATTAATTATAAATTATTCATTCTATATTATTCTTCTATATTAATGACAGATTATTCCATACTTATGTTATATTTTTAAAATGTGAGTATCTGAATGACTTATACTTGATCTTGGCCAAGACTGGAAGATGGGATCAAAGAATCATTATGGTAATTTCTGGGTTACAGCAAAATGTATGTTGAGGAGAGATGAAAATCACCTTTCCTGGAAAATGATCTGTTTGTGTATTATTTTCCCTCAGATTTAATGAAAAAAGTCTCATGAAAAGTGCAGCTTTTTTCCAAGCAACAAAATTTCTCAAGGACTTCCATAGTTTTTCTTTGTTTCATTCAGGTACCTCTGTAAAAGAACAAATATCATTACAAAGTGTAAAAATGCACCTAGGAGCATCAGTCCTGTTTTTGCTAACATTTCATCATCTGAAATGCACTGTACACTGCATCTTTAATGCTTGCTTTCTAATCCACTTACAAGTATTTTATGTAGGAAATGAAATACTGGAACATTAAGAAATGAAGAAAACACATGATAACGGGGAGCTTGGAAAAGCAGCAAAAATTAATTCTGGCAAAAAATGAATAATCATATTGTTAAAATAGGTCATTTCTTTTCATCTGTCATTACTCTAAGAAAGAGATAAATATAGTTTTGAGAACATCAGTCAAAGTGTTCACATCCATAGAGGACACAAAAGGAAAATAAATTTATAACTACCTGTATAGTATGTAGGAGCATTATGAATAATGAGTCATACAAAATGCGTATGGACTGGAAATGTGCATATACATACATATAAATTTCAACTCATAATCTTAGTACCTGTCTGTCTCGATAACTATAGTTGAAAAATTATAAAAAACAGTCTCTCTGACAAATTAGCATCAGAAAGAGTTAATTGTACTTCAATGTTACCTTCTAGAAACAAAATTATGCCTGAATTTGACAAAACCCTCTGACAATTGCTTCAATGGCTTGAAGATAGGGCAGACGGTTTCACTCCTCTAAGGGTAAATTTTATACTGTTATTATTCATTTTGCATGCTAGCCAAGTAGAGAGCTATGATTTGGAATCATTAATAAATTCAGACTGTCTTGAAATCTCCTGAAATAAAATCTCATATTTGTTTATTGGTTTTGATCTTTGTTTCTTGTTAAACTCTTAGAACAGGAGGAACCGTCCAACCTCAAAGAGTTACTTGTGAGAAGTTATTTATGTCGTCTACTTCGGGAAGTGCAGGGGCCCTGAATTTCTAGGTGCAGTCTCTGAAGAGACGTGACTTTTTTCAGGGTTGGGGTTCACAGCATCACAACTGTGCTTCAATTACATTGCCTGCTTTTAAGGCATCAACCACTTTTGGTTGTAGGAGAGCTTGCTAATTTAATAAGGTTCCTTAATTATGGGCTTCCATGTAGGTGGGGTGGGATGGATCTAGGTTTGCCCCTTAATAAAATTCTCCCTCTTTTCTACACATTTCGAGTTTCAGAGTTCTTGTTGTCCTTTGGGGTTTCTTTTTTTGGGTTTTTTTTTTTTTTTTTTTTTTCTGCTTGTGTTGTCATTTTCCTCTCTCCCTGCCCTCCTAGCACATAGCATTTCCTTCCCTACAGTTTGGAAGTAAGGTTACAAGACAGACTAAGTAATCAAGTTGATTCTGTAACTAGGTTTTTAAATAGCAATAGCTGGCTGTACTAGGATCTTATTCTCTTAAGTTTATTTTCCCACTATTTGTGTTTAGGTGCTCTCGCTTCCTACTTGGTAGTATCAGTCTTCTGAGTATTCCTATGATTTTAAGCTAAAAAGACATGAAAAGAAAAGTAAAGGGGGTTATGAATTTGTCCTGCCTGTTTGTAAATTTTAATCTTAGAATATGGCAAGAATCTGTAGCGAAAAACTTATTGTTTCCTTTGTCTTCACTAATAATCAAAGCAAAGCTGCCTTCATGGTAGGTTCTTAGAATATACCGGACAAGCCTAAAGGTGATTTTTTTTAGTTTGAAAGTTTTAGGTTGTGCTTTTCGAGGAGACCTGGTCTTTGAATTTTGTAGATGCAATTATTCAGTCTGGCTTTTTGGTAGCTGCCGGCTGTGTTTCCCTGCATTCTGTGGGGGACCTTTCCTACTTCCAATGTATTGGCACTTGTGCGCCAATGCTTTTCTTCTGCACAAATCACTGGCAGTCAGGAGAAATTCATTCAGACCAAATGAGATCTTATTCTCTGAATTTATGGTGCATACTTCAAATGAGAAGATCAACAGTCATATAATGCCCCCTGCCCCACTTCCAAGTCATATCACTTTAGTGTATTTTGGGTCTATCAAATGATGTTTCATGAATTGGTATGTAAGAGAATGCATATTAAATTGAGCAAGAATGAATGGATTTAGGGTTGAGGGTGGAAAGGCTGATGGATTTGGCAAGGAATCTACTTAGGTAAAGTCAGGTGGGTTGGCAGCAAGCAGAAACATATTTTATTTTTTGGCAGTAAAGCTGTTATGCTCAGGGAATATCATATGTCTTGTTGACTGAGGTGGAAAATTTTGGAGAGATCCTCTTGTAAAACTTCTGGAATTATATCACAGCCTTTGTCAAGATGTAAATAACTCAGTATTGCAAAGTCATCTGGAGAACAGTCAGGAAAAGAAAGCAGGGATTTTTTGACATTGATGCTTCTCTTATATTCAGGAAAAACTAGTTCCCTGATCCCTTTTATATAAGCACTGGGACTGTGCCAGCTAATAGGATGCTGGTTTTAATCCATAAAACAAAATGTTATGCAAGTTAGAAAGAAGTCTGAGTCATTAATCCCTACAAAACAAAACAAAAAAACCCAAACCAAACCAAATCAAACCCTACTCCCACACCCAAAAAAAAAAAAAAAGGAGAGAGAAAGAAAAAGGAAAAGGCAAAGGAAAAGAAAGAGAAAGAGAAAGAGAAAGAGAAAGAGAAAGAGAAAGAGAAAGAGAAAGAGAAAGAGAAAGAACAAGCATTTGACTTACTGAAAAGGTCTCATATTGTCTTCACCTTTCATTTATCTCTTTAATAATGAACATTATCATTAAATCATGTATCTTCATTCTGTTTTTCTTCACTTTTGTTTGGAAACAATGATTCAAAGAATTTTTAGAAGATTAATAATTAAAGTAGGAACAGTTTAATCACTCATCACAACTAATATGAATCAATTTTGGACAGTTCTTGGGTTTTAACACTATCTAGGCATCAAGACTAACTTTTGTGAATGAATTATTGCATAATAAAGGTATGTTTAAATTAGATTTGATTTCGGGTTTTATTTGATACCTCTAATGGACAGATATAAAATACTTCTACCTTTAATTATTCAAACTTTTTTTTTTGCAATTGTGGAGAGATTAGTGATTTTTATTGTGATTTTTCTAGAATGCTTACAATTTATTTGACATTTGATGAACCCATTGCTAAAACATTTGTTGTTCAATGCAATTGTATTTAATGTCAACATGCAATTTTTGTAGATATGGATGATGTAACATGCATGCATTGAGATGCATACTTTCTACTCTGAGCAAGAATTTAATGTCCTGTATGCCCAAAACCAGCTGAGATCCTCTGATAATAGTCCATATAACCTCTCTGGGAATATGCAGTTTTATGTGCATACATACATCTTTATTTATAAGTAGTTGTGGTACCCTGTTCACTAGTGACCTGTGTGTGTGTGTGTGTTTCCATCTGTGTGTTTGTGGGTAAGTGTGTGAACAGCAGTACATTTTATGAGTACTATTTATTTCTCTGAAAAAAGTGTACATAGCAGCATATAGCTACACCCACATGAATTAATACACAGGAAAAATTCTGTCCCCATTTTTTAATGAACATTCTTATTATTTAAAGGAAATTAAGTTTCAGACTAGAATAAGGAGCACTGTTGGCATTAAATGGGGGACTTTTTTATTTGTACTTGCAAAGAAATCTCTCTAGCTAATCATAACAATTATTTTTAAGCTTCTTGTACAGATGCTGCAAAATATTCTGGATATGTACTGCATCAACTATGAGAATCGTTCTATTTTTCTATTTTTAAAATAATTTTTCATGTGTATTGGGTCTAGGTTTGAGACATGGTCTTTCAAAGCTTGTTTTCCCCAAGCTGCAGTTAATGAGACAACATAAACAGCATCTTGAAGTAAGCCTTAAAAATGTTGGTTTATACTAACAAGCCTGGTGAGAAATGCTCAGTTAGGCTATTTTTTGTATAACAAAAAATGTTTTGTGTACAAACCTGAAACCTTTAGAATCTTTCATATAATCATGTCTTCCTTTTTTTACATTTTTCTTTTTCTTTTTTTTAAATAGTGAATTTTCATTTTGTAGTCATATCTGACACAGTAAATCACATAAAATATAATTTGTCTGTGCCTGCTGTGTCGCAGTCATATTTCTTCCTGATTGCAATGATTTCATTCTTGTGTTGCACCAAAATGCTGTCTAGTCAACTTTATTTTCTTCACAAAGACTACAGTGTTGTGAAACCATTAGACACATAAACTTCAGAAAATTAATTGGGAATTCAGCTCTGCTCTGAGTCTGCTGAGCAGAGAAAAGATTGTGCATGGTGATATAATTCAAACACTTCTATGAAGAAAAAAGTGTACAGGTTTCCTAAAGAGGTCAAATTTAAATTGTAAGCAAGCAAGCAATTTGTTATGATGTAAAATGCACAAACATAACTCTTGTTAATGATAAATGCTGAACTATATTTTCTTCTTAATAGGCCAACATCAGTAGGTTGGTTTAAAAAAAGTACTTCTGTTGTAAAAACCAAATATATTTATTTTAGTACAAACTAAATAGCTTTTAAGAACATCTTCTGTCTTTCTTAATTGCTGTGGAAGTTCAGTGAAAAATTCTTGCAAATAAAAAAAGGAGTAACTAAATGAAATGGTCTGAAACTAAAAAAAAAAAAAAAAAAAAATTATTTTCAGGTTTCAGGTTTTTTTTTTTTTTTCCATCTCTTTCAGTCCCTGGTCAGGGAAATAGAACTTCTATGGATTTCTTGGATTGCGCTTCTCAAATCCACAATTTAAATTTAGGGTTATATTTTCTTTCTCTAGAAAAGAAAAGCCGCAAAGCTATAAATATGCTGTTAGCTCTGTTATCTCTCTCACAACGAAAGCTTCACCTGAAAATACCTTTATCCTTTCTATGATTCAGTAAAATAATTAAATATCAATATTTATAGATTGCTACAATGTTTAAACAGTTTTGCTAAATGAAAACTGACATATGTAGCAGTAGCTTTTCAAAATAAAATATTTGAAAACTATGACTGCATGTCTTATGGTTTTACTGCTATTCTTTACAAGAATTACAGTAACACATGGCTCACCAAGGAGATGCTGAACTGGACTGACAGCTCCTATCCAACACACCTTTACATCCATCTGTTTTCAGATAAAATCCTTTTTTCATGTTTGATGTTTAGGAAGTGAATAAAAATTAGGCTGGAAAAGCAAAAAAAAAAATTATTCTTTTTTGAACAGCTACTACAAGAAGTGTCATAATACAGTCTTAGAGCTGCATCTTTTTCTGTATTCAAGTGTTGAGTGGAAGGCTGGTGAAAACACATAAGGTGCAGTGAAGAGAGAGATATTGTTTTAACTCGTATACAGAAGAAAGTGAAAATATGACTTAAATCAAGATTGGTCCTGCTAGGATGCAGTTACTTCATGACACATTTCTTCTACATCACCTTTCCCTGCTCGGATCTGTTTCTGCAAGACCTTGCACACATGAGCGATCTCGCTAAACATGACAGGATGGCTGGAAGAACTTGGCAGACCTGGAGTCAATACATGCCACAAATCCCTGGCACTGCAATGAAACCAGCTGGGTGTCAGGGGACATCCATAGTTCAGACCTTAAAGTCTCCTTCCATCTCGCTTTCACACTGTTTTATGTGTTTTAAATTATATTCTGTTACTCTCAAAACCCAAGAACATTGTTTTCCTCTATACCTACTTCTGCTTTCTTAATCTGTCTCCTCTCTTTCTTTGGGGGAATAAAAAATAGAAAAAATATACCTTGATTACAATATCTGATAATATCTATATAGCAAATAAGGCAGTAAAGGAAAATGCAATTTCTGTGTATTAATGGGAATTAATTGTGCTGGGAAGTGTGAAGGGCTTAATCTCAAACCATTCCCAGCATGGCTATAATATAATATAATATTTTAGCAGTGCATGCTCAGTGAGCATGGTCACTGTAATACACACTGTAAGGACTTGTTTGGGTGTTGGTAGTAAAGATTAAAGATAATAACAAAGTGGAATTGTCACAGAATTTTAAATATATTATAAATAGAAGTCAATATTGATATAATTTCAACCATTATTAATATGGATGAGAATAGCCCCTACACAGAAATTGGATATGTAAGATCAGGTCTCATGATTCTCAGCAAGAGGTCCCAAGGAATCTAATAGTAAACAAATATTTTCAGAATGGGTTTCTTAATGCAGTCACTTTGGGGGATATTGGCAGAAAAACATGTTTACAAAAATAAAACTATTAGAGGCAGAGAGTGAAATAAATTCAAACTTTTTAGAAACAATTAATTATTCAATTTTTACATTGCGCAGAACTTTTTTCTGCCATGCTTGCTGAGAAACATTTTATATTGTGGTTTTATATGGTTATGCATAAACAACCCTAGCACTTGCACACCCTTCTGGAAAAAACATTGATAGACTTTTTGAAGTCAAAGTATCTCTTGTTTTCAGGTGAGAGCCATGGCTGCATGAGTTGTGGGGGTTTTTGGTGAATCTTCATTACTCTAAAAAAATACTGACGTTAATTACATTAATATCTTCGCAATATTCCTTAAGCACTTTTCCTTCCTGTATATGGTCAGTAATTCAAAAGACACATCTTTTCCAGGAAAAAAGTAATGGTCTTATCTTACATAAACTAATGCAAAAGTGGCATCGCAATCACATTAGGAAATTTATTGTTTTCATATTTGTTCAGTGTAAAAATGAAAAACTATGGAAAGGTTAATATTACTTTTATGTTTTTACCTCAATTCCACTCCCTAAGACAAGGCTGTAGATCATGCTATTTTTGTTAGAACTGCTCCTTGGGTCTAATATGAACACTGGTGACTAGAAATTGTGAATCTAGGGCAGCAGCAGCAGTCCAGGGGAAAAATAAAATAAAAATAAAAATATAAAAAAAACCCCACTCAAAACAAAACACATATGTATTAATAAATCATGTGTTCACTGCATTCACAGTTCATTGTATGCAGAATCTGAATTTTAATAATGATGGAATAGTATAGTGGTGAACTTGGTTGAGTCAGTTTAAGGTAGGAGAACTGCAACACTTTTTCTCACTTTACTGACTTCCATCCATAATGTGATCATAAACTCACTACCATTATTGTAGACTGTCAATTTTTATGGAAGACAGAGGAAGTATTTTGTATAAAATTGGTGGTTGAATTTCTTGTAAGTGTTAACCTTTCTTCACAAAAGGTTGAAACACCTGCCTTCCAGTGCCACTTTTTTTGGTAGGCATCCCTTTTTGAACATTTTTCTTTCCTGATTGCTGCCATCATTTCAGTCATTTATTTCCATTCTTTTTCTCTTGCATCTCTTTCCTTGAACGGAAAATTAGGCTTTTCAAAATTTCTTGTGACTAGATAGGATCCATCAGTATATTTTATTTCCCTTTCCATTCCCTTCTCCAGAAAATTACTCTCTGTGCACCTTAATCTTTGCATCTGTTATGGTGAGAAAAAAGAGTTAGTAACTTACAAGCCAATAGGAAAAATAAAATCTAAGGATATTGGCAAAGCATAAATGTTATCCTTTACTTCCTGCATCACCATTCATGCGATTGTAGGACAATTTAAGGCATCACACCAGGGACAATTTTATAGATTGTGTAATATTTTGCTCAGTCCATAGTGAATTTTGATGTTACTGAAACATTTTGCTATCCCACTGTCCATGCTTGCAGGGAGTGCAGAAGTCAAGAATAGTGTTTTCTTGCTACTTCACAAAGTCCCTTTGTAATAATTTGGCCTTTTTCATTAACAATTCTGCAGCATGCAGAATGCCTTTCCTTTTCTTTACACATTGGCCATACAGTTTAAAACAGTATATATACATAAATGGGGAAAAAAATAGCACTTTGGTATGAGTATGGGAAATCTTTGCTCCATTTATATATGCACTGCATAAACAGCTTTTAAATATGCTATTATAATATGCAAGAGCCTATTTCTGTCTGTGATATTCCTGTGAGAATATCACAGATATTCCTGTGAGAGGGAAAGACGATCGTCTGCAAGGTGCAGTTGAGTGGGAGAAACAGTCTTGCAAATTACTGTGGGTAATGGGGAGGTGAGAACCATGTTCTTGTTGGTTAAGAATAACCTCCAACAAGCACTCTTCAGTATTTTGGCAGCAGTTAAAGCAATTGTCTCAGTTTTCCAGGGGTTTGGCAGGGCCAGCCATAGAATTATGGATGTCTATGCCTATAGTCAGCCCGTCTCAGTCTGTTGCCCATGTTGTAATACATAGGTCAAACCTGAGTAAGCATTCATTAGCACATTGTATGAAATTACAGAGTGTTGGTATCCAAGCTGGACTAGTCTTTTCCACCATGAAACTACTTTTCTGACTCAGAACTTTTGCTGAAATATAACTTGAATCCAGTTGAAATTATCTTTCAATGTTTGGATGTCTTGTTGAACGACTGCATTCCTAGCGAGGTGAGTCCAAAACTGCACATTACACAGCCTTTTTTACACAGTGTTTTAATGTGAAAGGCTGGTTCTCCAAGCTTAGCTGCTATGACCGCAACTCAAAAGGAATATCAGAGGTTTCCCCAAGCTCTCACCTTGGGCCACAATATTTTTTATGAAGGACCGCTTGGTCCAGATTCATTCATGATGTTCCAGGGCAAGGAGGCCATCTAGTATGGAGTCCATGTAATTATTACATTATTTCAACAGTTTGAGGGGTAAATAAATAAATAAGTAATCGATCAATTTTTCCTTGAAGCTAGTGTCTATATACCTGTAAAAGACTGAATATATCTTATATAAAATAGAGTATATTACTAAAGAATGTTGTGTTTGGGACAGTAGTGTGTCAGAATTTAGTCAGTTTATGCAGGGAGCAGATTTAAGTTATGATAATGTCAATGCAGACCAGCAACAAACTTGTGTTAGAGCTGGTACTGGTTTTAACCCTAAAAACATACTGGCTGCACATCACAGTTTGAGATGATTGTAAGAATGGCATTTACCATACACAATGAAAGAATAACCATACTGCAATATTGCTCAATCTGTGCTGTTTTTACGTCAGTTCTGACTCATGAACCTATTCCAACGCTGCAGTCTTGCCATATTGCATCTTATTATATCAAGTGCCAAGAGCAATAACATAAAACCTTTGTTTTTCCTACATGCTCCATTTAATCTCTAAAAGCAGGACTCAGCTCAGTGGAGTGTGTACATACACCAGCATTACACCAGTCCCTTTCTGGAACCACAGAAGCCTTTGCTCATAAATTTCTAGACCACAGCAATGCACAAGTGAAGCATATAGGTGAAAACTATGAGAAGTTTAGTACCTAGTAAATCTAAGAGTCACTTTCTGTAGCATTTGCAGCAAACCTCTTCTAGATGGTTGTATTTTAAAGCTACATGCTCTAAATCTAAGAGATTTAGCCTTGTCTTGGCCCTAGCTGAAAGAATAGGATATAATGTGTGCAGAACTTTATGTTGCATTTCTGTAAGCTGATTAATTTCTTATTAGTTCTGGTTGAATATATGTGGGGGAAGAAGTAAAAGGGAGGGTGAACTTAGTTCTAAGAATATAAATTTAAAAAAAGTCAAACTGTAAACATGGTATTTGAGTATAAATATAGACTATCATATTTTCAATGACACTCTTACAGTAATTAGCACTTTTTGAAAGTGTATTATTTGCCTCCAGAAGGAGAAAATATGGTTTTAATGGAGCTGCATGTAAACAGCTTCAAGTTGACATGATTTTTCCAAATAAAAAATCTAGAATAGACTGAGACCCAACAGTGCTTGACATAGAAAAGCTACTGTTGATGCATACATAATACATTTCTAGAAAGCTAAGGAAACCAGTGAAAAGCAATCTAAGACAGGACTATGGACTGCCTAACTTCAGAAAATTACAGTGCTTTGGGCTAGACTCTCTTGAAAATGATCATTTCAGAATAGCAGACACTTACCGGGGTGATGGATCACTTCCCAATGTACATGACTGCTTTGGAGGTAACTAAAGTAAAATGTAAATCATTCCAAATGAACATCATACCTATTTTCCATCCATTGCTAACATCTTCTGGTAAACCAACTATAATTGTTTTTTTTATAGAAGCTCACTTTTTTAACACTTTGTTGAAAAACCAAACTTATAGAACTAATCTCTTCCAAAGACCTTTCTTCCCATGTCCCAAATTTGCATTACTAGTGGAAGTTTACGATAATGATCTTCATGCGTTAGCAGGAAGGGGCTTGCAAAATGGGGTACAGGAAAATTGTCACTCACAACTGAGTAGAATTAAAGGCAATAGCCATGCTTCATGGTACCTGTGGCTGGACTAACATATGGCTGTCAGGAAGACAAACTTAATGTATTTGTTAAATTATTTATTTTTAAACTTAGCCCTGTGTCCAATCTGTAGTTTTTAATTGTTGTTTATTTGCTTTTACTTTTACAATGGTAAGCACTAGTTGCCATGGAATATAAGGATCTGTGTGGTTTTCATTTGTGGTCTCTCAAAGTAGTAGTTCGTCTTCAGTGAGTATTTGCATGGTGTTCAGGTTTCTCCTGAGCGAGTTCAAAAAGTCATCTACCAACTTTTCTTGACAAAGAAAATCCATTTTTAGTCTTGGCATCTCCAGTTTTACCCATTGTTAGTTGATATTTTAGTCATGAGGAAGGCTGGAAGAAATGGAATCTGTAAAAATACCAGAGTAATAAGAAAAAGCTTCATTTTTTTCAAATGCCATCAAGTCTGAGATAAAAATTAAAACCAGGCACAGTATAATTGTTGCCCATCATTTATGCTTTTCAGCCTCATAGAGACAGTTTCTAGATTCCCATTTGCATGTGCTCACTGTAATTCAAGCATTATTCAACATTTATGTCCAGTAATAAAATGTGATCCTAGTAATCTCATAAAGAAAAACTCCCTGCCCTTTCCTAAATCCTGGGTTAGAAGTCAGCATTTCTTTAGTTCATCAGAATGCTGTAAAGCTGTATGACTTGTATCAAAAAAAAAAAAAAAGAACAACAAAACAAACAAACAAACCAAAAAACCCTAAACAAAAACTGTTAGAGATTTGCATAAGTTTGCCTCCTAAGATAAATGTCCAGGGTGGGTTTTCTGTGAATCCATTAGCTGCCTTGTAGCTTTGCAAGTTAAAAAAAATGAGTTGACATTGATTAAGATCTTGTAAAGAATAAAGCAATTGATGTTTAAAAGCAAAAAATAGATTTGGTATTGTGCTGGGTGACGATCATTAAACTATACTAGAAACAAAGATGAGGGGAAAATTTATTCAATAATTATGTTGAAAGTGTATGGGAAAAAGCTAAAATTTCCTTAAAGGAAGAAAAACCTTATTTTTCTGAGAAAGTAGGCAATGTTGAAGGCCTGTTTCTCTTAAAAAGCTTTTACTTATGCTTTTATAAGTTATGAAACTTTTCCACTTGAGGACTATATATTCCTCTTTATCATTGTTAGTCAAATGGCAGGGGAGTATATTTTTTTAAATTTACTCAATATTAAAAAAATTATAAATATAAAAATGTGAAGACGGCTAAATAGAATAAAATTTTAGCATGCCATTCAGTAAAAAAAAAAAATACAAGCTTACAGTAACTTCAGTATTTTATATATTGCATCCTGTGTATCTGGTTACGTATATTTTTTAATCTCTAAAAAATGTAAAAACCCTGCCTGTCCAGACTCAACAATTCAATGCCTCGATTGATGTTGACCACAAGGGTAAAAAACTTCAGGGTTTATTGTCAAACCAGAAACTGTGGCGTGAGAAAGATAGCAGGGGAGTTACAGAAAAGAAGTTGAAAAGAGAGCAAAACCAGAAATCTGTTAAAAATAGTTGAGACAAAGTGTCTCTGTTCTTGAAGATGATGTACTGTACTTTCTGTTATACAATACAAAGGAAAGTGATTATAGCAAATTGGCTGTAAAAACACAGACCAGTAACATTTTGTTCTTGTTTTCTTGTGGGATAAAATGTATTGTGGGCTCTGGGGACTTGAAATGCAGTACATTGCGGGAGGTCTGCAGAAAGATGTGGTTGAGAGATGAGTTTCCAAGTTGCTAAAGAAGGTATAAAATGAGCAAATCTAAAAATAGAAATGTGAAGAAATGAGGAAGATGCACAACGGGAGAACCAAAGATGATGCACAACCAGTTAAGCTTCTTTCAGAAGAAAAGAACAAGAAACAGTGTCAGATTCAAATACACGTCTCTTCTTACATTTTTATTCTTCAAATTACTAAGTGTGTTTCTTCTTTTTTTGTAGAAATTTTTAGGAATAAAATGTATGTTCCATTTTTAGGGTCTCTGTGTCTGGCAACACACAAGAAACATGACATGTCAATAGATTCCTTTGTTATAATGAAGTTGCTGACAGAAACAAATTTTGGAAGTAACTGAAGAGATAGAAAATTAGTTATCATTTCCCCTTTAACTGATGGAAAAAATATGAAATGGTTATTGGCTTTCATTTTAGGGCAGACAGGAACCTTAAATTAAAAATTATGTTAGAATTTTAGAGAATAATTGTGCCACTAAAGCTACCAAGTGCACAACATCACTTAGAACACAGTCCTCTAAACTCCTGGCCTATCTGCATAATGATACATGATATCAAGTCCTTCAGAATCTGCTTTAAAAAAAAAAAAAGACTGACAAACATTGACAATATTAATCAAACTTTTTATTGTCTTTTGACTTAAAGCCTTTGGTTTTGCAGGAAAGGGCATAGGGGTCCTGTGAGATACCAAGTTGTTCATATGCTGGAAAAATGCCTTTGCTGTCAAGAAGGCTGATGGTGTCTTAGGCTGCTTTGGACAAAGTATTGCCAGCAAGCCAAGGCAGATGATCTTTCTCCTCTGGTCAGCCATGGTGAGGCCATACCTGCAGTGTTGTGTCCAGTTCTGGGTGCCCAGTACAAGTGACAGACATAAAGGAGAGAATCCAGCAAAGACTCGCTGAGGTGATTGAGGTCTGGAGCATCTCTCCAATGAGGAAAGGCTGAGAGAGCTGGCGCTGTTCAGCCTGGGAAGAGGAAGCTCAGGAGGATGTTATTAACGTATGTAAATACTTGAAAGGAGGGTGCAAAGAGGACAGACCCAGGCTCTTTCAGGAGTGCCCAGTGGCAGGACCAGAGCCCATGGCACAAATTGAAACACAGGAGGTTCCCTCCGAACATCAGAAAACATTTTTTCACTGTAGGTGTGACTGAGCACTGGCACAGACAGCCCAGAAATGTTGTAGAATCTCTACCCTTGGAGATAATCAAAAGCCATCTGAGCATGATTCTGGGCAGCTCACTCTGGGTGGCTGGACTGTAGCAGGAGTGTCAGACCACATAACCTGTAGAGCTCCCTTTCAACCTCAGTCATTTGGCAATTCTGTGATTCTTCAGTTACTTGATAAGATGTTTTTAATATTTTGATTCAACTGCAGGTATATTTTCAAGGTGCTTGTTAAAATAACTTTTTTTTTCTCATTCTGTTTAAGGAATTCATTTCTTCCTTCTTGGTGTCTCGGAATAATACCTTCTTCCTTTTAATTGTCACAACTCCATTTGTATGCTCCCTGGTATTCTATATTGTTTGGGCAGGTTTACAACAAACTGCTACATATACAAATTCAAAATCAATTTCTAAATTAAAAAAAAAAAAAAGGAGCTACAATAGCAACACAGCAAAACTTCTTGAATTATAAATATGCAAAATGTTTCATATCCACCAACATGTTTCAAATCAATAATTTCTAGCTCAAATCAAGTTTATGCCTCGTAGCACAATTAATCAATGATGTTTTCTCTGTCATAACAGAAAAGTGAATACAGTAAAATACTGTACAAATTCAAAGCTACAGAAACACGTGTACATAAAATTTACATGACTGAAATACTATGCATGTTGTGCCAAAGTTGCAAGAACTATTTTTTTCAATTAATTTTCTTGCTAGTTCTGCTGAAATATAGAATATGCAGTCTAAAGCCCATCTTTCTCTTTCTTGAAAAGGTAAAAGCTGACTGTTCCAACTATGGAATTAAGTTTATCATTCAAATGAATAACTCAAAACATATAGCTAAGGCTCTATTAAATTTGAGTCAACAAAGAGGAAACAGAAGTAAAATTATTGCAGTATAGAAACAGCAGAAATATAAATACAGTATGAATACCTTTTTCAAGCATGTGTCTCTTTCAAAAGGAAATTTATCCAATAAGGGACATAGTTTTCTTGCCTTAATAGCTGCAAGTTATTTAACAAGGGGAAACTATCAACTACTTTCTTACATAATAATAGTTAGATAATAAAAAAATCATCTCAAGGTTGATAAAATTACATTTATCATAATGAAATCACATTATTTATATCAATTTATATTTCAAATATACAAATATAAAAATATACATTTTCCCTTTTGAATGCAATCTGCTGTCAACCTTCTTTAGTAAACATCTGCAGTTTCTTTTGGTTGGCTGGTATAAAAAAGAATCATTCATATCAAAAGGTTAATGTTTTAATAAATTATATGGAATTAGGAAGAAATATCCATATTCCTGGTCTTTCAAGCTTGTGGATCTGTAGAGATTTCCACATCTTTCCTTGGTCTTTATTGTTTGTTCTTAATTCGGACATTTAAGACCCCCAAACAACCCAGAAGATTATTTCACAGTTTATTTTGTAATGCTAGACACATGTAATGGAGGTCTATCAGCGATGAAGAGAGATGGGGAAGACTTTGAGGTGGTCAAAGAATCCACTTTTATTGTGGGATACAAATGCTTATATGCTATTTTAGGGAGACTAGTAATGTTTTACTACAATGATTGAGTTAAAAATCACATAAACAAACATACATTTTAAACATCTTTTGCTTGCAGAAGTCTGATGTAATTTTCTTTTTCTGGTAAACCCATCTGATTAAATCTTCTTGCAATCTTGATTTAATCCTCAAAGTTCTGTTTGCTTTTGCCAATGCATTTTGTTTATCAAATTGCTTATGCTAATAAGGTCCAAAGTACTCTCTGTTTTGTCTACCCCAACAGAGGTCTAGTGATAAACAAATAGAATGAGCTTACCTCATATAACCATACAAATGCTGGAGTCCTCCAGTTTCACTGGCCCATCAAAACAGGTCATTTCCAGACACTGCACCACCTCCTTGTGTTTTTCATTCATATGAGTCTTGGAAAGATTTAAATTTCACAATGTCTGTTCCAGCTGTACACTACTGTATTAGTGAAAAAGTTCTTCCAAAAATGTGGTTTGACTATTGTGCATTGTGTTTTGTAATACTTCCTGCTCTCATTTATATCGCTGCTGCTCAAGTAGGCAGTTGTGACTGTCTCCAGAACTCTTTGTCAGAATAAACGAGCTCTTGATTTCTCCTCTTCTTACTATCTTACTAGGTCTTCTTACTATCTTTCTAACCCTCCCCTGAGCTTATATCTTTGGACAGCCTTTTGGAGCTTTATTGGCCCAGAAATCGACATAGTATTGATATATTGCTCAAATAAGTTGCAATCTTGACTTTTAACACTTAGGGTGACTTGAAGGAGAATATTTTATTCAGAGGCAGGTCATGCAGTTTTAATAAAATGTGTAAGAGATGGGAAAGTCTGAGGTGAAATGAATATTTTCCAATTGCTTTGTACAGTAATATTTAAAAGAAGCCAGATACTTTTTCATGTGAATGATTCAGATAGACAAATTCAAAACTTATGAGGTCTGTGATGTGCTGTCCCTAAGTACTGATAAGTGACTCAATTTGGAATAGCATTTTCATACACAGTTTAGCTAAAGTACCTCTGAAGTTTCATACAGGATAATTAAACATTGCATGTCAGAATCTTAAAAGAAAAGTGTTATTATTAGCTTTTTTAGAATTATTTCAAAGCATATTTCATTTTAACCACCTACATTTATAGTCTAGGTAAATATTAGCTTTCTTTTCATCCTTATTTTTAGCTAGTGTATTGCTTGTGTGACCGTGAGAGTGAGCGCTTGCTTTGATTTCTCATGAGGCTGATTTCAAGCCACGTTACTAGAATTCATTGCTCAAAGTTCATCCATAGACTGCCGAGATAATGCAGCTTTATCATAAATGTAAGCCATATAAATTATATTAAATTAAGATGGAAGGAAAAAGAGACCAGAACACACAGTTGTGATTTTTTTCAAGATCCATGCATGAAATCCCTGCTGCTCTATGAATATTCTTACTTCAACATATTTCTACTGAGTTAAAAGTACGATTCCAATGCATGCTAAAGAGGTTGAAGAAGTGTTTTTACTGAACTTAACCACTTAATTCAGAACACGACGCAGTGGTGTAAGGACTTTGCATAGAGAGCATGTTCACATTCCTACTTGCTTCAGCTACATTTTACTGATGCAAGTGATACCATGCACTGCTGATCAGGTTCTATATTTGATATCATACCCACTTTTATTCAAGTTACCAAACCAGAATGTGTGTGCTGAGTCTTAAGCAGTGAGTCATTGCTACCTTGAGCTTAGCTGCCTTGTAAGTCCTGAGATTGCCTTAAGGGCTTCAGTAGGTAGTCTAAATTGGGTCACACACAATCTCTCTTGATTTGAAGCACTTGGGTAAGGGCCTTCAGTGATAGTGCAAAAGGACATGGGGAATATCTTATCATGTTTAAGAAACTTTGCTATTTAAAGAAATATTATGGGGAACTTGTAATAGATTGTTTTATCAAAACAATTAGTACATAATTTTGGCCCAAGAAGACCTGAGGGCAATTTGGACAAGAAAATAATTGTTATATCCTAAAAACCGAGCCTAGGCAGGCCTGGGGCAAAAGAAAAAAATATATATTTTCAGGAAACTTCATCCAGCAGTTGATACTAGTGGTATCACCTCTTTTTAATGGGTGATGTTACTTTGCTATCTCAAAAATATTTCTGGTGACATATTCAGTTCTTAGGCCAAAACCTCTCATTCACTCTCCCTAAAAAGACACAGAGGGAGAGAGAAACATTACATTTTATGCAAGAAAGCATCAAGAAGAAATCATTTCAGTGACCATCTGCTATATGCATTAGAAATGATAAATATGAATGAAATATATGAATTCAGAGTATATGATAAAAGTCTATCTATGAATAAAATAGATATAAATTCAAAGTATATTATAAAAGTCTATCTCAAGTTGTAGGCTGTAAATAAATAAGTTTGGTGTTTATTTTTTCTGGAAGAATATTGTAAGGAGCCCTGTTGTCATTTCACCCCAGCCAGCAGCCAAGCCCCATGCAGTTGCTCCCTTACTCTTCCATCAGCAGGATGAGGGAGAGAATCATAAGAGTAAACACTAGAAACTCATGGGTTGAGATAAAAACTGTTGAATAAGGAAAACAAAAGCCATTTGCACAAACAAAACAAAACAAAGAATCAATTCACTGCTTCCCAAGGGCAGGCAGGTGCTCCGCCATCTCCAGGAAAGCAGGGCTCCATCATGTGCAACAGTGATTTGGGAAGAAAAACATCATTCCAAGCATTCTCCCCTTCCCCCTTTTCCTCTCACACTTTATATACTGTGCATGATGTCATTAGGTCTGGAATATCCCTTTGGTCAGTTGTCCCAACTGTGTCTTCTCCCAGCTTCTCATGTACCCAAACTTCTTCATTGGCATGGCAGTGCAAAAAGCAGAAAAGGCCTTGGCTCTGTGTAAATCCTGCTCAGAAATAACAAAAACACCTCTCTGTTGTCAACTCTCTGTTAGGCACAAAACCAAACCAAAATCTGTACTAGCCACTGTGAAGAAAATTAACGCTACTCCAGATGAAACCAGCACTAGCCTTTACTCCAAATCCCTTGTGTTGCTTGAAAGTTCTTTAAGGAGTCGTTATTAGTCATCAGCTGCATCTTTAAATCAATTTTCAGCATCTACCTTGGAGATGCTCTTTGCCCTTCTGTGTTCTCCGAAGTAGCCAGGCAGAGCACATGATCCTGCTCCTTACTGGTGAAGACTTCTCCGGGCTTCAGAAGTAAGTTCTGTCTGTATCCAGCGAGCAGCACCTTTTATATAAATTTGTAAATATTAAATATAAAAAAGATTAAAAAGTGAAGAAATGGGATTTTATTGTCTAAAAAAATTGTTATTTGTTTTAATTTACAGGACTCTTCATGTGCTGATTCTGTATCTGCCAACAAACATTCTCCTGTCAGCCACAGTTGCGTGCTGTCACTAGAGAGTCGCTGGACATAAGGCTGCTTGAGCAGTTTGAAAGAAAAAACATGAGGCAACAACAGTTCTTTGTAAAGCTCAGTAAAACAGAGAAAAATTTGAAGCAGAAACTTCTGTTTCTCAAGTTATTTCCTTTCATCAACATCCACTCAGTTTATCTCAAGCAGAGGTGTGTGTTGCTTCCAATTTTCTGAGACAAGCAGGTATATACATAGATGCTTAGAGGATGTACACAAAGGAGAACATGCCCTGCCTGCCGTAATGGACTTGAACTGATGAGAAAAGGACATCAAAATTCAACTTGCAGAGAAGAAGAAAAGCCAGTTCCAAACCCTGCAGCAATTATGTGACTTTCTTCCAATTTATTCTCACATCTTATCAAAATTTATCTCTGCAAGGAATTACTGAAAGAATATCTGTGAGAATGAAGCTTTCAGAGGAATATCTCAGGTCAGTGAAGAAACGGTCAAACAAAATGAATTATCATTCAAGTTAATGTCATGTTTTCACCTATGAATTTTGGGGGTGAGGGGTTTTAGTTTGTTTGGAAGTAATTGAAAACAATTTATTTTTTTTTCATTAGAACATCTTGCATATTCCAAGAGGAATCATATTTTTGGCCAATCTTAGGAGGATTGCATCAAGTATGTCTCATAGTTGACTCTTTTTTAAAAAAAGGAAATAGTGTGAAACTCATGATCATGATTCTGTAATTTCGCACATTTTATTCTGATACTCCTTTTGTAATGTTATTTCAAAAAGCATAATAAAAGTTTTCTTTTAATTATGACTTCTGTGAGCTGGTGTTTTTCTTTTAGGCCCAGCATAAGTAGAAAAAAACATTATCTCCCTGTCTTTCAGTTACTCAAATTTTCTCTTAGATGCTTTTTTTCTCATGTTCCTCTTTCAACCTTTCCTAAGATATCCCAACAGCAAAATATCTGCATTTAAAGCACAGTTAATATCAAATAGCAGATAAAAATTAGCAATCACAGGCTAAACCCTAATGAATCTATTGGAAGGCCATATGTATCATAGAGGTAATTAATTGTATAGGAAATAAATGTTTTATATATATATATGTGTGCAGAAAGAGAGAGAAATCTTGCATGTTGCTCTATTGGAAGGAAAAGGTAATAAAGAAGGAAGATTCTGTCAGTGTAATAGGCAAACTCTTATGTTCAAACCTATTTTGCTGTCCTTCTCATGTAAATGTCATGTAAAGTATCAGTGGTGAGAAAAACTGCTTACAGTATACTAACATGCATAAAATTCAAAGTGCTTAATTGAATTTTTTCCATAAAAAAAAATTGCTGTGAACTTCTGCTTTTTCTAGAAAGACCCTTTGTTATGTCATCTTTAGCTGAAATTTGTGAAAGTTAAAAGTCAGTAGGGTACTGTTTTATTCTGAGGGAATATAAATCCAGGAAAATTTTGTCTTTGCAAACAAACCATTATGATACAAAAGTAATTTTTTAAAAAAAGGTAAGACATGGAAATCCTTATGTTTATTAATTTATTTGGGAAATAGAAACCACTTTATGATGAAAGATCAGGATAAAAACCAAACTAATCTTTTAGATGTAAAAATGCTAGGAGAATATTTAAAGTGCTCAGACAGTGGTGAATTTTCTCTTAATGGAGCTACTTCAGAGATGAATGCTAACTTGCTTAGAGTCACACAGTTATTGCAACAGGGCAGACTGCAAATGTACTTCAAAATTCATGGATCGATAAAGGAATTCCCACCCTGACAAGTTGCAGCTCTGGAAGGAGGCAGAGCATCACTTTTGTGCTGCTGAGGCTCAAAGAATGAAGAACCCAGTGGTGTAAAACAGTAGATTGTTTTTCTGTTATAAGAAATGCAAAATGTCAATAGACAGGATAGCAGAGCATGTCACACTGGTACTGTGGAAGAAATAAAGCAGAGATGAAAAAACGGGGGGAGTGTAACAAAACAACCAGAGCAGAAATGTGAGTTTTGAGACTTAGTGAACGACTGATCAATAGCAACAGATGGACTTAGAATTGTCAGAAACATGAAATGTCAGCGAAGTCCAGGGTTTGTGTTCCTTCATATCTGTTGCTGAACCATATATTATATCTCTATTTACTGAATCAATGTTTAGAATTAAATAAAAACAACTGAACCTTTGGACTTAACTTGTGTTTGATTCATAACTAAAAATTTGGGTGGCATTTTTAACCTAGTTGTTCTTTTTCTGTCCCTTCCACATGTAGGACCTGATTGCTAGAAAATTTGATGTGAATTAACTTTAAAGGATAATAAGCCTGCTAGTGTCCTAGAAAAGTGTGACCACATTTCTTTTTGTGGTTCTTGTCAGTCCAGCTTAAAGCCAGCACTTCCTTTGTTACAACTGTGTGGTCTAGTAAATATTGTTTACTCTTCTTGATTCTTTTGGGAATTAGAGTTGACTGAGTGTGCACTCAGCCAAATAGAGAGAGAAACTTCATTCAGAATAAAACTTTGCTTCATGTTTTATTTGTCATCCTTAACTGATTACTGCATTATTTAGTGGAATGAAAGCACTGACATAATGTATGTGCAAAGTGATCTCACTTCTTCAATTTTGAGGAAAATGTTGGATGGGTTTTTTGTTTTGTTTTTGGGTTTTGTACTTTTTTAGGAGGGGTTGGGGTTTGGTTTTGTTTGTTTGTTTGTTTAGTGGCAGAAATCTTAATCTTAGCTGCGAGTTCAAATTAAGTGTACCTTGACTTGTATAAGGCAATTGACATGGTCCAGCACTACATCCTTGTCACTGAACTGGGGAGATATTGATGAAAGGACTATTTGATGGGTAAGGTAGTGTCTGCATGGCTGCATCCAACAAGTTGCCAATGGCTCAGTGTCCACATGGAGACCAGTAACAAGTAGCGTCCCGTAAGGGTCTGTACTGGGACCAGAACTGTTCAGTATCTTTATCAATGACACAGATTGTGGCGTTGAGTGCACCCCCAGCACTTTTTGTGTTTGTGGATAATTCCAAGCTGAGTGGTTCAGTCGACACAATGACAAGAAGGGATGCATCCAGGGGGAAGCCTGGACCTTGACAGGGTTGAGGTGTGGGCCCATACAAAACTCCTGCAGTTCAACAAGACCAAGTGCAAGGTCTTGCACCTGAGCTGGGGTAATCCCCAGTATTAATACAGGCTGCATGAACAAATTGATCGAGGGCAGCCCTGAGGAGGACTTGATGCAAGGAGAGTATGAGCTGGCAATGTGCATTTGTAGCTCAGAAAGTCCATTTTATCCTGGGCTGCATCAAAAGAGGTGTGACCAGCAGGTCAAGGGAGGGGATTCTGTCCCTGTCTCAGTTGTGAGACCCCATCTGGAGCACTTCATCCTGCACTTATTTGAAATCAGTGGATCAACAGAAAAGCTAGGAGCTGGTGCTGCAGATCTGTTTCATGTATTCCATGGGAAGGGAAAAAAAAAAAAGATCCAAAGTTTTACACAGTGGAATGCACAGTGGTGTGATGGAAAGCACGCCTGTTTCAGGTGTGTTTCAGGTGTGATGGAAAGCACACCTGTTTCAGCCTGTTTCAAAGCAGCAGGTCAGTTCCATAAACCTGACTGGATTTCCTTGTGATTTTTTTTATATTTCAGTATGGTTTCATTTTTGTTTGCACAATAGAGCTACTGCTGTGAATGTTATCTCAGGACATATCATGCTATGAAAGAAAACTGACACTAGAAAGAAAAAAGAGTATTTCAAGGAAACATTGCAATGAGTGTTATATTCACAAAAGTTGTGACTGTTTTGTTTGTTTATTTGGGAAAATACCTATACCTGGCCTAATATATATATGAAATCTCCCTCTTTTCAACACCCCATGTATTTTATAGGGCATCTACATGTGTCAAGAATGTTGAATTTGAGGAAAATGGTTTATAAATAGTTATTAGTTAATAATAATAGTAAATATAAACATGGAAAAAATCAAAAGTTAAATAGGATACTAGAGAGGAAATGTTTTAACCTCAGGAAAGTCGACATTTATTCACTGTACCTCTATGCCTCTCTACTACTTAGATATTACCTTTTTATTATATTCCTCCCCCCCACCCCAATATTGTTATACACAGGCTTAGTGTTTACTTTTAAAAGCAATGCAAAAGCATATTAACAATCACACAGCTTTGTTCTGATTTTTTTAAATGGGAATTTTAAGTTAAAATTTTCTTAATAAGAGGTGAGACATTAAGACCAAAATATTTTTTAGCTTTTTCCAATAGAGAAATAGAAGAAGTCCAATTTAAATATAACTTAGACAAGAAGAATATGGGGCAATAATTAAAAGTATAAATTTAAATGCTTAGATAAAATATACTAGAAAGAACTAATTTGATTGCAGCTTCCCTTTAGAAAATCACTTTATGCATGTAATATATGAATGGAAAATCAATTTACTAATTGTACAACTTCACTTAACTTTCCTGTAAACATCTTTTCATATATACCTCAGATGTTTAAATAGTATTTGAATATGGGATTTTTTTTAACAGCTCTTTACTATTTTCTTGCTGGATTCTGAGGAGCAGACTTAGACAAAAACATAATTTAGGAATTGGTAAAAAAACTGTTGTAGGCTTTGAGCCAGCAAGCATGTACGTTTGCATTTAATTCTCTGCATATGGGGAGCTCTGTTACACTGCAAATCCTGTTTAAGTGTAGAAAGCTAATCACAGTCCAGTATGTGTGAAGGAATTAGACCTTGTTTTGCCACTCAGGTTAAATTCTACATTTTTCTCTGCTAACTCAGGTTTTATTAGCTTTGAAATATTTTAGATTAAGCTTTGCCTCAGGCATGTGGTAAGCAAGGTGATTTACCTTCCTTTATTTGTCATTGAAGCAGTGGAGGAAAATAATGTATGATCTAGAAGTTATCTTGCTGCTTGATAGCTTGGCAAGGTTATGCAATATGTAAATTACCCAAAAGTAGACAAGTTTTTCCAAGCAGCTGCAATATATATATACATATTTATTTACTTTTTTCTTATTTACTTTCCATTCAGGAATTCAAACATAAGATCTTTATTCCAAGGTCTACAATGATGAACTTCAAGTAAAATTATTTCCCTAGCTCAGCTGCAGCATCTCTGTTCAGAGCATCACTCTCAACCCTTCTCAGAACTTCTTTGGTCTTGAGAAACCTCTTGTGTACCTTCTTTTCTGACTCTTTCATCCACGATTTTGCTGTTAAGACAGAAATGAAATAACCTGTATCCAGTGATCATTTCTCGATCTCTTAATGATTTTCCTTAGAGATAAATTATGCCTATTAGAAAACAAGCTTCTGTCTCGTGACACCTGATAAAAAGAGATTTGATTTTTCATTGCTTCTTTGCAATCTGAGTTTTAATGTGTTAACAAGACAAGGTGCCTGATGTTTTTGGTTTGCCTTTTGGTGTTTTTTTTTTTTGTGTGGGGTTTTTTTTTGTTTGTTTGGTTTTTGTTGTTTGTTTTGTTGTTTTGTTTGGTTGGTTTTGTTGTTTTGTTGTTTGTTTGCTTGTTTGTTTGATCCAGGTAGCCTAGACTTTTTAGATGAAATGCAGGATCATGTAGTTTCACCTTGGGACATTGGGAAGGTCTCAGAATCCTCCAATATTTTCCAAGTAAGTAAAGAGAGTTAGGGCACCTCCACCCTGTAAGATCAAGTGTAGAAAGTCTTGCTATAAAAATACAGGTTTGATGGGAGCTGTTGGGATGTTTCCATGACTTTCCCACACAACAGCCTCTGCTCTTATTTCCTTTTGACATCTCAGACAAAGCATACTTAAAGTGGCAGCAAAATTATTATCTAGTAATTTAAAAATAGACTCTATTCATATTGGAGAATCTTCCTTAGACTTATTCTATCATGAAATGCTTTATTTTTGTTGCAAAACTGTGCCTCAGGCTTGTTTAAGGGAAGTGCTCTCATGAAGGCAAGGCATGTTGCACAGGACATGCCGAAGCCTCTAGAAACACTTGCATGAGCAAATATTTTCTGGGAGAGAATGCCATACCTCCGTGAAACTCTTTAGCAATTTGTGGGGAAATGTTTCAGTAAGTAAAGACATTTTATCAGTGGTCATCGAAGTTCCACAACCTGGAACTGATTAAATGCTCCATTAATTTTTGCAGTGTCAAAATCAACGGGAATGAAGTAAGATTAAAAACCTATGGAAAAGTAACAAATTTGACAAATATGTGAACACTAGTGTTTTTTCAGCAATGACCTGGCACAGTGCTGGGTGTGTGGATGGCAAAGAAGAAACCTTTTCTGGCATGGTGTGTGTTTGATACAAAGAGAGCAAAATGTCTTCAGGAGGAACAGTGCAATTTCTGACCGTTGTAAATAATATGTGGTGAAACTGAACTGGGAGGTGAATAGGCTGCCTTCCAGCCATCCTGCAGGTCCTATCAATAATTTGTGTTCTAATCCCAGCTTTCCTATAAATCTTTCCACTCTCTTATCCATATAAGTACCAAATTAATTTCTGACATTACATGAAATTAGCCTCAGCATGGAATCAACCTTGTTAATTTTTGCTTTATACGCTTATGATTTTGACTTTTAAATAATATTAAGTGATCAAATTATTGCAACCTGAATATTTCATTTGTCAGTGTATCCTCTGAGTCTGTCCTGGTGATATTTTAATTAAGAAATTATAGTAATTCATTAATAGAATAGCCAAGATTCTGCTAGCAGTCCTTTAGAACCTTTAGAAGTCTCTGTCAGCTTGTGGGAGCACAGATATCAGATGAGCTTTCTTTTGTGGAAACCTGGAAGGTTAATTACCAAATCTGATCAAAACACTTTTTCTGGAAAATTTTACACTATTGAAATGTCACTTGTTTTTAGGCAGAAAGGTGCATCAGGATGTCCCTCATGCACCCATGCTCCAAGAAGAGCCAGTTGTGAGGTCAGACCAAGTTCTTCGGGACTTTTCCCAGATGAGCCTCAGAACCCTTCAAGGACTGGAGCCTGGGCAATCTGTCTCTGCCTGCTCCCTGCCTGTCCTCACTGGGAAAGGTTCCAGCACACAGCCTGAATCGCCCTCACTGCCCTTCATGCCTGGTGGACCTTGGCCTGCCACTCACAGCTCAGAAAACCTGTTTGCCCCTCTACATCCCTCTACACCTCCAGCAGGCACTGGGGTGGCTGTGATGTCCCCCTGAAGTTGTCTTTGCTCCAGGCTGGACAAGTCCCACTGCCTCAGACTCTGGGGCAGGGCTCACAGGACAATCTCAAGTCCTGAGTGTTGTGGGGATGAGCTCACTTCAGGTTATTGGTGTCTTTCCTGTGCTGGAGGGCATTAAATTAGCCACAGCATCCAGATGTGTCTAGCCATGAGTGCTGGGCAGAGGCAACAAGCCCTGTTCTGAGCTCTTGGCAGTGCTCCTGCTGACACAGCCCTGGATGACACTGGACATCTTCGACGCCGGGGTTCACTGCTGACTCCTGCCCAGTCCCAGGGCTCCAGCGTCAAAAGCCTGCCTGAAGTATATAAAAGACATTCCTGGTTCTTTTTTTGTCACAGATGTAGTCATTTTAGAACATAAGGCAACCAGGTAAGATTTGCATGGTTTATGCCTGGCAAATCCATCCAAACCATTCCAAATCTTCTTGTCTTTCTTGTGTCAAATCAGTAGCTCTGCCAAACCAGAAGAAGGAAGAAGAAAAGAGAAAGCAAATTCTGGCTTTAATGACATGGCTAAATTTTGATTTAGAAAAGTGAGATGTAGCTGAAAGTTTTGTTCTATGGATGTGAAATGAAAAATTTCTGCTGTGGATCAGGCAGCCCCTGGACTCGAACTGGAAACTTTTTTACAAAGTCACCTCAAACACTCATGAGGATTTTTTTCTCTGACAATGCTCTTTAATCTGGAAAACAGTTCCATGCCAAACACTGTTTTAACTAAAATGCTCAAAATGCCTCTGTTCCACTGAGAAGTAAAGATGATTCTGAAAAGTTCAGAAGTTGCCCAGAAAAACAATTTCTGCTCTTGTTCTGTTCTCTATTCATTTCCTGTGAATGCTAAATGGATTTGGTATAATGGCACCTGTAGAGGAAATTATGACACAAGGCCCCCGTCCCATAAAGTAACATTGACATAAAAGGAGCCTGGAGCAGCCTTGATTATTAGAAATAGATGTTCTGTACACGTGCTTCAAATAGGTTCCTGCTGAAGAGATCACAGGTGCTTTAATATCTGCTTTAGCTGGGGGGATGCCATATTTCCTTGCTGGTTTATGTAGTCCTCTCTGTTTAAGCTGCAAGTTTCTCCAAAGAACTCAGGAGCAGAAAGGCATTTAGCCAATGTAAACTGAAACTGCAGTAATAGGAAAGAAGGGGAAGAAATGTGAAAAAAAAGTCTTGTCAAATATAGATTTTTCAAGAGAGTGGTCAAGTGGTCATTAAAGAGTGATTTCAGTTAAAAAACCCAAACACTTTCCACCAAAACCTCCAAACTAGACTACTGCATAATAGATCTAAGGAAATTATGAAATGGCTTTGGCTGCCTGAGTTAAATAGCAAGATGTAGAAAATAACTGTATAGTGGTAGCTGACTCAGGAAAAAATGCAGTGCTTGTCAACACAAATTATAAACATGAAAAGAATACTAGTTTCATTGTCATTTCAATTGTGTGGATCTGTGAAGCTCTTTGAAGACCTACTTCATATTTCCTGGAAAAGGGTCAATGCTTGTTATTAGACATTTTCTAAAATTAAAAATATTAAGGAAATAATTTCAGGGATTTTATATGAAAAAAATACTATGCACACCTGTATAGATGTACACAAAAGTTTTGAGTATTTTAGTGACTGCTTGGACTGTGTGCTTTAAAAAATCTTGCAAACTGACAATAGAATTTTGGATAATGGATGTTCTGGAAATACTTTACCTTGATGGGATATTAAAAATTGCTGTTTAAAAGCAATTTTTGGAATGCCTTTCCATAATGAATGTAAAACACTGCATAAAAATCTAACATTTGAAAAGAGCAAATAAAATTAGCTGAATTGCACAGTCTCATTACTTTTTGATATGTAAAATAGTTTTGCAAATTTATTTGGCTCATTATCTCTTCGATTCGTCCTATTCTTGAAAGCACATTTTTATTATTACACATTTAATACTCTGAAACATTTTATGGAATGTTATAAGTGTTTAACATTTCACAGTCTTTCCAAACACAAAATAAGTTGGATAAAGGGCCATTCTGTCTAGAATAAAATTGCTTAACAAATCTTTAGTGGTCTAAGTTTCAAAATTACTTGCTACAGATCAGTTACTCTGTCCACTTGACATGGTGCTAGTGGAAAAGGGCAAAATCATTCAGACCAGCTTGTCTGCCCAGCCCTGCACACACGCATGCCTTAGTGAGAGCAGTAGGAAATGCACTGTTAAATACATTTTAGAGTTCAGATTGTCAGAAAATCGAGCTATAGAAGTGCAAATGAAGTGATTTAAAACATCAAATAATGGATTAAGAAATTGACCTGTACATGAAGCCTGGTCTTTTATCTTTTCTGTTCTTTGAAATGAGACCTTGTATTGGATAAAAGCAGTAGGGTCCTATTAGGGTCTTAATAGGCTTCCATCAATATGATTTGCAAAAAGCCAGTCTTTGTTAGCAAGGCAGATGACATGTGTCAGTTCCCCTGCTTCCTAAAAAAAAATAATAAATACAAAGGAAACAAAAAAACCCAAGCAAACCCCTAACCCTTTTTTGCCTATTTTTGGAACACAGTTTTTATCTTTTAGAATGGTTTTTAAAGTGTGCAAGGAATCTGGACTGTCCGGCAAGTTGTACTCTCTTTTGTTTTAAATTCAGCTTTTTCCACAAAGGATGACAGCATGAATACCTCCAGCTATACAGGTGTTCTGTAACAGATTTTTATCTACAGAGAAATATGCCTTGTGTTCAGCTGCCTACCAAGATGGGAGACTCCATAGTGCTTCATGGCATGAGCTAGAGCTGAGAAATATTGCTCTACAGGAAGAAAAATAAGCCATGCTTACTTTATTTATGTGCACAGTCAATTTCCTCTCCTTTCCCTGCTCTTCCACACCCTAGTCAACTTCAGAAAATCAGGTCAATGTAGACTCATGAAGTCATGCAGGAGGCCATGAAGATAATATCTTACTGTTGCTCTGCTTGTTATACCTGAGTATATTGGAAGCATAATTAATCTTCTCATGAAGAAAGAGCAAAAGCATCTTGAATACTTTCATCAGTCCTCAGAATATATTGTTGTTCCACTTTTCTTTTTAACATATGTTCATGCATGTGTATGATTTACTACATTGTGAATTAGCAATTAAAAATATTTGATCTAACTTGCTGCTAGGAAATCATGTTTATTGATGGGAGAGAGGTAATGGGAAATGTGAAGGTGTTTTGTCTTGTCCTGCAGAGACAATGGAAACATTAGGAAGAGTAAGGAAGAGCAACTGTCAGGAAACAACATACTTAGAATCATAGATTCAAAGAAAAATTAAGGTTGTAAAAGAACTCCAAGATCACTGAGTTCAAGCTTTGACCAAACACCACCAGGCCAACAAAACCCAAGTGCCTAAGTGCACTTAAACATTTCTAGGAATGGTGACTCCATCACCCTCCTGAACAGCCTATTCCAATGCTTAACTACCCTTCCAGTGAGGAAATTCTTCCTGATGTTTAACCTGAGCCTTCCCTGGCACAGCCTGAGGCTATGCCCCCTTGTCCTGTCACTGGTTTCCTGGGAGAAGAGGCTGACCCCCAAAGCATTGTCTGTGGCAGTCAAGGAGTTAAATAGGTTCTGCTGCTCAGCTAGGACCAGAACTTGGTCCTGCTTTTCCTTGCATATGTAAACCAGCACCAAAATTCTCCTATCCCACAGGATGCTTGAGTCGTGGCAGGTGAACACCACTAAATAACTAAAAGTCACCATGAAACTCTACACACTTTGGAGAAATAAGGATGCATACCTCATATTCCTTTCTTCCCTTATGCTCTGAACAAGGTTTTATTTTTTTTTTACTCTGGAGTTTCATGATTTTAACCTCTTGCATAAAGTTTTAAGGAAAAGCTTTGTGTTATACACTAAATTGCTTCCAAATTCCTGCAGCAAAAATTGCCGTTTCTACTGGCTAACCAAGTTTGACTTGACTCAGGCAAAATTCTGAAAAAAAAAAAAGGAAATAATAGTAATTAACTAGTAAATAAGTAAGTCATCACACAAAGTCCAGACCTTCATTATAAGATTTTCTAATAAGTGTCATAGTATTATGATAATAAAAAAGAAGCTTGAGTATTCTCTTTCATTTTAATCAGACAGCAGCTGAGAAATTATTGTAATGGAATCAAAATGTTTTCATCCTTGATCACTCAAGGTCCTCATTTTCCTTCATATCTTCTCAAACTCACTCCTTAAATCCCATATGCCAGAGGAAATATTCATATATTCACTATATAATTAGAAAATTTCAGACCTCATTTAGTTGTATAAAGCATAGTAATTAGCTCAGTAAAGGATATTTCTTTTCTGCTGTTTTAGTTGTTTTCTTTATGTGCTGCCCAAGTTTTACTGGAAAGCCCCAATATGTTTTGAAAAATTATAGACCCTTTAATTTCAGAAAATGGTTAGAAATGGGAAAAAAGATCTGTGCATACATCTGTAGAAAAGGAAGTAGTACTATTATGAATCTTTGAAGGATTGCTAGAAGATTTTATTGGTATATTTCAGTTTATTCTCTCTTGTCCTATTTTTGTTATTTTCTTTATAGATCATGTATCTTTTTGATAGCAATGTAATTGAAAAATACTGGAAATTGAGAATATGTGGAGTGTTCACCTCTGTCTTTTTATCAACTGACTAAATATAAAAAACATATTGTGAATGATTTCATGGTTATTTCTTTAGAAGCCCTTTGATAGAAGGTCAAAGGCACAAGTTGTGAGAAGTTTCCATAGCCAACCTTCATCTTACTGCAGATGAGTGAGTTCAGTGCCTCCACAATAAAAAAAGAAAAAAGCAAAACAAAACAATACAGATTACCTTAATAAAAGTGTGTGCAGCTTAACAATAGTAATATATATATATATATATATATATATATATATATGCAAATACACTTCTTAGTTGTATTTGCATTTATAGCGTAGATAAAAAATAGGAATTTTTGAATTGAGGGAAGACACCTGGTCTTGAGTTACATTGCTGGTAAGCCTACACACTGAATCACTAGAAACCGAAAAATCATCAGCTTGAAAAGAAACTGGAAAAAGTAACTCCTAATGTATGTCTGGTGTGTGACTCATAATCCAGTGTTTTCAGTATCTGTCTTAAACAGCTCCTTAGTTTCTAGATAAATTATTCTATTAGTGTCCAATAGTAAAACAGTGTATTTAATATTTAAATATTGAAACCAAGTTTTCTATGGCTAACTGAGCATAATGTCCACAAGGGTGTAAAAAAATCTAGCAGGTGTTTGTATAAATGACAAATATACTTAGAATACTACCTCTTAAGAGCTAAGGGAGGGAAGTGAAATAGATGGCATTTATGTAGGACATATATAGTGACAATTGTAGCTTAACATAAGCTCTGACCTAACTCTACATTTCCTTTATTTTGCAGTTGAAGCTGGCTAAGTTCCCTGCACAGAAAGATGACTTATGCATTAAAGCTTGCAATCAGTGGTTTAAGATTATTATAAAAAAAAAAAAAAAAAAAAAGATTTAGTATATATAATGAAAAAAGGTGTATTTATATTCAACAACCTTTACCAGTGATCCAGGCAAAATTGAACTCTTTTCAAGTACTAAATGTAGCTCACTGTTGTTGGTATGGCTTGGGAGACCTAGATATTTGTGAAATGGCCATGTATATTTCTTTGGAAAATACATTGAAGCTGTGCTGAAGCAAAAGTTGTTCTGTAAGTTGGAAAACACTCCAAACATTAAGTTTTAACTATATTTTGTCATTCTTCCCACCAATTCAATTCCTTACATGGACTATTTTTGTGTCTATCTAAAATGTGAGCAGCATTCTTTTTAAAAGGTTTTTATCTCTTGCTAAGTCTCTGCCCAATGAGTCTTCCATAGATGGTAAATTCCTTATGGTAAGAAGTCTTTTTCCTTTAGCCTGGTAAGTACAGTCTCAGACTTAATACATCTGTATTGCTGCTTCTGCTACCAGCTGTAGTATTGTTGTTTTATAATTTAGCAGCACTCTGTCACTAGCTTTCAATTTTCCTTATTTTGGTGATGTTTAAGGCGTCTGGCTATTTTTGTTTCAGAATAATGTGGTTGCATTGTCATCTTTTGTTTGAGAACTTAGCTACTCATCCAGCCTAAAAGACCCTTAGACATCTAGGTGGTAATGTTAGAAGAAATATCTACTGACTGCATGTCAGCTTCCATCCCATGAGAAAGCCTCTGAAATGGGAAACCTGAGCAAGTTACATTGATTATTGCCTTTAGTTTTGTAGGCAAAATGTTTCAATTCTGTGTTATGTGTCAGATGTGCATAAAATTGTGACTGAATAATTTTTTAAATTCCTCTAAACTCCTCTTTGTTTTCTACCATTTTTAAAGGCAGAGTGACATCTCTTCTTTCTTAGCATGTACTTAATTGAGTATAAATAAACCATGAATGACCTCACTCCAGATCTGTAAATGCACACTGAAAACCAAATGCAAGAAATACATTTTATTAATGTAGAAAACATAAATGCTGTAGAATTAATTTTAGCAGCTAAGTATTCATTTTCAATAACCTCTGTTTTGTTTCATAATTCTATAGTAATTATTTAAATAATACCTCTAGTTATTTGGTGATTAGCACATTTTAATGATGAAAAGATTCATTAATTCAAAAGAAATGTGTTTTTTTCCTTATGGTATGGTTCTTCTTCCTTCCTTGGTTAGAATGGCTAAAAAAATTAGAAAATTCAGACAAGTACAAGCTCTGTGCTGTAGAGACAAGTTATCTATCTGTCTGCCCTCTTCAGCAGAACAGACAAATGGTTCATGGTCTCCCATTAACTGCTTCTCTTCCTTCACATCTTTTTTTACAGCTGAAGGAAAAACCTCTGCTCTAGCTCTGTCTCATGCTAAAATATTACTTGGCCTTAGCTATGCTCTCAGTCTGTATCTCTGAATTTGAAACGAATGTAGAACCTTTTTGCCTCAATGGGTTTTGAGGAAGTTTCATATCAAATAAAGAGTGGAGTATAGGATCTGTGCTACTTCATCTCAGGTCACCAAGCGAGCTGGAACAGCAGATTACAGCCTAATGAATAAGCTTCTAGGTACTGTTTGTATGATTTTTGATCCCAAACTTTCTTGGTTTAGTTCTGGAAAGAGAAGGTTCAAGTGGATATGAATGTGTGTCCTTGCTAGTTTAAATTTTTAAAAGTTGTGAGTTTTCCAGTGTCTTCCCTGCTTCTTATTTTTGCAATCAGATCACGATCATTTTCTGGTTCCAGTAGCAGGCTCCAGCAAGCTCGTGCTAAAGAGAGATCTTCTAGTTCTGGTGCTGAAACCAGACACAGTTGGACCTCTTGTCTTGTGGCTCAAGCATAATGCAGTGGAGAAGGCTATTAACCTTAAAGAATTAAACAAAAATGTATTTTTATTCTAAATTACAGTTTCAGAAGGCAAGCAAATGGCATGAGTAAATGTAAACCCAAAAAACTAAACTTCTTTGATTTGAAATTAGATTTTTTGTCGGCAGCTGTACACCAAAATAAATAAAATGAACTATTGAAATCATATTTATTAATAGAAATATCAATATTCATTATAAGACCTGTCTTGAATTATTAATTCAATACCATTTTAACTCCATATTAACATTTTAGCTGTGTTAATACATTATATTAACCATATTAACATCAGCCATTTAACTGTTACCTACTTAATTTTACCCAGTCTTCAGCTTCTAAATAATCTCTCCGCTCAAATACAATATAACTGGGATTTTCATATCACAAATAAAAATGAGGTCACTTTTTCCTTAAGCTGCAGCAAAGATTATCAAATTTGTAATAAGAAAAGTTCTCTGCCTCATTATTTAAAAGAAGTCTTAAATTTTATATCCACTTTATGATATCAAACTCATACATTTTTTTAAAAGTTATTGTAAAAAAATATATATGTGTCTCTACCTACCTGAATTTTTAAATAAATTCAGGGTTAATGCTAAGTAGATGACTGATTTTAAATTGAGTAGCTAAGACATAACTAAAGAATACAGGGAATTTCTTGCTTGAACTGGAGCTTTTTTCACTAGTATTTGATATAAAATTCTACTACATTTTCCAAAAAATTACATTGAGTAACTGCAGAGAAAATACTTAATCTCATTTTATTGCCTCTTAAAATATTTTTGCAAGATAAAAATATCCGACCCCAAAACATTTTCAGAAATTCTTTTAGTTCCTACTTTTTATGACTGAATCTTCTGCAGTTCTTATTGTGAATTAATGCTAAAAATGTTTGATATTTGGCTTAAGATATATAACTTATTTCTAAAGGACAGAGCTTGTGCTTAAGACATCTATTCCATTTTTTTGTATTTTTCCTATCCCAAAGTCACTCTTTCTGCACAGCCCCTTCAGGTCCAGAGAAGTTTTTGTATACCCCAGTCGTTTATTGTGTTTTGCTGTTCAACTAACACCCCGCTTTCATTGACTTGCTTTCCTACAATCTTAGAAAGAATGTTATATAGACAAGAAATCTGGGTTCCACCTCTGCTAGATGAAGCGCATCATAGATAATTCTTCTACCTAGAAATCAGATTTAACCTGACACTTACTAACGTGATGTGCTTTTTACAAAATCCAGCAGCTCCTCAATACATAGGGGAAAGTGTCATATCATGCTTAGATGTTTCTGAAAATACATTGGGAAGGTAGGATTATTTGCTTATTATACTTAAGACCTAGAGACTACTGCCTTCCCATCCACTAACAGACACATCTCCTTTCCTTCTTTCATGAGAAATGAGAGTATGCTTACAGGTATCCATGTCAGCAGACTGCATTTACTTGAAATAATTTTGACAATATATGTAACGGAAAAAATGTGGAAGGAAAGAGGTCAGCATAGGTCATCAAAATACAAGTTGGTGAATTAAAAACTTATTTTACTGTCTTCCTCATTGCTTTTTGAAATCTCGCTACCATCCTGCATATTCCTGTTGCCTCTGGATTTTGGACTGGTTTATGTTTTCATTTCATGAAGAGAAGATGGAAGAATTGCCAGTGCAATTGCCAGTGCAACTGCCTCTGTCTGTCTCCTTTCTCTAAAGGGCATGAGCTATCTGGGGTAGGCATGAGCTGCTTGTTATCTGAGTTCAGCAGCAGGCCAGTTCTTTTCTCAATAGGTTTCACTACAGCCAGAATCAGCTACCACAGTTATGGCGTTTTTTGGGGCTTTTTTTGTTTCCTTTCGCAAAAGGAGAAAGCAAAGAAACCTAAGAAACCTAAAGACACAATTGAGGCTAAACAATGGGAGGGGAACCAAGAGACTGGTTCTGAAAAATGCCATATTGCCCAAAGTCTGTACCATATTGTGGAAGTATTTCCACAGAAGTGGAGCTTTTTGATGACAATACTGATTGTATAAGTATTCTGAAGGATTTCAACTATTCTTGTCATATTTCAGAAGAAGTTCAAACTCACTGACAATATCTTTGAGACTTAAACCATCCTATCTACTACAACTAACTGTAATTTACCTATATTTAATATTCTAAGCAACTTTCTCAATGAAGGGAATATTTACTAATTATATATATATATATGTGTATGTATTTGCATATGATATACAGTGTGTAATATATTAAATATAATATAATATAATGTATGTGGGGAGTTTATATATAATCATATAAAAATATTTATTTGTTTAAAAAGATTTATTTGTGTCCATATTTTAGGACAGAAACTACCCTCTCCTGGCATTTTTTTTCAGTTTGCATCCTGGAACTCTTTTCTTTTCTTCCTTTCATTTATGTTCCTCACTGTGTTTTCTCCCTTCAGTCATAGAAAAGATCATACAACACTTCTCAGTGGGTTTTCTCCCTACAGTCACAGAAAATATCATACACTTCTCATGGGATTTTCTCCCTGCAGTCATAGAAAAAATCATACAACACTCCTTCCATGTCTTCTGATGCAAAATCAAACATAACATTCACTCACTTGTTCTATTCCTGTTATCACTCCTGCTGACCTTTTAGAAGGTTGTCTTGTTACTCCTCCCCTAACATTTATCCTTCCTTCAGTTATTTGGTTTGGACAGTGCTTTTGCTTTTAATAATTGCATATCTTTAAAATTTAGGGACATCACTGCAGTTCATAGGACCCCTAAACTAATTCTATTAGTGCTGCTTTACTGACTGGGGTCAGTATTTCACCTCCTTAAATTTTTGGGGTTTTTTTTCTTTCATGTTCAGAAGTGTATGAGAAGGACCTCTAGATTTCCACTCTTCTTCTAGGGGTTGATAGTGCCATAGATTTCACTGGGAAGGAAAATGGAAGCAAGGACAAGAGTTGAGTATTTTCCTTACATGCAACTACCACCAAAAGATTCTATAACCACTGCAAGCCATAAACTTTCAAGTAGTAATGTAGCTCATCAGAGTCCCAGTCTTAGGAAAAATGGATTTTTCTGGCTATTATGAGAAAGTAAATAGCATAATGTGGGCATTTCTCATTGAATTTCAGTAATTGTTTCAAAAGAAGTTTTTACATATGTATGTATTATGTATAATACGTATATATTTTTATTATCCAAGATAACTTTAAGGGGTTTTTTTTGGGGGCGAGGTTTTTTCTTCTGTTTTTTTTTTTTCCTTCTATTTTTGTTTGTTTGTTTTTTTGGGGGGATTGGGGGATTTTTTGTTGTTATTGTTGTTTTTGTTTTTGGGTATTTTTTTAATATTTTCTTAATAACGAGCCTAGAAAATGGCATAGAATAAAAGAAAAATATTATCTTCTATACATATGGGGTAAGTCCATGTGCTGGTTAATTTTCTTCACAGTAGCTTGCACAGTGACATGTTTTGGATTTGTGCTGAAAATACAGCACAAATTGTTGTCTTTTAGACATTGTCAAGCAGTGCTTGCACAAACCAAGGCCCTTCCTGCTTTTCACCCCACCCCACCAGCAAGTAGGCTGAGAGTGCACAAGAAGTTGGGAGAGTACAGTCAAACCTTTGGATAAATAATACCTCATTAATATCACACATCTTATGATAAGATTAAACTTTTTTTTTTTTAATTCTTGTATAGAAATGTAACTAGAGCGAGTTAGAAATAGTTCTCAAATTTTATGTGCCCATAATTTAGAAATTTATAGCTTGGGTATATTTTTATGGCCATTAATTACACTTAGACCTTGTAACCTTTTTTGATATTGATGGAACCTTTGCCTAAGTGGTGACTACTCATCTGAGAGGTGATTAAACACATATAGTATAATTTAAAATGACCACAGTACTTTTAAAATCTAAAAAAACAAAGCCAAATTTTATTTAAAAGAAATGAGGCTGCTTTAGGGAGAATGGTGTGCTAGCTCAATTAATGTCAGCAAGAGTTTTGTCATATCAGAGATACCAGACTAGTTATTCAGGTTTTAGATCTGCATGGATGCAAAATAGAAGTGGGGTGGGGTTTTTTTGTTGTTTGTTTGCTGTAATAACTATGTTGCATTATTATGCACTATAATTATATTGCACAAATACAAAATGCTTGTTTAGGAATGTGTACTGATGCATAAAATTTGGAGGTTGGCTGCAATATAATCAGTTCCATGAGGTAAAAGAAAAATTAACTTTATGGATATTGCTTGTGTCAATAGAAAAAACAAAAAACAGTCTTTCAAATATGTGTTCATGAGTCCTATTTCTTTCTCTCAAAACATTGTACTTGAGTAATTCTGTGACAGAAGAAAACCATTTGCTATTACTGTACCATTACTTTTTAAAAGGTTCATTTTAAGACATTTTATGAAACAATTTTGATATTAGTCTGGCTTGATGGGATCTGATCATGACCCTTGGAGTGTGAACACTGTTGAAAAAGTGATTCCCTCGGCCTTCTGTGCTCATTAAAAAGAGACAACACCACAGGGCAATGAAAAATTGGTCCTCAAAGAGTGTTACATACTTGAATATGTGGCTTACACAGAGTACTGGCAGTTTATCATTATTGAAATCAACCTATATTCATAGACCAATCTATTCTCTAGAATAAGCCTCTTTGTTTCTTGAGAGGGAAAATAGAAAGTTTTCATCATTGGAGCTTTTACATATCAACTGCCATAAAAAATACAGGAGAAGGGACAACAGTGTCCAGAGCAGATGGTTTTACCTTTTCTTTATTTTGATGGTCAGCAGTAGCTATTTAATGCTCATGTTGCCATTTTGGGAAACTTAATGACTTCCTTTCTGTCCATTCACAAAAACCTTTTACACATGTAAAAACAACATGAATCCTAGTATCTCCTCAGATAAAATAACCTTCTACCAAGAAGCTACATTCAATGCAACAGAAGCATTTCCTGCAACAAATCCAAAACCTAAAAGCAAGAAATTCAGTTTGCTGACAAGATGAATAATACTGTTGTCTTTCAGACTGATAGCTACTCCACAACTTTAACTTGACCAAATACATCTCTTAAAAAAAAAAAAAAAAACCCAACAAACCCACAAACAAATAAAAAACCCAACAAAAACACTTCTTATTTTGGCAGTCCATCAAATCCGATGAGCAGACACTTCAGGCCATGTTCTAGGGATACCACTGGCATAACAATGGTGGTTAGATACATGGAAGAGAAAAAATATTGTCCTAAAAATTACATCAATGGTTATGTAATTATAAAACTACTTAAAAAAAGAAAAGTATATAAAAAAGGCTCACTGTCATGATGAATGGGTATTCAAATGTGGAAATAATGGCTGTTGTGTAAAAGGAATTGGTATTTTTATTAAGACATGTGAGTGCAGTTATTAGTGACCATCATTGCTATCAGTGACCCTCAGTGGGATTTACAAATTAGCAACATATCAATTGGAGGGAATTTAAGGTTAGATTTATCCTTTCTTCTCAGTTTAATAGCAACCATGGAGATGACACAATACAGAATAAAAAAGGCACAATAAAGAAGGCAGACTACAGCTTGAGCTTTTATTTCTTGGTAGCCAATAGCAAAATGACAAAGTGATCTGGCATGTAGACCATTTATAATTACAAGGGAGTTAAAAGTAGGGAAATTGTCAATAACTGCAAGCATTTGGACAAAACCCCTGCAATTTGAGTTAATTATCTCTCCAGAATTCTTGTTCTGAGCAAAACACGTGTTTATGTAGTACTATTGTATTAGGGCTGTATTTATACTTGGTTTTTACATAGCCTTATTAAAAATAAAAATAGACATCCGGAAACAGTGTTTGAAAAGTTTGTTAAAATAGATCAACTGTCATTACATAGACATTGGAATGCAAAGCATTTCTAAAAGTCTGTTTTCAAGTAGCAAGGGCAAAATGCAGAATCAAGAAGGGAGATGGATGAGGTGTGTTTAATAATCCTGACTGCATCCTAAAGCAGTGCAAGGGCATGCAGCTCTGGTGAACTCAGCAGACCTGTACCTGCCTTATGTAACTAGGTCCCTGAACAACTGTGATTTAAGTCAGTGCTGCTGTCTCTCTCTTTGTGTTGGGTTTTTCCCCACTCTTTTAAGAACTATCTTGTTTTTAAACCTGTGAAAAACTCAGGAACTTTGTATCTTTCAGTTATGTACTTTTTAAATACAATGAAATGCTATGATTTCAGAAAATGGAATCAAATTTGAGGAAACACTTGTCTTAATGTAAATATAAGTAAGCAGACCTAAATATTGCATGCAATAGTGATAAAATACAGATTTGCTAATTACCTGTTTGAGCTAAGGTAGACAAAATTTTTAAAGCACTCAGAAAACTTAAAAAATAAAGTTCAATAAAAACTCTGTTAAGTGAGTGTTTGTGAATCTAGCATCTGTCCATGACTGAAAAGATGTCTTCTCTTATGTATGGGAACACTTCTATTTTGATGAACTGTAAACTGTAATTATAATCAATATGCACAAAGTATAACAGAAAGTATAAAATTAAATCATAAAAACCACAACTTTCCAAAAGATTTCTAGCTATTTTTTTATGATCATAAATGATGGTGTCTTAATCTAGAAGCATGCAGAAAATAACATCCTCCTGCTTCACATAACCAGGCAAGTAAAAACCCTTAGGTAGAAGAACAAATATTTTTGTTTGGTTGTTTTTTTTTTTCATTGTTTTTGTTTGGTTTTTTGTTTGTTTTGTTGTTTTGTGTTTGTTTTTGTTTTGTTTTGTTTGTTTATTTGTTTGTTTGTGTTTTCCACATATCTTAAACACAAAAGGAGTGGCAATTAAAGAAAAAATGAGCTGAGAGGTATTTTGGTTTTTTTACCTCTTACCTTTCAACACTTTTTCAATAAGTGAGGGCTGGACTCAAAAGGAGCACACTGTAGTTGGACGTAACTATTCTTCTGTTTGGCCTGCTGGTGCCCAGTTAATGCTGTATTTGGGGATAGTAGTTGCTGATGTTTTGGTTTTTTTTTACTGTGCGAAGCAGTAAGAGGTCTAGTTTCCAATCTATAGACCAATAGGTTATTAATTTATGTTTTAACATGACTGACAGATAGAGCAACCTGATCTAGTGAAAGGTGTCTCTGCCCAAGGAAGGCGGGCAGGAAGGATCTTTAACATCCCTTTCAACCAAGGTCATGCTGTGTCTGATCCCGCTAGTTCAATGCTTCAACTGAGCAACAAAATGTTCATTCCCTGCTCTCCTGAGACAGAGCCTTTTGTGTTTGTTTTCATCCTTTCAGCCTGCACACTCCCAGATTGTTCATGGCCTGTTGTGGTGATACTCTGCAGTCTGCCAATGCTGGTATTTTGGTTCAGGTCAGACCTGCGCTTTTGAAACAATCTCCCAGTATTTGCTGGTTGGTTTTGTGGTCTCACAGTGGACTCCTTTCAAGTAAAGCTAACCAGCAAGAGACTCCAGAAGCTGTCTTCTTGCACTCTGGGTGTTAATGAATGCTCTGTTTACAAGACCTTACCAGAGCTATTCACCAGTAAACGTCCCCTGAACCATGTTCAGTGAGGTGAACAGGGACTCCGCACCAATTCTCCTGCCTTAGGGATCCATTGCTATGGCACCACATTGGTTGCTAATGGAGATGCAGTCTGCAAAGTCAGCATCCGGAAGAAAGGCTTCAGCAAGATGGGTAGGAACGACTTAAGGATAAGGGTGAACATTTTATTTGATTGAGGCTGTAGCAGAATCTGAACTTCAGGCCAGAGACCTGATGAAAACTTTCTACTCTTCAGGCTATTATTCTAAAGGCACAGGCAAAAAGAATTCTTCCCCTAACAAACAGAAAAATCCTTATGTGTACGTTGAAAATTGCCATGTTTTAAACTTACATTATTTACACTAAGATGGAAAACACATTTTTTAGACAAAAAAAATCTTAAAATTCTTCCATTATGGAAGTCTTTTGGAATAGGGAATGCTTTTCCTTGTTTTTCAATGGGAAATGTTTATCCATGCCACATGGCAGGGAGGCCAAGCAAATTAGTCCTGCTGCAGGCTGCATGGATGAGCACTGAGTCCCAAGCTGATAAATTGCTTTGTGTATTGATGTAACATGCCAAGGAAGGTATTTGGATGGAGGAAATTCTATTTGTGTTTTGCTCTGATCCCTGAAGTGCCTACATTGGATGGAGGCAATTCTATTTGTGTTTTGCTCTGTTCCCTGAAGTGCCTACATATAAATATATATATATATATATGAGAGTGTGTGTGAGTATGTGAGTGTGTATCTTCTATAGTTAAATGTTGCTTGACTTTTGCCATCATGAATATCTTTTCCAACTTGTAGCATCTTGGATTTTCCAATTTGCCTTTGCATGACTTCTTTCTTTCCTTACCATCTGCTGAGATCTGCTTAGGCTAGTTTGGCTGAACTTTCAATAATCTAGCATTTCATTACCATGGCATTTCTCAAGCAATTAAGTCTTGTATTTCTTTTCCTAAATTAATGTGTTCATACATTAATGTGAGACTCTGCAGTTCTGAATGGATGACTTCTTAATGGAAGTATTTTCTACAAGGCAAATAATAAGGCAAATTGAACCCATGCTTTTGTTGCTCAGATTAGTCTTCCTACTAGGGTGGAAGTGCTGTGCAGGGGTTTCCTCATATGTTATGAGTGGTCTGACTTGCCATTATACCTGATTTTATATGCACACCTGGGCTATTTCACCAGGCCTGCTATAACTTTGCTTAGAGATAGCAAGCAATGACTTTATCTATCTATTTGGTTAAACCCAGACAACTTCCCTCATTTCTGAGGATTGAACTCTTTAAGTAAAATTAAACAGTAAAAATTAAGCAAACATCCTCTCAAAAGCAAAGTAAGGAAGGAAAAGTTGAAGATTTTTTAGTTCAGAACAGTTCAGTCTCAAGTGATAAATTCTATTTGCACAGTTTCTTTGGGATGGGGTAAAGTATTTGTTATGCCCAGAAAAGAGCAGTGCTCTGTTCTGACCTTTGCTGTTATAACTGAAGAGAGCTGAAACTACACTTGAGCTCAAACGGTGAAATCCATATTGGTGTAGATTTTCTCCTCAATGTCTACCTGCTACCTTTTGTTCACGTGTTCCATTTATAGATCTTGATACCACTGTGTTTTATGACAAACAAAATGTCTACAAAAACAAGTTATGTCCCACTGTTACTGATGAATATTTATAACAAAATTGAGAATGCTCTCAATATGACAAGTTTCGTCAATTATTAAGTTTTACCGCCTTACAAAAAAGTTGAAACACAGCACAAATTGGAGCTACCAGTGGGCATAGATTCAACAAATTTGGAAATTATTTTAGATAACTAGTCACCTTAAATGATTATCATAAAGAGCAAGATTTAAAAAATAGAGCATGTGGGTAATCAGCACTGAATGCTCATTAGGATTGTGGAAGAGGAGGACTTAAATGGTCAGGTGTTGCATCATGAAGATGTTTCTCTTATATTTTTAAACCTCAAATTTGTCCTGCAAGGGGTGGATAAGGTGTTTCAGCTAGAGAAAGGAGAATTTCTGCAACCTATTTCCTTGCACAGGGTAAAAGGGTTTTCCCTATCAGATAAAATTGGCAGCCTCTCACCAGCAGAAATCAGTTTGTAGCAGTTATCTAGGACAAAAAAGAAACATACAAGCAAACAAAAAAAGCACCTCCAAAAAGAATTATAAAAAAAAAAAAAAAAAAAACCAAAAACCCGACAAAGATGAAATTTAGATTAGCACATGTTTTAGTCTGCCTATAGGTTTCCATATGGATATTTGTGCCAAGTTCATATGATATTGGTATGATTTTACTAAAATTCTTCAGTAACTTGACTCTGTGATAATAGACTGAAGAGAGTCCTGTTTATGATCTAATTTAGGACCTTCCATGGAAAGAAAAGAGAAGTTTTAAAATACATTCTTTTGGTATTTTAGTACAAAATAAATATTTTTGTTTTGCTTCCAAATAAAAGACTTCTGTCTATAAAAATGCCAAAATCCATACTAAAGATGGCTCAAAAGATTTCTTTCCGTTTCGGAAAGAGATTCCAGTAAAGGATTTTTTTTCCATCTGACTTGAAATAATATTTTAACTTCCTGATTTTCTTTTTCTCTTACCCCTACTCCAGCGAGTGGTTAGTGAACTGAAAAATTAATTATTTGCACAGCCATAGGGGTGAGTGAACAGCAGTGCTCTGGGTTGTTCTTCTTCTGGAGTCTGTAAAATAGGACTGAGAAACAGAAGTTTTTGTTTTGTTTTTTTTTTTTAATTTGCTTTCTTTTTTTTTTTTTTTTTTAATTTTCATTCATTGAATGCAATCCCTTAATAAATTTATTCAAGCATGACATACCAAAGAGTTTTCAAACTCCTTACTGATTTTAGTGGTTTACCTTCTCTGAATTACAAAAACGGATTGTTTGAAAATTTTAAAAATTATTTTCTTCTCTTAAATTGCAATTAGACATTCTGTCTCTTTTTTATGTGGGTTTTAAAAAATAAAATTTTAATTTCTTAATATAGTGGATCTCAGCCATGTTTTCCTACTACAACTTGTTTCAGATGAACAGATGTTTTCTCAGTTCCAGAATTTACATTGTTGCCATTGATTTTTCAAGTTTTTGAGAAAAAGTGGTCCTTTGAATTTACCACAATGGAAAAGTTGATAATTTTTTTTTTTACAAAATTCCTGCAAATTTGCAAAGCAAATATTTAAGTGATGGAATAAATATTTCTAATTATTTTCTGGAAACCTGTATATGATGTCTGTGACAGATGTTAATAATATCTGTCTCTAACTTTCTTCTTAATAAGATTATATTAAAAAGCTGAAGTAATTTCTTTTTCCTCCGCACCATTCAGTTTTGTCTACTGAGCCCCCATAAGTATTGGTAGAGTGTTAGAGTGTTTCAGTAGATATTTACAATTATCAGAACAATGAAGGTTGGTATACTTGAAAAATCTTGGCTCTTTGTAACTGTGTTTTTGCTCTTATTAAGTCTGTTATTGGATAGTGCTATGTTGCCTCCAAAATGTGCATAGTCATGTAGCTTTATGTTTAGATAAAATTTAGGAGTAAATCATTTTTATTTCAGATTTAAATAAATATAAATTTTTGGAATAAGTACATATATTTGAGTTTCAAAAAATGTCTAAATATCTGTACCTTCCATCACACACTTATTTAAAATAAAAGAAACCCTTGCTTATTTAGGAAAATATTCTTACGCTTGTTTGAAAGGATTTTTTTTCTAGTAAACTTTCTTTGATACAGCATCTGCTGTTCTGTAAAGCATTTTAAGATTAGTTATTACTTTAGATTCATATAGCATACTTAATTTCCTTCACACATTTGTTATTTATGTTTAATCTTTTAAGCAAAATATTTGCAACAATACTTTTGGCTATCTTTTGGGTGAATATTTCTCTAGTGAGTGATAGTCTCCCTATAAGAATTCATCTTGATAGTGAGGAGAGGAAGGAAAGATATGTTAAAAACCACTGGTGTGTGAGCGTGTGGTTCTGAATATCTGGTTTCTATAATGTGGTGTAGTACTTGACTAGGTGGTATAATTCTAGATAGGATCCAGCAGTAAATTCCTTTGAGTACTATTTCACTTTTCTTAGAAGTACCCACTTTCTGTTTTTTTTCCTTTTTAATGTGTCCTGGCATGGCAACACTTTGTCTCATGCTTTATAAATTTTGCAAAAACCATTTCAGGCCTCTGTGGGTCAGGATGTCATATGACTCGTGTCTGTGTATCCCTCCCTGGGCCACAGGTACACTTTGTCACCTTTTGGATGCATTTCACATTTTCTGTGCTGTTCTTTCAGATGCGAATTTTCCTTTACATTTGGCACAATTGAAATTTTTACATACAGGTTAAATGGTCATATATTCATCTAATTTTCCCAAAAAATTTTATTTAGGGTGCTTTAAATTTTAAAGACAAGCTTGAGTTGCATTATAGGGACCTTATCTTCTGAAGGGAAGAGAAATTTAATCACAGAAATGCATTCCATGTTTATTTGCCTTTTTAATTTGCATCAACTTCTATATTATTGTATTGCTACTGCCAGGATTCAATACTTGTAAACCTGTTCTGTCCATCTCTGATCAGGTTGTCTTTTCTTATGCCATTTTTGAGCTTCATAGCCCTTGTTAGTTTTAATTTTTTTTCTTTTCCTTCTATGCTTCCTTCATACTCCAAATACTTCTTTTAGTTATTATTATTTATACCTAACTGTTAGTTTGGCTACTGGTCACCTGAAATCTAATTTACAGTCACAGAATATGTTAAATTTAGAGACATTTTCGAGAAATTCCTGGTGCCACCTTTTGGTTCAGTTGTAGAAATGCAGCTGCAAATCCAGAGCAAAGCCTGCAGTGGAAATAATCAATTACTAAAATTCTTGGGTGCATACGATCTTCTGTCTGACTACATAGAACACACTACTAAGTTGTATTAGTTTTATAAAATTTTAAACTACTTTTTTCTATTTAAAAGATTCAAGTAAATATCAACATTCCTCCTCATTTGAAAACTTCAAGAAACATTTTGAAAGTGGGTTATGGCAGTTACTGATCCTTTCTGTTAATTTCTTCCCAGTTAATTGAACATTTTTAAAGGACTATGTATGGTTTTTAAACATATTTCCCATAATTATGAGAAGTTATCAGCAGTTGTCCAGACTAATTTCTTTACAAAATATAAACTTTATCCTAATCAGTGTTTTGACATAGACTTTTTTTTTTTAATGTGGATATAAGAGCACATATAGCCTTTTATTCTTTAATATGTAGTCTTCCTGGAGAGATACAGTGTTGTGGAGAAAGCTTTTACATTACTGATTTATGTGGGGAATGCAACTTTGTGTATTTTACCAGCCAGGTCAAAGTAGATAGCAACAAGTGTAGTGCACTTCTGAGCACAGATAGTTTTACTTCACAATCACTGCAGGAACAGTGAATTCACAGAGGTGCAGATACAATTCTATTGTATTGCACTGCCTGTTGGCCCTGTCATACTTACAAGTTAAGTTGGATTTGTATGATTAAATATGTCTTAATGAGAAGAATTTATGCATAATTGTGGTTGACAATTGAAGTCCTGGCAAAGATGATAGATGATTAATTACTATTAAGTACCTCTCTTGATATACCTACACTACAAAATCAATTTTGCTTCACAAATATGTAATACTTAATTAAGTGAATTACCTAATTGTTTCATTCTCATCTAGAGTGAAATCTAACTAGATTTCTGAACTTCATTTACCTCATAGAAAGATCTACATGAAGACATTACATCTGTCAGATACTGTGTTTCTTTCCAAGAGAAAGTATTTTGAAGTTTAGCCGAGCAAGTGTTATTGCAAGCCTGAGATAAAGCACTACATAGGTTGTTGCTTCTTCAGAAAAATACATAAACAAAGCAAGTTCAGAAAACCATTCCCTTTTATGCCTTTTGATTACTTTATCTATTCTCATGGTTTACTATGAATAGGAAATCACAGCATACTCAGTTGTCCAGTTTATTAGAACAGAATATCTAACTGTTGGAACCTCTATGCTTTACAGATAGAAAAAATACAGCCACTGCATATGTGTTTGTAGTTTCAAAGCTGTATCAGCACAGGTTTAGAAAACAGGGATCCTATTCTGCGGTTTTGAACTTGTACATTTTTGAAGGTAGCATCCAGAACAATGAAAATGCATAGTGAAAACATCTCGTGATAACCTTTACCTGAACAGTACTCCATAATTGTAACAGATAGGATTAGAAAGGAATAGTAGTGAGATGAAAGGTCCAGTAGAAATTTTATATAGTCCTGAAACCTATTTTTAACAGATATATATATTAAATTTGGATTACTTCTTGTAATAATCAATATATTGTATGAACATTTGGGCTGCTCTATTTGCATTTCACATTTTACCTCTGCACAATATGTTCACAGAATCAGTCTGGGAGGTGAATAGGAAGTTATTTAAAATCTAGTGCTTATTTTACACACACACAAGAGGGCAGAATTCAATTCTGGAGTCACACATTAACTTCTCTCACTGAAATGTGCTGGGCTTTTTCCCAAAATGGGTTGCAGAAACATGTCTTTTTCTTACCTAGCAGGAGAGGGCATGATGGTGCAGGCTGGCCCAGTCACACTGTACCCTCTCCCCTGCCAGAATAAAAGCCGAGTTCACCGACTTGGTTTTGAAGAGCAGTATCATTGAGAAATCTCAAACATAGCCCACTATAGTGCCAACCTGAGGTTTATGTTTTCCAACCAGAATAATACTTTAACCATTCTCTGTGGGTTAAATGGGGCTGAGGATAATTGCTTCCTTTCCTCACAGAGGTGTCATGAGAATTAATTAGTTAACGTTTGTATGGCTCTTCCAAGATACGAAGAGCTATACATGTGCTAATTAATTCAGTTATTATTACCTGCATGTCATTTGCACTGCCAGGAAATCCATACATGACTAATCCAGCCCAATAGTTCAGTTTCATATGCTGCATGCTAGTCCATGGTTTAGAAACATCTCTCATTAAAAAAGAAAAAAAAAAAAACCAAAACCAAACCAATAACAAATAGTAGAAGTAAAGGTGTGTATTGTGTAGTGAAAGAGATTTGCCACCCAAGAGTACCATTTTCATCTTGTAAACATTAACAAAATACTGCTGTAGTGAGTGTTAATTCTCAAAACAACCATGAAAACCATATTGCTACATAAGGCGTTCTGGACGCCAGATCTACAATTAAAGGGAAAATTTAAAGGTGCATAGAAAGATATCCTTTGGATAGGAGGTAAGGTCCCGCCAGCTAAGAATGTGTCTATAATCAGGCTCCTGGATTTGGATATAATTAAGCAGTTGGCAGACAATATCCCTGTTAGAATGTGTTTCCAGTAGTATCATTCATAAGGCTTGAGGCTAAAGCCACTTTATGCAGTGACCTTACATACATAACAAGAGCAAGAGTTCTCTGAATGTATGTCCCAGGGTAGCAGTTCTGTGCTGCAGGAAAAATAATGTATTAAAAGGAAAAGAGCTTTCATGCCAGCTATGACACATGAACACTTATTTCCTAGAGATGTGTTTCATCTCAAAGTCACTTATGTATCTTTTTAACAAGTAAAGACTAAATAAATATAATATATGTACTAAGTAAGGAAAAAAGAGAAACATCCAATATAAAACACTCCTAAAAGCACATCTGTCAAATGAAATTCTTGTAATAGCTGATGTTAACTATAGTGTCCTCTTGCATGACATTTTTGTAATTGGTAGGAAGTACAACTTATTCCTCTCTCCACCCTCTCTGGGTTTCCCGGAGTCTTATTGATTCCTCCTGCCTAGTCTCATCATCTCTGTGCAACCCTTCAATATTTCTGTTTTATCCTCATCCTGTCTTTATTCATCCTGCTTTTCCTTTTCTTCTCTATATTGCCTTTTTTGTACAATTTTCTGCTCTTCATTATTTCTTGAGACTGCATTGTAGCTTCCCCCCCTGTTTTTTGTATTCTTTTCCCTGTACTGAGCCTGAATTTTTTTTTCTTTCTCCTATCCCTTCTTTTCCCTTTTGCCTTTCATCTTCCCTTCCCTTCCCTTCCCTTCCCTTCCCTTCCCTTCCCTTCCCTTCCCTTCCCTTCCCTTCCCTTCCCTTCCCTTCCCTTCCCTTCCCTTCCCTTCCCTTCCCTCATAAATAAGATGAATCTCCTGTAATAATACTGCATTTCATGCAATATTAATATCACTGTGAGATATGTTTTTATGTGTTGAAAGTACTCAGAGTTGTGGGAGGATGAATGTTTTCACAGTCATAAACCCCCTGGAGCTGGGAATATAATTTATCTCCGAGCTCTGTACCAAAGATGTCTCTGACTTCAATCAGCATAACCATATGCTTAAAGGTAATGTACACATTATGCTATTTGCTGATAAGCCCACCTCGGTCTAACATTTTAAATCCCTGGTATGTTTGGGTGATTTATGTACAATGAAAGATAATAGAATGGTAAGAAAGTCTTTTTTGGTTGTGAAGATTTCTCAAATAGTCCAGATGAACCTGTTATACAAGCTGCTCATCCCCAATGATCTTCATTTCATGACTTTTGCTAGCAGCCACACTATTGCTCAACTCCAGTTCATTAATAGCCCTTATAAAAAAGAGGAGGAGAGATTGAAAAGGAACTAGTGACTTCTGTGGGCACTGTGAGTAAAGCTGATTTACTACCAGTCATTCAATGCTAAGATGCTTCATCATCTGGAAAGTGATACAGTGCGGTGATCATGGTGGAAATTCATCACCTAAAGTTGGCTGCTGGCATCTGTACTGTAGGGAGCAAATAGCTGTGGAAGCTGGGGAACTGGCTGTGTTGGCTCTGCAAGAGGCGTGTGGTTGCAATCTGACTTTTCAGTTATTCCTTACAAGTGTGTTGAACATTTTCTGACATACCGATCAAACATTGTTTCTGCTTTCCCTGCTTTTTTGTGTTCCTGCATTTCCACAGGGCTGGAAAGAGGAATAATATGAAATGCATCCTTTTTCATCTGATTGTGAAGGTGTGCATATGTGTGTATGTGTGTGTGTGTGTGTGTATAAATATTAAATGTATTTCAAACATGGATATATTTCTATATACGTGTATAAATTTGGATGTCAGAATGCAAGATCAGAATCTACCTTAATATTCAGGTATTATTCACAGTACAACAGAGTAATTTTTTATTGTAGTTACTCTCAAAAATACTCAGTGATTATTCTCTCTCACCTTTCTGCTTAGCTTAGGTCTTTGAAAGAAATCCTTTCGACTTTTGCCAAAATGGAAGAAGAATGTGATGAACTAGTTTCTCTCAAAATGAAAAAAAAAAAGTGACTTCAGACTCGCAGCAAGTTTGTTAGCAAGTCAGTAAAAATGAAACTAATTATTTTTCTAGTGACGGAGTACTTTGGAAGATTTCTAAAGAACTCTTTTTTCACATGAGAATCACTTTCAGGAAATATTTTTTGGAATGTCACATCCCCAGTTATCAAGATTTCTGGAAGTGTTCTTTGTTTTTAATTTTTCAGCTGAATTACAGTGTTTGTTGTATTTATTTTAGTCTGAATCCAGGATGCTTATACTAAAAAGATAGAATTTTGTTTGCAAGAATTCACAGTTCTTTCTTTTGTATAGAAACATCTTTTCTTCATACATCAGCAATTTAAGTCACATTAAAGTAGCTATGAATGTTAAAGACCCACTCTTTGTGTTCAGTTGCATATCTTTTGTGTATGGTTCTAAGCCTAAGTAGAAAAATATCTGTCACTTTTCCCATCTTGTGAAGTAAATCTGAAATATCCCTATAATCAGATGGAGTCTTCAGGGGAAAAAATGTGAATACTTTGAAAAAAAAAAAACAGTGGTACAAAAGTTGATTACTAACAGTCACATCTCTAGAAGTCCTGCTCTCTACAATTCCAGTATTAAACACCTATAAGACATGTGAAAAGAAAAGGAATAATTGTGCAAGGTCCATGCATCTTACAGAACCATAGAGAGTTTTGGGTTGGATGGGACTTCAAGATCACCTAGTTCCAACCCACCTGCCACAGGCAGGGATGCCATTCACTAGATCAGGTTTTTCAGGACCCCATTCAACCTGGCCTTGAATGTTTTCAGGGATAGGACATCCACGATATGTCCAGGCAACCTGTTACAAAAGAAACCTCTCTGGGCAACCTGTTTTCAAAGGTAACTTCTTTTGCTGAAAAAACTTAAGGGGTTCCTATTCAAACGTCACCAATTCTAGTGCTTGCATTTTATAATTTTGCTACCTTTATTAAAATAGATAGATTTGGATTATTTTTCAAAGAACAGTCTTAATAGCATCTTCCCAGGGGAACTGAACAGCAATGAATTACATTTTTAAGTGACAACTAAACAATGGCCAGCAAATAAAAAAAAAAAAAGGAGAAAGAGAGAAATAGTGAGATAAATAAAAACAAAGGAAAAAGGGCAAATCTAAAGAAAATGTTTGAAAATGCTAAAGCCAGACCTTTCACAGAAATAAATTAATGATACACAAACAATGAAGATGCACGATGGAAAGTCTTCTCGAACTGGAGTTATTACCTCTCTTCTCAAAACTACTTTTGCCAAAATCTACTTTCAACTTCGACTCTTTTCTTACATTAGAAAAAACTGGAAGCTATTTTAGAGAAAAATAATCATGAAAAGGATTCAGAATAGAAGAGGAATTTTAGTAAAACACAAAATAAAAAATTACTAAGTAATCCTGAGGAGTGTAGCTTTTATCCTGACTTTTGTGTTTTGTAGGAGTTCTGCCTGAATTAAAAGGTGAGTAAGTAAATTAGGATTTACTGTAGAATGAATGCATATAAAAGGCTTATTTTTTCAAGTGAATGCAGGCAATTAAAACCTGTGGATATTCTATTCTCAGCTGTGGGAAAAGCAGTAATGGTAATTTTAAGGTGTTATACATCACACTTCTTTTATGAGGGATCAAGTACATTGTCTTGATCATTGCCTTTAAAACCTTCTTTGAAAAAAGCAGGCTAGAATGTTGAGGAAATATGCATTGTTTTTTCTTCACTACAATTTCAAAGCGAATATGTGGCTGAAAAACAGAAAAGAGCAAATTTCAACCTGGGAAGCTTTTTCTGCTTTACATTTTGTGGCAAAATTACATTTCTCCATGTTCTTAGTAGAAATTATGAAATATTTAGGAGGCTTATTCCAACTGTTCTCTACTTCTGAAAAAGAGTGAGGTAATTTGAAAAAAAATACTGCAATTATTTCATGGAGAATTTTTTCGAGAGAAATTGATTCATTAGATTTTGCATCAATATGTTATTATTTATTCCCCTTAGAATTCACATTGTTTCACAAAGCCTGCTGCTATTGTTGTTTCCAGAAAATATAGATATGGAATTTCTTCTGAGGTAAAGAATTTAAAAATAGCAATTAAATGCTTTAAAGCTAAAGCCAGATTCTTTCTTCTAGATGTTGTTTGCTTCAAGAAGGACTTTTCCATGTATTAAATCAATTATGAGCATCCAATATGTCATGCAAAGATACCACAAGGCAGTCAAGAGACCTGAAGATATTTACACGTATTGATCTATACAGAGGTTTAGGGAACATTGAGTCAAAGGCAAATATGTCCCATTGAGGAAATACAGGTGGAATCTTGGCCTCATGGACACTGGTAGAAAATTTTTTATTGTTTTCTATAGAAATCAATGCTCCAGCATCACTATTTCACCTGTGATAGGTTACTGATCCATACATTATCAGAGCTCCAAGAAGTGCTATGCCCAGAGGGATGATACTGCTCCACATCACCACACATTTCTGCTATATTTTTTCTGTTTCATGTTGACACATATGGTGAGCTGGACTGAGCATAAAGATTTACCAAATACAGTTAATATTGTTTAGTTGTATCAGGCATTCCCCAGAGATACAGGAGCTTGTTGTTGGGGGCTATTTTGGCTCTATAGTGGCTGAGCCTAACTTTGAGTGTATCACAAAACTCAAAAGAGCGTCAGTGAATGTGTTGGATGCTTTTACATGTATAACTGGTAGCTGAGTTGCTGTGCTTCCTCAAACTTGGTCTTTGAATATTCAAATTCCACAGCATCTCTCAGGATATTATTCAAACACACAGTGCAAGGATAGACATTGGCATGTGCTGCAGTGAAAACAAGTCACAGTTTTCATTTCACCTCCCTTAAAAAATCAGGAAAAAATTGACCCATCGTGCTCCTTCTCTTCTATGCTAAACTGATGGGTTTTGAGGAATATTTAGGTTTGCACTTAGAAAAGAATGATATTTCAGTTTGACAGAAGAACATCTCTCTAACAATTCACATACCCTCCAAGCTCAATTACTCTTTCACTTTAGGGATATATTTTGGCTGGAAGATGCTTCATAAATTGGATTTTAGCTTAACTGCTACACAACATATTGCATAAATTTACAAAAATTTGATAAAATAAATTTATCCTTACTCTTCTTTTTTTTTTCCTAGAAAGCTAATTAAGTACTGCATTCATTATGAAATTAAGACAGCAAAATTCTATAGACTTTAGAGTTGATGGATTTTGCTACAGTTTTACCACTGAAATCCAGTCACACAGTTGATGAAAATTAAAATATTTTTTGCTACTGTTACTATTTTATTTGAACAAGAATCAGTCAAGCTACTCCCAATTTCCTGTACTTCGTCTCCCATAATTTTTGGAGCTTGAGGAAGGAATTCCTGTTCCAGTGGCTGAGTAGTTTTTCTCCTTAAGGAAATTCCTTTGTTTAATAGTTTTCCTTATGGAAATTTATTTCTTAATAATAAATTAAAATTTATTATTAATTTAAAAATATAAATTTTATATATAAATAAATAAATAAATAAATAAATAAAATAAAAAAATAACTTAAGGAAATTTATTAATTTCCTTCTGGAAATTAATATAGTGACTTTAATATGTATCCCATCCTCACTTCAACATGTCTCCCTTCCTCACTGAAGTCACATTCTTTAATTTAATCACTTTTACTGCATACAAGATCATGATCAGCTCCTTGTTCCACAGTAGATTCTCTGGTTTATCTCCCCTGAACTTTCTGAACTAGCCTGATCCAAACCTAGTGGAATAACATAGAACACCATGTAACCAATTTAAGTAAATGTAGTGTTCCTGCAGTGTGATAGCAGCTGTTTTGAAGGACAGGTGATATGTTTTCATGCCTTACCATCTGATATATTTACATTCCTTAGGATTGGGGTTTGATTACTCCAAGCAAGAAGTACAGCAATGGAAAGAGTATAGAAAGTAATGAAATAGATAATAATTGGAGATGCTGGATACAGGAGAGTAAGTTCATATGAAGTGGCAGGGCAGGAAGGAGGGTACACAGCAAACTACCATGGACTTTTGGAGAGCAGATTTGTGTGCTTTCAGTCCAGGAAGCCAGCCAGCCAGCTGTCAGTCCATGCAGCCTGGCTGCATCCAAACCAGAGTGGCCAGCAGGGTGAGGAAGGTGATTCTGTCCCTCTACTCTGCTCTGGCGAGACCCCAGCTGGAATGCTGTGCTGAGCTCTGGGGCCTCCAAGATAAAGAGGACATGGACCTGTTGAAGTGAATACAGAGGAGGCCATGAGTATGATCAGAGGGCTGGAGCACTTCTCCTATGAGGACAGGCTGAGGAGTTTAGGTTGTTCAGCCTGGAGAAGAGAAGGCTCAAGGGGGTTCTCCTAGCAACTTCCAGTACCTAAAAGAAGCCTGCATGAAAGCTGGAGAGGGACAATTTATAAGGGCATGTAGTGATAGGGGAATGGCCTTAAACTGAAAGAAGGTAGGTTTAGATTAGATATAAGGAAGAAAGTCTTTACTGTGGGAGTTGTCAGGCACTGGAAGAGGTTGTCCAGAGTAGTTGTGAATGCCTCATCCCTGGAAGTGTTCAAGGCCAAGCTGGATGGAATGCCAAGCATTTTGGTTTAGTGGACAGCGTCCCTGCCCACGTCAGGGGAGTTAGAACTAGATGATGCCTAATTGGATGATGGCCATTCCATGATTCTGTGACTCTATGACCTTCTATTAAGTTGAAAGACAGTATTTTTTTTAATTAGTAATAAGTGATTTATGAAAGGAACTTTGCTATTCTTTTCAAGTTATATTACAAAGTTCTCACAGTACTTCAGACTTCATCCCTGTACCAGTGGTACAGTAATGGAAGAAGTAAACCTCAGGCTGTATACTTTCTTTGTTTCATATGGGGTCCCTCTGTAGCTGAGAGTTTGGCAGACCTGCTTATTTGTGCCCCAGCAGCTTTCACAGGTATTCATAAGCTTCACAGGGAAAGTAGTTATCAATCTTTTTCCCAAACAAAGATAATCTGAAGAAATTGAAACAGTATATTTCTACATGAATGGTGTATCCTACTTAAAACAATATTATATTGTCCATAGTTTGATTAGGGTTTTTGTTTTCCTTTTTGCTTTTTAATTCTGATAGAATTCATTTTGACTTTTTTATGTATCTGATGCTTTCACATATAAAGGTTTTGTGTTATTATTCACAGCCTGAGGCCTTTAGTTCTGTCTGCTGTTTTCTCATATTGCTGTAGTTTTCTGAGTTTAACGATTGATTGCAAACATAACAATACTATAAATGTCTAGCACCTTACCCCTGAATTTTTAAACCCTTCAAAATTTTAAAAAGGTTTTTGTTTATAATCAGGATAACATTGTCTTTTGAATCATTTAGTCTTTATTGTCTCCAGGAGCTGCCTCAACCCAATGAATTCTTCTTTAAATGAAAGACTGCTTAGATTAATTCTTTTTCTTTCCACTACTTTTATGGAATACTAATGATTAAAGAAGTTTAAATGTAAATTATAAGTTTAAGTAATAAATTAATTCAAATTTTTAAAATAATCCCTGTGGGGGGAAAAAATAATGTTTAAAGGTGTTTCCATAAAACAAGAACACCTCAATCATGCTTTGTTCCCTTTTGAACAGGCTCTGACCAAAGGGAAGATGTAAAACAAACACTGTAATATTTTCTCATTCTCACAAAATCCATGTGTGTCTGGACTATCTTTCCCTAAGGATGGCAGGGAACAGTTCCCTTCATAGGGTGTGAAGAGAAAAAGACAATAACTGTGGTGAAGCTCATTTGCATCACCCACTGGAAAACACCCAAGAGCCAGGACACTGGATGGGTTCTTGCACTGCCTAGAGACAGTATGGTAGGAGCAGCTGGGTTTGCCCACTGGAAAACACCCAAGAGCCAGGACACTGGATGGGTTCTTGCACTGCCTAGAGACAGTATGGTAGCAGCAGCTGGGTTTGCCACAGGAGTTCCTGCACAATGCTCAACAATGTACTGCAGATCCCTAACAGTGAAAAAGATAAGCAGGTATTTAGCCAGCTACTACTGCTTGCCATAACTCTCTGCTCTACTGATAGCTTTGCTGCCCAATGTGCTATTGTTTTACCACATTTGTAATAAACACTTAATTCTTGGCATCTCCATAAAGCACTGTCTTTAGACATGAACTTCTCCCTGCAAGCCGTATACGTCTTTGCCCCCCACAGTACAAGGGATTGTGCCTTAGACCTTGGAAAATGTAGCATCTCAATTTCAACAATTCCAGCAGTATTGTATTTCCACAGGGCAACAGTGGGGCTGACTTTTGCAGAGATGAGGTTCATCATCTGCATTTAGCCCACCCAAAAAAACCCCTAAACACTAGGCCTGAGCTTGGCTGTTTGCATATTGGCATATTGTTGCTATGTTGCTGTTGCTGCAGTAAGATGTATTATATTTCTTTTTCAAGAAGTGGCAGAAGTGACTTCCCCTTTAACCTCCCCCTCTCTGTTTCCAACAGATGGAACAACAATCCTCCTGTTCTTGGTAGGAGATATGGGAATTAACAGTCATCTAGCTGGTCATCAGGGAATGTGCTGCTGATACTTGAACTAGAGCATCAATATTTTTGCTGTGCTGTTTGTATCTAGCAATTCTTTTGCCAGCGGCTGTTTTTGTGTTTGTTCCTGAAATTTTAAATTCCTTCCATTGGCTCAGTTTCCTTTAGCAACAATAGAAGCTTTCACAGGTTCCTGAGAAGCCTGTCAATTCCTTGCAGATCTGATAAAGTTTTCATTGGTGTCTTGGAGATTTCACCTTCACTGGTACATAGGCATGTTCTAAAGGATGAAATAAAGCAAAATCTCATGATCAAAAATATTAAATTCTACATGCTGTTTACAATTTTTAATACTCAAATAGATTTTGAAAGGAAAAGACAGTATTTGCACTTGGCACCTTCAGGGAATCTAATACTTTGAACCTGTGAATACATAAAAAATGTGTTATCCCATTGGATTTCCTTGCTGGTTGAATTAATTCCATTTGTGACAAGCAGGTTTTCATTTGTGCATAATATAGAGCCATGACAAAAATTAAGTAATTTTGATGGGTTAATTTCTTTTAGCTGTAGGTTTGTGACTTTCAAGCAATTCTGAACATGATGTATTGTTACAGCCATGTCAGTGGAAGTTAAAAGAATTTAATGCCCTCATTTGTTCTCAAAGAATTCAGATTTTATGTGATGTGAGATCTGTAATAATGCTGTGCATTAAAACAAAAGTGCAAGGAGATTCCTTAGGATGCAATTCCTTTACAGCTCACTGCCTCTCATTGATTTGAAAGGCTGCTTCACACATTATAAATGGATTTCGACCATAGCAACATTGCATTCTCTACTACTAAAAGCTGGATTGCCTATGCAGTGGCAGCTTTGTGGCTTGTCAGAATGACTGACCTTGGGTGTGAATCCATATGTCAACTTATTACAAGATGATAACATGCACACTGAAATAGCAGAAGCTGAGTTTCTTGTCAAGAAATCCCTTGACTGATAAAGGACAGAGAAATGAACTCAGCTGTTCTTAATGATCTATTCCCAGAGAAATGGTAAAAGACAGAGAGGACTGACTGACCACTGAGGGGAAGGAGATCAGGGATATTATTTCGTGTAAGGTACCTCTTTTGCTATCAGTGATTTATAATTCACAGTAGGACTCCTCTTATGAAATGCTGTGAAAACACAGACTTTTCACCAAATATGTGCATCTCACTTGTCTGCTTTGGTAATAGTATAAACACTGCATGGGGGCAGGAAAAAACACAGAAACAAACTATTTCATATTCTAAAAAAGAGGTCCAAAATATCTTGGCAGTGACCAGCTTGTCGTTTACTGCCTCTGTTGTCCCTGCCAGCATTTAAATTAAGCTGGACTACAATCAAATCAGTTCTATCACCACCCTGCTCTAACCTTTGGTTAAGCTGATAATTTTCAACTTGTTAAAATGTTTAATCTGTATCAAAAATGCATCACACTACACTTCTTGGCACATTTTTGTGACTGGTGAATAGGACCCTATTTTCTTGCATGTTTACAGAATATTAATTCTATGGTGTCTTTATGAGACACTTGGTGCTGTCAGTTGCCTAATGCAGAGAAGCAAAACATTTTTTCTCCTCCTGAGAAATGTGATTTATTAGATCCTTATCCAAACAGAATGCCTCTTCAATAGTGCCAAACTTGCACCATTCAAAAGAAATGTTCATGAGAGAAGATCTTCACCACTACGGTCCAGCTGTATTGAGTCTACTGTCTGTGACTCATAATTCATTTCCAACACCTCCTTTTAGATAGATGAAACAAATTTCTGTATGTGTTTAGTCTTTTTGGTCAGTGTTGTCACTGGTGACATATTTGTCAGTACCTGATGGCCACACTGAATAACTGAATAATGGCCACAGGCCAGAAAAGGTTTTAAGACTTTCCCCAGAGATATTTACTACTTTATGTGACAAGCTATAATTTCATCCATGTCTTTAGAAATTTAAAAATGTATGAAAACAATTATTTTTTTGTTCTTTTTTAAACTTCAGGTGAAAATCAACAGAAAATTTCATTAAACTGGTTAAAAAAAAAGTGAGATTTCAGATATCCAATGTACCACATACCCAAAACTATAAATTAAGGAATCCAGTGAGTTATTTTTATTAGTGTCATACAGCTCAGACAATCACATAAGAGGTAATAGGAAAAAAAAATGGGAGAGAAAATTGCATTATATGAAAATACAGTAAAATGTTAAATAAGTTGCATTTTCTATTTGTTTCAATTTTTTTATTGGTGAAATTGAGTCACAGAGGAATATGTGGTAGTTTTCCTCTTTTGAAAGTTGTGCTGTCAGCTCATTCTTAACAGAAAAAACTGGCTGGAGAGAAGATGGTTTTGGCTGTTATGTGGCATTCAGTATTACATGACCTCAAACCACCTTTTGGAGTGGAAAACAAAAGAGGCATCATACTTCATATGAGACAGACTGAAAAAAAAAAAGATTAAATCAAGCTTACAAGGGTGAAGAATACAGAACAATTATCAAAGAAAGAGTTATAAAATATAAAATGTCAAAAGTATCTGTCTATTCCTGTGCCTATAACTCCAGCTCTTTCATTTGTTGCTATTTCATCTTGCCTGCAGCTTTCTTCTCAGGAGATAGATTAGAAGCAGATTTCAGCATCTCTTCATCTTCTCACTTCTCCAGTTCAGGTGTCCTTGTGCTGCCACTTTCACACTTGAAGCTGGATTTGATGTATATTTGCTAGGGGCATCAAGGAACTTCTTGAAAGCATTTACTGAAAATTTTCTAGGGAAAATTACTTCATTAAACTGTGGACATGATTTGAGGATAAATTAGACACCCTTTCATAATGTTCTGGTGGTGGACTTTATAAAAAAAAAAAACAATCTCCTAAGCTATTTAACCATGATGAGAAGAGAAAGCAATGAGGAAGATTCTGCTCCGTAGATTGTATTTTTGCCATGTGTTGTGTCTCTACCCAGCAGAAATATGAATATTTTATCAAATGCCATGATTTTTTTGTTGCAAACATTGCAATGACTATTTGTGAAAGAAAAAATAAATCAAAGGCAAACTTATCCAGTGCATTATAGTGTCATGGCTTCACTTTTATCATTGGGAAGGTGGATTTGGATTCTCTATAAATAAGTTTTTAACTGTATAGCCAGCTTTTTTATATTTTTGCTTTTTTTTAATATACATTACATGATGTCTAAAATCCTTGCCAACTTGTTGTACAGAGCTGTTACCAAATTTTTGTTACTAGAATATGTAGGAGAGAATAGTGAATAAAGAGCCATTTGTGGTCCCAGATTTTGTTGGCGTTGTTGTTGTTTTGTTTGTTTGGGTTTTTTTATTTTTTTTTTTATTTGTTTGGGATTTTTTTGTTTGCTTGTGTCTTTTTTTTGTCTTTTTGTTTTGTTTTAATAATACATAAAACTTTCAAATATTCTGCCAGCTAGAACTCATTTTGAATAGGGATACTTTAAAAGACAACCCTTTCATCACTTTTTAATAGGAAAGTAAGGCTTTTGCTTCAAAAATACTTCATCTTAAGTTGGTGTTTTGTATGTCATTTTCTTTCCTCCAGTGCAGATCCTTTTCTGTTTTCATCAATGTTTTATGAGAGGGGATGGGAAAAAGACATGGAGAATAATTTTATCAACACCTTCACGGCTTGACAAGGAATACATATTAAAGAAAACAGCGAGCAACTTGTTAGGTATGAAACAGCAATAAGAAATGCAATTCTCTGCTCCACTCCTGTCATTCTTGTCCAAGGATATTAATAGAACCTTCTCACATGTATTATACAAAATTTATGCTTAAGAAACGAGGTATTCTGTTGAAAACTGTCTTCCTATTTTTTCCCTATAATTCCCTCACCGCTACAGCTCCTCCAAGTGTGAAGTTGTTAGATGCCTTAACTCATATTGTGTTTGCATGAAATTGGCTTTTAGACTTTAGTTTTAGCAGTATTTCAGATCTAGTTCCATTCTTATTAACTCAGTTTTGCTTAAAATGGCAATATTTGAGGTAAAATTTTCATAGGCACTTTCTGATTTATTTTCTTGCTATGGAAACTATGAGCAAAAGCACATGTCTGTTATTAAAATGTGAAGATAATTTTGTGGTATATACTTATTTCTGACATATGCTGTTTGTAAGTGAAACAACAGAGCAGCTGGGGTTAGAAAATAAAAATTTGGGCCAGAAAATAGTGGGAAAGATTCTTACCTATTGTCATGATAATAAAATTTTCTTTTGCTTAATCAAAAATAAATATCTCCATGCATTTGACTTGTGGGTTTTTGGGTTGTATTGTGCTTGTATGACTTCATGTATTGTAAGCTAAACAGGTAGGTAAGTGTACACTTATGTGAACAACATAATGAGGGTCATGTCATGAGGGGAGTGTTTGTACTCTCTGATCTTTTTAAGGTACATGATCATGGGCATCAATGCTGTGCTGGGATCATACCTAGAAAGTAGTCCCTGTGTGGCATGTTGGGATGCAGGCTGCCCTCCTTCCTAGGGTGCCCCCAAACTTCTGCAGCACATGGGAAATGGGGGGAATTCACAGTGTCAGGAGTTCTGAGGAGCCAGCCATCTATGCTGCCCTGATGATGGTTTGAGATTATCAGGCAGCACTGAGCAAGGAGGAGGATGGCTGTGACTGAAGAGTCCACAGAAAATTCTGAAACTTCAGTTATTTTTAAATCCAAATAAGTGCTTTTTGCTGTGCCTTTGGTGAGAAGCTTTAAGTGAATAGGCTCTATTTAAACACACATTGAACTGAGCAGAATGGGTCCCCACAGTGTAAATTTCAGCTTTGCATTTTCTTCTTTTGCCCTCAAATACTCCCCTTAGATTTTTAAGTACACATGCAACATACTGAAGAGAAGAAACATTGACAGCTTCCAACCACCTGACAATTTTACAAACATTCTTGGATTAACTATGGGCATAAAAGAGTTATGTAACTGTGCCTGTTCTTGGTAAGGAAAAACTAGGAAAAAGTGAGACTGCTAAAGGTGATATTCTTTGGTAATATTTTGATGATGGGAAAGCTGTCCTTCATGGTTACCGAAGAAGAGATGTCAGGGGCTGACAGTGAGGTTAATAGGGCCCTGAAAGCAAGGAGCAGGCTATGATAAATGACAGTACTTTTCTCACAGTGGAAGGGCAGTCCAGAAGGCTTTGGAAAAGTGAATAGACACTGGAATAAAGTAAAGTACCATTTGAACAATCTTCTGATTTTTAGGGAAGGTTTGTTACATTTTGTATTATTTTTCTTCAAAGTATGGAATGTACTTAGAATTTTGTTCTTTCCAACTGTAGCTTGATTAGACAAATAATCTTTACTCCTCTCAGTGAAAATAACTACATGAGAATAATTACAGGGTTATTCAGGAAAATAACCCACCATCAAATTCCAAATAATTTATTTTTCTTTTCATTTTAGAAAGAAGGAAGGATAAACTTCAGTTTTAATTAAAAATCAAGCAAAACCTGGCACAATCCAGATCTAGGTATATACTAGAATAAGAACAAGGAAGCATTTAGATATTTGTGCATAGAATTTTATTTCAGTAACTTTTCCAATAAGAATTAATGGAAAGCTGTTTCACAGCTGCTGGTTTTTAGTGTGGTTGACATCTCTGTACTATTGATTCTGAAATGTCAATATTAAAAATTTGTGTGCATAATGCTGACTTAGTTTACTTTAGTTCATTAAATCAGAGCTCTTTTCCATTTTAAATGGCAGAACTGGAATATAGGTATGACCTGCATTGTCTAGCTTTTTGAACGGAATTTATTTAACATCAATGTCCAGAAATATAGGTCAAACTTGAGGAGTCCCAGAGAAGGCATACTGTGGCAAGCACATTTCTCTCTCTCTCAGGATTTTTATAAAGGTGCACAGAGAGAAGTGAAAGAGAAAACAATTTCTATTTCTGCTCCTTGTTTTTCCTGTGTGGAATGTGTTTGGAGAATTGTTTACCTGGAGCGAATGCCTGGTTGGATCACGGTGGATTGTCTGGGCCTGATGGCCAATGAGATCCACCTGTGTCTGGATTCTGGAGAACAGGGTCACGAGTTGTGGGTGAGTTAGTTAGATAGAATGGTTAGAGAGAGTAGCATGTAGTTTTTAGTATCCTCTTTTATATAGTATATTAATGTATCACAGCATAATTATAATAAAGAATTCATTCAGCCTTCTAAAATAAGTCAGACATCATCATTCTTCCCATTGGGTTTACCGACATCTACAACAGCATACCTAGAAAAACAAACTTTAACATATATAAACTTATTGAGCAAAGTCAGAGAAATCATAAACAAACTTTACACAAAAAGCCAAACAGCGTAGTCAAGATCCCCCTACTATTTTAGATGGTTTTATTCTTACCTTATACTGAAAAAACCCAAAACAAACCTGGCATAAAGCTCTTCTTACTAATTCAAGACAGCATTTTAAAGAGAAATTTATTGAGTTTTTTCTGTATTTTTTAAAATTTAGTTTGCATTTGAAACAAGCTAACAGTCACCACAGAGAGAGTAGCTTAGAAGAGGTGGCTGGGGCTGTCATCCCTACACAGAATATATGAAGAAATGAGGAATAAAATGAATAAGCAGAATAAATGACTTTGTGTTAGTTTTATCAAGGAAGCATGAATTTGAATAATGACATTCCAGTTACTTCGTCTGCCTCGTTTATATACAGTTATGCACAAAGCTTCCCCTGAAATAAATGAGGCTTTAATTTTTCTTGCTAGCTACATTAATTATGCTGCTTTTATGCTTTTAACTAAAGTGACTGTTCCTGTATCAGATAATACACATCTGTGTTATAAACTAGCATTCACAAATACCTTCATTAGGTGAGCACTTTACAATCATTAATAATGAGAACCACCATGATAATTTATCAGGAGATATCATGCCGCAAGGTTCACTGGTCTCCCTGGTACAATCAGTAATTTTGAGAGTGGATGTACTGGTTGTTTCCCAGTAAACAGAAGGAAATTGTGGTGCATTCAGTTGAAGATGTGGTACGTAGTCGAAGATGTAATATGTAGACATAGATGCACTTTTGCCCATGTATGCAAAGTACCAAATCTCTCCAGAACTCTGAGAATATGCTGCAGATGTGCTCACCCATCTTTTAAGTTGTAAAGATGAACTGGACATTTTACCTTCTTTGTCCCCTCTCAAGACAAAACTCTTCATCTGTATCTCCCCTGTTGCAAGTAGATTGGGATGAAAATAATTGTTAGAGTTTTTCCTGCCTAAAATTGTTAATTTTATTCAAATTTTATTAAAAAACAAAACAAAACAAAGCAAAAAAAAAAAACAACTTAATTTGCTCTAGAGAATAAATCAGGAGTAGAACTATACAGAATGGAGTTAGGAAATTCTTGAAAATTTTAAACTTTATTTTGGTCTGAAGGTGTTTGAGTGGAGATCTGTAGATCCAGGACTCTCATCCATAGTTTGAGAAGAGATACACCCTACAACAAAGGACTCCAGTGCCTATCAGTCAAGCTGGATCCAAAGGAGACTCTCCAATGGGAAACTTCAGGACCTGAGTACAGCAACCAGATGTACTGGATGAGCACCTAGGAATAAGGAAAGCCAAAAGCAATGATTCCCCAGGCTTAGACAGTTATCCAAAACACATGGCAGAATTTTGCTTGAAATACTGTTTGGATCTTGTAAAGCTGAATTTTGCCAACATGATTTCACATAATTTCTAACTAAACCTAGTCCATAACGGCAAATATAAAGGATTTGGAAGGTTTTTGCTCCTGGAAAACATTTCAGTTTGACACCTGACTGTACCCATTTTTGCTCACAAATAGATGCACCACAAACCTGATTGTGGATGCAACATTACTATGAATAGATCTAAATGTTCATGTGTACTGTTAAACAATATTATGTGATTATGAGACAGGAAAAACGTCTCTCTTTTCTAATAAGTAGAGTTATTATTTAATTCAAATTATATATTTAAGATATAAATGCTGGTTAAAGGAAGCATGATCCTATTGGTTTTGCTTTAAAAAACTGAGGTGGCCCAGTCCACCCTAAAAGCTATAATTTGTTTGTTTCTTATGTATTCAGTGAAATATACAAATTATAACCACTAAAGTGGGTTATGCCTGTTTATGTGAATTTTTAAAGTAGAGAAGCGTACAGTAAATAGCTTTTGCAAACTGAGATTCAAAATTGATCACAACATAAGTTCTAAAGTACTTCTTGCAGACATATTTTGTTTATCTGCTGTCTCTGGTATCATGCCTTAGGTACAAGAGAAATTTGCCTTTTGAAGAGTATGGATAGTCTAGGAAAAGTTTTTGCTAAATACCTTCTCAAAAGACTTTTATTAAACATGATAAGAATCCAGAATAAGAAGTTATAATCCTGTTAGTTTGATTCTTTCAAGTAATGGACCTGGGACACAAGGCACAATTTTAAAACAACATATTTTCAGTTTCTTCATTCCTATATTATTTTTTTTTTGTGGCTACTCATATGAGACTGGTTCTCAACCATACTGGAAACCACTCTATATCTCTCTAAAGAGCTGCTTTATTGGGAAGGCTATGATCCATTGTGCCTCTTGAAGGAACATTTCCTAAATTAATAGGGATTATATGGAAAGGATCCTCTGAAATGGAGTAAATGATCAGAATTTTTTTAGTCAAAATTTAGAAGCATATTATTTTATAGGAGGATTGGTTTAATTCTCCCCTTATTCATAAATATCTTAATTATTGCAAGATCTGAATAATGCTACCAAATTTTCTTGCCATATGTACATATGCATCCTAAAAGATTCTCTCTTTTTCTCCTTTCATTTTTCTCCTTTCAGATCAGCATTTTTTCTGAAAACAATTGGGTATCTATGTTCATTTAGGTGATTATGCATTTCATAACCGCATAATTATTATAGTGATTCTTAAATTGGAAATATTCTTTGATCACAAAAAATGTGTCCTGAGAAAATAGGTTTTCTTTCTGATTTGGTTGTTAGGTTTTTCCCGTTTTTTTTCCCAATGTATCCATTGATAACATTGTGTTTGCTAAATGATAATAATCTAGATCTATATCTTCAAATTTTAAAAGGTGATTTTACAAGACAGCACTTAAATTGCATTTCAGAAAACAATCCACAGAAATTATCAGTGAAGGTTTATTTAGGTTTTTTTTCTTTCCCATAGCTGGGAAGCTGACTACAAATATCCATGCTTGAATTTTTCAATGGTCTGTTCTAGCAGTGGTCACTGGAGTGCTATTCAACAATAAAGGATTTTAATACCATTTGTGATACCCTCTCCTTTCCCAACCCTTTACCTGAGTTTATTGGTCTTTACATCACAGTCAATTGTTTGAATCTAAGAATTTTTTTAATATGTTCAATACACATAAGCAGTAAACCCCATTCTCATAAATAAATTGTCTTACTCTAGCAGTGATTATATCAAATCTCAAGCTGACTGTACTCAAAATCAAAGATGAAAAAGATTGTCCAGTTTCTCCATACAAATTGTTTTCTGAATTTCTAAGTTGCTGGTTAATGATATTTGCTTCTGTATTTACAAGCCAACAAATAGAATTACTAGATATTTCATGTCAGGAAATAGGAAACAATTTTCCTCTGGGCAGATGGGAGAAGATCATTAGGGAAGTGACTGCATTCACTTTTGGATAACAAACTCTGCACTTCAGCAATTCAATGCATTACTGGCAACCTTCTTATCTCCTACTCTTTTGCTGATACCCTGAGACATATGGTCCTTTGTATAGAAGTGTTAAATGTGTTCTATTTTACAGGTGTCTCACATGTTTATTGTACAGAAGATAATAGTGCAGATGTTCTAGAGAACGTTTTTGAGTTCAGTCCCTATTGAACTGTTTCCCACAGTTGCAGGAGACTGGATCTGGTGGCTTATAAGAGTCTTTTCAAGCCTTGAGTTTCATGTCTTGAGGCATTAAGGAATTTAGGCATAAAAAATAAGAATACCTAGATACAATTTCTGCATATGCAACACGCACAATTAGAAAAATGATTTTTTACAGACCTTTATATCTTACTGAATGTGAAATTTGATAGCATTTCAAAGTGCAAGGTTTTTACCCTGCATCCCTTGAGTGCAGCATTGCAGCCTTTTCCTTTTGAGATTTCAAAATATTTTTCAAAATAAAACAATTTAATTTTGTAGGTGTTGGTTCTGCAAACACTTTAGCTGTTGGAACAAAATAATGAACATTTTTAACCTCCAGCGATCTAAACATTTTAAACGTAGATGGGAAGATATGAAGCATGTCTGTGATTGTTCTGGACTTTTCTTATATAGAACAAAATCAGTAAGAGCCAAGGCAAAAAGAGAGCCTTAGGGCACTGAATAGTAATGTTTAGATTGCAAGGGCTATTAGAAAGACAGTGTCAGAATTCTGTTCCTGTACTTTCCGGCATAACATCGCAGGGATGACACTCTGCTCTAATGCTTACAGGAATTGTCTGATAGTGTTTAAGAGTGTATAAATCCACTGACAATATATAAAAATGAATGTGAATATTTAACAGCTGCGTGAAACATCTGAAATTCCTTGTAGCAAAGTCAATACTGAGTTTTCTCTCCTTTCATTTAACAATGACATTTCTTCACTGGAATTAAAACAACACAATTTCAGCTTTGCAAGTTTTGCAGAAACTGCTTATGTGCATAAAAACGATTGAGATTTATTGGAAGAAAAGGAGGGAGAAAGTTGGAATCGGCTGTCTGTTTTGCCAAATGTTAAGAACTAATTAGTGAGAGAAGACTCTGCCTGAATTAAGGTGCAAATGATACCACATGCAGAAGGCAACAATACAGATTTTATTTAACAATAAATGTAGAGAGAGAGATAGAAAGGAATAGAAAAGGGAGATAGAGAGATAGAGAAAGATCAAGCAGAAGATTGTCATCACCCGTGGATCCAGAGGCATCCCACTTCTCCTTCACACTCTTCTTCTTGGTTGTGGATTTCCTGAGGTTGTTTAAAACTTTTCATCATTTATACATCTTAGCAAACATAGGAATTAAGGCTCATTGGATGTACAGTTCTCTTATTCTCTTGGTTGAATGATTCCCTCACTTCTCATGCCAATTATTCCCCATTTCAGTCTTTTTCTTCTTTTGAGTTGGTCTCTTGAGTTAATGGGCTGCAAGTCCTCATCAGGATCTCCCCCTGCCAGAATTACCTTTTACCTATCAGAGCAGATTTCAGCACAGTTGTTAATTTGGCTTTCCTTTTTTTTTTTTTTGACCAGTGATATTCATATAAGTAGTTGCTTCTCTACACTGTTTGCCCCAGTGGGAATTTTTGTCTGGATGCATTAACCAGGATGAGCTAACCAGATCTTGCCTCTCCCAGACCTTGAGTTAGCACCATCCTGTTGCTCCATCCTGTGCTTATCTCATGGCAAAACCCACCGAGACAGGCAACTGTGCTCTTTAGCAAATGAATCACAAACTGTCTCATTAATGACTAGCATATGGATTTTCAAATTTTCTTAAAAGAAATGCACAAAGGGAAACATTCTTTTCATTTGAAATTAAGTCTGAAATTGCATAATTCCTGCAGAATTTTAGAAGGCAAAGAAATTTTTTTTTGGTTCATAAATGATTTAGACAAATACACAAGACATTTAATACTGTTATGCAGAGAATCTTCCTATAAAAACCTGGGTCTTACTAAAGTGACAGATATGAATTGAAATTTTCTGCTACTATTATCTGCCTCCTTTTCAAAAACACTGATGAAAATCTGCAAGTATGGTAAACAAGATGCAGACTGGGTGGACCTTACCCCACCCGGGGCAATACTGGTCCACTGAGTCAGTGCCTCTATGACAGCGATCCTCATCACTCCAGTCCTGCTGCCTAAATACATACAATGGGACAAAAACTTGGCAAAGCAGTGAAGTTTACCCTTTTTGACTCTTAATTTTGTGGAAATGAACAAATTCAGTCTGATTTAGTCTATGAATGATCGGTGTTTCTTACATGACCTTCTGAGATGTCTTTATTTAAATATCGATGGAAAAGACCCCTCACATTTTAATGTTTGTAAAGAATCATCAACTAATAATGCATCTTGACCATTGTACTACTGAAAATCCCAATGAAAATCAAACCCGGAGGGTAAATATTGTGTATCTCAAGGGTTTCTCATTTTTAGCTGTTTCTAGCAGTGAAATGCAATTTTAATGATGCATGTCAAAAGTATATATATGCTTAATAGTTGTATGTTCTATTGAGGTATTTCTGAATCATATTTCAAATCTGATGCAAACATCAGTGAAAATTTCAAACTAAAAATATCATTATTATAATAAATTAATGCCACTTATTGACTTGAAACTAAACTGAAACATCTGCTCTATCATGGGAAATATTTAGCACCAATGTTTTACTTTCAGAAGCTTACTTAAGATTTTCATTGCAATTTCATACCTACTGACTTGTAGGCTATAGCTCAAAACAAGATTTCTAAAATAGTTTAGCATATAATGAATATTAATGAAAAGAAAGTAAAATAAATTGTAAAATGTGAATATTTGCTGCAAAATATGTATTATGTTCTACTCCTTTGCTCTTTGCCTTTCTTTCATTTCTTTGGTTGCATCTCTAGAGATTTCCTTTTATCCTTTTAGTGTTCTTGACTTATTCTACTTACCCTCCTTTAAAAATGCACAGGTAAAAATGCACAGAAAAAAAAGTATTCAAAAATATTTTTATCAATTAATTATTTTCCTTTGATTTCATTATTTTTTCATTTTTATCTTTAAATTTTCTAAGCCTTTCTATTAGTTTTTTTTCTGTAATTCTCTTTTCTTGCATTTCTCTCATTTGTCTCATGTAAATAATGTTATCTGCCACTACATTTCTCTAATATTCTCTTTTTCCTTCTTTTTTTTCCTTGTTTTTCTTCTGTCTTTTCCTACTTCTCATCCTCCCTCAGTCTGTTGTGTTTCCTTGTACTTTTCTTTTGTTTCCTATCATAAACTGATCATTTTTCTGCTTCCAACAAATCATTATGTAAAAGCGGGATTTTAGAACAGTTTTCTGAATCTACATCACTAGCAACAAAAGCTGAAGCTGCAATGCCATTGCTTTCATGTTATATTCATGTTGGCTGTAGATTGTAGTGCAACACTCGAGAATGCCTTTATTTTAAAAGCCAATATTTATATTGTAGTGAAGCACTAACACCTCATTCTTGGATAAGAAGCCTAGGCCAAGCATTTGGATTACTAAGTATAGGACAAGTACAGAATGAGAAAAAATTAGAAAATAAGAGGCAATAACATTATTTTTCTGCAGGAACTATTTATTTTATTTTGCTCTATGGTTGATCATGCTAGGGAATGATTGAAATAAATATTCAGGGAAATGGATGAAATATATTCAGATGCAATCACAGATTAAAGTGTGATTCACATTTCAAGTTTCTCTTGTCATTCAAGATGGTACTTAATAAAAGCAATGCATTGAGGTCAAGATGAAGCTTTGTAGTCAACATCACTGATAAGAGCTTTTTGAGTCTTAATTTGTGTATAATTGTGTCTGAATAGCAGCTTCTTTTTTTAATGTCCTTTTTTCCCCCTCTGATTTACTAATAGTACAGACAAATGAAGAATGTGAATCTTGTGCTGTGTGGAAAGCAGAAAGACCTGGAAATCACCAGAGAATTGAAGAGAATTCTTCATTCACTACTTTTTCTTTGCAGAGTCAAAGCTTATTTACTGCTTTTAAAAATTAATTGAACACAAGTAATGAACCCCATTCCACATGTCACACGAGTTTTTGGAAACTCTTTAGAAGAACACATAGATCCATCACTTTAAAATGTAAAAAAAGTTAATTACAGACAGATAATAAGGAAGAGAGATATGACCACAGATGAAGATCTGGCAGGTCATTCCTTCCAGTCATTGTCCAAATAAAGAGAGAGCTGGGTGGAATGATCTGTTAGGCAATGCTTGTGCTTCCACAAGCAGCAGGAGAGCAAGGTGCCCTGTTACTGAAGTTCATGGGGCAGCTGGATCTGGGGACATACAGGACCCATGGAGCTCCTCCTGTCCCAGGTCCAGCGCACTGCAAGGCTGAGCACATACTACCAGCAGAGACATGCACAGTATTGACATGGCCAGGTGCACAGACTGACAAAAGTGTGTCTTTTTAGCACAGCTCTCATCCCAACGTGGGCAGCACAGACTGCTCCTCTGCTCCACTTTATCAGGATGGGAGATAATTAGTGCAATCTACCTGTTGCATAGCTACCTGTACCTGCTCAATCCTCTTCTTAGCAAGTCCCAAAGCTACAGCTTCTCTGAATTGCTAACACTGGACACTCAGGACCCACCAGCTTGGGGTGTCTCATTCTTGCTTCCCTTGGCCCACCAGTGTTGCCACCTTTTCCTTCATACTTGTTCTCTCACAGCCACCCTTCCTTTCCTTACCCTTGACTCATCTCCTTAGCATCACCTAAGAAGTTTCTCACATCCTGCAATCCCCTGAAACCATCTTTTCATAAGTTTCATGCACTCCCCCAGACCTCTGCTGCTATTAAGTCCCACGCTCTTTGAGAAAGCAAGCCTCTTCAGTTGTATGCAGTTAGAGGGAGAAAGCTCTGGTCAGCGGCAACAGTCTCGTGTGGTCTTAGAGATTAACCATTAGATAATTCAACAAAAAATACTCCATGTCAGGCAGAATTCATTATTTATTAATAACAGACATAGATAAGCTGCACAGATAGTTTAAGGTACCCATACCTGAGGAGAAAAGGGGCACACCTCTCTTGAGACATCTCTTGTAGGAGACAGATGACTCATATACTCATATACACATATTTTTCACCTCTAAAGGCTGTATCACTTCATTCACTACAGGTATAATTTGAATGAATGGTTTTAAGCAGATGTCCTTAACATGGCTAAAGAAGATGCTATGATCCCTATATTATTTAATATACATAGGTATTAAAAAGGTAAATAAATAAGTAAATAGTTAACTGATTGATAGAAGATGATTGGATGGATGTCTAGTCCTATGAGGAGAAAAAACTGTTATTTGAACTCAGTATAGTTTTGGTTGTTCAGGATATGATTCTACCACCAGTTATTTTGTAATCACATGTCAAATATCAGTAAAAACATTTAATTCATTTTTTTCTAAACAGGTTATCTCCATGAAATATTCAATATTGTTTAATTTCTGCTTTTTATTTAGGCCAGGAGGAATAAAATAAATGAAATTACAATTATACAAGTAAATGTTATTTCAAACCCTCTAGCAGCAGGAAATAGCTTCATAACAAAATTATGTAACAGCTGCTATCACTAGTGATCAGCTTGATAATGTTTTGTCTCTCTTTTTTATTTATCAATAAGAGTTATTTCATGGCAGTGTCTTCAACAAGTTGTGTAGTGAGGAAGAAACAAAGCAGATACACGGTACATATGTAAATATGGAAGTGGTGAAGCAGTCTATGGTCTTTTACTGACACAGAAATGTCTTTGGTCTTCTTTGTACAGTAAGCCAATTGTCATCTATTTTTTTTTTTTTTTAAATTTATGATCACTAGATTGACAAGAGATTGTTCAGGCCCTAATGAAATAAGCCCTTGCTTTACATTGCATCAATATTTGTGAAAGACTGAAAGTTCTGTCTGTAATAAGGTGATTTTCTCATAGTTAAATTTTATGCATGGATTGTATGGTAGCTGCATAGTTAAACCAGCATAAATATGCAGTTAGAATGGCTGAAAAGTCATCTGGGTTTTATGGGTCAGTTCAGCTATGAACAAAACAGGAAATAAGTATTACATAAACAAACAAACAAAAAGACTATTTTCCAAAGAACAAAAGAAAATTGTGTGTACTGAGCAAGACTGCAAATACAACGTGATACAATGAGGAGGATGTTAATGCATATCTTTAGAGACCTATCTGCTAGCAAACAGTGTTGTAATGTGTGGAGGAAAAGATTTTGCCCAAAAACTTCTTTATACAATAAATTCTATAAATAAAGTTGCTAAACGAAGTAAAAAGTATATGTAAGTCCAGGATCAGAAGAATTCATTTCAGAAAAGGAGTCAGTTTGATGTCAAGACTTAGCATTTACCAGGTACAACCAGGTATTCATGACTCTTTGCCCCAGCAGTGGTTTCTCATTCCATGGACAGCTCTGACTTGTTTTAGAAAAAGTCTTTTTGTTATAATACCTGTATTTCTCCTTTAAACATGCTGCTCTCAATAACATGTATATTGATCTTGTCAATTTTCCAGCATGATGTACCTCAGACAACTTTTGAAGAGGTTGGCTCAGCTAGCAAGATACCATTCTAGAAGTGGCTACCAGAGGAATTTTCTATTTCTAGATGACCCCTTTACATCTGGGAAAAATGTGCAGTAGCATTTTGGCAAAACCAATTATGTTCACATGGTTTTCCTTTAGTAATAAATTAAAAACCAATTAATTCTACATGCCAGCTTCTAGCAAAAGTCAGAAATCTGTTGTCATTTTCATGATTTTGTTGTTACTAACCTAATGTTTCCCATAAAATTCCTGAGTAGCATGTTACCTTATTTTGAGAAGCAATATTTGTGCGTTCCTGCAGCTGTTTTCTCACTGGAGATGGAAACAGATAAAGATTTTGTATATACTCTAAAAGCAAGTAACTTGTTTCCCTTCATGTACATATTCAGTCTAGAATAAACAGAATTGAGCATAAAGGAAGGAATTTATAATTTCTTATATCTACAGTAACAAGAGCTAGACTACTAGGACCTTGCATGATCTAGACTGCATTTCTTAACAGTGCAAGAGTTTACTTAAGTTAGAGATCAAGACAAAGCATACATTCTCCTAAGCCAGATCATTTTTGCCTTGGAGCCTTGAAAAAAATAACTCCAAAAAACAAATTAACCCACCCTAATAACACTGCATCACACCTGGTAAGACAATTCCATGTTCATTACAAAACAAAACCCAACTTTTAATCATTTGCAATTCAGCCATATTTCAGTAATTGCTATCACTTATATTTGATGGTTTAGGGACCTTTCTCCCACCCTCCTCTTTCAGTCCCCCCCTCCTTTTTTTTTAAATATTGAGTGGGTCTTGAAATGAAATGAAGAGTTAGGGATGGCAGCATGTTAGGAGAAAGGATATGTAAATAATAAGCCCAAATATTCCTTCAGTCCCTAAGGAGTAGAAGCAAAGACATTGTTTCTGACTCACTCAATTAAAAATATTCTAAGCAAAGGTGCCCAGGTTGAGAAAGCAGCCAGGTTGAGAAGTGCTTCAGAAAGTTCTAGTTACAAAGTGACAATACGGAAAATATTACTTATGGAAATGAAATCAAATATGCAAGCACATAAAGAACTGGTTCACACTTAAAAACAGTAATTTCATTGCCCCTGTCAGAAAAAACAAAATATGAATTCCTGTTCTGACATGAAGCCCTGGCTAGAAGTCCAAGGAATCTAGCATCCCTGAAACAAGGTAGGATAACACAGAATTGCAGGAAAATCCAGGTTATCAGAGACTCCTGATATTCATCAAGCCTGGACACCTGCTCAAAGCAGAACTAACTTCAAAGTAGATCAGTTTGCTTAAGACTTCTCGGTCAGTTTTGAAAATCTCCAGGAGCCTCTGGAAAACACAGCCTCATGTATAAAGACTTGCAACTGGATCATATATTTTCCTTTTTCTCCAGGCAGGAATTGCCATGCTACGTTCAGCCTATTTCCTCTCTGTTTTCTAGTGCACCTCAGAGAACAGTCTGATTCTGTCCTTCCTATTCCCCCACTTTCTGCACTGGGTGAATATGGAATAATTTATAAAGTCACAGAGGTTGAGCATGCACGTAGATAAATTTTATAGACATAACCTGAAGGGCTGTGTGAAAGCTACTCTTCTTTAAAAGCCCCACCACAATCAGAAGAGGACTTGTGGTGAATATTTTGCATTCATCTATTATTTTTCCAAGAAGAAAATTTTAGTCTCCCCTCCAATATGCCCTAGCATCCCCCACTCACTCTTTCCCAATGATACCATTTCACTAAATAATTAACTTTTTTCTCCCCTTCCTTTCTACTACACAACCGCAGCATATAAAATATTGTCCTTTTTTTGTCTCAAGAATTACAAGACCATCATTTTTTTGAGTCTCATGTGATCATGATTATTTGTACCTGAAATAATTTCAGTGCTGCCTTGGAACAAAGATTCAGTTGGCATAAGTTTTTCTCACAGCACACTGCACGATAGAGCTGGCTCTGGTGTTTCTGATTTCCCAGCCTGCTTGTTTGACTAATTAGATGTTGGGCTCTGTAGATGTTTTTGAAGTTGTTTATTCCCTATCTAATGACATTACATGTGTCACAGCAACTGGTAATGTGAGGTGCTCAGCTTAGAAAATACACAGGAAACATCTGGGGTTGGACACTGCCAGTCTGCAGAGAGCCTTATTTTTCTTACAAAAACATAAATAAAATAAAATAAAATAAAATAAAATAAAACATCCTAGAAAGGGAGGGAAAGAAAGAGATAAATGAAAACATACTAATACTCAGGCATCCATTAAATAAATTGCTAATACATGTTCAATATCTCAGAGAGAGGAAACAGAGGCACTGCCTCTGCTTGCACACATCTTCCACTGTTCTGTAATGTTGGCTTCCAGCATTTTATTCAATTTTAGGCAGTATCTACTTTTTATTTTTTAGAAGATATCCTAGTAGTCTGTAGCTAAAAGTAAAGGTATATTTGTAATAAGGAAACAATAGCTTTGGGTTTTCCAGTGGATTCTAGTCCTATTTCATAATTTTCTCATAAAGTGGTTTTGCATTCCAAATGATCACATCTGGCAGCTGCCCAAGTAAAAGAGCCCTGCCAGCTCAAAGACACACTGCCAAAACATTAATATTCATATTGCATTTTGGTCTTCTCATTTGTGTACTTAACTCTCTGAGACACAGGAAGGTCCGTAGGGAACACTGATGTGGGAGCTTCAGCCAGTTGTGCATCAGAATTTCATTAAAAAACAGAGAAGAATACAAATTTTAAAAGCATAGGCCCACTACTGCCCTTAGAGAGGTTTATTAAATGGTAGCTAATTAGCATCAGGTGGGACTATAGCCTGGAATTTGCTGAAGCTGACTATCCTAGCTTTAATCCAAAAGAAAGCTAGGATTGCAGGTTTGTGCTACAGTTTCTGGAAGATGCTTGAGAAAATATAATCCAGTTCCTACAGACATCTGTAATGAGGAAGGTGAAATATGTTTCACTTTCCAATGAAAAGAAACTCACAAGCAAATCTTTTTTTTAACACATCAGAGGTTATGTCAGATGAACTTAGAGTGCATTCGTCTATGAAAGCAGATTCCAATACACATATTCTAAATGAAATTTATTGGAAAATATTTATATTGTGAAAATGTACTTCAAAACACATTTTTATAGTATAATAATTTGGAGGGAAAAATATTTACATGTGATCTTATTAGCATTCCCAAAATTTATCCTTGCATCCTCCATATCTTTAGGAATACCTTTGTTATGTTCTCTGTAAAAAGCAAGCCATTATGCAGTAGCTAGAGGGTGGTTAGAGGAATTTTTTATGTCTCTTATATGACAAACAGTGGTCCAAACCTTCAAAATGTTCCTAGAACTCCAGTTAAAACTTAAGATAATTATGAAAGATCCTCTAATAAAATAACACAGGTATGGAGAAAGCTTATAGATATTCTCTCCTTCATTCTAAAGAGATCGTATTCAAACACATCTATAAAACCAAGATAGACGAAATATGCCCTGATCCTTGCTCCTGTATTCCTATTACTTTAACTCCTTATTGTTTGTCAGTTTAACTTCTTACTGTTTGTCTCCTTTATATAGAGATAAAATATTTAGCTAACTTTTACTTTACTTCTTACTGTAGTTATAAAAAGGAAAAAAATAAAATAAACTAGCTTGTTTAAAGAAAAGTTTGGAAAAAGATTTTGATGACAACCATAATTGACTTTAACTGAAAGGCGACTAGTAAACAAAAATTTGAGAAATGGGACTTGACATGTCATCAAAAAGAAAAAAAATTCCAAAATCTTAAAAAGATTTTGTCAAAATACAAACAGTGGGCTGTAACTAAAATGGCTTTTTGAGAGATTAACCTTTTTTTGACTTCCAAATTTTGGAGGGATTTAGCTATCATTGACAAAAAGAATTATAAAAAGCATTGGACCTTTATTTTATCAGAGGGCAAAAGGATAGGTCAGGGTACTGATAGCTGCTAGGAGAAGGTAACACAGACCCTCTGAGCTTGACTATCTTTTCTTCCCAACAGTACAAAGCAGGGATTTTTTGACAGTTTAACCTCTTTCAATCTTCATGAAAAATGCACAGCAAGTAACCCTCAACTTTTGGAGCTTATGCATCACAGAAGATCAAATATTTTTTAGGATGAATAAACCTCTGCTAATGTTTTAGATTTTTCCTCTAAAAATGCAGTGGATGAGTAGCTCATAAGGCATACACAAGAGGATAGAATTTGCCCAATATTGCTGCGACAAATTCAGCTTGTGTTACAAAACAAAGCATTAAAGAATCCATTTCAGACCCACCAACTAATTTGAAAAAGCATCTTGGTAACTTCAGACTATTTGCACAGACAATTTTTATTCAATATAAACTGTAAAGACCCATTTGCTCTTGTGCTATTTTGGTCAGTCACCAAAGAGCCCTTTTCCCATCGCACTCTTGCGGAGAAGCCCCAGTACCGGATTTCTTCTGGGTCTTTTAAATCAAGGAAATGTATTGTGTACTTTATTAGTAGCACAACTTTTTACATCAACTGATAGGATAGAGACACAAACCTAAAAAAGGCTAATGCTAAAGAGTCTTTTCCCTAAAGGCACATACTCATATGCTGTGGAATTAGCTACAGAAACACAGGAATGACTTGACTCCTCTCAGACACATATGACTATGAAATTATTTATGTACTTTCAGATATTAATGACATTCTCTAGACCATGATCTCATTTGCTTATCTTGAAATATTTTTCCAGAAGAAATCTGACACTTGTTTTCCTGTACCAGGTTGTGCTAAATAGATAAATATTTTCTCTTTGCATAAAATTGAACACTCAGTCTAGATACGAGTTATTCTTCTGCTGTTATAGAACTCTGTGGGATTACATGGAAGGGTTAATCATTAAATAATTATGCAATGAACAAAGTGATTGATTTTTTTCATCTAGTTGGTGGCAAACGAGAAAATTATAGCATAGCAGTCATATTTTAAAATAGAGTGATTTTTCCAGTCCATTTCCAAGCTCAGTGCACCTGTATTATTAAAAAAAAAATCCCCATTCAGTAGACCTATTTATGCATCGTAATTTGGTGTCTCTAGTGCTCAAAGCTGATAGTTGCCATCTCTTTTTGTCTCAATACTATGGCTGCCTGGCTGCTCAGGCAGTCCACAAAAAACTGTATGAGTGAAATTCTGGCCTGCAGCTACCTGATTTTTAGTTGTAAAGGATGAAGAACCTTTACTTCATACTAAAAATAACAATATTTTTCATTTTCCCTTAAAATGACATGCAAGAAGAAGAAAACAACCACAGTGGTGGACAACAGCTATGAATGTGGTATAGCTAACAAAGACAGTGCAGCACCACAACTCCTTTTCAAAACCAGGACAGGTATCAGATGTGCTAAAATTGGGAGCAGGTTATATTTACAAAAACTTAATTAAAGAAAACATGCCTTTTCCAAAACATGTCATTGGCCTCATTGGTATATTGGTATATTGTGGTATATCATGATATTGTAGGCTACCATCCACCCCATTGCCAAAATCTCCTGTTTTTCCAAAACAGTGGAAATTATTGCAGTAGAAAATACATTAAGCCACTTTTAAAAATGGCTAATGTCTCCTGGGAGAAATTTATTAATTCTCACTGCTCCATGTTGTAGAGTAAAATGTGTATCCTTTGGACTCAGTAAATTACATAAAACCTGATGCAAGAAGCAATATGTCCGTACAGTAAAAAGTCAGAGATAACTACAAAAGGCAGCTGAACTACTGGTGAGAGTTCTGTGGTAAAATTATATTTATTTAATTTAGAAATATATAAATTTGTGGGGCATTGTATTTCTTAGGACCTGGAGTACATCAGAATTGTTATTAAACAAATATTTTACAAATTTAAAAAAAATTTGTTGATTTGGCTACTCCATTCTTTCATCAAAAGAACCTAAATACAAAATTGCAATACTTAAAATTACTATTTTCTTGTACATTAAACTGTTCTTGAAAATATTTGCATGACAAGTGAAAAGAAGTGGGCTTGTTGGTTTTTTGGTTTTTTTTTTTTTTTTTTTTTTGTTTTGTTTTTTTGTTTTTTTAAGTCTTTTCAGGTTTCTTGGGAAACAGCAGTTTCAGCTAGGCTTGCTATTTCTGCAGCTCAAATATTTGCCTGCAACTTAAATATTTGTAAAGAGTGAGAAAAATAACTCCATTTTCCATGGCTGATTCTGAAACCTTTGTTCCCTTTCTTTGAATAGGCGTAGGCAAACATGTAATTTGTCCTGCCTTTTGTCTAATTGCAAACAATAGATTAAGTTCAGCTGAACATGCAAGGGAAAAGACAAAAGCAAACACTGTCAAGCACTTTCCATTAGCTGGATTTTTTTCCCCTGAAAATGCCAGAGTGTGGTGAAGCCTTTCTTCTCTTTGTTTTAAAATCATATCCAGTGGGTATGGCTCTCAAGGAAATTGAAAGGTCAAGACATGCACACACTGATGGTTGGGATGGTAGCATAGGCTTGTACATCTTCTGCTGGAAGCTTTTGGATCACAGCTGCAAAAAGGTGCAAAAAATTTAAATTATTTAAGGCAGAATCCAAATGGCTTTTGAGATATTATTTCTTCCCAATATATAATCTAAATCTGCCATTCTGTTTCAGTTTAAAGCCATTTCCCCTTGTCTCATCACTACATGTCCTAGGAAAAAGTCCTTTGCCAGCTCTGTTGTAGAATCCCTGGAGCCTTCTCTTCTCCAAGGTGAGAGGTACACCAAGCAGGGAACACTGAAGCCCACAATACTTGTGTGTTAGCTAGTGTGGATAAAACCCTTGCACTGTAATTCTTAAGTATGAAGAAAATTACAGAAAATGCACCACAGAGTAAATTTCATACGACAGAATCATACCCTTCCTCATCCCTTGTTATGTAACTTCTGCATAACAGCTTTTTTTCACTGACTCCCCTGAGATATAGATTATGCTAGATTTACTTAAAAATTTACTTAAGATCTATTTCTCTGACCAATTTCCTTATATTTTGATTACGTTTTGTAATAGATATTAGATGTGGTCCGTGGCAGTCTGACCTTTTGATAAGATCACAAGTTCACATACAGGCAACTAGAAAATTCATGTGGGAGGAAAAAAGCAGCTTAATGTTAAAATTCAATTCATTGAACACTGAAGCATCATAGGAGTGTGATGTCTAGTTTTACTGAAAAACGTAAATATGTATCTTATTTAATACCCATACCTTAAGGTTTTCATATGGTTTTGAGGTAGAGTTTCTGACTTGAAAACTGCAGGAAAATCCAAAATTTCATTTAAATAAGGCATACTAACTTCAATCTTATATTGAACTTCTGTGGGGTTCTTACAAATTTAAGTAATCACAAAGTTCATTAACAACAAAGGCCATTTGATTCATATCCTCTGCTCTTTGGAGACATGCATTCCGCACTCTAGAGACTTAATGAACCTTCTTTTCAGAATTGTTATATTTCTTATAAAAAAGGTTTGTAATAAAACAATAATTTTACAGAAAACGTATGTTATTTCTTACCCTCTAACTGGCCCCTGACGCACAAGAATTTAGTTTTGTAAAATATTAGCAACAGACAAGTAGATTTTTGCCTATTCTATTATATAAGGAAATAATATTTTAAATTCAGGCTTTTTAATCTACCAGTGATTAAATTTGGAAAAAAAAAAACAAGATAAATCCAACTTTACTAGCTATAATTTTAATAGAAAATTTCATTGGTGTGAATAAAAAATTCAGAAAAAAACAACAAATCAAAAATCTGCTTTTAGAAATATTTCTTAGAAAGTTTACATTGGGGCACTGTAAAGCAAGATAGCAAAAATGAAAATTGGCTTTCACAATGATGATGAAATTGACATGCCAAGTGAAGGGGTCATTTCTCCTCTCCAAACCTTATTGTATCTGAGCTTTTTTTCCCCTAGAAATGAAATTCTTTGATAATTCCAGTCCAATACATACACAATTTTGTGATGTCCATGACATGCTTTATAGAAGGCACACTTTGGTTAATTGTTTGTAAACATAACCTTCCTCCCATTTTAGCGTATCTCCACACCCTATAAACAACACTCAAAAAAATCTTCCCAACATCTGTAAATATCTAAATATTTATTTATTTATTTAGAATATCTAAAATTCTAACTGTTAAGTGTTATAGATGTGCTTTTGTTTTCCTTTAACAATTGTAATTTGGAAGAAAAATATTAAATCTAACTCTGTTTAGTAGGTTTTCATTGTGGAATATGTTGGTATGAAAGGATAGACTTGCTACTGTTTTACTAAAGCAGAACAGACAGTGTGAGAGTGATCATGAGATTAAATTATTATTAAAAGCAGATGAGCTTTGGCACAAAAAGTGGCTTTTCTGTGTTCCTGATCACTTTGATTCCAGTGTTCAGCAGAGCATGAACGAAGTAAGGATGGAAATGTTGCATTTTGTCTTACAGTGAGCTAAATAGCGCTTTAGATTTTGCATAACAAAATCTCTATCTGAATTAGAAACTATGCTTTGTACAGGGAAATATGGATTCTGCTAATTAATGTATGGTTTGGTATAATTGAATTAGAAATGCTTTTAGAAATAGGAGGATGCTTGTCTGATAATGCTGAAGAACAGAAAATCAGACAGTATGCAAAACTTCAATTCAGGTTTGCGTGGTTGTATTGGCTTTGCGCAGCCTGGTTTTTGGGAGTAGGGGGACCACAGAGGTGGTTTCTGTGAAAGGTGCTGGAAGCTGCCTCCACATCTGGCAGAGCCAATCCCCAGTAGCTCCAAAGACGGACATGCCATTGGCCAAGGCTGGGCCAATTTGAAATGGTGGCAACGTTTCTGTGATAACATATTTAAAAAGAAATCCAAACAAAAGTTATAGCACAGCTATAATTGCAGCTTCAGAAGAGTGGAGCGAGGCGATTTGAGGAGAACAGCTCTGCAGACACGAAGGTCAGTGCAGAAGGAGGGGGAGGTAGTTCTCCATATGCTGGAGCCAGGATTCCTCTGCAGACCACGGTGAAGCAGCTGTGCCCCTGCAGCCCATGGAGGTCCATGAGGATGCAGAGATCCATCTGCAGCCCATGGAGGAGCCCCACAGTGGAGCAGGTGGATGCCTGAGAGGAGGCTGTAAACCCGTGGCAGACCCGAGGCGAGGGGCCCTGCTCCCATGCTGGAGCAGCCTGTCCTTGGAGGACCGTGCCCTGTGGACGAGTGACCCACACTGCAGCAGTTTGGGGAGGACTGTTTGCCCATGGGACGGACTCATCCTGCAGCAGTTCACAGGGAGCTGCTGCTCATGAGATTGGAGCCACGTTGGAGAAGGTCACACAGAAATGTCTCCCGTGGGAGGGACCCCACTGTGCAGCAGGGGAATAACTCCTCTCCCTGAGAAGCTGGACCAGCCACAGGTGATGAACTGGCCATAACCCCCCCTTCCCTCCCTCCTTGCACTGCTGGGGTAGCAGGTACAGCTGGGAAAGAGGGAAGGGTAGGGGGATGTAAAGGATGTAAAACCAGCAAATGGGAAGGTCTTTTTAAGGGTTTATTTTACTTCTCATTATCTTGCTCTGATTTTGCTAGTAATAAATTCACTTTGTATCTCAAAGTTGAGCCTATTTTGCCTTTGCTGGTATTTCATGAGTGATCTCTCCTAGTCCTTAACTCATGAACCGTTCATTAAATTTTCTCTCTTCTGTTCTGCTGCAGAGGGGACTGAATGAGCAGCTTTCGTGGGTGTCTGGCATCTGGCCTGGGTCAACCCATGGCAGTGGTGGATTTCTATCTGAAGTTTGTCACTGTCAGGTCCTGCTTATTTTTGAACAATGAAATAAGGGGACTTTCTTAAAAAACCTCTGAACAAGAATGCAATTTTTTGATGTACCACAAAATCCATTGTGAAACCCATTTAGGAAGACAGGTAGCTTGTGAACTAAAGCATTGAACAAATCTTATACTGCATGAATGAGATTTTTCAGGACTGCCTTAGCAGCCCCCAAGCAACAATCAGATGATCTGGTATCAAGGATAGCTGGCAACATGGAACAGCTTGATAGCGGCTGAGATCTGATGGTTAGTAATGTGTAGGATGTGATTACTAATTCAAATTAGAAAGCATTGGCATGTGCTTGTTTAAGATAGGAAAGACACAATGCTAGCCTAGAAACCATTACATTTCATAGGCTTGCATAGCTGCCTCACAAAATCGACTCATTGCATCAACTGTTGCCACTACAAGGAAATGAAATCCTACAAGAAATGACAGTGTGAGTTCTATAAAGTCAATAAGCATTTCTGTGTCTAAGTGTACATGGTGAGTGTTGTGATTTTCTTTTGTTTTCCTCAACTTTAAAGGCAAGAATTTCCTATAACTGTTTTTCTGTAGGACTCTGTTAGAGCCTGTCAGATGCTGTTAGTGCCAGGCTTTGCCTCATATAAACTTGTCACACATACCCAACTGCTTTGACTGTTGCCATTCCTAAAACGTGAGTATGGAAAAAAAAATGACCCATGAAAATCCCTCTTTCTGACTGCACCTGCCAGTGCTGATTCTGGTAAAGGAGATCATCAACACCTTACAGATGTTTCCTGCATCCTCATCTTCATGGCTTGTTTCTTATCCTAGCTCTTGTGTTTTTACCATGGGTTTTTGTGCTTAGGGTCTGTTGTTGTATAATTGGGGTTATCTGTTATGAAGCTGGACCATGTTAGGATAGGAAGAAGCAGGAATTGTCCCAACCAGGGGTGGACAATGAGTCTCAGCAGAAGTTCTGCCACTTGTGACATTCTCTTCCATCCTTTTATTTCTCTCTTCCTTGATGGAAATATTTCTCTCTGTGGCAAAAAATCTTAACAGGCAAAGACTGACAAGAGATGAGCAGGGACAGCTGGTTACAGCACAGTTGGGTATGTTCTCCTTGATGCAGTAGTAGCTGATTCACTGGAACATGGATTTCAAGAAAAGGTCAATCTATCTAAAGCATGGGAATCACCTATCCAGAAATGCTAGAGCTAAGGTGGTATGAGCTTTCTAGCAGTGACAGGATAACCTCAGCTGCAGGCTACTACTCATCAGCTAACCCTCCCCCTTCTGTTGCTTACTTGAAATAATAACATAGTCTTCTCTGCTTATAGTAAAAATAAATATTGTACTTGTACAGGGATGTCAGGATAAGCCATTCTGAGTTTGGGTTACTAAATATGGAACTGATCAGACGAAATCAATAGTTTACAGAACTGAAGTTAAAACATCCCTACTAATCCACATGCCTGCATGTTCCCATGTGTGCTGTTTATTTTATTCACTTTTTAAATTATTTTAAAAAAGAAAAACATCCATTCAAAGTGAGTAATTTTCCCAATGGATATTACATCAAATTTTCTGGCTTTTATTCAGTCAGTTTATTTTATTGTCCATAATAGTTATACTAATGATGGAAAAACCAATATTTAAAAGTGTATTAAAAGATCTTAATATATTTTTTACAATTTAGGTTGAAAGATTTTTACCATGAGTGTGATTCACTAGTGAGTTGATGGCTTGCTTCATTTTCAAACATTTTCTGTGGACCATTATTGGGTGTGATTTCTACCATAACTGGCAGTGTAATGACAGCATCAATAAGTCGACTAGCACTCTTTAAAATCCATCACACTTTAAAGCAAAACAAAAAAAAAGCAAAGCAAAACACATCAGAAAAGATGCAAAAAATGCTCAGCAGTATGGTGTTCACTATAGACAAGTATTCCCAGCCTCTGCTGGGTTTGTATAAACTTGACACATTCTTATGGCATTTGTTTATTAAACTAGAAAGATTAAATTTATTTTAATACTTCCATAAATCTAGTAAGTACAGTCTGTACATAAGGTCATCCACAAGACACTAACTTTCTGAGCCCTCTAGTCTGATCCAGTGAGATACTAGTTTTTGTGTTGTAATCTGCTTTGGGGAAAGACTGCTTGGTCTTTCAGCAGCTCTGACAATCTAAAAATATTGCTCTGAGTAATTTAGACATTACTGTAGTAAAAGAAAGTTAATTTGGGTTGTTTGGTTGTTATAGTAGGTTTTCTCTCATTAAAATAAAATTAAAACTCTCCCAGAGTTTTTGGAATTGCAAATTGACAATTATCTAGCTATTAAAAATAGGAGTGGCAACCAACATTCCTTCACCTTGCTTGGTATCCATAGTGCAGTCCTCCCAATTCATTACTGGAATGGTGGATAGCCCCTTGCCTCTGTTACTGCATGTCTGAGATCACTGTTTGCCAGAAGATGCTCCACTGAACTGAAGAATTCCTGAGCGATTCATTCACTCAGACTCCTTACCTCTCACAAAAGAAGGTTCCAAATGCAGCAAAGAGATAAGTCTACGAAGCAGCAGAGCTGATATACCACTGTAAGGAGGATGTAGTGAGAGTACAAAACACAGGGAGGACTGAAGGGGACGAGTGGTGAGGGCACACTTTGGCTTTATGTCCAACGTTGTGGAGCACTACAGCAAATCTGGTGACATTCAGCTGTCGAGAGGTTACACAGCAGCAGTCGCAGATTTTTGGCTCAACAGAATGAATGGAGTATTCATTTATCTAAGGCTGACTGGTCAAGCACATGTGCTACGTAAGCAAAGAGATGTATAAATATAAAGCAGAAGATATGAGTTAAAAACTAATATTTATGGGTTTGATATTTAAAGAGCAGTTAATCTAATTTAAATATGTAAATAAAATCTTCTGTCTATTCAATTTCAATTCATCTTTTTCTTTTTTTTTTAATAAAATAGATTATTTTTAAAGTGTGTAATTATGAGGTTTTTGGCAAAATTTTATTTCATATAAAATATTTATATCCAGAGGTGACTGGAAGTTTTAATTGATTTTTCACACTTCAATGCAGTCAGTTTTTGCAAATACTTCTTGTGTGTTCTCAGCAGCGTCCTAAACCCAGATTTAATTTGCATGTGGCAAGGGAGTTATTGTGTCTGGAATTCCAACATATTGTTTAAAATATTTTTCAAGTTTAATGTCAAATAATTTTTTTTTGTGGGTTGAGCCTCAGTTTATATGCTCTAAGCATCTTCCAAGTTTTAAGCTGTCTACACAGCATGAATGGTGAGATAGAACCTGCCTGAGTTGTAGTGCCTTACTTTTCAAATCATCTCAATGAAAGAGAAAGACTACTTAAAGAATAGGTTTTTGATGCTGAGACATCAAACTCCATTTGGTTTTGAGCAGGGGAATTCTCACTGAAATTACTTTTGATGTTTTATACATATAGCCAATATGTGTATGAGGATTTATGGGATTTAGCCTCATAAGGAAAGCCTAATACAGTATCTGGCTAATGGCTCATATTTAGTAGATAACTTAAAAGGTAGTTCATATTTTCAACTTTCATCTTATTAGTTGACTATATAATCAACTAGAATTTCCAGGGTTTAACCATTAAAGATTATGAAAAATAGGATACATGAAAATAACAGTGTGTAATATCTGCTCGCAGCTTTTCCAATTGATAGTGCAAATTAATAGTGTAATTGCTGCACTATTAATATTTAATTATATTTATCCTCTCCCTTGCTATTGTGTTACGGGTTTCTATATCACTTGCTCAAAGACAAAATCCGTGCATATTTATGAAATGAGCTCTCATATTATACATTGGCTGTGTTAACAGGTACAAGTCAATATAGCAGAAGGGTTTGGTGAGGGAATAGTTAAGGGAAGATATGTCTTTTCTGTCAGGCCAGTACTGTAATGGAGGAGAAAAATTTGCTCTTTAGACTGTGGCAAAAAGATTTGTTTTTTCTTATCCCTGCCATCCCACTCTAGCAGCAAATTCAAGTAGAAGATCGAATTTTGATTGGCTTCATGTCTGCTGGACAAATTTGAGTAGCATGGTTTTAAAACTGAGAACAAATTCGGAAAAAAAATAAGGTGTGTCAGTGTGACATGACTGGGAAAATATTCCTTCCCATTTACACGCAGGGGAGCTCAGTAACCTTTCGCACACACAGGATTCAGCAGTTTATCATCAGAACCAGAGAGGCAAGGGGGAGACCAGCTTTTGCTGCCTGAGGACATCTTCCTGTAGAAGAATTTTAATTAAAATGTATACTCCACTGTATTTTATCTTGTCAAAGGCCAGCCAGTATTTCAGTTAATACCCCTGTAAATTCCTTTGCCAAGTGTTTTTAATTTGACACAACAGCCTTGTGAAGCAAGGGGTCCTAAAGTCAAATATATATGTTGCTTCTCTGGGAATCTGTGAGTGCCCTCAACAGCAGCAGCTGGAAGGAGAGGAGAGCAATGAGACTTGTACAGATTATCTCTCGATCTCACCCTAAAAGGTCTTTTATGTCACCAAGTTCCTGTTTGGGAGACAAAATTCTGTTTTTATCTGATATATGTATTTGTAGCAATGTTGAATTTTATGCTAAAACAAATTATATATCCCCAGAATTCTGTTTTTTCTTTATTGGAGTTAAAACATAAGTCAATTGCCAAATGACAGCTACCGTGCCAAAGCTAAAGAGTTTCTTGTGCTCGTCTTTGTTGCCAGATCAGCTTACATTTATTGAAATTAATGAAACTTTGGAATTATGTAATTGAGTTAAGAAGCTGAGGTTTCATATCTCCTCTGCACTTGGGCAACTCTCAGATTGTAAAGGAAGGAGACACTGATGGAAATACAAACAGTTGAGTAATATCCTTAACATGGAGTTCCTATAATTGGGAATAAAACAATTGGAACTAAATAACTCTAGCACTAAAAAAAAAACCCCAAAAAAACCCCAACCAGACTTGCCAATGAGGAAAGAAGCTCTTAGAAAGCAAAAGAACTCAGTCTGTTAGTATGGGTCTGTGCCATGCCTAGGAAAAGAAAGCTTTAGCAAAGGCACGACTTATCTTCTTTGGGTTTCTGCCCTATTTGTCGATCATCACAGCATTCTTTATTCCTTAGAAGTCTGTGGAACAGAGCGGAGGCTTAATTAAAGATTGTCACTACTCTAAAAGTTAGTAAGCATGATGTACTTTATGTGCTGCTGCAAAATTATTTATTTAACTGCCTTTTACTATTTCACTTAATTTTCCAAAATTTCCTGTTGTCTAGCAAACTGTCAGAGCAGTTAATTTTATTTAAGTAACTGAAGAAATAACCTTGATAGGCAATCTAATTTCAGAATTTAATTTTACAGAAAAAGATAATTATCTTTTCCTTACCTGTAACATTTGAAGAGTTTTCTTAAATTTACCAAGTAAAATTTATTTTTGAAATGAGAGTAAGGAATAGAAAATTCAATCTGGAAATAACAATTCATCAGAAATAAATGAACAAATAAAATCAATGTGGAATTCCTAAAGTGGAGTGAGAAATTTTTGAAAGGTGAGGCTGCAAAGAAAGAACAAGACACTTGTTAAAATATAAAAATACTCTTATTTTTTCAAACTCCTGAGTCACATAATGTTGCTTAATATTTAAATTGAAATTTTCCAAGCCTTCATGATTGCCTAAAAATCTGATATCAATAAATGCTTATCAGAAGGGTGCAAGGAATTCATAATTAGATGTAGGTAGTAGCAACCATAAAATCAAACTAATATCTTAATGGTTTGATAAGAAAATAAGTACTCAGTTTAACACAGGAACTAGCGAATACAGCAATACTTAGATACTTGAATTATTTAAACTAGGTATAGTTTATTTCAGTATGTCAATTGTACTGCGACTGTAAGATGATGAATTGTCTTTCAATTCTTCCCTCCTTGGGAGAAATCTCATTGTTCAGAGAACCACAACAAAGACAGCTGGCAGCTAGACTAAGAAACAATTGACCCCTAATGGATTCTTCAGATGATCTCTTTTAGGCAAACCCCTTAAACACATACTTTAAACACTTCTTGAAAGAAACAGAACAATATTCTGTAAAAATAAAAGTGTTTCTCTTGACCTGAATGCAAAGATATAATGAGATTTGGTCCTCAGAAGATACTGAACGAAATGTGTATACCAAGTCTTTAGTGAAGACTATCTTACTAGTTAATATGAATTATTGTAAAGGTTTTGTGTAATTAAAATCAGAAACCTGGTAAGTATGTGGTACACAAGCAAAGAAAAGGATATTTCATTTTTTAAAAATTGTGTGTGTACTTGCCTAGATTAGAGCAAACTTACTAAACTAATTTATGACAGGTATAAATCTGCATGCAAATGGGAGCATAAGGAATAGCAACCATATTGCCTGAGAAGATATCATATTGGGATGTTTTTATAGTACTAGTTCTGTTGTAATTTCTAAAAACTACTTTCAAGACAGTGGTATTAGACTGCTATGGACACAGAACAGAATACTGAATAGCACAATGAAATGTATTTCCCTGAAAAGACAATTACTTATGCCGTGTATGAATGACTCTCTCTGTGATCACATTTCGTCAAATTAATGTAAAGCTATTAATGTAGGTCAGATATATTTTGATTTCTGCACCAAGCACAGGGGAAGACCATCATACCAGTGTGAATATTTTCACTGGCTACTGATCTCAATATTTTAGCTAATTCATTATCTTTCTTCTGTCTCCTTAGCAATCAAATTGAGATATAATGACTATGATTCCAGAAAGACTAAGGGTATATTAGAACCAGCTAATATTACACTGCAGATGTTACACTGCAGTAGCTGGACTGAAAACAATTGCTTTTCCTGCAGATTCAGACATTATAACCTGTATTCCTATGAGCACAATGTTCAGAATGAGGATTGGTTCTCACAGAAGATGAAAATATTATTAGACAATATTATTCAGATTGATTCTTTAAAAATCTTTGCATCACAGGTGGGACAAAAGTAATACAAATTTGATAGAGATACCCTCTTTGAGTAATTTAACTTGTTATCCAAATGATTAAATTCATAGAATCATAGAATGGTTTACTTTAAAGGACCTTATAGATCATCTAGTTCTGACCCCCTACAGAGGCCAGGAACACCTTCCACTAGAGCAGTTTGCTGAGAGTCCCATTCAACCCAACCTTAAACACTTCCAAGGATGGAGAATCCACAGCTTTCTGGGCAACCTGTCAGTGCCTCACCACAATCACAATAAAGGATTTCTTTTTCATATGTAATCTAAATCTACCATCTTTCTGTTTTAAGATCTCCTCCCTTGTCCTCTGATCAACTTCATGGCTCTCCTCTGGACTCACTCCAACAGGTCCATGTCCTGCTTGTGTTTGTATGCCCCAGAACTGAACACAGTACTCCAGGGGGGTCCATCCATCAAATCCCTATCTCTTCAGTTAACAAGAATGTTGTGTTGGATATTGCCAAATGCTTCCCATAAGTCCAGCGAAATGATGTCAGTTGTTGTCTTATCCACCAAGGCTCTAAGCCCGTCACAGAAGACCACCAAACATTTCAGGCATGATTTACCCTTAGTGAAGCCATTTTGTCTGTCACCAACCACCTCTTTATTTTCATGTGCCTTACAAAAATTTCCAGGATCTGGCCCATGACCTGTCTGGGAACAGAGTAAAGAATGACTGGCTTGTAGTTCCTCCACAAATGGGGGAGTTCCCCATTTTTCATCAGTATGAACCTCACTGGACAGTCATGAATTCTCACATATTCTGAAATATTCTCTAATGGCTTATCCCCTTCACCTGCAAGTCCCCCCAGAACCTGAGGATGCATCTTGAACCCGATCTCATCCTACAGTGACCAGTAATTCATTCTATCAGTCCCTGCTTCTGCATTCTGCATCTTGCATGGTGTGGCAGAGCACTTGCTGGTGAAGATTGAGGAAAAAAGTCATTGAGTACCTCAGCCTTCTCCATGTCCTGGGTAACCAAGTCTCTTGTTCAAAGACTAAAGTATGGTAAAAACATAGAAGTTTTTGAAGATGAGTTCCAGATACATCAGGAGGTTGAAAACTGGGTGACATATTCAAGATACATTTTGTTGAGATATTCAAATGTAGTGTTGTGGTTCAGCAAGTGGACTATTGCTTGGTGTGAAGTTTCATGTGTGCTTAGGGATTCATTTGGATTAAATTTAAATAAATAGCACGTTTAAAGAATGCTGTTACAGATTCAGAGTTATATATTAGATCTGTGCTTCAAGTTTAAAAACTACTGTCAATGATCGTAATTGTGAATGGGTAGATGGCCAGGAAATCACTCTCCTGATTTCCTTCAATTGTAGAGAATAGTCTTTCAGGCTTTAGGTTTGTTTTGGGATTGAGGCTGAGTTGGAGTTTTAAAGGAAGAATGAAATGTGGATTTCTGAAAGGATAAGAATTCAATGTCTCACATTTTTATCTCAGATCATGTTGACAGTAAGAAAAAAAGAAATGTGGAAAACAACTTTGGAGTCACCTCAATTATGTCAATTATGGAGTCACCTCAATTATGTGCTGCCTTCTTCAGTTTGACATAAGAGGTGTGGAGATCCTAATGGATTTCTGAGACATTTCAGGACAGATCCAATTAGCTCTTGTAAAAGGCTGGAAAGGGGCTTCTTACAAAAAAAAAATCTGCCTTGTGGGAGGCAGTATCCTAGTTCTGCCATGAAAGGTAATTGTCTCTAGGTTGTAACAACTTTGTTCATGTGACATCACCAAAGGATAGATGGGACACTTTTGGGTTGTCACCTGGTGACGTAACAACCTGGTGATGTAACACCATAAGTGGTCCAAGCATCCAAGCACAAGTATTCACTGATTTTCTTCTGAGCCTTTTTTCCTAAGAGAATGCAGTACAGAACGAGGTTTCAAAGATGGACTCTTTGGAAAATTTAATTTCAATTTAATTGCACAATCACAGAAGCAGGAGGGATCAAATGAGTATCCCTGTAAATTCCTGCACAAGTTAGGTACTGAGAGACCAAAATATCATTAATCAAATAGTGGTTGTAGGAGTGTTCGTTGTATGAAAATACAATCAATGAAAGATTCTTAAGTCAGAAGAAAATTTTGTAGAATTATTTCAATTTCATTATTCTTCTTCCTTTTTATAATATTGGCTAACAACATCTACTAGAGAAATTTGTACAAAGTAGTTATGTATCTAACAATCAATTAAATGGTCTTGTATGGACAAATAGCCTAATTTAATGCCACATTGCCATTGGGTTATTATTTCTATTAACCATTTCCAATGCATTGCAAAGCAAGTTGACCCCTAAAAACTAGGGAATCACTATTATTATATTCTATTATTTGTGCTTTGAATATCCCTCTTTCACATCCAACAAGGAAATTCAGGAAGAAGGAAGTACTTATTACTGTGAAATTCTGTTCTAAAATACGGGTTAAGTAACATTCTAGCAATGATTCCAACAGCTGAATGCCAGAATGATGAGCTTTTATCATATGGAAAAGCTTCTTAATTATGTATTCCATAATGCTCTAAAATTAGTTGGATGGCCTCTTTTCTGACTATGTACCATTTCTCAAAACATGTTCTCTAGTATAATTTTTGGTGTCATAGTGATCATGGCTACCTTTTTACACAGAATTAGTGTAATAACAGCAGTTGCTGCCAGAACATTTTCTCACAACAACCAAAATCTCAGCTTTACTTTTACTTTTGCTACAGTAAAGAACAGTGATAGTTAGAAGAGGTACAGAGAAATGCTGATTGTTGATAACAGTTGTGTGTGCACTGATTTTATGCTTACTAATGTGCAGAATTCTTTCTTTAGCATAGCTGACATGGAAAAGATACAGTTATAGTCCTTCACCCACTCCTGTTTAATATATTGCTTTAATCTATCTAGCCTATCTACTTCAATATAAGCATGCCAAATTAGAAGGAGATGATTTTCAGAGGGGGGGAACTGTCTTTGTATCCAGTGGAGATAAGACAAGGAGAGGTGGCTTAACACTGCATCTTGTCCAGGATGTCAGCAAAGCCCTGCCAGAGATTAGAAAGGTTGTGGCACCACCATCATGACAGGCAGTTTGAAGTATATTTGAGGTACTTCTGATCCTGTTGTTCTGAGGTTCTGTGTCTCTGAATATAAACACATGGGAGTAGTTCCAAAATCAACTTTTTTGAATCAAGTTCAGCCCTTTCTTTTTGTTGGTCAAGATTCTGAACTGTCACATCTCTGGGCCAGAATCTTATCTCCTATTTTTCCTACATGCACAGCAAAATAATTATCTGAAGATATTATACTATATGTTTCTCCAATGTTTTTAATTTCTGTATTTATTTGTCCATTTTCTTCCAATGTCTAGAGCCCTCTGCCAGTGCCTGGTCACTTTGGGAATATTTACTGTGGTTTTGTTGTGTCAAACATTGCCTTTTTATCCAGAGGTTGTTAAGTTTTTCTGCATATTATGCTGCATGGTGTGCCTCACCTGGAAGGATAACATTGTTTTTTTTCCCCAGGAAACTAATGGTCACAGAAATTAATAACAAATTCTATAACATATATCCATATAGTCCATAGCAAGGGTTTTGTTTGTGGCTTTACCTCTGCAAACACAGGGGAAGTGCTTTACTTCATTCCTACAATCACCAAGGATTCCCTGGCTGCCTTATTACTCCAGAGCCTTTGATTTGATCAGAGCTGTGTCTTTACTCCCTGAAAGCACCCTTAATGAAAAGAATACTTTGGGAGCTATGAAGGAACTCCTCAAGAAAAGAGACAGCATGGGGAGGGAGGAAACAATGAGGAGACAGTCTTGGGAAGATAATAAGGAGTGAAAGAGTCCTGTTAGGAGAGGAGAGAAATACGATTATGCAGCACCAGAGCTGCAGTAGCTTCTACAGAAGAGAGAATAATAGAAGCAACACAAGAAGACAGAATTTTCCCTCTGAAACTATAGATGGGAGACTCCCTATATAGGTCTGTAGATCTTTATTTTATCTCTCACAGGTGAATTATCAGTTGCAGTGCATTTGAGAAAGATTGCGAAGGAAGGGGCATTAATCCTACTTTTATTTTTATTTATTAAAATGAAATGCGCACTAATTTAACCATTACAGTTTTTCAATTAAATAAATTTAAGTTAAACAATCAAAATAATGAATAAATTCTTTAAAAGTCTGTAATGCTGGTTTAAATGGCTAATTTTTGAAATAGTTTGGTAAAAATTAATACTTCCATTTTAATGGATTTGCTTGTCAGACAGTTCCACTATCTACACCAGTTAATATTTTCAGAGTAGCTCTAGGTTTTTAAGTATGAATTCATTGGCTGATCTATATTCTGTTAAATCTGGAAAGCAATACATTTTGTTAATCATCATATTATCATTAAAAGTAAGATGATGGCTTGTGATAGCCACTTTTAGAACAACACAAAGTCCCTCATTTATTCAATCAATATAATTATTCTGAACTCATTTTTAGGTTTTTTCCCAAAAAATTCTTGAAACAACATGACATTCAGAGGGATACTTCTGAAATAAAACCAGTATTAAAGAAAAGAGCTGTTGTAGCACATTGGGATGAAGGCTTTGTTGTAGGCAAATGCATAATTCATTAGTATTACAGACTTGATATTTTGAGTTCCTTTATCCTTTCCTGAAAACTGTTAAAAGAAATATATTTAGAGAGAATGTGTACCTGGAAATAAATAACTGAATGGCAATCTAATATCCTGGCAAAGTGCTATCACACATAAGCTCCAGGACAGATGGTGGTTTGTTGTCTAAATCTTGCATAAGGACTGGGGCATGAACACTACTCTGGCAGGAGCTGAAGTGAGATATTTTGCCCCATGGGGATGCAAAAAATCTGTCATAATACAGAGGGTGCACATCCTGTCACTCTCTCACTGGAGATGTCCTCTTTCTATTGCAATGTGGTCCTACATTTGACTCTGGAGTCTTTCCATCACCACATCTTTTTCTTACCAGTTCTTAGAGACAGTAACACGATTCAGAAAAGATTAAGTTTAATTTCTCTACCACTATTTGGGACTTCACAGAAAAGAATAAGAATAATTCTACCTCTCTTCCTGTCTCATTGAAACTGTGTTATATACTGAAGCTCTGAAAAGTGGACAATTTTCACTGGGTTTTTTTTTTCACAGTTTACATACATATTAGATCACTTTTAGCGCTTCATATATGAAGCAATAAAAATAATATGATGAGCTGATTTCTTCATGAAAGGCTGTGTTTATACCATGTTTACAGCTTGGACCAATTTCCAGCATTCAAAAAATGGTCACAACCTGGTTTTGTGGTAGAGTTATATTTTATTTCTCGTTATATAATCTGAAAAGGATTGAGCCAATTTTGTTTAAGCATAATTTTAGGAGACTTTCTGTACATGTCTTAACATAAAAATTCTAAGTACCTTTTCTCTCCTCTAAACATACGGGGGTTTTATTTTTTTTTACCTGTAAGAAGTTAAACAACACTGAAAGTACCTCTATGATATTCTAGTGTTTTAGTTCATGAATTTATGGAACTTGAGACTATGTGATTATGTTAATATGAAGACAGAAAACACCAATATTTTTGCAATTACCTCCTGTGATGAACAAGATTGGCTAGAATTTTGAACTTCCAATGTATCTCCTTATTCCAGAAAAGATAGAAAAAAATTGTCTATCTCTCCCCTAAATGAGGAAAAAGCCCTACATAGATTGCAGAGAAGATATAGGAGTGAAGAATGTTCTTATGAAAATCACAGCTGTCCATCACAAGCACTCAGCAAAAACCACACCCAAGAATGGCTGTAGCACATCCATTGTTGTTATCTATAGCTGGTAGCTTATCTGAACTTTACTCTTATCCCTATATATTAGGAGTGAAATTTTCAATGCCTAGAAAGAGCCTTGGCTTTGCCACAAACCTACTATATGTATTTATATATTTCCAAATATTATTGTAATTTCTTTTCAAAACACTTAGGAGAAAAGCAGTTACCAGTGTGAGGCAAGTAGACATATTTCAGATGCTTTCAATACAAGTTTCAGTGTTGGCCATTTAGAAAATGGTCAGATATGGTTTTGTGACTCCATTTCTCAGAGCAGCTGCTTGACTTTCATTAAGCTGAGTGTGATAAAACATCAGTGGAGACAACTCCTCAGACCTGATTTAAACACCCTTATTCCTCGTATTTTCTCCAGTTTTCTTACATTTAGTATTTTATTCCTGAAGAACTCCCAATTAAATCAACAAGTAATGCTCTAATAAAGTCCTGCAGATTGCCCACATCAGAAAGGACTACCTAGTTCAATTAAGAAAGTTGGTGTTGGATCCATTTACTTTATGATTTATGGTTTAGGCCAATGGGAATCTTTCCAAAGCAGTCAGTCTTATCTTCCCCTACCTCTTCCTCTCACTCTCTCCAACTCACACATAGGTATACCAGCAGAGCTCTGAAAATGTTCCTTAAAACACCAGAAGAATAAGCTTCTTATAGAATTTGTTTAACTATACTTGACACTGCTGAAGTGAAAAAAATACATTAAATACCTGTGTGTAAACAGATATAAACAGGGGTTTGTATCTAAATGAATATGCATATGTATGTATATACATATCTACATATCTCATTGCATGAATGTATTTTAGCTATATATTTTTTGTCTGCTTTTCTTTGAAGTTGAAATTAAATAATCCTTCACAAATATTCTTAAATTATTATTTTTATTATTTTGTAACATGTTATCTTGGATATACTTTCACAAAGTGATTTGGTGATGAGTATCAAACATAAAGAAAAATACCTCATGAAGGTTAACTGGAAAATTTTAAGATCTAATAGGGTGTCTCCTTCATATCCATGATGAAATGAGACCTGTCAAATATTTTTGTTTGTTGTCCATTTTGTCCAGTGGTCCTCGGTCTGGGCTGTCTCTGGGATTCAGGAGGCCAAGGCTAAAATTTCATCTTGAAACAGACTTTATGAGAATTATAATTCTCCTGGGTCTGCCAGGTAGTAGTGATGGATGCTGCTGTTTAAAAACAGCTGCTTCTCAGCCAAGCTTTTCTTGACTTTTCAGGAAATAGTCGATTTCTATGAAAATTGCACTTTAGGCAAATCATTAAACATTTGCTGATGAGAACAATTTGATAAAGAATTTTGCAGATAATTCAGATCATTTTATGCAGCACAGAAATCAGCATCATAAAACTGCTGCTTTGATGCATAATTTCTTTTTTTTTTTTATTTAGTAAAATGGGATTGTTGAATGCTTCCAAGAGATGGCAAGTAAAAAAAAGTATCATTTATATGAATTTGGGGATAATGTATAAACTGAGTTTTTTACTAACTTAATATTTTTCAAATAATTGAAAAGTAGTGCTAAGGTGCTCAGAATACAGTTCTTGCTTTATTTTGACCCTGTTTAGAAGAGCACATTTGAAAAACTTCATTTCAGTAACCTGTCCTAGATATCAATCTTAAAAAAAAATTTTCATCTGGTGAGTCTGTCCTCTGACAAATGTGGAGACTTAGCTTAAACTTTGATGCCTAACACTTGAAAGCCTAATTTAGGATAAGTAAAACCTACTGTTCTTTCTACTTCTGGATCCTTTGTGATTCTGATGATCTGGATTAGACAGCACAAGAAAAACGTAAGATAGAAGGAAAAAGGAAAAATACTAACGCCTTGGTTAAAATCAAGTAGTCCAAATTATGTTTTCGTATATTGGTCTATTTCCCAAGCTACTAGATGCTGCTACAGTAAGACACTATGACTGATTCTCAGTCTTTCTGTTTGCATTCTTCACAAACATACTCAGGAAACAATTTAGAGGGTGGAATTTATTTTTCAAGATTTTTGTTTCCTTATTAGATTTCAAACATGATGTTCAAAGTTGATATAGGTCTATCAGGATGCACAAGACATCTGACACTAAAGAAATCCATTCACAAGATGAATCTTCAATGCCAAATCGTAGAGAAGAAAGTTTTCACAGCTGACTTTTAATCCTTGCAAAAGTGGATTTACAATGGAAATTATGACAGACCCTTAAGTATCACAGTATTATTGGGTACCTGCATTTATTGTATAAAGCACAAGAGCACTACATTTATAGCTGTAAGTGGTTTCATTAAAATGCCAGTTCTTTCTAGATTTTTCCCATTTCACTAGTTCAAAATTGTCAGTATTCCCCAACAACACTCAAGGAAAAACACAATAATAATTATAAAAAAATTTAATAATAACGTTGATATTATTTTAATTATTGCTCCTATTGCTGGAAGTTAAAGTTGCTGTGTAGCATGAATTAGCAGGAAAATTTCAGAGAAGTAAAGAGGTAATTTCTGTCCTATTTCTGCCTGTTGTCAATCTCTGAGGACATGAAATGTGGGATCAGTTTTACTCTTCAAGTAGGTTAGTCAACACTTGTTCTCATTTTCTCCAGGAAATAACTCCCTACCAAGCTGGTCTATAAATCTATCAGAAGAAATTCCTTAAGAAGTATTTCTGATATATAGAAACTTTTATTTATCAAATATTTTCTAGGATTTTCTTAATGAACTCTGAGCCTTTTTATATCTCAAAAATACTTGTTTTATGCCATAGGAAACTGAAATTCACGTGAAGATTTATGTAACAAAGTAAGTATGAACTGTGAGGATCTGATCCTACAAGAAAATTTACTCAAGCTGCTGGCAACAAAAAGCAACTGGACCCTTCAATTCAAATTAGATGAACTTGTAGACACTGGATAAGGTAATGCAAAGCTGTAGGTGAATGTAAATCAGAAGTCACCAAATGTTAAAGACAATTTTCACAGTCTGTTTCTTGCTTAAGTAGTCAATAAGCATCTTAAGTTTCTATGCAAAGAATTAAAAATTGCATTCTTCTGTTAGTTTTGGCTTCATTTTTCAATTTCAGAATGGTTCAGCCTAGGTTTACCTTAGATGGAGTCTATTGATACTGTAATTGTCTAATTGTCTCATTGTCCAAAGTTATAATTTAGATTTTGAGATAATACTATAAAACTACTGAAAGGAAAAGGTAGGCACCAAGGATGAGAGAGGGAGGGAATGAGAAAGGGAGGACAGGAGGCCTCAAAGAATCTAATAAAACTTGCATTTGTTCTAAATTTGTTTTGGAAGCCATAATTTACCTAATGCACAGGTGTTATTCAAGAGCTTCCCCTTTTCTCATGTTCACCTAACCCTTGGTCAAGTCACACCCTTCAAGAGTGAATAATCGCCTCCCTGATATTTTTGTCCTTCACTGATTTCAGTCTTTCAAGGGATTTCCTACTTCTTTTGCATGTTGGCTGTGATTATTTCTTCCACTGCCTTGCCATTCACATTTTAGCCAAGTATTTTCTTGCTAACTTATCATTGCAGTGGGCCTCCAGCCAGGTAATAATTAGCATTGACTCCATGATTGACAGAAAGCTGATCACAATCTCTTTGATAAGAAATCCATTATTTTTTTTATAGACAGTTACAATACAGGTAGACCTAATTGGTCCTCCAATCCAACCGCCATCACTATTGGCTAATTAAGAACCCACCCTTTGGTAAACAATTTCCATAACACACTCCGCATGTTCACAACAGGTGCAGCAAGTTTAGACAAGAATTGTTTCTCATTCTTTTCTCTGATCTTCTCACAGGCTTTCTCAGGCAATGCCTGGGGAAGTTGTGTGTTTCTCTCTGTGGCCAGAGAGCTGCTGCCACACTAACTGAATCCTCTCAGCTCAGTACAGGCATTGCTTTGGCTTTTGTTCTGAAATGCAGTAATGTTAGAGTTGTGCTGCAGTCTGTGTTGCAGTACAGTCTTATTGGAGTACATCAGGTCTCTGCCTGGGCCCTTGGAGAAAGCTCCTGAGCACCTGCAGCTTGAGATTCAGTTTAGGTGATAGCCCAAAGTCAGCAATTTCATCACTTCATTCTACATTTCTATCTACATGGCCTGTATGTTTTTTTCTTGACCTCTGTTGCAGTGTGTTGCAACAGGGCTCCTTGAGTCCAGGGAAAATTCAGCTGCCAGCGCCTTTATTTGCATGGGAATAAGCAAGACAGATCTTCATTTCAGAAAGCTTGAGAATCCATTTATTGCCCCTGGGGAGGAGTGGTGGGATGGAGCAGGAAGACCAGGCAAAGGCAGGGTCATGGGGTTTTTATAGGGTATCGCAGGAGTAGAGTTAGGCTTTGAGTCATGGGAGGAATTATAAGCAACACAATAAAGATCAAATTCTTGTCTCTTAGGAACAGGGGCATTCTACAGACCTCATTGCAACATAACAAAGACTCGCAAATTAGTCGTATCTTGCTGTCAGGTTGCAGCCACAGTATGGAGGTCTCCCAGCTAGCACAATCATTATGGCTGGAGAGCACAACAAGAAGGGCTGTCCCCAAATCTCTCCTGAGACCTCTAGGGTAGCAGTGCTCCCAGGGATTTGCTGCTCCCTGTGGCTGGCTGTGGCGTTGGTGGCACAGCTCTGAAGCAGGAACGAACAACTGAGGCAGAGAAGCAGGAAAGGGCCACTTGTATGAATTCCCAAGTACTTTATTCCCCAGGAGGGTTCAGGGACAAGTAAGTGCAGGAATGAAGGGGGGCAGCACATTTTAAAGAGGGGAGGGGATAAGGGGTGGAAACAACTCTCATCCTATGGGGAAGTACTGGGGGAGGAGAACACAGCTGGGAGTTGACAGGGATTTATAAGGAAGCAAGGGAGGTACAAAGGACTCAACTGGGGAGACTGACATGGGGATTGACAGGCACTTGGCAGGAAAATATTGGAGTAAACAACTTAGGGCTAAGCCATTAGGGGGACCGAACAGGGTACATGGGACAAACCATTATAAACTCATTTACAGAAAACAATTGTAAAACAAAAAACCACCACAGTTGTACTCCTTTGTGTTAAGATCCTTCCAGGTTGCCTTCTCTTTTTCTGCCATAAGAGCTGGCTTTAGATGCCCTGCAAAGTGTCAGTACAGAGAGGAAAACAGCACGCAGTTAAATCACTTGAGATTTTCATTGAATGATGGTTGTGACTGTTGTATTTGATACCTCTGTTTTCCCAGCTGGAAATGCTCTGTCTCCTACACTTTGATTCAAATATCCTGAGGGTGATCACATTCCTGACCCTTGACAAAAAGACTTTTACAACCACAGATGATAAAAGAGAAAGTGGGAATAAGCTCTGTTTGTTTGTGAGAGACTGGGGGCACTCAGAACTGTGCCCCCAAAAAAGGGCCTTTTCCCTGCGCTGACCACACTAAAGTGGAAGGCAACCATCAGCAAAATTAAACAGCAAACAAAGGATTACAAAGACATTTCTGACACAGCAGAAAAGACCTTGCTACAGGGGTAGCAACCCCACCAGGGTGAAGTGCTTTCTCACCAGGACGTGGGTCAATGGGTGAAGAGTACAACAAAGAGCAACAAGACATCAGGGCACCCACGTGGCCCACAGAAATGGTGTGCTCAAGCAGGAGCCACTCCTGGGTTGGGGATAAGCTTCTGACCCACACAGCTGGGGGAAACCTCACTGGGGTCAGGTGGGTTGAGATGGAGCTTCTTGGAATGAAATAGAAATGGAATTTAGAAGCCTGAAGGTATGCATGCATGTGGCTAATATTGCGTGTTTTATTGTGTTTCTGATCCTGAGCATAAGTGTTTGCTGATTAAGTGCATGTCACTAATAAATCAATGAATTGGTTTGATCCTGATTTGATTTAAAGTGTGGGAATGGATAAGTTTTCCCCAGGGTCCACAAATAATCCATTGAAAACTAGCAGACTTCTGAGCAGGCTAGGTCAGTGAGAGGGTTTACTGAATCATCTATAGGAAAAAGAGAGAGAAAATAAGTCGTTGTTCTGATGATGAAACAGGTTATAGTTCCATATAGGTTATCATTCTAATTCATTGCAAAAATTAAATATTTTCATAATTGTATTCCATGAAAGATAATTCATGCAGCAGCAGGTTTCTTTTTTTTTTTTCATTCAAGAAATTATATATATTTCTCATAAGCAAATTGCAGGAAAAAGTCTAGACTATTAGAATTTTATGTCTAAGACAAAAGTGCTTTCCCAGCTTCTCTAGGTAGAATTTCTTAATCTCTGTTTTTAAAAATGCAAGTTTGGTATGAATCTGCTATTTCTTTCTCTGTGGACCATTTCAATGATTAATCATTAGGAAAAAGGCCACCTTCATTCTGAAAAAAATTATTACTATTTATAAGAGATCTGGAGTACCCTGGAGGCGGACTTAATAAAATGTAATAGCAAAGATAGTGCAATAATATATCATAAAGAAGTACAGAAAACTATTCCTGGTATCCTACAGACTAACATTTTTATTGTTTATATTGTTTGCAGATTTATTAAAGTTCCTGAAAAGCTTTGCTTTGACATGTTATTTGATGTACCATCCTGAAAAAGCCCATGTAAAAAACAGAGATGTTTCAGAATTAGTGGCAAAATATTTGTATAGCTAATTAAAACTGAAGATATGCAAAGTGGAATCGTTTGTGGAACACAAAAATTATGTTGGTCTTGTCCAAAGTCTTTAAAAATATGTTTAACTCTGTCTTGTGGGTGTTTGTTACATATATTTATTTTATAAGTCAATATTGCTTTTTGGATGGACCAAATCTTCAGCAGAGCCACATGTACCTCAAGATAGAGTTTTTTTTTTGTTTTTTTTTTTTTTTTTCTTCATACTTGTCTCAATAAAGTGTTAAAATTTAGTTCAGGTGGTAGTAGTATATTTTTATGGACATTTACTAGACTACAGCTTACCATTTCTGTCCACTGACTGTGTAATATAGCCTATACTACATTATAATTATGTATCCTCAATAGCCAAAATGCACAAGCACACAAACAGAGGCACAGCAAGAAAAAAATCAGTCTCTCAATATATGTGTTTTAAGAAAAGTGTTAGATATTTGATCATGTCTTCACTAGGGAAATATTAGTTTTGATTTTTCTCATTTTCTAAAAGTATGTGGTTTTATTTACCTTTCTGTATAATGAAAAAATTAAAGTCAAAATGTGTCTGTGTATGAAAGTTTGCCGAATCAGTCGAAAAACACTTGTTTGCAGGAAAGTTTTGCTAAAAAATTAATTTCCAGTATTGTTAGTGTTACTCTAGCAAAAAAGGCGAATGAGATAAAATCAGTATTATTTTAACAAATAGTGAGACAGGTGGGTCCAGATACAGGTGAAAGCTTACTTGTGGTTTTAGAAGTTCTAGACATAAAATTCAAAAGTAAATGGTGATTAATTTTATCTTTTTACTGCTTGCAAACAACACCATAGTTCATTTTCATACTGTCTTTCTCCAACACATCCTCAGTTTGTTATATAAAATGTATACCAGCAGTGATGCAAATTGACTGGAAAACAGACTCAAAGAAATTACAAGGGGTCTCTGTAGGTTCCTGGGCAGCAAATAGAGGAGTATCTTACTTTAAGTAATGCAGTGCAGCATGCTGAGTTTGTGTCACTTGCTGCAGGGTAGGAAGGGTTCATAAAATCAAGCCAGCTACATGGCTATAGATCTTCTATAATGTAACGTTTATTTTCGTTTGCCATGGGCAATAGATTTTCTATTTCTGAATGTGAACTAATGAACTGGCAGGCCAAGTCCAAGTTATCAACACCTATTATATGTTTTTCTGTGCTGTAACAGACAGGATAGCTCAGTTGGCAGTGTTCTACCTGCCTCTGACACAGTGGGATTTTGGCCCCAAGAATGCTCTCTGTGTTTGTGCTGCTCCCTGATGCTGCATATCTTCTTTTCAAGCACATTGTAAACCTTTCCATCATACAAATCTTCTCAGCCCACACAGGGATAGTTTCTTAACAAATGCACTGGCATTACACAGCAATCCAGGAAATAAATTTTCAGGCAATCTCGCTAGATAAATTTATGGACTGCCTTTCCATAAGTAGAAGACTGGTCTGACCACCAAAGCCAATAGTCTGTGGGCACTCTACCACTCTGAACTTTACAGAGACCTTTGTGCCAAGATAAAATGAGTAGAAAAGGACATAAAATCCCACCCTTCTGATCAGCACCAGCTACACAGACCATTCAACAGGATCTCCCATAGCCATTAGAGACACTGCTGCTGGTTGAGTTCTAGTTAGGGGGAAAAAAGGGGGTAGTGTGTACATTGGGATATGTTTTAGGGAACATGGAAAAAGGTGGGGCAGGGGTATATGAAGGAGCTAGCAATTTTGTGGAGCAAAAGCAAGTGGAAGGGAAAACAACATGGAGCTGTTATGGTGATGTGACTTACTGGTTATTGTTCATGTGCACAGAAACACATGTAATAAATTTCCATGGGTTCCAGTTATATATCATACTAAGAAAGAGACCCCAGTTTGCTTAAATTACATTTGATTAATGCTTTTGTTGGCTACATACAGGCTAATAAAAGTTAACATTGGAAGATGAAATGGCTCAGGAATATAATTGCATTTATTAAGAGACATTATTAGGTAAAATTCAGATAGTGGCAGGTTTTTTATTATGTTACTTACATATCTGAAGAAATCACAAAACAGGATTAGGTAGATTTATCTCATACAGTCCTGCTTTCAGTCTCAGACAGTAGTCATTACAGGTGGGGATCACTGTTTGCCAAAACTGTTGGTCTGCCATAACCTTAAAATATGAGAAGGAATGCTTTCTATATTTTAATAATGTGAAATATAACTAAAAACCCTAATGGTCCTCATTTGCTATATTGGGCTTTGTTGACCAAAAGCCTTTCAGCAGTTAGTGCTCTACATCCTGCAGCTACTTTCAGTGTCCTTCATGGCACAAACTTCATCTCTATCTATTAAGTGTGAGCCAACCCAAAAAAGGAATTCCCATTGTTCCAAATCTTGCATATGAGCTGGCAAAGTTATACAGTAGATTATATTCAGCTACATGAAATGTGGAAAATGTGGCCCTTCCAGGTCTCCTCATTAGCCCAGTATCATATCTTTAATTGTAGAGTATAGGAGAGAAAAACACAGTAGGAGGACAAAATAAACCATTTCTTCTTCAAGTATCAAAACAGGCTCCTGTAGTACTGGTTCAGGGTCAGTTAATTCATCTAATTATAGTGATAGTCTTTCATGAGCTAACAATTGCACAATACAAATGAAAAGCCATATGTAATTTAAATCACGTTATTCAGATGAGGACATTGGAGATGGATGTCCTATGATGAAATGGGGCACCCTAATCATTACCAAAGTCTTGGACACATCCAATTTCTGGACAGAATTGTATGCAATTTCTTTGCCCCTTTCAGTATTTTGAGGATGTATTAAATGTCTCTGCAGCAGTTTAGCTGCAGAAATTTACTTTGAAGCGTTATGCAAAAGGAATGTAGAAATCTACAGTATTAAATTCTATTGTTAGAGATCTCTTTAATTTTTAGTGCTTTGGGAGCATACAGGATTTCAACACATAAATGCTGACATGGGTGTTCTCTTTCATGGATGTGTAGTTGTTTGCTGTATAATTTCACTATCAAAAACAATTTATATGTGCCGATTTCTTTTAGGTGATACAGATGGTAAACCGGGTGGAGTTTGATAATTTTTTTAGAAATTAAAGAGAAATTAAACATAATGGTCTTGACCTGTGTTTTCATGTCATAATGGGTTTTGTTGGGGTTTTATTTCAAATTCAGAGGAATAATATTAATGGAAAGCATTGGGGAAAAGGTTTTGGGACTTTTTGTTTGTTTGTTTCCCAGTTTTCCCAGTTTGGGTTTTTGTTGTATTTGGTTGGTTTCCTTTTTTCAGGGATGGGTTTTCTTTGTTTTGGTGGGGTTTTTTTTGTGTTGTTTTTTTTTTTTTTTTTTTGGTTTTGGTTTTTTTTTTTTGTTGTTTTTTTTTTTTTGGTTGGTTAGTGGTTTGTTTTGGTTTAGTTTGGTTTATTTCAGGGGTTTTTTGTTTGCTTGGTTTGGGGTTGGCTTTTTTTTTGTTTGGTTGGTTTTGGTTTTTTTCCCCACCTTTAGAAAGGTGAATACTTGGCATGGATTTACTTTTTTTTTTTTTTTTTTGGCAAAATGCAGGCAGATTCTTCTTTTGAGTCTCATATGGAGGTAAAATATGGTCAGGAAACACTAACACATACCTGAATCCCAGAAATGAATGTACCAGTTCTTTGAAACAGCCACTGCATTTTTACCCGCACTTATGGGAACACTCATGATAAAACCTTGAAAAAGGACATTAATTTTTTTTTAATGTTTTGTTTTCTATATGGAAAAAGAAAGCAGTTAACTTAGATAAGAAACACAGTATATGGGATTTAAAAATTCCATTTACAGGATTCTGTATGCCAATAAAAACAAAAACTCTTACCAAAATGCATGCCTATTAAAATATAGGTACATGATACTAAAAAATGTAACCGTCTTTCATTCACAAGCAGACAGTTAACATGTCTTCAGTTTTATAAAATACCATGAGCTATTGTGCATGGCTTTTTATGCTCTATGCCAAAAAGAACATTGAGTTGTATTATTCTTCTTATAAAAACTAAAACAAAGCTTTTAAGAAATAAATTCTCCTTCTCTGTCCTAAATTTTTCTCCTTCACATGGTATCTTTTTGTTCATTTCATTATGGGAAATAAAAGCTCTTAGTTCATTGGAATGGAAAATAAACAAATATGAAGGCACGATCTTACCTTCGTTGTGGGCTTAGGACCTATTCAATATTTGAATAAATGTTTCATTTTCTACCAAGACCCTGAAGTACAGTTACTTGCAGATGTTCTACTGAATATGACCCAAAAGCTCTTTAGGGTCATTTTATCTTGCAGGCTTGTTGTATCCCCAAATTCTGAGTGCACCTATCCTGTTCAAAATAGATGAATCAACTTAAAAACATCCTATAAAAACATATCTTTTTTTCAGATTTCAGATGCATGATTCAAGTGCACCCAATTTGATTCTAAATATGAATCAGGTGGTGAACTAGAGGGACTAAAGAAATGCCACTATACCAACGAGACAATGGAAAAAGTCAATCAAAATTGCACCTTTAATAACTATGAAATATCACACAAATATGAAATAGATTTAGCTCTTAAATTACTGAGAGAAAAATTGCTGGTTTTCAGTGTGATCATCATTCCAGATTTCCTGACATACATATTTGATAAACTTACTAAATCTGGGTATCTCCAGCAGTATCTTGAGTCTAGCTTCAAATTAGGTAAATGAAAGTATGACGGAGTTTGGAGGCAAATTTAAAATTCGTTTGATGAGCATTCCATAAAAATATTGAATCTAGAAAACAAATGGCTGTACAATCATTATGCATTTATTCAGATACACCTAAAAATAATAAAAAACAAAAGATCAAAGCTCTATATGCAATAACTTTTAATGCTATAAGAGGAACAAACTCTTCATTTCTCTGAAGTGTTTAGTTAGGTCGAGACAGTGATGTTTATTTTTAAATAAAAAAGGAACAGAAAAAAGCACATCTTTAAAATTCAGGGTTCGCATTCAGTTAAGCCACTTTTGAAATAATACCTTAAATCTGCTTGCAAATGTGTTAATTTAGTTATTTAGTTTCAGATATACTGGTGTTACAGTTTTGCCTCCTTTTAACTGTGAGAGTTTGGGTTTTGTATAGAAGAGACAGCTCCTGTCCAAAAGTACTTGCAGTCAGTGGTTGCAATGAAATACTAATGACAGGTAATTGTGATTTGTTGTATAAGCTTCAATCACTGCATAGCAATTACTCATCCACTAGCAAATATTTGACAAGCATCTCTCCGTCGGGGCAGTATAGGAATGACTGTGCTGTTCCTGTGAAGAAGTGATTTCATCTTAATGATGTCTCAGTGATTCTTCATATTTCAACGACTTCCAAATTAAAATGCAATTGAAAGAAGAATAACACGCACATATTTTTTGTTCAGCTGGCATACATAGAAACTCAGATTGTGAATCAAAAGTTGTCTTGCTTCTTGTATTTTCCTATGTGAATCCATCAATAATTATCATTCTATCTTCATTCTTTTATACCAGAACAGATGATTTTTATGCAGATCTTACAGGTCAAAATTAAATTGTTGTCTACAGTGATCTGCTTCGCCTGTCATTCTTCACTGCTGTTGCAAGAACTGAAACTGTGAAAAAACTCCTATACTAATGAGGCTGACATTTAAGAATGGTGTTGTAAACTAAGTTCAAAAAAAGCCATCATTCTTAATTTGCAGGACTTTCCTGACTATGACTGCTGGAATGAGGTGTGTAATACTGAGAAATTTCAGTGGAGAAATATAGACAAGGACCAAATAAATTCTACTAATGGGTGATTTAAGGAATATTCTTGTCTCAATTCTTTAAAAATACTACATTGTTACTGAGAGTATTAAAAAGCAAACAGAAATAATAATGATGATTCCTGCTATTATTGTAAGAGAAAGATACAACTCTGAGAGTAAATAAGTATTTTATTTACTAAAGGAATAATTTTTGCAGCCACTTCTTGCGACATCATGTGGATTCTTTAAATTAGCTTTCAATTAAAATTATAGTTTACCATATAAAAAGAAGAAGCTAGCTGCATAGCTATTAAATTAAAAATCTGAGATTCACTGGAGCTGGTCTGAAGTAAAAATAAATCAAAGACGGTAATAGACTCCTGAGTAGAATATTTCAAGATACTTAAGAGTGTTTGCTCTACGAGGATGGTTATACACAGAATATTAGAAAGGAAAGGGTTTTTTTTTTCTGTTATAAAGCTAAATAATAAAAAACATTAAGAAATATTTGAAATTTTAAAAATTGCCAGGAAAAATCCAAACTTTTTGGTTTGGTTTGGCTTGGGTTGGAGTAAGAGACGCAACAAACACATATGAGTTGGAGTAAGATTTTTCTAAGGAACAAAAGAACACTTACTCTGCTGTTAAAAAAAAGGGGATGTTATATATTGTGCCGAATTTGAATACGGTTCTCCGGATCTGAACATCATTGATGTAAAAATGTAATTGGGGATTTTGGTAGTGGGGAAGCAATGAATGAAGCAAAAGGCTTTTTAAAGCTAATTTTGTAAGCTCAGCCTGACTAGGAAGATAAATCAAGAAAAACTGTTGAGCTTCATGCAGAATAGTTTTCTCCTCTTCTGCCCATTACTAATCCAGCAAGCTATCTATAATTTTTACCTGTAAACTATCAGTTATTTTAAAAAATAAGCTATCCAAATATGATAACTTCTTTGTCAGAACTTTCAGCCTACTTCAGTACTAAAATAATGCAAACTATACTCTTTGTTCTCTGGAGTAACACTCATCTCCTGACTGTGCCAAACAATTAGAAGTAAAACAAAAAGGAAACAATTTAAATTAAAAATAATTTTCTGTCCTGAATTCCTTCTACACCCAAAACCCAGGGACAATCCACAGAGGAGATATCTTTTGATAGTTAAGAAACAGTTGTATTTTGCGTTTCTTACCTGGACCTTGTGCATGTCTGACACACTCAGAGGAATGTCGCAAGAATTCTTAGGTAAGATTACATGCCTGTGACATACATGTCTGTATCTAAGCTAATTCTACAAAATCCCTTCTTAGGCATTAGAGAGAAGAACACACTACTTGAGTTCAGCTCACCTGCCTTGTAGGATCAGATATGATATTATTCCTTAATGACTACATAAAAAAAGTCAAAATATGCAATTGGGTTTTTTTAGAACATGAATTAGGAGAAAAGAATATGTAGAGGAAAAGGTTTGAATGAATAAAACCTTGGACAGAATACTGCTGTTAAAAGGCATGCTAATTTCTTATAGCTTTGCTTCTTTCAATTGTCTTTTATTTTCACCAAAATAGCATTATGCCTGTGTCTAATAGATTTTACAGTGTTGTTTGAGTAGGTTATGTGATAAATCTTAGTCTTAGAAACACACATGGCACAAAGGAAAATCAGATCAAATGACTTGCTTTGCTAGGATTTCCAGGTCTGAGAACTGAAATCAGTAACTGCTCTCATGACTCTGGTTCTTGATGCAGGAAATGAGCTGCACTGTGGAGCGATGCTAAACAGACTGTTAAATTGCATACATAAGGTGAAGCATAGATGTGTCACCTCGGGTTTGTCTGCATGAAGTTATATTAATTTTGCCTTTAACTAAGGTTCATCTTGTGCTGTCAGAGCCTAAGGCACAGTCTAGAAACTGGGAGGAATTGCTTCTGTCATTGGACTGTGTGGGTGATATTGCTTTACACCTCCTACCTGGCAGCCTGCCAGATGCCTATGTCTCAGCCAAGGGTGTACTTCTTCTTGGTCCATCTAATGTTCCTGAGCAGAGGCTACCAGCTAGTGTTAACTTCCCAGTTAGTAATGAAACATCTCATTTTTGCACTGGGCAAAACTCATAAATTATTTATGACATGTTATTTATCACATATCTGAAATATTTCCTTATTTATTTAATTGATGTAAACACAGACAGATATAAATCCGCTAAGTGCAAGCCTGTAACTCTACATGCTGTCTGTGTCTCAACATTCAAAAATATTTACCCTCGGTTCAGTGTCCACTAAGTTTTCTAGTTGAGGAAAGGGAAAAGCAGACAGTGAAATTTGATCTGTTGGCTGGCAATAAACTTCTTTCTCTCAGTCCACTGACTGTTACCTGCTGCTCATGTGAGCACCAGTAGTACAGCTGTGAGCAGACTGAGGAATATAAAGAATGATTACAGAGCTCTGGGAGTGGCAGTGAGGGAATTTGGAGCACAGGTTATTTTTTCCTCAATCCTCCCAAAGAGAAAGGGTTTGAAAAGGCCAGTGAAATCTGTAGAATTAACAAGCAGTTACAGACCTGGAGCCACAACTAGGATTTTTCTACTTAGACCATGCCACTCACTTTGAAAAATGTGGTCTTCTGGGAGCTGATAGGGTCCATCTGTCAGAGAAAAAGAACATTTTTGGTCAAAAGCTTGTCAAGATGGTGGAGAAGACTTTAAACTAAAGTGGCCAGGGAAGGACAATCTGTCCTACTCCTCAATCTGTCCTGCTCCTAACAGCTGGATGCCAGGGCCAGCAATTGATGCATAGAGGTTGCAGACAGAGGTCACAGGTCAGCAGAAAAGCACCTGAAGAGCAGTACAAAGGAATTACAGCCATTAAGTCAGCTTCACTGGGGCCTCAATTTAAACATCTCTATGCAAAGCACATAGCAAAACCCAGAAATTAGAGATGTGCATGCCTGCAGGGCTTTAATCTTATTAATGTCATGGAGACATGGTGAGACTGTTCCTATGACTAGATTGTTAGAATGGAAGGATACAAGGAAGGATAGGCAACAGAGACGAGGAGGTGGTGTTGCCCTCTGTGTCCAGAGGAGGCCACAAAGATGATCAGAGAGCTGGAGCACCTCTCGTATGAAGACAGGCTGAGAAAGCTGTGGTTACTCACTCTGGAGAAGAGAAGGCTCTGGGATGACCTCACTACAGCCTTCCAGCACCTGAAAGGGCCTACAAGAGAGCTGGGGAAGGACTTTTGACAAGGGTCTGTAGTAATAGGCAAGAAGAAATGACTTGAAGTTGAAAGAGGGGGAGTTTATATTAGAAATTGTTAGAACAAGTTCTTCACTATGAGTGTGTTGAGGCACTGGAACAGGTTACCCAGAGAAGTTATGGATGCCCCATCCCTGGAACTGTTCAAGGCCAGGCTGGATGGGGCTTTGACCAACCTGGTCTAGTGGAAGGTGTCCCTGTCCATGACAGGATGGCTGGAATAGCTAATTTATAAGGTCCTATGCTTCTATGACTCATTAAAGAGAATTGTGATAGGTTAAAACAAAAAAGTATCCAAACATTTTTTAGTGAAGGCTTACCTTCAAAAGAACTAGTCTTTGATTAGATCAAGTGATTATCTTTTGAGCATTGAAATATTCCAAGCTGAGGGAGTGCTAGTAGAGCCTGTGTTCTTGTTTATATAATGTTATTTTCTCTTTGTCATGCAGAAGATTTTCTGTGCTTGTGAACGTGACTGACTTAACTTCCAATATAGGATGTGAAGAGACTGAAGACAGAATTCTGCAGTTTATGGAAACAGAAAAAAAGATTGAAGGAGCCCACTGAAAGTTGTACAGTGGGAAATCAAGCTCTGATCTGCTTTCCAGAGCTCCAGAGCTCTGAAGTTTTAGATCAGGGGGCTCTAGGTAATGGCCTCCAGGGGTGCCTTGGACTGAGTCCAGCCTCCTACTACTCACTTCGAAATAGATGATGGTGCTTGATTTGTGTGGAGGTTTGGTGTCTTGGAGAGTGGAACCCTTCATTTTCAACATTATACTTCTTTATCTGTCTTTTCTCCAAAGCCAATATATATACGAGAATACATGCACAATAGCAGAATCCCTTCCCTCCAAAAAAAAAATGGCAAATGTTAAAAGATAAGAAATTACTTCCCCAAATAATGCAGCAAATGCAATTTCTAATTTTGATTGCATTAAGAATATCTGTGTATTCATTTATGAGACCAAAAACAGGAGAAAAATAAGAGCAAATAAAAAGGATAATTTTTAGATATAAATTTGTGGGTAGATTGGTTTGGGATTTTATACATAAAGCCTGATTTTACCTTTTGTGGCAATAAAAGAATTTGTAAGTAACCTAGAAATCATTTAACACAGTAGTCTAACAAGAACTGAGACAGATACAGAAAAATAATAGTTTCAAATAATAAATCTCTAAGATTTCAGAATAAGAATGAAGTTTCAAAATCTCTGAGGTTACTTTTGACCAGTAATGTCATCAAGCCCAGGCTTGCCAGTTCTTTCAGATAATTATAACATTCTACAGTTCTCAATTTAAAAGACCAATTTCTGATTGCATATTGACAGTTCTTCTTATCCCTGACAATAATTCTACCTGGTAAATGCTTTCATTCAGTACTAAATCAGATGCAAGGTTCCCATTCTTCTTGTGCCTGCAACTCCATGCTTGATGAAAATCACCTTTGTTATTCTGGAATGCTTCATTTTACTAAAAAATATCTTTATACTTTAGTATTTCAGAGCTGGGCCTCTAAATCTGGAAGTTGATGTTCTTACATTATTAAAACTGCTTAATATATGGCTTTTTTTCTTTGCTCTTCATATAAGAGAAACACTTAACTCTCTCTGCAAGCATATTTTGTTTTCTGCTCTCCTTTCAGTAACTGCCAATTGCAGATGTTAACGTCCAGATTCTTATACAAAGAGAATGTAATTGCCTTTATTACAATATTATAGACAATTCTTCTAAGTCAGTAAACATAAAAAACCAGCTCTCATTCATTGGAACTGAATAAATCTTAAAATTACTTTTATACATCTTTTTATTTGTTAAAATCAAAAGGCTGCTAGAGGATACTGAGGTTCTGCCTAAGGATGTTTAGATTAACAGTACAAGCAGTACAAGCAATGTAACAAGCATATTCAATTATGAGGTTAGATTAGCTCTCCTTGACAGAGGAAAATTAGTAGTAGGCCCAAAAGAAACTACGATGAGCAATCCAAACTAGGCATATTTTCAAGCAGATCATGCTTGCATATGAAGGGGAACAAAAAAGTAAGCCATCAGTTTTCTGTGGTCTTAAATTAACCTGCATTTGGAAACAAAACTGAATAAACAAGTTCCCAAGAATTCAAAAATCTCAGTAACCATTTTTAACAGAAAGGTTAAACAACCACTAAAAATTGTACTATAAATTTACCATGACTCAAAATCCTTTGAATCCTTTGAAAATCTACCCAAGTAAGTAAGAATCTACCCAACATTCACTATCAGCCATTGGGTCTGGTCTTCTAAGCTATAAATCAGGGGAGATTAATTAACTACTTAATTACAATACGATAAACTACACAGATTTTGGGGTGAATTTTGCTGAATGGATATTAATGTCATGTTTTACAGTCCATACATCATTCTGGACCCTTGTTTCTGAACTGCCTCCAATTTTTTTTTCATTACTCTTTTTAAACCATTTGCAAAATGTTCTTAGTACCACTAAAAATAAATGGAAAAAATAACTGATCCATGCCTAATTAATATTTCCCTTGTTCAGGTATCCAAGGACTGTAACAGTCTTTTTGGTAATGGTATCACACTAGAATCTATATTCCAATAATCACATTCATGACTATACATTACATATAATTAAAGTGAGCATCTGAAAGGCAAACTTATACAAATATGAACTAGAAAAAAAAATCCATATATATTTATATTTTGTTTTACTAAGTAGTTATATCCTTAATGTGAGGAGACTTATGAGTATTATGTTGACCTAATCATTCTTGTTATGTCATTGAAAACAAAAAGTAATATCAAAGAAGCTGAGCAAGCTATGTTGTCTGGCATAAATTATATTAAACTTTTTCAGAATAATAAACTAACATTATCACCCTGGATTAGAAAGTATTACCTCTTCCCTTAAAAATTTTGTTTGATAAATTATGCTTAGGTTATATTTCTAAAATAGCGTATGCCAGCATTAAAACTGGCAGTAAGTAAACATTAAAGTCATTCAACATTTACTCCAGTAAGACAAAAAAAGGCTGAGAAAGACTTCTTATGAAGGGAACTCTCAGTTTCATCTAAAACAGTGTTAACAGTATTTAGCAAATATCTTGGATAGAAACCCAGGAGTGAACAATAGAAGAAAGAGAGAAATTCAATAACAGAATCATAGAGCTGGGGAAAAAATAATTGGGAGAAAAAAATCCAAATATACTCTGAACATATGTTGATTTTGCTTGTAGCGTAGTATATAATCAGATGGGAACTCTATGTCATAAGGCAACTAGTGATAGTATCTTGTTTAATTGACCTTTTTTCACAAAGACGCCCAAAGAAGTTTATGCTTTGAGTATGTTATTGCTGCTGTTACTTATGATCCTACTTCAGACTTTTGGAATTGTATTTCTGAGACCAAATACTGAAGAGACAAAGACAAATGAAATTCTTTGAAGAGGAATCCCCTAGCTCAGAATTTCCTGATGAGAGATCATTAAATAAAAAGGTGTTTATGCAACATCAAGGTGATACACAAAACTAAGGGAAAAAATGAGAAAATGCCATAGTGCATTCTTATTTCCTTCTTCTTATTATTATTCAGGCACTTAACACTGAGACTCTTCTTCTGTTGGTTGGAACAGCGACAGTGACTTCAGTCAGCCTTCCAGGTCTCTCTCTGGAGACGAAAGGAAGGAAGGAATGTTTTGGCATCCTTACACATTTGTTTATAACTTGCACTTCATTCTAATCCTGTTCGTGTGCTTACTTCAAATATGATGAATTCTGGTAGTAACTGTGGTTGGAAAGGGCGTTAGAAATCACTCCTTCTTTAGTATACAGACTTCGGGTGGTGGAGAATATAAAGCAGCCTGTGTGATCTTATTCCTATATAAATTTACCTTCTCTTCATTGATTTTAAGATTTATGTGTGCAATAGATTTGAAAATCCTTTAATACTCAATATCAACATCAAATATTGCACAAAATCATGAATATTTTGATGCTTAAGTGTACAGCTAAGACTGACTAAAAAATGAAGGATTTAAAAAGTATATCAATGTTTAAGGCTGTTTTGATTCAAATACAGAAATCAGATTCTTCAATTGCCAAAACAGACATCCATTAAAATTATTTTTTTTAGGAGCATCCATGCCACCCATTTAAGTTACTGTTTTGTAGATACTTTATTGTCAGGAAAAATGAATGACAGATATAGAGGAGTATTCAAAGAATAACTTGTAATACCCACTCTTATCACCTTTTTTTTTTTTTAAACTCCGATGGACTGTAAAAGGGACTGAGCCATTTTTGCACACTGAAATAGGTTCCTACATATAAGTGACACAAATATTCTTCCTTCTTCTTGCTTTTATTTTGTTAATTATGGAATAGAGTTCTCATAGGCAGAAAAAACCCTTCTGAAGCTCCAAATTGATACTGAAGCCAAATAGATCATGTATATGGCATTCTGCAAGCCTTGACCATATGTTACCTTCCACTGTAGATTTTAAAGGGATTCAAAAAGGATTGTAGTATATTTATTTTTTAATTCTTAACTGAACTAGCTGTTATAAAATCAGGATTACAAGCACACACAGTTCTCTGGAATCTGTACAGCTTCAGAATTTACAGGCTCAAGAAAAATATATCTAGGAGTATGAGTGGGCTCCCGGGAAATGGATGACCTGACAGAGATGCTAAGAAAGTGAGATCAAGAATTTTTTTTATGAAAAGAGATCCCTGATTTTAGTGTCTTCAATATATTGAGCTCAAATTTTTAGCCAAGTTTTTTAGAATAGCTTAAAGTCCTTTGCATAGATTACTTGGATAACACCAACAGAACATTTTCTGAAGAAGCAAAAATTTCCCAGAAAATGTGCAGTTGAAGGGGTTTTTGTATCCTAAGAGAAAGATGGCCAGCTGACTAATGAATAGCACCTCCATGAAATCAATATGCTGGTGGGTTTTGGGTAAGTAAGGAATTTGTGTAATAAGTTTCAAATAGAACTCCTCCAAGAAATTTTCACATGAGGTGCTGCTATAAAATTTATTCTGCTTTGTAAGGATCCTTATGCAGAAAATTATGAAGGAGTGAAGGTAGGTGTGCTGTCGCATTAGCATTCTCTTCATAAAAACAGTGGTAGACTGCTAAATGCTTCTGTGTACTGTAGAAGATCCTAAGGAAGATTCAACATGAAATCAATTTATGTCAACAACATATAGCTTCTGACATCTGCTAAATTCTCTTCTTGAGTCTGAACACCAGTGCATGTGAACTTTGCACTGATTTGAACTTGGAGATCAGCCCCAGAAAAGTAAAACCTCTTTTTATTTGTTTTTTGCCTGGTTTATTTTATAGTCATTGCTGTCTCAGCAGATTAGATCTTGGCAGCTGTCTTCATGAAGAGATGAGATTGTGTATGCTAGTGATGAAATGAGTGTTTAACCAGAGAGAAAGTGAGAGACAGAGGAAAGCACTGGCAGATTTACAATGTTACTATTATAGAGGTTTTTGAAGTGTGGAGGTGGTTGTTTTTTGGAGTGGTTTTTGTTTGTTTGTTTGGGTTTTGTTATTGTTGTTGTGTTGTTTTGGGATTTTTTGGATCTTGTAGTAGAGTATGAGTGGGTGGGAAGAACTGTGCAACCAATTCTCTGTAAGTGTAGACTGGGATTTAAATCTGATTTTCCTGACATCCAAATAAACTGTTCTGGTAGGATAAATAGCAAAGGAATGTGATGACTCACTCAGTTCATAAGATTTTGAGGAGGAATAATGAAGAACTTCCTTCTTTGTGTGCCTTTCCGTTTTCCACTTCACACATTAAAATTAGAATAATCATGCCCTACCTGCCTTCCAGGAGGAAACCCAAAGATATATCCATTACAATGTCAGTCAGAAATAGAACAAAGTAACTGTGAAAATCTGCTACCTTTATTCCTGCATTTTCTAAGTTGGCCATTGTTTCCTGACACTATACAGTTAAAGGATTCTTTTAAAGATAGCACATAAAAAGGAGCATAATGACATTAAATTTGCCATTATTCCCAGCACTGTAAAATTTAGGAAGATTTTATGTACATATTTCAGAGAATGTACAAAAAGTTGATTGGGTGGCAAGATAACTAGGAGAAATGGAATAGATATTGTTGTAGAGACCAATGGAATAATAAGGAGTCTCTATTGTAAACCAGAGTAGTCAATACCTCTGTCATAGCATCCTACTGAACCGGTTTAATAAGGCCTCTACAAGCAGAGCTACACAGCAGATACTACAGAATTGGAGGTGATTACTTTTTTTGAATTCTTGCAAAAGTCTTGGGTTGTTTCTAGCAGTTTATGATGCCATGATGACAAGAATGTTTCAAATAGCAGGATAAATTCAGAGAGAAGGAAAGTGTGAGCCTGAAACCACTGATATATTTATACTGAATTAATTTGAAATGTCTTTTTGTGTTAATTTTACTCATACTGCTGAAAATTAAAAACTGAAAATTGACTTTAGTGTTCTGAATCTCAAGAGTGCTTATGTGGGTTTCCAAACCAGAACTTATTCTGATAAATAATGCTAGATTCAAAAAACCTTGATCTATAAATCTTGACTTTTTTCCTAAAATATTACGATATTTGCATACATATCTGTTGTCCTTAGATAACATCTTGTCTCATAACAATCCGTCACATAAATTCTACAGTTAACAGGTTCAAAAGCAGAGTGCCAGTAACATTTTATTAGGTACAGATGGAAGGATATGATGAATCATTCACAGGTATCAAACTGTTGTAAAGATCACATGCTATCATTTCAGCAATCTAGTTATAATGCATTGACCCTTAATATGCCAGACATAACAAATAATTGCTTTTATGAATGATTATTTAGCAGGTTGTTTATAACATAATTTTCAATTGTGACAGCTTGGGGAAACAATAAAATGTTGCTGCATAATCTGTTCTCTGCCTCACAGGTATTTCCTGGTAGAAATGATCATGAGAAATGTGAAGTTTTTGAAATTATGTTATATGCAGGAAGCAGGAAGGCCCTTTAATTATGCCCTTAAGTACAGAATATTTGCTTAATTGCTTAGTAGCCCTTGTATCCTGAAAATTTAATTAAGTGATGATTAACTATTCATTATAATATTTTCCTGTTATTATTCAGTACAAGCTGCACATTAACTTTTAAAGTCTTTATCATGTTAGGAATTAAGCAACTCCAATTCTCATCAACTGCACAGAATGACTGTGATACTACAATAACTTATCTATTTCCCTTTTTCAATTAATAATACCTGATTCATCAGGCAAATGAGAATTGCCCATGGAAAAAGTCTGGCATTTTAAGCAGTGGCAGCTAATCCTGTTTCCTGCAGCAGGCCTCTGTTCTGTTAGGCAACGTGCTCAGTTTCCTTGGCCCAACTAATTCAGTCTGGAAAGCTGTGATATGATACAAGCTGTTCAAGATGGGGCTCCAGAAGAGATTATGTGGAGTTTAGAGCCCCTTAACCTCCATCGGAATGTGAATCTCTAAGCTGAAAAACCAGAGGAAAAGGTGGCTTTTTTAAAATACAATTAATTTTTGGGGTTCCACTAATTGCGACATTGGAATCCCAGCTAGTTACTCACCTCTATCCTGACGTAATCCCAACTGACTTCTCACTTCTCTGGAGAACATGTGGGCCATGAAGAAAAGTGCCATGGTGAGGGAAGCCCTCCACATCTCCCTTTGAATTTGTGCTGCTTACTACTGTGAACTCCAGGAGGAACTCAAGGGCAGTGACCAGTAGACCTTTGCCTGGCACGAGGAGATGAGCTGTGCAGATCTGAGATACAAGAAGATTGTGACATTATTTCATCTTTGTAGCAAAGCTTAGCATATTTGGTTCCTTGCTTTTCTTGTTCCCACTAGATAAACTTCAGATCTTGTTTCAGATGCCACTCTTGCTTTCTACCCCGAGTCATAATTGCCTTTTGGGGCATTGAAAGGATTCCCCTCTTGGAATAATTTTAAAATGTAGCAGAGGTGAGGTAAGTTCTGCCCCATGCACTTCCTAAGCACTGTGTAAAGCATTACTTTGTTTAGCTGATTTGCAGGAATGAGAGGAAAAAGAGAAAGTAGAACATAGGTGTGCGTGGCTGCTCAGCTGCTGCATTACTTTCAGTGATGGTGGTATGTGTCAGCTGTTTCTAGAACTAATCAACTGAATTTCTGGCGGTCAAAATATTGGAAAGTTGAGGAGTTTATAAGGATAGTCAGTAAGAAAACACAATTTTTCAGTAATCCTTTAAATAATTTTTTGTACTAATCTTAACTGTATCTCTACCCATATTTTCAAGTTATTGGGTACTCCTGAAACTTTCTGGTATTAAACAACTTCTGAAGATATGACTTTTCACTTTAGTGCTACTACACTACCATATTCTGAATATAACAATTTGCATACATGTTGAACCCAGAAATGCCTCAATCATGGTCTAAAAAGGGGAAGCAGTGGAAACCAGTTTATTCAGAAGCTCTGCCATGAACTGATGAAGGAAGAGATTTTGTTTTCAGAAACCCCTACAAAAGTTCTCATTTTTCATTCTTATTTTTACGTGTATTATTAACAGTACCACATGAAGCCACAGGGTGCCTGATCCAAAATTACTGGGTGGCTTCTTTGGGGAAATTTTATATATGTCTCTTAAAATAATTTTGAATGACAACTTTATTAGCTAGAATTAACACATTAGAAAATTATCTTATATATCATTTTATGATTGGTAGTATCAATCATGGAGATTGATATATATATAGTAGACTATGAATATTTCTAGCTGGTACATTAAGTATACTTGGAAAATTTTTATTTAATCTTTTGATATGAATATTTATATTTTTATAATTAAAACTATGAAATGTTAGTATTTTAAAGTACCTTAAAATTTAATAAAATTAATATCATAAGCATATTCTGACAGAGGGAAAAGTAGATACATTTCACACTTTTGGATCTGCCTCCAGTCAGGCCTGCCTAAGGGCAAGTCTACATTCATCCTTATTTCTGCATTTTGCTGTAACATTTGCTTATAAAGAAGAGCATCATTATGAGTTTGAGTTTGATTAATACTATATAAAAAAGCCCATAATGTTTTAAGCCCAGCAGTGGGTTTTAATCTGAGTATTTAACAGTGATGACACTTATATAAGAGAGAACTTATAACTTGTTTTTCTAGCAGGGCTTTTTTTCAGAGGTGACCAGTCAAGCATACTGTTAGATTTTCTTTTCTTTTTAGACTTCTACAGCCCACAATTTTTCTACATGAATGTTTTAAGTGTCTCCTTTAAATGATTGGGACACAATTCTCTAGACATTTACTAGTCATTTGATGATGATAATCTCTATGCCAGTAGCTAAAACACCAATGGTTTAAATCACAAGATGGGGCAAATTCAGTGTGCACTTGTACAAAGGAAATCCTCCTATTAAAAGTGCTATGCCTATTACAAAAATTTTAGTGCTAAACTCACTGAAATATAGTTCACCAGAGCTCATGTGTATTTTCAAGTGATATCTAAGCATGAAAATATTTCTAAGGAACTTCACAATAGAAAAATTTATTCAAATGCTGCCTAAACTCAGGTCTGGTAGTGGTTAAACCTGTAATGAGCTCTTTCTTATGATTGCTTCTCTGTCCTACAAAATTTAACAAATCCCTGCACTAAAGAAGGTTTTGCTTTGCGTGGGTGTTTGTGTGGGTATGTTCCATGCAAAACAAAAACTAACAGGAACCTATTACCAGGTTTTCTTGATGCTCTAGCCAAAGTGATATCGAAATGTCCAATTACTTTTTACTAGTATGCGACCTCTAGAGTGCCGAAATGCACTATTTTCAATGCTTTTAGGAATGCAACCAGGCACAACACAATTGATGAAGTTTTAATTTCATATGGATGGCAATTATCCATAAGCCTTTACATAACAAAACTAATAACATTATAGCTGGACATTTGGTTAACTCTTGTAGAAAACATGATGTTTATTTTATCATCCTAAGGTTAAGAGTTACTTAAAGAGGAAATATTCTGATATGAACTGAAGCATAATCTGCATTTTCTTATTCTTCAGACTTGTGAGAAAATAATCAAAACTGAAAACACTTTTATGTACTTTCATTGTTTGCCTATAGAAACTCCAAGGTTGCATGCAATTTTCCTGTCTAAGATGCTTTAGCTGGAACTGATCCTAGATTGTAATTCCCAGCCCACTGACTTGTGTTCCTGGATAGGAATATGTTTTCCATATTTTCAGGAGTTCCAAGCTGAAACAGCTTGAGGCTGATTTTATGTCTCCTGAGGAAAAGAAAAAGAAAAAAAAAACCAAAAAAAGCTATAGACTGGTCTTTCAGTCCTTGTTAAAAAAAAAAAAAAAAAGGTAGTGACTGTTTTTTTTAATAATCTGAAGTAATAACACCATAATGTTTTATCCTAGGAATGGATTACTTTGTATTTGATTTGCTCCCGTTTTGAAGAATCTATCCTCCATTGACTTTGTTATTTAGAGATTTTCTTATCAGAGCTCTTTCTTGCCTTCTAAGCTTTGAAAGAGATCACATAATCCTGAATTCAAAGCTGTTTTCTAGTTTCAGTCAGAAAACTGGGCAGACTTGACTTTTTAAATTTGTTCTTCAGTTACTGGAAAACATTTTTTCAGAAGCCTAATGATCCTTTATGTGCCTGTGAGAGACTTGTATCTGTGTAGGAAAGGAGGTTAATGTCATAAGTGAAAAGTATTTTCAAATTGTTTTAATTAGTCTACATTTTTGTCTCTCAGAGAAATTAAAAGCCAGAATAAACTGGCCTGGGCATTTCTAGGATTAGAGACTCTCAGGCATGTATCATTTTGGTTCAGGTTTCCAGGCATATACTGTATATCTCAAAGCGAGCTTTAGTACAGAAAGTGTTTTCTTAAAACACCTGTTGTGCCCATCAACTACTGAGATGTAACAGGACCACATTTTAAAGTTTTCTCTGTTAGCAGAGTAAAGTATGTTGATTACATAAAGTTTAATTTGAAAGAAGATCAATTTACTTGAATTAATTAATATGTAGCTGAATTTTAGGCCTCTAACAAGTTGAACATTCAACAGAATGTTTTTTGTTTTGAACGACTCCTGACCTACCAGAAGCAAAGAAGCCCACCTTAAAAATCTGAAAAAAGCCAGAGCTACAGTATCAGTGCTTCTTTTTATAGCTCTGTGTATAGAATTTTAAGAAATAAATCCAGAGGAAGCTTTCATGTGCTTGATGTGTTTTATATTTTTATGATTCTAATGCACATATTTTTGATAATACATTATTTTCATTTTATGTCCTAAAAGTTTTATGTTCTAAAGTTCATTTACTTACATAATCAGCATAGAAATGTTTCCCAAAATAAACAGAAGTGATATGGTTTCCAAGATTTGAGGGAGTAGGGATTTAAGTTTTCATTTTGTGTTATTACCAAAACAAATTTATTTAGGCATCACTTATTTTGGGTTTTTTGGCCTGTAGTTTTTACTTTCAGCAGTACAAAAAAAAGAGTTTGCACTACTACAGTATTTCAAGAGTGGCAGATGAAAAGAGAATAACTACTAAGAAACCACTTAAAATTCTTTTTAGTAGGAATTCTAGTGTTCAAATATTTCAGTTTTATAAAGGGAACTAAATCATGAAATCATTTCTATATCAAAAGAACATGTTTTGTGTACAGTGTCCTCTTGATCACACAGACACTAAAATGCAGTTGTACAGTGCAAAAATCTTCATATACTAATTATGCTTATCGGGATTTGAGAAGGTTAATTTAATCAGATGGAAATGGGTGTGTTAGACTAGATTTGAAGCAACTAATAAAACATAATTGACAGCTTTCCAAATGCTGCTTTAGAAAGGCAGAGGAAATGCATTGCTTGACCTTGATGACTGCTCAGATTTTCAAGGTGCTACTTTGGAGTACAATCACTGGAGGCCCACAGGTTAGGAGCTGCAAACAGTTGCAAATGCAGCTACAAAATTGAGACCATTACTGCGATGGTAAGTGCAAATGGAAAGTGATTTTTTAGGTGAAACGTTTAGGTGAGCTACTACACTGTGATTTTAGTAAGACTAGTGTCCTATTTTGTGTAGTTAGGAATGCTGCCTAAGGAAAATGTATGATTATGGGTTTTGATTATGGGTTTTCCTCCTTTAATGTTGACTCAGTTTCCCCAGGGAAGGTTTCTGCTGTTCTGAGCTACTCAGCCCAGTGTAACATCAATGCATCTTAATAATAGACATGGATTCACAAGCAAATCAATAAAAACCAGCTTACAGTGTGGGGCTTACAGAAAAGAAATGCATTTTCATGACTCAAGAATGCATTTTATAATAGTTGCTTTTGAACCAGATGAGGATATGTCTTCAGAACAATCTTAGGTTTAAGCATAGGAGTATACATTGTCCAAAGGATGCTATCATAAGAGCTCGAAGAGAAAAAAGTGTCTGAACTTTACAAGCCTGTGTGAGATTCAATGAAAAATAATTTACCTCAATGATAAGATATTAATAAATATTAATAAGTGATAAATTAATAATTGTATCTCAGTTTGTGTTTAGATCATTACTAATGATTTAAGTGATGTTTGTCTCCTCAGTATGCACTGAATTTCTATGTAAAGGCTGATTTGTTCTGGGAATGACTTAGCTGGGAAAAGTTGTTCCTTGCAGCAGCTTTCCAGCTTTCAAAGCCACTCTAGATTATCTCGCTGTATTGACTGCTAGCACAGCTCAGAGGATAGCGTGACAGCTCCTGAGCTGTTACAAATCATATTCTGGTGAATTAAGGAAAACTGAAACTGAGGGTTTATTTAGGTCAGAAAGTAAACAAATTGGTTTAAGAGTCACTATAAATTGTTTAAGATGCACCGAGAAATCTGACTTTCAGTAAGCATCTAGAACAAAGTATGCTCTAAGTGGGAGACACTGCAATTACCATAGCAAAACTTTACTTACTTATGATTTTCTCTATAGATTTTCCCTATAGAACTGTATGAATATAATTACAAGCACTCAGTATTCCTGGGATTTTGTAATTCAATTTTTAAAAGAGATTAAAAACCCCAAACTGTTACACATATTTTATGATGGACAAAAATCTCTGTGAGACCACCATATTTATTTTCTTCCTTTTTATTTTGGCTTGTTTAAAACTAAAAAGCAAAAATTGAAATATCTCTGATAGAGCTAAATGATAAGAGAAATGTGGGACTTTTGAACATCATTCCTTTAATAAAAATCCTACTCTGTCTCCTAGCTAAATTATATGTTTATATATTTATATATATGTAAATTATAAGTTATATATGAACAAGACAAAACCAAACAGAACAAAACCTACCAAAGAAAGATGAATGCATAGCTTCTTGATAAACCAGATCTAAGAGTTTTTAAAAATACAAAATAATTTGTCATTCGAACAGTTTAGGATTAAGTTGCTGGGTCAAAATGGCATTCATTCTAAACCATATGATTTTGGCTTTTTGAATTTTCTACTTAATTTAATCTTTTTTTCCAAATGTATTGTTTGCTTGGATGACAGAACTGATTTTTTAAGCTAAATTTATTTGCAAATTTGGCACAAAATTAGGATTTTTTAAATGTCCTGAAGTACCACATTTTTACACTATTTTTCAAGGGCAAGTTATTTATTCAGATCTAATGATAAATCTGCACTTCAGTACTGAAATTGAAAGATATTCCTACTTGAGGAATTAAATATGATGTCTTTATTGTTTCACTAGCTAGTAATGTAGTTCTGTATCGAGGTCACAGGAAGATTATGCATCCTAATACTTTAAATGTGCAAGGATTTAATGATCTGAAGAATTTAGTCTTGGAGACTCCTTTTATTTATGTGCAAATTCAAGATCACTTAAGTCTAAAGCCAGCTGAAAAGAAAATCTTTATAGCTAGAAAAATCTAAAAAAGTGTGCTGTAGAAATACCTCTTATTTAAGTAGCTACGAGTTGTCTAAACTCTTAAAAGGAAAAGATGTTGTTTTTTCTGTCACATAAAGAAAAGCCACAAAGCTATTTTAACTAATATGTTTTGAGAAAGGAACAGTGAGGTCTTGATATACTTTCTTTAGTGTAAAGTGCTGTTAAATTGTGAATGTCAGATAATGCAGGTTGAATATTGTGTAGAAAAAAAAAATGAAAGTGAACACAATTTCATTCATCATCGTAATCTCATGCTTCCAGGAATAAAGAGATCAAGAGGTCTTGGATCAAGAAATAATATTTTGTCTCTTCATCTAGATTACACAGTGGGGGACACTGAAAAATCCTAAGTAGAATTACTGTGAATAGCATGTTGCTACTAGTTAAGAAGGATGCCTGATTACAGTCCAGAGCAAGAGGTATCCAACCTCTGTGTATGTGGTTCCAATGGCTCCCACAGAGAATTCAAAGGTGAGACAAGCTTAGTTAGGTTCAAAAGAACTCACTGGTGTTTCCATTTGGCTATACCACTCACTGTATATCCATATTTCTACTTTAGCTTTTGGAGACTACTCATGTTTCTGACTGGAAATATATATATGACAGTAGGATCACGGAGACTTTGCAAAGAGCAGGAGCTGAGCTCTGACATAGGAACATGGAATTCAAGTCAGCTCCTCCAGTGTCAGCAGCACTAAACTCCTGGAAAAGAGCTGCCAGAACTTTACAGCCTTTGTCATCATCACCAGTCTAACACACTAATGGATCTGGCTCAGAGAACAGACTGCTTGCTGCCTTGAAAAGCTTTGGGTTTTTTCCAAATATCTGTCAAAAGATTGATGTCTAGGAATATTCTGTAGAAGATGTACAGTAGTGCTGCACATAGTAGAGTGTCTCTGGAGGCTGCTAAAAGAGCTCATTATGACCCCTGCTATACAGAGCCATTTCAAAGCTTGATCAATCTCTCAAAGCATGCCAAAATAGCTTGAAGTTGTTCTTTATTCAACTGTCCTAGAAATCTAAATCAAAATATACTGATAAAATGGAACTCTTAAACAGAAATACTTTGTTTTATTTGGGAAAATGAGTCAGGTGGAGAATATTACCTCCAATGATGTCAGCAGCAGTAAGACCAGAAAGAGTATCTGTATGATTGAGTATATAAATGCTGCTTTGAAGTTCACTGCATATTTATGCATTCTTTTGCTTGGTTCTTGTCTGTTATGTCCTGCAATGAACATATGAACTCTATAAGTTATTGCTGGGACGGGATCACTGAGTGAAAACAATCTGAGAAGCTGCAAAATAGCTATCAGAACACTCTTATAAGTTAATATTATCTTTCCCTTATCCAAGAAACTCTAATGAATTAATGAATTTATAAAGGTTCCTTTCTATATCAGTAACTGCAAAAAAAAATTAAGAGCAAGAAAGGTAGCTTTATAGAAATGCATTATATGGAGTAAACTCCTGACCTTCAAGCAAAGCATGAGACTGAACTGAGTGAAAAAAGTAACAGTGAATTTCAGGAAGACATCAGTCAAAAATGGATTGTCCATTAGCTATAACTTTTAAAGCTCTGCTGCACCCAACTTGAAGAAAATTGTTAATAATGAAAAAGAAAAAAAAATCATCAGGGGGTGGTTTTGTCAGTTTTAGTCCTAATTGTAACAACCTCTATCTTGAAAGTGATGCTTTGCATGATTGGTTCCATTATGTCTGGTACTGAGAGTCTGAATACTTTCATCTGCATAATGCTGTGATGGAGTATAATTAGAAAAATGCTATTTTGAGTCTGAAGAATCTTTCTGTTGCCCTACCCATCTCAAAATTATTGTCTCATTAAAGAACTGAAAATTCTATTGTATCATCAGCAGTTCAACTTTTGTTATATTTGACCAAGTGAGCTAAAGCATAGTGAAATAAAGTAGCATAATGAAACACTTACCTGAACACTCTTTTAATATAGCCATACCAGATGTAGCCTCCTGAACAGTTCAGAGAGAGTATTTGCAGTTATAAAATCACTGTGGCTCAAGTCTTTGCTGTATGTATACATCCCCAAGGACCTTACAAGAATCATTTTTTGCTGGTATTTTCTACTCTGTAGTTATTATTAGCCATTATTTACCTATTTCATGTGTCTGATCCTGGTTATGTGATTTTGCTGTGATGAATAAGTGAGTTCCCAGTTCATTCATAACATGAGCTGCTATATTCTGCCCTAAGGGTTAGGGAACACTTAGAATTTCACTTCCTTGGCCCCTGTGCCTGAAAGGATATCTATGCTATAGCTTATATGGTGAATAAAGACACAAACACCTGCAAACAACTGAACTCAAATGAGGGTGTTGCTCTTGAAATATTACATAGATATAATTACATCATCTTTCTAGAGCTAACACTTTTGATAACCTTCTTGGGAAAATAAGGATCAGATGTCCTTATCTGATTACAGTAAATAACCTACAGGCATCCCAGTTAAGCAAATTACCATCCCAATTAAGCTGCAGTTCTTGCTGATAAGTATCATTAGGTTTAATTCCATTCCTTGGGAAATGTCCTGATTAAGGCTATTTCTCAATTTAGTGGTATGTAATCTAATAGTTAAAGGAAAAAAAGTGACATTTGAAGCAGAAATGTGAAAGAAAAGCTGACTAGATTGGAATATGAGCATAGGTTTGGATGAAATGCATTACAGCAAGCTCTGAAGAAGCCAGATGAAATATTGCCACAATTGCTTTAGTTAGTTTTGATATCCCACAGAGAGCAGAAAAGTGAGTCCTATGACATATGCTTATTTTCTTTTCATAAAGATAGTATCAGTTTGTTGTAGAAAAATCAAATGTCTCATCATAGGAAAAAAAATGAGAAGATGGGGTGAAAGAAAGATATCATCTACTTAGAAAAGAAACTTTTCATAGGGGCACATCCTAGGTGAGATTATTTGTAGCTGAGGAATAATTTCTTGCTGAAATAAAATAGTTATTGATAAGCTATGCAGGGAGCATGTTTCACCTGGTGAAAATGTGGGAAGTGGAAGATCAAGTTCAATCAAATATATTGCACTACAGCAAAGCTGGATCTCCCATATTCAACTCAACAGTGCCTATTTATTATGATATTATACACTAATGTATAATAGGGAGGTGAGGGCTTATGGGAGGAATTACATCTTGCCATGAGGGGAGCTGAAGACAGCCAAATGCACAGGAGCCTCCCTGTAGGGTATAGTGCTGTCAGGGGGAGTGGGGCTGATGGCTGATCTCTAACCACTTCTCTAAGCTTTTTTGGAGCACTGCTGGAATGTTAAAAGAGAGTGCATTCAGTACAGCTAAAAGGTTCTACCTCTAAGAATTCTCTGTTTGTGCTGAGAGCATTATAGATGAGCAGCTTGTAATTTTTAAAACACCAACCAAGCAAATGTACTGGAAAAAATGCCAGAATTTTTTTTCTGCTGTGGCAGTAGGGACAGAGGTATTTTCTGAGTTCTGGTCCACCCCCTGCCTCAAGTAGGGATAATGACAGGTCAGGTTGCTCAGGACTATGTCCTGAAAGCAAACAGGAAAAGGAGCTGGTAGAAAAAGATCTGTGAAGATACTGTAAGAGCTATCAAACTCCAGAATTCTCTTATACCATTAGAGGACATAAACCCTGTGTTCCCTTTAATTTGTGTTCTTATTGAATCTCTGAAGTATTTAAACAGAATGTTTACCCCAAGGTTTTTTTTTTTTTTTTATTCCAATGGATACTATAAGCTGGGTAAAAGATTTCCTCAGGTTGAGAAACTCTAGAAATATAAAAGACAAGTATTAACATATAAAATAAGCAGAGACAGTCATCTGTAATATGAAATCTAGAATTTTCTGCACTCCAAGAAGGATTTGAATTCTTTGAAATATTTTCCTCAAAACTGAGGTTTCTGTGTTTAACATGATGTTCTGTCCAAAGTCTTCCTGGAAAACTAGAGCCCCTAGAAAACATACTGTACTACATAAAATGAGTGGTAAATGATGGGAGAAAATCTGTGCTTTCATATAATAATGGTGCATGTAATAATCCAGTGTCCAAAAGTGTATCTTGCATAACAGGTGCCAATAGATACACAATCAGCAAAATGCTTGATACTTCCAGGAACCTGCAGTGCAGCACATGGAGTATAAACTCCAATATATTTCTGATTATTAGAATTAAAAAATCAAAAGACTGCTTGTAAACAGGAAACTAATTTCCCAGGCAATCTCAGCAATTGTAAGAAAAGGGCTCCTGCATAGAGTGGCACAATCAGAAAGGAAAATACAATCTAATCTATCACCACAGATAACTTTCTGCAGGATGTGACACACTAAAAAGGTCATTACGCCCATCACTACAGCCTAACATTTTCAACAGTGTGACTCTCCTTGTTTGTGAAGCATATGCTAAACAGAAAGAGAGCAGGGAATTGGCTGTTATTTAAAGCTGACAGCCAAAGTAACCCTCAGTGCTTTGCCTTCAACTTCAAGTGACTGAATGCCCATAGGTATTGCTTGAGGGATATAACTGTATGGTGTGTGAGTAGATACCAAGGCTGATAGTCCCAGGTGCCATCCGTCCTTGCCCTTTTTCACTCATCATCTTCTCACTCACAGCTGCATTTTTTTTAACAGTGAGGTTAAACAAACATACCTTAAATTCACTTATTTTACAAAAATAAGATTTATTGTGCAAAAAAATAAAAAAAGAAATCTCGAATTTTAGGCAGCCTTGAAACACCATGGGTCCCCCTCAAACTGAATGCCTTATAAATTGTCTACATGTATGTACTTTCCATAACAAAAACCTAAGTGATTTTCTACCCTTCATAAAATTCCAAAATTCACCTCTTTGCTGCAATCAGAAAACATTCATCTAAACAAAGCTCAACTTAATTGCTGTTAACTTCTGAATTCTACATTTATTCATTTATTTATTCATTTTATGAAGATAAATGAAAGCATTTTGGTTTTGTTTTTAGCACTGATGCCCACTGATAGGCAATTAGTCAGTTTAAAATAAAACCATCCCCAAGCAGTGCTGAAAATTTGCTAATGGTTTAAATAACCAAGCACATTCTAAGTCTCTGAGGGCACTGGAACTAGATGAGAAAGTAGCACAGGATTTTAAAGTAGCACAGTGCACTATAGATTGGAGAGGTACACTGAGAAAGTTATGAAAATTTTTTAGTGCAAGCAGTAAAAAATATAAAAAAATAAGAATTTTTTAAAAAAGTAAATTGAACAAAAACCCTAAAACATTGTTTTCTAAAGCATGGAAGCTACAGCATGTAGATCTCTAATATAATGGGCAAATCAAGTTGTGGTTTCATATCCACCTGAGTATCATTAAATTTTTGTACTTGGATAATTGCTTGTCTCTACCTTTCACAGCTATAGAATATCAATACCATGGCCCTTGAGAACTCCAACTGAATGCTTTAGGGAAAAGGGGGCTGATAATCCTTAACTGAAATCATTAGGCAAATACTTACAGGAATAGATTGTCATTTAGAGTCAGGATAAAATAATGACTTGTTAAATAAGTTATACTAAGGGACTTACCTGCACAATTATTGCATTTGGAAATCATGTTTCTAATGTTAAACAAGCTCTTCTGCTGATATAAGACTGCTAGGAATAAAAAAAAAAATAAAAAGAAAGGAAAACAAACCAAATTATGAGCTTGGTGATCTTCAATTTTGCAAAGTTAAAACTTTTAGAGTATAAGAAATATAGAGTTATCTCTACAGTTCCAGTAAAGAGTATAAGTTGTAAATATAGATGCATAACAAACAGTAAGAACTGTTGCAAAGTAAAAGGGCTAGAAGATTAAAAGGGTGAAAAAACCTAGCTTTATGGAAGATCAGTAATATTGATGTATTAAAATATGTAGTGCCTGAGGGATGGAGAAACCATTCCAACCTGATCACCACCTCCCCTCATTACATTTGCCAAAGGAGGTTAGGAATTAAGGCTGTGTTGTTAAAAGTTTTTAGGGTTCCCTGTGCAGGAAGGACATCAACCTGTTGAAGAGGAATTGTCCTCTTCAGGACAACTTCCTCCTCAGGAAGAGGAGGAGTCCTTCAACTCCTCTGTTGAAGTCAGAGGAGGCCACCAAGATGATTGGTGAACAGAATGGAGCACCTCTCCTGTTAGCTAAGTCTAACAGAATTGGATTTGTTCAGCCTGGAAAAGAGAAGGCTTCAGGGTGGCCAAATTGTGGCCTTCCAGTAACTGAAGGGAGCCCACAAGGAAGACAGAGATGGACTTTTTACAAGAGCATGTAGTGACAGGACAAGGGGAATTATTTGAAACAGGAAGAGATTTAGCTTAGATACTAAGAAGTTCTTCACTGTGAAGGTGATGAGGCATCGGAACAGGCTGTCCGAGAAGTTGTGGCATCCCATCCCTGGAAGTGTTCAAGGCCAGGCTGGATGGAGATCTGAGCAACCTGGTCTAGAGGAAGGTGTCCCTGCCCATGGCAGAGGGGATGGAACTAAAACTTCAATGTCACTTCCAACCCAAACCATTCTCTGACTCTATGATAAGGTTAATCTATTAGAACTCTTGTTCTAATAGATTAACTGAGCAGAGGGATTCAGGAAGTTAGTCAACTGAAAAGCATTAACAAGAGGGATGGCACTGAACTCATGTCCTCATCATGCTTCTAGCTATCTGAGAAAATGTTTTTAGGAGGGAAATGCTCCTGGGATCCTTTCCTAAGGTTTACTTTAATTATGTTTAAAAGACAGGGATAGGATTTAATCTTTGAATATAAAGTAGAAATGAGAGATGAAACCATCAAGCTCTGATAAAACTCTTGAGACACTTGTCAAAGAAATAGGAGATCTGGGTTCGATGTTTTTTCTCATTTTGGACAGTTCATAGACACGTTTCATTAGGGAAAACAAATTATTCTGGTGATCAGTCCTCTGAGCATGCTATTGTGAAGTCAAAAATGCAAGTCCCACAGATTGCATCTTACAAAGCAGGGCACATAGAAATGTAAGAATTGAGTTTGGTTTCTGGTCGCATCTCTTCCTTAATCCAGAAATTATGAAAAAATCCTCTCTAGGTGTTTTTATTGCACAAAATAAGCAACTTCAAACCCAGAGATCCAAGAAAAAGTAATTTACTTGTTTTTTGTCTCCTATTTAATTGTTAACGTGAAGGTAATGATTTTGTAAAAATGTTCTGAATAATAAATTTTGTTGTTATGAAATGTGCTGAATTCCCTTTTCTCATAAGGCAGCAAATGATTATTCTCTACTGCCAGAGAATATTAGAGAGTGGAGAATCCTTTTCTCCTGTATCATCCCGCATGCAGAAATTTTCTGGTGCAAGGTTGCTTTCTAGTTCTTCAAGATGAAACTAATAGAAAACTTTATGCAATTCTAACAGTGACATGATCATATTTCATACATTTGTAGTTGGTTTTCAGAAGCATTAGCATGGAAACATGTATTGCCAACTTATCCTCCCATAAATGGTTTTGTTCAGCTTTCTTTTTAGAGGCAATATCATTTCAGAGCCCTTGACAGCTAAATAAACATGTATTACATTTAAACAACAGCACTTAAAAACTAATTCCTTTGTCACTATCCTCAGAAATTAAAAACTAATTGTTTTGTCACCATCTTCCGATTTTTTGGGATTTGTCTTGATGTTGAATATAGGAGTAAAATAGATTTTTCTTTGCTCCTCAGATTCTGAGCTGAGCTCAGTTGTCACTTGCCCCCCTGCCCTCCCTCGTCACCATCACTGAATATTGTGCGTTTCCATCCACTTGGCCACCCTAGCAATTCACTTTTACCCTATGTCACCCAAAAAAATCATTCATTAAACAAGAGATAAGTCCTTATTTTGTTTGCTGTTTAAATGCATACTACAAATTATTAATTTCTGATTAATGTTTGTAGAGTTTTACACAGCACTATGATAGAATTATCCAAGCTCCTCACACATAGAATTGAAGTTTTTACTGCATTTTATAGGTTCATGATTTCATTTTGCACTACAACAGCTAATGAATTTAGTACACAAAAGCCTCTTGACAGGAACAATTTCTATGTTTTTTTGCCTTTTTTCCTTTATAATACCAGAATCTTCTCTTAAGTACTACAAATTTTTTCCAGTCCTTTTATGTAACATGTGAAGATGAATTGAAAATACTTATGGATAATCCCCCAAATGGAGAAATGTATTGCAAAGTTTTCCTCACATGTTTTAATGGGAAACTTTACCTGGAAAATCATGCATAAATTATTAGCTTTTGCGAACTAGCTAATGAGAAATTTCTCTCCAGGTATTAAATATGAATGATTCTCCTTTTTCTTTATCATTTAATGTTCATGTTCTTTGCATCTTTTAAGGTTCATCTGTTTCACATGATGAGCATAATAAAACAATCTGCAGAACAGCTAAGGATATATTATGGCTAAGTCTGTGAGCTGTAGTAATGGTTTTACTGCTGGTAAGATTTGAAAAAGCCCTGTGTAGGGGGCACAGGGCTGAACCATATGAACAACCTGAGGTTAGTGTTAGCTCAGAAATTTCAATCATATGTGATTTTCCACTTAGGCTTAGGTAATGCCTTTGAAAGAATACATTACTCAGTATCTGATTCAACATCTAATAATTTTCTTTATATTTAGTGAATGTGAACCTTTTCTAAACTCGTATTTTACCAATTTTATTATAACTTAAGAGCAAGAGATAAGAATTAAAATTCATTGTATGAAGCAGCTAACAAAGAAATATGACAGGCAAAAGCACAAAACTGAAAAAGATAAATATAGCAAACTTCAAGAACTAACATAGAACCCCTTCCCCAAATAATGACCTAGTTCTTTTCTTTTATTAGTTATTTTTAGGTTTTCCCTCTATCTCTTCATTGAATGTGTTTTCACACTCATTCAATGAATGCATACTTTAGTTTGTTCTGTTGTATTTTTTCGTTAAAATCAACTTTTACCTACATGTCTTAGTCTAGTCCCACTGGCAACTTTGCAAATTACATTTTCCATGGCCTCCCTAAGTCTGCTACAGTTACATCTACTTGTACATGGTTTACTTCGGTATCTAATATGCATAACAAGAGCATGAGTCAGAAGATAAATTGGACTTTGCCAAAAGACAGAATATACTCTTTGAATGTAAACTTTTGACTATTCAACTTAAGTCATTTACTGATCCTTCAGTAAATAGATACTTGATGGAGCAGTGGAAAGTTAAGACCCCTTCTGAGTGAACTGTTTTACAATTAACTGTGTACTAATATATTCATGAGTAGTCTGGGGGCAGCTGCTATACCTGTTGCTACCATTAACAATTGATCAGTTTTAGCCCTAGCCTTTGTAAAGCAGTCCTCTTTCCCATTGCTGTGGACATGCTAATACAAATTTAGCCACACTGATGTAGAAGGTTTCCCTCTTGCTTGGGACAAATGTGGAGTCCTGATCTAGCTTCCATTAGACAGGAGGCACAGACAGAAATTCACAGCTGTCATATTTGCCTTCTTTTGGGTTTTTCCCCTGGGAACAGACACATTAAAAGTGATATCTTCTCCCCTTGGCAAAAAATTATCTAGATTGTCAGGAGGATGTATTTAGCTTCACATTTTTTAAACACAATTTTGGTTTTACTATGCAGGAACTAAAATGCAGCCTTCAGAGCATAGAACTCTATGAAAGGGTGGCAATTCGAAAAATGATACAGGCACTACTATACTTGAAAAACATATTTAAGAGTAGGGCTCTTAAGGAGATAGTATAATTCAGGGGTGGGATGGTGGCAGATGGATAGCATTGGTGTGATGCTGTCATCTAATAACGGCAATAAAAACATTTCAAAAATTTAAATATATTTATCTAGTTTTATTTTCTGAGACTTTCTGTGATTTTACCAAGAAAAGCACAATATTTTTCTTCTGGTTTTGTTATTTAAGTATTAGCCTTCTTTAAGCCTGTCTTGCACCTCTAAGAAGAAAAAATATAAAGTATTGTGAAAATTAAATAAATATGTGGAGTCTTTTTTTGAGTAATACTGAGAAACATTTAAGTCTTAAGTCGCAAAGATCCTAGCAAAAAATCCTGTAGTCAAATGATCAAAAATAAACTAGAGAACTAATACATTATGTTGTTATGGCAACTGAATATTTAGATTTTATTTTATGTAAGCAGAACTTCAAGGATTATCCTGGGCAAATACAGTAAACATATTTGCAAACAATTTAAATATTCCCATCCAGATATTCTATCTCTAGTAATCATCAGTTATATTTACTTTAGAGCTATTTAATATTCTGGATTCTCACTGACTTTATCATTAATCCTGCTCTATACAATTTTATAGTATGTTTTTTGCAGCTGAATACTCATCCTTGTTATCCAATCTGATTTCAGCTTTGGCTGGTTTTAGGTTTTATTTTTTCTGCTGCAGCTGTATGTTCTTTTTCCCCTTCTTTGGCTGTTTCTTTAAACAATAGTAATTTCCCTGTCATTAGTAGGCTAAACTCCCTTTTGTTTTTATGCCATATAATCAGGGTACAGTTTCTTTATTCCCCCACTTTTTTCTTACACCAATAGCAATCTGTGCTGCCTCTGAACAATTTATGGCAGTATATGGGAACTGAGGATCCATCTCAATGTTGCTGAGGTTGTTCTATGCTGATGTATTTATAAAGAACCCTGTCTTTATAAGAAGAGTCTGGTTTTCACTTAGGTTCAATTCAGGCTCTCAAAGCAGCTCTTTTTCCTCCAATCATACAAGGTATTGAGCAAATGCTGAACATTCTTAGCGTGTGAAGAGCCCTGGTCTTTTCAGTGAAAGAGGAAATCAGATAAAATATGATTTTTATATGCAGCCTTCAAAATTGATTTTGTTTAATATTATATCTCTAACTGCATTTGCCATTATCAGTGCCACATTTAATATGAAAGTGCATTTCAAATGTAAACAATCACTTATTTTTCACAGAAAAGCTTTTTTTTCACAGAAAATTTGCATTAACTGCTCTCTAATATATTGTTTTGCAGCTAGTAACTTGATGTACTAATGCAACTGCATTTTCTAAACAGTGATTGGCTCCGTTATTAGTGTTTGTCTCAAAAGGAGCAAAATTTAACCACTCTTTACTGTTAATCTCCACTAATGTGTGCAGGATGTTTTATTCAGTTTTACTGTCTCAGCTTCAGTAGTGCTTCTATTTCCCACCTAAGAACAATTTTTCCACTTACATAAGAAAAAAAATGGAAAAGAAATTTGGAAGAAAAATCACATTGTTTTCCATGTGCATTAGGAAAAGTGATAAACAGAGTCATTGAATATATTTGCAAATTTTCCTCTAGGGCAAAGTATACTTGAGAAGAATACTTTTTTCAATATTTTTTCTCTGCAGTAGGAAGGAAAAACTATTATATAGTCTACTTTACAAAGCAAGGGAAGTGTGGGTCTGTCATTTAAATTGGTTTACAGGTATGCAGGCAGAAAGAAACACCTCACCCAAACCAAGAAAGGAAAGAACTCGTTGCTGAAAAAATAACAAGCCGTACCTCCAAGGAAAAGCAGAATTCACAATGCTGTGTTTCACCCTCAGCTAGCTGAAACAAATAGTAGAAATTCCTATATAAGATTTTCTTATCTGATAAAACAATATTCAGTAGTCCTGAAGCAGATTGTTTTTAAGTTTTACACTTGTAAATCATAAATATGAACCATCCGGAGGGTAGCTGCTATAATGTTAGCTGTGCTATAGTTTCAGCTATGTTACAATAAATAGAGCTGAAGCAGTCTCAAATTGACTTCTATTTGATAGTCATGAGATTTTTGACATAAGAGACAAGTTACTTTCATTATGTGTTATGTAATCTTTCAATGGCACATCAATGTTTGGCTGTTGCGGCTTCCAGCATGTTGGGGCTTCCAAAATAAAGCATACTGCTTAAAATATTTGGGCACTTCATGTTACTGAAACGTTTATGTTTTGAAGTGTGATTGCCTAATATACATACTATATAGTAAAAGGCTAGATTAATTTTTATACATTAAGAGATCAGAATTTTTGTGATCAAATATGTATTTCATGTAAGACCCCAGAGTTACACTGGTACTATGTTATCATAAGGCTAATGAAACACTAAGCAGAATCATAGTTTATATGTTATGCTTATAGATGTTTATGACTTAAGTTCAAATTATTATGGCTTTATTTCAACAGTTTTGGATTCATGATTTTTTATGGTAAATCTGTTAGGTGAAATCAATGAACCATATAATCTACCATCAATGGTAGTCATTGCTAGACATTCATATTAAATAGAAGAAAAAATTCTAGTGGGTAATTGTGAAATAGCTACTTCATCTACAGATTCTTCATATTCTCAACACTAAGTACCTTAAATTATGTGAATTTATACTCATTAAAATTTAGCTCATTTTCCATATCAAATTTCTACACATACATTAGCATCTTTTAGAAAGGAACTACTGAATTGGTAAAAAGCATCAATATTCTGTGTCTTCAATTTAGTCTAACAGTATCTGAAACTCGGGGCTTAAGTATCATTTTTGCAAATTTCTAAACTGAAGCCATGAATAATGAGAGCCGTCAGTCATACATTCACCAGACATCCATGATTTCTCATATATGATGCTTAGTGACAGTCCCTTCATCCACCACTCCTGTGGACTTGTACATCCTCTAAGATACACCCAAAACTGATCTTCTCCTGCAGTGTGCAGTTCTTTGTTTTTCCCAGGCCTTGGCCTTGGTTTTTGTGACTTGCTGGTGCAGGCTGAAGCAAAAAATTGAGTACATTAGCTTTCTCCATGTGCTAGATAAGCAGGTCTCCCATTTCCTTCCAGAGGGGGCCCACATTTTCCCTACTCTTCCTTTTGTCACTGACGGGCCTATAAATGCTGTTGTTGCTTCTTTTTTCTTTGGATCACTATTAAATTTTTATTGTCATCAATATTGAAAAAAGGCCTGTGTGCAATGGAATAGTTTGCATCCATACATTAATACATTTCTGATTTGAACAATGTGGTATAAGAAAAATTAAATGCAGACTAGAATACCAGTTTGCATTTTAATGAATGCTGACTATTTCTTAAAAATAGACTCTGCTTCCCTACACACTTCAAGTAGATATCAGGAATGTTCTTCAAAATCATTCAAAGATTTCTGTGATTAGTAATGTACTTCCCCAAAAGAACTTCCATTTGAGATGCTATTGGTAAATGGTATGGATTGGTAAATGCTCAAAGATGTGATTGGGTGGTCAAATCAAGAGATGTCCTTTTTTTTTTTTTTTTTAATAATAAGTCTTTGGTCCAATTCTTTTGAACACTTAAAGGTAATTTGTCTAACTCTTTGTAAAGACAGAACTAAAATAGCACAGTAATTTACCTAAAATATCTCTTTGGTGAAATCTATTCCAACAGAATGTCTGTGCTCTCTGAATATACTACAGCAACTGGTTGTACTCATTGAACCAGACTTCTCAGTAGAGTACCAGTTCAGTTAAATAATATTCTGGTCCAAAACTGAAGGAAGCTTCATCATTTCAGACAAATGAACGAACGAACGAATGAATGAATGAATGAAAGGTCTCTTATTGATTGTATCAGTATTTTTTTCCTGCATTTGCTGATAAATTCACATAATTACAGATGTGCACAGCTGTTGCAAAGCTCAGAGCTGATCCCTGATTACAATTTTTACTGCAGTCACAGTAGAACCTCTGTCACCAATATAATATTCTTCTGTAATTATTAATATTAGGTTTTTAACTACACTGATTTTTTTTTTTAATAGGCAGCTAAATATTAGAGGAAGGAGCTTGTCAGGATTGTCTGATTCTGTCACTTGTTAGCAGTAACTCACTCTAATAACCACTCCAAGTCAGTATATTGTAATCAGGAGATAAGAGATATTCATTGACTGTGCATGAAATACTGAGTAGGTTGCATTCACACTCTAGGTTTCTGGCCAAAACCAGATGCTGCAGCTGCCGTTGTTTGGTCCATCTGGAAATTAGCTATAATGTGCTAACTTCATTCCCCCAAAAGGCCTGTGGCTGAATTGTCAAAAAACTGAGTACAAAGTCTTGGGAAAGAAAAGCAAGACAAAAGAACTTAAGGATTTTATTCAAAATTATATAGTCTGTGATAATGACTGCAGTATTTAAGTCCTTCAGTAGTGTATTATGCTAGCAACATGACTAACACATTCCCAGAAATGGCAAAATTGGGTGTGATATGTAATAAGTGACACAAAAAAACCCAAAAAACCCCCAAAAACCCTGCCACAAAACATTCCTGGTGGTCTCAGTTTCCAGCAACAGAACACACTTGAAATGAAGGGTAAACATCTTGAATAAATCTCAGTTATATGGTAGTCTATCTTCTTTGTATACCAGTTTTTGGAAAGCTAAGCATATCAATGAAGAGCTGTGTTGTTTAGAAATAAATCTCTGGCATTTCTAGGTCAATTATACATCTTTAGGCTGGTCTTTGTGATAGTTGTACATTACATATGATTTTTTTTTTTTTGCTTGAATTATAAGCAGACAAAAGGGGGCCAAAAGAAAGGAAATATCTCTATATTCATTTTACCAACAGGAAGAGGTGATACAGAGCTTTGAGTTCTTTTATTTGCCTCCAGTCACATAGCTGTAATACTTTGAAAGACTCTTCTGCCTTCCATGGATGGATATACTCCTGTCTCTGTCTCACAACCCTATGTTCAAGTTAGAACTGGGCATATATCCATCCCCCAGCACCTGATGAAACAAAGCTTTGGTTCCTACAGAGAAAAGCTGATTTAACAGATTTAACCCACTGCAAGGCTCTCATGTAATACTCTAAACAGAATCCACCCTGGAAGATGCGATGACATGTGTTGTCAAACCTAGCTCCCGTGCATAAAATATAGTCTTAAGTAAATAGCTTTTCTGTATGATGCAAGGGAAAATCAGGTCACTTCAGCATCCATGAATGCCAAGATCTGAAGTAGAAGTAACAATGTTAAATGGCAGGCTGAAAATCAAACCCCACATCTTTTAGTGGTTCCTTTGACCACTAGGTTTCAAACATGCTACTTCCTTAGTATCCCACTTTGCTTAGTGTTTTTCACTCCTTTTGCTGCATTCATTCTTACAAAGTGACTAAGAGGATGGAGAGACTGATTTCTGCCTCTCATGAGCCCCAACCTGTAAAGAGTTCTTCAATATTGCTTCAGTATCCATGTGGGAGTTGTACAACATGTAGGCTTCTTTTATATGGAAACAATTCATAGGTGTTTATAAAAACTATAGGATCATTTCAAACCTTTATGACTTTTTTTTCAATGAAAGCTAACTTCCCTTAAAAAGTCCAGTACTACGTTAAAAACGATATAGGTTTGAAAACCTGTTTTATTAGCTTGACTTTGAAATACTGTTGTTAATTTCAATTTTTAGTCATCTTTATTCTCCTTTTTGGGAGAATACATCAGTTCTTTTCACAGAATACTGTGATTTCCTTGTTCCATCCTCTGCTTGGAAGAATTGATTTTATTCAGAATACAGACTCCTGTGCTGTGTATTTTCCCAATTCTCAATATTGTTTGTTTACAGTGATCAGGAGCTGTTGGAGACCAGAACTGAATAAAGTTTGCCATCAGTCTTGGATGTTGAATAATCTGGAATTTCTAAGTGTGTCATAGCAAGATTTTGCACAGCACATCAAGAGGGGTGTAAAATCTTTCTTTCATGCATTGAAAAGAAAGCATGAAGTGAATAAGTAAATATGATATTCATATTGGAATACCCTGTTTGCTGAGTTTCTGAACAAATTATATGTGTGCACCTTAGAAATGAAATTCTAGCTTTCTTGAAGGAAGCAAATAAAAAAGAGTTAAGAAATAGAAAGTTTTTGGAGCATATTATAGAAGAATGGCTACAGTTTTTCATATTTAAAATAAATTCCTATCATGAGAATAGGGAGGAAGTAAAATAGGGTGGTTTTGTTTGCTTGTTTTTTGAAGAAGAAATTGTTACTTTTAAGAAATTTACAGGGAAAGTTTGATATAAAAGCAACAGGAAGTTTACAGGGAAAGTTTGCTATATAATGCCAGTCCAGCTTTCTAAACTGCTTATGCTAGCCCTGGAACATAGATCTTGGAAAGTCCTAGAATTTTATCCTCAACTGCTTTTAATACTATTCAAGAGTGATTTCATAAATTAAATTTTATTTTTGACTCATAAGAAGATAAAAAAATCATATCTAATGAAGCTAAAACAAGCTGTGTGAAATGCTGATAGGAATGTTGCAGTTATTCTCATTGCATAAGCAGTTGCTTGATAGTATCTCCATAAAATATTTAATTAAGACTGAAAGAGGAAAACATTTTAGAGATAATTTGAATCCAATATACCTCATCTATGTGAGAATTCTGACATGTCTCAGTTTTAGAATTTGGAATTAGAAAGACATGAATTGATTTCTACCCTTCTTGTAGACAAGATGGCATGATATGAGTGTAGTCATTCAGTAGAGATAAATGCCTTTGTTTTTAGCTTATTCAATCAACCAATGCAGGATGACTAAATATAAAGAGGTATAATTTATTTTTAAAATATTAAGTAAACGTATTTTAATTAGTCATTATTAGGTAGTAATTTATATTTCTACAGATACTGTTAGGTAATTGGAAATATATAGAAATGGAAGCAGAGCAGTACTGGAAAATTAAAAATAATAAGCATGGAAACTAGATATTGTAAATATTAATGATATATTAAAAAGTAAGTAATAAACCAAAATTCAAAATCTTTAAATCTGAAGTAAAGAATTTTTTTCTTCCTCTTCTTTAGAAGTCATGAACTTTTTCTAGCAATGATGAACATTTTCTAAACTAATTAAAGAATTCCTGAAATCTAAGGGTTTGGGGTTTTTTTTTTTTTTTTTTTTTTTTTTTTTTTTTTTTTTTTTTTTTACTTTATACTTTTTATTCATGCAAATTAGACACAAGTGGACTCTTCATAGGCAAATAAATTCTGAAATACTGTCTCAGTCTGATTGTAAATCAGAGACTTTCAAAATAAAAACTTTATTCTTTTAAAACAACAAATAGATTATTGCTGGGAATAAGTAGTAAAAAGTTTTTATTCCAAGTGAAAATCAGCCCATGACAGAAACTTACAGTAAAAATGTGGTTTGCAAAATTTTGACAAAGTTACTATGTATATCCACATAAAACTGTGGCACACATATAGTGGTGTGGACTTTTAAGATCATAACAGCAGGTAAAATTTTAAGCCCAGGGTAGAATTTGCAGATAGCACAATTTTCTTTTTTCTAAGGTTTTCCCGAAAATTCTGGGGCCAGAATTGCCCCAGATGACCATATGAAAACATCTGCAACACCAAGATGTACATTTTCACCGAGGACTTTTATTTCCCCTTTAGCCCATAAGACTTAACAAGTCTGAGGGGTTGTTTATTTCATGTTACTCCAGACATCTGCACTTTTCAAGGTAAATTATGGACTAAAAACCTTAATTTATTGCGGGTTGCCCCGGACTGTGTCCTGTAGGGTGACCCGCGGGGTTGGGATGTTACCGTCCCAGGTCCTACAAACCAATCCCCCAGCTGAACAGTCAACGATGCCCAGATGAAGTGATCTTCCACACCAGGAACAAACGGGAGCGCACTCCGTGTAGAGTTCCAACTGGGTTTTATTTGAGGGTTGAGTAGAGGGTCCACAAGGGTAGGATGAAGGTAGGCTGGTGGGGAGACAGGTGAAGCAGGAGGGAGACAAACCGCAGGAGGAGGGATCCAGGCACGGAGCACAGGCTGACAGCAGAAGCCGAGGCTGGAGCTGAGAGCCCCGGCAAGGGGTGGATACGAAGTACATAAACCAGGGGAAGGTAGGAGGGGACAGGGTACAATAAACCAATGGGGATAAGGGTAAAAGGAGGAGTTGAGGTGGGGGGACATATCTTTAACAAATGGTGTACAGGAGGGGAGTGACTGTCACACAGGAGCCAATGGGATAATGGGGAGAATAGAACTTTCTGGGCTGCGGGAGAGAGTCCCGGGTGACTGGCAGGTAGCTATTAACATGCGGGAGCAGGGAGCCTCGGGAAGTCGACACAGTTACTCGCTCTAAGTTAAACAAAAGTATCCTCCCACGGCATCCCAGGCCTGCTACCCTCAACACTGACTCCCACGTCTTATCTTAAATACTTGTGAAGTTAAGAAAAATTATGGTGTTGCAGATGGCACCAAGCTAAGATCAATCCCATTCCTCTCTTTTGTATGACATCAGATGTAGAGGCATACAAATGTATAGGCAGAAATCAGGTCATTAGAAAAAAGATTCCTTCCTCTTCACCTAAGCATCCTTTTTCTCTTGATGCTTTGGGCAACAGTCCATACAATAACAGGAAGCACAGTTTTACAGGGCAAATATTATTAAAAATATAAAATGAATACTGTGAAAGACAAATATACAGTATGCCAATTACTGTGATAAGTAACAGTGTGAGCTCGTTATAGGAGAGTCATAGAAGATAATAAGATAATGCAAAGGATCATGTTAATCTGTGCACAAAAAGCAATTCATATTATCAGAAAAAATATGTGACGTAAAATACTTTAAAATTTATCATAATCTCCAGCATTCCTAGCCAAAAAACATGCACAAAAAACGCTTCAAAAAGAGTTTTTCTATGTTTAAGGTGTTTCCTTTCTGTCAGCCAAGAAATGCTGGGCATTATGATTGATATCTGTGAATATCCATGTCCTCCCTTAAGTTTCAGAGAAGCAAAAGATTTTAATAACAATCAAGAAATGCTCATGAGGACAGATTTACTGGGTTTTTGGGACCATTCATCAATATAGTTTAGGGGTAATTCTAAAACTATTCTGAAAAATTCTGATTAATGAATGTCTCAAGAGGTTAAGACACTGCATGAAGTTCAGGAAAGCTCTGGCACTGCCTGCAGAGCCAGCATTTGCAATTAAAATGTTTTTTAATTTTTCACCTTATTTACCTAAACAGCTGTATTGAATAGAGTATCCCAGTAATGGTGCTGCTGCTGCTGCTATTGTGGTTGAAGAAGAAGAAACAGTAAAGAAAAAGAAAATCACTAAGTTGATGTACTGGCTTTCAATATCCCAAAAAAGCAATTGTTCTTCTGCAGCTCTGTATATGTCTCTTTTTCCCATAACATAACTTCACCACATCTCTTTTCCTCTTCTTTTTGCTCCTTCTCCCTGCAACATTTCTTTCATTCTGCTAGTACCCATTACTTTTTCTCTCAGAGGGCAATTTGTTAGTACATTATTTGTTAAATTCTGGCAAGTTCTGCTATAGAATTGTAGCTGTTCTCTCTATTTCAGAGCTAAAGAAAGGACTGTGTGCCTAAAAGCTTGTCTAGTTTTTGAGGTTTTTTTCCCCAGCTATACTGCGTTGGTCTAATAAAAGATTTATCCTTTATTCCAAGTCTTGTTTGCCTACACTGTGCATGGGGCCTGGAACATGTAATAGTGAAGCTATACATATGGCAGTATAAAGTCAATGGCAGTCCAGATTATTATTACTTTTTTACCAGGTTTTGTTTCAATAATTTTTCTCTAAGAAACACCTGTAGTGAATGCACTTATATTTTATTTACATCTGTTAAACTTTAGAAAAACTGTGCTTCTGAATTATGTAAGACTGAAACTACAGGTAGCAGATTCTGTTAAAATCATAACTTTTCTGTCTTAAGCGTTATTTAGCTTTGTTTCACTTGTGTTCTCTCAAGCTCTTAGGAATTACAAATGTCTTTTGTGTCCCTCTGTTACTCCCTCCTTGTTCCCCTTTCTGTAGACAATCCTCTCTTCATCTCTGGCTTGAGGGGAGCTATAAATTCCTGAAAGAAAAGGAGAAAGTGCTATAATTACCAGCACAGGTACTTAGCACAGGTAAGAACTAACTACCTCTGATTGCTAACAGCAGTGTGGCTGCTTTAAAGTGGAGGAGGAAAAACTTTCTATAACTACCAGCTGAAAGCATAAGCTCTCATTCTAAGACTAAATGAGCCGAGCCAATGCAAAGGATAAGGAGAAAGAGGTGTTGCCTGTTCTGTGCAAGCAGTTTGTCTCTCTTTAACACTTGGGCAAGAGGGTTAAGGTATACTCCTTTCCATAGGAATTTCCATAGGAAATTGCTCATTTCCATAGGAGGAATTACAACGCTAGAATTAGTGCATGACATTCTATTTTTTTTTTTTTTTTTACTGGTCCATTTAAAAGATTAGTTTAACCTTAAAAGTTTATATTTTTATGTAAATCTCTTCAGCCTCTTGCTTCATTTTATTTGAACTTCTGTATGCATCTTTGGATGGTTGTTTTTGAGCAAATTATATCTGACAAACAGTTTGTTACGGTGGGCATGAGGAAATAAAGGATAATAAATGGCAGTTACCCATGAACACATAAAGAAGACAAAGAAAACCAATGAACTAAATCAGAAAATGTGACTTGTTGGACTCAGATGGGACTACAATACTGTTACTGTGTGATGCTCCAACTTAAGAGACTTTATGCTACTCAAAAGAGAATCCTCCAGCAAATATAATTTCCTTGTCTCACATCAAATAAAAGGAAATAACAATCAGAAAAATGAAAATCATTTCTGAAAGGGAACCCTGAAAGCCCTGCCTGTGGCTTTGGGTTCTCTCTCTCTCTTTACTTTTCTTCCCTCAGTCTATGAACAGGAAAATAATAAAAGAAAATATTTTTTTAACAAATTTGCAGCTCAGTTGGTTCTTCCTTTATCTTTCCCTTAAAGAGTTCATAGTGTTAGTCAAAATAACTATATTCTTCTCTTTGGCATTTTCCACCTTGAGAATGAATCATTCCAATAATTGTTCCAATGTATGAATCGAAAACAAACACAAAACACCCCAAAAAAACAAAACAAAAAACCCCAAACATACAAACAAAGACAACAAAAAACCCCAAACCACAAACCCCCCCTCCCAAAACAACACCAACTCCACACCCCTCCAAAAAAAATAGAACAACAAAAAACCCAAACAAAACAAAAAATAGCCAAAAACTAATTCCAGATGTAACTTACATTTCTACATGCTACACTTTGGTTCTTTGCTTTTAAGGAATTTATGTAGCATATGTGTCAATCATCCTTTATCCACCTTGCACATCGTGCTACTCCTCATATTCGATTACATGAAATGCATTCTTTTTCCAAAGGATATCCAAAATGAAGATGTATGTCACAGATTGAAGCTGCCTGCTGCTGTGCCTGCTGTCATTGCTCCTGTCACCAACATAAATGCGAGAAATCAGAGCAACAGTGAGGCAGACAGAAGTGGTGACAAAAGCAATAGAGCTGGGAAAAGAGGTTGCAGCAATGCCACAGTGTAATACAACACCGCAGTTGCCATCGTTTACCTGCATGGAGAGAATTCAGCTGATGCTCTGCTGTATTTTAAAACCTGGAAAATAAGGTGTGGCTTATCTTGTTAGATTGTGTCTCTTTAAACCTTATGCAGGTTTCTGTGCATGTTAATTTCCAACATTTCAAGTAGAAGCTTACTTCAGAAAGACTGTTCACAGAACATTAAGTTGAAAATCAATGTGTGCACAGAATTCCTTCCTTATGCACAAGAAAATCCTTTTTTAAACACAAACACAATCTGATCAGTCACCCTATATATTAAGTGACCATCTTCCATTTTTAGTGAAAGGCTGACAATTTATTTTTCAAATTTTATGGGCAGAGGGGGAAGACAGAAACATCATTAAAGCTATGTCACAATGCTGTAATAACTTCTTAAATATGCAAATCAAATAAAGAATGCAAACTGGTGCTTAGGGGTTCAAAGTAAGTTCATGAATGCCATTATCTCAGTTTCTCATATTTTTATGTTAAACTCTTCAATTATAACTTCAGTATAATTTTAAAGATAAATTTAAAAGAGAAATAGAACTTTTTTTTGGATACAGATTCAACTAAACTTGGCAGCTTAATTTCACACAAAAATTCTGTACTTTGCTAAGACCCAATGAAGAACCTAAAATTAGAAAACTGGACTGAAAACTGATGCAAAAAAAGAGAGTATAATAAACTCCCAAGTACCTAACTTCTATTTTTTAAGACCTTTCGTAAGAGTCAATTTGAATACTGCTCATTAGCTCACTGAACAAGTTTGAAAGCTTACTCTGTTTTGTAGTCCATACCCTGAACTCTCCTGTATTTCAGCCTAATGATAATGGGGACTTGATTCTTAAACTGTACTGGAATCAAAATGTCTGAGTTCAGTTTTTAGACCTCATATAAATGTCCCCATTACTTTCAGCAAGTCTGAACCTCAATTTTTCATCATTAAAATGGAATATATTAATATAATTTTTTCAGTCTTTTGAAATAAGAAAAGAGGTTGTTTTTGTAATGTGCTGCATGATATCTAGCCTAAGGATTCACAATCTCCTTTAATAGCTATTGGCTCTGCTACAAAATAGAGAAATATCCTCTTAATTATGTTTGGGTTCAACTGAGCAGTTTTCAAGGAGCCACCCTGGGTGAGATCAATTCCTTTCCTGCTTAGCTAACTGTTCCACCTTCCACAAGTCCCATGTGGGCAAACAGCCCAGAGGAGCAGCTTATGCTGCAAATGGGTGGACGTAGTTGGTGTGAGAGTGCAAGGGGAATGCCTTTTACTTTTCAAGTAAGAAAGATCTGCTCACTGGGTAAATATGTAACTGACTATAATGTGTAAGAAGTTTTCTGTATTTAGACTACACTTGGGTTATTTTCATACAGCTCACTTCCTGCTTCCTCAGTCACGTTAATTGAAAACCACTTTTCTGAGTAATGTAACAGCTCATGGTAATAATTTTACTCTATTATTTTAGAAAATTAAAGAAAATAACTCCAGTCATCACTTCAGTAAAGAAGATTGGACTCTAACACTGTTGAGTGTGCAATCATCAAGTATGTTTTGCATTAACCCCAGAGTGGGAGAGCTATATAGGAAAAACAATACTGCTTGTGAGCACAATTGATTAGTCATCTCAGGACACATCTAAGAGTGTGTTCCAGCTAACTTAGTCACCTGCAATGACATAAATTCATGTAGCTGACATTTAGGAAGCTTCCTGAAAGTTACAATTTATGTACATGACATGGTCACCCCAAAACTGAGACAAGTTTATGACCATGACATGGTCACCCCAGAATTGAGAGAGTCTGTTCAGTCACAGATCTTGAAAGAGTAGGGACAGGGGACTGGGCATAGCAACACTGGTATACATGAAAAAGCTTATGGTGTGCATACCTCCAAAACAATTTGTTTCCTTTCACATACAAGTATTCTTAATAATAACTTGTGAAAAACAGACAAAACCAGGAAAAAACCCATAAATGATGCACCTTCTGAAAGCCTTTTTTGACCTACAGTAACAGCAATAAATCTTACCACCTTCATCTCTCTAACAGAAACAGTAAATCAAAAACTCAGTCAAATCAGATACATATATTACTGCTATTCTGTTTAGTTTTATGTCATAAATGATCCATAATACCTGCAAACCACATAGTATTTTAGGCTGCAGATCCTCTGACTGAATCTAGGTGCTCAAAAGAGAAATCATTTGGCTGCTTTCAACTTCTTCCTCACTTTGAATGTATTTATGGGAATATTTACCCAACCAGCACCTTTTTAGTATTCTTCATCTAGAAAGAATTCCTGCTTTAGGCAGAACATAGCCAGCAGGTCAAATGAAGTGATCCCTCCCATCTGCTCAGCTCTGCTAAGGCACATTAGGGGTGCTGTGTATATCCATGGACTCTCAACTGCAGGAGAGACATGGATTTACTATAGCAAGTCCAGCACATGGCCACAAAGATAATGAAGGGACCAGAGAATTTGTCACACAAGATGAGGGTGAGAAAGATGAAACTGTGCAGCCTGGAGAAAAGAAGAGGAGATCTCATCATTGCCTGTAAATCTCTGATGGGGTGAAAAAAGAAGATTGAACATTCTTCTCAGTGATGTTAATGAAAAGAACAAGAGGCAACAGGCACAAACTGATGTACAATAACATCTGTTTAAACATTAAAAAAACTTATTTCTGAAGGTGGTAGAAAATGAATTGTCCAGAGATGTGGATTCTACATGCTTGGAGATATCCAAACTCTACTGGTTAAAACCCTGAGCAACCTGCTGTATGTGACCTTTCTTCTGAGCGACTTCATACTCAATTAGACAGTTTTAATTAAGTCAGACCAATTAACCAACAGAGCATGCATTTACTTGAAAGAGAATAGAACAAGGTTAAATTTGTGAGTGTGTATTTTTATGAATGTGAAATCTGGACATTGAAATTTGAAAGCCGTATCTGATTTATTCTATGTGTTTCTTGCTGGCAATTCTATCCTTGTCAAAAGCCTCACCTATATCCTTTTAGCAAACCTAGATTTTCTGGGAAAAATATTAGAAGAATTACAAGCAATTTTCCTCTGAAAGGTTATATAGAGAGGTCCTTATCACCATGAAATGCTGCCTCTTCTTTTCCCATCTGACCACTTATTTCTGTCTTTTAGTCTGCTGGGTCCTCTTCCGGCTTTTCATTAAGAATGGATCTATGAGCCTGACAAAAGTTGTCAAAGTGCTCAGTTTTTATCTCCCTGAAAATGCTTTTCACATCTTCCTGACACTCACTAAGACCAACGAACAAACAAATTTAGTTAGGACATTAAACAATTTCCTTGAGATTCTTCTCCTTATCCTACTCAGTGATATTTCCCAGATTCTTCTTGATATCATCTTATACAGAAATGTGCGTGTATATGTGTTGACACTCATGCCATTTTGTAATTGCAGAGAAATCTGCAAAAATTTCCTGTTACATGGTAACTTGAAGGTCTCCCCATGGCTTCCACCATTATTTTACTTGCCCGTTAGTTAAAGATCTGACAGTTGTTAGGAACAATCTTTGTAAGTCCTTTGGGTGATAACTGACAAAGCATTTATAGTGTGCTTCATATTTATATTCCTTAACATCAGGTTATAAAATACCCATTTGTGAAAGACTGTAATTTACTAGGAGATAACAAGTATTCATGTCTTTTATTCTTGTATTTTTGCTTTGAATGCCACAAATCAAACCTGGCATGAGACGAAGAAGCAGCTTATTTTAAGGTGTATGTAGAAAGAGAATTAAAACCTGAGACTATAAATTTTCAATATATTTAGGGGACTGTTTTTCTTTGTGTCTTTTTTTTTTTTTTTTTGACAATGGCTGATTCAAGTGCAGTGGCCCAGGACAGACATAAATGATAAATACACATCCAGATTTGTGGTTTTTATTTTAATGTACAATATTTCTTAATATATAATGTATGACAAATTTATAAATTTATAAACATAATTTCTTCAAAGAGATATCCTTGTGAAAATTTTATTGTCATGATGTGCAACAGTCTCTGAAACATTTTTTTTGCTGTCACGGAACTTGTTGCTCAATTCAGTTTAACTTTCTGAGATACTCTTAGAAACTGAACTCTATGATTGGTATAGGAGAACCAAATTCTTTAGTGCAATATGTTCAGATGTGAGCTACAGTCCTGTAAAATACATGTATATGGACAAAATTTTGTTTCCAAAAATTCTGCAGAATCATTGATCCCCATTCAAGTTAAAGAGAACTTTTACTCTGCAAAACAGTTTTGACTAATATTTCTTTATATAGAGAAAGCCTTGAATGATGTTTTTAACGTGACTGACTTGTTTTTTTATGGTGTTAAAATTTCCTGTGTTGAGATCCCAGGAACTGGATGTAGCACTTCGGAGAGAAATAGAGGGTCAGTGTCACCTTCCCTGACCTCCTGGCCATGCTTTCTGTGCTGCAAGTAAACATTTATGTCTCAGCACCCCCAGGTCCTTCTCAGCAGGGCAGCTCTTGATCTGTTCATCTCCCAGCCTGCTTTGATACTGGAGGTTGCCCCAGCCCAGGTGCATCACCTTGCACTTGGTCTTGTTAAACATCATGAGGTTCCCATGCCTCACTTCTCGAGCTCATCTAGGTCCCTCTGGATGGCATCCTGTCCTTCAAGTGTGTCAACTGCACCACTCAGCTTGGTGTCACCTGCAAATTTGCTAAGGGTGCACTCGATCCCTTAGTCTAAATCAGTAATGAAGATTTAGTATAAAAAGTTTCTAGTAGCATCATGAAATTTTTTAGATTCACAAAAAAAAGTCTAAAAATAGAAGAGAGATAACGAGAAAAAAACTACTCAGAATACAGCAAAAAATGGTAACAATAACAATGATGTTATTGGCTTATATACAATATGAAGAGGCCTGATGAAAAATGCATCTCTATCACTCACATACAGAATTCAAGTGTTCCATGTGATACTCTAAGATTAAGCTCTTCCTCCTGAGTTTTTTCCCGAATCCCTGGTTCTTTCTTCCAGCAGAATGCCAGGAATGGCAACGTCTTCCTTTAAGAGTCACCATTTGTCTACTTTTCCCAGTCCTAAAACCTTTGTCCTTTGTAAACTGTGGTTTCTTTGTTATTTGTATGACATTCATTATGATAATAAGAAGTGTATTAGAGCAAGGTTTCATCCAGAATTCAACAACGTGCTGTCTATTCAAGTGCTTTCTGTCTGTGACCTTCATGCAGCAGCTACTGTCCCACATATCAATGAGTTCGCAGCAGGAGTAGAAGACAAGGGTGTAGATGATAAGGATGGGAAAAGATTCAAAGCCAGAAGATTTTGAAACTGCAAAAAATGCCCATTACTATGGTATATAGGAGTTAGTTAACATCAGAAGACTGTTCACAGAAGAGTTCATGCTGAGAAAGAATTTTTTTTGTAAAGGAAAAGAACATGCACTGGATGATGGTATTTGAAGAGATACTTTACTTTTCAGAGAGAGAATTTACTTTTCAGATGCCATATAAGCTTTCATCAGTTGTCTCACCTCCAAATATTCTTGTTAGTATAAGTCAAATGAAATACTATATTTTAAATTTACAGGACAAGAGTAGAGTAAAAATAACCACTTCAGAGGAGATTTTGTTTTGTTTGTTTTGCTTTGTTTGTTTATTTTTTTTCCCTAAGATAATTACATCATTTGGAATTCAGAATTGGTGGGGGGGTGAAGGGGGAAGCATAACCAACAAATGTGTATTTCCAGGTGATGTTTCCTTATTTTTGCTGTGAGCTATACAAAATATATTGAGTTAGTATAGCTCTGGTGTGCAATTTTTCAGCTTGCCATTTTTAATTTAGCAATAGGTTTTTGTTAAGAACAGAATATTTTAAGGAAATGTTACTCTTTCCATTGTACTGAAAGAAATTTCTGAACATAACACATAAAACTTCTTCCTTCCCTACTTCTATTTCTTAAACAGTCTGAACAGCGAGTAAGACCAAGAGTCAGGACTTTTCTTGATGTTCATTCCTGTATAAAAGAATAGACAGAAAGGGATTTCTTATACCCCATCTGTATGGTCAATTATCACATGCTATGATAATAAATGTATATTCATTCAGTTATATTTTGGATTTTCAAGTCAGGTCAAAAGAATAAGCTAGTTAAGAAAATTTTGTAGAGCTCCTCAGATGTTCTTTTTCTGAGAACCATATCATTTGGTGCCATCAGATTTATTAGAAGTGCAAGTATTTTCTCTTCATAAGTACTAACAAAAATGTATTGAAAAGCTGAGTGACATCAGAAGAAGGCAAATCACACCAAATTAGGTGAAATCTTAAACACTAGGCTTTTCAGATATCCAGGTTATGAGACTCATATTTAAGATATTGTACACAGACCATGGCTCTCTGGAGGAATAGATACAAATGCAAACCATGCTTCCCTGGTCTGCTCTGTCACGGCCAAGTAGGCTGAGGAATACACCTAATGCATTGTGTCTGAGGAAAAGGATGGATATATGAGATACAGTTAATGCAAAAAAGCTGGAACATCCTTACAGAACAGTAGAACTGTGGCAGCTAAACCAATTCCTAAAACAATTTTTCCTCAAGTGATATTTCCTACTTTTTGCAGGAAATACTAATAAGGAAAAAATTACTCAAATTCAGTTCAGAAATTCAGAGTTGGTTTACAGAAAACTTATTGCTTATATACATAGAGACTAGCAGTTCAACAATTAGACTTGGTTAAACTTCATGTGGGTGGCATTAAAATTTACACTTGAAAAGACTGAGGAAACAAATTGATCTTTTACATCATTTGACAAATAGTTCATTTAGGTCATGTTAATTAGAACGCTAGAGGCGGGTTTTTTCAGAAGGAACAATAGATTTTTTCACTTTTCTTGCATCATACAGTAGTGGAAAAATAGTGCTTTTTAATGATATGTGCATGTAATCTTTAATACAGCAGTAACCATATCTAATACTTTATGCTGGAAGACTTAAAATTGCAGAGCAATGACTTACAATGAAGGAAAAATCAGGCTATGTCTAACCTGCTTTTATAGATTCTCTCTTAAATACATGGCTTTGTACTGTGCTTCCTGGTACTGTATAGTTCTTGAAAATCTTCATGGTACTATTTATTATAGCCCTGACTGTTTTGTTCATAAAGTTTGTACTTGGAGAGAATAACATGTGTTGGTATACTCCCGCATTATGTTCTGAATGAATTTTAACTTGTAGCAGGCCAGAATGAATATTCCAAACATCTATAAGGTACTTCAAGCTCTTTACTTTACCATTTAATGTAATAGCACTTGAGGATATAAAACACCTTTCAGTATCAGGAGCCGTATTTTATTTAAAATTTGAAATGCTGAAACAGTTGTTAATAATATTACCTAGAGTATAGCTAGCCTTGAGAAAATTTAATTGCCTATAATAAAAACAACATTGTGGCAAGAAACAAGAGATATTTAAAGTGAAGTGTTTATTTTCTTAGTAATAATTTGTATTATGGTACAGTGTACGCAGCATTATTTCCTCAAGACCTGAGCTACCGATTCAGAAAAAAGCTATGAATCGTTCAAGTTAGTGGTAGTGTGCCCTAAGGAGACTCCTTAAGAAAAAGGACATGCAAGCACATTGAAAACATGCTATTTACCATTTAGGCTATGAAAACATTTTAATTCACATATTTATACTGAATTCGGGGAATAAGAGTGGATGGTTCTTTTTTGCGGTCTGAACGGTACCATAGCAGATGATTCAGTAGCTTGAATTGCAGATCTTTCATTTCCATCTGAGCTTTTATGTATAAAAGCTTGGAAGTGTTTCAACTTTTCAAACCAATTACAATTGCCACTGCTAAATTGAATTTGAATATTGCTTGTTTTACAGTCAGTTACTTCCTTCTGATTCTTTTTTTTTTCTTTTACTTTGGAGTGGGTAATATTTCTGCAGTACTACTAAGATGAATGAAGAAGAGAGCAAATAAATGCACAGAACCTTGCACAGAACTCAGAAATATTTATCATAAAGAAAAGGAAAAGGAAAGTAGGAAAACAGTGCAGGGAAAGAAAAAAAGAAGAAAAAAATCACCATTTACTGTTTACAGGAATGGTAAGAATATCACAACAATTGCCCTTGAAAATATCAATGTTGGATTAATAAAATGACAAATTGTCAACAGCATGCCAGTAATTATGTCAAATAATTGTTTTTCTTTCATGCAAATAAAAAGGGAAATCAACGTATTTAACAGAGGATTGTATGCAGTTTAAGAGAGGGATAAATCACTTTGAAACAGCTCTGTGTATTTACCTCTAAACTGCAAGTAATTAAACAATAAATGTTTGGATATTTCTGTTGATTCAATCCTTAGGAAAAAAATACTTGCATGCTAAAAAAAATAAAAAGTCTGTGATCTTGCTTGACTCCCCATTCAATTTAATTTTTCCACCGCTTGGCAAAGAGAGATGCAGTTATTAGCTTTCAAATTATAACCATTCCGTGTTCTGATATTCAGAAACAAAGAGCAAACTATTTGTCTTACCAACAGTTTCAAGGTCAGTGCTGTATTCCTCCATGATCATGTATATTCATGTCAATGGGCCTACTCAAATAAAGAAATATGATCGTACGCAGGTCTAAAGAAGTCCAAGAATATCATAAACTCCTGATCTCAGCTTTCAATTAGTGCAATATTAGCTATGCAAATTGGGAGGAACAAAATAGGCATTTTAAAGAGGAGATGTCTGTGGTAAAAGAGTGATAATCTATCCTACATACTATTTTCCCCCATTGTAGTCTTTTAGGAGTGTTTTTATAGAAGTTATGCCCTTTTAATAACTCGTTACATAGATTTATAACCAATTGACAAAGTGTCCATCAAAATTCATTCTAACCTCACATGAAAACTACAACAAGCACGTTATATAAAAAGCAGCATTAGCTTAAGGATGTATGTATATAGTTATTTCATATGCAATATGCACAACAAATAGTGACACAGATTTTTAAGGTAATACAAATGTGTTAGTGCCTTCTCTTATAGGATTATTTTCTTTCATTTTATAAAAGCAGCTATGACTGCAGCCTCATTTTGTAATGACTGCATCATTTTAGGCATTTTCCCCAAATAAATTAGCTTCTCAGTGTGTTTTCCACAACCTTTGTATTTCTGCCTTTACCTGTACTATAAAATAGTTTGGCATAATCAGCCTGCTCTTATCTGTCTAGACTTAAATTTTCTTTTCCTCCTGTGATTTCACTGAGTCTGCTACAGCTAGTGCTAGTGACTGATTCTCTTTGAGATCTTGAAGCTATGAATATGTGAAGAACAAGGACAAGAAAAAGATTTTTGTATTTCCTTATCTAGTACTCAAACAGATTATGGGCTACCTGAACTTGGTTTACATATTCAGAAATGATTGTAATTTGAAATTAATAATTCTCTTATGAGATTATTTGATATCTCCAGCCTTGCTTGAACTGGACAGAAACATTGTACCCATTTTCTGCTTTCCAGATGGAAAGATTTTCTGCTTCCCAAATGGAGATATCTTTTGATGATGGTTCTTTTCAAAACTTGATCAAAAATTCATGGAGTTCTGCTGCTCCCAACTGACATGAGTAGAAAATGGTCTCCAGACAAAGGCAAAGCAGCAATGATTCCCATGCCCCACACCACATGGTATTTGGGAAACAAAGGCAGTAAAGCAAGGAGAGGTCCTGCAGCTTCCCCCCAGCCTGAAAACAGTGAAATACATGGACAAACAGCAATTCTGTGGGTGGTATAGATTAAGCAACTTGGTCACACCCACAGTGTTAATGTCTGCCCCCTTCTCTGTAAACCAGTTGTTTATCAACTCAGATGCCACTTAGAACTTTATATCAACGTTGTGGAAAGGATTAATACTGTTTTCTTTCAAACAGTAAGATGTCTATTGCCAGTCTTACTATAGACCCCTTAAGTACCTGGTATCCCTCATTAATGAACAGTCAACAAATCTGAGGCACTTCAGTGAAGGTAGCTCAATCAGACATTTCTGAACTGATTCGGGACTTTGGGAGTGTGTGAGCATTGTTCCAAACAAAATTAGTAAAATGTCTCAACAAGCAAGCCAAACATTTAAAAAAATTATTCTGCACCATTTGCTTCTTAATACACCAAGCCTTCAGATCTCAGCAGGCTGTCTTTCACAGTTTTTCGGGAAAATCTCAAAACTGCTTTAAACCTAGGACTTAATCCTCCTACTTTCTCATAATATCAGCCTTTGGCTTCATTGTAGCTTTATTACAAACTTTTCTAGCAATCCAGTCTTGTAGGCCCGTCATTTTCCTTGAGTCATTCAGAGATGTCTGGTAATGGAAGCAAAAATGTAAGTACAGGTCCAAGAAAGAAAGCACTTTTTACAGTAGATAACTCAGGAATTTTCCTCTAAGGAAACAAAAATATGTTTGTTGAATAATGTGTTGTCTCATTCTTTTTAGATTTCTTTACACTTAAAAATGTTTTATTATCCAAAATCCTCCCTTTTGTTTGGCTAGCTTAATAGATAAAAGTGTATTTTATTGTTCCTTTATCATATCTGTTATTCTGATTTTTTCAAAGCATCTTCTTTATTATAATAATACTTCCTTGCATTTTGGCTACCCGTTCTTGAATGGAAGCCATCAGTCTCTTGGAGAAATATGACACATCCCTAAAAAAATTACAGACTGATATCTACATAATGTTAAGATGTCCTACAATGGAACCACTTAATAATCTCTCCCAAAATTCATACAAAATTCTCATAGCTGCCCCATCTATTGCTCTGTTAAACATTGAATAGTTAAACTTGTTCTAGGGATTTCATTTTAGTCAAAAAAAAAAAAAAGGATTTAAATAATAAAAAACTTTTTTTCCTCTTTCAGCACTGAAATTTCAAAACTTTTCCTTTACACAGACTGTCTCTTTCAAAAATCCATCTGAGATATGCTGAAATATTCCTGTAGAGTTAGCTGATATATCTCTTATTATATCTTCCAAGTGAAAATATTCAGGATAATATCTTTAAAATACTGTCACTTAGATCCCTGCAAGAATGAACTATGAGAGCTTGTCAACAAGTGGTCTATTTTGTAGGTATTACACAAAAAAAAAGTATTTATTGTCATAGTCCCTCCTTTGACTCATGGCACTGTAGATATTGTCTTTAGTCTTTCCCAGTCACTGCATGAAGCAAATGAATTGTCTGAGGTTTTTTCCAAGAAAAGATTTTAAATTAGAACATTTTTTCTGCTCACCTATCCAATCAACTTTTAACTGCAAATTCTGTTTTACGTTAGTTGCTTGGATAAACAAAAATCAAGCTTTAACTACATCATCCCATCTGTGTCAGTATACCAACATGCTTTGAAATGTGCACTGGGAAACCAAGGTTGGAATGTGTCTCATTTTCTTTGCATCCTTTTTCAGTTGTGGTACCAAAGGATGTCACTCAACCATGTGTTTTCTCTGATGTAAAAGCCATTTTAAGAACAGCTGGACACTCATTCCTCCATCCATGTAACAGGCTAATGTCTTCTCTGCTTTGTCAACCATTAGTGAAACTCTACAGTAAGCTAAATACCTGAAATAATTCCGGTAAAAACTAAAAATTAAAATAAAATCTTTTGCAGCCTAGTCATATAGTGGTAACATAAAAAAATTTCCATTTATATAACAGAGGGAAGTGGTAAGAGTAGAAAACTAGGAAGCAAACTAATTATTAATTTTTTTTAGTAAAGGATAAATATTTATCAAATCTTTTGTGTTCTGACTTGATTTCATTCTCTCCTTATAAATAAAATGACTAATTAACTCCCTGTTTTCCATCGTACTAGTCTTTAATGAATTGTTCCTTCACTGAAATCAAAAGCCAGTCAATTCTCTACTAAATCTTATTGAACAATATTATGAGGATTTAATTCATGTAGTTATGTTTGTGAAAAAAACACCACCAAACAGGTATGGATCAGATATGTGGATGAGACTTCCTCCCCCAACCCCTGAAAGCTGTGTAGTGTCTTAGACCGACATTACAAAGCCCTTTCAAGAAAAATTTTAATTATTTAGAATGATATGATGTAAATTCATGTTTGTGCTTCTTGGAAAGAGACACCCTCCTAATAGCAGAAAATGAATAGCAAATAGCTTTCCCCGAGTTTATTCTCTTGATTTATTTTGCTCAGTAAGCGGGCACTTCTTTTATAAGCAAGAACAAATTAGCATTACATATCTCAAGGAAGGAAGGATTAGCTTTGAGAAAATGTGGTCTAGTCGCATCTGGTTTGTACCACAAAAATACTGAGCTATTAGAGAATGTGTACATCTTTTTATTACTGATGTAGCTATATTATAAATGTCCTTGCTCTTCTGTACCACAACAGATTATAATTATTTTCCTCTTTAAAAACTGAATGTACATCATGTGTGAATCTGTTTCTTCTCCATGGTATTTCTGCAATTTATTTTCAAGGCAAAGATAAATGGTTGCTGTGGTGTTGATGGACATGGTTTCGAGAAAAAAACCTTTTTTTTAGAAAGAAAACTGTACCAGGGTACCTTTTAATTCTAGCAAATCTTAATACTCAGTTGATTTGCAACTGAATTAAGATTCATTTCCACACTCATGAAACTTCCGTATTTCAAAAAAAAATCTTGTTCTGCCTGATGGTGATAAAGAAAGTATGAAAGAACAATGCAGAAGACTTAAATAGGATACAGAATGTCTTTTACAGGTCCCTCCTCAGAGAGACTGAGAGGAAAGCCTTATGCCTGGGTCTTCTGTCATTAGCTGAGTGTGAAAAGGGGTTTGTTGTTAGTGCATAATGAATCTTTACTATGGTTCTAACAAACATATTCCAATTTTTTTTTTCCTTAAAAATGATGAATCTTCACAGAATTATGTGATTTGCATGAACAGGAATTTTCCTAAAAGGAACACAAGTAGAAAATTCCTATGCAGTTTAGACAGCTGATGTAAGAGGCATCATTGCCACTTAGCTCTCTTTGATATAGTCATACCTGTATACATTTAGGTGTTAATTACACAGTGAAGAGCTGTTTTAATCATGGCATTGATACAGCAACAGATATTCCATAAGTTAAAAAAAAAAATTAGTCATTTCATGCATGAATAATCAAACTTAATGTCCTAATGTAGCGCAGAAAAGAGTCAGAGAGCTCTAATACATTCAGGTTCATAGGAGAGACAAGGAGGTAGAACAATGATAAATTATTGTTGTTTCTGTTCCATTTATTTAAGAGAGCTGGCTAAAACACTGTCAACTAAATGGGTCATCTAACTTCTCACTGTAGAATGATTTTTCCTGAGATTTCCCATCAGTGCTTATTGTACCTCATCTTTTCACAGCCCTGCAGCTGTGGGATTGTTAATGGTATTTCTTAGCTATCTCAGGAAGGTGTTTTCACATGATGCAAGCTCTGCCAGCTCACCTGCATGAGTATATGCCATTTTCCTGATCCTGTGGCCTTTAATTCAGAATACTTCTCCGATTCAACACAGGCTCCCACTTAGCTGTGCATCACACTGTTGGCTCACACTGTTCGCTATTAAGCCTTTTTGGTCCCCTGCTCTTTTGGTCTTTTCCTAACATCTCTAACTAGCAAAGATAAAATTACTATAGTATTTCATTTTAAGTGTTATTTTTACAGTAAATGGTAGCACATGAGTGTGCAAATGTGAAAAACATAATGGCAAAAAATCTTTCATCATCAAATATGTTGACTGACTGTAAAACAATATATATTTATCATATTGTAAATCATGAACCATATTTTGAAATAAATATTAAGATCCTTAAGTGAAAATGAACTAGTATAATATGAATCATAATCAGATCCTCCTTTTTCACATCCTTGCACAGCACAACTAACAAAGAAACAAACCTGTTAGATATAAATATGAAAACATTTCATAGAACACAGAAACCTAGAGCAGGTTTCTCAGGCTCCATCCAACCTTGAGCACTGCCAGACACAGGGCATCCACAACTTGGTGCAACCTGTTCCACCACTCTCACAGCAAAGAACTTCCTCCTAACAGCTAATCTAAACCAAATCTAAACCTTCTTTTAGTTTCAACCCATTCCCATTGTCCTGTCACTACATGCTCTTTTAAAACATCTCTCTACATCTTTCTTTCAGGCTCCCTTCACATACTGCATATGAAGGCTGCAACTAGGTGACCCCAAAGCCTTCTTTTGTTCCAGGCTGAACAAACCCAATTCTCTCAGCTTTCCCTCATAACAGGGGTGTTTCATCCCTCTAATCATGTTGCTGGTCTTCATCTAGGTGCAGTACTTCAGGTGGGGTCTCACCATGGTGGAATAGAGCCAGCATCATCTCCCTCAACCTGCTGGCCATGCTGCTTTTGATGCGGCCCAGAGCACGGTTGGCTTTCTGGGCTTCAAGCACACATAGCACAGAAGCTTCTTTCATCTGTGTGGTTAAAGGAAAAACTGTTTGGAAATGGGTTAAGTAGTTTTGGTTCCAGTAATAGCTTTCTACAGCTGCCAGCCTGTCCATTGACCACAGTTTCTTTAGGCAGGAAGTAAATCTATCTCTCTCCAAAGGCAATGCCTTTCACAGCCTAGAGCAGGGCCTGCAGGTGCTTTTAAAATATAACCATTAAGTAATTATACCTTTTCAACTAAGAAAATAAAATTGCAGTTCTCATTTCATGAAATAGACAACATGGGAATAAAGAAGAATTCTACCTTTATCACTCTCACCATTCTTTGATGTGATCCCACCATCCTCTCTGAGGTGGATTGAAGTAGGCAAGTTTCAGCCACTCTGACGCAGCCAGGAGAAGAAAAGGTACTTTATTAACAAAGGATAGAAGTGTCCATTCACCTCCTTTTTTATGCTTCTGACTCCAAAACACTCTCACGCCTTACCACAATCAGAAAACTGACTTAGTCTCCTGTTGCTGTGACCCGTAGCTGACCCTGGGTCTCCCAGGTTTCTGGCATCTGGACTTGCCAACCACTGAAGCCCAAAGCTCCTCTGCTGTTGCTACAAACTCAGGCGTGTACACACGCAGCAAGGTGCGCATAACAAGAGCACACACTCTCACGTGCATTGTAGATCGCTACAGTCACCCAGCCTGTGCCTAAATCCTCTCGTCTCCTCACACACAGGGACTCACATTTACTAGAGTCTTGCCAGGAGCCGGACTCGACCTATATGCTTACTTGTAGATGACCTCTTATCCCCATGGCTTTCCCATTAGCTGCCCTTCTGCCTTCTCCGGTAGCCAACTTGCAGATCCTTTTGTATCTTCATGATTATTCCACTATGTGGTTCCCAAACCTTCTATCCTACTTGCCAGCTAGTCCAGCTTCCTTTCCATCAGCAATCACATGCTGCTGCAAACAGCCCACCTCATCATGCAGGTCATTGGCCTCTGCAGTTGCTGGTACCAGAAACAGATAAACAGTCAGACAGACAGACCTGGTCTGATTCCAGTTTCTGGCATGCAGCACACAGACCTATGCAGACACATGCACCCTGAAGAGTCCTCTTAAGAGAAAAAGAGTTGGAAATTCACTCAATGAGAAGAGATGACAAATTGTACTGAGTGGGTGCAGGGAATGACCTGACCAAGCATTTGATTGCCTGGCTGGAGGTAGCTAAATTAGTTAACTTTAGCAAAGAACTTAACATATAAAGATGTTTCATATAAAAGATCAAGCCAATTTAAAAAATTTAAATAGATGAAGAATAAAGACTCTCTGCTTTGCCAAGCATGAGTTACCCATGTCTGTCACTAAAAAATTACTGTGCTGTTCGTCTGCATTCTGCTCTTTTCCCAGAAAAAAAAAAAAAAATATGACATTTTGACCTTAATAAATCTATATTAAGCTCTGTATCCTCTCTAATCAGTACTGGAAGGTTATTGAAATACTTCCAAACAATCTAACATTTTTGTTTTTCCTGACACAGACATGCTAATATGACTCTCTATGTAATTGAAGAAAGAAGAGTGTAAAATATTACAGTCAAACTTCTAAAAAATCTGAGGGGTTCTGGGGAGTAGTTGTTTGTGCAGCAGTGTTTTCTTGTGACTTTTGAAACTGGATAAACTGTTAGCATTCTCTGGCAATCACCTTGAAACTGCCTGGTTTTCTATATTCCCTAAAACCATATTTTCCTTCCAGAATCCATCATACAGAAGATTACTTCATATCTTGTACTACTCTGTAAGGAAGGATCTTCAAGCAAATAATCCTTTTTCTTTGTCTTCTTTGACAGTATATTATCAGCAGTTTCAGTGCTTCTAGCAAGACTTGATGAAAGTAACTATTTTTAGGGAATATAAAGATTTCTGTTCAGGAAAGGAAATTTAATTATCTCATTAATCAGTTCATCACAAAATATTTGGACCTGACACTCAGCAGTGAAAGCTGGGGCATATGATCAATGGAAATAGTAATTATATTGTTGGTGATGGTGATAATAATAATAGTAATAATAAATAATATTTAAACATGATGTTTTAATAATCCAGTGAGTCATTAATCTGATAAATTTAGAAATTCTTTGTGCTCCTGAAGTATCTGCAAGCAAATAAAATTTCCCTGGAAAAGATATTTTCATTGATATATCTTTCAGCACCTAGAGAGGTTTGAGTTGTGTAAGGGGAGCAAGTAGTTCACGGAAGACAAGCCTTATGATCTTCTTTCTCACCTATTGGAAACATATTAGTGATTAAGACACAGCAACAAGAACAGGATTGAGTATTCCTTTTGCTTAGAAGAGCAATTATTTTTCCATTCACACATGCGAATCCAAATTTTTCAAACTCATGTTCCACAAGGATGCATTGTACAAATATCCATAAGAAGTTGAAAAAAAAAGTAGCACATACTTTTCTATTAAAAAAAAAAAGTTGGCACGTGTTTATTTATTTTATTTTAATATTCCATTAGCATTTCTTTTAACTTCTACAGCACTTTCATTATTATAGCCTACACAGTAGGACATTTCATGACAAGAATAGTAATGACCCTTGTTTCATAGGTGAGGAAGAGTGACAAAACAAACTGTAGGTAGACAGTGTTGTATGGCCATTGAGGCTTTTAGGGATGCCAGGAGGTCTCCAGTGCATCCCTACATAGAGCAGAACCAGCTGTGAGATCAGACTACACTCTTCAGGTCTCTGTTCAGCTGGGTCCTGAAAACCTGCAAGGATGGAGCTTGCACAGCTTCCATGAGCTGCCTGAAGAATGGAGTCTTGCAACCTATCCCTAGTGCATATCTCAAATTGCTTGAAAATAATTTTTTCTCTGAATTTTTTCTCTGAATACATTACACCATCCTGTCTTCATCACTGAGAAGCATTTATCTTTATTTCAAGGGTGTGATTTTTGCTTCTCTGTTAATATTTCTTCTAGAACAAAATCACTTCACACAAGCCACAAGGAGCACATGCAATATTTTCTACATTTCTATTACCAAACTTTCTTAGTTGGTCTGAGTTTATGGAGAAGAAAGGGTGCAATAGCTATATTAGTGTGCAATCACCTTTGAGTTATTATCTGTCCTGAGCTTCTCATTCCTAAATAACAAAACCTATTAGCTATTATGTATCTCAAGTTCATTGTTTCACTGTTGTATACTCTAGAATGAAAAGAGAGCATCTATATAATGTCATTAAAAGATACTAGGCTGACAAAGCTATGAATTTTCCCATACTCTGGAAGATCACACAGCACGGATTTTGCCATCGAGGCAGAGCTTTCTACCAAATGCATTTTAAACTGTTATTTCTAAAAATAAAGGAAATAGTTTTGGGGGTTCTTCTATTTTATTTTACCAGTCACCAGGTAAGTTCTCAGTCATGGATGCTCATTGCACAATAATGGCTGGCCATGGTAGGACTGAACTGTATGGGTTGTACTCTATGAGTGATGATTTCAAAGTCAAATTACCTTATTAGGTGAATTGCTATAGTTTATCACAGCATTTTTGGGTACTCATTTAACCAGTAAAGTGGAAATTGTTCTCTCTCCATAAAGTGTGAGGTGTAATCTTTCTGATTTTCTTCTCTAGTGTTGATGCTGGGGACTGTAGTAAGCCTGTACACTGGATGAGTAGAGTTCTTCCTTGTCTCCTTTAATTTTCAAGGGCTAAAAATACTCTAAGTATTTAAATGTACTCAGACATTTTTCTGTCTAAGTCCTGCCTAGTGTTACTCTCTGCTGCATGTAGTTTCTTACCTTAACGGTAAATTCAAAATGAAAAATATCTGTTGAGCTGTGTAAACTGCAAATGCAAAGGATGTGGCTCTGTAGAGCAGTAATAAAAGTAACATTACCTGGCACTATATTTGAAGTTATTGAATTCCTCATCATTTATTCATAATAGGAGGGACAGGCCTGATTTCCAAATCCCTGACTGCTGAAAGCTAGTGTTTCTTAGTATAGTCACTGGAACTTTCTTTTTTTTTCCAAGTGTACACAAAGTGTACACATATTTACACAAATATAAGGCATGTTAAGGCCCAGGCCTAGTCCCTCCAACCTTAGTCAATTAACTGAGTGTATGAATTAGAAATCTAACATTGTCTAATGGAAAGGAAATAGCTTACCTTAAATTAATCTACCTCTTTTCAACACGAAAATATTGAAAACTGTCATCAATATGATCAGAGTTCCCAGTCTCAAGCACAGGTACTCGAAGATGATGTCTCCATTTAAAACTTGAACTCAACCATCAGAGCTTGACAATATTTGCACTAATCATTGGGGAAAAAAAACACATGTTGGAATCAGAATTTCATTAAAATTAGATAATGATACTTATTTGGTTACCTGGAAAAATGTTGTTTCCCAGTTCAAGAAACAAAGGTGCCAGACAACAGAAATGTCAATTGTATGTGCTTGCCTAAGTTCACGCCAAAGGCCAAAGAAAGGACCTGAAAAGTTTTTATTTCAAGAATTATTGGAAGGGGGTTTAACCAGTTGTTGTCAACCTTTTTTCTTCATTCTCCAGCTTGGGGTAAAATATTAAACTCTGCTCTATCAAAAAAAGAAAAAAATTGTGGTAAAAATAAGTATGTCTTTTTCCTTCTCTTTCTTTTCAATCCCCTTTTGGTCCATGGATGTATATTTCTAATTTACTTTTCTTGCTGATGGACCACATCTCCTCTCTAACTTGAGAAATAATATTTTGACAGGCCAATATTTAAAAATAGTTAAGAAATTATAATGTTATGGCTATGTTTTTTAAACATTTTTTAAACAGCTAAGAAATCAGAAAGGATACATTTTAAGGTGGCCACCGTGATGCAAATTAAAGCAAACCACAATACTTTGTCCATTTTTAATTAATTTTTAAATGAAAAATTATCTTTTTGCAATTTCTATGCCAGGAGTTATTCCTGAGTGCTTAACAAAGCTGAAAGCCAAGCTAGTTCATCAATTTGATCCTGCGTATTAAAGGAAGATCTGAATAACACCAACTATAGTAACATATCTTTCTATAAGTTATGTGGCATTACATCTTCTTGGTCACTTTACTCAGAGTTGAAGGACAATGTTTTAGCTATTTCAGGTTTTGTTTGGGTTCTTTCTTTTTCCAGACAATCTTCTTTCCCTAATACATCCTCAATTTACCTAAAATCTCACTGGAAATGGTGGTGCTGACTAGGGATTGTGATGCATTACAAAGAATTAAATTCCATGACAGCTCTGTCTTGTTTACAATGTTTACATGCCCAACCTTTGCATATTACAAGGTTTATTTAAAGTTACACATTCACATCTTAACAGAAAAGTAGTCTGAAGATCATCAAAATTCTTGAGGTAATCAGAAGGAAATTTGCAATCAGTTGTGGACCTATTTGCCTGTTCTATTGGTTTAATTACTTTGTCTGCAAAATCTTTATTATTCTTATGCCAGTTTAGAAGGGACTTTGTGATGAGTACGCAGATAATGTGGCAGCTCAGCATGAGCCAGGCAACTCACATCATAAAATGTGACAGAATTCCTGATTTCAATAAGATTTTATAAATTTAGAAGCAAGCAATTTTTTATTAACAATTAATTTAGGTAACTTTAATCACATTCATTATTTTGAAATATCTTGTATTCAATATTTATGGTGGAACCAAAACTGTTTGTCATTTAGTGTACACACTACTAAGAGAGTCTACCCTTTTGTCAATTTTGGACTTTTCTGATGAAAACTCTTACCTGGAATGGTAATGTTTGGATTGTGCATGATTGCATACTAGAATAGAAAATCTTTGTAATTTTTTTTATCTTTATGTGTCATACCAACCTTACCAAGTACAAGTGTATCACTGCTTCACAGCTGCACAGCTTCACCCATTAAGAAAATATAAAGTCTGGTTACCTTGGAAGATTATCTGCTGTTTTCAGAAACAGAAGTAGTGGACTAGAGGTTTTCAATATAAGAGTTTGAAGCATTTTCTCAAATTTATTCCTACATCTGAGATCCTAAGATTTTTATCAGAATTGTGCTACTTCTAGTCTCATCATTTGCTCTTTAGGTGTTTCCTTCCTTTTTGTCATGAGTGTAGTATAGTGCTGGGGGAAAAGAAACAAATGAAATTTTCTGCTACACCAAAAAAAAAAAGTTATTTCCTTTATCTTAAGCAAAAAAATTATGTGCTTTGTTTAACCATTCATTTCAAATATTTTTTAAACAGCTAAGAAATCAGAAAGGATCAGAAAGGATCTGATTTCTTTCTTTGAAAGGGAGGGAGGAAGCTGAGTTGGGCAGGTGTGAGAGAATGGACTGTATTGTCCATGTAGCCAACAACACCTTAATTTTGTTCTTGTGATGAAAGTAGTTGATCACTTAGCTTCTGCTCTAAGACAATAATGTAATCTAGATTTCTTATGGGTTATGAGAAATTTCTCAAACAAAAGAAGGAAACTAAATATTTGAATGGAAAATATATTTCTATTTTTTGACATTTATCTAGAAAACAGGTCAAATTTTCAATTTATTGATAAACAGCAAAATCCTTTGTTAATCAGAAAAAAAATAAGTTTGACATTCACTGGAAGAAGAAGACATGTTTTTTGTCTTCTTTTTTGAACACAAAACACAAAGACTACTCTCTTTGCTCAGTTGTCTCCTTAGGATCCTTTTCTTCCTTAAAACCTTACAGAAAATAGCTACCTAATGCTTTTATTCCTAATGGAAGACAGTGTAATGCTCTTCCTGCATCATGCCTTGCACTAGTCCTGCTGAATAACCATGTACTTTCATTGAAGTTGGTTTCATCTGTCATTTTATGTTCTAATATCTTGTTACTCTCCTAGCTGGACTGAATGCAAAGTCTCTTTAAAAGCTGCTCAAAAAGAAGTCATATTTTGCAGCTATGGAGGAGCATCATCTTCCCCAGTATGCTTAAATAATCTCCTGATTTTTAGCTTAATTATATTTAAAAAATACTGTTTTCATATGATCTTTTCCTCTGTGGAGACTGGAAAGGGGGTAAAATATTTACACTTAGCATGTGTTTATGCTTTTTCCCTCATCCCCCTCTATGTGTAAACAAGATTTAGATATATGAAGTATGTATTCAGCCCTCTGCATGAAACACTAGTGCTGTGGGACTTCTCCAATAAAAAAAATGAAAAAGACCACAAAATATTTTGACATTATGTTACTGTCTCTCCTATAAAGAAGAGGGCAGGTTTTTTGTCAGAATATTTTTTTCCCTCTTGAAGCTCTGTAATTTCTTCAAGTACTACCCAGTACTGCAAGAACTTATTACTATAATCATATGAAAAACACTGAAGGCATAACTTTTCCTTCAGGCATATGTGACCACATGAACACCAAGTACAAATGCATGAAATACAGTAACTTAGATGCAGCTGGGATGATCAATTTCTTTTCTTCTCCATTCCAGCTTTTAATATTGATGATCTACTGATGGTTCATCCTATCTCTATTCTTAATATTTCCTCCTGCTCACAGTATTGTAACTATTTTTATCAGTCAAGGGGAAATTGGTTCACTTTTCCATTTCTTTTTTTATATACTTCAGTTACTTTTATTGCTGATGAATCTTCTGGACCTCCAAAAGGATCTGTTCCTTTACTTTTCCAGGGAAGGAGTTGAGGCTGACTCATCAGTAGTTTCCCAGGCCCTTTTTCTTATCCTTTGAGTATGGCAGTAACACTGGCTTTTCTCCTCTAACTGGACATGTCTCCTGTTCTCCATGGTTTTCCAAAGATAATCGATAGCGACTTAGCAACGTCTGCCAGCTCCGTCATCATGGGTACATCCCATCCAGGCCCACGGATTTATGGCTGTTAAGTCTGCCTAGCTGATCTCTGACCCAATCCTCTCTGACCAAGGGGAAGTTTCTCTTTCTCCAGCCTTCCTCTCTTAAATCCAAGATTTAGGATTCCTGAGGGCTTGTCTCAGCAGTAAAGTCTAAGGCATAGAAGACATTCTGTATTTCCACCGTCTCTGTGACTTCCATCATCCATTTTGTTCAGCAGCATCCTCACATTTTCCCCAATCTTCCTTTTGCTGCTAATGTTCTTATAAAGCCCTTCTTGTTGTCCTTCCCAGACTCAATTCCAAGTGGGCTTTGCCTTCCCTCTTGCATTCATGAAAATGTTCCTATAGTCCCTTTTTCCACATCCCATAAAGTATTTTTATGCTCTTTAATAGTTGATAAAAGCTTGTTCATGCAGGTTTCCTGTCCCCTTCACTTGATTTCTTGCTCACTCTTATATTTTGTTATTTGTCCACTGGAAGAAATTTCTGTGTCTCCAGCAGGAATACTTTTTGAGGATTTATATGACTGCCTTGTGATTTTTTTTTATCTCACAACTGATCAAGCTTAATTATCTACATTATGCTTGTGGCAACAAACCTGATATATAAAGTGTTTTCCATCTTCCAACATCTATAAATATATAGTGTTAGAAGTTCCCATCCTCTCAAAATCTCATAACTGACAGAATTTTTTTTTTTGTGTTCACTTAGAATGGTCAGAAATTATTGCACAATTGAGTAATCCTCAAAAGCCTAAAAGTAAGCCTTCTGTGTCTTTCGTGTGCATTGGTTTAGCCCTGATTGCCAACCAAGCACCCAACCAGTTGCTCACTCGTACCTACTGCAAGAAAAAACCCAAAATATCAGTAGTGGAAAAAGCTCAGGGATCAAAATAATAATGGGAAGTCACTCACTAGTTACTGTCATGAGCCAAACAGACTCAACTTTGGGAATATATTGCTAATTAAATAAAAAAATAAATACTGATTAAAATATTCAGAAACTAAGCCAAACATTTAAGCAATTATGGAAAGCATGTCTCCTCTCCATTTCCTAATCTCTATGTACCTTTTTACTACTGCAGGATGTACTCAGGCTCTTCAGTAAAGCACAGGAAGCTGATGACATTTCTCTTCCTACCATTTCTGCTTCTTGTACTTTTCTCCCAATTTGCTTTTCTTCATACTGATTTCTGCTGCTCCACACATCACACTCCCTTCAGGAACGTACCCATTCCACAGCATGTGTCTAACACAGCCTGTGGGCCCTTCAGGGGTTTTACCAGCTCTGCTAGGAAGCACCTCCTGCTCACCTGATCCCAATATTCCACCTACCTACATACCCCCCCACTCCACTTCAGTGTGGTCCACTTTCTGAAATGTATTTACCAGAGTCATCACACACTTGGCTGAAGGGCTCAGCCGTGCCCAGTGATGAGTCCATCACAGCCAGTGGGAGCTCCTGTTCTTGGGGCCGGCCCTGGCTTCTTCTCACAGAGACTATCCCTCCAGTCCCACCACTGTCCAAAATTCCTGTTACAGTGTCCCGTTCAGAAACATCCAGACTGGATAAAAACATGCAATCAAATCCGTCTAATTTTTCTTCAAGACAGAGTTACTAAAGAACATGAGGGCTTTGGCTTTTCTTACTGTTTATGGTGGCAGTGGTAGTTTTGAGGTTGGTTTGGATTTGTTTCTTGCTTTGAAATGGTTAATGCATATTAAGAGCCATACTAATTTAGGAAGCAAATGAAAAAAACAGCAACTAGTGGATTGGAAACAGATACTAAACAAAGGAATGATAATGAATAATTGTTTTGTTTACAGTAAACAAAATGTAACCAGTCAGCTGCAGATATTTTTTTAATCAGGTACTTTGTGCTTTTCGAATAATGTGTGCCCTAAAAAAGCTGGAGATACTTCTATTTCATTTACTCAAGCAAAATCAACTAATTCTATCTCTACCAATTACACTTTAAGTTTCTGCATCATGTTTTCTTTCTTTGCTGCACAGCAGTGCTTCTCTGTCAGTTCATATAGCATCTTACAAAGTAATCTTTCTCCCACTGGATGATCTCAAATAGAGCACAAACAAGTGAAAAAAAGGATTTCTTTTTTCCGTTTTTTTTCTCTCCCTGTATTTTTCCCCTTAGTTCTTGTTATTTGTGATACAATTAAGGACTATACAACAAATTTTGTATTCATCCTTGTCTAAAGTTCTGGTATTGCTTTGCCTTCTTTTCAGATATTGTGTTTCGAATTTATGGAGTCCCAGTAAAATAAAACCAGTAATTGTTTTCTTAGGTGTAATCATGTTTTATTGAGAAATTAGGATCTGCTATTATGGGAATGGTATATGAACCAGGTGTTGATTTTATATTGAGCTTTCAATTCCATCTATGTATTTTCAGGGTTATTTTTTATTTGCAAAAGAAAGTTATGTTGCTTACACTGCAGCTGATAAAAATGGCCATATAAATAAAGAAGTCTTTAACACAAGTGTAAAACAAATGCCCACTCTCACTGTTTAATAACCTTTTACTTGTTTTTCTGATAAGTTGCATGTAGTTATAAACAGTATAATACTCTTCAATTAAAAAAGTATTTTGATATGCTCACAGGTCACTGGATGTTCAAGTTCTTTATCAAAAATCAGGATTACTTTTTTAATTGCTTTTGAAATGTTTACCCCGTGCAGTTCCAAAATTACTTATCTAAAAGAAGTGGATATTAAGCTCCTCTCCTATGAGCTGGAAGATAAGCTAATTTTATATTTGCTTACGAGGGATTTATGCAGTTTGTGTTTACTGAAGTTTATGAAAACAAAATATATCCTCAAGAAAACATTATATCCTCAATTCTGAACACGGGAAACTGTCATGATGTGTGAAATGCAGTGTGAGTAGGAACTTTTTTTACTCAATGTTTTTTTGCAAAAACTAAAAAAATGCCATGGGTTTTGTAGGGTGACTCATGACTGAGCCTTTCTGTTCACTGTACCTGACAAAAACCTGTAGTTGTGATTTCATTCAGAAAATTGCAGAAGAATTGCAAGAGGACTGTAGGTATAAATGCACAGTAAAAACATACCCTGGTTCTAATAGAAGACACACAAGTGCTCCACTGCCACCTTGGGAGGTGGAGGGGAGCATGAGGGGATGGAACTAATACCTGAAGGGTTATTAATTTCACTGTCCAGACCCCAGATCCAGTTTAAGGTTTTTTCTGTATACTTTGTTGTGAATTTAGACCCTGGGAGTCAGAATGAATGGCACAGACCATGATCCACAAATGGATTTGGTTACCTCTGTTATGCTTTAAAAATCAAAGTACAAGAGTAGTTTTCATCACTCTTGAAATGGTCAGCTTTCTTTAGGGATCTAAAGTTCTACTGTTAAGTATTTGAACAGACAGAGCTTGATGAAGTTGGCTGATTAACACCTCTCTCCCATCACCTTTCTTTACTCAGAGTCCTTTAAGTTATCTGGTTAAGTTATCCCAAGCCTGTTTACAGGAACACATGCTTTGATATGTTTTCTTAAGCTACACAAAGTAAAATATAGGTTGGATATTAGAAAAAAGTTTCTTACAGAAAGGGTGATAAAGTACTGGAATGGTCTGCCTAGGAAGATGGTGGAGTCAACCTGGATGTGTTTAAAAAAAACTGCATGTGGCACTCGGTGCCATGGTTTAATTGAGGTGTTAGGGCTAAGTTGGACTCGATGGTCTTGAAGGTCTCTTCTAACCTAATGATTCTGTGATTCTTTTTTGGGAAAAAAAACCAAGCAAACAAAAAAAATACATAATCATTATAAGAAAATCATTAATTACCTTGCACTAAAAAAAAAACCAAAAAAAAACCCAAAAAAACCCCCAAAAAAAACCAAACTCATTAGTTCCAGTTCCTGTTCTGAATGATGTTCAAATAAATTGCACTGAAAGTAAGATTGTGAAAGAGACCCAAATCCCTAAACCTTGAATATGCCAAGACAGATTTCTGGGTAGAAATACCTGCATGTAGATACTTAATGCAAATATCAGAGGAAGGCTGCTTTCAGCCAGGTTTTTCCCACAAAAGTGATGATTTCTCTAAGTCCTGAATTGCTGCATAGAAAGCAATCTTTTTTTTTAGTTTATTTCACAGTGAGTTTATCCGTTTGCATGCCTGAAGACAAAGAATATAGTCCAAAGTTTAGAATCTTGAATTGAGGTAGACATTTTCTTCCAGATTATCATTAAGCTCTCCCTGACAATAAAGTATTAGTCATACTCATTTCCAGTACTTATTGTTGAGTTTAATCCCAGTTTTCTGGCTTCTGTAAATCATATTTTTAGCATTTGACCTTTCTAAAAGTGTCATTAAGATTGCATGGATTCCTGATCTTGAAAATGTAGATTTCATTAGTCTGGTAAAGTTGAGTCCAATGTTGACTGTTTGGATGGTAAATGGAAGACACCAGGTTCAGAGATTCTCAAGATGACAATGGGAGAAATTAAACACAACACCATGAATTCCAGCATTGACCTCTTAAATTCAGCGGGATCATAAAAGAGACGTAGTTATAGAAAAAGTGATTAATTTTGAAGAAACATCCTGTCTAAACTAGAGAGAGATTTTTGTAACCTCAGAAAACTAAGCCATATGAAATCTTATTATTTAATTTACAGGATGTGCTGAGGACTGTGGATGTTCCACTTGAGGCTTCCAGCAAAACATGCCATTCACCTACAATGCTCTGCTAGCTACAGAAGCCAAAATCAAATCTTTTGTGTTGTAGTAGCATTTTCAATGTAAGTTTTCCCATTAAAGGCGAAAAATTTAATAATAGAAATAATAGAAAAATTGATGTATCTTTTCATTTTCTGCAGGGCCTCCTTCCCACAAACCTTTATTCCTTATTGAACTAGAAATATAATGAACTCACTTATGGAGGTTACTGAAATAACTCTTAATTTTAGACCTCAGTGATGAACACTATGAAAAAGTTGTTTTGAAAATGATCTCTGTATTTTTTTATCTGAAAGCAGTGATACTTTTTTTTTTTTATTTCCAGGGATACAAGTAATTTCATAAACAAAACAGCTGGCTACTCCAAAGGAAATTGTTCTCTATATAGAATGATGATTTTTTGTATCTCTATATACATGGGAGCAATTTATACTGATAATAATAGTCTATTAAGTCATTCCCATGTGGATGCTAGTGCAAATTACAAATTCACACACTGCATGTTTGAAAATGTTGTGAATTATCTGTATTTTCTCTTTCTACCCTTATTTTATTCCACAATGACAACAGAAAAAAACAGAACTCTCCAATTTATATCAAGAATGAGAGAACTTCTAATTCATACAGTGCAGCAAGAAGCGTCACTCATCATTAATGTGATGAAGATAAATGCTGCTGGCCACAAAATTAAAACCTTATGAAGATGACTGTGACTTGCAAGAAAAAGGAATATTCATTTGTCTTGAGCGAACATGATTGTCTGTGAATTCAGGAAGAAATAGGACATTGGGTACATTCCTTTAAAGATATCTTTAAGATCATTTTCACTGTTACTGTTAGCACCCTTTTGGATCTATGAAAGCATTTGAAGAAAAGTCTGTAGTTAGGGCCTTTTTTTTAATTGTGCATTGGAAATTTTCCCTACAGAGCTTTAAAGTCAGAAAATTGTAAACAGTTGACCACTACTTTGAGACTAAAATCATTTTAATTGGGTGCATGGAGATATATTTTGAAAATCATGGCATAAATTAAAGAGACTGTCCCTATATGCAGATGGCTTGTAAATTTAGTCCATTATACATGACATTAGCAGTTCACAGGTTTTTGGGCATTTGTGTTAGCCAAATCAATGTACAAGGGATGCAAGATGCATCAGCACTTTCTCTCTGATATGGTCGGGTTTTTGGTTACCACCAAACACAAAGAAAATGTTAAGTTTAATTCACATTAGGTAATGGTATGTCAACGTGAATTGGAATGATCTACTTTGTATATCATTCCAGAGAGATTCTGGATAGCATATTATTCTGAAAAAAATGTATGTGTTCTTAACGCAACTCTTTCACTTGTCTGTCAGTGTGGGCTGAGCTGGACTGGGTTGGTTAAATGCAGTTGCTGTCGCTGCCATTGACTTGCCATGCCAATGACTAAACAGTGAAATCATTCACAAAGGCGGTTTTTGAGGTATTTGTCTTTTAAAATTAAAATCATGGGTTTGGGCCTGGAAAGTTAATTACTTTGTTTTTCTTATTTACTATGAATTATTATGAGCCTTTCTCTCAGAACTGACAGAATTGAAGCTGTTTTTTATTCTTTTACTATAATTATTTTGAAGCAAATTTGGCAAGTTGGGTCATGAATCTTCATAAATAATATTCACACTCAATTGTACAGTATGTGCAGTTGTTGAAAGAAATGATATTATTTCCAACTTTGTAATATAATATATATTTAGTTAGCTAATTTCTGTTTATTGGAAACTTGATGTTCCTCAAGAGACAGGAAATAGGCATGGGCACATTTGTTTACTCAAATCTATTATGGAATTCTAAAAGATTTTGGAGTCTCATTAAAAATAAACTTGTTAGAGGCTTAGTTCCACAGTTTTAGAAAAATAGTTCACTTTACTTTTAAAAAACTCAGTATTGTTTCTTCACATATAGTACTTTAATAAGAAATAGATAGCCTGGAATTAATTTAATAAGTATTTGATTATGAGATGACATAGCTTAGAAATATATCTTAAAATACGTTTAAGTCTTGTAAAGCATGCAATAAAATCAGAAATCTTCTAGATAATTTTTGAAAAGCTTATAAGAAAAATTCCACAGCCTCAGTGGCTGTTGTTGGCATTTGGCATCATTTTTGGCAAAGAATAATTCAAGGTAATATGTATTGGAAGGATATGACAGGATTCTTAATTTGATGAAGGACAATATTAGCTTCCTCTGATGCAACAGCAACATTACAAACAAGTTGCAGAAGTCAAAAAATATTTCATTATCTATTTATCATCTCTTATTTTTTTCCTTTATGTTCTTTATACTTCATATTTCTAATGTTTTTCTGAAAACTATTAAATATTGCCAGCCCACAAAACTGATAAGAGGTACTACTAAAGAAAATGTATTGATGTGCAGCTTCTCACAGAAATAAAATTAGGTTACGGGTGAAAAAGTGAATTGTGAGGGCATAGGTAAAGTATGATGTGTTTTAAATGTTTTCCTTGTGTCTTTTTTTCCTGTTACATTACTAATCTCAGCACTAAATATTATTGAAGCAATTAGCCTATTAATCAGACTCATAGTTCTAGTTGGACAAGAAAGCTTTACTTCTGAATACATGAAACTGTTTCATAAATATTCACTTAAAATTTGTGACAATAAATCCTTTTATTTCACATTGGCCATTCTGTGTGCAAAAGATTCATCCTTAATAAAAACACAAAACATACTGTTGAAAAATAATTTGAAAAGAAGTTTTAATTGTGAGCTTTAGGGAGCATTTCTCAGCTGTGATTGCCCATACTTGCAAAGCACAAAACAAAGTGAACCATACAACCCATATGTGCCTGAAGCTGTAGACTGTGTGAGGCATTGGTGTATCTCCATATGCATCTTCACTTTTAGAAAAATGATGGTGCAATTCTTCATGCTGTCACTTGTCAAGGCTAAGACACAGGAGAGAATGCAGAAATGGTATTTATACTATAATAAAAAAGAAAAGAGAAGCCCTAATATTAATGTATTTAATTTGATTCTGAAATAGACTTTTCTGTTCACTACTAAGAAAATATATATAAAAGAGATGTGCTGGTTCAAAGGACACTAAAAGGCCACTCAAATTACTCTCCTCTTAAGATCCTGTATTTTTCTTAAAATATGCAAAGCCTTCTTATCATTGTGAAACAATAGATTTTTATTTGCTATATAAATTAGCTTTAAAAGTTCATCAATAATATATTTCACCACATTCAGGCTCAGAAAAGACAATTAAAGTTGCTTTTCAAACACTTGTTTTTCCCCTGGAATATAGTAGAAATTGTTTATTTCTAGTAAAATAGAAGTAAGATTTCCCCATCTCTATGTAGTATAAAAATAATTAGCTAAGAAAAAAACGGCATTTGTCTTTTGAACAATTCCCAAATCCATTTATTTCCTCCTGTGCTGTTTGTACCAGAACTGGCATGTGCCAGATACTGTGAAAGAAACAAATTAGAATGTACAGATGTGCTGGACCTCTTCATTTCTCAAGCCTTCCTGATAACGAGTGATAATTTATGCAGTGCTGGTCTGCAAAAGGCTCTGAATCCTCTCTGCTCTGTTAAAAGGGCCCCTTACCAGGGCTGGCTTAACCCACAGCTGGGAGTACTGGGTACTGGAGAACAGTAGCCAGGACACTCTCATCACTCTTAGGTTGTTATCCAGACTCCAAATCCACCAGAATCTCACTGTAAATCCAGTCTAAATTTTGGCAAAGAACAAATATTCAGCAGAGACTCTGTGTGAGAATACAGAAGAGCACTTGGTGGGGATTTCAAAAACAAAGCAAAATATGTTGGTTTCTGAATTCATGACAAATATATGTCTGCTTAGTACCTGCTCCTGAGTATTTACAAGAAGGCAGGTAGAATGTGGTGATATCCTTACACACCCTATAATTTTTAAAATCTTAACTGCATCAATATATTTATGTGTGTGTTCATAAACTGCAATTTACGGAATATTGTTATGATGCTGGGACAATTTATACAGATTATACAATTTACACCCACAGTTTGCAGGCATGGCTTGACAACTGTTGCTATACTGACTATGTTACCTGCTGGCCCATCATTCCCAGTCTTTCATTAAAAATGCAGTAATGTGCATTTACATTACAAAATACTGCCTACACTGGTGACCTGATACTTCTTCACACTCCTTATTTCAGACTGTATGAAAACAGAAGAAAAGGACCACTCCACTCCTTCTAGAATCAAATGTTTTTACTGGATGCATTTTGCTTTCTTCATGGAAATAAAGGATAATACTCTAGTTACAACTTCAGCTGGTGCTATAACTGTTGTGAGGAGAATTGCAAGACTGACAGAAGTTAACTTAATTGGCCATTTTTACTAATTTGGGAAATAAGATTAAGAGGATTGAAAAGCTGCAGAAGACAAAGTCTTGGGTAGTCTCAAGGCCAGATTTGATCAGCAATTTCCTGTGTAAACAGGAAGCAGAGGCCTCCATAATGTAGATGAAAATGGTCAACAACCTTCTACAGTACTTAGACACACAAATCTGTGGGGCAGGAGGGAATCCAGGATGGTTACTGAGGGAGCTGATGGGAATGCTCACCGAGCCCCTCTTCATCATTTATCATCAGTCCTGGCTAACTGAGGCAAGTTAGGCTTTTCTTGGTGGTTTTGTTGTTGTTGGGTTGTTGTTTTTTGGGTTTTTTTTTTTTCACTGACAGTAAGATAATATATGGTTTCTATTTTTAGAAGTGATTTGTATTCTCTGTTTCCTAGTGTTCTTTAACATTTCTATCAGGGATACTTCCATGCACAATCCCTGAGGTCATCTTTATACATTTTAGGGATATTATAGATTTAATCTTTTTCAGGAATTTAGTTTTAACAAATCAATAGATATGTTCACAAATATGGAACTAAATTTGAATGATAGAGCTGCTGAAAACTGTGTGACTCAGGGGAACATAAACCAAGTTTGAACTTTCTTGGCAATTAAAAAATACAGAAAATTAAAATTCATGTTCAAAAGATTTGTCTAGGTCTTCCAAAGTCAATTCTGTGCTAGGATTTTCTTCATATAAGTTACCTTGAGCAACTTCTGCAGAACAGAGCTACTCTTAATTGGAAAATAATATTAGAGTGTTATTAAACTGTATGAATTTATGCTTTCATTTTTGACCTGAAAAAATATCTGTGAAGGCCATGATAGGTTCATCTCATTACTTCAGACTGTATTTATGTATTTCTTAATAGCCCAACATTGATGCTACTCTTCAAACTTCTCACAACCTCTACAAGACCTTTAGAAAATTACATATTCTTATGAGAAAGAGTGAAAATCTTCATGTATACCTCAGCTGTGCTGCTTCATTTCAGATTTCCTGAAGAGATCTAAATGAATAGTGCAGGTTTAAGGTTTTGTTTGTTGGGTTTAAGAAAAAAAGAAATCAACAAATCAAGCTGTCAGAATTCTAGATCTATATTTAAGCCTTCAGTAAAATTTTCAGAAAATTTTATTCGCTCAAAGAAACTGCACCCCCATTTTCTTCTCAATTTAGTGATGTGAGGCCATTCCTCAGGGACTGAAGGCTGGGAAACCAAAATTGTGAATTGGTAAAGATGTTTTGAGGTACTCTGAGATAAAGCATTGATGTGAATAATAGTTGATGCACATGTTTAGCTTTCTTGATGATGCTGGTTGCCTGGTAACCAGTAAAAAACATATGTCAGAGAGGAGTTCAAATGAAACAGATGACATCAATCTCAGCAGGGTGAGGAAAAGGAAAACCACTGATTAGCTCACCCAGACTGGTATATATAGGAATCCTGTCATGTTTTCATGTTACTAAATATCTAAGCTGATTTTAAACCTCAATTTATCACAACACTTGTGGTAGTTCTTAACTAGGGATGGCATTTCTGTCTTTTACAGATGATTTTAAATGTTTATTTTCAGAATCTGCATAGTGTCCCTGTTCAGCAGCATGTATTGGAAAAATATTTTTTTCTTTGTTCTGCCACTGGCTGGGCAGCAGCTTCTTTTAATTTATCACAAAGTCACAGTCTACTTTGCATGTAGAGTCACTGGACCATCAAAGAACGTCACAGGACCTGCATGAGGAAGTCACAGGGCCAAAGACACATTTTAGGATATTATTTTTTTTTTTTTTGTATTCCTTCAATTGAGCCTTTTATTCCACACCAAAAAGTACACAAAAATTCCAGTAATGTTTTTAACCTTGTTTTTCCAGTTATTCAGAAAACTGTATTTATCTGCATCTAAAAAATACAAGAAACAGTCTAGTTACATATGGATATTTATTTTTCCTACAAGCTCTTAGGATTCATATTTTCTGTGTTTTTCATGGACAGGTATAAAATTTCCATTCGGATTTCTTTTTGGTCAGTGGTAATAATTCTAGCCCAGTATCTTACTTGTTTAAAAATTCAATGTTGTTTATCTTTTTAGAATCTTTGTTAAAGTTATACTTTCTTACACAGAAAATCACACAACATTATTAAAAAGTGGGTTTATAGTAATGACTTTATTCTAATGACATTCAAAAATTATTAATCACTTTTGAATTATTCTGTCTTATAATACCTACCTTACAGTTATAATATTTAGCCTAAGCTTTTCCTCTCATTGCCCTCTGTTGTCAATAGAGAGGTGCAGCGCACCTTCCTTAGATTGTGTCAAATTGACATCTAAGGGTAGTAATTGTTTCCATTAGCAATGAATGAAATACATAGTTATCACTGGTTAAAAACCTATTCTTTAAACATCAGATATCAGAAGGAACAAACCCACCAATTGAGATTTTTTCCCTTTTATGAGTAAGTAACAAGTATATGATGGGAATAACAACCACTTAGCGTTTCAGTTGCCAATGCTTATTACTAAATCCAGAGTTGCTAATCCAGAAAACAGGCATTAGAAAATATTTCTAAAAATACTTGATTTAGGTAATTTGCTCATCACCAGGGCATTACAGTCATGAAAAATCCAGCCATATTGTTCCATCAGTCTCATACATGAAATCAGCTGCACACAATTTTTTTTTCCTGACATAATTTCTCCCATACGCAATACTTTCTCCAAGGCCTGTAATAAGTAGGGTGTCACAATACTAACAGGTTTCTAAAGTGAGGACACTAACCTTTATTTTCTGCATATGACTTTATCATTTTGAGTTCTAATCCTCTTCACTGTGAAAACCTCCACAAATTGTGAAAGCATGAGAGTAGGATCTCAGACCTCATATCAGGGAGATTAATTACTGGATGTTTACAGAGAAGCTATAATGAGCAATTCTAAGGAAAGTCCCAGAAGATCTCACATCCTGGAGATGAAACAGGCCTGAAGCGTCTGTCAGTGGTAGCGGAGGTGCTGCCTCTTAGCTTGCTGAAGGAATGTTTATTTCAGACTAATTAATGGGAAAATTTAATTAATTTAACTCTGTGTAATCTAAGATTGTTTTAAAGATTAATTATTTCAACAAATTTGGAAATATTTCAAGGCAAGATGAGACATAGTAAAAATACAAAAGGCATAATTTTATTATTGCTCATTCAGAAGAGTTCACCGAGTCACACTCCATCATTTACCACCAATTCTGGATAACCAGGCAAATTCCAGAGGACTGGAGATTAGCCAGTGTGATGCACATCTACAGGAAGAGTAAAAAGGAGGATCCAGGTAGAGTACAAGCCTGTCAGCCTGGCTTTGGTGCCATTATGGAGCAGATAATCTTGACTGTCCAGCACAAGTAGGAGAGCCAGGGGATCAGGTCCAGACGGCATGGATTTAGGAAAGGCCCAGAGAATGGTGGTGAATGGGGTCTCATCTAGTTGGCAGGTGGTCATTAATGGTATGCCCCAGGACTCAGTATTGGGGCCTGCCCTCTCTAATGTCTTCATGGATAAAAAGGATAAGGGATTGAGTTCACCCTCAATTAGTTGCTGACAGCACCAAGCTGTATGGAAGTGTTGATCTGCTGGAGGTCAGGAAGGGTCTACAGAGGGATATGGACAGACTGGAGAGATGGGCTGAAATGAATGTTATGAGGTTCAACAAGGTCAAGTGCCAGGCTCTACCACTGGGTTACAACAACCCCATGCAATGCTGCACGCTGGGTGAAGAGTGTCTGGAATGATGCCTGTCAGAAAAAGACCTGAGGGTGTTGATTGATGGCCTCAGAACATGAGACATTGTGTGCCCAGGTGGCCAAGAAGACCAGTGGCATCCTGGCCTGTATCAAAAATGGTGTGGCCAGCAGGAATATGGAAGTGATCATTTCCCTGTGCTTAACACTGGTGAAAAGTTGGAGTGAGTCCAGAGAAGGGCAACAAAGCTGGTGAAGTGTGTAGAGGCTGAGGGAACTCGGGTTTAGTCTGAAGAAAAAGGCTCAAGAGGGACCTTATTGCTCTCTACAACTACCAAAAGGGGTGTAACAAGATGCGGCATTGGCCTCTTCTACCAGGAAAGAAGCATCAGAGCAAGAGGTCTCAAGTTGCACAAGGGAAGTTTAGGTTGGACATCAGGAAGAAATATTTCACTCAAAGGGTGGTTAAGCATTGGAACAGGCTGCCCAGGGACTGGTAGAGTCACCATTCCTGGAAGTGGAAATGTCAAGAAACAACTGGATATAGAACTTAATGCTATGATTTAGTTAACACAGTGATGTTCCGTCAAAGGTTGGAGTCAGTGCTCTTAGAGGTCTTTTCCAACCTTAATTCTATGATTCTATGATTCTATGATTCTATTCTATAGTTGCAATGGAGCTGCTCTCTCTCTGAAGCACCGAGGCCTTAGATGTCTGCAGTGAACTCGATCCACAATGTCATTCTGAAAAATCAATGAAAAATTTCACTAGAATCAAAACAAAGATCTCTCTTCAGCTATAGTTTACAAAGAATATTCTAGCCTGACAAAAAGAGTTGAATATAGTTAGAAGCACAGAGGCAGGGGCCTATGGTGGGCTGGGGAAAAGATAATACTTTTTAAGGGAACTTTAAACAGGATATGAAAGCACAGAAAGGACAGAAGAACCTGGGTGACTGAGCCTAATCCTCAGAAACTGCAGCCAACTATCAAACAGACGTATTGCTGAAAAAATCAATAAGATGCTTTTTCCACACATAGCATAAGCCATAAAATGCATCTTTTGACACTTAGATACTGAACCTCAATCAGAACAGTTAGAAAAAAAGTAATATTACTAGCTTTGTATAATTTATTTTAAATTATAACACAGTATTAAGGATGTTTTAAATAGTACCATTTATCAGTGTATTTCAGACATTCTTTATTGAATTTACACTTCTCAGTGTGGGAATTAAATTTAAAAAGACTAACTTGATTTTTACTTCAAACCACTGTGCAGTGTTTTTCAAGTCTGTACTTTCAAATGCACAACATGGTAAAATTTTGGCTGCAAGCATGCAAGGGGGAAAATGGCTTTTATTTCAGTTTGTTTTGTTTTGCTTTGCTTTTTCCCCAGTTTGGTTCATTTTACACTGCATAAACAATGAAGGTAAACAACATTATCAAAAGCAGTTTATTTGCCTTAAATATGCATTAGGTGGTCATCTTCTGAATAATCCCACAGAGATGTGGCCATTCCTTGCAAAAGATCAAGATTCAGAATCAATCTTCTAAATTTTATTAACTTGATAAAACTGAATTCTTAATCCTATTGCATCCAATTCAGTGGTGAAAATTCCACTAGTTTCAGTTAAGGTAGAAACAAACCAGTACATTTTTCCTCTAAATTTGCCAGTAATGTCCACTTGACTATAATAAATCTCTCTCATATTCTTAATACCACAGGAGACACTGTCACTAAGAAAAAAATAGCTTTTTTCCAGACAAATGTTGATAAAATCATTATTTTTAACTTTACAGAGAAAATGTGGTAGAAGCAGCATAGGAACTTCTAGTTTTATTTATTTTCAGAAATTCTCTTTATAGGTATCTTTAAAAAGGACCTCGCTATTTCCTTTTATTCTCTGAATTAACTTAGACATTCTTGACAATGCTATCTTCCTCTAAACTCTCTTTGGAAGCTCTTTGAAAGTGTGAAGGAATTCCTCCTTTCTTTCCATATCCAGATACTTTTTCTTTTCAGAAGCTACTTGATAGTTGAAAGAAGTCAATGCATCACATATATTCACTTTTGTACTTAAAACAAAGGGCGCCTTGAACAGCAAAGCACAAATGAAAAATTCTAATTCAAAATTCAAATGACAGATGTAGCTGTTCCAGAGTTTAGTATTAAATACTGACATTAAAACATGGCATCCTATTTCTTTTCTTCAAGTTAGATTTCTTCACTGAGAATACAGTCATTTACTTAGGTTCTGGTATTTTCTTGTGTTATTCTCTTTAAAGACTGATAAATATAAATTTACATATTTTATTACTGAAATAAGACTTTTGCTATGCTATTCAAGTTTACTGAAACATTCCTAATATTTATTGAAGTCTTCTTTTCAGTTACAGAACAGACAAGCAGTGGCCAGCAGCCTACCTCACAAACTGCTCCTACTATCCCGACAGCCACCACTGGAACTGCAAAACTATTATTTCGAGTTTTGCAGTATAAGAAAGTGGCAGCATGCCTTATAGGAAGTTGTGAAATTAGAAAAGGAAGAAAAGCAAAAATTTTCTTTGATCACCTAACACATCTTTCTGATAAAATGTTTGCTGTCTACCATTGCTCTCTTTAAATTCATGTAGACTAGAAAAGCCAACAATTTACTTTGTCATTCTCATATTGTAAAAAAATTCTGGGGCGAGGATAGAAGATAAATGGTTCTGTTGCTGAATTTGAAGCTTCAGGTAGGCTGGATTTTATTTTTTTCCTCACATGTTTCCCACCATAATGAATTTATTTCCATAGTATTTCAATGGTGATTGGAAGACTTCTATCAGTGAATTGTCATTATGAGCAATCAACAACTTGGTAAGACTGGTGGTTTATTAGAGCTCGCTATGTGTTACAACATATCAAAATCTGGGATTATAAATCTGATTTTTTTCCACAAGACTAATTAGTCAAAATATACATATGATAAAAAATGGCATTACTTTCTATACAAGCAGCCTAAAGAGAGAATATTTATCCTCTTCTTTAAATTCCCTGCACTCTGATTCATTGTAATTTAGCAATACTTTGGTACCATGGATCATTCAGTATTTGAGAGCAATTTAGCATTTTCCAGCCAAAGATCTAGTATTTTCCAATTAAAGCAATACTAACCTTTGTGGAAAACAGCTATAATAGGCTTGCACACCTACTCTCTTTCTAATGACACCACAAATTTGTGTTTGTAATTCCAAAATGCTTTCTTATTAAGACCATCTAAATTCCCTGTTTATTTGCTACCCAAAGAATCTCTCCAATATCAAGCATTCACATTTTCTGCTTTTTGATCTTGCCAAAATCCAAACAGATATCTTTTCCTTTTCCCTACATCACATCCTTAGTTCACATTTCTGCATGACTTTTCCCTGGGTCTGGGGAATGAAGGGGCTTCTGGATGGAGAAAATTAGAGATTCTGTTCTGGTTCCTGGACTGTGCCATGATTTCATATCCGTGATACGATAATAAATTTAACAGTCTCAGAATTTAAAAATTGCTACTGTCCTTTCAGTTCTCCGCCTTCATCTGTGCTAGGAATGATTGCATAGGTTATGAGTTGCCCATGCTGTGCAATTTGAAAGAAATATCTATGTGTCCCAGTTAATACACTAATCTTGCTCTGCCTTGTTCATACCTGGTTGAAAGAGATGGCTTTTTCAAAAGTGATTCTGAGAAGAATCGTTTATCTTCATTCACTGCATTAAGCCCTGGGTGGAAAAGTCTTTTTTGAAGAGATCTGTTGTATCAAAAAACATGTTTTCTAACTCGCACACCTTCACTATCTTCTTAAAATTAGACAATGTGAATCTCTCCTTTTGGAATGCATATGCTTGATCAGGCTTTGGTGTCCTCCTATGCTTTTGTGACATGATGGATTTCTGGCAGTTAGGGCACAGATATGGCAACCAAAATTTCATATACCTTTAAACCAAGGTAGACCTTAATGACTATATTCTGTCTGATTTTTTAAAATTATTACAAAAAATGATTATTGAATTTATTAAGTGTTCAGCTCCTATAAATATTCTAATGAATTAACTTAGCTACAGAATCAGTCACATACCAGACATCTCTACAGGAAAGTAAAATTAATCTTTCAAAACACAGATATTTTCTGTTTTGTGAATTTTCTGATGTTTGTGTCAAGTGAGAATTAGCCACTACAATGTATATTTGACTCTCCTACTTCAATTCCCTTAAGAAAGTAATTTGTAAAACATTTAAACAAATATTTGACAAAATTTTAAACCACTTTCAAATAATTCAGCTGAAATTAGACTTTAATTACTATGATGCAAGCAAATATTACTGAATTTTATAAATAGTTATCTTCAGTTAACTATGCTTATTTATACCTGTATAGGTATATAAAGCTTCTTGTTTTTCTGTAACTTGTATAACTATTTTTGTCTTTAATCTATTCTGGATACAGTCATGTGAGAATCCTCTAAATGCAATACAAAATCACATTACAAAGCAAACAATTGAAAAGATTGAACCACAATCATAAATAAAGGCAGAAAAACAAGGAAAAACCTCTTTTTAAGAGAAGAATTTTGCAATCATATAATCAGGATAGCACATAGGCAAGCATGTGAGTAAAATTCATGCATTTGCACATATATTTTGCATAATTTCATTCACAAATACATAAAAACATTGCACTAGCTAGTAGTTTCTCATCTGTATATATCTTTTCTTGATATAAAGGTTGAATTCTAGCTGTTAAGTCTTAGTCACTACCACCTTGATGTTTGTAACATTGTGCTCGTTAGCTTGAACTGCAATAAGTTTTACCACATCACCATATTTTAGGATTTCATTTTTAATGGAACTTCATGCACCTTTGTGCTACTTTTCATCTTGAAACATGTATGTCAAATGAAGAAATCAGCATCAGACAGGTAGGCAAAGATACACATTCAGATGACATGAACAATGACTTGGTGAAGTATTAAAGATATTTTATGTGTAATCTGAAGGTTTTGGCACTGCTGAGAAATGAGAAGCATCAGTATTCAGCTTTGCTTGAGGGAGTTGTACACATACTCAAAATATTTCTTTTATTCTCTCATCCTTCCAGCCATTAGGTATCCTGACAACTTTAATGTGTGTACAATTTTAAATAGCAAAATGAAACCTGTATTTAATACTTATTTCTTTCATTCTTATAAGAGTATCACATGTTTGTATACTACTTATTGGCCCATAACATTTTTGTGGTGCTTTGCCCATGATAAAAGAGAGGTACTCTGATGTTTTGTATTGTACTTGTGAAGTGGATGCAAGTGGGAGAAGTTAGCTTATTGCAGAATAGGTTCTGTCATAGGTTTGACATGGAAGTGAATTTTCTCAGGAAGTTGGGTCAAACCAATCAGTGGTCAGGTTTGGATATTGGCACCTGGAATGACCACTGAAGGTATGGACACACCTCTGAGAACACAGGGGGTTAATATCAAGAACTCCCCAGGGAACGCTCTCTTTGGTTCCGGTCAGGGTGCTGTGCAGATCTCCCCTGCCCAGCCATGGGCTGGGCGGGGGAGGGGAAGCCATGAGGCCTGGTCAAGGTGAGCTGAGAGGTAGAAAGACTGGAACCGAGCCAGCTCCTGTGGACGGAAGGGTGGAGAGAAACAGAGGAAATGTCTTTGTCGTCCCCCCACCACCTCCTGTAAATTTGCCATCGGAGGAGGAGGAGAACGAGGACTGGGGGGAGGTGCCCAGCCTTGGGAATTGGCTTCTAGGCAGAGATTTCAGCCATCTGGGGAGTCTGAACTTTCAACCCTTTCCTGGGAAATGAAGGCTTTGTAAAATATTATTCCTCCTCAATTTGAAATAGAAGAGAGACAGTCTCGGATCCGAGATGTTGGAAGAGGAAATTTTTGGGTGGAAGGAGATGATGGAGTGGCTTGTGGCTGGACTTTTCTTGTTAGCCATAGACTGAACCAAATTCTCCTACAACAGAAACTGCATTTTAGGGGGATTCTGTGGTAAACCAAAGAGACCTGCTTCAGCAACTGCCAGCACAGGAATGGAGAGAACAGAGGAAAGCTGAGGAGGGTGTCGTGATGCCCTTTGTCTACAGGAAGAAGATCTCTGTTCTTGGACCCTCGGCCGCAGGGGGAAATGGGGAGGGACTGTAGTCCCAAGATGAGATGCTGAACTGTTGTTTCTTTTGGTCCTTGGCAAAGCATCCTTAAAGGAGCCCTATGAGCAGTCTGTCCATGCACGGTGGTGAGAGCACTGTGACATGGAAAGGAGAGTGTCACCATGGCAGATTTTCTCCGGGTGGTTGCCATGTGTGACATGGAAACATAAGAGTGTCAATTGTGTTTCCTGGGGGAGTCTGTGGTGCAAGAGAGACTCCTCTCTCCTTTGAGGGACTGAGTATTGATTATCTGAAGGGTGGCAACTTGATCAGGAATCCTGGGTGGTGTCTCACTGTGGTTTTGTGGGAAATTGGTTGGGGGGAGGAGGAGTGTTTTGGAGAGTCTTCATCCTGGATTTTAGTGTGTGTCTCTTCTATAGTAGTAGCAGTTAAATAAAGTTTTTTTTTTCCTTTGTTATTTAGTTTGGGCCTGCTCTGCTCTGTTCCTGATCACATCTCACAGCAATTATTTGGGAAGGTGCATTTCCATGGGGGCGCTGGCATTGCGCCAGTGCCAAACCATGACAGGTTCTTAAAAAATAATTTCTCAGATCTTTTTCAGTATTTAGATACTAGGACTTGACAGGAGAGTTCTGAGGCTGGGAACAATTTCTTTCAAGTTAATAGAAAAAAAAATCCATTTCTTAGAGATTTCCATGAGTTCTGCATCCAGTCTATTTTTTCCTGTTAAGACCATGAATAAAATGCAAAGTGTATTTGCAAGGCTTCTATTCCATCAGAACTTCATACTCTTCATGTTACAACAGACAGAAGATAAAATAATTTTAGAACTGCTCACAGAAATTGAATATGTGGTAAGGCTTGCTTGGAGATACACAAAGTGCAAGCACATCCATCCTAACAGGCATTGGTATTGTCACCTCACTCTGAGAAACATCCTGTAATGTTACTTCAGGTGGAGTTAAGTTTATTACATTACAAAAACTTCCACTAGATAGATGCAGTAATTCCTGTGTAAGAATTATGCCTTTACCATATTGGACATTGTTCTGATCGACTGTTCTGTTCTGTTCTGTTCTCAACATAAATTAGTAGCAGTCAGAGAATTAAATATCCATTTTTCATTCTGAAGAAATTTTGAAATTGAGGCTATTTGGAGACATACGAGGTACAGCTGTAATCCATAAAGATATCACAAATAGGTTAAAAAGTAGAAAGCACAGATTAGACTTATTTTATGATATTTTCCCAGCTGACAAATGCTTTTTGTATGATAAAGTTCTTATATGTAGCCAGGTATACAGATATATGCACATATCATATATATATATAAATGTTTAAACAATTTAACATTTCTAAAGCTGTAACCTCCTTAAAAGATCAATTTGTTTTTCCCTGCTATTATCAAAAATATGTGCATTTTGTAGCACCACTATGGTAAAAAATGTACCATTAGGATATATTACATCAATATCTAAGTATGAGCTTTTATGTGACCAGATAATTATGGCATATAATCTCTCTAATCTCATTATACTCCGTGCCTCTGTGCTTTAATGGCATGTTATAGTCAAAGTGTTCTGAGTTTTAAGATACTTTCAAGTATTTCAAAGTTTCATGGAAAGGATGATTACAATTTCCTACATGCAAACATGGAATACAATAATACACCTGACCTTTTCCCTTTCTTTTGAAATATAGAACTTTAATATGTTTTGCAGTGATCGAAGTCAGAGGCTAGAAAAATATGCTTCAATTACTCATAACCCCAGCATATCTGGGTATACTAGAAAACTTTTAATGTCTTTACTGATAGATTTCTTATTTGATTTGCAAAATATAAACTGAGAGAGAAACCAACTGTGATATCAAAATTACATCTAAAAATGATAGTTTGTATGCAAGTAGAACAGCAAAAAGGAGGCAAGCTTATGCTTTTTTCACACTTTCTTCACCTTCATTTTTAATGTTGTCCCTATAAGATGATCATAAATATTGTATTGAAATTGGCCAATTCAGCCAAATTTCTTCATTTTCAGTTGTTTAAATCTCATTTCTCGATGATGTTCCCTCATTACCTACACCACTGGCTGTGTTTCTAAAGCTACTTACAAAGAGAAGAATTAAAAATAAATGATACAGACTGTTCTTTTTTTCCTTGAACTCACTCTTTCCTCATTAATCTGCAGATAAAACTTCCTGCTATGCAATTGAGTAAAATATTTCTGAGGAGCAACTAAGTAGAGGTCATTTATATCAGAAGAGTTCATTGTATTAGGTTGTCCTGTGGAAGTCAATACACTTCAGCCGCAATACTAACAGTGGCAACTTCTGATCAAGTACAAAGATATCTCTTTCTCCTTGGAAGACCTCAGGAGCAAAGGGAAAGCAAATCTATTATGTGTTACCAGAGCATCCTTCTGTTGTTTAACCACATTGCAGAATATTTTTATTCCAAGACTTTCATACAGATCCAGGCACATTTTTGGAGCTATTCCTATACTTTAGAAAAAAAAAAAAAAATTTACATATTTTTCAAAAGCAATGAAACGGTTGGACTAGTCACAACTCTTTACCTTCTTTATCTGGTTATTCTCAATAAATATTCACTATAAATATAGTGGATATGATTTGCTTTTCTCACATAAAAAAACTGTCATTGATGGAAATATTGTAGAAGTAGAGTTTATATGTTCTACTTTCAGAAGCACTATAAATAATCCATTTTGAAAAAGCTTATGAGTGGCACTTGAGGATAATTTAGAGACCCAGATAGCAGATACTCATAAATTTGCTACCTGCTTACAGTAGCGTTAGGAGTAATTTCCAGAAACTGCTGAAAGTCAGCTTAAATTGAGACTTCTTTCATGTTGCAATAATTTAGGAGGAAAAATATAATTTTTTTACTAGGGATGGTGATAGAAGAAGGACCTAACTGTGATAGTCTCATTCCATATAATTTTTGGTCTAATTATACAGTCCCATTTGTGACAACCATTTTGTTTTGTCATAAAAGCAGTGCTTCTTTAGAATTTTCTCTAGGAAAAAAAACCTTCAAATAGAAAGAAATCTAGTGTCACCAGACAAAAGAACAAAGTAACTGTGAAACTGTGAAGCAGCACACACAGATCTTGTTTTAGAAGATGGTTCCTGGATCAAATGCTGCGGTGAGCCAATGCCGCACTGGAGGGTTGACAAGCGAACGGGTTTGTCACCAGAGGGAATTACAGAGAAATCACCTCTTAATGGAAATGCTACTGCACTGCTGCAGATGCTGATTTATAAAGGCACTAAAACCGATACTAGGTCAAATTTATTGGTCTAAGTCAAAGACTGTATTCTTAAAAACACACACCTAGATTCCAGCTGCCTAGATTCTACTGCTAAAATCACTGCGTACTTTAGGATCATCAATCCTTGTATGGGAATAACCATCTTGAAATCACTGAGCAGCTCAATACCTCTTTTAGGAATTTTAAGATGCTCCAACCAGATTTGCATTCTCATCTCTTTTACTTCCAGCGGGATATAACATAAAATCGGTGCTCAGATTTTTCTTAGTAAACACTGACATGACTGAGTGCTGCACAAGGTGCACGAGGAATGGCCATATTAATTTCACTTATGTTTTTAGATAGAGAACTACTACTGAAATTTTTCCAATAACTCTAATTACTGCACTAATCCAGCATTTGGGAGAACTGAGTTCTCTGTTTTCTCACCTGTGATTTGATTCTCATACACTTTACTTAGAACAACTCCATAATCTTTTGTCTTTAGCTGAACTGGGGTATATCCATGTTTTCTGAATGCTCACCACTGTTTGTGCCACTTTGAGTAACAAATGCTACCAATTGCAACAAGAGTAGCAGAGATTCAGACAAAAGGGAAATGCTTTTGTAATTTGGTAGTGTAGCTGATGCACAGTAGGAAGAAGAGGGGTCTAGGTCATGGATTTCAGTGCGAGCCTTACTTGCATGTTTCATGGGGCCTAAACAAACCTTAAAGGACAGGTTTGAAATTGTGCAGATGCAAAATATATTTTCTATCAAAAAGAACACTTGCAAATTGTTCTGCATTTCCCTGTAGTTCACTGTGCTTCCTTCATTAAATTGTGGTGGTTGGGCAACAGAAGTTGAGTCAATTTTATTTGTGTGTGTGTGTGTGGTTGGTTGATTTATTTTTTAATTTTGTTGGATGTTTTCAGTTTCTGTGTGCCTTGAAAAGAAGCTGAATAATTGCATGGATAGGCATATTTAGAAAGAACTATGCCTCTTCAGCATGTAGCACATGTAGCCTCTTGCCTGCAGCACAGCAAATAGGTCTCATAGAAATCTTATCCCCTGATTGTATGGCAGTTAGAATACAAAGGTTGATATTGAGAAATGTTAAACACATCTCAGCTTCTTTTCCCTCTTAATTTTATGCTTATCAGTTTTATGTAAAACCTGAAATGAGAATTACAATTGTCTAATTCATTCATGTTAGCTGAACATTAGTTTTTGAGTTTCTTTAGAACATTTTTCTTCATTTATTCCCTCCTCTATTCTTTCTTACTGGCATCTGTTCTTTTAACCCAGACATTTGAATAAATCACTACTGCTGTCATCTGAAAGTTATAGTTTACAGTTTTGAAGTGCTCTGGTATGGGTCATCTTGTTTTGTTCCTGTTGGAGCTCTGTAATTTCTTATAAACTCTAGTATTTATGCAGTAAGAAGACGATAGTAGCTCAATTGGCAAAGATTGGTTTTGAAAAATAGCCAAGGATGAATGCATTCCTCTCTCAAAAATAATTTGAGCTAGAATATTCTTGTAGAAGGTCATAGATATGTTTCAGGCAGAAGGAACTGAGGCTGGGGTTTCCATATCCCATAACTTCTGGGTTTCAGTAAAATGAAATACAATTATATTTTTTGGTTTCTTCATTAAAAATATCCAAATATTTCTTTCCAGCCTAAATATAATGACATCTTTGATACAGAGGGAGCCTTTTCAGATTTTTGGGTCTCAAGAAAACAAAAAAAAAAGCAAAAAGCTTTTTAGTCTTCCACATGAAACAGTTTTTCTGTATTAAATTTTCTTCTTTTACCTTCCAGCATAAAAATCAACTTGAAAAACCCTAGATCAGACTATGGATGTGTTCTATGCTTCTATGTAACTATGCTTGTGTTCTAATGATTTTCAGCATCCAGAAATCACTTGCCTTTGACATGCATCACAATCATCTGTTCTTCAAAAAATATCACCTAGAAACTTTTCTAATAGTAATGTATTTGAGTAATGTATTTGCATTGCATAAAAGCTACTATATGAATGCAAATTTTTAAAACCCTCAAAACAAACATCAAGTTATCAGTTAAATAGTATCAACCTTCTGATACTATTTAAAGCTTAAAACAAGGTTGGGAGATAAAAAGAAAGAAAAAAAAAAAAAAAGAAAGAAAGAAAATAAATCCAAATACTTCCAAAGCAGACAAGACTTTTAGATTTGCTTTCTTCTACATCAACTGCAATAAGAAGGACCTCAGGACATAACAGTGGTGAATGTTCTCAGGAAAGGAAGATGAAAATTGTGGGAAAGCATGTAGATGTTTGCGACCAAACTTTTGCGTGGTTCCAACCGTGGAAAAAACTTGGCCCTGCAGTCAACTTATGCTTATGCTGTAGGGAGGAGGATGTTTAGTGAATACCATCTTTATTTGTCACTCTACCATTTGCATAGAGGTTAAGTTTGAAAGAAAAAATCAGGCCATGTGTTTTGGCTTCTACTGTGTTATTTACCTGAATTTGGTGGTAAATATCTTAAGGTTGTTGTGAGCTACCAAGAAATGACTCTGCAGCTTAACTAGAGTTGCATTCTTTTTTTAACTGAAATTTCACATTCAAGACCTTTCAGTAACGGGATGGGGCCACGGAGGGGTGAAGGCAAGAAATATAATAGTTGATAGTTTAAATTATTTAAATGATGAAAATAAATATGACTAAGAAAGTTCTGCAGCTTTTCAGTCCTCTTCTGATCTGCTAAGGACATGTCACAATTTGCATCACGTCATCAAATCTAAACACATCCCCTGCCAGGATGGGAACAGAAGGAAGGCAGGCTGTTGCAACGGAACACCAGTTTCTTATTACTCCCTTTATGGATTCCTGCAAAGGTGATATTCTGAGGCAAGCATATGGGCTAATTTCTAGAGGAAGTATCATAAACGCAACCTATGCATGCTTTGGATTACCAAATATCTTTGGTTAGTGGTGTCAAAGAGGTAATATAGTAAACCAGATCCATGTATTCTTTAATTCTCTACATGCTTTTTGTAGTCTTTTCTGATTGCCATTGTCCAGCTATCTTACTACTCCTGCTATTAGTGCCTCTGAGAAGCACTTTGTCTCCATATTCATCTTCCAAGGCATAATTTTGTGTTGCTGCTGAAAAGCTGAAACTGGAAGAAATGCTCACAGAAATGTTGCAAGCAAGTAAGGACAAGTCCCTGTAGCTCCAATGAAGGACTCTTTCTAAATCCAGAATTTTTTCAATGTAGACCAAATATCTCACTAGTATAAATAATTACTTCAAATTATCATTTATGCTTTACCACTACTCTTTAACATACACTGGGTATGCTTAATGAAGTACAGCCAACAAAAGAAAAAAACCTCAGACACTGGTGATGTGTCCTTAGATATGTGCCATATCTTTGTCAAGATTTAAATTTCAAAAGGAAACAACTTAGCACAATTTACTGTTTTGAATTTCCAAGAATGGCCAAGTTGGCAGATATGCAAACCAATTTAATTCTGCCTGGCACCACAGTTCTCAAAGACTATTCTTTGAAAGAACTGAACCACAAAAGGAAAGATTACTCACTACTGGACAACACATGTTTTGTCTGGAAACAAATGTGGACTTGCTTGCCAGCTGTTAATCAAAGTATACAGACAAACAAATTATTAAAATGCCAGAGAAACTTAAATTTCAGTATTAGCCTTCTGATCTTGGTAATACAGCCCTCTTCCCAAATATTACTCAATGCTCACAGCATTGTTTCTAATTTTATTTTCATATTTCAAGAATGCATTTTTATTAATACATTCTTTAATCATATTCATTATAAATGTGAAAGCTCCACTTGATGTTTTCTACTCAGCTAAATCAGTGCAGACAAATTGAAAACCTTTATTACACCCCTCTCCTCTCAAGAGGGCCACTGCGGCAGCAGTTGACATGATTTGAATCACTGAGATGTTACTAGCTGTAAAAACAGAATTGAAGTAAACAGTGTTTGCTGCATGATGTGGAACTACCACTGCCTGAATTCTAAATCTTTGTGAATTCTCTGTGTTACCAAGAACTGACACTGTGTTTGATAAATTTTATTTAAAACTGAGTGAATCAGCATTTTTTGAAATATAAATTTAAAAAAATAGTCCAAGAATTGCTTCAGAATGGGGCATTTAGATTCCAGTAAAAGTTAATCAATGGCAGAGTTATTTTTTGGGAATTGCTATTAGTTACTATATCTTAGATTTCTGCCAATGACTCTGAATTTAAATAAAAGAGCAGAAAATTTAAGCAAATTTAATAATAAAAAAGGGTAAGCATTATATGCACACTCAGATTCTGACAGTGTACTGTGCATAAGTAAAATAAGCAAAGCTCTATAGTTTGAGATCTAACTTTTTGTTAACTTCAGTAAAAGTCAAGGTAGAAAAGAAACAATAGAATGATATTATATTGATATGATCAGAATTTAACAAAAACATCTTACTAAGATACTACTGAATTCATGGGAGGGTGTTTCAGAACTCATGTGTATGGAAATTTGCCAATTCTCATCATCACTGGGATGTTAAGTCTATTTTAGGATAAAGCTAAAGAAGCTAGAGTTGTTTTAGTCCTTATCAAAAATGGTGTGTAGGAAATGTTTCGGGCTACTTAGAGTACCAGTTTTGTGGAAGAGTTAAAAAAGTCATATTTCAGTACCTAATAATTTTTGCTGACTGTGAATGAGAAGTATGTGCACGTAGGCAACTTCCACCTCCTTAGGTCTTCCTAATCATTCTTAGCTGTTGGTGAGGCAAGTCCCAGGTTTCTGGGAACTGTGTAGGGCCTGGGAGTTACACTAATTCTTGGGAAAGTTTTAAAGACAAATTCATCTTATTTAGAAAGAACTGGGGGTTGTATTGGTGAAATAACTTAGACTTCCCATTCTTGTTCTACCTCTTGTGTGGCTGTGGAACTGAAGTTCTTTTCCGAACATAGTGATGATGGTAAGTTGTAAATAAAATGATAGAGAGGTTGGGTGCTGAAAAAATGTTGAATATAAAAGGATACCATGTTATTCTGCCATAAAAGAAGCTGGGGAAAAAGATACATCTACATTTTTCTATCCAAGTTCTTTCTACTCTAGATACTTCTGCAGAGTTGTTGAGTATATTGGCTCTGCCACTAGGAAAACTATCATTCAGTCAGCACAATTAATTTAGGAAGGTAAAGCTACAGATCTAAATAAGTTTTAGTCCTTCCTCATGAGAAAGAAAAAAGGTATAAGCACTTTGTAAAAGTATTTAGCATGATGTGTAGGAAAATCAATTTCTCCCCTCTCACATTCTGAAGTTGACCTTCAAATTTCTTAAACTGCTTTGAGTAACCATCAATTTTCAATAGATAAAGGAAAGCAGCAAGTGTTCTATGAAGAGGAAGACAAAGTAAAATTTAATATCATTTCTCTATTTCCACTGAAAATCTGGAAAGTTAAACCTTAAAAGATTCCCAAGAAGTGGGACAAATTATATTTAATGTCTTTATTTATAGACATTGAAAAAAATCTCAACTGAAAAAGTGATACCTATATAATGAAAATGTATGAGGATCATTTAGCAAAATATCTCAGGCCTGCTGGAATTAACTGATCTCATATTGAAATACACTTTTTTATCTTGTGCAGTTATATCTTCTGACAAAGCAGAATAGCAGCAAAGTAAATCACAGGAAGCAAAATCTGTGCTATAGCTCAGGAAAGTGGAACATGGATGTCACGCCTATTCATTCGATCCATTTTGGCTCTCAACACAGTAATAATTGCTGTAGACACACCTCTAAAAGCACCTTCCCTTTTGTATGTTCCTACAAGCCATTTGCAAAGTTTCCAAACCAATCTGTATGTAGAAAAAATTTTTTGTGGTTGTCATCTCAAAATTAATTTTTCCCTTGTGCCCATAGTGAAATGGATTACAGGTTATATAAATGCAAGTTTCATCATGGTAGCAGAGAAGAACTGATACAGCATAATAATTTTTTCATTAAAGTGTAAATGAGGAAATTATAATAAGAGGTAGCTGCATAGTTTGCTCCTGCTACCTTTGGTAAATCTAAACATGTATATTCAAAACTGATGGTTGTCCAAGAAGCATCTTTGCCAATTTCTTCAATTTAATCTTATCTGCCTTCCTTTCAAAACTAGTTACAATATTTTATAAATGACATATCAGTCTCCTGCAGTCATCAGATGGTGAGAGCTCATTAAAGGCTATTTGAGTGGGAAAGGAATTGGAGGTAGGGGGAAAGGAGCAGGAAGAATAAAAGTGCAGGTCTGCTGGATCACATGTGTTAAAATTCACATCAGACTTCATGATTTCAATATACCAAAATAATTAGGTATATTATTTATTATCCTGTGTTATTTATTAATAACCAGCTAAAACACTATTAAAAATCAAAACTTTTGAAAATTAATTATGGAAACAATGTCAAAACAAGAAGTCGCATATACATCAGCCTTTTCTTTGGTTTGGGCTTTAAGATACTTAATATACTTTTCCTCCTGGAGATATAATACGACTATATTTGCTATTATATTTGCTATGACTTGCAAATAAGGTTATATTTTGCTTCAACATTATTAAATTAACAACTAAAAGGTATTCAATTGATGGTAGCTTAATGATGATTAGAACAATTTTGAGGGGTTGAGTTAAAAAAATTTTAAATTAATCATGAGATAGATCAGTAATAAAATAGAAAAGCAGCTGACAAAGGCAAGCACTGTTTCTGTTTGCAAAACTGTTACGGAGGTTCCCTGTTGACATTTCATCGATGTCCCTACCCACCTTTGGCAAGGGAAAGTAGCAGACTGAAAAAGGGGAGTTATTTGCACATTGGTTCTTAAAATGTCCCCTGAGATTTCCTGAGTTACTTGGTGCTGCAGGAGAAGCCTTGTATGGAGTTATAGGTATGATCACACATTGAGAAATCTAGTGTTTTATCACTGCACTTCAAGAGAAACCCCACTTATTTTCCTGAAAGATAATTCAGGAAAATTTCAATTTTCCTGAAAGCAAATTCATAATGTTTTTTATGTCTCAATAGCAGGTTAAAAAAGAGCAAAAGAAAAAAAAAAGAACAAACACAAACAAACAAACAAACAAACTCCAAACAAAAATAACCCCAAAACTCCTAGATTAATTAATCTTTCATAATCTTTCAAGAGGCATTTGGAACAAGCTGAAACACAGGATGTTCCATCTGAATATGAGGAAAAATGCATTCACTGTGATGGTGATCAAGTGCTGGCAACATCAAGAATGTTGCCCAGAGAGGCTGAGGTGTCTCCATCCTTGGAGTTAGTCAAAAGCCACCTGGAGATGGTCCCAGACAACCAGCTACAGGTGGCCTGCTTAAGCAAGGGGGTTTGACCAGATAACCTCCAAAGGTCACTTCTGATCTCAGCCATTCTCTGATTCTGAGAAAATGGGAGCAAAGAAAACCTGATTTCTTCTTGTATGTGTAAAATATAAGTAAAGGAAATTGTTCGCATTCATCTAAGAAAGGATATTTTAAGTACATGAAAAACATACAGCTTCTTGTATTTAATACTTGGACTTGAATAAGTGGTGTGGTGGTGAGAGACTCTCAACCTATTTTTATGTCTGTCAGTACCAGAGATTTTTCGCTGGCAAATATTAGGAAGAAAGCATCATGAGTTTGTAATATTAAACGCAAAGGCAAAATCCTCTGTAATGTGTATTCGAGTAGGGATTGAAGCTGCTCTTTAGAATGTCCTTTGGACCAGCACAAAAACATTTTCCTTTTTGGTTTGATGATGATCAAGGACGTTATGAAATTCAGTTAGCATTCTAGTTTATGGATTTGGCTAATGCATGAAAAGACTTGATTGTGCCTCAGTTTTTTTCTGCAGCATGTTACATTTCATGGACAACAGGTAATTAAGTTTCATCTATATAAAAACTTGGTCAGTGTTTAAGTGCACTTTGCATTTGTATTTTTAATGGAGTGACAGTTTTTCTAACTTTTCATAAAGACAACAGTGACACTTAAATGTTTTTCTTGACTGATGCAGATAAATCTTAACATACAATTACTATATTAAAACAGAGCTGCTAAAAGCCTGACACTGGCTGGCTTCAGTTAACAGGAGGTTGAGCATGTTTCAGATTGTCTGAAGGCATGGGAAAGCCAAGAGAGCCACTACATCAGGGTGACATTTTCAGATAGAGAAATCTCTCTAAATTTGGAGTTAATCTACTGGGGAAAAAGATGCAGATAAATCAACCATTCAGAAGATCACTTACATCTTTGATCAAGCAGATCAGGTGAAAAGAACACTTAAACTCATTGTAAATGAAATCAAACCAAAGGTAGATCATGCCAGACTAAGTTTGATTTTATCCTTATAACTGATCTTCCAAATAGTCTAATCTGTAGATACGACAGTAAAGCACTGATGTAGTACCATGTAGGAAACCCCTAATTGTGCTGGGAAATAGAGCACAAAAATTACAAAGTAATGATCAATGCATGACCAAACAAAGTTTCAACTGTGCAGCTCTGTATTTTCCCATTTTCCAAATCTTGCTCAAAACCAAAACTGCCATCTGGGAGCAAACATTGGTGAATTGTGTGAAGACAAGAATTGCAGGACTGGAGAGATGTGATTAGGGCAATTGAAAAACAGAGTTGAAAGGAATAGTAATTCTGTTGATGACACCAAGCTGTGGGAATGCTAGGGGGTGTGTACAGCCAGAAACAGATCAAATAGTATGTATGAGGAACCGAGCGTCCTAAAGGGGCTTAGGTAAACTAGGATGAAATTTTACAATTACAGGCATGCAATTAAAGGTTAGCAATTTTTAGTAATTTTACCATTGATTATTTACTGGAAATGATTATGGGTAGAAAATCTTGGTTACACAAGCTGGACACAGAACCTCATGTACACTTCCGCTTATAGAAAGGTAAATTTAATATTAGATAAAGGCAAAATTAACTGAAAGACTTTGGAAAATATTCATAGCGTTCCATAAGGCACTGAGAAATTGCTGTCTTTGGTGTAGTGCTGTCAATGTCCAAGAAAGATAGAAATGCTTTGCTGAAAAGATGCTTCAGTTCAGCCTCCCCAAGCACTTCAGACATTGAAATCCTACTAATAGCCAAATGCCCACTCAAGTAATTGGTTTCAGTGGCAAAGTGAGGCCTAAATAAGAGTCAGGCAGACAAATACCTCAAAGGATCCGATCCCAAGTTTTCTACTTTAATGAGAGAATAGCCAAGAATGGATACAACTGCTCTTTTTAAATTCTTTAGGGACATAACACTTGTAAGAGAGAAGAAAAACGCACAGGTAATATTGGTATAAAAAGAAATAAGTACACACAGTTCATGCCTAAATTTAGGCTAGAAACAGGCTTCTAACCACCAGAAAAATAAAACTGGGGTGGAGGGAAGAAGGGACAATGACGTTCTAACTAAATAAAAAGGGCTAACACATTTCAGTATATTTATGATAGGATTGTGAAATATACTGGCTAATAACAATAGGGGTCTAGTTCAAACCTATTTACAGCCTATTTACTTTGGTCTAAAAACATCTGGAGATCAGTTGGTAATGCAACTAATAAATATATCATGATATTTCACTATATTATACTTCAACCTACTCTTGCTTGGAGCTGACAGATGCATGAAAAGAAATTTCATTACCTCTTGGTAACATCTTGTGTCTCTGGATCTGTATAAACATGAGTTGAGCCCTAAATGGAAACAGTAACCTGAGGTCATGTTTCCAAAGGGTGGGTATTGATTCTCATTGATATGAGGAATTGCTCTCAATGACTTTTGAAAGTATATTAAAAAAATCTGTTGTCAGCAAATGAAAATAATGGTGGATCTGGAAACATTTCTGAATTGGGATGGCAGAAGTTCTTCTGTATGTGTTATTTTCTCGTTTTTGATCAATTGCAGCATAATTAAAATAATTTTATGAACTGTAACTTATCCTTTCAAAAATTTAAATGGTGTTCAATTCAGTGAAGGAATCCCTAAGCAGATATTACAACTTCTGTAGGGACTTCAGAATTCCTAAAGCCTCACTCCTGGAACAGGTCTTGCTGGACATCCTAAAGTTATGCCTTTAATCTGAAACAGTAAAATGCTCCCCTTATCCAGATCACTTCTGCTGCTCTGAGTTAGGTAATACTCTTGTCTTGTCCATCTGGTTTACATCTTCCTTTCCTTTCCTCTATGAAGAAAGTAAATTAAGACTGTAACTTTTTGTCTTGCACTGGCTTGGTCTATAAGGTACAAGCCAAATATAAGAAATGTGCAGATTGGGATCTTTATAATGTGATTTCTGTTTCTGTGGAAAGCCACTGCAGGGAGAGGGAGAGAGACACTGAGAGTTGAAGAAGGACAAAAAGAGGCATAAAAAAAGAGAGACAGAGACCCTGGTTTCTGATGAGAAATTATATATTTCTGATATATATATATTCAGAAATTATATATTTCTGCTTTGGTTGATGTCAGTGCCTTTTCTGTTTCAAGAGCCAGCCTATGCAAGCACACTATCACAAAACTAATTCCAAAAACTTGCTGCTTTGTAGCAAAATGTCACTGTGGGTATCATGCAAAGTTTGTGGATTGTTAGAAAATAATTTAAAAATGAGTCTGAGTTGTTTAGAAACATACAGATTGGGACTGAGATTGTGATGAATAATAACTCATCCTTTTCTGCTAAAATTTATTATGCACTGCACTGTACTGTGGAAATTCCTTGGCTAAATGGAAGTCCAGTCTCTCAGTTTGATTGTTGAAATGGTATGATGAATAGAATGAATGTGCTTGTATGTGGACCACATAGTGTCATTTCAAGAAAAGCTGGAGTATTCTCTGTGAATGAATCCATCAGTTATAGATCAATAGCATTTTGCAAAAATATATCAGAAGCATGATAATCAGATGGAGTCAACAGATGACTTTGATCAAGTTTCATTTATATAATTTTGACTTTACAAAACCAGATTAAAATACAGTTTTTGATAAAAGTGTGCTGCTGCCTTCAGTATAAACACATGTACGTGCTTTTGCCACCAAGGTAAAGGTAGTAGGACCTTCTTAACTAATATGATTGCAACAAAGTGTTGTAGCTGTCTCTAACTCTGTTTTGGATTCTGATATATTTTAGCTGAGATATTTTAATTACTCTATGCTATTTAAGGACAGACAAATATACAATATACTTTAAACAGTATCTTTTTACTGCTCTCTGAAAATAAATATCCCTTTCACTACTAAGCATTTTGCAGGTTTGACTTAGTGATTCATGAAGCAAAAATTATAGGGTCAATTTCACAAACTCCAAATTATTTTAAGCTTTTTATACTATTTCACTTATATGTGCCCTTCCTATTAGCTATTAACATTTGGCATTGGAGCTATAGTATTTTGATTAATCAAATCAAAGCATTAGTTTTCAATTAACATAGAATCTAACAGCATTTAAACTGAATGATATGACCAGACCATTTACAGATGCATTGCTTCACAAGAAAAACAAGAATGAAATTAATATAAATTTCTAACGTTCAAATTTGCACTTAAAGCATATTTACTCAGATAAATAGGCAGCATTTTATCTGAGTGATTAGAATTATTGGAAAATTTTCCCCACTGACTGAATATAGTTGTGGAAAACAAAACATCATTGCTTTGAAAAAAAGCTTAGCTCCAGATACTCTCTCCATATGCAATAGAAAAGCAGTTCAGCTGCCCTACAGTTAAACATGACCCTGATTTAGAGGAATTTATGTTTCAGTCTGAAAGTCAGTTTGAAGCATTTGTTCTCACTAAATGCAGAAGATTTTTCCATGAGGAGATTTTACTTTAGCCTCAGTAATGCACAACCCTTAGCATTACAGAGGCCACTGAAGTCTGCAAAATATAGTTTTAGACATGCTGAAAAGTTTTTTTAAAAAAAGTTTAAATTAAACAGCATCTAATTATAGATCTATTAACCTTAGACTGAACTTTGAAGTGTTGTGTAGTCAAGAAACATTCTAATAAGACAAGGATTACTATATCTGATTGTATGGCAATAGGATATCCCTCTGCTTCTTTGCTATCTTTAGGAGCTTTCTGGACAGGAAGTAAGGCTCCCTCATTTCAGAGGCATGCAATCAATTCACAAGGAATGAGCATATTGCCCACAGCAGTATCATATTTGCTGATAAATTTGCTTTACTAAATGTACTTTTCAAAAGATTTCAACCTAAATTTCTGAGGCTGTCCCAGGGATGTGGCATCTGAGCCAAGAGCTGATGACTCCACAGAAGATCAACATATTTGGAAATCTGTACTTGAGATGTACTTGAAAACTGGCAAAACCATCCTCAACACAGTAATGAGGTATCCACTTCCAGAGATGGTTGTTTTCCTATGAACATTTGCAGGAGTGAAAAAACCTTTTAAGGATTGGGTGCACTAGCACTTCCGTCTGACGTAGCAGTGCCCATCATCAGCCTTAGATGTAAGAATAACATAGGTAGTGGTGAATGTAGTCAAATTGCACTCACCAGACTGAAACGTTGGGTGGGGCAGCCAGGGCCACTGTTGCCATAAATCCAACACAACTCATTACTGGAGGGGCAGCAGGAGCTCTGAACCTCTTTGCAAGCACCCTCCCAAAGTGGTTCCTCTTACAGACCAATTCATCCACAAAATTACTCCAGTTCATTTTCAGTCCAGCTTTTGTTATGAAGCTACCTGAAGTCCAGACATATAAACTGTTTTTTTTCAGTTTTCTGAGTAAAGATAGATGTATTCTAAGCATGCTGTAAGCAGGGGTAGAGGGGGCAGAGGGACAAGATGTAATGCAGGCTGCTCTGCCCACTTTCTTAATTGACATAGCTTCAGGGAAATATACCAAGCTTGCAGGATGTTGTATATAAAATACAGGATGCTTCCAACAAGGAAAACAGGGATATACTGGGAGTCTAATTGCATTCTGAAACCTTTTAAATGCAAAGGTGACAAATTTTCCTGACCCGAGTGTCATATTTCAAAACCCTCTGTGAAGGCACAATCCTCAGCGAGTGTGGGAGTTTTGATTAGTGGGAGATAAAGAGACAAATATTCAAATTACCCAAAGTCTGTGTACCAGCTCAGCTCTGGTACCAGGAACAGCCCAAGGGACCTGTGAGCAAACTACTTGTGAGCTGCTTAAAAACTCACAGGTTGATGGCTTCTGCTGTAGAGAATCTCACATCCTCTGATCTGATGGAGAATGACATGATTTGAAAGAAAAACTCCCTGACAGCTTGTTTGTACCTCCATGTCCATAAATGCTCTTAAAAATCTGCTGCTTGGGTAGCTATTTTCATGAGGGTTTCAGTAAAACATCTCTTTCTTTAAGTAAGCATATTTAGGTGGCATATCTGCTATATTAATGAATTTCAGAAGAAGGTGAAGTTTCTGCTGTTGTAAGTTTGATGGGGCAGAAATTCATATTAGTTATTACTATCTAACAGAAAGTCTCCTCAAATTTTATTGGCAGTTACACTGTAGTGGTAGGTGAGCTGCTGAGCAAGAAGAAAATGCTTTTTACATCTTTGTCTGTGCTAAGAGTTAAAGATAATTCCAAATTTTTAATAAAATCAATAGAAAGAAAATAGCCTGAAAATACGCTGCTTAATCTTATGTATGAAAAAAAATCTGTGTGTATAAGTGCTGAATATTATCTTCTACAAAGGCAACTACATATTCCTTTTGCCAATATTTTTTTTTTCTCCTTAGTATTATGCATACTGTTTAATGACATAAACTCCCAGAGAGATTTAATGTAGCATCACCCTCCAACAGGCCCTGCAGCAACAAGACAGACAGGGGCCATCTCCAACAGCTGTAATTTATGCTGTTGTCAGTCTGCTTCTTTAATGCAAATCATTAGTATACCTATCTTTAAATGCAAAGCATTTAAAGCATTAGGATTTTTTTTTTTTTTTTTTTTTTTTTTTGCATGGCCTTTTCAATCATGACACCTCTTCCACCTGTTTTTAGGTTCCAGGAAATCCCTGAATCTTAATAAATTCCACTCATTCCTGTCTTTCTTCATTAGATATTTTTCTTAGACATTTTAAGAAGTCAAAATGTTTTAAAGACAGTAATTTATGAAAACTGAATGCTTTGTCTGCAAGACTACATCTCTAACTTTTTTCTTGCATAGATTTTAAACACATTTGGACTTTTTTTGTGATTTGAGAATCTAAACCACTCATCAGCAAAATTCTGGCTAACATGCCCTTTAAGATACTAGTAGCTTAATAGTAAAGACTTTGAATAGCACAGAATCTACCCACGCTTTGGTAAATGGTCCAAGTAATAAATTAGTTCCTCAATTAAAATATTACACTCATTATAACTGCATATTTCTGTTATTTTGATTGTTGTGGATTTCTACTGAGTGTATTGTGAGCTTTTATGGACATAAATTTTTGTCTAATTGTTCATTGTTAATATTTAATTTGCAGTGGATATGAAAACATGGGATTAACATTTTTGCTTCTTACATCATCTATCTAGAAACTAAAATTTGTCAACTAAACTATATCTTTACATCTCTAGGTGAGTCAGGTATTAGAGAAAATATACTTTTGATAGAGATCTGGAGTTGAAAATATAGCAGAGGAGAAACATAAAACTAATGCAAAAATAATAAAATATAAAAGAAAGTATAATGGCAAATAAAAACCCCAGATGTTTTTATGGGAACACTTGATGACTAGTTAATGGAAGAACACAGCTAGCAAGTAAAGACCAAAAAAGGTCTCAAATAAAGAAGATGAAATGAATCAACAAAGAAAGAAAAAAGATTCATTAATTAAAATCTAAATGAAGATCTATTACTGTTAAAACGAACATGCCTGGATTTGTATTCTGTTTCATACACTTCACAATTTACATTGCATTTGCTAAAGGAAAAAGGGTAGTAGTTTTGGAAACTTTATGCTGAGGGGATAAATATTACTAGAGTATAGGTTTCATACAAATTAGTCTCAGTGACTTTTTATTTCCTACTTTTAATACAGATTAGGTTGAGCTTGCTGTTATTTCCTGTGTTTCTCACACAGTTACCTGTTGTCATATATATAATAGACATCGTGGGAAGAATAAAGAATCATGATCTTTTATAAAGTAGTCATGAAAATATCTGAATCAAAAGTGCTTAGGAAGCGTCCAGTCTTTTTTTACGTAGTTGGACTAATTTAGTAGGAAACAAAAGACATAGGTTTTAAGCAGGACTTTTACTCCTTCATAATGCAGTGAGATGTAAGTGCATATAATTAACTGAAGCATGTTAGTCTGGGCCAGGCTGTTTCCTTTAAAGTTTTCTATTTTTTTCCCAGGACATTCTCATCACTTTAAATAAGGGCCTTCTTCCAGAAGCAGCTTCTAGCTCTATCCAGGCCCTGTGTGCTAACATGACAGCAAATTAATCCTAGGATTAGGAGATGATATTAAACTAGAAATACATGACACCTCTTTACAGGTCTGAGCAAAATTGACACAAGGCTTTGACATGGATTTGGTCCTTCATTTGGTGAGGCTGAGATGTATGAATGGAAAATGATCTGCTCTAGCTTGTGGTAGTATTTGACATTCACAGTGAGCATCTGAATGACATAAAATCATCAAAACAAAAATGGTTTAGTCTCAAGAAGCTGAACATAATGTTCAGAGCAAACTTGCTTGCCTTCTCTTTCCCACTGCTCCCCTGCCCTATTCCTGCAAATATTGCTTCAATCGCCTGGTTTCAATCCAAATCAGAGAATCATAAATTTGTTAAATAATTGGGTTTGATGCCAGTTAAATTAAAACAAGAACAACTCAGCTTTAGTGATGCTTCCTGGCTTTTGCTGTGTTTTTCCATGGCAATATTTTTGCATCCTAGGCTTTAGACTGTTGTGTTCTGAGCCCCAGGACTGCATCTGTTAAGAAGTTGTACTTAATAGGATAATTCTATTGTTCTGGTAATCACGGGACAAATCACAGTTAACCAACAGAAATAATATGGAATTAGTTAGAAGTTATTTGTCCAGTTATACTGACTGGTTTATATTGGCACATTTCTTTATATTACTTTTAATTTACTGAAGAATAATAGTAGGAAGTAGGCAAACCTTGCAAAGTTTCTTTGCCATATTCAACCCTGAGAACCTGCAAGTGGGGCTTTCTTGGTAGTTCATGGGGAACAACAGCAATTTGTTTTGTAAAAGTTTAAATGAAGATGATATCTGCACTGCATTTGTGGCTGGCTTCTGTGCTCCTAATATTATATTAAATTTTGGTAAGCATAAAGGGGTCTTCAGCTGCTCTGAGTTTAGCAAAATTTCATAACACAACTAAATAAATTTGCAGAGTTCTAGGCAGTCTTACATGTCTTTTGCAGAAGCACTTCAGTTTTATTCTTTTTAACAAATATGATAACCAGATTAAAGCTAATTCAAATACCCTGCACGTGTGATTACTTTTCATAATTACAGCATGCACAAGTCTAAGTGATACTTTAGTTTCATCCTGCCTGGCTTGTTTGTTGTAGTAGTTGGAATTCAAGTGCTGGTGGCTTTAAATAGTAGCACGATAGTGATATATTATGCTAGGTTGTAGCATGGGAAAAACCCAGCATTTTACTGATTTAATGGCTAACTCCAATGTAATCTGAACACAGGATAACCCCAGGCAGCACATTATTTCTAGTAAATAGTGCTGTGGCTACCTTAGCATCCACAACTATTTGTTCTTTATGTTTGGTGGCAGTCACTAACCACTGTTGCTGGTGTAGGAGGCAAATTCTCCATTTCCACTCCATGGGATGGGGGTCTACAACATGAACGAACCAATCTATCAACCAAAGATTGGTTTGCACCAAAGGGAACAGTTGTCTTTTGGACATTTACAGGCACAATTTTCTTTCCTTCTTTCAGCCACATACATGTGGTACCCATTCCTGTTTCAATGTCAGCCTTCTGTTGGCTGAGCACGTTGAACTGCCTCATTTTCTGGCTAGATGAGTGCCAAAGTCAGCATCTAGGAGGAGAGAACATGGGAGAAAGGGGCAGCCAATTTTGCTGGAAGTGAGCCATTAGATTGGTTCAGCTTTATCACAAACTCTCACCCTTAGAGGTGCAAATGTAAAGCTGGAAGTCTCAGTTTAGGCTGCCAGCAAGGGACTTTGTGCAGAGGCAGCTGATAAGCTGGCCCACATTACCTCTGCTGACTCTGCTGTTGACCCCTGTCAGCAGGGCAGAGTCGCCAGCTGGGGGCTGTCGCAAGATTTGTCATCGTTTGCCAGTTAGTGTCCTCACTCTGTGATCCCTCCTGCTGAGTTAGGGACTCACTATGGTGCATTCATTTGGCCTTTTTGTTGCTCTGAAGCAAAGGTATTTGGCAGAAATCTACAGGATCGCAAAGTTACTTCTGTAGAAGGGAAAGTTTAACAGAGTGACTGTTGGTATTATCACCTTGTTTACTTTTTGGAAAGTAAGAGCAATGTTTTACTTTTTTTCTGTTCCCAGGAAAAATTGACTTATAGGGAAGGAGGAAAATTATTATTCCCTTTTCCTTTTTTTTCACTCAACCTCTGTGTAAAATGGAGCAAGAGATCTAGCTCTAGTTCACTGACATGTTATTTTCCAACCAAAATTCATTCTGCAATCCCTATGACACTGGTGAGTTTCAAGGGCAAAAGAGTATGAAACTTGAAGTCTTAATGACTCTGTGAAGGTTTGGTCACAGAGTAACTTGTCTGCATTAACTCCTATTAATGGCTGCTGTGAAAGCTAATCATCAGTGGCTTACAACTTGCTTTACTAAAATTAGATTGGAAACCTTTAGCTATGCTTCATCCATCTTTATATGCATGGCTTTACATGTTCTGGTTGGCATTAACCTAAACGTGTTTAGATAAATATATGTAAACATGGTGGTCCACCCAACTCCCTGTTGGTAAATCTCTTGTAGCAATGATGAGAAATGCTGACAAAATGTGTATCTACAAACTGCTAAATTTCAGTAATATTGTAGATTACAAATAATGACTATTCACAGCCCTTTCCATAATGACAGAAAATGCACAGTATTATTTTCATTCTCCCTTCTACTGTCTGGGACAGAAGATGAGTGAAGGATGAAAATCCATGAGTGTTTTTTTAGCATGGTATGCCACAGTCATTTTGGCTCATTGCGTAAAAGTAACTTAGAGAGATGAAAGTGCCAGGAGGTTTTTGCAAAGAGACTATCTGTATCTCATTTTCTGTCTCAGGAGTACTCCCCTACTAGTGAACTCAATAGTTCTATAGTTTCTCCACTGGGAGAAAAAAAATGCATCAAGCCCAAATAAGTTAATTGGCTCTGATGATTTGAATAATTGGATTTACATGATTTACAGACTTTGTTTCATGAGGTAAAAGTATTACAAAATTCATCTGCTTTTCTTTATTTTTTTTTTTTTAATTCTTCCATTCTAAAGTCAATGCAATATTGCTGGTAAGGACTATTCTGTGTCTCCAGACCACAGACAGTAGTTAAAAGCAAGCTGGGAGGATGGGTTAGCAGAAGCCCAGGAGAGCCAGTGTTCTTTTCTTTGCCTGTGGGAAAGAGTTTATTTTGAAACAATGGAAAGTTACCCGAAGCAGAACAGAGAAGTCTATGATCCACTGGGTGTTGTATGCTGGTGGCAACCTTATCAAGAAAGGGCAGGTAGGGAGGAAAAACAAATAAGAGTCTTTAAGAGACACTGTTCAGAACACGGGGAGCTTAGGCCAGGATCAGAAATAGCCTGACCTAACTAGACTAACGGATTTCAGACTAGCTGAAATCAGAAAAAAATTGAATGTGACAGAAAGATTCTGCAAATCAGGAAAGAAATCACAAGTTTCAAAAGCCTGCTCCTGCTGCAAGCTGGTGACTTCTCAAAGAGTAGGAAATTAAGATGGAAAGATACAGAAATTATTTTCTGCTTATTTCTGATCCTGCAAAGTGTTTCTTATTTTACTATGCAATGAGCAATGCTGATGGAAAACCCTGTACTGATGTGCATGTTGTATTATACATGTTCTGTTCATGTACTTTAGCCTAGAACACCCTTCTGGTGGGGTTTTGGACATTTTATTTTTCTAAGGACACACATAAGACTTTGAGAGGCAAGCCTGCAGTCCTTACAAATTGCTCCTGCACACATTCAGCTTTGAAATATTTGTATGTACTCTTTATCCAGGGGAGGGACATGCACTCTCGTAGCAAACTAGAAGCTAGCAACACTTCGTAAACCAACTCCATGTAATGCCATGGAAACAGCAAGCTCCAATTACACCTATAGGTATGCTCCTCCAGTTGGAAAAATTTGACTTCAGGTTCGTAACAGATGACACAAACAAGACTGGTAGTGGTTCTCATAACAACTGCATCGTTTTTTGTTCTTAGTTTCTCTTGTCATGAAGGCAGAAATGCAGAAGTTGACTGTTTAATTGTTTCAATTTTAAAAAATCTTATCCAATAAAATTATAGCTATATAATGATGCAGATACTTTCCTTGGTTTAGTAAGTACCAATGCAGTAGCATTTCAGTAGCGTTTGAAGTATAATGTAGCAATTTATGTTAACCTAATGATAACAGTAAAAATGGTCCCAGTGAAGAAGATTACGTCTGTATGAGGCCCACATACTGCTGTTTTCAAAATCTTCTCTCTGTCAACCTATACCAAGAATTTTGTTTCTTTTTAGTGTTTGTGGAAAACAGTGTTGTGACTATCAGAACTGAAATAAGAATGAATTTAAATAAGCAATCTCACAGAATTGTTATGCTTTCCCCTTTCTTTTGTTACCAAAATCTCTTATTCTTCAATATAAGCCAAAAATAACACACTTTTATCCTCTGCAGCTATTTCAATTGCCTTACATGCATTCATACATATTTTCTTGTGGATTAAATAGTCACTTTCCTTTTACCTGCAGAAAAATTAAAAGAGAAATATAATTTTTTATACTTTTTTTAAAAAAATCACTATCTCTGAAAAGGCATTCAGGAGTGCAACGTAAAAGCAAAAGAATTTAATTCAGAAAGTATTTTTGAGAAAAGTTATGACAACTCCAAGTACTAAAGGCACTGTGGCCACCAGTTCTATGAGAGTACATAAGTTTGTCCTTGTAAAAAGGCCTGAATACCCCTAATTCTCCTGATGCTGTTGTCCATTTGTACATCAGCATAGTTCTTGAGATTCTATTTGCTGCAGTGCTCAACATTTTAAAATCAACTCACAAAGCAAAAGATTAAAAAATGCTCCATGATGAATATTTTTAATTTAAACTTCAGTTGCAAACTTTCTAGAGAAATTATCATTCACCCTTTAGCCTTGTCTCTGGTGTGATTACCATGAACATTAGTATCATAATCTACTAATGAAGATTAACATCAATATTAGTATTCCAGAAAGACAGACTAAATACCCTCCAGTGGTAGAAAAGGCCTTTTTTTTTCCCCCATTACCCTGGTGTTGCAATGTATGCCAAAGCAGGTGAAAGGAAAGTGATGGAATGAATGAAGAAAAAATAAGAGTAGATTATAATAGAAAAAAAATGGTATAGTTTTATTGGTTTTAAGATAGTAAGATAATATTAACAAGATAAATATATTTAACTATTATAGAGTGGAAAAGATAACAACTGCTAATGACTTTGTAAAGAACCTTGTAACTTTTTCCTTTGCCTCTGTTCCTATTCAGCCCCAGCTGCTACATGCTCATCTCTGCAAGCCTGAGTAGTCAGAGAAATCACCTCTGACTGCAAAGGGACATTTTCGTGTACTTTGAAAAGATAAGCTTGTAGGTGGACAGGCTGACCAAGACCTGTTCCCAAGATACATTTTTTTCAGTTCACTTTTGCACCAATTTGACATGACAAAACATAGGGGACAAACAAAAATACAGATGGTCAAATCTTCAGCATCAGTTTCATGAAAAAAGGCATATAGGACAAGATTAAAATTTCCTTTGAAAGGTAATGTCCATTTTTTCTTTTTTTTGTCTTAAAGCTGTTGAACATTTTGGGTCTATTTATATTACCTTGGATATTAATACTCTTCACAGGGGTTTTTATCTTTTCCTCTCTGACTTATAGCCTTGATTAGAAATTACTTAACCATCTCAGTTCTGAGACTGAAGGATTCAATAGGATGTATGATTGAAGAAAATAATCAGAAAAGTGGGAATAGTTTTTAGAGGTAGCAAAATTATTTTTGCATTCAGGGTTTGAGCAATTTTTATTGCCCATGGAGAATTGGAAAAATATGAAGGCATTTTGACATGCAAAGGTAGTTTTGTTTTAAAACTTTTCTGAATTAAAATAAAGGAAGCCAGTTTTTTTCTTCTTGATCATAATGAGATACAACTCCATTTTATTCATTAAAATTGCACAGATCTGCTTTCTGCACATGGTCTATTCTACTAGTTTCCAATTTCACTCTCTTCTCAGCTATTTGAAAGATGGCTACTGAAGCATGTTGACACCATCTGTGCTTTCAGAAAATAAACTCTTTGATAATAAAAGCAATTTTTATTTTGGAGACAATTGGTGTACCATTTTCCATTCCACAGATAACCTTCTCTTAGAAGTCTTCTCACAGCCACCTCAAAAATACCTGGAAAAGAAGCTCTTCACCTCAGACTCATCATGTTTAAATGTTTTGTTCACCAGTTTTAGAACTGACACTGACTTGATATAGGGATTGTTATAGTTCTGGTTTATATTTAATTTTGTACTTAGCAACTTTTTCCAAAGCTGAATGAATAGAACTTTGAGAAAAAGCACTGCACTATTTAGTCTTTGCACTGAAGTGTTGTTGTAGCTCTACAGAATTATTAGTTCATGAATTACAGTACTATGAACCCAGCCATATCATAGAAGCAGTGAGTGTGAAATCATTTTTTGTGGATTGTGTTGCAGAAGAGAGGCTAAAGAACACTTGCCCAACTTAAGGTATCTTATATATATCTAGGCAGATTCACTTATCTGTGTCTCTGACAAAGGAAAGATTAGAGTGCCTTAGTAAATATCTCTGCAGGACCTTGAAATATTGTGCCTTAAAATACTAACAGAATTAAGCAAACAGCTCTGGTTTTTTCTATCATCTAACAAAAATTAGCAAAGGTTTAAATTTAAATTTTATTTGCTTTTCCAAGTATTAGCCAAACTTTTCTAGAAAAATCAATTGCAGACAATTTGATCTTATCAGCTTATTTCTCAGTTCTGTTGCTCTCATTCATTTTAAAGTTTCTACCAGAAATTACATAGTTGATAAACTGTATTTCACAATATCATTGCTCAATAGATGAGATAATTGTGATATAGTTGTTATATTAGGCATCATCTTTCTTCCAAATCGTCAAAGTGCTTATTATACATAGGCTTTTCTCTCTTCATAATCAGTATAGCATTTTATTTGTCCCATGGAATAAGAAGGCTTATTGAAATTAAAATCATAGTTGCAACCACCTTCAATGGAGAGGCAGAATAATGAACAGGAAGTATAAAAGAACAAGCTTTTGGTAGAAATGTCTTTGTATTTGGGAGAATTATGTTAAGGTTTTTCTTCTTATATTAAGAATTTTGTTTTGTTCATTGTCATAGCATTTGAATTCAGAACAGTGTCATATTCAATTTGAAAGGTAAGGATCAGCAGTTTGTATACAAAATATACAGAAATTATTCAGAAAGCAAATGCATTCTCAAATGGTAGTGTTACTATAGCTACTGTTGTTCCCTATACTGAAGTGAAAATATGAAAAATTACCCAGATAATGAGAATTTCCCTCAGGTTTGTATGACTAGCTCATAGATTGTTAGATAATTTCGAGTGGATGATGAAGCTTAATAGATTTTAAAATCAATATGTTTTACATTTTCTAATTCAATTGAGACTTTCTTTTGTGATTTCTGATGGTCAACAGATTTTCCAGACACTTTTAGCTTTCACAAGAGTTCACTTGCAACACTTCTCCAATATAAAACCCTCTTTCATTACAGTTGAGCTGAATAGAAAATAAAGGTGCTCAGTTATTTTTTCTAAACTCATAATTTTTCTACGCTCTAAGCCATGAATATAACCTCTAACTTGTCTCAGTGTTAAGAAATACTGTGTATAGTTATTTTTTAACAGTATTATCACTGCAACACTAAGTCCTGTTATCTACCACAAATCTTTCTGCTTTAATATAAAAGTCTTACTCATATATATGTAGTAAAGGTAAGATGTAAAGTGGTAAAAAACTAGAACCACAATGTAGATAAACTATAAAAGCATAATTACAGGGAAAAAAAATTTGCATTTTGGACAATCCTAAATGTCCTTTCCTATTCTGACTTCCAATACTGAAGACATGAACAGAGCAATATTCTAGTTTAATGCTTAGGTAATTAAATCAGCTTTGAATATCGTAGTGATGGACATTTGTTCAGTAAGAAGAAATATTTTTTTTGAGTCTATATAAACCATGCAAATATTTTTTAAGATATTTTAAGAAAAGAACTTATTTTTCGGAGACAATTTTTTTTTGAGAGAGATTTACAGAACATGAACATTTAACTATTACTTTTAGCAAAATCCTAATTTCACAAGATTTATTTCATTTTGATATTTTGAATATTTATTACTTGTGTTGTAATGGGGGCATAAAAGTCAGAGCTGAGTCTTCTAGGAAGCAAAGGGTGCAATGTTGATCCTAGATGTTGCAATGTTGATTCTAATATTCATGTCTATTTTCCAGTTTCTTCAATAATACTGTAGGGCTGGATGAAAACACATTTTTCTTAGTTCAGAAAAGTTTATACATTTCTGTGGTGTGTTTCTTGATCTTCAAGCTACTGAGATCTAAGCCTGCACAGATTCTAATGTGGAAGTTCACAACTATACATATAGTTTTTGATATGTTCTTAAGTCATAAATCAATGTATTTCAGCTATAAAAATTGGCTAAATTATCTGATTATTTTAAAACTTTGAAGAGATTACCGAGGTAGAGTTTCTTGGGAAGTTATTCTTTCAAGATTTACAATCTCTAAAAATTTTGAAGTTTCATATTTATTCAATTTCCAGCCTCTAGGCTCATTGCTAGACAAAATACTACTTTCATTTTCACATATTTCCTGAGTTGATGCAACAGATGAAAGTATATTATCTTACCACATTTTATTTGAAGGATCAAAAAGAATGAAAATTTCCTACTTTTAGTGACCAGCAACTTTAACATAACTTGAAACCCTTGTTTATTAAAGGAATCTTAAGAGGAAGAGCAAATATTTTTTAAGAGGCCTAAACCCATCATCCTTTTGTACTCAAACTTCAGTTTCTTGCTCTGAAAACTAATTTCTAGGCAGCAAAGGTACCTGCTTGAATGGGCATCAGAAAAACCTTCACTTTATAATAATGTTAATATTGTATTTTGTCATGTTTTATTTGCTGGTTTTGAAGACAGAGTGAGCTCAATTCAGAAAAAGAGAAAGAAAAGTATACTTTTCCCTTTTTTATGCTCTGCCTAATCAATGCTTCTTTTTGTGCCTGTGAAAGAGGGAAAGCAAATAAATAATATTTTTCACATAGTCAATTTGATTTTCATTAATAGCAGATCAGTTCAGCAGTTCTGCTTCTCATAAATTTTCTGCTGCTGCTATCAGTGATGCAAATCCTGTAGATATTACTCTTATAACTCTCATTTTTACTTGGTTAATCACATATTATATTCAAAGGATGTGTAATTGAGGAAAATTTGCTATAAATAGGGTAAAATGTTGGGATTTGGTCAATATTAATGGACTTCATCTAATAACTAGTATATTGTGATTTAAGGACTTTTTTAACCCTAGCTATGTAGGCACGAATCCATCCAATCCAGCTTCAAATCCATCCATATCTTAAATGGGCTGAACCAATTTCTCTCTCAATTTCTTTCTCTTCATCTAAGGACTGCCCCTTAGATGTCTCCTCATTTAAATTCCTTGTTCAAATGAATCCTAGGATTTTGAGGATCCAGTCATAAAATCCTTTTAGTACTAATCCGGTTCTGACGATGACAGAATGGCCGTGCAGGTCGTACTGTCCTTAAGGCAAGGAGCAGTTTATCACAGAGTCATAAGACTGGTTTGGGTTGGAAGGGACCTAAAAGATCAACTAGTTCCAGCCCCCAGACAGTGTGGGTAGGGACGCCTTTCTCTAGACTGGGTTGCTCAAACCTTCATCCCATTTGTCTTTGAACACTTTCAGAGATGTGGCATCCACAACTTTTCTGGGCAACCTGTTGTAGTGTCTTCTACACCTTCTACAAGATTAATTTTGTTATTTTATTAATATTGTTATAAAGAAAAGAATTTATTCCTAATATATAATCTAAACCTACTCTGTTTCAGTTTGAAACCATTGCCCCTTGTCCTCTCACTACCTGCTCCTGTCACAGACAAAATAATCAGAAGTTATCTGTAATATTAATCTTGTAGATTTTCCTGTGTTTCAATCTACTCCCAGGATATAGTGTTTTCCCAGGAGGTAGGAAAAAGAAAGGACAAATTCTGAGATTCACAGAACAAAATACAGAGCCAAAGTTGATGTATATGTTGCTGAATGTTACAATACTCCATTAAGCAGCATTCATTTACAATATTTAGCCAATTCTTGAATTGTGCTGCTGTTTGGAAAGAGCACACCTCAGATATGTTCAAAATCAGGTCATACTCTACATATTGAATGTGACCAGTAACTAGGCTACGCCTGCTGCCTTTTGGATTATTTGTCCACCAACATTCATCTGATAATGCTATTGATATGGATTTTCATAAACCATAACATGCAAAGTTTAAAACAGAAAAGCATGGGATATTACTTATCTATGCCTTCAGAAATAGTACCATATAACTTGTAGGGTAAGAAAACCAAATTTGGAAAACATAATTGTTATTATGATGATTATTATTATGATTATTACTGTTACTATTACTATTATTCAGTGGAAATCAAAGTATTTACTTCGATGCAATATTTGAAATAATTAATTTATCTGATAACAAGTGTTCCAACTAGGACTATATATCATAAAATATTTTAAGGCTGAATCTTGATCCTTTCAATAGTGTTTTTTGAAGGAAAGTTGGAGGCTTCAAGAAGCTAGAGATCTGTTGTGCTCTGATGCATTTGACAGTACAGAGGCTTAATGAGCTTTCAGTGGAGATCTTGAGGAGTTGAGGAGAAATTGAAGAGCCTTGTTTACTAACAGAAATTGTTTGATATTGATTTAATGTAGCACAATTGTGTCATGACACTACTTGCTATCCACAAATATTTCTTCAGGGGGCTAGGATTTTTTTTCCTTTTTCTTTTCCCTAAAGAAGGAGTCAAATGAAAGTTAATAGGAGAATAATTTGATATAGCACTTTGTGCTTGTCTTGCAGCATAGGGTTATTTTGCATGAATGGTTATTTATTTCCATAACAGTTCTTAACATCTGCTTGGGATATTACAGAGGTAGTTTAAATGAGATGTATCAATTATCAGGGCCCCTTTCATGTAACACTTCTATGATGTTTTCTTTTCAAATCCAACTAACACTTCACGAGAAACCTTTGTAATCTGTGCATGAACAGCAAAGGTAAAGGTAGCTTTGTCAAATACTCCCTTTATGGTAACTGCCTGTTTGTTTGTATCCTACTGTAAAAAATACCTTTAGAAAGGTTTAGCATACAGTTAAAAAAATCAAAAATAAGGTTCACCCATTTACTGTATCTCACAATTATTTTTGTTGCTACTTATTGGTACCATTTAAAACAGAGGCATTTGGTGACCACACTTTCCCATACTATACACGTATATTTTTACTTTCTTCTTTATATTCTTTATATTGTTCTAAGACTTTTGTAATCCTTCTTTTTGATTTCTAATGATTTCCATCAGTTTGGAAATAAAGTTAATGGTACAATTGCATGCATTTCTGAGCTATGTTTTCCTATTGTTACCTGTGGGCTTGTTTGTAGTTTTTTTCCTCCTGTACAGCAGTTAGATTTGAGTATTAGTTTTTTTGACCTTCAGAATGTTTAGGAATTTTTTCTATATTTTAAAAATTCAAGTAAGCATGAGCTTTATACATTTACCTTTTTTATTATTCTGTCTCATTCTTGTTTCAAAATGACAAGTACAAAACACAGATTAATATGGTGTAAGTGCTTCTTTATTCTCCTATGAATTATATAATTCTGATGTTAACACGTGACTTTTGAAATATACATAATGGATGTAGAATCACAGACATAAAGAAATAGTGGATTTTCATGAAGCTGAACAGCACATGCTCTGAAGCTTTTTTAAATTAAACTAGTTTTTTAAAGTAGTATTCAGAACATCAGACAAATTTTGGATTTCTCTAGTCTTACAGAAAATGTTACCATTTAAACAAAGAAGAGATTGGATTTCAGATAATAGGAAGCTATGCAATGCAGTAACTGATGTTTTGTTTTCATCTTTGATAATATCAGAAGGTCTTTTCTGCATATACAGAGAGACAGAATTAGGACATATGACGAACAACAAAAGCTTCCTACACTTCATTAAGAAAATTATTATAAAACCACTTTTTCTCTTCATAAACAACAATTCATAGTATGTATTAGCTCCTCTTTCAAACTCTGTTTTTCTGTAATTGGTTTGGAAGGATTTTCACTGATTTATATAGTGAAAAATTAAATAAGTTACAGGGCTTTCAAATTACTGCTTTCATAATTCAAGAGGATTTATTACTAAGACTATTTCTGTGAGGAAAATAACTCAGCTAATAAAGAAAAATAGTTGCCGAAATCTTCAAAGTACATAAATATCAATGAAGCTGTATTGATCAGTTCATTATATAAAAAAATCTGAACTGGAAAGCAGAGTACACATGGCATTCAGTAAAGAGCTATTCTTATTGGCTACACTGTAGAAAATTCTATCTAGAAAAAATCAAGTACATCAACAGCAAATAGCTCTGGGAAAAATAATTAAAAGCAAGATACTTGAAATTATTTAAGTAGATATATTTCAAGAACATGATATATAAATCTTTCTACACACAAATGAATGTTCTCAACAAATGTTCTTCTACCAACATAGAGGTAGGTCCCAGTGATGAGAGTCTGTTCATGCAGAGATTAGAAGAACTTCTTCTAATTCTGTTCTTGGTATTCTGAATGAAGAAACAGCTTAATGTAGCCATAATTTAATGCTGAGATGTTTTATGTGTGTGAGGAAAGCACGAGGAAAAAGTACTTTTGAGATTCTATCAACAAAGATAGGCAACTGATAACCCTCAGAAAACTCTGTGATGAAAGGGATGTGCCTGTCTAATTCTCGATATCAGCTGGTGGGTGCAGACATTTCTGGCACTGGGAGGAACTGTAAAATGCGCTTTGAAAGAAGTTGTTTGGGTTGCTTGTTCTAGGGAAAAAAAAATCAAATCAGAAGGTGAGACTTACTTTTAGAAGAACATTCATAAAAAATTAAATTCATCTTACTCAAAGCTGGTGAAGAGTTAATTACTTGTCACACAACAGAAAATAAAAAAACACTTTTAAAACTTATAAAAGTTTTAAAACTTATAAGTTTTAAAGTTTTAAAACTGTTAAAACTTATAAAAGTTTTAAAAGTTTTGTTGTTTTGCTTAGCTGATGAGATACCAAACTGGCGCAATATGACTCCTGAAGATGGCAAATTCATCTTAGGGACAGCAGAAATATTGAAAATAATACTGAAGTATGGATAATAGGTTTGCCATAAAATTCCTTTGCAAGTTTCTTACTGTTGCTTTTGTTTAAAGAGAAAATTTTTGGAATTCATGCAAATGTGGAACTAAACCAAATGTAATGTGCCTTACAAACAGTGCTATGTTTTTAGGACTTGAATTTTTACTTGTGTGATACTACTAGTTGACTTCATCAGACAAGGGAATAAACTGTCCATGAATCCTGGTTTGTCATTTCAGTCTACCAGGAGCCAAAACTGGACTTCAAGATTTGAAAAATCTTAGGATTAGAAATAAAGAGGTTTAATCCAAATTTCTTTATATAAACTGCTTGTCTATTAAAGGAAACAGAAAGAATGGACAGTTACTCCTGTGAGTAATGCAACACAAGAAAAAAGCAAACTCAGACTTTAAAGCTTAAAACATGTAAGCCATGTATGTCTTTCTAAATTGAAGTACACTAGAAATCAACAAAAGTTGTAATGAAGTAGGTTTTTTATCCGGTTTTGCCTTTTGGCACTTAATAAATAAGCTTACTTCCAAAGAAGACATGAATGTTCCAAAGTACATAATTGCCTGGAAGAAACACTGAGGAGCTTCAGAAAGCCGATTCAATGTTTCAGGAAAATAATACTGAAGCCTTAGCTTATCTAGTTAACATGTTTTGCATGGACACAAAAAACTTTGTCATATTTTCTACTGAGCCACATTTTTCACAACCTCCCATGCAACAAATGTATCTAATATTTATCTGAATAAGTGTAATACTTTACAGATGACTTATCATGCCTATTAGCATGCTGAACCTCTGTGATGTAGTGTTGCACTTCATATAAAGTCCTGCTAACTCAATAAGGAGTGTGTCATTGGGTAACTGCATGCCTGACCAACTTGTGAAATTCTTATTTTTCTAGATGTGCACTGGTTTAATAACTGATCTGAAGTTGAACTGATCTCTAGTAGAACTGTAATAATTAAAGTCCAAGCAGCATTTTTAATTCTATGGACCTGCTCCTATGGTCTTTCAATTCATTGCATTTTCCAACAGGTTTTATACTTAAGTCTTTATACACACAATCATCCTATTGTAAACAGGATCAAAATAGTGAGAAGTTTCTTCTGTTTTATATAACTTTCCCAAAAAGCTGCATACCATTATGCTCATTGAAAAGTAAAAGAAAGTACAAAGCAGACAAGTTAATAGACTGGTTGAACTCTACAAACAGGAATTGTGGACTCACATAATGTAAAAAAAAATTGGGATTTTTTTTTACTGCAGTCACATGCTTAGACTTGCATACTGCGGTTTAGGGTGTCACAATAATATTAGCACTATCTGGAAGAGAATGCTGTTAATGTGAATGAAATTAGTACTGCTTTATGATTCTATTTGGACAGACAATATCTATATTTTATCTTCATCTAGTTATTTAAAGCTCTGTGATTGTCATTATTCTGTGTGTAAAGCAATAATGGTTACATGAGCCATTAATAGTGAGCAGTTATGAGCAGTTTCTCTCAGTGCTCATAGAAGGGCTGACCTTCAAGAAGTTGCTCTAGCTTTGGATAAATCAAGAATGTGGAGTCCAATATTCTCTTTCCAACAGTAAACTCGGAATGTCCACAGAGGAGCCTAGGAACAAGGCAAGTACACAGGAATATTTATCCAGAAAACACATGTACCTTCCAGCAATTTGTTTTATGGGTTTCTGAAGCTAGAGAACATATCTTTGTGTTTAGCAAACTTTTGTATATTTTCCTGCATAAATTTGCCCTTGAAAAACTTTACTTATTGCTTTTCCATATAAGAATACTGATTATGCAAATGTGACTTTTTCACAATAATAACTTTTAAATTACCTATTGGTCAGCTAGGAATAAATTCTTCAGAGCAGCATATTCTTAACTGTTCCTCCTTTATCATATAAGGCAGGAATTGAAATATACAGCTTATGCAGGTTATGCACAAACATATTTTTGCCAAGCTGGCCAGAGTGATATAAAGCATTACTGTCTCCATCTGTCCAATTACTACTTCTGCATTCTGAACACCATGTTATTAAGAAACAAATTAACTTCAATCACCCTCTCTAGTGATTAGTCTGAACTTTTTTATTATACAAGATAATATATTGTGCTCACACTATCATTTATGGCATATCAACTGTGCTATCTAAAGTCTCTAGCACAGAAGAGGCTGTAAAGACTTTGACTAAAACTGAAAAAGAGACTATCTGCAAGTGCAGTTTTCTTTGGCTTTGATTATACTTTCTTTTTAAATTAAAAAATTTTAAAACCCTTCAACACTTTTATGTAATAAACGACAGAACATTAATTGCATTTGGAAGTGTGTTGCATGTGGCCAAGATCTGAAATATAGAGTATTAATGTAGGAAACAGGATTACTCTTTGAAAATTTTACCTTGGTTCTATTTAAACGATAAAGAAATATAGGTGTCTTTTTATCACTAATTAAAGCACACCAGTAGCCAAGGCAAAGGCAGGATAGCTTACAATTTTTATGAAGTCATCCTGACTTTTTCTTTGCCTTCAGAGTGATTTCAAAGAAATTTAGTTTAGGGTTTTAGAACCCACTAAAATGGGTTTTCACTGGGGAAAAAAAAAAGATTTTTTTGTGAGGTTTTTAATGGTTTTCATGAAATTTCAGGTTTTTGTTAGCTCAAATGTTTCAGAACAGTGATAGCTCTGAGGGTGAATGTTTGCTGTTGGAATGGATTAACAGGAAAAAAAAGTTCCTAATTTGTAAATTTGACTTCACAATAGACATCAATACTTGGTACAGTTAAAGACAAGACACTATTGCATATTCTGTTATTTTAGAATTTGTTTTCATTTTTGAAGTCAATTAGCATTAAACATATCTCAAAATACACAGGAATGCAATTTCTCTTGTTTGACCAATACAATTACTCAATTCTTGATTACATGAACAGTTGGATTTTTAAAATTATTTCCTGGAAAATGTGTGTTCATTTTTGTATAAAAATAAATGTGCATATATACTCACACATGCACACACACAGAGATTTATTGCCATTTTCAGGTAGTTTTTAAAACTTCTCTTGTGTTCTTGTTTAGCCATTTTCCCTAGATGATAACCTTAAAAATAGATTAAAAACAAAGTAAAGAAATACTTCCATACTAATACATCTAGATATGTTAAATATATGTTAAATAATTTAAATGATTTTGTTAGTGCTTTGTAGGCTTGTGCTGCAGCATGTTTCTTAATAATTTCTGTCCCTGACTAACCTAATTTTTACTGATTTCCACAGCTAAGCAATTTTCAGGTAATTAATTTCTATTCTACATTAGTTTACATTGGTTTATATCATCTTTTTTCTTCCTCTGTACAAATTATTAATTTCTATTCTATAAAAGCTCTATTACTTAAAAGTCTGAAAATTTTAGCGTATTATCCATTAAAAATCTGCCAATTTCTAGCTTAAATTTTTCATTCCCTTTTTATGAAGATGCATTAAAAATAAAAATAAAAGTGGTTTCAATTACAATAGAATTTGGCTTGTAAATATGCTCTCTCTAAAGGAATGGTGTTGGAGGAAATTTAGAACGGTCATTCTTAAGGTAGCATTTCTCTTCTTGTATTCTTCTTTTTTTTTTGGTTGTACAATTGAAAAATGAAAAGACAAATTTTCCCAATTAAGAACATGCTGAATAAATGACATTGAAAAAGCTTAATGTAACTTTTCTCTACAACTTTTCCATATAATGAATATGATTTAAAAATCTATTTATTTTCTAATGCTGATTAACTTGAAGGTGCTCTGACCTGAGTAAGAGAGGGCGGAAGATTGCTCACAGGAATTTGTGTGAATCTGTCTTGGTCTGTCATTGTCTGTATCTAGGAGTGTACAGTCATCTTGAATAAAAATAGAAAAATGATGAGTTTGGTGGACATGTATAAACATTCCTCCCACATTAAGCCTCCAGCTATTTTATAAAAAGGCAGCTCACACAACCAAATGAAGAAATGCAATTCTTTACTATTTTGGAGTAAAAGGAAATCCATATAAATCACAAATTTATTTTATCAGTAACAGAACACCCTCAGAGGAGCAAAGACTTAGAAATTAAGCATTTGTTTACTTGTTTATCTTTCCTAAACTTTTGGGAAAACCCTAAACCCAGCTATTGACTACTGTTGTAGTACACTTCACCTAAATCAGTAATTAAAATAGTTCAAGCATGCTTTTCTTGTTCTGAGGACAAATAGCACAGCTTAGATAATGGTCTTGTGTGTGCTGCACCCTGGAAACAGCTATTCATCACTCAACACCCCAAAAACTTCCTAGGCATTGTCCAAAAGCTTTGAAGTTGGCATAAATCAAATACACATTAGGGAGTGTACTGGCAGCTAGCACAAAAAGATCATCTTGCCTCTGGCAGCGTTTTATTTAGCCCACCAGTACAGATGGTGCCGTAGCAGAGCTGCTCTAGATGAAGCTCTTGGGTTCTGTTTTATTCTGTAAATACCTCCTATACTGACCAAAACAAGAACGCCTCACCCTGGATTATTGGTGTTGCTTATTATGAGAGTTGTCTTTGTTTGCTTATTTGTTGATTAATTAACACCACACTGTCAGAATTCATTGTACCTGCTGCATTCAATATGTTCAGACTGTAGCTTCAAAGCAAGCAGTAACTTATTAGATCTGACAGTGTGACTTTAAAAGAGCGCTATAACCACAGATTAGCTTGATGTGGAGGTCAACATCCTCTTTTGCTTCACTAGCTCATGAGCCAATAATCTTTCTTCTAAATAAAAGTGATTGTTTTGGGTAGCATCTGATAGAGGGCTCTAGTCCCAAGGTCAGAGAAACAAAAAGCATGTAAAATGGAATCCATCATTATATCATTATACCATCATATACATTAAGTTTAAAAACCAGCAACCACCTTAAATTAAACAATAAGGAGGACAACTCCTGTTCTTCCATTCATTTTTCTATTAGTACCTTTAGACCTGGAAAATAAAGGGGACAATGTAGATGTCTTTAAAAGAAGAGAAGGAAATTATATGAATTTTCTCATTTTATTTAAACATGCAAGTGAACCTTGAAAGTTGAAGATTTCAATTATATGGTCATTTGGCTTCTCTGAAACTGATGGTTTTCACCCTGCCCAAATTGCCATTCCCTCATTTGAGAGAAGCTATTACAGATTTCAGCCTAACAAAGCTTTCTAGCCCAACCTGTCTTTTGCAGAGAGAGAAAAAAAATGTTCAGTCCATCTCTCAGTCAGCGACATATTAATTACAATTATAACATGTGGAGGGAATGAAAGCTGCTTGCTAAATTCATAATCTGCTTCAGATATATGTGTATTAAGATTCATCTAAGAATAATTTTTTGCCCTTCTCTGATGGAACATTGAGTTCCTTCACTTACTCAAATGTGAGCTGCCTCATTTAAACACAGAATGATCAACCACAGCATGGATATGTGCTTTCTATTTATATCCTTGATGTCATTCATCTTGATCAGAATAAAAGCCATCAGCCATAAAGTCTATCTTTTCATTTTATCAGATACTCTTGCATTTGAAAATAAGATGGATTGTATCTTACTTTATCAACCAAAGAAGAAGAAACAAAATATCAAGTTAGATTTTTCTATTAGTCATTCTCAATATGGTGTGATAAAACCAAACTCTATTTTCATGAAAACTCATTTTTGATTTTCATTTCAATGAACAGAATGATACTGCCATCCAAGCAGTCTTTTACATTCAAACAACCACACAAATGACAGAACATCTTGAAAGACAATAATAGGAATCCGTTTTTTCAAGCAGTGGTAATGCCCATAATATAGTTGTAAATATATAGTAAGAAACTGGAAAGGCATTCCATACCAGTGACTGCATGTATCGAGTTAGATTAGTTGGTTAGTAGTACTCTGAGCAGCAGCTGTAGAGACAAAATAAATGTCAGTAAAATATAATAAAAGTGCACAAACAGCAACAGTTTAGAAGGAGCCTGTTCTGCAGCTCACAGTTGCACTCTCATAGTCTCATTTATACGCCAAATACAAATCATCTGTTTTTACGGAGCATGTTCTTGCCACATTGTTCTCATTATTCATTTCTACAGAGTCTTGGAGCAGCCACTTCAGCCTCAAGAGCTGGGAAGGGACCTCCTCAATGTGCATAAATTTGTGAAAGGAGGCTATCAAGGAGATGGAGCCAGGCTCTTCTCTGTGGTGCTAGGCAATAAGGCAAGAGGCGAAGGGTAGAAACAGATACACAGGAAGTTCCACCTGAATATGATGAAGAATTTATTTACTGTGTGGGTGACTGCATACACTGGAGCAGAAGGCCCTGAGAGGTTGTGGAGTCTCCCACACTGGAGATATTCAAGAGCCATCTAGACAAAATCCCATGCCATGTGCTCTGGGATGGCCCCGTTTGAGAAGGGAGGTAACACCAGATGACCCATTCTGACCTACACTTCCAACCTTACCCATTCTGTGATTCTATGGTTTCCATATGTCTCCCAGAAGATATTTACTGAGTTTGATTCACTTCCTATGCAATTGTTAACTATTCCTTGTAGTAGTAAAGCGACAGAACTGTCATTTCCACATCCTACTGTGGATATTATTCTTAATAGCTATCTGAATCCTCAGGTGCTTAATTATGTTGACTTGGGCAGCTGGGAAATGCCTGCTTATTTGCTTGTAGCCTAGTTATAATGCTTCTTTGATGTACAAAACTAGAAATTCAGATAGTCTGAATTTCTTAACATCAGACAAATGACTGTCCCCTAATAGCTGGTAGTAGTATATATATTAATATAGTAGTAATATATATATGTGTGTATAAATATATACATATATATAAAGGTATCTGTTTCAGAAGGGTGAATAGTATAGAACATGCCAGCTTTTCAGAAGGGTGAATAGTATAGAACATGACAACTTTTCATAAGAACACAGTATCTGGCACATCTTTATGTTTCAAATCAAATACCCAGAACTTCCTCTCTGATATGACAGTGAAACTCAGGGGTCTTGCTTCTACATCTGGTAGAGGACTTTCTGGTAAAATGTCTTTTTGCTGAAAGTAGTGTATCAGAACTTGAACTTCTCATGGAAGCCTATCAGTTCTGGTAAAGCTTTCAGTTGGTCTGGTAAAATTCAGTTAAAAAGTACATTAATTAGAGAATGAATTCTGTTTGGAGAAAATGAAAAATGAGCAGAACATTATAAAGTTCACTTCCTTTAGCATTTATGGATTTGGATATAAATTATCTTTGCTTTTGATCCACAGATCTTGTTAGTAAAATTTCTTGAGTTCCTATTCTCACAAAAACCCAAACAAAAAAAAATCCCACACCAGGATCACAAACCATCCAGTCTAAACAATGTATCTATATATTTTGAGGAAAGAAAATCAAAACACCAGACAACAGCAGTGCCAAGCCCACAATATGTCTTTGAAATAACATATGCAGTATCTCAGAAGGCAGTTTGAAACTAGGCCTTCAGAAGAAGCAATTCCAGCCATTATTTGATCGTTTGCAATTTTCTTCTTTGTTAAGCAGAAGAAGTTAAGGGTGTGAAAGAACTTTTCAATTGCATTATCCACTCCCACTTTATTTCCTGCAAATATGCTGATAGGAACATAAAAGGAATCTGTATCTTTAAAACTGAACTTGCTCTTTTTTGAGGAAACTATTTCGAGAAATGCCACTATAACTGCCAGTTCCTCAAACATATGCTCAAAGACTACCGGAAGACTGTCTTTAGAGTTAGGCTAACAATCATAAAATGATGCTGCAAAGTACCCACTTGTGTTTAAACATGCAAACAGTCATTATACATACTTTCTGACTGTGGTTCATAATATCTGTTGGTTTCTGAGCAAAATTGTAGACAGTTAATAACACATTCATTTTTTATAATATGAAAACCCAGATGGGAGAAGGTTTCTCTCAGTGATGATTGCCATTGTGTGCTTATTAAGTATAGCAGAAAAAAATTCATTAATCAAAACATAATTTGACAAATTCTTGATTATACCAATATGACTAATTGGAAAATAACAGTCATTCAGGAAAAAAGGTATAAATTTAGAACATGACTTTGCATATTTGATTGTGGTTAATAACAAGCTTAATATAAAATCAAAATACAGGCTTTGGAAAGCTAGATATTTTGTGTTAGACTGCATCAAAAGCAAAGGTATGTTATGGTAAACAGAGATAATCTATTAGTCAACACTGAATAATCAGAATTTTATCTCTTCAGAGATTTGCATCATAACTTCAAGCGCTTGAGCAAAAGACTTTGCAAGCGTTGTGGGTTTACCCACTGTAGATTCCAGGTGCCCACCACAAAGGTCTGTCACTCCCTTTCTCAGATGGACAAGGGAGAGAACATATATTGAAATGTTTGTGGGTCAGGATAAGGACAGGGAGAGATCGCTCACCAGTTACTGTCATGGGCAAGACTCAAGTTGAGGAAATAAATTTAACAACAAATCAGACTAGGAAATGAGAAGTAAAATGAAACCTTATCACACTTTCCACGTCCTCCTTTCCATCCTTTCCATCCTTTCCCTATCCTCCCTTCTTCCCAGGTTCAACCTCATTCCTTATTTTCCCTAATTCATCCTACCAGCAACACAGAGGAGTGGGAAATGAGGACTGTGGTCAGTTGATCCCACCTTGTCTGTGTCACTCCTTCCTCCTTAGAGGGAGGACTCCTCACACTCTTCCCATGTTCCAGTGTGGGGTCCCTTGCATGGGAGACAGACCTTCATGAACTTCTCCAGTGTGAGTCCTTCCCATGGGCTGCAGATCTTCACAAACTGCTCCACTGTGGGTCCCTAGTACAGGATGCAGTCTTTCAGGAGCAGGTTGCTCCAGAGTGAATCCCATCATGGGGTCACAGCTTGTGCCATTAAACCTGCTCCACTGCAGGCTCCTCTCCCCATGAGGCCACAGGTCCCGCCAGGAGCCTGCTCCATCATGGGTTTCCCATGGGTTCACAGCCTCCTTTGGGCACTGATCTGATACAGCGTGGGATTCTTCATGGGCTACAGGTGGATCTCTACGTCTCCATGATCCTCCATGGGCTTCAGAGAGAAAACCTGCTGCACCGCAGTCTGTACTATGGGCTGTAGTGGAATCTCTACCTCAGCACCTGGAGATTCTCTTCCTCCTTCTTCTTTACCATCCTTGGTATCAGCAGGAATTTTCCGCTCACGTGTTCTCATGCCTTTGTCCAGGCTTCTCTTGCACAGCAGTTTTTTACCCCTTGGTAAATCTGTTATCCCAGAAGTGCTACCATCACTGATGAGTTCAGTCTTGGCCAGCAGCAGATCTATCCTGGAGTCAGCTGGGATTCGCTCTTTTGAAAATGGGGGAAGCTTCTAGAAGCTTCTCACAGAAGCCACTCTGTAACTCCCACGCTACCAAAACCTTGTCACATAAACACAATACAGCAAGATATTGTTTCAAAGGTTAATTGTTTTCTGAGAGTTATTCACAGTGACATTACTTCTGCATGTCCCTACTGATACATGCTGTTAAAGTAATTTTATTTCTTCATTAAATTTGTAGAGATAAAATTTTCTATTTTCAATTGAAGTGTTTTCTTTCTGCAGATTTGAGAGCATGTTCCTTTGGTGTTTTTAAAAGCAATAGGCAAGGGATTCAGTACCACACATCGCTACTTTCGCTCCTAGAGTACTTTGATTCCAGTGGTAAAACATACTTTATTTGGACGCTATGGGTAAGAAGTAATTTAAAACACTCTAAAGAGAAAATTATTAATTGAACAGTGTAAGAAGTTTATCAGCAAAATTGTCTCAATGCTATTGGAAAAGTAATTGTACATTCTGCCATTTGAAGTGGTGATATTTTCACAGAATAGAATATCCTGACTTGGAAGGGATCTGCAAGTATCATCAAGTCCAACTCCTGGCCCTGTGCAGGACAGTCCCAAGGTGTGCCTGGAGCATTGTCCAAACACTTTTTGAGCTCTGTCAGGCTGGTGCTGTGATCACTTACCCGGGGAGCTGATCCAGTGCCCAAAAACCCTCTGGGTGAAGAACTTTTTCCTAATACCCAACCTAAACCTTCCTGAGACAACTTCAGGCCATTCCCTTGCGCTCTGTCACTGATTGCCAGAGAGAGCAGATCATCGCCTTCCCTTCCACTTGCCCTCACAGGGAAGCTGGAGATGAGGTCTCTTCTCAGCCTCCTCTTGTCTGGGTTGAGCAAGCCAATGGACCTCAGCCTCTCCTTGTATGGCTTTCTATGCAAGCCCTTAACCATCTTTATAGTCCTCTTTTGGACACTTTCTAGTATAAGAAAAACCTTTCTAGGTCCTAGAGAAAAGAAAATACAGATGCATTCTCAGATCTGTATCTATCAAGCATTTAAGTCTGTTGTGTAATGTGATAATAAAACACTTCTGGGAAAATTAGTTAAGCAGAAAGACAAGGGAAGAAAGGTGGCAATATTCTGCTTCCTTTCACTTTTTTATCATGAAGCGTGTTCTCACAAATATGATCTCACCTAGTAGTTAGAAGATAAATACTGATTATTTCTAGTCATAGATTATGAAATTTATTAAATTAGCAAATGTCCAACTTTATGTTTGCTTTCAGAGTATGTAATACATAAAAACTTTTCATTCTCCAGTGCTGTTTGTGATCAATTAGAAAAATGGCCATTAAATTTCTTTACATCTTTCTGTGCTTTGCAAAGCATTCCCAGTGTGAAAAAAGTAGAAAACTCTTGGAAGGATTAAAATTTGGTTTCAAATGCATACAATTCAATTTTTCTAGTTTAAAATTTTTAGTATTTTTATGAATATTATATGAGGCTATGGAGCCCAATTGGCCTGTCTTTTCACCAAAAAAGGCCCCCACAGCAGCCTAAAATCAAAATAGAATCTGACTTATGGCAATAGGGCCCAGCCAATGTTATCAGGGTTTTGTCAATTCACTGAAAAAACAATGTAATTTTCCATACTTTTTACTGTAACCCTTGACTTTCTTCACCTTTTTTTTCCTTCTTTTTTCTCTTTTTATTTGTTCGATATATTTCTAACTACTATCACAGACCACACAGAAGAATGTTTCATGCAGAATTAAAAATAATTTTTAGTTAAATGTATAATCTATCTCAGTGTGATGCACTCTGTGGTAGGTTGACCTGTCTTAAAATGACTTCATTCAAAATAAAAGTCAGAAATCAGAAGGTTTGATTTGGTAAATTCTTAAGCAACTAAAAATTGATTAAAATATTCCATGGAGCAACCTGAAAAGAGTTAGAACTGTATTTCATATGGTCTCACTCATTCTCAGTTTTTTGATTAAATATAGGATCCACAAATACTCTTCAGAAATTTTGTTTATTTTAAATATTTATTGTGAGCTTGATTTTAAATAAAATGCAACCTAACAAAAGATTTGTTGCAACAAAAGATCAGCCTGAAGCATGTGCACAAAAAATTCCGTGTTCTATGAAAAATCTGTTACTTGCATTAATAAATTGGATTAATGTGAAGATGTAGGGCCTGTATGATTGTATGTTCATGTAATGCATATGCATTTTTTAACAAAAAGGTGCAAAAATGTGATATGCCTGAACTCTGGGCATAGGACAGCACATGGAGGTGAACTACATATGTGTGAACAGAACCAATGGTCTGTGCAAGAGTCTAGTTTTAGGTCTTTGGGATTTTTTGTATTTATATTTATTTTTTAAATTTTTGATGCCTGTAACTATGAACAGACTTCATTCTGGATATTAAGAAACCTCTATCTTTTACTGTTGAACAGTACTCCTACATCCAAAATAAATGCTAGCCTTGTGTAAATTATTTTTTCATGAAAAGTCCTCTGGAGAAGCTTTTCAGTTGAACATTCAGAGTCAGAAAAATCACAGTATTTATGCTTATAAAAATAATTTGGTATTGGTGTTTTCTCTATGCAATGTTTAGATTGTGTACTTTTTCCTTGGCTTGCCACAGAAGTTTGAGACAGGCTGGGCCTTCCTATGTATCAAATTAATTGCTTGGATGACTACACAAAACATATTAAAAAGTGTAAAGAAAGAGTGTGCCATTAATTATAAGGATTAAAGTTGCAGAGGAACTGAGTGCATTACTGTGGATTATCAAAGGCTTTCTTTTACTTTGAAATGGATTTTCATTAGCCACTGGAAAACAGAACTTGTAATACTTCTCCAGTTCTTATAATAATATTTAAAATTAAAAAAAAAAAAAAAAAAAAAAACAAGGATTGTAGGTTACGTGAGGTTTGGATACTAGGTATTGAACTTTTTGGAGGTACATAAAATTTGAATAATTAAACAAGCATATTTCATTTGGAAACCTAAAAGATATTAGAATTTTTCATGCAACTTTGCAACTAATTAAAAAAACATAATTTTGTTAATTCTTTGATAAATTCATGCTAATGGGTGGAAAAGGTTTTGAAGCAGATCTGTGTGATCATTAGACCTAGACTGACCAGATATTGCAGCTATAATACTGCTAAAATTGCCATTATTAATGCAAAAAGTACTTCCATCAAGAATTTGCTGTATTTTTATTTTTTGACTAAAACCAGAGAACATTAATTACTTTAGCAAAACTATTTTACTTTTTTTTTAACTTCAAAACCACTCACTTTTCAGTAGATGAGAACAAGCTTTTTTTTTTATGTTTTAAAGTTTAAATATATTTCTATAAAATCCTGAACATTAATATTTTAGGTCAGATATTTGTGACAAAATCTTTTGCCTCTGATTTTGCCTTTCTCTTTTTTTTCCTAAGATTTTTTGGTCGAAAGAAGCTGTTCTTCACTTTACCATACAGGTCCTTCAATTATAATCAGAACATTGAAAACCAAAGCTCACTTTTCCAGGAATTAGAGCAAAGTAAATTGCCTGTGGCTGTGGAGTACATTTTCCTGGTTCTGAAGTATCAACTGAAGGCACACAGAGAGATGAATGAGATATTTTTGTTACTCATTTCACTACTACAGGAGAGGGAAAGATGATTTGGTTTTGTTTGGGTTTCTTTGTAGCTGGGAAAAGAGCTTGGTTGTCACCTCTTTCTTAATTTCTGAAGATCTACATATCCAAAATAATTAATATCTAATAAAGACTCTCTTATGATGACTATGTTATTATTGTTAAGCCAGCTACTTATTAAAACTGTGAATTTTTAATTATTCATACAGGTAATCTGATTTACAGAATGGGATTTTTTTTCTGAGTCAATCTTTGATCACTCTTCTTTCTTCAGTAATTCTTTACAGAATGATGTAGTTTTAAAAAATCCTTTCTCTTAAAAGAAAAGTATCAAGGATATCATTATAAAAAAAGCAAATTTAATTCAGAGAGGAAGTTGAAATAAAAATTTTTTGAGGAAGGGCAACTAGCCGAGACCCAATAATAACATAAAATTTTCTTGGAAAAATATTTCAATTCTATTCTGTTCTCCAGTGAGGAAAGGTAACATCTTTCCACTTCTACATTAAAAAGTAGACAAGAATCTTTTTCCAAACAAATGTTATAGTTTTCATGATAAAACATGAATAGAGTAATAGATGAGCCTGACACTTTTCATATATTCTGGTAATCCATTACATAGCCAGTCAGTAATAAGGAACAATAAAGCTAAGGAAAATTAGGTCCTAAAGTAGGTCCCCTGGGCCTGTTCTATATGTAATCATTTGATCAAAAATAACAGAATAAGAAACTAATTTAATTGTTATCTTACAAGTCTGAGCTTGAATGTTAAAATTAATAATTAGAATTTTTTTGTGAGTTTGTCACCAACTTCAATAACTTTTAATTTACTAGCCATTAATTTCCATTGTCAGCCCTAGTATTGGAGTGCTGACATTTTGCTTTGCATAGGAAAGAATTATTGTTAAGGATCTCAATAAGAAAAACAAGGACTTTCATTGTTGGTTAACTGGATGATTAAGACTGAAATCATAGAAGAGGTGATAGCAACTTCATGTCCCTTCTGCTGCTGGGACCCCCAGCTGTTTTAACATCAGATGAGTCTGCCCTCATAACATGCTGCTCAGATCCCATCTGGGGTGGGATCCAGCCCTAGCGTTCTTTATATCTTTACAGCATTCTGACAAGTGAATAGATTTATCAGTCTTTTACCTGCACAATGCTGAACATTCTAGATGGCAAACCAGCGTTCACACTGAGCATTATGCTCCTGCAGGGCTCTGTAGGAGCAGCCCTCACGAGACCTTACAAGAAAGGTCACCATTTAAATTGAAGAGACCGTACAAGACCTTACAAGACCTTACAAGAGGGATGTACAGGTAGCATTAGCAAAGGCAGCACACGCTCACGTCACAGTGTGTGCTCAAGTTACCTCATAGCCACCCACACTACCATGCTGGTCTCTTTGGGTAAACCCTTTGGGTTTTGGGTAAACCCTGCCTAGATACTGCTTGAAATCACTGTCTCCTACTGTCCTATCTTCCATGGTGGCCCATGATGCATTACCTAGAATAAAATCTTATCCCAAAGGAAACCATTCTCCAATGACACATCCTGGAAACTTTTGCCTGGTTTAGCTTTGCTCTGATCCATTCCCTTTCTTGACAGCTTTTAATAAATATTTTTTACTGCTGTCTTTCAAATTTCCTAGCTGTTGTCTGGAGTACCCTGTGAGATTATCCGAAATGCTCTTAGACTGTTTTCATCTCTGACCTGCAGCCAAAGAAAACACTTTCTCTATGGGAATTAAAGTTCATACTTTGCTCCTGTATGAACCCATAAATGACAGGTACCAACCAGCATGAACATGTAATATATTTACTAAAGCTGTCATATCACCCAAAGATTTTGAATTTCCAGATCTTTTCCCTCTCTTATTTTATTCTATTTTCTGTCATAAAATATCAATAACTTCTCTGTCAAAATGCATGTCCATGGATGAGGTTTTAATGAAAATATGTTCATTCAGCCATACCATCAGTTAATTTTCTCTGGAAGACTTTCAGTAACATAGATCTTATAATTAATTACAATGAGAATTTTTCAGTAAGGGCATTGCAATTGAGAGCACAAAAAATAGATCCTCTTTGATGCAGCTGGGAAAGTGAGCTATAGTCCAGATACTTCTGGGAGTGAGTAAACTTTACCTCTAATGCTCTAAATTCACATTCTGCTATATACACTTACTTTCTTCTATAACAAACACTGTTGTAGGAGAACATTGGAAGTAGAGGTGGTCCTCCAAAACCATCATTTAAATTGGAGAGACCATAACTGCCTTCTGCTGAATTTTAAGTGAACTTCAGAGAAATAATTAGTTTAAGGTTATGGAGAGATTCCCTTGACATCTTATGTCAGAGATTGTAAGCAGTCCTGAAATTGTGGTCATCTTTATCTATGTCCTTTCTTTGGTGAGATCACAGCAAACATCCTCTTTTCTGTCGGTTATCTGTTATGCCAAAAACTTGCTGAAGTGTCAGCATTTTTTACCCACACAATTGTAAGCAGAAGCACACTGCTTGTGTAATCACTTCAGGTTAAAATAGATTAAGATACAGAAGGAATTTAATCAATTATTGTTGGCAAACCTGACTAGCTTTGACTAAAGGAGAGTTGAAATACACAGGTAGCAAGTAGTTCAAAGGAAGCTGGTTGCTATATGTCAACTTCTGAAGTACAGATATGTCTCTGCATGATACTTCATGGAGGTAAATAAAGCCTTCAGTTTCCACTTCTAAAATCCAGATTGTCTCTCATTTCCTGTGCATCAAAACTGTAGGAGCAGGGAACAGGCATCTGCTGTCCCCAAAGTGAATCAATTCCACTGATGCTAACTGGGGTACCTGTTTTGCTGGTAGGTGTCTGTCTTTTGAAGGCATTATCAATAGAATTCTGATGGGAACCAAGCAATAGAAATCCAGGTTTAGATGATGACAATAGCTCCTCAAGACCCTGAAAGCCATAAAAATAGCAGGTGCTGTGCCCTGCAGCACAGGACCTGCAGGCAGCTCGTTTAGTTATATCATTTTCAAAAGATGTTTTACAGAGCAATTTCAAAGGTATATTTTGCCACTGTTCCAGACCAAAGAAGCAAGGTGGAATGGAAAGGTCCTGCCTAGTCACCTGTATTATTACCTATAATCTTCTTTAGTTGACTATTAGATAAAATACTCTGCTACATACCAGCTTGCTACTATGTTGTGCTGCTAGGCTGCAACATGTTGGATGCTTGATTTGATGTTCACATTTTGATTATGGCAGAAGCAAATTAATCTAGGCTGACTTAATTGGAAATTCATGCACTTTCCCAGGCAAAGTCTCAGACAGGTAATATAAATGAAGCTGTTTGAGGATTTTCTGACTGTAAAACTGAATAGGAAAAAAAAGACAGTAATTTTAGTAAGTTACATAATGTTATGAAATAATAGAAAATGAACTGTCATCACCTCAGTCTTGTAATATTTTAATTCACAGCTGAAATGAACCCAGACTTCCTCATTTATACCAATCAGCCTCCTCGACTTCATTCCTGAGCTGAGTTCCTGGTTCAGGAAAACAAGACCCAAGTCTAACCAATGCAGAGAAAGAAAGTGTTGTCAAACTTTTGTCTCCAGAGGACTCCTTAGCATTCAGGACAGCCAGCTGGGGGATGCTTGATAAAATGTATCTCCATCCATTGTGGTGCAGAATACTTAGGAAAGCTTTTATTGAGCCTCTATTTGCCAAGAGTACATGCTTCAGGAATTTTAAATCTGAATTATTCATTAATGACCTATTCCATGTTGCATATTGCCATCCTGATTCTCTTTGTTAATGTAAATGTATCATTTACCGTTGTCAGGGTAAGGCAATAGACTTGCCATATAAATGTTTAGGGAAGTAAAGGATGGTAGGATTAAATTTGCATTTAGGTTAGTATTCAGAAGTGGCCATTAGCACATGCCCAGAAAAAAGCTAGAAACGGGCAGGAACAATAATACTTGCTAATACTAGAAAGAAACTTTCCTGCTATTTTTAGCTCAGGAACTTCCTGAAGAGGAATGGCAAACCTGGGAGAGGATCGATGACCACAATTCTTGTGACTTTCAGTAGATTTCTTTTTAGATTACCCAGGAAAGGCATCTCATGACAGCAGTGGGAGATGACATAAACCTAAGTGCCATTTAACACTTGAAAAATATGTTTTTATCATATCCAGAGACTGCCGGTTGTATGAAATAAATGAGATGAAAGACAATGAGATAGTAAAACAAAATAAAATTTGACTTTGCTGTGAATTAAGGTATGAACAAATAAAATCCGGACTTATTTGAATGGGAAAGGTTTTTATTTAGAATCCACCGTATGTTTCAAAACTGTTTTTTGTTTCAAAACTGCTTTAAAAAACAATGAAAAAACACTACAATTGAAACATTAAACTTTCATCAGTCTTCTAACTTTCATACCATCAAAACTGCAATATAAGTAACATGAACAAAAGGATTGTAATGTTAAGCTTCAAGAAGTATTTCAAACTTGTGGGATTCAGATGTTTAAGTAGCATTTAAAAAAGAAAAATAAACTTAAAATGTGTCTTTTCTCCTAAATGTAAAATAATATTTTTTACATCTTTTTTTTTTTTGTTTTTTTTTTCAAATCTTTTTTTTGTCTTTCTTTTTTTTTTTTTTTTTTTTTTATTTCTTGTAAACTCTGCTTTTGGTATATCAAGTAATTATTTGTTATGTTATAAATCCAAATGTCTTTGTGGAGGTATTGGCAAGGCTTAATCAATGACCATGTGTAACTTTAAACTAAATATGTGTTTTATAGGAAATAAAACCAGGCGGTACTAAAAGAAACTGTGTTTTCTCTTATGTTGGGAGTGATTTAAAATTATTAACAGCTCCTTAAAATAAATTATTCTTGTCATTTTTAGCATAGCAAAATTGTGAAAACAATTAGATAAAAGCGTACTATAGAGAAGAGTAAACGGGTAAGAGTAATTCAAAGTGATATGGAGGCAAAAGTTCTACCCAATAAAATTATATTATTTCCATTCTACATCCTCCCCTGTTCAAGAGTAGATGCTATAGAAAGTAGCCAAGAGGATATTTAACATGTTCCTGAACTTTAAAAGATATATACGTACAAATAAATTGAAAATAGTCTGGAAGATTATTGGAACACTGCTCAAACTTATGTGACACAGGGTGGAAAATAACCAGCAGTTAACCAAATTTAATTTCATCTGAACTTCATTACTTGAACCTGCTGTACATAATTTTATTTTACTTGAAAGTTATCTGAGACAAGTATTTCAAATGACAAATTTTCTGAATTTTGAATTTGTCTTTAAAAGTATTGCTTCTATAGCTATTATTTTATAAGTTCCTTTATTTTCAGTAGGGCAAATTTCCTTTGCTTTCCAGCGAGCTTGTTTTCTAATTGGCAGAGAAAACATAAGGGAAAATTCCCTGTAATAGTCAGAGAAAAGGCAGAATAAAGAAGTTCTAAGACATCCACATTTAATATCAGATTGAATAATTAATAATTTTAAATGACTTTTCATATTATAACAAGAGTTTCAGCATTTTCCTTTCTCAGAAAATTTTGCTTAAGGATTTCAGTATTGCCCTCAGCTATACAAGTGTCTGCAGGAGCTAAACAAAACCATTTAATTCCTTCTTATCTTTTTAATGCTGAAAGCATTAAACTGGACAAACAAAACCAATTAGTTTTTATTAATCTGTTTCATGTTAGAAGCCTGTATAAATACTTTCTATATCAGTTTTTAAAAAATAATGTAGTATCTAAATTTATTGGAAGTTCATGAACCTTTGCCCCAGACAACTGTTTATGACTGTGGCTCTTCTGTAGCTCAGTGAGAGGGCCTGGAATAACAAATAGGATATCATTCCATATAGCTGATAGGTGTCTGCCACAAAAGGGATTTTTTTTTCTTGGAAGGTATCTTTCCGTTGACTTCAAAGGGAGCCTGGATGACTAGGTTATCTTAGAAATCTCAGCCAATCACTGGTTTAACGGTTTTGGGATGGATGGTCTGAGTAATTATTGTATCTATACATATCAAAAGAAAATGAAAGAGAGAGTATTTTCATTAAATCTTACAAATTATGAAAGATCCTTTGAATGGGAAGCAAGAAATTTTCTAGTTCATCTGCCTGCTCCAGCTCCTGCACATTAATATGTCTTGGTGCAAAGTGCCACAGTTACCGACTGTGCATATTTCCACTCTGTAAGTGCCGTGAGTCCAGTGTCGGCTGAGACTCTGCCTGGACCTTATAATAACCTCTGGGCCTGGACTTTGGCCAAGAATCTGTAGAACATTTCAACAGGTCTTTCTCCCCATCTGGTGTGTTAATTAACCTTTGTTCTATCACGAGCTGCTTCTACTGCTTAGCATTATCATAAGTCTAAGGAGAATAAAAATGCTAGCAGTGAAGAGAGGACAGGGACTGCCAAAGATACATTTAAGTTCCATAAAAGCATGATGAAGGACACTCACAATAAAAGCTCTGTCAGTGTAGTTTTATCACCACAATCTGTCACTGCTCCTGGTGTGTAATAATGTTCAGCTCTTGCAAAGAAATATAACAACAAGTTGAAAAGAAAAAGCAGTTTCACTTCCATTTGAAAATTATTTTATTTTGTCACTAAGCAAGCTTGAATGAACTTGAAATTCGTCAGACTTTCACAGGAGCAGCTGATATTTCTGAAAAGTGAACACAGAAAGCCAAAGATGCTGCAATATTTAACTCTTTCTTTAATTTTGTCAATAATTTTCTAGGTCAGTAGTAGAGGCAAGCTGAACAACGACCCAAGAGGTTTCACATACATAAAGGATTGCAACAGGAAATAGACTGATGATTTTGGACAAAGGAAGATATTCTGGTAGCTAGAAACACAAAAATTTATTTTGTGTTTAAAATCTAAATATTTTAAGGAAAAAAACCCATTAATTTTAAGGAAATACATCATCAGGCACTGTTCCATACCTAGGCATGGTGCAGTATCTAGGCTAGAAAGAGCTGAAAATAGACATTTACAGTAATATACAGAACATCTAACTTTAGGTGATTAAATAAATCCTAGATTCAGAATCTGGTCAACTATGGTGCATATACCAAAGTAAAGAGGTACTGCAGAGGAAAATCCTGACTTAGTTTTGTAATGCCATCTGTCACATTCTCTCGCTCTCTCTTTCTTTCGGTTGAGTATAATGGGAAAATAAAGATTGAACTGCTAATTTTGTCACTTCAGTAATTAAAATTATATAGAAGAGAGAAAATCCTCGAAGTTCAAAAGTGTCTCCAAAGCAGCATTGAAGAGCTCTTGTTTTCATTCTTCTGCAAAACAGAAGTCTTTTTCTTATAACATTTAGTTTCATTATTGAATATGGTAATGTTTTTCCACTTGACTCCATTCAAAAATGAAAATTCCAAATAAAGCAAGTAATTTTTTTAATATCACACTGGATATTTTTGGCTGTAATATGGAAGTAGATTCTTCAAGAAAAAATGTATCCTGCATATTCACAGAACAAAAAGGTTAAAATATTCTTAGGAATGACACATGAGACTCTAGCAGAATTTGAACAGTGAGCAAAGCAAATTAATACTGAAGCCTCAAAGACATATATGTCATTGCTGAGGCCCAAAAAAGAAGAATTATATATATATATGTATATATATGGTCTAAGGAAAAAAAAATGGTAACTATTATATGCTTTCCTAGGAGTGAGGGGAAATAAATACTAGAGTGTATTTAAGTTCCAGAAAAAATTTCTAAATTTATGGTGTTTTCAGTGAGGACATATTAGGATGTAAGAGTCCTTTGCTATGCAGAGAGGATGCAAGGGATCTGGTCATTATATGTTTTAGTGGTGATGCAATTTCATAGACAGTGCCATGGTGCTAAGGAAATGAGTTAGACTGTGGCATGTACAATAAGTATATTTCTACTCAAGATTTTTTACTGTTCCTTTCTGCTATTTTCATACCTGTAAAATGTCAAATATTTTTTCTGCACTCATCAGCATAAGTAAGAACAAGTATCTGACAGTGAATTATTTTTAAATCTAACTTCTTCTTATCCCTGAAGTGGTTGATACTTAAAATAGAAAAAAATATTTCAGACATGGACTTGTAAAATTTTCCATTTAATGTAAGACTGTTTAGTGTTACCGAAGAGCAAGAGTGTAGATCACCATTCCTTAAGTTTTCAAATTTTTGTTTAATTAGCCTGGCACAGGCAGACATTTACCTCCTACTGAAGATGGTAGCCACCTTCTCTGGTTTGGGTGAAAATGTTCATGTCTCTGCAATGAGAACTCACAGGCATTTTGAGACCCTTGAACTATCCTCTTTCCTGAGCAGTTTAGATTCTGTGTAGCTGATATTGAGCTCTTTAAGCTCAGTTTGACAAGAGTCAACACAAATTTCATGAACGTGCTTCATTTTTCATAGCAATGGAGAAATTTTGGTTTTTGAATTTTCAGGAACCTGAAGGCAGAGATTCTCTTTGGGTGTATTATTTACATTGCACAGAATAAAGTAACAAAGGCCAGTGTCTCAAAACTATTATGCAGTTCTTCACATATAAGTAAAAAACAATAGCCTTCTCCATCACTTTTGAAATAAATATATGAAAAAATTTATATATTTTTAAATCTGGTTGTATTTCTTGTCTTTTTAGTTTTTAAAAAAGAACTGACTGATATAACAATAAAGAGGAATTTAGTTTATGAACATATGTGTAAGCAGAAGTTCTTTATGTCATACCATAAAGGAAATAGGATTATTGCTTATCAGATTCTGAGGGCAGCATATTATAGAGATAAGTGTCTTTCAACACCTTTACAAGACATTTTGATGCAATTATCATAACTCTCCATCTTGTTTTGCAATTACAGAGTCTCTTGCTTTTTTACAGGTATAAAATTTTTCACTTTGAGGTAATTTTAAATATTTTATGCCTTTGGTTGGAAGAAGAATATTTCACCATATGTCAAAGAAGAGAGAATTAAATTAAAAGTTATTAACTGTTTCTATTAGTCTCAATCATTGTGACAATAGGTCTTTTATTTCCAGATTTTGTGCATGGTTTCTAGGAAATATGAGAATATTTTACATCTAGAATTCCCTGCATGAATTTCCCTTAGCACTCTGAAAACTTTCATAAAAAATATTAGGCCAACAGTTTGAGAACCAAGTGTTTTCCCATTACATTTTATGTCTTATGGAAGAAATCGCTCAAATCATCCTTCTTTTTATTTGGAACTTTTCGTTTGTTCCCAGGAAATGGCATACCAGCTATCTGTAGTTTTCCAAAGTTTGTATTAATGATTCAATAAGAATTTGATCAGGATTTATCTTTAGCATAGCAATAGAATGGCCTATTTATTTTTTGAATAAATTTTTCCTTTAGAGAAGTCTGCTGCTCATCTGGGGATTAATGACATAACAGAAATGGAATTAATGTAAACAACAAATTTGACAAAATGCATATAGACAGCTGCTAAGATGGTAAGAAGGGGAAGGCAGGAGAGGAGCTCATAGGAGCTCTGCTTGCTGCTCTGAGTTGCTTAATTTACCATCACTGCCTTAGTATTTATTAAGACATTGTATTACTTATTAGTTTTACTGCAGTACTTGGCAGAATGAGTCTCCAAGCATTCAGAGTCTCCAATCCGCAGTTGTTATTGTAAATAAGGAGTCAATTCAAACTTCTCAGCAGAATATACAGCACTGATTTACAAACATCACCTACCCCCTTCCCTTTTCCTGGAGTGAGGACAGGTGAATAAAAATTAATACAGAGTAAAGAAACTGGAGGACTGGTTGGATTTGGGACTCCTGTTTTGCTTCAGGGAAGTGAAAAGTTGAAGGTTGTGATTGCAGCTTCCTGGGTAGGTCTTGCTTCTAAGCAGTGGTTGCCCTCCCTCTGCAGAGGTTTTCTCCCTGGCAGCTGAGTAGTAAATGTATCATTTCACATCTCTGGTTTGGCTGAGTAGACAACAGGATGTGAACACTTTATTTCACAGCTTTGTTGCTTTTAGATTGTTAAAATCTCTTGTATGATCTCAGCAATAAAGCGTAGAAAACATTTTCTGTCTTTTATATCTCACTTCTCAAGAGCTTGAAAATTACACAGGGAACTCAATTTGGGATTTTTAAAATAACTGTGAAAAGGAGAAAAATTAGGAAGCAGTGTTGAGGTGGTGTACAAAGTCTCCTTTAAAAAATTGCATTAAGAAAAGTAGTAAGGCTACAGGAAGTTTACAGAAAGTATTTGCTTTGCTGATTTTTTTTTTCAGTTTCCTTTCTGTTGTGTTCCCTTCTGTTATGATGACAATTTATTTTGTAAAGAAAGTTCCCAGTATTTCCAAAGTCTGAAATAAGCTTTTTCATGTAATAGAAGATTGTAAAAACAATTAACAATACATGAAATAATGTCTGCTGTACAGCAAGCACAATATATTTTAACTACATTTGAAGATAATGCATTTTTATGATGATGATTACTATTATTTATTATGCAGATTTTTTTTCCCCCTGTGGTTAACTAATCTGTTTCATACAAGGAATTAACTTGACCTATACTCTATGTTTTGTCTTGTCATATTAATTTGCAGATAGGCTTACTGGGAAACTTGTCCTTTCTTTTTTATAGCAAATACATAAATAGATTGATGAAGTATAAAGAAAAAAATTGTTAAAATAAAATTAAGCTTAATGACATAATTATTTTCTTAACTTCAGCTTAGAGCCATAATGCTTGCAGAACAATATAATAGATGAATAATAAAAGAAAAATTGTTTTCAAGAAGTGTATCCAATTAATCCACATTACTTTCTCATTTTTAGAGATCATCATAGTTGACATTTACATCCCCTGGTCAAGAAGTAATTAGTAACATATGAAATGAAATCTGAATTTGAATTTCATTTTTCATCATGGAAAAAAAAAAACAAGTTACTTCTTAATTAATGCTTCTATAGGCACCTTAAGATTTTATCTAATTTATACCTAATTTATATATCTTAGGCATCAATACTGGCCTTAATTATTGATTATTAGATTTGGCATGTTCTTAACATTTTATATTGGGAAACTTAGATTTGGAAAAAATAACCTTAAGGCCTCAGAGTTTAAAACAGATATTGGACCTATATGTGTACATAGATCTATGCAGAGTTAAATTACATAAAATTAAAACAAACATTTTTAGAGTACATATAATTTCTATTTGTAGATATAGAGCATATTAGTATATGTGTTGTGCATATTTCTCATACATCTGAACTATTTAGAATAAAAATTGTTAATTTCATGTTATCATCAATTGAAAATCCTTTACTATACACATAAATATGTATATATCTTTTGTTCAAAGATAAAAGATGTCACTACGAGTAAATAACGGTGAGTTTTAGTAGGGCTTTTTGCACACGTACCCATACATGGACATTGCCATACCTACCTTGCAAATACTACAAGGTGTTTTAGATAAATATGGTAAAAATGTCAGTCCCATGCCCAAACCTTGCATGGATGAAGAGATAAGCTGCAAATTGCCATACAAATTATTGAAATCAAAATCCAGTGACAGGAATAATATCTTGGCATCCAATACAATAGAGGTGCAAAAACAATTTCTTTTGTTTCTTTTTCAAATCATAGAATATTAGTCAAATTGCAATTTTAATTTTCCTCTGTCTTATACCAACTAGAAATAGAATCCTTCTAAAACTTCATGTAAGGTGCTAAACTTATAAAGTTTTAAAGCTAAACTTAGTTCACATTTCAGAGATAGTGTCTTCCTATATTCTTGCCCCATGTTTAATAAATTGAATAGACCTTCAATAAGAAGTGCTTCTGACACTGAATCAGAATATTGATGGAAAGGGGAAGGGGAAGGGAAAAGGGAAGGGGGAAGGGGGAAGGGAAAAGACGAGGGGAGGGGAAGACGAGGGGACAAGGAAGGGAAGGGAAGGGAAGGGAAGGGAAGGGAAGGGAAGGGAAGGGAAGGGAAGGGAAGGGAAGGGAAGGGAAGGGAAGGGAAAGGGAAAGGGAAAGGGAAAGGGAAAGGGGAAAGGGAAAGGGAAAGGGAAAGGGAAAGGAATATATTCATTTAACTTAGAGCAGTTCAGGAAAAAATGGCATGAGAATTTTACGACCTTTAAGAATCAGAAGGACATATTCTTGTTGCATTTTCTTTTCTTAAAAAAATTATTGTTAATCAATGTGTTTAACAGTCTTGGTAACAGAATATGGAACATACCACTACAAATTGATTAGGCTGGCATAGCATAACAGTGTAAATTTTCACCTGAATTGCTGTGGTAACAAAAAACCCCTAAAATTTAGCATGCAATTTGATGGTAAAGCTGTGCAACCTGAAGGCTAGCTGTTGCAGAAGAGGAAAAAGTCCACTTTTCATGATGGCCACGTTTCCTCCTCTCCCTTTTATTTGGTGGCAGAATGGAATCTTGCCTGAATGGTTAGTGAACCATTCAGGAAGTTAAATGGCATTAATGGGTTTCTTATATTTTTTGTGTCATAGTAATTTTGTATGACTTAAGTCCCTACATCGACTCACTGAAGGTTCAAACTAGAGAAGAATTAGGGATTAAGGGAGGTGAGGGCAGAAGATGGCTTCTTTTTGATAGTAGGAACGTAGAAGGAAAATGTTTGAAGAGATCATCAACCATGGTCTAGCCCAGCCTCTTGCTCACAGGAACAGCCAACAGCAGATTGGCTTAGCTGTAACATCAGACAACATATTTTGTGGACTTACCTCAATGGCAGATAGCCCAGCATTAAATCATGAGGCTACCAGTCCTGCTTATGCAGCAGTTCTGTGTCATACACAGCCTTGCAGCAACTCTATAGCTACAATTATGCATTTTACTCTTCTATGCGTTAGTGGATCTAGACACTAAATGAAAAGTCATCTATGCCGAGGAAACAATCAACAATACTGAGGAAATAATCAACAATGCTGAGGAAATAATGAACAATACTGAGGAAATTGAGAATCTTTTGAAAAAAGAGGTTACAAATCTAAACAAAAGTCTGTACAATGAGTTATAACCAATCCATTCTCACCATTCAGCCCTGATGCTTTTTCTCATCTCAAGGCAGCTTTTGCAGGAGTAGGAAGGAGATGTCTCTATTTAGCTTGCCTTCTTGCTTCTGGGCATTTGTATGAAAGCTATGTTATGGGAGGGAAAAAAAACATAGCCATTATACTGTACTGCTGTCATATATTTAGGATTATTCTGTGGGAAAGTTTCTTTTTTTCATTACTTCATTCCAGTTATGAAATCTTAGCTCCACATGAGTCTTCTTGTGATAATTTTGGTGCTAATTATTGTGTCTGATCCTCCTTCTGTGTTTAGACAAGCAATCTATATATACACTAGTTATTTTCCTATCTCCCCCTCTGAAGAAATACACATATATATGTAGAGATAAATTGTATTAAAATATTTTGTAGCAGATGAACTCTATGGAAATGTTTTCTAGAGACAATTAATCTTTGTGCTCTTATGCTGGTACAGTATATGGCCTCTGTGATTATACATAATATATCTTTCAGGCATAGATCATTGCTTCATTTTATTTATGTTCCTCTCAGACTGGCTGCATATAACAAGCATTCTATCTTGCTAATTAACTCCAGTGATCCCTTTAAGTCCTGATTAAGTTCTATTATTAAATTATTAAGACCTTTCCCTAGTGTTCTAGCGTTTTTTTCCTCTAATTTTTAATGACTTCTTGAAGAAATAAATAACCTTATGAAATAATTTTGCTCTTTTTTCCTGTGTACATATTTCAAGAGTGTCAGGCTGTCAAGGTATTAGAGTTAGAGGTTATAGAACAAGGGATTTCACCTGAAACACATTTGAAGGATGTTCATAGTGATATATTCATACTCTAAGTTATCTATCATTACCCAATGCATTGCAGAAGTGTTAATTACTAGACGGAGAAGCAAAAACAAAACTACATAAAACTCACAAGGAACTTCCTTTCAAATACATGGAACACTTTATGCTGTAAAAGTATTTGATGCAAAAGAAATAAGTTTTTGAAAGGGAGAAACTTATTACACTGTGATTTATTCTAATTTTTCATGCTTTGATTATCTAATGTCTTTAGACATTAGAAAGCAAATTTTACATTAGAAAGCAAGAGTTTGCATATATATTTAAAAGGGGGGAATAAAAGACACAAGTGCTGCATGAGGACTCTCAGACACAAGTTTATGCACACATGGACACACATACTTATTTCCATTCACCTATGCTATAACCTATATATTCCTCTGACTTCTCTGTTAACATAAAAAAGATAATATTATTGAGTAATAAATAGGTCACAAAATTGTAAGATTATTTAGTGCTGAGGAGGGAAATCAGAGATATTTAAGAAAAAGTTTTAAAATTCAGGAGAGTGATACATTTAGTGCAAAGTAGATTTATAACTTGTAAAAATAAATGGTTTATTTTCTATTTTGCATAGACCTCTGCAAAATTTGATATTCTGATTGACTGCATCAAAAACTGGGAAAAAACTACTCAAAATCTGAGGACTAAAAACTATACGGATCATATTTTTTGGTTTCTTTTTTTTTTTTTTTAACTTCATTTTAGTATCTTTATAATGTTTCTTTTTTAAACAAGCCCAGTAATTATAAATGGAAAACAATTTCATGTTTTTTGCAAGTAAATAAATTTTAAATTGATATACTAGGTTTTATATGCATATCAATAATACTAAGTAATGCTTTTTAATAATAGTTGCTTTTTGGGTTGTTCTATCTTAAAATTTTTTGGTTTATCTGCCTTAAGTGACCTGCTGTAAACTTTGGCTTTTGAAATTCAAGTTTGCCTTTGTGAAGCAAGCACAACTGAAACCCCACATACACATTTAAAATAGTAATAGGATGTGACAGCACAACATGATTCAATCATGTCAGAAGATGAGAGTTGTGTAGGGAAGATCAGTGGTGCGTTTTTTATCTTTCCAAATGGCTGTTACTTTTAGCAGTTTTCATTGAAGCAGATGACCTCTTTAGCCTCTTACAAAAGTAGAAACAGAAAATTCTGGTCTATTAGAATAGCTGGGTCTTACAGAAGGTTAAATATGAGTAACGTTAAAAAGTATATGTCCTATTGTAAAGAATGACTTTCTAGCTATGTAAATGACAAAATCTCTCACACTGAAACATTCAAATAATTATTTATATCTTTCTCTCTTGCTGCTTATTTGGCTCTCTCTCACTTTTGATTTTATTTTTATTATTATCTTTTGCTTTGGCCCAACAGCCATGACATTCATTTAATCAGGTCTAACAGCCATGCATTATAATTTATAATTCACACTGAGAGTTCAAGTGACCAAGGCTATAAAAACTGAAATACACTTCAAATAACCACAGGAAACATTTAATTCCCTCCATAATAGCTTCCATGTTTACACTATGGTGGTATTTTCCTGCTGCTCCACACTGCCAGGTGATAACACATCTTGCTGTTTAGCAGTAAATTGTAGATATGGGAACCAAAGTTTCATTTGGGCACCCTTTATCTGCTTCAGAAAGGAAGTATTAAGCAAATAATAGTTTATTCAGTATTCTGTCATTATTACCCCTCCCAGTCCAGGAAAATTCATAAACTGATTTACATCTCAGACTTTTTTTTAATGGTACAGTCATGAATTTAATTGTGTTTGATTAAGGGTCATCTTCATCACATGAAGCTAATGAAGAATGAGTAAATATATGTTGAAAAATACAACACATCAGCTTCAGAGATCACATTAAATATCAAAATGGCATAACATGCATAACTTAAATGAGATATATTTTATTTTCATAGAATAGTAGAATCACAGAATCATAGAATGGTTCAGGTTGGGAAGGACCATAAAGATCATCTAGTTCCAACTCCTCTGTCATGGGCAGGAACACCTTACACTAGATGTAGTTGCTCAAAGCCTAGATACTTTCTTAGATACTCATGAGAAAAGCAGTGTTTTTCTGTAAATGCATTGAGCTGCTAAAAAACCAGATGTAAAACAGTTTATAATTGCAGAAACCACAAGTTTTATGTGATTGTCTTGCAAAGTCCTTTGCAGAGATTGAAAATTTACTTATAAAAACCCCAACATTGATATTACAAAATAACAACAAAAAAGGTTAAGTAACCAAATGACAGGAAACTTAATCAAAGAATGGGGGGGGGAAAAACCCATCTATTTTGAGAAGGATTTGGAAGAGGAATTGGAAACATAAACAATAAAAATGTTCAAGGTGTGACATTAACTAGCAAACAGTCTATTCAACTTATTTGACTGCTTTACATATGTAGAATGTGGCTTCTAGAAAGCAATATTACTATTTTTTTTCAATTTTTAACACATAAATCCAATGAACTGAACTACTCCAGACAGACTGTACTGACTTCAGTGTTGTTCTACTGGGAGTAGATTGCCTTCTAATATTGCAGAATGAATGAACCTCCCTAGATCTATAATTGCTGACATCCTTCTCTGTAAATCCCTCTTTGGGGCTTTTGAGTTTAGTTTAACATTAAAATTGTTTTATCTTTTGTACAAGTTAACACTGTGGTGAATTTTCTTCTGGACCTTGAAGAACATGGATTTGTTTTTCATTTTCTGATTATATGTTTAAATGTAGTCTTTTAAAATATTTCCCTTTGTTAAAATTCATTCATATTCCTATAGAAGACAGATAGTTCACTACTACCTTTTCAAAAGGGCAACATTTAAATCTGCTTTTCAAAAAGAAAACCAACTGTATTTAAAATTAACAGTTAATAATTATGGAAACAGTTTTCATTTAGGATAGTTTTCTGTACTTCTGTTAGGAGCAACAGAAACTACTTTTTATTAGTTGAAGCAGATATTTTCAGCTGGTTTTGATAGAGAGAAATATGGGACACCACACGTGAAGACATAGTGCACTCTATTGGCAGACTGTACTCTACAGGTGTCAACTAGAACATTTTTTTAAAGTTCCTATATTTTATTCAATAAAAGTAAAAATTCAAGTTCTGGAGCTGGGTTGAAGAATTCTTAAGAGGAAATAAATTTCTACAGAAATGACTTCTTAATAGAATATTTGAAACTGTCTCTTTTGCAAAATGTTTTGATTTCAAATATGAAAAGTTAATTTTATGCTTCAGCTTATTTTATTAAATCATATAATGCCTTCATATTTGCAACATATTTCAATGTGGGCCTGGATTCATGGGAGAAAATCTTGTAAAAAATAGCAGTTTCAGAAATTTTCTACCAAACTGAAGCACCTAAAATATCTCCAGCAGGAATTTTAGCCTGTAAAATAACTGAAGTAACTGAACTGTCTTCTTAGCAGTACAGCTGTCTCTGCCAATCCTAAAAATCCAAGTCCTAAATGAGACAGCTATACTGGAAACACAAACTTTGGGGTTTGCTGTGGTAGTGGATGTTTTGGCATATCCAATCATAAACTATGAGTGCAAAATTTTGTGGACATTTTAGGGATTGCTTAAGATGAGCAGATTGATAATGATTAGGTCAGTTACTCACTCCATGATGCTAACTTTATCTTTTACAGAAAATTATAGCAATAATGTTACATATCGTGCTGATAAGGAGAATATTTTATGTTCTAGAGTGTTTTATTCTAGCTCTAGGATAAAGCTATAAAACAAAGCAGAATTATTCTAGCTTTCCCACACTGTGAACAAGATGCCCTGTGTTACACGAAAGGTACCCCCAGGGCAGCATATAAATTTATTCCAAATCAAAATGCATCAGTTTTACTGAATTTAGAATTAATAGAGAACATCTGTTTTTCCACAGCTGAATGGTAGCACATGCTGGTTCAGCATAATCATGAAGCAAAACCCTGTTAAGACATCTACAGCAAAACCACAGATTGCTTTAAATTTATGCATACAAGTAGTCTCATAGTCTGGACATGGCTAAGTGCTTTACTGTCTTTTTTTAATTAATTCATGTAATCCAGTACCTTAAATTTTGCTTGTGGAAATTATGAAATTGCAAGTCTGACTTTAAGAAATACAAAATCTAATGGAGAAAACTGTAAAATCACATAATTCATAAGCATAACAGCATTGGGGATGCTTAATAACCTCTTCCTATTACTCTTTAATTATAATTGATTTTAGCAACAGAGATACTCTGGCATAATAAATTCTCAATCATTGAACTTTTTATTACTATGAGAAGTTGTGGCTTGAAAGCTTCTCTTTCAGGAAATATAGCTTATTTTTAGTACATCTTTGGGAAAAAATATATAATACCAGTATTTGCAACTACTTCTTGATTTTTGAGAGGTTTTCTATGAAATTACTTTCTATCTTGCTGCTTAATAAGACATAATAATAAATGCTCTGTAGGTCTCCATAGTTCTAAGGATAAGGATAAGGATACTGCTAAGAAAAGGGATATAAAGAATTTTTTTTTTATGTTGGCAGAATAGTTTTCTTGAAATCTCTTTATGAGCAAAACCCTCTGTTTTCCTTCAGCCTCCTGCATTACATGCTCAAGTTCTGAAAAATTTCAGAAGAGCAAATTGAAATTTCTTTCCAGGTTTATCTCCTGAGGATTACAACATTCACACTGAGATTAGGGACCAGGAGGAGCAGACTCTAACCTACCCTATGTGTAGAAGGGTCTTTGCGGAGAAACCAGAATGTCTTGGAAGAGAAAATGGGGATTTCTCTTTTAGCATGTCCACATCCTACTACAATATAGAGTCAGGACATAGTTTCAGTGTGTGAGAAATAGTGAATTGAGAAAAGTTTCTGAGTTTGGGGATTTTTAGATATGGTTTTCAATTGAAGATATGCTATTTGAAATAGCTCTTATCTGGACAAGAAAGGAGATTACTATACTGGAAACCTCTTTTTTAAAAGACCCTGCACACAGATGAAGAGCTATGTGCAAAGACATGAAGTAGTATGTATAATACTAAGAATCACAGAATCACAGAATCATTTTAGTTTGCAAAAGACCTCTAAAATAATGGAGACAAGTCTTTGACCAACCACCCACCACCTTGTCCACTAGAGAATGGCACTAAGTGCCAAATAAAGTCACACCCACATGTTCATTACCTTCACTATAATGGAACATCTTTTCACTGCATGTAGCTCCAGCTGTTGTAGGTCATGTTGCAACTCATCCCTCAAATGCAAGAGGTCAAAAGTTCTGTTTGACTGACCTGAATCTCCACTCTTATAGCTCCAAACTTCTAGTTCATTCAGTTGGATGTGCATATCAGCTGATACAATTATTTTGAATTTGAGGAATTCACCTAGAAAAATTCTTGGCCAAGGACATTTACATATTTCTTATTCTATAGTTATATAATAGCAGATAAATCAAATTTCACAAACATGTATTTCATTTATTTGGGTGTAACTAGAAGAGGAGAATGACCTGCTTATATATTTGTGTTTGGACTGACAGAGGAATTTTAGCTTAGTATGTAGGCAAAATTAGTCACTACACTTCAGCTGGTGTTCACCCAAACTACTTTTCACCCTATTAAAGAAAAAAAAAAAATTGTTTGCCTTTTCCTAGAATTTCAATCAATATCAATTTGATGATATTTCCTGGTTAAATTTAATTTGTCTTCTTAGTTTTGTTATAGCATCATATCAATGTCTTCTGAATTTTTTAACAAATAAATTATTTGAATTGGGGTTTTTTTTAGTTATGTGATGTCATACACTGAACAGAGCTTCTGTTGTAGTTTTCAAGTTTCAGAGAATATAAAATATTTTGGTTTAATTTTCATTGGAGGAGTTTCCTCATATTGGCTTATTTAGGATAACAGTCCATTGGGATAAGGTTTCAGAAATTATGAGTTGGAATTTCTAGAGATGCTTTTTCCTTCAGTGACTCTTCTATATAAGTCAGTTGGCAGATCAAATGTAAAATTCTTAGGTTTCTTTGATATTTTTTACTGGATACTTTAATGTCTGTTTGATTTTATAATCCATGCAAGAATGATATTTTTTCATAGCTGCTTCCTCTTTTTCTTTTCTTAGACATCACATATGAAATGAAATAAACTGGTTCTCAACTGATTCTAAGCATTGTCTATTGACAGACTGACAGCCTATTTATAATCCATTTAAAATTAAATTAATACAGCTTGTATTGTGAAGTTCACTATTGTTTTGTACTATTAATTTTGGTTAATAAGTCTCACTCTCCAAGATGAGCAAAGATACTTCAACTTTTAAATTTAAAAAGACAAAAATGACATCAGAAAAGTAAAAAAAAAATGAAGTATGATTTAGGCATGGTGTAAATTATTTCATCAGATGAAATTCTTGTGAAAATATATATTTCAAATATTTTAAAACCAATATCCAACTCTTCTGGTTGTTCAGAGTAGTAAGTAATCTGCTGATTATGTCAGTGCTAAGGCACCAGAAACAAGAAAACAAACAAAAAAATCAAGCCAAGAAACATGTGAATAAGTCATTTCCTTGCTTCTTCTAAAAGCCCCAGTGTAGGCTGAATGATCTTCTTCTAAAAGCCCCAGTGTAGGCTGAATGATCTGTGGCTTTGTTATTCAGCAGGAATATGGATCTGAATCTGGATCTGGATCAGTTTGTGGTAGACCAATCACTGATGTAACATTTTTCTGAAACATCAGTGTTTATGGATGCATTAGTGTTCCAATTCTGTAATGTCATTCCTGGTCTGAATTCTAGCTCCTTTTGAATGCCAGAGTCACAGAACATCAACAAGGCTTTTGTTCTTAAGATGCCTAGACAGATTATAATTCCAGAGCCTTAGCTGTTAGATAGTCTTACTACTTTTACTGGTAAGAAAATCCATATTTTCCCTGTTTTACATTAATGAAAATCAGTGGGTGTTCCAGGGTGCACAGAAACAGTTGAAATAACTAGAAAGCAATTTCCATATGATTCTCCTCCTCTATATGGAGCTTTCAACAGAATTTCCTTAAAGCATGGATTTTGAAAAGAGAATATTGGTCTGCTAGGATTATAAAAAATGCTAGCTTTCACAAAACTCTAGAAATCACAATATTTTCCATCTACATTTGATTTAGATAACATGTCTGTCATAGTGCGAGAGTGTTTTTCTTTTCCATCTTCATTTTCCCCTACTCATATAATTTCCACAAAACTGTAATTCTCTGAAAAGCTTACTTACAAAATAGACAAGAATAGTTTGAAAAGTGTTGCCATTTTCCTATATTTTTATCTTTCTCAAAGCTGTGGATGGTTTCAGAAGGAAATACCAGCCATTTCCATGACTAAACTGTATTAGAGATGCCTGTGGATTTGAGAATAGGCAATTGTCCCAGGTTCCCTTTCAGTTTGACTCAAGGCTGTGTGAGGTAAGATGTGACCAAATATGCAAATAGAGAGGAGGGAAGGTCTTCTACCTTACCTCTCTCTTAAATCTCCACAACTGTATTGTGGATTCTGGTCATTGTGTTCCATTTAGTTCCATTTAGTTAAAATGGATATGGAAAAGAAATGCTCTGAAAAAATAGAAAAATAGCAGAAGTTAAGGAATAGCAAGGAATTACTCATTTATTGTCAGGAAAACAGACTCAGTACAAGAACTGTGTGTCCTACTGTCATTGTCCTTGCCCTTGTAGAACTTGGATATTTGTTTATTTTTTTAGTTCTGATTTTGAATGGCTTTTCCTTCACACCACAAAACAATGATGTGGTAAAAAGTACTTGTATGAATTCTTTGTTGACATGGTAATAGGCTTTGCTTGCATTCATGACCTCAAGAAGTGACTGTCCCACAAATGTCCCTGCCCTGAATTGGTCACAGCTTTTTTTTTCTCTTTGCCTATTGTAACATTTTTATTGGTTTATTAAAGTACTTTTCTGAATACATATATATCTTTAGAGTGCTTGCTTTCACTGCATTCAAGTGCTCTGCTGTTTATTGTCCTGAGCTTCTTTAGTAATATAATGAAGATAACCTTGAGGTTTTGGTTTTTTCCCCAAGTGTCGCATATTTTAACTCACTGAGCACTGCAGAAGCCAAGGACTACTGTGTTTTACTCTAGAAGTGAATCTAGCATGCAATAGAATTTCAGAAAGTTATATGAAATGTCTCACATACTGACCATGTTCATGCTACCAAGTAATGCTCAGGCCTAAAATGTAACACCTGAAAATCATGAGGGTCATCGCTGTTTCCTAGAGGTCAAAAAAGTGTGCAGAATATATTTTACACGAAGTATTTACAAAAGAAATTCAGAGAAAAAGAGCATGAGGGAAAGCCCTGGATCCTAATTATCCACACTATTTAACTCTTGTCTCCTCAGTTCTGCCTTTGAATTGCTGCAGATACTGCATCTACCACAAGAGCTAAAAGCTCTGAGCAGTATGAGAGCTAATTGGTGCCATTTGGTCTTCACGTTTCACTTAGCAGAGCAGAGACCATCTTTTGTAATATCGTTATTGTTTGTATTGTCATCAGGCTTACATTCTTGCTTTACAGTCTTTTTAGACAGTGCATGAATGAAGAAAAACAATTAATCTAAAAACTGACAGGGAATACAACTATTTCATACAAAGCATGAGTAAAGTTGTGTGAGACAGAATTCCACTCACAACTTGTGTTTCAGTCTTGATTTGGAAAAGCCCTCAGGTGCATGCTTAACTTTGAATTCCTCTGTAGTCAATATTTTTACATGTGCATAATATCTGTGGCTGTTGTTTCACGAAGTGTTTTTTCAGTGAATCTGAAGGACGTGTGCTAGGGAAAAAGAGGGGAGTATCTACAGAAACATTACCAGTCACCTCTGTCTCAGCCTGATGACAGCAGCACAGCACAGAATGCATTTGGGGATGGCACATGAGGGGTTATGGCTTAGAGATGCCCGTTCTTTCCCAGAGACTGTGGTGTGTGCATGAGTGGCATCTCCCAGGAGCAGTTCATGCTGTAGCAAAGTTGTCTCCCCATTCCTACACTCCAGAGCCTAGTGCCATGTAAGGAGGGGGATGCAACAGCACTGCTCCTTTCTCACTACACTTCAAGGAGCTTTGTCAGGCATGTCATGCTGCAGCCTCTGCATCCCCTAGGTAAGTCTCTGTGTCAAAAGCTAGGTCTTTTTCCCAAAGGGTTTTAGTTTAGAAGTGTTCTAATCAGATCACATCCAATGTTTAAACCACCTTAAACCTATTACAATTCAAGTTAGATACCTGAATTTTACCATGCCTTTCCACATACCTGGTGCTTGCCTCAGATATGTTAGTGTGAGTAAACAGTAAAGGCACCAGAGCTTCCTGTGGCTTTGTCTTCCTTCATGATATACAAACTGCTCCTATACATAACAAGAGGAAATTACATCTGGTGAATCTTTCTTAATGGCATTATTGAGAAGTTAATTTGGCATGGTAATTTTCATTGGGTAGCTGTTGATATCTGCATAGAAGGAAGTCTGGTTTTAGCCCTGCTTTGAATGTCTTTCCTGAAGAATTAAGACAAAGACTTTCCTTTGCACCCTGATTTGTTTTTCCTTCAGAAGGAGAAGGGGCAATTATTGTGATCCATGGAGGTTACTGCTCTAGAAAGCTAAAAACATTTCATTTGAAAAAAACAAATATACTTGTAGAAACAACAGTGAAATTTGATAACCTTTTAATGTATTTATCAGAGGACCTGCAGTTCCATTTCAAGGCAGGTGAAGGAATACTTACTGAACCCAGAAAATGAATCTCCCTTCACAGAACTAAGATAACCAAAAAGGAAGAAAGAAACAGGAACAAAACCGTTAGTACCTGCCAACTCTTATTAAGAGATTAGAATGCTTAAAAAGACAGCGAGCAGCTCAATATTTTCCTTTAAGTTTCTCTTGCCTGATTTCTCATGCATGCTGCTGTGCACAGCAGTGAAACAAACAGGTCACATTTCAGCTCCTCAGAGCTTCCAAAGCACGTTATAGCTAAAGAGCAAATAGCTTCTCTACAGACTTTGTAAGATTTTTTTACAAAATGTATAATTTTAAGGAATGTATCTGTGCCCAAGTGATTGACTCTTAGGAAACAGAGTGAGGCTAAGCGTTGGCAAGAAACTTAGTTCCCAATGTGAACCTAGAGTTACTTTACACATGAATGCTCAGTGATTTAGGAATTGTTCTGAGATACACTGGAATATCCTACAATTTCAACAAGTTTCCTCTTTAATCAGTGGAAGGCACAGTTTACAAATAGGCTTCTTGTGAAACAGTGATGAAAGCAGCACTGCTAGTCATGCAGATGAGAGAGGGTAAACCTCAGTGAAGATGACAGGAATACAGACAAATGTTTCAAAATGGAAAGAGCTATTTCTGGCAGAAATGGGGGGTCTGCTCCCCCTGTGAAATGCTAAAATTTCAGGGGAAAAGGCCTGCAGCTGCCCTAGTAGGAGCCACACGCCTCCTGAGAAGGGACTGGATCAGGTGACCCATTGCAGTTGTTGCTTCATCACCCTTCAGTTTAACCAGGAATTAAACCAAACAAAGGCTGAGGGAAAACTGTTCAGTTGCAGAAGGAAGGGGGTTAGTGCACTGAGCTGCCTCTAGAGATGTAGTCTATCCCTGGCTGGGAGTAGGAAAAGGAGAGTAGTGCAATCAAATAACAGAGGAGTGGGGTCTTCACTGCTCTCATAACACCCATGGCTGGGGCAGGACCAGGCAAACCTGCGAGGCTGTTATCCTCAGATGGACAGGGAGGTATGAACCTCAGTTGTCTTCCCCCAGTTGGAGGACAGGCACCCAGGCAGAGCTCCAGACTCTTGCTGATTGGGCTGACATGACTGGTCCTAACTTCTATTGCATTTGGCACATTAAAAAAACAAAAAAAAACCACCCCAAAAAACCAAAAAACACCCAGAAAAACCAAACCAAACAAAACCAAAAACAAAACAACAACAAAAAACCAAAGCAAAAACCAAAACAAAAACAAAAACAACCCAAAAAGAACCTCAAAAAACCTAAAAAACCACCCAAAAAAGCCAAAAAACCCCAAACTAACCCAATAAAACAAAACAAAAAAAAACCCCAGAACTACTGACCTCTGCCTTTTTAAGACACCATTTGGAGTACTGCATCCAAGTCTAGGGTCCTCAGCATAAGAAATGTTAGTTCCCCCCCCCATTTTTTAGTGGGGGGCAGAGGAGCCATAAAGATAAACAGAGGGATGGAGTGCCTCTCTCACAAAGAGAGGCTGAGAGACCTGGGACTGTTCAGTCTGGACTAGGGAAGACTTTGGGGAGACCTCATTGTGATATATTTCATTACCTTAAGGGGGCTTATAAAAAGGAGGCAGAGTTTTTATATGGGAAGATAGTGAAAGGGGAACGGAGAAAGGTTTTAAACTGAAAGAGGGCAGGTTTAGATTAGACAATAAGAAAAAATCCTGTTGGAGAGGATGGTGAGGCACTGGAACTGGTTGCCCAGAGAAGCTGAAGATGCCCCATCCCTGGAAGGCCAGGTTGGATGGAGCCCTGAGCAACCTGCTCTAGTGAGTGGCATCTCTGACTGTGGTAGTGGGGCTGGAGCTAGAGGGTGTTTAAGGTCCTTTGGAACCCTAAGCATTCTATGAATCTATGAACTAAGGTGACTAGTGTTATCCTTGAACAGGTCTTCACTTAGTGATATTGTTACAGTGTTTTAATTCTTCTTTTTAGCTCGGCAACTACATTACTTTTTTGGTTTTGCTTGAAAATGCAGGTAATAGATGCAGAGTCCATAAGACACTGACTGAGCAGAGATCACACCCAGGTATAAAGTGCACTTGTGCAGAAAATGTCATTGGAAGAAAAGAAAAAGACCTTTGTTCAAACAGAACTCTGCAGAGAAATATTGATATTTAAAAGATTACATTTTATGAAGCATCCTAACAATACTGAGAGTTGAAATGAATTCATTGTGTTCGAATGAAGAAGCCAAAGTCAAAACAGTTTTGGTATGCACAGCATTTTAGCTTCAGTTACTTTCCCCAGTTCCTGTTTTATACTTTGAAGCTTTACTACAAAAGAAGGCTTAATTCTCAACTTTTTCACTGATCCTGTAGGGCTGAGATAAACCAAAGTACAGATCACGTTAGAAGAAAATGTGAACCTAACCTTCTTCAGAATGGAGACAGCACATAGGACAAAGCAAAACATTTTACAACTTCATTAAGTCTCCCGGATGCATTTTACACAAATGTCCCTTTGCACATTCTGATCTTTTTTAAATATATTGCATAATGATACTGTATATTCTTTGTAGGAATGCTTCTCTACAGACCCTTTAGTTCAGGCCTAGTCAATGACAAAACATCAATCAGCCCCTGGATATGTGTTGCAATCCCACAGTTGCATAATAGCTTAAACACAGTGTAGTCCTCAAAGACAAGCAATGCTATTTCATAGGATGTCTCATTTTTTATTTAAAGCAAACCCATATTTTGCAACAAGAATAATTTACAATTAAGTTTTAATTTAACAGGCATTATTGATCTAAGCTCCAACAGAATTTAGCGATTTTTTAATCTAAATTTGCTTTCAATCACCTTGTGTTCAATTAAATTAATTACATTGTGTGCCCTCAGCAATTTTGTGTTTAATTAGAATACAGCAAAGAAAGATTTTGCTTTAAAATCTTGGGTTATCTCATATATGCTTATTTATAGAAAAACTTTTGTAAGTCGATGTAGAGCAGATCAGTCACTGTGAATGAAGTAGAAATAGGACCCTTTGTGTATATATTAATTATTTTAATGGATTAATATTAGCCCCTCATATTCACATTTATTGACCTTTTACTCTCTACTACTGCATGCATATTTGTCAAACACTTTTCATGTCTTCCTGTAGGTGGGGAGAGTTACTCAGTGTTGACAATGCTGTTGAAAACTTGAATTAAAATGTATAAAGTATCTACATGGAGCTGCACAACACTGGAAATTACTAACATTAAACAGTTATAATTAATTTCCATGATGGAATTATGTTTTAAAGTAACAGCATGATCCAACACATGATTGTTCACAACAAACCCTTTTTCTTGGCTTGTTTTTTGCCAATGGTGTTTTCTCTGCTCTTTGGAAGTTTTCCCTACTTGCAAATTTTTTTTCTCATCTTTTTTATAGAATAGAGGAACAACTTTTGGGGACAACTACATTTTACAATTTCTATCAGAACCCATAAAATATACTGTTTTCTTTGAAATTTGTAATTGTACTGGTTTAAGAATAATCAAGTCATTTAACTATACAAAAAAAATCCTATTTTCTTAAGAAAGGCTCTATTTGTAAGTTGTTGAAGAGTTAGTGAATATGTTTAAATTTGCTCTCCATCATCTCAAACTTTTTGGATAGTAACTTTACATGAATTCACACCTCTTCTATCACTACATAAGGAAACAGCTTTTTTTTTTCTAATTTTCTGAAAAAGTAAAACGAAAAAGAAAACTGATGGATCAGGCTAAAAAGGTAGCAAAATACTTTCTCTGAACATGACTGCCAACTATATATAGGAATAAAAATCAAGTGATAGTCTCTAAAGTTTAGAGGGTCTAATAGCAATCCAATGATATCTAAATGGAAGTCATTAAGAAGGCAAATACAAGGTCTTTACAGCAAAAAGGTAACAGACATAACTTAAAACAAAAAAGCTTCCAAAATATAATCAGAAAATATTTTTTACAAATGAGGACCATCCGAAGTGGCACAGGGAGCCTCTGCAGGCTCCATCTTTGGTGAGGCGGTTCAAGAAAAATCCCTGAGTAACTTACTCTCATCTCACAAGTTGGCTCTGCTTTGAGTAGGGAGGTGCTCTATAAATCTGCTGAGGCCGTTTCCCACCTGGATTATTCAATGAATCTATTGCATGATTCTCCAGACCTGCTTCAAAATCACCATATGATATAGCTTTCAGTGACCATTTTTGTAATGAGAGCATCTCTTCATTCAGTACATGCCTTATTGCTCACAAACATTGTTGAAATCAGATCCTCAATTTGATTCTCAATTTTGTAAAAGTGAATCTTCAACATAGTGTTTTATAAGAGTACATGATAATTAATGTAGCTTTGTGATTTTCTCAGTCTCAGTCTTGCATATTCAATGTTTGGAATAGGTAATGTTAAAACATGACTTTGCATATGCTTTAAAAGACACCACTCCATGATACACTGTCTTTTGTTGGACAAAGGAAATACAAATCATTCAGTCAGTCAGTCAGTCAGTCAATCAATCAATCATGTAAGTCAGTGATTTGTTCTGTGGTTCAGTAAACAAAGGATTTAAGTAATAATGTCTGTAGAACTTCTGAGAACTGTAAAACAATTTGGAATTAACACAAAATTGATGAATACAGTTAAAGCAATTAATCATAATATAAATCAATTAATCACGGGTACTAGAGTATATAAAAAGAAAAATATTACTCTTGGTTTCTCACCAACATTTCCCAGCAATTTTTCTGAAGTGATGAATTCTGGTCTTTTCTTTCTTGTATCTTTTGCTTACAGACTATTTCAACATAAATAAGACCAGGATGAATGAATCAGTTTCCCAAAAAATAATATGTTCATTATTGCATTGAAATGAGTCCTTGTCTTTCCCTGTCCTTCAGGAAAAAAAAAAAAAAGATAATCAACTGTCTTCATTATAAGATTTGTCAGCATGATAGAGCTAATATTAATGCATTTTAAATTGAAAATAAATAACAGGGCTGACATTTATCTACAATGCTAGAATGTGACAGGATACTGTATGTGGTGATGTGTGTCATTGGCTGATGCAGACTGAACACATTATCCCGACTGCTCTCTCTGTGCGTAAATCAGTATATTTATTTAATCTTTAATTTTAAACAACTACTGCTTTGGTCTAGCTCCAGCATTTCTTTTTTACAGGAGTGAGATAGACACTGGAAATTTTTTTATTATCTCACAAGGAGGACTTCCTGATGGGAGAAATTATATAGCAAATTTTGGCATGAAACTATTTTACACAGTTTGTCACAAAGTCCTTGGCTTGTCTTTTAACTTGTGATGTTCACTTCAAAAACACGATAGCCTGCCAAAAGAGTTGTTCCTAATTTTGTGGCTACAAGACTTTTTGGAATGAGAGTTTACCAATAATACTGTTAGTGGCCAAATTATAACATATTTTTGAGCTACTTAAAAGAGGCTAAATTTACAGACAAAGAGTACCTAAATCCACAGAACACAAAGTCTACTTGTTTGCATGGATGCGTGTCCTTTAATGGTACAGTCATATTTTAAAAATCAAAAGCAGAACTAATTTCACAATGGGTATTTTCTCCATAATAATTTTCTTTTTTTGGGAAAATGCCACATTTCCTAAATACAGACATCTCATTGCATTCTGTAATTCACTTGTGCCATGATCTATGGATGTAAGGCAAGACTAACCAGTAAAATAAATGCTAATAAACTTTCTTTACTATTTGGATCTATTTCATACCCTTAGAATTAGTAGCAGTTTATCAATAGAATGTGAATAAATATATCCCCTAATATAAGAGTTTATTCTAGGGGAGGATAATCTCTGTAAATCTCTGCATCCCTAGGGTAGCTAGGCTCTTTTAACAGGTGAGTCATAGTTGGAGCCAATGTGTCTCCATTGATTACGCTGAAAGTGAAGAAAATGATGACCCTGGCACCTGAAGTGCCCAGTTAGTAATGATTCATTAATAATTTAACTGATATAATCTCCACCTCTGCTTTACAAGTACAGCCTTGCTTGAGCTAAAAATAAAACTTCCTTTTAGAGACTGGAGGCATGAATTCTACCTGCACTTCCCTTTCCAACTGTTAAACCGCAGCCTAAGTTATTTGGTGCTGTTGGGTGCTTGAGACAGCTGCAATTTTACAAAGTGTATCAAGAGGGATCCAAAAAAATAACCTTAAACCCATACTTGAAAAAACAGATCCAAAATGAGAGAGTAGAGTGTAGAGACTTAAATAGCTACTTATTACATTATCGTACCCAAAAAAACAAAGTCTGTTTTGTAGTTCCTTATTTCTGGTAGGAGCATTGTAGACAACTGATGTGAGTTGACATCAAACTGGGTAGAATGGAGATAGCAAGATATATCTCTACATTTTGAAGTTATACATCCAAGGAATTGAATGAATTTAAAGAGAGAGAGGCCATCATGTATGTTGCTGTGTTTTTCAAGACTCCTTAACCCTTTCTTTCTCCTTTTCTCTTGTACCACTCTGCCTAATTGTGTTAACAGAACATGCCTTTAAAAAAGATTTTCAAAATTAACTCCTGTCTTGACAATGACATTTTGAATTAAGTTCTTCAAAGACTCTTCACAAACAGGACTGGGAAATCCTAATTATTCAATTTGCAATAGCGTATACAAACTCCTGGCACTAGAGATTGTTTTGCTGACATTGAAAGCAAGGTCCAGAACAGCAGGAGATCCAGAACACTTAGCAAGTGTTCTTTCTGAAGTGTATCCTGGGATTCTGTTCATACACTTAGATGGCTGATTTGATGTACTGGTGACAGACTTCAGAATTTTCCAACTTGTATTTCCTACTACACTGGGTGGTAGAGAGTTTCAGTATTGACACCAGACAGAAGGTCATATGGAAGGATATAGAGAGTCTTCGGCTTTGACTGATCCTCTGGCCACGTCCTATGACCACCTCTCTCTTGTCAAGTTGGAGTCTCCCACAAACAGATGTGTCAGGGGAGGTTTAGATTGGATATTACAAAAAATGTCTTCCTCAAAAGGGTACTCATGCACTGGAATAGACCATCTGTCTGGAAAGTGGAAGTCTTCAAAAGACTTGTAGATGTGGTTTTAGGGACATGGTTTAGTGGTGGACTTGGCATTGTTAGGTTGATGATTGGACCTGATGGCCTTAGAGCTCTTTTCTATTCTTAATTATTCTGTGAATCAGTCCTACATGTTTCATTACTCTTTCCCTCCATTCTACTCATGTTCTGAGCTTTCCTCTCCCTAAAACTCAAATGGATCTTCTGGCCTCTTGCCATCCTTTCCCACAATTTCCCACAAACAGGATTTTCATGAAGGTTTATTAATGCAGACACTCTTTCCTTAAATATTTTCCCTGTTTTTGCTGGTCCACAGAACATAAAGATAAAACATGGGACCAATTAGGTCTATAGGAAAATAGTGCCTAAATGCCTTTAATCTGCATAAAACAGGAGTGACTGTGAATAGTGAAATTCCTGTTCTGGTAACCTCCAAGAAAATAGTTTACTGAGAAATCTCAGTAAGTTAGATTGTCACTATTCTCCAAAACAAGGCTGTCTCACAAGTCTTCAAAATCAACTCCATTTACGACACAATGTAATATCCCAAACTGCCACTTGTTCATTTGATGCTAACAGTTCTGGAAACACAGTGGAAAGAATTTTTTATTACAATGTCGAGGCTACAACAGTACAAACCAAACAGGTTGTATCTACTTTGACAAACTTCTTTGCATTCAGCATATCCTGGACTTCTGACTTTGTGACCAGTTTTTTTTTATCATTTTAACTATATAAGGGCTGCAGGAATCACCAATTCTGTTAAACTCAACGGGATTTGTTGGTGTTTTAGCACCCACACAGATGACAGTAAACAGATTTTTTTCTTAAACTTTAAAAATTTAAAATTTACATTAAAATTTTAAAAATCAAAATGTATTTCAAAAAAAAGATTTTAGCTCTAGACTTGTCAGTAGTCTGCTTCATTGTTGGATTTTGTCCATTGCAGTTAATTTAAGTAGTGTAACTGGACCCTGATTCTGACCAGGAATTGTGGCTCTTACACAAGTCTGTGAACAAATGGTAATTAAATATGACTGCATTTAGTGCTAGTGAACAAGGAATAGAACTGAAAGCAAAATAAAAAGTAAAAAAAATATATATTTACATCAGCTAGCACAGCATGGTTGGGAACTAATTTAGTATAGATAAGTCACTAAGAAGGAAAAAAGTAGACAGGGGAGATTTGCTAAGTTTCCAAGTAGCTTGTTAGTATTCATGAGAGTGAATCTTTAGTAATTATCATGACACACAGAGAGTTCATAGCCTATATGAAGGATTCTGTGTGTCAATCAGTGAAAATGTAATCACCCAAAAAAGAGATGTCTGAGGCTGGTCTCTGAGATTAACCAACTTTGAAGGAATTTAGAACTTTAGAATTTTTAGAACTTTAATGGCAAAGGAGCATAGGAGCTTAATGTATTATTTTCTCCTTCTGCTGAAGAGGAAAATTTTGTCACTCTCCTCAGCAGTTGTCAGGCCATGTCTGAAATACTGGGTTTGATTTTGTTTCCTGTTATACAAAAAGGTTTAGACAGGCTAGAGAATGTCCAGGGAAGGACACAAAAATGATCAATGGGGAACCTGCCATAGGAGGAAAGGCTAAAAGTCAGCCTTGAGATGAAAAGATTTACTAGAGACCTCATTACAATGTTCCAGTATTTAAGTGCATTACACTTGTTAAAGAAGATGGAGACTTCCTGTCATGGTTTAAGCCCAGTGGAAATAAGGTAGCATGAAGCTATTCACTCAACCCCCTCTCTGCCCCTCACACTAGTGGAACGGGAGGAGAACCAAAATAAAACTTTTGAGATAAAAATAGCTAGATAATTAAAAATAAAGTAAAATACACTGGTAATGGTAAATTATAACAATAATGACAATAAATAGGAAAAAATATGTTGGTGCGCAATGCAATTGCTCACCACCAACTGACTGATTCCAAAACCCGGGTCAGCCTCCACTTCAGGGTAACTTCTCCCATTTTATATTCCAGGCATGATGTTCTGTGGTGTGGAACATTGGCTTGGGTCACTTGTCTTGGCTATGCTTCCTCCCAGTTTCTTTTGCACACCTCCTCACTAGCAGAACATGACTTAGGATAAACACAACTTAGCAAAAGAACAAAACATCAGTGTGTTATCAACAGCATCCCCATTCAAAATCCAAAACATAGCACTGTAACAGCTACTGAGAAAAAATTAACTCTACCCTAGCTAAAATCAGGACATTTCCTTTTTACAAGGAGCCACTTGGGAAAGACAAGGGGTAATAGATACAAGATACTTCTGGGGAGATTCCAGTTAACCACAGAAGGAAAACTTTTCATAATAAGAAAAATCAGCCATTGGAATAATCTCACCAGGGAAGTGGGGAACTGACCTATTAACACTTTAAGATAATTCCAAGCTTGCCATTGTGCAGATTGGTATTAGCAAGGGAGAGATTCCTGGGATGAAGAAAAGCAGATGATTGCAGAAAAAAAAATATTTGGTTCTCTGTTTTTATCCCATTTCATATTTCACAAAATACCATTGTGTGTACTGCACAGGATGACAGACTGTGCTGTCAGTGCTGAGTTCCCAAAATGTCTTTGATATTTATAAACACAGCATCTGAATTAAAAAAAAAAATAAAACCTGTCAATATGAGGAGAAATGCAGTTTAATCAAAAGAAAAATTAGCTAGGTCACAGGCTAGCAGAGAAAGATCTGCAATTATTGTATTAAGTGCAGTTAGGAAAGAGGTATTATGGAGTAGACGAAGGAAAACTACCAGACATAATGGGTTTTGATTAATGAACAAAAATCATAAAAAAATGACAGGGAAAACTTAAAAATATCTATGTTTTCAAAACTTTTAAAATGTCTAAATTCCAAAGTTCAAAAATAACTCTGACCTTATTTTAAATAAAGATTTTTTAATGCTTAAATATATAATAGGCAGTGTTGTTGCTGTTAAATTATTTTGATTACATTTTCTATGTTTTTCTGCTTTTCTTTTTTCTCAGTCATTTCTGGGGAATGTCACACAGGAAACATGGTGTGTGCTTCTGATGTTCCAACTGGCCAGAAGCCATCTAAATGTGCAGGCTTAAGCTGCACAGTAACTTTAAGTCTATAAATTAACAATACTGCACAAAAAGACATAAGCCTTCCTTACTTCTCATTCCCAATTATTCTCTTCTCCCATGCTTGATGCTTGCAATTCACAAGGCTGGATCACAGGTCTAATTCAGCTAAGAATGAAGTCAGTAAAAAAGACCCAGTCTTGCAAGGACTTGTATTATAAAAAAGCTAAACTGTTTTCCTTTGTAATTTATCCTTCAAAATTTTTCACATTTTCTTATAATAAACATATAAATTCTCCTTTTATTTTATTAGACACATATCTTTTTACCATAATTTATTAAACAAAGAGGACAAATCAGACCAAGCATTTCCAATGGCTGCTTATGTAGGTTTCCCATTGATTTTGACAACAAATATGAGTGTTCAGAGAACAAAGAGTGGAAGCTTATAAAGCCTTCTGAACCTGTAATTGTGTTTTGGACACACATCAGTAAAGCTAACTCATGATTCATTTGCAATTGTCTCCCACTGAAATTTGGAGTAATTGCCTAGATGGCAACAGTCCACAGGGCAACAGTCACTCGCAGGGCTTTATCAATTAGCCATTCCATACAAAATCTTATTCCCATGGTAGTCAGCAATAGCCTCTGCAGAGGAAGAAGCCAGAAATTTCAGAATAAGGCACTGTAAGGCATCCAAGCCACCTTTTGTGCATCTACATTTTAAGTATCTAATGCTGTAACTCTTCAGAAGTCACATGTATTTACATATGCAAAGCCTAAAAGTTCTTCAAAAAGAGACCAAGTACACCTCTGCAAAGTACCTAAGGTGAACCAAGTTTTGCACTCTGAAGGACTCCAAAAATATTTTCCTCTAGAAAATATATTCTGTCCTTGCCTTGGAAAGATCATTTTCTGAATCTTAGTTTCTTGTTCTCAAGAAAATATTACTATCTGACTGCCAATCCCACACATCACACGGAAAAACATTTCCATCTATTATTTCAAAAGTTACATTTTTCAATTTAATTAGTCCTTTGACCTCCGTTTCTGGAATATAAAACAAGAAGATCAGAAAATTGTCCTTCCTCTCTGCAACACTTATAGATCCTTTTCTGTCACCTTTTCTTTTTTCTGAAATTTCATAGCTTAATCTTTCAGTCTTTCTTCAGAGGTCCCAATGACAGAAATGCTGTCATCTGTAATTCTCTGCCTTCCTTTTGATGTGGGGTTATCTCTTTCTGGGTGGAGTATTTCAGGTAGGCCTGTGGAATTGGCTATGCATGAGACTTTTTCTATCTCATTTCTCAGGTGTCGTAAATCCATTTGTCCATTCCACCTGCAACTGCACAGAGCTCACTGAAGAGCAAGACCCAGATTACTTTCCAGGACTGACACATTAAACATAAAACCCTTTATGGTATACAGGATACAATTTTCTTCGCAACATTTCTTTTCTTTCGATTTTTCAACAGTGAACTTCAGCAAGTTTTCAGTTTAGCTGAAGTTTAATTTCTTATTTTTGAACTTCATTAACTTTTTTCTTTCAGTACACTTGTTTTCTTCCCATTTAGCTTTCTTTCTAATGTGTTAATACATTAATAAGCAAAACACTGAATATATATGAAAGTCTGAGACACCCTACTTTTAATCTTCTGTACTGATGAAAACTGATTTTTTTCCCTTTTGTTTCCCACTACCCATTTTGTGTATGTGACTGTGTACTACCCTCAAAAAATAATAAATTCATTTGTTTATTGCCTTTCTTCAGAGACCTGGTTAATGGGTTTTTGAAAAACTAAATAAATAGTCATCAGGATCGCATTTTTATTTTTGTGCTTTGGAAGAATTTGAATTCATTAGAGAGAGAACTTACCTTTCTAGAGATGAGGTTATTTAGCCTTTCTCACATCACCATCTACATTTAATCTTATTATTCCAGTTTTAAATATTAAGCGACCTATTGGCTTCCAGATATGTCTGTGGCTTACTTGTCAGAGAGTTTCTGAATGACAGGAAATCATTCTGAGGTACAAAATAAAATATTCTCTACTGTCAACCCTTCTAATCTATAAACTTTTTTTAATGACAGACTGTACAATTTCTGGTAGCATGTCTGATGTTTTACTCTCTGGCTCCTTGTTAGTTTTCCAGCATTGTCTTCTATTTGCTGAACAAGCTCTAGCAACAGCAAATAAAAGTAAATTTGAAGGGCAAAGTATTTTCCCTGATGCTACTGACCTATGCAAATTGTTGGATGTGTCAGCAAATAGTTACATTCAGACTTGACCCAAAGTACCACAGGAAATCATCTAAGAAAATCTGCAATGGAGTAAATATTTGAAAATCAGAGAGCAAACAGCACTTGTTCAGAGAGAAAAAGTTCCCTTTACAACAGCTTGAATAAATATCAGTTTTGTACAGCTCAGGCAAACCCCTAAGCAAAGAGGGGACAAATGGTACTGTAATGGTGAAGTCAAATACATATAATGCCATAAAAACAGTGTGGCAGTGATGTAATGTATTCATAACAAGTTCATCGTGTATCATTTGTGTGTAACTCTTCTCCAATATCTTTGTGGAACGCAGTGTCTTTTTGGATATTGTTATTACATACCAATCAGTGAAGGAATACAAATGAATTATGAAAAACACGGAGTCCCAAATCCTCTTATTTTCTCTAAGACGGCATCACATTTAACAGAGAGCCTCTAAAGGCTGTAAATAAATTGATACTGATATCTAATTTATAACAAGAATATAGAATTTTCAGAATAATGTCTAAAATTGAGATAGCATCATATAATCCAACAGGATCAAATAGAAAGAATTTTGCAGCAAACACTGCACATTATAATACTGTGTTTTATTCAGTTTCCCACAAAAGTACTTCATCAAGTAGTGAAAGGATTTTGATATTTCAGATAAAAATATATTTGGATTTAATACTATTACAGATGATGGAAATCTGTCAGAGGAAAAACAAGGGATATTTCTCTTTATGGAGAAAGCTGCTAGTACAGCCATTCACAGAGTAGTATCACAATCATCATGCAATTAGATAAGATGAGGGGGTTTTGTTAGCTGAAAACAGTACCTAATCTGACCTGTCTTGAAATTTACAATTTTCAGTCTAGCATAAAAAAAAACCCCTTTTTTCTTCTTGGAAGAGGCATGCAGAACTGATCCCAGTATCAGGCACTTTGAATACAAGAAGTGCCATATGCATTGCATATACTGTTAAAAACAGCTATTTCTTTTGCAGAACTGTATAACAGTGTTGAAAGCTGACCCTCTCCTCTCAGGCTGGAATCACTGAGACATTCCTGGATCTTCTCTGGAAACTCTGAAAGCACAACAAATTTTGAAGGAAATAGACCTATTTTTTCCTTCCAAAAACTTCCAGGCACTGAGACTTGAGGACAGGTTAGGCTTCTGCTAACACAGAAAATGACTGGGAAAAAATAAACAAGTATTTGCATTTTGGAAACACAAGATAAGAAAGGAGGAAAAAAAAGGAAAAAAAATAGACAGGAAGGGAAAAGAGCTGTAGCACTCATATTGTCTTGACAACTGAGTGAAGCAAATATACTCCACCTATGCAAAAGAGAAGCTTTATCAGAAAGGCTAGTGATATCACTTGTTTCAGAGACACTAAATGTGGGTTTATTTGTCTGCTTGCTTAATAGCTTTAAATTCTGCACTCATGATTAACTTGTGGTCTCACTCTTGAGCATTCAGTGGAAAACTGTGCACTCTATGAGCTCTTTAAGACTGCAGACTTCAGCTAGCAGTACCTGTTGACTATGCACCGATCCCATAATCAGAAAGTTCTTGAGACTTTTTTCTGTACTATCAAGTCTCAAATCTCATGCTCTGAATCTAAACCTTTCTCAAAGTGACACCTACCTCATTTTGTCCTAGAGAAAACCTTATGGAGGTTTTCCACCCCTCTTCCACTGTGTATAAGACATGACCACTGGTCTGGCACTCAGGCTCCTTCCTTAGTTTTACATTCAGGGGTCTTTTTTTCTTTTTTAATATATTTCAGGCTCTAAAGCATTTGTCTTATGTCTGGTGCCTAAGAAATTTCCTTTAAAGAAGAAAATTTCTGGATTCATTAGCTTCTTGTCTTTAGATTTTGTCTCTTATTTACTGAATTTTCATAGAATCAAGAATTAGCACATATGATGTGCTGAGGTCAAAAACCCCCATTCAGGTTATTGAGTCTGACCCCTGACCCTGCACAGGACAGCCCAAGAATCACATCATGGAGCATTGTTCTTGAACTCTGTCAGGCTGGTGCTTGACCACTTCCATGGGGAGCCTGTTCAGTGCTCATCTACCTTCTGGATGAAAACCTTTTCCTGATATCCAGCCTATGCCCTGACACAGCTTCATGCTGTTTCCTCAACACCTGTCACTGGCCATCTCAGAGAAGAGACCAGCACCTGCCCCTCTGCTCCCTGCATGATCAAGATGAAAATTCAGTATTGAAGTTGAATAAGTCTTCTGCTTAAACTAGTCATAATTCCAAATGGAAAGAGGCATAGGACACTTTTTCTCTGGGTATGTTTATATCAGTTTATGGCAAGTCCCTGCATCTGCCAGAGTGTGCAGCGGCTTTTGCAAGTTGATTGGAAACCCCCATAACCCATAAGGGATTTTCTCTTCTGAGTGATGATGGAGATTAGTATGCATTAAAAATCAGGTCCTTAATTTGAGAAAGAAGAGGTTATAAAGACTCTCCTTGTCTCCTGCATACACTGTTAATCAGTGGTATCAATCTTCTGAATACGGTCATGGTGAGCTGATTTGTGCAGACTACCATCACTTCAGAAATTATGTAGAGCAGATTTGAACAAAAATACTTTCCAGTCTTAACAGATCACTTGGTTCATGAATTCAGATGTAATTTTAGAAGCCTGTAAAACTTTAAAAGAGTCTCTTGACCATTGTGAGCTGACTTGAAATCAGCAGATCTTAAATTTTCTGGGGAAGTTGACTAGACATTTTAAAGACTATTAATTTGTTTTACTCTTTATAATTTGAACATTCTAATATACTTTATTATTAGATGGAATACTATTAAGCTCATAAAATCAAATGCCTCCTTTTTTTTTTTTAACAGATTACTTATTTCCATAATGAGTTATTCAATCTTCAATTTTCTTTAAGCTCACCCAAAGGGATGTTTATGATCTTCAAAAGAAAGTTTCCTTGCTATATTAAGTAACAACTAAATCTGAATTGTGATACAGAGGAGGAGTTCAGGTTTTAGGGCATTATAAAAGAACAGTGAAGTAAATAATCATGATGACCACAGTTGATTGGATGGCTAATCACCAGAAAGATAAGACTGGTGGATCAGTTTTTTTGCACATTTTTTCCTTGCAGAACTTTGATTTATTTCACCAGGTAGAAACATTATAGATCTCTTCTATATATGTATATACTTTCTCTTAAAGTTACCAAAGTGAGACATTGATACCATCTCCTCTGCAGTAATGTCTCCTGAAAGAGAGGAGACATCAATCAAAGAAACATATTTCTATTAGGAGACAACACATTTGCATCTTTCAGTTTATCATTTCCAAGATAAACAAAAAAGATATGAGCAGAGCAGCTTACTATTCCACATCTGTACTTCGTTAAAAGTAATCTTGTTACATAGCATATAAACTAAAGACGAGATTAACAATATTCTGGCAAAAAAGTTTCAACCTTGTTTTACTTTTTGTTGATTTTCAAATGAAATAACATGTGCATCTTTCACTTGAAATAATTAATATAAAAATTATTTACGTTTATTCATATAAAAAAGGGAAAGAAATAAATTTGTCTATTTAATTTAAGAAACACAAAGTTTTTTTAACACAGTAGTTTGCATTCTGTGTCACCAAGATCTTCTGAATAAATATTAAAATATTTATCTTATGATATTCCATCCATGCAGATACAGAAGATATTCATTATAATAAACTACAAACAAAGTCAAAAGTTAAAATAACCACAAAACAGATGTGTTTGTTCCCAAATTAATGTAAATTTCAGGCATAAGTATGCATAATATGAAACAGATATTCTCATTTCCTGGTACAGTCTTATAACACAAGAAATTTTAAAAATACACATAGAATGGAATAACTAGAAAATATAATGTCTGTTATACAGGAAGTTTAAATTGATATGTTTTATTCATTCTGGATCAGATTAAAAAAAATCAAAATTGAAATTCCTCAGAAAAAAAATGGTAGTGGTAGGAGTAAGCGTTGGTGTGAATCCATATATGAAACAACTTCTCCAAAAAGCAGAACACTTATGAATCAATATCAATAAATAAAATACAATAATGTGACATGTATTTAAATGAACGGTTTATGAGGAATGTTTGGGTGCATAAACAGAATTAGAATAGTTTATTTGGAAAGAAATATTTGAAACCAAATGAAAAATAATTCGCCAGTCAAAATTATTTGATTTTGATAGTGCTGAAACAAAATGAAAATTGTAACTTAAGAAAAACAAAATCTCCTTTCAGAGACTGTTCCTATAAAATACCTTATTTTCAGCAAACCACCTATTTGAACCCACTTGTTATACCTTTCCTACTGCATGTAGTGAAGAATGTTTAGTCACTGGTGGTACCACTGATATTCATTGGTAAAAATACCTTATGGAGGGTATTGTTCCCTCCTATCTGGTCACTGTTGCTGCATTATTTGTGTGCTTTGCCAACTCTATCATGAGGCTGCCCAAAGTCTCAGAATGGGACTGGGAACACAGCCCAGCAGTCCTGCAGCTCTCATGGGTAGAAAGCTCTCTGTAAAAGCTGATTTTTGTCCCATAGTACACATGCAAAATGCAGTCTTCCTGAAGTCAGACTGCCCTTAATGCTTAAAAATGACAAAGTTCCTTGGGGAGTCCACATTTGTAACACTACTGTTGTCAAACTTAATCAGGTTTTGTACCAGTTAGCCTTCTATATTTTGGTTACACAGTCTATATAAAATGCACTTGTAAGCTATCTAACAGACATCTCTGCTTATAAAACAAGATATCTCAGGTTCTAATGCACAAAGCAGGCACTGAGACTGACCCAAGTATTTCCTAAGGAAGATGTACTGTCTTCCAAGCCAACACATAATACCCTGGTGATACCAGTGATCCGAGTATAAAAAGCCTTTTAGAGGTTGCACTTTACAGATGTGGCATTGCTTTGCTCTGTAAAGCACCCATAATATTTGAAGTGACTTTTACAGCAAAATTTTCTTCACTGGGAGAAATAGGTGTGCTCTTCTGAGGTTCCTCATTGTTACATAAAATCCATAATTGCAATCTCATCCTCTTATTTCCTATATATAGTGTTTAATATATTCATCTTTTGCCTGGTCAGTGTTCAGGCACAGTTCTAAGTGAATGAGTGAGTATCTTTATTTGTGGAAATAAGGGTTTGAAAGGTGTTTTAACCTTTGCCAGTAGCTTTTCTCCAACTCTGTTATTGGCAACACATGAAGTACTATTACTGTTCTTAATGTCTACAATTTGAGATTGTGGAATATTAAAAAAAAAAAAAAAAACAAAAAAACTATGGTATTTAAACATATGGCCTAACTTTAAATGCACATATAATACCTTTAAATAGTTCAAACATTCCTAACTCTATGAGTCAGGCAAAGATTAGACATGTGAAATAGACATAACTATTTGCATATAAGCGATACCTTCTGTACTAGAATCTTTAGGGTTACAGAAAATCATATGCTCTAGCTGAGGCTGACAGGAAGCAGATCTCATGGTCCATACACAGCTGATTCACTGTTTCACTGTCCATACACAGTTGATGCCTCTCACTCCATGTACCAGGCACCACTAAGGTAAAATTTATCAGAACCTGAATGCCACATCACTATTCATTTTTAAATGAATGCTGCTTCTCCGTCCAGCTCTTCTGAAAAAGCTCAGCTTACATAACAGGTTATTTTATGAATATTCTTGGAAAAATTAATTAGTCAATCACAACCTGAGGTACTCCTGAGTATACATAAGAACTGCAGAATTTATCTCAAAATACTCACAAACTTTGGGAGAAGTTGAGCTGCAATTATATCACACTTTCTGAAAGCAATTCCTTTATTCCAATAAGGTACGATTTCGTGGTGTCATTGAAAGTGTCACTGATCAAAACCTCTCAAGTTCATAAGAGGTCTCTTCCTTTCCAACTGGCATGTGAAATAATCCAGTTGTGCTCTCTTTGAAGACTTCATTTTCATAGTGAGTAATGGATATGGTTACAAAGCATCAGTTAAAAGCAGTTAAAACTTATTTTGATTCAGAAAAAATTACATTTTGAGAGAGAGAATTTGTGTTGTGACTTTTCTCTTCCTACTTTCTTTTCCTCCCACTATCCTCCACATCTACACAGTAAGAGCTATTTGATGATTTTTAGGTTCTCTTTTATGTAATTATTATGATAGCCCAGCCAAAACATCAAACATTTTCTCAGTGAGGAAAAAAAAATATTTTCTATGGAAAATGGTTAAAGTACTTCCTGGAAATGGCAGTAAGAAACAAGAGGGGGAGGGGCAGAGCAAGCCGAATTCATCTCTTGAAAGCCAGGATGAAATGGCTTTCGTAGAGAATGAAGCTGATTGAGCTTTTCCATTCTGTTCTACTGACACCTCTTCTGCAGTGTGACTCAGATGATTAAGGCTACATGCTCAATCTGTTTGGACAGAACTTAGGTTATCCAGTATCACATGTATTATACGTGTATGGGTGAGTGAGAATGAGACGGGGAGAAAGGGAAACTGTGGGCATGTACACGTGGTGCTTTATCTTCCCATTGGTCTTTCAGTCTTAGTAAAATGAATCTTAGAATCATGGAATCATAGAGTAACCTGGACTGGACGGGTCCTTAAAAGTCCTCTTGTCAAAATTAGTTTTGTGCAGTTGCACAGCCAGTTGGAAGTCTGCTAGTGTATTGACCAGGGCTGTGGTCAGCCAATGCATTGTTCTACCCAGCCATTCCGTCCACACTGGGAGCCAGCAGCTCCTGGCCCCTCTCTAGGTGATTAATGTAACAGTATGAACTAAGAGCTCTATCTGGTTCCCTTTCAAGACCAGAAAGAACAACTCAGACACCGTCTAACCTCATGTGTGGTATGAGATACAGAATATCCAAAAAAAAAGAGACAATACTAGGACTGTCAGTCTACACACAGACAAAAATAAGTGTTCTTCCTAATGTCCTGAGAGAAAAAAGCCCACTATGTGCCCTTCCAGTTTCTCAAAATTCTCCACACACACATACACACACTTGCTTTTTTCCTGTCAACTCTGAATTGTTTTATTTTTTATAACGATTAGACAAGTAGATGCAGTTTAATGTCTAGTTTGTTTGTGATGCTTTAATTCTTTGAATTTCTGAAGCTGGATATTTGTGTTGGGTTATTGGTCACTGAAATAATAAAATATTTTTTCTGCTTGAAACTTGTACAGTAGAAATAAAATGAATGCCAAATAGTAAATTATTCTGCCCAATTGATAATAAGTTTTTATCACAATATTTTTAATAATTCAATACTACCAAGATGATTTTGATGATGATCGTTCTAGATAGGCACTCAGACATATGAATATAGGTATATAAAGACAGCACTTTGTGCACTTGTTCAAAGGTTTAATCCTATTTTTTTCCCTACAGGTACAAAGTAAAGTAAATTTAATTTATTTAGGTGAGCAAAATTGTCACTAAATCCTTCTGAGATTTTATATCTATGCTTCTGTACATGAAAGATAACTTTATTCATATGGGATACTACCATCTGGTCATCACAGTGTCTCATCTTATAGCGGGGACTGTATCTCTTTCAAATGCAGTGTCTAAAGTTATGTTGATGGTAAAGAGATGAGATAATTATATATATTCAGGTATCTAGTCTACATATGTAGTTACCATGATGCATAAATAATCCATTTAAGCTTAGTTCTTTCCATTGTTAAAAAAGAGTACAAACAAAATAAAAAATATGAGGGACAGAAAAACACAGAAAAACATGAGGGTTTTTTCTGTTCTTTGAGTTCAGATTGTCAGATTTCTGTTAGGAACTATAAAATTTCAAGGTTTCAATAATCTTCCAAGCCAGCTCAATACCCAAGACCATTCAATTTTTTTTCTACATTATATATATGGAACATGTATAAAAGATCATAAAGCATAGAAAAATTTGTCATTCTAAAAAATCACAAATCTTCTTCATGTGTTAGTCTTGTTTAGTTTTGATAGCTTTGCTTCAATGAATAAGGTATCCCTTCATAAAAATTATTTTGTCTTCTAAAATTCTGAATTATTTTAAAATCACTAGATTTCCTCTTTTTTTTTCAGAAATTATTGATAATGGTATATTCTTCCATTTTCTCTATAATGTATATATTTTTCCCATCTTATAACTGATTTTAATTCAGTTTTTGTTAGGAGTTGTTTTTAACTTTGTTTCCTTTGCATAAGCATATAATACAGTGAGAGTTCTCTCTCACTGGAAAATTTCAAGACATTTTAAAAGAATTCAGTTCCAGATTATGGACTTCTACTAAAGCTGAAAAAAAAAAAAAAAAAAAAAAAAACTCTCATTGTCCCTGAAACAGAGAAAAAACTTAAAACTTTGGACTGCTCTGGATCTTCTTACTTGAGTGGGTCAGCCAGGGGACTCATGCAAATGCTGTTGAACAGAGTTATATGTACAAATATGAGATCAGTTCTCCCACTTCCGTACTCCCTCCTGGGTAACACATATCTAAGCATGAAAGCAAGATGTATTTGTAAAATCTTCGGTGATTAGAAAGTCCAGGAAGGGTAGGAGAGATTATTTGGGATGTTTGTTAGGAAAGCAGGCATTTAAATCATGTGTGTAATGGTAAGAGCAGAGAGGGACTACATTCTGGCCTACTAGCTAACCCAGCACAGCTCAACTTCAAACACCTACATCATTTTCCTTTTTCTCCAGAAAAAGACAAAACTGCTTACTGAGTGCAGTTCTTGGCATACACCTTTTTCCAGATAATGGCTGAGCACTCTCTGGAAATGTAGGAATTAACACAGGTCAAAGCTGTGAAGGCAGTGGACTGACAGGTAGACATCATGAATGTGCCTTGTCTAGGAGTCTGTGTAGCCTTACTGGGTAAAGCAGAGCAAAAGGGAATGAGGATATTAAAAATATCAATATAGACAATAGACAAGTTTGAAATCAGCTGCAGGGTAAAGAAAATAAGGAAGGATACAGAGTGGGAGGCATTCATTTGAGAAACAGATCTCGGGAACAGGTATACTCATGCACTCTTTAGAAATACGGACAATTCAAAAGTCATTTTGAGACAAAGCTGAGGACTTGTGAATCAGAGCAGGAAGATGATGTGTATGAATGGAGATTGGATATACAAAAATCTTCATAGAAGCCCACGATTGCATTATTTTGTTCTGCTCCTGAATAAACATTTTCTGTCTTGCTTCAGTAGACACATGGTTTTGCTCATTTTCTTGTTACCATGTATGGTAGACTGTTCAATATACTTTCTAAAAACTGATTTTCACTTTCAAATATGAGTCATAAACAAACTTGCTTCTATTAGATCTATTTTATGAAGAGAATATGTCATACTAAACAGGTCTAAGCTCAGGAAAGAACCTCTTGGAATGTATAACTGTTACCAGACCCAGCATTCCTGTCTCCAAGCAATTGACTATGATTACTAATTAAAAATAGAAAAGCTATTGCTTTATTTCACCTAACCTTGAATCCTGAATGCAGTTTTGGTTACAACAGCATAAGATACAAAATTATTAGATAACATCCAAAGGAGGGCAACAAAAATAGTGAAGGGCCTTGAGGAGAAGCCATACAAGAAGCAGCTGACGTTTCTTGGTCCGTTCAGCCTGGAGGAAACCTCATGGCAGTCACAATTTCCTTGTGAGGGGAAGAGGGGGGGCAGGCACTGATCTCTTCTCTGGGGTGACCTGTGATAGGAGCCATGGAAATGGCCTGAAGCTGTGTCAGAGAAGGTTTAGGTTAGGGAAAGGTTCGTCACCCAGAGGATCGTTGAGAACTGGAACAGGCTCCCCAGGGAAGTGGTCACAGCACCAACCTGACAGAGTTCAGGAAGTGTGTGGACAATGCACATGGTGTGACTTTTGGGAATGGTCCTGAGCAGGGCCAAGAGTTGAACTCTGTGATACTTTATCTTTTCCAGCTCAGTATATTCTGTGATTTTATGATTTATTGTTGCAAATGTCAGTAAAGCAACTGAAGCATCAGAAACATGGTGGGTAATGTAAATGACAGTGGGAAAACCACTTTCTGATTAAAAGTTTATTTAAGAACAAAAGGTACACACATCTCCTGGTCTTCCTTCTCATTAACCATTTACTGTGGATAAGAAACCTTAGTAAGCAATTAAAATTGAACTTTTAATGTTCTACAGAATGCAGTAGGCAAAACTGCTATAAAGAGATAACCACAAACCACATATTAGTAATAAAGGCTTCATTGTATCACCTAGCAACTTAACACATACCTGCCACTGTTGCAAACAACCTAAAATAAAGCTTTGGTGATTCTGGGGCTACTACATTGATATTAATTATACAATTTAGGCTGCTATTGGCATTCATAAAATTATAACCAGTGAGACAAAACATACTGAGATCAAACCAAACTCCCATCTAGATTGGTCATTTTGGGTGTTGGTGTTTTAGCTTCCTTGGTTTAAAATTTTCATCTATAATTTTCTTTTTTATTACATCATTCTTAGAAAGAATGGAAATAATGAGCTGACTATATTGGTTTTCAGTCTATGTTTAATGAAAAGTAGTTACTAGGATTTTCAGATAATTGAAAAATACAAAAAAGGATTTTTTTTTTGTTATGTAACAACCTAGAGATCAAGTATCTAGACAGTAAATAATGTACTCCAAAACAGTTAAATGGAAAATAATATGGGGAACAAGGAAATCTCTCTGTACTTAGTCACACAGGTTTTTTATCACCTTTGTAGCCTAGTGTCCAACCTAATTTTACATGAAACGTTTCTGTGTCCAAGAGTTTAATACTAATGAAAAACATCATTGTTTGGAAGACAAAAGGTAGTAAAAATTAAAATCAGCACGTGTATTTTACTTTTCTGTTTAAATTGTAACAATAATTGCAATAATCACAAGTTCTGCAGCCATAGCCATGCAACATCCAATGAGAGCATCTTTAAAGTGTTCCTTTTAGCACCCAAATGTAGACATAGGTTTTCACTGTGGCAGATTTATTCCCTAGTCTACAGCTGTTGGTGTTCAGGTACCCTAATGTGTGTTTTAATGCTGTGGACTGGATAAGGTTTTATTTTAAGGGAAGCAGCACCATCTATTGCAACCTGATAGCTTAGCTCTAGATGGTATAAAGACAGACTTGGCCTGAGACCAGCTTTCAACACTTTCTTGCAGGCACTTTTATAAATTTGTCCTTGTCCAGCTTCAAATGAGATTACGCTCTAACTTGGCGAGATATGGTGGTACAGGCACAGGGCTGTGTTCCGTGCATGCACGTGTCTAATAAAACGTCACATCTAAGAGACATAACTGTTTACAAACTAAGATAATATAATAGCATAAGCCTAGTCCTGAATAACTGTTGCTTTTATATGACTTCGCTGGAGTTTTCATTTCTGAAGTGGGAGGACAGTCAAAAATTAAGAGTATATTTTACCCAGGTGATATTCTCTCAAAATTTTCTTCTAAAAGCAGCCTTAATGTAGGTGTGCAGTACAGTATGTTCTTCTAATAATGACAGTGCTATTGTCATCCATCTATATTTCTGATTCTTCTCTTTTTTCCAGACTGTCTACAAAGCCTGGCTCTGTTCCCAGTATTTTGAAGTCACACAGTTTCACTGCAGCAACAGAATTCCTTGCAAGCAATACTGTTTGGAGGTTCAAACGAGGTGTCCCTTTATATTACCAGACAATGATGATGTCATCTATGGAGGACTATCAAGTTTCATCTGTACAGGTACAGTACAGAAAAACCAATTTCACTTGTTTTCATAGGTGTAAATGTCATGGATTTAGCTCCAACTCTGAGAGCCTGAAGGTATTCCACATTAGAAAGGTTTCTTGGAGGTGCTATGATTTGAGCTGAGATCTAGTAATGCACAGTTATGATACAGCCTGCCAGTCATCAGCTTTACAAAACAAAATTTCTAGAAAAAAATATTTTGTACACTAAATAATTTGGTGGAGGATTTATTTTACTTCATGTCATGTAATACTCAGAATAAAGAGGTTGCATGTCATGCAATATTCAGAAAAAAAAAAAAGAGAAAAGGTGGGTCCAGCTTTTAGTATATTCAACTTTGTTTGCCTGCATTCTTATGCCAGATGAATCAAGAATCTGAAGTACAGCATTCAAAATTGTGCAGCAGCTCTCAAAAAGTGTTTAAGAAAATATCTTTCACTAGTGAAGACATTTAAACAACATCAGTTGTTCACCTGTGAAAAACTGTGTTTGATTTTTATTTGTTTCCTATTGAGTCTGGTTATATTTTATGAATATCTTTTAATTTTAAAAAGCATTGTTAATGTATATTTCAGGTACCACAGATACATTTTCAGGAATAGATGGGAGTCATCCACACAAAATTTCACCTTATACCAATACTTTCTTCAGACTTACAGTGCCTAGACCATCAACTGAGAATCCTGAAGGTATTCAGGCAACTTATTCCCAGTAAATTGATAAAAAAGAGTTCCAACACTTAGATCATTTGATACCCTCATCCAAATATCAGAAATTAAACTGTCTTCACCTCTAAATTAGGGCTCCACTGGAAATCTTGATAGTAAATAAGGTATCTAAGGTAAGCTACTTAAAAGCAGTCAATTATAAAAATCCATAAATACCATCTTAGATGCAGGCATAAGGATCGTGCCAACTCACTTCACCTTATACCCTGTGTTTAGATTTAAGGTGATTCTGGTAGCAAGGCATGTATTGGATTTTTTTCTCAGAAATTAAACCTATTGCACACATTTAAGCAATATCCATCCATATGCAAAAGAAAATATAACAAAAAATGTGCTGAGTTACAATTTTGAATCATCAATAAGGTGCTAAGCACTTCAATGTATTTTTTTTTAATCAATAGCCTTCCAATATGTATATGCAGTAAGCAAATGAGCATTATTTTCCAGTTTAAGGTAGTACAGTAGAAATGAGAGACTTAGGAAAAATTTTATTTACCACAAGTACACAATCTATATGTACATTCATGTATATGCATGTGTACACACACACATACACAATGGCAAGAAACCAAACCAACAGCAAACAAAATCATCTTGGCATGTATTTCAGAAAATCTGTTGGGAAATACATATCCATCTCTTCATTTTCCTAGTGTAGCTCATAATCCAAATTCCTTCCTAAAACACACAAAATAGATGATTTTGAAAAGATTACTGACATGTCTCAGTCTGGGATGAAAAAGCAGCTTTAGGGGAGGATTAAACTCATTTTGGTGCAGGTATTTTTAATGTGGGTATCTACAAATAAACTCTGTGACTAAGCTCTCCCTAGAGTCATTGGTGTAGTCAGTAGAGCTGAGAGCCATTTAACTCACCCTGAGTAGGCACCTGCACCTGACAAGAGAGCTTGCTGACTTCCCTGGCTGTACTCTATTTGTTGTAGCTGCTGTTAGACACCGGGGTCTTACTGCAGACACTTAAAGTCAGGATGACCTAAATCTCATCTCAGCTGTCCACTAACAAATATTTGATTGAACTTTTTGTCCTCTCAAGCCCAAATCCAGCAGTGGCAGAGTAGAGCTTGTGTTCACAGACACATGGGAGTCAGTATGCTGACCCTAGAGAGTTGTGTGCAAGGGAAGATGTTGAGGACAAGTATGGGGCAGCAATTCAAACTCTGTCTGGAATACAGACCCATTTTCACCCTTATTAAGCAACAGCTCACTGTAAGAGTGCTTCCTGCCACTAAACAATGAGAAATTAGACTATAATCTGCTGCAGGAATGAAGAATTATACCTCTCTGCAGCGTAATGAAAACAGATTTATTTCATTCAAAGTACAGTGAGCTCAACAGCAGACAAAACACTCTACCCCAGCATAGCTTGTGATAGATAACTTGAAATCCTTTTGAAGAAAAAACAGCTGAAAGAAGGTCACCCATGTCTTGAGGTACATCTACTGCACTGTTTTTGTTTCTGTCTGGCATACACCTTCTGAGATTTCTAGTTACTGATCTGTCTCTTCATTAGAAAAACACAAAAGAGTAAGGTAAAAAGGTATTCTTATTTTATATTTAGATGTCAAGTAACAGGGGAAGGTACAAAGGTATACAAGGGATAGCTGATTTTATTTGGTGTTGACTACAGCCCAGAGCTCAGGATGAACACAAAAATATTACCTGAAATTTTCCAATTGCAGACAGGTAGAGAGGTTGGTGTGGCTCCATACTCCATGCTGGCAGGTGCCCTGGGAGCTGCCACCTCCCCTTTCAATCCTGTCCCACCACAGTAGTAAGTCAGAGCACAGAGATCTGGTGGAGATGAGGACATGGCAGCACTGGCGGACAACAGGGAATCCACAAATTATTTTTTTTCTCTTTCAGGCCAGGATTTTTGTGGTGTTAGGGTCTGAAAAAAAACAAACCCTGGAGGCTGTAAAATGATATAATAACAAGGGCTTTACCCTTCCTTAGAAGGTCCTTATGATGAGAAAACAGCATAGAACTGGCTATTTTTCCCCAATAAATACTTCACTCTTTGTTATATTTGTAATTAGATTAAAAAGAAAATAAATCGTGGTTTATAATATGGATTAATAACAAGTAATTGGAAATTCCTGAAGACTTCATATAGTAAGTAACAAGTATTCTAGCCTGAGAATATCTAACTTGATCACCTCCAAAGAAAGCCTATAATAGGAAAGGAAGAAAGCATGCTACCCTCATTTTTTATCACCAGAACTTGTCTTTTGTAGAAATGTATATGAGGGTGTGGAACAACTGCAGTGCAAAAGAAAGTACTCAAAAGATTAATCAAAACAATCAGAATCACAGTGTGGTTCTGATTATGGAAATATGCAGTTAGGTAGAAAGAATTCAATGTTCCCTTCTTGCCCACTTTCTTCCAGGACATAGAAGGAAAAAAGCTGATCCTTCCATCAGGTGCTGTGCTGTAACCTGCTGGTTTTCAGATTCATTAAAACTAAGTGATTACTTTCAGTTTAGACCTTTGGAGTTCATGTCCATATGACTAAAGTTTCCAGTGGTTTCATGCAATGTTCTTTTTACAGCTCAGCTGTCTAGAACTGCCCATGCAAACAAGAATCTCATTTGAGGGAGATAACAATAGTTTTCAGGTGTACATACACACACATGGAAAATTACAGTGAATTAGTCCCATGTGAAGTTCCAGGTCAAGGTTTTTAACTGTAACTTCTAATAAAACAGTGTTCATACCAGCAGGATTGTTTTATATTGTAAATGTAGTCATCTTTTCCTTAACTAAATGAGCTACAGCACCATACTACCCTACGCCAGCCATTAATGCACATGTGGTCTACAAAATTACACTAGAGCTAGAGTGAGGAAAAATCCCTTCAGAGGCATTTAGGTTGACATGACATAGATACTCAGTACCAGCTGCTTCATTGTACAGATCTTCTCATATTCCCAAAATTACTTGTTAATACAGCCTATTCTGACTGTTTGGAGAAACTGCTGTCCACATGCCAAGCCTGGACCAGTTTAGAGTGCAGACTTAGGGCTAATTGTGTCCTAAGGGCTTTCTTTGAAATGACCATGACTTATGGTCCCTTTGTGCCCTGTGGCATAACAGAGCCATCACCCAGCATCAAGTCTCAGGCCAGAAATCCCAGGCACATACTCACACTCTTTATCTGTACAATAGATGTCATGGCTTTTAATGGAGAAGGAGAGTTCATCTTCAAAGGAAAGGAAGAGAGTGTAGTGAGCAGCAATAAGGCAGAGATGTGTTGCATTAACTTCTTCCAAAAGTAGCATGACACTCTTTAATACTTCCTAAGAGCAGTGCCATCAGAACGAGTCTTCTGCCATCAAGAGGAGAATCAAAGTTGTCTATTCTCCTGTGTTAAACAGATTTCTCATACTTTTGAATCAGAAGGAGAGAATAAGAGATAAGAGGTAAGTAGACAGGTGATTCAGGTGCTTTAAATCACTAATGTCTTTCAGTTCATATTAATTTAGACTCCTAATTTTATGTGTTCTGATTACCATCTGAGTTTTTTTGGAACACAGCGTGAATCAAGTTTTGGCAAATAACAGTAACATATGTTTATGTGATCCATGCAAAGCAACACTTCCATGGAAACTCCACCTCCTTTAGAGTAAAGAATTCACTGGAAAGAACACTGTCAGTCATGCTTCATAGCACACAATCATGTTTCTAAAGACATAGTGAGAATTATTAAAGAGAATTCTTATCAATCTGTAGAAGAAGTTTGATGACTAGCAAAGCTCGGCAAAAGTATTAGAAGAAATTCTGTAAACTGCAGCTTCCTCTCATGGGGCAGATGTGTGACTGGGTTTCACCAACAAGTTTAGCTATAGTGTGTCTTTTTCAAAACAGATGTCCTGATTTCAGTGCAATTTGAAAAGCAATTTCCTTGAGAAAATGTGATATATAGAAAGGAATACCATCTATCTATTTTGTAGAACAATTCAAGAAGAGAAAATCTCTCTGAATTCAATCTGCTTTATGTTGTTTTTGGCAAATTCAAACAACCCATATGTTTGATCCAAATTCTTCCTCTAAAAATATCTTATAATAATGTGTCATTTGCCTCCTGTCTGCACCTCTTAATAGGTCCTAAAATATCAAAATATTAAGCTAATGCAGACAGCAGGGCAAATCCCTTTATGTTTGATAAGCATGGTTTAAATCATTACAAGCCATGGACCTGCTTACAGGGAAAATTTTACATGGTTTTTGCAGCAAAATCTGTCAACTAAATAGCTCCTCTTTTTGAGTCTAGTGTTGTTCTAGTGTTGAGTATTGGGGTTTTCCCATGAATGAGGTCCCATATGATAACAGGTTTATTAGCTGTAAATATTCTTCTCCTATAATAATGATCCAGACAATTTACTTATAGGTATTCCTAAAGTTTATATGGTGACACAGTACTTAGATATGTATAATCCTTTCCTATCATATCACAGTAGTACATCCTTTTGGTCAAAGATTCTGCATATAGAAGCAAAACTGGAGAGGGACTGGAGAAAGACAAATGCTTTCTAGAAGCAAGTTTTCCTGTATCTCAAAAGTGTAGAGGTAAAAATCTTCATTGTATAGTTTTGAAAGTCAACTATTTCCTCATCTGTTTGACTTGCAGCAGCTCAGTTTTAGAGGGGTAACACTGATTTACACCAGCAACAGGAAATTAGCCCTATGCATAATTTAGGCAAGAAATACATATATAATGAAGAAACACTATGAATTCTTATTGGATGTGGGCACATATACATAAGAAAATGTTCATGAGTGGAGTATCTGAAATGATAAACAACATATAGTGATAAAAATATCTTAAAACACAACAACACAGATCTCCAACCCAGATTTGCTCCAACAATTGGAATTGAGTAATAGAAGTCAGCCTTTTCAAAAGAGCTGAAGTCTTGTTCACAAGTTTAAGAATAATCTATTTGAATAAAGAATAATTTATTTATCTTCAATATTCTTCTACATATAATTTTTTTCATTTTCTTTTAATGTGAAAGGTATAAAATACATGTCTAATCATCATGATGTGTCACAGACACAGCAATTTAGAAATTGAGAAGACCATCTGGATAAGATCAAAAAGTTACGGCTTCCAGGTCAGTTGTAGAAAAGCAGTGAAATCTAGTCATATAATATCTAATGTGTTCTCTTGACTTCCGTAGCTGGAAAATGTTAACACTGAAATCTCAGAAGTAGTTCCACAGAAACAGAAATGCCATGCAGAGTGCTGTCATTCACTGATACAATGATGTCAATGCTAGATGGATCACTCTTGGCAGACACTATTTACTTTGGGCTTCACAATAAAATGGAGCATTCAAAACTTCTGGTATACTACATCCACTTATCTTGTTTCAAGGTCTTTTCTTCAAGCACAAGAAGCTTCGTACACCTCTCAAAAATAATCAGAAATCTATGTGAAAAATGAACACAGGTTAGGGTTGTACAGAAAAAAAAAAGAGGAAAAAGCATAATATATCATAAGATGTTTTGTTTCTGTGGCTTCCCAAATACTTATCCAGCAATGACAACACATATATCAACACAGTTATATCAACCCATATATCAGACCAGTTTCCCATAATGCAGAATATTATGGCTCCATAACTCTTTCTCTACAAATAAACCAACAAGCCAAATCAGACCACTTGCTGCAGATTCAAATTCAGCCACAAGTGTCACACATCCTGACAGTGCTGAGAAGAGTCGTAGGATGCAACCACTGCTTTTACAGGCTGCTTCCTGCAACTGCTCAGGCAGAAACCGCAGCAGTCTCTGAGTTAGATGGTGTTCTAGCTGATCAGCAGACCATGCATTCATCGACAGTCTTTGTGATTTCAATTTTTGTGTAAGAACCTTTTTTGGCTTTGCTGTTTTTCCCCCAAGGCACATTCTATAAAGTGAATATGATATTCATGCTGTCACTCCTTTTTCTTTCAGTTTGATTCAGCTGAGCAGGACATACAGGATTTCTCACTTCATGTCTCTATTAACAATCTCAGTGGAACCAGTAGCCTTAATACTTGCATCGTCATTTGTAACACTTAGTCCCTACAGTTGTAACTTCTGTGCTGATCACCAAAATATTATCTTCATGTGGAAAAAACCTATCTGATAACAAAGAAAAGAGAGAGCTTTTGCATGACCTTTGTGAGTGATACTGTATCTGTCTGGAGAATGGTTTGAAATCAAGAAGTTTATTGGCAAATTCTAGATCCTTGATTATAATAAAGGTCCAAGTACTTCCATATGGACTAAGATTTCTGTTGATGAAGTATGGCTGAGTGCTGGGTAAAGTTGGGAAATGGAGACACAGAACAGAGAGTTTTAACTGAAAAGCAAAGAGCATGTCAAGCCAGTAACAGCTGACTGGTCAGCCTCAGAAATACAGTTACTAAACATCCAATTAATGTAAAATAATGTTGTCTACAAACTGAACTATAAAGACAAGAGAGGAAGGGGGAAGCCTTCATAGTTTGGTGGGCACAAATATAATTTTTATTTCTTATACCCATGTATTTAATATTTAAACAAAAATACCAGTCAAACAAAAGGGAGAGAATCAAATGCACAGGCAGTGGAAGCAAGCACAGGTAACCTTGGTAAAGCATAGAGATGAAATCAGGTTGTGTAGGGATGGGGCAAGTAAGGTCAAGAGGAAGCTGGAACTGAACTTGTAAAGGCATGCAAAGAATTAAAAAAAAGGGCTTCTATACATATATTAACAAGGAAAGGAAGGCCAAAGAAGGTGTATCCCTATAAACAATGTTGGAAAACTGATAACAATGGATGACGAGGAAGCTGAGGGACTCGACAACAGTTTTGCCTCAGTTTTAAATGGCAGCCTCTCTTCCTATATCTTTTAACTGGACAGACAGCAGGATGTGGACTGGAGCTAAAGCCCCTCCCACTATAAGTAAAGATCAGGTTCACGAGCTCCTGAGGAACGTGAATGTACACAAGTCTGTGAGATCCAATGAGTTACATCCCCAGAATCCCAAGGGAATTGGCTGATCTAGTTGCCAAGCCACACTCTATGCTATTTGAAAAGTCATGGCAATCAAGTCAAGTCCCAGGTGACTGGAAAAAGGACAACACTGAACACACCTTTTAAAAGAGTAAGAGTTGATAGGTCAAGAAAGAAGCTGAGAACTACAAACCTGTCAGACTCACCTCTGTGGCTGGGAAGATCACGGAACAGATCCTATGCTAGAAGTTGTGCTAAGGCACATGGAGAACAGGGAGGTGGTTTGAGACAGTCAACATGGCTTCAAGAAGGGGCAGTCCTGCCTGACCAACCAAGTGGTCTTCTACAATGAAATGTTATTTAATATCATTCTCAATTAAGAGATCAAGTTGCCCCTTAGTAAATTTGCAGATGATACCAAGATAAGTGGAGTGGTTGACACATATGAAGGATGGAATGCCATCCAGAAAGACCTAGGCAAGCTCAGGAAGTGGGCCCATGGGAATCCCATGAGGTTTAACAAGACCAAGTACAAGGTCCTTGGGTCAAGGCAACCCCTGATGTAAAAACTGGCTGGGGATCAGATCAAGAGCAGTCCTGGCCAGAAGGATTTAGGGGTTCTGGTGGGAGGCTGGACATGATCCAGCAATGTGCACTCACAGCTCAGAAAGCCAAACGTGCATCAAAAGCAGCATGGCCAGCAGGGCAAGGGAAGTGACACTGCCCCTCTACTTTTCTCTAGTGAGACTTCACCTGGAATACTGTATCCAGCTCTGGGGTACTGAGAACAGAAAGGACATCAACCTGTTAGAACAAGTCCAGAGGAGGGACACCAAGATGATCAAAGGAATGGAGCACTTTTCCTGTGAGGAAAGACTAAGAGAACTGTGATTTTTCACCCTGGAAAAGAAAAGGCTTTGGCTGCCCTAATTGTGGCCTTCCAGTATTTGAAGTGAGCCTGCAAGAAAGATGGATAAAGACTTTTTTTAAAATACTGAGTGGTGTCAGGACAAGGGGAATGGTTTCAAACAGAAAGAGTAGGTTTTGATTAGGTATTAGGAAGGAATTTTAGGAAGAAATTATTTACTGTGAGGGTGGTGAGGAACTGGAACAGTTTGCCCAGAGAAGCTATGGTCTGGAAGTGTTCAAGGCCAGGTTGCATGGGGCTTTGAGCAACCTGGTGGGGAAGGTGTCCCTGTACACAGCAGGGAGGTTGAAACTAGATGATCTTTAAGGTCCCATCCAACCCAAGCCATTCTATGATTCCATGACTATTTTGATAAAAGAACAAACTGGTTTTTCCTCCTTGATTTCCAAGGAGATGTAGCCAGCTTACCTGGATTTCTAGATAAATCCCACATTTGTAAACCTGACTTAATAGATGGACTAATTAGATACAAAGGGCAAAAGCTTATATTTATGGCTACAAACAAGTATGTGGTGAAGAACATGTGTTGTGTTCATTACAAAAGGTCTTACTGAATTTATCTAAATCTTCTATACTGTCATATGAATAGTGGCTCTGTAGTTAATTGCTTATTTAATATGTAACTGCAAATTCAAAACCTAAATTCAATTGCTGAATTGAAATAAAGAGGAAATGTAATTTTACATTAAGGAAAAAGTTCAATTTATCTTTGAATGTAGAGTTGTCATTAATTTATTTATAATTCAGTGAGTGCATATGAACAATTTAAATACCTTTTGATTGCCCACTTATATACATAGCTTTGATTTCAAAGAAAGTCTGGGTTTTCCAGTAACAAGAAAGGCAGAAAATACAGTTTAAAAAGTAAATAAGCCTCACTGGGATCAAAGCATTAACCATTCTCTGTGTCTCTTCAATTACTACTAATCATTTGAGCTGCTGCAGTTCACAGAACAAATCATAATTCCCTGCTCTGGGAGGCATTGCCTGTATGTTGCAATGTTTAAAAACAGGTCTCAGAAAATAAGACTGTTTTATTATACATTTAGTGAACAATTGTCCAGAAGTTCCAAAATGCAATAGAATTTCTTAAATAAAAACATGATTCTTTCAGCTATGATCTAGAGTGAGAATAATTTTCAATCTTTGGAATGCTACATTAGGTTTCTGACTGCAGAAGTGGAAAAATAGGTCAGGTTTAATACAGGATAAACTCTGAATTTACAGAACATGAAACAAGTTGTTTTCATTGCTGTATCTTTAAAAATTTGGTTAAATCCAAAAACAAATGCAACTTTGTTTGGACTCAGATGCAGCATAGCAGAAAATTGTGTAAGCTATGTAAAAATGTGTCAACCTAGGTATCTTAACATTCTTAGCATACCTAACACATTTTTTGTTTATGGAAGTAGGAACCAAAGCATTCAGGTTTATAATATCTTAAGGTATACTGCTTTTCTTTACAGATTATTCACAAAGTGCAAGAAATCTGATGCCAGGATCTCAGAATGTTACACCTAAATCGCTGTTTCAAAGTAATATTGCTGCTGTGATATTTTGGAGAAAATGTAATTCTTGTTCCAAAAAATAAAGCTGCTTTCAAAATCACTATCCTAATATTTCATTACAGATAGATTTATTTTTTTTTCCTAGAAAAGCCTAGTTCTACCACAGAGTATGCTATTTAGTGCAGAATTTAATCAGTTTAAATGGAGAAAAGGCGTTTGTCCATTATGATAGCTATTCTTGCATTTGAACACTAGTTAAATAGCCAAATTTGCTTTTTTTAAGTTATCAGAGGAAAAGGTATGTAAGAAGCAAACAGAACACTCTGGTTATGTTATTCTACATGGTAATGCAGAGAACAATGACAAGTTCCTCTTAGTGTTCAAAAAGTCATAATCAGATCATTTGAACTCAGTAAAGTTCAAAGGCAAAAATTACCTATCTGTATATTCAGAAACATCAAGAGATCCAATCATTGTGTGACAAGGACAGATTGCTTTCACCTCTGGGAGATACTGAAGGCAATATTCAGGTGGAAGAACTCAGATGAGGTAGGATAAACAAATAGGTTTTGAACAGCTCTGTTTGGAAGCTGTTCCTGTGATGCAGTTTAATTTACATCGGTTTGAAAATCAAAATAGCCAATATCATCAGTACATCATTATTTGTTATTTAATGCCCGTCTTTATGTGCTCACATACTGAAAGAAGAATTCAAAGTCCAAATTTTATGGAAACATCCTGGTTGATTAGTTCTTACTTCATCATTGGTTGTTATTTCCCAGAAAAGAAGAATTCAAACACCCTTATCATTCAAATATCAATCGCTTTTTAATGTTGCTTCTTTACACAATCATGCTCAGTTTCATACTTCTGCTGAATGACCTTTTGATGCTGCTTCCTGTTAGATGATGCATATTCCTTCAACATCTCTAGTTAGACAGAATGACAGAACTTCTGAGGGCCTCAAAGATATGGATTCAACTGCTTAGACTAAATGTCAACTGCTCCTTCAAGCTACTATTTCTGCCAATCTTTGTGCCTGGTATTTACTTTTCTTTTGTGTTTACCCTACAGGGCTCTATGAAAACTATCCAACCAATGCAGAACCAGAATGCTGTGATGTCAGATGGGGACTATCATCAGATCATCAACCCAAAGGGACTATAAAAACAAGTGGCTCAACAATGTGTCACAGGACATCGCTCACAGTTTCATCAGCATCAAGACTGTGTAACAGCAGACTTAAACTGTGTGTTCTTGTATTAATTCTCTTACATACAGTACTTACAGTCTCAGCAGCACAGAACTCAACAGGACTGGGCTTTGGAAGCATAACAACTTTGGAAGATAATTCAACCAACGAAGAATAAAAGAAAGGATTCATCTTACATGATAGAAACACAACAGGCCCAAATTACTATAGTCAAAATAGCAAGGACTGAGTGCTTTACCCTCAGAGCTCTTCTTGAATGACCTTTTGGATAAAATGAAAAGAATGGGCCACTACCCAAACAACAAGGACACACAAACGCAGCTTTTTATTGACTAAAAGGCTGTTTGGTGACTTAAATTTCTCACACCATTTTATACACTGTGTTTTAATGTTTGGAGTTTCTTTTTTTTTGTTTGTTTTTTGCACTTGTTAATACAGGATTTTATTTTTGGGACAGTTTCTCAAAGCTAAATTAAGTCTTTTCTCTGTCAATATATTTCTAGTCATTGTGTGTGTTCATCTGATAGTTCTGTCTTTTATGTCCTGTCAGTTTCTATTAGAGGAATGACTGCTATGGTTTCATGACATAGCAAAAAAAAAAAAAAAAAAAAAAAAAAAAAAAAAAAAAAAAAAAGGAAAAAACCAGAAAAAAACAAACAAACCAAAAAAAACCCCAAAAAAGCCCACAAAAAACCCCAACGAACAAAAGAACAAAAAAAAAACCCCAAAATTTAACCAAAAAGAGAAAATAAAAGAAAAAAAATAAAGCAACTACAAGAAGAACCCCAAACAAACCTAACTGTCCTCTTATCCACGGGAACCATTCATCTCCTTTCCCTTTCCCATCTACCGTCACAGACAACATACATTTGCTTCTGTCTGTGTAATCACAATGAATGGGTACACAATTCCAGTGTGCCTCTGCCACTGTTGCACAAAACAGTTGACTGAGCAAACCCAAAAGGAGCATGAAGGGGGTTCCTTTTAGCTGAACAAACAAGTGCTCTCCTTACAAGGTGGGATCGGACAGTTAAAAAGTATAAAGAAATATATAACAAACTGTTGCTCTAATACCCGTTTTGAAGAAGTCCAGTCCTTTCTCACTGGTCAGTTGAACAGGAGCAGCCTTTTCTAGATATGTTAAGAAAAACCAGTTATGCTCAGCAAGTTGAATAGTTGGGAAGCCTTCATATTGGAGGTGAAGGATTGACATTCATTGTGAATCACATTTTGAGTTCTCCTGCTGTCACACAACCAGCAGCTTTCCATAACAAATGGGAGACAAGAACTTCCAAAATTCAACTCTTTTTTTTTGCAACTGAATTACACTAGAAGTCTTTTAACATCTACAATACAAATTATCTCCTTGGTTTGATTCCATTGTTTTTCTATTACCTACATATTGTTGAAAGTAACTAGTTTATTAAGGATGCACAAGAATGTGTTAGCACAGATAAAGAAACTATTTTTCTTTTAATATATAGGACAACCGTTTTCATAAATGTGCAATAAAAACAGTAAATATATACTAGGATATGAGTAGTCAAGAGAAAAGATTGTAATATGCTGGTTTTTCATTGTTTGGAGTGGTTTTGAATTTGTTTACTTTTATTTTTGTGGGAACATTTCACCTGCTGAGTGTATGAGAATTTGCTTTTTAAAAAGGCTTTTTAGAGTTTACAGTAGAATCAATGGAAGGAAAAGTTAATAAGGGCTGTTTTTAAAAACTTTACATTCCTTCCTATTCTCTAACTACACTTGGGAAGTGCACTTTAGAGATGTTTGCTGTGTAGCTGGGAAATGAAGGAAAACTATAGAAAATGTTCTCTTAGGAAATAAAATATAGTTACCTACTTTCTAGCTATGAAATACCCCTTGATAAATATTAATGTTGTAAAAACATTTAATCACTGGTGCATAATGCGTTTTTGTATACAATTTACGGTCTGTTAAATTCTGAAGAAAAACAAAAAGAAGATAACCATGCTGCTTAAGCGGTTCAAGATGCACATGTTAAGCTGCGAAGCTCAAATATTTTGCAAGAGTATTTGTTTTGATAGTGTTTTGCTACAACCTGGACTGAAGAGCCTAAAACGATCTGTGCAAATACGACAACAACAAAAAGCACCAGCTAATGCAAAATTCTTCAGCACTGGTTTGTTTCTATAATTCCTCCCTTCCCTTCCTTGCACATGCTATATTTTGTTCAATAAAACATGGTGCTTTTTTATTTATTTTCTTTTCTTTTAGAGGCACATGTATTAATTACGGTGAATTGATGCAAAATTGGGGGAAAATGCAGAAATGCAAAAGAAAAAGCCTTAACTAATGGTAGAATGTAGACTTTTGAAGGACAGAAATGTTACTGAAAAGTGATGGAGCAATAACTGGGCAGTGCTCTGGTACTGTACAACAGCTGATAAGTCACACTATTGAGAAAGCTCTTACTAGGTGAGCTCTTGTTCAACTGACCTCTTAATTCTAGTAAGTGTGCATGGTCAGTAAACAGTTTGTTATAACCTTTATCTACCTCTGCTGTGCAAAGGCCATCCAACATCCATTTTTGTGATGTTCCTCATGGTTTTTTGTTCACACCATTGCTCGCTGTCATCTATTTTTACACAGTACCAATACAGTACCTAGTCTGGTTCATCTTGATTGAATTGGCATCTGAAGAAGAGTTTTTATTATTTCTCTTTTGCTTCATGGTGAATTAATGTAGAGATCTATCTTTAAGGTATTTTATTTCTTCTTTTCTTCTTCATTTTTCATCCCTCATTTTTCTATAAAAATGTTTTCAAGTAGTGTCAGTGAAAAATTACTCCTCCACTGCTTGGCTACACTCAGTCATGTGTCATACAATATGAGAGAACAGGAGGAAAAACAGTGAAAACAACATCACATACATAATGTAGCCTAATTAAACTTGGGGAAAATTAAGCTGAAAACAATTATAGACTTTCAATTACAAATACAAGATGTAATAAATTCATCCCACTCTCCCTACCTGGAGTTAGTGCCTGCAGTTCAATGGTCTGTGAATTTTCTCTGTCATCTTTTTGAGGTCTATTTCTTTAATTTCTGAAACAAAGAGTCATGTTGCAGTTGAATACTGCTGGGTTATCTGTTGCCATTTTCACTCTAGCAGTGTGGTAAGCAGCTTCTCTTGGTGCACCTGGGACATCAGGAGTAGACAAAGACTCTTCTATGAAGTTAAGCAACATGTAATCATGTATGATGCAAAATTCCATCCCATCCATTCCTCATTCGTAATAGTTTTCCTGGCACAAACTTAAGCATGCTTGATATTGTGCACATATTACTTTTTTTCAGAATAAATTTGCATCTTGCCACTGCTATAACTGCCATCTTGTTCCATTTCTCCTTGTACTGTATGCCTAATACATACATGATAGAGACCTGGCTTAACAAAGAAGTAACACTAAAGTTTTTCTGCAAATGACTGATGAGAAGAAAAAGAAGAAAAAAAAGAATATTTATTTTATGATCATATGGAAGAAATTAATTTCCCCTGTCTTTTATCGTCTTATTTTCTGCAATAGGGAAAATGCAGATTTTGTACAATATGTTATTACTGCAAAGCCAAATGTCATATAACATAACCAGAGCTATATGTTATTCCTTATTACATTTGCATTCACTAATACAGTATGTTGTTGCTTTTCTTTAATTAAAGAGACAGTATTTTTTTTTTTATATATATAGCAGGTGAAGGCTGTCCTTCTGCACACCATAATTAAAGACAAAAAACCAACAAAATGTTAAGATGAAGTTTTAGTTCTATAAATTATGAAACCAAGCCATCAGCTGCCAAAGAATCCGTGGAACAATAGTTACAAACAAAACAAAGTTATTTCTTCTTGAGAGATAAAAATAATTTTATTCTGCATGATTAAAGAAGAAAGAATAAAAGAATAAGAGGTGTATTTAAAACAGCAGAGATAGCAGGTGTCATCTGGTACACGTTACTCTCAGCTTATATAGTTATATTCTTCTATTAAAGAGTGAGGGACAAAGCATTGTCTTCTGCTCTCTCTGCATTTATGATAATGAATGTCCTTTTTGCAAGCATTGCCTCTCTGCACAGAAGATACCTGCCTACCATGAGAGCTGAAGATAGTACATGCACACAAATTTACGCAGTGAAACCTGTCTTGAGTGACTATTCAGAGCACAAGCAAAACTAATTTGTGGAGTAGACATAGTTTTTAGGAAATTCAAGGTACATGTGAAGAGTCACCTAAACAAGGGGCCTGTGAAGGTGCCTGGTCCTTACGTCAGCTTTCACAATATGTTCCATCAGTGCCACAGCCCCATGATAAGCCCTGCTCTGGCAGGCTTCCAGCTGGGCTCAGAGTCATGCTGACTTCAGTGAGCCTTGGTACAGGTAAAGGCATGCACCCACAAAAAATTAATGGTAGCACATATGTCTCAATTTGCTATCCCGTAATCTTTACTCAGGAATTGCTCATGGGCATAGTGCATAAATAGAAGATCTCTGGGTTCAGCCCTAGCCAAGTCTTGACAAGAGATTGGCAAAAGCATATTTATGGTGAATGGTCCTTTTTTATTATTATTGCCTACTCATATTAGTTTGATGAAGGAGAGGTTTCACAATTTAATTATAAGCATGGAGGCCAAGCTACCAGAAACTTTGTCATTGTGGAGAAGAGATTAAATAGCTTCATGAAGTAAAAAGATACTTTGTCATCTTTCAGCAGCTGTCAGCAGTCTTTTAGAAAAGCTTGGGAAAATAATATGTCTAGTTCTAAGTATGATAATTCTCCTTAAAGCGAACTGATTTTATGAGAAATAAGACTGGAGCACAAACTGTCTCAACTGAGGGATATAATTCGCCAATATTTCCTACAGCAACCATGAGAAATTACATTACTGAACACCTCTAGGTGTCCAATACTTAACAGCATTTTTTCAAATGTTAACAAGCTTGAGGTCTCCCTGGAGGGAAAAGGAGGGAGAAAGAGCTACTGTCATTCTGAAAAAAACAAAAACAAAAACAAAAACAAAAACAAAAACAAAAACAAAAACAAAGGCTTGGCCAACTTAGAAAATCCATCCGAGAAACAGCTAAAATTCTTCAAAAAACAAAAAACAATTGAGATTTAAAAAAAAAAGAAAAAAAATGCATATGTAGGCATAGAGCTATATAGAAATAGACCTATTTCAAAAAAGAGAGACAAAAGTATATGTTCTCTACAGTTATTACAAATACAGCATACTGCAGAACAAAAATGCCAAAGGATAAGGCCTATAAAAAACAGAGCAAAATTGCTGTATTTATATTCCTTACTATGGAGTGTGAATTTCCAGGTAGAATTTCAGTTGTAGAAATAGATTTTATAATAAAAAAGTAAATAATTTGGGCAAAAGGGACATGTTTAGTTATTCTTTCCACATACTGTCTTCTATGAGTTTAGTTATTTTTTTCAACTTCTCCTTGAAATCGTTGACTTACACAGGAAGATCCCAGCACAGACCTCATCCCAGCAGTTCCAGTGGCTGTTGGTGGCACAGGGCATCTCAGTCATGGGTCCTAAGGTATAGTCTGCACTCAAAGTACTGCCTCTGCTTCAGCATTTCAGTCCAAACTCTAGGTTCTCCCTCTCTCCTCACACTGTGTTCATCTCTTGGACTCACACAAGTGACTCAGTTTCCTCTTCTGAGGGGCATGTTCTTATACCTTCTCCATGGCCTCTTACACCTTCAGCCTCAGTCACAAGTCAGAGGAAACACTACTGTGCTTTAAATGCTATATGTGCACCAAACACCCCAAACAGCTGAAACAGGATAAACATAATAAGCATGCTTTGGAACAATCCCTCTGAGCAAGCCAGCTGCATACACCTCTAGACCCTTTTGCTATTTTCACACTGAGAACTATCTCAGCAGAAGGGGTTTATCAACCAGTCTTTGTCAAATCTCTCTGCAACAGTTAAGACACTCCTCCCAGCTGCGCCCTTGTATGATTTTGCCAGGACTTACTGTCTCTGGTAAGACAAGATAAGATGTGATGTCCCACTCCAGTGGAAAATGAAGGACACCTGGATGAAGACTAGAATGCCAGCTGGGACAACTGTAACAAAGACATACAAACCTTTCCATGGAGTCTTTAGCATTGGGGAAATTGAAGACAGAAGAAGGGTACTTTCTGTCAAAGGGATAAATCAGGCAGCAGAGGGATTTATTTTCATAGATCACTACAAGAAGTATTTAATGTATTTTTAGTCAGGACAACACAGAGCATTGCAGCACCAAAACTTTATGTGTCTTATAAGTGGCAAGTATACAACTCTGAATTAAGGTAGATGAAGCATACTACACAATTGGAGCTGGTGATACAAACCAAGAATCTCCTGAGGAAGGTACTACCTAAGCCAGTGTTCTACACAGTGGGATAGCCCTATTTTACTCCTGCTCTCTTGTGCTCATTCTCAGAGCATCCAGGAAGTTCCTATGTCCACCTGGAATTCATGTTTCTGAAAGTTTTTTACTAGACAGGCTCCTCCACCAGCGTTTTTGTATGAAATGCAGTGTAGGATGAAGTGGTAACATGATACCATCTAGAATGCAGTGAATGAGTTTTCTGTGAATGCAGATCAGTCCTTCTCTAATCAGCAGACTACTCTTATTGAATGAGAAAGAAAAATTAATTTTGTTTCTTTTCTAGTGTTTCTCCAGTGGACACAAATAAATGAACTAATAATTGGTCTAGTACAAATGTACAAATTCTGGTTACCACACACGTAAAGGACAGAGATGCTCTTTTCCTCCTCTGAGGAATGTTGATAGATTATCTGGTAGCATTACATAATTTTGACAGCCTTCATTATAATTTCCACTGGGAATTCAAGTGTGCTCAGTTCTACTTGTTTCATTTGATGAGGAAGGGCACCTAGCACTTTACAAGACCAAGTTCCTATGTGGCAGTGGCACTTAACTATTGTAAGCTACTATTCAGTTTTCTAGGAAAACTCTGAAAAAAGGCAGAGCGGCTACATAAATTGGAAGATATCATACTCATAGTAAATAAGAAAAATAGTCATTAGTTGTTGATAGTTTTGTAGAAAAACAGTAAAAACAAGGGCAAAAGAAAAAAGAATTGTCTTTCTCCTTCCCTCCCTCTACCTTTCCCTTCCTCTGACAGTGTCACCAGACTGAACTAGGACATAATTTTGCCTTGGTAGCCCTCTAAAAAATTAAAAGTACATTTGATAAGAGGTAAAATTCTCCTATTTCATATTTCCTATATGTGTAGAATAAGAAACAGAACAAAATAATGAAAAACCACAAAAAAATTAATGAAATAAAAATATTTATTTTTTTCATCCACAGAGAGATGTTCTAACATCATTTCCTATTCACCATTAGTCCATAGGTCCACTGAATTCAATGGGACTCATGCTTTTCATTTAGATGGAACTAGGATTAATGCCATGGATCAAAATCTGCCAGTTTCAGAGTAAGTCCTTCCATGGACTTCAGGAGGATTTGAAAAGCCCAAGGTCCCTTTGAGCACAGATAAACTCACATGGATAAGATAAATAAACATGTGACCAGCTGAAAGATTGAAATGTTCCCAAGGTTTGTCCAAGAGTTTGGTCAAATTAGCTGCAGCTCTATGCAAAAGTCATGTTGAGCCAAAGCTTTGAGCTTTGATTTGATAGACCTTTCTTTTTCTGAACTCTAACAAGTTTCATTCAGGGTTTGAATATGCAAAAATTTACACAAGATAACAAATACAAGGAGAAAGACTGAAAAAATTTATAGTATTTTCACTCCCACAAGTGAAAATAAAATTTTAAAATTCTGATAATTTTGGGTTTTTTTCATTAACCCTTAATGACAATTTATTTATGTAGCTCTTCAGAAGCTGCTTGGTTTCACTTGTTTGTTTTCCTTTGTTCTGTTCAAAACCAGATTTTAGGCCTTTTAAAGATTCAGATTGAACTATGCAGCTACAAATTATATGTTTCTGTTAAAATATTTACAATTAAAATTATTCTATTCTTCTGTTCCTTCCAAATTGTATGACAGAAAGCTCATGTTAAAAATAGATTTCTTTAACTGTGTTTAATCTTGTTTCTTTTTTCTTTTCTTTGGTATTTGTTTTTATTTTCTTTCTTCAGAGTTAAGGACTGGATTTTATTTGAAATGGGTAAAACTGGCATCAGTGTTTTTTAACAATATGGAATGTCCTATTATTCTTAGCATTGAAAAGAGGGCTATGTGGTCCTGTCAGAAAAAAAAAGAAAATAAAAAAAGCTGTAAATTGTAATAATATATTAAATATTGTATTATTATAGCAACTTTAGTTAAGCAACTACTATCTTTAATTTTTTACAGAGAACTTTGATGAAATAATTTATTACATTGACTCACAGAAAAAACTTGTTTTCAAAATGACAGGAGAAACTGTTGAAGATTGTGAAAAAAATACTAACAATAATGCTCTACTAAGAATAAATTTAAAGATGCAAACAGTGAGTCTGACTTTTTGGGTCAGGGTTTTGTGACTAAAATTAAATCCAAGGTGCTGGGGGGAATAATAACTTTAAATAATGCTTAAATTTAAACAAATTTCTTTTCTAAATAAAAAGAAAGGAGATAAAAAAAAGCCCAAACACTTATGTTCTGGCCTGGACTGCAGTTACCTATTTCATAAATTGCCATAGACAAAAATATAAAGATTGAGGTAATTTCCTCATATTCAACTGGTTTTCCAGGCTGTGCTGTATAACACATCAATAGTACTTTACAGCTGTTTAGCTTAGATCCCTTACGAAGGGAATAAAATGAAAATGAAAGAAAAAAAGAAATGAAAAATAATAACCACAAAAGAAGAGTATTTTTAGAAGATATACATCAAATTTCAATGGTGCAACATCTACAAAAATACACGTTCATTTACTGCCTTTGGGATATTCAGTGAGGGTGTGAATTGGTGGTAGATACATGCCCATCTGGTTGCACAAGGATCAGTTCTTCTCAAAAAGGATTGGCAACCAAACCACAGTTCAAAGAGGTGAGTGCAGAGATTTTTACAAGTCAGATTTCACATGTTTTAGGAACTATTTTGGGTAACAGTAAATGATAGCAACCTGTCTGTGGAAATCAATGCTGACCCCCCTGATAACCTGAATAACAATTGAATAAATCCAATTTAAAGTACTGCAGAAAATCAAAGATGAAAATAAAAAGTCATTTGTAACAATCTGAGCTGTAAACATGGTGAGGAAATAAACCAGAAGTCTCACAGTTTCCTCACAGATGTGTAATCGAAGATTGCTACTCACACCTTCACAGCCACTTACTTTTTGCCCTACTCACCCGTTCACACAGGTAGGTACCTACAGTGGGTGAATGAAGTCCTCTACAACAGTTCTACTTCAACATACAGAGGACAAACAAGTTTGTACTACATTCAAACTGCATGTCATAATGTCCTTCTGCATGTCATAATGTCTGTGTTGAAACCAGATTTTCCTTGTGATGAATAGCATCCGATGTGAAGGAGACCAATTTCTCTGACTCAGTAGATTAAAATCTGAGGTCCAGCAATGCCAGTTTTTCATTAGGCTTCCTAGATGGAGATAGGAGGACTACATATTTTTTCAAACCTATGGTCAAGGTCCCCTCTATTGCAAGGGTATTGAGGTTTCATTTTATGTATGCAACATCATCAGGCATAAAGTGAATGCCAGATAAGTGTGATTCCTATTTTAATAAAAGCGTTTGGGGCACAAAATGAAATATTTTTTTCTGGCTGGGCATTTTCACATGAGGATGAGAAAAAGGAAACAGAGCATGTGTAAACCAAAGTAAAACTCATTAAGCATTTGATATATGTAATGTTATTTCAAGAACTTGGTTGGTTTCTTTGGGTTTTATTTCTTTATATTTTCCATCCTTTTTAGCTTATGGTGGGATTGCTCCACTTTTCTTAATAAAACCTCACAAGATGATATTAGTCTATGCTCTATACTGAAAGTGATGCATAATGTTCTTCAAAAGTAAATGTATTCACCAGACCAAGCAAGCAAAGATTTTTTCAAGCCTTCACTCCTACCCACTTAGCTTATCCAGTCCTCTTCCATGTCAGTTGTTTACTATGGCCTTCTGTTTAATATGCCTTGAGCATTTCATAGAATCCTATAATTGTAGAATAAATTAGATTGGAAGAGATATTAAAAGATCACCTACTTTCCAATGCTCCTGACATGGGCAGGAACAGCTTTCACTAGACCAAGTTTCTCAAAGTTCTGTCCACCCTGGACTTGAATACTTCCACAGATGGGATATCCATAATTTCTTCAGGCAACCTGTTCCCATGCCTCACCACTCTCATCATTAAAAAAATCTTTTTTGTGTCCAATCTATACCTACCCTCTTTCTGTTTAAAACTATTCCCCTTGTGGTGTTCTTCAATGTCCCTCTCTTGCTAAGTCTTCTTTATACTGTGAAATGATCTACGGTCTTCTCCAGGCAGAACAACCCCAACTGTCTCATTCTAACTTTACAGGAGTGATGTTCCAGCCCTCTGACAATTTTCATAGTCCTCCTTTGGAACACTATCTGGTACTGGGGACCCCAGAGCTGGATGCAGTATTCCATGTGGCATCTCACAAGAATGGAGTAGGCCTTCATCTTGCCCATCATGCTTCTTTTGATGCAGCCCAGGAAAGGATTGGCTTTCTAGGTTGCAAGAGCTCACTGCTGTCTCATGTTCAATTTTTCATCCACTGATGTCCCTAAGTATTTTTCTGTTTGGCTGCTCTCAATTTGTCCATCCACCAAACTGTATTGACCTTGAGGATTGGCCCAACACAGCTGTAGGATCTTGCACTTAGCCTTGTTTAAGTGAGTGAGGGCCACCAGTCAAGGCCATCAGGTTCTTCTTGGAATCTCTTCCCTGAAGCATATTTGACCACTCAGCTTGGTATCAGCCACAAACTTGCAGAGGGTGCACTCAATCCCACTGCATCTAAATAGATTACAGGCCCCAGAGGGACAGCACATGCCACTGCTTTCCACTTGGACATTTGGTTCCTGACCGTAAAACTTTAGACATGTCCATCCAGCTAATTCCTTATCCATTCAACAGTTCATCCGCCAAACACATATCTCTCCAATGTAGCATCAAGGATGTTATGTGGGACCATTCCAAAGGCCTTACAGAAGTTCAGGTAGATGGGATTTGTAGATCTTGTGTTGTCCGCTGATGCAGACACTCTGTCACAAAAGGTTACTAGATTAATCAGGCATGATTTGTATTGGTTAAGCCATGTTGGCTGTCTCAAATCATCTCCCTCTCTTCCAAATGCCTTGAAATAACTTCCAAGAGGATGAGTTCCATTATTTTACCAGGTGCAAAAGTGAAAATGGTTGGTTAGTGGTTCACAGGGTACTCCTTTTTCACCCTGCTTAAAAACGGGTGTGCTCTTTCCCTTTTTCCAGGCACTGGGATTTTGCCTGATGGCCATGACTTTTCAAATTTCATGGAGAGTGGAAACTACACCAGTTAATTCCCTCAGGACCCTAGGAGGCATCTGTTTGTGTCAAGTTCCTCAGGTGCTTTTGAATCTGATCTTAACTTATGATGAGTGGGATTTTTTTCCCCTCATCCTTGCCTTGAGTTTCAATGACTTGAGAAATTTACACTCTTAGAAATCTGTATTTTTCCAGAATCAGAATACATCTCTTCTTGTCAAATACATAGACTACTTCACCTTATTTTAATCTAACAGTGATTTAACAAAGGTTATGAGGAATTATATATTTTTCCCCAAGGACAATTAAAACAGAGCAATATGGAAAATTAAGAATTTTACTTATGCTATTCTTCAGATACTTCACAGAAGCCTTGGCTTCCTCAAAATATTTTAGGAAGCTACCAGGAGAAAAGCTTGAATGAAAGAAAGCTTAAATTAAGAAGAGCATAAAGGTTGCAGAAATAGCTAAAACTGGAGGTACAGCTGAATGTACTACAGATATATCTACTTAGAAACTAGGAGGAGAGCTACTAGGTATAGGCACACAATCCTATATGAAATTTAATAACACAGAGTATGTAACAATAAAAAGAAATAAGTGTGGAAACCTGTGTCTAGCACTCTAACAAGTGAGAATATGAAAGTTAAGAACAAAATTAAAAGTGACAGCCAAATTTTTCAAGTTGGGTCAAGAATTTAGAATTTTTTGGTATATAAAAAATTATTTCTAATTTTGAGGGGTATGTGATTTCAGGATTCTGTTCAAGGGCATTCTCCACCATTTTAAGGACATCCTCTATTACTATTAAAACAAATTTTTCAGGCTACTCTGGAATATTTTTTCTAAGGTAACCAATCCTTTTGTCCTTGATTATATGTTGCTCTGAGATTATGCTCCCATTAAAAAAAAAACAAAACAAAACAAAACAAAAAAAAAAAAAAAGCTGCTTATTAACTTTAAAAATATAATTCCCAAATGAGTGCGTTAGCCTTTTTTTCTGAGGAGGCAAAAATTTCATATTTGGAAAAAAAGAAAATGACCAACCTGTTATAGGATACAGCAAATCTATTGTAATGCTGTAATAACTGTTTATCCAACAGTGAAGAATCTCAATAAACTTACTTTAAATTACCCAAATTATATGGATAAGAAATACACGTTTCTTTCAAGATTAACTTTATTTCATGTCAATATTAACTTTATTATGCCTGCCATTATATCCAGTATCAGCTCCAAATCAAATATATCTTTTATTTCTATCTACTCGATATATGTTAGGAATATGGTGTATTCCTACTTTGTCAAAATAATATATAATTACTCATTTACTTCAAGGTGTCTCATGATTGTGACAATATTGTAAGAATTCAAGTCTTCCACATAGAGCTATAAAAATCAACCTTGCAAAAAAAAAAAAAAAAGTGAATTAAGAACTGAATCCAAACCCCAAATGTTTTGAAATATCAAAGGATATATAGAAACCATGTCAAAATCAGTTTAGAATCATGTGAATTACAAAACCTGGAGGTTTAGGTAAATGGAAGGAAACTGGGACCGTGGTTGTTTTGGTACTGAGTCATCCATACAGCTCAAACCATCTAGGTCCTAAATCCAGTTGCACAGTTATTCCCACTCCATTTAATGGAAAACCACAGGATCAAAGGGACTGTGACTTATTACTGCCTGCAACAAGTAATTCTTTAAGTTTTAGTCCTCACCATACCAGTATGTGGTTCTTGGCTTCATTAATACTGTGAATTTCTACACACAGATGTACACAATTTTTTGGTTACCCAAGGGGCTGGTTTGTGCAGCAGGAGGAATCCTGCTACAGTCAAGAAGTACTTCCAGAGCTGCTCTGTGGAGGCTTTCAAGACTGTATTAGCTTCATGGGGTTTAGGGTGAATTTTTTTCTGTATCATTATTACATGAGGTGCCATGGATGTTGATATTGTACTTTCCAGTAGAACATAATTTGGGGAAAAAAGTACCTATAGGAAAGTAGTTATGAATTTTTCACCTTCAGCCAGAGCACTAAGTTCAGCAAAACCACCAATCTATCCTGCCTTTGAACTTGTATAGTATTTTATTAAAGCAAAGATGGATATGAAACAAATGTTCCATACGGTCTGAAAAGTGTCTTTCTTTCTAATGCTTAGTATTTAGAAACTTGAAATTTAATTTCTCTGCCAGGTACTGTATTGTATGCAATTGAATCAAAGACCTAGAGCTAAACAACCTCTACTCTTGTTTTCTGGAAATCAAAATTCCCATTTAGATGTTTATATTCTGTCTTCTTTATAATTCAGACCTTATTTCACTTCTTAAGAGATGTCCCTGAAGTATCAAATTTTAAAACAGAATAATTAAATTTCTACTCTAAGAAGAATGCATTAATCTATCCATCATAACTACAATGAATTAAATAAACAAATAAATATAATACAAATTTAGGCTTGCACTGCCTAGCTGACACCTACTATCATCTCTGGGTCAGATAAACATGATCTATAGAATGTGATGAAAAAAGAAAGTTCTTCATTTAATATAAACACACCCAGAAAACTGTTTAAGTTGTCAGAAGAAATGCAAACATTCTCCATATTTGTAAAAATTCCATATTTTTGCAATAATTTATGCCCCAAGATTTAGACACTGTATTCAACACTGAAGGGAAAATATATGTAAGAATACTAAATGTAATTTCTCTCTTTATGTAAGGTATTCCTTCTCCAAATGCCCAAGGATAGAATTAAAATGAAAAGAAGACTAAGCAATATTTCTGATATTGGGGGTGGTAGTGGTGGTGAGTTAATTCCTTTCTATTTCTCATTTTCTTTTCTCTTGCCCTCCTTGTATTAATGCACACTCTCATACTTTTTTTCCATAAAGCAGTTTAAATGCAGCATATGTGATGATGGTTTAATTTCTTTTTGTGGCTGAGATCTGCTTCCTTCCTGCAAGTGCCTTTTCAGGCTGGTGGGCACAGTCCCATTTCTCTTCGTCTTCTTTTGCCACCATGTATGACATATTTCCAGTTTCAACTTAATGGTCACAGAAAAGGAGAGCCTGGGAACAAGAATGAAATAGTCAAGAAGGCAGATAAATTTGCTTCCTTCATATTCTTTTTCTTCTCCAAGTCTCTGTTGCAATACATTTCACCTCATCCATCACATCCAGGGACTTCATGACTCATTACCTCCTTTTTCCAAAAGGTGATTCTCCAGGGATATGGCTGCTCAGGACACCTGGCCCAGAGAAAAGGAAGGAAGAGTCAGATGTTCCACCCATCATGAGGCGCAGGATTTCCAAATCCCAATATTTTGCTTTGCACTCACAACCTTTCTTTAAATTTGAATACTTTTTTAATAATTGGAGAAAAAAAAAAGTATCTATTTCTATCTATTTTTGAATGGTGCAGTGATACCAGGATCATTAATTTCTGTTACTACCATTATCCTGTTTCTTGAAATAGTTGGCTATTTGCTTCATTACAGTAAGCCTGAATAGTCACTGATACTGAGTTCATCAAAAGCCAGAAGTGAGATTTGTAATTCAATGTTTCAAATCGTTTCAAATCTTGACAGCATATTCTCTTTGCTTGCTCTGATTTTTATTTCCATAGCAGAAATTCCTATAGAATCAAACAGTAAATGTAAGACAAACAATAAATGTAGGAAAAGAACTTTGCAGAGGTTTGTTGTTGATACTGAATGTTTATAAACAGTGTTGCTTCACTCCAAAAAAACACCAGCTATTAAGAAAAGTCCACCCATGTATGATGACAGAAGGCAGTTCAGGGACCCCCTCATGAATGACATATTGACTGCTTGAAGCTCAGGTCCTGTGTTCAATGTATTGGTTTCTTTTTTCCCATTTAAATATTCTTTAAAACAATGAAATGTGAGGAAAAGAATTAATGAAAATTCTGCATGCATTTCTCTGCCTAATTTCATCTGGCTTTTCTTCAGGATATTACCTGTATCAAGCAGCTTCAATAGTATTTCTTAATAACCTCAGAGCTTCCAAAAACTAATTGATTTTCTTTACTAGCCACCAGGTGGCAATCACAAACTTCCACGGACTAAGCCTGCTCCATCAACTCTTCTGAAGCAGCTACTGCAGACAGAGAATATGCTGCAAACAGAAAGCAGAAACAGGTATCTCCATGGTGACTATGATACTATGCTTGTTGTTTGTCATGGATGAAACTAGATGAAACCACATTTGTTCTTCTGAATTACGTTTTTCTTCTCATTAAGTCCTGAGCAGATAACCTTGAAAAAAAAATGTGTTCTTCTGAAAGATGTACTTTGTCTCTCAAACAGCCTGATATCTTATTATCTATGTGGCATTTTCAGCCTTCTAGACAGTGACCATAATGAATGTTACTGAAGAAAATTTATATGGAGTTTTAAGTTGCCTTTTCTACCCAAGTAAAATGTAATAATAATTTGGCTTAAGTACTTGTTTTTCTCCCTCTCTTATATCAGGGCTTTGAGTGAGATATGCAAAGCTATGGCAGGCAGAGAAAGAGAATCTGCATTTTCCCTCTCTATATGATTAATCTTTTAAAGGACAGAGAGCTGTTTAACAGAATCTTGATTTTCAATGCCATTGTCATACTCTGAAACCTGAAGATGGAAAGCTCTGGTCTGCATGTGTGTTTTATTTTGAACATTCCTGTTGAGAGAGATATAGCTAGACATCAGCAGATTTTTTTTTTTCAAAAGTGTTTTAAGATCTTAAACCCCATTGACATTTGATTTTCATTTTGTTTTTATTCCAAGTATCTTACTCCTAGATCTTTACCGGTAGGTCTTTCAGTCTTAGCTCCTATATCTTTGGATTCACTTGAAATTGTTTTCTACTTAGTTGCATTACTGCTAACTGAACAATAAAACAGCAAAACAAAGATGTAAAGAATACATTGGTTCTCCATAATCTGATAGCAATCATGTATTTTGATTAGGCTACACTTTGTTTTGCTTTTAAAAAGATGGCATAAAATAAAAAAGAAAGAAAAGTTATGAAAATAACTGTAAGAATATCTGGACACGGTAAGAGTATCTGGACACGGTAAGAATATCTCAAAAAGTTAAATAATTAAAAATAAAAATAAAAGTCACAGAAAGTGCAGTTTAAGAACTGTTGAAAGCCCTAACTTGTTGGAGGGAAAAAAAATCCACCCTCCAATAGGCCTGAAGAACATCCGATTAAGAGCAAGGAAGTAAAAGACTTTTTTACTCAGCCTCCTGCTTTCTGATGAAAGTTACTTACACAAACAGCAGTGTTAAGAGGACATGAAAAAACAGTAATAATTAGAAAGCTTCAATCAACTTGAGGTAGCTTAAAGATATGAGAGAACCTTACAGAGTAATACTGTCTTTGCCTTTATTATTTACCATTTTCTATTTTAAGTGTTCTTCAACATTTTCCTGGAGCATTTGTTAGGTATAAGGTAGGAAACTGGCAGTCCAGGTGTGTGATTTCCAACACACAGGCTGTTTTGTGTGTTTTTCTCGTTTCTGAGCAAACCCAAATTTCCAAAGTCAAGTACATTTCCATTTCAGTATTAAATTTCCCTCTGTCATTCAAAGACAAGCCAAATTTCAATTCTTATAGTCAAATCAAGAAGAAAAACAGAAGTTTAATATTACTACTTGTAAAGAAAAATCAGGTAATTTCTTATTTTAGAATGAGAGAGACTATCTCCATGCAGTCACCATAAAAAATACAAGGACTCTCTAATTCGTAGACCTGAGGTATTTTTCCCTGTTGATAACTTGTGGTTCTCTGTAGGAGCAGTTAGATGGCAGTGCTGTTACACTATTCAAAGCAACCACTCATTTCTGGTTTTGTCAGAAACCATCACTTCAATCCAACATTACAAAGTCAAAGCATAATTACCACTAATGCTCCCCCTCTCTTGAGCAATGCCATCAGGGTATATCTTGCAAATGAATGGAAACTGTTAATTATAATTATATTAGACATCCATATTGTACGTTTCAGCAGTGCCGGTGTCGTCTTTGGATCTTTGTTTATCATTACACAGGAGATATTAAAGTAAAAGGATGGAGACCACAGTGACAACACTCCTTTATAGTACGAAAATTATGCATCCTATTTCATTAACAGCTCAGCCCAATAATTTGAAAGTGCTTGTAATTGGATTATTCTGTGCCCATATTTTACACATATGTCATTAAAAAAGAAGTAAATGCTTAATTAATCTTTTTTTTTTTTTAGGTTGTTTGCAATCTAATTAAGATGTTTGCTTTCACTGACAAAGCAATATTTCATATTTATTTTGCCTTGAAACATATATCTTCATTTTCAACCCAACCTCCAGGGAACTATTTCAAGTAGATCTATAATATGTGTACAGTACAAAATCCTGTCTGTGAAGAAACTGGGGAATAGCATGTTCTTTCTTAGCTCTTCATCCTTTCTTCTTCACACCAATTTTCCCAACTCTGTTTTCCTTTTCACAAAAACCCTAGCTTGTTCTTAGCTTCCTGACCTTTCCAGAAAAGACCTGTCATCTTTCTCTTAGCATTGTATTTAGCCAATCTTCCACAATCTGTCTGGTGCACCTCCTTGACATTTTTCAGCTATGCTGAATTCTGACTGCTGCACTGACTCTGCAGGTGTGTTACTTTCTTCGAACTTCTGCTGTGTCTTCCTAGAACTTACCTGAAATCAGAAAAGTATCCCTTTAAGCACCCACAAACACTTTCATCTGTACTACTTTAAGTTTGACTAAATTACTGCAATGCCACCCTCTGCAGTGGTGATGCAACTGTACTGCTGTAGAAGACCTCCTGCTGGCTGTAAATGTACATCTTTTCCAGCTATAGCAGGGCTAAGTAAGCTGTTAAAGCCTGCAGTAGATCCTTTCTTGGGTCTTAGCAAACATCTCTACCAGTGTTTGCTCCCTCTGAAAGTCAGCTTCCACAGTTCTAAAAAGTTCCATTCAAAATGAGCCAAATCTGCGATGAATTACTCATCATTTTGAACTGATTAAACCATTAAGCATGCAACTTTTCCCTAATCAGACCAGGATAATAAACAGGAAAAGAGCTATCTCACAAAAGTGCAAAATACAGGTTCCAGGACAGCTTTTCCTCAGTGTAACCAACAGAGGGTTGTTCAAATAGCCTTTTTCTGTCCTAAATCATGCTGCTAAAAAGTTGGCTGCTTGTACCCATTGCAGTAGACCATTTAGGCACCACACAAATATTTCTCCTTGAAAGGAAATTCTTGGCTATCTTTCTTTTAGGCAAAACAGTTTACTTTTCTTTTTTCTTTTTTTTTTCCTAGTACGACTTTCCAATTCCCCTCAAACCAAAGCTGTTCTTCTAGAAGGATTTCTGCCATGTAGCTGTTGTAGTTTGTGTTGGTTTAGTTAGGGATTTTAATAAATGTTAGTTAGGTTGGTTCTCTGTACCCGTTTTTCCCCCTCACAATGGTCTGCTCCAAGCTGTCTACCACGGGAGCTCTTACATGTCAATCTTGTAACCACTCCCTGCTTCTTCACAGAAAGTTCTGTGTCAATCACCCCACCTTTGCATTCCCATTTGTCCCAGAACACTGTACCCACCTCTGTAATGTTCCCATAGAACACTGTACCCACCTCTGTTATGTTCCCATAGCTTGTAATCTTCTATGTCACTCCCCTGTTGTCTGTCCTAATTGGGCGAGGGGGTTTTCCACCCCGTCCGCCTGCCCCCTATTTAACCCAATGCTTTCTCTGTCCCAGCACCATTTTGCCCTGCATTGGCGCTGGGAACGGCCGCTCCGACCACTGCTGCAGCCACGCAGGAAATAAAAGTTCTCAGGCTCGCAGGCAAAGTGTGCCTTCTCTCTCCCTTCGTTTCCTCTCAGCGTGAAGCTACCAAAGCTGCGAACTCATGCCGGAGCGCTCAGCACTAGCAGGGAGGCAAACGCCATCGCCCTGGAGCGCCTGTCCACGTGGCAGCCACAGTCTCTGCAAGGGCAGCTCTAGCCGGGCATTCCTGCTGCCTGAGGCCGTGGCAGGTGAAAAGCCGAATGTGGCCAGTAGCCTGGGAGCTCCAGGAGCAAGGCAAGCTGAGGTACTCAGGGCTGCTGGGGACTGTGTGTACAGCACAGGACCGCTGAAGGCAGAGTTCCTTGGACTCCCTAAGTTAGCAGCATTGCAGGAGCTTGCTATGGGGAGTGCCCATGGAGGAAGGAATCAGGAAGCTGGCTGTTAATGAAACAGACTTTTCCTAAGAAACCTTCCTGGATTCAGCTGGGAAATTAGAAGAATTTGACATGGTGAAATATTTGAAATGTTGTTAAATGTGCATTTCCCAGTAGAAGGTTCCCAGACAGCTGTCATAATTTCAGTACAAAAGAGATAAATACACAACTGAAGACATCATAACCATTCTATTCTCTTCTTTGCATTAATGCCTCAGAAATTAATTTGCAATAAAATCCTTTGAGTTTATTCACTTTATCTGAACTCATAGATAATTCTTTTTATATTTTGCCAGTCTTCAGATAGAAGTCATCTTCAGGAAGAAGTGATAGAGATTCTGCATGAATATATGATGAATATATCCTCATTCATCTGCAACACCCAGGCAGAGTGGCTGTTATATATCTATTCTCCACATAAACAATTACTCATAAGCAATTATTAGATCAATGTTGACATTACTAGATATTCTGAGTCAGCTCCCATGTCCTTGCTATGTCTCAGGGAGATTTATATGTAGATCTTCATATGTGCAACTCTCGAGAAAACAAATTATGAAATGGAAATGACAATGGCATATTTATGACTGATCATTATGGAAGATCTTACTCCAGCATCTTTGAGGTTGGTATCATGGCCTGACATTGTCATCTAAAGTTTCTTAGGGAGAGGACTAAAAACTTTTTGAGTGACACATCACCCTAAAGTTCTCATGGTAGGAACATCTAAGAGAAGTAAAGCCAACTAAGCCTAAGAATGCTTCCTACTCTTTGATGAATATAAACAAATCTTAAGAAAATAGGTCAAACCTGGATATAAAAGTTTGGGAGACCTAAAGTTAGTTGAATTATACCCTAATCTGTAATCCCCATATAGACAATCACACAAAAATATTTTCTTCAATTTACTATTATATTATCAAATATAATGTTGGTATTGATCTCTTTGATCTCAATGTAACCTCTTTATCCAAAGCTGGTCATATGATGTCCCATGAACATATAATAATGCAATGCCATTTCACACTTCTCATTTAAAGTCGAGTTTCCATTCAAAGGTTTTTGTTCTCTTATTTAAAGCTCTCCAGAGAAGAGTGACCCAAAACCTTTACATTTATTTAGGGCAACCATTCTTCACGAAAATGAAGAATGAACATGAAAATCTGTCAGTAAAGAGACAATTGAAAATAAAAAAAAATCACACTGAATTCTCCATATGAGAGATACCACATATGTACAGTAACTTGGTGGCCAGTTAAGAAGGTTGTTGGAGCGCCCAGTCAATCCCACAGGACTTCAGGACAGCTTTGCTATCATTTTTTCTCACTCTCTATGGTATGTATGCATATACCACAAATCTGTATTTGAAAGTCAAGGAAAGTAGATCTAGCTAGTTGTAATTCATTTCAGTACACACAAGTCTCGGGTTTTTATTAGTTTCAGTAATATCACACATTGAAAAATAGACATTCAGAATTTTAATTTATTTTTACACAAAAAAAAATTAAAATAACCTATATCTCTCTTCAGGTGTATAGAAACCAGAGAGACAATAATTAATGATATGTCTGTTAAAATCTTGTGAACTTTTCTAACTGTACTGTTCTTAAAGTTGGATAAACAGAGAAAGAGAAACAAAGAAACAGAGAGAGAAAGAACAAACATACAGTATTATATTTTTTTAGAAGAAAATAACACTGGAAAATGTAAAATAATGGACAAACACCACTCCAAGGTGGTGGTGAATGTCCATTCACCATGGTGCTTCCTGTCCTCAAAGCACAGGAAGCCATATACAGACACACTGCAAACAAAAAAAAAAAAATAGGAATTTGTTTAGATTAGCTCTGTATTCAAGTCAAATTATTTTTCTAACCTAATCCAACAGAAAAAAAAGGATTCCATTTAAAGATGTATGGAAAGCAGATGCAAGGCCATTAGAGATCTTGAAACTGAGATGAATTTGGAGTGATTATTAGATATTTTGCATTTATTATTTTCCTTACCACATTATTTTGTTTCATGCAAGTCATCCATAATTTTTATATGGGAAAATATAGGTTTTAATGAATTTTTTTCATTTAGCAATTAATGTTTGAAAGACAGAATAATAAAGCAGAAAACCACATGTTATTTTCTTTATTCAAAATTTTCTCACTATTTCCTAATTTTATTTTAGGCCCTAGTTACTCCCATATAAGGCTACTGCAAGTCTATTGCATAGAGATATTTCACTCTGTCAAAATAAGAGCATAAACTCAAAGAGGGCATAGTTTTAAGATACACCAGAGTTCACAACTGGGAAGCTAATATTGGGTCCTACTATGGAAGCCATATGTGAATACTATTATGATGCATGTAAGGACACAGATCTACTAGGGGTGGACCAGCATGCCTTGGTCCTACTTTAGCTCTCATCCAGCCTACTGATCCCAATATTACAGAGGGGATCCAATGAAAAACACACTGAAATACCCCCCTTTCTCCCACAAATGATATCTTTTTTTCATCATATCATTTAGTCAGGTCAGTGCAACCCAGCTTTACATGAATGACAAAACTCTGCTAAGTCACATGTTTTCACTAGTCAGGCACTTTTTCTAGTCAGGCTAGTAAAAGGCAGGACTCCAACTTAGGATAATGCAACTACTACATTTTCTGAGTGGATCTTGTCTTGTATAGTTAATAAACAAAACAAGTCTTACAGACTTAGTCTTACAGACAAGAAAGCCAAATAAATTTGGTCATGAAAGATTTCAAATATCCTTGGAGACTGGTTGTGATTAGGCAACTCAAGGGTTCATGTGTGTATCTGTGTTTAATTAGCAGGCTACACCACAGTTTAAAAGTCCTCTGCAAGTAGATCCTGTCATGACTGTAAACAAGGGCAAGAATGAATATGCCTAACACTTTTAATAAAACTGCTGTCTCTCCTCGTTTCAAACTTAGTCTTTTAATGTGGGAGTCTCCCATTCCTCTCAGTTTCTAATTTGCCCATGACTGCTACTGTTGATCAGCCTCTCTAGTCTAGATTACCTCTGCTGCTACAAGACATCTCAAGAAACCCTTTTCTCTACTGCCTCGTGTGTTTGTATTAAACACTGTAATGAGGCGTATTGTAGTAAACAATATAACCATAATATAATTGGGGATGAAGAAGGGAGAAAACCTTGCTTTAGAGTTCCTACATTTAAACAGATATAGCTTTTTATATTTTTATCTTTTTTTTTAATCACTTCATTGAATTTCTAGGGCTTTCCTCTCTTCATCTGACCAGCTGGGTAATTTAATTTAGTGGTGATGGGAAAAAAAGGTCCAATTGGGGGCTGCTTTGTTTACTTGATTGTATTTTTCAATGCAAAATGAAACTAACTCACTGAAGAGCTCTGGGAGAGAGGGTAGGGCAAGCAGAATGCAGAACTTTAAAAGCTACCTTTATTTTGTTCATTCTTCCACTTCAGATATTAAGTAGCTCTCAGTTGTCTGTCTCAGTTTATCTGTCAAGATAAAATAAAACTGACAAGGTGGCAGAGTGAGAGAAATAAGGCTGTACATATGTGAAGAAGACAGAGTAACCAAAAAGTGAATTCAGAATTGACAAAAATGATCATGGAATAAAAAAAGACTTCTTCCCTTAAAATATAAGCTAAAAAGAAAAATAAAAAAGCACCTCACAAATGCATTGCACTTTTCAAGATTCTGTTTAATAAAACACTTTCAACACATTCAAGAGTGAATGATTCTACAAAACCTCTTGTATTGCTAGTAGTAACTGATTTCAGGATTTGAAGTGAAGGTCTTTATGGAATCTACAATAATGAAAAAAAAATGAAAAGGTCTAAAGTAAAAGGTCAAATACAATTCTCAAAATATATTTTTTTAAACTATCAGACAAAAAAAGTGGGCCATCTAGTAAAATAAGGGTAAGGCCATGTCCATTACAGCATTAAGGTATAGGCAGAGACAGCAGATCAGGGTACAAGTAACAGCCACTGTATGATAGCTTGATTTGGTGCCCAAGACAGGGACACGTGTTTGTGACCAGCTAAAAGCAGCTGATGTCAGAGGGTGAGGAGTGGTGAAAACTGACTGCCAAACTTAGCCTCTTTCTTAAACTGTAAAGTCAGCCAACTCATCCTGCCAAGCTCTGAGCCAAGAGGCTCTCAGGAAGGAGGGTTGAAGCCTCTGCACCTATAAGGTGCCTGGCAGTTAAAGTGGAACAGATTAACTCCTTATGAAAATGTAATGCCTAATAGAAATATACTTGGTCATGCAACAGAGGTATGAAACAAGCAAGGGTGTGTGCTAAACAGTGTTGTAGCAAAGGCTGCTTAAACTAAACCCTACAACACAGAGCTTCTTAGATGGAATAGGATGGCACGTAGGAAATGTGACAAAAGACTGGCATCACAAATGTGTAGGAAAGGATGTTTTCCCTTTGCTTGATTACCATGCATCAAACTTTTTCACTGCTTTTAGGCAAGGAAAGTTTTCATTTGCTTCCTAACTTCCCTAGGCCTGTGTCTACTCTTCTGAGATCAAGCAACTGGAAGTGACTGTCCCATCTTGCAAAATGAGCTCAAAAAAGCAAGGCAGTAACATTGATTTCTGGAAGGAATGTCAGGCCCAATTCTCCATCTGTCTTGAAAATTCCTTTAGCAACAAATTACCAGAAATGGACTAGACATACAAAGGGAACGTCACTACATAATTACCTTGTTGTTTTCTGCTCTTGGTGACAGCCAGAGCCTGAATTCTGACTTTCCTGAAATTTTGGTCTGATTCAAGACATCTGTCCTTGTACATTTATATGGTAGCTCAAGTCTCAAGATAATATGGCACGTTAAGCCTAAGAATATTCCCAATAACTTCAGAAACATCTGTACTACTGCATTAATATTGTGCTTTTTAACTGCTCTGGTTGAGTCAGGCAGTTAAATGTTCCAGCTCTAGAGTTATTGTGTATGGGAATATGGAATTATAAAACTCTATTCCTTGAAAACTGGAAAGATAGTTCCTGGGAGAAATTGTCCAAACAGTTGGAGATTTGGTTAGGAAAGTTAAATCACTGACAGAAATAAATCTGACCAAGGACATCGAGGGTAACAAAAAAATGTTTCTTTATGCATCAATATGCATCAGAAATAAATAAAAAAAAAAAAGAATAGGAAAAAATGTGGGTCCTCTCTGGAAGATTATGGGAGATCTGTTTTCCCAGGACATGGATAAGGCTGAGGTACTTAATGACTTTTTTTTTTTCAGTCTTCACCAGCAACTGCTTCAGTCACACTACCCAGGCTGCAGAAGGTAAAAGCAGGAACTGGGAGAATGAAGAACTGCCCGCTATAAGAGATGGTGTTCAAGGACATCTAAGGAACCTGAAGGTGCGCAAGTCCATGGGACCTGACAAGATATACCCAGGAGTCCTGAGGGAAATGGCCAATGGAATGGCTAAGTCACTATCCATCATATTTCAGAAGTCATGGCAGTCTAGTGAGGTTCATACTCTCTGTAAAATGGGAAGTATAACTCCCATATTTAAACAGGGAAATAAGACCCAGGGAAATAAAGGGCAGTCAGTCTCACCTTAGTTCCTGGCAGGATCATGGAGCAAATCCTCCTGGAAATTATGATAAGGCACATAGAAAATGATGAGGTGATTGGTGACAACAAAATGGCTTCATTAAGGGCAAATCATGCCTCACAAAGTTGCTGGCCTTCTACAATGGGTTTATATCAGTGGTGGACAAGGGGCATCTACCTGGATTTGTACCAAGTGTTTCACACTGTCCCACACAACATCCTTTTCTCTGTACTGGAGAGACATGGATTTGATGGCTGGACCAGTTGGTGGGAAAAAAATTGGCTGGATGGTCAAGCTCAAAGTGTTGCAGCCAAGAGCATAATAACCAAGTGTAAAGTAATCATGAGCAGGGTCAATACTGGAAGCATCACTTTTTAACAACTTTGTTGGTGATACAGACTGTGGGATTGAGTGCACCCTCAGCAAGTTTGCTCATGACACCAAGCTATTCCATGAGGTTGTCATACTGGAGGGAAGGGATGCCTTCCAGAGGGGCCTTGACAGGCTTGAGATCTGTCTGTGTGAAACTCATGAAGTTCAACAAGGCTGAGTACAAGGTCCTGCACCTGAGCTGGGGCAATGCCAAGCACCAATAGAGGCTGGGAAGAGAATGATCAAGATGAACCCTAGGAATAAAGACTGGGGAGTGTTTCTGGATGGAAACCTCAATGTGACTCATCAATGTGACTCATCAATGTGCACTTGCAGCCTGGCTACATCAAAAGTGACATAACCAGGGAGGTGATTCTGCACCTCTACTCTGTCCTTGTGAAACACCACCTGGAATACTTCATCCAGCTCTGGGGGCCCCAAAGAAGAAAGACATGGACCTATTGGAACGAGTCCAAAGGAGTCCCACTAAGTTAATCAGAGTACTGGAACACCTCTCATCTCCCAGTAAGACAGGCTGAGGGGTGGGGCTTGTTCAGCCTGGAGAAGAGAAAGCTCCATGGAGCCCTGTAGCACCTTCCAGTACCTAAAAGGATCTTACAAGAAGGCTGGAGAGGAACCTTTTACAGTGGCATGTAGTGAAAAGACAATGGGAAAATGCCCTTAAACTGAAGGAGGATGGGTTTAGATTAGGGGTAAAGAAGAAATTTTTTACTGTGAGGGTGGTGAGGCACAGGAACAAGGTATCCAGAAAAGCTGTGCATTCTCCATCCCTTCAGGTATTCAGGACCAGACTGGATGGGGCTCTGAATGAGCTGGTCTAGTGAAAGGTGTCCCTTGACGATTGCAGGTGATTTTGAGCTAGGTGATTTATAAGGTCGCTTCTGGCCCAAACCAGTCTATGATTCTATGATTCTATAATATCACATATATTTATAATATCACATGTATTTATAATAATTTTTTTTGGAATCTTAAGCAGTTGTTCTTTGTTGTTTGTTGTTTGTTTGTTTGTTTGTTTATGTGTTTGATATCAATCCCTTTATAGTGGAGAAATGTTGTTGCTTACCAGTTAAGTTCTGTAATCTTGAAAGATGCAAATATCACTGATCCACACTGAGGATAAGTATTCAGTCACAGTCATTGTTTGCCTGAAGAGGCATATTTTATTTCTCTGCTGTATATAAAGGAAAGAATTCTTCCAGAAGAAAGAAGGAGAATAAATACAAATTTTACAGTACTAAAATTTGTATAAAAAAACTCCAGAAAGAACCTCCAGAATTTGCATTCTGTAAAGTATAAGGATAATGGGAAAGCAATAAAGCAATACACAAGATGAGTATTTTTTATGAACAGATATAAATACTGACTAACACATGCTACCTTTTGCATCCATGAGTAATGTACAATATCTAATTGAGCATTGTTTCTCATTTCACATGGATGCTGCAAAGTCCTTAGTTAGATTCATCAGGTTATGAGAAATTAAACACTTGAAAATAAATGCAGCAGATTCCCGTGCTCATTTCTTAACCTCTCATAAAATTAATTTAGATTCCAGATGAAGAATTCTCCATTAGTCATAAGAACTAATAGACTTATAAATTCATTAATTTTGGAGAAGCTTTCTTTTTCCCCTAGCAAGTTAATAAACACAGTTTTCAGTTAGCTTTCTGTCTTTCTTTAAGCAGATAGGAAAGAGTTGGTTCCATTACATTTTGTCTCAATTTAATCCCTCACTCTTACAAGAAGTGGAAAATGCAATTAAATGCAATTCTGAAACCTTTCCCTGGAGAGCTGTTTACAATATTGCCTGCATTAAGGAGTCCATGTGAGATGATGTATCTGCTCTTCCATATTCATGACAGTCTTAAGAAACTTCAAAAAATGTATATTTAGTTTTAGTTAAAGAACATGCACCCCACAAACAACAACAACAGAAAAAAATCCAAACCAAATAAAAACAGCTCCCTCACTTTTTAGTATAAAAGATGTTTATGAAAAAATTTTAATGTGGATTCCTCCCAGTTTTACAACCAGACCATTGTCAAATGTGCCTAAATTTTTGTTCTCATGCTGTTTTCTCCCTTACACAAACTAAAAAGTCTCTAAACGTCCAGATTATTTCAGCTGACTCCATACAAATTTCATATGCATGTAATTTTCCTATCTGTTTGTTCATTCTAAGCAACAAAAAGAAAGCTGATAGCTTTTACAATAGATGTGCCCTAAAAATGTTATCTCTTCATACCAAATGCCCCTAGATAAGCACAGTGGGATCTATCTTTATCCCCCTATATCTGTAGGCTTTTACACCCAAGGTCATCATATAAGCTCTTTTTTTAGTTAGTGGGGGGAAATAACCAGGGGTTTTTAATGATTGACCCATCTGACTTGTTCAAGACTTGCATCTTAGGGTGGGATGAGTTACAGCTATGTGTTGAACTGGTACTTTCCTAAGCTGTCCAATGCTTGCAATAGTGCAATTAAGTCTCCAAAATCACTAGCTTTTTTTTTTTTTTTTTAATCTTGGCCTTCTAATTGAAAACTGTCAGAAAACACATGTTTGGAATTCTAATGAGTTAAATATAAGATTCTCAAATAACTTTTGAAGCACAGAGGAAGTGAGAATGGTCACAATAATAAAAGATTACATGCAAGTAATAAGGTTAAAAAAAAAAAAAAAACACTCAACATGAAAGCATCACAAATGGTCTAATATACTGCTGTTAATTTGCTAGGAGAATCTTCAACCAAGGTTCTTAAAAAAGGAAAATCTCAGGATATTTTTTTTCCTAGGGTAAGAAGTGCTCTTACAGAATAGCAAGCAATCACTAAATAGGATACAAAGGACAGGAATGCACATTCAATATCCAGAACAATGGCATGTATAAGCAGCTTTAGTCCAAACCTGGCCTGGCATTCCTACAACTTGAAATAATCTTAAATATCCTGGGGAGAAAAAGGGGTGTAAAAGCTGCAGATAACTAAAAATAAATTAAACTTGGTTAAAAAATTTAAAGTGAGAAGTTCAAGAAGATTTCATAATATATGGTGAAATAGGTAGCAAAATAACACCTGAAACTCAGCATCAGTGAGCAGAAAGTGCCCTATGTGGCAAAATATGACTACAAAGACATCTGTGTGATGGCAAGCTCTAAATTTGGTATTACTTACTCAGAAAAGATTAACTGTGTCCCAGTATATCACTCCCAAAAATATTAACCTGGTAGTCAGGAGAAGAGACAAAATTTTAGAACATAAAGAATTATGAAGGAAGGAATTGGAAAAAACGTACAAGTTTTACTGTCATTATGCTATTGTATAAATCTATTTTAAGTCCCCATCTATGAATACTGCATAAAATTCTTGTTGCTGTCTCTCAGAGATTTAGAGAGAAATTGGAAAAGGTACAAAGAATGAAGACAACACATTGACAGAGGTTAGGAAGAGTATGGTTATGGAAGTATGGATGTCTTCTGGTTAGAAAAAAAACAATGCAGTCTTAGGGTATATACCAGTTAAATCAAGCATGACAAGGACAAACTGCTAAGAAATGACTATATACTGTTCCTCACCACACAAAACTGAAGAGCACCTACTGATGTCACTATACAGATATCACAAAAGAGAAACAATCTTTCACAGAGAGGACAGTTAGGCTGACGAAGATGGTGGAAGCTGTAGTTCGAGAGCTTACCAAGCAGGATTGAGTGTATTGGAAGAGGAGCCAAATCAATGGTCAACATTGAATTTTTGTCTTAGTTTCTGGTTTTAACTGGAAAGTATAAAAAATACACAAAGGAAAAGCATTTGCTCATTTCTTACACATTTTTCCCAAATACCTAAAACTGGCCATCATTGGAGACAAGATGCTGAGTTTCCCAGACTCAGGTCCTAGTGAGTATAAACCTTCTTGTGTCCTTAAAAAGAAATGTTTAGAAAGTGATGTCTAACAATAGTTAAGGCTAACAGTAAAGAACTGATGCATTATTTAGCAACTATCCTCTCAATCTCCTTACCCAAATGAAATGTCTACCTCATAATGGTTGGCTGGCTAGGGAAAATTCACTCCCAAAAATGAATTCTCATATGGTATGAATCAAAAATTTAATTCTCTACTGCGAGAGGATGTGTTTCTTGAAAAAGACATATTTACTCTGAAATGCTGGAGTCACATTCTCCACAAGATTTTTTTTTGTAGACTCTAAGTTTTTATGGCTGATATATTTCTTTGATGGAAAAAAAATTAAAAATTTATAATTGTTTGTGTTTTGCAGAGGAGGATTCTAGTTTTGGTGACAAAATCTGTAAGTTGAGTTGTTTAACAGTATAGTGACAACTTAGTTTTCTGGAGGTGTACTTGTACTTGTAAAACACAACCAAAGGGTGCAAAGCAGTGTGTTCCACTCCCTTCAACATAAGTTGAAATTAAATAATATGCATTTTTGAATTTGAATGAGTTCAAGTTGTAATCATGTGAGATCTTATACTGGCTTCCAGGAAGAGAAAGAGAGGTAGTAGTCATTCATTCCTTTTTTTTTTTTTTCCTCTGCAATATTTTTTTTTCTCTGCAATATGGGAATGCACATTCCTGTTCTCCCAGACATTTATTATCTGCTCTTATTTAGCCTTGATAGTTTTTTAGGTTAAGTTGCCAAGCAACTTGTATAGTCTACCTAATAGACGTCTATATGTTCCGGGTAATAAAAAGATATTTACTTCCTGTCTCTTACAAGAACTTGATAAAAGCCATTGAATTTATCTGAGGTCTTTCATATCATTTTGGAAGAATATGAAAGATTTTTTAAACAGTCTGAGAAAGTGAAGCTTCTGATCTAGTAGCAGGTAAGTATGAAATAAAGGAAAAATCATACTGTACATATTTTTTCCCTGAAGGGACCCATATGCACAAAATTTCTGCCTTGTAATAGCTGTGTAAAGTGCATTTTTGCTCTCTTTTCTGGCATATCATGTCCTTTGATCCATGAAATGTAACAGAGAATTTGGAAGACTGTTCAGTAGGAGAGTTTCTGTGAACCCTTAAGTGTGTTCTCAGGTTTTTCTGCTTTTCAGGCCAGACTTCCTATATTTTGAGTCTGTTCTATTGTTAAGAGAGAAGAAAAAATTTCCTCACAACAATAAATTCAAACTAATTTTGTCTTCTCTTAAATTTCAAATGTGTTTCTGTGTTATAAATTGTTGTAATATTTTGAAAGATGTTGGAACAAAAGCCTTCACAATTGAAAGTTAGTACTGTATCATAAATTGGATGGGAAATGGTACCTCAAAAACACCCCCACAAGAAAAAGAAAGTGTACAATTTTAAGCTATAGCGCATATAAGATCGGTAGGAGATTTTCCAGAAAAATAATTTTGGGTGGGTTGAAAATGAAAGCACAGCAGGGTCATCTATCCTCCTGGCACTTGAGAAATACCCTGCAATATACAGTTCAATTCCCTTCCAATTGTTCAGCTGTTTATATCATTAACCCTGCAGCCAAGAAAGTAAACAGACCAGCAGTTCTAAGACTGCCGTTCAATGCCACGAGGAATTCAGACTCATGTGCCTAGAATTATCTCCACTGCTAACAATCTGGAAGAGGAGTGTTTTTACAAGTTTGGGTTGCTAATACTTGAAGGCAGCAGCATTGGTAATCTTTTGATTGCTGAATTGAAATGCACTCAGTTTTCTCCCATTGCACTAGCCACTTTTGTACATATATTTGATGGGTTTGATTTTAGTTTTAATTTTTAGCAGACTAAAAGCATAGGTGATGTTGTGTTTTGTATCTTTTCTTTGGCTCTTTGGTTTCTCGGTTTTTGTCACAAAGTAAAACAGTAAACAAAGTAAATCAGAGTGGGCTGACTGCTGTACAGAAAGAGGAAGCTTGTAAAAGAGCTTTTCTACAGGAAACTTTGAATAAGACTTAATTGACTCAATCAGTCAACATTTTCGCAAGTGGAAAAAAAAACTAAATAATACCTTATAATTCCTATATAATAAGAGACCAGAGAGACTTGTTTGTTAGGGATCAAGAGATCCTGGTTGCAGATATTTACTCTGCAGTTTGCAGATCTCTATTGAACAAAAAATTGTACACCAATTGTCTCACATCCTATTTTGGAATTATTCCTACAAATAAGGTAAAATACATTCTTGGGATCTTAGTCACATCAACACTTTGTCACTATGTACAATTTATTCTAGCTGTTGTTAATGAATGAATTCTTTGTAGAGCTAATGGGGAATCAGGAGAGATTAGGGAGGAGGAAAGAAAAACCAAACCCCACCTTGCTTTCTTGCTGTGTAAACACACATCTTTCTTGGTGTGTGGATGTTTCCTCTTCCCTCTGCCTGCACTAACCTGCACCCTGACTGCTGAGGCAGTTTCTTGAAGCATGAAAGTGTCAGGCTTATGACCATCTCTTTCCCCATTCCCATGGGACTACTGTAACCTCTTGGTACTTAAACTGAGGATAAATCAACCTTTTCTGGTGATGTTTTTTAAAAAATGTGGCAACTACAAACAGATTGTGTGCAGAACCTATTCCCACAAGCCGTAGAGCAGTCATTCCCAGAAAAGCCTCACAGGGCGCTCAGGCAGAACGGTATCTTGTTTCTTAATTCCTGTGTTAGGCAGGCATTAAAAATGCAGACATAGCATCATATAGCTTCATTAAGTATTTTAATGGAAAAAGTAAGGTGCCTCCTTAGTAGTCAAGAGCTGAGACAGATTTTGCAGAATCTTCAGTTTGGATTTTAGTGTATTAGTTCTTTGACGGAGTCAGAGTTCAAAGTTTAGATTCACTGCAACTGGCATTGGCTGGCTAAATTGTTGATGCTTGTAGTTTCCACAGTCAGTGGTGAAAGGTAGGGGAAGCCACTCCAGGAAAGTAATTACTTTGATCTTAAATTAAGCTGTCTTACTTGTTTTCTGGAATTTCACTCCACTAACTAGAGAGAAAGACAATATGTCTCAGATTGGAGTCCTTGATCAGGGAAGACTGAAATCCAGAGAGATGAGACTAGGAAATTATTCAGATTTGACTTGAGCCGATAAAATGTGTATTTTATGCTTTATTTTATTAAAGATATACAATTTATAATAACAAAGAAACAGTCACCATCCCAAAATTTTGTGGTTTTGAGGATTTCTTGCAGGCTGAGTTTGTTCTAGTCTGTGAACATCTAGCAATCAAAACAAGCAAAAGTTTAAATCCACATATATAGTCACAATGAAAATTTCCAAGGAACTTTCAGTCTAACTAGAACTGAAGACATTTTCACAATCTATCTAGAATTCAGTTCTTTTGATATTTGTATTTCTGTTTTACAGATGTGTCAAGCCTGAAGCTTTTCTCATGAGCTTTTTGCATAGTTATTGAATGTAATTTCTGAATGTGGAGAGAATCGTCAGAGTGAAGGATTTCTTAAAAGTGGAGTCTTGCACTCAGTTATTGGGGAAACAAGGGTGGTGCTTTTGAGCGATATGTGTTGTGGTACACCTGGAGGCTCTACTCAGTGTGGGCTAAAGCTCCTTTCCTACCAAAACACTTCTTTGTCACAGATAGGTCACGTGGATGTTGTTGGAGAGAAGAATGTTCACAAAATATTTCATCCCAAAAGGCAAAATACATTGCACAAAGGGATTTGCATGCACAGGTGTGAATTTGGGAGTTCAGACACAGCTATTAAATATCACAATATGATATTTAATGAGAGAAATTCCCATCTTCTAATTTTAAATACTTTTATCACTTCCACTTTTCATATCCCTTTCTTTTTCTTTTGATTTTCTTAAAGCAATCTTCTTCCTATTTTACCACCTTCCTTTCTTTACACTTTGTACAGATCATCTTTTATGCTTCTTTCTTTTTGCTTTCAGTTTTCATCTGACTCAAGCATTTTTACAAACTGCTGCCTTCCATAGAAGCTGCTAAATGGATAGTATTATTGCCAGGTGGCAGAAAATTGAGAAATGATGTGAAATGCACAGAATCCATTATTTTATACTGCCCATGATTTTCCAGTGATCTTGACTACAGCTTCAACTATCAAAAATGCAGTGATTACCCTTGCTGCTTTTTTACAGAGAAAGATTTCTGGGGCTCTGTAACATGTTCTCTGGAATAAACTATCACACACTTTTAAAAATGCAAGAAATTCTCCATCTGCATAATATATGTGGGCATTCTGAGTACATAATTTCAGCACAGATCACTTAATTTTCACTGTCATTCTGAATTGCCCAGTGTGAATTGCAAGAACTGACTTCTGTTCTGATATCCCTTTGAAATAAGCTGTTTTTGCAAGTAACTGTTCCATATTCATATTCTTGATAGAGAAATTATCCAACAGTGTAGCACAACTCACACAATAAAGTAAATCTGGGGTGGGGTAAGAAAAAAAGAGCTCTTCTCAAAAAAATTCCTCAAAATGAATGAGCATGAAAGTATAAATATTCCACATTCGGAAGTAATACCTGAGTTTTAGGTGCACTTATGAAACCAAATTTCATCTCTCACATTGAACTTGATTCAGTTAGTGAAAGTCTGTAAGGAGGATGCAATTTCACAGTTGATTTAAATTAGCTTATGAGAAGTAGTCTCACCTTCCTGCCCTTGGTTATACCTTCCCACCTCTTTTCTTATACTGTTGCTAGCACTATAGCACTCATGAGACTACACTGTTAGCTGAATGGGGATCTGATTCAGTGGCAGATTTCACACACACACACAGGCACACACAGACAGAAAGAAGCGGACAGATATGTTTCATAGGGATAAATTTCAGCTGGATCTGTTGACTAATCTGGCTGACCACACAAGCACTAGAGCTCACACAAGAAAAAGATCGAGAATAATGAAGTAGAAGAAAAACAACCCTTAACTGTCACAGGAAAGAAGTGAACATTGCACACTCATTCCATAAAAATATGCAGCAATAATAATTATCAGTGGTAGCTACTTTGAGAATAACTCCTGCATGATCTTCTAGTACTGAATCCTGTGTACAGAGTGTATCATTTAGGTAGTTGAAATGGCAAACTAGGGAGCTTGCCATAAAGCCAAGCAGTAATACCAAGCTCTTTCTTCTTTGTCACATTTAGTAAATTTCTTTGTTACTATTATTATCATAATTGTTGAGGAATAGTGGGCAGTTTGCCATCAACAAATGCACCACAAAAAAAATTGACAGCAAGGTGGATTTTGTCCTAAACATCACTCAGTTCAGTGAAAGGACTATTACTAATTTAGTATGTATTTAAGAAAATAAAGTCATCTTAATATATACAACTATTTATTTCTGTGAATGAGCAGTATGCCACATTTTAATATTAAAACATAATTCAGCACATCATCAGCAATAGAGGCCCTTTTTAGCACAGAATCACCAAATTGCTTCGTTTGGAAACGACCTCTGATATTACCTGAGTTCAACTATTAACCCAGCACTGCTGAGTTCACCACTAAACCCTGCTCCTAAGTGCCACACCTGCACACCTTCTGAATATCTCCAGGGGTGGTCACTCAACCACTTCCCTGGGCAGTCTGTTCCAATGCATGACAACCCTTTCAGTGAAGAATTTTTTTCCTAATATCTAGATGTCTCGTGCTGCAACTTGAGACCATTTCCTCTCATCCTCCTGTCTTTAATTTAAGAGAAGAGATCAGCTCCACCTTGATGCAGCCTCCTGTCAGGTAGCCATGCAGAGCAATACAGGTTCTCTTCAGCCTCCTTTTCTCCAGGCTTAACAACCCCAGCTCTCTCAGCCACTCCTCATCAGACTTGAGCTCCAGACCCTTCATCAGCTCCATTTCCCTTCTCTGGACTCTCTACAGAACCCTAATGTCTTTCTTGCAGTGAGGAGCATGGAACCAGACACAGGATTCAAGATGAAACTTCACGAGTGATGAACACAGAGGGACAATCACTGCCTTGTCCTGCTGGCCACACTTGCTGATACAGGCCAGGATGTCATTAGCCTTCTTGGCTACCTGGGCATAATGCTGGCTCTTGTTTAGCAGCTGTCAACAGCCTGAGGTCTTTTTCTGCTGGACAGCTTTACAGCCACTCTGCCCATAACCAGTTTTCCAGACAAACAACATCCACAGGTTTTCCCTCATTAACTCAGTGGGTCACCTTGTCATGAGAGATTATGTTGGTTAAGCAGGGCCTGCCTCTCACAAAGCCATGCTGCCTGAGCCTGATCAGCTGGTTGTTCTGCACATGCCACATGATGGCATTCAAAATGATGTGCCCCATTACTTTCCCCAGCACTGAGAAAAAGCTGAAAAGCCTGCAGTTCCTGGATCCTGCAGCTTGCCCTTCTTGTAGAGGGGCATCATATTGCCTAACTTGTAACTGAACTCATTGCTCTCCTTAGAAATGAGCTTTTATACTTAGGAACAAATCCTAGAAGAAATGGAAATGTATGTACTGATTGTGGCTGATTCCATACATATAGATGTGCCTACCTATACACATATACACTCTTTCAATTTCAGTGTTTTCAGTTCAATCAACTTATCTAAAAGAAAATGTCCATCAGCCTTCAGATCCAAATGGAGTTATTCCTAGAACAGGTCCATTTCAAAACAGTGGGAAGCAACGTGTTCCTATTTCAGTGTATTTTTTCATCTGCTCGAATATTCCAATACTTGCCTATCCAGAAACTTTTGTTTTCTTACAGAACATGCTGTAAGGTCTGTAATGTATTACAGCATTATTTTCTAGACACAGTAAGTTATATTAGTCATCTTATTCACCTGTGAAAGATCATTCAGAAGGTGAAAGATCTTAGAGATATGGCAAGCATTATTTTAACAAATGGAGATGAACAGCCTAGCATAAATCATGTTTGTGGGTTGGATGAAAGTGGTGAATCTAAACATCATTTATCAGAAGGGAAATTTTGTAAAACACCAAACTTCACTCCACAGGTAAACTTTTCAGACAACCTTTTGTACCCAGTCTTATAACTGTCAGATCTATTCTTGGCCAAAACGTCTTGCTGTTAATCAAATTTTCACTTTTTTTTTTTGCATCTTCCTGTGTATGTAATTGCAGTTTTTTTGTGCCTATGCCTAAAACTTCTGAGTTTTTTTTCCTGTGATTTTTGCCATAACAATAAAAAAGAAAATATTGCACTAGTATGACAAACACAGGATTTGTCTGTCAGTAGATTTGTGACTTCTGGTGTTCAAGAAAGAGTGTTATTTTGTAAAAAAATGTGCACACATAAGAATATCCTATATTAATAATGTAATATGTATATTAGATGAGATTTTGAATGTGAATGCAACTCCACTGAAATAAACAACCAGTTCAGATATACATTTAGGGGTAGACTTATTAACAAAAACTCAATAGTATAATCAAATGCTAAATGTCAGGGGAAAATCTGTTTGTAAATCTGTTTGTAACAGTTATATTGGTCCACATCCTATTGCCTCTATCCTCTATATAAGTTTGTGGATATTTTGAACATTATGTACCTCCGTGCCATTTCAGTTGCCACCTGGAGAGTTCCCAATTGCACCTTATAAATTAAAAACAATAAATGTAATTTTTTATAATCTCATTGATATACTTTAAGATGAAGTCAGAATTGAAAAAAAAAAAACACAGAACAAAGTGCTTTTCTTATTTGATGTGTTTCTTTTGGTGACAAGACTAGCTCAGATATTTTTGTTTCATCATATTCTGTGTAGAAACAATGACAGATATTTAACTTCTTTTAGGAGCATTTCAATGCCTTGGTATTTGAAAGTCTTGATTGTTATGTGCACTGTAAAATAATTTTCTTTTACTGTGGAGACATCTAATCCTTCAGCAGGAATTTTAAGATTGAAATCTTTATTTACAATCCAAACTATTGTTTTTAAATGTCTTGTTGTAGGTTTTACAGGGCTGGTAGCTTAGAGTTGCATTATTTTCTTCCTGGAAAACAAAATATTCCCTATGGTGAAATAGGGTAAAAACCTCTTCTCAATTTAAATTGTCTTGAATGAATTTATTGGCAAGCATGAGCTAGAATCCTGTCAGGTATAAGTGTGATTCTCAAGTAGTTTTAAAGTGATGTCAAAAGATGCAGTTTTAAAGATGTGAGGGTTTTATGTCTTCTGCAGGAAGGAATAGGTCTATATTTTTGTCATACAAGATATTTTCTATGAATAACACAATTTTACCGAAACTACAATGTGTCACCCTTTTTAAGTAGGAATGAAGAAACTTTCATTCTTAGCCTTGGTGGGATCTACAGACGAAAAGTAGAATATAAAGGGGAGTGGGAAGAAAACAAAGAGGAGCTATTCTGGAGAAAATTTTGTTACTCACAAATGCATTTAGAAGAGTATAAGCATTAGAACTAAAGGAGTCTGATTTTCTATAATTTCCTGCCTGAAGATTGCTTAAAGGTGATGCCCAAAAAGATGTTAACCCTGTCCCATTTGTGGGATATTTTTAAGGATTCTCTTCAATTTCCTGATGTGATATAGACTTTCCAGGGTCTAATGTGTGTGCTTATGGCACTTGTTTTATCTCATCTGAGATACCTTCATTTTTTCATACCAGCTCATCAATTTGCAAAAAACTCAACATAATGCGCTTTCTTGAGACATCTATCCCTTTGTTAACATGGACAGAAAAGAACTGATTTTAAAAGCTTTTGGGCCAAGGAGGAGGAAGCTCTCACAGAAACACTTAAACATGGACATAAACCTCTTCTCCACAATAAATCTGGCAAGGAATCCCATTAATATGTGAGTTTGTAAATCAGATCCACTGCAAAATCCTGTGACTCTAACATATGTTAAGAGTGGAAGACAAATCCTTAAGCATTGCTTATATTTACTGAACATTTAAAAATACTTTTTTTTTTTTGAGTTACAAATAAATCTCTGCTTTACTGTTCTTCTTTCTCTGGAATCACATACTTCAGAGGATTTACAGAGGCAGACTTGAAGTTCACATCTGTAATATCTGTATCTGCTATTGAAACTTACCCATGTTTGTTATTCACTCTCCTCTAGTGCTGATGAGATCAAAGAGCCTTATTAGCTGGATTACCTTTGTCAAGCTTATTATTGGCAAAGACTGACTGTGTATTTTTGCTTTTCTTGCTTTTACTACTTGCAGACAGCTTAGCATAATTTTGAAAGCCTTAGTAATAATACTTTGTTAAAGTAAAAGGCTTCTGTGTAGGGATTTGCTCTTAAAGGTTATTATGTTGTCATTCAATCACATCCCTATTTCATTTCATTTCATTTCATTTCATTTCATTTCATTTCATTTCATTTCATTTCATTTCATTATTTCATTTCTTTAAAAAAATATAATAGAAGCAAATGAAGAATGCATTCCACATGTTCATAGTATTCGGCAGATACTTTAAAATCCTGAAGGCCTATTTCATGATCTGTGATATATACACTACTAATTAACTTGATTCATCTGCTTTCAAAACAATCCTCCCTCAAACAGGAGAGCTTTCACTCTCCAACTTGGTAACACCAGAGTAAATTATTTCCTTACTGTTTTGTTGTGCTTCAAGCATCGTAAAGTCTGCCTCCATACAGAACCTGGATTCAATGAATGCCTTCTGTTTGAAAGAGTTGAATCTTTTGTTCTTTTTTATCATTCACATACAGGCATGGAGGGGTCTCTCCCAATGAAGTAGGTTCTTCAGCACAGAGGTTTAGTTGAGATAACCTATGCATTCAAGGCTGTGCCCTTTGGAGAAGTCCTTCAAACTGTTTAATGAAGCAAGAACTGGGAAAGTACTTTGTTCTTTCAGCTTCTTATCCATTCTTCAAAACCACAGTGTTTAGCAACACACTAATGAATCCGGTTTCTTGCATGGAAGTACAGTACTCTTCATTACAGATGCTTTTATAAATAGTATCAATTATCTGAATATTTCAGCAACACGGGAGTGTGCGAAAATGATTTCCAATTACAGCATTGCACTTGTGCAATTGCCTATTGGATGTTGATAAGTGTTTTGAGATAACCTTTAAAGGGAAATTCTACACTGGAAAAGTGTCTGTATTCAAATGGTGGCTGTTAAGTGAACAGATTTCTTCTGCTGTGCTGAGGTGCAAACAAAGCAATACAAATTAATGCAGTTTGCTTTTCAGTTCCCAGACTAAATTTTACAAGGATTATATGTGCAAACTATTTCTTTACCCTTTTATACATACAAGCATAAATTAATATATGCATATATGAGGAAATTACCAATTTATCATAATTTCAGACTCCTATTTAATTTTTGCAGTTCTTTGAATTTTCAGTTTAAATTGAAAATAACTAGAAGTAGTAACACATTTAAGTGCAAGGTTAAAGACTTGGAAATTGTTAGTCTCAAAGTGATATAATTGAAATACTTTTGAAAGTAAGTAGCTTTGGCATCTATAAAAGGAAAGAATCGCATTATGAATCCATTTGAATGTTCTAGTGTAAACAAAAAGTACAAGGTCCTGCAGACAAAATTTCTTTTTTCAATGTCTGAAAAAGTTTGCGAAGAAAAACACTGGTCAAGCAAGACTATAGCACTTATATTCTATCCTATAAACAGCATATTAAGTTATCCTATCCACAGTATATTAAGAAAATAATATTACTATTAATTGATTATTTAACTTCAGGAGTTCATTTTGACCATGTGGTTTTTTGGATGTCATTATTTCAATATCAGTTCAAATGTCAGTGATACTACTATTTTATTCCCCATTAAAGAGTCTGAAATATATTAAAAATTTATTTCAACACTTGGCGATACTTTCTTTTATGGATAATTGTAGGTGTATGTTTTCCTATGTATGTGTGTGCAGCTATGCATAAACATCAGGTTTTCTCAACAGGCTGCAGAAACTTCTCTGCTGTCTCTGCCTGTGGGTCAATTTGGCTATCATCCTGTTTTGCTCTTTTTCTTTCACTTCTTATCTACCACTGATATGCACGAAGATGGCTTTGAGGTGTTAATCAATAACTGTGAAATGATCAAATATATCTTGTGTGACCAAAAGAAAATGACATACCTTAGTTACCAGGAAGGAAACATGCAGATTGTGGTGGCCTATCCAAAACAGTATCCTCTCTCTGATTATCAGAAATCTGCAGAAAGTTTACAATCCTATTTGTTTGAAGGGACAATACTTTTTTAAAATGACTATTAGTTAGATTATGTCCCAAGTAGAATTTTCTCCTGTAATCCACATCCAAATGAAGGATCATTTTTTCATTTTTGAGTATTAACAAGTGTTTGAATTAGAATATATCATATATCAGTGATGTGAGTCCTAAATATTGCTTATTTAAACTTAATCAAAGTAAAAACAACTTTTTTTAAACATTCTGCATTATATCATAAAAATATGCAAACATATTTCTAAAGGAAAAAAAAATTATGTTTCAATGTTGAAATTCCAGTCTGAAAAAGACAAAAATGCAGCACAATCCACTTCTTGTGTAATTTCTATTTAGATAGCTTCTTTGTGGACTAGCTATACAAGAATGCCCCAAAGAGAAGACAATGCACTAACTAGCTAGAAAATCATTATAAAGAACCCAAATGCTGTTATCTTTCCTAGCATTGCTACTGAAACTCTCTTTGCGAGTGTTATACAATGACAGTAAGGCTATACAAAATACTTTTTTCAATTTCTCAGTCTGCTTTATTAAACCATTTTAAGATTTGCCCACACCTAAACAGTTCATCATTTATAGAAATGCCTGAAGTAAACATAATCCTCTGTGATTTGATGTAGATATTCTACTTGAAAACTTTCCAGACTAGGGAAAGATTTATTTATTTGTTTTGAGAAATGGGAATAATTCCTGTTCAAAAAGCAAATTAGCTTACATTTTTAAAGGACATCTTTATGTCAGTAGAATGTGTCTATTCTTCCAGGGGTAACTGTGTTTTCCCTGTTACTAGATTATTACAACCCCACATGTAGGAGTACTTTCTAGCAGTATAATTTAGGCCAGAAAGATATTTATTGTTTGACACTCCCATGCAATTTTGTTACCTGCTTGCCATTCACTTTTTGAGGATCATTAAAATTATTTTACAATACAGTTTAAGAACTCCTGATATGTTAACCTTCACCCTGTTGAATAATAATAATTCCTACTCTTTGTTTCCCACTTCTTAGCTGTCTTCTGATCCGTGACTGTTTTTTGCTTCTCACCAAGTGAGCTTGATTTCTCAAAAAATCTCAGGGGAAACTCATTGTCTTTAGAAACTTTATATCAGTTATTAATGCTGTTTTTTTTTTTTACTTCAGAGTGTCTGAAAAATTAATGTGCATAAACTTTTTGAGAAGGTAAAAAGCTGGTGTTATTCTTCCAATAGCATGATGAACAGAGCAAAAATAAAACAAACCCAAAATCTATCAAGCATTACATCAGCACCAGTAAAATGTCACTGGGAGTTTCACTTTCTGCTCTTTCTAAAGTATAAATATACTCTTGGAATAGCATGGAGTAGATAAGGAGCTGTATTCTCATTTTCTCAATTTCTTGGGTCTTTATAAAAACTGTTGTCTTTGTATATGTCTCTGTTGTGAGACTGGATTTAGGTGACTTGGTAAATATTCTTCAAACTGTAAATGAAGAATGAATTGAATCCTCCCTGAGGAATACTATTTTGTCCTTTATGATAGGTGAACTGTAGACAGTGACTGCATAAACCTCAACATGTCATGGCAGAAATGTTGGCCCATGAACATAAAAAGGTTTGTGTTCTATTTTCAAGCATCCCAGTGGTTAGATTTTTAGTTGACTGAGTCACTGAAGATCTGATTCATCTTGTTAAACCTTGTATATCTAAAACATCGATATTTTTGAACTAGTCATCCAGATTCTCTATGCAACTTATCAGGGGAAAAAGAAAACAAAAAAAAAGAAAAGGATATTTTGAAAGAATTATTAATCTTATTTGAAAGTAAATATTTAAAATAAATTACAAAAATCATGCCGTAAAGAACAACTCTTCATTTTCTTTGGCTACAGTAGAGGCTCAGAGTATTAGGTAATAGGTAGTTATTGATATAGTAGATGCTTAGAAATATAACAAATTAAATCCATGATAGAAGTATTGAACAATGACAACTGGGCAAATCATGGGACAATTCTGAGAAAACAGATCTGTGTATAAGAAAATGAAGCTTATTTTAGTTAAAATTGATTTGCATTCTGAAACAATCATCAAAAAGCATTTAATGATGGAATACGAGATATGCATGTACTCAATTTTCTCTATACAATATAAAACAAAGTAACAAAAAAATTTAAATTTCCAATTGTCAGTTGTTACATGATCTGCATTTAAGTTATTAGTCTCTGCTCCAAATCTTTTCAGCTCTCATATTAAAAAATGCTATTCTCAGAGAAAATAAGCTTTATTTATCACATAGTAAGTTCACATATTTAATTCTTAGGATGAGATATTCATTCATTACCATGTATTTTATGAAGATTTTTTCAGAGAAAAACTGTGCACACAAATTGATAATATGCACTCTCTTCATAGTAGGGCCAAGGGAAGTTTGAACACCTTTACATCCAGTAATTCAGTTAGTTTTGTGTAGTCACTTGCTGTAACTCAGATTGGAATTCAACTTTTTTTTTTTTTTTTGTTATTGCTATATTTATTCTTCAATTTTGTTTTAATATTTTTCTCATACCATATTTTATGACCATCACATCCTAGTGCACCTTTCATCACTATTAATTAGACAGTGAATTGTACAAAATGCCAGAATATCAGATATCAGAAATGTTATTCTGCCCTGTTGATAATACATTGAGTGATTTCGAGCACAGACTTCACTAAAAGTCTGTAATCATGTCACTGAGTCATAGCTTGAGTGTTCTTTTATCACTCTGGGTAACATCAACATGTAAAATCATGACAACCAGTTTTTTTTGTTAATTGTCTTATTGTCTTTTATTTTCTGAGCTTTTATCACGCTACAAAATATTTCTGCTAGGTGAGTTGAAATCAGGTTCAGGTTGTCAGTTCTATCACCTCTGTCTGCAAATGTGAGTCACCTGGTCCAAGTTGGGAATCAAAGCATCTTCTTTTACCTGTGGAGACAGATATTACTTTCCAACCTATATTCAGCCCAACTATCTTAAGCACTATGATTGGATGGGGAGAACCTTTCACCTGGAAATTACTCTCTCCTGCTGTTGATGACAGAGTCTAGATGGACAGCTCAGACTTAAAGAAATAACATTGCTGATCCTCACTCCATGAAATTAGTTAAACTGTACTTTAAACAAATGATATATTGTTTGTTACTTTCTCATATCTTTTTCCATCCAGTTATCCTTTATTGTTTCAAACTGACAAATTCTTTACAACCAGATCTATCTTCCTGATATCTTTGCAATTCAACTCAATTAAGCTATATTAATCAACTAAAGCATTACACAAATTATAAAATACATATTTGAAAAAGAATATTTTTAGACCAAACTATGCATTACAGTACTAATGAGATTTGAACTACCATTACATTCTATTTTACTCAGTTTTTTAGTCAATTTAGTTTCATTTTCATCATCTTTTTCCTCAATTGAAGATAAATGTGAAATTGTACTAAGGAACTGTTAACATAAATTTTCAGTGGCCACCTTAGAAGTGCATCACTCAAAAATGTAATAGTGTTATATAATTTAAGAAAAGGTATTTGAGTTTTCTATTTCTTATGACATTTCACAATACTGGTGTTAAATGATTTCTCCAAAAATACATGTTTTGACAAAAGTAATTAAAGTGTGGACATTTTGAGTTATTCTGATATTTGAAACTAAAAATTGTCTGCATTATTACTTCTCATCCATCAATTGTTTCATTCGCAGTGACCTTAAAGTTACTCTGGCATAGCCACCTTGAAGGTGAATTCTAAAACTTTGATTAGCAGCCTGTGGAGTTTTTTTTTTCTCTCTGCTACTCTTTTGGCAAGTAAACTAACACGGAGACATTACTCTTTCAGATGTTGTTTTAAGAATCTAGCAGGGATTTTATTCTTTAATGAAAGGTAGCATCACTGAAGGGTAGAAAGGAAACAAACTAGGAAAAATAGATGCTAGATTTCTTTAGAAAACGACATCCAAATCAATTTTCAAGTAAAAAAATAAAAAATTGGAATAGCAAAGTTGGAATAATATGTTTAACTTTCTTCAAGTCATATTGCAAGTTAATTGTTTATGTTTTGTCAATTTCTGATTTGTCTGTCCAAGTATCATTCAAATGCCAAGCATTTAATGATTACCTATCATCATAAAAAATATGAAGAGGTTTTCTTTTCTTTTCTTTTCTTTTCTTTTCTTTTCTTTTCTTTTCTTTTTTCTTTTCTTTCCTTTTTTCTTTTCTTTTTTTCTTTTCTTTTTTCTTTTCTTTTCTTTTCTTTTCTTTTCTTTTCTTTTCTTTTCTTTTCTTTTCTTTTCTTTTCTTTTCTTTTCTTTTCTTTTCTTTTCTTTTCTTTCTTTTTCTTTTTTTATTTTCTTTTTCTTTTTCTTTTCCTTTTCTTTTCCATTTCTTTTCTTTCTCTCTTCTCTTCTCTTCTCTTCTCTTCTCTTCTCTTCTCTTCTCTTCTCTTCTCTCTCTTTTTTTTTCTTGCACTCCATTAATTTTGCTTTTTTATGGGAATGTCTTCTAAAAATAAGTAAATTTTGTATTTCATTCGGGTATGTTAAAGATGTGAGCTAATACAATTCTGTTAAAATTAATTCAGTAATTGAGACCTTGCTGTAGAAAACTGGTGCTCTTCTTCATCAGAACTCTCTAACTAATCTCTGCCAGTTTTAGGGTGTTCTTTACAACACAGCCCTGGTGGGTTCTTGATGAAACCTGATTCAGAAAAGATTTCAAAGTTACAAAACATCAGCAGGACCTCTTACTGTTCTCAAATCAATAGAAAGCCCTTGAAAAGTTTGAAATACCTGTTAACAAATGTGGTAACAATTTTCCCTACTTTTCAGTATGCTACAATTTACACGAATGGCATAAATGACATCAGCTCAACTAAAAGGAGCAGGCAAATATTTTGGGCTCTTCTCAGTGGTGCTGAGCAGTAGGAAAAGAGACAACAAGAAGAAACTGATGCACAGGAAGTTCCACCTGAACATGAGGCAAAATTTTGCCCAGAGAGGTTGTGGAGTCTGCCTCACTTGAAGGTATGCAAGATCCATATGAACACAACCCCATACAACGCACTTCGGGAAGACCCAACTTGAGCAGAGGTTGAAGTACATGCCCCCCAGCAGTGGTGCCTTCCAAACCTAACCATTCTGTGATGAGGTAGATTCACTCTTTGCCGCACTACGACATGAAATAACTCGTGCATGCACACTAAGATCGAAAGAGTAAAAGGAAGCAAGTTTTATTTCTGACCTTGGAATATATAGAATTCAAAAAGTGACAGTGGATTGGAGGACGAAATTGCTACTTCTCCAACCACACTGGTCAAACTAACAGTTTATTAATTCTCTCCTCCCACAAAAAAAGAATGCAAAGCAATCATTATTTGCATGACAGTGCGTGAGAAACTCTAGTAGAAATATATAAACATCAAAAGGTATAGAAAACTTTTAAAAGAACTGTAAAACTTTTAAAAGAACAGGGCAACAACTCTTTAGTTTGATCTTCCCTGCACCTTATTCCCCATAGTACCTTCACAGTTATATGTATATAATTTCCTCTGCTTTCAATGTCTTAGTAGGCAAGTTATGCAGACATGGTATAATTGTTAAAAGAGGTGGAAATTGGTGCGTTGAAGGTGTCATGTGAGCCATTTAATTAAATGGAAATGCTTGTAGAGCTACTGTGTATGAAAAAAATACATTTAATTCACTGTTAGTAAGAAAATAATTGCATTGAAATTTGTCTCCTGTTTTTTATGGAAGGTGTTGTGAACTTTTTATACTAATTGTAATGTCAGTATATGCCATTTTAGATAAAATAGATGCCTTTATTATTATGTATCTCTGTAACAAAAGGCAAAGTGCAATGAAAACCATACATACAATCCAACTTGAAATGGCATTAAATATGAAATTTTGGGCAAACTTGGGCAAAAAGTGTTTGAAAAACAGTTTATTCCATATCTGTAATATCATAGATTTATAGGATAAAAAATAGGTTTCCTCCTCAGGTAGTCCGTGCATTAAACTGGAGTTTGCTTTATTTAAATATTGTGAAATATGATGTAGCATAATATGATTGAAAAGACTGAAATTATGCATTTAGACTGAAAAAATGATCTTCCGAAGACTTGAGTTACATAACACAGATTTTTCTGATTCTGAGAAAAAGCTGTAGTGTTTATATTTCAAAAACTCCTGCTTCTAGAGATTGTGTTTGAATTTGTTGACTTTGACAGTCTATGACCTTGAAAGATGCTTGTCTTATCCTCCATCATCCTATTTCTGTTCCACAAGTCCTCTTCTAAAATGATATGTTCTTTCTGAATGAAAAGTAATTCTAAGCACTTCACATCTTCAACAGAGATCTGGTATTTTGTCATTTCAGCATGTCACATTTTTAAGCTACCTAATGCAATGAATCAAAATGATTCAACACTAGCTTCTGGGCTTACATTTATTGTGATGTACACCACACTAAAGATAAATGACAATTAAACCAAAACTCTCAGCCAATAGCTACACTTCTTGCTAATGATTAAATATGAATGTGTCTGAGTAATCTAGGGATGGATTATCTGTGTACTGTATCAGCAGAACAATGGATGTAGGCAGTGCAAATTGGTTCAGGTTTTACAAGAGTTATTAGTACAGCACCACTCAGACCAAGTTATGTTTCTTCCAAGGCTGTTTGCCTCTAAATGCAGTATAGCTGCTCTTTGCAAAACAAGCGTTAGCAAGTGAGGAACTGGGAGAATTAGGTACAGCACACTTACCTGCTAAGAAGGAATTAAGGTGACGGAGCCAGACTCTTTATCGTGTGACAGAAAAAGAGACAAATAATTCAAATTAAAGCACTTGAAATTCAATCTGAACACAAGAAAACACATTTTACTGTACAGATGGTCAAAAAGAGAAAGAGGTTGCCAATGTAGTTGTTGAATCAACATCCTTTGAGATGTTCAATGACTGGCTGAACATGGTCCTGGGCAACCTACTGTATCTGTCTCTGCTTGAGGGGAAAAGGGTGAAGTAGACAATCTCAGGAGGTCAATTTCATGTTTCTGTGATTATGTGTAATAAATTCAAGAGATGACAATTCATCAGAGCACATGTGCACTGGCAAATAAAGTGAGAGGTGACAGAATAGCTGAGATGGACAGGATTGAGTCAAGAGTCTTATTCCTCACCTCTACCACCAGCTCTAGTTCCAGAGTTCATAAAGAATTCTCTTTATAAAGTTTATAAAGATAAGTACCTGCTCACAATACCTCACAAGACCTTCATTTTCCCTAGTAATCTTACTCTCCAGGTGTTTCCAATACTGAGGATCTTCCAGATTTTCTGTTACCTCAATAAATTGAGAGCCAGTTCTGAACACATGTACGTAATGGCTTTCATCAATTTCTAAGGACCTGTCAGCTTGCAGAAAGGTCTCTCTTTCTGTTCTGGTCATCATTTAATACCTGTATTCTATGGTGATACTCCAAGCAAGGCCGCCTAACTGCCCTCTTTTCTCTATGGGCTCATAGTTTAGAATTCACATGTACCCACCTGATTCAGTAATTTCTTGAAAACTGCTAACCAATTTAGCGATTAGACAGCAAGGTATGGTTTACATTAATGTAAAAGCCTTGGGTTTTGGTAGGGTTCTTTCCCTATATTTCTGAAAATGTCAAGCTATTTCTATTTCTAGATACATTCCTTAAGGCCTCTGATGCACTATTAGTCTATGGTCTTTTCTGCAGTTTTTATAATATATTTTAAGATTTAAAATAAAATTTCTCAGATATGTTCTCATATGCATTTTTATAAAAACTTCCAAAAGTACTAGTCTTTAAGTACACTTTTTAAATATAGAGGGCCCAGAACTAAAATTAAACAAGCTGCTTGTGCTGTTCAATACTAGTTTTGTGTGAATTAATAAAATAAAAGCAAATAAATCTCATGCCACTGACAATACCTCTTTTTAGATAAATATACATGAAGGCATGAGGAGAGAGGCACAGGGAGGTGCTGCTCTGGACATCTGCAATCTCATATCAGCTTGCAGACTGCTTTGGAGAAACAATGATATGGAAAGCAGATACTAGGGTAGGAAAGGTCCAGATGAAGCAGATACCATTTCTGGATTGATTCATTTTAAGTTGCACTGTAGCTATGCCTCACCTCTGGGATAAAGGATAATTTCTCTTTACCTTCCCACTCCTGAGAGAAGGAAACAACACTTTTAACAGGTTCTCTGGTCTGGAGATGCAGAAGCTCTCATAGAAAGTCAATTTCATAATGCAGAGGTAGCTTGCTAACAAATAGATGGTTAGAAATGGAATTTCATAGATCCCCAGTCGCTAATGTCAGTGGGGCCCTGGCTTTCCAAACCTGCTAATTCCACACTTCATTTAGAAGCATTGCACTGCTTCTTCATTGAGTCAAAGAGATCTGAGAATTCAGGCAATATTTACTTAGATTTTCAATTTTATGTACTCATTAACAAGGCAGAAGGAAGTCCTGATGTATCATCAGCCTACTTTTAATTGGTAATATTTTTAAGGTCCAAAACCATTTGTATTGATTGATGATTCTTTCTGTATCAAACTACATCACCACTACATAATTTTTTAGAACAGCCAGTAAAGGTGGAGTATAATTAAAAATTAAAGCAAAGAATTTGGATGGGTGTTTTGACCACATTTGTGCCATGCTAAAAACAGTTCAGACTGTAAAAACATAAGCACTCCAAGCAAAAAATGTTAAGTGTGTTTAGTCTTTGATTGCTTTCTTTAGGAATCTGTTGTTTAATGGTTAAAACATTACACAGTTTTAATCTCACGGCTTGTGATCAGAAAATTTACCTAAGAATATACTTTTAAAGATTTTACTAACATAAGCCTGTAACTTTTCTTTACTTAGACATTTTTAATAACCACAGAAATTGTTTCTGTACATTGGTGTTTCACAGGTGACAATATTTAGAGCCATTTACATAAAAAAGATGTTACCTTCCAGAAAATATTCTTCATTTTGCTGATTTTTGGCTTGATCTAATGTACACTGAAGTAGATGGGACTTCTTCCAAGATGTACTGCCAAGAAGCTGGAAAGAAAAAAATTCCAAAATAAAATAAATCAAATGAGGATAAAAACCTTAAGCAGCTTCTCAAGAATTTGTCTCTAAGAGAAGAAAAGTCTCTGGAGTGACTTTTTGCAGCCGTTCAGTCAGTACCTGATGGAGTCTACAAGAGAGCTGGAGCAGGACTTTTTACAAGAGCGTGTAGCAGTGTACACTACATGCCCTTGTAGTGTACATCACTACATGTGAAATGGTTTCATAAAGAAAGAGGGCAGGTTTAGATTGCATATTAAGAAGAAATTCTTTACTGTGAGGGCGGTAAGTCACTGGAACAGGTTGCCCAGAGAAGTTGTGAAGGGATGCTCCACAACATATGTATGCCTCGAATCTAGATTAACTACAATTTTCTGAGCCAACCAGTTTACACTTAGCTTAGGTGGTTTTATTTGTAAAATATAACCTTTAAAATAATGATCACCGGAGTCAGAGTACTGGCCAACACAAATGCATCCTGGAAAGCTACCTCAATCCCTCCATCAGAAGCAATTGGGAAGTCCTTGATATTTTCTAGTGAATCCAGAAAATGAAAATACTGTTGTTCTATACTCTTAGTCAAGTAAACTGAAGAAGGCTCTGGAACATGCTTAAATCTTTCCTGTATGTGGTCTGTGGATGCTTTATAAATTACATTCATTGCTTCTGAACATCTGAAAAATTATTGTCATGGTAAGCAACAATTTTCTTTGTGATACAGAAAACCAAGTGGTAACAAATTTTTTAATTAATACTGTTCCTTCTGCTAAATGTAGGGTTCATCAATTCCTCCTTCTACCATTAAAATGAAAAAAAACTTGAAACAATTATTTTAAAAAAAAGTCTCTATAGTAAAGAAACAGTAGCTTTTCCTTGAAGGAGTTTACTGTGATACTCTTCAACCATATTCAGCACATCAGCAGTTTCTTTCTGTATTTTCCCTGTGTGCTGAGCCCCTCTTAATCCCACCTGCGTGTAACCTCTCACATTTTCAACTCCTAAATACATTAAAGGAGGCTGTTCTACCTTCTATAGTCCTTCATAAATCCAGCTGACTCCAGCTTTCTCCTACAGCCACTTTCCTTAGGATGAGTGTGTCCATGAGTTCCATAATTTGCCAGATGTCCCTGTAACAGCCAGAATCTGAGGATGTGATAGCAAGCAGATACTTATTTGTGTCCTGCAAAAGAACACAGAAAAAACCAGCAGGCTTTACTTTGTCAAGTCTCATTTTGTCTATGTGGTTTTGCAACACTCATGAACTCTTTCATATTCTGAAATTGTCTTTAACTTTTCTAATAGTCTTAGAGAGAGAGAAAAAAATATTTTCAAACTATGCTCTCCCCAAATCCCATCTTCTAACAAAAGTTTCCGTTATTCTGAGTGCTGACAAACTCCATAGGTTATCAGCAAATAACAGTACATGACCAAATGTATGATTCACCTAAAAAACGTGAAAGAATCTCATTCTGAGATTTCAATGCCTCATGAAATCACCTCTTTTTTTCTACATAAATTTCAGCATATAAGGATGGGGTAGATGTAGGTCTGTCGGTGACAAGTGCTAAACAATTAAAATCCTCACTAAAAGAATTCACCCAAACCCACTGTTGACAAACTTTCAGTAAAAAGAGAACAATTTGCTCTTTTAGATGTGCAATATAAATGGTAATAAAAAGGCCTCTTTAACATGCAACCTACGGCACATCCCATTTCCGGTGCTTACCTTTACCCTGACCTACTAGAGAGTATTCTGGCTATCTCCTTGCCTACATATCTAAGACACATAACCTGAGCAGAGGTACCTTCTTTTTCAGGTCCCACAATTTATAGAGGTATGCAGCTCTGCTCCATATATCAATAACCTTCTGCCTCAGAAAGAAACACAATCTATGTTAGCAGCAGCCAAAAATCTCTAAGTAGATTTAAAGAGAGAATTAAGAAAATGTATAGACATTAAGCCCATCAGTAGCTGTTAAACACAATGAACGAAATACAATCTGCCTCAGCAAGTTCCAGGAAACTGGGAGGTTTTTAGTGGAAAAGAATCACTTTACACCTGTTCTTACATATTTTCCTTCAGTACAAGAAAGTGGAAAATATTTGAGACAGAATGTTGGCTCAAAAGGACTTTTGAATTGATGCATTAGAGAAGTTTATATATGTTACGTATAAGCCAGTTTCCAAAGCTCTATAATAAATACCAGATGACATAAACCAAAATAAAAGATCTCTTGAACACGCAAAAGGATTCCATATTGTCTCCTGATTCCTCTGTGTCTTAATCCTTGCCTGCCAGAAAACAAAACACTATCTATAGAAGCCTACATAAGGATAGGAAGGAAGTTCATATGTGTCCCATGTGATTCAATGGCTTGCCAGATACCTTCCATTGTTATTATCCCAGAGTCCAGAAATGTCTTCCATTTTTTCAAGTTATCCTGCACATGGGATGCTGCTCTCCAACTGGAAAGTCTTTCACGCTGACTACTGCTCACCCATATTAGTAACGCTTCCAATGTTTCTGGTTTTTTCATTTCCCTTTCAATTTTCTTTCTTTTTTTTTTTTTTTTAATGCAGTAGGTTCCTGAGAAGTCATGTTCAGGAGTTCACCAGCAGTGGTGATTCTCAGACTTTGAACATCCTAATTTCCCCTGTCCTCCTTCTAACTAGCAGACTTCCAAACCTGTCTTATTGACTTATAGTCAGTTCTCCCTCTAAAGATAAGGTCTATTTCATTCAAAATGAGGCCATCATTGGTCTATCTAAAACTTCTATGGATCTGCTGATGTGATTTTCTGTGATTTGACTGTGTCAAATCCTACTTTTTCCCTCACTTCCCAAATTTATTTCCTGACTCAGAGCAGACACCCTCCACTCCCTCTGCCTCAAATTCAAGACGCCACACAAACAAGATTAATAACCTCAATTCCATATAAATATTGATTTATTCATATCAAGAGTGCTCATTGAAATCTCTTTATTGATTTACCTCCTGAATCTGTAGCAATGTGAGAAGCAGGAGGAAATGGTATCTTGACCTTCTGGATAGCTTGAACTAGAATCCAGGATGTTAGACTTTAAATATCAAATTTTGCACGTAACACCACATACCATTTTTGTTTCTTCAAGACACTCAGTAATGCAGGTCTTCCTGCACATGTCTCTGTGATATGTTCCAGAGAAGGAACACGCTTTCTTCAGAGACGATATTTGCCTTTATTCAACATTTGCCTATATTCTTGAAATAAAAATATTTAGGTACATATGCACAGGAAATAAAATCCATCTTCTGTCCCCAGTATCCCTTATCTGTCACTGTCTTACTGGAATTTAGGCAAAATTTCAAATTAAAATTAAAAAGAAAACAAAATTTAATACTTAAAGTAATACACAGTCCAGTATTCATTTACTTTTCTACATGTAGGAAGAACCTATGTTTTGAGAGTCATCCAAGGTGAATTTACAGATCTAAGTTTCTGCTTGAATAGCATTTTAGTTAATAAATAGATACTTAGTGGTGGGAATTTGAGATAACCTGGTGGTGCTAAGCAACAATTTGGTAATTTTGCTGTGCTTAATAACTAGCACAAGAGACCTATACATGGGCAGTGATCTTGAAAAAAGGCTTTTTGGGTCCAAAATATTGTTAACCTATATTTACAGATTTTTGTAATTACACATTATTTTGTTAAGCTTTTCAAAAATTAATATTAAGATTTTTTTTTTGCTGTTTAAAAATGAATGTATTTTGTGAACCACCTGTTCACACATTTTAAAAAAAGATACTGTGCAGCAATTGCCTTCAAAAATTCGGGTCATATGGTCAGCCCCTGAATTAATTATCTGATCAAGACTGATTGGGATGAGACCAAATAATTACTCATTAGCATTCAGCACCACTGTCAGGCTGAATTTTGCATGCTACAGTGTATGCTGCCCTTTTTCATTTTACTCAGTCTCCTTTTTGGGTTACACCACATTGTTCTACATGACTGGGAAATGAAATTGAAAACAGGAAAAAAGAGGTTTGGAGAATAAAGCAGACATGACTTTATATAAAAAAATGTGCCTTACACAGTTTTGCTTATTGAACAATCATATTGTCTAATAACTATTTCTATAAATCTGCCACATACTGGTCTCTGCAGGAAGTCAATAGGAATTTTGGGCATAGATAGTTTGAAGCATTCTTCAAAACTAGTGTTCTATGTTTATGTGATCCAGTTTGCAACTAGTTGAACTGTAAAGCTATATTTCCTCTTACCCTGTAGGCTAGTAATATTTTTTTTAGTCTGAGCAGCTCAGTATTGTATTTCAGCAGCCATGCCATTTAGCACTGTGTGGTGCAGGGTTCACATTCTTGGAGATGTGAAAGGGAAACAGACAGCTGTAGGTGCCCCTAGATCTGGTTTGGACACCATACTTCATACTGCTAGACTTAATAAGCACCATGGCATCTTAAAAGAGTGATAAAATAGAATCTGCTTCAAGGACTTATATGTTACCTAGAAAATATATTTGATTTCAGATGCAACATTCTCCAAATCTCTGCCCATATGGCTATGCCTAAACTACTTAATTGAGTACACTCAGAGCTCCAGTCTCATGATGAGGCCAAGTGGAGCAGAACAGCTGCATCCATGCTATTAGATTACTTGCTGTCCAAAACAGGATGTCTACACTGGGAATGTGCCTAATTGCACATTTGGCCTCTGTCCTATAAGTCCAAACCTTTGTTGGAGATTTGTCAGGAGACTGCTGATTGGCATCAAACTCAAGAAGACCAAGACTCATTCAAAACACTTAACTGTACAGACACTAAAATTTCAGAAACTGTGGATGTCAGCTGGCTCAATAATAGATACATAACTGAGTAGAAAAAACAGAAAGCAGGAAGCATTTACCAGCTAAATTCACTGGAATAATCTTGAAATTTTGCCCTACCTGACTTAAAAAAAAAAAATTACCCAACAAAGTAACTATGTAACAATTTTCTGCACCCTATCATAGCTGTCAAGACATCAGTATCACTATTTATTTATTTAAATTCTGAATGTAACACATTATTTTTCCCATATAGGTTCTAAAAGAATGTTTACAAGGACTGTATCTACATGTAGTGCTTTCAAAAGTGTAGCAAAAATTCTTTAAACCATTAATTTTTTTAATATCCCCTGCTTGATCTGAAAGATGCCACCTGTAGCAATCTCTATGCTTAAGTGCAGATTTTAGAGCAGAATCCAAATAATCTAAAATCACTGACATTGTTTCACAAGTGAAATGACAAAATAGAAGTCTTTATTTTAGATAATATTTTTTAGGCAATCTGTCTGAGTTTCTTCTCTTCCTAACCATCACTGGTCAGGAGGATCCACTGCAAAATTCCCCACATATTTCAGACCCTTGAATCTGAAAAACACTTAATCATTTCCCACTTTAAGGATTCTAGATTTTTGGGTATGTTGTTCTTTTGATATGAACCATGTTTTTGAAGAAAATTTCCCAGTCATTCTCACATCTCTTGCCTCAGTTGGTACTGTGGGAAAATATTAGGGCACATGAAACTGTAATTGTACCAGACAAAACTGAATGAGAAGTGGTAGTCCAGGAGGTCACTTGAAGGGTTGTAAGGTCACTATAGGGCTGCAGAGTCCTGAGTTCTGGAAAGAATCAAGTGCCCCCACTTTGCTTTCCTCCACCATCTACACTTTCTGCATCAAATTGTCTTCTCTGATCTTGCCTATGAATCAGTCTCTCTTTCCTTTGCTACAAAAGTACACTGATCTACTGCAAAATGCTACTGTGTCTGTTGTATAACCTCTCTCTTTATATCCCTCTCATAGATTTTTATGGCTTCTGTGGATTTTGCTAGTTGTCTGTTCCTTTGGAACTTTGCAGACATACCTTTATTTTCTAAAGATCTCATCTGAAGAATGCACACAGGGTCCTGTACTTTTCCTCATAGGCTGCCCAACAACTTCGCTGCTGTTGAATCGTTCCCAGCTCTGGATGGAGGGAATGAGGTAGACTCCTGCAGAGTCTGACTCAGAGACAGACAACTGGTATTGTGGTGCCTGTGGCCTGTAAGGAGGTTTTGCAAAACTTCCAGGCCCTGAGCACTAATTTCACAGCAGAAAGTCTTGAAGAACTGGAACTTCTCACCTAAACTGGTTTTCGTGAGGGCTTCCAGAAACCTGCTGGTTTATGGGGCGTCATTTTTAATAATAAGCTCAGGAAATTCCAAAGCAGTAGAAGAATCCTAAAGCAGCACCAATCTCTTTGGAACTGCCTGACCAGCTAGAGCTCAGTCACTGGCAGCATCCCAGTTGAAGTAGTGGGGAAGGAAAATCTATTTAAACTTAACTGACACAAATTAAGACAAGATGTATTAATAATAACTGTCAATAAAATTTTCAGAAAAATATACCATGACACCTGGTATCAGTTTTTTGTGCCATTAAAAGTGTGAGCGATGAAGCTAGATGAATGGGCGTAATACACTTAGCTTTGCAAAATATTTTATACGGTCTGAGCTATTGTACTTCATAAAACAACTTGCTTAAGAATAGTGATATGTAAGTCAGCTAAATAATATTTGTCATAAGGTAGTAAACTGTCACCAGATCAAGAAAGTTTTATATTGCACATGCACCTGGTAGCAGACTTCATGCTTTTCCCCATTTTCTTCAGTTAGTAATAGCCACCATTTAATTTTCTTCTCGTGAAGTATGAATCTAATTCAGAAATATATGCTGAGTTAGAGCATGAGAATTCTCATCAAACCCAATTGGATTCCCACTGACAGGCTAAAGAACACAAAATTTAAATTGCTCAAATGCCAAGAAGTAAATGAATGATAGAGGGTTCTGCAGAACTGCAGGCCTGAATGCTTTTATCTTGGAGCATTTGTATACGCATGCCATGAGTAAAGTATTCTGAGAAATCATGTTATTCTCTGACAATTTATTACATTCTTAGAGTTAGCAGAATATATCTTTCCCCTTGACAAATCTCCTGGGAAACTAAGATGAAGTTAGTCTTTTATCATTATCTCAAGTTTGGTTTTCCAGATGCTTTTATTACATTGATTTTGGAAGCAAGCATATTAAGGCAGAGATATTACAGGACTGTTGTACAAAATAGTATTGTCAAATACCATGTAAGTGAATTTAGGTATTATCACAAATATCTTAGAGATAATTTAAGACTAAATAAAAAGAAGTAAATCAGCTCCTGAGCCCTAGGGTACCTTCCAATAGTAATAGTTATAAATCAAAATGATAGCCTGAAACAGCCACTGATTTTTCCTCTTAATCAAATAAGATCTGAACCAAGCCATCATTCCAGTAGAAAAAGCAAAATTTAATTAGCTTATCTAACAGCGTCATTTAGTGAATCAAAAGCTTTGAAAGGTCAATGAATTTTGTCCTTATCATCTCATTATCTTCCATCACTAACAAGATATCATTAAGGAACTTCATGTGAGCATTTAATGTTGCAACAGCCAGTAGCACTGCAATAATTTAAAGGGAAAATACAGGCCATTTTAAAATATTTATTTTTTATTGAATTTTTCATTCACAGAATGCTCCTAAAGGTCACTGGAAAAAGGAAAACAAATACAGTATTTTTACATTATTTCTATATTTGTTTTTATTTCTGAAAAAAAAAGTAGAGCATTTTTAATAATCCCAGTTGTTCAGACATACACATAACTCAAAATACGTCTGCAAGAATATACACAAAAAAAACCCTCAAATGCTTCATTCTAGACCCACTAATATGAGTAAAATCCCCATATAGTATCCAACATCATGACCTGTGTCTCTAGAAAACCAGTGGAGGACAGTGATGAGTGGCATTCATCAAGGGTCAGTATTGGGATTGGCACTATTTAACATCTTTGTCAGCACCACAGACTGTGAGCTGGAGTGCAACCTCAGCAAGCTGCAGTAATAAGACAAGGAGAAATAGCTTCAAGCTGAAAGAGGGTGGATTTGGATTAGCTATAAAGAAGAAATTCTTCACTATGAGCGCGGTGAGAGACTTGAAAAAGTTGCCCAGCAAAGTTGTTAAAATCCCATCCATGGAAGCTTTCAAGGCCAGGTTGGTTGAGGTCATTGGAAGATGCCCCTGCCCATGGCAGAGGGTCTAGAACTAGAGGATCTTTAAGGTTCCTTCCAACAAAAATTAGTCTGGAATTCTATGGCTCTATGAAAACCATTTCAGAGGCCTTTGTCCCATTCTTGCACAGGCAGGTTCCCCTTCCACTACACAGTACCTTCCTATCCAGCACCACATGGTCTGTTTTATAAATGCGACCAGTGAAAAGAGCAGGGTTTGGAAAACAAGTGCTGTGTTTTATAAATGTGACCAGTGAAAAGAGCAGGGTTTGGAAAACAAGTGCTGTGTACACTGACGGCCATTTCACTGCTCTGCTTTAGAGCACAGATACATAAACTCTTGAACAAATACATCTGAGAGGGCAGCAACCCGCGGTGAGGCAAAAGTCTGCAGTGGGAGCCTCTCACTACAGATTTGCCTTCAGTGTAATTCTAATGAAGAACTGCACCCTGGAAAGTAATTTTGTGGAGTTACACTGATCACTGCTGTAAGGCAAATAGTAGCACCTTAGTTATAATAATTTGTTTACATTCCCTAAAATCAATGTAATTTTAAGATTTGCTCTTCTAATAGCATGGAGAGAAGGTAAATAAAATAACTTGCTGAGGTTATCTCCATCAGATTGTGATCATTTTAACATAAATCAGGTCTGGAGCCTAAACTACCTACTGCTGTCCCACTGAGAAGGTGTAATGATTTCTAAAAATACATGCTGAAAATCCACATGTGCTTCAGCTGAGATGTTTCTCTCCCCCCACCCCGCCACCTTTTATTTATTGTATCTATCTACTTTAAATTGATTTTGCTATCTTTTGCTCATAGAAGGCTAGAAAAAAGGGCTAAAGGAATTCACATATCTTACACTGTGCTGCTACAGAGTTTATGTGGCAATCCTTCATTGTGAAAGGATGCAGGCTTTACAAAATCAGAAATCTTAGCTACAATGGAAGTTATCTCTTAAAAAAACAAGATCAGCAGTTTTAGACTAGATAAGAACTTTTAAGATAGGAAACAGAATACCCTGGTTGATAGCAGAAAATATCTGAGTCTCTGAGACAGGTGATGAGGCAAAGAGTGAGTAAACCTTCTTCCTGACCCTATTCACTGTTGTTATTGCCACAACCATCTCTGCTCGACTCCCATATCCATTCCTTGGGCAGATTTTTCCTCTGAGACAGCCTTTCACATCAGCCCCCAGAAAATGAGAACTATGCCTGTTTCTGCAGATGTGTGAGCAAGTGGCTTTCTTGCTGGCTTTTTGCGCTAGCAACCACTGCTGCTTCACCATCTGCTGCTCCCCTTTTGTGTCTCTAAGCAGCTGTAAGTAAAGCTGCTGTATTTAGTTCACATTCCAAGTTTTCTTAGCAACCACCAAGGCTAAAAAAGAAAATCTTTTAATGAGATCTGAGAGTCTGCAGTCACTGCAGCCATTCTAGACATATGCCTCACTGACATGACTTGAACCCATCCAGGGGTCTATCTAAACCATGGTAAGAGGGAACTGAGTGAGAGGCAGAGCAGGTAATTAGAAATTTTCCATCTAAGCAGACTTTTTTTTTCTTTTCTTGAGAAATGTTGTTTTGTTGAAACTGAAAAGCAAGTTTTCAAGGAAAGTAAGCAACCAGGTCACTGCAGCTGTGTCCCAGCTAGGAATTCAAGCAACATAAGAGACTTGGATTTGATCCTTTTGCTATCTAGCAGCCTGGGAGGTGTGGTACTCTGAGCCATTCTCTAGTCCATCAGTTTCCCACCTCAGCTGCCTATCATTGCAATACTACCAGGAATAGGCAAGAATGTAAGCTATGGGGCTTTATGAGGTGAGATTTAGCTATTTTATTGCTTGCAGGCCAGAAATAGCTGAATGGCACTGGACAACAATAAGAACTTTTCTAATAGTTAAACATTAAAAAGTTAATCTCAAGACTACAAATCCATAGGGTCTGGGTTGATAACTTTAGGAATTTTAATAGAGGAATTGTATGAGACAGTCTGTTTAAAAGTGCTCAGTACTGGTATGCATAGAAGTGTGATATGTTTTTTCAGGAATTCTTTTACCATCTCTGCCACACAAAATATAGTAGTATTGGTGTTCATAGAATACAGGAGTCTCAGGACCACACTTTCAAGGCAGAGAACATATTTTTACCTGTGTCATTTTGTGCCAGATCTCATAAATAATAGAAGTGAAAGCTAAAGTCCTGTTTTTCTCAGATGTACACAAAAACTGTTTTGAACATATGAATTTGTTTGTTTGCGTAAGCAAACAGCAAAAAGAAAGATATGAAAGTGTAAATCATTGAACTAAAGAATAAAGTGTCTAAGAGAGCCTGGAAGTGAGTGATCCTTCAACCCTGCAAGTCCTTTTGACAAAACAGATGAAACTACTTTTATCAATAATCTACAGATTAGCGTTCATGTTCATATGTTAATGGGATAGACCATAGCAGCCCCAGAGGAAGTGTAATGATCAATTGTGGCAATAATCCACAAATTAAAGATCTCTAATAGTATGCATTCACTTGACAGACTGCAAGGGTTTTAAATGCGTGTTGCATTTTATCATGCCAATGATCCATGGATTAAGGGCTTGCATTTATATATAGCACATTGTAATGGCTTTGAGGAAGCTATTAGGGTCTATCATATCAATGATCCATGAATAATGAGAGTTGCTGGATATGTATCTTTCAGCCCATGAGGCAGTGCCTCAAGGATGTTTTAGCGTGGTTTAAGGTTTAGCAAGTGTAATATACTTTATGTAGCACTTCTTACACTTGTATTTACACAATGAATAAAAACAGTATACAAAGCGCATGAAGGCAAAAGGAAGTACTGCTTCAAGGGGAAAATAATGGTTTGTTTTCCTTCAGTTCCTGAGATCAGTTTCTGGCAGCAATAATCTCTTACTCCCTGCTTAGTGCAAATTCATATGGTGCTCATAATATCACTACAATCAAAAGCATATAGAATACAGGCAGGCTTTGCAGCATGACAGTAATCAAGGATGTCATCAAGGTGGAATCAACAGAGTTATGGGTAACCTCCTAATAGTGATTCAAACAGGGACTGTTCAGCGTTATGTGAATCCCATTCTATTTCATTTTGAAATATTCTGACAGCTCTCAATGCTCAGAGATATACAGTATACAAAACTGCAGCTTTTTCATTTCTTTCTTCCCCACAACATCATGTCTGCACAAAGATTTAAAAGTCATCATTATCTTTAAAACAAACCTTGATCAAGTACCATCTCTTCCCATAGGTTTCTAAAACATGGAAGTCTTTGAAGTTCATAATTTTGAGCGTGATTGAAGGAATACAAGACAAAAATACTTCATATATTAAAAATACTTTCTGAAAATGTCTAAACTAATGTGGTACCATTTATGAAAATTATTGTTCTAAAATTCTTCCATCTGCCCAAGTTGCTTTTTCCTCAGAAATTATCTCCTCCTTCACAAGATCACCTCAAAGTGAACTCTCAGCCCTGAGAATATGTGAAGGAGGAGACAGGCACGCCCTGTCTGTCCATGGCTTGGCAACATCATCCTGCTGCCATATTTCTCAGTGGCGGCTTGTCTCAATGCCTATGGATGCTCCTGGGAAAGAAGGGACATCTTTTTCACAGGATACAGCTGGAGGGGTGAGGTAAGGGGACAGGAGAAGGAGCTGTAAAAATCATTCCCATCTCAGCTTGTTGCCACATCCAACTCCTTTGGCAGGATGAAGCAGAGAAAGCATTTCCTGCTGTGGCTATTGCCTTTATGGGTTACTGCAGTCTGGCTGCAGTCATGTACAGACAACTGCAGCCCACTGGATCACAGCACTGGGAGCCAGCCACTGCAGCTGCTAACTTTGGACCAAGTTTGAGGGTAACTTCTTCAGATGGTGTAAAAGGAAATTTGAGTAGAGATCAAACAAGATGTAATACGAGTGTTGGCGAATTCTCGAGCACAGCATGTAGTGACTCCCACAGTCAGCAAGTCTTAGCTCAAGCTCCGTTCAGAGCAGTGTAAATACTCCTGTTCCCATCAGAGGGCCTTTTTCCAGATGGAAAGTTATAGTTACAGGTCCAGGGAAAACTCAGCCTCTCTTTTACAGTCAGCAGTGGGAAACAGGGGACAACTTCATCCAGTCTTTCTGGTGGACGTTCCTTGTCCTTTCTGTCCTTTCTGCAAAATACAAAATTATACCTCTGTTTAGCTGGTGGATCTCCATTTTCTCTCTCATCTTTGTAGCTGCGTTTATCAATCCTTGCAGGGCAGATGAACCAGTTGTAGTGGTATCACTATATTCTCTGAAGCTAATGAACACCACATAGAACTGAGAATTTGGCCAGGTGACAACCTCATACAAAGATTTGCTTTCCCTCTACCTCACAACACACCTTTTACTTTTCTTCTTCTTCCGAATTAAATGGAAAGACATCACAGCCAGTATTTTGAACTACTGTTAAAATAAGATTTCTAAGTTCTACCTAAAATAATTTTAAAATGTGATTGTTGGTGAAAGAAAGACATATAATCTCCCTGTGTTTAGAAAGGATTTTTATTATCATTGCACATATTCATTTCTCTTTTTCAAATAATTTATGATGTAACAGCAACTTCTCTCTTCAGTCTTTGCTTTGCCAGTTAGGTCTTAAGTAAAGCCACTGCACCGAGTTTGTGCTGCTACTGATTTTTTCTGTGGTTAGGAATGTGAAGCCATAAATACAGTGTTGTGAATTCATCACACCACCAAGCTGAGATGTGGGGTAATGAGGGATAACAATGCTATTCAGATACCAATAACTTCAGCAGTATCTAGTGCAATGTAGAATATTACAAGGAGATAAAATTGCTTTTTGTGCAGGTATTCTCTTTTCAAAGAAACCTAATTGATATCTATAGTAAGAGAAAATATGAAAATCTTGAAAAAGATGCTGATCTTTTTCTGCTGCCATCAGCATGAAGTTGCACCTCAAAATACAGGGAACGTGTGCATGAAGGGCATGGAAATGCAGTTTCAAATGTGGCAAAGACAAAGGAAAAAGTAATTCAGGGAAACCTCATTACCATCTGTCACCTGGCCTCCTGGCTCAAGGGTAGAAGCTAGAACCAGTAACAGAGTTGGACTTTTTAAAAAGCATGGTATGGAATATATTCTAAGGTTCTAAGGTCAATAGATGGTAAGCTTGGATTTTGTGCTAGGTGTGCAGGCTTCCTCATGCCTTCTGAAGAAGATCCAAAATGACTGGTTCAAAAGAGCATCTGAAATAAAAGTACAAAAAATATGAAAATGAGAGACAGCCCACAGAGGAGAATATGCGATTAACTTCTCAATTTCCTATTGAAGAGTCCTTAGAAATTGGCTGGAATTAGACTTCATGCAATTTCAGTAGACAGACACAGCATAGTTCAAAGGTAGAGAATTGTTTTGGGGTTTTTTTTCCAGGAGTTAGCAGGATTTTGATGAAAGAGGGAATGCTGGGCCAAAATTCTTTGACACTGAAAAAGAGCTGAAGCTGGGTCACCTAACAGTTGGGCCAGTCCTCCGTGCTGCTGTGGAAAAGTTAAAAGGCACATGAAATTTATCCTGTGAATAACCTGCTCCTGTGGTCATGCTCAGAGCATGACAAATGAATCAGGGGATTTAGGGAGAGAAACAGTTTCCGGATCTTGACTAAGCTAAGTCAACAGGATATTTGAACTAAAGTTTTGTCTGTATGCTTGAGTACAAGATTGCATGTGTCTGGAAGATTTAAGGCCCATAGATACTTATCTAGTGTGGCTAGAGAGCAAGAAAACTGAATTATGGGCTCATTCATTTGGATTCAGATGTGTTGGCACTTCATAAATGACCAAACTGAAGCAGTTCCTACATCCTCTTCAGCATATTTTCTTTCCAGTTTTGGGGTTGCACAATAGTGATACAAATACAATCTTGTAAAATCAAGTAGAGATATCTTGAAAACAATTCAAGAGAAAAATAAGCTTACCTACTCACTGTGCAGTAACTTGAGATTCTGGCTCAGAAACACACACACACACACAAAAAAAATGCTATCTTAAAATCAATAAAAAAAAACCCACAAAAAAACAGGTTGTTCATTATTATATTTAATGAATGATAAAATGTTGATGAAAATAAGAATATGCCTTGTATAGTGATATAGATCTGACAGTCTGCCACACTATTGAGAATTATAATTATTATTCTTCAATGTAGTTTAAAAGTTTTAATTTTATATAGCTGAAATTCCACATTAACATCTAAATAGCTTAGGAAAGTATGCCATACCAACATTTAGGTTGGTATTTATTCATTTACGTGTTTCTGATGAAATAAGTCAAGCTACCTCCACAAATTATTGTGAAAGAGTAGGGTTATGTTCATGACGGTCCAAACATTGATAAGGTCATACATGTCAGCTTTCTCTCACTTCCCCTACCCTCTAATTCCCTGTCATGCAGTTCTGAGTTCTGAAAATGTGCCAGCAGAATCTCACCAAGGATGTGCATGTGATGGGGGTGAGAGTAGATGTGCTTGGTCAAAGTGCTGTCATGGGTTGGCACTGGTGCAATGCCAGTGCACCCATGAAAATATATTTTGCTCAATTGAATGTCTATCCAGTGTGTAACCTCTGTGTCTAACCTTTCATTGTGTCATCTGGGGTTACCATGAAAAGCTAAAAGTAAAGAGAACTCTGTGTTTGAGAGGAGCTGTTTGAAGTTGAGTAATATCTGCTAAAGGGTTTCTAGTCATTTTAAGACAAAAAATTTAAGGGTTTTTTTTTTATATTAACAGGAAAAAGGCCATCTAACTCCACTAAAATGAGTGGGCAAAAGAAGTCCTCTGTGCCCACCTTTGCTATAGAGGAGTGTGAGGCAAATAGTTCTTCTGTTGCTCAAAAAATAGTTGTAAAGGCATAGTTGAGATGCATTCCTTTCTTTGGAGATTCATCTTCAGAGGTTGGCCTGGGCAGAAGTTATGCATTATCAGTTTCACTTGCTGCAGATCGTGACTCTTGCCTCTTGTCTTTTCTGTGTGGACCTCTGAGAAGAGCTTGGCTTCTTCTCTCTGGACCTCTTTTACTGAGTGGAAGACTCAATTTAATGTCTCCTTTTGCTTTTGTACTCCAGGGTAAACAAGTCTTTTTCCTCCAGTCTCTCGTGTATGTTATATGTTTTGGCACCTAAATTGTCCATACACATCTCTTCACCAGACTCTATCCAGATTGTTGATATTTGTTCTGTTCCAGAACTGGACAGAAAATTTCAGAGATGCCAAATGGAGGTTAATTAGCTCTTCCTTGGTCCTTCTGAATGCAGCCACTATGTAGGTAGACTTTATAACTTCCTATTAAATACGTAGGATTTTAAAGTGATGATTTGAGAGGGTGTTTTATCAAGCTAACACAAGACAAAACGCAATAGAAGACAGTTTAAAAAATCCTTGGCTATTTCATACAGTTTTATAAAATTTCTCAACTAAAAATTTTAAACTGGGACTGAAGAGAAACTCTTGCTTTCTTAGTTGAAATAGAGACAGTGTGAGAGGTACTATAGTTTTCCCCCAAACACTTTTCTTCATCATCATCCTTCCTTGGGTTAATTTTGTATATGCACAGGGTTTCTTTTGATATTTTTCATAAAAATCCATGTGTTGTTAATACAGCAGTTATAACATTCGTATATACACAGACGTATTATATTGTAGCCTCATATAACTTTCATAATATTCTTGTCATTAATCTAAATGTATAGAATATGATTGGTTTGCTCTGATATATATATATATATATATATATGTGTATATATATATATATAAACACAACCTGGATAGCTTAATAAATTCTTTCAATTAAAAAATCTTGAAATACTGTGCCTTCAGATTCCATTGAAATTCCTTTTAATTCATGATCAGGTAATGTGCCGTAAAAATTAAACATTACCCAACAACAAAATGATCATGGTTCGTTGCATAGAAAAATGAGCGGGGAGTACAGTTTCTTGATTAGTTAATAATAGCAAAACATTAACTTTCCCAAGGTCTTTGTTGGCTCTGAAAACATATCCTATTGTATAAGATCCATTTATAAAAATGTACTTTCAATATGTATTCTGAAAAAAAGAATATACAAAATGTGGATTTCCTGCATCAACAAGGCTACCTGAAGTTCAGTTGTACTGACACAGTGTGGTGTGTCTCCCTCCTATTAAGCTCAACAAGTTCAAGACAAACACAGAATCAAACTTGGCAACTGTTACTCAGAAGTGAAATCCCTCTTCCCGGAGGAAGTTCAATGACATATAACTCCAATGGATAACTCCTGTGAAAAATTAAATATTCCCCTGAGTAAGGGTTGTAGAGGAGGCCATCTAGCCCTGAACATTTCCATCTGCAAAACAATTCTAGTAGTAAGTAAATGAGCATAAAGCCTTCATAGTCACAACCTAATAAGTCTGAAATTGGAATTTCGGCGAGTAAAGTATTAGGAGGGAATCAATTATTTAAGAAAGAAACTACTATAATAAATCTCTTTCCTTTGTTTCCTTCAGGTGACAGATGGCCATGAAGTTATTCACATACTTAACAGTTTTCTTGCTAAAAAGGTACTTGTAGCTTCACTGAAATTACTAACAGAATGGGGTCATTCCACGCGGAACAGTTTTGGGTGGGGAAAAATCCTCATTCCTTCACTACGCCTACTACCCTAAATAGCCTACATGTGAAAAATAGCTAAAGAACTTGTTGATGATGGTCTTTCTAAAAAATGCTTACATATTAAGATAAGCAGTTACCAAAAGGAGCATATCCCACTTCCCCCTGTACCACTGTGCTATTGAATAACTCTTCATTTCTCCATAGGTTAATTGTTATGTTATTTGCATGTTCTTCCAGGTCAGCTGATGAAGCAGTAGCCATAACTCTTAAATTTGAAGAGAAAAAGAATAATAAGAATGAAATAATAATTACAGTGCAAGAGGGAACAAGAAAGTAGACAAGAACAAAAGAAGAAATACTAGTGAGGAAGGTTCTGATTCAATGTTTTATTTTTATGGCTAATTTGCATGATTTTATAATCACGCATTTTCAGTTTTCCGTAAGTATGACTTTATCTTTTCTGCGATGTTTTGCCTTCTTAGCCAAGCTTATCACCGTGATAGGAGATTACTTCAGATGGCTTAAAGATGACAGGATGTAAGGAGGTGATAAGCTGTCACATATCCAGCATAAGTTTCTCTCTGCTAAGTCTCAGCCTGTCCCGCTGTGAGGCTTTTGAAAAGAGTGGGCATCGTTTCAAAAGACAAGAAAAATCACCCCTCTGCTCAAATTTCTTTTACTACAGCTGGTGGGGAACTCTGCCACAACAGGTGACAATGTTCTTTCTTTAATGCTGAACAGACATATCTGAATGCAAGCTTAATGATAAAGAAAATGTGTTAGATGAAGGCATAAATATTCTGGATATCTAAAAATTATGAATAATTTAATACTCTGCAATCTAAACTGTGGCTGCTATTTTGGTTGAACGGGTTATAGCACAGTGATGCTCAGGGACAGGCCATGGCATTTCCTATGCCTCAGTAATCTGGACCATCCTTTTTCAATATATTAATAAAAAACTCAAAGAGAAAACAGCTTTGATGTAATTATTCTGCAATATAAAAGTATGCCTGTAACAATGAAAAAAAAGATATCTTGCTTATTTTTAAATGTGTAAGGAACTGTAGGGAAAAGTTTTGATGCAAGACTCTTTATTTGGGTAAAATTTAGTTTGGGATTGTTATGAATAGTAATGCATGAGCAACAAGCAAATACATTAATTTCTCCTTGCACCAATAAGGAAAAAGGTCACAGTAGACCAGTAAATATAAAGCCCAGAGGTGAGAAAGAAGCATATCAACCATGAAATTGCATTAATTCAATAATTAAAGTGAGTCTCAGTTCCAACACAGGCACGGGTTCTGTAGCAAAGATGTGACAAAACAATTGGGAATGGCAGTCCATTGCACTTGTATCAATCAATCATCAGGAGAAAAAGAATTCCAGTGAATCGAACGCTTTATGAACACCATAGTGTATCTAGCCCTGGACCTGACATCATCTCATTAATCAAACCAATACATAGGGAGTGAAATTTCCACCTGAGTTTAGTTTTGAGAAAGAGGCAGTGAGAAGTGGTAAGGGTCATGTTTTTGTTCTCATATGCTACAGTAGAGCCAGGCTCTGTAGAGCTCTTCCCAGCAAGGGAATGAAAACAGTGTTGTAGAGGGAAATTAATTATTATCAGGGACATTCCAGCTGGAAATCTGTGTTGCTGCAAAATGAACACATTTCAAGAAGTTGAGTGTTTCCTGCTGATCTTGTTAGTTTCCCTTGTGTTCAAGGGCTTCAAAACTTCTATGGAAATGCAAGTTCCTCTTAGGGCTGGCAAGGAATTTAGAATTTGATTTTGCATTTTAAATTTTTTATTTGTTTTCTCTGTTCAATCCCAGAAACATGCAAGAAAGAGTGATACTCCAAGATAAAATCAGTGGCCCAGTGGCTGGGATATTAATTTAAAATCTGGAATTATCTCATGTCCCCATTTCCAGTGTAAACCACCTGCTTGAACAGGTGTGTTTTTTCTGGGTTACTATCATTTATGAAAAACACCAATGGATGTTTTGGAGAGAGATTAAAGTAGCCCACAGAGATATGGTTGCTGCTCTCCAATGAAATGTGCTGCAAACAGAGGCAAAATAGGGAGTGAACATCCCAAGAGTGTGCCTGGGCCATTTGGCTGCCCTGTAATTAGTGTTTCCTGTCAACATGAATGCTTCCCTTCACCTGTGAAGGCATCCAAAGGGAAGGCTCTTAGTTTTCACAACTCATAGCTATTCTGATGAAGGAAATGTCTCCGGAAGTTTCCAACCAGTTCCTGTTTCTAATATTCTTGGACAAACCCTTTCAAAATGTAATCAGCAACAAGATTAGATCTGTGACTGTCTTATTACAAGAATACTAAAGACTGCACCCATCCCACTTTGGCTCTGTGTCTCAACAACCATATTCTTCATCAACCATTAAATTTAGCTGCTGGGTGTCCAGGTATAGGTTGAGGAGTGTTTTACATTCATTATTTGCATTTGTCATTTAAAAAAAAATCCTGCAGTGTTTAAAAAATGAAACAAATATCCAGCCTTACAGTAAACAGATTTTTAAGTACTTATGGCTTCCTTTAAAAGCTCCTTCACTATTTTTATAGAATACTGGGCTCACAGTTTACACAGGATCAGTTATTATCAGAATGTTTGTGACTTAATTTCACAATAAAGAAATGACAGCTAAATCATGGAAGGGGAAAATGAGGAATGGATACACAAAAATTTGGACTGGAGAATCAGTGAAATTTAATTCTACGCTCAGAATAACATTCCTTCATTTCCTGCTACTTTGCTTCCATGAATAGCTATACTCACTTTATATATATTCCATTTTAAAATACATTTTCATGAACACCTGCATTATTTATATATATTCACACTCTTGAATTTGTTTGAGAGCAGAAATTTTTTAGAAATACAAATAAAACAATAGCTGTTGAAAGACAGATTTTGACTGATAATGAGTCAGACATTTTGACCATTCTAATAACTTTTTAAATCAATCATTCAAAATACCTCTTTACCAAATCCTATGGCTGTGAAAAAAATTTTCCATTAAGAGTTAAATCAAATCTTAATTAAGTAGACAAATACACTTTTCAGATCACAATTTTTCTGCTTTTCCACAACGTATACAGATTTTCTTACTAATTTTATAATAAACTTTCCCTTAGAAGCTGATAACTGGTAGCTCCAGTAAATTATCATATACACATTTAGATTTGTTAATTTAGCATTAGCAGCTACACTGAAAATGCAGTGGCATGTTTAAAAAGTTGGTCATTTCATCAAGACAGGCTCTAACACTTCATGGTTCTCTTCATATAAATATTTATTGGGAAAAGTTGGTAGGACATAGGTATGTACCCTTATAAAAACAATTCTGCAGACTTAATGATGTCAGTAGGAATCTATTTTCCTTTAAACATAATTTGTTAGTGGCTAGACATTCCTCTTCTTTCTGGACTTTCCCAGGACCTAGCAGAGAGCAAATAAGTTACTTTCTGGTTTTGATTTATTAAAAATATGCAATATCAGACAATTTTGTGCCACAGAATTTAAAAAAAAAATTGTGTAGAGAGGTGTAATCTGCTATATGGGGCCCTCAAAATTCCTGCCAAAGTATTTTCTGGAGGTCTAACTTGTAAGGACCATATTTTACATTTTACCATTTTCTCCTTATCCTCCACTGAGAACAACAGATTTGAAAGGAGTAGAAAAGGTTAAACAAACATTCAGTTAAATAGTATGCTTGCAGCTTTTAAAAAACAAAATATTTCTGATGTACTCAGGAAATCGCCTCTTGCAATTTCTGATAAAACTTGGTTTGGATAAAAATTACATTTTTGTCACTAAATTATTTTTTGTGTCAAAATGTCTTTATATTAAGTCAACAAACTAATTTTATTTTATTATTAAAAAAACTAAAAACTGAAAATGACCTTCCTAACAATTTACCATGTAATTAAAAAAGCTTTTTTGTGCTTTATAATGTTATTCTATTATGAAAAATAAGAATTCACAGATATAGAGAGTTGACTGGAGATATTAGGCCTTTAAAAAAATTAAAAGAATCAGTAGTGAACTTATATTATTGAAATAATTTTACTAATAAAATATTAAATAGTGGCATATAGCCTACATACAAAACCTAATTGACTTTGTAGGGCACAGTGAGAATTGGATTGCTGTGGTTTATATTAGCTACAATTTATACTGCTTGTTCCAGAGTAGATGAAAAATAAAAGTACTAGAAAAGCAGAAATTATTAGCAGCAGCTACAACAATATTATTCAGAACTTCAAAAATATGAACCTGTTGGAACCTCAGACTTTGGTTTGCTGTCTTGGACAATCAGAAGTGCTGTGTTGTGCCTCTGATGATCTTCATAAGAACATATTTCAGGGCAAAACTGAAACTCATGTTAAAACTTCACGCCATTCAAATTCCTGAGTCACCAGTAGGGACATTTACTTATGGAGGACATTTATACAAAATAGGTCAAAATATAATACATGTATACATGTCTGTACATGCATATACATACACACACATTTATATCTCTACATATGTTTGTCAAGCTATTTCTGCTTATAGCTGAAACCAAAAGCAACAAAACAATGGAGATAAATACAAAAGAAAATCTTACTGATGTTCTCACAGCTTTCGCAAACAAAAGTATTTTTCACATGTTTCATTTCAAATGTTGATTCATGGTTAATGTAGCTTCCAAATTTCAGCCTACATCAGTGATAGAAACTTTAAGCAAGCCTCTGATCCTGTTACTCTGACTCATTCCATCATAAAGGCCTTGTAGAAATTCTGTAACAATTCTTTAATGTGATTCTTTAAGGAATATCTTAAATAAATATTCTTCTTGTGAATTATGAGAAATAATTTTGCCTCTGGTTTTGTTGTATCAATAAACACAAAGCAAGGATTAACTATTAATTTTGGAAATAGCTCAATACAAAAATAGTAGTCCTACACATATATAAATGAAAGCCTTATGACTACACAAATATTTTGGTACTATTTTTGATGCAGCGGAGGGCAATTGCATCTGTAGTTCACATTAGACACACAGATATGGCACTGCCATGAGGCTGGAGGCACTTTTTCCGTGGGAGTGATATCCTGGGAAAAGAGATATTCTGGACATATATTACAACATATCCACAAGATGTGCCTTTAACCCTCCACAGAGTAATATATAAAATCTGAAGCATATGGTTCTTCCTCAGGCATACCTATTTGCCACTGAGTAACATTACAGTAGTTTTATTTTCAATATTTGCATTAACTTTTTAATATATATATATATATATCTATAAATCAGCTGCAAGGATTGGAAAGCAAGTATCTCATTCAAAAGCTTAAGATGAGGTCAGATGAGATAAGACAAGATGAGAAATCATGAGGTGCCAGCATTGACGAAGAACTTGAAAATCACTTTGTTAGGCAAATCCTGTAGGGGCTCAATCTCCACAGAGCAACTAGAATAAAAACAGATGCCTTCTATGCCTTTCAGTTAGACACTTCCCATGTGGAGAGGCTGCCCATAAAATGTGAGCCATTTTCTTTTTTGATAAACACTCATGTGTTCAGCTGGGCTCAACTTGGGGCTGCTATAGACTGCTTCCCTCCCTAACTTCTGCAACCATTGTACGCAATCACAAGCTATATAGGCTACATACGTCCCCTTGCAACTCAGAAATGCCAATATTTCTACTTAAAATTAGAGACAAAAACAAGCCAAAGTGTCTTGCCCAGTTCTGCTTAGTGGTAGATTAGAACTTATTATTAATCAATAAAATAAAACTGGGGTATAGAGAAAATCTTAACTCTCCGGTGTTGCCAGTCTGTCTGCACGTTTATTACCTCATAAGCTGTGTGATTATTATCTGGGACCTTCCCAAGAAACATGCTTTTACTAGGGTTTTTTAGAAAACCCTGTGTCTCTCAAAAGTCTTAATGATCACCCCAAATATTTCCCCCTTCCTCCTCCTTCCCTCCACTCTATATATAGGGCATGTCATGTGGTCTAGAATATACCTTTGGTCAGTTCACTGTCAGTGGATTTGTTCCTTTATAATAAGGTCTGCAGCCATGCCCAACAATCATAATCAAAGACCAAAGTGCACAACTTTTAGTCCTGTCCTAACTTTGAAAATGACTGCTGATCCTGACTACTTCAGTGCAGGATGCATCTGGCATATAAGCATCTGTTTTATGCTAACTTGAGCAACTGCAAGTTATCTGAGCAAATTATATATTTGTGTGTATGCGTGTCTGTGTGTGTGTGTGTGTGTGTGTATGAACATATGTACATATATTTCCATTTGGCCCAATGAATCCAATTTCAAATAAGCATATACTGACCCCTCCAAGTGATTTTGTATGTAACAAGCCACATTCCTGCACTGCTGTGCAAATTCTAAGGTATTTTTATGTAGCTCCTCTAGAAAAATACATCCCTACACATTTTGTAAAATTCAGTACAGCGACCATGAAAATATTTCACTGTATAATAAAAAGGTGCTTGAGTTAAGATGTGTTGTAATACATCACAGGCTTCCCATCCAGGACAAAACCATTGTTTGATTCACAGAAAGTAAATTCTATCAATGAGGTTGTCCTCTGTGGTCAGAAAAACAACTTAAGATTTAATTAAACAAGAAATAATAATAAAATTAACAAACAAGTACACCAGCTTAAGTTTTTCCCCACTTAAAACACTGAGAAGTTAATACTGTGTGTGGGATTAATTCTAAAGATAAGATAAACAACAGAATCCTAAAAATACATGGGGTTAAAATCTGACAAAAAGTTGTATTTGTTCAGTAATCATACCTGGAGCTTCCCAGAATTTTTAAGGGCACAGCAAACCTTATGAAATTCTCTTCCTGCCTGAACTAAGTATAGAGTAATGAGGCTATATTTTAGAAATATAATTTCCAATTAAATCTCACCAGAGGTGATCATTTCAGTACTATCAGTGGGAGTTTATACTCAAGACACCAGATAAATGTTACACAATATCTTTTCCTAGCAACACCCTGTGTCAACTGAGATAAAGATTGTCATAGTATCCAAATTAAGGCTTAATTCAGGTCAATTTAAAATTATTTTTGAATATTTCAAATCTCAGTCTAGCAATTTCCAGTTTCACTGCATAGGACATGAGGCAGCACTAAGTATTGGAAAATAAGGATCATTTTAATGAAGAATCAATATTTATTGAATATTTGGCTATATCATAATCTTTTAATGAACAAAACTAAATAATAGTGGGAGAATTGTGTGTTGGGGATAGTGAACACACAGCAGCATTAACCTCCAAATAGTTGTGCTCATTCATGCCAGCAGTGACTTTTGCTGTGTAATTTTCCCTGGGACACATCTGAGCCTGTCCTCTGGTGGATATGGCCTCTTCCCAGGTAGCAGAATGCGCTTGGCTCGCTGCACCTTCTGTCTGGCACCGCACCGGCGGCCTGCAGAGCCTGACACTGCACAGTCTGTCACGTCGCCCGGCTTAAGCAACGCCGCACTAAAGTGTTACAGGCTCTGTATTTGTTGACCATCAGAGTTCAGCTGGGAGACAATTTATCTTTCTTAAATACTCGTTATCTTTGTTAGCTAACTCATCATCATTTAGGCAGCTTAAGTCCATACACATGAAGGGCACAACAGCTAATGCTGTCAATGTGGACTTTGAAATGATCTATGAAGGAGAATATAGGGCCACTGCTTCATAATCAGATACTAGAAGTGAATTACCTTTCAATACTTTTTCTGTCCATAAATCTGAAATGCTGTCAGTTCAAAATACAGCAGTTGTTTCCCTGGGGAGTCTCAATTTAGATCCCGCACCTCCTCTGCAGTGCGAGGCTCCTTTACCTGCCTTTGCAGCTGTTTGGCTAAGGTCAAATGAGTCATCTGAGGTCGCAGAGGGAAAGAATGACCCAGAAAGATGCTGAAACCAGGCCAGGACCTTTCAAAGTTCCCTGCTGCAACTACTGAAGCACACTGTCTCCCTTGAATAATTCTGCCTGTTGATCCCCACTGAACATACACATTTCCTAGTGCCACAGGAAATGAAAGCTTACATCTAAGCTGTTATAAGAGCTAGCATGCAGTGGGAACAAAACCCTTTTTTTACTGTTATGTCAATAACATTACTTCCATTCATGTACTTCAGGATATCCTTACATCCTGAGAAAAAATGGGAAAGAATACAAACCTATGTCCAAATACATCTTGCTTCACACCATGAGTCAAAATCCCAGCTTTGTGGTTCTTAGATGTTTGTCTTTTCTTTGCTAGGATTGAATTTAACAGTTTTGTTTTTGATTTTTCCATCACCAAGACAGTTTGAGACACTTTTCTTTCAGGGAGAAGACATCACTGTATTTGTGAGAATCAGAGGAATCCTACAAAGATTTCACACATAAAAGCCAGCCTGGAGTTACCTGCAATGTCCTTTATTTGCTACTCACCATTCACACAGAAAGTTTGGGGTAAATACCGTGCAATTACAGCCCAGCAGGTAGCCTGTGTAGGGTGTCCTACATCACATTTGTCCTACACACAAAAAAAGTGAAACTACATACCTGAATCAATTGGTAGGATCTGATGGTTGCATTGTATGGGGTCAGTTTATGTGTACCTAAAATGAAAAAAAAAAAATATATATATATATACAAGAAGAAGGGAGAGAATGAAACCAAAATCACATTTGAAAACAACATTTTAAATATTTGGCTTTTCAGTTTTCAAAATCCCAGCTCCAACGCTCATGTTTAAGTTTTCTTTGCTTCATTCACAATGATTCCAGATGTTTAACTGGCATACAAGCAGGACCAGTAGTATTTCCCTTCTACCTGTAGGGAGCCAATATGGCTCACATTCCATCATTTAAATGCAGAACTAGTCCATTAGTTAAAATAATAGCAATACCTAAACGCCAGACGTCCTGCTGGCCCAGCAAGGGTGAGAGTTTAAAAAAGGCCTATGTACCAGCCATACCTTGGGGCTTGCACTCAGCTTGGGGCAGGTGACTTTCCCACCTCTCATCTCAGCCTGTGTTTTTGTTCTGTTTTTCCTTTGTAGACTGTGTCCTGTTTTACTCGATGTTCTGTGAACCTTCATTGCTGGTAGGAAGTACTCAGGACATCTGCTCCGAATTGACTTTTCGGGTAGTATCTATATGTGTGGGGATTTTTTTTTTTTTTTTGGAATATTGGGGTTAGACTGAAACTGGCAGTCTGCGGGAGGGAAGGAAAGATAAGTACTATTTCTAATAACAACAGCTATTTGCAAGCCCAGGGACTTCAGCAGGTATCACTTTCCTCCCAGTGACACACAGCTATCTCAAATCAGAATACCACAGCCATTTTTTACCAGTAACACTGCACAACAGTTTTAAACAAAGGAAATGAAATATGTATTTATTCATGGCTAAAATACAGGGCAATTCCAAGGATGCAGAATGGAATTCACCTGGAAATGGGCCAGAACACGGAGGCCAGCTTTTCACCCTGGGAAAGGATTGATGTGCACTTTTCTGTGATCAGAGGTCATCAAGGATTCAACCTTGTAACTAGCCATAGGAGCCTACAGCTGTGGCATAGTTCAAATTAGGCACTGAAGAAAACAGTAGGGAAGAGTGATCCAGCTCTCCCTAAAATAAATAGAAAGACTTCTGTAGGAGTTAGAGCACAGTGAATCACCACTTGTTTCTTAAACACCCTATTTTATCCTTGGGGCTCAAGTCACCTTCTTTTTAGTTATGATATCTGATGGGATTTCAGCCTAAACTCTATGGCTATGATCTTACGTCCTATAATTCAACCTGCTTCAGAAAATCTCTATTTATTGAGTGATGAATAATAGAATTACTTAGCAGCTTCTTTTAGCTTTCAGAAAGGAAAACACAGTATTGTATGCACTGTTTCAAAAGTTTTCCTCTATTTTCCCGTGGGGATTTATTCTTTAAAAAAAAGAAAAAAAAAAAAAAAGCCTCACTGAGAAGTATAGTAGTTAATTCAGATGGTTTCAAGTCGCCTAGAGCTATTGACTGATATATGCAAAACCTTGCCATTATGTTTTCAAAGCAGCGACAAATAGAATTAGGAGTGCAACTCCTTTGATGATACTTTGAATTTTTTTTTTTTAAATTACCTTCCATTATTGTCTGGGCTTGATCCTTCTCCCCCAGAAACTAGTGGGAGTTCTGCCACTGACTTCAGGGGAAAGGGAATTGGATTGTTTTCAGCACAGATTTTAAAACAAAGGCTTGAAATTGGCAGGAATAGAACCCTCTGCCATGAATCGAGGCAGTAGGTTGCCAGATGGCAACTTTTCAGAGTTATGCAAACAAATTTGGTTTATTCAATACAAATATTTGAAGGGGAAAAAAATTAAGAGTATTATTCTCATTTACCAAAGTGTCAGATTGGAGCCTTCTAAATTTTAATTTGGTTCCAAGAAAAATAGAATCTTTACCAACATTATTATTCCTCTAGAAAACACCTGAGTCTGGCTTTCCAATGATAATTTGTACTGCTTCAGATGTAGTTTTGGATAGGTGAAGAAAAACAGGAGTATTGGGGAAGGCAGGAATTCACACTCTTGATAGAGGAAAGCAGTTTAGGAGCAGTTGGTCAACCTCAGTTTGATGAGAACATGTTTAGTGCACAACCTGAAGAGAGAGTGAGACACCCTGAGAAGGCATTTTGAGCTTTTAAGTTAGATCCTTGAGGTTAGGCACTGTGAGTAGCCCCATAACTTACAAGTGAAATTTTCAACATATGGCTAACCACCCACATCTACTCATCATGTAACAACCAAGAGAAAGGGGCAGGTCAAGAATGCCAGAAGAGTTCTGTTGTTGGACTTTTGGGTCTATTATGCTCTGGTCTGGTTTAAATCAAGTAACACTCAGAGAAGACAGAAAGTGAATATAAAACAAACAAAAGGTAGATTCTGTTTTTCCTTGAAAATTAACTTTGGATCTATTTAGAAAAATTACCTATGAGCAATTAAAAAAATAGTATTGCTGAATTCAGAAGATTTGACTTTTTTCCTATTCAGTAAAAAGGCTAAACAGGAAGAGGTTTGTATACAGGTCAGAATAAGAGAGCTCTAGGACCTTTACTTTACTATCACAGTCCTTTTCTCAACTGCATCTAGCATTAAAATAAAAAATAACAAAACACATCTGCCCTGAATTCACTCTACATACAGTTTCCTTCCGCCTGTGGTGAGGGCTGTGCTTTTGGAATGGTAGAAGGTTTCATCTTTTAACATATAATGAAATCCACATTCCAGTCAAATATGATCAGCCCTGCCAGTGAACAAAGATATTTTTATTGTTCATGTTTGCCTTCAGAGTGCCACTGCACATTACTAAGCATGTTGGCTTCTTGCCACCTCTATTTTAAGCTGTTGAGAAATCTGGGAAGTGAAGAAATATCTGCCTTTGCTTTTTAAAGAGAAAACCATTATTTAAGTAAGCATTTTAAATAACTTAGGCTAGAAAATGCATCTGTTCTTAGATGGACACGCTTCTTTTAGTTAGACAGAACTGACTATATCTTTGAATTAACCTCTTGTTCCTCGTAACCCATTTGTATGCACTGTGTTGATCTCATGGGAAAGAAAATCAAATCAACTGTAAATTGCCTGAACAGATTTGTCTGAACCCATGGAGCACCAAATCCTACATTTACATTTTTCACTCAAGACAAGTGGTACTTGCCACACCTTCTACTCAAAAGGTCACACAGAATTTTTTATACTCACTAAAAAAATTACAGCAGTGGGCCAAAGGTTTGAATTCATTCTCTTTCATATGTTTCCTAGACCATGGAGGAAGGGAGAAGAGAATAAATGACTAGTAGAAAAGTTCAGAGGAGCAAGGCGAGAAAGTGGGAAGGAACACTTTCATGTTGATGAAAGAGTTTCATTTCAAATGGATACTCTCTTCAGCTAACTTTGGGGACTGGCATATGGCATATGCTACAGATGGATAGGCAGCAATACATGTACAGCTGTAAGGTTCTGGCACTCCTGGTCCTGGCCCACACTGCCAGCTGGCCAGCAGAAAGCAGAAAGCAGGTTTGCAGGATGATTTGATTTTCCACAGCTGTTGTACAAAGCATGAGGTCAAGGGAGGTGAGAAGGAGAGTGAGGGGATTGTAGCTGACTGGTCCTTGCTTACAGCACAGAGGCTGAATTCACCCATGACAACTGCAATATCCCAGGCAGCAACTTTCTCCATGTGCAAGCCTTTCATTTAAATGATGTGCTAATGTAAGGTTTAGGTCTTTCCTGGGCACTCCAGAATCTCTTATGGTACAAAATATGTGAATACCATGCAAGATGGGTGGTTCTTGTCTAATGCATGGTAAATATACCAAGTAGATTGAAGTATCATTTTGTGGAAAAAGGACATCTTTGTTTGATAGTTATGTTTATGAAAACTCACTCTGACACCCCTCTGCGTGTTGACAACAAATAGTTTTGTAAAAGAAATCAAAATAAGATCCCCTTGTTTCTGGAATCAAAGTCAAAAGCAAAGTCCTCTGCACACAGCCCAAAGCCTCACATTTCTGCTAGTGGGGTTTGAACCACAATTTACTATTATTTTCACAGGAGCCAAAAGTCACTATACTCACCTTAATGGGATGACTTACTAGAAATATTTAATTTTGTAGATATAAATTTTAATGAAATTTACTTGTTTATTAATTATTTGAAAATTTTTGAAGACAGACAGTTTTATTATTATATTATGTTAAGCCATTAGAACAAAACTTTTCCTCTGAAATTACCTGATAACACTACTTTATTCAAGATGGTAAGGATAAGGCTGGAATATGAGAACTTTCATATTAACAGACCTGAGTAACTGGATAAAAAATGTCAGAAAGAATACGAATATGGAAAAATACCTCCTATGCAGAAAGGCTGAGAATGTTAGGTCTGTGCAACATGGAGAAGAAAAGGCTCTGGCCTCATTGTGACTTCTAAGGGAGCTTATAAGCAAGATGCAGAGAGATATTTTTAGCAAGGCCTGTCATGATAGCACAAAGTGTAATGGTTTTAAACTGAAATATGGTATGTTTAGAGTAGGTATTAAGAAGCATTTTTTTATTGCGAGCAAGGCACTGGAACACATTTCCCAGAGATGCTGTGGATGCCCTATCCCTGAAAGTGTTAAAGGCGAGGTTGGATATGGCGTTGAAACATTCAATCTAGTGGAAGGTATCCCTGCCCATGGCAGGGGGATGAAACTGGAGGACCTTTAGAGGTCTCTTCTAACCCAAACCATTCTAAGATTCTATGATTCTATGAAATTCTCAGCATGAGGAAAAAACCTCTCTGCCTTCAGATATACAAGGTGATCTCTCATCTGTTCATCACTCTGTAGGAACAAGACCTTGAGGGCTTGATAAGTAGTTCCCCAAAAACATCAGCTTAGTATTCAGAGGCACTCAAAAAAGAAATTCATATACTAGGAATTATTGTGAAAGAAACAGAGAATAAACCAGAAAATATTATTCTAGAATATAGATCTATCATTCACTCTGACTTTTAATTTTGTACTCTAGTTATCTAATCTCAGAAAGCATATGTATCAACAAGGTTCAAACACTACTAGGATGGTTGTATGCATGACTCAATAGGCTCAAAACTTCAGCTCAGAAAAGAGATGGTTTCAGATCATAATACAAAGGTCTACAGAATAAGTGTTGGCCAGAGACTCATTACTCACCGCTCTTCTAGTGATGAAGGTGGTTGCTGGGAAAAAAAAAACTCTAGTGAAATTTGATTCAAAGAAACAAAAAGGTAGTTTTTCATTTAACATGAGTTAACCTTTGTAACAACCTGTAAAAGGGCCTAGTCAATACAAGAGGTATGTGTGGCATTAGTAGAAAGAAGGGTTCATAGAAGGTTGATAAATAGACAAACCACAGATGTTTTACGGGAAATACTTGAGCTGAAAATAACTGAAGACTAGGAAAGCATTAGAAAGAAGTATCACACACTTGTTTTTTTTCTCCTTCTGCTTATGTGTCCACTTACAGGCTAGTGTTGACAAACTAGATTAATCTGAACTGTGTGACTGTTCTTTCATTCCTATCACAAACCTCTGTGTATTTTGTATGTATCATGGCTGCCTGACCAATTGCCTAGAAAGGAAACAAAAATTTATATTCACAAGCATTAATAAAGATAATTGTATCTTAGCAGATTATTAGAAAAGGTGCATGAGGAAAGTTTTGGAGACAGAAGAGGACATTTTGGAGCTCAGTCTACTGCTTGATCCTCTGCGATGGAAGGCAGAGCCTAAATGAAGAATTCAGAGAGATGAGCAAGCTAAGTAGAGAGAGACGACTAACAGTAGCAGTATGCAATGGGGGTGTCCTGCACACTGCTCCACAGAGTTACATTACTTTGGATGTTTGCCATCTTCAATGGGGGTTTTGTGGGCACAACTCTTCACAAGCCAAAGGTGCTTTTTCCTTTGTCAAAAAAAAAAAAAAAAAAAGAAAGAAAAGCTCCCTTTCCACCTACATGGCCAACATTCAAGAAACACTCCTTATTTGGTGTGCAATACTGAGTTCTCATGCAAATATGTCTTTCACACTCTGTACAAAGTCTTTTCTTCTCTCTTACATTAAGTATTCAAAAGGCTACAGAGGTAGAGGATGAAGTTGACTCTAAAATCTGGAGTCAGAGATTTGCGCCAAGCTGTTAAACTACTTCTCTCTTAATTCAGTGAATAAACATGTAAACAGACTCAGTAAACAAGGCTGAAAATATCTTTTTCAAAAAGGACCTTACTAAAAATGAAGTGACCAGATTTAATTATTTCCATCTAAAATAAGATAAAAAGTGTTTTAAAAGTTGCTATCCTTTACCTTGGGGAAATTTTTCTTTTCTTTTTTTTTTTATTAATTTATTGGAATAGGCTTTGCATAAAAGCAGCATCTTATTTCCATTTTTAGTAATATTTAGAACTTAGGCTTCTGAGCTTTCACTCAGGTCTGCATGTCATGTAATTCATAGGTAATTTGTCCCTCAAGTATTTTCTGGTACAACAATGCCTACTGGAAAAGCTACACAGGTGGAAATTCAGGATACAGTATATCCCAGAGTTTCCTACAGACAGTGTAGAGGCAAAGCCATTCCAATCTGAGGGAAAAAATAATGTGGCCATAAATGTATAGGCTTACATCAGTTTGTCTCTGGACCAGATAAGACTCTTCCACCTTTTTTTGTTTATTAAATGCAGATAAGTCTTGGGAATACAGCCTGCACTGATAGCTCAGTCTCCCTGGGAGCTCCAGGAAGTCTCATGCAGACAAGGTACAGAGCAGCCTCCAGCAACGCTGGCCAATGTAGAACACAAAGGATGTGCAGCTGCAGCATGTGCATAACTTGGAAAGCTTCATTAGTCAACAATGCAAGGGAATTAACCACCCTTTTGGTTGGGTTTTTTTTTTCCTTTTTGGTATAGACATTGCTGATGGTGACTGTGCTTTGTATTTGCATAAGGATAACCTATTGTAATGTGCATCTATTCAGGTTTACTTGTGATGCTTTCTTCTTATTCTCTATTATAAAGAAAGAAAATGCTTTGGTCCTCTGAGAATAACATCAATGAATCCCAGAAACTATTTATTGCTCTATGTACATAATGCACTTTTGCATAGATCTTTTGGAGTAAAAGAACAATAAATGATTCCTCTGTCCTTGAAAGGGAAGACAAAACCTGCAGATGAACATCATTATCTGCTGTTAAAATTTGACAGCCTGTAAAATAAAATATTTTAAACGGACAAACCTCGTTCAATTATCTTCTAAACTGCATGTGGAATAAGTTGAGACCACAAGAGATGTTATTTCTACAAGAATTGTGAAGACACAGACTTCCCCTTTTACAATGGATCTGCAATGGCTTGTGCCATCAGAGAAAAAAACTTTGATGATGCATTAACATGGTACTGACCCAGCTGGTTGGCATGCACTGTCACTCCAAAATTCCATTAATAGGGTGCCTGAGGACATGAACTCAGTTTGACTTGAAAGCTTCATGTGTTTCAATTAAAAATGCATTTATTTAATTAATGTAGACATTAGAGAGAACACTAGTTTAAAAAGGAAGACTGAATCTGATAGACTATCTTCATCTTTTTTTAAGACCTCTGGGAAATGTTGCTCTTTTTGCAAGTGTAGAGATATAGGAAAGGGAGGAACGGAAATGCTGCAAATTAATAGACAGGAGGCACTGAGGAAATTATCAGGCCTATTTCACTCAAAGTAATTATATTTGGAGGTGGATAGCTCTCTTTTCTCTCTCTCTTTTTTTTCTTTTTTTTTTTTTTTTTTTTTTTTTTATGGCTGAGAAGACAGTGCTAATTCCACTCACAGGTGCTTAAAACAAGAGAGATTTGGCCACAATAGAAAAAAATGTTTACTGGCATCACTTAAAGTGTAAAATCAATGCTTTTTGTAATACAATAAATGTGACAAAATTCCACCATTGCTGACACCTGAACAATTTCATTGAAAGAGAAAAGTGAAGAGATGAAGGAAAAATACAGGGACATACCACGGACATTCCTACTGAACCTAGTCCCCATAGACTCTATTTTCTAATTGAAGAAAATGTTCTGCTACTCTTACCAACTTAACTCACTTTAAAAATCATTTCCACTCCACAGCAGACTCTAGGGCCTTATCAAAATAAGATTCAAATTCCAAGTACAGTTGCTTTTTATGAAGCCTCGGAAGATCTCATGAAGAAGATGCCACTTCAGTCCTGCTTTTATAAATGCGATTTTCTGATGCAGCATTCATTTTAAATAATTAGCTGTCATATGGATTGCAGTCACAAATGGATACATCTTTCCTAAGACACTCTGTACGGTATCCATTCTTATCAACCTAACGTAAACAGAGATTTAGTTACCCACAGACACACCACATAGATCTTATCTAGCACAGAAATACCAAAATAGCACTGTCTGATTCTTAGGTAGCTATCAGCTAGCTGGCAGCTGTGATTTTTCATATCCAGTACATCTGCTTGGTACCATATGCCAAGGCTAGATCTAGGGATTTTGGCACCTTGGTCTGGTTGGACAAATCCTTTGACATGTTTTCTCCTTGATGTGAGACCAAACAATGAATAGCTTCAATTGCATGTGCACTTAGCATTGTCTAGATTATTTATTTACTTTAAGCAGTTGTACAAATGGGACAATTCTGCAATCTGATAAAAAGAGGGGAGCTTTGATACATACCACAGAATAATGATGTGTCAGAGAATGGACACACAAGTATTGCTTTTTGAGCTGCTGTCACAAAGTTTAACCTTGGTTACTATAAAGGAAAGTGGTAGTCTATGAATGTTTTGTGGCCTGTTGAAAGAGATTCAAAATCCTAAAAAGAAGACAAACATACAGATTCTTTAGGATATTATCCAAATGGAGCCATAATATCTCATTATTCTCCTGACAGTGCAATAACACAACAGAATAGATTTTAATTTTGTTGATATTATGCACAAATCCATTCCAGCAGCAAGAACATTGCTGCTTTTCTGCTGCTTTTTTTTTTTTTTTTCAGCTGCTCTTTCCCTTCCATCTTGGCCAGCTCCAGAGTCTCTGAAGATGCACAGTAGTTCAGAGAAGGAACTGACCCAGCTAAAATACTCTTGAGGAAGTGAGAGGGTAGCAGACACTTACTCTCATGGAAAACTGTTCTTAACAGGTTTCATTATGTGGTGGCTCACAGGCTAGATCTGCCACTGAAGAGGAGATAGGGACAATCATTAATGACCAGCCTTGGAGAAGGGCAGAACATTCCCTTTTGGTAGATTCTTACCTTCTTTCCATGTTAAAAATACCAGGTAACCATAACCAAAATGATTTAAAGCAATAGTCTGACAGAAATAAAAGTAACTCAAAACAACAACAACAAAAAAGGGGTCCTATTTATACAGGTTTTTCATATGAGAGTCCACCTTCACTGGGAATGTTAAATGGAAATTCCATTAGATAGAGTAGATTGAAAGCCGCTGATTTCAGGTGAATGGGCTCAGCTGTGGTTGAGTGCATATGCAACACAGCAGATTTTGTGTGTGAGATCACTCAGCCTGACAGCTCTGGTGGGGACAGGAAAGATCACAGATGGGCTGAACTAAATGAACTCAGTACCCCAGCTAACCTGACCATGAGCAGTTCTGGACACAGGATACTGCTGCTGCTCTGGAACTGACCCTGCTGATCAGCAGTTGACTGCAAATGCTACAGTCTGGTTTGGAGATTTTCAGGAACAGCAAAGTTGTCTAAAGTATCTGAACATGGGGTGGGCATGGGGGGGAGTGGGATGGGTTCCTAATTTATTCTGCACCTGAGAAATCGCCATCAAAATTCATCAAGTCCCAACAAAGTCACTCATGTTTTTTGCATAATCCATTGCTTTGAGAGGCATAAAACAACAAAGCAAGTATGAGCAGAGCCCCTGGCTCTGGGAGCATCACATTTTCTTTCCCTCAAGAATACCCACCTCAAGAAAGTTACATGCTGAATGTTATAGTTATTACTGTACACAATTCTTTTTCTCCCATGTTTCAAAGGGATGAAATGGCACACAGCTTTTATCTTTTTTATCTTTTTTAAATTATAGCTCTTTTTATTTATAAAGACTTCAGCTTGAAAAGCTGTTAAAAGTAATAAACCACATTTTTCTGAGAATACAATTCCATTATTTAATCATGCCCAGAGGCAGCAAAGACACTGGAAAATAATTGTCTTTCCGTCACTCAAGCATGAAACGCCCAACATTGTTTGAAACCTAATTCTAATAAACGTTTAATATTCTAGTTCAGAAATCCCATGGGTAAGTACAATCTCATTTCTCTGTCTTTTAAAACAGTTTGATGAAGTATCTCAGCAGGCATAAGTTGTGTTTTCTTCTCTAGATTTTTCTTTTTCTGTTGGCATGTTTTCACTTTTTGCAGCCAGATCTACCAGATCACAATTTCAATAATATTTAAGCATCTCCATAAGACATTCATTCATCTAATTTCTTCAATCTAAAAATTCTCCTTTAATTTTTGTGGAAATCATGTATGAAGAAAACAAAGCACAGGGAACAGCGGATCCAGAGATTCTGTAGCTAAATGAATATGGGAAGACTGTATTTACTGCAATGGCATTGTTTTGGCACAATTTGCCTTTCTTGGATTTTTTTTCCTACTAATTAGCAAATTATTAGAGCCTTTTAGTATATTTTTCCACACCACGATCAAGAGATTTTTTTCATATATCACAAAATCAGAAGTTTCTGGCACTTAGGAAGAAACTAATTAATTAATGTTAACATTGTAGATCAAAATTATAGGCCCGGTAAGTGAAGACACAGACTAGGATGATGCTGTTACAGGACTGGATGTCTGTCTCATCCTGACTCCATAAGCACAGGAGAATTGAAAATAAACACTAGATATTGTGGATTGATATTTACTACAAGTGGCCCATAAATAGTAGACTTAGATTCACATTCAGAGCTAAATTCCTATAAAGAGTCCTACCTATTAGGTGCTTTGAGTACATTGATATAGATGCTATTAAATAATACAGAGTTTAAAAATAAAACCTTTGCAGTATGGGATACATCCAGTGCTTTTTATAAACTCTGACTAAAGTGAAACAATTTGAGCATGGACAGAAACCATAATGCAAGTTACAGTTTGTGAGTTACTCCTCCTTTACAAAGCTCCAGTGAAGTAACTGGGCCATTTCATGTTGCAATTGAAAAGATCAGGGCCTAAAATAGTGCAGGTTAAACAGGGAATCCGAAATGACTTTTAACTCCTGCAGATATATGCAGAGTACCTGAATCAATCAAGAAAACAGGCTACTGACCTCAAAAAAGAAAATTAAATAAGCACCTGGCAGAGAATGAAGAATAGCTATTTGCAATGGTGCAGTAGTTAGACAAGAAGAATGCAGAAAAAAAAAAACCAGGAGACAACAATTTATATTCTATATATTAAAGGTAGGGGTAAAGGTTTATTTCAGGCAAGTGCCACCAAATATAAATTGTTTCTGAGTCTCAGCCTAAAAAGTGGTGCAGCATAGCATCTGAGCACAGGCCAAATCTCGGATCATAGATGGGTATTTCTAAAAACAAACAGAGGTGAGAGCACTAAACAGCTCATTAAAAGCATTGCTAAATTTTTATAAAGCAGAGCAAATGTAAAAAAGACAGTTAACATTTTGTGTGTTTGGGTGTACTATTTTTCATTATATTCATTAAAAAGTGAAGCCATCTCCCTTTTCCAAAAGGTATTGATTGGAACATGGGGAATGAACCTCACCCTGAATGCTGAATTCCAATTACATTTGGAAATGTCTAAAGAAATTCTTTGTTTATTTCTTTATGGAAGTTGTTCAGATTTACTTTGATTATGTGTGGGTTTTATATATATGCCTAATATACTTCTAAATAATGTTATGTTTTTTAGCAGAATAAAACTATATTATTGTAAATATGCATTTTTCACTGAGATTATACTGAATAACCTTAAAGACTATTAAGGTAGTACACAGCACAGAGAACAGCTGAATTCTCTGTCCTCTTGGATTGCTATTTGCCTTGCCAAATCTGTAGCGAAAATGTAATAAAGGGGCTCGGTGAGTGGATTTTAAATGAACTGCCAATTTGAGCTTTGAATGATCACTGTTTTGTGACTATTTGGGGAACATGACTACTGGAATAAAAAATGGATAAAGACAAAAACTATTCTCCTCTGACAAACCATTCTTCTAAAGAAATTGAACTGTGTTTTGGTTTTTTTCTCCTCGGTAGAGAAATGATACTTAATCCTTTGAGATGTAAAAACTCTATAAAAGAGACTCTTTGCAGGAGCACTTAGGTCACTAGGTTAAAAAAGTGAATGGTATTCCTAATGGAAGATAAACGGTTGCCCTGTGGGGTTTTATCTGTCATACTAATCTCAGAAAGCATTTCATATAAAAGTAGAGTTAAAAAGACTTAAAGCAAGCTTCGCCACTGCAGTAAACTAATACCTGTGGCTTACCGCCTCTGCCCTACATATGTGAAATGTTTAAAATGGTTGGCAGGAAGCTTTTTCCCACATTTGGCTAGGCGTACTCAGTGAACCCAATGTGAGATAATCCAAAACAATTCAGGTTCAACAAAGGTTGGGAAAATATTATAGCGGACGTAAAGCTTTGATGGAAAGCTTCTTTGATCTTGAGATTATAAAATACACAATCTCTAATCTGACAAATTTTTAGCTGCAAAGCAGAATATCTAAACATTTCTCTTTTGTCATAACAGTTTAATCCCTTAAGAATGTTATTTAAACCATTGGGTAGCAAAGGTTACCACATGATTTGTACGAAAGAGGAAACCTGCCCCAGACACCTAGATAGAAAAATGTGAAGGCCATTAAATTATATAACTAAATACTATCTGCAGATTGGCACTGCCAGGTCATCTTCAGTTCAAGCTGTGTCAAATATCTGTTGTTCCAAACATATTTGTTCACTGAATGAATACTAAAATACTTATGTTTATTTTAAACTTTGGATTTTGTGTTCAAAATGACCCACTTTGTGCATAAAAAATAGCATCATTACAATAAGAGTTTAGGTATCAAGAGCCGTGGAGTGGGAGGGTTTGTTCTGCGGTTGGTTTTGAGGGGGGAGGACACAGAGTATTTCTGATGTATTTATTAATCTCATAAAAGGTATTTCTTCTTCCCACTAATCTTTCTTAGGGCCATAGACTATGAAAAATATGCCACTAACATAAAACTAATGATTTTAAAATTAAAATCACCCTTATAAAGCATTGTCTACCTGTTAGGACAGCAATTCTTGTAAGGAAGAATGATCAGCAAAAGCAAATAGAAAATTGTTTTGAGTTATGCACACTATAATTCAATATCACAAGTCACATGTAAATCCATGTATTGGAGTTCATAAAATATGTATTTTGGTGCTGATATACCACAAATCATTAAACATTAATTTGGGCACAAAATCTAATAGAGCACTAGACAGCTTCTAGTGTCTTTTAAAGACAGTTGGTTCAGACTTCAAGCATTTTTTTTTAGAAAAAAAATCAAACAACAAAAATCCTATTTATTTCCTCTCTGAAACTGAAAGCAAAGTTCATCCTTTTTGTTTGAAAAGCCAACAAGTAGAAGTTTAATTCCATGGTGTTTTGATTTCCATAGATCTGCACATTAGTGTTTGTCACTAATATTTACAACTAAATATCTTTATCCAAACTCCATTCAGTTTTCAGCTTTTTTAACAAATTGTTCCCTACCCTATAATCATGCCTGAAAAAGAGAAAAAGTCTGGAAGCAGAAGACAGGGATTGAAATAATGACTAGAATGGGGTTTTTACAGTCATTATACAAATGAATATAAATAGTGATGATTAATACATGGATTGTCAATTTAGAAAGCATAGCCCAGTACAATGCTGTATTACAAAATGAGGAAAACATGGAACTTTGTGGTAGAGTTTTTTACAGTAATTGAACTTTTGCTTATATTTGGGCAGAAATCTTCCCATTCAGTGGCGAAAAAATAATGTTGATAAGAGTGAATCTCCATAATCTCAAATTTAGAAGAAATCATATCAGAAACAGTAGGTATACCAGTTCCTGACATTGTTCCTACATCAATGATAAAAGTATTTGTTTTTTCCCTTGTCAAAATGTGCAACTCTTTCTCTTAGTCATTCCAAAATCATCACATAAATTAATTTTAACAAAAAACCTCAACAAAAATCCCACATATACCCAACAAAACCCACACAAATTTTGGTCTGTCATTATATTAAATCCAGTGAAAACTACCTAATAGGTGCAAAGGGAGAGTAAGCTGGGAAGAGAGGCACCCTAATTGCACAAACCTCATTCTGTTTGGAAACAAGTATATATTTGATTAGAAATAGCATTTGAAAAATAGCTGCACACTTGCTAATCCTTCTGGAACCACAGCTGATCTTCTCCACATGCCCTGCAACCAAAAAATGAGGCTTCTGACCCAGTGTAGGGAGGTAGGGTCTCTGCTCCTCATGCACAAAGGTTGAATTAAGGACATGGTATTCCTTGAGCTCCATAGAATTTGCAGGATGTGGCTCTGCCTGGCTCCTCACCTGCTCAGGCAGATATCAGGTAGTTTCCAAATTATTTCCCTAGAGCTGTTTCTGTTTCCTGGCAGTGTAGAGTTTGGACCATTAAACTATATAGACTTCTGTATAAATCTAGGCTAATCTTATAACAGACATTATTCATTTCAGAGGTCAACACATCTACCATTAAGACCTCCCTTTACCATCCTCTATGTCTCTGAAATGCTATCCATATTTTCAGATTCCATTATGATCTTCAACAGAGCAATTTGGATGTACAGTTGTGTGCTGATGTAGCAAAATAAGAAAGTCCCATAACATTAAAAACATATTTCCAATATGTTTCCTTCACTAAACATCATTACAGCTAAATGGAATTGAGAGAACATATGATTTCTTAAATTAATCAGAAAGAATTTTTACACAGTATATCCATTACAACTTATTCATTTCAGCCATAAAAATTATTTATAGAGGTTTCACAAAACATTTACATAATGTTTTCATTAAATATGTTATTGTTAATATCCATCTGAATCAAAGAGTAGACACTGGGGAAAACCTGTGAGAGAGAAACAGGGAACTGGGAGAACACTCATGCTGAAACAAGCTACATACACCCATGTGACTGACCCAGAAATGATTTAGTTGTTGCCAGTACAGCTGTCTTTGAAGTCAGCCAAACAACCATATTCTACTGCCAAAAAAAAAAAAAAAAAAAAAAGAAAAAAGAAACCTTCATAGTTTGGCATCAGTGGTTTGCAATCAGTTTGTCAGAGTTCCAGAGCAGCTATTTTAATTTTTAAAGTGATTCTTCTCTAAACTTTAATTCTTATCTCTTTAACAGTGTCTTGTACAGTCTTTATTTCCCTGACAGAAACCTATTCTCTATGTATTCTCCTTCAAACTTACCTTTACCAGCTGTTGTTTCCATTGTCCTTCCACTGATGTGGATGCATTTCATTTGTCCAACTTTTGTCTTTGCTCTCAAGACAGATCAGTAATATAAAACCAAACCCCTTATATGTTAAAGTCTGTCCTTTCTTCAGTCTCACAGCCTTTCAAAAGATCCCTCAATGTCCGATCATGTTGCTTGTGTTTTCTTGATATTGTCAGTTTTGGCTGGATTTCTGCTAAATATTCTAGTGCAAGGTTACAAAATCTTCTTTCAGAACATGCCTTTTTACTATCATCTGCAGGTTGTTACTTCCTTCACTTGAGAACTTATTATAGTCCTAATGCACATAATAATATTTAATGACCACTTTCTTCCCCCATGCCAAATCTTTCCTGTCTGCTGATGTGCTGTGCAGTTATAAATCATCACTAGGATTTATCTTTGCTTTTGTTTAATTACACTTGAAAGGTTTCTTTTTGTCTTAGTTTTCTTCCAGTTTCCCTGTTGTTTTATTCATAATTTTTCCAACTTGTCTCACTTGGATATTGAATTTAGAACCCAGACTTGTTCATCTTAGCCTGTGAAAATAAACTGCAATATTGTCTTTCTGACCAATATCTGTGCTGTATTACAAATAGTCTTCTAAAGTGATATGTTCTCTAGGAAGTTTTCATTTTCTGTCTTATTGCAGTTCTCTTTGTTCATCCATCATCCACTCTAGCAGTTTTGTACTCTTGCCCTTGTAGGGTTAATCTCAGAAATTCTTATTTCAGTAGAATTCATCACACTATAACATTTTTGCTCCTTTTAAAGGTTCGAAACGTGACAGAACTGATGCAGTATCTCTGAAAGGCCTATGACTTCTTTGAGTTCCAAAACTGGCACTGCAGGTATCTACATTTAGACACCTGAATGATGCCATGTCCACTCTAAGTCTGGTTTTAGGCTCCCTCTGTAGTCCAGAACAAGTGTTCAAAACAAGCATTACTCTCCAGAGATGCACTTTTTCAATTCATTGACCAGAAGGGAACCTACTCATTTCACTGCCAGAGAGGTCAAGTTAGTGCAGTGCATCCTGTGCTCAGTGACACATCCTTCTAGTCATGGGAACAGTGGGTATTGCTTTCTTCTCTGTGTTTCCTGAATGCCTGAAACTGCCCTAGTTATTATTTTCATTTAAAATTTAAGATGGAGAATTTAACCTTTTGTCTAGCTTATGCCAAGCTCTTACTAGCATGAAAAGATATCTGGTTTCATGATCAATGATGGAATATATCTTCTTGGATTTCTTCACTTCAAGTCTGTGTCAGAAATAGGAATGAACTCCAACATTTGCAATATAGCAGAGTGAAGAAAGATTAGGTTATTCCAGAAAAAGATCACCAAAATAAAGTTTTTTTAGATAGCTTAAACAAAGCAAAATATATTCATATTCCATAGTTCAGTCTGGGTTGGCTGACAGAAAGATCTAAGGAGACAGCATTGAATTTTTATTATTTTTTTAATTTAACATGGAATGTTAAATGAAGTCAACAACATTAGCCAGAGGTCAAAAAGTCTGAATTTCAATTTGATGAGGTTGACAATCAATCATCTGAAAGACCAATATTGCAAACCTTTGACTGCTCTCTCTCAGGAAGAATAGGTACCACAAAAGGGTGAACATCATTCTTTCCCATTGATTTTAAATGGAAATAGAAGTAACTGCACCACAAGTACTGAGCATCTTTCAGGACCAGGACTTAATTTAAGAGAGGAGAAAATGAAACTAAAGTTATAAGAATAGCAGCCTGGAGGTATAGTTACACAATACGGTCCAGGCAATAGGATGCTGGGAAATAGAGAATGTTAAGTAGATAGAACCTTTGTGGAGACCAGGATTTTCAGGAATCCCTGAATATGATTCTCTATTATGATTATTTAATTATTAAATTACATAATTAACTGTCATTATTTGAGTGAAGAAGATTACTGGAATATGAGAAAAATGCTTACAATTTCTTTCTCTGTAAGGACTATCTCATGATGATTTGTGCAGAACAAAGCTCATTTGGGAGATGTGAGGAAGTTGGGATATTTAAAAAATAAAGATTTACAACAATTTACACTGGGAAGGTGAAGAGGTGAGAGAACTCTAGAGTACTTAGCTGTCAATGTTATTTTTAACATAGATATAAATATTCTTTCACCAGAATGGACATGCAGATTAAGCCCAGAGCAAAACCGTTTTAGGACATAAATGCTCTTCACACTTGTTTTCCTTCTTTGCAGATGATGGCAACAGTGAATGTTGCCAGAGAAATTTGTAAAAATAACGCTGAACCCAAATCTGAAACAAAGTGCCCTCCATGGAAAAAGTGGCTAGGCTGGAAGAGGTTGGTTTCAGAGCTAGGCAGGAGAAGCATGAATAGAAGAAAGCAGCTGAGTAGGATAAAAGCTTCATCTGGAAGGGACAAAGGAATTATTTTGGAATTAGAACAAAATGGGTAGGAAACAGACTATGCAGAACCACTTTAAAGGTCTAGAGTCAGAAAATAAGAAACAGATTTGATTGTGAGGCCAAGTAAACATTGCTCATGAAGAGAAAGGGAAAAAAAAAATCAATACTACTGCAGGCAAATCTGCAGACTCGGGACAACATGAAAATGAAGAATAACAAAAAAAAATAGCATGGCCAGAAGAAAGATGAAAGTGTACAAAAACATCTGGTAATTACCTGCACGGTTCTTTGGAAAAGATAGCCTCCTACTCAGACTTAGTGTGCCAAGAAGCTTATCAAAAGTTCATTCTCTTGACAATCCAAGTTCTTGCTAAAAGGCTATAATTGACTTCTGATAATTTTCAACTGGAACAAGAACAGGGACCAAGAAATGTAAAAAAAAGAAAACAAAAAGAAAATGGAGGAATTCTGCTCAAAGTGTCCACTCCAAAGTACTGAAACATTTTGTGTCAAAACCTAGAACATTGGCCATTTCTCTTGGACAGGGTGAAGCAGGTGGCATTTGGAGAAGATTATGACCATTAGGAGGACAGAATCACCTTCTTTTTAAGCATTTAAACTGAATAATAAACATTAATTCCTCCTTTCACAAATTCTTAAATTCCTTGGAAATTTACTTTCAACTGTACTGCTGTATTCAAAGTAGCATTTCCTTGCTAGTGCTTTCTAGCAAGAGTTATCTAGTGTTTAGTGTTTCTTGCTAGAAGTGAGCTACTTCTTGTTGCTTCTCATGTAAGATATTCTGCTGGTTGGCAGGAAGCCTAAGACTTAGAAATTGTAGTTCTGCATGCAAGTTTGTTCCAGGAATCCAGTCTTTGGCTCTTTATCCTCTTTTTTGTGCTACTGATCCAATGACTTTAAATTGCTTTTTAAAAGTAATTTAATGAACTAATAATGTTTTATTTCAGCCTGATATGCATTTCGTTGGTTTACTCGGGATACACTTACCAAACATGACTCACCCCAGGATGATTATGTTTCAGTTTCAGCCAGGTGCACCCAGGACTTGGCAAGCATCATCCTAAAGCTGATGTCTGTACTAATTCTGCACTTAGTGACCTTCACGATGTGGGTGTTGGGAATGATTCTGTTGGCGCAAATACAAATTCTCTCATCCAACCATCTGTTCCTTGTGGAGAGGAATTTTCAACAGGTATCTGGGATGTTTCATCTACAGCACTCAGTTTTCAGCACAACTCCCATATTTTTGGTGGGAAAATAATGCCTTCACTGCCTTGCAGAAAGTAGGGCCACCAGTGATATTTGGAGACAGAATACTTTATCGGTCTCAACTGTAAAGGCAACCTGCTGAGCACTTCCTCATGACACTTCAAAACAACCTCAAGGCTGAAGGCTGGTCTTTCAACCCCAAGATTCTTATTACTCCCATTCTCTTATCACATATCCATTTTCATAAACCCTATGCTTACCTGCCCTAGCTGCTTCTGAAGATGGACCAATACGTGACCAGTTGATGACCTAAAGTTTTATCTGGTTTGGTTGTAGCATAGTGTGCCCAATGTGCTTGAGTCTCTTTGATACCCTGACTTAAGAAACTACAAACATCATTCACAGAAATAGGTATACTTCTTTTTTTCTTAATTTGGCCTACATCAAACAGCCAGGCAGGGAGAAAGGTTTTAATTTTTCCCAATTAACTATAAGCCTAACAGCTAGTTCCTAATATAAACCTTAGAGGATTCCTGTTCCACTGGAACCAATGCCGGCATCTGTGCGGCATCTGTTTTAAGACAGATATACCAGTATAGAATGACATTTTTGCTTAGTATATGCAGGTTAATTTCCTTGAGGTCATTACTGATTTTATATGCTCTTTGGAGACTTCCTGCTCTTCAGAAATTCCAGCACAATTTATCCACCACTTAAATGCACTAAAAGAGGAAAGCAATATTTTGTATACAGGAACAAGTTTTTTGCAATCTTCAGGTTTAAAAAAAGAAAAAGTGGGAAAAAATCACTCTCATTTGAATATTGAAAATTAAGAGTTCTCTCTGTAATAAGAGATAGACTAACTCATATAAGGCACACATTTGTACAGAAAGTAAACAAAGATCCTATATGGATTTTCAGAATCACAGGTTACATGACAATGATTTTGAAACAAATATTGTCATTTATGTGGTGCACAGAGGACTTTGCAGTAAAATTTAGTGATTACAGCAATTTCTCTTTCGGTACTTCTGAGACACCTTCTATTTTAGGAACTTATCTTTTGGGGATAAGTATGTCTTTCTTTTTAATCTTTCAATATTCTAAGGCTCAAGAAGCCTTTATTTGTGAGGAGGGAGAGGAATTATGCTGTCTTATGATATATTTCCCAGATAAATCCAATGCATCGAAAAATTTTGAACATTTAGTTCAATTTTCCTCATCGCATTTTGATTTGTGTTTCAGGGATTCTCCCAGTTTGGTGCGGTACAATCTATACAATGACATGAAATTTTAGGATTCAATCCAAATTGGCCACCAATGTCAACTTCCATTGTTGTCAGACCAATTTGCAGGTGCTCAGTGTTCTGCAGAAATTATAACAGCCACTTGATGCAGTGTCTCTGAGTTCTTCTGCTTCTTCAACTTAGATGTCATAGAATCGTTGAGTCACAGAATCATTTATATCTGTTAAGATCAAGAGTCCAGCCATTTACCCAGCACTGCAAAGTCCTCCACTAAACCATGTCCCTGAGAACCACATCTACACATCTTTTAAATATCCTCATGGATGGCGACTTGACCTCTTTCCTGGGCAACCTGTTCCAATGTTTGACAACCCCTTCAGTGAAGAAATTTTTCCTAACATCCAATCTAAACCTCCTCTGGCATTACTTGATGCCAACTCCTCTTGTCCTAAATTTCTTTCTTATTTCAATCCTATTAAAAATGTCCTACCTTATGTGTAGTTTTTCATGTATTCATTTATGATCTTATCTTTGTAGCAGTTAAATCCTTTAATGTATTATTTTTGGAGACAGCTGGCATACAGAATGATGAGCAATGTAAGAGTCTAAATCAGGGAAGTGTCTCCAAGCAGTCAACGGGTTTTTTTACAGATAAATAGTAGTTTTTTATGCTTCTTCTCCTAACCAGCTGGATACAGGCCAGTTTCAAATAAAAAGAGTGCAGCTATATCAACCATATTATTATGGTCAAACTAATAAAGATTTTCAAAGTGTATGGCCCACTCAGACGTTCTCATTTTCTTTATGTTATTTAACTGGTTAGAAGGTTTTAAAGCCAGAAAGGTAGGGAATCAAAATCAGTATAAGCTGCAAACCTGAGTAACTAATGATGAACATGCTCCTTATGTCCATAGCACTTCATTGCAAGTGCAACAGTTGGGATAAAAATGTGCTGACCATATCTTATGGTGCTTCATCAAAATTCCACAAGTGCAAGAATGTATTCTGCAAGTGGTACTCTACCAGTGAGACTCTGGGAGGTTACAAATGTGCTCCTCTGGAAAACTTTGGACTTTTGAAAGCATCTGCGTAAGCCCCTTTTCGACGTTAGAAGGTATTCAGAGAAATGCTATGTCTTGAGGGTTTACTTCTGGGTTCTTTCTTTTAGTGTTTTACAGTGCATTTTAATGGCACCAGGTTTGTGGCAGAGACAGAAGAGGTAATTTCTCTTTTATTATATTAGTCCGGAGAGAAAAAGATACTGCAGAGAACTAACAGGTGAGAGAACTGGTATAGATTTTCTCTGTATGACCCATGATCATGTGGAAGAGACACTCCAAGGCCAACTACTAGCAAACCAGAGGGTCATGGTACCTCCCTCATATTTCACACATCTGCTTATCCTTTTGCTTAAGATTTTCCTGTTTACTTTTTAGCTATATCTTGCTGTTCTGCTGTTTCTACCTGATTTTCAGGTTTTCCCTTCCATCATTTTGAACTATTTCTTTTCCATTAAAGGGTTAAAGAGGAGTGTAAGAGGGGGAGATAATATTAATTATCAATACACAAAACAGAGACTAGAAGGCGATTGTTTCACCAGGGACATCACTGTTCTTACAGTCAGAAACACTGTTCCGAGCATCTGCACTTCTGAATCCCATAGCTGTAGGAGCAAGAGTGGGACAAGAATTCATGGTCAGGTGGCAAACAGGAGGAGAACACAATGAGAAGTCATATATAAAACAAACAACAGATAAAGAAAAAAACATTGAAATCCGAGACCAAAGGATTACATGAGAAGAGTTCTCAAAACACAGGACATAAAGGTAAGCTAACTCTACTAAGGTCCAGAAATAGAAAAAAGAGGAGTTCTGTTGGTCATAATTTCCTTTGCTACAAGACTGCTATTTTTGAAGTCTAATCTGTTTGGCAGACTCACCATAAAATGCTAACTTAGATGGAAATCTTCCCATAGCATAATCAGAGAGATCAGGGAGGCAAGTGGGTGCCACTGGGGATGTTTCCAATATAAATCATATTTTATCTCACCTAAACTGTGAGCCTGCAACTATAAACTCTGTAAGCTAAACAAAATATTGGTGTTATCCTGGTTTGCACAGAGTTCAGGACAAATACTTAGACAAAATTAAGTCATGCAAATTGGGAACCACTGGTTGCAAATAGCCTGCATATTCTGAATTAACATAATACATGGCTGAACTTGTAACATAAAGACAATGAAGTAAAATGGAAAGAAAAAAACCAAGATGCAGCTGCAGTAGATAGTGTGTTCACTAAACACACTGTCATTTAGACAACAAATTCCTCATCTGCCTTATTGTCATTGTTGCTACATACAGATTACCTAGATGGGTATCCAAACGTGACTGACCAGAGAATCACAGACAGCAGACATGTCACTGCCTAGCCATTTGTCAAGACACAGCAAGGAAGAAATCTGGGTCATTTGGATGATTATCATTTGAATAATCATTATCATTCCAGACAGCTCAGTGTGTTGCCTCAGGCATCTGAGCAATTTCACTCAGTTACCTCAGTCCTGTAAAGCAGGGAAAAGTATTCTGTGAACTTAAGAAAACTTACAGGAAAGAAAAAGTCCATTGGATTCCAGATATATTCTAACTCTTTTATACATTTTCAGGACATGTAGAAATGATTGGTAGTTGGTAATAACCTCGCTGAAGGTCCCATAATGTTAAAGACAGTCATGCAATTATAGAAGGTTCTGAAAAGGAGAATGATCAGAATATGCAAATTTTGAACCAAGACAAAAGAAAAGGAAGAATCAGAGAAAAATAGTCACTTTGTATTAGAAGTTAAGAGAGAGATTAGAAGGGCAAAAAAGAAACAGAGTGACAAATATCAGCATAAGAACAAACAGGAAGACAGCCAGCAAAAGAAGCACATTTCTTGGAGATGCTTAGCTGCACCTCTGAGCAGAAGATAATTGCCAGTGAATAAAAAGAGCAAACTGCATGCCAAGTCAAAAAGCAATGATGGAGCACCAAGCACTTTGGACAATATATTTGTAAATCTGCAGAAAGTCCCAGGAGAAAGAAAAACTCATCCCGCTTTCTATTTCTCAAGATGGTAATCTTCTCGTGATATACATTTTCACTTAATTTCCTGACAGAAAAGAAATGCAACCACTCCTAAAGTTTGCTAGACAAATAGAGAATTAGCTGGATTTGCTGGGTTTTAACACACACATACAAATATATGCCAATAAACAAGAAAATATTAAAAAGACCATTGGCCAATTAAATATATATCTCTGGTATGGTCAGTTAAAATTAATTCTGGCACTGAAGGCAGCCTGGAGCTAGTCCTTGTTGTGCTTTGAAGTGAGAACTTAAAAAACAATTTCTTCTTTAGACTTACCAGGAGCAAACTAAATACCTGGGGTTTTATTGAGGGGAAGGTATTATGGTATTCTTGTCATGGGTGCCATTTATATATTAGACAAAACAATAGTCTGACTTCTATAGGGGCAGAAAAGGGAAAATGGAAAGCTGTGCTCTGTTGGTTTTTGGCAACAGGGAATTATTAACAAATAAAAAAAGCTAGTTAACTTTCATTTAGAAAGAATTTGTATTGAGCAGTCATGAGTCTGGTCTGGCATGAACACTTCAATTTAACCACTTAATTTATAGCATTTGAACACGAACTTTGCCAAAGTTTTTGCTACCTACATAAGCATTTAGGGTCTCAAAATATTTCCAAGTATATTCTTCTGGCAATCACTTTTAAAAGGAACCCACTACTGTGTTTTTAAACTTATGTGATTCATGTGAAATCGTATTTCTTGCTCTGAAACTGCTATTGCAGGTATCCTGGTTGACAATTGAAAACATCACATGTTTTACAGAATCACAATGGAAGAGTTGGGAAACAACCTCTAGACATCGCATAGTCCAACCGACCTGCTCAGAGTTGCTCAGGGGGTATTTCCCATCAGACTTTTAATATCTACATGGATGGAGACTCTACAGTCTCTGTGGACAATCTATTCAAGTGTTTGAAAAACCTCGTGGCAAAAAAAAAAGTGTTTTTCTGTGTTTAAACACAGTTTCCTATATGCCAGTTTGTGCAACATTTGCAGTGCTCCTTGCCAAAACCTGAGCAAACCAATGAAAGCACAAGGACAGTTGCAGCATATTCAGCAGAGCTGAGGTTGCTTCAGCCAGGGCTACCAACAGCAGCTTTTCCAGCATCTGAGCTGGAATCAGCACTCTGTAAATGGCAAACACAGTGTGACCTTGTAAGGTCAAGAACTGGAACTGATTCAGACAACTTTGACTTTAAAAAAAAAAAAAAAAAAAAAAAAAAAAAACATAAAAAAGCATGAGCAGTGTGAGCTGAGGTAAGCAGTGACTAACCAAGACCACGGGAGGAGAGTAGGCTCAGGGCTATTGTGCAGCACATCCGGGAGGGTGAGGAGGTGGGGTGGAGGGGGAGACACAGGAGAAGGGAGTGAAGAGGGAAGGCAGCAGGAAGGGGTGATGACATAGTTTAATAGAATTGATTTATGAATCATTGACTTTGTGAAGTTAATTCCATAATCGACTTTCCCTATTCTGCTCCCCCACTCCCAATAAAGTTGTCTCTATTCTAAACCCTTGAACTCATTGTTTGTTAATAGGGAAGTATTGCTCATGAGGGAGACACAGACAATGTTCATTTAATTTCCCAGCTTTCCCAGGAGACTCTGGAGGGTATTATTTAAGGAATGTTTTCAAAGGAATATATGTGCACTGGCCCTCTTTACTACCCACAGCACCTCCACCTAGACAACTTAATACATCAGTCAACATTTGCAAGTCATCAGTTAATCAACACTGAGGAAAGGTAAATTGAAATAAAACAACCTAAGTGAATAATTTCATTAGCTTTGCTCTAATACAAATAGAAATCCTTGGAGACTCACATTTTCATTGGAGCTCGGTAACAAATGTGTTAAGAGCTTGAAAAGAAAGGGATACAATTATGAAAGCACACATGCAGGTAAAATTCTCCCAAACACTGTGTGGGAGAGCATGTAGTGGGAGCAGACCTGACTTGGCTACTGTGTGTGCTACAGTAGGCGCAAGGAAGGAAGTCTCCAAATGGTGGATTTAACATGACTCTCTGCAGTCACATCACAAAGCACCCGGGAGTGGCTTGTCCCTCCTGGCCCCTGTGGGAATCAATCTGAGGAAGCCTGATGCTATAGAGATGTTTCCTGTATATTGTGTGGGAAACTCAGCTAAGTGCAAACTACTGGCAACAATGAGACAATAAATTATAATAAACAGGAAAAATAGCATTGGCTACTGAAATCAATGGTTGGAGCATATGAAACTTTCACAGCATTGATAAATGAATAAATATAACAAAAAGCATTGGTTTTGGAAAGAATGGGAAGTTTTATCTGCACTGAAAGGCTCCTTTTCTGTTAACTAAATACATGCGAAAAATAAACACTGCTAAAGGACTTTGGCTAGGATTTTCAGCACTGGAGAGGTGGTTTAGAAATCTGCACAATACGCCAGAGTCTGATTCCTTTGCTTGGCCCTGAACACAATCAAGCAAAGTCTGAACAAACGGCCACCTGCTAACAACCCCATTGCATCATCCATCCATGTCTGCTACCCAGCCCTCACAAAGTGATCACAGATGAAAAAAGCTGGCCCCCTCCTTCTGGAATATTATAAAAAAACAGCAACAAAACTGAGCTTAAAAATACTGGGTACATCCTATTGTCCAGTGAAGAAGACCTGGAATAGTCTGAGGGTTAAATACTGTTCATCTTGTGCACACATGCTATCTTAGTGAATTAAAGGGAGCAGTAAGAGCTGAAATGAGTGGGAGTGAAGAGTTGCTGTACCTCAGAGGAGACACTGAAACGCCTTACAAGCCCAAGGGAACTGCAGTATTAAGTTCTTTTCATATAGTGCCCTTGTGATATCCAGGCTCTGCGAAAGAGCTTAAGAAAATGCTCAGCTACAGCTCAAGTGAGCCGTCCCACCCGAGGCAAAATGAAGTCCCTCTTCAGATCGTCTCTGGAAGGCTCGGGGCCTTTTGGGGCCAAGCTCTGAGGGACAATGCATAGCTGGGATAAAGCACTAAGGCTTAGCCTGTATTAGAAGTTTCTGCTCTTCAACAACAAAAGATCTGAGAGAACGCCACCAAAGATATTTGAGGGGGCACAAGTAAACTGTGCAGAGTGAAAAGTTACTCTTTCAACATTTGGGAGAAAAAAAGGAAAACTAATGCAGTAGCAGAAGCATATAAATACACTCCAATTCTTCCTGAGTTAATTTATTTCAATTAGTTTTATCTGAATCATACATCATTGGAAGATCATGACACAGAAGCAATAAAGTACAAAGGTGGGTGTGTGGATGGAATTAGATAAGATCACAGAATATGCATTTTACAGAATACACTGGATCGCTTGTTTTCTAGTATCTCAGAATGAATTGTTGAAGAGAATGCAAGAAAAGTGATACATGAGGATCTTTGTACAGTACAGTACAGCTGGTTGAGGGATGTGATTGTCCTGCTCTACTCTGCACTGATACAGACTCCCCTTAGTCCTGTGTGCAGTTTTGGGTGCCACAATATAAGATAATAAGCTTTTAGCATCCAGAGGAGGGCTACAAAGATGGTGAAGGGTCTTGAAGAGAAGCTGTGTGAGGAGCAGCTGAGGTCGCTTGGTCTGTTCAGCCTGAAGGAGCCTGAAGGGAGACCTCACCATGGTCCACAGCTTCATTAATAAGGAAAAGGAGGGGCAGATGCTGATCTCTTCTCTCTAGTGAACAATGACCCAAAGAAATGTCCTGAAGCTGTGTCAGGCAAAGTTTAGGTTGGATATTAGGAAAAGGTTTTTCACACAGTGGGTCGCTGGGCACTGGAATAGGTTCTCCAAGGGACTGGTCACAGCATGAGCCTGACAGAGCTCAGGAAGTGTTTAGGGTTGTCCTGTGCAGGGCCGGGAGCTGAACTTGATGATCCTTCCAACTCAGGATTGATTGATTCTATGATTCTATGATGATTCTACTTGGGGATTTACCTCTTGTGACATATAATGGAAAATTAGTTTATTTTAGTCTAGAGGAAAACTGCCTATTTCAAAGGAAAGTGTCTGGCATGCAGAAAGCAATGCCAGATAACTATGACTTGGTTCCTGAATCGTTTTTGTGAGAAGTCAGTTATGAAGACATTCAACACTATGGTAACTTTAAATGATGATTGGAAGTGTGAATACTTATTGTCTCAATAAAATTAGAAATTATAAGAAATTGTAGGCAATAGATAGTGCAAGAGGGTGTACAGAATTTGGTTTCACAGAGAGAAGCAGCCTTCTGCTGTTCTTGTCACTGCAAAGTAGAGTGTTCAGATCTGGGTACCTCATCACTGATACATGCCATGTACTCTAAAGGAAGAATGAAAACCAGTTAAGAACATGCAAGGAATGACTTTTTTAAAAATAACAGTTTAGTATGTCTAAGCTTGGCTAAGGCAATAAAAGACAATTAGCAACCCCTAAATATTTAAACAACAAAGTACGTGAAAACTTAGCAACAAAGGAAATAACCAGATGAACTGCAAGATATGTAGAAATGTTCTACAGAAAGTTCCATTGAGGTCTGGATTACAAATGATAAAATGGACAAAATGCTAGCAGAAGTATGATAAAGGGTTGTTCTGTGCCAACAACTTGATCTGCTCGATCCCTTAGTGTTTTCCATCTCTTTCAAAATATAAACAGCAGAATAAATTAAATACAACAGTTTTACCTTATGAATATTAAAGCAATGAATGTAATAAAATATTTCTGAGAATTTTTTCTTCTAGTATAAAAAAACCTTCATTTGTTCATATCTATAAATAAACTGCTATAATGGAAGAATCACATAACTAGTCCAACAACTACTCAGACAAGGTGTTGAGCTGCATGCAAACTTTATGTTAACAATTTTCCTGAATACCTCATGCATCTCTAAATGCTCTCCCTATTAAACTATATGAAGCCAACACATGTATAAACAACATCTGACTGCAAATGCAGAAGTAACCTCTGTGGCTGTGAGTCTGAGCAGGAGAGGGCAGCATAGACTAGGAGTAACTACAGATCTACACGGCCCAGAAAATACCATGGTTTTGTAGGAGGGGGAGGTGGTGATCTGAAAAACTAAATGCTGATCTCTCTTACGTGTGCTGCCCAGAATATTTGAAACCACAGGACGTTGTTACCAGCCCTTCATCAAAGAATCTCCCCAGCCTCTGTCATGGCTAATCTGTGCTGTATTTCCTTTCCAAGGTGACCTTACCTGGCATTGCAGCTGATGTTTGCACTGCAAGGATTGCTGCACGTATTTCATAGCTTCTCAGGACACCTTCCTTTCCTCCCCCAGCCTTCCCCACTACTCTCTGCCTGATCTTAATCTTTAGGCAAAAACATCTCAGGGAGAATTTATTTGGGTAAAATCTGAAAATCCACTTTCTTGTGTAAAAGGTCAGGAAAAATGTGGATTGAATGAAAAAAGCAGGTTTATTTGGTAAGAGTCTAGTGCAGTTCCATTTGTTTGTGTGAGTCTTCCTTCTGCTCCTTCAACTCTTTTCACTAAACCTAAAGACACGGGCTCTGAAAATGTCCCTCTGGAACTGCATAAAACATCTTACCTCAGTGTCTATGTCCTCCTGCTATCTCCCCTCTGGAAACTTTCCTTTGACTATCTGAGCCTGATTTTTGTCTATGTTTTGTTTTATCCTCAGTAATGCTTTTGGCTCAGAACACAGTCTATATCCTACAGCCTTCAACTGTTCCCACTCTACCAGGCTGGTTTTGAGTCATTTGCATCTTTCTCTTTAAAATATTTTCTTTCCCTTCTAAAATATTTTCTTTCCCTTCTAAAACTGAGGAAAGCACAGGATTTAAGATATTATTATTTCTAAAAATTATTTCTGTAGCCCTGTAGCCTAAGCCTCGTTCTTCTGTTGTTATTTATGCTCCATACACAACATGCAGGAGCATGCACAAATACAATGAAAGTGTTTAACATAAACATTTTCCTAGCATTTCAGGATGAAAGTGATCTCAGGCTGACCACTTACTTTTCTGTGAGCTTATTTATGTACTGAAACCATAAAAACAAAGAGAAAAAAATAATTATTAATATTTATATTATTATTATTATTATTATTATTATTATTATTATTATGTCAACTGAAATCCTTTGTCATGAACCAGAACCATGTAGCACCGGGACCTCTAAAAGCATAGGCAAAGATGACTATCTCATTGTTCAAAAAAAGAAAAAAAAAAAAAACTTACCATGAAAGTGTAACTCAAAGCAGTAAGTGAATTATTTATTTGCATTTTTGTAAGGCATGGGTAACTACACACAGTAAAACTGAACAAGTCTCTGTGAACCTCGTACACTCTAAATAAACAGAGAAAACAAGGAAACCCAGAGGCATAAAGAAATAACATCAAAGAAGTTAGTAATACAGGAATAGAAGGAAGCTCTCCCTGCACCAAGACTAGTATTCTATAAAACTGTCTATTTCTTTGCACATTCCACAATTTCATCTTTTTTGATGATAATTAAAAATAATGACCCTTAGTATTCACCTTTACTGGCTGAAGTACACAGAATAGGAAAGAGTCTTTCTTTTACCTTTTTATTTTGTCCTGTACCCATTACTCCTGTGAACATTCAGATGTGAATTAAAAGCAAATTTTAAATTTATCAGCATGTTATTTAGCAATATTGTTCCATTCACTTGAACTTATTGTTCCAGTCATAATTGAGTCTAATTATTCTGCAAAGTCTGGACTAACTTATCAGCATTAATTCATTTAGAAACCCTAATACAAAGGTATAAAAATGCATTTTTAAGAAAGGAAGCCCACCCTGCCAAAAATACAAGCCTACTATTTTCTGAAAACAGAGGTCTTCAGACATGCCAAGTCTTTAATTTTTTCTTTAAAAAACTAATTAAAATTTCTTTTAAAAAAGCAAAACAAACCAAAACAAAACCTTTTATTCTGCTTGCTTAGGAGGAAGAAATTCAGTATCAAGGCAACAAAAGTGCCCACAGCCACATTTAAAGCAAAGATTTATCACTAACTATCATGATGACAGGGAAAAAAGTTTGTGTAAAAATAGTGTTAACCCATTTTTGCTGCAAAGCTGAAGAAAATCCATGCCTCTCTTTCATCAGTAGTAAGAGAGAGCAATTACATATGTATATGCATGAGTATCCGTAGGTACACGTGTACAGGAAAAGTCAAAAGTCTGCCATTCCCTTTCCTCTTTCAGCATTTCCCTGGTGTGATCCAAGCTTCTTGCAGGACATAATATTGCTAAATAATAAATGCAGAGCACAGGCAGTTTAAAGTTAGACATATCAGTTTCTGTGATGCATTGAAGATTGGCACAAATCTATCAACACAAATTTTTTGGGATCTACTGGTTTCAGGACAAAAAGGCTATGCTGAAGAAGTTTAGAATTCAGGTAGGGACATGGTAGAAAGAGAATAAACAGTCAGCGTGGGTATGAAGGTGTTCCTCAAGCACAGATGCTGAACCTGCTTCACCTCTTCCTTCAGCTGGGAAATGCCTCAAGGACAGCCCAGCTGCCCATTTCAGCCACTGACTGTGAGTAAAGCTAAACACAGCTTTCCTACCAGTCACCTGAAGAAGAGAGACATCCTATTATCCCAAGGATGTCTGAGCTGATGATGTGGAAAAATTCCCAATGCCTTCAAAATTTTCTTCCTGTGCTAGCATTTAGCTAAGGAAAGGACTCTGAGGAAGCATTACACATACTTCCTTTCCCCTCTCCCCAAAACTCTGCATTGTTCTGAGTTTTAGTGGGTGTTGATGTTTTTCTGAGATTCGGTTACCCTTAAAGGTCAGAAACTCGAGGACAGTAGCTAGAAGTGGCAGATCCTGAGATCCTGGACTATTCCACTAAGGAAAGAGTCTGGGGTTGCAGAAATTTATGACCCCAGTTAAGCAATTTCCATTTTCTGTCACTACATGAAAAGACTACTGTGCTGGAAATTTAAGCCAGGTGTCTGTTTCTCCTAGAGTACATTCTCTGTTCAAAATCACCTAGAATCTCAGCCAAAGCAGACACTCTCATGACACTGTAAGCCTTGAAAGAGGAAAAGCTAAAACACAAGAAAGATAAAAGACCCCAAGAGGCTCTACTTCCAGCTGAAATTATTCCACTTACATACCATCCTTTCAGCATTACACTTAAGAAAATTAGCACCTTGCAAACCTTGATAATAGAGGGACAATCAGGCAGCACTGTAGATGCTGTTACAGGGTGTTCAAGGAGTGATAAACAAAGACAAGAGCCATTTGTCTGACAGCTGGACTGTGAACACAAGTAATTCCAGCTACCATACATATAACAAAGAGATACTATAGATCCCAGAATATATCGCTGAGGGATACCAGATGACACCGAAGACACTAGAGATCAAAGCAATAAATTTTACAGAATAAGAAGAAGAGTACAATTATAGCTGATGGTCAAAAGAGTCAAATGTCACAAGGAAGTTCAAAAGCAGCAGACAAATATAATAATAACCCTGTTGTGTACAAGTCCACAAACACATTATCTAGATAGCCTTCAGAGAAAGAGAAAAATAAAACTCTAAATTGTATCTATAGTTTATCTGCAGAGCAGTTTGCACTAACCTTTGACAGCAATGACAGTGTAAAGGAAAAGTTCTTGATTTTCAATGAATTTTACTTTTGCTGACATAATTCCCTCATACAGCAGCCATCTCCCTTAAAACATAAAAAATCTTCCCCATGTTCATTTGAGTTAGAAAGTAGAAGTAATCATCACATAGATAATTAGAAGAAGAAAACCCCATACTGAAAAAAAAAAAAACAGATCATGAAACAGACAAAACAAGACAAGATTTTTTGTGTAATCACAGTTATTTTGTTGGCTACTCTTCCACTTTCCCTATCCTTCATCTGTGCACTGTCTTCTCAGCTTATAAAATCTTTATCCAGTGAAATTTGTTTTCATACTTGTCAAAAATGTCGGTACATATTCTAGACTGAGTAGAAGAGACAAATATCAATTTTTATTGAAGGTCTTGAAATGTACCAAAACATTAGAAATTTTCAAACAGCTAGCTGGCAAACATAAAGACATTTACCATAAATTAGAATTGTAAAATTCAGGTCTAAATTAATTATAATGGTAACACCTTATTGAGAGATATGAATATGATAAGCAGTAGTGAAAATGGTAGTTCTGAAACATAATTGCAGAAACCTTCAGTGTTCTGTCAACCCCTGCTTACAGTAATTATAGAAACTTGTACCATGTCATTAAACTCTCTTGGTATTTTGAATTTTGCCCACCAGTGGAATAAACTAAGACCTTTCAAAGCATTTTAGGCAAGAACACATCAGACAGAGAAATGAATCCATGGTATGTATGATCACCCAACAAACTGACTCATCATATGTGTTGACCAGAGCCTGAGTCTGCATCCTGGCACCTTCTAGGTTGGGCAGGCCCTCATTTAAGAATCTGTTCCAAATTGTACAGAGCAAAAAGACAACTCTGAGTATCTCAAATCTTGGTGATGGCAGTGTCTCTCTGTCAGACAATTTGCCCAAAATATGAGAAATCCCTGCTGCTGAAATATTTGGGGAGTGGCAGGTGGTGTGTGGGGTAGGAATTGGTTTTAAGAAAAGTTTTATTTTTGGCAAGTAAGTATTTATATGAGAAAATTACCTGTTAAATATTAAACCCCAAAATTCATAATAAAACTGCTCCATGGGTATCATCTAATCAATATATGACAAAAACTGATAAAATGTTAATAACAATGTTAACACTGAACACAGTCTATTTAAACTTAGGACAGAAAGAAATAACAGATGGAACAGAGATATGTACAGATCTCTTACATTCATATATCCATCTACTTACGAATATATTAGCATCTGACTCACAAATAAAGCATATTGAAAGAGTCACAGCAGCATTATCTACCAAAAAAGTCAATAATGAAAATTTTAATGTGCTCCCATTTATAAATATAAGCTCATTTAAAGACTGGGTGTTTAGAAAATTATTGATTCTTTGTGTACAATTAGGAAAAAGAAAATACTTTTCTGGTTAGTGGTTCAGTGCCTCACCACAGCCATCAACAGTGCTCTTGCCATCAGCTTCAGTGGGAAAAGAATTACACCGTGTGTTAGCTCTCAGCAATTACATTGACATTATCAGTGATTTACTGAGTGGTATTTCAAACATGATACCATATGTCAGCTGATACCAAGCAAGTTTGAGTGACAAAATTCTGATCATAACCACTTGGTTAATAAATATCACAGCTATTGAGCCTCTAGAGCATTTAAACTCTGAGAGCCAGGGCATCACCATTTGAAAAAAAAAAAAAAAAAACAAACTTGGAAAATCCTATGAGACTCAGCTCTGAGTTCAAATGAGTTCCTCTTAAGTCTTCCACTTCTCAAGTTGATTAAGATTCAGTACATAGCTCTGATTTGAAATCGAGTGGTTCAGCTGAAGAGGAGGCTGGAAATTTTCTCCTGTTGATAGGTAGAAGTGGAAAAGAGTATTGCTAACACTTTGTGATGATATTCAACCCTTTGCTGTGCCAACATCCTTAAGAATTTAGGCTGCTGGAATATGTTTGTTCTTCTGAGCTGCATTTCAAAGACTTTTTAGAATTACACTACAGATTCTAGAGGGTTTTATAGGCCATCAGTTGAAAACCTCTGCTCCCTAAACACCATTTAAAAAAAAACCTATGGCAAGATTTTTCTTCATCATAATTAAACTGCATCTTTTAAAATATCTATGTCATTTTTGTCTTATATTGGTCCAGAGGATCATCAGGGAATTCTTTTACTTTTACATCAGTTAAGTGACATTGATAGCAGGTATTTCTGTTTTGAAGACATTTGATGTCTAAAGCACAAAGACAGTTGTGTTTTAAAGAGCATGCACTCTCTTTGCCTCTCTTTCTTTATTTTAATTGCAGATTATAAACATCTAACTTTACTCTTACGGACTTTTTGGACAGAAAGATCTAATGAGCTGCTCAGTGTTGTGACAGAGAGTTGTGTTTTCCCCCATCTTCTTACATTATTTTCCCATAAATTTTAATTCCATGTTAATTCCCAAGAGTTTTCTCACATCTGACTATTTTTTTTCAGAATCCAAGGTCAAAATAACTCTTTATAAATCAGGAAAGCAAGTTTAAAAACTCCAACATTGTTGTCTCTTTTAAACTGAATTGTTTGTATCCTAATTCCTCAAATACTAAAACCAAGATAAAAACAGATTAAAAAATGTAAGAAAAATAAGAGGAAAACAATACCAAAGCGAAACAGAGTGTCATCATATTACTGGTATACACAAATAATACTGGCTATTCACTTTCACTTATAAGCTGCTTTTCTGAGTTAAAGGTCTTTCAAAAGATAGAATTTCAAATATATTTTGTTAGAAAGGCTATTTAGATAAGAACAACAAAATGAACAAACTACTCAACCTATAGCAGTAGTTTAAATCGTTATATTGTCTGTTTAGAATGATGTTCAGGGAGAAGGACATCATTAAGGAAAGGGCAAGGTAAATAATGAGGCACTAGCTATTGGCTGCAGAGAAATAATAATAATAAAAAAGGACTGTACAAGCTAGGGACCCTGCTGCTGCATCATGCAGTTAATGGGCTAAGAGAGTTTGAAGTTACATTAGAGCCCTGTACTGAGAGATCAGAAATGCAGGAAAAAGAGAAACTAGAACATCCAGGGTAAAATCAGCTGCTGTGTATACAGGCCAGAGGATGTTATTTGGCTGCAGGGGAACTGGTGTGGATCATCAGTTTGTACATCAGCTCATTAGCCTCATGCTGGTTAACTGTATTTTTTCAGCTGGGAAGTATTTAAGGCCACATGTTAGAGCTATTTTTCCCCTCCCTACTAGATTTGAAGGAGGAACAGGAAGAAATTTAAAGTAAATTAAGTGTAATAGTGAAGTATTGACTTGCTAAACTAGCTTACTGAAGTCTTTAAGATCATATGAGCCTTGAAATCAGAAGGGCAAAGAAAGGGAAATGTCAGGAAATGTACTGAAAATGGTAGATCAACTTATAACATGAAAAGTTTGCATGGATTTTGAAGTCAGCAGTAAAACCTGTTAAGAGGAACAGGTGTTGCTTGGTGATTTAGCCATGGGCAATACCTGGAGTCAAGTCATGAAATCTTTCTATATTCACTTGTGTGATCAGAAGAGGCATTCAGTGCTTGGTGGAGAATCTGAGGGCGGAGATGAGCAATACAGCTGTGTTAGCCCTTGACAGCTGTTGCTGAAGAGAGGGGCGGCTGCCTCCCACTGCCCTGTCCTTGCTCTTGCACAGGCTCTGGCATCATATAAATTGGCAGTGAGCTGGATTGAAGAACTTAGACTGGCAGAATATTAACACCCCCTTCCCCTGAAGTGCAAATTGTACTAAAAAGCTGGAGCAACATCTTGGAAGAATTTTGAAAGCTACGTGTGGGCAGTAGTGCCATTTTTGAAACATGCCTTCCCCCAGCATTTGGAGCTTACAGATGACCAGACTTCCTTACAAAACAGCTTGCCATCCCACATTTTCAGCCCAAACCCTCTGCGCTGCTGTAGCATGGAACTGGAATGTGTGGAGAGCTGCAGATCAGTGCATGTGGATGGCGGTGGGGTTTAATGTCCTTCTGCTGGTTGGTCACACTATCCAACCTCACTTCCAGTTGCTTAGCTGTGCTGTAATCTGGGCAGCATCTAGAACTACTCTTTCCTTTACGGTCCCCTTTTTTTTTCTCATTTATGGCTGCTATAAAGGAAGAAGAATCTCTTGGCTCTGAAAAACAACACCGATATGATGCAGCCAGAGTCCGTTTGGAGGAAATCCAGCATCTTCCATAAACAGTTCCATTTCAGCATATTTAACACAAGTGCCTCTAAATAATAGTAATATTTTGCTTTCAATATTATTTTGGCCTTTGACCAATGTTCTATTTTATGTCCAGTCTCTGTTACAATGCTTTTGACCTGTTATGTACTGATCTTTCTTTCAGAAGAGATAAACTTCTAAAAATAGGTCTTTATCTTCCCAAGACTCATTTATAATTTTACAACAGATTTAAATTTCACTGATGAATGGGGAACTGCCGATGGAACTCAGCCAGCACTAAAATACCCAATCTCACTTTGGTATCTTCCAAGTATTTTCTTCTTCAGTACAATACTCTCATATTATTTCTGCTCAATGACCTCTTTGTCATGATTCCGCAGTTAAAGATAGTGAAATATTCAACAGTTGCATGTAAGTGGGGTCAAAGACATGACTGATATATCTTCTGGAAGCAAAAGGCTGAATGTGGTGTCAAAAAAAAAAGGAAAGGAAAAAAAATAAAAGAAAAAGAAAAAAAAGGCCCCCAAAATACATCCCAAAACTTCTAGTTTATGGACAAATAGTCCAGCAATTCAGAGATAATTGAACCAATCACTGAATAGTCTTTAAACAGTATGACATAGATCATACTTTCCCCTAGGAATTCATAGTAACTTTGTAGTAAAGGATCTAGTTAATAATAATGTTTACAGTCTTTGGAACAAGCACTAGTAGTCTGAGTACAGACACTTCCTTGCCCCACAGTCATCTTCACTGGCTCTGCATGTTCATGTCTACCTACATGCACTTGTCTGCCACAAGATTTCTTGCTTAATGAGAGGTTAGTTTATATGTGCTTGATAAGAATCACCTAGAAAATCCCAGGAACCGTTTACCACAGGCTATGCAGGTGTGAAAACAAAATATATTGTATATTTTATGTAAGTCCATCTAAAGGTGGCTCAAAAGAAGGCTGGAGAGGGACTTTTCACAAGGGCATGTAGTGATATGAGAAGGGTGAGTGGCTAAAGCTGGTAGGTTTATATTAGATGTTAGGAAGAAATTCTTCACAGCTAGAGTCATGAAGCACTGAAACAGATTGCCCAGAGAACTTGTGGACTTCCCACCACTGCAGGTATTCCAAGATGAGCCTCTGAGTAACCTGCTTTAGTGGAAGGTGTCCCTGCCCATGGCAGTGTTGTTGGAACTAGGTGTTAAGGGCCCTTCCAACCAAAAGCATTCTGTGATTCTGATACCAGATATGGTACATATCTGTCTGGGTCTCTTTCTACACCCTGCCTCCTGTGAATATGATGGAGAAAAACCTAAATATGGAGAGGGATGGCAGAACAAACAATGCAGTATAGGAGTAATTCTAGTTCATACCCTGATGACATGTCCATTTGAATAATTACAACAGTACAACTCACTTATCTTACTCATTCTGTAAGAGTAATCTGGGTTTCCTCATAATTTAAAACACAGAGGGATTTTTTCTAACTCAGTTATCTTGACTGTGCTGAGGCAGGAGCCAGTAATAGAATCACAATCAAAAGAGCTAGCTGGGAAGCTGCACATGGTGAGGAAATGGTGAGAAACAGAGAAGGGTAGGACGTTGTCTTCAGCCAGGCAAAAACCAACAAGGGACCTAAACTATAAAATTATGTGAAAGTTTCAGGAGAAATTTATCTTGACACAGGAGAAAATTGCATTCACTTGAGGTTTAGTATAGCCTTTTTCAAAAATTTGCACAGTCTTCTGATTAATACACTGCATTCAAGATAAGGCTCCTCCTATTTTTGTCCCTATCCACTCTTGTTCACATGGCCTCCAAATCAATGCTTTATACCATGACCCTGGAAGTACTTACCAATCTGGCAGCACATCTTAGCCTGAATTCCTAAAAATCCCTCCCTAAATGAGCTTTTCATATTTCAGCATGTCTTCAAAGATGCCATGAAACACTTGCTTGAGACAGAGTTCAGAATAGAATATCTCTATTTTAAATAAACTGAAAACCTCCATTAGCAGGCAATCAGAGCTATCAAGCTCCTGCTGCCTCTAACCTGACCAGGTCCCAGCTAAGCTCAGGACTCCATAGGTGAAATGTTGTCGTTTTATGCACTGAATGGTATCTTTCCTAGACACTGTGTGTCTAGATGTGTCAAACATCTACGGACTATATGTATTGCAGTGAGAGAAAATACTGTGAACTGTATTGTCATTTGACAAAGACAATCAAATATCTATTGACTCCAGTAGAATTAAATTAATTTAGTTCCAAATATTTTTATTTATTTAATATTTAATAAATTATTTATTTAATATTATTTATTTATTTTATTTATTTTTATTTATTTATTTTATCTCTTAAGGGAGTTAAGGTCCTGTATCTGTCACCTGCATCATGTGGAGTAATCATTTCCCGGTCTTCCTTCACTTAAATAGTAACAATTTTTTTCCACCTACCTACTCATTTTTGCTATGTTATTGATAGAAAAACTTCCAATGTCATCTGGCTCTCCTTCCAAACTGCAATATTTTGATTGGAATTTATTGCTTCTTCTCCCCCTCAAAAAATTACACACTCCTCCCTTTTACTCTATAAAAAACATAGGCGTTTTACATGTAGTCATTAAAAGGATAGCTTTTCAAGAAATTGCATAAAGACAAATCATTCAAATTCTTATTTTGGAGAATCCTTTCATTAAATTGTAAGATCTGTTGCCAAGAATATTGCTACATTCCCTTCCCCCTGCCTGAACTGATGGACATGCCTGAAGATAATTGGTTTCTAAAAGGTAGGAAGGTACTTGAAACTAGATCTACTGCCAACAGAGGTAGTTCCTTCAGGTAGCTGGAGAGGCTTTGCTAATGAGAGCCTAGTTCAATCATTTACATTTCTTTGGTGGTGATTTCCTTATGCAAATGAACAGACTTTTCACTACATGGAAACAGGCAACAGCCTGACTGTTAAATGAATTGCCTCTCACTTAATGAAAACATCCAGCTCCTTCTTTCTTATGAGTTTACAGAAGGTTATTTGTTTGGATTATTATAATCCACAGCACTTTGATGCTCACACCACACTGGGGTTTAGAGAACAACACTATTATCTCTAATTGCAACAGCAAAGTTCCTCCCTTCAGAGACATACTACTACCTTTTTATCAAAGGATGCAAAGACAAATATATACAGCATAATGAAGGCAGCCTAGGATATCCAAAGACTTTTTCCTTTTTTTTTTTTTTTTTTTTTTTTTTTTTGTTTAATAAGCGAACGAGACACCTTGAATTTCTTTAGAGATATTCAAAGGAAGGAGGTAGGAAGTGGCAAATAAAATTTAAAAAGAAACCGTTTGCATGCTTTCCATCATCCAATTAACACACCCACAGGGTATAACCCTCACAGTTGAGTGAAAGGGACACAGTAACAGTATTTTAAGCTCTTTATTTCTTTTTCTTTAAGAGCAAGCAGACCTTCAGCCTGGGGTGGCAGTGATGAAGGGAGTAAACCAAAGTACTTAGATCGGTGGGGAGCTTTCATCATCTCTCCTGGATTAAACACAGGAAAGAAAATAATATCCTTAACTCCCTTCTACATTTTACAAGAATGACAGAGACAGTGAAGTTAGTGAGAGATAGCTATGGTGTGGTAAAAGCAAATGGTTAACTGCATGCAAATGTAGTGTTAAGCTTTAATTTGCTTCTTTATTTCTGTTCTCACACTATCCAAAAGCTGCTGCTGCCTCTACCAGGTGTCAGGAACATGATCCTCTTTTGTTTGATGTCACAAAAGATCAATCTGGACTTCTTTAGCCTCTAGCTATGTTGAATTCTGTAATGAAGTGTTATCTATGCGCAACTTGAAGGTTAAAATTATAATTTCTTCTCTCTCAGTAAAGGTGCATATTTTGAACCCCCCTGGGAGATCCTCCCTCATAACATGTCATGGTCTGCTGCGGATTATTTTAAGACTTTTTTTTTTAAACAAAGCTTCTCAGACCTCTGTAAATATTTATTGGTTAAAGCTCAAAGACAGACATTGGATGGTTGAAGAGGATAATTTTTTCCCCTCAGTTGTAAGGCACTCACATGCCTATAAAAATAATTTACTTAATTTCTTCAAGTTTATTTATCATTTACCAATAACCATTTCTTTTTGTGTTTGTAATGACATAAAATAGGACCTATTCCCACTGAATTATGCATTGCATATTAGAAGTTAGCCTCCAGTCACAAAGCCATTTCAAACACTGTACTATAGTATCTCATGCATTTTCATCAGATACTGTTTGTACTTTCATAGCTCAAGCATATTTTTAAATGTCTCTTCCACTTTGTCATCTCTCAACTTTTATTGCAAAGTGCTAAATATGGTCCTGATGCTGCTAAGCACACGTTCTCATCAGCTGAAGGAACTGGTGAGTAACTAGTCACCATACTCTACTGACAAGATGGATATTGTACAATATGTCACACTGGACTCCATTTACAGCTCTTTGCTTTAATTATTATTTACACTCTTAATTAAGATAAAAAACTTTAATGTATTATAAAGAGTCTATTCAAGAATGAGTAATTCCTTTTTTTTTTTTCTCTGAAAGGACATATGAAGACATATGAAAGTAAAACTTTACTTCCAGTAGCACAGAAAAAATCTGAAAAAGAAATAGCTAGGAAATAACTATATAAGGTTGTCTTCATCCAGGTCATGTTATAAACTTTTCATGAAAAGAAATAAAAACATTTCATGAAAGTTGCCACCTCTGTTTGTTTGCATTAGTAAAGGGAGACTTCTTCAGGAGTCAGGATAGAGTTCTCTTTTGGTTGTCTCTGCTAACAGTGGACCACAGCTAAGGGGAAAAAAGATCTGCAGCTATGTCTGTGTTGGCAAAAGCTGTGGGTTTGTATCACAATCATTAGTTTGAGTAGTCTTGTGAAGGATGCTGAGTCCTATGTATGAAGCATAACATTAGGTAACAATGAGCACAAAATCTCATTGTTTCTTAGTAACAAAGAAAGTAAAATTACTAAGCAGCATTTTTAAAGTGAAATGCAATGAAAACATTGTGAAATAATGCACCCCAATAACAGGCAAATATTGAAGAATTAACGGATAAAGTTGGATTTGTGCACTGGTTAGCACAAAGGAGTTCAAAACCACTGGGTTCCATCCAAATACCAGCATTAAATAAGAAAAATAATGAAAATATTCATCCAGTAAAATACATATTTATCTTTATCTGAACATCTTGAACACAATAATCTCTAATCAAAATAACAATAAGTGTTGACTTTATTTATTTCTTGCTTCTGATTGAACCAAAGATCATATGAAAAATGCCATCCCACAGGAATTTAGACAGAACTTTTTTCAGTACTGCTCATAACTTGGAAGGGAAAAAATCTCTCTAAAATATCGAGAAAAGTTTAAATAAAAAAAAATAAATTTAGGTGCAGCTGAAATTTGGAAAAAAAATTTGAAAAAAAAATTTGAAAAATATTTTTTACCTGGACTGACTTTGATCTTCATGCACACAACTATCTGTCAGATGCCAATTTTTTTTTTGGAGCCCCTAAAATACAAAAATACATACATACAGCTGCTCAAGTTGTTTCCATTTAGTGGTGTTTAAAAAAAGTGCACTTGTAAAATAAATTTCATACAATTCAAAGTACCATTTTACTGCTGATGTAAATGAAAACCCATTACCCAGGAAAAGTTTCCACTTTAATTAGTTTTCAGATCATATATTTATAGTGCAACACTTCTGTACAGGTGTACATTGTAGAAGATCATATTCATAAAATGGCATTTATGAAACAGCTCTTAAAATGCATAAAGCAAATTGCAACAAAAATTAGAGATTTTCTGCTCTACCATCAGGGCTACTAAGCTGATTATCCATAGCACAACTGTTGTTGCTCCATTGCCTCTGGACAACTGTTGGAGTAAAAGATAATGTAAGTCCTAAAATAAGAAATTACTGAATATATTAGAGTCAAATTTCTGGTTCTACAGGCATTTACTTGTTCAGGAAAGTTACTCAAATATCTGCCCCCCACTCTACTAATGGGTGAGTTCTGGTTCAGAACTTCATTCTCTACTTTTCCCTGGAATGCTCGAACCTTCAAATGCTGGTGCATCACTGCTGCTGTGGCCCTGTCTACGTCCAGGCACTTTGATGTCCTGCCAAAGAAGGGGGAGGCAGCCTAGTTTCATGTAACTGGCCATATGAATGTTCAGTGTTCTTTGAGTCTGCTGAGAATTATCTTTTCTGCCCAGGTGTGGGTCACGGACCCCTAACTGTCAGGGTCTGACAGGATCTTAAGACAAGGGAATTCAAACACAGCTGGAGAATGTGGGTGTCTGCATGCTGGTGCAAGGAATGTGAATTTCCAAGAAATAATGATAGTGGGAGGAAAATACCAGGCATATTGACTGCTGACAGAAGCCACATTGGTGCCAAAACTAAGAAATAGTCAAGAGCAGGCATTCTTCTGAAGCTGCTACCCCTATAAGGCTGCCAGCTGAAAGGGAATGCATGATATCTAGGACACTGGGAAGAAGTGTCTCTGTAGAATGCAGCTCTCAGCAAACTAACCATCTTCAGTTTAGGATATCTGTATGATAAGTATTGACAATGCATCTTTTTTTCCTCTGCTCTCCATCCTCTTTCAGAATTTGTGCATTTTGTCCTCCTCCCTCTCCACAATTTAGTAACTTCCTGTTGTGTTGATATATGTGACAGACAGAAAACAAAATTTAAAAAAAGAATGCTCTGGTTGGTCGCTTGGAGGGGAAAAATAAGCCCATACAAAAAAACAATTAATTCCTTCATAAAAGTAGGAATTTCTAGGCTCACAGTGATTCATTGTGTTAACAAAATAACAGAAGCAGATTTTCAGACTGTGACTGGATTCAGACATGAAAAAATATAATATGTGAACAAAGAATCCAAAATTTCAAGATTTACATCTCATACTCATTTCTTGCCTTATATCTTACCAGTTCTGACATACTTTGCTCAAATTTTATTTTTTATATCTGAGATTCCTGCTAAATGGAGAAGACATAATGCTCTTATCCATGAACCAAGCAAAATCACAAGGTTTCACAAATGCAGATGACTGCTAAAAAAAAGCAAACTGGAAGGGAGGAAGAAAGGAGAAAGAGAAGGAAGGAATAGTTATCCAAACTAGCATATGCAAACGAAACATATGGTTGAGCCTGCTTATTCCACAAGCAATATACTCATTGAGGATGACTCATAAACACATGAAGTATTGCACTTAGTACAATCTAAAATACAAAAAACATCCCATAAAACTAGTTTAAATGTGAGATGTTTGTACCAGAAGAATATAATCAAAAGTTTCAAGTTCTTTGTCTTAAATACGCAAGCACTTTTTTGATCTTTCTTCTTTCTATCATAAGAAAAAGAAGCAGTAGCCACACTAATACATGATCTCATCACAGTAATACATGATCTCATCTCTAGTCTGCAGAAATTCTGAGTTGCTTTTTTGAATAAATACTAAATTTTAAAATGCAATGATGTGTGAGTTCATACACAAGTTCACAAAGTGGAAATAGATTTATATTGATAAAATCAGCACAACTGAGTTTGAAATATCAAAGACCTATGCGGGGTTCTTTGTCCAAAAATCAAAACATCGTGAAATTATTTGGTGAAACATTAAGACTTTCAGTCTCTTTCCCTTCCACAGAAAAACTCAAGCTATCAGCTGAGTCTGAAATCTGTCTGTTACTGCCTATATAAAATCAACAAGATGTTGGGTATTTACTGCTGGATTTTTGCCAATAACTGTCATCTTAACGTAATGTCAGAACATGGTCAGGCCTTAAAACCAAAACTTGACATCAGGATATTTTTCTAGGCCTGACAGTGTAGACATATGCTTACACTTAAGTCACCAGGAAGCTCTCCAAACACAGAGGAGGGAGAAACACTTCCTACATTACAACAAAAATCACTGGTTGTCCAGAAAGGGTGGGAGGTTACCCTTGATTTCTGAATGATGTCTGTGACTTCGGCCAAGTCCTTCCCTCTGTGGACCAGGTAAACAAGGTTCATCAGATGGGCCCTTTTTAGTATGGATGAGCTCTGGAGAACATCTGCCTCACAGTCTTGACCTGCTCATCTCCCCCCTGCTGGAATGGAGGGGGCTGGGACAGCATCAGCCTCCCACCCCTTGGCAGGCACAGAGAGCCTTCAGCTCCCTGTGCTGTGTTTGCTGACCAAGTTGTCATTCCCCATTTCCTCCAGGTGGAAGTGTCCCCTGGGCTCCATCTGGCCTATCAACTGTAATTGGACTATCTGCTGGTTTGCATAATCTAATTAGTCCTTCTTTTCACCTTCCCAAGTACAGAGAGCAAAGACCTTTGCTTAACCTTTCACAATTTAACTCATTATTAAAATACAGCTCCAGAGTAACTCTACCTTTTCCTGATCTATTTTCTCTTTCCCCAAATGTTCATTATATCCCATAATTGTTGCTATGAATCCTTACCCTGAAACCCAAAAAGAATGCAATCTCATTGGCCATTTGTCTTTCTATCAGGAAATGCACAGAGATAAAAGGAAAGAATAACAGAATAAACCTGTAGGAGACAAACATATACTATCCTGCCAGAGGAGAGATTTAAAGCACTTAGGTGGGCAAAGTTCAACACCTAGTTTCCTTAGAATTGAAGTGAAATACAATGAACTCAAATTCTTAGAAAGCTCTCTTTGAGTATTATTGTATTCAAAGTAAATATAATTACATCCATTCTGCAAACTGCTTATATTAAAAACCAATTCCAAGTATTTGAAATGTTTACCACAAGACAGTGATGGTCCTTTTGATGGTCCCTTCAAATAACATCATTAGAGGGCTGGGGACAGAGTGCAGCCTTTCAAAGAGAAAAGGCTTCAAAATTGCTATTTTGTTCTCACTGCAAAGAACTCTTAGACCACATTTTTACCAAAAGATTGTAATAAAGGGAATAAGACTGCAGCATAGCTGTGCTGAAACATTACTCTTATGACAAAGCTGGGTATGAAGAGGATAATGCTTGATAAAAGATTGCAAATCCCCCATTCATGGAGCAAACTGCTCAAGCCAGTGCACTGGCTTAAGAGTGATTGAACCATATATGTTATGATGCATTCTTATAGAGGTTAATATAAATTTTTCTGTCCGATGCTTTACAAAACCATGCAGTGTAAAGTATGAATAATACAGGTATTATTAAATTAATACAGCAAAACACTCAAGAGCTCAACAGTAACAAATATTTTTGTGATTAGAAATAGGTTTCAAAACATATTACATGAAAAGGTCATTGAAATGTCTTAAGCGACTGACAAACTAGGAAAGTCTATAGGGCCAAATTCTCCATTCATTTGCAGCAACTATAGGTCATTATTTTCTGCAAAATGGAGAGCTGGCCCCTCCAAAGTTTGATAACATTTTTTTATCTCATGTCACCCTGGTCCTTGGTGCATGGAGAAGATATAATTAGTTTTTAATTCTAAGTTGGATGGCTGGCATCCTTAGGAGAACACAAATAAAAAATGTTTTTAATAAAAAGTCTTCTCATAGCCAATTCTATATATTGGGACAATGCAGATATTAGTGAGAAACAAATTTAACCAAGTTCCCTTAGAGGTTATCTGTTGTTTATTTTCATCTATTTGATATGCCATAAGTTGCTGACCATTATCTTACTTCTTCCAAGTTATGTAAAGTTTCCTTTAAATACAGTTATTTGTATATCCCTTTGTGTGCAAAAACTTTGTTCTCTTTCTCTTTTTTTTTTTTTTTTCACTGTCTGCTATTTGTCTTATTATGAAGTGGAAAATGGAATCAGTTTATCTCAGCATATGTCATAAATAGTGCTTCATTTTGTACCCAGAAGAAATTGAACATTGTTAATATTCCTCAAGAGAGGTTGATAAGTCTCTTGCAGCAATCTGTAGATTTGTGGGACTTAATTCTTCTGTGCTGGCTCTTAAAAATACTTATGGCAGGTTGGCAGCTGCTTGAGTTGGCTAATAACCAAACTCCTGTAATCCATAACATCAGAATAAACTGATGTTTGCAGTTCCTGTCAAGGTTACTGAACTGCTAAAGGATTCATAGAAAGCACCACCCTCGATATAGCTACCTTACTTTTAAGTTTTACAATGTGTAAGGCTGCTCAGCTGCTTACAAAATGTACTAAGAAGAAAGAGGAGAGTCCATAGTGAGATGTACAGGAAAAAAACCTACTTAACGTATCTGTTTGCTATTAATGGTGCTTTAATTTGTTAAAAATGTTTGCCTCTGGTTATATTATCATATCCAAGGAAATAACAAGATAGAAAAAACATTTCCCAATGCTTGAATCCATTTTTTTCTCTACCAGCTGTAGAACTTAGTCTTATATCCATCTTGAGACAGACCAGGAATGGTGGGAAGAAGAATGGGCCATAGCATTATCCTTTCAACTGACCAGCTGGAAAGAAGGGCACACATGCTGCCCTGGACACTAAAGAGCTCATGGATGGCTGGTGCATGGAGAAATACAACACATATCCAGGTCCTTTCATCAGGAGTCATGCCCTAAAAAGTTTTTGTTGAAAGGCACAATCTCCCATAATTTTGAATTTCTGACATTTTCTCAAGAAATATTGTAAATTATAGGCATATCCAGAAAGATGCCAAAAGGTAAGAGAATCCTAAGCCTATTTCCTCTCACTTACACACCTGCACATATAATGAACACCTCTGTTGTTGCAAGGCACTTATCTCTAACTACTGTACCCCCCGTGAACAGATCATTTCCTATATATTCTAAAAAAATAAATTACAAAATAAAAATAAGAGCTAACCTTTCACTCTCTTTCCCCCTTTTTCTTCCTCCTGAAGCAAGCAGTACAAAAAATGGCTTAATTAGCAGCAATATATCTTATTGGATTGATATATATGTAAGTCAATATATACAACCATAAAGTGTGTTCTATAGGTAAAAATATGTGTATACAGATTATATAATACTGATATAATACAGATAATACATCTTTGCATGTGACTGGACAAAGTGATTTTTTTTTAAGGTACTCTAAGTGTACATGAATCAGTTACAGATAATTGAAGCAGTTCTGCATTTAGAGCAGGTTTGCCTGAGACAAAGCAACATTAATGTACAAGGCTGGAACATGGCATGGTGCTGGCAGCAAAACTGTGCAGGAGTGCTAGCCTGGGTTTGAGAAACAGGGCAGCAACTTTCTTAGAGATTTGCCAAGGCTGAGCTGACTATGAGTCACAGGAAGTCCTCCTCCAGAGGCAGCTCTCATGAGGCAGCTGGAGTTTTCCAACCCTGAACTGGGTTTGCATGGAATACCTATGAAAGTATTGGAGTGTGCAGACATTTTTATACAGGCTAAAAGCAAAATCAGCAGCATAGCTCTCATAAAAATCCTGGATTTAGTGGTTAAATCAGAACTGGTGATGCTTCAGTAGTGACCCAAGTGGGGGAAAGTTGTAATGTTGCAAGGAGTGCTTTTTGCATGGGGAAAAACTTGTAGGCAAGTTAGGACCTATGCCACACCTCTCTAGCTCAGTGTCTGATCTAAGGAAGTTTGAAAGACACTAATTTGACTTTTTGTTTTTATTCTTAAGACAGGAGTTTTATGACCATGCTAGTTAAATGGAGTCTTAGGTGTCTGTGGAAATTATAGGCACAACCTGAATACAAATAGACCTTTAAATAAGATTAGGGCTGTAAATGAGAGCAAAGTATGGGTAAAACACCTGGAAAACTCTGGTTTTGAAAAGGTAAATATATAAAACTTTTTTTTGAGAACTCTTCCTAACTTAAAAATACTTCTGCATTTCAAATGAGGTAGCAGGCTAGGTTGAATGGCAGTTTCTTACTTAGATAAAGTTATATCAGTTTTTCTATTTGCAGTATTGAACATAGATGTTTCTTGTCTCATTTGTCTTGTCTCTGGTAAGGGTTCAGTCAATCTGTATTCTCAGTCCAAACATGAACAGATACTGGCATTTGTGTTACTGCCAAGTGAACTCAAATTTCTCTGGCTCTTTTAAACTGATATTAACTGGAGTGTTATCATTAAACAATTTTAAAAAAATACCTTCCCTTTTGTGACCTGGGCACTGTTTGGTTTATATTTCTGAGAGAATTTATGTGATTATGGCAGGGTCTGAATAGCCTTCTCCCATCATATTCATTTAGTAAATCAGACCTGTATCTGATCCTGAAGCACAGTTGCTCTGATTGCACATTGTGCAGTGTTTCTAACGCATGACTGAATGCTTGCTTTGTGCATCTTTTCCCTGCTAGCAGCCTGTTCTCTTGTTAACTCTTTCTCAATGAGATATGTGTCAAGTCCTGTCCTGGAGGAAAAGATGAAGTCAACCAGATAGGTATTGCAGTTACAGTTCACTCACATTTAGGCGTTGAGCACCTTGTTGACTCAGTTGCAGTACTACAGACTTTCCCACACTGTTTACTTGACACTTGCAAGTCCAGCCTGTACCAACTTCTATTGTATTAAGCAAACACTCCTCCTGCACTAAAATTCCACTCATTGTTACTGCTAAAGCAACAGGATTTTGTCCAGTTCGCAGACAGCAAAACCTATTGTTATAAGAAAACTCTCCCAAGATGGAATCTGAAAAGAATCATATGACCCAGAAAAGGATTACCCTTCAGGAAGTCTTTGGGCTTTACCATTTTGTGAAGGCATCCCCAGAGAGAGAAGAAAATAATAAAGTAAAACATATTTCTGCACTGAAGCCTGTTCCAAAATAGATTATAGGCACTTTCAGTTGTGTGAAAAAAGATCATGTAATGGTTACTAAATGAGACTATGACTTAGGTAAGGGAGATTGCGGTGATATAACACAAGTAAGGTTAATAAACTTAAATAAAAGAACATTTTTATTAAAGGGAGGGATCAAAATCATCTTTGTGAAAGTAACTGCAGTTTTTAAAATGCAAGGCAATTACATCACATACTGTTACACACACAACCCCTACTGCTCAAATAGTCATTGACAATTCCTCCTCAGAGAAGATTTCTGTTCTTTTAAGTTAATTTCCATTTTCTTCAGCACATAAAATGGATGTGTTGTCATTCAAATTTTTGTAGTCATGCTTATGAATTTAAAGTCTGCTTTTTGAGTATTTAGACATAGGCAGACTCTGCTAATAAGACAAGGTTGAAATTTCATTTTACTGTAAGGAGACATGACTGCTTTTTTCTCACTGATTGAGATCAATACTGTTAATTAAACAACTGTAAGTTTTATTGAGGAATGTATTTTAAATATAAATTAGAAATATAAATAAACAAGGTTCTATCAGCAATTATGGAGAAAGAAAGAAACAGATGCCTATTTGTATGTACATATCTATATACACTTTTCCTTGAATAGACAGAAAAAAATCATATATGTAGCTACAACACAGAACATCTCTTGTATCACCAAAATAATTAATTTTCCATCAACATCAGCACTTCCTGGAAATAGCTGTTGGCACAAAAGAGTGAGACTGCCTTAAGAAGCGTGAAAATAAAAACTGTAGCACCCAGTCATTTACCTGGAGTTAGGGATGGAGCATACTGCCCTAAAAAGAAGGCTGGTGACAGGTCCTTAACCCCCCATGGCCACCCCAGAATTCAGCGTTACCCACCATACAGATGTGGGCTGGGAGGGGGCCAGCAGCACCAGGTGTATGTAATAAAAATCTTATTGTCTAAAGCTATAGTGTGGTTTTCCTGCTCACTCATGTGCACAGATGGCTCTTCACCCGGATTTGTGCCAGGCTCCCTCACTGGCCAGCCATCCCTGAGCAAGTGGCCTGGCGACAGGGCCTTGCCCACTCTTCTACTGAGTCCTGGAAGAAGAGATAATCCAGGGCTCCTCAGCACCAACAAATTGGATGTTATTGTCCTAGTGAAGCTGTAAAAAAAGCTTCAAAGAAACCAAGCCAAGCTATATGGGATCATGGGGCACTAAGAGGTGAAGCCCTTTCCATCCACATGGTGTTTCCTAAGGCAGGAACCATACCACAAACTGCTCCTCGAGGAGCTCCTCAAGTTAAGCAAGAGACAAGCAGAAGTATTTTTATGGCTCTTCATCATGGTTCTACCGAGTTAATGCCAGCAGAGATAAAATTATCTAAGGGAGGAGGCAAAGATGAGATTGCATTCTCTTTGCTCCACCAATTCCCTAGTTTTAGTGCTGACTTCTACCACTGTGCATATGCAGTGAGATCACACAGTGGGAAATGTTTCTTTTTTTTTTTTCTTGTCGCCTTAGAATCGCCTTAGAGACACTATTAGCACAGACCACACAGAAAGTTGTCACACTGATGTATGCTCCCACTTACCCTGTGGCTGATGGCCCAACACATCCCCAGCTTCTGGTCACCCCTTCAGGCAGATGAGGCATGTGGTCTGCAGCCCCCAGGCCCCATTTGGCCCAAAAGTGCAGCTTCCCTTTCTTTCCACTGGCCAAGGAGGAGAACACACTTTGTACATACCAGTTAGAACTGCTTTGGTTGGTACTTAAACTTCTAGATATAATCTATACCTTTGTTATTATTCTTTGAAAGCCTACCCAAAGCCTAAAGGCTCTCTTAGGGCAACTGTGCTCATTTCTAAGCCTATAAATAATTTTATATTACTCACCAAAAAAGTAGGAATCCAATTTTCTTATACCACTATTTTGAAGGTATTCAAAATGATTCATATTATAAATCTTGTTGAAGGATACATGCCTGGGGTGTGGTGAGGATATACAGGAGCCAACAGGGTGAAAGGAAATGTAGCTAAAATAAGCAGATGGGTGGACAGATGGGCATGAGAGGAAGAAATAATATTAATCTGCAAAATAGAGAATAAAAGTCCCAGGAAGAAAAAGTGAAAATAAAAAAGTGATGGTCAAAATATAAAGAATGAGAGAGTTTACTCAGTCTCCTGGCAGGAATTCAAGGTTCCTGCTGGAGAATTTTCCCTTTCTTTTTGACTGTAGTACAAATTTGTTAATGCAAAAAGAACATTTCCAGGCTACAATACTCTGTTGTGAATGGGTACATTTGTGCTGATTAAGGATAAGACAAATCTTTCTGAAATTAATGGAGTGCTTTGACTTCTCTAGACTTAGGTTGGGTTCTTGAAGGGATTGAGACATTGAATTTCAGTGAGGGTGGTGGGGGAGTGTTTATATATTCCACAGCTGTAAAATCACATTATTTATCATAGTGCCCTAATGAGAAAAATAGGTCCCTGTCCATATGGCAGAAAGGCTCTATCCAACCAGGATTTGCAGCTCTCTGTAGGTATGGAGTTGTCTCTTTCTGTGGAAGCTCACATACCAGATTTGATGTCCCTGAAGGATCAGTTAAGTTTAGCTAAGGAATTTGAGAGTAGCTATGATTCTTTTATGCGAATATATTAAATATATACTCCGGATATATAATCTAAGTAAGTTTTTATGGACAAAGAGGTCCATTTTTAATCCTTTTCAATATGATGCCAGTTAAAGAAAGAAATCTCCACAGAAGCATTGGGCTTTATGAAAAAAATGGTGGATATCTTTTGATTTATATAGAGTTAACTTTAAATGAAAAATACATTCATAACTCCTCTTTATCTAATTTTCAGTTTTGTTGGCCAAAGGAATTCAAGGACTTTTCAAAATCACTGTATAAAATATATTTTAAAATATAATAGACTCATTTAAGACAAATAGAAATAAATTTGGGAAGCTCTTGAGATCTCTGAAAAAATGTAATAACTGTGTCTGTTTCTACATGATTCTATTGTTCAGATTTTATGGTATGGTTATACAAGACAATAATCTCAATTCCCCAACACTAATTAAATGGTTAAATGAAGCCATCCTAAACCCTTACTCCACCCAAAACCATCTAAGAAATTTGAACATTGCAGAATATTGTTAGACTCATGTCTGTACAATCTTCTGTTTAAATCACAGGGAAAATGGGTGTTAGAGCCAAGGTAGTATTTAGCAAGCTTGCATATGTTATTAGTGCTCTGCTGAGCCACTGCTTAATAAGTATCCACTTTAGGATTCATGGCCCTTTACCCTCAAATTAACTCTTCTTATATTGAATATAAAAAGGAGAAGCTTTTTTGCTTGACAGTACTATCTATGTTGTTGCATTTCTTCTCATTTAGCTAATATTTTGGTGAATAAAACTGACCTAAATCTATTATATTTTCCTCCCTTCAGGCAGGACAAAGTAAATGACTCAAGTTAAATAGGACTATTGTAAATACAGTAAATGCACTAAACATAATTTGGGAATAAGGTGAATAAAGTGCTGTGCTTAGTGATGTGATCTTAAGTTGTTTAGAAAAAAAGAGGGTTTTTGTGTGAAAATTTGCCTATTTTTTTCAATTACACAATTTTATTTAATAGAAGATATTACCTCTCTCCATAAGCCTTTCCCAGATGGCTTTCATGACTACAATAACGTGCTCCTTTTTGATGCAAATATATTTTAAAAATCCAGCTCCAGTTGGAACATAGATGTGCATTAAAGATGTATCATACCAAGAATTTTGTAACTTCTTTCAAGTGACAAAATCTCTACTCCTCTACCAGCCATGAGAAACTCCTGATGACTTACAGTGTAATAATGAGCCCAGCCAAAACCTACCCAAGTCCTGTTATCTCTCAGAGCAAATAAAGGATATTCATTCAAATGCACTGCTGAAATTCTCAGACACAACAAAAATTTATTTAATTCTGGAGCAAAAAGTTCCTAATTCTACTAAATATGATCAGAAATAAAGTGGCCTTATGAAAAAGATGCCTAAGATATGCTGGAATCAGAGTTGTAAAGAAAGACTCCTACAATGTGAATTTGCAATGGGGGTATGGGCTTATACTCAGGTATGTAACATTAAGCTCATATGGCTGTGGTGCCTTTTGTATATATCCTTTGTGATAACAGAAATTACCCTGAGAAGGAAAAAAACAGCTTGAAAAGGGATTGAGCATAGACCCCAGCCATTAGCAGTGAAGTGTGCTGTGTGAGAGCTAAGTAATTCATCTCCACAGTCCTTGTGCGAGCAACTTGTAGAAGTGCTGTTACATATGGAGAAATGTATCAGTTCTTTTGAAATACACCAATTCTGTGCTGAGAATACTCTGTGCAGGGTACAGTGCACTGTATTCTAAATAAGTGTCCTGCTGAACAAAATTAATTAGTGATAGGATTCATAAAATTATAAAAGCACCTAAGTTGAATTATCTGAAACATCTCTCATATCTGGATGTTCTACTGAAATGAGAATATAATTGAACGATCTTGTGGTTTTGCAAAAAACTGTGGCCCTGAAAAAAATGAGGTTTGCATGCTTAGTATTAGTCCCATATATGTCAAAGGGTTTATTCATGATGTAAACAGCTATGCAAATACCCAGTCCTTTTCAGGCCTATGGACTAAACTGGAAGCACTAAGGGTTATGTCTGCTCATTTTTGCAACATTTTTACTTATGTTTTTAAAACTTTTTTTTTGTTTCTTTTCCTTTATTTTTTCAATTAATAATTCTGTATCATAATTTCCATTTTTCTTAGCAGACATACAAGTCTCGAGGGAAATTTGCAGAGAGGTGGAAAGAGATAGGCAGAGACTGGCTTTTTTTTTGTTCTCCCATTTTACATTCCCCACCTTTTCTTTTTTTTGTTTTTTCTGAATAACTTCCTTTCCCTTTCCATTCTTTCAGTCCTGCTTGTGGAGCTTGATTTCCTCACTTTCCTAATCAATCCTGCCCTTCTATGCAATCGTCAACAATACTGTCTCTGTAGCATGTCAGAGACAGATACAAACAGTGATAAGTTACTCTCAAGGAAACAGTCATAAAATAAAGAACAATGTATTGCTTGGCTATCATCTAGGCTAAATTGCTTCAGAAGCAAAAGGAATGGACCAGTAGAAAATGACATAATGTAATATGTGTTATAAAAATAAGTCTGTGTTGGGGAAGATAAGTAGACTTCATGTAAGATGAATATTAGTACTGCCTTTGAGCAAGCATGTGGATAGGTTTTGTTTTGTTGACCAAGGGAAAATAAGAAAGCTTAAACTCAGGATTGGTATCCCTGGTAAAAAATTTGATAATACAAAATGTATCTTAAGAAATATTGCCCTTTATAAATGTTTTCTTCCTTCCACTTTCAAAAATCTCTACTAGTGTGGAAATCTCGAGGCTGATCAAAACGGCCTGAGCTACACTGTCTCATAATTTTCACTTCCTCACTGGTACATTCTCCTGACATCTTGATTTAGCTCTGAACCATTCCCAAGGAACTACAAGACCCAATAAGTCTGTACTCCAAAAAAAAAAATCAAAATTGCAATAGTGAAGGGACAACATAATAAAAAATATACATATATGCATTATAATAATGGGTTTTAAAATTTTAGCTGCAGCAGTATAAAACCATATTTTCTCAGTAAGGATAGTGGTATAAAACTTGTGCATGCCATGCTGCTATTAATTTTCTTCTCAAAAATGGCTGTAAAATCAAAGATCAGTTTGCTTATGTCATCAGAGAGCAACATTTGTCACTTCATTTTGCTGTTGTACAACTTTACAAATGCATAGAATTTATGGACATTTGATTTACTTGAAGATGGATATGTTCCCATTTCTTCCTTGGAACCATCTCGCAACAGATACATATATACAGGTACATCAGTGAACACCTCTGAAAATCCCCTATGTATTGACCCATTTCACTGTGAGATGGCATAATGGTGGGGTGTTCATGTGACTTTACACTTCTGTACTGATTTGCGGACAATGAACGTTGCTGTATAATTTTCATAATCAAGAGTAATCTCTGTGTGAATCATTTCTGCTACCCAAAATAATGAGTCTTTTTCTCATCTATTGTGAGACTTTTTTCACTGTAGATGAGCTTTAAGTGTTTCAGAGTAGCAATCCAGAGAGCACTGGCACAGGCAGCAAGTCTTTTTTCAAACTAAAATAATTCAAATGTGCTGTTCTCTCAGTGACTCTTGCATTTCTCTTTTGCTATCAATTGCATGAGAGATGCCAAATTCTTGTCCCTTTTATGTCCATCACTGGATTAAGTAAGATGCCTGTCATGTTTATTTAGGGTCTACTATTTATGCTTACTGTAAAGCTATGAAGAAATAACTACTTCATAAGGATCAGAAGTGCATGCTACAGACAAACATCCACTGCTTGGATATAATGCATCCATCAAGACACATATATGCAAAGAACAATTCCCTGCTAATATCTGTCAAACTACTAAATTATGAGATCTAGCAGAAATCTGCTCTTCAAGCTTTCGTTGGTCTCATGAGACAGTTTCTTGACTGGAAACACCTACACTTCTTCCTGAAAGACATTATTTGTCATCTGATTATGAGTGTAGTTAATGATGATATAAAGACAACAGTAACTTTCCTTCTGGGGTCACTTTCCTGAGTAAAGGAGAAGGAAGAAGGTGAAAGGCAAGAGGACTGTTAGATAAGACTAAATGTATTGTTTTTGTTACTTTTCACATGTAATTAATTACAAAATTTACAAATTACTAAGAATGTTTTACACAGATAAGAATACAGTTGAGGGAAAAACTTCAGCTTGGGGACAAACTTCAACTTCACAGACAAATCCTCAACTGCTTAGAGGGGTATCATCTGGAAACTGTATAGATTTGATTGTCATTAAAGGAAACATCTTTGTTTTAACCTTCACTCAGAACTACATTGATATGAGAAATATGGTCCATATTTTAATGAGATTAACTTCTGCACAACTTTTTACTTGAGCAGCTATTACAGTTGGTTTTCACCCTTTTCCAAAGGATTTGCAATGGCATCTACAAGTTATGTTTTTAAAACAGGATTTCATTCAATATATTATTAATGTTGTTCCTCCTGAGGAAATGTTGCAGTGGGAACAGAGTAGTATCATGTCTCAGAGAACAGAGTAAACCTCCAGAAGCACTGATTCACTTGAGGTTAAACATACATTTCCTGCACTTTTTCATATCTTTTCTCCAAGTCACATGTATGTCACTTCAATTTTTACATTAACTGACCTAGTGATAGAAAACTTAATTTTCAGGAACAGTCTTTATGGCCCTGTGGGACATTTTTGAATGTTGTTCCAGATATATATTTTAGAACACTGAAATTCAGGTTGAAATTCAGGTTGATATCAATGCTTGGTAATGTCAGTAGAAAGTATAGGAATAATTATATGTTTCAGACATCCTTTTTCAAAAGCTTATTTGCTAAATATACCATGACAACTGGAAGACTGATCCAGTAAAATGGGTGTATTCTGGCTCCTAATCCACCAAAATGCTTAATCATAGCAATTTAATTTGACTTAACAAACGAAGATTACAATAGCTGCTGATCCAGAAAAACAAGTCTCTGCAGAGACTTTGGATCCTGAAAAGCCTTGTTGTGAAAAAGTAATGTAATTTGTACTTGCTGCAATTTAAGCACAAATCAAAGTCAAGAGTGCTGGGTACATTAAAAAATTAATTTATAAATTTACTAATAAATATAGCAGTGTTAATTTTTAGTTGCATTTGATCATTATACAAACACAGCAATCAATAAGAGGAGCAAGAGACTGTGGAACACTGTCCTATTACAAATTAGATTAAATCAATTTATATACTTCCTTAGGTGACCAAACCATTGTATGAATCATAGGTCATATGAATCACAACATATATCATCCACATTTTTAAGTAAGAAAATAAAAGCAGCAAAACTGGATTATAGCAATGGATTAATTAACGTAGGTATTCTGTCTCTACCAATTACCACCAGTAGATAATAACTTTTTGGAATAATACCCTTACCTTTAATCCTTATGCTGAAATTCAACCCAAATTTCTAGTAATCCAAGAGTATGGAATTTCTTGAAGCACAATTTCCATAGAGTTGGGTCTAGAAGCCTTTGATGTTTGGTATATTTTCATAAGTACATTTTTATTCATTTTTAACATATTAACTTTTGACAGCTGAATTGATATTGACATCAACACAGTTCAGGAAACCCCTATTATCAAGTTCATTAGCACAACAATTAGAGAAAAGTGAAGTACAGCAGTACTGTAATTTCAGTATGGAGGTACATGCTGCAGTACAGACACATTCCTTTGAGGTAGCTCCATAAATTTGCATGGTTATTTAATTTCTTTGCAGCTAACATGAAAGAGACAGGAGAGCAGGCTGCCAAAAAAACATTCTTTCAGGGAAAGAGAGGATTTTCACACATTTTATTATGAGAATGTCACACCTGAAAGGATTACACATGGCCTCCAAATCCAGCTACCCATCCTTTTTTCTCAGCACCTCTGTAATGCTTTCTTCCACCATGACACTTGCAGTTGTCACACCTTGATGTCTACAGCGCTCTCCTCTCCCTAAGGTAGGTATTGCTCAGGTAAATCCATGCAAACAGAGACCAGCTTATCATTCAAGGAGCACACCCATCTCCTTGGAAATGTTACATGTGTTTTTCTTTTTCTCACTGCGTCACACTAACACTGTTACAACAAACTATTAAAAGCTTGTGCAATTTTACCTCTTCTTGCTGATCTAAATTTGCCTTATTCTTCTCCACTGCTCTGTCACTGATTACCTCATCTCATCACTGTCTTGTTTTCTGGATGTGTCAAGTGTGGCTTTCTTGCTACTCAGCAAACCTGATCTTTCCAGAGCTCAGGCAGAAATATATGTCACATCCAGACTTCTCCATTTTTAAACTCCTATTGACACTGCCAGGATCTCCTGAAGTCCCTGAACAAAACTGCTTGAGAAAGTGCACTATAGTGGAGGAGTAATCAAGGCAGAAGTCCCAAGTCTGGTAGAAAATATGGTTTGGTTCCTGTTGCCATGCCTTTTGTATGTAAAGTGTGCGTTCACACATCTACCTTATCTCCTCACTGAGTGCCAGAGGATTTGTAAATGCTTCAGAAATATTAGAAAAGAGCAATGGCAATATATAGACCTTGAACTGGAAAAGAGACATTGCAACCTTGCTTTCTGGGCTTCAGAATATACTTCCTGTGCTGGATCTCTGGATTCTGTTTCTGAAGTCTATTAATACACTCAATCTAAAACCTACCAGTGGTTAAAAGAATTTTGACAAAAGATTTTTGCTTGAAAACAGAGGTTTGAAACAATGGAAATTACAGCCTCCCCATACTTCCAAACATCTAATTTCCATTTCTAAAACCAAATAAACAACAACAACAAAAAACCTTGAAAGCAAAAATAAAAGTTTTAATTTTTTCCTTTTTTTTAATGAAAATATGGGAAAATGTAATGTAAAAGCAAAAGAATGCCAAACAAAGCCATTTTGAAATTTTCAGAAGAAACAAACCTCTCTTACAAGTGGTTCTCCAAAGTTATGGAGATTGCCAGAAAGACTGTAAATACGACCCCTCTGTGCCCGGTGTGTAACAGTGCCATCCAAAGGTGGCAGGAAACATTTGAAGGAATAGAGCTAATGCCAGTCAATTTAGAAACTTCTAATATATGCCTTTTAAAAGCTGTGTCTCATCTCTCAATACTATGTCTGCTTTTCTTGGAGGTGAAAGGCCAGGGGATAATCTGCTGTACTGTGCCCTGGTTTGAGTTTCTGAAAACATCTTAAAGTCTTGACAGGATTATCTCTGTTTAGCCCTAACTCTACCCCATGGAGAACACTGCTTTGTAGACACCTCAACAAAACTCATGTGATGAGGCCAGAGGAGCTTCCTTGAAACTTAACTCGTTTCTGAAAAAGTGCTGGCTTTGCTAATGTATTTTACCATCATATAATGATAGAAATATTGGAGAAAGTTCTTAGTTACAAAGAGCATTTCCAACTGAAGAGAGCTGTATTATCCAGCTCAGGATTGTGACCCTGTTACATTATTTCTGTGCCTGTTTTCCCTAGTAAACAGGTACTTAGGTAGGGAAATAGATAATGCAATTTCCTTCCTTAATCTAGCACCCACTTTTAAAACTGCTTTCATCAGGGCTTCTGTTTAGTTCATCCCACCAGTTCTATCAGAGAGACGTCTGTTTTAAAAAGCAGCTTTAAAAAAGTTTCTAAAAAGTTTCTTTTACATTTCACAACAGTAACACTTTCACTGAAAACCACAATCTAGTAGTAGGTCTATAATAAGAGCAGCGTGCCTTGTACAGGGGTGTGCTTTCAATCTCCACACAACTGTGACAAAAATAAGAGACAGTGGATTTAGGGCTGGCATCTTTGTTCTTGCAAAAAGGATGCTTGTCCTGCTAACTATCTGCTCTTGTTTCAGGCTAGCAAATTCTATTGACAATGTTTTCTATTTGGACGTGTTGTTTGCATTAAAAGGGAAACAACTGTCAAAGAAGTCTTAACAAATATGTAAAACTTAAAAAAAAAAAAAAAAAAAAAAAGAAAAGCTTATCACGGATTAAACTTTGTACCACTTTGTCCAGTGTAAAAAGAAGATAGTAGGAGACATGGGGATATATGCAATGAAGAGAAACAATAGAGTTTCTTAGGGGTTAATCCAGGTCTGCAGCTGAATACAAAAAGTTAATCTGACCAGAAGAGGCTTTAGGCTAAATTCTAGAGGAAAACTTGTCACTTTATGATCCAGTTGTACTAAACTAAAGGCTCTGTTTACAAAGAAGATTTTGGATCTGTGATCTATTGGGGCAGAAGTTACCTCCATGATTTCTTCCTTGTTCAGCACACCAGGGGACTTGTAGTCTGATAAACGATTTTTCAAACATCTTCATTGTTACCTTCTTTCTTCTTTTTGAAAAAGAACAAGTGTTACAAAAAACATACTTAAGAAAGCACACAACTTTGACCTAAGGGCAAAAAGTCTTTGATGATAAAGACTTTGCAGTTTGTCAAATCTTGTATTAAACCATCTTAATTGTTTTATTTATTTCTATTGCTGAAAACAGAGTAAAATTATACATTTTCATAATTTGTTAACTATTTATCTTCATTTAGCAAACTCAGGTTTTGCTGATTCTCTAAAATGAAAATCTGGTATCAAATATACTGGAGTACGGCAGATGTTGGCTACTGAGGAGACACATTCTAAAATTAAAGGCTAAAAAAAAGGTTATAAAATTTCCCCACAGTCTTGTCACTAGACACTTTAGTACTTTACACTCAGTTGTATATGATAAGCCATCATAATTAAAGTATGGTCTCACTGATTAGGAACAAACTAAGAAATATGGTATTTATTATCATATTAAAAATTAAAATTTCAATAAATAGTATCCTTTTAATCTAAATTTACACAGATGGAAATACAAAATTATGGCTATGACACTTCAACTGAGAGAAAAATTTGAAGAGGCATTAGTCTTAAAGTTAATAGACTTTGTAACATATTTTTGTGCTTTTGCTGTCAAACAGCAATTAGAATACTATTTTCCAAAAACAAGTTTTAGCCTGCACATAACTAAGAAAAACAAAGAACTGAGATTTTGCTGACTTGTAAAAAATGAGTTCTGAAGATTGAAATCTCTGACTTTGTAAGAAAGCTTGAAAAGTGTAAAGGACTTGAAAAGAGCAAATGGTTGATTATTCTTGAACTAAATATACATATTTGAGTAACACATTCTTCCCAATTTGGGCAGTAGCTGTTGCATATGCAAACACGTCTATCTTTTGGCATCTCTTTTGAATACACAAGTGTTTAAGTATATTTGGCAATTACAAGGCAAGATCTTGTCTTCCTCCTTTTTGAAGGAACTGAAAATCTGAGAGAAATGTTGTGTAATATTTAGGACAAGACCAGCATTCAGGTACATACAGAAAACTAAGGAAACAAAAATCATGCTTGGTCTTCTGTGTGAGTGGATGGGGTATTTTCTCTTGTTGGCCATAAGAAACCATTTTTTCTTAACAAAGAAACATAGTTTATAACCCTCTTCATTGAATTAAACATGCCACATTCACTGACTGGCATGTCCCCTGGAAATTCTTGACTGTTTCTCATCTGTAAGACAAAGTGAGCTAAAAAGAAAATCAAAAGGGGTGAGCATGTAAAAAATATTAAAGCATTCAGAGGCCATGATATTGAAGACTGCAACTTTATTATAGATTTGCTGCTACTACATAACATTTTACCACTTCTCATCACTTCTGGCTCCTCTGCTGTTGGCCTAGATACAGTAATGTAATGAACTGAAAGACAACCAACAGCAACTGCAAAAACCCCACAGAAAATATTGCTGTTTTGTTTATGCAAGAGATATAACAGAGCTTTTCTATGACAACCGCAGGGCAAAAGCAGTTTGTTTTACAATCTGTTGTCTAATTTTTCTCTCTTTTATCTTCTACTTTTCCAAACCTTCTTCGTGACATCGTCATCTGTTCAGTATCCCTTGCAATCACTGTTCCTAAGGAATCTGAACAGGAAAAAGGACCATGGTACAGCCAGTGAGTTGTCTTCCAGGATAGATTTGGTGTCTAGAGGAGACATGATGTGAGACATTAAGGGAGCTAAGATGATCACCCTGCTTGCTTTCCAGTCAGACAACACATACCATCAGTTTGAGGTAGCTGCAGACCAGATCACTTGTACAGATGAGGGGAAAGTAAAGAAGATTTGTGTGAGCTGGCTGCAGACAAGAGAAAAATTTTGAAAGACCCAGAACAGTTACATGAATTGAATATGTTTTGATTTGATGGTAAAAGAAATATGTGGGGGCTCTGGAGTTCTTTTAGATTAAGATTGCCTACCTTTTCTCATGCTTGACACAGATACCAAGTCTGAAACTTCTCCTCCTCTTTGAAGAGCATGCTGGTGCCTAGGGAAGGACACATATGCTGGGACAGCAGTGGAGGGTTGGGACAAGTGATGGTGGAGTTAGTGAACTTCCTGAAAATCAGCTGGGGAAAGAAAAGCACATAGGATTAAGAATGCACTTGCTGATATTAAGGAACAGGCCATGAAACATCTTTTAATGATGTCAGCCAGGTGATATTCAGAAAGATCATTTGGTGACTCAGGAAGCTTTGCCCCAGTCATCTGAAATTATGCCTAGGGAAAAAATCTGGGCATGCAAAAGACAGATTCTAAAGTGAAGATAAGCTTCTGTGGCAACACAACCAATGCCAGACAAAGCACTGTCATTTAATAGATGAAATCACAAAGACTATTAGAATAACTTGGAGTTCAAGCTACCTGGACCCACTCTGCTCTCCATCATGTCCACACAATGTAAGGACAGAAATTGTATGCCAGCTTTCTTTTAACTGATGATCTGAGTGTGAACTTGAGTTTGATCTAACATAAACTCATCTCTCATATCTCCATAAATCCTCATTTTCTACTATATCAATAATGGACAAAAGAGCTGCTATTTCTGCTCAACTCTCCCTTTTCACCAAAGAGTAACTTAACCAAGGTGGTGTCACATGAGAAAGGATGCTGGCTGAGCATACCATGTTATTTAGAGGGATAAATAGCGCCTGATATCTTGGCATTTCATGGATGACCTTTGGCTTGATTGCTCAATGCTTCATTTTTGGTGAAGCATTTACAGATATGCATAAAAGGAGAAGTGGATGGCAAACTGAAAGAAAATATTACAGTATTGCATTCACTTCACTAACATGTAAACAGTCTGCTGGAATTTGGGGCAGAACACAATCGTGTCCCTAGAAATCTGGAAGATACCAAAGTAGACTGTGAAAATAATGACTTTAAAAAATATATTTTGCTTACGGCTTCTGGGATGTCGTTGATAGGCACTACAAAAAAAAAAAAAAAAAGAATAATGGCTTTCTACCTTCTGCCATACAGGGAGAGGTTTATCTGTCACATTCTAACAGGGTCCAGCATCTCTAAAAAGACTTCATTAGAAAGGGTTTTTCTTGTTGAGATGTAATACTGTTACACAAAAGACACAAAAGGCTACTCTTTTCCCTTCTAACCTTAGTGAATCGCAGCCAAAGAATTCTGATCCAACCAGGAATCGATCAGCAAGAAAACAACCATACAGAGAGAAAACACACAAACAAGCATGCTGGTATAGAGCAAAGTGTTGCATATCTCAAAACACATATAATTTCCATTTGGAGTTTTTTTGTGTTTTGGGGTTTTCTTTTAGCAATGGATGAATGAACAAACCAAAAGCCTTGATGGGCAGATTAGAGTTGAAATGGAAAAGGATAGTAATGTTAAGATGAGTTAAAAGCTCTTTTTGACCCTATCCTTAACACCATCTCCCCAGATGCTTCCCCTGTGAACTTTTTGTGTTGTATTCAGTTTGCTGAAATAGGGGATAGAGAGGCCAAGCCAAGGATCTATCCCGCTTCATTGAGTAAAGCTAGTCTACCAGGGAAGGTGATGGGTTAGAAGTTAATACAAATGACAGTTCTAAGACAAAGTTAGCCAGAGTCTTCCTGTGGAGCCCAGTGCCAAGAAGGGGACCCCTGCTGATCCCACTTCTTTACATTTCCTTTTGCTCTCCTTCCCCTTATCTATGGGTCCTGTCGTGCCAGGCCAGGGGATCCTTATTAAAATACAATGCACTGTCACTAATAGAAGTGAGCAAAGCCTCATTAGCACAAAGGTTAGAAGAGGACTAGGTCTAATTACACCTAACTTGCAAGGGACAATCAAATGAATAGATAAACTCTTCAAGAGAGAAGTCAATTTTTTCTTGCATTTGGCCAAGAGTGGTTTTCTTTTATATATTCCTTTAAAAGGAATTGAATGCTTCTAATGACAGTTCTTTTCCTACGGAGATTCTTTAGCTTATGGTGTCCACCAGAGGAGATTTAAGTTGGCTGGGTGGGTGGCTAAGGGGCTGCATTCATTCCTGTGTTTGCCAGCAAAGGCACACTCTATAGCATCTATCACCTCCCATTGAAGATACAGCTGGGAAGGGGTAGGCTGTTCATTCAGATCCATCACACAGGAGCTCTTCTTTCCCTGAGCACACAGTTGGTGACCGAATTGTCCATTGCAATGTTTGGAGTGCTGTTGTCACAATGCAGGAAGATTGCTGCTTCTCCTTTGGGCAGATATACCAGGGGAAAAAAATGTAGAAAGGTAATGAGCACTGTGAGTCAGAGATGCATCTTAAAAAGGGGACTGTAATTTTCATCTCTTTGGTTTCACTTTCTAGTCTCTCTGAAAGGCTGGACTTAACAGCACAGACATAAAGTGGTTAGGAGTTAACAATTTTTTGAGGTAAGATATTTGTGGGATGTTCCTCAGATTTTATAATCTCTACAGAATTTTCCTATTTTGCTATGCATTATAGTACAATTCTTTAAAGTTATTATTTAGCAGTAAAATCCCCTACCAGTAAGTCCCAAGTGATCTGGCTCTGAGTTCCCAACCAACATCCAAACTCTCATAAGTTATGTCTTTAAGGATTTTTTGTTGTGCTTGCAGGCTCTCTTATCCCTACAGAAATACTTATCAGACATCTGCACTACACTTGCCACAAGATATACACTTGAAAAGTATTTTCTAGACACATAGTTTGTTACCTTGTTATGACTCATGATAGTTATCTACCTTATGTAAAGTTTTTATAACAGAAGTAATTTGCCAGGATGTGCAGGTTTTATGACCTGCCATCAGTAGGTGAATTTACCAGAGCAGATGTTACAAAATTACTACATCAGAGCTGCACTGCAAGTGTTTTGGAAGTTTCTGGATCAAACCAGTGGTCCAGCTAATCTATCTCTTTTTTTCTGACAGTGCACTTTACTGGTTGTAAATGCAAAAGGCAAGACTTTTTCTGAGTCTTATCCATCACTCTGCCGTTGGTTTATGCTGCGCTATCACATCCTCTGTGCACAGGGTCAGACCACCTTCTTTCATCTAATTTAGGAAGCCTACAGATGGGTTTTCCTAAGTGCAGCTAAGAAAAAACACTGCAGCAAAAAGGGTGAAAATACAATAGCCACAACCCCCTTTCACTGATTTATAAACTGCTGGCTACATGAAAGGAAGACGACTGTTTTCCTTTTGCAGCCCTGCTTTGACATATAAAGAGAGAAATCTCCTCTGTGTTCCCACCTTTCTTCTGCTCCACCACTGTGCCAGTACTAGCCACCAATTTTTCTGCTAAAACTCAATCTAATCTTTAACCAGAATTATGAGAGGTGGAGTTTTGTTTTTTTCTTATTCAAACGTGATAATTATAAAACTTTATTCTCAAGAGGAACAAACCTCTGCAGAATATTCAAATCTTCTGACTGCCCATGTAAGAAAATAGCTAAAATATCATTAAAGGTGTTTTGTAGAAAAGAGCTGGTTCGGGTTTTTTTAAGAAAATGCTATAAATAATAATTAGTCATACAATATTTTTTTGGATAATAACAGTTTTTTTCATTGTAAAAGTTGTCTTTTGGACTAATCTCATCTTTAAAGGTGTTCAGTGGTTCTCAAATTCAGTGGGCAAAATACATATAAATGCTTGAGTGGATCTGAGGTGAATACTTATCGAGCAACATCTTACCAGTAAATAGAATTCTCTATTTGAAGACATGATTGCACTAGGACTTTAATCAGCTGGTTTAATACTACTTCTAGAGGAAATAAATGACAAGCAGTTAGTAACCACTGCAGAAAATGTGTCATATATTCTTTAATGAAGTCCCCAGCACATTCAGGATCTAGATCCATCTGCAGCTAATGCAGAACAATTCCTTGTAGTGTCTTCTCCAACGATCCCTGCAATCTAGCTATTAATTATTTATTCAAAATATCTTTTCAACCTATATCAGAAATTATGTCCCATTTTTTCAATAGGCAAATTTAGGTTTTTTTATAATATCATAATAAAGACATGATTTATAGGGGTTTTTATTATTTTCTGTATTGTTTGTTCATAGTGAATTCTTTCTTTGTGCTACTGCTTAATGAAAAAAGCCTCGAACCAGAGCTATGTAAGTTAATGCAACAACTAATCAAAACTGTTTGAACACAAAACTGTAGATAACTGCATCAGCTGGAACCTTTAGATGGCAAAATATTCATCATGAAAGAGTCCAAAGTGAAATTATTTTTCTTTAATTATAGTTATATTACATTTTTCTGAATGGTATACAATTAAATCAAATTTATTGTGTCTGAAAAATAAATTCTGAACACAACCAGTCTTCAAAAAAGGGGGAGATAGATCAAAAAAGGATTAACTTTTGTTCAAGTAATGAGAACCTTCTTTTAAGTGTTTATCAATATGAAAGCTAATTTGCACAGTATATTTTCTAACAAAAGTCAGAATACGATTCAAACAAAGGGCTTGGTCTTTAAACAACAGTCTATTAAACATCATTCTGCAGAAAAGTTAATTTTTCAATGTTAGGGTGGGTTTTTCTTCTTTCAGGAGATATTCTCAGCTTTTGTATATTTGCCTCATACTGCTGATATGACAGGATCTAAGACAATTGTCATAGTTTTAAAGACATTGATGCATCTAGCTGAGAAAGTCAATATTTTTCATTATGATGTTCACATAAAAGACATCCTGTACTTCGTGCATTATTTTAAAGTCTTTATTTTCCATATAATTTTCCCTAGGTCTCTCTGATATTTTTGCTGCCATCAAGAATATAGAACTGGAACAGAATGTTACTACTTCTGAATCAGCATCAGTTTACAATGATCTTTAAAGGTATAAGGAAGAGCTTTAAGTGCCTTAAATTCCATTAGATGTCAATTAGAATATAGAAGTTTTCAATAATTGCTAGGGCAACTCAGCACTGCAGAACCTGATCTGAAAAGCAGAAGCTTTATATTTCTCTTTTAATTTTTATCATTATTATTATTATTAATATTATCTTTTAGTGATGGCAAAACTACCTCCACTCTTTTCATACTGGGGAGGGTGTTTAGATTTAGAAGTCAAAAAATTGGAAAGAGAGCAGAAAAAAATGCCTCTTTTGATTTTTTATGAGAATTCTCAACAATCTCAGTGAGATTATAATGCTGCCATCTCTTACTGCTTTTTCTCTAGGCTGGTATCAAAATTGGTAACTGCAGGAATAAGTTGACCTTACCTTGCAAAAAAAAAGCCCTCTAAAAATGGCAGTGAGAAAAAAAGCAAAACTCTTTGTCACATAGTCTAAAACATCAGGTCTGAGTAGCAGGAATCATGACACAGGAAGAAAGCAAACAGTTCAGAGTCTAAAAATATCTTTTGTCTTCCACTTAGCTGTGGTCCTATTATAGCTGAAGCAACAGGCAATGTATTTTTTTCTCTATAACCTTTAGCTTAATAACTGCCTGTAAAGACTTCCTTTAAATGCAAATTTACTCTTCACAGCAGAAGTCATGACTCTATACTATATTATACACTGTAAATCCAGAAGAAAGCTATGATAACCTATGAAATCTGGCACAGAAAATATAGGAAAAATCAGGTCTGGAGTATTAGTAAGTTGAGTAATATTTCAACAGTTTACATTTTGCACTATAAATGAAGTGGTATACACAAAACCCAAAAGGTGGTTTTATTTTTCAGTGAAGTCTTAGGAGATGTGTCAAATTATTGCATTTTCCCTGTGAAATGGAATCTATTCCTTTCTGGTTTTATTTGTCACTAGAATTATGTGGCAGAGATTGAAAATTTTACACCTAAGCTCACTTTTTTTAGGGGATGTAGCACAACTGATATAATTAGCATTTCCTTCACATATCAAATAAAAGGATATGCTTTACTGTGCAAGTCCATGTTTGCAAGTCGGTTTGCATGTAAAGGTAATTTACACCATAAAGAAAGCAAGCATGAAAGTATCCAGGGAGGAATCCACAGCTGGATGTAACTGGTGGGTGCCTTTGAAGGGAACATAGGACCAGGATGTAGGAGCATCCTAGCCCTCCCCAATTGTCAGCAGACCATAGCTTTTGCTGACATGCAGCAAAAACTGTAAATCCCTCTTCATGCCAGACACAGAGGTGGAACAGTGCAAAGGTTATAATTTCTTGTGCTACACATGTCATTCTCCAGTTACATGAAATCCTGCTCAGCTGTCATTAACTGTTTGTCCAGGGCTGACTCACGCTGAGAAATAAGGCAGAACAAAGGAAAGCAGTACAGTTAAAATTACATATAAGAAAGATGAGTCAAACAAACTACTGTACTTCAGTAGCACTAGTGTGAAAAGCGTTCTCCTTATTATAATGGTTTTCTGACAACCCCAAATAAATGGAGCCCCTAATTTGGATTTTTCAATTCTTCAGTGCAGATAAAGGGAATAGGCCATAAATATTCCATTCAGTTGCTTTCAAAGTGGGATGAAAAATCAGGGTATGGGCATGCAGAGACATGGAAAGGACAATTTTTCAGGCTTAGTAAGTCAACCAGGCTCACTGAAAGCACAGTGGACCCAATTTGATTAATTGCTGCGGCCTCTTAGATCCCATAAACCTCCTGTAAGTCTTTCTCACCCCTTCCCCACAGATTCCACTTGGTATTTGGATGCTGGAAGGGCATGTACCAGAGAACCCCAGGAACTGCATATTTGCTTGAAAAGACAAATATGATAGCTGTCTTGTGGGTTTTCTGCCACATGTATAAGATGCCTCATAAAAATCTACATTCTTCCCACCAAGTGCTACGTTTTTTTTCCACAGTAAGCATTGTTGTACAAGGACTTAAGAAAGCTACAGGGAAGGAAATATAAAATAGAGAGGGTGAATTTTTTCATGGTTTTGTGTTTGTATTTCTTGTTTGGTTTTGGGGGTTTTTTTGTTTGTTTGTTTTTTGTAATTCTAAGTAAATATTTATCTTTACTGGATGACAGAAAGGAAAGATTATATCAAAATATGATAGACTCGGAGTTCTACCTGGCCTCTAAATCAACTCAGTCATTAACTTTATCAATATCCTAAATGTCAGCTGATCAAGGCAGATAGAAAATTTCAGTAAACAGAGCAGAGAACAACAGGGAGGATGTGGTAATTTAAATCAGAAATCAATCATCCAAGAAACTTTTTCAAATGGGGAAAGAAAAAAGAAAGAGGCAATCAACTGCCAGCCATTCTCCCCCCAACAAAAAAAAAAAAAAAAAAAAAAAAAAAAAAAAGGTTTTTTTCTCTGTGTCCCTTTCATGTGCACCACAGTGTTTCTACAAACAAAAATAATAAAGGCTCTCAGGTCCTTCAAACAAAGTGAAACATAATCCCTTCATGGAGAGTGCATCAATAAAGGAATGGAGTTCCTTGGTTTGCTTGGAAGAGCAGTATCAGCTATGTTTGGGGATCTTAATAATATTCTTATTATGAACCAGAGCAGCTGAGTTGATTTGTTTTTCCTGTAACACCTGAAGCAACAAAAGTCCAGTGAGAGTGCAAGAAATGGTTTTATTTAGGTCAGGTTTTGAAAATCATTTTCCCTCCTCGGCAGCAGCCTGCCAGTCAAACTGCACAGGAGAGGAAAGGGTCATCTTGCCAATGTAATTTCTGAGAAGAAAGAAGTAGAGTTGCATGTTACAGAGGTATTCATATGCCACTGAGAGCGACCTGGAAGGAAAAAAAATATCTGATTTATTAGCTTCCAAAATTACCTTGAGAATTTCATTTTCTTATCATAGCCACAGCCTGTACCCTAATAGTTGAAAAATCCAGATGCCTGGTTTTGTATTTTTTTTTAACTTTCTTGCTTATCTGGAAGTACAGACTTTCAAGGCAGGAACATTCTATAACTAATTGTTTTGAGCTGTTCTCACACAACTGGAAGTTGCTTGAGCTGACAGACATTATTACAACACAAAAAACCCCCACAGACCAGACCTCTAGCTAGTTAAAGTAATACAGCTTCTATAAAAGAAATCAGTCCTCTCTTACATCTACCAGCTAAACAGCAGGGTCTTGGTTTTCAAACCTCTGAAAATCATGGTTCTATCAATAATTTCTGCTTCTTAATTTCATCATGGGTTAATTATAATACAGGTTTACTTGCAGAAGTAGTTATTTAAACTCAGAGCCTAAGTCTTTCACTACAAAATGCAGTAAGTTGCACATTAAACCAAATAAACTAGGGAAAGCTTACTGCTTGGCATCAACTCGTGAAAAATGCAAAATTGTGGAAACTGGGTGCAATTTACAGGGGAAAAATATTCATCAATCTAACTCCCAGAATCTCAAAAAAAAAAAAAATTTGGCACCAAGACATTAATAGCTCAGATAGTCCTCCCTCACTCTTCACATATGATTTCAATAACTCTACTACAGCAAATTTTAGCGTTGCAAATTTAATGTTTGTTTAATGGTGATTAAGGGTATGCTTCTTAGTAAGCAATGCCTACTAAGCATCATTGTGACAAATAAAATTCAAAGATTTCCAAAAAAAACATTAATTGCTCTAAAATCCTATGCCCTGTTTGGGATTTGGACAACACTGGTGGAGAACACAGAGTGTTGTCTCTGGTTCAGTCTCTAAATATGTGCAATATGTGGACCACTAGCAAATTATTTGTCTTTCACTACACTGCAAAACCAACTACTGTATTCTAACATCTGGAAATTGGGTTATTTGTAAAGATACCTTGATTCAGACACAAGTGCATGTTACACCTCTGCATGGAAAAGTATATCTCACAAGATTCTTTCCCTCCAACAGCTTTGCAACCTCTAAGCCATCATAGCTTGCTCTCAGTTCCTTCTTACACCAATGTTTCAGCAGACTGGAGTGATCTGAATATTTCGATTCAAGAAGCAGCATTTCTGAAAGAGTAAAATTATCTGCAATTTAAGTAGTATATAGAAAGATTCAGTACATAACTGGGGAGATTCCATCTGTTCCTCAGTAAATTATTTTCTGAGCAGTTCATTCTCAAAACGACTATTTTCTAAGAGAAAAAGATGTTTTCCTGTTTTTAAAGAGATCTGTTCCACAGTCACAGGTAACTCGAGCTAATGCTCTGCCTATGGTTGGTTTGAACATCTGCAAGGTAATGTGTTTCCACAAATAAATCATTTGTCATTATTGTTTCAACACTGGTTTGTCATTATTGTTTCAACAATAGGTTATTATTAAGATTGAGTTGCTCTTGACTGCTCACCTTTACAGCATATGTCATTTTATTTCAGATTGCAGCTCATGGTAAAGAAGGAAAACAATAAAATTGGGATTATCAGCTCTTTGGAGCAGGTATTTTATGAGTAGCAGTTTATAAGATGAGTCACAAAATAAAATAATCAGTATAGTTTGGGGCTTTGGTTTGGATTTTTGTTCCCGTAAATTTCTAGAGAACTGGGCTTTGATTAATTACACATCAGTCACTTTATTTTAGTAGGTAACCCTTGCTTAACACCCCAAAACAAAGCAACTATATTTTACATAAAAATTCTATAAATCCCTCCAAAACTTTTCTATTAAAATAAAAAGATATATCATAGTTCTTAACAATGAGCATTGACAAATCTAATTATCACACAACATCTACAGCCTTTTGCATACCTGAGAAATCTCACTTAAATCAATCTAATTACATGGGTCTTAACTACCACCAAATTTATTCTGTATTTAATGTCAGTAGTCCTGAATCTTTCAATCCTTAGGTGCTTATTGCCACTTGAAAAACTAACAGTCAAAATGTTTGAATGTGAGAATGTATGGGTCATGGCAATTTTTTATCTATGAAACCTTCCAAAACAAATCTTTAGTGAATACTTGACTACCTAAAAGCCTGTGATAGCTATATTACTAAAGGAAAAAGGTTGTACACTTGTTGATACCTGTCTTAATTTTATAACCCTATCATTCTGAGCTCTAACAACTGTAAACACAAATTTTTCAATTGAAAAAATCTGTACCACCCTTTGTGTAACTCTTTGGGATCATTTTATACTTTGATAACTATACATTATTTCCCAAGCCATTATTTCCCAAGTCAGCAGTTCTATAGACCTTATAATTGCCATGTTAATAATTTTGAGTCCAGAGATGTAGTATTTGATTGAGGCATTCCTTCAGTTTGGCTACCATTTATGGATTAATCACATTGTTCTCTCATTTTGAGGTATGCACACAATGGATCATAATGTAGAATTAAAAGGCAAGACAAAAACTACTTATTCAGTACTATTCGATAAATTCAAATTGCTACTTATTCAGTAGCAAAGTTCTTCTTTTGTTGAGGGTTGAGCTTGGCTGGACACCAGGTGTCTACTAAACCTCTCTATCGCTCCCTTTTTCCCAGGCTGTTTCACTCCTGATTTTCTCTACCTCCTTGTCCCCAAGCAGCACAAGGGGACAGAGAATGGGGGCTTTGTTCAGCTCATCACACCTCATCCCTGCCACTCCTTTCTCCTCAGGAGATGGAATCCTCACACTCTTCCCCTGCTCCAAAGTGAGGTCCATAGAAGGCAGTTCTCCACACACTTCTCCAACATGGGCTCTGCCCATGGACTGCAGTTCTTCATGAACTCCTGGGTATGTCCACACCACAATGTGCAAACCCTTAGGAGCAGGCTGCTCCAGTGTGGACAACCTGAGGGTCATGAGTCCTGACAGAAAACCTGCTCCGGTGCAGGCTCTTCTCTTCCTGCCAGGAGTCTGCTGCATCACAGGCTTCCCATGGGGGAGGTCACAGCTTCCTCTGGACTTCCACCTGCCCTGACATGCTCCACAGGCTCCACTGTGAACCTCCATGGGCTGCAGGGACAGAGCTGCCTTTCCATGGTCTTCACCACTGGCTGCAGAGAAATTTCAGCTCCAACACCTGGAGTAGCTCCTACCCCTTCTTTACTTCTTCAACTATCTGCAGAGTTGTCTCTCTCGCATATTCTGACTTCTTTTTCCAGCTGTCACTGCTGTTGCAGTTTTTTCCGCTTGTTAAATCTGTTACTCTGGAGGAACTGCAGCCATCGCTGATGGGCTCAGGCTTGGCCAGAGGCAGGACCATCCTGGGGCTGGCTGGCATTGGCTTCATTGGACACAAGGAAACTTCTGGCATCTTATCACAGCAGCCACCCCTGCAGCCCCCCCCACTACCAAAATCTTGCCACACAAACCCAATACATCTTTGCACTCTCCACACATGGCCATATGGACACACAAAAGCCTGAAGCAAAAATGATCAACTGCTATTGAAGATCTAGCACTGACTGCTAGCAATAAAAGTGCTCCCTGGACAGACAGCAATAATAAAAACCTGCCACCATTCAGGGTCCAAATAGCTATTGCTTTTAAAGGCAATTGCTGTATCTGCTTCTTGAAATAGTTTAAAACTAATGTAAAGATTTTGTTTCTGTCCCACTGAATGACAAGCAGTTCTGAGTAAGGAGTGAAAGGGTGTTGAACACAGCTATAACTGGAGTGCACTACGAGGTCAGAAGTGAAGGCAGAAACAGCTGCTTTTTCAATAGACTCATCAGAGCTACTCCATGCTAGCTGCACTTGCCCACAAGACTCCAGCACAGACTATTGTGTTGGGATTTTTTTTGCTGTGGGAACCTCACTCTTAAGAAACAAATGGACTGGGTTAACTATTAAGCGTCAATCAAACTGACTATAAGGGGGGGGGGGTGGGGGGAATAATTTTTTAAATTTAATTAGCTTTCATCCTGTGATTGTTCTGTGCATTTGTATGGTTTGTATTGCCTCATTTAAGTCAATGAAATTCTGGTAAGAAGAAATGTATTTTCCCACCTTATTTATATATTGTAGTGGCACTAACAACAAACTGATTTTGAATGAAGTTTTATAGTTCTCTGATTATCTCTTCTATACAAAAGGTGATTACTGTTATAATCTTCTATGCTATATCTGTGTCCACTGATTTTACATCAAATTAGTTGTTCTGGATGAAACAAAACAATTGTTTTGTTTGTTTGTTTGTTCATCAATACAGCTGTCCAGTAGCACTTTTTAGATGTAAATAAGAATATAGATCTGCGGGTAATCCTTTTCCCTCTATTATTCAGACAGCAATATTGCTCTTAATAAATATTTTTTCCTCTCTGTTTATCTCCTTACCCTAATGCCCTGGAAATAAGATTGCCTTACCCAGAGATAGAGGGAACATCCAGGATTGTCACCTAACCATGGAACCTATTTCACATTTCATTGGTTGTGTGAATGAGCTGTGAAAATTGCTTCCTGTTTCTCTAAAGCATTAGGACAGTGGTTTGCATGGGAAAGATTTCTTCTGTTTATGTGAAGTAAAACTCATCCACTGAGTTAACTCCAAAGTCTTAAAACTGCCTTGCATCTTGTTAAGTTTGACCAAATCTATTCTGCCCTGTGAACACCTGGTCCCTGTCAGAGGCATTACAGTCACCTCTTATTTACAGCAAGCTATTTGTAAGAAAAAAAGAAAAATTTAAAACAAACAAACAAAAACTCACAACCAAATAAGAAAACACACATCCTAATTCTTTTCTTTTAAGTGTTGCCTTGGCTTTTCCAAGCTGAGAGGAAGCTACCTTCAGTGTATCAAGGAACACTTGAACAAGGACAGTCTATTTTTAAAAGAAGCTGGTTTGGTCTAACACGAAACACACAGGAGAGGAAAAAAAAAGGCAGCTCAAATAACAGCAGTGTGAGCCTAATTTTGAAAGCTAAGTTATGTACTTTTCATCCTTTTTTTCTATTCACATCCTTCCACTTCCTTGAGATACTAATCAGTTTTGAAAGTACCTAGTAAACCTAGGAATATTTAGAAATAGTGAAATGTAATAAATCACAAATTGTATTTAAGTCCCTGAAACTACGTCTTTTGCCATTAAAACTATGGTACATATAGACTGTGTATTTACCTGAGAGTTGAGGCCTTTCAAATTAACTAACAAAAAAAAAAGGAAACAAATGTTTTACAAAATCTAAACGTTCACGTTGTACAAGTGGTTCAGAGCAGGGAGATTTGGGAAAATATTTTTATGAAGGCCTAGGTTCCATTTAATCCCTTAAAAACCAAGGGAATTCAAAACCACCATGACTGCAGTCCTACTTTGAGAAGTGTGTGTGCAGCCCTGAACGACCAGAAGCATACCTGCACTATGCCTGCAAATTGCCATACATTGTAGCAGCCTTCAAGTCTTCCATCCAACGTTACTTCTGAGGGCTTTACTCTTTTAGTTTCCTAGGTGGGTTTGTTGACTTTTTCCTGTTGAAAACTAGTTGATTTTATTTTTGAACAAAAATCAATTGCAGGCAGAAAAGTAACTGCCTTCCTGGTTATTTTGTAGCCTGAAATATGGCAGGATAGCTAAGCAATACCACTGGCACAACCCTTGCACAGAGGAATGTCAGAAATTCTTTGAACTTACATGCAACCCTGTAATTTACAATAAAAAAGGGGGAGCAGGGGGTAGAACAGGTCTTAATAATCTATGTAAAAAATATAGTTTCACTATATTTTCAAGATATGTCACATTGTCAGGAGAGACTTGAGCTATAAAAGGGAAAATAAATTTTATTCTTTTTCCTGAATAACAGACAGTGTGAATAAAAACACTGTATTTATGTTTTAGCTAAATGCTGAGCAAATTAAGTTCTTAACTGATGGGTTAACCAGCAGTTGGTTAGAAAGATAGATCTATAAAATTAAATTATGGGTTCAAAAATTTTTTGATATTCTACCTATCCTTAACTGTCAGTGAGGCATGAAATCTGTATTGTAATAAAGATTTGTCCACATTTTACTACTTCCTTTGAAAATCCAGACTTAAAAAAAAAACCTCTTAAAATACCATAATCATACATTCATATTTTGTTAGCAGAAATTAGGGCAATCTATGCATTATCCAGGACAAAAGTAAAGATTTATCCTCATGCTACCCAATCAGCATTCCCTTGGCAAAAAAACAGGTGCTCGTCACCTCAATGGAGCATCAGGAACAAGACCTAATGTCTTCAGCTGATTTCCAAACAAAACACCCAGCATTATATCTGGCAAAGTTCAGTGAGTCAAAAAATGAAAAAAAAAAAAAAAAATTGGCTTGAAGTTTAAAGATCCAGCTCTTCAAATGCCGCTTCTGGAGGAGGAGCCTCCAAAGGAGGGTCTTCCCAAGCTGGTTACGGTACTACTCTGGCTCTGTGACTATGCCAAGTAATAGAAGGTGAGAGCAAAGCGCTGCTGCTTGTGCAACTGTGACTGTCACAGAGAGAGACCATGAGATGCAAGCGTTAGGAATGGGAAGGTATTACTCTGTTCCTTTAACCAAGGAGAGGAAATTCAACACTCCAGTTCTCCAGTGAACAGAGCTTGTTTGATTCTATTGGAAACAAGATTTTAGAATTAGCAGAGCTACTATGTTTCTTTCAGAATTGCTGAGAATATCTAGCAGTGAATAACTCATAATCAGACTTGCTTGTTCACACTACAAGTCAGAGCAGGTCACACTGTTTGCTTGGTGCCATTTGGTCTGCGCTCAGTCCTTCCTGAACAGGAAGTCCTTAAGATTAAAGATTGTATTTTTATGGACCCATGCCTGCCTACCCCTCGCTATTACCTGAAGAGCAATATAACCAGGAATCAGTTTCTAGAAAGGATATTAACAACCATTAGTATGTGTATATGTCAGGATGAAAAATAGGAGGAAATCAAAGGAGAGCAGTATGCTGAAAGCAAAATTGTAAGAAACAGCAAAGTGATTGTTCACAATATCGGGAATAAGGTGTATTCAGACAGAGGTATTTTCTATCCAGAGGTCAGCAGAGTGCTAGATCGCTACAATGCATTTAAATTTAAGCAGCAAACATGATTTAAATACCCCAAAGCTATTTGCCACCAGACCTATATTTATAACCATTTTATAAGGTATGAGGGGTTTAAAGTGCTTCTTCTTCAGAAAAAAAAAAAAAAAAACAAAAAAAAAAAAAACCCAAAAAAACTAGGTCCTTTTTCTCAGCATTGCAGAAATCATGTAATGACACAAGAATGAGAAAGAAAACTCTAAACAAAGTGAATGGTATGTCTAGGAATGTCAGGAAGACTGCTTGCTTTCATAAACCAATCATTCTGGCAGCTCTATTATTACATGGATATTTATATTTAGATTTTGTATTTCTCCTTTACTCACTGTAACTTACTCAAAGAATTAGCTTGACAAGATCTTAAATAAAATGGAATTAGCATATGAAATTAAGCCAGCTATATACTATCCTAGTATAAAAAAGTTTTGCTGTGATACTTGAAGGATGAAATCCAAATGCTCTTCCAAAGGAATGATTTTGTGACAAATAGCTCCATGACAAAAAGTGAACTTCAATATTTATGCTCTGCATTGAATCTGTGCATCACTTGTCATTAAGACATAAATGGATGAAGGGGGTCTAGAGCAACAGCACGGGATTCTGGACAGATTCTGGACTAGATTCTGGGATCCTGGTCAGAACTACAGGCAGGATGCTCAGCTCATCCAATGCCCAGTGCACGCAGAGGACAGAGACCGCTGTCAAATGCGCGGCTGAAACCCCTGATCTCTGGGGACACTGATTACAAAGAAAGTCTGAGGCTGCAAAACCACCTGTATCAGCCCTGTGCAATGCCAGGTCACATATTGCTTTAGTTTACCTAGGTCAGGAGTGGATTTATCCATACACTGCTGTTAAATTAGCTAGCATATGTTGGTACAGAGTTTTATCATACCAGATTTACAGTGGGACTGTGGGAGGACAGCCATTATTCAAACCAGAATAAAGCTACACCTTAATTCAGCTGTCATTTTCAGCCAGTATTTCCACAGAATAAAATAATTCTCACTTCCTGTCACCACAGTCATTACTTTGCACTCTCCTGCTGTTTTGTTCCTTGTGGTAACATAATGTTTATTCAGGCACCCAGTAAGTTACAGGTTAAATTAACCTTTTTCTCTTTTCTTTTCTTTTCTTTTCTTTTCTTTTCTTTTCTTTTCTTTTCTTTTCTTTTCTCTTTTCTTTTCTTTTCTTTTCTTTTCTTCTTTTCTTTTTTTTTTTTCTTTTCTTTTCTTTTCTTTCTTTTTCTTTTTCTTTTCCTCCTGTTTTTGGAATAGTACAAACTATAAGAAATAAAATGTTTTAGTACCGCAGTATTCAATTTCACAAGCTTTTTTCAAAATAATTTCCATCATAGTTCACATTTCAGCTGCTAAAATTTCCCTGCAGGCAGAACTTAATGCCTTGAGAAGTACCGGAGTCTTATATTAAGGCAGTAAGTAGTTAAGAGTATGCACAGGGAAGTCCAGAGACAAGTCTAAAACCCCAATTTTGCCCAGAGAAGATAATATGCTAGGAGAAGTGAATCATCTTATATTCATTATGTACAAATAATCTCCAGCACTAGCAGTTCTACAAAATTGTTATAGACAAGAAGGATCCTGTCTTCCTTTAAACTTCTTGTAAATGTTCAGGTCAAAATAATCGTTCATTCTTGAGAAGATGCAGAGGTTTTCATGCTACGGATGTTTACTTGCCCTTAAGCATCTCAGACTCCCTTTTCTATCAAACATTTGCAAAGAAATGGTTTCACTAAGCCAACAGGTGAGATGAGACTTTAATAAATTAAACAAGTTTAAAATAAAGGCTTATTTAACAGCAGAAGTTGTTTGTGAGGAATGAAAGGTTTTAATCAAACTTGCCATCAACACTTTCAAAAGGAAAATCCATTTTTCAGTTGTGGCTTGGTCAAATTCTTTGAAGTATTAATGTAACCCTGAGAAACTGACTATTAGTCTCTAGCAATTGCTGGACATTAGACACAACAAAAACAGGAAAAGTTCAAGAGTCTCTGTTGACTTTCCGCTTGATTGTAACAAACTACTCACTTTCTGGGTTTTCTTTTTTGAAGTGGAATTTTATACAGCAAGGCCAGGCTTTGTTTTTTTTCTTTTTTCTTTTTTTTTAATTTCCTTGATACACAAAATTCCCACCAACCTGTGCTCTCTCTTTTAGCGCAAACATGAAGGACTGCTGTTTGAATTTAATGCACACACTGCTAACTCTGTTTAATTCAAAGGCACAGCTTCAGTGTACCTGAAAGGAAAACCTGAAACATCAGTGCATGGGTCAGAAGCAAATCTGGCTGGTAATTAGAGGTTCTTGTGAAATATCATGTCAATTAACCAGTGTCCACCTATCTAGAGACAAAAAATGTACCACATGTTCCTGTTGAAAACTTATTTATTATGCAGTACATTGCTGCATTGTGTCAGCACTCAGACAGACTTAAATAAGAACCACTCAGATAGTCTTTTCCGTTATTTCCAGGGAAAAAACAGCTGAATAAAAATATTGTCCCATAGATCTAAAAATGCTAGGGGATAATCCACTAATCTTAGTAAACTTGCATTGCAGAACAGAGAAAAGGAAAGAGGTGCATTAGTGCCAGGATATTCCATGCTGAAGCAGTCTGACTAAGAAACAACATCCTATGAGGTAGACAAACCCTTCACACAATATTCTTATACTCAGAGGAGTGTTCTTTTATGAGTGCTTTAATACTTTGGGATCATGTGTGTTGTTTTAGAATTGCATTAGTCACACCCTGGGGAAATGTGAGCTTCCACGCCTGCCCATTTCAGTGCTGCATTACCTAGACCCACAGAATTTACCACATTAAGAGAGGATTTAAATCTTGATTATTTTCACCTGTTGGCTTTCGAGCTTTTTTTTTTTTTACCTAAGAGGTCTGCCCTCTAAGAGTGACACAGTTCATAAAACAGGTGACCTTTGCCTGGCTTCTTGATTTAAGCAGAACAGAGGAGTAAAGGGACTTTAATGCACTGGTAGAAGCATAAAATATAAAGCAAAATTGTTGCCAGTCCCTATACAGGTGAAAGGATTAAGCAAAGCTCTTTCATATCCATTCTTATTATGAGGTTGAGCACAACTGCTTCCCTGCAGCATCCAGTTCCCACTCCATCCTGGATGGCTGGAGGGAAGGAGCACCCTTCTTGGACATGCCAGTCTATCGCTTTAGGGGTTCCCTGTTACTCCACACTGTCTGTTGTATAGAAAAATTTCAGTTGTTCCCGTTCTCTGTCCAGAGACAGAGAAATGGAAGCAGGAAAAAAATCTTCAGTATTTTTGTTCCTAAACAAAACCCTCCTTAACTTTTCAAGACTGCTTAAAACTTCAGGCAGTTACTTGGAAGAGAAAGTTATCATTACATCCAACAGAGATATCCCCAAACCCCTTTGCTGTAACAGCATGTCAGGAAAATCTGTGTTGTTCACTTCTGGAAGTAGCTCAGTATGCTTGCAACCTGATAGGATCTGGATTCCCAACCCTGTGACCTACCAAATGATGATACATCACTTCATTCAGACTTTCTATGGCAGGGAAAGGAATGTGTGAGGAAAATTGAGAGGACATGGAAAAAAGAAAAGAGAGGGGAAAAAATTTAAAGAAAAATATGTCAATTAGGTAAATGTCCTCCTGCTTTCATTTACCTTAGAATTTTCATCTTATTTTCCTGTACTTTTCCCCTCTCAAGATTCTTCATTCCAGATCTTATCAAAATAGCATAAAAAACCAGAAAATTTCTCAAGTTTTCTCACTGTTTCCAAGTCAAAATACACTGTAGAAGGACTCGGGAACTTTTAAAGATTCACTAACAGAAAATCTTCAAGTTCACCTGACACCTTTCAGAGGTTTAGTAAAATCCAATCAAAATTACATCAGGTAGCAATAAACAGGGAAGGAGCTTTTGACAGTAGAAAAGAGATCAGAGTCATTGGAGGAGGTGAAGGTCAGTGGTCAGAGTAGAGGAGGGGTGGTAATATGAAAGCACAGCAAAGGACAACACAAATGGTCCTTCTGCAGTAAGGCTGATAATGATGTAGTTAGTGGAAATGGGGAAAGAATATTTAACAATCAGCATAAATGAATAGGTTTTGGAGGGTAATCAAGAATGGAATTGAATTGGGAGGAGTATGAGAGGAACAGAGAAACCCGTAGAGGTTTTGGAGAGGATTTATTTGAACTGAAACTTCAGTTGATTTACACCTCAAGAGAGAACTACAGCATAATAATGCAAAATATACCTCTTCTTTAATATTGCAGAATACAGTGACAAATGTTATTACACAAATTTCCCATGCCTATTCCAAGATATCTTTAATGCAGTTCATAATATTAGATTATCTGCATTAAGCAATCACAACACCAGCTCAGGGCTGTGGTAAAATACAGTGGTACTCTTCCATTTGGGATCTATTGGACTTCTGTAATTCAGAACCCATAATGCAAAATAATAATGCAAGGGGTTTATTTGGTTGTTCTTGTTTTTGCTTTGCTTGTTTACTTTAATTTTAACTGGAATAAAATGTCAGCTGTGAAATGCAGATATCTAAACAGTTTTCCCCTCTTTTTAATTTCTGAAGAGGTGTCTTGATTAGATGTGTAACATGGGTTTAATTAAACATTGTACTGGTTTTTTTTTTTTCTATGTCCAATACTGCCTTTTTCTTCTAATGATCTATTTTCCTCTTCTCATGACTGTTTCCCATTTCCTCTTGATGTCATTGCCACTGATGTTATTCTCTCAAGCAAACTTTTACTGTTTCATGTATCCCAGTTGCCCTTGCTATTGTTCTCCTCCCCTTTGTATTGCTGTCCTTATGTGTCTTATGACCTTATTACTGTGCAACTCTTAACCTTTTCTTTTGGCAACCATTTACAGGAAAGACATGAAGTTACTGAGATGACCAGCGATGAGCTAAATGTCTTAACTCTCATTACTGACAGCTGGTGCCTGAACTATGGGATTTTTAAGGTACAAATGAGGAGTAGTCCATACAGTAAACAAAGTTAAATGACAATGTGTTATCCTGTAGAGACCAGGACAGTGATTTACTGCAGGGATCACTCACAGACTTATTTAAGGTTTTGAATTATGTCCTGGAAGATAACATGCTTAATTCAGCTCACAGGTGTAGAGTACAGGCAGCTAGGGAATTATTAGACTAGGATGGGATGAAGGTATACCACAGTTTGGTAACATCAGTGCAGCTGAGTGAAAATAGGGAGATGGAGTGGAGATAGAATGAAAAGACAAGTAGGAGGAGAAGACAAGGAAAATAAAAAGATAGAAAACAGTTTTTCTCTGAAATGTGCCCCCACAGAATTTCCTACAAGTGCTATATTTAGTACTGGGCTCCACATTCCTACTGGGAAGTGGTTAGAGTGCAGGCAGAACTTGTGGCAAAGCACATGACTGCAGTGCAACACAGACATCACGTCACCCTGCAGACTTACCTGAAACCACTCCACCAAGCTGGGCTGGCAATTAATGGTGAACCAACATCAGCAGGGCTCCCAGTTTGGCACTGCAACCTGAGTGAGTTTTGCAGATGGTTCCAAACCCAGTATTAGTAGCAAAACCACTTGAGTTTTCAAGGTAGGTTTCTACTCCTTGCAATCCCACATGTGATGGGCATAGCTTCTTGGGTAACTGTTTATTAGAAAAGTGAAAAGTGAAGAAAAGTTTTAAAAAGTCCACAGTCTGAGCAAATAACAGAAACTGAGTCTAGGGAAAACAGCATCTCTTCAGTTGAAACCTATGAGAACAGTAATTTCAGTAATTTTGGGGGTAATGAGGCTTTTTCTTCTTGCACTGTTGTCATGGTTGCATGCTTACACATTCATTAGTTTGTCCTTTGCTAAAAAACACTGATAAAAAACAGAAAATGCTCTCACATCTCTAAAAGGCTTGAGTCTTTCTCAACTTGCTTCCTCCCCCAACAACAAAAAGAAAACTCCCCTAAGCTAACCTTGCAGATACTGAAGTCTATTAAGATGTAAATAGGGGAAAAATCATATTTGCTTATCACGATATTACCTACTGTAATATTCTGATGTTATTCTCTAACAAGTGAACAATTTTCTTTCACTAGCTGTTTCAATTGACTTCAGAAAAGCTAAAAAAATCTTTTTGGTGATTATTGCTTGGGCATACTGCCAAGTCCATCTGCAGCAGCAAAGTTACTACATGAAACCATGCTATTTATTTTGCTTAATTTTTAAGTTTGTTTTCTTTAGTGTTTTTTTCTCATGCCTATGCTACCATATGACCCTCTGTTGTTTCAGGACAATGAAGATTGCCCTCTGAAAGCAATTCAGCACTTTTCCACCCAGCACAGCAGAGATCTATAACAGTTCCAAGCAAGACCTTGATAATTACATAGAATCTAGCACAGAAGATCAAAACCTGTGCTATAATCAGGCATCTTTAGAGTACCCGAGAAGGCAAACTAAAACACAGATGAAGGAGAAAGGCAGTTTTCACTGGGAAAAGAAGCTGTAGAATAAAATAAAAAGTAGAGGGAAGGAAGTGTGAAGGCTTTGAAGCTGAGCCACAGCTCAGCTAACACTCTCATTTATACACACGATCTTTCTTATTCTTTCCCACAATAAATCACTATTGGATGAGAGGTTTTGGTATCTAATGGCTGCACAGGAGGAATTCTGATGTCATTTTTCTCTTGTTCTGGGTAAGCCTCCCTTCTAACTCTTCCCTTCCATCTTCCCAAACTTTGGAATATTTATGCAAAGTTTGTAGACACAAAATAGACACATTAAACAAATCTGCTCAGAAATATCCCTGCAGACTAATATCATTCTGAGTATTACCTCCAGACTATGCTTTCTACTTTATTTGCTGAATCAGATCCTTGACTAGTGTAAAATTGTCATAATGCAATTGTACTTTCAGGTCTTGTTTATCATGTCAGTATAGAATGCCTAGTCTAATATCTATTTTGATAGTAGAGATGTAGGAGATAAAAATAAGTAAATGTTTAAAAACTTGAAGGCTTACACAAATGTTTCAAGTTTAAGATGATAAGAATCTCCTGCACTCATTGACAGCACTGTGAATTTCTCCACGCCACCAAAAATCAGGAAGCCAGAGCAGAGTTAATTCAGCAAATAAATTCCCACTCTCGAGAAAAAAATTGCTGTCATTTGGAACTGAGGCCTGAGGTACACAGAAATATTGTAGTGTCTTACTGTTACACTTGAAGTGTTTGATTTTGCTAAGTCTTATATATCGCCTGTTAAAATTATTCATTGTCTGTAGTGGGTAAGTTTATTTACCTGGGAACTACTGTGAGACATGATGATGCAATCATAAACTATTCATAGTCTGTGGTATTTTGAAGAATTGGGGTGAGATTGTGGAAGAAATTATAACAGTATCAAAAGTTAAAGCTCATTGAGGCAACAGTCACAGCACCTCTGCTTTTCATGCGGGGTATCCTTGCTGCTTCAAAGGCCATTGTGCTGGTTGGGGCTGAAATAGAGCTACATTTCTTTATAGTAGCTGGCATAGGGCTGTGCTTGGATTTTTACTGAAAACAGGTTGACAACACGGGGATGTTTTTGTTATCACTGAGCAGGGCTTAGACAGAGTCAAGGCGTTTTCTGCTGCTCGTATCGTTCCACCAGTGAGCAGGCTGGGGGGGAACAAGGAGCTGGGAGGCAACACAGCTGAGACAGCTGACCCCAGCTGACCAAAGCCATATCCCTGATGATATGATGATGTGCTCAGCAAGAAAACTGGGTGGGAAGGTTGGTAAACAGTGAGGGGCACTGCTCAGGGTCTGTCTGGGCAAGTGCCAGCCGGTGGTGAGAAACCCTTTTCATTGTGTAACTTGTATTGCTCTGGTTTTATTTTTATCTGTCCTTGTTATTTTTCCTCTTTTCCTTACTGATATTGTTGATTGTAAGTTATTAAACTGTAATTAACTTGGCCCACAAGTTTTTTCACCCCATCCCACTGAGGGGGGAGTAAGTGAGGATTTGTGTGGTGCTTAATTACCAGCTAAGTTTAAGCCATGTTCAGAACCATGTTAGGAAACTTAGCTTGTGTCATCTTAACTGTTCCAAAAAGATGATGGAAATGCATAGGAGCCACTAGACATGAGGCAGAAGACAATAAAATTCTAAATCAATAAATTTTTCAGGCCGTCAGGCAAGGATAGAAACAAGACAACATTGCCTAATGTAAGAAAAATAGCCTAGGAAAGCAATATTTCATTAATCAAAAATTTACAATACCCTTTGTCATTGTCAGTCTGTTGGATGTTAAAAAACTGGAACATTTACTAGCAGAAAACACCAATTTACTTGTGACAGAAAAACAATGGGAAAAGGTGGCTTCACTTACACCTTCAAGTGTAAGTGCCTTCACTTACAATTGAAATAACTTTTATCTTATTGTTATTATGAAATAATAATTTTTATCTTCTTATTATTATTATGAAATAACTTTTTTTTAACCTGAGCAAGTGAGATTCCAAAGGCAGCGGAAATCTTCTATCAAATTTTTATTTGTTTTTCCAAGTGTAAGGAAAAAAAAAAATAAAGTACTGTTCAACATACATAAATATTTATAAATATACAGATGAGTGTAAATATACACCTTATACATTCATATACACATGGACATTAAGCCTATGCACACCCCAGCCAGTTTCCCTACACTTGTGCTACTTCTGCCAAATGGTACAACCATTTCTGACGATGGAGATTTCAAATACTTCCCCACTCTGGAACAGAAATGCCTGCACTTAATTTTGCTTCTAAGCCTTTCCCCCAGTGTGATGACACTTTCACAGGAGTGTCTGCACATCTGGGTACCACTTTGTGTATTCCACCATACAGGCTTTCAGTGTAAGTAGTATGACAAGTACAGACATCAGCAGTAACCACAGTAACCCAGAGACAAGAGTGACCTCCCCAGGTGCACCCCAGGAGGGAACAGAGACTGCCCTTTCCCCCTCCCTGTGTCACTCACACAGACAGGAGGCTTCTGCTCTGCTGTCACCTATCTCAGTAAAAACCCTGTCGTTCCCTTTTCCACTGCTACTTGTAGCTGCAGGCAGCAGACATGGGGAAACAAAGAACTTGCCTCAGACACCTTCTCTTAACTGAATTCAAGGATTGCAATAGATTATGTCCAAGTCCTATTTAAAGCAAAAAAAGCCCCAAATCTGCTCTGTTGAAGAATTGATCCTAGCTTATACTAGTTCTTGCTAAGTGTACATAAAAGGTTAGTCCAGGCTCACATTATCCCTGTCTTTTGTAGGTAGAGAGGGTAATCACTCCGTATCCTTTTCCTGTTCACTAGAGGAGATGCTTCCACTTTGGTCCCAGAATGCAGAGACCACGTATTTTAATGTATTAAAACAGTGCAAATTCAATAATAAAATCATCACATTATTGCAATGTAAATTAGGTGACTCCACTTAATCGTGGTAAATAATTACATACTCTCATCTCAAAAATCTGAAAAATAGTTGATCATTTTTTAGCTGAACTTTAAAAGAATGTATTGTTTTATTTTGTCTTATAAGCCATGAAAATTTATTCATATGTCTAAGTCCTAAATATGTAGTCACACGATTAATGAATGCACAATTTACAAAAATGTGCATGTATATACTGTGAGTAGTATCTTAAAAATGCTGTATACCTAACCAGCACTGAAGCTCATTCAGGTCTGTGTATGATTTGATCACAATTCTCAATAAAAAGCACTTTCTAAGTTTTGGTGCAGCTGGCCAAATTAAAGAGAAAGGTTATTTTTTGTGGAGACAGTTCAGCTCTGGGGCACCAGACCTAGTTTTAGTACCCTGGAACAACCACAGAGCTTCCCACAGTTTCCATTTGACTTCAGGCAAGATTATTCACCTACCCTGTGATTCAGTTCCCGAGGCACAAAATAAAGACCTTTTCTTATCTCACTGGGGTGTTATAATGACAAAACTGAGTAACTGTGATGTGCTCACATGCTAGAGCACACAGCCACGGAAGTACTTAGACCAACAGTAAGACATACAACCCAAAAGTTTAACTCAAATTATCTGATACATTCTAAGGGCTCTTATCTTTAAAGGGAAGCCTTTCCATAAGCAAACCGAATGATCTAGTCTCAGGATAACTAGGCTAAGTGGGATCTTTCTTCTTTCCTTTGAACAGGTTTCAAAGTAAAACAAGATAAGCAGAAGCTCCTTAGAGGAGCTCTCTTCACAGAGAACTGGGATGTGACAAGAAGCGCAAAGCATCTCTAATTTCAGGAGCAAAAGCTTTAGTTTGGTATGGTGAAATGTAGTGTTTACATCCACAAAAGATAAAAGAAAGAAATTCCCCAGTCCTCAGGGGATGTGCCACAGGGAATTCTTTTCCCTTTGTTTTCCCCTTTGTTTTAAGCGCAGACAGATGCCAATCAATGAAATAGTATGCTACAGGAATTTAGAGAGGACTTTCCGTACAGTACTAAAACCTTCACCTCTGTTTTCTCTTCATAGATGGATCCATTCATTTGTAGCTTATGGCTGCTAAATAAATTAATTAATCACCTTGAAAACTATTTTTTATTAATTGATTAGCACTAAAAATATACCACTAGTAAGCTTTTACAGGAGTTGTTTTGGCTGGAAATTGATACTTAATCTAATTTAAATGCCTGTCATGGTTGGGTTGTTTTTTGGTGTTTTTGACAAAATAATGACAATATTGAAGTGTGAAAACATGTCTCTATAAAAAGTAATTTCAAAAATCAGAATTTCCATCATGTTCTTAAATATGACTTACATTTTGTTCAATAATAATGCCATCCTACTCTCCACAAAGTAATGCATCACTTAACATTTGTGTATGCACCTTTTCTTTAGAGACAAACAATTTTCTCAGTAAATTTTTCTGTTCTGAGAATGACTGAAAACTGATCATTCTTTCTGAAAGCAAGGCACTTTAGAATGAGTTCTAATGCTTTGTTCTCAGTATTTAATACTTGATACCAAAGCAGTTCTCCAGCACAAGTAATATTATATACACTGTCTTCACTGCTGTGACACTCACTAATTGTATGTGTGCTCAAACTCCTGTCTCAGTCAGTTAATCATTTTTGCATCAAGGCTCTCTGGAGAGACTTATAGCACCTGCCAGTAGTCCTCTCAATAAAAGTAGACTAATAGCCATCAATGTTCTTTAGCACACACAGAAGAAAAGCAGCTATATCTTAATAGGTCAGACACGTTTATATGTTTTTCCACAAGCTCATGTCCCACCCATACCAACCGTGAATCAACCTCATCACCTGACATATTTACTGTTCTGCAGGTAATAAAAGATTGGTATGTCATCCTACTATTGCTTTGCCACTTGGGTGCATCTGAAGCGTGTCATCTGAGGTCACAGACCTATTATCCCAGCACAACCGCATCAAGCTGATCAGCCTGGAGTAGATGTGTTATTAAGCCAGGAAAAAATTCAGCAAGGGCCAATACCATCAAATACAGTGAGAGATGCAGTTTTTTGTTGTTCCTCTTATTTTTTTCATTTTTCTTTTTCTTTTTTTTCTTTTTTTTTTTTTTTGTTGAAGGGTGGAAGTTGCAGAAAAGGTATCAGAGAACCCATCTGCATAAGCAATTAATGATAAGTTGCTTGACGTCTTTCAATCTTTGTCTTGAGTCTCTATATCTGCACAAAATTTCCAAAAAATTAAGATAGTGGCTATAAAATAGAACATAATGCCAACAAAACCAACATCATTTACGGAAATTAAGTGCCTAACCCTGACATACAACAATGGGAAAATTAGTCTAGAGCGGGAGTAAAATTTCGCTGAGAATTTACCAAGGTCTGTAAGTTGTGGCCCTTCCTGCCCTTGCAGGTTGCAAGGAAGAACGTGGCATGCAGTACTTGGCTGGTCTAACAATGAGAAAGTTAAATAAACATCAGTATGGTTCAAGAGATCTCAGTTAAATAGTTAAGTAACTCTGACTTGGCTTGTATCATTTAGCAGCACATGTCTACACACTGGATAACATAAATACAAAGGAAGAATATGCTCTTTCTTTGCCTGTCACTGAACCCTCAGATACCCACATATAAGGGCAACAAAACCACAAGGAAACTGCAAACAACATTTATTGCAACTGCAAACTCCTAATTTAATCTCCTAGAATGATTGTACTACCTAGGAAAAAGTGAGGAAATGTTCTTTCCACTCTTTCTCCTCTGTCCTGGTTATCCTGAAAAAAAAAAAAAAAAAACCACGTCTAATAAATGACACAGATATTCAGATAAATTAAATACAGACATTTCTTCTAAAATATTTAAATTTAGAGTTCAATAGAGAGCTGGAGCCCAACTATCTAATTCTTTTAAAACTCTGGGGGAAAGCTGTACTGTCTATTAGAACCCACTAAATTAATTTAAATGTAAAACTCCCGTAAATTAATTGTGTGTGCCCTTTTGAGACGATTCCTGCTCTGCCACACTGAAGGACTGGAGATGTGTGAGTTCAACCACCTCAGACTGAACCTACTGCAAAACCTCCGGTGAAAGTGGCTGCTGGTAGCAAAGGGGCTGACATCCAGGAGGAGGAAACCAGCATCACCCAAACTGAATTAACCTAAGGAAACACGATGTAACAATCGCTGGAACTACTTTCCTGAGACTGACAGAGCAAAGCCCAGAGCTCCTCCACGTCCCCTCGCCCCCTCATCGAGGGCGGGCAGTGCATGTACAAGTTAACCAGCTCCATTCTTCCTTTGGGTTTGATGACAGCCCTGCAGCCACCATTGTTCCAGGGAAGGGTGCAGGACACAGACTGCAAGATTGTTATCCAGATGTTTCAAGCCACCCACAGAAAGGCATCAATGGGCTATAAATTTGTGAGGGGAGAGAAAGATTTGCAAAATAATTGAAGGCAACCATAGGGAGAAGCTGGAATAAAAGGAGCTCTGCTGGTGGTAGGGTACTGGTAGATGGACAGGCTGGGGGCTTTCCTGTTGCAATCTGCTCCCTGCTAGCCATGAATTTTAACCACTTGTACACAGAGTGATTGCTTCCCTTGTTTAGACTTCTATTCACACACAGCCACATAGTCAGACAAAGGTCAGAATTACCAAAATACCATAAACTGCCTACACACAACCTTTGAAAAAAGGAAGCATCTGGCTTACCAACATGGGGCTTTTTTCAAATTTTTGTTCAACCACATTGGGGATTTTCTTTACTTTTTTTCTTTAAATTCCATGCAGTGTTAACTTTCATGGGTGATTATATTCTTTCTTTTATGTCTAGAATATGTTTTACATGTTTTGTATTTGCTTTAAGTACTAATTACAAACAAAGACACAACTGTAATCCTAGAAAATTTAGAAAACAGACCTAAAGTCCCGATTTAACTTTTTTGTTTTTTGACTACTGAATAATAACATTTTTCTACTAAATTTCAATCTGTACGTTCACAAATGCAAGAAAGGATGAGTATTTTTATTTTGTCTCAAACACACCACAGTTATGTTGTACCAGTGAGAGAGCCATGGGTATGTATGGACCAGCAGAGCTCATACCAGCAGAACTTGGATGTCTTCCTTCTCCCAGGCCTCAGTTTCTCATACTACCTAAACTGCCCCCAAAGCAGCCCAGTTTCTCAACTGGATTATGTTATACAGAGCTACTAATTATGCTGTGATTTCCTATTACATTTATTGGTAGAGAAGATCACTGCTGTCCTTTTCCACTGGAACTGCATGAAAAGAGTAAGGTGTGTTCCTGAGGTTATAGCCAAAGCAGGAATAGCCACATCTGACCCCAATTTTCCTTAGATTTATCAAATAAGGACAGAGACTCCCTGGCTTTTACTCTGATGCATAACTTTTCTGCATATCTCATTGCAGAAAATAATTGCAAAGGAATTTTCTACCGGGGGTATCTTCCAGGGCTTTTTCATGCAGGAGATGAACCTTAGGTTTTAAACTTTAACTCAAGAGTCTTAAAAATTATCTGCAACTAAACAAGAAAAAATCAAGCATGATAGTAAAGCTTAAGAAAGTTCCATTTTCTGAACTAAAATTTTAAATATGGTACAATATATATTAAAGGAAATTACACTGAGAGACAAACCCCTCCTGGTATAATGTTCTCCAGATGATCAATGAAAGCCGTGTGTTGTATCCCAGAAGTTTGACCAGTGTAGTTGCAGAGGAGGCCTGTGCAGTTCATTATAAAAGCCCTTGGGGGACAGACAGCCTTGTTTCTAACAGTGTTATTTATCATCAGAAAAGCAAAATCCTATTATGAATCATGGTATCTGACATTAGGGCCTAAGCATATGCACAAGACAGAAATACCTTAAAACACCTGACATTGAACTAAGGAAGTGCACATTAGAGGTATTTGTTTAATTTAGAGCAAAGAACACAGATTGCTCACTTCATATGAGGTCTCACCCCGAAGCAGACACACAAGATGATATGATTGCATGACAGACCACAAATGTCACGTAAACAACCAGCACCCTTTGGCCATAATACTTATAATGTGATCAGAAGGTTCACAGCCAACATGAACATAACCAAAGATCCCAGCTGTATCGGATGAATACAGGCTCTTTGGATTTCACGGAGCATCAAGTTAGCTGATATTCTCAGTTAGAAAAGCACAGTCAGCACTGGACATGTAAGGTTTACTTCCCTTTTTCAGGGCTTAAAAAAACTTTCAGATGTAACCAATTATAAACAAACAGAAAAACACACAAAACACTAGACTGCATCTTGAGGACAAGTAATTTGTATTATTTGTAGTCTTCAAGCCCAGGGTACTATGATTGTGCTTGATGTTCCCTATCCCATTATGTGCCTTCTACAAGAAAACCCAGTGGCTGTCATTGAGTTTTCAAGTTATTTTTAAAGCCCACATTATGCATTTAGGGTAAGATTTTTAAGGACAAGACATTTTGAAGTACATTACATCTGAGTCAAACTAACAATGAATTTCTCTGTGGTCTTACTGGATGAAAAGGAAGTCTTGGGTGAACCTGTTCTCTTTAATCACAGTGAAATAATACTCTTTGATTTTCAGTGCATGTCATTCACAGTTATTTATAGGAAAATGCTGGAAGTCAAAACAGTCATCAAGGGTTAGTAGATATTAGACTTAACGTCATACGTTTTCATTAATGGGCTTAAATGAACAAGTAAAGAAATACTCCAGTGATTAAGGCTATTAGAAAACTAGTCACTCATATCAGCCATCAAACACAAGTCTCAAATTTCCATTAAAAAAGTATTTTCTGTCTTAATGAATGATTATTTGGTCACAATATGATTTTCTGAAAACAGCTAAATTATGATGCATCACTAAGTACTGATGGCTCAAAAATTTAATTGTCTGTGTCAGATTCTCTTCTTAAAAATCAGGCACTAGAATCCAAGCAACTAAAACTATTATTTCTACAAATATAGCTAGTTTTAAGCAACATTACAGTCTTTTAAAAGCCCATTGCCATCTGCTCTGTCAAAGTAATAAATGAAGAAGTTGGATTTACATGTGGCACTCTGTTAAATGAGGTAAAGTTCAGAACAGACTTTTGCTTCCCAGCAGATGGGGATCTCCCAGCAGGGATGGAAGTCAACAAAGAGGGTAGCAGGGGGTTTCCATAAATTCATGTGATCCCTGGGCAGAACTAAATGGATTAAATAACAAGGACTCTAGGAGTTAAGCTGTATCTTGTTATACTAAGATGTCTCTGCATATTAGGTACACAACAGTTATTCATACTTTCTTGATAAAGTAGAAAAAACATACTCTGCTTTTTCTTTGCATTTTGAGCTTGTTTTTCCTTGTGTCTTCTTGTGGAACTGCAGTGCAGGAGGCAAACTATAAATGTCTTCTACACAATAAGAAGATATTCAAAAGTCTATATTATCATAGAGATAGGAGAAAGGCAAAAAATATCTGTGGATAGCATTCAAGGGTTTCACTCTAGTATCCTAAAACTGCTACCATTCATTGTTCATTATCATTTGGATCATAGGATTTATTGTTAGCGCTTTTTTAAAGGATTTTTAATATTATTTATCTTTTGCAACTGCAAAAGTGGACAAATTTGCTAAAATTTCCCTGATTTTGTAGACTCCTATTTATCACCCAGATTCATCGCATTTGAGGAGTTAGCAGTCAAACAATAGTGTTTAAAAATGAAAATATTCATGGGGAAGTGATTGGATGAGTACAATATGTATCTTTAAAGTTATTTGTATGTTTGTGGGCAAAGAAGTTGGCATTGAATTTAGGTTTTTATTTTAGGGCCTTTGCGCTTGAACAAGAAATTGAATAGCCAGTATTATAATGCATCACAGTGAAAAGATATGTTTGCCTTTGAATAGTCTTTCATATTTCCTTTGACAGCATATTCCAAAATTAGTCTCCTGAATTTTTTATGCTTTGTCTGACATGGTTTCTGACATTCCTCGAACAAGCACCTAATCTGGAGTAAGGATTTTTAAACTTGAGTTGCTTATTTGTTTGTTTAAATTTACTTTGGCTGAAGTCATGCCAATATTTGCATCAGGGATCCAGATGACTGCTTCCTGTATTACTGAAGGGTAAGGTTGTTCTTTTTTCACTGTTTCATGGCATTGGATTTTCAGTAGATGAAAACCAAAATTTGCCCTCATATGGTTTCAATGCGTTGTATGAACTGGTTACTTGCAGTGCATCCTATTTGAGATGCTGTATTTCACTTAATTCCAACTCAGACAAACACAAGGGAAGTGTTTGCTCCTGCAGCAGAAGTAACAGACATTTGTTTAGTCTGAATGATATTTTAATTAAAAAAAAATATTTTAAATTTTACTTGATGTTTATAGAGAGATATGTTTAATTTTAGGAATAATACTGATAAATGCCCATCTACACCAATATATATCCACACAGGAATTTTGGATGGTTCTAATTAGAGATATGACTACAGGGCCTGTGTCACCTTACTGCCTGACTGCTGAAAAATAGTTTCTTCACTTAGGAATGATGATTGATTTTGAGATATAAAATAATGAATATGACTACTCCGTATCTTAAAATATTATTGTTTACTGACTTTTCTATTTAACCATCTTTTGTACTTTATCTGACACTAAACCTCATGAAGGATAATCCCTTTCCCAAGGAGGTAATACATTTCCAAAAGTACTTTGTTAAGGTGACAGGCTAATAATTCTACCCTCTTCAGCCCACTTTTTCCATATTGCCAACACTTAGCATGTGAAATAAGTTTAGGGGGAGGATCTCTCTGTCAAAATGCGATCATCACAATCTCAGCCAAAATTCTGGCACACATTTTCATGGCTCTAAAAAGCATGTAGCAATTTCAACAGCTGCTAACTTTGACCTGACTGCCTTCAGATCTACTGAGAAGAAAAAAGAAAAGCCCAACAGAAGAGTGTAATGTGATAGAAATAGTGCTGCCCAGTCTCTTCAGCAGTAGTAGGACCAATTTCCTACTGCAGAAACATCATAAGTCATTCAGTTCCCAAACAAATGATGGGCTATTGCTGGTTGATTTGCCAGTGAGCATCTACAGACAAGGTAATGATGAGACAGTGGGAGTATCAAGCTGCCAGCTTCAAACCTCTTGCACATTTTTGTTTTCACACTCAGCTGAGCTGTCTTTATATCTGTCTGCTAGTTTTTTCGTGTTAGCCTGGTTATGAGTGAATGGGATAGTTCGGGCATAGAATTATTCTTTCTGCTCCTAATTTATTTGCAATGTGTATTTCAAAGAAGATTTTTAAAAGCATAAACCTTTTTTCAAGAAAACTGCAACAATAGAGATGAGTCTTTCATTTGCTTCCCCTGAATTAAGTATCCATCTTCTATTGTTTTCAAAAATGAAGGATCATGTCCATGATGTGTTTACAAGACAATACAAAGGGAAAGCAGAAAACATAACCAAAGTATAAATATATCTATGCCTATCTATATATCTTTATACCTATCTAGATATAAAAGTAAAATCTTTTAAAGCAGTCTATTTGTACCTATTTCAAGAAATACACAAATGGTTAACTTCTGAATATACTATGTCACATTGACTGAAAGGGAAGGGGGAAAAAGCAACAGAAAGATAACACTTGAAAACTATGATACAGGATTTTGTTGTGGTAGAGAAGGGAATATTGCAGGCAGGCTTGAATCCTGAAACAATTTTTTGGAAGGTTCCTTGTGTGGACTTCTTCAGAGAGCGCAGGCCTGTCTCAGAGCATTTTTATGACTTCAGAGAGAATCTGAGCAGGAGCTCTTCCTAGGAACCACAGGTGCAAGCTCACATAGCACCATAATTTCTGCATGTACTTAAGGGAACACATGCACCAAGGTCTCTCCTGTTACTTCTTAGAATGACTTCCTAGTCTGATTGTATTTTGTAGCAATGTCCTGTTTTAATTTGTCTCAAAAGCCCATGTACAGATATCACCTGGTATTGTTCACTGACATGGACTAGATAAAAACACCCACCAATTTGTCAAATCCTTGGGAGTGCCTGTGGCTGCCAAAAGTGCCAGGAAACAGTTCATGTCTGAGTGTCATAGCATTTTACTTCTTCAGTCACTCTTCTGTCTTTTGTAGTTTCTTGGCCCTCATCATGTATCTTCTAAAAGTATATTACAGCTGAGAAAAAGGGCTGCCACAGGTTACAGCTGATAGGTCTGGTATTTTTATGCTGCAATGTAAAAAATAGCCATCAATATCATAAGTAAGGGTGCTTCCAGAACTTCTGTAATTTAGTCTCATTTCTTTACTCAAAAAAACCCTAATATTTTGCCAAAAAAATATTGCAAATCAATAGTACAGTCTAAGTAATTTTGTTCAGAAAATAAGGCATTTAAGTTTTATCACTTCTTTTTCTGGAAAAGGGAGAGTCCCATCTTCAGGAAAAGACAGATTTGTTTAAATTTCCACCAAGTTATTTTTAAGTGCCTTAGGTTAGATTCACACATAGACTCAGGCAATGGTGAGAAATGCAGGTCACATTTCCTAAACACCTTGCTTCTTATTAAGCCCCACTGCCCTGAGTCAAATTAAATTAGCTATCTTATACAGAAGACATGAACAACACACATTTTCAAAAGAGCCTCCAGAAAAAGCTTAGTCATGAGGCTTTAGGTTACTCTGAGATGACAGATTTTGGGAATTAAACTAATGTTTTATATGTCAGGCATCATCAAAGCTTAGGTAAATACATACACAGACGGGGCAGAGCTTTAAGGAAAATATCAGACGGGTTCCTCAAGCACCAAGACATAGTGTTAGACCTCCAAACTGGTTGTCAAGGTGAATGATCTGTCCTAGTCTTTTGACAGAATTAACCCTAAATTGCTTCAAATGTCAATTGATGCTTGAAGAGAGGTGAGCTGTTCAAACTTACGTAAATATTTCCATTGTAAGGAGGAAGTGTACTGCTAAAATCGTATTGCCAGCAGAAAGATTGAAATAGCAAAAGAAAAAAAAATCCCTGCATTTTAAAGAAGCAGCTACTCAACCATTTCTTTTGTGGTTTAATTATACTTTATGATTTCCCTAGGGCCAAGTTTCCCTTTACATAGTACATATGCAACTAAAACTATTTTGCTGACACATGCTATATGCAGTGTGACAAAGCCGCAAAACAAAGAAGTGAATGTGATTGTAAATGAGATCTTCATAGAAGACTTTTTACTTTTTAGTTGGCAGATTCCATTGCTTTGACTCAGTACAAATCTGTAAAACACATTTCAGATGTAACCTACATTATGATGTCAGGTTAGAAGAAAAATATCTCATCCAAAATTGTGCAAAAAATTAAAACAACATTTTTCGTTAGCTTGGCTACTTATGAACAAGATGCTGAAAAGTAGAATTATCACTTCTTGGGAGAGGCTATTTTTAAATTAATTTTTAAGACCATAGTGAAATAAAAGCTAGTTTTACTGTTGAAAAAGATAAATTACATACAGAAAAATAAAAGCCATATTTTTCTCTTATTTTGAAGTGTTCTTAAGTTAATTTCTGAAACCATAAAGTACATATTTTAACCTTTAAGTTTTTAAAACATGAATTATCAGTAAAATTTATTTCACTCCATACATTGCTGATCAAGGATATAATAAATTCAGCTGTCCTATATGCATTCATTTATTTTCATCCAAATATTGTTATTTATAGTTAATCTGAATTTTCACATGCATGATAAAATAGAAGAAAAACATATAAATATTTTCTTTAACTGAGGTAAGCCTTTCATCATGAACTTTCCACTCAGCATGGGTGACCAGAACCTAGGAAATGTGATTGTTTCATCAACATTGATCAAAAATATCCATTTACACGCGTGCAAGTTCAGAACAAATCTAGTGAAGACCATGAACATATTCTGGATTTTCAGCAGTCTAAATGACAGTAGAAGTGTAACCCTGGCTGTCTCTGACAGTGTTTCACTTAAGTGTTATTTAAAACAAATTTCCAGTGCAATAAAGGCTCTCCCCTCTGCAAACGTAAATTATATTTAATATGCCTGGGAACAAGCGAGGCTGCCAAAGTCTGAGGCAAGCCAGCCTTTATGACTTCAGTCCGTTCTCAGCCCTTGATTACAATTTGATTTCCTTTGGCATCAAAAGACAAACTATTTTAGTGAACAATGTTCTTCCTTTACCAAGAGTGAGCTCTAGTTTCTTGGCAGAGGGCCTGTTTACTGGCAGACAACATGTCCAACCTCCCAGCAATAGCAGACCTGTGGACTTTGATTTAAAGCAGCACAAAGTAAGAAAAACAGAACAGAATGTATATTGCTCACTTGAGAGGCTTATTGTTTAACCAGCCTACTTATCATTAGCCTGTGCTCCAATCCTCAACACTTTCTTTTGTGTACTTTATGTCAGACATATGGCCACGTTGGGATGCTGACAGCAGTTTTAGCACCACTGCACTATACATACTACTTGTAATTTGTTCTGTCTCATAGCTGGGGCTTTCTTCAAGGAAGAAAGTGAATTTTAAATGCTGCTGTTAATAACTGTAACCGTCTGACAAGATATAAAAGTGATGTGCTTGGAGTGATAGCAGCATTCATTCATCTACATTGAGAGCCTTGTAAATGTTAAAGCATTTAAAATGGAGCATCCATTATGTGAAGAAATTAAACTCACAAACACTGCTGAATTCAGTAAGACAAAATAAAGTGTTCCCATGTTCTTAACTCCCTGGCCCCCATGTCAAGAGGAAAAAAATAAAAGAATAGAAAAAAGGAAGAAACAGTCTCTCAAAGAGTTTTGTCAAAGAAAACTCTTTCAGAGAGACAAATTTCACCCAAGCTTTTTGTTTACCTCCACCTTTGGGTAACCATATATCTCCCTCAGGAATGTGATAGCATGCTTTTTCCCTTCTCATCACTATCTGAGCTCCAAGAATGCCCTTTTACCTCTTTCTCTGTTTGTTTGTTTCTTTCACTTAAGTACCTTAAACCCGATATAGTGACCAGGAGGGAAGAGCTGATGGGATACCACTCGGGTCCAGGCAGCCGCCTTCCTGCCTGCACAGGAGCACCAGGGTTTCCCTGCTTTTGTCCCCCAGCTTTCCCTGGGACCAAGGTTCTTCCTGAAAATATTAGGATCATCTTTGATTTCAGCTGAATTCTACGCCTTACAAGACCATACCAGCTCTGTTGTAGAATAAGAAGCTTCCAATAATTATATTCTTACATTAGAAAATATTGTTTCTATGGGGGGAAAAAAGTGAGGAAATGCCCCGGTAGAGAGACTGTTTTGCTTTAAAAATTCTGATAGAAAATATTGATAATCTCAGAATTGCATTTTGTTTCTGAAGTTTTTTTTAGTTAAAAGCAGAATAAAAACTTACAGGTCTGAATACAGCTCTGAAACAATATTTCAGTGATCTTTAGGTAGAGCATATCCACCAGTCTCCAAATATTTGGTAAAAACTTCAGTCAATTTTGGAATTAATAATAAAATAAAATTATATCTCAGCATTTGCCAAGGAATAGACATTACAAGTTTAATCAGCCTCACTCTAGACCAAAATACAGCTGAACAGAAAAACAGGAGACAGGCATAAATATAAATACATAACATAGCCTACCTCACTATGATAGCAGAGGCACTAAAGTGAAACAGAAATTAACATCACATAATTATATTAACAGGTAAAATAATCAAAATAATTACCTTCTTACATATCTTATTGAAAAATTCAAAAGCACCTTAGTGAGGGAAGGGTGGAAGGGAGAGAGAATGTGTCTGATCTATTATTGATAGCAAAAATGAAATTACATAAGGTTATTAAGGACTCAAGCATTGTGTTATTGTCATGACAAGTGAAGAATAAGGTCTAGCAAAAAAAAAAGTCTCCTGTGCACTCTGAAGATTGTCATAAGTAATAAAAGGAAAGTGCAGATGGGTGTGCATTCTGAGAGCAAGCTCATTGTGAGACTGCTGGAGTAGAACAAGAAGGTAGGATAGAAGAAAATAATGTTATATATATAATGTTATGATATCTCAACTGGAAAATTCCTGTAAATATTTAAGGGAAAATATTAGAGGGGAAAAAAAAAAAACCTGTAGGTATTTTTAAACCATTAAAGGTATACTGAGGAAAAAAAGGAGCAAGGTAGGGTAATTTTTAAAAAGTGAATAATTATTACTGTGCAGGTTTTAAGATAAATTTCACAGAAGTGTAATTTATTTTATATGGAACCTTACTGAGCTCACCCCAAAGCTAGGTTTGATTTGCTGGCATAACTCTTAGAAATCTCTGGATTGCTTCTTGATTCTGGCAAACAGGAATAGTCAGAGAATTGCTACACTGCAGATAAATTCTCTTTTCTCTTGAACGTGCAGATAGCCAGACACCTCAAAAACTAGCTAAGCAGAACTATGCACAATTTTACAGAGTAATACTGAAAATCAGTGCTGATGCTCCTGTCACACTGGCATGATCCATGTGAAGCACAGGGTTGATGTTCCTCTGCAGTGAGACAGATTGTCAGCCATGAATTTACTCTAAGGGCATTTTTGTCTAGTTTTCTATGTCAGTGAGAAGCCACAGGAAGACAGAGAAATCATCAAGTAGATGCTTTCTCGAGTCATTCACCTGTGCTTTAAGAGACTCGAATCTAATCTCTCTTGTAACTTCAGAGAGGCAGTAATCTGAACTCACTTTAGAGAGATTACCCTTAGCAGTTTGTCACTGAACACTATGTTACTGGTCCAAGTAATTTTCCCAGTGAGAGGTATTTGTTTTGCTCATCATTAGACCACAGATAGAAGGAGCTGCTGTCCCCCAGTTCTTAACACACATACCCAAGATACTGGTGCAAGTCTCAGCTCCAACAACTGCTCCAACAATTGCTTCATCAATTACATGAAATAAAAATCCAACGGTTTAAAGGCTGGAGCTCTCACAACATTGAGTTTGAAGTCCTGCCATCACAGAAAGGACTTGGATACAGCTTGTTACTGCTGAACATGCCACTGTCAAGGACAAAGACCAGGAATCAACAGAAGAAGAGTATGCTACGTGTATACTCTTTCATTCCCAGGAGACATAAGTAGATGAATGGTGCATCTGAGTAGCCTTACTTTAGAGGATGGGAAGCTTTTGTTTCAGTTAGGAAACCTGCTGTGGGATGGTCAGCAGTCACAGTGGCTACCTGAGGCACCATCCAAACTGTGTGCATCTTAGACAGTACATTTGGCTTGTCACTCAAATGGTTGACAAGGTATTAAAGCTCAGTTAAGATCAGAAGCTGAGGATGACTTTGAAGGTGTCTGTCATGGCTAAATATGAAACTCAGTACTACTTAGAGAAAGGCAGGTGCTTTACATCTTTAAGACTCTGGTTTTCAGATGGCAACATTGCCTTCACATAGAGAAGTGCAAAGCTTGAAACTTTAAATGTTTGGACAAGGACAATAAGAGCTAAAAATTAAAAAGCTCAGTATTCTGGTTTCCATCCTCTCTATCTCACTGGTGTCCATCACCCTTAAAAATTCTCTTTTTTTTCAGGATTCCAATGCTCATTCACATTCTAAACAGAGAAGAAAATTATGATACCACCACCATTTTAAAACTTAAAATACAAGAGCCAAATTTATCACTGATGTGATCTCATTAGCTTAATGAGATTACACCAGGGATGTATTTGTCCCAAGGGCTATTTTGAATGAACAGTAATATATGGTTTTTGTAAAATCCTGTAATATACTTTCATTAACTTTGTTCACCACACCACATATTTAACCTCTCTTCCTCCCATTCCACTCATTGTCAGTGTAAATGCAGCTCATCACCTAGGTAAAATGAAGCACATTAACTCTATATGAAGGAGTCAGTATGCTGAATTAATCTATTAATCTTTTCTCCCACCCTCTCAATGGACTGATTTCAACTCCATGAAGCAAAAAGCAAATATTGCTCTTCCCCATAATAATTTTTTTTTTCTAAAAAATTAGGTACCAGGTGCATTTTAGAATTTTTTTACATTGTCTCTTCCTCTCCATCTCCTTCAAACTGGCAAAATTCCAGTGACTGTTTTGCTGCATCATGTATGAAATGTTTCACTTCATTGCAATACCAAGGCTGCAATCCTTCTTTCAAACTGTGAGCATTAATATGTATTTCATCCTCTGGCTTTCCTGAGCCAAAGCAAATGAACTGTGGCCTCATTGAAATGATATGGTCTCTTGACCCTTTGTGCAGTTTAAAATGATGTAACCTGAACCATTTTAATCTGAAGGCTGGAACAAGTCAAAAGCTGTAATGAGTTCAGGACACTTCAAGACATTAGAAGAGCTATCTTGCCATAAAAGATGCATCTTTTGCATATAGAAGCTGTAATATCATAAATCTGAGTGACACAGACATAAAAAATCTGACCACTATTAGATTTTTTCTACCTCTTCCCAGTGATGACTTCAGAGACCAGATCATACATAAGGGACATAATAATTGATAGTAAAAGCCACACCAGAGTTAAATACCTCTGTCAACGTTTCAAACAGAATAAACATGATGGGGAGGGTATAAACCTGTGCAAATTCCAAAGTGGCAGACTATAAAAAGCTTGGGGAAAATGCTGCCTTTCAGTGAGCTGAGTTTCTTACAGATTTTGAGAATAATATGCTTGTTCCTGCAGCCCACTCTGAGATGCCACTTCTGAAAATAACCTTCAGATCTGTTGTGAGTTCCTTCCCATTTCCATTGTGATCACCTCCGGATATCTCAGAGACAAAGTTTGACTCCGCCGAGGTCAGTGAAAAATTAATACAAGGAAACTTCATATGCTAGTTTGGGGTTTTTTAAGACCTCTAAACTCTTTATAAAATGGGAGGAGTTCAGTCTTACAAGTGGGAAATCTTAAGGATAGTGATCCCAGACTGGAAAGCAATTAAAAAGGCACAAAAACTCTGTCCCAAGTGTCAAATCCAAAGGATCATCCTCTCTTTTTTAATAGTTAAAGAAACAGCTTCTGTTCATATTGTGCAATGGTGAGTTAGTTCTCTGTTCTTATCTTGAGAGCTAGCAATATAATGGCAAAGGAAAAAAGGCAAATTAAACAAGGCAGAATGAATTCAGACTGCAAAGCATCCAGCAGAGCTGAACCTAACAAGCTTGAATTAAATAATTAGAATACCAAGGAAAAAAAACAAACCTTCAGAGAGCAAAGGGTGTTCTTGGTCACTGATTGCTATTTAAATTGGTTTGGCCTCTAACGATTTAGAAATAGTCAAAATGCATAAATTTCCCCAAGCTTTATATGCTTGGCCATGATGACTGAAGAAGGGAAGAAGTCCAATTTACATAGTACATTTTTATAGACTGATAAGCCTTTAAGTGGATTAATAAAGTTTGGTACTTTTAAAGGGATAAGTTTTTATTAAATGACAGCATTCAGATTGAAAATAAAATGGTAACAAGATAAGAACACACTGATTAGAAACATACAATACCTATTTACTTTGGTTAAGGTCGAAGAATTATTATAGTCAGATAATCAAAACATCTCCAAAGGAAAAGCTTTCAAATTTCACCAAATTATGTATCAAATAATTTTGAGAGTCTCATGGTACTGTTGAAATTTTTGAAGATTGGCGAATGCTGAAATAGCTTTCCAGCTTGGAACTCTAGCTAAAATCCTTCTGATAACTAATTTGCTCACTTTCCAAGTGAAAGGCCATTCAAGCTCTTAATTTTAACTCTCCACCCCAATATCTTCACATTAAATGATGGAAGAAAGTTTTGTGATATGGTTTGACATCAGAATGAGAGAGAAAAGCATGACCTGCCTTCAAACTCACAATATTAAAACTGACCATGCAAATTTAAAGATTTTGCCCATAAAAAAAGTGTATATTAACAAATAAATTATGACTGGACTGGTGAGCGTATGTTTGTGGGATTTTTTCTCTTATCTGGTTAAATCAGAAAGAAAATTTATGACCTATGATTATCATTAATTGTTATATGCTTGTGATGACATGAAAAATAAAATAAGTTGCAACTGGGTTGGGTTTTCTTTTTACATGAAATATAGTGACTTCATTTCAAAAATCTCAAAGATAACATTTTTAACAAAATATTATTTGAAATTTAAAAACTAAGTATTTCGATTACATGATGTTAAAATGAAAGTTATTTCATCTTGTAGAAAATTCTATTATTTTAGAAAAAAAAAATTAACTAATGAAAAAAAAATTACAAGATGTGACCCAAAGCAATATTCTGTGAAATTTTTCAACTTTAAAAAATGAAACTAAAGGTCTTGCATTACATTGTTAAACATTACAATCAGCTACCCCTGTCAGCAGATCAAAATTGTCATGGCATCCTTTTGGATACAAACTGCTGTGTAAATGCAAATTGCACTGGAAAACATTTCATCAGTGACTGAATGTGAATGTTCAAAACATAGGGAAAGAACTCTCAAAGAATTCTAATAGAATTATCAAAACAAATCCAAAATAGAAGCCATTCAAGAAAACTGCAAACCACGAGGTGTAGAAGGGGCAAGGCCTTTCCCAACCCCCTATAATTTGACTTGAAAAACTGGTTTAGGGCACATATGGTGTCCAACTCCTTTTAAACAAGTAGACATCACACCTACATAGAAACAGCAATATTACAGAATTGGAATTAGTGATCAGTTTAGCTAGCAATACCTCAATGAGGCCTTTGAAACACAGTCATGTACCTAAGCTATTAATCAAAATAATGAATAGGTGTGCAAAGTTAGTGATTAACAGTATTTTAAAGGACCTAGTAGCAGGGATTTCAGTCTTAGAGTAGGAGCTTGTCTAGCAAAATTAAAATCAGGCCTAGTTCACTGTTGCCTGCAGAGCATGGCTGGTAATGGCTTTCAGGAAATCAGTGCAGTGGATTTACCTTGGCACCTCTGGTACCAGCATGCGTGCTCCAGCTGTTTCCAGTTGTGCACAGTGCGCACGCAGGCTCTAATTCAGGACACCAAGCTCTGTTTCTTAGCTTGCATTTGGAAGGAGTTTGCAAAGGGTTAGCCAAATGTTAGTCAGGTGGTGTCAGCTTCGGTTGCATAAGTTGCTGTGAAAATCTGGGAATCCCTGAAAAAGTCAGGAAACTGCTTTGTGGGTGTTGCTTCAAAGGGCTGGGATGGACAGTGTCCTAGATTCTTTTTCCCAACAGCATCTAAATTTATCTCCATTGTTCTTTTTTTTCTATTTTTTTCAGCTTAGTTAGTACTAAACCTGGATGCCAGCCAGCGAGGAACAACAATATCTTGACAGGGAACCTCTTGCATCCCACATGGGTCATCTACATTGTCTGGGATCCGTGTGCATCAGAGATTACAACAGTGGAAAACAAAAGAATTACGCAACACAAAGGTCTTGATGAGAGTAAACAAGAGAAACGTGACTTACTGCTGAAGCACTTTCCTGCCCGTAGTTGAAGCAGAGGGATAAGAGGAGGTCCACCCTTCAAATCTTCTCAGACAGTAACATACAAATGCAACAAATAAGCAACAGGAGTCTCATGTACTGTTGTCCGGTGTTTCTGTTTAGTCAGTACTTTCCTTGGAGCAGAGATAAAGGACTAAATTGTATGCAATTTCATAGCAAAACATGTTGGTTTTTTTTAAACTGATAACATTGATAAAGACTTAGGTAAATTAAAAACATGTGACTGTGGCCAAACCTGATTTATTCCAAAGGAAAATCAATCATACCCATGAGAGAGTTTGACTGAGAGCAAGACTGTGGGACTGATAAAATCCTGGTTCTGAAAGAGGCTGTTTGACCTCACATTAAATGCCATAGCAATGTGTCTAGCTGAAGTAGCTCAGAGCCCTTGGCTCAAGTGCCCCTCTAAGCACCTGCTCTGTGAATGGTTCAGCTTGCCAAGGCTCAGCAGGCTCCCCAGCCACAGCAACATGTGCCCAAGGCACCATTGCCACCACTTTTAACCCTGCCTTGGGCTCTGCATGTGCTGGCAGGGGATCATCCCTGCTTTGAAGGAAGGGGATTGCAAAATTGGGAGTATTAAACTGGAGATTAGATTCATTTTTTTCTCCTGCAACACACTGGCAACAGCATATCACTTAAGTAGGCACAAGTACATCTGCTCCATGTGGAAAGGAGAGACCCAGTCAGAAACCGGTTGAGGTTGGAATTCAATACATTAAAAAATTAATGGGGAGCCTACTATCAAGAAGCACTCGGAAAGATGTTGTCTAGTGACCTAAAATGTTGGGAAGCCTCAAGGTACATCAAATACTGCATTTTTCTTGCCCGTCCTTTTGCATATATTGATTATTGGTAGAGTCAGTCTTCAGTCCTTCACCCTGTTTGGGAGAAAGCTTGTGCCTATTTATGAGCCGTGTTTTGAGATATCCCTGAGGGCAGTGCAAGCTGAAAACAATCACAGGTAGCTCAAGAATAAGATTCAAGCAGAATTTAGGTATACATGACAAAGAGGTATTATTGCGAATAGACTTTTTCAGATCCTGCCTAGTCCTGGAGCTACCTAGACTGCTGTGGTAAATCCATGGGCTTCTGTGGTAGCCCAGAACACAGAGAGGTATCTCTGCCTTCACAGTACTAAGCCAACAAATACATTTCTCTTACCTAAACCAGATCAGTATAAAAAAAACAGATGCTTCTCCACCTGTTTTGACACCATGATCCAATAAGCATTCTCAGAGTGCACCTAGTATCCCTGGTCAGCATCAGGACCCACACCAAGGGTACAGCCTCCCTTTAATATAAAACCTAATGATTGTAAAGTTCAGCAGAATGTAGAAAAGAGATTCAGATGACTTCCTTATTGAATCAATGCAAACCAATAACTATCATGTCCCCCAGACAACGCTATAACCACTAGGATACAGATTATTCAAAATAAATGTAGTCTCAAATCCATGCTATTGAAACAGTGCCACTGTGCACCATAATTACTTGTAGCAGATCAAAAGTGGTTATCCCCTTTATTTGGTACTTTTGAGGCTGCATTTGCACTTTCCAGCTCGAGGTACCCCTCTTCAAGAAAGATTTTGAAACACTGGACCAAGTCCAGAGGATGGCTAGCAAGATGAGTATGTGGCATATGAGGAGGAGCCAAAAGAGCTGGGTTTTTTCAGCCTTAAGAGAAGGTGAAGGGGAAATCTTAGTGTTCTCTGCAGCTGCCAAATATAAAGATGCAGAGATAACCGACCCATGCTCTTGCCAGAGGAACAAGACTGAAGATCTCATGCATTGATGGCATGAGAAATGATGGTCACACATTAGAAAAGAGGAAATTCTCTTTAGACATAGAGGGGGAAAATGTACCATGGGGATGACTGAGTGCTCAAGCAGGCTGCTCAGAAAAGCTGTGGAATCACTGCCTTTGAAGACACTAAAAAGTTTACTGGCCAAGTGTCCCAGCAAGCTGATCTAACTGAGCCAGCTTTGTGAAGGCAATGGGAGAGGATGACCTCAGGAATCTCTTGGTTTGCATGAGAAGATCTGAATTATGGTCTCTAGAACCAAATGTCAACCTATATGCGTGTATATACAGGCACATAGGGAGATATTGAAGACCTGTTAGAAACAGTGGTGTCAAACAAGCCACTCCTTTTTAAAATGCCATGTGCTCCTGTCTCCCAGACAGAGCTTGCACTCTGGGCTGCAAACTGCATATGAAGAGGAGCATCTCTAGAAATTGTAAATGAGAAAAAAGTGAGTAGGATTTCATACATATTCCCAGCCTTCCAAGTAGTTACGCATGTAGGCAGAATTACGCATGTTTTCTAACCCAGGTATCTTCCTCCCTCTATTGCAAGATGACTATTTTTCTCCATTCTTTGGTACAAGAAGTCTATGAACCTCCTTCCCACTCAAATCTTTGGGTGCTTTAATTGAACTGTTCCCTATTACTCCTTAGATTTCCTGCAAACATACCAACAGTCTTGAAACATTTCTGCCTTCTCTGAACTAAATTCATAGGCTTTCATATGTTATATGTTATAATACACTTTTATAAAAAGGTGTTTTAACCGCTGGATCTTCAAGCTAGTAGATAGTACAGTACCTAAAATATCAAAGTGGACACAGCCTCGTTCAGAGATAATTTGATCTTTATACATATCTGCCTTACTTGATAACTTCTCTTGCAGTCCACCCTTAAGTGTGTATTATCTGTTATCTCCTGCCTTACAATATGTTCTCTCGAGAAACTATGAAAGGGAAAACTAATTTCTTGTTCTGTGCTTTCTTTCAAAGACCTCAACACACGAGGTCTTTGTTACAGCCATGGGCCCCGGGTGCTATCGTTACATGATATTATTTCATTTTAAACACTAAAATTATTATAGGCTTTGTAAGAAAGAGGAAGGTGTAATTACCAAATTAGGCAGGAAGATGGTATGGTCAATGAGGGCAGAAGTGTAAGGAAATAGCTTCAGGAAAGGCAAACCTGTTTTTATATCTTACTAAATATAGGCATAAGCATTTCAATTTCTTATTTGTTTATATAAATAAAATAGACTTCACCTATGCAAAAGCCTGAAAATTATCTCAGCATGAAAACAATATTTTGTGCATGCAAATCTCTTGTAAATTATTTTTAAAAATATTTTCACTTTTGCTCCATGAAATTAATTATTGGAATAATGCTTCTCTTACCATTTTTACGATTCTTACTGAGAGTGGAGGTTCTGAACTATATATTGCTGGTGAATGAGTACTGAATTGACACTAGTGATCTAAGGAAGCAGAGGTGGATGTCTAAGAGATTTCATGCAGGCAGGAAATGCTGATATGTTACAGAACAAAATAAATTTCCCACTGTGATATGTAGGTTGCAGTTTATTTCCAAACTATAGCAGAAGTCTCCATCTTAATGTTGCTAATCATATTAGCTAAATATCACAGCAAGTAAAATGAGTTTTCAATAACACTGCTGAGTAATTTTCCAGCTAGTTTCATGGTTGGGATAATCTTATTTTTTTTCTTTGTAAGTTTTGCATGGATATACTGGCACAATTATCTTCAGGCATTTGGAAACTTAGCTAGCACAGCAGCTTGCCAGTCTGCCTTAGTGTAACCCACTGTGGTGTTTATGTTCTGCATGCCAGTGGTTATTAGCTCACATGTGCGTGGAATACCATTTTCCTCTTTATTGGTTTAACATAATAGTATGCCATGGGGAGTGTTTTACAGAGGGGACAGGATCTGAATATAGAGGTCTTTCTTCAAAGCAGGTATTCATTATCCATACACAGGAAATTTTACTCATTAGTCCCATTTTTTATTTTTAATCATGAACACCAAAACAGATAATATGGACAAGCTTAAAGATTAATAGATAGTGGAGAAAATAATTGCAATTATCTTCTGCGCAATCACAGTTTGCTCACTTTTGTATTAACATATTTCAAATCTCAGGTATTTGTTCAATAAAGGCCAGATTAAGACTGTCTGCCATAGGAGAGGAAAAATTTCACAGTGATGTTCTCAGTACATTCAACAAGTATAGGTACACATTGCTCAGTGATCTCCTCTAACATTGTGCTACATCCCACCCAGAGATGAGCTAGACTTAAATGTCTCTTCACTTCCCTAACATGAAGCTGCCCCCAGCCTGTCCCTTCAGCTGGGCACACTGAGTCAGGTCAGACAACCATGCAGGTTTAAAAAAGCTAGAAGATAAGAGCAAAAACCCTCAGAAAAGTTATTTTTCCTTTGTTCTAGTCTAGTGTATTGCCTCATAAATAATTGTAGCAGAGCAACACAGAGAACAATGTAAGGAAGGAGTAAAAAGGCAGGGACAGTAAGATAAGGAATGCTTAAATCCTCAAAACTGCAGAAAAAGGTGTAGGGAAACAGGACTCAAAAAAAAAAAAAAAAAGAAAAAGAAAAGAGATAGGTGCCTTGTCCACAGATTTGCCCAGAAATGGAAATTTTCATTAGAAAGAGAAAAAATCCTAATATGAGTGAGGAAATGGAGGCCAAACCCCAGACCATACTGCAAGGTTATATACTCAAATGCATGGAACCCCTTTAACTTTGAGCCACATTTGCATATTGATCTAATGTGAGACTCCAAATCCCAAAATCCTAATTTCCAACAGAAGTAGTACTGAATTCAAATAAATTAATTTTTATATATACTTTGTATATACTGGGTCACAAATACTTGTATTTATATACATGTAGCAAAAAGACATATCTCCTAACTCTGGGGAAAATTTGAGTCAGTGTTTGTGCCTTATTAGATGTCATAGAATCAGCCTGTGAGTAACATCATTTGTCAATCTCTTTATCTCTAAGAAAAGTTATCAGCAATGACTAGAAAGATTTTTATTTCCCTTGGGTTTTTCTTCTCCCCCCTCCAGTTATGCCATTCCCAACACAGTTGTCCCAAGTCCTCTGATCTTTGTCTGAGTTCATGCACCATCACTTATCTTCACTGAGAGCATTAAGCAGATTCTTTACTTGGCTGCAATTTTCAAGAACCATGTGAGAAGTCTGTATCTTTCATACACCTACCTCTCTGTCTGATTTGGAAGTTGGCCAGCAGTTTCCAAAGTTATTAAGAAGAGAAAAATGAGAGTGAACAGAGGCTACACAGTGACAGCATCTTCACTTCTTTTGGAAACCAGACAAAAACAGATGCTTGCATATCCTAAATAGCAAACTTAAGTAGAAGGCAACTTTTCTGGGCTTCCGATCTAAAGGGAACCCAGATGTTCTCGTGTTATTTTCTCTGGTGCTTCAGAGAAAAGCTGTTTTGCCAATAAGTTGCTTCGTCCATCATGGCCTGAGACTTTTTCTGCTCATATTCAAGTGCACTAAAGGCTGGAGCAGGGGGAGCAGCCAACAAACCTTTCTCCAGAATTTTGGAAACACACTACATAAACACATGTTCAGCACAAATATATGTGAGCTCATATTTTTAATTTTTAAACCTGTTTTTGTCTTACAGATAAGAACAGCCAAATTCTCAGCTTGCCTAAATCACCACAGGACCATTTAGAAGCATCGTGTCAACTTAAACCAATTAAGAGTCTTCGTGTGCAAAACCAGATTTTCCACACACATCAGGTTTGATAACTGTGATGGTAAAAGTATGGGAGCCACTTCTCCTTTGAATATTGATACTAAAATAAATAAATTAGCCTTAGTTCTCCAGCCTAGTGAGTTGTTCCTAAACACCATCATGTGGTAATCCCCAAAGAGTGTTAGGAAAGTAATGCTGAAGGAGAGATTGTGAAGGGCCTAACTGAAAAAAAAATGACAACTAGGTAATGTTTCAAAGGAAATATTATCTAGTTTTACTTTAAATAAATAAATAGAATCTAGGACAACAGGTATCCCACCAGACTCTAGTCTGAAGACAAGAAATAAAATTTTATTGAGGAAGATAAACATCTATTAATTCAACAGATTGCTGTTATATGCTGAAGATAGCTAAATTCTAATTTGGGGTTAACACACTCCAGCACAGAGAAGATCGATACAAGAACTTAATTTTACATGCTGAAAACTATCAAAATACATTCTCATGATCAAAAAATCAGGCTCCAGAGGTTTATGCATGCATGTCACCAGATATGCTACAGTCATGAGACAAATTTGGATGTGTAAAACTTGAGCTAGGGCCTCTATTGCAGGAAAAGGGCTGTAATTGTAAAACTTGAGGACAAAAGTACTCCTTGAATACAGATCTTAATGTCAGTTCCAGTGCTGATAGAAGCAATCATAATTCCTTACTCTAATGTGATGTGCTGTATCAATGTTTTTTTTTCTGCCACTATTCCTTTTCTTTCCAGATCAAATATCACTATGAATTATATATGAAGATTTGGGGGGTTAATGTAGTGTCTTTGTTTTGAGACAGGGGTGTTTCTCCATTTATTGAAAATATTTCCTTTATTAGAAAGCAATAGCCAATCTGAAAGGAGACACCATAAATTAGATGAAGTACTAAACTATAAAATAGTGTGAAATGTCTACCAGGCTATTCAGGGTATTGGGATGAGAGAACAAAATACATCCGGTGAGATTTAACAATATTTAGCAAACAAGAGAGGAATTTACTCACACAAAGGTAATAATAGATGCAAAAAATAATTACTTTTGAACTTTTTTTTTTTTAGTTTATAAGAAAGTCCATTTCAGGTTTTCCAATAGATTATTTACAAAGATGATCACAGATATGTATAAGCACAGTGAGAAACAAACACAAGGGGAATCCATCCTATTTTACAAAACAGAAGAATATTCCAGGAATGTATTCTATTTTTTTTAACTTATTCTGTAATGATAGCAGTCTTTTGACATACTTGCTATGTGCTGAAGAATGTCACATTTGGATTTCCTGCTTCAGTACACAAGAGGCATTGATATCCTAATGATAAGCATTCTAAAATGCCTTATTAATATTCTAGGTCTGCTGGTTTCTCAAGTCTCAACACAGAGAGATTAATTTTTTTTCATAAGGAAAGCATTTTCCTAATAGCCCCTACATAAAATCAACCTATCCAATTTTAAGAATCCTTCTTATGACTCCATACTTCATGTAAATCTGGCACTTAGCTTGTTGACATGCTTATTTCTTGGTTTATGACTTAGAAATATAAACAAGCTTGTAGCCCGTTTTGGGGTTTTTTGTTTATTTTTTCTGTTTGTTTATTTGTTTTTGTTGTCCTTTTTTTCATCCTTCAGGAGATTATTGGGAAAAAAACTGCATATGGAGGCTGCTCGTTATGACCATGTGCATTCAGTCTGAGTCAGCTGTGTCTGCTTTTAAAAAAATTGAGTCAGTGCTATGCCCTATCTTGTAGTGACACCGTACAGCTGCACACAGGCTAAGCCCATCTTACTGCTAAAATGTAGTTTGACAAGTTCTATGAACAGAGCGTTAAATGGGGAAATGGCAATACTTAAACTAAAAAACTACATTTCCTCTCCTTATGCTTTAGTGACCAAATTAAGCAGTCTGTAAAGTGTATTCCTATATATGTACCCTCCTAATGAATTATCCAAGTTCATTTTTTAGGTAAAATTAGCATTTTAGTAGCAAAAAATGTCAAAATAATAGGAAACTATATTGCAGAGGGGTCATAAAAAGGTTTCAGTCTTCTGAAACTCCTACAAAATTTTAGACTATCACAGTTTCAGAAAGAACATAAAAATGTCCCTGAAAAATGTTTTCTGACAAGGAGAAATAGACCTGTCTGTGCCAACATCCAAGATCAGACTTAGAAGTAATGAGACTATTTAAAATTGAATGTGGAAAGCACAAGTACGGTAGGACAGGGAAGGCATACAAGGAGAAGTATCACACTCAATTTCATTAAATGCATACCTATTACATCATGCCTCCCCCACTAGCTGTCACTGGAGATACTACTCAGGACAGAAAGCTTGTTCTGCCAGTGTTAGATCTGTATGGATAAATGCATCTGTCCCAAAGAATGACTGTTCACCTCTGAGCAGGTGCTGCAGCTCCTTTCACATACATTACTTGGCTGTTCCTGTCTAGAGGAAAATGGCCTCACTCACACTGCATAGCATTTCCTGCGTGTCTCCCCTCTGCCCCGTGCTGGTGGCCCTAGAACACAATATTTTTTGGTATGTTGGGTTTTATTCCAGTTCAAGGAGTTCAAACAATTGTAAGATCAACACTTCTGTACACAGCACAGTAGTTATATGTCACTTACTAAAGAAGCTGTCGCAGATCCTGGGGCATGACGTGAGTGGTTCAGAGTGAAAATCTTGCCAGGAACATCTAATAACCAAATTTATTGAAATCTTTTCCAATAACATTTTTCCAATAATGAGGGACCTACAAAGTGAACTATTCCCCAACCTATAGCAAGTTTTCATCTGAAGGAGAGCTATTAGTATACTTCAAAAGAAATCCAGGGAGTCAATAAATACTCCATTCTGTGAGACCTCAGCCCATTTCAATGTGTTCAGTTCCTTATATGAATGGACAAATCAATTATATTGAAACCCTGAAAGGTAATAAGAGTATTTGGGACAGTGTTCCAAACACATATGCAATCAGGACTCTACCTCTGTTCCTTTACCTCCACCCACACGGCCTTTGGTTCACACCTGAATGAAAAACAGCAGCATCTAGATTAAAATGACTACTAAAGGATGTGAATGAATGGCCTGCTCAAACATTTCAAACTTAGGATATCAGATAGTAGCAAGGAGAGAAATAACCTCATACCATTCCTTCAGAAGCTTGTCAGAGCAAGTCATAGAAACCTACAAGAACAATACCACTGAACAGATTAGATATCACCATGCAGTGCGAATGAGCTGAACATGAACAAGAGTATTCCATATGAGATTGTACAAAGAAACCACAAATGTAAATATTAAACTTTGCCCAGACAAGCACATCACTGGTACAGGCAAGTTATTACTGCCCCAAATTCTATTTACCAATGTCTAACTACAGTTACCAAATGTTTGGTTTGAACATGTATTTTAAAGGTTGCCTTAGCTCAGCTATTCCAGTAGAACTGTCCTGCACAAAACATCAGCCTAAACAAAACCTGCAGCTGGGAATTTTTAGGGAGGAATTTCATGTAACTGAACAAAGCATTGAGGCTGAAGACTTGACTAGTTTTGCTGGTGTGTGACTGCAATTTAAGTGATTCATATAGCTCTATTAAATTGCACATTCAGGTAAGGTTAAATTCTTTACTGGAAACCTGTGTTTACACCAATTTGTTAAACATAAAACAATAACAGTTATTTTTCAGAAATATTTTTCCAAGGTGTGGACTGACTAATTTAGTAGAAAAAGACTGGAATAAAAAAAAAAAAAAACAACCAAAAAAACCCACCACAACCCACAACAAAATGGGGGTGGGGGGAGGGAGAGTGTGTGTGATTGAAGTTTAGAAGTACATAAATCACTTCAGAAATATAATTTGCAAATTCATTGTGTAAAGTAATTAATCAAAGCATGGCTGAGTTACAGTACTTGAGGGACTTTGATCTGACAACTGGAAGAAATATAAAGAAACTACTGCGTATCAAGCTACAGTGTTAGGATGTAAAATGTTTCTCCATGCTAGTCACAAGTTTAATTACTTCTTTTTTTCTGCTGACAGATCCAAATTAAAATAAATGGGCCACATCGAGACAAATTTCAGATGCATAGAGTGCTTAAGAATATATTGTTCCCATAATACAGAAATACCGTGGAATTTATTAATAAAGCTGTTCTTTTTTTTTTTTTTTAATTTCACTGGGAATTGTATTGGGAAAATAAAATGGAATATAACAACTGTTTAACATTTTCCATTTAACATGCTTAATTTAGAGGTTTTAAGGGGTTATTTTTATTCTTACAAAAGTATGTGTGTCTACCCAGATTTACAGCTGCATATAACAAGAAAAATAGCTACGTTAAAAAAATAGAGACAGTAGTCACATATTAACTGAACAGCCTTAATACCATCATTCCTTACTCTCAATATAAAGAATTTCAGTTCAAGTAATACACAGTGATTACTCTGTTAATCTGAATTGCTGAAAGTGATTTGAGATGCTTCTAAAGTAACTAAATGCTCTCTTAGAGTGACTAATTGCAAGAATAAAAATGAAAATATAAAATATTTATTGGAAAAAATAGATGTAAATTTGTGCATCAAATTTAAAGTGTCTAGAAAGTGAATGGCACCCATGCTAAAGGAAAATTTAAATCAGTATGTTCTGCTGCCACGAAAACTGTGAAACACAGATGGGGCTGGTGCATCCTAGTGGAACTCACATCATTAAACATGCAGCGAGAAACCAGAGTCAGGATTGACACACCCAAAGTCAAGTTTTCTAGTCATCTGCCTCAAATGAAAAAACAACAAAGTTGAAAAGAGCTGTCATTGTTACATCACCTGTGTTCTGACTTTTGAAACCATACAAGTTTATTTCCTAGTCTGTATCCAATATCACAGATGATTGTGAAGTATCCAAAAGAAGCAGACAACATGCAGGAGCATTCCCTTTCCTATCCTAGTCCTCGCAGAAAGGAAGAGGTCTTGAACAACTCTTTGATCCCAAGGGTGATGATCTCACACCTTCTCTTTTCACTTTGTCATCTTCCCAAACCTACCTTCCAGCATATTTCTCCCCCACCTTCACAGTCACTTATTTTATTCTCACGGTTTTCTGCCTCAAGTTATCTGTAGCCTGTACATAGCAATCAGTAGATAAAATGCATAATTGCTTACATTAATGAAGCAGCAAAAAAGCATGGGAAAAATCCTCCTCTTTTTCTATTTGAGTGGCCAGCCAAATGTAGATGTTTCATTGGCTGCTGCTGCTATTACATAGCCATAATTCCTCTGCATAGGCTGCACACAATTCAGTGAAGAAGGTCCATTCTCCTGTCCCTGCTGACTAAAGTGCATGAGTGATTATGCAATCTTGCAGCAGAGACTTCCAGAAACACTCCTTTTTGTGTATGAGCCAGCAGTGCCTGTGGGTAGGCTGGAGTTGTAGGGAAAAGGTGAACTATCTAAGAGAAGGAGAGTAGCATTTAATGTACGAGCACTTCCTCTGGGAAACATAACTAAAAGCCAGACAATTCAGAAGATGTGAACACCTTTTTTCTTTGTGATTCACTAGTAAAATTATCCTTAAATAAGGTGGTTTTAAAGCAAACCCTTCATTCGTAAGAGTCTGAGACTTCAAGGTCCCCTGCACCTGGGATCCACTGACATCTTCAGATTTTATTTACTTCACAGCGCTGAAGGAGTCAGAAATTCTCATGGACTGTCAAGCCCGAAGAATCAGTCCTAAAGCAAAACAAAATGAATAATCTTTTATTCTGCAGACAAAACAAAACACAACCTTAAATGAATGAAATATCTTAATTGCACACAATGTTCTTTGCAAGCCCTAGACTCATTGTATCCTTCCTGAGGCCCTGCTTCCTTCCAGACATGAGTGTTGGTTCGCAGGTGCGAGGTCTGTCGTTGTCGGGCCTCACTCCCTGATTGGGGTGGCCTGGAAAGGTGGAAAAGTCTCTCCTCCAACCCGAGCTTCCAAAGAAAGACTCAGAAGTCTTCAGTTGTCCGGTCTCAAGGTAGTTTATTGTGTGTTATCTAAAAGATTTCTCCCTGAGCTGCTGCGGTCCGTTCAGCAGTCAGGCAAGGGCACACTCCCACACCCAGGGGGCTGGTGCCCTCTTTTATATCATACATTACGTATTAGATGTTTACAGTTTTTCCCCAATGCCTATCACCTATATTGAACAATGACTTTCTACTCTAAACCAATCTGTGAGTGCCAACACCACCAAGAACTTGGAGGTTAGGAAGAAGAAAGAAAGAGGACAGGGCACTCCGAAGTCCCTCCATCTTAGAACTTCTGACCCCCATGTACAAAACTCAGACCCCTCTGTACAAGGCCTAAAACCCCCCTGTACAGCACTCAAACATTCTTCCTTTCACTTTGTGACTACTTCTACTATAACATCTAAACTTTTGTGATTTCTTGTTCTTCCTGCAAGGTTGGTAAATTGTTCCATGGATCAGGTTCAAAGCCACAGGGGTCTGCGGCTGCATTCCAGGGTCTCAAATGCTTCTGACCTGGGCCCGGAACATCCAAGAGTGTCCAAGGGACATTCTGGGTTCCGACACGCAGGCACCCAGTTCCAGCTCTCAGACTATGATCTGCTGAGTTCTTATGTCACTAAACCTTTGTCCTGCAATCCATCTATTCCCTCAGCTTTGCAAAGGCTGCCTCCATCTCTTGCCAGGCTATGAAAGACAGTATAGCAGAGGTGAACAGGAAAAGCACTGATGGTTTGGAAATTTTAAAATAAAAAAAGAAAACTAAAACTAAAAAAACAAATAAACCAAAAAAAAACCCACAAAAACAAAAAGATGAAACCTCTTTTGACAATTTCTTTGCTCTGCATCAATCCATACAAGCAAGAAATGCTAAGGAAGGCCAGAAATGGGATATACTCTTGTTCACACAAGTTTCTTTAAATGTGTATGTATGCCTAAAATCCTATGACAAAAGTAATAATTATCTTTTTCAGCATTTCATTGTCTCCTACAGAAGTTCACTGAGAAAAAAAAATCATGCAAAAAAAGGTTGTCTTCTTACTTAGAATACGGAACTAATTCAGTCGTTTTCTGGAAGAACTTCATTAGGGTAAAAAGAGTTGCAAGGATGCATGAAACACAACAGGCAATCCATAACACATCACTAACCCTAGTTATATGTCTTGGAAATTTATTCTTATGCACTTTCTTCATATGTTACACAGCAAGGAAGATTTTGTGATTGTAGCCTCCTTCCTCCTGCCTCAATTGCATTTTCTTTGTGTTTATTGTGAAATTTGATTTGGAAAACAAACCTGGAGGGAGGATGTTGAGGAGCAGGAAAGCAGTGAAAAACAGGCAGAATGGGGAGCTCTGTGGATAAGAGTAAAAGGTAAAGGGACAGAAGAAAGTAAAATATAAAAGGGAAGGAAGCAGAAATGATGAAATATCATATCAAATAGCAGAGAATATTTTTTTATAACAACCCAACTTTTAGCTTTAAAGGACAATGTCTAAATGTTGTATTAACCATTCAGAGCTTTATCCCATCTGTATAAATAAAACTGTCATAAGCACTCTGTACCTATGCACACTAGAAGCTCTGAAGCCACTATTTTTTTTAATTGCTGATTACTAAGAGATGCAATATTCTACTCCATTGGATTAAGCACTTTGAATTTTTGTAAATTCTTATGTTCTCTTACCACAAGTAACGTGAGTGTTACATATGTCTGCAGATATTTAATCCTGATTTTTCTTCTATTGGCATTCAAACCATGTAATCCTCTCTTCTTACACAAAAGTGAACAATGTTCAACAAAATGAGCATCTGTTTCTTTTATCCCTTCACTTTATCAGCAGGTTATTTGTGGAATCTTCTGTTCATTCGCCTTGAAGGAAATGAAAAAATTACTGATATGATTACTATGAATTCTTCTCCTTTAGCAACCTTTGAAGTTGATTTTCTGTGAAGTATCCAGTGAAATCAAGTCATTATAGAAGATGCTCACCAAGATCTATTTTTCTCAACTAATTAAGAGCCTATATAGCATCAATATAAAGGCTCATGAAAAATATTATTGCTTACTCTTTAAATAAAGTCAGCAAATACCATCTTAAGCAGCTGTGGATATAATTAATTTGTTTATTTTGTTTTCAGAATTGAACAGTTTTCCACAAAATATGATTCTATATCATTATCTTAATCTCAGAAGATATCATTCAGTTTCTATATTGTGGATATGGTAACAACTGCTAATTTCCAACAGCGTGGATTCTATCCCTTTTGGTGTCCTTTCTCTCATGATCACAACTTTCTCATCCTCAGTACTCTCTGATTACTTTTTCATGGGATTCCATGGCTCTCCTTCTTGAATATGACCTGGGGAAGTTTCTTAAATCTGATTGTCAAAGAAAAATAGGTTCTGGGTTTTCTTGTGTTTGGTTGTTGTGTTTCTGGTTTGTTTGCTTGTTTAGCTGTGGGTTTTTTGGTTTGGTTTTGTTTGGAGGTTTTCTTGAATCTGAAAATTAATGAGAAATTATAACAATAAAATTGACTCCTTTATTTTAGTCAAATTCCCTACTGGAGGAAGATTTGTGATTCTCATCTTAGAGTTAGAAAACAGAAAAAGGAAAGTTAATGCCATAAACCCAAAATCAAATATGGTTGTGGTTGTATGTGGAATAAATAGAAGCTGAAAGTTTTGGGCAGCATCTTCTCTTCCCCATCCCCTTCGATGAGGTTACAACTTAAGCGTGTGGAAACTTAACTGGCACTGAAAAGTGTTCTCTGCTCTGCCATGTCATACCGCAGGGAAAAAAAAAAAAGGAAGACGGCAGAAATGTGCGGGTTAGACGTGCGAGATCCGCCAGCCCTTCGATGTGAAAGGAAACAGGAGGGGGAGCTCTCAGTACATCGGCCAGCGACGGAGGGATGCTCCAGCACAGCTGGGCAAGGAGGAGTCGCTTTCCCACCGCTTTCAGCGGGGAAAGAGTACAATTTTCTCACCTGCAGAGCCTGACCTTCGCATTTACTGGCCAAATAATATTCTTCAAATTGCATCTTCCCCTTTCTTGATCAATGTTATCTTGTTTGTTGGATTACATAGGGAAAAAATGAACTTTGCTCACCTTTGCCTTTTGATAAAATACGTCTAACTTGGTTCAGCAAGTAACTACAGCAAACAGCTAGAGAAAGAGCTGTGACACCACCAGTAACAAGTCAGAGATCCAAGAAATGTTGTACAGCAAGAGAAGACCACACAACTGCTTTTTGCCTCATTTTCTGTCATCATTAGGGCTTTACTTCATATGTTTGCAGATCAGCACCAGAAGATCACAATCTTCTCCTGTCCTGCAGCCCTATATACCAAATGCAAACCATGCCTCGGTCTACTACCTACCAAAAACAAACTCACCACTAGAAATCACAATTCCTCTTTGCAGCTCTCCTCATTTATTACAAGGCGCTGCACTCACTCAACTTGAAATCAAGTGGAGACACTTGGGATGCCTGAAAATGAAACAGCTAATTACAGAGCAGCTACACAGGCAAGTAACAGGGCAAAGAAGTTAATTTTATAAACAAAACCAAAATACTATTGTAATCAGTCAGGAATAATTCATCTAGTCATTGCTGCCTAGCAATTTTATAGCAGTAACAAAAATATGCAAAAGGATTAAAACAAAGGTTTAATAGACATAGAACAGGCTAGACACAGAAGGTAGACTGTATATATTTTGACTCATCACCCATCATAAATTCATAATAAACTAGGATGATTTCAAGTGTAAAAACCCTAGGCAAGACAGGTATGACCCAGAAAAAAATATCTGTAAATTGTTCTAAAATTAAGTAATTTTACTAATCTGGTAATTCAGCAAGTAGTATTCTCTTCAAAAGAGAAAACAATCAGACATTTTTGTATCCTTTCATTATGAGTTGGATTCAGACCACTGAATACTGTAAAATCAATAGATTTTAGGTAAGCTACAATAAAAAGAAAGAATTAGAGAAAGTTTAGGAATAAAAACAATACTTGATACAAATCAACAGTGACTGTTGATTATTAAGTACTTTCCAATTGTTCATGATTGGCTTCTGAAGTTAGAAGAAAAAAGAAAAAAGAGCTGAATTAAGTCGAACAATAATAAAAGTAAGAATTCTGAATAAATGAAAAGAAAAGAATTCCTAGGATGGTCCAGGAAAAAGAAGATTAGATAAGTCTTGATAAATCTAACAAAATAGATGCTGAGAAACAAGTATACACTAGAGAAGTCAAAGAGCTAGTAAAGCTGAGAAACCAGCATTTATCCAAGGATGATCAAAAAAAAGTATTCTTGGTTAAGATTAGACTGGAAAATTAGAAGGAGGTTTCTAATTGCTAGAGAAGTAAAACGGCAGCTCAGCTACTTCTAAGATCAAACTGGAAAAAAAATTATGGCTGCCAGCAACAGCAGAGAGCTGTTACCCAGGAGGATGTAGCTGCTGCCCATTACCCAAGACGTCCTTTCACATCTCATGTCCTTACCAGACCGAGAGGCCAGTCAGCACTGTTTGGTATTCTACAAACAGAAGAAGAGGCTAAATATGTCAAATGCACTTTAGAAGCAAATTATCCACTGCAAATTATTCACAAGTTTTATTATTCTATAACTCATGCAGTGAATGAAGTTCATCCACTATCAATGAATTCTCTTAGTAGGATTAATTTAAAGATTTGTGGTTAAGCACTCAAATGACAAGCATCAGACTCTCAAAGAATGCTGGCTACTATTCAGTTCCCCAACATCAAGATTTTGCAGTCTTCTTTTTCCTTTCTTTTTCTGTGACGCATATTTTCCATCAAGTATTTATGCAAAAATGTAAAAGTTAAAAAGCATTTTGAAAGTAAGAACTGCTGGGTCCAAAACCCATGTGTGCTGATACACCCCCAAGTTACTCCATGGAGGTAGCACCTAGTCTCTCTGCTGAAAGTTATTGATATATGATGAAAGATATATATATATATATATGTATATATATATATATATATATATACATATATATATAGTTATAGGCAAATATCTATATTGCAACCCTAAAGTTGTAGGTAGACAATCACAATAGTCTTACTTATCAGTGGAGAGAGCATCAGTAATGGAAAACATGAAATGTGTGGCAAAAGCAGAGAACACACTAAATCAGCTTGGAAATACCTGCACACAGATAGTAAAAATGAGAAAGAGAAACTCTATATTCTGACTTAAAGGAAGGATCCAGAAAGCTGCTGTGAAATCTTAAGCATCACTTTGAATGAAATTGATAGAAGAATGGAGAAGGATGAACTCTGACCAAAGAAAGATGCTGAAGCTTAATGAAGAGTCATTTTGTCATCACACCTGGGGATTTGTCAGCTTCCTATATATTTACTAAGTAAGGGACTGAGCTACAGGTTTGGCACAGGGACACTAAAGTTCAATGTTTAGTTGTATTTAATTTATATAAGAGCTTTTAAAGGAAAGTTTTATTTAATTTACTTGTAATTGTTCCTCATTTTCTCTCTGATTTGGATCTGGTTTACCCATTGTGGTTTATAGATAAGAAATTATTGGTTTAGGCATGCTGTTGATGGGAAAGACATGGCTTCTTTTTTCATTTGCTCCTATCACCAGCAGCAAGCTTCTTGCCAACAATATTCCCACCTTTTGTTCAAGGATGTTTGGAGATACTTAAAAGATATTAACAGCCCTACAAGCAGGAGCAGAGGCCATGCATCAGGTACATGTCCCAAAGCATCATTCACTCTGCTCCCTTCTCTTTCTCAGCCAATGGTTGTTTCTATTTCTGCAACGAAGAAGAAATTTGGAAGACCTTTTACTAAAACATTTTACAGAACAGCCTTTGAGCAGTAGCTGGAGAGTTCTGAATTCCTGGAAGCTAGATCTCACATTACCTGGGTACCACACACACACTTTATGTATTACCCAGGCTTTATGTGGTGTTCATGATCCAGAACAGTCTTCAGGCAGGCATGCAGGTGTGAATCACTGAAATGAGCCTGGGCATGCTAAGTTTGCCAGATTTTCTCTTTGTCTAAATCTAAATCTGCACTCTCCAAAACCAGACAAGTGGAGAAAGTGGAGGAGCCTACCCTTAGTCAGAGGTACTTAATTTACAGTCATGTACCTTCAAAATGAATTACCCATTTGCACATATAGGTCGCTGTAGTCTCTTGTTTATAGCTCTAAATAAAAAGGAATTTTTACCCAGCAAGTTTAAGTGATGCTACAGCTTTGAAAACTGAGTGACACCATCAGAAAAAAATAGAAGGAAATAACATCTAAATAGTGAAATGACCCCCTTCCTTTCTTGTGAGAGAAGAGAGAGGGAAGTGAAGGTGTGAGTCATTTCCAGATTTAGTTCTGGAGCTCTCTGGGAGGTACTCAACTACAGCTAAAATGGCTGCTATTATAAAGTCCTGGATAGATGAGATGCATAGAAGATAAAGTGGTAACCAGAGTCTCCCCTGGAGCACTTTAACAACTCGGTTTGAATTCGTAAGCGGCCTGATTGTACATGTGCAAATACTTCCATATAAAGGTTAGGCACCCATTGTTATTGCAGCGTCTGTTAAAAAAAGATAGCCATATCGGTTGCTAGGAGATGGCAGACTTCTCCTGGAGAAAAATCATTCCTGATGAAAAAAAAAAAAATTATTTTACATAAAGACCCTCTTAAATATAAATATCTTTGACAGCAGCTATTACTACTCACTGAGTTTCTTCACAAATGAATAAATGGCAGAAAAATATATTATTTGAATACCATTATATCCTAAAGTGTTAAATAGATTTTTCTCCCACTTCTCCCCTCCCTTTTTTTGTTACACAGAAGTGATATTTACTTCCAGCTAAAATTGCTGCCTTCCTTTTTCTAAAGACCATTCAGTGAAAGAAACATTTGGAGAACTGAGCTCAAAAAATTGAACTCACTTGTCTTTCCTTCCACTGTAAAACCAGCTTTGATTAAAATGAACTGTACTGTAGGATAAACACTTTGTGGGGAAGGAACTTGATGCAAAATGATGAAAAAAAGCTATAGCAAGTCTTCACAAATGGATAGCTGGGAGAAAGCAGGTGGGAGGCTGTGCCACATGAAAGAAACTAACCATCCAATTTCATTTCAATAATGTTTGGAATTTTCTTCCTACTGAGGTGGCTGGAAGTACAGCTGCCCTATAGTTGTGTCCATGTGCCCAGCTTTTGGTGAAAATGACCTTAACAAATAAAACATGAAACAAGCTATATACTTGCTGTTTTAAACTTCTGTAGTCAATAAATGAAACAATATTCTTTCCTAATTTAGTGTGCTCAGATTGGCTATTGTGGACATGAGAACTCCCCAGCTGCAAAACACAAAGGCACGCTGCCTACACAATATGGGGATTCAGCAGCTGTGCCTTCCATTGACCAGAGCTGGGAGAAATGTAGATCAAATACCGACAATAAGAGATCGATGTTGTAAATATTAGCATGAGAAAGAGTGCACCAAACTCTGAGCGTGTGCTTCTTTTTTTGTGCTTGCAATAAAGTTTCTCTAGAATTTTGCATGCAGTGGGGCGTGTGTGCGCGTGCATGTGTGTGAACTGCTTCCAAATCAGGGAGCAGCATGTTTCCTTATACAAATATTGACAGGAATCCTTCAGTTTATTTGGAATTTTCCTGAGAAAGCTGCAACAATATGGTAATACCTCTTCGCTACTTTTCACACAGTTGTTTCAACTGTTGGCACCAGGAAATCCTTATTGTTTTAATCAATACCACTTGGAGTGATGACATGTTTCTTTTTTACTTTAAGTGACTGACACAGTGCATTTCCTTGCACAAAGTTCTCATGAGACACTTTTGTGCTGTGCTCAATATATCCAACAGAAAATATGTATTTGCCAGAAGGCTGAAAGAATGGGCTGCTATTTTTTCCTCTTACATTTTTCATCCTGATACTTTATGCTTCATTGCTGTACTTTCAAACTCACAAATGACCCCAAGAAAAGCAATGAGACTCCTGTCAATGGTTATAATGAAACATCTGAGTAATATCTGGAAGATCAGGATTTGTTCATGTAATGAAGTTTTGACTTTAACCTTGATGGTGCCTTCCTCCTCCATCTCCTTTCTACTGCTTACACTTGAACAAAAAACCTATACAATAATGCTTTAAATGCATTCTTTAATGCTTTCTATTAATTTCACAATTGATTAAAGTTATTAAGACAATTTGAATATAACGTGCACATACCCAACTAATAGATTATGATGCATGAAAGCAGCTCAGTAGTCTCTTTTCCTGTGCTAGAAACAGCAAGCAATACTCCATTTTGAGTAGTCAGAGAACAGGCAGGACCCTCATTCCCTGCTCCCACAGACCCTGAGCAGTGAAGGAATTCAACACCCGCAGCACAGTGTTTGGGATAAATAGAGAAAATGCACTTGTTTGCATATGTTCATCACCCAGCACAATGAATGAGTGTGCAAAATAAACATTTCTGACTTCAAACTTTTACAACTTAACACATGCCCCTTAAAGAGCTTAATTGCCGCAGCTGCACATCCACTGCTCTGCTGAAGCTTATGTGCTATGACATCCTTTCTGTTCTTTTTTTCCTGACTTGATCAAGCAAATTTGTAGCTTCCAAGCTTCACTCAGTTAAGTATTGCAAAGCAAACAGCATTTTGTGCTTTCTGAGTTTGTTTGGGTTCTTTTTTCCCATTTCTCCTCTCTTTCCATGACTGGGACTTCCTGTTTACCTCTCAAGGACCTTCAAATCATCCTTCAGTTGCAAACTTTTTTCTGAGTCATCCTGTACCACTCCAGACAGCAAAACAATTAGACATCTGCTTTAATGAAGGTGGGATTAAAGCCCAAATTTTATCTGTATCACAAGGCCCAAACTTCTGAGATGTTGAATTTTCCTCTCATGGATTCTTGAATGTGACTTCATGACGGTCCATATTTCTGTAGTTAAGGCACAAAAAGTGACAACCATCTCATTTCTCTGGTGAAAAATCAATGTGGGTAACTAAAGGAAGCGGCAGTAAAGCATATTCTGCTTTCTGACAAGATGCAGCTATGAGATGAAGAATACAAATGGTTGGATTGCCATTTCTTTAAACTCTGAACTAATTTCTTCGTTTCAAACAGAGCCAGTCTTACAAGAAGATCTATACCAGCAAGTTCAATGAGTTAAAAAGTAATTAGCAACATTTAGACCTTGCAGTAATACAACACATGAGTATAATTTTTCCATTCTTTTAAGTTATAAACTAGTCACTAGGTAAATTCCCAAAAATAGTTATATTTTAGAACCCTCATAATTAACCATCTTACTTGGGGCAAATGCAGGGACTTATTCCTTAAAACAAAGTTTAAGAGCAAATAGAAATCAGAGCTATTTTCCTGGGAATCCTTCCAAAAAAGAGAACTATGTGAGTGAAAAGTTATTATTGCAATGTTGTAAGATTAAATAGGACATTCTGAAAAAAGTTTACACATTGAAAAAAAAGTATGCATAGCACTTCTTATATTTGTAAGACTTAAATTCAACAACAGAAAGCTCAAAATAAAGGGGGAAAAATAAATATATCAAGAAACATGTCTACAGCCCTAAAGATTACCTTTATTTTTTTTTCCTAATGTACAAAAAATTTATTGTTGTTTCACATGCAGTAGCAGCTTTGGACAATGGCATTCTGACTGTAAAATGCTCTTGAAAGAGAACTTGGTGAGACTTGCCCTTGTTAAGCTTGAACAATTTTTTTTTTTCCTGAAACTCCTTGAAAAATAAAGGAAAGAAAAAACAACTCTAGACATGCAGGAAAATACCTGGTTTTGTGTTGCAGTCAGTCATGAGAATTAGGAAATATATTTTGAACTGTACTTCACTACAGACCATTTGACTATGCTAGACATTTGGCTCTTATGTCACTGGTGTTTAATGCTGATTCTATGACTAATAAATGCACAGAGTTGGGAAGGACACAGCTGGGTGCATGGCTGAGCACAGCACAAAATTTTCAAAGTGTTAGGGATGGTAAAATTACCTTTGACTTCAGTCTGCACAGTAGGGCATACTTCACTTAAACAACTGACTTGCAACACTTTTGACATTTATCCTGTCCACCTCTTTAAAAACACATCTAATTAGTTTAACTTGATCCAGACAACTTTTAAAAATTACAAAATAAACAAAATAAATCCCCTGATATTCCCATTTTGCTAGCAATAAGTAGAGAAAAGTCTGAGTTTAAATGCTAGCTTTGACCCCTGCTCCTCACAGAAAGTTAATGTGCAAAAAAAAAAAAAAAAAAAAAAAAAAGGGAGAGAATTCAGTATGTCTTTTATCAAAAGTCAATTCAAATCTCAATCTAAAGTTCAAACCTTCTCAAACCTTCTGCAGCATACATTATCATTAAGATGAAATATTTAGTGGCTCTGTATTCTGGTCATCTTTTGACAATAACCTACAATGTCTCAGAGGTGGCAGGTGCTGGAGAATTCAGTGAATTTTTAAAGAATATCTCTTTTTTCAGGAATGATGGTTGAAAACTGCTAATTTATATTAGCATGCCATCGATTAAATTACATCTTCCATTTTAAAAGTCCTGAACAACTCCTATAAGTATTAAAAATTTTAGCTGCTCTGAATCTTTTACACGCAGTTTATAAAACCTTGAAACATTGCTATTTAACAGCCATCTCCTTCTGTTGCCCCAGTGAATGGGTATAAGTCTTTGTCCTGTGGAAAATAGGAAGTCACATTTTTGGACTTCATGCAATGTTCTTTAGAGATAAGCTTTTCACAAATCATAGCTACTAATAATGTTTCGGGCTTCCCTGTGTGATAGGTGCAAGGTGAACACAAGGTTGGAGGAAAATTAAAGTAGAATTGCTTTAACAATTTTTTCAGATTAAAACCTCACTAACATTTAATATTTGAATTCAAGCAAATGGCAAATGTTTAAAAGTAAAGCTTTTGTGATTTTTAAATGAGCACTAACACAATATGAAAATTGCATTGCCAAACATCCCATTGCATTCACATGGATATACACAGAGATGATAGCTCACATTTTGGAAAGCATGTTCCAAGGAAAAAAGCTTTTAAGTATTTATTTTTGAGTGAAACTCTATTCACAGAATTAATTCGCACTACACATAGGGCAGAGCAAAATGTACCTCTCTTGGGGGTTTCAGAACAGCACTCCAAGCTCTCTGAGACTTTCGATATCTTCATCATAGATTGTATTACATTTCCATGAGTCTTTACTAATCAAAGGGAATTAGGCTGATCTTGTACCAAGGGGTAAGACCTCTGGGAGCTGGTACCACACTTCATGTCCACTGTTACCAGCCATGCTTACAAAGAGTGTCTACTCCATGAGTAGTCCCACTCCATCAGCAGGTTCAGCTGTGACAGCCAGCTGTAACTAGAGCATGTGACAATGCAGTCATAAATTGTACAATCATACAATCATCAAGGCTGGAAGAGACCTTTAAGATCATCATTAAGTCCAACCATCAACCCAGACTACCACTGCAGCCCCTAAACCACTAAACCATCCCCAGCATCAGACCCAGGCACCTCTTATGCACCTCCAGAGATGGTGACTCCACCATGTTCCTGGGCAACCTATTCCAATCCCTCACCACCCTAACAGTGAAAAAGATTTTTCCAATATCTAATCTGAATCTTCCCTGTCTCAGCTTAAGGCCATTTCCTCTAGTCCTCTCACTGCAGGCATGGTAGAAGACACAAGCACCCACCTCACCACAACCTCCTTTCAGGGAGCTGCAGAGTTGTGCCGCTGCAGGACAAAGCAAAGGGGAAGCCTCTTCCTCCGAGATGTGCAGCCCAGGTCTCTCTGGCAGTGAAGGAGAAGGTAATCTTGGACAGCTTTGTGAGATCTGATGAGCAGTAAGGGCTTGGGATGAGCATGACTCCGTTGTCTCTTTCTCTCCCTTGGTCTTTCTTGTCTTTGATGCCACAGAGAACAAAAAAGCAGCTGTTTTGTGCTTGCCTGAATGAAAAGTTCTGGGTAATACTTATACATACCACACCTGAGGGGATACCCGTACATTTTAAGAAACGATCATTTCTATAAATATTTCCGTCTCAGTATATGCAAAGCAAAACATTAACTGAAAAAGGTGGGAATGAAGCTGAAGTAAGCTTACAAAACCAGCTATATTAACAATGGAAAGCTTCTTTTTTTCTTTTAATTTCCTCTCCTCTGGCAATAGGATTCCAGAGAAACCAGCTTCATAGAAAATGAGCAAGTGAACAAGTGCCTAGTAACTAGACCCATGCTGGAAATAAGGACTTTCCAGATGTAATCTAATGCCTTTTTGAGACTGACTTCACAGAGGAAATGAACCCTTCAATTAATATTTGACTGATTTTGTTTCCTTGTCTTCAGTGATTTTTTTTTAAGTCTGAGAGAGTAAAATCCAGATTGTTGTGACAATTGTGAAAACAAGTTAGTCAGCATTTATAAATCACTTGAAAGAAAAATTGGTATTGCTGATAATTATGAAATTGGATGGAATCAGCAAAACATGTTGCATTGAAAACCAGTTGTTTTCTGCTTTTTTCATCTCAAAGTTAGAAACGCAGAACTGCAGTAATCTATTCTTGGTGATGTGGTGGTGAAGGCTCCAGTACTCTAATTAAGGCTGTTGGAACTCATACTCCTATCTCAGTGCTGACATAATTTTGCCTTTCCAGTTTTGCAGGACTGCGAAGACAACTAATCATTTGCACAAAATATCAAAAGTCTGAAAACTTTAGTAAGTTTGCCCTTAGTTTACAGCCACCTCAACTATGCAAGAAATAACTGTGTGCTTTGATCAGGTTTACAAATACAGCAGATGACTCCTGGAGCCTTAAAAGTATAATTCACACCTCAGTTAACCCTTATCTCCTAGGAAAAATGGCACTTGACTGTGTGTGGAATTGAAAGTAGAAAATTACTGGGGAAGGTAGACCTCAGGGATCTGCTTCCCCTGCAGCCAGGCAGCCACACCTGCACAAACACATGTACACATACAACCTATGCCTCTCACAGCATAGCTGTGCTTTCCCTCCATTTTGTTTATATTTTATTCTATTATCTTACTTTATTTTACTTTTATAGTTAACCCGAGGCTTGCATGAACAAAATTACAATAGTTCTTTCTTAGCTGCATGATGAATAAAGGCCACTGTTTGTTCTTGAATTACAAAACATTGGTACTGAAATATGTAAGAATAAACACTGGAAAGAAAGGCTAAGTTTTTGGTTTTAAACATCTGTTTTAAAGTGATATGAGGGAGTGAAATTAAATTTAATAATCTCTCTTCCTTCCTCTGCTTTTGAAATCATAAGACAATGTAGTAGGACATGTGTTTCATATCTAGTGTGGTATTTTCAGATGTAGACAATTCATTATCCGTGGTTCTCCTTTTCTGCATAAACCATGATTTTTCTAACTACAAAATTGTCTGCTAAATTGTCCCCAGGTTACACAACATAAAACAGCATTTATGTATAATAAGGCATTACCTCCACCTGCTATAGACAGTGTTTATTCTGCACATTTTGTTTTCCCTGTTGGATTGTAGCCAGTGAACTCAATAGTTTGTTGGAAAGCAACGGATCTTACATGTCAAATTGTCTGATTTATTTTACATAAGTTTAATCATCTGTCAGCCTTTTTTCAAAGGAATAGAAGGGAAGTTATTCCATGCTTTTTAAGAGATATTTCTCCAGTGAGGTTTTTCCATGCTTTTTAATGGATATTTCTCCAGTGAAAAACTTATTTTTAATATCTTTGCCATATTCTAACTCACACATGTGTGTGTTTAAATCAGGCCACAGGGTGTGAGCTGATTTAGGTACTGAGCTAGAGGACTTCTGCACTCACATTAATCACACACTTGAAAATACTCATCAGTTGTGCCAACCACCTGCTCATTCTGATTTATACAATGAATTATACTTATGCCCATTTTTATGCCTACAGCTGTATGCTTCAGGGCATCACACCTCCTTGGACCAGTGGATCAGCCTAATCAAGAGAAATTTATCACAGAGAAGCTAAATCTTTTGACTGACTGTCCATTTGGATCAGTCAGTTGAGAATAAAGCAGTAAGTGACATAACATTTTTTTTGTTATGTTCTCTTCTGTGCAGGACAGAACTGTGCTTAATTAGGCATTTAAGAGCGACTTCACTTCTGTAGTTCTTACCACACATTATTTTCAAGCAGCTCAATGATCTGAAACACCAATTAGTTTCAATTCACACCTATTATCCTCCTTTAGTGCACTATTAATTCAAAGTCCAAATTTCCATCCGTGTCAAAAAGTGGTAATTTTCTCTTTTTGTAAGTGTTTCCTCTGAAGTTCTGAAACATATAGTGCCAAATGCCATTACTTAGAACTTCACACGGAGGCCTAATACCACTTGCCAAGTTTCCAGTTTTCATGTTTTTAGGCCCAGCATATTCTCTTGCCGTCTCTCCATTGATGAACACATTGTTTCAACTCCCTAGAAACATTCTCTCTTCAAAATTTTTCTTTCTAAACCAGTTATAGATTTTTACAGGACACCCGTGGTATCACCAAAGACTACTCAGATGACTGCAGGCTTACAAAGCACTGCAAAAAAAATATGTAATATATGTTAGAAAGGTTGAAACATAAGGTCTTCATCCTTTTCACATATCACACCCCATTCTGCAGTAACATCAGAAAAACAGCCAATGCTTAATATGAAAAAAACTCCAGACGCTTTCAGGTAAGAATGTCTAAAATAGAAAAATCTCCATTATTTACCAGTCAATTTTCAGATCACTCATTTTCACCAGGCCATAGTCCAAAGAGACGAAAATCCTTAGCCAGGTTTTTACCATATACGATTACAAGCCTGTACAATCAGTGATTCCTACAGCTCTAGCTAATAGTAATCCCTTATTTGTTCCAAATATTTCTATTTACATAGCAGGCGAAAGAAATGGGGGCAATAACTTATTGCGTAAATATGGCTTTTGTTTGAATGTCTTTAATGCAACTTAATTCAGGTCATGCTTAGAAGAAGAATCAGAAGAATGACCAAGTATCAAAATAAGCACTTAAAAATGCATTTGTTACTTTAGCTTTTCTTTAGAAAACTATTGCTCAGAAATGCTGATGACTGATTATATTAATTGTCCTTCTTAACTTTTTTAATAATAATCCTGAAATTGTTCAGCTGCTCCTTAGCTTTTTTCCTTAGCTTACTTTGAATTTTGGGAGAAATATAAGAGGTGGGATTACATTTCCAATCTCCTGCTTATGAGCTGGCAGTACAGGATTATCCATCACTATGCGATAACTTTCCTTCCACATAGAAAGTTACTTACCTGTGCACCTGCTGATGTTTCAGGCATGCTGTCTAAACAAATTAGCATGTTTCACAAACTGCTTCCAGCTACTACAAACTAAAATATCAGTCACAAATTAGTCTTTTCAGCTAAGCTGCCAATGTTGCTCAAAATCTGTTGGAGTGCTTTGTCAGTCCAGCCTACCATCAAATATCTGTACATTTCACATCTATCTGACTAATTTTACGTGTGATCCTCTTAATTATGGTGGTAGATTGCATAAAAATTTATTGTGTTTGTAAGTAAGAAAACAAAATGAAAACTTTTTTTCCCCAAAAGCTGGAGATACAGATCTACACTTCTTGATTCGATTTTCAGAAAAATATTATGTAAATGGAAATGGTTTGGATGGAAATCTGGAATTACCTCTGATATGAACTATGGGCATGTCTTATTTCAGCACGAATGTAAATCTCAGTTTATATGTATGCACAGTATATGCTACTGCCAAAAAAAAAAAATCTCCAAGCTCAATTTTGTATGTGTCCTGCACACTTCCAGTCAAATGTACATATGAAAACCACTCAAAGAAAAAAATTAAGTTTCCCTCATATCAGCAGCTAAGAGATCTAGCATATGTACAAGGGTCAAAATTTGCAGCTAGCTGTATTAGAGACACAAGTAACCACAATGCCAGACAAAATGTAAAAACCAGACTAGAATGCATCCAAAAGGGTCTATTCAATTGAGACCATTTTTATTTAGATTCATAGAACCACCTTCTCACACTCAAAATGAACAGGCTAGACAGCACAGAGCACCAGCAAAGCATTCAAGTCCCAAAAAACTGTTAAACAAAACAGTCCCTCTCCGTATGTAAATTTACACAGACCCTCCACAGCATTTGAAGACATCATAACAAAGCAAGGACAAATGTCATCCACAAATGTAATTAATAACCATCATATTTGTCTAAAGATGGTGAACAAGGATTAACAAAAAACCAGGCAAATCACAACTATATATCATAATTATTTCTCCAAACCAACAAGGAATGTAACTGCACTTTCTTTGCCAAGGGTTAATTCTGGATAGCTCAATAGCACATTTTCTAGAGATTTTTGTTCCAGATTGCAGTTAAATCTGGCCAGGGATTCAGACTCTTCAAATTGAGGATGTTCAACCTCTAAACAATCACAAATGCTCAGCTTTTCATTTACAGTCCCTATCAAATATAGAAACATCTTTCAAATGTTTAGTTTTTACACAGATTTCAGTACTCTTCAAACTTATTTTAAACCATTTCATTGCTATCCTTCCTGCCTGTTAAACACATCAAGTGCTTCAGTGCCAGCTGGTGTCAGAAAAGAAAGTCTAAAAACAAAAACCATACTGCTGGCTGTCTTCTACCCTTGCTGGCACCCACTGCTTGAAGAGAGATTATAACACTACTTGTAGCTCTTCCAGCTTTCCACAGACACCAGAATTTTATAGTGGGAGAGGCAATTAACAATACTGCTGTCCTGCAAGGGGCATTTTCTGAGTTCCTTTCCTTAGTTCCTTTATGACCTTCTATTTTGACCCCCTTTTGTTTGCAAAACAGCTTTCTAAAAAAGAAAAGAAAAAAAAAAAAACATACAACAGAGAGAAATGCAATGTAACTCTTATTTTTTAAACTCTATTCTGGTGTAACCAGTGAACAGAGGTAAAAAATGCCTTTGTATTGTGTGTATTCAAAACTTTCAGGAGATTTGTGCATTCAATCCAGTAATGTCTCCACCTTCCCTTTCAGCTCCCCCACACCATTCCCTCACAAAAAAGAGGCTTCAACCACCTTATTTCCCTCTGTGCTCACCATAAGCATTGGCAGAGATGCTAAAGTACACCACCACACCAGATGAGACAAAGCCATACAGATCCATGTGTTCAGGAGTACAATAACATTGAAATAGAAAGGGAGATTATATAAATCTTTTCAGTCTAACATGCTTGGGTTATGCCCTACTTTGGCATTTAGTTAAAAAGATATTTAGGAGATGTCTCATTTACGCCATTCATTGATCCTGGGTTTTTTTGCAAAATCATAATTTGTTACAGTCAGTGTGATAATTTTCCTACAAGCAGGAAAGTTTTGTACATAGAAACATTTTGAAAACACTCAGATTTGCAGTTCTTTTGGCTTTAATTGGATCCATGTTGTGGAGCACCTTTAAGTGAAGACTACATTTTCAAATAAACTCCTACAGGTCCAAACTGTTATGCAGTAATTGTAGGAAGTGTTAATAAAGCAATTGCTTAATATTTTCAGTAATTATTTTCATGAGATAATTTATTATTTAAAATCATATAAAAATTAGATGGCAAGTGCATACTCTCTCACCATTAGAGAGTGCAGCTCTCTCACCCTTAGAAATTTTAAAAATACCTGCAATGCTAGTCTGATTAGAAGAACAAAGTCTAATCCAGTCAATGTTAATCAAGTTTGTGTAAAAATATCAACATATTAGAAATTACAGTGTGTCTCCTAATTTTACCTCCTAGTAATAAAATTGAATGATCTGCATATAACGTAGTCATTTTTTTTAATATAAGTAATGTGCACTTTTCTTCCAATAAAATGTTTTCTATCATGATTAAAATACTTTCATCCCTATTGCTGTTACTTGTCAAAGACTTATGGGATCATTAAGGTTGGAAAAGATCTCCCAGATAATCTGGGCCAACCTTTGACTGAACACCTCCATGACAATGAAACCACAGCACAAACAGCCATGTCCTGCTGTTTCTTGTAAAACAATACCTTACATTTTTTACCAAATGCACTGAAATAAGTGTATAAATAAACTGGTAAAAGTAGCTGCAACTGAATAGAAACATCACTTCATATAACTCTGGTTTTCATGACTACACTTTTATGAGACCCAAAAGCCTTTTTTACCTATAAATAGATATTTCAAATGAAAAATTCAACCCAAAACATTATTAAAAGTTTAAATCCACTGTCTTTGGTTATTATTCATTGCTGGAACAAAAAGAAACAATAGTAAAAACTTCCATTGGCTATGCCCATTTTGGTAGACAGTTTATGAACCAAATTAATAACCACTTTGCAAGCATAACTTTTGAACTTGCAAAATAATAGACATTTTGGCACTGTTGTAGATATTCTGATAGAATTGCATTTGCTTCCAATTTCCAAATTTCTAGATAAAGCAGAATAAATCTTATGGCTCAGTTCCACCTAAAGACAGCTAATTCTAAAGAAACTATCCAAATCAGGAGAGAAAGTATAATTGTCTTATGGACATACTTCAGCCAGACTAACTTACCTCTCAGAGAGAAACCTGTTCCAATATTTCTACAGTACAATTTTCTGCACTTTGTTGACAAAGCTAAGAACGAGGACCATGGGAGGATGCAGGCATCTGAGGCAAAAGATAGGCCAATGCAAAGGCCTGTATACAAAAATACCAGTTTCATATTGGAGGTGCTTACCAACAGCCCAGCAACAGGTAATAGAGAATAAAGGTTTTTAAATATATCACTGAACTCCCTGTTTTCCAGTTCACAGTTCTGTAAACCCCCTGCAAAGCCATGCCTTCTACTCTCAGTGGCTATGTTTAAACAACCAAATTGAGAATTCCCAAGCACCACAGCCCACTTACATTTGCCAAAGTGATCTTTCCTATAGATGACAATTCTCCCTCTTCCATCCTTTTCCTTTTTCTCATTGCCAGTGATGGAAACCCTATGGCATAACCACAGTCATATTCCTAAGGAACTTTAATCTCCCTGCACATTGTATAGAAATATGAGGTTTATCTGCAAGTGGTTATATTATATATATATATATAGTTTTATATATATATATATATATATAGTTGCAGCCAATTCCACAATCCTATTGCAACTAAAAGAAACAATATAAATGTGCCACACTCTATAAAAATAATCAGCCAGAATGCCAATCTCAATCTGGTCTAGTAAACAAAGATTAGAGTGCCTATTTCTGAGCCAGTTAAAATAAAGCAAAGGGGCACTCTACAGTTACAGAATAAGATAACACCAGCAAATACAATTCAGGAGTTTAAACTCAAACTGGTTTAGATAAAACTCAAACTAAACTTAAATCCAATTTAGTTTCCAAAACCATTATTAGTAAGTGTAGAAATTTAAAAATAAATATTTTACATTAACAGACCAAGAATGCTCAATAACATCTCAACTGAAGTGACACTGTCAAACTTTTGTGTGGTGTCAAAGTACAAAGCTAAGACATTCCAAACCAGGAATGATGTACTGATTCCCGCTCCCTCCTCCCCCTTTTCATGTAACCCTTTCAACACTTAAAAAATGAAAACACATCTTATTGCAATAGTTGCTGATGGTTACTTATATTTGCTTTTTCTAAAAATATCCAACTTTGACAGAATAACTTGGACACCATGACAGATGCTGATGTATTTTGAACTAATCTTAAGGAAAACAAAGATATTTCATCCCAAAATATTCAAGTAACTTACAAATATGATTCATAGGTGATTAATTATGGCCTTGATATAACTTGCCATACCAATAAAAACAGTAACTCAAGACTTCAAACCTTTTTGAAACTGGTCCAAAAACAATGAAACTTTTTGAAAGAGATGTCCAAACCCAAAAGCATTAATCTTCAAAAGTATTATACAGTTTTAATATAAAACCTGTACATGTACTCAAATTCAGGTTGATACTTAGCAAAATCATTTTTATAACAGTAAATACCTGTAATAGTTCCAAATTGACTATTTCTTACAACCCTCACTTAGAAATCTTATTATTCCAGGATTTGCAATTGCTGTTTCGTGAGGATGGAGAAAATTTCTCTCTTCTATCCTGTTTATTATTTTTCATTGGTTTTAAATGTTAAGATTCCTCTTTTGCAAAGGATTTTAGGTAAACTTCTAGAAAATTATATCTAATTTTATGATTAACTCCAAAGTTTCAGCTTTTCAGAGACTGTTCATGTATAGACTATATGCAAAAATAACATAACCCAGACAGATTTAAAAACAAAACAAAGCCACTCAACTTCTGTGAACCAGACTAATGACATAGGTCTGTGATGTTTTTGTCCCTGTTTCTAGGCACTCTCTGGTGCCAAAAAGAATACAGTTTATGCCAGTCTTCATCTGACCATGGGAAAGAAACAGCCAAAGATATATAGCCAGAACTGTTTACGAGATAAACAAAAAGTTTACTGCTTCCCACATACTAGGGAAACAGTTGGATTACACATCAGCATCTGGTTGCTCCAGACAATACTACCAGGAAGTTAATGAAATTGGAACAAGGAAATTACTATGACTCGGCACTCCATAAAAAAGTGTAATTTATCATCAGTAAAAAAACAATGGGAGCTTTGCTGATAAATTAACAAAAGAAAATAAAAAGGCAGTATTGCTAACATATCCTTTTTTCTGGATATGTTAGTTCTGTTCCAAAAGCTGATGTCACCTAATATTAGAAAAACGGCAACCTTGTTCTGATGAGAATTGGTGACCTTTTTGGGTTACAAGTAAGATGTTTATCTGAAGTTTCAAGATATTAATGACATGATAATCAAATGAAAACTCTCTTTGTTCTATTGTAAAGGGGTTTGATTCCAGCAAGACGAGGAAACCAGAACAAATTCAGCATTTAGGAAAGTTTACTCCTCCAACTATAGGCAAAATAAGTTTTCCAATTAAAAGACTCATTTCCCAGGAATTAAACTTGAGCTGGCAGTTTGGTCACCTGACAGGAAAAATATTCTGAAACTGGCATTTCATTGCCTGAAACTTCTCAACTTTAGTTTTTCAGTCTTTACTCAATCTACATTGTTTGTGGAGTACTACAAAACACCTTGTATGAAAATTACTAAGAAATAATTTCCTTCAGAGCCAGAAAATTTCTCTTTCGGGAATGTACTTTTCATTCTCTTTGGCCATTTCCACAGCAGATTTATTCCTGAATAAGATCTCAGTTATGGCACTAAAATGGAGAAGACTATTTCTACTTCAGGCTCTTAAGAGTGTCTTCAGATCACTGTGGGCAGAGCACACCTAGGTCAGGTACACCCTGAGGGACAGCACTTATTCACTAACTTTGGCCCAGAAAATTTTTCTCAGGCTGGCCCATCCCCTCTCCTGCATCTGCGTGCCAGCAACCTGGCATACCCATGGCCTACACAAAATTCCCTGTCTGACTTACATCAGCAGCTGGCAGCACTTCTCAACAAAAGGAGGAAACTTTGGCCCTGGACTGGGTTCCTCACTCATAAGGCATATTTATTCACATGCCAACACAGGAGCAGGCAGCAAGAAGTCACCCTACAGGCTCAGTCTTCTCTCATTAGCAAATTCATCTTTTCTAAAGACAGCTTGAAGAGGATGGTGTGCCTTCTCTACTGATTTCTCATGCACGGACCTAAGAACACAAGTGCTCCATACCAGGTCAAAACCCTCCTTTGGATCAGCATGAGCAGATAACAGCAGCAGGCAGATACACAGCTCTTTAGTCTGGAGGGAATAAAGGATAGCACCGCACGAACGCATGCTGGGGGCAGAAAATTGAGTTAATGGTGAAGAATCCCAGTTCTCTAAAAGCTTCTATTAGAAGACAAGTATAAAATGAAACGTTACCCCCTTCAACTTAATAATAATAATAATAATTTAAAATCCTGTTGTCTTTGTTTGGTTGGGGTTTTTTTTGAGCAAATACATTGCTCCCCCAATTCTTGTAACTGCTGAGGAACAGGTGTTCACTGCCAGCCCCCAAACTACATCTTCATGTAGTTATCTTGAAAACCTGTAGCAGTAGACAGGATAGTCTCTTCCTCTAAGCAACCTCTACTCTAAAATAATGCCCACCTAGAGTCAGGCCTGTGTTTGTTTGCACTACACCAGATTAGGAAAGTCTGGCAATGTTACAAAATGCCTCTTCTTAAAAGACCCTCCCAAGATATTCTGCAAATTAAAGGTATTGTAGCACCTACAGTCCTTGGTTCCAAGCAGTACAGAACTGCACTAAAGACTCAACACGTGTCCCTTGCGGCTGACCTTCAAATCAAGATGAATGAGGCCTCTTTTCCTGATTATCCAAGTGCCCAAAGTAAGTGATTTCACTCCACAAAGGAAGTTCCAGTGGGAAAATGGCACCCTCAAAGATGCAGACTTATAGTTGGCCTCTACTTACATTCAGCATGTGTTCACCAAAACTGAGCCCAGGGGCTCTTGGGAGAAGGTGGGCTGTGGGGAAGTTTGTTTCAGAGAGATGGCATAGTTTGTCAGAGCTCTTTTTTCAGACAGTTGTCAGTATAGAAAGTCAGCTGTCATCAGATCCTTTTGTAAGCCAATGCATTTTACTAATCTGGCAGAAAAATACAGCAGAAGAAAACCTGACTAGTTTCCTGCCAGACTAGTAAGACAAATTTGTCTTACTGCAAAAGCTGACACAGGGGAAGGGGTGGAACCATATGGCTAGAAATTGGAGCAGGGGTACAAATGAATATGGGGAAAAGATTACCCAGTTTTCTTGGCAGCAACTACATCGGCCACTTACCCACAGTCTGGATACTCACCCAGTTCACAGCACAAGATGGTAAGAGCTTTAGAGAATGTGCAGTTGACAAATGGCAAAGGGCAGGAAGAGGCAGCAGCATTTCAATGAGACCCTAAGGTTCAGGGACTTGGCCCCGGCTCCCCTCAAGTCAGTGGAACAACTACAATCTTCTCCATCTGGCTAGGCTTACTATTTGTCTGTCCCATCAAAAACCCACTGCAGTGTTTCCAAAACAATAGCCACTCAGAAGAGTACTCATATATTGGATAAAATTTGTTGCTTTATCTGCAACTGCAGATAAAGGAAAAAAAAAAACCAAAACACAGTAGGATAGAAGTGCCTCTAGCATTTGAAGCTACAGTGCTCAAGAAATATATTGCCTTGTTATGAAAAATACTGCTTATTGGCAAACTTTTACCAACATTTTGTCACTCCATAAAATTAGTACACTGTGACTGTTCCCACTAAAACGGCAAAAATTTCCACTGTATAAAAGGCACTGTATAAGTCATTACACGATTTAAGCCACAGATATGAAACTCTACAGCCTGGAAAATACAAACAGTAGCATTGTAACAACCCAGGAACTGTACTAAAAGTTAAACAATGCCTTTGGACATTAAAGATAAGACATAGAATAGGCTAACAAACTACACAGCTGATGAAAACAGTAATGAATTGAAGACTTGAACAAAAAACATGAAAAGGAAGAACATCTGCAATACTTAAACACTGGAGGAAACAAAGGACAAATATTCCTGTTTCTTTAGCTGCAATCTATATCCCCACAACAGTTAAGTTAAAATTGAATGTATCTAGGAGGTAGTACAGCCCAGCAGGAGAAGTGTACACAAGCCAAGGATAACCATATGCAATTTTATAACCCCATAGGCAAAACACTAATTCTATAGCTATTTGAAAAAGAGCAGACCAGTTGGAGACTCATAATTTTTCAGAGAGAAATATGAAGTATCCTTATTACTGAGAATACTTTGCTAACAACTCAGTCGTTACACACATTCACACACACATTCTAAGCAGGAAGGACCACACTATTTAGTTGACTGATTTCATGCATAAATTATGAAAGTTTCTTAACAGCTATATTTTCAGTAAATTCCTAATTTCAGGAAACCATCAAGAAGGTCATCCATACTTTAAACCCTTCAAGGGATGGAAGTATACTGCTAAATAAAGGTGAGCTAGCAGGGAGGCCAGGCATTAGACCTGACTTGCTGCTTAACTGTTATTCCAGTCTCTGGCTCTCTTTAGGGATGCTGCAACTAGTCATGTCCAGTACCATACTCCAAAATCCATAAATAATGCCAGCTTATTGCAACGACCGCTCCCAAAACCAAAATAGGGTCAGAAAAGCTGAGAAAGGCATGTCAGAATTCCAGTAAATTCCTTTTGCCATCAAAACCAAAGAAATATTAATACAGCAAACATTATTTCGAAATGACAATTTTGTACAGTAGCTTTTAGTCAAATTTGAAGATCCTGAGTCAAAATAACACAAAGAGGAAAAGCTTCTGATTTGAAGACAATTTGATAATGGGCAATTAGGTACTGAAGGTAGGTAGGAAGTAGGTATTGAAGAGTTTCTAAAGAAAGTGCTGCTGAATGTTGCATACCACATAAAATCATCTTAAATCCTGACGAAAACCACAGGACACATATTCTCCCTATTAACGCAAAAGAAACAGACTAAAATTAAAAGAAGCACCAAGCCTCGTAATGATACTGTTATGTTCTTTTTGTGAGACATTTAAAAAGGACATAGAGAAAGGTAGGGCTGTGATCAAATGAATTATTAATGGTAGGCAGAGCCCAAATACTAGAGAGATTGAAACAGATATTAAACAGATTAAAATAAAGCTGGCCTACACTTGTACTGCTGGCTAAGGAAGGCTCCGCAATATATATTTATATACAGATGATGTTAAAGTAATGTAAAGCTTAGAGAAGGATGTTGCAAGTCCACCATCTCTGTCTTGAATATTGCACACTCTAAAGCCTAAGATAAGGGTTGGAAAGTCTAAGACTCCAATTCCCGAGTCAGTTCATTTGGCTAACACAGGATTAATACAGGGCACTGTTTGCTGATCACCATAATGAAATTGCTCCACATGGGATGCCGAGCCAAGGTAATTAATAAACTTAAGAATTTCTGGACCATGAATCCTAGTGAGACATTTGACTCATGAACACTTTTTTTCTAAAAAGGTTTTAATGGAATGCAGATTTAGATGCGTCTACATATTGTATAAAAGACCAGTGCACTCAGGTAGATTATTAATCTGTAATTAGATCAATAAGGCTAAACAGACAGATAAACCAGGAATGTTGTTATATGTCCTGTATTACTAAACCAAGCCATTGCATTTTTATCTTTATTAAATTAAAGGATTACTGCTATAGAAAGCATGCAGATAATGGAACAGGGAAAAAAGATCACTTTCCCTGATAATGATGTGAAAGTCTTTGTTAAGGATTTGTAAAAGGTCTGACTATGTTTCTGAAGGCTTAAGGAATTGCTCAGGATTGTTGTAGTACAACATGAAGTACGCTAAAACTGAAAAAAAAACAAAAAAAAAAAAGGACAAGCAGCAGCCTAATTTGTTCAGTGCCATTAGAAGGGAATGAAGTAAAGAAAAAAATCAAACCAAAAAAACACTTAGAGATTTGTCATTCTCTTTCGATCACTCTATTAATGCTGAGCTTTTGACCAATAAAGTATTTTGTGATCTGATAAAACAATATTTGGTCTTACATAAAAATGTGAACTGTTTTAGGTAGACATGTGGATATGTGAGGGTGAAAAAAAATGTTTATATCTATTTACCAAATTTCACTCAGACTTTTGCATATCTGAACATGTATAGACTTAAAAGTGCTTCAAATGATGCATCACTACCAAATATTTCAAGTTAGGAAAAGGATACAAAAAATTGCAGCATCACCAAACCTAGTTCAGATGGAAAAAACAAAAAAAAAAAAAACCATATGGGTTTAGATTCATAACATTTTACAGCTTGCTATCTCTCCAACTCTGTGCAAAACAAGCAGTTCTTGTGAAATCTCTATTAATATTTTCACATATTTATCATGTAGACTGAATCTTTTTCCACAGTCAGCAACCATTCTATAAACTCTGCAATTAACTGGGAAACATTTTCCCTCAATGGGAAAAGATAATTAATTGAGTAGAATTTTCCCTCCAAATTTAGAACCTCAGATGCACAGTAGTTTCCCTGTTTACTTGTACGGAATGGAAAAATTACCTGACAGCACTTCTCCCCAAGAAAACAAGACTGTAACTAAAATTTGGAAGAAAAAAATGTTGCACCACACAATTGTTCTTTGTGGCCTAAAACATTTTATTTGTAATGTGGCCTACAAGAAAAGTGTGAGAAGCAGTATCTCTGAAATACAGTGATGAGAACTGCACCTCCTGGGTGCAGGTAACAGCAACCTGCTTTGTACAAAAGGCACAGAAGACTATAAGGAGTCACAAATTATATATTATTACATCCCTAAATGTAAATGAATTACATAATTACTTTTACATTTGTAGTAAGATAGATTTCATCTTCAGAACATAATGTGTTTGTTAATGTAACAAACCTCAAAGTCCTCTGCAGTAAATGCTTTTATGTATAGCAAGAAAGAAATATGAGATACTACAAATGGCAGCCTGAATGCTACTTTAGTACCAGGGATAATTTAGTGGTCTCCCTCTGATTCAGTTGTTGTTTAGGTCAGCGGAAGTTGTGAATCCCTTAAATGAGAACCGTGATCAAATGAAGTATAATTTTCTAATCAAAGCTAAGTTGTTGCAAAGCTATATTTTATGCACTAATTCCATCCAGCAGTTAAAACTCGGGTCCCTGAACAATAAAAAACATTTTGCTGAGCACAGTCCTTCCAGCTCCTAAGCTGCTCCTTCCCCCACTGTCTTCTATGTAACCAGGGGAATACAAAAGAGACCAATCAAACAAGATTTTTGTTTACCTTTCACTGGGAGATAGAAAGTGGCGAGCCTGCATATCCTCCTTTGTCCACAGAGGACATACATTAGATTTTGTTTGATACACATTTTTAAAGTTCCTTTTAAGTTTTCACTTCTTAGAGAATGGTTGTGTTGCTATAGTTTTTGGCCCCTTGCTAACAGCAGCTTTTTCCCCCTCACCAGAATTTGAAGCTTTTGATCTCTTTTATCTGCTGCTTGCTCATAGCCTAAGAATTGCATCTGTGGCAAAGCTTGTTCTCTTAAGAGTCCATTGACTTATTGCTAGAAAACAAGGAAATAGCTTTCTTTTCACTCAAGTCCCTGTTGAGATAATACATTCTAAGGAACACAGTCTGTGTGGAGTAATCAGAGCTATTGTTCATCAGTGTTTGAAATGCTACTGGGGAGATGTGGGGGGAAGGTGGAAATCCAACAGGGCTTCTGACGAAGAAAAATATAGAGATGGCAACCCAAATAAGGCTTTTCTTAAATATCACACATCAGGCTATGCTGCAACTTGGACAATAGCTTACACTGAACATAAACAGAACAAAAAAGCTAATAAATACATATATTTTATTTCATTTCTGTGCCACAGGGAAGGCAAGGCACTCATCTTTCCAATTCAGAACAAAACACAGTTCAGAAGATCATCTCGTTGTAAGACTGGACCATGTTTTCAGGCTGATTTTCTAAACACTGGTGACTCTCCATAGCATCCCTACCAAGAAAAGAAAAAGCAGAGCTGGCCTCCACTGTACTACTATGCCCAGAGTTCACTGGCAGAGCACATTTCACAGCAGCTTGGCCAGAGGGCTGACATTTCCCACCCTCAGCTGGAAAAGTTCTTTACTTCCATATCACATTGTTGTACGCTGCAAACCAAGCAGCTGGACACCTATCACCAGTGAAGAAATGGTATTGCTCCAAATGGTCAAGACTGAACACCTTCCTACAAAAAATCCAGGTGCAAAATGCTCTAAATGTGACCTACTGGCTCCCAGTCAGGCCCTCAATGTACAAGCTCTGTGATGGTATGAAATTCTTCTGATACTGCCAGCCTACTGCACCACGATAGTGGAACTATGGTCATGCAGCTCCTTATTCTGCAGCTTTCTCCTAAGGAAAGGGTTTTCCCAGAACAATTTCTTTATTTCCACTCAATAAGAGAGAAAAAGTGGGTTGAAACTATATTTATACAGTTTCTCAGCTGTGATGTTTGCTCCTTGCAACTGCAAATTTTATTTTTAAAAATCTTTGAGTAAAATTACACTCTACAAAAGCAGGCTATCATTATTTTAAGAGGGTCTTTTTTTTCTTAACTTCCTTTTCACTTGTATACAGTGCTGTAGAGACTGTACAAACGCCTAATGGGAATAAATTTTTATATATCACAGCTAAATTCTTAATTTAATCCATTACCATGTAAAGGAGCCCACACACTCATGTCTTAATTATGAAGAGTGGAAACTGTGTGTGTGCATGTTTATATTTAATACCTCATTTTTTTATTTTCTGCAAGCAAGTTCATTTTATCCAGAGGAACAGCAAATTTCAACCCTGGAAGTTGAGAAACCCTCTGCAAAATTCTGACAACGCAACCTCTACATTCTAGAAAATTAAATATTACAGGATAAAAATAATTAATTTTATTTGTTTCTGAGTTTGGCAAAATAAATATGGCAATGATTTTTGGCAAAAATATTATACTTAATATGAAAGCATATTAAGTCATTAATTTCATGTTCTACATACAGTGGCAAAAGTGAATAAAGATTTAAAAGTTAGGAGAGCAAGAAAGACAACCACAGCAATGCTAAACAAAAAAAATCAGCAATCTTGCCATCTTCAGAAAAAAATAAAAATTAGTGTAGCATGACCACTACCAAATGAGTTCTTCACATTTTACATAAAGAACTGTAAAAACAGATAACAAAAGGTGCTTCTGGTCTTCTATTCCCTCCCTGTTTCTCGTCAAAAGCCATTTTTCTACCTAAGGAAACTATACAAAGAATAATCATTTGGCCCAGGTTTTTTTGTTTGTTTTTTTACAAACACGTGATGTTAATTGCCTTTATTTCATTTGCCAACTCTCTTTTCATCGCTCAAGACATCAAGCACTAATGTTATTGGTGAAAAAAAATTAAGAAAAAAATGGCAGAGACATATAACATTTGAACTCAGATTGCCCTTTCCCCTTGTAATTTCCACAGGACAAAATTTATTAAGTCATGCATGAAAATTTTCTTACAAAGATTTGCCTCTGGAGATACATAATTTTGAGGAAAATTCCTCAGAGCAGGCCCATATCTGCTTGAATTTTGGTGTTTCCTTCAAGTGAAGCCATGCCACACACATTCCCACACTGGAGGGTTGTAACTCCAGTATCCACCAAAGAAATCAATGACTGTAGTAAATATATTTTTTAAGAGTTTTTATAGAGGTGTATAGAAAGAAAGAAAGAGAAAACAATTTCTATTTCTGTTCTTTGCTTTTTTTTATGTGGAATGTGTTTAGAGAATTGTTTAACTGGGGTGATTGCTTGATTAGATTCTAGTGAGGATTGTTTAAGCCTGATGGCCAAACAGATCCACCTGTGTCTAAACTCTTGCGAACAGTCACAAGTTGTTAAGAGTTAGATATAGCAGAAAAGTAAGTATGTAGTTTTAGTATCTTCCTTTATTTAGTATATTAATGTATTATTGCATAGTTATAATAAAGAAATAATTCAACCTTCTAAACTGATGTTGGACATCATCATTTCTTCCCATTAGGTTCACCTACATTTTACAATAAATGACAAATTCAATGTTGCCTGAAGTTGCATCAATATGGAACAGGAACACTAAACATTTCCTCCACCAGCTCCCATCATAACTGAGACACAAAACTGAGCAGCCAGGTAGCTTGTGTAACAGCTTTCCACAAGAATAGAGGGAATGGGGAAAAGCCATTATGGTAAGGAGGTGAGATAAAATTCTATGCCCTGCAGGTTGTTTCCTATGAGTAGAAGTTAACCTAGACTAGACCTTCTGCTCCAGTGACAACAGCGAATGAGAATTTTGCTGCTTTTTCTTTTTGTTTTGTTTTGTTTTTAAAGAATTAGCTTTTTTAAGACATGCACTTAAAATAATGCCATAAATTACAAATTAATTCTGTAAAATATAGTTCAGCAACTATAAGTTCTCAGCAGTAGTACTGAATATCTCCTCATGATACTTTCAAAGTCCAAAAACACCCTCAGTAATTTTTTCAGCCAGGCCTTCAGGCTGCATATCAGTTGGTTTAACTGTTTTGAATACTACATTGCAAATGTATTAAATGAACTTATTTATTGTTTAATTCCTTTTAGATTCTGTTATGTAAGGACAACATTTTTCTACAGCAATTCTGACAAAAGCTTTAAATAAACTTAATTTGTAACATTGCAGCTCTACTAAGCTTTTCAAGGTTACAAAACAGTTTCCAGGCTTAACACAAGGCTTAATAATAATAATAATAATAATAATATCCCAAATCAACCATTATCTATTTTCCTGCATAGTCAGCCACAAAAAGAAAGAAAAGTCCAGCTGCCTCTGAACTTAATAAGGTCTGCAATGATGTGTTACTACTAGCAATGAGAACACCACCAGTATCAGTAAGAATGATAGCAATGAGGAAAAAAAATAACAGATCAGAGTTACATGATCAATCAAAAATACTCTGCCTTCCAGTATGGACAGTCTTCACAATTTCATCTTGGTTCATGGGGTATTTGACATCTTTTTCTTGAAAGTGTAGTCCCAAGGTTTGTGATACTGCAGCCATCAAGTTTAATTTTTAAAAGTTTCTATCCCATGAAACTTTTAAGAAACATTTAAAAACGAAACTCCATGCATTCAGAGGAAAACAAAACAAACAAACAAAAACAAATAAATAATTAAAAAAATCCCAATGAAAAGAACCAAACACCCTAAACAATTAAAAAAAAAAAAGAGGCTTTTTTTTTTAATTTTCCCTTTTTAAACTTGTTCCCAGATTTTGTACATTTGGAAAGGGATTCAAACATCAGCTTAAGATCCTGCTCTAGGCAGCTGTGCAGACACCAGTTCCCCACAATAGCCCTTGCAGGCAAAAGAAAGACAGGCAGTTGCCAGGGATAAGGGTTCTCACTTACACTGCCACACTTTTGCGAAAATAGGAGTTGAGCAGGTCTCCTTCTCTTCTCATCAGATATTTAGGGGATTTGGTTGACCCCTAAAGTTAGACGAGAATTCTTTCACTCCAAGTTCTAAACTAAGAATAAAGAAACAGTTAAATCTCCTAGGATATGCACCAATTAACTAATCTTTTAAAAAACATAAAAGTTCAGGATATTTGAATTCTAAGGGACATTTTTAGTTCTATTATAATGCATTATTCGTGTAGGATACAAGCATTACAATATATCCCAATAAAACAAAACCAATTAATTAATCTTTGATACTTAAGTCAGGGCTATGAAATCAATATGACTTTCTATTACTATAAAACCAAAATTATTTCAGGAAAAATGCTACATCATCTTTTCACCAGTGGTCCAAGGGTAGCTACAACAGCCAAACCACAGAAAGGTTTAATTTCTTGTGCAGGTTATCATATGGCAACAAACATTTCTGATAGGTCAGACTCAGAAACAACAAATTCCCTAAACTGAGATGACTGCCAAGAAGCAAGTTCTGTGGAATGAACTGGCCTGTTCTCTGATGTTTCATATGTTCCTCTTTTTACATGATATCACAAGAAATCAGGTTGACTTTAATACTGGCTTTTAAAAATGTTCCATGCTTTATGTTATGATTGTTATTAAAGGAAATAAGTACATAAAATATTTAATATCTCTAGTCACATTGCATTATTCGAACTTTTGTTTTTACAAACGAGGGAGTCGTTTCATTGGAATAATTCTTTTCCTCTAGGGTTTGGTGGTTCAGAGGTAAGGTGACCCAAGAAGATCTCAAATCCCTGTGGCTTGGCCAGAAAGTCTCACCCCTCACAGAGCTCTATTATTATACATGTTTGTAGTCCAGCAGGGAAGGATGACAGTGAGTCAGCCACAGTCAGTGCCCCAGGGAGATGATCCCTTCTTGATGTCAATCACAGAGAAGATTCTCCCTCTCTTTCATCTTGTGATGGCCAAGAGAGGGTTCAGGAATGCAGTTAGCACTGAGCCACAAGAGGTCCTGCTCAAATGTGCTCATTTAGGGCTTAAATGCTATTAAAATGATGCTACTGAGACAATGTATTACAAACCCAAACATTTCACTTAAAGGAAAATTTTTCTAAGCTTTATAGAAGATCCAGTTCTCGGGTACTAGGACAAGTAGATTCCCCTTCTGCTGCTCCACAAAATATATTCTTTGGGTCTGAATTAGTGAAAGCAGCCTCTGCCTTTCCTAAACCCAAGATAGTTGGCTTGATTTTCTACTATGGTAGCTTAAACTAATTATATATACAAGAACAAAAAAGGGTGGTTGGAAGAGCATAAGAGAAAACATAGATGCCTTCAGCCACGGAATAACACAGACATTCATCGGCAACATCTTCCTTGGAACTGTCAGGATTACTCAGTCTGGGGCCTGATTTTGAACTCTTCATAATGATGATAATTCTAATAATAATAATGTGTTAGGTACAGGCAAATGCATCTGAACTAGTAATGCTGGAGTAATTATTAAACTTACTGCATGCTGCTGACATTAGAGCACAGCAGAATTATTATGGATTGCTGGTACACTTTGGTTTCTGCAAGAATCTGCTCAGTAGGGGCACAAAATGCTGCTCCCATAGGTATTTGTACCTGTTGAGCCTATTAACATCACCTGTATAAGACAGGCACACAGTAAACCATCTTACCTGCCTTTTTCAGACCCGTCCTTTGTTGAAGTTCCCCAATTTCACAAGGATTCGGGTACATTTAAAACACATGTGGTATAAAACAGAGTATCAGACTGCATTTGTTCACTGAATACACTTGCTTTCCAAAGTTTTTGTGAAGGGAGACATAGTATTTTTATTAAGATCCATTATTCTTTTCATTGTCATTGCTGTTACCATTATCACTAATTAGTAAAATGAAGCACAGAAATTGGATGGTTAAAGAATGCACTGTTGCATTGACAGACTTACTTGACATTACAAATACAATTTTTTTTCTATAAATTGAAAACTAATTTAAACCAGTGAATAAGTTATTTCTTCATCAAGGAAGTTAATATGCTTTTCAGAGAATTGTGGATTATAATGTGTGGACAATGAAGGGAAAAGTACTTACTGCTGTGAATTGTTAACTTGCTGGTGGTTCTGCTCTAACATTAATGCTCTGCAGGTATTGCTTACAAGGAGGTTTATGGTACAAAGAACATATATTGAAATATATAACATATATTAAAAACTTAGCTTTTAATGAAAAACTCCTTTTTAACTAATTCCTGCACTGTTACAGGAATATAGTAAGGCACCTGAAGCCATAAAAGCATTTGTGATCTCCTAGAGAACTTAATAATGGACAAATTTATTTGTCTCAAAATATAAAAAAAAAAAAATGGACTGAGAAGTTACATGCCAGGTTTCCACTTGGAAAAAATAAATAGCAATTCCTACTACTACAAAATATTGAAAATGAAGGTTCATAATGGAAATGCTGACCAACTATTTACTTCACCCATGCTAGCTAGACATATAAATGCTCTCAGACACTCTGTAAAAATCTGAAGCTTTCTTTGATAAAGTCTGCTTCCATGACCAAAAATGTAAAACCACCTTTCCCAGCTTTTCAGATCAGTACAGATATAAGCACAGAAATTCCTATCTTGCAAATTTCCCGACTTCCCAGAATAGTCTGGAAGCAGGAATTACTCTAAGACATCAGTGAAGATGTATCATAAGAAGTGCTACAAAAGCATGAATTACACCTTTTCTTTTTTTCTTTTTTGTTTTGTTTTGTTTTGGGGGGGGGGTTGTTTTTTCAAGACACCATCCTATGAAGAGGTGACCAAAGCCAAAATATAATTGCAAAGTTAATATTCTCTTTTCAGGGCAAATTGAAGGAATTTGTTTCAGATTATCTATACCATACAAGTCTAATCAAATCAAGCATGGTTTATATTACAGTTTAGCAAAAGACACTGTATCTGACACTTCCAGAAATAAATCAGATATCTGGGTACAGTAATTTCTGTACAGCAGTAGGTCAAGGCCAAACATGAAATGAAACTCATCATTAATGTAAAATCCCTTAGCTTATGCTGCTCTTGAGTCTTTTTCACTAGATCCCTTCAACAGGGAATCAAACAGCCTATTTGTGATTCATGCTTTTGCCTTTTCTGGGAGTGATTCCCAGTATAACAACCTTTGCCAACGGGACCAAATCACAGTCTTCAGGAGCGCGTTCCAGATTTAGCCCCGTGATTCAAGCTCCTACCTGCTTTTAAAGGGGAAAACCTTTCTCTGTGGAACTATTAACCTGACATTTTCTCCAGTCTAGACTAATAATTATGTCAAGAATTGAGTGAGTCCATTATCTGCATGGAATGGGTGGAGGTTTTGATAAACCAGTAATAATAGGCGTCAGACTAGTCACTAAGGATTGTTCTTACTTGTCTTCCTATAAAAGGGAACTTTAGGCCCATTCAAGAATTCTGCTTCCATTGGGACTGACAAACTGTGTGTTTATTTCTATCAAAGGCAAGGGACAGCCCTGCAGTGCCTATAAAATGGGAAATGGAATATTGTTCAACAAAGGTTGACCTACTCGTGTAGATTTTTGTCAACACTGCTTTTGTTCAAAATGGGAAGCAGTGTTCCTCTAATTGTACTATTCCAATTCTTCTCATTGCAGTATTCTAATGGATGAATTCATTTAATATATTCTATGCTTTGGGAAAAAAAAAATGCACAAGCAAAACAAGTGTTGAGAGCTGGAAAGAAACTGGTGGTCCTCAGTAGAAAAAAAGTAATGTACAGCTCACTGGGCGACAGTTGTGAAACGCAAGTTGCCCAGGCCCCATTTCAGCAGCGGCCCTGGCTCAGTTTTCACTAGGAGCACGAGGGAAGGAGTTTCAGTGGGGGCAGCAATCTGCCGCCCCATCTGCACGCCGGACCCACGGAGCGGGGGCTGTGCCCTCGGGTGCCGTCTACCGGCACCGGAGCACGCACGGTAGACACCATCGTGCTGGCCATCGTCAGTAACGTGTGCAGTTAGCCTGCTGTCCGATATCCACAAGCGAGAGTGCAAATCCTTCTACCAACCTCCCTGGGTCCATCCCAGGGAGCCCTTAAAATGGTTTTTCCAATTCAAGGGTATTAACCAAAGTATCTAGATATACAGAAAACTCTCTCTCCCCTTTTGAAACAGGCAAAAGCACTCTTCAGACAAAGAAAAATAAACTACATAGAGACCTATTATAAAATATTTGAATAATTTTCTTGCATTTTCCTTTTGAATATCTCAAAGAATTGCAAGGAGATTGAGATGCATTGTTAAAAACAAATGAGGAAACTAAAATGCAGCTGTTTTATTTCTTACAAGCAGTGCTGTTACTGAAAAGGTTAATAAAATATTTCAGGAATTCTCACTTCTAAATGCTATTTTCCATACCACTCTTAAAAATAGGATATTTGAACTGATTGCTTTCATATTAATTCAGGAATTTGACATTTTTAAATAGCTGCACACAAATGTCTAATGAAAGATAAATGTATGACCTCTTTGAAAAAATATTGCTGCTATCCAACATTGCAGAGTTATGTCAGAAGTAAGAAGAGTTACTTTCACTTCTAGTATGAATTCCTTTCATAAATTAACACTACAGCATGAAGCACAGTCAGTTTCACACACAGACATATCCAAAGGTCCCAGCACAATGACCACTCAACAACTGTCATTGCCAGCTATCATTGTCGTTTCAGGTTTGGCTTTCTTTCAATAACAAAAACATATTTAACATAAAGCTTCAAACCTACTTTAAAAAAAAAAAAACATATTTGATTAGAAACAGCAATTTGCATGATATGTTTCGCTCCTATGCAGCAAGTTCGAAAAGATGACTTATGCTTAAAATCACTATTCAATTTATAATGCTTTTGTAATAAAAAAGCTTGACAATTCAAAGTAATGTTTTTATTTTCTGTTCTCTGAAGCACCTAACAGGTAATAGCAATCTTAAGAGACTGAACCCTTTTGGGGAAGAGAGATGCCAAACACAGATACAAAAAAAGAATAAAAACTCTAAGATTCAGTTAAAAAAAAAAGCAAAGGCAACCCTGAAGCTCTTGTAGATACCCTAATGTAGTAACATAAGAAATGGACATCCCTGAAACAAAGAATGAAAAAAAAATCAGGAAAGAAGATCTAGCCACAGGGCTAGATGAGAAGAAGTGTGCTACAGTCCCTAAAGAAGTGCTGTAATTGTTGTGTTGGGAACATCCAACCCATCCATTCTAGAGCCCAGACGACTGAGTACATGTTATACAATCTAACCCTCCCCAGCAGCATAAGCCTGGACTCTTTCTGGAGTACTGCCTCATAGTCACTTTCAGCATTGCACCGAGGTTTGAGAAAGGGATACTTGCCATAGCATGCTGTTTTTATGTAAGCCCTGGTGATCGAGGAACAAAGCTTCCCACAAATCACTGCTAGTAAAGGAAAGATCACTGAGAATGCAGAACTGCTTGCAGCGTGGCAGAGCTAAATTAGATAGTGCCATTCAGTGAGAGTACCTCTGAGGAAGGGCAGAGTAAGGGCTGTAGCCACATTGTCAGACGGGCTGGGAACATGACCAGAGTACTGCATAGCCTCCTTTTGTCAAGCTTATCATACACCTACCTGTTAATAAATAACAATGGTTGTTACTATCTGGCCTTAACAGGCTTTGCCAGTCTTAACTTAAAATGAAATTGCATTCCTTTTAAATAGGGTCTTGCTGCAATGCAAACAGGCATTTCATTATTAATGTATTGTTCAAGGCTATATGGATCTCCTATTGAAATTGCTAAAGTGATGTTTTGAGGATTTTTTAAAATTTTCATTTTCAATAGCAAACTTTGTTCATTTAGTTCCTGGTAGGTAAACTTGACTGCTCAAGAAAATCTATTTTGCTTTCCTTCCCAGTACTAATATTCTACTACTGATTCTGTCACCTCAGAAAGTGAGCAAAGAAAGCTACTGGCCTGTGATTTGCAAAGTCCCTTGCCTGACACAAGATGTGCAGCTGCAAGCACTGCTCTCCTGCAGGCTCTGTCCCTCATTTGTGAAGCAGAGATAATAACTACTCCTTGCTTGCTGCACAACAGGTATGAGAAGTCAAACACAATAACCCCTTGGGAGCAATGTGGTCATAAGAAGAGTAAAGCAGCAAAGGTGAAAAGTCAGGACATTTATTCTCCTGGTAGAACACTGCTCTCAGGACAGTAAGGCAAACAGGCAAATGACCCTGGTATAACAACGGGTAGGGTTGGTTGCAAGTAAGATGCATTTGGCCTGTTGCTTTTAACTGGCATTGTTTCTGTTGCTAGCTTTGTAGAACACTGTGATCAAATAATTATTGCTTCCTTGGTTGCCAACTATTTTTCTTTTATTAGTAATACCGACCTTTGTTTATTCTTCTTCCTCCCATGGGAAATTTCAACACATCTCCAGAAGGAATGTCGTATGACTCTCAGTTATAATGGGATCCCTCCCTTTCTTCCCAGGCAAGGCTCTCTCTTTCCTTTTTTTTTTCCTCCTCTATATTTGTAGAGAGGAACACCAAGTCAAATCTCTGATGTGTTCACATTCATGTGATCTGAACAAGATGAACAGATCAGCAGTTCTCACACATTTGCCTAGGAGACGTCCAGCTGAAGAGAATTCATCTCAGACACCATTCCATTTGAACTGTTTAACTTGAATTCCGATAACATTAGCAAGAGACCATGAAGAAAATTAGTGTACATATATATGCATATATATACATATGCTATGTATATAGCATATATTCATTTTTGTGGGTTTTTTTCCTTCCCTTAATGCACTGAGTGTTTTCAGGGATTTTGCATTCTTCATTTCTTGGCTCTTTTGCTCTTAATTTCATATTTGTTCTCCCACCAAGCTCTTTCCTTTCTCACCAATGCATTTTACTATCTGTCTCCAATATTGCTCACTCACAGCCTATATCTTGGTGTGATTTTGTTGGCTTTAGTTACCCCTCCACCCCCCACCTGATCATCCTCTATGTGGTTGATTTTGCCTTCTTACCATGAACTACTACCCTTTGTCCCAGAAAATCCTTTTCTTTCACTAGGTCTTCGTGTACTTCTGTCATTCTCATTTGTAGCCCCCAGCTCCACTACTGGCAGCTCCTGCTGATGACAGATGTCTCACAATCAGCTGCAAGCCTGCTCTTGGCTCCAAGCCTGAGGGAAGCTCGAGACTTTTGTTCACATTTTCTCTTTGCAGCAGCACTTTTATACAGATGCAGCAAAGTCACCTTTGCAGCAAAGCTTCCTGAAGTACAGCTTCTTAGAGAATTCCAGGTCTCTCTGCACCACCAAGACTGAATACCTGTAGAAACAGCCTGAGAAAAATTGCAGACAATGCTATCCAGCAGGGTGAGTAAGCATGGATGGCATTTTGCCCTGGAAGTCCTGTTTTGAGCAGTCAGAGCATGTCGGTGCATTCTTTCATTGCCTAATATACACAGCAGGAGCTCCAGAATTGAGTGTGCAGATGAACCTTCACCATACCAACCCTAGGCTGCATACATCCTCCCCCACCATCTAGTGCAATACTTTCATCTTTTCCCATGACTCCTGTGCCATTCAACCTCAGTATTATCTTCCTCTACTCATTTCTTCCACTTACCTTTGGCAAGCCATAAAGAATACATAATTGTCCAACATGGAACTAAATGAAGAGACTCTAGGATGTGCTAAGTCATCAAGCAACTAGCAGGAAAGTCTATACACTCAGTTTAACTAGATATTCCAATGCTATACACATTTAGATTGGCCTGGTGCCTATCTATCAGGTGCTGGCAGCCAAATACCACAGTCTTGTAGCCTGCAAAAAAATGTCTTAAGGGGCTACATCTGTACAGATGCAATATATAAAGTAATTGTATCAACTTTCAGCCTTTTTTCCCCATGTGCTCCCAAGCAAAGAAACCAACACCAAAGGACTTGCTAACTCAGCTCTACGTGATGATACCACATTGGCAAGTAGCACTTTGCAATAAAAATTCTGTGAACTCAGACAGTTGCTGCTGAGAACTGGATGCCCATGTGACTTGCTTTTGGCAAGAGCTTTACTTTCCACCGGCTCTAGACTAGTCCTGCAGACTGCAACCCCAACAGAAGAGAGAGCTCTAGAACACATCATCAGATATCACAGAAACACAGAACAGTTCAGGCTGAAAGGGACCTTTGGAGGTCACCTTGTCCTGTCTGCCCTGTTCAAGCAGGACCACGTACAACAAGTTGCCCAGGACCATGCCCAGAATATGTCCAAGTATAAATACTCTAAAACCTTCTGGGACAACCTGTGCTGGGTCACCCTCACAGTAAAAAAAAATGTGTTTGTGTTCAAACAGAACGCACCATATTTCAGTTTTTATTTTAGACTTAGTCTTATCCAAAAATAACCCAGTTCACCCAGTTTGAGACCACTCCAAATGAAATCAAATTGATGTTTGAGGGATTTGTTTCAACAGCAAAACCAAGGTTTTATTCTAGCTGAAATGCTATTGTATATTTGTTCACTTTTTCATCTATACAACCATGTTCTGTCACTCTTATTCACAACCAGCAGTACCTGCCTTTAAAAAGTGGTGTTTAACATAGTATTTCTTCAAATGTTATAACATTGTATGGGCAACTTTTTCATCTTCCCTTAGCTGCTTCTTCATCTACAAAAACAGGACACAAAGCAAAATACAGAGAACTGACCAAATGCAAATATACTACCACACTACACATTGCAAGGATTTAAACAATAGAAGCATATGTTTCATCCATTCAAAAGCTGGTAATAATGCAGGTAAGAGATAAAGAAGAAATGTGCTTTCCATTCCACACTTACTTTGTTTCCCACATTACCAAGATTATATCCTGAGACTTCTTAAAGCCACAAATAGCATCTGTGATAGAAATGTCAAAACAACTTTACCAAACTTGTACATCAACATGAAACACTGTCAATGACCAGAAACCACACAGACATTGATGGCAGGTATATCTCTGGAACAGTACATCTAGGCAGTAGATACTCCATGCATTTAGGAGCTGGTTTTGTTCCAACACAGTGCCATCTTAGACCCAAATGAACCAAACCTGTTGCGATATCAGTGTCCAGCTGGGCTGACAGCCGATGAAAGAGACTGTGCAGAGACACTACAGAGTGTGTAGCTGTGTGCAGTGTGGCAGGACACTATGTAAGCAGTGGGTTGGATGCTATGCATGCTGAGAGTGCCCAGTGTTCAGAGCTTTGCAAATCACCAAGATAGCCCTGTTCCAGTTCTGCTGAGTTATGGTTACAGCTCTGTGGCAGATCATCAGCAGGGACAAGTCAACCAGATCTTTCATGAAAATACTATTCAGTTTGACCTGCAGAATTGCTATAACGGCAGTTTAAAAATTATCCAATAATCTGCAAATGACTACTACTGGTAGAATTTAGGAATAAAACATAAGGAAGAATACTAGAGGAAAATAACACATGCACAGTATTTTTGGTCTTCCAAAAAGAGTGACGAGAAACACAAATGAAAACTCCCAGAAGAATAGACTTCAAAATGTCTATCTCCTCCTCAGCATTTTATTACTCTTCAGATAATTAAGAAAGACATCTACAAGTACAGGGTCTCAGCTTTTGTCATTCTAGTGAGATTTTTCTCAAAAAGTTTCAAAAATAAAATTTCTGTTAAAACAAAACTGTACAATAAAATTGCATCATGCCCCAAAACTTTATTCCTTCAACCTTTAACCTAACAAGTCAGGCAAATTAATTAACAGATCAACTTGCAAAACAAAGCACTACTTTTGTGAATACAGGAGGCAGAAACTGGCACTCAGAAGACTTCCTGCTAAACTGGCTTGCTCATGTCTTATATTTTTTAACTATGCATAACTGTTATTTTCTGCCCACTCTAATACATACATGTTTTAAAGTTCATCAATTTACATGGTGACTAGAAGGAAAAAAAAAAAAAAAGTTTAATCTGGCCTTTTTTTGATAAAATTGTAACAGAATAGCCATAAACATTCATTTAATGCTTCAGGGTCAATTCCCATTAATTGATTTAATTTTGAAGTGTAGGTAGGATGCTTTTCCTGTACCTGCAACCCTGTTTTTTATCGTAAACAAGTTGCTTCTTGACTATTGGGAGGAAAAAAAAAATTGTAATCACTCCCAGTCATTTTCATACAAAAAAAGTGGTACTACTAGAGATATTAGTGTGTTTAAAGAAATACGCAGGGAAAAAAACCCAGGAAAAATCATGGTCACAGATAAAAAATGCACAACATTCTGGATATAAAATTTCCACAGCCAGTATTTAATCCAAATACTTTTTTCAGAATTAAACATAATTTAGGAACTCATCAAATACACATGCTAACTAGAAGACACCAAGCCAAGAGGAAGTGCTGTACAAGGAGGCGTGGCCGTCGCCGTGTCAAAGCCGAAGTGTTTGAGTCAGCACCACAAAGGTGGCATCTTCATCTATTCAGGAGCCAAAAACTGGGAGTCCTCTCCTGAGGGCAGTGCCTACGGTAGCCTTTGAAGAACAGAACACACTCAGTCCTTTTGAAACGCAGCTGCCGTGGGAGGGGAAATGTTATACAACACCCAAGCAGTTACAGCACCTGCCAAGTTTTGTGATCCAGCTCTCAGGTTAGCCCTCTTTTCTCATGGTTATGGAACAAAATTTAAAACTAGTCTGTTGAAAAGACTTAAATCCAGAGTAACTTGCTCCCCCACTTCCAGAGTGCCACTGACATTAGGTTACAACATGTTCCCTCCTGCCTCTGAACATTCATTTACTGTTTTGGGAAATCTGTGAGGACACGGAGGGGAACTTGGCCCCTAGCTCCCTTCTCACCTTCCTCCAGCCTAGACATTGGCCTGGTGATTAACATACGGTCATGGGAAGGAAGAGACATTGATATGAATGAGGACACACCTGAATCCCATTTTCCTGCTTGTCCAACAAGTCTAACCACTATGTTAACCACTGAATCATCAGCAACTTGGTTTTGAATAACAGTGTTCTTTGCTACTCTGGTTTGTTTTGTTCGTGGTTTTTTTAAAGGCATTATCCCAGTACTCACTTTGGATCAGTCCCTCATGAGGCTTAGATGACACCTCAACTCATTGCTGATTGGCTTAAATCCCTAGTCACACATACCAGAACTATAACTGCTATGAAATCCTTCAGATAAATAAGAGCAAGCCTACAGAGTTAAAGTAACTCTATGATTATGCAGCTGCTCAGGAAGGTTGGTTGAACTTCTTTTACTGCCAAACTCTGATGGACCAAGTCCATATATAAATAATTATATGTGACCTTAAATGTGCATACTTCACATGGTATCAATGATATTGAAAAAAAATACTGAGGAAACGGTGCATTACTATGTATTGCTATGGTTTGCAGATCAGTGTCTCAAAATGTGATCAGAACGTATGTTCACCACTTCTAATAGCATTCAAGAGCTTTTCTTTAGGACCTAAATAGACCAGGCACTGCAAACAAAGCATGCAAATGAACATTCCTTTCCCTTCTTCCATGTAGACAGAAAAAAAAGCAGTCCAGATGTTAAAAAAAAGTGGTTAGTGGGCTTACATAATACAAAAAACAAATAAAGTGTCCTCTGACATTGATAATTAATGTAATTTTTAAATTCCCACACTGATAATTAATTTTTAAATTCCCACATTGATCTAAATTTGACAATTTTATTTATTTTCTAAAACTAAATCCACGTGGGAAAGAAATCAGATATTGTTTTAAAATAATTTGAATCTTGTATATACACATACTAGTCCTGATTACTCAAGCTGTACCTTTTTGCATATTCAAATTACAAAACACTTTCAACAGCTTTCTGTATAGTATTGCTCATTTCCAAGGACATGATTATCATCTGAACATATGGAAAAGAGGAAAATAGTTATTTTACCTAATAACTATACTTATGTATACAATCTACTCAACTTTCCTTTATAGGTACCATGTGAAAACTCTTTCCATTTATTTAATTTACCTCATTTTACAGCATTTCCTCTACATTCTTTAAGTTAAAGAATTTTAACAGTCCTTTGAAGCAGATATTTCTCTTTCTGCCAACTGTTCCACGCTCCTGCCATGCTTTCCTCACAGTTGTTCTGCCAGTCTCCCGGGTGCTTCATCTCCCTACCTCTGCAGCTTAGCAGCTCAGAACTCCACAGAGCTGCTCAAAGAGAAACAAAGCACCCGAGAGAAAATGCATAAGCACAACAAGCAACTCCAGCGTTAGGTATATTAAAAAAAAAATCATTTAAACGTGACTAAGTGATACAACTTCTACTCCTGTACAGCTTCTGTGATCTATGTGACATGAATCCCAGTGCTGACTCACTTGGAATAAAAAATTAAAATTAACCCCCCCCCACCCCAACCTGTATTCAAAGTTTCTGACCTTGTAATAAACTCTGGTTGAAACAGCTACTTTGAAAGAGCCAGTACACATTTAAACCACCTTTTCTTCCTTAGCTCTTCTGTGCTACTTCTACCCTCTTACTATTGTGAGGCAGACTATACCAGATGACAGCAAATTACATACCAAACACCTTATCCTATTATGCTCTTGCTGTCTTCCCCTCCTTGCCCTCCAGAGTTCTTCTATTTTAGACCTATTGCAAAGATCTCACATCCAGCTGTGCCGCACTCGCACAACCCAAAATAATCCACCTTTAATCTCCCAAGATCCCTCTTGACCCAGCTAATGACAGAAGTGGTGGTGCAAGCAAGAGCAGGTACAATTTGGAGATTATGAGAACACAGTATCACCATGGAGCTACCCCCAAATGCCAATGGTTGAGAGATTTCATGAGATGACAGTAGCCAAGGTAAAGAAGGGTGAGGTGCTTTAATTACGCCACCATTTGGCTGTCAAATAAGGTATTTTCCAACTCCAAGGCAACCGTTTTAAGAAGCAAATTATGCATTTTAATATACTGAGATACATTAAAATGGGAAAAAAATGCAAAAACATGAGAGTGCATGGAAATTCAGTATGTCTTGCAAACTGAATCTACTTACATGGGATTAAAAACTTCAAAATTCTAATATTTAATAAAAAGAAATTGCATTACTTTAATCAAATATTGAAAAATTAGAATGGAAACTGACAAGGGAAATTACCATATTTTTTAATTAATTGAAAACAAGAAATTAAGTTATGTAATTAAACAGTTTTTAAATTAAGTATTTACTAAAAAAGTTCCTTTTGGTACTGTAATTCCATATCAATTGTAATTATATACAGAAAAAACACCTAAATATTAATATTTTACGACTATTAAATATTTTATTACTATTAGGCTAGGATAATTTAAAAAAAACAACCAAACACACAGAAAGCCCCAGCAATCAAACAACTACCAATCTTTAAAATAAAAAGAAATCATAGATAGAAATGTTCTTCTACTATTTTTTCATATATTAGGAATGTATTTTTAAGAGGACAAGGAGCTTTTTCCAGAAGTACTACAATTTAGTCCTCATAAATAACAAAGTAAATAGACTAATGACCTTAAGCTATTGCAAGCATTAAACATCATGTGTTCTTATTAATTTGGAAACTTTAAAAAAATGAGATGAAACAATGCAATAATGGATTGGGGAAAATTATTACATTAATCTATATAATTCCTTAATTCTACACAATATATCATAATTAATTGTTCTCACAAAATATTGCATATTACATTTTACAGTTCTGATGAGTCAATGTTACTCAATAGGAATAAAATAACGATAAATACAGGTCCAGATTATAATGACTTACCAAGGAGAAAACTCGGTTTATGATAAATATTTTTAAATCTCATTTATAGTTATAAGTGACTGTAAAATAATTAATTCTGCCCCATCCTTCCCGCTACATTTCAGGTCAAGTGCGGTACTATTCACTATAACACGTAGTACTGACAAAATTATGATCCATTTTTCATCCAGAACCTGATGCACCGTGTGACTTTAAAAGCTCCAGTACACACTTGCAGACAAGCTGCTGCAGGAAAGGTGCCAGCTAGAAACTCACCTCGCCGGCCAGGGGCTAAAAGGTCTGATTATCAGCTTCCTTAGGTACCTCTTGCACAAGCTTTCCCCGGGCTAGGGACAATCAAGAGTCCCAGAGCCTGTGGCACTGGAATTCCGGCCCTGCAGGTTTCACCGTGTCCATTACTCTGCTGTTACCCGTCAGAAAGAATCTTCCACTGGGTTTATTTTTGGTAGTAAACAGAGTGAATTTCAAAATAAGAAAGCCTTCAAGAAAAAGAAGGCAAGTCAATCAAATTAATTAGAAGACCTTTTAGTGAGATTGGATTATGTCCAGTGGCTAAAAGGAATGTTTTGCAAGTTTAGTAAAAGCACTTAGAAAAACCGCAGACCTGTTTAAAAAAAATAAAATAAAAAAGCACACAAATTGTGAAAGATATCAAGGAGCTAAAATTGTGGCTCAAAGTAAGGAATGAGGTTAACTATCTATAGATTGCACCAGTTTACTGAAATAAAGAATAACACCAGTTCCAAATTTTGTCATAGAAGAAACGGCTAACAACTACCTGGCAGAACTGGGATGATAAAAACATCCTACACAGATAGCTGTAGAACCTCTGAGCTCATAGTGTGCCTGACCTGCATGCCAGCTGAGGTCATACTCCCCTATGCCCACAGCCCTGTAGCCAACCATGGACAATGATGTCTACAGGTAAATAGGACCAAGACAGCCCTTCCCTGTGCCACACTGGAACCAGCAGGAAGCAGACCCCCGGCACCCTGGGCATCTCATCGGCCAGACATCCCCAGAGCTGGCTCAGGCTGGAACCAGGACTCCTTTGCATCTTTCCCTCTTTGATTCCTCTCTTCCCTTTCACCGTGCCCCTTTATCCAAGACCCACTGCCGTGCGCTCATGCAGTAGGTCAGGGCCCTACTGTAATTTCTTTGCCAAGTGTGTACTTCACTGATAAAACTTTCTGGTTGTTAGCGACCCCTCTGCCGTTTGTCGCTCCTTTCGACCACCGAACACTTAGGAACCCTCAGGTGATTCTTTCCCTTTAAGGGTGGGTCTTCACAGTGGATTCAAGAACTCAATTTTCACAATTTAGTGGGGGCTCTAAAGTGTTTTTCACAACTTCCTTAATCTGCGGTGATAATTCCCTCTCTTCCCCGCATGGAAACAAAATAAAAAGAACATAATCAGTGCTTGAGAGAACTCTCAGTCAAAGGAAACACGGCAACTCTCTCTGAGGCGACCGCCGGCCGCCGCCGCGGGGCCCGCTCCGAGCGGCGCTCGCCATTGGCTGCCGAAGATTGCCGAGTGCTCTCGCGCTCCGCCGGAGCGGCGCCGGAGGCGGCGGGGAGGGGAGCGAACGGCTCGAGCAGGGCGCGGTGCATTGTGGGGCGGGAGAGGAGAGTCACTGCTCAGCCAGGGCCGCCATCTTGGCTGCGTCCGGACTCTCTCCCGCTCCCGGGGCCTCTTCCTTCTCCTCGCAGCGCAAAGCGGTGGAAAGGGAGAAGACGAAGGGCCCGCCAGGGCGGTGCTGATGCGCGCAGAGCCTCCTCGCACCTCTCCCGGGCGCCGCTAGCAAAGGGGGCGGGGGTGGTCAAACGGTCGCCGGCGCGGCCTCTTCTCTCTGCCGGGATGGGTCGGTCCCGCAGCCGTAGCTCGTCCCGCTCCAAGCACACCAAGAGCTCCAAGCACAACAAGAAGAACCGGAGCCGATCGCGGTCCCGCTCCCGAGAAAAGGAGCGGGCAAGGAAGCGCTCCAAGTCCCGGGAGAGCAAGCGGAACCGGCGCCGGGAGTCCCGCTCGCGCTCGCGCTCCAATACGGCCCCCTCCTCCCGGCGCGACCGGGACCGGGACCGCGACCGCGCCTCCTCCCCGCCCGACCGTATCGACATCTTCGGGCGCACGGTGAGCAAGCGCAGCAGCCTGGACGAGAAACAGAAGCGGGAGGAGGAGGAGAAAAAAGCGGAGTTCGAGCGGCAGCGGAAAATGTGAGCCCCGGGCCTGCGCTGGGCATTGGGGGGGTGGTGAGGGATGGGGGAGGAAGGGAAGTGCTCGGTGCCTCTCTCTCCCCGTGGGCTAGGGCCGCCTGCGGCTGGCTACAGGCGTTTGGGCCCTCGCCGAGGCCGGACCCATGCCGGTTTTCCCGCCATCCGCCCCTTTCTCCAAGCCCGGCTCTCCCAGGTGCGTTAGGAGCCGCCCACTGGGGTGCGAGCCCCCCGCACGCCTCCTCCCTCCCGGCCGGCTCTGCCCGCTTCCCGTCCGCCGCCGCTGGTCTCTGCCTCCCGCGCTGCTCCTAAACTTCCCTGTGCGGCGGAGGCCTCGGCGCCCCTGAGGCTTTGTGCGGCACTGCTACACGCCCGCCCCTCCCCTTCGTGGCGTGGAGCTTGTTACGCGTCGAGCGGAGGTATCTGGAGGTGCTCGAGTGAGGGTTGCAAGAAACACTGTGCAGCTGCTATGTTAACACTGGGGGATTATTTTCTTGCCAAATGGGACGGTGAGATCCGGTGACTTGTTTCATTTGACACCTTTCCCTTTTTTCAGTTTATGTTATGGGGAGTGTGGTTATTTATTAAGTCTGCAGATATAAATACTATTTTAAGAAACGATGGGACTGCATGAATATGTTTAGCAGCATACAAAGTTATAAAATAGACCTTTATGCAGCAGAGAGAAGAATGGTTTGTATTCAGGTGATTCTTTTTCTTTGAACACTACCCTTGCTCATTGGACCACCCGATCCAGAAAAAGCTCTTGTTTGTACATATGAAGCCAAATGGTGCTGTTCATTCTCCGGTGGAGCTTTACTTAAGCCACATCGTTCTCAGGAAATACTAGTCGGGCTTGGTGGGCCCAAGCTGTCACTTTCATTTTCCTTTGAAGATAATCACCTTTGCTGACTTCAGAGTTTTGACAGTCAGAAACTTTCACAGTAACACAAACATGTGAAAATTGACATATTTTGACATACTGATCCTAGTTTTGTGGATTAGAATTCTATTCAATACCTAAATTAAGAAAACTATTCTGTGCATATCTACAGTGAAGAACTGGAATGTGCTTTAAAAATTTGAGAATACAATTAATAGTTTATTCTAGTACTTAGGAGCTGGTTTAGTTCATGTGTTACTAAGTTTTCTGTGTAATTTAACTTTGAAATTTTAAAAAGCTCATGAAGTCTGTATAGAAGGAATATGGTATTTCAGCAATACTTGCTACAGAATAGAAGATGTTTGAGGAAGAATCAGTATTGGAAAGGACGGTATAGAATTTTGATACTTCTACAATACACTTTAAATTATAAAAAGAAAAAGCAATGAAACTTTGAGTAGAAAAGCACGGTATTTTAGTAAGTCATCTGTAAATTGTGTTATGTATGTTAGTATAGATTCATGTTAGATAAGGAAAGAAGTACTTCCTTTCTGACTGAATCCATTAGTGGACATTTCATAAATTGGAACTGACTTTCTTCTTCTCATGTCTTGTTCAAATCTCAATACACTGCCTGACTTCAGCCTTTTCCTATAGTGCTCATTTCCTTGCCTTGCAGCTATGACTTTTTTTCCCCTCAGAAATTTGGTAAAATGTAAATTGTTTCTTTTCTGCAGATTTCATACAGTTAGTCTTTAAGAAGTAAATGGATCATATGAAAAATAGTTTTTTACATTAGTGACTTATCTGATCCTCTGGAATCATAACTCAGTAGGCCAGGATGATAAAATTATAAAATACTGTAAGTTCATATGATTAAAAAAAATGGTTGATATGCTATAGAATAAATCATTGTTGTTTATATCTGTGCTTATAATTTTATTTTCTTAATAAGGTCTAAGCCATTGTAATATCATTGCCTACAAGTCTAAAAATACATTTCATTCATTTAATTCAATTTGAATGGAGTTTGTTTCAGTGAGAAGAATGAAACATGTGCAGGCACAGTGCTTAATTTGAGTGCATCATCAATTGCTGAGGATATTTGAAAACCTATTTCAGACACGAATGCAATGGTATTTTTGTAACTATGCACTATCTTTATTCAATTAGCTAACTTTTTTTCTAGATTTCTTGATGTTAAATGTAAAGCTATGAATGTTTATTAAAACATGAGAATATGAACTTAATGACAATTTCTTTTTCTGGAACTCTAGCCTCTTAAGTAAACTAAGTAGTATTGTTTCAAGATGGTGAGAGCAGTCGCTGCTGAATAAGAGGGATGGGAGACCTTTTAAAATAAAATATTTGAGTGGGGTTGATGCATTTTTCTGGGAGTGGTCTAGGTTTTTTGTTTGCCTTAGGTTGCTTTGGCTTTTTTTTTTGTTTTCTGAAAAAAATTTGTTTGCCTTAGGTTGCTTTGGCTTTTTTTTTTTGTTTTCTGAAAAAAATTACTTCAAGATATTTTGTGTCCATTTTGGAAAAATGAATGCTGATCTAATATGCCCCCAGCCAAATTTGCTATCTCTTGAGGATTGTAAGAGATTGGTCTTCTCTGGCCTAATGATTGAGTTGAGGATTCCAAAACTTTCTGCTGAAGGAGATCTGCTTGGTTCAGTAATTATAGTAGATCCATGCAGTTCAGTAGTTTTTAAAAGATGACACAATGACACATGACTATGGGAAATTGGGAGTTTTTCACCTTCGTATTTCCCATGGTTATCTAGATAAATAATCCATACTTCACATATCCTATTGCATATTTGCAAGTTGTGCCTTGGGTCATCAAAAAGTTGGTAAATTATGTAACTTTTTTTAATTAGTTGTTTTTCAAATAAGATAGATTAGATATCTCCAAATGAGATAGGAAAATACAAACATTCTGAAAATGACAGGATATTTAGATATTACAGCAGTAGTTGTTCTTCTGAATCTTGGATTTGTGTTGCTGACAGGCCAGAAGAAAAGTTTCATAAGATTGTTCTGTACTTCATGGAATATTTGAAACAGAAGTTCAGTATCAAGTTTAAAACCAAGAGTCTTCTCCCCAAAGCCCATAATAATTCCTAATGAATTGTACTGCATGAAATATAGAGTATTCACTGTTGTTCATCCTTGGATATCTAATTGCCATGTTGTACTTGTGATTACTAGCTGGGGTTTTTTTTCTGTGTGTGGTAATTAACCTGCAAATTTATCTGATTTTTGTATCCCTTTTTAATGAAAAATTAAAACAGTCATCAGGCTGAGTGATAATACTGCTGCTCAACTAAAATAAAGACAAGACGTTTGAAAATATTTGCAAAACTCAGAACATGGAAAGCTGCAGTTTGCAAGGATTTATTTAGCACTTAGTATTGATATAATTTATTTTTGATCATTATGGTAGAAACAGAGTCCTTCAATTAAAAAAAGAGCTGAAGTTACTGAAATTTGTTAAGGTAAATGATTGGATAACTAGATTACAGGTATAACACCTGGAATTCTAGGTAAAATCACAAATTTAAAATCACAAATTTTATTGCTTCTGTCTTCTACTTTAAGATACTGGAGATAGTTTGCCTCTAAGGTGGTGGCTTTAAGGCAAGATTTTACAGGTTATTATTACTATATGTGGCTAAAAATTGAGACCATATAAACTCCTGAAGGGTGAATGATGGTCAGAGTTGGGTGGGGTTTGGATTTTTTGGAGGAGGGGGTCATGGTGTTATAGGGTTGGGTTTTTTTCCCTTTTTCCCCCCTCTCTAATTGTGATCAGGAAGTTGTCTTCAATTTAGTCTGTTGTTATAGAGAACGGTACTAACTATGGAATGGTCTGAATGGATTCCCTGTTGCAGGAACACTGCCTTGAAGATTGACTTTCTTTAAATGTAGAGCAAAATTTTCTTTAAATATATAATCTATATGTAAAAGTTATTCAGTAGCATAGCTGATGTTGCGTGTGGAAGGAGTTTGTTTCAGTACCAATGTTACTGATTAAAAATGTAATCCTCATGTTTGCATTTTGCAGTCGTCAACAAGAAATTGAAGAGAAACTCATAGAGGAAGAAACTGCTCGAAGGGTGGAAGAACTTGTAGCTAAACGCGTAGAAGAAGAGTTGGAGAAAAGAAAGGATGAGATTGAGCGAGAGGTTCTCCGCAGGGTGGAGGAGGCTAAGCGCATCATGGAAAAACAGTTGCTCGAAGAACTCGAGCGACAGCGACAAGCTGAACTTGCAGCACAAAAAGCCAGAGAGGTAACGCTCGGTCGTTTGGAAAGTAGAGACAGTCCATGGCAAAACTTTCAGTGTCGGTTTGTGCCTCCTGTTCGGTTCAGAAAGAGATGGAATACAGCAAATCTAATTCCCTTCTCATATAAACTTGCATTGCTGCGAAACTTAATTTCTAGCCTATTCAGAGGAGCTCACTGATATTTAAACAGTTACTCTCCTAAAACCTGAACAAGGATACTTGATTCTTAATGGAACTGACCTACATATATTTCAGAATTGTTTGAAACTTTTGCCATGGCTGCAGGATTTATCAGCAGTCCTTTCATTTTGGGGAAGGGTATTAAAAAATATGTAATTATGTATCCTTCATTTGTTTCATTTTGTTTACCTAGACTGTAAGAGGCTTTTGCCTTCAGCCAGGCAAAAAGCAGGGTCCAGCAGTGAGCTGCAGTACCTGTCTTTAACAAATAGGTTTCTTATTCTTCATTTAAAATGAACATTTTCCTTGAGCATACATTGGACTAATTCTGGGACTTCGAGCATAAGCCCAACCACGTCTTCACGAAGGATCTCTGTCCAAATCATTATATCTATTTTTAATAACTACTAACAACTCCTGTTTTTCTCCCTAGAAGTTATAAAAGAGCAGGTTGCCCTTGTCTGAAGTCAAGCTGAACGTGTGACTTGGGTTTTTGGGGCCTTTTTTTTGTTGTTTTCTTTTGGTTTTTAATCAGCAGCTGGAGCAGAAGCTGAAAATGTCTTTCTGTGAGACAGTAATTTGCTACTAAAGGCTTTGATGCCTGCCTGCACCAATCATTCCAGGATCCAGAAATTTCAAGACAAACTTCAAACCGTAGAGGAAATTTGTGCTAAATAGTCATAAGTGTTAAATGCTTTTTTCACTCTCTACGTCCTACACAGTTTATTTTAAATTAATATTTTGATTGGCTTGCGAAAGGAGAGACGGTAGCAATGCAGCTTTCCCCTTCATGCTAGATGTGACTTGTCAGTCACATAGTATCAAATTAAGTGGAAACAAATGGAATGCTGAGTTACAATAAATACTAAAAAGAATAAATAAATTATACTTTTCTTGCAAATTCAGACTTTGATATCAGAGTTTAAGTTGAATTTACGTGTTCATAGTCAGCAAATTCTTCATATGTAGAGGTTTTCATTTGATCAGATGAATGACTTGTTCTTTTAAAAAAAGTATTTTTGGTATCGTCGTCATGTGGAGAAGTCCCACCAGTTCTTTGTAATGCAGAATGAACCTCCATGCCTGGAGTGAAGTGTGCTAGCTAGTAGCTGGTTACTAGTCATAGTAAGAAGTTTTCATATGCTTGCTTTGTTCATATTAACTTTTTTTTCTTACACAGACACAAACCTCTGGCTAACTTTAAATCCTCCAAATATAAAAATAATTTGGAAATATATTATGTGAACTGAAACACTTCAAAATTTTTCACGCAGTCTTCATATTTGAGTTGCATAACAGAGTTCCATAAAATTCACCAAGAAAACAACAATTACAAGGCTTTATTTCCTGATCTTGCCTTCCCTGGACTCCTGAATTCCAAGTTCATACTGCAGACAGTTTCAGCTGTCTTAAAATTGTCAAAATACTGAATGTTAAGTCCATTCTCCCCATGAAAGAAGCCCATAGCTCCATGAAGTATGGATTACCATTTGTATTTTTCACTAACAGTAAATGTATTTTTCTTATTAACTGTTTGCCTTAGGAATGATTTACATATTTTTGTTCCTTCTTACCATAAACATCTGCATTCCTCAGCTCAGCCTTCCTTGTATGTTGTTTCTTTATAAATGGTTGAGCTGCTGATGCAGGTATTGCCAAGCTAACAGTACAAATCATTTTAAAGAGGAAGCTGGCGCGTATGGCAGCCGAGGAGCACACTCTGCAGGACACTGGACAAGACAGTAAATATTCAACTTTTAATGCTGATTAAAGGAGTATAGGTAAAGAATACGTAGGTATACTTAATTGGTGAGACAAACTATTCACTTTATTTATATTTTCTATATTACTTTTTAATTTGGTAAATACTATCCAGTTTTTGTAGTTGTCCTTGTTGATTTGTGTGATATTAAAATCCTAGTAATAAATTGTCAGGATTCTGTGATTAGGGAGGGTTTAGTTGGTTGCTGTTTGGACTGGGCGGGATGATTTAAATTGAGTGCTAGAAACCAGTTTTAGTGGCTGCACAGTTTACCGTTGTGAGGCAAAATAGGTGGCTGTAAAGCTGCCGCTTTAAGTCAGTTCACAAAAGAATTCTGAGAAAGATTAGTGAACATGCAGAAATGAATATTTTACTTTACTAACATCTTGCCCTGTCCTCCCCTTTAGGAAGAAGAGCGTGCAAAGCGTGAGGAACTAGAGCGAATACTAGAAGAGAATAATCGAAAAATTGCCGAAGCACAAGCTAAACTGGTATGTGAAGGTGTAGTTAACTGTTCTGTAGGGAAATACAGGTGTCTCTGCCAGATTTGCAGCACAATGAAAATAAACAAATCAACCTTTTCTAGAGTTAAACTTGTGTATTGCTGGTTCCTTCAGTAACATTGCTTTCCTTTCCCTGAGCACAAATGACCAGATTCTTAGCAGTAACGCTAGGCTGGTAAATAGTTTGGATGCAGTTAATTTAGAGGAGAGATGGCTGCCTTCAGAATTTAAAAAGTACATTTTAACTATATCTTATGGGGAGGGTTGAAGTAAGTTTACAAACATGTTCAGCTTTGTGTGACTAATTCTGTTTTGTTGAATGAGACAAGTACAAACTAGATTTGATTCTAGTACAGTGTTGATAATAGAAGTGTTGAAAGGGACTTTCAGCATAAGCTTAAGATGTGTAAGCTAGGAAAGTCTAACTTACATTGGTCTTCTTAAGCCCTTTTAAATCAGGTGCTTGCCACATGAAAACATTCAATATGATTTATCTGATTCTAATCAATTGATAAGACAAACTAAGCTGCTTCTAATTCCTGACTGAACTCTGTCAGTTTCAATTGCCCAAGTAATTACACCTCTTTCATATAAAATGAGGCTTCTTAAATCTTTTTGCTTGAAGTACATCTGCTTTAGATTTCTTTCTGTTTTACCCTTTTCTCAACCTCTTATGGTAGAAACAGGACAAATGGAAAATTTAAAGTATTGACTGATGTAATGAACTAAATAAGCACCTTTAGAAGACCACTGGGAGCACTGTAACAACCATAGGTCAATGTAAGGATTGACTAGTTGTAAATCAAGTGAAGATGATTTTGGATTAGGAGGGGGTTTTAGATGGGTTTTGGAGCAAGGAGACATCGGCTTGAAGATACGTGACCTCATTATGTATATATGTTACTTCAGCTTACACAAGTGACAAGTGTTGGGACAATCTCTGTATGTATCTAATGTCTTCCTTAATTAAAATGTAATGTGTTGTTTCCAAAGCAATGCTGAAAAACTTGGCATGTAAGCACTCCAGATTTTGATACACTAGCTGTAGAAAGTTCTCAGTGTTTCTTTTAAACTCACTTCAAATAACCATTTTATAAATGGTTTCACTGAAACCAACTATGGCACCCAGCTCAGGCAGAACTGCTTACATACTTATGCAGGATTCAACCTGTTTGGAATTAATGCAGACTTGTAAATTGCTTTTATGACTACAAAATATGCTGGTCTAAATACTATCATTTTCCTGTATAGGCTGAAGAACAATTGAAAATTGTTGAAGAACAAAGAAAGATTCATGAGGAGAGGATGAAACTAGAACAAGAGAGACAGCGTCAGCAAAAGGAAGAGCAAAAAATTATCCTGGGCAAAGGAAAGTCTAGGCCAAAACTGTCCTTCTCCCTAAAAAGCCAGGATTAAATTTCAACTCTGAACTCGTAAAAGAAAAAAGAAACAAACAAAAAACAACAAAAAAACCAGGAAAACAAACAAAAACTTTGTATGGTAGCTTCATGTTGAAGTGTTTTTTGGTTTTTTTTTTTCTTTCTCTCAAATTTTTTTGTCTTTTTTGAAAGTTGGAAAGTTAGCTTGTTCTAATAGGGGCTGTGCTCTGCAATTCTTTTTTTTTTTTTTTAACTTCCATTAAGTTAAACCCTTATCAGATCATCATTGCCTTTTAGAGGATAATCTGTTTTCATCAATTTTGTTTCTGTATTGGTGGTCTGAAGCAACTCATGTAACTTTATGAACTGTGGATGATCTGATAAGGTTTTACTGACCTACTCATCAGAGTTTGACTCTGATAATTGCCAGAACTTTTTACTGGGTATTGCTGACTTTTAATGTTTTTATTTTAAAGTCAGTAAATACATGAGTAAATTACCATAGTATTACTGGACCTCTGTGGTTTATTGTTAAATCAGTGTCCTATGATACTGTCCCGTTGTTGCGCTTGATGTTCCTGATACAGGTAAGGAAATAGTTTGTCATTTCTGCTATGAATACATAGAGAGAGTTCAGTATTGTCTCTGTTAGATTTGTTTTTATTACATTGACAGCATTCAACCAACGTTCCCCATTGTGTAAATAAACCAATTTGCTGAATAAAGTGAAAGTCTTAAATACATATGTTTAAGTAAATTTTTTTAGAACACTTCTATAAACAGCTATAAGAGTGACAATTCACATTATTAAATTCAAGACTATAGTGATATTTTTTTAAATTTTGCTTTAACCTATTGTGGCTTCTACTTAAAATGCAAAATCACACACAGTAAAAAATCCCTGCAGTTGTGAATGTTATTGATGGCTGCTGCTGTTTTTATGAATGTTGGTTTTTATTCTGACAGAGACTTATTTCAGCTATAGTATCATGTTTAAATGGCTGTTTGGCTTACTTCACCCAGACTGATACTTCTGATATCTAAAACCCTTCAGTTCATGGCTTAATATAATATATTGTGTAAGTTAAGGTCATTACCATATAATGAATCTGATGGATCCTAAAGGATTTAAAAATGGAAGTTTTTTCTCCCAAAGGACTGGACTGGCTAGTATATGTGAACTAAAAAACAGAAAGAGAGATTCTGTCTAAATATATTGTTTTAGCCAGAGAGCAACTGTTACACAGATCTTGAATCTTTTCCATTTATATATACAGGTTTTATTTTGAAAAATGAAACTACAGATTAAAAACTAAATATATTAAGTCCCCCTTTTTGTATGTAATTCCTCTACCAAAACATAGATTACTATAGCTTGTCCAGTTCTAAACTTTCTTTTTCCTGTCAGCGTGCAACATCTGTAGTAACCATAAAATGACAGTTACCAGTAGTTGCCTGAGCATTTGAATGTCACTGGACAAAGTTGGAAGTAATTCCTGATATTCCCAAAGGATCTGTTTCTGGAGATTTAGCAAATTAAATGTGGGAGCCAGATGAATGTGCTATTGAAAGCAGTATTCAACAAGCTTTGTATGAAACTGGGGTTTGGGGGCAGACTGATGTGTATTGCTTTGTCCAGTATGTCAAGAAAATGTGAAGATGGTAAAATACCTACACTATTACTGTACTTAAATTTGTCTATATATTGTATGACAGAAGAAGGTTGAAAGTTGCTTAATGCATAAAAACAAAAGCTGAAGCCAAATAAATCATGTACATGACCTGTTGGCAGGAGCAGGCTGTATTTAAAGATCAACTGATACCTGTATTTCTAAAGCAGAAAACATCCCCTGTTCCCTTATGAGAAACAAGCTATTAAAAGTCAATACTCAAAACAGACCTATGCAGTTTTGTTTCCTGTTCTAAAAGCAAGAAGCTAAATAATCATACATGCAGCTGTGGTATCAAGCATTTTGTTGTGCATCACTTAATTTGCTGCTAAAGAGCAACATTTGTTCTCTGCATTTAACATAGTGTAGGCTTAGATGTTACCAGGTTATTTTCAGTCCCGCCTCTAGGACTATCTTGTGGACAAAATGCCCATTCCTAATCAGAGTGCTCCTTCTGCCATTCCACATTTCACTACCTGTTTCTCTTTCCCCTGCCCTCAAAAAAAAAAAAAAGGGAAAAGCAGTTAGGTCTTTGGTTTAGTTTGATTTCCTCTGTTGGGGTAGAAGTTCAGTTGGTGGAATCTGCTGTCTCGTTGCTGTCCTAAGACATTCTCTGTCTTATATCTTTATAGACTTTGTGTGGGTGAATGTTACGTTTGCATTGCTGTAGGCTTTTCTTTTTTAAAATTATTGTAGGACTTCAAAGATACAGATGCATGTAGTTTGGAATGGGGGCAAGTTGACATTTGATGGTAAGAACTTGGGATACATACCCTTTTAACGCAAAGTACGCAGCAACATAGACTGACATGTAGTGTTTTAACCGTGAGCTCCCTGTATGTGTCTGTATAGAGAAAATGCTGTTGGTGACTGTGTTCAGTGTTTAATTTTTATTTCATTACAGTCTGAACTTCAAATTTTGGTTAGAGAAGTTTTGGGTTGTTCTGGAGTTTTGTGTGTCATTTTCCACCCCAGGGAGGCAGGTAGGCATTTTTGTTGCCACCTGCCTTGAGCAGTATTGATTTCCCTTATATGGGAACAGAAGAGAGCTTAGTTTTCCCAATCTTGTTCATAAATGTCCTGGATAATCATTATAATATGAAACAGTGCATCTGTCTGGCAAAGGTAGGAGCATGGAAGGCCTTAGAACAGCGCGTTAAACATGTGCTCTTACTTTGGTGATTTGCTAAACTGCCCTTTGAACTTTGCATGTTCATTTATCATCATTTTTCCAAGCCCGAGTGGAAAGCTGACTTGTGAGAAATGTATTGGAGGGATGGCATCCTTGCAGCTTAGCAAAGCAGAGACAATTACGTTAGTGAGAGGTCTAAACTGCCAAGCAACTTCATTCATATGTACAATCTCACTAAAGTATCAACAGTTCGTCCATTCCTATCATGTCTTGAAAAAGAATGTTTTACCTTTGATGTCTCCTTTTCTCTTGAGCTGTGTGCCACCTCATACACCTCGCCCTATCAATTGTCCTTCCTGACCTGAAGCTGATCTCCCCCTCTTTGCGATGCTGTTAACATGCTCTTAGGATTGCGTTTCTGCCATTTTTTGCAAGTACACCAAATATGGAGGTATTGGTTATTACTCACTTTTAACTGCATGCAGTATTTCATTAAACATTTTCAGAGCATTGGGGGTCTTAGCTCTGTCATTGTAAGGTCTCAACTTGGTGCAAGTGCAGGTGAAATTGAAGTCAATAAACACCTTCCAGGTTGCGTTACAGAGGGGATTTATTTCAGAAGAGAGCTGTGGAGCTGCCTGTGTGTGCCTAAGGCTCATTCCAAGGCAGGAGGATATGGTTGAAGTGCCCAGGTGGGTATGTTTTCAGACTGACGGGCCAGTCTAGCAGGAGCTGAACCATGACTTTCATGCATCTCTGTTCCATTCTCATGCTGGTATTGCCACGTGTGCATTTCAGGGTTATCCCACTCTTTCCATCTCACCATTTTGTTAGCCTGCTGAAGGGTGCTGAGTTTCTGTTGACTGAACAACTTTCCGTACTAAACAACCTCATGCTTACAATCGTCTTCCGTAGACTGACACTTAGAATCAAGGGTTACGCTAGCTCAGCATCGGCTCTGCTTGAAAGGACATAGATCCCCTTTGACAATAAAAGGCCTGTTGTGTAGCAGAAGCTTGATCCCAGGTCATTTTTCCTACCCTTTATATCACAGACCACAGAATACATATTTTGTTTTCAAGGAGTGGTACAGAGAATCAGCATAAGTCAAGTCAAAGAGAGTTAAAATGCATGGTTTGGATGTATGAATGTCTGATTTTTATTACAAGGCTTCTTGAATTCTGTGGCTGTATCTGGGAGAAGCCAAGCTCATTTTCTAAGAAGCTACGTTGACCAAAACTACAGTTCTAAAACAGACCTGGTGAAGGCAAATTAACATATAGACGTGTACTTACTCTACCATAAATGCAGAAAATGCACTTTTGCAGTGTGAATGATATATTAAGAGCTGTTGCAGGTATCTGGCACACTTGGCCTTTTGTACAAACGATAAACAATGCATTTAAGTGAATTAGCATCAGTCATGATCATTTCTCTTTATTGAATTAAGCAGTAATTGTATCCATTGAGTTACATCTTTTTGATTTTCAAAACTGGTACATTTTCATGTAATGATGAATTATGGTGAGCTTTTCCACTTCAAAAATTTCATGTTTAGGCTGATGTTTAACAGAGAATCAGGGATTGTGGGCCCAATCCTGTTCCTGTTCAGATAAGCTGCTGATAGATTTTTTAGTACCAGAGCCCATATCTACATAATTATTGTCGACATCTCTGTTGGAAAGAAGGTGAAAGAGGTCATTCAGTGATGAACAGATTTTATTTTTTTAAGCCAGTGTGAGGTAGAGGAAATAGAGGTTTAAGCGGCACAAACAGCAAAGTCTCAGTTTTTCAGTAAAGGCAAGGGATAGGCAGGTCTCACCTGCTCGCTGGCAGCGCTCATCCACCCATCCGTCCATTTGTGCGTCCATCCCCGTCCGCCGAGCCGGGCTGCCCGGGCGCCGTAGGAGCGCGGCGCCGCTCCCCAGGCCCCGGCAGGATTTCCCCCAGAAGCCTGTTCCCTGTGCGTTCGTCTGTCAGGAAACCGCGCTCCTTGCGAAACACGAAATGTCTGCTGGGACCTCCTCCTGAAATAGCCCCCAGAGAAGCGGCGGCTGAAGCCGATCTCTAACTTCCGAACACTCGTCGGCTTTTTTTGCTTTGAAGCCCCCTTTACTCTCACGTTTCTCCCGTGTCCGAGGCGCTTCTCGGACGGGAGACGGAAAGGTTGGAGGCCGATGCAGCGGGCGCAGGAGTCGGGACCGGGGAAGGATTGCGGTCGCAGCGCGGCTGCCCGCGGGCTCCGCGCCGCCGCAGCCCCTCCGAGCGCCGCCTGCCCCCGCCCGGCCCCGGCCCCCGCCCGGCCCCGGCCCCCGCCTCCCGGTCCGGCCCGGCCCGGCCCTGTTCGGAACCGTAAGTAACTCTGCGGCTCGGGAAGGGCCCTGCGGCCCGACCCAACCGCAGGGACCGGTTCTTCGGCCAAAAAGGGTGACCTGAGCAGAGTAGCCACCGAGCCCGCGTTTCTTTGAATATCTTAATCTTTGTTGATTAGGTTAGCTGGGAAGCAAGCACCCAGTTTTGTCTTGGCTTTTACTAAAAAGTGATTTTATTAACGTGGCTTTTTATACTCTTACAGTGTGCATCGGTAGGATGCTGGACAGTAGAGTAAAACAGCTGTATTTGCGTAAAAATGATTAGGCACTGGACAATAGGAACCGTGTGATATATTTAGCTACAAGAGGATATTTTCAGACAATACCAGGGCTCTTCATTTCCTCTGGTTTACTTAAAGCAAGGATACGAAGAGTTAGAGGTCACAGTTTATTCACCGCTTCTACAAAACACCGCTGGTAACCTTTTGCTTCTAAACAAACAGAAGCAGCAGCAGCATCACAAAATGAGGTAGACCTATTTTACACGTCTCTGTTGCTGGAAGCATTTATCAGGCTCCGTGTTTACATTGCCTCACGACCGGCTACACACCACACATTTGTTTAAAAGTTTAATAATTAAGTACTTTCCTTCCCTCACTGGTGAACTTCTCCTTTGATGCCCCTCGGTCTGCATAGATACCTAAGCTCCCACTTGAGTGCTAAGTTTCCGTCCCGGGAATCAGATCCTTTTCCACCAAATTGCGTCGCCGGATCTGCAATTCCTTCCTCACTGCAAATTAAATTTAATTAAGCAGTTTACTTAAAACGTATTCGATGTTTTGTGTGAAAAGCAAACTGATTTTCTTGTTTTCTTGAGTGGTAGATTTCATTAGAGAACTACCGAACACAATTAACTCAAAATCTATGGGGCTTCGAGCGCGCTTCCAATTTCTTTCCTCTCTGTTGCAAGCGGGAGGAGCGGGCTCTGCCAGGCTGAAACACCCGTTTAGTTCAAAAGGGTTCCAAAATTTATCCGGGAAATAAATTACAGTGCCAGTTGTTTTCCTTATAAGAGCTTCTTGGCGTTCGTCTAAAAGTCGAACGAGTACCATTACGAAGCCGATTTTTAAGTGAATACACATATTTCTTCAGGAATTAAATTATGCGAAATTGGCTCTTTATTTGGGTTTTTGGTAGGATGTTCTTTGCATGCCTCGACTAATAGGTAGGGAAATGGCAGAAAAGAGCGCGGTAATTTACTGGATTTTAACTTTTAATCCTTTCTGCAGATACTATTTTGGCAAGAAATCCCTCTTGGAAGAAATTCGGTAACTCCCATAATTTCACAGGAGTGACTATGCCATTTACACCACCCGTGTTTAGCCTCGGTACAGCTCTTGTCGCAGTGTGCCGCCTCCCCAGCCCGGTACGAGCTCCCGGGGCAGCGGTACCGCCGCCCCTATTGGCTTTTGCCAGTGACTTTTGCGGCGGAACCGTGCGGGCGCCGGAGCGGGCAGATCACGGTGGAGCAGCGCAGGGGGACAGCCGAGGGGGAGCGCTCCCCCTGCGGAGGGCAGCCGCTGGCCGCTAGTGGGAGCTGTGGCCCCGTGGAAGTGCCGCGGGAGCCGCGGCGTGTCGGGCTCCGAGAGCGGCGTCGGGAGCACCCGCGACCCCCCGGCGCCCTCCGCACCCCCCGGGGAACCTGCGAGGCCACGGGGAAAGCATCTCCAGTGCTGCCCGCAGGTAGCTCCCTCTGGCCAAAAATTAATGATAGAATGAAATAAAAGAGCAAGGTGCCGTGCCGTTGGGATACGAGGCGTCTGTGTCCGAACCCCCTCCCCACGAAAATCTACAGGGGAAGAAAGAGTCTTTGAGCAATCGCCAGAGAAAGGCGAGGGAACCCGCAGCCGGCCCCGGAGCCCTGCACTGCCCGCCGTTCTGCATCCCTCTGAAGGGCTCCGCATGTCCGACTCTTCTTTATTCAGTGACGGCCCGTGGCTAATTGTCGCGCAGCCAGATAAACTTAGAAAACTCACAGAAGCCGTGGGAAGGGCCGGTGGGAACTTGGCGAGGAAGCACCCCCAGACCTCCTTCCCGGCAAGGAACCCGCGGAAAGTTGTGCACGAAGCTCCGCGCCAGTGGGAACACGGCCCAGCCCTTTCCCGCGCCACGGCGCGGAGGTGGCCGCTGCCGCGCAGCGCCTGCAAGCCGCGCTCCCCGGGGTGCTGCGCTCGCAGCGGCGGGCAGGGTCGGGGCTCCCGGCCCCGCGGCTGCTCCCCGCTCTTTGAACGGCAGCGTACTTGGGAAACAGTTTTAGCAAAGGCTGGTTTTTAATGCTTGTTTAATTTCATTTCTTCCCCCCGATTTCGCTCCATCTGAGCCCGCCGCGCCTCCCGCACAGCCCCGGTGTGAGTCAGAGCGAATAGACTCTCCGCGCACGTCGGGCAGCGGCCGCCCGCGGCGCGGCGCGGCGCGGCGGGGCCGGGGGGTGTTACCTGCCGGCCCGCTCGGCTGGGCTCGGCGCGGCCCCGCCCGCCGCTCGGCGGTAAGTGACAGGCGCGGCGCCCAACCAGCGCGGCGGCCCGCCGGCGGCCCTATGAGCGGCGGCGGCGGGGCAGCGGGGCCGCGCTTATATGGCTACGGCAGCGCGCTGCCGCCGGCCGCGCTCCTGCGCCGAGGACTCGCAGCGGTGGCATCGAGGGTTGGAAGCGCCGCGCTGGGAACGAGAGTGGCTGGCGCCGCTTCTCTTCGCTCCATTCCTTCTCCTCCGCGGTGGGTTGCGCGTCGGCGCAAGTCCCGCGCCCGTCGTTCCTCCTTCTCAGTCGGCCGCCGCGGCGCGCACTGCAGGTCGCGCAACGGGAGAGGGACGCTTTGACGCTGCGACCCCCCTGCCCCCCCCCCCCCCCGTTTTGGTCTATTTTATTTTTTATTTTCGTAGTCATTACTGTCCACCCCTGTTTCTTTCCTGGCTCCGCTCCGTGGTCTTTGCCGGCGACAAGGACAGCAGTGTCCCTCGGGGAAGCCAGAGCCCTGCGGATGCGCCTCCCCGGGACCGGGGGAGCTGACTCGGAGTGGATTTATTGACTCGCGGTTGCTTCCGAGCTGCCCGAAACGGCGCGGGCTGGTGCCCGTGCGGATTGCGAACTGCGGGGAGCAGTGAGAGACATACAGGAGGAGCCGCCCGCCGGAGCTGTGTCCTTTTCCCCCCGACCCTTTTATTTCTCCCGCCACCCTTTATTTTACCTTTTTGTGATTTATTTTTTGTTTTACTCCTTTTCACGCGGGCCTTAGACACTGTGAACGCGTATGGCGCTCTGGATCCAAATGGGAGTTGGCAGTTTGAGTGGCATCTTCCAAGGCAGCCGGGAGACCCTCACTAAGAAGAGGGACTAAGGCGTTTGCATTTTTTTTTTTTTTTGCTATTGCTGTTACTTCGGAGGTAGCTTGGATCTGACCTCACAGGAGATATTCCTACATGCGAGTGGCATACATGACTCAGTAGATCTGCTTGCAGCTCTCGCCAAGTGCATCGTCGACTCTTACTGATTTTTTGAATTTTTTTAAATTATTCTTATTTTTCCTATCAATCATCCCATCTGTTGGGATACCAGGCACCCACCCTGCTGTTGCCGCTCAGGTGCGTGGGAAGGCGCACGGCGGAGTTGGCGAGGCTCCGGGGAGGGACTCGGTGCCGCCTGCGACCATGGCAGCGCGGAGGCGAGATGCCTCCGCCTGGAAGTACTGCTGGGGAGCCGTGATGGTTTTATGCAGAACTGCACTAGCGCGGTCCATCGTTTTAGACCCCATATATTGGAATTCCTCTAACCCCAAGTAAGTTTCCATCCCGCTCCCGCTCGCTGTCTCCCCGGGGACCGGCGCTGTGCTCCGTGCGCGGGGGAGGGACGGGATGGTGCCGTAGGTCGGCCGCGGCCGCCGGGAGACACGGGGACGGGGCGGAGTGCACTAGCGGTGAGCGGCGGGGGCTCCGGCCGTGGCTGGCAGCGGGATCCGGCTCTTCCCGGGCGGGAGTTTCGTGTGACGGCGGAGCTGCCCCGTCGCCCCTTGCCCCCGGCAGGAGGGTCTCGGGAGGGAGGAGGGAGTACCGGGGCGGCGGACCGGTAGCGGGCTGGGGAGTGGTGCGGCGGTAGCAGGATAAAACCTGCGGGCAAAGTCCGGGCTCGCCCGGGCTAGAGCAGCGGAGGAGCCGGGCTGCGCTGAGTTGCCAGGAAAGGGTGATACTCTCCAACTTCTCCGTCTGCAGATGCAAACTCATCCCATTGACTCCAGCGAAGTTACATCTGCTTATAACAGGGCTAAATTTGGTTGTGGAGTTGATGGTATCAAGGCACATGTCAGTGAGTAATGAACTAAGCATTACCCATCACACAACCATATAGTGTCATTCTTCATTAACAAACCCAAGCAGAAATGTACGTGCGTTCCCAGGACCTCACTTTTAAAGCTCATTCTTAAAAGAGATGCGTTATCTTAAATAAACAAAAAACAAAACAAAAAAAAAAAAAAATAAAAACAGCAACCTCTTTACTTAAACTTACAAAATTACTGCTGTTAGAAAGAGGAACTTTTTGAAAAATGGGTTGTTCTTCTAAAGAAAAGTGTGAGGCAGTGATGTAAAGCTACTTACACTTCTCTTTTGTCTCCTTGGATATTTGACATACAAAATGGAAGTTGGCTTTGTTCACTTGTGAGAGCCTCTGAACTCTTGTGATTAGAATCACTAGTTTGGAGAACAAAAATCGCAATAGGAAGTAGTAGATTCTAATGAGTGACGGGAATTTTAAATAAATGTGTTAAAATACTTTTTTTATATATGCATGCTTCATCTTCAGTTATATATATTTAAAATTAAATCCTATGCAATGTGTTAATTAAATTTAGCGTTTCCCATTAACTCCAGTAAGTACATGTCTTGTTTTCCCAGAGGAGTTTGTAGAGGAAATGTTAGGTGGTGATGAGACAAGTATTAATGGAGTATTTCCTGGATCAGGGATTAATCCTGCGCAGGTGGCAGGATCTCTAGGAGTTTGAAGATTTCAAAGTTTGAGTTAGGACTAGCATCTCAAGTTTACCAAGTAACCTTGCCTTACAGTCATCATCTACTGTTGTTTTCACTAAAGGGAGAAATCACTATAGATTCTGCCTGCATTATTTTTTAATACTTACTCTGTTTCTTTTTACCGGGAAGTTTCCTAATCTTTCTTAAAGAACTCAAAAAGAAAAGAAACTGGCAGGAGCGCGCTGGACTGCTCAAGTCAGAGTCTTTAATTGTAATATTGATTGACAAATACTTATTTTGTATATGCTTCAGGTGGGAAGCCTGTTAAAATTTACCTCAAGTCACTGGCTCAGCACTTCCACGATGTTGCACTCAGCAGCTGAAGCCTTTCTTTTGCTTAAGAAAGGCACGGCGTCACTGCGGAGGACAAAGCGGCCTGGCCGGTCATCAAGCGGGCTTTAGGAGGCTGTTTAGGCTCTCGAAAGGCAAAGGCTGAGAGCCGGGCTTGCATTGCAGGAGTGGGCCTGCTGTGCTGGAGGAAAACAGCCTTGGCTTGGCCTAGGAGGAAGGGGAATGCTTTTGCATCCCAGCTCTCGCTGGGTTTGTGCCTACAGAGGTCACTCTTCCAAAGCAGAAGAGCGGGCTGCTCGGGGCTCTCCTCTGCCAGCCCCAACCTGCTTTCGCATCGTTTTTAACTTACCTTGATCGCTTTTATTAGCCATCAGTGAAACGAAAGCATCCGAGCAACTGAATTCTGCCCATCTCACAGAGCCTGGGGATATGCTTCTTTTGTCAAACACGATTTGTGTTTCCATTTAGTTAATTCTAAACTGTTTGATTACAAAAAAGGTTTGAATGTTGTTAATGGTAGATCTAATGATAATATCTAATTACTTTTTCAACTTAAATGCACGCTTAAAAATAGGTTGTGTTGCTGATGTAATTGAATTTTCTTGAGTGATTCATTGAGGCTTAATCACCACAGTGAAGAAGTACACTATTAAAATTAGTCTTTTCAATTGCTGGGGCTAGTGATTTATGGGCCTCTTGGAGGCCTGGAGTTTGAGAAGGCTTGCAAATGCATTCCTGCCATTGCTGCTGGTGAGGCAGCTCTCCTTCTCCAAGCAGAATTTCTTACTAATTTTTCTCACACTTGTTTGCCTGAAGGATCCTGAATAATTTCTCCTTAGATAAGATTGTCCTCACTTTGGATTCAAGCTGAATGGTAGCTTGGGAAGTAAAGCTGTTGAATAGATCTTGGCATGGTATAATAATAAAACTCATTTCTAGGTTTGAAATAATAACTATCTTTGATGCTGGTTAATTTATTCAGGGAAGCTGTGCATTTAACTCTATTGAAAGTCTCAAGGCAAAAATCTGCTGAACAGGTAGGCAATTAAAATGGGAGAAGTTGTTAGGTTAATATGAAGTATGAAATAATAAATTTTAGGTTAATGTGAACATATAAACAGAATTGGTTTTGCACTGAAATCTACAGGTTATAATTTCAAGCAAGTGGCTGGGATGGAGAGCACACAGTAGCTATTTGAACACAGTGCTCCCCTCCCTGTTCCCCCCTTACCTTTTTAGAGGTCTGCTTTATTGCCTTGACAGAATCATGAGATTGACGTGACCTCCATAACATAATTATACCTGTGACTGTATTGCTTGGGAGGTTAAACATCGTTGTTGTAGATGGTCTTGGCATACTATAGACTTATCATCTGAAGAACTTTGGATCACCTGGTCTTGAAAACACAGAGGAAAAATTACTCTAATGTTTAACTCCTGTTGACACTTTTTAATGGGAGACTTTCTGCCTATGTTGTTTCTGCCAAGACAAGCCATGTATGCAGATAGCATGGATTAACTCAGTTTCACCAGGGCTCTGCACTGCCTTTGACACGCAGGACCACGTTATTGGGCACCTTTTAGTGAAGCAGTTGAGAAATCTCATTCAAAAAAGCATTGCTTATGTTTAAGCGTCACTGTTTCCCTGCGTGCTATAGGCCAGCGATTAAGGCGGGTCTCCTTAGTGACATGTGGAAGGTTATCCTCATAAGTGGTGCCTTTGACACTGATTAAGTTAGATTATATAGCTGTTTTTCTCTCCCTCTGATAACCAGTTATATATGGGATATTTCACAGCCTGCCTCTGAATGAATGCTAACATGTCAGAAACTGATAAAATAAACTACAATTGATGACCCTGCTAAATGTTCTATTCAGTAGCATAGAGACTAGTCTGCCTCTCATTGTATCTGAAATTCTTATTTTTGTAGGTAAACAAATGCACATTCACTACCGATTGAATAGCCCCTTGAACTATGCTCTGCAGCTTGCATTTGGGTTAATCTTGTCGGTTTTAATACAGAGGGAAAAAAAAGGAGAAAGCACCAGGGGTGGAATTGTTAGTGCTTTCACATCCACATTCCTCACATTTTGTCAGGATGATAAACTGTAGGTAATGGACAGCCCTTGTTTCACAGGACAGGCAAGCCAGCCAGAGCACAAAGAGCTTGCTAAAACGATATCTCACAACATGCTTGGGAGGCTCTCAGCTAGACAAGAATTTATTTGGGAGTCCTGTGCTGTGGGACTACACTTTCTAACCTATGCAATTACAGCTTCAAGCTGAAGAAACAGGAGTGGAAGGTTAAAATTGTTTAAACACATGCTCCTAAATTGTACCCAAAACATAGCTGTTGACACTTGGCGTGCTAATGGATGGAGTGAGTGGTGGCTTCCAGTCAGTCCATTTGATAGTTCTGCCATTTGTAGCCAGGTCTCTGAAGCACAGGTGAATTAGTAAAATTAATTCAGAGTAAACTGAAGGCCGATTTCATGAGCTGGCTTTTTTTTTTTTTTTTTCCAGCCTGTTATATGTAGAGTATAATTGTTATATTATTTATAGTAATTATCTTAAAGCATGTTATCTGTAAGCTGTGCTACGTTATTTCACTTTGTGTAATGAAGTAATTGCCTTTAGAAAGGCAGTGACTAAAAGTCATGCTAAAATCACTTAAGTTCTCCCTCTTCCCACACACAAGAATGCCTTCCACTCCTTTTTTTTTCCTTCCCCTTTTTGTTTTTTTCTCTTCCGTGTTTTATTGTAAGAAGATCACATTGCTTGAGGTGTGACACTCTGGGTCCTCTCAAATTGGGCCAAGGTTTCTGGCATGGGAAATCGGGAGCGGAGGAGCTGAGGTGACTGCTTGGACGGGCTGCCATAGACAGGCCTTTCAGCCCTGGGCAGCAGCCACAGGCAGGTCTCCTTTGGGGACCTTTTTTTCCTTTAGGATCTGGTCTTCACGCATCGTGCAAACCTGCAGTACTTGAAATTGCTTGTTGCAAATGAGAAGAAAGTGTTCTTCTGAGAAAAAAATAGTGATTACAATGTTATTCATGTGTGCCTAATGTCTGTCTGCCTTGGCTGCTGACATAAAGAAACCTGTTTTTCTGGTCATTTATCATACATCTACATGGATTTGCTTATGAGCTCATTCTTTGTGAGGCGTTGTGGAAACTTACATAGGAATGTTAAACTGCTTGAAATATTTTGATTAAAATACTGAGTGCCACAATACGTAGCCTTTTAACTAACACGCTGTTGTCTTGAGGGAGGGGAAGTTTTTTTGGGGAAGTGGGGAAGGGAGCAGCAAGGGAGAAGAGTTTGTGGGGGAGTTGCATGAAAAAGCAGAGGAAGGGAGGATAGCAAATGGACAGTGTTAGAAGAGCTTGGAAAAATCTCCTGTGGCTTCATTGTCTCCTTAAAGCCAGAGAACACAAAGACAAATGCAGTTCAGCCTTTCTCCCATGATGGAAAATGTAAACCGTTGACACAGCTCCCATGTTTAACTTGTTTAATTCTCATTTTAAATTCAGTACTATACCAGCCGTGTGAACTCTGAAGATTTCTTTAGTAATCCATTTTGTAGTTCCGAATCAAAAACAAAGTGAAAAGGTCTGACACAATTTGCTTTTATTTTTAGGCAAATCAACCCTGGTCATAGTTAATAAGGGGATTACAACCCAGACTAGGTCTTTACAGATGTAATGTAAATCAAGGGCAGAGTATAAAGAAACTGATCCCTTTTGATTGAAGTATGGTAAAAAGGCATAGAGAAACTAGCAGCAGTAATCTGATTGTATGGCAATAAAACCACCATTTTCTGTCTTTCAGATAAAAATAATGTGGTAAATCCATGCAGTTCATAAGATGTAAAGGCAGATAAAGGGTGATGCCATGGCAACATATAGATTAGCTTGATGTTAGAAATGACACGTCTCTGAAAGGGGTGTTATAAACGAAGGGCCTTGCTCCGGGCTGTAAGGTATTATGTGAAAACCGCACAAAACTTGGGGGCCGGGATTAGGAACTATGAAAGGCCTACTTGTGGCTTGGGGTGGTTGGAGCGGGGAAGAAAAGCTGCTCAGTTCTTGCTCATTGGTGGTGTATAATATGGTGAAGATAGATTTCATTTGCTGCTTTTTGCCGAGACGGGGGCCGATTAAAACTCGAGATGGCTGCAATTGTGAGGTGTGGAAGATTCTCATTTTTAACTCCTGCCCTAGCAGCAGCCTTTCTGAAGAATTGGCTGCACTTGGGATTTGTTGCCTTAATCTGTTTGGGCTTCGGGCAGGAGCATGCTGGCAAGGCACAGAGAACAGAGGGGAGAGGTAGTATTGGGGTTATCTGGAAGGAAAACAGAGAGCTTTTGATTTCAGCTGTGTTTGAGTTTGTGGTCTCCATCTCACACTCCATGGGAGCCGCAAAGATAAACAGGCTGCATTGTCTGTGCCTAGGCCAGGTGATACTTCAGCATCTCTTGTGTTTCCCATCCTGCAAAAATAGAAAAGAAACCTGAAAAACCAAAAACCGAACAACCACAAACAAACCAGCATCCATTCCTATTTACAAGACAGGCTGCAGATAACCAAATGTCTCTGGCTCTGTCTCTAGGTGGTGTTTATTTCCGAAAGGCTGGCTGAAATCTAGAAATGAATGAGATAAGCATCTGCCTCCCCCCCTCCCCCTCCTCCCCAGCCAACTTACAATCACCGGGATGAGTTTGCTGTCAGCCCCTTGAGTTTAGCCGGCAGACAATATAGCCATTGTTTAATCATTTATTTTAAGTGATCTGCAGCTACTTGGGTGTGTTTTTTCTTGCTTTTTCTCTTAAAGAACCTTTAAATAGTTAATACTTGCTTTTCTACCCAGCTGACAACCCTTAACGCCCACAACTTAAAGTCAGCATTACATTGCAAATCAGGGGTACGATTCAAATGAGAAATATCTATTTTATTGCTTGTTCATTTGTCTGCAAAGGGGGGAGAAGAAAGCACTCTGCATTTGTTAAGCGCAGTCTAGACACAAGGGGAAAAAACACCGAAGCCTACAATAACACTTGTGTCTTTCTTTACTGGGAATGAGCCTGGGATGAGCTCGGCAAAATGGAATTCATGCTGTTTGTTTGGCATTGGCTTGGACACTTTTAAAGTGGATTGGGTTTAGGGTTTGTGCTTTTTTTTAATTATTATTATTCCAGGGTTGTTTTTTATATATATAAAGATATTAATTACATGGTTGACTTTATCATTCTTGCCCTCTCCCACAGTATGCTGGAAATCTTCACAATTCTGACTTTAAAGGGGACTCCAGACCCCAAACTGTCAAGCTGCTGATGTGATTTAACAAATGAAAAATAAACAAGTGCATATAGGGAGCCGAACAGATTGGCAGAATTCACAGGACCTGAAGTGCTCAGATGGGTTTCCTGTGTTGAAACTTAACCTTCACAAATCTATAGCAAAAGATCCAATTCATTTGCTGAAATTCTCCAAAGCACAGGGGCAACCTCATCTAATTTACACGCCGGTCACATTCAAGCACCTTGCATTCTGCATTTGACAATGATTGCTAATGGGCCATTCAACTAAAGTATTTGCTTGTTAACAGGGAACAGAGCATGATAAATGTCCAGCAAGCTTGCAGCCTCCTTCAGCTTTTCAAATGCAGACTGGTGCATATTTATGGCAGGCAAATGACAAAGGGGGAAGCTGAATTACTCTGGCCTTATGCTTTCTGTTCGAACAAGGGTTAAAGTAATTAAAGAAATAATGCAAAAACCGATGTCCTTTGTTTGCCCACCATTATCCAAGTTTAGCTTTCGAACCTGCCTGTCATGTCGCATTTCAGAAATGTCCCAGATAAGGCCGGCCAGGCACAGGGAGAAATGGGGAATCATCTACGGAGCGCATCCTGGACAGTGACCCCGGCTCTCCCTGCATCCAGAGTCTTTCCCCTCCAGGTTCCCCTCATCTTAAGGAGTTTGCACTGATAGAAGCTCGAAGGTGTATTTAAAACTGAGATTTTGCCATTTTCGCTCCCGTTCTCTAAACAAGGGGGAAAAAAACCCAACACTGAAGAGTGGACAGGCTTTGAGAAAACATGTATGTTGCGTTTAGTATTTCTGAAAGCCAAGTATGAAAACAATATGGCAGATCAAAAAACAGTTTTGCATTGCTCCTTCACCCCCAGATAGACTTAAGACCCAAAAAGATACATGCACACAGAAATTTCCTAAACTTGAAGTGTCTTCAGTGTCATTTTGAATTATCCCGGTTGGGGTTTTTTTGTTGCTATTATTTTTGTCCTTGTAAATTCAGGTTTAATCTTAGCCTATCTAGTGCCTGTTCAGCTTCATGAAAATACCTCCAGTGATTTCAGTCAGTACTGCAAGTCCTGCAAGCCTGAAAGGGCTTTACATTATAATTATTTTTCATTATAGGCAAAATTTTAATTTTCTTGTTACGAAAAATATCTGTCATTTTACTCTAGGAAAGAAAGACACAGATTTTTTTTTCCTGTTAGCTGTGATGCAGAGAACTTTCCTTTGATGTGATTATATATATTGTCAAAGACAGCAAATAAGGGCAGGACCTCTATCTTTTTTGGCAATCCTGGCCAGCCAACACCCAGTGTTTCTTGAGGTATCAGTATGATAATTATAATGCAGCTGATTTAAACTTTGATGTAATAGTCTAGCCTTTCTTCTGGTTTTAAACATAAGTTACAAGCCAAAAAAGATAAAGGTTGGTAGAGGATTGTGTTGCTAGGTGAATCATTCCTGATGTATGACATATACATAACTCTAAGATGGGTTTCCTGCCTGTAGTGTTCTTTTAAAATACCTCATGGGTGATGGCTAAAATAGGCTTTACAAAACTTTATTTAGTAGGATCAGAGCTTTTTACGCTTTAAAGGAAAGTCAAGTTTTACATGTGTCAACGGAAAATAAGAAATTATTTGGCTTGTTTTACACAGCAGGATAGGTTAGATGGTGAAATTATGTTAGGCTGAAAAATTTGTGATGCTGCAAATTGCTTCTCACTGTTTTCATAGCTTTTGTTTGAATAGGGCTTTTATTTATATACCCAAACCAGAGAACAGCAGTGGGTAAGGTGAACACTGCACTGTAAAGAGAAATGTGTTTTAAAGCTAATAAGAGTGATTTGAAATTTAATTATCATTATTATTATTGTTAGTTAAAGCCCAATATCACTTGAATGCCGTTTTATTTTGGATTGGGAACTCTGCCAGACTCCAGCCTGTTAGAGCTAAGAAGACTCAAATCAAGTCCAGGCCTATTTCTGCAGCAAACGGGAATCCTGGCTCCTTGCCTGCAGATTCATTCAGGAAGACCCATCTGGCTTTTGATGTTCTCCAAGTTTGAAGCAGTTTGTTTAAGGAACCTATGCAGTGAGCACTGGTGGAAGCACACATAACTGCGCTTCTTCTGACTCCTCGTCAGTGGTGCATCGTTTCACAGTTTCATTTTTGCTTGGTGCTTGCCATCTGCTTACCTACTGCCTGAGCAGCAGTTGGTTTCTATACCTGACTAGATGAAAGTGTAAATTTGGAGTTGGGAACATCTTGACTCCTTTTAAGGATTTGCAGTCCCATAGCATTCTCTGTCCACACTTCAGTTGCTTTCTTTATGTTTAATTAATTTCAATTTTGTTCAGAAGCAGTCTAGCTTAATCACTGCACAACACTGCACCTTCAGGTTTTTGGGTGGTTTATTTTTCTAGGGTGTATTTTTGAGCTATACAGATTAGCTGAGCAGGGAAAGTCAGATTGGCATACAGATTTCTTCACTGCCTGAAAAAAATATTTAAAAGATGTTTTTTAGTGGTAATCATTCTTTGTATCAGACAGTTTTCAGGCACTTTTTGAAGAAAACCAAAAGCCACATCTTAGATTTATAACGAATGGTAGTCTTCCATTCTGTGGATCAGTGTGTGACACCCAGGCACGCAGGACTGCACTGTGCTCCTACAGCCTGACTTGGGAAACTGTCCTTATTCAGAAAAGCTCATATCGAGCATGTGCTGAATGCTGAATATTTTTGCTGAAGCAGGACAAATTAAGCATGAGCTGTCTTGAACCAAGGCCAGTGTAAGAGGTTTTTTGGGGTTGGACAAATACAGATCTCTCCAAAGCTTTGTTGCCTTTTTTAAAATCAGGAAATTATGTCAGAAGCTACGTCCCTGTCTGCATTTGGAAAGAGATATATAGCTTGCCAGTAGTCAGTGTGTCCCTTGTGCCAGCTGGGAGCTCAAGCAGATCTATCAGCTGTGCCTCTGGAGTCTGGCTGCACAGGTAGCCCTGCTTCAGCTGAATTTTCTGTGTATTTTTTAGCTCACTGTTTGATGTTATGCCAAACTGATCACTGAGAGTGACCTGAGAGCCTAGGTTTCCCCCTGCAAGAGAGGGCCCAGCTTGTGAAGGGTGCACTGGCTGAGCCTCCCTGCAGCAGAGGCTGAACCAAAGGTCAGTATCTCATGAGTGCAGGGCAGTGGGTTAAAACGGAGTGGCTGGATCTCCTGTTATCCCCAGCTTTCTGCTGAACCCCTCCAGTGGACTCTTCCATCTGGGGCAGGGATGTCAGTTCTGTCAAATGCACATTTTTGATATTTACAGAATTTTTTTAACTACTCTGGTGTAGGTTATCTTCATTTCAGAGGCTGAGATGTTGCTGTGGGCCAAAATCTGTTTCTTCACAGGTCAGACATTACTACTGCCCTGAAGGTGGCTGTGGTCGCCTGGTTTTATTCTGTTTCTGCATGTCAGTTAAACCTTGGAAAAGTTGGTACTTCATGTAAGAACATAGGATCTTTGTGCTTGCAAGTGGCTGAATCTTGGGTTTAATGTAAAGAAGCAAGTGCAGACTGATTGTAGGTCTCCCATTTAGATTTATGCTCAAGGATATTTTCTCCTTGGCATAAAAATGATTTGCCAAAAAAGGTTTTTTTGTTATACAATTCTGTTACTGATTTGGCATAACTTTTCCTGAAAGTTGTGAGTTAACAATTTGTTCTACTTCCAGTGTTTACTTATTCAGGCAAATGGTATGCAATAATACATTTTCTAACAACTGCAAAGTAGATGAAATTCTGTCTTTGAATTGGAGATACAATCACCGATTATTAATGTCTCATCAACTAACAAGACAGTCCCCGCCCTCTTTTATAGACTTTGCTTGGAGCATTTTTTGAAACAAGACTGTACAGGTGTGAGCAAACTGTAGTTAAGAGAAGGAAGACTGCAAACTTTGGTTGGCACCCTTATATTGTGGCTGACATAAGACGTTTGTTTTTCTAGCAGGAATGGTAGAGAAGAGCAGAGAATAGCACAGCAATAGAACAATCTGGTTTGCACTTTTCAAAAAGTAGTTCTTTGGCAAATGCCAGCTGCTCTTGGTTAGCTTTCTAAAAGCAAAGGCTTTAGTGACTTGTGTAAGAAACACACATGGTTTGGTTTGACTTTCTGTTCCATCTAACTACTGCTCTGCATCTTTTCAATAAAGTGCCATCTCTCTAAGGTTTGGCACACCCTGCCTCTGTGAGCACAAGTCAAGTAGAGCAATGGTTTTGTGTTTAGCTGAATTCATGGCACAGATTTTTTTTATTCGACTTTCTTTTTTATTTTTTCCCCAAAATTAAAACCATATAAATACCTGATTATCTTTGCCATAAGAGCAAAGAACTACTTTAACATTCCCAGTAGCATATTTTGAACAACAATTCTTTAATTAAAACAACATTGGTCTCTTCCTGTATTTCATGGCTAGCAAATGAGAGAAAACACCAGTGTTAATATCAAAGGGAGTCAGTTTTCATTACAGTAATGGTTCAATTGTGCAATGCTGTAGGCACTGAAATTTAATATTATTGTGACTTGTATTGTAATTGTAGGATGACAGAGGAAAATGGATTAAGTTTAAATATAAGTGTACACAGCAGCACATGGACTTTTTCAAATGGAAGCCGAAGGTTGGTACAGGATGGGTCCCCCTCTGGCTCTGTCATAATGAATTAGTATTTTGTAAATAACTGGCCACTAGACTATAGATTTATTACCTTTTGCAGATCTATGTGGACATACACAGACATACATTGATTCTGTAGTGACTGTAATTGCAGTGCGGAGTTGCAGAACGGGTTTATGCCTCTAGGCTTGCAGGGTATTTGAATGTCTAGGCTTCTTGTCTTCACCTTTCATGGAAATATTCTTGCCTGCCAGTTTGTGTAGTTTTGTTCTGAAGGATACGCCCATCCTTTTAGTTCAGGCATTGCTAACATATGCATGGCCTCAGACTGGAAAGCCCTTTGTCATCCTGATGAATAAACCGAATTCAAGTTGCAGATGATCTTTGCTTTAGAAAATTATGCTAGAGACAAAAAGTGTTAATGAGCAATATCCCCCTCTTTTCCAGTTGTCCATAAACATTCAGATTGCAATGGAAGACAGCAGTTTAAACCATCCATTACTGATCTCTCCCATGAAAGATTAAGGACAATGAAAGCTAGATGTTTCATTTGTTTGCAGTGTAGGCAAGTGGAAGATGTCCCCAAAGCAGTGCCTGAGAGTGTATTAGTGACTAAACATGATGCCTTGTCGTTTTACCCCATATCTTCACACTGTTCCTCAGATGTATGTTCACAATGAAACCTGTTCTAATGTTAAAGTGCAAAAGGGGGCAGTAAAGTGCTATCCAAAAAAAAGTTTATTTTTATGGATACTTTTTGTGGCAAAAGTTGCACTTTTCAATAGGCTTATAATTGCCCATATTAAAGTAATGATCACAATAATATCTTCTGTTTGAAAATCTTACAAATGTTGCCAAAGTGTATAATTAAGTGTTGTGGAAGTAGTGTTTGTCCTGTGTATTTCCATGTACTTCTGTCCTTGAATGGAGCCCTGAAACATGCTACATATTTGGAAGGAATCAAAGGCAGGAAACTTTCCTCAGATATATTTAGGACGTAGCTATATGAAGCACTTCTGAAAGAATTCCAGCTTTGCTAATCATCTCTGATTCTCATGTTCTGCATTACTTAGCACCACATTTCTGGAAAAGCAAAATGAAAAGAATGCTGAGGCTAGAGGTTTCTGCTTGAAGTACTAAAGTGTGTAGTGGTGGCATGGGTCAAGAGTTGGGCTCTCATCCAGACCCACATGCATCATTTGTCAAGAGGTAACTAGAAAGAGCAACTAATTACAATGCACCTACTGAGTGTTTTTTCTTTCAGAAATTTCTCAGAGTAAGCCATTTATACAGACTGCCTGCTACTTCCCGCTGCAGCCACTTGCAGTTTTTAAACTCTACGCAGAAAGCACATTTCTGTTGAAATGAAATTAAATGAAATAAGAAGGAGAATGTGCCTGTGTGTTTCTGTGCTTTTGTATGAGAGCAAATGTGCAGTGATTCCATTTGCTGAAGCTGAGTAAGTCCAGCACTGTTGTGAGGTTCATATTTCTGTAAATGCTGATGAAATGTTAATATAATACACTTTAAAATAGAACATTGGTCATACTCATCCTTTTTGTTTTGTTTTTTTTTTTTTTGCTCCTTACTTAAAAGACTGTCATGAAGCACATTAGTGGTTCTTTTGTGGTAACAGGAATTGATTTAGTAAATGGATCAGAATTCTCTAGTGCTTTAAGTACTTTAAGCAGAGCAGTAATGGCTTTCTGCATATAATGTAAAAAGTTAATTGCTATTAATAGCACCTTATGTGGAGGTCATATATGAAAATGGAATATAAAATCTATATTTTTTTGAAAAAAATCTTTAGATTTAGTAAAAGACTGGATTGTGTATCTTTGCAATATTTCAGGCCTTACCCTTGCGGTAAATGTTCTGAGCCAGGTTTCACATTCTTGTGCAAAAACCCATTGCACAAGAAATGACAAAAAATTGTTTGCTCTCAGAAGTTTTTTAAGACAGGGAAAAAACATGTCTGACTTTTACATGGGGAAAAACAAACATTCATTTTTGTATTCTGGATTTAATGGGGGCGGAGGGGTAAAACACAAGTTGGTTTGCAGGTTTTATTATGTGAGTTTTTTCGCTTTTTTCTGTGAGTGAGAGCCAAAGCAACAAAGGAAAGGGCAATTTTCCAGCAAAACTGAACCACCTCTCGCAGGCAGAGATGACATCCCCTTGAAACAGATATGCTGCCTAACAGCAGAACCCTTCTGGCAGCTGCACACCACGTGGCTGATGGCAGGATGATGCCTTGGCTCCACATGGTGGGCTGGGGAAAGGCGCTCTCGGTGCCCCTGCATTTGTGGTCACTCCAAGATGCCATGATCCCAACCTGAGATGACATGATTCCGTGGAGAGGGACTGCAAGGTGACCTGCCTCTGCTGGAACCCAGGATTGGGGTAGCCTTGAAGGGGAGTCTGCAGCATTTGCTTTGGCTTACTTTTTATGAAGAACGAGATCACATCTGTAACCTCGTACATCACAGCTCTTAAGGAAACAGATTTTCTCCTTGAGTGTGTCCAATAAGACGTGCTTGGTGCTGGGTTGCAGGTGAAGGGTGAAAGGGGTATGCTTTTGCCAAACATCAGGTCTTGGCTGTAGAGTTTGTGCTTTCTCAAGTGCAAGGCACCTTTAGACTTGGGACGATTCTAAGCTGAGTGGAATGAAAAAGTGTCTGTATTTCTGCAACAGCACTAGTCATAAGAGTTATTTGTTGGAAAAAAGCTCTTGACAGATCTAGGAGACCAGCTAGGGCATTTTCTGATGTGTTTGAAGACGAATGGTGTCTGTGGGTATCTCTGTACAGTAGAAGCTCTGTGCCTTTAGAGCTGTGATGTGATGGTACAATTTGACTGTCAAATCTGGCAGGTCCATGCAAAAGAATATTTCCTGTGGGGAGAAGCATATGCACTCTAAGCCCATCCTTAGTTTACATGTATTAGAAATCCCTTGTTGTATTTTACATGCTTTCCTCTAGTATTTTGCTAAAGGTAGTGCAATGAAAGGATAAATGAAATTACTAAAATTTCATATGTGTTCCTAATTCCCTGTCCACTAAAAATTTTGAGAAAACATAATAACGCTACAGAGTCATTCTTGTGTAGGTTATTAAGAATTTAGTTGCAAACATGCTGCATTGTTTTGCCCTACTGAAGTCAATGGAAATCCTGAAACCAGTGCCAGTAAGACTAGGTCCAGGAAAAGGCACCAAGAACAGTGCCCATTTGCATGGCTACTTGTGGCACATGAAATGGTGGCACCACTGACAAGTTGTGTCCAGCGTTATGATTAAAACGACATAAAATCTTTACCATTCCCTTTTTCAGTGCGCTGCAAGCATTTGTCTGAAAGATGGGCTCCTTTAGAGGTGAGAGAGAGTGAGAAGAATGAGGTACCCCAAATCCTAGGATGGAGATCAGCTATGGTTTCAGGGAACTGCATCAAAGCACTTAGGAGCTTACTGCAGGTTTATTTCAGGGGAGCTTGAACGTAGGATTTTCCCTTACAGTAGAAGTGAGAAATACAGGACTTGCTACTTTACCAATTTGTGTTATAATATTTCATAATTTGGCTTTGTATAATGTGGTACTTGCCATTAAAGATCTTAAGAGAAGAGCGTGAATATATTTGTTTATTTATTTGTTTTAATTCCTTTTAGTTTCTAGCCTGCAAGTCTCATTAATGCCAACAACCATTCCTTACATAAATTGTTTCATTAACTGTGTGGAAAAATGTTACATATAAATAAAGGTTAGCAGACTAAACTTCTTCAATTTTATTTAAATTCAAAAACATCCCTGTTTAGCATGTTGTGTAAAACTTTCCTGTAGTATTAAAATGATTTAATAAGACTGCACTGGTAAAGAAAAGTAGCTTCCAAAGCTCACTTAAAAGAATTTGAATAATATGAAGTGCTATACGTTTTTTTGCTCTCAAAGTTTAATTTGCTAGTCTGTGTATAAAGCCAGTCTGTCATCTTGCTGTGTCACACTATGGTATTTTTTCTTGCAGAGATTTTGTGGAAGCATAGTGCCTTTTTTCCTCATAAAATTATGTATTCATTTTGAGACAGACTCCACATTAATCTTTTTTTGATGAAGCTTGTTTTTCTGTCTGTCCACAGCAGTTGCTGATCCTGTTCTCACTGAATTCATGTTCACTTAATCTATTTAAACTGGAGTGAGATGAGTCTTATAAAATCACTGTTTCTGCACAAAAAGCATTTACAGCCAGGTTTTTACCTTATATGCACGTGCATATTTTTGTACATGGTATTGAATAGGACAAAAACATGAAAGTTTTGTCTAGAGCTTTTGCAGAGAGCTCTGGTCTTTGTTTTTGGATTTCATGCAGTGCAATGTTTTTGGGAATCAGGAAACTATTTTTCTGCTACTTCACTGAAATCACTAGCCTTTTCCTGAAATTTCTGTTTGCTTTGCATCAAGCTGGTAGGACTTCTGCCTTGCTTAAATATTTATCCCGTGGACAAAGTGATATTTGAAATATGGATGTTGTTATTTTCTCAGAAGTCAGATGATTTATACATATACTATTTAATAACCATTCTTTTTAGACAGCAAGGACTTGTACATGGAATGTAATTCTGTATTCTGTTTCAGTTTGCAGTTTCACAAGTAACGGACTAACACAATGTGTTATTAGTATTCATGATATTCCCTTAATAAACTTTTCAATTAATAACTTTATAGTCAGGCTTGTAGTTAAAACTTCATAAAGTTAAGTGGATAGGATTCCCCAACAGTAGGTTTCAGGCTGCATTTTAAGAAGCGTCTTGATTGGTCACATTTTTAGGATTATTTTTGTGACATTAATTTAAAGCTAACTGCCTACACCAATTAGTTCGAGTGAGTTATTAAAGCACAGAAATTTGGCACTGCCTCTCCAGTTAAATATACAAGCCTTGCATCAAGTACTAACACGCTTTCTAAAATCATATTTATTTTATAATTACCAGAATATAGTTAAAGCTAAGTGTGCATATATATTCCTAGTATATGTACATATATGCATGTGTATAGTTTCACAAGTTGGGAAAACACTGACAAAACACTTGGCTACATCACTCAATACTGATTATCAAAATCTCTTAAGAATTTATTTCTCTAAGAATTGTTTCTGTTGATAATTTTACAATTGCAGAAATTTCTGCATACTAAGAAATTATAGAATATTCTCAGTGAATGAGAGTGTGGGCAGGTTAAGCTCTACTTTTTTTTGAGAATTTGCTATTATGAGGTTAGACAGGTTTGAGTGGTTATCATTAAGCAAAATTCCTTTGTAATTTGATATGGTTGAATGTGCTAGGTTTCTCTAAACAATAAGTAGATTCTTAAGGCATTCTTTGGAAAGTAATATACTTTTTTTTTTTTTTTAATATAAAATTTCACAATCAAATTTAACTTACTGAGGACCTTGACAAGTAAGGTTGCATTAGTGCCAGGAACTGCTTCTGAGACTTAAAATAAGTGTGGTAGATAAATCATTGAGGCATTGGTGTGAGCAGGGAGTGAGCTACTTTGTTCCTAATTTCTGTTTGTGTGTCATGTGACTTTTTGGTCAAGTACAACAAGTATTTTAAAAAAGGTTTGGGAACTCTGCAAGTTGTTGTTATTTGATGAGCTGCCTGACTAGTTGGACATGTGGGAGGGATTCACATCCATGGGCTTTTGCACAGATGTCAAATGTCGCCCACAATGCACCAGTTTAGGGCTGACAGTAAAAATGCCATCTGTATCGAAAAGTGCCAGACAGAAAGTGCATGAATTTCATCGTGCAGCTTATATGGTACTTACTATACTTTACTGTGCTTTCTCACAGCAGGCAGCAGGATTATTTATTGTGAGCAGGATTTTTCAAATGCTCCAAGAATCTCTCTGTATCTGACTGCTGACAGAAATGAGTTGGGAAGCTTGCTAAGCTTTTCTCTTAAGTTTCTGTTGGGGTGCAGGGACCCGTGTTGGTATTTAAGTTTTGCAGTAAATCATACTTAGGGCTGAAATGCAGAAAGTTAGAAGGGTTTTTGTAGAAAGCAATGGTTCCAGTGCTGTCACTGGAACCCGACTACTTGGAGAGCATGTCACTGTCCCAAGCCACCATTGAAATAAGAGCCTCCCCAGGATCAGTCACAAGATTCTGGAAACACCTTGCTTCATCTTTATTTTATCCCTGTTTTGATGGGGAAAAAAAAAAAAAGCTTTCTAATTAGTTGAAGGCACATTTTGATCAGACTTTTAAAGCCATTTTGTTAACTTAATTTTTATGGACACCATCTTGCAAACATTTCACGAGTCTTGATGCTACTTTGGAATACTTAAGGCAACATCAACACTTGCAGAAATGAAGACTCAGGATTAATCCTGATGTTTTTTTAACCTCCACCAAGGCTGAATGTACATTGTCCTTTCTTTTTTATTTTTTTTTTTTTCAAATAGAAGATCTTCAAAAATAGGATCATAAAACAGTAGTCTTAATCCTTCTGACATTTCATGAATAGCTTCAGAAAACGCTTAGTACCCAGCAAATGATTTATTTAAGGTCTTTATAAAAAGTACAGTAGCAAAAGTGTTACACAAATGCAGGGATAATAATCATGCCTATGACTAATCAGCCACTGTAAGATTTGTGGTTGAACTGAAATGCATGAGGTGAAACTTTTTTATTAACTCCATCCATATTTGGGCTTTGTTGTTGTAAAAAAATAAGGAAAGTAAATTGGAAAAATATCTCTCATAGCAAAGGTCATGATCAAAACTGCAAAGTGTGGAAAAATTTCAATACAATCAAGTTCTCAGATTAATCCTTGCATTTTAAGCTTTTTTTCTTCCCTAATCCCATCAGCGTTAGATCCTACAAGTTCAGACACTCAAATAGAAGGAGATTTACTGAGTTTAGTTCTAAAACTGTACAGGCTTCAGAGTCATAGCAAGAATATTCCCTGCCATAAAGTCTAACAAGTGCATTCGTTTAAAGGTCTTGTAAAATGTAGTTTTAACTGTCTGTTGGGGACAATTCTGTCCTCTACCTTTTATGGTACAATTCCTGGCTGAAACTAAGGCTCACAAGTATGCCCTCTTTCCTGTAGATGTTTCTGAGGATTGCCAGACATACCATCTCTCAATCCATCCTGTTTATGCTCAGAGTTTGCATGGAGAACATATACTGTGGCTGTTATATGTATATATGCAAAATCTAAAATAAGAATCAGTGTATTTTGTTTCTCAGGGCAGATTTTAGGTTATATGATTGATAATGATGGACAGGTACATTTATCTAACCTTAAGAATTTCATATTTGTTATGTATGGGAATCTAACTTGATTAACTTACAAACAAAGATTCAGTCTGTTGAAATCTCACGTTTCCTATTACACAGTCCTGTTATGTGAAGAAGAATTACTGGCAAGAAATATTTGCAGCAGTGGGATCGTACAGTGATCAGCCTTTGTCCTGGCATGCAGATGGGGGAATATGAGTGATTGTCATCTTCCTGACACAGCAGCACTGCACAGGAGCAAAGTTAAAATGGGGCTGTGGTCAGACAAGGTGGTAAAGTCAGTCACAGGTGACACAGGTTGGCTTGGAAACTCCATCTCTCTGCTGTTGCCTGGTCAGAGTTGATCCCTGAGGAGAGCCAAAATCAGAGTACGTGCTGCTCCCTTGAGAAGATTTGCTGATTTGCTGGCTGGGATCCTCCTCCCTGCCTTTTCTTGTTTTCCTTGCCGAGCTTGCCTCTCCCACAGTCATAGGATCATAGAATTGTTTAGGTTGGAGTAGACCTGTAAGAGCATCAAGGCCAGCTGTTAACCCAGCACTGCTGTGTTCGCCGCTAAACCACTTCCTTAGGTGCCATATCTACACACACATCTGGTTGTCCTTCACCAGGCTGGTAACTCCGAGGATGCATTCCCATCTTTCCATTTGTTGGACGATTTCAGCTTTCCGGAGGTGGTAGTCGCTGCATTCCTTTGGCGTGTCTGAAAACCGGAGGAGGAGGCACAGCTTTGCTCCATCTCCACTTCAATCTCAGTTTGAACAGCCGTGGCCAAGCCCAGTTTCTGCAGTCTGGAAATTACACTGCACAGCACAAAAGAGCGCAGTGATTTATACATCAACATTCGCTTTTCTTGCCATAACATTTCATTGTTCTAGTTCCCTAAATATGTAATTACATGTCTTTGTCCTGCTACGTGCTGCTTCGTAACAAATATAATTCTTACACTGGCTTTCTGAGTGAAAATAATCCTGCTCAATTAGCACAGATCATAAACTTGAATTGTGTGGAGCAAGCAGTTGTAAATGATGGATTCAAAATTTGGGGTGTTGCATCATCCTTTAATTTAGTGGGTTCTCCCCCACCAGTACTTCATGCTGGTGGCTCCTTTTGCTCAGCCAGAGGTTGGAGGTCACCGACGCCTACAGCTTTGTTCTGCGTGGGCCTTGATACTCTAATTTAAAGTTTCCAGGAAGGCTGCCTGTGAATAAGCTAGATTTACTACGTGTGCTGTTTAAATATTAGCACTTGGAGAAGGGTGTTCATTAGACAGGAATTGTTTCACTTGGTTTTTCAGGCCGATCCTCCATTAAGGAAGATCTTTGGAAAATGCTGGCAGGCAGGAAAAAGAGGAAAGAAAGTCTTTTAGGTCTGTGCATTCGAGTACACTGGTTGTGTTTCTGGCTGTTGTTTTAAAACATGTACTTCTTGGCCTTAATTGAAACAAATGTGTGTTAATGGAGAGAGAAACAAACAAACCTGCTGTGGCTTTTGTCCTTGTGAGAACATGACTCCTCATTTTGTATATGAATCAATAGTATAAGTAATTATTTATATTTTTCTTCCATGAAGAAGTGTCCATGTTTGCCTATTTACTAATATGAGTAGGAAAGACTAAATACTATGTCTAACTGCAAATATTAAATTTCACTGCCAGTTTGTGTAAGAAGTCTTCCCAAACTAAGACAAACAGCATACCTGTCTTTAACTACTAGCACAAAAAAAAAAAATCAAAAAAGACCTAAAATAATGACAGTAATGGTGGAATTTGTGAAGAGAAATACATAATTGTAGTGGAATGGTCACACTGTCCTGGATATAAGTTTTTTTCCCAGAAGCATGTGTGATCCATGGATCAGGTAGATCTCTGTCCATCGCAGAGATCTGTAAGCATGGTCCTGGTGGAGTGTCTGATGTTCCTTTGTGTTACACTAGTAATATTTATCAGCATGTTAATATATTGTAAAAGTCTTACATTTTTTTTTGTGTCCCACATGGCTGTTCAAAGGGGTTGAAAGATTATTTTTGTCATTCGCCCATGTCCAAAATCAGCAAAATATGTGCAAGAATAGTAGAAATATTAGCAAAACAGAAAAACAGAATCATAGCTCACCAGGTATTGTATTAGCTGCTCTGCATGGCTAAATGCAGTGCAAGAAACAGCAGTGCCTGCCAGAGAGAGATGTAAAATCTGCTAGTGTGCCCAAAACTGGGATAAGGACTAAAAGAGTCAATCCATCTATAATTTCCAAGATCTAAATAACCCTCTTGTTGATATTGAATCAAGCCCAAACTATTAAGATTTGGTTTGCTCAGTCTGTCATTTTGGTTTTGGAAACTGTTTATTCCTGTCTGTTCACTGTAGTTGCTACTTTTCTGCATGCGATTTTATTAAGCATCTCAAATTTTATCTCTTCTTCTCTTCCCCCACCCCCCCCTTTTTTTTTCTTTCCTTTTAGATTCCTTCCTGGACAAGGATTGGTACTATATCCACAAATAGGAGACAAACTGGATATTATATGCCCAAAGGTGGACTCTAAAACTATTGGCCAGTATGAATATTATAAGGTCTACATGGTTGATAAAGACCAAGCAGATAGCTGTGCTATTAAAAAGGACAATACACCTCTACTTAACTGTGCCAAGCCAGATCAAGATGTTAAGTTTACCATCAAGTTTCAAGAGTTCAGTCCTAATCTCTGGGGCCTGGAATTTCAGAAGAACAAAGATTATTACGTCATATGTAAGTTCAAGCTTTCAGCTGTTCATTCTTTTAAATATAATTGTTCATTATTTTGCATGCTGTCTTGTGTATTATAAGCAAACTAAGAGGAATATGAATGGGTTTATGTATTTTTATCTGAAAATTATTTCTTGCCAGCATATTTTCAATATTGTTTCTGATTTCCAAAGGGTCTCTGTCTCTTTTCTCCTTGGTTTGTGTAAACCATATTCAATTGTACTTCTATGCCTGTAAAAGGCTTTTTTTTTCCTATTGTGCATGGTATTGTGTCCTGTGTTTGCGTTAGAAGCTGTGTACAGCTAAACTGTGACGTGTTTTCCGCTCACAGCCCTGGTGATGTGCCGTGCTGTTGGCCTTGGCTTCTCTTATGCCAGGAGCAGTGACCCAGCTGGTCTCAGATGAGGCATCCAGTGTGACATGGCTAGCCATTGCTCCATGTGCTCTGGGGACTCTCACAGAAGCATCTTTTGGCCACTTAGGTGCCAATTTCGTCAGTATAGTTTCCTCACAAGGGTTAGTGGTAAGGGCCTGTAATTGAACGTGCCTTTCCTCAAAACATACCTACTATGTCCATACAGTAGCTAGGAGAGTTCTTGGGTAAAACCTAGACTAGCATGGTCTTGAATTTTATCCTTTTTCATGGTCCTGGCTTGCTAAACAAATATGCATGGCAGAGGCCTCTGTGCAGCAGTAGAAACTTTGTGTGAGTTTCTGATCAGGGATTTATGGCTGAAAGCAAGTCTGGAGGTAGCCACTGTGTTCAGTGATTCAAATTACTTATGATGTATGAAGTTAATGATGTGAATCAGGAGTTAGCATTAGCTGAGACCTCAGCAGTATAACAACAATTTACATTCATTTAGGTTTTGTCATTGTAATATTATGCCCTGTGGATCTCATATAGCCCCATGGGCACTTTTGAAGTCTTGAGCAAGTATCCGCAGTTATTAGGTGATGGAACAAATTCTGCAAATACCTGGCTTTTCTGCAATTACAAGGAAGTTAGATACTTGAGTGTCTTATTTCATAAAATCATAGAATAATTTGGGTTGGAAGGGACCTTTAAAGCTCATCTAGTCCAAGCCCCATTCAGGGTGCTGGGACATCTTGAACTAGATCAAGTTGCTCAGAGCTCTGTTTCTCTGTTCCCAGGTATGGAGTGTCTATCACCCCTCTTGGAATCATGGTTCTGTGTTTCACACACTCACTGTAAAACATTTATTCACCTGGTGAACATTTAATACCTGGTCTAAATTTACCCTCTGTTAGTTTAAGACCATTAACCCATGTCCTGTCACAACAGGCCCTGCTAAAAGATTAGTCCCTGAATACGTTTCTGCCACCTCCTTGAAAGCTGGAGGATTGATAATTGTTTCATGTAATGTCTGCCAGTATAATTATTTCTCAATTTCTGATTTAAAAATATTGGCTGTTTTAAAAGTGCTCTGATCCAGTACTTTTGAAATGGAAATGGAAATTAATTCAATATAAATTAATGCTCACTTCCCAGTTATATCCATAATGGTACATGGTAATGTATAGAAAAAGGTTGTATGTCACGGAAGCTTAAGTATGAATTCACTGCATTATTAATATTAATTACTAGTTTTAGAAATTACCAGGAAAGAGTTACAAGAGATACAAACCATCATTTTTTTTTGGTTTTAAAGATTGTTTAATATGAACACTTTCTCTGTTTAGCTGGATACTATATAAAAATGTGATTCCACTTAAACAATATTAACTTTGACAAACTTCCCACTGAAATACAGTGAGATATTTACCAGGGTGAAAGCAACAAATTTACATGTTGAGAGATAGTTATCTGTAACTCCTGTGAAAATGTGTAGCATAAAAATGGCCATGCTCAAATATTTGGTTTAAATGAGGAAATGTGCTCATTATTTAGTGCTGCTTTTAAAAACATTCACAGAAGACCAACTGTAGTGGAACAAATGGCACTGTTACAATTATTATCTGAAAATTATGGGCACAAATGGAGCTTTCTGATGCCCTGTCAGTTCTGTCATATCTATGTCATGGATTTACCCAGAGAATTATTAAGTACGTCTCATTTTCATTAGTTTTGTATAATTATTTCATTATAGCAATAAGACATAATAGACGTTGCATTTCCTGGAAGATTACAGCATAACTTGGTTGAAAGAACTTACTCAGCCTTCATTCTAATGCCTCAAAAATCACGCTGGCCTAGCAGTAATACTGGAGTGCCTCAGGGTATTATTTTTCCTACTCATTGTGGCATAAACAAATGGCTAACTTATCACTGTTGCTAGAATACTGACTGAGCTTTAGCAAAGGGTACCCATACATTTTAATAGGCTGGACAAAAAAGCACCCCACCCTTGAAAACCCAGCCATCCTGAAGCTAAAAGCCTCACCTTCCTGTCATTCAAGGAGAAAACAATAAACTCAGTGATGCTGGTCTCAGAAGCACTAAGAGGCATAGAAAACTAGGCCAGTGCTCAGCTAGGACACCATTTTAGAGAGTACTGGAGCTAGATAGGGTTTTATTAGTTTGTATTCAAAAGCTCATGACGCAGCCTTGTCAGTGCAAGTTCTGGTAGTCGGGACATTTGCTGTCATTTTTATAAGTAATAAAATGCATCTTAGTCATGTATGCAAATCAGGCTTTAAATTGTTAGCACATATTCTTATTCACAGACCTGTAATTCTTTCTTTTCCTTCCTTCATTCCTTCCTTCCTTCCGTCCATCCGTCCGTCCATTTTGCCTTGCTTGTTTTGTTGGGTTTTTTTGAGGGGTGGAAAAGCTGTGAAATGAAGGCAATGATGCATTTTATGTGCCAGCTTTTGATTTTGAAGTATTTTAGGATCTTGCATTCCCTCAACTAAGTGGCATCAAACAAACCTAACACAAGAGCTCACTGAGCTCAGCATCTTTGCAGCGCTTGCTGTGGCTGCGCCTACAGCCTAATCTCATGCTGTTTATGCTGGTAGCTGTTGTCAGCCCTTTAAATGTTTTGTGAATCGTCATGCACCTTTATCATCTTGCTATTATGTGAAAACAGAGTTTGTTTTTCTAAGGTAATAGTATGTGGTTTGTGGAGCTGTATTAAACAGTAAAATCTCTATTCATATTAGGGGGTTAGTCATTTTGGGATGAGGAATTGCAACACAGGATGAAGCAGCTTCCCTAGCCCTTTAGAGACATGTGATTGCACAGGAATTCTTCAAGCCATAATTTTTATATCATCCAGATGTATTCATGATAGGTGTAGCAGTAGGAGATCTTTTCTATTCAGTGCTTCCATAAGCCTTGGCATATAAAATCTTCTCATTTCACAATTCCTGACTTTTTAAAAAGTAAAAGTGCGGGTAAGTTTCTCACATCTGTTTTCATATTTAGTGGTACTTTAATAAATAAAAAAAAAAGTAACCCATTTCTTGGCAAGATATTTCTCAATATGACTATCAGTATCCAAAGAGTTAATTCTATGAACAGCAGTAATTGGAAAGACGATACTTAATGGTATTGTGAAAGTGACTAAGAGATATAAAAGAGTGTCCTTGCTTTTCTCTTCTTTGCTATCATCAATTTTTCGTTCCTCGGAAATTAATAGATTCATTTTTCTACAGTTACCTGATTTCTTTTCAGCAGAACTGGAGAAGGTCAAATGTACTTGGAGATCTCAGAAGTATTAATGTTTGATTATCCTAAAATATGTGACCATTTAGCTAACATATCATAAGTCTCTAAGGAAATCCTTAATCAAATGCATGAAAGAAGATACATCATGCCCAACAACATAAATATCTATGTGAAGGGCAAATTTGAGCAGAAGGGTGTGAAGATTTGCGACTGTGATGTTTGCATTGAAAAGCCTTTTTATGTCTTTGCATGATTAGGGAATAATTTTCTGCTGTTGTGAATTGCTCAAGAAAAGTAGCGAGTATATTCTCGCTACTGAGGAGACACTCAGTACTTGATCTGCAAGTACTTGGGTCATGGTGTCACTGCTTCAGTACCCCTCTAAGATGCAGATTCTTCTTGTTTGTGCGAGAGACACATTAGCATAGTTCAAGTGCATTTCATATACCAAAGATGTTTACTCTTGGTGTACAGGAGTCATCATGAACCCTTCCCAGTAAACTTGGCCTTTAGTCAGAGGGCCTGGAGCACCTGGTGATACACTGGGTTTGTGCTGGGGGAAGCCTGTGGGAAGCTATGCCAGAGGGAAGGGAGCAGTGCCGCCTGCCTCCAAGCCACCGTCAAGCTCCTTAGGTAGTTTGGCCAAGCAAGCACATATTTCACGCCACCTCTTCTTTTGCATAAGTGAAGTTTATGGGCTGACATCATCAACATTAAAAAAATAAGTCACCTGCAATGAAGTCTTCACCTGTTCCAAATTTGTAATAGAGTGACTTGGGACTTGGGAAGGCGCTACAGAATGGTTCTCTGAAAGATTCCTCTATAAGGCTTGCTCTGCCTGGACCTCATTAGCTGAGTTTGCTGAGCTAATGATGCTCATTGGCTTTGACGTTGGCAAAATTGAATATGCAGCTTTTCTTAAATGTTTTTTTGTCAACTTTTTTTCAAGTGACCCACTTACATAATTGGCTTCTGGCTTAAATTAAAAAAACGTATATTTATATATATTTGATCCCTGACTGATTTAAAGGTTTATACTGGCTAGTAGCACTGTATTTTGGATAACTGCTTTAATAGTACTGTGGCTTTTAAAATCAAAACAGTAATTCTGAAACTTTAGCATTAGCTGTGTTTGAAAAAAATCACAAGGCTTTTTATTATGTTTTCGCTTTGTCATTCTGTTACAATTAAAGGGCAATAACTGTCTGAGGAAGAACATATTAAAGGACAATATAGATTGTGCCCTGAAATATGGCCCAGCTGGGAAGAATAAATCTCTTTGCATGGCCAAATAGATTTACATTAAAATGTTATTTTAGTATTCTGACCAGTTTAAGTGCTGGCTAATCTGTCTGGCTGGGCATTCTGAAAACATTCTGAGGCAGATTTCAGCCTGCAGCCCCCTGCAACCTCCAGATCACCTAGTGAAAGCTGCCCAAAAGGGTACAGTAAACAGGTTTTCCTTTGTTAATGCCAAATTAGCCAAAACAGGAACAAATACTGTATCAGAAATTCAATCCCTTTACTTTTACAACACAGACATTTTTCCTGGTTTCTGTTAAGGACCCTGTGGTCCAGAAATCTACTGGTTTGTTTTTTTTTTTTTTTTTTTTTTATGTTGATGGTATTAATGAAAGCCAGTGCAATAATAGTCACGCTGATTCCATTTGTACAAAGATCACTTTTTTCTTTCCTTTCTCCTCCTCCTTCCTCAGAAAAATAGATAAATAATTTCTCCTTAGTGTAAAATGATATCCAGAGGTCAGTCTTTGACTTTGCTGAAGAGTCTTTTAAGGGATGTATCAGCAATACCACTTAGCTCTTGTTGAATGAAATATAAATACAGCTTATACAAATAATATTATTAGAGAGAAAAATCACTGTCTGTGCAGCTTCAGATTTCTAACAGAGTCTAAGACCTGCAGGATTAATGGAGTCATGGTCCTTTGGGGTTTTGTCCCAGACCACACAGGTCTTGTAAGAGAATAAGGCTATTTTATATTGATGGACTTTGTTCATATTCGGTGCCATTACCTAGGCAATACCAATCGTTTATCTCCTTTAAAGTAGACAGAGATAGTTCAGCAGGAAATCTGTTATTATGTCTCTATTCCTAAAGGAAGGAAATGAAATATACGAATTCTCCGTTTGTTAATTGATGGCATGTTGTGGAAAAAATACAGTTATATTCCCCTACAGCCCCGCAAGTATTCCGAATAGATACGGAATCAGATGAAAATGAAGAATAAGTGTTCAGACTGGAAGAAAAAATTATTCAGGAAGTACTCATGAATTTAACAGATTTTAAAATTTCATAAGAAGCTGTCTAATAATTTTAGTAGCTATTTTTATATCTCGCTTTCATAGTTCCTCAGAAGCAGTTTACAAATACGGGAAATATAATGCATTCACAAAGAAAGATTCAGTATTCTCCTTAGACGTCTTTATGTATGTAGTATTCATAGTGCTTTGCAAAAAAAAAAAAAAAAAAAAAAGCTTAAACCCTGATCTTCTGCAAAATGTATATATTCTTTGATTTGCATAAACATCCTTAACAGGACTACATGCAGAAGAAGAATGCGCTGAGTGTGTATTTTATCCTTTATATTCAGGATATGAGTAACTGTTTAAATCAGGAGGGTGTGTATTGGAAAGATGTGCCATGCTATATGAGGAAAGCATGAAGAAAGTATCTGTCTAAACTGAAACTTAAGAGTGCACTACCACACTGAAACACATTTAATTTCTATTTTGTATGTAGGTTCAGTGATGATCATTTAGCTCATCAAGTGGAATGATTATTCTTTATACAGTTGCTTGTATCATATGTGTTACATATTGCAGTATTTGAAGTCCTAAAATTAAAGATTAGGAGCTGCATGAGGATTTGTAAAGACTTTAATGAAACTCATTTTGAAGTCTTGAAATTGGTTGCCTCATTAAAGTCTTTACGTAGCTGGAATGGAGGGAAATGTACTTTTGTCTGAGAACTGCATTAGTTACAAAAAAAAAGGCTGGAATGGTTGAAAACCAGGGTTAAATGTCTGTTTGGATTTTCTTTCCTGACTTCATCCTGGAAACCTTGGATGAAGAATATTTTAGGATTTATTTCTGATAAATCAGACTATAAAACTAAGCCCTAATGGGCAGTCTTCCAGTTTCTTTTTTCAGGCCCAAGGAAATAATGCAAATTTTTCTGGAAGTAAAAGCAGGATTAGGCTTAAGGTAGTCTTAGCTGTTCTTGGAGAAGAGTCCATATTAAGCTCATAAGGCTGGTTTTTAAAAGTATGTTTGGGTCTTTGTTAGCATGATTTATCTGTTTTCTGTTTGGTAGATGAAGACAGCAAAAATCACTAAACTGCAGGAGCAGAGTAGTCCTTATGTGCTCACTGGGCTGCTGTGAGAGAAACAGAGTTCTGAATCCAGATCCTGCCAAGAAAACTTAAAATTATTTGTTTTTCAAGTATTTCATGTTACCACATAAATGCATTAGACCACCACAGCCCAGCTGATTGCAGAATTTCAGAATGGATTGGTTTGGATGGCACCTCTGGAGCTCATCCCTGCTCAAGCCTTTGGTCAAGCAGGGCCACCTGCAGCCAGTTGCCCAGAACCGTGTCCAGCGGAGTTTTGAGTGTCCCCAAGGATGCAGCCCCTCCTCCTATGCAGGTGCTCCCATTCCTTCATCTCTGTGAGCATTTACCGCACTTGCTCCGTGAGTCCATGTCTGTCTTGTGTTGAGGATCCCCTCCTCCTGTGCAGGTGCTCCCGTTCCTTCATCTCCGTGAGCATTTACCGCACTTGCTCCCTGAGTCCATGTCTGTCTTGTGTTGAGGATCCCCTCCTCCTGTGCAGGTGCTCCCATTCCTTCATCTCCGTGAGCATTTACTGCACTTGCTCCGTAAGTCCATGTCTGTCTTGTGTTGAGGATCCCCTCCTCCTATGCAGGTGCTCCCGTTCCTTCATCTCCGTGAGCATTTACTGCACTTGCTCCGTGAGTCCATGTCTGTCTTGTGTTGAGGATCCCCTCCTCCTATGCAGGTGCTCCCATTCCTTCATCTCCGTGAGCATTTACCGCACTTGCTCCGTGAGTCCATGTCTGTCTTGTGTTGAGGATCCCCTCCTCCTATGCAGGTGCTCCCATTCCTTCATCTCCGTGAGCATTTACTGCACTTGCTCCGTGAGTCCATGTCTGTCTTGTGTTGAGGAGCCCCTCCTCCTGTGCAGGTGCTCCCATTCCTTCATCTCCGTGAGCATTTACCGCACTTGCTCCGTGAGTCCATGTCTGTCTTGTGTTGAGGAGCCTGTGACTGCACCCAGCTCTGCAGGTGTGGCCTCACCAGTTCAGAGTGGTGTGGAAGGATCACCTCCCCAGACCGGCTGCCAGCGCTCTTGCAGATGGAGCCCGAGAGCTGTTGGCTTCCTTTGCCCCAAGGGCACGTTGCTGCCTCATGGTCAACTTGATGTCCACCAGGACCCTCATGGCTTTTTGGCAGAGTTGCTTTCCGTGTGTTTGGCCACAGCCTTTGCTGAAAGTTGATTCCACATGCCATCCAAAGGCTGCCACAGCAGGTTCAGTAGCAGAATCAAGACATTAGCAAAATAATTTTCATTGCAACAGGAGAAAAAAAAAAAAAACAAACAACTAAGTAATGTTATACTGTTAAAACCCCAGTAAATTAAAAAAAACCAAAAAAACTCAATGAACATAAGTATTAAAAGTATCAGTACGCCTGTCTAGTTGTGACTTTTCAAAATTCCAAACACTGGTGGAATTAGCATATCCCACTGGAGTTTCTTAAAATGAACTAAGATGTGCCTACGTAATAATTTCTAAAGAAGCTAAACCTCTTAATTTCTTAGTGGCAAGTATTTGAACAGGAGAGCCTGTAGAACCGTGGAAATTCAGATTGCTTTATTTCTGCAATGTTCCCTCATTAAGGTTTACTTTGTGGGTATTTTAGAGCTCTAAACACAAACATAAGCATACTGCAGTCAAAACAGTGCTTAACTTCTGATCATCTTTGCCAAGTGTACAGTCATTCAATAGTATCATAATTGATCTCAGTACTAAGGTGCCAAACTCTGTGTTGCTGAAGGATAGTTAGATGATGCAAATAGCTTTTTGTGTTTTGCAATAAAGCACACTTTTGTTGTGCTACATGTAAAAGCAGGAGATGAAGGTATTCTTTTATTGAAGCAAACATGTGGAAAATTGCTCTAGATTGTTATAGTACAGAGCATCTCCCCTGAAAGGAATGAGGTTCATCTACAGGGCAAAGTCTGGCTGTGGTACTTTATTGGGGTTACTCCTAGACTCGGTGTGGTCAAAGCAAATAACATCATGTCCATCTAAACTGTTATAACCGTGAGACTGGCACATTTTCTCATCTGTAGTGTTATATTCTAAACTGTCACTAGGCATTAACTCAGTCACTGGTGAAGTCCTACCACCTAGAGATGAACTCTGCCTCAAAATGATGTTTTCCACTTCAGTGCTACTCGTATAGCAATTACTGGGTCATTAATATCATTGCATGCAATTAGTGACAGTAGAATGAGCAAGAGGTTTGTTATTTATTTAATATGAACTTTCACTATAACCCTTTCTTACCCAAGTGCCACAGACAAAAAAACAGAGAGATTTTCAAGGCAGGTGAACATCTTGTAGAGTGAAGTTGAATTTGTATGATACAGAAAGTAGGTTCTCATTTAATGTTCAAGCTTCTGCTTTTGTTTCCAGCAGGCCCTCTTGTCATTAGCAGCAATCAGTGTAACTTGAATGCTAACTAATTCTATTAGTTCTGTTCAGCTGAACTGTTAAGCAAAGCTTGCTGTGGTAGTGGGAGACACTTCTCCCCATCCATGAGAAGCTTTAGTCAGTAGCATGCTGGGAGAGAGGATAAATTTGCGTAAAATACCTGTTTGTGAATGGTGAAGTCAACTAACTAGTAATCTGGTTTAGATGCATACTTTTGGGTATACACTAAATACATCATAATTAGTGGGCTTACATCTGCCACAGTTACTTCAGCACTCACAAGTATATAATTTGTTTATGTAAACTAGAAGCAACCATGTGTGCAGTGGATCATTATCTGACAACATTTCTCAGAGTATGTGAAATATAGAACTGAAATTCTTTTAGAAATGCTTAACTGTAATGAAAGACTTGTCGTTCATAGTGATACAGCATTGAGATGCTTTTCTGGCTTGTTTTTATATCAACTCTAAATCATTCCCATGGAGTTTTGGAAAGGGGCACTGCACTTGACAGCAGCGAAGCAAGTGGGATTTTGTTGTGGGTGGGTGGAACCTGTGACCTTCAGTAATGGATAATAATTCAGCAAATAGTTTACTGTTCAGTACACTTCAGCTGTGGTATTCCTTAACTCACTGAGAAAGTGGTGGTGTTTTTAAAATGATAGGCAGCAGTAACCAGTCAGAATTCACAGCTTTTATTTATATTTTCCAGCTCTCTCACTGTCTCTTTTTCCCTTTATTGAAAGACTTTGTTGACATAAGCAGCTTTTTTTTTTTTTTTACCACGTATATTTTTCTTTCTTGGTCCCATGCCTCCCTGAATTAATAAAGTAATTCTGATTGTAGGAAACTTTACACCTCTCTCCCTGTTTTGTGCTGTTAGATGACATGAGATGTGGGAAGGAGAGTCTGGATTTCCAGCGATGTCCCTGGAATCATACAGCTGATACATACCAAAGTATATTACAGTACAAAACTGATTGGCTCCATCTTGATTGTGTCCTCTGCATTGCACTCTCAAAAAATCATTGAAACAGTAAAAAATCTGTCCCTCTCTTAACATGAATACAAGTGGAGAATGGGGAATTACAGGGAATCGTATAAATACCCTTGTATCATGAGTCCCACCTAAGTACCACAAGTCATGCTATTCACAGTTGGACAAGACACATTTCAGAGCAGTGGTTAGAAAAGCGAATTACAAAGTTTCACTGCAGAGCCTTTGCTTCTTCCTGGCAAAAAGAGGCCTGTTTTTTATTTTACTTTATTTTGTTCTGGTTTTAGCTTGACTGGAGAGGGCATTGCTGCTTGCTTACTTACTTCTCTACTTACTTGTAGAGAATATAATTTGTGGATCCTGTTTATATATAAATCCTGAGACATGCATTATAAGGCTTAATTTAAAAAGCAAGAATGCAAAGTGAAAACGAAGAATACAGAATTCTTGTCCCTTCCCTCTCATTGAAGTTCTGCCTCATATGTGGATAGAGGGGAAAAAAGGCTGGCATCAGGAGTATTTATAAACACTCCACAAGCCCTAGTTTAAGGGAAAAAAATCTATCTTAATTTGAAACAATGTGTGGAATAAGGTAGAATGGGAGTTTTTTAATGGTTTTTAGGCTGAGAAACTCCTGAAAATTCTGCCACCTTGACTTTGTAAATAAAAAAACCAGACATTAGAAAAAAGCAAAATTATTGGTAAGCTGCTTTTATACATTTTTCATTATAGCTTGGGGTCCTAAATTATATTGAGCAAATTCAGAGCAGGTTTTTTTTTTTTTTTTTTTTTTTTTTTTTTTTTTAAGATAATTTGTCTCTAAAAGATCAGTAGAAAGTTTTGATTTTATTGTCTGTTGTTTAAAAACACAGACAACACATAACAGCACTCCATTCAACAATTCATAATGCATTTATGTTTTAGTACTTAGAGTCCACGTTTGGGACTGCTGATGGTTAAATTTCAGAAGACAGTTTAATTTTTTTTTAAAAAGTGAAGGTTTCAGTGTCAATCTTTTTGTCACTACAAAAAAGGGGAAAGCATTAGTTGCTAGTATTTTAAACTAGCGTATTTCTCTTCTCTCTAAACATTCTTCAGCTCACCCAGAGTAATGTGTGCCAAACTACCTGTTCTTTGGTGAGAAGCCTAAACAAATTTTTTTTGTTGTTTCAGATCTCCATGCAGATCTGGCATTGTTACTGGGGGGCAGAATTTAATTTCATTTAATTAAAACACTCTTTTTGTTCTCTCAGCTATCTTGTTCTTTGGTCCATGGGTAGTTTAGAAACAACCTCCCTGTAGTGATCAGTGATTTGTGATTTTGCATTGTGTCATTTCTGGTGTTCTTAAAGCTCTCCCATAAATTATCTAAATTTATGGAAAAGAAGAATTATTTATTTGGTGCTTTACTAAGAGGATCATTAAGAGGGCCAAAAGCAGATGAAAGCAGTCAGAGCACAAACATTGATGCTTGGCCAAAATAGTGTTCTATTACTTGATAAAAAACTTTCAAAAACTTTACATATACTTAGTAATTCTGAGGGTGCATGTGAGATGGAGTGCAACTTTGCTTTAAGCATAATTTCTTACTACTGTTGGATCTAAAGCTTGTGTAGATTTTTTGCTGCTGTTTCTTCATTCTTTTTCTAAGCACAGCAGGGAAAAAGTAGGAATGAGTAGTATTATTTGATTTTATTTTATTCTGATTTTGAGAAATCTATTTTCTATTGCAGTATTCAAGCAGTATGTAATGAACAACAACAGTGAAAATCACTACTATTGGATAGTACTGATCTGCCCCTAAAAAACCTGTAATTCTCAATTTGCTATTAACAGATCCACATCGGCAGCAATTAATTCTTCATGACCTCATCAGTGATGTATCTAATATATTGCCAAATTAATTTTTTTGTCCAGCAAACTAAGGAGGGACAAAATCAATTTTGCCCTTGCCCATCAGTAGACATCATTCACTTATTCCTACAGTCTGTGGTTTAAGGTCCATTTAGTTTTCGCAGGAAAATTAAATATGTTGATCATCGTTTCTCTCATCAACTATGTAGTCCATTTCATGTTCAAGCTCTAGAAATAAATGTGTTTTAAAGTTGTGTTGGTTCAAAGCATATGTAATTTAATTTGCAAATAGGTAATGTTTTTCATAATCCTAAAACATGAAACTGTGGGTAATAAGTGTAGCAGAATTAAAAGGCTGAGATTTTTGTCTGCTGGTGTTTTAAGTAATTGTGATGGCATTTTTTTCATTTTTTAACTAATGTGTGTTTTTAGGAGTGAAGGAAGTTGAATTTTTGTGACTGTGCCTTCATTTCTAATCTCTTTGTGAATGAAAAGCTATATACAGGCACAAATCCAGCAGCTTAATTCTTTGTCTGATTAGGGCAATGTTACCAACATGGTAGGTTGAAAACAGCCATGATCCATGCAGTGGCGTAGCCTCCTGGGAGGCAGAGTAATAACAATCAAATGAAGACATATTAAAATGTAATATTACTTCCTCTCCATGGGGACTGTATAAGAATCATAGCCAGGAACTGTTCTTGTCAGTTGACTCTGCTATGCTCACTGACTCCCTGCCTCTGCATTTATGACTAATGCACTTTGTACAATAAACAGCACTTGTGGAGTTTTGAAAGCAAATAAATGTAAAACATTATACATTGATTTACATGAGTTCCAACCTTTTTTGTTTGTTTATTTGTTTTATTGGAGGTTTTGTTTGTTTTTATACAATTCATGTATTTCAAAGAGGGGGAGGCAGATCAGAATGAGGTTTTTTGGTCTGAGTAATTTAATTTCTCCCATGTGTATGGAAGAGGATATGTTTAAGTAGTGTGTTATGAACCTGCAAATGTATACTAGCTTCTCTAAAGTAAGTATGTATCAGCAAGACTCTTAAAACAATTTCATAAAAGATAAGTGTTTTCTGAATGTTGAAAAGCTAAACTTGCATTCCTTATAAAATGGCAGCTGGTGTTGTATTCAAGGAATACAGACAGACAGTGTCTGATAAACTACTGTAAAAATGGCCTATAAGTTATTACAATTTTGTTAGAAAGTCTTAAAATTAGTAGAAATTTTAGCACAATTATATGTGTTAATTTTTAGGTGTGGACAAACTGTTGAATAATTTAATATGGTTTTGGCCGTAATTATTAGTTTTGCAGTTGACACCAGTGGAGCAGGACAGGTCTCAGAAAATCAGAGGTATTTAACCATCAAAAGATTTAAAAATATTTTGCTACCTGTTTAGCAACATTTTACTTACTTCTACGTTCCTATGTATTGCTGTATTAATAGAAAGACAAGTGTGGGATCCTGAGAACATACTAGCACTAATGAGAAACTTCATATTAATCATTAGTTATGTTTATTAATGTTAATATTTAAACATTTTGTCTTCTTAGCAGAGGGCTTTGTATGGTAGCTCATCTAAGTAATTAACTTTAACATATATCCATATTTAGACCAAAATTTAAAAAAAACCTATTCTTTTATATGTATATAAGAATAAATTGGATGGAAAGTTTAAAATCTAATTATATAAACACACTGGAGGTTAACATTTCCATTTTGGATACCAGAAACTTGTGTTACGTTTGTGTTTAAATCCAAAACTCGTATTTGGGGCACTTTTTTCCTTTTTTTAATATCCTTTCAGTGTGAGCAGAGCTGCAAGTTCTGGGTCACTTTCCCACATAGCTGTGGATACAGTGGAGGAGCTAAAATGACAGTGGGTGTAATTTTCATTTGGAGATCAATATAGAAAGGCCACAGCAAGTGTTTGAGGAATATTTTGTACTCACTCCCTTGTTTGACTTCTGCACACTACACTGTCAAGGGGCATTAGCAGTATGAAACTGTGTTTTCTCTGCTGTCCCAGATTACTTCTTTTTCTCAGTGAAGCTTTTCAAAGCTTAAAACGATGTGTTTAAAGCTACCCACATTCTTCCTGGTACACTAGGGATACGCAAGGTTGTATTTCGATAGTCTTAATGAATTTCGAAAAATAATTTCCTCCAGTGGCCTTGGGTAATTGTCAGTTTAATTACAGGAAAAGCTGAGAAGGAAACCTGCTTTGTCACTGAAATGCTTCTCTTTGAAAATTCCCAGTTCCTCAGGACGTAGCAGTCTGTACTCTGAGCTACAACGTAGGCTTTCCTAAAATCCCTTGAAGAACTGTGGAAAAAGTGAATACTTCTGCAAATTCATTCATCTGACATCAAAGCTATGAAAGCATTCTTTTAGCAAGCAAGAGAGGCGGATTGCGCTGGCGTAGGCACACAACCAGACTCATTGTACATCTGGGTCTTCCCATTTGGAGACTGTATTTGAAGTAATTTTGCATTCTTTTTTTCATCTTACTTTCTTATTCTGTACTGAGGTCAGACTGCATCCTCTGCATCCCGTTGAGGTCTCCTACTCCATGGGTTAAGTGGATAGGCCTTTAAAGAATAAAAATGCATTGGTGTTCAGAAGAAGTAGCATTCTATTCAATTAAAATGAAGTAGAAGGTGTTTAAAGGAGATGTGATTCCCTTCAGCTCGATTAAAAAAAGAATCAAATAACAAAACCACAAAACAAAGTCAGTGTTTATTATTTGTACATTCAATTGGTGCTCAGCTTTAGTATTTCTATTTACTGCACTTTTTCTCTGTGTCCTTCTGCTGGTACATTGGCAAATAGATCATAAAAAACACTTTCAGCAAAGACACATTTGATTTATGTCCAGGATGGGTTCTTGGTATTGATTTTTTTCCCCCCTCTGGGAAAAAAAAAAAAAAAAGAAAACAAAACTATATGTCTCCATTATTTTCCAAGCCTGGCAATGCAGTGACACATTTCAGATCAGCTTTTATCTTAAATTACTCAACGTGCTCTTTTGTATTTTGAAAAGTCTTTTTGCCATACAGCTATTGTCATGTTTTTACAGGGGGGAGGGAACAAGAGGAGGAACTGGGAGGGACCACGTATTAGGAGAAGGGAATTTTAGGAACAGAAAGCACAGTTTGGGAAGTTTGTATGGTGGCTGTAATTCGAGTTGGTCACAAAAGAGTCAGAAGTGGAACAAAAACAAGACTCAGATCAAAGGCTAGGAAGCAGGGTTCAGCAGTATGGGGTTTATATCTTTACGGCTAGAGAGAAGATTAGGGCAAGAAAAATACTGCCATGGGGGTAGGAAGACATTGTGAAGGAAAAAGGAAATATACATAGACTGCATTTGAAAGAAAATCCCCAAGGAAGGTGAAAGAGAAGGAGTGAGAATTAAAAACAAAGACCTGAAGAGTGTAAAGCCCACAAGCTGAAAGGAGAGGGGCAGAGGGAGGCATGTGCTGCTTAAGCAGTTCACCACCGCCACGCCAAGCAGTGAGCTCCCTGACATCCCATTTTCCATTTGTTTTCTCCAGTTGGTGGCCCAGTGCACCCTCTCATAAGTTTATTTTGGGCCTCAAAAAAACAGCCCCAAGAAATGACAGTGAAATTTCCATCCCCAGGACAACCAGGGTAGGAAAACCCCCGGCGCATTCCCTGCATGGCGAATCCGGAGCCCACTGTTTGCCGCTGTGCCCTGCTGATGGTGGCCAGTGGCCAGTGCAGTGCAGTGGCTGCAATACCTACTGCTGAGGAGCTGCTGAGCCCTTTGCCAGCAGCTGTTTTGCAACCAGCAGCTGGCTGGGGCAGCAGCGGCGCACCCATGCACCGTGATTCAGCGTGGGTTCTCCGAGGGAGTGGTGCACGGCACGGCAGTGTCAGCCTGCGCCCGGATCGCGTGGCTCCAGCTGGCACCTAGATAAGCACGAGCAGTACGGACATGGGAAAGCCGCCCGTTGTTTGTATGAGCTAAAAAGGTTTCCCTGAGAGTAGAGCGTACTCCCCTTCGCCACCCGCCCCCGCAGAGGCTCCTCAATGCTGAGAAAAGTGAGATTGTGCTTTAAAATATTAAATGGTTTTCCAATCAGTTCAGAATCTTAGCTTTCACCTGGGTCTTTTGTATGCGTTCACTTATTCCAGCAGGAGATTTGTAATAGAGGAAGCAGGTGTAACATGGTGATTATAAAGATATTGTTGGGAGGGGAAAAAAAAGAGTGATTTTTCAGTGCTTTTCTCCTCTGAGCCTGCCAGAGCTTCCTTTTCAGCTGACTCCATCACCTTTTTAGCAAGATGGTGTGTTTTTGTCCAAGTCAGTCAGTCAGTCAATTGTGCATAGGAAAATAAAAGGCTGCTGGGTAAATTTGAAACCTTGATAACACATTCCTCCATTTGTGTATATTGTACAGCTTACCAGTGTATTCATTCCTTTGGCTTTCAACATTTCACAACTTTCCATAGGTCAGCCTGAGCAACAAAACCAGGTCCTGGTAGATTGAAAGATCCTTGCTTTCAGACACTCATATTCACATCACTTTGCCTGTTGATTTCCTGATTTTTATTTATTTTTATTTTTGTTTATTTTTCTTTTATTTTTAATCAGCAACATCAAATGGGTCTTTGGAGGGCCTGGATAACCAGGAGGGAGGGGTGTGCCAGACAAAAACCATGAAGATCCTCATGAAAGTTGGACAAGGTAAAGACCATCTGCTGTTTCATGAAATCACTTTGATCGGTCTCAATGTCCTTTTTAGTTTTCAGGCTTCTTTTAGCAGTGTAGAGCAGAGAGCCAGTCAAGCCTAGTGTGGTCATTCCTCCCTTACAGTCTGAAAGCATAGCCTATTTTCTCTTCTCGGCTACTGACAGATTTCTACAGTAGGAGGGTTAGTGTAATAAGATCTCTTCATTGGAGAGATCCCTAGAAGGAAAGGTCACCTGGGAGTAGTGTGTTTCAGTCATTTTTATTTTTATTTTAAAAACAAAAGCCACAACTCTGCTACTCAGAATTATTTAAAATACATGAAAAGAGGGAAGCTAATATTTCTATAGTTTGCTTGTTATGAATTCTGATTACAGAGAGGTTTTTGTTCATTGTCTCTTTTCACATATAGATAACCTATTGTGCAGGAAGAAAGAATTATTCTTCTAAGTAGAAGTTGGTTTAGTAGTCAATCAACCTCCTCAGTTAAACTGAAATATCATCTGCAAAGCTCTTCTTGCCAATTACAGGAGACCCTATAGTTTCTGCAGATGGCCTCACAATTTAAACCTGAATTAACTAATATAACCATTTTGCTTTAAAAGGAAAATTACATTCTTATATCTCCTAGTCCTTTGTATAAAGGTTCTTCTGTTAAACCATTTGTGTCTCATGAGGTACCTAGAGCCAGCTTGTAAGGCTCCATATCATCAAGTGCCAAAGCTGCATGAGTCCTCTTTCTCTCCCCAGATCCCAACTCAGCAGGGCAGCCCCGGCACACAGATCCCACCAAGCGCCCTGAGCAGGAAGCTGGCACCAACGGGAAGAGTTCCACCACCAGCCCCTTTGTGAAGGACCACTCAGGTAGGTGTGGTAGGACTTTGCCCTGGAACATCTTCTCCTCCTTTGTCCCCAAATGTTTTCTTTTACTATTAACATGCCAGAAATGCAAGTGTTTTCATCGTGAGATGAAGCAAAAGCTGGTTCTGATTGCTCCAGTGGATAGTGCGTGGGAGCTGCAAGTTTTGGCAACAGCTCCTCTCTCCCCTCTTCCACTCTGCTGTGGAAGTTAATTACATTTTTTGACAGTGTCTCTCATTTACAGGAAAATTTTTGGATAGGACATTTGCTAAGCAGCTTTACAGTGGTCCGTGCTGCCTGACATTTAGTACTCTGGCAGATGAACGAGTCTCTTTCTCTTCCCGCATAATACATTATCAAGTGGTTCTTGACAGCCATTTATAACATTTATTTCAGGGCATCTATAATTAATGTCCTGATGTTTTAGCTGACCATGTGAAGTCTAGACATGTATGGCTGGTCTTCTACTAAATGTAAAGTTTTGGGCTTTTGTTTTATTTTTTTTAAATAATTATCTAAACAAAATAAATAGATTATTCAAAACAAATATCTTCAGGATGCATTTCACTCATAGGGTGAACAAGAGAAAACCTAACTCTTAAGACTCAAGCTGTCCAGAAGAAAATTCAGTAATTAGTAATGCTAAAAGCAAAACTTTGCTGACAGGTGATTCTGGGTTTCCCAAAAAAGGCCACAGATTTTCCTTGCCAGCTCTGTCTTTAGTTACTGGGCTAATGAATCTTTCATACAGTGAGTGGCTTTAGCTGATCCCTGCAGAGGCTTTGGTAGGAAGAGTTAACAATTATGTGAATATAGTATCTGTATAATTTTTCCATTGTGAGTGAGCATCAAGACAGGGAAATAGGTTCAAACTTAGAAGTGAAAAAGTGTCAATGAGTATTCATGTAATTTTTGTGACAAATAATATGATGGTGTGATAGGCGGCAAATATTCAACAGGCTGTTCAGCACATGAGCTTTTCCTGACTACCAAATGCGTGGTATTATTTTCTTTTAAGTAAATGTAAGTTAATACTAACAGACGTGCCATAACTGTTCTGCCTGTCTCCCATGCTGCCTCAAGCTCCTTAGTTTCATTTCCAAGCAAGAGGAGTCCCTGTAAAGAGGCACTAAGGATGGTTTAACTTAAATCAATATGCAAAAGATAAAATAGCAGAGGGAGCAGTATGGTACTGAACAGTAACAGTTGTTCTGAGAATTGTCATTTCCCTGTGTTATTTTCCCTTGCAGTCCCATCCCACCCCTCTCTTGTGCCTGGGGCTGGCCTGCATCTGTTAAAAGATGCCGTGTGCATCAAAGGCTGCCTTGTCAGTGACAGTTCTTGCTGCTGATGGATGATGATGTATGAAACAGAGTGGTTTGGGAGCAACACAAAAGTGAGACCAAAAGGCACAAAGTCTTGCTTTATATTGATTGCTGACTTCGGCTGTTTGCATTTAACTATCTAACAGGGTAATTGGCTTGTCAAAGTTTAGCTGTCAGTTAATTCTTCCAGTCTTGCTTACTCTACACGTTTTTAAGCGACATAAATGGGTCAAAGGATGGCAATAACTTTTGTCTATTGTATTTCCATTCTTTCCAGGATCTAGCACAGATGGCAGTAAGGCTGGGCATTCCAGTATACTGGGTTCAGAGGTGGCCTTATTTGCAGGGATTGCATCAGGGTGCATCATTTTCATCGTCATCATCATCACTTTGGTGGTTCTTTTGCTGAAGTACCGGAGAAGACACAGGAAGCATTCCCCGCAACACACGACAACTCTATCACTTAGTACATTAGCCACCCCAAAACGCAGTGGCAACAACAATGGTTCTGAGCCCAGTGACATTATCATTCCTCTAAGGACTGCAGACAGTGTCTTTTGTCCCCACTATGAAAAGGTCAGCGGCGACTATGGACATCCGGTGTACATAGTTCAAGAGATGCCTCCTCAGAGTCCAGCAAACATTTATTACAAGGTCTGAGGAACACACAACCAGCTCTGTGGTACAGTTGAGTCGTAGAGAAAACTCACTGGTCAAATGCTTTCTGTTGGGGTTTGTGATGACGCCTTGTGCGCTAGCATTGACTTAAGCACAGGGGGGAGAAGGCAACAGCTCTTTCTCCAGGAACCGACGCGAGCTGGACAGCTTACCTAGTCTGTAGAATCCCTATCTCGGTGAATAAGTATTCACTAAAAGCTGGAAGACTTTTATGTAGAAGATGCCCATTCTGATTGCTGTACTCTTGTTACATTCATCATCCTCAAAGCCATGTGCTGTGGGCATTCAGGCATGTACAAAAGCCAAGGGAAGATGGAGCAATCCGTGGATGTTAATAGCTCTAGGCATCCTGGGAAGGTGCTCTAGGATATATCAAGCTTGAAATGCAATCTTCTGACTTTTGTGTGTTTCTCTCAGTGCGTACTGGATTTGTCACACAGACCTTGGTGTCTAAGTAAGACTTGTTAAAGTTCTCTTGCTTTTAGTCCGTCACTGTTCCATTTGTTTCTGTTATCCAGGGCTCTGCCATCCTTCACATAAGATTTCCTTTCACTCCACCTCCTGAATCACTAATGGAACATTAATGTTTGGAGATCCGCTCTCCATCCATCTGCTACAGCAGCCTCACTCGAATGGGTAATGCTTTTATAAAAATTGTGTTTGATAGTAAGGAGCCTTCCAGCCAAAAAGTTAGGCTGTCAACAAAGTCAAGAGCAGGACTGGGTGGTGGAGGGAAGGGCTGATTGAAGTTGCAATTGAATATTGCTGCCTCAGAAATAGAAGCTGGGAAGAAAAAAAAAAATGCATTTAGGTAGCACAGCACTTTGGTATGCTAAGTTTTAAGAGGCAAGTAGGAAACACAATAATGTGCAGTGGATTAAGGCTGCATTTGAAGGAATTCACGGTTATCAAATACCAGTGTGCAGAAAAAAATAGTACCTTCAATACAGTAGAACAAAGGGGTATTGTTAGTAAGTAAACAAGCCTGGAGAAGACAAGACAATAGCAGGCCACTGAGGAGGTATGAGGGCAGGGCTGTTGTGGTACTGGCAATAAAATACACAGCTTTGAAGCTGTAGCAAAAACGTAGTCTGCCTTGGATGACTTTTAAGCAGACTCAGCTGCTATACTATCACATTATACTAAACACAGGGAAAGCATTTAAGAAAACAACTGAGAGTCAAGTGCCCAAGATGATGATAAGCCAGTGGGTCAAATGAGCTATAATTCTATCACTGATAAAGTTGTGGGAAAAAAAAAAACCAAAACAACAAACCACAAAACCTTGCTCATCTCTGAAAGTAAGGCAGAATTTCTTTGTGACTGACCCATTTGGCACTTTGGCTTATTGTAGCGCTGTCCCTGCGCAGTGAGTGTAGGTACTGGCTGACACAGCAGTTCATTGGTGCTCTGTTGCAATGTTAAAGCACATATGGCAAACCTCTGGCAGTCTGTAAGAGTAAAATAAATTATGACACTGAGATGGAGAAGGAAAATATGTCTTATTTATAATAGGTGTATAGAACACAAGGGATATAAAGTGAGAGTTTCTTTTGTTCGTTCTTTCTTACTTTTGGTTTGGATTTTTTTACTAATATATATTTTGAGATTGCACAGAATCTACACCAGAAGATGTGAAATTCATTTGCGGCAATTGCATAGTCTTAACTTGTCATCATTTTACATATATGTGTGTGTGTGTGTGTCTATGTATATACACACATATTTAAGTATATATGCATACGTATGCATTTGTATGTATGCATATGCACACATTTTTTTTAAAAATAAAAATACTTCTGGAATAAAAATCAGCTATCCTAAACCACCAGTGGGAGCATAGTTTAAAAAAAAAATTCCAAAGCATCTTGTAAGAGGAAAGTAGAAAATATAAGGTCCAAAATATCAGGAATTCAGTGTTACTGTATCACATATTTAACAGCTACAAGATGTGCCGGCATTTATTTTCTGTGTTGTGTTTTCCCTTGCCTTACAGGCTGATGTGTTCTGTAGATTTTGTTGAGGTTCGTAGAGGGGGGTTTCAGGTTAAAGTTTTCTCTTTAGCATGGCTATTCCCCTAAAGCTCCCACCCTAGGGAGGAAATAAATAAAAAAAAAACTCTACTTTTATATGTGCTATGCAAATAGACATTTCTAACATAGTCATGTTACTATGGTAACACTTTGCTTTCTGATTTGGAAAGAAAATGTAGCAACAGCATTTTAGGGTTCTCAGACCTCTGGTGAGCACCTGCAAGAAAGAAAAAAAAAAAAAAAGAAAGAAAAGAAAAATATCTGTCATAGAAATGATCACCCTCTTTGTTTTCTGAACCTGAAGATAATGCTGGGATGTTCGTCCAAAAGAGAGAAACAAAAAAACAAATAAAATTACAACCCATGGTTCTGTGGAAGGTTACCATGGTGACTAACTACAGTACATATGTAATTCTTTTCAACAACCCTTCTTTTCTATGAATCCATCCATACAAGGTTCTCTTGTAAGTCATTAAGATTTTATTTTGGGGGAGGGGAAGGGAAAAGATGGGCTTACTGATCCTTATTTTTATTAGATCATATCTATGCTTCATCAGTTGGCTACATTCTAGTTATATACTAAACTGTGAAAAAAAATCAGACTAATTGCTCAAGAGCAACCTGCAACCAATTGAAAAAAAAATGTACTGTGCATCTGTTTTGTGTCTGGTGCAGAATTATGACAATCTACCAACTGTTCCTTTCTTTGACGTTGGTCCAGCTTTGAAAAGTTACTGTAAATGCCTTGCTTGTATGATCATCCCTAGTCACCCAAATTGGAATTTGCACCATCATGTCTAAGTGAAGATGCTGTAAATAGGTTCAGATTTACTGTATATGGATTTGGGGTGTTACAGTAGCCTTATTCACATTTTTAAATAATTAAAAAAACCCACATGAAAACAAGATAAAAAAAGGCTTTTCTTAACCAGATTGTGTATATAGAGCAATGTTGGTTTTTTATAAAGTCTGAGCAAGATGTTTTGTATAAAATTTGAATTTTGCAATGTATTTAGCTACAGCTTGTTTAAAGGCAGTGTCATTCCCCTTTGCACTGTATTGAGGAAAAAATTATATAAAAGGTTGCCAAATTGCCGCATATTTGTGCTGAAATTGTGTACCATGAATATTTATTTAAGAATTTCTTTGTCCAGTTTGTAAGTAACACAGTATTATGCTTGAGTTTTAAATAATTTCTTCTTTCTTTTTCTTTTTTTTAATTTTATTTTTGGTTTTGTTTGTTTGTTTGTTTCATTCTATATTAAAAGTAGCCGGTCATAAGTTTGAAATCTGCTTTAGTTCCACATTACAATTAGTTCCCAGAAATGAAAATTATGAAAATCACATTCCACGTCTGTTTCAAACTGAATTTGTTCTTAAAAAAATAAAATATTTTTTTCCTATGGAAACCTTGCCTTCTAAGTATTTTCTTCTTTAATTTTGCAAAATTTTTTTTAAAGGATGAAAATAAATAGCAAAGTCACCAAGCTTGCCTGCCTGCCTCCCTCCTGTCTCTCTTTTCCTCCTTCTCTCCCCGCCTCCCTCCAACCTGACTGCCAGTGGTTTATAGGAAATCTCCGTAGAGTACACTGACTTCTGTTAACCTACTTCTTTCAAATTCTCTCTTCCATATATCAGCAGATTTAGAAAACACCTGGGCATCTTATGCCCTTGGAAGTCAGTGAACTGCAGTCAGATGCAGTAGCCAGGTTTCTTGGATGATCTTGGAGTTGGGAGTACAATCCATAAATAATTCCTAGACATTATGTGGTGGATGTACTCTGTGGGCAGAATCAGAGAGAAAAAACAAACCAAAACCTGAAGCCTTCTGGGTACTGTTTCTCCTAAGGAGGAGCAGCGGTGAGCCTGGGGTGACAGGGCTGAGCAAGAAGGGACAGGAAATGAAAGACATTGGGAGGATGACAAAGGATTGGTAGTGCTGCAAACTCAAGACATCTTTTCATGGTTCTTCTACTGCAGCCTAGGGGAGATGGGGGCCAACATGCAGGTAGCACAAGCCTTAACACAATTCCTGTGGTTCTGCTGCCCTAATTTTCACTAGGGTAACAAATTAATTTAATTAATAGTACCTTAATTTTCTGACAAAGCCCAATCACCCTGAAAGTGAAGCTTTCAGTTTGTTACCAGCACATAAATGGTATGATGGTCCATGGAGTAACAGGTGGGAAGATCTACAGGAGGGCAAATATGCATTTGTCACTAACAACAGATGCCAATTAGCCATAGAAATTTCACAGTTAGCTATTTTAGTATGGGTCATGCAATTCCCATTTGTCAAATTATTTATTTTTTTCTGAATAATCAGAGAAAAATAACAGTATGGCTAGGACACTTGGCGTGTCGCAATGGCACAAGTACTCTGAAATGGGATGTACAGAAACCCCTGGACTGGGAGATGGTTGAACTAGTATGACTTCTTGAAGTTGGAGCTCATTTTGGAGATCCAGTTCACAGAATCTGTGCTGGAAGTTGACCTTAAAGGGAAAGTCACAGTGACACTTAGATTCACCTCCTGGCTCTGGTACAGATGACTTTGGGAGATTTGGTCCAGCAGAAGGCATAAGAGTGAAACATGAGCATCCTCTGGCATCTCAGTAAATCTTGGGCCTAATCCTCTACTTATGTCTGTAGGGCACTTCAGAGGAGATAGCCTTGTGCTCTGTGAGCACACAGCTACTCGGCTGGACTGTATTTTCACTCCCTGCTTCATGGTTGCACACGGGCAATTCCACTTGCTGATCTCGGTGGGCTGTCGTGAGGGCTCCCACGTTGTCATCTGCTGTGAGGTGCTCAGGTCTGGTGTGTGCTGAAAGCCTGTCTGGCACAGCCATCTGTTAGAGCTGTGGCTCTAGTTTAGTTAAGGCCAAAGCTATTGTTTGTATTTTAATCCTTGTTAAATATGGGAACATGTTGATAAACAAATACTTCAATAGTGTCAAGTTTACATGGCATTTTCATTACTGTGCCTCTTTTTTCCAAGTATAATAAACATATTTTATATATTTATAACTAGCATGTATACTGACACCCATGGACACCTAATTTTCCCACTGTCTTAGCAATAAGGGAAAATTGGTGTTGCTAAAAAATTGTGTCTCCACTGGGAGGGAAAAATCTTTGCCAGTGTAATAACTATCTCTATATTTATGCCTGGGGCCAAGGATGCTTGGTTAACAGGCGTGCCTTGCACACATACCTTCCCAAACAGAGCAGAACCTCCACTGAGTTGCTGAACTCATTTTAGTAAAAGATGCCTTAGACATCTTAGTCATTGTCTTACAACCCATCTTTTATAACATGCAGAGGAAAAAAAAAAACCTTTTTTTTTTCCTGCTGCTGACACCTCACTATTAATTATCCAACAAGCACAAAATCAGAATTTACTGCCTTTATTACAAAACTGGTTCTCTGGCAAGAGCTAGCCCAAGTCAATAGGCTCCACTAAGTGGAAAATAAAATTATAATTCACAGTAGTTATTCATCTAGAGTGGAATTAGGATCTGTTATATAAAACAGTGCCTCACAAAGTAAGCATAAGAATGTTGCTGCCTTGGTTTAAAACATTATACCTCTTGTTCAGCCTGTTTCTTTAACTTTTCTGTGTTGCACTGATCAAATGCTCACTCAGTCAGCAGCACACTCATTTTGATTCTATGGGCACCGTGAATTTTCTTTTTGCAGAAAAGCTTAAAATTTTGTAGTGGTTAGCAAAATAAAGGACAATGAAAATTCAGTCTTTCGAACCGCCGCTCTCCATCTTCACTGCCACAATACAAATTTTGGTGGGGAAAATGCCCAGGGTTTAAAAACACCAGACAAACTCCTTATACAATTGGTATGTCATTACATGAAGCATCAGACCAGAAATCAAGTAATATTTGTTTTGGAAAAAAATGGATGTTGGAGCATATACCACAGTGTATTAATGGTTGTGCTATTCATAGTCCAAATGGTGCTGGATTCAGCTGACTGAGCTGTCGTCTATGAAACAATAATAATGCCCGTCTTTCACATGATTCATGCAAGTATTTGGATGCGTAATTAAGGCGTAATGCAATCCATAGGAAACCCTCTTGAGAAGGAGGGGCAAGAGCCTGCCCATACACAGTGAGGATGAGGAGGTGGAGCTGCTGATGGCTGCTTCTGGAGGAAGGCCTGTGGAACAGTGGGATGGGGCAAGAGAGGGAAAGTGTGTGAGAGGGCAGTGACTTTCTGAGGAGGAAGCTCAGGGAGATCTGCAATGACCAAATCCAAAGAGAAATCAGAGAAAGGTAGCACCTGTGGAAGTAGAGAAACAGGGTCTTCCCAGCTCTGGGAAAGGATTTGGTGAAAAACACGTGCAGAAGAAAAGTGTTGACAGATATAAAGCAAGTGTAGTGTTTGATAAGTATTGGTTGTTGTTTCAGATAGGGAGACACTGAGAGGAGACTGAGCCTAAATAAGGAGGAGAACCCAGGCCAAAACTCAGTGCTTTCTGCAACTTTGGATCCTGTGAAAAAGGCATCAAGGATCTGCAAGAATTTAATAACTGTAGGACCAGTCAAATTCCAAAAAGCAGAGAACCTTGTGCACAGCTGTCACAGACAGCTGGAATACAACTTGTGTTTTCATAAGTGCATTGAAAAACCTTAAAGTGCTTAGACTGCCGAAGAAGTGCAATTATTAAATTAATAATATGGGGAATTCAGTGAGGGTGGGAGGATAGTTGCTTCTAGATCAGACCTTCAGTGGATATAAATTAGCGTAGTTCAGTTTGATATCTGATCCTACTTATCACAGTTCAGAATTGCACACACATAAGCAATACTCATACAGATTTTACTATAGCCCTCAGCTATGAGAAAATGCTTTATAAGTGCATTATTCTGAATATTATGAAGATTGTACTCAAAAACACACCAACAGTGACTTGCTTTTATAAAAGACTGCTATCAATGCCATAAAAATTGTATTTTGTATTTTATTGAACATTGTCAGCAATTTGCTGTATCTGTTCATTAAAAGTAGGTTGGAATACTAGCAAATGTGTAATAAAAATTATTCATGTTTTAATGAGTCTTTTTGGCCTCTCTTTAATATTTAAACTCATTCCTTCCTACTCCTGCATTCAATTCTATTCTTTATGCATAACAGGCAGGTCAGCTGTGCAGTGTTGTTACATTATCTGTTCATGCCCACATGCTATGTTTCTAGTCTTCCCAAATCTCTTAAATCGTTCAACATACCTAATTCTGACTGTCTTTAAACTCAGCTGTTGGACACAAATGACCACATGAATAATTTAGTAATTATTCAGAATCAATAGCACTTCAGCTTTCATTGCCATAAGAAATATGGGAGTATGTGAGGCCAGGGGGCCAAAAGAGCCCTTTGTCACACTAAAAGATCTCGAGATTTGGGGAAATCCAAATGGTAATGAAAGAGTTAAAAACCATGCATGTTCTGCCTTTGCTTCACACTTATCCTTCATTATGTGTTATGTTTTCTTTTTGGACATAATCAGCAAAGCATATCTGAATTTTCCAGGCCTCAAAACAGTGTCCAAGCTGTAGAGATTCATGCGGCTGGGTCTGTAGGTCTTTTCACCAATTGCCACTGCTTGAGTAAATGCTGGCTGCTTTCCTTCAGCCTGTTTATCGCACACCCAGGTGCCATGCCCTGATCGCTTGCTCATCACACCAGCCCTGCCCGTCACACCAGCTCTCACTGGGGCTTCATATGTTCCCAAATAAGGTTTAATTTCTGGACAAAGCTTTTGTTACTCACCCCGAAACTTTCTTTTCAAATGTTGCCCTAAGCTTTCCTCCCTTCATATGCCTGTCTCCGGATTTCAGCTGGTGACGACATTTCCTGAAAAACATAAGGTTCTGCGGGAACACAGGAACCATCCCTGTAACAAGAGTGCATTTTCTTATAAGCCCCTTATTTTTCAATCAGCTTCAGTTTGAAATTTTATATGGCTTTATCTCTTCTTTTTGTATTTATTCAGATGCATCTGAAGGAAAATAGCATGCAGCAAAATTCCTAAATACAATTTAAATATAGCTCATTTCAATCCACTTGGTTTTTCATTAACATTTATCAATACATTAAGCTAAAAGTATCTCAGATCGTTTTGTCTTTGTTCTTGTGATTTAAGAAAAGTTATCGAATATGTTATGATTTCTTCTCAGAAAAGTGTAAGCGGTTCACTTTGGAAAGCATCATTTGAGCAGAATTAAGAAGCAGTTATTGATGTGCAGCACAAAACTGAGTGAGCATATTTGAATAAGACAGAATGACTTTTGGCAATAACCAATATTTGGTTTTGGTTTGTTTCCTTAAGCCAGCTCTAAAGTGGAGAGGAGAAAGTGCTGTTGGTTTTACTGTCAGGGCACTGGTGTGGTGGCAGCCAGTTTCTTTATGTTTGTCCTTTCAGTCTCTTATGATGAGTAGTGATAAAACTGAATTCTGGATGCTTTGGCCACCAAAAGGTGTAACCTATGTGATTACACACAATGCAAGGGATTTATACTAGGGCATTGTTCCTGCAGAAGAGACATAAATCCCTTTTGCCAGCTCCCTTCCACTCTATTCTAGTGCTGCATTTCAAAACAGCAGACGTTTTTACTTTGGATTTTTTACTCAGCCTAAATATTTCAAAGATAGCATCAGAACTATATTTATCAAGTTATACAACGCTTTCGTCTCCCTGTGTAGCTGGCTGCTTGCAATGTTTCCACAGCATCCTCTTTACACAACACACCATTAATAGACTGGTGCCTACAAGCATCCAGATGAGACTTGGGAGACTTATGTTTGCACCAGCTCTTTGAGAGACATCTTACCACTGCACTTTAGCTGTGCCACACTACTGATGGATTGAAAAACCACCGGACTTTGCTCCAGAAAGGCCCCGTCACTGCTGACCTGAGCTGGACGGATTGGTTTTATTCTCCCTTCCAGTCTCAGGGAGGGATTGCTGTGGGCTGCTGAGGCTCTCGCAGGGAGGCAGAGGAGGCGGCGCAGTCTCACTCCCCAGCACTCGGCCAAGTCCTTCCCAGAGGGAAGAGCTGCTCCATGCGGCATGAGGGAAGAGCTGCTCCATGCGGCATGAGGGAAGAGCTGCTCCATGCGGCATGAGGGAAGAGCTGCTCCATGCGGCATGAGGGAAGAGCTGCTCCATGCGGCATGAGGGAAGAGCTGCTCCATGCTGCATGAGGGAAGAGCTGCTCCATGCGGCATGAGGGAAGAGCTGCTCCATGCGGCATGAGGGAAGAGCTGCTCCATGCGGCATGAGGGAAGAGCTGCTCCATGCGGCATGAGGGAAGAGCTGCTCCATGCTGCATGAGGCAGGAGCTCCGCACAGTCCCGGCCGCGGCTCCGAGCGCGGCAGACGCGGGGCTGAGGCTCAGCTCCCTGTGCCCGGCCGCGGGAGCGACTGCTTGGGATTGGAAAGATTCCTTGGAAGTGGGCTGAGCCGGGAAGGCAGGCACGTGGGGGCTGCTCCCCGGCTCTCCTAGCTCGTCTGCCAGACGTGCTCTGCCGAGAACAACGAGGAGGATCCGCCTTTATGAAGGCCTGGACACGTCCCGGGTGGTGAGAATCACGGGTGCGGGGATAACCCGCTGTGAGTGCCACAGCAGACCCAGAGGTCGGCACCGCTCTGGAGATCTGTGGAGGTTTACACTGCCTACTTACTCTTTGATGGCTGCACTTAAAATTACTGCCGGCTCCTGGAACACCGGCTGACCCAAACACGCTTTCTTCACGCTTTCTTAAGCATGAAGTGAAGTTTCTCGTTGTGCAGCAGACTGATTTCAGTGCCCTGAAGAATTTGGCCCCTGATTACCATCCAGCTGGCAGACACGAATCAGGTGGCAATTAAACCCTAGAAAATATAAGAGCCATTCAGTAACATTTCCAAGTCCCTTAGAAATACTGGCTCTCGGAAATATCCTATCCATTGCCAGCTATTCTAAGATAAACATAATTGTTAAGTGTACAAAGATTTTTTTTTTTTTCTTTAGGGGTGGTGAACAATCAGAACTCTAAGCACTCTTAATAGGTGTTGAAATTATGATTTTTAAAAATCTCCCTGAATTCACGGCCTGTGTGGCTTTCTGTGGAGGTGAGTTTTACAGTTCAATCACACACCATATGAAAGAGCGTTTTCTTTGATCAATTTTTACCTTTCCACTTTTGAATCTCTCTATTCCTTTCTTCTGAGACAGGAAAATCAACTCCTAAATTCTATCACTTGTTAGCATATTTCTACCTCAAAGAAAAGTTAAAATTCATTCATCTCATTCTCTTTCTTGTGGTACCCATGCTTCTCTATTTCCATTTAGTGAATTTTCCATGCTCCAAACACTTTTTTTTTTCTATACTTTGAACTCTCCCTTAGTTCTGCTTTGTCCCTCAAAAAGAAAGTGAGAGGGAATATATAGTTTACTAGTAAAAATTGCATGGCTCTTTCTTATTGTATAACCTTAAAAACCTGAGGAGGAACTGCATGAGAAACAGTTTGGATGCCATCCTGACCAGTTATTGTGTCCCCAGAATTTTAGGAAACTACTCCTGTAAAACATCCTGGATGGTGATAAAGCAGTGTAAGCTTGCATTAATGATAGTAGGATTTGAAACTGCTCAGCACCTCTTAGCTATCCTATCCAGAAAGAGAGGATTATATTTTTGGCTGCAGTTACAAAGTTTAAGAGGTTTCTACCTATGTTTCTCTACAGCAAAATCAGGATATTTCCTTTATAATACATTAACAGGAAATATTTCTCTGAATACCCTGTTGTATCTTTCAACCAGATGCATAAAGGTCCTTTCTCAAATAGGCCTCTTAATCCATTTTTTTCCTCACAAACCACATGAATCACCCATGTGCTAACAAATTGCCTCATTTCTCAATCCATCTTTTTTAGACAGACCACACCCTGAGCTAAGTCTGGGTCCTTTCCCACGTCCTAAAAGTCCCTGCTAGCAACCAGACTGTCACCAGCTCCATGACCTCTGAAAACATGCAGTTTAGGTCATTCACCAGGGATGTAGGAGTCCTGGGTTGAAATACACTGCTAGCATGACTCAGAACAGAGGTATGGTTATGTGATTTCAGGTTAGTACCCTGTCAGTTACTTTCTGTCAGTTTTATCACTTTTGGTAGATGAAACAGCTGTTGCTCAGAAAAGCCTTTAAAAGTCATGAACCAGCAGCCTAGGGAGTCAGGCTGCAACACTGCTCACCAGTCACCTGCAGAGGCATATCCTGTTGTTGTTCAGTGTGAGAGGTGGATCAAGGTTATCCCCAAACCTGACATTTAGGGAGTTCCCTTTTATTATGGAGGGCATGGTTCATGTCTCAGAAAAGACTGCAAGCCCATTTGTACAGCTTAAATCTTGTTTGATTTGACCCTCGCATTGTCCCAGTTTGCCACATCCTAAAGTCAGAGATTGGGTCTTACTGGCAATGCACTCTCCTCTGAGCTTTTGTCTTGGGCTGAGATCCCAAACACTTCCCGAAAGGTGGACAGTGGACTCCTTCAGGAGGTTTCTTTTTTCAGAAATCAAGGCACCCTCTGGGGCCAATGACAGGGAGAGGTGTCAGCAGCACCAATCAGACAGATTCCGATGAGAAAATGCAGAACAAAGAGCCTGACTGCTTCTGAAGATCCAAAAAAGATGAATCTGTCAATTTTTGCTCTAAATGGGAAGCTGAACTTTAAGTCATGGCTTAACCAAAGGGCAGCATATGGCAGCACTACAGCTGTTTGAAATCCACATGCACTTCACACTGGCACTTTGACAAACGCTATTGTGTTACAAATACTGGATGACACAGTAAATCTGGGGCTGCATTCAGCTCTGCCCTACGCAGGCATAATTCCCACTGATTTCTTACACGTCTATACCAAAAAAGTGTATGGAAGTGCGTAGGACCGAAACAAATACCGTAAGGAATGCTTCTGGCAGACTGGGCAACACATGATATGGTTAGACCCCTGTAGCAGGAAGTGTGAATGCTATAACATGGAACTGGAGGAAAAATTAGAGAATCCATGAGGTCTAGAAGACGCCTGGTGATTTTAAAGACAAAACTTGAATTTCTGCACTGGAGCAACAGACATGCTGGCTGGTCATTATAAGGGGAGCAGGGCTCCTCCTGCTGAGATCCATTTACTCTCTTTCATACTCTACTTTTTGTCTCTCTGCCAGTTTCTACAGGGAAAGAAAGAATTCAGAGGGTTGTTGTTTTTTTTTTTTCTGGAGCGAAAGCCTACAGGAGGCCTAAAAAGAGCGCTACACAAATATATCAGAGAAGAGATCATGTTGCAGGGAAGCTGTGGCTGCCAATGATGAGATGTTCAGTTTCTTAGCCACTTTAGGTCAGAAACCAGGTGTTATGTTGTTGATCCCATGGCTGCTTGCCATCCCCTGTCTCCTCCTGTAACAAACAGTCTCAGCCGAACAGCTTTCACAGCTCCAGATGTTTAAAAATACACTTTTAGGGTACTTGAACAAGAAAGTGCTCTTTGCAAAGTGCTGCTTTCTATGTGTAGTGGCAGAGCCGGTGCTGACTCCTCTACACTGATTTTTAGATGGCATTTTAAAAGCTTCAACAAGTCTGGACACATATTTTCTTTGCTTAAAACCTGCTTAACTCTTTCAGCACTGTGGTCTTAGATGCCCCTGATGTTCATATAACTACAAGGGGCTTAAAATCCAAACAGTGGAAAATAAATGGGAAATCAATGGCCTTCTTTTTTTTTCAGAAAAAGTAAAGGCAGAAAGTAACAATGCTGTAAACATATCTATGAAATCAACTTACCTGTGCATTTTCTACCACTAGGAGACAGAACAAGCTGGCTTACGCCAAATGGTCAGACAGCAGGGACAATTTTTTCAAAGGGTACAATAACTGCAGAAAATGCCGTCCCAATGGAGCATTTGGGGCACTTTAAAACAGTCACAGATCCAAATTTATTAAGCCAAATGTCATTACAAACTGTCGGGAAAACAAAGCAAGAGTTAAAAATCATTTAAGATTTAGGTAAAAATATATCCTCGTGTTAAAGACAAGTACTTTATGCTAAAAGAGGCAGAGCTGGTGCTGGCATCAAAGACAAGGATGTCAGCAGGAAGTGCCAAGGAAACAGCTGAGGCCTTGCACTTCAAAAAGCTTAACTCTGGGTGAGGGATGTTCCCACCAATAGTCAAGATTCACAGATGACATTTTCAGATGTCTTCGGTTTGTTGCATGCAGGCAGTCGCATGATGGATCCTATGCCATATGTCTTTGCCATGGGCTCCAGTTTCTTAGGTGTCTACAACTGCTTTCAGTTCTCCACTATGAGGTGGAGAAGAAAGCCCCGATGGTTTGGCTTGTTATTTTAGAATTAGTTCCGTGAGATTTGGATGGATTCCTATTTCTCTTCCATTAGCAGAGACAATTTTTAGCTGCTAAATGCAGTGTTAAACAGTTTCTCTGACAAGGACATGGCTGACCCCTTAGATCTTTGACAAATGATTGATTTAATCTAGAAATGTCTATTTATAAACTAATGCAAAAAAAAAAAAAGTTAAGAATGAGTAAACTAATTAATAAGCAGTGTATTCCTGCAGGCAACATGAATAAAATTACTGCTAGGTCAACAGAGAATTCAGCAGTGCTCCATATGCTTCTTTTAGTGGTGTTCAAATAGTGTACAGGTGTAAACTTTGGGTGACCTTATTTATTTCATTTTTAAGTGGGTCATTAAAGGAAACTGTCACATATTAAAGTAATTGTTTTTTTTTTTATTCCTTCCCTTCTATGAAGAGGAATAATAAGTTTCTTATCTTGTTGATACATCTAGAGTTCTTATCAAACTTTCCCTGCTTTTGGAAAAACTCTGTATCCTCAGAAATGAGGCTGATTTTCCCCAGAAATGAGGCTGAATTTCCCTTAAAATCAGAGGCACAATCTTAAACATTTATAATTTGAATGAGGGAAAGAGACACTCTGACTTTATGTCTTTAATGCCCTTCATTCATTTATTTGCTAAGGTGGGGCAGTCTGAAGGGATGGGGGAAGGGCAAGCAGCCTCAAGCAGAGCTGAGTTACATCCCTGTGTCCCAGATGCAGAAAGACTTGTGGGCATTGCAATGCTCAAACCTAAATTTTAGGTGTCTGACTTCTGTTGTGGAGTCCAAGACCCAAATGATGCATGAATTCTCCATTGGATGCCTGGGGAGAAGAGTTAGGTGAATCATAACCTACCCAGCTAAATTCATCTATAATTTACAGGCTCTGAAGCCAGTAGTGTTAAATTAAAAATTACATGGAGAACACTTGGCCTGTGGTTTACTTGAAAGAAAAAAAAATAAAACAAAACGAGTGAAAGTGTGTATTTCTTTAAATTTTCTGCTGACAGACCAGAGATAATTAGCCTACAGCTGCACACTGGGGAGAACAGCTCTTTTTTCTGCCTAGAAGCAGCAGGTGAAAACCCTGAGAGAGAAGCTGGGTGCCACTGACTTAATTTAGTTGCTTAGATTGAAGGCAGCATGCAAGAGAAAGAAAAAGGGAGGTGGCAAATCTTCAAGCCCAGTATTTCTAAAGAGTGGCAGTTAATAAACAGAAATGGGAGTACGACTAGAAAGAAGAAAGGATTAAAAATATGTACTTATGACACCCCTGTAGTATCACAGATGCCTTTGAGATGTGTCAGCTAGACACAAGCCCAGACTCAAACACAGTGCGCTCTGATGAGAGATGTGATATGGCAACGGAGAATTGTAAACAATAGAAGATGGAGGAGTGTTACAAAAAACCATCATGAACCTATATATGGCTAGACACATATCTTATGCAAAAAAAAACCTTTCCCAGTTGTCTGATGTGCTCCCACACATCGTTCTGCACCTTACCAAGGCCTGCTGTTTTGCAGGTACTCCTTGTGACCCCCAGATACTCACTTCTGTTGTGAGCCAAAACACAATCATGCATTGCTTGCAACATTTCTTGTATTGTGAGTACCTTTATTTTAGAAATGTATTAACATGAAGATTATTTCATTTTTGTGAAGGGGAAATTACTTACCTGTTTTAATGGGCAATGGTTTAGTAATAATAAAAGGCAATAATAAAAATGACAACAAATTAACATAATTATCTACCCACATAAATTCTTATGATACCTGTTCTATTGGACATTTCTTTGAAGAGGCTTTTTTTATCTTTATTAGATGATAAAACGTATAGAGATAAAATTGCTCCATTTTTTTTCCAGGAAGGATCTTCAAAGTAGCCTGATCACTGTATGCTGACATTTTAATAACATCAATGGGAGGTCTTGTGGAGAAAGCCTAAGTAAGTGTGGCAAAGTACGAGATTAAAACGTATTAAAATGAAAGGGTAGAAGTTGTCTTTCCAACACTTTCATTTGAAGGTGAGAAAGAGCAGTGTCAAAGAATATTGTGCTGCTTTGAGAATCAGGAGATAAGGAATACTGGCCACTGACAACCACCAGTCTCTCCTCCTTCCCAGGAGCTGTGTACACACACGGTCAGGTCTAAGGAAGTGAGAGAAATGCTTGTTTTGGGCTCTTAGTAGGTACAGTCAAACATGACTACAGCCGTGATGTAAAGCCAGGTATGACTCCGCAAAAGAAACATAGCTCTAGCCATACTTAATAGATTAGGTATGGTGTTGCACAAATACTTGGAGTAATTGTCTAGAAACAACATAGTCACATTTGAACAGTCTTTACCCAAGAATAATATTCTGGCTATGAGAGAGCTCTCTAGGTAAGGCACAGATACAGGTGGAAAAAAAGCCACAAGTGCCCAGTGGCATAAGTTGTCTCTCTGTACCTACACTCTGCTCCACCTGAGAAAACAACTAGAGCAGCAGGTAACCAAGAGTAGGTGCAGAGACAGTAGGTCAAATCAGGAAACAAGCCTTTAATACTCCTGTTTATTTTGTTTATTATTTCCCCATTTTTAAATTTCTCATTATATCAGGTTATAGAGGATTTGTTTCTTGAGATGCCATAACGAAGCATGCGTGTCATCCAGTGCAATGTGTTACAGAATGTTGTGGGTTTTCTTTAAAGCCTACTCTAGCAGACATTGTATTTGATATATCATCAGCAAATTTTTATGCTTTTGATTAAACTTTTTTTTGGTTGAGAATGGCACCTCTTACTAACACATAAGAGCAGAGCCAAGTAGAATAGCAAACAGAAGGAGGAAGAATGCTGGAGGAAAAAACCTGCAGTTCTTGGATAGCTGCTTACAGATTTTGTATAAAAACCTGTGAAGATCTCTTGTCACTGAGAAAAAAAAAATTAGAGGTTTATAGGAAGTGTTAACAACTGCATACTAGGCATTATTTTCCCCTCGTTAAGCAAAATAAATAATGAAAGTACCAAGGCTTTTCAAAGATTGTACCAAGAGGCAAGTGCCAGCTTTTTGTTTATTTATTTACGTTTATAAATTAGTGATATATTGGATGCAAAATCATCTAAAGGGTTGCATATTTATCCAGTGTGAATAACTCTCAAGGCCTGTGTTAAATTTATGGCAGCACAGTGAAACTCAGCCATGCCCACGCACCTGCATGAAGTGGGTGTTCTTGTTCCTTGGATCATGTGGATTATCTCCACTGTAAACTATGCATTAATAAAGAGCAGAGCAGGCACTTACCATATTCCCTTTTAGAATTAAGAAATAAAATGTAACTTGCATACTTGGCTGCCTTTGAGGAGGCTTCTAGAAAAAAAAGTTCAGAAGGTAAATGAGAGGAGTATAATGACTAACAAAATAAGAAAAAATACTGTGCCATTTTAAGTGTAAATGTATCTTGGAAATACCACTCCAAAATTCTGCTAAGCATTTTGTAGCTAAGTCTATGCACTGTCTTTTGCTGGCCATTTGAAAAATAAACAACACAATCACCAGACCTAAAAATCCTCTTTTGTAGAGACATCAAATATAAACTATAATTTTCTGTTAATCTTAGACCTGTCAACCAGTTTGATTTTTCCAGCCATTCTGGCCTCAGGAAAGGAAACAGAATCCAGAAAACCAGTCCCCCACCTGACACCTATCTCATCATCAGTTTTCACAGCACAGTGTGGTGGCAAGAAACACATTCATCAGGAGATCAGGAGTTTGAAGAGCTGCTTGTGCAGGGGGCAGGTAATCCTCAAGAAGGACAGGAAGCAATATTGGGGTGGATTTAGCAAGTGAGGGCGATAATGCACAGCTCCAGCAAGAAAAATGCAGAAGGGAACTCTGGTAGGCAGGGAGCAATGCTCTGCAGAAATTCACAATGTCTCCACTCAGTTCCTTATCCCCTGTGTGGGCAGCTGGAAATCAGCATGGCTGTTCACAGAGTGTGGTACAAAAGATATTAAAAACTAGTCTCAGCTAATCAGAAATATCCTGAAGATTTTTAACCACTAAGATCCAATGTAAAATTGGAAAATTGCTGGAAAATTGGAAAGCAGTACTGTTGGCTATATTTGATTTCTTACTTGTTTTGTAGTAGTATATACACCTGGTATAGAACAGATTAACTTCTTTTGTTGTTATTCTATCAAATATTTTAATGCATTTTCCATGCCTTTTTTTTTTTTTTTTTTTTTTTTTTACCAAAAATGTCACAGTAGTCTCTATTAGTGCCACCTTGTTTCAAGGAAACATATTTACATTGCCACAAGAATAATCACATGATTCAAAAGCCCGTCAGTGCTTTGTGGATGTAGGCTTACATTGTGTCTTGCAGGAGGTTTACGGTTGCTGGCATTTTTTGTGCAACTTCTCTCAATTTTCTTAAGGCAAAAGAAAACTTCTGTGGATAGACATGGCACTATCTTCCTTTTGTCTCTTCATTTTTAGGTGGGCTAACAATATAAAATACTGTGTAATTTCAGAAGGATAGAAATGAAAGAATTAATTGAAAAATAAGTAACTTCATCTATGTCTTATTTTAAACTTCCTGCATAGCCAAAAATTAGATAGTGGAATATATTTTTTTCCTCTTTAGATTTTTATTTGAACATTTGTGTTAAAAAATCAAATTCAAACTAATCAAGTCTGCACTTTTGTGCATATACCTTTTCCTGAGGCAGAATTATTAGACAGATTGTTGTACTACTGATTTGTGGGGGGGGAAAAAAAAAGGCGTCCAAAAAGAAGAAAATGCAACTTTTTTCCAGTTTATTTTTTGCAGATGGGTCAGGATAAATACCAACTCTTCTTACGTGTTTGACTGCTCAGTCTCATCTGATTTAGCTCAGTGAGCTTTCATGCCAATCTACTCATGGGCCAACTTTGCTTGCAAAGTGCTAATTGAGAGAAGGCACCATTGCTCAGGGCTATCTGCTTTCTGGCTAGGACAGCTGATTTTACTGACAACATTACAGCCAATGTTTCCAACCCAGATGATGAAAATGGGAAGATTTGAACTGGGTCATCATTTTGATACAATTAAAATGAAAATGTTTTTAGCATTGCCAGGGTTTAAGTAATCCGCTAGTGGACACTGGAAGTTTTAGCATGGAGCATATCTGTGTCGGATTCAATTCAGGTAATCACAGGTAGGTTCAAACACCACAATTTCAATGTTTATATCTCTTTGTAGTAGAGCTCATTCAGGCAGTCATTGAGGCTTCGTTGACACTAGGCTCTTGTGCAAGAATTTAGGAAGAAAAGGTTCCTGGAGCACTTCATAACTGTGAAGGCCTTGGTCAGCTTTTACAAGAAAGTTTACAAAAGCTCCTCCGAGTGAAAGCCTGGAGGTATCCTAACCTCACACAGTGAGAGTGCCAGTCAGTCACTGGGGTGGGTCACAAAGGTTACTGGAGATAAAGGAATTTTGCAAACCCTGCATAGATACTGCATGATTCAACACACCAAGAGGGTAATGTGCTCACTCCACTGAGCAATTTAATGTCCTGGAGTAATGAAATGATAAGTCTGCTTCAGACAATGGGCCTGTCAAAAAACCCCAATAATAATGATAATGTGATTCCTTTAGAAGAACTTCAGAAAGTTTTACTTGGAAGACTTAAAATAGTTATTTTTTTGATGCAAAATTGCAATTAACTCAAATAAGCTCCCATAGCGCAGGGTGAAATAAAGATAATCGCTAACATTGAGAAATACTGATTCAAGAAATACTGATTCAGCCATTTTCATCCACTGCACATGGCTGACATAGTTAATTCCTGTTGTCCCTGTGAAACATTGTAGATTGCTGGAGTGGAAAACATAGCTGGGTCCAGAAAGTGTGTACTTAATTTTACCCTAATTTATGTTTAATATATTTATTGGTTTAGACTCAAATTAGATGGAAATAGAAGCCTCAGATTAGACCTTATCTTTCTCTTGCAGATGTACTGCACCTCTCCTAAAAGTAATGTGTACATAGGCATGTGCCACAGTATGTGCTTTCATGTCCACACTCCTGTAATCTTCAGATGCATGTATTTAATTAATACTTATTAAATTAATACTTGAGGGGAAAAAAAGGTGGTTAATATGTAACAACTGCTCCTTTTCAGAACAATAGCCATTTATAAAAACATGCAGAGTATTTAAACTAGTAAACCCAAGTAGCCTATTATATATTCTTTGCATTATGCATTCACACTCTACAAGAAGGTCAGTATACCTAGACTTTGACAGGTTGCAACATTTTTTTTCTCTAGTTACAGTTCATTATTACAAGCTTTGCTCAGGTAGAACAAGATGAAGGGTGAATCTGCTTCTATCTAATGAGCACTGCTACAGTTATGACCTCAAAATATTGCTTTAAATTTAAGCAGTAAGATGGAGCCTTTGTAAGTGGGCATTTTATTATTACTGATAGCATATAAGCTTTAGATAACTAATTATCTCTGTTTCTTCCTTGCATCACACACCAAGTTTTGCTTAGTTTAACCACAAATTTAGGGTAAACTTGTCACTACCACAGTAAATACATTAATAATAGCCATTTCATTTTCAGCCGTAACTGGGCTGTATTATATTCAGTAATACCCACTACAGAATGACTTGGAATGAAGCCATTTCTCAAATACAGCTTTCAAACTTTTTTTCAGAAATCATGCATAATGGGGGAATGAAATATGGTTGCAATACAGGAGTAATGTTTGGACAGTTATATTGTAATTGTATGCTGTATTTCCTGAAGGGAAATCCATACTTGAGTACTTGCAAATGTGAACCTAAGTTCCAAAATTTGCTGATATTCTACCAAGAATACTTGTCTGTTTTCTATTTTACTTGGTTCTAGTCTTATGTCAGAAAATTTGATGTCACTGTAAAACAAAAGGAAGGTAATTCACAAGCATAATAAATTACCTTGTTAAGCTGAATTGCATTTCCCACTGAAAGATGAAGTTTTAAAGAAAATGCTCAATGTTTTTGAGTTTCATAAAGGATTTTGCAAACGATATTACATCTGTCCTGACAGTTAAAGTGTCTTTATCACCTGACTTAGCAAAAGAATTGGTCAATTACTTGATTATTTTTCTCTATATATGAACCCCTTAACCTTTAACTTTGAAATACTCATTTCTAAGTGCAGTGCCAGATTGTGGAAGGCTTGATAACTGCTCATAGGCCCAGATAAATATGATAATTCATTTAACCTTTATTTCAAATCCACTTATTTGTTACAGGCATCAATCACATCTAAAAGCTTGAAGATGAATGTACAAGCTGCACTTAGATGTGTAGTTTGTGTGGCCAGGAGCATAGAGACATGAAGCACAGATGTAGTGCAAGCTGAAGCTGGCAGCACAGACAAGGTGTAAAATTGCAGCCTTGCAGCTCAAATACCAGGTCAATGAAACATTTTGAAGCTAGTTTAAGGTATCTGCTACTAGATTTTTGCTGTTTGTATTAAATATTTGTTTTGATAGTTATTAATGTTTAGCTCATACAACTGAACATTTTTAGTTTTCTTCAGCTGTAGACCAGGGGGGTTTTGTGCTCTATATCACAGAGATTCCATGTCAAACTATAGTTTTCTAATCCTATTAGAGCTGCATCTGTTATGATATTAATTGCTGGAAAATGGTATTTAATAGTTATCCTATTATACAGTCTTTTCCTTTATCACTGGTTTGTTTCATATCTCTAGAGCTCAGATTTTCTTCTGGCTTTAGTTCAGTATGTTTGAAAAATCAGAGGCCCAACAAAGGCATGAATGGAAGCATGATATCCTCACTCCCTCTTCTTGGCTAACACAAAGAAAGTGTAGTATATCTCTCCTTTGTTTCTAGGTAAGGATTTAGAATGGCTTTTAAAATATCTCACATTACTTTTCTCACATTGTTTATCCAATATGACCAATCATAGCAGTCTCTCTTCCAATCCTCTTGTTTAATTTATCAGCTTGTTAGTTCTGTGGAATCTTTCTCATACATTTTTTTCCCTTCACACAACACTCACCACAGGTGAAATTCATTCCTGGGTCTGTAACCAATTCAAGGATCACACGATAAGTTATTGCTTAAATTTATAGCAATATTATAAGGGCATAAATTAATTTTTAAGGACCTGGTATGGTCCTCTGAACAGGTGTGAGTTTTAACTATTAAGACAGAGTTCATTTCTGCTAGAAAAATTGCAGGTTTGCTAGTACTTTCAAACCATTTAAACTTTCAGTCTCCTTGGCTATAAATGCAGTTTGCAGTGAGTGAAGCCCATGGTAATGTGATCCTTAAGCCTCATTTGTATGGAAGGCAAACAATGGCTGTTACAGAGTTTCTGAATGGTGTGGGGGACCAAATTAGCTGGTAGCTTCAGTATGAGCAATTCAATGAAAATATTTTAAAATTTCAGAAAAAATAACTGACACCTGCATGCTTGGTATTATCTACAGCTGAATTAGCTGGGAGAAGCAACTACGAAGAAAGTGATTATCATAATGATAAGAAAAAGAATGAACTAATTTCAGTGCTTGACTCATTTCTGCAGATTAATAAGCGATACTAGATTTGGTTTAAGAAAGATCAAGAAATTTTTTTTTTTTTTTACTCTAGAAAGAAAGGAAAAAAAGACAAACTTATATAACAGGTTTTTTTTGCTACTTTCAACCAAGAAACAAATTTTCTGTTGGAAAACTAAACATTCTCATAGTACACTCTCTGTTCTGTATCTCAGTCAAAAATTCAAGAAGATTACTTAATGCACAATATTATAAGCTTGATTTATTTCTATATACAGGGCCATGGTTTCTGATACATTTAATTACAGTCCTCTGCATAATATAAAGTCGGGATCTGTGCTGGAGACCTTAAGCTGGATATAGACCTTTTCTTGTGGACCTGCAATGCAAAGCCTAGCACATTTAAAATATATTGTGTTTTATTTTTGGAAGTTCACTAAGAGGGTTTACAAAAAAAAAAAAGAAAAAAAAGACTCGGTGCAGCTTTCACACCTCATGTTTTGAGCAAATCTCTATTTTGCAAATACAAATGGAGTGTGTCTTCTCATCAGGCTTCATGTGAAAAGGGCTTCCCCTAGAACAGTCACTACCTGGCTGTGGCTTTGTGGACCAGGCCTTCCTCCATGGTGTGTCTTTTTCTTATTCCTCTTGAGCACCTTTCCTTTCACTTTAGTGACAAATCTGCCACGAAGGTGTGCCACATGTCCTGGTATGTTGACTGGCAGCGTTTGTCACACAGTGGAATGTCTGCCTGGTCTACCCAGATTTGTCCTTTGCCAAGGTTGTGCCATTCTACCCACCTACAGGAGGATAATACCTGAGGGGCAAATTTGGCACTGAGCATGCCTGCTAACAGAGGTAGTCTTTATGAAATGCTTCCCAGCAAGAACGTGCCTGTAAAACAAAAGCAGCTATTAACTAAACACGACTTTGTAATAATAGTAATACCCCCCCAATACAATATAAATAAAATTCAGAAATGAGCAGCACCTACTGCTGACTGAGACAAAAGAGCAGAGATGAACTTTAATTAAAGGGAAAATAATCACAATGTTTTTGCTTCAATATTTTTTCTTATTTGAAAGGTCGCTCTCTCAGTGTTACCTCCTATAATTTCATTTTTCCTACAGTGAAAAATATTTTAGCCTGCATTAAATTCTTTCATCCATTCTTTTCTTACTTATTTTCACATGTTGTATTAAAACTTGTGATTCAGTATCTGTGATATCCAATAGTTGATATATTAGACCCTGTTACTGCATTCACTGTTCTTGCCATGCTTCCTTCCTCTCTTAATATCTGTCTTGACAATTACTCAATCATGATCTTTGTTATTGTCCTGTTTCTCTTGTGCCTTATCTCTGTTTCACTCATCCTTTCCATCCCTGCAGCTGGTCTCCCTCTCCTGTCACTTCTTTGGAGTCTAAAACTAGGCGTGTGTCATCAAAGAAATATTTCATATGCATTGATTTTTCCCTAAGTGCATCTGGTTGTCTCTTTAGTTTTACTACTTGATATTTCAGTACCACAAATGATAATATTTTTAAATGTTCTGTTTTGGTTTACCATTTAATTCCTTCACAGGGAAAAAAAAGTTTTATTGCATACCTGAAAAACTGACACCACTTGAAAAATCCCCAGTAGATTACACAAATGTTCATGATGATTTACTGTGTCCACATTAAAAGCAGACTTCAAGAAGAGGTTGTACACTATGTCTACAGAAACTGGCAATTTCTTATTCTGTGACTATCTCCTCCGAAGTTAGAGCAATTTGCTCTGTTGAGGAAAAGAAATTAACTCGGACTACTTCCACTGCAGTGGTAATGATGTCTGAGCTAACTATGTTAAGATAGTCGAGATAGCTCTGTGCTTCAGGGAACTCACTTCTGAGCAGCCATATCCCAGGAATAGTGAGATAATTAGGAAGCAGTTTCAGATAACTGATGGCAGTGCTTCACATTGTAGAGGTATTGCTATATATGCTAGAAAAATGAGATTTTTGAATTAGTGGTTTCACAGGCCTCAACACCATCCTCTAAAAATCAAGCCCTTTAAAGCCAGGATGGTTGTGTGAAGTCAGAGCAATCAAAGTCATACAACACTGTTAAACAGAGTGGTACTGTGAATGTTCCAAAGGGCATATTTGGAATTACATTACCTCCTGATTAGCAGTAGCTTTTCTGACTTCCTTCATTGTGAGGATGACAAAAACTTTTCTGTCTTGGATGTGTGCAAATAATCCCTTGCATGGCCAAACCTAATAGTACCTCCATTTTTGACTTCTAGCTGTGAGATTCTTTTCTATAGTGTTTCAGAGTGTGGGAAGCTTTTATTTTTTCTTTCTTTTCATCTCAGAAAACCTAATTCTGTCTCCAAGAAATCCCTAGAGAAATAAATCTAGACCTTCAGAACCTCTTAATTTGCTCTTTTCCAGACCCCCTATTGAGTATCTGTAACAATGATCAGTGAATGGTTAAAATAAATGATTAGTGTATCAGTCTCTACCATATTAATCAATGATGTTTCTTTAAATGCTGTTTCACAGCTATTAAACAATGCGTTCTTATGAAACAGGATTTTCATAAACAGCATATGGAGCTGACTGCAAACCAGATTTGCTTTTTACTCTTCTCATAAAAAAATCAAGCTGACTGCCAATATTAGGCAAAGTCGGTCATCTTCATGAGATATTCCTGGAACAAACAATAAGATACTTTTATGACATTTTTTCCCTTCCCACCTCCACCAAACAGTAATTTTCTCCTTAAACATTACATTAATGGTTGTATTTTAGCCTTAATTTGAAATAAACAAAATTAATTTAAAAAAACCTGTGGAGAAGATCTACCCAGACTATTTTGAAATGTTTTCATGTGTATACCTCACGTATTTGAGGGTTTTCACGTGTATCCTGCCATTGAATGGACAGCTGAGAATAAATAAAATATACTGTGTTTTTTTCCACCTGAAACCAACACAGAGTTGAGTAAGGGCTACACCGTGTGTGTGTGAAGTGCTTCCTTATTCCTGTTTCAGAGTGCTGTATCTAAAGTGAGACCATACAAATGCAGAACAGAGAAACCTGGAAGAACAGAAATCCAGTTGCCTCGAGTGGGAGCAGTGAGCTGTCCTCTTTTGCCCCGCCCAGTCATGAAAACCTCTCGAAGGGCAGAGTTCTTATGGATATAAAGGAGCGAGCAAGAGAAAAGAAAAGCATAACAGTTTACCTCTTCCTCCACATAGTTTTTATTATTATTTTCATCTCCTTTTCCTTTTAAAGGGAGGTACTATACAGTCCCTCACATTGTAATGTGAAACATTTGTGTACATATTAAATCTTGCGACTGCTGCTTGCCCAGCACTATTGAGTAATGATGTGAATGATGGCTATCTGCATATTCTATACTCTAAAATTATAATAAAAACTCTGAATATTGCATTTTGATGTCATTCTCCCCTCTATCTGAGTAAATATATATTGAAATGAGGTAAAGTGCAAAAACATTACACTGGACTATGATTAAACCAAGATGTAAGGACATCTGTCAGAAACAACCTCATGGCTAATATTTTCACAGTAAAATTTCTCTTTATTTATATATAGAGTGTGAAAATGATTCTCATATATGATTTCCCCTTGTCTCAACTACAGGCTTTTCCTGAGGAAAGGCAGTTGGCTCAGATTTTGACCCTTTGTCCCCTTTTGTTGTTTTCTTTGGCTACTTGTATAGCAAAAATTATTATTTTTTAAATTAGAGCCAATTATGTTACTGGCTGCACATGTCTGACAGACCATCAAAATATAATTGCCACAAAAATTGCTTGCAAAAAATCAAAGTTACCTACATAATCTGCAAGATATAGACTTACTCTAATTCTGCAAGCCTATTTGATAACAACAGGTCACAAAATAGGGAAAATACAAGGAAACTAGAGGTGATAATTGCTTATTATTGGTGCACCAGCACCAGCATTCTTGTAAATCCTCCCTCAAAGATTAATGCAAGAATGTCAGCCCTAAATATTTTACAGTTTAATAGAAATCTGATTTATTTATGATTTGTTCTTCCTACAATCAATACATACAAAACTAAGCTATATAAAAACCTATGAAAATATAGAGGATGCAAAACAAGATTAGTATCTTCTTGTGCCAGAGAAGTATGCAATTTTTGTTATGCCACTTTATTGACAAGTGCTTTATGCATTTGACAATCTCTTTGAATGTTTGGATAACTCAATGTAAATGTTTCCTCCTCCAATCAACATTATCAGAATTAGAACAGTGTCATGGGGACTGGCTAAAAAAAAATTAATGATAAACATAAAATTATTTAGTCATAAGAATATTCCCCAGCTTTTCAGCTGATAAAAGAATTGAGCCTGGAAAGTAGATAAAACAATCAAATAATATAAATATTCTCCCCCTACCTCACATATGTGAAGAATTAAAAGTCCATGGTTAAAAATACATTAAAAATACCTACAGAAGTATCATTTTAACACAAAGCTGGCAAGAGTCAACTTGTCATTTTACAGATAAATTGCTTTTGTTGTTATTTCACTCTTGCAAAACAAAGATTAGTGCTTGATTGAAGTGGAATTCTGACACCTGTGAAGCTTAGCTAAAGTAGGTCATAGCTTCAACCTTAAACTTTGCGGGTGGGGATTATGTTCTTTATAGCTATAACCTGCCTTGACTCAACCAGTCTTTGATGTGTTGGATGGACATTAATAGAAAGAAGCAGAAATGCCATTCAAAACAAGAGGATACAATGTTACTGCCTTACACTAACCTGTTTAGGTCTGGATCCAACACCTTCCGAGCTTCATGGCAAAGTTCCTCCTGATGCCAGTGGAGCAGGAAACATAAGGGAATGGATATAACAATTACTTTTGCTTGCTTTTCACACAGAATAGGACTCATAACAGGGATGGGGACCTCTGTGAAAATAGACAAACTTGTATAGATGAAAAATCATCTCTAAAGTAAACCATAGTCCCTGAAAATAGTTAAACCCTCATGGGACATTTTGTGATTAATTTTATTTAAGGTAAAGAAAATGAAGCTTATGAATTAATGATTGCAGACTATATGAATTGCAAGAAGCAATAGATCAGACTCTAACCTGCATTGGAAAGGAGCAGAGGTGGGATGTGCTACGTAATTTAGGTGTTTTCTCTGCCTCTGAATCTCCAGTATGAGAGTCTGTGTGACCTCCTGCACGTGTGCCTGTATGTGTGCGTGCATCCAGGGGTGTGAGGAAGCAAAATGGATGAGTAATTCCCATCCGACTGGAAGGAAAATCTGAAGTATGGGGAGATAATTGAAATAAATGGCAGATGGCTTGAGCTTGTAAAATGGAAATCCCAATTTTACATGCTATTTTGGAAAATTAAGATTGTTTATGACTGTCTCAGATAATTTAAGTTGAGGAAACAAGAAAGCTAAGTGCTTTTTTGAACTGGAAGTTCATACTGAAAGAGATCTAGGCAAGTGTTTGTACCTATATTTTAGTTAGAGATGTTCTCTTTGAAGAAAACTGAGACACGTGAGCAGAGAAGGTGCTGGCATACTTGCCAATAGGTCCCTCCAGTTTGGGTGGGTAGGGACCTCTCTTTATGGGGTGTACCACAGAGGGTGACAGTCCTGTGGTCAGGGGCTGGTAGCCACCTGAAATTACTGATCACGCTTCCAGTCACACCTGCCCCACAGGCCAGGGCAGCCCTTATCAACTGCTGGAAACAGCAACATTTTCTTCAGTGAGGTCCTTTGGGAATGGGATGCAGGACTCACTCACTGTCCTTTGTGCAGCAGAAGGGGATGCTCAAAAATTACTGCTAAACCCTCCTTCCTCTATCTAAGCCTAAAAGAAACCCTGATTTTCCAGCATAATTTCAGTTTCATGCATTTTTTTACCTGACTAAATTGGATCCAGACCCTATAGAAATGTAGCATGAAAGTGAAGGAAAGAGTTTTCTATGGGAGTTTCTACTTTAACTCTGAAACTGACCTCACTGAAAAAAGTATTGTTGTAATTACAGCTAATGTAAATGGAATTTTTTTTGAGTGTGTGTGTGTTTTTTATGTTGTGGGGTTTTGTTTTGTGTGTGGATTTTTTTGGTTTTTTGGGGGTTGTTTTTGTTTTTGGTGGTTTTTTTTTTTTTTTTTGGTTGTTTAGTTTTTTTTTTTCCTGTCAACAGATCTCCCAGAAGATTTTCTGAGTGGAAATAATTGTATAAGCCACTAGGGAAACCAAAGCTATGAACATCTTACCTTTGTTAAAAAAAAAAGACATAAATACATATATAAAAATATTATATGCATATATACATATATATATTCAAATGTATGCCTCAGACTCTGCAGACAGATTTCACAAGCACTTTAAATCTTATGTCAGCATTAGAATGTCAGCCATAAAATCAAATTATTTTGCTGACCTGCTTCAATTAGTTTACAATGATAATCTGTGTTTACAATAAAACTTCCATGGTATATAACCATAGGAAAGATAGAGCTGATTGCAAAGTATTGATTTCTTTTTCAATAAAGTACTGTGTTTTTTAGTTTTTAGTCAAAACCCAAAGTAATATATTGTTTTGTTTTCAGAAGTCATAAATATGAATGTTAGTCTATAAAAAGCAAAACTTCTATAAGTGCATGGTCAATTTTCATGTGTTTAGTGAAAAAGTGAGCAATTTTAGATTTTTTTTTGTGGGTAACATAACAGCCTTAAGAAAAGAAGAAAACAGCCACAAGAGAAATTGAAAAATAACCTTTTTTTTCCAGTGTTCTTCTGTATGAGTATTTAAAGAGCCTCTATCAAGTCATACCATTTTATCTGATAACAGGACCACCGTTGTTTGAATTTGTGATTTGTACGATTGTGTCTTTGAACTTTCTCTATCAATAAGTCATCTTTAAAGATGCAGATGTTAGCAAGGTTAATATATTTGACCAACATGCTTTTACAATCTCCTATAGAGGCAGAATGTCTGCAGCATATTATGTGCAGTAGAGCATCACAGGCGATTAATATACAGACAGAACTTTCAGAGAAAGGCACTCCTCATTGACTGCTGTACTAACAAAAGAGAATCAAATTACGGGAGCTATCAAACCTTGTGCTTGGGGAGGAAATTTAGCTTTATCATACAGAAATCTAGGGCTGTATACAGTGTAAGGAGTTGATAGCTTCTCCTGAAATATCCAGGTTTGACTATTGTAAAATACAGGAAAAAACTGTTTGAAATTGATTCGTGTAAGAACTTCTGATCCTTCAAAAAAAATTCCTGTGTTGTGCTGTGTAGCTACTGAGCCTATTATAATATGTATAGCACAATCCATCCATTCAGTGAGATGTACTTAAGCTTACTGCAAAGTTATATTAATTAACAAATGTTGTGAGGGCTGAGAAGCAAGAACTTTTTTCCTAGTGAATAGGACTTTTGTTCTCAGATTTTGTTGTGCTCTTGATAAAAGTCTTTTAAAACCTGCTGATAATTCAGATTCAAGTAGTGTTATATTTTATAGCTTTTAAAAATATGACTTTTAACTATGGTTAAAAGTTATAATATACTATTATGCTATTTTTCTGAAACATATTGTGGTCAAAAATACTTTTGCTTTGTCAGAAAGTATAATTTAGTGTTTCCAGCTTGTCTGTTATATATGTGAACATTCATTTAAATTACATGCTGGCTGGATGAGTGTACACAATGCCAAGGACAAATCAGATTGTAGACAAGGCAAAATGAAACTCTGTATACAATATCCTGAATAATTCCACCTCATTCATAGAGCACTGGTTACAGTTTTATCTTCTTCTTAATTTCATTGAGGAATAACTGTGTGGGATTAGATCAAGTGTACCTGATTGCCTACTAGATACAGATGAGAAGAAAAAAGAGAACAAAAACATTAGTAAAGATGCACATGATGTGTGGATAATTGTCTAAAGCACAAAACATTTCACCAGAGCACTAAAGCGTCCTGTAAGATCGGCTTGCCTTCTATTGTTCTTTCCATTCATTCCATTTTACTCTGTTCATTTAGGATTGACCCAATGTGATTCCTATGCTATATATCAATCCTTTAATAAATCTGATTTAGGAAGTTATTTGCAATTTTGCATCTCATAGAAGTATGACATCGGATTTCACGGTCTTATCCTATTTTACGACATGTTCCTGGGTTGCTGTAGCAACGCTGTTGCTATGGATTACACAATGGGAGTCAGTAGGGTCAGCAAAGATCAGAGCCCCGCCATTCTTCATTCAAAGGCAATTGTCCCTGAAAAATGTGACTTACTTCAATATTTAAGGCCTGGGTAGTGATATTAAACCAGAATGATACTTCTGTTAAAAACCCATAATTAACCTTGTCTTCAACTCTAGGTCACACATTAATAGCAATTTCATAAAGTGGACATTCCTGTCTTTCATTCTCAAAAGCCGAGACAGGTTTTAAATAATATGTCTCTTGGAAAAATACATGGGTAATCGTTGCAATTTATTTTATGTCATTATCTAAGCCCTTGAGACCTCACATTCCCAGCTCCTCTCCCTGAGGTAATTGCATACATCTTGGGAATGTGTGAAATGGTGTTAATATTCAGTGCACCATGCCTCTTCAGAGGATCTGCAGGCTACAATGGCACACTGTCTAGATGTTTCTCTGCAGAAACTATGTTTGGGCAAGTGTAATACGAAGCAGTTCTTCACAAAACGGAGTCCTGGAATATTTAATGATTCCCTGGATCCTGACAAAGTTCTTAGCAATTTCTGTTGTAACGGTATCCTGTGGAAATTGGTGGTGCAACTGACACCAACTGATACATTCCATCAATATTTTTTCCTTCATCAAAGAATCTGCAGTATCATTTCTATCTGTAAATTATTCTGTCTAATGCCTGTTTAATAATATTTATGCCCTCTCTGAATATTCAGTGATAAAGAATTATATATAGAGGGATTTTTCAGATTCAAAGCTTTAGGATGCAATAACTGAACTCTACACTCTTGTGTCTTGTATTGTCATTACCTTGTACAAACTGCATGCAAAACAGTACCATCACTCAAAGGCAAGGCAATGAACAGTCAAGTTCTGGGTGCTAAAAACCATTAGAATTGACTTTATTTCCTGTGGAATTTAACTTGAAAAATAGTATGTGACCTAATTTCTTATTTTCTTCCCAGTATCAGTTGAAACTACATAAGATACAACAGCTTCTGTAGAGGTGGAACAAACTTTGTCTTCACCGTATTTTAATGTGTTGTTTCTCGATTAGAGTCTTTGATAAAGAATACACTCCCATGTCTTAAACACGCAGCAGTCAATAACATTTCCTTCTAAAGCAGTTAATTACCTTACAAACTTTTAAAATTAACTGTGAACAGCCCAGAGAACCTCAAGGTGCACACATTTAGCAGAGAAAGCAGCTGATGCATACCACAGATGTGACTTTTAAAAAGGCATAATTTACTTTTCCAATAGCCAAATATATTGTCTGCACAAGAGAAGCAGTACTTACACATTTGTTTGATCAAGCTGAAGCTTTGCCTGTGTTTTTCAAACCCCACCTAACCCAGTTATTAAAAACTAACCCATTCTCTTATTCTCCATAGATCCTGAGCAGCTAACTAAATGTTGGTGACTTGCTGCAAAACCCCCTCGAAAGAGCTCAGAGCACTCAGGATTCATCTCACCCATCAGCTGTGCAGAAATGAAGAGTCTGGTTTAAGTTTGTTATCTAAAATTTCTGTAGAGTAGTGGAGTGAGATATGCCATTCATTCTATTCCAGCAAGATGTTTAGGATGGATAAATTTTGGAGGGGAATTCACAGCCCTTTTGCCCACCTGTACTCAAAAGTGCTATGTAATTTGCTGAGGAAGTACATTTTATTCAGCATATGTTACTTCTGTAATCCAGTCTCCATAGGCTGAAATCCAGCTGTAGGTTTCAGGGGAGATCTCTTTTTGACTCGGTGTTCTCCTTTTCCCCTCACATTTACCTTTCCTGGTTATTTTGGGTATATTAAATGTTGACCTGTGAGTGTTCCTATTACAGCAATACCTTCTTACTACAGCTGAAAAGACAAGGCTTGCTTTCCTCTGAAAAGGTAAGGGTTGTATGTGATAGTAAATTCTGCGAATCTCTATCAGAGGTGTGGCTTCTGTGAGGTCTGGAGGGCTATTTAAAAAATATTTGCCTATCATGAGTTAAAGAAAGCACAGTACTCTGTTGACATTAGTTATGCAGATGAAACATGAAAAATAATTACTTTCTATAGCTACCATTTTTTCCTCTAATTCAATTCAAAAGGGGTATCAGTGACGTGACATGCTCAATTCAGAAATCATATGATGAATATGACTGATGTTGAAAAATGAAGTGATTCAGCACTGGTTATTAGAAACATCGACTTCTAAACAGTCAATTACTTTCTTGGGTAATTCATACTCAGAAACTCAAATGTAATTTTGAAAAATGTAAATTATTCCAACATCACACAGTTAAATGAAAGTTGTTATAACTGAGGGACTTGTTAATGTCATAACATCACACAAACTATTGCACATGGGAAAACAAATTGTTACACATTTTCCTTGGCTCTGAACTTGGATCCAAACTTCAGTCATACGTCAACTCATCTTTTCCAATTAGCAACACTGTTTGGAATGACTTTCCTTTTTTTTTTTATGCAATCATTTTTAATGAACCTTCTGATCAAATACACCTCATTATCTTTCATGAAGAACCGAGACAGGCAAGCTGATTATTTAAAACAGTTAAAACTGCTTTACATTCATTTAGCTTTGATGGGGTAAAAAAATGTGAAGGAAAATAGAAATATTTACTTTGTCAAATTCTTAAAGACCTTTATGCATGTTCAAGTCAGATTATCTTTTGGACCATAGGCAGCTGAATATAAATAATAATTTTTATCTTCAGTTTGTAGAAGGTGATGCACTTAAATATAATACTTTTTATTTCAATCTATTTTTTCGTAATATCCAAACAGGAAACTATCTAGCAATGTATAGAGAAAAATCAGAAGCCAAAGGCAAAGTCTATCACTATTTGATACAGCAGTGTTATTATGTCTAAATTCTCTATTTCTTTTTCAGCAAACTCTTCTTTTTCTTTGGTTTCGTTGTCTTGGTTTTGTAGCAGTCAGCTAGGGTAATTACTGATCTTTCTATCTGGTGAACATCACCTGTAACTCCAAATTAAAATACACCATTGTAATTAGATTTTAAATAAATTTCTGCTAAAAGGGTGAAATGACCAGTTCTTACCAGCTAAATCATCATCATGTTATAATCAGTTTAACCTCTCCTGCACCCTTGTGATTTCTGTAGGAGAATATTTTACAAGTAGACCAATTCACTTCAAAATAAGTAGGCATAGCAGAATTTAGCTCTATGAAAAGTGTGTTATAAATAGGATCTAATTTCTTGTGTGTGTCTCTCCCTCTTTCCCCTCCTCTTCCCATTTTCCCATCTCTTTTGTAATTATCTGAATTTAATTAGAAATAATATAAAATTGAGTCACAGCTTTCCTTTCACCACACAGGTCACTTAATATTGTCCTCTCTTTTTGTGTGTCAAGGGAAGCTGAATGGTATTTCCCGAATGACATTTCAATAGAAACCTACAAATACAGTTTAACAAAGAGATCAAGGGCTACTGTAAGGATGAGGCAGATTCCTTTTCTTTTCTGAAGGTGTGAAGAGTCCCACTAATTACACACCTACATACTTATGCACACTTTTTTCCTCACTGTCCGTGCCTGCTCTTCCATCCTTCCATCACCTCTGTACCGAGGGGGTTCACAGCCCACGCAGGCACCAGGAAGGTATGCTGTTTATTCTCCCTGTAAACAAAGCGTGGGGCTCGTCCTCTGCCAGCTCACTGTTGAGTGAGATAAGCAGACCTCCTATTGCTGAATTATGATCTTTCTTTCAGGCATATGCCCCCAGGATCTATAGCAATCCTTCTAACAGCTTGAAAAATGGAAGTGTTTTCAAAGACAAGCTTGCTGGTACTGAGACTGACAGACTATGAAACCTTGTTGTTATTCACACTCTGAGAAAAGACCATTCCTTGGCTTTCAGCTCGTCTTTTCATCCAATTGTTTCCCTAGCAGTTATTTAAGTGGTGATAACATTTTTTTAATTGCAGATTTAATTACAGGAAAAGTCAATTATCCCACAGGTACAGCATTTTACATAATGAAGGAGCCAATTTTAAAATATCAACAACAGCAACTCAGTTATGGCTCTCTGAAATATTTAGTTCTTGAAATTTAATAGTGTGATTTTTTTCAAATAATCTTTAATATGGACATTAGAAATAGTTTGTTCTATTTAAGATGTTCAGGAGCTGATGATAAAAGTAGCAGCAGCAACTTTTCAGAAAAAAAATATTTAAATTATTTCTTAATATATTTACTGATCTCTGCTTCTGGATCAAATCTTCCACTGATGTAAACCAAGCCAGCTTCCATGAGGGCTGTGAAGTCACCTTTATTTCAAAGCAGCATTCGGCCAATTTTGTCAGGCATATTTCTCAGATTGAGTAAAATTTGTGAACAATAGATAGGAGTACTGAAATATTTGTTCAAACAAAAGTTGCATTGACTTCCTCACATAACAAATACAGTGCTTCACTGAAGTTTCTCTTAAATACAGGTTGAGCCCAAATTTTATGCAATATTGGGCCATAAGTATATTTAGTTACAGCTTTTGATGTTGGTCTCGCAGGGAAAATCCCAGTCATTTTTCAAAATTTTTTCCAGATCACTGCTACAATAGCTGTCTGTTTTTCAATACAGTAAATATTTATAAGGAAAACTGCCTGTTCAAAATAATATAGCAGCTGTCTGCTCCAACATCCCCCTAGTGATTCCCTCCATTACTGTACTGCTGTTGCAGTCAATCATCCTGGTCTCTTGAAACAGCAAAGTCCTCAAAGTCTCTCGTTCACACAGCCAGATATGGAGAAACCTGTTAACAGAGGATCCACTCCTAAGAGAAAAGGAGGAAAGAATAATCTCCAATGAAGTTTAACGCTAGCAAAATGGAAAAATGCCTTTAAAAGCGTTATCGGCACAAGCACTGTGTGAGACACTGCTGGTGGGAATGCAGGACAGATTGAGCAAATGTGTTCAACGTGCATCTACTCAAACAGTAGAATGAAGGGGCCTTGTTCTCCTGTGAAAACCCAAAAATTCAGCTGCAGTTTTGCTATGGGTTTGATGGTGGTAATCCCTGATAGTATATCACGTGATGGGTCTGATGCTCAGCTCTGACTGCCACTACTGCCCAGGGCTGATGCAGTGGGTGCCCTCCTTATTCCTACCACAAGCTGTCATAAGCTATGTGAAAAGCTGGGAAAGTCTACACAGAGGACACTGGCCACAGAAAATACCTTTGCAGTGATCTCAGTATTTGACTTGGACACCTTTGCAAGTCCAGCTCTGGAGCAGCCTAAGGCACCACAGAGCAGACTGGAAGCAGCATGCTCAGGCATGACTGGGCATGCTCATGAAGCCTTTCCCAGCCTCAGCATAAAGCAGTTGAATATAGATTTTTTTGTGAGATCACTGGTGGAAGGTTGTAGTTTGCCTTTGCATCTCCTCAGGAGGAAACTCTCAGTGCTCTTTCAAAAAGAGATGTACAGTGGTGCTTTCTAAGAGAAGGTAAGGTGTCGATTTTTTGTTAAATTAGGGTTCAGAGGTTCAAATTTAATATCAGTCTTTCAGTGTAATAACTTTCTTCTTTCAAAAAGAGGTATAAGTGCTGTGCTTAACCTAAGGTACTAGAGAAAGGACCCCAGACACGGAGTATCTCCCAGTGTTCCTGAGCACTGCTGTTTAGAAGAAGACTGGGTGCATTTCAAGGCTTATCACCTGGACTGCAGGTGAGTACTTCACTGCCTATTTATCCACCTGTTTAACACCAGGTTTTCTTAATAGCCCTTAGGCTTCTTATTATATGGTCTTCCTAGGCAACCCCAAAATGGAAAGTGAGATGGAGTGTGAAAGCTCTCAATTATAAAGACTGAAAGCAAATATGTTTCATTTTTTTACATGGTTCTTTTTACAGTACAGATATGCACCTTCCAGCCATGATTAAGCAACGTGTATAATAATTATTACTTGTTTTCTTCCTGTCTCTCAGTAATTAATGTAGTCAATGCTATGGGCCAAGAATTGTACCTATTATGTCATTTTTTGTTGTACAGTGAAAGCTGCAATGTTGGTCACTCTTGATTAAAAAAATTTAAACCACCGATTTTTTATCACTGCTTTCCTTCTGCTGGCATTGACCATGAAGAAAATGTAGGGCTCTTATCTGAAGCTATGTGGTATTCAGAGGAGTAAGTAAGGGGTAATTATGCCACTAATGTATTTTATGAATCTCAAGTTGAGACCTGAACAGAGACGACAGTAGTCACAGACGTTACAGCAGCCACAGAAATGAGAATTTAGAAGATTACCTTTCCAGTTGTCATTTGGTCAGCATGTTTAGTGGGGTTGCCATAGTTTGAATTTCTAGGCAAGAAAGATGTCCTTTTGCCACTCAAGATTTCAAGGCACAATGAGGTTCTTCTGAGGTTGTTTTTAATTTCTTTTTTAAATTAGTTTAGAGCTTCTAATAATCTCTAAATTATTTCTGCAAAGATATGAGCCTAAAGAAGAGTTAAAGGAATAGTCCTTTAGCCTTTTTATACCATATGGGTTTGGAAAAAATCCTGAAAATGCCCTAAAGTATAGCATTCCTTCCTTCAGAGCATGTTTGAAACTCTGCAGCGATCTTTGGCTGCCCTCATAGTTCTGCCATAGCTGGTGGGAAAACATGGGTAATACAGAAAAATAGACTATAATTACAACTGGAACTAAAAATAACTGATTTTTTTTCTAAATGCAATCTCTGAAAACAATTGCTATCTACATAATTGTGTGTGTGTGTGTGGTGATCCATTGCCTGTGGAAATTCACACAAGAATTTGACTCAAACTAATATTCTAATAAATTCTTCACTAAGAAGTATGCATGCCACATAGTATTCTCTTTCCTGGGACTTAAGAAGTCAAGTGTAAAGAATTTTACAAATCTTTCAAAAGCTTCCCCTGATCCATTGAACTTAAAATAGATTAGTCTCAAGGGAAATGCAACTTTCCAGACACTGCAATTATAGTGAATGATAGCAAGCCAGAGACATCTGTTTAATGGAAACCTACACACCAGTACAGCTAACTACATAATTCACTTTTTCTTCCTCCTTGCAACAGGGATTCTGTCACGTGCTGCTGATCTGCTCAATACCAACATCTCTGCCCAGGCCAAAAGAAAAAAAGAAGTAATAAGAGATGTATTTGACATGCAGTGGGAAAATGAAAAATTACAGGTGATTGAAATTAGCTCTTCACTTACCACAGGGACTTGCAACAGTACACTATGAAGAGACATTTTACTCTGCTTCTGGAGGTAATCACCCAGATATTAATAAAACTGCAATGCAGTGCCTCGAGGACTCAACATCATAACTTTCGCCAGGCAACTTGCTGTAGAGAATAATTATATACAAAGCATGTATTCCTCTCTGCAGTCTTCGAAGCAGTGGGATTAGCTCTTCTAAGCACAAGAAAGCTCCAAATAGAAGCAGTTTCAGGGGATAAACCTAATGCTAAGAATTCCAAACCCTACCTATGCAATGACTAAAGCTCTGCAGCCATACTATGTTATGCTGTACTCCTTCAGTTGTCAGAAAAAAACCCATGGTTTAGGTTCTGCATCTCAAGGAGCATGACTGCCACTTAGAACAGAACTTAAAATAGGCCAGAAAACACTTATAGAGTAGGAAGCACCAGTAAGTTCAGTGAGCCATAGCCAGCTACACACCCCACACTCACTCAGTCACACCAGGTTTCCTCACTGGCTCAACCCCAGGTTTTCCTGGGGTATAGCTTAGTCACAGTTAGAACATGTAATTCAGATTGCTGAAGTGTGCAGAGAAAGCCATCACAGCTGTACTTGGTTTAACACTGGCTTTTAAATGGGCATAGAAGATGGCTTCCCTGAATAGTTCCAAACATGGCTCATTTTTGGCCTTTCTGTGTAGTATTATTCTAATGTTATGTCATGGTGACTTTTTGATTTCTTTACCTTCCTGCAGGGAGGGTGCAGAATTTAGCATGATCCGAGGATCAAACAGGAGCAACTGGTAACTCTCAAAAAAACCCCATTCTTAGGTTAACTTCATTTATTAGAGGAGTATATCCTGAAAAGATCTGAAGCAACTGTAAATTCATAAAGCAAATAATGGAAGAAAGAGGATTCCAGGTAATGTTTTTTGGAGCTATATATCACAAGAAAAACTGTATTACCAAGAGGCTTCCATTGGAAAATTCTTGAGCAAACTTATGATGTAGAACTACTGTTTCTGGAATATAAATTCTCACCTATAGCAGCTCTGAGTACATAAATTTTGTTATGTCAGTGGCTGCTCATAAACCCTCATTATGATTTAGCCTACTCTCTCCTTTATGCAGTAGCCCTTTCCCACTGAATCCTCTTTAAAAATACTGAGATAAGCAATTTGCTGGGAAGTATTAGGAAGTCTCCGTGTTAATATACAGTCCAGAGAACTACTAACCACAAAAATATTAGCAAATAAAAGTGTATTTTCCGGCATGCCAGTTTGTTGGCTTCTCCGGAGACCCATCTCATTTCATGGCCATTTCATGCATAAACTAAAATCATCAGCCATATCTTGGCTCCTCAAGGTGCCCACCTTTCTTCACTCTATTTCTGGACTACTGGTTTTCAAAAGAAGACGCTAATCTGAACTCAGGCAGCAAATAAAGGGAATCAGAAATAATGTTCCCGGGCTTGTCAGTTGATTTTCAGGACTTGTGATTCTACTTAGTTTTTGAGCTTAATGTGCTGCCGTAATTTTTATGATTTTGAGCAAGATGTTTGTAGTCAGGAAAGAATATAGTTATCATTAATCCTGTGCAGCCCTAAAAAATCAAGCTGGGGTGATTTGGCTGCCCAGATTCAACACTGGAGTTTTGGTGTTAATAGGGGAATGTGCTACAGACCCTGTGGTGTCTCCTTAAATCCACCAATGATTTTAGATCTTTCAGAAACAGAGCTATTCAACCAGTGTTTAAATTTAGATATTTAAGTTGTTTGTGTTAGAGGCTGATATTTGAATTCAAACTGAACTATTTTCTCTTCCTTAAAATAATTTAAAATAAAATCTTTATCTATTATCACTATGCCCCTTAAAGTATGCATTTAATGACAGATTTGTAATGCCACGTAACAATCTATTCTATAACTTATATCTAGCACATTTTCTTTTTCCTCAGAGCATCTAAATATGTTTTCTAAATCTTTCAAACCTATTTTCTTCCCTGACCTATATCTTATCAATCTCTGATCCATAACAGTCTCTCACACCTGTGTGGCTTAATCAGAATCTGTCTGGATGAGACAGAAATGTTGCTCCAAAGCTCTTTAATCATTGTATTGAATTAATGCAATTACATGCCTGATGCATTAGAAATATCACCTCTGGTCTCCATATTTGCAGCTCCTTTTGAGCCCTTTGCAGGCTTTTTTCCCCCTTATTGTGGAGGCAGGCTTTCCAGACTCCACAGGCTTATCTGTTAATGCTACTAAACAGAGCAGTACACACAGAGATGTTTGCAGTAGAAAGAAGGAAGAGAAAGAATAAATAGCACACTAGCAAATAAAATAAGTGTTACTTTATTTTCTAAACTAAATGGAGTCACTATATGTATAATTGAAATGGGTTATGTATTCAAGAATGAACTTTCACTGTTTCAATACAACACTCACAAGGTTTGAGATCCAAGTGCTTAGTTATACATTTAAATTGCATAAAGGAATTGTTCCTTGCAATAATGAAACACCGGGATCCGTGCATTTCAAAGGGAAAAGGCTCCAAGGGAGTTAAAGGTAACTCAGAAAGAAATATTCACAAGTATAAAATTTAATATAAATCTACAAAGAAATAACTTCCTTTCATAGGCAAAGTGGATTCTGATAAGGGATAGGTCTGTGTTTTTCAGTGTTCCTTCTGGCTGCTGGATGTAGCACTACTTCTCGGCAAATTCTCAGCAGAGTTGGATCAATAAAACCTTAATGGTATCAGTGGAATAACAATAACAATTTTTGTTATCTGAAGATCTGTCCTTCATACGTAATGCTTAACCTATTCAATTTTGTCCTCAATTTTTAATGGTTGGCATTCCCAAAGAGAATTTCACAATCCATGATTGCTTTAACCTATTTTAAATCAAAATGCATGAAATCCTGGCAGATATCTCTATAGGAAAAAAAAAAAAATTCAACCCTGTCACTCGTAGAGCAGTACTGACAAATGAATTGGCAAGGTCTAATTAGAAATGCAACACTGATACAAACCAGATGCAGAATGATATGGGCACTCTATCAATAGGGGTTTAGCTGCTATCCTGTTGTAAAGCTGGTTGCCTGCTGATTCACAAACTTCATCAGAACTACTCATTTTTTCCCAGGGTATAAAAAAATTATTTATTCTAAATTTAGTTCTGTATAGCTAGGTAAAACTCAGATTAAACCTATTGTTCCTATAATACATGGTTGGGGTTTAGTTTTAATGAAAAAATGTATTTTCAGTTAATGACATCAGTAATAAACTTAACAATTTAGCTTTGGCTTTTTTCTGTAGGTTTTGGTAAGGATGACCTTTTAGTATTATGAGGGGATTTAATTAGGAGCATTCAACAAGTTGGTTTTAAATATATGATATTTACAATTGGAGGCTTTCAATTAGAAGCTGTTCCCTTTTTTTTAGTTCCAGCTGTTTGGCATAAGATGTGAGAGGGAGGATTTAGGAAACCACAGAAATATGTGAGGAAGATGAAAACACACATGTCTGGTGGACAGTGAAGAGCATTGTGACCAGGATGTTGAGAAGATGCAAATGGAGCATGGGGGAACTGAGATCAGTGGAGGACGTAGGAGTAGAAGAGGTCACAGCAAATGGGAGTCATCACAGGGTCAGAGAGACATAAGGTGTGAGAGCATGCAGTGATTAGGGAGATGGAGAACTGAGGTAACAGGAACAAAAAAAGAAATGAAAAAATGTTAATTTCCCTCACGTATTCTAACCATATCCTGTGAAGGCTTAACTCTCACACTAAGAAAGGTCCTTTTGCTTGGTTACCATCCTCAGTACATGATCTCTGGTTGGGTCAGGCTTGTATAAAGTATGCTGGGGTTTAACCTTTCTCCAGCAGACTTTATGATTAGCCCAGTTTAAACTGGTGTTCATTAAAACAAATCATAAGCAGAAACTGCTGCCAATAGGGAGTTAATGTTGAAAGTATGCTTCAGTGGAGTCCAGCCAACAAAATACCCTTTTCCACACAGAAAATCATCACCTTTTGAAAACCCAAATGTTAGGGAGTCTGGTAATGAATGGTTCAAGAGATGCAGCCAGTTCACAACTGAAATTTAATCCTTCCTTACTCACTGCTACCCTACTCAGCATATGCCCACCCATCCCAACTTAAACGGTCCCAGAGTAAAGCTTGCAAAAAATGTACGCAAAGGTCAGAATAGCAAATTGCTATAAAAGGTCCACTGTGGGAATCAAGTATGACAGGTGATCAGTGTTAAGGAAACAAAGAATGTACTGTAAAGGCATTGCTCTCTCTCCCTGCCCCAAATGGCCTTGAAATGCTCTAGCTCAATAAGAAAATCTAATAATGTTCTGCTTTATTAATAAACACACCATTTTTATATTGCAATAGATTTCATTAGGACACTAGATTTGGCTTTCCCAATGTTAGTACAGGCTGCATATCAAATTGTTTCATTTTTTTTGCCCATCTTGCAATGAAAAAGCAATACTCATTCTATTATAATAAGGGCAGGAGGATGACTCAATTATCTTTTCATGCTACACATGTAGGTAAAAAGACCCTTTCCAAATCTGTTCTCTTTTTAGGGAGGATCTTACAGAACTCCTAAGACTGAACATGTTTTATGTTGCTCTCCTCTGGACAGAAATCAGACAAATCAAAACAGACCTTTTTTTTTTTTTTCCCTAAGTAAAAAGCAAATGTTTCTGGCCAGCAGTAATTGCATTTGCAGCTCCGAAGTTGCCTCTGGGTCTGTCATGCATCTAACTAAATATCCTTTTTCTCAGTGAATCACAGGGTTTCTTTGTTTTCAGCTAGTTACAAATGTCTTGTGCAATGCCTGTCCTGCAAAGCTATGAAAAATACTTCATACATCGTGAATAAAGATGGCAAATTTAAAGCTCATACAGCCAGGTGCAGACTGCCCACTTTATGCACCTCATTTAGGAAATGCAATCCATTTTTCTATTAATTGTTGCCAGGTGACTCTCTGTTTAGTCTGTACAGTCAATGGAGAGAAGGAGACACCTCATTTACACATCTTGACTTACTCTTAACAGTGGACTCTACTCAAACCAGCTGGTTTTGGAGGCCATACTTAGATTTTGGATTCTTTTCCTGGAGTCATGAATTACAATACTACAGAAAGCCTTTCGTATTTGGGTCCCAGTTCTAACTTTAAATACACAAGGAGACAGGATCTTATAGTGATCCTGGCTGAAGCCTCCTGGGAGTTTTTCCTACCCTTGTAGCAGAGTTTACTTTTTCCAAGAGTGCAGAGGGGTCCACACAACAGCTGTCTGGCCTTAACAAAAATCCAGTGATCTCATTGTGCTTGTAATGCTCTGCTGGGATGCTTCAAAAATGAGTGATAGCTGCCCCAGGTTTTGATTCTGTGTGCCTCTAAATTCCAAAAAGGAGAGGCAGAAATGATTCTGCACCTCTGAAGGAAGAATGTTTCCTAGAATGTGTGACTCATGCTCATGGCTGTGGTCATCCCTTTCAAACAAAGCAAAGGAGCAAAGCAATCTCATAGGGCTGAAAAATAGCAGTAAACTTCATTTAAAAAATAAATTAATTCGCAAACAATGATTATCTGGAAAACTCTGAGGGTTTGGCCTTCTCAAAATTTACAGTCTTTTAGGTAGATAAAACCATTCCCTAAATGCTATCCACATAGCCAGTAGCATGCCATTGTCTTCTATGTGGAGAGTGATTTGCAGTAATTGCATACAGTTGTCAGAAGAAAGAAAATTTAAGACTGTTGATATGAATTTAACCCATTTTCTCATTTGATAAAAAAGTCATCACTGTTGAGTAGAATTCAGTCTTCAACACAAACAAACAGTTTTCATTTTGTATAAAAAAGATACTTAACGATATAGCGCTACACTTCTTAGAATTCAAGATAGAGCATTTGTCAACTGCTTGATATAAATGACAGATGTTTATATGTAATAGAGCAGTGGAACAAATTTTCTTAAGAAGGGTATGAACCAGATGTTCACAATATTGGCTTTTTAAGAGGAAAATGTCTTTTTACATTGTCTATGACTCATGAGCCAAAAGAAAATGTGTTTATCATAGGAACTCACACTTGAGACTTTATCCTTTCAGCAGTAACATAAAAATGATAAAGCTTTGGACATAAGAAAGTATCTAAATGCTCCTACATTTTATACATACTTGTAAGACCATGATACAAAAATTTTTCACACTTTCTTTATCTGCATTATATCAGATTTAAATCAAAGCACAAGGGGTTTAAAAGCACTACTGCCTGTAACATCTGCTCAATTATTTTTAATCAATCATAATGAAATCTGAAGGATTTTCAAGAGTAAATATAACACAGCCCTTTGTTTTTTTTCTTCAGCTTTATTGTTCTGTACAAAGAAATCAAAGCATTTTAAATTTTCTGTCTTCCTCTAAGTGATACCTGCTTACTATGCTGAAAAAGGGTTAAAAGACTTTATTTTCCTTAGTTCTTGTGGTACTTCTGGCAAAGTTTTCCTCCTCTGTTAATCGAAATGTGAATAGTAATCCAGAAACTGCAGATTTTGCCCCAATTAACACTCAGGGTAGCTTGAAAAACAACCAAGACCACTTTAATTTCAACGTGCAGAATGTTGGATTTAATCCCCTGTTTTAGAGATTGAATTGGGGCCATAGAATAGAGAGAGGGTCCCTCGTTAAAATAGATTAATTCTTTGAAAGTATGCAAGAGGTGGATGGAATGGAAGAGAGTCCCCTTTGATAAACATTCAGCATTCAGTTCCTCATTAGTCTGCTAAGGTTATGCGTTTTGAGAGTCAAATGAATGTTGTTGGGCTAGAGAGACTTATTAACAGATGTCCATGACAACCTTGAGACAGCATATTAGTCCAAGACCAGCAGTGTATCTAAAAACTTTCAGAAAATTGGCTGCATTTTGCAATCTTTTCACAATATTCTTTATGTCTTTTCTAACCCCTGTGTTGCTTATGGTCATATTTCACACCAAAAATAGGATTCTAAAACCTCTGAGACCACTTTTTTTTTTTTTTTTTTTTTTTTTTTTTTTTTTTTTTGCAAAAATGGTTATATGAAAGCTGAATTTGTCTTCCAACACATTTGACATAAATGGAGAACATTTTTCTTTGCACTTAGGGCAGCTTTCACAGGTGCTTAAACGAATCTTAATCCCAAATAGTGGCAAGATAAATTCAAACTTTCTGATTCTTGCGTGCAAGGTTTAATATAATAGATGAAAAAAAAAAATTAAAAAGAAAGAGAGAGGAATGTCTTGTTAATTGCAACATTATCTTTTTTATATATAACTAAGTGCACCCTTCCTAGGACATATGATTATTTTAGTAATTTGATACTACCCTGTAATGCTTAAGGAAAATCAATGATGTAGATGCCAAGACAGAGTGCAGGCTCCTTAAAAGTTTCTTTCCAGTCTTCAGGAAACAAATATGAATTATCAGTGATGGTGATAGCCCATGTGATGAAAAACAATAAAAGAACAAGTTATAGCTCAACACAGTTCATTCAAATATTTAAGGTCCTTATGAAAGTATAAGAAATGGGAAGAACATATGATTTTCTTAGATCACTTTCACTGCATGGGGCATTGGCGCTGCACTTCACTGGAGTGCAAAAATGCCAGCAAAGCTATAAGTCAGGTATTTGTAGTTTATTTTATTAGTGCTACGCAGAACCGCAAAATAGATAAAACAGTTTTATGGCTTACATCTGGTTGAATAATAAAACATATGGCTCTGGAGTAAAGCATGTGCAGCTGTAATTTACTGTAAATATCCAACTCAAGATAGCTGTGGAGATAAAAAACTTACAGCATGCACTCAGGGTATATCCCACTATCCATCACTACTTGAATATTTATGATACTCCGACATTTGTGGTTTATATGTTAATTAACTATATTTTAGGAGTTTTCTTTAGGGCATTTTCTTCTATTTACAACAGCTATGAGTTCACAAGCAGTGGACACTTTTTCTCCCAATATACTGGTTTAGCACATCCTTCATTACAGAGTGATCATAGTAATAGAGTTACTATTGATACCGAAGAACATTTTCCAATGTAGACTAAAATGTGACATATTTTTACTGCTTTATTTTAAAAATCCTTCCTTAATCCTATTTTCTGTGAACATGGGCAAAAAGTTTCTTCCCTTGTTTTTATTTTTTAGGTTGTTCTGATAGTAACAAGAGATTAAATAATCAGGCTTTGTTGCTTTGAGGGCAATACAACTAAAAGTGACATTTTTAAAAATTTTATTTTTTTATATTCTGCATTCACAAATCAAGAATACTGAACCTTTTTGGACTCTTTTATGCAATACTCGGGGACTGGACTGATAGGTAGTGTTTTTTGTTAAAGTTTGGATTTCTTTAGTTTTTTGATTGATTGGATGAGTTGTGTCTGAATTATTCCATCATCTTGAGTTCTAGCCAGACAGCAGTTCTGAATTTGGCATCTCAGCTTCAGAATTTATTTCTGTGTCTTTGGACAGGGACCTATGTCACAACCCAAGTTAGAGAGGGCTTTATTCCTGGTTTGCATCTGGATGTGGACAAAAGGGATTACACACCAGTGGTACTACAATCACTGTGTCTGTATCGTGGTACAATGTGGCATCAGATTTTGAAAGTTGTATTGATACCGATTCAGCATTGATGCTAAAAGCTAGACTGAAGCCCTGTTAGTGCTGGACCCAGAAGACAGCTTTATTATTCCACTATCCCCTCCCAAGGGCCTCTGGCAGACCTTTGCTGTGCACCTAAACCTCCTTTCCAGTTCCTGAAAGGTCTTAATGGATTTCTCTTAGCATCCAGTATCTCCTGCAGGCATGTGTCATACCTATAGGAAATAGTTTTCCTCATTTTCAATGCCCTTGCAGAAGAGATGCTGCAGCATTAAATATTGACTTGAGTTTGACAGTTTCCACCTTTCCAGACACAGTAGTGAGTGGTGAGTTAATCTCCAGGTTTCCTTAGTGCAAAAGATTTTTTTGGGAATACAGTTCTGCTTATGGAAACTGAGCTTGCTGATCCATTAGTCAGTGTCAGAAGGAATATCAGTGACTGAAGAAGTGAAAGTAATTGCAAGAGAAGTCTGGAACAAGTGAAAGATAAAGCCTTGTATTTATCCAAAGAAGATTCCTGTAGTCAACATGAAACTGGGAGGCAACTGTCATTTCTTTGTTTTTCTGGAAAAAGGTTCATGGGTATGTGACTGCTCCTGCAGAGAGGAAAAAAAAAAAAAGAAAAAGAGAAATCAGAACTCTCTATAACTCTATGAGACCCAGAGACATTGGCTCTGTTGTTGCAACTTGTTTTCCTTTCCTGCTCTGAAAAATGCTTGTTCCAAGATCTTACTCCAATCAAAACTCCATACCTGGGGATAATTAATTATATAGGGCTGTCTTTTGGAGTTGTCTCTGAAACCAGTGGCAGTTTTGAGAGAAAGCAAAATGCAGTATGGATCCTTTAGGTGAGGTGAAGGGTAATAAGCAATATATACCTCCATAGGAATTCCATATGCCTAAGCAAGGACCTTCTGTTTTGTAGGACATTTAATTACGCTTTCTATGAAATCTAATCAGTTATTATCAATGCTATTTCATGCACCAGCTCTTCTTTTCTGTTTCTCTAAGGGATTTGCAACACCCTGCATTTTAGATGGACTGTGAGCTAGCCAAGAATACGCTCATGTGCAGCTCCAGTGAGTTGCAAGCTGTGTAAGAAATGTTTGGTTTAACTTTAGATTCTCCTATGGAGTGATGTATTATTCTGGGTTAGTCATGGGGTTGAAGCTGTTGCTACCCAGGATTTTTTTTTTTTTTTTTTTTTTTTTTGTCTTTTCTGTGTGTCTAAGTCCTGGTGCAAATATTTTTCTCTTTCAAAAGAGATGGGTTCTAATTTAGTGAGGTGTCTGGCCAGAGAAGTGCCAGGCACGTTTCAGAGTTGATGTCGTTGAATTACTACTGCAACTTTTCTTCAACAGCTGGGGGGAGCAGCAGAGCCGGATTCTCCACCTGGCCCCATATTAGAATTCTAAACCCAATCATTTGCTGTAAAGGAAAATAAGGAAATCAAGAGGACGAAAATTAATCAAACAAAGAAGAAAGACCTAACCCCCCCAAAAAAAAGCTTGAAAGGCTTATCTTAAAGCAATTTTGCAAGAAAATAAGATCAAAACCAAATCAAATTGCATGCAACCTACGAACTCAGAAAAGCAACAATTACACAAGAGACTACACAAAGGACTATGCCCTATCATTAACTCTTCTTACTCAGCTATGCTCTCAGTCAGTAATTATGACAGTCATGAACAGAAAATAGATTGATCACTGCAGAATCTCTTGGAAGATGAAGGAGAAAAAAAACAACACATGAACCCAAAACAAAACAATAAGAAAATTCCTTATCAGTAAAATTTTTGCCAAGCTACAGAAACAAATGAAATGCAAATTTAACAAATTAACCATGTGATTAACACACAGTGGGATCACTTCAGGCATTTTGCTTTGCTTCTCGCTGGAATGTAATCCTACTGAGAGTTATTGCTGCATCTGTATTTCCACAGTGTTATTATAGAAAGAATTCAGTGACATTATAGGAACTGCAGCCCCCTACTTTCGAAACTGTAGTTTGAAAAAAATTCGTGTTTTAAACATTAAGGCACTTTAATGGTACTTCTTATATACCTTAAAGGACAGAAGAAAAAAAACCAAGCAGTCTTCTGGAGCCAATTGTGGGCTTGAATTTGACATCACTTTCATTCTGTTCCTTTTGAAAGCTGTCTTTGAGCCCGTGTTAGGCTCAACCTCTTTAGAATGATAAAAGCCTCCCATCAGTATTGACTGGTCTGTAGGTTGGGATGCTAAAGCTTAAATGAAACGTATATAACCAAGTGTACACAGAATTCAGAATAAAACCAAAAAATCCCTCTCTGATGCATGCAGTTGTGGCCAGTGTTAAATAATCCAGTTCTTGTGGAGATTTGTGGGAAGAAGGGGAGTATTCTCTGTGCATCTAGTATTTTAGGAAGCAGAAGTTCATCTCCCTCCTCTGTGAAAGCAGATCTTTAAAAAGGGTTGAACAGCAAGCTATATTTAAATCAATGTCACCAATGCCATTTAATCACATGCAGGCTTAATAATTAAAGCAGTATTTGAAAATAATTTTCAAACTAAAAATGAACAGTGGATTTTATTAATAATAGGCTCTTACACTACTTTTTTTTTTCTTTCTTATTTCAGTCAGATGTAGGTTTGTGTCCTAAGAGTTTTTGCATGCAGATGTAAGGAAAATGTAGTGCTTACTCAAGCCAGTGGGGGATGATGTCTTAGACATTTTTGTGGCTGATGTCAGGATTGTGAAACATCTTTAGAGCCACTTCACAGGATACTTCATTTCTTTTTTCAGGCTTTCCCTATATAACATCCAATTATCAGATTTTATGTGAGTGAAGCGATTTTCACTCTGAATGCATATTAAAGAGAACACATGTTTTCATTTTATGGACCTGTAACACTGAATCTTTACTAAAAGAGAATAAAATACTTATGAAAGGTTGTTACAGAGAGTGCACAGAAAAAGCAGTCTGGGTCTTATTTGCCAATTCCTTTGAGCAGTTACATTCCTCCTCCCATGTATCAATACACATGAATTTTCACTTATCATAGTTGCTCTAAAAATTGCTGCTACACAGGTAATCAGCAGAATCAATAGAGCCTTAACATAGATGGAAAGAAGAGTAAAGAGCACATTCTCAACCACAGGGAAATGCTGAGGAATATGATGCTTTGAGAAGGGGTTCTTATACATAAATCTGAGGAAGGCTGCTGCTAACACAGATGTAATTCAGCACAAAGCCATGGCTCCCATGCCCTGTACTAGCTGGTGCTGACCGTTTTGGCTTTTTCTGCAGTAGCAAATTAAACATGTCTAGGACTGTTCTCTGGCCAGCTGACAGGGAACAGCTAATGCCAGTGCTATTAAACTCTTCTTTCTCTCCTGCTAGGAATTGTCCCTGGCCAATTCTAACTTCTGAGCCATGCCCATGCACAGGCCAAAAACGTGTCACTGGATGCTGTGATGCTGGTACTCACTTAACAGCATTTATAGTTCATTTTCAGTACCTAGATATGTCTCTGGGGACACATGATTTTATTAGCTGGAACCTAACCTAAACACTAAACAAAAGAACTGAGTGCTGTCTTGATGTTTAACCTTGAGTTTATTAGGTGAAAATCTCTTATGTTTGTTTCTTATCTATGAAATGAACAAAAGCATTTCTTTACTTCACAGGCTACCAGGAGAATAAACATAGTAAAGACTAGGAATGATATGAAAGTGAAGCCTCTGATTTCTGTAATCAGAATAACTACATCCCTTCCTGTCCCATGCTGTTTGTTCCATTCCAGAAGCTGAAAGGAATGAAGCAGATTAAAGTAGGATAACGAGTTGCCAGCTCAGAGAATTCCTTTGCCATCTGGGGAAATGCGTCAATTTTTCAGCTCTGCTTTCCCTACCAGATTGTTGTTACTGTTTTGGACCAATATGTGTAATGCAAAAAAACAAACCCTGCCTTTCCCCATGCTGAAAAGTCAACATTTTATTAATTGTATAATTCTTTTAATATAATTTGTAAAGGAAAATTCTCTTCTTTTTAATAATCAGCCAGCCTAAATTCCAGCTTGGAATGTGCTCTTGTAGCCAAGGCATAAGTATAAAACCAGTGAAAAGCAGGGAAGATATTTACAATGGAAATTCTGACAATCACTTTGCAATAATAAGGCTTGGAGAGACCTGCTTTAATCAAGGTGGTGTGAATATTTAAAGTGGTCTATTTCTTGATTTTCAGTTCAGCTGATGAAATCATAATTTCCAGTGAAATAATTTTTTTCTTAGGGATGCGTGAGGGAAAATGAAAGTGAAAGATCCTAATTTTCTATTCACTTGGTAGAAATAGATTATAGCTTCTTTAACCCTCTTGATTCCAGGGCTGGCAGATGGAGCTGAAGGAATTGCTTTCATTTTAGAAGTGATTTTTTGGAGTGATAGTGCAGTGCAGATACAAGGCTAGTTTGGGGTGACAGTAACTTATGTAGTATAACCACAGCATGGTTTCCCTCTGATGTGGGAATGATTTGCTAAACTTTCTTTGAATTTGGTGGCCACTATTGTGCTGTAAATAACACAAAGTAATTAGGGCTTCTGAAGAAAGACAATTGTTCATTGGGGAGGCTGACTCACACCACTTTGGGCTTTATTTCCATCAGTAGTGGAGTGGTGCTGCTGATTTCAGGTGCTGTATACTGATTCTTGCCGTAATGAATGAAGATATGATACTAAGGATAATATATCCAAAAGAATCCATAGTGACAGGTGTACCTTTTGTCATGGTATAACTCCAGCTGGCAGCTCAGCCCCACTCAGCTGCTCACTCACTGTTCCTGTTGGGATAGGGGAGAGAATTGAGAGAGTAAAAGGGAGAATACTCATGGTTTGAGAGAAAGACAGTTTAAAGGGAAAGTCGTGCATGCACACAAAGCAAAGCAAGGAGTTAATTCACTGCTTCCTATGGGCAAGCAGGTGTTCAGCCATCTCCAGGAAAGTTGGGCTCCTCATATGTAGCAGTGACTTGACAAACACTGTCAATGCCCCCCCTCCCCTGGCTTCTTCCTTCTTCCCCCAGCTTTACATGCTGAGCATGACAGGGTATGAAATATCCCTCTGTTCACTTGGGGTCAGCTGTCCCAGCTCTGTCCCCTGTCAGCCCCTTGTGCAATCTCAGCCTGCTCATGGGTGAGGAGGGTGAAAGGCAGGAAAGGCCTTGACACCGTGCAAGTGCTGTTCAGCAACAGCAAAAGGGATCTACATGTAATCAACACTGGTTTCATTATAACTCTAAAACACAGCCCCATACCAGTTACTCCGAAGAAAATTAATTCTACCTCAGCCAAAACCAGCACACCTTTTCTAACACAAAGTTATATCTCCATGCAGAATAGCTTAAGAAGGTCCACAAACTTCCAGAGTGCTGTGCTATTTAGCTTACCGAGGATTTGTTTCAGCACTGCAAAATAGTCAGCTTATTTTGAGAACCACTCTAGAGAGATACATGGCTGACAAATCTATGTGAAGATCACATGCCTTGCATCATTGTGAATTACATATCATGTCCCATGAAGAAACTGGAGAAAAATAAATGACAGGGAAGAATGGTCATGAAGTCAAAATAAGGCTCCATAAAGAGTTAGTGTTATCCAATGTACCAACACCATCAATACTATAGGATATATACCATAATCACAATTATTATGCCAAAAGATTAGAAAACAAAGTCTATAAAGCAAAGGGAACACTACTTTACCTGTCTTGGTAGATTAATTTTTTTTCCAGTACTACTCTGTTTCAGTGCTGTGTTGCATTCTTCAGTTTTCCGGTAAATAAATAAATATGGTAAGACTCACCAATGTCTGACTTGCAAGTTCATCTAAGCTTTAATATAAATTATAATGTTATAATATTTAGCCAAGTGGCTTTTTAGCTGGTTTTCCCCAATTCATTCCCAATTGCTTCTCTGGCTAGTGTCTATTATTTAGATAATAATATAAAGTTCCAAGAAATAACATGCAATCTCTACTGGATGGAAAAATAATTACTTTTTGACTATGGCCTAATTGTGCTGTTCAGTTCTGCCCTGCTTTATTTGATCTGATTTGACCTTCTCATTCTGTGACCATAGAAACAACTTGAAACATGTGAGGCACAGCAGTTAAGGATGTCTTTCTCTAATTCCCTTTGTGGCTTTCTTGCTGTTATTTCTTGCTATTATTTTATTTCACTATATTTTCCCCCTGTTAAGGTCTTCTAGTTTCTTCCCAAGGTTTGAAATTCTCTTTCTCTTTCATCTTTCCTCATGCTTTTCCTTGCTTGGTGGCTGTTGACTCTTTAATTGGCATAAACATAGTTCTTCCAAACATCTATGGTCACTGAACGTTACCTTTTCTTTGGTGCCCCAAACTGTCATACTAAACACTTTTGTCTGCTTTGTTATCTGCAAATATTACTTGTTATCCAAGTAAACAATAGTGACTTGTCTATCCTGGACTTGGCTCAGCTTCACAGTTTAATTAAGAACTTGGATTTAAGAGGAAATTTAGTAGTGTCATAAACTGAAAAATGTGCAAACTCTTTGGAGGACAGTAGTAGCATTCAAGATGGTCATGATAAACTGTGAAAAGCAATTTGCAAACTAAAGCCAATATAAATAAACATAAATTTTTTATCCCTAGGAAGAGGAAAAAAAAAGAAACAAAAATATGATAAAAGGATGAAATAGCTGGTGGTTAATATACAAAAAAGAAGGCAGAAGGCTACCTTGGATCATATCTATTGTACCTGAATAAGACTTAATAACATTTATGTCAATATTATGCAGTCAGGAGAAATTCCATGGATTCTAGTATACATGCCTGACACTGGCAAATCCACAGTAGGATGAGACCCACATGCACACAAGGACTTAGCAGGTCTCTTGGCTCCATAACTAGACAGCGTGTCCGTGCTACACTTTGCTCTTTGAAGAATGGTGATGGTGGAATGCTGCAAAATCCTACAGCAAGCACTCATCAAATACAAAATCTTCTAGCATCTTTTGTGCAACTACAGCAAAAGAAAAAAGGAATCCTGTTCAGGAATATACTGATTGGAGTATTGTGCCCATGAAAGGGCAGGTAATTATTTACTTCCCATTAGTATTTAAGTTTCATCAGCCCAAGTTTCATCTTCCTATACAGCTGTCACACATCAAGAAAAACTGTCAAGAAAAAGAGTATCAAGAAGAAAAAGAGGTTAGATAGCTGTCCTGTGATGATGGGAATGGAGTTTGCTTAGCCTTAAATAGGAAAGACTAAGGAGTGATATGATTATACTGTCTTCTAATGTGTAAAATATGCTACAAAATGGTGGTAATTAATTCTTTAAAATCACCCACTGATGGAAAGATGTGAAACATATTCCTTCCCATATTCTGAGGAAATAGAATGGCTATAAGAACCAAAAGAGGCTGGAATAGGCTTCCTAGAGAGACTGTGGACTCTAGTATGTAGGGTTTAGGACAACACAGACCCATTGTGTTGGTCTTGCCCCACCACTGTAGGATGTACTAACAAAGACCCTTCCAGCTCAGTAAATGAAAAAAGAAACAGCATGAGACAATATCAAGATATTGTATTGCTTGGCACTAGGTTGCACTATTTATCTTCCAAGAAAGAAGACAATATGCTGTCACATGGAGCAGTGGTTTTATGGATGTCTCTGATCACAGCTTTATGGAAAAGCAGTTATGGAAAGGACCTCAAAGTACCATTTGCTCCAGCCCTTTAAACTGGAGAAGAATCAAATACCTCTACTACTTCAGAACTGATGCAGAGCAGTATGATATTTGCAATTCTAGACTGATTCATTCTCAATGTTGAATGTGAACATTTGAACATGCAAACATGTGAACATTGAGAATAAATTCCTTTTTCAGGAATAGTGTTTTGTTCTTCAGTCAAAACCCTCTTTATTTAACTTTGAGAGCAAGTTACACTTCTGGGGAAGCTACATTACTATGGTAAAAAATTAGACTTGGACCAGCACTTCTTATTTTTTCATAATTTCATTAAAAATATGTCAAAGTATGTAATTTTGGTGTGTTTTTTAATAACTCCCCCCAATAAAAAGGCCTGTTATTTAATTTTTTTTCAAATTTATGATATTTTAGCCAAATAGTCTACTAGTAGAAAAATATTTAAATAAGGAATTTCTACTAAATAGACAGTAAAATCTCAAGAAGTTTTTTATAAAAAATTATGTTATTTTTTCTACTTAGCTTTTTTTATCTGTTTCTGCAATAATTTATGCTGTTGTAAATATTCTGTAATGATGTCCAAAGTTAGTGACTAGACTATCATCACAATGACTGAAAATCATGACAATAATATCTTTTTAAACTTATCAGAAAAGAATGGAACTGTTGCCTCCAGGATCTGCTAGTAATTGAGTACTATATATTTTACTTTATGAGGCTTTCTGTGAGATAATAAAGGATTTGAATTTAAATCAAATTACTCTAAAGAAACTCCCTTTTCATGCATGCTTCCCCTAAGCAAAAGGAAAGTTGTTTTACTGCAATCATCATCAACAACTTTTATTTATCATGGCCTATGAATGTTTAGAGGGACCATTTTAAGAATATTCTTGCCCAAAAACTGATACTATAAATGCACACTCTGGATTGATTTGCAATGAACTCTTTACGTAACCATGCTTTAAAAATAGCAGTTTATCTATAGAGAACATCTCAGAATTAAACTGGTGGAGCATCGGCACTGTTGAGATTCCTTGGTGCTTTCTGCCATCAAAGAATAAAGTAGTGATTTCTGGAGAAGCAGCCTGTGTGTATCTTGGTGTGTGTGTGTGTGTAAGAGAGAGAGAAACATAGAAAAACTGAGAAATAGCAAGAAAGACAGGTAGAAGATAAGAAAATGAAAACAAAAGAAAAAAGAGAAAGAAGGAAAAAATAAAGAGATGAAGAGGAAGAAAGAAAAAAAGGAAAGAAAGAGAAGAAGAAGAAAAAAAATGAAGGAAAGAAAAAGAAGGTAAGTAAAAAAAAAAAAAAAAAGAATAATAAACCCTTGTGTTTATGAATGTTTTGCAGGTTTAGTTGTTCCAGCAGTGTTATTAGAACCCACACCAAGAGCTGTTTTGGGTCCCGGGGCAAACAGATTCTTCTCCCCCTCATTCCTCACCTGGAAAAGTACCTGGGTGGTCCTGCCACGACACTCCTCTCTCCCCCGTGCCCTCCTCCCTTCCTGCTTGCACTGTAGCACAGAAAACTTACATATGGGGCAGCAGTGAATGCCAAGGCATGAGCAGTTGAGCCAAGCAGAGGAGAGGGCTGCAGCCGGAGGAGCGGTGGTGTCCTCCTGGCCCCAGTCCCTGCGATGGGGAGTTGGCCCTTCCTCCAGCACCACTCAGCCCCCACTTTGCCTTATCTCAGCTGGCCCACCAAGCAGTTCCTCCTCTAACTGGTGGCAGCATATCCTCACCAGCATTTTCAGAGCTCTCACTGCGCTTGCAGTGCACCTGAGAATAAGGGCTTGGTTTAATTGCTGTGTCCTCGTGGGCTGGAGCACAGCACATCTGCTCAGCTAAGCCAGCACCACTGTGTGGGAGCCACCAGGGAGCCCAAGGAAGTGCCTGGAGAAATCACAGCACCTTTGTGTGTCCTCCCCACTTTCTCTTTTTGGTAGGGGACTAAGTGGTGTGCCTCCTGGCTTATACAAATTTTCCAGAATAAAACACCCTCTCTCCTGGAGACTGTGTTCTTGAACCCAAAATTAAATTTTTAAATCTGCAGAAGTCTGTCAGACCAGAAAAGGTTTCATATCGTCACATTTTAGCATGTTGCAAATAATGATTTATGCAACTGAAAAAAACCCATTTTATTCACTGAGGTTTCATTATATTGTAAAAACACTGATCACAATGGTGCCATTAGCCCAGTCACACTGGACAAGCTTGAGAATAATGCTTTGAGGGAGAAGACTGAAAACATCTTCCTCTTTTTCCTAAAGAATGAAGGCTATATTTATTTAGGTTTTTTTTTTTAATGAAACTGCCAAATTCTACAAAACATAAGCTTTTCCACACCAAGATGCTAATCTATATCTGATACATGTATAAGGTTAAATATGGTGTGAGAGGCAATAGAGGTTACTGCAGTTCTCTGGTTCACTGCTTTAAGGGACAGAAACCTAGCACAAATCTAATTTTAAAAGGAAATTGCTGAAAGAATGGATGTAATAGAATGGATATAATAGAACAAGGTATTTAAAAATTCCATGCTTAGATGGATAATAAGCACTTCAAAATTATATCTGGCCACTGAGAAATGTGCACTTACTCCAGAGCAGCTACTGCTCTTTAATAGTTACTAGCCAGAGAACTTAATATCTGACAATTTGATTTTAAGTATTAAGGTGACTTTGGTTTGAAGATATCTAATGCCAAATGATTTAACAGTATTTTTAAAAAATAAAACTGTGTATTTCTGACTCGAAAGAAGTCAAATACTAGACTTTTCCTGAGCTGTATTAGAATAATCAGCTTTTGAGGATGGTGAAGGAAATACCTTAATACCCAAACAGTATGGCTGAAAAGCAAATATTGATACTTTCTGGAAAACAGGATACAAAATGAAAGACAAAATAGATTTCCATTGCACCGTGTTTCAAATATTTTTACAAGCTTGACAGGGCTGATTTGCTGTTAAAAGCACAAATGGAAAATCATCACAAAAAGCACAAAAGACAGTTCATTTACTTTGCTGAGAAGACCAGCATTCAACACAACATGAGAAGAAAAGATGTTAAATGGTTAAAAGAAATCCATGGTGCATTGGGTCCAGGTTAAGAAGCAAGCTTGTGTCTGTTGACCTGAACTGGTGCTTGAGGGTGACTCAGCCGGTGCTTGAGAGGTGACTAGATCAAACATGGTAGTACAAACCAAGATTTCAAAGAGACACAAAGATCAGTGATCCCTTAGAGCTACTGCTGTTTGATTCAGCGGCAAAACTCCCACTGACAGGAGGACTGGCATTTGCAGGACAAGTCAGTAACAAAAGGACACACCTCTTGCATAATTAGGACAGACATTTGCTATGTAGGAGAAGTTTGACTTGCTAGTAAAATTGTTGCAGAGGGATTTGAATTCACTAGCTGAAAAAAAAAGATAAATGTATTAAGTTGTTTTGCATGCTGAGACAGATTAAGGGTAATCTTTTGAAAAGCTTCTACATCTTATTTCCAGGAGAGTCACCGAGGTGTTTAAAGGGGCTTTGGATCAGTGCCTCAGTTAACTGGTGTCTGATTTTCCCTGTCAGTTGCTCCAACAGAGAGTCGTATGGCAGCCTGCAAGCTGTCTTGCTGCTTCTGGAGGCATCACTTTCTGACTCACATCATAGAAACTCTGCATAATAGGGGAGGATTGTAGTCTGCATTTGAGGGGCTGAACTGTGGCATTTGTGCTGCTAGTCTGTGCAAGTGGTATTGAATCTTTGTGGCCTACAACAGGTCCTCTTGGGCCACTTGAGATACCAATGTTGGGAAGTACTGAAGTTGCAGCAGCTGCTCCTGAAGTACAACAGCCCTGTTCCATGAAACGCTGTGGACTCTGGGCTAACAGCGAAGTCATTGCACTGCTCTTTCTCTGTTCTTTGTCATTCTTACAGTTCCTCTCTCATTGGCTTGTTCAGGTATCTTGGAGTAATGCAAAGATTTTCTACAAAGATAACTTATGCCATGAACAAAGCAGTTCATTGCAGTTAAAGCAGTTGCTCACAGGAAAACACAAAAAAAAGATAACCAGGAATCACTAAGTGTTAGGCTGAGCTCTTACGTGCTCATCACCCTGATGAATGTGTCAACCTAAGAGTTGCTACTGTCTGGACCAGTGTTTGCTATTCCCTAAAGCACCAGAGAGATGTCACTCTCTCCAGAGATAACACTCATGATATGCTCAGCCTGGGACTCCTGTCTTGTACTACACCACACGAATCCTATTCCTGTCTATATTTGTGTTTTCCCTCCTAAGTCTTTGAGTTATAGATGACACCACCTAAGCAAGCACAGCCTTGTCTGTAATTTTGGCCTTTCTTATCTCTGTACAGTCATTCTCACAGCTTTTTCTCAGCAGAACAAAACAGGGAGCAAGAGGAAGCTTGCTGTGAGAGCCACAGAGAAACTAGAACATAAACCTTACAGCAGAGAAAATAGAGATTGTTACACTCGAATAATTGCATTAAAAATTGACATTCCTATTTTTTTTCCTTCTTTTACACTGTTTATGCATTGTACTGTATTATTGGTGTCTAGCTTTTTAGTGTTAACCCTTATTTTGACAGTTGTCCTCGCATGACAAATTCTTGTTTTTGTTAATTTGTAAAAGTATACCAAAGCTGTGTTTTGCAAACAGGGTTGAAATGAGCAGATAGTAGCTTCCTTGCTCTATATTCTAAGCATTCTTTCCAATCTTATTCCTCCCTCAAACATTCTCCCAAGGTCATACCCATACTGTTTGCCTATAGCTTTCTGAATGCTTATACTTCTGGCTCAGTCTGAGCATAATTCAAACAGCACCACCAAGCCTATCTAAAAAATCCTTTCTTGGTCTAAAGTTCACCCCAATTTACTAGAGGCCAGCTGATTTGTGGTAACTCACATGGGTAGTGTGATGTAATTCATATTAGCACAGCTGCCAACGAAAGAGGAGAAATTAACCTATAGCAGTGAAAAGTGGCTGACCTAAGTCATATTTGCTTTAGGGGTTAAAAATACATACCTGAACTGTTGCTGGAGATTCACCATTGAGTTTAATTTTTTTTAATCCAAACTAGTTTTTAATGTGCTTATGCTTTTAGCTACTTATCAGCCTCTGTGTTGAATGGCACTATCCAAAACTTCAGCTATACTCTAGATAAGGGTCATAATTCCCACCACAGTTTTCATGCATGAAGAGCAGTCATCTTCATCAACATTTTACTCTATCTAAGCCTAACCTATCAGTACTGATAACCTTAGTTATCAGTACTAGTAGAACTTATGCAAATAGGAAGATTGAATCAAAGAGGTAATGGCTTATGTGATTTATATACAATTTACTGTAGGCAGAATCAGTAAAATCAGATCTTATAAAGCACATATTAATGCACTTGCTGTTATGTGTATTGTCAAAATTTTTTCTTGAAGATAGATTTTCTGAAGTAATCTTTGCATTGAGGATGAAAATGTGATACACAAGGCCTGCTAAAAAGAAGAGTACAAGGGTGCAACAGAATTCATTATATTTGTTGAAAGGAAAGAAATAAACTAAAATAAGAAGCACACCACTGACGCTTCTTATGACAGGCAATCAGCCAGAGAGGCTGAGTCCATCTGAAACTTGTAGGTGCCTCAGGAATTGAGCCAGTGCAATTCTCTACAGGTCAGCAGGGGATAATAAGAAAATCTGTCAAACTTGAGGGAAGAGTCAACTTTTTAGACCACAAATCTGATCTGAGCAGAGTTGAGAGACAAAGAGTTCAAAAGGTTAATGCTGCTATGCTTATTTAAGTGAATGTTAACACTGTTGTGAGAAAACAGATGGAGAAGAACTGGGGGAATTATTTGACTGGTTAGGTTTGTACAACAGTGAGCAGAAGGACAGACATCTTAGGTATAGAAGCTTGTCGCAGTGAAAGTGTAAGCTGAGGTCTTTCTCTTTTGCTTCCAAGTAGTTTGGATTAATGGCCTTCCAATCATCACAATTATGTGCTCCTATTTAAGAAATCAGTGGGGAAACATCTGGGTTTTACATAACATTCACCATCATGTCTTTCATCAGATAAATTAACAGCTTTGTTTTGCAGTGGCTGTAGAAAGAGAAGAAAACATTGGAGCACAATGGCACTTACCATTTTTCTGTCAAGATGGAGCCACTATTAGGGATGCTACTATCAGAGATGATCAATGTGAAGCAGACATATTTACTGGGAGTCTGTTCAAACACAATACAAGCGAACAAATAGCAAGGTGGGGCCATTTTTGTGGATAGATTACAACCTATTGCTCATGGCTTGCCTTTATTACATCCCTTTCTTTCCATTTGAAGAGAAGAGAAACCCAAATAACAGCGGGTTCTGTTGCTCTGATGACAGCTTGAGAAAAAGTAATAAGGAATTCCTACAGCTATAAAAACAGAGTGAGGAAAGGGTGCCAAGTTACCCTTGGAGCTGTCACTCTTTGCAAGGCTCTTTTCTTTTCATTTACTTTTGTATAATACTTTATGGTTAAACAGCTATTTTTATAGCCAGATGAGGACATAACTCATCCTTTGAGGAGTCTTGGAGAACTGGCGAAGAATTTCTGGTAAAACTTCAGATGGCAAGTCTTATTTCTCATCTGCTTAGATACTGTTTATCTTGATATTTCAGGCATCTGAAATTAGGGATTACCTCATGTTTATTGGATCTGTTCTTTGGGCTTGAGCTATGTCCATTTTGAACAAACAGTGAATCCCAAAAACTATTTTTACATTATTTTTTAATAGTTATTTGGCTTTCACAAATAAGGCAAAACCTGAATGTGGCTACATCAAAATATGTGAACTGGTTCTGAAAGCACTACCATTTCATATTCTTCATTCCTTTACATCCTATTTTAACTTTTTGTTTTCTCTTCCATAATGCACAAAAAGCCAGAACTGGATGAATATTGAACAACAGCATTCATGAACATTCACAGGAATTTGAAATGGCTGTTTGATCTCTCCATATCAAGGCCCCTTGTTATCTGCTGCTCCTGCGGTTTCAGACAGAAAGTTTTTTGTTCCTGAGGAGGTTTGAGGAATGGCTGATTTGTGTGAATACCCGTATTTGCATGCCAACGAGGCTACTCCTTTACAAACAAGAGCGTTCATTATTCCTCTGTTTAAAAGGATACACTAACCCAATTAGTGAGCTGGAAGAATATCCCGTGACTTAGCTAACCAATAACATGCTCCAACTAGGAGGCAGTGAATACGTAAACTGTGCAGTATCTGAACCCCCATGTTGGCATTTCCCAAACCTTTGAAAGTTGAACCCTCTCTTTAGGAAAATAGGAACAATTGCACTCTTCACCCCTCCCATGGTGTTATTAAAAGCATACCGAAGAGAACAGAGGCTCAGAGAAATCTGTATGGATCTGTGTGTTCAGATGCTTCCCCTCCTTCCTAAACACGCTTTGAACGGCGTAGAAAGAAACTTAATGTTGATGCTTAAAACCAAGGAAGTTAGCTCCTCTTGAAGCAGAGTGCCATCACACCTCTACAGCCTCAGGCTTTCTGCAGACTCAGGCAGGTATCAGTTACACCCAGGTAACATTTACAGCACTGCCTATGAAAGAAAATCTGAAGGACTGAAACTGTTCACTTACAAATTTCCTCATGTTCTGATTGTAGTCAAATGTAGACCACCTTTAATGATGCTGACAAAGGTTAGAGTCTACTCAACTAACTTGTGCAAATACTAATTTCAGACAGGAGGTACATGAAAAAAAAGGCTCATAGGAATCAACGGGATCAAGAGGCATTTCACATTTTGGAGATCAGATTAAAGCCTATTCACAAAGGATTCTCAAAGAAAAAAGGTTGTATTTGCCATCAGTATTACTGAGGATGAATAATCTATCCAGCTGTGCTAAGTAGCAGAAGAAAAAATGAGTTCTTAAGTTATTTCTGGCTAAGTTATACTATGTACAAGGAGGTTTATATGATTTAGGTAAGAGCTGGAGAAGTATCTTCTGAATTTATACTCAAGTTTCCACACCTCTGGGTTCAGGGTAAAAGAGAAGATTTACAGAGCCTGGCACAAAGTTAAAAAAAAGCCTACCTAATAATCATCAGCAGCCCTCCCAACCCTTTCCACAGCTGCTATTTACCTCCACCTCCTCTTATTTTCCTTTTTTTTTTTTTTTTTTTTTTTTTTACTCTAGGGATTTCTTTTTTCCCCCCTCCTCCAGTCTAACCCCTAGGACATTTAATTAATTTTCTAAATGATCCTCTTTTTTATCTCTGCTTCTTTAATAACTGTTATTTCTTTGCCCCACACTGTTCACTTTATCTTATCATGTGGCTTCTTACACCTACTCTGCAGATGCATTTTCAGGGCTCTTTGCAGCTGGCCTGAGCACCTTATCTTTCATCACCCACCTCCTTGTTCCTCTTTATAGTATTTCCTCTTCATACATTGTTGCTGCAGCTGAAACTATGACATTTCCACACTGTTCCCTGGGCCTAGGAGAAAAGCAAACATAAACCAGTTGCATTCCAGGAGATGATGTTGGCATGAGAATGTATATAGGCACTGTATTAAAGCACTGGTAAAACAAGACCTCCATGTTAGCTATAGAAATACAACACATAGGTCTCATTCAAGACAGGATTATATTCTGTCTCTGAAATTTGAACTTTTGATTTTCTGGGATTGACTTCTCTCTTTGACCCCTATTTGTTCCAGATTTAAATCAGAGAAATTTGATATATCTCCTATTTAAATGACAAAATGTACTATCTTAACACAGTGAAAAATTCAAAATCTTCAGATGTGGCTTTGGTTTTTCTTTGCCCTGGTCCCGGGTAGCTGGGGCGCCCGGCTAGTGCCGCTGCCTTTCGGTGAGACCGGGGCTGCCGCGTGTGCAGAGCTCTAGAGCTGAGCCTCCACGTGGGTTTGCCGCCTTCGTAGCCACACACTGAGAGGAGACGAAGGGAGAGAGAAGGCACACCTTGCCCCGCGTGGCTGAGAACTGTTTATTTTCTGTGTGGCTGCAGCGGTGGTTGGAGCAGCGTTCCCATGTTGTGTGCATGGACAAAATGGTGATTTGAACAAAGGAAGCATTGGGTTAAATAGGAGGCGGGCAGACAGGGGCAGAAGCCCCTCTCGCCCAATGGGGACAGATGACAGGGGAGTGACATGGACCATGGCAACCTACGGGAACATTACAGAGGTGGGTACGGTGTTCTGGGACAAATGGGAATGCAGAGGTGGGGTGATTGACACAGAACTCTCTGTGAGGAAGAGGGGAGTGGTTAAAAGATTGACAGGTAAAACTCCTGTAGCAGACAGCTTGGGGCAAACAATTTTGAGGGGAAAATAGGGGTACAGAGAACCGACTGACTAACATTTATTAAAATCCTTAACTGAACCAACCCGTCATGCAACATTCAGATGACTGAGGACTAGCTGTAAGGCAGACACCACAAAGCTCAGAGAAAATGTATCTCTGAAGTTGATTAACAGAGGAGAAAAAAAACCCCAGGAGGTTCCATATATCAACACAGGATCCCCTGTGTTGATGGGATCTGTGATATTGTCCCCAGAAGGTCATTCTGACTTGCTTTTTTTCCCCAGCCCATGAAATGATGACTCAGTTGTCCTGAAGCATCCTTGATTGCTTGCAGTCACATGACATAACTTGGAAGTTAAGCTTGGATAGCCTTCTTAGGACAAACAGAGAAGTATTGCTATTAGGAAGCAAATAATTGATCTTATTTCCTCTTCCTTGTGTTCTTTTATCTTCTCCCTTTTTTCTTTTCTAAAACTAGGCAGAGCTTATAAGCACAATATATTGGTTTTAAATTACTTACACTGTTTGCATGTATTCCAGAATTCCTTCTTTGTTTACCTAGTTTCAGGTTCTCTGCTGAAATAACATGCCTGCATAATTTTCAGGTCAGTCTTGTCTTTAGCTCCACAAAATGCCTTTCAAGTGGCTTTAGTTAATAAACTCTAATGATAAATAATGTAGTGTATGAAGTACTTAGATATCTAGCTTTTCATAGTGTCCCCATATTTTTCAATCTTTTTAAATGAAGTGAGGGGCTTAAGATTTATAAGCTAACCATAAAGAGTCATTCAGTTGTTAAAGAAAATAGTGTGCAGAGCTCCTGTGCTCTTCTAGCTTCATTCATTCAATTTGCTTTCTCAAAAGCACACAAAAGTTTCTTGTTGTTGGAGGAGCCCATCCCTCTGAGTTGAAGTGGGATCAAGATGGGAATTTTGGCCAATTTCTCTCCAGCTATTTAAATCACCACACAAAAAGAAAAAGCTTGTTCTACATCACTTCCCATATTTTGAAGGAAAGCTTAAAATCTCTCCTTCTCACCTTTGGTTAGAATGAGGTTGCTTGAGGACTTCAGCCTGCCCAAACAAAAGATGCACAAGAAACAGAATCATAGCTGTAACGAATCAGGAAGTTGTACTATTTTGCTTTTTTTTTTTTTTTTTTTTTTTTTTTCCAAATGCTCAAGATAGCAACAACAATTCCCCAAATACTGGCTTAATTGAAATCTCCAAGTCAGCTTGAAATCAAGCAACCATCAGCTTACGGAGTTTAGAAATCCCCAACCACTAGTTCTATTTATGCAAACCTTGACATTCCAATTCCTTCACTGGAAATACACCTAAAATTATTAGCTCCTGGCTCTCTGTTTTATAATCTTATGGAGATTGACAGTTGTCCTGGTTTTGGATGGGAGAGAGAAGATTTTCCTCTTAATTGCTGGTAGAGACCTGTGTTTTTGATTTAGGATGAGTATAATGTTGATAACACTGGGGTGTTTTAGCTGTTGCTGAGCAGTGCTTTCATAGAGTCAAGGCCTTTTCTGCCTCTCACTCCATCCCCAGTGCACCCAGGCTGGAGGTGCACGAGGAGCTGGAAAGGAACACAATGGGGACAGCTGGCCCAAAGAGATCACAGGGATATCCCATACTTTATGGTGGCATAATGGTGAAGAGCAAAACTAGGTGGGACTGGCTGAGAGGTGGTGGCCCAGTGCTTGGATACTGACTTGATGAGCAACTGGATTGTGCATCACGTGTTTTATTTCTTTAATCATTATCATTATTTCCCTTCCTCTTCTGTCCCATTAAGCTGTCTTTATCTCAACCCATGAGTTTTACTTTTTTTCTGATTCTCTTCCCACTGTGCTTAGTGAGTGAACAGCTCTGCTGTGTTAAGCTGCCTCCTGGGTTAAACCACAACAGGTATATAAGAGCAAATCCTAGTATTTCTTTTGAAACAACCCTTTTCACTTCATTTCAGTTCACTTACAGCAGAACTGGGCACTTCTCCTGACTGAAACCTTGGGGCATTTCTGAAACACTAATAAGGAACTTAATTAACAACAATGAACATTCTCTGAAAATTCAGAACTGAAGCAGAATGCTAATTTCAATAAAATAAATTAGATCTTTTATTCCTATTGCACTCAATGAAACACTAGCTTTGCTGGTACCATATTAATAGCAAAACTACTGTTGATGTAAATGTAAGCAGGACTTTACCCATATTTCTAATACAGCATGTTTTCAAATGTTTAACTTGGGCAAAAACAATCTAGAAGTTAGAGCTGTCATTAATAGCTGGAAGGTGACCCTAATATGTGTAGAAGCCTTACTGAGGTGCTTGGAAGTTGGTATTGATGACTTGGTCCAGGTTGATTGCATTTTGATCCATGTCCTTAACCCCAAATAAGTACCTTTTGCACAACTGTAACAACAAGAGCTTAAAGCAATTTACAGCAACAGCAAATGACTCCACTGGGGAACAGCATGATATCTAACTGCTTTCTGACTCCATTCCCACAGGGCCAACTTGAAATGCCTTGGGGGAAGGACAAGCTATTCTGGCTATGCCAGCTGTTCTCTGTAGCATCATTATTCACTGACACAAATAAGAGTAGTTCTGAAAATGCTCTAACTTGCACAAGGAATTGATGTGTGTGTTGGAGCTTTCAAGAGCAGAAAAGTAGGGGATTGAGGGGAACTGGTGGAAAAATTGTCATTCTAAGGGTCACTGAGTGCTTCTCTGACACAACGGGAGTCTAGTCTTTAATGTAGCACTGAAAATTAGATGAAGAATTTTATTTCCACTCCCTTGTATCAATCATTCTTGTTTCCTGTGCAAACACAGACATTTTTGTCATTAGGCTAAAAATAAAACCTTTTGAGAACTCAAGCAACTGGTCTGTCTAGTTCTTTCTGTGCAATGTTTTTTCTGGTAGTAGCAATAACAGGATGTGCTGACCATTTCTCAGTGCAATAATATGGTCTAGTCACTGATATAAACAACTTGCCCTTGGACCTTATAATTTATTCACAGCATGCCTAATCCAAGACATTTTAAGTAACAAAAATATTGATAAATAATTTGCAGTTATAGGCACTCTCCTGTGTTAAGTGTAATAATATCACAAATAGTGTCCTATGGAGATAGGTGTCTTTCATAGAGCTGACTAGGGTAATGTTGTTATCACTGTTGTCTTTCCAAACAAATTCCACTTAAAAGCATGAGCATGGTTATGGTGCTTACTCCAGTGCATGAGCCTAGGAGGCTAAAATGTTGTGCAAAATGCGTGTCCACGTTTGGGGTAACTAAATCCTTCCTTGCAAATTGTTTGTGCTAGTAACCATGATCTATGCATACAAAGGAGAATTAAAAGAGTTTGTATGAGGTGCAGGGTCCACTGTCATTTCCCTCATTCCTCCCTTATTTCCTCTTTATTCACCAAACTCTCATCAAGCCTTTCATTGCCCTCCTCCCCTGCTGATTCAAGGAAGTGTTTTTGAATGGTGCTCTCTGAGTTAATTTTAGGGTATAAGTCTGAATGGCCCGTGTTTCTGTTTCCATCCTGATCAGGAAATACAAAGCCACAGTTCGTATTCATGCTCAGGTTTGCGAAGAACCATTTCCCAGCACTTATTTTAAAACCTGTTCTTCTGGGAGGAAAAAATCCTTCCAGTTTGAAATCAAGCCAAATTAGTTTCCCCTTCCTGAAGTATTTCTTGTGTTTCTATAATAGAAAAATGCTGAAAGTCAGGAAAACATTGATCTATAAGCAGACCTATACAGGTGCTCATGTTTTTTTGAGAAAAATAAGGAGATTGCAAGAAAAGTTTCTGAATCTTATCTCATATACATTAGATTCACAAAGCAAATTTTAGTTCTTCTGGAAAACTTTTCCATGAATTATAGGAATATATGTTTAAAGTGACTCATTACTATAATGAATTATAACAGAGAGTGTGACTGTAAAGAACTTCCGCTTTACTCAGCTACTCCAGCCATCCTGTGGGCTGAGTACTCACTGCATTTGTAAGGGTTGTGCCTTTTATATATTATACACAGAGAGCTGTAGTTAGACTATTTAAAACAGAAACTGATGTCTGTGGGGAGACTGGGTATCAGACAATGTTTTATGTTGCACAAGCCAAAGCCTTGTTAAAAAAATTCTTTTTCACTTGCATTACTTCCATGCTAATGCATTAACAAACTGTAGTGAAATATTAATAATTTATAAATAAACATTACAAATGGTCCCAAAGAATATATAAGGAAAGACTGAAACTGCAGCTGGAGTAGGGGTTTGCCATTAGCCCAGTGCAGATATGGGTTAAGTGGGATCTTGTCAGAGCTGCAGCCCTAGGAGCCCATGTTGGGGTGCATAAGTGAACATCTGTAATGTGGCTGGCTATTGCCAGGGCAATAGCCCTGGCTCGTCTGATGCCTGCAATTTTAGCATGTTGGGGGAGAAAAACCCAGATACAACTTCAGTTTGGGGGAAAAAGGTGCTTTGATTCTTTGTGCTCACACCAGCTCCATGACTGTTATTTTCTGGGATATGCTAACTTCAGTGGAGTTGTCTGAGCACAATGCTTGTGGAAGATCAGGTCCAGTGCCCCCATGAGAGCTGAAATAGATGACTGACTTTCCATAGCCTATACCTCTTGAGGGAACAATTTACAGAATATGGGATATGGGACATTTATTTGAAAACCATATGGAAACATTTATGTGTTGTTTTCATGGGTCTAGGATTAATGTAACAAAATATGATACTCCATATTTGTTGGAAGGATGGTGTTGAAATGGAGGGTTCACCTTTCTATGGATTCGTTCAAAAGTGTTTGGATTTTTTCTTCCAGACTGTGTTGGGGACCAAATATTTACAATATAAATGGACTCTCACAAAGCTCAGTTGAAAAGGCTGGTTTTCAGAAAGAAACCCCAAACAACAAAGTAAAGATTGACCTGGAGCACAGCATATGAAATGGCTTAATGATTTGAGTTAGTCTAGTGATGCCTTACTAAAGTAATCCAGGATCCAGTCATAACTGGTAATTCTGGTAACCAGTAGTCTTATGCCCATGCAGCCTCTTTCCCTTACTGTATTGGAATCACTAGACTGGTGTGACTTATGTCATATTAGGTCTGATTTTCTGATCTTGCTTTTACTGGTTGGCTTGAGGGGAGATTTAAGTAGAAGCTGCAGTGCTGGAAGAATCCAAGGAAGAATTCAGTCTGTGGTCTCACCCAGACCCTCTGGAAGTGCACAGTGAAAAGCTAGCCCCCTTTGCCATGAGAGTTTGCATCACACAGCTCTCTCTACTGGTTTCTATGTACCACTCAGTTTCCTGAGTGAAGGCTCACAGTACCTTTGCCTGAAGATAAGAGCAATGTTAGTTTTCCTCCTAGAGATTTGAGCTGAGCTCACTGCAGAGATTTAATAAAGAATGATGATCTGTGAGGCTGCTTCTCTTCTTTGAGCACCTGTAAAAGATGATTAATTGTTCCCCCAACAAATATTTTTTAAAATGTTTTCTCCCTTTCCTTTTTCCACCTGTCTCCTCTGAGACTAGATCTGAACTTAAAATTTGTCACAAAATGTAGGTGGTGGAAATGTCTCACCTGCTGCCACACAATAGCATTATTTGGATGAGAAAAGTGGGAAAGAACTTAGATAGCAAAGTAAAATGAGTACAGACCTATACCATAAATTGTATCTAGACTTTCTCTGCCTAGATTCTTCTTTTATATGAAATATTACAGAAATTACTATAATCAGATAATATTCTCAAATACTGTTAATGAGCACAGGAGACAGACAGAAGGGCCTGTCTGGACAATGTTGCCAAAATTTCAGCTGTACAGACCCTAAAGGCCATAGGGGTCTAATTTTCCCTGGAACAGAAAGAAAATGTGATATTTGCTGAGAGTAGTTTACATGTTGATACATGCTAACCAGAAACCCTTTGGTGATAATGATATGAGTCTTCTAGGGAAGACGGATTAGAAAGGGGCAGATTGTTATTGTAGGGCCAGGTGGCCCCAGGCCAACGAGGACTACAAGAGTAACATCCCCAGTGAACCTGTACCTTGCACTTCAGCTGTAAAGTACCTGCCTTCTGCTGGAACAATGAATTCAGAATAAAGAGGAGGATGCTAGAAGTAGTGAAAAACTCTCAGGGGAGGAAAGAGACCCTCAAGTAAAATGGAAAATGAGACTTATGACAGGATAGTGTTCCCTCAAACAGTCTGGGTTACTTGGACATATCTGTGGTGAACAGCTGACATTTGTGTCTGAGTATTTCCTTCTAGGGGACTTCATGGAGCAAATCCAGCTCCTGCTGCTCTAGCCAAAAAAGTAATAGCAGCTCCAAGATCCTAGAAAGCACTGAGTTGGTTGTGACTTGGCATAGTGACTCATAAGAGAAAAAGGTGCCAATGCGCAGACAGCATGTCGGGCATGTCAGCTGGTGAAGGAATTTGTTGGCATTGCACCCCAGCTGGTGTAGATACTTGGCCTTTTAAAATTTGATGGAGGTGTGTAAGACCTAATCTATGCTGCATCTCCAAAATTGCTTGGATCTGGCTTTTTTTTTTTTTTTTTTCTGTAAATAGCAGCACTTGCCCTCAAAGTGAATAAAAAGTTTCTGTTTTATGAAAGTATTTCTAACACATTGCAACCTAGGTACAACTTACAGGATGTTATGCATAGGGAATGAGAATCCTGAGGAAGCTACTACAGCTAATACAATTCTCTGGGGGAGTACTCAAAATATATGTTCTAAAATACGCACCTCCTGCTTACAAGCAATCTCTTCTACTGCTGCCGTTCTTTCACAGGAACAGTGTTCTCTAGGTTTAATCTCTTAAGACTTTTATAAATTTTATTGGTGGTTGCATTTTTGGTTTTTTTTTTTTTTTGTTTGTTAGTTTGGTTTTAATTCTCTCCTATTTTCCACAGCTTTTCAAGAGCTCTGTCTTTGGTCTTACCTTGCCTTTTATAGCAGAAGCCAGGTGGTGTCTATTAATTGTTAACTGGTCAAAAATGAACAGAACCTATTTATTGTTCAGGCCTTGTAAGCCTTTCCTACTACTAGAAGGAGCAATCTGGCTTGTTGCAAGGTTGTTTCCATCCTTATCATGCTTTTTTCTGATTTCCAGTATATGCTGTAAATATGGTAGGCATATGTGTCTATTTCCCTTATGAGCCACGGAAGAACATGTGTACACTTAATGTGCTGCTATTGTTAATGTTTATGCAAGTGTTTTATTTTCTTTATTAGGGTGAGATATATCTTATATTAGACTATAATACACAGTCATTTCTCTATGTGCAGGTGGCTGTGTCTAAGTATTCAAATATTTTTGCAAGATTTTTGGCTAGGTCCCTTTTATTGTATGGAACACACTTTAATTCTAAGGCAAAATATACAGTCCTTCAAATGTTACTTAAAAGAATCAATAATCCTTGTTTCTACAATGATGCTGACTTTACAATCCTTCATTAAATAGATCAATGCATTTCCATCACAATGTTATTCTTATTTTACTGCAAAATTAATCACAAGTCCATCTTTTCTGAAAATTGCATAAACTGGTAAAGAAAACACAAATGTAGCCTTTATGTATCTTTCATATTTGAGGGAAAGAACCTTATAGAATTTCTGTTAAGATCTGCAATAAATGTTAAATTCTTTCTGTAAGAGGAGCTCTTAGAAGTCTCTCTTTTAGAGAAACCAAGTTTCTCTAAGCCATAGAAGGCTCCAAAATTATTACTGAGTGAATACAAAATCCAGTTATTTCAACTCAGTTTCAGCTCTCAGGGTCTGACTTCAACTGTGACTGCATGTTATAAATTATATGGTATGCACAATGGAAGCAGAAAAAATCAGTAACGGTGAGATGGAAAAGACATTAGAGAAAATTTCCATGAACAGGTTGGTGTTCACAGCACTATCCAAATTAGCCTTCTAAGTGCTGCCCTTTACTGCTGTGAAAAAAATGAAAAAAACTCCCAAACAATCAACATTCCCTCAAAAGCTTCAGTATAAACTCCCTCTATTAACCTGGTTGCCACTAACATTTCTTCCCTGGGTCTCTTTGGCTCTAACCCACCAGAGCATGGGTCCTACAGCAATCATTAGCAGTGGGGAATTAAGCCACAATGACTCAGGTGAACTTCAACAGGGTTCTTGCACTTATGAACATAAAAGGTCACTGAAATTGCTAACGCTTAATTCGACCACATTAGCAAGGAAAGGAGAATGTTTTGATGCAAAGCGCTAAAGTATCCAAAACAGCCCTTACAAGAACAGTAATATTAATAAAGGGAAAATATCTGTTAACTCATTATTTAATTTTATGGTTGAAAATCTTTACTAGAAAATGTCCTTTTTTACTAGGTGTACTCTGTCTATTTATTCAGTTTTGAATTAGTCTTAGCAAGTCTGGGTTTTCCCTTGCTTGTAAAATTGATAAAAGGATCTTTATTTGTGCAAAGCAGCTGCTGGGATTAATTGTTGCATTTAACTAGTCAGATATTTAAGGTTTGGTATAACTAATCTAGAGACACTTTATTTTATGTGGGAAGTTTCCTGATATAAAATACATCTTGCACTTTTCTTAACAGACTCCTGATAGAGTAGTTCCTTACCCATGACATTTATAAAATATTAATTCTGCCCTCTTATTTCATACAAAATTTCACTTACATTTACTTAGTATGTAGTTTGTATACCTTATAAGTAGAAAGAAGTAAGACTACAAAGGAATTTGTTATTTAATAATTATTATCTCTAAATTATTGTCTCCAAATTATGTAAAAATTGATCAAACAAGTGAAATAAAAATATTTGTTACTGAACATATTTTTAGTTTTTTTTTGCTTAACTTAAAAATGACATACTCAAAGAGAGGGGGTAAGAGAATTAGAAGGCAAAGTGATTTCTCAAGTCAGATTTTCGTTCTCTGTATAAAATGTAAATTGAGAAATTCAGGGGGTTACAATGGCTTGAATTAAAGGAGTATCTCCTTCTTCCTGCTGAGCCCTACATATTTGAGGGACTTACCGTCTTCTTATGGTGTCTAGGAGTTGCTGAATGAGTTTAAAAACTGTAAAAACCTTCCACAAGACTACCTTGGTTATTTACAAGGATCAAGGAAGGATTTTGTTTGTTTGTTTTGAGAGATGGATTGAAAGATTTTGAAAGGTGACAAGCCAGTCTCATGGTTTGGAGTACTGAGACGATCCTTTATAGCTGATTCTTCAAGAAAATGCTTCATCAAACAGGGCTGGCAGGCATCTCTTCATTCCTTTGAACCTTCAGATTTGATAAAGAGGTTTTAAAATTGCTATTTGTAAGAAAATTTGTTTTTCATGTATCTGATTTATAGGGGGGTGATTTTCAGTATAGGGAGAATAACAGTGACTGTGTCTTCATTTGAACAGAGGACTAATATCAATGTAAAAAAGATCTGCCTTTCAGCAATTTTGTCAACATATCCATTGGGAAAAAGAATAATCTCTGGAATCTCTTAGAAAACACGGTCAGTAGTCGATTCCATGTGTATGTGTGAAACCAGCAGTCTAGTCACAGGAACGTTGTAATTAGTGATTGAATATTTTGAAAGAACTTGTTAGTAGCAATCCAAGCAGAAATGGAGAAAAGAATGGTGTGTCCATTGTTCACCAGCAAAACAGATTGTGACTTCACAGAACATTCATATGCTTTGAGGTTTTTTTAGACTTTTCTTGGATGAAGAAAACAACTGTATCCTGGGATATTTCACTGAAGGCTGCTTTTGTCAAACAAAGAAATAGGAGAAGGCTGATTGCTCTCTTTGCTTACAGAAAGTTTTATATTTTCTAGGATTTTATATTTAAAACACTTTATAGAACAGGCCAGGCACTGATGTTATGAAGTCATCAAGTGCACAGTGCTTCCAGTCAGCAGCAAGAGGTGGAGTGGAGTTTTTCTGAAGACCAAAACAGTCATTGTGAGAGAAGTGAATATTGGTCTTCCTCTCTCTCACTACGTTTGCCTGCTAGAAAATGGAACAGGGTCTGATAGTTGGAGGCAGGAATGCTGAAAGAAACTGCTGCTAACTGGTAGAAACCACTGGAAAAATACAGTTCTATCTGTTATCTTAGAAACCCAACATACTTCAGTCATTTAGTCACTCACTTCTTCCATCACATTCTTATCTCTATTTTATTATGCTTTATCTTTTTCACAAGCCATTCTGGGTCTAATTCTGTAACATATTTACATTGGGCTAGTTTAACACAGTCATTCTTTTCCTGCAAATACCTGCACAGTACATTTTGTCATTCTGGTGTGACAATATTTATAAATAAAAAAAAAAAAATTCCTTATGAGAACATACTAAGTAGATCCTTAAATTTTAGGCTGCATTGTTCTCATCTGCTTGCTAAACAAATGAATTGCATTTACAAGACAAGCAGACCCTGGGATGTGAATATCAAAGCAGAATCTGACCTTCACTGGGTTTATATGACCTAAGGGAGAATTGTTTATCTCTGCACTGAAAGCACATCAAAATTGTAAACTTGAATTGGTGCTACTGATTTGGTTCTGGTACTTGTGTCTTTGCAAGCCTACTACACTCTCTGTGACTTTTGGGGATTTTCAGAACAGAAGCATGTTTTTTGCTTAAAGAAATGAGTGTGGGAGAACTGCAGTGAGCTGGGCTTGTTTCCATTATGCTTAGAGGCCTTTTCTCTGTCACTGAGGTTAAAATGAGAGGTCCAAGTTAAAGCACCCATCTGTTAAACTTTGCATGACACAGAATGTGTTACTCTAAACTTGTGAGAAAATAAAAAAATAAATCCACTGATTCTGGAAGAGAAAGAAATCAAGAGCCATCAAACAAGCCAAGTCAATGGGAATAACCTGCATTAGGACAGGGGAAAAAGCAGGGATGTAGCTGGTGGCAGAATGACTTGAATTATGACAGTATAGGTAAGAAAGGTCCTGGACAGATCTAGGTGGAATAATTTTGGGGAAATAGCAGTACCTCTCACCAATTGCACCAGACAAACAAAATTCTTCAAGGATGTACTGCTTCTGAGGCAGTGAGGGAAGGCCTGCTTCAAAGGCTGAGAAAGTCCTTTTATTTTTCAAGCAATGTGTATTTTATAGATCTTTCAAGCCATTTCTCTGATGAGTTGGAAAGGACTGACTGGTGAGATTGACTTTGCTGGCCCTTGGTGAACTCCTACCCTGGGATTCAGCTGTGAATCTCCCTCCACCATCTCAAGAGCATGCCTAATTTACAAAATCTATCTCCTTCTGTACAACTTCCAGTGGAGTCAATGGGAGTTGTGTGCCTGAAGCCAAGGGCAGAATTTGGCTCAGAGAGAGTATAACAGCTCCAGTGCTTTGCCAAATGAAATACATTTAGAGTCTGGCATGCACAGTTGGATGCAGCAAGTAAAAAAATCAGTTATACTGGATACAAGACTTCACTGACTAGTGTTACTTCCCTCTTATCATTGTTAAAAGATGTGCTTTATAGGAAAAACTGTGCTATTTCAAGCCAGAGACTTATCTTTACCTACTGTTCTTAGAGTGATGCTTTATGTGTCTCCTAGGTTTCCAGTGCTGTGTGGCTAAGGACTTTCTTTGTCAGAGGCCACATTTTTATTTAGTTCTGCATCAGTTATAATAAAAGTTGTGCAAAGTTTAATTGATTTTTTGTCAGTTATTTGAAACACGGTTCTTTTTTAATTTATTCCAAATAATTTTTCCAAATTCATCAGCAGTAGCAACACAGCTGAGTGATAAGATCTATACCTCATTTAAAACAGACATTCAACTTGTCTAGTCACTGCTAAACAGCAAGCATTTTACTGCTAAGTCCCAGTATCTTAGTTCACCAGTGTCAGGAACATGAGTTCTAATGTGGGTTTTTCGTGTGAGGTTCTTCTCATAAAAAGTCATTCTGAACTGCATGCAAATTACTAAAATGACTGTCTTGTAGACAGTCATTTTAGCCTTTATTGACATTATATATAGGTAATTCCTATGGGATTATTTTTCCTCGTAGTTATGAAGTTTAATTCAACAAAAATGCACATATGGTCAAGAACTCAGCTATTCACAGACTTTTACAGTCTACAGAAATCTTCCATGGGAACCATTAGTTGCAGCTGTTTGTTCTTCCCTAAAAACACAGTGGCTCACTGCTACATCTCTAAACAAATAAGTGTAGAAAAAAACCCTGTTGTTTGTTGTAAAAAGTGCTTTTCATTGCCAACTGCATATCCCTGAAGTGGTCTGCATTTTTTTCTGTGTTATATTTTTGAGGCTTTTATTTTCTCATCACTGATGCTTCTGCTTCTTTTCCTTAGAGGTTTTCATCTTTGCCTTTAAATTTACAGTTCTCTCCTCTGGTGAGAAAATCCAAGGAAATCTCTTCACTAGAAATTATTTTCATAGAAATCATTGATTCATTCAGCCTCCTTAGAACAGCCACGCTGCACAGCATTAAGGAATCTGGTCTTTCTGACATGGTAAAGTTCAAAACTTGTATCAGTTGTTTCCTTTAAAGCAACAAGGCGGAAAAACCTTGTGTTTGGATAATTTGACAGTTTACAATACTTCTGTGCAGTGCAGCATACAAGACCAGATTATTTTTCTTTAAAATTATGTGAGGGCTTTGTTCAATATTCCCAGGAAACACTTATTTTCTAGGTAGATATTTCGAGAATGGAACAGTCAAAAATTTCATAAATGCAGAAGAGACTGATATAAAAAAATCAAGGTGAAAATGTTTTGGTTAAAACAATGAAAGATGTTTGGGATTCTTTTCCCCCTCAACATGTGGATTCTAATAACTGCTGTTTGTTGTTAATTACTGAGCATACTGCATCTTCTAATAAACATGTCAAAGGAGAATCAAGTTAATTTGTTATATTCCCCTTTGGATGTGGTTCCTATATACACAATATTTAGACTAAATCCTGTGACGACCTTTTTCCAATTGATATCTTAGGGACGCAGGTTCTCAGCAATCTGAACAATGAGAGGGTGGGGGGGCCTGAATCCCTGATCATGTTCATAAACTGAAATGCCACACTGTACCTGTCTGTGAAGTTAGGTGCCTTGAATAGACCAAAGATACCTAACTCATATGCATTTCTTTGAGCAATTAAATCTTAGTACTTGATGCTGAAAGCCTGCCTCTATATGTGAACTTAGCTTTCAGCATGTGAGAAAGTTTGCAGAACCTAAAAGAAGGAGAGAGACAGACAGAGAGAGAAGCACAGGTAAGATGAGAAAATTATGTCAGGTAGTGACTATCACCTAGGATGATCTTAAAATGTTATATGCAGCATCTGAAATATTTCCATATAAGTTTACATTATATGATGTACCACTATTAGTTAGATGTGCCAGAGCTGGTACTTTATTCATTATTCACATTTGTACAATCTGTGCATATAATAAAGGGTCCATTCCATATATATGGAATAGACAAAGAAATGGAATAATCAAAAGCCCATGTTTGAATAATTAAACAGCACAAATTTATTGCAATCCAAGAATATTTTAATTAATCAGAGCTAAAAAAAACCCTTATGTAAAATATAATTAATTTAATATAGGTTTCGGGTGCTTCTTAGTAGAATAAATCTCTTGTGTGAAATATTTAGGTAATGACTATCATAAAGGAGACTGATTTAGAGTGTAATAATGTGTTTTAAAAGAGTCTGCTTTTCTGTGTCAGGAGGAAGATGTCATTATACTTGATGGTGTATTCATTGTGCCTAATACTCAGTTTGCTGTAGCAGAGTGCATACAACAAAACAATACTTCCATAGTATTTTTCATCCCGCCTAAACACCCACTCCATAACTGTGGTTGTCCCCAAAATGTTTTATAGAGTTTATTCTCTCACTCTGGTTCATTTTTTTTCTTTCTCATTTCTCATCATGCTGAATACATCAGAAACAGTCTGAACTGATGGAAAAAATGTGAGATAGACATGTAAGAGCCTGTCTATTACTTTTGTAAATTTTACTCATGGCCACCCACAGAACAGCTTGGCTTTTTTAAAATTATTTTTTAATTTTTTTTTTCAATTTATTCCTCTTTATGTCTTCTGACATATTTCCAGTTTTATGACTGTTTGGAATACCAGAATTCCTGTAAGTAAGTAAAGTTAGGAAATATCAGCTAAGGCTTTGATATGTTCATTTTCCTGAGTTATTACTGTACATGAGTGATGTGAGAACATTGTGATCCTCTGCTGTTCATTATGGCTATGTACCTGCATGTAAGAAGGTTTGCTAAAAATACCACAAAGTTCACTATGTACTAGAATGGCTAACTATTCTCATTAATTTTGAAAGCGCATGCAATTTAAATTGGTATTGAATACACACTAATGCATGGAAAAGTCTGATTGCACAGTGAAGGAACAGATGGTCTTTGCCTTGAGGAGTTTACCACCTGAAAATACAAAAGCCATGTAGGGAGAGGGTGTATACACAGAAACGAAGGGCTCACCACACAGGAGGAGAGTGGGGATGGGAAGGGTTGAGTCACAGGGAAGGAATGAACAACAGCCTGTCAGGAAACACCCTGTGAGTTCCAAACATTTTTATTTTGTTTGATAGGGGTTTGGGTAGGCGGAGATCAGTTAAACAGGACAAAGAAAATGCAGGGAAAGAGAGGCAAGGGCATTTCAGGATGTGGAGAGGAGAGGAGGGAGCAGGGATGTGACAAAGAGGAGGGTAGAGATAGGGAGAGGTGTGGGGGCGAGATGGATTGCAACAATCAGCACGGGGAAAGGATAATTAAAAATCATGGGTGTCTGTCAGACGTTAAGCCTCTTTTACCTTTGCTATGTCAGCTTCATTGTCAGACTGGATCCTCCCTGTAGTCTCTTCCTCATTCCAGCTGCTCCTGTCATTGTTTAACACAGTTGTGCATGAACCGTGCGTTCAGACTGAAGCCATAAAATTATACAGTGCACTTAATTGAAAGATTGAAAAATTACTTTACAGCGACAGACTACACAATGGTTGACACTGAGGGACTGATCTTAGGCTACTGTACTCAGTGAGTGTAATTTAATGTTGTAACTTTCAAGTATGAAACCAATGATTTTTCCTTCGGCAGAGGGAAATTGTTCTTCTACCACATTAACTTTTAGGGTTGGAAAGGGAACTTCTCTCTTAACATATCCTTCTTAAAGATTCAGATAGCTAATAATATTTCTCACTTATGCTTGAGATGGCCTGAATCTGAAAAATGGTCTGCGTGTGTGTATAGTTCCTTAGGTGGAGTGAGCTTTTAAATTTCCTTAATATTGGAATGTTTTGCTTATGTACTGAGAATTTTTACTGTGCTTTCAAAAATGATGGTAATGGTAAATTAATTAATGGTAAATTAATATTTGGATCAGAAATCCTAGATCAGCTCTTTTGTCTCTGCCACTCTTTTTTTCTCAGGGAAACAAAACCCAATCAAGATCCAATTCTATCTGTCTCCCTCCTTGCTCGCCATGACTTGTTTGAAAAGAAAAGCTTGTTTTTCTGAGAAGCTATATTAAATCAGAAGGTTTTGAAATGGAGAGGCTCTGTGTACCCTAATTTCTTCCATAAAACATGGTAAAAACAGCAAAGTAGATCCAAACAGCATCTAAATGGTTTGAACAGTGACATATATCATGGCTGAGCTTTATAGGCTGCATGTCTGTTTATTTAAATTCAGTTACTGGCTGCCAGAATTATACTTATGGGACCCCAGTATCTCCAATCCATAATCTTATTTTCCAGTCAAAATTCAGAAAAAATCCCACCCCAAAAATAGAGGAAACCCAAACAAACCTCTCTCTGTATGAAGCCAAGGGTTCTTTGCAATTCAGTAAATTCAGCCCTTCTATCCATAAGCTTGGCATTTGCATTGTCAGCACTTACTCTTTTAAGTGGAATTAGAAAAACAAAACATCAATGGAAAAATCAAGCTGATTTCAATATTGTTCAACAAAGCAGGAATCAGCTGACACTGTAGGAACTTCTTATCCCATTTTCTCTGAACAGCAGGATAGGAACACTTTTAGTATTAAGATATTTCATTTTCTCTGAAAATTACACTGAAGACTGCAGTTTGGTGTCATTTACAAATATTTGAATTTCATAATTGTTTCCATACACTATGGAGACAGAACCCACTAGAATTCCTGACTTATTGAATATTCTTACTGCCAGAGTCTCACTTTCAGTATGTAGTGTCAAACTTGCACCTTTTGATCACATGTGCTGAATCTCTCACACTAGAATAATTTTTTTTATTTACTTTTCAATCATCTCCTCTCACGGAAGTGCAGCTAATGGCACATTCTTTGCAGCCTCTGTTCAGTAACACTTTGTTCCAACTAGCACCTCTACCCAGAGCTCATTAAAGCAGCACTTACATGCCTTCAATAAAAAGGGAATAGTTTCAGGATGAGCACTGGGTGTCTGATCTTCTTTTACACAGATTATTCTTTTTCTCGCCCCTGCTCTAGGCAGTGCATGAGTGAACTTATTCCTGAAATACTGTAGCAAGAAATGGCTTCTTCCACTCTCTTATTAAACTGTCACAAAACATATCTGAGAACCAGATATTCCACTGCAGTATACTGGGAAACTTAGGAGAAGATAGAGAAATTTTTTCAATAAAAAAATGAAAATGTTCATCTTCTACTGACATACAAATTACAATTTCTTGTAAACATTATTTTTTTCAGCTTTGAAGTGTTAAAAGTTTTTCATTAATCAAACCCATGAATGTTTAAAAAGTGATACATTTAATACATTTAAAAATCTGATTTTGTATCTGATAGAATGAGATATGATCATATTGTCAAGAAGCCTCCTAGTTTTTTGACACAAAAATCCTGTCTTCAGAAATGTTGCTTCATACATCTTTGGTTTGCTTTTACTTTCCTTTTTCTTTCATAGCTTTACAAAATGCAGCCACTGAGTCTCAGAGAGTAAAGCAGAATCTCATTCCTATGAAATGATCAGATGCCTCATTCCAGGAATCAGGTGACACCAGGCACACTGGATGAGTCTTTTGGAAAGTCTAATTGATGAGATCAGGATTAGGTCTCAAGTAGTTAGATGCTTACTTTGATTCAGGTCTCATTCTACTGCCATTAAATAAATAAATTAATGTTGTACATCAGTGTTGTTTATGACTAAAGTTACAGTCTTGTTACTTTGTCTGGATTTTCATTTTATATATAGATCCTTGAACTAAGAGTTCTGGTGGGATGAGGCTGGCACAAGGAGATAGCTAAGAAGGAGGTACACCTCCTTTGCGTGTGCATTTAAGTAGCTCTAGCAGTGTATGTATTCTCCTGACTAATCATTCTGGCTTGCCTTCTGTGTTAAATAATGCTTCAAGGGGAAAAAAAAATGGGAACTTAAATGTCCCATCCTCATGTATTTCCCAGTGAAGTGAAGGCTCAGTCTATGCTTAGTCTGACAGGCTTGCCTGACTGCCATAATAGAATTCCTTTCTAACTGAGCTAGCAGAAAAGCCTAGTCTAGTCTCTATCTGAGTCTACATATGTGAGAGAAATCAAGCTCCTTCCTGCTGATAGAAAGCATCATGAAAGAGAACAGTGAACAATTCTAAGTTGTTCACAGTCCTACATTTTTCATACACATTATTATTATTTATGTTTGTTATTGCAATAGTATCTTGAAGTGCCATCCAAGAGTTGCCAACAGCTCAAAAATCACTGTATGGGTTGTCAGAGATAGTCATAACAACAAAAAAAACTTGTATCCTGAAGACCTTGCATTTAAAAGGCATGACAAATACTGAGGAGATGATTGGGATGTGAAGCCAAGAAAGTTATCAAAAATACTTGCTGCACATCACAAATGTGTAGCAGAGTCATGACTAGCCCACTGTTACAGCAAGTTGACCTGTGTTTAATCACAAAATGACTTTTTTCACTGTTTTTATTCAAGTTTTAAAGCTATGGCAGCAAAACCTATTGAAATGCCTATTACTACGATGGTCATATGTCTCCTAGAATTTACAGTTGCAGTTTGGATTAGATCCAAACTGGTGCTAGATACGGCGCAGATGAGCATTACAGTGGACACCTTACTGGCACCTAAAAGGACACCAGGTGCCATTTGGAACCATGAGGTGAGTATCTAAGTTCCGCTTTAAAAAGTGAGAAGTAAAGAATAGAGAATTAATGTCTGTTTTCTCCTTAGCAGGATGTATCAAGTGAAAACCCTTAGGGGTCTCTCCTAGATCATGTATCTTTCAACATAGCCATAATTATGTGGACAGAGAACTAATGGAAAAATGGAGCTGGCTAAGCATCCTAAATTATTAAACACAACAAGAAAAAGAAATTTTCTCTCTCTGTAGAAGTATCTCACTGAATGGGTAATTGACTGCCAAGTCAAAAACAATACAGTAAAGTTGAAAATGGTATAGGGAAGCATGACAGCAATGATTAAAGGCATGGAATAACTTCAATAACTAAACATACTAGGATTCTTCAGTATGAGAAAAAAATTGTTAGAGTGGGATATGAATGATTCTGGAAAAAATGGATGTCCCAGAAAACTTGTGTTAGAAATGATTTGATGTTTCTCCTAATGCAAGAACTAGGGGAAAACAAATAAAACTGGCAGGGGTTTAGTTGAAAATGAACAAAAAGAGAGATTGTCTCCGTGATAGACATGCTGTGCAACTCTGGACCTTAAATTATTGTGGATTGAAAGATTACCTGGTTCAGAAGTGATTAGTGATGTGGAAAAAAAATACCCAAGTATTCCATGTGAAGTTATGGACTGGCTCAGGAAGGCTGTCTTTTGCAAGTTTATGGAGGAAACAAAGTCAATAAGCAGACTATAACTGTGTTCTAGTCCTGTGTTCTCTAGGCACCTGCTGTTGGCCACAGTTGAATATGGTTCTGCAATAGGTGGATTTTTTTTGCCTGCCCCTTTACAGCTTTTATTAGGATATTATAGAAAATGAATCAGCACAATTAGGTCTGTCAGTATAACTGATAACATGTAACATGCTGAGTAAGAAGCCATCTAAACCAGCCATATACACCCTGAGAACAGGTCGGTCACAGCAGTAAAAGTCCCATTTGACCTCAGCAGTAGCACAGAATTTGAGTATGCTGTGGTGCTTTCACTGGATGATTGGTGGACCTTAAGCAGGAAACCCTCAGCACCAAACAGGGTCAGGCCTCAAAGCATAATTAGGGAGGAAGCTCTTATCAGATAATCTTTTGCTTTGAATAGATTTCAAAATCTCACTCAGGCAATTTGCTTGCTTTTATCTCACCAAGCAGCAAAGCAAGGACAAAGGCAGGATCAGCTCTGCGGTAGGGTTCTGTGGTGTTCATTCCTGCATCGTGTGGCTCAGAAAATGAGCTTGGTCTTGTTGGAGTCAAGGCTGATTTGTGATCACATTGATTGTCCTGGACTGGGAGTGTTGCATGAGCAGGTTTTGGAATAGGTAACACAGACCCTTTAGGGATCTTCTGTGCTTTGTAGCCCCCTTGAGAGCAGTTGGATTCTCTTCATCTGTCACATTAACATTGCAGATTTGAAATTAAAATAATAATAAATAAAAAAGAACTTCAGGCTTGATTTAAAATTAGAAAGAAAGGAAGTGTTCCACTTCATCAAATGACCTTGTAATATATCTGGCAACTTTGACAGGAAGTTTGCAGGAAGAGAGAAAGAAAGAGAGAGAAAGAGAGAGAGAAAGAAAGAGAGACAGAAAGAGAGACAGAAAGAGAGAAAGGGAGAGAGAAAGGAAGGAAGAGAGGAAGAGAGGAAGAGAGGAAGAAAGAAAGAAAGAAAGAAAGAAAGAAAGAAAGAAAGAAAGAAAGAAAGAAAGAAAGAAAGAAAAGAAAAGAAAGAAAAGAAAAGAAAAGAAAGAAAGAAAGAAAGAAAGAAAGAAAGAAAGAAAGAAAGAAAGAAAGATCCAGTGAAGTTTATGAGTGTTTTTACAAATTGTTATTCTCCCTCCTCCACATCTCTGGCATAGCAGGTAAAGCATTGTGCAGCTGGTATCTTGACTTACCATTCGCTCTCAGGCTCTGCAGGGAGTGTCAGACCATCAGCACTCATGTTCAGAGCAAAGCTGTGAAAACAAACCACAGCAGATTGGTTGGGCTGATGACCAGGTTATTTAGAGCTAACCACTTTGTGTGCCCTTACTTCTCAACCAAACAATTACCCTTTTCCATCCTTTTATTTGTGCATGTACTTATCAAGAGAAACAGTGTTTGCAAGGGGACATTTTATTAAATAGGGTGATTCATTTAAGATGTGTTTCTTTGACTCTAGAACGCCAATATATTTTGCTCTTTAATTAAGAAGGTAAACAACACAAAAGACAAATATCAAAATGCTAGTTATCTGAACTACTTGATTGTCTGAAAGAGAAATTAAAGGCAGCTGGAGAAATGTTGGAGCCCGATTCTGTCATTTTGAACAATTGTTCTTATACTAAGAGCTTGGTTGTTTACCTTAAGGTCACTCACAAAGTGAGTGCCGTTTTGTGAAAAGTAGTGTTGTTGCATAGCCTTTAAATTAAAATATAAAAAAGATTAGGTAGATACTTCAAAGCTGAACATTTATCTCTTCACTTATTTTTTCTCACCTTCCAGAAATGTTTAAAAATTATTTGTCCACTTCATTTATCCCCTTTTTATAACTTACTATGTTGATGGTTAGAAGTAATGGCAGATGAATGAAGTGGAACAGTCATTTCTAAGGTGAAATCACAGGGAAATAAAGAAGAATCATTACACAGCTTTTTTATTAAAGGTACCAGAGATCATGTTCCCTTAAAAGAAAACACTACACAATGTGGTTTGAAAATCACTTAATTTTTTTTTGACATTTTAGAACTACAGCACATTCTAAAGGGTTGTTATTTATTCTTAAGTATTGAGACTTAGCATCAACTATTTATTTAGTGCAGCAGTAGAAAATATTGAGCCTGTGCTGGCTTTGTTGTTGTGAATGAGTAGATGCTGTCAAGTTACTAATGCTTCAAGAAATTCACTGAGTTACTTATTCTGCTTTTGTTGTTTTAAGGCTTATGTTCTTTACGTTTTTTCCTCTGGGGTTTCTGTTGAATTGTATACGGACAGTACTTGTTCATAACTATCCATGCAAAGCCTTGGTTTATAATATTATCAATTGCTCTCATAAACATTGTGATTTGCTATTACCACACAGATATATTCTCCAATGTTAATATTTGTGGCAAGCCTTACCCAAGATTAATAATTTTCATCTTGTCCAAGTGATTGTTTTCAAAATGACTTGAAAAATGGAGGAGAAAATAAAATCCTATCAAACACATATCTCAAACTTTGGACAAGATGATAGGTTTGTCTTCTCTGTGGAGAAAAACTGGCAAATGACCCACAAAAGATGTGTACCAGGACTAGAGATCCCATTTTATCTTTTTCCTATTTTGAAGACTTAATTTTAATCTTTTGAACAGAGTATAAAAACAGGAAGGAGAGATTACCACAAGAAGATAGGTGTTAAAGAGATGTATTGAAATCCATTCCTAAGCTGCATAAACATCACTGTGGTTAATTCTTCCATTTTTAGACATTCTTTACTCAAGTTATTTTTACTTATCAAGTTCACACTTCATACCTTTAAAGAAAGGTTGAATAAAAGACTCTTGCTCAAGGCTATCTTAATGAACCTGAGATGCAGAGTCTAATTTTGAAAGGTAGGTACTTTGACAGCAATTTCAAAGCCAATCCCTTACACACAGTTTTAGCTCAAAGCAAATGCTCCAGGAATAACTTGTTTATTGTTTATATAAAAGCTTACTTCAAACTATTACTCCTGGGGTGGAGAGCAGCTGGAGTAGGCAGAGCACACATTTGTTTTCTTTCTTTTCAATAAGATTATCTCAAAGACACTTCTCCCCTTCTCCTCCTTTGCCCTTTACCTGTAAAACACAACTAAGCACAGCTGTTTGGGAGCAGGAAAGGTGACAGCTCATCTTTATGCAAATCTGTACCTTTTCATTACACTAATTAACTTAAATCAGTGGTAAACTCATGTAGACACTCTTAGCTAGCTTTGAACCATCTGATTTGCAAGCATCTTTACCAAACTGAAACAAGTGTGTCTGTGCAACTTCTTACTCCTCTTAAAGAAGAAGATCTAAAACCATTAGCAAATCTGGAGCATTTTAACTCTCAAACAGAACCAGCACATGCCATTTTCTCAGTGTGTTAATTTATCACACACTAAAAATCTGCCAAATGAATGGGGGAATGTCTGTTATTACTTCTGGGGTCTTCTGGAGCAGAACTATCTCACATCACCCAAATCCCAGTGTGGAAAGACTGTGAAGTCTATGTCTTTTAAATGGTAAATTTGCTGAATATTATATTATATTATTTATATTATTTATATTATTTATATTATATTATATTATATTATATTATATTATATTATATTATATTATATCTTGAATTTAACTTTACCATAAGTAAAATTCATGATGTTTCTCAGGCTCTATGATTAGAAATTATATTCCTAGATGGTTTTAGACACTCTTTCCTTCTCCCCAACTCTACTGGAGCCGTATGTATGTATCACAAATGCAGCAACTCTATCAAAGGTAAATGAATGCTCTAAATATTCTGGATGGTGTCTGGGCACCAGCACACTACTAGCTGAAGAAATAATGCCTCCCAACACAATAGGGACTTATCTCTTTCCCTACAGATGGCCTAAAAGGAGGAATATTATGGAGGTGAAAAAGACATTTCCCTCTGTCAACTTCTCATTATGGGCTGTGTGGAAGCAAATTTGTTTGTTGGGAAACACAGAGGGACATTCAGTCTATGGCTCATGCACCCCAGCCAGCCATGCCTCCTGGTTCTTCATGAGCAGGCAATGGTACAGGAAATACTGTTTTTGGCTGCCATCTTTTCAGGAGCCTAATGGTATCTCCTCCATCATTTTAGATGGAGACTTTTTATGATGTAAGCTCACAGCCTGTTTTCTTCCTCTACATTAGGGTAGAGTTTTCAGGAAGCCTTCACGTTAGAGCACTAGGACTTTAATGACTTTTTATTTGAGGAATGTTTTGCTTTCTCTGATGCTCAGACTGATTGTCTCATTAAGGAGACAATGGACTGGGTGATTGCCTTATGCTCTCTCATAAGAACAGGAGATTTCATTTTCCAGCTGAGCATGTTTTTTACTCCTGCTCAAGAGGCAGTCTTACATGTTAGGTCTCTACATAGCCTCTCTTGTGTGAAACATGAGAAAATTATCAAATCCCTGTGACACACTGCCTTGGAAGAGGCAACTTCTAAGTTGTGAAGACAGGGAGAGATGCTGAATTTCTGCCTACTTATTATGAGAGGCATAATAGATGTGTAACATCTGATTATTTTGTGCCAAGATCCCACTAAATCTTGAATGGAACTTTTCTCCTCAAGTGACTTTGCACATGAGCAGTGTCTTACAGTGCTGAAGCCTTTCTGACATCTGTGTCTTATGGGGCTCTTGTATTTATACCAAAGAATGACTGAGATGACTATGTGCACAAGCCAACTCAAAGGTCTATGAAACACACTCTCTGGAAACACTTTTGATATGTTCAAACTCAGGGAAAAAATGTGTGAATTGTACCAAATTATTTGGGACAATTGCTGAACTGTTTTTTCAATTTGTGGCAGAAGAAGCTGGAGCAGGGGGATCAAGAAAGCTGGATGGCATGGACTAAGGACATCAATATAAGTGAAATAAAGGGCACATAAAAGAGAGATGAAACAAATATAGTTCTGAGAGAGGATTGGAGGGAAAAAATAAACACGTGTCCTGACTGCAGTCACTTCACTATCTCACAGGTGGCAGATATTTGTGACTGAGGAGCCATGTTGTCAGAGCATCATGAGGTACATCCCAGGAGGTAAATGTGGGTAAATATAATAGAGCTCAGAACATTCTGAAAGAAACCTAAAATAAAACAGAACAGGCAAGACTTTCTGAAACCTCAACATTTGTAAAGGGCCTGTAAGTACTTCTACAGGGTAATGGCAATGGTAGGAGCCTTGCTTGGAAAGGACTAGGGCTGTCCTCCCAATTCCTATCTGGAAAATGTTCATGTGTTAAACTTGGAAAGACATTTTGCAGGTAAGGTAGTGTACATCTGCCTTTCTGAGGCAGAGCTGTGCCTTGGGAAGCAAAAATGTGTCTGTATGTGCACATTTGTGTCAAGCTGGCTAGAGTCATTATAGCTCTGTGATGCCTATCTCTAAACACCTCCTCTGGATTGTGTCAAATACTAATGAAAAAAGATAAAATAGTCGGCCTGAGAAACACATGTGAGACTGCTTGCCGTTTTGACTGAATTTTGGTGATGGTTTTTAGGATGTGTGTAGAAAATAGATGAGTACAACAGAAAGAATAAAGTTCGTGAAAATTGCCATTCAAACCAGACCAACATTCAACTTTGACATAGGAGACATGCAATTCTGCTGTAATGAGGGCATTAAGTCAATAAGGAGTGCATTCTTTCAAAGTCAGAGGACTACAACACAAACTTGTTTAGAATTACCGTTAAATTGTGGTACACTTCACAAAGAAATAGATGTGAACATTTCAGAAAGTGGTCATCAAGCACCTTGTTGTTTGCCAAGAAAAATAGGCAATTATGAACATTATGTCCAACTATGCATCATATCGGCTCCAATCAAAACCATTTAAATCCAGTCAAGCATTGCTTTCACACATAAAACCCTACCCAATGCTTGATTATACCTCAGCATACCAGGTATGCAGCCTAGGATGCTGGCCAATAACAATATTCCATTGTCTAGGAATTTTAATCCATGCATCTCTATTTATAAATGTAATAAATTTGATTGCAAAAGATTGCAATTTTCAAACCCTTGCTGTTTTCGCTTTTCTGTCCCAATCTGTTAAAGACTCTGTGAAATCAAAAGCAAACAAATAAACAAAGTCTAATAAAAAGGGGCGCTGTCAAGCATTTAAGTGGAAAAACTGGACATAGAAAATGACTTAGCTTTTCTACAGTTCTTTAGCCCTCCCCAGGTGATGCTGCCTCTCAGCAGAGGAAAATTACTATATGGAGAAAATGGTTTAGACTGCACATACCCAGACTGAGGAAAAAATTGCTTCAATATAGATATATTAAAAACAAACAAAAAAAATCCTTACAGGTACTTTTGTGGTCTCACAGAAACAATGAATTCTATTCCTCCTACTGCTCTGCTGAGGTAACTAATTAGCTTTTTTTTCCCCTTACAAAAGCCCTTTATATTGGAGACTTATTCTAAAAATGTGTCACTTGCTGGTATGCAAGCACCAGGTCATCTCAGTAAGTGTCAGTAGCACTGGGAGTCTTAGCATAGCAGAGTGACCCGTGTTTTAACATTATGTCAATTTGACCTGCTGTGAGCTTGCTATTGAATTTACAACACAGACAGACTAATTGAAGTAGGGCTCTCCACATTTACAGGAACTGGAACCGAGTCACTATTAGTAAACCCAGGAATATTCTTCCTGAAACAGCTGCTCAGGGATTCAGCATTTGGGTCTATGCTGCTCAGCCATCCACTGGCTGAGTACTTCCTTTCACCATCTCCATCCTAATTTGCTTTTCTTTTTTCTTTTTCTTTTCTTTTTTTTTTTCTCCCTAGCACAGCTTCCAGTGAGAGACACTTGCCTGGTTTCATAATAAAAATGATGGCTAAAATATCTCTGTCAGAAATCTCTTTCCAAGAGCAATGTGGCTGTCAAACACTCCAGACAAACTATGTGGTTAAATGCTTACCTCTCGAGTACAATGGCCACGGCTTAACCGAAAGTACGATCTTATCACTGGTATTAGAAATGGCACGTACAATCTTAAATAGGAAAATGGAGGGATCAAATAGCTTTGGTTTGTCACTTCATGACCAGACATTCCAGGAATCTTTGAGAGACCCTCACCCTGTGAAAAGACATGTACAGTAGCTGACAAAAAAGTATTTTTTCAGATACTATCAAGGGTGAATCTGCACAGAGGTACATTTCATTTTATAGCAGCCAGCTTTGGAATGTACCTGCCAGAAACAAGAATGCTTCCTTCATTTAGCCTGATTTATCATTACAAGAACTAACAGAGCTCCTTCATAAACTACTGAAGCTCAGTTCTGGCAGAAGTCCAGCAAAGTTGCACAACTTACTTAACACTACAAGGAATATGATGCTTCTATTTACCCTTCAAATAATGCCCACCATTTTCCACAATGTACCAGAATTCATTAATTGATTCTGACAATATAAAGGGACAAAAAATATTTCTTTTTTTCCCAGAATATTTTGAAAGCCACCCATGACACCAAAAGTTCAGGTAGGTACCTTAGATACATTATAGACCCTAAACTGAATTTCTTGGAAGGGGTGGTAGGTACCTAAATAACTTTGCAGTGTGCTGGCAGTAGACATCTGGGCTCTTAGGCAGAGATTTAGGCATGAGCCACTCCTTCCCCACGCCCACCTGCTGGATGACTTACATCTCCACCTAATTTAGGTGACTGCTATCTTTTTCCCCCTTAGGGCACAGGAGAATTTCCCTGGCATTTTGCCTTGTGTAGCTCTGCCTTTAAACAGCTGTGGTCTAGCCACTTTCACTCTGGGTGCAGGGTAAATGGGTATCAAATTGGGACCAGGGTTAAATAGACACTGCTGACCACCTTTCATGTGCTTTTTCGTATATTGTGCATGTGTGCAAGGGGAATGTTCATGTTGTGCAAACAGTGATAAATGTAATCTCTGACTCAGTGCTCCATGACTTTCTTGCACTTAGCCATGGTTCACTCTCCGTGCTTGACTCTAGCAACCTCACTATTTTTCTCCTTATCTTTACTCAGTAACTGAGAGTTTGCATCCAGAAAGATATTAAGGTAGCTAAAATTTAAAGTTGTCGAAATTCTTTGGATTTTAACAGGAATTAAGAGATGGATATTTGTCTATATTTGTAGATCTGGGTGTTGGTGAATGTTTAACAGTCATCTTAATTTGTGAGAAAAAGAAAATATTTATGAGAGTAGTTTTTTGGCCAATGTGAGAAACTGCTACAAGTGCTGTGAAAATCCTAACATTAATACACAGGCATTAATCTGACTTCACTTTTCAGTGTTGATATCTATTCATAAATATATTAAATGATCAGCAAATCAAACTCTGAATATTATTTTAGTTCAGAGCACAAACTAAGCACAACGTGAAAAATGAACCTTGAGTGCTTTTTACTTGAACTTTGTATGTAACCATATTAAGATGCTGAATATTTCAAAGGCTGATAGTATTTATAGCTTTTGACTTTTAACCATATTATATCCTTTGCCTTATTTCTTGTCCTCAGCAAATGTCAAGTGAGTGTTGTATGGAACTGAGAGAGACCAATCTCAAGAGAACATCCGCCTTCAATAAGTGGAACTCCAGATTACACAAAGCTGCAGGCATAAAAGCAGCTGCAAAAGCAAGTTCACTCTGAAAATGAAACAATTTTCTCTAGAAAAAAGAACATGAAAGTTAAAGTAAGGACTTAACTGAAATCCTTGTGCTTTTAGAAAATGTACTTTATATCTAACTGTATTTGCAATCAAATTAAATCTGTGATGCGGGTTGCAGTTTTAAAATTTTCTATTTCTTTTTCCTGGAGTTGGCATATTTATATTAAAAAGCCAGTCTAAATATGCACTCTGCTCCTGAGAATTATGGTCTACCAAATAAGCTTGAATTTCTGAGAAGTATGATCCACCAAAGCTTGAATTTCTTTGTACATTCAAGTCATTCTTTTAAGAATGGCATATAAATGCTCTAAGCAGGATGCTTTTTCAGAGATGTAACTCAAATCCAAGGGGCTGAAGTATCTGACTTATAGTAAAAGAGCCCAGAACCAAGTCTTGCTTTGTAATGCATGTACAGAGTGCAGAGTGCAGGTGATGACTTGAGGTGTGAAAGCTTGTATTATATAACCTGCACCCACACATTCTGAAAACTCTGCCAGGTTTGTCGTAAAGGTTAGCTAAACTTGTGAACCTTTCAAATAAACTTATGGCTAATTTTGAGTGAATATTGACTGATTTATGGTCGCATATACCTAACAAGTCAAGGTTCAGGGTTTTTTCTTACTGTGCTACACTTGGAGATATTTTGGCTTGTTTAAGCTTGGAGTTCAAACCAAGTTTCATGAGAGACAGCCTCCTAGAAACTAAACCCAAGGACACTGATAAAAATCTGAGGATGGAAACTGCCAAGTTTCAGATGGGTTTGGATTCAGCAAAGGCTTCTTTTCATCCCTTTTGCAATACTGCAGTCTCTATTGAGAATAAAAGTGAGGTGTATTTAAGGGAGTTTTGACTGAGGAGAATGATTGAACTTTGAGAAGAGAAAGGCAGAACAAGCAAACAAATCCAGCTTCTCAAGAGGAGATGCAAGATAGCTGCATACCCTCTACATCATGTGGTCAGCTAAAATTTCTTCCTAATTTCCCATGGCACTATTCTCTAGGAAAACTCAAGACACGGTACATCCTTGGAGCCAGGAAATGGAAACATTTCTGTTTAGGAAATGTTTTTAAGACATGCTTATGTCCTGTCTAAGCTTGACTACCACAGCAAACAAAATACAGGTCTACAATCGTAATGTGCAGCAGGCCTAAGCCCACTGGCAGGAGTTGACAAGTTGGGTCTTCTTTTGGTTTTGGTGCAATTCTGTGCTTGCTTTGGGCTTGGCCAAGGCACATAGAGGCAAGCAGAGGGTCTGTATGGCCACACAGATGCACTTGGAGATGCCACATAGTGCTGGTTTTGCTAGCCTTGCATCTTTCATATAAACACATGTTTCTCCTGTGAGAATTGAACCAGGATCTCTGTGAAGTATCTCCCATGCAGAAGCAACAGAAAGGCTGAACCTTCATCACAGGGCAGTACAAAGCAACTTGTGCTGTGTTTCACAGGAAGGGGAGGGAGAAGAGCATCTCTCTTTCTTTTTTTTTTGTACCCGCTCCCCTCCCCATGAAGAATGTATCCCAGCCTCCTGGAATGTATCTTAGCCTCCTGAAAAATGCTCCCAGATTTTGCAGCTTGACATAGGGGTTTTTTGTCTTCCTCTCTGAATTGCCCTCTGGAGGAATCTAGCAGTGTCCCATAATGATATGAGGATCCCAAGGAGACCTGTGTTTCTATCAGAGTATACAGGTAACATGAGAGGTGGTCTCACTATCCTCCATTGCTTAACTGGTTACATAGCTTTGCATAAATGTGTTTCACTACTTAAGTAGATTAAACAGATAATAATGACCTTGAAGTCATGTATGACAGCTTGCAGATTAAATTCCAGCCTTATGTCCTGTACTGTCATCAGTTTATAAAATGCAGAAGTGAGTATATACACAATATGGAGTCTATTGTTTCCAATCATCTGGAGTATGATTTTTGCTGTTCTTTATGATCGCTTTTTATGTCTGTCTTGAAACAGAGTTTTTGTAATTATACTGTTTGCTGCTCTGGAGAAGCCAGTTTGTTTTCCTATTCTCTTTTGAAATTTAATGAATTCCTTCATGAATGGTTAGGAGCTGAACAGAAAAAGCCTGCCAATGGGTCAGATTCTTCTGGCTGTATAAATATATACAGGTTCCCCTTCTCTAAATACAAAAGGGTTTCCTGCAGCAGCATCAAAATATAAAGATAAGAAGCAGCCAGGACATAGCAAAAATAATTACTAATTATTAAATAACTACTGCTACTAAATCAAGTGCTTTATGAAAAAAATAAGCTGACTTTATGACAATCTATTCTCAGTAACTGTGGAAGTACAGATAAAAGAAAAATTTGAACTAGATAATTTATTAAGAGAGTTATAAAAAGAGCTAACAGATAGTTAAATGCTGACATTATCTTTCACAGGATGAACAAATGTCAGCTATACAACGAAATGAAAACCAGCTATGTTTCAACCTAAGTTTAAATATTTGGAAATGAACACCTTCATTATTTTCTTAATGTGCTTTGTTAATTAAGTCAGTGAAACGTGTGCTCCGAAGTCCCTCAGGCGTTACTGAAAGTGTCCCCCTACGTCAAGCTGACAAACTTTATTTATGTGATTCAAAAAACATACCAAATCTCACCCCATGCTTCCAAGAACTCTGCTAGTTATTTAAGGGTACAAAACTAAATAATGATCTCAAGGACTCATGATATGTAGTATATATTTCAGCTCTCTAGACCATTCTTCTTTCTGTCCATCTCAAATGTCTGTCTAAACAAGGAGCTCTGCAGTGCCACCTCAAAATCATCACATCTGAGGTACTCAGCCAGAGGCCTGGAAAGCACACTACTGTAGAGACAGCAGGGTGAGTGGCAGCAGGCTGTCGTGGGAGATGCGGGGCTCTGTGGCAAGGGTGAGATGGGACAGGCATCACACTTTTGGGTGAAAGGCTGAGGAAGTGTTAAATAGGGCACGGTGAAGGACTGTGAGATGGATGTGGTACATGATAACACTAGGAAAGTCACAGCAAGAGCCAACCTTGGCAGTATGGAGACGCCTGAAAGTGTGGATATAGATGAGTTTTACCAGCAGGGGAGGTTTTCACTGGGTGTTAACATCCATGCAGCTCAGACTTTTCAAAGAAGGCCAATCCAAATGGGAAGCATTTGATTACCATGTCAGGGCCATTGAGGATTTGTAAAACTTTGCTCATTTGCAAGCCTCTACACTGAAAACTCAGTACAGTTTCTGACATGTGAGCAGGATGATGAGTCCACACAGTACTCAGAGGACACAGATAACTCCAAGTCACATTTGAAAATCCCTGAGTTCTTGAATATGGTTGGTTATGTTTTTCATTCTATGATTCTGTATGGTGAAGTCAAAATATTTCAATGGACTGAACTGATCTCTGTCACAGCAACTGACAGAGTGACTTAACAGCTGTTGTCAGAGAGTGTGGATTTGAGATAGAATAATAGAAACACTGAAAAAAACAGCTGAATGTGACATGAGGTGCTCTACACATGGCTTCTTTTTTCTTTATTACAGCAGCCATCCTTACCCTTGCCTGAAAGACCTGAGGAAGGAGGTGGAGAGGAAAGGGTCCACGCTTTGGTCTCTGCATCAGAGACTAAAAACTGCACTGTAGTGGGAGACCACTATACCAATGAATTAGAAGTGCCTGAAAATGTTCCCAGGCTCTGCTGCTGGACTAGAAAACAAACCATGTTCCTTCTAATGAATTCCATCATTCTCTGAAATTAAATGACTGCATGAAAAAGTGCTTGTTGAAAATGGTCCTGGGAATATTTATATTCCCAAGCTGGTTTGGGAAATGTATGCATGCTGGATGGCATTTGTGCCAAAAGTGTGCCAGGAAATGGTTTGACAATTTAGGGAATGCCTATATTAGGAAAAGGCCCAATAAGAACAGATCTATGGCAGAAAACATGTGGTGCTGAGGATCACACCCACACTGGCATTCAAAGTCTTTGTGTTTCAGAGTTTTACTGTTGCCTAGCTCTAGCTTACTTTTGCAGACAGAAGGCCCATTAGCAGTCAAAGTGCACTAGATACCCTCTGAGAGTGAGACTGCTCCTCCAGGTTTATTTTTATCTGAAAGGAATTCATTTTGCACATTCCAAACATGATGTGAACCAAAGTGCAGGAAGTGGGAACTACTGGGAGATTTGCTTTAGTAGTGCATCCTGATCTGAACTAAAATGCTTCCACACATACACCCAGAGGCAACTGCGTCCCACTGTTTAAGAACATTTCCAATCACAGTTTAATTTACCAGTTCACCCAGTTCAACTGCACATAAAAATTGTGTGAGGCTTTGGCATGCTAAGTGGAAATTGGATTTTAAATTTTATTGCTAAAATTGAGTAAATCTCTACTGAATGTCTGAACTGTCATTCTTCAAGTGCCTAGAATAAATTTGGGAAAGTTTGCAAGTGGATGCAAAATCCATGACTGTTATATATAGACCATGTTCGTGAAGTGTTTTAAATGTGTCTTGCTAGTGTATCTGAGAAGAGAAAAGGGGAGGAGGGGGGAGAGAGAGAGAGAGAGAGAGAGGCTGTGAATGTTAAAAGGAAAGGGAAAGGCCTAAAAAGGATTTCTTAGATTACAAAAATCTTCTCAGTAAATTTACAACCAAAATTTCCAGTCCTGACTAAAGCAAGTGATGTTTAGCAGGCTGTATCTGTAGGCCATGAGCTTTAATTACACCACATTATCTTCCACAGTAAGATCTGGACGGCCGTTGCCTTTAGGTTGGAATCCAAACTGATAAGGAGCTTTTTATCACTACAGAGTACATCTTAGTTTGTAAGGAGCAGATAGTCATCTGCTGTACCAACCTGCCTATTCTAGTTGAAGCTGCCCCCAGGGAACAGATACCAGAAACTTTACATTTAGAACACTTAAAAAGAAAGATTACTGGCAAATGCGACGGTGGCATAAGTGGTATTTAAAGAAGAGCTGTGTAATATAGTACCTAAATAATTTTATGGTCCCACTGCTATTTTAGTATTCTGGTAGGAAATCTGAACCACTTGCTCTTGACTTGTACCTTGTCTGTAATGATGTTATGCATAATGCAGCAAAAGGAATTCTTCATTCCTGAGCAGGGGAACAGAAGTGAACAGAAGTGCTTTTTACAACTCATCTCTTATGGATCAAAGCAAACCTCAAGCTTGTCTTATCATGTAAGCGAGGTTAGCGTCCTTGAGCTTTACTGTTACAGTTACACATGCTTAGCCCATAGCTCTTGCTGTGTTTGCATTAACTGAAATTGCATGTCTAAAGATTGCACAGGCTTGATTTCTCCTGGTAGTTAAATGTTCAGTGTGTCTATTAAAATGACATGTTTTCTGAATTTACTGTGAAATATATGCATAAATGATTAAAAATGTATAGATATTTATTTTGGTCTATAATTATCTAAAAAAACCCAAAACCAAATTAATTTCATATATAGTTCATGTGGGGAAAGATTAAAAAATAAAAAGAAAATCCCAATAACTGAAAAATTATTATTTTTGTGTACACTTGTTCAGATTTTATTTTCCCTACTAGTGTTTGTGCTTTCTGTATTTGTAAAACATAGCTTTAAACCAGTATAGATGTGAAAGCTGAAAGCTAGGAAGTAAAACCTTGCTGTGGTCATACAATTAAAGTGAATGAGGTATTTTGTTTCTTACTACACATATTTTCTTTCTGAAGCAGTTTATACCTTCATTGTATACTTAGTATGTGAAGTACAAATTATTTAAGTGATAGAGTAACTGTTCTACAGTGCTAATCAACCACCTAAATGCTGTTTTAAAAACAAACAAACAAAAGGCATTGTAACGTTTGACCTTGATGTCTTTTGGTAGGGGATCTAGTACAGCATGGGTCTGGACAGCATTTCTTGTCTCATTTGGATTTCAAGGTTTTTAGGGCAAAGTATATATTCCATCTGGGTTTTGCATCTTGCTGAGCAGTTTGACAGTTTCTACTAAATCATAATTAGAACAGCAAAAATGGCAATTGATGTCTTTGAGAAAAAATTGTCCCATGAAATGTCCCTGTCAAACAGTCAATACATACTTTCTTAACTGAAGAGATCCATAATAGCCAAGAAACTTCTAATTCCTAGTCATGCATGTACTCCATCCCACCAAATCTATATTGTACTCTTGTAGGAAAACAGTTTAACTGGTTGGGTGGTTATGCTGCTGTTGGCCTTAAAGCTTGCCAGCCTGCAGCTATTTTTTTTTTTTGCTAGTTCAGCACTTCTTCAAAAGAATGCTCATTTTCCAGGAAAAAAAATGCCATAGAAAGGATCCTGAAAATGCACTCTGGGTGTGTTTAGGTATTCAGGTATGCTCTACTTTCATCTGTTGTTTTTTGTAAACCAGAAAGGGATGAGCCAATTTGCATCCCAAAGCCACGTAGTTATGTAAGAAACTCAAGCAGAGTTTCTTACTCTGAAATAATCAGGGTAATTTTATTGCATAAATCAGTAATAAAGGTAATAAATCAGGGTAATTTTATTGCATTAAAATTGTGAATCCAGTTGCCCAAAGATCTCTGAGACTGGAGCTGGTGTTCTTTCTGCTGAATTTGGACCCATGGGCAGAAAGTGTGCAACTGACTACGTAGGGATTTCCCATGACTGGCTTAGTGTGCTGGTGCCAACTTTCTATCAACTTTCAGGCCTCTTCCCCAGTGACAGAGCTCTGGGTTTAGATGTTTAAATTGTGATATTCTCTTCTTCCATGGTACTTAAAAAAGAAACACTGGATGCCTACCTAGGTACTAATGTTAAATGTTTGCCTAGTATTGCCAAAATAATGAGAAAAAGAAAATCTTTACTTCAATGGGAAAAATTATACTGGCAGTAAGGTTTGTTTGTAACAGTAAATCATTTTTTGTCTTACCAGTGTATGCTCTCTTGTTATCTTTTTCTGTAGCTCAAAGGGGCAGAGGTTATTAATGGAAAGTGCAGAGTAAGTTTTAGCTCTCATCTAGATTAAAATGTCACAGATCTCAGTTAATTTTGTCTATGGATAACCTATTTGTTCTTTCGTGTAGTTGACTGTACTGGGGTTTTGAGCCTTTGAGCAAAAATATCTTTCAAGTACCTTCTAAGGCTTATTTTGGTACTCAGCTACTCAGGCTTTCCTTTGAACACTCCTTCTCTCTGTACAAATAGGAATACTCCTTATATGGCTGTGTTCTGGCATCGTTAAAAAACTCTATGAGTTTTTTTGTTGATGGAATACAGCCAAGATTTCACCTTTCAAAAAACTTCCCAAAAAACTCCTCCAAAAACTCCCCAAAAAACTATGCAAACCTGCTTCAGTTTTTTATTTTCTTATTTGTTTTTTAAAAGACTACTGAAGATGTTTGGGCTGGCATAAACATGGGGATGCCACAAACACTGGACTGGTTAAGGAAAATGTCTGGGTTGGCATGAATGAAATATGGTGCATTATTTAGGTCAGGATTCTGCAGACTTCATGGTGTAGAAGTGGTGACAGCAGTAGCAGTCCTTCACATCTATGTACAGGGGCAGGAGAGGGCAAATAACTGTTCACCCAAAGTTCGTGTATACTGCAGTCTGAGAAACTGTGAACTAGATGTTTCACTTAGAGGTTTCTCATTTATGTATTTCTTCAACCTGATCTAAAAGCCTTGGTATGTGTGTGCACAAATATATATATATTTATATAAACAATATTCTCTGAGCTACCCACTAAATATTCAAACAGATTATAAATCCTATGTTAAAAAATAATCTCCTGTTTTAGTAATTTCTCCATAAAATAGTAACACAGAATTCTTGCATGTTGATGCAAAAAATAAATTACAATTGGAGTCTACGTAAGCTTAGATCTTGTTAGTACAAAACGAACATGCTCAACCCTTTCATATATAAAATACTCCAAGATCTATACTAGACATGCACTATTCCAAGTAATTTTCTTTTTAGGGCAAGAAGAAAATGTGTCCTGTAGTTCTGTTTTTAGGTGTCTTAATGTTACTTTTAATAACTTGGATAGATATGTTCAAGAATTATCATTACTTTACAGTACATTGCATCCAAAGGTTTTGGAGTGTGATCAGGTAGAGTTCTCTTAACATTCATGACACCTCTTGTGGTCTTGGATCTGTTTGGCTTTGGCCATAAATTGAATGAACAGTACTGCAGAGAAACATGGAGTTGATTGAATTCAGGGTTTTCCAGTGTTACTGATTATGAACTACAGCAACTCCAGTGATAATTAGGCCCAGAAAAATTAAGATTTTGGTGGCTTCCATAGTGTTTCTCTTCAGGAATTAAAGCTTGCCCTGTTCTGATAAGAGATATCCTTCCCTCATCCTCCCTGCCAAGGATTAATGTCAAATAAGTTATAAGCTTTTATGTCTGTTTATGCATAGGATGAAACTGCTCTCTACGTTACATGATTAATGCTATTAACTTGAGTGTCACTACTGAAGTAGTGGATTTGACTGTATGTATGCACTTTGTGCTGTGTAAGATATATAGGTGCCATCTCTTGTCCTCTGTATTATATTTTGAAAAGCATCTCTTTTTGTCTGAAGATCAGTTATAGTAGGAATCAGATATGCCATCTGCATAGCAGTTGCTATTGTCAGCTTTCTAACTTCAAAAATTGCACCTAATGTAAAGTAACCATAAACTGTGTTTTAAAAGCTAAGGTACACTTGTCTCTGTTATTTTTAAAGAAATTTCCTTTGTGAAAGATACAGGTTGAGAACTTGCTCTCATGTAGGTAAAACATATTCTTGTCACTTATTTCAGTGGGAGAAGTGTTGGATCCATGTTATAATTTGATGACATTATTATGAGGTCCCTCTTGGTGGATCTAGCAGCCACTGAATATATATCCATCAGTTTCAAATGAGCAATCACATTTAATTCAGGTGAAAAATATAGCAGTGGCTGAGGGAATGGGGGTTGTTTAGCCTGGAGAGAAGGAGGCTCAGAGGAGACCTGGTCACTTTTTACAAACACCAGAGAGGAGCTTATAGGCAGGTGGGTGTTGGCTTCTCCCCCCAGGCAGCCAGCAATAGGACAAGAGGAAATGGCCTCAAGCTGCTCCAGGGGAGGTTACGGTTGGATGTCAGGAAGAATTTCTTCACTGTGTACTCAAGCATTGGAATGAACTTCCCGGAGAAGTGGTGGAGTCACCATTCCTGGAGCTGTTCAAGAAGCAGCAGGATGTGGCACTTAGTGCAGTGGTTTAGTTGACATGGTGATGAATTTGATGATCTTGGAGGTCTTCTCAAACCTTACTGATTCAATGACTCTGTATGAGAGAAGGTAAGGGGAAAGTACTACAATAAAGAGTACTATTTTGTCTTATTTTTAAGTGCACCTATTTGCACTTTGAAAATTACTCCATGAAACATGAGTGATTGCTGTGAAGTCATTGAGTGAGACTGGGGTCTGATCATACTGAGTTCCTTAATATAGACCTTATCCAGGGCTTATTCAAGTCTGCTGGAATGTTTTCATGCATCATGAATATAAAGTTGATCTGGCCCTGCATTAGGAATCCTTTATTTCCCCAATTATTGCCAAGGTTTGAAATCTACCACGTACAGAGGGGCAACAGAGTCTAAAAAAGACAAATAGCAAATAAAGCCATGAGATTAGACCTTAAGTGGGAAAACTATGACACAGAGGTCTTTTGTTTCTCCAGCATGTAGAGTGAATTATTGTGAGGATGAACCTTTATCCAATTTGCCCTATCTTCCCAGAGTTTTTCTACAGCTTGATAGCATTATCATTTTATTAATTAAAAAATAGAATACTTTTCCTCCACTGTATCAAGATAAATGCATTTTACCTTTTCTATGGTGGGACTTCTGTACTATAATCCAAATAACAAAAAATATTATGATAATGAACAGAATGTTGGAGTGGATTCTTATATGGAAACCAATTTGTACCTTAAAAACATTTCTTTAGTTTTCTGCTTTACTGCTACAAGACATTATGACTATTTGTAGTCCCCTCAATAAAAAGTGTCTTCTTTTCTTTGAAGGAAAAACATGACTCACAAATGCACTTAAAAACCAGCTATCATATTAAATGAGATCTTACACAATGAAAGTTGGTTTCAAGCTGTCCCATGACTCAAGTAATTATTATTTCTCCAAATATTTAAACTTGATTGTTATGCTTACCACAAGGTGCCTTCTTGCACAATCTGACATTTAGCATGTTTTAGTCTCAAGTAAATATTTTTAGTTATGAAGAAGGTAAAAATCAAGACAAAGACTCATAAAAAAAATTTGGAATAGCAAAACTAGTTTTAAACCAGCTCTTGTCCCTCCTCTGCTTCAATCCACTAGCAACTCAACTTTTGCACTATTCAGGGAGCTTTCTTTTGTGAGTAGCTTAGGTTTGTAAATTAGCATGAGAATACTCCTTCCTTGCATAATGTCAAAATCACTTTCTAAGGAATCCCAATCTTTTTATACCTTTCTAAATTACCAAAAAGTGCACAAATAGTGACGTTCTTTGGTGTGAACTTATCTTTTGGGACACTTTCAGAACAAAAAATGTAAAGAAAATATTTTTGATTTTGTTTTCTTAAAAATTTCTGTTAATGTTGGCACAAAAGCAAAGGTGATTTCATTGATAAAACTCCAATATCATCAGACTATTTAGTGAAAATAGTGATAGTGTTGTTTGCATTGTTAAAATGTTTAATATTCAGCTGCAAATCCCATAGAATGAAGCACCTTTTTCTCTGGAGGGAAAATGAATGCTTTGTAAGTTTTCCCTTCTGCAAGATGTTTTATCTTCACTAATAGAGTGGTGAAAAAGCTGAACTTTATACAGAGTGCTTATGCTGTTAAAGCAAAAATTGAGTTTTTATTGTCTTACTAAGGAAACAACTGCTTCCATCTAGGGGGAAGAAAATTAGATTTTCTAATAAGGAAGGACTCATCCAATTGCTTACAAATAAAAACTGAATATTTTAGTGAAACGAGAGACCTCAGAAAATACGGATATTTAGAATGACTGCTGTAGTAAAATAAGTAAGTCCATCTGCTTCCTGATCCACGGGGTCTGAACTTGGATTCAGTCTCCTCACTGCAGAATTAAGTGAGATTAAAGATATGCTTATATACTTGGTATGAATTAAATTAACCTAAATTTATGGGGGTTAGCAGTACACCTAAAGACCCTGTATATCATAAATTAATACATGAGTGCTACATGGCTCTGACCTTTCCTCAGAAAAATCGCCACAGGGGTCGCATTGCTCTCCTTGCTTTACAGTGGATAGACAGGCCAGAGCAGAGGAGAGACACACTGAGACCTTCTCCCCATGCTGGGTGGTGATTTCTACAGAAAAGCCGTGACAAGGGCCCTCTTCAGGGAGCCTCACATCAGCAGTGAATATCCATATCCATCAGTTTTCTTGTGATGGGCAGCACACAGAGGGATGGCTCCTCTGCCGCCCAGTCTGTGGCTGCTGTGCCACACCATGCCTGGGCTCGCTCTCCTGGCTGGGGCAAGAGCACAAAGTCACCAACTCATTCCTCCCAAAGCCCTCCCAGAGGACCTATAGGTATGAAATGAATTACCATTAGGATGGTAATCTAATTTACCCTTTTCTTGCCATACTCTTACACCTTCTATTTTTTTTTTAACTGATATTAGTTTCTTTCCATTGCTCTTTCCTTTGTTCACCTTCCTTTATGTGCACAGTCTTCCTCTTCCCCTTTCCTTATTAGTCATCAACCTTTTCACTTCTTCATCTTTCTCTTCTGGCTTTCACAACATTATTTTCTAGACCTTATTCTTTCTTTTCTCTTTCTTTGTAATTTCCTTTAAATGCTTTTTCTTAAACCATATAAATGTTTTACAGCTAAAATATCATCTAGAATTTTAGCTTCTATTTCTAATATGTATTTTTTAACTGGTTTTGTTCAATTTCCCTTATGCTTCGCATAAATAAATTGTATTCTGAAAAGCCCTTATGATTAGTTTGGGGTTGAAGTACATTCTTAAATGAAAAAAGGGATTAAATGCATCCAATAACACCCAAAGAAAAGAAAGGTAAGTTGGGAGGGGTGAAACCAGTTGTGCTGACTGGATGTCTGAGAAGCTCTGCTCTCCCCTAAAGCAGACATTAGCACTGTCTGTGAAGATTACAGCTACCCACCCCTGTTAGCAATGTCCTTCCCTATAGGAAGCACTCAAAGTGAAACAGAGTATCTGAACTTTGAATGCAGACTGCAGAGAAGCATAAACAGGCAATCAAATCCAGCTATAAAAACATCTATATGTAATACATTTGAACCCTAGCATATTGGATGCTTTTTATTACAGTTATTAAGACGAGTCTGTGAGATCTGAAAAATAGCCTTATCCTAAAGGGAGAAGAAAATGACACTCTTTATTTGAAACCATTACTTACTGTACCACTTTGGGAGGGTTAACTGCATTGTCTAACATGCATCATCTTGGCATGATAATTTTTCACAGGGGAATTCAGTTATGTAATTCACTATTTTCAATACTGACTGGAGTTACATGCTCTATAGAGGGGATCACAATACGGACTTTTGTGTATACTTAGCAATAAACATATGGAATAAATTACCAGGGAAAAGCAATCTGAAATAAAAGATACAAATGGGTCAAGCTTGTTTCCTGGTAGGAACAAGCAGAGACTTGTAATCCAACAGCAGAAAGTCTGGGGCTAAAAGACTCTGAAAAGGGGCAGGTAAGAGCAAGTGGTCCTTTCTTAATTTTGTAACTATATTAATTAAAAGCTCTCATGTGTGCCTTTCATATTAAACACCAAATTTGTGGGCATAATCACTTAGCTGCACTTCCATATGTCATCTTCAAATTCCTTAACCTCAGAGTTCTGAGTCTACAATCATTTCCCAATTAATCACTGCAAATTGCTGACAGTTTTTAACAGCCAGTGTGATGAAACAGGAATGAATCTATATGTTCATTTCCAAGGGACAGGTTTCAAAACCTCTTTACTTTTAGCAGATGAAGGCAATAAAGATGGTGTGACAACTTGCTAAGACATCATTTCTGCACTGTTACTAAAATGCTAACTTGTGGCCAGAAAGTATCACAGCTGCTTACAGGGAATGTTGAGAGCTCTCATGACTTACGACGAAAAGACACAAAATAAGAAGCAGGCCTTGCTGTTCTGTGGGAGGAAGATGATTGACTGGGTTTAAGGAAGTGTCTTAGGTAAAATTTAGTAGGAAGTGCTGGGGGAAGGAGGCTAGTGTTGCTTGAAGAAAAGATCAGAAATTTGGTAAATCTATTTGTGATTAAAAGACTCAAGAGATTTGTTACCTCCTAATAAATCTGGGAAGAAAAATTGTTGTGGCGCAAAGTTTTCCACAATTAACAGGAGAAAGAGAAACTGAGTTGAATAGAGCCATGTGTAGAGTAATCACATCCACCCATCCATAATTTTTATGCTGTTCTGCAGTTTAGATGGAATTTGCATGTTGTGTAAGCTTCGATTTAGCTCTTTCCATACGCTTGATTTTCATCTACTGCCTGTGCTTCTGGCAGACTTTAACATGTGGTGTTAAGAAACGTGGTAAAGATTATGTGATTAAAATAGTGTAATACTTGGTGAGGCATTCTTGCCAGCACAGGTAAGAGTAGTATTACAGTGAGGGCTCTTCTTGGTATCGGACAATGGAAGAGACTGAGATTGTCCTTCTGAAAGAGGAACAAACCAATAAAAGAATAGGTTTGATACTTCTCCCTCAAGTCCTAAGCAATCAGATCTCACTGACTTCATCATACTTGCTGAGGGAAAGTACTTCCTACGAAAGGAAAAAGGGTTTTTGGTGGTTCTGTCAATAATGTAAATTATTTCTCCTCACTTTTAATTAAGGTGAGTAAAGAATGTGATGTCTAGTATACCTAAATTTACAAATTATTGATATCCAAAACCTATAAGAAAATATTTAATAGTGATAGGATTATAAAATTACAACTGTAAATTGTAATTATTACACAGCATATTATTTTGGATTCCACTTGTGATTAGTATTCTTCATTTTTTTAACTATATAAAAAATGCCACAGATTCCTATGGGAAATCACATTCTAAAATATGGGGAAATTTAACTTTTTTGATGTTTAAAGTGAGACTTTTTTAAGGCTGTTCCATGGGCTTTGGAGATGCAAGGAGACCTAGCATTCAAATCCTGTAACAGGGACTGAAAATGTCAGCCTAACGGCAGTGTTAGAAGACAAATAGGTCAAATTCCTTCTTTAAGGAAATTCAATAGAATATTGCTATGTTTCATTAGCAGAGAGATTGTTTCACTGTATGACAGATGCTATAAAAAAAAAAAAAAAAATCAGCAAAGTTGGTCTCTGCATACAAAATCAGCCAGACCCTCAGCATTTGCTGTTTCTGCTGACTGGCAGCACACCTGTCAAAGAACTTTCTCAGCTAGTGCTATTTACTAAAAAAATGTCTTTCACGGAAATGTCCAATCCCACAAGTTCCTGTGGTTCCTCTCAGCTTTTTTTGGGTATTCATTTTGCTGTCCTTGAGAACTATAAGAAGATGCTGAGCATCTGTATTGCTGGTCCTAATACTTTAGGTACACTTACTGTGTAGTTATCCTTAATGCAAAATAACCTATGGCAAAAAACAAAGAAGGACACAGAAAAGTTCTAAATATTGACAATATTATTACAGACATTTTAGAATCAGATGAACTGGGCCACAAAGCACTAACATACACATCCTATCCTTATCTCTATCTATGTGCCAAATTATCCTTTGTCTATGAGAAAAACAGAATTTTAATAACTGACCTGTTGTTCATCTAGCTATAAAGAAATCATTAATCTATTATGATGCATACATACTGCTCCACCTGGCAGGAAAATATTTGAATTTTATTTTTTGAGAAAGATGGAAGACAGCATGCTGAAAATGAAGAATATCAACTGAGGATGATATAGAAATCTCCAATTTTTTTTTTTTTGAAGGATCATTAAAGGGATCTTTAATGAAACCAGCTAAGTAAAGTGTCACAGAAAGAAATAGACTCATAAAGGACCTTGAGTACATTTTGAGAGAACAATTACATCCTTATGTTTCAAAATGAAGTAAGAATGTCGGGAGGCTAGGCTGAGAATGCTAGGATAATGAGGCTTTATGAGAAAGGCTGTTTTGTCCCAAAGCAAACTTTTCATTTGCTCTGGCCAAGCTAAAGGCTGTAAGAGGTACAACACGTTATTCTATTCTGTGGCAGACAGCCATGGTTATTCAAGGGAGGGTCTCCCTTGCCTTGTTGCTGAAGTGCTTTGTATTCATTTTCTCGAACTCCCGTTGGTCCTATTTGATCTATCTTAGATTAATTCTTTGCTTGTACTTGCAGTTGATACAAAGCTGGGAGATATATCAGAGGGTTGTTAGGCCTGTCAGATGGACCTATAGAGACCAGACACTTGGATCAAAGGAGCCTCATGGAGTCCAACCATAGAAAATGAAGAGTTGTTCCTCTGGGAAGGCATTACCAACCCCGTGTACCAGTATGAACCTGGAATGACAGTCTGGAAAGAAGCTCTGTGGAGAAGAACCTGGGGGTTTTGGTGAACAGGTTGAACAGGAGCCATCAACATGCCCTTCAGCCGACAGTGTTCTGACCTGCATTAGCCAGAGCTCTGCCAGCAGGTTGAAGGAGATGATCCTCCCCCTCTACTCAGCAGTGGTGAGGCCTCAACTGGAGCGCTGTACCCAGTTCTAGACTTCCCTGTACAAGAGTCAAGGAACCACCAGAGAGGGTCCAGCAAAGGGCTATGAAGATGATCAGGAGAGAGGAGCATCTCTGTTATGAGGAAAGGGTGAGTGACCTGGGCCTGTTTAGCCTCAAGAAGAGATAACTGTCAGAGAGTCTCATCAATGTACGTCACTATCTGAAGGGAGGGTGTCAAGAGGAGTGGGTCAGACTCTTTGCAGGGTGCCCAGTGACAGGACAAGAGGTAATGGGCACAAACTACAACACTGAGCTATGAAAAACATGCTGTCAGGTGACAGAGCTCTGGAACAGGCTGCACTGGGAACCTGTGGAGTCTTCTACTCTGCTGATATTCAAAATCCACCCAGACGTGATTTTGTGCAACCTGCTCAAGGTAAAGCTGCTTTAGCAGGGGGAGTTGGACTGGGTAATTTCCAGAAGTCTCTTCCAACCCCATTGTCATTCTATGATTCTGCTACCTTGTGATCTCTTCTGTGAAGAAGGCTGGGAGTGTTCAGCCTGGAAAGCAGAAGGCTTGGAGAAATGTCATCAATGTATATAAATACCTGATGGAGAGGGTGAAGAAGAAGACAGTCAGACTCTTCCTAGTGGGCCCAAGTACAGGAGGCAATAGACACAACACTGAAACACACAAAAAAATTCTGGACCATAAAGACAGACTTCTTTTACTATGAGGTTGGCTGAACATAACAAAAAGTTTTCCCAGATATATTGCAGAATTTTTGTTATTAGAGATACTGCAAACCTGTGTGGACACAGCCCTGGGAAAACTGTTCTAGAGTACCTTGCTTGAGCAGGGTCATTGGACTTGATGATCTTGAGAGTTTCCTTCCAGCATCATCCATTCTGTGATTCTGGTACTTGTAAAATTATTCTTAGCTTAGTGCTATGTTTAGGTAATACAGAATTAAAGCAATTCAAGAAAAAAATGTTTAGACTCCGTATGGATAACTTAAATTTAGAATTTAAATAGAGGTGATATATGTTTTTTCTTTTCATATGGTAGGCGAAAAGAGTTACCTTTAGCACGGAATTGAGCTGTGGATTTCCCATGCACAATAAGAAACTGTGCTGTATTAATTTAAAAATTTCAAAATGAAAATTTTATGGATTTTATTATGTATCAAAAGAACTGATAGCAGTATTTTTGTTAGAGTATCAGAGGAATATTTTATATCAGTAACTGAACAATTTTCAAAGTGACAGCAGACAAATCAAGCTTAGTTGTGTCAATCATTTTTGAGATCAGCTGAAAAAATTCCTCAGTTTCTAAAATCCAACACTGAGGACAAAAAAAAAAGATGTTGTACCAATTTTATGTTAGATTTATCAGCATAATTATGTCTTTAAGAAACAGGACTAATATATTCCTTGGACTAGCTTATAAGAAATGAGTAGGAGCATCGGGATACGTGACAAGCCATTGGAATCCGATAATGTACTGAGGCTGCCACTTCATAGTGCAAATTGGTCAACCTGGGAAATAGAGAAGTAGACCAATTCTTTAAAAATACAAATTATTTGGAGTAAAGTAAAATGCATGAATAATCTAAGAAGCTGAAATCTCGTAGAATCTCTGGGGCACAACTAGAGAGGTTGAAAGTCATTAATTTCCTACCTACAAATGAAAGGTGCAGCAGAAAGAGTTCACAGGTTGATGCACTTGTGGCTCAGGAGCCCTCATGTAATCTCAGACACAAAGCTGGCTCCCAATTCCCCAGAAAAAGTATATGTGTTTTAAAAAAATTTCAAGTAATACCCCCCTGACCCCCCACCCCCACCGCCCCACACACACCTTTTTAAGCTTGAAATCTTTAATTGTAAGACAGGAAAAAATACTTGGTAAGCCCCAGGATTTTATTGTGAGCTAAATGGACATGGTGTGTGGATTAACTCTATGAGCAAACAGCTGTCTGGCAAATAAACTGAAACAGTACGATTAAAAAATAGCATGTTGGTTCAGAAGCTATGTATGATAGCTCAAAAAAGGTGTCAGACTTTCAAGAGAAGGCATGAAGAATAATTTAAGTTATTTACTAAGGATAGGGATATTCTCAATAAACTACAGAACAGAGCTTAAAGAGCCCCACTTGTACACGAGTCTCACCAATAAAGCACTCCATTCACCTGAGGACAGAGGTTAAGGAGAGTCACTTGCAAGGTTCAATGAAGGTAAGAGCAAGTATGCACACTTGCTAGACCCTTTCCATACAGAGGGACCCCACAGAACTAAATAACTTTATTCCCATGATTTCAATTGGGAAAATGCTGGAAAAGGTATTTAATGTAACCATTCACTAAGCTTGCTTGTTCAGAGAGTTTTGGCATGTATCTTTAGAAAAACTAAGTTTGCATCTTTTCCTGTTCAACTCTTGCTTAAAGAGATGCTATTTTCTAGACTATTTGTTTATGCTTTGCTCCTGAGGTGCATCACTATAATGTGTTGTAAGAAAGTTTGATGTCACAACAGCTATTATATCTGATAGAACTGTACACCATGGGAAAACAGTTCAAGGTGTAACAAGAAAGAACCTTAGAAATATTCAGAGCGTCGGCTAAGGCTATAGAAATAGCAATTTAAAAATCTATTTAATATAAAAATATCCCTGGTAAAGTTAGCAGAGCAAAGACTATAGGCAGGTCACTATAGGAGGGAGCTCTCAAAGATGCTTGTTCTTAAATACAGGAGTCGCAAGCAAAGTTTTCTTTGGAGCAGTGAACTGTGGAGGGTGACATGCCCAATTTGGCTACTAGCAATTTGAGAGTGCTCTGATACAGAAGTACCTAATAGATACACCTCAGGATATTAATAAAGAACATAAGGAACTAAAGGCATAATTTCTGAAACAGGTGGAAAGCAAATTAAAAAATTGTCTACAGGTTTATGTAATAAGAGGCCTGATAGAGCTCTTAGAGAAAATCTTTTTCAAAAAGAATAAAACAAGTAAATTCTTCTGCATAATGAGCTATCACTAAATTGTTTGTCAATATGCTCAAATAAAGAAAGAAGCTGAGGTCTTAGTCTGCTGAAATGAAAGATTTCATGTCTTTTTAATGGAAATTCAGTGTAAGCGAACAGAACCCAATTACCGGAATTGTCAGATAAATAACAGAGTAAGGTTGTAGAGATTTATTTGTTTTTTAGGCACATATGTATGATTTTCAACTTGAATACTAATCAGGAAGAGAAGCTGTTTTGTAAATGCATGCTCCAGATATTTTTGTGTAAGAGGACAGCTGAGACAGATTATATATATGTCAATCTTTTATAACAGTAAATCTGTTTTGTCTTCCATGAAATATAGAAGAGTATTACTAGAAATAAGCAAGGGATGAGACATATTAAAACAACTATTGAAATCACAGGGTATGGAGAGCAGAACATTTGTAGACTCTCTTGATTGAAAAACTAATATCTGATTAAGAAATGAATTTTTAGGGAGCTAACTGGGAGTGATTCCTAAAATACTCATGTAAAGGAAGCATTACTTTTATTTATTTATTTTTTTTTAATTTCCTTAATATATATTGAGTTGATAATTAAAGTTTTAAAGTGAAGAAGCAAGGATGCTCTACATCTCCACAGTATGATGCCTAGGCTAATAGAGTGCGGGGTTTTAAACTTTGTTAAAGCTTTGAGGCTGATGGACTGAGCTTCGGCCAGTGGTCAGTATGTCTTAGAGCCAGCTGGAACTGACTTTATCCAACACAGGGGTCAGTGTTGGATATTCCTGGTGTCATCTCACAGAAGCCACCCCTGCAGCCCCCCTGCAAACCTTGCCAGCAGCACTTAATACACGATTCTTTCTACATCTCACAATTCTTTAGAAATCTCAATTAGATGTCAGTTCTGGGGCTTATTTAGAGAAGAGAAAAATCTAGACCAAGGCAAGTGGACATAAACTGATGGTCCAGCAAAATATGTTCCCAGATCAATATTGACTTCTGCAATTAGCCAAAAGAAGTATCCAGGCTCCTAAATAATATCTTGCTTCTCCAAACCAACCTTATGTGAGATTTGCATCACTAAAGAAGATATCAGTGCAGGATAATTAATCTCTGGTAGTGATATGTCATACCTAGCACAGCAATATCTAACAGAGAAGTACTCTTTAGTGATTGTGAAGCAGAAAGATCCCGGAGAAATATGAGCAAAGCTTGCTGTTTCTGCTGCTGCAAACATGTTTGAATTTGCAATCACTCCTCTGCAGTCAAAATAATAATGGACTTGAAGAAGAAGCCAGACTTGGAAGATATTTCTTGTATTATAGGACCAATACAAAGAAACCTGGACTGTGTAATCTGTTGATATTTTGTGTATGATAAAAGTGAAACCAAGTGGACCCTTTGGAGGAATACCTTTAACCTACAAGTTCCTCTCAGCAGAAATTTTAATTTATGTTTCTGTACTGCTTAGTAAGGCTAGACACTGACTGTGAGATCACCTCTTCAGGTTAGAGCATGGTACTAGGGACACCTTAGTAGCATGTTCAATCCCCACGTGGGCCTTCCACTTAAGAGTTGGACATGATGATCCTTGTGGGTCCCTTCCATCTCAGAATATTCCGTGATCTGGGACTGGTCTCTGCTTAGTGCCTCTGTAGTTTTCAGTCATTTGAGTACTTACAAATGACACAAAGACAAGCTTCATAATTTTCACTTAATGTATTAGATCATTAATCTGATCACAAAGAGTAATGAAAAATGTCAAATGGCACCTTCTTTTTAGAAAAGATAGTAGCTTAACAAAATTCTGTAGAACACAAATGCATCATCTCCTAGAGAGGGAACTTTTATTTCTCATAATTATGTCACTAGTAAAGAAGATATTTTTATTTGTTATACATTCTTATGTGCAACTAAAACAACATTGCTTGCTTGAATTTTTAAATAATCAATGTATTCAGGAAAGGAATATTTAAGACAGCAATCAAAAATACGATAGGTGTCTTGAAGAAGTTTCTGTAGTCTTTGAATCACATGTTTGACTTGTACCAAGCCATAATTTTTGCCTGAAATCTTTGCTGAAGTACACTTAGGTTATGGAAATAAGTTTGGTTATCTTATATTGCACTTTCAAAATGGGAGAAATTATTGAAATTGGAACCTAGTTTTCAGAAGTGAAAAAGTACCCTTTTCAAAAGTGACTACCAAAAGACTGAAATTCTAAAATGTTAGAGCTATTTGAATTCAGTGCTTGGGAGCTTTACTTGGAGCATATACATTTTATTATGGCAGAATGACATACTGACAGAGTATTGTTAAGCCTTTGCTTCAGACTTATGAGGCCAATCTTCTCAGGCTTCTTCCATGGAGAATGAGTTCTCCAGGGAGATGGTGGGCTCCTCAGTCGGGGTCATGTCGTGAACCCCTCCCTAGGGATGCTCATCTCTTTTCATTACTTTGGGGGGAGTGGGAGGTTCTTAAAGCCAGAGTCAGCATTTAGAAAATTCTTTCTACTTTCATAAACTCCACAGTCTTTCAGTAGAAATTCAGAGAATTTTCTGGTAAAGACAAGTTTTTTCCCACTCTTTCTGGTCCCATTCAGTTAATATATAATTTGATCTATGTATGTATAATAAAATATATAACTTATATGTTATATAATATTTATGCTTTGCTCCCCTCAGCTTTGGAATAAGATTTTGCACAATAGATTTGTGCAACTATATAAATGATGAAAATTTAATATGATTTGCTCCTGTGGGTCTAAAAATGTGTATATAATTCTTCTTAAAGCCAATATCCAAGTCTTAATACACTTGGCATTATAAAATGCTGTCTGTAGGGTATCCAAAAGAATGAATTTGGCAAATAGAAGAATACTACAGCTTATAAACCAAAGAAAAACTAATCTTTCTGTGAGTTAGTACAGCACTGAAAACATAATTTTGAAAAGTGACTTCAAAATGTTTTTTTCCCCTTTCTTACATGATGCTGTGTTTGCATGGTTATCTGTTCATGATATTCAATTTTTACCTGCAATAAACCCTCTAAATATGAGAAGTACTTGTGTTTTTAGTTATTCTGGTTTTACTTGTTTAATAAACAGGGGTTTTAAACTCTGAAATAAAAAAAAAATTGTTTTCTCATAAGCAAATGACAGGCAGGTTGAAGGGAAAACACAGTTGTCACCCAGAGCTTTTTCAGAGTCTGCAGAACTACCACTAATTCTATATGCATAAGATAGAATGAAAATTTTGGTTTTTATGCTATGAAAACCTGATTTTCAGTAATTAAGGAAACAAGTGATGTGAAGAAGAAAAAAATATCAAAAAGCATGAAAGACATCCAAAGTAAAGGGAGGTAAGCCAGAGTGGAAACTTAGTGCAGACTAAATATTCTATGGTATATGTATTTGCCTGGGTACAAGGACTGGGAAGAATGGAGAAAAAATAGTTCTTCCAAACATGTAGCTCTAGGAGCATAGGATTAAGTCCATAAGACTGAGGAAATGTAGATTAGCATTTTTGGGTCATTTGATTTCTTGTTATAACATTTGAATTTCTTTTACTAAAAAATGGCAAATTCTGACTCTTGCAACAGAGAATTATAGAAGCGTATTGAGTGAGATCTGTGCTTTGAGAACAAATATGTCCTCTTTCCCCATTTTCTGCATTAAATATTTCTGATGTTAGAATCAGACAGATGTGAAATTTAGATTATTCACTAAGAAGCTGTTAATTTTTATGATTATTAAGCCTAAATGGTGAATGAAAAGAAAACAGCTTTAATGCAACAGACCAATTTTTGAGCCAGAGAGGTATTGCAGTTATATGTAAAAGGAGACCATAGAACTACAACTGAAATTGAAAAATTAAATTTATTACCCTTCTTTGGCTGAAAGTATTTGAACTAAGAAGGGGTACTCTTTGGAAGCAAAATGTGTTTTCTATTGCTACAGAGATGATCATGCCAAAGAGTGGCAAAATATTTAGAACTTCACTGAGAATGAGATAAATAATTGGCATCTGATGATATAGTTTCCATAGGCTCTTTCAAAATCTCCCACCAATACCTCCCACTAATTTGCACTTTCTGTGGGAGTTATACTTCCAAGAACGGAGTTTAAAAAAGTGAATTGTGAATATTTGAGAACCTGATCTCTGACTTGGTGCTACTGATAAGTCTGAGATTTATAAAGAAGCCAGGTGTCTTTTCTCTGAATTAAGATCTGACACTCTTCTTTTAGCTTTCTACCTCTGTCCTTCTGAACTGGCTTGATCTTCCCTGTTACCACAGATGTGAAATAAGAAATTAATCATTTGATCTCCTGTTTCTTAAATGGAGCCTTTCTCCACTCTTACGTAGTTGGAAATTAAAAAGAGAAGTGCCGAAAGTATCATATCTGAAGAAAAGTCAATTAGGTTACAGAGGACAAGATTGTATTAGTCTTGAAATATGCAGATAATACTGATCAAAAAGCTACCGGAAACCTTTCAGTGAATCTTGAATACACAGGCTGCTGAGCAGATCACTTTTAATTTTTCTTTCCTGAACTTCAATGTGTCATTAAATGGCATGTCTGATGAATTTTCAAAGAAATGTTCAGTTCATCCATGACATCTATTTCATTACCCTGGATTCTTTTTCTCTGTAATAAATACAGCTGGAGATGACACAAAGAAAACAAAATCTTGTAATCTAAAGGTATATCTCAGTGTTTTTTCAGCAATTTTCTGTGTGTCAACTTGCAATGACTACAAGTGTTATTTTCTCCAATAAATTAATTAATTAACTTTCCAGTACATGAAAATTTACTAAAACATTCAACATCAAAATGTGGGATGGTTGGGACACATGATTTAAAGTTCTTTTCTGTTAATTTCTTTGTACATTTGTCCTTTTACTAGCACAGAAGTTGACATAATTGCTAAAAAGAAATAAAACAGGAAAACAAAAAGTTAGGTCTGTTGTGACAAACTAGAGTTGACTTAGGACAGTTGTGAATTATAGACATTATTTAAAATTTATTGTCTGTGGCTTTTTTTTTTTTTTTCAAAAGTACTTACAAATTTCCCTGTGATATTTTTTAAATTATTTTTAATTTTATTATTTTTATTCTTATTATATTTGTTCTTATTGTATTGCTGAATATGTACATGGGATGATTTTCATGTCATTGAGTGAATTCAAGTTATAAATGCACATTAATATTTTAAAACAGATCTCTGCAGAACTCATACTGACATTTATGATAGACTGGAAGTGGCTTTATTTCCCTCTGCATTTGTCCATGTACCAGTAATGAATGGCCTGACTGAACTAATGAATCACAACAATGTCAGCACTGTACTTTTATTTTTAATTGTGCAATCTGTGGTGAGTTGAGGACTGAATTATAGAAATACATCTTGTTATGCAAGAAAAACTCCTCTGTCACATGGCCAGTGTTCACCTGCAGGGTATACATGCCAAAACCTGAAGGCACAACAGTACAGTATATGTATTGCAATTAAAAAATACCACATGGAGGAGAAGGAGCACTAATGACATCAAGATAGATTTACTTGTTCTGCACTCTGCTCTCTTAGAGATCACATTGCTTAAACTTAAAGTACTTGACATAAACATCTGCACATTATTTACAGTTGCTTTGCTCACTGTTTCATAATTTTAAGATTCCCCAAACTCTGGTGGGATCTGTCTGGTAGGCAGGAAGTTGTGGTCATTGTTTCACTGAATATTCCACCCTGCTTTAGGCAGTGGAGTCTAGCACATTTTCTTCAGGAAGTGTGGGATGGAGACAGCACAATGAGGGATGAAATTATAGTGTTCAAACATTGCAAAACTTTTCCTGAAAAAGAGTCATCTTGATTGTTACTTTTTTTTTTTCTTCCTTTATTTAAAATAAGCTTATTGAGGGTCTGCAAGCTGCTGCTTATTTTAAAAGGAAACATAGCAATTTGCTTTAAGGCTATAACAAAATAAGATTTGCCCTAACAGTTTTGTGGCTGTTTGATATTTTGGACTTAACCAATTTGGATGCAATTTAATTAGTTAACCATCCTTTTCATATTGAGGGAGCACCCATGTGCAGTCTAGGAGCATTGATTTGGGGTTCTTTTAGCTGTTTTTAGTAGTGTAAATTAGAAAAAACAATTTTTTTTAAAGGCAATATATCTAATAACATGCATACTTCAGATATAAGATCTGATTCTTTAAGTTAGGGTAAAGCAGAGAGGATATTTGCTTTAGAAGTAACAAAGAACAAATAACTCTTATCGGTTGCTAGCACACTGCTTTCATGAAAACATTCTGTAAATACCGTCATTCATGTCTGGACATGACACATGCTATATTATCTTTTGCTTAATTAGTGGCATTTTCAGTTTCTTCTCTACTTCTCCTGGAGTGAAAATTCATTTCAAAGTTTTATGAGATGTCAGGCTTCCTCTAACAGTGTGAAAAAACAGCTCGGAGGCTCTAAGCAAAAGGTTTTGGGCCATGATTGACACAGCATCGTAGGTCATATGCCCCCTTGACAAGCAGTAAATTCTGAGCTATACTACAAAATACAGGTGTTTCTAAGGAAGATTCTGACTGGATAATTTGTGAGCATCAGCCTATATATCAAGTGCAGCAGAATTTAATGGCTTGTGAAGAATCTTTCTCTGCTGGATGTGCCTAGGAAAGAGAGGATGTTGTGTGTGTGACAATGAATTATATCTAACCGCTGGAAATGGGGGTTACAGATTACACTGATGAAAAACACAACCATCACTCAGACAGCCTTTGACAGGACCTTCCAATCAAAATTCCATTTTCTGGCCCTGGTGGGTTAATTTACAGGCATGCACATATGCACGAAGTTTGAAGTCCTATTGATGAACAAATCACATCTTCACAAACAAACCTGGTTAAAAAAAATCCTCTTGAACTGTTTTGTTAATGTAACCAGTGTAAGAGATGATGGAAATGAGTTTACACAAAACACTTTGTATCATAGTGCCAGAATGCTTTCCTTGGCAGTTATGACGTTCCTCCCCTTGCCCACCCCTGATATTTTAATACAAAAGGTATTTTGATGTTTTGAAGATGGTTTTTTTTTCGATTTTCCTGGCTATTCCGTAGCAGTTAATGATGGATAGACATTTTTTGCTTGGTTCAAATTTTGAACTACCAGTGGTGTATGAAAACTACTTTTCGGTACCCTGCTTTTCCGTGACATACATCTTCTGCCTTCTTTTGGCATAATTACAGCTATTTGCATGAAAAGAGAGGGTGGCGGAAGGGGTGGACTTAGAAATCCACCTACTCTTGTTGTTTACTCTTTGCATAAAGTCATAATCCCTGATGAAGTAATCAGCATTTCTGCAACAGCAAATGAAGATTAAAGTTGCAGAAAGGAAGTCGCACTTCAGGGATCCTTATCTGAAGGGATTCCGAAGGCTGCTACCTGGTGGCTGACTTCAACGGGACCTGGAGACAGCCAGAATGTCTCACTATCAGAACGACTTTCCCTCAAGACAACCAGTAAAATTGCCATTGTTTTTAGTGAAGCAGAATGATACCTTCAATGAGAAAAAGGAAATGAATATTGAAGAAACAAAGAGGCTTCTTTCATGCAAATTGCTTTACTAATAAATAAAAAAGGAGGAATTAGAACCAGGAAATATAGGAGATAAAGAGAAACTGTTGTCTGAATTAATGCCTTTCAAATTTTCCAATGAGGCATTCACTTAGCATTTAGTAGCAATGTTCATTATACTTTGATAATTATTTAGAGCTTTCTCCCTCACAAACTGCTTGTAGTGAAAGACTGTATCATGGTTCACTAGTTAGGGATTCTTTTGCACCATTATGCAAAAATGAATAAAGAGTAGTTTTTCTGGGAAAAGGGCTGGGAATCTGTGAAATAAAGCAGATCAATTAGAGGAGACCTGAAGTTAATGGAAGTGTGTTCTGTAGGATATGTATATTTTAAATTAGTGTATTCTAAAAGAATAATCCAAATTTAATTAAAACTGAAAAAGCAACACCACAACCACACCTCCTCCAAGGCAAAACTGTAAAATCTTCCCTTGCTGTCTACCCACCACAATATCAGCCAAAAGGAAACAAAAATAAATTGGATAGTGTGTATATCCAGTGAATGTTGTTAAAGCCAATGCTTATGAACTGTTATTGTGGAGTAACACTAATGTTACTTGTCTTTCCTTCAATTTCTGTTACTACAGGACTTTTTTAAGTTCCTTGAAGTTTTTAACTTGAAGGAAAACCTGAGATTGTAACTCTGGGAAGATCAAGCTCTGTCTTCACTGAGCTAATTTTTTACATTATGCCAAATTTATGCAGGTATCTAGTCAACATGTTGCACTCATAAGGTGAGACAAACTCAAACAAAGAATAAATACTAATGAAACGATATGTATCTTAATAATTGACAAAGAAAACATAGCATATGTGCAAAATTCACTCTTTAGTGCTTAGTGTGACATTTTTACTTAATGGCACCTTTGAGACAAATTGATGTTTTTTTCCTACATTTTTATAAGGATGCACTATTTGATACTAGAAGTCAAACTGAAGGGAAGAAAATATTTAATTGCATTATATTCTTTCAAAAAACAGATTATGCAAAGAAATATTTTATTCCCTTTATTTTTTTTCCCTATCACTAATTTGTTCAGAGCACTTATTTGAGCCTACCTATTTTGTTTCAACTTGACTCAGTCAAAGCAGTTTGAAGACATTTACAGTGATGAAGAGGGAGCTTCAATTAACCTTCTTTGCTGAGATATTTGATATGCATGAATTACTATATAACAGCTTAATTATCTAATACTCTTTGTAAAAGATTTCTAATAAAGGATGGAATTGATTTATATATTATGAGAGAGTAATAATTTATTTAATTCCTCATCAAATTTCTTTTGCCAAAATGTATGTATATTAACCACCAAGCTAAGGGACCAAGACCAATAGTCAGGACCTGACAACTTTTGGACTCTCTGTGTTTTGATAACTTTTCTTTCAAGGAGAGGTAAAGCTGCTGATAAAAAATAATCAAGTTCTCCAGAGCTGCACTACAGGTCAGATCCCATTAAGGCTGTAGACACACATTTTAATTTGTATTCTGGAGATCCATTGTCATAATTTGTACCACAATACATAAAAAGAGATAGAAAAAAAAAGTATTTTTCAAAATTAATTTTACAGGACTTAATTGATATTTCTTATAGATCTTTTTAATGATGTCATTTACCCCTATTGTTTTTATGTAATTTGAATTAATATTTTCATTGTCTTTAATAAGAATGTAAATCTATATGTTTTCTTAAAGATTGCATACTTGTGAAAATGAACATAGGAGTAGATTTGGGCATAGCCATGTGAAAAAAATCACAGTGTTCCCGGCTAAGTCCTGGTTTATCTCAGTCCTGATGCAATCTAGGGCCATTCCTAACCTGGAAATGTCAAATTCCTGGTGGCCCATTACAACAATAGCAGTGAAACAGACTTTGTCTTTACTGGATCCACTGTCCAGGCTTCTTACTGAGAACAATAGTTATCAGATTGCAAAGGGGGAAACTGAGGGACCAAAGAATGGAATGATTTCTTGAAGGTAACAAAATGGAGCTGGTGATAAAGAAAGGTATTAGGCTTTGATTCCTTTGTTATCTGCATTACTTAGGTGGAATTTGTTTGTTTGTTGGGTTGGGTTGATTTGGATTGTTGTTGATTTTTTTGAAAATTTATTTTATTTTATGTGGAAAAGACTCAAATCTGAGAACTGGAGTTAAAAGGAGTTAAAAAAAATAGGAGGAGAAAAAAAAAAGCCATAACACTAGTCAGCAGATGAGAAAATTGAAGTAGCCAGGGTGAAATCCCTGCTCAAGTTGTTGCAAAATTTTTTGATATCTTCTGGGAATCCAGAATTTCACTGTTAAGAGAGGTGGTAAGAATTAAATCCTCAAACATCTGGAAAGGGTGGTTCAAAGGTGACATTTGGCTTGGGAGGCTTGAGAAGTGAGTAAGGAGCAAGAGCAAGTAGAAAATAATGATTCAGAGCTCTAAGCAAGAGTAGGCTTGCACAGATATCTAAAGGAGGAAAAAAATGAAACATAACCATCTGTCATCACTAAGACAAGGTGAAGAGTACTATTTTTTTGCATGAAGACTTGTGTTTTTTCACTCCTTTGAGACACAGTTTCCTCTCCAGTAATAAAGATAATAAGCATAAATCTTTCTCAAGACAAACACAGATAAAGATGCTTTGCTAAAATTGATCATAAATGACTTCTAAATTTCTGGACAAATAGAATCTGTTTTGGTTTTTATTTACACATTTTACCTAATTGTTAAAAATTGTTTCAGCAAAATCCCTAGAATCCTATCTTTTGTGCATTTCATATATAAAATATCCCCATTCCCTTCCTTTCAGGAGACAGTGCTCACTATGATTTGACTTGGTTGCCCCAGATTACCTCCACCCTTCAGGTCCCTGCAGTGAAAGTCTTAAGTACCTTTCATGATCAAAAAAGAGACTTTTACGCCCAGCAAGCAGGCTGTCTGGCCTGTAAATGGGTATGCAGGCCAGGAAGGGTGACCAGGGCTGTGGAGAATCTCCTGCCTGGCTGTTGGCAGGACACTGTGTTCTCTTTGGCTGTAGTCAGAAGTGATCTATTAGCACAGTGTCCGAGTTCTACCCAGAATTTTTTCTATAAAATCCAGAAGCTGAATAAGGAGACACAGGGCTTTTTTTGTTTAGATTTCTTCTTCTTCTTCTTCTTCTTTTTTTTTTTTTTCTTTTTTTTAAATTTGCTTAAAAGATGTAGACATCTAATTTCTGCTTTGGAGTACATTTTAATACTCAAGTGTTATCTTGGATATCACCTGAAAATAAAATAGAGACTGTAGATTATGCTTTTCTTTTGTACATCGTAAAATAAGGAGGAAATTACCTCGCTTTTATGAAAAATGAAGCTGTTAAATATAATCGCTCTCGGTGTGGGACTGAAATGTTAGGCATGAACCAGGATCTATTTCTTTGTTGGAATGTTTCAAATTGTTTTTACTGTATGAGGTTTTTTTCTTGGGCCTTTCTTATGTGTCACACAGCGTCCGTCTGTGTTGCAAGTTAGTGCAAAAATAATGGTCAAGTCCTTAGTTTGTTGACTGGGGTTTGAATTTTCCTACAAAGTGTATTGATAGAAAAGGCTTTCTTTCTGGAAACAAAATAATTGGTTAGTGAGTCAATGCTTCAGGAACAGCATAAATCTGACATACCTTTGTATCAAATGGAAGCCGACCTGCACTACTACAGAGGAGGTTCAGCCTGGCTCAGAGCAAAGAGCAGAAAGTGCTCAGGATATTTACACCTCCGTAGTGAAAAATTTGAATTTGTAAATAGAAATTCTGATGGTATAGAATGGGAATCATAGTAATTCAATCCAGGATTCTCATTCCTAAACTAGTCAATGAACACTAATTTAAAAGTAAGGTTCCATGTTGTCCTAAACTATGAAGTAGGCCCGTCATACCCTCTGAGGTAATAAAGTCATCATAGTAATTGTAGGGCTGGAGAAGTAGAAGGCTTAAAATGGAATAAAGATTTGGAATACTGAAAAAGTCATCCATGATCAGCTGAAAAAAAAAAAGGAATTCTTTATTAACATAAATTTGATTTAATTTTTTTTTTTTCTATAGACACTGCTTCACTGAAAAAAAAAATCCAAAATTTTTTAACAAATGAGGCCTTTTCACTGTTAACTTTCAAGTGCTGGAAACAAAGGATAAGAAATAATGAAGATGAATCTCCAAAAGTTTTAAAGGGAAAACTTTCATGAAAAGGAAAAAAAAATAAAATCCCTTTGAAACTGCATAGAAGAAGTTTGCTGTCATCAGAGCAGTTCTACTTTCAAGCACCACAGATATGTTCACTTTACCTCCTTCAATATAGACATTACGTGGGACTGTTTATTTTTGGATGCTGAGAAGATACAATATCATTAACTAAATTATTATGGAACAAAGTTACTGTAATTTTTTTCTTTTTCCTCACCAAATTCAATTTTCTAGTAGCCATAAAAGAGGAAAAACTTTATTTGCATAATGAGCCCTTTTCTCTCTCTCTTCTGGTGACATAAAAAGGGATGATTTTTTTTTTCCCTGTAAATAACACATTCACCAAATATTTATCAGATTTTCCAGAAAACTCTAACAAAATGTGATGAATGCATGGGAAAGAACTTGAACAGACAGAACAGAAGGAAGAAAATATATCACCACATTGAAATATTTTGGGTTACAATCATCACGCAAGTGACTGAGATGGTGTGAAAATAGTTGTATTCTTTAGTTGACAATTTTTCCTCCCCCGACATTACACTGTGTCATGGCATAAAGCTTTACAATGCTGATACAGTTCCTGTAGGTTTGCTTAATGGTAAACATGCAAAAATCACTCAGCAACAGCTTAGAAAAATATCAAAAGGTCTTTGTTTAGTGGCAGAGTTAAGTTTCTCCTCTGACAACTTCAAGCAACAGGAATGCAGAAAAAGAACATTCTCAGTCAAAACACTGAGCAAAGTTTGGGCACATCCAGGTATGCTCAGTCTACAAAGTTCATTTTGCAAGATAAGTGGTGACATTACAACAGACACACAAGCTGACAGAGATAAACTAATATTTTGGAAATCAGAAAATATTTTTTGTAGGTACTACAATACTTTGCATTTGTTGTCTGGTGCTGGCAGGAGGGGGAAAGAGGGCAAGGAGGAGTGGAAAAGGAATGAAGAAAAGAGTTTCAGCTGGGTTTTTTTATCTCTCTTGAAAGCCCTTGAGTTTTTTCTAAGGTCAAAAAAAAAAAAAAAAAAAAAAAAGGATATAAAAGAAGTGTGCATAGAGTGTGATCATAAATACCTGGTCATCTTCCAGTAATAAATTGGTTAGACATCTCTAAAGCTGGCTTGCTTTGTTCTTCATTAAGTTGTTGAATCCCTTTTTGAACACATGTATAACTTTGGCTTTCACACTAACCCTCAGCAAGGATAATTAATCAAATATCACATCAATCAAATGATCCATTGTATGTCATTTTAAAATCACTAAACAAGTGCACTCACATTTGTATCCCTCTGCATAATTTGTACTTGTTTGGATCCCAGTTCTAGTTGTAGTGAGGATATAATTTCACTGGTTTGTGTGTTGAATTAGGTATTGTTCTTAAGCAAATAAAACAAACAAAGAACAAAGGAAAAAATGTTATTTTTTTTGTAAGAGAAGAGAAGACCAGAGAAGTTAAGTGGCTCGCAGTGGGGGTACAGCACAACAGGGCACTGAACCCAGAAATGTTCCATGTCTCTTGGAGGAATCTTTAAGCTTTTGGCTTGTAAATGTTGTTGATTATGTTGGTTGATGACATGGAAAAAAAAAAAGCTGCACTATTAACAGTGTCTTTCAGAAACCTGTTTCATGTCCCAGACTATGATTTGTAACATGCAGACTCATCTCCTCTCATTTCCCTCACTCCTACCCCCCACACATGCTTTCTGTCGCCGCTTCTGCTCTCGAAGTACGTGCAGCCTGACACATATTTTTGTGCAATAGCTCCCAATCATTTTCTTTTCTTTCTAGTTTAGATGGGAGCCTTGGAGTTAGGCATTTACTAATTGACATGATTCAGTGGTGGTTTGGCATATATATTTTTCTTTCTTTAGTGTCTAGTTAGCTGAAAAAACCTCATATAGTCATCATTATTTCTAAATAACCACAAGTCATGGATGTTCTGGCTGTATCCACCACTCCCAAAGTACAAGATTGTTTTCTTGGAAGGAGAACAGTATTGGGACAGTAAATGAGGAATATAACTGAATGTAGTCAAGTGAGAATTTTTTCCTTTTAATACACTAAAATCAAATTAATTAAACACACATTGAAGGGTTTTTATGAAGGTATGCTCTAGCATCAGTAAATGCTGTGTATCTAACTTAATTTCATAGGAAGCTGTTTTTATATCCTCTAACAAATCCCGTTTTGAGGAGAGTGTATAACCCTACTTGAAAATTTGATAATAAATTGAATTTAAATATGAAAACATATGGAAACACTATCTATAATTTCTGTATTTTGGTATACATAATTATATGGTTTACAATTTTTCCAAAATGTACTTATCATATAGAGTGAATGATAGAAAATAACTACCTTCCTTTAACTGCTTCAGTGATAAAATATTCAAGATAAACTAACTTCAGGAGGTCAGGTTTACTATGGGTTTTATTATCCCATGTAAAACAGAAACAGAGTCGATTTCTTAAGGGCAAAAGTCCATTAGTAATCAATGCTAAAAACCTGTTAATTTCATAGTCTTGCCCTAAACATTTTAATCTTTCCCAGCAGCTGTAAAATGAGTGGTTTCTTTTCCGGTGTGGGGTGGAGCCAAAAATCCCGTCTAGATGAAAATTATTTAATCAAATGAAAGGGAGAGAGGAAACAAAAGGAAGGAATGTAAACGTGTATGTGATAGCGAATTGCAGTGTAGGTGTAGGTGTTAGTCTTGAGTGTGTTCATTTGGGTGCTGCCTCTGTCACTGCTTAGCTTAAGCATGTGTAAGGCCTTTAGGTCCCTTGCCATTTGAGTCAGGAATGGGCTTTGTCCTCTGTGCAAGCAGCATCTAAAACAACTGGATGTTTATGACTTTTCGGAGCTGGTGGATGTTTTTCAAGTGGTTTCATTAATTTTTATTTTACAAGATATTCTCATATGCTTTGGAGAACAAAGACCATGTTTGCTGTCTTCTGCTTGCAATGGAAATTATCTAAAGGATTAGTACAGGGATTATTATCCCTCATTATTATATAAAGGACCTGATATTCTGACTCACTGGCTGGTAAACTAATTACACTGATGTGATGCTATTCCTACATGGATTGTAAGTTTAATTAGCTTTAAGGGTGCATAGCACCCTTGCATATAGGAACTCTTTGGCAATTTAAATATAAATAACTCCTTCACACATTTTTGTTGCCTAATATCTTGTTAACACATTTTTGAAATTTTCTTTTACATACCAAAACCAGCTTACCTTTTTCATTAATTTATTCCTAGTGATTTTTTTGCAAGAAACAATATTACAATCAAAGCCCTTGTGTATGATCTTAGGTCTTGAAAGCATAACTGAGTTACTGCACATGGACTTTTCAAGAGAACACTCCAAATCTGAGAGAGAAGAAAAGTAGTTTAACTTAGTCTGACTCTCTTCAACTCTAGGTTAACTCAAAATTACCTTATACTTGCTGTGGATAAAGAACACACAACATTTGTTGTGTCAGCTGAACTGGGGTTCAGAAAATTTTCTGAACTGCAGCACTGTCTGAACCCTTACTGGTTTTAGCATTCTACAATGATAAAGCCAACCATCTGAAGATATGCTTAATTTGAACATTGGTAATGACAATTCTCACAGGCTTTTATTTCTAGATTGTCTTATTATCTAGAACAAGGTAGGAAACACAGAATTTTCCTGCCATGATTCCAATTAATAAAAGAATATTGAAGCAGATGAGCACAACAAATAGAGAATGTATTTACTCATAAAGGTTTGTCTCTTTCTTTTAACCATAAGGTGAGGGAGTTTTTTGTTATCTTTTTTTGCTTCCTGAGAAAGTTGTGGGCTAGAGGGTGGGGTAAAAGCATGCACCCTCTTGTATTCCTCCTCGCCCAAACTTGGATGTGACTCAAAGCCTGTGTTTCAAATCTGCCCTACTGCGAGTAGGAAATCCTGCCACTGTGCTAAGCACTAAAATATTGTGGGATATATTCTGATTGCATTCAAATTTGTTTTGTAATAGCATTGTTTATTGGGCTTCACAAGAATGTATACTAGTGACCTATATTCACTTTGTGTGAAGACCAACTCTACCTAAGTGAAGCTATTAATTTTACTGCAAATTAACTTAAAAAAAATACAGTATTTTTATAATTTATTTCAGTTTGGTTTTATTTCTATTCTTTTTCTTTTAATTTTTTATATTGCCCAGAAAATTAATCTGAGAAGTCACTCTAAAATTTAATAAGGTTTTTCCAAATTTTTATGATTATTTGTAGTTGTCATTAAATATTTGCTTTCAGTACATATGCAAATATGGTTTAGAAGCCTGAATTCACTAGAGGAAATTCTGAATGGAGAATCTGATCTGAAGACTCTTATCTCAGAGAATATGCTTAGGAATTACAGATATTAAATGCTTTGGTCAAGAGATTTAGAATAAATATAAATTCCCAAAAATTAGCTCTAAAATATAAATATATTGTCTGCTGGAATCAGGAGGGCTAATCATGTGGATAAACATAGGAACACATTTTTGAAATTATTTTGATCTCCTACATAAACAATCTACACTTTTAATAAAAATGTTACAGAATATAGAAAGATTTTCAGTAGAAAAACCCATTTAGAACGTTTTCCAAATATTGATTTAAGTTCCTTCTTTGAGTTCCAGACTCTAAAATCTATCTAAAGATAGATTTGTGTTTATAAAGATAAATAAAACTTTTTCAATGATCTAAGATGAGGAAGAAGGAATTAGATATGTTTTACTAACATACATTTTTTTCTGTAATAGGAGCACCTATAATTCTTATATCACGATAGTCTTTCTCTTTCCAAACCGAAGCTAAAACCCCAGGAAATTCATACAAAGTGTCATTTAAAAAGTATTAGGGTTTATGTGGAAGAAGTCTATCTACAATACTAGAATGTGTGACCACTGGAGTATGACTGTGGCAATGTGACATATGTGTGTGGAAATGTGTTGTTAGATACTCAAGGTAACAGTCATTAAATTACTGATTACTCATAAAATTGTCTAGGAGTGGGTAAGGAATGCCCTCAAGATATTACCTACCCAGATCAGATCCCTTTCTTGAGAAAGAATTGCTTCCTTTGCAGCCAGTGGATAGGTGTGACTCTAGAAAACTGAAGAAATTTGGCTGTAATATATAAAGCAACACCAACAAAAAATTATATCCCTATGTATGTCCATGTACACATTTACTTCTTGCTTTTACCCAACGCTCCTCAAGTGAAAATGCAGAGGCAAGCCTTTGCTCTTGAATAGTGTATGAAAACCACACTGCTAAACCCCCACGTGACTCTTTGAAAGCGCCCCCATGGCGATAGGCTTTCATAGCTCAGCTTCCAAGGAGGCTAAGCCTCATTCAGAAACCCAAATTATCAATTTCTCTTGTTTGGAAAGCTTGAACAATTCAGGGAGATAAACATACTTCTGACCCATTGCCTAGTGATGCCTATTCTAAAACCATGTCCTCAGTGGAAGTCACTGTGAAACAAAATGCTGTGACACTTCAGGGTTGTGTAGTTATGGACTGAAGTTATAATGGTCCTGAAATACACTTCAGGCTCTGTGCTCTAAGCTTGCAGAGCACTAGCTCACCTCATTGAAATCACTTTAATCCCCCAAAAAGCAAGAGCAGTCAATGGCACTAAAGCTTCGAATATGAATGATCAAGAACATGTGAAGTTGCTGAAAGAATATTGTCTCAGTGGGAGGACTTAGGGAAGCGATGATCTATAATCCCTTGAATGATTGTCCTTTTTAAGGAAAATTGTTCCAAATGCCTCTTGGAATATATTCTTAGTGTGGAACCTTTATTTTGTCTTCTTATTTTCAGAATGAACAAGTAGGAATTATCTTTTTTTCCTCCTTGCAATAATGAAAAGAATCAAATGGTCTGGTGGATTATGCACCCTTTTGAACTCGATTCCCAGGAAGGATACAAATGTTTTGGATTTGTTATCTTGACCACCTTAAACTATACTGCTTCTGTCAATATAATTTAAACTATAGGGTCAAATACATAGACAGTCCATATATAGGTCTTACATATGATATGTTAGATAATCTGTATGATTTGTCAGATACTCAGTACTGCAGTCTTTGTCAAATTACCTTTTTGACTCTCTGAGTATTTGTGTAGGAATGATGTTGACAACTTTTTCTCTTAATTCTGCTTGGTAACAGGCACAGAGAAGTTGTAATAGACTAGAGGATGAAATTTTCCCGTGTAGATTAGGAAAGGAGCCTGTTCCACTGCATTCTCTGACATTAAAAAAAGCATGACTCATCACATTTCTGCTGATTTTGAGAAATTAAAATATTTTGCCCAGACATATCAGAATTTGGTTTTATTCTGGGTTGTTCTGATTTATTTAAGAAGCCTTAACAAAAGACAGCCAAAAAAGAACACTGGATATCCAGGAAGAAAAATTATTTGTGGTCTAGATTATTCTACACCACATACTTTTGGAAATAGGTTTTGGTCAAATTGTTTGAGGAGATTAATAAGAAATGGCTTTTGGTGCTGCCCTTCTACTGATGAACAAATATGTTTGGCAACTCTGAAGCCATCCATCAGCCAGATAGGAGGAAGCTCCATGGGGGAGGTGTCGCTTTGACAGATGCCTGCAGCTCTTGCTTGAATTGAATGGATTGTACATCTGGCTGCCTACAACTATATCACAGGACACGGCACAACCTCTTTGTCTCCCCGCCTCCCACACCTTAACTCTCCACTCCCCTTTTATTCTGGGTCTGAATCTGCAGCTGTGACACCGACTCCATTGTGCAAATGTGGGTAGAGTCTCCCTCCACTGCCTGCTAAGAATTGTTTTGCAGAAATGTGGCTGCTGTCCAGACGTCTGTTCTTGTCTCATCTTGTACTTCTGTTTAGACCTTTTGATCTCATTCCTGCCTCTGTTGTTTTGTTTGTTTTACTTCTTGTCCCAAGAATCCTGTTGCTTTTTTGGTCTCCAAAACCTTCTCTCAGTTGCAGAGCCAGTCTTTCTGTCTGCCCTGTCCAAGGCCTCCACCAGGCTGCAAATAGGTTATCCAGCTGGAAACTACAGTTATCCATCACACCAAAGGACAACTGTGGCAATAGAGCCTGTGACTGAGAGATCTCTTTCACTCCCAGGTTTAAGAAGATATTTTGTGTTCAACATTGGCCAGCATTATTAGTATCTTTGAAGTGTTATGTATTGTCTGGACCCTCACAAGATTTAAAAAAAAAATTATTTAGTTTTGTTTTCCTGGCTATAGCATGGTTTGTAATCACTTTCATTTTATTTTTTTTTCCTTTAAGCAAGTGTGAATTATTTTCCCTGAATAGCTATGGAGGATCAGCTTTGTTTTTTTAATAAAATAAGTTTTACTCGGTGGATTCTGGTAAAGTAACTTGCATGCTAACCAGTCTGTGCTTTTTCATAAACCTGTCCACAAAAAACTTTAAAAAAGGTTTAATTATTTGTAGGTGACAAGAAGGTTACTCAAGATTTTTTTAATTTCAATTTTGATTTTTATCTCACAATGTGTATTGTAGGTTGAGTGATTGCAATGAAGCACTATTGGAAATTCTGAGTAATCAATGAAAAAATCAATTTGAGCACAAATGGAAAAGGGGTGAGGCATTATGTACTTTATTTACCAAAACCATATACTGAGTTTGAAAGAACATGCTGTATTGACAGAATACTAGAATATTTTCTTCAGAATATGATACATCAGTGCAATAAAAAATAACACTGTGGTGAGAGCAATTGGCCAGTGACAGAAAGCAGAGTGCACACAGTTAAAGAAATCTTCGCTGTTCCCCTGCTTGCCTGGCTTCTAACTATCCGTGTGCACAACCTACAATGAGACATTCAGAGAAACTTGTGATTTATCAAACTTACAGGTGTTTTTTCCTTGCTTACAATGAAAAGCAAGAAGATCTGTTCCCAGTACACTCTTGGGAAAATGAGGAGAGAGGAGAAGCATTTTGTTCTCTGGTTTAAAGACTGTTCTCTTTTATGAACTCTTGCAAAGAAGGGTCATAGTTGCTTCATAGCAATGACATTATTTTTCAAAATTTGAGTTAAACAGTGCTGTCTTCAAAAATCCTACACCTCAATACCTTTGTGCAGATACATACCATTCAGTAACATTTTTCCTTGACTCTATGCTATGCATTTACACGAGCAGAACTACCACAGGATCTTGCAGCTTAAAGAGGCACATTCACACACTGACTTTCTGTCTAAGGTGGCCAAAGCTTTCCAAATCTTAAACTTTGGCCACAAATTTCACTGAAATGTTGCATCTCAATAGCAGCAGCAAGTATAAACCAGCAGTCTATGTTTCAGCTGGTTCTACCAAAGCAGAGATTTCTGAAATATCTTTAGTGCTTAGGATAGAGTAAGCAGTTATATTTTTCCCCTAAATTTTTCGTGGGCAGTGTTATGCTCTTTAAGTAAGGACTGTCCCTTTGTTGTTGCTATAAGAAAGTTCAGTATTAAGTGCAGACAGTGCCTAAGCTATATGAGAGACTCTGAACAAGTTAGTCTAGTAGGACTAGACTAACAAAAGACGTATGACTAAGCTTAATTATGAATATATGTAGAAGCTGAGCTACTTCAAAGACTCTTGAATTAGATCCCATGGCAGTTTTTTAGTGTCTTCCATGCAGTTTAGGATGCTTTTGTGAAGTTCCTAACATATCACTAGTGGCTCTCAAAGACAAATTCAGGATTGATCTTTTTTCCCCTCTGCTTCTGATGGTCAGTAATAAACAGTATTTGAAAACACAGAAGAAAAAGGAAAGCAAAAGCAAAAACAAAAACCAAAGGTAAAATCACTCAGATCAGAGTGGATGAAGACAGTAATATCTGTTTCTGTGACTGAGAATTTATGCTTTTTAATTCGTGTTACCTCTACTGCAGTTTTGATTCCTTTAAGCTTTTTGCAAGTTTTCATATGTTTAATGGAATAATTTTATGAAAACGTGGAAGTGGATAATTTTGGACAAAGAGTGAATCTATTTAAGAAGGGAGGCAATAAACATAATACTGGTAGAGGTGGGACAGACTAGAATGGCCAGCTTAGAGATGTTGTCAGAAGAGCTTATGACCTTTAAAAAAGAGGCCAAAAGTTTTTTGAAAAGCATAAATCTTCTTACAATACTAATATCAGGGAAGAAGTCCCACAGCAGTTTAGCAGTTACCACTGTCTCTGAATTGCTGGTAGTTGAGAGCAAATAACTTTGTTACACAAGCTCTCATCTCACATGTATGTATCACCACAAAGTACTTCACTGTTGGATGTAATATTGGAGCTGGTTTTGTGCAGTATGTCTGAAATATGCTACTCTAGTATCACTGGCTTACTGAGAAAAAGGAAATTCTCAAATTAAACTACTGCAAGACCCAGTCTTCCTGCAGTTGTAGCACAAAGAGAGTGGGTTGAAAAGTGAACAACAGCAAGTAATGCCTTTTGAATAATCAAGCAAAAACCAAAGAGAGGCACATTGAGCAAAACCAAAGAGAGAGGATTTATACTGGTTTGCTAAGTACATCTAATCTTTACATTCATGACCTCTGAGACAGGAAAAGCATACAGAAATGCATCTAGATTACAATATAGAAACAATCTTGCAAGCCTCCTTTGAAACAACTTGCCCGTGTTTCATTTTTGTGGCTTGTTTTATTCTCCTTCATTATTACCAAAACAAGAGACATTCTAGGTCAGCCGTGACTCCACAGACAGACCTAGCTTGGATGTGCCTCCCTGAGAAGAGCTCAGCACAAGGTCTGTCTTCCAGAGAGGCTTGTATGTGTGGTGCAGATGGGGCAGACTTCAGGAGCCCCATCTGCTGCAGTGAGTCATCACTTTGTGTCTCCCAGCAGGATCCACACCTGTTAGCAGGGCGAGAAGAACAAGCTGCCAGCCTGTTACATGACAATAATCTCTGTGCACATTGTACAGCCAAATCATAAACATGAGGTTGCAATAAAACGCAACATCTCCATAAATCTGTCACCTGACGGATACAGCTGGAAATGCCTGCATCTCACCGTCCTGTGCAAAACTCCTAACTCAGTGTTATCAGCAAATTCAGAAAGCCAACACTTACAAAACCAACAAGTATCAGCAGAGTCAGCTATTGGAAGTGCATGCAGGTAGGAATTCTTTTGTGGCACTTTTGTTTATTTAAAATATCACACCCTTTCCCAGATTGAACATTAGCCATTTTTGTAGTTTTTGTTATTCACTCCCAGTTGTTCATTAGGCTTTTTAAAAATTCTTTGTTCAGCTTCACAGCTTCAGTTACTTAGGTATGCTGTTAAATTTACTTTTTGGTTTAATGCTCTTTGGAGAAAGATTTTAATTAAACTACGATAGGTAAATTGCATGATATTTCCTGAAGATAAGAGACTAAGGAAAGTCAGTAGTTCTTGGTTGCACCCTAAGCGGGGAGATACATCTCATCAGTATTTGTCAAAAATGCTTTGTGTTTGCTGAATTTCTTTTACAAACACAGAAGAAATGTGAGATAAAGTATGATTTTTCTAGCAGGGTGTGAAATGTTTATAATTTTTCTCAGTTTTTAATTTTGAGGTACAGCATTTGTGTCATTCCAGAAGCCACTTGAACCATATTTACTTAGACACATCCAATAAAAGCCTATTCAAGCCTAGTGCTCTTCAGGCTCTCTAGCGTGCTATCAGATTGGGTGGAAAGGTGAAATTTCTGAGACAATTACATTTAAAAGAGTTTGTGAAAATAGTGACTAGTGGAGAAGGGAGAATTGTAGGTGACCTGACTGAAGAAAAGGCTTACAGGTGAGTTCACAGCTTCTTAGAAATTCCCTGGTGATAAAAGCTTTCTCAGTGTTTGAAACATTTCTTTGAAACAGAGGGCATGGAAGATTACAGCTGCCTGCCTTGTCTGGGTATCAAGCTGAAGCAGTCCATTTTCTTAGAATCCTCTGGTCACAGCCACTGTGGATCCTCAAAGACAGAGCAGACACCTTCTAAATTGGAGGGAAGCGATGCAGCTGGGAAGCAACAGCTGTCATGTAACTTGGGAGCTTCTGAACTATATAGGGCAGGTGGGAAAAAGTCTGCTAGTCCTCTTAGGGTCTTGGCTCCCAGCCAGTGTGTCTGCACCTGACAGCAGAGGACTTGGCTCCGAGGACTGAGACACAGACGCACCGGAGATGAAGCAGCACTAATTCCTCTAATCAGAGAGGCATTTGTTTTATCACACTTTGCTGCAAGAGAGAGAGTCCTGCAGGGTCAGACTACTGCCATTTGCCATAGAAGAGCATTCAGAGCTCTTAACTCCAATTGTGCTCCTGTGGAGTCTCCATTCAGGCTTGTCCTGCAGAGTTAGAGGGCAATTTAACCTGCTATGCAGCATGCAAGAACTTGCTTTATGCGACCTGCTGGCCATTAATGGCTCTGGCTTGTAATAACTAACCAAAAAAAAAAAAAAAAAAAAAAAAAAAAAAAAACCAAAAAAAAAAAAAACCAAAAAACAAAAACCACAGAGGAATAAAAATACATAGGTATTGAGGGCCTTGGGTTCCTTAGTGTAGTTTGGAGAATGAAACAGTGGCTGGTCCTAGCTCAGGCACTGTTTATCATGTAAATCAATTGAATCAAGTGGAAATAGCTCTTTAAACTCCTGTCTAACAGAAATGGAGCTTGATGGCTTAAACTTGTATGAACATATTTCAAGGCTGTCTGGGGCTTAAAATACTGATCATGCTATGAATTGGAGTCTTTTTTTTGTCAGTATTGTTAACTCCTTAGAGTCACTGGCTAGCAACTCATGAAGTCTGATCATTATCTGACAAAGTTTTGTTTGTTTTTAGTTTTCCACAGCTTTCTAATGACACATTTATAAAGCTTTATAGCTGTCATTAATGTGCTTCTCTCTTGGGTTCACAGTGTTGACAACCTGGATTGTAAAATCTAAAAAATCCTTCTTATATATTGGACAAGCTCTAATCACAGTCAGTTAGTCATGGGAAGTGGAGGTTCTGTAGCACAATGGAATTGATGACTCCATTCCCTCCTCACTTAAAGCTTGGTACTGAGTTCAGTCCCTCTACAGATGCCTCAGCTCAATTTGACCTATGGGGTTTTTCTATCTCTCTCTTTTTTTTTTTTTTTTTTTTTTTAATTTCTCTTTCTGAATTAGGACCCTATTTTTTTTTAAATTTTTTACTTATGACTTGGCAGACACTGGAGTTTGCTGTGAACTTTAGGTTTTTTTTGTGACATGGCATGTGGTAATCATGCTCAGATCCATTTCAGACATCTACAATGAAATTTGCTTCTTTAAGTAGCTGGGTGTTCTTTCCTTTGCTGTTCAAATGATGCAAAAAACACAAGACAGCTATTATTTTAGTCAACCATTTTACTTCTGTTGGTAAAATAAGGCATTTGATAGCTTTGTACAAAAGTTTGAAGCTGTTTGATTAACTCTCTTCCACTAAATTGACCAATTTACTGGGCACACTAATAAGTAAGTATATCTGGACTTTTTTTTTTCGTTACCAAAAATAGATAGTAGATGAGAGTCTGAACCATGTAAATGCTACAGTCCTGATGCAAATGCGTAGCGTCACACTCAAATTCCATGTGTATGCCTAAGAACTTACTTTACTGCCAGTCCTATCAGCAGCTCTTAGTCTCTATATGAAATTAAGCTGAGCGCTGAAGAAAAACTTGAACTCTCCCACTTAGTCAACTTGAAACACGTTTTTGTTTCAGCAGGAAAAAATTATTCCAGACACACGAGGTGCATCTCACGTGTTTGTTATTCACGGAACCTTTAAGCATGTATTTTTTCTGGAATATTTCACTAGGAAATAATTCAGATATTCAAAATAATAAAATGAGTTGAGTTTTATACATTCATTTGAGAAACTCATTTATATAGCTCCCATCAGATTATATTATTTAGTGGATTTTAGAAAATGTAGATAAAAATCCCTGTTTAATTTTGTATTTAATATTTCATCTAGGCAATTTCATTCAAAGAACAATGGGGTTAAAAAACAAAAAAAAAAAAGAAAGGAAAAACAGTTGTTCATCTAAAGAGCTCTCTGACACATCAGTTTGGATAGGACACAAGAATGAGTTGGTTTCCCTTATATAGAAGTTCAACCTGGATGATAAATGGTCAGTGGTCTTTAAAATCCACATGAAAAAAAGTTTTCTTATTGAGTTTACAATAATGATGGACATAGAAGGGGTGGGCCTAGAAAAACAGAGGCTAAAGAGATCTAGAAGAAAACAATTTAATAACAGAGAACAGTAAAAATAATGATTGTTTCCTCAGATTTTTTTCTACTGGTGGTACTTGTATATTGTCTGTAATATTCAAGGAATGTTCTTACTCCTTTCCATTTATAATTTATTTTGTAATCATATATTTACAATGTTTCAAGCACTTACATTCTATTCACACTGTATTGCTATTTTAATGCAAATGATTACCAAATAATGACTTTCTATTTAAGAAATAATCTCCATTGTTGCATGGTCTGCATCTGATAATTAAATATGACTAAAACTGTGCAGAAGGTGCAGATATATAAGAGGGATCAAAATCAATTACTGGGCTACCTTGCCTACAAAAAAATTGAACTATTTCCACTGGCATATTTTTAATAAAAAAATTAAAAAAGAAATAATTAATAATGTCTTTAAAACAAAAATTATAGCATTAATTCATTTTTAAGTGAAAATCAGAGTAAAAATTAGCCAAAGTAAAAATCATTGTATCCTGTCCTGGTTTAGACACGCCAGGACATTTCCTCATATTGTATATACCAACTTATTAAGCATCTCTGAATGCAGATGGGCTTGTGAGATGGAGAGAAGACTGCAGTTGTGAATTATGGAAAAAATTCCTATTGTCTTCTGAGAAATGTTTATGACTTGGGAAATTATTGACTTCACAAATTTCTTCCACTAAGGAAACTGCAGTGATTTGTACACTTCTGTTTCTGTTGTTTTCCACCTTTTAATGCACACACAGAGGCATGTACTTGTACACAGAGACATACACATATTCACACAAAATACAGAGAAATTCTTTTGCAAATGTAACTCGTTTTGCTTGAAATGGAGATTGTTTTTATAGGGTTTTTTGTCTTTCTGGTATCACTTTCTGTTACAAGGCACATGCTGCATAATCAGCCAACAACTCTGTAATTACATTGCAAAGACTATGTAAATACCTAATTATTTTCATGCAGATTACTTGATAATTATACTACCAGTTACAAAGTAATTCAAAGAATAATTACCATGTAACTTCCACTTTTTAGATATGACGATAAGGCTTTGTTTTAAAGATATAGAGAAGTGCATAATTATCCTGGGGTTACATTCTACTCAGATTGTCGATTATCCTATATTTACAGTATTATTATATGGCCACTGGGCTCAGTATTGTGTTACCATAATTTAAAAAAAAGTCTTTGCTCTTTGCTTTGTAACAAGTATTAGACAATGCCAATGTTAATTTTTTTCTACTTTCCTATTAATTGCAGTGGATTTAAGATTTTTTTTTCTGACTGTGAAGAAGGAACTGCCTTTTTGTACTAAAATTGCACTGTGATTTTTGAAAAATGAATTTACATGGGCCCAGATTCTTAAATGGCACTTGGAGACAAAAAAAGCTCAATTAATCCAAATTTTTAAATTTCTAGAATAGGTACAAAAGAGAAGAGAGAAGAGAGAAGCATTCCAATAAGGATACTATCCCTCTTATAGGTTTGACTAGAAGGAGAGCTGTTAGCAGGCCTCATCTGCTTTTCTCAGGGTGGAATAGTCTGCTCCCAGGAACTAGTGCTGTCTAATGAGGTCCTGATTTTTAATTGACAACCTTGGGAACTAATTTTTCTTGCCCGAATAACAACCCAAACGGAACAACTTTTTTGTGATTGAACATTCCAAGAAAGTTATCAACCCAAATTGCAAATTGCAATTACTATGACAAAAACCTCTTGTGGCCCTATAAATAGGAGTCCTAAGTGAGATCCTTTAAGCTCTCCTGGACTACAGCAGGCTGTGACTGGCTATCTCCCTCTGACTGTGACCCCCTTCAAAGCCAGTGAACTCTCAAGTTTTATATTCTCTGAGGACCACCAGCAAATGATGCCAAGAGAACCTGGGCTGATACTCCTACTCCTCAAGGCTCAATCCTTTTATTCCTTGAGAAGATGCAAAGGCATCCATTGTGATCACTGAAATCAAGGGAAGCTTTTCGTGGGTATGCCTTGTACAGACTCCTGTAGGTCTGTGTGTGGAAGTGTGAATATGTTACAGCAAATGTACTGTATATGTTGTTCTCATAGACTCTTAAATAATTCTTATGACAGCCACACAGCAAAATTTTACCAGTGAGTTATTTTGCAGGTGAAAAAGGGCAAGGCAATATTTATATTGCTGTGAAACCCTGAACAACCCTTGAAACTATTTTCATTATAAGGGTGAACATTCTACGGTAGCTCTGTTATTTCAGTGGTGATTACAGTGTATAAAAGTCTGTAAAAAGAATTATCATGGGCATCAGGATCTGTTGCATCTAGTGAAAGGATGCAGAGAAAATTCCATGCATATAGGCATGCAAGATATATTCTCAGTAGAGAAACTCACCTGAGATCTGCTATACTCACTTTTTTCACTCAGGCAAAGAAACCTAGAGAAACATTCTTCCCTTTAGTTCTTGTCCAATACAAATAACTGCTGAAATTACATCAGTGCTAGTGTGGCTTGGAGGGGAATTTAGTTCCAAAGCATTCAACATGATTTTTACCTAAAACCCTTTATAAATCCAGTGTTCTACTCAGGCTCTTAATCAAGGCTTGCCCATGTACGTGTTGTTTTATAGTTTATAAAGCAGAAAACAGTCTTTCTTGTATGTGTGCATATCTTTTTTATTTCTCTTTTATAAATACATATAAGTTTATGTATATTTTTCTTGTATCTGCATGTACATATCAATCTGTGGCTGATTTTAACTAGAGAATGCCCCATTGGAAATGAAAAATTTGCTGTCAGACACCTTAGTATCATATGAATAATCCACTCAAACTGCAAGACAGTATGACCTGGGGCTCCCTGATAAGTTTCAACAGGTACCTTTCAGAAGCATCCCGCCCGCTGACACCCTGAAGCTGCTAAGGTCTTGTATAGGTGACAAAAGAGGCCAAGGCAAATCTGAGCTTCCAGGGAACCTCTTGGCTAATCCGTGAGAATATATTGCCAAAGCATTTTGTTTCATTAGACTGGAGGAGGATGATCAGACCTAAGATAATTTTTTGTGTGTTTTCAAAGTTTCAGATTTTCCTATTCTTACTATGGCAACAGGCCAATTGTTCAGTGTAAAATGTCAATGGGCTGTCAGTACCAGAGACACTGTGCCTGTTTGGCAAGACTTTGACAGGGCTTACTGCACTGTTTCAAAAATCCACTTGCGTTGTTAATTCCATCCCTTCTTAACCTGGCTGTTCAGATGTGGTGTTTTTTGGGAATGACGCCAGCCAGCTGGTAGAGTAAATGACGAAGAGTAAGAGTTGGACCTTCCTACTCTCACTGGATACTGTTTCTTTTAGAAAAAGCCAAATGTATGTGACACATTCCTTGTATGCTGAGCCAAGCAGTCCCTTACTGCAGACCCTTCAAATCCATGTTCAGAGTGAAAAGCACAAAGCTTCCTGGGAAGAAGTGGGAATCTATTCCCAAAGAGAGGTGTTGGTCTCTGGAACTGTTCAAATGATTCAGGCAATGAGAGAGCCATGACTCACAGCACTGTTACTTGGAGCAGCCCAGTCTTCCTAATGGTGAACGTCTGACTTGCTAGGTATGATTCCTCCAGAAGAGGTATGATGTAGGATATTGGAGAGGTAGCACAGGATGTGTGTGGGTGCTACATATGGCACTGGAGTGTGTGTGCAGGGCTAGAGCATGTGGAGCCTCAGGGTTTGCTACGCCGTGTTTAACAGCAACCACAAAAAATAAAAGCCTTTCTGCATTAATATCCTGGTAACAGTGGCTTTGGCTCTGTGCCGTCGTTCTCTAATGTGCTTCATTTTCAGACCTGGAGTAAAGGGAATGCAGTCCACATCTTCACCAGAATTTGCTTTTGGAAGCTATTTTAAATGCCTGGTTGATGTATCAACAAGACTGGGGAGTATTCAAGTGATGTAGCATATGTTCATGGTGTCACTAACTCTCCCAGTGGAATAAAAATCCTTATGATAAAGTTAGTATTTTTTTTTTATTTTAATCAATTGCTCAGATAAGGAAGATATACAAGACCTACAGCTACGATTTTGGAAAGAATGTGCGTTTTACAATTTCCTTGGACAATAAATACTCAGCAAGACTTTCCAATGCTTTTCTAAAACAAGCTGTTCAAATATTTACAAAATATGTCAAAATGGGAATTACTTTAAAACATCGCTGCAAAACATGGCAGGAAAGTCAGTGTACAAGATGCAGATGTTTGATGCTGTAGGGTACCCAAGACATCCACACAGGGCTGGAAGATGCAGCAAACAGAAAAGACCGGCTGTTGACCCAAACTCTTTTGGAGAGCAGTCAGGGTACTTTGTATTTGCTTTTGTGGTAGGTGTTTATTTTTAGGCCAACGAATTCCACTTCTGGGTTCAGCTGATGTGAATTGTCTCACCTATCCACATCTCACTGAGGCTGTTTCACAAACAGCTTGCAGAAATCTTACCCTGCCCTCACCCTGCTCAACTCGTCCTCTCCTCTATGCACTGCGCTCACTAGGACTGCACCTCTGGCTCCAGCTTCAATTTAAGCTTGTGTTTCCATCTCCCTGCTCAGTTTCTTTCATCTTCTAAAGTAGGCAGATTAGAAGTAGTCATCTGAGTTCTTAAAAACTCTGGTGGGAGTTTTGGAAGAATACAGGAATAGTTTGAGGGTTTATTACTTTCCAATTGAAGCTTTGCTACTCTGTCTGCTTTGTATATGAAAATCTTACTCAGGTTATACATCATAACGGTGTACTTTTTTTTGTCCACACAAGACAAAATACCATGTCAGTACCTCATCTGAAAAGCCTGAGCTTTGCTCTTGACTGGCCAAACCTTAAAAAAGCAAGCAGGAATGTTAGCTGATCTAGAGAACTGTGTGCAGCTACAATCTGCAGCTGCCTCTGGGGGTTTTGTAGTGAGAGAAACTGTTCTACATTACAATGAATGACTGGGAGCATGATATTTCATTGAGCAGGTATAATACACCTGCGCACCCTTTTATTTCAAACTGTAGAGTAGAATCTGAGCAGGTAAATAAAACAAAGCTAACTAGAAGCTTTCCTTGGCTTGATCTGGTCTGTCTGGATGCCTGCCTAAGCAGCTTCTGTTCAATACAGAAAAGTGGCCTGGGCACCTATCCTGGGTCCTAAACATAATCCTTTTGTTTGTGTTGGGATATGCTCAAATCCTACCTTATAGGATACTGTTTCTGCTTTTTCTGCTGCTTGCAACTACAGATAATATGAGTAATTTAGTGGGTTCAGGCTTTTGGAAAAGTATGCCCTTGTATATTTATTTTTGTCAAAACCGTGTTCCATTTTGCTAAGTAAACATTACAAGGCTGCTCAGTCTGCTCTTTGTAAGTATGAGGATGCAAAAGGAACCATAAGTCTTTGTGAAGTGAATGTTCAGTGGATTTTCCAATTGCTTTTTGTACCAATGACTTCATCTCATCATTTTCTCAGAGACACAGTGTGTGATTCACTGAAGTCATTCACAACATTTTATATTGACTCGCACCTTTGCAAATTGTATGAAAATTCATGCAGTGTCAAGAATTAGCTAGTGATTCTTAATGCTGCCTGTGCAGCTCCGTTTCATATTTTATAAATTGATTTAAGATTCCAGAGAGATTCAAGTGAAAAAGCTACTAATCTAGTCTTTTCTTAAAAACAAAATTAAGATTGCTAATAAAGCTTTTCTCTTTCCAAATACACAAACACATATATGAAGAATTTCCTTGCTATTTAAAAATAATGCAAAACTCTGGAATTATTTGATAAAACTCATTGTAGTTAAGTGTTGAGAGTGTCTGTTACAAAAATATGACCTGGCTGACACCATAATTATTTTCAAATTGTATTCACCATGGCTATGTTGATATATACTGCTCCTTCTTTTCCAGGTGACATCCTTTCCTCCACTCACAAAGGGAAGAGTTTAGCCATACTTTGTAAACAGGTTTTAAATACACAGTTTGCAGTGCACTTTTTGTTACCAAATCTAAGATTTTGTTTATGTGAAATGCATCAAAAATATCTGGAAAATAATTGAATTTTTTAAAAGACAAAGTTTTTAGAAGTAATTGTCCTATCTGAAAGAAAATGAAATTAATTTATTAAATGTTTTCAATGGAGAAAATTTGGTGTATGTAATATTCAAAGAAAACATCATAAAAACTTTTAGAATTGAACATTTTCAAAAGTAATTTTAAGAAAAAAATTCTGGCAATTTTCCTATAAATTCTCTTCCTGGCTGATGATAACGGCTTTTTTAAGTGTTCTGTAGTATTTAATTACAAATGAATTTATATGTTGTTGTTTTATTAAGAGCAAATTATCTGAACCCGTTCTCTTGGAGTTCTCTGCTGTTTTGGGCTGATCCCATTCTCAAATAACACTGACTGGGAAAGATTAATTAAGGCAAAGCCATTTTTCACTGTAGTGCCCTAAACTGTAATATCCTAAACTAGTTAGGGCAAGGTAGGGGGGACTGCTGTAGGTACAAGAGGGCATGTTGCTATCATGCAAAAAAATTTTGACATTAGAATTGTCTGCAATATTTTGACTTGAGTTGTGCATCAGGCAGCATCCTTCTTGCTGCAGGCACCATGCAATGGACTGATGGGATGAATTCATAGTGGCTGCTTCTGATAGATCCCATTTTTTAAACCTGTATAAGGGCTGTTTGAGGTGTCTCACTGTGTCAGCAACATGGTCTTCTTGTTCAGCTGGATTTTTGGTAGATATACGAACTCATGATTGATTGTGTAACTTTTACAGTGCATATTTCCCTCCTCCTCTCCACCTCTTCAACTTAAGAAAGGAGGTGAAAATATTTAGGGGCTGCTGTTTATAATGTTCTTGCTTTAAATTGGTACTCCTTTTTTCACTCACCAAACATAAAGTGAAATATCAGAATGCTGAGTAGTTCCTCTTAGTGGGATGTTTTGGGGGGTTGAATGAATACAAAATGTGAATACAATGAAAACCTTAAGGGTTGTAGCAGCTTTAAATATATTTTTTTAAAGGAAAATTAACTCCTATAATATAATCTCATATACCAAGGGCTGGCTACAAATGAATCATTAATGTTGATTTACACTCTCTTTCTTCTCCTTGAGGCTGCATAAAAATCTGTTCTGGCCTCTAAATGAGTGCACTGCAAAGTATTAATAATTTGGGGCAGAGGGAGGGAGATAAACCTCTTGTTTCAAAAGACTGTTATAATGACTTTGAGAGAAAGGAAAAGCAATATCAGCCAGTAAATGAAAAGGAAAACAAAAAGCTCTCCACAAATAGCCGTGGAACCCTTGAAGGAAAAACAAAGAACCTTCATATTTTCAGTGTGTATTTATCAGGGAGATGTCACTGGAGAAAAACTGGAAGTTCACAGCATATACCAAGCATGATATATTGAACAGCAGTCCTCCCTGCCTAGCCTCCTGTTTCTATATTTACCATTATAAATTGAAACCTGGCTTTTGCTTATGTTGCTATCTCTAAAACTTAAAATGGCTTGAAATCAGATAACAGTGACCAGCAGCATTTCCTATTCTGAACCACCATCGGGCTTTTTTTTTCCCCTTCCATTGTTTGCCTCACTCTTTTGCTGAACACATGTCTTAATTTATCTCTGAAGCTCAGAGAGTAAGAGGTAAGAGGGACAGGCACTGAGAACAGAGCAGGCTGGACAGCACGGAAGGCTGGGTGTAACCCCATCACACCATGCCAGAGAAAGCTTTCTGCACTGGCTGTAGCCAAAGCAGGAGGCAATACAGGTTGATTCATGATGGAAACTTTTCAACTGGCACAGGTTTGTGGGACCCACACAGTGATTCTGATCTTGATTGAAATGCTGCTGCATTACTTAAAAAGAAATAGAGGCACTGATAGAATTTCAGAATGAGAGAAACACATCTAGTGTATCAGAGGCAGTCAATTCTGTGCTGTGACTTTTGTCTTATATTCAGTTTGGAATAAATAGATGGAGATCTTGATGCTGCTGTAACTTGACATTTTCAGCGCATTGAAGTTTCTGTAGAAAAAAAGCATGAACTGCAACATCTGTCACCTTGCAGAGACCAAGTGATTGAGAACCTTGCAGTGCCTTGCCAGATAGATCCTGATGCATCACTGATGCTTTTTCCATTATAACAGATAGCCACTATCAGAAATGATACACAACCAAGAGGCAGCATTTCATGTCCTGGATAAATGTGTTTCTTTTGCAGGATGTGGTACTGGTTATTTAGTAAATAGGCACAGGCAGTCCTTTTCCCCTAACCACATTCAAACTTTTTGAAGAGGAATTTTAAATTTGTCATTAAGATTATAATTTAGCCAAAGGGTGACAGAATTACATACATTTTAATGTTGTTCATATGGAAATATATTAATACAAACTGATATCCTCAAAATGCAACTGAAGCTGTTAGATGTCACCTTAATTGTTTCAATTAGGCTCTGCATACCCCGCTGCTGGGAAATAATCATGCTATAAAGCTTTCAAAGAGATGACTTCAGTAATGTGTTAAGAAGTAAATCAAAGCACAGTTTTTATCTGCTGCATGCTAGAGGAATTGTTATTTGAACATTTATAGCTTTTAGATTGTGAAAATTTTAATGACAGCAATTGTCATTTTGTATCTAAGAGGTTTTCTATCAAAGGAAGACTGTTTCTGAAGTGAATAGATTTGATGCAGCCATTACAGAAATAGGCAGGAAAGTACATCCTGTGGTTCAGAAGGGCTATGACTGAACAGGCACAAAAAGTTAAACTAAAGTAAGCATGGAATACAATTCTGCTAGTCTTGTAGATTAAACAGCCCCTCACTCCTGACTGCTCAAAGCCACAACCCATCCAAAGTCACAACCAGCAATAAAATTAAAAATAAAATTAATGCTTCAAATTCTGTCAAGAATTTAAGAAAGAAAATTGTAGTAAATATTGAAATAAGTCTGTCTGGCTTCCTCCTACTTTAGGGCTTCAGGTTAAGGACAGGGAATTGAAGATACACAGCATGACAGATTAGATGACTGGGAGACTTGTCACTTGCCCATTGCCAATAGTAAAATTCTCCTTTCAACCAAAGACAAGACACCATCTAGTGTCTTGCATCAGAAATCTTTTCTGAGGAAATTTTGGAGAACTTTACTGCAGATTAGTCACTCATTACAGAGGGGAGCAAATGAGCAAATCAACATCAATTGTTTTCCTTTCTATATACTATATTGATCTTTTCTACAGTTTTCTTTCTTTGTACTCTGCATTGCACCGTATGAAGAAAGGGTGGTGAGGCTGAGAGTGGGGGTAGGGAAGCAAGTAAGAGATTGGAGGTGGCATTCAGAAATGTGAGTCATGAATGCAGAAAAATATGAAGAGTTCATCATGAGTAACTTGGGTTACGTGACTCCATAAAATTTTAAGTTACAGCTGAAATGGGATGTATTCACATGCCTATATGATTCCACATAAGCTTCCACACCTGCCCTAGATCTATATGCAGCCCTAGATGCAGGTTGATTACTGATGTATTGGGTGTGCTTTTTAAATTTCAGGATAAAATGCCTCTGTTATATGCAGTGGAATGAAAATGCATGTGTTTCCACTTACCAGAGGTGACAGCCAGTTTTGTGCAAAAAGGCCTTTATTTAACCACTGAAAAGCTATACCACTGTCATAAATCTCTTTGAAATGGTATTGTATTAATTTCTGATATTATCCAGTGTAATATAATTGTGTTCACTTTATGCTGCCTTAGCCCTTTTTTGTATTATGTAATAAGAAAGTTCAATATTCACAGGAAGCCTTTATGCTGCTGCATGTGAAAGTCTTGCTTTCAGGAGATTAATGATGGTTACTTGATTCTTCTTAGACTTCCCTCCCTGCAGCTCCACACTTTCACATATTCATCCAGTTTTTCCTTCCTTTGCTTAGTATGATATCTATACCAAAACCAGGGGATAGATTTCTTTATTCTATGTATTGCAGAAGCCTTTCCTTTCCTTTCCTTTCCTTTCCTTTCCTTTCCTTTCCTTTCCTTTCCTTTCCTTTCCTTTCCTTTCCTTTCCTTTCCTTTCCTTTCCTTTCCTTTCCTTTCCTTTCCTTTCCTTTCCTTTCCTTTCCTTTCCTTTCCTTTCCTTTCCTTTCCTTTCCTTTCCTTTCCTTTCCTTTCCTTTCCTTTCCTCTCCTCTCCTCTCCTCTCCTCTCCTCTCCTCTCCTCTCCTCTCCTCTCCTCTCCTCTCCTCTCCTCTCCTCTCCTCTCCTCTCCTTTCCTTTCTTCTCCTTCTCCTTCTCCTTCTCCTTCTCCTTCTCCTTCTCCTTCTCCTTCTCCTTCTCCTTCTCCTTCTCCTTCTCCTTCTCCTTCTCCTTCTCCTTCTCCTTCTCCTTCTCCTTCTCCTTCTCCTTCTCCTTCTCCTTCTCCTTCTCCTTCTCCTTCTCCCTCTCCCTCTCCCTCTCCCTCTCCCTCTCCCTCTCCCTCTCCCTCTCCCTCTCCTTCTTCCTCTCTGCCTCCCACCATCCTTTTTTTTAAATTTTCTCTATGGTTGACAGTCCTTTTTACTGCAGGAGGCAGTTTCCCTGTTTCCCCAGTACATTTAAAATTTTTCTTAAGTAAAAAAAGTCTCTGAATAGACTGGTTCTTTCTTAATATCTGTCTAATTTGATTCTCTTTTACACAGTTTAAAGAATTACATCCCTTTTCCATTTGATCTGGAGATGCTACAAAGAAAACTGTGTACTGGAGTGTTTTGACATGTAACTCTGATAAGTGAATTATATAAACAGAGGAGAGGAGGGGGAAGTTGACATTTTTAATGGTTTGGGGGAACAAGGTATCTTTCAGAGCTGCTGTAGATATTTCCTTTGGTAATTTTTTTTTCTTCTTTCTCCTTCCAGGGAAGATTCATAACTTTAAACCCTTGTTGACCAATGTAAACAGTGATGTAGCAGGCTTGGAGTTGAAGGGTGGCACAACTTCTAAAGAAAGTCTTGAATTTTGTCTTCTCCAGACCTTTTCCATACAGCTGACAAGTAGTTCACGTTCTGATATAGCTTTTTCCATATGTTTTTCTTTTCTTATCTGCTTTTAACCAGATTTGTTATTTGACATCAACCCATTTATTCCATATATCTCTTCAAATGGCAGGATTTCACCTTTGACAGTGACAAAGGAAGAGATTCACGAACTTAGATCAATACATCAAGGTGTTTAAAATGTGTCTGACTATACCTATGACTGTTGGTGATAGTTTCAGGATTCTGGCAGTGACATTTTACAATGACTTACAACAATACTGAAAATAATGTCAGCTAAAGAGAAAGTCAGGGAAAAGGTTGTCAGATTGCTTGGGAAAGGAGAAGTAGAGAAAAGATCATGCAATAGAAATTATTATAAACATCTCTCTAAAATTACCCAGTTGATAAAGAATTTGTCTGAACCTAAAAACTGTTGATTAAGGCATTTGGATTCATACCCTTGGGCTTTATTTAGCTGATAAGGTGTAGAATCGTATGTCATATTTTTAAAAGCAGGGTAAACTTAATTCTCCCACAGCCATTATTGAAGGGAAATGAGTTGAGATATCCCTTTACAAGACAATCAGATCCTGAGGCTCCTGAACAATTCAGGGGTGACTCCATGTCAGAATTCTGCATGTGGCCACTGAAGGTACTGAGATAGTATGAGGGCATTAGAAAGAAGACATCAGTACTGCATTTGATACACCCTTGCCCAGTCTATATCCATTCTTCACTGGACTAGTAGGGCTTGAGGAAATGTCAGGACCTATATATGGACCCCACCCACTGCTTCTTTAGATGTCTTGGAAAGATGGTATATATCTTACGGACATGTTAAAAACTTATATTATCAGAATAATCTTATTCACATCAGAAATTTCCCTTAAAAATGTATATGGATGAGTTTGAAATGTCTTTAAAACAGAAACTGCAGAGAGCAGAACTAAAAGGAAGAGCTGGATCCAGTATCTGGGGCTTGTCAATCAAGCAAAGAAGAGACAGAGCAAACAGAATGTGCTATAGTCAAGAAACATTAAGCTACAAGAATGAATGTCAAATAGGCTACAGTAAGTCCTGTATAAATACTATGCAATGTTGCATTGGCAGAACTGAAGGAATGGAGGATTCTGAATGTATTTTACCTGAAAATTGTTTGCTTCAGGATGCTCTGTCTTTGGAATTATATCCCATGCACATCTATTCATCTTTTCTTCCTCCAACAACTTCTTGTAAGTACCCTTTTCAGAGGTTGCTCAATCTGATTCATGTCTTCTGCCTGTCTGAGCCTTTTGAATTCTGCAAGCCTGAATGACCAGTCCTATTATAGGACTGTTTGACCTGGTCTCAGACTTACCTTTTACGTACAGTCTGGATCACTGAATGTAAGAGGCAAAACTGGATGGTAAATTCACTTCTGTTTCCTGGGAGAGTGCTTTGTCTACAGGGTCTTAACTCAAGAAACATGTTTAACTGGAAGGGAATGAATTTTCCAAATTTTTTTCCAGATACTTTCTTTTAGAATTAAGCATGCTCAGAACACATTGACTACACTCAGACTCCCATGGTCTCTGATATAAGGAAATCTCATTCAAGAGTTTTGGATTTATATGGGATCAAGATCAAAGTTGCATATTCAGGTCAGTTAAGATGATTGGACCAGTACCAGACTTGCACATGCCTAAGTAACTTTGAGGTGAAAATATGACATGACAAGCAGGATTGAAACTGATGGATTGACTTTTTGTGAGTTATTCTATGACAATTAAGCACTCAAAAATGAGCTAATATAAAATATGTGCCTCTTCATCTTTGTTAAGCCCACCTCAGAAAGACCTAGAAAAGAGCATGTTCGAAAGTAGAGGGATATTGATTTAGTCTGAAAAGAGGGTTCATAAGTTCCCAAGGAAGAACAGGTTAGGGTCATGTCAGAAAACATTTGTGAATTACTCAAGAAGCACATGCAAGGAGATGAAGGGAAGAACACTCACTGAAACAGTCACATGGAGTTTTAGCTGGGAAGAATTTGCCAATTGATGTTTAAAAGAGTGTTGTGAGGAGCAGACAAGTGACCCACTGTGTTTCTGGCCAGAATGGCTCTTGGGTTTCCAATTAAAGCAGTTAACCATGTGATTAATCTGCCAGAAAAAAGTACACTACTCATTCCTCAGAGTTCTATGATTTTTGGATAAGGGACTCTTCTCATCAAAGATCTAAAAATTACTGCTTATTCTAGCATTTCATGTTGGTATTTTCAGAATACCTTGTCATGAAGATGAAGCAGGGTGCATGGGAAAGAGACATTTAAGAGAATCATGGTACCATGGCTTCTGGAATTTTGGTATGATCTCATATTGGCAAATAAAATGTCAGATCCTGGTAGAGTATCAAATGCAGTTGAAAGTTCCAAACATGAAGCCATGTCTGCTGTCTGAAGAGCATATTTCTGCACACACCCAGTTAAGGTCCGGAATACTGTCAATGAAGATATCAAAGTACATACCTTTTGATATTTTGCTTGGAAGTTATAACACAACATGAGCCAGAAATCAGTTCCTATCCTCACTAAAAACACAGACAGCTGGCTGTAGGAATGCAGCTGAGAGTATCAGTAAAAACACACAAGGTAAAGGAAAACACAAAGGGAGGGAAGGTTAACATCCTCTCCCTCTATTACAGACAAAAATGAAAGTAATTTTCCTCAGGTCATGATCCCAGTGCCTGTAAGATGATATAACTCAGAGCAAGCAGGACCTCCACCCATTTCCACAGGGAAAGCAGCAGGTACATTGGTCAACTTGGAATAAGTACATTGGTCAACTTGGAATAAGTGCTCTGAGACCATGAAAGATAACCTAATTTATATCATTAATGAGAAACTAGGGATGAGTGTGTTGTGCAATGCCATGTACTTGAATTTGGGGAAACAGAGTCAAAAGAAGCAGTACAGGCACTTAACATCCATCCATCCTTGCATTTGGAAAGAGTATTGTCAAGAATGTGACCTTGAAAGAAAATTCCTCTGGAAGAATGAAGACATCAGGAAAGAGCCAACAAGTTCTGTGTCTTTATTTTACCTGGAGACATCCAGTTACAACTAAATAGTATAAAACAAGCTTATTGAAAAGATGGTTTGGGTCAATAAGGGCACAGGATAGAATAGGAAACTTTGATCTGGGAAGCTGACATTTTGAAGCTAATGTCTATTACATTTTGAAAATAGTTAATAAGAGAGTACTCCAAGAAACATTTTACTTTTAGGTGCAACAAATATACTATCAAAAATAGAATTTGTGACCAAACTTTCTAGGACAGTTACCACACAGCTCATTCTGTGGGGAAAATAAAAGACAATGTGACAATTATAAAACCGGGGAAGAAATGACAGACATTTTTTTTTTTTCCAAAAAACCTTCAGAAATATGTAGGTGAGCAGATTTTAGATAATGTTATCTCATCTACTATAATGAAGCCAGTGATTTATTTTATCAGGCAGTGAGGCTGGGGGCAGAACTTTGGGCTGAAGGGACACCTTACAGTTAAATATTATTTCTAAAGAGGGAGATAGAAACAAAAAGAAGCTGAGTTGAATAGCATACCCTGGTTTCTGTGATGTGCTCACCCAGGTTGTCTGGCTTTAGTCATGACCCCAAAAATATGCAGTTCCCCTGTCTCAAAGAGAAGGTTCTGAGACAGTGCATGAATATTTTGTTGGCTGCTACATATATCTGGGTGCAACTGGGCAAAGAGAAGTTCACACATGTTTTGAAGCAAAGCATAAATTTAGAAAAAAACCTTGTTCAAGCTTGCTATTTCGGCCCTGTTCTGTGCATATTGTTTGTGTTTGGCTGAATACAGAAAGCATTAGTTTTACAAAATCTGTTTGGGGATTAGTTTAGTTAATGGAGGGACAGAGAAAAGTTTTCAGCAGAGTCCTCTATATGATCTGTAACTGTTTTACTGTGATGGGAAAACTGCAGCTATGTATGGTTTGAGTATGGTCAAACAAAATTTTTCTCTCTTGTAAGAAGCAATGTTAGTCTTATGACCTGAGGGTGAAGTGTGAGACAAATTACAAAGGAATGTAAAACACAGCTTGTAGGCTGTGTTTGACAACTAGAGCCTGAGAGACACCCCAGGCCCCCGTGAAACAACTGAGGTGGCAGTAAAGTGACACACGGCTTCACTGAAAGGAGCCTGGAGTGAACTGAGTGTGGCTTGGGCAGGCAAGGGCAAGACACAGGCTTCGGCCAGGGAGCAGGTCATGCTTAAATGCCAATTAGGTCAGGCACAGGCTTCACTCAGGCTCTAGCAAGCAATCTCAGATTAATGATAACAGGCAAGGGAGCTGAGATTTTTCATACCTGTTATCTACTTGCAGTCATCTTAGTTTGCTTCTCAGAGGCAGAGGCTTATTGCTGGTTTATTGACAAGCAGTGACAAGTCACTACATCTAGCTCCCCCACAAAACATTTTTCTTCATTTAGCTGTAGATCCCTGCTTTTCATAAGCAAGTCTGGAGATGAACATTTCATGTTGCAGCTATCACTGGTCAAACTTCGTGAACATGTTCCTACACAGGATAAAAGTCCTTTTAACAGTATGGATTTTTTCGACATTACAAGTATTACAGTGCAAATCAGAACTCTGTACAGTTCCCTGTTCTAGAAACTTATCCATATGAATACAGGTTGATAGTCTTCTGAGAAGAAAGTTTTTCAAGCTGTGTACTTTTATTCTCACCTTAAGTAGGGCATAAGGCAGAGGTATTGTCTAAACCATGGAAACTCTTCTAAATATATTGGCAGACAAATAGAGGAGCTCATAGTTAGTCGTGCTTTGTAAAAATACTGTGTAGAAATAGATGAACAAAAATATCCAAGAACTACATAGAACCATTCTCATTACTGGGATCACAGAACATACTGACTTGTGGGTGTCATCCTTAAGGTCAAAAGTCCCCAGATCCCATGAAGCATCTGTAATGGAGGAGAATGGTTTAAAAAATCTTGGTACAAATCCTGTGACTCACTTAACTTATCTTAGATCTGTCTAAGGTAAAACTAGCACAATGTGTGTGGTTATTGTGCAGCATTCCCCCTCAAAATCACCTCTGCTAGTATTTATAAAGAATGAGAAGGAAGTGTAGTATGAATGCTATTTTTCATACTAAATATTGTGTTTGCATTTATTGTTCCTTTTCAGTGATTTTGGGTTATATACACTGCGCTTTTAAAGATTCCGAATGAACCAGGAGACTGCACTGAAGTTCTACTAAAATCAAGCTGAAAAACTAAACAAGAAAGAGCCTTTGCAGTATGCCATGAGCCTTTAAAACTATCACTTTGACCTTTAACACTGGTACCTGAGGAAAAAGAAAAGTGTAGAAGTAAACTGGGGCAGTAGGTAACAGTGCTTCCCTAGAAGCTCCCAGGCTTTTGTTTTTGAATGAGCAGATGGGTAGATGATCCAAGGATTATGTGACAATATTAATCTTAGAAGCCCCTGATGATTCACTCTCTCTGACCACAGATTCCTCAGTCAAAATGAATAACCTTGTGGCTATTAATATGGTATAGCCCCGTGGAAGTCATGTTTAAACTCTCTTCAATGTTCCATAGTTACCTAAGAGTTACTAGCTGTGCATGTAGCTGCAGCTATTATTCCAAAAGCAAGTAATATTTTTAAAGTAGGCGTATAGGTGGGGAACAAAGCGATTATTTGGCATTTACTCTTGTTACTCTGATTAGATTACAGACCATTATAGAAATTGTAATGATAAAATTCTACAAATAAGAGGAACCATATGTTTTATCACCTGCACAACTACAAAAAAGAAAATCTGAAACCCTGTACTTTATCTCTTCTGTATGACGCACTCTTTCCAGAACCCCATTAAATAAACCCAGAGTAAAGTTCAGCCTAAGACAGACAATTCCACACTCAGAAGCAATCCTGTAACATAACTTTCTTCCATTCTGATACTGTCTCTGGATTCTAAATCAGTACAAACTGCAAAATGAAGAACACTAGAAGTTATAACTGAAAAAAGCAATTGCCCTACTTCATTAATTCCACCACAATTCCATGTGTGATTTACACTCATACTCCCACTATAACTTCCCTTCAGCCCATAAAAGGTTTTGAGGTCTAATATATATTACTTCAGGTATTTCTCTGACTTTGCCGAAGACAGGAAATAAATCTGCCCCTTGTCTTTCTGATTGCTGGCATTTTTCAGTGCATAGCAAAGATTTTTCACACTTTGTGTGTGGTGATCTTCTGTTGTAGATGATTGCTTTATATTGAAATAACAGTATCAAATTAATTTGGTCTGATCCCTGGAGTTGAATTCCAACCACCAGGTCACATAGGGAATATATATCTTATTTATAATTCATTTACTACTGACAATCATAGTGGCAATTTCATTAAATGAAATGTATCCCAAACCTAAAAGCCTGTTAATATAGTCTTGTGATTGTTCTGACTTTATTAACTTTACTGAATTGTTCTATTTTTTCCAGAGGATTAATAAAAATGTTTTTAAATTATAATTGTTTCTTGAATATGTATGCACAAAATTTTTTAAATAGGTCAGAAATAGGTGTTTCAGATAGAGCAAATAAAAGAACCATCCTCTTTTCTAATAATAAACTTTTAAATAGAACAATAATCTTAAAATTCAGAAAAGGTTAATAATTCTAAATCTCAAATCTGCTTGGAAAATTTCTCTAAGGGTTAAAACTAAAGCAGGCTGAATAATAACCCAATTATAACTTTTTTTTTTCCTTTTTTTTTTTTAATAGTGTAAAGTAGTCCTCCTTTCTTATCAGCTGGGCAGGGACTTCCTGCTACTGAGCACACATTTGTGTCTTAGACAATATAATGGGCAGGTACATTAGCTACTCTATTGCTCTTACAGTTCATCACAAATAAGCAATAGAAAGCTGTTTCATCTTTCTCTCAAAAGATGTTTTCTGCTGTCTGTATTAATTGGCATTTGAGATCATGAGCTGTCACTTTTGCATTTTGCTAAGGAAAAAATATATATTACAGCTATTGTTGTTAATAATATAAAGCTTGAATTTTCTTACTGAGATTAATTTGAAATGACACTATGGAGCTTGACAGCTCTTGTTGGTTATTTTAATTTACTAGACAATTTTGCATGCTATTGGCATGGGGACATGGTCTCAGGCAACAGTTTTGTTCTATTGGTTATTATTCTAAATTAAATAAATATTGAAATGAACAGTAAGCCTAACTAAAGACTAAATTATTATGCAATTTAAATCTCAGTAAACAATTATTGAAGGGAAATGTGGAGACATACATAACAAATGATGGAATACTCAACTGAATAAATAGTTTCTGCTGGATGAGGGACTAAGGTGCACACCAATCTTTGGGTTTTTTTTCCAGAAATTTTGAGGTGCTCATATACTGGCTTAGGAGTGCATGCTACTCCTTTCTATAATTCAGTCATTTCAGATCACTTTAATATGACTTCTTCAATTTCTTTATTTTAAGACAATTGAAGAAATTTATTAGCAAATTATGCCAGGGCCAGTTGTATATGTTTTAAAATGTGATACATTTACATTGAAAATTGAATCTTGCATATCAAATTTTTTTCTCTCCAGCAGAAACACAGAAAACACTATTAAAAATACTCATCAATCATCCAGATTTAGTCACTCATCAAAGTCTAGGTACTTAAAAACAATGTTTTAGTGAATTCTGTGAATTGTTAGTTAAGTTGTTAAGCTGGGATATGATTCTAAAAATGTTGATTCTTTCTTCAAAATAAGTAGAAAGGTTAGAATATATATGCTCTAATCCTTCAAGTGGATATACTAGAATAGTGATTCTTAAATTAAAGCAGCGCAGCCTTGGAGATCAGTAGATAATAAAAAAGTCTGGAAATGTGTCCTACATGAACATAACTCAGATGGTTATTGCATCACAGGGAAAAAAAAAAAAAACAACTCTTTTTGCCTATTCCAAAGAAATTTTGCTGGGGCTCGGTGTGCTGATCATGACTTTGTCACCTCACTTTTCTGTTTCATCTGCTGATCCCTTTTTGGGTTTTAGGGACTGCTTCTTTGTGTTCATGCACACAAATGATAAACCTTTAATTGGTCATCACGACCGAAGTCTCCCTCTCTTTCCTCCTTTTCCTTCCATAGGTAAAATTCCTTGGAGAAAAGAAAAAAAAAATCATAAAGAGGATAGATATGATCACTTTCCAGACTTTGCACTTCAAGCTCACAAGCAGCCCAGAGCTTCCAGAAGCAGATTTTGAGAAAATGACTGCTGTGTCCATGCTGCTTCTATGTCTTTGATCTTCCTTACTCTTGGTCACTACACTGTCTGCCCTGACCTGGTGAGTGATTCTCAAATGCCTTTTGCTGCAGGTCCTAAAACAACTAATTTGTTTTTAATCTGATATGAACCAAAGTCACTAGAATTTAATTTTCTTGTTCATGAAGTTGCTTCATTAGCATTTCAGAGAAGGAGAGTGTTATGTACTGAATGACCTCCCATAGCTGTTCTGATTCACAATGGGATGTATCTAGCTTTTATAAAGGGCACAGTTCACTACTTTTTCATGTGAGTTCTTTGTTAAGATTATTCCATTTATCACCTATGTGAAATTCTGCTGTTACTAGAAATTTCACATCCCTACCAGTTATCAATGAACTTCAGCTATCCAACCCCATGAAGTTGCCTATATTTTATTTACACAGTTGTACCGGGTCTGGTTTGCCAATAGTGGGTACAACATAGAACTCTGGTGTGTGAACCTCGGCTGGTCACCTGATGCCTGTCTGGTTCAGGTTGCCTCCTCAGTGGGACAGGAGATGAAAATGCTATGAGTACGCTCAGGGGCTGAGATAACAACAGAGAGACCACTTATTAGTTCCTGTCACAGAAAAACAGGCCTGACTTTGGGAATTTTTTTTTTTTCCCACAAGTTAATAACAGATGTGGATAGTTAGAAATAATAACAAAACTAAAAGCCTCTTCATGCCACCCCATTTTTGTCCCCAGGTTCATCTTCACTACCTTCCCTTCTGTCTCTTCCCCTCAAGGGAGGGAGGGTGATGGGGAAAGGGAGTTGTGGTCAATTCATGACACTTTATTTCTAGTCCTCCTCCTTCTCATGCTGTTTCCCTGTTCCAGCATGGAGTACCTCCCTCCTGTGTTAAGGATACAGTCCTTGACACAGTTCTTCAGGAATGAACTGCTTAGAAAAGGTCACAGGTCATGCCAGAAAACCTGCTCCTATGTGAGCTTTTCTCCATAGACCCTAGTGCCAGCTCCAACATTGTCTCTTCACAACCTGCAGCTTCAAATCTTGTCCACCTGCTTCAATGCAGATTCCTCCACAGGCTGCAGGTGGATCTCTGCTCCACTGTGGTCCTCCATGGGCTGCAGGGGCACAGCCTGACTCACCATGGTCTTGCCCACAGGTTGCAGGAGAATTTCTGCTCTGGCCCCTGGAGCAACTCTTCCCCCTCTGTCTACACTGACCTCAGTGTCTCCAGGGCTGTTTCTCCCACATATTTCTCACTCCTCTAACAGCTGCCACACCACATTTTTTACCCTTTCTTAAATATGTTATAATTGGCTCAGCTTTAGCCAGTAGTGGGTCCATCTGGGAGCTGGCTAAGCTGGCTCTTTCTGACTGACTTACAGAAGTCACCTCTCCAGCCCCCACCACCAAAACCTTGCCACCTGCCGTCAACACCAGAGTTCTGTTGAACTCAAATGTAATTATGGCCTGTAGTGAATTCATTTAAACATAGAATAGAGGATGAAGAATGCTGAATTTGGCTACAGTCATAGCAAAAGAATGTCGGTTTTTAGTAAAAGCCTAAAATTTGACAATATAAAGAAAATACTGCAAAGAAATTTGCAAAGAAAAATTGTCAATAATGAAACTTAGTTGTTAATTTTCTATTACTTTTTCACTGAAACTTTTTTTTGCTTACTAGCATGTATTTTCTCTTCTAATCATCCTACTATGATAACTGAAGGTCATAGAGATGAGTGCATAGTTCATGGACTTTCTTCTAGATTTCAAGGTATAAAGGATGAAATTCTCTTCTGTGCAAGTGAGGCATTGTGGAAGATAAAGAGGACTATGCAATAGGACAGCTATCATGTTCACTTCTGGAGAGGGGTCAAAGACTCCTTTTTGTATGATATCAATATTAAATCTCGGAAGTGTTTAGAATTTCCCTTTTCAATTCCATCCTGTTTGCATTCGTAATGATTTAATTCAAGACGTTTTCTGAATTCTGGTAAAAATTATCTATATTTCTTCCTTTGTTAAATAGAATGTAAATAAACTTTCTGAGACAACTTCCCTCACAGTATGATGTTAATAAGAAAACATTGCCCAAGAGTTAATTGTGCTATTTCATATTAAAATGTTTGTCTCAAAAGATTAATAAATATTTTATTTCTGTAATGCAAAATATTATTTTCCTTTTCAAAAATTTTGTTTCTCTATATTTACTTAATGACTTTACTAACAAAAATGTCTGTTGAGAATTATATAAAATCCCTTTCTTTGATGCTCATTAGAACAATTAATTAAATATTAAACACAGTGGATATCTCAGTATTTTGGTATCTATTTTACAATTAGTTAAATCCTAAACAGTCCTAAACAGGTCACAGGCCTCAGTTTAAGGTTGTTTGTTTGTAATAAAAGCTCTCCTGCACCTGGCTTTATGCTTTGTAAGAAACTGTTTTTCTCCAGGGTACAATTACACCAAGATTTTTTTTTTTCAGCCAACAAGAAGAAAGAATAATGGGCAAAACTCAAGTTACACCAAATATTTGGTCTAGGGTTTGCCTTTGCCAATCTATTGGATATTAAGCATAAGAGTTTGAAATCCCATGAGAACAATAGGTTACTATTTTGTGGATATTTTAAAAGGCTCTAATTTAGACTAAACTTCCTTTAATTTTTCAGTTCATATCAGAGGCTTTAAGTCAGGAGCATGAACCATACTTTAACTACATTTTCCCAATCCACCAAGAGAAAAGAGAGTGTTTTCCTTAGCAAAATTTAATATTACTAATGGTTCTTATTCTATAGAAGGGATTTAAGAAGCTGATTTGAATTAACTGGAAGTTATTATTATTCTTTCTAATTTATTAAAATGTGTTATTTTCTATACCAATACTCTGCTTTGTATGGTTGTCATGGTTTAAGCCCTGCCATTAACCAAGCCCCATGCAGTTGTCCACTCACTCCCCTGCCAGTGAGAGATCAGGGAGAGAATCAGAAGGGTAAAAGGTAGAGAACTCATGGGTTGAGATACAGACAATTTAATAGAGAAAGCAAAAGCCACACCTGCCAGCAAAGCAAACCAAGGAATTAACTCACTGCTCCTGAAGGGCAGGCAGGTGTTCAGCCATCCCCAGGAGAGCAGAGACCCATCACACTTACTGGTGACTTGGAAAGACAAATTCTACCACTCTGTCACCCTGAGGGCGGAGGGAGGGTGCACAACCACACACTCCAAACATCTGCCCCATTTCTCCTTCTTATTCTCACTTTATATACTGAGCATGATGTCATATGGACTAGAATATCCCTTTGGTCAGTTTGGGTCACCTACCCTGGCTGTCACTCCTCCCAGTCTCCTGTGTTCCCTCAGACTCCTTTTCAGCATGGCAGCAGGAAAAGCAGGAGTAGCCTTGGCTCTGTGTAAGTTCTTCCCAGCAATAACAAAAACATTCCTATGTTATAAACCGTGTTTTCAGCACAAATCCAAAACATTGCCCCATACCAGCCATCGTGAAGAAAATTAACACTTTCCACCAACTCTGCTGCACAAGGCAGAGGTAAAGGACAACACACTCCTGGACATTGGTGTTCCAAAAAGACAAGTTTCATGGAAAAAGAATATAATGGAACTACTAGCAAGTTATAGCTTCAAATTAAACACAATATTGAAATATAATCTGTACTTACTATTGCAGAAAAGTAGCAGTGATGACACTGAAATTATATTTCAACTACAAAACTTTTGAGAACGTTGCCCAAAAAAATCCATTGTCAACTTAGGGAATTGTAGGAAAGGAAGTGTGATTTCACTAGCAAGTCCATAAAAAAACTTCTGTATAAAACAGAGTTAGGGTCTTTCTTTCTGCAAAAACTGTCATCTAGTGTGCTCTAAAATAATACTAGTAGATGGACATCACCTCTTTTTCATATCATTCATTTTTTGCTTTTGTAACAGCACTTTACCAAGAATGTGAGAAGGAATGGCTTTGAGTGAGAGGTGGCATACTGTATTAGGTGGGCTGACATAGATCAGTCATATGTTATATAAAATTAGATGCCTAAAATGTTAGTTAATTTATAGAAACACTGTTTATAATACCATCAAATTGTTTTCAAAATTTCAGTGTTCCAGGAATGATAGATCATGTCTTCTATAACATTAGCCAGGAAGGGAGCATGATTTAAGTCCCTCCCTGTGATAGGGAAAAAGCTAAGGTTTGGCTACAAACTGTAAAACTTCAATATGCCAAAGGTACAAAGCTACACATTTGGTTTTGGGAAGTAATTTAGAAAGTATAAAATGTCTGTTTTATGGTGCCCAATGGTTCTCTTCTCAATTCACTAAAACTGCTCCTTTTAGTTTAAAGAGGTTCCACTGATCTCCCACTCTGGTGAACACTGGGAACAAGCTGGCTTTTTGCTCCACCTTCCCTTGATGGTCTTCTATCCTTTGAATCTTTACTCTTTCCCTCACTTACCATGTCCTAACCTTCTCTTTTCTTGGAACTTCAGATAAGTGAGATTACCCTGCAGGAAAGAAAGAAATGAGCAAATAGTTTCTGAAAGATGACTGTTTCATTTGGGGAATCATAATGTTTTAGATTTTTAATGTTACTTTAAATGTAACACAGACTTTACACAGGCAGAGTCTACTGATATCTATGCACAAAACATTAGAGGATCTCTAATGCTATATATGTCTAGAATCTCTATTCTAAGTTATTTAAATGAGTGATTGTTTTTTAACACTTTTTCTTCATGAGATACTAATGTTTGAATGGACATATGATTCTGAATTCCCTTGGTTTAGTGTGTATTTTAAGCTGGACTCTAATTTCTTTTCATGTAAGTGAAATACTTGAAGCTTAAGGATATGATTTAATTTAAAGGATAAAAAAAAAAAGAAGAGGGTTTCCTTTTATATAGTCCCCAGCAGAAGAGTGTTCTACTTTCCATTCAGTAACAGTGCTTGGACTATATCAAATGCAGTTTTAAAAGTGAGGTCATGATGCTATGATTCAAAATTTGTCAGATGTAAAGCCATAAGGGATTTTTAGAAGATGAAAAGACTAGACTTCTGATGTGACCTGATGCAGCTGAGTAACTCCCAAAGTCACAAGTCAGTTTCTGACTATAAAAGAGACATCTGATCAGATTGTCATGCTTTATGTTTAATGGAGTGTTACAAGGACTTTGACACAAACCATTACCCACTATTTACTTATTCAAGGCAGAAACCTACTGGAAAATTGAACGAAATTATCCATACTTTAACAGCTTTGAGCAGATTGCAGTATGATCAAAATTTCTAAAACATGCCCTTTTGAGAACGGTGGTATGAAATGTTCCTGAATTCTTGTATTGTACTTTAATCATTACACTGTGCTAAATAATTTTTAACCTCAGGATGCTAAATAGAAATGTTGCCAATGTTGCAATTTATTTCTGTTGTACACGGCTATGTTACAGAAAGATTTTTTATTGCCTTGATTCAAATGGTAATCAGTTGTGAACCTGTTGTCCTTTCACACTTGCTATTCTTGAAGAAAAACTACATTAGTCAATTTCTTCACTATTTACAGTACCTTTGGGAATCAAAGCCACTGTAAAAATCACTTGCAATAACTTCAGTATCTGATAGGGAATTTGACTTTTCAGCTAAAAGAAGAAGCTCAGAGGAATCTTGGCCACATCACACTGCACAGAGGAAACATGCTATTGAATAATTGCTTCAAAACTTCTTGGTTGCTTCTCAAAAATAAAAAACTGGTAAAATCATAATGCTTTTCTAGAGAAGGGTGCTCTAGTGAAATAAACAGTGAAGCAAGGCATGATAGCTCTTTTGCAGATCCAGATTAATTGCACACTGGGTGAGAGTGTGATTAGCATGTATTAATTCTGAAACTTAGAAAACAAAGTGATTTGAAGGCTCTATGACATGAGGTATAGGCACAAGGAAGAAAAATGAATTAAATATTCCAGGCCCTTTTTCTTTCCTGCAGGAATGACCAGGGCTTGTATAATTTTTCTGAAATGTGATTGCCAAATAAAAATTAAGTAACCCAGCAAGCAGATTTTGTTTTCATTAAGGACACTAATGAAAAAAAAAATTAAAAAAAAGAATTCTAAACTTGTGACATATATTTCAAATTATGTAGCTAATAGAAAAGGATCACAAATAATACAGGGACTCTTTATTTTCCACTGATGTAGTGGTGCAAATTTTACATGAGTCAAAGTATTTCTTTGCATCAGGTTAAATTGGTCCCAGGTTAAATTATGTGGGCTGCTTGTCTACACAAAAGGATTCTGAGTACTTCAGGATATACTTCAAAACCCAGTAGTATAAAATGTTAAGTATTACTTAAGAAAGAAAGCTTTTGAACAAATAACTTTGCAGGGTGAATCCATTTACTAATCTGTATCTTTATTAAGTCTTTTGCCAAATTTTTCTGTGGATTTTATTTCTGATGAATCCTCTAATTGCAGAGATTTTTATCAGATTAAACTTGGTCTTACAAGGCAAAAGATCAAATTGTTTTTTACCATCTAGCTGCATTAAGAGGGCCTGGAGGTCAGTCATACCAGCAAAAGATCTGTCTGTGTCAGGGGAATAAAGCTGACTCGAAAGTATTTCTGTAATGATGTCATAATTGTCAAGAATCATGTTTAATTGAGGAGTTTTACATATGTTTGAATAGTTTGCTATTCACTAATATTTTATTCACATATAATATTATTGAAAGGAGGTGCACAACAGCACACTTGCTTGAGGTAGAATGGCAGATTCGTCACCATTTGTAAATCTGAAAGCACATATCTTCAGACCCGATTTGCATGTGCACTGTATTTAGACAGTATTCTTAAAAGAACTTCAGTCTCTTTGGACAGATTTCTCTAAGTTCTATTAAATCTGGTGCCCTGGAAAAGAAGTTGCTCATTAGACCAACCAAGGAGAAACAACTGAACATCTCATAAATTGTAGAATCACCGAATAATTTATGTAGGAAGAGACCTCTGGAGGTTAAATCCAACTCTCTGCTCAAAGCAGGTCTGATAAGATCTCCTAAGAACCATCAAGCCAAGTTTTGAATATCTCTAAGGATAGGAAATCCACAACCTTTTTGGGCAAACTGATGTAGTATTAGACCATCCTCACAATGAAAACATTTTGTGTGGTACCTAACTGTGGAATTCCCTGCAAGTCCTCTTGACAGAATAGCCTCTAGTATTGATCTCTGAAAGATGTCACTTGTTACCAGTTACGTGCTGGACCTATGTCACTGATCACAATCCCTAGAGACTGGTAGTCCAGTGAATTTTCCACATGCCTGGTTCATTCACTTAATGAGAGCAGATACTAGTAGTGTGGCCGTAGGCATGCTATGGGACACAGTGTCTAAGACCTTACTAAACTGAGGCGCGTGACAGCCACTGCTCTTCCCCTGTCCAAAACACTAATCAAGTCATTTTAGAAGGCAACCAGGTTGGTCAGGACTGATTTACCCTTCTTAAAGTCCTTCTGACTGTTCTGAGCCACCTTCTTGTCCTCCATGTGTTTGGAGGTAGTTTCCAGGAGCATTTGCTCTATAACTTTCCCAGGAACTGAGCATGAGTTAAGTGTAATTGTTTGTGTGTAGTTCCTGGGTCCTCCTTCTCGCCCTTGTGTTCCTGGGCAGCACTATTGTTAATGGAAGTGTGTTCTTTTACCATCTGAGCAAAACTACTGCAAGAATTTTCCTGTAAGAGGAAGTCCCTATAGGTGAAATTCCATTATAAAGGAGCATCATAAATGCAAAAATCTCCACCTCTCTGTATAGCAATGTAACTCTAAACCCTACAGATGTATCCAAATTATTTGTGGGGGTTAGACTACAAAGACCTGCTAGTCCTTGAAAATGGTTTAGTGCACTACATTCAAAATAATTTGATATTTTATTTATAAATAATTATATATTTCATATATAGATGATTATATAGACTTTGTTTATAAATGTTTTGTGAGTGTGAAACTGAAGTAAGAGGAGTAAAAGGGAAATAATAGGATTGAAAAGTCTTCTGGACAAAAATAACACAAGCCAAATTTGTAGAAGCAATCTGTTTTTAGTATAATGTCTTTTCTTAAAATACAGAGCTGTGAACCTCTGTCTAATCTATGCAGAGAACTGCTTCTAAATAATTAGAGAATTTCCAAGAAAGAATACTAAAAATAAAAGAATAATAACATCTATTTAAAAATGAAAAGCACTCATTGTAACAATGATTTAGCTGTTTATTGCAAGATACTTATAACTAATAATAGCAAGAAAGCTCAAGGCTAAAGTTACATAAAGATTAATACTAAATTTAGAAAAAAATGCATAGCTTGCATACCACAACAATTTTAATTTTCCCCGTTTTTAAGAAAATATTGATTGCAGTGCATGTACAGATGCATTTATTACAAACATTTCCAAACACATAATTTTCAAACAGAAGCTCTATTGGTAAGCTGAAAGGTTTGCAGACTGGATAAAACTGTTTGCTCTGCTTCCAGCAACTCGTTTGAAACATGTTCAGTAAATGTATAGCTGTCACTGTGAATATATCTTGCATTCCGATCAGAACCTGAGGCAGGGAAAATTCCCTCTCATATTAAGGCTTGTTGGCATAGCCCATCCTTTTCAGTACTTAGGACTGAAATTACTGTCCTAAGAGAAACCACTGAAAAGATAATTGTTCAATAGGCCAGTCAACCTACAATATGTCAGGAATGTACTTCTAAAATTAATTTTACCTTGTCCTATTAAGTAGTTATCCTTTCATGAGAGAGCTGTTTGAATCTCACTTGACTTACTGTTAATTTACATGATGAAAAATAGGAACGTGTAGGAATTTGTAAATCTGTTCAAGGGCAAGTGGTACCATGGTAAAAGTAGGGTTGAGAAATGAACAGTGGCACTACCCTTCAAATGTAACCCTCTCAGCAATTCATCCAAATAATACAATGATTCTAGATCTCTCAATATGCTATTGATGAATCAGATGCTGCTTTTATGTCTTTTGCCCACATTAAAAAAAAAAATTGGAAAATGCAGTAAATAAAGACATAATTTAAGCGAAAAATGCCTGAAAAGAGTAGAAAGAATTCAACACCTATAAGTAAATAAAAAGATGAACACATGACTTGTTTCTTTTCTACTTTTAAATTCTCATCAAGAAAATGCCAGATTTTAAAGCTATCTTCAGCTCAAGAGAGTGGAAACATATCAAGAATTTAAACCTCAGAGATAAAGTCTGGCAAATCCAAGCTAAAGTGAATATATTGAAAACAAAACAAAACAAAAAACACAACCCAGATTAACAAAGATAAATGAAGCTAATAAATATGAATTATCATTAAGTAAAAGTATTCCCATGATTTGGAATACTGAAAAAAATTTTAGTTACTTAGCGAGCTTTTTTAGTTTTCAACTAAATTCAACTCTATTCAACCCTACAAGTAGAAGTGCATTTAACTCAAGCTTAGTCTTTGGGGTAGCATAACACAGATAAAACAACAATCACAGCATATGTACCAGGATACTTGTCAGATTTTCAAGGCAAGGCAGGGAGGTAAATAAAAAAATTGGACAAATTTGAAATTTGTTTATCGAAACAGGCCATGTTAGCCTTAATGTACTAAATAACTTTTTTTTTTTTTTTTTTTTTTTTTTTTTTTTTTTTTTTTTTCTTTTAGAGGGGAGAAATAAAAGAGATCTTGCCAATCTATATAAAGAGCTATAAAAGTAGTTACGGATGGGAAGGACTTCTGGCATCGTCTGGTCCAGAGTTAGATGGTTTAATTTAGATGAGGTTGCTGAAAGACACTGGTGAAATTTTTAATAAAATCCCATTTGCAGAAGATGGAGAGGATGAAGTCTGTAAATTAAATGTAAGTATTGATCTTACTATAGGGATAGTAACAACAGGCAATGATGAAGTGGAAAGTCTAAGATGGGAGGGACATTCCTCCAGGATGAACCAGAGGATCAGCATTCTCAAATACCTTAATTCATGAGAGACTACTAATGAAATTTGTCCATGACACAAAGTTCAGAGGAATAATGAACAACTGAAGCAATGTATGCCCTTAATGAATGAAGTGATAATATGCATTTAATAGTATACAAAGTACATGGTGAGATATCATGGGATTAATAAAAGTATTTTTACATTGAATTGCAAATTATTTGCAAATATATAAAGAAAATTCTGATTATTTCACAGGATTGTGAGCCACCTATATAATGCAGCTGTGAAAAGTATAAAAATGGGAAAAACTGCTGAGTTATTTGTTGATGGCTGTTAATATGCAATTCCTCCAGATGAAGAATGAGCTGCAAGGATTTGAATAGCTATTTCAAGCAGTTTCCCTTCATACTGGATCATATCAAGCAGACATGTCTTCTTGAAAAGGGCAATTTTTTTGATTGTGTAAAATTAATTAAAAAATGAAAAAAAAAGTCCCATATGTAAGGTGTCTCAAACTGCTTGTATGCTCAGAGGTCAACAGCTGTAATGCAGGATAGTGAGTAGAAAATAGCAGGGGAAAGGTTTCACAAAAACATCTGCAAAAGGCATTAAAATGTGATTAGAACAGCTGCTCTATTGATACATGAGAGATTTCTTCAGGAATAATGAAGAGCTTGTGAGATATGATCAAGTATAAATTGGATTGTACTTAAACCTGTGGGGCTGTATCAGATCTGTCAGTATTGAGTAGCAGTGAACGAAAATGAAATACATGCAGAGTGGAATGGCTGTGCACTGTATTCAAAAGAATTTACTCACCTGTGACACTGGTAAATGTAATTATAAAAATATCCCAAAAGAAAACAGAGGATATGCATAGATCACAGGAGCTTTGGATCAGGCATAAGGGACTAGTTTTACCAAAGGTAGAAAAGCAGATAAATGGAATAACAAAACCAATTGGGAGCACAGACTGTTTGAACAGCTTCATCTAGGAATGTTTCCATCTTAGATCTTCTGCTCCTGTGTTGAGTGGGGCTTAATTACACAGGAGTGTTTGGCCTAGTGCTGTCGATACATGCTGCCTCTGGCAGCAATAGGTTCCACTCTGAAGCAAAGATGCCTCCTCCACCCCACTGCTGCCTGGGTTTTTCCTTGGACTTCCTTCAGCTAAACACTGGGTAGCTCTGATCCTATTTAGCCTTTGTGATCAGAAATCACAACCTGAAGTGATTTGTAAAGCTTCAGGTCCCAGTGTAAATACAAGTGGGGCAACAGTGTGAAAGCTGATAGCAAATGTTTCCAGTAGATTCTTTTGGTGTTCTTTTTCATCAATAAAACCAAAATATGCATGTACAACCTCTAAAAATATCTTTCTCTTATCCCCCAAAAGACTTCTTTCCTCAAAAATTCCCTCTGTCACGAATCTAGAGAAACTGCTGCAGGCATTAATACCACCACAACAAGCAAATGAAAATCCTAACCTAACCCCCTCTCCCCCAAAAAAACCCCAAACAAACCAACTGATAAACCACAAGAAAACAAAACCCTAAATAAACTGGAAAAGCAGAAATACTGCTAAATGAGGAAAAACAGTCATTAACATTTACAGAGTGCAAGATGCATAACACATGTGAAACTATTTCATGGTTGTCCAACAGATAAGAAAACTTCAGATAGTAATACATCTTTAAGGGTTATACTTACTGTTGAGGGGAATTCACAGTACTGCTGGGCAATGAATTTGAACAGCACTGTTGAGTTCAGTTACCCTTTCCTGAGAAAGAAAACTAAGCAAAACTGTTATGACTCATAAATATTTAATTTTTATAGAAGAGTGGCTTGGTTTTAAAATTAAATTCACAAAGCTTAAACTCTATTAATAAGTTAAATTGCTATCTCTCTTCCAGAAATGATTGGGCATTTTCTGGTGGGACATGTCTTTAAGTCAGGAAGTTCAGATTCACTGAATCGAAACATGTTGGTGTCAAAAAAACATTTGTCAAAACTTGGCAGATTTCTGATGGGTAAAAAGTACCCTGGCTTTCTGCCAGCTTGCCTGATTGCCTTCATCACTGTATGGCTTCTTTCCCTGACAGAAAATTTTGGAGCTAGACCTTTATATGTGCCTATTCTCTTGCATTTAATAGCATCAGCCCCTCTGCCATTTCAGTTTCAAGGCTTGCCATTGAAGAAAGCTGAGTGCTTAGGTAGCAAATAATCTAGAAAAGCAGTCAGCCAGGGAGATCTGCTCTCAGCAACCTGGCAGTCAAAGCACCTGAGTGTTTATTGAATGGGGAGCCAGAGAGCCTTCAGAATTAATAGGGAGACCAAGAAACCAGAAAACCAGGGTGTGAATTACCAGCATAGTCCCAAATCTATTGCTCTTCATAGACCACTTTGTATACTGCAAAGGTGGGAAACCTGTGAGCTCGAAAAACCTCTTTGCACTAAAATTTCAGACCTCTCAGCTGTCTGCCTGGGATTTCTAGGCAATTTCTAAGCTTCAGAAGCTAAATTTTAGGAAAAAAAACCCCACCATTTAATCTGTGATCCATATGGAATTCACAAGCACTCTCTTTTAAGCAAGAATACGGTAAAAGGTTGTGTTTGTTACAGGAATCACTCTGGTATCTCAGACCCATGGTTCACTGAGAAGCAAAAACAGTGCCTGAATTCATGGGAACATGAGAAGTTACACCAGAGAAATGCATTGTAATCTATTTTTATGAACATTTTTGTCTCATTTCTAGCAATTCAATATGAGATTAAGCTGTGAAATAAAAAGCTTAGTTTGCATTATCTATTTTTTCTATGATATTGGATGCCAATCTTCCACATTGTAAGTGTTTGAAGGTCTCTTCTGTGGTAAGATTTATAGTCCAATATTGGAAAAAATGATTTTATTTTTATTGCCTTTGACTATTTTTTATATCTTTATTTGATCATTAAGTAGAGTGACTAATTTTTTAAACAAATCAGTCTCACATGACAATTCCAACACTCTCATTAACAAGATCTTGCCTGAAATTTCTGGACTGAATCTGGACAGTGCCATGGAAAAAGTAATTTTAAAAACTGAAATGCTATCAAATTCATACCATCTTTGTTAATCAAAATATCCAATATCAGGATTTATCAAATTTATTCTATTTATCAAAACTAAAAATAGATTCCATAGTATGTACATAGAGTGACTTTTCATGTCTGAGTCAAGTAGACCCTAAAACCTTACTTTACCAGGGTTTAATAGTCCCAGTCCTGTACAGCAGAAGACAAGGGATGCACAATCTTTTCTGTGAATGTGAGGGAAGTTACAATTGTTCAGTCTTAATGAAAATTTTGCTGATATTTTAGCTCTACTCCTGAATTCAAAACAAGTAAGTATTTCATGTGTTTAGCCCCTTTGAAACCTACCTCTCATTTTCAGTGTGGTTACATTATATGCAGTTATAGCTTTAGCAGAAAACCAGCCAAGAAGAGTCTAGGAATGGTTTAACTTAAAATATTTAAAAGCCTGAATGACAGTCTTTTGAAAAAGCTTTCTTAGGATTCAATAGAAGAATGAAGCAATGGAGTTAAAATCTATTTGCTATTCATTTTTATAAGTAAATGTGTGATAGTTTTGTTGTTTTCAGGAGAAAGAACAGAAGTATATAATGAGCTAAGAATTGCCTTTTCTTGTACACTGACTTTGGAGAAATGTAAAAATTCTACTTTGTGCTTTCTCCTTTAAATTACAAATTTACTAGCTAACAGGGCACAGAATGAAACATCACCAAGGCTTGTCTGATTTAACTTACATTTCACCAGTGAAACCTCATTCTGACAGATGAAGCGATTCAGGGATAAAATAATCTTTTTCGTAGCAGGCTTCTTCAGAAATCAAGATGTATCAAGTTGATATTATCGACTTTAGTGTTCAGAAATTGGGAGGATCCATCAGCAAGGAAATAACCCTCTAATCTGTTAGGCTATGATCCTTATAGCAATATCTTACAGCTATGTGCATGGCTTCTTTTTGTTTCACAAGAAACCAAGCAAAGACACAGAGTTTATTAGCAATTCATTTTGAATAGTCATCGCTCTGAAAGTACCACCCAACAGAAAAATCTTGCTTCTGGAATGCAATCCTGCCATGAGTCAGACTGGAGGAGTTCCCCTCATGACCCCAAGGCAAACCACACTGGCTCTGTTCAGCCATCTCCCTGGTAATCTTCAAAATTATGCTTGCACGAGTTCCAGCTGGTGCCTGAAATGTCCTCTCCTCGATGCAAGCTTCTGGTTTGCTGAATTACCTGAAATAGACTGCTCAGTGGCCTGGACTTTGTATCTTCCTTTCCATCACAGGCTTTCAGTACACAAAGCAGTTTTTGGGTATCTGTGTGTAAGGAGCTCTGCGATAAGCTTCCTTTTCACTATTCAGTAAAATACTGCAAATTGTGCTTACACTAAAGAAATCAAGCATGAAGTACAGTTAGATATTATCACCTTTAGTGTTCAATATAGTATCAGTGGGACAAGCTGTGAGATAAACTGTAATGGAAAATGAGGGAATAAGGTTGTGCATCAGAAAATGATTTCTGTGAATTTATATTTTGTAAAAATTTTCTGGAAAATGATCATTTTTTTCATCCATGCTAGCTGAAAAATAGTATGAACTCTGCTCAGGAAAACCTGCTCACTGAAGGCTGTGTTCTTTGTGAGAGATAAGCATGGTCTGGAATGATGTGCAAGTATAAGACAACATGCAGTAGGTGGAAATTTTGCAACTGTTACCATGAAAGATAATGATCTCATCAGATGTTTGGTAGGATTAGGATTTGTCAGCATTTACACGTGAAATTTTTGGAGAAACCAAGGTAATAGAAAGTGGAAGCAATAATACAGCAGCTGGCACTCATTCATTTAAGTCTGATCTACTTGGAAAATTAATTCAGGCTGAGCTGCGATATAAAACAGTGATTGCAAATTAACTGCTTTTGACCTCCTGAGCAGGTTAACCCTGCAGAACTTTAAATATTCACACTGAATCATTTATTTAGACTTCCTTTAATAATCAATTTGATTTCTAGTATATGATTCATCTTATTCTAAAGGTAAAAATCTAAATTAGGGCATATAAATCACATCCGCTGGGCGTCTCTATCTTCCTATTTGACTGTAAAGATGACTCTTTTGATTTTAAACATCTCAGCTGTAGATGTCTGAAGCTAAATTAAATGAATCATATCTTCTGACTTTAAAATAAGGGTATTTATTCCAAATTACACACTTCAGAATTGAGAATATGGGCATCAACACAAGAAATCAATAATAAATTCCAAATTAACCTCCCACGTTAAGGGAGGCTTTTTCATTGAGTTAAGGTCTTTTCATTGAGTTGATAGCATGCTTCTTATGTCAAGAGACAAGATGAGACCCTGTGCAGTCATGATTTCAAGGCTGCATTTAATCCATTACTACAGTTTATGTTCTGAAAAGGCATGAAACACTATGATAAAAAAAGGAAAATACCCATAATTAATATAGTCATATTTAGCTGGCAGTATAACTAGTCAGGCTGAACAAGATAGTATCTATTCTAATATGCCACTTCCCAACATTCATAAATTCCTACTAAATTGCCATACTGTGAAACATTGCTGGTTTTCTTGATTGATAATAGGAGTTCAGAGAAAATGTGATTTACTGACGTGAAAAAGAAGCTTTCTTTGATGAACTACATTCCTACTTATCTTCTTATGTTCCATTTATTGGCTAGAAGTTTTGGTAAGAGCATTTCCTTACAGTGTTTAACAAATGGTGGGTTTGCATCACATGAAGAGAAACTGCCTGTTCTGCCACAGAGATGTATGGGGTGGTTGTGGGCAGCTGTGCTGCCATGCAAAGGGACCTTGGTAGACTGGAGAAATAGGCTAACAGAAAACTTATGAAGGTTTCTCAGCAAAGGGAACTGCCATGCCCTGCACCTAGGAAGGAACAACTCCACATACTGGGGGCCGAACAGCAGGAACGCAGCTTGGCAGAAAAAGGTCCTGGTGGTTGTGGTCACCAGTTAAACATAAGCCAAAAATGTGACCTTGTGGCAAAGGCAAACATTCTAATAGGCTGCATTAAACAGTCCACTATCACCAGGTCAATGGAAGTGGTTCCTCACCTTATTCAGCACTGGTGAGGCCACAGCTGGGCTCATCAGTGCAAAAACATCCCCAAGGATATATTGGACAGACTCCAATGAAGAGACATGAAGATGACTGAGGGACTGAACCATCTCTCCTGTGAGGGAAAAGTGGGTCTTTTTATCTCGGAGAAGTCTTGGGAGGATCTTATCACAGAATCATCAAGGTTGGAAGAGACCATACACCTATAATGATTAAAGCTGATTTTTTTCTAAATGTATTTCTAGATCCTCTAAATCAAGAGAAAAAAAAATACCCTTCCATTTTATTGTCTTTAATATGTCATAATTGAAGAACTAAAAACCTTTACCAGGCCCCACTGTCCTCTCTGCTCATTGTTTGTTTTGACTTTGAAACCTGAAAAGTTTAGGATGAGACTCATGTGATAACCTGAATGTTATCTATGACCTTTATGGTCCTTACACAGATCCATGGGTGGGAAGAGACCATTTTTATTCCTGTGACACATATCACTGAGATAACTGAGAGATTATAAAGTAGATGATAAATGACGTTCCTGCTAAATAAGTGCTCTAAATAGTTTTCTTTCCTGAAATCTAATCCTTTGATCTATATTCCATGCATAAAAGCTGAAAATGAAAATTAGAAAAAAATCCCTAAAACCATACCTAAATCTCTTAAAATCCATGAGTCAAAAGGAGGCATTGGACTCCAACCGAAATGAGATTTCTTTATCCCTTTTAGGGACCAGGACATGTAATATGTTCTAAAGGTCTAATATTAAAAACTAATGTACCCTTAATTGAGCAGTTCCTGTTATCTGTTCCTTAATCTGTTTAAAAACCCTTGAAAGAAAACTAGGACTCTAACTGACTGCTTTTGTAACTGCTTCAGGAATATGAGAAAACAGTAACCTTCCTCACCATCCCTCATACATAGTTCTGATCAGTAACCAAAGTTTACTCATATATTATTTACATTATATATGATATGACGTCTCTTCTGAAGTATTTGTGAGTGTTTGTTTTACTAATTCAATAATCCAGCTCACATCTATACGAACCTTGGTAAACTTCTGTTGTACAGTAAGCAGGGAAGATGTGCAGCTGGAGCATAGACAAAGGTGTACGAGGCAATGGACATGGCAGAGAGATTCTATCTCTCAGTGAAATGTAATGAAAAAAGGTTGTTTCCTCTAAAATTCTCCACATCATCTGCTTAACTAATATCAGCCTGTGGGTGACTCACTATCCGTGCCCTTGTATATATTCTCCCATATCAGGTGAGCACAGCTGGCTCCTGGGTACAGCTGCACAGTCCCTCTGTGAGGTCTATGCTAATGATTTGGTAACACACAAACACAATTTTTTTACAGGAATTGCCAATACACATGGCTGATTCCCTCAGTGGATGGTCTGAGGAATAAAATCAGTCTTGCACCTATGCGAGTTATGTATGCATGCTAAAGAATACATAGGGAATTAAACAGAACTTCAAAGTGTATGTGGAGGAAAACAACCAGTGTAATTATCCATCTGTTGATAGAAAGATTTGGAAAGTCTTAAACTGCTGACAGGGCAATTAATGAATAGTCATTTGAGTGTTATTATTATTTCAGGTCTTTATCTTTTCCTCTTCTGTAGGAAGATGTCATTCATAAGTCTCTCATTTTTTTTTATTCCCCAACTACCATTAGGCAATTTCTTTTTTGTTATCCCAAACTTCACTCTATTAACGTCAGAGGATGGCTCGTTTCAATGGAAATAAACCCTCACCCTTCAAAACAAGAAGACATCATAGGGTGTGATACAAGAACAAGGTTAGAGAACATTACAGCAGCATCAAAGGCTAAGATATTTTGGCAAGAGCACTAACTACCTGTGCTTGTGCAAACAGCAAGTTCAATTAATGTGATTCAACCAAACACCACCACGCAAACACCCAGCTTGAAAAAGTACATGATAATAGATATGGATATCACTCTTTGTTTACTGTTTATATTGTGGCATCACCCAAAATATGCTAGGAACATAGAAGGTATATTCTGTGCTCAGAGAGTTTTAGCTTGAGTGAGAGATATGGCACAACAATAAAGGGCTAGAACCACAGGTGGAGGAAACAACAGGGTAGGAAGAAAATAATTGCAAAGGGAAGTTCAGGTAATTCTATGACTCTTTGTGCAGACAACTCATTCTCTAGTGTATATGGTATTTTTAGAGTTTTTATCACAATGGTTAAAAGCTGAGTTTATCACAACAAAGGCCGTGGTTTAGATGTGGGTCTGAGGGGTTCAGGATATGCTCAAAACCATACAGTGCAGTGAGAAAGGAGATTACAGAGCAGTACACTAATGAAGACACTTAGATATGAGAGGTCCAGCTGCAAGGCTTTTGTCAGACAAGGCTGAGTACCCACTTTACTCACAGGGCCATGACCTGGATGTAGATCCTTTCAGACTGGCACTTGTTCTCCCTCTCTTTCTCTCTGTAGTTCTACTGTTCCTGTATTTGCCAGCCAGAGCCTTTACAATGCTTTCTAAATTAAGTTCTTCCTTCTTGCCAATTTCTTTCTGCAAAGTTTAAGCTTAATATTCAAGTACACTTCTCCACATGTTCAGAGAGGCTTATTGTATGTATTTATGTTACAACATTACTTTTGTTTTCTATTCTTCCCCAAGAGTTTTTGAAGATATTCTTCCTATGTCGCTTAGGCTTCTAAAATTCCCTGTCTACCTGAACCCCAGCTCTCTCTATAGAGTGGTATTAAAAGCTGAAAAATATGACACTTTCCTTTGGTTCTTCAGACTTAATACATGGGATTTCCTTCTGACAGCTACAGAAGATGAGTAAATATTATTGTTACATTTTCCCAGTGTGAAACCAAAGGCAAGTATCTGGCACACTTGAAACACATGAGCCTGAATCAGAATATTGGAACGTCCAATTCTAAACTCCTACATAAAACTAACACATTTACTTCTGTTCAGTTTTATGACTTCACTCTGAAGTCTTTTGTCCTACCTGTCTCCTTTATTTTCATCCAGGTGTCTTCCAAAAGTTTCCATGCTGGCATAGTTATGAGCAAAGGAGAACACAAAGACTTGAGAAAATGTCTTGGAGATTAATTCCAATTTCAGAATCTTTTGGCTGATGCTTATTTCCTAAGAAACACTGAGATAATTTCTTGTTTTAAAAATGAAATGCAATATTAGAAAAAACCCAATACAAGATAACACAAACAAGGATTTCTGGTTTTATTCATCTGCCTTCAGTTTTTAAGAAATAGCTTTCAACTTTGTTCTGTGATGCTTTATTTTGGTAATTATGTTTGCTCTTGTTATTTGTCAAAAAGAAGTAATAAGATATCAAGAACTAGTGTTTGCTGCTAAATAACTTTGTAAACCCAAGCTTATGGTTAACTTAAGATGATAAACAATCACATATTTTTCATGTTCAAAACTAAATGCAAAAATAATTGTTTCTCAGGATGAAAGCTAGGAGAGCAAATCTGTCATTTCTGATCTGATAGCTGTCTACTTTATTTTTTTTTGTACCCAACTCTTTGAAAAACTGAGGAGGCACCATCAGAAGTTTCCTATTTGCTTGGGAATTGATCCAAGTGTAAATTTTCCACTATGTTAGATGTTGATTTCATTAGAGATTCCCTCACAGTATTTTGCTACACACTTGAGCAGAGCAGTAAAACAACAAAACAAAATGCTCCAGGATTCATATAATTCAGTAGTTGTTTGCTGTTCCTCCTGCAGTATGAAATAGGTACAATTTTTGTCCATGTATTTTGAATGTTATGAAATTTTGATAAATTTAATAGTTGCAGTGGAATGGCCTTGTCTGCCAGGTGCCTACCAACCCATTCTATCACTCCCCTTTCTCAATAGGACAGGGCAAGAAATATGATGCAAAACTTGAGGCTTGAGATAACGACAGGGAAATCACTTTCTCATTTCAATCACAGGCAAAACAAACTCATCTTATGGAAATAATTTAATTTATTGCCAAATAATTGTAACAGACTAGGATAGTCAGAAATAAGGACGAAATTAAAAATACCTGCCCTGTCTCAGCGTGGGGTTTCCTCATGGGATACATGCCTTCAAGACCTGCTCCAGTGTGGGTCCTTTCCAATGGTGACAGTCCTTCAGGGGTGGACTGATCCAGTGTGAGTCTTCCATTGGATGCCAGGTTCTCCCAGAAAAGCTGCCCCTGCACTGGCTTTTCTTCACTGGACCCAGTTCCTGCCATTTGTCTTCTCCTGAGTGGGGTCTCCACAGGTGGTATCTTCTTTCAGGAAACGTTCAGCTGTTCTGGTGTGGGGTCCTTAATGAGCTGCAGGTGGATCTCTGCTCCACAGCAGATCTCCATGAGTGGCAGCGGGGCAGCCTGATTCACCATGGCGTGCACCAGTGCCTGCAGGGGAATCTTTGCCCCGGCACCTGGAGCAACTCCTGCCTCTCCTTCTGCACTGAGCTCCATGTCTGCAGGGCTGCTTCACTCACATTTTCTCATTCCTCTCTCCCAGCTGCTTTGCAGCAATTTTTGCCCATTCTGAAATATGTTATGGCAAAGGTGCTATCAGTGGGCTTAGTCTTGGCCTGGCTTTGCCCGTGGCAAGTCCATCTTGGAGCAGGTTGAAACTGACTCTGTTGGACATGGAGGCAGTCCTAATGCCTTCTCACTGGAGCCACCTATGCAGTTCCCCCCACCTTCCAGGATCTTGTCATGTAAACCCAGTATAATAACATATATTTACCCTCGTTTTATTAAATAGAATAGATGATATAGCTGAAAAGTCATCCTAAAGGAAATCTCTGCATTAATCAAATATTTAAATGGCCTGTCTTTAGGACTGACATGGAAACAGATGCAAACATTTTGATTATCCAAAAATATATAGAAAAGGCAGCTGAAGAGTTTTGAACTTTGGAAACTTCAGAGACTTCCAAATCTAGATTTGTCTAAGGGAATTTCCACTTGGTGGAAGGGTGTTTCTCAACTGCACTTGATTCAAATGTCACTGTCATCCCAGAGACATGCAAGATCTTTGTTTAGATGATTTGACAGCATTTTACAGTGGTACTTTATGAGCCAAATTCTATATTCTCCTCTGCTTACAGTGTATCCTTTCCCTTGACACTGAAAAGGTACAAAGTACAGGAAATCATACTGTGTTTACTATTATCTGTAGCCTTACAGGAAGGCAAAAGATACAAATTTCAGAAATAATGTTATACTGACCTTAATGTCTATTACATGATTCTGTAGATTTGTGGGTCTATGGATGGATGCATACATACATATATATGTGTACACACAAAGGCTTATATACATACACATAGAAAAACAGAACTCCACTTTTTGTGACTGTGTTTTAAAAATATAACACTCATTATACCTAGATAAAAAGAAAATCTGTTTAAAAATCCACCCATGTAGCATTTAGTGTTATTTTGTACGTTCTATTTTACAAGGTGACTTTGAAGCAATTTTATTGGGCAGAGATTTTACATTTTAAGTGCATACAGCTCACAATCAGAAGACACATTTTACATTTTTATGTGGGCACAGAATCCCTAATGTAACAGCTAGTATCATTGGTAAATTATTTCTTTATGCTGTATATGCCAAGCCACAGACATATAAATGCAAACTGTGTACACATTCTGTTAAAAACATTTTCATTACTGAATGTAAATTGCATTATTTGTCCAATGCTCATTCTTCAGCTTTTGTGCAAAGATCAAGCAAATCCAGACTCCTTTTTCAAACTATGTCCTTTTAAATTGGACACATTTTAAAGTGCAGCATTTTATACTGAAAATTGCTATCCTAGAAGAAATGATGAAGAAAATAAAAGGCATTATTTAATTTTACTGTTAAAGAGCTGGCAATAAAGGTAAAGAATCTTGCTGTTGTGAAATGTTTCTGAGTTGTGTTTGTTAAGCTTTACCTGAAAGTAGTTTACATTCAGTGTGACTGCCCCTTCTGTGTTTCTGCACTCATGCTCTCAGAACTTTTCAATTTTAACTTGTTTGTGCCATCGGTCTCTTCAGCAGTATAGTGTTCCTTAAACCCATTTTTATAGTGGCTTTTAAGCTGTGTTGTGCACTTCCATGGAAATCTATGCTGGGCATGAGCTACAGGTTCTGGGATGGGGTTTGTGAATGATAGCTCTCGGTTGTTCCCTGATCCAGACAGCTCTCATGATATTCAGTGTTATGGAGAGCTTTGTGAAGGAATGGGACTGGCTTACCTAACTTTCCAGATGGGAGCAGAAGATTTGCACATGGGAGGTATGTCAGTTACACATCATTTAAATTCCCTTCTTTGAATCATTGTGTTAGTTTGTCACAGCTATTGACAGCTGCTATCTGATCAGTCTGCTAGTGCCAGTAGTATCTTGGCAACAGCACAAAAAATAGCTTTCCCCCCTTGTGAGTAAGACCAGTCTTCACTGACAAACTAGAAACATGCTAAAGACAAAATAAACTGATATTTTGGGCCAGACTTACAGCTTTGCAGCTGTGATGCAGGCAATTATTCTATTGTCCAAACAGCTGATGGATGATTCCTCCAGAATGGGAGAAAACATCCTCAAGATGTATTTTTTACTGTGCCTTTTTTGTTAGGTAAGGGTGTAAGAGGAGGCTGTTACTGTGGGGGAATCCGCAGTCAGCAAGGTGAGATTTGAGCTGGCTGTTCATGGCTGGATCAATGATAGGATGGAGAAGGATAGGTAGGAGAAGGCAGCATAAGCTGAGCCTAGGCTGGCTTTGAAGGTTTTCAAGAAAAAGATGGGAGAGCTCTTGTGGTGGCTCCCTGGTCCTCCTTTTCAAGTATCTTCTCAGCTGAGGGGTTCACTCCAGTCCCTACCTGTGGGATAGCATCGCCCTGGCTACTCCCTGCCAGGGAGAAATGTCTATGGTGGCCTCTCTTCTCCCTCCTTTGGATCTTTCCTTTGCAGCTTGTTAGTGTGGGAAATGCCACAAGTATTGCCACTCCCAACAAGCATTGAAAGTGTCCAGCCTATCTGAAGCACCTGGAAAGATTCAGCCTTCCCTTATTCACTCCACACAGGCAAGGCACACAGTCTGGGAAGTCTAGACCCTATGACGGTCTCCTGCTTGGCCTCCTGTCCCTAAGGAGGCAGGTGTGTGGCATTGCTTGCTTAACCACAAATTTTCCCATGATTTCCTGATCATCTCTGTCCTTAACATCCTTTAGCTGGGTGAATGCCATGTCTGCTGTGATCAGATCATTCCTTTGCTGCCACAAACTGACAGTCACACGAGTGGGAGCACTCTGAGGCACAGTCCCTATCCAAGCTGGTGACAGAGATGTTCAAGTACTCTGCTTTTGCTGCTCATATCCCTGGGCCACAAATTTGAGACTCGCTTCTCCAGAAAAATAAGTGTAGTATGTTGAGTGGACTTGCATAAAATACTGGAAAAGGCCTGGGCTTTCAAGTGTTAAGGCAGCAAGGTATAACTGAAACTTAGAATTTATTGTATGCAATGAATATATCTTAAAGATGTGAACCAATTAAACCTTAATTACAATTTGATTTCATATCATAGTGATTATGTGTTACCTAACCCAAGGGAAAGGCACACCTTTATTTTTCTCATGGGATAAAAAAATTAGGTCTTTGGACTTCTGTGGGAGAGATGAGCTACTGTCACACACACTTTCTCTTTCTTTCTGGGGACTAAGGATGTATAAATATATGAAAATGTTCTCAGAAATATCTACATATAAATCCACTGTTTTACAAAATTTACACTCTTTGATAGGACTGTCTTGCTTCAGCCCAGAAACCTCAATTAGGTCTTGCCAGGCATCCTACAGAGAGCTTGCATGTACATTCATTATGTTTTCTTAACTCTAATTAAATCTGGATGGCAAACCAAAACTAGGCATAACATTTTATTCAGCTTATTTTTCCCTTGTCTCTAATTTTAACTCTAATGTCTGAATAACTTCTGTGCCTGAAACTCACGAGAGTATTTATTTGACAGTGGAATACTGTCCCTAGAGAGCTGTAAAAATGGTATCAGCTGATTCATTTAAAATCAGACTGGACCAAACTCTCAGAAGTATACTTTAAGGAATTATCTTGCATTTGGGATCACTAAGAATGACCTCCAGATCTTTTCTATATCTGCTTTCTACTATTCTTCAATTTCCCATGTTCACTGTCCTAGTTTTTCAGGCACAGGAATATTTTTCCTAAGTAAAATGAAGCATTTCTACCTTTTTTAAATTTTTTAATTTTTTTCTTCTTAATATGTTTTTTTCATTTTAGGAAAAGAAATTTCATCCACATAAAGAAGGTCTATTTATTTGCTTCATGTGTTAATTTCTTCAGATTTAAAAATGTGGTTCCTTAATGTGTACTTTTTCATTTTGTTTTGTTTTGCAGATTTATTGCAAAGCATGAACTTTACTATGGGTATTAAATGATTTTGTTCTCTCCTAAGAAAAAAAGCCAGGATGCGTATAATAACTTTCCACTAATGGATCCAAAGATTGAGGAAAATTGAGTGCCAAGAAAACTTATTTCCTGACTGACGTTATTCATTCCCAGTACTGTATAGATAAAAAAAAAAACACCCTACAAAGAAGAGTGATTCTGTTTGATATATCGTTCTTTCTCTTTATATATATAAGCATATACATAGCAGTGACCTTTCCAAAACTAAGTAGAAAAAACATTTCACACGGTGAGCATAATTCATAAACTGGTGACATTGTAAATATGTCCAGGTTTTAATTTATATTGGTTTCAGTATTATCTGTAATTGCTTCCCCAGAGGGCAAAGTTTATCTCAAATTGAGTTCAAATGTAAAAAATGAGGAAAAAGTCAACAAGAAAACTGTGGCCTTATTTCTATTCTTGTTGAAGTCAGCAAAAAGAAACTGGAATTAGATCTTTGTGTTCCAAGAACATGCATAACAGTGCAACTGGTGAGTTTGGAAGACCTATGTGGTTTTAATATTCTCACCTTTCTCCCAGAAACTGAATTCAGAAAGTAATGAGAGAATAAACAAATTCCCCCACAAAATGTAAATGTACAAAGAATATTATGAAACTCTTTCAGGTATATTTTATTCCTAGGCCAAATTAGCCCTGGTACCTTTGATGGCCAAAAGAACCAGCCACCTTGAGACATGTAGCTGCTGAACATGCTTAGCTTAACTTGCTCCTGTGAATTTCCAACTGGCTCACTCATAGGAAAGCAGCCAGTCCAGTTGAAAACAAGCCAGATGGCAATGCTACCACAGCATAATAACATAAGGCCTAGAACTGTGGTCCCAGGACCCTGTTTTTTTTAACTATATATATATATTTATATATATATGTATGCATTTATGGGCTACTTCCACTGTTGCCATAATATGCACAGTGTCTCTGGAGGGGAAAAGCCTCAGAAGATTCTGTGCTCTTGGCAAGCTGATGAGGCTCCCGATGGTAAATGTTAGGATTTAGGTTTATGACTTTCTTTAGTTCAGATGTTCACCACAAGGCTAAATTCTTATGCTGAACTTTCTGCTTGAATATTTATTTGGTGGTTAAGAGTTCTGTGGTGTACATACACAAATACCATGGCATGCAGTGTTATCCTGTTCTCCTTTTGTTCTGCTAATATGTTCCAGGTCTATTTAAAGGCTGCAGTAGGCCCAGTGCAGCGCTAAAAGAGAACGTGACAGTTCTGCATCCCTAAATATCCCTAAGAACAAAGTCCATGGTGTGTTTGTGTATTTGCAGGACGCTGCTTCTGTTCACCAAAATGTAATGTGGGCACAAATGAGAGGCTCTAACATCTATCTGCAAAAAAAAAAAAAATGTCCTCCCCAAGATTAGTATATGAATACCAAGGTCTTTACTACATTGTATTATTATTTTCTGTAGTTATGAATGTAATTGAGGGATGAAAACAGAGGGAAAAAAAAGCAACATAATAACAATATACCACTTAGCTCTTCAGAAAAAAAAAACAAGGATCTTTTTCTCCCTGTATGATAAGAAGTGACTTTCAGTACTGAGAAGTGCTTCATAGATTTTGTCAGGTCACTCACAGACTTATTTCATTTAGGATTTCTTAGTTCAGGCCTGGCATTTTTCCATTGCACTGTTATGCTGGAGGCCTGGTATCCCATTTCTAAAATGTCTGAGCTGTTTCATTTAGGACAAAAAAATATCAGAATAGCCTGTTAGTTTGGGGGTCTTTTGTTTGTTTGTTTTTCCCTTGCATTATGCCTTATATGGAAGTGGACTATTTCCAGAAGAAAAAATTACAGTTTTTAAAGAATTAGTAAGGAGATAGGACTTTTTTTGCATGTAAGTTCCACTCACAGTAAATTTGAGCCATAAACATATATGTTTGCACCTCTGGATCAGAAGACACCTTGGCTTGCTAGAGGAACCTCAATAAGGTACCTCGGGTACCTCACCCGAGGCTGTTATAGAACACTACAAATGTTCTGCTTCAGGGAAAAATTCTAGATATGTATCCAAATTTTACCAAAGTACAGGGATTGTATTTTTTTTCTGACTTGTTGCCACTGCATCAAAGTTGTTAAGTTGAAAATAAATGGGAGAAAAATTCAGGACATGCCTTCAGAGATAGAAAATTTCACTGACACAGATTTACAGCACTCCCAGATACAAATGTCCTTGTAACACCACTAAGATGATGTTGAGCATGGCCTGATAAAGCCTATCAGAATTGAGCTACCTCTAGCAGAGATCACAGAATCACCCAGAATCAATTAGGTTGGGAAAGACCACTGAGATCGTTGAATTCAACCTATAACTGAGCACCACTATCTCTTTTGCCAAGGTTTTCCTTGTATAAGCTTAATCCATTTTCTAAGTTTGCTTCACAAAGATTCTATAACTTCCACATTAACCAATTCTTTTCATGCTCCCCAAAGTCTCCACTGCAATTTGTGGTGAAGGCAACAGACACAGTAAGAGGATGGACTCCTTCTCTTTGCAGCAGCTGGATGTTGACTTTATGGTATTCCTATGGTGCATTTTAGTGAAAGGGAGGGTGTTCCCTGAAGAGGAAGAGGCAGGCAGTCAATATTGAAACTGGCCTGATCTGTGAGACAAGAAGCTGTGCAGGTGTGGGAACACAGAAAGCTCTCTGCTGAGCTGCAGCTCTGTGAACTCTCTGTAATGGATTTAGGTATCGATCTTGGAGTATTTATTCATCATTGGGTTTTCATTGTGCTGTCAGGTTTAATCTGAATTAATAAGTAAATTTTCTGACTTGCAGTGCTATGATTTTTTCATATGTAAACATAAAATGCCATGAGAACTCTTTTTCCTGCTCAGGCCCTTTTTTGTACCTTGCTTCTTGACATTTCCAGATGAGGATTTGGGAAATTATTGTCCCTCTCTATTTTTTTTTTTTTTTTTTTTTTTAATCTCTTCATTTTGAAGATATATAAATTCATGCTTAAATCCACAGAAATAAGAGTTCTCTGAATAAATGCTCTGAAGGATCTCTAAGTGTTCTCCCCGATGGCTGGCACATTAACACTCAGAGTCCCATGGGACTATATAGGCTACATGCTAATGCAGTGCTTTAGATTTGAGGCCAATTTCTGTCTGGTAGTACATCCTGGCAAATCCACAGCCAATAATATGAGGAAACATAGAAGTGGGCCACACAGATTCTGGTCCTTTGAAGTATTACAGAGAAGCTGTTTCACAAGTCTCCATGATCACACCACAAAGGAATATTATACAGCAAGGGCTAGAAGCCAGGAAACAAATCTGTGAAAATGTTTATTCATGTACAGCTTTGGAATGGACAGTCCCTTTCACGGATCACTTATTTCATGTAAGGTTTTTATCTTTGTTTGTTTGCATTTGTACTATTATTTTTGTTTTGTTGGCTGGTTTGGTATTTTGGCTTTTTTGTGTTTTTTTGAGAAAAGAGAGAAGGAAGATCAAGGAGCTTGAATAGGCGCATAAGAAGAAAACTATACTTTTATTGAATGGAGTGAATACATGTTGTAGTTTGGGTTGGTTTAGTCAAGGATTTTATTAATGTTAGTTAGACATGTTCCTTGTACCCCTATTTTCCCTCACAATGGTTTACTCCAGGTTGTTTACCACAGGAGCTCACCTGTGAATCTTCTTACTCCTCCCGAGGTTTCTCCTTACATGGCTCTGTCAATCAGGGGTTGTTCACTCCCTGTGGGGTGTCAACCTTGTAACCACTCCCTGCTTCTTCACAGAAAGTTCTGTGTCAATCACCTCACCTTTGCATTCCTATTTGTCCCAGAACGCTGTACCCACCTCTGTTATGTCACCATTGGTTGTGAAGCCCTACCTTGGTTTAACTCCATAGGGCAAGGCCAGTTCCCACCCTGTCCGTCCACCCCCTATTTAATCTGATGCAATCTATTGTTCGGGGCCATTTTTCCTTACGATCTGAGAGCCATTCACTCAGACCACACATGGGGGAATAAAGGTTCTCAGTTTCGCAGGCAAAGTGTCCTTCTCTCTTCCCTTCGCTTCCTCTCCGTGTGAAGCCACCAAAGCTGCTAACCCATGCTGGGATACTCCCCAACCCTGGAGTGCCCATAAACCTAGAGGCTATGGCCTCACAAAGAAGTGCTAGCCGGCACTTTAGCTGCTTGAGGTCGTAGCGAGCAAACACCGCAAATACTGATCTTCTTGTGCAGGCAGATGGTTTGTAGTATGGATTAACTCTCTGTTGATGCCTGTGCAATGTTTTTGTCCCTATCTTTCATGTTGTACTTTAAGGTACAACAAAGCAAGCATCCACTGTCAGATACAACTGTCAAGGCAGAAATAAATGGCCTTTCCTCAGCGACTTAAAAGCCATTTGGATGGATCTACAAATACACTGAGCAAGACATAACCTAAGTAGTAACTATCAAAACAATATGCTTGCTTTAATGTGACCTTTTTCTTGTTCAAAAATGACATTTTATATTTGAACAAATTTGGTTTGCTACTTTCACATCAGTCTCTTTATTTGTAGCTATTATCTAGATAGCAGCAGTTTCTCTCTCCATTTTGTGGTAGAATGCGGCACTTAGAATTCTGTGAGAAATTGTCAGAATGTGATGAATCGTTCTTAAAAGATTAATTGAATATATATATATAAATTTAATGCCAGCTGCATTTATCTTACATTAACACTTCATCCTCAGAATTCGGTTTTGCTACTTGCAAGAAGAAAAATAAAGCTAATGAGAAGTAATCAACAAATATTTAGCATTTCCTTTTTTCTTTTCCATTATCATTAACTACAATTTATATCATATATGTATGGTGTGCAATCTAATTACTTAAATTGCCCAAGATATGTTCCAGGCTTTTGGTGAAGTTATGTAATGGTTGGTAGTGTTCAGTCTCACTTCTCTCCCCATTGTGTTCTATTTACCAGACTGACCTTAAAATACTGAAACTTGTTGAAAGCTATCCTTTACATATATGTGTATTTAGTCTTCAATCTACTAATGACTGTAAAGAAAGAAAATTCCTGTTCCTTTTGTACTAAAATATTTATCAGTGGATTCAGAAAAGAGAATAATGTAGTATAAATATTATATATACCTGTTCACATGATTGTTCATGAATATACAAATATATATGCATGCTTACAAGATCTAGCTCCTGCCTACATAATTCTAGTTTCTTGTACAGGGATGGGATTGAAGATAATAAGATTGCAAACACAGAGAAGATTAATTTTCCTTAGGTTGAGAAGATGCCTCAGGGTACTGTTAAGCTACAGTTGTAGCCATGAGTAAAGTTCCCTTCCAAAGTAATTATTGGTATTACTGGGTGAGAGGCACTGTATACATATTGAAATATTTTTATAATGGACAAATAGCAGCTTTCAATTCAAAGAGAAGCCAATATGGAGGAATACATACAAGGTATCTTAGTGCACTAAGACAAAGAGTCTAAGAGAGCAATGGTTACCAAATACTATATTAAATTTGGGAGGGAAAAAAAAAGAGTTTAGGTCACATGTTGGTCTCAAGTGAGCAAAATGCAATCAAATATTGGAAAGGATATTACTAATTTTGTTTCATTGAGATTAAAATACATCACAGCTAATTAATCTTATATGGAACTTTCCCTTACTAGAAACATCATGTTCTTTATAAGTATTGTACTGAAAAGATGTTTTACCCTTCTCTGAAGTACCTCATCACAACATTGCTTCTTATGTATTCTATATAAGACTGTAAGCAAACACAGATTCCAGAAAAAGATCTTGGCTTTGACATTTGCATAACACAAAAATATACTGCCTTGACACATTGAGAAGTTAGCAGAAATTGATGAAATTTGAATTCACTTTGCCCACTTTTATAAACAGTAGTTATTTAAATCCTTCAAGATATTCAGCTGGAGCTGTCCTTCATGAGTCTGTACCTCTTAAATATAAGAATAATCCTTTGGGCTAAACACACAAAAGGATTTTGATATTAGAATGACTAATACTTCGAAATCCTGCTACCTATTGGAATTATACCTTGCTCCATACACACTGTATGTTACAATTCAAACTCCTGAGAACCCAAATCACAAAATCCATAGTGAAATATGAAGCAACCTAGGGTAGCTGATAGGAAATTCAGAAGACTTGAGCTACAGCTGGGTGCCATTTTATACATCCTGCATATAGATGTGTCCTTGCATATTTCAGTGTGGCCTTCTGTTTTTTGTGAAAGAAAATGGAGACATTGATGGGGTCCCTCTGAGTCTCTAGCCATTCAGCAATCCTGAGACTGAGGATAAAAGCTAGTCATGTGGAAATTTTTTATTCCTTTGCCTGAATGAGGATTTCTATCTAAGTATCTCATTTGACAGATACTTTAACCCCTGTAAGCTAATGTCTATATAGAGAAGGTCTCTTTCACACTCTTCTGCTAAAAGCGTATGCTTTGCAGAAAATAAATCAAATATTAATTGGAACAATGCCCAGATCCTGTCTGGAAAAAAAAATAACTACAAGGCTATAAACTCATTCTCTCATTTGCACTGTATATTTAAATAACTTACTGAAATAAAACAGAAAGGCATAACAAAAACAATCTCCTTTGTCTGTGAAGTAGGATTACTAGCCTCAAATGCTTATGGTAGTGCAGGTGGTAGCAGAAGCTGGGCAAATTCTCCTACACAGGAAGCTAAACTCACATCATTGTTACCATGAATCCATGATAATTATGGATGACAATGCCAAAGCGTGGGCAATGATAATTCTTTATGTGTCAGTTTCAAGCACTTTTAAATATTTTGTCTGTTGTGTCACTACCCATTCCAAGCCTGTCAAGTCTAAGCCGAATCCTGCATGATCTCAAGTTTTTTTAGCTGAACACTCTTTGTGATATGTAGGTTTCTCTGCTTCAGATACCCAGGAAAGTAGTCCTCACTGAGCAATCGGAGTGTTAAAAGAAGAACTGTCTGCCTAGGAAGGCATAAAAATAATTTGAAAGCACTCTTGGATGTGTGTTACTTTTCAGGCTTTTCAACTGACTCTCAATTTCAATAGCAAGGAACCATCAGAATAAGGCAAGAGTCAGACCTGTCTGAACAGAAACAATGCTCCCCTTCACAGAGAGGTGTGTCCTGGTCCAGGCTTGTGTGTCTCTTTCCCGCAAGATACGGACTTTACTTCACCACTGACCGCTTCTTCCATTCACTTTTGTTAATGACAGGCTGACCCAGCATCTGGGGTAATCCCTTGGCAGGCTTGAGTATGGTAATGACAGAGGACTAAATGAGCACTCTAAGCTGTGGTTCACTGCAAGGTGCACAGAAACAAGTCAAGGAGGCCAGTGAGGGTCTGGCCATGCAGTTGTCCAATTCAACCAAAACACAAGTCATTGTTAAAGTGAATATAAACGAAATAGTTAATTGTGTCAAGAGTTTAAAAGCAAAGGTAGTGGGATTAGGGTTTGAATTAAAAAAGTGGAATATTTTTATAAAAAGTATTTAAATAAACATTTTGATATCTAACAATAAATACTGCCATTAAAGACAAAGTGATTTTTTTTCTGTAAATGTCTTGCTGAGGGTGAGAAATTTCAGATATTTCAGATCTTTTTCTTCAAAAGGTTTGAAAGGGTTAGTAAATAGAAGCAGAGCTGTAATAAATCTCTCTTTTCCATGTTAACTGTCAATAGGCCAGTGTCACATTAACTCATCAGAGGATAACTGAGTCTCTGTGTGTCTGCATGGCTGGAGGTAGTTTATCCTTCTGGGGTCATTCCTGCACCATGAAAAGAGGAAATTAAATGCAATGGCTAAAATCATCATAATAGAATAAGGGAATTAACAGTGGGACATAAACTAATAATAGGGAAATTCACAGGCCAGCTGGCCTCCAAGACACAATAGGGGCACAATAAGGAAGTGGTTCAGGAGGCATCCTGTTGGGCACAGATATTGGAAGTTAGCTTCAATTGCAAATTTCCTTGTTTGTATTAGCTCAAGTTGAAATTGAACTCTTTGGAAGTGGGTCTACTTTTTAATCAGTGAATTCCCTTCTTTTTATGAAAACTGTTCCCTCACTCATCAAAAAAAAAAAAAAAAGTAGATTTAATAATCAGTAATTCTACATTTTATTACACTGTAGCTTGTGGTACTCTAGACATATACTGATTTTTAGATGCACTCTGCCTATGTCAATAGAACATATATGTTTAATAAGAATTTTAATGTTTTAATTTTTAATTTTAATGACTGTCATATCACAGGATCATTTTACAATATGATGTGTCTGTCCGTGTCCTTTAAAGACAAAAAAAACCCAGTATTCCTATTTAAATTTAGGAGAATACAGGCTACAGAGCAGTTAATAAATTTGCACAAAACTGCATAGAAATTATAAACAAATGACAACATGTATAAGGTTATGGTACTTATTTCCCGAATACTTTTATTTACTTGCAATCTCCCCATTAAAGACAGAAATGTATTTTATTTGATTTTTTTTTAAATCTAGCCTAAACTCTATTTTGCCTGTGTGCAATAAAAAAAAAATTTTTGTACTTTTAATCTCACTTATATTGGCCAGTGTCAGGAGCAGAGATATAAAATTCTAAAGCTATGATACTTTAATTTATTTTTAAACCATGGACAGAACAATACCATAAGAATCCAATCCAATCTGTGAAACTCAAGCATTAGATTTCACTGGCTTGGATTTAGGCCTGTTTCTTAAATAACTGTTGGAAATCTTGCAAAGGGCCTGTTACTGTAAGTTTACCAATATAAAAGATCTTTGGCTACATCCTAATCATGTTTGGAAATGCATCTGAACTATTAGAGCCATAATTAAACACAACTGGCAAACCTTTTGGTGTTTAGCCATCACTCACTATGTTTTGAGACATTTTCTGTGGATCTGAGGGCATTCTGGCAGAGGATGGTGGTGGGAAATGAAAGAATAAAACCTAGATCTTAGTAGCTAGCAGAGAAGCTTTAATTCATCTGGATCTTAAAACAAGAGATTCTGTAATATAATCCACAGCTCATAAAAATAAAGTAATATTGCTTCATGGTTGTATCTCTGTGAAAATGTGAAGAGAGATTAATTAAACTGATAATTATTAGTTTGCCTTGGCACTTACCTGCTCCATGAGTTCCAATTCTATTTTGTTAATATAGGATCACAATCCTGGCACACATCTTTTTGCCAGATACAGCTTTGGCAACAATACAAGAAAATTAGACCCAAATTCTCTGTTGTGTTAAAAAAAACCCCAAACTAAACAGCAATCCCAAACAAAAACCCCCAAAACCAAACCAAACCAACTAAACAAACAAAACCCAAAAATACAAACCCCTCCCCCCCCAAAAAAAAACAACAAATCAAAAACAACCAAAGAAAAAAATTCAACCAAACAAAAACCAAAACAAACCAGGTAAGAGAATTAGGGCAAAATAAAATCAGCCAATTGTCACAATCTGTGCACCAGGCTTTATCCAGAAGAGAAATAGTAGAGCAACATTAAATTTAAATAGTGACAAAAGAATCCAATCCTACTCAATTTCTTTTTCAAGCAATGTATTTAGTCAGTAAATAATTTTGGACCTAGGTATTTCTGAATTTACATTCACATCTGTGCATACACATTTATACAAAATGTATTTAGAACAATATATTTGGTTTCTGTAATCAAGTATGACATCTTTTACTGTTCAACCCCTTGATAAGTTTAGCTTCAATTTGATTAGATGAAAATTATTTTAATTCTCAAAGGATCCAACAGACTGCCATTGCATCAACAGTTTTCTCAGCTTAGTACCCTTCCTTGGAGTTAGAAATATATTTATTGTGTTGCCTCCTCTGCTGGGTAAGGTGTTCTAAGCTTAAAGAGGGAAAATCATGCAAAAGAAGATTATTTGTCAACATCTAGATTTTTATATCCTTTATACAACATGACAAAATCTCAAAGGACACTACAGCTGAAAACACTCAAGTTTGAGAAACTGCTGTGTTTTCTTGACCTGCACATTTATTCCATTGCAGACTTTAGTTAAACATTTTATTCTTGTATACCTTTATCAAACATAAACCACCTTCTTTGTTTTATCTTCCCTAGATATTGTGAGATTATATGGCTTGCAGGGTTGCTATTCATGCAATTTAAATGACTTTAAAAAAAACTGTGAATTTAAGGACTTCAAAAACTAAGTTTGGGTTGGGGTTTTTTTGTTTGTTTTGAGATTTACTTGTTTGTTTGGGTTTTTTGGTTGTTTTAATTACTTTTTAAATCTCCCTTTTCCTTCTTGTTCTTAAGGTTTTAGGATTTACTTACTCACCTTTTTCTGTAGGTTAATACTGGTTCGAAATTTAAGAGCCAAAGGGAAAAAAAAAGACACAAGAAATTTGAATTTCCCATATAAGTATCTGATTGCTGCCTGTAATGAAAATAGAGAAATAAAAACTCTATTTTCCCAGGACTTTCAGGGAAGAATTGAACACTAGTAAACCTGAACTCAGTGATGGGAAAGACATATCTTTTTTTTTTCATGCACTTGATGTGCTAAATAATATTTAATGAGTTGGACTTGCTTGATTTTCAGGCTTATTTTAGACCTGATTCCCAGCTAGGTAATAGCCTGTGATTAACACAACTTGTCCTTCTGTGAGGTTATAACATCACTCCCAACTGGCCATTTAGCAAATTACATAGTGCTACTGCTTCGTAGAACATTTCTGATCTCTTTGAAGCTGTTTTCAGTTTATTTCCAGAACGAGGCACTCTCAAGTTTTTGGTTTTGCTCCTTCTTCCTTCCTTCTCACTTCTGATTATGGCAGCCCAGAGCTGCAGAGCGTTCCCCGAGGGTGCCTCCTTCTGCTGCTACCTGTTTTCCCCAAGCTGTTGTTCTCTGTGGGTGCTTGTTTGCTGCGTGTGAAAGCAGAGCGATGATTTTGCCTCTGATCTCTCCCAGATGGCGGTTTCCTCATTCCTGGTTGCTAAGTATTTTTAACATTTGTGAGCATTTATCTTCTCTCTCAGGGTGGATAGTGCAAGCTTGCTGACAGGGAGGCTGGTTTTCATGTGACTTTCAGAATCCTCCGGGTTAAATTGCCCATGGGGTAGTCTGAGCTTGGTCATGCTTGCACGTTGCCTGCTTCACCTATTTTAGCATAGCAAGACGCACACCCCAGAAGCTCCTTTGGAGCACCTCCAAAAGCTGAGAGTCATTGTGGTGCCATGTGCTAACAAAGGAGGTGTATTGTACGTTTGTCAGTGTGCTAGATATCCTTTGCCTGCACAAAGTCCAGAAACATGTCCAGGATCTGGTGTAAAGGTGTAACCCTGCTATTCACTTCCATGTTTCATCCACTCCAGGATATCCCTCTTTCATGCTGAGGAGGATTTCCCAAACAGGTTTGCCAAACATTTACATATTAAGGTTAAGCACAGTGAGCCTAAGGCTCCCAGGAAGCTACAGACTCACTGTGCATGTGTTTCTCAGTAATTTTTACATCATATTTACAGCATACACACAGGCCATCTGTGCAGCACATGCATAGTGGATCAGTTGGCCTCATTGCAAATGCACTGTTAAGTTGATATACGCATGTGGAGTGGATATGTCCAGATTTTCTCCACTACTGCTCTGATTAGGTTGCCAGACATCCAGAAATCCTGAACAAATGTCAAAAATCTTTGAGTTCCCTCTGGATATATGTTCCAGGCATTATAGAAAGAGATGTGTTCAAGGGAACTGAAGCATATGGTAGTCTATCCGGCACAGACCACACCAAATGACTTAGTCACGTCTTGATGACAGAACACAGGAGGGCTGGGTCCAGATGCATCTTCTGGCTGCACCCCAGTTTTCTACTGGGGCTAGACTTGGGTGATTACCAGTCCTTTCTGGATTTTATGGCAAGGAAATCTAGATATTTGGGTCAGAGGAGAAACTGCCATGACGTCCAAATACACCCTTGATCTGCACAATCAAGGGAGAAGAAATCCCAGGTGAACTATTGGAGGTTCTCAGTGCAGCAATGAAGCTACAGTCTCACCCACAGGATGTCCCAGCAAGGAGTTTATTACACTCAGTATTTTTCTAAGTGTTATGTACACAGCTGTACAAAAAAGTTAGTGCCTTCAGTGAATGTGGCTTTGATATTTGGAGGATGTTTCTACTTAAAAAAACAAAGGGACAGAGTACTCAGTTGCTGTAAGAGGTGCTGGACTGTTATTCATTTGGAGAGCACACAGTGAGCAGTTACAAAACAGCAGTTCAGTAAATCAAAACATATACAAAACACAGTGAGTTGAGACATTTGTTCTTTACGATATTTACTAAATTGCCTGCAATTCCTGCTTTGAAGCTGGCAAAATAACAGTAAATACTGAGGAAAGAAAAAGGTTATCTGCATTTATTTCATAAGCTATTTATTTTAAGTAAGTGTGGAGATTACAAAGTGTATGAAAAACATATGTATATTGCTTCTTAAGATGCACCATTACTGGGTTGGCAGTTTGAAAGTCAGAGAAGTCATAGACTAGAAACATGGAAGTAAAGACATTTTATTTTAATCTTGATCTAATTAAGGAAATTGTAGAAGATATATATGTATATTTATTTAATATGTATTCATATCTCAAATGGTAATATTGTCTTTAGAACCAGCCATAGGTACTCAGTAGAGATGAAAATTAATTCTTTATAAAATAGTAAAAAAAAGAAATAAAACAAGGCACAAAACACATTTAGGTGTAGTTTTAAATATAATTATTCTTTTAAATTCTTAGCCATTATAAAGAATGCTAAAATCTATTTTTAGAAGCAGATCGTACATAAAGAGAAAATAAACATAGAAAATTCACCTTTGTATTTGGGAGCCTTAGCTAGTGTTTATTTTAATGGGGAGAATGGTAAGAATTTTTAATCAAATTTTCCCATTTTTTGGGTATTCCCCTTACCTGCAGAAAAGGTAAAGCAGTGGAACCAGTTCTCAGTGAGTAGCTAACCCGCAGGAGAATGGATAGAGCTTGTTCTGTATGTGGGAAAGAGATTTTTAAACAGTTAAATATGCACTAAAAACTCCGCAGGTGGCACGGGAAGTCAAAATGTTTTGTTTTAAAATAAGAAAATGAACAGAATGAAATTCAGGAACACAGCCCAGAGTGTAACTTCCTGCATCAGCAAGATGAAAACATTTAATTGCAGATGTTTTGATTATGAGAACTAATTCAGAAAAAAAAAAAATCAGAGCTGCAATTCTAGCCCAAAAATGAGGGACAGAAAGCATGCTAACTTTCATGTCAAAGCTGTGTGTATTAGTTCCAATAATAGAAAGGAGAGACGCCTGTTAGGTGTATCTGAATGTTCATTTGGCTTTGTGTAACAGATTATTTCATATTTTAAGATGTGTTTTTCTTAAGAAGTGACTTCTACAGCTTTTTCATTCAGCTGACCTGAATTTCATATCCTCTTTTTTAATATTTGAGGTATTTGTCTAGAAGTTTACCAGGTGTGCTTATGCAACAAGAGCAGGTGAAACTCCAACAAAAGCCTTTTATTTAGGGAAGCTATTTATTAGCAGAGTGTTGACAATATACTGTAGCTAGGCTTAAAATAAAGACTGGATAAATAAGTTACAGCAAACAATTTATTCAACACACATATTACCATTGTTCCTACTCACAAATTGTGCAGGAACAGCTTGCAAAGCTCTTGAACTTAGTGCCTGGAGCTGCAAAAATAAGTGAGTAATTTTACTTAAGCAAGTAGCAGGAGATTGAGTGGAGATCTCATAGAAGTCTATAGAGTTTCCTCACAAGGGGAGGTGCAGGGGCAGGCACTGATTCTTCTCTCTGGTGATCAGGGACAGGAGCTGAAGGAATGACACAAAGCTGTGTCAGGGAAGGCTTACGTTGCATATTAGAAAAAAAAAATCTTCCACCCAGAGGGTGGTTGGCCACTGGAACAGGCTCCCCAAGGAAGTGATCACAGCACCAAGCCTGACAGGGCTCAAGAAGTGTTTGGACAATGTTCTCGGGCACATGGTGGGACTCTTAGGGACAATGCTCTGCAGGGCCAGGAGTTGGACTTAGATGGTCTTTGTGGGTCCCTTCCAACTGAGGATAGCCTATGATTCTATGAATTTTACTTAGGCAAGTCTCATCACTGATATATGCAGCAGCATCTAACAACAACTTGCAAGAACTTCATTTTTTGCTAGAAGTAGCACAAATGAACTTAAAACATGAATGCTTGCGGGGAATATGTCAAATACATTTTTCTCAAACCTGATTTTCCTTTCGACTGTCTGTCAAAGGACAATTCTTAGCCTTGTGAAAACAGTCCTCAGTTTCCTCAGCTATCTAGTTTAAAACTGTTGTCACACATGCTCGTGTAGATGTCTCATGTAGATACTATGTTTCCTCCACTGGATGTAAGGATGGAGAAAGAGAAGTAGTGAAAGTAGGTCAGAGGATGAAAAATGTATAAAGGTACTGATTTCACATTAGCCAACTGTGAGCTGGTACATGATTTACAACCTGACCTAAGAACTCAGGCATACCTTTGATCTGGCAATATTCGAACAGTGCTCCAGTATAACATTATTTAATCTCTTCATAAGCTCTGTAAGAAAAAACAATCAACAAATTACAGTTATTATCTGCAAGATGTTCAGGGATGTCCATGTAAGGACTATTTGTTGGACAGTGGAGTGCAGATTTTTTAATATGAAGTTTCATTCAAATTTCAGTTACACTTTGCAATTCATCCCTGTATTTGATTTGCCTTCAAAGGTAGGCTCTAAGAAGAGTTAAGCCTTATGTACAAAAGGTTAAATCCCTTTGTTGAGCATACAGGGCCACTTCCAGGTCATCTTTTATACTTCTGTTCAGTCTGATTGTCAAACTAAAACCCTATCCTGAAGGTAGACATTTGCAAACTTGCTTCAGAAATTGGATGTGTAATGAGTCACCCTTAAAATGAAAGATTTACTGCTGATCAAAGCAGTTATATATGAAGTGGGAAGTCCTCCCCGGGGTTTGTAGATTCAAACCACATTTTCTAGCTATCCTTATCTGGATGGATATGCTCCCTCTTTTGCGGTCCTTCTTAGTAGAGCCATGAAACTTGAGTGTGTTCCAGCACAGCGATTTAGAGGCATGTCTGGGTCCAGAATAGCTGATAGTCCAATAGCTTGGGGAACTAGAAATATGGAACATTTTTGGCCCTAGCAAGGTATCTGTATATTATAGAAAGAGAGCTTTCATGGGGGAGAAGCAGTGACAGCTTGCCTTTGTGTTTTCGAAACTATTGGGTCATGTCTACTTCAAAAGCACACACAAGTTGTTTAAAGGGAAATTCAATGGTTCAAATACTAAATCAATAATTGAAAAGAGAATTTTCTGTATTGTTACACACTGGTAGGACATTTTTGTTGTTTTTCTGACCATGGAACCTATCAGAAAATACCACAAATGTAGTCAGTGGAATTTAATGCAGAGTAAGATAAAAGCTTTGTTTTCTCAGGACTGTAAGGTTTTGATTTTCAGGAATCAATAGAGAACACTATGGTTTTGTTTAATGTTTTGCAATATGGAGAAGGTTAAAGCAATTCACCTCATGGACCCTCTGACCTTAGTTTCAGCAGCACTTTATTATTTAAATGACATTAAAGCTCACACTAAATGAGAACTCTGATATGAAGGATGGAAAATTGTATGTTCGTACCATCAGCCAACTGTCTACTTGTTATTCTAATCCCTACAAAATGGAAGATTTTATTTCCAAAGAGGAAAGATTGGAGCTTGTTATGTCGAGTGCTTTATTTTCTTTTTAGGAGTGTGTTAACTTGTCTTATGAAAACAAAACAGTATATTTTACTTCAAGTTGAAACAACAGAATGCTTTTGTAGTGGTTGTCTTGGAAAGAAATCCAGTGGAATAGTGAAATGCTGGAAAGACACTTATTAGTCATAAGTACTGTTTTGCCCATGATCACAATGTTCATAAGTATCCAGTTTCTATATATTGTTCAAAGTTTACACCTTATTAGTAATAAAAAATATCTTAAATGCCTCACACAACAAATTGAAGAACATATTTGTGTCTTTCCCTTTAAAAAATAAATTGGTTTGGCTGATGGATCTAATATTGTCTATGGGAAAATTATGGATATTACAATAGGTATAGTTTTGTTCCTTCAGACTTAGTTGGAAAAATCCTTTCCTCATTTTATAGAGAGAAGTCTCCTTTTTAATAGTCAAGCTATATACAGTAATGTACTCTTCTATTACTAATTAAATATGTATAGCTCTGAAGCCTATTTGGACTATATGTTTGTTCCAAGCAATTAAAAAACATGCTATAAAAGAAACAACAAAAGTTAAAGTTTTGCAAAAACCTTGGCACCATATCCTGAATTGGATTGCAATATTTTTTTCTTTAGTAAGCATCACAGCTAAAGGGCCAAGGGTCACTTTAACAAGCAGTTCCTAATATTTGTTTATTTGTGTAGAAGACACATTAAATTACTATTTCTTTCTAGTGTGAAAACTGTTTTACTGCTACTTTCTTCTTAATATGCCAGAAGACTGTAAAAGATTAATACAATTTGGATGAAGTTAACACATAAATTTAATTCTCCCTTTAAATAAACAATCTACACCTTATTGAGGTTTCTGAGAGTGAAAAGAAAAATATTGTTTTGGGTTTTTTTCTGAAGGTTAGCATCAGATCAGGTCAGTAACTTGAGATGTGTAGTCAACAACTAGTTTGACTTGAATTGGTGAGAATTTTCTTTACTCTTGGAAAGGTTAATCAAAAATCCAGAATATGCACCCAATGATAGCATAAAGCTCAGTTATAGTGTCAGTGGGAAGTGGGAAATTTGCTTGAACTCAGGTAGGACAATTAGGGATGGCTATCTGGGTTTGGGGCTAGGAAGTATGGGGAACAAAGGATTTTGAGAAATAGAAATGTAATGCTTCTGAGGAAATCAATCCTCCACTGCTGTGGGAACTGAAAGTTAAGTCAGAACTGAGTGAACCTCTAAACAGCTGCAAAAATTTACTAGTGTTTGGATAAGGAACTTCCCAAAATGTCTCAAGGTAAGTAGAGAGAAAAAAATCACATGCATTTGTGGGTGCAAAGTGGGCCACTATCATACTTTCACATTCAAAGAAAGGTGACATCTTAAAAAGGACCTGTGCTTTGCAAGGAGGCTCTCAAGTTACACTAAAATGTTTTTAGATTACACTCCTTCACATTTAAAGCTTCTTAATGTGCAAGGTGATATATCTTGGATTGTTGCTCCAGTATTTGAAAGATGTTTTTTCAATTGCAACATATTTCTGGTTATAGAAACCACATTAGTTGTTTGAACAATTTTGAGGAATGTTGCCTGAGCATCAACAGTCAAGTCCCTGCATTGTTACATGGTTAGGGGGGTTTCCAGCAGTTTCTGAGCCCCTTCAGTGGCCACACTCCCCCACCACACTCCCGCATAATTCCTGAACATTTTCAGAAGATCTGTGGTAAGGTTGAAAAAGAAAGAGGAAAAGCAAGGAAAATTTTGCAGTATGGATATGGGCCTTACCAGTGTGCCACAAAGGAAGTTTCAAAGAAGTTTAGTTAACTTCAATATAGGATATAGCAAATTAATGTTGAAGGAATAAAGGACTGGTCTTCTAAAAGAAAGGATTTGGGGAGAATGTACATGCTTTAAGCTGAAATGATAATTAAAATAAACATAATAAATGAGCTTCTGTCAAGCAGTGAAATAGTGCACCCATCTGAACACTAAACAATCTTCATGGTTGCTTTAAAGTTTCCCCTTTTATAGCAGTGCCAGCCCCTGTATTGGAGATTTCTTGGTTTAGGTTTTGTTTGGCTGGTTATCTGGCTTGGTTTGGGGTTTTTATTTTTGATTTTTTAAAAATTCAGTTTTGATTAATAGAAAGTGTCTAGACTGGTCAAGGACTCTGACCAAGAGATTTTGTTCATCTTTGTTCCCTTACAGCTGAGTGAGGAAGCAAACCTAACAATCTACTGACTTTCAGGTAGAGGTGCTTTTGTTAATCCCATGAATTTTTTCTTACTTTGACACTGTAGTAACAAGTTTTCAGAAAAAAAGAATAGGGAGCTTTAACTTCTCCTTGGGAATATAAATTGATAGTCAGAGATAGAGATATCATTGAATTTTAAATATTCGAAACTGTGAAATTGGGTGACCTGAGTTCTTCCTTATTCTGGAAGAATGTTACAGCCAGTAAATAATTATATTAAAAAAAAAGGCTCTGGAACCTGTCAGTTCAGGTCAATGCACTCATAAACTCCAGACAGTGATTTGGAGGGTAATTTCTCTGCAAACATGAATCCTCTTGTAATTTGAGCTGGATTAAAACTCAGGTTTCTCTCTAAATATCCCTGAAATACATGTGTGAATGTCCTGTTCTTCTGTGTGCCTATATGAGATGAGTTTCAGAATGGGATTATTTTCCTTCTTTATAGTATCAATGGTTTTCTAAGAGCATGTCACTGCCATGCAAGTCACCAAATGCAATTAATATAGTCCCTGGGAAGAGAACAGAGTGTAGAGAAATCCAGATTCTGTATAGCAGAGGTCCTCATTAAGGCATCAAACCAAAGTGAATTCAACACTGTATCACCACTAATTCTGTGTGCTCTAGAAAGGTCCTGTTCATGCAAGCCTTCACTGTGAGACTGCCTATTTATCCTGGACTGCTGCCTTTTAAACCTCTTAATTCTGACTGATGAACTCAGGGTAGGAAGTGTTAATGAAACCTTGAATTTCAGGTCCCAGTTTTGCAGAGATGTATTATCACAAAGAACACTAGCACCCAAATTTAGGGTGTCAAAATACCCACCTGTGCTGTTAGGCACTCAGGTGGAATTCAGAGCAAAACACTGTTTGATGCCAACACCTCCAACATTCATAAAGGTGTCTTAGCAGTCTTGGTGGAGTTATGTTCAGTTTCAACCACACCTGGCGTTTGCATGGGGCAAACATGTCTGAAACTCATGCCCTGCAGGGTTCAGGCATTTCAGCCCTGCCATCCTTCCTTCCATGGTACACAACTCCAGTCATGTTTTCCAAGAAGAAACTGGAGCTCTCCTGCTAAGGCATGCTCGATGGTAGTGCTGCCACCAGCTGTATATTTCAGCCAGTGCAGAGTGCCTGTGCTTTGCAAGCTGACCAAGGGCAGCCCCTGCCAAGCCTGGGTACATCTCTAATAACTGACCAAATGGCTACAAGAGCTAATGAGGCAAACACAACTCAGCTTTTCTGACAGCTTTACAGTATAGCTCCACTGGGAGGGCACCAGTATGACCAAAATCAGTTGTCTCCCACCTATGAATTCATTTGTGGGAGAACCGTGTCATAAATTTTGCTTGTGGTGTACCATACTACAAGAAAGACCAAACAAATCATTCAACTGATATTATATTTTGCATCTAATGCTGACCAAAAGTGAACTTAGGGCAAAGTGCAAGAATAAATCAGGGATATTTTCTATGTATTTTGTGTAAACATCCAAGCATTTCTGACACAGGGACTTACAGTTCCAGAAGTGATTCTTAAATATTTTGTAACCTTCAATGACTTGCAGCTCAGAGCTTTGAGATCCACTTAATCCTCACACAATCAAAGAGTCTGATTGTTATGTATGTGTAGAGTGGCCATCCAGAAATCTGTAACTGTCCTCCCAGCCCTAAGTGCCCTCATCACCAGTGTAGGTTAATATAGATACCTGGACAGAGATCAAGGAGGACACACTTTCAACATTTCTTATTGAATATGTTCTGTTCAGGACCAACAGCCTGCAATTTTAGTGAGTGGAGAACACTAAAAAATGTTATATCAGGCTGCAGCACAACATCCTCTGGTGACTGCTCTGTAAATTGTTCCCCTCTTTCATTCAAATGTTGTGTGATGTAAAACTAGCATATGACAGAGTATTAAATAGTAGATTTTGTCAGTAGGGGTTCTAAGTATGAGATAAAAAAGACTTCTCAGGTCTTATTTTCTAAATAAATTAACCTCAGAAAGTAGATGCATTTTGTAAGTCTATTTCCAATACATTTGTGTTGGATTTGGTCTGGCAATTTCTCATTTAGCTTACAGGATATTTAGGAAGAGGATCACCTACTATCTGGATCTTGATCAGCATGTGACAGGAGTCCAGGCTGACACAAAAGGGTAGAAACAGGGCTGGGGAGAACTGTGAAACTCTAAAATCCAAGTGTGGTGGTTTGCAGCATATCTCTTTATACAACTCACTAGATGTAGTACAGAAGAAATGAGAGTGGGAAACTACTAGCAGTTAACCAATGTCCTGCCTTAGGTACTTGAGTCCATTTGTATTGATAAAACTTGAGATATTTGATCCAAAACTCAGGGCAAGACACAGAATATGATATGTTAAAGAAAATGGCAGAATAGTGCAGAGAGAATCCAAAATTTTAGATGTTATCAACAAGTGTCATTAGCTTCAATTTGAAGCTAACTACAGACTTTTTTTTTTTTTATTTGTGGTTCACATTCAGCATCCAAATATACATTCCTTATCTGGGTTTTCTTTGAACTTTAGTACAATCTTGACTGAGGTTTTAAAAAAGACCAGGCTCTGGAACATAATGTAAGTTCTTACCACTCTGCCTGTAATATTGCTGGTGCTTTTATCAGGGTCTTGATTTCTACCTTGGGTACAAGGATGTGTGCATTTGGTGATTCCTCTACTTTTGTTCTCATGTAGTATGGGCTTAATTATTTTCATTTCCATCCCAACAGGTTTTTTGTCTTTCTGTTCGAATGCCAATTTTAGCTAGATATTCATGTGGGGGAAAAATATCACTGACATACGGAGAATATTTGGGGTATTGGCACAATTATTTGTCCTCAAAAGGTTTGGTATTCCCTTGATTATGTTTCAGATATCACACTGTTTTGAGAAGGCCATCTGAAGCTTGCAGACAGAATACTTTCAGACTAGAAACACTGTATATTTTAAATGACATATATTTCTCTCTTTTAGTCTCCTAATAAAACTTCCATTTTCAAAAGGTTTTTTTTAAAAAAGGATTTTTTGTGTTCAAATCTGTCTTTCTCTACACGTCAAATAAATCAGAATTTTTTTTCTGAAATGCCTGGATTGTGTGCCTTGACATGCTTATAAACTAAATGCAGGAACAGCAGAACCCCGCTGCAGAAATAATTACTTCATGCACAACGTCCACGACTTGTTTCCACTGTTTAAACTCAGACACGTTGTTCTTATTTCCGCTCCTCACAAGACATTTGTTCTTTTCACTGTTCCATACTTCAAGTGGATGAGGTTCATCTGGTTTGTTGATATTATAAAATATGGAATTCTTGTATTAATGGTTATAAAATCATATGGGAATACTTTACACCATGTCTTTGTCATGATGCGGTATTAACTGGTATCATATAGAATGAGTTAACATGATATTGAATTACTCCTTTTTATGTCATTCACATTTTTTCCTTCTAAAGACTTTTTGTATTATGTTATATTTATGAAGTGAGCAAATATGATACTGAAAAAACCCTCAAAGCTGTTTTGACCCTAATTTAGCAATATTTAAATCAACATATTATGTCTGAGACTCCTGAAAAGCCACCCCTCAGTAACTGATATTTTAAAATACTGTAATATATTGTTGGTACAAGTGTCCAACCCCAAACCCACCACTAAATCAGTTCCTATTATTAATGCCTGTTTTGCTGTTATGAAGAAATGCAAGGTAGAGGTAGTCATATTTTCATTTATGGCAGAAAAGATGGGGAGAGCTTGACATGGTTCTCAAACCCAGGTCAGAAGAGCACTTGAGTTGAAGTTGGATCCATATCTTAGAAGGTCTTAAAAGCCTGACTAAATGAGAAAAGCCAAACTTTTTTTTTTTTCCCTGAGCAGAAGCAGCTGCCAAGGACATATCAAATACCAGATCAGAGGGACAAAATCAGATGCTTTGTGTATTATTCCAACAAGTTAAGAATTATTATCAGGGAATCATGGAAAAGTCTGAGTTGGAAAGGACCTTAAAATCAACTAGTTCCAATCCTCTTGCCATGGGCAGAGATACCACACACTGTATCAAGTTGCCCAGGGCCCCATGCAACCTAGACACGTACCCAACTGTAGTGATTGTGTATGGAAAGAGGCAGATTAAAAGCAACAATGCAACTTAGCATTGTAGATAGGACTTAGGCACAATGCAGGGCTATTTCAAAATTCTGATCTTGGCAATCTGTTTTAACTTAAGAGTTATAAAATATGTGAACAGTCAGTAGAGAAAGCCCCAGAAGTCCTGGTCTTTTCTCAAAGGTAATGCTTTGATGATTCAAAAAACTGGGTTCATTTTCATGCACATTCCATCTGCATTTTAGGCCTAAAAATAGTTTAAATGCAATCTATAGCCACTCTAGAGGAATTAGGGGTGAGTTAGACTTTTTGTTAGCCACTCTATAATTGTTGTAAATGAACATACTCTGCAGAGGTGTTGAATAAGTCCCAGTGCTAATAACATAAGTGGCAAACATCATGCTGTGGACTGGTGTCACATAAGCTTCTTGATTTCTTGTTTTATTACATTTTATTAATCTACTGTCCTCTTCTTCCTTTCAAAATCTCATTATATCAGTCTGTAGATGAAGAGAGTCTTGATGGTATAACAGGTATAAATTATGTAGCAGGAAACAGTGGGAAAAAAAGTTAGGCATTCCTAAATAGCCATGCAGCTTATTTAGCAAAAGCTCAGTGCCTTGACTCAACAGGTTTTTTCTGATGTGTTTTTGGAGGCACCAATGTCCCTGATAATGATCCATTTGTCACAGATTGACTGGACATAGTCATCACTAAGAAGAATTATATCCAAGATACCTGGCCTTACCAAATCTCCACCTACCAAGTTAATTTTCACCTTCCAGAAATAATAATTAACCATCTGCCTAAATCATTGCTGTCAGCACTATCACTACAGTCATTAGCACTGCTGTGGATTGTGACCATTATCTTTTCTTTAAAAAATGTTTTGTTTAGAAACAGTTTCAGTTTTTCTAGCGCTCATCTTTTGTTAATGATCCTCTCTAATGTCAAAGACATCAGAAAATCTGAAGTGTCATGTGCCAGTATTTTCATTTCACATAGTGACTCAAGAATAGCCCTGGTCAAGATATTCTACCAGAACATCAAAAAAGTAGGGAGGGCAGGAGGGAGACCTTTGTGGATTTCTGCCTCAAGCTTGAGAGTTCTTTGGAGAATTCAAGAGCCCTTGTACTTCTGTAGGGTAAGAAATGTAACTGCAAGAGAAATAGGAAAAGGATAGGGCACAATTTAATTCTGCCCTGGATTTGATTTAAATTTTACGTGGTTCTGGTTGCTGTTATGCTATGGCTGAACTACAGCTCACCATCTACTGTTGTATGCATATCATATCCTATCATGATTGGGATAGCTGATTCTGGCTTTTCTAGAAATCCTCTTGGAAGAGAAAGGATTCTATCTCTGAAGTGAAAACTGGATTATTTCTGACAGAGGAGGATAAAGCCTAAAAGCTTGCTCTGCTGTCACTAATGAGTTGAGAAAAGTAATTTATCCCATGTTTGTCCGATCTTCCTTATTTGGAACATTCACATGAAATATTTTGTATCTACTGAACTTCTTGCATGAAAGTGACTTTGCAAGTTAAAGCAAGAAGTATCTGAAAAGGGTTGTTGAAAATCTACAAGGAAATAGTACTCATTTTCATTATTGAACAGGAATTCCTTTCCTTATGACCTGACAATATCCCTGTGATGTTGGAAGGCAATTTCTGATGTCTTTAGTCAGTGGTTACAGAGGCTTTACAGAGAGTGAGCTCCCTCCAGCTCTTGCAGTTAAAATATAACCCAGGGACCCAGGAAGTAGTCAAAATAATGAAAAATTACCATATGGAGCTTTTTTACTAGAAAGTTGAGGAATGTACCTTTTGCATATTACCATTTCTCAGCATACATTTGATGTGCTGAGGGAAGACTTTGTGCACAGCTTTGCCTCTTCATTGCAGCCATATCTATTTCTAACACACTAAACAATCTGCTTTTCTAAAAGTTTCTTTCTGCTTCACTCCTGCTGTGTCTTTTTAAAAATAATTCTAGTTCTCTCTACCAGTTCCCATATATCTTTCTCACTGTGAGCTGCTCCCATTACCACTCCCTTTTCCCTGAGGCTCTGGCATATGATGCCAATTTTTATGCTGACAGCCCAGATACCCTGCTGACTGTGGAAAGCAAAGACCAACAGGTCAACCTACAGATCAACCAAATCTTCTTCTGAAATGTTTATGTGTCAAATCTGAGCTAACTGAAGAGGTACCTTATACAGTAAATGGGAAGATATAGATCTTTTCAGGGGTTGATTTGTCTTCTTCCACTGTGGAAGCCGAAAGAGCTGTCTCAGATTAGATATGGGATAAACAAGAAAAGTAATATCATTCTGTGTCCAATGCTTCTTTCCATCTGTGCAAGAAATGATTGTCTGCTTTTTTCCTTTCCTGTCAGAGAACTGGGCCTTTCAATAAGCAGAGGAGTAAAGAGTAACTGCTGTAGGGCTACACTTTTTTTTATAGAAGTATTCTAAGTTCAAGACATTGTCAGAATTTGCTTTTATTTACCCAAAAAGTAATGCTTTTCCTTTTTTGTTTGTTGGTTTTTTTTCCCTTTTTCTTCTTTTTTCTTAAACAAAAGCTGAAATTTACTGTGCTCTTCTGTTAACTAGTTATTGGCATATTGATGCTAACAAACTCCTTCTGGCCCTTCAGTTCCATTAGGCTGACTGCTGGACTGCATGCAGCTAATGCTTTCAGATGCATTTTTTCCCTTCTGTGGTTCTAGCAGATATGGCAGGATCATCTGGATGTACAGGGTGAGATTACAACTGGTGAAGAGTCATTCAGGGTTCACTTAGCCCAACAGAAATCATCTTCATTCAATATGTAGTAAACCTTCAAGCAAGTTAGGGAATCCAAAGATGGACAAGATTTGGTGATTACTAGTACATAAAATTTTGTTGCCATTTACATCAGTCAAAATTCAATTTAATTCATCTTAATCCTCACTTTTACAATTGAGACACAGTGAGGGAAGTCTGTTCAGCTGCTATTTTTTTTTCTTATTATTTTTAATGAAAGATTCTAGTATGGTTCTTCAGAGTGAGAATATTAATTGCTACTGCTGTGTATCAAGGGCAAGGTCTGGCAGCGTGCTTGCCATCTTACAAAGTCATGAGTGTGTAGTGAATTATTGTCACTCCAGGTATATAAGAGAGCAGTCTCTAGCTCCCAAAGCAAACCACTTTTGTAAACCAACCACTTTGGGTTCCCCTCCCCTTCCCCCATGAGTATTCTTCCTCATTTAGCCCATACACCAACTTCTCAAAAGGGGTGAATATATATTGACATATGGTATTATGAAATCATTATTCTAAACAGATTTTGTGATTTGAAGCCTAACAGTGAGAATTCTTACTGGGTCTGCCTTGTATGTGCAGTAAGAGTAGAAAAACTTAGATAATCGTTATACATGCCTGAAAACAGTGCTTGTAAATTTTGTACAGACAAGTTTTAAAGACATGTATGCACTTACATATGCTTTAACATATGTCTATTGTACAGGATAAAGCTAAAAGGATACTTAAAGTCAGAACTACACTTCTAGGATTGCTTCATTTAATAAAAAGTAGAAATTGTCAAGCTAATTGCCCTGCTTAAATGTATATTTAGAAGTATATAGTACTCCTTTTTCTTGAAAAGTGGTTCCACTAGATATGTTTAAGAGATACTCCATTCTGAATTTCTGCTGCCTATATTTTTTTCTATGATTCAATGGCATAAATAAAGCTATAATAGATACTGGTAGATTACATTTACAGTTATTTATTCAGGAAAATTACTAAGGACAGTAAGAAGCTTTGACATACCTTGTAAAGGCTTCATTTAAATTGAAAGCTGTTCGAATCTATCCAGCATCAAATGATTCATATGCTGTTAAGAGAATCGAAGCTATTCTTAATCCATGTTCAATCTAATAATAGATTTCTCATCAATTTATTGCTGGTATTTGCATGTCTGTGAATTCTTAAATTTTCAACCTCTTTTGTCTTAGAAATATTTCATAGCTATGGAATGTAGCAAATTGTTTAATTTGGTTATTTTTTTTTGTGTATGTAAAAAAGGTGTACAGAACATTGCAAGATCTAAGATGATGCACCCACAGTGCAACCATTGTAGGTTCATGGGGTCATGAATGCACAGCCAACCCCAGGATTTGATCCTAAAAGGTTTTTTTCCATCTGATTTCATGACAGTGATACACCTCCCTTTAAAATACAAGTTTTTTATATATGTCCCTATTCTGCAACTTTACCTGCCATTTTGGATGAGTAATTTCTATCCTATGTTTTTTGTTCCCTTATGGTATTGTAAAACAATTGTAAGAAAACAGATGTCTGAGATTTCAAACAGCAATTAACTGCTAAACTTTACTGACATATATTTCTCATTGTGATAGTGAGAGTTTATTCTTATTGTTGCCAACTTCCGAACATCAGTATAATGAAAGTAGTGAAACATCAATCAGTGAAAGGTATGAAAGAAGTGCAAGAAAAAAAAAAAGAGAATGGAATGCAAATCTGTCACAAGAGTGAATTTAAGAGAACATACAAATTGACTTAAATGGAAAGAGGTTTCAGCAATTTTGCTTTAAGTTTATATGCCATCCAAAGAGTTTAGGTTGGACTGATAGTTAAGATAGTTTCTAGATGGCTGGGGGCAAGTGGATCTCCTGTGTGTGACTCTCTTCAGCATGTGCTTATGCAGACCTGATTATCTGTGGCTGGGAGGTGTGGCACTGCCTTCAAAGCAGCTCCAGCAGAAGGAATATTCCTTGCTGCTCCTTTATACTGTTGCCTGCTCTCTTGTTTAATGAGGCTGCAGTATATTTGTATTTTTCTTGTATGACGAAACATAAAATGTAGGGTTTATATCACATTATTTTTGTCTACATGCGAGGCTAATCGGTTACGCTTCCTTTAATTAAATGCAGTGTAATAAGTCTTTCTACAGCACAAATAATCTCATCCTTGTATACATCTCTAAGCAGATCAGTACCTTAGAGACTTCAGTTTCTCTCCAATGACTATGACAGGTACTAAGACAATTTGATTAAATTCATGAATCTTCAGCATGGATCTGTTGAATTTTGATACTACAAGTCCTTAAGAGGTTTGCATTATAGATCATGTATTAATGTATTATTGATAGGTTCAGGGTCACACACTTAGAAACCACTGTGGAGATGGCCAAAATATTCTAGGTGATTGAGATTTTTAAAAATTCAGTTCTTGGATAAGGAGCATAAAATTCACATAGTACAACAGGAAAATACAAGGAGAAAGAAATATGGAGATGAATATCTAAGTTACAGTAGTAATGAGGTGTGATAACCTTGGATTTATGCATTCATTTCAATTGGTTGTGGGCTGAATTTTTTGTTACCTGCCAGCTTCAGTTTAATAGCTATTGCCTTATGGTAGTCTTTTGCACAGAGAAGAGAGGTCAGAGAAAGTAAGTCTTAGTCTTTCAGAAATAGCTTTTGTTAGGTGAGAAAGCAGTTATAGCTTTGTGACTTTCCGAAATGCAGTTCCACCAAACAATTCAGGGTGTATTCTTTTCTGTTACTTTTCTTTCACAGTCTACCTCCATTTGTTTGTCATGGCATGCTTCTCAGCAGGGGTTTCCCACCTTATCTCTTCACTGACATTTTTGTTTTCTTTCTCTCCACTTTCATTCCCACACACAGTAGTATCTCAGTTGTATCTTGATGTGAGCAGAGGAAAAAAGATACAGCTTTCCTTCCAGCATCTCAGTAGGGCTGTCAGTGACTACTGAGTAGAAGCCATTTGTAGCTGTGGACATTTCCACAACCTCAACACTGCTTTTTAAGAAGCTGGGTTTTGTTTTTTTTGGGGCTTTTTTTTTTTTTTTTTTTCCTGAGAAGTAGAATATGTTCAATATGACAGCTATCATGACCACCCTCTAGTTCTAGAAAATTACTATTTCAGAATTATAAACATCTATAACTGAAAGGAAAAATTCTGGCATTATAGCTCAGCCATATACACTTCTCTCAGGTAGATCATATACTCCTTTGACATTACGTTACTGTGAATTTAGCTAGCGTGTGCTAAAATCTTTTTGTGAAATCAGCATATTATGGACATTCATAAAGAGAAGGTTTTATGAGAAAAAGAATATTTTTTAATAGATCAACTGATACTGTTTGAAAACACAAAAAAGCTTTGGGTGTACAGAAACTTTCATCTGTAAGATCCCCATAGCTGCCTTATGGTTTTCCATCTCCACACAGTCAAATTCCTCAAAAATATGAATTTAAATTAATGAAATGAATGTCTGATGAATTATTTGTAACAGTGTACATAATATTAGCTAGATATTCAGTAATAATCATGTAACTGGACATATTGCATGTTCCAGTTAATTGCAATTGGTTTTGAACATGCATATTTCAAAAGCAAACATTACTTGTACACTTCCAGATTTTTCTGCTAATGAAGCAATAACATTTTAGCAAGAATGGATAATGAATTTTTAGTACAGAAATACACAGCAGCAGCATTTGAACTGAATAATCACTTTCTCTGTTCTACTTGAACTATTGCTTCATTTGCTTTAGTAGAAAGAAATATCACAATTACCTCCTAATTTTGTTAATGCTATAGGAGAGAAAATATCATTTCAGACCCCTAGAGAATTATCTATCTTATTCTACCTACTTTTACTACCTATTTAAAGGATTCTGAACTCTTAGATTCCAAAACCACTCTGCTAATAGTATAATGAGCAAAAAAACCCCAAACCAAACCAAAACAAAACCTCAACAATATAATTTCAATAAATTTCACTATAATTCTTTTGAAACTCCCTAATATTTCCTTGTGTGCCATCTGGGAAATAAATAACTGAGAATTTCAGTGGTGATTAATTAATGATGAGATGTCGTGGAAGCATAGAGAAAAGTGGTCACTGAAAAACAAAGAAAAATTTACTCTTGCAATAAAAAATTTTGACAGTTTCTGTGCATGTTCCCTACTTCCTTAGCTGGAAAACCTCATAGCTTTCTTTTGTTGGTTCTGCTGTTTCTAATAACAGTAACTGCTAACTACTACGGTGAGCACGCGAGAAGGTAGAAATCACGTGTTGTAGAGTCTTATGGCTTATGCACAGTCAGGGCTGACAAGCCAGGAGACACAGACACTGAACCACAAACTATTTCCTATGTGTAGAAACCCACCTGAGCAAGGTAAGAAAAAGTTTTAATTTTGTCCATTGTAGCATGTTTAATTTTTGCTGATGTGAAAGAGAAACTGTGGGAAATTAGGGTCTCCTTCCTTTAACACGCTGTGGAGAAAATCTTACAGACAGCTGTCTGCAAGACAGATTTTAAGTAGACTATCTACATTTTCTCTGTAATGATTATAAAGAATAAGTCCAGATAACTACTTCTGCATGGTAGATGTCTGGATAGAAGCCCAATGTCTGCTGAAATTAATCCCACTATCTATACTTTTACCCTTGCTGCACCCTTTTCAAGTTTATGGCAGAGAGAAATATCAGCAGTTGCAGATCCTACAGCTCCAGTCAAGAACTTTCTGAGTTCCACAGAGCTTTAAATTTCCTACCCCTCCTTCCCCAGACAGTGGAGAAATGCTAGAAGAAGTAGGTAGGAAGCAATGTACTGGCAGCTTGTAGGAGTGTGAGATGAGTATGTGATGAAGGGGTGTGGCAGCAGTGTAATGGCAGAAAATCTGAAAAGTGGGAGTCCTTGTGAAAAAAAAAAAAAAAGAGGTGAACAAAAACTAGAGCAGGGAAAAATGCATGCTATATTTAGAATGGTAGCTGAAAAAATATGTAGTGAAAGTGTAATAAGAGGTATTATGGAGATGTGAGTCATTGTAGGAGGAGGTGAGTTGAACAGGACTTACAGAAAATAGCTGGAGGGAAATTTTAAAAGACAAGGAAGAGTTAGCTAGCATATAGATTAGCTTTTGTATGAGAAATGAGTAAACAAACTAGTAGTTATCAAGTCCAGAAAATAACTGATTTGGGGGAGATACAAAATAAGTCTACAAAAGGGTGAGTGTTAAGGAGAAGGTAGATTATTTCTTTCACTCTTTCAAAAAAGAATTAACTTTTGAAGAAGTTAGCAGTAACTGAACTCAAAAAGCAGAAAAAAACCCCAGAAGCCTTGTGAAATTTTTTGTCAGAGGATGTCCTTGAAATTAAAAGCTTATATAGACTTAAAAAAGTCTGAGGAAGATAATGTCATTTAAAGTTACTAATTATGGCAACTAGAGTCAGTTCAGCAAATCCATTGAACTGAAAATGTTTGGAGGCTGAGAGAATTCTGGAAGTATAATGTATGCTTGTTTTGTTTGTATTTTACCTTAAGTATTTGCTCACAGCTATCGCTAAAGAAAGCATACTGAGTTAGATGATCCTTGGCCTGACACAGCATGGTTGCATTTATTTTCTAAGTAGGGATAAGAAAGAGAAAAAAGGAGAGTGCTACTATAATTCAGAAAGTGTTATGGAGGCAGTATTTAGGAAATACCTTTTTCTCAGAACATACATTAAAAAATATATATGCTTAGGAATTATTATTTTAAAGCAAGTCTTTGTAAGCACAGCTGTCTATAGAGAGAATTTCTAAATTAGTTTCTATCTGTCTCTAAGTAATGGCACTATCCATTTAAGATACCTTTTGTTATTACTGTACATGTAAAAAAAAACAAAAAACCAAACTCAAACCAAACCAAAACCAAAACCAAAAACATAAAAAAAACCCCCAAAAAACCCTCAAGCCCTTCTCCTTAATAATATTCTATTTCATTTTACCTAATTGGAAAAGATTTATCTGAAATCTGTATTGATGTCAGGGAAATTAGGCTTGTGCCAGTTAACTCAAGAGGCTGTCGTACAATGGTTTACCTCAGACAAAGCCTTCTAAAACCAGCATGTCATAAAAAGGCCAAAGGCCATGCCGCTCTTTTGTATGGCCTTCCATCAAACTGTGTTTATGGACACCCAAAAGCTGAGCTCCTGGAGAACACAGTAGGGGTCTTAACGCTGTGTGGTTCCTGTCAGTGCCATGAGAGACATATCAAACATCTGCTTCCTTTCATTTCTTGATACTGATATGTGCATTTTAAATAATTTTGTACTCAGAAAAAGTGATTAATAGCTTAAGAAGTGTGATAAGCATACAATAGAAGTACCATGCTCAGGTAGCCATGAAAATAGCTGTACAGGAAGCAGCTTAATCTTCCTAACTGATGCCTGAAAGGATGGTGACATCCATCAAATAAGGTATAATTGCCTTACTCTAATATAAGTGAGTATTACAATTATCTTAATATGATAGATCCAGAAATATCTTAAATCTACCAGATTAATAAACAAACAAGCTCAGCATAGTGGCCAGACAAGAGGTCAGATCATGTTGCCCTGAGGTTAATTGGAGAGTTTTTCTACTGAATTAAATTAGGTAAGTGTTCAGAAGAAAATGCTTGAACTTTCCTGAATGGCTTCCTTTCAGTGAAGGGAAGGCGAACATAAGCAAGCTTTGGTTACATATTATGTCCAAGGCACAATTTTTTCTTGTGGCTTTAATCTGTAAACCAAACCTCACTCTTTTCCTTTTCTTATAACTATTCTTATCTTTAAAACTATTCTTATCTACTATCTATCAGTAATACACTTTAAACAGTCAGTACTAAAAAGAAACTAGACTCTCACTCTGGTTTTTATTCTGGGATGTTGCTGTTGTGCAGACAGCAGGCAAAAAATGGCATCCCACAACCTCTGTCTTGCAAATTGCAGTCAAAAGATTGCATTATTTTTATTGAGAAATTCTCTCTTTCTGATTATCTGTGATTTCCTCTGCATCATTTAGAAAGTGAACAACCTGGCATTGTTAAAAACTTCATTATTCATTAGGTAGGATAGATAGGAAAAAAACGGTGTTAGGAATTAATATCAGTGTTAAACTTTATTCTGTTGTCCATCTAGTGTAATAGTTACTCTATCCTTTGCCAATTTGAATTTCACCTGAGTGATACCTATGTCGACCTACCCTAGAAATTCACAGTATTGGACAAAGTGCTGGGTCATACTGGAACTGTTACTTAGCTTTTAAAACCTTGGATATAAATTTGAATGCATTTATTTTTGTGTGTCTGTGTGTGTATGTGTTTAGGAAAAGAAGAAAGGAAGAAAAAGAGGAAATGAAGAAGGCAGAAACAAGCAATGCAGTAGTATTTTCTTAAAAATCTTACTCCTCAACCCGTATTTCACCATGGCAATAACAATGATTTAAACCCTAAAAATAAGGCCAGTGGAGAGTTGCAGGTGCTTAACACTTCAAAAAATTGATCTTGAATGTTAAAGCTTTACATCTAGCAATCAAATCTGAAAGTTTTTTAAGCTCTGCTCATGCCTACAGAGGTGTTTCTTCATCATATTACCCTTCATTCCATTCTTATATGTTTATGTATAACAAAGAAAAGGAGCTCTAAAGCTTAAGCAAGAAAAAGAAATGTGGTTAGAAATTGAAACATAAATGTCAGTGTTAGCATAAATTTTATTTTTGTTATTGATTATATGAAGCTGTACTTTGAATGTAAACCCTTGGGGGATTTTTTACAATGTTTCTGGTTTTAATATATATTTTCTGGAAAGTGTTCTCATTTGCTATCAAAATTAATGCAAGGCACAGATAAAAGAACATTTAGTTTAGAGGGGAAAGTACCCTAGGAGAATCCAGTTGTGTTTTTCTTAATAATAATAATTCTTTTAACTACTGACAGTCTTTTACCTACTAGTATGTGTGTCTCCAAAGGCTAAGACAGTTCAGTTAGTTGAATTAACACAAAAATATTGAGATGCTCATTCAAATTTTTTTTTTCCTCATAGGTTCTCTCCAATTTGAAGTTTCCTTCTTTTCTTTCTCTCATTTCAGAGCTGATAGTTTATTAGAAACAGAAATTTTATGGAAACATAGTAGCTTTAATAGAAACAAACAAACAACCAAACAAAAACTATTGTTAAGAAATCTTTTGACGAGGTGGTAGCACTTTCTGTCAAGTTACATCTTGGAAGTAGCACCCATTTCCTCTTTAGGTAGAGCAAAATTAAAGGCTTTCTCCACCCCCTACGCCCTCCCCCCACTTTTTAAATAGATGGTCGATTCTGTTTTCTAATTTACAGAGTTAAGATTTGACTCTAAGTAACACAAACACCAGGGTCTTTGGGGATTAGAGTATTTTCTTTTAATTATTTTCATATATGATAAATAAACCAAAAGAAGAAGTCAAACTGATAGGTCTTGAGTTCATCAAAACATTAAAGAGAAAACAAACAAATACACTTCCACCCTTGCCAAGTTTTGAATTTTTCTGGGAAAGAAAATCCATTTCCTTATCAGCCCAAATCTAGACTTTTCTGCTCCAAACGAAATAAAACCACATACCAGCTGCTGCTTATATGTTTTCAGTAACTTCTAAGCTCCTAGAAGATTGGGAATAACTCATTAGAGCAGACATAGGAAAGCACAAAGTGCCACTTTACTTGTTCATTGATTTAAAGTAATTCTTTTCCCTAGGTCTGCTGCCTACACTTCATTTGAGGGAAATGCTAAAGGGAAAAAAAAGTAAAGTGATAGGAAAAATTCAAGAGAACCAGTAGCTATACATATCCGTAGTTATGTAACTGCATGTGTGTATATATATATATATCATAGGTATATATTTAAATATTTCATAATAATGTGTATAAGCTTCACTCTTTAGGGCCTGGGAAATAGCAGTTAGAAAAAAAAAATGGAAATCTCGTGTCTATACTAGAACATACTAGACATTTTGGGCACTTTGATTGCAGGCTTGATGTCTTTTCCCCTTCTCTTCCATGAATCCCCCTCTCTCCCCTCATACACCCTGGCAACTTACACTTAGTGCTGAAACAACCTGCAGCCTCTTGGACCAGAGGGCTCCAGTACTTGTACAATTATTTGTCAGTGTTTTACCTCACCCTTACAGTGGCACTATGTGCGACACTTCCACTGAAGAATTCAAGAAGGAGATAGATGGAGCCCTTGGTCGGGGAGAATTCTATGTGAAAAGGGAGAAAGAAGTGAATGAAGAAGTGTCATTAAGTCCCTGGAGATTCAAAGGAAGGAAATCCAATGTTTCTCATACCATGAGCAGTTCTCTGTATTTTTCAGTCAGGAATTTTGCCACTGGCAAAATAATTAAAGGAAAGAGTTCTCTTGCAGTCATGATTTTTTGCTTCTTATCTAAGCAGCACCAAAACTACCACAGACCCAATATAAGCTGTGACTTAGAAAGTAAAAAGAAAGTAAGGAAATTTTCCCTAGCTATGAATATACTTCCAGTGCTCTATTCATGACATGAAAAAGAAGGCTAATAAGATAACAAAGTGTATAATGAAGTGCAGCAAGCTTGAACTGCTGCATGCAATGTGTGAGTGGAGACAGCCATTGATGACTCTTTCAGACTCTTAAAAACTACATTGCAAACATTTTTAATACACTTCTCCTAATTGCCATTCAAGGGAGGTGACACAGCATCTTCAGGGAAGTCCAGCTTCACTCTGCGATCTTCAAGAGCCTGAATCTTGGGAGTAGGTATTTAGGCAGGAAGGGACCAAGGTGTCTTATGTTCCAGATGGAAGTAGAGAAGCCCAAAGCATATTTTTTCCCTTAAGTTGTACAGTGAACCATGTGAGATTCATGCTGTTAGGTCTAGCGGTATCACTAGATGGCCATTAGAGAGCAGGGCTCTATTTTGAGTGGTGAAATTAGAGGAAAATCTCCTTCATGATCCCCATCCCTTTGATACAGTATAAATAGGATTTTTTTCTCTGTTTGCTACATCTTCACACTCCAGTGCTTTCCAAACCTCATTAATTTACCTTGCTGTTGTGCTCCTGCTTGTCCTGCCCACCTCTCACAGAGCTGTTACTGTCCTCAGACCACCCAAGCTGCTCCACAGCTGACACAATTGCACCCTTCACTTAAAAGAGTAGGGATTCATTGCTTAATTGGTTGATCAGCTGATAGACAGCTCAGCTCAGCAAAAAATTTCCAAGGATTTATCTGATACAAAGGGACAGCTCAACTTTCTGCTCCAAAGGCATCAGGCATCAGCCCCTTCATGGACTGACTGACAGGTCTAGTGTTAATCTAAGTCTCCTGTCTCATGAAAATTTTCTATATTTGGAAGAAAGATGGGAGAGCCAAGCATCCCTTGCGATAGCATTCCTTCAGTTCTGGGGAAGCATCGCTCCTCTGTCTAGTGTTATGCCCATCCACAACATGGAAAGTAGGAGCTTGGTCATTTCCCAGCAAAAGCTCCATGACTCCTAAACATCTTTTTTCCACTTTTATTTGCTCAAATGTATGGCAAAGGGGAATGTTCCTGCTTTATGTCAAGAAACTTCTGGAAAAAATAAGTACAAAAGTGTAATTACTAATGATGTAACTATTGTGCCTATGTTCCCTTTTGATCTCTCTGACAGTGAGAAGCACAAGCCGCCCTTGCTGGGCAAGACTGGATGCTGAGGAGATCTGCACTCCTTCACATCACTCCTCCCAGCTACAGAAATACGTGAGCAGTAGCTGCTCACTTCAAAGAAGCATTATGGAGACAAGGGCCTTTCTTTCAGTCTGCTCTGCTAAAGTCTTCAGCAGCTTATACTAGATGAGAGATAGTGTAGACATGCAGCAGCTCTGTGTGACTCATCACCAACACCTTGGGAAAACATTTTGAAAACAACATTGAATCTCTTGTCAATCATAATCTACACAGGCCACATGCACTAACCAGGAAAATGAAAATTGCAAGATTGGTCATTTGGTCTCCTTCCATTCAAAGTGTTACTACAGTAAAGTAGTCTGAATTTAGGTATTGTTTTACTAGCTTAAATTACCTTAATATTAAGTAAAGATAAGATGAAAACTTGCCTCTCTATACTGGATAATCTCTTTCCTGTGCATATTATTGATCTACTGTATGTATACTGAATTGTCTAAGAGAAGAGCAAACCAAATAGTTTAGCACTTCAGCCATTTAAAAAAAAACAAATCCAAGAGAGTCTTGAGCCTTCCTTGTATTGCGCATTACCATTCAAAGTTTAAATATGTAATAAATTTATGTTTTCAGTTAATGCTTAGAACAATGAAATGCATATGTAGAATTCAAGAAATATTACATGCAAAATGATACAGACTCTGTTGGCTCACTGTGTCACGGTATAATTTGGATCTATGACTACACTCATATAATATATTGGTGTTTTATTATACTTCACTAATATTTAGAATCAAAGGTGAATAAAATAAAATTATGTGGTAATGAGATAAATATCATAATTGTAAATAACTTGCAAAGTACAACATTAATTTACTTCTAGCTTTTTAAATTTCTATTTGGATTTCAGTAGAGTTCTTATAATAAGAAAGTATCAGACTGGATAGTCTGCAAAGTAGGTAGTATGATTTTTGAGAGCTATTATACTGCACCCCATTTTGAGTGCTTTTGAAAGCCAGTATCTACTCTATTCTGTCAGACACATACACAGTTACACAGAGGTAGAAAATACCTGGGAATTCTTCATCCTTTTTTTTTTCTTTTAATAATGAAGTATTAAAATACATATAAAAACAAAACACTACATTTCTTTTAAATGGATATGAGCAGATTATTTTCATTTCACTTATACAATCAATTGCAGTTATAAGTAGCAGTTTCCAGCTTTCTTTCCAGACTACGTCAGGACATCTGAAAATATAATATGGAGTCAGATTCCTGCCTTCATACCTGAAGAAGGCAAACATCTAAATATGGGTTAATCATAAATTTTGTGTTTGCATCAGTAGACAAAAATATATACCTAATGGAGAGGGTTCAGATGACCTACATTAGAGGCTTTTATCGAGATAAATCCTTGCCTGGAGCTGCATATCTCCGGCTATTGTCTGTAGGGAGAAAACAATTGTGTGAATTTTACAACCTTAAGTTGATACATTTGCATCATGCAACATTTGTATCTTTTCCAGAGAGATTGGATGTCTTGATATTTACTGATAAGTTCAGTAAGGAAACTTGACCAATTAGGTAGGTATAATGCTGAAAACTTGTTTTTTTTTAATGTAGTTTTTATGAATTGGGGTCCCACATGAAATTTTCACAACATTTTATTTTGAAGTTCCATAAGATTCATGAATCCCTCTTTTTCAGAAACAAGCCATGAGGGCCTGAAATTCAAAATTCAGAAACGCCTTCAAAAGGATTTTGGAAATTCAGAAACAGGCCATCATGGTTGCAGCCATGTGGTAAAACGACTTCCTCTATCCCACATTCTTTGTAAGCTTTCAATGGGTTTCTGGCATTAATCATTCTTTACCTGTTTGTTTATAATTTGCTGAAGGTGACTGGCAGGTACCAGGAACAATGTCAGAACAAGGCTTATGTGGACTTTAACATTTTTCAAAGAAACTTGTTCTTATGTTGGTATCTGCTTAACTGCCTCATTGGTATTTTTCAGAGGTATTCATTGTTGAGAGAAAAGCACATCAGAAAGTGGTGGAGAAAGATAAGAAATGAACAAAAACTGTAGCCATGAATAAATGGTCACCAAATGGTCTGAACCCAACAAATGCTGCTGAGAACTGATGACACATTTCCATTTTCAAAATACATATGAGGAAATGCATGCAGAGGTTTTGGCAGACCTTAAGCTTTGTTAAGGCTGCCCTTCTCAGCAGAGTTTAACACAGACTTATTTGTGTAAGAGTTCTGGGAGGAAAACAATATATTTCTAAGTGAGACAGCAAAAGATGCACCTTTTACTACTGTCATGGAATGATAATGGTGACTGAAAAAGCAGAAGTATTTTTTCAGCCTTTTCAGGTTATGTTTTTATTGGGTTTTTCTTTATTTAACAACAATAATTTAACAATACTTAACCATTAAGAATTTTTTTCTGATTTTGGTTTTGAGGACTTTAAAAAATTTTCCAAATCAGTTTGTCACACCAAGGAAATTTTCAGAAGCAGAGGAATGGGATGAGTTGGGCAGGATAAAATCACTTTCAATATCTCTAAGTCTAACAGAATGTCCTTAAGCATTATCTAATTTAAAAAAATTATTCCTTTTTCTGAGTGGAGATGCCTGTTGAAGGTGAGATAAAGAGATGTGCACTTCAACTGAGAGAAGAAAGATAAAATGACGATTATATGTAGCCAGCTGTGGAAAATGTCTTTCTTTGCATATGATTTGGTTCAATTGTGTAAAGTACTCCCCTGGTAGTTTCTTTAGTCTGTGAATCTGTAGAGTTTTCTATGGAGACTGCTTTTTGTCAGTCATTCTCTGATAAAAGGAAGTCTTATATTGTTGAATAACAGTTTTATACTCTTCATCTTACATTGTAATAATGGTATATATAATTTGTGGAGGGATGTTCTCTCCTTTGTTTATTTCCTCGTGAAGCTGACCACAGAAACCTTCTGTACTAACCCAATGTGTCTTAACAGACAGGCATCCTCAAATTCTCTGAACAGCACCAGCAGCCATACTGATACTGAAATTTAAATTCAGATGATTTTGATTTTATATATGTGAGTTGGTAAGTTTGCTGGTCAAGTAAGAATTCAGCTCCAGTGATGATGCTTCCAGCTAGTAGGTATCCTGCACATTCTGCCAAATGCTTCTTGTTCTTTCTTCATTCATCGGGCATATTTTACCACATTTTTAAAATTTCTATTATTCCTTCCTAATCTTTCAGTCTTTAAGTATCACAGCCCATAAACTATAAATTTTGTTCAGCTGTTTCTCCCACAGTTGTATTACCATTTTTTTGATTAAATTTATTTATTGCTTATGCTCATTTAACAAACAATTCATTTAAAAATTCTTAAGCATTTTCTAGTATGAAATTTGCATATTCTAGTGTAAAAATGGAATTACACTGGTGATGTTTTTGTTACTTTTCCTTATTTTAGCATACAATTACTGTTCTCATCAAGAGTAACAGAAGGTTCCTTGTTCCTGGAATAATTTATCATACTTCATTCATACATAATGTTTTCTTAAAAAAAAAAAAAGATTTATTTTAATTACATTGCTGTCTTCTTTATATAAGAAAGCTGAAAGCTTAATGTAAATTACCAATGGCAAATACAGACATTGGTAGCTGCTGGTGGTATACTTTCCTAAAGAGAAATCATCCTGGGTTTGCCGCCATGTAGAGGTGGGGTAAAATTCAAAAACAATTTCTTCAGTTATTGAAACTGTTTCTCTGAAGCAAATGCCTTTTTCATTTTTCTTTTTTTTTTTCCCAAAAGTCCCATTAGAGTAACAGGATATATATAAATAATTCTCCTTCAACAATTTTTATGTGGTTTTGTTTGATTTTTCCCCTTGGCTAGTTTACTTAGTAGCTTGCTCCCTTATATTAAAGAAAACTCCCTTATATTAAGAAAACTTGTGAGACATGAACCAAGGACATGATATGTTAGCCACTGAAGCAGACCTTGTCTATTCACTCATTTATGAGCAGCTCAGACATTGTGAGGTAAAGTATAGTTACTAAGGAAGGAGGTTATGAAAAGTCAATTTCTTCAGCTGCTTTTTGTGACAAGGTTTAAAAAGTTGATGTATAAATTTTACTGCAGTGGCTTTTTTTCTCAGTGATTTCTTTTTACAATAGCTTTGCCATCAGATTCCAAGCACAATTTAAGGCTTAAGTAGGCACAACTTCCCACATATATATCAGTGTCTTTCAGCTAATTCACTTATAAGCACTGAAGAAAATAAGCAGGAAACACCATTTTATACAATCATCCTGATGCCCTCTACTTCACATCATGTACCATAAAAAATGGTTATCATTAATTTTTAAAAGTACATTATAAAAGAGACTTGAGACTCAGGGAGTAGCTCATCAAGGCTAACTACTATGCTATCCTAAGACTCTACTCCAGCAGTGGGTTCAAATCCTCCAGGCTATGACACTACACTGATGTAACCATCACCAACATATGAGACAACTTCCATGCTGCTATTTGTTATTAGCTTCTTCACACTAAAGATTGTATTTGAGAATTATTTTTTTCACATAATAGTCTATATACATATTATGGGCTCTATTGAAGTGTTTAAAAGACAGGTGAAAAAGTGATTTGAGACAAATGGGAGCAGCTATCTACTTTTCCTTTATGCATTAAATTTTCTGAACGTTTATTGTTGTATTATTTCTGGTTTGCATCAATATTTTAGGAAAAAAAATAAAATAAAAGTTTGTATGTGCAAATTAGAAAAAAGTGCATAACTGCAACATATGACTTACCTCTGAGCATGAGAAATATTTATAAATGAGAAGTGAACATTTTGAAAAACCATTTATCTACTTTGAGATTGAGTTATAATTTTTCTGTCTTACAGAATGGGAAATTTTCAGTTATTGTTATCTATATTTTCCAAAGGGTGGATACATAAACACTTGTTTTTTTTTTAAGAATTTAGAAAGGTTTGTGTAATGACCCCTTAATAGTGAAATAACTCACAGTTACTGAATGTCTGTGTATCCATGTATTTATTGTAAGCAAAATAACTCTGAAGAAGGAAGAGGCAAAAGTGATAAACTATGTTAAAATATCTGTCATTGCCTGATGTATGTTCCACGTTAAATCTGGTATGGAATCATTTTCTGCACAGAAGCTCTGCCTTCCCAGACAAGCTTTACCAATGGCATGTTGAATAAATGACACTACTTTTGTGAATTTTAAAAATTTCTCTTTAATGCTGTCTCATTTTTCCTCCTTGATCTTTAACATACATGACTACCGATGGTCACCTGCAATTTCTAAGTAGGTAAACAGCCAGCAGTTCCTGAAGTGCTTCAATTACAGCTGAAATAACTAATGGCATGTTCTATTACACAGATTTGGGGAAATATAACCAAGAAAGAGAGAACCTTTGTGGCTCATTAAAGGCTATGGCAAATGCTTTTCATAACAATGTGAGCCAAGCAAGGAAACAGGTGCAAAAAACCTGTTTGCAAATAAAAGATGTGCACAATTTTTTTTGTTCCTATGAGGTCTAGCACCCAAAACAGAGGGTTCTCATAGTGCCAAAGCTAAAAATGCACAGGCTTTACCTGAGCAGGGCTTTATCTGCTCACCAAGGAAATTGCACCATTTGATGCATTATTACAGGCATCAAATATTAGAGTTATATGTATTTTTCCTATGCAGTCCTTAGAAGCTTAGTTTACAGAAACTCTTGGAATGCTCAACATTTAAAAAGTAGAGAGAAAATCTCTTCTTTTCTTGGACTATGAGGATATTCTTTTATTTTTAAATCAGTTATCTAAAATGGGCTACAGTACATTTTTAAGCTTAGCATGAACCTTTATTCAGAGCTAATCCTTCATCTCTTTGGAATATTATTTGCATTCTTGACACTCTATCTAACATGTATTAGATGTGAAATCACTTTTAAAACAGGAAGAACCAAGAAAAAAATAAAAAGGAGGATCTAGCTAGGTGGGGGTTGTTGCCCTCTCCCAGGCAACAAGCAACAGCATGGGAAGAAATGCCCTCAAGTTGCTCTAGGGGAGGTTTAGATTGGATATTAAGAAAAATTTCTTCATGGCAGGAGTTGTCAGGCATTTGAAAAAACTCTCAAGGGAAGTGGCTGAGACATTGTCCCTGGAGCTATTTAAAATATATGTATATGTAGCGCCTGGATAAATGTTTTAGTGGTGGAATTCTCAGTTAGTGGCTGGACTCCATGATATTAAAGCTTTCTGCAGCCTAAATCATTCTATGATTCTAGAAAATTGTGCAATAGTTAATGAAGTCTTGTATCAGGAAGATATTATCAGATATCTCAGCTACCACCTCTTGGTTAAAAATTTAAATACTGAAAATATTCGCTTAGTATATGTGTGTGATCAGCACTGTGCAAAGTTACAATGTGAGATGGACATCTAGTCTAAACAGAAAAGATTCATATCTGTTTCAAAAGTAGATATACATCTAACAGAATTGGGAGTAGAAAGGTAACATCAAATTAAAGATTAGTTTTTGTATGGGTCAAACATTTAAAAACAAATTACTAAAACATGTCAGTATTACCTATATGTGCAGCTTTTACTTTTTTCTGTAGGTTTCTCTTCAAAGATAGTTACTCAAGATAAATGTGTATAAACAGGAAATTTTTCTTAAATTTTTCTTTACACCTGAAGTATTTATAATATGAAACATAATTCCCTGCTTGTGATGTAACATCTGTGGCTGTGAAAAAAAATTATTCTCTTAGAAACTTCATAAATTAACAAAGGAAAGGAAACCATTAATCACAGGTGCAAAAGACCAACCCTTGACATATTCTGAGTGTATACATATATCCATTAAACCCATTTTGTTTATAAACAAAATTGAATTATATGCATACTGAAACTGTTGAAAGGAAGGAATGCATAATTTTCAACTAGAAAATATCAGTGTACTATATGACTTACTTATACTACTGTAACACATGGACTTAGAAGTCTTCAGTGTTCAACTCTTGCTATCATATGACGATTTAGAATTACTACTTTTCAAAATTGTATTAGTTTGCATCTACTAACGTAATTGTATTGACAAGGAAAGTTGTAGTTTGGATATGGTTTAACCATTTGAAGCAAGCTAAGAGTTTACCATTTTTATCAGCTGAGCATATATTACAGTTTTGTAATTTGGATTTTAGCATATGCCACTGAATGATTTTTGACTAGAATTAATGCTCTCTGTCCATTCTGTCCCCCAGTATAATAGTCCTTTTAGCTCCAACATAGCCATAATAATTGGTTTTGGATTTATAATCTGGATAAGTACTGCTCTGAAATGGGGTCTGAATTAACTGTTGTTAAATGAACCTTTTTTGTGATTTTGGTTTAAAAGGTTTTATTGTTTTTTGTGCTCTGTGAAAATGTGTCTTTTCAACATGTTTTACTAAATTCCACCACAGCCATTCCATTTGATAAAACTGTCATATACCCGGCTGGGTTAACTGAGAACAGGTTTGTAGAAGTCACTTACATTGATTCACATCAGATGAAATGCTGAGATGAGGCTTTATTCATTTTCTTTAATCTTCCTAGCTTCTGGAGACTGAAAATAAAAGAATCAATGTACAATCATTCCTTGGTAAAGGGGCAGTATGTGTTCATTGAATAATACCCCTTAAAAATCTCCAGGTAGCCGCAGGTTGTAAAATAATCACCCCTGCCTTTTAGTCTTTCTAGCAGGATCCTGAACCAAAAATTTATTTTCCAGAAATTGCAAAGAAATTTTTGTCTATTAGTTTCATATTGGTTTCAGGGGTGAAGCTGGAGAAAATTGATTTGGTCAGTGTAGGGAACATTCCTAACCGTTTATATCTATGGCCATTAGATATTAGATCATGCAGTGCTGTAAGTTCAATGAAATCCCTGGGTATAAAGCATCAGTCATCAGAAAGGGATGGTGCCATTGTCACTTCTTGACAGATTTTATGAACACATCATTTTAGTGATTGGTTATAATAGTGAATTGAGAAAACATATTTTTATCTCCAAAAGTAAGTTTCACTTTATTTTACCTCATTTACCAGAAGAGAAAAAGAAGAAGTTTCAAATTAAAAGGAAATAGATAATTAATGGTATAGAAGTATAAGCTCCTTCATTAAGTTCTACAGATCAGGTGTTTATTTCAATTTTGCTTTTTTGCTCATTGCAACTTGAATATTTAAAATCTCTTAAGAGACTACTTGAAAATAGGCTTCAGTGGAATGCTGTTCATCATCAGAGATCAAATCATGGCAATACCACATTGAGCATGAAAAGGGAAAAGAATATTGAGAACAATAGCGGCTTGTCAGGTGAAGCTAAAGCATTTGACCAACAGATTATGCATTGCTGTTTTCAGGCAGACCAGAAAAAAACTCACCTTGTTTGTCAGGTTCCAGATTGAGAGTGCAGAACAGGTGCTTGTCAAAATTATCTTCAAAACTAGAAAACCTTAAAAAGCAAAATCATGCCAGGAAACACAATACCTATGTTTGACTGCCAAGATGGGCACTTTTGAGTATAATGACAATTCTTTAAATTAAAATTAAGAAAAATATGATAATAGATATGAAAATATATTTATTTTTAGTGAATTATCTTAATCATCTACATACTGAATGGATGCACCACTATAGGGTTTTTTTTTTTTTTTTTTTAATACTGTAACCATGAATTCTTGATTCATTTACCATGAGGATTTAACCCAGTGTTTATATTCTAGAGAACATCCATTATGTATAAAGGCAAACAGGGAGTCATACTGGTTTGGACCCAGAATCTGAATCATATGAGTTAAAACACTCTTACAAAGCAACAAGACTGTTTACAAAGAAGCAAACCAAGCAAGCTAAAAATAAAGAGCACCATTTCACAAATATGATCTATTTTGTCATTTTTTTCCATGTCCCTCCCAGTTATTTTTACAGTAGTTTGTTCTAATATTAGAATGCTTGAAGCTTTGATAGAAGAATCTTGATCATAGGAACATGTCATTGTTGTTTTGTGGAAGCATATAATGATATAATGTCCGAGGAAAAGAAAGAAACAATTCTTATGAGAAAGATATTCATAGAACTAAAGCAAAGCTTTGTGCTGGTTCTCTGGTACAACCACAGAGAACAATGGAGTGGTGACTGCTTTCTCCCAGGCTCAGTTTGCTTCTCCAAGCTGTCCTTGTAATATGGTAAAATCTTGAGGGCACCATCCGCCCTGGTCACCATAAATGGGATTGTGCCAAATATGTGAAATGCATATGTGTTTTCTTTCCATGTGACTGAATTTATGTTGCTTACTGCTTACACATTCTTCATTCTTCAATCAACTATTGCTGCTCAGTGCCTAAGTATCATCCTGGCAAAGGCAAGCTGTGATTTCACTTGAGTTTATACTATCAAAATGTGTTTTATATAGCTTAATATATCTATCAGATTTCACTAGACGTGGGTAAATAACCTCAAAAATATTTATTTAGGTTTAAACTCTTTTTTTTCTCACAGCATATCCATGGGGAAATAGTTTTCCACATAATTTTTAGCTCAGTAAAATGTCACATGTGGAGTTCCCAGTGATGTTTCTTCAGATAAAAAAGGGTTGAACTCATGTAGTCATCATGGCTGGTCTCATAAATTATGTGGGAATGTCTCTGTTGCCTGAAGAGACCAGATTACCCAAGGGGATTTGAAACTTCTTCCTTGGAAGTGTATACCATGTAAATATCCTGGATCTGTAAGTGGCCTCTTGTAGCCTGTGTCCTTTGTGCATATTTGGCCTCTCCCTTTTCCTTCCCATCCTCAGTGGTGGCACTGCAGGCAGTGGGGAGAGCTGGAGCTGGTGGAGATCCACAGGGTGGCATGGCAAGGCCTCCCCCAGCCAGGAAAACAGAGGCAATGAGTCCAGCTCTTCTGTGGTGAGCCATGTGAAGCCAACATGTGACCCTCCCCAAGGTCTGGCTGACAGAAAAACCAAATTCCTGCTCTGGGGATACGCTGCGGTACATTGGGATCCTGGTCTTGCTAAAGTACAAAGGCTTGATGTTTGTGAAGGGAGTGCAAAAGCATGTATGAATAAGTGAAAGGAAATCCCTAAAAAAATTCAGCTGGTATTTGCAGAATATATTTAGAAGTATTTGCCAAACAGATTGACATTTTAGGTACTCTTATGGTCTTCTGTTTTCAAATGGGAGATCCATCAGATGCTCCTGAAGTCCAAACTTCCTCTAACTGAAATGAACAGCAAGCCTTAAGCTTTTAAGCCTGATTTCAGGAAAGTAAATTGAAAAAATAATATTTTTTGGTATCAGAGTACTTGTATTTACATATTTAATACTTGTATTTACATATTGTAATTTTGTAAGTACTCATGTCAGACTGCTAATGTTTTTTCCCTTCAAATGCTTTTTCCTTCTCAAAGATTGAGAACTTTCATTGTCATTATCAGGTAATTTACAGCATTCACTGAAAGGAAATTAAATACTAGAGTAATTAATCTTTGCTGAGCTAGAGTTTTTAAGTTTATTCTGACTCTATTTTTCAATTCATTAATATCCTGTGCATTTCTCTGTTTTTTATAATTTATATAGTCTTCCTTCCTTTTACTCTTTCCCTTCATTATCTTCATTTTCCCTCAGATTCTTCTTCTTCCCTTTTCCTTTCACACCCATACTGCTCTATGTAGCATCATCCATAAAGTGGGAAAGAGTTGTCAGCTTGCATCCCTTATTCATAAAGCAGTGGATTCATAAATCCTACATTTACTTTGTTTCAATTTTGTCATTCATTACATTAATAATAGATGTATTTATTAGGTACCCATCATTTTAATAGAAGTTGGTCCACTGTGACAGCAATTCTAAATGGGTAATTTTTCATAAATTAAAATTCCTTGCAGCGACTATAACTTAGTTTCAGTAAATTGCAATCCACAGACTTCCATAACAAAGTGCTAATTGTAACTTGGCTTTAAATGTTACATTTTGTATGCAAATTGGCCCGTGGGGAGTTATTATTTAGTATAACATTGTTAAGAACACTAACATTAGTTTGTAATTTGTTTGAAGTGGAATACCATTATTACTAATACATTACATATGACTTAGAGAAACAACATTGCTTTCCCATGAAAGATAAAAATCTTTTATCAGTCAAATTTGTTGAATGTTTTTTTGTGCTCCGTGGGAAAACAAAGGGTGACCTGAGTCATAAAAAATGTATTGTGTTTTACGTTATTTGAACAGAAGGAAAGTCAAAAGAACATGACGTAATCCTCAGGCACTAAAAACACTGCACAGGGCCTGATCCTGCAAATGTTTGGACAAATGAGACACTGTTTGCAGGTGATTACTCTTTTTTTTTTTTATTTTCACATGTGAAACTCTGGAATACCTTGCTCTTCCTCCAAAACTCAAACCAGAATTTCTGGTAGGATTTATTCTAAATCTGTAGAATGTCTCAGTGATTTCCTTGCTGCATGTTTTATTTCCTGCTTCAATTGCTCAAAAACTAGCACTTTGATCTGACATAAAAAGGTGCAATGTCCTGGTCATCAAAGCTTCAGTGTCCTAAAAATGGTCTCATGAATATTGCCATCAGGTCTTAAGCATGCTTTGATATGGTATTACTTTTTTGTGTGTAATTACATTGTGTTTGACCCGTGCCTTGAAGATAAAACAATACCTTCCTATAGGTACAGGAAGAGAAAAGGCAACAGAATTGAGCCCCCAACACTGCGATGGGAGCCCGGTGAGGGTGACTCCATGTTGTTCACTGAGCTCTGCCCAGCAGAACTTACTCTGCTCTGAGTAAGGGGTGTTTACACAAACATGGCTCTGTCCCTGACTGCCAATAGCACAGATGCCAAATAATACAAAATCCCAACAGAAAACCTAAAAGTTTACATGAATTCAAAAGGAGTATCCCCATCATGTCAGAATTCTAACAAATGCCCTCATCTTTTTACAGTAGGTCTTAGTGCTTTAGGAAACAGAATTTGTAGGCATTTGTGAAAGCTATTCATGCCTGTCATGCTAAAGTCTGTGATCCTTTCTGCCAAACAGAGGAGACATGTGAGTTCAGAAGGGTAATTGATTTAAAAAATAAATCAGAAAATTTACACCAGGGTTAGGAATAAAAGCCTCCTTCTACATATCAGAAGATAGGACTTCCATTAATTTCACTGAAAATTACAAGCACTCTCATAACTTTTCAGCAGCTGTTGATTAATTGTTGAAGAAAAATAATGGGAGCCTGAGAGAATTTTGTTGATAGGAAGTTCACTTAGGTCAGCACATTTATTTGGAACACAGCTGGCCCTGGTAACCCTCTGCAAAACTTCAAGAACAGATCTGTCCAATGAACTCACTCTTCTCTGCTAAACCACTCAAATAGCGTGTCTTCTACTTCAGTAATGTAAGTGGACAGTTTATACATGGATTTAGAACTTGAGGTTTCATTTTAAAGTAATTTAATCCAATATTTACAAAGCAAAAAATGCAGGTGAGACTTAGGAATGTAGATGAAAATAATAAATGCATTCCTGCCTATGACAGTCATAATATAAACATTTAGATTACTCCATGGTTCTTACAGAAATAAGAATATTTTTATTGATGTGTAGTGCCTAACACTCATATTGTGGTAAAATTGAAATTTTTTGGTTTACAGGAGCCTTTCAGTGTACTTGGAACCAGTTCAATGGGCTGTCCCTCCCTAGGGCTGCCTCTGACAGATATCACCATGTGAAAGGGAAGGCTCCCTGCCTTGCACTGAGCTGCCAATGTAGTGGGAGTGGGAAGTCAGTAGTTGCACTTCTCTCTCTTGTTTTCTAGCACTTGACTGCCCCTGGATGGATCACCCCCAGCTTTTTGGGTAGACACTAGGGGCCCTTCTCAGTTAGGTATCATTGTCTCTTCCTTCACTGTGTGCCTGGATTCCCCACAGGACACAAATTCAGGCATCCCCCATGATATGGTAAGAGTACATGTTAATGTACCCAGTGCAGGCTGATCAGAAAGATACGTATGTTAATAAGCATCCCTTTAAAATGAAACTGACACCATTCTCTCATCATATGGTATATGAGCAAGGTGAAAATGAAAGACACACGGTGATCTCAGATTGCATCAGCAGACACCTACACATGTATGCATACATACACATTACCAGGTGAAAGGGAATGCTTAAAAACAGTTCAGATAATAGGATATATTTCCCTTCTCAGAAACAGACATTACACTTGTGAATATTACAAAGTTCATCCTTAGTTTTGTTTTGCTCCTTGTTTTTATCTGAAAAATGAGAAAGCTGGGCCATGGTTTGGATGAATTTTCATGACAGGTGAGGTCTGGTCCCTGGGCTGCACTCAGCATCCCTGCTCCAGGAGATCAGCATTGCAGTCAGTTCTGTCACCTGGAAACTGGTGTGTGTGGAAAGACAACCAAACTCCAGGTCAGAACAGGGAAGGATCTTAATTTTTACTGGCTATGTACATGTTCCCTGAAACAATAGGAGTTCCCTGTTTCTTAGCAACACCAAATGGGCTCAGACTGGAGGACTGCTCACATTCAGGGCAGTGGTTGTTAGCTGAAGGAGAAAGATGTGAGTTCCTGATTTTTTTTTCCTAATTCCATTGTTCTTGGTTCAATGTTGTAAAAATAGATGGCTAGTCCCACAGGAGCTATCAAGTGACCCACACCTAAGATATCCCTAAAAGCTATGCTTGAACCTTTTCTAAGTGGTAAAACAGCAAGGAAAATCTCTGTCAGAAGAGCTTCACCTCAGGAGACAAGAAAGGATACAATGACAGGATGAAGAGTAGGACTACAATGGTAGGTCAGAATAGGGAGGGCAGAAAAAAACCAATAAAGACTGCTTTCAAAAGCAAAAAAAAAAAAAAAAAAAACCAAACAAAAAAAACCAAGGTAAAGAAGAAACAAATTGCCATGAAGTAAATTGGCAGGAACACTCTGTAGAGTGCTTTCCTCTAAAAATACTTTGTAAATCAGTAGATAAAAGACCAAAAATTACTGCATGCTCTATGGGCAATCTCAAGTCAGAAATCTTCATTGCTGTTAGAACCAGCAGCCTCTTATCACTGTTAATGAGAGCTATCATCTTTCAATTGATGTGGATATCTAGTAATAGACACGATTTTCTGGGACAGAGTTTTTCTCCCATCGCAAGGAAAAAACAGTTTCCTGATTCTCCTCAGTGGACTCTGAATACAGGGAATTGAAAGCTATGATCAAGTACATATGGAAGTGCATGGGGAAAAAGTTTGTTGACAAAAACTAGATTTCATTTTACAGGATGAAGGATTAAATGTTTGCAAGACATTATTGATTTATAATAGATCAGAATACTGTCTTTGATACTTGCCATAACTATATATTAAAAATATGTGTACAGATCTTCTAGTCTTGACCATAAAAGCACACTCGTTTGGGGTTCTTTTGGACTTGAGAGTCAACACACAAGGTGTACATACTTGATTTATTTAATATATATTTTTTTTTTTAAATTTGCAGACTTGAACAGGCAATGCAACTCTGATTAAGTTGCCTGATACCCCCATTATCTGGACTGTAGATCTCCTTTTTAACTTTTTAAAGAAAGTCCTAAATTTTAGGCACTGATGGGTCTTTGCTAAAGTGCTGGAAAAGTATTTTCTTGCATGCTAGTCCAATCTGTCTCCTGCAGAACACATCATAATAGGATGAAAATTGCTTCTTACCTGTTGACCAGCTGAAAATTGCATCTTTAGCTGCTTTCTCATGGAAACTTCAGCGGCTTCCTCTTCTTTAGCAGCTAATTGAAATTCTTACAAGAAATAAACCCCTTTTGAGTACTCTGCAGAATGCCTAATAAGGTATTACATGCCCCCCACCTTTTAGCATTCAATCATCAACTCCACTTCTCTGACTTTTACAGCAATCAAGCTCTGGGGAATGAAGTTGTAGGACACAAGTGAGTATGCTGAGGGAGTCTTGGTAATTTAGGAGAGATTGTTCTGTTTATTCCTGCAAGTTGCATGTGTTGGTACCAGACATTTAGTGAGTAAGCTTTAATTGAGGGAACGGCCTATAATTGTCATTCATCTATCAAAAACTGGGGAAACTCACTCTCCAAATTTCTTTAGGTAATAGATAAAAACATTTTCCTCTAATTTATATTTTTAGTGAAAAATGGATTTTTCTAGCAGGCAAGAGGGAGAATAAGACATATTTTTATTTTGTTTGTTTAAAATCATCTGATTGCCACTTGTTTCCCTGTGCGGAGTTAAAGTGTGGAGAGAAGATACATTTAATTGCAAGCTACCAGAGGTCTGTGGCTCAGGAGTCACAGGGAGTTCTTTTGTATTCATACATTCTGACAAGAACTCTGTCCCTGTTAGACTTTCTAGAAATGCAAGATGTCAAAGAGAGATGGTTAAGGAAGGCTGGAATACGTTAAATTAGCAAACTCAGGTGCAAAATATTTGAACCTCCTTTCAACAGTCTTTTGCCACTTATTGCTCACAGTTATTGCTCACTTAAAGGTATGTTGTAGCTCTGAGCTGCATAAAGGCAGTTGTGAGGCTCTGTAAATCCCTTCCACAAGTTATTTTTGTTACCTATATGTATGTTCAGGTAAGTCCAGTATTTCAAAGTAGTAGGTGTTGTGGAAAGTAACGACAAGCTTTACATTGTTGTGCCGCCTAGAATAATGTTACAGGCAAAAACTCGGAATTTGATGATGTTCCAGGCTGGCCCACTGTGTTTCTACATTACTTTGTTTCACTCTTTTTCCTTAACTGCACAATATGGACACAGTGGGAGAAAGATACAGAAGAGGTAAAGCTACAATACTACAACTTCAGTGATACATTTTCAGATCGCTCTCAGTTATTACCTAAAGATGTGAACCTTAATGACTTGGCAGCTAGAACCAAACTCACTTTCCAATCCACAGGATAACAAGAAATTACAGTTGCAATTGGAAATGTATCTGTAAAATCTTGTTATCTTCAAACACACATAGGGAATGTGTGTAACTGTAACTATACATTTCCATTAATACATCAATAATCATTTTTGCAATGGTTTTGAACGTATCCTACCCTGGTATTCTTCATTATGCTTTACTTACCTTCTAGATAAATAGTGATTTATGTAGAAGGCAAGTAAATTTATGATTCTTTGGTAGTCAGTATTTTTATATTTTACGAGTTCATGTTTTATGTGGTTTTACAATTGCTTAGTTATTTATCTAATGTTAGCCAGTTCAGCTGGTTCGTTCCATGTGCCCCTATTTCTGTCCATCACAGCTGGTTTCTCCCAAGTTGTTTACCCCAGAGTATCCCACCACTTGCCTGTCCCTCCACCTGCCAATCTCCCTGCTCCTCACCAGCTGTCCATATATAGCTATGTCAATCCAAGTTGTACAACCCACCTCCCTTGTCAGTCTTCATCTCCCCACCCAGTTTTTCGGGAATGTTCCCTGTCAGTTACCCAATGCCCCGCAGATGATTTGTCCCTGAGATCTTGTCCCTCCCTTGTTTATTCCCCATTGGTTGCTGTGAGCCTCCACTCCTCCCTAAGTTTTCCCCTATTTGTTGTTCCCAGGCCACTCCTATACATGCCTACACCCTTTATAAATTGTTACAGAATATTGTTCAGTCGGCACTTGTCCCTGCTACACCACGACCAGCTGCTCTCATCTGAGACTCTGCAGTGGCCACTCTCATGGCTCTCCCCGGCCACCAAAGCAGACCTGCTAGCCGGCACCATCCTGTCTCCGTGGCTGCAGCCTGAGAGCGACATGATTCTACATAAATAAGTGATCTAGGAAAAACATTGAAAATAAAAAAAATTATTTATGCATAAAAACAGAAATGTTCCATGATGTTGGTCTCTGAATAGCACTGTTCATTTTGAATTCTCTTCTTTTTTTCCTTCACTGTTAGGGCCTGAGAGTCCTTATCCTGTGATACACATGGAATACTTGGCTGGTCACAAAAGAGTTCACCCTCATCAACAGCTGCTTTTGTTTCTTCATCTGTATCTTCCTGTTGTGTTGCTTGTTCACTCTGAAATACATGCAGCTTGCCTGGGTGGTCTTAGAATCATAAAACATCTTGGGTTGGAAGGAACCTTAAAGATCATCTAGTTTCAATCCCCCTGCAGAGGCACCTTCTCCTAGACCAGGTTGCTCAAAGACCATCCAACCTGGTCTTGATCACGTCCACAGATGGGGCATCCACAGTTTCTCAGGACAACCTGTTCCAGTGCCTCACCACCCTTAAAAATGCGGGTGTTGGAGTAGTGGGTGCTGCTGCCTAATATCTGTTCCCACCAAGCCTCTCCTGTAGAAAAGCAAGTTGAGTTAACCTTCAGGCAATGCAGTCAGACCATCACTCAACACTCACCACAGCTGGCTCAGCGATAGAGGCAAGAAAGGCTCTTTTTGCAGGGTTTTATTCCAGCAAAGGATATCACATGTGGCTGAAGGGAACCCAGCCAGGTAAAGGAGAACGACCACGTGGAGGAGACAGCTTAAGAAGGGGAAGGAGTCGGGATGGACCTAAGAGCTGGGCAGAGGGGTTTGGTCTCCAGGGGAAGAGGGGTGGCCACCAGGGATACCAATCCAATGAGGGGACAGGGAAAGGAGAAACCAGGGGAAGTTACACAGGGGAAGTTGGCACAGAAGTCGATTTGGGAGACTGCTTTTGTCCCAGGAGGACTCACTCTATGGTAAGTAGTTACTGCCATTGCCAGGGCCAAGGACTTGGGAATTGACTGAAGTGGGAGGGTTCATGGGATGCTACACACCCTCACAAGAAAGAACTTTCTAACATCTAATCTCAAACTACCTTCTTTCATTTTGAAGTTACTCCCCCTTGTGCTATCACTATATGACCTTGTAAAAAGTTTCTATCTTTCTTGTATGGTTCCTTCAGGTACTGGAAGGAATCTCTAGGATAAATCTTCAAAATCTATCATAACAATGATAAATAAGGGGGAGTATTTCTACCATGAGGCATAGAGACATTTTTATTTTAGTGACAGAACAATATATGCACATCTGGTGGACAATTTCTTCATATTAGGTGTTTGCTGTTAATTTATTTTTTATATAATATATTGTCAAATCACTTGATATTTAGGAAAGAAAAATATTAAAATAGTAAGGTTTGATATAGAAAACATAATTGCATGGCTATGGGAAATGCTAGTAGTTCTCTCCTTATGCATTTATATGTGGCAAAGTGCTTGTATTCTGTGGTGGTGAGAGCTCCATGAGATCAATGGTCTTCCTGCTATACCCCAAATTTTTCAAGAATCCTGATCCAAGTACTAAGCAAAACTAACCATCATTCTTGAGCCATCAGCACTGCTCTGGTGACTCACTTTGAGGTTCACAAAAAGATGCAAGCAATATACCCTCCTCCTGTTACTAAAGAGTTGAAAGTATTACCTCTGAAGAACACCAGTGTAAGTCTGTTGGTACTGTCTGACCTGACAGGGATTTCCATGTTTCTTTCTCTGATATCTTCAAAGATGACTGTTTAATTTCCACTACAAAGTTGTATTCATGCCAAAAATTCTTCCATAATCAAAATGTTTTTAATTTTTATGTTTCTCACCAAAACCAAATGAACAAAAAACCAAACAAACAAAACCCACCAAAAACCCCCAAAACCAGCAAAAAAACCCACAAAATCACCAGTGAAGAAACTCCCAAAACCTCACTGATTCTTTTCCCAGAACTACTGTATTCTATGAAGTAAATCCACAAGGAAGTTCACAGCAACACTGCTATTACATGGAATATTAGGCAGAATTAGATTAAAAGGCCAAAAGGATAATAGTCTCCAAAGTTGATGCAAAGCTTCCTGATGGTGCTCTTCATGGTTTGCAAAATGTATATTATTTCCCTATGGAAATGTAGGAGACATAAGGGAGAGTTTCCTAGCACTGTGTGCTTCTGACTGTATCAGCATATTGCCACATCCATTTTATAATTCAGATATTCACTGGGTGAATATCTGAACCAGATATTTTCTGGGTGCTGTGTGTCCCTCTCTGCACAGAGTGCAGGATGATAAGAGATGGTTACATTTGAGAGATAATGGTCTTGGTCTTAGACAAATGGTTATCACCATGCACACTTACATCTAGAAGTACAGTGAAAAGATGATAAACTGAGTCTTCTAAATAGGCCACTTCAAAACCATTTTCTAGGGAAGAAAATAAAACACTTTGCCTTCTGCAAATGACTATTATTTTGTCAAATCAAAACTGTTTACTTAAAACTCTTTACTCAAGTAATTTCAACTATGCAATTGTTCACAAGTCTCTCCCATATATTTTATTAATAAGAAAAATATACTCTTTTTCAAGTCCCTTTACTGTCAGGTAAAAGCAAAAGTATTCTCATCCAAATTTTCTAGAAATAGAAACAGGTGAAAGATGCTAATATTTATAAATGGAGGCATTGAGTTTTCCAGCGCTCAGTAACACGAAGTTTGCCAGTGGTAGAGTAATACCAATAAACTTCCACACCCAGTAAATCTTTCTGCCTCTGCATTTTGCATTGTCCTTCCATCTATGCGCAACATCCTCTTTTTATGGTCTGTTTAGTAGTGTGTGGGAGAAGTTATTTAACCCTACTTTCCCAGGAATTTATGAATTATCTTTGAAAAAGCAAGGTCTTTGAGGTTTTAAACTTTTTGTTGTTGTTGTCGTTGTTACTGTTTTTTTTGTTGTTGTTGTTTTTTTCTTTCCTTTAAGCTTTTTGGTTTAAATCTCTTTGTGAATTAAGGAGGGTTTGTTTATCCTTTACGTAATTAAGCTTGTGTGCAGGGGCAAAAGGGAACCATCAATTTCCTTGGTCGTCTTTCTTCAGTCTGTAGTGGCTGATTCATCGTTGCAGGCTTCAGTCTGGTGACACTGGTCCCCACCATCCCTGCTCTGAGTTTGCTTTCAGAAGATTAATCAGTGCAGAGGGTCAGAGCAAGTCACTTGTGAAAAGCACTCTCAGGAGCTGGAATGCACTTGTGGGAGGCTCCCACCACACTAACCATGAGGGGAAAGAAACTTTATTTGGTAATTCTTGCATTCATCTAATGGGTACTTTTTGATGTAAGAACATCAAAATGTATCTCTAAATTAGTGTCATCCACATTCAGAGTAGAGTAAGGCAGTGTGCAAATTGCTGCACTATCTTTCTCTCACAGGTTTATATCTACCTCATTACCTCCCTTTTCCCCTTCTAATTAAAACATGTGAGACATTTTAAAACAGTCTATTTATAACATGACAAAGTTGCTTTCAAAGTAATTTTCTTTTATTTAGTGTTTGATCCCTGATTTCATGCATTTTTCCTCCATCTGGCAGTTGTCACTAAGGCAGATGGCCACCAGCTGGGAGGGCAATGTAAGTATCTCCCTCTAGATCTGCTGCCAGAGCTGCTCAATAAATGCAATGAGAAGGAAAACTGTGTCAGTCTATTACCCATGCAATGAGCTCACTTACTGACTTGTCACCACTTCAGGTTCTGACGGTGAAATTCCACTCTGAAGCTGGAAGCTAGGAGAGGGCCTTTTTTATTGGAGCAAGGGAGATATTTTCCTTTATTTTCCTCTTTTTAAAACCTTTTTTTTTATTATTATTTCCTTCCCTGCTGCTTCTCCTTTGTCTTTAGCCCCTCTCTAGGCCTGCAATTCTGAACGCCACATCGTCCACTACTGGTTTCATATATAAACACTTGGGCGGGTTTCCTATGTCTTCATGTTTAACTCTAGCCAATGATATGTCTATAAATAGGCCTGAATAAAATGAAGCCTAAATTTCCAGTGTCCTTAGCAAAGTTAATGAGACCTGAGTGAGTTTGCTGCCTTGGTAAGCTCAGTCTACTCTAATTAGCACACTAATTTGGAAGCAAAGGGTAGATAAATCACTTATAATGTGTAATGAAAAAACATTGAAGGAGTCACCATGGTGGGTGATTTGGTCTGGCTAAGCAGAAAGGGATACATCTAGAGAAAGCAGAAACCTCCAGGTCAACCTCCTCCTTTTAATTTTATTTTTACTTCACTGCAGAAGAAACCTTCATTTTTTCTAATTTTCTAATATATGGGTGACTAATAACAGTAGGGAAAGGGAACACACACAACTACTATCTTCTGGGAGATAATTGTGGAAGGGCTACTTTAAAAAAAAAAAGTAACAAGTGCAGGTGTTAAAGATCCCTGAAGAACTTAGGAGCAGGAATTTCCCACACTTATGCAGGTGCTTGGAATAGGCATAAAATATTAAAGATAGAGTGATAACAAGTGGGTTTCTTTTTCTATTTAACAATTTTTTTCAAGTTATTAGCAGTTTCTGCCATGTTGTAAACATGTAAACATTATTTGTAAAACAAAACTGGGAGACTTTGAAATAATACATTTGCATATTACCACAGTTTTATATTTAAATATAACTTACCTTGCTTTGACTGCAAAAATAAGCTTAATAAAGAAGAACATAAGGAATCTATTTTTATTTCACTAGAAAGCATTTGTAGAAAACGTGAACATTTTAGTGGCTTATTTAAAAACAAAATTAAACCCAAAGACTTTGCAGGATATATTTAAGTTTTTTAAAACAAGCATTTTCAAATCATCAGTTTCAGCTAGAAAGCTAGCATAGTAAATATTGTTCAGTAAATCTTGTAAATACTGTCATAACTGGAATACAAAATATTCACCTCTGCCAGGATATGTAAGGATGATCCTCTATAGATGTTAGAATCTTTTTCACCCTGGGTAATCAAAACCTAACACTGATAAGCAAAGAGTCCTGGGAATCAAATTCACTCCAGTACGTATGAATAATACTTTAAATATCCAAATCTTTTTCAATTTCAGTGAAAAATTTCCCCATCCTATCATTACACTGAAATAAGTAAATATAGATTTAAGTTACATACCACTCATCAGTTACATACTGCCCATTAGCCACTAGAATAAAGATCATTTGGTTAAGTGCCTAAGGATATAAAGGAAAACTTAAGGTTTCAGGTAACTTTGCATATATTAATTACTGAAATGTGTTTGAATCTCTGAACCACTAAATACATAGTTTACAACATTTTCCAGGAGTGGGTATGCTTTGTTCTGTGTTAACTTTGGCTCACACAAAAATCAAAAAAATCCACCACCAGTTTTCTCTGATCTCATCTATAAAAAAAGAAGTTATTTTCTCCCTGTATGAGTACGCTTTGATATTAAAGCTTGTTATAAATTTAAACAAAGAGATCTTTTCAACAGACTATGATACAAACAACTGCCTCATTTTGGCCTTGGCTATAAAATTACTGTTGAGATGAAAATAAATGTGTAACTCAAAGAAGATTGCTCAACTGACTTGCACAGTAGAAGGGTTAAGTTAATAAATATTTAATCTATGGATTAATTAATGATTTCAGGATAAATCATTTTCTAACTAAAGCACATTGACTTAAAATACAGTAGAAGAAAGGCTTTCAATTTCCTGCACACTATTTTAGTACTGCAAATAAATTTCAGTATTTCTCATTATACCTCATATTTCCAGCATTTCAATGACCATTCCTGGGTTGCACTTTTGGTTAGATTTAATTTCAGTTATTGTGAGGCACAAGCTTTTAGAATCTGTTTCTTCACATCTCATACCATCATTATTTTTTGGAATGGAGTTCTTAAAATTAAACATTTTCTAAGTGTATTTGGCCAGCTGCCTTTGCTTTTCATATGCAAACATAGAGCTGTGAGCGTGTTATACCTTTTCTTATGCTTTTTGTTCTTCAGAACAAAGCTTAATGGCTCTTACATTAAGGAACGTGACTCTGCATTGTAGAATTACACTATTGATTAAAGGAGCCAGGATAAATTTACAGTGGAGGAAGTAGCAATGCTATTTACAAAGTAAAGTGGATTAATTCCAGCTAAGAGGTCTACATACTGTAACTGAGAGTGTTTGAAGATAGTTAAAGCATCAAAAGACACTGGTATAATGACATTCTACCCATCAGCCAAAGGGTTGTTACACTGATGTTTTACTGCAAGTTGCCAAAATAAATATCAAGCTGTGTAGTTTGTGGGCTTTGGTATTTCTAGAACAAAGAAATCTCAAACTTTGTGGATAGGTCATGGCACTTGGGGTAGAAAGTGATACTTGTTTAAATAACTAATTTGCTATCACTCTTTGGAAATCACTTTTTAATTTTTTTTTTTTTAAAGACACTTAACACATAGAAATGTCAATAGATGAAGATTGACAGCAGGCTTTCCAAGTGTCTCAGTGTGATAACCCTCCACCTACCACATACATGCAAATATGGATGCACCACAGGAAAACCTAAAGAGGGGCTTGAATTTTTCTCTCAGTTTTCAATTAATGTCATGAACTATGGGAGACCTACAGAGCAAATAGTAAAAGGAGACTGGTGGCCAGCATCAACTTAACCTAGCATGCATAATCTTCCTTAGCAATTAGCTAAGACAATATTTGATTCTTGGGGAACTCAAGACTTATATGCAAAATTTCTTGATTCAGAATTTTCAAGACTGCAAAATGAATAAGCTTGTATTTTCTGCTCATTGAAGATAGCGGAATGTGCTAGCAGCACTTTGAAGGTAGCAATTCTTAGTTCTCTGCTTTGCATCCTCAAAGTTGTTATTAAAATTTCTTTACACTATGCCACAGTAGGAGGTGTTACAGGAGGTGTTGCTGGAGTTGACAAAATTAGGAGAACTCAAAAAAAAAATCAAAAAGCAAAATCCAAATACTTGAAAAAGTTATCTAAAATGTTCCCTCAAGTAACACTATCCACTCACATCAACTGGCCACATTTGTGTGAAGTATCATTTGCAACATTCAAAAGCTCACAAATAATGTAAAACATAATTTTAAAGTTTTTCAGGGAGAAATGTACTGGAGTTTTTCTCCCCTTGCTGTAAAGTGAGTTACAGATTTCCATGTAATATCTCTCTAGCAGTTGTGAGGAATCTAATAAGGTTAGTCCTACCACCTGCTCTAGCAGGGTGGGCTGTCTCATTTTAGAATTATGGGAAAGGTACAAGAGGGAAAAACATCAGAGGATTTCAAAGAGGGTAAAACAGCTTTTGCAGGATCTATTGCCAGCTGAACCTTAGTTTCTGCAGTAAATTTAGGATGCTATACCTACCTAAACTTTTGACAGTTGAAGTGAGTTAAAGAGTTAATGTTTTAAAAAATCCTGAAGAAATGTTAGTTTTGCTGATTTTTTTTTTCTACTGTGGAGATTAAGTTATAAATGTTTTTTAGAGCGTGCTTTTGAAAAATTGAGCTCACCCTTTATTTTTAATCTATAGGATCTACAGCCCCTAAACTTTTGTAAACTATAGATACAGGAAGTTGTGTGCAGAGCCTGCTTGTGGCTGACAGCATTTGAGTGCCCTCATTGAGCCTGTAAGGCAACCCTTTTGTCCATCAGAGGAGCAACACAGGGAATTCAAGAAAAGGTTGGATGATACAGCTAATGCTGTCCTGTGACTGTAATTGCCAGCAGTTAGTGTGTGTAAAAATCACATCATCAGGAAATGATCTTATGAAAATGCAGACTCTATCAAGATGAAAAATTGCTGCTGCCTTCTCCTCTGTTGCTGTTCTGCAACCTGGCTTCTGAAAGGGTTTTTCAGGAAGTGAAAAGAAAATACATATATAAAATCACATCTATTATTGTGGGCAGTAAATAATTTTATTTAAATGCCCTTCCTCAGAACTACTTGTTCCCTGTTTATCTACAAAGTGTCCTTGCTCCAGGCACAGAAATGCCTGAACTGATATGGAAATAGTCTCTCTATTCACTGTATTTATTTTCTGTTTAAAATAGAATTTGTTTTCAGACACTAAAACATATTGAAGACTTTCCCTGATTTATTTGGATATATTCCATAGATAGTGATGTTAAATGGGAGAAAATTTTGAAGATATCAACACTTTAAGATTAACTTTTAATACTTAGGAAAAATGATTAATTATTTTCCTATACTTTCTAATGAAGATGATGTACAAACTGGAATATCTATCAGAATAGGAAAATAATCTACTCTAGAGATTGATTTTTGCTTCTTATAATGGATTTTCTTCACAATTTTGAGTCTGTCATCTACTTATGGACTCTATTCCTGACTCAGAAATCAACCACAGTCAAGCACAGCTCTTAACTGAAAAAAGTACTGTCAACCGCAGCTGCATAACAAAACACACAGCACAAGATCAGGGGCTGTAGCACTCCTAACTTCCCAAATCTTCTCTTACATCTATGACTGAGGGGTTGGAAAAGCTGCTGCTAGGGTGCATACATACATTGTGTACATGCAATTTCAAGCAAACTAATTCACCGCTCAAAACAGAAATCTTCTCTCCTTTCCAAGATAAAAGCAGGTGAGAATGTGTAGTTATTTGGACAAATGATACTAAAATCCAGGGTAAAATTAGAGAAGTGATGCAACTTTGCATACACTTCCATATTAAATGCTTGTGTGAAATTACCTTGCTCTTTTTTTTTTTTGAAGATTTTATGAGATTCAAGATTTCTAAATAAACAAAGACTTTAATTTGTTGGTTTAGTTGTTTTGGTTTTTTGGTTTTTTTTACTAATTAACTGTTATTATGACTATTTTGTAGCCTTAATTATCATTGCAAATAGGCATGTCTGCCTGTTTTGGCAGAAGGTTCATTATGTTTCTGTGGAAGAACTCCAGAATTGGTTAAACTGCTGAATTTTCTTGCACTTTGATGTTTCTGATCTTTTCTTTCATCACCCTGTCTTGTAAATTAAGCCATACCATGTTTTCTTTTGAGCTATACAAACAGCTAAATATTCAGACAATTCTCATATTTACTGTGTGGAGCTCAGCTGTGAGGCAGACGCTAGCAACCCATTGAACAAGGACTAATGAATTTCATAATTTATTTTATTGGTTTGGTTATCTTGCATTTCACTAGATAGACTGATTTTCTAACTATTTAAAAGTTATATAATGATAGGAATTCATAACTTACATAAAGGAAAACTTGATTCTTGCTTCATAGTCTATCTAAAATTCCTATTAAATAATGATGCCCAGTGTTTCCGAAAATGCTTGTGAAGGACTGTAAGGATTACATGCAAAGGAAATATATCAATTAAAACAAATTAATCCCCAGGAAGCAGTAAGAGCCAGCTGCCACTTTGGTCTGGGGAGCTGGGTGCCAGGAGGACACTAGGGCTGGTCATGCCCACCCTGACAGCCACCATCCTGCAGGGCCTGAGCATGGGGGACAGAACTAAGGGCCAGTAGCAAGTCCATCAACAGCCCTGACACTTTTAGAGGTCAGTGAGCCAGGGCAGTGTCCATGCAGCAAGGACCCTTCAGGAAGAGACAGACATGGGACTGGAGACTGGCACCACTGGGGCATTACTGAAGTAGTGACTAATGGCACCAGCTTGAAATGGAGCCTTGGACCATGATCAGGGCAGGAAGGAACCCTGGAGAGTCTAGGCAGGAACAGGACGGTCCTCTGGATCTTTCCTAACATGTCTTTAGGCATTTAAAACAAAAAAGAAAAAAAAAAAAAAAAAAAAAAAAAGGAAAAGAATAATTTTCTTATTTTTCACACTGAAAAGAAGGAAGTAAGCACATTCTGCAATACGTTTGAGGAAAGGGACTTTTTTACTGCAAAATTAAATGCAGCTTTTTCAGACGTGTGTCTGATGTTCAGTGACCCATGTGTATGTTTCACTGATTCTTGGATCATTACAAAAATAATCCATTTGCCCTACCTTTGGCTAGGGGTACATTCCAGAGGGAGATTTAGTTTCCTCATGGTGGAAAATAACTTTTCATTCTAAATTGAGCTCAGTTTGAAAATCGGTTTCCTTGGGCAAGTTAATGGAAATCTTTCTGGGGAAAAGTTCCTTTTCTGCCAAGGCAGAAGCTGTCCGAGTTTTGTCTGAACCCATAAACAATTGAAAAGATTACTAAAGGGATGGATTAGGCTGCTGGTTTGGGTCATGGCTGCAGGTCTTTAACTGGGCCCCAGCTTGCAATATGAATTACAGTTTGGGCTAGATTTGGGGGAGAGACAAATGCGAACATGCAGTTGAACAGGGAGAACCAAAGGAAGGGGTGAGCTGTGAAAAGTTTTTCTGGGCCACGTTGTAGTCTGGGCCATGTCTGTAGGTCCTTGGCAAAGACAGAATCAAAATATATGCTAATGTCTAGGGTGTGCTCCGGTTTCATTTGTGCTGTCAAGAAGCTGCTAAAGCAAGGCAAGGTGACAAGAAGACGTCTTCTCTCCTGAATACTGTGTCCTAGCAGGGAGGCCTTAGCTGAGACTAAACCCAAGGCCAAGATTAAAACTGGGAGTATGGTTAGAGACAAAAACTTAGACCTTCAGTGGGAGATGAGGGCCAAAGAAGCAGACAAAGATAGTTACACTGAAGATAGGTTTCTCCCCAGAGGGCTTTTTTTAACTGGACCATGGCTAAGATTCCCTGGCTAGTGATCAGTTTGAGGCCTAAGGTGACATTCAGGCTTAGGGCTGAAAAAGACTGAAGATCCAGCTGAGGAGGGACTACAAAGGGAAAGTTGGTACTACTGAGACATTTCATCCATGAAAACTATTTTCTCCATGTCATTTGTGAGGGTTCCTTCCTAAGGCTCAAAAGAGGCCAAAAGCTTGTAATTTAGAGATGAATCTGAAAAAGAGACAAATCCTGGAACATCAGTTGAAGGGCCCCAGCACAGACCATTCATGTGGGACTGCAAAAGGTCTGCCAAAGGAAGGAGTATACTGATGGAAGAGTTTTCCTTTGAGATCTTTTTTTTTGGTACAAAGTTGAAGGTCCTTGGTTAAGGGTCATCTGAGTCCTCCCTTTGTGAAGAAGGTTATGGTGGGTACGGGAGAGAGACAACCAGTAGAGTTTAAGTTGGGATTGCAGCACCGAAGGGAAAGGGTAGATTGCAGAAGAGAAAAAGAAAGATTATTCCCTAGAAACTTTTTCATCTTGTTTGTGATAGGTATTTGGTCTATATTTTGTTTTGGAAGTGTTACAAAGCCTTTTAATTGATTACATTGGTGTTTGTAAGTATAATCTTACTTTCATCTATTTAAATATGTGAGCTCCCTGAGTTTCCTTAATTCATGTAGGATATGATTTTCCTTCATTTAATCTTGAAATCCTAAATCAATAAACAAAAAATGCTGAGAACTGCTGTTGTAGTGGAATCTTGATGACTGCCTATTTATTTTATTACCATTAGGAAATACTTAATCTGCCTTTGAAACATTTTATAAAGTCCCTTTTCACTACTGATGATCTTAGAGATCTCGTCACAGTAGTAAGGCTCTCTGTATCTATGAATACCTGTCTTAAAGAAATCTTTATGACTGAAATATTGAGGTATACAGTGGTATCAAAATTTCATAAAGAAAAGCCCTTGAGGAAAGCTAGCAGATTTAGATAATACAGCCTAATATTCTCGAAGCACCTTCTCTCTTGCAGAATATCATTGCCATGGGGAAAGATCAGTTGTTATTTTATATTATACAATCAGTTGTAAATCACTAGTTCATCATGCTAGGTGTAGATGAATCGGTAATTTTCCTTTTTTTTCTTAATAAATGTGCTTATACAAACTCTCAATGCTACATGCTTTTACAGAGCCACATTCAGAAGGTAAGGAGAATACAGACACTTAAACAGGAGTGAAACAACATTCCCTTTTACTGTAACTGTACTGCCTAATCAGAAGAAACAATGGTCTACATTACAAAGGAAATAATAGGATTATACAAACAATTCAGGATATTAGCCACCTCAGCTAAAATGACCCTTAGCTATAGATAATGTTTTCATTAGCAAAACATTTTCCTGCCTTTGTGTTGCTTTGACTCAAATGCATGACTAGGTCAACATCTTGTTAACTACCTCCACTTGTGTCAAATCTGGAGTTATTTTTTTTAACAAGCAGGTTCATTACAGCAGGAAAAATAAAAGAGGATCAGGCACAGATATGGATGTTAGTTGCACAAAAATGTCCAAAATAAAAAATTCACAATATTTAGATTTTGGGTAACATGAATGCTTACTGTACCATATCATCTCAGTATTATGCAGGTAGGTTATCATCACTCTGTTGGACATTGCTTAAGAGAGATAACCAAGATGAGCTGTCACTGATAAAGAGAGAATGCAGAATTCACTGTGAGGGCTTTTTGGTGCATTTTATACAATGCAAGTCACACAGCTTTTCAATCAAGTGCAGCCACTGAAACCAGTACAACAAACCACTGAATCTGTATTTGTGAATTTGAATCAGTGCATGAGAATCTCTTGTCCTTAAAAACATGTACATCATGAGTACACAATGTCCTCAACAACAGTAAATAATGATCAATCTCTTTTGTGGTTGAAACTCTCCTGGATTAAAGATCAATCTGCTGACTAATTTCATCGTTTCCCCCCTCAAAACTAAGAATGACCAAACTATTCCTCCTGTCCTGTGACGCATAGTGTGGCCTGCCGCTAGACTGCATGATACCCTGAGCAGAGTATGTTTAACTGTTATGTGCAGTGTAATTCATGCACTTTTTAAAGCAGGCTTCTGACACTGCACCCCCACTTTGTTTGGTTGGGGTGGTTGGGGTTTTTTTTTTTTTGGTGTTTTTTTTAGGTTTTTTTTTTTTTTTAGTTTTCTTTTCTCCTCTTTCATTTTAGAAAATAGTATTCTGGTTGTTAGGAAATGGCCTTCAACCTCAGCAAGACAGAACAAATAGTGGAACTTCTAAAACCCTAAATAGATCATGGTGGCCATAAAGCCATTTCTTATTTTGATTCTAAGTTCAAGACAGTTTGGTTTTAGGAGATATGGTGGAACATGAGATGAATGTACTCTTTGAGCTGAAACTGCGCTTCACTTAGCTGTAAGAAGAAATTTGTCACTTGTTGATTCAGCCATTATTGATACACGAGCTGCTCTTAGGTGCGAGGGAGTTGGTTGGCACTCTGCCAGCAAGTGCTAGATTTGTTCATGTTTGTGTCTGCCTTGACTTCAAAGTGTGAGCAGTGCAAAACAGAGCACTTCATGAATTTACGTAATTTTCTCCTTCATGTCACATGATTAGCACTCCTACACATTCCCTGTAGCTGTACTTTGGGAATCACAAATATTTTTGCAGTGTTTCTCAGAACTAAGCATATATAATTGTATAATAAGCATTAGAGACAGGCTTACATATAAAAACACAGACAACATCAGCTGAATTTGAAATCCTGCTTCATTTCAATCTATTAGTCACTCACGAATTGAGTGAGGAATAGAAATAAAGGACTAATATTGCTTGGATTAATAACCGGGTATTTTTAAAAAGATGACCTTAAATGTGTCCTGATTCCTTAAGGTAGCTGTTTGAGTAACATGTCTTCTGGTTGCAGTTGTTTCCAAGTGTTCTGTACAAAGAGCAGGGCATTTGTGAATCTGATGAAGCTTTCAAATCACAGCAAGAAGAATGTATTGTTTTGATGCAGTGGTTACCTGTGATATATTTAGAAAACATCAAAAGTGTAATTTTATTAGCAGCGCAAAATGTAGAGTAGCTTACAAGAGATCTAGTCTTCTGGTTACATAGGGGTTTCCTATTGAAAAGGAGACAGGACCATATAGAAAGGACTTGGTTCGGACTGAAGATTATAATATTCAGTTTGCCTCCCTGTAAATGGGTCAGCAATTATAAAATCCTTTGGCAACCTGAAATAGCCAAGAAAAAAATTGAGTAAATCATTGTTACTCAGAGGTCATGAGGAGCTTTAAACATACAAGTGATGCAAGCTTAGACCTTTAACATTTAAAATCTACACCTGTGAAATGGAGAAATTCCTACATTTTGGATTACTTTTAAAGCAAGTTCTTCATCTCTCACTCTTTAAAGGATGTATTTTAACATGTGTTCCAGTAAGATATATGGAATCTCACATATTTATTTTAAGCCTAACTTATTTAAATTACTTCAGCTACTCCTGTAAATAGAAATTGCTGTTTTTAGACTAAAACCTTTAGGTAAATTTTAGAAAAGCAAGGAAGGTTATATGAAAGATAAGGTGTATGTCTTTTATATATGCACATTGAATTATCTTATTAAATTTAATTTTCCTTTAAATTTTTATCCTGCCTTCCTAAAAATAGTATTTATTGTGGTGTGGTTTTTTTTAGTGTTTATATTTGTTTGGGGTTTTTTTTGGATAGAACATGCAAGTACAGCATACATTTGCAGCCATGGACAGGATTTTATAGTGTTCTGTGAAGATCAGTTCCTCAAAAATAAGTGCAGGAGAGAGGATTTTTTTTTTTTTTTTCAAGTGTAAAAAGAGGATAATGGTATGCTTTTCCAAATTACTGCTTCTATGGAAAAGCATAAAAAACTGCTCTAGAGATGCATGAGGATTACAGATACAGTTGCAATCAGAATGATACAGAAGTTCTGTGCACAAAGTTATTATTTACCTCAGTAAAGCCACATCAGTAAAACAGAGTAGTTCAATATTTAGGGAAACTTTGAAAAGTGTTAATTAGTACACAGTATTATAAAGAAGACAAGACATTGTAGCATCCATTCTCAAAAAGTGGATGCTTAGGGACAAGTCATAGAGCAAGCAGGCAATGACTTATTTTTCAATAATCTCCAGTTTTCAACATTTGCCTACACAGCGAACCTTTGAGTTAGAGATTTAGTAGTTACAAAACATTAATTCTTCTGATGTGAACTTTTACAATGATCCCTTGAAGACAAATTTTCAGCCTCCAAAAAGTTCTTTTGGCAAGGAGTCACCTAGTCCATATTTTAGGTCATTGTGGTTTTATAAGTAGTTCTCATCTTCCTTTTTTACTATTTAAACTGATTTGTAGATTTAGGATGAGTGCATAAATTAGTCTGGAGTCTTTGTAGGTGAAAAAACCAAAACCAAAATAAAAAGCAAAATGAAACCAATGTTCTCAAAGGCAATATATAGCCCCCTCTCCATTACCTCACATGGATTATAGACACCTTGGCTTGTGGTAAACAATGGCAATATCAGTAGGGAGCTGACTAGTTTCCCATGAGTTCAAGCTGCTCTTACGTGAGAAAGGAAATTTCAAGATCCAGGTAAATATATCTCAGACACGGTACTAAATGCAGACATCTAACCAAATGACTACTGAGGGTCTCTTCCTCAGGTGCTTCACTTATATAGTTATCAATGAGACTTAGGATGCTTAGAAGGACTAAATCTCTTATATACACATGTATATATAAGCAGATAAGATTTTCATGCTTTCAAAATCATTTCATATGTCCCCATCGCCTTTAGAAGGAATTTGAAATATTGCTTTACGGGTGACTCAAATGTAGCAGGGCAAGCTGGGTGTTTAAATTAAGATAACTGATTTAACCCTCTCAGGTTTTTTTTTCAGATTCAATGTTTGCGAAAGAGGAAGAAAGATCTCAACTCTTCACGCTGAGCTATCAGTAGTGCTACCAGTGAATGATTCTTATATGTTACATTAATAATTTTAAAAATTGTTTTGATGATTAGAAATAGAAGGATCTCAGTCCTTTAATTGTTAGGAAGAGCAAAAATTTCATACTTCTGTAAAATATTGCTCTGGATCAGGTGGTGATGGAGGATCTGTAACAAGTTAGTTCCTTGATGGTGTCTATGCAACTCTTATAACCAATTTTTATTGGTCACTGAAGAATGGGGTGCTAAAAATATATCATTAATATGTACACCTTTAGTAGTGGTTTTACACAACTGCTTTGTGTTTTCTGGCAATATAAACTATGCCATTGATATTCACTGGATGTTATGAGTAAGTGAAATCTTCAAAGCTTCTTTTTAAAACTGTATGTCCAAATAGCTTATGGAGGTTCTGGATTTTAAATAGATGGTTCCCTCATTTATTGATTATATATTTATTTTAATGTTTATACTTTTCCCCTTCCATGTGAACATAATTAAAATATGGCTCAAGGGATTTTTTTAGACATTCCAAAAATTTCACCTCTCGTCAGAGGCCAAGGGTAACAAATCATGGCTATTTACACGCAGCTTATGGGGTCATCAGTAGGGATCACTTACAGGTAAATTTCAGTCTCTACGGCTGGAATTAAAGGAACACTTAGATTTAATCATTCCAGGCCAAAAAAGAATGATGGAACTGACTCTACAGTTGTGTGCTGTGCTTCATTATAAAATAGCTTTCATAACTTGAGTGTCAATATACCAAACACTTGAGACTAACATTTCTGATGCAAGATGTGTAATGACTCATATAAATGATGGACTGGTACTTGTGATAATGTTTCTCTAATGACACACACTGATGAGATTAACACCTATTCTTCAAAATGATTGCACACTGCATAGCCAAATCTGCATTTCTTTTTCCTCTGGGGGTAGGAAAAAAAATTAAAAAAAAAATCAAATTATATGAGCATTCTCATAAGAACCTATGGGTTTTGAGAAGAATAGATTCCTTGGTTAAAAAAATAAACACTCACGTACCCTAGTATAATGCAGCAGGAAGAGTACCTGCCTGGAAATTCATAGGTACTTCTTCACAGCTTTGATGACCAAATCAAACCCACAGTTTAAGTCTTGCAGTAACCTTCCAAGCAATCTGCTTGACCACCAGCCTGACATGCATTTCTACATAGTGAAATAGTTCTATCAGGAAGAGTAGGGGGATCTCCCTTCAACAGCCAATCCACAAGAGATGTCATCTGAGATACAAAGGAGCCTTGTTCAGCTCTCTACTCTGGATTAATACAAAGAAGGAAGACCTGCTGCCCACACACCAGCCAAATGCCCTTTGCTACGGGTCATTTTTAAATGAATAAGAGCAGTATGACTTTAATGGCTTTGCATTTCACGCTGTCAAGGTTTCACTTCAATGCAGACTAAAACAAATCTTAATTTTTTAAATTTTCCACCCATGAAAATTAATTTCCTATTTTTAAAGATACCATTGTTCCCCCCTTGGGCAATAACTGTCAGGGGGATGATTCCCAGTTATGTCTCAATTCAAAACTAAAGTACCTGGTAATGTGGTATCCAGGAGAGCCTAACAGTAAGCATGGCATCAGACATAAGACCTGGAGATGAGGCATGAGGACTAAAATCTAGTCTAGCAATTGGTCGTTAAGTTCATTACCAGTAGTGAATACAAATCAAAATTACGAATACTCCTATAAGTGATTGTAGTTTGCTGCCATTCACAAATATTTGTAAAAAGACTGTAAATGAGCCAACTGAGTTAAAAGTCTGAATAAGGCAGAATATTCAGAAGGTAGTAAATATGAATGATGAAAACTGTGCCACTGTTTTCCTCTTAAAATACAGGAGTTTAACTGCTATATTAAAGAAATAATAAAATGGCCACAGAGTAGTGGAGTGGGTAGAAAAAGGGACCAAAAAAGGGGATTAGAAAGAATACAGATTGCATTCTAGAATCAAGAGCCTCATACTTCTGAGTTGGACTAGAAATACTGGGTACAGTTTTGAAGCTGAACCTAAATGGCATTCCTCAACTTTAATCATGCTGTAGCATCTTATGATTATCTCTAACTTAGTTAGTTTGTAGTTTGCCTTATGATAAAGATACGTGCTGTGATATGACCAGGAGGGGGAAGTCCCACTTTTCTTGCTTTGAAAATGGGACTTTTGGACTATCTGCTAATAAAAAGGACTCTCAGAGGGACTCCATATCATTCAGCCAGTCAGTATGAGGATGAGTCCTGCAGTGAATACTTTTAGTTATGAGCTCCACCTGCAGTTATGTCCACCTGCAGTTAAGTTTGGGGTTAAGAAAAAAAGAGGAACATTGTTCCTTTCAGCTCAATTTGCAAGTGAACTGTTTTTAAAGGAGTTTTGAAGACAGAATGCTGTCAGTACTGAGTAAACTGGCTTAGTGCTCTTTCAAAATAAAAATTAAATGCAGGATTTATAAGTACCAGGAATTAGCATTGGAAGACTTTCTTTAGTGTTGCTGTTTATCTGGGGGTTGATAACGGCAATTTTGAAATTAATAGAATTTCTTTCATTGAACTAAATGGAAGTGAATTAGGCTCTCAGGGTTTCTTAAATCCCCACAGAACGTCTGTTCTTCAGAAAAGTCAGATATCACAACAGTCAAAACCTTGATTGCAAATTTAACATCCACTGTAAGGAAAAAAAAATACAAACCAAAATACAGGATAGAACTTCATCCAGAGTTCTTCATTATGCAGTTCTCAGCATCATCCATATTCAAGCAGCTCACTTCAGATCATGTATCCACATTGAATAAGTGACCATCTTAAACTCTAAGAGGAATTGCATTAAAGTGTCATAGTAACATATGAATAACTACCAATAGTACTACTCCTTGGGAATAAGGTATCAGATTAAAAAAACCCAGAAACCTATCCTAGTTTTAGTACATACAAACTATAACTTCATTAAAGAATGAAATATTGCAACCTGTATTTTGGCAGATATAGAAAAGTTCCAGGAAGGACACCTAGAACAAAAAAAAAAAAAAAAAAAAAAAAAAAAAAAAAAAAAAAAAAACACCTAAAAATTGTACCTAGAAGGAATTGTTTTACTCTGAAACTGCCTGTAGCTTTTGAGAGAATGGTCCTTAATTTTAGTCTGCCCTTTGAAGACTACACTATCAGTAGAAAGTTGATATTTAAGACAATATGTTATGTTTTAGTCTGTTGATTTTGATAAGACGATTAAAGGCATCTGTGCAGATCTCCTTCAGTAAAGACAGCTGGAGAGCTCAGCCGTATATAATAGAAAAAAATTGATTTGCATGCATATGCAGGAATAGTTAAATAATACAAAAACCTATGAATGGCCTCTGAGTGTGAGTGTGTGTAGTACTGAAGGGAGCCAACATAAGAAACAGACATTCAGTTTCACTTAGCTTTCCCTAAAAGAAGTGATTCAGGTTCACACTTTTTTATATATTTAAAATTACAACAGATTATAGACCATTAGGTATATGAATGAAACACATGCATACAGGCTTGAATCAGAATAACTTAATTCCAGATGAAAAAATGTGGCAACTGAAGACTGAAACCTCTGTTTTTGCATTGTATGAGACCAATCAATGATGAAGAATTGAATTTGTTGCAAAAAATATAGATTAATCATTAATTAATTACCCTTAGTATTTTTAGCCCAACATTTTTAGGTCATGATACTGATAATTTAAGTAACTGAATATCTCAAATAATAAAGAACTTGTTCATAAGAAAGCTATACATTTAGTGAGGTATATTTAAAGAAAAATTAGTACAAAAATAAAATTTTAAATTAGGTTGTCAATCTCATTTATTATGCAGTGTAATGTGGTCTGCATGAAAGGCAACTTAATCTGTACTTTGAAAAGTACTAATGGCTCTGTATTTCTCTGCTCTGTTTATTACAGAAATGTCCCTAAGCAGTTCAAATGCCTCTTTAGTTTCAGATAACCTCAGGTGAAAGTATTGTATTTAAAAAAAAGAATTTCCTTCGGTTTTTTTTTAAGTGAGGCATATGTTTGAACTCTTTGACACTGACCATATTGTGTCTTTGTTGCAATGTAATTTAGTTTTACTTAGTTTAAAATAGTCCTGCCACAAGATGTTCCCTTTTTTTTGTGTATTAGTTTTATTTATACTAAACTAAAAGAGAAGGGCAAAATTTAAAACTATAAAAATACTTTAAGCAAAGACACCACATGGCATCTTTTTATGGAAAGTTATTGAGAATTATCTATGAGGAAAAAACCACAGAGACAAAAACCATAATATATTTTCAAATGAAAATTTCCAAATAGTGATCAGATCAGAGGGAAAAGTGTGGTATCCAATCACATCATCAGAGTTACTATTTTTATGCTAAAGGAAACAGTAGTTTATTTGCCTATAAAGCCTACAAATACTCTGCTGTTAATTACCATAAATACTAATTATGTGTGTGCCCTGAAAGAAAGTTTTCTTCTCTACCTTGAAAATCATAACTGCCATCAAAATTATTGCAGATTTTCACATGCTTAAGGACAGGTGGAAGCTAGCAAGACCCAAATCAAGTGGTTTGCCTGAGGGCTTTTATTACTTAGAAAAGTATTGGAAAGTAATATAACTGCGGTCACAACCAAAAATAAGTTCTCTCCATACGTATTGCCAATAATAAGATTGTTATAGTTAACCACTGATTAACACATCTGTGAGGAGTTACCAAGTGCTGGGACCATTTCCAGAGATGAAATGTTATTTCTGCTGACTCACCTCCATAGTCAGACTAGGAAGGTTGTACTAAACTTACTAGAATGAATCTTATCCTTCTCTGAAATGTTAGATTTGTTCCTTAAAAATGTATAAGTTTTACTTACTTCAAGAAGTCCTTGTCAACATCTTTCTAAAGCTGACTAGAGATATTTTATTGGTATTAACAATGAAATTAAATATAATAACTGAATAAAATCGTTAAGATCTTCTGATAATAATCAGACATCAAAATTAAAGGTAATAACATTATTTAAAAGGGATAGAAACCAATCTGTTATAAGAAAAAACTATAGGGATTATAACTTGCATTATTACAAAAACCTTTAGTGTAAATGATTTCTTAGAATATCTTTATAATGGAAGAGCAAGTTGGATCAAAGGCAGGGGGAGAATTCCAGAAGAAATTTCAACATAGCTATTAGGAAAGACACTTGCTTTAAGAAAAAATGGAGAAAATCTGAGGGAAGAGAGAATTCTTAACATAATGTTGATCACTGAAAGTCCAAGGAGTTCAGGAAATTTCACAGAAATTCCTGTAAATTAAATTTTATACACAGCATAAAGTATAAGGACAGAGGTGTATTCTGCTGTACTCCTATAAGTCTGCAGAGGAGTATGCAGACTGAAGAATAAATATGGAAATAATGAAAATACAATGAATCCAAATAACAAACAAGATATAAACATCTGTGGTTCTAACTAGTGTAATTTGTAAATCAAAGCCTGAAACTGTGTGATATTTCTAAAATAAATAAATAAATAATGAATGCAATGATTAGCTACTGGGGAAATGGTCTGGTTGAAATAAGATAGGATAGTGTGTGGGTAGGAAACAAAGCTCTATATTGTCACATCACATTCCCAAATTGTTGTTCTCAGCTGGAACAGGCTGATACTGTTTGACCTCCTGGCAATACTGTCTAGTCACACTGCCAGTAACCTTGTTGTTTTGTCACAACCATTCAGTCTTCTGTCTGGCAGGTGAACTGATTTTGGAACAGAAATCAGTGTTCAGCATCATGTTGCTTTTGTCAAAAATTTTCAGGACATTCAGGTTAACTCCTTTATTCAAATGTAAAAATATCTTGCATATGCAGCTAACATAGCTAGGAAATGACAGGTTTTTCCCAGCCCCTGACCTATTGATTTGAATTAAGCAGCTGGGGGTGATTAATGTTAGCTGAATAGCAAGGAAAATTGGAAAAAAAATCCCAGGAGATTCCATGATGAGTTTATTTCTTCATATGATGAACTTGCTTTTCAGCTCACCCACACAAGACTTCAGAATCTTTAAGTTGAAAGTTACTACATTGCCATGGGGGGGAAAATGTGAAGTGTGTTGACAGAAAAAATGTGTTTATTTTGGCTCTACAACTTCTCTGGTGTTCTGAAGCTGAGGGCACGTAGGAAAGCTGCACTGAGCTAGCACAAAGGAACAAACAACTGATGCCTTCAGAAGTGCTGGCATAGAGATTTGTTGGCAAAAACTGGTGGAATGCCATTCTTCCCTCTGGTGCTAATTTTTTCAGAGGTACTTGACTAGGCCTCTGTTAGAAGTTGTTTTAATTAGTTCAAACTTGCTTGACATTATGGATGCCTCTTGAGAACTATTTTCTTGAATGTATGTATATTAATAATTTTACAAGTGTTCACAGTGGGGAAAGTATTTATTTGTTTAGGACAACTTTATGAATATAGGTAGGATAAGAACACTGAGAAATAAAAAAAAAGGGTATTTCTTTTATATTACAAGGAAAAGGTTGGTGGAAGAAAAATAAATATGGAAGTCTACAAACATAACTGCTGAGGCCAAGATAAAGTTCTCTACTATTCTGTTCTGTTTCTAAACACTGTGTCTGTGCATTGGAAGGGTCAGCAATTAAAAATCAGAGTGGTTTGTGTTGAAAAGGATGTTAAATGTCATCTATTTCAAAGCCCCCTGCCATGGGCAGTGAAAAAAAATCCAAAGGTCAAATCCAGTATTCAGGTATGGCACCCATATTTATGGCCCTTGAAGGGACATTGAGTCCCTGGAGCTCAGAGTCACTGTTTCATTTCTGAAGGATATTGTAAAACTGGAGTTCAATGGCTATTGTTCATCTCATGTTTTCCCCAGGCTTCTGAGGCTTAACAGCACAAATTAAATTTCACACCAGCCAGCTCAAGAAGCCAGCATAATGTTTGAATTTAAATATCAAGCTCTGTTTTCAAGAACAGCTAAATATTAACAGGAGTGTACCAGCACTTCTGTATCTGCACTAGGGAAACTATTTCCACAAAGTGAAAACACAGCAACTTTGTACATGCTCTCTGAGAAGAAAATTATTCAGACTGTCTGACTCTGCAAATACTACATGAGCTGGTTAAAAGGGTGGAAAAAAAACGACATAATAATTTATTTTTCAGCGTTGATACTTCCCATATGCAAGTAGTATTGCAGAATTGCACTTCTGTAAAAAGGTAATGAGGGAACCCTGTCAACATATATCTGGGAACTGGGCATTTATAAATGCAAAATAAAGTTTTAGAATTGGTGGCTAGATACTGGAGAGTGAGATTTGCATGAATGAATGTTTCCTCTTACTCTAAATATTTTTATATGCCACTGACAGTCACCCTCATTCCTAAATTTCCAGTGGTAAATTTCTATGGTCAAAGTTACTGGAGGAGGTCATGCACATAATCACTGAAATGCCAGGAGTGCTGGAAAGCTCAGAGCCTTTTGAAGTGCCCTAAATTATGATTCTTCTATATCAATTACCTGGGGAGGGGGCAGCTGACTTAGGATTTGGGCTCTGACCAAATTTTAACTCTTACTAAACATGATCAGGAATAATGCCAGGTGTTGTGTTTTTTTTTTTTTTGAGACCACCCTAGGTAATTCCTTATTCATCTATTTCCTATTTGCTGGCTTATGTCATTCTGTGTTCAGGATGCCACTTACTGCAAATTCTGATCTCAAATGTCCTTGCACTCTCCCTCATGGCCACTCAGCTCAGGAGTGTAATCCCCTTCCAGTGGTACAGCGGTGAAAGTGTAAATGCTCCAAAGATGGGTCTTGTGACTTTGAGGGAGCACTGAAACTCTGGCTCTAGGTAGAAAAGCATATTCCCCCCTTCTGAAGTTCAGGCCATTCTTTCTATACTTGGATCTCCAAGGGAAATACACTGAAAATTGAGTATTACATCCCAGAACAGAATTCTGAATTTTGCACCTGTCTGTAGTTGCTTCTCAGAATCAAAATCTTTGGCCAAAATCCAGACTGTATCATTCTGTGAAGAATCAAAACTAGAATTTAGAACAGTTTTTATTCATGACATATATTTTACAGCAGGGCAGCAATTTCATCATTTTGGAGAAGTGCTTTTTTCCAGCTATCCCCATAAGCGTTGCTGAAGAGTTACTGAAGTAAGAAAATTTCGTGATCTAGAGGGACTTTTGCTATAAGGATTCAAAAGTGAAAAATGCACTGAAACAAATAATAGGTCTGAGTTTTTATGTGTAGGTCCAGGTCCAGATGCTGGCATGTAAAATTATGCTACCTTCAGATGTGGCCTCAAAAAATACTCCGTTGGGAAAGATAAACTGCCTGGGAACCAGCTTCAAATTTCAAACACTAGCTCCTCATTACATCTATATTTTTAATTCTCTTTAACCAGAATGAAAGGAATAAAGTGCACATATTAATAAGTAGCAAATTTCTGCATGTTATGGCAACCATCTGTATAGGGAAGGGCTTTTAGGCTTTTTTAATGAGGTTTAATAACCAACAGAGTCACGTACACCTCTATTGCTTAGTCTATGTATTTAAGAGATGTTTGAGGCCAACAGCAGCTGCTGCAGTGATGACAAAATGCACACATATATATACACACATGTATAAAATTCTGAAATCCACAATTGCTTCATTAATGTTATTGAAGGCATAAAATAGGTTTTAATTGTATGGCTGATTTCCCACAGCAATTTAATGCGGAAAGAATTTGGCAGAAATCAAAAGCTGTAAAATTCACGTTGTTTGTTCCTGAAGCTAGCAGTGAGCTCAATCCTTCAGCTATTACTCAGGCAAAAATCCCATTGAAGTGCATTGAAGTGAACTTCAGTTTTCCCTAAGGACTAAGGTTTGCAGCATTTTTCTGAAAACAAATAGTAACGTTGAACCTTAGGGAAGCTGTCATGATCAGAGAGCCCTAAGGCAAGGACACTATTACTCTAAATTTAAAACATTTTTCTTTTTTCGTTTTTCTCTTTTTCCTGTTTTCTTTCCCCAGTCATTCTTTCCAGTATGACAGATGCAGCAATCTAGGGAAACAGCTTGAGATTGCATGGACGTTTCTTTTCATTAACAATACAGAAACAGTTGATTTCCATAGGTGCTTCATTTTAAAATGTTTTCTGTTGAAAATATCAAATGTCTGTCTGGAATGAATAACTAAATAGCTGATAGCATGGTATCTGTTCCTATTTCAGGCTTCCAAAGCCAGAGGCACTTGAACACCCATGTAGGATCCTAGGTGCTCACGGAGACTGGGAAGCTGGAAAGACCTAAGCCATATAAGATCAATTGCTCCTGGCACTTAAAAGGCTAGTAAAAACAGGTTATAATGTTTACATGACTTTTTATGGGTCAGAGTTTATTATAGCTCCTTTCTATGGCCTACAGCAGTGGAGCATTTTACAAGGCTTTTGCTGTGCTTGACAGATATGTTTCAGTGAGTTTGCCAAGGCAGGCTATTTCAACTGAGCCCCTAACATTTAAAGATTTCCAAAATTCTCTTTGCAGTGAAAGATATTTGGAAATTGGACAATATGAAACCAAATTGGATTGGACAAATTTCATGACAATAAATAAACCCTGTGACTACTAATCATAAGAATGTTTACACATGTCAAAAGACATTATATGCTGCACTCAAAATGCTGTATTGAAGCACATGGCGAGGGCTACAAAGTTAGGCTATCAAAAACCAGGGAACGCTAGAATTAAGCTTGCTTTCTTAATCCATTTCATTCCTTAAAAAAAAAAAAACAACAAAACCCAACAATCTTGCACAATATTGTCTTTCTCACTTCCACGAGTGCTTTTTCTTCAGCAGTTTATGCTCTTTTCTTAGTTCAGTTATTGACCCATGCTCATCTGTTGTACACTGCTCAAGCTATTCTCAGCATTGATTTATTGATTATCTCACAGAGTCTTCTATGGTACTTGTAGGTATAGTATCTGAACACATTACAGTAACCCACAAACAGTCATAGTGGAGACAAATTTTTTGGAATAAAGTGTGGTGCAAGACAAAGACCCAAAAAAAAAAAAAAAGCAAGCACTGTGATGGGGTTAAGAAATTTACTCTTTTAAGAACATTAACTTGAAATAACTATTTTACTAATGCCATGGTAGCACAGTAGTTAAATAATGAACCTAGTAGTTAAAAAATGGTCCAAGATCCTCATCTTACCTTCTGGTGGGAATCTGGAAGAAGTCTGTGAGAAAAAGAAAGGAAAGAAATTGTTTTAAGGGAAGAAGTATTTCCTGGACACTTTTCATTTTTTGTTAGTCTAATATTGCATCTTTGTAAGTAAATCACAATTTATCTGATTTCTATCTTTTTAATAAATCAGAAAAAACCCCAGTATTTTAAAATAAAAATTAAGATGTAATGAATTTATCAGTTTTCTATGTATTGCATACTTATTTAAATCTTAGATTCACTGATATATTTTGATGGGTAGTTTTTTCCGTAAATTTGATCTGCAATGTCACTCAAAACAAAATAAAAATCCTAAAATCAAGACATAGAACCTAATTAATCATCAGCATAACATCAATATAGTTCATATTTTCTTTATTCAACACCAGAAATGTTAAAAGATTACATCTTGTGTGAGAAAATGTCACAGTATACAGAAAAGACTCTTTGGCCAGTTAAAATTAGTTTTTGATACCAGTATTTCTGGCATCATCAGTAACAGAAAATGTAATTGTCTAAACACGTGCAAAGAAGATTTATTTTACTTTGAAGTAGGAAAAAAAAAAAAGAAAAAAACCCCACAAACTAAAAAGAAGCTGTTTATTAAACAGTATATGATATTGAACACTGTGATATGAAAGCATACCTGCTCCAAAGGGCACATGGTATGGGGTAGTAGATTAGGAAAGATCAGTCTTTTCTGATAAGCTCCCTGTGGTGTGGCTGGAAGAAAAAAGACTTAGGAAAACCCAGTAGAAAATTACCAGCATCTATCACAGTGAGAATAAAATATAACAAAAGCCTGTAAAAGCTGTCAGAAAGAACAAACAATTCTTGATCCATAGTAGTTAAAAGAAGTCTGTAAACAAAGCAGGTTTTATTTTCATTTCAAACAGTCCTGTGATCAGACTGAAGTGAGATAGCAGCTGCTTAAATAGAGTTAACAAGCCAGATACTTCAAGTTCAGTAAAATGCTACTGTATGGTGTGGTGTTGCAGTTTGTTTTTAATGAAAGTCAACTTTCTGACTACAATCAGTATGTGTTATCAGAACTTCCACTTGAAATTTCACAAAGAAGGAATTGTTAACACTGAGGGTGAGGAAGCAACATATTTCAGATGAAAACTGGGGTTTAAAAAGGCTATGAGTTTGCTTTCCCTGGTGTCTCTTTTGTCCACAAATATTTTCAGAAGACCCTACTCATTTATATTTGAAATTTGCTAAAAATGAATGTTGAGCTACTGAAGTCTGTGAATAAATATATAAGGATAGTTGTAAACCACAATAGTTCTCAGTCAATCAAAACCGCTAAAATTTCCCATCTGTTACAGAGGAACAAAATCATCCTCTGCTTTTCCACTGGCCAAGTCATATTAAGCAGTTTATAACCAGAGACTGAAGGATGGAATGCACATATATGAGAAAATTCACTTCCTTAATCTCCAGTTTCAATGGTATAACAATAAGTACCACTTTAGAAAGTTGTATTTTCAGGATGGAAGAAGTAATTCAGTTTTGGAGAAACATGCTATGTTTCTCCAAAAAAAGAGAGGTGAAAGGACACAGAGACTAAGCAGAATAACATGGAGATCCTGACTCTGCTTTATATTCAAGCCTTATTACCTTGAATTATGCTTCAAAGTCTCATTAGCACTCTACCAACTGTTTCATTACACTATACTGCACACAACATATATTAACATATATGTAATTTTCAGGTGAAACTGTCTAATCAAACAGTGACTTTTTTATGGTAAAAACTACAGTGCCTTAAAGGTGTATGAAAAGCTGTCTATTCATATTAAGTGTAAGGCTTAATATGACCTTTGAGATGAAGCAATAAAAAAGTGAATCAATAATTATACTTCTGAATAAAAATAACCATCTTCACACAACCTGTATCTTTTTTTCTCTTACTTCTTATGACTACTATTATTTCCTGGGTAAATATTAATAGAAACATGCAAATATAAGTGTCTAATAATAAATTTCTCCAAAGACAAGATTTGAACCTTTAAATTGCATATAAATCTCTAATTTTAGCATGAATATAAGGAACATTTTCTTCCAACAAGGAGACTATCATATCAACTTTAGATATATAATAAAAATAATGGAATGCACATCAGAATGTGAGTAGGAGGAGTCGGTTGCTAATAATTTGCTGTGAGAATACTATGTATGGATTTTGAATACCTAGAGAAATATATATTCAATGAATATCAGCATTTAGTACGTTGTGGAAACTATATAATATATATAATGTGCTAGTAGAAGAAAATTATCTGATAATTATCTTTGTAGTTATTGTAGTTATTATCTAGTAATTAGTATGACTTAAATTGTATCTCTAGAATGTAGGGTTGTACCAATGGTTTATAGAGAGCCAGCATTTTTAGAAGAAAAATGATGAGGATTTTGCCACATCTTATGGATTTCTGAAGAAATTTCAGCATGAATTTATGCAATCAGCTGATCTGAATGTTGTTGTACTACACTGAATAAAAGAAAAAAACTTAGAATGCCTCCTGACCTTGTGAAGATTTTGCAGGTTTTTCTGCTTGTTCTGAAAATTTATCTGTATTTAGCTGCAGTCTGGGATAAACAATCTTCCTGCATTTGAAAATTACCTGACCCAAGTTTGGTGCTAGACTTTTAGTTCCAGGAGTTCCCTGTTGCAACCCCTTCAGTCTGCAGCAACTAGATAATTTCGTAGCTCACATTTTAAATTGATAATACTGTTATCGGAGGCAAAATATTGTGAACCAGTATGGTGGATGTGGAAACATGATTGGGGGTAAAATCAGAAGAAACTGAGAAATTATATTCACATACTAACAAAGATTATAACGGTACAGAAATAATAGGGTAAAATACAGTTGTTGCTCCCTAGATAGAATGCAGTTGGCAGCTCAAAACCAGTTCCACAATGATTCCCCATATCCACAATCTGCAGCCATAGCACTTGCTAAGGAGGATGGAATGGAGAGTGGAGCAGAGTGGGGACACCTCAGCCAGATTCTGTAAAAATCCTTGCAGGGAGGGGAACCTGATGGGATTTTGCAGTGGAGAAACATACTCAGTTAAGTTCAATTTTCAGTATGGGGTTTTCCAACCTATGAGGTCGACTATTAAGTGATGTTTCAGGAGATAAAAAGCCAATTAAAAAAGCCCAAAAACCAACAGACAAGCAAAAAAGGGACTCGGTGCTATGATTTAGGACAAAAATCGGATCCTTTTTACAGTTCAGTGTGATTTTCCTCTCACCTACATGCAATTCTGAATCCTCCTTGATTCTAGAACAGAAGGCACTTGGATTCTTCCCTCAGAGAAAGATTAAACTGTAATCACCATATTGGACATACAGATTGATTCTAGGATTAGCAACATTTGAAGAAGTTTTGCCTGGAAAAACTTTAGGCACCAGCAGAGTGAATTTCAGGGACATGAATGTATTTTTAGATGGTACTGAAAATTTAAATTTCAAGTCTACTGAGTTTGGTGAATCTAAGGGGCGTCATATATGCCAGCTGACACATTGGATACTGTTGGCTTCAATTAAAGGATAATATTCATAGTTAAGAATTCTTTATGCAGGAATAAATGGATTTTTCAAGTAATTACATGGCACAGTGAAAGCAGCTATATGACAGCAGCAAAACTATTTAGAGAAAATGTTATAAGATGTATTCAAAAAAGAACAGTGGTTCAAGGGAGAGAAATAGGTGAATTTGGAGTGACAGACTGTATAAATAACAAAATATCAGTCAGTTTGTTTTAAAAATGCAATGTATTGTCTTTGCCATTATAGTGCTACAGATACATAAATAAAATCCCCCCTCCTCATCTATCTGCATATATACATATATATATATATATATATATATATATATATATATATATACACACACACCACACACACAACTGTATGTGCATTAGTCACTCACTGGAGTGTGAAGCCTACCTGATGATACCTCATTGGAAGAAATTTTCCAGATCTCAAGACGCAGGAAAGAGGTTATCACTATCAGCAAAATGTTTAATCTGTCTACCCAGGTACATGGAGGTAGTCCTACTACTGGATGCTGGGGATTGTATTAATGAATTGCCATTCTGTAAGAAATTGTTTCTTCTTCTGAAAGAAATAGTGTTCTTAAAACACTGAATTTTTTCACATGGTGTAAAAATTTCTTTGTACCTCTGATTTCTATAACTTGTCACATCACTGACATTCAGGAATATATGCGCATCTTTAAGCAAGATGATATGATGATACATTCCCTTTCTACGTATGCAAAGGCTCTTAAGGGTCCCCATACCTACTGGAAGTAGTTTATCAGCTTTATACTAAATGCTAACACAGTATTAGACTTTTCATTAAAATCTTAATTAGGTGGTTCATAAGCCCCAGAGACTTCAGTCCTGTCTGCATGTTTGAATTAAGTGCCCAGTCTGTGAAAGATAGCCTTGATGTCTTAAAATCTGAAGTGAAATTCCTAAGTACATTTCTTCAATTTGGAATTTTATATACCTTCAGCTTCAAACACTGACATTGAATTCTTTGTGCAGGATTGCATTATTCTTCTTTATACTTGAGATCACATCATAAGATTCCAAACTTCCATTTATATATTTTGTTGCCAGTGTCATTACAGAAAATAATGGACCTCATTAAGAAAAACACATAAGTCATCACTCCCTTATCATACAAGGGAGAAGTGCACATGCTATTGCTATTTACTCTTGATCTGGAAGACAGAGGGAGTATGCCATAAGACCTGTTTTTTTATGGCCATGAAGAGAAAGAATAACAATCTATTAATGAGACTTTAAGGGAAAGGATGCTCAGCAACAACATTTATTCTTCAGATAAGAAAGTTTGACATTGTAAGCTCAAGAGAAGAATAGAGTTTTTCAGAGTTTCCCCAGGAAAAAAAAAAAAAAAAGAAAATTAGGTTTTCTAATTTTATATTTTGCAAAATCTCCTCCTCTGACACTAAGGAGAGAAATTGAATTAGAAACAGAATCACTGAAATACTGCTGGTTTTATGGAAAGCTGCTAAGGAATAGTTACTTTTTGATACCAATTTCTATTTTTATACTGTTTATAAGTTTTAATTTGTTCATTACTAGATATATTTGCCATTTCCATCATTGCCACCCTCACCAGACATAATTCTCTTTTTGGGGTTCATTAAAAATCCCCACCCTACTACTAGCTAGGGTACTTTTTAAAGAAATTAGTAGGTCTAGCTAGTTTCTTGGAAAACCAAACCAAACCAAACCAAACCAAACCAAAAAACCCAAAAACCAGAACCCAAAAAACAAACAAAAAAACCCCACAAACAAACAAAAAACAAACAAACAAAAAACAAACAAACAAAAAACCCCAACCCCACAGTATTTGGACAATAAACATTCTTTAGAAAGGAAAATATGGATGAAACTTGTCCCAGTGTCAACAGAAATATCTATTAAATTATTTTCAGAACTCATTTAAGCTCTGAACCACTGGTTGCAAAAAAGCATTGACTCATCCAGTCAAAGATTTCTTTCTTACTCTTTAATTTATGCAGAAAAAAATTTGGAAAAATATGTAGAGGAGGAAGAGAAAAGTAAAAGGATAAAAACCTAAATTGTTAGACAATATCCATCTGAGTCTGAAGTCTGTAATCCCATCTAAATTTGTATATATCAGACTTCTTGAATAGCTCAAATCAAATTTTGGTAGAATAAATTAAATCAGTAGGCTTTCATGATTCTGCAAAGAGAGAAAAATAAAATTTGCTTAGTAAAAAGTCTTCATTATTGAAAAAAGTAAATATACTGTTAAAACATATAAAAAAGTATGCTTCTTCCTGTCCAGCTACCCTGCCATTAATGAATTTATCACAACTGTAGCGTTCAAAGATGTATAGTATTGGATTTAGTACCAGTTTTTATTTTATGGCTATAGCCTGGTTTTTTGTGAATTTACTTTGTTTAGCTGAATAATTTAATTTTGAAAGGTAGGAAAAGGGAGCTATTTAATGTTATTTCCAGGCTATGTTTCCACAGAGTGCCACTTTCTTAAGCAGCATGTGAACTGCTAAAGAAATATTTTCAGGCACATGTACAGTCACAGCATTGGCTCACGGGACTGCCAAATTGCACATAAATGGTTTCTTGGGACATGAGGCAAAGTTAGTCTTGCTGTAGACAAACATTTGTTTTCATGTTCTTTACATATTCTTTCTTTTAATTTCACCGATACCTCATATATGCTTGAAATTTTGTTGTTGTATGAATTTTATTCCTTCTGTTTGACTGGTGTTTTCTGTATATGACTTAGGGAGATTATATAAGACTTTCTGGGATTAGATTTATGAACATTTTATAAAATAGTTCCAAAAATTAAAGACTTGCATCAGAAGTTTTACATGAAACTCATATTGTTACTCATCCTTCAGCTATTAGGCAAATGAAAATGAGAATTAAAGAATAAAAAGCAATTTGTGGAAAGTAATACAAGTACCATGCCCAAGATGAATAATGACTAGTCACTGACTTTTCTTGGATAATCAAAGAACTGCAGTTAATTTATAATCTATAAGTTTAAAGAGCTCTTCTCTCTCCAGAAAGTTTAAAAAAACCACTTTTCCTCTAAGAAATCCTATCACACCTTCTTAAATCTTTTCTTTGCAAAGAAACCAAACTCCTCCCTACGCTATGAATTAGCTGTCATAGTAATCTCATCTCAAAAGCATCTTTTGTACTCAATCTCCCTTTAGTAAAGTTATCAACTGTTTGAAAAACCTTAAAATTTTTTGCTGCTAATGTGTATTATAGGGCAAAATCAGTGTTCCCTTCAACTGAGGTATTTCCAAGCATATTTTATGACTAGAAATATTTCTGGCCATGGATAAAACATTGTACAATGTAAAAGCAGTGCAATACACTAATATTTCAGTTGCACTGCTTTTCAATCCTTGAAAGCAGCTGAAAGTAAAGTTGAATCCATTTTAACAGGAAATTCTATCATATATATCCTGAACTTTGATCTTTTGTGCCCATACTATTTTTTCATTGCCTTTGCAGGTCTAATCCAAGTAATATATGCAAGATTCTAAGAGCTAAAAGAAGCAAATGGGCATATGGGCAAACATGACTGAGAACTATCTTTATTTAGGTTTTGACTTCAGCTTTTCTAGCATATTTCAAATAGGTAAAAATACAGAGATTATAGAATTTCTGTAATTAGATATATTACCCTTTACTTTTATTTTTTTTGTGCAGGATGTGAAGGCTTTTACTACTCAGGAAATGCTGTAGAAAAGAAACATTTTATCATTACTGATTTTGTTTCTTCAAAGAAAACATTTGGTCTCTTAATATTTCCAGTATTTATGTATTCCTCTGTTTTGTTTAGATTTAATTTAAGGTTAAAATTAGAGGAGGAGTTCAATGAATATAGAAGTTATCAATGTCTCTTACAAATGATACTAATCCTCTGCTACATCTGGGTTTATGTGTTCTGTTTCTTGAGAGCTGAAAACAGTAACATGAGTTTTGGTTTAAAATGCAAGTTTTCACAAAGGGCATACCCAGTTAAATCAATGCTGTTGTATATCGAATTTTAGTTACAAAGGAACTGAATCATCATTTTGTGTTCCAAAGATATTCTTAATAAAATCAGAATGTAAAGGTGTTGAGAATCAAAAATTCTTTGTCAACTTAGTCAGTAGTTGCATATGTGGATATTACAGGTAACAGTAAGGAAATATCCTGCAAGGAGTTCTGACAGATCATGATGGTTAAATTTTAACATATTAAATTCTTTGTATGTAGCATTGTCTTTTATTCAGCAACTGCATACACACACACTTATTTATAGACTCAATACATTGACAAGGTGAAATTATTAGACTCCTTGATTTCAGTGAGTGCAAATAACCAAGATGATTTCCTCACTTTCAAATTGTTCCCACTGGTTCTCAGCTTTAATTTCTTTGAAATGGGATGATTCATTATTTGGATAAGAGGAATTAATTTACATTCTTTCATTTGCAATTTCCAAATGGCATATAATTGTATACAGAAATTTAGATACTGAGAAGCAGAGACATGCTAGACTAGTTGTTACTCCCTCATTACAAACTATGATGGACTGAAGTGAAAATTATGATTAAATGTGTTTCCAGAGTCTTGCACTGGGATGAATGGTTCTATTAAAACATGAGGCATATCAAAACCTGAAGCATTACATGAAGAAATGTGATTTCTATTCCATGTTTTTAGTATGTTTTGCATCTTATTTTTCCCTCTGGTTCTCAAAGTTTCATAAAAATGATGTTATGCTGCTTTCTCACACAAATTATGCAGATTGTTCCTGCTTCACATCTAGCACTTAGCTTCAAAAATTGCCAGGTAGCAAAAACATGTGGAGGAGGGAAGAAACTAATTTTTTAGGATAAAACTTTTTTCAATTCTGCTCGCCTGTATATCACCAGCTTATACTGCTTGGGTATTTCATTAACAGAACTTCATGGTTTTTGCAATATATGAAATTCCATCTGTTCTGAAATCCAATTAAGGCTGCCTGACCCTGAAATATCCTTTTTCTCATTAATTATTATTTACATTTCTTATTATTATCTTAATTATATTTATTTTATTATTCTTTGAATTAAATAAACAAAAATAGTGCCATGTTATGCTGCTAACAACTTTGTAGTTCTAGCTAGTATTAAAGAAAAAAACCAAGGACTTTCAAAACTGAATGCTTCGTTTTCCACACACTTAGTTGTAATTTGAAGGAAGAAAATTCAGAGGGCTTGACCATGCATTCTGTGTATTGGCACAGGAAAACCAGCAAGCACAGGTCATGGTTTAACCCCAGCTGGCAACTGAGCCACTCAATCACTCGCTCAGTCCTCTAGGATGGGATATGGGAGAGAATCTGGAGAGTAAAACTGAGAAAACTCATGGCTTGTGAAAAAGACAATTTCATAGATAAAGCAAAAGCTGTGCACATAAGCAAAGCAAAATAAAGAATTCCTTTACTGCTTTCCAGGTGCAGGTAGGTATTCAACCATCCCAAGGAAATTTGGACTACATCATGTGTAACTTGGGAAGACAATTTCTATGACTCTGAACATTCTCTCATTCTTTCTGCTTCCCAACAGTTTTTCTATGTTGAGCATGGTACCATATGGTATGAAATGTCCCTCTGATCAGCCATCCAAATTGTGTTCCCTCCCAACTCCTTGTGTATCCCCAGCCTGCTCCCTGGTGGGGTGGGGTGAGACGCAGAAAATACCTTGAATCTGAACAAGCTGCCCACCAACAGCTAAAACTTACTGGAGTTATCAATAGTTATCAATGGTTCAAAAAAGTTGATATTAAATCAAAGATCCTTTGACTTCAGCTCTTGCCTACTCAAAATTTTCTAGTACATCTTCCAGACTGTGCTTCTTTGAAAGATCTTATCACTCTGTACAAACACCTGAAAGGAGGGTGTAGCGAGGTGAGGGTCAGTCTCATCTCCCATGCACCCAGCAGAAGGATGAGAGGCCGCAGTCTTAAACTGCACCAGGGGAGGTTTAGGCTGGACATCAGGAAGAGGTTCTTCACAAAAAGCGTAACTGGGCACTGGGACGGGTTGCCCAGGGAGGTAGTGGAGTCATGGTCCCTGGAGGTGCTTAGAAATGACTGGCACTCAGTGATCTCTGAGACTTCAGAGATCTTTATCAACCTAGTTGATTCTGTGATCTTCTCTTCAATATTTTGGATGATAAAATTGTTCTGTACATCCCACTTTTTTCCATATAAAACTTTGCCTTGTTGCTTTCCTTTTTTTTTTCCAGTAAAAATTGAAGGGAAGGACTGGGGGGTTGTTTGCAATTTCCTTGGTTATAAATATGAGGAAATTAATCACTGCTTCCTGAGTTTGTCCCTCTTGGTTTTGGTTTTTCTTGGACTTTTTTGTGAGTGCAGATGTGGTAGTTTTAGACAATTTAGACACACAATATATTTCAGAGCATAATTTTCCTGGAAGAGAAGTACTTTAGAAGTACTATTATTGATGATGAATAAATATTTAGAGAAGTCAAAAGATTCATCCTCAAAATCAGTCATTGATCCAAGAACAGAAATTATTAGCTCCCAATTGTGGCTTATCTGTCCCTCTTTTCATAGTAGTTTATGGACATTGTCTGAAGTGTAATATATGAAATGAGACAACAAGAAGAATGAGTAGTTTAGTATTCCTAAATTAATAAGATCCAATGACCTAGATAAATTTGCTGTCTAAGATTTAGGATGATGTTTTATGACACTGCAATTCTAGGGAAGAGTAGGTAGAGTATAGTATAGCACAGCATAGCAGAGTGTCATTCCATGCTGAATACCCGGATCAGGTACCAGAGTAGATCCGTACACACAGACTAACAGTACTTCTTTAGAAATGTAAATGGTTAAGGATAGAAAAGCTAAAAAATAAGGAAGTAAGAGGAAGTGTGACACACAGAAACCAGTAATTGTGGACTGGAAAGTGACTCACCTATTAAGAAGACAATACACTCACATAATGAAGGTTCAATTCTAAGGGTAAAACACCTAGAGTAGCCTTTACTTTTGGGTGACATGCAAGACTGACAGATCTCCCTCAGAAGGGTGACAGATCATGAAAATAAAAGTTCAGGAACAGGCAGTGTGCCATCTGAGATGAAGAACAGATCAAAACAGATCAACAGAATCTTCACAGAGACCCTTCAGAAGTCCCTCTTCCTGCTATTACATAGGAGTAGATATGGACAGAAAATAACCTTGAGTAAGCATAGGATGGTGACTTCCAAGATGGGAAAGCTTCTTATATCTGGCAGTGGAAGAAAGATGTTTTCTGCTTCTAGATGTGCATTCATAAAAGAGAGATATAATTCCTATAAACTTGGTGTCAAAAAACCTCTGTAACTGTTCTGCTAATCATCCAGTTTAGGCTGGTTTCCTGCCTGTCTTAAATAAACAAGCTAGCTAAGTATAGAATATAGGGATGTTCCACTTAACAGTCTTTGTTGGCAGTTTTTTTAAAATGGAAATAAGTTGAAATAATTAGTATTGGCACAACTATGTGAGAAAGGTAAGCATTTTTCTGCGTCCACAGAGACCACTTGGAAAAAAGGCACCTGGTCATTGATAAATGTTCTGAACAACTGACTACTTAGTTCAACAAAGAAACAGAAGACAAAAGGTTTATGAATCAAACAACCAGAGAAGAGAATGCAGAAGGTTGTACAAGATTTTGAAGTGGGAGGGGGATATTCTGTGTGCTTCATCCCAGTTCTCAGAACTGGGAAGAAAAGATTATCAAGGCAAGTGATGAAACACTGGTGAGTCAAACAGACGGATACTAAGTGCGTATAATCTTAATTAAGCTTAAGTAGTAACTTAATATCTTAACTAAGGTTAAGATATAAATGATTAAAAATATTAGTTTTAAATGTATGGAATATCCACTGAGAAAATTCAGGCAGTTAAAGATTAAATGTATGGTTGAAACAACTATGAAGTTCAAGTGCAGATTTAAAGTCATAAAATAGACAAGAGACTGATTTCAGTGCTATTTTCTCAACAGCAGTACTTACCAGGAAGGTCACAAAATTGCTGGGCAGGAAATGACTGCCAAGTGTACGAAAACAACCTGACCATGAGGAAAAGATAAATGCTGAAAAAAGGTACTCGAGAAAGAACTGGAGCATACTTTAGTCAATTCAGAGAAAGAGAAGAGCAGAACAGAAACTAAATACGAGGTAGCTTTCTTGGCTAGAGTGTGACAAATATACAGCTTTTTCTGATTATAAGTTTCTAGGTAAAAAAGGTTCTGTGCCTGGAGTTCTGTAAAGGAAGTCTGCTGGTGCCTCATAGTGGATAGGTGAAAAGAGAAAAAAATGAGCTAAGAAACTGGCTTTGTGGAGAAGATAATAAATAGTACTGAAAGGTTAGAGAGAATCATTCATCGATTGTTCTTGGGATCAATCTTACTTAATATTTTAATTTCATTAATGACCTTGGAACAAGTAATAAAAATGTGCTGATGACACATGATTGCTACAGTACTGCCCGCATGATAGAATATCAATGTCGGTAACGCATAGGATGGTGCAAAAAGACTGAAAATTTTAACTGGAATGAAATGTAATAATAATAAATATATCATGAACTTAAATATTAATTACAAGACTACTGTGTATAAACTAGGCTAAATTGAAAAACTGTAAGAGAAAGACCTTCATTATTAATTCATCACAGGATATCTGTGAATATCTGTGTTCATGATATCATGAAAAGCAGAACAAGGAATGTATTAAAAAGCATATTTGCGTGACTGATAAGGAAATTTTAATATCACTCTGTAAAGCAGTTGGCTTCTGCTCCATACAGCAGAATTCAGAAGAAAATATGTATGAAAACATATCCTGCAAGGTTAAAGAAAGAGAAGATCAGACAGTACAAGAGGAGGTCAAAAAAGGGGCTATTTTGACGCAAGTGGGAATTGTCTTCAATTCATGTAAGAACAATCATGTTTCCATATATCAATGCAGACAGAAATATGAAGGAAAAAATGCTGGTTATCACAGGAATATCAGTTAAATGTGAATTTAGATTTAGAGAAAGTTTTGACTTCTAGCAAATTCCAGGAACAGAAACACAGTGATACTTAAAGGAAAAAGAAAATATGCTTAAACAATTATATATTAGGATTAAATTGAATGGTTTCATATCAGGAAGAGTCTTTCCTTTTCTTTTGTTGAAATCCATACAATTATTGCAGAACTGAATTTTTTACGTTTTAAAATTATGAAACCTATTACAGAACATCACTCTTACTCCATGTTTGTAATGGACATTGATAGAATGTTTACACAAATTATGTGAAATAAAAAGAAAGGTGAGAAATAACATAGCAATAACTCAGCAATTCAAAGAGTTTGCAACTTGTAGGAGATTCTTTTCTAGGCTCCCGCTCAGTTTGACTTCTCTTCTTATTCCTGGTAATAAGCCACAGATTTCAGCATAACTGGCTGTAATTTATTTCTTATGATCTGTGGGTTTTTCAAATTATGTCTATAAGGAGTTTTTTAGTTGTTGTTTTGTTGTTGTTTGTTTGTTTTGGTTTTGGTTTTGGTTTTGGTTTTGGTTTTGGTTTTGGTTTTGGTTTTGGTTTTGGTTTTGGCTTTGGTTTTGGTTTTATTTTAACAGAATATAATGTATTAGTATTCTGAAGCTACTTCCAAAACCAAAACTTCACTCCTTGAGAAATTTACTGAAGTGGTGGCCTACTCCACTTTGAGCTTAGCAATGCAAGAAACAGAAGTATTGTCTTGAGCAGTAAAACAGTTTTTCTACAAAATGTCTTCACTTTTCCCCACATAATCCACAGGCTTACTGTTGCCCAGAGAAGCAAAGTTGCTTATCTGTAAGACTGTTTGATTCAGGTAAGAAAATTAATAACTCAGAACATAATTACACACACCTCACTGTCTAAAGAGCTGAATAATGAGCTACAGCTTTCATATTCCATGGCCATTTTAAAATGAAAATGTATAACATTCATGAGCCACAGTACATTATGAGGCTATTTAATAATAACTCATATGTGTCCATAATTATTATACCAGGAAAAAACATTATATTTTAATTTAATTTAAAGCAGAATTCAAAGAAAAATTCCATAATATGACATAGTCTCTTTGATATAAATTCTGTTCCTCCTTGTCCGACTCAAATGAAACTTCATCTGCAGTTAGTTCCTGGGATCAGTCTCCATGTTCACAAGTACTAGAAACTCCTGCATAAATGTAATGACTTTGATTTTTGTTGGTGATGTTATTTTAAAACAAAACTAATTTTCTCATATGGCATATTCCTTGTTAACAGAGCGGTGTAATGTATAAAAAATAATGGTATAATAAAGGATAAAATATATTTCCATTTCAATGAAAAATGACACGTGCCAACTAAGAACACAGCTAGACCAATTTATGTACAGAAACAAAATGCATTCTCTCACAGCATGCATATTCTTTTTTTCCACCTCTTTGACTTAACCTCATTTAAAGCTGTGTACAACTGACTCAATCATTTTTAATATTATTTTGTTGGTGAAAAATACACTCATTATTGCTTTAGCATTTATATTATTACAACTCTTCCTTTTTTTTCAAAGGAACAAAGCATCAATATTACCTATTATTTTCCCGTAAAGTCCCTAAATATGCATAGTATATTAAAATATACCACTATAGGTAATGCAATATACAAAATGAGGGTACATATCCATATCATAAAAATTAGAGTTAATGCATAAAATTAGCTTTTAAAAAAAGAAAATTGCATATTCACTAAGATTAGAAATTTATTATCTTAAAGGCATATGAAGTTATACTCCCAGCTTCAGATGTTTTATGTATGTGTTCCGATTTTTACCTTAAGTAAATTCTAGTTAGTTGTGTTTGCCATAACTTGTTTTCTTTTTTAAAGTGGAAATCTTCCTCCTTAACGTACAGCTTAACGGGGCAGGGAATCAGCCAAACAAAACAACAAAATGTTTCAGGTTTTAGTTACTTCTAAGAAGACTACAGATCTGAACTGGGGAAGAGAAAGAAGGGGAAATGAATTCAAGAAGTAGGGAAACAAGTTCTTTCTTTTAGGACAATCCAGCACCCAGATATGCATCTAAACATTGTGAGATTTAATAGAATCATTTGCCTAATGGAAACCTTTCGAGTAAGGTTTTGTCTGGCTGGCTGGTTGGTTGGTTCGTTGGTTTCTTGTTTTCGGTCTGGTATAAAAAGGAGAAGGGGAAGGGGAAGGGAGAGAAGAAAAAGGAAAAAGAAGAAAAAAGCAAGACAAGGTCCTAACTATTCTGTTAGTCCTTACTTTGACCCTCTAAAACCAAACAATTTGATGATGTGGCTTCGACCATTGCTGGAGACGCCTCTTTAGAGATGTAAATCAACACAACTTATTATTTACATCTGACAGTGAACTGTAGGAACTTGTTAAGAATTGTGAAGATGCATAAACTGGCTTGAGTGGAATTGTGAAGGTTTTTTGGGGAATGATATGACATACATACATTATAATGCCAAGTTTAGACAAAAGGAAATTTAAAAAATCCTAATAAACAGAATCTTTATCATATTAAACTGTATCATGTAGTACCAGACCCTGATTATGATATATAAATCAAGCTCAGGTTTCTGGCTGAATGTGCGAAAAAATATGTGGAAATATAGTGATATGGTGTTTCTGAAAAGAAAAATAATATAGGAATGCAGTCTGAAGTTTGGACTGGCACAATTATGTGGAAAAAGATGATCAAAGAGTTAAAGCTCCACAATCTATTCAGCACATAATTCATAATATTGTGGTATTTGTCTGGTTTAATACTTAAACGCATACTTAGGATTTATTTAAATGAAATCACTGAGTGTTGTCTGCCTTTTTGCTGAATATAGGTCAAAAAGCTAATAGCATGATATCCAGATCTGACTTGAAACTGTGTGAAATTTTGAGTTCTTGGGTGTGGATGGGCTCCAAAAATACCAGCATCCAATATGAAGGAATATCCCCATATTGCACACACTCTAAGAGGAAAAATACAGAAAATGTTTGCATTGAAAACCCTTGCAAAGCAAATTCCAGCTCAGCACATAATTTTCTCTAATACAGAGAGATTACATAATCTGAGCTGGAATAGTTCCTCAGAAATAAAAATAATTATACTAGTTATGATAGTGGTCAGTGTATGCGTACAGGGAACCAGATAGGTTGCAAGAATCGGGCAACTGGAAAGAGTAAGTCTAGGCTTTAACTACAGAAAAAAACCTGAATTCTTGAAACTGAATTGCAAAGCCAATTTAGATATACCCTCAGTGGCTTTTAGAAAAAGATCTTCCATATGGAAATGAGAGAAAAGATTCAGAGAGATAAAGCATCAATGTTTTCACAAGAGCATTTCAACTGAGTAAAAACAGGAAAAGTCACAACCGATAAAAATAAAGAAAATATCTGTATAATTCTCTTAACTGGTAGGTTGTGGAATGCATTACTGTTGACTGAGAAAACAGAGGCTCTGTAAGATTTAGAACACAATCACTGGATAAAAGGGATGCATAGAGTAATATTTTGGAAGAATCACACTACTGAGAGAAGATCTTCTCCAAATAAAAAAGAGAAAAAAGAGACAATTATGTGAAAGGTATTGGAAATAAACTGCCACACATATATTATGTTTGGGACCTAAAGTTCTTTCCATGATGAAAATACATATTTTAAGTGGGCAGATTCCTATCCTTTGTGGTACAGAAATTTTTGAGTCTGTGTTGATTTTTGATTCTCCTTTAATGCTGACATGATAGAATTTGAACTTTCTTCTCCACAAATGTGTAGATTGTATTTGCATTGTATTTGGCTGAATATTTCTTCAGGGATACTGAAAGAAGAATGCACACATGGAAAGCACAAAAAGTAATTAGTGCAAGTATCTATTTTTGAACAGTTAGCTTAACCAGAAGTTGTGTAAGGTCTCTCTGATACAGACCTGAGAGAGATCCAATATATACATTGACATAGTGCCTGATGGTGGAGACTTTTAAAAATCAACTCCTCCTTTTCTAAACCTAGAAAAGGAAGCAATTTATCTGTTGTTGGTCTACGCCAAGAAAAACAAATGACAGAAGAATGTACAAAATCAGACATAATTTCTTGGGAGTGTCATTCAGCACTCTCAGCATTAGTCAATAACGCTCGCCAATAGTCTCACTTTTCTTCAATCTCTTCCAGAGTGTGTGTTTCCCTGAAAAAAGTATGATGACATTCTTGCATTGGCTTCTAAATTGAGGTCACTGGAGAAGTGTAACAGCTTTAGATTTAACAGTAGAGACTAATGAGCACTCATCGTCCATTGAAAATTGATGCTATTTATCCATGTCTAAGGTTCTTTTGAAAGTTCTTCTGGAAATGTCTTCCCTTGGTGACAGCAGCATGTGAAAAAATATTTTCTCTGTAAATGTAGTAATTGCAATTTGTAAATTGCTGGAACATAGAAATAATTGTTGTTAACAGTTTCAAGTATACAATGTACATAGGTTTGTTTGTTAAAGGGTATTTAAAAGCTCCAGGTGTTCTATAGGATCACCTGAGTTATAGCTGCAAATGATAGTGATGGAAAATAGTAACAAATTTAAAGTAAAAAAATTAAAGAAGTAAACTCCCTCAAACTGCCAAGAGACCTTACTCAATATATTTTTCCTACACTCAGAAAGTCAAGCTTTTCACAAACGAGTGTCATACTAACTTTATTTATTCCTGCTAAAGTAATCTGGATTGCAATCCATTTTAAGTAAAGAGGGAAGAAAAAGGTCTCATGGTCTGGCTTTACAATAGGAACTGGTGCTAATTATACAAAACATTTTTAGAATCCTACTGACTTACATAACACTACAATTGATCCCAAGAGCTGATTAGAAATAGACTTGCAGAATTTAAGAAAGACATGAGACAGTCAAATCAGGAAACAGAATCATTTCCATTTGACTACATATTTATTCAGCAAGTATACTTCTAAAATTATACCTATGATCAATTTTAAATTTTTAAATATTTTAAGGCCTTTTACCCCAGTGTGGTAGAATCATCAAGCCAAACAATTATATGGCATGTCACAAGGAACTGACAGCTCAGCACACATGCTTTCTGTACTTAAAGCAACATTTCTATGCATATCAAACATTCTTTAAAATAATACCAATGTTCAGCATACTTTGTTATTCAGTTAGTTTGAACTGTCTAACTTGGTTTATTGTGAGATTTCACTATTTGGTAGATGTCTCAAGGACTGAGCACAGTTAGACCTTTGAAAATAATTGAATAGAAAGACAGGGTAAGGTTACTGGGCTAGTTTATCTTTTGTATAATATTCACATAGGAAAGACATGTGACAGGTTCCCTAACTGAAAGAAACTCTTAGGTGGTGCTTTAATAATATTAAACATCGCAAGACAGGGAACACAGGAAATCAGGCTTATTGTGATCTTTATATTTTAAAAAAAGTCCAAATTCTAAGCTTGCACTAGCTAACTGTAATAGCCTGAAATGTGTTTGAGTATGTGCCATTCCTTCCACAAAGACCGTGGGACACCTAAAAGCACATAATATATTGCCTCATATTTCTATTTCTCATGTTCCATGGCTATATCAATTGCAGACATCTGTGGCTGCTCTCACACTTTATCGCTACCTCCTCTTGCCAAGGCCTTGCTGGTCGCTCATATTAGGAGCACTTAGATCTTGCTCAGCGAAATCTTTCCATCTTTCCTGGTTGGTTCCAAAGTTGAACCTCACAAAAAACATTCTTCTGAGAGATTATTTACACAGTTTGTCTTCCATCACCTAACCCTATCTCTCATTCATTTAAATAACTGCTTGTTTGTATTTATGATACGGTGTTGGCATTGTATTTGGCTGAATTCTGTATGGAAAGTCTTGATCCAGTGTGAATTTTGTCCTCTTCCCGTCTGTTCTATCTGAGGAGTAAGCTGATACAACAGCTGGAGTTTTATAGGCCATAATGGGGAAAGAGATGCCTCAATTATCTTTTTAAAGTCTGGCTATAATATTATCTCCTTCTACTTAGCTGGATTTTTTTCGAACCTCTCATTCAAGAGAATAATTTGGTAGCATCTTTGTCCTTGTGTATCACCACCTGTTTTTAGTGCTTTAAAGGGAACATTTCCAGCCTGCTTTGTTTTACTAAATGTTCTTGTTGTTCATTGACCTTCTTTTTAAATTGAGTTCCTTCACAAGTTCTTTCACAGTGCAGGTTGAGAATTTTTGAATGGAAAAAAGTTTTTAATTTTTTGTAATGAAATAACACATGATCACCTTATTTACCTGTGAAGGTCCTGTTCCTGAAATCTATTTTTTTGATGTGAAGAAACAGTAATTCCATGCTGTTTCTTGCTTAAGTAAATCATCAGTGAAATTTTTATGAAGTTTTTTGAATACTCTGCTTTTTGACATATAAAGATTTAAGTAGAAATTATTAATAATGTGGTTTTTTAACATGAATGCATCAATTTTTAAGTACAAAACTAGTATCTATAGATAAGAATTGCATTCATAAGCAAGAAACACCAAATCTAGAGCATAGATATTTGGAGTTTGTGTTTTCACTTAGGGCATTTATGACTAGAAGGGTCTGTGCTGGCATAGAGTGTAAACAGACATTAGGGAATGCAGGGGGACTGGGAATGACTTTTAAAAATTATAAAATGAGAGATGAATTAATTTTTAATTAATTTTTATATTACTCATTATGCATTGAAAAGTGTTTAAAATATTGTATTATTCTTACTTGGATATTTACTGTCAAAAATTTATATTTCATCAAGCATGTTGATATTTTAAATGTGTGCTAGTGTTCACTGGGACAGTTTTTGATGTCTAGAAGAATTTTAGCTAAATACTCACCTAAATAGTTTTTTACCTAAATACTTTTTACCTGAAAATGTAAAGCATAAGAATCACAAATACAGAAAGAAATGAGACTCAATATACATTTTTAGTTTATACAAATAAGCTGACATTGCAAGGTTAAAAACTAATTTTCTTATAAAAAAGCATTTTTAGCAGAAAAAGAGATAATGATGATGGAATTGAAGTTAGGATGATTCTGATAAGTCATTATTAAAGTATGAAACAAATTTAATCAATAGAAAAGCAGGGAGCATGTATGAAGTAATTTTATTTTAAATTCAGGTGATGAATTTAAGTGGTGGCACAGTAAAACCATTGTTCCCTCACATAAAATGATATTTTGTCTCCTTTGAGTCCATTTGTGAGGAAGTGAGCAATGGCAGAGCTTTATCAGTTGTCTATACATATGACTGTCACTTGATCTGCTTTTTTGGTGACACTGTATGTTTTTAATTATTTATGTATGCTTTAGTCTTCTACTGCTACAATGTAAGAAGATGCAAATCTAAGAGCTTTCCATATAAATGTCAGAACTCTACATTGTTATAATGGCTGGTTTTATTTTCTCTCCACCTTCAGAATGTCAAGAAAAGCTGAAGCATAAATGAAATCTTCATCTCAGTTGTGCTGGTTGTGTGATTTATAAAGTCTTTTAACAAGTATGATTTAGTTGTACCTACTGAGAGATCCCCACCCTAGCCCAAAGACATTACTGTCAGCTTAAAACTCTGGCAGTATATAAACTACATGGATATAGTCACAACTTGTTGTCCCAGACCTTATTAATCCTCAAGCTATTTGCATTTAAAAGCTGGTTTTGACATGGAATCCACTGTAAATCTGCACTCCCTGAATTTCCACTGACACTTCAGGGTGACATTTTGATTTTTTATTTTAAAGAAATCTCTGTTCTTGCTTAATCTCAGTACCTGTTATTCAGGCATTATTTTGTCTTATAGCAAATATGTAGCTTACTACAAATTACTGTGTCTTTGTTCCGCCAAAGCCATCATCCATAAGGCACTTTTCTAGTGAACCAATATCAAAATATAGACAAGATTACCATAATTTTACAACCAGCATCTTGAAAGCCTCGGGGGTCTTTCATGTTAAGCCTCTTTGTTTTGCAAAGCTACCAGCACAAAGTTATGATGACATTAGCAACTTTTAACCCTTGCAAAATTAAAATATCACTTGATTGTTTTCAGAGTAAACTTGTTGCATTGAGGCAGATACTGGCTTCTTTGTTTCTTACTGCACATTTGTTTTTATATTTTCTGACATTATATTTCAGCAGAAAAAAGATGACAGTTCAAAACCACTTAAGAAGTAAGATTGACCTTGACTCAGAAACAGTAGAAATTATTGTTTCAGAAACGGCTCTTTAAGCATCCTATCTTCCCTTCCTCCCAAAATGTACACATGTATGCATATGACTTTAAACACATAATTAATTCTAATTTCTTCATTGAGACTATTTCATATTTTCTTTTATTGTTATTTTAAAGTATTTTTCTGGATTAGGACCACAGAATGATAATACAGTATTTCCTTCAAAGAAAACAGATACTTCTTTTTCTAACTGAAAGACACAGGGTACCAGAAAATGCTTTATATTTTAATATTTCCTCAGCTGAAGTTGTCATGTGGTGCTATAAATGAGGATGAAGCACTAGTGTTTAGTTAATTAGTAGTATAAAGGTGTAGCAACATGAGTGCTTTTTCTGTAATTCAACAACAGAAACTAAAAAGAGTTCAAAATGTAGTCAAAGTTATCTAGGAAGAAATAGTTTAAAAAAAGGTTAAAAAATGAGACAGCAGATGTGTAAGAAGTCAGTTACAGAAGATATTGACATATTTATTTTTGTTATATAAAATGATATGACAGTTTGGGCTGCCAACCTGGAGATGTCAGGTAGAAATTTCAAGTACAGGACTGAGGTAAGGACTATGCCATGTGACTCAAAGAAGCACTTGGTAGGCATCAAGATTGTTAGAATACCCCCTTTAAATTAACAGTTTCTCTTCCTTCAGGTGCTGCCATGTGAGGCGTAGCTTTCGGTCCTATGAAGACATCAATGTGAGCTCACATGATCGAGCTCCTCTGCCACAAGATAACAGCACATAAAAACTGAGTTGTGAAGTGATACCAAGCCAAATGATACTCAAACAATACCCAGTCCCCTGTCTCTAACTGTGTTTATTTCCTTCCAACTATCAGTCAGAAATGGTAAATGATGTTACATCTGCTCTGGTAATACAGACAAATGGATTACCACAGGAATGTGCACAGATATCTAATAGGGACAATGTGATTACTTGTAATGTAATGATTCATGTGCTATATCTTTCAGCAGCTGCTTTTGGGGAAGCAAAATCAAAATAGACCATAGCTGTTCATAAGTGAAGTGTAGAGACTAAGGAGGCAAATTTTTTCAGAGTTAGACTTTAAAAAAATACACTAAATTGAGAGGAGACTTGAATTAGGTATAGATCTTAGCTTATTCAGACATGCAAGAGTGACAGCAAAGAAAGAAGAAAAAGAGAGATCATTATTTTTTTTAGCCAACAACCATTACAGTTCTCTTTTAAAGAAAGAAGGAACCAAATAAATATAGAGTGACTTTGTTTGCCAGAAGAAATAATCACTCTTCCTCCAGCTATAAAAATATCATTCAGTGACTGAACTGGCAAGAACCTCCCAGTAATTCAAATGTTTCATTTACATCCACAAAGAGGTTCTGAGTGTTGCAGAGGATGCAGAGTCCACTAGGCTGAAAAATTATAGTCCAACACTAATAGCTGACTTCTGTGCTGTGCAGAAGCACATGTGTAATTGCTTAGTAACTTCAGTATTTCAGGGATAAAGACATTTTCAATTCAGATACACAGGAATTAGGCTTAGTTGTCATGGTATTCTCAGTCACTGACCAAAATTTGCCCTTGTTTCATTCTACCAAAAGTAAATGTAACTTTGCAAAGATTTCAAAATCCTCTATAATAAAAAATATTATGCTATTTACTAAGTATTAAAAAAATTAAATTTGTTTTTGCTTCTACTTCATATGAAGAATAAATTCTAGATTCATTAAAAGTCTATAATGTTTTATGTTTGTATTTTATCATTCTTTGAATTAAATATGCTTATGTTTTGTCTCCAAGAAAATGAACTGAAATAGTTTAGAGCTATATATTATAGATCTCAAAATTTATATGTCTAGCTTTGATGAAAAATCTGTCTAGCTTTTCTGCTACATATGAAAAACAACTAGGTATTAAAATTTCAAACTTCAGTGTAGCTAATCCTTCTTCAGAAGTCGTTTGAGATTAACAAATAAAGAAGCCTGATTTAAAATGGTCTGAGACTGTTTTTAACTTGCTGAACCTGAAGCATGGTGAGAGCCAGCTTTTTAAAAAATGATCTTTTAATAAATATAATTATTTTCTTAGCACTAAATTAAATTTTTTAAAGAGAATTACTTGAAAACAATATTAGAAACTAAAATTCCCTGAAATGTATTTCTGAAACAAAATCCCAGCTATAATTCACAGCATGGATAATTGGGGCATGCATAATTCAGCTGATAGCTGTTGGTGAAAAGCAGCAGGTTTTAGTTTCTGGAAAGTAAGTCTGGGGATGCCAAGGCTTGGAGCAGTAGCATGGCTGATTTGAAGATAATGATTGGTGCAGCCTTACCTTGAGTATTGTGTGAAGTTTTGCTCACAGAAATATAAGAAAGATATTAAACTGTGAGAGTGTCCAAAGGAGGGCAATGAAGATGGTGAAGGACCTTGAGGGGAAGTGGTACAAGGAGCAGTTGAGGTCACTTGGTCTGTTCAGCCTGGAGAAGAGGAGACTGAGGCAGGACCTCACTGCAGTTCCAACTTCCTTTTGAGGGGGGAAAGGAAGGAGACAGTGATCTTCTTTCTTGGTGACCAGTGAAAGGAGCAATGGGAATGCCCTTAAGTAGAGTCAGGGTTGGATATGTTGGTTAGGTTGGATATCAGGAAGAGGTTCTTCAACCAGAGAGTGGTTGGGCACTGGAAAAGGCTACACAGAGAAGTGGTCACAGCACCAGCCTCACAGACCTCAAGAAACAATTGGAAAGTGCTCTCAGGCTCATGGTGTGATTCTTTGGGAAGGTTTTTTGCAGGGTTGGGAGTTGAAATCTATGATCCTGATGGGTCCCTTCCAACTCAACTTGTTCTTTAATTCTGTGACAAAATCCTTATTGGATTCAGTAAGGGTTGTTGTTTTACCTTGGCTCTTTGTGGTCTGTTGTGGTTTTTGTGGTTCATTGGACAAAGATTGCACTGTAATCACTTCCCTGTCCATGAGGTAGAAAGAATAATATATTTTTGTAGGGACACACTTGGTTTTCAGTTGAAAAACATTATGCAAATGTACAGTATCAATTAATAACTCTTTAATTGCAAACTGATTCAATATGTCTACTAAATAAACTGTCATTGATTTTACAGAGTTTTCCCAGAAAATCCAAAATACATAATTCTGAGAAAATATATCAGCCCTGGAGAATTTTGGAAGAGTGAAACAGATGTATCCTCTGAATCTGATAGAATTGCATGTATCTCAGCAGGAATATTCATGGAGAAATGTTACACTGACTGCAGTAAAGAGCATCATCCCACAGCATTAATAATCTTCAAGGATGTGTAACATACTGTCTCTGAAGATACATGCTTTGTGCAATATCTGACAGACAGAGAAGAGGCCATGCAAGTAATACAATCTGCTTTTTTTATCTGATTGTTTATTGGTCTGCTGTTTGAATTTTATGACCATTTAAGAGGAGAGGAAATGGGGCAGGGGAAGAATGCTCTTAGAAGTTGTCAAGTGTGTTGAAAGGAGGACCTGGTCCTAACCTGCAAGTTGGGACAATCAAGTAAGGAGGCATTGCAGCCTTAGACAGGATGGAATATGGAGCATCATGTTTCCAAAAGGATAGAGAACAAGACTCGAGAACCAGAGGGGATATAACAGTTTTCTGCAAAATAATAAACCACTGAGTTGACTTCAAATAAGCCTGGCTGAAAGGATATGCTTAAAAGAATACAGATTGGTTCATGGTCCAGTTTTATTTGTCTTTTTACCTAGGAATTTGTAATTTTCTATTCTGAAGAAAGGTCTTCTGCTTAAGAACCTAATAAAAATGGTGGGTTGTTTGTTTATGCTGTCCACCTTGGAGACTTCAGAGATAAGGAAAAGAATGAGGCAGTTCATTTCTGGCTCTTAGTAATTCTACATCCACTACTATATTCTGCATCATTGAAGGTGCTTATCTTCTCTCCCTGTTAATTTCTTTATTTGTAATATGTCAGACAAAGCTGTCTTTTGAATTATTTAATTTTAAGCTCAAGTTGCTATTTTTCAGTGAATGTGAAATGTTGAATATGAAAAGCCCCCAAAAATCTGTTGTTTTCAGTTCCTTAACAGTTGGACATCAGATTTGAAAAGTTGGCATGTGCTACAAAAAAATTTGCCCAGTTTATTTTTTTTATCTGACTCTGATTTTCCTAATAATGGCTCAGTGAGATCCTTAACTTGTTCTGCTCTTTTTATCCACAGTAAATTTAGATGCTATCCAGCATAAATAAAGGTGGATAAAATATGACCTCCAGTAAGTCTTTGTAGGATTTGCTTGCTTTTATTGTTACAAAGCTTCCTGTTGCAGTTATACAGTTCTTAAATTCAGAACACTTTGGTTGGTTTGAGGTTTCTTTTTGTTGTTGGTGGTTTTTTGTTTGTTTGGACTTTTTTTTAAATTTCATAATCTTATAAGATGGTACATGATTAATTTCTTCTATTTCATCCTCTTCCCCTAGATTATTCAGTATCTTTTTGCTCTTTCCTCTTTTTTCATGTCTTCAGATAATTTAGTCAATTTTCCATAAATGTAAATTTGTAGATGCTCACACATTCATTTCTTGAGCTAAACTTGAAACTATAGATTAGACCTACTTCCTTTTCCAGTTTACTTAGCGATGCACATTTCAATCCAAAACAGTAGGCCTTTGAAGAGATCAGCTTCAGTGACTTCTATTCTGCCAAGTTCAGGTTTGAGCCATAAACATAAGTTTAAATTGTAGTTTAATTCCTCATTGAATTTCACTGCTTAAGATGCATGGGGGTTCTCTCAAGATTTAACTGCATTTAAAGGCTGATGTGAGCTTCAGCCTAGCTGTTCTTCCTGTTCTTATTTAGGATAAATATTCAAACAAGTAGGGATTTATTATCTGTCCTTTACAAGAAAAATGTCCATTTGGGTGTCCCACCTTACTGTGCAAGGGAAGAGCTGACAGCAGAATATGTAGGTCCCATTTCTGTTAGAAATTAAGTATTGACAGACACATTGTCATTATAAAATTTACTTATTTGTGAAGAGAATTTTGTTAGCCCTGCTATGTTTATAATAGGATTTCAATCTCTGCTAAACATTTTAGGACTTTTTTTTTTTTTATAATAAGCTATTTCTTATGTCTTTCTTTAAAATTTAAGCTTATTTCACATAGGAAAACTGGCTACATCATATTGTGCTCATCAATGGAATTTTCTGTGAAAGGTCACAGACTCCTGAACAGCTTTCATCTGGCAGTATGAATTAATATTTTCCTGATTAGGCAACACTTCATATTACTGCTGCCTGGCAAGATGGTAAAAAGTGTCAAAAAAAGATGTAAGATTTTTCCTTTGAGGTGATAGGTATTTTCTAAAGTAGCATTTTAATATATATTCTTACTATTGAGAAATATATTAATATTTTGGTAGGCAATTTAGCTGCTATGTTATGTGCAGAAGCAAGTATTTATTGAGGTTGTTGTGTATCCAATAATTGGAAATTATGACAGCACCAATTTTTTTGGTGTTTTTTACTGCTTCTATTTATTCTTGATATGTTTCCTTAAGCCAGTAACAAATCCCCTGCCACTTTAACACTTTTCCTGCAGTGAGGTAAACATGGATGAAACATGACATACAATAAAACTAGAAAATTCATTTGAGCTTTTTTGGTCAAAAAAATTGAGCAAAACTTGAGTTGTGGAAGTTATCTATATACCCAGTGAATATTCACCTCAGCATGACCCAGACCCGGTTATCTTCTTCACTTGGGGAAGAGTATGTCATACTAGTGCCTAGAAAAACTTCAAGTTGCAGTACAATCTAGTCAAGTACAATACAAAATATTTTTGAGAATTGAAGTCCCACTGTATCAATTCAACAAGCTTACTAGAACAGAAGAGGATCCCATTTTTCCTATGTTTTTAAATATGTTCTTACCCACCTTTCCATCAATGAGGTCATAATGGCACTTAGGCATAACCGCTATGCAAATTATGAAAAAGAAAATTTTGGAAGTCTTAAAACAATGGAGGAATATCTGGTGGAGGGAAGTGAAGGTGCAGTTGGAACTGGTAACAAAAACACTGTGAATTGAGGACCCTGCAAGACTTTTTTTTTTTTTTTTCAGATTTTAAACACAGCTGGATAAATAATGAAAATATGCCTTATATGAATAGGTACATATGTGATGTCTGTCATTTTTCAAATCCTGGCAAAACATGTCATACTGTAATTATGTACTGGCAGACTCTTGAGATACATTTGGTAGACATATATGTCCTGAAAATAGACATTATTAGACTTACAATCATTGCAACCAGCTAGCCCAAGAAACCATTATAAAATACAAAAGGAGTCATGTTTCAAAATAGTTTTGAGGGTCAAATAATGGAACATTTATTCTTTAATCGAGCTGAGATGCCAAGTCTAAGATAAGCAGCAACATGATAATTTTCTGAGTGGCAAGAAGGAAACTTGAGGATGAACGTTCCCTAAGGACTCCACAGCCATAACCTTTTTTTCCAAGAGAAGAACAAGGAGAATTTTAGGATAGAGAGTTTCTTCCTCAAAATGGACAGATCTTTTCACTGCTTGATCTTATTAGAATCACATGGTGCACGTTGGGGTTATGTGCCAGGTGCATGCTATTATGTGATGGAGAAGAGTGTGGGACCTAAAGGTCACTGCTGGTTCTGGCTGCGCCTTCCCTGCTGTTTTTGCAAGTATGGAAGTTGTAGCTGTTGCTGTAAGGACTCGGGGGATAATGGTATGTAGTCTTTCCTTACAGTAACCACTGTACCAAATCTACTTGCCAGTCCTGTGTTTCCTGAGGGTGGCTGAGTCAACTTGTTTCTCCAGGGCTCTACCTCACCTCTATGACTTTTCCTTCTCGTTGCTACTAGCTTCACCACAACCATCATTAATTTCTTAAATTTCTTCTTTAAATAAACCCAAACACCTCTGAGAAGGTTCAGCCTGGTCCCAGCACAACCACTGTGCCCATGAGCCAGATCCTGTGTAGCAGCTCCTTGTTCCAGGGACAGGGAAGGGCAGGGCTGAGAAGCCACACAGTCACCTGCCCCTGTGCAAGCAGCTGTAGGCACAGCCTCCTGCTAGGTGGTCATGACACCTGTCTTTCCTGCCAAGAATTTGGGATTTGCTAGTAAAATGACTACTGTCATTCACACTAGTGTAGTGTTCAGTGAGAAGAGCTTAGTTTATTCTGTTCTGGTCTTTACAACAGATCATACTTCTACCCTTTTTGAAAATACTCTGAGAATAACAAACAATTTTTAATACCAGTTTTGTTTCCAACTTGTGTGTGTAAATAAAATGGTAAGTAGAGGAAGCAATTCACATTAGCCAAAATGAAGGGAAAGGTAGTTCAGAAGTTGGAATAAGAGCTCTCTTTTCCATTTAGGAAGTGTGGGGCTTCACACGTTGGGTACATGTAGAAATTGTCATCTATGGTAGAATTTCTAAATGAACCTTCATTAAAAATTTCCTGGATGGGGTTTAAGGGATTGTAATTTGTCAGTGAACCAAAAACCAGTGCAAGGGTTGTGGTTCAAGCTGATAAGGCCTTGGAGGAAATTCCCTCCTACTGTTAGGAAAACTGGAAAGCGGAAACCCAAAGTATGACTGCTTTAGATGATAAGAGAAAAATAAAATTATCTTGAATGAAAGGGGATTTTTTTTCATTCTTTTTATTAGATTTATCAAAAGAAAATATTGATACAATTTATCTTTAAGCTGAAAGTTAAATATATGCAAAACATTTTTTTTTGTTCATGCCATCTACATTAATTGACTTCTTAGATTATGAAGTATGACGTGACTAAATTGGTAAGTAGTGTAAGTTGAGGTAGCATAAGTAAGTTTACAAATTGCTTGTCATTCCTTTTAGGCTTCTACTTACAATGACTGCAAAATCCTCAATTGATGTTCATATAACCCTTCATCTTAAATAGAATTATTAAGCACTTTGGTTTTATCAGCTCTGCTGTAGTTTGCCATGTTTAAACGGCATGGTGAAAGGGTTTAATCAAAATGAGTAACAGCATTCCATTCAATTTCTGTAGTCTAATTATCCAATTTTCACTTATTTCATACCTGTGCAATGCCTGCTGAAGGACTGAGGTAAAGGTTATCTTTGACTGTAAAACTTATGTTACTGTGTGTTTATGCTTGCTTAAATTATGAGAAGGGCAGGAGAAGTGAATGCTCTGTTTTGCTTTTAGGAAAACTCCTAAGTGCTTTCTTATTTGACTATGTGATAGTTTTATAAACATTTGCTTTCAAAACTTACAGATTCTAGTTGATAATTTAAAATTTTCGCTTGGCACACTGCTGCATTATAAAATGCTGTTCAATTTGTCTGTTCATCACAGGTCAGGAGGCTGGATTTGCAGTAGTCATTTGTACTTGTTCACTCATCTAAGTGAATTGCCTTGGGCAATGGTTTTGCTCACCCTGGGAGATGAAATTTCTTCCTTTTCTCTGAAACAAGAGAGGAAATGTAGAGTGAAGTGCGCAGGGTAAGAGGAGATCTTGCCATAGATGACAAAGGATGGCTGGCAATAAGAGTAGATGTGCAGGGAGGGAAGACCAAGACATTGAGAAGAGGGACAATATACTCCAACAGCAGAATTAATCAGGCAGAAAGGACAAACTGTGCACATCCTCCCTGTGTGAAAACAGGAAGATCTGGTGAGTTCTCAGTGACAAAAAGGCTAGAACAGAAAGCAGATTCAAATGTATTTTATTTTCATATTCAACTGTATTTTATCTGCTTTCTATTTCATGCAAATAGCTATAATGTGTTCCTTTCTGCTTCTCAGACAAGCAGCTTCAAAAGAATTTAATTGTGGGGCAAAAGACTCACACCTTCGGTGGCATTTTACAAAGACTATATTTAAGCTCTGGGTGGAGACAGGTGGAGGATTTGACTGAAGGATCAACACTGAATGAAAGTATGTGCCTGGAGCATGGGTATGAGCTTTCAAGACTAAACATAGGCAAAGAGTTTTAATCTCAAGTATGTGCCTCTGGCTGTGTCTCACATATGAGGACAGAATGCTGCTGGACTTCTGTTCAGAGCTGTGGTATTCATGCAGCTGGAGTCTCTGACAAAGGCTTATCCCATGTCCAAGGTCAGATGGGACTCTGCAATGCTACCCTTTAGTACCTGTAATCAATCAGTTGTCTTGGCACTCCCTAGCCATTAGGAACCCACATTGATAATGAGGCCAGATGTCTTGATTCAGCATGCTCATTTAGAAATGAGGCACATTTTAGCATTTTGGCTAAACATACCAGCTTTTAGGGGCAATCCTACAGTATAAAATTAAAAACTGTCCCTAAGGAGAGGAGAGGAGAGGATTTTATAACATTATGGTTTAAGAAACAAGAAATTTTTATTTGATGTAGTGTTTTTGTAAGGTTATATTCTACATTGGTAGGTGCTGTTCCTTATATGTGTAATGCAGGTTGGAACATTAATTTTATTCCTTGTTCACAAAATCTGCATGGCCTTTCAAGTGAAAATAATGCAAGACATGCTGCTACCTACTGGGAATGCAGTATTCTGTAAGTATTTATACTGCAAATATATATATAGATGAATATACCAAATATATAGATTAATGTATTTTGGGGAAAAACATAATTTCAAATATCTTTCCAAAAACTTGCCAATAAAATAAGTAAGTGGAGTCTGGAAGGCAAAACACCAATAGCTTTTGATTAAGAATTATCTGATGTATGTGTGGGTTGTTGCTGTAAGGGAGTCCCACTCTCACATTTTACATTTCTTGACTTTGCTCTAGTTCTGGGACCTGTGATTGTTCTGTAGCTTAGCTTAATGAGTGGAGCACACGGAAAAACAGTCCACCAAACAAGCCAAAGAAACAAAATAAACAAACAAACAAAGATATGTTTCCATTGAGCTGACTTGAGAAAGTGGCTAAACTGTATAGCAGCACCCTGCCACCACTGAGAACTGGCTCAAACCCCCTCCAGTACAGGACTGAGCTAGATCCCTTCTCAGTGAGAGATAGATACTGACAACTAGGACAGCTTCAGAAAGCTTCCAGATATTTTAGGCACCATTTTTTCATCTATATAACTTTTTCTTTCTCAAATTTCTGTCAACATTTATTTTATTACTATTGGACCATGAAATTGAGGTTTTCATTACAGTAGCACTTTGCAAACATGAAATTTGCTGCTATTCATAGAAACATGTACTTTGTACTGTTATACTTGTCTTTTTTCTTAGTGGCAGTATTACTCATATTTGTCTTTTGAAAAGTTAAAACTTAAGTAATAATCAGACTTTGAAGGACTTGTGCGGTTTGTTTTTATGTTGGGTTTTTGGATTTTAGGTTCTGAGATGGCAAGTGGCATTGTAACGCTTCAGACAAGCTCTGTCAGGGCAATATAGGAATTAGAATAACAGTAAGACTCCAAATGTGGATGTGTAGACATACTATTGTCTAATTTGGGGCAAGTGTGAAAATGCATAGCATTTGTTTTCATTTTGCTCTCTTTGCTTATTTAATTCTCTCCTTACACATGTTGCAATATTTGACATTCAGGTCAGTTGAACTGGGGTATTTTGGTATGGCAAACACACTGTGCAAGCACTGTATAGTATGCAAAGGAACCTGTTTTATTCAGGGTAAGCCTAGGTTGTTTAACAGGAAAAACAATGTGTACTGAGGTTGGTGAGATAGATTTCTTTGTGTTCTATAGCTTTTTGAAACTGTGTAATAAATGGGATACTCAAAACTGGACAAAGAGGAGAAATGAGTCTTTGCCCACTAATATCTCTATCACTGATATGAGGCACTGCCACTCTTGACCTCCTTGGCTCAGCATCCAGCTGCTGTTTTCAGCATGTGAATGTGGCTATGAAAAATGACCTGACATTGTTCTCCAAAGAATTTGCATTGTTCCTTGTAGGCTTATTAAACACTATAACTGTAGGGGTCTGTTTGTTAAGCAGTTATATTTGTGCTACTATTATGTTCCCTAGTTTCCCTGCTGAAACACAAATAGAAATCAGTTTACTCAGTTTCTATATAAGTTAGTTTCTATACAAATGTATATAGGCCTGATTCTTGTCCCATGTACTCCTGTGATATAAAATACTGCTCATTTGAAGTGCTGGCATTCTCAAGAGGCAGTTGTAGAATCTTCATACAGATTAAATAGTATCAGAAAGGATAGAAATGTAGGATGTATGGAGAAAGGAATCATTTCCATTCAGCAAGCCTCCCACTTGCCACTGAAAAGCTTTATATATTGGGCTCAGGGCGTGCAGACGAAAGCGTACAGAAGATAGCTTTTCTATTTGCTTCAGAAGAAATGCATGACTCAGTTAATGCCAATTGACACTGATTCTCTCAGTGCAAAGTACTACCAGACACTTCAGTGTATAGAATTTTTAAGGCAACACTTAGAGGGGGAGCACAGGAAAGAGCTGATAAAAGTTGTCACAGTTCCATTTCCATTAGGCTAACCACCATGCTGATTAATACCAGCTGAAGGCATGCTAACAAGGCACCCACAGGAACGTTGTGTCTAATTTAGAAGAGAACAGATCACTTTTTTATAGTATTTTGAAACTACCACTTAAGGTCTTACAGAAAGGAAGGCACTGTTCAGTTTTGCATGTTTTGGATCAGACTGTGCAAAACCAAAGTTTTATTGAACTTAATTTCCTTATGACAGTACCTTAAAAAAAGATCCATTGTAAGTGTCAGAGAAAATGGATGGTGTATCATTTTGGGGGATCAAGCTTATTTTCTTATTTTCCTTAAACATGCATGAAATGTACACATTTTAGACCCTCCAGATGTTTGAGTGTTTTCTTTAATTATTACTTTATTCCAGCAATATTCTAGCTATGAAGATAGATAGATAGATAGCTAGGTAGATAGATGATAGATAGATGTGAGTATGCGTCACAGAATAATCTGTCAAAGGGAAAATCAAAAAAGAGTAATCAAGTTCTATGTAAAGAACATTGAAATTTTTACCTGCTGTAAAGGATTTGATCAAGATCTCTAATAAAACTTTAGCAGTTTGCTTTATTCTTTTGCTCATTTATTGCAGGTAAAAAATTTTGAGGCATTGGATATATTCTCAGAGTTAAATCCCCAGTTTTAGCTCTTTTTCCTCTACCCCTCCAACTTTCTTTTAATTTATTGATAATCAAAGCCTTTCTATTATTTGCAGCCAAGAATGTCAGTTATTTTGGCTGCAGTATATCACTCATTGTTTTCAATAGGCTTTAATGCAAGGTTATATTGACCTTGTGTAATTTTTGATTTAAGAACTAACAGCTATTAACAATAGACCTCTGGTGTATTTGTTTCTGCACGTCTTGTGGGCATCATATGAAAAGCATTTCTAAAGTATAAGTAAAACCCATCAGTTTCAACAGGAAATAATGACCCCATTTACCATGGAAACTAAAGAACTTTATGAAAATGCACTGAGCTCTTCTACCAAGGTAAAATAATTCTAAAAATAAGACTGGTTCTTGGTATTAACTGACCAAGTTGAAGAGATTTTACTTTCTGACCCTTTTCAAGCAAAATAGAAACACTTCTGAATATTTTTGAGACATTTAACTGAATTTCTTTTTTTCAATACTGTTTTCTTTCAAAGATAGAATGAAAAATCAAAACAACAAATGACTTTTTATAATAGCAGATGGTCAATATAAGTAAACAATTGAAATAAAAAATTACTTTTAAAACAATTGTGTAGGAAAGTTATAGTAAATACCTTCCCTACCCTTCCTTCCCCTTCGCATCTCTATCACTTCCCCTCACTTCCCCTCTCTCCTGATGCCTGTGAGATCAAAGGGTCAAAGTGCATTTACTTGGGCTTTAAAGGGCAGCTGGAAACACTACTCTTCTCACTACCTCTTCCCAGAAAATTTTATTTCAAATACTTTTTTCTATGTCACACTGAACAAAAATATCAGCAAAGGTTTCTTGATTCAGACATGAGGCACAGGCCTCACCACCTTCTCAGAGCTGGCTGCCATAAAATTAAGCACTTCACTGTGAAATTATTCCACACAGCCTATGCTCCTCACCTTAATTTTTATTATATAGGAAGCTAAAATAATGAGAAAGTATTTTATTAGGCTACAGGACATCCAAAGTTCAAGTGCTGTCTGGAAAGAGTTGCAGTGCTTCAGTATCTCTAGGAATTTGGTTCATAGTGATCCTATGGAGTATAGTAATTCCATGTGCAAGACAGGCCAAAATTTTGCTGTCACTTGAAGAATTTAGCATTGTGGTGATGAAAAAAAAAAAAAAAAACCAAAACCAAACAAGCAAACAAACAATAATCTACAGGAATAATAAAGTTTGTAGTTGCATTCCAGAGTAGATATATTAACCACAATCTGATTAAGGAATCTTTTAAATTAAAATACACTTAATCTAAGATTTGAGTTGTGCCGTTTAGCTGTTCAAATTTAAAAACCCACAGAAACCAACAATTCTCAGGAAGGATAGACTTTGCCCTAAAGGCCACCTAGAGGATGAAAAGAGATGACTGACAGCTAAGGAATTTTTATTTTTAAAGAAGGTTTATCATTAGGAAATTATTCTGATTTTTCTCAGAAAAAATTAAATTTTTCAGAATGACTATAAAAATGAGAATGAATACTTTTCCTATTTAACTTCATTTGGGTTACATGTTAGCACTGGCACCTGCTTTTACAGATGTGTTATTCCACAGAAGACATATTTAAGAGGATATTTTATATGAGAAGTTGAAGGTGGCCCGTATTCACTGAACATATTAATATTCTTTCAAGAGATCAGTAATTTAATTTGTTACATTCATTTAATGTAACTCTTCAAATGGGAGTTGAGTATAATTATCTTTGAGTTTCTGACTTTGCACCTCCAGGGCCACAAATCAATGTTTGGTGAGGACGACAACAATTATTCTAATCAAAGTGATGTAATACATTCTAAGTTAGCTGGTTTCATTTTTTAGAGGGCTAAATTTTTCAAAAAACTGCACTCAGGTTTGGCAGAGTCTGTGACTTGGCAGGCTTTGCCCTAAAGAGACAGTCTGAAGTAAGCATCAGCGGAGAAATAGTTTCACACCACTGGAAAGCTGAAGTGTGGTTCCATGGACAGCTGACACAGTGCATTGTGACTGTGCCACATCAGCCTCTCATAAGACCATAAACCTGTTCTCAAGTGATTTGAGTACTGCTATACATTGAGCTCTTCTTCCTTCTTGAAAAAAGCAATTAACATAAAACCAGCACCAAACCATAATGGGTTGAGTTGAACTGTGCTCAGCTCTACCATTCTGATTTCTTTTATTGTCTTGGAGTTCTTTCTTGGCTCAAATCTGATAGTAAGGTCTTTACAATTATTTGGCTGGGTATAAAAAAATCTTCCATCTTTATCCTTTTAGATTATTTTCTTTTATCTATTATAATGAAATTTAAAATATAGGGCTTAGGGTAAGAGTCAGTACACGAGTAATCAAGGGTTATGTAACATTTTATTTACTTTTGTACACTACCAGAAGCTATACTAAACATGGCTGTATACTAATAAGATCACAGGATGTTTTCATAGAAGCAATTATTCATGAGGAACAGAAAATTTTAATTTGAATGTATTACCTATTCCTTCTGACTGGGTTTAGCACTGAGATGTGCTTGCATTAGATGATACCCTTTTAATCCTGGAAGAACTGTAGTCTAAAAGACAGATTCACAAGATGAGAAGGAAAATGGATTTCTGAGAGATGTATAGTAATTCAGATTAGGAAACTTTCTTTACCTACTTGCCATTTTTATGTCACTTTTCTTCAGAAGATTTCACTGAGCTTCCTCGATACAGGTGAACAGCTTCTGATAAGGCCTAGTATTAGCTCAAGAAAATGGCTGAGGTATGCATTAGGTTTGATACTTCAGAAAAAGAAGGTATTTGTCCCTCTTTACATACAGGGTGCAGAATGATGATACAAGCTTGCATGCAACAAGGAGAAATTCCAGTCTCCAAGCCTTGGCTCTTTGATGTTTAAACTAGTCAAGCAGATTTGGGCAAGCCCTGGTAGTTTTCTGTCTTGAACGTTTATGAGAATACTTTGTACAGTTTTATTAGGTTCTGAAAGGACTGAATTTAGAGTTGTTTTAAAGTGTGAACACACATGTTTTCACATATTGTAGGGCTTAACTGGTACAGAGAATAGTTTGCTATTTCCTGTACTCAGTGCCATTTCATTCTCTTTTTGTCTGGTCAAGTGGTCAGGTGGCTAGAACCTCTATCTTTTAGCAATTCTTTTAGTAATTACGGTAGCTTTTCCACTTGTCTGATGATTTTTTAAGGATTTTTCATAGTAAAAAATGTCCATGATGCTTCTTTTTCATATTATGATTGCTGTATGCTGTTGTTATGGTATGATCCTTTCTTTCTCTGCAAATTCTGTTTTGTTTAACTAAACTTTATGTCTCTTCCTTTCTGACATAAGCTTTAAACAAAATTTCTGAATATTTTTAGGATCTCGACCTGAGAGAGCCTAATGAGGGAAATGCTCACTGTCTATTCAGATCTTTGTTGGAATCCTGGTCAAATATCCTTGTTAGAATAACTGCTGCAAGGTGGGGATAGCTCTTTAGCTACTTGGAGACCCTTTACCAGACCACCTGTGAAACATTAAAATACTCACACAGAAAAAACAAAAAGAATAACCACACACGTATTGCTACTGGTATGCCTACAGATGTAAGTGGAAACAAGCAACAAAAGCATAGATTTTGTTTGGGTTGTGTTTGCACCAAGTAGTTTGTTATAAACCTGGATGTGGCCCTTGGGTGCCACGTCTCTGGGTATTTTTCAAGTTTTTTCTACAGTTAATTTATCTGTTCCATACATAATGGAGAGTATTAGCAATGATAGAGCAGAAAAGATTACTAATGGCTAGACAGATGTTTACATATCCCCAGATAATAATGCTATTGATACATTTTCTAATGTTAAATAGCAACTTCTAAAGCAGTCTGCAGGGGAAAATCTCGGACAAAACGCAGAGAGTATATGAGAAGTTTTTAATGTACATTGTATCTGAATAAAATGTGAAAGAATAAATGTAAAGTACTATACTGACTTGGTCAATCACAACAGGATTGATGCTGTAATATAAATACCCAGAAAATCAAAGAATATTTTTTGGGTTTTTTTTGCCATTATCATGATGTAAGTCAAACTGAGTGTATATTCAGTGAAGGTTTTGGTGTATTTTGTAAATAAAGCAGAATCTTTCCAAGAATTTTCCTCTCCTTTCTCTCAACATGCTTGCTGAACTTGTATTGTAACCTGCAGTAATGTCAGTATCTTGTGGAATAATCAAAGAAAAAAAATTCCCTTAAGAATTCTAAGTCTTGCTGGTAATAGAAAATTAATTATAATAGTCTAGCCAGCAAAAATGGGGGAGAAACAAATCTTTAGAAGTAGCCCAGTCAAAGTAAACCACTTTCCCACCTTCCCACACTGTCGCCCCAATAACATAGAAATGCCATGGGCATGGAAATGTATGCCTGTCTAAAATGTAGTATTTAAGTGACTTTACAATTCTGCTTTTCATGAATGTAGTGGCTACACAGAGTGTCTAGAATGAATGTTTCAGATATAGACCTTCATAATTGTGAGATAAATATCCCGTTGTTACTTTGTTGCATTATTATTCATTAGAGGCTGGAAAAAAAAAACAAAAACAAAAACCACCTACTTCAGAAAAAAAAAAAACCCAAAACATTTTATACTTCTGGTATTATTTCTCTACTAAAGGTTTTGGCACCACATAAATGCTTTCATTTGACAGAGGCAAGGTATAACATGCAAAGAGGATGAGAGCTCTTGTATTAAGAACGAGATATTACTGCTCAGATTCCCTGGAGAACCTGAAAAAGTCTGTGGGCATCTAAGCAAAAGGTCAAGTTCGTTGTTTTTTCCAAGGGCATGGATAGTGTGATTTTAATTGCCATGTTTCCCTATCCTTATGCTAAGTAATAACTTCTACTCCAAAAATATTTGTAAAAGCAGAAGAGCTTAGGAAACCCCAGAAATAATGTGCACAAAGTAGAAGTAATTGGGGTATGGCAATAGACTACAAAACTAATGAAATGAAAAAGCCACGGGGGAAAAGAGGAGGGATAGGAACTAATTTTATTTCTTTCTAACCAAATACCCATAAAACTCACACTCTTGCTGAATGGTAATTATGTTAATATTGGGGGGTTTTCCCTATCTAACCAATGATCTAAAGGGTTTATTTGTGAAAATCTGATTCCTGGCAACACACTTCAGAGAACTGAAATTTTTTTTTTGTTCTGTTCTGTTGTAGAGTAGAAGGATGAACCTCTGATATTTCATTATACAGGTTTATCACATTTACATTATGTCAGTTTGGTGATTTTACATGCTTTCAATTCTCATAAATAATAAGGTACCACTTAAAAAAATGACAGTCAAGTCTGACATGTAGAACATTCCTAGTAAATGTAGTTGAAAAAATTCACAATATAGTCTATTTTTATTAATAAGATATTATTTATTTATTTTTTTTCACAAAATATTGGATTTTTATAAGATTTAAAATAGAAAAAATATTGAAAAAAGCTCATGTATATCTCTCATTTTGTTTCATTTTATCATTCAATATATTTTTGACTATATTTGGATTTTTTCTTATTTTGAGAAAACACTTTAATATTGATGAAATCAATTATTTCAGTTTTAGTTAAAGCTTTGGGGATCTGATGCTTATATATCAGTTGAAGGTTCAAAATAATTTGTGAAAAACTAACAAAATTACTAGTGGTCATGTTTTCAGGGTAAAATGCTTTATTTATTATTTATTTATTTAATGATAATTTTGGTATACTTATTCTGATACCTCCATGTGTGATTTTCCTGTTCTCAACAGGAAGGAATGAGATGACCCAGAGGGCACATACCTGATATGTGAGTACTGATATCCACCTTGGAAATATGCAATACATAGTCATAATAAATATAAATACATGCAATAAATTGTCATAATATTTCAGAATTTTGAAGAATGTGATGATCTGCAACTGTTACTCACTTTTGAATGCAAACCTAAGGATTCAAAGAAAATGAAAGTAGTAATCCTTAGAAAAAGTTTCTTCTATTATTTCACATGAGAAATAAATGGAGAAATAAAACCACCAGCCCATACTCTTCTTGCCAACACCCACCCCCCACCCCCCAAAAAAGCTCAAAATGTTCTTGCAGTAGTCCAAATAGAATATCAGCAAATAAGAATCTAGAATGTCAATGTTATAATTCATTTTCAAAACCTGATTTCCATAGTTTCCTACTTTCCTAAAGTTTCTTCCGTAAAACTCTTCTTCTTCACCTGTACTAAATTCTTTTTTCATGAGATGCAAGTTAATAATGTAAAACAAAGGTTCTTATTCTCAAGATAGATAGATGTAAACATAGTCTTAATAGTTATTTGTATGCTTCCTATCATACATATGAATACATATTACTGGAAGAGAAATCTCAGTTTATTTAAAGGAAATTATGCATATATTTACTTTGTATCAAAAGTGGTTGTATTTTGGTTGTTTGTTAGTTTCTGTAACTGCACATGAACTAAAATCACTGTTTTCAACATAATTACTGTACTGACAGGCGTAGCTACAGTCCTGATCTCAGCTGACAACTAAAATTGTTCCTGTCGCCACCAGCAAAATTAAAGCTCATACAGGAACACAAAAATAAAAAGAAATCCTATAAATTTCTTCTCTGAACGTGTCTAGGCCACAAAACAAGCTTCTGAGATATTGACTCTTATCTTAGAGGTGTTTCCTTCAAGGTCAGGCTTGAGGCGTGTTAAAAGCATTTGGAAATCGTGCCTGTTGCTGTCTGTTTTTTATGCTCTCTGTCAAGACAATAAAGGACTCTTGAGCTTTTCATCCAATATTCTGTGAAAGTACACAAAATTGAAAAAACTGTGAGTACATGGTTTTTTATATAAATTTGTAGTAAAAAGTACGCCAGACAACTTCTTTCTTTGTGAAACCAGTTGAGGAAATATTTGTTCAATTCCATTTAAATATGCCCTCTAGCAATTGAGACTCATAAAAAAAAATTGCTAGAATATAAAGATTCAGCACAAAGAGGTAGTGTGCTAAGACTGTTATACCTGTAAAAGTTCGCAAATCAATACACACCTATCAATCAATTCACAGCATAAAGGTGAACAGTTGAAAAAAGAACTAAAATATTTGGATAAAAGTTTTCAGGGCTGGATGCTAGAATGATGTAAAAATGTTTTCACTAAATTGGTCTGAAAAGGGCGCAAGGCATTGAAGAGATAAAACATCTACAACCTATCTTCAAGAAAAAATCTTTACAAAAACAATAGCAGCTATATACTAGGAGCCTCTGACTGCCTAGTAAAGTGTCCAAAGGTTCAGCTTTCCAGGTTAGTTTGCTTTCTTCAGCCAAAATAGTTCAGATTTTTATCTTTAACTTCTAAGGTGGTTTTCCTTAAAAGCAAAGTGCATTGTTACAGCTCCTGGCTGTTGTTTATTCCCTTTCTGACACAAGGGAATAAAGATCTAGCTTCTAAGCTCTCAGGTCTGCCACTACCTCTCCATACATCCCTCTCAAGGTAGTCTTCATTTAATGGTTCAAGTTTGTTCTTTATCTTTAGTCTTTGTTAACTTTTTTGTTTGTGGTGACATGCTAGAGATCAGAGACAGTATCTCCAAGCACATAACTACAGAGAATTCCTCAAGACAGTTTGTCTGGATACACTGGGAACAAGACAGTATCACAGTGCTCTGCTCAAAATGTGTGCAGGAGAAGGATGGGCAATTCATTCTAATCAGGAGAGAAGGAATACAGAAACACAGACATCGGTAATTTTCTTTGCTAATCCATTAAAGGGAAATATCAGTGCTGGTTACCCTAAAGGAATGGACCCAATACTTTGAGATTTTTAAGTATATTTTAAAAAATAAGTCTAAAGTGGTGGAGTTACAATAATCCTTTGAAAGCTGAGCATTTTATGGTCATATTAGATATGCTATGGGAAGAGAATGTGTCACTGCTTCAGTATACAATTTTGACAGCAATCATTTTAATGGCCTTGGGCTTTTCTCATAGTTACTAATCTATATGATAATATCTTTATTATTAGATTATGATAACTGAAGTAATTCAAGGAAATTCTATGTTACATATTAACTTTGGGTGGTTTTTTTTCTGAGTCTCATTTTTTTTATCATGAATAATTATATTTGTGAAAAAAATGGTATCTATGGAAAACAGAGGAATGACCATACTGGTTACATCTGAGTCACTTTGAAACTCAGTACAGGTTATATCCAAACAGGCTGAGAAAGTAAAAAATATAGAAGCTCAGTGATGATGGAATAAATTCAAAAAAACAAATCTATTTTCTCCCACAGCTGATCACAGACTTTTTTCACAGAAAACAATGTGTATGAATTGAATGTCTTCCCCCACAGCTTTTACATTATCTGCCTTAAAGGTACATGGCATATTACTGGTGCTGGGAGTAGCATTTAGGTTCAGATGTGCAGCACAGGTGCTCAAGAGAGGGGCTAGGGGAGTTTCTGCCCCTCTTGATAGTTTATAGTCACTGTTGCATCTTCAGAGGCATAAAGTGGATTCAGTCTATAGAACTGTTGTCTCCTTTCCTCCCATTATTAGGTTTTCAGTGTATATGCCATTCAGAAAATAACTGCCCAGCATTTCTATTTTGGTATAACTCAAGTCACTTGATTTTGAGCATGTCTGTATCAACATTTTGCAAGAGATCAGAGTTGTGTTTTTATAGTCTCTCTACCAGATTTCCTGACTTGAACTGGTTTGGCACAAAATTGAAAAGTGTTCTTGGAGTATGAGAGATTTCTTCTAAGAAACAGATTTGGAAGATACGATCCAAAAATGTATGTAATGCACTTCAAGTGCTAATGGTCAGTCCATTGTTCCAGGGCACATCAAATCTATACCACATCAAATGTAGACCTTGGCAGAAATTCTACACATCCACTGCTTCAAATCTATGTCGTGAAAACTGGCAAAGCAGATTGTGTAACCCAAATCAGCTCTGACATCTGCTCTGGTCATTGTGAAGCATTATCTTCAGAATTTTTCCAATTCTTTATTCCAGTGAGTCTTTCTTTGTAGTTTTGGGTTCTCTTAATTGTAGATAAGGCAATGTAATTTACATTCCAAAGTCTGAGATTATAATTTTCTTTCTCTCTTTGCATTTTTCCTGGTTAATGGGAAAATAAGACCATATTATAATAAAATAATGATAATTTTTTTTATCATGTTAAGACCATCTTTGTATGCATTCACCTAAAGCCTAGAATGGGTATGACTTTCTCCACAGTTTTTCCTTGTTTTCACCTATCTCTTTCCAGGTTTGAAAAGAAGAGAAAGCATCGTTGTATCTTCAATGGCTCTTGAAACCAAGTAGCCTGAACTGTTCAGGAGTTAGTGAGAAGGTAAGAAAGAGTGACTTCTTGATCGTACAAGAAAAGAAGGAAAATGGAAAATATCTGAAGATCCAACTTCCAAGAAATGATTATTTGCCACACTGAAACAATGAGAAAATTGAGGACAATATCTATGGGACTTTAAAATATATAAATTAATATTTTTTATTTTGAAGAATAAATTCAATATAACTACTTTTCTTGGGAATTTATTTTTGGACTCACTGAAAGTATAAGAAAAATACTGTACTGGAGCAAACTCACAGTGTGCCTTTGAAATCAGTGGAACTGCATATATTGATTTTCTTAAAATCGTATCCACATACAAATTTGATGCCATTTTGATGTTATGAAACTAACAGAGTTAGTTACCCCATGTTACAAGTTTGTTTCTAAAATATCCTGTTATGTTTGTAGTATTATAGGAATCTGTGGAGAGTAACATTAAATCCAGTAACGTAGTTCCATGAACAATTTCCATTCATTATTTTTGCCTTGAAACTCTTAGGATTTTACATAATTGTTTTGTGAATCCAGAAACAGCTTTTCCTTCCAAAGTGCACTGCAATAAGTACCTGTGATGCTGTTTGGTTTTTGCCTTTTATTCTTTTATATGTTCTCTGTATTCTTTGCACATATATTTGTAGCTCTGTAGCCTATTGTGTTAGTGGCTAGTTTTCCCAGTACTCTTTCATGGCCTTTATTTAGGCAGAAAGACAAAGCAAATTCCAGAGCTCCAAGCCCCAGGATGTGCAGGGCCCCTGTGCTTACTTAGCTTTTCTAGGGAACCAAGGCTGAGAACAACTCTTCGAGATACATTTCATGGAGAAAGTACAGCTAATACCAAGGCAGGGGGCTCCAGAGAAAGGGCTTGACTTGAGGGAGAAATTGTCCACTTATCTTCCTAATTAGTGCTTTTTATCAATTATGGTAATTTCCTAAACCCATAAAAAAAAACGCTGGAGAGGGTGGGCTTTTGTGGACATCTTTCCATGACTGCCTCTGAAGGCCTTCAAATAAAGATTATCATTTATATTATCTCCTTACTAAAAGTATCTCAAGTTTCATTTCCAGGTTGGGAAAAAGGTAACACCTGTGATTCATGTTTCGTGCTGCAAAGGAAAGCAAAAGGAAGAGATAAATTGCATGCATTTGCAGGCTGTACTGGAGTTGATTTTTGAGGCTGGTAGGAATCTTGTTTTAGAGACAATGGTGCGCAGTTTCAGGCTGACCGATTAAAGCTAAGGTGTACTAAGTCATGCATCCATTTTGAAAAGTCAGAATAACATTTGCAGTAATTATGTGAGCTTAGAGTTCTTGAAAATTAATTATTAGTACTATTTGCTAAGGCTAAGTATGGAGCCAGATACATGTTTGCAGGTCAGCTATTCATTTTTGTGTTTGTCCTCTTATGTGACTACTTCTGAAGAGGGGTTGTGTAACTCTGAGAAGGGTTGTGTAATGTGGAAGTGTCATCCAGTAATTAGACGTTTTATTCACCACTGATAGCCACATTTTAAACTTCAGAAATGAAGGATACGGAAAGATTCTGGGTAAACTACTTCTTCCTTAAAAGTGGAAAATAATCAGCTTAAAAATTACTGTTTATTGTAAAAATACCCTTTCTAATTATAATGAATAGATAAGCAATGCTGTATATAATACTGTTGTAAATAAAAAAGGAAAGGTAACCAGTTCAAATTTCATATGTTTCCATTGCTTAGCAATCAAAAAGAAAAGTGTAATTAAATGAAAAAACTTGTCTAAACAGAACTGCAGTAGACATATATTTAGAATATAATTGTAAATTTTCAGTACAAGAGAATGTGCCATTATGTTCTTGATGATCACAGGCGTGTAGGTGTTCTCTTTCATCTCTCATAAAAAAACTCAAACTAAAATCAGAACAATAAAAATCTCCAAACTTCATGGCTCTTGGATTATTTTTATTATGTTTAAAATATGCACTCCCATTATTAGATTGGTGTTCAGAATGCCACTGCTGTCTCCTGCCACTTTTGATACCTACTCAGTATTGATACAAGTTGCTATGTTGATCCAATCTAGTCTTGCATAATTTAGGAAGTACAAATAAGTGACTAGGGAGCATTAGCCATAGCCTCCTGCTAAATTTACTATTGCTTGGAAGAATCCACCAGTTTGTTTCACTTTTCCACACCAAAAGTACTGTAAGTAGGACTCTATGCAGGAAAATATGTTCAGAGCTGGAGATGGTCACCTTCTAAGCACATATTTAAAAAAGAAGTGTTGGAATTATATACATACTGTTAAAAGCTGTTTAGGTGACTTAGAATTTATTTTCCAGTGTAAAAAGTCAGAATTGTTTTAAAACAAATTAAGTAGGAAAAAAATTAAATTGGGTTATGACAGGGGCTCCTGGCAGCAGTGGAAAATATAGCATTATGCATTTTTCTAGCCATTATTTTGGACCTGATCATTGACTGTCTTAGCAGAAAGAAAGTCAAATGCTACTCTTAAAATCTAAATACATAATAACTAAGCAAATATAATCCTATTTTGAAATGTAGTAATTATCCAAACATTTGAAATAGCCACATGGATAGGAGGAAGTTTGTTGTAATATTTTAATTCTTCCATATAATCTAAATTCTTAGAGTCTTCCTCATTTTACATCATCTTTTATACATATTCCCCTTTGTTTGGTTATTTTCTCAATGTCACACAAAACAGAAGTGTAATTATATCTATTTACACTCTTCACGGAGATAAGTGTAATTACAGGTATTTTAATGTGGTTCAGCCACACATAGTCATGTTTTGAGGAGGAGTTACTGTTCTGAAGACATCCCAAAGGTTTTCCTTGCTGAGTTATTCATATTGTTCTTTCCTTTAGCTCTTGCTGTCCATCCAAAGGTTAAGAATATAAAAAAGTTTCCATTTGCTTGAAATGCCATTTCTTTATTTAAATTCTGATGGTTTTTTTGTCTGTAACTCATTCGTTTTGGTTTATTGTGCTTTTCTCTATCTATGCTTCCCCTCTTCAGTTAAATTATTTCTTTGTGTTTCATTTATTAGTTCTAGTTCTTTAGCCAATATAAATTTTCATTACAAAGGTCGACCTTCTTTGATTCTTTCTATCATCTTATTTTGTCACTTATTTCTGAGGTAAGAAGGTGACCATTAAATCCTAATCTCTACAGTAAGTATTTGAGGGCAGACTGAGGCATATATTTGATCAAATATTTTAATGTAATTTGCATTTTAGCAAGGGCCATTTCAACTTTCTTCTGTTTCTGTTCATCTTTGGACCCTTTGTCATCACATAACAGGATTAAAGTTATTAATATTCTTTCATTCACAAGGCAAATATTTGATAAGTGATTAAGGGACCTGGGATTTCAGGCTTTTCCACAGAGTGAATATTGTAACGTGTATTACATTACTAGTTTGGGTTCTTGCTGTGTTTTGCACAGATGGAAAAAAAAAATTTTTATATTTAAAATAATCCGTCTATAAACTGCTTTTACTTCTCTACTACTGAACAAAAACATGTGCTTCTCCTTCACCTCACAGTTGTATGATAATTAAGACACACCTCAGAAGAACAAAGCAAGCCAGATGAAAAAGGAATGCCTGCAAAAAATCACTGCAGATTTGAACTGACATTTAAGAAAAGATTAGTGTATTTCCCTGTTATCTTTTCTTTTTAGAAGTTCTGTACCTATGTGCTGATTCTTCAGGATGCCCTGTGGGTATAGCCTGATGAGATTAAATTTGTCATCCAGCTGCCTCCATCCAAGCCTTGTCCATAGAACTGCAATTTACTGTCAATTTTTAACTTTTCAGTCCTATTTTACTGTCAGAAGGTTTCACCTTTTAGCCAATGTAAACTATGCCTTAAATTTGTTATCTTGCAGTCCTGGATGACTTTGGCCCATACAAATTTCTATCTTGGGTAATCTTGATACATCCTGAATATTGCCTTCCTGTTACCTCTAAGCAAATTGAAGCATTACAAGTATTTTCTGAAAATGTGGGATTATTCTCTGCTCTTATTTCACAAGTGTTGCATTTCCCGTCTGTTTTCTAGAGCATGTTCTGCTTCAAGCATTTGCTTTGACCCCTCATGGCTCTACCTAAACCCAAGTTTCACCCTAATGCCTCCTAGGTTGATAGGCACTTTCCTGCACACCACACAGAACAAGTTGAACTAAAGTAACAGATCTCACACCTTTTTATTTTTTTTAATAAAATACTGATTCCACAGAAGAAATATTTTGTACTCCTGTGTGACCCGTGATAAGGTCACTCTTAGCAATATTGGTGTATTGAGGACCAAGTGACATTGGAAGATGTGATGGCCTACAACTTACAGCTGAATTTCTTTCAGCATGATTCTTTGTTTCTACTTACTCTTTACTGGGAAAAAAAGAAAAAAATATGTAAGTAAAAATATGAACTACAATGGCTTAAACAACATATAAAATTTTATACAAGTACTAGACATGTTTTAATTAAGAAATGCTTGAAATTAAAAATTCCCAGTATCTGTATATCAGTTTGTGTAACCTTTTTAATGACATCATTTAAAGGCTTGCAGCTTTCATTGCTATCTGTCAGAAACAGGAGAATATGAAGAATTTAGTCTTCCTAGGTTTCTTGGAACATTTTTTTTGTTTCACTAAGAGTGCTAAGAGTAAAAAACAGTATAATTACTGTTGTAAAATTAACAGTGTCAGTAAATCAGTAGAGAAGCTGAACAATACAACTTCTCCCTTATTTTGATCTCTGGATTTATTCACTCAGAATGTTTCCTTGGGTCCTCTGATTGTATCATCTGGGAAGTATTTGTCTCTTGATAGCTATAAATAGATTAATTGATTTCAGTAGGCCACTCAAACTCAAATGTTCTTGTATCATTACCTTAAATAAATATCTGTACTCATTCTGACAGTATTGCTCTAACAAACACAAAGCATCAGTGATCATCGCAATCGTCTTCAAAACCTTCGACTTTTTTCATTTATATGTTATTCTTTTATTTGCAAATTGTGTCAGTTTAATTTTCCTACATTCTTTTCAACTCCACAAACGTTGTCACACCAAGTTCAACATTTAATCTGAGGAAAACTGCAATAACAAAATATTCAATAACGTCATCACCTTTCTGCTTTCCAGTCCTGCTTTAAAAAGTACTGATAATTTGATCCCAGTGCATTTCTTGGTGATTCTGCTCTCACCTCTTCCCAAATATATGTCATTTACTTTAAAAAACCCCCAGTGTTGCACTGGCTGTAACAGTTCACATATTCAGGTCAAAGTCAAGCATTTTCAAGAGGGCAAGAATAATTTTCAGACTTTCCTTGCAATAATTTTTTTTCTAAAGTTGTTATTTTATTTTTAAATTATTAAAAATTAAAACTAAAATTTTAAAGTGGAAAATAAATAGTTTTCATTTTATTTCATTTAAATATATCAGGTAGAACCAAGTGTTGAGTATTTTTATTCCAAAGGCTGTCAATTGAAAAACAGGAACTTGATCATTCAGATACATATTTTACTGGTATTGGTTTTTCCCAGAAATGACTGCTTAGGTAGACTCTATTTAACTATGCCATTGTTTTTGCTGTGTTTGTTCACAATCTCATCTATTCTGCCCAGTTTCTTCCATTTACTTGTCTGTTCTACTCAGCTCTTCTAGCCTTTTATTCTTTGGAGAAGAATCTTATTCTCTTTATATCTCTCCTGTGTACAAAATAAGAGACATATAACCTAGCTGATTCTAGTATATTGTGTGTGTCAATAATAGTTCTTTCTTCTTTGTCACAGATCTCATTATTTATTGTATCATGTTATTCATACTTGTGCTACATCCCACTGAAAAGAGGTCAAGAGTATTCTTAGTAGTGCAAACAGCTTTCTTCAGTGGAATTTAGGTCTGTGAATTGTCCTTTTTTTTCAGGAAAACCTCTGATCTTATTGACAGCCTCCCAAGACTTCGAAATGTCGCTTATACCTGCAGCACAATACTCATAGAAAAGAATTCAGTGGACTGTGACAGAGACCTATATTTTTTCAGACTGTCTGAATGGCGATTTAATTTTAGCACAATTGAAAAGAAGTACCAGCTGTAATGATGATGATTTGGGCCACCAATGCATCACATATAATCTGGAGAATTGGACGAGTGCAGTGTACATGAGACCAGGGTCTCAAAACAACCAAGGCAGCCAGAGGGATGTCCTGGACTCCGACAGTGGTGAACCTGTCTTTACCAGCTGCTTTAGGAATAGGAGCGGCTGCTTCTGCTGAGTGGAACAACTGTGCTGAGCTGGGCTGAAGATGCTAAGAACCAGAACAGAAGTCAGCTGCCCATGTTATCCACAAGCAACCAAAATACAAACCTCCTTACCTCCCCAGTCATGTCCACTCACATTTTACAAAATGAAAACCTACAGATATTCCCAGACTTTAAAAGCTCCACTCAGATCTCACATTTTATCAGGCACCCATGTCAATCATCCAGAAAGCACATCTACAGAGACCCAAACTTCATTAGTTCTGCTACTTGTTTTTCCGCCCAAATTTTTAAATTTCTACTCTCTCCAGAGCAGTACTAAAGGGAGAATGGAGCAAGTGCAGCAGTTTAGATGGAATTCAAAGCATTAATCTCTTTCTTCCAGTACTTCTTTTTTTCCTTAATATTAAATATCAAGAAATATAATCATTTGAGATATATATTGAATTTGGCATCCTGTCTATAAAATTCACTAAAATTAATTAAGTGCACATTATTAAGTTATCTAAACATTCCTGTAAAGTTTTGAGTCAGAAGTGCATTGGCAGGTGTGGCATAGAGACTGAAAGCTGTCAGCTGTAATGTTTTTCTGGTACTGCAGTAACAGATTGTCGAGAAAGTCAGTAGCTCTAGGAACACTGCCATGTCTCTCATCATCTACTGTGGGTTTCACTGGAAATTTTACATGCCATATCAACCTGGCTATCTACCACTTGTCATGTGAATGTTACCCAAATCAAATTTACACACTGAAGTATTAGAATGCCTTATTTATACACACATGTACCTAGGGAGATAATTTTTAGCATTGAAAGAACAAACAAATTCACAGAGTATTTTGTGATGAGTGAGCCAATTACTCATTAGAAGGAAACACCAAGCAAAAGTCCCATTAGAGCTTGGAAATTAGTGTGAGTATCAGCTGTCTGAACACAAATAACGCTGACAAGCAGCTGAAATTATAATAGGAGTAAATTCACATGCACCAGTGTCCCATTTTTCAATACCATAGAGACTGTAGCATCAATATCACTACATTGTCTACTTGTGATAATGGCATAAGCTAGACAACATGCTGCAAGGATTCCAGAATCATCCCTGCAGTAAGGTGATATAAACCTCTTGGGTCTGAATTAAAAAATGTGATCAACATGAATATTTTCTAACTCAGACTGAATTTGTACATATCTGAAAATTAAAGAAATTGCTATCCTTTGTGTTTCAGAAATAAAACCTGGCATAAATGTCTCTTCTTTCAGTCATGGACTTTATTCTGTAAAATTAGGGTAATTTCCTTCTCATTTTAACAGCTCTTGAGGCAAGACAGATTTCTGAAGAAAATTGTAACATGCATTTTTGAGAAAATCTCTGCATCACCTGTTTCCATTCTATATGTTATGACTATTATTTTTCCAGTAAGATATAATAAATTTTCCTGTATAATTCTGTAAATATCTTAATTCTTACAGTATTTAACTGGAAAAGAAATAGCAGAGTGGTTGAGATTTTTAATCTGTATTATCAAGATATGTCAGATACCACTTCATGTCAAAAGTCAAAATGATAAAGAGAAAAAATTAGGTTTGTCCTGTTTATTGACAAAACTCAGTAACATGAAAGTGCAAAGAGTCATTAAGTTTCAGATCTAATTTAATTATGCAAAGAAAGTTTTGAATTTAGTGTATAATAGCTTATAAAAGGAAACTACATAGCAAAGAATCAATTAAAATTTGGCTTTTAATATTCCTATGTTGTTATATTATTGCTGATTCATTAAATATCATTAAGGCCTCCATACTGCAAACTGTAAAAATTATGTGCACGTACAGATTAACTTTGGAGTTTTATTGACCTCGAAGGTCTTCTGGTGCCTGAAGTTCTGCTCCTAGGGATAAGGAGAAGTTCTTCAGTTTCAATCAAGCAGAATATTTTAGTGCCTGCAGCCCTTTAAAAGCTTTCATTAAACCAGGACAAGAGGTGTCCTGTGCCTATTGCTCATGTCATGTATAACCTTGCAGTTTCTTGATCAGGTCCTTGGCAATCAGCATGATCAGTATTTCGTCAACTTTTCCTTATAGAAAACAGAGACCTGTGTCCATTAGACTTGATCAGTTTAACTCATCTGCACATCTGTAGTATTTTTTAAAGACAGCTAATGTAGAGTAAAAAGAAATGGAATGAGTATATGGGAAAAATTAAAAGAAAAATGAACAGTATTGTAAAGATTAGCAGTATTTGAGGAAATATTTTAACTTATTCCTTTGTTACTAACAAGAGAACATAAGTAGGTGTTTCTGATTAATTTTACCCTCAGAGAAAATAAACTTTTGTGAAAAATGCTAATTGAGCTTTGAAATTTTTCTTTTTAACACTTTTCCTAGGTAATTAATGGCAGATATTTGAGAGATTACTGTAGTTTAATTAAAATTAAAACTCTGTTTTAAAAAAATACCATTAAAAATATCAAAGCAGAATGAAAATTTTTCAATTAATTTGAGTGAATTTAAAAAGATCCTCTATGAATGTTCTCATAATAATGAATATAACTTGCATGAGTGCTATTTTATCTCCTCATTTTAATTCCTAAAAATTGTTTGCCCTAAAAATGGAAAAGTAACAAGTTATTTTGGTCACCACATTGTAGATACAGGGTGAAGTTCGTCTTAAAAATGACTGAAATATTCTTTTTAAGGCTTTTATTTGCTTTCATATATGATTTTTCTTGAACTTTTATTATTTTTTTTTGACCCAGGACTGTCACCACTGTGATTATTTTACTTTAATTATAGATATAGAGTCACTTAAAAAAAAAATATGAGCGTGAAAGAAATATTAGAGCTTTCAAACTTATATTAATCAACTGTATTTGCTCTGTTCTAACCCCACTTAAATGTTTGTGAAGGAAACTATATGGCAACATTTGCCATTACTTATTTTCTAATCGACTGTTATGAAGTTCCATTAATAACACTGTGGTATTCACTTCAAAAGCAGCATCTCTGCATGAGCAAGCAATTACATGTAAAGTGGATAATATGTAATTATTAGATATTGCTTCTTCTTCTTCTTCTTCTTTTTTTTTTTTTTAATAGAGGAAAGACGGAAAAAAGGATTTGATTATAACTTCTATAGGAACTTTTATTCTTAGATTTCTCCTCTCTATTCATTGATCAAATTTTTTGAAATTTTCCTTTTGATTCAGTAAGAATTAATAGTCCTCTATAATTTAATTTGCTTGTGTTTTTCTTCTTCCTGTCATAAAGTCATGGAGATATTTAAAGTGAATATGTCACTTGATCTCATGGTGTTGACCATTAGCTCAGAGATGAAACAGATAACTTTGTCTCACAATTTTCAGACCGGTTTTATTCAAAATTTCAAAGGTTGTTTTTTATTTATTTTCCTTTGCTGTACTAAATTTGATTACAGTCAAGGAAAAAAAAATCTGAAAAATTACTGGTTTTCTTTATTTCTCTGTTATTCTATTGTAATATGCTTTTCAAAATATACTTTTCTAAGCAATAAGAGATTACAAAAGTTTAAATGATGTCTTTATTTTCAGAGATACGCAACACAAGATTAAATAATCCTATGATTCAGTCTTCCTTTCCAGTTCTTTACTGCTAATCAAACTGACTTACTGAGAGTTGATTTAAAACAACTAATAAGGAGCCCAAACATTCTATTCACACTGAATACCAAATTCTCTTTTAATTGCACGTCCAGTGCTCTAAATGTTGATAAATGAAAGCATGCAAGTTTTTGTGAAAGGAAGGTAATTCCAAAGCATGGGAAAACTTTGATCCATCTGGTAGTGTAGTTCTCTATTTTAATACATTTTCTGTGGACTTCTGAATGTCCTGCCATTGAATAAGAGTCATAACATACCATAGAATAGTCTGGCTTATGAAGTTACAACTTAAGTTGAATTTGAGAGTTCAGTTTCCTATTTCTTTTTGACAGTTTTAATGAGAACACATCCTTTACTTTTCTAAAGTATTTTTTTTAATATTGAACACTCATCATTTCACTGCAGTGAGGGATTTTTTTATTATTTTTTAAAATATTTGAAGTCACCTTGCCTAATCCTTAGGTTTTCTTGCTAGGCATATGTCTTGATTAGTCTTCTGAAATTTAAAAAAATAAAAGATCTTTAAGCATATGCACCTGGGAGATGACATAGGTTGATTTAGATACATCAGGAATACACTTGGCAGAACATCCTTCCCACTGTAAGCTAAAGTAATTCTGAAACAGGGTAACTCAGCTTCTGCTAGTGCTTTAGCAGATGTTGAATTATACAGGGGAAAATTTGAACATTCTAAGGAAGGATTGATAGAACTATAGGCCAGATACCATGCAGCTTAGTTGAGAGCCAGCACATTGAATAATTGGAACAAGAGTGGTATTTCCACCGTCAACAAAAGCATCCAAGTCCCATTGCCATAGTTACCACTGCAACCCAGAATGAATGTTCCTGGTCCACTGCATTGCCTAGAGGAATCATTCAGCCACTTTAAGGAGCAGTGACAGATGCCAGCAAGATTCACTGCAGCTCTGGATAGAACATGGGTATGGGGTGGCAGATTTGACTTCTCATCTTTCATATTTGACTAGGGAAATTATGTCTAAGACGAATATCCCGGCTACAGTGGAGACTGAAGGTGGACCTGACATTTTTTCTTTTCTAATAAATGCATAATTCATTCTCCCTTCCCTTTTTTAACTCAAGTAGAGAGGATTAAAAAGATAAAATTATGGATTCATCCCAGATATGTGTAGGCACTTAACTGAGGATCCTATGTTAAGATCCTAATCATTCTAGGCTTGTGTTAAAGTTAAGTGAAAGAAAGTTGCCTCCTGAGAGCAGTTAAGACCTTAGTTGACTGGAATAACCAGATGTAAAAGCCCTTCACTCTTCATAATACATCTCTAAAGCTTTTGGGATAATTCTGGACCAAATATTTAACTTGAGGCTTAACAGGTCTGTCATATTGAATGGATCATTTTCTAAGGAATAAAAAGGACCAAGAAGAAATACTTCAAACCAAAAACTTTTGGGTTAAAAAGGAACATTTCTCCATAAAAAATTACTTGACCATTACTATAAATAGTCACCTTACTATATATAATAATTATTGTATTTATATTAGTCTTAAAAATGTATTTATAATGGGTCGAGTTCCTCCTAATTTATTTACAGTAAGGACACATTTGATCCCAAGTGTTAAATGGTTGTGTACCTTTTACTTCAAACTGAGAAATGAGCCAATGGAAGTTATGGAGGTTAAAATGTGATACTGCATCAAAAGCAATCCCTTTGTCTTTCATTGAAATGCCTAATTCCTTCTCACTTTTTGAAAAGGATTTTTAGAAAGCATTTAAAAAAATATTTTGTTAAACTGCCAGCAATTTTCCATGTTACTGTTAGCATCTGGTATTTTCAGATTTCTTCTTTTCATGTCATTAATTTATATTCACCTGAATAGCAGTGAAAATCATGTCTGTGTTTTTCTCCAAAGTGTAGACATGATCTATCACATTAAGTTGTAGGCCCACTATTTATAAGAACCAATGTTATTGTTAATTAATTAACACAACAAGGCTGTTCTAAATAAAAAAAAAAATCAAATAAAAAAATTATTTTGGCTCCATGTTAATATTAATTTAAATGCCAGATATTAAGTATAAAATCTCCTAGTAAAGATTTATAAGAACTGTATAATTTCCATATTTGAAAGATACTTCCATAAAATATCTAATATTTTATTTTCCATAAGCAGGGCCTTTTCATACTGATTTTTACTTCTAATACTAATTCAATGCAATATATGTAATGTAAATAGTGGAACAAATCTCACACAATGCTTGCACATTCTGTTCCTTCAAAACTTGGTGACCACTTCAACTACGTTGTTTTTCAATGACAAACTTTGTGAGGCATTTCAGAAGTGTGGCAGTGCCTTGAAGACAAAGGCACTGCTGCTTAAAGAAGAAACATTTATGTTCTATCACAACAAATTGAAACAAAGTGTTGAAATTAAAATGTTTAAGATAAATCCTATCAACAGTAAGATAAATTGCAACATTTAAATGTAAACATTTTAAATTTTAAAATTTAAAAGTTTAATTTGTTTAAAACAGTAAGGTAAAATGTTGAAGATAAATTTCTATCAACAGTAACCACTGTTTCATGGATCTGTTTTGTGTCCTCCAGTTGTTCCTCCCCTGTCAGTCCCATTTACAATATATACACTTCTCCCACCAATCCAATCCCAGTGCTTAGTTCTTCCAAGAACCTACAGGCATCTCATATCCAGGTTCTTCTGGCTTCCAAAGACTACTCCCTGCAATATCAGTTCATTACCGTGATTTCTGCCCTTCCATGTTTTCCATAATGTTCCTTATGTCCTTGCATCATCACACTCTCAGCTTTTTCCATGTCTTTCATAAGTGCTATTGTTGCAGCTATATTTCAAATGTTGCAATTGTTCTGCAGCTATATTTTGCCTATGCTTATGCTTATTGGCTTTCTAAGTGCTATCACTCAGTTGATATTTGACTAAATGAATTTCTCACTGGAATGCTGGTGAGTGGTCTCTTTCATCAATTTATCTTCTTTTAACTACTTATTTTAGTAAAATTGCTGGGCTGGTGATACCCTTGAAAAATTACTTCTTCAAATCTGATTGGAAGTGAATATTGCAGTTGTGAGCTGCCTTCAGGAAAAGAGGAGTTCCAGAGAAACAGGGGTAGACGTGCATTAGCATCAGATAATCTGGATATTCAGATAATGGTAGATAATTTGTCTTATAGCACATACAATTTGTGCATTATGTTATCTATGATTGAAACATAGTTCTTCAAACTGGACTTAATAAAATTGGCTTTTAACAAGACACTTCTGTTACCAGAAGGAAATGTTAGAATCCATAGCGACAAATCCTTTTGGTTCTTTTAAGGGGCCACAGAAGATTCTAATTTACATAGAGAAACACTTCCTACTTACCAAAAGATGTATTTATATTTTAAAACCTAATTCCAGTGGAGTTCTATAAGAGCACTCAGAACTCACTATAGACTAAAAGATCAATTTCACTAGCATCACTTACATTTAATGCCATGTTAAAATATTACAGTTTTTTTAAACTTCAATAGTTTATAATATTTATAATATTTAATGTGCAGCTTAAGATTGAACTCAATGTCATATTTTGAAAACTTATTTTAAAAGCATTTTGTTTATTGGCCAACATAAAAAGTCTGTTTTGTTTCGGTTTTGATGGAAAGTTACTGTGCAGAAAAATAAGATGATTGTTGCGCTAGCATCTTACCAAAAAAAACACCCAAAACCAAATTCTGTCTACAAGAGATAAGCTGCAGCTGCAGCTTAAAAAAAAAAAAACAAAAAAAAACAACCCAATGTAATTTAGATGACAGACTGCCCATCAAACATTAATCTGCAAAGCCTAGGCATCATGGGAGAGACAGACCTCACTTCACAACTTTCTATAGGAGGTTGCAGACAGCTGTAGATTTCATGATCTAGAATGACTGCTGTAATCTAAAAGTTTTCCAGCATCACTTTCCATCCCTATATTTTTCAGAGAATATATGTGAATATCTTGAGCCAGCTAGAACCTAGGGGAAGGTTGTGGCAGGCTTTCCATTAACCTCTGTGGTGGAAATGGCTCATATTCTTCTACTGTTTGTTTTCTATCCTTTTATTTCTAACACTTGTGGGCATTTCAAGCACTTGTGATTCTCTATGGGAAGAAGGTTGTTGAAAAACTATGTAGCCTTAAAAAAAGAACTTTTTAAATTTTGTAGTAAATTAATCTTCCTGATGAGTTACAATTTTTAAATCAGTTTTATGTGTTCAAAAAATCACTAAAATTTTTTTGTGTCATATTAATTTACAGTTACATGTAACTTGTCATGTTTTAGGAACTCCTTTCATTTTCTTAATTTGTTGACCTCTTCCACTTGAAGATTTCAATGTATGTCAAGATAATTTGTTCAGCTGTTTAAGTTGACTTTCAGCCACAGTGACTTTTTCCTTCCAGAATTCCTTTGATCAGCACCATGAAGCAATTAGAGCATCTCTCCTGTGAGGACAGACATAGGATTTTAGGATTTTGGTGGTTTGGGTGGTTTGTTGCTTATTGGTTTTTTTTTTTTTTTTTTTTTTTTTTTTTGTTATGGTTTGTGTTTGTTGGTTGGTTGATTGGTTGCTTTTTAATATTGATTTGGGGGAGGGGGTGTTTGCTGAGAAAATACTGATTTAGAGTGTATTGTGATCAGAGATATAGATTTTTGGAGTGTTAGATACATCTTGAACTGAAATATCAAGATCAAGAACTGAAGATTAAGAATGATACTAAACAAAATATCTGTGGACTATTTAATTACTTTATCCAAGAAACAATCTTGTACTTTGTATAAAATTGATTGCACCATGGAGATACATTTATCAGTTTATAGACTTGTAATTGGACCTTTTATTCATAATTTATATTTTCTCAGTTTCTCTAATCTTGTTTAAGTATGACATATTTATGAGAGGAATTACATCACATGGCACATGTCATACTGCAGAAACTTGAGTGAAGCCTCTAAGATCTTTTCCAATCATGCACTCTCATAATTTTGTGAAATCAATTTTTTTTAGCCTAATATAGATAATTTGCAGTATCAGGGTATCTACTATATCTGAATCACATTTGAGAGCTACCTGTAACATGTAATTATGATAGCTATATAAGTGTATATATATATGTATAGGTGATCTTGATATTATTAAATGGTATTATATAATCTAACTTTTGAAGATATTTAGGTGATTGCTAAGAAAAAAATGATCAGAGATAGAAGAAATAACTAGTATTAAAAAAATTAATTAAAAATAGAATTTTACGCATAAATACTGTTTATGAGTGGAAAACCACTGTGCATCAATGAAAACAGTTAAGTTTTTCCCACTGACTTTATATGGACACTTATCAATATGAAAGTATAGGAAAAAAGCCTTCCTTTCCTAGCCTGTTTATGTGATCTGCAGATGTGAAGCTTACCATAGCATTTTCCAATGAAGGTGCAAATGCTTTGATATTACAGCTTGTTATACAAATACTATTTGTCAATATTTATAAATTTGAAATTGACTTTTTACTTTTTTAAAGTATTTTTTTCTATTAAAAATCCTACGTTAAAAATACTTCAAGTTCTTTTCAGTGGAAACAATAAATTCTGTAGAATTTGTCGTTCATACCATGTGGAATCTTCTACCATGAGAAAAGAAATATTTTTCCTAATTAAATATTTTTTATTAGTATGATACTGTTAACTTTACTTTGAAAAGAAAAACCTGGAATTTCATACTGACTTCTGTATTTGTGCATTACTGCTTCCTGTCCCCCAACAAGTGTTCCTCTGACAGTGAGTAGCTACAAGAGTTTCAGAAATGTTGAGCTTAGTAATTTACCTGACACTGAAGGATATTTTAAAGTAAGCCACTAAAAAAAAAATATGAACTTCAAACAATATCTGGTTTACACATTTAGGATCAAGAAAGTGTTATCATTTGTTATTGCTATGTGATGAACTGTGATTCTGACTTCACAATCTGTGAAGGTATTTTCAAACTTCAGGACATAGATGTTTTTTGTCTCACTTTGAATTAATCCACTCACTTTTGTCAGTCTGGACTAGCTCTGATTCCTGAAGCAAATGCAATTCACTCTTGGCAAGCATTTTTAATTAAAAAGCCCATCCCTTAGAAATAATATCCATTCCATGTCAATGGTTACTATAACAGAGTCAGGCTCAAGATATTTATCTACATCTTAAACACCTCTGCAAAAGATTTTTCTTCAGATACTATGGGACCTAGGATGACTCTGGACACATGTTATGTTGTCAGTGTTAAGAGATGTAGAGATCTTCCCTAGGACTGATACTGATGTCATGAATACAGGCCTGGCTCCCCAAAGATAGAGGCATTACAATATGTTTGAGCAGATAAGATTAAGTCCCTACAAGATCTCCTTGATTAATGGTGCTGCCACTGCTTGGACAGCCCCCCTACTCTTCACAGTATTCAATAGATTTTAATACTTTAAGCTATTTTCTCAGCCAATTTATAGTTTCTCAAGGAGAGAAGTTTGTCTTTGTATAGAGTTTTAAAAGCTCATGCCTACTCCAGCACTTTTATTAGCTATTTAACGACAAATAACTGACTAACAAAACTTTTTCATAATCTGCTTATCCTATCACTAACTCAAAGACATTTATTAATTGCTAATTGCATTAAAATATATTCAGATTTTGTTGATCAAAATTCCTTCATACTTTCAACACTTGCAAATGACTTCTGTTTATCTTGACATTTGCTCACTAGCAAAAAAAAAAGAACTACTGTCAGCATGAAACAGCCACGGGCAGGTTGATTCTTGTAGGAAGTTACTAATTAGATATTAATGTAGTTCAGATGCCATTTATATCTAGGTTTCTTTATAACATTGCCCCTTGTAGAACAGTATGCTGTGTATCATCTGTTGGTCAGAATTGCTTGGTTATGATGGAAGATTGATGTCAACACCTTTTTGGATGTCACCCTTTCCTAACTATTTAGCATTTCATGACAGTCATTTGAAATGTTTCTCACAATGCCTACTCTAACAAGGGAAAGAATCCTTCAGGAGGCTCTAGAAAGCCACTCACCAAGTGGGGAATAATATTTGGTTCTCTCACAACCAGAGCCTTACACTTAACAAAAGTTAAGATTTGTTCTCGGTCGCTGGACGTCCAGCCATTGTCCAGATAAAAAAATCCTCAGGGAAGAAATATTTTTGCAGCTTATTCCTTTCACTGGGAACCAGTTCTGAGACTCACAAAAAATGGATCTCTTCAGGCTGTAATTCTGCCATGGTCTGACCCCCAGGTGGCAACAGCATCACAAAGCCTCTCACTCACTCCCAAGTGACGGGGAGAGAATCAGGAGAGTAAAAGTGAGAAAACTCATGGGTTGAGATAAAGACAGTTTAAGAGGGAAAGCTAAAGCTATGAATGAGAGCAAAGGAAAACAAGGAGTTCGTTTGTCACTTTCCATGGCCAGGCAAATGTTCAGCCATCCCCTGGAAATCTGGGCTCCATCCAATCTAACCGTAACTTGAAAAGACAAATGGCATCACTCTGAATATCCTGTTCTTCCTCTTTTTTCCCTGTGGTCAGCTGGAGTCAGCTGTCCTGCCTGCGTCCTCTCCCAGCTCCTCCTGCACCCCCAGCCTGTACACTGAGTTAAAGCATGAGCCCTAGTTTGACATTCTACCTTGAAGTACTGCCTGTGAATGGATATTCTTTTTAAGCCCCTGGGTCAGGATTGACCTAAAGGCATTTTATGTGATTACAGTTTCTGAGGAGTATGCCATTTGAAGTAATGGGAAGCAGTGCCTATTTGCTTTAGGAGGGGTAGGTAGATCATATTCTTAATATACTTGCAAGCTTACATGCTCACAACTTCTCAAACCAGTTCTTCTCATATTTAGTGTTGTTAAAGGTAATTTACCTGGGAGAAGTGCAATGCAAAAAATGAGTCATTCCTGGAGCAGGCTTCATTGTTCAAATGTGTCATTTTTTATATGTATTCTGAATACAAAATTAAAAAAAAAGGATGTATTTCATTTTAAATAAAATAAGGTGTAAAAGGTACAAGTTGTTGTATTGGTCACTTTTTCTCTTATTTCAACTTTAAATCAAAGATATGTATTGGCACAAAATCATGATATAAAAGAATTATTTTTGACTATAATTGCATTGCAGTTGGGAACCTGCGAGCCTCAGCTCTCTAACTGGAATTTTTTTGAAAATTATATTTGAGATGTGCTGCACCAGACTGTAAATGGATAGTAGTCTTTATAAGTTTTCATTATATTGGTTTCATTTTCTGTAACATCTGAAGACCCGTCTCCATCACCCTAGAATTCAAGAATTACTCCAGAAGTAATTCTCAGGTTTAAAGATCTGACACATCTTCCACAGCTAATTCACAAGGTACCTCCCTGTAATGTTAGAATGTTCTCCCATTCTCCTGGACATCTAAATGCATACACTATGTAAAGCATTGAAAAAGCCTAGGGATCAGACTGTTGCATCCCAGGTTTGGGTTCACATTATGGGTTTTTCCTTTGTTAGTTCTCCAGTTCTCTGTACCCTCGTGCATCCCCCGAGTTTTTCCCTACTCCTGCGATTTCCGTGCCTGTCTCCCCGTTCTCGCGGTCCCACTCATCCCAAAGTCTCGTGTCCGCCCCTGCCGTGTTCCCATTGGTCGCTGTAGTACACGTCATCACCGCGATGTCTGTACCCATTGGGCGGGAGGGCTCCCTCTCCGCCCTGTCCCTTCCCTATTTGATCCCACTCCTCGGCATGCTCGAGGCCATTTGCGTCCGTGCGAAGCTGGGAGCGGCTGCAGCTTTTCCATCGCAGCTCTCGCAGCCAATAAAGCATCCAGCCGCCACGCGGACGGATTTGGACGAATTCCCTGCCTCTTTGTTTCTTCCCTCGCGCCGACAGCAAAGCGCGGCCAACAGCCCACCCCGGAGCGCGACAGCAAAAGCGCCCGGAAACTGCGGCGAGCCCCGGCCCCGACGAAAAGCTGAGATGCCCAAGCCAGGCATTCGGGAGCTGATCGGGGTAGACAAAAGTAAAGAGTAGCCGCGTCAGACTAACCACTGACTCCTCTGTATTGGCTGGATAATCCCTTCTTTTACAGACCTAAATAGCAAAACAAAGTAAATGCAAGAAATAGTAATAATAATAAAAAAAACAAACAATAAAAATAGGTATAAAATATCATTATTGTTTAAAGAAATGTGCCTAGGAGAATAATCTGCTGATGGCACCAACAAAAGTCCATATCACTTAGCTATTGCAAGGACCATTCAGTAAAAACTAATTAAAGAGGCCCCAAATCGAAGGTTTTATTCTTAACAACTCAGGCAGAGTCTAGAAAGATATTCATTCTGTTATACAAACATAACTGGGTGAAAATCCAATAGCTTTTGATTCTGAAACAAAATCCAGAAGCTGGTGAAAAAACCTAGCAGCAAAACACTCTCACATAATATTTTTTTCTTCAATTTGCACCTAAGTTACCTCAATAAAATTAATGCTTAAGCAATTTTTATCTTTATTACCATAATTTTGAAGATTATGAAATTACTTTGCCAACTAAAGTATGAGCTTTAACTTCAAGATCACCACTATAATGGAATTCAAAAGGACTCCTTACTAGCTGTTGTTTGTTTAACTCATGATCAATCAGATTCTTTAAGATTATTTTAAACAAGACATTTCTGAGAGGAAAGTCTTGAAAAGTAAAGGAGTAGCTCTATAAAGCTCTTTTTTGATATTCATTAAAGCTAATATGAAAACTTGTAACAAAACTTAAAAAATAAGGGCCACAAAAAAGAAAAAAAATAAAAGAGTTTTCAGTTTTGTTGGAAAGAGATAAATGTACTCACTGCAAAACAGACTAATTTTTATTCAATTTTTTTTAACATTTTATGCGGAAGTGGACAAAATTTAGAACAAGTTTGACCAGGTGGATTGGAAGCAAGCACATATCATATATTCTCTGCCTTGCTGGATAGTTTTCACCTCTTGAAATTTAGAAATACCTGTAAAACTCTCAAAGATTAGAATGTTTTTTCTCATATAATCTAATCAACTTTTGTAGAATACTTTTGTAAAAGTGATTTTTAAAGATGAACTGCACTTCTACAAAACTATCAAATTCGGAATGAAAAGTGCTGTCTTTCTCAATGAGCTTACAGTTTTTACCTGAAAAAAATACAGTGATGAACAAACATACAGATAATTACTTCATCTTGGCTGTTGGCTTGTAACTCACTCAGCCTAAACTCAAGCAATGTGCCTGCATCCCTGTCTTTGCTGAGAGAGTCTCATTTATCACTGTGCAAACTATCACATTGTCAGATTCACTTATTTCAAGACTTTCTGCACATAACTCCCAGTTGCACCATTCTAATCTTGGCAGTCTCCCCAAGTCCTTATCCAAAGGCAGGCTCTCTTCCCTCTCTAACTACCTCACCATTTTCTTCACCATTTCCCTCTTAGATTTGAATTCCCAGACTCCCCCTCCCTCATTCCCAGGCACCATCTCTGCTTCCACCCTGATTCCTTATCCTTATCTCTGTTTCTTCTCCTATTCCAGTCTGGCTCTCTTCCCACTGTACTCAAGTCAGACATCTTTCCCTTCCTAATACCCTGGGAAAGAGCAAAGAATTGAAGGTTGAGTTAACAAAATGCAAGAAAGGTTTTAATTTTCTTCTCTGAATTCCTGTTCTCAATCTCCTTCCCACTTACAAAAGGAGGAACTGTAATTGCAAGATAGGAAATGTCTAAGAGCATAATCTATAAATAAAATTTTGAATATTAATAAAAATGACATGAAAAGTAGTCTGAATTCTGTTTTTGTCAACTTACAGATCTTTCAGCTAAATCCACAGAGCAATATTTGAAATGCCCCAAAGTACTCCCAAGATAAGTGAATGATCTACAAGTTCATATGTTTGCATTGCAAAGTGCTTTTAATTTTTTATTTTTATATTATATTTTTAATTTCATTTAGGAGGAGAATTACATGCTTGCATTTGTATGTCAGAAACGAACAGGAAGCAGTGTAGGTACATCTGACATTAGCATAATTCTAGGATAGTTTTGCAGTCGACTTTAAAAGTAAAGAAATTCTTTATGTGCTTGTTCATTTCCTGGACAATATTTTTATTCTCCTTTGCAACTAAATGACTTTGTATAATAAAGTGTGCTTCCAGATACACTTTTTATATACACATGAATAAAACACTGGCATTTTAAGCTTTTTGTTCATGAATGAAAACATACAATGATTCATTTTAGAAAATATATTTGCACGCAGTATCTGTTCAGTAGGGAGACTTTAATAAAATATAATTTATTTCATTATGCCTTAGCAATTTCTACTCTTTCCCGTGTGTGCCACCATGGAAATTTTATTATTCATATTAGCATTTAGACCTTTGTTTTATTCAGTGACTGCATCTGCTAAGAATTTGATGTATTTCCATTAAGCAGCACACCAGTAAAAGAAAATAACTTCTGAGAAGAGAAAAAAAAAAGACAAAAGAAAACCAACAAGAAGCAAAACATATTAGCTCTATAAAAATGAAGGAGAACACATCTAAGAAACCAATTCGGGAATGAAAGCTTGATTAAGGTAAGAATGCCAGTGATTTGCCAGTGATTCCTAACCGTCACATCCCTATATCCTATGTCTGGCACAATCACAATTTTGTCTTCAACCATAAATTTAACTTGATGAGGAGAAAAAGGAATCTTATTAGAACACCCTTGTTTAACTCCACAGAGTTACTGATATATAAAGTGATTTTAACAGCCAGAGAGCATTTGTTTCAGCAAAGGTGTCTGGATCATACGGTGAGGTAAAGAATAAAGTGTGTGGGGTGAGTAAAGGAGCTAAGGGAGCCCAACACTCTTCTCACACACCTTCCAAGCATGCTCTTACCTTACTGATAGCACTAGAATGCAGAACAAGGAGTGGGAGCTGTGTAGCACTACAGTATATTGGCAGCCTCCCATCAGTTGACACATGGAGGAGCAATTCAAAGGAGTGGCTGAACTTCTAAAATTTTGATTGTTTTTTAATTTCAGGCTCCCAAGACACCTACCTTTCTCCTTTTTTACTGCAATTATTTCATTCTTCTTTCATTTCCCTCTTATGTCTCCTCCACATTATATTTCTATTCTGTACAGTTTTGTCGGACAAGTCCCTTTGAGGCATTCTGCCAAGTTAGTGGAAGGGAAGATTCAGCAGCTGTAAGTAGCTGCTGCCTGTCTCAACCAGCACAAGTCCAAGCCAAGCAAATTGCTCTACGGATGCCTTGAAGTGCAGCAAGCCAAAGGAATGGCTTAATTTGCCATATGAGCAACCCTTGCCCAGAAGCCAAGGGTTTATTAATCTTTGCACATCATGCTGCCTATCAGCATATATTACTCATATCTTATCAACTTTGTATTGTTTTGAATGTTTGGGGTTTTTTATCAGCTGTTTTTGTTTTGGTTTTGTTTGGGGGCGACTTTGATTTTTTTTTTTTTTTTTTTTTTTTGCAAGGAACTAAGAGTTATTACTTCTCAGTTCAATGACAGTGTTTTCTGACATCTCAGGAAACACAGAATTCATGATATATGGGTTATTGATGGGTCAATATCTTATGTGAGTTTAACAAACAAGACAATATTGAAATACTGAATTACTATATAAACAGGACCAATATTGCAAACATTTCAGTTCCCTTCCTGTTTAAAATTCTCATTTTGAGTGAAGAGCAATTTCTTGCTTCCTATTCTGCTCTGTGCTGACCACTGATGATTTTGAGGTGCAAATTAAGCATATAACAGAAAAATGAAAAGACAAAACATATGAAAGCAATCAATCTGCTATGCATCCATATGCCTCAGAGATTTTTAATTGCTACTGGGGGGTTTCAGGAAATTTCTAAAAGTAATTGTAGAGATGAATACTCTCCTAAGAATTGAATGGTTGTGTAAGAGCACTAGCAACTATGTAAAAGGACCAAACCTCTCGCATCATGAAAAAAATGTCTGTTAAAAAAAAAAATGTTCTATTTAACTTAAAGATGCATAGGCACAAAAGTAAGCAAGTGAACAAACAAAAATACAAGGATATTTCATCCATCTAGAATGGCAATCCAAGCTAAAAAAAAAAAAAAAAAAGAAAAGAAAAAATTAGAGATACTTACTGCTTTCTTAAATTGTGTCTGGTCGATGTACAAATTTCTGCTCTTTTTTTTTAAACTTTGTCACCAAATATATATTTTCACTTCTGTTTTCACTTCTGGGTTAGTGATTCTTTCTCTTCATTTGCTGGAGGATTTGCAGTAGTCCTTAGAATTTGACATTCCCAGAAAAGGGACTTAAGTATAATAGATAATCAAACCAAATGATTTCTGGTGTTGGTTTGGGTTTATTTTAATAAATGAATAAATGAAACCCAATACAAATCCAGTAAAATAATAATATATTGTTATTGAATTAAATTTAATATTAGGGATTTTTAATGACTTGTACTTTGGGCTTGGACGTATGGGATTCTCAAAGGAAGATGATAGCTTGCATAATTCTTTTTTTTGATCTGCATTAGTTATTTGAGCCTCAGTATTGGCTGTGTCAATCCCTGTGTTAGCAGTTTTTCATTTGTCAGTCCATATTCTACCTGAATTAGGTTTTATCTGCAAAAAAGTTTATTTTATCTGAAAAAGAGTCCAACTTTTATTTTTGCAAATGTGAAAACTGTGCAATTTGGCTTTGGAGAAAATAAATGCAAACTGTAGAGATCTGTATGCAAGTTCCATAATTGTTATTGGCTTTAAATTGCCTTTTGTTCCACAGTAAAGTAAAAGAATAATAAGATAAAAGGTAATGCAGAATTGTGTGCAATGTCTAATAGTTTCAGTCACTTCACTGTTAGATTTTCTTTTTATTTGTTTTATTTTGGCTGCAATCACTGGAATATATTGGCTACAATACTTGCAGATGGAAACTAAGCACAGATGTGCCAACATAGACTCCAGGTTTGTAAGTATACAAATTTTTATTGCGAGTAGAGCAAATAGCTTTCCTTGGATTATCCAAGATGAAGTTGAAAATGTGCCATATATAAAAGATTTCATTTTGGAAACAGTTGAAACTCCATGTACAACTGTACTTTGAATGGGAAATTATTTTTTGATGCTGTTTTGGGCCAAATCTGTTTCCTTTAGTATTGTAGCCACTGCTTTGGTTTTCTTGAGAAGATGTGCATTGCCTACATGAGTTCCCTTGGACACAGCAGCAGCAGACAGAGCAGAAGCATATTTACCTAACTCAAGAACAACAATAACCATTTGAACTCTTGCTAAACATAACTCTGCTGCATCAGGACGCCAGCTGATTTTGTGCATCTTGAAAGCTTTTAGGAATCATCATCAATAATGGTTTTATATTTTACAAGATTAGAATTTTGAATTGATTCTCTCATTCAAATTCATGACCAAAATTAAGTTTTACTTCTGTTTTTGAAAGATTTGTGGCCTGTTTCATACCTTTTTTTCCCAGTGACTTCATAAAAACTTGATTGTAAACGTGATTTGGTCTCAGACTTTCAGCCTTCTGTCTTTTTTGGTGTTTCCAAATAATTTCTTTAAGATTACATAACAGAAAAAACCCTTGAGAAATAACTGTTTTCCAGGAAAAAAATAGACAAAAATAATTAGCATCTGATCAAATATGCAAAAAATTAGGGGGCAAAATATTACACATTACAAGTTATTTCATATCAATCACTTTGGTTTGATTTTCTAGTTTCACAACTTAATACTTGAAACACTATATGTTCCTAACTGACATTTAATGTTTTCTCTTTACTACATTAATATTTAAAGAAGCCTAAAGAGTTCTTGCTTTTAAAATATTCATGACTCTTGCTCTTTTATGTGAAACAAATTTCAAAGGAAGGATCCCTAATTCACTTATTAACCAATTCACATGTCTTCTCACTTGCCTAAGAAATTTTTAGTGGTTTTATCCATTAATCTGAGTCAAAGTGCAAATCTGATAATTGCACCAAAGTAACAACTATTGGGTAGATTTACATTTGGGAGCAAGGCAAACTGTTTTTTCCAGCTTTCTGATTGACTCTAGAATTACATGACTTGGAAAAGCAGGCATATTTTAAGGGGAAAAAATATTGGAAAGAGTTAATGTTTATCTGAAACTTATTTTCTAAGCTTACTTCTACTCTCCAGAAACTTGCTTTGATGCCTTTTTATAACAGGCATAATTCAGAACACTATTCTTATAACAGAAGACAATTCTAGAGGGTTTAGCAGTGAAGGACTCTCAAGAAATGTAAAGGTAAAAACCTCAATGTGTAGCCATACAGCACTTTTTTACTGCTGAGACTGTCCCAGGGAATGGTTGTGTAGCAGAATTCACATGTTCATTCAACAATGATGGGATGGAACGAACCCTGTTTTTTCTGAGCACCAGAAGTGGATGAGGACTCAGAGGCTGCCACATCGCTCCACATGGAGAGCAGGTGACAGCTGCTGGTCCTCTTTGGTCTCTACTGCTCTGGTCAGAATTTACCTTGGCAGCATGAGCATCACAATTTCACGTCTCATTATTAGCAATATGTCCAGACAGGGCTTCCCTTACTCTTGTTTTCATTTGCAAATGTAGCTTGTGAAATGTAGCTCTGTTTTTCAGATGAGAATCACAAGAGACTGATGCCAATCTGCAGAAGATTTTCCTTCAGCAATCTATATTTGAGCCCATGGCAGAGTCTGCAGGCAGTTTTTTGGCAACATCAGATATACTTCTGTGTTTGCCTCTTAATTAACTGCTGATGGACCATCTGGGCAGCTTATTGTTTATGCATGTAATTTTTCTTTGATTCACCTTGGAATCTGTATAAGCAATGCATATTCTTCTATTAAAAGGAAAAAAAAAATAATTGGATAAGTATCCTTTGTGATCAATGTATATTTTGAAGGCTATATTGTACCAAAAATCTGTTAGATTAGCTGATTTACATAATTAAACTTCAAGAGAGGAAGGTGAAACTGGTTAAAATTGATTTTACAATATTTTTATCCATAAAATACCTAAACAATCATTTATCTTATTTCTCAGGGAGAAATCTGCACTACAATATTCCATTAATGTCTATAATTTGTTATTATGGGATTTCAGAAGAAGGTGAAAGCCCAAAAGGTAGTTTTAAAGAGGAAGAAGGGAAAAATTCAGATTGTTTCCCACTACCTAAAAGAGATGGCTGTGCAAAATCTCTGTTGTAACAAATATACAATAGAAGCCATCATAATCTTATTTTCAAAAGTTCAGAATCTAATTAATTAGTCCCTGTTTTGAAGATATTTGAAATAAATGCCTGATTTCAAATAAAGCAAAATGAATTTAACTCCTGTGAGAAAAGAAAAATCTGAAGAGACTACAAATAATAATATGAAAGAAAATAAATAAGACATGTCCACATTTATCTCACTTTTTTTTTCCCTGGATAAACCTATTTTCATATTTTATCGTGTTTGTTTGAGGTTTTTTCTTTTTTTTTTTTTTTTGGTTCTGTTTTGTTTTGTTTTTTTTGCCTTTTTCTTTTTGTTGGTTTGGTTTGGTTTGCTTTTGGTTTTGTTATTTTTGTTTCTATTGGTTGGCGCTTTTATTTAGTTTTGTTTTTTTTCAATTGGCTTGGTTTGTTTGCTTGCCTGTTTCTTCTTCTTGGACTTTTGCTCACTATAGGGCAGAGATTATTCAATAGCCTCAAGGCCTGCCAGTATTGTCTCATATCTTCAGGCAGTTTTTTTGGTAATATTAGCAGTCATTTCAAATCCTTTTTTGGACATATTGAAACCTGAATGCCACTTTTCACTTAGTACATCTAGGAGTATTTAAAAATATTTTCCATTATAGTAAAAACACACTTCCTGGCTTCAGCACTGTAGTATCTGGAAATAGTGAATGGTTTGCACACTTACTGCTGCAATAAAGTAAGTTACTGAGTTAATAGAAAAATCACCTCTTCATTGTCAAGTGCTAAAAAGTAATCATACTGCATATACTACACGATAACTAAAGTGGTCAAGAAGGATGGTAGGATATATATATATATCCTATATATATATATATATATCCTATAGATATATATAAATACATGGTTCAAGAGTTCAAGAGCCATAAACAAGAGTTTAACTTAGGAACAAAAGCTTTAAAGTAAACTTTCCGGGCATGCAACTTCCTATGCTATTTAATTTCTGAATAGTACATTTTAAAAATTCCTTTGCATTGACAGTTTTTTCTTTCTTTTTCTGAAGCAGGCTCATGGAAAATAGGAAAACAGATGGAAATAGATGGAATACAGCAAAAAAACATTCTAAATTATAATTTAGGAACAAAGGTTTTAGTATCATAAACTATGTTTAAATTATATTATTTCTGAAATTACACCAATTCTTGTGCATCTTTCTATTTAAGTTTTCCTAAGTTTCATACAACAGTTCCTAAGTCCAAAATAAAAGTGACAAAGGAGAACATACACTTTCCGAATTTTGCAGAAAGGACAGTTAATTAGAAATATTCTGATGTTCTGATATCTTTGTGACATTTGCAATATATTTTAAATTGGAATTGGTGTCAATTTTTGATGATTTTCCCCTTTCTACATTGATATCTTTGAACTTAATTTGAAATATTTTGAGTATTTTTAGGTTCCAGTGAAGTCAATGCAAATTGCAATGCTGACCATATTTCCTCAAAGGGCTCAAAATCAGAAGGAAAATAAGTGAAATTTAGTTTTACTCTGTAGATAATCTGACAAGATATCTACAGAGTAAAGATGCTCCAGGACTGTGTTCCAGAAGTAACTGGAATTCCCCTCCTCTGACATATCGAGTTGCTATTTGAATTAACTGTGGTAGTAATTTAATTTGGAATAGATAAAGAATATTTAATTTTGTTTCATTTTATTAACCTCATGCCAATTGTAGCATTCTAACTTGCAGTTGCACTTCATTAATAAATAAATGGCTGAACACAGTTTTTGTACTTTGCTGTACTTTCCTATAATCTCTAATCTGTTTTCAGTGATGTCACTGTATTTCACTCTTCTATTCTTGCCTTAAGAGGTCTTACAGTCATTCTGAGCCATTTACCAGTGATCAGCAGTGTACACCTTCTTATCTTCACAATGTCACAAAGCCAGACAGATGAATTTTGAAACTCTTCAGCTTAAATAAGCTTTGCTGCTTTTCCATGCTATTATTTATTATTTGCATTAATACAGGGTCTAGAAACAGGCTAAGACAGCTGGCAGATTTTATAGCTAGTATCCTTCTGGAAAAAATATTCAGCTCACAGCTGGATAAACACATCATGTGATAGTGAACAGCTGGTTCAGGGGTCAGGCACAAAGGGTTGCAATGAATGGGGTGACATCAGACTGAGGACCTGTGACTAGTGGGGTTCCACAGGGCTCCTCAGCTCTGTGCTCTTCAACATCCTCATTAATGACTTGGACACAGGACTGGAAGGGATACTGAGCAAGTTTCCAGGTGATACAAAACTGGGAGGAGCTGTTGATGCCCTTAAAGGCTGGAAGAGCCTGCAGAGAGACCTTGATAAATTACAGGCCTAGGCAATCGCCAGCCCTATGAAGTTCAACAAGGGAAAGTGCTGGGTTCTGCCTCGGGATGGGGCAGCCATGGATGAATAGACGGACTAGGGGAAGGAGAGGCTGGAAAGCAGTGCCATGGAAAGGGACCTGGAGGTCCTGGCTGACAGAAAGCTGAATCTGAGTCAGCAATGCCCTGGCAGCCAGGAGGGACAAGCATGTCCTGGGGGACATCAGGCACAGTAGCACCATCTGGGCAAAAGAGGGGATTGTCCTGCTCTGCTCTGCACTGGGACAGCCTCACCTTGAATATTGTGTGCAGTTTAGGGTGCCACAACATAATAAATATATAAAGCTATGATAGAATGCCCAAAGAAGGGCTACGAAGATGGTGAAGGGCTTTGAGGAGAAGCTGTATGAGGAGGGGCTGACGTCACTTGGTCTTTTAAGCCTGGAGAAGAGGAGACTGAGGGGAGACCTCATTGCAGTCTACAATCTCCTCATAAGAGTAAGAGAAGGGGTGGGCACTGATCTCTTCTCTGTGGTAAACAGTGACAGAACCTACAGAAATGATCTGAAGCTGAGTCAGGGGAGGTTTAGGCTGGATATTAGAAGTTTCTTCATCCAGAGACAGAGTGCTTGGGCTCTGGAACAGCTCCCCAGGGAAGCACTAGACTGACAGAGTTCAAGAAGCATTTGGACAATGCTCTCAGGTACATGGTGTGACTTTTGGGGATGGTGCTGTGCAAAGACAGGCATTGGACTCAATGATCCCTGCAGGTCGTTTTCAACCCAGCTTATTCCATCATTCTGTGATAGCTCACACCTTATCTAATCATACAGGCTGCAACTGAATTAAGAGGAAAAAAAGACAACTCAGTATTTTTAAAACAGAAGTGGTGAATGAGCCATAAAAATGTTATAATTAATGTATATATTATCAATTCTAAACACTATCTGAATCTTTTGAGGATGCAAATTTAGCCTTGGATTCTGAAATTGGATCTTCACAAACAAATTCCATGTAATTGTATTTTGGGAGTTTCCATGAATGAAGTGTCCCCTTCAGAACATTAGTCTATGCCTTTATAAAGATAAGATTTCAAAATCAGGATAGTTCATCAGCAGCTTTCAGAGGCCTGTAAAGCCATTTCATATCCTACTGGAACATGAAAAGCACATATACACACACTCCCACAACTCCAACACCTCTTCCCCAAGCTGAAGAAGAAACAACAAAGCAAGTATATGTTTCTTTTGGTTATTTGAAATTTGTGCCATTTTATTGGAATTTGTTTGCATTTTATTGGAATGCCATGAGAATGCCACTAGACATGAAGCCACAGTATTTAGATCTAAAAAAGTGAAGTAGTATCCGTATTGTAATCATATTTGTATTGTATCATTATTGTTCTCATAAACAGTTCTAAATGTGTCTTCTAGCCCCCATACAGCAGGAACTGAAATCTGTTCCCTCTTCCTTATTCACAGTCATTGAAGAGTTCAGTAGCTGTTGAGCAGAATCCAAAAAGCTTATTTTTTTGGTCTAAGCACTTATTGTTGTGATAAGAACTTTCTCCTTTAATATCCAGGAGGAGGGAGAAGAAAAGAAAATTTCCTGAAAAGCTATTTCATTGGGTACTGCTTCTCTTTACATTTCTTCCAAGGTTGCGAACATTAAGAGCAATAAACTGGTATTGGCAAGTAATTACTCCTTTATGGGTACCATTTCAATTTGATGCATGCTGGTAGACAGGTAATGATTATCCCAGAGACTTCCCTTACAGCTGCATTCATGCTTCTAATCTTTGTTATAAAGCATGCCTAAAGTTTTTATTATATTTTCAATAAAAACGTGAATATAGGGAGACAGGTATTTCCACAGGGTGATATATGTCTGTTCCGTGAAGATACTTACAGGAAAAAAGAAATTTCTGGGGTGACTAGACTCAGAAGTGGCACCTTAATGTTATGTGCATAAATTAGGCAAGAGTAATCAGAGCCTCTGGAAGCAATCTTTAAAAGCAAAACCTGCTTTTTTTTTTTTCCAACTCTTGTGTTGCTAATTCATAAATCAATCTTATTTTCATATTTTTATTCTTTTAATTAAAAAAATGCAAACACCTCTATACACATTAAAAACCAGTTTTAACTGTATCTCTATTGTGTTTTTCTTTCCATGCAGCACTTGTTATTTTGTATCAGTCATCTTTAAAGCATGTGATGATTCAGTATGAGTTGCACTGTTTGAAAAATAGACAGGTAGCAAGAAATAATTCAGAACCATGGTTTTTATTTTGTTTTGATTGGGGTTTTCTGGCATTGAGCTCGCTAAATAAATTTGATGTTGGCCTTAGAAAATTACTGGCTGGTTTTCAGATGTTTTATTTTAATGGAAGGTTAACTCAGTGAAAAATAAAAGGCTCAACTCAGCAGAAAATTCTAGTTGAATGAACAAATTTATTTTCCATGCATACCATATTAGCTTACTATAGACTTTATAAACTAAATTCTTCCAAAAATATAAATGAGCTGGAGGCTATGCAATTCAAATTGAGACAAGGATTTAAACATTTGTCACAACGGTAGATTTAAAACATGCATCTAATTAAGGGCATAATTATAGTCTGATGCACAAAAATTATCACAATAATAAAAGAAGTATAAAAATAGGAGTGTATTATGCATTTGTATGATGTATTTGCACAGCAAATGAGAGGAATTTCAAAATTATGTTGCTAAGAGTTATGAGCATCTTTTTACATAATTCATCAATGTGCAATACCTTCTGTTTTTAAACAGGGAGACAAACACAACATTTAAGTGTGAGGCTTTAAATAGAAGTTTAAGTCATAGTGTAATATTTGATTTCTTAGTAGTCTGTTTGGGTCCTATTGTATGATTATGACGGTTACTCATCAAGTAAAGTAAAGAAATAAATTTTCCTAGTAAGCTGAATTTAATTTGTCTTTTTTTTCTTTTTTTTTTTTTTTTTATTAAGACATCTACAAGGATGTGTTAAACTGTGTATTGTCTGCTTCACTTGGACTAAAATCCAATTACATCCATGTAGAACCAAATATGATTTAATAGGAAAAGTCTCTAGGTTGGAACTTTCTGCATAAGTGAGTACAGGTAACGCCAAGCCAACAGGACGCAGCAGCATGGGCTACTAGCAGTGATGGGAACTAGATGTTTATGTAATACTTTTTCTCACTTGTAAGAAGTGTTTTGTTTTAGGTTTTCTCTTTGATGAATTACAGAAACGTGTGAACAATAATTTCAGTGTAGTATCCTAATCTTCTCATTTTTACATTGGATTTAGCTCCATGCTTGCCCACAGAAAATATTATTTTTTGCTTATTTCCCTTTGCAGAAAAAAGCCTATATGCACAAAAAGACATATTTGAACTGAGAGATTCACAACTCAAAACTAATATATTAATTGTTTTCCATAGACAGAAGTGAAACTAGTTTGTTTTTCTCCAAAAAAAATGTACTCTTATTTCCCACTCCATTCACAATAAATTGTTTAATGCAGAACTTTAAGCTTGAAAAAATTAGAACCTTTATTTAAGATACATAGTACTAGATATCACTGCTGAATTTAGATATATGATTTTAAAAAAATTAAAAAGAATGCATCATATAATCAACCTGCTTGAATTGTGTTCAAATGTTTTGAGCCAATGCTCTTCAGGATCTCTCTGAAGAGCTACATTACTGTGTGAGGAAAATATACAATTGCAAGAAAAATAAGAATAATTAGAATAAAAGATCTTTTTCACTGTAATTGTAAATATTTGAGATATATTCATACCTCTATTGGTCATTATTTTCAAATAAATAGGGTTTAACCTAAACAAAATCCAGAATTTTCATTTGTAAACAAAATCCTATATATCAGTTCTACTTTAGCATAAAAAAGAAATAAAAAATTATAAACCTATCCTGAATCATAGTATGAACATTTCTTTATATATCTTTAGAAAGGAAGAAAAACTAGAATTTATGAGTGATTTAAGTTAGAATTTTTGTAATTTTTAAGCAGATATACTTGATTTCACAAAATCTGAAAAGCAGTCTAAAGAATGACTGATACATGCCTCAGTTTCCTAGAGATACCAATAAATAACAGATTTAGCACAGCACAATTTTTTTTTTGATGGTCATTGCATTGTAGGATATCATTGAAATTTATTTTTAATACCCCACCATGGAAATCTTTTTCCATCACCTACTTAAACCTGGAAATGTCAAAATTTGTGCCATGTTGTATACCCACCTCTAAAAATGCCCATGTTTGTCTAAACAGCTCTAAATGCCCATGTTTGTCTGAACGCTCTAATGGTTAACATGCATCCTCACAGACAGACCAAAAATTAATGTTCTCCTTCTAAAAGCAGTCCAGTTTGGTGGGTATTCTGATAGTATACCTAAGAAGTTGAAGTCTTCAGAGAAGATGGGTAAATCTAGTTTCTTTTAATGTACATCAGTAGAAACATGTAGTACCCTCCCTCCTAAATACAATGGTAACAGAGCACTTGGACTGGATATTGCAAGTCATGAGTAAATATGTTGTGTTATTCTGATTTAATTAAGGAATTGACTCATTTTTCGGTCTATAAGTTGAAGTAATAAGAAGCTTTAATGGTTTATATTCTTAAATCTCGATCTGTTAATCTGCAGATGAGCTATTGTAAACACCACTTGGAAATGTGCTTTCTTAGAAATACAGCTGCAAACAAAGCTAGAAGAAAACATAATTTCTTTCTTAAATTTTTCCATTAAAATATTAATATAAGAAATTACTTTTATTTTTTAAAAGGATGTTTTTTAAGTCCTCCACATCTAAAGATCACTTTAATCACCTTTAAAGGGGGTTTCCTGTGGCATATTTGCAGTATTGACACTTTTCATTCTGGTTTTAAGTTGATCATAGGCTGAAGTTATCTAAGAATTCCCTAAAAATAGAATTAAATTTCATTGCTAAATAATGAAAAAAAATTACTGGCAGGTTATTAATAAAAACCCTGTAATGTTTATGGGCACCTAGAATATTGATAATTTTATATAGGAAGGTATCATGCATATTATATGAGAAGCAAGCAATCAAATATTAAAAATGAATTGAATGATTCAGCATATTAATAATGGATTACTTCACAAGGCCTCTCATCACAAGAATAATTTCTCTACAGGTCAATAGGAAACAGACATTGTTGCCATCGAGAACTGCAGGGTTTTTTCCTAGTCTGGACTTTTGGAATTTAGTTGGAAAACTTCCACTGACATCACAGTTTCAGAACAAGGGTTACATTTTAATTTTTGCCATGCTTTGAGGGCAGAAAATGGCTTCACAAAATGGAATATGTTTCAGGATAGGTTGTGGTGGATCTCTTAAAGAGGAAACCCTCACTTTTATCAGATGCCAAGATAACAAGAATCTCTCTGTGATACAGTTTTCATTTTATCTGATGATCAGATTTATTGTTTTTTAGACAACCTGCTGAGTGGCACAGAAAGTTAAGTAATTGTTTCACATTCAATTTTGTTTCAGAGAAATAGAAATAATTTATCAACTAAAGCAATCTTTTAATGGAGACCTTTGAGAAACCATAGTTTTAATTTTTTTTTAAGTTTTAAATACCAGAGAACATCTGGGTGCTCTCCTCAAATAAAAAGTAGGCCAAAAAAAAAAAAAAGACCAAAAATGTCATGCATCTTCTCCACATTAGTTTCTTTTCAAAAGCAGAAAATAATTGTTTTCTCCAATTTCAAGTCCCAGAAATAACGAAATGTTTACTATAGTAAATTCAAATTTATCCCAAAATTATCCATACCAGAAATAAATTTCTACTCCCTTCTTTTCTCTTCTAATCCTTCCTTACACCAGCAAATTCTCTGTAGACAAGACACAGTATTATTCGGAGATTATTAGGGCAGAAAAGTGAGGAAATGCTAGTGACAATAGAAAATTTAGTAGCACTTATTAGGGAATGTTCAAGTTCTCAGAACCTTTCAAGAGTTACAGACAATATTTTCAGACTGATATCTTAACTGTAGAAGAAACTCCCCTTCATTATATCAACAGCTTTCATTTGAAATATTATTCTATTTCTCACACACACAGTAGGAAATAAAGAAGGGAAAACAGGCTTTCAAAACCAAGTATTAAAACTAAATGTCTGTAGACTTACAGCAGATAACAAACAAGCAAAAAATATTAATGACCTTTGCTATAATTTGCTAAACTACAACACAGCTGGAAACACTGAAGGAGGAACCCATAAACAAACCTTTCAGTAAATACAAATTCTGCTTAGCAGGGAAAGAAAAAGGAATTCTCTGAAAACCCATTAAAACTCACAGTATGAAGTGGCATAAAGAATTAAAAGGGACAACATAATACAGTTGTCTAAAATCAGCATGTTATATGGGAAATTAATAGAAATTACTTAATCTGAATTTTTTTATAATGGGAAATTACTTTCCAAAAGTACTATCACAAAAAAATTATTGTACATAAATATTTTCACCTTAAGGTAAAAATCTCACCATAATGCAGGTTTAGTTGGGGGATTTTTTGAGCTCTCATCTATATTTCACAGAATTGAATCAAATATTTGACTTAATTGGACAAGTTATTGGATGATATATTCAAATTATGATGGTGCCTTAAGAAAATTACAGTTAATTCTGGAAAATATTTGCAGGAAAGGACAAGAAGGTAGGGAATTTAATCCAAAATTGGTGTTGAAATAAGGAAACTTGTGACTACTTTTATTTTTAATGATTTATATTTTATTTTAGACTTAGCTTTTTAAATATTTCCTATCTAATTCTAAATTTTCCAATATGTGTCCTCATATATGTCTAGACAGAACTTAAGGGTAAAAGAACAAAAGTACAACAGTAATCTGTTTCTGCATTTTCTGCCTCTCAATGGATTAATAATGTAACAAAAGTCTTCAAACTTAAATTGTGTTTCTGCAGCTCACCATATGCAGAATACATCTGTCCCACCACAGAGACTAGCATAGAGCTAGTCAAGTAATTTTAAATATCAGAAACATTGTTAATTCTGGGATTAATCTGCTGCCATTATTTATGAAGCAAGGTAACTCTGCAATGCTATCCATCGTGTCCTAGAGCCTTTGGTTATCACTTTCAGGGTACATTACTTAGACCAGACCTGGGCTTCTGCCCAGAGAAGGAACAAAATGTAGCCTGAAAAAGACAGTCCAAAGTTTGAAATTAAGGTGGTTCTTCCAAATTTATTCCCAAGACTTCTTGGGCAGAGCTGTATTTCCATGCAACATGAGCATAGTGAATTCAGTTCCAGGACACACCAGGCTAGCTGCTCAGCATACCTTGTTGTCAGTATGTACATTCACAATATCTTATATTCCAGCATACTTGGACATTCAGAAGCTTGCTGTTACTAACCTGAAAATATATCCAGATATCCTGCAGAAATACCTAAAAGTACTGTTTATCTCTTGAGTATTAGACAACACATTCACTTACCAGCTGAGCTGGTGATAAATAATACTTTAAACATGAAATGCTGAAAATATAATATTAAAATAATGAAAGATGCAAAAGAATTGGTATATAATAGCCAGGGATTTTTCTTGGTTTTTCCAACAATTTTATATTGAGAGAAAAAGAAGAGTTTTCCTAAAATTCTCTCTAAAGCAAGAAATGATAGATGGATGGATAAATGAAATAAAATTTTCCTTTCTGTACCCAGACAGAATTGACCACTGAAGAAATTTTTAGGCTCACTTGGTAAGAATAACAAATATGAAAGCACATTTTCTCACCACACTACTTGTGTTACTGCAATAGTTCAGACCCAGACAAGGCTGGGTTGTAAGACTCCAGATGAGCCTTGATCTCCCCCTTTCAGTGGGTCTCAGTGGAACCAGTCTGTCACTCACTGGAACCATATTGGAATAAGACAGCACAAATCTTAGGAATATAGAACCCAAGGCTTTCTCTCAAACTTCTGTTTTGCAGTGTATTCTGCTCCTGTTTGCCATCGTTCAATCAATTTCTGTTCCAAGCAAGTTTGAATTATTGCTGGCTGAATTGTGAATGATAAATTAAGAATATTTGATTCAAATCAGTGAATCATTCTACATGGACAAGTTGTTTCCATGTTCTGTGAACAGTGTGGATAGAATAAAATTAATTTAATTCCTTTGAGAGACATCAGGATTGAGAAACAATTTAGTGAAAATTCAGGCAAAATACATTTTGTAAATATGCTGTTATAAAATGTGTTCAGCTCTGTAATAGAATCCATACACATCTCATTCTGTGAGGCTCATCTACTTCTTCTCCCCTCAATATGTCAAACTATTTCCATTAGTTCTGCAGAAGACTTTCTTGCTTATTTCATATCAATATATTATTTGTTCATCATGATTGATTCTTCCTCTTAATTTTAATTCCATTATTTTATATTAATAAATACCTTCTTCCTTCCTTTCCTCTGATATTTCACAAAATTAAAGGAGAAGTTTACTCTTTAGAGTATGGTGTTGCATTCCTGGTAATTATTTAACTTCATGTTTCTTCACCCAGTGAAGAAATTTTACCTTGAAAAATTATCCCCCTGTTAAACCAAAAAAACTCAAACCAAGAAAACCAACCACAAGACAAAGAAAAATCCAGGAAAAGCCCATACTCAATTTTTCCCCCCATGTTGCTTTAACTCCTTACATTTTAATTCCACTGAAATTGTTATCCTGAAGTGGTCTTTGTACATCACTTCTTGTAGACAACCCTTCCTATGCTGTCTTTCAATAGCTACAGGTGACTTACCTAGTATCTATTAAGTACCACTCAGTCTACTCAGTTCTTTTGCACTTAGGTAAGTCAGAATGTGTAGATATATGCTTATATGTCTGACTTAAAAAAAAAAAAATCTTAGTCCTGAGAGAAACATAATTTCCATTATGTCTATTTAAAAAAAATGGAATGTAGTGAAGAAAATATTTAGATTAAGGCTGCTTTATGTATCTAACCACATCCACAGAATAAGCACTATAATACATAGAAATTTTATTATCTACTGGTATGAATATTTCTGATAGTTTTTCCTCTTTTCTATCCACCACCACCCCGAGACTTTTAAAACCTGCTTCAATTAGTCATCTTAGTTTGTCATGTTATCAGGGTTTTCTCAAATTTCCTGTTGCAATAACTCCCCACTGTAATAATAAAGGAAATAAAAATTTAAAAGAAATATTTTTATCTTGAAAGTCATGTAAGATAGTACAGAGACTTCTTGTTACTTGTTTAGTTTTAGTGTTAAGAAAGGTAAGGGAACAATTTGCTTTAAATTGTTTTGTTACTTAATAATAAAATGAAGAGGGAAAATTGCTCAAGCCAAATAAGAAATTAAATAATGTAAAAAACATATAAAGGTGGTTTCCTAGTAAAATTCTAAAATTGTATCTTGCTTATAAGTCCTCCTCATGAAAATAAATTGAAAGAGTAAGAGATGACCCTTATAGAGAATCAATAACACAAATAACACCCCCAGCCCTCAATATCCAAAACAGCCTATTAAATAATTGTTGACCCAAAGCATAGATCATGCAGGTGGCAAAGGATGTGAAACAGTACTTGGCTATATATCCAAATGTCAATTCCTCAGAAATATATTTCTGAGGAGGATTAGTTTTATTTTTATGGGGGGTTTTGTGAGGACCCTGGGAGTCATTCCCTGGGTTGGGGAGACAAAGGAGATTTCCCTTAGGGGCTGTTGGGACCCCATTGGCTCCTTCCCTTGTTCCTATGTCCCTTGGCCACTCCCTCCCTCTTCCCCCAGTGGCCCTTGTCTTTGTACTGCCCCACTGCCACAGTCCAGCCCCTACCTCTGGGCACAGAGAAACCTGGACCCCCCGACGAGTGTGCCCTTGGACCCTGAACATCTCACCACGCGGCTGAATTAAACATCTGTGGATGCCATGCAAAGGTCCTTTTTGCTTCCTTACCCTGGACTTTACTAGCAGCAATTCCAGCTGCAACAGGGCTTTCCTAAGTTTTTGAACTCACATAGTATTATTTTCTAGAAGTGTATCTAAGCTAAACTCGACTCATTCCTTGGTCAAATGAGGGGAAAGCCTGAATATTACTTGCTGTATATTGTGATATCCCAATTTAATGCAGTACTTGAGAAGAGTTACAGAGTCTGAGTCAAAGGCTTTGCAAGCTAATAAGGATTCATGAAAGAGGAAAGATTAGAAAGGGAGCTCATGAAGCACCTTGACTCAAGTAGTATGTATTTTTTCTCTGTGGATAACAAAGGAAAAAATGTAATTTTAGCGATATTCCTGTTGTTAATGGTAATGCATACATCTCTTTGGGATTCAACAGAACTGTACTCACTTGCATCAGCTAATAAGAACCTAATTTCTTCCATTGCCACAAGCTTGGTACTTTAGAGTAAATTTATTTGATTTGTGAGTTTCTTGTGCTAAAGCATAAGTATTTAGCTTCAAAAGTGAATTTGTAGAGGGACTGGGGGCATTACTTGTTCCTTTCAGCCCCTCTATTTGCTATCATGTGGATAAATATTCTAGACCTAGAAAGAAATGAATGGTCAGCTAAACTTGTCAAAGACACAATGAAGAGGTTAGGAAGCTGCCTTTTTTTTTTCTTTTTTTTTTTTTTTTTTTTTTTTGAGGGATTTTTTGGGGTGTGGATATTCTAATTGATTCATCTATTTATTTAATTTTAACATATGGATTATTGTTTCCAATCCTGAGATAAAGCAATCTGACTTCAATGGAATTTATATATACTGCTGTATATGTCAATATGTATCTTTATAATACCCTCGTTTACAGGGTATAATTTTGAATGCATACATAATGTTTTATTTTAAAGATGCTTTTCAGTGTGTACCTTTGACTCTCTGTTGTGGTGCTGGTTTGGTCTGGGATAAAGCTAATTTTCTTCACAGTGGCTGGTGTGGAGCTGTGTTTTGGTTTTTTGCTAAACCAAATAATTGATATTTGGTTGATAATTAAAGAGATGTTTTTGTTATTAGTGAACAGGATTTAAACAGAGACAAGGCTTTTTCTGCTTTTCCTATTGCTGTGCTGGCGAGGAAGTTGGGGGTGCAGGGAGGTTGAGAGGAGACACAGCCGGGACAGGTGACCCCAAATGACCAAAGAGAATTTCCAGACCATGCGTCATCGTGCTCAGTTTATAAAGTTGGGGGAAGAAGGAGGAAGGGGGGTCATGTTTGGAGTGATGGTGTTTGTCTTCCCAAGTCACCATTACATGTGATGGGGCCCAGCTCTGCAGGAGATGGCCGAACTTCTGCCTGCCCAAGGGAAACAGAGAATTAATTTCTTGTTTTGTTTTGCTTGCATGTGCAGTTTTTGCTTTCCCTATTAAACTGTCTTTGTCTTATCCCAAGGGTTTTCCATTTTTTACTCTTCTGACTGTCTCCCTGACCCTGCTGGTGGGAGGGCAAACAGCTTTGTGGGGCTTGGTTGCTGGCTGGGGCTAAACAACAACTTAAGCCTTCTAAGAAAAAAAAAGAGTTGTAGAGGCTAAACCAAATGAACTGACTGATTTAATGTACCTGTCTACAGGTACATGGAGCAGATAAGTAATGCTATGGGCACAGAATATCCATTACAGAGAAATGAAGGTTTGTCAAGTAGAGCCATTAAAGGGAGATGAAAAGGGCATTAAAAATTAGATTTTGCCTAGGAATGTGGCTTTGAAATGCAGAACACCCACATTTTATTTCTTTGTCCCTGGTGATAACCTGCTCCAGATGCCATGCAGCAAGTGTCTGGAAGTGGCTGTCATTCATAGGAATTGCTGCAGTTATTTGCTTCAGCTCAGGAGATTAACATCTTCCTCGACTACAAACCTCTTTTGGAAGCCTCTTAATGGAAATAAGGGTGGCAAAGGCTAATCCTAAAACTAGGTTTAAGCTCAGCTCACTTTACCTGTTTGTGGTATAACTTCATCTCTTCCATATGGAGGATATTCTGGTTATCTGAACCTGTCTTCATGAAAAAAGAGAAAGGTATAATTAAAATTGTCTTCTGGAAATCCCTTTGAGCTCCTGGACTAAATTATGCTGAAATGTAAGAATGAAGAATACCTAAACCAGTAGAAAAAGCAAAAGTTGATTAAAAACAACAAAAAAACAGGTTAAAAATATTAACTATGCCAAACTTTCAGTAGGATCTGTCAGGAATCGGAAGGTATTTGCACAAGTGCAAACACTTACAAGTCTGTTGGGCAATATGGGGATAAGAAATACTCAGTGACAGAGGTCACTGAACAGTCATCATCTTTATTAAACAGGGCAACTCAAGCTGGAGATTTTCAGCCAGAGTTCTTTGCATGATCTTTTGAGCATGAACTCTCCTGTGCAGGTAAGAGTGATGTTTTCCAGCAAGTGCTCAGTTAAGAGCTTTTCTCATTTGTGTGAAGAACTGAGAAATTTTGAGTGTTTTTATGCCTGAGCCTGCTCCTGTGCCTTTCTCCTTAGAACATTTCTGTTCAAACTGATATTTCACCTTGCTTTAGAGGACTAATAAAGGAAATGTCCTGGCAGGTTTGCTTGGAAAGGTCTGGCACAACATAAGTAAAAATTTAATTTTTTTTAAATTTTTATTATGGACGAATAAAAAATGACTCAGTGCAAATTGTTGCTTTAACTATCATTGTCTACTTTCTTCTTACAGGTATGCTCTCCTTCAGGCTTCTGCAAATTTTGAATGACCAAAAAATTGTTACATTTAAGATTTAATAAGATTTGTGCTAAAATTTGGAAAAAGAAGATTAGGAGAAATCATCTAATCAATGTCTTCAACTACCTAATTAGTGGTCATAGAAGAGTCAAGTCCAGACTCCTCTAAGTGCACACTAGAAGGAGGAAAGACACAGGACACAAGCTGCAGCAAAGGAATTTCCTTTTAGATGTGTGGAAAAAACTCTACAGTGACTCTGGTCAAGCAGTGGAATAAACTGAATACAGCTTGATGAGAAAGGCTGTCTCTTTAAGGAAATTAAATATTTTTCCAGACAAGACCCTGAGTAACATCACTAAACTCTAAAATATGCTTTCCTTTCAGCAAACACTGCACCAGTGATATCCAGAGGGCCCTAGCAACCCTGATTATTCTCTAATTCTGAAACTAACCAATTGCATCTATTGAAGAGAACTGTTGAACTTTTCAATATGAATAACTGATACACAAACATTATTCAATATTTCCTAATGTAAAATAGGAAATGCCAAGGAAGATGAAAAGGACATACTGAGAATGAGAACGTGAAAAACCCAAGACAAGGTCTGTTATACTGGAAATAAAAACAAACTACACTGTTTAAAGTTAAATTTCATCTTTTCTTTTCTTTTTACTCTCTATCTCCTTGGAAAATAGTATTCTGGAATTATATTAATCAGTTTATCGGTCCAAGTTGTTGAGTTTGTGTTAGAATATACTTTTAAACCTTCATAAGAAATTTTCCCCTAAAAAATCTTCCTTGGGAGATTGATTATTGCAGTAGGCTGTACACATAACCTGCCTGCCTTATTGACTGAACTTCCTGTCTCCTTATATATTTTCCAAAACCAACACTGTGTTTAAGACTTAATTTTTTTTTGCCTCACTGCTCAGAAGGGTGTTGGTCTAGCAAATAGCCATTACAGTGTAGTAGTATCAGATGTTTTCTGCAGACTGCTGCCTCCATCAGACATGTGTTTTAAATAAAAGTTGCCATAGGTCCCACACCATACCTATTTTCTTTTACTTAATTCTGTTGTAATAGTTATTCTATCCAAATTTTATCTCCCAGCAATAAATGTAAAACTTAATTTAAGCTATACCAATTAGATCTGGGTTTGTGATTTTATCGCCTAGTTATACATTTAATAGTTGATTTAAGCTTCACAAATTGCTTTAGATCCTGGGGAAGGAGGGAGTGTGATCCTGATAAATCATACTGAGTTTCAGATGAAGTGCAAATGTGCTTGGTTAGGAGTTGCTGTTACTCAGGCTCCCCATGGTTTTCTTTACACTAGTAATTGAGCAAATTATGGGTCCAGTCCCATAAACCCTCAGCAGATGGAACTTCTGTTTCCAATAGAAGCTCCAGTTGCGAGGGGCTTGCTCCTAATCCTGGGGCCAGCCAAAACTGAAGGGTTGGAAGAAGGGAGGAGAGGCAGCACACAGCAGCTCTGTCCCAGGAGCAGACCAAAGAGGATGACCAGTCTTTCACAGCTTTCCTTTTTTTTTGCCTCTTTTCTCCTTGCCCTGGCAAAGGAGCCGAAGAGAATGGATAATTTTACTTCTCCTTACTCTCTTCATTCTGCTATTTGTTTTGCTCCCCCACCTAATATGTGAATGACCTAGACTTGATCTTACCTCTGCTGGCTCCTCTGTCAGGGGATTAGTAGCATTCCCACTTCTGACTGAAATCACAACAGGGAAATTCCAGGGGTTTGAAGGAAAGCACCTCTTAACAGAGCTGAGTGCCATGCTGAAACAACTCTGAAGAAATCCACTTTGGAAATTAATGTCCAGCAGGCAGGACAAGCAGGACGCTACATGAGATTGTCTGCATAATTTGCTCTGTTCATGCTACCTTATCATCTGCTGAAAAACCTATTTCTTACACCAAGGAATCAATTCAGTTCAAGTACATGAGATATCTTTCAAGACTAGATGATAGTTATCCTTTCCTTCATGTACATTTTGATAGTAACATATCATTTCACAAAGGAATAAACTTGAACACACATAGTACAGAGGATTCCAGCCATTCACAGCTATACCAGTTTGGGATTGTTGTTATGCAGAGGAGTCCTAATAATGCGATTTTAACAGGGATTTTGAAATTGTATGCAAAAAGGAACTTGTAATCCAGCTACCAAAGTGGGATTAAACAGTATTAAGATATTGGTCATATTACGTTGTCATCTCAGATAATTTCATAGTGCAGAGTGAGAGGAAGAACTTGTGTTCTAAGAATGCAGCAGCTCACAGGTACCAGTCATCAACTAAGAGGGCAGGTGTAGGGAAAAGAAAGTTTTTGCAGGGAGGATTCTAAAATGAAAGTCTACAAACCTCACCCCAAGGAAAATTCTGCTGAGAAAGCTTTCCCAGAAGTGGTTCTGTAACATCTAAGGAGTTCTTTATGGATATAATAAGGAAAGACCCCAGAGAGCTAGCTGACAAACACAAGTCTCTATTTAAAAAGAAATGGTGTTTGGAAAGAAAGTCTCATAAAAAACCAAGATATAGATACTGAGCCAATTCAGAAAAAAAAAAGATTTATAAGGGTATAAAAATTACCAGACATTCTCTCTGCTCAGTTTTTATCTGAAACTGAAAATCAAACAACTTAATATCCACCCCTCCCCACCAATAAAATTGAAAAAGAAGGTTCTACAGGCAAATGCAATCAAGAAAACTTCAAGCTGTGTTCTCACTCACAAACTTCAACCTGAATGCTCATTTTTGGATACATATGGCATGTCCCTATTTTTGTATTTCCCAAGTTAAGATGGCCTCAATTTATGTAAAGCAACACATAAAGCATAGTCTTTCTATAGCACACACTGATCTTCAAGTTTAATGATACTGTGCAAGGTAGAGATGGCCGTTCTCATATACTGCAGATGTCTACAAATGTTGGCAACCACTATTTCATAGATAACTGATAGTTAATTGCCTCCTTGTGAAACTTGCAGATGTCAATGAATTTTCTTCAGTGAAATTTATATTTATTATTGTAGTTTCATTGAATGGCATGCTAACCAATACCTTTAAAGTAATACAGGGTTTTAACAACCTGTTAATAATATATTTTAAGAAATAGCACTGTTGGGTATAAACCTTTTCAGCACATACTATAATCTGCTTTCACCTTCTTCCTGCACTGAATCCAAGATACTTTGGAAGACTGCATATATTATCATCTTTGTCCCTCCTTACAGAGTTACTATTCCTCTGGACTTCTTTTTTTTCTCTGAGGCAGTATGACATTGCAAAAATGACCCACTCTGCTGTTACTTAGAAACTTCTTGCAAGTTCTAGCGCCAAATATGTGAACAAAAATGACAGTGTGAGCAGAGATCTGCAGAGCATGGTATACATTCAGCTCATGCAGTTAATTCTGGAACTATTTATCCTTTCTCTCTATAGTTTGCATATGACTGCAAATAAATAGACCAGAATTGCAAGAGTGGTTATGCTAATGTATTTATTTTGCTTTGAAAATATTTCCCCTGAACTTTTCTGGTAAAATGTAGGAGATCGTGGGAGAAGAATCAGTTTTGTCTATTTTGAGATGTGAAGTTTTGTCTCATGTCACAAATAAATGTTAAAACAGATGGCTAATTTGTCACAGGGGTGTACATATTTTTGTATAGACACACACACCCCTTAAGCGCACAAGATTACTAACAAAGTATTTATAATTTTAAATATTAAACCTGTGAATTCCAAGGAAGCTTAGACTTCTTGCAGTAACCAAACCCCCTCAGCTCTCTTTAATTTTGGAAAAGCATGGGATGAAAACACAGGACAGAGATATGTTGGACAAAAATGTATCGGGGCACATCAGCAGTGACTAGTTACAGTTGCTTTTGTGAAGAGTGTATCCAATTTTTTTTTAAAAATACAGAATGTTTTCTTGTTTAATTTAATTATACAAAAGGTCTGTTCTTGAATCCCTAAAACAATAGAATTTTCCCATTACTATTACAAAAATCTATATCAAGCCAAAGGAAATATGCATCTGGATATTTACTGATCTGAGCCCAGTAGAAACTTATAATGTGCAAAATATCACATTATCCTATTTCTGGAAGTGTGCTTACATCCAGTAATAGCATCCCTGAAATAGGTGTAAACTGGGCAGAAAAAAATTACTTCAGAAAGTTAATTTCCTATATTTTTCCTGGAATGTTGAAGACTTAAGAATCCGCTACTAAGCAGATTCATATTTTGGCTGCAATTCTATAAATAGAAACAGAAAATGAAAATTGAATTCACTGGTTTGCTTAGATATTTCTTTCTGTGTGATGCTGAGCAGCCTGAAGTATGGACAGGCCATGGAGGAGATTAGGTACATGACCTACAGATTTTGTAGAAGTAGTCAAGGGAACTAAGCAAATGAGGCAGAGATGAGAAAGGCCAAGGAAGCTAAAAGGTTATGTTGGGATATCAGAGGGACTTAATGAGAGAATCTCTAATAAAAGCAAAATAACTGATAGTTATTTTTAGAATGTGAAAATATTCCTATAGAGCTATTTGGTAAAAAAAAAAAAAACCATAAACATTGTGGAATACATTTAATTATTTCACTTAAGAAGCTATTTAAGAAATTCAGTTATTTTGCTTAATAAAATTGTCCACAACAACCTAAACCAAAGCAGGAAATGCAGCGTCACTGATGTTTGAATTGCTGAAAAAGCTTACTTGTGGCACTTATGGTCTATGACAATTCATGATTTATGAGGTAACTTATAAAATCCCGCATTTCAGTATGAGACCGTATCCTTTACTAGATGATAATGAACTAAATAAGGAAGTAAATTCTGTCATATTAAGTTGAGCTTCCTCTCAAAACGTCTTGTAAAGAAGCAAGGGCCTGATATCATAACAATAATGTATATCCTTGCAAGGGAGTGGAGATAAGAACAAATATCTTGGTTTGGCTCTAAGAAGAGTACAGTAATTTTAGATAAATACAGAAGCTCCTGACTTAATACCTATTTTTATCTCAAGATTTAATTTCTTCCCATTAATTAATTTTCATTTACACACTCAAGGAATTTTTTGAAGCGCCTTTGTACAAGAGCCTATTTCAGAAAATTGGCACCCCATCAAAGCTACCAGCAGCCGTTGCTTTTATAAATATTTGCATGAACAATTAGAATAAAATGATTATTTACCGAGCTGTCCATTTTATTAATATATTCAGCTGATAAGTCAGTTTTGGGGCCCTTATTATTTTTTAAATATTCTGAAATTTCAGAAGAAAACAAATCTAAAAGGTATCTTGATGAATTCTTGAGCATAGATTTTTGTCAATATGGTCCTTTCAGGGACATCAGTTTTTAAAGACAGAACATTTATGTACCTGTATACTGGCATGGAATACATATTATCAAAGAGACCCACATTTAGTGTTTTATTTATTTTTTGTTTTTTTTTTTTTTTTCACTCAGCAAAACAGTCTTCAACAAAGACTCATCCTGAACTAACTTAATTCTCAGATTTCACCCTGCAGACTATGAAGGGTTGAAGAGTCTAGATTTACATGTTTGACTTTTAGCAGAAGTGTACCCTAATTTTCTCTTTTTTGTTTGTCTTCACTTTTTGGTCTTCTTCTAAATGCAGATATGTGACAGATGTTTATCTTTTTCTATTTATACATTCTTAGTAAAAGTTTTTATACTGTCAGTTTCAGAGCCTGAGAGATAGGCAGTGAATCTTGGACAGCTCAGTAATCTGGTTTACTATATATTCAGGGATGTGAAAGATGGAATTTATGACTAAAAATGTTTTCATAAGGCAGCCGTAACCCTATCCCTATAACTATTTTTTCACAATGTAAAAAAAAAAAAATATACATTACTTATACTGTTTTATCAAACAAACCAAATCGAGATAGATCTCTGACCACTTTTATTGACAATGACCATTCCTGAGTATCTTCAGAACTCAGGGGAATATGCATGTTTTTCAGCTGTGGGAGGTGAGTAGACAGAAAATATGAATGTATTCCAAAATCACTAATTTGTGCGAGGTTCATCTTCTCTTACAATTTTAAAGGCTTTAGTTTGCAAAGAAAGCATCTATAACACCCTTTAGCACCTCTCATTTGATGACCCATGATCAAAATTAGAAATACATTAGCAAGGTACAAGTCATTCCAGACAAACTTGGATATTTTGTTTTGATAAAGTGATGAAACCAGTTGATGAGGAGAATGAAGTAGATGTGATATATCTAGCTTTTATTAAAGTATTTGATATAGTGTCAAACGAAATCCTGCTCACAAAATTAATTCAAATTGGCTTGGATATGAACACTGTCACATAGAATGAAAACTTGCTGAAGGACTGCAAACAGTGCACTGATAAATGGCAATATATTCAGCTGAATTTACTGCATGTAAATGAAATTCAGAGATAATACTAAATTCATTTGGGAGGTGTTATGAAAACCTCCAAGGGAAGAGATTAGTAATATGCACATAAAATACCAAAATGTTTCACAGTTCCATAAATTTTAAGATCAGCAGGAACTATAATGATCATCTAGTCTGACCTCCTGCATAACACAGACTACAGAATTTTAACAAGTGATGTCTGTATAACTTCACTATGAGTAAGGCTCTGTATTTGAGAAATGAATCTATTCTCAATTTTAAAACTTTACATTTTAAAGAATTCATCATGACCCTACATTGTTTCAATGGCTAATTATCTTTACCAGTACTAAAAATAATTGTACCTTATGTGATGTCCAGAACAGAGATGTTGCAACTGGATAAGGTTAAGAATATATAACGTGTGGTGTTATCTTTTAGTTAAATGGTATGCTCTGTCTGACCCCTCAAAAATGTCTGGTTTATTCCAAGCCTGTGATCCTCCCCTGCAGTATCCTGTGTCTGTAACCCCATTGGCACAATCTGTTCCATGCCCACTTTGAATCTCCCTGTTCAGTGTGCCGGGGGGACGGTTCTCGCTCTCTTTGCCAGCTGCCTCCCGGGGGTAGGACCCCCAATAAACTCTCATCTAATGAGCACCCTCAAAAGCCATGTGGAGTCTCCTTGCCTTCCTGCTGCTACCAGCAAACTCACAGCCTTGGGGGGCCTCCCCTGGGACATCCCCGGGGGTCCCCTCCCTCCAAAGTACCTCTACAATAACCTACAGTGAGGATATCAAATAGAAAAAAGCCTTGCAAAACACAATATGAAAAAGCCTTTGGGATACTGAATTGTAACTTCAATTGGAATTTGGCTTTCCACTGGCCACAATGCATCATGACAAGACTTTTGAGCTGCAGAGATGAATCATAGACCAAACGTATGATCTCATTTGTGATGTATGGTTTTGTGGCAGTCGCTGAATGAAGATGTAGGTACTTTGGAACTAGCTGTGTCTACATGGCAGTTTTAGATTAGACAGGAGTATACTTTGGAAGTAATAATTGTCTGACCCTCACTCTCTGATTTGCATAGCAGAGCAATATCAGAACACAAAAAGGGGTTACTTTCACATAACTTTGGATGGGAAGATAGATGCAGTCTCAAGAGATTTGAGTCTGCATAACAGTAATTCTGGAGTTATGCTTTAGAACAAATCCAGTGTAAGCGTCAGGTCCTCAACATCAGTGTTTTTGCTGTATGTGTTAATGCCTTTTGTTGTACTCCATCAGCTAATGCAGACATTCTTGTGGAAATATTGACTCGGCCACAGTTCCAAGAAAAATTAAGTTTAGGAATTAAGCAATGATTAATTCACTTGAGTATTATACACATAATTAGCTTTTCAGCTTGTAAAATAAGGGATATTGCCATGTGCAGCTATGTACACCAACAACAGAGCAAGTATTATTTCAAATGATCAGTGATACAAGATCATAAGAATTAAAGTTAAGAATTTGAACATCTATATAAACTTTCTGGCAATGAAGTGTGATTACATTGTTAAAATGATGGCTAAGGAAAGTGTGGCAGCCAAATAATATAAGACACTTAAAGCTCATCTGAACAAGAGACATTTTAGGAAGTAATATTTCAATGTCACGGAAACAGAGTGAATTACTAGTTGGAAGGGTTCTTTCCTTATCTGTGATTTCCTTGAGTACATATGTTCATAATTAAACATTAATCTATTTCAGCAGTGGGTGATAGGAAGCTGTAATGCAGCAACATAAGCCAGCAACCAAGCACCACACAGCCATTCACCCAGTCCCCCAGCAGCAGGATCAGGGAGAGAACTGGAAAGGTAAAAACAAGAAAACTTTTAGGTTGGGATAAAAACAGATTAAAACAGGGAAAGCACAAGCTGCACATGCAAGCAAAGCAAAACAAGGAATTAATCACTGCTTCCTATGGGCAGTCAGCTGTTCAGCCATCTCCAGGAGAGCAGGACCCCATCACATGGAACAATTATTTTGGAAGACAAATGCCATCACTCCAGTTGTGGCCCCCTTTCTCCTTCTTTCCCCCAGTTTATATGCTGAGCACAATGCCACATAGTCTGGAAAATCACTTTGGTCAGTTGGGGTTACCTGTCCTGACTGTGTCTCCTCCATCCTCCCATGTCCCCTCAGCCTCCTTTTCAGGGTATCAGTACAATAAGCAAAAAGGCTCTGTGTAAGCCCTGATCAGGAATAAAAAATCCCTCTATATCATCAACACTATTTCCAGCATAAATCCAAAAGACAGCCCTAATAACAGGTACTTGGAAGGAAACTAACTCTATCTCAGCCAAAATCAATTGAGTAATTCCTTTTGTTTAGAAAATATACGATAAAGTATTTCAGTGCTTAAACTTAGGAAAAAGTAAACATATTTAAATTAATTTTTTACTTCCGTCTTTTTGCTGCTGCTCAGCTATTACTTAAGCTCAGTAAATACCTGGATATGTATTACACCTCATATCTACTAAAATATTTTTGGTGAGATCAGGCAGAAGTTTTCTATGACATGTCTATAAATATATATTATAGGTTCCAATACAAGATAATAGAACATGGCAAATCAATGCAGGCATTTTGAGTCTTTGTCAGTATAAAACATTTTCTTTTAAATTCTCCCCCTTCTTCCCTGGGGCTGACTGGAAGTCATCTATCAAATATTAGTAAAAAGAACAATAAAATCAAGTGAAATACTGAGGAGATGTGGGAGTGGAGTCATACACAGTGCACTACTGAGAGTAGAAGCAAATAAGCCAAAACTGAATTGACAGATAAAAATATACCATTCTTTCTAAAGAGAAAAAAAAAAAAATCTGCTATTTTTCATGATCTGCTAGATCAAATTCAATCAAAAGAAATCTGTGTCAAATTCATTTTACCTCATAAATATCTGGCCAACTTAGGCTTCTTTTTCAGACACCTGAAAGAAATACACATTTTCAAGGCAAGTTCACCTAACATTGAAGCAGAAGTCCAAAATATGAAATGAACTGCTACTTAAAAATGCCTATTTTATTTACAGACTGCAAAAAAATTTGGCTTCTCTAGAGAGATTTGCATTTTGCTGAATGAAGCTTTTCTTTTGTAGCACCTAGATGAATGCAAGAAAAGCAACAAATAAGGAACTCCTTTTATTTTTGATGATGTTCAAGAAGTAAATAACAGAAATATTACAATTCAAAAATCTGTGTTTTGCTATTGCTTCTTGGGTTCAGATTTTATGACAGCTGTGGGAATTCCCACAGCTTTTAGCCAAGAAATTAAGATCAAAGAATGGGAACCCTGGTGACAGGTGACACTTTCTTTAGACAATACTGCTGTTTTCATTTGATCTGATAAGTATTTTTATTCTTGCTGATGCAAGCTACTAGCCTTTAAAATGTTGATAAAGCATGTAAACAAGCATGACCAATTAAGGAAAAATTACCAAAAATACATAATTTTATGCCATGACCTCTAATAGCTCTTTTCATTTTCGATCATAATCAAAAATATTGGTATCAATGTGAAAACTTTTGCTATGTCTGTATTTTAGTAATATTTGAAATACTAATTTATTTTCCTGCATATTTGAAATATCAGTTGTTAGAGTCTGTTACATGCTTGACTTGATCAAATAGTTACTAAAGATAAATATCATCTAAGAACATCTTTAACTAAGATGTTTAATGAACATAAGTTCCAGGTTTTTACTGTGGAGTTTCTTTTGTGAGCAAATATTTTATTTCAATGTGATATTTTAAAGGTGACATTTTATACATGAGGCATCTTCCAGACTCATTTCTGAAATTCACACTTAGAAGTTTCGTAAGCTTCAAGGATTCATCTTAGCTGACATTAATATGAACTGCTACCACTCTTGGTAGAGCGTACTGAAGGTTGTACACTGCTTCTTAAAATGATAAAAAAAAACTTGTGGTGTGCCATCCATTCATTTTCTTATGAGACACTGTTGCAGTATATTTTTCCATCACATTCTTTAAAAAAATTAAATATGTCTTGGTGATACTCTGTTAGCTTCTTCAACCCATGTCTTACATACAAAGTGCTCTTAGTAAGATGTTAGCTGCAGTACTGAGATATCTACCGTTTGGATTTTTTTTTCTTGTTTTATCCAAGAGAAGATATTTTTAGGATTTTAATCCATTTTTACCTTCATGGCTTTGAAACAATACATTTTAGAAAGGGGAATGGGAACAGTCATAATTGAAAATAATTTGTTAAAATACCTCAAGATGTATACATTCATTGAGAAGTAAGCCATATATATCTTATTTTTACCATTCTAATTTGCATATACCTATAAACATACTTTAAGAGTTTTGATGAAGCTGTAGATTTCTTTGTACTGAACATTAAATTTGTGCCTTGCTAATAAACTATTTATTGACTTGTTCACAGTAAAGGTACTAAACCAGAAAGCTACAGTAAGAAAGGAATTTTGTAGTAGTGTCTTTTTTTTTTGTTCCTCAGCTTTGCTGTCTTTCATACTTGTATAATGATGTCAATAATACAATTAGAGATTACTCATTTGAAATATCAACCATTTAATACCTTTCATATTATAAAGACAGTAATCTTTAACAAGAAATTAAGTGGGAATTTTCTGGGAGAAATGTGAGTCTACTAGGTTTGTTTATACATTTTGCTTCTCAAGGAATAAATAAGTTGCTTAGGAGTCATGGATTTTTTCCTCTCAGTTGAGTCCCAGTATAAGCCAGTTTCTATTATGCCACATTTTCCTTTTCTGTGGTTCATATTTGTCGTGACTGCAAATCCAGAAGACCTTGCCTCAAAGGGATGGGTGTCCTAAGGGAAAAATTCAACTTACCATTAATTGACATGTCTAAAATTAGACAAAAGTGTATAAAAAACTTTCTGTACACTTCATAGCTATAAGACAAACCAAAGCATGTCTTGGGCAAGTCCTGCTTTGTTCTCTCCCAGAATTCCTCTGTCATGTCTCTTGGAAAGTCATTCTTGAGTGTGATTCAAATTACAGCAGCTGCTTCCTTTGAAACAATCAGAGACATAAAGTTGTTCAGTGGAGTAAAGACTGTTATCTAAAAAGTTATAAAAGTTCACATAATCCTACTTCTGCTGCTATGCTGCATGCTTTCACATTTGCCTACTCTTCCTTTTGTGCAGCCAAATTTATTAACACAGTAAGGTGTGGTGGAAAGACTCACATAGGCTGCAGGAGTAGAATACAGACAGCAGTCATATTTAAACTCTGGTCTGTGGTTGGGTAATCATAAATGTGCAGCAATTGTGAAAGGATTCATCATGACCCAGACCACAGTGAAGGTGAATTAATCAAAATTAAAATGCTGATGCAAGCACACAGGAGATCAGTGAGACTCAGATGATACGTAGTTGTTAAAAATACAGTAATGTGACCATGACTCTGGCCTTATGCTCCTGTCAGTAAAGTGCCATGACTCTCTTGACAATAAAAAATTATTAGTGTTGTAATTTTAACATTTTGCAACAATCATAGAAGAAAAAGGAAGAAATGAAATCTTATTTTTCTGCATTCTGTACTTGTGGATATTAGGTCCTTATAATAAACTGAATTTCATGTTCAGATTCAAAATGAAGCTGTTTGTGTTTCCTTGGGGAAGACTGATACATATATAATGAAGCAAAAATAATAAGGGTGAGTTTTTCACCAGTGCTCCAAAGACAATTTTTTTTTGGTGTAACATAAATTATGAGTAATTCAATATTTAGAGTATGTGCACTTATTCTGTGCTGCACACAGCTAGAGGAGAGGCAATCCAAAGGCTCCAAATTTTGACAACTTGACTAATTCCCTTAAGACAAGGAGACAAAGGCATTTTTGTGCTTAACTGGGAATTCACATTTCAGGTTCTGACACATGCAAATATTGGTCAGAAGAGCAATAACAACGTGTGGGTGGGATACATTAACTTAGCAAAGCACAAAATAAAATGGCATTTTTAAAATCCTGTTTCTTTTCCTGTGATTAAATGCAGATTGCAATTTTGTGTGAAATAATTCTGTTAGACTACCTATCTAGCTAGGGTCACAGCTATAAACCAAGTAATTATTTTGGGTATAGACTTCAGCTTATTAATTCTTTTCAAAGCCAATGTATCCAGCTATATCTAACAAAATACCACTTTGGGCTGAGTGGGATGATACTGATGTCACATGGGTATAAGAGGGGAATAAATTAGGCAAAGTTGCAATGACCTAGGAGAAGAACCAGCTCTACCAGTATAAAACAAATAAGTGAGATTCATGGGCAAAAGACAGGTAGCAGTCAGGTGCCTGTTTCCACAAGTGGATTTCGTGTATTCCCAGTGTGAAACTATGATGGTGTAAAACACAGAGACTTTGTTATGAGGAAGAACTGGAAAGCAGAGCTTCCATCATGACGATATGTAGTCAAGCTCCTTCATGCTCACTACTTTTTGTAACCCCCATGAATCCTGGATTCCTTCTAGTACAGTGTGACACATATCCCAAAGATGGGTTAACAGATGCTGAATGATGGGTGTGGTGGTGAATGATGATCGCCTTCCATGTCTGTTGATGTCAGTGGGAGGTGAGAATGCTCTGGTACCATAACATTTGAGGACCTAAATGGTTAGATTATAAAAAAAAATAAATAAATCCTACCTGCTCTTTTGCAAAGACACTGTACTCTGAAATTCAGTCTAATATCTTGTATGTGCCCTGCCCTGGGTGTAATTACATTTTCCGTCTGGCCTCATGGACTTAAAATTAATTTAGAAAAATTGTTTGATTCACAGGTTCTGAATGGCAGGTCTTTACCAAAAATAACAAATTTGGAGAATTATATGATGGTGCTAAATTAAATCAGTTTTTTGCAGCTTTAATTGAATTATTTTTATTTTCATTTTCTCTTTAAATTACTAGTATATTTAATATCATTGTAATGAAAAAAAACCCAAAAAATTCCCACTTATTTTTTTCTGTGTTCTTTAGCTCACTTTAATACATCAGCCCAAAGAGAATAATTCTAGTTATTTTAATGAATATTCTGAAAGAAAATTATTTATCTACATGAACCACACACATAGCTAAAACTCCTCTTGTGACAGACTTTGAACTTACATTGTCTTTGTTTTGTTCTTTAGGAACACAAGCACATACACACACACACACACACACACACTCTCTCTCTCTCTCAAATATTTCACACAATAAAAGAAAAGTTGTAATGGAAACAAGGCAGCTCCTTGGAGAGTTGATGATTGTGAGACCTAGTGGATTAAGAATATTCAATTCTCAGTTCTTTAGAGAACTGTTTCTCAACCTAGGAGTGCTGCCTCCCAGAGAGGAGTGCAAGCAAATCCCTTAAAATTTTTTTTTTTTCTTCGTTCCTCTTTGTTTTCAGTTGAAACTCAGCAAAGGCTAAGTCATAAAGGCTCACCATGGGAAGAAAATGAGGAGGTAAGCAAGTTAAAGAGTAAACCAAGGCAATATGACAGACAGAGCTGGCTGTTTTGTGCCTTGCAATTTGTAACATCAAACACTGTTTTGATTTTTTTTCCCTATTACTCTATATTAAAACTCATGGATTGATTGCTGATTTGCTCTACTTAGAAGTTAACTAAACAAGTTTAATAGGTCCTACTGTAAAATCAAATAGATTTGTATCTTTATATTATTTACTATATCAATATATCCATAAAGGTGCATTCATTTTCTCAAATAAATATAACATCAGACAAACACTGAATTAAGCACTCCTATTTCAGCTGATAATTTGTGTTCATATTAAAAATTCCATTTGAACAAATTCCTTCAATTTTCTGCAGCCTATGAGTGAGTTCATGCCTAAAAGAGTAAATTTTAATGCAGCAAAAGATAGCACTATGGAGGTGTTCATAAGTATAGCTTAATAGATTTCTGACTGATACACTGCGATGTGGAATTTTGCTGTACACTGCTGTCCCTCATGGAATAACATGGCTTTCCACACAAACCACACATTGTTTGATCTTGTTCTTGACAACATGCATGCTGGTAACCCAGAAAGATACATTAGAAGAAGAAAAATATAACCTGCGGTAAAAAAAAAGTTGAATAATTAAAAAATATAAAGATATCTTATAAGTAAGGAGTATTCTTTACCATCAATAGTACCCCTGGTGTGAGAATGGCATGTGCTCAGACTGCTGAATGAATGGGTAACCCTAAAAAGACACGTTTGGTGCCAGACATACAGATACTTAAGAAATAAAATAATAATTTATTATTCACAGAAACACCTGAAATTCCATTTATTTACTTAATATGTATGTATTTAACTCCTCTCTGCTTTACACTTCAGTTTGGATTCCTGGCTGAAAATCCTAAATTAAGGACCACATAACCAGTGAAGATTCTTTTCACATTCTGTTTATCACAGCTATACTGTCTGTAACAGGCTTCTTGTTTATCAGAGTAGCTTTGGAAGAACTTGGTTTCAAAGACATTTTCAAAAAAATGCTTGAGATACTTTTTTTGTAAATATTCATTATTTTAATTTCATGTCTTTATCACATTTCCATTAAAGGGGTTGAGATCAGCTACAAATGCAACCCATCCACAGGTGCAAACCTGTGTTGTTGGAAATAAATTTTAAAATCTGAAGATTTCAGTCAAATAAAAGATGTGACTAGCCTTGATTACTGCTTGTGCTGAGCCACTTTCTTTTTTTTCCTGAATAGTCCTTGTATTTATAGTAACTTATTCATAGTTTGTCTATTGAGAAAGCATCTAAAAATAACAAACCTCAGAAATGTTGATTATTTCCTTAACGATTTTATGCATTTATATTCATACACACATTTATTCTGAATTCATGATCTTGGAAACAAAAGTTTCATGACCTCAGGGAGAGAAAAGTTTATTTGTGACACTTCCTCTGATTGTATTTCAGTTGGTGGCAACACTAAGTTATCATTTCACAAGCATTGTTGTAGCCACGTTTGTATCCAAACACTTACACCGGGATATGCTGAACCTTTGATTCCCCTCAGAATTAGTATCCTAAAGATAACAATTAAGGTTGTTTTTTTGTTTTTTTTTTTTTTTTTTTTTAACTAACTGCAATAAGTTGTCCCTGTCTCCTCTTCCTTTTGAAAAAAAAACTTCTCACAGGTGGGGGAAATATGATCAGAAACAAAAAATTGTTTTTTTGGTAGGAAGAAGTATTGTCTCACAAAAAATTGTACAATCTGAAAGATTAATACTCAAGTTTACAGATGGGTAAGGGAGAGGCTAGTGAGTCAACCTAAGAGAAAGTTGTTTGCATATAAGGAGGGAGGGGACAAATAACTGTTTTCCTAAATTGAGACTGGGAAGCTTTTTTTATATAAAAATATCAGAAGAATATGCTGAAACTGGAAGAAATGCAAGGGAAATTAAATTACCATTAAAACCTGCAAGACTTTCCAGCCCTTCCCTGAGCAAAAATCAGCTTCTCAAAGTTTATATACTGAGTGTGACATTCCGTATGGAATATGCCCTTGGCCAGTTCCGGTCATCTGTCCTGTGTATGTTCCTTCCTGGCGTTTTGTGCACCTGTTCACTGTCTGAGCATGGGAAACTGAACAGTCCTTGACTGAAGATAAGCACTACTGAGCAACATCCTTGTGTTTTCAACATAATTCTCAAGCTAAATCCAAAACACAACACTGTACCAGCTCCTAGGAAGAAAATTAACTCTATCTCAGCCAAAACCAGGAGACATCCACTGGAACTTTCCTTGAAGAAAATTAATGCATTTACTGATATTATTCTATGATAGAATGTAGCTATAGAAAACAAAATTCATTCTGTTTTTCATGTGTTTTTAATTCAAAAGGAAAATAATGCTGCTGTTATTTATTAATAAAGCCTCATGGGGAAGAATGTGCAAAGCTGATCATGCATATAAAGACAAGACTTACACCATCTTTTTACAGAAAGTCATGTTAGGAGTATGATCTGGAGAGCAACTATAATGAAAACTTGCCAAGAAATGTGCACTTTAGGCAGAATTGTATAATAAAAATAAATCTTTAGAAAGCAATTTGTTGAACTCTTTGCTGGATCTTGGAGTATTAAGGAGCTTTTTTAATGGATTAAACTTTTGGCTCAGTAATGCACGTCACAATAAAAAGCCTTGCATAGGTATAAATACATGTGTAATCAGCAAACAGAAGAAAACACAGCCTTTCATGAATAACACCATGTACCAATTCAATTTGTGCTTCAAGAAGGATGAAAGAAAGGTACTGTTTAAGCTAAAAGCAAATTTGCCTACAGATTGTAATACCAAGTTGAGATTCAGCTGAACTATTTTGACCATGGCATGAAGCTAAATCGAGGAAGGTTTAAGTTGGGAATCCGGAAAAGGTTTTTCACTCAAATGGTGGCTGGGCTCTGAAACAGGCTCCCCGGGAAAGTGCTCACATCAACAAGCCTGGCAGAGTTAGGAAGTATTTAAAAAACAACCTCAGGCACATGGTGGCACTCTTGGCAATGGTCCTGTGCAGGGCCAGGAGCTGGACTTGATGATCCTTGTAGGTCCCTTCCAACTCAGCATATCCTATGATTCTAAGACTTAAGTACCTCTATAAAATATGTTTTGGTAGACAAGCTTGCTTTTTTTCCCTATTATTTTTAGATATTGTTTTAATGATTTCTCTTTGGCTTCCACCCTTATTGACCTGTTCATATTTTTCTGTGCTCTTCATACTTTTATGAAGAGAATAAATATATCCTCTTTCTTTTTTGTCACTGTATGCCACTTTTTATTTGCACTTCTCTTTCAGGTCCTCTTTTTAATTTTTTTTTCATATTTTTTGCCTGTATTTTATCCACATTTTGTCCGTATTTCCTCACTCTGAAACTGTTTTATCTTCATTATAATTTTTTGCCAGGTTGATAGCTGGTTCAGCTCCTATGATTGCTTTCCCTATACTACAGATCTCATAGAAAGTGAATTGTATTTCAATTGCAAGAATACATGCATTTTCCCGTAGTTTCCACAGCAGGCAAGTACCCAAATTTGTTCTTGCAGAGATGCATGCACTTAGAAATAAGCAAACAAATGTCTATTGGATATATGACAGCTCAATTAACAGACAATTATTCAGATCGTAATTTATTTTTGTTCTAAGAAGAATCAGCGTCACAATGAAATTATACATCACTCTTCAAGTAAACATAGACTGTCTGCCAAATCTGCCTTGCATAAAGATAATGCCTAGAACTTCATCTATCATTTTTCAACTTCCAATGGTTTTAGAATTTACATTGATAATAGCAGCTGGTTTTTGTGAGAGATGTTTCAATTTTATTTTTTTTCACTCTGTTCTTCAAACACTTAAAATGCACTCAAGATTCTTTCTTGCAAAAAACAAGTGACTTTCTGTGACCAGGAACATGCTTCTGCCATAGGCAATATAGGATTCCCAGTGGTTTTGATTTATTTTGCTGGATTTTCAGGTTTTTTGGTTTTTTTTTTTTTTTTTTTTTTTTTTGTGCGGGGGATTGTTGGTTTGGTTTGCTTTGGTTTGGCTTTTTATTTACACAAAATATGAAAATCCTCCTTGACTGGGTGACTTCTCAAGTATTTCCATAAAATTCTCTGACAAATAAATAAAATACACCAACAAACTACATCAGAAATGCAGTGTCTTCTTACAAAAAAATTAGGACTAACAAAAAACCAGATCTTACACGTGATTACCGCTTTGGACACAGATTCACAAAACATGAAGGCTCACCTCCTGCCACACAAAGGTCCCATAAGCGAACAAAAACGGGAAAATAGTATTTAGAGGCTGTTTATAAATGATAGTGCGAATGGCAGAGGGGGTTTGTGCAAACAATGAAGAAAAGAGATTCTGTATCTGAAACTCTATGATCTCCACCTTTTGCCTGTTTGGAAATGTCCTATGAGGAGTAACTGAGGGAGTTGGGGTTGCTTAGCCTGGAGAAAAGGAAGCTCAGGAGTTACCTTATTGCTCTCTACAACCACCTGAAAGGAGGCTGTAGCCAGGTGAGAGTTGGCCTCTTCTCCCAGGCAGCCAGCAACAGGAGAAGAGGAAATGGCCTCCAGCTGAGGTTCAGGATGGACATCAGGAAAACTTTTGCATGGGAAGGCTGTTTGGGCATTGGAACATGCTGCTCTAAGAGGTGGTGAAATTATCATCCCTGGAATTACTCAAGAAATGATTGAACGTGGTGATCAGTCAGAGACTGGACTCAATGATCTTGGAGGTATTTTCCAACCTTAATGATTCCATGATTCTATATCATGTTTTCTGGCACAAATGGACTCTATTGTATTTCAATGTGGTCTTGAAATATGTTTGATAGGAATATAATCTTTAGAGAAAATTTGCTCATAAATGCAAGCACTGATTTCTTTCTGACCTGCAGGAACAGAGCAGGGGATTTATTCAACTACATGCCTTCCTACTTCTAGTATTGTGATAGATTTTTTAACTTCCCAAGACGAAATACGTGCTGAAGTCCACAAATGAATGCATCCTGTCTTGTTTACAGCCCTTAAATGACTAGGAAAATGGTTTATAACACTAAGACTATAATTTTTCTGTTTTATTAGTGGGCATTGTAAGATTTTTGTGACTTTCACCTTAGCTGACAGATTGCAGGCAGTCTCTGAGAATTTTAATGCCTACTTATTTATTTAATTTATTTATATTGCTACTAAAAATAGTTATTTTAAAGACTTATTTGTTTGATCTCGCACTTTTCAGGCTATTCACTGGAATACTTTTATGTTATGTGCCTCTGTGTATATTTAAAACTGAAGATGTGGATAATTTTAAGTGCATAGACAAAATTAATAGTCATAGATTTCCTGTGTCTTAAGAGACAAAGCTTTTTTTTAATGCTATCAGCATTTTTGGGTGCAAACATGAAACAATCAGAAAACACGTGATTCTTAGAAACTGGATGTTGAGCATGCTCGAGGGGAGTCCCTGTATAATGTTAGGGTTAGAGTTATCTCTTCTTAAAATATTATTCTGCAGTGTTGAAAAAAACATTTATTTATTACATTATTCAGCTGAAGAGGTGTAAGAAAATTCCAAATAAAGCTTGGCAGATTGTGAGGAAATAATCTTCTGAGAAGTTACTAACTTATCAAAAGTTCATAAAGATGAATTGTTTTTAACCCCCCACTAACACCATCAAAAGTGGTGAAGTAGCCTCTGGCTGGCAATGAAAAACCTTAATTACCTGAGTGTCTGTGAGCTGCTTTGAGGAAGAACACAGCTTGTTCTAACACACTGTTTTACTTTCCAGTATCCAGCGTAATTCTGTATTATGTGAGTTTATTGAGCAATAGCTCAGGGTCCTGATATAAAATATAATGTCCACAACTATATGATGGTAAAGCTCAGAAATCTTTCTATATGCATTTAAAAATGAAAAGAAATATAATAGTAGAAACTTTTGAAAGGTTCATATAAAAGACAGATTAGTAGGACTTTCACACAGTGTTTTGTCGTTGGAAGATAAGCTGTGGTGGAGGTTAATTTTTCTGTCCATAAAGGTGCAAGCTGAATGTAAATATCTCACAGGAGGACCTACATTTTGCATAGTATTTCAATATATTTTGCTCTTGCAGTGCCATAACCATCAGTCTGCTGTCAGTATGTTTCAAATTATAGGGCATTTCAGCTATATGTTCATAAACTTATAGATCTAAATGCTCTTTTAGGTAGTTTCCAGGGAGGTTATAGGCTCCAAGGTGTTAAGAAAATTTGCAGCTTGGGAGACAACAAAGATAGAAATAGAAGAAATGAAAAGTTGCATGCAAGTGTGAGGCAACCATGGGAATAGAAAAAAATGCAAAATAAGAAAAAACTTATGGAATAGAGAAAGCAGAACCATGTAGACATGCACAAAAAGCAAAAGACTGCTTAGATTAGACAGGAACAGAAAAACATACAATAAGCTGATTGTTCGAATGAAGTGAGAAAAAGGGCAACACAGAAAACAACCTAAAAGGGAGGAGTGTAACAGAAAAATGGCATGAGACTAAGTGGTAAGCAACAGGAGAGAAACAGGTTAAAGGTAAAAAGCTGGAATACCAGAAGAGGACACAGACAAAAATCAAATTTAGAAGTTTTCTGGTAAGCAATCCAAATTTCCAGAGAGGTATTTAATAATTTATCCTCACATTTTCTTAAACATTTTTAAATATCACCTTTGTGTTATTTCATTCATGGTTTTGACTAAAACTTTCTCATATTTAATTGGTAAATGGTTTCTAATGCTAACTATGGCATTTTAATTTCCTCTCAAATAGATCATATTTTGTTCACCCTCCAGCAGGTTATGTTTACCACATCAACACTGAACAAGAAAAGCAAAGCTGTTAAATGTAGAACTCCCAATAACTTCCAACTATTCCTTGAATCCTGATATTTGAATAAGAATTAGAGGGGCGGGGTGGGTGCAGGAGGCAAGGAATATAGGCAAAAGTGTAGTTGATAACAGAGCAAGTCACTTTGCAAGAAATAGAGTGGAGCAGGAGCACTTTAAACAGTCAGGACAAACAAGAAAATGGTTGCGTGACTCTATCGCTAAATATACTGTTATTTAATTGACACAGTCTGTGAAAGCCTTGCCTGAGGATTTTTTGGAAGTGAGTTCTGTTTAATTTATGGTTTTGAAAAAAGAAGATGAAGACTGCTGTTTTGACAGGGCTTTGTGACCCCTTTACAACAGCTGTCCATATAATGCTCAGACACCGCTGAGTTGCTAACTCAAAAATAATGTCCTGAGACCACTTTGTGAGGGCTGAGCTCATTAGCTTGCCACAAAAGGAATCAGTATCGAATGTCTGAAAGCATTTCGCCTTAATCCATTTGCAACTGAGGGCAGAATCTCCTTACCATTGGTTGGAAACTGTAGAGATAAGTATTATTTGCTAAACCTCAGTCCAGTGCATGATAAATCCCCTTGACATCAGCGGGATTCAATTAAATTCATGAAAGTGCCAAGACTCTTTTCTTTACTTGTTTAAGTAACTTACACATCAGTAAGAGAATGATAACTTTAAATCCATTGCAATCAGATATTATTTTTCTTCATACAAAGCAGATGGTCAGAGAGAACACAACGAAAAATCCTGAACTTGTTACTTTTTGGCACCAAGCACTTAGATGGTGGTAAGCTGCCTCAGTTTTTCACTGTATAATGTAAATGCACATGTCTTCTAATTATTCTCCAGCCTAGTGATTAAGGAATTACCTTAAGCTCCTGCAGATGTGAGTTTGAATCTCCTCAGGCTCAAGAGAACACTGAACACTGGCCTCCCACTTTTTTTGTAAGCACACTTTTTACACCATTTACATCCCTCCCTCCATACTCTCTTTCATCCCTTCCCCAGTCTACTTTGTTTCTTATAAATGTCTAGCTTTACAGGAAATCTCCATCTCAAAACTGAAATGTCATCTAAACAAATACTCAGATATTTGGAAAAAAGATGATTTAGAATACACTTTTACTTCTATTTTATAGTTAGCCCTCCTTCCTTGAATCCTCATTTGCCAGCACTTCCTTCTCTAAGTACACCATAATTCTGAATGGAATTAATCTAAGTATCTCTGCATCCCACTTTTAAAGAGATTCATGCTTTTGCCTGAGATGAGTACCCAACTCCCTGCATACAGTCTTTTTGCCACTCAGTCTCCCTTTTTAGTAGCTGTTCTGATTCCGGAGTCAGAAGCCTGATTCTTGCCCTTTCCAATGAATCAGAAACTGTCTTAGCAAAGTAAATTTCACTTCCAGAGACTGACCCCTAACAATTAGGTGGTACAGCTACATTTGAGAGGGTGAAATTCCGTTTGCAAAGCCGTGATTTATGGCTGAAAATATTCAGGATCAGAAATGATACTTCCTGCAAGCATACAAACATTTCCCACAATAAATGTAATTGCATTCAACTACCATACTTGCAGTTTTATGAAATTGGCCAAAATCCAAGTTTCTTTTGAGGTCATATTTATGCTCTATGTGTTGTTTCACTTGATTCTAAATGTTTTTTAGTTAAACTCTGCCTCTTTTATTCTCCAGCACTTACAATATTATCTTTCTCCATTGCCTCTTCAGTCCTGTCCATCTTCAGTATCTCTTACTCTGTGCCTTTATCCTTAGGCTCTTTTCCCTTTTCCCATTCTGTTTTGGTATTGACACTTCAGTCCCCTTCCAGGAATTTATAGCCTTTGGCTACTTTTCTAAGTCTTTGCTCATCTCCCCATGGAGAAAAGGAGTAGGATGGGGCTTAAACTTAATAGCTGGCAGGAAAAGGAGTATAGATATTGCATATCTTCCTTTTAGCTGATGACTAAAAGTCAGAGATATCTGCTGAGAGGTGTGTAGGCAAAAAGAACATCTGCTGAAAAGCTTGACACTAAGCTTCTGAATATATTTTCTTTGCAGACTTCCTAGGGTGTGCAAGGAAACAAGGGAATCAGTTAAGAGGCAAACTTCTGTCTCTCTCACATCATATGGATGGGCAGAGGAAATCTACTGCCAGTTATTAGCGCTTTCTCAGAAGCTCTAGAAAGTTTTAAGAAGGATGATGGCTGATGGGATTAGGCTTCGACTTTGCTTCTTGGAAAACATTTAAATCAGAAAACTCTAAGTAAAAGCAATTAGTCTAAATCTTTCTAAAAAAATATTTAACAGGGTACACGCACCATGTTCATTGAACCTATGTCACCATGTCCTACCACTTCTGCATCACAACACAAAGGTTATCTCTTAACTTGAGCAAAGCTACATCTCCAGTTTTTGTCTGAGAAATGAAGTATTTTTTTTCAGCACTTTATATATTCAAACTGACCCAAAGGCATTACAGTCACAGTTCCTACCTAGGACAATTTTAGTGTTTTCTGGTCAGTATGTCAACTATTATTCACTGAAGTTTTTTGTAAGTTATTCTACAGCTATTGACTCAATTTTTTTGCCACTGTACTTAGCTGAAAATCAGTATTGACCAATTGTAGGAAATCAGAAATAATTTTCTAAAGCAGAAAAAAAACTCTTTCCTTTTAGTAGTTTTTGAACAGCTGAATTTTTTTTGTTTGCTTTCATCTTTTCCTCCATCTCTTTCTCCTTCACTTAAAATATAAATGTCTAGAGTTTTGAATCTCATTATTTTTTTTTATAAGTTTTTCACTTAAATTTATGCCCTTTTTCTGTCACTTTTTTTTTTATACCATCATTTAAATGATCCATATAGTAAGTAGTATGTATATATATAACAATGTATTAGGTTTGCATGGCATCCACCTGCAGCCCGTGGAGGTACATGGTGGAGCAGGGATCCACCTGCAGCCCGTGGAGGTACATGGTGGAGCAGGGATCCAGCTGCAGCCCGTGGAGGTACATGGTGGAGCAGGGATCCACCTGCAGCCCGTGGAGGTACATGGTGGAGCAGGGATCCAGCTGCAGCCCGTGGAGGTACATGGTGGAGCAGGGATCCAGCTGCAGCCCGTGGAGGTACATGGTGGAGCAGGGATCCACCTGCAGCCCGTGTAGGTACATGGTGGAGCAGGGATCCACCTGCAGCCCGTGGAGGTACATGGTGGAGCAGGGATCCACCTGCAGCCCGTGGAGGTACATGGTGGAGCAGGGATCCACCTGCAGCCCGTGGAGGTACATGGTGGAGCAGGGATCCACCTGCAGCCCGTGGAGGTACATGGTGGAGCAGGGATCCACCTGCAGCCCATGGAGGACCCCATGCTGGAGGCCAAAAGAGGCTGTGAGCCATGGGAAACCCACACTGGTGCAGGTTCCTGGCAGGCCCTATGGACTATGGAGAAAGAAGCCCACGTTAGAGCAGGTTTGCTGGCAGGACTTGTGACCCTCCAGGAGACCCACACAGGAGCAGTTCTTCCTGAAGGATTGCACCCTGTGGAAAGCGTCCATACTGGAGTAGTTTGAGAAGTGCATCCCATGAGAAGGATGTTGGGGAAGTTTAAGTGGACAGTGATTACACATTACTGACATCCTGTAGAAGCAACATTTCTCAGCTCCCCTGGCCACAGGCTCATTGGGATCATATGATGGAAACACTATCCGTTTGCTCAGCCCACAGCATTCCAGGATTAGACAAGAGGAACTCCAAATGCAAACAGGGAAAAAACCCCACTTAACTAGCTCAGAGGGAATGTGATGGATGAAAGGTAACTATCTATACTGCACAAAGGGACCATGCTTGAGAATGAAGTTGGGTTATTCTGAGATTTTAGGCAAGATAAGCAGTTGAGGGAATTGTATTTGTAGCTATTGTGGTATCAAGTATGCTGGTGGATGCAGGTATTTCAGTGAGAAGACACAACATTGTGAAAAACAGTAAGGTGATAGTGGAAGAGAATTTTGTGCATTAAAACTTCATCAACCTGCTTTGTAATCAAAATTTGCCTCATATGGACTTCAAAGGGTTTGACTAAGTCTGATAAATTGTTATCAAAACTAAAGCAGAAAAAAACTATAAAAAATGAAAATAGGGAAACTAAAAAATTGCAAATCGGATTAAATTTTTTTCTTGATTTAGAAAGATGCTTAGCTTGAAGAGATAGAGAAAAACATATTAAAAAGGATTTACAAATAATTAAAAACAGTAATTACATTTTCCATGTGTAAGAGCAGTAGGCTATAAATATTAGGAGACTATTAAAATCAGAAATATATTTCTAGTCCTGGCTGTGTCTCACATGGTGCCTCACATGGCGATTTCTGCTAGGATTACAGGAGTGCAAAGGGCTGAATCCAGCCACGGTTTTGTTCCACTGTTTGCAGAACTCTGACATCAACCTGGACTCCTCAGCCACATCAATCTAGAAACCTGAGTGACGTGATTAGGAGATGATGCCAGTGTAGCATCCAGCGACGATGCCAGTTTGTTGCATACACCTTCAGGCCTTTTTGGAGTGCCCTCAATACAGCTCCAAGTGATGAAAACTGTAAATAGTTATCCAGAGTGGCATTAAGTTATTAGTCCAGTGATGTGTCTCCTTTCACAACACCAGTTATTTAACACATATCACATCTTGCCATTATTTTCTGACAATTTTCTCATAATATCAACATATTACAGAGAAGGTAGAACAATATATGCTGTTTTCCTGTCTGTCAACACTGTGGAAATTTAATGAGAAGTTAACAAAGACCTGTGGATGTAAAAGGGTAGTAACTCAATGTATCAATAGAACATCTTGTCACATCATGGCCTTAAAGTCAAGTAGCTTAGTAGACTCAAATATAACTGAATTTGTGTAAGAAGAGTAAGGGTATAAGATTTATACTTATTCCAAAGTTTCCAAAAGGGAAGCCTGACATCACATTCCATGGTGAGTTGTCATTTTAATTAGTAAAAACTTCATTTGGACCTGTGAAGAGGAGAAGGATATTAGGATGCATGATCTATTATGGAATTTTTTTCATTTTCTCCTATGTTAGTACTGAAGAAGTTGAAGTTTGCAATAAAATGGACTGTGCATTGAAATCAAATGTGGAGATTTATTCCATCAGTGGGAATATACATGGCAGCAATATTCTTGCTGTAGGGAAGGAAGTAGGAAAAAATTGCATTAGGCTTTGCCACAGCAATATTTATTATTTTTAAGAACAAGAATTGTGAGCATTCAGACTTTTACTACCTGAGTTATATTTAGGATAGTTCTATATTTTAATTGTAAACTGTTATAAATGTGCTATCTCTAAAATGCTTTGGCATTTTGTTCAATTTACAGTGCTGAGCTGTCTTTAATCTTCTTTTTACTGTGCAAGACTATTTTCTTTGGCAGCTTCTGGCAATAAAGACAACAAGAACCCACTCAACCCAGTAACAAACATAGAGTAATTAAAGGTTTTTTAGGGATGCATGCAATTAATTTTCTTCAAAGACTTGCTCAAACTAGTTTTGCAGGTCATGAAAAGAAGAATGACCAAGCAGAAAGTGATTCTAGGCCCAGCAGGAATAAAACATGTCCTAAAATCTGATAGTATGCTCTAAACTGAAAAATCCCTAGTTTTGAAGCCCAGGACAACTGTGAGCAGTGATAACAGTTGTCAGTATTTTTAAACACGTGGAAACAGTTATTTGCTAGGCACATTTAAAAGGAGGTGAATAAATGGAAAACTTTTGGAAAAGGAAGAGTAAATTCCCTCCATCTAAAGCTATGGTAAGTTGCCATTAGTTTTGCTTTTCCCTAAGGCACTGAAAATTAAATAGAAAAAGAAGTCTGTGGAATTTCTGTTTGTGCTAAACAGATAGGTTAAATGTGATTTTGAATACAGTGATTCTAGTGTGCAGTCATAAGCACTATCTGCACATCAATTTATCCTATTGATTACATTAAAATAATAAATTATTTCACATTTTGGATGGCCTGGGGCATCTGTAATACTGATTAAAATTAAGTTCTAGTTCATTAACGATCTCTAAAATGAAACAAAGTGACATGACAGGCATAGCTGTCTGAGATTAATCAGAAAGTATTCTTCAAACTATGAACTACTTTTCATCAATAGTTCTGCGGGAATATGTATTTAACCCAATTTACTAAAAACATTTTGTTATGTTCAGCTCACCAACCTAAATTTTTTACATCTTCCTTTACATATTTGGGAGCCATTCCTTACATGAAATTCCAAAATGAAAGTCATTAAGCACACCAAACAACAGAATGTGTGCCTGGGTGCCGGCAATAATGACCAAACATTAACCCCTTTTCTATGTGTATTACCAAAGGGACAACAATATGAAAAGGAAAGATCTATTCAGTGCTGGTCTATTTTCTCTGTCTTTTAGCAAAGACCGGTGCAACTATTGGCAGATTCTGTAGCAGAACTGCAGCTGGACACTACTAACAGAATGGGAAATTTTGTTTACTAGTCAAAATCTTTGCTGTAAGTATTCTGATGAACACTGTAGTAACACACTTTTGGCAAGGGGAAAAAAATAAAGTAAAAAGAAATCAGAATGTTTAAAAAAAACGAGGGTCTATGCTTTTGTTAAAGAAAGGACTCTCCACATCATCATTGTTTCATAGTCCTAGTCTAGTCCATTGCACCAAATGAACATGACAGATGAAATAATATCTTTGTACCTTTTCAATTATTCCATAAGACCCCATAGTCTGAGGGCAGGGTATGTTATCTTTCAATACCTCATATGAAGATCATATTTCTAAAATTTTAACATGTCCATTCTCCTAAGGATGCAATAAGCAATGACATTTTTTCATTGCTGTGTGTCTTTGAAAAATATCATCATCACTACCTACTTCTCAGGAATTTTCTTTTTAAAATATGGAAACACTAGGAGCTTTACTTTTTTAACTGCTTCCCGTAGTCCCTGAAACAATGCATGTGACATATCCACTCAGGTCAAGCCTGTTCTCTAATCACAAAACAAATGTCAACAGTTAAAAATAATCCTTCAGGTTATAACTGTGAGCTAGCTGTATTTTAATATGTTATTCCAACCATAAATTGCTTAATGCACAAACGATTTATATATTTTCAAACAAACTTCTGGGTATATCAAAATCAAAAGTGGATACTGTTGTTTAATATTCAGAAACTTATTCCTTCAATATCATTGATAAACCCTGCTGGTAAAAAAACCAACACAAAAATATAGGCTTCTCCTCCATCTTAACCACAGATGGTGTCTGTGGTTAAGAGAGATATACCAGTGGTAGACAATGAAAATTTAATTATATACTGCTTCAGGTATGATTAACATTTTCCAATGTGAAATTCATAATATATGTGCACAGGTTTCAAGGGAGAGTAAAGAAACTCTAAAATTTAATACTGCATTTCAAGGCATAGACAAAGTTAGGAACTCACTGCATAAAATTCAGACACATAGAAACTTTGCTATCATATGGTTTTCAGAAACTAATATATGGGAACACTTTCTGGGAAGTGCCTTTCCTCAGAATAAAGGAAGCATGGTTGAACTCAGTGTTTATAGTGACATTTGCAAGAAAGAATGGAGGTGAGTAATTACATGACACACATGGTGTGTCCTAAGTTATGGATAGTTTTTAAAATTGGAAATTTTAAAAACTTAACGTACTTTATTATCTGTAGATAAAAATTTACAAAAAACTTAAAAAAAAACAACAAACATAAATGCAAAATACCACTCCATGAGTTTTATTGGTATTTTTCACTTTCTATGTAAGTCTTCAGTTTCTTTTTCTTACAAACATGCTGAACATTGTAATGTATTACTTCATAAAAATAAGTATAGAATACCTTCAGTATCTGGATTTCTTGAAATACAGAATTATTTTCTAAAGCTTTTCTGTTGTGAATTATGTTAACACATTGAAGGAGTCTGAGTGCTGCTGCAATAAATAAAAGAGCCAGAGAATAACCACAAGCTTGAAATCCTTTCCTCACACCAGTTAGCTGTTCCCTTGCTCCATGACTGATTTGGATTGCTAACAGCATGCTCTCCAAGAAAATATCTGGGCATTGATTGGTTCACTTCAGATCTGTTCACAATGGGATAAAAGCAAAAAGGTTTTCTTCCCCTTTTCCAAGTCCGCCAGCACTTATCCCAGCAATCTCTGCATCTCCAGAATCCTCCTTATATCCTGCTGCTAGACCCTTGTTTCATCCATTATAAAACAATGATCTGTAATACAACCTCCACATTATGTTACATTTCTTGAACTGAAAAAAACCTGCACCAAATAACAGTAAGGATTCAGGAATACTATATGAGAGTCAGAGCAGCTGCAGTCCAAATGGTTTATAGCATGGATGAAAAAAGTCTGATCCAAGAGAGCTTACTCCTGAGCACTGTGAACAAACCTTTCCATGCTGTGTGGCCCAAAGGATGTGATTATCTAAAAATCCACAAAGCCAGATAACTCAGTCATACATAGTGAATATTATTCTCAAAATGTTTTCCAGTAAGAACCAAATAAATGATAGGTTTTTAAAAACACACTGGTAATGGCTGAAGTAAAACATGAAAAATTAGTTACTCAGTATGGTAGGATAGCGTTAAGCCTCATTGCTGGCTTCAGTTTCTTTTGGACCCCTGTCTGTGCAGCAAAGCCAGAAAGGCTGTTATAATCTACTCACTGTTACCAAAATTACCAGTCTTTGCTAAAGTAACAATAGCAACACAATAATAACTCTTATTGCAGAGATACCAGAAAGACATTAGGGAATAGATTCATTGTCAGCATCTGCCATTTGTAATTTATCACACATTTATAAGAGAAGATTATTGAACTTCAATTAAAAGAATAATGTTAAGCAAATCATATAGCATAATGTGCTCTTTTGAGCTTTGTTTTTATTATTTATTTTAAACTTGTCTATATGTATCACAGCACCATATTTGAAGTGGACTCCTGGACAGCAATCCTATCATTCTTGTTTTGAATAAATTATAGGCTCTTTTCCCTTTAAGCTAGAGTTTGATATTTAAGAGCTACACCTGGTATGTTTACACAGCACTTAGCAGAAGTACAACAACATGTATTATTTTTTCTAATATTGTTTGTTTAGGAAACAGTCCACAAGAAGGCATGACATCATAACTTATATCCTGAGCCATGAAATCCCCCACAAACCCCTGGATTCTGTGATTTCACCAATCATTCTATGTCAAAATATTATTATTTATTTATAATGATAATTCCAAGCCAGGGTTCAGGTCATTTGTCTGCCCAAGACCATGGTTTCAGTGACCATGTCTATTGGATTATCTTTGAATGCAGACAATAGAACTTCAGTGGTGCATTATTTGTTCCAACGCATAGACTGGTTGGAAAATGTGGAACATCCTACTGTTGACAATGGGATCCATCACCTACAGAAAGTTCTGACATTTGATAAAGACTTCATAGTCTATAGAAAAGGTCCCCATGTTAGATTGAAACAATTTTCTTTTGTCAGTTTTTAAAAGACACTTTCTACTTACTGTAGAACTTAATTTATTTTAGGGGACCAGTGCTCTAGGCACATGAAATAAGAAAAATGTTAGATATCTAGATGAAGTAGACTAGGCCCTAACTCTTTCTTAAGAAAGGAGCTTTGGAAAATAATTGATCCAAATAATGGATTAATAGCTACATATATTTATTAATCCACCGAGGGAGTTTTGTTTTTCTATTTAAGTTGCTTTTCAGAAGACAACAGTTCTATATTGCATATATACATGTAGAATTCCCACATCACTGTCATTTTAAACAGTAAACTAACAATGCAAATTAAATCTTGGTAGTGAGAAGAACATCACAATAAAAAAATTAAAATAAAGAAAATGCTTTTAAATTTATGCTTTGAAAAATGGTAAAAGCAAGTTTCATTGCATTTTCTGTCTATTGGGAGATCTGAATATATTTTTTCCAAAACTGTCAGCTATTAGATTTTATTATTCAGACTACAATTTATTCTTTATTTGTCCTAAAGGGGCATATTCACATAGTTTGCACAAATGAATCTAATATACATATATAAAAGGAAATAAATAATGACTTATTCTAAGGTTGTGACTGTCACTGTTTGCTGCTCTTCCAAAACAGTAGACAATATATGCTATTTGTGCTTTTTGTTTTGTTAATAGCTAATGGTTTGTGAGATTTACAGCACACTTCCCAATTCCACATCTCTACAGTCTGATGCTTGCAAGGTGCACTTCATGGTTATGGCTGCTAAAGAAGTAATGGGCTAAATATTTCTCTGCAAGGCCCTCAGATGTGTTTTCATCATGGTGTTGAGGTGTAGTGATCTCCAAGGAGTACTCTGACCAATAGAAAGATTAAGGGAAAGAATAGGACAAGTATGGTCTACAAAATAAAATAATAATGCCTCAACATCAGGTAAAATATCAGCTGCTTTGATGTTTATTGTGTTTATTTACTAATTAAAGCATATTACCAAATGTTATGCTTTTCTAGGTAGAATGGCTTAAAAGGTGAGAGGAAACTTGAATATTCATATTTTCCTGGCTGTTACGAACACATTTGCTGTACCTTTCTGAATGGAGGAATGAATGGCATATTCTCTATCACAGCACACGTGTATGATTCTTTGGTGAAAGCATCAAGGCATGGGATGGGGCAGAAGCCTCAGCACACACAGTGACAGACTGCAGCCAAAGTAGAAAACTGATTCTTGAAAACAGCAAGTAGCATGTAGACAACAAGTCATCTAAAGTGAGAGAAATAAAGAAGCTTTCCTACAGACAGAGACAGAATTAGGCAGAGCTTGTTACAATTCTGGAAGCCATAAGAAATTCCAAGACTAATACATTTTCAGACCTTAGTTTCAATCTTTCTCATATTGCTTATTCTGAACAGTTTTCTACTTTTGTTCTAATAAAGTATGAAAGGTGTGTTTCTTGTTCCTATTTTTTTGTTTGTTTGTTTTGTTTTTCTTTGTTTTATTTTTCTTTGCAGTAGTAGTTGGTTGGGAATTTTTTTCTTTTGTTTTTGTATGTGTAAAATTAAAACTAATTTAATTTCTAGCAAAATGGAATAACAGAAAAATGACAAAACAAAGCATGTTCTTAAGACAATGCTTCCTTATCAAGGCATTAATTGTTGGTCATAGAAATTTCTTCTGCACTGTAGTTATTGTTTTTTATATTGGGAATTGTCTCCAGTTAATCCTGTGCCATCCTGAGGGCTCTTAACAACTGAATTCCTTACTCACTGACTTCTACTTTTACATTGAGATCATTAAACATCTCCAGCATGCAAATTAAACTTTCAAATGGTTTCTTCTAAGTAAGTGCATTTTCTCTTTAGCTTTCAGTGGAAGATACTGTGGTGTCTTAATTCAGACAAAACTAACATGATACATGGAGAATTCCTTGTATTATATGCCCCTTATTATAGTTTTAGAATACTTCTGATGTCTTGACCAAGTTGTATAGTACAAATGCTGCAAGATGGGTTTATTTTTCAACAATTTTCATAAAATTTTGGCCTGAAATTCATACTTGTGTTCTGATTTTTGGTTAGTCTTTCTTACCAATACATTATCTTTCTAGTTTATACAATTGTTTGGCAATCCTATATCAAAGGAAGCATTAACTACAGAAACATCTCAAGATCTCCATAACTGACATCTTATCACGACTTATCACTGACTCAAATATGGTACATCAGTAGATAAAATGCAGTAGGTAATGAAGTGATTGGAATAACGACATACCATGTGCTATTAGGTCAAGGAGATCAACCACACTCATTAAGTCTTCTAAAGAGCACAGAAAAAAAATGGTAATACAAAACTGACTCTGCTCTAAAAAGAAAACTTAGCTATTTTGAGCATTCCAGGTGTTGAAGAAAAATGTCTTGGATATGAGGAGACAAGAGCTGTTAACAGCAGGAATTTGGACTCAAACGAAGCTATCATTGAGGTCATGGAGTGGGGTGAAAGAAGGGGAGACATTGAGAGGGGAAGATGGGATTAGAATTTGAGTCTTTCCCAGTGTGCTAAATGCCTACCTTTAGAGGCTTCTCCTTTTGCCCTCATTGACTGGAGACAGAGCCCAGGCATCTTGCTTAAACTTGAAGCCTGAAGTTTAAACAGTTTATTTTAGGTGAGCTACTAAAGAAATGCAGCTATTTCTACCACTGTGGAATGGCTGATACATAAACAGCTCCACTCTGCAGAGAGTAAACAAATATTTGTAAATGTTCACAAATGTGATGCCAACAGTGAAACTACTCCAGACCACAGGAATGTTGAAGGCATCTTTATCCTCCCTCTTTCTGAAACACTGAGAAACCTCATTACATGTTATGTGATCTCTTCTTCAAAGCTTTGGGCCTCACCCCTTTTCTTCAAAATGGAAACAAAACACTTATTAAATATTTAAGACAGCTGAAAATTCTGGGTCTGTAATTTCTACAACTTTTTTTTTTAACTATGTTAACAAATGGATAGTGTTGTTATGCGATGGAGGGAAAACCCTTGAAAAAATGAATTTTAAAAAAAGAAAAATGGGAGCTTAAATAGAAGACATTTTAGTCTTGTTTAGTTATGCAGTTATTTCAGTTATATCAAAGAGAAAAAAGTGGTAGTTGAAAGGGACTAATTGCAAAATATGCAATGCATTTATGTCATGCCATTTACATAGATATAGATCATTAACATTTCTCTCCTTTGTTCTGCTTACATTCAAAGTATTTTCTATTCTAACTACTCAGGCAGCTATGGGCCATAATTGTAATGTGTCTATTTTTGGTTTTTAATGAAATTTTTATTATAAAAATGGCTACTAGGATATTTCTTTCCTGCAAGTTGCACATTTTGAGACTATCTGTTTGAAAACATTTCACACAGGAAGAATTTATCAATGTCTGATTTCAGCTCCATCAATCCTCTGTTATTTAGTAAGAAGAGGTAATACAGAATTTTAACTTCAGCATTTATATCAATCAAATTGTGTGTTCTGATAAAGAAGAACTCTCTTAACAAAGACTTCAAGATTGCTGCATGGAATGGTGATTTCTGTCCCTCACAGAGTAAGATAAATTTGACCATGAGCAAAACTTTAGGTATTCTACTGTTTTTCACTGAAGTATATTCCCAAATAGAATTTAAAAAAAACCAAACCAAACAAAAAAAAACCCCATAAAAAATAACAACAACAACAAAAACCAAACAAAAAACCCCAAAAGAAAAACCAGAAAAAGCACCAAAACAAAACCTCAGGCACAGTCCTAAATGTATGTCTTGGTTCAATTAAATAATTTCCAACATTTCAGACACAGAAATGGACATGAGGCACTGATATTGATTACATTGTAAACCTCACCTGGATCCCCTTGCATTTTCAAATCCAGTAACATTGGAAAAATTCCTGCTGTGTAATAATTACAATTGAGTGTTACATTCATAATGTAGGAATGTAATCTAATGTGATTTTTCCTTTATTATTTATTAGAGAAGAAAATTTTGACCTTCTATAACAATCAAATTTTTTCTAGGATTTTTTTTAAGAAATAACAACAACAATAAAAACATAGAGAAAGGTACAAAGTAATGTTGTAAAGAAAGATTTGTTTTAAAAACAAGTGGTAATTTATTTTCTATACATTTATGCCCTGTTCACTCAAATAATATGTTTTCATGTACTGTTTGGATATTCATTGAACTTTACATCATATAAGTGAGCCTCTCTCGTGACCAGAGAGAAACAGGTAATGTTGCAGACCTCCAGAGGAATATGCTATCTAGCAGAATTTAGATCTCTAGTACTGAATGGAATTCCTAATTGACCTGTCTCTGACTGACTGACTTGGCATTTATATTATGAGAGCAGTTTCACCAAATAATGAAAAACTAGGTTCATTTAAATAATTTCACTTGACAATAATTTTCTGAAAATTAAAAGGAAAACAAAAGATGAGATAAAAGGAAAACAAAAGATGAAATAAAAGGAAACAAAAGATGAGATAGCCTCACATTAGAAATGTACCTCACAATTTTTATTTTTTAAATGAAAAAAGTGTTATTAATTTTATTTTTAAACTAAGAACAGAGAAATTAATTGATATACACATAGTGCCACAAGAAATCGCACAATCTTGAGGTGTTTTCAGGGCTGTAGCCTACATGACATTTTCTATTACTTCAGTTAGGTAGTTCTACTTGTCTTACTGCTGTCTGAAATCTATTTGGATCTTCTGCCTGTTTATTTTAGAACTAATTAGGAATTTTCTTCTTCCAACGTGTTTATTTCAGTAGCAATCAATTTTAATGTTGATGCAAAAACATATTTTAGGATAGGCTGTGCTAAGCAGTATATGGGGAAAAAATGAGAATGAAAAGATTTGAAATCAAGAGAAAAGAAAAAAAATCATCACAGAATCTGAAATCAAAACATATATATAGGGTGTCAGAGAATAAAATGCATACCTCACTGCTTTGCAGTACCAATTTCTAATAAAATGGTTTTAATCCCAGTCCTACTCCATATGTGGGTTTTGTTTTGTTTTGTTTTTCACTGTAACTACTTTTTTTCTTTCTTTTTATTGTAGTTTTTGGTCTTTTTATTCTTGAAACTGAAGGGGAAAACAAGAACATATAATTGCTTTTAAACTGTTTGTTTGTTATTTTACACTATTCAGTCATCTGGTATTCATCTCATCTTTAAACTTAGTAGCCAACTTTTCAGCTGCTGTAAACTGCACAGTACTAAGAAAATCAAAGGCACTACAGCGATTTTAATCAGCTGTTCATCTGGTTTCAGAGTTGCATTTAATATCACCTTACAGTAATATACTAAAATAACTCTGAAGTTTTTTTCTTCTTTCCCTGAATTTTATACTTGTTTTTCTTATATGAGAGAGAAGCTCCTCAGACACAATATTTTCAGTATTTTAATTTATTAATTTTGCTTTAGCATTTGCTTTCTTTTACTGAGAGCCAGTGGTTATTCAACAGATGTTTTCCCTGAGGTTTTCAAAATTATCCTTACTTGTTATTTTACTTTTTCTAGGTTAATTTAGAATCCACCAGTTTGTGCAAGTTAAAATTTTTCCTTCAATTGTACATTAGCTTGCATTTCTCTACAGCGATTTGAACTTGTTTTCATTACCAGCTACCAGGCTACTCTACTTATGAAGCTCCTCATAACTTTCTCAAAACTGAAAAAAGTGTTGTCATCCGAATATTGAACTTACCTTATGATCTGGATTTCTGCTTAATAAGTATATATTAAGTTAATATCAACCTTAGTTCAAAAAATGACTTCAAACTTTTGTAGGTCTACTTCTAATTTAAATTTATGTTGGTTTTTTTTTTCTTCCAGTATTTTTTATTTAATTTGAACAATTTCAGTTAAGTGCCAGGACTTATCATTCACCAGTTCTGCTTTTTCCTCTTATCAATTATAGATCAGTAACTTAAAGGCTTTTATTGCAAGTATGCATCAGACATCTTGCAATTATTTTGTTGATCACTTTTGCTTCTAGCACTTTAAAGTGGAGTATATTATATGCCTTACATACTTTATTTTGGAAGTAATGGGTTTTGAATCAGACTCATTTATTTGCGTAAATTAGATTCTTGATTGAATAATGACTCTTGTGAAAGTCTCACATAAGTAGGCAAATATAAAAGTTAAAAGTAAAAAGTTAGTGCTTAACATAGATCTAGATCCATCTCACAGCAGGCATTTAAGTGGCTGTGAATTCAGTTTTTAAAAAACGATGCCTAAAGCAGAGGACAAGGAACACACAGTGATTCTGAATCATGTCACAACTTTGAGTGTTGTAAATTTGAACCCTGAATTTTCTGTCAGTACATTCCTCATCCGGAAAATGGAAAGATATAAACACATGCAGATTATAGCCTGTGAAAGTCCCAGGTCCGTGGTAACATTGTCCTGTAGAAGCACACCAGAGGAGACAAGCTAGGATAATAAGAATTGTAGAAAGAACAGTAAGTGAAGAAAGAATGTGGAAAGTTTGTATAGCCTATGGGGACAAAACTCTAATCCATCATAGAATCACAGAATATTCTGAGCTGGAAGGGACCCACAAAGATCATAGAAATCTGACTCCTGGCCCTGCCCGGGACAGCCCCAGTTGTCACACTATGTGCCTGACAGTGTTGTCCAAACACTTGAGCTCTGTCAGGCTGGTTCCAGTGCCCAGCCACACTCTGGGTGAAAAACCTTTTCTGGTTTTCCAACCTAAAGCTCCCCTGACATGACTTCAGGCCATTCCCTCAGGTCCAGTCACTGGTCACCACAGAGATCAGTGTCTGCCCCTCCTCTTCCCCACACAAGGAGGTAACATTTCTTTGCACTGAAATGGTGATAAAACGCTAGAATAGCTTCCTAGAGAGGTGGTCAATGCCATAAGACCATCTGTCTTTAAGAGGTATTTGGAAAATGACCTCAATAACATGCTTTAATTTTTGAGCAGCTCTGAATTAATGGGGCAGTTGGAATAGATGATCATTTTAGGTTCCTTTCAACTGAAATAGTCTACAGTCTCTTTCTATTCTATTCTATTCTATTCTATTCTATTCTATTCTATTCTATTCTATTCTATTTGATTTCTATTTTATTCTAATCTTTCTCCAAATATTTTGATAACTTTAAGAAATCCTAAATCAATTCTGCTAAAATCCTGTAAGACCATTTATAAAATACTATAAGATCAGCAAATCACATACTTTGGAAAATTACTGTCTACTTGGAAAACCTCAGTAATTTGGGGTTTAATTTATTTTGATGCAATATTAGACATAGAATCTGGTTAAATGTCTGTATCCAGAGCTCTTGTTAATATTGATTTTTAATACTCTAGAACACACAAAGCAAAAATGAAACAAACTGGCTGTCCTTTCTGTATCTATTGTAAGAACAATCCAGCCACAAGGTTAGATTATGGTTTTTTTTGTTTTCTTATCAAGAGGGAGGCTACAGCCAGGAAAGATTCTGGCAAATAGAGCTACTTTTGCCCTTTCCAACTTGAGTGTGTTACCTCTAAGGGAAAAAAAAAAAAAAAGGAAAATGAAGAGAGGCAACAATCAAAAAAATTGCCTCATACAGGCAGAAGGTATTGTGTTCAGCCTGACCTTGGTCTGCAACTCCTGACATCAGCTCTGGAAAATGTGTCAGTTTTCTTGCCTGGTTCGTTCAAGGGGTGAAGCCTTACTGCTACTGTAAGGCATACTTTACATACACACACAAACACAAGTACGCTTATTTCTATGAAGTCAGAGGCAACAAAGCTGCCTTTGTATCTAGAAAATATAATTCTTTCCTCCTTGCATAATTGCTTAGATGTTTTTGTCTGAAATTCTATTCACAGTGACACTTCATGTATGTGTGAAACTGGTTTGAATGATGTCTACACTCATTAGTTTTTCCACAGTAACTATTTCCCTTACAAGGTACATGATCCCAGAGCAAAGAAAAGTTAACAATTTAAAACTCTGAGGGTGTCTTTGTTGGGAACAGTATAATTTTTTAATTCACATTCCTTTCACTTAGTTTCTGTAATCCCTGAAGAGAACAGAGTCAAACTTTGTGTTTTAATTAGGATTTTCAGTATTTATGGCCTGCAGCAATGAAAGGGAAAAGAAATAATTCTAGGGTTGTTGTGGGAAAAAAAGATTGGGCCAAGTTTGCATTTTTGTAACTGTCACTTGCATTTTCTAATAACAGTTGTAAAAACTGAAAATGGTTTTATGATTCACAGTTTGTATGACTAAAAGCAATGAACTGAATTTTGCATGAAATATTGGTATGAAATATCTATCAGAGAGTGAATTTAGACAAGGAATGATACTTTGCAAGGAAGAGACTGGAATTATAGAAATTATGGTAATTAAGATTAAATTAAACTTCAGGTATGCAAACCCTCCAAAATTCTGCTGATTTTGTAAACACAAACGTTATAGACATATAGCATTAGTAGCAAGGGCTGCAGAATTTAGAAGTGGCAGCTGAGAAGATATTGTGTCAGGCAACAGAAGCTTACAAGAATTTAAAATCTGGTACCACTACAAAGGTGTCCAAATTCACTACAGGACTGAAATATTGAAAAAGTACATTTTTGCTCTCTTTTGCTTTACAGTAGAAGTTTATTATTGTGTCAACTGTAGACCATTCAGAAATGCCAGATGAATGAAATATATTTTTTTTCTGGTTTTGCTTAGTTTTACAGCTTCCTGCTCCATACTTGTGAGCACCTGATTTGTTTGACTCTTTATTGACAATTCCTTGACAGCTACTGTAGGCCAAACTGTGTAAGGGGATCAAGATAATCACTCAGTGAACATCATGCAAAACTTGTAAAGCTCTGTGGTTGTTTAATGGAACTAGACCATTTCCAGCAAAAATACCATTACAAATCTCTTTTTAAGTGAAGTTTTCTTCACTAAAAATGTCCACAAATAAAAGATAAACCCCTCAAAATTAATAAAAGTGAAGTAGCAAAGAGTATTCAGAGGAACAAAAAATGTTTATCATGAATGCTTCCAGAATAAAGTTTTTTCCTTTTCTATGGGGATGAGAGAAAAGAACAAGAATGATTTTGTGGAGGAGTTATGACAAGCTTTTTGGTGCAATTTTTAATAAGTAAAGCGATGAAAGTATCTGAAATGATCCAGTAAAAATAAAAACAAAAAGGAGGGCAAACATTCTATGTCTGTTGGAGACTCTATTTGCTAGATGCTCTGAAAGTTATGTAAGAATGTGGGAAGATTAATGTGAAAAACACATATGAGAAAATAATCAAAATTTAGAGGTACCAAAGAAAGGCAGCAACCAAGAACATACTCACCTTTGATTTTTGATGCTAACTGGGTGCTTAACTGCTAACCATGCATTTGAAATTTCACATTACACTTTGATAAAAGAGACAAAATAAATACAATCAAACAAGCAAATATAATTAACACTTGAAAAGGGAAGAAAATATTAGCTATATGCATAGATTAACAGTTCAATATTATATGAAGAGTGTTTTCTTCCTTAAAAGAAAAGCTTCTGTCTCACTCAAGATAGTCAATTGTCTTTTGAACCTACTTTTTAATGTTGTAATGGTTTAAAACTAATAAACAATTTAAACTGAGAAAAGTACAATCATGCCTGATGCATTCTAACCACTATTCATGTCTTGAAGTAAACACAAAATTTTACATTTTCCACGATCCATTCAGAAAAATGACAATTCATCAAAACTGAACTCCAGCTTTTCAGCAAAAAGTGCAACAGCAAAAGTATCTATACAGATACTAACAGATCAAAAACTCGCAGATTCAAAACTGAAATAGAAAATTTCCCTGCCTCAGTTTTCATACAGTTATCTTAGTATTTGTAGGCTTCTCAGTACCCTTGAGTTCTCATAAATATTTGAAAACACTCAATATTTACACATATTTGGGAAAAAAGAGCAAACAAAAAGAAAAGCCCAAAGCCAAAACCAACAATAACAGCCAGCCAAACAAATAAAAAAGACCCTACCTTCCACTGATAGGTCTAACATTGAATACTATTTAGTTCAGAATGACAGCTTCTGAAAGTTTAATTAGACTTATTTATGACTTTTGACTCCCCCTTGTACATAAAATGGCCAGTAAACCATGAAAGTCTAAAATTAGTGTTCTCTTCCTATTGTTCACCATTAATTAAACCCAAGTGAGACTTAGCAATTTTTTCAGCTCTTTCTTAAAATTTCTGGAAGAAATTTTTAGAAGACATCTGGTGAACCAGGAGTTGAATTAGTATAACAGGGAAAATAAATTGTGTTCTAATTAAGTTTTGCACCTGGGATGAGTCAAGCACAAGACAAGAGAAGGCAATAGTTTCTTTCAATATCTAACAGATAAATGAGAGATAATTGCTGACTCCCACTGAGAACAAGATTCCCACAAAATTGTTGGAGTACAATAGGACAAGGCATAAATCCTTCTAAAAATTTACACTGCTTGCATACATTCCCTTTTTTCCATACAGATGTCTGTGTGCAACCATGAGCATGCACATGTATGCACATACTCTGATATGTTCCTCATTTTCATAAAAAAATAACAGTCTTAAAATAGCATGGCTATTTTAATCATTCACTTATGTGGACACATTTTTTCAAAATAAAAAGGCAAAATACATCTTCTCTCTAATCATACTTATAAAAATTGAAATAAAAAGGAATATATTAAAAAAATCCATGTCAAAAAGTCATGAAATGGATTAGTCAACTTTCCTGCTCTTAGATTGCTTCATCTTCTCTCAAATTTTGATCAGATGACATATATTTAATAGAAGCGTATTTTTCTTCCTGTGGAAATCAACATCCACTGTCTTCTCACTGACTGCCAGAAAAATAGTAACAAAAGTTCTTACTGTTTCCTTAATAATTTCAGTTCAACCATGTCAGTATAAAATAATGCAAATTCTTTCTGTATATCAAATTATAATAAATGTCATAAACATATTGAATTTTCACTGAGACAAGGACATTTGAAATGTGTAACTAAAGGACTTGATCTAGCTTCTACAATGATGAAAAGATACAAATAGGCAGCTGATCTATCAGAAAAATGTTAAAAATAAATTAGTTTTGTTCTTTATTTTATGCAGTTTTTTTCTTTGTGCACATACGTGTAAATCTGAATTTATACGAACAATGTGCCCAAAATTGATAAGACATCTCACATTAGACATCAAAACATTTCAGAGTATCTATTTTGAATCATTTACATATAGACTTAAGCCATGGAGTTCAAATTAAAACCAGATTTAATGTATAATAGATACATTATGGCAGTTTCACCATCTATAAAGAAGAAAATTTACTGAGTTACTTAACTTCAGATATTTGTCTAAGAGGAGGGGAATGTAAAAAGTTCTTTTAGTAATATCTACTTTAGAATCACAGAATCATGAATCAGTTTGGTTTGGAAGGGACCTTTAAAGATCATTTACTTTCAGCTTCCCTGTCATGAGCAGGGACACCTCCCACTAGACCAAAGCCCCATCCAAACTGATCTTGAACTTTTCCAATTATGAAGCACTAACAAATTATTTTTGAAAACCTCTTCCAGTGTATCACCACCTTCATGGTAAGAAAAAAAATCTTCCTTATATTCTGAAAGAAACTACTTTCAGTTTAAAACTCTTGACCTTTGTCCTGTTGCTACAAGGCTTTGTGAAAAATGTCTCTCTTTATCTGTCTTATAAGCTTCCTTTAAGTGCAAAAAAGCCTCAATAATGTTTCCCCAGATCCATCTCTTCTCCAGGATGAACAGCCCCAGCCCTCTCAGCCTTTCTTCATAGGAGAGTTGTTCTAGACCTCTGATTATTTTCATGGTCCTCCTCTGGACACACTCCAACTAGTCCATGTCTTTTCTGCACTGGGGACAGGAGCTCACATGAGGTCTCATGAGAACAGGGTGAGGAAACCAATACATGGTAGAAAATTCAGGCTCATACACAGAGCATAATTCAGGACCTATCATGAAGGTCCATATCTTACACACAGTGATAACCTGCTAATAGCCATGCTGCTTTTGTTATCTGCCTCTTTCCTGGGAAAATGCTTATCTCTGACATCTAGATTAGAAGGCAATTGTAAAATACCTGTTAAACTACCTTGCTGAACAAAGTTAGAGGGACTACATACTGAGTACTTTCTAGATCAGATTTTCTACTTTCTAGATCAGATTTTCATTTCTCTCTTGACTTTAGATATTTAAACCTATTATAACTTCTATATGAAATTTACTTTATTTTATAAATCGAGTAAAGGTAGTTAATTTATCAGAGAATGATGAAAGAAAATGTAAATTTACTCCTTTTATGAATGATGTACACAATATTTTTCTGTTTTATTATGTAAAGCCCACATTTATGTGGTATACTACAGGATGAAAATTACCAGTCCTTAAGAACACCAGTTGCATGATAACTAGCTGGTCTGTATTATCTTTGTAATAAATAATACGAAAATAACATGCAAATGGATTTTGTTGCTGTTGTTGCTCATACAGGTTATCTACAAAGCCAAATAAGAAAAATAGATGATCTGTCTTCTTTTGATTGAATAACTGTGATAAAAGTTCATCTTGTGTTTTCATGTTGTGCCATTTTACAGTTGTTTCTTCGGTAACCTCACTAATATTTAGCTATTTTTCATGTGCATACCTCACAAAGAAAAGATTCTAGGCACTTTTAGGCAAATGTCCATATGCAGTTTCTGAGGGTGCTTTTAATAGATAAAACGTTGCAATAGATTGATGACATGTTTACTTTTCAATGTTGTTAATTCAGTTACTTTATCTCAACTTAGTTTCTCATTGAATTGTCATTATTAAATATCATACTTTGCAAAATTGGATTAGTGTGGCATTCGGTTTTTCTTTGCCCCGGTCCTGGGCAGCTGGGGGTGCTTGGCTAGTGATGCTGCCTTTCGGCGAGACTGAGGCCACCGCATGTGTGCGGAGCTCTAGGGCTGAGCCTCCGCGTGGGTCTGCCGTGCCTGTAGCCAGATGCTGAGGCGAGATAAAGAGCCAGAGAGAAGGTGCACTTCACCCACGTGGCTGAGAACGGTTTATTACCCACATGGCTGCAGTGGTGGACAATGCAGCTGTTCTCAAGCCCACATGGGCAAAATGGCGCTGGGACAAAGGGAACATGGGGTAAAATAGGGGGCGGGCAGACAGGGGCGGAAGCCCCCCTCGCCCAATGGAGACAGACAACAGGGGAGTGATGTGGAACACGACAACCTATGGGAACATAACAGGGGTGTGTACAGCGTTCTGGGACAAATAGGATTACAGAGGTGGGGTGATTGACACAGAACTTTCTGTGGGGAAGAAGAGTGGTTACAAGATTGACAGGTGAGAGCTCCTATAGCAGACAGCTTGGAGCGAACCATTTTGAGGGGAAAATGGAGGTACATAGAACCAATCTAACTAACATTTATTAAATTCCCTAACTGAACCAAACCAGCATGCAACAGATTTAGATGTCTTCAGTGTAGTGTTCAATACAGAAATCTAGTCTTAACTATATGAAATAAAAAAAAAAAAAAAAAAAAATCAGTATGTACCAGCTGTGTTTCTTGAATATTAAAGTGAATACATGCTTTTTAAAGTTCTCCTGCATTATGCTGATAGAAATTTCCATTTAAACACATTGTAGATATGCACTCTACTTATCTGTAGTAATGCTTTTTCTTATATGCTTGCACACAAGTATTTAGAAGCTACAATAATGAATATGAAGAATTTCATACCTCAGGCAAATACAAGCATCAAAATACTTGTAAAAGAATTCTTAACATTGCTAATAGTTACATCATTAATGATTTTGCTTGTGCTGTTGAATTTTGCTTTTGATATTATATAAAAATAAATAGAAAACCCTCCATGTTTAAGAAACATAATACATCACAGTCTGAAAAATAAAGTAAATTATTCAAAATTCTCTTGTCAGAGGCTTGGGTTTATTTAATCATGAGAAATAATTGCTAGGTGAAATATAGTGCTTTCAGACAACTGAATGAAGAAAGATTTCTCTTTATATTGGTTGATTGCATCACAAAGATCAGGACATAAATGGGTTCATCAACAAATCTCAGAATCACAGCTGTCCCATTCCTAGGCTTAGAAGGAAATGTAGCCAAGGTGTGGAAGCAATAACAGAAATAAGTAATGAATAAATAACAAGAGATTAAGATGAAGACAAAATATTCAGTGTGCATTTGACACTGTCCTTTACAATATCCTAGTCTTTAAACTGGAAAAACATGGATTTGATGGACAGACCACTTGGTGAATAAAAATTTCTTTGGACAGTCACACTCGAAGAGTTGTAGTTAAGAGCTCAATGTCCAAATGGAAAATGGTGATGAGTGGTGCTCCTCAGGGGTTGGTATTGGGTCCAGCACTCTTTAACATTTTTGTTGGTGACATGGACAGTGGAACAGCAAGTTTGCTGATGACACCAAGCTGGTGGTGTGGTTGACATGCTGGACGGAAGGGGTGTCATCCAGAGGAACTTTAACAGGCTTGAGAGGTATCTCTGCAAACCTCATGAAGTTCAACAGGGTCAAGTGCAAATTCCAGCACCTGAGTCAGGGCAATCCCAAGCACCAGTACAGGCTGGGAGCCGAATGGATTGAGATGAGCTCTTGGGAGAAAGCCTTGTTGTTTATGGATGAAAGCTCAGTATGACTCAGCAATGTGCACTTGCAGCCCAGAAATCCAATGACATCCTGGGCTGCATCCAGAAAGCTGTGACCAGCTGCTCAAGGGAGGTGATTCTGCCCCTCTTTTTGGCTCTTGTGAGACCATACCTGGAGTACTGTGTCCAAGTCTGGGACCCTTAACAAAAGAAAGTCATTGATCTGTTGGAATGAATCCAGAGGACAGCCACTGATGTGATCACAGGGCTGGAACACCTCTGCTATGAAGACAGGCTTGAGAGAGTTATGGCTGTTAAGCCTGAAGATGAGACAGGTCTATGGAAACCTTACAGCAGCCCTCCAGTACCTAAAGAGAGCTGGAGAGAGCTTTTCCCAAAAGCATGTAGTGATAGGACTAGGAAAAATGGCCTTAAACTGAAGGAGGTTCGTTTTAAACTAGATATTAGGGAGAAAATTACTGTGAGGGTGGCAAGACACTTAAACAGGTTGCTCAAAGAGGTGTTCAAGACCAGCCAGGATGGGCCTCTGAGTAACATGGATGATTCCTTACCCATGGCAGGGGTGTTGGAACTAGACAAGCTTTCGAGTCCCTTTCAACCCTAATCATTCTATGATTCTCTGATTGGTTCTCAGTACACAAAGTTTAAAGGGGATTACAAATTTCTGCAGGAGGTACAGATAAACAAAATTTTCAGGAACTATGGGTTACTAGTTTTCTTTAGTGAGACCTGGAAGCATTCCATTTATTAAGGGGGACATTAACAATACATATATCTTTCCTTTCATGTGAAGAGCTTTTGGGAAGCTCTGGTAATGAAAATGCTTTGTTTACCACTACCACTATATTGCTTTTTATTTTCCTATAGACAATCAGCTCAAACTATCGGAAAGTCAGTATGTTTTTGAATATTTTCTTTCTGTTTGTTTAAGCTATTACACTTATGAGACTCTTAGGAGTAAGGGAGAGGGGAACTGTTTTTTTGTCTGGAAAAAGAAAGCCTGCATATGTTTAGATAGTAACCACAAAACTACAAGAAAAGGAAATATGAATTTAGATTGCATATTAAGATATATCTTGGCATCATATATATTCTTCAATTTTTTAAGGTTTTGGCTAGAGTTTGATGAATTTAACTGTGTATTTTTGGTGCAGCATAAACTTGAGTTACCTCTATATTTAGCTATACTGCAGTTGATGGAAATTTTCTCTCCAGTTTATGGAACATTTCACAATAATTTCATGCTCTGGGGAGAAGGGAAGGAAAGAGGAGAAAAGAACCCTTCTCCTATTTTTGCATGGCTTTAAAACCAGGATGTAGATTAATGCACTTGACTTCAATTTGAAATAAAATCAGCCTACAGAGATTTTACAAGTGTTGTGTTTGCCAATTCTTGTATTTGGAAGTATTATGTATCTTGGTGATTCTGTAAGATGAGAAAAAGGAATTACTAAGCTCCATCATGTGAAAAGAAGTGAGGAAGGCAAAAATGCAGAGGGAAAGAAAGAAAGGGAGGAAGAGGGAATGAGGTAAGGGAGGATGGAAGGGAGAAAATAAATTAGCTAGTTGTTGCATATACTGAAGTACATAATGTTTAGATTTTAAAAACATGAAGAATTTCCAGCAAAATCTCTTCCTCTAAGCAATCTGTCCTTCTTGGCTAAAAATAAAGTTCCTGCTGCCATAATAACATATTACTCTTGATTTAAAATGCTCATTAAATGGAATTGAAATTCTTACTAATGGCTAAAATCAGTCTCTAAAAAATAAAATATGGGCTTGGACTAATGGAGCTATACAGTCTAATAATAGTTTAGCCCAACAAACTATTTAATTATTTTGGTGTGTAAACACTTCTAATATGGTAAAACTGGTAATGTGAATTCAGACATGAAAGGACATTTTCTAACCTGCCTGTTTAAGAACTCTGTCATAGATGAACATTTTGAATTGCCTTATTCCATCCTTTCTCCTTTCCTTCCATTGTATTTATTCATCATTTCATTATTCATGGGTTCAGAAGTTAGGTTTGATGAGTGGAGGGAAATAGCAGAACAGAAAAAATGCAACGATGCCCTTTTTGGAACATATGAACCCTTCTAACAGAGAATTCATTTATTACACAGTTACCACTATTTTACACAGATTCATCTTTTTAGAAGAAAATCCAAGAGAAGGTCAGACCTATTCTGATTGACTGCAGTTTGAAATAAAGTCCAAATGACCACCTGAGGCTGTGCAGAGGTACTTTATCTTCCTACCCTTCTGGAAATCTACAAGATGTAAGGTTAAACCCTTTCTCTCTTCCATACACTGAGAAAAGTTCTTTCAGCTAGTTTTCTGTGAGTAATCAGGAGGACCTTGGTTCAAATCACTCTTTTCTCATTCCTTCAATATTCACTGAAACAATGTCTTTCCTCCAGTGATCAGTAAAAATTTTATCTCTCTGATATACTGTTTCTGCACAATCACATGTCATCACTTGTCTTTGTCCCAGGCAGGATGAACAGAAAACTAATTATCTAGAAACATGTTATAAATGTGCATTGTAAAGAGCATATTCAGGCAAACAGTCACTTAACTTAGTCACCTATTGATTCTAAACATCACAAATGGATTGATATCTTCTGGACAAGTCTAGCTCTGGGGCTGGTGTTAATATAGTTGATGTAGGATGAATTGAATAAAATCTATGATTAACAGTATGAATATCTATGAAACTAGACAGAAATGTCATCTCTCTTTTACAGTATACCAGTCTATATTTTACCAAAAAATGTAACACTTTAACATTCATAATTTGAGACTGGATAGATTAATAACGAAATTATATGATCTAGCTAATCTTCTAACATTTATAATAAGTTCATAATTTAGGATTTTCCAGGCAGCTGACTCAAACATTATTAATAAAAATGTTAAAGCTTATTAGCATAACCTTTTTGCTAATATAAAGTTTCCAGACTGAAGATGTATAAAAAATCAATATACTTAAACTTTAATAAGTGCTAAGTATCATAGATGTAAAATGCGATTGGTCCTTTTTCTCATATGGCAAACAGAATAAAGTAATTAAAACTAAAAAGAAAAGTGTGTGTGCCAGAGTAGAATAATATCAAAATATGCCTGTGCTGAGGAAGATGGGAGGAAATATAACACAGATGGCACTGATTTAACAAATACAGGACCTCATTCAGTGATGTTCAGTTTGCAGAAAAATGAAGCACTTACCTACACAAGCCTCAAACTGCTTTTGCAGACAGGTATAAATGCATCTAAGTTCCTCTCATACAGCAATGAGATTTCTGACTTGGTGTGTGCTTGTTCTCTTAGTGTAGGACCGTCATGCCTGGCTGGGAGGCCCAGCACTCTTCCATGGCAGTGTTACAGACCTTCAGAAAAGAGATCAGAGAGACTCTTTCTCATGATCTTCAGTCTTCTGTTAATAACGATGCTGCAGGTACCTTCAGAAATGCTTCCTTAATTAATGCAATTTAAAATATTCAAATGGTGGTGCAAAGTGCTGGAGGGGTAAAGGTACAATACAGAAGACTAGTACATTTCATAGAGTACATATAAAGTGCTTTTAACATCATTGTGGCCACTGTGTTACAACATATATAACTGCAAAACTTATGATTAAAAGTGCTACTCGTTAGAAAACAGCCTGCTATTATTGGAAACCTATTAAGTAGCAATATAACATGTAAAATATCTATTTGTTACTCGAACAACATGTCTGAATGGAAAACACTACCACAGCATACTGATCCCCAGCTGTTATGTAAAAGACTGGGACAGATCCAACAGAAAACGGAAATTGAATCAGATATTATTATTTGTTTTGCTAGAGTAGCTATTTGCTAAAGCTATTATTTTTATTGTCCTCTTCCCAGTGGTCCATTTTTGAGCTTTGGTCCTTGTGTATATAAACTTGTGAAGAATGTAGAGTGATAGCAGTTTGACTAATACTAACCAGAGAAAATAAAATGTATCTCCTGAGTAGTACATGCTCAGGAAGTCCACAAGATCTTGATTCTTGGGAGAAATAACCCTATGAGCCAATACAGGCTGAGGGCTGACCTGCTTGAAACCAGCTTTGAGGAGAAGGACCTGGGGGTTCTGGTGCACAACAACCTGTCCAGGAGCCAGCAGTGCCCTTGGGGCCAAGACCAACAGTATCCTGGGGTGCATCAGGAAGAGCATTGAAAGCAGGCTGAGGGAGGTTATCCTGCTCTTCTGCTCAGCCCTGGTGAGGCCACATTTGGAGTTTCAAGTTCTGGGCTCCTCAGCACAGGACAGACTGGGAGCTCCTGGACCATGTGTAGCAGATGAGACAAAGATGATTAAGGGACTGGAACATCTCTCTTATGAGGAAAGGCTGAAGGAGCCTGTTCAGGGGGCCTGTTCAGCCTGTAGCAGAGACAGCTGGGAGGGGACCCTATCAATGTCCATTAGTACCTGAAGGGACAGTGCCAAGATGGTGGAGCCAAACTCTGCTCAGTGGTGCTGAGCAATAGGACATGAGGCAACAGGCAGACACTGATGACCAGAAATTTCCAACTGAATATGAGGAAGAAATATTTTACTTTGTAGATGACTGAGCAATGGAACAGATTGCCCAGAGAGGGTGTTGAGTCTCACTCACTGGAGAGGTTCAAGAACCGTCTAAGCACAGTCCTGTGCCATTTGTTCGGAATGACCCTGCCTGATCAGGGAGGCTGGATCAGATGACCCACTATGGTCCCTTCCAACCTGACCTGTTCTGTGATTCTGTGAGGAAGATTCACTGTTTGTATCCATGGATTGGCACGTGCCTTTTTTTGTCTGAAAACGTCAGCTTGATTTTGCATGGAAATTGACCTTCATTTGGACTAGCCTGTGATGCCTAAGAACTGTGTCTGTAAATCTAAATTATTCACTCTAGGCTTTCTTTAGGACACGAGGAGTACAAGAACCTAGAAAGGGGATTCATCAAACATCTGGAAATACCAACTTTGAGTTGAATCGCTTTTTACAATTATTTAATATAACAGATACTCTTTATTTAATATAACAGATACTTTAAATTTTAAGATGCAGCAAATAAATTTTAAGTAGATTAATTCTTGATAACAGAATCATAGAATAATTTAAATTGGAAAAGGCATCTAAGATATCAAGTCCAAACACTTGTGAAACTAACGCTACCACGTCCACCATTATACCATGAGAGTCCCCCTTACATGTATTTTAAATATCTCTAGGCATGAGGACCCCTCCACTTCCATTGACAGCCTGTTTCAGTATTTGACAAAACTTTAAGGGTAGAGTAGAAATTTTTCCTAATTTCCAATAATAAAGGTCATTTTATCTTATCCTATCTCTTGTTACTTGGGAGAAGAGACTGATCATCACTACTTTTGTTAGATTAGTTTCTTCTGTTTTGTGACTTCCTGGTCTTCATGTATGCAAAGAACAACATCTTTTCATGTTACTGAAAATGCAATAATTAATTGATGCAATGTATATATATAATCTCTTACAGTACTAGACCTCCAAAAGCAGTATAGATTCTAAATTAAAATGAGAAACAATCTAAATTTTCCTCCCTCCACTCACACACATAAATAACTAGAATAAGGAATTCATACATTAAAATCCCAAATTATTTATACAAAACCATATATTTACCTAATAATAATTTAAGTACATGACTCTTATCATCCACAGAAAAAATAATCAGGAGAAATCCTCATTTTATTTAAAATAATGCCTATAAGTCTCAAAATGTAATGCAATGCATGAATATCAGCCTGCTATAAAACCTAGGAGAAGCTGTTGAGCAGAAATTAGCCCTTAAATAAAATTTAAAGGTCTACAGAGAACACTCATCATGAACAGAAAATGTAGTTTTTGTTCCGTAATTGGGACTCATAATGTTTTCCCTGTTAAAGCTTATTAACCTATATATGCAGTACACAACAATGCACAGTAAGTTTTAACCACTTTAGTCCTTGCAAGATCTCACAATTCCAATCTCCAAAACGTGGGAAGCTATTTTATAATGTTAATTAAGGATCATGGAGTATTGTTTCCTACATGGTGTTACTAAGCTGGTGAAGTGTAACAGTTTGCTGGAGTTTTAGTTAGCACTCTATTAACTATACCTAAGTGGCTTGCTTATCTTCTTTGTTTAGCAGGTCATTTGACACCCAATAATTTCATGTTATTGAAGAAAATGCATAAACTATGTCAGCTTAGAATATAGCAGGGTTTTTTTTTTTTCTCAGACTCTCTCTCTTTCCTTCCCTATCTGTTCATGAAGAAGGAGAAATAGAGTGTATTAATGTTGACAGGAAGGTACTGGTAATAATGAGCATTGCTCAAATAGCTGGGATGGCTTCTGTTATTATTATTTTTTAAATTTACAGAAGTACCTCTACAGAGTTGTGTAGAGCTCTAGAATATAACATGCTTTAAACATTTAATAGAGAAGATGTATGTTCTTATCTTTACTTTTTCCCCCCTTTTTGGGATTTTTTTGGTTTGTTTTACAAAATCTTGCAATAAAACAATTAGATAAATGAGGCAGGATTGACATCAGATGTATCATAGTTTTTAATTCTGTGGCATCATTTTCAAAAAAGTAAAATATTTATGAAATAGTAGCACATCAGAATGGTATTTGACTAGGACAACAACTAACACAATCCTGGATTTCCAGTTTCCTACTTTTCCCTGTGAAGTTCACCAAATTAATTTGAGTATCAGATGAAGAGACACTATTTAGCTGAAGCAATGTGTTGTAAGGTTTCCATCAATAAGAAGTGCCAGACCTTTTCAAAAGTGTCCAGTAAAAATTCAAATGGCAAGAAGACAAGTTTTAGATCAGTCCCTACCTATTTCTAAGATATTCATTAAGCAAGTAAGCATCAGATGCAAACTCATGATGGCCTGCTACAGGACTTCCTCACAAAACCTCAAAGCACCTTTTGTACACTTTTTGTATAGAAAAACTTGAAACTGATATTCTTTACAGAGTCATTCAATATTCTTATCTTGCAAAGGCCACTAGAACATGCACAAATGACCCTTCATCTAGGTTGACACACGTTTGTCTTTAGGTGCCTAATGTTTTATTTTTCTGCTAATATAGGTATTGGTCTAGTAAATGTACAGGAAAATAATTTCTCTATCCTTTCCCAAACAAAACAGAAACTGAACTGCTATTTCACTGTGTTGAAAATTCCTGTTTCCTCTCTCTCACATTGTTGTCTGTTCTTATTCTCAAATATCCATATGAAGAAAAAGAAAAATGTACAGATAATCTCCTCCCCCCTCCCAATTCTTTAGCTTAAATTTTTAAATCATCATTTTCTGGTTATATATCCATTGTATACTTTATATAAGCTATAAATACAAGTCTTTACATAATGAGGACATTAAAATAAGACAGACAGACCATAAATATTTGGACATCAACACCAAAACCACAAAATTAGAATGTTTCTAAAAGTTATTTCCCTTCTTGAAACAATTAACAGGGGTGGATCATATTTAAATCATACCTACAATAAATATCTGAATACACCTCATTATAATTTGAAGAAGGAGATGACTTCCAAAATGAAAGGAGACAAAAAGCAGTAATACTGGTATCTAGCTAGATCAAAGCTCCAGCTACCTATTTTTAGGTCCCTAACATATAAATTAACTAAAGTAAGAGTTTAAGCTTCCCCTTTTAACATTTAAAAAAAAGAAATTAGTCTATATTTTGTAAAAAATGGTTGAAAATAAAATAATTAGATAGATTAATTAAAAATATGACTGAAAATCAAAATGGTCCCTAGTGCAGATCACTTGATGACTGAAATTTACATCTCCTGTTGCAAATCATATGCTCCACAAGTAAACACCTTTCTGAAGAGCTAATTGAAACACAGGTGGTCTAAAATGTTGCTACAATTAAAGAAAACAAATCAAGATGCACATTTTGTAATTTTACTTTTCTCTCTTTACTTATATTCAATGACTTTGATTAATATCACAGCATATTTTAAACATTTGAAAGGTAAGGTACTTTCTCTAGAGCTGGATATTAAAAGAATATTGTAGTAGTTGCCATCTTGGATATGACCAATGTATTTTAAAAGCTGTTACATTTGTGTGTGGTCAAGAGAAAGTACACTGCAAAAACTTTGATCAAAGCTTTGATCCCTTAACTTCAACATAAATCAAATTCCTTAGATCTAATTTTAGGTGTTTGTCTGCTTTTTTATATCAGAGGTTTCTCTGACATAGAATACTTCTGTTTACAAGTCACCTATCGCTTTTGTGTGTAGAGGAAATCTAAGAAGACTGAGCACCTAGTTTGAAAAACTTTGTTTCCCTATGACAACTCAGAATCTCTAATGCAAATGTTTCCTGGTCAACATTGATACAGGCAGAATACTGGGAGGTCTTGTTGTCCTCTGTACCTCTTTTATGAAGTTCCTTATTTAGGTTGCACATTCATTTCAGTGTTGTTACTAGATATAAGGAAATATTTTTTTCCTGTTGGACATTATACTGACTGCAGTCTGTTCCTTTATCCAATCATATGTAATGGTACCACAATCTGCTGAACCACATAGATGCATTTTTCTTTGTAGAGTTTAGGCTTGAAGCATGGAAGCTGGCATAAATTTGTGTTTCAGAACACATGGAATGTCAGAAGCATAGCCTGGAGATGTATGTAGTAGAATGTTCCCACTATCCACCAGTTAGATTAAAAAAAAAAAAAAAGTGATAATATGGCCTGTTACATTAAAATTTAATATATTGAAGTAAAAAAAAAAAATTAGTAAATTCAATACTAAATTTAAAAAATGGCCAAAAACTGTAACCAATGTACCCTGTGTGTTAGAAAGAGGTATTTTACATGTCTGATTTCAGTAAAGAATGTGACTTCTAAGACAATTTTCTGTTATATCATTGTGTCATTTGTAACCACCCTTCAAATGTTTTCAGGATTTCTTGTTTTTTTGGAATGAAGAAGTGATATTTAGCAATTCTTCTCTCTACAAACTTCGGAATGATCTTATTGTTTTCTATTCTAAATTTGAGAACCTGACTTATGGCCTAGTTTCATTCTAGTTTATGGCCAGCTTTAAGCATTTAGCTGAAGCTACCAAGTGATCACCTAGCTCCTAAAAGCACTTTGAAGATGATCAAGTTGCTAAAACATCCTATGAGGATACTCAAAACCTCTCACAAGAGCGACTTAGATCCTTACTGCTCTCAATTGCTTTTGGAGACTTTTCTAGGATTATAAAGGCTTCCTAACTCTGTGTCAGTTTAGAACCACAAGTGAGATAGCGTGAGCCCAAGCCATTGCTCTTCCTGTACTTATGTGTTGTCACTACAAATAAAGATAAAGTACAACAAATTTAGGAGTGGAAAAGAGGGGGGAGGAGGGAAGAAAAGGTTTATCATTGCTTGTTCTAAATTTGAACATAAAAACCAAACTGAGAAAAAAGAATGTCAGTAGATAATGGTTTGAGAACAGAATATTGTCAGCATCATATGCTTTTACACTGCAATCAAAAATATCCAGTATTTGGAACAATACAGAAAAGATAAAACCTTCTCCGGTATATCCAAAATAAATAGCCATCAGTATTTGTCTTCACAATGTAGTAATTTATTCTTGAAATACCAAGAGCCTTCAGACAAGACTAGGTTGTTATTTTGTTCATAGAACTGAGCATCGGCCCTGTCCTGAGCCATTGCTAGTAATTTCTGAACACCCTTATGTTTTAATAACATGGGAAAGATGGCAAATATGAATTGTGCTTAGATGTCTTGTTATTCCTTTTTTTTTTTTTTTTTTTTTTTTAATCTTGACGTGTATATGATGCTTTCCATGTTCATTGTTGTATTCCTCATTTGTTTGGAATATCTAGGTATGTTTATGCTTATAGTTTCAAAGTAGTACTTATTTGTCACACACACCTCTGTAGTACTGCTTCACAACTGCACAAAGAAATAAATCATAAAGGTCAAAATCTCTTTTAGAAAAAGTCATCAGATAAGATAAACTGATTTACTTGCAGAAAAGTTCTTTATTAAAAGCAATACACCTAAATAATTTTCACATATCTGAGACAATTATCTGTCCATACATGGTATCATTGCTTGTTCTCTAAGTAATTCTGCTCTGAGGCTTTTTCTATAAGTAAAGACATATTAAAAGGTGTTCAGATCTCTGATGCAGTTTCAAGTACATTTGGAGCTTTGTAAATCAAATGGATAAAATCAAAACAATAAAGTATAAAATGAATAAAAATGTTTTAATGTTTGGCTTAAAGCCAAACTTACCATTAAAGTTGTAAATATCACCACCAAATAGATAACAATATAAAAATATAGATGTAAATCAATAGAAATGTCTATATAAACCTATTTATGAAAATCTATTTTCAGCAACTTGCAACACTATGAACTTAGTTGTTCTGTGCTTTCCTTTTTGAAAAATGTTGGCACAAGAGACTTGATGTTTTAAAGAAACAGGCATACATAAATGTTTTCAGATACTGTTACTACTATTTTTGTTCAGTGGACATTATACACATTAAAAATGGCTTATATCTATTATATCTGTTACTCAGGGGAAATTATCCATCAATCATTGAATAAAACCTTCTCCTTGTAATGACATAATTTTAATGATACTAGTGGTTTTTTTTCAGAAATAAAATACATGGCATGTAATCAGACTTCATTTTCTTCACTTGAATAACACTTGTGTTGCCAAGGAAATATTATAGCACCAAACTGCCATTCCCAGTATGTGATAATTTGAGTCCACATGACAAGTATTTTTCAAATATGTATTCATTTAACTGAATATTGATGAGTCATATCAAACATGTGTGCCACATAGATGGAACTTCAATTATAGCAACTTAATCAACTAGGCAAAAATTTTATGAAAGGCAATTTTGTAGAAGTTCTTACATATTTCATATATTAATTTTATTGAAATTTCAAATTAAATATCATTTTAATAGCAAATCTGTGAATATTTTAAAAATTCCTTTTATTTTCAAACCCATGGGTGTTTCTGTCTTTTTTTTAACATGTGAGGGAGTGGTGACACCTGCAAATCTAGAACAGATGCATCATTGAGGAGGGAGTTCTTAATAATCTCATATAATATTTTATTATATTATAAAGTAATTTGTTTAATTTGTTCATATATTACTGGTTTTCTTCCTCAAAAGGATGAAGGAGGTTGAGGTTTACTTAATAACACTCGTGGATTTTGTTTTGTCTTGTGATATTTTTACCTCCTTTTTCTTCTGAAATAGAAGCATATTGAAAATACTTAGTATGTGGAAACCAACTAACCAAATAAATATTATTTTTTTAAACAGAAGGCCAAAAGGATATATGGGCTGCAGAGGAAGAGTAGACATAGTTCCATAAAAGAGACTTTGGTCAGATAGAATTTGTGCTGTGACTGAGGTTTAGAATCTTGGATTATTTTTGACTTTTGTTCCTCTCTTGTGTTTGGCAGTGTTCATTTTTATGCTTCTAACTAAACATAAGCAAATTAGACAACCACCCAGTGAGGAAGAAATAGGTGGTCCTGAACATGTTTTCTTTCCATGTGTAATGTACAGCAAAGAGAAACATCATTCAGAAAAGCACCAGCTTCTCTGATGTGTTACAGCCACTGTTGAGAAACTGCATAGAACTATTTTTCTTTTCATAATTTGATTAGGAAAATGGAAAGGGTGAAAATGGTGGATACGAGAGGAGATGACAGTTCAGCATTATTCACAAGAGAAGAATGTAGAGAGAAACTACACATCCCACACGAAGCAGGATTCACCTCTCACTGAGTTCTGGTTTCTTTTAAGAGAGAAAAAGATATGGTAATTCTTTAACACAAGTTATTGTAGGACACACAAAACATGACCCAAGGAAGAAAGAAAAAATTGGAATTTATTAGAATCATAGATTATATTTATATAGAGTTATATTTTAAAAAATGCTTGAAAACATAGTAACATTCCACTTGCTGAGATGAACTTTTTAGCAGATGGAAAATGAAAGTTCCTAGAGTTGCATTTAGCCATGAGAAGCCATATTATTAATTATGTATATGTTTTGAAGGAGGAAAAAGATGAAAAACAATATTGAAGCTTAAAAAGATACAGCATATATTTGGTACTAGATAAAATTTAAATCTAACTATATAATGCAAAATACTAATTTAAATAAAGACTGAAACATATTTTTAAGATTTTATTTTATCTATGGTAATGGCCAAATTTCAAAATGTCACATAAATTAAAGAATGCAAAACATGCTGAAATAAAATATTTCAATGTTTTAAATTTCCAACACAAAATTTATGCAAATAAAACAAAAGTATTGCTGCTTTCTAAATGTGCATGCAGTTCTTATTGGTCACATATTCAATTTCCAGTGAAAGACTACCATCATTCTAAAAGATTATAAAACATTAGTATTTTCTCAGCAGCCATCAATTATTTTGCTATGGATCATAAAATTACTTCCTTAGAAGACAAATTTTCTAGATCAATTTCTTTTTCAATTATTCATTCAGAAATTAAAAATTTGGATTTTTCATCATGATCACAGGAATCTCTCTACCCAAATCATGAAGAGGAGTGGTACACATTTTCAAGAGTCAAAACATATTACTCAGAAGTTCATGACTAGTAATTGCTATCATTTGATAAATCACATCCTAGAATCGCTTTAATAAATTTATCAGTACTATTTGTTCATTTATTATATGCAATTTTCACACATTAGATATTTACTCACCTGAAGGAAAATAGCTCTCAAAACATGGAAATTTTTCCACAGAGTATATACTTTTATTCAACAGATTTGTTCACTATCTTGATAGCTACTGTGTGATTTTTTGCCAGAATGCATGAAATACTGGAAAAAAAAATCATAAATGTGTCAAGACGGTTTTTATTTTTTTGCACTGCACAATAACAAAAGGATTCTTTCCTGCTAGGCAGGGAATGCAAATTGCTTTTTTCCAAATGCAAATTGTTTTTTCCAGCTAAGTATAAGTTTAATTTTACACAATACACTGATAAAGATTTTACATTTTCATAAAAATAGCAATTTCAGAAATCTACTTTTTAAAAATAATTTCACAAGTTCAAACAATGTCTACTTGAAAAGAATAGACTAACATATCTAAATTCTCACAGGATATCTACAATGACAGTTGGGCATATGCCTATGCCCATATCTAGGCTTACATTAGCTGCATATTTTTAAATATTGCCTATCCATCTCTAACACCACAGCAAAAGCCAGCCAAAGCCCAGGTCTGGAACTCCGCTCAATTTTTACTGTTCCTGATACTTCCTAGTTTGTAGTTCTCTTCTACAGACTGTCTTTCCATGAGGTGGCTTTTATCATCCTCTTATTTTGCTCTGCTTCATTTCTATTTCTTTCTGCCTTTATTTGCTTTTCAGACTACTCCAAAATGCTTGTAGTATCCCTCCTGCCCTGAATTGCAATTTTCCAGGGCCTTTAGAAGAGCATGGTCAGAAAAACATGGTCTCAATTTGATATCTACTGGGAAGAACCATAATTTTATAACACAGCCAAGATCACATTTGAAGCTTAATTTAGATCATATTACAGTCCCAGAAGGACAGCTAGGACAAGGAAATTTCTTTATAAGAGGAAACTCTCTGGCTTAATGCTACTTTTTTTTTTCCCCATAAGGAGCATAAAGGAAAACATACCAAGGTCCAATTGCCTTGCTTTCATACAACACTCTCTTGTAGGACAAGGATTTTTACTTTTTTTTTTTTTTTACATTTTACAGAGAAGATGAGATGATAAAGATACTTTTGTGTCATCTCAGGCCATTACTACTCTTAAAATACCTGATACTGCAGTGGTCCTGCAGGCAGTCAAGCCAGAACATCCCTTCTCTTCATTATTCAGCCTGAATGGATTCTTTAGTAAAAGAGCATCTGGCACTGGTGCAAAGGGATGTTGCTTGTTCAGGTGTATACTCTCAGGCCAATTGTCCTCTAAAATGGCCAGCTGCATCCAGCCTGTAGTTTGGGATGAGTCCCTGAATTTAGATAAATCTCAGACTCTGTTTAGGAATTGTCTAGCAGAAGACCAGACAGCCTGATGGCTACAAAGGCGACTGATTCAAGCTGTAGATCTTGAACCGGTTATTAGAATGGTACAGTAGCAATCTTGGAGAATCTCTTTATCAGAAAATTCCTGGATCTTCTCATGTGCAGTATCTGTCAGACAACAGCTTTTTTATGTGTTTTGCATAAAGAAAAAAGGTAGGTAATGTATTTTAAGAGATTTTGCTTTCAATGGTTTTCATCAGTGGTCATTTAGTGTAGGAATTATGTAGGGATGATATGCTAATACTCAGTGATTACTTCTCATCTTTGCTTGTAAATATGTCACTGAAGCAGATGGAAAAATAAGCAAAAGCAAGAAGCATGTGGTTAAAAAAAAGTGCCACACTAAGCAAAATATACTAGGACTGTCTCAATGACTATAGTATCTCACACTGTCATGCAGACATTACTCTAAAATCATTTATATATATATACAGTCATGTATGTCAGTGACAAATTAAAGTCTAGATAAGAATTTCAAAGGGCAATGAGGTGCTTTAACTCTTGGTTCATTGAAAGTGTGAGCAGCCCTTGTTAATTCTTCTTGGCAGGAGGGAGATCATCTCTGTTTTTTGCTGGATTTTTTAGGGACAAAATATGTTAGGATTAAGAGAGGTACATCCAAGTCATCTATTCCTTTCCTCTCACTCTGAATCTGTGAATGCTGAAACTGGGACAACTGCTGACAATGCTGCAGCCAAGAGAAGCCCGCTTCCAAGCATAGCTGCTGTAACATGCAGAGCAAGGGTAGAGTACCTAGTGACTTGCTGGAAAAAAGATTATATTTGTAAACTATTACTGTGCTTATTTTTTACACTGCTGATGAGCTAAAAATGCCTGTAGAGTCAGATGAACATGACCTAATCTTGTTTTAGGTGCCAGTTCAAGCATGGTCCCCAAATGCATCATTCCAGATCTCCAGTGTTATTCTGTAGAGGCAGTTCTGAACAAGTGGAAGGATGAGGCCACTTTCCACTTCTATTTAGTCTTGTATCACACTGAGATATAGAGGTGAGAAAGGAAAAGAAAGAGAAGAGAAAGAAGAAAAGCAGGCCAAAAATACCGTTAATATTCATTTGTATTTTTACCTCTAAATTTAAGCCTTCTGTAGTGTTCATACTTTTCTCTCCATTTTGGTTAGATTAATTTTCACTTATTTGGTTGTCATGCACTGCTCCTCATAAGCCCAAGTTGTCTTTTAGTTTAATAAAGCTCTGTTGAAGTTGTTACTCTTACTGGTCTAATTACAGTGAAAGTCTTTCCAGAAAGAAGACACTGAAATTCAATAACAGATGAAACAGTCTATACAGACCATTAAATTGGCACTACATAATTCTCAAACAGCAAATACAGGAAAGCTTATTTAAATCAATACATTTTTCGACAGACAAATCACTGCCTTCTTTCTTCACATATCCAATCCATACATTTCAGAAAGGCAAACTGCCACAAGAGAACTTCATGCAGGCAGTCCAGAAGATTATTTCAACAAGAAAGTTCAGCCTTGATATTTTGCACATCAGTACATTGTCAGATGATTGGTTATTAGTCACATCGCTTTTACTTTCAGCATCTGTGGCAGAAATGTGCTCCTTCAGTGGATGATTTTCTTTTTTTTTTTATAATTAGTAAAATAATTTGTATATGAATAATGCATTCAGATACTGTGTGTCTGTATATATGCAAATACTTTAGAATTCCAGGGAAATTTGCCTCTACACAGAGAGACACAGCGAGGCATCCCAGGATAAACCCCTTTATCTGACCCAGTCAGATCAGTTTCTATCTACAATATTCTGTCCCTGTTAATACTGAATTGCTTATTCCACATGTTCCCATCTTATCTATATCTGGCTTCATAAATCAATGCGGATGAAGTTTAGCAATGTCTTGGCCACAACATCAAAAGGAAATAAAATCTGGTAGTACCCAAACACCAGTGCATTAGCAGTTTTCTTTGTGTTCACCTTTCTGTATCTTCCCTTGACCAAATAATATTCTAGGACTGCTTTTAGCTAATTTATCATTACATTTTTATAATATAAACTATAGACAAATAGTTTCCTTAGCATCTCTAGCATAGACTGAAACTTCCATTTGAAAATCAGGTCTGATTTCAGGTGTGTTTGTGATTTCAGTGGTTTTCAAGTGGAGCAATTCTCTAATATTTAAAAGAAGTACCAGTCTGAGAGTTGTTAGATTATTATTACTGTCAAAACAATTTATTCTGGAAATGTGACGAATGACCTCCACTGTGTTAGGCATCAAAAGCTTCAGAAAGATACTGGTACTGATTCTCACCATTTTGCAGAACTTTGGAAGCCATGACAGATTGGTGGCAGAATAACCCAATTCCACTAGCTGACTAAATTGACTAGTGTATGTCAATTCTCCTCTAAGAGTGCCACAGTATTCAGGACACCAGAATGGCTCAGGAGTCTTGCTGAAAGTATGGTGGCTACCTCTGCTACATGTAATTCTGCATGGTTCACTGTAATCTATACCCTCTGAATTTAGAAATTCCCTCTGAAGGCATGTATTCTCTCTTGATATATCTGTCCCATGATAAAATAATTTGTATTGAGGTTCTGAGGAGATTCTGGCCCCAGTTCATGTTTGTTTGCTACAAATTCAAGTAGTCTTATCACTCATCATTCTGACATTCAAGGCTGCAAGCACTGAGGATCACAATGAGTTCTGCCCTTTAAGAACAAGGTGTCAAGACAGAAGTTTGAGAAGACCTCCCATTTACTAACCTCCCATAAAAAACCTGCTACATACAACCCCACCTGCCATAGATGTTCATTTGGTTAATGTTTCAATAAAAAACAGCGAAAGGCAGGTCACAGAGAAAGGGCCAGTGCTATGTTTGGTGTCTCAAATTGTGACCTGTCATTACAGATGTCACCATCACGTTGATATCTCAATAGAATGTGGTGAAATGTTTGCTGCTTCGAGTGCTCAGTCTCTTGTCAACCTATCTTCTTCGTGGAGCTTCTGTATTTTCTCAGGGATTCCTGGTCAACTCAGTACATGTATAAGGTCACAGTCAACAGTCTAGCAATGTTTTTGACACAAAGAGAATGTGAAAAAATACTTTCTGTTTAAGAATAACTGGATGCCAATTATTGATAAGTGGATAGGCATTCATTATGTGATGCCTATATATAAAAGTAAATTATTTCTTTCAACAAATGCTTATGTATAGGAGCAAAGGATGAATGGATTATATATTATATAATCTAAAGAATTATGAGAATAAAGCAGATCAGACTTCACATTGTGCTTTACAAGATCCTCCACTGCAGCAATAATCCCAACTGATTCTTCTAACCCTGTTTTATCAAATCTGACTCTTCAGAAATGATATTATGAAGGAGTAGGAAGACCTGTATGATAGTAGATATTAGCATCAGTATATTAGAAAGAGATATTTAGGAGTGCTAGTGGATCAGATACACAGTAATAGGCGCAACATTTTTATTTAGAGCTTGCTAAACCTAAAACTACATTAATAAGAGCATGTCTCCCTTCAAAAAAGGACTTAATTCCAAATGTGAATAACAGCATGATATCTTCATCTCAGCTGTTGGCTGCTGTGGCTGTTGGGACAGAATGTCTGATTAAATTGGCACTATAAAGAAGTTCTCTCCTGTTTTCTTTCATGTGCTCCACAGCCCTGGATCACTTATTTTGGCTATTCTCACTGTCTCATGTTTTCAGACACATTCATTTATCACAAAGCAAGGCACTTTCCTGTTTGTGTTTCCACTTTACTGTAAAGGACACACAGAGAAACATTACAGGAATGCAGGGTTGCAGCAAATAAATTGTCTGCACTTACTCTGAAATATGTCTGCAGCCATTCAGCCTTGTATGATTTCTTGTTGCAGAGATAGAGTTAAAAGGCTTCTTGTAAACAACCATTTAATACAGCATTTTCTGATAATGTGACCCTTTGATCTGTTTTTCTGCTGAGAACTGTAATATATGCTATGGAAATTTTATGTTCTTTGTAATGAAATGTCTTAAAATCTCATTTAATAATACAGTTGTCTGTATATCTCAAGGACATACGTGTACAGTAATTTAACTGGAATCAAATTGCCATGTAACTCCCACAAATCTGAAAGTTTCATACCAAAGAAATTTAAAAAATCAACAGTTTCCAGAAAGATTAAAGGAAGTGTCATAATTTGAGGCGTTGATGAGCTACACTAGACAAAGTGATAGTCGTCACTACATTTACAATGTTTGCTGCTGGAACAAAACTGTGATGGGACAGAATCTCCTCAGTAGCATTCCTATTTTAACCACATATATAGTACGTTGTCTTCTCTCAAGAGAAAAAAGTTAAATACATACTGTTCAAACAAAAGAACCCCAACACAAACCAGCAAGGGTTTCTACTATACCATAGATGAATTTTTCCTTTAATTGCTTAATTTCTCAGCAGAAGTAGCCTTGTAATAGAAGGCAAACAAACTTAGTTCCTTACTAAGTACTTCTCATTTATGCCACTGCAGCCTGCAGTCATGCTTTCTAAACTAAATAAATGATTGGTGATTTGCACAGACTCAATAACCAGGTTCAGTATGATATATGTAGACATCTAATTCTTTTAACTTCTTTTTTTTATTATTTTTATCTTAACATATTCTAACATCTTTTTACTGTTTAGATGAAGTTCAACTTTGAAAATATAAGTTTGCATTGAAATATAAATATTTGGGAAACTACTTGTTGAAGAGTTATCAGAAAATAGCAGAGTCTCTGACCTAACATAACTAAAACATGCCTTTAAAAATAATTTTTATATTAGTATTTTCCCTCCTAAAGTCTCTTAGACTGCTGTTGCTTGCTGTTTATTTTTCGCTTAAACTACATGTGTTCAAAAACCAAACGCCATGTGTTTGTGTTTTTTTTCTATAATGATTCTGCCGTAGCCTAAAATTAAAAAATAACAGTACAGAAAAATTTCAGATGTCTTTAAGGTCCACAGTCTCAACAAATTGCAGTATTTTTGTGCTTATTTTTCTTTTCATTCTTCTGCTGAAAAAGAAATCTTTTATTGTAATTGTTTTTATATAGATGGCCTCATATAGTTCACAAGACATTAAAGTTTCTGTTTTCCGGTTGGCTTTTATTTGTTTGTATAATGTGCACAATTAAAAAAGAAATGTCTTCAAAATGAAAATACTTGACATTAAGCATATTTTTAAGATAAGTCAATATTTTTGTGCTGTAATTATATTTACATTAAATTTATTTTTGAATAGTGTGGTTTTGAGCTTATTTTTTTTTACAGTTTGTCTTCAGAAATTATCATATTTAACGAGAAAACATCTTAAGGTGTTGGCAGGGGAAGGCATCCCATCAGGTTTCAAGCGGATTTTAAATACTTTTGCTTTCTTTTTCTTCTTTGACTATCCAAGGTATTATTCAGACCACCTAAGTTATAAAAAACAGTGTTGAAGTATTGAAGTTCCCTAATCATCAGCGCAAATACCCCATACTAAGTTGATGTGTTTTTTGTACAGATAATGAGAAAGGCAGAGACTGCTGAGTAATGGCTAATAAGTTCTCTACACTATCAAGACAACTGTCAGGAGTTCCCTATATGGAAGTCAATAGATTATTGACTTAGAATATGTAAAATTTTGGGCCCACTGGTTTGGGGCATTCATCAGTCTGCTGAAATTCTGATGGGAGTCCATGAATAACTCTGCTGAGCTCCTGAAATGTCAGTGTTTAGCTCAGGAGCTCTAAGACAGGGTATCTACTGAGGAAATGATGGCCCTAGACCTGGGGAATATAATGCAACCACTCCCGTATCCCCAGAATGACATCTCTATCACATCTCCTGATGAGGAACATCTATATCTGTATAAAGAAAGAAAAAAAAAAATAGTTGTGCTTGCAAGCATCAAAGATAGAAAAGGGTTAAAAAGGAGAGTAGGCAGCAAGATTAGAGCATTTAGTGTCAGGGAGAAGGATCTTGAGTGGATTAGATTGGTGAAAATAAAAAAAAAAATTGCTATGGTGCTTTTGTCCCTGAGCCTGTTTACTATAATGTAGATAATCATCTTCAACTGTCTTGCCCTCAGTAAAAGTAAGATGCTTATGCCTTGCAGGGTAATGTGTTAGTTGTCTAACTACTAATGAATTAAGGGTTCCACTCCATAGACATCTTCAGTGTTTTATGAGTCGAGGTTTAAACTAAAACAATAAACTCTCCCTACTAAACCTTCATTTTCCTTTTGCATTCTTTCATTTTTTTCATTCTTTTAGCTTTGATACTCAAAAATCAATTTAACATTGAAAAATACTGACATCAGGTTTTTGGGAGGTAATTCAATAATTTAAATACATGTAATTATTTCTCTTGTTCATTTGGAGAAGGAAGGATGAAGATGAGGTTAGACTCAAATGAGTTCAAAACCTGGATCTTGTGCCTCTGAAAAATGTATACAGAGATGAGGAAATAGAAAAACAAATGAAAAGTCCCCAAGGATGACAAGCAATTGCTGTTTTGAGGGCTAACCATAAGTTCTGCTTCCAGTGATTTGAATGGAAATGTACCCTAATACCAGATGAACAGTATTTTCTAGTGAAGACTAACAACAGAATGTTAAGCTCTTATTCATCGCTGCATTCCCCAGGGTATTTTATTCTTCTGTAGTTAAAAGCAGAATCAAAATATTGCCAAATTCTGACATTGTGTGAAATTTATCTCTTTCTGTACAAATAATTGAGCTGTGGAGTTGGAATGGCACTTCTTTAACACATTTTATTTAGAAATAGAAGAAATTCAAATTCATACCAAAGTGAGATATGATGAATGTAAGTGAAATGAAAAAGCTTAGTAAGTTGATTTCTGATATTTCTAAAATTATACTTGTAAAATTCAATAGAATGGATTGAAAAATGCTATTTAAGCTGTTCATATAGAGAGTCAATATCACTATATCACATAGATAAGTCTTCTACAACTCTTTCTTTTCTTCCAGTGATTAAAATAGAAGCAGTGTAGTAAGTTCCTGGAGTGTGTGGAAGAGAACTTCCTGACACATCTGGTGAGAGGGAGCCAGCTAGGGAAGGCACCTCGCTGCACCTGTTGCTTGTGCATAGAGAAAGACTGGTGAGTCGTGTGATGGTTGAAGGATGTTATGGGCAGTTTTCAGCTCTCAGAGAACTAAGGAATTGGGTTAGCAGAACTTCAACTTCCAGATGGCACTTTGGTCTCTTTAGGGGACTGTTTGAGAGAGTCCCCTGGGGTGCAGTTCTGAAGGGCAAAGGGGTCCCAGAAGGTTGGACATTCTTCAAGATGGAGATCTTCAAGGCCCAGGAGCAGGCCACCCCTTTGTGCCAGGCAAAGACAAGTCAGAGGGGAGGAAGATCAACCTGGCTGAACAGAGAGATAGCTTTCTCTTGAGCTCAAGATAAAAAGAAGGGAGAGATTATAACATTTAGGAAAAGAGACAGGGAACTCAGAAGGGATAAAAAGTTTTCATAAGCTTATGCAGAGAGAAAATTAGAAGAGCTAAAGCCAACTTAAACTTACATTGGCAACTGCTGTAAAAGATGACAAAAGATTTTTCTAAAAATGCATTAGCAACAAAAGAAAGGCTAAGGAGAATCTTCGCTCTTTATTGGCTGTGGAGGAACATAGCAACAAATAATGAGGAAAAGGCTGAGGTACTTAATGCCTACTTTGCCTTAGTCTGTAACAGTAAGAACAATTGTTCTCAGGGTATCTAGTCCACTGAGCTGGATGGAATTCAGGGACAGGGAGGAGAATGGAGCCTCCATAATCCAAGGCAAAGTGGTCATTGACTTCTACACCACTTAGACGCACACTCACTTACAGGTCAGATGAGATCTATGCAAAGAAATGGAGGGAGCTGGTGGAAAGCCTCATTGAAGCACTTTCCATGATCTACCAGCAGTCCTGGTTCACTAGGGAGGTCACAGTTGACTGGAGGCTGGCCAATGTGACATCCATCTACAGGGGCTGAAAGGAGGATCTAGGGTACCACAGGCCTGTCAGCCTGTCCTCAGGACTGGGAAAGGTTATGGACCAAATATTCTTGAGTGCCATTATGGGCATGTGCAGGACAACAAGAGGATCAGGCCTAACAGATCATGCTTGACCAACCTGATCTCCTTTGAAAAGGTGACCCACTTAGTGGATGAGGGAAGAAGGCTTTGGCTGTTGTCTAGCTGAAGTTTAATCCAGCCTTTGACACTTTGTTGTCTCCCACAACATTCTTCTGGAGAAAATGGTGGCTCACAGCTTGGATGGGTGCATGGCTCACTGGGTAAAAGCTATCTGGATGGCCAAGCCCAGAGAGTGGTGGTGAAGGGAGTTGCATCCAGCTGGTAGCCAGTCACCAGTGGTCTTAACCAGGGCTTTGTTTTCAGGTCAGTCCTGTTTAATGTCTTTATCTGACCTGTACAAGAGGATCAAGTGCACCCTCAGGCAGTTTGCAGATGACACCAAGCTGAACAGGAGTGTTGGTCTGCTGAAGGACAGGAAGGCTCTGCAGAGGAATCTGCCAAGGCCAGTAGTATGAAGTTCAACATGACAAAGCGTCAGCTTGCCCTTGGGTCACAACAACCCCATGCAGCATTACAAGTTGGGAGAAAAGGAGCTAGAAAGCTTCCTGGTGGAAAAGGACTTGCGGGTGCTGTTCAACAGCAGCTGAACATGAGCCAATGTTGCCTAGGTGGCCAAAAAGGCCAATGGCATCCTGGCCTGTATCAGCAATAGTGTGGCCAGCAGGACCAGGGCAGTGATTGTCCCCCTGTACTCAGCACAGGCGAGGCTGCACCTTCAGTGCTGTGTTCAATTTTGGGCCCCTCATTACAGGAAAGATGCTGAGGGGCTGGGGTGTGTCCAGAGAAGGCCAACAGAGCTGGTGAAGGGTCTGAAGCACAAGTGCTATAAGGAGCAGCTGAGAGAACTTGTTCAGCCTGAAGAAAAGGAGGTTTAAGGGAGCCTATCACTCCCTGCAAATATGGGAAAGGAGGTTTTAGGTGGGGGTTTGTCTAGTCCCAAGTAAAAAACAATGTCTCAAGTTGCTATAGGGAAGGTTTAGACTGAATTTTAGGAAAAATTTCTTCCCTGAAAGGTTTGTCAAGCACGAAACAGACTTCCCATGGAAGTGGAGGAATCCTCATCTTTAGAGGCATTTAAAGGGTGTGTAGATATGGTAATTATGGACATGGTTTAGTGGTGAATTTGGCTGTGCTGGATTAAGGGTTTGACTAGAATATCTCAAAGATCTTTTCCACCTTAAATGATTTAATATTTCTAACCCCTTTGACTCCCACTTTTCCAGCCAAGAGAATGAAAAAATGTCATGTGATCCTAAATTTTTTTTTCATAAATTTATAGCATCCTATAATGCCATTACACAATCATCTGATTTTTATTGTTGCTTCATACCTCAATATGTATTGCGTGCTAACATGGTATTCCTCCCTGCTTACCTTTTAAATGAAGTATTTGGCATGCTTCAAGTCCATCAGGGTGTGGGGATCAAGCTTCAATTTTGACTGAGAAAATAATGCATATGAAAATCTACCGAGCTGTGATTTAAGAGCTGTTAGATATCACCTCCCAGACCTGAATATGATTAAAATACTTGGGAAATTACAGGTGCTGTTTCTGCCATTAGGGAGAAGTAAGACTGTAAGCTTTAACAGACTGATTTTGCCCCTTTGAATTTTCTCTCCAGCAATTTTTCTGAGGTAAAGTTTAATTTGTAAACTGATTTTTAAAGATTATGTAAGAAGGACCCAAATTGGATTTATTGGTTACGTGGAAGACCTGTAGGGATCTGATGTTGCCTGTGTTATTGGGGTGAGGGCAGGATAAAAACAGCTGGTTAACCTTAATAAACTTTTGGCCTGCCATTTTTGTCTGTGTGAATGAGGCCTGAAGAATTTTATTTGCATGTGATTTCTCCTGAGTACGCAATAAAGTGTTAAATTTATTTCCTTGATAATCAGATTGCTAATATTACCTTTTATTTGTGTGCTGTATTTGTTCAATAAGAAATAGAAAATACAACAAATAGTTTATCTGTAGATTTTTTTCTTGTGCTTGGTGGTTGGAGAAAAAATGAAACACTATTAAACCATGACTTTGGTGCAATATGGCCTATTTCCTGTGAATAATTGACAGAAATATAGTAAAGTGTTAGTGGTAAATTTGAAGTGGCATGCACAGTATGTGTTTAGAATGTTTATACAGTCTCCAATTGATTCTCAGGGAGCTCAGACTAATTGGAAATAAGGTTTATGTGCAGTGAAGCAGTGAACCAGTGATATGGTGATACTGCAGAAGTGATTCCTGCCTCTGGCAATATTTTTATACATATCTGCAAAGCTCAGGCAAACTTTATAATTCTGAATTACTTAAATAATAGAAATACATAATTTTGTAAATGTGTCTAGGTTTAGAGTATGTCAAATACACAGCTCTCCTATCAGAGAAAGAAAGAAGGATTAGCATTTTGCCCTTTCTCCTTTCAGTACTGTTAGAAAAAGCTGTAAAACTTGTTTTCACAAGCTGAGCTAATGATAGGTGGGATTTGAATGCAGGGATATTGAACTCTGGTTATTCAGCCTCATCTTTGTCAGGGGCAGGAAATGATCAACAGATAACAGCTCATTTTGCAGGGGTAAACATGTTCAGAACTATTCAAACTAATAACCTAGAGTTATTGTTCAACAGCTTTCAAACAGTAAAACTGTCCTGGCTTGTAAATTGATCTTAGTAGAATAGGCTATAGCTGTGATGGCCAGGACTTGGATACTAAGACCTTTGTTAGGGATGTGCACTGATTAATCCAAGTTAGCAGCCAAGCACCACAGAGGTCTCTGCGCGCTCCCTGTTTACCTGATAGGATGAGGGAGAGAATTCAAAGGTAAAAGTAAGAAAACTTACTTTTGTTGAGATGGCAGAAACTTAGTAACTAAAACTTAGCAGTAGTAATAATAATAATGATGATGATGATGATGATGATGATGAAAGTTACAAAAAGAGAGAGAAGTAAGACACAGGAGAAACTGATGCAAATGAAAGCTATTGCCCACCACCATCAGACTGATGCCCAGACAGTTCCCAAGCAGTGGTCCCAAGGCCAGCTTCTGCCTAGTTTATACGCCGAGCATGGTGCATAAGGCGCTGGATATCCTTTTTGTCAGCTGGGGTTGGTTGTTCTGTCTCTGTCCTCTCCCAGCTTCTTGTGCAACCTGAGGCTGCTTGCTGGCAGGGCATGAGAAGCTGGAAAGTCCTTGACCTAGCATAAGCACTGCTCAGCAACAACTGAACCATTAGTGTGTTATCAACATTATTCTCACCCCAAATCCAAGGAACACCACTGTATTGACTACTAGGAAGAACATTAACTCTATCCTAGTCAAAACCAGGCCAGTTTGTTAGGGCCAGAGATGTTAGTATTGGCAGGAAACCCATACCCTAATTACAGTAATTACTTCAGGATTGAATTATTAAGGGTAGAGCTATAAAAGGCATATGGAAGAATTTTTTTTAATGAACAAAGTTCTCAAAAAGCTGCATTTTTTATTGATCATTTTCTTTTTTAGAACTCCTCTCCTCTCCTCTCCTCTCCTCTCCTCTCCTCTCCTCTCCTCTCCTCTCCTCTCCTCTCCTCTCCTCTCCTCTCCTCTCCTCTTCTCTCCTCTCCTCTCCTCTCCTAATTTTTTCCTATGAATATATAGTTTTTGCTTATGAAAAAATTAGATGAAAAATGCACTCATTTGACTTTTTTTGCCTCCCATTTATTGCTGTTTTCTGTCTCTTTTTCAGAAAGAAATTGCTTTTCCTGTATTACTGAAATTAAAGTTGATTATTTTTTTCAGCACGTGTGTGAGGGTGCACAGACAGACATCTAGGTCTGTATTGCTTTCTCACTCATATCCATGGAAGGTACTCTGGTGTTTCCAAGATAGTTGTCACCTGTTGCTGAAAGAATGGCACAATTTTCTTTTCCACTGCTATGTGGTGCAATGAAAAAAGAGGCAAAAATTTTTATGCCTTCAGAGATTTCCTTACCAAGACTAGGAAGGCTTTTTCCCTCTCCTTTTAATTTTTCTCTGTTTCTTGCAAAGATAGAAATAAGAAGCCAGACTTTCATAATTTCCGATGGGAAAGACTAGAAGACAATATGAGGCATCTAGTCCCATGAGTTCTGTTTAGCTAAGCATCCTTTGACTGCATTGGAAAGAGAGTAACACAAGGAAATGAGAAGAGGAAAAGGAACTTTCCTGATAGTTTATCAGGAAGCTGGTCTAAGCTGTTTAAAAGATAAACATTTAATTATTTTTATTTTTTTTTCTGCTGAAAATAAACATGAAGTTCCAATGTCAATTTCTCCAAAGCTTTAAATAAACACTTTAAGAAAGGGGGTGAGCCTTCTTCAAATATCTTGTGTTTTGATATTATTTGTTGCTTAAGTGAGAAAATAGCAGTGACATGATAATTTTAAGCAACATGACAGATCATATATTCACAGAAAGATTTAGGTTGGAAGGAACCTTAAAGATCATCTAGTTCCAACCCTTCTGCTGTTGAAAGGGACACCTTCCACTAGATCAGGTTGCTCAGAGTTCCATCCAACCTGGTGTTGAACACTGTCATACAAAAAAAAACCCCAAACAAAACCCAAAAAACCAAACCAAACAAACAAACAAAAAAGAGAAAAACAAAACCAAAAAAACCCCAACCAACCAAAAAACCCCCAACCCCCCCCCCAAAAAAAATTAACAAGCAACCTCAAAAAAAGAAAAAGGAAAAAAAAAAAAAAAAAAAAAAAAAAAAAACCCAAAAAAAACCAAAACCAAAAAGCACAAAAGTTATAATCTGCATTGTGGAAACCCAGGGCAAGGGGGATACCCTTGCCTGATGTGGGGCCTGCAAACTCACACTGCATATTATATGCAGATTATATGCATATTGTTTGACATTTATTTATTTTAATAAAGCAACTGATGTTTAGTACAGAGATGAAACAAAATCAACTTTCACCACACTGATCCATTCTTCTCAAGTGTTTTTAGTTCTAATAAATATTTTGGCTATCTCAACTGGGCTCAGCATTTTATATCTTGATATAAATTAAGGTCTTGGTCCCTGTTCTGGGTTTCTGATTCAGATATGAAAACAAAATATGAAATCAATTTCTGAATTAAAGCATCTGGGGCAAGGATTTTATAATATGCATCCTTTCAGGAGAAAAATATGGAGAAAAAGAGCACTTGAAAAGACTTTGATGGTACTGGTCTATTTTTTTGTTTTGTTTTCAAATACAGCTTTCAGAGGAAAGGCATAGAAGTTTATTTTATATGACAGAAACAGAGAGTCTTTCTTTCCCTTGGTGCATCTAGAGCTCTTACAGTAAATGAAAGACATCTACTTTTATGTCTAACTACTGAAATTCAAAATGAATGCTTCTTTTTTTGCTTTAAAGTTATTGATTTCATCAGAAATACAAGCTTGAATGAAAGTATTCTTTTTGGTGAATGTGGAGAATTGTTCTAAGCAGTAAATGCTCACTTTTTTTTACTTAAAATGTGTCAATAAAATGAAAGAAGTATTTCTCTCATTTAGAAATAAAGTTGTGCAGAAGGAGAGGTGGCCTCCAACTGAAAAACAGTTAGTCTTGCAATACTAATTGTAAGATGGTGCTTAAAGTACTACCATCAACAAAAATACGGAATGTTTTTGCTCTCTGAAAGTGCCTATTTCTCCTTATACTCCATAGGGAGTATCTAGGTGATTTGGGGAAGAGATCGAACACTTAGATGACTCAGAGGGACAGGATAAATGCCTGTTTGGCTGTCTAGGCTGTTGCTGAGAATGTATTGGATCAGTTTCTTTAAATATTCATCAATTCTCAAAATGGCTTCCTGTGGGAGATATTAATTTGCTTCTTTCTGGACATATACAATTAATTTAGAAAAACCTTTGGTAAAAGGTTGTTTCTGGGGTATATTCTGACTGAAAGCAGAAAAGTAATTTATTTCTCTACAGTCCTGAATATAAAAAGGGAAGGAAGACAGATTGTGTTCAAGCTGCCCAAGAATCCAAATTATTACCTGGCTCACCAGCATCTGCCTACGCTGCCTCCTATGCAACGAATCTTACTGTTTAATTGCAGTTTCTCAGGTTTCCAAAGAAAGCTGGCATTGGCCATGGACCACACCAAGGGGAACCAAATAGAAAATTTTGAAAAGACAGATGTAGTTAAAATCAGGTTTGCAAAAAGTAAATTCAAAGTTTAGTAACCTAAACTAAGTATTCCAGTTGGTCTTCAAGTGATATATTTGTGTGGATATGGTAGATGAACTCTGAGACAGACAGATGAGTAATTTCCTTATCTATCATGCAAATATAATAAATTGATCAACTTTCTTTCAAAATCCATACAGGATGACGTGACCTGAGAAAGAGAATTAGGCTTCACCAAGAAAAATATTGATTGGGGGTGGTTATAGTGGAGAAAGAAAGATCAGAAACACATTTCTGAAGAATCTGAGACAGTTCTTGAGAGGATTTCTCAGTTGTGAAATGCAAAGGAAAATAAGAAAAAAGTTGCTGTCTATTTCCATAATGGTCTTGATAGAATGACTTCCTTTTTATGTATGCAATGACCTGAGACAAGCAGTCATGCTTTCTTGCTCACTAGTGATTATAGCTGCACAGGGTAAATATCTGATCATAGTGTGTTATTTCATACTAATACTTTATAGATTGTCTCATGCGATTAGTACTCAGAAAGCTCATTACCTGCTTGATATCTTTTTCTGCAGCTATTCTAACATCAAATCTGTAGTGAACTGTAAACAGAGTAACAGTAGTGATTTTGCTTTTTTACTCAAGTTGTGTATTTTTCTCATTCCTGATTTCTCAGCTGGCAAAAGGATTGAATTCTGCTACAATGTAGGGGTAATTTTATCACATAATTGACTGCCAACTTCTCTATTAACTTGATAAAAACACTGCCATGCTGAAATGCAGTTCAAATGAACCCTTGCAGATTTGATTTTAGTGTGAGACACCCACATTTTCTACAGGTTCTACTACACCAAACTACTTGTTAAAAGTATAACAATCTTAACCCTGGATAATAGTCAGCTGGTATAGGATTATGTAGAAGTAATTTAAAAGTTTTTAGGTAGAGGAAGGGAAGTCCTGACTTCAAATCTTGATTGATTCCAAAATTAGGATAATTACAGGATGGATTATAGTAAATGTACTATTCCAATTATTTCCTCCACTGTTCCTTTTTCTTTTGTTTTGTTTTTGGTTTTTCTTTTCTCCTTTGGGAGACTTAAAATCTCTCTCATCTTTGAGAGCTATCAGTATATCAGTACAGCTCCAGGTGAAAGATGTAAGTTGAAAATATGTAATTAGACACATTTCTACAAAAAGTGCAAATACCAAGTGAGATAGCCTCCATATCCACCAATAGTTATGATGTGATCTGATAATCTTCTTGGAATAGATTTCTGGAAGTGAAATTTCAGGAATGAGATTTTAAGGGAATGAAGAGATTATTTCTCAATAATTAAGGCTCTGTTTTAGGGGCTAAGATTAAAATGTTAATTCTAGATTTAATTAAATTACTTTGCCCTCATGGTGCCCATGAGAAGGGGGTATCTTTTTTTCTGGAGATATTTGGAATGTGTGTTCACCATACAAAGAAATACATGCTAGCTACCAGGTTTTCATGTTCTTGTCTATAAAAACAGGCTAAAAGGGAGACCTAAGTTCAGTTCTGAAAGCAATATAATGCTTTGTGCTTGGGTCATAAATTCTTGCCTATTAAAAGCCTAATTAAGGTCTTTTATGTATCATAAAATACATCTCATACTCTATTACTGTATGTTGAGGTGAAGGTGGATCAAGCATCTTTCTGTGTCACAAGTGGCTCAAATGTTCCTCCCTGCCTAGTTGACAGGCACCTGTTGTGGCCTAGACTGGGATAGAGTTAATTTCTTCTCAGTAGCTGGTACAATGCTCTGGTTTGGATTCAGTATGAGAATAGTATTGATAACACTCTGATGTTTTGGTGCTAAGTAGTGTTTATCCTATGGCAAGAACATTTTTGGTATTCGTGCTTTGCCAGTCAGGAGGTACAAAAAAAAAAAAAAAAAAAAAAAAAACAAAAGAAAACAACAAAAATATCCCAGAAAAACCCACTGGGAGACACCACAGCAGGGGACAAATGACCCAAACTTGCTAAAGGCATTTTCCACACTATGGAACACCGTGTCCATTATACAAACTGGGAAGCTACCTGGAAGGGGAACAGATTAGGATTCAGGGATGAGGTCTGGTATTGGCTAGCAGGTGGTGATCAGTTGTATCATGCACCACTTGATGATTTGGCCTTTTTTTTCCCCTTTTTTACTATTATTATTAAACTGTTCATATGTCAACCTACAGGTTTTAACTTTTGATTCTCCTCCCCATTCCACTGGGGAGGATGGGGAGATGGGTGGTGACTGAGGGGCTGCATGGTGCTTAGTTTCCAGCTGATCTTATACCTCACAAGCATCAAAGTCATAAATCAGCCTTCGGTTGTTTTTAAATGAATGGTTATGTCTGAAAAGACACCCCAACAGAGAGCTTTTTCCCCACACATGTACAGCAGTTGGAGTGTTGGAGGTGACAACCAACTGCAGAGAACTGAGCTCAACCAGCACAGTCCCTATTTGGACAAACTAGCTTCCAGAGTGTGTTTGTCCCTGTTTTCCATTGTTTCAGGCTAATGGTGGTAACATTAAGCTGCAGGAGCTCTCCTCACCCTATTGCCTTGGTTTGCTCAATATCTTGTGGCACAGGTGCTCTCTTCAGGAAGCCTTTTCTTCTTTCCCAGTGGTGAATACCTTTTTGTGGGTAAAATACCTTCTCTTTTGTATACTCTTGCTATTAATATTGCTGTTGTTACTGTGCTTCTTGGAAAATATTTCAATTATCATATCTCATTTATTGTCTCTTCCTTGCCAAAAGATATGGGTGAAGTGGAGTAGCTTATTTGAAATTTAATTTCCCCACTGGGGTTAAATCCAGCATACAAAAGTAGAAAAATTTACCTGTGGATCTTGTGAATGGTCTTTTGTGTGTTTTGCCCATTTTTAGTTTAGTTATGTTTGGGTGTCTTTAAGCAGAGAATAATTTACTCTACAAGAGGAATATACAAGAGGAATGACTGTAGCTCCCCCAATGGCATCAACATCTCCTGGCTGGGATCTTATCACCTTTGCCTGCACTGTCTTTGCCTGTTAGGTCTCATGCCTTTCTATGCTGATATTTTCCCTTCTGAATCCTTGAGCCACAGATGACCTCACTTAGCCACTCTCATCTCTTATTTGTCCTTTCTCATTTCTGTAGAGCCTTTCTGATAGCACTGTGAGTACATTATATACAGGTAGTCCAGACCAGGGCTGCTCTCAGTGCTTTGGTACATGGGGAGCTAAATCCCTAGGAGAGGGGAGTTCAGAGCACTACAAACAGATGATTGCAATGAGAAAGTGGTTAGTAAAATGGAAAGTTGTCCTTACCCACACTTCGACTCAGTTTTCATGGGAAAATAGATTCATTACAGATGTCTGTTCCCTGGAGGTGATTCCTAGTTTCACTTTGGAGTGGACAGAAACTTGGGACTAGTTCAATAGGACTTAGAGTCCTGGTTCAGTTCACTGAGCTTGGAGATGTTGCATCCCTCTGATCTTGTGTTCGATTTTTCCTCTTGGCAGGACCTATGCTTAGAGAAGAGTTTTTTGATTGCTTTTCAGAGATGCATAGCTTTCCCTCTGGATTACTGAAGAAAGTTAGGCAGTTAAGTCCAGATCTGTTTTGAAAGGCTCAGGAGTTACAGCATGATGCCGTACAACAGTGGTTCTCTCAATTTCATGTTGGACATATTCCTGTTTTTTTTTCAGAGAGTATCAGAAGCCTCTGAACTCCCATGTGAGTTGACAGAGAAAGTCAGAGTGAAAAGTCACACAGATTTCCAATGAAATGTATTGTGGCACCTGCAGAAGGGCAGAAGTATTTCAACGAAGTTACACTGTCTGTCACTTTTACAGTGAGAACTTTCTAAATTCTTAGGCACTAGAACTGTGTTTTCAACAGGTGGAGTTGAGGAGTGTCCCTGATCCTGGCTGAGGCACTTGACCCAGACAAAACAGTTTTCAGCCATTTAAGAAAACTGTTGTGGAGAGAAAAAAAAAATCACAGAAAACCCCACACCTTAATGAAATTGCTTCATCACTAAAATGGGATTTTGGAGCTCCTTTCCAATTCAGCAAACTGTTTAAAGTGTGAGTAGAATGTCAACATTTTTAATAACTGCATGCAGTTCCTTTAGCTGCTGTTGCAACCCTCGTGACACTAATTCTTGCTAGCCTGTTCTTAGCAATGCATTACTGAATCAGGGTACAGTGTGCGATAGCCAGGGCTGGAAACAGGTCCCAGGCACACAGCTAACAGGATGGATGCTGTAGAACAGCTGCATTTTATTTTGAAAGTTGTGGTTACTGTCTGTCTGTGGACTGAGAGAGTGTAGTATACTAATTTTCTAGACATTCTGCACCTCCTCCTATAACACTAAATAAGCATATAATTTTAAATTTTTACTTGTACAGAGAGAAAAGAATTCTCAAGGTTTATTTTTTCCTTCTTCTTTTATTAAGAAGATGATTGATTGGTTGTAAATGACAGCTTCTACTTTTTGAAGAAATAGAGATTAGAAATAAGTAAAAAGAGATAACATGATCAGATACTGACGTGAAAATAATACAGTAATGGATTTAAGCAATTTGTGGTTTAATATCTGGAGATAATTACAAAATAAATTGCTTTAAAATATTTTTTGTCATATAAATTGTTATATATTTTCCTTGTGAGATTTTGCTGAACAATGAGGGCTTAATGCCTTGCAGGAAAGTGTATTTTTCATAGTTATTATTAGTGAATTTCTGCTATGTATTATGTTAATCTTTTCCTTTATGATCAATAAGCTGCATTATGAACTGTGGACATTAGGTCTGAGAACCTACAGATAATGTATCAGTTAATTTAATAATAATGTCCATAAGTTTGACAAATGATGAAAATATATGTAACTAGCAAAACAGTATTTTAAATTTTTCAAGCTTTTTGAAAAGTCATACTACTTTCCAAGCAGGTTCCTAAGAAATACGTTAACTTACAAGATTTTAGATAATTCAAGCCCATTGTTTTGCAATTTTTTTTTAATCCTTCATATTTTGTTCTCAGAAGTAGCCTTTTAAGCAATTAGTTACTTTTAATGTCTTCATTTTCATTTAAGTGCTCAACAATCAAGACAATTATAATTAATTCAGCATTGTCATATTATGCTAATGGTAAATCTGCCACTTATCACTAGCATCCTGCAGGCAAAATGTTATCAGAGAGATATGACTGGTCCACTTTATCACTTTAACCAAAGACTTCAAATGGATATAAACCAGTAGGAACTGGCATCTTCCCAATACAAATTTATGCAGTTTTTGATGAAGAATTGTCTCTTAAGTGCTGTTATCTTTGTGCTTCAATTCAGTTTTTGAGTTCCTTCATAATACATATAAAGACTGCCTTTGAAAAATTAATTTTGTTCATATTAATTTGTGGGGCAGATCTCCTTCATTCTATTTCACAAAAATAGAATAGTTGTATACAGAATCTGATTCAATTCAAGAACAGTTTGCCTGACAGTGTAAATTGAGGTTTTTCCCCCTGTATTCCTTAAGTGCTAATGGTAAAAGAAGCTGAAGTATATTTTCAGGAGGGAAGTATCTTGGTCAGCTAAAAAAAAAAAAAAAAAATTAATCAATTTAGACTGATGTCCTTATTAGCAGCATAGTGATACCATAGACATTAAACAGCTTTTACTTCATCTTCGACTTTTGGTTAAAGCCAAGTCCATAAATCTCAGCTAGCTGTTTCTGATGCTTGTCCCTGCAGTTTCCATTCATTAGGGTTATCGTGATCTTATCTCTTCCATTTCTGTGATTACTTCACTCAGATTTTTCAATGCCATCCATTCTTATGGCAAGGTTAGCTTTGTCAAGGAAGCAGGAGAAAAATTTTAAAAAATATTCAAAATTATTTAAAATTGTTCAAAATTATTTCTGGTTTGGAAATCCTGGATAGAAACTCCTGTTTGCCACAGGTACTATCATAAATACAATGTGTTTAGAGCACACTAGGCTTGCTGTGTGCGTGCAGACCCACAATATCACATGTGCACCGTGTACTGATGTTTCCCAGAAGCAGCAAGCTCACTATGCCTGTGCTGCAAAGTTAATCTTTATATGCATAGTGAATATGTCTGGAAATTTTGGACATTCCAGCTGGGGGCACAAACTTCTCCAGTTCCCAGACAGAGAAAATTTCTTGACAGAAAAGGGAGGACGTGTCTGAGGAAATCCAGATGTACTCTGGCTCTAGTTAAGATTGAAATGAAAACTGAAAATACCCCAAACTACCAGGGTCAGTGTTTAGCTGCTTTCTCCTTCTTTGGGAAAATAGAGTAAACTCAATCTATTTTAAAAAATACTATGTTAAATTCTCTTCCATACTATTTCCTTTTCTGACAAAACTTCTCTGAGTGGTCTTACGTTTCTCTGCCTCTGCTGTTTCCCAGCCACACTGTTCCCTTGTCCTATGCCTTCTAAGAGTGCTTATCAGATATCTTTGTCATAGTATTTCTGAAACTATTTCAATTTCTTCTTATTAAATTATTATTTAAAAGACCTGTTAAAATAATTCTATTTTACATTCTTTTGCTTAATATTTTTACTGATTTCTTATTTTACTTATTCTAATTTCTTATTTTATTTATTTACTGTTTTTCGTAATTTTTTTATTTCAAACAAGTGTAAGGGAGAAATTTAGATGATTTCAGAATGATTAGTTAATCTAGCCTACCTTTAGGGATAGTGTAACTGTTGATATAAGTGTATGCCTACACTTAAGGATAGTGTAACATAATCTGATGCATTTGAAGAAACTCTCATTGACTTCCATGGAACAGGTCCTAAGGGACACTACTTGGAAAGATGCCCTCCTTGTCCACTACTTGTCACCAGAGAGGATCTCGTGAGCAAACTGAAGATTGGCATCCATCTTGGTCACAATAACCACAAAGAAATAGAGTTTATAATCTCTGTTGACAGAAGAAAAAGTGTCAGCAAAACCTCAGCTCTGGATATGAGGAAAGATGACTTCAGGCTGCTCAGGGAATTAGTAAGTAAGGCCCCCTGGGAAAATGTTTTTGCAGATGCTGAGGTCTATCAGTGCGGGTCACTTTTTAAACTTCATCTCCTGACAGCACAGGACCAGGCAATTCCCAAGTATCAGGAATAAAGCAAGTGAGGCGGAAAGACGAATCTTGTCTAAAGAGGAATCTCCTCTTGGGTGGCATGGAAAGACCACAGAGATGCTGCTTGCCACTACAATGAAAAATTTGTGGGCCACAGCTCAATTGGAGTTGACATTGGCCACCTGTCCACTGTGGGGGACAATGAAAAGAGGTTTCTTTGAACTATATTAATAGCAATAGTCAGAATAAAAATAATATAGGCCCATTACAGGATGAGAATGGTCCACTCACAAACAGGGACATGGACAAGGCAGAGGTTTTTAATGTATTCTTTGGCTGCATCTTCAGCATGCACAAAAGATCAAGGTCTCAGTGCCCTGAGCTGGACGACCAAGGCTGTGAGAATGATCAACTCCCAGTTGACCTTGAACTTGTGAGGGATCTGCTGCTCCAGCTGGATTGTACAAATCCATAGCACTCCTTGCTTTACACACTGAGCATGATGTCATAAGGTCCGGTCCTTTGCTCAGTTTGTCCCAGTTGTGTCTCCTCCCAACCTCCCATTCACTCCCATCCTTCTTGCCAGCACAGTAGTAGGAAAAGCAGAAAAGGCCTTGACTCTGTGTAAGCCCTGCTCAGCAATAACAAAATCATCTCTATATTATCAACACTGCGTTCAGCAGAAAAACAAAACATAGTCCTATACAAACTAATGTGAAAAAATGAACTCTATCCCAGCAAAAACCAGCATATATAGTTTAAAAACAGAAACACAAAATCCAAATTCCTTAGTCCTTTAAGAGAATCAAAGGAGCAAATCTGGAATTTCATACACCCTCTATTTATATTATATATATACTCCACTTATTTTCTTAGAAAATTGCATTATTCATATTATTCATATTCCTGAGAGGGTGGTAAGGCACTAGAAGATGCTGCCGAGAGAAAAGTTGTGGATACCTCATCCCTGGAAGTGTTAAAGGACAAGCTGAATGGAGCTTTGTGTAACCTAACCTAGTGAAACATGTCCCTGCCCAAAGAGGGAGCTTAGAACCAGATGACCTGGTGAGGTCCCTTTCATTTCAGGCCATTCTACTATTCCATAGCTATCACATCTCTTGCCAACAAGAAATATTTTCATATTTCTGACTTTGGACATCTTGATACCAAGAATGTTTCCATTGTTTAAATATTCATTTAACCATATTTTCTTTTACTTTCCCAGCTTAACATCTGCAATACTTATACATATTTTTCTGTATGGTATTATGAAAAGATTTGTGTTAGAAAATGTGAGACATATCAACTGAAGTCTCTCTTGCATAAATGTATTAACTGAGTCTATATCTTTCTATTCATATACAATATCTAAAGTCTACAGGGACATCTTAGTACATATTATGCAGATGACTGTTATTTATGGAATGGGATCACTTATTCCCCAGGTGGTTGTAAAACTGCAATCTCAGTTTGACAAGAGACAAATTGGTTTAGAGAAAACAAATTATTCTGAAGTCTTTAGAAACCTAAGAGGTGTTGGAGCGTGGTAACATGGTAAGTAAATCTAGGAGATGATGATTTAATCATTCAAAGACCCATGCATTCATTTCATCCTCAAACTTTGTGGCCTCTGAAGACGTCACTGAAATTTGTTCTGTCCTTCCAAAACTAGATGGACACAGCACTCTAAGGGTGATATATCACTGCCTTGAAACTTTGTGACAGAGCTCACTACTGGCTTATGTCCAGCTATGCAGTCTAGCAAGACCACCAGTCTCTTTCCCCAGAGCTGTTCCTCAGTCTGTTCATCCCTGTCTGTAATATTGCAAGAGTTCAAATTTGAGTTCAAACTTTGCATTTGCCATTGAGTAAGAAATGTATGACAGTTATATTAGACATGCCAGTGGCAATATACAGTGGTGTTGGTGTGGTTTCAATCAGCCAATCATCCTTTTACCAATTTTGAAATCAACATGCAATGTAAGGAATGCTACGTTTAGCAGTAGCAAAGATTCAGATTTCCTTCCCCTTGTTGCCATCACTTTGATACTAAGCTATTCAAAAACAATAAAATCCACTGTCCTTCCTACCACTGAACGTTCTTAATGAATTTATTCAAGCATAAAATCCAAGTAAAAAGACTGTAATAGAGCTCATTCTTTTACATCCAGTTTCTTCCTCATCCTCTTGTTTTGTAGCTCATAAAAGTATTATAGCCACAGAAGACTAAAAGAAGAAAAGAAAGATCCGTAATGTTCTTTTAAAGAAAACATTTTTGCATGATAATTTGCCAGATTTTTAAATGTTTTTGAATACTGTAGCTCTAGAGATTAGTTCTACATCAGATCATGTATAGTTCATTCATCCAAACAGGAAAATTGAATATCAATCAGGAGATTATTTTTATATTTGGTAACACTTAAATTCTTAATTGAAATCTTTTAAATAGAGATCACATCCACTGAGCCTTATGTAACATTAGACCACCCAAGAGTTCTCTATAATGTCTCCTATAGATTCACTGCAATATGGTAAAAGTCAGGTTTTAAAACTTGATCAGAATGAAGAGTAGGTCAGGCAACATTGTGAGATTAAAAACATTGTAACATTGAGAATAAATATTCTCCCTTTGTCTACAAAAGTAATTTAGGCATTGATGGATCCCAGTTGCTGTATTTCCTATCACATTAACCTCAGTTATACGGTTGAATATTTATGGCTAGAATTTCAGCAATTTATTTAGAGCAGCTAAGTAACCACTATCACTTTTTGGCTTCATTTCAATGATAATGATGTATAAATAGAGAGTGGAAACTTGTGTTTTGTTAGCAAATTAGTCAGGCTTGGTTAGTTTTATAGGAACTGTGTTTTGCAATCTTCCCAAATTATTATTTAAAATAATTCAAGAGTTGAAGAAGAGCTTACAGCCTGAGGGAGAAGAAAGCTAGAAAGAAGATAATAGGTATTCTTGTTGTATGTTTTATTTTTCTTTTTAATAGCAGATATACTGACTATAACCCACTTCCAAAAAGAGGTTGAAGTAACAAGGAAATGGGATTTATTTGAATCTTCTGTGTCTCACATACAACAAGACTGGGAGAATTAGATAGAGTATCCAAAGTTACTCAGAAGACAACCATACCCTAACAGTCTGTTCAGCAGTTCCCTTGAAGTTAAGAGGCACCACTGTCATCCAGCAGGGACGAACATCTGTATACTTGCAGATCATGAATTGAGCCAACTGAAACTCAAGAGCAGATAATATAAATATGTGCTGGAATTATAGCTGGTTACATGAAAGCAGCTGATTCTGATAGGGATAGAAAGTTTTGAGACTCTATGGCACAATATGGGTTTTTGCACAATTTCTTATCTGAGCATGAGCTAAGGAAAAATGCATCTGGAAACCAAAAGAGTGAACACTGCTAGCAGGATGCAACTGGGTTTTGGTTTTCTGATAAGAGAAAAGCATTTGGATTTTTTGCTTTAAAAATATGATTTTTTTTCCTTTGCATTCTTTAAAGATATTCAGGAGAGACATGAAACACTAGAGACCATGTAACCAGTTACGTACTGAAAGATCAAAGGGGAAAGTGTGGTTTTACAAACATGCAAATCTTACAAACATGAGATAAAGTATATATACACTATGTCAAACTATATTTAAAAAGCCCAAATTATTGTCCAAAGTTTATTTTCATTATGTTAGGTAGTAATAACATTGTATTCCAAAATTCCTGGTTAGGGAGGAAGAGGTAGAAAAAGAAAAATAATAAACTTTTTTCAAAATTATTAATTAGCTTTAGAATTTCTTTTGGGTTACTTCAAGACACTGCATTAGGTACTCCACATTATTATTAAATTTTATTTTTAGTACGCATCTGTGTGCTGTTTATGTTATGCTGGTCAGAATGTATTGCTAATATTACTGTTTTGATTATAGGTTTTGAAGCCTGTAACAACCATTTCTTAGAAATTTCTTTGAGTGGAATTTTGCCTTTTTCTCTAACTCACTTTAAAGGACTATAAAGAATAGAATAGTTTCACAATACTATGATTACCAACAATCATATGAGGATGTTAAAAGAAAACAAAATATGCTGAGGGATATAAAAGAACATTTACAATAAAACTCATTCCAATACTAGAAATGGAATTTTACTAATATCAGGTCCTGACCTTGAATTTCCTGAGTCTGAGGTCTGATCTCAAGTTAGGGCCAAGTCTTTGTAAAAAAAATATTGTCTGGACCACAAGCAGTGGAAAATTCTTCAATCTTATAATTAACTATGCCAAGAAGAAATGAACCCTGAAAACTACTTAAGATGCTTGCAACTGTCAGAAAAAGTAATTTATATTTTAGTAAGGTTTACATGTCTCATAGAGAAATAAACTTCACTAGTAATTTTAGTTGAAATATTCCTTTGGGTTACAGACTTTCCCTTTTTGTCTGTGTCCCATGTAATATCTGGGGAATAAGTGAACAATATATTGTGAAGTCTTCTATTTTAGGGCAAAAACAGCTTTACATGCTCAAGAAAACTTGTAGACCCAAAAAGAGAAATCAGAAAGAAGTAATTTAACTGGACAAAATTGAGTCATGTTTAGTAACAATCACCTGGTCTATATTTTGCTAGCTAGTGGATAGAGTGATAGTGGCTCGATCAAGATAGTGGCTTGATCTCCTTGGGAGCAGAAAACTTAAAACTACTATTTAACAAATAAAACAAAATTTGTCTCTGAGAATAGGCATGAATGCAACTGGTGAATTGCTGAATACATGAATTGCTGATGCTGCAGAAGCAGTGGTCAAGATCTCCACAGTTTACTAAATTTCATGGGGGTTTTATGTAAGAAAGCATGCAACAGCCATTGAATTGACATTGTTGAGATCAATTTCAAGTCAACTGTATATTAAGAAAAAAAAAAAAAAAAAAAGAAAAAAGAAGCCAAAGCACAAACTGGAAAAGGGAAAAGTTGGTAGAAGACAGAGGAATAAGATACAGATGTATCTGTGCTGGAGTTTGTCAAGAAGGTAGAATGCAGGGGATTTTGTTTGATTTATAAAGGAGTAGTAAGGAGAGGGTATGACAATAGGTAGAGAATACTGTTGGGATGAAAAAGCCCTAAATTCACTTTATGTCTTTACAAAAATTTAGTTTCCTTCTTAGAATTAGCTCTGATATATCTGCCTTTGTTATTCAGAATGAAGACATTGAATAACATTCAAAACCTTTAGGTCAAGTTAGGAATATATTATTTCTTTTATTCTCTTCAGAATTATTACTGAAATATCTTAATAACTGCTGAAGTAATTGCCATTCAAAATGCATGCATGGAGACAAGGTCTTGATTGGGTCCTATTTAAAAAGATATTTGTTCATTTTTAGTCTTTTAACTATTACTCCAGCCAGAAAGTTGACATCACTGCCCGCGCAATAAAGATATATCCTGTCCTTTGTAATTTTGTAAGAGCATATGATCTGCAATTAACTTAGCTTACTCTGAAAAATCAAGAGTTATTGAATCATGAAACTTTCTACCATGACCTAGAGCTGAATGAATGCCCACTGTGAGAGAATTATATAAGCTGACTATCCAGAGCAGCTGGAATTGCTTAATTGGTTGCAATTCCATATTGAATACTCTCTTTCATGTCTATCTCTTTGAGATACACTCAGGTTAAGGAAACTTCCCAGTCTGACCATTCATGACATTCTCTGGTAGTCACGCTCCCAAGGCCAGAGACTTCTGCTGCTGGGATTGAAGTCCCTTCAGAACAGGCAGCTCCAGGGAGTGATGGGAGCCCTCCCACATGTCACACTCTCACAGAGTCAGACCAGGTTTCCTCACCATTTTGAGCCCACGTTTGCCATAGCAGAGTCTGAGATGTTTCATTCCATAAAGACATTTATTCACGGAGCATAAACACAAACAGCCTGAGCTGGTGTCTCGAAGGAGGACAAAAAACCCCTCAGGTTTTATACCCTCACAGTTTGTCTGTGCGCAAGTCTTGCTCTTGCTCCCAAGTCTTTTGTTCCAGAGGTGTCTCTCCATGTCCATTCATCTGACTGGTGCCACTGCTTTTCATGATCTTTCTTAACCAGAGGATTTTCAGTTCACAGTCTCTTGTCTATCTGGGGTCCCACCCAGAGCTCAGTCTGCATCTCTAGCTTGCAAACTGAGCAACCTTCATCAGATGTATTCTTCAACACCAAATCTCAGAGGAACTCAAATAAACAGTCATAACTTCAGCAGAAAGCAAAATTAACCTTTTATTTGTATTGTCAGAATTATTATTGGCTGTTTACTAAGTTCTTCTCTAAATTGTTCATCATTGTGTTGATATTAAATCATATTATAACAATTCCGGGCGGTGAAAGGTATACTCCTTTCTTAAGTTTTATTTTTTGTTTTCTTTCAGTTGCTCAGGTACACAAGGAAAAAGATGCTTCCACCCCTTTGCTTTGCAATTTTATTGCAAACTTAAATAATTTTTTTAGGAAAACAGAGGGAGACAACCAGATGACGCAGACAAGAACATGGTGTAGATGCTTAATGCAAACAAGATTCTTCTGAGCGGTGGTAAATGTGAATTTTGAATTCTCTGGGCTTTATGAGATTTTAAATATGGGGCTGATCTTTTAAAATAAACTGTTCCTTTTCTTTAATTTCGAAAGAAAGAATTAAGTTTTTTGTTATCTGAGAATCCCAGGCTAGTCCTTGTTAATTAAGTTTTCTATAAAATTTTTCATAAGGGAAAAAACTCCTCTCTCATCCCTCTAAGAACACTAATATGGAATTAACTTGCTTGAATTGTCGCACTTGATGTCAGTTTAGGTTGCCCAGGATGGCAGGAATTGCCAATATGACACAATATTCATGTCCTTCTGAAGCAGGCATTAGAGTGCCAGTAGGATACAACACAGCCTCAGAAATATCATCAGAAGGCAATAGTCAGGCATAAGAATCCTATGCCTGGGCTTAAACAGTTGTAATAACTGTAATAAACTTGCTTAGCCAAACATAAGACTGCATGATTAAAAAATATCTGATGAGGTAGTGCTTTGTCTTGGCTAAATAGAAAGAAGCAATATGTTAAATTAATAGTTAAAACTAATTTTTTGGATCCCTAGTAATAAAAATCTACTGGGTAGTACATAGTACATACCCAAAATTGCCTATTTCTTAATATGTCAGAGCTGATCTCATGTCAGATGCATCTACATCATGGACTATTCTTGCATGTAAAAGGAAGGACGATACCGTATTTTTGTACGGTTCTTTGTGGTTCTTGGAGTACACATCCATATTGTGTTTTCACAGTTAAGCCAATGATGTTAATGACAGCTGTGGGTTCTAGGCATAAATTGCACATATATAGAGTGCAATTTAACTGCTGGAGGATCTTGCTTTCAATTTGCAAGGAGAGATCTACAGATGGCTCCCTGTTGGATGTCTTTGCTTCTGCTTTACCAGGAGGGAAACTGTTTTGAGGAAAACAGCAGTGCAGCACAACTTAAGTGTGTATTGTAAGATTTCAAGTGCAAACTAAATTTGCACTGAAAAGAAACCCTTCAAAGAAACCCTGCTACACACTAAGAAAATAATGCATCCACTGTTTGAGTTCACAAATGAGCAAGTAAATGTGGCCTCTTAGCAACTGTACTTTGTATATCCCAGTTCTCAGACACTCACTTTGGAACATCGTCTCTGCTTTTGCCATTTATTCAGACAGATCTTGAATGATGAAGCATGCTCAGCTTCCAGTTCCTAAGCAAGATAGTTATTAGTTCAGGTAGTCTAGATTCCTCTTTCCATTTTATGGATTTTATGTCTGGTGTTACTTGTATTCCATTTCAACAGAAGGAATAGAGATTGCCCTCCTTCTTCCATAGAAAAGTACTATTTATTTTTCAAATGTGTACATGCTGCCACACCTGAAAAGGAAAAACAAGCCTTTTTCAGTGTTCAAAAAATGTGTTTGATTCTTTCTTCCTTCAGGGATGGGTTTGTTCCAAATCCTTAATGCATATAATAAAACATCCTGCAGGCTTCCATGCTTCAGCTCTGTACAAATACTGCATTTCATTTGCACCCTGAAGACAGTATAGCTTGCTGGCTACCTGTTTACGGGTTGTTGTACATCCTCAAGTTTTCTTGCTTTAGTTTGAGCTATAATATGGACACACTTAAGTCTCATTTATTTCAGGAACAGATCTAACAGATTGGAAAGCATGTGAAAAATGATAACCATTTCCTTTATAGGTTATGGTTCTTCATACTTATTTTGAATCTGTAGAGATAGATGGGTCCCTCTGTTACTTAAAATTCACTGACATTTAGATCTCATGATAACATCACTCAAAACAAGAGTAAGAGGGATCTTATTTAAGAAGGATCTTATTCCTAGTAGCAGTCAGTTTATTATCTTAGAAGAAAATAATTGTTTTCTAGCTTGTCAGAGGTGTTAATTGCAAACTGTATATTTAAATTATTATTGGCATGCATTAGTGTGGTACATCTGGTAGAAAAGAGATGATATCATTCTTAGCCATTTCTGTAGCACAGTTTTTTCCTAATTACTCTCTCATTAATCTGAATAGCTAAATAGTTGGTATTCATACCAATAAAAAAAAATCTTGGTTGCTACCCTGGGGAAGTTGTTTTTTCCTTTACATGATTTTTTTTACTTAGTATCAACACTAGCACCAAAATTAGTTTCATGCCACTTAAATATGTGTAACCAGCTGTGAATGTATTTTTTTAGTATGCTGCATGAAAAACTTTTTCCTTTTCTTGAGCTATAGGTGTTAATTGGTATCTTTGTATCTTGCTAATTAAGTTCTAGCAACACCTTTTCCTTCTTCCTTACTCTGAATTTAATGAGCTCCCTTGTTGTAATAATTTATTAGATAATTAGATAAAACACCACAAAAAGTTTTTCTGAGGAACTTTGAACAAGGAGGTTCAATAGATTTTAGAAAGACAATGTGCACCCACTAGCTTTTGGCTGATTCAGATTGCAAGTCTTCAGGAATGAGCATGAAATATTCTTAAGTCATACTCTTCATGCATAAAGTTATTTTCTGTTCAGACTCAGTTACAGGTCCCCAGGAACTGCTCTCCTTATTTCCCATTTATTCCCAAACTTTCTAAGCATGAACATTCAAAACCCAGCTTTTTGTAGAACCCATATTCAACCCTAAGACAGGAAGGTAGCCATGAACCAAAATTGAGGGGTTTTTCATAGCATGTGTAGATTGTATGTCTTCTGTCAACTCAGGATATTCCTTCTCTGCATACTTTACCCAAACAGATTAGTTTTATGGTGATTATCCACCATAATGGTCAGACATACTTGGCAACCTCATTGTGGGCAAAGAGCTCCTCCTTTCTTTTTCACTTCTTGGTCTAACCTTTGAGTCTGTTCAAAACAAACCAAATCAAGCCCCTAAAGTAACAACAACAAAAAAGAAAAATAATTCACTTATTTTCTGTTTCAGTGAGAATTGTTTCAGACCCTAATGTGAAAAAACCTGTATAAAATAGACTAACAAAACACTGTGCCTGAATGTTAAACAAATAAATCTAGTATTACAGTTCACTCTTTATAACATATAATGGATTTATAAGGTGTCAAAAGATTATAAAGAGTTATAGAAAATATTTGGAATAGCATGTTAGGCTTCCAAAGGTTCAAAGAAATTTAGGAACGCATACATGCAACGACATATTTATTTATAACAATTCAATTATTATCTTCTAACTCTAAATATCATGATTTCTGACCATGTGATATATGTGATAGCACATATAACAAAAAAAAAAAAAAAAAAAAAAAAGAAAAAAAAAAAAAAAAAGAAAAAGAAACAAAGGAAATTAAAAGCTTAGGAAGAATGCATTAATTAAAACTCTCCAAATTGCAGCAAGGCCTGTTTGGGAAAAAATCTCTGCTAAACATGGTTATTTTCCAAGTTCCAGGGATGCTTTACTCTAGACAAGGTTGCTCAAAGTCCTATCCAGCTTGTTCTGTTCAAGGTTGGAGATGGTGTACCCACAAATTCTCTAAGCAACTTGTTTCAGTGCCTTACCACCCTCACAGTACAGAACTTCTTCCTAATATCTAAACTAAACCCACCATTTTTCAGTTTAAAGCCATTCCTCCTTGTCATATCACTGCATGCCATTATAAAAAGTACCATTCCTTCTCATTTGCATGCCCCCTTTAGTTACTGGGAGGCTGTTAAAAGGTCTCCACAGAGCCTTCTCTTTTCCAGGCTGGACAACCCCAGCTCTCTCAGCTTGACTTCCTAGGAGCAATGCTCAGCCCTCTGATCATCTTCAAGGACCTCCTCTGGATTCATTCCAATAGGTCCATGTCCTTATGCTGGGGGCCACAGAACTGGACACAGCACCCCAGGCAGGGTTTCATGACAGCAGAGTAGAGGAGCTGAGACTTCCCTCAGACTGTTGGTCATGCTGCTTTTGATGCAGACCAAGTTGGCTTTCTGAGCTGCAAACATACATTTCTGTCTCGTGTTGATCTCTCTGTCCACCAACACTACCAATTCTTTCTCCCTAGGGCTTAATCCATTCTTTTCCCAGCCTGTATTTGTGTTTGGGATTGCCTTGACACAGGTAAAGGATCTTGCACTTGGCTTTGTTGCACAAACCTACTTCTCAAGGTCCCTCTGGGTGACATTCATTCCTTCCAGACTGTGAATTGTACTATACACCTTGGGGTTGCCAGAAAACTTGCTGAGGTTGTATTCAGTGCCCAGGGATATAAAGGATGATCAAAAAGTTCTCCTTTCCTTAAGAAATAAGTCAAAAACAGTAGAGTTGCTTTCTTCTTCAACTACTCAGAAAGCATTTTAATATTTTATGCAGTGACAAGGAATTGTAAGATAGTCTTTAGGGCATTAAGTTTTTTACTTTCTTCTATTATTTTTCATTAGTTTTGTTTTTATTTGTTGGTTTTTAAGTTTATTTATAAACAAGCCTTTAGGAAGCAATCAGTGTCTAGACACCTTTGGTTGCTGTTCGGGTTTGTATCTTAATATAGATTCATCCCACACATATCCAGAAAAACATTTGGACTCTTTTGCTGTCCTCTAGCTTGGACTACTTCCTAGAATTTTCATAAGGCTTACTTGATTCAGTAAGTCTTTTAAGACACTCTATCACATATGTTCCACATTATGGGGTACAGATTTGCAAGAGATTGTCCACTTTTGTTCTTTTTCGGGATTTTGTGTCTCAGACTTCCTGATTTTCCATATTTTGAGTGTCACTTTTTAAAGCATTTTTACAGTCTATGTGAACAATAGTAGTACAATTTAATCTGCTCTACATGATTCTGGGAATGCAAAACTAGTCTACCTATTCTCTAAGTCTCTATAAGATTATTCATTTATGTTGCAATTGATGTATCAGTAAGTTAAGCATGACATTTACTCACATGTTTATTTGCAAATTCTTTCTCCAGCCTTCATGACTATTACATGTTTAGTTTTACTTTCAGGTTTTAATGCAAATTGCTTTATCAGGAACTAGCAGAAAATATTTTGTTTAGTGCTTAGGCTGAAAGTACTGCTGCTTTCTTATGTATGACATCCCCAGTATTAGCATAAATTTGAATTTAAATGCAAAAAAAAAAAGAAAGTTAAGAGTCAGATCTGTTTCACTCAACTTTGCTAAATTAATAGTAGATAACTAATTCAAGGTTTAAACCAATCTAATTAGTAATTTGCGGATGCCTTGAACTAATATTTAGGAAATATCTTGCAGTCCTATATCCAGTGTCATTTATTTGTTTTCTTGTTTATGACTGTCTTTCCCAAAAGGAAAGAAGTGTGGCCAGAAGATCTAAGCAATTGAGGTAATTCCGTTGCTCTTGTCTGCTCTGCTGAGTCTCCACCTGGAGTACTGCATCCGTCTCTGGGGTCCCCAGTGCTAGAAAGTCCTGGGCTTGTCACAGTGAGTCCCAAGGAGGGCCATGAAAATGATCAGAAGGCTGGAGTAAGCCTATGTAAAAAGGCTGAGAGTTGGGGTTAAACCTGGAGAAGACAAGGCTCTGGAAGACCTTGCTTTTCCCTTTCAATGCATAGAAAGGGGTTTATAAGAAAGATGGAGAGAGATATTTTTCCAGGCCCTATAAGGATAGAAAAAGGATTAATGGGTTTAAACTTAAAGATGATGGGTTAAAATTAGGTATAAGGAAGAAATTATTTATGGTTAGGGTGGTGAGATATAGGAACAAGTTGCCCAGAAAAGCTATGGATGCCTCATCTCTGGCAGTGTTTCAGATAAGGTTGGATGAGGCTTTGGGCAACTTGAGCAAGTGGAAGATGTCTCTGCACATGGCAGAAGGGGCATAACGATTTGAAGGTCTCTCCCAGCTGTAGCTGTTCTATGATGAGTCTGAAATTGTGGTTTGTCCCAGTTTTCTTATCTGTAAAAAATTAAATATTTTTGATCCTGTTATGTTGGCGATCTCATCCTCGTATGTTATTACTGGTATGGTTGCCTAGGTTACTGGCCTTAAAAAATTTTGCTCTCCAGAAGGTTTCCCACTGTTCCCCCCTCATCTTCATATGAAGTTGAGTCACTTTTCAAGTAACTCCCCCTTACCTACTCATGACATTCAGCTTTTCCACATGATGCTAACAACTACCTCTGGGTGCTTTTTAGAATCCCAGAATCCTTTAGGTTTGAAAAGACCTTTAAGCTTGTGTCCAACTGCAAGCCCAAAACTGCCAAGTTCCACTATGCCATGTGACCATCCTCCACTTTATGTTCAGTATTTCCTCACAGCTTGCTTCACAGAGCAACGTGAGGCCAGGGATGAGTCAGCAGCCTAGTCATATTTTCCCAAACATCCTTGTGACTTAGTTGCTATGGCAGAAGCCTGAAAAAAAGCTGAGTGTCATATTCACCTCTGGGTGCTTGTAAGGCTGGGATTGTGTAGATACTTGTAGTACCGGTGTTTGTTCCTTGGTCTAGCCACAAATCTTAACCTTCATGGCCATTTGTTTTCAGTTTGACTTTTTTGACTGCAAAAGTAATCTCTAACTTAACTTTCCTGTGTTATATGAAGAAAAAAAGATTATTTCAATTCTGCTTTTCCTGTGCTTGAAAATGGATGATATTTATCAAAGCTCTGAAGTATCAGCATTACATGATCAGTGCTGTAGTAAAGGCTTACACAAATGCTGCACAGATCTGTATTACTTTATTTGTTTGACTCAGAAAGACAGCCTTTAATGCATCAAACACAAAGACTGAGCTTATTCTCTGTGCTTGCTAAAGAATTGTCATGTTCCTTAGATTTATGATGCTATCTATTAACTTCTAAGTGCTCAGATATGGCCAAAAAAGTTGATGTCACAGTTATAAGTCTGCCAAAGTAACAGTCCTTATGAAACATTATGTTTATAGAAAGATATCTAAATGTATTAAAGCAGTAATTAGTTAATAAAATTTTGTTAAGAGTTGTGGCAGATAAACTACAATTTTAAAGGAGAAAAATAGATTTTTAAAAAATACCACCCTACACCCTAATTTGTCCCAACTAAAAAACACTCCAAAAAATCCCACCAAAAATCAATAAAACCCTACAAAACCACAGTTTCACTCTAACCAATTAAAATAAAAAGTAAGATTAGAACCTTACTAATAGTGGCTTGAAATCTTAAATTTGTCTTTTTCACATGCTTTTTTCTTTATTGTTTTCATTGTCATATTTTTCTTAGGATTGCGAAATTTTTGTACCATTTTCAGTTTTACATTAAAATAAAAAGATTGCTTTGAGGATAGCTTAATTTTGTACAATTTTTTTTTATTTAATTTTTTTTTTTTCACTGAAATGAAAAAAATTCCGAGACACTTTTTGAAGATCCTTCTCCACTATTTTGAGGCGAATTCTACCATGATAGATTAGGTTTCAAAGATACAGAATCTTATTCTAACAACAAAGAACATGACCAGAACAAGTACTGGTAGCTGAATACAGTCACTAGCAACACAGTTGTAAGAGAGTCATGAGAACAGAAAGGTGCATACATGCATACATATGTGATAGATACAATTATATGGTGAAATGTCCTAAAATTATTTTCTTACTATTATATTTTTAGGATAGTTTGAATATGTACTTAGATTTCTACAGGGTTTATGGTAGTTCTTTGGGTTCAAATTTTTTTTTGACAATATAAAAATAAGTCCTGGTTCTGCAATCATATACAATAGCAGGTGATCTTGTTAGCCTCCACAGGATTAGCCATGTGAGTAAATTCTGTTTGGTCTGCATCTGTAAAAAATATTAATGTAAGAAGAGGTTCTAGTGAGATTTCCATGTAGGTGATTTGTTCACAGAAGCAGTATTGTACCTTTAAGTGTCTATATATGCTTTATATGTATGCTTAACATGCTACTGGACAGTATGAATTATGAGAGCAATGTTATTTTTGAGAAGAAAACTTTTATTATTTTTATAGTTCTGTAATTTTAGTGATAACTGCAGTTTGTATTAAGAATTCAGATATTGTTATGTTTCATATTTCTAATAATTAGAGCTATATAACACAATGAAAATGCTACTTCTTCTATGATTTATTTGCATTATTATGTACTGTGAGACCCTCCATACCCCTTACAAATTACATTTTATACTGAAAACTTTGCATATATTTCTGTGCTAGATTTCAAACTTCATTTTGAATCATTGCTTCAGTTTATTTTGTACCTGAATATTGGACTAAAACAAATAAATAGAAAATAGATGAGAGAAATCTTACAATAGAAGAGTAAGAAATGAATAAAGAAAGGATTATGGGCTCTCACCTAACAATTTTGTTTGACTAAATATGAAAATAAATTCGGGCTGGAGCATAATCACAATTTTACATTATTGCACTGCTTCAAACATAGTTTAAACCTACAACCAAAATGCAGGATTAAAGTAGTAGAAATTAAAATTTACTATTTAGTTGTGGAATTTGTTTATTTCCTCTGTCTTTTATTGGAGGTGTGAGTGGTGGGGGCTTATGATTTTTATGAAGGCACATGGAATGATATTAGTTGAGCTGAAAGGTCATGGCATCATGGGTGAGTACCCAGTATGCTTCACAGCCATCTCACTGACCATCACTTGCGCTTTAGATTTGTTACTGCTTCATTACTTCAGTTTCTCTCACAGGCTTCTGTCCCACCAGCTGTTTATTTTTCTCCTCGAATAGAGGTTTTCCTTTCTTCTGTCTCTTATCATTTTTCTTTCTACTTCCTTATTCACTACTGTTAATGTGTCATTTTGGCCCTAAGTTCTCATTTCCTCTAGATCTCTTTTCCTCAAACTCCTTGAAGTCCTTCTTTCTCCTTACTCAGCTCCAGCCATGGTGAAAAATTAGAGAGGCAGTTGCTTTGACTCTGTTCCTTTTTTGTTTAGTGAACCTGACAAAGATTTTGCTCTTTGAAGACTAATTTCATTCCTGTGGCCAGGGCTAACAGATGCTGGCAGTACAGATTAAGAGGAAGAGTCTGTGAATTTTGAAATGGGAAGATTTTACTAAGAGACTTTTAAAAATCTGTAAGCATCAAAAATAAATAAATACTGCCACAAAACTTGTTAATATTTTCTGATTTTTTTTTTTCTATCCTCAACTCAAATACTGAACCCTTAGGAAGCAAATCTATTGAGGCATTTTATATGATAGATATAATTTGCAGGCTATGTAAACAATGAAGTCTCAATGAAAAAATGAACTAAAATGCTCCATCTTAATAATGTTTTTATATTAAAAATACTTCATGGAACTATTAATTTTTGATAAATAGCTAACAGATTGTAATAAGTAAAAAGATGAAATGTTTTTGTCCTGCATTTTTTCTTTTTGAAAAGATTTTGTCTTGCACCTAGATTACATATAATCTGAAGCATAGCATTGTTACTTTAATGTATCATTAAATATTTAAGAATTTAAATTACATAAATATTTTTAGGGATGTTTTTGTTGGGTCTTTTAAATTTGTCCTTTTAGGACAAGGAGAAAAAATTATTTTAAACATTGCAGATTGAAGCCACTGAACAAGTTAAAAAGAAAAACACAGACTTGGTCTAATACAGAAGTAAATTTAAGCCATCCCCTCCTTTTCTTTAATTCTACTTCAATATAGACATTTTAAAAAAGCTTAGCAAAATTGTTACACAGTCTTTAACTATCATCTATTTCTTTCACTTCGTTTGCCTCCATGTACAGAGACTTAGCTGAAATGTTACCCCAAACTGTCTATTTGTCCTCTCCTTACAGTTCAGTAGTCAACAGATTACAAATAAAAAACATCTTCGTGTTTGAATTCTTAATAAACAGTATATATATACTCTAATTTGTACATTATATGTTTTTCAGAGAGTTAGTCTTTGGCACATGTATATTGAAAAAATTGTTTCAGATTTTATGTCCTTTGCACACCATATTAATGTTATTAAGAGCACGTGTTTTCCTGGGTAGTGAGTCATGGCTTGTTAGAACTTTTAATCTTCTAGTATAAGCAATGTTACAGACAAAAAGTAGAAAATACTATATTGTGAAATCTAACATCTGATACTTACTTCAGAAGACACTTGCTACTAAACTATTACTTCAGAAGACACTTGCTACTAAACTATTTTTTGATAATTCTCCTAGCCACAAGAAAAAAACTCAGTATTTTTAAAATCAAGCTATTTATATTATCTGTCTGCATATTCTTCCCTCAGAGTGCTGCTAGAAATTAACTTAGTTTACTGTGGCCTCTAGGGACAGCCAGCAGGCAGTTTTGCCTTAACTGTTTTTAATGTGTGTAAATACACCTCTCAGTTACTCATTGGATCATGTGGAGTTTTTATTGCCCCTAGGAAGATACTTCACAGCAAAAAGTCCAGCACTGGATTTGTCTGGGAGTGGAAGCTTTCCTCCTACAGGCACTAGCCTGTGCAGTTGGTGCAGTTAACCCACATTTTGTGACTGAAAAGCAGCAGTGCTGGCTTGAGATTGCAACCTCACCACGAACCCACACCACACCACAGCATTCAGCCCCATCCTTGAGACTAAATGGGTGTTCAGACCATCAGGGGCTGTCATGATATATAATTTTTAAAATATGGTACTTTAAGATGGTTAGTCTCTGGGCTATTGCAAAGTTCCTGATATAATTTTGCATTATTAGTTGTCCTTGAATAGCTGCTGATAGAAATGAGATGGGAAATAGGGTCCTTTTCACTGGTGATTATTTCTATTCCCTGATGATTTGTACTGGGATGTTCTGTGAACTGTGGTAGACAAAGCAACCTATTGAAATTCTGGTTACTAAATCCTTCCTTTCCTCTTGACATTGTGCACCAGGATTGCATATTGTAGGAGAGAAAGTATTACTGAAAGTTTATCAGGTTAGATGAAGGGAATTTTTCTTAAACTGAACAGTTTTACAGACTTTTCTCATGCATGAATAAAGATATGGAAGTTTTAGATCAAAGACCAAAAAAAGGTTTCTTGTGTGACTGATTTATTTTTTTCTTTACTGAAATGAAGGCTTTGAGAAAATAATGTTATTTCTTTCCCTTTCACCCAACTTCTCAGAGACTGTCCAACTATTTCCTAAACAGTTTCAAGAGTAATAGCAGAAATTCTTTCAATTTTTATTTCACGTTGTCTTATACATACATTCAGGCATGATGGTTTTATCTTCAAGATAAAGCACATTAAAACATATCTACTTATTTTTATCTTACCTGATCAGCAGTTCCCACAGTTAAGTAGTTCAGTGCAGCATTGGATGACCCAGAATCATGAAAATCCTCTCATGAGTTTTTTTTTTTTCTTCCCCAAGTTAATAAAATATATTGCAATGAAGTGTGAAGAAGTAGAAGCCTGTTCCTTTAGCTGGATGAATACTGTATGAAATTACTTATTAGCCACTCTCCTGGTGAACCACTCAGACTTTATCTGAACATCTTGCCAAATAGATGTCAGGTCATGATCTGCAGCAATTTGAGGCAATAAAAAAGAAATAAAAAATATTTTCCCCAGTTAACTGCAACATCCCATTTTAATTTTGCATAACTTTGACATAAAAAAAAAAAAAGAAAGGTAGAGTTGCTGCACAAACAGCATTCATACCAATTAAACTATGATTTAGTCTTACCCCATCAGGCATTTCATTATCTAACATCTCAAGCACTGCGTTGGGAGAGGTGAATATGGTTGGGAGGGATGAGAGTTGAATGTTAGAACTTGCAAGATAGATAATTTTAACTCCTAATTTACTACAGGGAATAGAAAAGGCACAATTACTTCTGAATAAAATAAAAGTAATAAACCAAATTAATTAAAAGTAACACCAGTATCTGTAAAAAAAACAACCAAACAAAATGAGCCAAAACCCACATCAAATCAAACCCATAAAAAACACTGCCCTATTTTTTGTTTGAAATACTACAGATATTTACTTTCAGCACAAAAAAGGTTTTGCATATTTGCTATAGAGAATTCATTAATCTAAAAGTTCTAAGATACAATTTGGTTTTGGTGTTTCTTTACTGACACATTCTCTTCTGTGAAAGTCTTGTAGATTTGAGTCTCATACAACCATATATAATCTATTTCACGTCCTACATAGGAAATTTCTCTGAAAACATATTTGATGAATATATTTGAATTAGTGCTTTGCTCTGTACCTGCAAGGAGAGGAAAAAAACAGATTTGGGGAAAGACGTGCCATTTTACCTGAGGGGATTGCAGGCATGGTAGAACTAGGTGGCAGAACCTCAGCAGATGGAAGATCTCCAGCAGGTGGACTTACTGTGCATAGTCAACATGGAAACAGGCATTTCTGGGAGTCCATGATGGCCTAAGAATCATGAAAGAAGGTAGCTCACAGTATTTGGAATATTATTACAGATCTGCTTGTAAAAAATTAGGGGAGTTCAAGTCAGGGAAGCAGAAACAAACCAGGGTAAATTCCTTAAAAGCAGAAGCAGTGTAACCCCCTTTTCTGCTTCTGAAGCAGAAATCCCTGTTAAAAACCAATATTTTCCATACCCTTTTTTTTTTTTTTTCTTCCTCTCATGGGAAACAAGAGCAGAAACAGCAATAAAAGCCTTCTACTGGCATATACATGCAGAGTTTTATTGCTACTGCTGCTCATGCTCTGTGAGAGAAGAGAATGAAATAAGGAACTACACACTGAAACAGCACAGGGTAAGCAGCTCGACTGCTGAGCAAGTTTACCCTCACCTTCAGATATGGCAAATTACAGTACTGGATTTAAAGGTATTTGCACTGCATGATCCCTAAATAACAATGATAAGCTACAACTCTGTTATTTAATATTATATATAACCACATCCTTTCTGATGGATTCATTAATGTATAAACATAGTGATTATATCCCAGACATTTGATGTGGTGTTTGATTCTTTAATTTTAAATTGGACAATAATCTTATGTGAATTAATCCCCAGACTTTTTTACTCTTTATACATGTTTCAATAATTTCAAAAGACTAATAGTAAAAAGAAATTGTAACCTGTTAGGATAGAATTAATCATGAATGTTATGAAGAAATATGTTCATTCTGCAGGGGTAAGTTGCTATTAGTTACCAGAGATAAAATTCCAATGAACAGTGGTCTGTTGGTTTTAACATCTGTGCAATGAAGGCTTCCCAGAAGTTTACGTGGCTTTTTATTAACACTCAGGGTTTATTCATTTTTTTTTATACTTTGCATGTTGCATTTTGGGTTTTGTTTTTATTTTCTTCTGATTCACAACTTAGAGCTTTCAAGAAAATCAAAATGACAATTCATACTTTTCAATTCTATTGAGATATTTTTCTGGCCTTCTCAATAAGGCCAAACCAAAAAAAAGTACATTCTGAGAATGCATTTAAATGGTAATTTAATCTTCTGAAAGCTGTTGAATTTTCTTTTTAAAAACTTATTTTTTCTTGTAACTTTAGAACTAAATGTAAATTATGATGTCTCATGTTTATATAGATGCAGTGTTTATCGGAAAATAGGAAGAAGTAATTTTGCCATAGGTCTGAGCTGGAGATCTAAATTCATAGATGCTTCTTGTCAAAAGGTTGACGAGACTATATGGGGAAAAAATGAAACTGACACAAGACAATTGATGAAGATGCCTTCACTTTTACTTTAAATGACTCAAACTAATAAAGATTTTTGTGATTATGGGACATTGACATGGTAAGATTTCTGGGACTTGCTGTGACTTAATATGAGAAGTTCCAATGACAAGCAGAACACATTCTTTCTGAAAGACAGGAAACTGAGGATGAAGAATAAGTACTTAAAATAAGGACATAGTGTTTCCTGCTTTAACTTTCCCACAACTGCTTGAGTTTATTTATAATACTTTTATTTAGACTTCAGTTAAAATTTGTATTATCTGGATAGAGTTTTGAAGTCTGACAATCATTAATTGAATTGTCTGAATGTATTCTCAGCAGCAGCCTGTGTAGAATTGACTGTTTTCCACCCTTTCAAAACATATTGGCAAAGAAGTTTTAACTGGCAGTCTCATGTATTCTATTTTTGTGGAACTTGACAGAAATATGAATTTTGGTGTTCTTCTGAGCGGTATGAATAACTCTGCACATCTCTGGAAGGTAATTTAGCATGAATGAATTCTTTGCCTTGATATTTATGAGTGCAGCTGTAGGCCATAACCTAAAGTCTGGAATAAATTTTCTGTGAAAGTGAAATACAACAACGGTTTTATGAGCCCCAGATCATATAAAGTGCTTGCAAAATTAGAATGATTAAAGGATGATAAAGCACCAGGCTCAGATAAATTGTTCTGTGACATGTTTGGGAAAATATAAAAGTCAGTGTCAGATATTTCTGATAACTCACCAAGGTTAATGAAGTAACAGAGGTGGCAAAATGTGTTTCTCTTTAAAAGTTTAAGAATCTATGAAAGATTCAAAAAAATTACCTGAAAAGCATACAATAGTTCAAGAATAGTCTGAATGGAGCACATAAGACAGTATTATGAGACATTTAAAACAATGGCATATAAGGGATATGACTAATTTGCTTTATTTCTTTAAAATACACATATATTGTCTAAATTAGTAGCAGTGGAAAAAAATAATATGGATTTCAGAAACATTTTATATGCCATTATACAAAAGTCCATTTCTGTGCTAGCAGTGTTTTGGCATAAGAACTGCAGGAAAGGGATTTTGTGCAATAGCTAAAAAATGGGTCAGGGTTACTAACCAACTTTCCCTTTTTTATGGAAACATAGGAATTTGGCATCTGAAGTAGAGTGAAAGGTGTCTCCCCAAATATTTCTGAGCTTACATATTCAGTCAAAAGGTCCAGTCACATGTCTTACTGCAGTGTGGCATGCAGGTTTTAGTTAAACTGCATTTTGAACATGAAATTCTGTATGGCTATGCAGATTGAGGTTTTTTGCTACATCTGTATTCAGAAATTAAAAGGGTTAAGAGCTCATTCTCTTGCCTTGATTGCTACTGATGCAGAAAATCTCTCTATTCATTTAAACTGTTTCCTTAACCCAAGCAAAATGGTCAGCATAAATCTACCCAGGAAAATATTTCAGAATTTTCATGGGATTTTAATTCATGGATTAATAAATTATGGGTGCCCATTAGCTATGGATATATATGTGAATGGAAGATAGGGAAGAATGAAGAACTGTACAAGGATATCTGTTTATCATATCAGAAAGTTCCTTAAAAGAATATTATCTTTTGAGGTTACATTCTCAGAAACTGAGATTATTAATACAAAATTCCTCCTAACTGGGTATGGAAACCTTACTATGATTAGATTTCTGAAAGTATCTGATTCATACAAAATAGTCAAAAAACTTATAAAATCCCTAAAAATAATTTTAAAACAAGATATTTTATAATTGAAGTAATTCTGTTGTTTCTCTACACACAGTGTGTGGTACTCATCAAGTTGTAGGGATGCATTCCATTGATTGCAGCATGGTAGAAATGCAAATTTTTTTATATGTGTTAATTCTTTTTTCCATGACAGTGGAAATACTGCAGTAAATAATAATAAAAGAGTATATCAGGTAGCATTCCAGTGACTTGAGAGAGTGTATCGTCTAGTGATTAGAAAGATCCTGTCTAATCTTGATGACTAGGGAAGAAGTAGGAGGATTGGGAATTCAATGAGGTATGTCAAATCTTATTAGTCTACATAATTTGCTCTTGCTGAATTCTGACAAGGCAGCACTGTCATTGAAACTGATCAAATATTCGTAGTAAATAATAATTCAATTAATTTTTTAAACTATGTCAGCAAACAATAATTTTCTTTCAAAATTTTATTTTATTTTTCTTACAAATATGTAGCTTGTTACTCAATATTTAAGTGTTGTTGCTTAGCAGTTATTTGTTAAATAAAATATAGTGTGTCAGTCTTGTTACACCATTGGGTAAGGATATTTCAAGTTTATGACAATAATATTAAATAAAACAAATATCTCATTTAGTTTTCTGTTGACTTTTCTCAAACAATATGGAAGTGAATCATAACACCTAAGGGGAGCATAAACTTAGTTTTATTTAAATAATTAAAATGATATCACAAAAATCCATATCTTATTATAATGTATTTTTTTCTTTATTTAAGCTTGATCATTTAAGTTTTTTGTGTTCCTAAAGTGAACACAAAAAATAGGAAATAAGCAATTCAAAAAAGATAGGAAATAAGCAATTCAATACACTCTGTCCTTTCTTCAAAGAATTTCTCTACAGTTTATTTCAATTCTCATGTGTTTGCTTTGAAAAGAGAAGAGAATTTCCTACCATTTCAATACAGTGACAGATTAGGCTTAAAATTCTATTTCTTGATTTTGCCATATTCCTACTGCAATCAGATATGCTATGGTGATACATTCTATTTGGCACCTCTTCCTCTCAGCTGAAATTTGTCTCTTGAAATTTAAAAACTCTTCAACTGACCCGAGTGATCTGTTATTCATCTATTAACAGACAATCTGTGAATAAACATTATCTGTTCTTAAATCACCCCTCAAGAGGTGGGCGGATTGACATTATGTTTTTGTTACCTGTTGAAGCTTTGTTTCATTTAATTTTGGGAGTTTCTTCCCTTTACTGGGTACTGAAAGATGTTTGCCAGTGAGGGCATGTAAGGGATCAAGAGCCCAGACAACTGATCCTGAATGAAGCGGAAACAAATTGATATCAGCAAGCAGCAGAGATAGTAATGAGCTGCAAAACAAGAGGTCATGGTCTGAGGTTAAAGAGGGTAGTAGCTGAGAGGCAACTCAAACAGTTTGTCTTTATACAAGGAAACATTCAAATACAGAGCAAAGCAGCGAGAAACTGTAAAATACACAATGGGAGTTATGAACTGGGGAGAAGAAAAAAGGCATATTTCATAGATGGAATCATAATTAGAGGAAGGTCTGTGAATTTTGTTCAGATCAGAGTTAAACCTCAGAATCATAAGGGGGATTAGAAACAAAATTAACTATCAAAAATATATTCTTTCCCCCTGCTTAAGTTGTAATCTAGGTAACTCTTGCTTTACTTTTATTCTTAATATTTTTGTGGGGCTTGATTTTTAAGAGAATAATTTCTCCTACTCATTTTAAATTAACTATTAGACTACACTGTATTTCAGATTGAATTTAAACTTCTTCCTGTTTATATGTGCTATAAGTCTGATTGTAGGAATATTCTTTCATCTGCAAAATCTCTTTTGACAATAGTTTCTCAGTTTTATTGTAAGGTTTCATGCTCTAGCTGGAAATCTCATGTATTGTCAGCCAATGGACAGATACTGGTACTCAGAAAAAATAAACAGAAACACATGAAAATGTTATGTGTAGTAGGTGGGATGTTAGCTTTTTGCATTTTCTCTTGATTTTATATCCGTGGAAGCATATTTCTATGCAAAGTGACGGTGGCTACGATTGATTTTGTAAGGAATTTTGGAATTGTTGTCAAAAAACTGAAATCTTCTCTGGCTTCACAGTACTTGTGGACTAATATTTCTATAAAATAAAGCCTATCTAGTGTAGTGAGATAAGATGGAATTTATCGCATTTCCCCAGACAAGTTTTTATACATGGCACATAAATTAATGACCATACAACTTTTCGCAAATATTCTTCAGCATTTTACCAGAAACAATATGATCAGGCAACTAGATGGGTTAAATTATATGTGAATCGTATGTGAATCAGCTGCAACTGAAGGAAGTAAGGAAAACATGTAAACTCAAATACGTGATACAGCATTACGTTATTGTCATAGAGACAGTAATGAGAATAGAAGAAAAAGACATAAATTAAACAGTTTATATTTAATTTTTATATTCAGTTTTGTGGCAGACTGACCAAAAATGAGCAAGAAAATTCTCATTGTAACTTTGATTGTATTCATAACAGGATAAATAATGTTATGCATACTAAGAGTATTAACATAACATTATTTTGGTGCTACCAGGGCTAACACAATGCTGCTGGAGTTCTGGTGTAAGGTGGTTGTAAAGCTAATAAGTGGCATATTAATAGATCCATAGAGCAGATTACAGACTCACTCATCTGTCTGGCTTGTGTCTCTTCTTCTGCATGACTACAGAATACTGAGTGCAATACAAGATTTGGTTTTCCTTCCACCTGAATGTTCTCTTAGGAAATCAGTAAAAGAGAATAGAATAGGCTTTTTTGGTATTTAGAATGTATTTACCTAGAAGTAGAGATATAATGTTCAAAATGTCCTTGGATAGCCATTTTCAATGAGTGCCAATAAAGTAATTATACTATTTTAATTCCTATTTGTTCTCATCAGAGTCTGAGGATCCAAGTAAGACATAGGAGAGTCTTAATTTCAACAAAGACTAGAAAAAAATAGTGGAAGAAAACACACGGTCTTAGAAGAAACAAGTAGAGCTAAAAAAAATTACTAGTTTTCACTGAGAATAATTACCTTCAAGTAATTACATTCCTGTAATGTATCTATAGTTAAGAGCTGGGAAAAAAAATTCCAAAACAAAACCACAAAAACATTTCCATGTCAAATTATGAAAAGTTTAAGTATCTCTATATTTATATTAGATCCATCATGTAGAAAGAGTAGAGAAAACTCCAGCTAAGAAAACCTCAAACCAATTATTAGAAATCTTCATTATCATGTTCATTAGTGAAATCAGGGTATTTTATTTGCTATGTTTAGTTATTTGCTAGTTTTTTTTTCCTATTTGTTTATATATAAAGTTTCATAATGTTTGTATTTAGAATGCATGTCATTACTTTAGATATTACTAAGAAATATTATAATCAGAAAGATCTTTTCAAAATATCTTTTTCGATTTGAAAGTTCTAGTTATCCAATCACAGGAAAAAAGAATGTTGAATAATTCGGAGGACCAATTAAGTGCATGGAATGGTAAATGAATTATATCAAGTGAAAAGAGGGAATCTGCAATATAAACACAAAAATTGAATTGATTAGCAGAATCTATTCAGAGATTTAGATACTTTTTAATGCATAAAAACTTTGGTATGATTGAGGGTGTTTTGAGAAGAATAAAGGACTAACTCTACAGCAAACATCAGTAAGCATACCATTTTACTTTCAATGTTTAAGTTTGAGTTGATGGATTTATATGTCTCATTTATAAAATTTTGTTTTAGAATAGTGTGACTATGTGGACGATTGTGGAATGACATTCTGACAGTACTTATTACTCAGGCAAAATGAATTTGCATTGAAGAAAGTAAGACTGTACGGGGGTTTCCATGTCTCAGCTCTGGGTTCCAATTAAATATGCACTCCTACTTTCGTTGTGTTTTTTTACTTTGCTTTTCTTGTGAATTAATTTTGTTCCTCTGAAGTATCTATATTCATGTGTCTCTTCCTTCTTTTAGATGCCTACTCAGTCTTTTGCTTAATCGTAGAATCATTTAGGTTGGAAAAGATCTTTAAGATCACCGAGCCCAACTGTTGCTAAGGCCATCATTAAACCATGTCCCTAAATGTCATATCTATATACCTTTTTAATTCCTTCAGGGACAGTGACCACCACTTCCCTGGACAGCTTGTTCCAATACTTGACCACCCTTTCCACAAATAATTTTTTCCTAATATCCAATCTAATTGGATATTAGGAAAAAATTTTATATCACTTGAAGTCATTTCCTCATCCTGTTGCATGTTATTTGTGAAAAGAGACCAACCCCTAAATGACTACAGCTTTCTTACTGATGGCTGTAGGAAGCAACAAAGCCCTCCTTGATCCTTGTTTCTGCCAGGCTAAACAACCCCAGATCCCTCAGCCACTCCTCACAGGGCTTGCTTCCAGACCCTTCATCAGCTCCACTGCCCTTGTCTGGAGACACTCCAGAACCTGAGCATCATTCTTGTAGTGAGGAGCCCCAAACTGAGCACAGGATTTAGTGTGTGGCCTCACAAGTGCCAAGTACAGGGGCACAGTCACTGCCCTGGTCCTGCTGGCCAAACTGTTACTGATACAGGCCAGGATGCCATTGGCCTTCTTGGCTACTTGGGCACACAGTGGCTCATGCTGTTTAGCCACTGTTGACCATCACCAGGTCCTTTTCTTCCAGACAGCTTTTCAGCCACTTTTCCCCCAGCCTGTAGTGCTGTATGGGGTTGTTGTTATTTAAGTGCAGGACCTGACTTGTTCAGCTTCATACCACTGGAATGGGGCCTATCCAGGTCCTTCTGTAGATCCTTCCTACCTTCAAACAGATCAAAACTACAGCCTAACAAACTGACTAAATAAGTGAAAGACCTCTGAGAAAGAATATTTGTGAAAACAAACAAACAAACAAACAAACAAGATAATTAATTTTAAGAAATTATCCTCATGCCACAATTAGACTCCTGGCACATGGAATTCTCATAAAGGAACAATTACAATATATTCAGTTTCGAAGGTTTTTAATCAAGAAATTAATATGGACTTGGTCTGAATGTTTTATGTTTGCATCACAGGAACCATAACTAACTTAAAAATACTTCTAGTTTTCTTTCAAGTAGTTATATAGACTACTGAGTGTTGATACATGGGATAATGCCATTTAGAGTTCATGTAAAGAAAGGCCAAGAGAGAAACATGTTATAAGAAATTAATTTTTAATTTAAGTTTTCACTTTAATGTCTTCATTGATTAAAACAAAATCTCTGCATATTTCTGCAAATGAGGATATTAAGCTAAATAAATGAACTATAAAGTGTCTTAGCAAAAAAACTTTGTTCATTAATTTGAATGGGTAAAATAAATCTAACATACATTAACAAATGATGGCTTTATGGCTCATTTTCTAATGTCTGAATTAGAAAGTGAAGCAACCATGAATTGCCTGCTCCTCTGGTGAACAAGATCCACAGTATTTTTACAATTAATTCCTGTCAGGCTTACCCTTCATCATGACCCAGAATGTGTCCTGAAGTCCCAGGATAAAAGCTGAGATGTCTCTGCCCTTGACCCCTAGTCCCCAACACTTCATTTTCAAAAAAGCTGAATATCATTCAACAGAGTTGGTGGGAAACATAAGCTTTCCGTGTGAGGGAGCTGACAGTGCTGCTGAACCGAACATAACATTCAGCATGAGATCAATAACTCATGGTCTCCTTCTGAATGGGATTGCTTTTCTTTTGTGCATGTAAAGGGAGCCTGGGGCTGAGCTAGTTACTGCCTTGGAGTGATTGAATGCAGAGAAATGAATGAGCAGTAAAGCAGAGCTTGCCCGCCCTCCCCCTTCCCACTCCCCCTTCTCTTTTCCTTTCTTTTCTTTGCTTTTTGTTGTGTCTTAGGCCCAGTGTCAGCAGAGGAGGAGAGGGACAGGTTCAGCTTGGACTGTAGAAGTGCCCTGGTGTGCCCGTGACTGAGGCAATGAATGCTGATAAGTGGAGTGGCTGTGCCCTGGGTGCCTGCCCCACCACAGGGATCCTCCAGCACTGCCCGACCTGCTGCCCTGGGGAGGCCAGCGCTCAAAGGCAGCCTGGGAAGACAAGTCAGAGTTACTAACCTCTCCTCAGGGCACTCTGTCAGCATAGGACACTGACCTAAACACCTCCTTAACCCAGAAATTAGGATCTTATACTAGAGAGGTAAAATGGAGGCCAGTGGAGAAGTTTAAATTCTACAGAGGCTTTTGATAGCTGAGTAGGTGTAACTTGTATTTCAAAGGAGATACAATAGAAGCAAGTATAGTAGGACAGAATTAATGCATGCTTCCCAATTTCTCATTTGTTAATGTATGTTCACTTTAATCGACATGGGTTTGAGCATTCAGTGGATGAAAATAGTCATAAGTACATAGCCTTCTTCTTCCTTTTCAAGGTGACAAAGCATTAAGGGTGTTTCTGAACTTCATACGGGATATTACTGATGGGGAAAACAACATCTTTTGGACAGACCACAGTATTTCTGTGACAGGGATGAATGTGTTTCAATTATCTCACATTCTGAATGCAGAATTTCCATGAATTTCAAATGGAATTTTGCATTTTTCTCACCTTTATCTGATTTTAATTTGTCTAAAATATTGATGAAATAGTAAAATAGATTTTACTATAACATGGAATTTTAATAATTTCTGACACGATTTTTTATTTTAACACCACTTCAAGTGTTAATTTTTAGCATTTTTTTTCAAATTGTCTATTCTGCTATTGCCACCTTATTCCCCTATAAACAGATTGACCTCTGCTCTGGAGTAAAGGGTTCGGTTTTCTTCTTCCTTTGCCATTGATTTTCGTAATTCTTCCTCTGCCTAATAGAAGTGACAAAGGAAAAGAGTGCTTTAACATCATACATCTTTGCTCAGCAGGCTTGCTTAAGCTTGCCTAACTAGTTAATTAAAAACATTTGACATTGGTCACAGAGTAATGGTCACTTAAATACATTGATTGGTTACTAGTTCATACACTTGAAGTTTAAAGTACTAGAACTTTTATGACAAAAAACAACCTTTTGGTGTCACTATCTGTCAGTTTCAAGTAATGATTATTTTTTTGTTCATGGTCTTTATTTTCATTCATTGTTCATGGTGTTGATTTTTCCATGTTGGTTTTAGAGTAAATTTGGAACAAAACTAATCTTGATATAGTTTTATTTTTATTAATTTGGACATAAAAGTCTTCCAAATAGATATTATTAGAAGGAATGGAAAAGAAAGTAAAATACAGTTATATGAATTATAATGACCACTCAAACAAACTAACTAAACAACACATTTGAAAATAATTGAATGTCTTTTTTTCCCTCTTTTTCTTCTTTCTGTTCAGTAAAAGAGAGTAAGATTGAAAATTAGAATTAGCAAAATTATCTTTTTTAATGAAAAAAATAAGTTATATGTGGAAGAATGCAAGAAATAATAGGAAAAGGCATATAGATTTTTCAATGTCTAGAGAATCTGGGCTTTTACAGAATCCCAACCTCAATCTAAGTTATTTAGAGGGGAAGAATAAATAATTTAGGGAAACATGTTGAGAATAATTAAACTATTGTTTAATTGGGTGAAAACTATTGTTTTCACCCAAAGACAGCTATTTTTAGGCATACATTATGTTCATAAAATTATCTTTATTTAAATAAATACTCCTCTCCCGTTTTGCTATTAAATTCTAACCATAGAAACCCCTAAACAAACAAGCAAAAAAATCTCCAATTCACAATGCATTTCTCTTTTGCAGTGACCAAAATTTAGCCAGTGGAAAAAAATTCTTAGTAGACTTTCTGCAGAACAAATACAGCATATTTATTTTATTAAAACTGATGGAAGGGCTCCCAATTCTTAAGAAAGGAATGGAGAAATCCCCATTAATGAAATATGTATGTTCCAAGACAGTCTGTAAGAGACAGATATAAAATTAATTATTTTGGATACCTAGGTTCTTCATCAGAAGACATCTGAAGACCAAAAAGACTTAATTTATTTACTTTAGACATTCTCTTTACAAAGCTTTCAAGGATGATCAAATCATTAGCAAGATCCAATCAGCAGAGACTACATCTTCTGCTCCTAACCTGAGCAGAACATTGCAGCTGGTATGTGGCAGGGACAGCAGAGAGGGAGAATCTGCTGAAGTGGCCAGGTCACTTCATCTAATGCATACTCATGCTGAGGACAGCAGAAGTTACAAATGTGCAACCCAAAATTTGAATAATACTAGGGATTCTAGAAAGAAACTGATGAGATGACAGAACCCTTTCAACTTAATTTTAGAAAGGACTTCTTACCCTGTTTGGTGGTGGTAAAAATATTTAGCAACGCAGCTGGAGTCTGGACTTCAGCACTTTCTTCCAAAACAAGGACAGCTTCAGAGTCTTCATTTTCCTCTTGTGTTTAATCCTGTTTATCATAATGGGTGGGGGGTGTAGGGGTGGGGTGTGGTGGAAGTTGTTTGTTTATTGGTTTGTACTGTTTACCCATTTTAAGAGAGGGGGAATAATAGAGGCCTATTAACATTAAATGACAAAAACAAATTGGGTTTTCATTGCACTTAATCAATCTCCTTATCAACAAACCCAGACTAAGCACTTCTACCGAACAAATTTAACATAAAGGATATAAAGCAAGCAAATGAAAGCCCTACAGAATATCAGTGGATAGAATAGCTCCAGAGAAACACAAGATGTTTGATTTTTCTTTTAATGAATTTTCATGTGGTTTTTGTTCCTGGTATCTGATCTCAAAATTCTGAGGAGGGAAACTTTATTAAAAAGGTAGGATTTTGGAAAATCCACTAAAACATGTTCAAATCAATGTTTCCCTTGCAGAAAAAAAAGCCAACAAACAAACAAACAAACAAACAAAACCAACCAGGCAAAAAAACCCAGAAAAAAAGCCCCACAGAACCGTGGGGAGAGAATTAACAGGAATTACTATATGGGTTGGTCTGCTACTTGTTTTGTATGCTTGACTGCTTGTCAGTTGGCAGAAATCAATGGTTTCCTTTTCATACAGAGAAGAGAAGGAAATGGGGGTCAAACTTTTCCTTATGGATAGTTTCAGTATAGATTAAGTATTGTACCTGTGTGTCTCCAGTGTATCCCCTAAAACTAAAATTTGCCATAGCATTTCAAAAACATGCATTTATGCATGGATTCACAGTTGATTTATTTGTGTTACATTTCTCTTTCCTAATTTGCTGTAGAAGTTATTGTAGCTTATAATAAATAACTATGGGGGCTAAGAAAAAGTAATGTATGCTTTATATTTAATATTCGATTTTTTCCCAAAAGTCATGTCGACTATATCTAAAACTAAGACAGTTTTAATTCCTTTGTCTAGAATCCTTTCTTTTGATCCCAAAATACTAAGTACAAAAGATAGGAAGAAATACTACCTGTCTTATAAGTAAAAGAAATTTCCTGAAGGAGAGTTCAGCCAGCATAGTCATAGTGTCATGTGGCAGTAACCTGTTGCCTTCATTGATAATAATTATTTAGTAAAGAATGTTTCAAAGTCACTCTATATCTCAAATAAAGGAGCTAAATGGAGTACTGCTCAAACTGCTAGAATGACAAATGAAATTCTTTTTGAAGATGCAATAATTTTTGGCACTAAGTCAGATAGGTTTTTTAATGTTATTTTCCTGTGAATTTTGCATTAAATAATCAGGTGAACACATTGTCAGGCTGTGTTAACTATTCCTACTCTTTCATTCATGAGTATCCTGATTTTAAATAGGTGTTCACCTTAAGGTCAAGGGTTCAAAATCTGCTTTGATTGGACATTCATTTGTCTGCCAGAGTTTGTGATGTGGACAGCTGCATTTCCCACTATGGTGTATTCATTACAGCACAGTCACAGCATCTGAATTATGTTATTGGTTCACAGGCATTCTTCAGTATGGCATATATTTTGAGGACAATTTTCTGTGTTTAACCACTGCTTAGCATGCTCTACTCTATACCCTTTACATTATATAAAATGTCAGGGAAACTATTATTGAAAAATGAACGCTTGTACAGCTGGCGAGGATTGCTGCATTACAAAGGCTTCAGCAAAGCCTGTTGCAATCTGTACTTTGGGCTGAGGTTATAGCCTTAACAATGCTGCAAGACAACCTATTCTTTTGCTGAAGATTATTGTTCTGACATCTCTTACCCCGTAAGAGAAAAGAGTGCTTTGATGGCAGCACTGAGGAATGGGACCACGAGAAAAATGTCTTTCAGTTTTATTTTAGTGCTGAAGTGAGAGATGTGGATGGCGAGCGTTGTGAGCTAACATCAAGTCCTGTTCGATTATGTGCTTCTGAAATGTAAATCATTTCAGCGATGTATTAATGTCAAAAATCATAATTTGATTTCAAGTTATGTTTTCTTTCTTATATACTAATCTGTAGTTTTGTCCACAGTGGAGTTTGAAATGCAATTGCCATAATCACATTTCAAATTTTCTTCCTGCTTGCATTTTGGTCTGTAGAACTTATTTAACATCACTGTCTTTATGAAGGTTTTTGGTAAGAAGTGAGCATGATTTTGAAAACTATGCAAACCTTTTTCACTGTAGTCTTCACTAATTACAATTAGAAAGAATTTGGGGAGCATTGGATCATCATCTGTTACTTAAAAAAAACTTGATAAATTATAATTACCCTCCTGATACAATTTCTTTATCTACTGAAATTTATGCAAGCACTGACTGATTAAGTTGCACCTCTGGTTTACACAAATGCACTGGATGCAGTTTTAACACGTTTAACACACACGTTTTGACTCTTCATGTACATCTATAAGTAGTCTCTCTAAATTCCCCGTGAAATTAATTCAGAATATAAACTGACTAAATCCATGAAAACCAAAACCAATAAAATGTCATGATTAATAAATAATAAACAGAAGCCAAATTTGCCTTGAGTATGATTTTTCCACCTTCTGCTAGTCACCAAATCTGTGCCTATTTTACTCCTTTTCCTGCAAATTTCCTCTAAACTAATATTTATCCAATATTTTAATCCTTAATACATATAATATACAATAATATTATCCAATATGGTAATTCTTAATAATAACCCTTAATATTTACCCAGTATTATGCATGTATTTAGAAGTGGAAGTTATTCTGATAAATATATTAAAGTTTTCTCCAGTGTACTGCAAGTGCAAGAAAGAAGATAACAACTAAATCAAAACAAGTATGGCTCTTGAGCAGGAAAAATCCATGTCTCTTTTTGAAACTGTACATAGATGTATTTACAAAGAGCTAGCTAATTCGTTGCCTTTTTCTTTCTGGTTTGGGCTGGTTTTGGGATTTTTTTAGAGTCACATTTATCTAATTGCTTTTACTTTGTCAAAAATACCATTCTTCTTTTTTATTATTATTAAAATTTGCATGCACCTTAGTTTAATTATAAAAGTTGCAATTACACAATTCTAATGTGTTCTCACACAAATCAAATTCAAGAAGTTAAAATTTAAAAAATGTAACATATTTTCTATTTCCAGATTCAGTTAACTTTATATGCATGCTATTTGATTTGTGTCAAGACACAGCATTTTTGCTTTTTAATTTTTATAAACAGAAATTTGGGGGACTGATCAATTCTATGCTTATATCACAGAATTATAGAATCATAGAATGGTTTGAGTTTGAAGGGACCTTAAAGCTCGCTGAGTTCCAACTCCCCTACAATAGGAGTAACACTTTCCACTAGACCAGGTTTCTCCGAGCCCCATCCAACCTGGTCTTGAACACTTCCGGGGATGGAGCATCCACAACTCTGAACAACCTATTTCAGTGCCTCACCACACTTACAAAGACATCCATCATATTACAAATACATTTATCCTGCACTCTTTTACAAAAATGTAAAAAAATAACCAGTTTAAACTTTCAGTTTTGCAGGATGTCTTATACAATAGGGCATTTTTCTTCTCTCTTCATTTATTTTCATCACTGTTTTGTTGCCTTTAAATAGGTTAAAAAAACACTGTCATTAATATTCATATGATATTTTTTGCCCTATCTTGTGATCCAGACTAGCACAGAAAATACTGTCTACCCAATTCTTACAGCTGGAATTACTCCAGGTTTCTTGAAATGTGAAATGATTTACCAACCAAGAATGACTGTCTCCAGAATTTTGTCAGGTAAATCATTCCCCAGGCTCTTTGGTTCTTCACTGAAAGCTAATCCTGTTTAGAAATAGTTGAAGTCTTAGTCTGATTTATGCAACATTATTGGTGGTGTGTGCCAGTTTCTCTTCACATTTTACAGACCCATCTTTGGCAAAATTGAGTGTTTGCAAAAATGTATTTGACAAAATCAGTTACGGTAAACATCATGATCTGACAAAGAGCTGGCCGACTTTGAAAGGTTTAAAGCCTCTGGATAGATACAAATAAGATAAGAAAAAGCAGACACATGTTAAATCATCCAACAGCAAAGGGGATACTTTATGGAAATGAACTCGCAAGATAATAATTTGAATTTGACAAGGTGATAATTAAAGTCCCTGGATAGACTCTTTCCACATCTGTATGCCTTTCAGTGAAGTTGGTTAGCATATTAACTACAGTTGGAGAATGATAAAAATATTCATGGGATGTTAAACTGCATATTGTTATTCATTTCAATTTGTATAATAAATGTAACAGAATGCAATGCATACAGTATTACACAAGAGGTACTTATTGACTTATTTTAAAGAACTCTGATACCATACAAGGCTCTCAGATGCTAGTTTTATCCAGAGAAATTCAAAAGATTTAATATTAATTAGTCTTTCTGGCAAGAACAACAAGGTGATAAATTTCTTTTGAATGTGAAATACCGAGGCCAAGAGTTTTTCAGTGCAGTAGCTGGAACTATTTTATATTGTACTCACTGAATAATGACTATCAATAGGTACTTTTACTGGAAATACTTTAATAGTAACTGGCTTCATGGAAAAGCTTTGAAGCTTACATCTGTAATAAAAAGTTTGTTGTTAACTGCTGATAGCTTTTTGGACCAACTTTAAACAAATAGCCCCAAAAAACTATTGGTGGATCGTTGAAAGCCAGTATTCTCTCCCATGGATTTACTGCATCAGTGGGAAAGCATTCATAGACTTCTATAAAAGACATAATTTCTTTTCAGGAAAAAAAAAAAAAAAAGAAAAAAAAAAAGAAGGGAAGGCAATTTTAAATGTAAACATTTCACATCAATGTTCCCTAGCAGATTCAGGTGTCATTTACCTTCTGTTAAAAGTACATTTTTAAAGTAAGACTTCTGCTTTTCCACACTTCAGTTGAGTCATGTAATAGAGTGGTCTCAGGGTGCTGGAATTGGAATCACTGCAGGTGAGACAGTGGAGGAATATATGTTGGGAAGCTCACCTAGGACATTCTGTCTGCAGATGGGCATTTGGACCCTTGGAGACAGATGAGGACTGATCTGAAGTAAAACCACTCCATATTATCTCTCTGTGGTCATCAGGTCCTTGGCACCAGCTGCTCTGCTCTGCAAATCTATTCTATGGTCTACAATAATTGTTTCTGCAGGTGTAGTCTCTGTGTGATAGATAAAAGTGGAGTGCACGCACATTAAAAAGTGAGAGCCTTTGGGTCTGGGGAATGACTGGCAGCACCAGCTGGGGAGAGAGGGAAACTTTGCCACTTAAAGTAAAGATTTAGTGTGAGGAACTCAAAACACTGAGAGAGCAAAGGATTATCAAGTCTGCCGTAGGAGTGATTGTCATCTCTGAGTCACTGGAGTGAAAGACATAAAAAACACTGTGATATGAAAGTGCTGTAAAAGCCTTTATGACCAAAAGGAATGTGTTTAATGTTCTTTTATTTTTCCCTTTTTTAATATTCTGTGTCCCTAAATGAAGGAGAATTTTGCATTGACATAGCTCTTCTCATAAGTTGATGTTAGTCTGTCATCTTTTACAGTAGCAACATAATTATCATATAGCCAAGAATTTATGAATCATTTTGCAATGCTACATGGTTTTGTTAGCATTTAATGCTGTAACTTAACACATGGTATTCATATTCTGTGGAGTGATTTCTGAGAATCATGATTTTCTCATTTAACTGTGCCAAAACTTATTTACAACTTGGAATATTTCTTACTGACATTTTTATTCTTCTTTTGCAGTCTTCGTATCATCATATCACTACCTGTAGAGACCATGGATGTCACAATTAGAAAAAAGGCCTTTTTTTTTTTTTTTTTGCAACTAGATAGATTTTCCTGCATTTCTCTTTTGCTTTTTGCTCCAAATCCTTCATTTAAAATAAAACAATGCAAAACATCAACTTCTGTAGCATGCTAAGTCAGTAGTTGGTGAAATACTAAATGACATTTCAGCTTGGTTTTGTTACAGTTTCCAAAAACATAAAACACATTAAATACTTCTTGATCTTGACAGATTTAATTTCATGCAGTTTAAGAGCGTGGTTTTAAAATCTCCATGACTGAGAAAACATCGATCTGATAATAGCATTTTTTCCCTGGTTAGCTGCTACACAATTGTCCCTGCAGGAGGCTATAAAGATGCAGATTTTAAAGGGCTAAAATTCACAGGAAATAACTATTGTCTATTGCATTAACATCACAAAGCATGCATTCATACATGCATTCATGTGTTCATATTTTTAAGGGAAATATATGTATGTCAAGTTTACTTGCCATCAGAAAAGTAACTTTAGTATTGTATGTTAAAAAACTCAGTATTAAGTTAATATACATACCCCTCTTAACATTGAATTTCTTTGGTCTCAGTTACAAAGATGTGAAACGATATTAATAAGGTCTCCTGCTTTATCTCAATTCAGTAATCACCACTCTACTTCCTAACCCCTGAACTGTATTATACATTTAATTTCAGCTGCTTTTGGTGTAGCTGGACAGCTGAATTAAAGCTGTAATGCAGAGTCCCACTTTGTTAGAGAACATGTTTTTGCTTTCTTTACATGCACAATCTTTCATTCAATATTTTAAGATAGGGGATACCATGTCCTGGCTTTAAACCTTGTTATTATCATACAATACTTAATACAAAGCCATAATAATCAGGAGGAAACACCTCAATTAATTAAAACAAACATATTTGTTATAAATTCAGAAAAATAAAACTAGTTCTCAGAGAATTTTGATTTTCAAGTTCTATGTTACCATTAAGTAAGAAAGAAAATCTCTTTTTGCAAAGTAGAGAATATAATTTCCTGATGTTGAAAATTACTAAAACAAAGTCTCTACAACAATAACCAGAATGGTAGGTCACAGAGGGGAATATAAATAAATAAATAAACACAGTGGCATATTTTAACTGTAGATACCATGCAGAATGTCATCTGGTGCAGTGTGACAAATCTGTCTTTTCTAGTTTTGCTGTTGTTACTACTGTGTTAATGAGAGACCTCTCATTAAAATTGCAAAACTTAACACTTTCATTCACATTGTTTCAAAACTTATTCAACATTAATAGGCAAGAGGTACCATTCAAATTTAAAATACTTTGCAAAATATTGACCCTTTCAAGGAAGGAGAAACCAATAGGATAGAAATCTAGTAGTTATGAAACAATAAAAATTTAGTAAAACAGAAAAAATGTTAAAAGAAGAGAGAAACAAATTGAAAATATCTTTATGGTAAGTAGAATTAGGCCACACACTTTAAAACAGACTCTGTTTAGGACCTTCTTGATTCATCTGGAATTTTGGACTTTTCTCAATATACATTCTTGGCTTTGTATTTTTGTTTGGGCATGGTAACTGGTTAATGTGGTCTTAAAATTATGGAGGTAGAAATAGTCCACAGCCTCTTAATGTTGTGTCTAGCAACCAGGAAGTCTTGTTTATTAGTTTTAAGAAACCTTAAATGAATATAAATTTTGCCTAATGGTGGGAAAAATGATAAGACACAGGCCTAAAAGCAAAGGCTAGTCAAAGTTGCCTCAGTGGCTATTAATTACTGTATACTTCAATTTGATCTCATAAATAAGTGAAAGTGACTAATATTTTCCTTAATCTGAACCTCAGCTTGTAATGTTTGTAGTGCTGTCTGTGGGACACATTTAGATTAATGGGTTCAACAGTAAAGGTCAGTAATAAGCCTGAGGGTCCACTGAAAATCCTGACAGTAACATTTGCCAGGTGTTTTCTGGACATGGCCTGCTATCACTAACTGACCAGTAACCCATAGATAACAGGAACAGTGAGCCTTTCACCACAAAACTTTGCTTATTTGATAAGAAAACTGACATTTCAGTCCTTTTGGACAGCACAATGTGCTCAGTGATTTCTGAGCACAGAAATGTATTTCTGTGCATTTCATATGTCCTGAAATGTATGGGACTGCTCTTACTTATGTAGAGATCCATTTGAATGGGCATGTGAATGCATGTGCATGTGTATGTGTGTCTGTCTCCCCATTTTTTGTCCCCAGCATGACATCTCACTGAGTCTCAGTGGGACTATTCTTGCTCTGAAGCATCAGTTCAGCAGGAGTGAAACAGCATGCATCTACCCTTGGAGGGTTTGACTGAAAACAAGGAGAGAAAAAAAAAAAAGCTTTTCACATCCAGCAGTGCTCTGAGAAAGAGAAAAATAGGTGTTGTTTATTAAATGGTGGGGGGAAAAAAGCAAAAACTTAGGATTTGTGGAGAGTAGAAGTTGAAAGAGAATAAGGTCATCGTGTAACAGGAAACATTTCCAGTATAAGAACAGAAACAACTCTATACTGTTTATTTATTTATTTTTTTACCCCTGAAAATTTAAACTCACACTTTTTTTTTTTTTTTTTTTTTCATTCTTCTGACTTCCCCACCGTTCATCTGTTGCACAGCTTAATTAAAGTACTGGCTTTGCATGGAGAGGGGTGACACTTTAGATTGCCCTGAGTGAATATGAAGAAACCAGCAGAGTACAGTAATAGCATGCACAGCACTTTGGGTTTCTCTGAACATATCAGGACTTTAAGATGTAGAATTCAGAAAGAGGGGACTGTTGGTGAGAAAAGCAGTTGGATGTAGTCAACTTGAGCTTCAAAGATAATTCATTCAAGAGCAAGGTCATTATAGCCATGCTGTGAATTTGGGGCTTCTCAGCCTCTTACTTACCACCCCGCAGGAAGATTTTCAGAGAGATTAGAAGTTTACAGCAGGATGAGGAAACAAAAAGACACTATTCAGGGCAGCTCTGTGCAAACCCAGTTTGTCTTTTCCTTCCCAGTTGGGAGCTTGCAACCCTGATGTCTGCCTTCCCCTCTGTCTCCCGTCAGTGACTGACCACTTTCAGCTGCAGCATCCAGAAATTCACTCATTTCTAGTAATGAAAATGTTCACTTTCTTCAGTAATCACTGAGGCAGGCTCGGCTGCCTGCTTCTGCATTCATGTGAATATTAACTCACCTGGAAAGCCTTTCTCTGGAGTTGGATGTGGGCTGTAATTAAAGATTGTTAAGAACGAGCTAGCATTGTATCCTCAACGCTGAAGGTAGTCATAAGGCATGTGTACACAGAGAAAGAAAATAGATGAGCTAATAAGCCAGTAGCAAACGATCCACTTCAAAGCACTATCTAAGTTATGACAGCCACAGGCAAAAAATAGTGGGAGAGGGCCGTAAATCAGGGCTCTGCTATGTAAAACACACTTCAGCCTGAGGGCCTATAGAAAGAGTCCAGTCCAGGGAGTGCAGACAGGGAAATAAGGCTGTATTGGTTTCTGAAAATGGGATAGAGCAAGCCTATTTTTAGCTAAGGTTAAAAAAAAGGTTTTGAAAATGTCAATAAACATAATCCACTGACAAATACCTGGTAAATAATTAAATTGCATCCCAAATGCTTATGTTTAAAAACTTACACTGAATGTGCCAGCATTAAAGCGAGAAGAAATTGAAAGCCTCTCACTGACCAGTTAGATTTCCCTCAGAAGTTTCTGGAAAGTGCCTCCACTTGATAACAATCAAGCTTTAAAATGCAGATAAAGGATCTCACCAACTGAGTTTTATAGCAAGATTGAATATTAGGGAGTTTGAAATTTTTTTCATAATATATTTACTATTGACAAGGCTGATTTGCCAAACTTTTTTTCATTATTTCCATCAATTCTGAACATTAGGGAAATAAGCTTGGAAAATTTTCAAAATGCCTTATTTTGACATTTTTATTGAAATTATTAAGTCTTATAGTTCAAAATTTTTTTTTTGGCAATTAAACTAATAGAGCTGTAAAAGGTTGGCATTTATTGAATCCTATTTTTTACGGTTTTGGTCTTTTTCTGAATCTTAAAATGAAGTCTAGTTTGAGAAAGTTCTTACTACATTAAGCATAATTAGGGTATTTTTTTTTTTAATAGCCCATCAAAACTCTGATCTCTGTCAATATTTGTTTATAATACCTGAGTAAGAGCAAGTACCACATGAAAAAATAACTTGAATAATAACTATTATATTAGTAGATCATAGTTTCCTTTTCACTTAATTCATGTAAGTCTTATGGAAAGAGCAGTCAAAGTATTGCTTAGGAAAAACAGTACAATATCTGACTCCTTCTGATGCAAAATATGCAAGCCTTCAAACACATTCATGAGCACTCACCCAGCTCAACAATAATAGACTAGCTGTGCAAAAACTGTGCAAATAGAATTGGATTCTTTGGTTCAAATCCCAAGGCTTCATTCAATTTTGTTCAGTTGTTATTGAAACAAGCTCCTATTGAATGAAAAAAAAATATTTTATCATAGTTAAAACTTAACTGGGACCTCTGAATTTGCCCTGCTTATAATGCTGTATGTGAAGTATTTCATGCAGTGCATGAGAAATTTTATGTGATAATCAATGCTGAGAAAAGTGCTGTGAGACCAAAAATAGTCTGACCAAAAGCTGATCATAGTTATCAGTGTCTGAAAAAATACCTATTGATTTTTTTTTTGCCAAAGTACCTCTATTTCCATCCCAAAATACAGTTGTTTTCTGTGATTGATAAGTTCACTAGCTTTTAAGCTCATTCACATCCATTAGTTCTGCCTTTTCCCCTCCCTGTTGAAAATCAGGAGCTGTCAGGCTAAAATGTTCTTGACAGACACAAATAGAGTCCCCAGGGGTAGCAAAAACCGGTCTGAATCAGTAAGAGAGAGATTTTAAGGCATTGCTTTGCTGACACTGGTCACTCCACTTACTTTACAGAAAATGTTGACATAGAGGAGACAATTATACAAAATACTGGTTTTAAATGTCTTGCTAATTTTTTTTCTTGGGCAAAGCAATACATTTGAGATATTTTGAACAAAAATCATGATGCAACAGTGAAATCTATATGTTGATCCTTTACAGATCCTTCACAGAATATTTCAGGTGTTGTGCATTTTCAGGCTTGATCCAAATCCCATTAACGTTAATAACACTAATCTCTTTTTTACTTTAATGAGCTTTGGGTCATATCCATTATGTGAACAACAGTCACCCATATGCTATTTAAACTTGCTGAATGCATGATACTGTGTTACAGAACCAAGATCAGTTCTGGATCTGATAAAACTGATGGGAGTTATGAAGCCTTCCAGATGAGGATTTTGAACTTTATCTCTGGTATATAAGAGCAGGGGCTTCAAGCAAGCAGAGCTTTGGAGAAAAAAAAATTTGAAGTTACAACAGAATTATTGTTTATTTGAGTGTCTTATGTGTGGTTAACCCCAGAGTAATTTTCTATTTCCGTATGTCTTCTACATAAAATGAACTACTTACTCTCATGTAGAAGTATGCAAGTTCATAAAGTAAAGAATTGCATTTTTTTAATTAGAAATGGATACCCATTAAAAATTATTTCCTTAAGAATTTAAATTATTTTTGTTTTCAATGCCAGCATATGTATAATTTCTCCCACTGCAAGAACATTGTAGTGGGAGAAATTACAAAACCAAATGTGAGAAAACTAATGATTGTGATGAAGAACTGTTTCTATTTTCTCTTTAATATGTGGATTTAATACATTAACTGATCATAATGAAGAAGTCCAAAGGTACAAAAAGTTTGAGAAAAGAGACAAGTGTGCCCATTACCTTATTCATTCCAACAGTATCCTTTATTCCTGCCCCATCCCCTGCCCACTCAGCTGTTGGAGTTGCAGTCTGAAAGGCTAGCTGCTGATTTAACAAGGCTCAACTAGGCTCAGCTGCTTTGTCTCAGCCATGGCATGGGGGAAATGGTGACTGAAGAGGTATAGGCTGTTGTCCAAAATTGTTTCCAGGTACTGTTGTGACATGGATGATCTTCAGTACTAATTGGATTGTTGCTTTCTCATACCATATGAGGTGTTTACCTACACCACAGGAGACAGCAGACTTGACTGGAATGAATATGTGAAACATTAGGGGACATTAAATACTACAGGAATTGGTTTTTTATTATTGATTGATTGATGGATCATAAATACTGTGGTGGAAAAAATCACTCAAGTACTTTACAGATATACAGAAGATAAAAATATGTTTCTTCTGTATGAAGAAAACCAATGCTGAAGACTCCACTTTAAATGAGAAAGGGCTAGTCTGACTTCTCCCATGTATTTTTTAAAGCCACCTTACTGTGATCTATTAGTACTTGACGTACACTAACTGCCATCATCTTTATTAATACTGTTGCTGTCTTTGCTGCAGTCGTCATTATACTTGTCATTATTTTATAAAATTAAATTGCTGATTTCTGGTAACTGGATTGCCAAGACTAGGTCCCAGAGGATGCATGTAATCACATTTGTGGTCATCAGTATGTATGGTAGAGGAGAAAGGGGAAAAAATGTATTATTGGATGGGCTATGTTTTCTTAAGTGTCCTCTCAGCATTTTGCACCATTCAGAGGGAAGATTTCAGAGCAGATGGATTTCAGTTCAGCTGCAGGGTGGGAAGTTCTGTAGTATGTTTTGATGCAAAAAATTATTATGAAAAACACGCTGAGGTTTAAGCAGTATCTGAAAAAGCATAAAGATCAATCATGTAATAGTGAAACCTCCAATAAGTAGGATGCTAATAGTAACGTGGTATTTAAAAAAAATAAATTTGAAATCTTAATGTTAGTACATGTTTAGGAACTTTAATATAAAACATTACTTTACAGTTTAGACTAATTTTTATTGTTATTTTCCTATACTTCTCACACGAGTTGGAGCCTTAATAAAGTAAGATTAAAGTCATCTTTCCTGACAAAGTTTGTGCTGGAGATTTTCTCACCAATGTCTGCTTTTGTTGTTCTATTGTTATTGTTAAATTAGTAGATTAGCTACGTGTCAGGAAATTAAAATATTTCCTGACATATTTATTAGGTATTTAATATCTTGGGCAATGATTAAATAATACTGAACATTATATTTTTTACAAAATCCTTACTCTTTGACTGAGTTCTAGGAATAGAGTTGGGGTAAAGAGTACCTAGTAAAGGGTAGTTACACATTATGTTGTTTCCCATATACATCTCTTCCATTGGTTTCCCGGGGCCAAAATTTGTTTTGCATCTCTGAGTGAGGAAAAGCTACATTAGTTAGAAAACCTTTTCCTGGTGAGAGATCTTAGAGAGAATTTAAACGTGGCCATCAGAATCAAACACATCCTGTTATCTATGATTGGGTCCCAGGATAATGCCTTACAATCCCTCCACCCTGACAGTGCCCTGATGCACAGAACAACAGGGAATCACACACAGAAAGAAGAAATAGAATGACCACCTCACATAATAATGTTTCTCTCTGTTTTGTAAGGTGACTGGTTTGATGGTGTCAAATTTCTGCACGTATTCCTCTTGAAAATGAAAGAAGTCTGGAGAGAAGACACAAAAGTGAATGACACTGCCCAACACTTACCAGACTTGTGACTACTGCAGGACACCCCTACATCTCTCAGAGTACTTGATGCCATGTAGTATGTCTGTGTCTTCTGTGTTTAACATAAAAAATATTGAAAAATTTATTTTGTTTTTACAGAAAGCTGGGATTAATGTAATGTTGCGGGTGAAAGAAGATGAAGAACATAATTCTGAAGTACCTGGTTAGAAATAAAAATAAAGGTGGAAATATTCTTATGCAAAATACCTGCGTTGCTACTTCCCCATCTTCATTAACTTTCTTACTGCTTCATATTTGTTCATAATCCCCACTCACGAACAGCTTCTTTCCATACTAAAAGGGTTAGGATGGTTATCACATGGACAAATACACTGTGACAAAATGGCCAAACACAAAGATGTAAAGCATGACTAAGAGCAGGGAATGGTGAATAAGCAAGCACAATGAATCACAAATTTGTCATCACTGTGTCTTGATTCAGTCAAAGAGCCAAAGAGAGACATGCCAAGCACAAATACAGGCTGGAGATAAAACAGATTGAGAGCAGCCCTGAGGAGAGGCAATTTGAAAACTTAGAGGATTTGGTTAAGGAGAAGGTCAACATCAGACAGCAATGTGCACTTGCAGCCCAGAAATACAAACATATCCTGGGCTGCATCAAAAGCAGCATGGCCAGCAGGGCAAGGAAAGGGATTCTGTGCCTTTCTACTCCATTTATAAGAACCTGTCTGATTCCTACCCTGAGGACCCCAACATAAGACCAATGTAGACTTGTTGGAGTAGGTTTAGGGGAGTGTGATGAAGCACCTCTCCTATCAGGACAGGCTGAGAGAAATGGGGTTGTTCAACATGGAGAAGCAAGGGCTTTGTTGGAGACATTAAAACAACGTTCCATCACCTGAGGGGACTTACAGGAACAGAACATGTTGGATGGGGCATTGAGCAACATGGTCTAGCAGATATCCCTGCCCAAGGAAGAGGAGTTGGAACTAGATAATGTTCCCTTCCAACACAAACCTTTCTATAATTCCATAATTCTATGAATTTATGATTTTAGTTATCATATGGAAATATAGTCTGAAGTATACTTTCCTCATGGCCAGGGTAACAAGTACACTAACTGACTTGTTATAATTTGTTCTTCAGAAAGCATACTAATTTGTAGAACTTAGAAAAGCATAAAAAATTCTTTCTTCAAATAGATAAAAGAAAGATGCATGTTACTCTGTGATGTGATTGAAGTCTGTGAAAACAATTTTGTTTGATACATAACAAATACTATATGATTTAAAGCACAGCATTTATAGGTCTTCAACTAATGTAACTTTATGGAACTATCTGACAAGTAAAGTTTTGATGGTGACAATGACTCCTACTGGACAAGTCCAATCTATTTTTTTTTTCCTTCTTCATGAAAAATTAGTTCAAACTATGTTTTTTTAGGGATCTAAGAGTTTGCAATCTTCTTCTGAAGGCAGATTTGATACATTAAAAAAAATAACACTGTGCCCTGAAAAGAAGATTTAGGGTTTCTAGTGTAGTCAGACATTTGTAGTCAATTGCTTGTAAAAAGAAAGGGATTCTTGAAGCATTAGTGGTTCTTGAAAACTAATTTACTGGCAAGTTGTCACTTTAAGGCAAATATGAGTTGTGCAATAGGATCCCAGGGGTGAGATAGTGCATGTAGTCTGTGTGCAGGCTGCATGTGTGTGCATCTGAGAAACCCTCTTTGCCTGATTGACACTTCACTGCTTAACACTTGGCTCTTTGTTTATCCAAGTGGATGACATATTCTAGTGCAGCATGACTTTTTTTGAGGAATAAATTGTGATAGTCCAAGCCTATAATTTGATTTCAGCAACAGGCCTTCAGGGACTAGAGTATTTGCTCTAACTTGACTTTGTTTCTCCCTTCTGAACTACTTCACTTAGGATATGCACACTCACTCACCTCCGTGTTTAGCCAAGTGTGCTCATTGCCCTGTATTGTAATCTCAAAGGTCGGGGCATTGAACCATTAAATATTCAATTTATTCATGTAGGTACATTACACGTGTTTTAGTGTTTTCTTAAATGATTTGACATTAACAAAAGAACACTGAGGCAAAAGAAACTGTGCAGAAGAGATAGGCCTTAAGCAATACACAACAACAAATCATAACAGATATTAAAACCAGATTTAATATACATATTGTTGTAAAACCTCTTCTTTCGTTATAGTAGTAATAGCTAGAGAATGACTGATCATGCAATTTGCTGTACATTAACTTACAAAATTCTATTAAACTTCTTGATAAAAATTCTGTTATGAATTAATTAATGGATTTCAAATCAACACCTTTATACACATTCAGCCTAGAAATACACAAATTTTTCTTGTGTGATCCTGTACCACCCTGAATCTGAGAGCTCTTACTAGAGCTGAACTAAGACTGATGTGTTTTCTTCATTTAAAGCAGGCTTTCTTTCAGCTGTTTACTCATTTACTGTGTCTGCTTTTCATAAACATTGAAAAGTTAAAATTTATTGAGCCCACCGTTCACTATCTTTCAATTTCTAAGTTATATATACCAGATTTTGCTTGATGGTATATTTGTAGCTGTGAGTATTCATGTGAGAATGTTGTGATTTTCCCTCAAGGGATAAAATATCACTCCAATATCAAGACTATTTAAAAAATATATAAGCATATATTACATAATAAAAGATTACTAAAAAAATTGATAAAAGAATACTAAAAAAAAAAATGAACTGTAAGGTATAAATTACTTGTAGGCATCTTGTGAAAAATATGTACGTCTCTTCCTTTTCCCTTTCAGGATTCTGCTGGCATGAAGACTACAAAGACAAAAAAATAACATTTTTCATATTAAAGGACAACTTCCAAAATAATATAATTTTGCAATTAGAAATATATGCTGCAAATTAATGTTCACAGTATTTACTGCTCTGAGAATTTAGCAAATTTTTACAAATTATTGCTTCAAACATTTGACAAGGAATAGTACTGACCTGTAGAGATACAATGTAAGGAAGATAATTTAGAGGCAAAATCTACCAACCTGTTTGTATTGACCAGTTTTTTACTCTGAAGTTATCCTAGTGAGATCAATAGGATTACTGGAACAGTAATGCCATACTTACTGAGGTCATTACCGTGAGAAAGCCTGGCAGAATTTGGCCTTTAATGTATCTGGCCAAAATCTTCCTTTTTTTCCAATTCTTTTTTTTTTTTTTTTTGTATGTGTGTGCGTGTGTCTGTGTGCGTGTATGTGTAGGTGTTAAACAGTTTCACTGTAGCTTTGGGGAATGTAGCTTTGGAACCTGGAAGTTTATATACTTATTTCAAAGAGAAAACTTAAGGTTTGATCATTCATTTTGAAAATGTTTTCTTCTTTTATTCTGCAATTAGATTTATGAAAACCATTTTGAGAAATAACACAATACTGGGACATACTCTTTTTTTCATGTAAGTATATTTGTTTTGCAACTCAAGTAGCATTCTCCTCTTAGAAGGATAAGACCTCTTCCTCTCTTTGTGAAACCAGAAAAATATCTTCTATGCCGTCCTTCACTCTTGAACCTCTGAAAGCAATGCAAAAAATGGCATTGATTCAGTAAGAGTAGAGCCTTGACCCTGACATTCTGAGCCCTCTTAGGGACAGTGTAGCCCTTTAGTGGTGCTTGACATAGGCCTGGATCATGCCTGAAGTACATATCATTTGCAAAAAGTGAGTTACTTCAAAATTTTTTTCTCTTCAAGAACTGGGGAAGACTTTCTTGCAACTGCTTGGGAGGGAATAGAGACTTGGGTTGAAATAATCATTAAATCTTTTGCTAGAGAATAAATTCCATTTTGAAGCTAACATGGTTTTCTTTTTTTGTATTAGTTGCTGCTGCTGCTGCTGCCATACACTTGTCTTTGTTGCAACTTCCATGTGCCTGAACACGATTGGTTGGCTCCATGTTCTCATGCTATTGTTCAAGATGTTTCTATGGAGAGTGATTTAATTTCACTAGATTTGTGGCTTTCTCCTGCTGTGCCTGTATAATGGCATTGAGGCAGATTGTTGAAAGGGAGCGTCTCAAGCCAGGTGGAGTTAATTAAGCTGAGGTGGGTACCCCCAGTCATTCTCACACGCAAAAGAGTATAGAGGAAACCTGGCAGCTGATGATATAACAAATGTAAATATATTTTTGATGACAGATTATGTCATGTAAAAATAGTGAAAGCAACTGAAAACTAAGGCAATGTACTGTCTGCTTAAATTGCAATTCCCACTAAGAAAGAAGTAATTTATTTGCTGTGAATAAATGAACAGTCACAGGGCTTGAGAAAAACTCACTAAGTCTTAAAACGAGAGGACTTGATATACATGCAAGAAAGACACAGGAACCCCCCCACCACCTTCCCTTCCCTGCAAGGGTTCATGTTGTGCTCACACACTTTTAATAATTAATTTGGAAATTCCTCTAACTTCTGACATGCTAAAAAGCTACTGAAATATATTAAACACACAAAAAAGAAGATAAAGTGCTATATCACTTGTGGCTCATTCTGTTGGGGAAAAAATCACGTGGGCTTCAAGATTTTCCTGAAAACAGCTAAAATTTACAAGCTGCAGAAACGTAGACTTGCTTAAACCATATTTACAATTATGAACTGACATGAAACAAAGAAACAACATAGAGAGCAAGGTCCATATAAGGAAATCTCATACTATTTTAAGTAGAATCGATGGAGGAAGTTCTTTTTACTTTTGCTTATATGAACATATTTTATAAAATTAGTGTAAACTCAGTACAAGATACTGTGACAGAGTCAGGTGAGAACAAGCAGAAACTTGTAGATTATCTGTAATAAAAAATGGAGCTAAGAGTGGTAAAGAAACTCTGTGGATTTGGAGCTTAATGGGTTGAGAGGCAATGAAAAGATGAAACTGGAAAACAGCTAATGGCCACAGCATGCTTTTTGTCTTGATGAACTAATTTCCTGGTGGAATGTGTTTTGCTGCAGGAGTATGTTTGGTATGAAAATTAAATGGAAGCATAAGCAGTTTATCTAAGGTATTTTATCTAATCTCTGTATATTTTAAATCCATCAGAACAGAATCTCAGCATTAATAGTCTTTTTGTAACAAAGCAGTCAGAGGACTGAAATTAACCACTCTGCTTACATCATCTGAACATAGCATGATTTTCCCTTGTCTTATTCTCCTAGGGAATACTGTTGGGTCACTCAGAGGTGACTGCATCTATGCAAATGTAAAGAGATGGATCTTCACTTTCACTTGTAAGGTGCCATGGTCCAGAACTTATTCTAATTTTTGATGAAAAGAAATTTTCTGTCTGTAAAGCAGACAAAGGTAGTTGCCAAGATCTTAACCTTGGTTGCTGCCTGTCACAGTTACTAAGGCTACAGCTGCCACACTGGGGCAGAGTGAGCAGCAGGTATGAAGGAGTCATGGCCTAGTTCTTTCAAGACTTTGAAGGATAAGGCCAGCATTTGGCCCTGGAGTGGATTTGATGCCACCCAGGTAGAGAGAACAACAGAAAGATCATCAGAATGACGTGCTCTTTTTGCGCTGCTGAACTTAGGACATGCACTGAATATGATGATTGCACCCAAGTGTTTCTCACATTTCTGACTCCTTCTTAAAGGAGAGAGAAAAGAGATAGTTACTGAAATATGTTTCCTGAGTAATTGATTAGTTAATGGATTTCAGAGTGATGTGTCAGTGGTACATAGCAAGGTATTAAATGTATTTGTAGTTTGAGTTGTAGTTCGGGGCTTTCAGCTTTCTAGGAGTTCTTATGACAAATACAGGGAAAGGAATCCTGGAGTTACTGTGCCTCCTGTATCTGTTGTAATACACATTTCTTCAGCTCCCTCTGTTTAATCTATTGATAATGAACTTGTCAAAGTTAACAGAAGAAAAATTCTTTGGATCAAACAGACTCATGAGCTAGTTAAGATAACATCTGGGGTTAAGGCTAGATTTTGCCTACTACAAAGTAAGAGAAGTGCTAACAAGCACACAAAAATAAAACAGAGAACAATTTGGAGGTGAAAAGGAAAATAAGGATATGAAGGTCAAATAATGTCTTTCTAATGACAATTTTTCAAAGTTGAATTGTTACATTCATTTTACAGGATAATATCTAGCATCCACAATAATTTCTTTGACCAAAATAGTTGAATTAATTATTTTTGAACTAGAGTTTCAAGCCCACCCCAGCTATTTCTAAATTTAAAATTAGTTTTAAACACATCGCTTATTATTGTTTTACTTAATTCCTGATGTTCTTCTGAATCTCTTGAAAGACTAGGATTGCCCATGAATGCACCAAGTACATTAACATATTATTCAGTATTTCAGACACCTTCATTCCTAACTCAGAAAGAACTCATTATGAGTGAAGAAGACAACTTTATGGACCTTCATCAGGACTGCAAGTGAGAAGTTTCATTTTCTAGGAACTACAGTAGCTTTTGGAAGTTCTCTGCATGAATTTTCAGAATCTCAAATAACTTCAACAACTGTCAGGTGTAAAACTGTCTCTGTACCAAATTGCCATACACACAATTGTTTTCACACAGAAACAAGGTCATTTTATATATATATATCTGGCTCACAAAACTTCTACTCTGACATTCAGTGATGGGCTCAACATTAAGAGAACCTTCCAGTTTCCAGAAAATAATCTTTCAAGATACTTTTTCCTCATAATCACTCTGCTTGCAAAAGTAGACAGCTTGTAAAACTATAGGCTTTTCTGCCAGAGGGTGAAAATTTACTGCACTGAAGTCAATGACAAAAACACCTAGAGAAATATTATTCCACTCATGATGTTTCACCATAATATATTATGACTCTAAAAGAAGTGGTGATTGTTCATAATTGATTTGTGATTACAGATGAGAAGCAATGAGAAGAGACAGTGAAAATACCATTTATGTTTAGGATAAGGTAAAAACAATGAATTAGATTAAAATAATAAAAAGGAAATCAAATTAATTATTTATTTTTTCAGAGGCTAAGATATCATATTATTTAAAGGACCACATGCTTGACCTTTTCTTTCTTTTATTTATCTGTTTTTTTCTCTACAGATTACATCAAAAACCAAACCCTAATTTTGGATATTCACAGGAAAAAAAACAGCAAAATGTAGCAATTTGTTTTTAGCAAATCCAAAACTATAAGAAAATTGTGCTGTATCACAGTTATTTTTTTCTAAGTCATTTGGGGAAGAACACCTTTAAATTTGGGTGCATATCAGACTTTGAGGAATGAGACATGTGCAGTGTTTTACTGCTAAAATTGTTGCAACGTTATTAAGAACAATTCTAATAAAATAATAAAAAAAAAAAGCCCTCACATCAGCACTTTCTAGTTCCTGAAAGTTTTTATTGTAAAAAAAATTGTGTTATCATGACCAGACTTCCATCTAGAATGATTAGGCATGGAAAGCTATTACAAAGAATAAAAGCAGGAGGAAAAACAATAGAGTTGAAATATAGCATACCATAAAAAGTTGAAAGTATAGCACACTAGAAAAAATTTGAAGGAAAGAAATAAAAAATGTGCATCCCTTGAAGAGGCTTGAAAAACTGTCAGCTTTTAGCAGTAAGCCAATATTTCTATTTGTGGGCTCAAGGGACTGTTAAGTAACAAGCAATTATTTCAGGCAGGAGTAGATGTATATGGCAGCATTCAAAAACCTATGAAAAGATACTGTTGAAACTGGTTTAGTACCTTTTAGAATATTGTGGCTGTGCAGTCCTACATATTACCAGGAAGATTTAATCCCTAAAGAAAGATCAAATAATGTTGGAATATTCATCAGAGAGACAAAATAATGAAGCCAACCAAAGTGTGTTGCAGAATGACACATTCAATAGTAAATGATATGGTAATTCCCTCGAATGATGGATGGCAGCAAATAAATAAGACTCAAAAGACTTATTTCCTGCTTAAAATCGAACATGAGGTGAACGTTTAAATTTAAATACAGTCTTGTTTTTAAAGTTAAGTTACGAGTTTGGGGTGTGGGGGTGAAACCAGTGATAAGCCTAGTACAGTAACTCCCTTCTTGTACAAAAAATGGAAAAGTGAAGTGCATTACTTATTTTTTTGTAGGTCATATCAAAAAATATAAAATCAGTAGTGAGAAGCAGGTATCAGATTTCAAAAATTACTTTTAATGTTATATTTTTGGCTGTACATTAAAAAGTTGAAAGTCTTGTACTTTCGGGGACTTGAAACAACACATGCAGTCTAGATAGTGGTTTTCTGTTCTATTGACAGATGCAGTAAAGATTCATATAGGTGGAAGTAATTCTGAAAGTCATGCCATAGTTTATGTATCTAATTTGTTATTAATTACTTTTCCTTTCTTCCTGTGTTTTAGAAATAATAATATTCTTCATTTGGGAATAGAAAAAGGAAAAGTTAAATGACCAGCTATGTAAGAAAGTAACTAATGTCTGGAAGTCAATATAAAGTGAATGCACACAATTAATTATTTTACTTATATTATGAATATTGGAAAACAGGAAAAGCATTCACAGTATGAAGAATTGTCTGACAAATAAAATTATATGGTTAAAAAAAATAGAAAACAAGTTAGGATTTAAGACCTTGGTAAATAATGATAGATATACGTAAATAGAAGCAGTAAATAGCTGCACAATGACTAGCCACCTGTATCCCAAATATACACAACAGAACTAGTTTCCTAGATGTATCTGATGTGAATAAAGTATCCATTTGCAAACCTGGTTTAGGCATGAACAAACGTATCTTAAAGGTTGCCAGTGTTTAAATTAACTCTTTGGGAAAAGGAATATATTTCCTTTGAGCATGTACAATGCCAAGGTAAATGGCACCCTAATCCCTAATGAAGGCTTATCTGCACTGCCAGAACACAAACTGTGAAAGAAGGAATAAAAATCCCCCAATGCACAGCATAAAACTTCTTTACTCTGTATTGTCTGTGTTCACAGCTGCAAACCTTGCAGTGAGTAGGAGCAGCTCTCCAGATCCTGTAACATGCAACAGTGCCAAGTGAAGAGTTTTGCAACAGAAATCTATTCTCCTCATCAAGCATATCCTTGCTCACATCCTTTTCCTCAGTGCACAAACAACACAGAGTTACTGTCTGTGCTAATAAAACAAATACAACTCTAAAAATTGTGGCGATTTGAACTTGATGTTTTCATTCCCCTGTTGATTTGCAATCCTTAATCCCCGAGTACTGAAGACCTCTGAGAATTTATAAATAAATCTGTTAATTATTATGTGTTAAAATTAATTTAAATTATTTTAAAATTAATTTAACACTTAGTATTAGACACTGACATTTCTGTCCCAAGTGGTCTTATCAACACCCTAGTACTGCAATTTCCTATTTACTTAAAACTGACTGAATTGTTATGCAGGTTATCACTTAAGATTTTTTTAAGGATGCAAGGAAGTTTCTCATTTTGTGGAGATTGGAGAGGAAAAAACCAAAAAACCACCAACTCAACAACAACAGATAAACACCACCTATGAAAATGTCAATGAGTTGCCATATCTCACAAAGTGTGCTGTCTAAATGCTCTAAATAGTATTGAAGCTTTACAGTTTCCCCAGCAAAGGTTTATTTCTTGCATCTCACTCCATCTTTCTTAATCTTTTAACAACATAAGGTTTCTGCCATTTTCATTTAGAATAACAGAGAAAATGGAATGCTATTTTGCCTGGTTTTCTCAGTAAGAGGCAGTAAAGATAACCCCTAAAAAGAGATTTAGGTGTCCAAGTTTAAAGGTTAGTTTCTTCTTTCTTGTTTAAAGTAGATATCTTTATTTTCTCTATGCAATAAGGGGCTTTTTCAGAAATTTCTAGAATCATCTAGTTCACTACCTCTAGTTTACTCACTTTAAATTATATCAAAAAATTTCTTAGAGTTTACTTTATAACAGTTTATTCCACTTTTGTTTATCTCAGTATTTTGGTATAGACTTCTCCAGACATGACTCAAGGCACTTGATATCTCACTTTAAACTGTTCTCAGGAGAGAGACTCTTCTGTTATTTATATTGAGAGCCTAAAGGACAACCTTCCTGAAGATGCACTCACAATTTGGTTCTATAAACCCTCCACCTTTGTCCAGCAGAAAGGGAAGAGAGAGATGGAGGGAGAAAGGACACTTCCATAAATATTTTTCTTTAAGATATACTAAGACCTTAAGTTCGGAAACTTAAAAACAAGAAAAGTAGGAAAAGAGTGAAGAACTATAGCACAAACTCTAGTTATCTGCAGGATATACCCACTTGAATATGAATTCTTTACTGTCACAAAATGATAGATAAAGGGATTTATGCCACAGATTTTATTTATAGAGAAACAAAGGATGGACGAAGGTGGGGAAGGAGGGAGGCAGAAAGCATAATAAAATCTAAACCAAAATAAGGTAACATTATCTCTGGAATTTTGTATTAGTTTGACATTGTTAAATTGTTATAGACTATAAATGAAGAAACATCTTCAGTAAAAAAATTAGTTTGAAGGATTAATGTAGCAATTTTGAGCATAATATATTACTGAAGTAAACATAAACAGTTTACTCTGGGACTAGATTTTAAAATTTATCATTTTATGCCCATGACATCCATTTCAGTTGGCTTGGTGATTTATGGTGATACAATAATAATACATAATAATAGTGTTAGGGGTAGAAAGTTTTTTAGAGACTTTCTATAGTATCTTACAGTTTAGTTCATAATAATAGTATGTGTATGTTCAGGTGATTTATTGATCATATCTATATCAGAGACAGCACTTCTAAACACTTCAAAGATCTTTTTTAAGAAATATCATCACAATGAAAACTTTAAAATGTTAGGCACTGTTATCTTTTGTAATTTCTTTAGATTCGGACAAGTAATTAATTTTAACTTTGTGTTTTACTGGAACAAAAACATTTGATGTTTTACTGAAAGGACAAGAACTTTGTGGTGTTGGCCCATTTATAATTAATGTAAGCAGTGAGAACTAAAACCTTTCACTGAGATTTGCAGCATGGCTTCTGTGGTTTCTTCTCTGTATCTCAGTGGCTGCTTTCTTCCCCTGCATTTAATTGGGTGATGTCCTTGATGGTGTAGGGCTGGCTAGTCACTGTCTGAGACTGTCTAGCAGACTCTCACTCTTTATTCTCATGGAAACTATGTCTAAAAAATTGCTCTGAATCCAAAGACTGGAGCCTCTCAGGCAGTGTCTGACAGTCTAACATTGCCTGCTAATGCATTATTTCAAATTTTGTTGCTTACACTTATGAGTGGTAACAAAGTAAATGAAAAGGGGCTTGCTGTATAATGCTGAAAGATAAGATTTCTTTCCTATTTTAATTTTTTTTTAAATTTAATTCCTCTTTTGTGTTAGCACTGGAGATGCCTAACTCACATTAACAAGTGTATTGATACCAAGCATCTGAACAATAAGAGAGAGAAGGCATATGCTATGTCAATTTAGGCCGTCAAATATCATATTGTATTGTCAGTAATTTCTGAATAATCTGTTGAGATTATATAATCTGTTTTGATATGGTTCTTTTTTTAATATGAAATACAGATTGGAAAATACAAGTATTATCTGTAGAAGGTAGGGGAAAAAAAGGAAAACTGGCAATAAAGATTCAATTGTAAACCAAAATGGTCAAGGAATATGAAGAAGCAATACGTTTTCAGAGTTAAAAAAGAAAGTATGAAAAAAGCAAAATTTTTATTTCTGAAAATATGAGAAGATTCAAATTTAATTTTTGGGAAGAGGAGTTGTAGGCTATGTTCAGAGTTGGAAATACTATTTTTATGCAAATTATTATGATGTGTCAGAAAAATGAAATCTCTCACCTCAGTATAAAAAATGGAAAACTAGAATATCAAGCTGAGTGTTTGAGCATAGCATAGTATATATCCAAATGGGATTTCACAGATTAAAGTTATGCTCAGGGCAAAGAATGAACTTAATGTAGCAAATAATCCTCATTTTTAGCTACTTTTAATACCAAAAAACCCCAACTTTTCCAACATCATTGTTCAAGAAACTCTTAGAAATTATTTAAGGAATCAGTAAATTACTTAAGATAAAAGGCTGTTTGATCAATGCTGTAGATACATATCCAGGAGGACACTATTGACCAACACTTGTTGTTCATGTTCACATTTCATGAAAAACTTGAGCACAGAAGTAGAAAACACTCATTACAAACGTACTAACACTGTTCACTAATCCACAGGGAATTTTTACCAACCTAATGAATGTATTTGGACTCCTGTTTATGGGAAAGGTAATTCCTTGTTGAGAACTGAGCAGAGGCTTTCTGAAGGAAACTTCTGATCTATGCTTTAAAGACAAATGTAAGGAAAAACCTGCTTCTTTAGAAAACAAAGTCAAGACAAACCAAAAAAAAAGACACACTTGTTTTAAAAAGTGGTTTTCTGACAACTTTACATAATTATCACCTTACTAGGCCTCAATGTAGTTTAATATGAATGTAAACCCCAAGAATATGAATGTGTTATGACAGGAAAAATATGTTAGCATACACACAGAATCACAGAATAGTAGGGGTTAGAAGGGACCTCTGAAGATGACCTAGTCCAACCCCTCTGGTAAAGTATGTGTCCAGCACTTGTGACCAGACAGGTTTTGAATATTTTCAGAGAAGTGGACTCCAAACCTCTCAGGGCAACCTATTCCAGCACTCTGTAACTCCCAAAGTAAAGAAGTTTTTCCTCATATTCAGATTGAACTTCCTGTGTTATGGCTTGTGCCTGTTTCCCCTTTCCTCACTGAAAATCACTGGAAAGATTGACATTGCTGGGCACATCCTCTTGACACCCACCCTTAAGATATTCCTAAACATTGATAAGATCCTCTCTCCAGGCTAAACAGGTCCAGTTTCCTCAGCCTTTTTTCATAAGAGAGAAGCTCCTGTCCCCTAATCATTTTCATAGTCCTTCACTGGATCCCCTCCAGCAGTTCCTTGTGTTCCTAGAACTGAGGAATCCAGAACTGGACAGAACACTCCAGATGTGGCTTCACCAGGGAAGAGCAGAGGGATAGGATCACCTCCCTCAACCTCTTGGCAATTCTGTTCTCAATGCATCCTAGGATACCATTGACATTTTTGGCTTTAAGGGCACTGCGGCCTCATGGACAGCTTATTGTCTGCAAGGACCCACAGGTCTTCTCCTCAGAGCTGCTTGGCAGTAGTCAGCCTCCCTGCCTGTAGTGGGGCATGGGGTTATTCCTCTCCAGGTGCAGAACCCTACAGAGTTTGTTCCTCTCTGCCCAGCCCTCCAGCCTGCTCCCATCTCACTGACTGGTAGAACGCACTCTGAAGTATCAGCCACTCTTTCCAGTCAGAAAACCTGCTGAGGGTAGTGTGTCCCTTCATTCATGTTGTTGATGAATAGGATACCTGAAATATCAGCAAAGGTCTTTACCATAGTAAAAAATACATCTTTATATGGAATTGCTTTCAGATTTGTAAGTGATCTGGAAATATGTAATGAATGATCTGCCAAAACAATGGATTTTTAAACTCAGTTACAAAGGACTGTTATTTTGCAGTGATGAGCAGAAACAGAAAGACCACCCATAAAAGGCTGGAGGTGCCAGATATTATGGATAGTACTCCATAAAACAATTAACAATGACATGTTTATGCAATATGAAGTAAACCAAAAGTATTAAAATTAAAAATGTTTGTGTGTGCACGTATAAATATAGAATATAAATATATATTATGTCTGTAACACTACTGTGGGGCTTCCCTGGGAGAAACATGACCAAATTCAAGAATTTTATTGAAAAAAAAAGAAGAAAAAAAAAGAAGAAAACAATAAAAATGCTGGTCAGAAGCCTCAAATTCTATATTCAGCTTTTTGTTTTTCAGTGAGAAATTTGCCTCATTCACAAATATGAATCCAGTGACTAACATGACATTTGTATTAACGACAGAAAATAAAATTCTCTGATGTTAGATCAGTGAGGGAACAGTAACTCATTCTTTAAATGTCAGAGTAAGAATTTATGATCTTTCTCTCAGAAGAGGAGATCCTTAGGCAAAGTGCTTTGCACCTTGGTACAACACAGGGCCTCTCTTCTCCAGTAAGTCTCAATCAGAGGACCCACTGGGTAGTGTGGCATGGTTTAAGTTGATCTGATCCATCAAGTTACCATTTTTCATCAGCCAACTTGGCTACCACCTGTTACTCCCCCTGGCTGCACTTGACCCTGTTAAAGATCTACGAGTCATGCCATGTCCCAGTACTCACTTACACACGCAATGCCACATGACAAAGCCATTCCCTAGTGCTGGAGTTTTTGGCATCAGGAGTAGCAATTGTTACTTTGCTGCTTGCAATTATTTATTTCTCATAAAACCTTTTCTGTTGTCCTCCAACCATTTTATCTCTAATTTCCGTAATTTTCGTAAGACATACAGGAAAAAAAAAGAAATAAAAAGGAAAAAATGTAAAGTCATTCTTATGTTCTAAAGTTAAAAGAAAGTCACGGCATCTTGCTGTGTTTTCCCGATCCCTGGGCAGCTCCAGTACCTACAGCGGTACCGCATCTCTCCGGGACCTGGGATCGCCACATGTTTCCAGACTCGGCTCCGTGCCGATGTCTGGGCGGGGGTGCCTGTGGATTCTCATCACTATGAGTGAAAGACACCAGTAGAGAGTGAAGGAATGTCCGGATTCCCCACACATGGAAGGCTGAAAGTCCTTTATTGTTGCGGGGAGCTGTGCTGAGGCACCGCGACCCGCTCCCAGCTGGCACGTGAGGAAAACGGCCACGAGCACTCCGAGGCGCGGGATTATATTGGGGATGGGGCGAGGAGAGCAGGGGCCCTCCCACCCAATGGGGGCAGGCGCTGTGGCGAAGATGTGGACCACGGCGCCCAACGGGGACACGACCAGAGCAGACCCTGGGCTCTGGGGCAGACGGGGTTGGGAGATCAGAGTGATGGGCACTGAACCCTCCGGGCAGGACGGGGAGTGGTCACAGGAGTCACAGCGGAAGCTCCAACAATCAGGGACCCGGAGTGAACTGCCGTTGCGGGGGGAAGAGACACAGGGGGTGCATGGGTGTATACAGAACATGGCTAGCTAACAGATCAGAACCCCTAACCTAAACCCCAAACCGCGATGCAACAGAAAGTGGTGGTTTTTCACAGCTTAGTAGACATTTCAATATCATCAGCCATATATGACAAATAAGTGAAGTAGCAACAGCCCAAGGACTTGTCCAGATGTGTTTTCATCACAAAACCATTAAGAGTTTTTGAGGCATATATGGCATTTAAGACTTAATTATGTGGGTGATTTCATCCAAATCTCTTTTAAACATTGTGACAATGAATTTCTTGGTTTCAGTTTCCAGTAACTTATTGTTGCTACTGATGGCTAGAGCTGTTAATGAGTAGTCTTTGAACTGCAAGTACTGCTATTTTCCTTAAATGAACAAGAAGCACTGCTAAAAGAGCCCAAGATTTCCAAAAGCATATAAATGCCAATCAACACTTCATATGTATTAATATTTCATGGCAAGTGATCAGACTGAAAATGCCTTTCTTCTATTGTACAGCACTAAGCCATGACTATTTTCATTGAAAAAAGTAAGAATTTTCCTGTGAGTAATCCTTTGCCCAGAAGGGCAAGGGAAAAAGTAAAGTTTTCAAAGAATTGTCTAGAAAATTTTTGTGCAGATTAAATTCCATATGATATTGCACAAGGTTTCAAGATAAATAAGGGAAAAACAAAGATGTATTTCCTTGATTTAGCTGCTGGGCCTGTTCTCAAATTCTGGATCTGTCACTTAAGAGGGAAAATACCTTTCTAGTGGTCTCTGCTGCCTTATGAGTTATGACTCACTTTTATGCCCTTGTTTATTATCTCCTAGCTATAGTATTTAATAGGAGTACAGAGTTGCCAACATTCCATTCAGAATGTAGTAGGATTCACAGAAAAAGTCAAACAAATTCAGTTTCATCTAAAGTGATATAAGTTTACTTTTTGGACCACAATGAGCTCTGTCTGGCTTTACAATAAATTAATTACACAGGTTTGGGTATCTTACCATGAAGTGACATGATATTCTGAAGCCAAAGAAAAACCCTTATTCCCTAGTATTTCTCAACCTGAATGGTTTCTTGTGTTTCTTTGCATGCTGTCATTTCCAAAGGACTATAGCTAAAAGATCAAAGCAATCATACTTTAGCAGTTAGCTAAAAAAAACTTGTATTCACTCATTAAACAGTGTTGAAAAATAGATATTTTCTTTTATAACTATAATGAAGTTTCAGAGTCTGAAGAATCAATTCCACGTCAAAGAATCACAGCCACGATAAATATATATTTTTTCATGGAAGGATTTGTGACATATTAAAACATCGATTTGTGAGAAACATTTATTCTGAATTTTTAAGCAATTAGATTCAAGTCACAAGCAAGAAATTTTTATATCAGACATTCCTAAAGGGATGAACCAAGTCAAAACCACACTGCTACCATCAGTAGGCAGCACTTTAACAACAGCGAAAGATGCTGCTGTGTTTTATTATACACAGTCTACAAAAATGATACATAATGTACGATAAACGGAAGATTCATTTAATTCTAATTTTGTGTGAGTGTCAAAATAACCAGCTATACAGAAACATGTGGCTCAATTAGGTAGGCGGATCACCTTGGTTAGACAAATTAATAAATTTCACCTCTGTGGTGGCACTCTTTGTGGTCACAGGCAAAGCAATTTAACGTTGAAAATATTTTGCTTCAATCTCCCAGTTAAATTCTAACCTATAGTTTAGGTAACCTTGTTCATATGTGCATGGGTTTTGTAGTCCTGGAGGTAAATTTTCACTGAAGGCGTTTTCACCAGCATATAAATAAAAGAACAAATACTCTGGTGCTTGTTTTCTAGTGAGCCAGACACATATATATAGCATATGTCATATGAATAAAATGAACAAAATTTTTGTCTTTTCATTTACATAACCTATTTTGGGGAAAAATCCCAAATCAACAAAAATAGAGTATTTCTTGATTCTGATGATACATTTCAAAATTTGCCTACGCAGACAAAGATAATCCTTGTCCATAACTATGAAGGTCATGGATTATAAATGAACATGAATTTTTTTTTTTTCAACTCATGTGTGGTTTATGCACTATATTAATAGACACTAGACCTGAAGTACTGAGGGAAATAAAACATCATCAATACTTAACATATATTGTTTCAGACTGCACATTTTGGAAAACACATAAACTATTACTTAGGATTCCCAATGTGATCTTTAAAGCCTTACTACTAGTAAATAATTTCTTAAAAGAAAAATTTTTATCTCCACTTATCCCCCACTCCATGGAAATAAACAGAGTTTTCAAAGAAAAATACCTGCTGTTTATTCTCTTCTTAATTGATCCAGTATAAATCCTACATCTGCTTGTGTACTGTTATAAAATGTGTCTGTTCTATTAATGATAGACATTGGTTCCAAAATTAGATATATTTGGTAAAATAGTATAGGATTATTTTAATGAGGAAAACTTTAACCGATTTTTGCAATCCTACTCTAGTTTCAAGGTATCACTAGGTAGAGGTGAGAGAGCTCTCAATCAACTTAACAGTTGCTCTACTTATTTTTGCCAAAAATACTAGAGTGAGGATGCTATAATGTATCTGATGAGTGACAGTGTGTGGGAGGAGACCACAAGCATAGATGAAATCACAAAAATACATCATGATGTGGCATTGTTACCTTTTAAATCTACTCATAAAAGGTAGTTTAGGACACACAAGAGTATAAGTGGAATAGCAATTTTTAGAGAGTTTACTGCCATCCTTCACAACCCAAACTGAAGATACGGCACTCCCTACTTCCTTAGCCTGTTGAGATCAGAAAATAATTGCTGTTATGACTATGAATCACAACCAAGTTACTGTCAGAGAAATGTAGTTTATTTAAACCCCTTTTTAATATACTTTCCCCCAGCTGCATGGATATATTAGTAACCACTTACATCATGGATAGTGAAAATAACTCTTTTCCTGTTATGATTTAGATCGCATTCTATAATTTACTAATTTTTATTTTTTTATTATTCTTGAAAAATTAGTTGAAATTTTAAGTCTTGAAAATTGTGGTTTATATCTTTTATTTAAAAGACCACTGAATAAAACATTTTATATTTTCAAAAGATATTAAATAAATTATGTGAACAATATTTATGATTAAATTCATTATTAATTTCTTGTAGAGCTCTTATAGAAATGCACATGTAAACATACACATTGGTGCATGTATCCAACTGTTATTTATATATGTATAAAGCATATATTATACATATAGCATTTTCTTTATTTTAGCATTATAAATTGAAGAGCCAGTCTGAACTCCATAGATAGTTCCTCAATTCTTATATGCTTTTTCATCTTCTTAAATAGATCTCCTTAACATGTTTTGCCTAAAAACACAAATCCACCTACTTTAGTTTAAATAAAGGGTTGAGTATTATATTTTTAATGGTGAAGTTGCAACAGAAATTTACTGGAGATAGTGAAATCTAGCTAGTATTTGGAATAAACTACTTGTCACTGTGTGTGATGTCTGGGTAACATAACCTGGCTGCACATGCAGCAGTCAGTACAGAACATACCTGGAAAGCTTTAAAAACAACCCTACCTCCAAAATGATGATTAAATAATAAGGTACATACATCAAACATACATATTAAATTTATATAAGTTACTTAAGTGATATAAGCATGCATTTAATTAATCACTTTATTTCTTGAATGCTATTTTGTACTTTTACGTGAAAAAGGTAAAAGAATCTGATGACTCTGAAGCATCTTCTTCTTAACTCTTTTTACATTTGATCCTGTACTGTTGACTGACAGATTAATAATTTTTAAATAGATTAAATAATTTATTTAAACATTTTATGAATCAACTAAAAAGCTTTCTGATATTTTTAACTATACACACTCTGTTAAATGTTAAGGGGGTTTGGGTTTAGTTTTAAATATACTAACCTAAAATGGTATTTTTTTGTTTCCTCCATAAAATAGCTGATCTGAATTTATCAAGCATTATTATAATAAGGTATTTTCTTAGTGTCCTAAGAAACATATAGATATCTCAATCAAAGCATTATCTAACAATAATGCTGACACCCTACAAATTCCTCTCTCACAGAATTGGTTTGTTTAGACATTTTTATGCTCTTAGAAACCTTATCAGGTATGAACAGCTAGCCTTTTAGATGATGCAACTCCTGTTAGCAAGGATTTATCAAGACTGTGGGATACAAACTCTATTTTGTAATAAAAACCCTTAGCTAATCTGCTTTAACCACTCCTGAGCACTCCATCACCAGAAAAAACCTGCTATTTTAATGGTAGATTTCAGATACATGTTAAGGTTAAATAGTGATAGAAGGGTACTAAATGAAGTCTTATCAGGTTACCATGCATCAGAACTGTGATAAAGCTTCCTCAGGATAGTATCAAATGGAACAAGGGTCTATTCAGAAATGTTTGACAGAAGACACACCGTTTCAGTGGGACCTGTCTAACTGACAGTATGGCTTAAGTGTGGAATTTGGATATATAGAACCTGGTGACAGCCTCTACTGCAGCAGTCTGTGCTGTGTTCAGGCTATTTCAGGGTCAGTTTTATGAGTTAACCAAAACCACTGATCTGTATAAGCAGGCAGAAAATTTTGCAACAACAAGCTTCTCTTATATTTTTTTTTTTTTTTTGGCTATTTGTCACCATCAGAAAAATATGTAAGGTTCATAGATAATGAAGCGTCATGCATCTCTGCAATTTTTTTTTAAAGTTATTTATGCTGATTTACTGGACTGATTTACCATCTCTTTCCCTAATTTTTAGGCAGGGCCTCAGCTCTCTTGCAAGTTCTCAGGATGACCTCATCTTCAAAGTGATTCATGGAAGGAGTAGACAGACAACTGGACACATGCAGGAGCCATCTCTGTAAATGAGTTTTAATTTTGGTGCTTTCTGTTTGGATGTCCCACTTCTGTTTCTATATGCCCTTACAAAGCTCTGTTGCTATTGAACAGAATTTTACTTAATCATAAATTGACAGTCAAGGAACCAAAGAAAAATTTAAATAATGTTATATAGTTTGGTCTTGGTCCCATTCCATGGGCACGGAACTGTTTAATTTACAGAGAGGACATACTCCCATATGTCATTCCACAATAATCTTTGTGTAAGGAAATGCTTATTTGAGAACTGCAGAGTGTAGGAAATAGTGGCTGGAAAGAAATGGCAAGACCAAAAAACTAAGGTTTTGAGGTGTTTAGATAAAAAGCTGTAGCACTGGTTATCACCTTCTGACCTTCCTTGAAAGAAAAATATCAGATGTTTTAAGCATCTAAACATAAAAAGGGTTGAAAAAGAATGAGAGCAGAATGTTGCTTTTTTTCCTTCCAGGCATGTGTTTACTATTTGCAGTAAAAAAAAATCTACAAAGAGTGTTCAGCAAAACCTATAACCTGCTACTGGCCCTCTTGAAAACATTTATGAACAACAAAATGTGTTGTATTTAATCAAGTAGTTAACATTAAATCAAGAAATTATTTGTCTCAGAGAGTACAAATTTGCTGTTGAGGCAGATTAACTGAAAGAAAGCGCAAGTAACAAAAAACAGAGAGGAAAGTCGAGGCTCTGGCAAAAGAACTCCATGTAAACAAATGATGCTTGGCTCAAAAGGCAAGCAAAATTTAAAAAGAGGAATATAATTCTTAAGGAAATAAAAAAGGTATGTATTTGGTACAGGAGTAAGGGAACAGAGTAGTTGAAAGGGTACAGATAACAGGAATGAAACGGTCATTTTGCAATGCATTTTCTTCTGGAATGGTGTCTTTCTGCACATACCCAGCTACGCAGTAAACTACAAATTGCTAAAGAACTGAAGAAGTAAACTGAACTGAGGATTTCTGTACTGAACTAGAAAGCCTCTTAAAAAATTCACGTTTGAAAAATGAGAATTACACATTCTATTGCACAAGTATGGCTGTATAAATAATTGGCCCAGTATTTGTGCTTAGAATCTTCTTTCCATTGCATCATTTGAGATATGATGAAAACCAGATACAACTAAGAAACTCATGTGGTTAGGAATGTTTTTACCACAGAAGGGAAAAAAGGTTTCAAACGCTAACTCTTTTTGAGGCTTTTTTGAATGCTTTTTGTGTTGTAAATTTTGGAAATGCCGGCTTTTACAGTCTACCACTTCTTGCTTTACAAATACTCTCTTATGCAATATAAGACTTCAATAGATGTACATCAACTTAGAATATCAGAGATCTCTTCTGGTCTCTATTACATGTTCTATATAGGTTGGAATAGTCTTCAGTGCTCTTAGTAGTATTTTAATTGCATAAAGAAGTATACAGTTCATTAGCAACTATAGTCTACTCCCTTTTTTATCCAGTTTGATATAATGGGAAACACTGAAATGGGAGGGTGCTTTATTTTCCATTGAAAAAGTTTTTCCTAAATGACAAGTAGAATAAATAGTTTGCATCCATTCTTAGGTGTTAGGAATTGTATGACTCCACTCAAAATTCTGAGTGAGTTTATTTGAGTTTTCAATGTGATTTGTGTTTTGACCATAAGAAATGAAATATATGCATGCTACAAAACAGTAGCAACTTAAACAAAAGCTCAGAATTTATGTTCATGTTTTGCTCCAGACAGCATTCAAAACTCTCTTACATCTACTGGCAATCAAGGTGTAGCACACTGGAAAGGTAAAGTTCTTAATTTTTGCACAAAATTTTATGTATTATAATGTACAAAAGTTTTTTTTTTTTTTCATTTATTTGATGTTTAGTTTCTGCTTGAAATACTAAAATAGTTAATGTTTTTTGCTGCTAGAACGGGAAGAAATTATAGCATAAATCTGGAGGAAAAAGAAAAAAAGTTTGTATAAAGCAGCAAGATTAGGAGAAATTTTGTTATAAGATTGTTTACAGACAGATATTTCTATGGATTTTCATTATTTATTTGAAGACCAAAGTATTTTTAAAAGCATGTAAATTTTATTGACCATCATCTTAAGTGGGCCTAACTGATAGCAATATCTGCATGTACAAAGAAAGAATGATAGGAAGAAAATTTAGGATTATCCTGTTAAATTTTCTCTCTGGATTTGAGCATTGAGGAAATTTTCTGAAAGATATACAGCTATATATTTAACTATTTACAATATCCACATATTAAAAAAAAACTCAAAAACCCAAATATTCTTCTTTCTGTGGTATAATAAACATCAACAACCTAGTGACAAAAAATTAGGAGAAATTAAAATTGGCACTAGTCTCTAAAGTAAATCTGGGTAACATTGGATATTTAAAAAAACCAAAACATTTTGATGAAACTATAGTTGCAGGAATCTTTAGCAGTCTTGTGATAAAATTTACTTGTTTTTTAAACTTCTTATGTTAGGATAACACTGTTCTTAATAACGGTAATTTTTTGCCATCCAATTTTTTTGCCATACTGACCAAGAAATCTGTGCAACTTCGACATAGTTCAACAAAATTACTTGACTCATTCTGCCTTTAGAGAATTATTTGTTCCCCACTGATGCCAACTTTTGACATGTGTGTGTTCTGTATTCACAATTTGGTACATATTTAATATATCAACAGCAATGGGAGTCATGGGTGTCTGGGGATCATTTCACTGATTGCCAAAGTGCCCCCACCTCTTGGGGAAAAGTTATTCCAACATACACAGTTTTGATATTGCCAACTTGCATAATATTTGATAATTTCTCTGTGGCCCAGCTGTTCTCTAGTCTTCACATATGCAAATATAGCTTTTATTTGGAGAAAAAAATGGGGTTTAGTACTCGGTGGAGGAGTTTGGGGCAGACTATAAAATTTAGCTTAAAGCATTAAAGGATTTTTGCCACAAAATCCCCACAACTACTTACTATAAAGTGATCATCCTTTATTTTTTTATTATTAAGCAGGATCTGGAGTGGAGGAAAAAGTGGTGCAGGGAACTTGGGAGAGCCCTACTGTGTCTTTTAAGTCCTTAATATTATGAATGCTGTTCTTTAGGAAGAATAAGCAAACATGGCACATATTCACACTCTAGAGAAGTCAGTGTAATTCTAGTTGCATAAAGACATTCAAGTTTATTTTCCTTCTGGAGAGCAAGGCCACCTTTTTTTTCAAATGTAAGAACTTTTATTCCACAAAAATAATTCCAGGTTAAGTATTTTCTATACTTTAATGAACTTTAATTAATCTGAATATAAAATGGGAATCTTGAAAGTTTTGTTCATGCTGGAACCCTTGACAGATAAGACATCAGTCTGAGAGCAACATTATAAAGTTTACGTTAATTGTATTGCTTTTTTTGCCTTATATTTATAAGGTGATACATTACATATAAAAATTTCTTCTAAAAAATCAACATATTTTCTTAATATACTTAAAGGTGAAATCTTCACAGCTAAATTTCCTTGCTAATAAATTGAGACAGCATGTGTTCAAAATACGTTATCACAATATAAATGGTTTAATGAAAACTTCCAATGGTACTTCTGAATTGAACTTGGATTTAGCTGAGAAGGTTTTCTCACAACTCTGTATGCTTCCAAAGAGAGAGGTTAATCCTTAGGAATGCTAGAGAATCACTGGGTAAACTGATAATAGTACATTTTTATGATTCTGTCAAGTATAGCCACAATTAAAAAGTCCCTTTGTGGACTGAATACAAAGGCCGCAAGTGGTCTGTGGGCTGTGATACAGAGAATCTTAAGCTGGTGGATATTGACGTAGCCCTAGTAAAGTCAATGGCATTAACACCTCTTTTATACTAGCTAACAATCTGGCCTGTGATCTGCCCCCTACTCTCCATTATACACTGTATTAACAGATTGTCAGATATCCCTTGAGAGAAAATATATACCCTGCTAGACAAACTACCTTTACATCTACTCATAATTTTCAAACCAAAAGTTTGATCTGAAGCCCAGTAAAATGAAATAAACTTCTAGAAAAATGCTTAGTTGCTAACATTTTCCCTTTCCTTTTTTCTTTTTTTTTTTTTTTTTTTTTTTTTTTTTTAATTCTAATCTAGGAACAGTACAACAAGGAAGTCAAAGACAGCCTCAACAGAGCTATTATTTCCCCTCTTGCACAGGTGGTAGACTCAGTTTTTCCCCTCCTAGTGTTACGGCCAGTGCAGCTGTATGAGAGCATGTATAATTAATTAATTATACATGCCTTGGTATATAATTAAGTATAGGGGTGGTGTAGGGGGATACATCAATGACTTTATAGAAGAAGAGAAATAGGAGGCATATTGTAACTCTGATTCACAGTTTGTAGGTTTCTCCACCCCTGGGGCAATGCAACTGCCCTCTGTAATTGAACCCTCAGCTTGTATCTCTTTTTTTTTTTTAAACAGCAGAACAACAACATCAATGAATAAAGAGGCCGTGCTCTAGAGTTCAACTTCAGCCAAGCTGCAATCACAAGAGACTAAGATCTCAGAGGTTTACAAAACTGAAGGCAATGACTGCTGAATAAGCATGGAGTGCAAAGCAAGACATTGCCAGAGCAATTAGAAGTGCAGCAGTGAGGTTCAGCATAGATGAGATCTAGTTGCAGCACTGGATCACATGTACAAGGTAAGGTTTTTTCCATGTGACTGAACATACCCTTACTAGAATTTTAAAGCCTGTAAAAAAAGAACAGCCACCCTGGAAGAGAAGCTCCAGGCTGTGTGGTTATGTTGAAGTCTGACAGGATTGCAAACATCTATTTAGATAGTAAACTGTAATTCACATGATTTGGTTTTTATATGGTGTATTTAAGTACACAGTTCTAACATCATTCTCTACCTTCTCTCCCATATGTGCATCTTGAGCATCTTCTTGCTGTCATTATTCTGAAAGAGAAACAGAGAACAGGGTAGTTTTTCTTCTGTCTGTTTTTGGAAGGCTAGTGAATGTCTTTAGCTTTTTGTATTTTTATTTCCATTACGCTGGGAAAAAATATGTTAGTAAAAATTCAGGTAAAGATTTCCTTTACCATGAAAAAAAAATTGATGGGAGCCCAATGTTCTTAGAAAAATGTGAATAATCAGAAAAAAGCTAAGTTGAAGCTGAATGACTCTGCCAGTTTTGTGGGACAGCAGTTGGCCTTGATTTTAATACCAGCTGTCAGACATCCAGTTTAATATTTATCTTTGCCTTTCCATCATTGCAAGTGTAAAGACACCCCTTGTTTATTGCTCAGATGAGAAAATATGTGTGTAAGTTTTGTTGTAATTCATATGTGGCAATCTTCTGTGTATCAGCAAAACTGTGCTGAAAAGCCTTGCAGACTATAGTTTTTGCAATAATTTACTCGGCTACAAAGGGATTTACTTAAGGCTTCAGAGGAAGGTGGGGTGTCTGGGGACTGTTTGTTTTGTAGTGGAAATGGTGTCAATGTGGATAAGTCCATCCTCTCAAGACACATCAGTCTCAACAGGGTTATTTATGGCTTATGCAATTTCCTAAATGAGTGTATTTCAGAAAGGCATGGAATACTAACATCTCAAATACTACTTCCTATATTAGTTCAGTAATGATATGATTTAAAGCTACCTACACACACACACTGCTTTGCCTCCAAACTCATTAAAATACAGAACGATTTCTGATATTTTCACAAGAAAAACACACTGCCATTGCAGGGTTGAATGACTAGTTTCCATCCCAAAGCTGTTACAAAGTAAATTCTCAATAACTATAAGTTGTGGTGGGTTTGGTTCCCCTTCTTAAACCACACTATCTAATGGAAGTTACTTCTATTTTTCTAGATTTTTTTCTCTCAGTTTTTTTTTTTTTTTTTTTTTTTAATAGTAGTAGAAACAGCTATCAGTTTAAGCTACCTTAACATTAAGGTAAAGCATTGGTGGCTGTAAAGAGCCTGTTTTCTTTCTGTGCTAACAGTGTGGATGCTTCTTCTGTTCCTGCTGTTTGAACAGCAGCTGAGCCATGTAGGAGAAAGCACTGCTGCCCAGGAGATCCAGGCAGTGTGCAGCAACATAGTTCTTGAACATCCAATGACATTAACCTTGACATGGCTCAAATGATAATGAAACTGATCTCTGGTGCATCTTTACATACTCTGTGTTATCATCTCAGGGTAAATAATGTGACCCCAGTATGATGATGTAATGTTGAGGTGCTCGTCAATATTCACCATTTGATGGCCTACTGGTTTTGCTCATTGTGCCTGAGGAGCCCAGGAGAACTGCTCCTAAACTGTACAGCTGTCATGGCCTAACCCCAGCTGGCAACTCAGCACTACTCAGCAATCCACTCAGTCTCCCCTCCCACATGAGATGGGGAGGAGAATTTTAAAAAGGTAAAACCTGTGGGCTGAGATAAGAAGAGTTTAACAATTCAAACCAGGTTAAATATAATAATAATAAATTGTAATGAGAAGGAAAGAGAAGAATAAGACCCAAGGAAAAAAGTGATGGAGGATACAATTACTCAATACCTGCTGGCTCATGCCCAGCCCATCCTGGAGCAGGGATTGGCAGATCCCAGCCAACTCCCCTCAGTTTATATACTGAGCATAACAGTCTGTTGCATGGAATATCTTCTTGGCCAGTTTGGGTCAGCTATTCTGGCCATGCTCCTTCCTGGCTTCTCGCTGTCAGAGAATAAGAGTCTGAAAAGTCCTTGATTTAGAGCAAGCACTACTGAGCAAAAAACCAAAACATCACAATGTTGTCAACATTCTCACACTAAATCAAAAACACAGCTCTGTACCAGCTACATGGAAGAAAATTAACTATGTCCCAGCCAAAAATAAGATAACAGACGACCTAAAATTACAGAACCTTGTCAGCTATTTTCAATTTTAAAATATTTTTCTATCAAAATTTTGCAAGTTTTTTACAAAAACAAATAGAAATTGAAAACAGTTTTATCACTTCCCTTTCAATGTGAACAGCTAGACACATACTTTTTTTATCTCCATCAACACCTGCTATGTGGATTTTTTTCACTGCAAAGGCACTACTATTCACATCAGTAATTAGTTTTCTTGAGAACCTGTGAATCTACCTTTGAACAGACTGAGAATTTATCATAAAAAGATAATGATGACAAAAAGTGGATACTTTTTTCACATGGTCTGTGTTTCTGTAGCTTCTGTGGTGTTTCATACTTCAGAACCAAACTCATAATCCAACGCCTGTGACTCAAAGCATTATGGATTTTGAAATACTCCTTCAGTTTCAATTTACTTTTCTGTGCCTGTTAGTCTACAAAAGTTTTTGTGCAATGCTGAACCCTCCTCTCTTTTGTTCTTGTACATTGCAGTGTTTATGCATCCAGTTAGTATCAGTTGTTCAGAAGCTCTGGAAAATATTACCATTATGGCAGTGACTTTTAGGAAGTTCTGAAGAGAGCCAATTAATTTGAATTGCTGCAATTCTGTTAAACTACTCTGGGTCATGACTATTCATATTAGCAAATGATTGTTTTTCCATTGTGCCTAAGGAATGAATATGTATTTGATAGCATTTTCCTACGGTCTTGTGCACAACTTTATTGCATTTTCCTGGAAGCAATATCAAGTTTTTCTTTACCTGTACAACTAATAACAGCTGTAGTTCATCTCTTCTACATTTTCTGCTTGTCCAGCAGCTTTTTTCATAGTTTGATTTCAGCATCTGATGCCACTCATCCATTAATTCATTCATTAAAAACCTCAGAAGATAGCAATGAGTATTAATAAAAATATTTGTTCTCTATACCATCCATCTTGAAGTTAGTTTTCTGGAAGGCATTCCAAGCTTACAGAAGCAGCAAGAAATATCAACAAAAGTAGGTATCCTAAGAGATATGAAATAGAAGTCGATTCTTTTCTGTGTTTAGGCAAAAATTTCCAAAATGGATAAAAGAAAAAAAGAAAAAAAAATTGTACTTGGAGGCTATACCTAATGAAAAATTTAGAGACCGAAACTGTGATTATGAAACACAAATATCATGTCATTTTTATTAAATTTTAGTTTCTGCAGGCATGATCTCACAGACAACACAAACAATTCCTCTTTCCTAAACTGCACGTACTTTCTAGATTTGTTCTAACAATTTACATATTTCTTTTTTTTTTCTTATATGTAATGTATTTAGTAAGACCATATCACAGTAAAAGAAAAAGATGAAAAAGAGTAAAATAATTTTGCTTTCTTTTCTGGAGTCTGATGTACTTACCTAGACTTTGTATTTTTCAGCTAGAGAGAAAGACTGAACAAGAGCTAAAAGATTGTGTGAGAATATGAGAATATGATATTAGTCTGAAAAAGAGCATATCTTATATAGAAAGGTAGATAATCAAACAGAAAATGCAATTTATGATATACAGATTGCTATTTTACATGTTCCCTTAAAAATCTCTCATCTTTAAAATTTCATCTTCCATTACTATCAACCAAAGAATTCTAAAACTATAGGGAGCTGTATATGAGGCAAAAGGCTGCATGATTCATAAAACTGAAAGGTCCTTACATTTTCAGTGGCAACAAACAAAACCAATTTGTTTTTTTGTTTTTTTTTTTCATTTAGATCTCCTATTGCTTTGGCTCCCTCCATTCCGATGGCACTCCAAGGGTCCACATGGGCTTGTTTTATTTTAAAAGGTTTGATCTAGAATCTCAAATAAATCTGCTTGTAGAGGAGAAAACATACTACACTATTCCTTCATAGTTCTGAAAAAGAAAATACTGATAGTGTATATTTCTAGGGATCCTGCTTTACTTTTTCTTTTTAAATTAGAATGAAGATTGAAAAGTATATCATATGCATGATAAGACATAGCTCATTCATACGCATCAAACTACAACATCTCTGGCTATTCAAGGCTCAAATCTTATTTCTAATGCTCATGCAAATCATTAAGTTCACTGAGGTTACAGTGACATAAGTGAGACCACAATTTGACCTTCTGTGGAAAGAGGTTACAGCAGAAGGCAATTAACAACCATCTATATTGGTACATATTGTCCCACAATGTGTTTCTCATTGGCACTTTAATCAGCGGGGGGGTTATGACAAATTTCTGTATGGTATTTTTTCAACAATCTAAGGAGTAAACTATTGGTAATTGCAGTTAACTTATTTACAGAAGCTGCACTTAGAGATTCAAGGGAAAAGGACCTTTGTTTTTTAAAGACTTGCAGTTATTGACTGTGTTGATTAACTCCATGCTTGCTATCTTTTTCCAAGAAACAGAGAAAAGTTCTTAACAGAACTATGATGAAAATAATCACTGCATTCTTTTGCCGCTAATGATGTACTGATATAGTGATCTAATCTTTCTGGTTATGGTTAAAAAATAAGTGCCATACTTCTGAGTTTTCTTTCTACATCTGTATATGGATCTTACGGTTTTCTGCTGTTTCATAAAGATCTAATTTAATTGTAATGAGTTATGGCTTGATATTATAAAATATTCTGATTTAATTCTTGTTGAATATACTAGAAGAAACATTACTAGATTTAAAAGATATTTTAATAAGGGAATAGAGATTATTGGTATTTTCTATTGGTTTTGAACAGTCCTTATTCATTACTTACTCACCATATGCTTAAAGGATTTTGAGTTTTGAGCATTTCTTCCTATAGAATTCAGATTTTCTGAGAATATGATGTATGCAAGTGCAACTAGGATAACTGTTGAATTACAAAAAATTTTCATTGCTTTTCCTCTCTTTATTAGTAAAAGAACTCAATGAAACACATAACTTCTGTTTCTCTGGAGTTTAAAGTAGTCTTTCAGCAAGTCTATGCTTAATATTTAAGCTAAAACTAAAATAGTGATAGTTTCATTACACTTGTAGAATTTTGGTTTTTATAGGCTTCTTCTCAAGGATTGAAATACACATGTAATACTGAATTAATAACAAAATGATACTGTATCTCAAAAGATTTATATCAGAAATTATCTATCCTTTTCAGGTCTAGTTGAGCAAATGCAACAAGATTTCTTATTTTAAAATAATATTTCAACTGAAACTGATTATCATTTCAGAATCTAAATCAAAACATCAAGGAGCCTGAAAAAACTTGCTTGGATTTGGTGGAGTTTTTTGGGAAGGGAGCATGTGCTTTAGGTTTTTTTCCTTGATTACATCACTGTGATCAAGTAAGCCTGTGGCAGTTTTATTTTAGTTGCTTATTTGCATCCAAGTTTTGGAATGTGTATTTGAGGCAGAGCCTATGTCTCCTTGGAAGACAGACATTCAGTGATTTGGGGGCTGTTGTAATTTAAATAGTTAAATAGTTTAAAATTAAAAAGTTTCTTGGACCTTTCTTAGTAAAGATCGCTTAATTGTGGAAGGATCCCTGTGTTTTTTGAGTTGAATATGTAAATGTCACATGGGATATCCTAAAATGTGATAAAGCTGAGATCTTCAGGTTTAAGAATGTAATTTCTTTATTTAAGCTGTGCAAGAAAACCCTCTCAAAAACAAACAAAAAGTTAAGCCCTAAGCACTTATTTATTTATGTATTTATCTATGTATTTATTTTTGTAGATTTATGGTAGTTTCAGATTTCAATTATGTATCTGTCCCTTTTGAAAATACTGTCTTTGATGCTTAGGCCTTACTTTAATTCTGTATTGGTGATGCTTAATGAAGCACAGTGGGCCAAAAAATAAATAAGCAGAATTTTATTTTATCTACTTGTCCTCATTTCAGTATATAGTAAGCTTGACTAGTCATGTTTAAAGTACTGAGTAAGTAATTAAGTTCTCTCTGTCTACATGTTAAAAGTCCATATGACATCCACATTCTAGCTAAATGTAGCCTGAAATGTCATGGTTTCCTGCAATACTTGCTGTGGCATATGTTAGCTGTTTAGTCCAAACTACCCAAGAAAAGTGAGCTGAAAAAAGAGTGGGCAAAAAAGCTCCACTGTTTTTGTATATTAACATACAAATTCAACAACACCTGAAATGAGCAGACACTCCTTTGGGCAAAGATGGTCTGACCTTTCTTTACAGAGCACTTGAGTTTTGCAACATATTGAAAACTACTGATTACTGTCACAGTTTTTTTATGGAGCAAAATGGTGAAATTAAGCATAATTACAGCTAAAAAGATTATAGGATAGAGCATCCAATGTCTTTATTGCTCAGTGACTGTTTTCATAACACTCGACCTGAGAAAAACTTGTAAACTAGTTTTAGTTAGAGAGTTCACATTGTCACTGGTGCAGTAGACAAAAGAATCCTTTATATCTCACAGTAAAGGAAGTTACTAATTTCATTGCATTTGTAACTTCAATGTCTTTTCCTGAGGAGAATGAAAATAAAGTACTGAACACTGTTTTCATTTTCAAATGAACATTTGTTGTGAATGTGTTTTACTAACTGTGTATTGGTATCTCTACAAATAGAGATATCAAAGAATCTGGAAGACAGTCACACAACATATAGTTATGCATGTGGAACATACAAATTTCACTTTGTTAGACACATTTTTTTCCATTTAGGATGTAGTTTCTATACTAGTTGTCTATGCCTTTATGCTAATAAATTTTTAACTCATTTTATTTCCAGTATAGGGAGAGCATAATCTCAGCACATCTGCAGATGATGACACATTCTGTGTATTATATCTAAATAAAAAAATTTGAGTACATCCAAAGGGAATTCCCCCCAAAAGCTCAGAAACATCTCTGCAATAAATACTGGCAACTTCAGATCCTCATCTCAGCCTTCCAAATCAAACAAGGGACTTAATCTTAAAGAACATGTCAGAGTTTAATATATTAAGAACAAAATAAAATTGGAGTTTACATAGAGTTTGTATCATATTGATACAATTTATTGCTGCACAATGTTCAGACTTTAGACCAAAGTCTATTGAAAGTAATGGAAATATTTCTTTCAGAGCATTTAGCATAGTAGGGCGACTTGGAATTACCCAAATTAGGAAATTCTGAGCAAGCTGACTCAGATACTGGAGCCAATTTAAGAATCTCTTAACAAACCCCAGGAGGAGAACTACAGCTGCATAGCTTGCACAAGATATCTCCATGAGAGTTGGTTTGGGTATCATTACAAAATGAGGGCTGTAGAGATATAATTTTAAGCACTGTAAAAGAATACTGTGTCAGTACAAATTATTTAGACTAGTGGAAATCTGGTAAGTTTCAGAAAATATGTAAATGTAGTGCTAAGGCAGGAAACTGCTTCCTCCACACAGCACAATCAGAACATATTTATTTTGTTAATGTTATGTTACCATAAAATAATAAAGGAAATTAAATAAGAATTTAATTGTTCATCATATTGCAGAACACATTGTATCTCAAGCTGTCATGGAAACTAGTTATCATTTCTTTGATCTCTAAATCATACACACAAAAATAGTTGAGGAAAGATAGAGAGATCACAATATTTGTATGAGAAAGATTAATGAGCTGTCTAAGCTGATTGCTTTTGCAGTAACACATATTTCATTATATTGTATGATGCATAAAATAATATTTTTTTAAAAGTTTAAATGAAAAAATCTTTTCTGTGTATTGATACAGATATAATGTTATGCATACCAAGTCATGAGTTTTACTTTCTAATTACAGCAATTTTGCTAGTGGTAAAATATGCAATGTATGCTACCTATTTCAAAAGTCTATCTGTTGATGATTTTCTTCCAAGCACTTTTTCCTAGACACTTGTCATATGATTGCATTTTACAGTATAATATGAATGTGTTCATGGAGAATTCATTTGGTTCTATTCATAGTACACCCTAAACAACATAAAGGATTGCACTCTCTTTCTCTCTTCCCCAAGCTACTGAGGAAAATATTTATCAGGTATCAATATTTCAGTATTTCTATTGAGCATTCAGGTCAATTATTAGAGGTCAGTTAAAGTTCATCTAATAATGGTGATGTATTTTTTAGCCACACAAAAAATCCCATATATCTATATATTTCTAGTTGAAATTTTAAAAAATATGTTTACATTTCTTCATTCAGTATTAAAGAAGAAAGAAAAAGAATTTAAAGCATATAGCTTTTTTTGGTTTATTTTTTTTTTCTACTGCAGTAAAAACTAACAAAATCAATCGTAAAGTATATTCTCTTTGTGTGATAATTTTTAAAATTATAATTATAAAGGAGGTTTTTTTCTAATACTTATTCATATATGGAAAATAAAATCATAATTGTAAAAGACCACTTCAAATTTGAATGTGAAACCCCAGTTTTCATAGAATCATAGAATGGTTTGGTTTGGTTTATGGGACTTGAAGATGATATAGTTCCAATCCCCCTGCCATTGGCAGAGACCCCCTTCTATTAGACCAGGGTGCTCAAAGCGCCATCCAGCCTAGTCCGGAATAATTCCATGAGTGGGGCAACCACAGTTTCTCTGGGCAATCTGTTCTAGTATCTCATCACACTCATATAAAGAAATTCTTTTAAATATCTAATCCTAATCCACCGTCTTTCAATCTGAAGCCATTACCTCTTCATGTCCTTATGAAAAGTCCCTCTCCTGTGTTGGCTACCTGCCATGACCTCAAACAGTTGAAACGCACCGGCTAGTCTGCCCGTATGAGCCCGGATGGCCGACAAGTAAGTCCGGGCACTCCAGGGGTTGGCATCTGCCTCCCTGGTAATGCTGATTGCTGTGGTGTGGGTAACGCAGCTTTGGTACCTTCACACGCTGAGAGGGAGACAAAAGGACGAGAGAAGGACACTTTGCTTTCGAGCACTAAGAACTTTTATTCCCCCATGTGTGGTTGGAACAAAACCTCTTAGAGCGAGATGCAATTCAAAATGCCGGAGAACAAAGGGTTGTAGCAGATTAAATAGGGGGTGGGCGGACAGGGGTGGAAACCTGCCTCGCCCAATGGGGACAAACGAGATATGGTTTCACAACCAATGGTGACATAACAGAGGTGGGCACAGAATCCTGAGACAAATAGAAAGGCTAAGGTGAGGTGATTGATACATGACTTTCATGAAGAAGCTGGGAGTGGTTACATGATTAACACCTGACAGGGAGTGAACAAACCTTGACTGACAGAACCAAATAAGGAGAAAACCGGGAGGAGAAGATTGACAGTTAACTGTGGATCTGAGTGGCAGGAAATCTCAGGGTAAACAACTTGGAGCAAACCACTGTGAGGGAAAAGTAGGGGTGTACAAGGAACGTACCTAACTAACATTAATTAAACTCCTGACTAAACCAACCCAAACCACAACACTCTCCAGCCATCTTGTGAGCCCCATTTGAATATGGGAAGGCTGCTTTAAGGTCTTCTTGGAGACTTGTCCATGCTTATGAACCACAACTCAGCCTGTCTTCATAGGACAGGTGCTCTAGTCTTGTGATCAGTTTAGTGGCGTTACTCTGGACTCATTCAAATAGGTCCAGGTTTTTCTTCTGCTAAGGGATGCAGAGCTGGATCCAGTACTCCAAGAGTGGTCTCACAAGAGCAGAATTGAGGGAGAGAATCAGCTCCCTTGCCCTGCTGGTCACACCTCTTTTGATGCAGTGGAGGATATCACTGGCCTTCTGGGCTTCAAGAGCACATATTGAGCTTTTCATTTACAGATTTCCCCAAGTCTTTCTCTGGAGGGCTTATCTCAATCCATTCTTCTCACAGCCTGTATTGGTGTTGGGATTGTCCTGAAGCAGGTTCCGGATCTCGCACTTGGCCTTGTTGAACGTCACTAGTTTCTCACAGGCCCACCTTCCAAGGGGTGGCATCCCTTCCTTTCAGGGTGTCAACTGTACCACACAGCTTGATGTTGTCCGCAAACTTGCTGAGGGTGCACCCAATTCCGATCTCCATGTCATCAACAAAGATGTTAAAAAAAGCTGATGGATTGCACTTATCACTGGTTTCCGCTTGGACGTCAAGCTGTTGACCTCAACTCTACAAGTGTGACCATAGTGAATTCCTTATCCATTAATTGGTCTTTCCATCAAATTCATATGATTACTGGCTTAGCCACTTCTTCTGTCAGATCTCTCAGGACACATGGATGCATCTCATTAGGTGCCATGGACTTTTGCATCTTCAGGTTCCTTAGATATTCTCAAATTTGGTTTTCACCTAGAGCTGGCCATTTTTCACCTATAGCTGGCCACATTTTACCACTCCCTGCCTTTGCCATCTACAATGCAGGTGGTGGGGTGGAGTGTTTTCCATTGAAGACTGAGACAAAAGTCTCATTCTCAGTGAATACCAGCCTTCTCAATGTCCTGAGTAACCAAGTCTCCTCTTTCTCTTCAGAGAGGGCCCACATTTTCTGTAGTCCTGCATTTATTACCCATGTGAATATAAATGTTTTTCTTGTTGCCCTTGAGGTCTCTGGAGAGACTTAATTCTATCAGGGCTTTAGGTGTCCTAGCTTGATCACAGGCTTCTCAAACAATCTCTCAGTTTTCCTCCCAAGCTACCTGTCCTTACTTCCATTCTCTCTCTTTTTTTTTTTTTTTTTTGTTTTTTTTTTTTTTTTTTTTTTTTTTTTTTGTTTTGAGCTTGTCCAGGAGCTTCTTGTTCATACAAGAAAAAGATTTCCTGGTGGTTTTGCCTAAATTTTGTGGGTGCACAGCCTTCTAATCTTGGAAGAGGTGATCCCTGAATAATAAATAGATGTCAGGAAGCAGATCTCAGAAGAGGCCAAGGTCTGCTTTCCTGAAGTCCAGAGCAGTGAGTTTTCTGTGCACCCTCATTGCTGCCCTAAGGATCTCCTCACTCTCCTTCATGTAAACAGTTAGATAATTTAAGTTAGACTTAAATTATCTCTTTATTAGATTCATAAGCAGCAAGTAAAACTTACAGATCATATTGCTAGTTGTGAATAGGGCTTATGACTTAATCAGAAAGGCAAAATAAAGCATATTTTGAAATATATGCATGAAATAAGCATGGTGAATAAGCATGGTGATATATGCATGAAATAAGCATGGTGAATAAGCATGGTGATATATGCTTGAAATAAGCATGGTGATATAAATACTATATTCTTTTTTTAGTATCATCACTTTTTCCTCTGAGATGGCTCAAAGGAAATGGTTACACTTTGTGGCCATTTAGGATTTTGCCACCTTCATTTTAAAGCTATTGACTAGTAAGTCTTAAGACTAACACAAATATGGTATTGATTATCATGTTACGTTAGCTGATTAAACTAAGCACTTCACCAAGGCCTAGGATACTTTTGTTTCATCAGACATAGCAAAACACAGACTGAATATTTGAGAGCATAATAATGACTTAATATATTTTATTTTTTTCTGTAACTTACATATAAGTTTATTCCATGTTGCCTAGGCTAGTAAGATAGCAGGGAAAACATAGGTGATTGCACAGACACTGTGCACCTATCCAGTTTTACTACTTCCCTTGTACTGTCTCATACTCCCAGCATAGTGCCCAGTGTATCTAATCTCTACATATTTTCTTTCACAGCAAGTGTAGATACAAAGACAACTGTTCATGACAGCTAATTTTTTATAACTTTTGGCTTTCTAAATACCTTCTCTTTGTATGTGAATGTAAGCTCTTTTGTGATTCAATACCATAAGAACTTTAATATTATTTCCACCAGAAACTTTTTCTTTTTTGGGAAGTTAAAAGTCTGTGTTGTCAGGGAACTGTTTGCTGAAACTTTAAGCTGAAATTTAAATTAAAGAATCACAGAATCATAGAATGGTTTGGGTTGGAAGGGACCTTCAATTGCCATCTACTCCAACTGATAGCAAAGAGCAGGGGAATCTTTGCCTAAATCAGGTTACTCAGAGCCACATTCAACATAACCTTGAATGTTTCCAGGGATGGGGCATCTATCAGCTCTCAAATGTTGCTGTTTATACTGAGGTTGTATACAACTTTAGCTTAGCATATATCCTGTCCATTATACTCACATCTAGATTAAGAAAACCAAAATGTTGTAAATGAAATCTGTGTTGCTTCAGTAGTTCAATTTGAGAAGAAAAATATTCAGAAGCTGGAAGTGATATTTCAGGTATCATAAGTGTTTCTCCTGCTCCATCTCTAACTTCCAGGGAAATTTGTCAATAGCTTTTGTATTAAAATGCAAAGAAAATTAAGAAAATTTTTGCCAACTTCTTCAGTTGGATAATATTATCTGCTATTTAGAATGAAGTTAAGCATTCAAAATGGAAAGTAATAGAGGAATAATTAAAGATTCTTATGCAATGACTGCAGAAAACCGTAAGTGTTGAAAAGATTCCATGTATTCCTAGCACATACTGGTAATATCTTTGCTGTGTAAATAAATGAAATTGAATTGCTGGCTCATCTATAAATTAAGAAAGTAAGTGAGTTGATATTTCAATAATAACACTTTGGTGACTGGTAATATAATTTGCTATTGTGGAAGGGTAATTAATAGTAAAGGAAGAAAAAAAACCTTTTCACACAGAAATCTGTAATGACACACACTTTGCTTGAGACATAATCAACTATATTTTTGCTACTCTTTCTGAAGCCACACTTGCAGTTTCTCTGTTTTACCTTCATACATAATAACAGTTGCTGCTATATTATTAAGATGTTTCAGAAAAGTCAATTTAACTCTACTTTTAACTGTCTTCTAACTCTTCCTTTCTTTTTCATCAACCACTTCTGTCACTTCTTCCAGAAGTCAGAAGAGGAACAGTGACTTCTGTTTTTTTTGTTGGCTCATTTTACAAGTTGGTCACTGGCATTAAATGAATTTATAGGCATTTTTCCCCACTGTAGTCAGCTAAAATCTTGCCCAATATCTCATTCTACGCTTACTGACCAGACCACTCTTTGTGAAAATCAAAATTATTATATACGTTTGTGTGTGTGCAATTTTTTTTTTTAGAGTTTTTTTTGTTTATTTCCTATGAGATTTTTATTCAATTTAATTTGTTTTGTGTAGGGTTTATTGGGGGTTTTGTGTGGATTTAAAATTTTAATTTATTTGAAAACTTCATAAGTTTTCTGTAATTTTGCCTCATTTTTAGGAGGATGGGTACTGAGGGAGTGAAGCAAAAATAAAGAGCATATACTTTTAATCAAAAAAATTAAATCAAAACATAACTAATTAAAAAATAGGAAGGTAAATATTAAGCATAGATGTAACCACACTCTGCTTTCTGAAGCACTGCATTGATCAAAACGTCCCCAAACTTTTGGAATCATTTCTTGGCAATGACTCACCAAATGTTGAGGTCGTAGTTGCTAGATAAAAATGCTATCAATAGGAGAGAAAGGTCTGTGGAGATGAAGGTACATTTATGTAGTGAAAAATGAGACTGTGTCTCTCCTTAAAATGCAGAAGATATGAAATAAGTAAATTCAGCTCCTTGTGATGAATTTTTAGGTACCTTGTTTTTAGGGAAAAAAAAAAAAAAAACAAAAAAAACCCCAAAAACTAAAAAAACAGTAATTTTCTGTATTCTTCAGAATTGAGACTGAACATTTATCCTGGTCAAGAATACCAGGATAAGTAGCAAAACACCCACTGGCACTACTTGATAAAAAATGATCATGCTGCAAGAAAACCCATTCATTTTCCTTTGTCTCACATGGTGAAAATAGAGGAGGGGTTGTAAATAGGAAAGGAGGAGCGAATTGTTCTTCTTCCTGAAGCCATCCATCTTGATATCTACTAGGAAGTGTATGAGAAGATGCTGATGACATCAAGCCTAGAATGGGCATTGACACAGTGATATAAGGATGTCTGATAACTCTGTCCCAGCCATCCTTCTTCTAACCAAGGAATGAATCCCATTTACTCTTCTCCCTGCTCCTGGTTATACAAACCGGTTTAACATATGTGTTATGGTCAGAATTATGTTGACTTCTTTTCCTCATTTAGCTACAATGATCAAGCTCAGGGATGTAAATATCTCCAGAGAGCACCAATTATGTTATGTTCTTACTTTATTTTCTCCTGTCCCGTTTCCTCATGCTCCATTTCATCGGCCTCATACTTCCCTTTCTCTGTCTGAATTAACTCCTACATAAATAACCTGCCCCTTATTACATTTTTCCAGATTCACTACTTCTATCCAAAATATACTTAGGCAATCTTGGCTGTATATGTTGTTGCTGACAGTGATTGCTAAACTGATAATAACTCGCTGCTGCCAGTTAATATAATTCTGCCACCCACCTAGTCCAGATATCTGTAAAGTAACTACCCTTTCTCACCTATGACATCCAGCTGTTCATCATGAGTCTGTTATTAACCTCTGTTAGCATGTCGTGTGCCATGTCCACCCCAGTTTCTCGTGGCATGTCTCCAGCCACTCCTAATATTCTGCTCTGCAGCACGACCTTAAGCTAGGGATAAGTCAGCAACCAAGCCATTTCCCTGTAGGCCTATCAATGCAATTTAAGATACTTAAATTTCTTTTGGGAGGCCTTTTGTTCCCTTCACAATTTGTCTCTGTACAGTGAAAGAACGCAATCTGCAAAGGCAGCTAAGATATTTTACTCTGCGATCCATGAAGTTATAAAGCCTTGAAATTCTACTATACTACATGAAGAAAAGAGAGAACAGCTTTTTATATAAAAAGACATACAAATATTAACTCCAGAAAATCAAATATCTTGAGATATTAATTAAAAATATGCTGATAAAGTTTCCAATACTTGCTAAATTAACTGATTAGCTAGTGATGAATATGTCTAATAGGAAGACTCATACATGAGCAATATTATGTTTAAATCCTGAGTCCAAAACCTCTAAAAAATTATCTGAAAAGGGGGTTTGCTATTTTGGCAGAAATCATGGCTCTTTATTACCACATTTGACTCACTTTAGTTCTTCTAGTTTGTTATGCTGTCACAGACATGCACATAGAATGGAATGAATGCCAACATGAATTTTTTCAACACCTTTTTTAACTTTTAAAGTATTTGTGGTCTAAATATTTTGTGGTATGTCTACACAAAGAAGTCTTGAACATTCTAAAAGTTTTAGTGTATTTTTGCTGTAACAACTTTGTGCTACTAAAACTGCAACAAATTCATTAGCAAAATGCTACTGTCGTACTAATTTTTATAACATGAGGATTAAAATAAACAAGGCAGAAATACCACATATCATATAAATTACAAGTAGATCTTTCTTGGCATAAAATCTTCTTAAACACTGCATATATTCAGCTGAAATCTGTCGTTGTTGTCCTAAATATACTCCTTTGTTAAAATTATACTTCTAACCCCTTTGGCTATTGACAGCCTATTATTTTTCATACGTGCCATCTTTATCCAAGAAAGTGAAAGAACAACTAATTATATCCTTTGCAAATGAGTGTAGCAGAATAGCTTTTGTTCACCAAAATTCTTAAGGCTACTCATCTTGAATGCAGAATTCACTATGATTTTTTATTGTTTTTAATGTACAGCCACTTTAGTGGCATGTGAAGTTCGGCATTTGAAGCTAATTGTATACTTTGCTTTGGAGACTGTAAATCCAGTCAGTCTGCCTAGCTACACAGCATTTGTATTTAGCCCTTAATTGATCATTTTGCAGAAGGTTTCTGTGTGTAGTTTTTGTGTGATTGACATTGGCACTATTATTTTAAAGGTTGCCCTCACAGTTTCAGTAAAGGCTATGGTGGTAAGCAATAAAAATGAAGGTCAGTAAAATAAGTCTGTTAACAAAAGTTTTATGTTTGAGGGCAATGTGCTATACCTGAAAACTTTACAAAATTAACTGCATATAAAACCTTCTCTAACTCATTTGTCTGTGTTACTGAGAAATCAAAAGTAAATTACTTATGCAGAAAAGCAGGCATTTGAGCTGAAAGTAGAATATAGGCATGAGTGGTATGAAAAAAGTAATGGAAAAACAGAGCTGAAATAGAAAGCATATACATTCATATATCTTCAACAGATATAAGAATTTCAGATATTTTACTGGTCAGTCTGTTTATTAGTGTATGTATTTTAGGTTGACAGGTGTCAGTAAAGACAACAGAAAAAATTAAGTTTTAGCATCTTTGTTAATGATGAAACATAATGTACTCTCAGGAATTCTGCTAATGTTACAAAAAAAAGAGGAATGGCAGGTACACAAGGGAGCTGTACTGCTGTTTAGAGGGACCTCATCACTCTGAAGAAAAGGACTGACAGGAACCTTGTGGAGTTCAACAAGGGGAAGTACAAAGTCATCCACAGGTATCTGTGTACTACATGGTGCATTAATTACTTCATTTACCAGTAGAGGTAGGGGGACACTGACTGGTTCCTGACAGACAGCAAGTTGTGGAGTCTCCATCCCTAGAGATATTAAAGAAAAGTATAAGTCTGAGCTTATACTTATTAAAGAAAAGTATAAGACTGTAGGTGGCCCTGTTTAAGGAGGACAAGAGAGACTTTCAGAGGTCCCTTCAGTCTCAGCCATTCTGTGACTCCATGAATCCCAGATAATACCATTATGGAGCCTGTCTGCTATTCCTTGTCCATTCTCCTCTGATTCTTGCATTCTTCCTAAAGGATTCAGAAGAAATGCATATAGTTTTCTGTTCATCTTTACATTATCAATGTGAATCTAAAACTAGTTTTTACTTGAATAAGAGACTCCAAGAGGCTTTTCTCTTCTCTCTTCTCTTTTAACAGTGGCAAGAAATTGCCACTGTTAAAGGTATATCTGCGTAGTTCATTGGGACACTGCCAAAAGGATTAACCATACTGGGCATGATTTACGAACAAATACGCAGCTTTTCGCCTTTAGCCAGAAAAAAAAAAAGACATCTTACAATTTGTATTATTATTCTGCAACTCTAAAATTTAATGTATAATTAGTGTTTCCTTTGTAATTTCAAAAGTGATTTTCATTGGCTTTCCTATCATTAATCTGCACTAAGGCTTGCACAGAGAAAATTGCAAATCTATGACTTTATTACAGGTCTGAGAAGATACCGTCTGCTGACATTTTGACAGGTTGCTTGCATACAAATGGCTGAAAAACTACTAGCATCCTTTGTCGTTTGTATCATCCCTGTTTTATTTATTTTTTTCCAGTAAAACTGATTTTCAATACATACCGAACTCTTTGATTTCATATCCCTGTGAGACAGGAATACAGGAAGGTGTATGTCCAGTTTCCTTCATAGATCAAGGAGTTTATCATCCCTAAAAGCATTGGGCCAAAACATGTCAAAATCTGTGCTGAAACTGAGGTTAATAGTGTGCTGAAAATGAACTTTTAAGTAAAAGATAGAGACAACTATTATTCTCTGTAAAAAGAGAGGAAAAAAAAAAAAAGCTATCTTTTAAATATTTTCAATGAAAATAAAACTCCACTGTGATATGTACCCTCATGGTAAATCTACTGCAGGGATTTGTATACCCCTCTCTAAAAAGTATGAAATACTAACCTTGATCATAAGGATCAAAATACCAGAATATACAGCCTCAGTCTGTTGAAAAAAATCCAGTATTTTTAAGGTTTGTTAACTGTGCTGTGCTACTTCAGTTGGTGTGAAAGAGAACCCATGTGCCACACTTATTAACTGGAAGATCTGTTTATCTGCTCAGCTCTCTGGTTTAATGAAAATTAATAAAATTATCGGTAAAACTAAAAGGACTTCCAAAGCAGTCCTTTCAATTGATGGTCTTTATTTTATACATATAAATAAAATATAATATCTTCTTCATGTAGCTCTTGTAGGTCTAAAATAATCCGTCCCATTTTAGATGAACTCCATCTTAATATGCTTTGACTTTTCATAGAGTACAGCAGAAGTACAGAATAACCAACTAATACAGAGAGATTTAGACTGTTCCTTTATTCCTTCATTCAATGTATTTCATACTGGTCTCCCAATACCTGTACAGACTCACGTGTTCTAATTCACAAGAGAAGTCAGTCTAGAAAGTAAATAAATTCTTGTCAAAGTCCAGTTATCATAAGTAGAAGAGAATATATACAGAGAGTGCATAGAGGCATTGCAAATTTTTTAAGATTGCAGGGTTTAACCTTTTAATAAAGGTGTTTTAATATTTTAAAGATCATACAGAATGTGTTCAAATTGAAAAAAAAACCAAAAAAACCCCTAAAACTCCCCCAAAGGTATTTTTAAATAAAAAGGATAAGGCATCCAATTTAATTAATATTATTCCTCCAAAAAATAGTCAAAAAGGATGTTTGGTTGCTATATTTTTGAATAAAATTACATTGAAAAATATAATGCCGTTGCATCTTTGCCACTAGGTATTGCTATTGATTATACACACTAATGAACTCTGAAGGACAGAGTAGTAACTAAACCAGGTCTTTTATCATCTGTATAGATGGAAATAGTTTAGAAAGAAACTGAAAGAGGTGAGAAGATAGTGCTGACTAATTTACTAAGAAAAATGATATTAAAACATTTGCAGTTGTAGGCAACTAAAGAATAATTTATTCTAACCACATTTACCAGAAAGAGTTGCTCAGCTGAGGTTTGCCTAGAAAAAAATTCCATGAGTTGGTTCAAAAATAGGTGATAGTGTGAAATTCATCACACTGCAGTGTTGGAAGTAACTCAGCTTAAGGGGCTGTTCAGGAGAAGCAAATAGAATTTAAGATACAGAGAAGTTATGCTAGGTTTAGACATTTATTATGTCTTGCCATTCCATTCCATTTTCACTGATGGTAGATATGGGAAATATTTCTGACCTGCAATGTTGGGGAAAGAGGAAGGAATTTCATAAACAAAAGAGGAAGAATATAAGAAAGATAAAATACAGTTAAGGAAGCAAAAACAAACTTGCCAAATCTCTTTCAGATATATGTTGTGATATATGAGTTTCTGTTAGGACTTTTATGATCATATGACTAATCTGGAAGGCATTAGCAGCTAGACACCAGCCTTCTGCTAAATGTTCCACTTAGCACTTCAATGTTCTCTTTCCCTCAACTTGAATATGACATAAAATCTAAATGTTATTGAAGAATTTGAAAAAAACAGTTAACAGACATAGAAGTAAAACTGAAGATTAGGGAATAGGTAAAATTATTTCTTAATTCTTCATGCAGTTAACATTAACGGATGATAAAAAGCCAAACAGAGTATATTTGAATAATTTATTTGACATTAAACAGATAGTTTAATTTGGTGTCTCTTTTTTTTTTCCTATGAAAGGAGATGTGTTTTACAATGTATGTGTTCAGATAGTTAATAAATTTTGGTAGAAAAGAAATTTGAAGAATAAAGTATCAGTTTCTGTTTCCACATCACAGTAATAGTAGTACTATATCAATATTATATTTTATTTCAAATGAAGAATTTATATTACACATTTTTAACATTCTCTGTGTCAAGTGTTCTTTAATCAAACAATGGATAGACAGTTTCTTTTTAATGAGACCTTTAAAGGGAATCATGATTGTCAACAAAGGCAGGATCACGATGACTCCACTTTTTACACCCAGTTTTGTGCAGATTTTTATTCTTCAGATCCTCTGAATAGCAAAGGAAATGCATCAAAGAAGAGAAAGACTTCAATACACTGATGTCTTCATAACACAGGGCTACCATTCCTCACAATTCCTCCAAAACTGGACTAAAAATTATGACAAAACCCCCAGAATATCCAATATTATGAATTGTTAACACAACTGTGGCATTAAATTAGAGTTTTAAAAATTAAAAAAAAATCACTGTAAAGGGGGAAGAGTAGAAAGTAAATCTTATCAGGATCATTAACACAATCAGTTTTCCTCTACCTTAATTTTTTTCTCCTCTATTAGATTAGAGTTATAAATAGGCACAACTCACCACGGCAAACATCCAGAGCTATGTCCACCTTGTAATTGAAAGTTCACTAATAAAAAGCTACATTGCCTATATAAATATCTAGAAAGTGAATGTGGAAACATAAAGAATGTTTAATATCATGTTAGCACAGCCTTAGAAAACAAAATTGACCTCTATGTAGTAGATGACCAACAGAGAAATATGAATGGTGAAGTCTTGATAAGCCTTCTATCAATGAAGACATGACTGGAAACATGTATTGCTACTGGACACTCTTAATGTCCTGCAAAAGGGAAGTGCCTATGGCCTGTTCTAAGAAAGACATGTTTCATTTACTTGTACTCTTACATTTACCTGACTGTAAGAAAAAAAATGGAAATAGGCAGTCCTTCAGGCTCTTTACAAACTGTGTGGATTTTTATTTAGGAAATGTACAGTTCTACTTAAACTAAAGAAAAAACACCTATTTTTTATACATTTATTGTGTTTGGAGCAGGTCCCTCAATAATTATTATGAAAGGACATCTTAGGGATTGAATTCCTTATTATTAATTTAAAAAAAGAATTCTTAGGTTAGTTTTCTCTAATTATGTTATTTTGATTTTTAAACATATGTTGACTGAATTCCAGTTAAATAAAAGATTTATTTTTTCAATATTTATACTTCCAATGGAATTCTTTTCAATGTTGGAGGACTGTTGTCAAGAGAGAACTTTACTGACATTTTTTTACATTGCTCTGTCTAAGGACTAACAAGAGGAGGACTTAATTTTGCACAGAAGTTGTAGAAAATAGGATCTGAATTTTCTTTCCTTCCACAATTAATTTTTTTTATAGCTGAGTCTTTTTGCATTCATATTGATTTTGATGAAATGCTGAATAAGAGGTGCTTCACACAGCAGGTCAAAAGCAGATGGTATAGTATTTTGTCATGGAAAGTTTGTCATGGAAATTTTGAAATTGATGTCTATAAAAGCCTGTCTAGAGGTTATATGCTCCCATGTCGAACCTCACTAAAGTGAGTTTCATGCCAGCTAGAGGTCACCTTCAATAGCCTCAGCCCCTCTAGAACAGTGGTACAGAATGACAGTGATTCCACCTCAAAATGGGCCCTTTGCCCATGCAGAGACTGCAGTTGTATTTTCCCTCAAGTGCACATAATATTCTTGAACATGATCCTGAGTTTTTGAATAGCAGATCAATTCCTACAGAAAGCATGTTCATACATGGTAGTGTTTCCTATGGGACTTAATTCACTTTGTCAGTATTAATCTGAGACAGCTGCTCTATACAGGTGATACTTTTCCTTCTGAAACCACTTGTGAGCAGATAGATGTAAGAACATATAAAAATTCGAGAAAGGGCCTGGAACAATATTTAAGAACCAGTCATCTAGTATGTCCCAACATTTCAATTGACACAGAACTTAATGTTCTACAGAAATAGGGTATTGATTGTTAAAAGTAAGTTTCTGTAGTGAAAGTACATTATTATACTGTAATGAATTCACCAGAAATATGATATGCTTAAAAGATGGTCTACATATGTACTTTTATGTAAAGGAGGAAGAATTAATAAATATATAATATTCTTTCTCACTTCTTTTAATGGTGCATTTAACTTATGCTTTTAACTTGTTGTGTACGTAGTGTTTTAAATATCCCCGTTCCTTAATATTCTACAGATCTTTACAATATTCCTCTTGAAAAAATAAAGAACTTTACATTTGTGTTCATCCTACAATTTAAAACTCATATTGAATGTAGTTTTAAACTTTACTGTATATTCCAGATCGAAAAGAAATACATTTTTTATGGAAGAATATAAGACATGGAAGACATTTTTTAAACAATTCTACTTGATGACAAAATAATAGATATAATGAACAGCAGGGAATGAAAGAGAAGCTTGTGCTTTAGAGCAATATAATTATGTAAATTATCAACTGAGTTATACATGCTACTCTTTTATTTGAGGTTGTTTCATTTTTTTTATTATATGCATAAAGAATAACAAATGATTTAAAAATATTAATTGCAAGAAGCTCAATTAGAAATCAGTTGGGAGAAACCTTTGTATGAGTTTAAAGACATATGGATCTGTCTTTTCTCACAGGTACTCAAGAAGCTGAGTTGTCCTGCAACCTGAAGAATCAAAGAATCACAGAAAATCCTGAGTTTGAAGAGATGCACAAGCATCATCAAAGCTCCACTCCTGTTGCTGCACAGGACGTACCAAGAGTCACACTGTGTGTGTGAGAGCATTGTCTAAACTCTTCCTGAGCTATGTAAGGCTGGTGCTGTGATCACTTCCCTAGGGAGTCTCTTCCAGTGCTCAGTTAGACTTTTAAGAAGAGTTTAGAGTATCACATGAAGAAAAAAGTAGGACCTTAAGACACTACTGAGATAAATGGCACTGAGGGCTGACATGACTGGCAAAAGAGAAGGAAAGGGGAACAAGACAGTGTAATTCAATAAACACACCTACGATGTCTGTACTTTATTTTCCACTGCTTTTTCTGTTTTTTCCATCCTTACATAGAGAAGATTTTTCTTCTCAGCAGTGTAAATTACAGTGTCTCCAGACTGAGAGATATGCTGGGTAGAGCCAAAAGAGTATCCAAAATCACGTGGGAGTAGAAGAGCACTCTGTAAAGAGTACCATATGAAATGATTGCCATCTGAGATCTGACAGGAAGGAGAAAGAAATGTTGCCAACATGAGGGGAAAGGCCAAATGCTGAACAGCACTGCTGGAGCTCTAACCAAGTCAACAATTTGGGGACTGACATTTTTTTTCCTAGGTTACACCTAAGCTTCTATACTATAACATTTATGCAGAAGTTCTGGTTATGCTCTTTATAAAATTTCCCTAACATTTAGACCATTTTAGTTTCAGCCTTTCTTTTTATGGGTCCAGTTCCTATATTTGAGACATGAAAAAACAACTGGATTTCAGATAATGAAACTGCAATGTGCACTACTGGTCTGTGTTCTACAGTGCTTTATGTTTGTAACTCGGACAGAATTAATTTTCCCTGGATTTAAATTTCTAAAATTTTTTCATCCTACTTTCCTTATGATATTTCATGAATTTTCCAGGAAAATAAAGTGTTTATAATTCTCCAGTTAGGGCTCAATTATAGTAGAAACAAATGCCATTTATAAGCAGTCATAACTACTTAAATATAAAACCCCACTTGCTTAGATTTCAGTAATAGAATGTATTTCCAGAAGACAATTCAAACAATCTCAGAATAATTGGTATAATATACTTTCAGACAGGGAAAGAATTTACAGAACTTTATATTGTTAGATGTAATGAATCTTAAAATTTAGGGTGATTTTCAGAAACATTCAAGACTTGTAATACTTTTATGAGGAATATGACATAACTAATATGTGTGTATATGCACTGTTCTTTAGCTATAAAGTAACAATGTTAAAGCTTAGTCTTCTAAGTAAGGTAAGAGAGTTTTCTTACTACCATTTTACCCTGCAAAATTAACCGATTTTGCCTAATCTTAATTCAAACAGCAATTCAGAATAAGATGTCTTGGAGTACACAATGCTTATGTTGGAATGGTAATATGCAGTAAGGAACAGAGATGTACATTTCACAATTTTGTACTTGCAATGACTTTTCTGCCTAAAGCTTTGACCCCATGATGCTTGCTAAAAAAATGTTTTGCAACTGAAGAAAGTCCAATACTTGAATTTCCTCATTTTACACCACTTCTAACATAACCTAGTATTCTGCAGTATCAATTACTGAACTCAGTTCAACAGGATTTTGATGCCTATAACATTTGCCTTCCATTTGGATAATGTCTTCGTAATTGCCTTCATGAAGCAAGAATTTTGACTATCCTATAAAGAAATGTAGTAAGATGTGACCAGTCCAGGCCACACAGTATGAGGTAGCTGGATACAGATGGCCGATAGCCTGCTGACTGAAGTTTGGAATCCCCTACCTGAGTATCAATAGCAAGTAAACATCAATACTGAAAAAAAAAAAAATTGTGTACAACTAAGTGTGGGAGGCGGCCCAGGGGAAGATCCAACAGGGATGCCCTGGGATACTACAATAGTGTAAGGGAAAGCATTGCCCTAGGGTTCCCGCCTTCCCCCATGTCTATCATTATTGTATCCTCCCCTGTTAATGTCTATCATCCTGTTGTACCATCCCCAGTTCTAGAGAGTTCCCCGTTCTATGCGCTGTTATTGATTCTCTGGCTGAAGCCACACCTCTCCCCTTCTCCCATTGGTTTTCCCCAATCACCCCATCCTATCCCACTGGTCCTTCTGTACCTTAACCCCACCTTTCCTCCCCCAGTTATAATCTCTGATCCCTCCTCTGGAGGGTGCCCTCAGAGTCAGTTCCCCTCTCGTGAAGTTGTCTCCCTGCAACTTTCCTGCTTCCTCCTTTCCTCGCTACACCTGCAATAAACCCACGAGAACAGCAGCACTCCGAGTGTCCTCCTGTCTTTTGGTGGGTTGGATTTCAGTCTATCTGGGCTCCTGCGGACCGGCCAGCAGTGGGCTTCCCTGCAGGACCAAGGTCTTCGGGGTGCCTTTACAACTAAGAATTTCCAGCACAGATTTACTGGAAGATGGAAATAGAACACCCTTAGCAGGGCCTGCTGTGGTACACTGTCATGTGATGAGTTAAAAAGTTGAATCAAAACAGAGATCCTTTTTGTCCATCAGCATTGTGGATCATTCTATCCCTGCTTCCTGGATTGCTTCAATAAAATGAAACACAGCTTGGTAAGCATTTTGATTTTATTACAGGATGTAAGAACCAAACAATCTGATGTCTCTTGGCCTTTCCAGCAGCTCTATTAGACAGTCTGAACCTTTCAAATGTTAACAGTACTTTATTGAAAACATCCAGCCTTTGCGGTAAACTTTAGATACTGTAGACTTTTCCATATGGCATAGTAACTGTGTAGATATTCAATGTGTTGGCACACCCACAAATGAATAAAAAATGTAAATAAATATAAAACTGCTTTTAGTAGAGAAAACAGTAGAACTGTGATTTCTATTTTGAGAAATTTCTTCTATTCTTTCCCCCAAAATATTTTACAATGAATATTGTGCACCTCCTGGAAATCGATAGATAACAAAATATTTTTCATTTCTTTTGCTCCCAAGAGTCAAACAAATTTCTGTGGAACATTTGGTGCAAAACATCACACAGCTGATGTCCTTTCTAAGGCAATAACTTGAATAGGTGTTTTGGTAAACTTTGAGAGATAAAATGTTCCACAATTGTATTTAATGCAACTCTTGCAGTTAAGTTCAACATTATTATTTTACTGGGGCAGGGGCAAGGTGAGAAACACCAACTATGTTCATGTCAGTAGAAATGTGTAAGACATCCAACGTCATTTGTTTTCTTCTGATATCTGTACCCCACTGCAGATGTTAGTGTCAACCTCACTGAAATTATTGTAGTATTTCTTCAACATCAGACAGATACAGAGATAGTAAAAAGACCTTTTAAATGCAGAATATTGTTTTAGTCTCACAGTGATCTCAGTACTAGCAATACTTCATAAGCTAGAAGTGATAAATATTCATGTGCATTAAATATATTCATTTAGTAGAATTATTTATAGTGAGGGAAATTATGTAGTCAGTTTCTTTTGGAATCAGTGGATTTAAATGAACAAAGATTGTATGACTTGGCCTGTGTATTTAGCAAGATAAATAGCCTGTGCTCAGCACCATGTCACTTTTTGGTGCTTCAGTGATACCACTTCTCTTTCCCACACACACAGACATAAAGAATGTGTTTCCTCCACTGTGGTCAACTTACTTCTGTGCTTTTCTTACCAAGAAAGAAACATGATTTTAAGGGTCTACACCTGTATCACAAATGCTCCAGCAGAAGTAAGACTGGGCCAAAAACCACTGACTTCTTCCGAGAGCCTAATTGAGTTATGGAGTTAGAATCTGCCCATTGCTTGCAATGGTTTTGACTGAAACTTCCAGAACAGCCAGGATCAGTTTCAGCAGCAGTTGACTGTGGCAGCTGGATGTAACTAGGTGTACATGAAGAAAATGTGTGGAACTATAAAATAAGAAACATATTACAGACGCATGAAGTCCCTGATCACTTTTCTCTGAAACCATATTCACAGACTAATGACTTCAGACTTCCAGGTAGTAAATTTTAAAGGGTTTAAACTTTGATGTCTTTCCTTTTTTGTGATCAAAATTGCTGTTATGTTGAAAAAAATTAAAATGTAGAATCCTTTCCTTGCGTAATAAGCATGTTGCAAGAAGTGCAGAGTCATCAAACACAGCATTTTCAGGCTTTTAACATTAGAGATTAAAAGAACTGTAGCATACATAGAATTCTGATCCAAGAAAATTAGTTTTCGAATTCCCAAACATGTACCATTGTGAGAGACAGGTAGCAGAAGTACACTTCACATGGACTATATATTTGCCCACTGTTGCATATTAGGGCTGTGGAATATGCATTACTTTAGAGGTACAGCTATCTGAAGTCTGTAGGAAACTTAAATTTGCTGCTATGCAGTCATGGGAAGGCTGGCAGATTGTAACTATAAAAAACATAATTAATGGTCCCAATAGAGTTTTAAATTAGGTGCTTTCAGCTCTTTAGTAACCTGGGCAGTCCATTAAAAATAGTATGTGATAAATTTAATGCTGTCTGCTTGCACAATCAAAAAATCATGATTCTATTTTTAAAGACTGCTGCAACACCTAATATTTGATATTTCTTTGCATATTTGCAATGTGAAGGTTTAATTTCAAGCAAAAATAATCAGGAATAGGAAATAGCAGAAATAATGGAATTAGGGATTATATATTTTTGTGGATTCCCTGTTCTTTCTTTAATATATTTTCTAAAGAACAATAATATGACATTTCTTAAAAACACACACTGAGATTTTTTTTTTTTTCTTTAATGACCCTTGACATTTTTCCTTTGAATGCTTGTGAGATTTCCTAGTGTTAACAGCAAGGAACAAGCCAGGGAGAACTCCACAATGGCAAGCATCAGCAGCAGAAAGAGTGCCAGAGGGCCTGTCTTGGGGTCCAATCTGTTCAGAGAAGAGACAGCAAACTGCTGTTGCCAATTTACATACCTTTGCTTTGCTCTGAGGCACAGGGCACAGAAAGAACAGTGTCTGCTGAGAGCTGCATATGCATATTTGTCTCAATGTAGTAAGTATAGGGAGTTAAACAAAACAAAACACTGAAAAAAAGTCTACCCTAGCAACAACATTGAGATCAGAAATACAAAAGACCTTACCACAGAACAATTGATGAAAGACTTGCGGTGTAACCTGACCTTTTGATGGAAAAGCCAAGACTAAAGTCAGTCTGGATTCCAAGGCACAGATAGAAAGCTCTCATGCTTTGTGCATGCTTTTGTTATTGTAGTTGTTGTTTTGTTAAGGCAGCTGTGGAAGCACCTTGTAGAAATTATTATAAAAATAAGAAACTATATACCTACCTTATCAAAGGGCAAAATAATCACATGTATATTTTTTAAAAATAAAGAAATTGAATAGTGTTTTAAAGCACTCTGAGAATCAAGCTTACTCTCTGTACAAAGGGAGGAGACTTTCTTCCTCTTACAATTCTGTTGCGGCTGTTTTAAATAAGGAGAATGGAGGACCCAAAGGAAACCATATCCAGAATATGTTTTTATCTCTGCCTGCTGATCATTGACAACTCAGCTCCACTCAGAAGTAGAAATTTGCCTGCTGATCACTGATAACAATAATTCACCCAGCAGAAGAAATTATGGATGGTTTTGATGATGCTGTAAGGTGAAATCTGAGAATTCAGAAATCTTCTAATGTAGAGACATGACATTTCTAAAATAATCTGTGGTGTGAATTCCAAGGTAGCTTTTCACTGATTAAATAAAAAAGCCACAATATTCAATCTAGTTATATTGTTTTTCATTTTAGCTTCTAATTTCACATTGGGGTCATATGATTGCTCATAATGCAATTTCATGAGATTAAATGACTGGTTGAATATAAACCCTAGACTGCTATATTTTAAGTATTTAAATTTTTAAAAAAAGTCATGTAACAGAATCTGCTATACAGAATACATTTTTTAAAAATACAGAACACTTGGCAAGATTTTGTCTTCTAGTAAAGCATCACACTGAAAAACATGATTTAACCTACTATGATGTGTTTGGCATCTGGATCCAGTACATTCCATGGGAACTTGTGAGAGTACACAGGAGGAATTTTTTCTGTCTTGAAGAATTTGATAATGCTTACAAAATGGCACCTTTGCTATGGCTTTTTTATTAATTTTTTTTCCTGGAATGAAATGCTTCTTGGAATGTTTCCCTTGAAATATATGAATTGAGAAACCAAAAAAACATGATTAAAAATATATCCATGTCTGATTGGCCTCTGGATAAATCATAGGAACCCAGGGGGTTTATTTGGTTTCTTTTGAAAAGTAACAAGTCCACTGTGATAATTTGACAGTAGAGTTATTTAAACTGGTTTTATCATGTTACTGGAGTTCAAAACTCTTAGGTTTAGAAAATAATGCTTTTATTTTTTACTTTTTTTAAACTTAGTGTAAGCAGTCTATTGTAAACTTGAAATATATTTTAAAAGCTTTTGAGACATGGAATGCATATTCCATGTGCATGGAATCAATAAGATAACACAATAAGATATGTTTTTCCTTTATGCCTTAGTTTTGTTCTATGAAGCATAGTGGACACTGTGTAGAAAGCAAACTGTTTGTATGATATTATTAGGAAGCCAAATATTGAGAAACATCTAATAGTTATATATACTCATGAAAGGCAGTTGGTGCCTACTACCTTTTGGGAGTGACGTCTGCAGTAAACCCAAGATGAGGAATTAACTGTGATTGCAATGAATTAAAACTTTGAATAAACAAATGCTTTGAGTCTTCCACCTGTCAATACAATCTTGCCTCCTCTCAGAAATGGGCGAACTTCTCAGGAAAAGAGGGAATCTGGGGCTTGTGTTCAGCTGATAGAACACAGGGACAACATCCATTGTGTGTGAAGCCACTAGGTCAAATTAAGTTTGTTAATTTAGCCTACCTTAATATAAAATATATTAATTTCTATGACTTTGTTCCTTTACCCTGTGCACATTAATAAACACTCGCAGCATTCAGGGCAAGGTTCCTATATAAAACCCCCTGAATTTTAAATGGAAATAACATCAAGTCTTAGAACACAGTATTCAGGCCTTTCTTCAAAGTGCTTCTCACCTGGTGTTTCTTTGTCTATAGCATTTGTCTTGTTTTTTCTTTATTGAGTTTGATCTTCAGTACTTGCTTAGGTTGTTTTACTATCTTTAGGTGTTTGTGTTCTTTTCCTAGAGAAAAAATGTGTAAATTCTGACAGATATTCTAGAGGAGCTGTGTTAGCTTTAGGCAACCAAAATAGGGAAAAACAAGTTTCTAGTGTATAATGAAAAATTGTCTTTCCATGTAGAGAAAAAAGCACTAGAAAGATCAATGGTACCATATTCATTAAATGTATAAATAGATAATGTGTAAGTTTAAATATATAAATATTTTCTTCCCCCTTAGGATTCTGGTTTTTATTTGTAAGAAGTAATCATATTTTTACTATTATGAAAATCACATATATAGACAATATCAGAAATTTGTGCAGCAATATCAATTAGTGAAATGATTACTACATTAAATTATAATATTAATCTTGTAACAAAACAAATCTTGTCAAAAATTCAGTAGAACTTTATATAGATGACAGGAATTCATCTTTCCCCCCCCCCCCCCCTCACCTCAGAGACAGGAAATATTAATTTGCAAGTTTCTTAAACTGAAAATATAGATTTCTCTTTTCAAGTGTTTAACCAGCTAGGAGCAACTCAGTGTGGCTTAAATTTTTCATGAAATAGAGCATGTCAGGTATCTAACAATCAAATTTGCTTTTATGTACTTGTATAAATTGCTCAATAAGAGTGGAAAGTAGAGTTACTCTCTATCATTTTTAGAACATGTTCCAACAGCTTGTCTTTGGAGATAAATAGAGCTGTCTTGATCATTTTTACATATAGACTTCTTTGAACACTAAAAAGAATTATAATCACCTGATTATAAATTCACTGTTAATATAGCCTTAGAGCTGAGAACATTTCACTCCAGTAGTTAATTTAGTCTGTGGTAAATTCTCACTGTTATTTAATGTCATTTATCACCTGCTGTTTTGTCTTACTGTGAACATCCTGCCTGCCCTGTACAGTCTACAGTACATGGACCTTCTGTGACTTTAATGTACTCAGAACAAAGGCTCCAAAGTGCTTCTTTCGGGAGGATTTGGCAACTTGCCTTAGATATATTCAAGCCATTTTGCTGCCTGTCACTCAGTGCTTTACAAATTGAACTCTGAGGAGAGGTAAAAAGGGTCTATAAGGCATTTTTTTTCTGGGAAGAATATGCTAATAAAGCGCCATCAGCAGGAAGCAGGTTGTGTCTGAAAGAGTTTTGTCAACTCTGAATTAATTTTGTGTGTTAAGAAACACGGGGGTGCTTCTAGAGCTGGTCTGTGGTAATTAATCCTTCCTGTTTCTGGAAGAGGAGTACTGTAATAAATGCAGCCCAGATTTAACAGATGTGTGCACACAATGTCTGCTTTATGAGGAGTAAAACAAAATTATGTGTATAGAACAAAAAATGTTGATTTAAAAAAATTAAAACAGTATGGAAAGTACTAAGATTGGAATTCCCAGTGCTTATGCAAATACTGTATTCCTTTAAATGTTACCAGACAGTATGGTTTTAGAAACATCTGCCAGAGTGGTTGGATGCTGTGAAGAGAATGAAAAGGACAGATGTTACTTGTGCTTGTAAAAACACCCAACCAAAAAATAGATGCATGAGATCTGAGCAACAATCTGCTTAATCGAGGTGATTATGGAAGCTGGACTAACAAGATAGAGAGTGGTAATAAACTATTCTGGGAATCTTTTTAATATTTTCATAATATACCTTAAAAAATGTTAAAGACTGTTGTTGCAGTACAACATTATGATTTCAGTGCCCTTACCCTGTGTGGGATCAAGATCAGGGCAGGATAAGGGGAAAATATCTTTGGTGATATGTAAAGAGTTTTAGAACACATATGTAATATCTCACTAAATTATCTTAGCCATACTTGCCTGTAAAATGTGACTTCAGTGAAGTGTGTGATCATTCATAACAAGTTTCAGATTTTACTGAAGTCCATTACTTGCCTCTCATTTATTTCAGTGCCCATCAGATCCCACGGACAATGCCATCTCTGAAGCACATTACAATCACACAGCTAACTCCCGAATTTCCTGTCCAAAACATATGCAAGAACTTTTCCTTCAGACCTAATTCCAGGTTTGATTTTGTTTGAGGGACTGTTTTGTCTGTGCTTTTAACAAAGGAGAAATCCAAAGAAACGAGCAAAACCTCCAAACAAACAAAACTCCATCCAAAGAAAAAAAATGTTCTCCATGATCCATTGGTCATGTTTTGTCATACTCATACTGCATGTCCTTCATTTAGCTCTGTCTCCATGATGAACAGTTTTAACTGCTATGTAGCCAAATAGTTGTTTTCATTTTAGCAGGAAGTATAACTTTGAGGCTTATTGCTGGTTCAGCCCTCACACAAGAAGCAGAATACCTAAGCACACTTCATTTAAAGTTTGACACAATTCCCACTTACTAAGAGAGCTTGAAGGTTGTTTTAATTTTCTACCTCATCTTTTACAGGAGCTCATAAGCACGTATACTTCTCTGACAATTTTTATACTTTGCCTTTAAACATCAAAACTTCTCTTGAATTTGAGTAAATACAGTATTAACAATGTATTATTAATACCTTATTATCAGCAGCTTTTATTAAAATGTCTACAAAGACAAGTGAATCTAAGCAGACTGAATTAAATTTCCATGTGTAAGTTAAAATACTAGAATCTACAACTTGTGATTCATATGAATTCAAAGTTTTTCAGTTATGACTTTCAGCTAATAAATCTCTAGTCATTAGTTTTATTTCAATTACAATTCCGTTTAAAATATGACACCTGAAAGATTTTTCACTGTTTAATTTAGAAGGATTAAAGAAATATGGTTAAGAAACTAAACCTTACAACCACGTATTATTGTCAGATTCTGAGCAAAACTTCAGTACCAGCTGCATAAAACTTGCAGATTTCTGTACTGAAATTCTATGATCTTCAACCAAGATTTAGAATGCATTAACTATTTCTCATTTCACAATTCATGTAACTGGTAACTTTATGAAATTTTGTTTGCTAATTAAATACTTTTTTTATTGAATAATTGAATTGTTTTTCATGGCAAGTGTTGGTAACCTATGAACATTGAAATATAAACGGAACACAGTAGATAATTTTATTTAAAACTTTCAACAGAGGTACTATTTTGGGTACATATCAGTGCTTTATGCATCTCTTTAAAATGCAACATTTTTGAATAATAGTAATAGAGTTTCAGTTATATGAATTTACATATTTAAATGATATATTAGGAAAAACAGACAAATTATATATTTGGAAAAGTAGGAAAAAGGAAATCACTCACTGTGACAAATTATGGGCTTCCTGACATCAATATTCTTGATCATTTTGTGGAGATACGTCTTTTTTTTTTTTCTTTTTTTTTTTTCTTTTTTTTAGTTTATTGACTATCAGCTCCTAGCTACAGATTCTCTAACTTGTGCCAATGCTAGATGCTTAAAATAGCCCCAAATGGAAAGTGTGAATTCTCCCTCAGTAGCCAAATTCACACATGGTGTATATCCATTAAATCCAGAAGACCACCATAGATTTACTCTGTCTAAATCAGTCTTGGATTATTCTCACATTTCACAAAACTTATAACACATGTCCTTTTCAGTTTAAGAGGAGAGATGTGAAGTCTACTTATTATTGTTCTTTATTATTCTTAACCAAATGCTCAAGGAAGAAGTTAAGTCACAGGCTCCTTTTCCATCATTCGTGCAAATCACTTGGCCAACTACCTTGCTTGGTCTATTGGGACTTTCTGTAGTGTAAAGCTCTCAGCAGTTGCCCTGCTGGCATCCCCTAGATCTCACATCTGTTCTTGTGTCATTGAATATTTAGTGAAGTTTTTCAAGCAGTTGTAGTATGTTTTTTCCTTTTTGCTTTTACAAATTTAAAAATTAGGAACAAAAAATCTGTGCCTCCTTACTCAGGAGGAGAAATACCTAATTATTTTGAAGTTATTACTGAAAATAAATTATTTTGAGAATATTCTTTTCCATATTTTAAGGTTTTACTCCTTATTCTGCCTGGTTTTTGAAATTGCCAAGAAAATACTGACTACTTTTCTTACAAAAGCTTTAATTTTTAATTTAGAAATTAATTGGTTTCTTTAGAGGAAAAATGTTTATTTTCCTTGCAAAGTTATATTTTAATGTGGTCAAGTGGCTCATACTTTGTCATCCACTTCTAGTTAAGCTTGTGCAAAAAGATTCAATGAAACAATCTGGCTCTCTTTCTCAACTGATGTTTTTTCCTGTCTTGCCACTTGTCTACTCTTGGTAAATGATCTTCTCTTTGAAATAAATCATGATAAGGGTTTTTTTGTCATTATTCCCCTATTTGTTCAAGATAATTATAAAATGAGAGTAGGACTGCTTTTATTCACCCAGAATTACCTCCCAAATTGACCTCAGCAAGCACAGCTTCTCATGAAATACAAACATTTTTATTGGTACCTGACATTTTTCTATATGAGATAAATACTGTATTACGTTTCCAACGACAAGCCTTTTACAAGTTCGGAGACAATGCTGAAAAATTTGTGGTAAAGTTATTGATGAAGAAAAAACAGTCTCATCATTTCAATGCAGCACATTTGTTCTGGGTTATAGTGAAGGAGGCTCCATCTGGCTGGCAGCTGGCCACCATGGATGTTCCCCAGGGCTCAGTTCTAGGGACAGCTCTATTCCATATGTTACCAATGATCTGGCTGCAGGAGTTGAAAGCACCATTAGCAGCTTTGCTGATGATACCAAACTGGGAGGTGCTGTTGACTCTCTGGAGGGACAGGAGGCCTTTCAGAGGGATCTAGATTGACCAAAGCTATCATCGCAGAAGCACTGGGCTGTGATTAACGTGATGAAATGTAACTAGTCCATATACCAGATTGTGCACCTTGGGGGTAGTAATGTCAAGTATAAACTACGAGAGTGGCTGGAGAGCAGCCCTGCAGAAGGGGATCTGCTGGTCATCAGCAGTCTCAGTGGGAATCAGCAGTGCCCTGGTGGCCAAGAGGGCAAATGCCACCCTGGAGTGCACCAAACATGACCAACTGGTCAAAAGAGGTGATTATCCTTCTTCAGCATTGCCACAGTCTTACTGTGAGTGCTGTGTGCAGTTCTGGGCCCCACAATTTAGGAGGATGTGAAGATCCTTGAATGTGTCCAAAGGAATGCAACAAACTGTTGAAAGAACATGAAGGAAATTTCTGTCAGGAGTGGCTGAGGATGCAGGATTTGTCTATTTTGGACGAAAGAAGTCTGATGAGTGATCTCATTGCACTCTTCAAGTTCCTGGGGAGGGGAAGTGGAGAGGAATCTTCTGATTGCTTCACTTTGGTACCCAGTGACAGGTCTTGTGGGAATCAATCAAAGATGCTCCAGAGGAGGTTTAGACTGGACTTTGAGAGAAGGTGGTCAAACACTGAAACAGGTTTCCTGGAGGAGTAGTTAATGTCCCAAGTCGGTCAGTGTTTAAAAGGCATTTGGACTGTGCTCTTAATAACATGCCAGTCTCTCTCAACTGAAAAGAATTTCTATTCTTTTCTATTCTATTCTATTCTATTCTATTCTAATTACTTGCAGTAGCTGTCTATTATGTTTGGCTGGATGTTTATTGACATAGATTAAACTTGTTTAAATGATTTCTTGGAGATTTTTTGGAGGTGATTGAATTTTCCTGGGTTTCAAGGCAATCTAATAATGAACACGGTACTAGGGCTTGTGTTTTCAAAGCTGTTACAAAATATTTGAGAATAACAAAAATTGACAGAGGAAGTGGATACAGCATTTGGATTGTAGGTGAAATGGAAATGTGCTGATTTCATTTGGGTAGTCTTTGTCTTGCTTGGGTATGAGTATCTGAGGCACAATCAAATTGAGTTTGTCCACTGTATCTACTGAGACCTGACATTCACTTTGAAACAGCTGGCAGCAAGCAATTGCTGAAACTGCAAACTTCTTCCATCTACAAGTAATTCTAATAAACAGTGCCATGAGCTACCTCTGGATGTCTAAAGAAGGAGACAAGGTGTCGTGGTTTCACACGGAAGTGAATTTTTTTCAGGAAGTTGGGTCAAACCAATCAGTGGTCAGGTTTAGATATTGGCACCTGGAGTGACCACTGAAGGCATGGACACGCCTCTGAGAACACAGGGGGTTAAAATCAAGAACTCCCAGGGGAACGCTCTCTTTGGTCCAGGTAGTTGGAGAGTGCAGACTCTCCCCTGCCCAGCCACAGGCTGTGTGGAGGGGAAGCCATGCGGCCTGAGGGAGAGAGAAAGCGACAGAGAGCCTGACAGCACCTGGAATTTGCCAGCAGAGGAGAAAGAGAAGGTGGGGGTAAGGGGCCCAGCCTTGGGAATTGAAGTTCTGGGCAGAGATTTCAGCCATCTGGGGGGGGGGTCTGAATTTTTAACCCTTTCCTGGGAAATGAAGGCTTTGTAAAATATTACACCTCCTCGATTTGATGTAGAAGAGAGACAGTTTGAGATCTGAGATGTTGGAAGAGGAAATTTTTGGGTGGAAGGAGATGATGGAGTGGCTTGTGGCTGGACTTTTCTTGTTAGCCATAGACTGAGCCAAATTCTCCTACAACAGAGGAGAATTTTAGGGGGATGCAGTGGTAAACCAAGAGACCTGTTTCAGCGACCACCAACAGAGGAATGGAGAGAACAGAGGAGAGCTGAGGAGGGTGTGGTGATGCCCTCTGTCTTCAGGAAGAAGATGATCTCTGTTCTTGAGACCCTTGGCCCCAGGGGAGGAAGAAAATCGGGGGGAATGTGGTCCCAAGATGAGATGCTGAACTGTTGTCTCTTTTGGTCCATGGCAAAGCATCCTTAAAGGAGCCCTATGAGCAGTCTGTCCATGCACGGTGGTGAGAGCACTGTGACATGGAAAGGAGAGTGTCACACTGGCAGATTTTCTCTGGGCGGTGCCATGTGTGACATGGAAACACAGAAGGGTGGCAATTGTGTTTCCTGGGGTGTCTATGGTGCAAGAGAGACTCCTCTCTCCTTTGAGGGACTGAGTATTGATTATCTGAAGGGTGGTAATGTGATCAGGAATTGCAGGTGGTGTCTCACTGTGGCTTTTTGGAAATTGGGTGGGGGGAGGAGAAGTGTTTTGGAGGGTCTTCATCCTGGATTTAGTGTGTGTGTCTTTTATAGTAGTAGTAGTTTAATAAAGTTTTTTCCTTTGTTATTAAGCTTGGGCCTGCTCTGCTCTGTTCCTGATCACATCTCACAGCATTTATTTTGGGAAGGTGTATTTTCATGGGGGTGCTGACATTGCGCCAGCATCAAACCATGACACAGGGTGACCAAATTGTTATTGACAAAAGCAATAACTATATTGCTATTAAAAACACACAGCACAGTAGATAATAAATCTCAAATTTTTAGTAGAACTGTCTAACGTACATTATTCTGGATTTCTCAGAATTGTTTTCAGGTCCTAAACTGACACTCAGCAGTGTGTAATATCTCTGTGGCTATTTAATAGGGCAACATTAGTGATGAAATGTTTTGAATGAAAAGGATGTTTTGAATGAAAAGAAGTTTTCTTCTTTCACTAATCACAGTGTAGCTGAGATTAAATTCAACAAAGGAAGAATGCTTCTGCAGGAGAAAAGAAAATCCAATAGGTTTATACCAGCTATGTTTAAGGGGAAAATAAAACAAAACAAAATAAAACAAAAACCAACCTAACCAAAATGCTCATATCTCTCCATTGGGCGAGCATTCCCTTTCCATGGCTCAACTTCAATATGAGGCAATTTGGCAGAGCAATTGGGCACCTATGAAGTGTTACATTAGCAATATTGAAGGATTATAACTGCAGCTGGTGGGGATGGTGGGGGAGGGGGTGATATATTTGGTTTGGTTTGGTTTGGTTTGGTTTCTTTTTTAGTCTTGGCTTTTAACCTTATGTGAGTTGTGAAGTCTACCCTTAGAACATCTGGGCTTCTTACTGAAACAATGGCATAGTTTCTGCAGTAATCTTGTATAATTTCTGATGAATGGTAGGATACATTTAAGCAGTTCTAATGGGGTGAGCAATATTATTTTAAGGGGCTTTGATCATTACTTATCTTCCTGCTGATTATAGGAATCTTGTTGGAAGCTTTCAAAAGATTTTTAATTTTGAATCTCTTTATGTCTTCAGCTTAGTGATGACATTAATTTCCCCTATTGCTTGTGAAAGGAAGCATAGTTTTATTTCAGATGGTTTTTGTTCCCTGTGTCATGTCTTTTGTGCATGCAGATGGGACTGATTAATTCTGTGCCCTTACTTTTACAAAAAAATAAAATAAAACAAAATAAAATAAAATATAAAATAAAATAAAATAAAATAAAATAAAATAAAATAAAATAAAATATCACAGAGTGGTAAGCATAACAACTACTGTTAAAATCTACCAGTAATGAAGGGAATGTGGCTTTTACCTTAGGAACAATACAGTTAACAAGTCTCTGAGTATGAGGTTTGTGTGGATTTTTTCCCAGTTTATAAAGTATTCAGGATTTTTGCAACATGTAAGATTTGTTAAGGGGAAATTTGCTTCTGTGCACAGATATGTCACAGGCCACTTCATCTCTTGAATCCTATTTAAACCTTCAAAATAAGGTTTAAGTGGCATATAAGTAAAGCATTAGCCTCCACCACAGGGTAAATTTCAGCCTTTCTTAATTAGCAATTTTCTACCCATTTGACAATGACTGAAGAACATCTAACATTAACAGTTGTATGCAAAGCAAGGATCATGCATAAATTATGTCATTAAGAGTTTTTATTGACATTATTCTATATTTAAATAGAGAAAAGCTAACATCTAATTTATATAACTTTCATTTATTAGGATTTCTGAACTAAGCATAGTGCTGAATATATGCATATCAATCTTGGAGTAATTTCTTGCAAGCAGTATCATAAAGTTGATCTTGTATATTTAGATCTAAATATTTTTGGATTTGTTTTTTGGTTTTATTTTGGTCTTTTTTAGTTAATTTTAAGCTTTACTGAAACCAGTTAATAAATACCATGAAGGCAGTGCTTTTTTCAATCTGTTCTCGCTGAAAGAGATGATTAATATTAATTTCATTCTCCATATTGTACTGCAAAGCATCCAAGGTCTGATTAAAAAGTCCCTTCCTATACAGAATAAGACTAGAGAGGAAATCTTAAAATTTTCTAAATGCTGTATTAAACTTATTTTCTTTATGGAAAAAATAAGCAAACAAAAACTTCCCCTCCAATTTAGAACTGAAGTCATATAAGCATGGTCTACCTTCAGATTTCTCAAATCACTTTAACTAGAAATTGTAAATGCAACGACAAAGGGAAAAAAAATCCCCAAAAGAAAGCAAAAGATCTCACCCTACTCAAAAATATTTCTTTTGGTATATGTACAGGAATAGCAAGCTCATTTACAAGTGGAAAATAAATTAATAAAAAGCACCCCTTAAACTGTAAAGCAAGAAAGCAAGTAAAAAGTACCTTCATTATTTAATGTAATCATAATAATTTACCTGACTCAGGTTTTCATTACATTTTTTACCCAAGAATTCAAAGCACTTCAAATTACACCGTGTACTAAGTAAAGCAAACCATGAGAAGTTTCATGCCTTTTTGTTTTTTATTTTTTTTTCTCTGTAAAAAATTAAGCTGAAAGCTTCCTGGCATTTTACTCTGGCCACAGAGTAAAAGTACTATAAAAAATGCTGAACAAGTGATTTCTATTTTCAAACACAAGAAAAAGCTTCCTGTCTGATCAAGGCAGTTAAATCTCCCAAATTTTATTAATAATAAAGGGGGGAGGGATGTTTCATGCGTTCAAATTAACTTCATGATTAAAACAAGTTCAAAGCTGCCCAGGTGAATTAGAAAAAATGATTGGGCTGAAAACCACAATAAGTAGTATTTTAAAAGCTGAAAAAAAATCCTGTATATGAAATTTCATGAAAACACACTTTTATTAACATTGATATCCTTCTGTGGCTTTGGATATTGCACTGAGAAAAATTAAATCATCTTTTATGTTCATTGGGAGGCTTTGAATCAATCAAGTAAAATGGTATTTACAAAATGGAATTCTTACAGAAGTAACTTTTTTTGAATTAATATATGAATGGATGTAGGTTCTAACTTTGCATACAATTTTCAATAACAAATTTTTAAGATATGTAAACTGACTGCTTGAATAAATGCAGCACAAACTCTTTATTTAATTGTAAAATGCCTCTAATTCATGATATTAATTGTATGCTTTTGCTTCGGCCTGTTTCCTAAGCATCTGAAAGAGAAAATTTAGAATGGACAACAACTTATTATCTCTCCCTATAAATAGTTTAAATAACCTGTTTGTAAAGTTCAGCCACATTCAAACTATACAGTAGATTAAGGCAGAAAATACATTTTAATTTCATGTTGCTGAATGGGAAGAAGAAATGGAAACTGGCTGCAGTGTAAATACTGGACACAGCACGGAAGAATTATAAAGGTAATTCTGGTAGGATTTGAGCAATTGTCTTCAGATCACCACCGTCAGTCATCCCTTATTCACTGTAAGCTGCAACATATGCTGTGTTTTTCCATGTTTGCTGTCCTATGTAAAGAAAAACATGTCACACATGTTTTACAGGCTCCCATAGCTGCAGATTGGGACATATTGTGGATTCTTCCTACAGTAAAACCCACACGGCTTCATCTTTCTCCCAAACACCTCTTATGTAACCCATTTTGTTATGTGCACAGAACAAACACTTTTTCTCATTAGATCAAGGCATGAAGCCCTTTATGGATACAAACTGTTGATTTATATGTCTGATATGCATTGGTTCTCTGCTTTTATCAGCTTTTAAATCCTTTCTTTACTTCATCAATATTGAGAATTTTTCAGTGCCTTTGTGCTTCACGGGTTATCTGACAATGACTATGAATAAAAATATGCCCTTGGACAAACTCCTAGCCTTTCTTAAAACTAAGCAATAGTGAAAGAAGGAAAGGAATATGATAGTATCAGCAAATATAACTCCAAAATACTTTTTGCATAAGCTAAACTCAATTGAATGTCAACCTTGTAAAAATGTATGAGTTCACCCAAGTTGACCCGCTGTCAATATCATTCAGAAAAGACAAATAGACTTCTGGACTATATATATTTCCCTTGAAGGTCCTCAGAATTTTCGTGTTACCTGTCTATTTTCGTTGTACTTTTTGTGCTTTAGTTACCAAAACTTGAAAGTAATATTAGATCATTCCTTTCACTTGTGTCATCAACATACCACATCATCAAATCTCTTAAGTTCTGCTTTTGAGAACAAATCATTATAAACACTTTATATGACAAAATAAATTATAATTTAATTGTTAAGAATACAGTAGTTTAAATATGTTAGACAGCATATCTCTCAAATAATATATATCCCATTTTATAGTAGCAGTGACTGAAAGCCACAACAGAAACAGGAAATGCTGAATAGTATGTCCATATGTGATCTCATTCCAAAAGGATCAGAAGTAAAATAAGCAAGACAATATAGCAGAATATTATTAAACTGTTGACAATCCTAAAGAATCAGCAAAGCAAACTATAAAGCTCCTTTTTCTTTAAATCACCATAAGGTTGAGCAGTGAGTGTTTTTTAGGATTTATAATACAATTATGTATGTATTAACTTGATAAAGTTATAAGTGAAATGCATTAACATGCAGCATCTATGTGTGCTACTGAAAGCCATAAAATTTAGTCAATGTTTTTCACTGTCCTTAAGCCGTTCCGATAAATAAAAAAAGGACAATGACTACTCTGTGGCACCAAAGGCCAATTAAGACAGTAGAAATTGTGCCTAAGCAGGTAAATTCTCTTACCCCAGACACATGTAGTAGTATTAGAACTACTCATTTGGAATTTCTCAGTCCTGAGCCATGATTGTTTATGTTTTCTAAGCACTCTGCTTTTCTAAGGCAGGCTAGGTCAGGAGCCATGCCAGCTGTATAACAGCATAGAGTATTGCATGCTAGTTCTTGCAAAGGTAATCAATCTCTGAGCATGAAAGAAATAAAAGGAAGTAACTGTACTTCAGGATTTCAGTAAAAACACCTAAAATTAGGCAAGCTGAACTCTAAGTAATTAGTTGTATGTAATATATGTTGACATTGATCTTTTTCTTTTGTATTTGTACATGTGCATACGCGTAAGTGTCTGTGCCAAATACTTTATAATACAGTAATTCAATTGATTCACAAAATGAAAAAGATTGTTTTATCTGACTGTGGTCTTTGACTTAATAAAGACTACAGTTCATTCAAAATATAACACTGTAGAGTATGAAATAATCCATGATCTTTGTTCCTTATTAAATGTGAAAATGTGAGATTTAATTTCTGCTCACCAGAGGCTACTAGAAACTACTTAGCTACACAATTGTGAGAATTGCTTACTCTGCACCTTCTTAGAATAATTTACTTTTTACAGTAAACATCTCTTTGTGAAACTATCCAAAGAATAATGTCAAGGTCCTAAAAGCTTTAGTATTTGCTTGATTTATCATTCTGTTCCTGATTATAATGCATGCCATTCTTTTATCTTATTGAGCTTTGTGATTGATTTTCACTTCTTTTGTCTGTTTTTAATGTCTCTTATTGTGTGAAGTTTTACAGCAAATGTTGGTCTACTATGCCTACTTGGAACTAAGTACCAAATAAAGCATCAGGATTTCAGTAAAATTTTAGATATGTACTTGCATGAGATACTCTAATAGAGTGATATTCTTTTCTGTAGCTTTATATAAAAGCCATTATCAATGTTCCCACAAATTCCATGACTGCATTATAACCTTATATATTGAACTGTTCTGTGAGGGGAAAAAATTAGGAAATTATTAAATAAATGCTTCCTAACATATTTGCCATATTTCATTTATACAGTCAATCAAAGCAACTTCCGTTCCTGTTGTAATAACTTATGTATCTATAAAGATTGTATTAAAGTAATTTCAATTCCATTTGAGTTAGGAATAATTATATATATATATTTTTGTAATAACTTATGTATCTATAAAGATTGTATTAAAGTAATTTCAATTTAATTTTAGTTAGGAATAATTATATATATATTTTTTTACACTGTGGTTGGAAGCAAATATAATTATTCTGCCAAGTTGTGAGTATCATTATTTTCTTTGAATTGAATTATGAATAATTTAGCTATGTTCAGTGCTAGGCTCAGAGCACATATATGCATATAAGAAGAAGAGGTGACTAAGCCATATGACTTCAAGGAATTTTATTCTATTGCTGCTTAACTTGCCAGGTTGTCATATGAACTGGGTTTAAATTCAGAACAACTGGATTTAAGTTAGCAGCTATAGATGTATCTGACAGGTAATTGTGTTTGCATAACATTCAAAAACTCATTCTAATTCAGCAGCCATAGATATTTTTAATATTTTTTCCACTTTTTAAGTTTTAATTAACAATGACAATGAGGATTTTTTACAGTTATTCCACCTCTGTTTTGAAAGCACTCATTTTGAACTATCTCAGAGCAGTAAGATACACTGTTTAACTAATGTTAAGAATGCAAGCACAGACAAATTAATGGGAAATTAATCCAGTGAAAACTTCTTATGAATACTCTTCTTATCTAGGGAAAAAATTGCTCATTTATTTATTTATGTATATTTAAAACAGCTGCTGAAACTATATTAGCTTTCTGCATTTTAGGTCTAATTCTGTCTGAAATTTCTCATTTCCAAGTCAGATTATATTTTGCTGTAGCTAAACCTCTGTTTCACCATGGAACTACTTTCCTGTTTGAATATGTTTTATTTGAATGGTTTTTGACTGTCATGTGCAACATTTTGCCTCCCTTATAGACAATGCAACATGGGTCATAATTATAACAGGATGAAAAAGAGTAATTGCTATATTACTTAAAGTTTCTCTTAAATTCATGCTATTTTTCTTTATATGTACCTGTTGACTTGAAATGTATGGACAGTACAGAAAATAAATAAATATGTATATTATAAACTACTTCCAACAGCTTGTGAAATGCTGTCTGGTGATATAAGAATATCAAAAACTTTTCAAGTGCTTTTGCTGCGAGACATTTAAAGGAAAAAGTGCTATAGAGATCAAGAGAAGGTCTGCCACCATTCAACATTCATCTGAGACACATTTCATAATTTATTTGTTATTTTCTTGTGGTTGGAAGTAAATTTAATCTTAGGAGTATGCTTCCTTAAATAAGTTACATGAAATGCACCTACTGGTGTTATCAAATAATGTTAACAAATTTTTCTGGCTATATTAACACTTGTTGAATTTTGCAACTTTCTAAAACAACGTTACTGATCTTGTGTTGTAGATGTCGGCAAACCCAATGGGAAGAATGATGATGTCTGACTTATTTCAGAAGGCTGAATGATTTCTTTATTATAATTATGCTATGATACATTAATATACTATATAAAAGAGGATACTAAAAACTACATGCTACTCTCTCTAACTATCCTATCTAACTAACTCACCCACAACTCGTGACCCTGTTCTCCAGAGTCCAGACACAGGTGGATCTCATTGGCCATCAGGCCCAAACAATCCACCGTGATCCAACCAGGCATTCGCTCCAGGTAAACAATTCTCCAAACACATTCCACAAGAGAAAAACAAGGAGCAGAAATAGAAATTATTTTCTTTTTCACTTCTCTCTGTGCACCTTTATAAAAATCCTGAGAGAGAGAGAAATGTGCTTGCCACAATCTTGTTCTGAACAACTGAGACAAATAAACATGGTATGAAAGGAAGAAAAAATGTTTATATATATCTTTAATATCAATCACTACTTTTTTATGATAACGTGAGAATCTGTGGTGTGGACTAGTTGTGGGTCAAAAGGAGCAGAATAATGTGTAAAAGGGCTAGGAGAAAGATCTCCTCAGTGGTAGGGAGACACTGATTCCTCCAGCATAGAAGCCAACAACCCAAAGACATGGGTTTATTTCCCAAAGACATGTTTATGTTACCAACATATACTTTCAGGTCACTACATGAAACACTGTGGGGGTAGGAGAGCACTAAATGGCATCCTGTCTCCTCCTCCGCATCCTTGCGAAAGAAAACACTAAAAAGATGGTGTACATTGTAAAAACTGGGGGATTCATCTCATCTACGTTTTTCTGAAATCCAGATTAGTTGTCTTGTCTTTACTTAAAGCAGTGAAGGCCACACTGAAATGTGTTGTGCCATGTTCCAGGGTCTCAGCATCTCTACTGCCTGCACTGGTACCCTGGTGGAGCACACCATGGGTGAGAAGCAGCAAGGAAGGACTTTTATGACCTTAGGGCTTAGCCTAAATAAAAGTGCAACCAAGCACACACAGCCCTGTGAATCTGGGAATGTGTAGAGGTGCAGTATCTAAGACATTGCTTCTCATAATTGCTTTAGGTTTATTTTAGGATGAATATTGAGTAATGAGATTGTCTGTGAAGCAGATTTCCACCTTCTCCAAAGTAATGCAGTGTAACCCTGATCTGAAGCCAGTAATTTTTTGTTTCTACAAAGTTCAATACAATGTAGCAGCAGGATTTTTTGGGTTTTAGAATTAATTAAAGGACCTCTCCACAAAACTTTCTTCTAAAATTCATGAGAGCCACATGACTTGGAGTCCTTTTCATCTTGTTCCTGTATTTTTACTGTTAACTTTAGAGACTACCAAATTGCATTATGCATTAAAAAAAAAACAAAACAACAAAACAAAAAAAAAACCTAAATCTAGTTTAGGTTTGATTTACAGTACAGAATACACGAGGAGTGAGAAAAATAAAGAGACTGTCTGTGATTCCTTAAATTGAATTTGCCAGTTACAATATCAGAAAATGTTTCAGTTCAGATAATCATAGGACTGGTTTCATTGATTTTTTTAATTAACTAGAAAGTAAATTTCAATTATGCTTTCTTTAAAAAGTTTCACTTAAAAATGAAAAAAGATACAATCCTCACTGTAAGTGTTAAGGATAAATGTGAGCTGGTTTTTATGTCACTCCACTTGTTTAAGTTCTCCCCTCCAGGATTATTATTATTTTATCAATTAAACTTGTTATCTTATTAACAGTTAAAACAGATTTTCCTGAAAGCATAATTAAAATAGTCTTGTTAAACCTCACAGATGTTCTGTTAAAAGTAATGCACTTTTGTTCACTGTTAATGAAGTTCTATATAGTTACTACCTAGGTGTCACTTAAATGAGATGCTAGAGTAGCACCAATTTTAAATGTTTTTTAAAGTTTATCAACTATTTTTGACACAACCAGAGATTTATTTTGGTGACCAGAGAATACATTTAGTTTCTTCAGTGGCAAATATATATTTTTTCAACTTCTGTATCGACACTGATGCAATTCACAACACAGTCCAGATGAAGGAATTTTTATAAATATATGTTGTTTCATTACATTTACAATTTGTTTTTCCTTTTTATAAGCTTTCAATTGCATCATTATTTAGTTACCAGATATCTCATGGAGACAGACAGTTGTCTCATCATGAGACAGAAAGACAATGTTTTGTAAAAATCATTATGTTGAGTTCCTTCACTAGAAATGAAACTGTATTCATGTCCTTGATAAATAATTAAATGATAATTAATTTTTCATTCTTCCATCTGATACTCAGCAATTGTTGAAAAGCATATTTATTATTCAAGTGGAGGTGTCAGATTGCCCACAACTTGCTGTGTTTCAGCCTCAGTCACAGAGAAAACTATACAAGTTCAGTTCTGTTTTCTTTTTCACTACTTTGCATGGTGTAAAAGAAAAGCATGACTGATGCAATGAAAAAATATTGATAGCCTGGAACCCGAAGAAGATATGTGTGTACTCTCATCTTCCCACTCTGTACATGTGCAGCCTGGTCTCAGAGACTGGCAGAACACTCTTTCCAATACCCCAGTCACCGGGTGCCTTGAGGGCTGAGGCCTTTATGGAGCCATGGGGTTATTTTCACTGTCTAGTAACACCCATCAATCTGGTCAGTGCTCTGTAGTGTCAGGGATCATCAACACAGGTTGATCATCTCGCGTATGTGAGACAGGCAACTTTGAGAACTTTATGAATGCATGTGTCTATATCTGTTGACATTGGTAATCAGCCAGTCATCCAACCGGGCAATCATCTCAGCACATGCAGCGGAGATGACGATATAGTGAATTCCAGACCTAACTAAGGCTAATTGTGTATTTTTGCCCAGCTAATAATAATCAAAATTAAAAGGCCATATTCTGCAACTTTATTGCGTGTATCTGGGAAAAAAAAATTCTTGACATTCACGTGTTTGTTCTTACGTGTTAACCACAAGCCAGAAGAGCATGATGAAAAAGACCAGTAATAAACTTTGCCCTTAGTGTGCAAGCCAAAAAAAGAAATTAGAAAGCACAACTATATTAATGTAATTAATGACTAATAATAAATAATTTGATGTCTATTGCCTATATTAATATGATGCATAAGCTACATATTTTTATTAGAGAAAAAATATGTTCCCCAACTATCTAATCATACAAAAAATGTATATTTTATTTTATATTTTCAGAGACAGCAATATCTTCTGTGCAGAAGGTAACCAACAAACTTGAAGCAAATGGCTTCACCTACATACCTGAATCTTAGAACTGATAGAAAAAAAAAAAAAAGAACTGATAGGAAAAGAGTATCAACCTATTCTATTTTTGTTAATCTTTCTGCAAAGAAAAAAAATATTTTCTGTCTCAATTTTTCAAGCTACCAGAAGTATAACTGGAAAAATATACAGAGCTTATAAAAATCTGCAGAGGTGCTCTAAACTGGCAGGCATCAAAGGGCAATGGAGACTTGCTAGAGCTAGTGTGAGCATCTGAGCACACACCTACTGTAAACTGAATGCTGACCCTGATCTAGTAGCCACTACACCTTATAACAATCTTAGAGAGCTAAAGTATGGATTTTATGCTAGTCTAAGTTAAATAGAAAATATGTGAAGAAGATACGATTAGCATGTCTAAATTTTTGTCATGGTTTTGTTAGACATTATTTGTAACTAAAAGGCAAATGGCATTCTTTTTCAGTTCTTGCATAGGTTGCATATTTATGAGAAATAGTATTAATTTCTCTGTGAACAAATCTTGGTTGGTGTTACATATCCTTTCCTGGTTTGCTTTGCATTTTGGAATGCATCAGTTTGGACATCTGAGTACTTGATTCAATGATTATGGAAATGTAGATAGTACAACACACAATTTGCTCCAGTGATACCTTGTAAATTTTATCAAACTACTTTTTTCAAAAGCCCTCAGCAACGTGAATAAGTATTTGAGTACAGAATATATAACAGAATATATTAAGATATATCAGTAAAAATCTGCCCCCTTCATTTCTTCTGACAAAGATAACTGTGTTGCTCTTCCTGCCCCCATCTCCTTTGAGTTGGACTGCAGCCATGCAGAGTGAATAATGACGCATAAGCACATTGTTTATTTAAGTAGATTTGTGTAGTTAAGTAAGTGACCTGTGATCTAGAGCTGAGAAAAAAAGAATTAAACACTGATTTCTAAGTGCTTTGTGAGATAAATCAGCCATCACTCCAGGACTCAGCCAGCAGAGATACTTTTATTTGTACTTATCACTTCAGTTTGTTTGAGTATTGTGTTAATAGTTTAGATTAGGTTTTTTTTATGTCTGTGCACTGTTAGCATTTTCACAAAATGAGAAATGATGAAGTTATGCACTCTCTGTTATGTAGCTGCAGTTTTCACTTTAAGCAATGAACTGCTACTTACCGTAACAGATATACACTACGGATCTGATTCTCCTGTCACTTGCAGCCAAGTTTCACACCAAGGTAAATTCCCTCCCTTCCTAAGTTTTCTTAATAGTTTATGTTACTGTTAAGATTCAGTCCTCCCAGTGCTTCTGAGCACAAGTATGTTTACACAAAATATTCTCACAGATCTCATCAGGGCTACCTGCATGTGTAAAGATATTCAAAAGCAAAAATCCTTTGCCAAATCAGTCTTTGAGAGGGAAGTAACATTCTTTATTTGTTACATTAAATGTGTTTATGACAGTTTGGTCAGAAGCTGGCAAGGTCCTATATGCTTAAACGTAACACATGTATTTTGTTCTTTCTGTAGACAGGATGCTCAGAGCTGCTCAGTCCCTCGTGATTTTCAAGCTTTTATTGTGAACTGTGGAGTTATTTTAACCATTTGTCTTTTAGAGTATTTTATTATGGAAATGCAGGTGTAAAAGGTAAGCCAAGGAAACTTTTATTGTTTATGTTCCATATAGCACACTTTGCCTTCCATCATTTCAATACGTGAACTGTTGTGATAAAATAATCTAAGACAAATGTCAACATGCTGACATGCTGACTATAAATTTAATGAATTTTAATATTTTTTTTTAATAATTAGAAAGATATTTTAAAAATTACACGGAAGGTTTATTTTTGTTGAAAAGCTTGCAGATTAAAACATGGAAGTCCATAATTTAAAAGAGTGGTTTGTAGCACTTTGCAAATATTTCTTTAACTCAAAAACATGGTGCAACTTTATTATTACTAAATTAAGATTTTTGTGGATTGCTTTTGTTTTATTTGTTTTGGGGTTTTTCTTTTGTCTTTTTACTGTTCCTTTGCTCTCTGTTTAGAAAAAAATTGTTTTCATTTTATATTCATTATGGAATTTCCACTGTAAGTACAAAAGTGCCTTTTCATGATGATTTACACAACTATGAGCTAATTCTCATTTTTAATATCTTGCACCAAGAAATAAGGTAAAACTAACCATGTGACCTTGTTGATGAACAAACTCTTGTTCTAATTTTAAAATCTGTATTTGTGCACTTCACACATCGGTACCTACGTGGTGGGATGTGTCTAAGAGTATTACGTGTATCTTGATGACAACAGTTTGGCTGTTAATAAACACTGACTGAAGGCTTGGAGCTGGTAACCACCAAGGCTTTGTTCTATGTCTTTGATCTTTTGTAACCTAGGTAATGCTGAATCTGCGGTGCACTCTCCTGCTCCTTCACCTAAAAGCTAGTTAAATAGGGCATGTGTTTTCACTCACTCCTTTCTTCCTTTAAATATGTCTGATGTATACAGCCTGACAGGGCTGTGATTCCTACTATAGCCTATACTGTGCCTGAGCTTTACATGGAAGTTACTTTCCAGTCGCTAAAACCTTGCCTAACCTTGTGCCAATATACCTAGCTGCATGCCTAGGCCACTGCTAGAGGCTTACTCCTGCTGATTTTTTTTTTTTTTTGGTAAAGACGTAACCTCTACTGCCAACACCATATGACTGCAGAGAGAAAAGTGTGATAAATGGAGGAGAAGACTGCATATACAGCAAAATGTAACAGACATCTGAAATATCAAATGCATATGTGAAGAAGAGGCAAACCCAGGAATAGAATGCCACTGTAAAGCTGATGAAGAGACTAATGGACATAAAAAATCTAAAGGTAATTTCAGACAGGTTGGTGGGAGGAAGTAGACTCCATCAGTGGATACATAGTAGACTATAAACTATTAAGATCCTGGATCGGAGAAATGAGTGGCACAGTTACCTAGTCTATCTTGACAGAGAGAAATGGAACAGCTGTTCACTCCTCCTTGGAAATTAAAAAAAAAAAAAAAAAAACCGACAAAAAAGCCAAAGATATATATCCATGTCTTATATACATAAAGATTTTTTATGGTATTTAACTGAAAAAAACACCCATCTAACCCTAAATAAGAACCAGTAATATTTAAAACAAATGAGCAAGTATAAATCCTTGCATATTGAACTTTCTTTAAAAAAATATTTTGGCACTTATTTTTTAAATCCAAAAATAAAGCATATCTCTCATACATGCATGTTCAAGACCAGTACTACAGAACATTAAATTTTAAAAATAAAATAGCAAAGCCAGTCTTAAAATGTGAAAATATATTTTTCTTCTTGTATTAAATGCTAAACATAATACCTTTGGTAGCTTGTTTCCACTAATGTGAGAAGGGCTTCTATCATCAAATACTTTCAGAGTTTTCGTTTAGCACATCAAATTAAATTAATTTCTTGTTTCCTACCTGCTTGTCCGCTGCAAAATAGAATGACCCTGAAAGAGAATGTGGCAGAAAGAATTGGAGGAGACCTGAATATCCGGAGTTTTCTTTACCTAAACAATTCTCATTGGGTTCCTGGGAGTGCTGAAATTAAATCTAAGAGACTAAGTAGGTGTTTTCCTTCATTTATAATTTTTTATGTTTAGCTTATTGTGTTGGTGCACAGGTCGTTCAAAGAAGAAAACTGGAAAACACTGTTTTCTTTTACAGTTGCATACATAGATTTGTTTCATTTCCATTCCTTGTCAGTAAAGGTGAAAGACATTCAGCAGTACCACAACGACTGGAGAGAAAAACAGGTCTGACCTTTAAAGAGCAATGCATGACTTGTTTGTAATTACTATTAAACACGGGCAAACTTGTGTTAATATGAACAGTCCAGCTGGGAAGTGACATCAGCTGTGCTCTGGAGAGCCCTCAGTGCCATCCTGGGGAGGGCTGGCTGTAGTCGTGTGGTCTTGGACAGCTTCTGCAGCACACCACTAAATCATATCAGCACAATCAATGGATCAGTTAAGGACTTGCCAAATTTCTGTGCCCCTTGCAGGCAGCTGCTCTGGCTGCTATGGGCTTATGATGAAAATGGTGCAGGGGGTATTGTTGCTAAAAGCAGGGAATGAACAATTATTTTTGCCCATGACTCCATAAAGATTCAGTACATATTAAGATGAAGCTTTTTACCTCATCTATAGTAGAACGTATGTACACAAATATACCAGAATATTGACAGAACTAATAAAAGAAAGGTATTGATTTCTAAGCTGGGTGTCTGATTCTGTGAGTGTCTGATTATACAATCACTGGCACTTTGACAAATATGTAGCCTAAAACATGTATATATAACAAGTGAGATACACTTTCTTTGATGATTTTTTAGGTTACATCATTTTTTACTGTATTATATTTGAATATAAATGAAAATTATATGCTACTCTTTTCTCAAGTGAGGCACTGGACCATCTACAGATTGGGATTTTACAAAAGACAGCTACATATTAAAAAAAAGATCTAAACTTGCCACAATATAGTTGCAAACATCTCTCAACTCTCTTGCACCTGGCCATAATATAGTTGTAATTCATACTAGAATCAGTATCACAGTATTTTCATAGATTGCACTGAAAACTTTAGTCTGGGTTGATTTTTCTATCTTAACTGACTGGATAGAACAGATAACATCAAAGCAGATAACTTTGGCTACTATATTTGTTGTCTGGTGGTATTAGCATATTTCCATTTAATTTTCTCCTATTGTATCTTAAAAAATAAAAATTAAGAAAGGTAATTCTTTTATGTGGTTTTTTAAACAACTCTCTAATTCCTTACTAAAATAAATCCTATGGAAATAGTCTGACATTTAGCACAATCAGGTCATAGGAAGGTAAATTTGAGAAGTCAAAAACTTTCAAGGTATACTTCTTTTTCTGAGGAAGTAGTAGTAGTAATTTCCAATTTTTTAACAGAAAAAAAAAAGAAGAAAGACCCCCCCCCCCAAAAAAAAAAAAAAAAAAAAAAAAGAAAAGAAACAACTTGGAAGCAATTACAAAGGCTATTTTAGTTTGCTAATTTTTTTTTCCAATAGAGGGTGAAAGGATATTTCAGAGATAGAATTTTCTATGGAAAGGAAATCCCAGGATGATTTTTATAGAGCTGAAATACAAATGAACTAGTTTTCGAGTAACTTTACTCTCTAAATGTATAAAGCCTACTAATGTCATTAATGTATTTTTTTATTTGGTTTTTGATTTTTTTACTGATTTACTTCTTACATTGCTCCTCATCTATTTCAGATATGAGAAGCATCTCTCTACATTGTGTCACTATTCTGTCACTATTCAATTCTTCAGGTTACTTCCTGGCAGTGAAGTAATTAATAATGTTGAGTCTTAAGTAGATACAGAAAAGAGATAAAAGCAAATGTTATTGCTTGTGAACATCTTTCCAGGTCAGAAGTTTGCACCTTCAATGAAAATGCTGTTCCAGAAGCATTTACTTGTTTAAATAAACAAAGGATTATCTGCACTCAAAATTAAGAGCTTGTTTATATGGTAAAACAGGTAGAAAATCTGGAAGTCTAAGCTGAGCAGCACCACCTGATGTTGTACTTCTTGAAGAATGTGGTAATAATGTCATGACATGAATCTTTTCTTTGTGATATTCAAAATCTGGTGTAGCAAAGTGATTAATAGCCGCAGCAGATGTGTGTGAGTAGGTGCACACATAGGGATCTCTGTGTGAAAATGGATACAGAAGACTTGATCCCAATGAACACTGAACACACTTTTCTGAATTTCCAGATGTGTCTTATTTATTGTCCTCACTGTGAAATAGCCTAGGATTCCACGCCATGGCCAGGATGTTAGTCTCTAAAATATACTTGCAAAGTTTCTGGCCAATGTGATTTAAAATGGCTGTTAAACCATATATGGTGCAGAAAATTGGATTCATAATGGAACCATACAGATATTCACTGGTTTTTGGAAATGCCAGACATGGTTATATGTAATGAAGTGCAGGTGATGTTAAAATAATGGATTATTTAAGGTGGAAGGCAGAAGAAACTTCTCAAAGCATAGACAAATGCTGTCAGGACTTTAGGCTTCTCCTTAGTTACTTCATATTATTGGATCCATTCTTAATAAAAGATATCATTCATACAACCTGAGGTCTGTGATTTCACAGTGGAGGCCAAAAGGATATCACTTTCATAGTCTCCAACCATACCTCATGGTGACTTAGTGACAATAATTCTATTATTTCATTAGCATATGTTTCCACTGGAATTCTTGAGATATTTTTCTGCATTCATGAAAATATCGTCACTTTGCTCCCAATAAACATAACAAATTATACAATTTCTTCTCCCATTAATGCAGTCTTTTACGAGAACTCCTTTCCAGACATAATTAAAATATCACTTATCTAAAGGCTTCCTATTCATTGCCCCTCACCAAGATTAGGTTGCATTAAAAATGGGAAATAGGGCTTTCCTCCTTTTTCTGTTCCTGTTTTGCCCTAGAATCTTTTTAAATTAATTCCACCTGCATAATATTAATGTTCATTTCTCCTTTAACTTCAGATTTCAGGAACAATTTAATTGAAGAGAATTTTTTTTTCTTTAAGAAGTCCTCCCAAAGAAATTAAAAAAGAGCCAGTTTTAAACTCCTAGATGAAATCTTGATGCAAATTTATTTAAGCAATTCTATATTTCATTATATTTATTGAAGAACCTATCAAAAGAAAAAGAAATAAAATACTGATCAAAATTTCTTCAAATAACTTCTCACTGAAACATTGCCTTCTCATGTCTTTTTTTACATGCAGTTTATCTGCATCAGAATTTCTTAATTTTTTAAGATTTAAGAATTTTTTAAAATGCGGACATCATTTCTTGGACCTAGAACATGAGATTTAATTGACTTATTTAGACATAACATGTGCTGATCTTCCAAAATGTTATGTTGCTATTTTGCTTGAATTCAAAACCAATTTTTTTCTCTTAATTCAAAGGTAAATTAATTCAAAAGACAATGTTTATAGGAAATCATTTGCATGAAATGTATCAGAAAGGCAATGGTGCTTTCTCAAATGGTTATTTCATTGAACACTAATGTGTATTTTTGGGTTATTAAAGATCATACGGAAAGAATCCCCACATTTTAGGACTTATGAGAGGGAATAATTTGTTTCCATGTCTGGCTCTGATATGTCAACTGGAAACATTTGAAGAACTTAAGCAGAAGGCAACTAGATATGGAAAATTCCTAAGCAGACTTTTGCCACTTCAGAAATGCATAATAAAGGTTTTCTGAGAGCAGGTATTGCATTCACAATGAACCACTTATCCATTTATACTTCTTTGTTTCATCCAGAGTCTGAGTTCCACACTCATGAAAAAGGATATTATTATGCGTGTAGTAAACAGTGTTTGAATTTTTCATTTGTTTTCCTTTTTGGTCCTTTGTTGTCAGAAGTTGTGAGCAAATATTCCTTATTCAACCTTTTGAATATTTAATGATTTCATGTTCATCTTTTATACACTATCTTTGATCATCCTTGTCACAATTCTCTCTACCTCTTTTCTAAGATGTGCTGTTAGAGAGGAGGTGATCAGAACTACAACTGGCATTCAAGACAGAAGCAAAGTGACATAGATAACACCAGTTTGCTGGTACCTTTTTTTATTACAAGGGCTTTTCCCCCAAACCATTTCTATAATCTCTTTCACCTTTTATCTGTTTTAAGCAGAGCTGGCATATTAAGAGACTTCACAGTAGCTCTGGAATATTTTTCCTGGGCATTTCTAAATAATCTAGAGATCCCCAAGAATTTTTCTGATTTAGTTCTGATTACAAATCCTAAATTTGGGATTTCCTTTCCTTCCTACATTTTCTCCAGACTTAAATGAAGAATATAATGACACTTCAATTTATGCAGGATCACAGAAGATCATGTCTCTTTGTTGGCTCAATCCATTTAGCAAATGTCTTCTGTTAACTTTTAACAGCCTTCTAATTGAATTTGTTTAACTATTTATGTGTCTTAAATCAGATTATGGGGGATTTTTTGGATAACAAACTGCAATGTTATACACATTTCTATCTTTTTTCCTCCATGTTTGCCAAAAATAATCTTCACACTGAGCTAAATCTGAAAGGCAGAGGGGCTGTGGGATATATTAAATGGTTATTAATGCAAGTGTAAAATACTGTATCAGAATTTTCAAGGAAAAATATGTATATATTTGTATGCATACCTATATGTATGCATATATATATGTATGTGTGTATAGATATATATATGTATGTATGTATGTATACACAAATACACACATGCCATAAATTGATAAATTAATTGTGGTTATATTTGCATAGTTTTCAGTTATGTCTGTATTAATTTCTGAGCATAAAGTTATATATAAGCAAGAGTAAGATGCATAGGAAAAATGCCAGGCTGACAAACAGCTAAGATTTTCTTCAGTTTGAATCGTTTGTTCATACTCTTAAATTTTATTCATATTCCTATATAATTATATTGATTGTTTTTTTATCAAATACGGGGCCTGGAAGTCAGAGTAGGAGCTTTCAGGAAAAAAAATCATATTTTGTTATGTCTGATACCCACAATAGTGTTCACAGATGCCTTGAAATGATTGCTGTCAGAGCTTTGATTTAACACTTCTTCATGCACAGATACAGCATATGGATCATATGTTTGATACTGACCAGTTCTATTTATTTTCTCAGTATAATTTATAATACCCTGAATTCTAAATGATTGTGAACTGTAGAAAGCAATACAGAAGAACAGGATATGAGGTGTGCACAGAGGATATGAGGCATGCATGGTCTTTTATTTGTGTTTCAGGTCAATAAAATATTGCATTAACATTTTTAAATCAAAGCAATAGGTAAGGACAGGATGCTTTATATATGCATATGTGACTACACCAATATACCTTTAAAATTCAGAGATGCTTCACACAGTTTTAGTCAGTTACATAGTTAAGTATTTGTCCTGGATACTAAGTCAGAGTCACAAATCGGAACACTGTATTATCTAAGGTGGTATTTTGAAGTTATATACGTCCTTTTAGAGATTTCTAATGGTAAATGATTGGATAAACTTTAAAAAAAAAACAAACAACCTTGTGTTAAAATACTGGAATGTTTAGCAAAATCTGATTGAAGTTATGGTAGGAAAATGACATAAATTAAGGAAAATTTTTACTAAATCTGAGACAAAAGTAAGAATTAATTTTCATTTTTAGTTTCTTTGTAATATGTTTTTTACCAAAGTTCCATTTAAGGCCAAAAATAAATAACATATTTTAAGATTTTACAATATGAAGCTCAGTAGATCTCTAATAGAATTCCTGTGAGAATTATCTTTATTGAAATTAAAATTTATTCTTAAACTCTTTCTGGTGGAACTGTACTATTAAGAAACTAAATTCTTCACAAATTGTAAAACTCATGCTTCATAGCTTGCATTTAAATAAATGGAAAATATATGAGGTATACAGAAGATAATAAAATAGATCATGACCATGTTTTACCTATCCCAGATAGTGAATGGCATGGCATAATCTGAATTCATATGGCCAAAATGGCTCCAGCAAAGGCTGCCCTCAGTTACAACTGGATATTTTCTAAGACTATTACTGTGTTGTAGTCTAAAAATCTGTGAGGAATGATGTTGACATTATAAAAGATATGGATGTTACACCATTGATTATTTCAATTTACTGGTGTACATATAGCTGCAAGAGCCTCAAGAGGTGTCAGTATATCAGAGTTACAGCTGAAAATATCCATCTGACCAGATAAGTAATAAAATAATGTCTTATCAAAAAATCCTGGAGTTTTGCTGTAGACTTCACTTTGGCCAGAATTTGACATAATCAGAGATTAAGAGCCACCTATTTTGTATATATCTTATGTGTGTATATAGCTATATATATAGTGTATTTATATGTAAATACAACATATTTTCCCCCAAAGTTAGGGGGAGGGGATTCATACCCTCTTATCGAAGCTATGAACATCCTCAACTTCCCTTTTGCAGGAGCATGAGGTCTGGCCAGTTTACAAAATGTAAGAGTTTTGCAAACATCAGATCACAAGATAGAAATTACAAGGCCACACAAGAAGAGAGACATCTAGAACTGCATCTCAAATGTTACTTCCACAAAATATACCTCAAGGTACACAAATAAATATGACTATGGGAGTATTAAACATCTAGGCATCTTCTTTAAAGAGATTACCTAATTCTTATTTTGATTCAGAAAGGAAGAAAATAACATTTACTCATAATTAGTTTAAGGTGCTTAGCTTAAGCACATACCAAATATTTAGTAACAGTGAGTTATCCATTATTCTGGTTGCTGTCATGTTTCTGGGGAAAGGAAATAATTTTTAAATATTCTTCAGTGCCTTTCAATTTTAAAATATTTGATAAAAGGGAAGCGGAGTAACTTGAATTGGTACATTGATACTATGCTGAGTTTAAATTGCAGGGAAAAAAAATTAATTAGTTGAAAATTCCCTCTACCTGTCACCCTTGATAGTAGGTATGAAGGGCTTAGTTTAAAACGAGATCACCTTGCAAAACTTAAATAGGATGCATTGTGTAGCTTCACAGCCAGACGACGCCAAAGGCACACACCTTGACACGCTGATAACAGCCTTTCAAATAGGCACACACACACACACACACACACACACACAGAGTTTAAAAGCATCTCCCCCACCATGCTCTGACATAGAAACCTTTTTCTAAAAACAGACTTTGACTAGCAGCAACTTTGGTCAAAAACTATGAGATGTTAGAGTACAAAAAAAAATGTTGACAGGGGTATGACTTCTTCCTATGCAATAGATATTGCACCTTCAACCAAGGTGTGTATTTCAGTTGGTCTTCCTCCTACAAGAACACATTTAAATAAGTTTAGATTTTTCCCTCTTTCCTTTCACTATTCCTGATTCTAAAGTGGAAGCTGGGTTGTGTTAAAATTACTTGCATTGCTTGAGCGTTCCCATTATTTTAATGTTGTGAGTGCAGATTTTCTGATTGCTTTCACAAACTGAAAACAATTGATTACTGCCTGAAGGGCTTGATGTATTTTGGTTGTAACACAATGGCAGGTATAATGTTGCCAGAAGCTCTATGACACATCACTCAAAAAGAATTCAGGTCAAAAGGAAGAAGATTAAGATAAAAGACAGGGAGGAATTTTGGTGACCTGCTCCACTGAAAACCTTCAATTTTTTTTCCTGGCTACCTATGGTGACAAAGTACAGAACCAAAGAGGAAATCAGAAAACCAGCTTCTGCAAGTGATTTTACAGTGTCAATCTAATAGTATAAACAGCCACAGAATTATTCAAATTATTCAGAATTATTCAAAGGCAATTCAAATTATTCCTCAGTAAACCAGGGGGTGTCATTCAGTGTGATCCAGGACAGTATGAGCAATTAACCCTATGTAATGTAGGAATGGAAGGGTTTGTATCAATCTGCTTCTACCACTTCTATTTTCTTTACACCAGGTGAGCTCTACTGAGCCCTTTATCCACCCAAAAAAACATTTATTGATGGTCCAAGATTGAACCAAATCCCAAATGTGGGATTGGATTTCTTGCCTGTAGTAATTTGCAGCTGTTGGTACCTGCCCCCTCCACAGGAGTCTTTAAAAGCCAAAAGTCTTTTCAGGTTGCCTTGGCAGCTGTTTTAAAAATCTTTTGAGAGAAATTAGGCATAGCCATGCATTGGATTCAGACAGCACATTGCCAGTCAGACTTGCTGAAATCCTGCTTGCTTCGAGTAAAGGACAAATTAAATGAGTTACTGCTCCCAGTTTGAATATTTTCCATGTGCCATTGAAATCAACATAGAATACCAGAAAAAATGCACTACTCGGTTTGGAGTGAGAGGAATAAAACTTCATTTTTCAAGCTCAGTAGTACTACACGCATGTGCACTTCAAACTTAAGGGACCTTGCTTAGGAAATGTCTAGACTACAATTCCAGTTAAAATATTAGTAGTATTGCAAACATTTATCAGGGATAGTATCTCTAGAAAAATATTTAGCTGTTGTGTAGAAATAAAGTAGGTAGAGATAAAAATACCTAATATAAGCGTAGGTGATAATATAATTTTTTTATTAAGAAAAGTTGTCATGCTTCTGTATAATTTTCTTTCGTTGCTTATTCTAAAGTGAGACTAAGTTCCGTAAAGTAAGTAAATGATATGTAAGAGAAAGGAAGTTTTCATTGTATATCAGAGGAAAAAATAATTGTTAACTAGAATCAATATTTAAGATTATGAGGACTCTTTTATCTCAACCACTTTGAATGTTGCTCACCCTCATGGTAGCTGCAGGATTTACTGTAGTACCTGAAATTTTATATTTTTGGTTTAAATTATTATATTGAGCTGTATGGCAGAACAAAAATCTAAAATTATAAGCATTACTTTGGTACATTCTTTTTCACATTTTATTTCTCAGGTTTTTGTCCTCATCATTTCTTTCCCCTCCCTACTCAGCTGCAATCTCCTTGCATGAATTTCCTTTCTGCTAAAAATGCTCCTTTAATTAATGACATTATTTGATTTCAGAGTTGGCATTATCTAAGCAGTGGAGTATGGGAAGTGAGAATTTGATTCCTGTTGTGTATGCTTGCATTGCACTGTGCAGTTTTGTGGAGATACCTGAGCTACTCTGACAGAGCCCAAGCAACGTAGCAATGTCAGTGTGTTGCTGTGCCAAGGCTAATTAGCTTCACTGCTTGTAAGGATTAGGTACAACAGCTGTGTAGTGTATGCAATTCCTTTTAATACATGGAAATTGATACCACCCTCTTTCAAGGCAAGAACCTCATTCAAAATGTCATATTTCATGGTGATTTTTAAAGAATGAACATTTACAAAGTGATAGAATAGTTTGGCTTGTAAGGGACTCAAAGGATTATCTAGTTTCAAGCTCTCTGTCATGGACAGGGACACCTTCCATTAGGCCAAGTGACTCAAAGCCCCATCTAACTGGTCTTGAACACATCCAGTCAAGCAGCATCCACAGCTTCTCCGAACAATCTGTGCCTCACCATCCTCACAGTAAAGAATGTCCTCTTTGTATCTGATCTAAAAGTACCCACTTTCATTTTAAAGCTATTTCTCCTTGTCCTATCACTATATGCCCTTTTGAAAAGTCCCTCCCCAAATTTAGCTGCTAGAAGGCTGCAATCAGGCCTTCCTGGAGCCTTTTATTCTCCAAACTGATTAGCCTCAACTCTTTCAGCCCATCTTCATAGGAGAGATGCTTCAAGGCACTCCTCTGGACTTCCTCCAACAGGTACATATTTCTTATTCTGACGGCCTCAGAGCTGGATGCAATGCTCCAGATGAGGTCTCAGGAGAGTTGAGTACAGAGGCAGAATCAAATCCCTCCACATTCTGGTCATTCTCCTTTTGATACAGCTCAGGTTATAGTTGTCTTTGTGAGCACACATTACTAGGTCACGTCAATCTTTGCAACAACTCATATTCCCAAGTCCTTCTCCTGAGGCCTGCTCTCAACCCATTCTCTGCCCAGCCTGTATCTGTGGTTGGAATTAGCCTGAACAACATGCAAGACCTTGCACTTGGCCTTGATAAACTTCATGAGGTTCAAATGGTCCCTCTTGTAGAGCCTGTCAAGGTCCCTCTCAATGGCATCTCTTCCCTTTTTTCTCACACCACACAGCTTTGAGTCATGGACAAACGTGCTGGAAGTGCACTGAATCTCACTGTCTATGCTGCTGACAAAGATGTCAAACAATGCCAGTCTCAACACTGACCTCTAAGGGACACCATCATCATTGGTCTCTACTTGGACATCGAGCTCTTGACTTCAATGCTTTGAGTGTCAATTCCTTATCCACTGAGTGGTCCAACCAATTCGTGCCATAGGGACAGGGATGTTGTCCAGGAAAGTGCCAAATGCTTTACACAAATTCAGGTAGATGACATCTGTTACTCTTCCCTCAGCCAACAAGACTGTTAGCTGTTGTAAGCTGAAAGCCACCAAAATTGTTGAACACAAATTGCCATTAGAGAGGCTATGTCAGCTATCATAAATCAACTCCTTATTCTCCAGGTGTCTAAGTATAGATTCCAGGAGGATCTGCTCCATGATCTTGCTGGCACTGAGGTGAGACTGATTGATCTGTTGCTCCTTAGTACTTCCTTTTTCCCTTTTATTAAAAAATTAGGTTATATTTCCCTTTTTCCCTCAGTGGGAACTTCACCAGATCACCACAACATCCCAGTATAATGGACAGTGGCTTAGCAACTTCAACCACCAGCTTCCTCAAGACCCAAGGATGCGTCTCATCAGGTCTCAGGGACTTGTGTACCTTTGGGGTCCCAAGATATTCTAGAACTTTATCTTCTTCTACAGCTGGCAGTTCGTCATTCTCCCAGTTACTGCCTTTTCTTTCTGCAACTTGAATGGTGTGGCTGCTGCACTTTCTAATAAAGAGTAAGGAAAAAAAATCATTAAGTACCTCAGCCTTTTCCATGTCTCAGGTAACTAGCTATTTTGTTTTGTTCTGGAGAGGGCTTTGTCTCACTAAATATAGAGTTATCTATACATGTGATAGATCTATAGAGTAATATCATGACCCTGAATGACTCACTACACCTCTAACCAACAACCTAGGACTTACGTGGGCATCACTAACACAGAATGAGGCTTCACAGTATAAGCAAGCCTTGAAAGACTCTCTGTTATAACTGAAAAGAAGATGGATGTGTCTTCTCAGAGTGGGGTGGCAAGTTCATGTTGGAGCTGAGAGAGAGCTTAACTCCTGTACTGCCTCTCCAAATCTGTGTCTTAGGTGAAATGTGCTACCCATTTTCCAAACATTTAGAATCAAAGTAAACAGATGTGGAAAATTACTGATTATACTCTTTTTAACCAGACGGCTGAAGCACCCCCCATCTCTCTTTTGCTGTAAGTGATACGTAGATTAACAAGATATTTATTATGAAACAAATTTTCCTTCCTGAAAAGTCATTTCAGAAGATGTATAACAGCATTTTGAATTAATTCTCTATCACCAGGCCTGGGATAGTTTTCCATGTATTAAAAGATACAGTGTTAATTTTAAGCTGTTTCCTTTAAATATATTTATTTACTTACAATTTTATCTCTTTTTTTTTCCTTCGTGTCTCTTTGCTGTTTGAAAGTAGAGGACTGATCTTATTTTCCTCAATTTTAGACTTCAAAATAATTTGTAGTGTTTTAAAACTAATTTTACAGGACTGTCAGAAAAATCATCATCAATTAATGTGAAAAGCTACTTAGGAACAGGAATTTGAATTTAGAAGCATGAAGTATTCATATTTACTTCTCAATATGAAGTTGGGTGGACATTGGACTTATATGACCATTAAATACCCTGAGAAAAGGTCCAGTAATACTCCAGTCTGAAAGTAATTTTATTAGTTATTGATTTTGTGACCCTTGCATGTATTTAATTGTATTCTTACTCAGCTAACATTCCTCCAAAATTTTCATACATTTATCTCTTTTGAGAGAAATGAATTCCATATTTGTTGTGTTCCAAAATTAAAGGCCTATCTGAACAGTACACCTGAATATCACAGTTTGGCTTCCCTTGGTCTGTGATCATTGACAGGACTAAAAGCCTTTTTCTTCAAGTGTTCTGAGTTTCTCTCCAAAACAGTTTGGCTGTAGGGTAATACAGGGAAGATCAGAATATAGAGTATTCTTTAAACATAGAGAAAGAGAGATAGAGTAAGGAAAAACAAAAGTAAATATTTGTTTAAAATAAATAGTGTGCTCTGCTAAACAAAGCTGCAAAACTCTTTGATTCTTGACACAAATGAGAGGAGGCTTAGCCCTATTTTGCCCACTTGAGAAGCAGATGAAATCTGGTTAGTGAATTTTCTCACTCTCCTGTGTGCTTGCTCCTGCTCATGCATGAGTGTATGAGCAGGAACAGCAGCCTTTTAATGATTATTTCTTCCTTTGGCACCTAAATTAGCTACACAGAGAAGTAAAGTATTTTCATTCTCTTTTCTTGCTAGACAGCAGCAATAAAATGCATGAGTCCAGATAGAAGCAGTGAGTCCTAAGAGTATATTAGTTTCCCATTTCTTTGCCAAATGCCATGGTTTCTTTACTATTAGACAACAGACTTGTTTATGTTGGCTCCTCATTACACTCAGAAATTATTTTTTGCCATTTACATTATGTAAAAAGACTATATTATTAACTTGTGCAGAAGTCTATACAAGTGTGATACCAAATATACACCCTACAAATGTCTACAGGAACCTTTGTGTGACTATGAGTCATGCTTCTTCCCACTAGCTTGTTTAAAGGAAATGCCATAACAATTTTTCATTATATATGTTATAACTAATGATAATTTATTATCAGCTATTGGTTAAGTATGGAGAAATTTATAACAAAGATTGGGTCATTCATCCATGTCTGTGTGTATACCCAGATATTACTTACACAATTATACATCTAAATATATGGTATAAAGGGAGAAAATACAGAATCACCTCAGCTGATATCATCCATAGATGCATCACATAGATTCATATAGATATGTTTGCTATACAAGTTGTATTTTACCAGTTCACACCTGCTGTTATAGTAGGTTTACCCAAGATTCAATAATTTGATTTAGGTTGGTTTTTTATAATGGGAAAGTCTATTTTATCTTATGGTACGTAGTTCCTATAAAAGGCTATTCAAATTATTCTTTACTGTCATTACTCTTTGCTCATGGGCGTATTGACTTTGCTGTTAGTGGAACAAGTGGAACTTCACATAGCATATTTTGGATTTCTAACAGAACATGTTTTTCCTTAATACTTGCCCTTTGGTTTTCTTCCCTAACCCATTTATTCAGTTTTAAAAAGAGAAAATCTGTTTAATTTACTGTATATGATGCAGGAGAACTTATTCTTAAATCAGGGCATAATCAGACAGCTAGCATTATAGATCCATCACTTCATTAATTTAAAATAAAGAAAAGTAAGGTACATATTTCCTATTTTCAAGATCTTAATTTTTTTTAATGTGGGGCTTTTTTCTATTCTTGTGGAAACAACTTTGAAGAGCAGAAGAGAGATGAAAGCATCTCAAATTGTTTAGGAAAATGGAATGGCTTGGGAGTTACAAAGTGTTATACCAACACCTTCACTACATGTTCTTAGATTTAGAGCCACATAGAGAGAGCATCAAACATGAAAAAGAATTGGACAAAAGGCAACAGTGTCACATTTGAAAGCATTCTAGTGTAGAACTGTGATTCTGTAACTGCTCAAAGATGATGCAGGCGATCCATCTTTCTGTCCTTTTTATGAGCAAACGGCTTATGAACTTCATCAGGCACTGGTCTCACTTGTCTCTCTGTTATTTTCCCTGATCCCAGAAGTGTTTAGAGGTAACCTGTGAAGGCAAATGTGATGGTACAGTAGGGTTAACCTGGTTCCCAGTTAAGATATTTTGAAGGCCCTGAGAAAAGACAATAAGGATATTTGTCTATACTATCCTCAGTATTCCATAAAGGGAAACAAAGAGAATCACAGCCTAAACTCCTCCACATCTCATTGTGAAGCAACGTCAAATAATAACGTGTGGTTCAGAGCACATGTTAAATGTAAAGTTCATAAAGAAGCTGTCATAAAATTACCTTGTTATACTAGTGCTTTATGTTAGCACTTGGATCAAAGGCGTTGAAAAGTCAGAAATAACCAGGGTGAGACTTCAGAGAAGTTGCAGATTCTACACAAAGTATTCTGTGTCAAAAGAATGGAAAAAGCAGAAATTGATACATCTTCAGAAAGAAGTAATCATTAGTTTTGAAAGAGGGAGAGACCAAGCTCATGCAAAAATGCAAAAGTGAAAATGTAAAGCCAAGTAACCATAAAAAAAAACAATCAGAGAAGCAACCAAATAACAATTGGAAAAAAAAATGTGGATTTTCCATGAAAACATTCTGCAGGCAGTTTATCAAAATATTTTAAATGCAAAAAACATCTACATCAACACAAAGAGACAGGACGTACACTCTATCCGTGAAGACAGGTACCATAACAGATCCCCTATCCATATGGTTTATACTCTTTTTCATTCCAGAAAACGAAGGAGTTATTCATATGGGTGTTAATAACAGCCAGTTTAACCTGTGCCCTCTCTATACCTGAGTTTGCTTGAGAGGATGTTTCTTGCTCTAGTAAAAGGTATGTATTAAGAGGCATTTGAGCAACAAAGCAGTCTGATATTTTATGTGAACCAGTCTCCAGACCTGCTCAGTATATTAGTATAAATATAGTCAAAAGGACCATTGCTATCTTTCAACTAACTATAACAAATTGCCTTTTAACGCTTCAGCATTTTCCCCCAGAGATTACAGCTTCTTTATTGAGGCTTCCACAGCAGAAAAGTAATCTAGATGTTTTATTAGGTATGAAGTATAAGCAGAGTGTATCAATGTATCAAGTTTCTGCTGCTATGGAAGATGCGTAAGAGTCCTCATAAGTCAATTACTATTCAAACACTTTTTGATTGTGTTAGAATGAAATAGATCTGATTAGTGTGAGCTGGAAAAAAGCTTTTGAAGCCAGACTTTTTCTGGTGAAAGACAAAAAAAAAAAAAAAAGAAAGAGATAAAAAAACAGAAAATGGATTGTGATCACAAATACACAAATATAAATTAAAATCCTATGTTAGTAGCATAAATAAACAAGGCTTTATTCTTCTTTCAAGAAAGAGGATAATTTTCTACATTACGATACCAGGTAAAAATTCATAACAAAAGTGATAGAAGATCTATCTTAAGGACTGCTTTGACTGGCTTAACATTTGGAAGGAGCAACTCGGTGACAGTTAAGCAAGAAAATGTAAAATAAAATATGTAACAGAGGCATTCACCTCTTTAAAATATTGTATCAGACATTAGACTATTGGACTCTCATATTTTCTAGCGAATATGGCAAGTTAAAAGAAATTTGCACTATCTTACAGGAAATGAAACAAAGCAGAGTAAAAAAAACAAAACCACACACACAAAAAAAAAAAAACAAACCAACCAACCAACCAAACAAACACAAAAAAAAAAACCCCACAATCCCACACCATACTTTCCTTCAAAGCTTTATGTGAAAATAAGGAAGTTACTGTAAGTGTATGCAAAAAAAAAAATTAAATTTACAGATTACTCTATTTTCTGAGCACTTGATGTCATCTTGATGAGAATAATTTATATATGTCTGTGTTTATTAAATTTATCCTTATTTTTTTGATAACTCAGTGGAGTAATACTGAAATTCAGCTATACTGAAATTCAACAGAAATAAAAATCTAAGAGAACAGTAAATTTCTTTTGTAGAACAGAATAGTATAAATATTGTCTACCATAATTACTTTACTTTGTTTTTAAATAAATCCTTTTCACATAATGCTTGGGATTCTGAATATGTTATTTCACAGTACTAACATCTGCAGAATGGGAAGACAAGCTGTGTTTTTCCTGAAAGGAAAAGGGCAGTTTCAAAGATGAGAAATGAATTTTGATTAATTGTTTTTCAGTACTGTCCTAGCTACAGAAGTCGGGGGACACTTCTAGTCTTCTTTAAAGAGTTTTCAAAAATATTTATGTCCCATGGAATTTATCATCAAAGGGCTAAACCATGATTGTTCTAAATAGTCAAGGTGAAGAAAAGGTATTAACTAATTTTCACAGAGCCTCACTAAGGCTGAAGGGGTTTTGAAAAGAATTTTTTTCTTAGTCAAGCAGAATTGTGTCTTCGCAGTGTGAATCTTATATTTCATCTGACAGAAATAAAAGTATCATCTTCTTCAGGTTCCATGTGGGCACTACTTCTGGAAGATAGAATTCCTTGCCAGATCACAGAAATTGTAAACCATTTCATCTTTTATACATTTAAGCATTTTGTTCACTATCAAAATAAAATACATGAGAATTTCTCCTTCAGCAAAATAGTATGATTTAAAAGAAAAGTATTATTTTACTAAGTGCAGTTACTGAAAAAAACACAAATAATAGAAGCATAGAATCATAAAGGTAGAAAAGACCTGCAAGATCATGAAGTCCAACCTTTGAATGAATATCACCATCCTAAATAAACCATAGTACAGAGTTCCACATCCAGTCGCTTCTTGAACAAGTCCAGGGATGGTGACTCCACCACTTCCCTGAACAGCCTGATCCAATGCCTAGCTACCATTTCAGTGAAGAAGTTCTTCCTGATCTCCAATCTGAACATCCTCTGGCACAACTTGAGGCCATTTCCTCTTGTCTTGTCACTTGTTACCTGGGAGAAGAGGATGACCCCCTCTTGGCTACCGCCTCCTTTCAGGTGGTTGCAGACAGCGCAGCTCACCCTTGAGACTCCTCCAGGTTAAACACCCTCAGTTCCCTCAGTCATGTGACAGATTCTAGAACCTTCTGCAATTTCATTTATGTAATTTATTGCAATAGTTCAAGTTGATTAGTACTAACAGAATGATAGTTAATCATCCTTAAAAAGGCATACTTCTCTTTGCCCCCCTCTGAATGCAGGACAGAGTTTTAAGTTGTACATATTTTTGTGTCTGTTTCTAGGATGTCTCCTAGAAAATCGATTCAGAAGGCAGCTGCAGTCCAAAAGTAGCAACTGAATAACATCTGAGAGATACCTCTTCTGTCAGGTATTCACTTAAATGTTTTCCTTCTCTTACTTTGGAAAACAGTTTTCTCTCGCAAAAAAACTGTGATCAAAAATTTGTTCTCAAAAAGGATTCTAAAGGCTCTGAATCTACTTTTATTAAAATACAAACACCAGAATCAAATCACATTATTTGCAAAGCAACTGATACTGTTCTTAGAAATAAGTTTTGGTATTACTTCATATTTAAACACCTACTAAAATCTATCATTATAAGAACATGTCATTCCCATTCATTAAAAACTTGAAATCTCATCGAACATTTATGCTTTGTAACAATTTAGCCTTTTAACCTCTGTGACAACAAATTTTTAAGCACAGTTTCCACAGGTTAAAAAAAAAAAAAAAGAAAAAAATAGAAAAAAATAGAAAGTTTTGTAAGGATGTTTATGAATTGAAGATTATATATGGAGTTTATTTTTGAGATTGCACTGTTTGCAAATATTTGGATAATCTCTGAATATATTGAAACAGACTTGAATCCTAAAAGTACTCTGTTATTTCATGGAATTATCGGCCTGTGTAGCATAACATTTCTGATTTATTATTTCTTAGGCATTGATAATTTTCTGTTTAAAATATTTTTCATCACTTAAGAGATCAGTGATACTTATTTAAACAATCATAAATATGAGAACTATGTAAGCATGCTGAATCTTCTAAAGGAGTCCCATATACAAAAAATATTTTTTCCCTGTGATTTGATTTAAAATTTACAAAATTTAATACACTCATTGAAAACACAATCAGCCTGTGAACACCATTAACACAGAAAAGGATGATAAATATTTTAATATGCTGTTGAAAGAGAAAATTCAATTTATCTAGACAATGTTGTAAGCTCTTAATCAAAGAAGCACTTTTCAATCTATTTTTCTGAGAGTTCTACTAGAGTACACTGTCCTGTTAATGCAAGATTATGCTTTGTTTTACTTTTTCCAATATTAATGAAGTACAAACACCATACACCTCTTACTCCTGGGAGAATATTACTCTTGTTCCTGACATTTCCTGATAGTAACACTTGTTTTCTCCTTCTGTAAGAAACAGAAATTTCTCTTTGTTTCTGGTACTTAAGATCTTTGTAAATCAGGCAAAAATAAAGAAGTTTTTTTTTTTTTTTCTTTCCTTTTGATCAGCATTTACACATCTGAAATGAACAAATAAGGCCAGGAATTCTGGTGAAATGTTCAGCAGAGCAATTAGGCAAGCTATGGACCATATTTTACTGTGAATGAAATTTATCTTCTTGGAAGGTTTCTTCATTTTGAAGCCATAAACACAGAAGGAACTGTTTTATTTGATTAAAATCTTAGAAACACTTGAAATTTTATAACTAAAAAGTATGAAAATTCCATTAACACATAGAAAAATACACATGTATATATTTAAGTCCTGATGATCTGTGCTTAGGGTAGATTCATAAATAGCATTATGAAATAATATGTTTAGATGACTCTTAGACATAAACAAGACAATTTTGTGAATTAGAAAGGAAAAGCATAAAAAATTTAAACCAATGTTATCAGATTTTTTTTTTAATGACAGAAACACTTTATATTGCTTTTACAATACACACTTTGTATCAACTAAAGGGAATAAAAGTCTTTAACATCTTGTTTTATTACCTTCCAGGAAGCCTGGAACTGCAATTCTTAAATAAGTGGTGACTGGAATATTTTTATATTAATATGAAGAATAAAACCACATTCTTATTAGCAATAATAAAGTTGATTGAAATAATATTTGCCGGAAAATAAATTTAATTTTAATATCTAAGCAAAAATGTAAACAAAGTTTTATTCAAGCACAATGAAAGAATGGAATGCTGAGGCAGCTCTATGGGTATACTGTGGTGTATAATTTGAACAATGCCTGGGTCTGTTTCCTTAGCATACAGTAAAAATGAAGATATACAGTCCAGATTTTAAGACAAGTTAAAGATAATTTGAATTTGATATGGTGTGGGTATGTGCACAGCTACTGAACTCCTCAGAAACAAAAAAGTGGTAATTTGATTTATTTATTTAATGCAGAGTTACAGTAGATTATAAAAATGTTCTTTAATAATAGTAGCTTCCCTACACCTGTTCCTTATCTATTCCAATAACTCTTTCTTCATATGCCTCTAGAGACATATAAAGGTAATAGCTTCTTTAAGGAGCTTTAAATTAATAAATTTATTTTACTTGGTGTTGACCACTAAAGTGAGAAAATTTAGCAGTTATGGTTGGGAAATCTTGACTATTAACAGAAACAAAGTATGAAATTCACTATCTATGTATTATTGGAACCTTCCAATTTTTCAATGATTGATCACTTAAAATGTAAAATATGGAAAAACACATTTCATAAAATTCTTTAGCATATTCATGAAATGTCTCCATGAATTCAGTCTCTCAAGGCTGTATTTGGTTTCTGCATGAGATTCATGTACTTGGTCTGCATTTTTCTGCATTCTCTAGCAATGTTCATGTCCAGCTGCCTATATATTATAGTTCAGAAATGGCACCTGACAAGCAATTTTCTATTTTAAGAGACATTTGAATATTAAATTCATAGTGATGAGTCAGAAAAAAATGAGTCAAGCTGTGATTGAACTCCCCCACAGAGGAAGTGCTTTCTGTGTCTCTCAAAATATCTGTTTCTGGCCTTGTCTTAGCTATGGACAATGGTGAAGCTTACTTGGTCTCTTACATCAGCTGTCAAGCTCATCCACAGGGCCCAAAGTTTATTATCTATCATACAATAAACTATCCTACCTAGCAGTTAGCTGCATGGTTATATTGAGTATTCAGCCATCAAACACTTGATACCCAAAGATTCTTCTGAAAAAAAAAAGAAAATTTACATTTGTAGCTTGATAGATATGCCTTACAAAAACCAGAAGTCTGTCCTTTTAAAACGTAAATGAAGTGGATGCATTTTTGTTCACATGCCCATATTTTGAGGGAGATTATGTTCTTACTGTTATACCTGTTATCATCTGAAGACAAAACTGGTATTGTCAAGGGGAAAGGCTTACAAAACAGGCAAGATACAAGGCAAGGAGAAGAGAGCATGTGGGCCTGAGTGAAAACATAAACAGTGCTTCTTCATCTGTTGTATGAAGCCATAATAACAACTTTTGGTGACCTATGATTTTTTTTTTTTTTTTAATTTCTTAATCATAATCTCTTGTGAAATTCTTGTAAATTATTTGAAGGTACATCTATACTTCTGGGCATTTAGAACAGCGCTGTATGGAACCACAGTCAAATGTAAATGTAAAATACTTTCTGCAGAATATAAGGGAGGACGATAGACTCTATTATTACCTTAGAATAGTAGTCTGTGTGCCAATATATATGTAAACCTCAAGTAAACTGAAGAACATACTCCATGTCAAGATTTCCAGGGACCCTCTATATTTCTTCTGCATGGAACAAAGGGTTTTTATTCTGTTCATAATGTAAACTTTATATTTCAGATTTTATTTGCATAACAATGAATCTTATCCTTTCTGCTCATCGAAAATTGCTTTTTTGTTTATGCCTTTCTCTTCAGTAGGAAGAAGTATCAATTCATTATTCACGAAATAAAAACTCATTAAAAAATAGGAAAAAAAGAGAAAAGAAACCAACTATGTTGTGTCTTTAATTTAAAACCTGCTTGAGGGCCCTATGGGGTATATTAAATCTGTCTCATTGCCATATATCTTAGTGTACATTTTGCTTGAAACCAGGTGTTTTGTATATTGAACTTTTTAACACTGCAGGGAGGTAAGTATTCACAGCTGGAGTTTTATGCTTCACACATTTTCATGTTTCAGAACAAGGAGCAAACCCTAGGAAAAACTCCTCCAGCATGAAAAGAGGCAGAACAAAGCCTGTCTGTATCTGGTGGCAGGACATGGATATGATGAAGTCACAGATCTAGGACTTGCATATAAAATAGATGCTGGTGTAACCGAGACAAAAAGTTGCAAGCAGTTGAAGTGTACAGCTTGCAGATCAATCACAATATATGAGGCTGTTAGTGTGGAAAAAAGGTGCAAAACAGATTTGAAGAAGGACAAACAATTTTTGTAACAGACAAAAGTTAAGAAGACTTGTACTTTTAAACAACATTTGAAGGCTCATATGTTTACTGAGTTACCAGTTTAATGTTTATCCTTCTGTATGTTATTACTCCAAAATTTCCAAATCAGCCTTTATACTGTGAGAATATTTTGAAAATTATTTTTTGACACATAAAATATTAAATGAGTAAATTCATCTTTCTGAAGTAGTAGTTTGAGAGATTAGCACTTTTCTTTCTCTCATGCAGACAAGGAAGAACATTGTGTTAGTTTTCCAAGTGATTTAAGTTTACCAAAAGAGAAAGAAAACTCCAAATTTTGGGGCAGCAATTCCTTTGAAATCACTTTAGCAAAACAAAAATTGACTTCCGGAAGGAAAAAAGTTCTATATGCCATTAACATGCAAGTTTGAAGTTGTTTACTTGATAATTGAATTTCAGTTTTTAGGGTACTGGAGAATAATTTCAAAAGACACAGAAACTGGCTTATTAATATAGTAAATGAGAAGGGTTTGGGGCATGGACAGAGCATAAGGCATTTCTGCACCTGCATTTTGATCACTTAACAAGTTTATAATCCTTTACCTAATCAACCAATAGAATGATTTATTTCCTGCAAAGATTAAGAAGGAAAATATTTTTTTCTGTATCCTTTGTAGCAACAGCTTCTGGTAACAGAAAGCAAGCTTTAACGCACAGGCTGACCCTGGTTAACTCAAAGGTTATCCCTGAAATGATAAAAGAGGCAGAGAAATAACAACAGCTGAACACCACAGAATAGTCTGTATTAACAGTAAAAAGCCACCTGATCTGGTAGAAAGTGTAGTTAATGGATCCTTTACAAATTCAAAATACACAAAATAGTAAGTAAGTGCATACTGATTATTAAAATTATTAAAGTAACGGTGACTCTGATCCTTTGGTCTCTTGCTGAGGTCAGGGATATTCACATCTTAGTGCAAAACTACATTTTAAAGTTTTGGGTTGTTTTGTTTGTTTGTTTGTTTTTTATGGTGGTGTGCTTTCACCCTTCCTTCAGGCCTAAACCAAAGACTACTGAAGTCCATGAGATTGACACCTGGTCTTGTGTCTCCAGACAAACTACTATTTTATTTATATACATTATATCTGTGCCAGTTCCACTGTGTAAAGCCCTCTGTTGACAGTAATGCACAGCTTTTCTTCTCTCTGTGGGTGTTGCAGGCATGATGGGGAGCATATGCAGGGCAGGGAGAGAGAAAGCACAAGGATAAACATAATGATAAATTGTTACGTGCGGTCAATATTATTATTACTTCTGCCAAGAATGATTTATTGCATGCAATATTCTATACAGATGGAACTCTTAAAAACAGAAGGAGAGAGTGGACAATAAACAAAATTATAATCTTGTGCAACAATAGAAAGGAAAACAAGTTAAAAAAATTAATCTTGACTCATTGTTTTACTGGAGATAAATTTTGGTCCAGACAGAAAAGCGCTTTTGAAGTACCTTGCTGTATGCCTAGAGTTCATAAAAAAACAGTAAAGTGATGAATTAGATGACATCTTTGAATAACACTTTAAAAATAATAAAGATAAATGAAAGAATTTCCTCAGTGTTTTCGTTGTTTGAAGGCTTTTTATGATGCATGTTTAATTTAATCTTTTCTTCCATTTTTCCTATGAGAGGATTTTATACTAGGATTAAAAAAACTTAAGATGTTAATAAAATCCACTCTGCTGCTAAATTTTCTATTCTGCTTAGAGTAAACATCTGTCTTACAGGGGATCTTAAGGTTTTAGCCAAAACCTGGGGATGTGTGCATTATTGTAACTCATTGTCACAAATCTCAGTACTGTTTCTTTGCCTGCCCCTGGTTTTGCAAATGGTTATTTTGCTTTCAAGCCTCAGTGGTGGGCCTTGAGCAAAGCCTACGTCCTTAGGTTGTTTGCAGGAGCTCACGTTTATACGTGCATATGCGGGCTTGTGTTTGTGCATTGGGGAGTGTCAGAGGGAATGGATTTCATCTAGAATTAAGAAATTGTATTATATTCATCTAATATTTTAATAGTCTATAATTCTTTCTCCAAGTAAAAACTTCCATGCATTTACCTCAGTATGTGTTTGGTCTGAGAAAAGGGTGCATGAACAAACTCGGCTTCATTTAGGGAGAGAAGTGAACTACTGTGTGATTGCAGATATATAGATTTAAACCTAAAATAATTGTATTGGCTTCAGAAGACTTACTCTTGATTGACACTACTGAAAGTTAGGGCAGCATCTAGTCTCAAAATTTTTGACAGCAATTTATTACTTCAAAGTTACTTATCTTACAGTGATTGTCCTTTCAAAAATACCTTTATTTTGATTCATCACCCTTTAAAAAACATTCTTGGGATCTGTATTCTCAACACAGATTTCAATAAATTGTGAGGAAGTATTAATGAGCTCAGATATCCTTGAAACTGTGGTGCATTATATCTGACTGATTCATGTAAACTAGCCTCTTGGAGAAAAATTACACACTGATGGATACTTAAAATGACTCATAGCAGTAAATAAAACTGCTCCTTTCTGACACAGGTTCAGCTCATTAAATCTCCAGTGGTCATGTTTCTGTGGCAGAAGTGATATTCTATGTAACAATTATCAATTACTTTGGTAAATATAGTTGGTCTGTACAAGAGGACATCCTCATCTACATATGGCAATGAAGCATTTCCCTGGCATCTGACCCAGAGTGCTTTGCATGTGGTTTTCCTAAAAAATAAATGGCTGAACAGTGCAAGGAGAACCATTTATTAGACTCTGCACATTCTCTGTTAAAATCTTTGAACATAAGAGCTGCTGTCAATCACCTTCCACTGAGTAAGATCTTACCCCGATAAAATGTCTAGAGTGCTAAAATCTTTTTCAACTACTTTTGCACATGGAAAGATCATTCCAGATCTGTCTGTATGAATGTTGGATGGTTGCCATACTTATGTAGCTACTGTAACTGCCAACATTTAATTTTATTTTAGCTTTATGCAGAAAGAGAAAGAAGGGTGGGGGGTCTGTGGAAAATGAGAGATCTGAATGTTTTTAAAATACAAATATATTTAAAAATTCAAAGATGGTGCCAATTTTAAAGAATTATAATTATAATCCATTTTGGAAACAGCATGCTTGTTCCTCTAACCATTTTTGTCACCTCAGTCAGAGATAGTTTAAATTTTAGCTGCAGTTTCTTTGTTTAACTGGATTTTTTATGCCCATTTCATTTTCTGGGGAAGAAAGAGCGACATGCATAGTTCAGAGGGAGAGGCTGACCCCTTTGTATCATTGTGTTCCTGGAATTTAGGATTTCCATTTCTGAATAAGGAATATTTCACCCCTGGTGAAATCACTATAGCTGAACGACATTGCCTGATAAAGGCCAGAAAGACAGAATTTTAATAAGCACCGAACTGCAGCTCTAAAATAACTTAGTGTGAAGTTTTACATATGTTTACAATGCTCATTACCCTACATACAAATTTCAAAACAAAACAGACTGTTTACAATGCCTGTAATCAGCTTGCTGTCTTGTAGCTGAAGTACTCCAAGGAATGAAACAATGAAAGCACCCAACAGAAGGGCCCTTCAGCATAATATGTTAACTACAGTTTGTGTCAGACCTTGGTAGGAATGGGAGGCCCCTGGCTAATCTTTTTACTTGGCTAAGTGGTTCTAGGCACAGAGTTCACAATAAAATAATAAAAGCTCAAGGGGCCCTTCAAAATAGCATATATTCAGTGCTGAGTCTCCTTATTAAAGAGTGAAGGTCAGCACTATATTGTAATGTTCTCATGTTTGCATACAATGATTTTTTCTTTTCATGTCAGTGAGGCAGTTAAGACTTTTATTTCACTGTTTTATAATGATGGCATTTATAAGAAACATATTGATTTTGTGTCATTAAATATTGTAGTGAAATTTTACTCTGAAAAAGCTTTCAGATTAGATTTATTTTGGAACTTTAGACATGAAGAAAGGTCTTAATAGATTAAATTTTCTGTACTTTTTCCACATAATCCTGATGCTGACTATGTTTTTAATGTCTTTTTCATCTCATGGTGGATGGAAATATAAAATCTTAATTTTAAATTTGTGATAATCCACTTAGTTTTATCATAGATACTTAATACAATATGTATGCAGGTGGCTGAAATGTTCATGTATACCTTTCTAGTCTGAAAAATAATAAAGTGAAAACACCTTTTATATACTCTTCCTTTCTTATAATTACAAAATTATAGGCCAAAACCTCTGCTTGTGAAGATCAACCTACATACACTGATGTCAATGGAACTCTGCTGATTTATGCCAGCCGGTGATTTGTGTCAGTGTGTCTTATAACCATAGCTACAATACACTTTGCTGTAATCATAACAGGCAATATTTGACCAATTTAACCAACATCTGGTGTAATGCAAAGACTAGGAGTAGTAATTAAGCTTTTTTCTTTATTTTTTTGATCTGTGTTTGACTAACTGTTTTGTTTCTTAAAAATGAAGGGTGATATTTCTAGAAATGCAACCTACTTGTTTTTCACACACTCTAGTTAAAATGGAACAGTTCTCCATACTTGCTTGCTTTGTCTTGCCGGCACCATTAGGGCCATTCTACTCAAGAGGTTTAAGGTGAGTCCACCTGCCCCGAAAATAACTGGAACACTCCTGAGAGAGAACATTTACCCAAAAGTAGTACCTATCTCCCTCTCCTCACATAGGTGAGCTGTGAAGTTACTTGGTGTGCTCAAAGCCATATGCAATAGTCTTTCCCAAGAGGAGTGCCATCCCAATCACCAAATCTTGCTGCCACAAAAATGGGGGAAGAGTGGGAGTGTATAGTTTTTCTGCGATCCATTGACCAATAAAATAACTAACTAAATAAAACACCAATAAAAATAATGAAATCCCAATGTTTTTGAAGTAAGGATATTATTTGGTTTTGTATTCTTTGTTTTTCTGATAGCTAGAAATATAGTTTTGTCATGAAATGGTGGCATTGTATAGAAAACAGTTTTAAGAAACATGAAGGGAACAGTAATGAAAAGCAATTTATTGCTGGAAGGATTAACACTAATTTAAAAAATAATTCTATGAGGAATATAGATGAATATGTAGAATATATTTTATTAACTTTATTACTGGACTTTCTAGAAAGTAAAAATAGAAATGTATTTTTTATGTTAGTACTGAATAAAAATTAAGGATGAAAATGAATGATTCGGATGCTGTCAATTTCTTTCACTAGCATGAAGAACAGTCCACTGAAAAACTAATGATCTTCAAGAATAAAAGAACAGAGAGAAATTATTAATTTGCTTCCTAAATCCTCACATTCCAAAGCCTGTCAATATCCCAAATAATTAGTCCAAGTGTATGTGCTCCATGGTCATGCTTTAGTAACTTATTTCCATGTAAAACATAGTGAAGGAAAGCCAAGTTTTGTCTTTTTGTGAGACAAAAATCTCCATATATATAAAATAGAGGTGTCCACTTTTTTATCAGCAACCTGTCCTGTTCATTATCAGCTGTTACAGTAAAAATCAGACATTTTTCCATTTATTGCTTAATTGCAAGTCATGGCTTCTGAATTTTTATTTAGTCGCAGTGGTTTTAGAAGCTGAGAAATGATCAATCTCACAGAATCACTGGCACTGTTAATTGTGATGTGCATTAAATCACCATTATTGGTGTGACTACTCTGTTAAGGCAGCATGCAAGAGCACCATTGTCTCTCTAGGGCATTTTTTTTGTCATTGAAGGACCTCAAAATGAAATAAACTGTGGTCAGATATAGCTGCATGTCAAAAATTACAATCTCAGATTTTCACCAAGTTACATGCAGGATCAGTCTTATTAATAGCAAAAACATAGTCTCTAAAATGCGTGGAATGAAAGCTAGTGGAATTTGAGCAATCCAACAGAAAAGTAGACAAGGTGGGCGATATCAAGAGAACTTGGGCAAAAAATGTACAGCGTAGGACTGTATTATCTTTTTCAGGCCTCCTACACTTGCAGCTGTTGCACCAAAGAACTGATGTAAGTAGAACTTTAATTACCTTTCAAGTATCCTGTATCTTTTTTTACAGAATGGAAAACACTTTCCATTTTGTGAAAATATAGTTTACATTTGCTTAATGAAAAAATAACCACCATCTAGCTGCCACCTAATTTTCCTTTCAGAATAGAGCAGGTAGAAGAAATACTACTAAATAAGAAATGTCACAGTCTAAATATTAGAGTATTTAAATATACATTTAAAGGCCCTTAAAGACCATTTTTTATTATTCATCTTGAACATAAAATTGAAATATAATTTTGAATAACTGTTCTGAGCTTGTTACATTCAAGAGAAAGTGTAACTTTTAATTCCAAACACAGCTTTTTCTAGATTAGACTATTTTCTTGTCTCCATTGGAATTCTTTCAATTTCATTTTGCCATTCTGTCTTTCTTAGTACTTTTCCTCTAATATACTTTCCTTTCTTTCAGAACTAATTGATGGCATTCCCTTCCTATTTCCCTTTCTACTTCACAGGAACTTGTCGTTCACTTGCTGAAATTTTAGCATTCACATGTCCCTCTGAAATTCGTTGAGACTTGAGGGATAATTTTCCTCTCATATTCCTCCTAATTAACATCTCGATATCCTGCTGGCTTTTCTTCTAACTACAGCCATGATGACATTTCTATAACCAGAGCAAAAACAGCAGAAGAAACATTTTCTTTTATTTCTGGCATTCAATGCAAAATTAATTCAGCAAACAAGACAACTGCGCACCATCTGGTGCTGGTTGGAGCATTGTTCAAGAAACTTGAACATTGTTTCAGGTGACTTTTTTTTTAAGAAGTAATTTTTTTTTTAATTTGGAAATAACAGGTATGCTCTTTGCATTTCAGTATTGTTTTTCCTATAATGAGAATTATGTATAATTTTAAATCTGCGCAGCATATACCACTAGAGAAAAGCTGCATAGGTATATGCTACAACAGGGCAGAATAGAAATTTTGTATCCCTAGACCATATAAGGCCATTCAAAAAACATTAGACTGAAAGATTCACCAGTGAAGAGAGGTAGACTGTTCACATCTAGAAGAGAAATTTCTGTCTCTCATAGTTGTATCTCCTAAAAAATGTCAATTTATGAACAGTAAAATTTTTCACTAGTATGTTTTAATGGTTTTGTGCTTTTATATCACTACAAAGCAAGACATCCTTCAGCAAAAGTTTGCCATGTTTTGTACTTTAATGAAAACTGAAGAGAAAGGAAATTAATCCAATGACATATAAAGTCTGGATATTTGTTATGTATTTATGCAATATTTTATAACTATTTTTAAAAGTTCATAAGTGATCTGACTATTTGTCATAACTTCAAGGGTTACCCAACCTTCAGGTATATAGAAGCTGTGACTTTGAGTTCATAGGATGATGTAATACACAAAACCACAACTTTATCCTCTAAATTTCACTACTCTATTTCAGATTGCCACCAATGTCATAAAAATCACAAGTAGTAGCAGGTACACTTATGATTAATAAAATGAATATGAATTACTATATATCAAGCATTTCAAATTGCTATCAACAAACAGTAGTGTATAATCAATCAATAGTTTGGTATCTCTCAATAATATCAATTTGTATTGTCATACAAACAACAACAACAGCAAATACCTAGAGTCTGTTAAAAACTACTACAAGTAAAACTACTAAAATTTATCATCAAGCCAACATATCGGCAATATAACAACTGCTATACCTATTATAGATTACGTGTATGACTACATAAAACCAGAAAAATTAATCAAAATCAATTTCAAAAGGAAACAAACAATCACGAAATTGAGGTACAAACTGATCCCAGATTAAGAGGACCCCTGAGGTGAAAAGGTGAGGAGAGACAAAAAAAAATAAGATAACAGATGGACTGTCCCTTTAGAAATGATCCATGTGACAGAGTCTGGAATCAGTCAGGCATCCCACCTAGTAAGGTCTCAGAGAGAGAGAGAGAGACCCGTAATTTTTTTGGAAAAAAATTAGGTCCTTTTTAAAACAGCAACATACGAGTGTAGGTTATCCATCTTCGAGAAGCCAATGAAAGTTGTTAATTTCGATTTATCACCTGTAACAGAGAATAAAAGATCATGTTTGCTGTTGTTTCTGAAAAATTGTATATTTTTATGAAGAATTTTCCAGCTCCTCAGACTATAAGTTGTTATTAGAGCCTCATGGTTTTGTGCTAAATGGTGGTATCTCAGGATGGCTCTGTTTCCTAGGCGCCCTGTCTGTCCTTCAAAGAGGCCAGCTGCACTTTTCAAGGGTGTTTCAGGTTGACAGGCCTAGCTCCCAGGTTCACAGTTCCAGTCTTTCTCTGTTACTATTTTTCAGCAGACAATTTTCCCCCTTCTAACCAAGCCACATTTTTAACTGGTCACATCACCATGGGTGACTTTATTTGCTGATGCAATATATTTCAAAGGTACTCAAACCTCTAATAGTCTATTTCACCATAGAAATATTACTTCACTGAATTTTCCTCAATGTTAGTATTTGTTGCAATAGAAAAAAAGGACCTTCCCGAAATTCTAATTTAAACAGAATAATTTCTATAGGGATGAATGCAATAAAAGCTTTTTTTACCTAATTAACTATTACATCTGGTGCTACCCAAATTTTTGCTGTATCTCTAATGTTTCCTGTACTGCATAGTTCAGTAAACATTAGTAACTTAAGTTCTTGATGCTCACCTTTGCTTTTATTGATAGAAACACAGGACAAGGATGAGGATGACGGAATGACCTGAAGGGTTTTTGTCTGTTGTAGCACCTCACAAGGTTTTTACAGATAATATAGCATCAGTGAATGAGAATAGTTGAAAAACCTAGTTTCAAATAAGGAAAAAAACAAAAAAGGAGAAAAAAAAATTTCTTGTTGAAGATGCAGGTTTGATACAAGTTGCAGACCAGACAGAGCACTCCCTATGTAAAAGAATTTTAATGAAAATTAGATATTCTTTTAACATGTCTTTTTGAAGAAACCCTTACTTCCTGTGGCTCTTGGTCCCTTAAAAAGCCCAAAAAAGGATGAAATCACGTCTGTTGAATGCTTTTCTTTCTACAGAGAACTGGAAATTTAGGTAAGAAAATTGCAAACATTTTCTTACATATGTTGCCTCCCTTTCCCAGGAAAGGATACTACTTGGTGGAAGCACTAGGTTACATTTGGCAGATTCTAGGAAAAACACAAGCAGAAATTCTAGGAAATCCACAAGCATAAATACCTGGGGAGAAGACATGAGGAAAGCTTTAGAAAACTCTCATTCTGTCAGGAGATTGAATCCTACAAGAAACAGTATGTCCACTGCAGCGTTCCACCTTATAAATTGCAGATTCTCAAGGAAAAAAAAAAGTCTGATATTTAATCAAAATATTCATACTTCCATACCTTAATTCCTAAAATATAATTAAAATTAGAGATATTTGGTTTTTAAATGGGTTAATACTCTATACATCCAAATGAAGTTGCTTGTACACCATTCTTTGCAACTACCCTAAATAATACATGACATTTAATCTGTACTGAATAGATGGCAGGCTATAAACTTTGGTTTAAGTTCATCCTTTTTGCAGGTTAGACATGATCTACATTTGATTGGTTTCTCTCTGACACCTTTTGAGGTATTACAACTGAAAAAGTCCAAGTTCATGTCCCATATTTCTTTCATTATCTGTATACTTACAAAAGAAACAACTTAAAAACAAAAGCAGCTCAATTTTCATAGCAGATTAACAGTTTTGGTAGTTAAGGTGGGTAACTAGTTGCAAACACGTGTATAAAGTATTCCACAAAAAAGAGATTATTATATCTCTGAGAATGAGCTGGAATAGAAAATGTAAATGAACATGTTCTGTGAGGAATATCAAAAGGACTTTCTACACAGAAACAAACCCACAGAAGTCTCCATGAGTAACCCGCAATAAAAGCCCTTGATGCAGATACTATGTAAAAATGGGTAGAGTGAGACAGATATTGACATTGATTATTCAGGGGAAACAGTACAATTTCTCAGAATTTCCCCAGTAATATTGACACTCAAATTTCTTTTAGGGATTTTTTTTTTCATTTGGATGAATTCCATAGGTATCTATTCTGATATTTAGCTTACCTTAAGAGACAAATGCAGCAGCAGAAAACACTTTCCAAAAGTTTGGTAAATTTGACCTATAAAAAGTTCATTAGATTATCATTTAGAATTGTTTTGAAGAAGAAATTACTGACAGAAACAAATTATGTATTTAGGCCTCTAACTGATTATTGGTTGCTTACGTAAATTATCAGTAAAGTAATTATATTTATCCACTAATTATCACTGGAAATTATACTGCATCTGAGAGGATCTCATCTAGCTTCTGTTCTTCTCATGAACTGCTGTGCATGGTAAGATGAGAATGCCATCAGGTGCCCAGGCAATAAGTCATACAGCCATGTTTCAGCATTGCCTTATCTGTGGAGATGTTCTTTCCCATTCTCGGGGCTTCATCTAATAAAATGATTATTTTTTCTTAGATTTTTTTTTTCATTTATGCCTTAGATTTTTTATTTGGTAGACAGACTTCTAAACTAATATATTTGTCAAAAAAATTGATTGCTTCTAATTCTACGATGCTGCAATCACTTGAATGAACATTTTGGTTGTTTTGCAGTTGTATTATCTTCTAGATACTAAGAATGACCTTTTGATCATCCACTATTATCTTAAAAAAGATAATTGACCATACGTTTCCAATGTGAACCTTATTGATCAGGTCAGGTTTTCTAAACTAAGTTGACATTTTTAAAAGCCATACTCTCAAAATATATATGTGACATCAATTTATCTTAATCCTTTAATAAACTGGTTAAAACTGGAACTTTCTTTCACAAATAATATAATCTCAGAGTTACTTAGTGGCATTTGGATAACAGAAGTTTGCAACTCAGCTCAGCAAGCAAAGAGTAGAAAGGATAGCCAAAAACTAGTTCTAGATAGTGGGTTGCTGTATTTATAATTGTGAGCCACTTTTCCCATTAAAATTCTTTTCATTAATTTTTGTATTTGGAAACAATATTGATTGTTTACTTTTTATTTGTCCTCTGCCAAAAGTACATGTTTATTTAACCTTCTCGTTCATTATTCCTGGTGATAAGAGAAGGGTGACACATCCAGAAAGATATAGCACAGCTGTTCCAGCTTCAATGAGAATTTTAAAAAAGAATTATTGTTATCTGTGGAACAATTCAGAAAATAATATTGAAATATGTCTATAAAGAAATAGGCCTTACTACTCAGCTTCTTCAGGAAAACTGAAAATATCTTTGAAATACAGAAAAATGAGTACCTAAGAATTATTAATAAGAATTTATTAATATTAACACCACATAAAATTAGTTTCAAAAATACTTGTCTCTCTAGTTAACATCTTTACAAAATGTTGAACAGAATATATCTATTTGAAAAATTTATTGTAGAGTTCTGCAAGGTTAGGATTTAAATTTATAAACAGATTGTTACAAACAGAAATCAGGGCATTTAAAAATAACAGAGTATGCACATGCTTATTTTTATTTCTGGATTTAAGAACTTATTCAAGTGGCAACACTGCTGAAGGCTTTTTCACCCTTTATATGTCTATTAATTTCAATGAAATTATTGGTAGGAAAAGCACGCAGGGTGGCTTAAGGTCATGAATGTAAAAAATAAAAAAATCTTATAGAAATGTAAAATGTTTCAAATAATTTTTTTAAACAATAAAATTATGTACATCAAAATACAAATTTATTCACAAATGAGTCAAATAAGATATTCTTCAGGGTATAATTTGTGATGTCATTTTAATTTAGAAATTCATGTCAGGGAAAAACTCAAGAAATTATGCACAGTATAATAGAAAACAAAGAATTCTTTCAAAGACCAGTTAGTGTTATGGAATTAAATTCCTTCCAGAAGAAAGGGTTAGGACCTTGTTTGAGCAAGGAATGTTCCCAATATGTACCAATATTTTCTACACAAGAATTAGAAGCTTCATGCTAAGATTCTTGGGAAATACAGCCGAAAGATGAAAAGTAAATGCAAATAAAATGCCACTCATGAAACGCACATGGTTTTAAACTGCTTATAACCTTTTATTCTGTCTTTTAATTTTGCTATTTATTTTTCTGAGCATTTTAAGATAATTTTGTCTGCAGTCATCATTGCTCCCGTAGTTTCACTATTTCTGCTCTTTAAGGACTCTCGTACAAGAAACTTTTTTGATATTGTCACCTTTTCTTTCTCCCATGGCGAATATCTCTTCATGAAATAAGTATTTGTCTAAAATTGCCACTTCTAATAAGAATTATTTAATGTAAAAATGTTAATTAGATTAGTGATGCATATCATGGTCATTGGTCCTCTTTATAGTTCTTGACTTCGGCAGCCTTTTCTGATCAGTCTGTCTTCAATCATTCCATCTCCCATACAGATTATTTTCCTGGATTTCACAGTAAGTGCCTCATATTTTATTGCCCCTCAGACTATTATGCAGCTTCACTGTTTTCTTTAAAAAAAATCCATTATAAAAATTATTCTGGTATGTCTTTTCTGAGTTTTCATCTTCCTTTAGAGTCCTCCAGGTGGTGACTTAAAGACCTGTCTTGTCTACTGCTTCCCCTCATTAAAACTGAAATGACTTCCTGATTACAAATGCCCTCCTGTAGTTCCTTTTCCTTATGTATTCCTGCACAGCCAAATTTGTTTCAAATTTATTTGAATATGTCTTTCTTCTCTGGAAATATTTTTTCTCTCCACATTATGTGTTCTTCCAATTTTTCTTCCATTTCTTTATATATACATATATGTGTATATACATGTGCGTGTTTGTTTGTGAGTGTGTGTGTGTGTATAGATATATGTATATTTTCATTGACCTTTTTTTCTTTCTAAAGTTCTGAAGAATCATCACTAAATTGTGTATTCAAGTTAAAATTTTGCATCACATTTTTCACAAACTGTTGAGTGTCTCTGGGTCTTTCGAAATGTAAGAGGACGTGATTTCTCAAACAACTCTGAAAGAATTTTTAATATATTTCATAAAGTAAGGTATCTATTTGCAACAGCTACATACATTGAATTGTTCTACCATTAAGAAGTGGATGTACTTAAATATTTTCCAGTGAAAATGTCTTGCTTAAAGATACTATTTACTGTTCCATTTCTATATTCTTTTCCAGTTAAGAGTTGTACATGTATGCATGCTATATTAGAGCAGGGGTGTTTTTCTTCTTAGAGTTCATATCAATCTTTATTGACATACAGTACTTAATTCCCACTTACATTGTTTTAAGAAATGTTTCATGCCTGTGGCAATACAAGAAATTCAGGAGTAATTTTTCGGTCCATCTCTGTGATATTCCTGAATGATAAACCTCCAAATGAATGAAAAAGTTATTTTTATGACTTGGTGTTTTTTTAACAGTCTTTACTGATTTTAAGACGCTATCTTCACTGAAAGTGTTGTCAGGGAACCAACAGGCCGCCCAGGGAGAAGATTGAGTCACTGTATCTGGAGGCATTTAAAAGACATGCAGACGTGGCATTTAGTGACATAGTTTAGTGTTGGACTCAGTATTGTGAGATTAACAATTAGACTCAATGATCTTGAAGGTCTTTTGCAACCTAAACATTTCTATCATTCTATGAATATGTACAAGGATGTAGTGTTTATTTTGATAAATGAAATTTCTAGAGGTGCCTTTTTTGGGAAACCTGAGTTTCATGAACATAACATCTTTGACTAAGTTGTGTATTTGTATATTTCAGTTTGCTATTTCAAATAATCTTAACACTTTATATTATTTTCTGCATTATAGTATATACTGAAATCTACAGTAGCTGTTAGCTAGTGTACCTATGATAGAATATTTTATGGAAGCATTTAATTATATACAGTAAATGCATTCTAATAACAAGCTTTACCTGTAAGAAGTTTAAGTCCCACTCTCAAAGGAGGCTTAGCCAATTGGAAAGGCATTTTCTATGAAAGCTAAAAGTATCATTTTCAGTGTAAAAACTGAAAATTAATTTTTAACTCACTAGACTGTACATTCAGTGAATATTGAATAGTAAGTGTTTAATGAGATGATCCAAAGCAAACACCAAAGTGAGTAGTGGTCCACTTACACGATTGAGAGGGAAACAAAGACCCCTGCAACTTGCAGGTTTTTCCAGATGATGAAAGTATAGAACATTGTCTTGACTGTATTTGTAAAATGTCGGATTTTAGTTTTTTAAACTATTTTTTCCCTTTTTGTAAACCACATGCAAACTATTTCCCTTAATTGTCCAGTACTTCATGCATTTGGCATAATTTCTTGTCAGTTTGGAGTAAAAATAAGCCTATTCTCTGTGTCCTGCCAAGTAGATATACCTTTACTCTCTCTTATTGTGCCAGGATCCCATCAGGGCTCCTTTATCTTGTTCCCATCTTACATAACCATTCTGGAACCCAAGGAACTGACTCGTCCATAGAGTTCCAGGAGGAGTCCAAACAATGGCATTAAGTAAGGAATTTTTTTACCTATTTCTCTGAAGAAATACAGTACAAAATCTGTCTCTCATATGATTTCATACTATGGGGCTCAGTCATCTCACCAACATACTTTGTTTTCAAGCTACATTGACTGTAAGTGATTTCAAGAAGGCATCTTATCCATCTGCTTCCTCTGACAAAAAACAGCTATTGTTGTTAGGTATTTTCACTTTCTCATCTCCAAAATTTCAAAACCATCCCTTCTTCAAACAATCTGTTCTATCACATCATTACTTAAACCACTAGAAAGTGTTTCACAGTTCAAGCCTGAAGTTTCTGATTTTGATTCAGTATAGGTTCAACACCAAGTCTTATCTTTTGTGGATTCAAAGGAAGAACTATTTCCTTTTGCCTTTCAGAAATACTATATTTGTTTGAAGCCTGTGTGATCTTGTCTTAGTCTTCTACATTTTAGCTTAGTGAACTTCAGTTTGCTTTCTCCAATATTTGTTTTGCATTCCTCTGGACCATTTCTAGACTGACCATTTGAATACAGCAGCTCAGCCCTTGGTGTAATAAAGCACAAAAACATCCAGCTCCAGGTTTAACTATGCTAAGATATGACTTGCTTTTTACAACAAAATGCAGGTTCCTAGTTTTTTTCATCTAATCTCAATCTCTTTTTTTCAGACCTGCTGTATACACATGTCTTGGGATAAGAAGAATAGTAATCCAAAGATCCTTTATGTATTCTTTGATTGTCATGGAACAGAGACAGATTACCTTAAATTTGAATGTCTAAGTTTAAGATGTGTAAATTTGACTATGTGCATTCTACTGCATATGATGAAAGTTGCATTTTTACCTCAAGTTATCAGCAGTCAGAGGAATCTAAGCAAAGGAAGCACAGGACTGGAGCAAACTCTCACCAGCAGTCAACAAAGAAATTTCCATATCTTCCAATTTTCCTTTTGAACTCACAATGTTTTAATGAAAACAACAGATATAGCTAAATCAAACAAGCTTTTAAATATGAATATTTCCTCAAATTTAGAACAAGTAACAATCTTCATTACAATCTAAGAATATTTTGCTATATTTAACTTTGATTATTTTAATTTTTTTTCACTGCTAGAGTGATTTGACAACTAGTGATATGCAAAGTAGATAAAAGGTTAAAAACTGGGTCCTCGGCAGGGTGACAAAAAATTTAACAAAAAGAAATCTTTTAAAAGCATAGAAGTTAAGTACCTGGAGCAAACTAGTGGTAGGATGGTGTATTCAAGTACTTTTATGTTGCAAACCTTATTTAAGAGGTGAATAGATTTTAGGAAGTGGATGGACCATGTTTCCTTTAAACATATTTATAGTCACACTGTTCTTTTCTTATAGTCTCTGCTTTGTAATTTTTCTTTTAATCTTCTTTCTTATATGTTTCACTATTCTATTCCTAAATCTAGGAAAGTCTTTGCACTGGTTCCACATGGTTCTATCCACTGGTTGCACTGGTTTCACATGGTTCTATCCACTGGTACTATTCAGTTTTCATTTGTTTGGGGAAGAATGGAATAGTCATTACGCTTGCTAAGATTACTCTTATTAATTTTTTTTTATGTGAACAAACTTTAATGAACCATGTTTTCCATGTTTCCCATGTTTCCTTCCCTAGGAAAATATTTATAAGCAGAGAGTAAAGATGGTAGAATAAAATCAGATACTTTGTTAAATTCATGATGTAACATGCTCTATTCTCCATTTCCTTTGCTGTCTCCAACATGTACTTCAACAATTGTTCTAAAAACTTAAATAAAAACCATATCAGGTTAATGATTCTTCAGTTTTCTCAATCACATCTCCATTAAGTAAATATTGGTGTTCCGTTTTCTGTTATTTTTTTATAAAGACAGGTTCATTTAAATACCTTGTTTCTGGATCTATAATTTCCTATACCAGGTTTTCCAATTTTCCTGCACTAAATTTCATAGGATCCCTTTACTATGAGATCTTGAAACTTTTTTTTACCTAATAGGTAATTATATATTTTTTTCACATATCAATTCCATGAGTTAGCCTGTCATTTTCTTGATGTGCCTTGCCTTCAGTCTTACTGAAAAGTGAGGTTTTAAATTTTAGACTCTACACAGATTATTTTTAATCTCTACTATATTTTGGCCTCATTCGTCTTATGTGCTTGTTCTCTTTATTTTTATAGCAAGGAACTTTTATTATTTCTGTTAATTTTCCCTTTGTGGCATCTTGATTTTATAGCAATACTCTTTTAATCCCTATGCTTCCTGATGTCTAGGACAGCATTTTTGTTTTCTGGTCAGTGTTGCATTCTATTCCACAAAGGCTTTTTATTTGCTCTTAATATCACATGTAACTGGTGGGCTGACCCTGCCTGGATGCCAGATGCCCACCTGCCATGTTCTAATGTTGGGAACTGCTAGGAGTTCTTTTAATAATGGATGATTGGGAATGAAATTAAGCAAAACGAGGCAAATATTGTATCAGAGAACCATTTATTGATAACAAAAAGACAAAATAAAAGGAGTTACTCTACTAAAGAGGGCTAGAGAAGACAGAACAAGAGGAAGAAAAGTGGGAGGGAGAAGAGGGAGAGGGGAGACGGAAAAAGAGGCTGTTGCCACCAGAGGTTGGGGATTGCCATCGATGTCCATAAGGAGGGGACTGTGCATGCTGACAGCCTGGGCACGGCTCCTGTAGTGACAAGTGACCGGACATGAGGTGAGGGGTGCTCAAGCAGGAGGTCCAGAAGCCTGGAGAGTCGTGACGAGGATCACGGTGGTGGGCAGGCTCAGAGGCAGGCAGGGTTGGACACAGGTGACTCAAGAAGGGACGCAGAGACAGAGCAGGCAGGGTGCTGGTCAGGGGCACAGGGGGGCAGGACAGACACAAGGGCGAGGAGGAGCCAGCGAGGGCAGCAGAGCCAAAAGGTAGGACTCCAAAAGCAAGTTTAAAAAGCCCCCAAAAGAGTCAAACGGCAAGGGCCAGAACAGCCCCCGGAGCTTGTGACACAGTTACTTTTTATGCCCCTGGCTCCTCCCTAAGTCTGCCCACTGACAGGAGACCATGGGCCAGTCCAAGGTCCCAGTGCAGTCCATTGGCAGAGCCCTTCTGCCATCTGACTGGAGAGTGTCTTGTGAAGAGTACAGTGTCTTTGCTGTTCCCCTGCTGACTGCCTGTCCCATGTGGGACATGAACTGGAGGCCAGGCAAAGTCTTCCCAGAGGCAAGGTTTTCCTCCCTCTTCTCCTAGATGTCTCCTGGACATGGCACATGTGCAACCTCTCCCCCACATGCCTCTGACAACCATTGTTGAGGCATAAAAGAACTGAATTTTCTCCTCACACCACCATAACCAGTCTATCACTCCCCTCTTCAGCTGGACAAGGGAAAGAAAATATAGCAAAATTTAACAAATATTATAACTGGGTTGAGATAAGGGCAGGGGGAGATCACGCACCAGTCACTGTCACAGGCAAAGAAGACTTGACTTGGGGAGATTAGCTTGATTTATTACTAGACAAATCAGAGCAGGATAACAAGAAATAAAACCCAAATCCAAAAAATATCATATATATGTCAATCTCATGGGGTCCAGTCTTTCAGGAACAGACTGCTCCATTTTGGGTCTCCCATAGGATCATATGTTCTGCCAGGAGCCTTTTCCATTGTGGGCTCCCTTCTCTGTGGGTCCACAGTTCCTGTCGGGAGCCTGATCCAGTGTGGGCTTTGCAAAGGACCACAGCCTCCTTAGGCATCCAGCTGCTCCCTTGTGGGGTCCTCCACAGGCTTCATGTGGATATCAGCTGCACAGAGAACCTCCATGTGCTGTGGGACCACAGCTGTCTTCACCACAGGCTGCTGGGGAATATCTGCTCTGTCACCTGGAGCATCCACTCCCTCTTCCTCACTGGCCCTGGTGTCTGTGGAGTTGTTTCTCTCACATATTCTCTCTCCTCTCTCTGGCTGCAGTTGCTGTTGCACAGTAGATCCCTGCTGCATCTCCTGCCCTCTACCTCCTTCTCATATTTGCTGTCCTTGAGGTGCTGCCACCATCACTACTGGGCTCAGCCTTGGCCAGTGGCAGTTCTGTCTTGGAACTGTCTGGCACTGACTTTTTGTTGGACATGGGGGAAACTTCTATCAGCTACTCATGGAAGTCATCCCTGTCTCCCTTCTCCATCAGAATGCTGCCACACAATCCCAATACAAAGTGGTTATTAACACCAGCTTAAAACTGTTTTAATTCTATATATTTAATCATATTTTTAATTAAAATATCAAGGGCAAAATTAAGTTCAATTATGTTTAAACGCTAAGGCCCAGGAAGTGGACGCCTAAAATTGAGGCAATGCAAATGTGGTGGAAAGTTCTAATTTGACAGTTTCTTGTATCTGTTTTTTGCAGTCATCAATTAAAAGAGAAAAGCACTGAAACTTCCATCTGTAGTAAATCTTAGCTTACACTGCTGTGTAAGCTGTGTAATCCTGGGCCTTCTATTACCAATAGTTTCCATTGAAACTCTCACCTTAGAAAAGGTAACTGGAATAAAACCAGCTTGGGAATAAGGTGCACCCGTGATACGTACTTCTTCCATGTTTTCTTCTCTACAGACAAATAAGGTCTATATTGGTCTGTAGAGATGAAAAATATTGATCTATAGAGACGAAAAATAAATACAGGCTGTAGTTCACAGAGATTAGAAGTTCATTATTTTCTTACCACTAAAATACTTTTAGCAAAATCAAACTAACAAAGACCAAACACAGATTTCAGGAAGCCAGTAAGTTGCATTTTTTTTTGTCCCAAAAGGTCTAGTTTTTTCAGAATTGTATTATGAGCATACTGGTTAGAAATTGAATGAAATACAGGCTGTTGCTATCTGTTACATTTTCTTTACAAGGATGATTTTTGTGTGTTCATCAGCTCCTTCATTGGTGTTATTTACCTTTATGAGAAAGAAGAGAATATGTTCTTCCTCCCTTGTGTCTCCCTCAGTTAGTAATATTGCCTCCCACAACCCACAATAAATAAATTTCATGGGAAACAGCAACCTTCTTAAGAATGCAAGAAATGTTTTTCTTGCATTAACCTTGGGCTGGCTGATTACCTGGCTCAGTTATCACAATGAACTTATAGCAGTAACCTAGAATAATTATTTCTGGAGTTGCCTGTAACTGCGTTTCTAACTGCAGTAGTTAATGTGGGTAATTTTACAAATAATTAATTCTAGTAACAACAAGATAAAAATTACAGGTGAAGTCTGGAGCAGTAATTGCTATCTGAACATAACAATATAATGTCTTCTTAATTTTTTGACATTCTAGCAGAGGTAGTTTTATTGAAAGTGTGAAAGAGAAACACAGATCTCATTCAAATTATTAAAACTGAGTATTCTTGTTTTCTGGGTTCAGTTGGGCATCTTATTTGCATCCTGACTGTCTGTTGGTAGGAAACTTGACAACTTTGTTAATGTACTACACACACACACAAACAAACAAATGCATATATCTCATTGCTCATATTTTCACTAAAGCAACTTTAGGTGCACAATAAGTGACAAAGCCCAGGTAATGTTCGATCTTGATGAACAGGTGAAACAATGTGAAGTGTAACATATAGTACACTTTCATCAGAGTGGAAACAAGGCCAAAACCTATAGATATGCATGTTGGGACACAGGGACAAGTGAAGTTCTGAAATTTCACAATTGTGATAACAATTATTAAATTTTAGGTTCCTGATTCAAGATAATGGTTGAGACAGATTTAGCCTGTTTTGAGTGCTTGAAGGAAAAGATATTCTGTTATAAATTTTTGGAGGGTTTCTCTAAACATTTTGTAATTTTACTTTGAAATTTGTATTCACTTGGTAATTTTCTTTGCGACAGCACACACACTGTGGTAGTGCTAATAGATCTTAAAATTAATCATAAATGTTTTAATAGCAAGTACTGAAAATAATCATAAAATAGAGCTACATTCTTTGCATTTAGATTAACTGACATTTTCTTTAAAAGCACCGGGGGTTTTTTATTTATAAATATGCCCTCAATATCTCTTTGTTCTAAAATATGCAGAAGATGTTTCTTTACAAACATCAAACCATTAAATATTTGGTCCTTGGGGACATGTTTGTAGATTAACAAAATCATTCTTAATTTACACAATTTTGAATACATAATTTTGCATGACATTTTTTGATTAAATTCTTGGTGGTGACAAAAAAATAAATTAATATTTCCCATATCCCTCTTCAAAAAAGTAGATAATCATTTTATTTTTCTCTCTTTTTTTTCCCCATTTAAATCTAAGTCATGATTGTTCTCCCATTAATCCCTAGCAGCTAAAAGTTTTGGGTTTTTTTCCCTTTATTCATAAGGTAATGGAGTGAAATACAAAACTGTTGCCCCCCAGGGAAGATTATAAACAAAATGGAAGAGCTCAATTACTTTGTCTCAGCCATTTTTCTTAAGGTGCTAATTTGCCAAAACATTTCTGAATTATTTCATATACTTTGAGTATTGTATTCTGGTATTGGATAAGCTTTTATGAAGAGCTTTAAATATATCACTAGTAAATGTTTACTCAGTGTTTTGTGTTTGATCTTTTTTGTACAATCCTTATACCAAAGCTGGAATTTATTTTCAGTGACTACATATAAATGCAACACACGCTCTGTGTCCTAACAGATGCCATCTGTAAAAGCATTTACTTTAAATTAGTGGAATAAGTAATCAAAAGGGCTTTGTACTTAATGCAGAACTTTTGGTGACTATTAAATACTCATTAGAGGGTGTTTTTGCTGTATGACTGTCAAAATCAGCAGGACGTTTATGTTAGATTTCCTGAGTGGGTCAAGATTGAATATGATTTTACAACTTAAATAACATAAATGAATGCAGGTTATTTCAGAATCTCCAGATGTTCCTTTAACTCCCTGCCCCTAAGCAAAACTTGCAGCCAATTTAAATTTTGCAGCAATATTACAGTGCAGATTTTTGCTTCAAACACTTAACAACTCTCTTGTTACATTCTGCTCATTTGTGCCTTAGCCATCACAAATTACAAAGATGAATGCTATTATATTGGGAGTTTCTCTCTTTAAAACATGTATTAATAGATTGTTCAGATTAGTCTGTCAAAAAAAGGCTTTTGGTGGGACAAAAGTTTTTTTCAAAAGTTCCTTTCAAAATCTTCATAAATGTTTCTAACAAAATTGGGTTGTCTGTCCATATTTCAGATATCTTGAATATTCTTAACTGAACTTAATTCAAATACTAGGTAACTGCTGAAAGCATGTTCTAAAGGCACAGCTTTAAGAAGCTGTAAGTTAGCTGTAAGCTTGTAAGAAGAAGCTTGTATGTTAGTTGTACAGGCATGAGAATTTTCAATATTGTAATAGACTTCTACATTCTTATATAAACTTTATGATACAATTATTTCTTTTTCAGTAAAAGGTACATCTACTTGTTAGTTGTTGGGGTTTTTTTTACATTGTAGATACTTATCCTAATTTCAACCTTTGAAGATGGCAACAACTGTTAGTAAGAAAGCAATAAACATGGATCAAGACTCAACTTAGAAAGTCTAGTAAAACCTGCTTAAAAGCAGACTTTAAGCATGACACTTTTTTAGACAAACTTTCACTGGAAAAAAAAAATCAGAGTTTTTGCAATGATAAGATAAAATGGCCTGATCAAAATTACCTTTGAATACCCAAGCTCCAGTGTAAAAACTTCAAACATTAGAGCTTTTTATAATAAAACCAGTTTTTTAATAGTTTAGCTCCAAGACAAGATGAAGAATTCATGACAAAAAGAAAATAAGCAAGAAAGAGAGAATACCATAGACCATTAACCCTGGTCCCTATGTCAGCTGCAGGTGTCGGATCCCAGATGAAGACCTGCAGGAATAGCTCCCACAATCTTCAATAAAGTATCAGTGTGTAAGATATGTAAGAAGTATTACAACTAGATATTCAAAGGATTCAATCTTTAGGTTAAACTAATGGTTTCTTTTAACTAGTGAATGCAAAGAATAATTAAGTCTGTGAAAATTATGAAGACAACTCAGTTCACTCTAATTTCTGTCTAGGTATTTTAGGATAGACAATGTTTACATTTGTATTCTCTTCATTTGGAACCTAGGATAATTCATTTTGGAGCCAGCCTTCTGCTAACAGCATTCTTAAGCCAGATCTTGAGGACTTTAGACAGTTCTGAAAATATCTAGGGACAGAACCAATATGATCTCTCCAGGCAATGTGTCTTTTTCTTAACTGTTCTTGTGAAAAAAGCTTGTCCTATCCAGCCTGAAACTCTTTGGTTTCAATTTATGCCTGTTGTCCCTCATCCTGTCACATTGAACAACCATGAGGAGTGAAATTGTCCTCACAGTCACCTTCTTCTTCAGAGGTCTGGCTGTGAGGTACCCCAAAGCCATTGTTGCACCAGGCTGTACAAACCTCACTCTCCCAGCCTCCCCTCGTGGGGCAGTTACTCCAGTCTTATCATGGTGTTTTTCCACTAAACTTACTACAGTATACTGATATCTTTCTGTACTGGAGGTTCCAAACTGGACATAGTATGTGTGAGTGTTAGATGAAGCAGATAAAAATTTTCTTTGCTCTCCTAGTGATGCTCCTACTGATGCAGCCCCAGATGTTTTTTCCTGGCAGGGCTTGCTGAAGGCTCCTGTGTGGCTCACTGTACCTGGTGCCCATTCCCCAGATCTGTTCTTCTCGCAGTCCATCCCAATCCTGATTCTTTTTCAAAGCTCTGTGAGTTCTGATTTAAGCATTCAAAAATATCCCAATCTTCCTCCAAAAGAATCCAAACCAAATGGAAGCAATGCTACAGACTTAATCATTTGCCATATAAACCATGGATGGATACATTCTTCTATTCTAGAAAAATCCATACTCCATTCTAACCATGTTATCCAGCTGACAAGAAAATGAGAACATGAAACACTCATTTTTAAGGCACTCAGACTGATCCCTACATTTAAAAAAGAGTCCTAGAGGCATTGGATTATTTTTACTTATGTTTCCAGGACATTTGTTAGTAAAGGATGTAAACTTTGTAGCTAAGTCTTTCTGTTTAAAAGGTAATGAAGGAATTTATGAGAAATCAAATAAGAAGTTTGTCCCAGGGGCAGACTCAGTGTGTGTCTCTAAAACTAGAATCACAAAAGCTCATTTCATCTAGTTTAGCTACTTCAAGTTGCTCAGATTTCAACCATGTACTACTGTTGCACATATATCTACTGCTGAACAAAATAACAACAAAGCAAACACCTTTAATCAAATAAAATGCATTAATTTTAATACAATTAAAAGTAAGTGAAGCACAGAATCTATTTCAATTAGTCTCACTTGTAGGAGATTTTTCACCAGCTCCTAACTGCATTCTAAATGTCTGGCCTAACTATCATGTTATATTATGTGGAGAACACATAAAAACCACAGTATTCATCCTGGATACTCATACTGGCTGATTAACTGAAACAGGTTGTGGAAGATTATAATTTTTTAATTCCCTGTGAAACAGATACTTGCAATGGAGAGTAAAGTCATCTTGTTGCTGTATTTTTTTTCTTTATTCTTCCAATGGTCCTTTCCTGACTCGCAATATTTGTTTTGTATAAAATAAAAGGAATCAACAAGAAATCACTTAAATACTTATGATTGCTTAGGCCACATATTAAGCCTTTTCAACACAACTTAAAGGTAATTCTTTCCCTCACTCATGAGGTTGTTAAGTGTAGCGGCACGTTTTGGGGGGGACCCCCGGGGGTGTCCCTGGGGAGCCCCCCCAGGCTGTGAGTTCGCTGGTGGCAGCAGGCAGACAAGGAGACTCCACACGGCTTCTGAGGGTGCTCATTAGATGAGGGTTTATTGGGGGTCCTACCCCTGGGAGGCAGCATGGTTTCTGAGGGAGAGGGGGGAAAAGGGATGGGGAGAGAGGGGCTGAGTGAGCACCAGCCAGGAGAGCTGGCAAAGAGAGCGAGAACCGTCCCCCTGGCACACTGAACAGGGAGATTCAAAGTGGGCATGGAACAGATTGTGCCAATGGGATTACAGACACAGGACACTGTAGGGGAGGATCACAGGCTTGGAATAAACCAGACATTTTTGAGGTGTGAGACAGAGCATACCATTTAACTAAAATATAACACCACAGTTAAGAATAGCAGGCTCTATTTCTTTGGTTTTTACTTTAATGCTGGAGTCAGAAGAAAAAACATCCTCACTGAACCAAGACAATAGCAAATTAATTACTTTAAAGTTACTGGTCAGTGCAAGGACAGGTCAGACTTGAATTATGTCATTGAAGTATCCTTTAGAAACATAAAGAATGTTTCCATAAACATAGGGACAGGAGCTTTCTGTGGAATATGCATATATTACATAATTGGATGTATTATATTACACTACAATTATGTATTACATAATTGGATGTAAAAGGATCTTTTATGAAAAGTGGGAGTTTTAATTCCATATAAGTTCAGCTGGAACTAAAACTTGACTAGCCCTAAATACACTTAAAGCTCAAAACACAAGACAAAAATCGTTATCAGCAGTACATCAAACTTAAGTTCTGTATAGGTAGTTTTCATTTTTTTTCTTTTTTTTTTTTTTTTCCTAATTAAAATTATTTTGAAAATCCAATTTTTTTTGCAGTCAATACAGTATACTGTTTAATTTTTTTTTTTTAATTTATATATAGGTGTCTACTGCTAAGTGGACAGTTCCCCACTCTAACATATTCCTCTTCAAATAAAATGTTGCTCTAAAATATGGAGGAATAACAAAAATTAATTTGTTTTATCCAAAAGTGTAATTGCCTGTCTTGTTGAACTGAGTTTTCAGTCTTACATTAGTTAAAATCAAGCTTGGTCTGTGCAGTAAGTAGTATCTGAAGATTTCAACTGATACGTTAAAAATCCTACAGCTACTTGTATATGCACATTTATTTCAATGTAGGAGTGATTTGTTGAAAGGGAATTTTATTTGAAGTCCTGTAAAGAAGGGTCAGAAGAAACTGAAATAAATAAATATTGAAATAGAAGACACCTTTCTATACAGATTTTAGCACCAAGTTACTATGATTGACATATTTATTTGTGTGTAGATAATGCCTTTCAAAATGGCATAATGCAAATATTTTGCACTAAGTAAATATTGTTTCATTTGAGGATAGAAGAAACATACAGTCAACAGGAAAACATACTGGATGTAAAGAAATAAGAGAAAACTGAAAGTAAACACCTTTTTTTTTGCATACATTTTCTCCATAGTAAGTCCATTAAACTATTTTGGTTTCATTTGTTTTTTCCCTCCTTCAGAGCTAGTATGTAAAATGCAGTAAATGTTTTTCGGCTATGTGTCAGAGTACATGTTATCTGAATGAGCACTTTGAAAGAAAAACAACTTTTATATTTCTTAAATTGCCCACATGTGTGTGGGAGGCCATGGGTTGGACATTGGAGTGGGAATGCCCTGGGAGGAAACTCCCTTCTGGTCAGGGTGAGAAACCAAAGCTTTTTCCCAGAGTTCTCCGTTCTCTCATGTAAATTCGGCTTTGTCACTAAAACAGTGCTCACTCCCCTGTTCTGGAAAGCTTTCTATCCTCTGTCTACCCATTGGCCTCTGTCTAGAACCACTCCTCTCTCTGGTCTCCATTGGTTGTGGTTGTGTCTCCCCATCCCAGCTCCTCCCTTCTTCTCTAACCCCATTGGTTTGTTTGTACCTTAACCCCTCCTATCCTTCCCCAGTTATATACCTTGTCCCCTCCCCTGCTCGGGACCTTGTGCTTCTGTGAGAGAAATCAGCACCCTCTCTCTCTGGCTCCTTCATACCGAGACCCTTCAACTAGGGTTGTGGACCCTGCTGCCTATCCTACCCTCCACCTCACCTGTATCCTGCCTTCTCCGGACCCTCTGCTGTTCCTACAATAAAACTCAGTTGGATTCCTCAAGTCAAGAGCCCTCCTTCATTCGCTGGTCGAGCGTGCCTTTACTTTATCCAGGCCTGAGCATAAGATGGGCTAGGGGAGCTGGTCGTCCAGACCTGGAGGGGATCGCTCTCGGGAAGGTGGTCACCCCAAGAGCACCTGCCCAGGGGTTCCCGCACCTGTGTGGTTTTTTTTTATTATTAGTTATTGTCATTTTTACCTGCTTTAACATTATTAGAGAGGTTATTTTCTGAAATATAAATGATGTCCTAATCAATTTGTGCTGTTTCAGCAGAAGTAAACCACCACAAAATTGAGCACTATTATAGTCTGAACATTTTGTCAAATATAGGGTACAGATGGCCAATCTACACATATTTTTCAAAAGTAGACCAGGTCACTTTTGTGCAGGGCAAGTGTTTGTAGAAAGCATTTCCTTTTCCTGAAACTGAGATATAACTGCTAGTTGTCAAAAGTATCATTGCCAGATGAAAAACAACTTCAATAACTTCCCTCCAACTTTCCTCATCTACATTTTTTTTAATGTTAAAATCTGTATTCCAGGGTAATGATGAGAAAGCATATAGAAGTGCCATGCTTGGACAGTATAAATAGAACTTTATATTTCTTTAGGTTGCAGTTTTCAGTTCTGAGACTCCATTGAGTCCACCTTTTAGAGCAAGGAAATTTCCACAGAAAAAAAAAAAAGAGAATAAATTATTTAATATTTCTTGGGACTCTCTAAGATAGATGATGATGATGATGATGATGACAATGATGATTGTATATCCCTTTTCAAAAAAAAAAAACTTTTGAGCTTTGTTTTCAAGGTTTAGTGAATACTATACACCCAGATAGTAGACAAAATGAGGGCAGAAAAGAAATTTCTCCATATGTATTTAGGTCTTCTTCTCTGTCTGCTTGTATCTACTTCAATTTTTTTTCACTTTTAGTTATTTTTTCATAAAAACTATAATCTCTAGTTTTATATATTTTAGGGAAAGAAATAAAGATTTTTAAAGGTTATTCCAACTGGTTTAGCCAAGTGTTGACTCATAATTTAATGACTTATACCTAGACTTTGCTATCAATTTGCAAAATATCCTTAGATGGGTAGAATTGACATGACTATGACTCATTTAATTCAAATCCCTCAGGGATAAAGTTAAAGAAGAGATTAGGCAGGAGATATTAAGTGAAATTCAAGAGAGATTTTTATATTTGGTGGAATTAATTTATTAGTTCATTAATTCTTTTATTAAGATGTTCCTTTTTGTAAAGAGACTCCTTGTAAAACTTAGTAGGTAAGTAGAAAAAGTTATTAACTTTTCATTGCATCAGGTCTTGATTATTTGGGGCATTACAGTCCTCTTAAACTTCTGTTTAATGTATAATATTTGTGTCCTACATATGTGGACCTATACTTAACAAAGTTAATCAATGAAATTTTATCATTGAAGTGTGGTTAAGATACATTTATGTAATAAGTAGGATTTATTTTAGCTCCTCTGGTTTTACTTTTTTATTAAACTTCTTCAAGGATAAGAAATAGAGAAGTTAAAAGGAAATAAATTCTTGAAGTGTATAATGATAAAGAGTTCCTCATGTGTAACTGTCATAGAACCAGAGAATGATACAATCATTAAGGTTAGAAAAGACCTCCAAAACTGAGTCCAACCATTAACATGACACTGCCAAGTCCAGAACTAAACCATATCCCCAGGTGCCACATGTACACATCTCTTAAGAACCTTCAGTGACTCCACCTCTTTCCTGGGTTGTCTGTTCAGTGTTGTCAGTGCTTGACAATCCATTCAGTAAAGAATTTTTTCCTAATATAACTGATAATTGAAGTCAATAGTAAAGGTTCATTGCAACAATGACAGGCATCATAGAAAAATAAATGTCAGTTTTATAATAAAGTTGGTTTAAAATGAATGATGAAGGTATTACACTTAAAAAAAACCTTCATGTCCAAAACTGAAGACTATATAAATGATTAGCCAAATTGGCTAATCCTCAGCTGAGTGCTGAATGGTTGTATTGTATATGAAATATCATTGTAACTTCCACTTCTTTTGGTAGAACAACATTCAGTTCCTCTCACAGTAAACAATACATTTGCATAATAAGCCAATCAGTAGAGCTACGAAACTGTCTCTGATATGCTTCAAGTAACATACCATTTTCTTTTTTTTATTCAAAACTACTGCATTCAGGAACAGATGGGTTATCACTTTTTTTTTTAAGTCATGACTATAGCATCAGCAAATTATTAATAGTATAATAATTGATCTGTCATCAGATGGCTTAACCTTCTTTAGTTGATGGTGAAACAGATGTCTAGGATCATAAAAACAAAACTTTTTTTTTTTTTAATAAACCATCTGAATGTGTTACTAGTGCCTAACCCAGGTGTAGATTTTAACATACAGTGACAAAAAAGAAAGAAAACAACACTGGCTATCCTATAAATCTACATTATCTTATATTTGTTTAGCTGTTGATTCATTTCTTAAAGCAACCAACCAACTATTTCCTTCCAATTGACCAGGCAGAATATTTAGGCTTCAAAAGCTGTAGCTTCATTTAGAATTTCTTTCTAAACAAAGATTTCTAAATGTGTGTTTCAGCAGCTGTCTTGTCAGGTTTCTGAAAGAGAAAAATTAAAGCTCTACTATATTTATTCCATGCTTCTCAGTGAGGGATCTAATATGAGAGTTAATTTTATTTTCTGTTTATCAGGAATAAGGCTTATCAAAGACGCCGTATGTAAGTAATTATGAGAAACTGTCACACAGATGGTGGATAATAATGTGTAGCTGGGGAGGATAATTTCTTCCTTTTGACAAGCAAAGAGAAATGGCATTTGACTTCTCTTCAGAAATGATAACACTCAGTTCTTGACAGAGATAGTCTGCTTCCATTTTTCTAAGCAAAGACAGTCTAATGCTGATAATAGTCTGCTTCCATTTACCTAAGGAAAGGAGACCTAATATTGGTAATCAACATGTCTTTCAGAGAGCTGTTCGTTGCCCTTCTTTACTTTAACATTTTATTAGCTTTCAAATTCCTAAGTGGTTACCTTACCTTTTGGGCATCTAATTGTGGAGTTGAGCTTGGCAGGGAGGAAATGGGCACTGAACTGTGTTTACATTGTTTATATCGAGAGGAATTAGAGAATTAATATAGCTAAACGTATCTTTACTACTGTTCAAATGCATTTCTTATATCATTTCATTCTGGAATATCTGTACAACTTGCATATCTTTTTGGATATTTGAACCTGTTGGTATTCCCTGGACTTTACTGATGAAGATTAATAAAAAGTGAAATTGTAGTCAACATATATGGTCACATGTTCAAATTAATTTTTCTGATGGAGAGCTTGTGTCTGGTGTCTCTGGAAGGACATTAATCTCTCTCATGGTGAATGCTGAGATAAACCTTTCAGTGACTATTTTATTCTCACTGACCCAAAGGTGCCCGCTCTTGCCAAGCCAAAAACATGCTTTCTGAAAGTCATAGCGCAGATTTTAGGCAGGACAGGAATCTTCTCTAAGGAATTTTTGTAATGTGAATCAGAAAAGGCACTTTGGGGGACAGAGATTCCAGAAGAAGTCGTACTGGTAACTCGAACATTTTGTCTAAGATTTTTTACATTACTACTATTTTGAATCTCTTCTTGATTTCATGTTCCAGGTAAGCAAGTGGTTCCATTTTTGAAATATATGTCCAGCTTGTTGTGAAGAATTGTCAGTGTTTGCTTTAACTTAAGTAAAAATATACAGACTTTATAAATATTTCCAGATTCAGAATGACTTTGATACCTACCTAGAGATGATTTTACCAACTCTGCAATTCCCATTTATGACTCCCATAATCCTAAACGATTCTATGAAATCACTAATTTACTATTTTTTGTTTCATAGTTTCATTTTCAAATACAGACTTTAGCATATATATTGTTACTCTGGCTGCAACCATCTCTGGTTAAAAATAAAATTGACCTATGGGGAAGGTAGAGGCAGGGAAGTAGTACAGGTAAGGAAGTGAAAGACACACTGTACCTCCATGTATAATAGAAGCCTAAATGACATATAGAAAAACAAAACCTCCAGAAAAATTACACTACTCCTTCTCTCTGCTCAGTCAATTGTATCAGAGATTCAGGACCTCACACTGGATTCCTGAGACTTCTTCCAGTATCTGTTTTGTTTAGTTAATTTTCCACTTCTAAAGGTCTTGGTGTTCAAAAGGAAAAGAGAGATATATGGAAGAGATAAAGCAAGATGGATTTTTGCAATTCATTAAATCTGCATTTATGGTTCTTTTATGTCATAGTCACTTCTGTTATAATGATTGAGAGAAAAATATTTTAAAAGGAATTATAACATTTGCTATGATGAATGCATTTTCAATCAAAGGCAGTAAATGAAAAGGGTGGCAAGGGTGAGAATGAGAGTTAAAAAGTGTTTTGGGACCCAAGTTATGTGTGTAGTTCTGTACACTACGTGTAAGTTCACTAGCAAGCAGAAATTGTTAAATAAGGGGAGTAGCTAGTAGAAGGAAAAGGTTATCTTCAATGAATGGTGAATATTACACATCTAAACGTCAGCCTGGGCTTCAGTGAAGCTTTTGTACTCAGCAAGAGGGTCAACAAATCCCTAACAAATACTGCTAAAAACATGAGATAAGGTGTCACTTGAGAAAAAATGACAAGTAATTTTCTTACCAAGAAGTTAGATGAGGAACATTCAAGTGATAACACTTTAATAAGAAAGAACAAGCTGCCCTTCTCCATAATCTTGTTTGTATTTGTGTTGTCTGTCTACTTTCTCTCAACAAGAAATCCATGTTTTTCTAAGTCACTCCATTAATCTTTTGAGAGCAAGAATAGGAAGCTCGTAGAACACATGCTGCTGTTTCTCAGGTGTCCTGATAGGAGCCCAAGCTAGTGTTTATTACTGATTCTCCAAAACTTGATACAGTCCTTGCAACTGTCAAAAACTGAGTTATGGAAGGACTTTACAATTCACAAAACAGAGTAACATAAATTATATTGTAGATTTCCGTAGATACAAACTACTCTATCATCATATGTAGATGTGTCTTATAACAGTTGAACTCTGGCCTTCTAAAAATTGTCACAGTGTAATTGACAAGCAGAATATCCCAAAAGACTATATATATAAAATATATAAAATCAGATATTCATGGATCTAAGCTTAAATGAATAAGGAATTCTAGTATGTAATATACCAGAAATTATATAATCACAGAATATTCTGAGTTTGAAGAGACCTATAAGGATCACAGAATCAGAGATTTAATGAGGTAGGAAAAGACCACTGTGATCATTGAATCCAACCTATGACAGAGCATGACCTTGTAAACTAGATCATGGAGTGCCACACTCAGTCTATCTTTAAACACTTCCAGGGATGGTGACTCCCTGAGCAACCCATTTCAATATCTAATCACCCTTTCTTTGAAAAAAATCTTCTTAATATCCAACCTAAACCTGCCCTGTCACAGCTTAAGACTATATCCTCTCAACCTATTGCTTGTTGCCTGGGGAAGAGGCTAAACCCCACCTGGCTGAAACCTACTTTCAGGCAATTATAGAGAGTGATAAGGCCACTCCCGAACCTCCTTCTCTCAAGGCAAAACAACTCCATTTCCCTCAGCTGCTCCTCATAGGACTTGTACTCCAGACCCTTCACCAGCTCTGTTGCCCCCCTATGGATTCCCTCCAGCTCCTCAATGTCCTTCTTGGATTAAGCAGCCCAGAACTGGACACAGGGCTCAAGCTGTGGCTCCATCAGTGCTGAGTACAAGGGGACAATCACTGCCCTGGTCCTGATGGCCACACTATCGCTGATACAGGCCAGGATGCTATTGGTCTTCTTGGCCACCTTGGCACACTGGCTCATGTTCAGTGGCTGTCAACCATCAACCCCAGGTCTTTCTCTGCTGAGCACTTTTCCAGCCACTCTGTCCCCTGGCTATTGTGCTATGTGGGGTTATTGCGGCCAAAGTGCAGGGCCTGGAGCTTGGTCTTTTTAAACCTCATACATTGGTCTCAGACCATCCATCCAGCTGGTCCAGATCCCTCTGCAGAGCCCTCCTACTATTCAGTAGATTGACATTCCCACTCAGTTTCATGTCATCCACTAATTTACTAAAGGTAGAATCAATTCTCTCATCCATATCATCAATAAAGAGGTAGAGCTGGGGCTGATAATGATCCCTCGGGAACACCGCTAGTGACCAGAGACAGAATGGATTCCATTCACCACCATTTATTGAGCCCATCCAGGCAGCCATTTCTTTACCCAGTGAAGAGTGAACTTTTCCAACCCATGGGCTGCCAGCTTTTCCAGGAGTATGCCATAGAAGATGGTGCCAGTGGTTTTGCTGAAGTCCAGGTAGACAACATCCACACGTGATTGAGTCCAGCTCCTGGGTATTTACAGCACAACCCAAAAATCACCATGTCCCTGACAACATTATCCAAGTACTTGACAGGCTTAGTGCCATGACCACCTCCCTGGGGAACCTGCTCCACTGTTGCAGTGCCCAACCACCTTTTAGGTGGAGGACTTTTTCCTGATATCCAATCTAAGCCTCCCCTGACACAGCTTCATGCCACTCCGTTAGGTCATGTCAGTGATCACTGCAGAGAAGAGATCAGTGTCTGCCCCTCCACTTCTCCTCACAAGGAAGATGCAGACTGCAATGAGGCCTCCCCTCAGTCTCCTCCAAGCTGAATAAGCCAAGTGACCTTGGCTGCTCCTCATACAGCTTCCTCTCTAGATCCTTCACCATCTTCATGCCCCTTCTTCAGGTGCTCTCTAATAGCATTAGATCCTTCTTATATCATGGCACACAAAACTGCACATGATGAGAGAGATACTTCTGGAAATGCTTTAATGGCCATCTTTTGCTTAGCCACTAAGTTTAATACAATCATCTTATAAATGGTTATTAGTAAAAGGAAACACTTGAGAAAATTCTTGAAAAAAGGGAGGTGCTCACAAGGATTAAGTAGTGGATATGGAATCTGGGCCCCACATAAAAGCTAATTAATTTTTCTTCTATTTTCTTCCTAATCACAATGTTTTGCAGTAAATGTGAAAAAAAGTACAGGCAATGTCACAGACGTATAACAAAACATGTCCAAAATCTCTAACGGTAAAAGTCTCATAACACTGTAAGAGTTTTTCTTAATAATATAGAGGAAGTCAATAAATTACAGCCAAAAGAACAAGCTTAACATGTTTCTCACAAAGAGTATCTAGACCTCCTCAGGAAAAAAGCCAAGTGAATCCTTTGTGTGTATTGTTTTCCAAGGAGAAAAAAGACTAAAATACAGCTTGAAATATCAAGAAGTTTTAAATAAATGGATGAACTCCTGTTTACCAAAGGAAAAACTATTCATAAAATAAATAAGTTACAGAGCAAAAATTAACAGCCCAACAATGAATTGTGGGAACAACACTGCATGGAAGTGAAACATGAGTTTCACTGGTTTTTCTACCGCAAATTTAGCTGCTGAACATGAGGATTGTTACTTGTTAAAATCAGAGATGAATGAATAATTAAAAGACAAAACCAACAATGAATAATTTATTCAATGAATTTGGCTGGGTTTTTTTTTTCAGCCTAATTATCACAACTTTCTTAAATGTATTCATTATGCAAATTAATTCAGCTAATAGTCATTTACATTCTTAAGAGATTGGATTTAATTACCCAAAGGGTATGTTGCTTATAGTATTTGTTACTGGTCAAAAAAAGTCAAACAGAATTGCTTGTATCACCTGACTGGATAAATAAATAAGTTAGTGAAACTATACAGCAGTATAATTATCATTATGTATAGCCAAATACAAGTTTGAAATACACCTTTTAAACAGTTATGCTGATGTGTCAACCCTCAGACATTTTCTTTCAAGAAACAAAAGGAATTAATTAAAAACTTGAAATTAAATATAATTCTTCAGTTCTGACTCTCCATCTACTTTCAGCAAGCTGAAAGAACTTTTCAAGGAAATGAACTTTGTATATTTGCGCTGTCACATCACTAAGAAACTGTTGCTCTTACAAGCATAACTCTCCGGTAGAGGGACCATTGGTATGACCCAGGACAGTTCTAACAGTTTAGTAACTCAAATTCCAATACACTGAAATATGATCCTTTAAAACTGTTGCCTATGACCAAGAAAACCCCCATGTCCATTACTATTATAGTGTATGAAAAGGGCAGGAAATTGAAAATGTTTAAAGACTTATCTGTTAATGGTTTGCCTTCAGAGCTACCTCTGCTTTTCATCGAAGTGCATCGCTTAAGCATTGTCAAATATGTTGCTACTCATGACTGGCAACAACTTCTTTAAGTGATGACCTTATAAATGTCTACTACACCCATTTGCTGAAATTTCAAGTTTGAGCTTTAACAGTAATGTCTCAGAAACATATTTTTTGCTCAACCATTGCCAAAAACAAGAGGCTTCTCTCTGAGTTTTACAATTCCCACGACAATTAATGCTTACCTTTGAAAAAACATCAGAACTCTATTAAAATATTAAAAAAAAAAATCTAGTGTTTTTATCTACTAGATTTTATGTTTCTTCTCTATAAGTAGAATTATTTGTTGGTAGTATTGGCACAGTTGCTCTGAGACATTTAATGTTTTTAAAGCATATAGAAACATAAACAATTTTTAAATTTTTGAAACAGCTAGTGGTAGATCCTTTTATAACTCAAAACTCATAATAGCCTGCATCCGATCTCAAAAGCTAAATAACAAGTTCATAAAAAACCCCTAGCTAATAATATTTCTACCAGATGATAAAGTGAGAAGCAAAACAAAACTGATTTCCTGTAATATAGAGCATCAAGTTTTCTTGATTTTCTGTGGTCTAGGGAATTCAGAATTAGCACTGCATGTCATTTGCAGTTAAAAGATGTGGTGAAGAAAGGCAAAGAATGCCACAGCTGAAAGCTTGAGCTCATTTGAGCTGTTAAAGTCTTATTTAAAGGCAAAACTGTTAAACTGAAGCAGAAAACATTTTACTGCTTTTCACAGTAAAAGCAGATTCTTACTTGATCTATAAAGTCTTTTTGAGTCTGGGCTAAGAATCTAGTTAGTAGGAAACTAGTCCATGTTGTTGTGGTGTAGGTCACACATAGTTTTCTAAGTGTTCTAAACTCTTCAGAAATTTTGATTCAAATTACCTATACATTTCTAGAAAAGGACCTGAAGGCGACTTATCTATCCAATATTGGCGTGTCTCATAAGTGCAGTGGCTGGTAAAACCCAGAGTATGTGACAGGAGACACAAGGATCTGTTGTTTACACCTCTGAAGAAGTTGTGTTAAGCCCATATTTCTCCTCTAATGTGAACTATTGTTTTGCTTTTGTACAATGCACATGAATTTCAAAAGTTGTATGTCACTTGTAGGGTCAATGCTCTCTTAGTCTCTGCCTGATATTAAGTATGACACACTGTTTTTAAGTTCTCTTTTAAATTGTTTTCTATTTAACTGTATAGCATGTACAAAGTCATGTACAAACTACTTATAACCAAAAAGAGGACTAAGTTTTGATCAAATAATAACATCAGAATCCCATAACAGGACCTAAGACTGACATTAAAAATTCAGTGAGCAAGGCAGATTTTACAGGCCTCTTTGCCACAGAGAGTGCAAGATGAAAGAAATTAATTTAAAGCATATTAAAGTATAAGGCTTTATGCTTTTCAGTTTTGATCTTATTTTTAAATGATGCAGAGCAATAGAGAAATCAGTAACATATGGACTTACCTGATTGACTCCTTGGCAAACAGCCCCTTGTTTTTAGATATTTTTTTATAGAAATAAATGAGGATGTCTTACAAATGTGCAGTTTACTATTTTAATACACAATATATGAGATTTATTATTTCAGTTTCCAAAAGTAGTTTGTAGAACATAAGGCAGCATTACTTATTCAAAATGTGTGCCATTACTCACAATAAATTCAATAAAAGTAATAAAATATGTAGTTTACTTTTTGCACTTCAACAGCCTTTTCTATTCTAAAAATAAAAGGCTTAAAAATTGAGAAAGAATCATTTTGACAACACCAGAGTAGTCTGAAACATTCCAGTGGGTGGGTAGTTCAGATTGTCAGCAGTTATTGTAGAAAACACATTAACTTCCAGCAACACAATAATGTTACCTTATACTTGTAAGGAGAGTTTCATCCTTAAAGATATTATAATATCCTAAAAGATATAGAGAGCTACTAAGTACATAATTTTGTTTGCTGAGAAATGGACTCAACATCTAATGGAAAACATTGTCATTTAATGAATGGGGCAGCAGATCAGAAGCCAGGAAACTTCAGTTCTGTCGTGGGTTTTGACAATGGCCTCTTACATATTTTTTAACAAATCGTAGATCTCCTGTAATTTTTCCCTGATCTTTTGCATTTCTGATCTCCTTATAAGGTTCTTATTGCAGAGACTGGATATTTTGATACTGCATACAGCAACTAGTCAAAGAGAGAGGATTCAGCTTAGTCAAGGTCCCCTGTTCCTCTCCAAAAAAAAGTGCTGTGAAAAGCATAGTAAGCTTTTTTACATTGAATTTTATGTGTGTGTGTGCGTGTTATTTTTTTTCAGAAAGTCCTACCAGTTCATGGTTTAACTAGTGTTTCTGCACATTGCTCCTTGTGTCAATAATATGGTGAAAAATATTCTAAGAGAAAGTTTCTTAGTAAAAAATGTAAACCTGATAAAGATCTAAAGCTACAAGCTCCTGTAGCTCAGGAAAAAATTATTCAATACATTACATTATCTCAGGTAAAAAAAAAAAAAAACTTTTTAATTTTATATTTCTGTATCAACAAGAAGGGCAAGATTCACCAGATCATTGAGTGCTGAGAGAAAAAAATCTCGTCAGAATATCCTGGTGAAAGAAGTCTGCTAAGAGGGTTTTTTTCACTTTTAATTGTTCAAGTATAATGTTTTTAATTGCTCAAGTATAATGTTTTTGGATGCGTTCAAGGCACTTTTAACTATGAATGCCTCCTACGTTATAAGACTTCCCAGAACACAAAGTTACTCACTGAAGCTCTTATTACCTTGTGCTCTGTGTACTGGATGATTTCTTAGCAGTTTAAGAGCTGCATTTGGCACAGGAGAGGAAATGATAAGGCACCTTTAGAGTAACACATATAATTTATATTCAATATTATTATGTATTATGATCTCTTTAGAACAATATAAAATGCCAAATAGAAAGAGTCTGAAGTGGTTGCATGATTATTCAGAAATATCTTCAGGCTTGAAATACATAGATGATGTCAATAGATGTATCTTGGCTCTGCTTTCCCCCAAAATTATGCTGTATCATAGGAAAGGCTATCTTACTTCAAATACATTGTTGTTGCCAGGGCCTGAGACACTTCATTTATTGTTTTAAATTACTAGATGAGATGGGAAATATTTTTTTTAACTGGAGAGGAAAAATAGTGAGTTTACTCCTTGCTCTTAGAAAAATACCATACATAGAAAAGACCAGATGAATACAAATCACAGTGTACACTGCATAAAGAACAATAAAATGCTACAGTTCCACCTGGATTATTATAAAAGTACTTGGAGGGGAAAAAAAACAACCAAAACAAACAAAATAAAATGAAACCAAACACAAATCCAGCAATAAATAGAAGCACATATTAAGTACAGAAGAAGTAATTGGGTAGATAAAAGACAAAAAGGATTGGAAGACTTTTATTTAGTAATTATATATTTGTTTGTGTTTGGCTTTCATAGCCATACATTTTAACTACAATACCATCTTTTGACTAAACTTAGGAATTACATTATCTTATTTCAAAATTCATACAGATATTTATATTAGATTTATATTTTATTTGATGTAATTAATTTAATCATTGTCTTCAATTAATTTATTTTCTTATGATCTGAAGGAAATATGGTATTCTTAAATTGAATTTTTATATATAAGGTGCTTGCATTATGTAGATTAGAGGAAATTTTTTTTTTCCTGGGGAGAAATGTTTAATTATTGTGTTTTAGAGATTAGTAGTAAAAGTGTCACCACTAAATTCAATTAATTTAAACAAATTTAAACAGAATTTAAAGCAATTGGGGAGACACAGAGAATTGAGACGTACAAGCTGCAGCAGTAATGCCTAAAGCTATGCCTAGGAATAAGCTTCTAGCTGGCTAAGATTAGCATTAGTAGGTTAAACAGTACATGTGACACTGGCATACATTTCTGATCATGAAGAAGCAAATGACACCTTCTTCACACAAGTAGAAGAAACCTCACATTTACAGGCCTGGTTCCCTGTAGGGGACTGCAACCACCCCAATATCTGCAGGTGGGACAACACAGCAGGGCACAGATATGCAGGAGGTTTCACAAGTGATAGAGGAGTCAACAAGAAGAAGTCGTCTTCTGGACCTCCTACTTATATAAATATAGTAAAACATTGTGATGGTTTTCATTATATTCACTTTCCCACTTTCCCCTGCTGATCCATTAAGCCAAAAATTTGTATTTCATGAGCAACACTTAACACCTGCACAGCACCTGCAAAATGTTGTTATGGATATAAATAGAAAAAAATTCCCAGGTACAGAGGTTTTTTTCTGTAGTAAATAACTTAAAAGTCATTTTCACCTTGTGTCGGGGTCTGCTTGCTTGAAATGACCCCGAAATCATAAAAGTCCTTGTTCCCCTAGCCCGGCAGCCAAAGAAGGGGTCTGGAATGCGTGAAGTTGAGTTTTCAAGGTTGTTTATTCTTTCTTAGCTATAAAATTCTCTCTCTGACCTGCCGAGGTCTGCCGAGTACAGAAGCCATAGCAGTCTCTCTCGAGCCTTGGGCGGCTCCCACATTATATACTCAAAATTACATGTTACATGTTTACAGATTTGTGCCAATGGCCACCACCTATGTTAGACAGTGAATCTCCACCTTAAACCAATAGAAAAGTGTCACCATGACAGCAGGACATGGAGGACAAGATGAAGGAGAAAAAGGCTAGGACATACCCAGATTCCTCCATCTTGCACCCCGGAATTGCATTCTAAAAACCCCAAAATTCTACTTTTCCACCCTGTGTCAATTACCCTATTACACTACTCAAACCCTTTTGGCTTGTAATTTCTCATATAGAGTTGGCAGCCTCTCCCATGGGCTAAAATTGAAGCCACAAGTGTTTTTGACTTCTTGCCAAGGTCCCCAAGCCCCCTGCCAGGGTCTCGAGACAGCCAGGGCAGCCAGAGGGATGTCCTGGACTCCAACTTGTCAGTAATAGTTATTGTGTTTTTAAAGACAGACACTCTTTTTTGTTCACATCAGACCTGAATTTTACACATAAATTTTTAACGATTGGGCTCATGGATTGTAGATGTCCCATCTTCTAATAACTTTTGAAAAAACATGTAAAAAGGAATAAGTTATATTCATTTACTAAAACAAACATTTATGAACAAAGACATATGAATTAACTAATATCTTAAAATTGGACCCTGAACAAATAAATGTCTGGTTAGTTAAGCAATATACACAAGCTTGTCCAGGGTATGTTTTAGTACTTCATTAGTGCTCTGATTACTCTTCCTACTCACTTTGGCAGCACTCTTTCTCATTTATTTTTTATAGTGCAGTAGCTTCCTCATCTCTCATACACTCCTCTTTAAACTGTCAGCTATAGCTATGACAGACAGTTTAGTCTAGTGAATAGGACACGGGAATGTGCCTAAAACTCCTTGACTGGTGTTTTGGCAGCTAAATAGAGGTTTATGGGTTTATGTGCAAAAGGGAGTGAAGGAATATATTCCCAATGTACTTTCCACAAGTTGATCAAGTTGAGTTCACAGTGATTGCTAAACTTTTTTTTATTGCAGCTAATTAGCTGGGATACCCCATGGGTAACCCATGTGGCAGCTTGAACTACAATCAAAGTAATATAACAGGTATTACACAATCAATAATAAGGTATACCAAAAGGGATCTAAGATGGTTAAGTGTTGGACAATGATGTCCGTGTGGTAGTCTGTATATACTGTTAAAGAGAAAAACTTTGACAGACATCCCCGTGACCTCCGCTAAAAGGATGTGGTTTATATTTATTAGAAGTGGCAAACATGAATGGGGCATTAGGGGGAAGCTTGAATATTTTAAATTTCCTATTGACATTAGAAAGTTACTAATGCCTTAGAAAATATTTTTGTTTATAAAAAATCTGTGACTGGAGAGTGCAAATTTGATACTTACTCCTTTAAATTTCCATATAAGCCATTGAAAATTCCTTCAGGAAATCAAAACTACTGGTAAAGGAGAGATAGAAAGGACCTTATCCTGACTGTAGTAAAGGACACCCCACTATGCATATCTGTGAGCACTCATCCCACTGGTCACAGAGAGAAAACCTTGTAAAGCTCCTGTAATGTCAGCTGAAGTTTCTGCAACTACCTGCACATTTACTGCAGGCAAAACATTGTGTGGGGGCTTTGTAATTTGTTTTAGGTAAAATCAGATACATTGAATCAGGCCACAAATTGAACTTTTTGAGCTACCTCAGATTGAGTATCATTCAAACCACTCCCACACAAGTTTTAACCACTTCATCAATTCCCCTTGCAGCTATCAGTCACTTAACCAGGCTTGCCAGAAAGCAAGGGATCTTTGATCCTTGGAGTTATAGTTTTTGCTTTCCTTTGCTTCTTTCCTTAAGGTTGAACATGAGGAAATTACTTCTTTGGTACTGAAGCTTACTCACATAACTTAATGTTGACATCCAGTGAACAGTTGACAATACCACTTAATACCAGCTAACATCTTTAGAAATTCTGGGCTGGATTGAAATGGAATTACTACATGATACTAGTTCTATTTGAATAAGTTAATACAGATATATGATGTTGGAGCTATCCAGAACTGAGGCAGACAGGCAGCCTGTGAGATTTCATTTCAAAAAGCCAACACAAATTGACAGCAGTGCTCCTGATTATATACTGCTTTCTGAAGGACACCTGACCCAGGCATTCTTCATCCATGTCATGTACAAAATAACCATAGTTGGACTGACTGGCTAATACAGTACTAGGAAAAGGTTAGAGACATATTTCAGGGAGTATTAGAGAACTCCGAAGTTATTTGTATCAAAAGCAATTGTGTTATCTTTAACAGTGATATTCCTTTCCCTATGGACAACTGTGATTTCTTTCCCTGACCATTTTCTTTCCATTGTGAAGTTAATGTCCTTTGTTTGGAACAGCCAACTTGAGAAGGCTATTGAATACAGAATAGAGATACTAAACATTATTCTTATAAATTGCATTAAAGTGCATGCATCTGTCTCTTTTATAAAACTACTGCCTGCACAGAATAGCTGTACTGAACTAGTAGATGGCTGGTGAGATATGGTGAGAATGAACAAGAGAGGAATATTTAAACCAGGTATAGACATTAGAAGATATCAGTGAATTGCACAGTGGATTTCAGTTTTTGGTCATGTGCCATGAATAATTTTGGCAAAATAAATCACATCAATTTACTTAACTTTTTTACTGAGTGAAACTATCAGTATGAAAAGAACTAATTTAAAATAATTTCCATAAATTTAATAGAAGACCAATGTAGCTCTTCTGTAAGGACAAAAACTGAAGTGCTATCTTGTTCTGTAAAAAGCACAAGGTCTCAGGGATTAAAAAGCTGCACTGACCATTATTTCAAGAAAATAATGGAATTCTTTTATTTCTCTTAAAAAATTATATAGCAATATCGATGCTATTTCACATAGTTGTGTTCTAAAATATTCCTACTTACACTAGGTTTAGGATGTGGTGATGTCAACCACCAGAAGTGCTACCATTGTCATCATTAAAGATAGCTTCCACATTGCATTTGCAGATCTAAACACATTAACAGATATAATTCTTTTCAGGATACAGAAAAACAAATATGTAAAATAAGGATAAATTTGTAAACATTTCTATTCCCAACTCTGATAATCTTTCCTATACTTGTGTTCATATGCTTTCAAAACATTTAACTGTTTGCAAACTTGATCATGACTACACAAAAAACATTAATAAATCTGTCTCCTATCTTAAAACATTATATCAAACTAATAATTTCTACTGAAAACATCAAATTTTGTCAGAGCGCTGATGTTCAAAATGACCTTATTATCATTGTGCCACTATCACAAAAGGAATTTCCTGAGATCAGAAGAAATATTTTTTTCTGTACAATGTAAAATTTGCCTGTTACCCTATATTTAAGATAGACTCTTTCATCTGGAGGTTGGTTCACATATTTTATTTATTTGACCTCTTCCACTTGCATTTTTTGTGTTAAAAATAAGTCACAAAGTAATGGGCTTGGGCATTTCAGACTCTTTAAGTGGTATGCCTGGTTTTCAAACTGTATCTTACAGAAAACAAAACAAAGTGCAAGAAAGTATTTTTTGTCTTATTTCATCAGAGAAAATAATGTTGTGGTCACTAAGTTTGCCTTATTGAACAGGGACATTCCTCGTTCACTAGGTTGGTAAGTGTGTATAGTAGAAAAGTCGCTAGTCTTATGGGTAACGCTTGTGACCGGGGTGGGGGGAGGTAGGATCACTTGGGCTGTATGGTACCTGAAACAAGAATGTGCCTGGAGGGTAAACTGTCCGAAAATCATCAGTTTTGGAGATAATGTTTGGGGTTTTGGTGGCGTGCCATAGCGTATGATGTGGGGTGTCCTACATTTCAGTATATGCCTGATGGGGCAAAGAGTGCGATGCATTTTGTACATACCCTAAGAAGCATAAGAAAAACATGCGGGGGTGGGGGGGAAAGGTGAGGGTAGTGGGGGGGCGAATATAGGTGTTTCTATAGTTAATAGTTTATAACAGCAGTTTTTCAGGCTGCGGTTCTCGGATAGAGGCCGAGTAGGAACATATGATAGAATTCATTTTATTTTTGGGACTGTGTTTCGTTTTAGGGGGGTTAGCAGTGGCCTCCAACCCTTCTCCCTATTATGGGGTGATAGGGTTGGTTGTGGCTGCTGTTGCTGGGTGTGGTTGGTTGGTAAGTTTGGGGGTGTCCTTTGTGTCTTTGGTATTGGTGATGGTTTATTTGGGGGGGGATGTTGGTAGTGTTTGTTTACTCGGTGTCATTGGCGGCGGATCCATATCCTGAGGCTTGAGCAGATTGGGGGGTTGTTGGTTTTGGGTTTGGGATGGGTCTGGTTGGTATGGTGGGGCTTGTTGCTAGCGGTGTGTTTGGGTTATTGGCGAATGGGGGTACGGTGAGTGGTGTGGGGCTGTTGTCGGTTCGATTGGATCTTAGTGGGGTGGCTGTTCTTTATTCGGAGGGGGCTGGATTGCTTATGGTTGGGGGGTGGGGGTTATTGTTGACTTTGTTTGTGGTGTTGGAACTTGTGCGGGGTTATCTCGGGGGGCGATTCGGGCTGTTTAGGGGGGTCAGAATGTAGTTTAATTGAAAGCACCAGCTTTGGGAGTTGGTGATGGATGTTTGAATCCTTCCTTTCTGATTTGATGGGGAACTCTAAGAAGAGGTGTAGTCTTCAATCTTTGGTTTACAAGACCAATGTTTTTATAAACTATTAGAGTTGGTTATAGTTTTAACATTTTGTTTTCTAGTGCGGCTGCAAGGGGGAATAGGACTAGAATGATCATGAAATAGGAGGCTGAGGCTAGTTGGCCGATGATGATGAATGGGTGTTCTACTGGTTGGCTGCCGACTCAGGTTAGGACTAGAACGTTGGCGACTAAGGTTCAAAATAGGACTTGTGAAATAGGGCGGAAGGTTATTGATCGTAGTTTGGATGTGTGCAGTAGTGGTAGGAGAAATAGGACTAGAATTGAGGCAGCCAGGGCTAAAACTCCTCCCAGTTTGTTTGGAATAGAGCATAAGATAGCGTAGGCAAATAGGAAGTATCATTCGGGTTTAATGTGGGGGGGTGTGGTTAGTGGATTGGCGGGCGTGAAGTTTTCTGGATCTCCTAGTGTGTTGGGGGAAAATAGGGCTAGGGAAACTAGTAGGAGCAGTATTAGTGCAAATCCTAGGATGTCTTTTGTAGTATAATATGGGTGGAATGGGCTTTTGTGGCAGTCTGGTGGGATACCTAGTGGGTTGTCTGAGCCTGTTTCATGTAGGAATGTTAGGTGGACTAGGGTGAGGCCTGCGATGACAAAAGGTAGGAGGAAGTGAAGGGCAAAGAATTGGGTGAGGGTTGGGTTGTCTACTGAGAATCCCCCTCAGAGCCATTCTACTAGTGTTTGGCCGATGTAGGGAATTGCAGAGAAGAGGTTCTTCTTTTTGAAGAATTTAAAACCAGACTAAAATATTATTAATTTACTAAAAAATATTTATTTCAGACAGGTTTTTCAGCAATAGCTAAAATACAGTAAAACCAAAGTGAGAAATGTCTCACTCATATTGTAGTCACAGTATGATTCCATCAAAATTCAGAAGTTACATACACTGAGCATGTATATCCATGTCTGATCTATTTGCACACTCCATTCTCAGTCTATGCCAGTTAAATATTTAGTATTTAATTTTATTAAAATCTGTTTTTTACATCAAATACATCCTGTTACATATGCCTCTTTCCTCCTTCCTTCCTTCCTTGCCTCCACTGCCCCCAAAAACCTAAAGAAACAAAATAAACTTGAACCCTGCTAAGATTACCTTCTGCAACTTGATTAAATAAGCATTTACTTGTTGATACAACTGACTGGTTGACGATTGACACTCTAAGTCTCCTCTGCTAACAGTTTGTTATCATAAGCATTGTAACCAATTAGTGTCAAGCCTTGTTTGCCCAAGATTAATTTTCCAATATCTGAAGTTCAGACTCAGTTTTTTCCTGAAATTAATAAGAATACTTGGAGTACTTTAACTAAGTATATAGCTTTGAAGCTAAAACCTCTGGCAAGTAAATAATGTTTGTGGGCTTTGGTTTTTTTTTCTGAATTAAGTAAACTTTGGGGTTTTTTTCTGATTTAAGAAAAAGCTTAGTTTGTATGAGCTAAAAGTTTGAAAAAGTAATTCAATGTTATATAGATATCAACTTATTTGCTAGAAGAGTTTTTCAAATATTTTAATAATTTTGAATTTAAAAGATCGAAATATGGTCAGCAGATCACAAATGGAAAGAAACTTATGAAAGTCAATATCAGTTATGTGCATCCTCATTATTCTAACTACATTGAAATAGGTAATTTTTTAATTAGTTCCAGATGAGCAGTTTGACTCATTATTAGACATTACCAATGAATGTTCAGTTCTTAAGGGTACAAAAATCTTTATATTGCAACAACTATGATTTTTAAGAACAAAAGGTTGATTCTTTTTTTGGTTACTTGATTCATTGAAAATATTAATACACTAAAGCCAACAAATTCAGTTTCACACGAAAAAAAAAGTAAATTTGGTGTTTAGTAAAACTGCAACTGGAAATTTTTTGAGCTGTTTCATCCATTCAAAGAGAATTTAGAACAGACTAGTTGAATAAAATTCAACTTTTTTTATGTGATGTAAAAGACAGGCATCTGAATCTTGTTTTCTATTATGCCTGATAAAAGAAAACTAATGCACCAGATAAGAAAAGAAAATTAATGCATATTACAGGACAAGGATGCATTTAACAGTTTGTGACTAATTGGCTATTTGGAATCTGGAGAAGAGGGTCTTGTTAAATAGTAAGATAGGTAAGTCGAATGTGTGTGCGTACATACATATAATATGTATTTATTTATATATATATGTGTGTGTTTGTGTATGTGCTAATAATTCATATGCATACAAAATAAATTGCAGGATTTGGTTGCAATACAAAGAAAATAAAATGCATTATTATACACACCCATACACATATATCACCCTCCTCCCTTGAAATGCAAATTTGCTTTTGGCCAGATGCATATTTTAATTGTTGTCTAAAGTTTGATCAGTCAGTAAAGTATCATGCCTAAAGCTGTTACATATTGTAATACCCATGACTATTATTTTAACTTTATTATTTTTATTGTTATTATTATGAGATTAACAAAATATTTTATAATATGGCACATTATGTATTTATAGCAATGGAATATCTTTTCATTTTGGACAATTTTTTGTGATTTCATATGAATAGTTCAGGTCTGGCCTCAGCCAATCTTAGTCAACAGTGGAACGGTGAAGAATTTCTATATGTAACAGGAGAGACATCTTTTCTTCTTTGATGTGAAATACGAGCTGGGGAATAAGAATGGTTGAGGATCAAGGTGGATGCCTATGTGTGACTGCAGGTTTCTCACACTGAGCACCACCCTGAGCCTTTCTCACTGCGGCACCGGAACTACATCAAGAGAAAAGCCTGGTGTGCACCTGCCCTACTGAGTATGTTTAATATTGCCACACCTCAGGCTTTTGTCCCTTTCTTCCAGAAAAAAAAAAGAGATATGTAGGAGACAGATAAGCAGTGGATCAAAAGGAAATGTGTGAGGTTTAGCCATCAGGAGTTTTTTCTGTATGTTCAGATATGTATTTTTGTGCTTACAGTGATGTGATCAAAATATTTTTAAAATTCAGTGAAGTATATTTCAAGTGTAACCTATGTGACAGTATCTAGCGGTAGTTACCAGATCAACTGAATGGATAGATAAACTTCTGAAACATTTCAGCCACTCTACATACAGAGACATTATCAAATACTCTGATAAGAAAAATAAAATTATTAAGATAATTATAAAATTATCTGCCTACTGTTTAGGCATCATGTCAGCATCTATTCTCCATATAAAATATCTAATCTAAGAAATCAAGCACCATTACTATGTTCCAAAATTATTTTAGAAATATTTTCACATCTTGCATGCTAAACTCGGTTTAATTTTCCCTGCTTAATATGTCTTAAATTGGCACTTAATTAACCAATTCTGTGGTAAAAACCTGAATAGAAAATAAATGAAATACTGTAGTCTTCTAAAGACAAGCAAGAAATTATTTCCACAACTTCTGAGAGTGGTTAATTCCCACATCCCTGTTAACATCATGTGGCATTAACATTTCATGGGTTTAACTTTCTGACAAATATTTTGAAGCAGATAATTTGTATCAGCAACAAGCAGAAGTGCAAGTAAGGGAGAAAAATGAAAAAAAAAACATATAACACTCATCTCTTAAAATGTTGAATGGTTTTAGGCTTTTTTTGAGGAGTGTGAATTTTAGGACTTCACTCAGTAATGACACTGATGCAGATCTCAGTTGGAAACTTCATTGTTGTGATAAATTGATAGCCATAATCTACTTCAGGGAGGCATATAATTTAAAATGGAAAAGTCATAGATTGAGGCCAATTAGTACCATGGTAAATGATGAGCAATTTCAATATCAAATGTCATTCGGGGTCTTGATATGTCGTACCCTTTCTTTTGTCTTCTTCCCTATCTTTCACTACAGGACACGAGAAAACATGATGCGTGTGCTGCTATTGTGAAGGTAAAAAAGGCAAATTTATTTTTCTAACTCTAGCATTCATAGTTTTCCAAAGGTGACAGTGGATTGGAGGGTGAAAGTGCCACCTCTCCAATGACACTAGACAAACTACCAGTCCATCAAATTTCTCCGCCTCTGTGAAGGAATGCAAAACAATAAGTTATTTACAGAAAGTGTGTGAGAAAGTTTGCTACAAGAATGTAAACTCAGAAGGCTTTAGAAAATCTTAAAAGATAAGGGCAACACCTATCCTCCCAAACCTGTCCACATTTCAGTCTTTCAGTATACAAAATATCAAAATCTGGCTTTATTTGCATTTTTTTTAACATTCACATATCTCTAAATCTGTTACAAATTTTCTTGTGTTTAAATGTATTAGAACTTCAAGATATACCTTTGAAAATATCCCATTTGACAGCATAATTGGAGAATTTAAGCCCAAATTTTTCCTTTAGATCATTTATCTCTAATAACTGTAAATTAGATGGGGAGAGGTCTTGAAAAGAATCAAGAGCTGCATGAAATTACACAAACCATAAACCATAATATTTTAGGGGAGTTTTATCTCAACCAAATATAGTTTATATCATGTATTCTGTTTGTCTTGGACTCTTTGACCTGGTATTTCATGTAAATCAATCAAGTGATTGCAAATTTAAAATGGAAATTCTGCATCACACTCTGAGCATCCTAAGTCTCATTGCTCTCCTCCACTTTCAAAAGGAGACCTTGCAGTGTGTGACCTGACTGATTGTCAGGTCATATAATCAGGAAAATGCTGAGTCTTCATTAATATTTCCTCCAAAGATGATTTTGTGAAGAGTGCCATCTAACACCAATATTTTAAAATTCTTTTCTTTTTACCTCTCAAAAGCATTTATGACTGCCACTTGCCTCTGAAAACTTCCTACTGCATGTGTCCAAAATCAATATTTCTCAGGTCATTTGGTCGTATAGACAGTCCTAATCAGATAAACCTATTAACTGTCATGGCATGCAGGGTTAGTTTGATCATAGAAGATCAATTATTCTCTATACAATATTTTGTTTCCAAAGTAAGTGTTTATAGGAGTAGCATGGGTTCCCTGGAAATCAAATGTAAAAGTGAAAACCCTTAGGCCTTCTCTCCCAAAATTCTTTGAATATTCTAAGAGCTTATTGACAATATGGTGTACATAAGCTACTCTTACACTGTTTGTTATTTTAGAGGTCTGTTACGTTTCTCATCCTGCTTATTTCTTCCTCCAAAACATACCTGGTTTTCACCTCCAGATACTAACTTCTACATTCATTAAGTTATTTCTCTTCAAGTTCAGTTGGTTTTGTGTGGTTTAGGATGTTGCTGGTTTGGTTGGGTTTTTTTTTTTTTTTTTTTTTTTGCTTTCCCTTTACTAAAATGATGAAGTTTGTAAAGAGACTCATTTAAAGTTGAAAACAATTATTTTCCTATAGGTCACACTCTCATCAGGAAGTAAGAAATTATTCAGTAAAATGATCTGGACTAGGCAGAAAGAGCTGATGTTTCAGTGCCCTTCATTTGCTAATACAAAATAACTTCTACAAACACCTACTGATATATAAATAAAATGTACCATTGCAACAATTAGAATCAAATAGTGGATGTTTTAAACACTTACTAATAATTTCAATATCTGGATAATGTTAACAAACACTTTATCATATTCTACCATAATATCCTAATTGGTCTAACACTTATTTTATTTTCCAGCAGTGAATGATGAAACATCGCAGAAGCAGATGTTAAACCATGTAAGTTGGCTGCAAGAAAATCTTGCATTTTCATGTGTGTTTTTGTGTTTCTAGTGATGTAGCAATACTTTTAAATTTATAGTCTCCATTTCAAATGAACAGCATCCACTAACAACAACAAAAAGCCATTTGTTACTTTTGCCTACATATTGGAACCTATTCACTGACGTTTGGTTAATATGCCCTGTGTCCATTGGACATTCTTAAAATCACAAGATGTCAAAAAGGAATGTTTATAAACTAATTTGCATTACTTATGATTTGTGCCTGTGCAAGAGGGAACACATCCATATTTAGTCTAGGGGGGGTAGAAGGGGAGAAACTGGAGGTAGGCGTTATTATTGGCTCAATTCCACACATACCAAATGTGAATACTTATGTTCTTCCCACAAAGCATTAATTTCTTCCCATACTGTAGACTTTATTCTTTTACCAGGTTCCAGATAGCAGACAGCTCTTGTTTTTCACTTATGTTTTCCTTTTAACAACAGTCATTAATTTACTGATATGCTGTCTATCAGAACCACATCATCTTGATTAGAGCTGTTATCCTAATCAAAAGGCTGATAATTAAGACTATCCATCTGTAGAGTTCCAAGTGCTAAGATGAGCTGAAGATCCTAATTAAGATTATTTAGGTGTTACTTAAATGCCATCATTTGATTCAGCTAATCATACCAGCAGGTACATTAGATTTGCATTAATGTTCTGCTGAAGCCAGCAGCTCTTTAAACAGATCAAAAATGTAGATTACAGGCACCATTTTCAAACATCTTTATATCAATATAACACTGAGACAATGCATTAAAGTAAATGGAATATTGGAAGAAGGAGGCAATTTCAGTGTTTCTCAGTCTGCTTTATGATAATCAGTAGAGTATTTAAAATAAGTAATTTATGTACTGAGTTTGTGTGTCATAGCAGCTCCAAGGTTAACTTTTGGCTTGTGCTTTGAATATATACTATATAGATGACTTTCAATTTAATGTGTATTTTTCTAGCCTAAATGAAATGGTACAGTGTGGGGGAGTTCAATAGTTCCTGCTGATAAATTATTAGAGAGGTAGTTTGCAAATAAGTTGTTGGAGAAGTCATACTTACCTAATAAGGAATTTATATGAAGCAGGAATTCTCAGTCATTTCATGTTTAAAAGGGAGCTGTGTTAAAATGTTTTTTTTTTTCTCCTTCATCAAAAAGTTAAATCTATATTCATCAGAATTTTGGTACATTGTGATTTCATAATAACAACAATTAAGTTTCTATTTCAAGTTGAACCTGTAGATAAATCAGTTTCTAGGAAAGAGATCAATCAGTACTACTGTTAGTAATGTGAAGCCAGTACAAGCCAAGATCTTCATGCAGGCATGTTCTTTTTCTGCCTGAAGATATGAGAGACAAGTAACATACCCCTAGACTACAGCCTGTAAATATGTTTTATGAGAGATCTTACCTCAAAAAGCAAGCTACTCGTTCATACATATAATAAGTTGGACACAAAAGAGGCCATGAGTGCACTTCAGAGAGAGGTCAGCCCCTTAAAAGGAGGTCACCATAACAGCCTTAAATATAAATAAGCAAATAAATCTATTCAAATACATGTTTTATCTAAAACTCTGTTCACCTATAGTAGGGTAAAAGAAGAGGACTTCTTTCTTCTTTTTATTAACTATCTAATGAAGATGAAGCTGGGCCCTGCTGAAGGTACATTCTGCTTGGAGGAAAGGCAATAGACACAAAGAGACTTTAATGAGACACCACAAAAGCATTCACTCTGAATATTATCAAACATTTCACCCTTGACTGTATGCAGAATTTGACTTAACAAGATCCTCATCTGAGCTGGAGCCTCTTTCAGCAGAAGTTCACTAATTCATTCCATCAGACACAGCTCTTTTAAGAGATGGTTTAATCTCTGTAGGTGAATCATTTGGTATAGGAAGTGTCTAGGCTTAGAGGTCTTCTAGATCTCTGATGTGAAAAGAATCACATCCTTTTAGTCTGATTCTGTTTTTCAGAGTCATATTACTCTCCCAGGATTTGTTCTGGGGGATAAAAAATTCCTATACACATGAAGTACTCTCCAGTCAAACCAAGTACTTAAGCATGGAGATAGCACAATCACTTTACTGAATTTTCTGTAAAGGAGCATTTGCCTGTAGATAAATTGGACTTAACTACCTAGTTCCAAAAAGAGCTTGAGATTCCAGAGCTGTTTAAGAATAATATGTTATCAGTAGTGTAAAATACTGGCCAAATCACAGAATACAAACATAGATTTTGGGTATAAAAGCTATCCCAAAACTATAGTTTCTGGGATATATGCTTATCATTAATCTACAAAAGTGAACATTCAGTTTATGAGTTTAATGTTTTTAAGGTTCCTTCAGGAAAACTGGATGCAACAATAATGTCAAGTAGAGAGGAAGAAAGAAGAATATGAGTGTGTTATCTAAGAAGGGAGGGTTAAGTTAATTTGGGACTCTTAACTGTATGATTTCTTGCTTTGAAATGTTAACTATGCCTGTAACTCTGAAACTCTACCCTATATTTTTTACTATTTTTGATGGTTTTGCAAAGAACTTTGCTTGCAAGCTTCTGATGCTACTCTTAATTTTATGTAAACAGATTCTATTATCTAAAATATGCCCAGCCCCAATTGGAGATGGATGGAAATTTTCCAAGAAATTATAGCAATTACACCAAAAGAACAATGATATTACAATGTATTTTAGTGGTTACATTTAAGATGTGAATCATCTTTTAAAAAATCCCTTTTCTTATATTCTGTTTTATTTGCATATAAACAGACATATTCACACTGAATTTGCATAGAAATAGATGCATTCAAAACATCTTTACAGCAATCATGAAATCACAGAAGTTACAGATGTAACAGTGTTATTAGTTCTGATTATTTAAACTGGGCATCTATTTTTCTGAGTGATTTTTGGGACAGTTACTGATTTTACACACCATTTTGCACCTGCAGATTCAGGCAATGGATTTAAATATTTAATTTAGATTCTGCACACACAGCAGGCAGTAATGCCCAAGTTTTCCAGACTACACTCAGGTTAGGAGAGAATTTCTAGAGCATTCAACATAAATGATCTATGCATTTAATTTTAGAGTCTCTGAATATTGGGAACAATTGGCAATCAACACTGATGAAAAGTATCCCTTACAGTTTAAAATCTTGCCTTGTGCTCAAGAAGACACATTCCATATCAGAAGCTTAAAGCTTTTGCTTTAAATATTCCAGCAGTAATATCAGAAACACCACACTACAGTTTGTTAAAAAGTTGCTCAGGCTGAGAGCTAAGACAATTATGCCTTGCATACCAATGTCTCACAGCATACAACTATTTTCTAAATTGTTTAAGTTTAGAAGTTTTAATAATGTATTTATTTAAAAATTATCCCACTGGTTGTTATTTCCTTATAAAAGATCTCTATAGAGAAATGGGTAACATGAGGGTTATCTTCAGATAAAAGAGTTATACATATTGAATCACCAGGTCTATAACATTACAACTTGCCTTTCTAGTATTATTTTCATGGGAGAATAGCAGATAGATTTATTATTTTTTGCCATACCTGTATTGAAAACAGCATGCCTGTTACTAGCTACCTGAACATGTTACTCAGCCCTCTTTTCAACTAAAACTGCAATAAATTCTGGGATGAGCAAAGACAATATGAAGGAAAATATATTTTTATTCCATAACTTCTTAGTAATATCTTTGCCGGTTAACAAGTTTTGTAAAGTGATGGAGGAATTTCTCTCTAAACAAAGTCATGATTTTGCTCAAGGTCAAGGAAGAGCAATCTTTCAAATTTTTCCTTTACGTTTACTATAAATTCTCACTTTTCTGAAGGGACAGTGCTCTCCTACAGAAATGATGAACTGTAAAGTGTTTTATTTGTGCTCCAAGGAAACAGAATTCTCTCAAACTATTTGACCTAACAACTGAGCTTTCTTTAATCAGTGAGACCTAACCAGATACTTTTATTGACTGGTGCTAAAGAACCTTCTAAAAATATAATGTCTATTGACTGTATCTGGGTACTTCCTAACAAATGCCTAAAACACTTTTAATGTTATATTTGAACATTGTGGTTTTAAGCAATATTTCCTGTTCTGATATTTTATTCATGCTGTTAATGCTAAGTTGATTAGCTGTCACTATAATTTCTTTTTGGAACATATTTCTTTAATTACCATTTCATCTTTCTGCAGTTTTTATCAGTCTGAAGCCATAAACCTGTTATTGTTTTTACTACACTGGTATGATAATGGAAATCAGATAAATTGTCTGCAAAAGTACATATTCAGTGGAAAACTAGAGCAGGTGGACCTTCAATCACACATTTCAGAAATGCATGTGTGTAAGACTTAAGAAAAAGGGCTCTTGAAACTGATGGAAGTACATATAAATAAGAATGCAAGAAATGTTCCTGATGTGGGACCATATATTTAGTCCTTCTTTTAGAAGTGTTAGTAGGATATGTAATTTAAAACTAGAATACTAGTCTGGCTACATCAGTCTATTTCCTTTGTAAATTCTATTATCTACAATCATTAAATTAAGGATGTTATAAGGTAAATTCCTATGCATTCGCTTTAGCATCTGTCTCTGGACTTGTTATCTGTGAATTTGTCTAAACCACTTTAAAACCTGATATAATTTTCACCCACAAATTACTGTAGCAGTAAATTCCAGAACTGTATTGCCTCGTGTTTTAAGTACTTTTAAAATGTTTATCTTGTGCTAGCTTCAGTGACAGCCCCCAGTGCTTATTAGCATGGGATTTGGCAAAGAACTATTCTGTATCAGCTTATCCACTAATTTCCTGGTCTTTGAAAATCTTACTAATTAGCCTTCTCCTTCTCAAATTAGTGAATTAGCCTTTTCAAATTCTCCTTAAAATGTAGGTGTTCTGTTCCCTTATATGCTTGTTGCCCTTCTCTGTAACTTGTCTAACTCCATCGAGTCTTTCTTGATGGACAAGAACAACTTTTAGTAAATGCTGATATAAACATTAACATATTTTAGAAAAATATTAACATTTCCAAATAATATAAAATTCATTCCTCAGGATTCATAGTTTTTTCAATCAAACAATGAAATGCCAGTTTATTGGGATGAGGGGCTGATGACCACCTGCAAGCTGAAGGGAGCTAGTCCTTCCTACTAATTACATACTCTTCCAAGAAAACTAAACTGGGCCTGAGGGTTCAGATCTAGAAGGGACTTGCTGAATTCAATAGGCAGAGAAGCACGGCTGCAGCAGCTCCATGCCCCTGGGCTGAAACAGGAGTGAGGCTGAGAAGGTGTTCCTCATAAGCACAGCACAAACATTTGGACATGGCCAGACAAGTGCCCTTAGATGCCACCTCTCTTCATCACTTCATTCTCCTAGCTCCTAATCTCTTTATTTGACCACACCTGCTCTCCAAACCCACCTTGATACAGTTATTACCCCATGTTTTGTTCATCTGTTAAACATTCCCAAATAAGCATTACCACTCCAAAATATTCTTTACTGTGCATCCAATAATGTGTCTCATCCCTGTGTAGGCAGTAACATCCCTCCATCCAGAAAGCTGCTGCAGATGATGGTGGCTCAGCCCATGGGCTTGGAGGGTCCCCAGAGACAGCTCCAGGAGGGAAGATATTCTGTCTCTGGTTGGATTACTGGATTGCCTCCATCTGCTCTGATACCTCTCTACTTCTTTATGTGTCTGGAGAAGCGTTTGGTAAGCTGATGGCTCTCCTGTGTGAATGGAGAAGTCTTTAATGGCTCCCCTGTGGTGGGCATGGAATAGCTAGGGAAGGCTACTGGTTTGATCCCTACCTGCCTTTTTTTCCTTGGTGCTCCCTTATCTGTTGAGGCCAGCGTTTTATTAAAACAGCCTAGCAAGAACCTTAAAGATTTTCTTATATCACAAAAATGTAAGATATTTGATGCCAAAATCTCTTTAGGAATCTCAGAGCCACTCACCACTTGTAATGCTTGTAAATACTGGAGACAGCACACCTCAAATTTCATGAACCTTGCTCTGTGATATTTCTGAATGTTATTGAAAAACCTTTGTAACTGAAAAAAAGAGTACTTTTATCATCCTATTTGTTCATAAATATTTTTCAATTAAGTTATAATCAGAGCCAAACTTTCTTATGCACCTGAACAGCACAACTTGCTACTTCCAGCTACAATCCAGATAAATTTTCTAAATCAGATCTAAAGCGTGTCAAATATTGCTGACAGTTCATCATGTCCTATGCAAGTTAATTCAAACACAAAGGGAAAAGTGCCATAAATACAAGAATATAGTTGGTTTTCATTTTATATTTTAAAATTATTAATATTATATTTGCCTTATTTTTGCATGCTTACTAGCATAAGGAAAATACATTAAAGACACCTTAGATGTCAGTTTTCCTATTATTCTTTTTTTTTGTGCAAATATTCATGGTGTATTTTATTTGTAGAATGTGGAAAATCTGTTGCAATCTCCACCAAGAAGATACTGCTAGTCCTTGATTACCTATATCTCAAAAGGATGGCAAAAAATATAATCAAACTAACTAAAAAAACCAACCAAACCTCAAACAAAAATGAACCTTATAAATTTTGAAACAGTCTTGGCTTAGAGCAATGAGGACATATGAACTGAACAATGACATAGTACCCTGATATTTTGCAGTATTTCTGATTTGCTTTTTTCCTCCTCATCACTTTGTTCTTCATCAGATTGAAATGAAGATGAACCTTAATATTTCAGTTCCTTAAACAGTTTATCCTATCATTTTTCAAAGAAATACTTTTGTCCCCGTGTTTATCACTGAGCTATCATTTAGCAGAATCTGTTTTACTGACACTTTTAGAATTTCAGACTTCACAGGCTTCTCCAACATGGTACTACAATTACAAAACCCATTAGAGAGGATATAATTGCTGTTAGTGCACAATGTTTGTAATATATATTAGGCATCAGATTACCAAAAGGCATACATATTTAATGAACTAACTCTGAATACAAGGTTACTAATGATTAATAGCCTGAAAGGACACAAAAAGCAACATGCATTTTCCCCAAGCCATTATATGCTGCTAAACACATCTCAGCAATTATGGGTGAGGAAGTAATCTGATGGGGCAGTGAAAGTCAAAGGAGAGAAACAAAGTGTTCCATGAAATTATATCTCAACAAAGATATTCTGTGCAGTATAATTTCAAAACTAGATTACCATGAAACTTTATGAATCACAATGTAATGCTTTTAGTTAAACTAAAGATAATGGTCTGCATGATCTTAAAGACTTTTTTTTTCACAGGCTTCCTGCAGAGTTTTAAGTGCAGAGCAGAAAAAACAGATTGGGTGCTCAGTGTGGAATACCCAAATGTCATAGGGTCTGACTGCAATCTGCTTGTATTCTGAATGTGGAGAGTAGAAATCCGGTTTTATATTCCTTCTAAAAGCCATGAATTACAAAATTATTAAACTTGATGACCACTGTGGGGGATAGTTAAATCATGTATGGTCTGTTATTTTCCTTACTGAAACTTGAACATACTTAAATAAGCCTGGGCATTTGGTACTCTGTGCTAGTCCCACATTTGAAATCCTTGGATGCCAGACCCTTTTAATCCTTTCTGTTCTTTACTGCCATGATTGCAGGAGGTAGAGGGGGAAGTAAAATTGAAAAATAGCAGTGAGAATGAAATAGTTTGTGAAATTTCCTAGAAACTTTTATTGAAAGCAAGGACTGTGTTGAACTAAACTAAATGTCAGGATGGATAGAATATTCAGTGGTGTGTAACAGCAGGATAGGAAGACTCCCTTGAACTGTGTTTCATTTAAGTCCCTGTGACACTGGATGAGACTACAAGTTTCTGATGGTGCCATTTTATATTACTTACCCATTTGTGGTGTTATTGAGCTAAATTTAGAATGAAATAGTTAGGAAAGTGTATTAAATATTAATTACTAGAATAACTTCTCAAATATAGTGTTATTTCTTGGGTTTTAGGCACATGTACAGTTCCTGACTTGCAGTCACCCAGACAAGAGAAATCTATCATTTGCATACACCAGGTTATTTCACAAAACAAGAAGACAGATGTAAAAAATTATCTTGATAGTTCTGGAAAATCCATTATGTGAAACCACTCAAAGAATGTACTAGCAAAAAGGGTCATTAAAGGAGTGGTATAAACAGTTTTGGAAAGCTAATCTCTCATCTGAGAAGAAACAGGTCTAACATACTTGATACACAGAAAATATAAACAAAGAAGTCTAGCCTTCAGTCTTATGTGCTATAGGATAACCAAACTGAGGTGCAACAAAGATTACAATGCAATTAATAACTGTGACTTGAGAAAACAGCAACTCTGACTGGTTGCCAGAGTTATATATTTGTTCTCCATGCACAGGAAGGAGTTCTGTCAGGTGATCTGTTAATCAAAGTGACAGGTCCTGCTTCCTTTCTCACTGACATTAATGTTGATGCATTTCTTTTCTGATATTTCATGTGTTTCTGCATGCCACAGATAAGAGTTTGCCCACAAATTCAGAGCTTTTTCTTGCATATCATGTGGGTGATAAGCATTTAGGCTTTCTTTGCAGAGAGAAAGCTGATTCTTGTTGATAGTATGTAAGATAAATGAGGCAAAAAAGTAAGCATTAGTGAAAGGTTCTTTGTTTTTAAGCAGACATTCCATTGACCATGTAGCCAAATATAAATAAATAGCAAAACCAAAAATTCTTCCATTTACCAGCATGTCAATTTTAATGACAAAAAGATATTTAACATTTTCCTTTATATGCTATGGCCAGCAGTGGATGAATCATTGCCTTTCCAAGGCTTTTGTATCATTGCAAAATACAGCAATTACTAACTTTTGAGGTTTTTAGAATTTTATCTTTCCTTACTTGTAGGTACGCATGTATAACGTACATAAACAAGTAGGATTCAAAGATAAGGTGCAATGTTAAAAATTAAACTTTTAAGTTTATTATAACATGGAATACTGAATTTATGGGAGAGCAGAATAACAGAATATTAAGCATTATAGAGTTTCAGATAAAACCGTTAAAATAATGGATGCTTTACTTTTTATATAAATCAGCACATTGTTGAACCAGCAACCAAGCCCCACTTAGCTGTTTGCTCATTCCTCCACCAGCAGGGTGGGGAAGAGAACTGGAAGAGTAAAGCTAGAAAACTCAGGTTGAGATAAAAATAGTTTAACAGGAAGAGCAAAAGCTGTACACAAAAGCAAGGAAAACAAGGATTTAATTCACTGCTTTCCATGTGCAGGAAAATCTTCAGCTATCTCCAGGAGAGCAGGGCCTCATCACACATAACAGTTACTTGCAAAAATTCATCACGCTAAACATCCCCTACTCCTTCTTCCCTCCCCCACTCTATATACTGAGCATGAGGTCATATGGTCTGGAATATCCCTTTGGTCAGTTGGGGTCACCTGTCTGGGCTGTGTTTCCTCCCAGCCTCCCATGTTCCTCAGCCTTCTCGTTAGCATGGCAGTATAAAAAGCAGAAAAGGCCTTGGCTCTGTGGAAACCCTGCTCAACAATCACAGAAACGTCTCTATATTATCAATACTGTTCAGCACAAATCCAAAACACAACCCCATACTAACATCTATGAAGAAAATTAAAAGGTAGAAATCAGTTTTGATATTTCAATTTGTTACACATGCATGTGTTAATTCAATCAAAATAAGTAAATAATTTAAATATATATATATATCATTAGATTGCATGTTTTGGACTTTAAAGCTAATTTAAACTCTATATCATATGAGTTTTTAACACCTGCAATCTACCAGGTAAATTATTCAGACACTTAAATAAGAGCTAGAGCAAAAGGGCTTTCTTTCCTATGGCTTGATTTTCCTGTGCTTTCTATTCTAAAGATTATATTGACTGGATTTTTTATCCGTCTTATTTGATATACAGTCAGCATTAGGTAATTTCTAACCTACACAAGCTATCTTCACTATCCTCTTCATGAAATCTACTCTTGCATGTATAAAACATTCCTGCTTTTACAATGGTCATGTATGGATGATTAAATTTAGCGTTTCAATATCACATGTTAACTAGGAGGTTTCTATTGCCAGGTAATATTCAGTATAATACTGAATGGTAAGTGATATGTGTAAGTTGATGCCTGCCTCAGAAGGCACCTATAGGCATTTGGGATTCAAGACACTTCTTTTGGGGATAGTCCCTGTGGGCAGAAATAGGGAGGAGACTTCTACCTTAATTCTAGTTGAATCTGTCATTATAGACCAGGAAGTGTGGCATGAAGTCTGGAGGGATAACCAGTGAAGTGACCACCTTACTTTTTAGGTAGAATTCTTATATCTGAATATAAGATATTCAGATCTCTTCAGAATAGTATGACATAGCTGTGCAGACAGACTCTTAAGCTGAACTGGTGGGTGAGTAATTAAAGAAGAAAAAAGCAAGTATGGAGTATCCAGTGTAGTCATATAAAGCATTAGCCTTTAGGCAAAATATGTTCTCAGCATTAGTTTGTGTTCTCTTAATTTCTTGTTTGCATATAGTGCTTGCTCTGGGTTGTTCACATACCTGTACAGGTAGAGCAAAGGTACAGCTGCTAGAAGTGTCTCCCAGCATGTATCAGTCCTGACCTAGAAAGATGACCTCCTCAGTCCACAGGGCCGTGCAGCTTGCACACCCATGCAGCCCCTTCATCGCTGTTAAGGCTGACAACTGCTGCATCAGTTGTGACGGTGCCTTTTTGATGTGGGCTAGTGTCCAATAAGCACACAAAGGAGATCCTCAGCTTATTTCACACAGGTCATCAAGCCATAAGGTACTGACAAGGTTTGGTTGCTGTTGACCTTGGCTAAATTTGAAATAATGACCCAGAGGTGAACAGGCCTGTATCCTATTACCACCACTCGAAGTCACTCAGAATTTCACAACAATAACATCTTTGAAGACCTTTTAATTTGCTTGAGCATGAGTTTCCCCTCTTAAACCTGTGGTGAATTGCTCTAATCAAATTATGTTTGCTCAGGCTATTACTTCAATAATATCTTAAAATCCTCTGGAACTTTTCCCAATGTTTTCTATTGCTCTCTTCCTCACTTAGCAGCCAATGTGAAAGTGAGTTATATTTGATAGCTATTTTTGTGACCCTTTCAGTATTTGATTTCCTGTTACTGGCTTGTGAAAATCGACCCTGCAGTCAGAGAATATACTAAAATATCAATCAATTACTAGCTTTTATTTAATTGTAATATGTCTACTGTTTAAAACTTTCCTAAGGGCCCAAAATTAGACATCAAAAGAAGGGAAATACAGAACAAAACACTTTTCAGAGGCTTAATTGAATAAGTAGCAGCTGATTTTAGTCTTCACTAATATATATTTAGCTAACTATTTTTCAGCTGAACCATTATTTCATTATATTGCTTATTTCTTATCCATGGTAACTTAGAAAAGCTCTTTCTGTTGCTGCTATGATAGATAGGAGAGATTTTGATTCCTGCCACTTCCAATTGCTCTTATTCTCTACACAGCTTATAAAATGTCCATGAAATAATATTTAACATTAAAAAATATACCTACTTCCAGCAAAGAAATTCGTAGGATTTCACAGAAACACTGAAAAATTTATTAGTATACAAGAGAGCACAACTGGTAAAAAGAATAACTTACCATTACAGAGTATACCACAGAGTGTAGCTGTATGTACCAAACTTACTCAATGGATTTGTAAAGACAAAATCCCCATTAAAGCCTGAGGTAGTTTCATGGTTCACACAATGCTGATTGTCGGCTGTTTGGAGTATTAAAGAACACTTAACATGGACTGATCCTCTGATTTGCCACGGGGTTATTTGCAGTTTAGGTATGCTTCAACTGTACCCTCCTATGCAGAAATTCTAGGTTGAGCAGGAGAAAACTTATTTTCTGAAGCTTTCATAAATGCTAGCTATTCTGTGTCTCCAGGCCCCTGTATGTCTCTGTGTCAAAAATACTATGTTAAACATTAATTCAGTGAGGTTTTCTCTAGAAAATATCATTTCAATCCCCAACAGAAATAAGGCTCATTTCAGATAAGTATTGGTACTGGTCTTCAAACAAAGCTGTTTTCAAGAAAGGAATAGGCCTCACCATTTTTGTGTCAATCAACTTGGCCTGTGTTGGGGACTGGAAAAAGTTGAAAGATATTTACATAAAGTTCTCTGCCAATTCTCTCAGCACTTTTATTAATACTGAAATTGAAGCAGTACCAGTTTAGGAGTATAGGTTGACTAAATTACACAGGAATAAATTATTAATTCCATTGGGTTTCATTTGCTTTTTTTAAAGCTGTATGCTAATATTTTCATTCATTGTTTTTTTTTTGAATGGCTAGGCAGAAAAGACAAATTGTTTGAGGATGACAGTATTGGCCAGCCTGGTTTTGTTGAGAAGTCCTTCCAAATTTTTAGAAGGTTCAAGGAAGGAAACTCATGAAGTTCAAATCATACATCCAGATTTTTCTTTTATCTTGATTCTGACAAGGCAAGTAAAGTCATAAAAACCTTTGCCAAACTTTATAAGGCTTCTATTACATTTGAAAGCTTCTGTCTTTGGCAGTGAGCCTGACTGAACTTTTCTTATCAATTTTTTTTCTGACTTAAACCTGACACAGACATGAAATGAATCTGGCATACCAACTCATTGATCTGCATGTAGCAATGTATTGCAGGTGCACATCATTAGGAAATAAATACTGTCACTGAAAAAAACAGAGTTTATGTAGCTCAAAGAACAGCAAAACATTCTCATCAACACTTAGTATTTTTATTTTTGTTTCCATAATTTATGCTCCTCTTTTCACTACCATATTTATGTAAATGATTTTCAAAAATTTTTCTGGTGTTTCAGTTACTGTGTAGTTTGATTCTTGGGTTGAAATTTGACTCAAAGTCTTCTGTTATAAATTAATTGCTAATATATGGCATTAACGTCAGAACAAATCCAGCACTTCAACTATGTAATTTTATTAACCAGTTCCTGGAAGCTGTAATAAACTGATTGACTGTATTTACCCTTTTCTTTTTAGGAGTGACAAATCTAGTTTTCTAACTGTTTAACTGTAAGCTACATTTTCTTAACAGTAATAGTATCTTCTGACTGAATAAGGCAAAATTTTGAATTTTACAAGGTTTATTGAGAAGGAGCTCTATTTCCTGTTGGTTTTGGTTTTTGTTTTTGTTATTTGCTTCTTTGTTTGTTTGTTTTTTCAATGAGACAGTGTTTATAAAAGACTACATTCCTGGTAGCAACAACATAGAAGGCACCTGTGGTATTGGCTGCTTGCAGCTATGGAAAAATTTCAAGACTTAACACAAACAGCAAATACACAATATAGCCTACGGAAACAGTGGGAGGTGGGATTGTCTGTTAGTTTGGGCTGTTTCTTCAATACATTGATGGGTTTCTGCAGGACCAAAAAATGATTGATTTCTCAGTCCTTTTCCTAACAGATTTCTTTTAAGCTGAGCGCGTTCTTTAACATCATCAGGTAAAACTCAAAGGATTGAAGGGAAAGTCTTCATAGCTGCCATACAAGTGTCAGAACACTCTCAGAAGTCTGAGTATTTAAAATCTGACAAGTGAAATAAAAGCATAAAATCAATACAATTTTTTGGTGTTCTGTACATTATATAATACTTTTCAAAAATACGTACCCCATGTTCTGAAACTGGTGCTCTCCAAAGGTGCAGCTCAATCAGATAAATCATCTCCTTAACCTTTGGCAGGTAAGAAAAAAATAAGGTATTCTCTGACCATGGTAAATGTGAATCAATATCAATGTTGTTTTAGGTATGCAAAAATCTTTAGATAAAAATATAATTCAGTGCATGTTTATTTGATTTCCTTACAAAATCAGTATCCTCAGTGGTGGTACTGATCTATCCAATCAAGTTTTCCTTGAACATTTGCATATTTTTTCTACTATAAATAATTTGAACATCTGCAGCAGTAATTTATAAGCCTCATTTGTATTATTTATAGTAATTTTTTATTAGTTTCACACTAGTTCTTTAAAAAAAGAATCCACTGAGATGCACTGGAGAACTTTGAAATTAATAAAGTGATAGCAAAAGTATTTTCTTGACCAAACAGAGAAACCACAAAGTAATAAGGAAAGCATGAAAAAATAATGGACTATAGCTCATCAGACACAATGGAGATAAGCACTAAACATATTTTTTTAAGCATGAGAAAACATTTGTGTTTCTTTATAATATTGAAATTAGGACTTGAGGTTTGAATATTTTCCCTGTATTTTTCCCTTTTTATTTTTAAATTTTGATACAATAAGAAGTAATCTCTGTATCAGTGTCAGTCCTAATTTTAGTTGTTTTTTGCCACTGGCTCTATGAAAAACACTATATGTGAATCTCTGTTTCCTTAAGGAGTTGTTTGTTAAGTCAAAAGGACAGTAAAAATATCTCAATGTTATTAAAAAGCTTTTAGGGTAAAAGAAAATGACAATGAAGAAGCCTGGACTTTTTTTTCCTCACTCTGTGAGTTAAAGTTAAATATGACTAGATGTGACTTTAACAAAATCATTGGAATCACTTCTATATTAAAAAAAAAAAAAGACATGCGAATTAAGTCAGAGTTTTTATATCTTCCTAGTAATTCATCACACATTGCAGGATAAAATATGGTAGTCCATTCCTACCTGTCTAAATTAAGAAAATTTATTCCACTCAAATGATTTGAAAAGTACGTGCTTCTGTACTATTTTAAATATTAAAAAGTTTTCAGTTTACTTGTTAAGATTGAATAAACCAAGAGATTTCTGAAAATAGTTCAATAAGAATATACAGAATAAATCATAAGGTAATGTACTGTTCTCATATTGAGGATAAAATCAAATAAAATTAAAGCATATTATATTCTCCAAATTGGTGACTGCAGAGAGTTTTAACATTTTTATATGTTTCATAATGAGTAAGTAGGTAAGGTAAGGTTAGTATAAACTAGTAAAATAAGCTCTGCACTGTGGGCTGCCAAGCTTTTCAGGAGCCAAATTTAGCAGTTCTTGATAGGTTGCTTCTCCACCCATTCATATTCGAGTATTAATATTGCTGGTTCATTTCTCAGCCCATCTTTTTTCTAAACTCACAGGAGAAAAGACAGATTCTTGTGATGTCTACAAAATTAACAGTAGTCATCTTTTAAAGACAATTTTTTTTTTTACTCTGTATTATAACCTATGATAAGACAGGAAAAGACAGTGTACAAAGAAAAGAAAAAGAATTTCCTTTCATAATCAGAATAGAATTTAAAATTACATAGAGATATTTGTTTAAGTTTGACTAAAAAAATGGATAGGTTAAAACATTGCTAACATTAGAGAAAGTTTTTGTCTCAGATATGCAAGAATTAGTACTGGGAAGGACAGCATGGCTGTGGCAACAGTGTCCCAGGCTCTGCTTATACACAGCCTTGGAATAATGTCTTCATAAATAGAAAAAATCAAAGAATACTACCAACTGTACTGTGGAAAATGTAAAGGATTATTGGGAACAAACATGGCTTTTCAGCAAAGAAAATAAATAAAAACAACAACAACAGCATCAAAAAAAACCCTCTGTATTCTACTAGATGCATTATCTGGGAGAAAAAAATCCATTTTACAAAAAAAAAAAAAAAAAAAGCAAAAAAATAAATGTTTATAAATATATATTGAAAGGGTTTGTTTTGAAAAAGAAATATTTTGTAAGGCAATAGGAATAGGAAAAGATGGGGAAAGGTTTGGGGAAAAAAAAAAAAAAAAAAAAAAAAAAAAAAGGCAATATGTGTTTTTGAAGTGTTTTGGCTCCCAAATAGCATATTCAATCAAAAGCATCTGGCAACGTCCCCATTGGAATCTTCTGCTTGTCAGTGAGAATACTGTGAAAAAGAGAACAGTTAATATAATCAATTCAGACTTACAGAAAGTCCCTCCCTCCTGATGTTCAGTTAAGGAAGCCTGGTGCTATCATTTCGTTCCAGGAGCAAAGCCTAGCAAAGATCGCAAACTGTCTAAATAAAAGCTTAGAAATTGAAGATATGGAGACTTGGAATCCATAAATATCTTTAGTTGGTTAGTTGTTTTTTTTTTGTTTTGCTTTGTTTTTTTGTTTTTTTTTCTGAATAAGGAAGGTAATACATTTCATAGAATAATAAAATGGCTTGGGTTAGAAGGGACCATCTAGTTCCAAGCCCCCTGGGCAAGGGCAGGGACACTTTTCACTATACCAAGTTGCTCAGAACCCCATTGAACCTTGCCCTGAACACTTCCACGCATGAGGCATTCACAAACTGCTCTGAGCAACATGTTTCAGTACCTCACAACCCTCACAGTAAAGAATTTTCCTAATATCTAATCTAAACCTAGCCTCTTTCAGTTTGAAGCCATTCCCCCTTGTCTTGTCACTATATGTCTCATAAATAGTCTCTCAATCTTTCTTGCAGGCTCCCTGAAGGTTCTGGAAGACTTGCAATTAGGTCACATCAAAGTCTTCTCTTTTCCAAGTTGAACAAACCCAGTTCTCTCAGCCTTTCCTCATAGGAGAGATGTTCTATTTCTTTAATCATCTTGGTAAGCCTCCTCTGTGCTCACAGCAATAGGCCAACGTCCTTCTCGTGCTGGGGTCTGCAGAACTGTACACGGTACTCAAGGTGGGATCTCACAAGAACAGAACACAGGGGCAAAATCCCCTCCCTCGACCTGCTGGCCAAGCTTTGTTTGATGCTGCTCAGGAAACAATTGTCTTTCTGGCTCCCAGCACATATTGCCAGGTCATGTTCAGCCTCATCCACCAGTACCCCAAAGTCCATCTCTGCAGGGCTGCTCTCAATACATTTATATCCCAGCCTGTATTGATACTGAGGATTGCCCCAAGCCAGGTGTGGCACCTTGCACTTGGTCTTGTTAAGCTTCATGAAATTCCCATGGGCTCACTTCTTGAGCTTGTCCTGGTCCTCTGGATAGCATCCTGTCCTTCAGGTGTGTCCACTGCACCACTCTGCTTGGTGACATCTGCAAATTTGCTGAGGGTGTACTAAATAATTTCTTCTTTGTCATTAGTGAAGATACTAAATAACATTACTCCCAATACAGAACCCTGAGTGACACGACTTTTCATTGATGAGCATCAGGATTCTGAGCTGCTGACTACTACCCTCTGGATATCACCTTCCAACACTTTCTAATCCATTTTACAGTCCACCCATCAAATCTTTCTCTTGCCAATTTATGGAGAGGGATATTGTGGGGGAAAGTGTCAAAAACTTCTGTAAAGTCCAGATAAATTACGTCTGTAGCTCTTCTCTTGCCCACTGATGTAAGCACTTCACTGTAGAATGCTTTTTCATAGGAAATGAAGGTTGAATTTCAAATGAAAGAAGTAATGAAATTATTAATATACAGACTCAGTTAATAATTTCCTTGTTCTGTACTTGTGTCTATAGTTGCCCATTACTAGCTTATAATTTAATGTACAAAATGAGTATTACAATATGTGGAGGGGTTAACATGTGGGGGTAACAAATAGTTTACAGACAACATGATTTTTTATGTATATCACTCAAAATCAGAAAAGAGTTAGAAGGACATTGAGAGGATATAGATAAATGAAGAGAATAACACAAGAGAAGATGTTTAATACTGACAGTGTGAGTCCAGTACACACACTTTGTCCTACACTTTGGCCTATTTGAGAGCTAGAACTGATAGAATGAGTATTTTGTCAAAATGCATTAGCACAAATGAAGGTTTATATAGGGAAAAAAAGGGAAGGCATCAGTATGATTAATTTCTATACAGCTGTAATGATTCCTCAGTTGAAATACTAGATTTCATTTCAGTTATCCAGTTCAAACATATTAGAATTTTGATTTTATCTTCATATCTTTTTTTAAGAAAACTTTTAGGGCAAGAGAAAAATTAGTGTGAAAACAATGGTCTTATTTATGCAAGAGTGCACAACATACCTTAAGGAGGTGCAAGAGTACCTTAAGGAGGCATATTGAATAATGGATTGCATAAGTTACTGCATGGCAATCCAAAACTTCTCTCTCCTTATCAAAGTATAATGTAAGATTATAGAGACATAAAGTGAACTGTGAAATAAAAAAATTAAATATTCCACCAAATATTATATCCCTTTAATTAACTTGTGTTAATTTTATTACAAGTTACTAGAGGCTATGAAACTAAAAAAAAAAAGTAAAATTAATATTCATATGATTAATAAAAACATCTACAGCTGTATTAGACAGGCTTACATATTCATACATGTATGTCTTCATGTTCTAGGGAACAAATGCATGCAAAGTATATGGAGCAGAAGAAATTTTCTATGTGGTGATTGTATGCACACAATTCTAACCAAAATATAGTCATGGTTCTAGTCACAGTGTAGGCAGGAAATATAAATATGTACCAATTAGTTATTTAGTTTCATAGAAGTTTTGCAAAACTTTGGATGTCCAGAGCAGACCTATTAAGGCCTTTGGGAAAAAAATAAAAAAGTGTGTGTGTGTGAGAGTCAGGGGTGAATGGTAATGGATTGATTGATTGACTTTACTAACTGAACAGAAGTACATCTACTTACATGTCTACAGCATAGACAAGCTGAGCTGGTCACATAAAGCTCCTTTAGCAAGTGCTCTAGTGGCATTGTACATACTTTCCTCATACGTTTCAAACAGGCTCAATGAACCTATTGAGATCCTCATGTCCAGGTCTTGAGGAGATTGTCAGGTGCAGTTGCTAAGCTTCTCTTCATCATGTTTGAAGTCACGGTAGTCAAGTGAAATCCCCAATTCCCAAAAAGGAAACAGCACACCCTTTTTTAAAAAGAATAAAGAGGAAGATCTTGGGAACTACTAAGTATTCAGTCTCACATTAGTGCTCAGTAAGATTACAGGACATTCCACATATCCCTGGAAGATATGCCCAGGCATATGCTGTGGATGACATGGATGTAATTTGAGACAGCCAGCATATCTTCACCAAAGACAAATTGTTCCTGACTGCTTGGGTAGCCCTCCATGATGGACTGAGTGTGTTGGTGGATAAGGAAAGAGCAACTGGTGCCATGTATCTCAAATTCTGCAAGGCTTTTAACATAATATCATTTTTTCTAATATAAAAAGATACAGATATTACAGGTGGACTATTTGATGTGTAAGAAGTTGGTTGGATAGGTGTGTCCAAAGGATGGCAGCCCACAGCTCAGTGTCCAAATGGAATAACTAAAATCTGCTGTCCTTCAGCAGTCCTTGTTGGGGCTGATATTGTTCAATACCCTTCTCCCTTCTTGTGACACTGAGTTAGCATCCTCAGCAAGTTCACAGATGCCACCCTACTCAGTGGTACAGCAGGAAGACCTGCCATCCAGAGGGCTCTTAATAGGTTGAAGGAGATGATTCTTCCTTTCTACTCCACTCTTTTAAGTTTTTACCTGGAATACAGCATCCAGCTCTGGGATCCCCAGCACAAGAAAAACATGGATCTGTTGAATGGGTCCAAAGGATGACACAAAAATTATCAGAGGACTGGAACACTTTTACTATGAAATAATGTTGAGAGAGTTGGGGTTGTCTGTCTTGTAGAAGAATGTGCTCTGGGGAGACCTTATTGTGGCCTTTCAATGCCTAAAGGGGGCTTATGAGGAGAGAGGTGTTCCTCCAGTGACTGATTATAAACCAAAGAGTAGTGATTTTAAACAGAAAACTGCAGATTTAGATTAGACCTAGTGAGGCACTGGAAGAGATTACTCAGAGAAGATGTGGATATCCCTTCACAAGAAATCTTCAAGGCCAGGCTGGATGGGGCTTTGGGCAACTTGGTCCTGTGAAAATGTCCCTCCTCATGGTAGGGAGATTGGATTTGGTAAGATTTAAAGACTCTTTCCAAAACATTCTATGATTCTATGTGATCAATCAAATAAAAAAAAATCCTAGTAGAACACCATAGTGCTTGTTTGATGCTATGTTGTGATAAGGAGACAAGAAATACTAAAGTAGACAAAGACCTACATACTACAATTGTAAAACAGGAGAGTTCTGTTAAAGTTTTCATTTTATTATGAGTTCATTTTTCTAAGATTTTAAAGAATTTCTAATAAACAAAATGAGCTGTTTGAGTTCTTATTCTTCCCAGTACTTTCCTGATCCTATTCTAGGATTTTTTTTTTTTTGTTCTGGGGTAAAATCATTTCCATATCTGTATTTGTATAATGCATGAACTGTCATTTCCTTGTGTTACCACATAGAATAGTTTTGACCATTTTCAGACTGGGAGCAAGTTTTCAGAAAGATTTGTTGTGCGAATTTTTATTTTGCTGTTTCAGAAATCTCCTCTTTGTCATTTTCTTGGCAAGTTAACTGAAAGCTGGTAACATGACAAGTACTAAAAACATCTTTTTGTTCTAACATAGAAGGATAGATTATATTTTGTAACTGATTATTTTAAATTATAATTTTTCTTATATTTTAATATGGTTATTTATTGAAATTCAGGTAATATTTTAAGACATAATGCATAATTCAGTACATAGTTTTTACATTTGTTTTAATCACCATATGTCAACTCTTAAGTTTGAGAGCAAAAATAATCACTGTGCATGAATTCAGCTGTGAAGAGTAATATTTTTTTACCTATGCTGCTGTTTATGTGTTTTGGTATCTATTTGCCTCAGTATTCAACAGTACATTGAATAGGATCCACATATTTAATTGTTAGAAAATTTTGCAAAAAAAATTAAAAAGATTAGACAACTTTTGCCATAAATGGTCCACATAATTGTAATCTTTTTTCACTTGATTTTTATAGTGGTTTCTACTTTAGGGTTTAAGTTCATCAGATGTAATTGGACTAGTGCTCAACAAAGGAACATATTCACTATAATGTCAAAGTACTTAATTTCCATTACTTGTAACATTATTCTTTTCTATCATTAACAGATTTTTAGTTTAAAAATAGCTTCTTACAAATCAAGCCTTGCTGAATAACAAAGTAGGAGGAGCAGCTGGACTGAGGAAGGAAGACTTGCAGAAACAGCTCTTTTTGAGTAAAAATGGCACAAGACATTATCCTCTTAATAAATACTCATAAAAAAACTTCCCTTTTTAATGCAGTCATGTAATGCTAATTGTTCATTTTCTTTTCCCAGGCATTTCTTTAACAGGCGGTTATTACAGAAGCAGAAATGTGTCGTTATCCAGGAACTCCTCTCTTGAGCAGTATGTGTTTATGAGTGAAAAGCAGGTGCTCTCCTTTTTGCTCATCACCATTTGGACTGCTTTCAGCTGATAATGCCTTTAAAAAATGTGAAGAACACCTGCCATCTTTATATCAGAACTGGTATAACTAGTCATATTTTTAGTTTTATTGCCAAGAATATCTTGTTTCTTGAAAGCTCCTATTGGACTCTCCTACTGCTGATGTCAATCTGGATCAGTCCAGCTGTACAGTCAGCATTTCTTGGCAGTATGTTGTGAGAAGCTGGCTATACATGCTCTTTGTCTTTGAAACACTTAAACTACAACTTAGGAAATAACCAATTTTGCTTTTCTTCCCTTTACCAGAGTTTTTCTCTATTTTATGACATTCTTACAAGTTGGGGTTCATGTGATTTTTACTTATTACCTACAATGCAAAGAACAGTTCTAGGAATAAAGTATAATCTGTGTTTGTATTGCTGAAGGGTTTATCCTGAGATATCAATTGAATTCCTGATTATGGTATTTTTAGGGGTGTTTAGCTATGTACTGTAAACACCTAACTGTTAACTACTGTGTGTAAGTGGAGTCCTTGGGTTCTTGTTAGGGTTCATGTAGACTGAGGCTCAATTTAGTTGCATGTATTTCTATGTACATCTGCATTCACCTGAGGAGTTTCAGGATACATAAGTTCATGGTTCTCAGAGATATAACTTTGCACCATAGTGAGATTTGTCCCGCAGTGGAATTTGGGAATGGTGAGGAGACCACACTCTGAATTAAATGTCTATATGTTTACTGCTAGAAGTTTAAGCTTCCATTATTATCTGGTGAAGTATAAAATTTGATTGAGCTGCTTCACAATAGTGTCTATTGCTGTCTGAGAGGCTCTAGAATATCTTCTCTCACATCCTGATTCCAGTACAAGTCTGCTCTCCTGAAATATCTACCATCCCACATGGATATCTTTGATAAAGTCAAGTATCTTAAACAGCATGAGAAGTGCTGGCGTGATCAACTCAGTGGGATCTTTATGATTTACAAATGAATTATTTATAGAATTATATATTTAATTAAATATTTTACTTTTATTTTGAAGATTATCAGTAATCCTTTGATTACTCACTGGAATATTAGAATGAGATTGAAGATAGACTAATTAATACAAAATCTCGCTGCCTTGAAAAATTAAGTATTTCCATGCTGGATCATATTTTATAGAACTATAGAATTAATTTCCCCAAGTAAAGTATGTAATGTGAATTGGTTATTATGGTAACTATAATTAATAAGTAGATGCAAATATTACAAAAAGTTTATTAAATACTTGAAAAAGAAAATCAACTCTCTTTTTCTTCATCAGTATCAGTCAAACTTAGGCAAAACAGGGGCACATTTCTTTGAAAATTATCATTTGTTTTCTTAGAATTAGCATCCAAATCAGATTTTTAGACTCTTTAAATATCAAATTATAAATCAAAGTATTTTGAGACATATTTCATTATTGGGTATATATAATATACATGGAGATTTTTACAATCCAGTTTAAGCCAGTAGGGTACACCCTATTTACATAGGAATTTTGCAGTACCTACCTGTTGAATAAGTTATATGGGTGTCATGGTTTGACATGGAAGTGAATTCTTTCAGGAAGTTAGGTCAAACCAATCAGTGGTCAGGTTTGGATATTGGCACCTGGAGTGACCACAGAAGGTATGGACACGCCTCTGAGAACACAGGGGGTTAAAAGCAAGAACTCCCAAGAGCTCGCCTTCTTTGGTTCCGGTCAGGGTGCTGTGCAGACCTCCCCTGCCCAGCCACGGGCTGGGTGGGGGAGGGGAAGCCATGTGGCCTGGTCAAGGTGAGCCGAGGGGTAGAAAGACTGGAACCGAGCCAGCTCCTGCGGACAGAAGGGTGGAGAGAAGCGGAGATGTCTTTGTCATCCCCCCCAAGAGGGAAGAGACAGAGAGTCCGGACGGCACCTGTAACTTTGCCGGCGGAGGAGAAGGGGGGGTAAGGGGCCCAGCCTTGGGAATTGGCTTCTAGGCAGACATTTCAGCCTTCGGGGAGTCTGAACTTTTAACCCTTTCTTGGGAAATGAAGGCTTTGTAAAATATTACTCCTCCTTGATTTGAAGTAGAAGAGAGACAGTCTGGGATCTGAGATGTTAGAAGAAGAAATTTTTGGGTGGAAGGAGATGATGGAGTGGCTTGTGGCTGGACTTTTCTTGTTAGCCATAGACTGAGCCAAATTCTCCTACAACAGAGACTGCATTTAGTGGGATGCGATGGTGGGCCAAGAGACCTGTTTCAGTGGCTACCAACAGAGGAATGGCGAGAACAGAGGAAAGCTGAAGAGGGTGTGAAGAGGCCCTCTGTCTTCAGAGAAGAAGAAGGGAAGAAGAAGATCTCTGTTCTTGGACCCTCAGCCCCAGGGAAAAATGGGGGGGACTGTAGTCCCAAAATGAGAAGCTGAACTGTTGTTTTTCTTTGGTCCTTGGCAAAGCATCCTTGAAAAGATGATGCTTGAAAAGATGAAACTATGAGCAGTCTGTCTATGCACGGTGGTGAGAGCACTGTGACATGGAAAGGAGTGTCACCATGGCAGATTTTTTCCGGGCGGTTGCCATGTGTGACATGAAAACACCAGAGGTCACAGCGGTGTTTCCTGGGGGTCTGTGGCACAGGAGAGACTCCTGTCTCCCTTGATGGACTAAGTATTGATTATCTGAAGGGTGGCAACTTGATCAGAATTCTGGGTGGTGTCTCACTGTGGGCTTGTTTGGAAATTGGGTGGGAGGAGGAGGAATGTTTTGGAAGATCTCCATCCGGGATTTAGTGTCTGTGTTTTATAGTAGTAGTAATTGAATAAAGTTTTTTTTTCCTTTGTTATTAAGCTTGGGCCTGCTTTGCTCTGTTCCTGATCACATCTCACAGCAATTATTTAGGAAGGTGCATTTTCATGGGGGCACTGGCATGGTGCCAGTGTCAAACCACGTCAATGGGTAAAATCTATGACTGTCTTGATATAATTATTAAAATGAAACCTTTAAAACTTAGACTTGCCCAGAGCCATTGGTTTTCAATGATCAGCACAATTTCCTCTTCAGTCCATAAAAGTTTTTAAAAGTATTTCAACAGGAAACTTACTAACATCATGGCATATATAAAATAAATGTCATAGTTGATTTTTTTCTTATTTCATTTTACAGAAAGCTCAGAATTTTAAAGGACACTGATGAGGAAGAAATGCAATGATGTGTGAATTAAATCTCCTGAAAAGGCTTAGAAAAGTCCCTGTACAGTAACACTGCTGGACAAATTAATGGTAGTAGAACTTAAATCCATCAAAATTTCCAACAAATTTCAAAAAGATTTCTCCAGCTGGATCCTTCTCTCACACAGTTTTGTTCCTTAAGAATTAATTCTTTCCCATGACCCTCAAAATGCTACTGTCTGCCTTATATTTGAACTCTTGATTTTTCTCCAAGGTTAAACAGCTCAGTTTAATTTAGTAAAATGCACAACAATCAGCTGTGCTACCACAGCCTTACTACTCATCTACTTCCCATTACCACCACCTAGGACCATGTGGTTCTTAGCATGGTGCTTGTACTTTAATCTCCCCCATGGCGCCTGAATTCCTTCCTACCTGTTACCCAGAATCATGCAGAGAGCAAAGAACAAGTCATAAAAGCCTTTCAGGAATCAAAACAGGGGGTTACAGAAGTGCTATGGTTTGTCGTTGTGTTGCAAGATTGCTGCATGTCTAGCTCATATCTAAGACTGCAAAACGAAACTGCCATTCACATTAGGAATGCACATGGCATAGCATGATCAATAAAGTATGTTTTCTCAGATTAGCAGACGTGTTCTAGAGATGATGATACTGTTGGCTTACTAGTATGGAGCAAACGTTCTCCTACACACAGCCTAGTGCCTGAAACAGAGAGAATGTATCTGCATGTACATACCAGTGTTACTACATACCACTGCATCTCTTTTTTTTTTTTTTCGTATGTATCATGTTTAATAGAAGTAATAGGAAATCTTAGTGGTTTTGCATCAATACACATAATTAAAAAAAAAAAATTACAGATAACTGCCTTTTTCAGGTCAACTGGGTATTTAAAGAAATGGCATTACGAATTGAAAATGTCCACATTAATGCATTTTATAGCTTCTTGCAAGGATTATATAGTCAATGCTTAAACCACGAGATTCTTGAATAAACCTTATGTGGCTAGACTCAGTTTAACACCTGGAAAGCCTGTGAGTCATGCTGTGTGATCTGATTTCAAGTACACCCAGAATAAAAGCATCCCACTCACAGTTTCACATATCAATTGCATCATTGGCCATCAGAAATTTTGCTCAAAGCAACAGTGGAGGCTATGGGAACTAACAAACTCTAAGAGCTGCCAAGAAAAAGGGGCTTTTTCAAGCAAGAATTGTACATTAGACACTTGAAACAAGCTATTCATATACACTTTTATTTGGTATGTTTTAAAGAATATGTATAATGTAGTAAATATGAAAAATGTGGATGCTGTTTTAAATGGTGAATAAACTTTGGAGAAAAATGGAATTCTATTTATTACTTTTTGTAGAACTTACCCAAGAATTTGAAGTTTTATGATTTTCAAGCTTTTTAATGCATAATTAGTAACCTGATTTGACAGGTGCTGATATGTTTAGCATTAAAAAATAAGTATAGATTTTAAAAGCTCAGGTGAAGAGAAAGATTTTTAAAATTCCAAAAAAGGACTACACTGGGCTGAAACTAGGTACTTAAAGTCCCCAAACTGACAAAGAAATGAACCTACAGACACAGACAAAAAAAAAACAAAACAACAACAAAAGCCAAATCAAACAAAAAAAACACCAAAACCAAACCAATCAAAACAAAAAAAAAACCCACAAAAAAAAAAAAAAAAAAAAAACAAAAAAAAAAAAACAAGGAAAAGCAAGTACCAAGAAAATATTACTCAAACATAGAAAACCAGCTAGGGTAATTTAAGAAATTACTAAAGAGTTTAAAAATTACTAATTATTTTGTAAGATTGATCATGTATTTTTGCCTTTGCTTTTCCTTTGAGATGGCTTAACTTGAGAACAGAGAGGTAAATGAAGAAGAGAAAATATTGCAGCAGTATTTTTTGACTCACCAAAGCAAGGGAATAATAAAATTTTTAAAAATTTTTATTTTTATGTAAAATATCCATTTTGTTAGGTTGAATTTCATAGATCAAAACTACTTGTCTTTCTGAACAATTTGCTAGCAATTTCATTCAACAAAAGTCATCATTCAGTTTTCAAGTGACAGATGAATTAGGAAGCATAACTATTTACAGGATGCACTTTAGGAAATAATTTGATGAAATTCTTATTTCTAGTATTGAGATATAAATTTAGATCTAAGTTTTTAAGAATTTAACTGGGATTTTTTTTAAGAATTGAATTGGGATTTTTAAAGAACTTAACTGGGATTTAGTCCCACTTTATACCAATGCCATTAAGAACAGCATTCAACTTACTGTTTTTCTGAAAAAGTCTCCCTTGGGGTCGCTTCTCCTTTCCCAATATTGAAACAAATCTAAGCCAGGAAAGCTGTAAGTATGTACTTGCCTGAAAGGAAAATTCTTAGCTAATGCTATCAGCACTCAGCTTGAAGTCACTTCCAGAATCATGGATAAATGTAATGCATTGCCAGAGGATAAAAACTTCCAGCTACAAGAGCAGAAAATGCCGTAAGGACCTATCCTTCCTTTTCTTCCAGCCACATAATATCCCACCTCAAGGGCTGAAGGTGGATGGCTAAATGATGTCAGGGACTGAGCTGCCTCATATTACACAGATATTCCAAATTTCATATCAGTCTGTATAAGCTGTAATTTCACACATTTGAACTGGAAGCTATTACAGCTACTGCATTAGTTACTCAGAAATGGGTAATTTCAGTGATACAAGACACTCTGTAAGTCCCTACCTGTAAGTGAATTGTATACTTCTAGTCAAAGGTTATAAACTTATATATGCTCATGTACCCTATTACCAATCAAGAAAAATAAAGAGCAACATCATGAATATGCAACAATTTTAGCTACTTTGATGCCAGGTAAATCAGTACAAGCATCTACACAACTACATCTTTAAAACAATTCATCACAATTAGCATTTTCTGACTTAAAAAAATTAAATCCTGAATCTGACACAGGAGACATTTTTGCAAGGGAGATGCAAGACAGATTTGGCATGAGGGAGATGTAGGCATAGAATCATGAGCAGAATCTAAGAATATAACAGCTGGACATAGAGCAATAAAGAGACCAGTTAGACAAAAAAATCTTTCCACAATAGAAAATAATTACAGAAAACAGGCTGACTATCCAAAAGTTGTTCCACCCTTATTTCCACAAAACCATGCAAAATGTAAAAGTTTTCTGTGGGAAAAAAACAATTTTAATTATCAAAGTAGAATCTGTAGTGTGGAAAAAATTCTTTTTAAATTGATGGGAATGTATTATCTTCATTGCTTGTGAGTGCCCATTTTCTTTTATTTAAATTGATGTGGGTATTATTAGTTCTATTTAACATAATCAGATAATTGCTTTAATTGCTTTGTAAATTCAGCTTTTTTTTCCTCATTGGTTATTGGTATTGATTTTTAATGTCAGCGCTAAATATCTTAATATTTATTTTGAAATGATCAGAATTTCCAAGTTCTCTAGTTAATTTAGAATCTGAAAATAATTGCTTCCGGTTTTAAAGTCCTGAGACTACACAATCATCCCATATATTGAAATACATATAATGATTGAGAAAAAAATTAAAATACATTAACAGCCAAAGCTTCCTAAATATAAGTTAAATGTAGCCCTATTTTTAATGCCTTTTTTTTTTTTTCTTTTTGTTCTGGGAATATTAGACTACTTAGCTACTTCCCAGATTCACTGTTAAAATAGCAGTAGTATTGATTATTTTAGTAAGTTATATAGGAGTACACAGATACACAGATTAAAATAATTAAAAAACCCATAAACTATTAAAATAATAAAATCAAACAATTAAAAATGAGTGTCTAAAAAATTTGGTGTGCTTTTATCCAGCTTTCTGAATTTACCTAATAAATTTAGAGTTGTAACACTCTAGAAAGCTTTTCATGTTATGATAGTCCGAGTCTCTTCCAGCTAAGGATATTTATTATAGAGATTATTGTACACTGCAGCCAGGAGTATGTAATACACCACTTTCTCATTGAAAGCAACTTCACACTGAGAGGTTAGAAAACCTCTGAAGATATGGATAACTCAAAGGAAATTAAAAAGACGACACAAATAATACTTTTATAATTATCTTGTCACAAAAATCAAGTTATACCTTTAAGCTGTTAGATGTTAATACTACAGATGAGAGCACCATTTGCAATTTTAAATTCTGTGAATGATAACATCACGAGAACAGTGGTTTAATTCCTCTGATATTAGAAATCTGGAAGCTTTTACTCCCTGAATCTTCAGTCAAATTTGGATGAACTCACAAACCAAGATATAAATATTAAACTGAAGTAACAAAAGCGATTGAGGGCAGGAAGTAAAGGCCTAAAACCTCTATGAGGCAGAACTGATGATGCTTTTGTATCAAATTTCCAGCTATGACCCAATTTATTGTAACTGTTGCCTATGGTTTAAATAAGCTATAGTTATCAGCATAAGTCTGCCTAGTTGAATTCCACTTCTGCTGTGTTTCTCTGCATTCATTTTATTCATCTGCCACACAAACTATATGATTTTATGGTTTAAAAATAAATTATAAACCAGTATTTCTTAATGTAGAACTCTAGATATGAAAAAGGACTAATAAGTATTTTATCTCCCTTTAGTAATCTCAATATTCTTATATGAATTTAGAAAGCACAATGTTACATAAATATTTATAGGTTATACTTAAACTGGAAATGTGTAGGAGGAGGGCATACCTTATTTCAGTAATGACAACCTGCCCTATATTTGCAAATTGCACTTGAAAGAGTTCTAAATGGACATACATGAACTCAACTCTTCCCCTAGCTCAAACACATCTATGGTTCAGACGTCACATCAGCATGTAAAGAAACCTGTAGAACCTATAACAGAAGATTTTATTCAATTTCAAATTCTCAATTCCTCTTTCCCAAAAAACCCTTCCTTTTTTGAATGTCACTTTATATTTAGATAACACAAAACAAATCTCAATGCTTTTATTTTAAGACTTTTTCTTAATACATTGCCTGTGGCAAGTGCAGTAGCCTCACCTACCACATATTGGAAGAGTTTCTCTAGGATCAATAAATACTCAAACATTTGTACTTGGGCAGGCAATTCTCAAAAAAAGTGAAGTAGGCACATGACTGGGATTTAGAGGTCATTTTTAGAAAGGGTTTTAGGATCATGTTTTTAAATTTAGCATAGCTGACATAACACATAGTGAGCTTTGCATTGCTACAAAAAAAGAAAAAAAATCCAATATTGCTTAATGAAACTTCAGCTGATAGAGATAAGAATTGCAATTGAAAAGTCCCAGCTATGTACTCCAAATCATTTAGCTATAATTGGAATTTCTATCAAATGTTTTATGCTGAATTATACTGAAAACTGCCACCAAATAAAAATGGTAGGGATAAGTCTCTATGTCAGTTTATTTCAGTGTCAATGCTTCTATTATTCTTTATGGCCTGTGCTGATTATAAGGCAGTGATAAATAAGCATTTGTCCACTAGAGAGTCAGTAAGACTAACACATTTCTTTCAGAAATACTGGAGTGTTAAATAAATGTATTTCCCTGATTGCATTTGTGTATTTCATGTAAAACATGAAAAGGAACAGTAAGTTAGACGTTAAAGAGAAAAAAGATGCTATGACAGAATAATGAAATATTGCATTTTAATATCACTGTGTGTAGTTTCTACGCATACTGGGCAGGATTAAATGGGTAGAAATGGCTAAAAAGCAGTCTTTGGGGACAGAAAACTTCTTGCATTAATTCTCCATTTACTTCTATTTTAAAAAGTCATCTGCAGTATTTCAGCAAACCATGACTTATTCTGAAAGCACTTTTATTCATTAACAACTCAACACATACATGATATGATGAAAAATAATTAACATCATAAATAGAATTTTAATAATGGAAGTATTTACAGAAGTATTCAGTATGATGTTTTAAAAAGCACTTTGCTATCCTGCTATGTCTTAGGAATCTCTCTGCATATATCTAATTAGGCATTTAGGCTTCATGTGAAGTATTAAAAAGATGGTAAATTCTAAAATTAAATTATATTGCTGTACAGTCATTGTTCATTTCATGCTGGATTATGAGGTACTTTATATATATATATATATATATGTTCATCTACTCATCTTCCATTCATATTTTTGAGAGTGCTTTTTGAATTGTTTAATGAATATGTCTTCAAATTCAAAACACTTAAGGTGTGAGCCTGATTCTCATTTCTACTCCCCTAACTGTCCCCTGAAAAGCTCAAGATGTATATTTATCTTATATGGAAGATATATATTTCAAGGAAAGTATAATATGTATTGTTGTGGATTCACCCCAGCTAGCAACCAAGCCCCACAAATCCACTTGCTTACTTCCCTATCACTAGGTCAATAATCAAGAGGGTAAAAGCTAGAAAACTTGTGGGTTGAGATAAAGACATTTTAATAGGAAAAAACAAAAGCTATAAATACATGTAAAGCAGAACAAGGAATTAATTCACAGTTTGCCATAGGCAGGCAGGCCTTCAGCCATCCCCAGCAGAGCAGGGCCCCATCACATGTAACAGTGACTTGGGAAGACAAATGCCATCACTCCAAATGAACTCTCTTTCCTCCTTCTTCCCCCCACTTCATATGTTGGCTATGATGTCTCATGGTCTGGAATATCCCTTTGGTCTGTTGGGGTCACCTGCCCTGCCTCTGTCTCCTCCCAAACTCCCATGTTCCTTCAGCCTCTTCACTAGCCTGGCAGTAGGAAAAGCAGCAAAGGCCTTTGTTCTGTATAAGACCTGCTCAGCAAAACCAAAAAAATCTCTATATTGTCAACCCTGTGTTCAGCAAAAATCCAAAACACAGTCCCATACAAGCCACTGTGAAGAAAATTAATTCTACCCCAAGTCAGTACCAGTATACACACACACACACACATATAAATTCAAGGCCAGGTTGGATGGAGATCTGAGTAACCTGATCTAGAGGAAGGTGTCCCTGTCCATGGCAGATAATCTTTAAGGTCCCTTCTAATCCAGGCCATTGTAGGCTATGAAGTTATATATTTTAAATTTAGGATTTAATGTATTTTTAATTTCAGATTTTCTGTGGGATTGTTTTTTGCTGGATGGTTTTGTTTTCTCCTAAAGCCAAAATACCCAACAGTCTCATGTTTGATTGTGTGGAATGTTGCATTGGGAGTCTCTTTGGAAAAATTTAAATACAAAAAACAGGAATTATGAACCTGAATTCCTTGGGTAATGAGGATAGCATTCATTGTGTCTCACCTGTGTAACCCTATCTAAGCATTAACAACCTTGGCTTTCTTTGGTAAGTGTACTATCAAGGATTTATTTCCTGTGCCTCCTACAGCTATTAGAAGCTGGCTCCTGTAAACATGTGTAGGTGTTTATCTCTCACATTCATCTATAGGAACACCTCCATATTTGATCCTTAAAAGAGACCACCCATAGCATGAAAGACATATGTCACAGATGACACAGTAAGTCCAGAAGAATAGTATTTTTTAAATTCTATCTCTCCCTTAAATTTAGTTGTCTAAGGAGGTATGGTATTTTTTTAGTAAATATGAGTAGTTTTCTCTTTTTTTTTAATGAGCAGCCTGAAATGCTTGTGTTGTTACTCCTGACTACATTTTGTAATACAGCAAGCCACACTACTTGTTCAACAAATTAGATTTGTGCTCAGTGCCCTCTTCTGCCTGAACAAATTCATACTCCTCTGCTGAGTTATAACTTCAGCTTGTAGCCACCACTTCTGCAAAAACCACGGTGGCCCATAGTACAGTTGAGCATACAAAGCCCATGAACCTTTGGAAAAGCAATAATAAGGAGCATGATTCTTGCATGCTGATGAGGCTACTCTCCTATCAGCATCAGTGCTTAGCACCAGTCAATGGTGGATGGGAACCGAGTGTCAGTTTATCACCCCACTGTAAAATCTTCATACCTTCTCTCTGCGAGCTCTCACAGGCAGCTCCTCACAACACTGGCTCCTTTCCTCTTCCTTCCACACAGCCAGCTGACTCCTTACTGTCCCTTACATGAGCCCCTAACCCCTACTTCCCCCACCACAAACCATCCACAACTCTCAGCCAACTAACCCACTCTTTTATAACATCCATCCTTATTGGACACAGCTGTGACCTATTAAGAGCAAGGCTGTTCATACTCTTTGGTAATTAGTACAGCTGCAACTCCTCAGAGGCAAGATTGCCTTCAGCACTATCTCTATTCTCTCACAATCCATCCTTACACATTCTCCTCAGCTTTGTCCCATCAGTCTTGCATATAAAGTTAGTCTTGAATGAAAAAGGCTTAAGTACTCTAAAGCAAGGACACAAATTGGACTTAGTTTCCCCAAAGAATCTTCCATAAAGAGTATCTTTTTTATGCTACATGATCATGCTATTTATGTACATTCCAGGGAAAAAAAACCCCTATTTTCATAGATAGAGAGAATTTGGGTGATTGAGCTCTCACTGTGCAGTGCAAGGTTATTTTATAATGCCACAGAAGGTTCTTAGTTCAAATACATGCTCTTAGTGTGTACAACAGATCACAGTGTCTAAATGTACCTTGGTGATTAAGAAAATCAGAATTACTAATAGTAACTGTGATGCATGTATGCATTTTATGATTTTCTTGATTTCTTACTTCTAGAGGAAACAGCAGTAGATGCATTTTTCCCTTTTTTGTCTTTGTAGACTGTGTCAAAGAAAAGTCAAAGATCTAATGCTGTTATGAAGGTTTAGTCTTTCTGTTTTCTTTCATCTAAAAAAAATCGGAGACAGGTATGTTAAAAAAAGATAAGTCATATACAGTCAGATGAAGTATATTTCTGACAGTTTGAACTTTTTTTCATCATTGTATGTTATGTTTCATACATACATACAACAAAGTTCAACACCATTCACACAGCAATTTCATTAGAAACAATTGTACAGGAGCAGGGAATTTTTTGACTAAAGCATGTTTAAATACCCTTGAAACAGAAGTAAAATAATGTGGGAGTTTTAGTACAGCATTTCCTCTGGTTCTCTCTCTATGACCAAGAGTTGTGTCATGCACTCTGAGAGACCAGTTACAGGGTAATGGTACATAGTTACTATGTCTACACGTGTAATGGAAAAGTCTTTTCCAATGGTGTGTTTGTAATTTATGACTAAGACAAAGTACAAAACAAAATAAAATATTGAAGATCAGAAGATATTCAGAAATCCTTATGTCAATCCAAGAACTGTGTTTCCAAGTCTGGAAAAAATGTCCAGAAGGTCACACCATCCTCCATATTTTTGGCTAGGTACTTAAAGTAGAAAAGTATTCAGCTGAGATTTCAGAACCACCAGGAATTGTGTTAGTGTGACAATCATTACACATGAGGAAAAAAATTATCTATTTTTTCTGAAGAATGTTAGCTTAACTGGTTGAAGTATCTTTAAAAGTGATTTATATGTATATTAGTACTTTGAAAACAATCAGAATGGAACTGGCTGTGATTCAGAGATTTGTTCTCCTCTTTAAACCAGCTAGTCTTAAGTTAATTGTACAGTTTTGTAGGTTAAAGAAAAGAACATTACTTAGCATGACTGTTGGACAAAAATAAAGTCAATAAATGAAAGTTTGCATGTAAAAGTTACAGTTCGAGAAAAAAAATAAGGGCATATTAGTAAGGATCTAAAGCTTTTAAAGCTTTCAACCATTTTTACTACTAGAAATCTTATGTGTAAAAACTAGGTGAATCAAGTCAAGATGCTCAGATGCAACAATTTTTAATGCTTTCACTAAGGAACTGATAGATTGGTATTGTTAAATTATGTTAATGCTTTAATGTTATGCTGTATTATCCATAATTTATAACTCTAGTGCCAAAATGCATGAGTGCAGTTCTCCTGATTAGATATTTTAAGAGCTGAGAAATCTGCAAACTCTCTGGCTGACTTTATTTTATTTAGCAAATCTGCTAATGGAATGTTGTTTTAACATATTCACAATGAGTAGATTTTAGAAGAATGATGGATGTATCAGTAAGTTTTGTCGTGAGGAGTGTACATGGATAATCCATGACAGCGTTAATTACAGCAATGTATGATGTTAACAAAAATAAATTAGGAATAGATTATCACAGACTACTACACCTGATTAAGATGTCTCAGACTTATTTCTGTAGAATATGTAAAATTCTCTCTGTTCTATGCATTTAAAGATAACAGCATAACTGTTAAAATTAACAGAATAAAGTGTGAAGTGTCACTTGATTCTGAATTTTAATGCTGAAACCATGCTATTTTTTATTCAGTGAAGTCCTTCATAAGCATTTCAAGTAGTGACAATTTTTTAGGAATTCTGAATCTCATTTGCAGGTGAAATAACCTACTTTAATGCTGCAGAAGTTGAGGAGGTTTGGCAGTAAAGATGACATCAGAAGACAGTTTCAAGAAACTAGGCTTCTCTAAATTTAGGTCATACGTCAGGCTAGATAGCTATGGTTTGAAGAAAACTCCTGGCTTATTAAATCCAAATGCTCCCATCAATTATTTTACTATTTATTCCTTTAGATGTAACAATCACAATCCATCTTATATCAATATAGGGGAGTTGACTCCTCTGTTACCACTGAAAATCCATGTCAGAGACTCATGAGTCCAACAACTGGAAATTTCTAGCCAAAATTTATTCACAATTAGTCCATTCCTATATGTTCCAGACTACCATTTTTCTTTATTAGAAGATCTGTTCTCAATTGCTTACTACTCTGTTTATTTTTCTACTTATGATTATCAAACTATGTTCTTTTTCTGTCCACTTTTTAGTGTCTATATGCAGTAATACTCACTTTTTTGCTTTCTGAATATAAGTGACTCAAAACCCTGTAAAATTACGGAAGAAACGTTTTATGAACCAAAAGTAATGTTTCCTCTCTTTCCTAAGATAACTTTCTCTGAAGTACCAAATCCGCCTTTTCATTACCTTGCGATCAATATTAATCATCCTGCCATGACTGTTCTGATACCATCACTTTATGACAATATACAAGATTACAGTTTGACAGTTGTTTGTCAGTCCATTAATTTCTACACATGGCATGTTGTGTTTTGATCAGGTCATATTCAGCTCTTATTAATCTAGGTTGATGTTCTCCCTGCTCTCCTTCTTATTTTATGTAATCTGAAATCTATTTTCTCCCCAACAAACAGATAGGAAAGAAAAGCCACAGAGCTGCAACTATTGGAAAGCTGTAGAAGATCAATGTTCATTGTAGTCAGACTAACACATGCAGTTTAAATTACACTTGAAAATTTTGCTTTAAATGGTGTATATAACTAAACTGGACCAAATCCTGAATCCAACAATTAGTTGTTACAAAACAGAACATTAAATTATTTTTTCCTGTGATAATAGCAGTTTAAAGTTCTTATTGTTTACACCTGTATTCTTTTTTTTGGTGGCACTCCTCTTGTAGACATAATTAATTTTCTAATCATAAATATTTATTAAACTAATTATATTTTCAGCAGTTCTGATATTGAAAATATCAGGTAGTACCTGACTCTGTATCCAGCTATACAAAACTATTTAAGGACTAGAAAATAAACATTGCTTTAATAAATTTTTCATTGACTTTGGATATGACATCTGCCAGAACATGTAAAGGAATATAGCTTTAAGAGGCAAGGGAGATGTGATGTGATATTTGGTGAGATTTTGGTTGTGAAAAATTTATATCTAAAGAGAAACTATATTATTCATATGAACATAAAATGTTTTAAGAAACATAAGTATATGACTATCTCAAACACATGCTCTTCTATGAGCTGCAGCATACCTGATAGTTTCAGATGTCAAGAAAACTGAGAGGTTTTTACATCCTTCTTAGGTTTTCACTTTACTGAGAAAGTCACATTGGATTCATTTTCACAAGAGCATTCTCCATTATGATTTTCTGACTTCTTATCCCTCTAAGGAGAAGTTATCTACAAGTACAGTTGTTGAGCCACAGCCAGGCAAGTATTTTTTTAATTGGCTGGTTCTTCACTCAGATTTCTATATAGCTAATATATATGGATGAGTCCCCTTATCTCAGTAAAATTATATTCTTAAATACATTCAAGAATCAAAATAAATTTGTATTTAGTTTGTTCCGTTTGTTTGGAAGACCACTTATAAATTAAAAAAATGATACATATCTCTCTCCCCTCCTCTTCAGGAATGAGTCTTTCATCTTAAATTTCAGCAAAAACATATGAGTAATCTGAAAGATTTCTCATAAAATCTTTCAAAACATACGAGTAATCTGAAAGAATCAACTTTAGAGGACCAAAACAGTGTTCTAATTTTGGTTTTGTGTTCTATTTTGTATATGTCCATGACAAGAAAAACATGCTACAGAGTATAATATCTTCCAATCTTATTTTGGAATGAAGCATCACACAGAAGAAATACGAATACCCAAATTCTACAAATTTCCTATTGAAGCATTTGCTTTTTCTATTACTTCTTGTAAATTGATTTGGAAAATAGGCTACATTATCTCTGACTGTAACAGATACAGTTGATATCCTACCAGGAGGTTCAACTGAGAAGTAATAGTATTCTGACTTTGCAAAGTAATTCAAATAATGGTGTAAATCTCATTAGAAATAATGTATGCTTTGAGAGATAATCCTAATCTTTTTTTCAGTCAGTTATTTTCTCTATTTAATTAAACTAATTTGCAATATTTTTTATACAAAAATAAACATTTGAGACCAAAAAAACCAAGGAGTGACCAGAAGTAAAGTATTAATAATTTCAACGGTTGGAATAAGTGAATAAATATAATATGACATTGCATTGTCCAAAATACTAATTAATTACATTTAGTGTCCTAGTCAAACCAATTTGTTGTTTAGATACTTGCAATGCTTTTATATGTGGCTAATGAAGAATACTTTCTCTGTATAGTCATCATGTAGAGGGAAAGGCATGCTTGTAAATATATTAGTGTTCTCTGTCTACTGAACTACTGAAGTTAATCTACTCAGAAAAAACATAAACCACTCCTCTATTTAGTTGAATAACAAATTATGTTTTCCTTTTTTTAACAGATTATTTTTATCATCAAAAATAATCATTCTGCTTCCAATACTTTGAGATTTGTTGGAGAATGTGTGAACTATATAAGAATGTGTAAACTATATGTTGGAGAATGTGTTATATTATATAAACTCTATGTATAGAGTAAACTATACATACTGGACAAATTTATAATAATAAAAATATGCAAAGTTGCAGCAGAGAGAAAGATATGTGAAATGAATCTGGTCTCAAGTTTCAGCTCACTCAGGATAGTTGATTTTATATGCTGACCTTTGTTCATCTCCCTCTTTCACCAGTGGCATCAACTCCATGCTTTTGCAAACATGAACTTAGGTCTGTAAACTAACACTACTTTTGGACTTAATTGTGATTATTTCTTCTAGTATGCTAACTGCATTTTCTTGTCAGTGATCATTTAACAGTCATCCTTATACCCTCTTTGAAGAGCTTGTCCCAGTCTCTCAGCTTCCACATGGAACTTAGCATGGACTCCTTGTGGCTACTGCTATAGCTGCTCTCATTCAGCCAGACCAAATTTTAGCCAGGCCCAGAGGACTTTCTCCAGACCAACTTTCAATCTTTAAAGGTCTTAAATTATTTCAAGTATGATGAACTGAGCCATTCGTCGGTCTCTATCTACCTTTGCTTCAGGAGACATCTGATTTTCAAAATGCACATTGACTATGAAAACATGAGAAGAAATTTGGAAGGCAGAAGGCACCTCACAAGGAAGGAATCACTATTGGAAATATTTTAATTTAGAGGCAGAAAATCACTAGAGACTGAAAGGTATTGGCATGGCCCAAGGCTTTCAGCAGAAATTGTTTTATGCCTGCTATTCTTGGTTTTTAGGCAGTTATCATCACCAACTGGCATCTATCTACCCTTTTAGAGTGACCAATGAATTCATATGACAAAGATTTTTCTTAGGGTAGTTACAATACAGCTTAATGTTTCTTGGACACCAGAGAATTGCCAAGGACATCCATGACTTTTCTTGATACATTTTCCCCAGCAGGGCTTTGAGGACATCTATATACTGTTCAGCAGATATACAGTAGAGTCTGTATCTATGTAAAGATGAGCTGCCTTTCTTTCTAATGCAAAGCCAGGTGAATTTATTGGACAATACACAAGGCCAGGTTGGATGGGGCTTTCAGCAGCCTGGTCTTGTGGAATGTGTCACTGTCCATGGCAGAGGGCTTAGAATTAGATCATTTTTAAAGCCCTTTCAGCACAAGGAATTGTACGATCAGGATAGTCTAATATATCTTGTCAATGATGTTTAAAAATTCAGAACCCTTCAGCCAGGACCAGAACACAGTCTATTACTTGATTTAGAGAGGAGATTTAGCGACTTTTCCCCCCTCAGTTGCTTTTTCTAGTTTTCCCTCAAACAACTCCAGCTGTAATGGCCGTTTCTCCAGAACTGCAGTAAGAAGTGCAATCAGATTGCAGATTAAATTTTATTTTATTAATTATCAACTCCTAAATCCAGTTAGTTATCTCTATGAGGGTGGCAGGGATGCCTTTCATCAAAAGAGGGATGAGCAGAGTAAAACACTTAGCATGTGAAATCACATAGACCTGCTTTTGGTTTTAAAAGAAAGGAGCAATTTGCAAGATGACACATTCCACCTCCATTTTAAAGCATAAGAGTATTTGTGTTTCCATGTTTTCTGAAATAATTTTTTTTATCTGTCCCCAGATGTCAGCATTCCTCTTCTACAGTCATTATCCTCAGCTTTCTCATTTTTACTGTTTTTTCAATTGTTGAAATTTCCTTTGACTTCCTCCTCATCTTTTGCATTCAGTCAGGCAGAGCTGTCTCATAAATCATCCCCCCAGTACTGTATTATCTGGTTTTATGGCTTTCAGAGCTAAAAGCTTGCTAATGTGACATTAGTGATTAAAAAGCATATCACTTACTTTAAAAAAAACAAGGCATTAATGAAGCCAGGGAGGATGGTTCTTCCTTTGCAGCATGCAAAAAGTTTCAGCAATAGACACCAGGATTCCATGAACTTCAAGACACTTTACTAAACACACTGGAGTTATAGTGTTTAACTCACTACATATGCCCTGCTTATCCCATACTGAATATAGGTCAATTAAGAGAAAAATTGGGCCAAACAATCTTCAAAGAGGAACTTTAATAAAGTAAGTCATTAAAAACTCCCTTCAAGCTATGAAAAATTCTTTCACAATATTAAGCATCACCTGTATACAAAGGTGCTTGTGTTTAACAGTTATATTCCAAATTACTTTTGAGTATGCAATACTACAGAGCTAATATTTAGCACTGATGTAGAAGAATCTTAGTTTTCCTGAGGTACCAAGGCTGAGATGATAAAGCTTAAGAGCTTATTGGCAAGAGAAATTGGAACAGAAGTGGTCTTGCCTTTCCTCCTTGCCCTTTCTTCAGAAAGAGATGTGGAGTTGAAGTGTCTTCTCTGCTCCTCCTACTACTTATTTATTTTTGTCTTGTGCATTTGAGAGAATATCCTGCCTGCTTACAATCTGTTGTGCTTGTCTAGGCCTTGGTCTGGCACTTTTTGCTGCTTGGATGCCTCTTATATCCAGCTTGTTTTGTTTTCAGCTGGGATAGAGTTAATTTTCTTCTAGTAACTGCTATATTTGTGTGTTTTGGATTTAGGATGAGAGTAATTCTGATAAAACTGGGATATTTTCATTATTGATGAGCAGTTCTTGTAGGGTCAAGCCCTTTTCTGCCTCTCACCCCACGTCACCACAGCCAGGACGGCTGACTCGAATGGACCAAAAGGATATTCCATACCATATGGCATCAGGCTTAGAATAGAAAGCTGAAGGAACCTGGACAAGGAGGTGCTATTCAGGAGCAGGTTGGGCATCAGTTGGTTGGTGGTGAGCAATTGTTTTTTTTATTTTCATCTGTTGTTTTTCTTCTGTTTTTCTGTTTTTGGTTGCCCCTATTACTATTATTATTTTTTTATTAATTATTTTATTTACATTATTAAAGTGTTTTTACCTCAACCCATGAGTTCACTTCTCTTTACTCTTCCAATTTTTTTCCCAGTCCCACCAGGAGTGAAGTCATAAGCAACTGTGTGGGTCTTAGTTGTAAACTGAGGATAAACCACAACATAATTTTATCCTTCTTTCTTTGCTTCTGTGAGGATGATATTGTTCACATGCACATGTAATATTTTATCTGACTATGCTCTCAGAATGTTACAAAATACTTAAAATACTCTTGTTGCTTACACAATTTCAGTATGCTTCCAGCTGAGTTCAAAGTAAGCTCATTTTAGCTATATTTTCATTAGTACATTTATATTTTTTCCCATGTTACAGGTCTCTGATTTGGCAAAATGTAACTGGAAATATAGTGTCCTCCTGATCAGAGAATAAGCACAGGTAGAAAGGGTACCTGAAGAGATAAAAGGCAAGAATGTTATAACACAGCTTCTTCTTAATGTTAGAAGCAGACAGGGAGATATTATAAATAACTTGGAAGTTAAGTTCTGAATAAGAAAGGGCAGGCTCACAAACTTCTTCAGTCTCCTACAGTTTTTTTTTTTTTTTACATTTGCTACAGGAGGAAAATAAAGTGTAGCTTATAAATAAAAGCACTTTAAAGTGATTGATTAAAGTTGCCAGAGAAAATTTGATTTTAAAAGCACTATTCCCACTTTAACTCTCAGGATCAAAAGAGTGACCTATGCCTTGTTACATACTTCAAGTCACACTCTCTTGCTGGTTTAAATCAGCTGAAAGAAAATGGTAACTACATTTCCACAATAAAATGTCCAAAACATTTCCAAAGCAAACAGCAAATCCTGTCAACCCAGGAAGCAACCATGGTTTAGATCTGTTTTTTTAATAGTAAGTTTGTTTGCAGAGGGTTTACACTGTACAGTTCAGGACCAGGAAAAGGTCTGTGAATGAGACCTGGCCCAGCATCCTCCACCTGCAGAAAGCACCAGTGCAAGTGCTGTCACTGCTGTATTTTGAGCTTTACAAAGATGCCAAGGCTTCACCACTAATTTCCCTTTGTTTTCTTCCTTCAAAAGCTCAGTTAGCCAAAACCAGACAAAATAAGAACTATTAAGCAAGAAATGGGACTAGAAAATCCTCAGTCTACGTTCAGGCACCTAAATAAACAAATATTTCAGTCTTGGAATGTGTTGAGTTCCTGCATGTTCCACTGCTGACCCAACAGCATTTTCAAAGACAAATATTCAGTAATTTTCTGAAAGAATGGATCAAATTTCTGCTTTCTAATTTTATTATATTGGGTTTTATATATATTTTTAAATACTAAACATTAAAATTTTGTATGCCATTTGTGCCAATATATTTCTTGCAGAACCTCTTGCATGATTGTGGTGGTTCATCTTAATAAGAAGTAACTCACTGCTCTTTTTTATGACTGATGAAAAAAGCACAAAGCAAAACGAAATTAAATTAAAACAAAAACCACCCAAATCTGAAAACCAAAACCAAACAAAAAACTGATATGATTTGAATTAATTGATTTGATCTTGATTCAAATCAGCCAAACCATGAGCTAGGAGCAGTAACTTCTCTAGGGGAATATAATGTTTTTATTTAAAAAGTCAGTTGTGCTAGATAGTTCTTTATGCTATGAAATAGGCGTAATTATACTCAATATGGATATTCATTTACTTTCTCCTTTCAGGAAATGAACATATTAGTTATGAATATCCAAAATTTAGAAGAGTCTAGATGCTAGTAAAATATGTAAACTTAACACCTGCAAATCAATCACTTTCAAATGAACAAAAGAATCTTGATTTCTCCCTTCATGCCAGGGAAAAAAAAAAAAAAAGCAAAAAGGAAAAAAACAACCACATATAAAATGCTTCCCACTTCTAACATCCTGCACAAAAAAAAAAAAAAAAAAAAAAAAAAAAAGCAAAACCAAACCTAAACACACACACACACAAATATTATTAAGATCTATAGCTAACAATAATTTCCTGCTGACCTGCTGATAACATATATACTTCTGATTAGTGCACTGATCTGAAAGTGAGAGCAAAGGAGTAATAGGACTGATCTTGGACAGCACATATGTAGATAAACATTTTAGTTACAGAATTCTTATACAAGTAGTGGCAAACATCGCTGCCTTACTTAAACTAAATGAAAATATGTACTTCCACCTGTTAGTAATCTGTCCTTTAAAGTGTGATTGTCCCCAAGACAGAAATCCACTCTGAATAGCAACAAAAAACATCAGTTCCCCAAGTATCACTGCCCTGAATTACGGAGTGTATTTAATGCTTTTGTATCAGTTAGTTTGGGGAAGTTCCCTAATCACTGCTAGGGTTGACTAAACTTCCCTTTGAGGTTTTCATGAACTGTAGAGGCTGCCAAGCAGCAATGAAATTTCAGAAAATGTAAAACAGAAGTCTAAAATTATCTTAGTTCTCCATCACTAGAGGTACTATGCATGTGATTAATACTGTTGGAGCCATCATTGCTGGCAAAACAACTTTCTTACCTGAATTAACACCAGTTGTGCATGACTGGCATATATCAGCTGAAAAACCCTCTAAAACCAAACAACTCCCCAGACTCTTCCTTGAGGATGTTTTAAACAATAAGCTAAGTGAAGAAGAAAAATAATGCTGAGGGATTTTTTTTTTGTCACCCAGATAATATAATAAATGGTGGGTTTCATTTTTTTAAACATAGCTGTAGGTATGATTTTATTAACATTGGGAGACAAATGTTGAATTTATTGAAAAATGTCACTTTTTAATTAACTTCTAATGTTGTAAAAATATTATTTCTTATTAGCTTTGCTAATTTAATGCACACAAGACTGAACTAATCAGTTTTGCAATTATTTGTCTTATAATATTTATTAGCTCATGAATCTCAGTTATGCTATTCTTGGTGTATTGGTTATTTTAGCCATACCAAAAACCTCTTTTATGCTGACTATGTTGTCATTGGAAGAAAGTCTTAATCAACTTTAGAATATTTTCTTATGGTAAAAAGTGAAAAACTGCAATTCACTAAAACTGTGTATGTGAATTCTGAAACCAATTTTATACCCCAAAGAAGATGCTTTGCCAGATCAATGTTTTTTCCTGTAGCATGCTACTTCTTTTTGAATTGCAAGGACACTCTTTCAGTTTCCAGAAATGCAAAAACAAGTTAATATTCAAGGTAGAACTGAAACTATCAAATGTATTGAAGTGTAAAACCAGCTTGCTAAACTATCCAGAAAATGCATAGAAATTTTTCTACCATGCAAATTAGGTATTCTGCCAATACAAAATTCTTTTTAAAGAGTCTGTAATTTCAGCCATGTATGGAACAGCAGTAAATACAAATAAAGTACATCATGAAATCATGCAATCATAGAGTGATTTGGGTTGAAAGGGACCTTAAACCTTAAGCCCCCATCTGTGGGCAGGGACACCCTTCACTTAACCAGGGGCTTCAGAACCCCATCCATTCTGGTCTTGAAGCCTTCAGGAATGGGGCATTCAAGAACTGCTCTGGACAACTTTTTTCAGTGCCTCACCACCTTCAAAGAAATAAAAAAAAAAAAAAAAAGAAAAAAACTCACAAATTTTTCTAATAACTCATCTAAACCTACACTACCTTGTATCACCTTGCTTAAAGTAATTCCATCATGTTTTATCACTACATGTTCTTGTAAATAGTATCTCTCCATCTTTCTTGTAAACTACCTTCAGGAACTGTAGAGCTGCAATTAGGTCAACCCAAAGATTTCTCATTTCCAGGCCAAAAATATCCTCAGCCTTTCCTGATAGGAGAAGTATCCCATTCTTCTGATCATCCTGGTGTCCCTTCTCTAAACTCGCTGCAACAGGCTGATGTCATTCCTGTGTTGAAGACTCCAGAGTGGAGTACTCCAGGTGGAGTCTGCAGACTGGAGTAGAGGAACAGAACCACCTGGATACTATTGGCTTTCTGGGCTACAAGTGTGCATTGTCCAGACTCTCAACCCTCAAGTCCTCCTTGGCAGGGTTGCTCTCAATCCATCCAGGGAGATGTCCTGGCCCAGGTCAAACACCTGGTATTTCATCTTTAATCTAATAAAATTGCCATGGGCCTATTTCTTGAGCTTTTCCAGGTCTCTCTGGATGACATTCCACACTTTTGATGTGGTAACAGCACTACTCAGCTTGGTGTCACTTGCAAATTTGCTAAGGGTGCCCTCTTTTCTTTTGTCTTTGTATTTAAGGGAGATGTTAAATAACATGAGTCCCAGCACAGACCCTTGAACATCACCACTTTTCCCACTGGGACTCTGAGACATTGACCACTACCCTCTGGATGCAACCATCCAACCAATTCTTTATCTATCCAACAGTCCACTCATTGAATCTATCTCTCTTCTCTTTAGAGAGAGGGTTGTGGGGGCCCACAATAAGGGTGTTGTGGAGCTTTACAAAAGTTCAGATAAATGACATCTTAAAACTTCCCTTATCCACCGATTTAGTCACTCTATCACAAGAAGGTCACTAGGCTGCTCAGGTAGATCTTGCCATTCACTTGCCATTACTTCAAGTCAATATCACTCAGGTAAATAGACAAAATTGCTAGTACTATTCTATGAGCTCTGAAGAGAATGTATCAAAGCACTTAAAAGCAATTTAATTTATTTTATAGGTTAAGCATATTTTGAACTCTTTAAGAAGAATTAATATATCAAGATGAACGTGCAAAATAAATATTGCATCTTTTAGATGCTAGGAACATCTCACAACCTATTTGCCTTCACCTCTATCTATTTGAAGTATACACATAAATCAATAGATCCAAAAGGAAATAAGTTTTTTCTTTACTTTCTGAATTTTCTCCACTCACAATATAATCTATCACTAAACAAAGTTAAATGGTGCTTAAAAAACTGTCAATTAAATATGACTTCATATGTTTCCCTTCCCCATAATACAATCCATTATAATTTATTTTAACCCATGAGAGATTCACTCAGGAATTAACTTAAATGTTAAATATGGCTAGGATCATGAACTGCTAGTATCACTGTTGTAATTCCTGGTATGTCAGGGGAATATAGAATCCATAACATTCCATTACATTTTCTGGAAGAACATCTCTGTTTCCATTTCCACTGAGCTGGACTTAAAATCAGCTAACCCAGAAAACATCTCTTCTTTCCTGAAAGTTAATACATTATTGGGAGATATGAAGATATTTAAGATGGTATATCAAGTGGAAAAACAGGAGGAATTATGAGAAGGTTACAAGAAGATTTAAAACCAGGACAAGTGTTTAACTTTTTTGGTTTTCCGCAATAACCTGTTTTATCTGCTCCAGTAATATTCAAGTTGGTTTTCAAGTGGCTGAACAAAGTCAAAGAATAATTAAAAATGCAATAGATGAAAATCCTTTATTTAGATAGGGACTTAAAAAAAAACAGTTTCATAGTTCATTTGTTCAGAGCATGGGAAGGCTCACTCAAACATTTGAAATGCATGTGTGTGAGCACCTTCTTGCTAGTCCTCAATTTTCTTACTGCACATGAATAAAAAATCAATATTTATTTATTTTCAGTGTAATTTTTTTTCTTGGGCATATACACAAGTTATTGTGAAGCAATTTTTAGTCCTTGTACATACCAATGAGTCAATTTCTTAATTAATCTTGAGAAATGAGAGACACTTTTTCACCCTATTGTTTACTTGCCCATATCTCTAAACCTGCTTTTCAAAAATAAATTTGTAAGTTCAAGAAATGTACCACGTAATAAACTAGGACCAAGGTGGCTCGTAGTCTGTGTATTTTACTGAAAATACTTATTTACAGATATATTTTAAGAATTATGCCAAATTTTGCATGCTTTGAAAAAGGTGAAAAAATGAAATCAAGAATTTATATCAATTCTACATTAAAAGGTGTTTATTTTAAGTAACTTGCACAGTATTTCATATTTACAGAGTCAGGGAATCAAGTCAGTAACAAAAACTCCTTGTGTTCTCATTTTCATATTTTCAGTTGCATACCAAAGCCTAAGACTTAGAAGAGCTCCTTCTATAAATCTTTACTGTAATTCCAGTGGTCTAGCAGGGGTGCTGAAGATATAATTATCTGTGACCTCAAGGCTGGTGATAATCTGGGGAATTAAAAAAGGAGTATATTGCATCTGTTTCAAGAAGTTTTAATGATTTGAATAGCATCATTCATAATATTATTGCAGCTTCCTATTATTCTTTAATAGATTTAAATTTCTACTAGCTTCAGCAGCATATCACAATAATTCACACCTTAAAATAGCAAAATTATAGAAACAACTTTTTGAAAGCTACAGTCTTCCAAAGCTGGCATATGTGTTAACAATACCAACTCACCATGCATACACAGAAAATTAAAAATTAATCTTTTTACCACTGGCAACGTTACTTCCTTCTCACTTTTAAATGTTTTTAAAAAACATGTTAGAATTCATATGCAGCTGGAAGGAAAACAAGATTCATTAATGTATCTAAAAAGGTATCTAAGGTATCTATCAGGCAATCAAGTTTAAGTTAATACCTACTCTTTTAATCCAAAAATATTTATTTATGTACTGCAAAAACAAAACAACAAATACTACTACTAAAAAGAGGCATTGAATGTAAGATTTTGCCTTAGCTTAGCTGCAAAAAAGTTAAAAAGCATTTTTCCCCTATTTATGTTGAAATTGTTACTTCATTGTCTTCCTCGGCCATCAAAAATACACACATATAAGTAAACAAATGCACACATGTACTCACTCTACAAAACCCATCCTGGTGAAAAAGGCTTTGGTAACAAATGATTCTTTACTTTTTAAAATAAGTCTTAAACATTTAGTTTAAACAAAAAATAACTTGTATATTTCAGATGGGGAGGAAGTGCACATACTGCTGATTAATGAATTACACTTACAGTCCTGGATGTAGAATTCTTGTGTACTATTTTTCTCAAACTCGCTTCCATACTCATGCTTCAATATTTAAGTACAAAATGAGCTTTGCCATTTATCAACGAGAAAAAGTGAAATAAAATTATAAGTAGAACAGGATTATCTCCTCTCATAAATGAAGAATGCATCTGTGGGATTGGGTGCTGCACATTGAGTCATAATGCAGCTCATTACTGAAATGGAGTGCATTACATTGGGGAAAAACTGTTTGACATTATGTCTTTGAGAGCAGCTTTCATAAAAAAATTCAGAAAAATGGCTTATGATGGTGTTGTACCAGCAGATAAGACTCCTAAAGAACAAATCAAGAGGTTTATTTTCCTCTGAGATCTAAAGTGAGTGTCTTTTAAGGGAAGCAGGTCAAATAGTGCTTAATGTGTAAGTACCTCACAGGATGCCATGAAAAAAATGGGGTACCATGTTCAAAGAAAAAGTAAAGCCTAATAGAGAAATCTTCTGAAACATCAAATGGCAGGTGATGAATCTCTAACCTGGACCAATAATGGATGAAGAGCTGAGAAGTGGTATGAGGCACAAGAAATTTCTAATTATTTTGTGATTTGCTTTAATTTAAATCAAACTTTAATTTGTTGTCACAACAGATTAACAGTGGCTGCACAAACAAATGTAATGAATTCAGGGTGCTTCAGAGCCAAAGGCTAAACCTGGATTTATTGTTGGCATGTGCTCTCTTCATCTCTCTGGCCTGGGTAGGTCTTGTTTCTTTTTTTTTTTTTTTCTTTCCCTTTTTTCATTCCCAGAGAAGTCAGTGATTTAGAGCAAGCTAATGAGAAATAAATAAAATTAAGCAAGCTTCAACTTAACTTGGGGATTTGTGTTTGTGTGGGTATTTCAAAGTAATGCAATAAGCAGCTGTGACTCAATTTATTTATTTATTTCTGATTGAGCAAAGAGAAAAACTGTTCTCCACCACAGCACTGATTCGGACCTAATCTGGAATAGCTTTTTTTATTAATATTGCACTAAACCTCAGGAAATGATGCCATAGGCCACATATTAGTGCCAAAATACATATGAAGTCAGTTGATTCTATTTATTAAGACCATACAAGGCCTTTGACCTCCTTACAGTGCACAAACATTAGGCCAGCTGGCTTACAGACATTCTTTTATACTAAATCTGCACACTCATATCTGTTAGCGACTTTTCATTTCAACACGTCACAAGGAGTACCAGAACTGCAGCAGTGGTTTATATGGTTATATTTAGACTGCATGACTGGCCAGCAGAAGTACATACTGTGTCATTTTCAAGCGTTCATTAGTGGTGGCTGATAACAGCCATAACGCTTCCTTCAGGCAGATAAATCATATTGAACTGAGAACCTGGAAATGATCAGATTAGGAATTGACTCTGAACACCCATCTCACTATAAAGCACAGAAATATTTAATTTGGCAGGAATTTGTCACTGAAAAAAGTGTCATCTGAGTGCAAAAGCATTTATGACTGCAGTTTCAAAAGCTTGAATAGGCACAAATCCCTTTCTGAGGTGCAAGTATAGGCTGGAGGTGTTACTGATTTTCAAAGAGATTACTTGAATCAGTAATGAAAGGTGCAAAGTGACTTTGTTTAGTAGACATAAGCCACATTTTCTAAGCCCATCAGGTTCTGCAAACTGCAAACAAATGCAATCTGTTTATTTAATGAATGGCCTGTCTGTTCACAACCTCAAGGTCTCAACAGAGACCAAATTCAAAACATTTTGTCACCATTCATATTCCTTCACTAATTGTCCAAGCCTATGTGGGAAGGTATCATATTCCATCCAGAGCTGAGTGTGTAGTACATCGCTATAATTATATTTTGTCTTATATTGGGCATAAATTGCAGACTTTTGGTAGCAGGGTGAGCTGTGTGGAAGAAAGCAGTGAACTGCCCTATGCCAGTCCCAGACGGTTCCATAAAGCTGTGAAACAGGCCAAAGAAGTTCATGGAGCATCAGAAATTCAGCCAGGCAGAAGAGTTTATGGTGCCCCTACTCACACATATTTAGAAAGAGCAGTGAGTGTGAGGCACAGGAGGCACGACTGGAGCCACCACCTTGGAAAGAGACTCACAACAATGGAGGAGACACCTCTGAGGCAAGTGTTGCCATGGGTAATACACAAGGTAGGGACATTGTTAAGGGACCACAGCCTGGAGATGACCCTTGCTGGGATAGGGACATCACCAGGAGGGCAACAGCAGATGAACCTGTGGTTGCCCAGAATAGGGGAGTATTTTAAAGAGCAAGAAGCAGTGGAGAAAAATAAATAAGAAGCAAGGAGCAGCAGAAAGAAACGATTAATTGCAAACCCAAGCCTCCTAGTCTGCCTGTTGTATTATGAATGGGATTGAAAGCAACTGAATGTGATATATAGACCCTGGTATTCCTACAGCCAGGGTTATTAGGCACTCCTGTGAATTGATAATAGCAACATGCAAGTCTCCTAAAAGAGTAGCCTTCCTTTTACAGAATGGAAGTAAAAATATGAGGCAGTGAACAAAAATAAAAATGGATCATAATAACTAGATTATAATAGGATGCTAAACCTCTATGCTATGATAAACCTTTGTCATGTAAAGAACTGAGTTCACCAATTCACGGAGAGGAAGGGATTAAATGATGTTTTTTGTTGTTTACATATTCTAAGATTTTGGGATCCCTAAAGGAATTCACAAACTCCATTTAAGCCTTCTTTAAATCTTTGCCACTGTGACCTACTTTAAACTCTTCTTGTAAAGGGAATGTTAAAACGGGGAATATCAAGGTGAATCACAGCTTCAGTGTAGGAAAAGACAGCACTCAGAAGTTTTCAAAACCAGGTAGACTACAGCTTTTTTTCCTAACAATGCCTGCTAGATTAAAATTTAAATGTGTGCTCTGAATAAGTAGTTTATATAAGGAAGCACAGGTTCAGAACTTCAAGTTTTGTTTTAAGATTGACTCTTTTCTTAATAAAATGGACTGGCTGTTAGGAAGTCTTACCCTTGCAATTAAACACTTCAGATTTTCTTTTTCCCTCCTCCATGTTAATGCTGTTCCATATGGGGGAAAGAAAAAACTCCTTATTCATATGATGACTTTATAGGATTAAAATTACTCTATGTTAATGGAAATCCATGCAAATCAGTGCAGTCACTTTTGATTTACAGAAGTAGAAAAGGATGAGAATTGAGCCTTTGATTAACAGTGTTCTAGCTCTGACCAAGACTTTCTGCTCCAGAGTTACCTCCAGGTAACTCTGGTAACCAGGTAAGGGTTCACTGTTAGCAATGAGAATTTCTGCAGTGTCAAAACCAGCTAGTTAAGTAATAGGAATCAGTAAAATTATTCAAGACTATTCTGGAAAATGTTTTTCCATCCATTTCTAAATATCAGCAACTCTAAACTGAGTTGGTCATTTTTAAAATTAATTTTCTTCCAACAGGACTGAGATTTCAATTCTAAAGTAGTGCTGTATTCCTTAAGTCCCCTTCCTGAATGTCAGAAGAAAAATCCAAGACTGTGAGACCTTTGCCTCCTGTAGGGAAAACAGTCATGTCTGAATATCCAATGTATTAAAAACATTGCAGGTAGATCTTGAAACACAATATTACATAAAGTCTTTATGAAATACAATTCATTGAAAAAATATTTAAATGAATAGCTGAAAATGTGAACATTAAAAATGGGTTTATACTTGAAACTCCAAATGGCAATTATGTAGTAAGAATTAAAAAAAAAGTCCAAAAAACTATTTATACTTTAGGGTGTAGAAAGCTCCTTAACATCTGCATGAACTGTGATTCAGGATATATGATGCACTGCATTCCATCTATGGACCCTTCCAATTCCCTCATTAGTGAGAATCCTGTTTTCTCCACTGTAGAGGTCTGGTATATACCCTCAAAGAGAAGTTAGAATTCTACTTTGCAGAATAAATTCAAGCAGTTTTCCCATCTTGTCTCCTTCTGTTTCCCTTCTTTTTTCTCATCTTTTCTACGCTTCCTAAAACATTTAGGAATCCTAAAGGATTTAGGAAAGAGGGGAAATTTTTAGCTGTGAGGGTGGTGAGACACTGGAATAAGTTGCCAAGGGAGGTTGTGAATACCTCAACCCTGGCAGTGTTCAAAGGCAGGCTGGATAAGGCCTTGGACTAGTGGGAGGTGTCCCTGTCTGTGGCAGAGGGTTTGACTAGATGATATTTAAGGTCCACTCCAACCCCTTAGCATTCTATGATTCAATGATTCTGTAGTGCTATAATTCATAATTTGATGGGAGATTTAGTGGACCAACATACAAAATTGTAAGGAAAAAGCCATAAGTAATGGCAAGCAGGAAGGAATACTAGCCTACAAGCGCATCTGCAGTAGTGAAACAAGAGACTCCTGTCCACTTTTAACTCTCACATATCATTGTAAATCCAGCTTAATTCTGACATGGTATCACTGTGCAGTTTCCACTTCGGTTTTCCAACGTAGGCATATCTTATACTAACAGAAATCAGTGCAAATGAGATCTGGTCTTTGGTGAGGATAGCTGGAACATTGATCTCAGGTTTTATACATATAGATATCATTAGATATATACATTTTTTGGAACTTTTTGTTGAATTACTGTCAGTAAAGGTTCTGTTTACTCTGTTGGACTGCTTTTAAGTCATGTAAAATTAATGCAACGTGAATTGTAGGTCTTTCCTGACAGCTATGAGAAAAAATAACTACATTCTGAGATACTTCAGAGCTCAACAGCTATGTTTTTCTAGAATTCTCTGCAGAGAACATTCTCTCCAGAGAACATTAAATTTATTGCTAATAGTGGAAATGTTCTTTTGTCCTTTAAGTATGAGTAGTAAGGGACTTTGTTCTTCTTTTCCCACCTTATTACTATTCCCTTGAGCCCTCCCCAGAAATCAAAGGAATGTATAGTCTCATAAGAGAAACTAATAGAAATCCATTCCTTGAACTCCTCCTTTTGAAAAATTTCCAGTGAAGATATGAACTGCATTTCAGAACATCAAGAAACATTGTAGAAGAAAAAAAAATAAAATTAAATTTTAAAGAAGGCTGTTCAGTGACTCTGAGAGCACCATTTTGATGTTTTCCCTATTATAAGAATCCCCCATATTGAATGATGCCTTATATATTAACTGTACTGGGTATCCATAAGATATCTCACCATTTCCTTGTTTATGGCAATTACATCTTTAAATTTTTTTTCTAAGGAAATGCATGTGAGAGAAATGGCTTCCAGAATAAAGTTATTTCAAGATAAAATATTATATATATATTATACTTATTTCTATTCACATTACTGAATATTTCAGATTACTCTCTATTGCATGAATTAATTTGTTGTTTCTTTTGTTATAAAGACTTTAAAAAATCTGTAAGTTGGTAAATATTTCAAGGATTCTCTGCCACATGACATTGAAAACTTGGTCTAAATTTGGCATTTCCCTTATTATTTATTTTGGCAAAGAGAAATAAGCATAGCATTCATACTATAATTTCTTTAAAAAATGAGAAATTTCTTTCAACAGTGAATGATGAGTTCATTAAAATAAGAAAAATGGTACTGCCCTACAATTGTTCTTTGTATGAAGAAGTGTAAAAGAAGGTAAAAGTTTTTTCAAACATGCTTCTTTCAACAGAGCTAGAGAAGCTTAGAATAGAATTTCAAGTGATATAAATCCTATGGTAAGTTATGATAGGTGGTGCAAAAAAGCCCTCCAAAACTTCAGTTGCTTTCCTTATCAGGATGACTTTTTAAACTAATAGGTGAAATGGGCAACTAATAGCCTGCAATGTTGAATGAATGAAGAGGTTCAGAACTGAAATGTATACTGGAAAAAAGGACAGGAATCCCTTCTGCTGGTTATTCCTATGAAGAGTATGTGGTGACACACACCTATATACAAGCATTTCCTCTATTGTCAATAGGGAGAATTTATTTTCTCCAGACCAGACTCATTATTTCCACATATGATTAGGCTCCTAACTTCCAGGCATTTGAAGCCTGGTAAGAGGAATCCAGGATTAGGTCAAGGAAATTAACTTCTTTATTCTTTAATACAGATTAACACTTGTGAGTTCACAGTGCAGAAATGCCAACAGCTTTTTCTGGGGTCTTTGCCTGTGTTTTCATTAAACCATCAGACTAAGCCTCTTCTTGTGAGAGCAAGTAGCCTTACTGAGATGAAAACACTAGCAAAATCTCTTATTGTCCCTGAATATCTAGACAGCATTATTTATTGTTTACATTGCTATCCATGTTTTTTTAGAGTTTACACTAAGCATCTGTGTTGCCTAGCAATTTTATTAAAAACTCTGAATAATGCATGAGTGTTTGTATACAACTTACAAGCTCAGTAGGTTGTATTATATTAATATATGCACTACAAATTTTTCCAGTTCAAAGAGTATTTGATTATCAAATCATGAGGCTGGTGAATACACATATAATCAGATTGAGTAATAGTCCTCTACATAAAATATTTTGCACTTTGAGAGTAACTATCATCTGTAGACCTCAAACATTTCATATCTATTAACAATTAACCTTCACACTTCTGTACTGCAAACAATCTCTGCCATTTTTTCTCTCTGTTGCCACACATAACAATACCTTTAGTACTCTTTGAAGTTTTGGACACCACAATATAACAAAGATATTAAATTATTAAAGAGCATAGAAAGGAGGATAATGATCATAGAGAATGAAGGGCCTTAAGGGGAAGCCATATGAGGAGTGGCTGAGGTCACTTGGTCCGTTCAGCCTGGAGAAGAGGAGACTGAGGAGAGACCTCACTGCAACTTCCTTGTGAGGGGAAGAGGACGAGCAGACACTGATCTCTTCTCTGCGGTGACCAGTGATAGGACTGAGGTAATGGCCTGAAATTGTGTTGGGGAAGGTTTAGGCTGGATATCAGGAAAAGGTTCTTCACCCCAAGGTTATTTTGAGTACTGGAACAGGCTCCCCAGGGAAGTGGTTGCTGCACCAGCCTGGCCAAGTTCAAGAAGATTTTATACCATGCTCTCAGTCATATGGTGTGACTCTTGGGGCTATCCTGTAAAGAAACAGGAGTTGAGCTTTGATGATCCTTGTGGGTCCCTTCCAAATCAAGATATTCTATAATTCTATGATATGTATACAAGATGGTATGTATGCAATTGCTAATGTATATACAGTGCATTAGCAATTCAGTGCTTCTTATATGTAGAGCACAGCTCAACTATGTTATCATAACTGAGATGCTGGGTGATTTATCTCATCAAAGATATTGCCAGAATGATTTCGTTTATCAAATAATTTCCATGCAAGACAGTCTCATTCATGACTAATCCTAAGGATTTTTCATCTCAGGACTAAATATCGTAACTAAGCCACAGTGAAACAGAGCTTATGTAGTCCTTCAATTATTCCAATGCTAACCATGGGTCTTCTAGAACTGGGCATTAGAGCTTTGGAGAAAATAATGCAGCATAACCTGACATGGTAGAGCTCCTTTCCAAACAGGGATTTTTGTTGTTGCTGTTGTTGTTATTGTCATTAGGGTTTTTGTTTTTGGTAAATATTATTTATTTATTGAACAGAATATTTAGATGATTTTCTAGATATTCAGAAAAAAAATCACACCTGTGTAGCATATAACAATGGGAATTGTATGCACTCAACGTCTGAAATTTCTCCTGTTGCTATAAATAATTTCATCTTTCAGGGGCATCAGCAGGACTAGAACTCTGTAAGAACTGCTTTATTGACAGAAGCAATATAAACAAGATTAGGTGTGATGGTACACAACTACATGCAGAGGTACCAGTTTAAATAGATTGTAAATCAATCTCATAATGCATTAATTAAACCAGGAATACTTTGGCATGGTGATGTAGAAGGGTCTTCACCGGCTCATTGTTTGGTAGGGGAAATGAATGTTCAGTGAATTACAGGAAAAAAGGGTTTCTGTAATTTTGAGATATTTTAGCTTATTCCAATGTCTAGCAAAGCACTAGTATATTAATCACGTCAGAAACAAATGCTGTAAAAAAATTCCCATTATTTCACATTGTGCAAATAACTCAACAGGAAATATGAACAGAAGATTGCTATGAATGCTTGTTTGGATTTTACACAATTCACTCATTTTTTAAAGTTACACTATTAATTAGCTATAAATTAAGTTTTTTTTTTGAGAAAAAAGTGAACACAGGAAACTTTTTGTCACAAAAAGTACTTCAGTATCACTTAAATCATCAATACATTTTTCATTACTTCTTTATAGCAACGTTGTTGCTGAGAAAAATTTTATCTATAAAAGACCTAAAAAACAATTAAAATCCATTGGAACTAAACAGCATAAGAGCATTCATAGATTACTGCGACAAATACCTACTAGTTATTTGAAATAAAAACTATGATTAAAACACCTACATAGTCATAGAAGAAAGTAAAATGCATTGTGTAGGTCATACAAATTAGTGTTTAATTCCAGTTCATCTGTCACAGGTTTGCTTCTATATTTGCCAAAAAGTGGTGAAAGGAATGCTGAGTGATGCCACAGATCTCTCAGTTTGTGGCAGTGCATATCTTAAATTCATTAAACTGAATTCGTTTATGCTGTGTACCAATCATCCTGATGAGCCTTTGAGCATTCACATGCCACTTAAACATTTGTCTGCAGTTGTCCCCACTAACATACACTTGAAATTTATAAAAAAAAAGATCAGTTTTGGCTTCCTCAGTCTTCTGTACCCAGTAAACAATAATTTCAAGTAAAATTTCACAGTGAACATACAGCAGAATTTTTAAGACCTCCTGAAGAGCCAAGTTCGAAAATTAGACTTAATTTCTCCTTATTATGAGATGACAAAGCATTTAGTTGAAAACTGAAAGTTCAGCAAATGTGTTTGCCAGAGATTTCAGCTGTGCTAAAAAGCTGTCAGCTTCTTACTCTCTACACTCTACACTGTTTGCAAAATTCACCTGTGAGAGCAGTGGAGTTACAACACTAAAAGGCTCTACAAATTCTCAGCTTTTGTTCTGTACCATAGGGTCGGCTGACAGCTATGCACACTGTAGAGGATTTTCACATTAAGTATTTCTGTGTTCTCTAGGTGAGAGTGAGAAGTAGAATGATGCTTTGAGGAGAATTAAAAGGAGACAGAGAAGTATCCCTGTCTACCATTAGACTGTATAAATCAAACTTAGTATTTTGAACAGTGAAAATGTCAGTGTTTCTAAGCTGGAGAAGAGAGGACAGATAGATACCCATTTTATAGGCTCAACTTTGCTAGTGGCACAATTTCAATTATTGGTAGTGAGATCACTGAATAAAGCCATTTGCACACATTGGAGGGCTTTTCTTCAAGATTTCTTTGACTAGACAGATTTTTCCTTTTTTATTCTAATATTTCTCAATTAAACTCCTTCAAAAAACTTGTACAAGCACTCTGGAGTATTGAAGTGAGCTTTCTGAATGTATAAAAGGTTTCTTCAAGAGTTTTGAGGTAATTTGTAAGCTTTCAAAGGTAAGATTTATTTTATTATAACCTTCGTCAAGGCAAAATGACACCAGTTACCTTGTTCAGGTAAAGTTACAGGGTATTATGGTAACACAGACATAAGTATAAGACACAAAGCAGAAAAATAATCAGAAGTATATATAAAAAACTAATACAAAAAATTATAGAATAGAAATAAAATCAATAAACATTAACAGTGGAAATAAAATATTTGTACCAATTAAAAGGTACTAAAACAAATTCTATTGTGCAGCCTTTCTGTAAGATATTACATAATTAAAAAAATATTATTTTTGTTACTTATTCTATAATCTTAAGAATGTTTCCATATTAATATAACTGGGGATTCTTTTGCATAGACACCAACACATATAGAATCCCAGAATCATATAACCATAGTATTGTTTGTGTTGGAAAGTCTCTTCAAAGTTCCTTGAATTCAACCTCTCAGCCATGTGCAGTGGCATCTCTCACTACAGCAGGTTGTTCAAAGACAAACCTTGAACACTTGCAATAACTGGGCATCCACAACAACACTTCCAGTTACAGGTCCCTGGGCAACCCGTTCCAGTGCCTCATCACCCACATAATTAAAAAATTTCCTCTTTATGTCCAATCTAAATTTACACTCTCTCAGTTTAAAAAAAGTGCACCTTTTCCTTTCCCTACAGGGCCTAGTAAAAAGTCTCTCTCCTTCTTTCTCAAAGTAATCCTTTACATAAATTAATAGGCCACAACAGGGCTTCCCTGCTGCTTCTCTTTTTTGGTCTGAGCAAGCACAAATCTCTCAACCTTTCCTCATAGGAAAGATGTAGCCCCCTGATCATTTTCATGACCCTTCTCTGGACCAACTCCAACAGGTCCACGTCTTTTTGTGTTGGGGATCCCAGAGCTGAACACAGCTGGAGCACCCTCCAGGTGGGTGTGTCATGAGAGCAGTGGAAGAGAAAAATCATCTTGCCTGACCTGCTGCCCATGTTTTTTTTTTTTGCAGTTTAAAATATGATTGGATGTCTGGCTTGTAAGTGGGCACTGCTGGCTCATATTTAACTTTTTATCTACTAATTCCCCAAGTATCTGCTCTCAATGTATTCACCACTCAGTCTGTATTGATATTGAATATTGCCCCAAACCAGATGCAGGACTTTGCACTTAGTCTTGCTGAGCTTCTTGTTTATATTGTCTTCTTCCTCAAGCCTGTGAAAGTCCCTCTGGACGTCCTGTCTTCAGTCTAGGTTATCAGCTGCAACTCTCAGCTTGGTGTCGTGTGTAAACTTGCTGAGGGTAGACTCAGTTCTTCTGTCTATGTGATTAATAAAGATATTGAACAGAACTAGGGGCCAACAGGGGCTGCCGAGGGACGCCAGTTGTCACTGATCTCCATTTGGACATTGAGCTGTAGACTGCCATTCTATGCATACAGATATTAAAATTGCAGAGAATTGATATTACCTCCCGAACAAAGCTGAAAGAAGTCCTCCTAAATCATAAAGCTGAGCTTAGAAACAGTCTGTCACAACAATGAGGACAGGCAATACTGATACTATTTCAATGTAATTCTGACTACTGATCCATATCTCTCAACAGAGAGAAGAATAATACTCATACACAGTATGTATTTATCAAAGAAAATGGAATTTTGATCATATAAATTATAAAAACTATAAAAACCAATCTATTTAAATGTTTTAAATTTAATATCCAGTTTCTTCATTATTTTCTTTAGGTGATCGACTCCTCCTTTTTGGATTTGTTCTTTGTGGTTTTTTATCTTATTACAAGAAGACACAGAAAATAAACAGGCTAAAATCTTTGCAGAAACCCTTAGAATTATTCCTATTTTGCCCTTAATTTTTTAAATATGACAAATAATCCTTACAGTTTTTTCCTAGTTTTACTCAGGATGTTTGCAGTTAAAATGAAATACAAATTAAATACAATGCAGCTAATATGAAAACAAACATTTCCTTATTTTTTCCCCCAAGTTTTTGACCAGGTTCCTCTTCATCTCTCTCTCTCAGAAAATTTGACTCAAGCGAGTGCTTCAGGTTTTTAATTTGCAGGCTGTTAGTCACTGAAGTACAAAAATTGGTTTTGCACATATTTATACATGTCTCTTTACAAATATATATGTATGTATATGTATATATGTTGTTGTCTATATCTACAGATACACAAACATCTATCAGAGAAATATTATGTTAATGTTACTGAACTGTATGGTAATGTCAGCCTCAGATAAGCTATAAATTTAAATCTGGAAAGGGCTTTCAAAACTGTTAGCTTGCCAACTGTCTGATGTACTAAGTTATTGTAATTTATTGCTGACCTTGGTTAGCAGGTGTGAAATGCATCAGGGGAGATGTAGTGAATCATCATGATTTTGTTTTCAATTATTGTGTTTGCTGTCTGCAGCTAAACTATGAATGAAACATATTTTATATAGCTTTTTTCAATGACAGCCAAAGAAAATGCATACAAAGCAAAACAATTCATGGTGCTTCCTCTGTATTTTTATAATTTTTGCAATAATTCTGAAAATTTCTGAAATAATTCCTTTCAAAGTGTTTAGACACATTGTATGCCCAGGTTGTATGTACTTTTCCTGTGGTTAAGGAAAAGAAACAGTGGGAAGACTTTAGTGGTAAGAACACTCATTACCTGCCTCATATAACACTCATTTGCCCAAAATCTTGTAAAGGGCTCACATCAAATGTAGAATACTGTTAGATGTAAGTTTGACAATTGCTCCAAACTATAAAGATTATTGCAGCTTCTTTGGTGTCTCCAAACACAGTAAGATATATCCTTACTTAAATAACAAGAACTAGAAGAATTCCCTACTACAAGGTATAAAGACAACATTGTAGCTTTCCTATTAGACGACAAGTCTAGAAAAAATATATTCTGGTTCTGAGTCACAATTGACCAAAGTTTTGTTGGGTTATGCAGAATTCCATATCTCTTTACCAGTAATCCCTTCCCCTAAATCTGATGAGACTTACTCAGCAAAACAGGTATGGAAAATGAAGCTAAATTCCTAATTTCAGCTATTTTCCACAGTTCAACTCCTGACTGTCTCCCTCCTTTCAGGCTCAGGAGAATAGCAGCTGCACAAAGCAGACTGCCACCTATCCCTTCTTTCAGTGCTTACACCTGGATACTACTAGTGCTGCACAAAATGCTAAATTCAGGTAAGAGCACTGTCACAGAGTATTTTCAAGAGGCTGGAGAGCCTTACACACATAGGTGATTTCCTGCAGCTGTTCAGATGTGCTAATACTCTAGTTTAAAATAAATAATGTAAGTTGAAAATAGCTACTTGTTGAAGTTATTTCTTTTAAAGAAAGATGTAAGAATTTGATGTTGCACTGGCTCACCTTGCACAGACAGGCTAATTTTGTCTTTGTAAATTTATGCACCAAACTTACTTATTGTATATATTTTTAGATTATATTCTTAAAAAAAAAAGTTGCTGTTGTTCCAAAATATAACTGCTTTCTACATTTTTGCTTTGATTTGTGTGCAGATGCAGAAGGGTTTGGATATCAAAACCACAAACACAATGCACATATACATCTACATATGTATGTATACATAGTTATTTCATATAAGAAAGATTGAAGATCATCTTTAAATAGCTAGTTAAAGACTTACAGGAATGATGGATTTCATCTGAAATTTTACATACTTAAAAAAAAAAAATGAACAGTCACATACACCATGAGTGATTTGCCTGAAGCAATTTTAAGTTGAGATACAAAGTACTCTGATGTAAACTGGGGAGAAACAAATACACAAAAAATACACGCCAAAAGCTCGAGTTTACAATTAAAGCTACATTGGCTTATGAGACAGTTATCTCAAAGTACCCAAAAAAATGAGATTACCCATGTAAAACCTGCATTTAGGGCAGAAATTTAATAAATTTATTGTAAGGTTATTTTCTTATATAATTATATATATATATATATATATATATATATATATATATATATATATCAATCACACTCTAGGAGAATTAAACATATTGATTTATTGATTTTTGTAAGAAACAAAAAGTTTAATTTGTAGAGTTATTGTTGAATTGCTAAAATCTTTATATTTGGAATATTATAGCCTTTCAACTTAATGGAGTCAGATAAATACCAGTGCTTTACCTGGTATTTCAAGGCAGAACTTCTAGCTTTTACAACTTAATACATATGTAATCAAAATTAATTTCATTCTATTGTTAACTCCAAAACTACAAACTTCAAAAGGTTTAGGAAGAAGCAATCTGCTTCTGTAGTAAAAATATGGCAGAGTAACCATATATCTGCTGTATGTAAGGACTTGTTAACTACTTTGCTTGCTTTCTTATTTTCATTCTTTCTTTCCTACTTTTTTTAATCATTCTGTGTATAATTCTTTGAATTCAAACTCATAAAAAACTGTTGATGAGAGTCAGCTTCAGAGGAACAATTTTTGACTTATAATATTTCAAAAAACACATTTTGGGAAATTTTGTCATATTAAATCTTAATATTATAGGGGTCTGGCACAGTCATTATTGAGTTGTCATCATAGTCTACAGGATATAAATCTAAAAAAATGCCTCCTGTATAAAGAGAATTTTTTATTAAAACCACCTTTCTTTAAAATTATATTACATCAGTATGTGATTTTTTTTGTGAGCAGAAGACCTTTTTATGTCATCATGGTTGGTCAACTCCCTGCTTGTTTTGCATCAGTAGTAGAGCTATTAGGAAATGTGGAAAGCAGCTTGAACAGGTGAACTTTTAAAGAAAGACTTGTCAAACCACTGATCTCAGTAAGATTTTCATTAAAGTGAAGAGTATCTGAATATTTTTGTTTTTTAAACTTGAGAATTGAAATAACCCAGAGTTGTTTAGTTTACTTATATTTGATAGTTCTTTATTTTATAGTCCAAGTCTGATTCTATATGTATTCCAAGCAGATAATGTTAAGAAGCACTAACAAATTGTTGCTTCCATGTCTGGTCATAATCTGACTGACATTGTTTCAGCAAAAATTCTCTACAATATATAAAGTTGTGCTGCAGATTGTTAGAAAGAGGTATATTGTTAGACAGAGTTTTATCAGCTCTCTGCTTAATAGTCATATAGAATAATCCTGCAAGCCAATATAGTTGAAATTAGTCAGCAGTAACCAATACATATTTCACATGATGTTGTTAAAAATGTGAATATCAGCAGGTTAAAGATGACTTGTAGGGATACCCAACATGTATAACAAGTTACCAGCTAATACTTCCACTGATGTTTATCACGAATACAGAATACACTAATAGTTCACATTTAACAGGCATCTGGATCCAAAATAGTCTCTATCTTATGTGCCAAGTCCCTTTAGGCTGTCAGTTGAACACAGCTTGTTTTACATTTTGCCTAGATTTCACAGATTGCCTAGTAGATCCTTGAGAATCTACTCAAGAATTTTAAATGCATGAGAAAATGTATGAGGAATTTTTTATCCTGTCTTTCTTCAGCTCAAGGAAGTCTCCATCTGCTTCAGTCATGCAAGAGTAGAGTTCAAGTAATAGCAGCTGACATGTGAATTCCAGAGCTGCTGTGCCAACTCGTCCAAAGCCACGGCTATGTCAGTAATTGGCCAGCTAGAAACAATCATTAGGTGTGACGATTCTAATTAGCAACAACTTGATGATTATTGCTTTTCCCTTTTAAATAGCAGAAGATGCAGGGAGCCACCCTCTTTCAAAACAAATACATTAAAAAAATACACTTAATTAAAAAAAAAAATTGTCCATCACTACTGCTAAAAATGCAAAACAACATGAGGATAGATTGTGTATATCCTAATATACAAATAGAGATTTGTCTTTAAACATTTGATATCCTGAAGCAGTATGAGAAATTTCCTCAAGTTGTACATAGTTGCTGCTTTACACTTCTTACTCTAACAAGCAAAGTGGAGTGATCATTTCCAATTCTCAGGAACACACTTTTGCAGAGAGTAGATGCTGTGCCTGTTTTCTTCACTGTGTCTATCTGTGACCATTTGTGCTGTGAATAAAAGTGCAGAGAAGATCTTGTTGCTAAGCTGCCAGAAATTGCATCACAGTTAGATAAAAGACCTGGTTATAAAAAAAAGGGCTAGTGGTGGGAGAAAAGTAAACATTTTCACAGGTGACTTGGCTAGAGATTTAGTTCATCAAAGAACTTTTTTTTTTCTTTGAAAGAAACAGGACGAAAAAAAAAGAGAGGGCTTTTAAAATATTATTTGGAAAAGATCAGAGAGAGCAAGCAGTAAAATTGTCTAGAAACATATGAAGTAATTGTGTAAGAATGGACATTAAATAAAAGCAGATAGGAGTAAAAATAGCCATAACTGTAATCAACAATAGAACACCAATGCTAAAAATTGAAGCAATTTCCTGAATCAGGGCTCTAAGAACCCTTACAACATATTTGAAGAGCAAATAAGGCCCCCCCTTCTTACTTGGGGTGATTTTTGTTTTAAGCTCACATTAAACCAGAATCTTTGTAAAGACTACCAATAAGAAAATTCTTATATTTTTTTATTATTTTTAAATGGTAATTATAGTTGAAGCTTATAAAATAAACTATAACTTCAGTTAAAAACCTGTCTTTACTCTAAAGAACCCTTTTGATCACTCATATCTTTCTTTCAGTTTAATTGCCAGAATTAATGTTTGGACAGGTGGGAAGCCACCTGAACATTGCTTTTTAATATAACTTTCTAGAGAAATAAATTTTCTGAGATAATATTGGTCATCCTTCTTCCACTCTTTCCTTTCACCAAAGCTGTTGAGTGAAATGGTACTGAGCTAAACTTAATTATTTTTTAAAAAAAGAGCTTCTACAATTTTTCTTTAAGCCATTAAAAAATAATTTATATTTTAATTCAATTTCATAAAAATTCACAGATTGCATTCGTGAGCTTTTTAGATGAATAATTATTTTCATTCTGTTTTTTTAATGAATTTAGCCTAGAAATATTGAGAATTATTAATATTGAAATCCCAATTATATAGCTAATTATTGGATACACTGAGATACTAATCTGTAGATTATTTTATATATTAACAGTTACAAAGAATCTTTTAGTTACCATCCATTTCATCCTAATATATGTTTAAAGTTGATCAGATGAGTTCCTATTATTTTTGACTAATTATAGAGTATTAAGGAGTCAGCAGAATATGCTCACAGATTTATTGCAGTGCTTCATTTGCAATAAAACATTCAGAAACATTATTAAAGATTTTTTTAGTTTCATTTGCAATGCTAAAAAACAAGAATAACTTTTAAGCCCATGAACTTCGTGTGTCTTTAAAACTATACTGTAGATCGAGTGTGAGCTAAGAATCAGTCTTTTCTTGTTCTTTCCCATTATTTGATGTTAAAACCCATCCTGACTTACCAGTTTCAGTTTTTCCTTAGATATATGCAAATAGTTTAGATATCACCTTATATTTTGTCCTTTTCTTGTATTCTTGTAACATAAATAAAAAATCTCTTGCAGATTGCAAACCATTGTAAAACCATTTTGCAAATAGTTTGCCTCTACTATTAGTCCTACTGTAAATGGTGCAGAATTTAGGAGAACTAGTAACACTTTCTCCAAATCTTCAAACCTTTCCCAATTTAAAGTATTGAGAAGAGTTCTACATTTTTAGGCACAAAAAATGGTATAATTGTCTAATTAAAAATATTTAGTCTTCTTGCTTCATATTTGCTGCTTAAACATGGAAGTCTAGACTTGAGTTAGGGAAAAGGCACAGTTATATCAAAGATTTCCAAATATGAGCTATAATTATTTTTCCTTTTTCTTTTTTTTTAATGATTTCTTTAACATAATTAAATCACAGAATGTGAACAGTAAAAAGTGGATAAATATTAAATAATTGATAATTATAAACTGAATAGATATATTAAGATTTTTATGTTTTTCCTAAAAGGTATTCTCAATGGAAGTTCCTTGGAACCAGTTTTCACTTTGAAGCTGATGTTCCCTTGAAGAGAAATATTGTTTGCATCAGACATAACTCTTGATCTACCTGTCAGGTTTTCAAACCCAGTGAGGCTGAACCCCGGTTTATGCATATATAGATAGGTCTGTAAACTTTACAGATCCTTTTGGGGAACTAACATAAATATAATATGAATGCAGTATAGCATAAGCCGAGGTAACTGGCACAAGCAAATATTCTGTCTCTCTGCCAAAATTTTTGAAGGCAAAGCTATTACCGTCAGAGATACTACCATCAACTTTACTAATAATTTCAAGTAATAATGTTCAAGAATTTATACTGATATTGAATCTATGGAATAAATTTATAAAAGTACCTCTTTGCCATATATTCCTTTTATTTAGAGTGTTTTTGTTATTAAGACCTTGGAAAGGGTTTCACAAAACATTTCAAGGAGGTACATGGAATGTTTATGAATGCAACAATCCCCTGGTTTTTGTGGCCAGTCTTGCCAAATTTCAATGGCCGGTGTAGTAGGAATTAATGCTATGTTGCTTTGGTTTATGGGTTAGTAAATACAGAGGACATTGAAGGTATGAATAGTTTTTCAACTTTCAGGTCCACTTCAGACAGACAGCAGAAGAGAAGACAGTTCTGTATAATTGTAAACCTAAAAATATGTAAAGGAAAAAAAACAAAAAAAAAACAAAATAAAACAAAAGTAGAGTGTTTTACCCTTAGAATTGATTCCAGTGACAAGAACTCAGTGTCACTAACAAAAAATTTAGGGTATGTAAAACAGATTTTGGAGTCTGATCAGTCTTTTTTTTTTTTTCTTTTTTTTTTTTTTTATGAACAGAAGTGAAAGCGTAGTCATTAATTTGAAAATTTAATTTAAAATAGCCCAAAATTCAGCATTGCACATAAATTAACCTATGAATGTCTTTTGGGATGTACCACTTTAAAAAACTTGCTCGACTAGTAAATAAGCTTTTTGGACTCAGTCTTTACACCAAGTTATCTAATTTGTCTCAGTTATACATAATCACACAGCATGCAAAGTCCTCTTTTAAATACCCCAAACTGGCGACGGTCTGGATGATTTTAATCATTTTAAAGATCTTTCTGTGGAGTTTACAGTTCATCTCTGTTTTTATAATTGTACTTTGTTAAATCTAAATAGCTTTCCTGGTCTCTTTTCTATACAAATTTTAAATCATCACAACTCTTGGGCTTTTATCCTTGGAATTTACTTACCGCTCAGAAGAGAAACTTTACTACCCTTCTCCCAGTACTGCAGTGGAAGGCTAGAAATTTTTTTATAAGGATTGAGAGTAGAATCCAGGAAAATGGGAAAGGATGACCATTGTTTCATATTTATGGAGCTTTACAGACTAGAAATGTTCTCCTGCTCTCTTTTGTATAGCTACTGGACTCAATCCCCTGTCACCATAACTTTTACAAAAAATAGCCTATCACTAATTGACTCCTCTCTCTTAGCTGCCAAACTGTAGCGGCAGAAAAAAATCTACAAACATCAGTGGTTTTTGAAGGTGTATTAACATTTCAACAAACATCTGCATTAGAATTCTCAAGATCAACCATGGATGACTATGGTGTGGACAGCCAAATCTCCTCAATTTCAGTGGTAACCCATAGCTCCACCCAAAAATTTTAACAGCATCCTTAAGATACTGAGCTGCAACAGAGAGATTTCCAAATGGTCCCATAAAGAAAAAGATTTTCTGCTTCTCTCTCTATTTATGCTTATGTGGATTTTCCACATCAGGTCCTTCAAGAAATGGTTTCAAAATTTCAGCTCAAGAACATCACTCCTTATATCATTGCTAATATGTTGAGATGGGTTGTTCCCCCTTGTCGGAATCCAGAATGTCCCTTGGACACTCTTGGATGTTCTGGGCCCAGGTCAAAAGCATTTCAGACCCTGGAATGCAGCCACAGACCCCTGTGGCTTTGAACTTGATCCACGGAACAATTTACCAACTTTGCAGGAAGAACAAGAAATCACAAAAGTTTAGATGTTATAGTAGAAGTAGTCACAAAGTGAAAGGAAGGATGTTTGAGTGCTGTACAGGGGGGTTTTAGGCCTTGTACAGAGGGGTCTGAGTTTTGTACATGGGGGTCAGAAGTTCTAAGATGGAGGGATTTGGGCATGCCCTGTCCTCTTTCTTTCTTCTTCCTAACCTCCAAGTTCTTGGTGATGTTGGCACTCACAGATTGGTTTAGAGTAGAAAGTCACTGTTCAATGTAGGTGATGGGCATTGGGGAAAAACTATAAACATCTAATATGTAATATAAGATATAAAAGAGGGCACCAGCCCCCTGGGTGTGGGAGTGTACCCTTGCCTGACTGCTGAACGGACCGCAGCAGCTCAGGGAGAAAATCTTTTAGATAACATACAATAAACTACCTTGAGACCAGACGACTGAAGACCACTGAGTCTTTCTTTGGAGACACGGGTTGGAGGAGAGACTTTTCCATGTTTCCAGGCCACCCCAACCAGGGGGTGAGACCCCACACCCCCTTATCCCCTACAAAAAAAAATGCTTTAGAGATCTGACAACAAAAGGCTGCATAGCACAAGCAGCTTCATTTCTGCCAGTTAAAAAGCATTCAGACTTCGATCAAGACCTTTCTTTTTTTATGGCTCTCTGCATTCTGACTACGAAGTAAAACAGGATTCTTTCAAAGTCCTGGGCATTTTGCCACCACTTTGGGCCATGGGGCCAATAAAAATCATTAGCAATACATAAATTTTATCCAGTGGGCTTTCCTGAACATGTGCAAATGTTCATAAGGTTAGAGAACAGAAATCCATATGTTGTATCTTACATGCTTGGAATGCATTGATTTTAACTACTTTAGAATAAGTTCATATGAATACCCTGATATTTTTATATCAAATTAGGACACATGTGGTTCAAGTACTACAATAAGAGTCTTGATTAAATAAACAGATTGCTATTCCATTCCAAGTGATAAAATCAATCAGTGCAAAAAGCACTGCTTTTTCATCTTTACTGTATTGTATTAACACTAACCTACAGTATTTGTGAAATATCTTCATTTTCTTAGGTGGAAATTTGCCCTTTTAAAATAGAGAGTTTCCATCTAACATTTCCTGTGGTGAAGCAACACTTGAGTTATTGGGTGGGGGGGGGAGGCGGGGAGGAGGGTGCTGCAAAATCTACTATTCAGTAAAACATTTTCATGGGATATAATGAAATATTTTGGACCAATTTTAACACATCTGTAAGTAGCTTTCTTAATACAATTACTTGACTTAATCAGTAAGAAGCACATACTATTGTTTAACTATAAGTCGGGTACAAATAGAACAAAAAGTATCCTATTTCTGTCTTGTTCTTGAGCTACTTTGAATAAGAAAGACAGCTAATACTTTGGGAGTTGTTTGTTTTGGATTTTTTTTCAAATGTACTTTTTTTTTTCCTAGCTAGTGTCAGGTAATAACATAATTTTAATGTGAAAGCAAAAAACAGCGGAAGAAACCTGAAAACTTTTAATAATATCAATACCTTAGCAGCACCCAAACTTTTAACATGTAAATATATTTGGTCTAATAAATATGGCACTTAACAGAGTCCTGCACACGTTGCTCTGTAATGATATTATTTTACAGAAAATAGTGCCATAACAGAGCATTTTAACATCATACTACACATTTTGGGAGTACACTCAAAAACAATTTCAGTGGGCTTTTTTTGGAGTTAAGTGAAACTGGCGCTGAAGTGTTCTATAATTATATTTTATTGTGATTCTGGCTACACACCTATACGCCCACACCAGAATTATTCCTTTCTTAAGGCTATTAGATTTTGAAAAGTGAGGATATTTTTGTACATGGAAGCATTGAGGCAGAGCTCTTCTGAAACAGAAATGAAGAGCACTAAAATTATTTTGCCTTTGATTTTTAATTATTAGGATGATCATAAAATGATTATCAATGTAAACATATTTTAGAATCAAAGTACATTAAGATAAAACCCCGAAACAGCTAAAAGAAGCCCCAAAATAAATCAATTCCCTCCAAAGACCCATCAGAAGCAATAGTTAAAACCATTGTTGCCGAGATGTCAAAACCTCAGCACGAGTATGAAAAGATTAAAAAAAAAAACCTGCTACTTTAAGACATTTAATTTGGCCTGAGGAGATTCTTAATTTTTTATTTGTTGGGATCTCAAGTTTTTGACGTCACAAAAATTTTGGATGCTTAGACTGATTCTAAGTGACTGTAGAGGAAACATAGTGCATTTGTGTTCCTCTCGTGTTAAGTCATCATGATCTAAATTTTCTGAGCTGTGCACTGGTTATGAGAACAAAGTGTCCTTATGAAATGTGAGCATTTTTCTTGCATGGAGTTACAATGTTTAATCTGGGTAGGTTGTCAAAATAATTTGTCTGTATATCCTGTTTCTTTTAATTGTTACTAACACCTTTCTTAATTTATTGAGTAATTTTCAGCTATGTTAGAGTGATTAAATAAATAGAACATTTAGTTTAGTTTTGCTAACCTGTACAGTATGCTAGACACTTCCATAAAAATAAGAAAAAGCAAATGTGAAATAACTGGACCATTGACTGGATCATTAGAAATACAGCTCTGATAAAATATATCAGTACATTAATTTTTTATTTTTTATAAAGAAATTTTTAATCAGTTTTTTTAGATAATTCTGTATGTAAGATGAATAGAAATATTGTCAACAAACCATGTAAGCATAAGAAGCATGGAACATAGTTATAAAAAAATTTGAATTACCGTAACCGGGGAAAGTGACACTAACTGAAGTGGAAAAATCTAAATTTTAACATATTAATGTATATATATATTGCTAAGCTTGGAAATTTTTGGGTTTTTCTTTATTTGATATGGTTCTTTACTTAAAATTACATTCAACCTGATTGTTTTCAAAAGCTTTTCATTTTAAATTTTTACCTGATTGTTCAGTTCATGGCCTTTGTTTAAGACTAAGATAATAGTCATTCAAGGTTAACTCCAATCAAATTAGATGACCCGAGTTGAGTTTCAAAGGAAGAATTTAAAAAATCATTGATCCATTTGAAATAACAATGGGATTTGCAAGTAAATAATATACATGCATACATTTACATCTATCTATCTATCTAATCTATCTATCTCTCTTTAATAACATTTAAAATAATCTTTTAAAAATATTTCTACCACTTCATGATATGGGAGTTTCCCAAAGAAAGATAATTTCTTTTTAGATGTCTATATCATCACTGAGATTCTCTATCACACGTTTATAGAAGAACATACAGAACATTTTTCAAGACAAATAGGACAGAATGTGCATATGTTTGGCAACATATACACACACATATCTATAATATTTTTTAATTCTTTCTCCCCCTTTCCACCATCCACTAATTAAATATACCAGACTTTCACACTGACTGATGATGTGTTTGGACTAACCATTACATGCCTTGCAGCAGCTCTTGCTCACACTGCACCCTGACTCATTTATGAGGTCACTTATGTAAGTCTTCGGCAAAAAGAGTATGTGTAGTGAGTTAAAACATACTGTCAAGCACAAAAATGGAGTAGAAAGGATGTTCTGAATTCACTTACCTTTCCATGTCACTTACCATTACATGTAAATATCCTTTATTACATTAGCAGAGTAATTTAATTGCTGTGGATGTTGGCACCTGCAACCACATAAACCACATCAATGTGAATATTCGCTTCTGCTCCAGATTTTGAAAACAGTGGCTGAGATGCACAAGCACATTTTGCAAATTAAAGCATGAGCAGATGAGTGTTGCAAATAAAGGGTAATGCTAAGACCTGAAATCACCTGATAAAAAGGAAGTCAGCCTTAGGCTAGCTCTTGGCACCAGGTATGCACCAGCTCAGGGCTTCTGTCAGAAAGATTCCTCACAGGATTCTCTGCTGTGTATCTGTCACGTGCATCACTGAAATAATTTCATTGCACTCTACTGCAATAAGTAAAAGGAGAGCATCAGTAGTTACTGATCATTCACAACTCCTCAACACATATTTTTTCTTAAAATAAAATGCACCTGGTTTACCTGGCTTGTGGATTTTTTTTGAAACTTCGTCTTTCACTGCATAGTATTGAGATGCCACTAATAAATATAGACTTTGATATATTGCTTTTACCTAACCAAATATTTAACAATAACTAATTAACTTTCAGCTATTCATGTAAAAGTTAGCTCAATATTTAGTTCTTGCCTTACTTTTTTTTGTGATGAATTCTCAACAAAACACAAATTGCTAAGAATTTTATCTTTTTAACATTTTTTTGTTAATTTCAGTTCGCTAGTTTTAAAGTGATAGGTCTGGATTTGGTTTCTTTTTAACTAGAACGAAACTGAAAAAAAGACAAAGTCTTGTATTCAGGTACAATAATGTCTATGTCTTTTTCAAGGACTATAATTCATTTTAAAAGTATTACAACTAATTTTAAATCTAAACTGACATAAAGATAATCATTATATTTCTATTTATTTCAGTGGTCTTTGTATGTTTTGTATTCCTTTTACTTCTGCAAAAAAGACTTTAGTTTTTTCTTGGCTTTTTTTTCACTTCTCACAGTTCAGATCAGGACAAGTATATGAAAAATCAGGATAGAATTTCTGATGAATAGTTGGTCTAGGACACCTATAACAATTCAGTTCTTTTCCACCAGCACTGCACAGTCTCTGCTATTCATACTTCTATGCATACCTGGCATAGAAACAAGTTACTCCCCAACATTTTTTCATTTTCAAAAGGAAACATTGCTCAACCCCAATCTACTTGGCATTGTCATTGTTGAATGCTGCTTTTTTTTTCTCTACAAAACTGCTATTTTTGCTAGACTTACAAACTTTCTGTCAATGGAGCCTTCTAATTGAAGAGTTTTGTAAAATCTGGAACATCATTTGAGCTTGAATTTCCCTTAACTAAAACCAAACACAGTCTTAGGTACTTGCTTGGAAGAAACATTTGGAAAAAATTAATGTGAAGAAGCACTGGTGATTATAAACATCTGTCCTTCAGCACTGTTTTAGGCCCACATACAATTTTGAAATGCCTCTGACTAATTTATTTTAAGTGATTAACACAGCAGCATTTAAGAACAACATCTATGGGATTTACTGTATAGAACATTAATTGCAAAGAGAGTAATAGACCTGCTACTGTATGAAGGATAAGTTTGTCTTTTGCTTTCCTTGACTGGTGATAAGGGTTTTTTTTGTGTAATTTTATGAGAACAACTTACTGACAAAACTGTGTTTAAAGTTGATATACAAATACATATCTCTATGTCTTGTGAACACCACTGATCTTCAAAAAGGCACCTCTATGTCCTCTCCTCTAGCTTTTTTCTTTTTCTTTTTAGTGCTGGAACACGGAGCTGCAGCATTGTTCTGTATAAATAACATAAATTACATAGCCATAATCTTTTGGGAAAATAAACCATTTCTCATCTGCTGAATGAAATACCTTTTTCACTTTCAAAGCTATGTAGAACTGTTGTATTTTATGCATTAGAGAATGTTTATACAAGTATGCTTCAAAAAAATATCTGGATGAACAGACTTTATCAGATGTCAAAAAGCATCTGTTGATAAATGGCTTTGTATATGTTCTGAGTTAACATTAATCAAAAAAGGAAAGTATTCCTTCTTAATCCAACCTCCTAGAATAGCCATATATTTAAGCAGAATATAAACTAGAATACCTTTGTAAGGCAGGTATTCCAAGATTTTGTTGTGAAAATAACACTGGAACAAGTAGGGTTATAACTACAAACAATGACAAATATTTAACTTATTCTTAAAAGCCAGCATATTGTTTAAATTTCAGCTATCCTATTTATTGGATAAATGTTAATTTTATGTTGTAGATGGAATCTTTTCTCTCTGCCAAAGCGAAACAACTGTGTAATATTGTTCATAAATAATAGTAGCAGTGTCTTTCTCTGTCTTACAGTTATGTGCACCTCTGCTATGCACCTCTTAAAGATGGTATTTGTTAAGCAATGGAAGGATTATTTGGTCATAAAACAGAGCAAAGAGGAAAACATCAAAACAACTCTAAAGAATAATGCAACATTAATGACTGGATGATGCGTACTTCTATGTTAATGAGTTCATAAATTCTTTAAACATAAAATTTTGAGATGTATTAAAGTCATGGAAAATGAGGCTGAAAAACTTCTCAAACACTTCAGGAATTTATCTATGGAAATTCCCTCCTGAAGAGAGGGGGTCACTATATCTAAACTTTTCCTGACAGATGTTTATCTAACCTCTTCTTAAAAGCATCTAAAGATAGAGATTTCACATCCTGCTAGAGCAATCAGTTACTTTGCTTAAATAGCCTAAAGGCTGGAAAGTTTTTCTGGGTGACTAAGTTAGATCTCCTTCAATGCAATTTAACCTATTTTTTTCCTTTCCCCTTGGAGACAGTTCATTTATGATTTTCGGCCATAATCTTCCATAGATTTGAAGGCTGTTATTTTGACTTCCTTTAGTTTTCAGTCCTGCAGATGAAACTAGCTGAATTCCTCACTTTCCTCACATGCAGTAGTTTTCTAGATTTCTGGCCATGGTAACTATCTTCCAGACTCTATCATACTGGTTCAAATATTTTTTTTTTTAAATGTAAGGACCAAAACCAGGCAAAAAACCCAGCTGAGATCTCAGTCATGCTGGAGACAGGAAGAATTTGCTGCCACATCTAATTTATGCTAGTCCTCACACTCTCTTTTATGTTCTTCAAAGAGAAGGACAGGTACAACTCCTGTATTGGGAGTAGCAATCAGTCATCTAGGACCTGTGCAACCAGGAGATGGACCCTCAGGACAAGATCCATGAGCCTTTAACAATTAGATGCCTTGCTATTAGGACTACCTCTGAAGGCTGAGGGGCCAACAGCCATTCCAAAGGTAGCACTTCTGTAAATGAGGTCAGCAACAGCCTGCAAGAAAGGGCTGAAATATTTCCTGTTCAAGTCTAAAGGTCTCCTTTTGGTCTGAAAACTTAATCCTGGCTCATTATATTCCCACTTGACCCTGAAAATCTCTCACCTTTAGGAGAGAAGGGGATCTCCTTTAGGATGCTGTGTGTGATCAGCACGAATAGGGTGTAAGGATGGAAGTGACTTTGATGCATCTGATCAGCCAGATGCCAGGACTCCTCTCTGCCTTTTGTTGCTCCAATTTCCTCTGTCACTGGATTCAGCACAGTTCCTTCATATGCACACTTAGTAGCTACACCCCAGATTTCGTCTCAATACAGAGCGTAAAATATATATTGGCATTGTGGCAGTCGTTTATCTGCTTCTTAAACAATTAACAGATAGTTAATCTGGTTTGTATATACAAAACACTTTTTCATTCTAAAATAGAGACTATTCATTCCCTGTGGGAAGTGCAAGTGCCCTGTTTGCATTTTCTAAAATAATAAAATCCAAAATCTGTTTATAAAGTAAAAATAAATCAATTTTCTACTTCACAGAAACACAGAGACTTAGTGAACCAAATCCCTTCCTGGTGTACTTCCACATGGTATATCCCTCAATATATTATCCTTAATTATATATTATTATATATAAGCAGAGTTTTTAATTTTTCTTTTTTCTTTATTTTTTTTTTCCTGACTTGTGATTCTTTGAGATGGTGCTGATTTCATTACATTTTACTCTATGTTTCTAATGCAGAATCCTAACCAGGTTATGTGGCTCTTTCTCGTCACAGGTCCTCATCTGATCTTTAATCTCCCTCAGAAGTAGCTCTTGTTGCCTCAAAACAAACAGATCTGACATTTTGCAAACACGTTGTCCTAATCCACTAGTTCCCTAACTAGTATCAGTTGTTAGGCAGAGTTGATTAGCAGCTCTGTGTGGAGCCTCTGCCTGTTTGCAGAGCTGTTGGCTCCTGCTGCACAAGTGTCTAGCAGAAATGGACTTAAAGTAAACAGTGTTGCCACACTGCAGATAGGGAAACATGTCTAGATCAATTTAACTTGCAAGCAATTTTTTAAAGGATTTTGCAATGTCAAACTGTTTATTTTCAGTGACAATTTACAACAAAAAGCAGGGGGAGAAATCAGTTCTAAACTCAGTCTTAATCCAGTGGCACAGAAACCTTAGAAAGGTCTGACAATTTTGACATACCTGGAAAATGCTCAAATCGTATAATGATGTTATAACAGAGAAGGAAATTATGACCTCAGCTGAATGATACTAAGATCATTATTTAAAACCTAGCAAATATGCATAGATTCTTCTTCATTAGGTTAGGCTATATCATATATTTTAGACCAATTTAAAAGAAGATTGATATGTGTTTTGTGATTTATTTCTACCAGTTCAACCCCCTCCTTTTCAATTCAGAAATGATAGTTCACATATATATATATTCACAGGTGTGTGTGCATGTGTGTACTCGTGTATACCTGCTGTTTTCTGATAGCAATAATTTAGGGCAAATTATGTAAATTAAAAATTACATCTGACACCATAGGCTCAAGAAAAACATCATCAGTCTGGGAACTAGAAAATATTAATGATTTATAATTCCAGCATCACACTGTGATAGGTTTCTTCATTTTATAGTAATTTACAGCATTTAATGTAGTAAATAAGTTATCTTATGGTGATTTATTATACCATGAAGTGCAGTAAAAATAAATGTAGACAATATTGATTTATATAAAACTTTGAATTCAGAGATTCATGTAGAATGGGAAGTCAAGCATGAAAATAGTTCTTTGGGTTTAGGGAAAAAAATTGTTTACAGAAATAATATTTTACACACACTTCATTGGCTTACAGTAGTACTGCATAGCATATGCCATCACTAAGTTTTCTTTATGGCATTTCTTCTTTGGAAGTTGCACAAACTGAATCCAATGAATTATAGCAAATTTTATAACGCCTTGCTCTTGTAATAGTTTCTGAGACAGTAAACCTTTCTGCTGCTGAATTCTTTTTGTGTTTCCTGGCATTTTCCAGCACAATAGCAAACAGGCATTTTCAAGTTTTTCTGGAAAATTTCACTAAACCAGTTACAAGGCAGAAATATCAAAGTTGCAGCATATCAAGTGGATAAACAGTAATTTGCAAACCATCAGAAAAGACTGGGTAGTGAATAGTAACTGTCTATGGTCTAGAAAGCCACAATCAAGTACAAATTGTAGGTGAAAAGTGATCTTAAGTCATCCAATATAATTTGTGGTACCACTTTTATTTTATTCTAAAGGACCTTTAATTATTAAGGTTTATCACAGGATATTTTATAGCATCTCTCTGTTTCTGTTAGCAATATTGTATTTTCAAAAAATTTTAATACTTATTTACACCAGAAAAATGTACCTACCTTTAAATAAGTAAAGGTATAGACCACACCCATTTGTGGTCATATATTTCAAATATGGTCACATAATTCTTTCTATTACATTCTGAATTTAAAAATATATCGAATAATAGTCCAAACCCTGTTGTTTTCATTCTCTAGAAGCAACAGTTCAATGTCAAAATTTGCAGCAGGATATTTGATAACTACCATCAACGTGCTTGCACATGACCCGGGTGTTTTGGGTTTGCATGGCCACATTTTGGTAGCTGGGACTATGGGGGCAGCTTCTGTGAGAAGCTGTTGAAATTTTTCTCCATGTCTGGCAGAGCCAATGCCTGACATCTCCAGGATGGTCCCACTGCTGGCCAAGGCTGAGACAATCAGGAATGGTAGTAATGTCCCTGATATATTTAAGAAGGGAAAAATGTTACTGATAAAATGTAATTGCTCTCAGAGAAGCAAAGAGTGAGAATATGTGAGAGGAAGAGCTCTGCAGACACAAAGGTCAGTGGAGATGGAGGGAGAGGAGGTGCTCCAGGTGCCAGTGCTGAGCCCATGGTTCAGACTGTGGTGGAGCATCTGTGCACCTGCAGTCCACGGAGATCAGTGGAAGTGGAGAGATCTACCTGCAGCCTGTGGAGTAACCCACACTGCAGCAGCTGTGAGCCCAGGAGAAGCCCATGCTGGAGCAGGCTCCTGCAGACCTGTGGAGGGAGGAGCCCACACTGGAGCAGGTTTCATTTCAACCCTGTGAAGTACTCACTCTGGAGCAGGCTGTGCCTGAAGGACTGCGTCCTGAGGAAAGGGACCTACATCAGAGCAGTTTGTGAAGAACCATTGCTTATGGGATGGACTAATACTGAAGAAGATCATGAAGAACTGTCTCCCATGGGAAGGAATCCTCTCCTTGAGCAGTGGCAGGAACAATGTGTGATGAACTGACCATAACCCCCATGCCCCATCTCTCTGGGCCATTGAAGGGTAGGAGATATAGCTGGGAAGGAGGCATGCATGGGAGGAAGGTGTTTCTTAGGTTCCTCCCCATCCTGCTCTTATTTTGTTAGTAACAGATTCAATTAACAACCCCAAGATGAGCCTGATTTGCCTGTGATGGTGATCAGTGAGTTATTGTAAAATGCAGGCGAACCCAATGGGAAGAATGATGATGTCCACCTAAGTTCAGAAGGCTGAATGATTTCTTTATTATAATTGTGCTATAATACATTAATATACTATATAAAGGAAGATACTAAAACTACATGCTACTTTCTCTATCATATCTAACTACTAACAACTTGTGACCCTGTTTGCGAGAGTCCAGAGACAGGTGGATCAGATTGGCCACCAGACTCAAGCAATCCTCACCAGAATCCAATCAAGCAATCACCAGGTAAACATTTCTCCAAGCACATTCCAGATGAGAAAAACAGGAGCAGAAATAGAAATTTAGTCTCTTTCTTTTTCTCTGTGCACCTTTATGAAAAATCCTGAGAGAGACAGAAATGTGCTGCCACAGTGAGTGATCTCTCTCTGTCTTTATGTCAACTCTTTGATACATTTTCTCTCCCTTGTCCAGTTGTGAAGGGGTGGGATAGAGTGGCTTTTGGGGACATCTGTCATCCAGCCAGGGTCAAGCCACTACACTAGAAAAGAAAGGAGTTTACATCTTCACCAGTGAACAAATATCTCACCTGGTGAAATTAATTGGAAAATTTAAGCAGATAAGTACTGCTCAATATGAGTAAGGTACTCACAAGTAAGGCTAAAATAATTAGAAATAGTACTTCCTACATACTTATTTGCATCCATCACTTCTTATGTCTAGAATGCTGTACAACAGCAATATTTCTAATTTTTTTTTCAATTCCTCTATCAATTTTATTTTGAAAAATATTTCAGATTTGAGTTGCATGGATTTTTTTCCTATTAGTAGTCTTATCTCACTTGTTCACTTTGACACTTTTTTATCTTTTAATAATCACAGTATGAAACTATTTATATTGTAAGGGTGTCTCAGAACCACGGTACAGGTAAGTGTACAAATAAAAATTCTTCATTATCCTTTGCAGCAAATCTGTAAAGTTTAGAAAATTACTTTTCAGTGAAAGATATCTATTGCATCTGGAAAAGTTACTTGATCTACTTAACTAAACTGATGGCTAGAGTTGTCTCTGCCATGCTTTAGGTAGGGCCAGCTTAAGGATTCTCAGCCATGTACCAAATTTATTTTGTCAGACTCTGAGCCTGGCTCAGAGGGAAAGTTTTGGGGAAAATAAGATGGAAATATGATGCCTTGCTTAATCTATTGTCTTCAGGAAAAAACATAGCTGGTTGGCCTCTATGGCCCATGACAATCTTCTTCCCTTAACACTACAAATACCAGGAGGAAAACCCAATGCCTTACTCACCGAAGTGAAGACAATCTTGCATGTAGCGTGTTTAACCTACTATATTTTCAATATCTGCACTGTTTTTATTAGGAATATATCTCCCAGATTTCTAGGTTTTGAATTCAATTGTCTAGGTTCATTTCATTTTTTTCTACATGATGTGGATGAGCCACGAAATTAAAGGATTTGGTACAAATTGCTTTTATTTTAAAATATATTCATAAAACTGAACTCCGTGATGATTCACTTTAGCAATATTATCAGGTCTGTTGACTACTGTAAAGTGAAGTAGAAATGAACAAATTCAAATTGATCTCTTACTAATTAGCATCTTTCTATAAAATCACAGCAAGATGTAAGACCATGAATACGGAAAATTGGTCTGGGAAAATACAGACTGTGTTAAAAATGGCAACATTCTATTAGATACTAAAACTAATTAGGTTGGGATCTTCAAGGCAATTTACTTACCTTCCTGTCCATTTATAAAAAGCTATCTGGCATAAATTCTGTCAGTTGTGGAAACCCTCATTTGAATAACAGGCCATAAAAGAAGTCAGTCCCTGAAAGTAAATGATATAAAAATCACAGAGTCATAGAATGTTAAGGTATTAGATTAGACCTTTAAAATCATCCAGTCCTAACCCCCCCCCCCCCCACACACACACACACCCACCCCACCCCACTGGACCAGGAAGCTCAAGGCTTTATCCAACTTGGCCTTGAACACTGCACTTTAACACAACCTCCCTGAGCAACCTGTTCCAGTACCTCATCACCCTGTAGATACCTTCAAGACACTTTTGGATTTAACACACATATTGGGAAGGTCAAAATTCCCTTATTAATGACAGCAAAGTCCTCAGCTAAATGTAATCCTGACTGGAAAGAAAAGTACACTTGTAAGAAAAGATTCAGATGTTTTCTTTTCATATTACATAGGTCTTTCTACTAGTACCTAGAAAACTTAATGCTACAGAATAGAAGTCCATTATTTGGATTTCTCAATACCATCTGTTAAATATCTTCAGTTTTCTCTTATAACACTAGAAGAATTTCTATTGACATAGTGACTACATTTGACCACCCAGAATTATATATTTGCAGAACGCTTTTCCATCACTAAAACCTAATTTAAAATCTCCCACTGTTAATTGTAACTATGCCTTCACTAGAGTTTAAACAAACTCCTCTTTAAATGTAAATACCAAGACAGGAAGCAACTAAAAAGCTTATCTCTTAAGTATCCAGAAACATTACATATTAATGTAAACATACAATATCTAATATAGCAGTTTGGCTTTTGGGCCACGTGTGTTTAGAAGGAGAAAACGTATATACTGTCAAATGAAAGTTGAAAGACACTAATACAAACTTTGTTCATTAACTCTGGAGAGTTTTCCTTTTTCATTGTCTGGTTGGCCACTACCTCTGACTTCTCCCATCAGACACTCCAAAGACAATTGAGCAATTACCCTTTGTCTGTGAGGTTAATTACCAACAATACCCAGCTGACCGTTAAAGGCCTACATAATCAGTATTTGGGCAGACAGGAGACAGAAAATGTAAAAGTAAAACTAGAAAATGCTGGAGAAGGCAAACGTCCACATTTTAGGTGCAATATGTACATTCATCTACCCACAGAATAATATGTAGAATCCCATTAGTTGTTAATTCAGATATAGTTAACCTTTATTTGTCTGTAGCATTCTGAGGGTGTTCCTAATAATTTCTTTTTGATGCTGTCCCTGGGGGAGGTGGAAAAAGACATTCACATTAATTGATATAGTTTTTCATTGAAAAGAAATTAACTCTCTTCAAAATGTGACATCAGAGTTCTTGAAACTGAAAGTGAAATTTTCAATATCAAGCACTTGCAAAGGAAGAAAGAAAAAAAGAACTAGAGTGAAATAAAAGTGACAGTAATATTTGTTGTTGTGGGAGTCGGTGTTGAGGGTAGCAGGCCTGGGATGCCGTGGGAGGATACTTTTGTTTAACTTAGAGCGAGTAACTGTGTCGACTTCCCGAGGCTCCCTGCTCCCGCATGTTAATAGCTACCTGCCAGTCACCCGGGACTCTCTCCCGCAGCCCAGAAAGTTCTATTCTCAACATTATCCCATTGGCTTCTGTGTGACAGTCACTCCCCTCCTGTACACCATTTGTTAAAGATATGTCCCCCCACCTCAACTCCTCCTTTTACCCTTATCCCCATTGGTTTATTGTACCCTGTCCCCTCCTACCTTCCCCTGGTTTATGTACTTCGTATCCACCCCTTGCCGGGGCTCTCAGCTCCAGCCTCGGCTTCTGCTGTCAGCCTGTGCTCCGTGCCTGGATCCCTCCTCCTGTGGTTTGTCTCCCTCCTGCTTCACCTGTCTCCCCACCAGCCTACCTTCATCCTACCCTTGTGGACCCTCTACTCAACCCTCAAATAAAACCCAGTTGGAACTCTACACGGAGTGCGCTCCCGTTTGTTCCTGGTGTGGAAGATCACTTCATCTGGGATCCGTTGACTGTTCAGCTGGGGGATTGTTTCGTAGGACCTGGGACGGTAACATCCCAACCCCGCGGGTCACCCTACAGGACACAGTCCGGGCCCATGGAGAATTTATCAATGACATATATGTTAAAATTTGAATCCTGTGTTAATAAGCACCAAACCAAAAAGCTTGCTGTTGTACTTTGTATAAAAAAATATGTACCCACAATAGAAGTGGTTTGAACCATGTGGTGTACAGTCTCTTACCCAAGGCTGCAACTTAGTGATCACTTAGATCAAAGCACACATACCAACTTAGTTGTACCTCAAATCAGTTTACCAATCAGCTCACCCTACAACCAGGTATATCTCCCAAGAAAATGGAAGGGGCTGGAAGCTGAACAGTCAGCTGAGTCAGGAGGAAAGCTTAAACCTTGAGCCCCAGCACAGTCACCCTGACCACATGAGGAAGAGTTCAATGAACAAAATTGATTGACAAAGATATTTAAGAAGGTACTTAAGAGAGTTTCAGAATCTAAGTTGCTCAGATATATCTTGAGCCCATATCAGAGTACAAGTAAGACAGGAACATTTTCTGCCATCTTCTTTCTGCAACCCACATCTTGCTTTCCCAGTAAATGAAATTCCAGACGTGTTTCAAAAGAGAGGTAATATTAGGTGGATTCAAAAGAGAGGTACAAGGCCTTTATGTCCAATGCCTGACCCATATGCTTGCAAGACTGGGATGTACGGCACACTACGGACTAGTTTTGCATCTCAGTATAAATGAAGCTGAAATTTATTACAGAACATGCTGTGTCCTAGCATAAAGAACATTCCAGAAGAGATGGGAAACTTCACAAGAGATTATACTCTTTGGTTTGTCATTCTTGGGGGGAATTACATCCACATTGCTGAAAAGAAAGTGGTTCTTACAGCGTCTCATTTTGTTTGGATTAATCCTTACCACTTACCAATTCCACAATCCTTTCCCTGAAAAACTGACTAAAATTCAAAGTTAATATTATATTTTTTGTGAATTGCTGTTAGAAATAGTTCACTCCTAATAGTTATTTGAATTAATCATTTGCTTACAGAAAGCTATTAGTAATCTAAAAATAGTTTTATTCATTGACTTTAGTATCTTTTTGTATTCCCAAATAATGTATATGCCTAATTTGTTCCTCAGTCCTGTGTATTAAATCACTTCTAGCCTCTCTTTGGTGTGAACCAACCAGCTCCCACAAAGCAAAATCTTCAAGTGATTCTTCCTGTGGAGTTTTACTGGAAGACTTAAGGAAAGAAAAAAAAAAAGTGTATTTGCTATCCTGTGACTTTGTCAAAATTTTGCCAGAGGAATCTGCATTCCCAAATTCTTCAGTAAGATCTTCATTATGATGTTTATGCAACCATCTGGTCTCCACAGACTTTGTCTACTATCAGACAATCTGAACTGAAAAAATCCCATATATAGATTGTGAGGGTCATCAAATCATAAGAAGTGCTGAAAAAAATCTCAGTTCTTTATGTTATCTGTAGTAGAAAAAAAATGATCCCCTCTGAAGAAGCAAACTGTTCTGGACCATTTAGCATTTGTGCCTGCATGCTGTTGTGAAGTGCCAAAGAGTAAATTCTTAGTGTGTGTGGCCCAGTATTCCTTCATTATGGAGTCTATCACAATTTTTTAATAAATGTTGTACCTTGGTTTATGTACCTGAGTAAAGAGAGTTTTTGTTGCTTTGATGAAGGATGATGCAGAGAACATTTCTTCTATTTTGATTTACACGTTTACATTTTTGGGTTTTGGTTTTGTTCTGCCATAATTGAAAAAATTATTTTTTGTTTCTAGTACTGCTTTTAGAATACTAGTAGTCCTATTCCCAGCTCCTTTTTTTTTTTTATGTTGTTGTTTCTACACATTACTTGCTACACTTGATGTATCTTTGTATTGATTTTTATTGTGTTGAGAATATCAATTTCTTTGTACTTTAATACTTTGCTATGCTGACTTTCTGGATTTTTTTTTTTGCTTGCTCCTGCTTCCCTTTTCATAGAAAATTAACTTTTCTAGATTTATTATTTTTGGCACATAGATACTTCATTATATATTTTGAGGAAAGAGATATATTCATCAGTCTGTGATTAGGAGATTACTGTCAGTATCTTTCAGTTTCTCTTTATTTAAACCAGGGATTTTTATAGAGGGGAATAGTAGTACTCTCTTCCAAAGTGATGTTGAGTGAGTAAATGAATTAATATGAATAAGTGGCTTTATGTACTGTCATGGGAAGATACGTATCATTATGGTAGGATCAGAGACTTTTTCATTATTATGACTGTTGCTGAAGAACTTTTCATGCAATTAAGTGAGATAAAAAGCATGTAACAAATTTTGTGAGCAAAACAGAAAAAGAGGGTTTGTTTGTTTTTTTTTTTAAATAAAGTTTAGTGATGCCACTTATTCTGGGTTTTCTGTCACCTTGGCACACAAGTTATGTGTAATTAAAGTTGTTGAGAAAATCCAATTTGTTTTAAAATTGGGCTTTGAATAGACACACAATTAGCTTACCGTAGGCCTTCAGAATTGTCTTTTCAGAATCCCTTAACTGACAAGATGGTTAATGCACCTGCATCTTATTTTTCTCCTTTCTCTTTTCATTATGTACATTTCAGTTTCCCTTCCAAAACTCAGGACAAATTTTTTTCTTGAGGCAGGACCAAGTATGGTCTAGTTTCCAAAGTCATATCAGAAATCAGGGAACAAGTAGCAAATAATGTCTGTGAATATACACACGTGAAAAAAACCCTTTTGTTTGTTAGGCTATACCATGGCTGGATTTTGCACAGACAGAGGCAGAAACAGATGTGGTATCTAAGGAGAGATGAAGTGCTAAAAAAAACAAGGCCAAAATCAAGCAATTGTGGCAGACAGTAGACTGTATACTGCTCTTCAGATCTGAACAGTGTTGGCTGATACAGGCTGGAGATAATCAATGTGTCCATTCTGTTGACATTTCTGGGAAAGGAGGGGGGTGAAATTCTTCTGAGCCCCTTTTTAAATTTTCTTTTTTTTTGCAGCAGCGGCACATATGACAGCTAGAAATAAACAGTGTTTTCATGGCTGAAATGTCTGCCAGCCATGATCATATGCAGGCTCTGCTTGAGGTAGCAAAATACTGAGCAAAAGGTTGGGGTAGTAAAACAACTTGATGAGAGGTGGCTGTAGCCCCACATTCTCTTTGCAGATTCAACCCACATTGCTAATGCATGGGGGTGATGAACACTGCTACAAGCATGGCTCGTATTGAATCCATCCTCAACTCTTGATCTGCCCCTTCCTAAGACCTTTCCCCCTTATCCTTTTGCCAGTGATTGTAAAGTTTATGTGAAATCAATAAAAAATGTGTTTTTTAAGAAAAACCCTGAAGTCCTGACCTTACTACAGAGCTGAGAATTCAACATTCAGTTGAGGATGATATCACCCACTGTGCAGAGCAACTGGCCAGCTGGTGAGAAATTCCGGCTGTCATCGCAGTGCAGGGAGTTAACATATTTATCAGATACTTGAGATGAAAAAGTGGTAGTTCATGGGGACTTTTTTCCCTAAGCCATCTGGTCCTGAGGTGCCTATTACATCTATTATTGAATCATTAAAGTCAATGAGGTGAATAACACGATTAAACTTGTTTACTTGTCATGTAACAGTCGGTTAACAGTGAAATGTAACTTCTACTTTCTGGTTTACTCTGCGTTTAAAATACATCTCAGTTCCCCTAAGTGATACCTAAAATTAATGCCAGATAAATATCTTTTAATTTGGAGTCTAATTTAAAAGTACATTAATTCTTTTAATTTTGCTCTACATAGAAATATTGTATTGCATTCCCTGCAAAGACTGCTCCTTATAATTAAAACAATAAAATATAAGTAATTGGCAATAAGTACAGATATGTATACTCATCATTTTAGTCTACTAATCAGGTATGTGCACATTTATGGAGATTCTGCACAAAATGCAGTTTGCTTATGCAATTGTAGGAAAGGCAAAAAACAGTAAATCTGATCAATAGATAAAAGTCCTATTTGCATAAAAAGGTTTAAAGCATTTCATTAGATACACTCAAAATAAGCAGTTATTGTATTACCATAAATGGATTATACCTCTTTGTACTAAACCAAGATTTAAATAATATGGATTATATTGTGAATTAATTTTTAAAGCCAGGAAATCTTATTGTAGTGACAGTGAAATTTAGTGTAAATGTTTCAACAGCTATAATTAATGTTACCCTAGAAATTAGGAACTAAAGATGCCCAGTTATATTTATGTTAGGACCTCCTTTTGAGATCTGCAAATATTTAAAAGTGCAAATATACTTAGGCTTAATGTGAAATATTTCCAGTCAAGGGACTCATGTTCTTAGACTTCAGTAGGCTTTAAATCAGAGAATTAATTAATAATATTATATAAAAATGTAGATAATTATTCATACCAAGAATGATAGGATTAGATAAAGAAATTTAAAAAACATTTTAAAATGTATGTATAATCATTGAATTTCCTAGAGTCATGTCTATATTGTCAGCTTTAAGTAGTCAGCTTTAAGTAGTCTCAGAGTTAATCAGCAACTTCACACTTCATGCATCTAACCATCAAACATGATCATCAAACAAGATCTTCCTCTGATACTTTGTCCTGGTAGCTTGACCTCCAGATACTCATTTATCAAGCAGGTAAAGTTGTGATACCTGGAAAAACTGTATCTCATTTTCAAAAAATGTGAAATGAACTAAATAGCACTATTGAGGGTTGTTTGAAGTAACTGATTTCACTATACCCAGAAGTTTGCTGGGAATGCTCACAAAATCATTGAATCATAGAAACATCACAGAATGTGCTGAGTTGCAAGGGACACAGTCAGGATCACTGACTCCAACTCCTGGACCCACACAGGACACCAAAAGAGAGACGTCCCACATAATCTCTGAAATTGGTGTTGGAATGCAGTCTTCTTTACTTTGTAGGGATTTTAAACCAACATTAACCAGGTTCAAAGATATATCATCAACTATTTAGTTCTTCTGCTAAATGAAGCTGTCGTGGATCACAAAGAAGTTGCCTATCCATAATACCCATGCCATTAACTCCAAGGTTTATTTCCAATGCTAATCAATTGTGATGTAGTCTTCACAGAAGAATGTTTATTAATATTTGAGTATTTGTATTCAGTCAGAATATGCTACATCATTAACATTGTTATTGCTTTACCATTCAGACTTTTTTTCCATGCTGAACACTTTGTTTTGTGTGATGTTGGTGATTTGGGTTGGGGATTTTTTTTTAATTTTCTTTTCTGACTATATTATAAAGAAGGATTACAGGTGAGAAGGTGTTTGCCTCAGTACGCATAACAAGATTTACTAAGAGGCCTAGACTCAGATGAAAGCTCACTGCATAGGATTTCATTATTATATTCAGGACACTATTAAATGTATTATAATGTCAGCTATTCTTCCTTTAACTGTCTATTTCAGTTCTTCATCTAGGCACCAGAGAATGGATTTCTTTTTGTTACATTGCAATGCTTAATTTCATCTTGTGTTTTATTTTTACTTATTTTCTTGATTTTTTTTTTACAAAAATATAACTTTAAAAAAATTATAACTACAGTGAAATGTCAGATTAATGAGATTATTAGCATATTAAATTCCATTTATCCGTGTGCTCTAGATCTTTCACTTTGTTGATTACTCAGTAAAAAATTGCACAGCAGTTAAAAGATTTTTTTTAATGACGACAAAACTACAAAATTAGTAGAATCAATCCAGAAGTTTAACACAGCTGTAGATAAGTGATGTAGGGAGCTAACTGGAATTTCAAAGGGCTGATAATTTCTGTGCATATCCCCCTAAAATATCCACCAGTCTTTGCTCAGATTTTAGAATGATTGGAACATTGCACAAATAAAGCAAGCACAAAAGTACATCTATGACAATTTTTTCCATTTTGAAGGCCAAATAGGAAAGTAATATAAATGAGCTAGAACTGATGTCTTTGTAATTTGATGGCTGACAATTAGATGGAGGCAGGAGATACACCAGAATTACTCCATTCATAATTTTAAAAGCACTAAAAGAAAACCCCAAACAAAAATTATTTAATTACCAGAAACCATATCATCTGTTCCCTTACCACAGCAGGAAGTTTGCTAGATTTGAATTTTTCCATGTACACTTTCTGAAAGGAAAATAAGGTGTTCAACATCCATTTATTTATTTTTAAATCAAGAAAGTTCCATTTTAGAGTTCCTCCAGTTAAAAAAATACAGTAAGAAACAGTTGACGCGATTTGGCTTATAGTCTTCTAACACCCACATTTCTCCATCTCTTCCACCTGGCAGCCTGGGAAAGCTGCCCAGGTTATACCAGAATGCTTTGGAACAAAACCAGTCCTTTAGCATACAAGGTGTTGACAGGCCAACCTGGTTAACACATGGTTTTGCCAGGAAAAAAAAAAACCTATGCTCTCTGGATAAACTGAATCATTAGCTTTGAACATGTCAGATGATCACTTAGAAAATGTAGTTATAATTGTAATGTGATCCTATCCATACTGTAGAAAAAATCCGAGTGACTGAAAAAAATAGCAGTCATCACTTCATACTCAGGTTCTCAAGGCTTTTGGTGGAAGAACTAATGAAGTCAGGTCAGAATAGGCATTTTATGTATTATTTATAGTTTTTTCTCTTTGTTAACCCTAGCAAGAAGATGCATCACACTCTAGAACAGCTTATTTAATTCTATTGATTATTAAGGAAGCCTAGAATGGAAAGCTTTGGGGTGGCAGTCTGTATTGCTGATGTCTACAACTGATCAGGCAAGGCTTATCCTTGCAGACATACTCATGACAAAATGTAGAATAATATACTGTTCTACCTAGATAGCATCCAAACTGATCTGAGTTCCAATTACAAAGGCAAATATAATGCCAAAATATTAATTTAATTATTTGTGAAGATCATAAATTATTCAAATGGATCTTTGGGGTTACGGCTGGGGGTTTTTCCCATTATTATCATTATTACTGTTAATAATAATGATTATTATTGCTTATTATTGTTAATAATAATAAAATCTTGTGATTTTATTCTCAGCTGTCTGGAATGATGCAGACTGGATGATTTCTAATTTTTCAAGCTGCTCTTTAGATATTTAGTAAAAATTCCAGTTTTTACTAAGAAGGTTTATCTCACTAATGAGATTAAGAAGATTTATCTCCTTATTTGTCTATTTCTGTGACTTTTTCAGGTAAACAGTGTCTTTAAGCATAGACATAAGAAACACCATTTTTATCCTTTGGTTGATCAAAACCATCTCCAAATATCTATCAGTGTTTACTACTACTGTTTAAAGTGCATAAAGAATAATTCTTGTTGCAGGTGCATGAGGCACAATGACATTTTGACAAAAAGGACAGTGTGACTGGGTTGCGCTGTGTCTCTCTGCTTAGATGTTCCGCATGATCAGAATGTCTTTACATAAGAGAACTGGACCATTTTGATGCTGTTTATGGAAAATTATTATATTGGTGCTGTTCAGAGAATTATTTAGTTTTCTGACTTCTCTAAAACATAATTGATTTGTATTTCAGTTAATTTGGTTAAAAGAATGACTTTGATGTAGAGTTGTATAAAGCTTCCAAAGGTAAAGCTGAGATAAAATTTTCCCAATTTGTTCTGCTTTTCTTTGACATTGGTATCAAGTTATATTCTAAACAAGATGTCAAAGACATATGAAGTGTTTCTTTGGAAGCATTTGTAAGCTGTATAAAATAAAAAATCATTAATTTATGTACCTGATGAAATATGAGAATGCTGTCCTGTATCAGATCAGCATCCTGCATCTCTGTGTATTATAGCTCTTCAGAAAAAGAACTAAATTTTAAAGGCAATCAGCACTATCAACAACAAAATTTTTATAATAATTTTAATTCTTTGTCAGTGGATATCTCTACCCTTTAAGAAATCAATTTTTTTTAAATCCTCCCTTTAATAAACAAACGAAGAACCAAAATTGGAAAAAAGTATGAATCCTCAAGACATTATTTTAATTTTATTTCCAAAAGGACTTAGAGAATCAAAAGCAGATGCAAAGACCACCCTGTTCTTTGCTGTGTTAACTAAACAAATATCAAGCTTTATTTGGCTGGAGGCAAGATCAGAGGTTGAAAATTGTAATATCATAGCCATAGTTCACTTCTCCCTGCAAGGACAAATTGTGTTATTGTTTACTTGGGACTAAAACTTTCCAAGAACTTGCAATATCTGATACCAAAGAAATCCCCTAGGCCATTAGGGGATTTAACCTACCTATATGTAACAACTCCAGCAGCTCTCTAGCAGCTACCCTAGCAGCTACCATCAAAAGCTGATCATGTTTTAGACTTTTTAGTTTGTTGTTTGGGTGTTGCCACTGTGAGGCAAGGTAAGCATTTCAGCAAAGCTCTTTTTCATGCTTTTTGTAAAAATGGGAGAGATGGCACATGTTTGCAGAAGCTATTGTTTTTATGCAATATCCTAACTGGTGGTTAAGAGAAGGCAGATATGCATAGAAAATGATAAGCAGCTTGCACTATTACCATGTCATTTATTTAACTGCTTAGATATAAAATAATGAATCCATGTTTAGGGACATCTCTAGGAAATTATTGATTGTGATAGCATTTTGTTTTGTTTTGGTGGGGATTATGCGTGTTTGCTTTGGGTTTTGGTTTCTTCTGGTGGGTTACTTTACTGTAACCCACCATGTATAGATCATATATAGTTTTTTTAAAGACTTGCTCTATTTGCTGTGGAACTTCTCCCAAAATAAGGGCAAAGAGCTGCTATGAAAGATGTTCCAGAAAATGTAATTTCTGAGAAAAGAAAGCAGGATTCCTCTGAGAGCAGAGAAGTGTATATCACTGTATACTTTTTTTTTTAAGGGATACTTATTTAAAGGAAGAGAGTGAGCTTCACTTGTGGAGTGAAATGGAAGTGTGACTTTTTATCTTGGGATTGTGTCGTGGTTTGACACGGAAGTGAAGTTTCTCAGGAAGTCGTGGTCAAACCAATCAGTGGTCAGGTTTGGATATTGGCACCTGGAGTGACCACTGAGTGACATGTCTCTGAGAACACAGGAGGTTAAAAGCAAGAACTCCCAGGGGAGCACTCTCTTTGGTTCCGGTCAGAGTGCAGTGCAGACCTCCCCTGCCCAGCCACAGGCTGGGTGGGGGAGGGGAAGCCATGTGGCCTGGGAGAGGTAGGCCAGGGTGTGAAGGGACTGGAACCAGGCCAGCCTCTGCGGACAGAAGGATGGAGAGAAATGGAGATGCTTTTTTTCCCTCCCCATCTAGAGGGAAAGAGACAGAGAGCCTAACGGCACCTGGAATTTGCTGGCAGAGGAGAAGGAGAAGAGAAGGAGAAGGAGAAGGAGAAGAGAAGGAGAAGGAGAAGGAGAAGAGAAGGAGAAGGAGAAGGAGAAGGAGAAGGGAGAAGGGAGGGAAGGAGCCCCACCATGGGAGTTGGAGTTATGGGCAGATATTTCAGCTGTCTGGGGAGTCCGAGACTTTTAACACTTTCCTGGGAAATGAAAGCTTTGTGAAATATTACTCCTCCTCAATTTGAAAGAGAAGAGAGACAGTCTGGGACCTGAGATGTTAGAAGAAGAAATTCTAGTGGGAGGAGATGATGGAGTGGCTTGTGGCTGGACTTTTCTTGGTAGCCATAGACTGAACCAATTTCTCCTGCAACAGAGACTGCATTTTAGGGGGATACTGTGGTAAACCAAAGAGACCTGCTTCAGCAACTGCCAGCACAGGAATGGAGTGAACAGAGAAAAGCTGAGGAGGGTGTGGTGATGCCCTCTGTCTTCAGGAAGAAGATCTCTGTTCTTGAGACCCTCGGCCCCAGGGAGGGAAAATGGGGGTGACAGTGGCCCCAAAATGAAAAACTGAACTGTTGTTTTTTTTGGTCCTTGGCAAAGCATCCTTAAAGGAGCCCTATGAGCAGTCTGTCCATGCACAGTGGTGAGAGAACTGTGACATGGAAAGGAGGATGTCACACTGGCAGATTTTCTCCGGGCAGTGCCATGTGTGACATTGAAACACAAGAGGTGGCAATTGTGTTTCCTGGGGTTCTATGGTACAAGAGAGACTCCTCTCTCATTTGAGGGACTGAGTATTGATTATTTGAAGGGTGTCAACTTGATCAGGAATCCCAGGTGGTGTATCACTGTGGTTTTGTTGGAAATTGGGTGGGGGGAGGAGGAATGATTTGGAGGGTGTCTTTTCTCATAGTTGTAGCTTAATAAAGTTCTTTCTCCTTTATTTTTAAGCTTGGGCCTGCTCTGCTCTGTTCCCGATCGCATCTCACAGCATTTATTTGGGGAAGGTGCATTTTCATGGGGGCGTTGGCATTGCACCAGTGTCAAACCATGACATTTTCATAGGAGTTCCGTAAAACAGTGAACCACTTTGGCTTTCTTTTAAGAAGATGCATACTCTTGAACACCAGACTAGGTGAGGTGTCCAAGATATAAAGGTTTAGGTAGAAAGCAGCAGCTTCTGTAAACTCCTTCCATCAAGGCCACCCTCAGCACAGAAAGAAAGACTTGCTGGGCCATATACCAGAGTAGTCAGCAGACATAAGCACAGCAGCCCATCTTCGACTTTCTGTTCCTAAAGGAAACAGCACATCAATCCTCAGAGGAACATCCATCTACCTGGATGCAGCAAAGGGTAGCATAAAATTTCTATTGCTGTGCTGTAGCTCCTTCCTTCCTGCCTAAAAATCTACACAGCTCTTGAGCAATGGAATCAGATTCATTTCCCCCAAATTGAGCTTGAGTTAGAAGCAAAATTGACTTAAGTTCCTTCTGTAGAAAACTGATAAGTTTGAATCTCAGAGGCTGAGCTCAATGAACACTTGCAGATGATTCTTACCTACAAAGAGATTAGAATTGCTCCACTTCTCAGCCAGGTATTTCAGTTAAGATGCCACAGAAAGGTGACAGAAATAGAGGACATAGGAGGTGATACAAAAACACTGTCACATCTCTCAAAGGAGACTTTGACTAAGCTGTCTTTAAGGATAGAAATAAACTTCTCAGTTGATCACAAAGTTTTGTGGCAAAACACTATCAAAAAGAAGAAATTCTAATGGTAAGCAACTGTGATAATAGACAGAAGTCAGCAAAATAAGAAGGGGCTTAAAAGGTATTTGGGAGTCCTCAAAAAGTGCTTCAATTACTGTGGGCACAAATTAAATTAAAGTGTGTACCTTGTCCACACAAGAAAAATGCTTTCATTAGGCTAAATTTGTTTAGAAGTAGATCTAGTGATACTGGGGAGCAAAGAAAGTGTGATTAAAACCCTTGTGGTTTTCTTTTTTAATTTCTTCTTTTAGAGAAAAAGCTGCAACCTACAAGTTCACAGATGCTATTATTTCCTGATGCTGCTCTACCTTTTCTTCCTAAATTGCATTACTTTAAAATAACTTCTGTAAATTTTTTTCCCATATTTCTTGTATAATTTGCCACCTTTCTTGATGCAGGGTGGAGATCACAGAATCACAGGATCAATTAGCTTGGAAAAGACCTCTGAGATCATCAGGTTCATGACTGAACATCACCATGTCAGCTAGACCAGAGCGCTGATTGCCATGTCCAGACTTTCCTTAATCACCTCCAGGGATGGTAACTCCACCACATTCCTTGGCAGCCCATTCCAATGTCTAATCATCCTTTCTGTAAAGAAATCCTTCCTGATGTCAAACCTAAAGATATCTAGATTTCTGCCATAAATTATACATATAAACAACCAAATTTTTCAGTTACAAAGTATCCAAATTTAAATTTTCAAGATCAAATATGCTGTACCTTTTTTTTTTTTTTTTTTTTTGGTTTAGGAAGTATGATTCTTTGAGAGAAATGCAAGTGGTGTGGGTGGTTGTGGTGGAAGGTGATGTTAATTTGTTCATGACTGTTTTCCAAATATTTTCTCCATTCTATTAGTATTTTTAAATAGGTAGGTAAATTACAGAATTTTCCAACATAAAAATAATTAATTATTCTCAATTATAAAAACACTTCTGAAGTTATTTCTGTCCAAGTTTAAGAGTTTTTGAAACAAAGATGTAGAATAACAATATGAGAGAACTTTCCTTTTCTGATCCTCTTCTTGCAATTTATATATTAAATTAACAGTGTTAATTTATCTACATGTGAAGAATTGGTCTCATGTTTATAGTTTTTTGAAGGAGAATTTTTACACTTTTTCTAGAATGCTTAACAACACCTGTTGCACTGAAATGGTATTCCAAAATGATGGCTATATTTTTATATCTGTATTATGTAGAAAAACTAATTAATTTAATTGATTTGATTTTAACAGTGAAGTATATATCCTCTTCTGTACATACCAAATGTTAATTTATCTTCTCCCATTCCCCTCCAGCCATATTTTGCTACTTTCTTTTATTCCATTTTTCTCCTGCTGTTTATTTTTCCTAGTGTTATCATCAGGATTCATCCTTTTACCAAATCTTTTCTTTCTGATTCTCTTACAACCTTCTTTTTCCATCATTCCTGTTGTATCTAGTGACCTTCCCTCTCCCCATAATTTCCACATCACAAAATATTCTACCAATTTTTCACATAGCTACTGTTCCTCTCATTCCTGTCCATGTATGAAGAATGTCAGTTTTACATTACCTTATTTTCAAATCAGTATTCCAATGCTATTCTCTGTAATTACCCATCTGAACTCATTAGTCATGAACTCACAGCTTCTCACAAGCACTTGCCTCCCAACAGCTTCCACTAATGACTGCTGGACATCTAGTTTGATCACCACTTTCTCCTGACTTATCTGAATTTTCTGTGAAGAATTATTTCAGAAGTAGCAGGACAGAATGTTGTGACACTAGTACTTTTCAGAGTCTCATTTCTAATATACTGTACACTTTTATTGCACATTTTTCCCTCTGTAGACCTCTCCTCTTCACAGACTGTATACAAAGCTACGTGTTTCAAATAAAAATAAAACTCTTTTGGCTGCCCATGTGATTGCAATATACAGTCTTCTTTTAAGGCAAAGTCCGCAGTTTAGGTTCCTGCAGGAATTTTTTCCCCTCTAAAATATTTGTTCAGTCAATAGCCATTCTCTCACAACTATCTCAAAGGCATTCAGTCAAATACTTCTAGTTCCAGTAGGACACGACTCCCACTTTCTAATGCTAGATGAATCATTAATGGGAGCAGTCTCAGATTTTCTTGCAATAACAAGTAGCAGATAAAAACATAAGCTGAATGTATTTCCGAAGTCCTTGTCTATCTATAACTAGAACACAGGGTAAATATTTTCTTTCAGGAATTGCAATTCAGAGAAATGCTAAAGTTTTGTATTGATTAAGTACTATTGTTACTGGTTGGAATAATTTAATCCCTTTTTATGTCTGTAATATAGCATTCCAATGTATTAAAGAAGGAAGAATGATCCAGCACACTTCATTTACATTAAGCGGCTTTGAAAACTAATTCAATTTTTGCTGAAAGGAAGTCTGAAAAAGTTACATATTATTTTGTGTGAAATGCAAGTCTTCAGTCTGAAAGAAAACGACTGTCCAGAGATTACAGACTTTTTTTTTTTAGGGGAAATAAACCCCCTACACTTCATCCCAAGCTTCAAGGGAAAGAAAAGAAAAATCTCTAGAAAATATTTATATAGTAATAACAATGTTTCCATCTGAAATGCCTTTTCAAGAGTAACACTTCTCTTCAAACCAGTCATTTGATGTTAAAATAGTGACAAGGGTATTAGTCTTTATCTTATAAATTGGTACAGCCTACAAGTCAAGTCATGGAACCATGTTGTCATAATTTGGCATCAGAAAATATTACAGTGTCTCCTGACAAAATTTGTTGAATAATTTATATAAAACTTTTTCTTTTTTTTTTTTTTTTCTGATAACCTAAAAATAAATCTATGACATTTGGGTAGCCTAATCTGATATAAACCACTCATATCTAAAGATGTCTAAAAAGCAAGGATTCCATCTCAAGGTTTTTTTGGTTTTGTTTGAGTTTGTTGGGGTTTTTTGTCCCATATTTGATTTGCATCCAAAATAATAAAAAAAAATTAGTTTATCTATTTCCTTAGAGTGTCTCATTGTAAGAAAACAAATCATTTATACTTGTATTTCTTTTCTGAGTTACATATTTTTTGTCAACTGACCAGCATTTGAAGAACATTTTTTAAGGCATATAATTTTCCTTCAATGGTTATGAAGTCTGAATAGCAAACTAGAATATTAAACGCATAAAAAGAAAAATCATTGTAGTGACTTTAGGGAAATATACATATATGTGTTTTACCTGTTTCTATGTAGTAATAAGAATCTTATGTATCCTATCTACCGTACTAAAGCTTAAATAGGAAATCTTTGTGTAGTTTTCTAAGTTTTGTGGTTATCTATTTAAAATTGAGAAAGTTGTGGAGGAAAAGTCTTTAATTTTGGTTGAAAGGCACATATTACCTGCTTACTGATTTACTTAGGAGCATGTGAATACAATATGAATTTAAAGCCTTTTTCTCTTTTCTTGAGGAGGAGGGGATATTTTTTTATTCTTCTTAGTTTTTTTTTTTTAATTTAATTTCTATCTGTGTGCTTTCCTGTGTTTCACATACAGGAGGTGGTAGGTCTAGCTGGCTCTGTAACAGTGTCCTGCTTCAGGAAATTTTTAGCAAAGGTGGTGGTCAATTATGCAGAGAAAGAACACTGCAGCATAGCTTGCCAGCAGGATGTGGGGAATGTGTTACTTTCTAAATAAAACCAATGGGTTTGTGGATATGGAGCACTCAGCAGCCTGGATATGCACCATCTGCCTGCCACATCTTTGTGCCTTGATTTTCACTAGGGAGCAATGAAGGCATACAGAGAGCAATGAACTCCTGTGGATCTCCTGGGATGGGTGACTGCAGGGCTCCAGACTTCATCTAGAAGCAGACCTATCCCTTGCTAATACACAGGAAGTTGGTCTCCAGGTATATACTTGGCTGTCTCTGTGAAGTGAAGTCAGGAGAGTATGGACCATGAAATATACTAAATATTAACTCTTTCAAGTGATTATTTCCTCTTCTTGCCTGTTGGCAGTATTTTGAAAATGTTAGTTTTTATAAAATAATTGCATCAGATGCTATTGGTTCTTGACTGTTCAAAACTAGTAAAAACTTAGAAGTATGGATCACAGCTGAGTGGTGTCTGAATAGTAAAAAAAAGCACTTTATTTTCTAATCATCTTCAAAATATTGACAGTGTCTGTGAGTACTGATCATCACTACAGAATAAACCAGAAAAACTGTCGTAGTGAAGTTTGATCAGCAACAGCGGATGCATGTGTTTGAAGAGCCTAGCCTAATGTGAGAGTCAATACATTCAGGCTTACTGCCAGCATGTTTCTTGGACTAAGGGAATCAGCTGTTCTGTCATGTGCTTTCATTAAGTATTTTTGGGAGTTCAGTCCCTGACAATTACTTAATACTGTTATTTATAGATTAGGAAAGATGACTGCATGTTGAGGAATTTGTTCTAATTTGAACAAAATTGTTCACAAGGAGAGTGAGATACATTAGACTCAGCATGTCATCATTCATAGGAAAGATGACTGCATGTTGAGGAATTTGTTCTAATTTGAACAAAATTGTTCACAAGGAGAGTGAGGTACATTAGACTCAGCATGTCATCATTCTCTTAATTAAAACTTTTGTGCATCTCAGGGTAAATAGTGTAGAAACACTGGGACATCAAAATAAATGTATAAATCTCATCTTTCCCTCTTTTCTTCCATAGTACAATATTACCTATGTTACAGATGTTTGTCCAGTTTGGCCAGAAGGTTGTTTTATATAGGTCACCTCAACTCTTGATCCTTTTCTAATTGCTGTCTGTCTTGTGTGCCATTGATAATAATTTTTGAACTCAGTTGCCTACATTTGCCCCCAGCTTCTCCTTGAAAAGGAAAAAAAATGCAGCTGTAATCAAGTTATACAGAAAGTAATTTTAAGCTTCATCCTAATTAGTTCAATGAAGGTTAAAGTATATGACAATACAGAAGAAGTTTGATAATTATATACCTAATTTAGGGGGAAAAGTGCTCATAGTGGTGAAATTACTAAGACTTTTATATTCTTCTTCTTTGATATTATCCCTATTTCACTCAAACTGAATATATCAGCAGCTGGAGAAATGTGCAAAAATAGCTTCCATAGGCTAATATAATTAGCTATCTGAGGCCACACAGAGTGCTCATAGGAATAAAAACCACCAACCTCCAACCACCAGAAAAAGAGCATGTGACAATATCTACCAAAGCAACACCATAATCACATATAAAACCAGACAAAACTGAATTAAACCAGAGAATTTTTTTCTTGATAGAGTCTATGTCAATTAGATTAATAAGGTACAAATCACTTGATTTCTGTAGAAATATTTATGATTTAAGAAGGTTCAAATGACTCAAGACCAAAACCCTAGAAGCAGCATTTCGTGATCCTCAGTTGTGAAGTGTCTTCAAAACATCTTGTTCTTACAGTTCTAGAAAAGTGGTAAAATAAAACCGAATAAGGAGTGCAAGTAATTTGTTTTCTTTTTACATCATTTCAGTAAAGACCAGATTTCAATTACCTCTAATAATTAAGTAGCTTCAGCACAAAGGGGTTCTAACCTTCAGCAAGGGAATCTTTCTATGACTTCCAGCAAATGTCAACTTTCTATTGATCAATTATCGATTAGGTTTTGTGTGTTCTTGCAGTGGGAGGTTGCTAACAATGCAGTGATTTATGGGATTTTTGAATGTATCTTTGTTGTTCAGGAATAAAAAAGAGCAATTGAAATATATTTTTTCTCCTTATATTAGAAGTATTTTAGATATTAATTCAGATATAATTTTTATAAGTCCTAATATAAATTTAATTTGATTGAAACCCAATCCTGAAACCTTTTCTCCTTTTAAGGAAATCTTACTTTCTTTTCAGGTAAAAATAATGGCATTCAAATATGTTCAACATACGTGAAAAACATGGATTTTAACATGAAACTGTAGGAATGGAACAAAAGTAAGTATTCCCTCCACTTGCAAAAAGTAAACAAACAAAAACCCCAAAGGCAAAGAAGTTCTCAATCTTTGTTAAAGAAATTGCAAAATCTGTGGTCATGGACAAAAGATTTTTATCCAAAATTTCTAAAGGCCAAATATTCTTAAACTATTTTAGTTGATATTGGAAACTGGTTTTATTTTGTGATACAGTAATATTACAATACATTATGTCCCTTTTATGTCCCTTCCTTTCTCTAAGTTTTTAAAATTTACAAAACAAACAATCTTTTAAAGGTGCTTAATGCTCCTCAGCTGTCTCTAAGAGTGCTTAATTTGACCATACCCTTATGGAGACATAATACTTTACACTGCATAAAATACTCTGATTTTTCACCTTCTATTTCATTGTCTGTCAATAGTTTGAAAATAATTCCTGAAAATTATTCTTTCTTCTTAAATAGGTATCTGACACAATAAAATAATTACTGTAATGTGGGATCAGTATTAGTTTCTGGTAAGTGCTGCCATAAAATGACTCCCATTATAGACCTTCACTTCTACAACCAGCAGGTGATATTCAGTTCTGAGCCTGATATACTACAACTGTCATGGAAAAACACTTTTAATCATTAGGCAAATGAACTTTTAATCAGGTGGCTGCATATAATCACCTTTTGAATACACACACACAACTTCATAGAGTATTAGATGATTTTGGAGAAGTAGGTACCAGCATTAAATGAGTTCAGAAATTGAACCTCTCAGCTCAATTAATTTTAATCTGGCACAAATGTAGATTCTATTAGCCTTACATGTGATAAATAGTACCTTTCCTCAGTAAAAACACATCTAGTGAAAAAAAAAAACATTAAATGGTATTTAAATAGCAAAACTTAATCCATAGTAAATAATTAGAAACAGCTCATTTGAGTTCTTGTTCTGCTTAAAAAAAAAAAAGTCATTTAATTCCACAGAATGAGTATTAGTCTTAACTTGACACAAGAACATTATACTGTTTGTCTTTTCTGACTGTGAGTGGGGGCTCACAGTTAATTCTTTCATCTAACATCTACTTCTTGAAAGATTTGTCCCTGGTAAAACTCCATTTCTGTGGGTTTTACAGAAAAGGGGTTTTCTGTGGTGGTCACCAGCTACGGCCACAGGCGGGTGAAATGCACCAGCTAGCACCACTCGTATGAGGCCGGGGGCCACCACGAGAGTGGGCACTCCAGGGGAATGGTGTCTGCCACCCTGGTAGTGCTGAGTGCTGCGGCATGGGTTACGCAGCTTAGATAGCTGAAACACGCTGGGAGGAGATGAAGAGATGAAGGAACGGACAGTCGTTTGCATGCCCAAAGAGTCTTTATTCCCCCAGGCAGGGCAGGAACAAGATCTTTGGGTGGGATCAGGGACGAGTGTCCACAAAATCAAGGGTTACAGCAACTTAAATATGGAGTGGGCGGACAGGGGTGTAAACCTTTCTTGAACAATAGGGGTAAACTATATGGGGAGTAAATAATTCCTAACAATCAATAACAGGATGAGAGGGGTGGGTATAAAATCAGGGAACAAATAGACAAGCTAAACTGGGGTGACTGATACAGAAACTTCTGGAAGAAACTGGGGGTGATTACGGGATTGACAGCTGGAGGGGTGTTAACAAACACTGAGTGGCAGAACCAAACAAGGACAGAGCAGGGACAGTGAGGAGATTGACAGTTAACTGGGGAGCCAAGTGGTGGGAAATTTTGGAGTAAACAGCTCAGATTGAACCAATCGTGAGGGAAAGAAATGGGGGCATATGAGGAGCATACCATTCTAACATAACTAACATTAATAAACTAACTATCTCAATCCAATCATTATGAATATAAAACCACACCACAACAGTTTTCTAACCACTGTTGTGTTTTAAGTCCAGCTAGCGTCTTAGCAGCACTAAGTACCAATTAGCACCAGCTGCTTGTTCTCCTCCACCCCTCCATGGTGGAATGGCAAAAAGAATCAAAATTAAAATTGTAGTTTGAGATTAGAACTTTTTATTAAAAGAAATGAACAATATGTTTATTATTGATAATAATAATAATAATAAAATTCATTAAAATAATAATAGAAAGAAAACCCAAACAAAACCAAGTGTTGCATAATATAATTGCTCAATACCTGCTGACCTATACCAGATGCCATCCCTGAACCCCAAACAGACCCCCCTTTATACAACCCCCCTTTATACAACTTCCCCAGCTTGTATCCCGGGCATGATCTATGGCATGGAATATGCCTTTGGCTAGTTTGAGTAAGCCATCCGGGCTCCCTCCCAAACTTTTGGCATTGTCACTCACTGGCAGAACACGAGACATAAAAAAGTCTTGGAAGAAGAATAAATACTCCTTAACACCCACCAAATAGAAGTATATTATCAATGTTATTCTCATACTGAATCCAAAATACAGCACTGTAACCAGCTACTGAGAAGAAATTAACATTATATCAGACTAAGCTATGACAACTATAATTTCCTTTGGACAGTTGAGGATCATTTCTGCTGTGTAGATCACTCAGTACCTTTAAATTATGTGTACAGGTGTTACTCATTAAACACTGAATTAGGGAAAATCATACATTTATTGCAAAATACCTGGAAGGAAGACACAGCATGTTTCTACATGAAGTGTAGCATTTCTTTAAAAAATTGTGGTAACTTGAGAAATCCTAAAATTAACAAGAAAGAAAACTACAAGAAGAGTGATCTCAGGTAGAAGAATAAACTTGTCTCTAACATCTGCTTATTATTGTTCTTATTTTCTTTCTCTTCCTTAATGGGATTAATGTACTTCTCTCATTCTGTATTACGTAAATAATTCCCAACTTTAAATTTGCTTCTAGGGAAATAAGCCACTTGCAAAATATTGGTGGAAATAATTAGAGCAAACCAGAAGCCTTGATTTTTTCTTTTTTTTTTTTTCCTGAGGTATTCAGGATCTGTTTGTATTCTTAAACCTATGGTACACAAGATTCCTTCATCCTGTCACCATGATCATCTACATCAGAAAAATTTTAGTGCACTTGTTGTGTCTTCTAGAGTAAGACAATTTATTCCTTTAAAATTAATCCTCTGTAAAATTTTGGGAAACAATTTATTCTAGAGTCCTCTCTTGGTAGGCAACATGAATTACACTGAACTGTGTTTATCTCCCTTTTGATTAGCATTACTCTTAAGTTATCACACTTACTTTATTGCATTTTGCATTGTTACATTCTACCAGTTTTGCCGTAGAAACCTCCACTCTTCTATCCTACAACACAGACCTCTTGTTACAACAGATACTTTAAATGGTCCTGGGTGTGCTGACCCTACCTGAAATTATGGCATTGTCTGCAAGCTTTTACTGTGCTAAGTTAACGCCTCCATATCAGCTAAGCTGGATGTGCTTAGATGTCTCTTTGGGCCGACAACTGAATTATTTTGACTGTTAAGTCTTTTGATTTGTGTGATACATTTACATACAAACTAGGTATTTGTATATAAACATTTATCTCCCCATACATCTTTGTGTGCCAGTGTATGTGTACAGGCATTACCAAATATTTTCTACAGTCGAGTTTCTGCTCTAAATAAGCACTGTTAAATGAATGTCCTGCTGTTCTAAATAAAATTAAGTTGAAGGTGTTATTGATTTGTTGTTACAGACATTGTTTGGGTCACTAGAGATATTTGCTCTTGGCTATTTACTAGCTGTGTGTAACATCACTTTGAAAAAATCAGTAGGAAGGATGTCTTTAGTATGTCAATGGCAATTTAATGAGATGTTTACACTTGTTTACATATTTAAAATTGATTAAGAATAGTCAAGAAGCTTTTAGAAGTGTTAACATTGCATTGCAATTTTCAAAAATCTGGCTGAGCACAGGTTTAGTCTGTTCTTACAAGAAAAGCAGTCCCCTTGAGATTTAGATCTCAAAAAAGGGAAGAAAACTGTGAGTGCTTATCATGCACTATATATAAGCTTCAAAGAATATTTTAATAGTTAAAACTGTATGTTTACAAAATAACCACATAAATAACCACAGGATATCCATTATGAGAAACTGTCATTATTTGGTCCTATTAAATATCAATGTGTCTGAGAAAGTTAAATAAAAAGGCCTGAAGAGAAAAACTGCAAGCCTTGTAAAATACATTAAATGGAACTCAGGGAAGAGCTAAGTGAGGAATTCTAATATAATATAAAGCACATTGCCATAAATCTTTTTTAGTTACTTACATCATAAAGAACTTATTTACTTCTGGCTACTTGTTGCTCACTTCTGAATATTTCTTCACCTTTCCAATTCTTTGAAGGAGTATTGAGAATCAATAGAAAATGAGCCATGAAACTCTGAGACCCAAGGGGAATGATGCAAGTAAAAGAGCAGCAAAAAAATAACAGCAGTGATATAATAACAACAGAACTCCTCGCCTTCTGCTATAGATTTATATATATTGTGCTTTCTTATTCACTCAGAACACAGAATATTCTTATTGTAGGTCTTGGTTTAATAAATTGATCACTCACTTCCCCTTCCTAGTAATCCACCAAATATACCCAGCAATGTAATAAATTTTAGTCATAATCAATTGCAGCCATTTTGGGACATAAAACTGAAAAAAATAGAACATTTATTTCCAACCCAATGTTCCACATAATAAGGAGAAGCTGTGTGATGTGTGTATAAATAAATGGATTTTTTTATTATCTTTGATATAACAGGAGTCTTTTTCATACTACTTCCATACTGAAATGAACTTCTATGGCCTTGATTTATCTGCAGTTGGATTTCCTAATAAGTTGTTCCAGTCATCATCTATTTTGTTACCCCTAGGAGCATTTTTATTAACTGATAAAGCAAGCATTCTCATTTTTATCTTTGTGTCTTAGATATAAAATGTATTGTGTGACAATTTGAACAACATTGTCACATCTGATAAGCACAAAATGGCAGAATTAATGTCATCTATTCAAAGTAGCAATTGGCATACCCAGTCTTTCAAGAATAATGTGCAGTACACGATACGTGCAAATTTTCTGGGTTTGTTTCTATGATGCATGGTTAGATAGATGGACTTTACATTCAATTATTCATTTGGTTTTGAGAAGTTGATTTGCTAAGCACAAAATTTGTGGTTTTTTTAGGAAAAATTGAGGACTTTAAAGGATTTAAACTCTAATGCGTAGATTATATTTAAATATACAGATTTTTTCTGATAAAAAGGATAATCTGCAATCTGCATTGCAGATAATCCCAACAACTCAGCCACTCACTGAGACGATCAGATCTGGAGCAGGCTTGTTTGACAGTAGAGCCAGTATCCTGCTTGTTTAATAGTCCATCCCTGAAATCTAAATCTCTCCAATTTAGCAGCAAGAATCTTGTAGGAGACTATAACTGCTATTTTTATCTAATTCAGATAACAGTAATATTTATTTTGCTTTCTCAGAGTGGCTTCCTTATTTACCAAATAAAACAAACAAACAAAAAAAAACCCAGTAATAATATTTTCTAAGACCTATAGATTTCCTTTCTTTGCAATTTTGTCCTGAGTTTTTACCTGAATTACTGCCTGTTTATAATTCAGTTAGATGACTCACCCTGTAAGATACAGGACTGTGTATCAAGAGTATACCAATATTTTTAAAACAGCAGATGATTATTTTAAAGATCTATCACATTTTAACCTTCATAAATTTGAAATTGAGAAGTAATGTGAAAAAATGTGAAAACCACTCTCTTGTTATTTTGTTCTAGCAGATCAGGGTGCTTCTTTAAGAAATTACAATATTGCTTTTGTTGTTTGTTTGTATTTAAGTAATGATAAACAAAATTAATATGATTCATAAACAATCTGACAAGTTCCAGTTTTGATCCTCCAACAAATTTTACATCATATAAACCAAAGAAAACATATTATTTGTATTTATTTTGCAACATATTGTAAAACAATACTATACCTAAGTAGGTAGCAGCTCTATGGAGTTACAGGATGTTAGTTTCTCTGACAGTGAAAGACTTCAGTAAGCTACAGATTCAGGTATTTTTAGTTCCTGAGTGGCTGATTTGGCTATCCAAGGAAAATGTAGACATTTTTGCTAGTGTTGATGTCTCATGAAGTGGAACTACAAGTAATATTTTGTTTTATGACGTGAATCAATTTGAAAAACTTCCATACAATAAGGAGGTGTAGCAAAACAGAGATGCTTTGTCCTGAAATAATTCAGCCAAGTCTGAAGGATGGAGAGAAACATTCTTGTGAGAGGTGAAAGCTATTGAAATAGAAAAAGAGAATATTAAATGTTTGATTATTTTGCAGAGGGATTTAATCTGATTTATGTTTGTTACTGCTTCCAGTAATTGTAAATTTGTGTTTTAATGACTATAATTAGTAACTAAGCTCATTTTTTCCAATCATATGTGAATTTTTGGTCAGTATCACACTAATTTACTATATGCCCTCTGTCTACAGAAAGATTTATAATATTTCATTACACCTATGGAAAAAATGCTGATTAAGTCCTCCCAAAGGGGACAAGTTTCATTTACAAGGAATTATGTGGCATATAACAAAGCAATAGAAAAGCTATTCTAAAATGAAGCCCATGATTGTATAGAGGACAGAAGGTCACTACCCCAATAGGTGTGTAGAGGAAAAAAAAAAAAAAACAAGCTAAATAAGTATCAGAATTTTTTTTTTGCAATAATAACCTTATTTGCCCCTCAACTTCTCAAAATTTTCACATATTTGTGCTGAAATGATTAACCCCCACACTTAGTAAAAGAAAGATTAAATTAAATGCTGAAGAAGAACTATTTCAGTTTTATTGGTATAACAGAAGAATAAAGGAGTCAATTTTGTTGAAGACAAAGTCATCCAGGAAAAAGCACTTAATTTGACTTGAATAAAATGTCACGAACAAGGTCTGTTTCATCATTAAGGTGATTAATTAATAAATATAATATGAATTATGAATAAATTAAAAATTCAGTTTCTCAGAGCAATGAAACAAAAAAATAGTATTAGAGGTCAGTCAGTAAAAAACAGATATCGATACTGATGGTTTAGAAAGATATTTTCAAAATAAAATACAATTTTTTTTCAAATAGTCCCCACAACACATTGCCATACAGAATTGTTCATGGGAAAGATAGAGTGTATGAGTTCATGGATGTGGAAAGCATCAAAAAAACCTGAAAAACATTATTTAAAAGACATACGAAAGATAATGATAGTATATGTCTTAGGAGTAGAATGGAGAGAGGATGACAAGGGAATTAAGTTTTATTCTTTGCAAAAATACCTCTATAATTTCCAAATAATAACGTGAATTCACATGCATTCCAACTAGATTAAAAAGAAAATGAAAAAAAGGCTTTGATAATTAATTCCAGAAAACCAGAAAGTATATACTGTCTTAATGTTGGAGGAAGTCTAAATTACTAATCCTAGAAAACAAGAATATGTGTTTTCCCAGAGACTTCTTCCCTTGCCCCAAACCAGCTATTCAAGATAATTAGTGCACAGAGTAATTGAAGACTTTAAATGTTTATAGCCAGGGAGGTAAACAAGCAATTAGTGATAGCACAGGTGTGAAAGGAAGTTAAGTGAACTTACAGGGGAGCTATGCTGGAAGTATACAGTCTGTGTTTGCCTTAAAATATAACAATGTATTTAGGGACATCTAGAAGCGAAGTAAAACAAAACATGCATACGCCATAAAAAAAAAAAAATTCCAAACAAGCATATAACCAAGGCAAGGCTGAAAGAGTCAGGAAGGAATTTGGGTTTAAGATTGTCTGAAAGAGGCTGTGCCCTCCAGGAAACCAACTTAGGCCTGACACAAAGCAGTATAAATAAAATCAAGGGTGAAGGCTGTCACAGAAAGTTAGTCTGGCTGTGCTGACATTTCAGATTCACAAAGACATCAACCATTAATGAAAGTTAATTTATCAAGCCTCCTCCTTAAAGAAGTGTGGTGTACTTTCAGAGAAGTAATTACTGTTAGAAGGCAAGAGCCAGGAGTGAATTTCTGTTCCTTCTTTCTGTCCATATGACAAGAGTTGGCCAAACATCTAGTGTTTTTCTGGAGGCACAGAAAATACCTTTTCAAAAATAGCAAAATGAGTGTATTCTTATTGCCCTGCAGGAAATAATGGATTAGACCTGGATGGCAATCACAAGTAGGCTCAGCTTCCTGGAAATCTAATATATCTGGTTCCTCATTTTGTGGAAAGATTATCCCTCTACTTTCAGAGAATTTGTAATCTTTTTTTTTAGTATTATCACAGACAAAATATCTGTTAAACAGAGCCTTCATACATACCAAGAGTCTCAAGGATACATGCCAGAGAAATTGCTAAACAAGCTGCCTATCTTAGTATTAAGCTTGACATAGAAAAAGATATTTTTTATTTCATAAAGCTAATTCTTGAGTTTTATTTAAATAATTTTAGTATGTCATTAATTTAGATAGTTTACATAAGACACTGAAGAAAACAAACAACAAAATGTAGTGCAGACATAGAGCTGTACAATTTACTCTGGCACAAAAATCATTGTGGCTTATTCATTAATGGAGAAACAAAAGTGTTTTTCTATCTACATTTTCCTCTAAGAGAAGAGATTTAGAGAATGACGGGGGGAAAAGGGAGGGGAGGGAAAGAAGGAAGGAAGGATCCTTTCTAAATAATTAACATGCATTTATTATGTATTTAAGGCATTATACAGATGAGCAGTGTTCTCCCATGAAATGCATACAGCCATTTCGTACAAAAGACAATATTAATTTGGACATACATATTTTCAAACGCATTTGTTTTGTTTTGCAAAGATTCTGCATATATACCAAAATATTCAATTGAATCAATATCTTCAGTATTCAGCTTCAATCAATTGTGAGATAGTAAACTGAAATTAATTATCTATACTAACTTTAAACTCTGATTCGCTTTTTTATTACAAAAGACAACTAAGAAAGTTAAATGGATTTTAATTCTATAATGAAATTCTTGTTAAGTATTTTCTGTAACTATTTATTAAACTGTTAAAAGAAAAACATATATTAGACATGATTTTATGCCTTCAGGCTAATAACATCCCAATTAAAATTAAGCATTTAGAAGACATTGAATCTCTACAGCTACTTTATGAGCAGCTTATGTTGCAATATACGCTTCACCATGCTGGTCCTGGTAGAATTACTTTACTTCAAATGCCCCAGAGGTAGCCCGAGGCAAAACCTCTTGCTTATCCCTCTACTGTTATAATCCTTTTCCTGTATGTGACCTACTGTGAGCCACTTACACGGAGCTGGCTCCAGGTATTCCAGTTGCTTGTTCACACATCTTTGAGCAATATTGTTATACTGTCAAGTCCAGCTAAATGAAGCTTTATATGGGGAAGATTCATTAGTCTGTTTTATTAGGTAAATGATTGACTGCATTAAGAGCCTAGAATGAAACTTTATAGCTTGCAGTACTTGAAGAGAGGAAAAGTGGCACAGCTGTTATAAACAGCCCTGCCAGCTTTAGTGCAATGAAATAAAAATCAAGACAGAGATGGGGGGGGAGGAGGGAATAAGGTCACTTTCTCCTTTAAAACAATATGCATTATGTAGTAAATAATCTGTTTAACTGAAATTAACTGAATGTGGAATTAGGGAAATTATAATACAGAAACTTTCTAGAAAATTTCTAGTTTGCTTTCTGACGTAGTCAGCAAAACCAAATAAATTGAAAAGTATAGTAATCAAACAGCAAAAGTTTTCCTAGAATGCTGAGATGTGGAAAATGGAATTACCTTGAAAAAAAAAATAGAAAATTACAATGGAGCACATTTCAATTTAGTGTTATGTAGAAGTATAAAAAAACCCATCATTATTATTATACTCATGAAAAGTCAATATGAATGCTCACATTTAGAATTTGTGCAAGAATATTGTATAAAATCTTGTGTTCTTTTTACCTACTGCATCAGCCAGAGTAGTAAAAGGCAGGACTTATGCAGATCTTACTTATGATATCTATGCTGAGAGAGTGCAAGTGCGACATCAAAACAAAGCAAAATGGAAATAAACAGAGGTACAGGGATCCTGCAGAACTCAGAAATGTCCAATTACATAGGGCAAATTATTTCTCTGGAACAAATCTCTCAAATATCAAGAGTGTACTTGTACCTGTTATGTGGAAAAGATTCACCATACATTTTCCACACTTAATTTTGCTTGATTCCAAGTTAAATGTCCTATACCCAGAACAAAAAAAAAAAAAAGAAAAAAAACCAAAAAAAAAACCAAAAACAAAACAAAAAAAAAAAAAAAAAAAAAAACAAAAAAAAAAACAAAAACAAAAAACAAAACAAAAAACCCTCTAAGTATTTACCAGCAACACCATACATTTAAATAAGAAATGCTGAAATAATTTTATCATAGGACTGCTTCTCTTGCTGGGAAATAATGTTATCAAAATAAACACATGGGTTACTTTAAATCCTCCCCTTTTATGGTTTGTAATAGGTGACCAACTACCTTTTAAAATTTTTGCCACAGCATCTGTTCCTAAACCTCTATATCCTATTTTTTTTTTTCAGACAAGATACATATCTGGGGCATTGATAAAATAGACAGAACAGAAATTACTAAACTAGATCTTTCTGAAAGAGGCAGGTGATGTTTTCCACAGCTTCTGTCACAGGCAATTGTTAATAAGTATCTTGCAAAGCCAGAGAGTCTATTCCTATTCTTTTTTAATAACTTACAATCACCTGACACTTATCAATTGAATGTTATCCTGTTACAGTAGGTCAGCTAATTATTCTGATCATTAACCTTTAAGAGTACAGAGGCTATGATAATCAATGCCACCCTTGGAGTGTGCCACATCATCTAATGAGTCTGTCAGAAAACGAACTCTTTCACCTCCCAGAGGTGCAGGTTTTTATCATTAACTTTCTTTGTAATTTGGTTTCTCAAAAGAATATGAGAAAAACTGGCACCTGGCATGAATCAGCTTATTAAAAGGAATGCATAAAATAAAATTGGTTACTGAAGATGGAATAAAGGAAGCAATATTTCTAAAAAGCCATATGAATCATGGTACAACTTGAAAGCAATAGGGAGTTCTAATAGTGAGAAATGTCGCAGAAAGTAACAATCAGTTAAATGTAAGGAAAAATCTGCTGTATCTAAATAGTTTATAGTTAAATGGAAGACACCATCATAAACAGAGTGGAGAGTAGCAATTTAGGAAATGCAATTAATTTACCCCAGCAAACTTTTAAGTACATTTTTTGGTTCAGTTTCATGTAAGTTATAAGAAGATAATATTCTCCTTCACCTGAAGAATATATAACACAAGAGCATGCAAAGTAATGAAGGGTAAGGTGTGCAATTGAATCTCAGTAAATGGCTAGAATTAAGCATGTAGTATGAGGTCATTATCTAATGATCAAAGGTGTGATAAAGAAAGGCTTATCCAGGACACTCTTCATCCTCTGTATTTTACAGTTAGGTGAATCACTCTCTGGAAATACCTATTTCTTTCAAATGTCTTTTGATCTTACTAAACTCATAGTGTCAATGACTATTTTTCAAAGGGCTTAAGCCAGGAATATGAATCCCAACTAGACATGAAATGATGGCTGCTGCCAGTGAACTGAAACCTGAGCAGGGGACATTTTTCAACACTTTTCATAGTGTCAGAGCCCTAATCTATTTTTCAACAATGTGGACTGATAAGTTTCTTTTAGTAAGCAGACAGTATCAGAATTGTGATCCTGAAAAATATGTTCATAAGGTTATGTAGTGGACATTGCACCTTCCAGGGAAAGGCATGGGCTACTGTGCTTGCTGTCCAAAAGCCATATCACGTCCGTGTTGACACAAGAGAGCATCGGACAGTCCCTCTACCTTCTGAAGTCACGCTGAGATCATGACACTGCCCTCAGAAGTGATGCAATTCTACCTCGGAGGAAGCACTTCTCACCAGAGGATTCTCTTGCAGTGAAGACTGAAAGACCAAGAATGATGTTCCTCAAACAAGGAATGAATGTAAGAAAATATTTTATCTGGAAACCAGTCAGAATAAAGGAGTTGCCATTAATCTGAATCTCAGCATGGTTTGCTAGGAGGCAGGAACCACAGTGCATTGGTTACTGAGCAGTTGTATGGGTATGCAGAGTCTGGAACAATGCTAAAAGGACTGTGATTGATTACAGCAGAAGCTCACCTTGATCTCTGCCTGAACCTTTGATTCCTCTTATTCCCTATTGCTGTACCAAAAATTTCACATTCCAGTAACTTTCCAACTACATCTTTAATTTAAATAAGGAAGAACCTGTAGCATGAGGGTACCTCTAAAATCCATAATCATTTTTATGCATGACACATAAACAGAAGTATATTCTTAATGTCTTCTTTTTGGTCTTATTATGAGCATATGACATATGGCCCTTAATCTTGATTCATGACTTCTAATTCGTCACTCTTAATTTCTGATATATGAGGAGATGTAGGACCTCGAAACAGGTCTGTCTTTTCATGATAGGAAAAATATTTTTGAGATCTTGCTCAATAATTTTAATGGTAATATGTTATAGAAATATCATTGCTGTATGTGTAAAACACCTGAAAAATGAGAAACAAGGTAAAAATACATTTATTTTGATGTATTTTTACAAAACCAGTACAGGAGCTAAGAGATATGGTCCCTCTGTGCCTCAGCAAAAATACAAGTATAAAAACTTCTAGTTACTGTTTTTCAAAGCTAAATTATTTACAACTGAAATGTTTATTGTCTGAAATTAGTTAAATTGGCAAAATGTCATTAACTACTAGAAATGCAAATCAGCAAAAGATGGCAAATAAATTAGAAAAGCATCTGATGGAAACCTAGGCATAGAGCTGTATTTAAAGATTGAATCATACATTAACAAACTGAACAAACAAGAACAAGCTGTGAAATACATGGTTTTTACAGAAGAAAAAAGCTCCAGCAAACAAACAAAAAATATGGACTTGGGCCAAACTCCAAACACAGTTATTATGGGATTTTATTTAAATATATTTTAGGAGATTACCATGACAAAGGATAGTGTACAGCTTATGAAAAGATGTGTAAAAAGTATCACCATAGAAACTTGCTTGAGAAAATCAGGATCTCTCTTCAAACTCTGGCATAAATTTGTGTAATTTGACTTATGTGAATGCAGATCTTTCACAGAGAAATGCTGAAAACTTCATTACTATGGAAAAGAAAAGGAGATAATTTTAAAGAACAAATTGAAGCTTTGCAGGAAATAATCTAGACCATGAGATAGGTACCCATCTGTTGTTTAAGACAAGACAAACACTCCCACAAACTATTAAATGATGCAATTGTTAAAGAAAAAGGTTATGATCAATGTAAAGCAAGATATTTTAAAGAATCCTTTTACAATCCTTAGGTGTGTACTAAAGAAACAGAAGAGTGTTTTACTTTCCAGTTATTACCCTGTGTCTGTCAGACCTGAAACATTTTGGGGAATTAAGTGGTGCAGTTTTAGCTGTGACTTCAAGTAAAAAGACATTTAAACTTCTTAGACACAAAGCAGAATATTAGTATTGGAGTACTCTTTCAAAATAAGCTTTGTTTTCCACTCAGTTGTGTTTAAATTACAGTTCCTTGGCTCCCTCCCTTCATATGAAAGCTGAAACTATATGCATTTCCCTAGAAGGGCTGTCAGAGGCTGTAAAGTTTGTATCCTGACTCTCTGCCTCTGGTAACTGTAATAAAAATGAGGTGAAACCAGGCATTAAAAATATTCCTAGAAACAAATGGTCACCTTCCTGCAGCTTATTGGCAAATTCAGGGGGAACATGACTTTTCCCAAGAGGCAAAATGTGAAATTGACAATAATCATAGGGCTGAAATGCTCCTTTTTCACATTTGTTTCAAAGTGAATTTTCTTTTAGAAATTATCTCTTCTAAAAATCTTTTTATTTTCCTATACCTATAGAGTGAATAATATAAAGAGTAATATAAGAAAATGTCTCTTTATCTTACTTTATTAATTGTCACCACACTTGATTAATTAATAAGAGGAACACACAGTTTTTACTTAGACACATTTCACATTATTACCTCAAGTCTCTTGCTTTCTAATGATTGGACATTCATGACACTATGTTTCATTCTCTCAAAATTGTTTCTTAAGTTTCAATCTCTTCTGTTTCAATCCAAATTATATTTATCATAGTTACTCAGCACCAACAGTCTCAATTCACAGTCTAGAAAGTGCATGTTTCTTAATCCTGACAAGGGCCATTTTTTTTAATTCCTCATCAGCTTCCTCAACCAAAACAAACCAATGTATACAGTTTTGCAGAAATGGGTGAGGCTTTCATGCTTATTTACCTGCTTGAAAGTCTAGGGATTTGCATTAATTACCCCCAGCTTTGATAAAACAGCCTTTTCCTGAATTTATGCATCCATAATGCTGTGCATCTCAGTGTTATGGTCTTTGAAGTTTCCATGCTTCCAAAGGCTTTCATCTGTCACAAATGGAAATGAGCTTGTACTGATAGGGCCAGGTTGCCGTGGCATAACTCCATCAGTGGAAAATTTACTCCTTGATATTTGAAATATTAGCAACAATTATCTGTCATATAGATTTAATCACAGTGTATGTTAATTAATAAACTACAGAAGAAGCATGAATACCTAAAATTGACTTCAAAAGTAGGAAAGCAAGAATAATCTCTATGGTTTTCTGTTTTATCTGGAAAACAAATATAGATATTAGTTCCAGAAAAGACAGATATTTTTCTCATCAGAGCAAGCAAAGCTTTTCACAGGTATTTTGGGTATTGCTACACCTTATAACAAGGTGTTTGAGGGTATCATTCATGAATGACTAGTAGATAAGAAGGTAGTTCAAACATATAATGAATCTCGTGAATAATGCAAAATAGGAATGTCAGAATTTAAAAAGCCTTATGGAGCTAGGACCCTGCTGGCCAGTTCAATCTAGTTGATGCTCAATGAGTTCTAAAGACATTCTAAAGAAACTCAGATATGAAATCTTTGAAATTGTCATGCATCATATTCATAAAATTATCAAAGACTCTATTATGAGTCTCTGAATCTCAGATATGAATCACTGAATTGATATCAATCTCAGATATGAATCTCCTATCTCTGAATTAGTACATTAAGCCAATATATGGTTCAAATCATTATTGAAATCAAAGAGTGGGAAGGTGACTTTTATGATATATTGTTAAAGAGAACTTTGTAGACCAGTGTCATGTCTTGGTGTAGACAGTGAAAAAAATGGTGTGTATATGAATAAACCTGGTATACCAAATTAAAACACAAGCCATTTTTGTGCATGCCTCATAAATACATTAGCCTTTAAAGAATCAATAAGATTGTGTATAAAGATCCTTCCAAAAATCTTTCAGGAAGATCTCACAGCAATTGCTCCTAAAAAATACAATTCTAATGAGCTGTTGTGGTTCTGCCCCTGCCAGCAGATCAGCCCCATAAAACCACTAGGTCACTCCCAACAGTGGGTGGGGGAGAAATTAGAAGTTTACATAAAAATTCATGAGATGAGATGAAGAGACTTTAATGGGTGAAGGGAAAGGTGTGCATTAAAGGCAAACCAAAATGAGGAATTCTCTCACCATTTTTGATGGGCAGGCAGGTGTTCATCCATCTCCACAAAAGCTGGGCTCCATCACACATAGCAGTGACTTAAGACATATGCCATAAATCTGAACACTCTTCCTCCATATTCCTCATAGCTTTTGTTGCTGAGTGTGACACCCCACAAGGGTATGGGATATCCCTTTGTGCAGGGAGAGTCAGGTGTCCTGCCTCTGTTCCCTCTCAAACTCTCGTGCACCCCCACCCTGCTTGCTTACAAAACAACATAAGAACTTGACAATCATTTCACATGAGATGTTGTATATGCACTGTGAAGCTCTGTCCCTGTCAAAACCAGTACAGGAGGTAAGAGATATGGTCCCTCTGTGCCTCAACAAACAGAAACTAAAGAAAAAAAATAAAAACAACAGGATATTAATTTTCAGTACAGTTCTAATGCTGGAACCCTACCAGAATACCTTTGGAGACTCACACTTAGTATATTCATCACAGATAGAAGAAAAATCATGAGTAATGAGGGATAAAATTTGCACGACACACAATTTCATACAAATTTGTGATCACTGGCTTAAATCTGGCTGCAGGAGTGAAGGAATGACAACACAGTAAAGGAAATTCAATGTTGATAGGTAGGGATAGTAGAAGAAAAAAGGATGAATGATGAAATGGAACAGGGCACAGATTTAGTGTGGAATTTTTAGGAAAAAAGCCTGTTATGAAAGGATATGAAAATTCTGTGCAAAAAAGAGTGGAAATTGAGTACCAAATGATTATGTATCTGTTACAATTAAGACAACAACAAAAATGGATGGCTGAAATTACCAGACAATAAATTTAGAGCAAACAAAATTGGGTAACTTTTATACGATGTATAATTACAATGTGGAACTCATGAATGCAGACAATAGAACTGTAAAGAGATTTTTGAAAGGACCAGGAAATTTAGAGAAAAGAACTCATTGTTATCTATTTAGAAACATGGTAAGGTATAATCTTTGCTTCAAGAGGTGTTTTACTCATAGATTGTTGTAGCTGGAAGACTGTATCTGTCAAAAACCCTGTAATTGCATCAGTCATTGACTATGTCTGTGATCGTTAACTCTATTTGCTTTGGCTCTTAGTACCTTTTGTTTTAATTTCTCCTTCAGATTGCTAATAAAAAATAATTAAATAGATGAAATGAAGCCTTATTGGGAGACAGTAGAGCTCTTGTGATTTTAGAGAAGGGAAGAAAGGAATGTAAGTGGTGAAGCAGAATCCTTTTTGGCAGTACTAGAAAATTTCAATTCGGCAACCCTTTTAGTGAAGGAATTTTTCTTCATATATAATCTAAACCTCCCTTAGCACAACCTGAAACCTTTTCCTCTTGTCCTATTGCTTTTCACCTGAGAGAAGAGACCAACCCCTGCTTTGCAACATCCTTCTGTCAAGTACTTAAGACCCATAAGGTCTTTCTGATTTTCCTGTTCTCCAGGCCAAACAATCCCACCTCTCTCAGCCACTCCTCATAAGACTTGCACTCCAGACCCTCCATCAGCTTCGTTGCCCTGGTAGGCACTCCAGTTGTCTGAGTCATCCTACCAGATTTCCATGATGGTAACTATGTCATAGTTTTCCTGCTGTACATGACAATGTCAGAATAGGAAAAAATATGAGAATCACCTTTCATCCTGACAAAGTTCTGAGAGCCCCTCTTAGCATTATAAATTAGCAATGGTCCATCCTTCACATTTAGGACATTGTCTTTCAGGAAATTATTTCAAATTTATATTTGGGTATGTAAGAATATAAAGTTAGATCAAATTGTGCATTATCTTTGGAGGCTAGACCTATAACAAAACCAGAGAGAAAATAAGGAATGAAGTAGAAAAATCTGAGCAAGAGAAAGTGACAAGTGGTAAATAAGCACAAGTGTAAGAGAAATTATTTTGCATGTCTAATCTTAAATTAATAAAATTCCCCTGTTAGTAAAAATGAATGGATAATAGTTTGTGTGTAGCAGTATCAAAGGATAAAGATTTATTCAGATAAATAAAATTTTCTGTTTTCTTCCCTCTTACTTTTTCAAGAACTCATATAACATATTTTATATATAGGGACATTATAACTAAATATGAGCCACATATATACACATATTTACCACTTTTTCAGAAATTTTTTTGTAGTCTGTAGAAGTTCAAAAATATTGGCAGTTGAAGAAATTAGATTTTTGATCTTAGCAAAATCTTTCTTTATTCTTCTTTTCTTAAATTTGAAAAAAATCGAGTTCTCTTATTCTGTTTTTATGTCAAAAGTATCTCAGTACACTGACAATCTGGCCTCTCATAAAGTTTTTCCAGTATGAAAGCGTTCTTATTACACTAGGGTACAAATCCCTGGATACAATAATCCAGGTTCAGTCTCTCAAGTGCTGAATAGCTGCAACCCACTCCTTCCTTCCAGTGCTGGCTACACTCCTGGTAATACACAGGTATTGTAGTTGGCTACATCTGCTGTCAGTGCATGCCACTGAGTCATGCACTGCTTGTCCACCAGGACATTCTAGTCTTTTTTCTGTAGGAATACTTTTTAAATCTGATTTTTTTTTTAACTCAACTACTAGCCAAATGCTGTTTGTTGCACCTCTCCCTAGCAGAAAACTGCATTTGTTTTTGTTGAACATTATGAGGTAATGAGGTAATTTCAGACCAAGCCTATCAAGATCTCAGTGAGTACTTCCCCGCAGCTTGTCACAGCTTGGAGCATTCGGTCCCATTGTACAGGATTTCAGATGCATAACTATAATAGCCCCAGTAGAAAATCCTGAGTAATGCTACTGACTGATGACTTTGTGCTATTATATCACAAAATCAGGAGGACCTGCCAATTTATTTTCACCTTCAAGTCCATTTACTCAATCTGTAGCTTACCAAATTGTCTGTAAAGTTTGTGGGCAAGATCATATTAAAAACCCTGATAGAACTACCACATACAGCATCCACTTCTTTTGAGAGGAAAGCCGGGAAGCTCATCACAAAAGGAAAACAAACTGATCAGACATTATATGCCCTTGGAAATTCCCTTATCTCTGTTTCCAATCATAATCCTCTTCTTCATGTGCATGCTTTCCAGTGGATTTATCCATAGCTTTTTCAGGTGATCTGTTTAGGCTGATAATCCTGCTGCTCTCCAAATAGTCCTTCTTGTTGTTCTCAAAAATGGTCTTACTGTTGCCTTTTTGCAGTCATTGGGGGATCCTCTGATTGTCATGACCCGTCAAAGATTTAGAGAGTAGACACATATTGACATCACACGTCTGATGCTATGGGGCTGCAGAATGTTCAATTTGCTGAAGCTGCATAGATATATATGACTAAAAAAGTATAAAATTATGCCTCTAAGTATTTCTTTATTTATTAATATATTTTGGTGATATTTGCACACTCTCTCATACAGCCCTTTGATAATTAGCAAATAAGAATTACTTTGATTCCTTTTGAAGAGAACATGGAGCAGGCTCAGAGAAGCCAGTTCTATTGAAGACAGTGCTGACCTGGAAAGATCAAGGAAAATAGTGCGGGGAAATCATGAATTTATGGACAATTCTAGATTTTCCTAAAGGAAACAAACCCATGCCCATTCCCCTGTTTATCCACATGATTATAGCTGTGAATTAAGTTATGTCAAAGAAAATTTATTTCTGTCTCAGGAAGCAACGTTTTTCCAGTTGCTACCTCTCTATGTTGACCAGAATTAAGTCAGCAATTATTGCTCATCTGAAACCTCTCTGGATGCTATTGGGTATTGTGCTGGCAGTCAAATTCCCTACTTCCAAGAACAACAGCTTCCTAAGGATATATCAATTTAATATATTCTCAAAATAGTGTTCCAAGAGGTCAGTTTAAATAATAAGAGACATTACGGTAATTATCTTAGAACAATAGAATGAAAATAAAAATAAAAATTATTACTTTGATACATTTTAAATATGTTATTTATAATATGCAAAATATACATGCAGGAATTATGTTTTTATTTTGCTTTTAAGTCCATGAACATAGGAAAGATATAAGTAAAATAATATTTTTTTTAAGTAGTGCCTATTTTCATGTTATTTGAATGAACTTAGTAATGATGTTTGAAAAAGCAGACTACTAAGGATTTTGAAGAAAACATTTTGGAATTCTATTGTTATTAGGATAATGAAAGCTTGCAGTATGGTTGAAACTGTCAGTAGAGATGTAGATGGAGTCAAAACCAGACAAGTTAGTGTCCTCTCCTGTGTATAAGTACCAAGAAGGAAAAGCACCAGGTAACATCCGCTATGTCAAATTGCCAGCTTTCAGAACAGAAAAGAACAAAGGCATCAGGATTCAAAGGAAACTGCTTTCAAAGCAACTATTTGTTGGTAAATTTCCTGATTTTTGCTCTCTATATGTGTCAGCATCACTTTGATATAAACATCAGAGCACAGCCTCAAGCGAAGTTCTTCCCCCTTGGACTGAACCTTAGGGTGTTGCCAGTCTGTAGCCTAACATACAGTAACCCCACTACTGTATGGAAAACTAGTTGTATGGAAAATATAGATTTATGAAACTTAAAATTCACTACAGCATCTGAGTGACAGGTATCCCATGGATCCTGGGATGCCCAGTCAAAAAAGAAAATGTCCATGATTATAAGAATTTAGAAGATTTTTTGTGACAGGATCTGGTACCTGAGGTATAACCTCATGCCTCTCTAAGCTGATGCCTGTCTTCAACAAAAGTAGCAACATCAGTAAGATGATGGCATAGAAAATGATGGATTTTTTCCCCTAGTTTGAGATTAAGCTTGGTGAATTTAAAGTATAACACACTTTCTTGCTTTCACAGAATCACAGAATGGGTAAGTTTGAAAGTGATCACAATGGGTCATCTGGTCCAGCCTGCACATTTAAGTAGGGTCATCCCAGAACACATTGCACAGGTTTGCATCCAAACAGTTCTTGATAAACTCCAGTGAGAGAAGCTCCTCAACCTCTCTGGGCAATCTATTCCAGTGCTCAGTCACCTGCACAGTAAAGAATTCATCCTCACATTCAGGTGGAACTTCCCATGCCTCAGTCTCTGCCCATTGCCTCTCATCTTGATTAGCACCACTAAGCACAGCCCTGGTTCCATCCTCCTGACACCCCCACTTCAATACTTAAAGACATTGATGAAGTCCCCTCTCCGCTGTCTCTCTTTGAGATAAACAGGCCCAATTTATTCAGCCTTTCCTTGTAAGAGAGATTCTTCAAGTGTTTTTTGTGCATAGAAGTGTTGATAGTATGGGTAGGGAATTGTCTGGGTTATTTTTATTTGTTGAAGTTAATATTTTTTGTATATTTTTAGACCTTATGTAATGATGGAATCTTCTGAACTTTGATCTTTGATCAATGGAATTTTTTCTAGCAATTTTTGATGGATAAAGGCCTGAATGAATACTTTGGAGAAATTAATTAAATTGTGCCACTGATTTTCCTCTGCTTTATCAATTTTAATCAATAATAAGATCTCTTGCCAATTTTGAAATTTTCCTTTTTTGACTTTTTACAATTCAAGTGTTTACAAAGTATGAAATGTTTCATTTCCTGATAAAAGTAAAGTCATTATTATTGATTATATATTTAGGCACTTACAACTATTTAATTAATTGATACTTGGTATTTGACAAGGACTCTCTAGGCTAGGTGCTTAGAGAGCTAAAGCATACAGCAGCCCTGTAAAATAATAGAAAGTAATATTTGATTTTCTCCAGTTCAAGCTATTAATTTGGGTTATTAATGCAGTGAGTGAGAGAAGTAAAGGGTGATGACTGAGTACTCTTTATCACTGATCACTAATTGTCTTTGAGATAGGACCTGAACTCTCAGAAACCAGAATTAATAGTCTGATTTAAAGAATCACGAAGATTTAAGGGCTACATAGGCAACACAGAGAATCCTCAGCCTAAACAGGCAGACTTTAATTAATTGTGCTAAGAACTCAGCACATGCTTAAATTCTATGGTAACTTGAGAGACCTCATCAAGTTACTGCAAACTGTGTATCAGAGGTGATATAAAATGAGAAAATGAAATCAAAACCAGAACCAGATAATTAATTAAGAAAAACAGTATGCATTTATTTGTTGTTAATAGTTTCTTTGGCACTGTATAGAATGAATGCATTGTGTATATGCTGCTCTACATTGCAGATTTTCAAGGGCGCTTCTGAATTCAGTTATGTCATTATAGCTTGGAAAGCAAACTGGAAACATTTCCCGTTCAACAAATTAATTCTCAAAACAAATTATTTCCTCACCACTACAAGGAGTCTCAAAAAGGTTGTTATAAATATTCTGTAAGCAACAGTGGCAGCAAATAAAAACATCATATATTTAACTCATTATATTCTGCCTATTGAGTATGCCCAACAATATACTTAAATAGAAACAAACATCTGATTTTTCAACACCCTAACAAAGCAGATTCTCTTTTTGTGTCTGAAAACACAGAATCAACGTTTTTAGTAATCTATATGGGACTTGGCATTTTAATTTGTAAAGATCATTATTTATACCATTAAAAAATTAGAAACATTTTTACAAGCAGAAAAAACAAATACAACTTTTCCAAAATAATGGAAAAAATATTTTTTAGCTGATTAAATCTCAGAAATATATCAACATTCCAATATGAACATGGATCTTTAACTCTGGGCTAACTTCCATAAAAGATATTACTCAAAATAGGCTGATACAAATTGAAAAAAAATGGCATAAAAGAAACAGACTTAAACAGAATATCTTATTTGGGGTGAATATTTAGCTTTGGTGATAACTATAGAGCTAGAGATATCAACTTGCCCATAAAGAACTAAAATTTTCTTTCACCTAGGTTATGCTAAATAACCATAAATTTTACTTTGTATAGCTTATACAGACAGTGTTTTTTATAATAATAATAAAATAATAATAAAATAAGCTTGGAGGCAAGTGGATACCATATACCCAGAAATGTACAAACTTTTCAAGGGGACAGGTGGATCATAGTCAATTTTCCTTCCCTAAAAACATGTAAAGTATTAGCAGTGTAACTAAAGTATTTGTGTGAAAGCTAATAGAAGTTAGTCTATACAGAGATACTCAATTTATATGATGACAAAGTATAAAATGCCTTCATAGATCATTAAGTAGGTACCCCCATGCGTATTTCTCTTTTTAAACTGTATTTCTAAGCAACATTTGGTATCCCACATATTATCCTGTGGTTTTGCTGGAAACAATTATTTCTTAGAGCAACTAAATTAGATCTCCAAATATATAGGCAGTTTTCTGAAACAGTTTTCAAGTGTCATGCAAAAGTGGAGGTAGGGAGGAATACCATATGGATCTGGGAAGATTATAATTCTAGGATTGCACAACAGGTTGGGTTCAGTAACTAGAGGAAAAAAATGGCAATATGGATGAAAAACAGAGAAAGAAATGTAGAGTGATGCAGGTGGGTAACAAGCTGGATCTCTTGTCTTGTCTAGTTGTCAATAGATGCTCTGTGGCTCTGAAAATCATTACCCACTAAGAGACAGAGTGCAGAAGTGTAGAGCATATAAGTACAGAAATTAGTATTATTCTATTACCACCTACCACATCAGGAAAAGGTATATAAGCTTCAAAAACCATTTAATCTAACAAGTATTTTGTTTCTTTAATGTATGGATGACTCTGTGGCAGAGATTTTAGCATTACTGATTGGAATACTTTAGAATGGAGTTGTCATGGAAATTGTCAAAACCAAATTTAGTGTCTTAATTTCCTGTGCCATGCATAGAAAGATGTTCATATCTGAAAAGTTTGTTTACAAAAAACAATGTTAGTGTGAGTTTTTTTCATTGATGCAGGGAGATAAGAGATTATTCTTCTTGCAACAGATGAGTATAACAGCAAAATTCTTGGAGTTAACAACAGATATCTTGTGATGTTGCATACTGGAATGAGTGAAGAATCTTGTACATCACTGTTAAAGCCCGGAAAAATGAGTGCAGGACTACATAAAGTAGAAAAAGAAGAAAGAAATGCTGAAGAGTGTTAAACACCTTTCTTTGAGGTGCATGAATGTATTCACTTCATTTTCACTGCATGCATTTTTAGACAGTTAAGCAGCTTAATTTAGAAAGTACATGAGTGTAATTGAACAATAGTGATATTTCCTGTGAAAAGCTACCTACAGAATGTGTTGCTGCTTCTTTCAATGCTTTGTCCCTGAGCCCATAATGTCTTTTGCCACAGTAAGTGGTCTTGAAGTTGTTCCATTATGGAGCAAATAATTTAATATTCATTAAATTACAGTAGGGTTGGACCTATGTAAGAATAAAGGTCTGCATGACAGAAGACCTGGAGTAAAAACCTGTGTCATTTACTCTTATCCTTTTGGATATACATTAGTTGAAATGGAACTTGTCACTCTGAGAGAACTTATGCATGAGGCATGAATGAACAAAAGGACTACAGTGGTTTTTTGGGAGCAGGATGGAGACTGAGTGAAGAAAAGCTGAAATATTTTTGAATGCATTCTGAGAAGAACTCCCAAGTACCAGTAGTAATTTAAAGACACAAATCAAATTCCTCTATGTGTTAACCTCTTCAGGTTGATGCTGCAGAGTCGGAAGATGAGTTTTAAATGGCTGCAACCTGGGCATGGGTACAAGGAACAAGAGCTCAATAAATAATCGTCTTTCAACAGCCTTCAAGAAGGTTCTGTGCTCGAGGCATATCACTATTTACCATATTTAATTCATTTTAATTTGCCATGTTTACATGATTTACATCTTAACCTAGTTTATATTGAGAACATTTTCAAAGACTTTTCCACCTTGTAGCAAAAACCTCTCTGAGCTCAATGGATCCTTATTAGCATTTTTATTTGTATACACAGAGGCAAAATTCAGACTTAAAACTCATGTTATATACTTATAAAGCATCTTATTTTTGTTTGTCCTTTTCCATTACATATTTGTCTCCCACCTTACTTAAGCACTGTCATCTATTTGAAGATTCTTTAAGAAGTGGAAACATTTAAATACCAGGGATAAGTGATTTTATCATTGTTGCTCTCAAGTATCACAATTAATTTTTTTTGTTTTACCTGTACTTCACCTCAATTCTCTGTGAAGAGAAACCTTGTGTTTGAGTGCCAGCAATCACATGGATAATATTTAGATCAATTCCAAAAAAAAAAGACATACAGTAGCTTTTAACTCTCTCTTGCAATTCCCATTATATGACACCGGCATAAGAGTGTTGGGAAGAAAATACAGTTTTAATGTAGTGAAATTGACAAAAACACTGGAGGACTGCAGGGATGGGAGTGAGGATGTGATGCTTTCCTTCTGTTGAAGGAAATTTCTGTCAATGAACAAAAAGGTCATCTTCCCAGACTTGCTGTGTGCATGAAGCATTGCAAAGTTCGGCAGAGTTTTAAGTTTTTATGAACTTCTGTTATTTTTTGGGCCTGGGCAACTCAAGACAGACTTCTAAAAGATTAAGAGACACATAGCAAGAGTTTGGAATAGACTACTTTCTGGTAAGGTGGTTCACCCCAGATAGAACAGTGGGATCATTATTTACTTCTGAAAGAGAGAATGGAGACCAAGTATATAGTCTACTGCAATTAAGAGAACTCTCCCCGGTTATGTTTTCTTTGGAAGCAAGCAAATCAAAGAAAGAAAGAAACAAAAACTAAAAAAAAAAAAAAAGAAAACCCACCAAAAAAACAAACAAACAAAAAATAAAAACAGAAAGAAGAAAAATAAAAAAGTAAATGAGAAAACAATCTAAGTGTGGGTACATTGGAAGCTAAAGAAAACAAAAAATATGAGTTATTTATGTGTACTGCATAATTTAAAAATACGTGATAGAAAAAATAGACAATCTTTATAAAATTTCATAATATATATATATATATATATATAAAGAAACCAAACGTTATTAGTAAAACATGTATAGAATTCATATATTATTCTTTAATTTCAATTGTGACCCCTTTCCCTTGTGGAACTAAAGCATAACAAAGAAGAAGCTAATATGTCATCTTACAGATTTGTTGCTACATTCTAAGTTAAGATTATTTGTTGGGATTTTCTATCCTCCACATTGGAATTAGAGAGATTGATTATGTTCTCACAATCTTAAATGAGGATAGCATTTGGCCTCCCACCCCATCTTTCACACTGACATTTAAATAGTAGCTTTTTATGCCAAGCAAACCTGGAATGAATTTTCCTACAGGCAGAGGATTTAAAGTAAACCACAAAGACAGATCTGTGCAAAGAACAGAGGAATCTCATGGTTGGGAAGGATGGACAACATTCACTTGAACAGGTGTTATTTTACAGAAAATAAATGTCAGTGCTATTAGAGACCAGCAAGACAGAAGAAGGCAAGGTAGACAAAGTGAGGCACAATAAGGAAAAACAGAACTGAGGAAGAGACATTATTAAAATAATTATCAGAGATCTGAGCACCAGGATATAGAATATTTCACTGTATCAGGGCTATAAGTCAAGGGTCTCTCATCTGCCTTTACATGTAGGCTTCTTGTTTCAAATTCTTCCTTTTGTTTATTAAAAAGTGTATTTTTATCAAGATAGTGTCAACCATAAGAGTGATGTAAGCAAAACTCTAGTTGAAGGCTTGTACAAAGATACAGAGTTTGTTCAATAATTAAATCAGTTACTTTCAAACTTTTTCTTTCTTTTCTTTTTTCTTTTTTTTAATTTATGCCTTTTTTTCCTGCTGAAGTGAAAGAAAAGTTATGCAAAAAGTTATTACAAAATAAAACTGTTCCTCTCACTCAATCATTTAAATTGTGTCTCTCTGATAAATTTCACAAATAGATACAGGATAAAAAAAGATGTGTTGCTTTTATTTATTTTCACATTTGTCCTCATTATACCTAAGTTTCATTTGGCTTATTATTTCTACTGATCTTCAACAAGTCACATGATTTTTCTTGGCATAAGTGCTGTGAATAGGATGCTGCAAATCAAAGTCCTGTGAAGCAGTAGTGCTCTTGATTCCCTGCAGTGTTCAAGGTCACCAGCAGATGTGGCCTGAAGTTCTGCTCCTTGAATCTTGACCTTCACTGAGTGATTCTCTAACGACTTGGGAGGGACATCATAATTAGATAAAAACCTTGCCTATCTTTATTAAAGGGCACCAGATTAAATTCTCTGCATGTTTGATGAGAAGTGAAGTGATTGTTTTCCCCACTTCAAATGCTTCAGCATGCCTTTTCATTAATGTTTTATTACTTACGTACTGAATTCTGATGGTTTTGAGAGTTTCTAAGAAAAAGGAAGAAAAAAACACTCTCCTTACAAAATGGGAAGTCTTCTTTTGATGGAAATTCTTTCAAAGATATTCATATTTTGTGTATGTACACATTGAACACCCATTTGAAAAAGGTGGCTGTTTACCTGAGGAATGTAATTAAAAATCTGTATTTTAAGTAAACCCCAATCACAAATTACTTCAAGCCTTCAACACAATAGACCATGTAATGTAATCAAAGCTCAAGTGAATTAAATGCTTTCACTCTTTAAATTGTTCGATTAACCCATTGAGTTACAGATGAGCTTTTGAAGAAGGGATGATAAAATATTTATTCTATTGCAGCTGAAATGACAAACATCCTGCTGCTCATTTTATTTTAGTAAAAAGATTATGAAAGCAATTTAGCTCCAGAGCAGACTGCTGCAGGCACTCATCAGGCAGATCTTTTGCACAGCATGTTATCAGAAGAGCAAGAGGTGAGATGTTAAGAAAGAAGCAGGAAAATGCCAGTGGCATTATTAAAATGGAGAAGAGACTGTAATTCTTTAGAGGGTGAAATTTGGTAAAAAGTCATAGTCATAGTTGTTTCTCAATAGTGGAAGTCAGTCACTAAAAGTCACTTTCAACTTATGTGCCTCTTCATCTGCACTCTGTATTCCTGATTTTTTGTGTCTGATTAATGCAGCTGTGGGCCAAAACCAGCAAGATCCCCTTTATAATCTATTCATGATCAATCTGGTATTATATGCAGCTTAATGTGGCCTTTTTTACCTTTGCATTTTGAAAATGCTAGGATGTGTTAAAAATGCCCAAAAATATTGGGCATTTGACTACTTGACAAAGTAGTCAAGATATTGCAGGTCCTTTGGGTTATTAAAAACAAGAATAAGTTTTAAGTATTAATAAAAGATGTCTTCAGGGTAGTCACTGTAAAATACACAAAGCAAAACAAATACTTCAACACTCACATTTCACTGTTAACACAGCTATTCTTTTCCCATAAGGTCTGTAGGAGACCAAATTCCACGGGACTGCCTTGGGCCTGTTGCTTTACTGCTCTGTTCCACAGGGAAAAAAGATGGTTATGTGTCACAATTTCCAACTCTCATGTCTATGTTTATGTCTTATGTCTTTGCTTAAAAGTAAGCAACCAACCTGAAGAAATTGGCAAAAGCCATTTCCAGCTCTTCCGAAGACAATGTTTGATTGGAGTGCATTCATTGCTTCTTGTACTTTCTGGTCATAGCTGGGATTGGCATATTTTAATGGCTTGAATTTCTTCTGTCTCTTGTGCCAGGTTTTATACTGTGTGAAAAAATGCCTGTCAGTGTACTCTGCTTTCCAGTCTTCACAGTTCTTTTTACTCACTTGCTTCATTACATTCTCTTGACTTTAACAGAGATGTCGTATTTGCCTGCAAGTTAACTTTCACTACTACTTTTCGCAAAAAATTGGCTTTCTTGTTAACTACTGATCTATGTTACTTCTCCCTTGACCCTAGTCAACCTTGACCTATATGTTCATTCATTATATATCTGGTTGTCTTATTTAGCCACAGTCTTTTCCTTTGCCTTTAATATAAGACTATATAATTTAGGAATATGATCTGGAGACAGGCCATTCATTTCACTAAGGTCCATAAATGCTTTGAGATAACTTCATTCTCCTGAAACTCTACTAAGAAAAGGTGCAGGTTCTCTAAAAGGAACAAGTCCAGAATCTCCAAATGTTTTAATAGGCATATTCTGCAAAAGCCTGATGCAGTAAATTAAAAAAAAAAAAAAAAAGCATTTTTGAGCTTTAAGAAAGATTTTTCCTATTTTGACCCTCATTTATGAGATTATGATGCTTGTATTTAGCCATGAAGATGTTGTGAAGCCTGAGGAGGGTTACCTCATTTACAAATTAGTAAAATTTAGAAAACAAATAAACGAAAACCTACTTTCCAACTGAAAAAAAAATTAATTTCAATGGTATATACATTGCAGATTTTTAGACATGGATGATAGAATAGTAGGAACTATACCCACCGTAAAAGAGAATCAGGTAACAAAACCTAATACATATTCACTCTTCAAACTGTCTCTTATAATTAAAGAATGAAAACTAATTGCCCAGCATTTCCTACAATAACCTTACATTTTCTTTACCAAGATATCCCATACTAAAAATACTCTGTTTTACTTAAAAATACTTGATATTACAGAAAGGGGGAGGGGTAATAAAAAAGTAGGTTTTAACAATAGTGAGTTACAGAAATCTTAACTGGCACACATATTCACTGTTTTATAGTCCACTATCATAGAAAAATTTATTCAAGTTCAAATTTGTAATAATTTTCTCTGCGTGTCATTCGCAGGTATATTGATGTCACTGATCAATGAGAAACCAGCTGAAGGTTGTGAAACATAATGCCTTTACTCTGCAAGTATATATAATATTGAACCAAGACTGCCTGGAGAAAAGAGATGGATTATTTCTACATCATGCTTAAATAAAGAAACGTGGAGCTCCTTCAGGTTGTCTGTGGCTGCAGTTTTTTCGGCTTCACAATGTCACCACAAAAACACGCTCTAATTCTCTGACCTTTAACAGCTAAAATAAGAATGAAAGTACAGTAAGCATTCTTGGCCTAGGATGTCACCTAGCTTGACAAATACTGTGTGCTAAGGGTAGTCTTGTGTCATAGAATAAGATACAGATATTTTTAAATTGGTGATTTGAAAAAATTACATTGGTAAGGTGGCAATAACTAAAATTCCTGTTTTCCAGGAGCACTAATATAAATCTGTTATTGCACTTTCTCTTTGCAACCATATTGATGTGGTAAGCTTAAATTTAAACCCTGCAGTCAGACTAATTTATGATACCAGAAATTATTTGATTAATCATTGTGCCTTTTCATTATTTGATTCTTGAATTTAGTTGGCATAATTTCCCACCAAAACAAACCAAGATACTGAGAAGATATGTCTATGTATGTGTTAGCAAAGAACAACAAAGTATGCCATCAAAGAACATCAGAGGTAAAAACTCAAACCAAACATTAAAAGAACACCAAAAACAAAGCAAAAAATATCCCAAATAAATTCAGTGTCTATGGTTTCATTATTTATCATCAGTATTTTATGAGAAACAAAGAATTTTATCTTTTTCATTTGTAGTCCAGGTCAAGTATTGTAGCATTGAGAAAATATGTCTTTTCAAGCAAATCCTAATAGTTAATGTAATTTTTTACCTGGTTAACACTAAATAATTGTGCCATATTATCTAGCTTCAAATGCAAATATTACTAAAATGCCAAACTTACTTTAGTAGTTTGAGATTAGTTAAATATCAAAATTCTCAAGTACATGACAAATATTATCTAGTTTGGTTATTTATTATAGTGCTCCGAAAATTACCTTTTTTTTATTTAATCAAAATGCTGAAAGTATTGTGTTTCTCCCTGCTTAGACTAAAGGCAAGTATGCAATAATCCTACTGAAACATAAATGTTTTAAATTTCTGGTGTTGCATAATTTTGATTTCTATATCCCAGTACATAATTGATGTTGTCTTTTGAATTTTTGAATTAATCTAATTGCAACAGTTAACATTATTTTCACGAAAAATTGACCGCTGTTATACAAAGTGGTTGTAATCTTCTATCCTGTGTTGATTTTTTTTTTGCAAGATATTTCTTTTATATATTCCCAAAAAAGACTCCACAAAACTCACTAGGAAATTAGTCACAGAAAGCACTTTAAAATACCTTTCATCTTTTTCATCCTTGTCTGGATATTTCTCAAAAAAAAAAAAAAAAAAAAAAAAAAAAAAAAAGATGGGCTTTAAAAATTCATATTTTATAGACTTTTACAAATTTCTTAATTGAATTTACACACAAGATGAGTCTGCCAAAGATCTTACATACACATTTCTGTTTTCCTTCTCAGTGAAATGACTTAAATGACTTAGCTGTGCTAAAGATAGTATCTTTATTTTGACCAATTCTATACCCTGTAAGGCCATGGAGGTGAATAATTGACTGGTCAGTAGGAAGAAAATAAAACCACTAGCAATTTTATGAAGTTTTAAATTTACCTAAGTAAATTGGATAGTTATACAGGAAACGGCTGCAGGCTGATGAACACAAGCTTTAGTGTTCACTTGCATATTGAACATGGTAATTAGCTTTGCAGTGCAGTTCTCTATCCTCTGCTCTCTATAGACTGTCTCTTCCTGTTGACTTACCAATATTGATGAGGTAGTTTTCAGGCACTACTGAAAGTCGGGGAGTTGTCCCACATCCAGGTGAATTAATTGTGTTAAGAGTAAATTCCAAAATCAGCAAAATTTTCACCTATGACAATATACAGAACTATGAATTTATTTATGCCTTTAAGATATCAGGGGGATTTTAAAAAATTTGATTAAGAGGATAAATTGGTAGCAGTAGTGTAGGCAGCCATTTCCTCATTCATTTTGATTGTCCATGAGCTGTAATCCTTTTAGGCTTTTTAAGCCTTTTTCTAAATGCTTTTTGTAAACTTGTTTGTTTAAAATTTTGCATAATAAATAGGAAATCAAAATATAATTTAAGTAATAACTTACAGGAAATAACATGCCCAAGTCTTAAAAAAATGAGACTGCAAAAGGCTGACATAGTATTTTAGAATGCCAATTCATAGATGTCACAACAAAACTGAAAGTTCCCCAGCAGTTTTCTAGTTTGGTTCAGACTGTGAATTTTATATGAGAGTAATGTGGAGAAGTTTAACAGCAGGAAGATATTTTTCTGTGGTAGACAATCAAAAATGTATAATTGTGATTCACAATCCACTGCTCAGAGATGCCTAAACCAGTTCTGAATCCACAGAACAGTCTCCTCAGCACACTGACACAAACAGACTCCCAATATCACATTGCTCTCTGTGATGTCCTCAGCTCTGATGAGAAGCTATTACGAGTAGTATGAAAAGTTTGAAAGTGAGAAGTCATCCCCTAAGTTTAATCCTAGACTGCAACTAAGTGCCATGATTCTATAGCTGTAATTTGACTTAGGATGTGACATAAGACTGTATACTTATCAGTAAATATTTTCTTAAATTTAGAAAATAGGTGGGTTAGAATTTAATAAAAAGCAAGATTTTGTGTTCTATGCATTGAATTTTCCCAAAATATTCTAGCCAAATAGCCAGAGAGGAACATAGGAAACAACTTGCACTAAGTTTTGCTCTTGTTGCTCTGTTGACTTGTTGTTGCTGTTGTTATTTATGTGTTACTTTGTTAACATTGGTAAAGTAGTAAAAGTGATACACTCAATTTATAATTCAGCAGCAGCACTATACAAATACCATAAGACTGAATGATTAAATGCATTCTCTTTGTTAGATTGATTTCCCAAAAGACTGCGCACAAGCTTCAATGCAATATCCTCTGTCCATGTATACTTAGTATTTAGAGAGAAATTTTCCATCTTACCCAGTTATCATTACATATTGAACACACAGAAAAGTATGATATATTCATCAATAGGTATGACAAAAGTTCACATATAAAACATTACAGACGTAGTAGACTGTCTGCGAAACAATTGTGTATAACTGATTCATCACCTTTTCCTTTTTTCCTTTTTTTTTTTCTTATGTTATGGTTTCTAACAAGCAATACTAAGCCTGAAGAAAAGCAAAAGACAGATGTTTGAGCTTGCACTCTAAAAAATCTAATGGTTCAGGTTAATAGCTTGAGCTACATTTGTGAGAGAAAATTGAAGCTATTCTTTCCCTGGTTTTGATACAGACTGCAAAAGGGAAGGTATTATAAACAATGAACAATCCAGTCCCCCAATGCATTGCAATTTCAACTCAGAATTTCAACGTGACCTTAAATAAAGCCCACTATTCTCTCATTGTAGAAAACTGTAATGATGCTGGTAAGAAGACATCAAAGACAGTTAAGCCTGCTTTGGTAATAATGAAAGGGAAGTATTGATACAACTTTTCAAAAGCCACATTCTTCAACAGACCTGGCGAAGAACTGACAGCAGCTGGAATTTAATCTGTTTCTTCTTTAGTGAAACAATACTTACAGGATGGGAAGTGTCAAGTGGAAAGCTCTTATTTTCTGAGAACTGCAAGGTTGCTTTGGCAATTCCTGAAATCCCTGCTCCTTTAGCGCAGCATCAATCATTTCATCTTATTGGAAGTGACACTGTTTCCCAGGCAGAAGAGTTTGAACTCTTCTGCCTCATAAAAATCAATCAATTTGTCATTCTTTTAATTGTCTCCTCACAAAGTGGCTCTGCCTCGTTAAATATAGAGGCCACACCTCATTTTAAATAAAATACATGTATGTTTTTGTGTGTGTGCACATGCATATAAAGTTCCATTCAACCTGTTAGGCAAACAAACAAAAAGCCATTACCAAAAAATCTCTACAAAATACATTATATAAGAATTTCTGTAGCTCTGACTTAGAACAATTATAAGCTTTTCCTACATTCATCTTATTTTGCCTTTGAAATGGCAAGTTGAGCTCAAACTTATGTAGCATGGTTTAAACCCATTCTTCACTTAAACCTAAATTAAACTGTGGCCATGGAAAGCAATTTCTTACCTCCTTAGTGAATCTAGATACATCTCTCTTGGTGTTTGATATGGATGTTTATCCTGCACTGGTTTGAAATATGTTTAGAGTTGGCACAAAATTATTAATGTTCCCATTAGTGTTAATGAGAGCATTTTGTGTAAATCTCACACATGCACATGAAATATTTTTCTGAATGTGCCTTCTGCAGAAAAAAAAGAAACTCTAACAGTTTCAGAGAACCTTAGTCTACCTACAGGGAATTTTAGTTTTAAAAAATCCTTTTCCATATTAAAGACAAAAAAACCTTAGAAATTCAGCTGAATAGAGCAATAAAAAAATTGTTACATTGTTTTGTTCAGATTTATAGCTAAAGGAAAGTGTTCTACCCTTGAGCTCTAGACACCTTTTTATGTAACTTAAAAAGCAAAATTCTGTTTGTTCTTTGTTTATTGCTTTTATAAGACAAAAACTCTAGAGCAAAAGAAATAAAATGGCTGTACAAAAAGTTTTCCAACTTGTTCCCTTAATAATAATCACTCATTTCTGTTTAGCATGAGCTGTCTTCAATAACTCTGGTTAATCTCACAAATTTACCGAGTCAGGTTGGACGCGACCATTGTGGCTCATCAACCTCCCTGATCAGGCAGGGTCATCCCAGAGCAAATTGCACAGGATTGTGTCAGGATGATTCTTGAAAATCTCCAGTGTGGGAGACCCCACAACCTCTCTGGGCAATTTGTTCCAGTGCAGTTATATGCAGAGTAAAGAAATTCTTCCATATATTCAGGTGGAACTGCCTATGCATCAGTTCCTGCCTATTTCTTTATGAATGAATCACGGTTTAAATATTTATGTTAGTCGGATGTAATTTAAATAATATCATGGTTGTTGCAGCTCCCTCAACAAAATCTATAACAAAGCAGAAGAAAAGTGACATGAAAGGGAACTGCATTACTCTGAATTCTTGCCCTGTTTACCTTTTCATCACAGTGAATAAGTCAGAAAAGTGCTGCCCAGAATAGCCTTGAAGCTGTTGTTACTGCTGCTGGAGAGAGCTTCAGTCCCACTTGCCAAAAGTGGTCATCTGTGAATGCAAACCTGAGATAGTTCAGCCACTGCAGTCCTACTTTTGATCACATTCCCCACCATGTTGCTGCTGTAGTCTGCTATAAGGGTCTATTTTATCAGGAGAGAAACTGTTTTGCTGCATGTTCAATAAATTCTGGAGGAAAGACATCTCGTCGCATTTTCATAAGGCCTTTCTGCTGACTGTGAGAAAACCTTCTGCTTCCTACATCCTTTTCCAGACAATGGTTTTCAATCTAGGGACATCCCTTAGATCTGCTCCATTTTCAGTTCCTTAACTCTTAGCTTGTGTGCTGTAATCTTTAAATTCATTACTAAATACAAACCATTATAAAATATTTGAAACTCATGGCTATACATGCATACATTATCCCAGGTGTTCAAGACCTTGCTGGATGGAGTTCTGAGCAACCTGATCTAGTGAAAGGTGTCCTTACCAGCAGCAGGAGGCTTGAACTTAGATAGTATCTAAGGTCCCTTCCAATCCAGGTCATTCTATGACAATTGAAAAAGAAGGCAAGAAAAATATTAATCTGACAGCCAACTAAATGGCTTATTCTTTAGCAGATAAAGAGCTTCAGCTTGTTATGTAAACTTCCTATTTTTTTTTTTTTTTCTGTTTACTAGATAGTCATAGCAGGAACAATTGAATATGACTGTTTGATTGAACATATACTGAGAAGAGTTTCTTAATCTGGATAGAGTTAAAACTGGGTTGAAATAATTTCACTAGTGATCTCCCCATCAGTTGACTTCCCTGTCCACAACCACTGTTATCAACATAGGTACAGCCCACTCTTTAATCCTGACCCATAAATTATCAGTCGATTCATGAATAGTTTTCTATTCTCTGAAAAAGAAACCGAATATTCTCATTTGGTTTGTTAAGCACCTTTTATTATTTGTTAATGTTATTTCATTAACAATCAGTGAAAATTATAAAAGAACAGCTTTGCATGGTTAGGTTTCTCAAATGAGGAAGAGATCTTTTAAGCATGAGGAATTATCATGTTAGATAATTCTATCAGAATTACATGATGAAGACTTGTTTCTTTTATGTGCATTGTCATAAAGTAGACCATGTAAGAACCAGATAATAGAATGACTCTTCAATGAAAAACACCCTGGTTTAGAAGATTGAATATTTTCTGTACCTGTGAGTATATACATATAGTCTGTGGAAGCCTTACTATCTGCAAGGGAAAATCACTCATTATGTTGTTTTAGTGTCTTTTTTCTTATCTCTATTTTTTTCAACATTAGCACTAACAAAAATTAGCTGTATGAGAGGAGAGAGGGGAAAAAGATTATTGAATTTCAAACAGTCAAAGGAGTTATTTATGTTCATGCAAACATTTTAATTCCTTTTTATGACTGTCCAGAAAATTTCTAGTAAAACAATCACAGTTAGAAATTTCAGTTCTTTACAAACTGGAATTCAAAATAAGATTTCATAACAAAGAATCAGATAGTCACAGATTCATGAAGGTTGAAAGAGACCTTCAGGATCATTTAGTCCCACCACCTACCCAGCACCACCCTAATCAGCCCTAAACTATATCCTTAAGTGCCACAAGGTGCCTTTTGAACACTTCTAGAAATAGCAATCTCATAATAATTATGAAAACATCTGATAACCGTAATAACTGTATAGTATTTTTATAAAAACCTGGCCAATATTTCAAAATGTGATTAATTTCTAATATAATGGTATAAAAATGACTAATTGCATTGATTTAGAGGTTTCTTCTTTTTGACAAAAAGTAATAAAAATTGCTGAAAAAAAAATTGAAATTATTCTAATAATCTGTTACCAATACATTAGTTTCAACAGCACCATTTCTAAAAAAAAACATCCTATACTTTATGACTTTTTTTAATGGAAAAATATATATCTACCTATCAAAGAGGGGTATTTTTTTATAAAATGATGAATAAATCAATTGATTGGAATGATTGAATGCATATTGTCTTTTCCATACAATACATTCCTTCCATCTCATCTTGCAAGCCTTCTTTATTTTTCCATGGGAAAAAAAAAAAAAAAGATTACTGTTAGAATAAATTTGTCTTAATTTTAATTCTCAAGTTCAATTTGAGAGAGATGTTCTATTTAAGCTCACGAGTATTTAACTCTGACATTAATTTCCTTACTAAAGCATTTTATGACTACAAATAAGCAAGTGATGTGTAAAGTGTATGTTGCATATTTTCTTTACATTGAAGTCCTAAGGCACTTTTTCTACATGGGTGATTAAAAGTGATATTTAATATTTAATACATTTTGAGACTGTGTGGCATTCACACATTTAAAGTAATAGCTGATATTTTATTCATTACACAACTTAGCTAGGAGTACTGAAAATTGTTAGTGTTTATTGAATGCTTTAAAGCAGAAAAACTGGTATTAACTGAGGACTTTGTGATCTGTTCTATTTCTTAGTAATGTGTAAATATGAATTTTTGATCAATTGTTTGGAATTATTAGGATAAATGGAAGCCCAGGTCTCTTAGTAACATTTTAGCAGTCTGTCATAGTTTGACACCAGTGCAATGCCAACGCCCCCATGAGAGTACACCTTCCCAAAATAATTGCTGTGAGATGTGATCAGGAACAGAGCAGAGCAGGCCCAAGCTTAATAACAAAGGAAAAAACGTTATTAAACTACTACTACTATAAAAGACACACACACTAAATCCAGGATGAAGACCCTCCAAAACACTCCTCCTCCCCCCACCCAATTTCCAACAAAACCACAGTGATACACCACCTGGGATTCCTGATCAAGTTGACACCCTTCAAATAATCAATACTCAGTCCCTCAAATGAGAGAGGAGTCTCTCTTGCACCATAGATCCCCAGGAAACACAATTGCCACCTCTTGTGTTTCCATGTCACACATGGCACCGCCCAGAGAAAATCTGCCAGTGTGACACTCTCCTTTCCATGTCACAGTGCTCTCACCACCGTGCATGGACAGACTGCTCATAGGGCTCTTTAAGGATGCTTTGCCGTGGACCAAAAGAGACAACAGTTCAGCTTCTAATCTTGGGACTACAGTCCCCCCCCATTTTCTTCCTCCCCTGGGGCCAAGGGTCTCAAGAACAGAGATCATCTTCTTCCTGAAGACAAAGGGCATCACTACACCCTCCTCAGCTTTTCTCTGTTCTCTTCATTCCTATGTTGGTAGTTGCTGAAGCAGGTCTCTTGGTTCACCACTGCACCCCCCTAAAATGCAGTATCTGTTGCAGGAGAATTTGGTTAAGTCTACGGCTAACAAGAAAAGTCCAGCCACAAGCTACTCCATCATCTCCTTCCACCCAAAAATTTCTTCTTCTAGCATCTCAGGTCCTGGACTGTCTCTCTTCTACTTCAAATTGAGGAGAAGTAATATTTTACAAAGCCTTCATTTCCCAGGAAAGGGTTAAAAGTTCAGACTCCCCGAAGGCTGAAATCTCTGCCCAGAATGCCAAGTCCCACGATTGGGCATCTCCCCCCACCCTTCTCCCCCCCTTCTCTGCTGGCAAATTTACAGGTGCCGTCAGACTCTCTGTCTCTTTCCCTCTGGTGGTGGGGGGAGGGAGCAAAGGCATCTCCATTTCTCTCCACCCTTCCATCCTCAGGAGCTGGCCCGGTTCCAATTGCTTCAACCTGGCCCATCTTGACCAGGCCGCATGGCTTCCCCTCCCCCACCCAGCCTGTGGCTGGGCAGGGGAGAGTCTGCACTCTCCAATGACCACCGGAACCAAAGAGAGACAGTTCCCTTGGGAGTTCTTGATTTTAACCCCCTGTGTTCTCAGAGGCGTGTCCATACCTTCAGTGGTCACTCCAGGTGCCAATATCCAAACCTGACCACTGATTGGCTTGACCCAACTTCCTGAAAAAATTCACTTCCATGTCAAATCACGACAGTCAAACTCACATTTTTGTGTTTTATACCAAGGACTGCTTTATGGTTAACCTTATGCAAACATGGAAAAATCTTTTTCATCCTGCTCTCAAGCCAGAACCCTGACAGCCTATTATCTGATTTTAGGGATAACCTTAATAAGCTTATTGGAGGTAACAGTTCTCTATCACTTTATTTTAGAAGGTTTAGAAGGTTTAGAATGTTTCCTTTTGAATGAACTTATTGCCTTGCTTGAAGAGTTTTTCATCATATACTTCATTTAAGTTCAAACTTTTGTTCAGTTTTTACATATTGCAGAGAAAAAACTCTCTAAAAACAGCTAGACAAGATGTCTGTTCTCAATATCTCAAATTTCTCAAGAAATCTATGTCTTATGTAATGAATAATCACAATGAAATAAAATTATTTCATTCCATTTCTAAGAAAATTATAGTGTTCTGAATAATTTTGATATGGAATTATATTTTTTGGTAAGGTCAGCTCAATAGTTTTTTGCAGATGATTTTCACTTTTATATAATTTTATAGGAAACATGTACCATTTGGGTTATGTTCTGATAAGTGGGGGGAGCATAGAACCAAATCTACTTAAATCCATCTAAATTAACATATTCTATGATGATGTTAGAGGAAGTAGTGTTGAGTGGAGCATAAGTAAGAGGAAAGTTGTTTTTTGGATATTTGTCCCATAACAATCCTCACTATACCTTCAGGAACAGTAAAAAATTGCCTAACTTTTTGAGGAATTCTTCCTTGAGCTTTTAGATTAACTAGGAGGTAAGACTGGTACAGTCTAACCTAAAGTTCTGCCAGCTGTAATCTCTGTGTGTAGATCCTTGAATGAAATCTGTAATTGCACCCTCTTCATATCACAAAACACACTACCCCAAGGTCTGGAGCTTTATATTAATCCTAGCATCTTCTATCTATACTTTAATCTTCCCAGCAGGAGAGAAGAGATATGGAATACCGAAAGGAAAGGCTGATTATGATATGCTTTAAAACTATGGAGCATCCAGAGGTACAAAAGGAGGTAGAACAGAGATGGTAGAATTGTTTACGTGTAAAAATACACCTGTATGCACATGTCAGTTGAAATTTCGATTTTTAGAAGGAAAAATGTATCTTGGTCATGGATATCAATGTTTAAAGATCATAGCTGGTCATTCAAACTTACAAGAATGCCTGAACTCAATTTTGACTTTAATGTAACAAAAAGAGTTACATAGGAGGTGCAATAAAAGCTACAACTCTCTACCTTCTATTTCAATGGCCATATCTTTAGTTTTCTTCTTATCAAATGAAATTACAATCTCTTTACCTTTTTTTTTTAATATAGCATAAAAGAAAGACTGGTACCACGAACATTCCACACACAGTTCTTTGCCATTCACTTATATGCCATTCAGTCCAAATAAATTGTACACATACCTAGGTATCTTCTACCCAAATTTATTAGTAAAAGAGCAGAAACAAAGAAGCCTTTCAGAAGTGGCATAAAGCAAATAATCACACTTAACCAAAGCCTTTATCCAATACTATTAAGCTCCAATTGCTTCTGTTTTCAATAAGCAGATAGGCCAAAATTTCCCAGATGTTGAAAGATGGAGAAGTACTACTCAGGGTGTGTATAATATATGTGTCTGTCTCCTGATATGTATGAGCTTATTGCATGTTTTTCCAAATTCTTTTCTGCTATTATAAATAATTTTGTTATTTCTAGCTAAAGGAAAAAGTAGAGGCCAATAATAACAAAGTGCTGAGCTTGTGAAATTAAAAACTAGTCAGTAGGGTTGCCCCTCAGCCTGTTACAATCTTTGTTCTTAAATTCAGCCAAACATCCTAAATCAATTTTATCAGATTTCTCAATGGATAATGTTCTCAATTCCTCTTGGATGTGCTGATAGATTGCACATTCTTTCTCAGTTGTACCTGATTTCTGGCAGCCACTTCTTTGGGTGTTGGTTCTGGTATGTTATGTTTTTGTCCCGTTTAGTCAGGTAGAAACTGTCATGTGTAATTTCCAAAGGAGGAAGTCAGAAATTAAGGAGATCTTTACAGACACGTTTTGATGCTCATATGTCTATGTGCTACAGTAAAGATATATGTCTTTCTTGTAATATATATAAAGCTGAAGAATAATATTTGTTTCATGAAAATTTTTGCAAGTGTTTTGATATTTACTTTTATACATTTTAGGAATCAGAACTGAAAAAATATAATTGGTCAAAGAACACATACATACAAATACCATGATAGTACAATGATTAGTACAGGTTTTTTTGCATCCCAGTTCCCCACAAGAAAGATATTCATAGCTTAGGCAAAAAAAAAAAAAAAGTAAAATGCACATAACCAGTACTTAAAATCAGTGATGACTATCTGTCATGTTCTAGGATCCAGAAATGCTCGTGTTTGTGTTGTCTTAGACTAAAGACTTCTAAAACTGACATCCAATATCTGCCTTTCATAAGTGACTTTGAGTTTTCCTTTGTTTGTTAGCTAAACATAAGGATTAAAAAGGTTTTCCATTCCCCATGATTTTGGGACCTTTTTTGGGGGATTTCTTTTCCATGAAAAATCATAAAAACATTAAGAAGTGATTTCTAAGTACAGCATGAAGCCATCAGGCCTTTCTGATTTTTACTTTTCCCTAAACTACTACTGTGGCTCCAATGTTCACCACCATGTTTTGACACCAGATTGTTCTAGGATAAGTCAATGAAACAATTACACATTTGTTCCTGGTATTTAGAGTGCATCTTTAATAATTTCTGTATACAAAGAAGATTAGAAATCCAGGGAAGGCATCTTAATGTCTAGTTTTATTGTCATTCTGGATTTAGCAAAGAAATAGCAGTCACTGGAGTAGAAAACCATTCAATTGTAAATCAAAAATCAGACACTTGAATAAGTAAATAATGTGTATTTTAGCTCAAGTAAAGAAGGAATGCAGGAGAATAATAAAAATAGCTAAAAGTAGCAAAAATAGGAATACTACTTAATACCTATTTACCTTCAAAGCAGAAGAAAGCAGCCTGTAGGTAATCATGTGGAAGTGTCATCAGGAAAGAAAGCCAGAAATGGAAATTGTCATGATCACATTTCTACCTGTATCTTCCTCCTTTGCCCATCTTCATATATATCAACTCAAAATGCAGAAGCGGCAATCTATATGTGGTTCTTGTGGCTTAGGTGCACCAAAGTGGCCTAATGCTGGCTTTGTCATATTTTGAATATCTCCAGATTATGACCTCACAAACTCTTACCCTGCATGTAGATTTCTGTGTGAAGGTGTAGCAGGTTGACCTTGGCTGGATGCCAGACACCCCCAAAGCTTCTCAATCACTCCCATATACAACTGGATAGGAGAGAGAAAGTATAATGAAGGGTTAATGTGTTAAGGACACAGAGAGATCACTCATCAAATACCATTATAGGCAAAACAGGCTCAACTTTGAGATATGAAGTGAATTTATTACAAACAAAGTCAGAGCAGGATCATGAGAAGTAAACCCCTTAAAAACACCTTCCTCATACTCCTTCCTTGTTCCCAACTCTACCTTCTACCCTTCAGTGGTGCAGCGGTCAGTTCATCACACGTTGTTCCTGCCACTGCTCAGGGAGAGGAGTCCTTACCCTGGTTCAGCGTGGGGTCCCTCCCATGGGATTCAATTCTCTATGGTCTGCTCCAGTATTAGTCTGTCCCATGGGCAACAGATTTGCACAAACTGCTGCAAACTGAGTCACTCTTTTAGAGGTTGCAGTCCTCTAGACACAGCCTGCTCCAGCATGGGTCCCCCCCAACGTTACAAGCCCTAAGAGGAAACCTGCTCTATTGTGGTGCTCCTCTCTCCATGGGTCTGCAGATCCCTGCATGGATCCTATTCCAGCATGGGCCTCCAGTGGGTTCACAGCCTCCTCTCAGGCATCCACTTGCTCTGGTGTGGGTTTCTTCCACAGGTTATGGGTGGATCTCTGCATTCCCACGGATCTCCATGGGCTGGAGGTGGACAGCCTTCTTGACCATGGTCTTCACCATGGTCTGCAGGGGAATCTTAGCTCTGGTGCCTGGAGCATCTCCTTCGCCACCTTCTCCACTTACCTTGATGTCTGCAGAGTTGTTCCTCTCACATGTTCTCATCCTGCTTCTCTGTGGCTGTAATTATGCCTGCACAATAACTTTTTGTAATTCTTAAATTTGTTACCCCAGAGGCATTAACACCATGTTTGATTGGTCCAGCTTTGGCCAGAGGCCCATTTGTTCTGGAGTCAGGTGGCATTGTCTCTGCTGTAGGAAGCTTCTGGAATCTTCTCACCAAAGCCATCCCTATAGCCCTCCTGCTGAAAAAACCTGGCCATGCAAAGCCAATACAGAGGGGAAACTTTGCAAAGTTGGACATGGTTCGGGATCTCCCTGTACGACAATACCTTCCCCCAACATAGAAAACCAACCTAATATAAGGATTCATGCATTCAGGTATGCTTAAAGGACTTGTTTATGTTTAGCCTTGGCCATAAGCCATAGTTACCTATAGCTCAAACTTGCCTACACATGGGAATTTAAAAAAATGTAAAAAGACATTTCAGATTTCCAAAATTGTTGGACATGGAATTTCTCTTCATGGGCTACATGTCTGATTTAGAAGAAAAGTCCTTTATCAAGTTCTTAGTGCAGTTCAGTGTCACTGTTCAAGTCCTGATGACAACATAAACACAAATTTTCTCCAGGACTTCTTGCCTGTATCATGTAGGGACTGTGTCCTTACCTTCTTTTTCTGATAGAGGTCTATTTTTCTGATTTTTTTCTCAGCCAGAAGAGTGCAGTACTTTTCCCTTTCAAGCATCACTACAGGTAGCATCCAGAGTGTGAAGATTAGTGGAAAGACTGGTTTGGCAGAAGGAACATTAAGAGTAAAGTCAGGGGAGATCTTCAATGTGCACTACCTTGGATTGCTTAATGTGCACTATCTTGCTATTTACTGATACTATCTTTATGTAAAAAAATCTGCCTATTTTCAAAATGTCTAGCTTCATGGACATGTTTTCTTAGCAATAACACCATTTAAAAGTTTCCAAAAATTTTTTTTTATGTTCTTGAAAACTGACATAAACAGACTTTTGTTACATTGCAGAGACTTTCATCCAATATCAAAGAAGTTACTAACAGCTTCTACCTGTGACTGAGTATGGATTTACAAACACATTTCTTCCATCTTCTCCAGACATATAAATTTGTGTATGACTTTTGGCTTTGAAAGCATCTTATTTATAATATATATGTGCACACCTTACACCCAAATTTGAGGTACAGTGCAAAGTAATGTGTCAGTGTCTGTCTCGTAATTTGATTAGTCTCAAGTAGTCAGTTCAGAGCTAAATTTTCTACTGCTATCATTCCTTCTACTACCTAAATATTAAAATAAACATGGTAATTTGTATGCCTTTTCCCACTGGATCAGATAACAATTGCTTCAGTTAATACCAGCAACTAATGTTTCCCTAGCACTGAAAAAGAGCTGAGAAAAAGCTCACACAAATTTTTTTGTTTTTTCTAAGGGATTTCTGAAGCTTCCACCTACTAGACAGATTATATGGGTTAGACACCAGCAGTAAATGGAGTAAAGTCCTGACAGAACATATGCATCAGCTTTTCCATAGTGATAGCACTACCTGTGTGGCACATGACAACATTAAAATAAAAGACATACTTATAAAAAGACAAAAAAAATTCTTGGAACAACCATCTCTGGTTAGATGGAACTTCCTGGATGTTTCTTTTTTTTTTTTTTTTTTTTTTTTTTTTTTTTTTTTTTTTTTACCTGCAAACTAGTACATTTTTATCTTCTTTTCATACAATTATTAAGATGGGATGATACTATGATTTTTTTTCTAACAGAAATATTTCTTGTTTGTGTAAAACAGGCATCCTTAAATGAATATTCACCAGACATGACACCTGTTCTTCACTGTTCTCATAAGACTAAGTGTGACCTAATGGTCAATTATTGGAAGCAAAATGTTCTCATGTGCATTCAAGCCACTTGAACTGGGTATAATATCACTAGATACAATATCACTAGATGCAAGTTCTCTAGAAGTCCAAATATTTTTCTGCAAGTTTGAACACCTAGAAACTCAGTCTAGTTTTGCTAGCCACTTTGCCTGGCAGTTTAGCAAAGAATCTCAAGAACTCGAATAAGTACTTACGAGAATTTGTCAATATTCTTTTCATTATATATCTATATCTATATCTATATCTATACCTATACCTATATCTATATTATGAAAATAGATAAACAGTTTTGCAGGTTTTAAAAATTTCAGGGGAATGGGGAATGCATGATTTGAAGAGTCAAATACTTTCCATAAGGATGCATAGCAAAGATTGCCCACACTACTGGGAAGAATGATTCAGAGTCAGCTCACAGTCATAGTTCTGAGTCATACCTTGGAAATCCATAACATCCTAAGGGAAAATCCTAGAAAATTCCGTACGAAGAGAGAGGGGGAGAAAAGTAACCAAAGGGGGAAAAAAACCAACCCAAACCAAACCAAAAACATGCATATAGACAAATAGGTATAAAGGGAGAGTTTTCACCTGCATACATCATGTTCCATGCTTATTTCCCTTTTTCCTTGTTTTCTATAGTTCTTTGCCTTTTTTTCTCCTAACCAACCTTGTCCCTTCTGTCAGCAAGCATTTACTCTAATCTCTTGCATTAAAACATGACCCCCATTCTTTTTGAGGGCTTCCTTGCTTTTTCTGCCTTCTTTTGACTTTCCTTTTCTGCTTCCTTTTCTTTCTTTCTCTGCTTAATCTCTAGCCAACCACCTTACAAGCCACCCAACTGTGTATACTCCTCACTTTGAATTCACTGTAGCTGGAATACTTCCCAGAAACTGTGGGTGTATAGATGTGTTTATAGAAAGGAAAGGGGTGAACGAGCTTGGTATGTTTTAGAAGAAATGCCAATTCTTTTTTTATTATTTTAGTGTCCTGTATCAGAGACAATAAGAATCAGCTTTCTTTAACAAATGGGAAGCCATAGGGTTACTGAGATCTCCAGCATGAAAATAAAGTGTGTAACTGATCTTTCTTTCACTTTTAGCTAATAATTACTTTGCACACCACAGAAGCTTGCAATCAACTTACTGTGCAATGAGATTATTCATAACTTCTTGCTTTCCTGTTTGGTGCCTGAAACATACTCATTCACATCTATCAATTTATGCTTTAAAATAGTGAACTCAAAAAGAAAAATAAAAATCAGCACGTGGGTGTTTAAAAAGAAAAAAAAAATCTGTGGATACTCATTCACATCTATCAATTTATGCTTTAAAATAGTGAACTCAAAAAGAAAAATAAAAATCGGCACGTGGGTGTTTAAAAAGCAAAAAAATCTGTGGATTTTGCTTACCACCCAACTGTGTAATAGCAAACAACCTCCTTAAAACTTTGCTCTGCTCAAACCTGAACTTCAATTCTTTCTCACATTTGGTCTGACCATGCAAGTAAAAATAAAACTAGGGAAAGGGGACTGTCTGCTTTCCCTAATTTTTCCCTAATATTTCCCTAATACCCTAATTTATCCAAATATTGGAGACATTTGCAATTCTCTTTTTAAATTATGATAAAGTAGATCCTGACAGAGCAACATGGGAAGGGATCCTTATTGTTTAGAGGATATTTTAAGTGTTGTATGAAATTTGATCAGCACTTCCAGTTCCATAATGAATTCCATTTTCAAAAAATAATTTTATTTCTTAAAACAGACTCTTTCATTTATGCCAGTAGCTGGAAAGAAATTAATGCTAAGATAAAAACAGTTAATGAGGATTTTGCATTTACTGGGAAAACTGCAAATCTCAAAATTCTACCTGTGATCCAGCAATTAAGTTGTGTGTGCTTCAGCATGCATATGTTTGGTTTTCCTTTGCTACTCTTTCCATGTTAATGTGTGTAATTTGTTTACATTTTTTAATTTGAAAATCATTGCAATTTAAGATCACAGTAAGAGATAGCTACAGATTTCAAACACTTGTAGCAAGCTTTTTTCATAAGCATTACATAGTTTCAAAGAAATAGCGGGTGTAATATGAATAATATGAGATAAATCTAAACTCATGAAAAGAAGCAATTATTTTGCTATTTTTTTATTTGCTAGATATACTATTTTCTCTAAGTAAATGAAGTTGTGGTTAAACAATCTTGGCTTTTAACACAGTAATACCATCCACTTATTATTCTTGAAAAACTAGTCTAGGAGTAAGGCTGTTCAAAGTGATTTAACCCCATGAAATCACCATCTAAGAGACATAGTCAAAAAAAAAAAAGTCTACCTGAAAAATATTGAACTGACTGCAAACCACATAATTTTTTAATTTCCCTGTGTATACATATAAGTAATTTACGCATTCATTCACTGAAATTTGTGTTTAATTGCAATGCTTCCTTAATTATTATTACATACACACACATATTCAGAGGGAAAAGGCAATGAATTACTATAACAAGAACTTTAAAAAGACTGATGGTTTTTTGTGTTTTTGCTTGTTTTCCAGATGTATTCAAGTTCAGGTTCAGCTGTAACCAGAGCCTTCCTGGATTAGATCAGGAACCATTCAATATCAAGCTGAGTTCATCCCCACCATTTTTAAGTGCTTCTTGACAGAAGGAAATATATTTGTAATATTGTTAGCAGCTGAGTTTGCATCAAAAACGTTTCAGTAACTAGTACTTAAAATGAGAAAGATTAATTCATTTATATCATTTGATGTGAGAGAGTGGTGATAACAGAGAGCAAATATCACAAGTCATATATTTTGAGACTGCTTTGTTATCATGAGACTAAAGCTCAAATAAGGGCATGGTCATGTAAGGGTTTGGACTGAATCTTTAATATTAAAACAGTAGTATTTACTAGATAAGAGCATCAGAAATCACATGCTGAATAATAAAAAAAAAAAGTGTAAAAGGAAACCACACAACCAATTAAAACCAGGAAAATAAAGGAAAATGAACAGTCATAGTTAATGTAAGCATGAGAATTAATTATTTAATTAAAAAGACAGGTACCAGGAAATATCAATATTAACACTTCCATGAATATATTTTATGCAGTAGGACTAGAAATGGATGTTTATGGCAAAAGTTTTATATTATTATTTACTAAGCGTATTACAGATTTTTAAAATTTGTTAGTTTTACTAACATTACATAATTCAAGATTGCCTCCTTCATATTGAATCTTTGGCGTGAAAACCTGAAAATGCCAATTCAACACTCCCTAGAATTGCTGGCATGGACAAGATAATTGAAGCCAATTGGTACAGCTCATGCCTTGGTATTTTTGAATCTTTCAGTGCTTCAGTATAGTTTTTATCTCTCCTCAACAGCAGCCCTTGCAAATGAATATATAAACAGTCCATTTTTCTTTGGCTGGCTGTCAGAAAAAGATGAGTACTATTTCGAACAAGTTTTTTGAGCTGAAAAGATTTTAAATCAGTTTGTTTTCTATATCAGTAAGAATCAGAATAATTTTGTTCTGTACTGTGTCACGGTTGACCGTTTTCCATTTGACATTTCACGTTGACAACTTCTCTTTGGTTTGTTAATTTCTGAGAATAGCAGCTAAAGCAAATATCTTGCAGGCTTGCCTTCTAAATTATTTTCCATGATTTTCCACACTTTCCACTCAAATCCTATTGACCCTGATGCTGATTTTGAGTTTTCCAGATGACAGTTATGCCTGTTTGAAGATCTCTGTAGAAGATGTCTGATACTAAAGCATTTTGAAATTGCTGATTTTTCAGACTGCACAGCAGGTGTTGGTTCCTGTCAGCTGCCAGAACTTGTATCACTTTATATTCACTCACCTGAATATCTTGCCATGGTCTTGGCAAGCATCCTACAGTTCTAAACCCTTTTCCAACAGGCTGCAAATTTAATGTAATCTACTAGATCAATCTATCATAGTTTCCTGCTATTTATTTCTATACTTCTTCTATGTACTTCTCACACATATCTAATGTATTTACCACAAAGCAAGAAATTGCCCCTCATTTCTTTATGTTGTTGGTTACTAGCTTCAAAGATATCAAGAAGAACTGAATTCAGAAGGAACATCTTCTGTCTCTTTCAATTTTTTCATCATGTCTTTTTTTTTTCTATTTTATAGGTCTTTCTGGATTTTTCCCTTTCTTTCTGTGACAAATAACATGGTCTTTTGCTGACCTTTAGCCTCAGAAACAAATCACAATGTTTTCACAATGACTTTTCCATTGCTTGTTTTACAGAGTACAGCTGAATGTGATGAATATCATCTTATAAAGTTCAACAAATGCTCCAAACAGTTAGACATATGTTATTCCCATTGCAATAATCTTCAGAATAATTTACCATAAGCAATGAAGCAGGTATTTATTTTGAGTATCAATGTATAAGCTGGTCACAGATTTTGCCCTTGAAAAATGATCCTGTTTCTTCAAAATCCATTCCATATCACACCGTGTATGTCGGCTGCAACTTTAGCAACACGCAGCCAAATTCAGATACCGATCCCAACAGGTTTGTGTATCTGTAGTGTTGGCATCTCTCTATGAAATAGGGTTTCAACCAGTTGCCCACATTTCTAGAATTAACTCAGCTGTCCTGCTCTGTCCTGGCCTTTTACTGTTACTTGAGGAAGTGTCCTGTAAAAATCACAAATATCACTATGATCCAGTGCTTAAAATTTTGGAAAGAAAACTTCATGCTACCAATGTGTCCGACAGAAAGAAAAAGAAGAAATAAGAATAATGAATACTATATAACTGCGCAATTATATTGTATTATAGTGCTAGAACCTTTGGAATTAAAAGTTTAATTTTTTAGGTTGGTTTTGTTTGGGGTTTTCTGTTTGTTTTATGAGAGCTCTTATTATAAGTTTTTAATGCCATAATGAAAAGAGTTCTCAAAAACTAGAACAGACTGGACAGACTCAAATTAGCCTCCTATCACTCTTATCTCAGAAAAATAGGGGACATAGAATTTTTTAAGGCATTCCAGTGCTATTTGTAAAAAAATGAATGCTCAGCCTCATGGGCAATGACAAACCTATAGAAAAGGAGCTTAAGAACAGATTAAACTATGTATATGTATCCAATTTATGAGTCTAGATTCCAAGGAATCCTCTGGCTTGAGTATGGTGCTCAAAGCCCTTTCTGCTTATCCCCTAATCCTGTGCTTCACACTTCTCGAAAGCATAACCATGCCCATGCATGCCCAGTCATTATTTCCCATGCTCTAGAGACTACATCAGGTACTAATTCTCCTATTTCTCTTGTTTTCCCAGGTTGCCTGAGTACAGGCAACAGGAAAGAGAGACTTGAAAATGTACAGAAAATAAACATGACATGCTTTAAAAAGCAAAAACAGCATTCTGAATGATGCACAACAATTTTTGGAGGACAGATGTCAGATGGTTTCTTTGTGAGGTTCCTTCCTGTGTAGACAGACATTACCAGCATTATAAAACATGTAAATCTTCTCCAAGTCCTCAGAATAGAGTTAAACAAATGTAGGTGCTGACTATTCTCCATGCCAGACCTTTGTGTGGGAAGGAATTCCACCATGGAGAGAAAAGTACTGACTAATGCTTGCTTACAGCCTCACGCTACACTGGGATAACAAAATGACATCTTTATAATCTGGATGGGAGCTGACAAAACAACAAATGACTGACTGGAAAGTTTTTAATCTTAAAATCAAGGCGAGATGGAAACAAAGACATTCAATAAAAGAAACCCAACAAACAGTGAACACCAAAAATGTATTTATTTAAAATTGAAGACATGATTAAAACAAATGTCAGGCAAAACTGCATAAGCAAGAAAGATTTTTAATAATTCCACTTCTTTACACTTGCAATCAACTATATTTGATCATTATTTATAATGTTTCTTCAGACCTTTTTGTTATTATCCATCCTGTATCTCCTTTAAGTAAAAATCCTAATATTTACCTTAACAAGTATCTCAATATCCAGATTTCATATCCACCTGCAGCTTTCCAGGAATCTCAAGCCACAGACCAAATGAAATTCACTTATATTGTTTTCCAATACACATTATTCCCTTCTTTTTCTATTCTTCATCCACTAGAAATTATTTCAAGTAATTATTTATAAGTTATAAACTTCATTAAAGATAAATATTAGCCTTTATTATTTAATTTGTTAAATTACTGAAATTTTGTAATATTTCTTGATACCTCCCCCAGTGCAACCTGCCTGTTTTATTTCCTACTTCATATTATTTCCCAGTTGTATCTACACCTCCACTGAGGTATGCAGACCAAATAATATTTTACCAATAATGACTTGAAATTTCAAGTCTTAAAATACTTGCTTTGAAACTATTTTACTGCAATGTAACTTGTTTCTGGAAAAAAACACCAAAAACAATGCTGAAGGCTCCTGTTAAGCTCTCATATTGTAATCATGGCATTAATGTGGCCATTCATGAAGTGGAGATGTCAGACAGAGCCTGTGTTTTTGAATTTTATTTATGAAATGCAACTTTGTGTTTTTGTATATGTTTTGGCTTTCTTTGGAAGAGTAATAAGTAGATGTTCGCTGCAGATTTATGATTTTGAATTTTGTGAAGGAAAAAGAAACCAGACAGAGACAATGTCAACATTCATGGATCAAATTACAAAAAATGGGATATCTCAATGTAAATGGATGACATATTGACTTTTCTCAGAAGAGATTTTGCAACAATTTGCTTGAGTGTATTTTTTTATCCATTCCAAGAAAATTTCTTAGTTCTTTAGATATTTGTTTCTCATACATACTAGGTAGCATTTTATTAGATTTCAGATCTAAACATTCAGCTTTCCTCTTGTGCTTGATCCAAGAAGGAAATACATTCCATTTGTTGGAAGAGGCACTATCTTTTATACATATGGTGAGTCACACAAAATATAGTGCCCTGGAACAAATCAAAGCTACTTATTCAAGAACAGACATTTTTCCCAAGGAAAATTAATAACTTTACTAATCAATAGTGGTATTTTTTTTGTTTTCAGATTTTATGCCAATATTTTATACATCCTTTAAAAGCCCAGAAAGATGTAGTACTTCAAATATTTTTATTACAAGTTTCCTATCCATTTTGAAATGAAATATGGTTAGAATAGGGTTTCATGGAATCATGGTGATTCCATGTCTTTTCTAAAGTAACATTTAAGACTATGAGGAGAAGCAGAGTTTCAGGAGGCAATGCTGAGGAGCACTGAATCACGTTTCAATTCCACAGTAGTCTTGAATAGCCTAGTTGCCTCAAGTTCAGATGAACAATATCTGAATTCAAATTGGACTAATTTCTAAGTCTCAGTCCTCTCTCACTCTCTCTAGACATTTTCAGGCACCTCTGTTCAGAAGAACTGGACATGAATAAACCCTTTCCATTGTACTTTTGAAAATATTTCTGTGCTTTGTGTTGTGGTTTTGGGTGACAAATCTGAACTAAAATACATGAAATATCATTATTTTAGTGACAAGAACACAGAATTAGGAGTCACATGGGAAAGGTTATTCATAAGCAGAAGTCAGCATAGTGAAAATGCTATCCACTGGTGATTTATTTCCTTCTTGCTTCTAAAGGGAATGAGATGTGTCTTTAAAATGAAATCTACTGCCAGCCTTAGCTCGAACCAACAAAGCTGTAATCAGATTAATGATGGTCAGCACCTCCTGCTTTGACCCAGTAGTCTTTCACCATTTTCATATTTTGAATTGAAATCATTAAACAAGAATTTAAATTTCAGTATATCAAAATATTGCTTGTAGATGAAGTAGCCCTGAAGAACAATTACCACTTGGCTGAGTTTTTGAATTTTTATTGGAAGAATTTTGAACCCAACATTTTTAACAAAGTCAAGAAATATTGAAAATAGTTAAATTAAAAAAAAAATATTTACCTGTGTCAGTGGGTAAAAATCATTACTTTGATTGTGTATATTAAAAATCCGATTTGAATCAGGCTTCAGAAACGTGGTACATGTATTGTGAAACAGTTTAAATAACTTATACAATGCATGTTTAACTCTCATCAAGAAAATATCAGATCAAAATTACTTGCAGATGGATTTATATCCAGATTATTATTGACTTTTTTAAACCAGAATAGGTTACAAGACTGGTACTAATTTTGTCTTTCCATCTGTAACACTGAGATTCTGATACATATTTTATAATAAAAATGAGGCATGCTGATGGAAAGCAAGATATAAATGTGTATTGTGATTAGTTAGTGAGCTTTATAATTTATTTACTCAGAAAAATATAATACTGGAAATTAATATTAGTATATAAAAATTGAATATCATTATGCAGGGAAAAAATTCTCCGGCCAGTTATTGACAGATCTGAAATTTGGTCTGGTAACCTAGCCCTTTGAGAAGACACTTCAAAACTGAAGCAACCTTTTTTTGTCCCAGTTACAGAGGGAAAGATGAAGCTCTCAGCCCTTATAAGTATACTTAAGAGCATATATTAGAAGCTAATATTGAAAATTTGCATAAATTCACCAAAAAGCCTAAAAAATCCAGATGTATGAGATCAAAATGTGTCAGTATTTACTTTCCACTTAGCTTCTATCATCTGTGGCTACATGCCTAGAACACTCAGATGGTGGGATCTAAAAAGCAGAGCATATACACTGTTTCTTTAATCTTAATTTGAAATACTTGTTTGATTAGTAGAATTATTCCAACTGAATCTTAACATAAAAGTTTCTATTTATTGACCCAATTCTGCCAGTGAGGGTTTATTTTGTTTTATATTTGGAAGAGACACAGGGATAATTTCTGTATTTAATATTTTCAATTACTTGAATTGTGCAAGTCTGGCTATCAGGACAAAAAATGAGGGAAGGTGAAGTGTGAAAAATTGCCATCTTTCACAGCTTTAAAATGTTGGCTCTGTTGTCTGGCATAATTAAGTCAACAGTCTGCTGGTCTGCTTCCAGGCACTTTGACAACTGTTCTCTCACTGCCATCAGTAAATTAATAGGACTGTGCTTTTCCCAAGGGACACTGTACGCGGAATGGGAATTTTCTTGTCCTTTGGTCTGCGGCTGGTGAAGTGGTGATGGGCAGCAATGCTCAGTGGGTAGGAGCTGTCAGATCATTTGCTCTATTATAGTTGGACCATTCACACTATTACAGTTAGATGTGATAACACTTAGACCCGTTATCATCAGAGGTTTATTGTGTCCCAACTGTTAGCATGGTCTCTAAGGTAATAGACCACAGCTGTGAAGTGAATTCATTTGTCACAAAACAAGATGAGAAAAGAGTCATTTTAGGCATTTGCAAGTTGTTGGGAGTGTTAGAGCTGCTTAATATTCACTAGGGTTCTATACAAGCTTGTAAGTTTTGATAAGATTATATATTTTAGTTTTGTCTCCTACAGTTTTTCATCCCTGGAAGTTTGGGGGTTTCTTTGGTGGGCTTGTTTTTTTGTGGGGGCATTTTTGTTTGTTTGGGTTTTCTTTTTGTTGTGTGGGGCTTTTTTTGTTGTTGGTGGTGGTGGGTTTTTTTGTGGGTTTTTTTTTTGGTTTTTTGTTTGTTTTGGGTATGGCTTTTTTGGGATTTATTTGTTATTCAGGTTTGGAGAGGTTTTTGGTTTTGGTTTTGTGGGGATTTTCTGTTGATTGATTAATTGGTTTTCTTTGCTTGGTTGGAGAATTTTTGTTCGTTTTTTTTTCTCAGCTTTAGGCTTACATTAATCTAAGTATTACCAGTTTTCACCTGATTTTATTGAACTCAGTCATACAAGCACTAACTTTTGACTGATCAATTCAATGGAAAACTATAGAAGAGCATAAATGTAAAGAGGTTTTTGCAAAGGCATCAGTGTCCACAGGAGTCCTTAAGTCCTGTCTTTACCCTGCACTAAGAAAATAACCTTCTGTAACTAACATGGTTAGAGTCAAGATTAGTACTTTTGCTGTCCAAGGTTTTATTACATCGCAGTAACCACATTCTTAGTAGAGATGGATCAAGTAGAAGATGAATACTGCCTACCTAGAGAGAAACCTGGCAGAAAAGCTGCAGGGAGTACAGATTGTGCTGGAAGTGGTACCATTGAACTCGATAAAAGCCTTTGCCCAGCTACATGTGGCTAAACAAAAGACATTAAACAGTTTTATAGCTAGAGAAAACAAACGCTGAAAATTGATTTGAAAGTCTCACAAAACCCTTGATCTATGTAGGAGTCTTTTTCATTCAAGAAACCAATTATTAGGCGAAAATATGGCCAATTTTTGTTGCAAGTTTTATTTTAAAAGATGTGTACTTCCAGAACTAGCAGTGCAGTGGACTAATTGGGAGCTAATTGCTTTTTTTACAGTGACAATCAGGTCAGAGCTAGGAATGTAAGAGAAATAGCAAATAACAGGGCAAAGAAACAAAAGGAAAAGAAATATTAATTTCTTAAATGTTACTGTTAGCAGTAAATGTTATCAATGTCAGCTGTTCTTAATTGTTTATGTGTGCAGGACTTCATTCACCACCTGGAATAACACTAATAACAGTACAATTCACTATTAAGATTTATATTCTTCTAACATTGTATAACAAAGAAAGCAGAAGGAAAAGGAACAGAATGATGTCACTTAGACAAGAATAGTTTCAAATTATGCACAATTTCTGTTAGTAATCTTTAGCCTATTTGCCACTGATTACTCCCCACTTATAATACTTTCTAAAAAAATTAATAGGGAAAAGAATACTATAGATTTAACAAAGCATATTTTGATATAGATGTCCAACTAAACAAGAAAAATAAAAGCACAAAGCATATTAATTGGTTAAATTCTCACACTTGGGCTTTCATTTAATGATTTTCCTTTGTTGCATACAAGTGTGATATTGTGCCATGACAGCCAGCATATTCAAGTCTTTAAATTTTTCATTCACATTTATTAATTTTTTGAGCTGCATTTAAAAGAATTATTGCCTTTATAGTCCTTGATGTTTACTAATTTGTAGAGGAATTTTGAATATATTGAAATTAAGTTTTGCTTAGAGAAAAAAGGGCAAGCATGAGCAGAGAGATAGTTAAACTTCTATGAGTACTCCCACATTTCCATTTATTGTTATCATTTGTTTCAGTAGGCATTTTCCACTAGCTCTGCTCTACCTTAAAATACCATTTTAAAACTAGACAATAGGGCCATTTCAGTAAACAATCTGGCAAAAAAAAATTACAATTTCAGCTGAAAATGCACTCTAGATTTATGCAACACTTCATCTCTTCTTCTGAGTACAAGTATACTGATATGCCACACTTCTAGTTATGCTTCTCTGTTGAGGTTGACTAAAATCATTGTTTGTCATGAGATTTCTTCAAAGGTGTATTAATGCTGGCAAAAAGACATTTGCTTTTTCCTTCAAAACACACTGTAAACCCAAAGACCAATAATAAAAACAATGATGTTTATGAAATAGCAATTTAGAATTATTCAATTAATTGTGTCTTAATTTGGCTTATGATAAGACAGAGACCAATTTGACCGAGGCTCAAAAAGCCTAAGGTGTGGGTTACTCAACTTCAAGTAGAGTCACTTTGATCACTTTGAAGTTTGTTTTTGTTGCTGTTTTTTTTTTTTTTTTTTTCTAGTTGTGTGCACTTTAAGCCTTTAAAAAGGAAGGTCATCTACTTCCTATAATATTCTCAGAAATGTCAGCTGATCCCTGGTAGTCTTCTAGGGCACCAGATTTAAAACTCGACCCTTCTTTTGGCTAATCAGAAATAGGGTTTTTGACATATGGGAGAAGGTCTGAGAGGGCAAAACACAGGGAAGATTCACTGCTTTGCTGTAAATAACACTGATTTGGACCAAAAAGAAAAGGCAAGATAGACTAATGTATATGTTACAGATTGTTACTGCAAAAAAAAAAAAAAAAAAAAAAAAAAGAAAAAGAAAAACATATAAAAAAAGAAAATATAAACAAATGGAGTGGATTATAGAGTAAAATAACAACTACGGAGGACCCCAAATCCAGAGTGTACTGACTATTTTTCTAGGTCAAGCAGTCCCCAAAAATATATGCCCATTTGTGCCTGGAGTAGATTAGGTGCACATCACAAACCTCTCCATGGTGTAAAGGAAGCACAGTAAGTAGGGCTGATCAGGTGGTTTGATACGTACACCTATACTCCACCTACACCAAACCCCATATTCACATACAGTAAGGTAGAACCCACAGCCTTGCCTGTACAGGTGGGCAGATCCAAAAGGTGCAAGGGTGAAACAATAAAGTTTGCTCAGCAGTGGGGACTGTGAGCTGTAAATAAGTATTGATGACCTTGATTATCAGTCAAATGAGTTCCAAAACAGAGGTTTTTCCCTTTTAATAACTCCTCCACTTAGGTACTTTTGGAAGTGCTTACCCATGTAAAAGATTCAAAGACCAAAATGTCCTGGTGATTGCCCAGTAAGTCTGAAGTTATGTGAGAATTGAGAGAGGTTGTGTGGAAGATCTACATTCTTCCTTAAAACTATCCCCTTCTTCATGGATGAGGTCTCCCAGAATCACTCTGGGATCACCATTACACATTTCTAGAAGGGTGTGTATCTTAAATATTTGGGTACACTTGGGATGTCCTCAGATTCACCCCTCCAAGACCCCTTTCAGACATGCATGTAAGACTTCAGTTAGACTAAAGATGAAGACACCGGACTAGGGTAGGAGTGGAAACTGACAGTGTTTTCAAAGGGTCAAATTTTGTGTCGCCAAAATTTTATTTTAATTTTCAAATGCAGCATAGTGAGGTTTGAAGACTTATGTGGACCTTCAAATATCATACATACTATTAGAAACTTATTATATAAAAACGAAATATAATGGTCCTTGTTCCAAAGAACTAATGAGCTACATATGTCAATATCATTTGACTGGATTGTCATTAAGTGGGAAATAACTTTAAGCAAGATACTGTACCAACTGGAAGTGAGGTGTTTAAAAGTAACAGCCTACCATAAGGACAGTAAAAGAGAAAATTCTCATTTCAAACAACCATATAGTCTGGAGTAAGAAAGGGATAAATTCATGCCCATGTTTTACATGATTTTTTATCTTGCTGCCTGTTTTTGTTTAATAGTATATTAAGTTATAAGTTTTTTATAACTTGCTGAAATGGAACAAGCCAATACCATGTGGTTTAGATTTACAGTAGTTAAGAATTTCATTAGAAGTCCATCATATTACTATCCTGTTTCTGAAATGAATATTGAAATTTCTCTTGCTGACCAAAAATATTAGATTTGTGTCTGTCTTTTCTTCGTATCCTTATAAATTTCAAAGGTTATGGCATCTTTAGACATGGTCTTTGCAAACATATTAATAAGTCTTAATAGCAAACTAATTGAAATGATAGAACTTCTTGAAAAGTATGAACTCAAATTTGGAAATTCTTTCTGTTCAGTCAGCACTAATTCTGGTTTTAATCTCTCTTTTAATCTTTTGAATTACTAGCATTATTCTTCTCTGCAAGTTAGTTTCCTTTTCTATGTGCATCTTTTTAATACAAATCTTTTATTACTGATGATTTTCATGTAACTTCTCTCTTTTAGACGTTCAGTGTGCCTAACAATTCAGGTAAAAACCTGAATATTTTGGAGATTCATGTTCATAATATGAAAATAAAATTTAAGATATTTATTCCAGAACAGTATTTTCTAAGAGAGATAAAATGCCATGTTGTCATTGTTGCCGTCTCATTCTTTAAGAAGTTCAGATTCAAGAATGCAGTTAGGAGTGAGTGTAGACTAAATACTTTCAGCACTTCAGGACCAGGAAGGAACCTGTTTTTACTCTGTCTATTCTGAGATATAATTTTTAAGAGAGGTCTAGATCATGAAGGCATCTCAAAAGGTTACCTCAAGATGGAGAATCACAGAGCAAGAGCAGACATAGCAGATAATCCTTATTTCCTGGTTTTCCTCAAAGCTCTATATTAAGCTGACTGCTGTTGAGGTGATTTGAGAGTATTGAGTGTCAAATGACTCAAGACATAGCTATAACTGAATACTGAGCACAGTAGATCTGTATAATTGTCCTCAGAAATTTACAGATCTCAAAATCTGTAGATCAGATCTGTAGTATCACCCTGAGAAAATGCAGCAGGGTTGATATTGTAGCTGAAGGGAATTACACCTGAATTGCCCAAAGACAAAGTTTAGTACTTTCCTCTCTTTTGACCTTAGTCTGGATTTCAGAGCTGAGGTGATTTTCCATGCTGGCAGGAAGATAGAGATGGTGGCATTGTTGAAATTTGTCTTCAGTCTTAACTCTCCAAAGAGGTCAAGGAACTGAATGACTGTCTCTGACAGGGTCCAATGGCATTCTGTAAGAAAAATTGGTATTTAAGTTCTCAAAGAAGAATCATGTCAGGGCTTCTTAATTCTCCTTCGGGCCCTGTGGCATTAACAAAGAGCTCACAGCAACTCGGGTTATGGCTGGTTCATGGTGAAGTTCTATTTATTAGCGATTCATTTTGGGCAATGCAGAGAAACATTTGCTGAATGGAGAATTATTTTCATGCAGACATAATTATTTTGGCAGAATGTTAATAATGAAAAATCACAGGAGATTGGAGATGTACTACTTAAATATACTGACATTATGTAATGCTAATCAAATTATTTTCCAGGCTAATGCTATTATATCAGAGCATATCTAATCTGTGTAATTGGAAAGCTGCTATTTATTTATCATTTGCACCAAAGCCTGAGGAAAAACTGAAAAAAATCTACAAGATTAATTCAGATTCACAAGAAAAAAACTACACAAGCACATTCTCTACTAAATCAAAGGAAGACATTTTTGAGCTGTTCAAATTTACATATGCAGGAGAGTAGTCATAGAGAATGCTACACTTTTTCAGAAAAGGCCTTTACATTATTTCAAAAAATACTGATCAAAATCTTCATGATAGAAAGCAACCACATCCATGATGTGCTGCCTCTAAGCTGCTAGGTTCCCTATTTAGTCATGGACAGGTTTCCTGTTTAGCCACAGACTCTTAATTTATTCTCTCTGTGAGTCTTTCAGGGACAGCTGTCTGCATGAAAAGTACCATATGATTTCCTTGGTATCTCTAACATTGCCCTTCACTGTGGACACAGAAATATCTGGGCATCAGCAAAGCACACTGACAGAACCTGGATGGTTGCATAAGTTCTTTAGGGCTCAGACCACAGCAACTTTCTCCTCTCAGTGCCTGTAATCATCAGGCTTGACCCTGTATGCACTTTTGGAGAGGAACCATCCCAGACGTAATTTAGCCGTGCCTGAAAAAATTACATCATTTTCATCAAGCTGTTAAGGCATATCCGAAACGACTTTCAAGTCTCGCACACTCAGATTTGAAATGGAAGCACTGGACAGAGAACTAAGAGAAGAGTTATTTTTCTCACTGTATTGTCAGTAAAACACTGAGTACTAGCATTCCAATAAATCTTAAAATTACAATGAAATTCTGCTTCCACTGTTCTGGTTTGCATAGTCTTTTAGGCCTCAAAGGCCATGGCAGTTGCTATATTTTAATATAAGTTCTGGTAAACAAAGTAAAACAAATAAATGTTTTATAATCAACAGGGATATGGTGAATGGAGGAAAATAATTTTCTTAATTTACCATGTACCACATGAGAATTTTCTCACATTAGACCTTTACAACCATATGCTTTCATAAAAAATAGTTATATATCATGAATAGTACCCATACCATATCTGTAACAGCATCATGCTTTTTCTGATACCTTTTGTCCTGTTCCTTATGTCTACTTTTGAGTGAGCTTTCAGAACACAGAACAGTTGGTCATGACTAATAATCTTAAAGATGTACACAGACTTATTTATTTCATGCCCTTTCAGTAATTTAGGAAGATATCAGCTGGGAAAGGGAAAAAAAAAAAAAGAGCAATCTGAAAAAAAAATTTGAAAGCAAGGAAACACTGTTTTCTAAAATGTTCATGGTTTGCAAAGCTTAATAACAGACAGACAGACAGACAGACAACTATTCCTTCTGAAAACAAATAGCTTTAATCTGAATTTAAATACTCAGCTAAAGGTTGATTTAATTGCACGTACATAATATAATTGAAGTATGTGACACAGTCTTTTGTTATTCATTATCATAATAAGCAAAAGTGTTTTAACTATGCAAATTAAATGTAGTTCAATATAATCCATTTAAAATATAACAAAGAAGTGAGCGTAGCTCCCTTTTTCATAACAAGTGTCCTTCCTTTTCATTGGAAAATACAAAACATGCAAAACACACGTAACACACATATTTATACTACTTCAAAAATCACTTAGTAACATTCTATAACTTATAAGCAAATATAAATATATTTTTATACTATGATTGCAATTGATGAAAGACTACATGAGACTTGGTCCTAATTTTGTTAAATCTCCTTTAACAGAAGAATTCTCTTTCATTCAGAAACAGGTAACCTAAGCTATTGGTGTATAAACTTCAGATTTATGATGGTTCATAAATTTATGAAAAAAAATCATTTTCCCAAATTACACCATTTAAAATTTATAACTACATAAAGTATAAAGTATGCATGATGTTGACTTCATTGTAATTTTTTAATTTAAACCAAAATATTGTTATTGTGATCTCACATTTTTTCAGTTTTGCTACTTGCAACAAGTGAAAGCAGCTACCCCTGCCAAACAAATAAACAGATGAATTCTTCAAACCATTGGCAATGAGAACACAACATCAAAGCCCTAAACCAGGTTCCAGCAATGGGGAACTAAGCATTCATCCAGGTAATTGAAGGTTTGTCTGGAAATACTTTCATTTTCATGTGAATGCAATGGTGATTATAGTAGGTTTACTTGGCTGGAACCCAGGTGCCCACCAAAGACACTATATCACTCCCCTCCTCAACTGGACATGGGAGAGAAAATATAACAAAAGACTTGTGGGTTGGGATAAGGACAGAGATAACTAACCAGTTACTGTCACAGACAATAAAGATTCAAATTAAATAAATTCTTTTAATTTATAGTAATTCAAATTAGAGTAGGATAATGGGAAGTAAACTCAAACTTCTGCCTACCCTTTTTTGCCAACTTGTCTTTATTCCTGATTCTCGACATCCTGACAATCAGAATAAAAGAGGGACCACATGTTGTCTCCCTCCTCAGAAAGAGAGCCGCTTACACGCTTCCCCTGCTCTGGTATGGAGTCTCTCCCACAGGAGACAGTCCTCTCCAGACTTCTTCAACGTGAATCCTTCCCCTGGGCTGTAGCTCTTCATGAGCTGTCCCGATGTGGGTCCCTTCCATGGGAAGCAGTCCTTCAGACTGCTCCAGTGTGGGTTCCCTACACAACCACAAGTCCTGCTAGCAAACCTCCTTGGGAGTAGGCTTCTCTCTCTATGGGTCCACTGGTCCTTCAAGAATCTTGCCCTAGTATGGGCTTCCCACAGGATCACAGCCTCCTTCAGGCATTCACCTGCACCAGCATGGGGTCCTTCAGAGGCTGCAAGTGGCTATTGGTTTTCCTGGGATCTCCAAGTGCACCTGCTGTCTCACCACGGTTTGCACCATGGACTGCAGGGGAACCTTGGCTCCAGTAATGGGAGCACCTCCTTCCTGTCCTTCTCCTACACTGACCTTGGTGTCTGCAACGCGGCTTCGCGTTACTTTTCTCGGCCCCGGTCAGCTCTCGAGCGCCCCGCTTGGGTGTCTCAGCTTCTTGTCAGGGCCACGGCTTGCTGCAATTCCTGGGCGCTTTTGCTGCAGCGCTCCGGGGTGGGCTGCTGGCTGCGCTTCGCCGTCAGCATGAGAGAAGAAACAAAGAGGCAGGGAATTCGTCCAAGTCCGTCCACGTGGTGGCTGAATGCTTTATTGGCCGCGAGAGCTGCAGTGCAGAAGTTGCAGCCCGCTCCCAGCCTCGCACGGACAAAAATGGCCCCAAGTGTGGAGCGGAGTAGGATGAAATAAGGGTGGGACAGGGTGGACCGGGAGTCCTCCCGCTCAATGGATACAGACATCGTGGTGATGACGTGCACTACAGCGACCAATGGGAACATGGCAGGGGCAGACACGGGGCTTTGGGGTGAGTGGGACCGCGAGAACAGGGAGACGGGCACGGAAACCGCAGGAGTAGGCAGGGAGTGGTTACAAGAGTGACAGGGGGAAATCTCCAATGGCAGGCAGCCTGAAGCTAACCACGGTGTGGGGGGGGGGGGGAAATCCGGGAGGTACATGAGGGTACACAGAACGGGAAAACTAACAAAGAAAAAACCCATAATTTGAACCCAAACCCAGGATGCAACATGCAATGCTACTTCTCTCATACATTCTCACTCATCTCTTCTCTGACTGTACTTGCTTCAGCACAGTAAGTTCTTTCCCGTTTAAAATCTGCTGTCCCAGAGACTCTATCACCATTGCTGCTGGCTTAGCGTTTGGTTCATGGCAGGTCCATCTGGGAGCTGGTGGTCTTGCCTCTGCAGGACATGAAGGAAGTTTCTAGCAGCTTCTCAGAGAAGCCACCTCTGTAGATCTCTCGCTCCCAAAAGCTTGTTACCCAAACCCTATAAACAATTCTTCATTATCTTAGAATATAATGATTCATTTTAGTAGGATGTTCTTTGTTTTCCTATGTGTCATGCAGGAAGCATTTATTAAACTACGCTCTCTAAGGCTCCATTTTAATGGAAACACTAAAACAAGTAATTTTTTAAATGTAATTTCTTTTTCTCTGTTGTTATCCACCATGTCTGTTTATTTTCACACCTTTCTCATTTCTTTTAATCTACCTTCAAAGTGATTTCTTATTCCTTCACCCTGTCTGAGCAAGGAGAGAAAACAGCACTGTCAGTTTATTAGATAAAATTGCCCAAATCCATTGGAAAATCATATTCATATTTTAAATAATTTGGCACTTCCTGGATTGATTTTATTGTTATTATAATTTACACAGGTCATTAAGCTATTTCTGTAACAGAAAGGGCTTCCCATAGCCGAGCAGTTATACACCACTGGGGGCTTGTCTCCACAGTGACACCGACATGGTGGTCCTGATTTCATGTCACTCTCGTTGCTAGGGCTGTACTTACAACATTATTCTAGTAGTTATTTATTTAACTGCCTTGGATTCTTGCTACCACCCAATGATTCCTCAGATAATAACACAAAAACAGTGAGTGTTAAATCCAAGAATATATGCAAGCATATTTTTGAATTCTTTCTTTGGCCAAAAGAAGAATGTCTTACAATTTGCAGTGCTTCCTGTCACATTTTGGCTAGAGTATGGCAAAAGGCAGCCAAGATTTTTCATATGGGATATTATAATTAGATGCTAATTACATTTCACTAATTAAATTTGAGTAGGCACCCAAGGATGATTCATGTTTAATGATTCTGTGGGCAACCTCACTGTGACGTGTGTTTCCGGATTCTTTTAAACCATTTTCATTGTCATGAATCTGCATAACTATGTTCAACATGGGCCTTTATATTTAATCAATAGACTGGAATCATAAGAAAGTTGACAAACACTGTCACAATTTAGCATTTTCTTTAGAAAAAACATAGGTATATGTGATCTCTAATAACAAGACAACAATGCTAGAAGCAGAGATAGTTCATTCACACATCTAAAACAACAGGTCTGTTGTGTATGAGGCAACACCTAAAATTTATCTGGCAAGATAAACAGGTAAAAGAATTCCTTTCTGCGTTATAAAAGTTTGAAGTCTGTCTACTCAGTTAAAGGCTTATATGTTCATATGTTTGATTTGTTTTTATTTTCAATCTACTGTTTATTTTCAAATTTTTTCTATCAGCACCTACCCTTTCAATTTATCTGTTTAATTAACTTCTTGAAGCCTATATTGAGATGAAATCTCAATAACTTCATTTAGACTTTCTAATAGGAAATGACTCGTTACACTCTTATGGTAGACTGCAGAAGGCCTGTATGCCTTTCCTGAAACTTTGAGGAGAGCTCAGGCAGTTATTGACTGTGTATGCTGCTGTTGGTCACCTCTGCTATCCTGGGACCAGTTGTGATGGGTCAGACTTGAATTGCAGGGAATGAAAGCTTCTGCCTCTCTAAAGAAAATGCTCTCATTATCTTGGTTTGTTAAGCTCATGCTTACATGTTCTTTCTGTCTCTGTCTCTTTAAATTATTCTCTCATTTCTCTCTACTGGGTAGAACAACACCAACAGCTCCCTAATTTTCCTTTCACTTTGACCACTACACACCAAAGAGCACATACGGAGCAAATTAATGCATTCTTTCATGATGTAAAAGAGATGAGTGAGAAAATTTTCAGAATAAGAAGTGAATTGACCTCCCACTACTTTCCAACTGAAGTGGTCAGAAGGAGGAACAGAAGACTAGTTTTTCAGCTGTTTCCTGCCAACATAAGCAACAAACTTCTTTTTTCCGCTTCAGTTTCCCCTCTGGGTATGTCTTGCTCACCTCCTACTTGACAGGAAGTATTTAGTTGCCTGACTGCTGTGGCTGGAGCCAGTGCCTCACAACATCTCAGAGCAAGCACCTGGGGACTGCTGCTGCACATCACAATTTCCTCTGGGAACCTGCACCTCATTCCTGAGTACTTTCTTAGACCTGTGCTCTTTCTTCTGTATCAATTTCATATGTCTATGTGAAGAAATAACCCATCCTCCTTTTTTGTACAGATAATGAAAGTAGATTTTTGCTGAGTGTTGGTATCAAATGCAGGTTTGAACTTTCTGTTTGAAAGTCTGTGAGCAAAGAAGAAAAGACCAAGCTGTACTTTTCATTTACATTTTAAAAAAATTGTGTGTGCTACATAAAATGATAGCCACTTGCAATAAATCCACATATACAACACAGAAACAGCTAAGGTAACATTTAGTTTCACTACAATCACATGTGATTGATTATGTTGTTTTAGAGTGGAAACCTTTATAAAAAATATTACTTAAAAAAAAGTAAGCCAACCAACAAACCAACAAAAAAACAAAGTACTACAGAAACCCAACCCAAACCTTTTAATAAATGATACTGGTGTATAAGTTTAAGTGTTAATATTTGTTTGCATTTTTAAACTTTGAGAACCTGGAGACATAAAGAGTTAGTTTAGATACTGTAGCATACATAACTTCAGATAAAAATCATTATAGAGTAAATAGAGACAATTATCACTGAGAAGGAAGAACTCTGCTATATATATATATGATTCTGAGGTGATTCCATTATCACCAATGATCTTCTACAACTCTCTATGAAAAAGAAAATGTATGAGATCAGAGCTAGGCACATCGTTATTTCAGCTATCTCCTGCCTACTAGAGATACCAAGGACTGAAAACCAAGGAGAACATTTTAATACTTGATATTGACTCAGTAGGGTTTAAAATAATCTGCAATACTGTATATGAGTACTACTTAGAGTAAAATGTTCAATAACTACCACAGGTAGCCATTTGTTTGATATACAACCCTTTACTGAAATGTTGCATCCAGCTCTAGATTAGCAGCACAGTACACAACATACATTCTCATCAGGATTTTATTAAAATTCATTGAGTATAAACAATTTTTTTAATGTTTTCTTTTGTTTTGCTCATTTTCCCTCTCTGCCTTACTCTCTGCTTCAAGGTGGATAAAGCTATTGCATTCATTCTAACAGGTCTGAATTCCCCTTAAGGCTTTTAGTGAATAAAAATTATTACAGTATTCTGGCTGTGTTCAACTCAGATTAATAGCTTGGATTCTCTGGGAAGAGCACCAAAAATATAAATTCTAATCAATTAACATTTATTACAGACAGCTTGTGGCTATATAAATTTCCACTACATATTAGACAAGTTAATATTTTTTCCTCTTTTCATACTACTGTCCTGGTTTAGGGCAAATTTGGGAGAAAACCTCTCAAGGGGTTCCTCTAGAAAGCAGATTCAAGTGGCCCCTCCCCCAGCTGGTTTGGGAAAATATTTCCTCGGAGAAAAGTGGAAAAAAACTGCTTGTTTAACAGGCAAAGCATTCACCAGCACAAAAAAAAAAAAAAAAAAAAAAAAAAAGAAATAGAAAAGAAAAAAAGAACAATGTTAAACAATAAAACCTCTTGCGGCTCCAAAAGAGATGACCAACTCCAAAATTCCCCCTTCCATGGGCTGTAGCTTGGCTCACTCAATCTCTTATCAGTCCCTCCAGCACTGGAAATGCCGTGGCCCAGGCCCCCCCAGGTGGGCTACAGGTGCAAGCTGCTGCTCCTCTTCTGGGTGTTCAGTCCAGAGCAGGTTTAAACAGTTCCAAGAAAAAGAAAAGCCACAGTCCAGGGAAATTCTCTGCCTCAGCTAGCTGAAAACTAACTAAAAGCAAAGGAGAACTCTCTCCCGCTGTCTGTCCATGCTGCAGACAGCACAGACCAGAAGAAGGATGAGGGGAGCAAGTGCAGTTTCTGAAAGCAAACTGCGTGCTTCTTTTTCCCCTGCTTCACTCTTGGAACCAGTCTTAAAGGTGCAAAACTTATGTCTGGCCTAAACAGACGAATGGGGACACAAGCATCATAAAGTCACCCCAGGACAACTGCTTTATCATAATCTTGATAAAATCAGCTTAAAATCTGATTTTTTACAAAGGTATGGCACTAAATTTACCATGGTATTTATATTAATTATGTAAAATGAACAAGGTAGAGGTGTGAGGAAAGTGCATATATTGGGCTTCTCAAATTTCATGAGGGCTTATGATCTCTTATAACAGACAGAGTCTAAATACGAACTTATGCAATATTGTCCCAGATATAGATGAAAAAATCTGTTTTCTTTTATGTTTGTTCTCAATTAATTATATATTGACCCAAGTAATGCTTGTGTTTGACTGTCATTTGGTGTGCAATGATGAATCAAATTTTTGATCACCTAGAAATGTGAATGAACAACAAGTAACATATATAAATAATTATAACTAAGGGTAACAGGGATGTCGATACCAGACTGAGTTTAAATAAGATCTGATTCTGAATGCCTACATTGGAGGCATTCCTTTGAGCTCAATATTTACTTACCTTTCACAGCTAATATTTTATTGACTAATTGTTTTCAGATATGACATTACACAAATTTAAAAAAAGAAAGGAAAAAGAGCATGTTTGTTATTTGGAACAAAACCTCAGTGAAATACCTTCTAGGTATCTAAATCATAATGTATAAAATGTGTTTTAGTTATTAGGAAACAGTAATCATATATTTATTTGGAATATGCACTTAACTCCTTTGATTACAATTCAGTAAGGAAGATATATGCCTGATTTAAAGCAAATTCAATACATAAATTTTATGTTCAATTCAAGCAATTATGTTCAATTCAAACATGCGGTAGAAGTGCCTTGTACTAAAGGAAATACTGAGATATTTTTCCTTACTTTTATTGAGGTTTTTTTAATCAATTAGTTGCGAATTTCTCTTTCCTGTCTTTGAAGGGTTCATTTTTTCAAGGAAACAAAGAAATAAACTGGATGAAATCCCACATTTGTAAAATATGCTGAAGATCATTGACTTTAACTGAGTTACAACAACTTACACAAGTGGAAGACACGACCCTTTCTGATTTATTTTGGCAAAGAAAACTCTTTCCATTTTTGGCACTGGAGATGTTCTGCTATCACCAGTTACTAAATCTCTAGCAGTATTCATGTGAATACAAGTGAACATGCACTTGTAGCTGAGAGTCCAAATAATTCAATACTGACTTCTATAGAAATTTCTAACTTTCCAGCCTTCGTGTAAGTAAAAGTTTAACAGTGATATTGAGAGATAGATTTATAGTGATACAGATTAATAGTGATTCTTTCTCATTATTTATTTATTATTAAACATGGACCAAAAAAGATAAGTGTATTTTGCAATAAATTTAATGAAATACAGTCCTCTGATTGTACTTCTAGTTGCAATTAATTTTATTTTTCCACAGAATAGAACTTAATTGTCATTTTCACTTTTTGTCCAGAAAAGAGAAAACCAAGTACAACAAATGTCCAGTTTACTTTTCTGAGAATGCGACTTTTCACATATATTTGGGCTGCAGAGAAGTGATGGACACTCCTGTACCTATACTTGGGCAGTGAGACTGGAAGTCCCTCAGCTCTTGAGCACACATGACAGTGATAGCTCAGGCTGTCCCCAGCAGATTTTCGTATCATTTCAATTGGAGGCAGGTCACAGCCATGAAGATTTCTGGAAGTATTCCCAGCACGCTCTTTATGATTAGCTGTTTCTACACAGCTCAGCCCTGAGTCTGTTATCCAAGAATTAAAAAGAGGAAGAGAAGTTCTTACTAGACTCTGTTTTCTAGCTGGTTTGAGGAGTTTTTGCTTACCACCTCTGACATGAAAGCAGCACTCAATTTAAAATATAACACCAGTAAATCAGAAGCTCTTACGTATTTAATCTACCAAATAAATAGGACAGAAGTGCTTTCTTGAAATGTCAGAGACTTGTTTTGTTAGAAGATAGTCAGAAAGTATAACATGAAAGATCTGTTTTCCTAAGTGTCTGAAGTCACCTTACACAGAAAAAAACCACTATGACAGCTATCTTAAGATATGTCTACACCATAAACTAAGAAGAAACAAGAATTAAAATTGTCCATCATGCTTGCTGGCAGTTTTGTCCGAGGCCAGCTAGCAATTTGTCAGACAGCATCAGTGTACAGACTGGGAAAGAGACGAGGCCAGGAATTATTTTGGAGAGAATTGCCTGTTAATTTCTGGGCATCTAAGGAGCTCAGCAAAGATGCTTAAGATCTTTACTTCAATTTAAGAGTCCAAAGAGAAATTGAAGAAATAGAATGAACATATTTTCATCAGTTTTCAAATATAAATACAAAATTTTAAAAGCAGTGAATAGCAAATAATATATCTCATAATAACTAGACATCTCACTCTGGATTTTCATTTATATCCTCATTTCTAGTCTTCACCTTTCTTTTCAATGTGTAATGGTATACCACTCTAAACACATGAGAACATGAGGAATCTAGTAAAAAATCAGGGCCAGCTTTGGAAACAGAAATGGTTATTCTAACCAAGTAAGCTGTCAAAAGCTGCTTCATTGTTTACAGTGCATAGTCAAAAAAAGTGGAGCCCAAAGCTGTCATATTTGTCATGACATTGACTATAGAAACTATTACATTTTAAGTACATGAAGATTGTCTGAACTTGAATATGTTAGAGACATCTTTATACTTCCAAACCAATCTGTCATCTTCTATTTGTTAATAGAGTATTAATTCACCAATATTCCATTTTACTTTAGATTATATTAACTGAGTCCAATGTAGCATTATGTGCCACAAAATAACTGTATTAAATAGCATGAAAATGCTGAAATTTTAGATTGAATTTGAGGATTATATGCTCAAAGTTGAGATGCATGGTGGTTTAAAAAGTTATTTAGGTATGAAAAAGCTGCACAGAGACAGTGCAAGCCAACAGTTAGGACATTTGAAGCGTATTTAGATTAAAGGCAATATTTATTTCTCTCATTAAGAAGAAAGCTTGTACTTTGGAAAATGTTAAAAAAGGTAATGAAAGATATTTCTTAATGCAGTTGCTGTTTTCAGTAGAAATTTTATGATTATATTTTCCTTTCCTAAATAGGTGTTTAATACACTTGAAAGGTAATAGATTGACAGCAGTAGAAATTGGCCAGTATCTGCTAGGGACATAGCAATGATGTTCTTTGATGAGCAAAGTGACTTCTGTTTTCTCCTGTTTACACTCGCCAATACTATCTTCAGTACATGTCTTCTCATGCAAGATTTTTGTGAGATGCAATAAGCCCACTAGCATCAGTTAAAGGTATAAATAAGTGTAAGCAATTGCAAGATGCATGTCTAGTTTATTTTAATTTATCTTCCTTTGATAAGTTTGTAATGAAAAAGTTGACTTTGACAAGGAAGAATTCAGCACATATGTTCCATTCTTCTAGACAGGTAGACTCTCAGCTAGAAAGCATATTAAACTAATTTAAAAAATACTCCAAATAAGAACACATAGATATTTTTAATCTGATTATCTGGGAGTTTTGTTTTTTTTTTTGATTGGTTATGGTATTTTGTTCAAATGCAATGAATTATGGTCAAGGGATGGAAGGAAAGACAAGAACAAGTTGCAGAACCTATATTTTCTAAATGAGAACATAGTTCCCAAAACGTAAAAAAAAAGCAAATTTGCTAAATTGTTTACAAGTAAGAATAACTGTTTCATTGACTACATTCTAATATTTACTGGCAATTCTTCTCTTAAAAATATGCATTGTCTGAGCAGGCATATCTATTCTGTGGGTAAAGATTGCATACATCTCACACAAGTTTGTAATGTCAGAAGCTTACTAAAATCTTTTAAAGGAAGTTTGGGTGCTTTTTTTTGTTTTTTGTTTTTTTTTTTTTTTTTTTTTTATGTTTAAAATAGTCCTGTTATAAAAATAAAAGTGGTGGAAGTTGAAATAGCTTGACTGTGTGTTTTAACCTGTCCATTAATCTGAGGCAAAGACATACATATCTGATTTCCTCAACCTATTTATTCAGAAGAGGCTTTTTGAGAGCACAATTTTTCAGTCGATATATTTGTCATTGCTATTTCATAATCTCCTTTGATATTTAATTTTTATTTATACAACAGAATTTTCCAAAGTTACCTTGAATAACAAAAAAAAAAAAAAAAAAAGGCTTATATAAGTTTTTTGCAGTTCTCAAAAACAGATTGGATGTGTAAAAAAATTATAAACACAATCAACCATAAAAAAATTTACTTAAGAATGAAATTTCACAGTGTCATAAATTTACAGAGGTCCATCAGTTTCAATGTTTTAGATTTTTACTTTTGAAAACCTTAGACATTCACTTAAATCACATAGACTTTGGAGCTAGCTTCCCCAAAGTAAAAGAATTTAACTTTTCATTTACCAGCCACAGCAGTGGATACATTTGGGGAGATATGCAGCCTTATTCTCATGTTTTGTTCTAGTCCAAATTCTTATTTTGCCATCTCATTGTCTTAAAACTGGTCTAAGACAGCATAAGCAAATTCTAGTAGATTATTTCTAGTTCCATCTGACTTGATTGAAATCTAGATCTATCCTAAATTATCTAAAGTAATGTTAATGAAGAGCTTGGATATCCATTCCATATATATTACAACCCAAAAAAACCCAAAAAACCAACAAAACAACCAAACCCACACCAAAAAAGTAGCAAAAAGCATTCTTCTCAATACATTTAAAAATACCAATAGATACACCTGTATTTATACAGTTGTCTAAGAAGTTGCTTTACACTTTAGTTTTTTCAAATCAGACAAGTATCAAAACAGAATGATTTAATAATGTTATAAAAGCAAATAGTCCTGCATTTTAAAGCCTTTTGATCTCTTTGAATGTTGAAAAACTTTTTAAGAGTGGTGTGATAAATTTCCACACCTAGTATGACTATACAATATCTTTTCCTTTAAAGAAAGATTTGAATTAGAAAAGTTGTTTCCATGGGGAAAAAAAATCTTCTTCTGAAAAAAAAAAAATCAAAAAATAATCCCATAAAACCCCCAAAACAACAACAACAAATTATTCCAAAACTAGGATAAGAAAAATTAAAACCCAAAAGAAGGGAAAAGGGAAAAAAAACTGTTAACAGTAAGGACAAGAGTTTCCTTTGTTCAAGTTCCTTGGATTATCACCTGTCTATCTCTCAGGCTTGCTAGAGGAAAAGCCCTTGACCTACAAAGTCCAGGAATCTGTGTACAACAAGGCAACTGAATACACACAGAGGACTGTATCTTTTAGATAAGATCTTTGTGTAAGTAGACTAGGAGAAGCATTGTTAACCCACATATGCCTTTTATAAGTATATGGAGTTTCTTTGTGTGTTTGGGTTATTTATAATAAAAACATTTTCCTGCATTTTATGTTTTCATAGCTGAGGCAGATAGCATCAAGGCAGTCCATAACCAGAGATGTCTCTCCTAATAAGTAAACTGAGATCCCTCAAAAAGTCATCTATTCCCTGGAAAAATGCAGAGAGACACTCAAGGAGGTGTCAGATTTTATTTTGTTGGCAGAGAAGAAAGTTTAATATGGTTAGGGGCAGCTAGGAAAGCTTCTTTGAATCTTTAGTGGGGGAACATGTCTCTGTCTGAGGGAACTAGAGGTTATTGGTAAGATCTATGTTTGATATTTCTGCCATCATTCAGAACAGCATTACAGCTCTCCAAAAGCCAAACAAGGCATTGCCTTACCTAAGATGCTTTTAGGCTCACTACCCTGGAGGTGATGAAATGAGGGGGAAACTAGAAAGTTGTGTGGGAGCTGTAGAAGGAAAAATGGCAGTAACATCAATAAGATTATGCCACATGATGTAGTAAAGAAGAGGGTGTTTTTATGACTAAATGCGTGTGTGACTTACATGTTTTATAACTCTTAATTACTCAATAAATTACCATATGTTCTATTTATACAGAAAGGAAGCAGAAGAATAAATAGCAGGAGATCCAAAACCAAGCAGTCAAGATTACATAAAAAACACATTCAGGATTTTGACTATAGTCTGGCCAGAAAATGTCAGGACATGGAAATATTTGGTTATAATGATATAGTTAAAAATCAAAGTATTATATTTTTTTAGGCAGCCCTAAATTAGGTGAGGTTGCAATTAAGGATATATATGTGCACTTGTGGGCTAGCAAGATCCAGGCACATTTTTTAAACTTGATTTTGACCTCAGTGAAATGATTATCTTTTTCAAATTATTATACTGTCACTGGCTAGTGTTGAAATAAAGGTCTGTCAACCTTGCCATTATAAATGCTGATATTTCGGAGTTTATAACTCAGCTGTAAAAATTTCCTTCAGGCTTAAAGTTGGCAGCAAAGGCTATAAGCCAGAGCTGATTTTCCTCCCACAAAAACCATTAAAGAGTATGTTTGGACTAAATCTGAGGATACTGGAGCAAACAAAATATAGGCATTAAGTACGTTTTTGATACTCTTTATGTCTTACATAAAACTCAAGAACACCTTTTCTCACTTTGTTTTATCTACTGTTTTTTTTGATTTTAGTTGAGTTTAATGCTCATAAGATATGTCAAATTAACATACCTGAATGGTGAAATCTTTCATTTACTTGCAAAGCAATTCTTTTGCAGGCAATTCTAATTTGAACATCTCTACAAATGTATCTTTATCTTCTAGTAGCCTCTGAGATCATGAATTTTTAGTGATAAAAAAGAAGACTAACAGTGGATTATTTGTAGAAGCATTAATAACAATAATAATAACAATAATGCAGATTATATCAAATTAACACAATAAAATAGTTCCCAGCTTTAAACATTTACAAGACTGTGATTTAGAGCTAGAATATTTTTATTTCTCCATTACTTCAGGCACTACATCACCTTTAACCCTTCACAATCATATTGATTTTTTTTAAAAGTTATTTTGTTTGTTTGTTTCTTATTTGTGTCTGCACTTCTTGGAGGATAATTTCAAAGAGTTGTTGTGGTATGGAAACTTTTTATTTATTTCCAGCAAGTCATGTTCATTTTTCATATTCATTTTTTATGTAGCAAATTTATCTTTGTTTGGCATTGACATCTCTAGTACAGTTGTAGCTATTGATTGTACTCCTTTCAGACTGAAGTTTGAGTGGGATAATCATGTCAGGATCTTTATCCTGTTTTCATAGTTTTACTTGCCTATGATCATCATTGCAAAAAAGGATAAGTGAAAAGGCTTTAAATTAGGAACAGGAAGTGACACAACCAAGGGAATAAATAATGGGTTTCTTTGCTGTAGTTGGTGTGTGTTGAAGGTAAGATATGGCACATGTTGCCCATTCAAAAGCAGGGAAAAAAAAATTCAATAACAACAAGGCAGTTTCAAAATGAGTAAAATAAGTCTTCACAGTTGTAGAAATTGCTGCTAGAGAAAAGGTAATGGTTAAAATGTATATGAAATGAAAAGTAACAGTAAAGTTACTCAAAATAATCCACTGAGGCCTCTTTGGTAAAAGAATACAACATCTTCACAGATTCAGAGGATATTCTGAGTTGGAGGGGACCCATAAAGTCAAGGTCTTAGGTAAATGGCCCATGTAGGGATTGAACACACAACCGTGGTGCTATAAGCACCATGCTTTGGCCAGCAGAGGCAGTCTCAGGGTCAAAATAGGAAATTCTTAACTTGCAATTTGTGAGAGGCTGGGAAAGAACATACGGTGTTACTACATAATTGTCCTTTTTATATACTCTGTCCCAGAAACCCTTAAGAAACTAGAAGGAAGTATGTGTGTGCATGTGTATGTGAAAAAAAAAGAAGATGGGGAGGTGAATCATAAGTTTTGTGCAGAGGTATACAGTGCCCAATAATGTTCCTAGTACTTCAAACAGAATTTTCAGTTGTAATTTCCATATTTAGAGTAGTTTTGCTTGTAGTTCATGTTACACTGAAGTGATTTTCAGGGTATTTATTTTGTTTCATATGTATTTACAGGAAAACACATTTTCCTCAAATCTACAGCATTAAATGGTTGTGCCAGAAAATGATACTTTCATGCTTTCTTACATACTGATAATAGTCCACAGGGCATTTAAGAGCTTAAAGATTATGATTCACTACCCAGAGAAATATTATGCATTAGTTTTGTATTTCTATTTCAGGGACTATTTATTTAAAAATGTAAATAAAATAAAAATAAATATTAAAATTATACATTATGAACTTGAATATCAGTGCATAATTAAGAAAACCAAACATTAATGCTAGAAATCTACACATAGTTCACCTCATAAAAGCAAGATCTTCTCTTGCATACATAAGATATAATGGGACAAGTTAAAAATTATTCTTGTATCCTACTTTTGAATTTCGTCTTCATTCCAAGCAAAAATTTGTTCAGATGGATTTTGTGAAGCTTAATGGAAAACTCAATGTTATGGTACATTATTTGCTTTTAATTTGCTTGCAAATTGCTGTTCAGCTGCAGAAGTCAGGGTTAGGCAGAAACAAGCTTTCCCCTTTCATGATGCTATGTATTATGGAAAATTATTGAGAAGCCTGAACACTTTCACATTCAGATTAGGACTTCCAGGACTGACTGGCTCCTGGTGGACCAGCAGCTTCATAATCCTAAGAACAGTGGATTTATCCAAGACTTTCAAATTATCAACGTTTCCAGTGAAACAGCAAGAGGGTCTGAGTTCAGTTGATTCCTGAAGGTGTCACCAGTTTCAGAATAGCCAGAAACACAGGAAAATCTGCAGATTTACAAAGTTTCTGCTGAAAGATATAAGCAACACTGGTATCCATAATGCCTCTCAGACACCCTCTGACTTTAACCAGCTACCATCTTAACAGAAAGCTGTTAATTCTGGATCTTACCCTATTTGTTGCATAGGAGCTGTGAATGGAACTAACAGAAAGTCAACAGCTTCCATGGTTTTGCCATTTATTTTTGTTCTTTTTCTTTTGGATGAAGACAAAAGCATTTAGAGGAATTTGTGAAGAAAAAAAACGCAGCAAAACAAAACCAAAATATTGTTAAAAGGTAATTTTTTTCCTCACTTATAACAGGAAACATATCCTTACATATCCTACCTTTTTCTCTTATTGTCTTCTTCTCATGTCTCTGATTAGGTCTGTCAATCACTTATTCTGTTATTTCTCAGAAGTAAGAACCATTGTGTTGCAATAATCATCAGAATCAACACTAAAAAGGTTTCTATTCTGTTGAAGCATAATTCTTTGAAATACATTCTGTTTAAGTTTCCAGCCAACAGTAATACTGAACATCATAGGATAGATTTTATGTTAGCACTTTACATGAGGGGTTATACATCTATAGCTTAAGTATTATATGATGGAATTTAATTAGGTCAGATATGAAGTGATAATATTAAAATAGTAAGTTGTACTCATCATGAAGAAAAGTTCCTTGCTTTATAGCTGAAAAATTTATGGGTGCTCTTGGAAACTTTAATGCTGGCAAGCATTTCCTTAAGAACACTCTATAATTCAAAGTATGTAAAAGAAGAACTTATGTACCTTGGCTGTGAATTTCAGCTGACTCTTCTCAGAATAAAATCAAAAAACTTTAGAAGGAATCTGATACATTGGGTGTTAAAGAAAAAAAGTTGATTTAGAGGTTTATTTTATAAGAAATACTATGATTTTCAGGGAAATCTTTTGCAAAATATAACTATAGGAGAATGTCCCTTCATTCTCAAAAGACTGCACATCTGAACTTCTTGAGTTAATTTTACCTCTCTGAAAGTCACTTATATAGCTTCAACCCTTTGCTTAGTGCGACCTTTAAGATTTTGAAGACTATTGAGTCATTGCAAGTTGTACAGGTTGTATCAGTCAGTGGTTACCAGCTTGCCTTTGCTATGAAGTAGCAACTGGTCAAGTACAAACAGTGGATACAAATTCTGGGGCTGATCAAGAGGGACCTGAAATATTCTACCCATCTTATTTATTCTGAGAATTCACTGTCTGGAATTGTTAGTGAAAATGTTTTCTCCAAAAGATTATAATTCTCATATTCATTCACAGTTATCAAAATTGCTTCTTGGTCAAACGTTTGCTAAGTTAAAATCTTTTGCAAAAATGTAAATTTCTGCTTTTATTTTCATTACAATCGATTTCTTTGTATCAGTGTCTTATGCATTCATGACATATATATATATATATTTATATTATCCAGACTTCGACAGAAAGGTTATATTTTCTTCCTTTAAAATAAATCCCCAAAGTTGGGCTTTCTGTTCTAATGTCAAAGTACTTAATTTTAATAATATTCATAATTTGTAACATGGTTTCACTCATTCAAACTTCAGATTTTTTTTCATCCTTAATTACACCTCTGTAGTAATAAGTATACTACTGACAACTAAAACTAGATTTTGGAAGTTGAACACCAAAATATTTTTAAGTAATCTATTGTAAATTTTAGGTTGGAAAAACCATCAGCACCAGGCTTTCAAAACATATACAATTAGAGCAATTTGACAAGGAATATATTTATTCACAACAATATTTTTGGTAGCCTAAGTGTAGATCACATTCTAATTTTAAAACTGCTTGCTGAGATGACTCAAGATACCCGAAATAAAAATTTTAAAAATATTTTTTTCTTTTTTAAAATTTAATTTTAGATTTATTCAAAAAAATTTCCTTAGAATTTATAGACATACTTTCCTTCTAATGAATTAGGGCTTTTTCTCAAGAAACAGTGAAGGAGTTCTTCCATCCATTAAATCACCCAAAAAAAGTGCTCAGCATCTAAAAGAGGTAGTATCAGAAGGACTGCATAGTATTTGCATCAGTAAGGTAAGCATGGAACATCTCTATTAAGAGGTTGATTTAAAATTCCTAAGTATCTTTGCAGTGACTTTGGCTCCAGAAGCCCAAGAAGACTGCAGGACAATTCCTCAGACATTATGACACTAAAAAATCTGTGGTACCCATCCTCATTGAATTGCCTGGATCCTGCAATGAAAAGCCAGGTCCCACAGTCCTGCTCTTCTGCCAGTTTCCCTGTGATTTAAGGGACATACCCAGACCTACTCAGGCAGAAGAATCACATCTCAGCATGGAGGGTGAAGCTAAAAATACAAATAAAGGAACAAAGTTAGCCTTGAGCTCCATCCGTTTCCTTACTGTTTGTACTGGGTACTTTGTCAGCTGCCTTGCCTTTCCTTTAAGGATAAAAAGTGAATGCAGAAAGGAATGGCTACCAGTGCCATGAGCCTGGAAATCTGCTCAGGTCTGCTCACTGAACAAGCTATAAATATAGCCACAGCTGCTTCTCTGGGACCTTTCTTTTACACTTAAGGGACAAAATTTGTTATTCATCGTGCCTATGCTGTTCTAGGCTGCTCATTTCTTCCCCTTCTCCTCCTTTTCATTGTTGCTGCTGCTGTTTTTGCCATTTGTTTTACAAGTGTGAAGGTTGGCCTGACTGTAAAACATCATATAGTCACTTTATCTCTTTCACCCTAAGATTTGTGCAAAATCTATTAGAATCGTTGCTTCTGAAAAGAAACACTGATTTACAGCAAGTTCTACTAGAAATGTATGAAAGATAGTGAAACTGTAACTTCTCACTTGCCACAGCTGTTAGAACAGGTACATGAAACAAATAAAACACAGCATATATGGTTTTTGTCTTATAAGTTTTCCAGAACTCAGAAACATGGTTTAATTTAATTTGCCCTTACAATAAAAGCTAAATGTATTTTTCCTTTTGAGAAAAAATATGTGATTTTGTAGCACGAAATGTATGTATATTTTACATTTCAGTTATTCTAATGGCTTTCACAGTACTATTACCATTTTCTTTTCTTTTTTATTTTTAATTTGGATACTTATTTCCTATTATCTTTTTAAAGGACTCTCTCTAATTACATGTGCAAAGAATCCACTGAGGTCAGAATTTGAAGAGGTGAATAGGACACAATTTAAAAAATGTGGTAAATGTAATGGTTTGGCTAGAAGTATAATTGTATATATAATTTTATTTATTTATTTATTTGCTCTTGGCAATATTCTCTGACATCTGGGTTCTATTGACAGTCCCTTGTTCCAGCTCTCTCTGTGGCTTTAATATTTCACTATTTCTTTATTTTTTAATTCCCACCTTTGTCTGACTCATTCAACAAATAAAAGAAGAACACTCTGTACTGAATGTTCATCCAGAACTTGAACTGAGACCTTTAACCTGGGGACCTCATAGAACTTTTGCTGTCTTGTCCACATCAGGACACATCCTGCAACTGTTCTCAGCTGGGAGGCAGCAGTCTCATAGCATAACCACATACTCAGTCCAGGTCTGCCACATGTTGAATGTTTACTGAGGCAACAATACTGAAAAATAATTCTTGTCCACAAAAAACCCAACACACTCCTGCCCCCCAAAAACCCAACAAAACAAACCAAACAAAAAAACCCCAAACCAACAAACCAACACCAAACAACACCCCACTCCTGCCATTTCTTCCCTAGTCTAGTTGATTAAGTGGAGGACTTCTAAAGAATCTTTTGGGTTCATAGATATCTTTCCTTCTTTGAGATACCTTAGCAGGAGTACAGGCATGAAAAAAGCTGGGGTAAGAACAGAAGGAAACTTTGGTTGTGTTTCACAGAGGAAACAAGAGAAACACCTTCTGCCAAAACCACATCCTGGCTCTGTGTATTGGGTTTCCAAAGCAAGGTTTTGGTACTGGAGACACTGCAGGAATTGTTTCTGTTAGAAGGCACTAGAAAACTGGCCAACGTCAGACAGAACCAGTTTCCACCAGCTGCAGGATGGACCCATCTCTGGCCAAAGCTAGGCCAGTCAGCCCCATTGGTAGCAACTCTGGAATACCATATTTCAGAAATGGTAAAAACTGCCACAGAGCAACCAGCCAAGATGGAGAAGTGAGAAAATAGAAAAATAGCAGCCCTGAGGACACCAGGATCAGTGAAGCCAAGGGAGAAGTTGCTCCAGGTGCTGTACCTGAGATTCCCCTGCAGCCCCTGGTGCAGACCATGATGAGGAACCTGTGCCCCTGCAGCCCACAGAGGTGCAGGATGGAGCACAGATCCACCTGCAGCCCATGGAGGACTCCATGCCAGAACAGGAAGATGCCTGAAGGAGGCTGTGACCCCATGGGAAGCCCATGCTGGAGCAGGCTCCTGGCAGGACTTGTGGGCCGGTGGAGAGAGGAGCCCACTCTGGAGCAGGTCTGCTGCCAGGACTTGTGACATCATGGGGGTCCCACACTGGAGCAGCCAGTTCCTAGGGACTGCAGACCTGTGGGATGGACCCATGTTGGAGAAAGTAATGAAAGACTGTACCCCATGGGAGGGATCCCATGCTGCAGCAGAAAAAGAGTGGGAAGACAAAGAAGCAGCAGACAAAAACCATTAAGAACTGACTCTAACCCTCATTCTCCATTTTCATTTCTCACTCGGAAAGAGGAGGTAGAGCAGCTGTGAGTGCAGTTGAGCCCAGGATGATGGGTATGGGTAGGAAGGCATTTTTAGATCTGTTCTTATTTCTCACTATCCCCATATGCTATTGATTGTCAATAAATTCAAACAATTTCTCCACCCATGAGATTTTCATCATATTTTCTCATCTGCCTTTCTGAAGTGAGAGACTGAGCTGCTTGGTGGGTACCTGGTGACCAGCCAAGGTCAATACACCACACCATTACCCAGGTGGAAAAAGGCAATATACTTAAGGCATAGCAAATTATATTGAAATTATGCTTCTTATAGACTTGAAAAGAAACATTTTTCCCTCTATTTTTCTCCCTTATAACTGTGATTTGTTAGCATTTTTAAATGGGAAGCTGGTGGCAAAGCACCTTATTTGATAGGAACAAGAAAAATAGAAATGAAAAAAAATTATATTTTCAGAAAAACTAAAGCAAATTAAAATTTATTAGGGATTTTTTTAAAGTAGAAACATCAAAATGTAAGCATGCCACTTACATAAAATAAGCATTAAGTGTGGCAAAACAAAATATATTTTTTTCTGCATCTTAATCTCCAGTGCTCAGTTATGATAGAATTTGGGTTTCTCACAAAACAGGTTTGTAAAGTTTTTATTCTGGAAATACTGATAATTACCTAAGCAGCAGGGAAACAGTTACTTCCCTTTTAAAATAAATAGTATATTAAAAATGTCAGTGATTTTTTTTTTGTCAGAAAAAATGTTACTTGCTTAATAAAAGGAAATATTCATGTTAGAGCATATCATTTGTTGATTAATCTATCCCAATAGAAATTTTATTGATTTAATTAGGCTGTAGATTATTTCTGTAGCTCCTTGTATTGGAATATTTCCTGCAAGTGAAAACAGGTGTACTTTAAATGGTAGGATATATGTTTCATGCAGTTACATGTGAAAGTATCTGTAAAATATATAGATTTGTTATTAAAGCAGTCACAACAGTAGTAACTTTAACAGATGAGTGCTACAGAAAAATCCCATTTTTGATTATTTACACATGCTACAAGAAACCTTCTGGCAAACTTGCTGTTTTGTTGAATTTAAAAAAAAATAGGAAAGTATTCCCATAAAACACATACTACCACATAAACTAGGTAAGTGACTAGATAGTTTGATCATTTTCTAGGAAATAATGGATTAGGATCATTTGCAAAGGGACTTGAGCACTGAACTATACAATGTTCAGGTGCCCAGTATGATCTGTGAAATACACAGATTTCAGATAGCCTATGAATGTTATGCTAAGTAATTTTAGTTGCTGAAGGTACTGGAAGCAGGTCACTTGTACCACCTGCAAAGCATAAAACCCATATGGAAAAGAAAACACTTAAATCCGTGTTTCAGGGCAGCCAGTAAGCTGAATGGACTATAATGCTAATAACCTTTTCTTCCTCTGAAGTTCAGACCAGAACAGTTATTAAGTTTGGAAACAGCACCCCTCTAACCCAGATGATGAAACAAAATGGACCATAAATACACAATCAGGAAAAGAAATGGAAAGAAAGAAAGAGAGAGAGAGAGAGAGAGAGAGAGAAAGAAAGAAAGAAAGAAAGAAAGAAAGAAAGAAAGAAAGAAAGAAAGAAAGAAAGCAAGCATTTACTTATATGTGATACCTGAGAAATGAAAAATGTAATGTGCCTGTTCTGTAAAATAAAAACCTTAAAAGTAGGTAATATCTTATCCCCAATGCAGTCTCATCCCTAATAAGCTAAGGTAGCTGAGGAACAGAACTGAAACCATATGGTAGCTAAGCAAGATGCAGGACAAATGGGTCCAGATGTCAGCTTTTTTCTTTTTGATGGAATGTTAACTCTGTAAACTGTTTCTAAGATTAGGCATGAGGCAAAGCTGCTAAACACCACTTAGATGTTAAACTCATGGTGTTGAGTATCTATGACATACCATTGTGGGATGCTAAAAATAAAATAAAGTCAGATTGAGGCCTTAGATGTGTCAGGATATATGAGACTGTGAATTTCACTTACATTGAATTGTCAGCAACATATAAATATATGCATTTAAAATGGGAACAGTGCACCCTGACAATTGTAGAATGTATTTATGTGAGTAAGCAAGTAGATCAAAACACAACAGTACCAAGAGTGATGCACCTATTGATTCCAAATGACATCTACAAAAAATGCTACAGTCTTGCAGAATGTTGTCATTGTCACCGTCTCCATAGCTTACATTCAGGCATTCCTTCAGCTCACCCTTTCACTGTCTCCCACACTCAGAGGAATTTGCCATTCTCCTCATGACTGCTTGAAGGAAGTGTTGCAAGGGACAGAAGTGATCCCAACAGAGCGGTATTTTCTGTCTGATCCAATGTCATTACCTGCAAAATAAAATGTGACTGTCGGAAGGCACAGGACGTGCTTTCACATTATATGATAAGATACACGATAAGCCTCTTCAGGCTGGTTTTTGCCCATTACTAGTCTGCCTTATCAAAATTTTCAGTACCTTCTTTTGAATGGTTTTAATATCTTTTCACTCACTACTCGGGGCAATAATGTGAAGCATAACCAAGCCCATGGAGGAATGATAGCTCCTCCTGGAAGGACAAGAAAAACGTCAGCATAGCCTGCACTCACTGACATGATTTATTGGAACTTTCCTATGTGATTTTGAACTCTCCTTTGTTTTAAAGGGAAAATATTACTTAATTCTGGAAGACTTCCCTTGGAGAGGCAAAATAAACTTTCTTCATGTAAGCAATTCCGGAAAACTAGGGGAATTTTTAAAAAAATAAACCTGAAATGTTGATATATACCTATGTGCTCATAATTTACTAAACATATTGGAAATTAATTGCTCTAGCAATCATAACAAGTTGTTATGATGTGCTTCTTTAGTTTTTTATAAGTACCTAAAATAATGTATCTTAATTGATTCATTAAATACTCTCAATTTTTTCAGCAAACCTTAGGAAACTTATAAGTATCCAGATTCTTCAGGGTTCTGGGCCTACTTGGCCAATTAGGACATTGTCTTTATTTGAATAAATGTTGTGTGAGTGGTTTAGAAGAGGATATCAGCAGAAAACCCTCGTGGGCTGAGGCTACAAGACTGATGGTTATCAAATCATGTTCTATAAACCTAGGAAAAACATTGTGATTTTGTGGGTTTTTTTTTATTTTCTTGGTTGGTTGGCTGCAGGAGGTGGCTGTTTGTTTGGTTTAAATTCTCCCTTTTTAACTTGAGCTGTTGATTAATCTCCTTTTTCCTTTTTTATCCTCACTTTTTGGAAAAGTCTATCAAATGACCAGATTTTCTTCATAACACTTAGTCTGAAATTTTTCTAAGATTTCTAACTAAACAAGCCATAAATATTATAGACTTAAAATACTTATAAAGTCTATTTATGCTCTGATGGGATGTTTCAAAGGTCTTCTAAATCTATTTCAGTTATGGGATTTTTCTTTATTCCTTGAGAGCCATGAAAAAGATAGTAAAATTCTGAGAAGTCTGTTATTCTATCACATTTATAATGACACTTAATGACAATATATCCAGTGAGATGTTAGGAAGTCAGAGGACTTCAAAAGTTTTATTCAGGAACATTAAAAAGATTTATGTTAATGCCTGAAGCTTGAATTCAGAATCTCCAGAGATAAACCGTGCTGCACCATAACCATGCTATGTCTTGAAATACTTCCAATTTATTTATTCTTAGTTCTGTCACTCATTTGCTGCACTCTGAACTGTGTTGGAAGACTGATACCTTAATTCAGACTCCTACCTTTAATAATGAAACAAGATACAGTAAACTCTTTTATGAATTCTTTGTCTTACTATTCATAGTGATTGATTAAATTATACTATGAGAAGAAAGGCTTAGAAATATTCTCTTTTTAATGGCTCCCAATCCAAACTTTAGGACTGAGAAAATACAGTTTTTCCTAAATGTTAAACACAAGGCTGTCTGGAGAGAGTCATGGTTGTTGCTATCTGTCTTGTTTCTAGGGTAAAACTGAACAATACATCTTCCATGAAGATTTCCATGTGTAAAAGTAAAGTATACATAGAAGTGAGAAAGATTACTCCCACAAGAAAACACCATGGGCACAACTGTAGCTCAGTGTTAAAGAGACGGCTTTACAAAGGAAGACATTCATTCACAGAACTTATCCTGCAAGAACTACAAAGACTCACATAGAATCTTAGCTGAAATGGAAACTGTCAAGGAATTTTTTAGGGATTTTAATAGTCTTTTCTTCCTTTATGCATGTTTATATATGTAAAAACCACAGTAGCTCAGAATATCAGGACAGACCTAACAGATCAAGGAATTCAGTAGTTAAATACAGAGAGGTGCTGATACTACAGTTACTTTCCATTGAAAACAAAGAGATCAGCTAGAATATTTATCTGAAATATAGTAGTCTATCTTTTATGCAATTATATGTGGCTCCCATTACTAAAAAAGTTCTGCAAAAGACAGGTTCCAATAACAAAATGGAAAGTAATAAAAAAATAAGCATCCTCCCTCTTTTCATACATTTCTTCTATCATCTAAGAGTGAGTTTTTAACTGATGTGACTGTAACAAATATGCCATTTTTAATATAGAAACAATAACTCCCAGTTATTAAAGCTTGGAATGATTTCATCTAATGCATGTGGATGAAACAGCAAGGAACCACCACACTACTAACTCTTGTGACTGCTACTGAATGTTGGGAAATTAGCAATATCAAAATATTTAATTGAGAAGGACCAAGTCATGACTAATCAAGAGATTTTGAATCATAAAAATAACACAAGATATTGTATAGTCCATGCAATGCAGGCATCTAAATTTTTGATGCATAATGCCATTAAGCCTGTGTATAAAACAAAAGTATTTGAGGATATGTAAAGGAGTATCCCAGTTCTCCAAGTTGTATGAAAACCTGGAGGAACATAAAGACTACTTATTCAACAAGGACATAGTAAATCTAGAAGTTATTTAAACACAAAAATAGTTGGTTTTGGCTAACAGGTTTTTTTTTTATTTTGTGTCTGAAATGTTTTTTGCTAATTTGTTATCAAAATAAGGAATATTATTTATATTAAAAGTATAAGACTAAAAAACCAAATAACACACAAGAAGTGTTGTTAATCTGCTGATTGTAAGACAGAAAACAAACTAAGGTACTTTTGATACATTCCATTATGTATGTCTCTGTTAGTATTCTATCTGACCTTTCAATTAAGCCCAGCCATGTTGTCAATTCAAGGAGCTTTGAACAAGCATTTGGAAAGTCTTAGCTGTTTTCCCAAATGACCTAGCAGATTGCTTCAAAATCAATTACATTACCATTAGAAATTGGATTTTTTTGAGTTCTATATTAATGAGATAATAAAAGTTAGTACTGAGATAAGAGTTCCAAAGCCCATTTTCCTTCATTTAATGTATATTTTCTGTGGATTTCCTACTTCATGTATAGGCCAGAATACCTCATAACATCCTAAAGTCAAGGAAAGGCAACCCCTTTGTCAGCCTTAGATTCTCCTTTAATATGGAAACATGTTTTCACCGCATGAGTTAGAATTTAATTAGGAGCTATATCTATCATTTCTCCTCTAATTTTCTGTTGCACATATTATCACTTGTAATACTCATTTGCATTGTTAAGACTACATTTCCTAGGCCTGTGGATTTCTGTGAATGAGGCTTGATGGATGGGAAAATAAAAAAAGGAGTATTATCACAACCTGGATTATTCCCTCAATATAATCTAAGAAGTCCATGAGGTAGGAGATTGCCTGATCTTACCTTCCTCTTTCAGGTAAAGAGATACTTTGCGAGGACCTTTGAGCTTCTGGGACCTGATATGCCTTCTGTGTCACCTACAGTGCTGGGGTTCAACTTCCTGTGCCCTTTGTGCATTTTGGCACAGCCCAGCTGGGTGACCTTGGTTTAGCTTTAATGAGAAAAAATGTTTAACTGTAAGGGACCATGCAAACTAAAACCTTGAAAGAGAAAAGATGTAAAAAGACAGGCAGAAGTAAAACTGTTTAGCCTCACGGTATTTCAGGACTTAAAAGAGAAATACTGGCATGAAGGAGTGTAAAAGCCCAAGAAAAAAAGCAGAATGAGAAGGTAGCAAATCAGTAGATACAAAGTTGACACCAGACCTTTTCCAGAAGCAAAGAAAGGAAAATATTCTCCATTTGACTGATAACTGTCTGGCCAGTAAAAACTCCCGGGGAGTTTCTACAGATCCTTTAAGTCTGATAATCTGAATAGCATAATAGTCTGATACTCATGTCTGCTATATATAGCTCCTGTATATAACTTTTTATATATTATTTTTACAGAGTTTTTCTTCCCATGGTAAAAGATGTGTTAAAAGTAGAGGTGGGCATCTGTAGTTCCCACTCTTTCTTCAGTTACTAGACAGGAAATTTAGAAAATTACTTGGTATCAAAACTTAGATAAACCCCATATACAGTGAGTTCTCCAGTACTTTGAGTTAGCAGTCTATTACTTCTCAAATTTTCAGTGATATTTGCAAATTCATAGACCACAACTGAAGAAAACAGATTTTCTTGAGATTTCTGCATCATGTTAAAAAATAGAATGCAGAAATCTAATATAATAAAAACAAAATGTGTGATAAAAGAAACACATACTATTTCCCCTTGAAGAAACCGACATACCAACTTTAATTTAGTTTCTAGAGAAAAATAAATTCTAGAACAAGCCAGTTTCTCAGGTTTTGTTTTAATATTTTACAGCATGTTTTCCTTGCAAGGATAATTGTTCCTTAACTTTAAGATAAATTCAAACATTCTGTGTAATGCATCATTACAGATGAAAAAATCTTCAACCCTCTACTAAAATATAAAGCTGATCTGCAATTTAAAATCTTATAGAAATACCTTACTGATATATTCTGAACGTGATTTTAATGAAATTTCATGCATTTTTCTGAAGAAAATAATGCAAGATATTTTGATTCTGAAATAACACATTTCAGAAATCTCAGGGCCTATGAAGCCAGATTTCAGACTTTAAATTTTGAGTTGTAACTGGAAACAAAGCAGAAGTCCAAAATGCTTCTGGAATGAGCTTGTATTTGTTAGATGTAAAGAAGTAAAATTAATAGCGGACCTTGCTTCACTTCTTAAAAGAAACATTTTATTTCCTGATCAGTATAAAAAAAAATTGTGTCTATTGCTGTTAACTGAAACATCTAGGATTATTTAGGACTTCATCAGTGTAAAAGGATCAAGGTAATCAAAGTTAAAATGATTGTTCTTGTGAAGCAGATTGATCTTTCTTTTTTTTCCTTTTGAAAAAATCTTCTCAGTTCCCTGAACTGTGAGCTTGGGCTATCTGACTTTTTACCTTAAGTGGATATGTCAGAAGACACCAAAGACATGTTATCTTCGAAGAAAGGCTTTATTAGAACTCAAAATAATAAATCAAAGGAGATAAGGGGTTCTTTGAAATGGGATCTATACATGCCAATCTATCAGCACAGCACAAAGTCCTGCCTGATGTATTCACAAGCGAAACTTGTGTTTCAGATAAGTGCAGATTAACCTCAGGGGAGACATCCTCCAGGCAGAGCGATTGCAAAGCAGGCTTGATGTCATCATCAGAGCCTTGTTTAGACAAATATTCTGTATTAATTTTCAGAAAGACCACAGAAAAATTAGGGTTTGATCACTTTTTATTTACACCATGACCTGACATGAATAACAGAGGTATCAAAAAATGTGAACTCATGAAAGGCATGTGGGTACTGAACCATGAATATACAGTACCTGCACAGTAGCTCTCAGAAATTATTTCACTGGTTATTCTTCAGAGACAGGCTTACTGTTCATGTTTTCCATCACATATTCTTCAATCTTCCTTATACATGCACCAAAACATATGCAAGCAAACGCATTCACGCCTAATACAAGATATTTGTCAGGAACCTGAACACCAGAGCTGTCGTGAGGGCTACAGAAAGGAATAGTGCTTTACATTTAAAATGCTGGTACTAGCCCACAAATTCCTGCCCTTTCAGATTGCCATCTCTCTCTTTTGGCATTCACCATGTTCACCCACCAGACCTACAGACAGTAGGAGTCAACTATCATTGCTGTGATTATGAAGTGTGTGTGAGAAGCAAATTCCTAATACCACATCTCCTGCACACCTTGGCATGGATGCAAGTAAATATATCAGAGTACATGACTAAGCCCTTCAGAGCAAGGACGTGTATAAACAAGTGTTACTCTGTGTTAATGACTTCGGTGATGACAGAAAGTTACAGAGTAGCAAATGCAGGGCACTTGGTATATTTTACTTGGAATGGGACACCACTTGACACAACATTCCCCAAACTTCTGGCTTAACCCTGGCACAGAGGCAAATACACAGGCCAGATGAGAATCTAACCTCACCTTTTCAAAGCCACTATTACCTTCACAATTACCTTGTATTATTGTGACCAGAGAAAATAAAAATTTTACTGTGCACCCAGTCTGTAAATCTTGCAGTTGCCTGTTTTCTCTATCAATAACACCTCAACTAAGACATGACTTGTTCGAAAAGTCCTTAAAGTGTTCTGAAAGTCACTAATCTTCCACAAGTCTTAAACCACTCTTTTCTCCCCTTGGAGTTTCATAATCTCTGTAACATATTTGAAGCTTCCAAATTATAAACTTGCTCATCAAATCAAAGAATGGGAAATATATCACACCTTTCACCAAGTAATACTATGACACTCACAAAAGTGAAGTTTTAGTTTCAAATCCTGAGTATCAAATACTTCATGATCAATATTTTTCCGGGAAAATTTTGAGAAAGCAAGCTGAATAGTGAAGAAATTCAGAGCATGCTTGTAGTCTTCTGATGAGCAGAAAAATAATTATTTTACTTATAAGTGTGTCAGGGTGAGCAGATATTACAGATTGTCTCAGGCAGAAGAGGAGCTTTTTTCTGTAGGCGAATTAAAAAGTAGGAGAACCAAGAGGCTATTAAATTGGGGTACTTCAGTTGGAGAGGAAGAGCTATGTGAGAACTATCTAAAATAATCAGTAGTCTGGCAGTTAGTGTGGCTGCTTAGTTTTAAGCAACAGTGATAATTTGTTTTTTATTTTAAAAATCAGAAACAGAGTCAACCTATACCCTCATCATTAGCAATACTTTCCAAAATTATATGAAAACAAATGTTTAATTCCATCAGACACCTTCTCATTGACATTACATGATGACATTGTTAATTTTTGAAATGTCTGAAATTACAGCAATTAATTATATCATGAGGCTGGAATGATCTTGCCATCACTGCTAACTTTGAAGGCTAATATTAAAAATGTGTGAGCTTCAAGAAGATGGCATTTTTAATTCTCACTTCAGCCACCTACTGTGTCTCTTCAAGGATTCATATAGTTCATTTAACAATGCTTCAGACTGCTTTTTCCACACTTAGTAGAATAATTGTCATGCATGTTTGAAAAGTGATTGGGGGATTGTGGGTGATGGGTATCACTTTTCTTCTTCAATAATTTCATTTACTGAAAAAACAAACTTTCACAGAATTAAGGAAAACTTTAGGTAATTTCACAGATTATTTGTTAACCTCTGATTTAAAAAAAAAGGAAAATGGAAAAAAAATATAAAGAAGTTTTGCACAGCTCCTCGTGTCCTTGACACAAGTTCTAGCAGGAAGAGAAAACTTACTATCTGTTTTAACTCTTGCCTAAGCAGAGCCATTCTCTTCCCCATACACAACCAATAAAATTGAATGTTGTCATGCTTGGGGCATGAAAGTTAACCCCCTTCTTTTTCAAGATTTATCACTATTGAACTTCTAAAGTTAAAATTGAAGGTTCAGCTCAAACTAATATATTTCTCTGATTTCATAAGTAGAATTACAGGTCAGGCAGAGAGGACAATGAAGCGATGAAGTCACAACCAATGAGCTCTTTTGAGTTTTGGAGTTTGTTGTTAATCAAAGGTCAGAGTTCGCTATCTGATTTTTTTAAATTTGCATTTTATAAAAAAACTTTGGGAAATTTTTTACGCATTATCTGCAGGTTATAAGCAAAGATATTTACAACATTGTACTATGTGTTAGTAGTCCAAGAGGACTTATAAATTTAGTCCATACCTCTCATAGTTTCCTGCAAGAGATCAAAAACAGGAGAATATACTTGCCTAAAGGAGCTACTTATTTTTTAACTTTGAAGTTAAGATGATATTGTCACTCTTAATGCTAGTGAGAAGATACAGAGATTTTTTAAATTTTACCATTAACTCTAAAAAGATGGGACTGAAAATATGCTGAGATTCAATGTTCATGAGCTATTAGCTTTCCTGGTCCTACTAAGTTCTTATTCGTCTTCTCCTCAAAGGGATTTCAAAATAGTTAACTTTCAATTTTTCAGCTAAAAATTAATTTATTCTTATACCTTGTCACCTCTCATCAGCAAAAACTTTCACTGAAAAATAGGGCTTACTACAGACAGGTGTTTTGCTTTTAGTTTCTGTTTATTTTTCATTTAGTTATAATTGACACCTTGAATCTGTGCTAGGCAGTGGCACTCCATCATTTTAAAAATTTTTTTTTTTATACTGCAGGTACTTGTTTCTATCTCTGGCACAATATTAAAACAGAGCTTAATAATAAAAATCAATTCTCTGAATTCTATTAAACTGTTAAGAACTGAGGAGCATTTTAAAAAGTTGCTCTCAATCTATGTTTCCTCAAATAAGAAAGACATTTTGCTAGCATCAGAACCCTTTTATCAAAGCATTTCATCTGACAAGGTGCAGAAGAGGAAAACCTACCATCTTTTAAGAAACACACACACACACACACACATATTCCAGTTTTATTACAGTGCTAATTCTGTTTTACTTTTATAGCTATGACAGAGAATTTCTGAAGAGTGTAGATTTACTGGTAAAATGGAAGTAACACTTTTTGTGATACAGTAGTTTTGATACACAGATACCTGTGTCCATAACAGTAATCTTGTGTTGCCATTCACCATTTATTTTTCTATACTTTGAAATTAATATATGTCTTCTTAAAATGTGTATGATTAGCTGACTCCTTTGTAGTGAGAGAGTGATACACAATCAATGCTGTCAGTAATTGTGTCAGGAAGATAACAAAAGAAAAACAATTTTAAAAATATTCCCTATTTTTTGTACACAATGTATATTTTTCATTTATATTTTCTTTTTGAACATCATTTCAAGAGTATGTTGGTTAAAGAATTAAATTTGCTGTACTGATTCAATTCACCATTACCCATCTTTAATTGATCTTGCAGAAAACTGAAGAATTTGTAACCTACTGGCCTATCTACCATTGTTACCTGAACAGCACTGAATAGCAGCTATGAAATGCCAATTACCCATAGAAACCAAGGTGTTCTCTTGATGTTCCACAAACCATGGAGATAGACAGATACTTGTTGACTATCCCTCAAATTACTCACTAAACAACATTCATCAACACACCATGGTGATGTTTTAACACGTCACCAAATCCCCACCCTGACGAAGCAGGAAAACAGTATGACATCCCCTTCCCAACAGTTTTAACACACTCATATGTGAGCTTGCTGTAATTAAGACTGTGTTTCTAAAACATTATTTGAAAATTAGACTGAAATGATTACTTGTTTGTTCACTTGTTGCTAGAGGAGTGGGAAGAGGACTTTCCGTTCACAAAATAACAAGCTCTCAGGGTCTTGTGTGCATTCACTCTACAACCTCTTTAGGAGTTTGACTGGTAACTTCCAGCTCTGCCCCACTCCAGGAGTTCGACTGGTAACTAAGATCTCCTTTGGGTAATATCTGTTTTCTCTTTGGCATTGAAACACTATTTCCTTCAGAGTTTTGACTCTTCCATTCAAAAAAATTCCCAAAAAATAAGTGGCTATGTCACTGTCTAGTATTCATTTTGTTTTATTGTACTTTTTGTGGTCTGGAACTGTCCTCTATCTTTTTTTTTCTCTCCTTACTTACAATTTGCTCTTTGATGTGTTTCATATGCATCACTCATAGCTTTGCAGCAGTTTAAGTGAAAGAGACATCAATAAAGGTAAAACACCCTAAAAATTTATTTGCCAAGAAAGGACTGTACATTTATTTGTACTGTTAAATGTTCATGCTACTAAAATAAAACAATCCTCATTAATTTCAGACCCAGAAAAAAAAAAAAAAAAGAAGAAAAGTCCCTAGAATAAAAGTTTTTGTTTCAAAAATCAGGTATAAAGCACATCAGCAGAAGAGAGTGGCTATTAAAAATAATAAAAGCTAATTCTGATTAAACAAAATAATGTAAAACATCTTTATTCTGCAATATCAATTTCTGGATATATTTTTCAGGAAAAAAAAATCTGCATATGAGATTGGAAGTGGAGGGAAAAGAAAATCTGCATATGAGATTGGAAGTGGAGGGAGGATATCAGTTGAGTATGCCACTTAGATTTATTTAACTGTGTATGTGCCTAATAGACTTTTTGACTAACAGAAGAAGAGAATAAGAGCAGCCTTTGAAAGCCAGAAACTGTAAATATCTACTCAATACTGTAGGAACTTAAAAAAATGGATGCAATCTACAAACTTCTGTTTTTTTCAGGTACATATTCTTCTGTTGCACAGGCAGGACAGGCCCAGCAGCAGCAGTCTTCAAGATATCGCTAGAGGTTGGTTCATTTCCAGCAGCGGTTTGGAACAGAGAAGTTCTAAGTGAGCCATTTCAGCAACTAGAAATTGCAGCCATCTACTGGTAACTGCCAAAATGTCAGTCAGCCAGAGACTTTAGGACTTGGCATCTATTTATATTATCTCCCCAGACACATCCAGACTTACACAAGCAGTTGAAGAATGTGAGAGCTACAGTGTGACGGCTGGCCCTTCTGAAACTCTGTTATTGAAGCTATCCACTACTGTATTTGAAGTTCTCTACCACTGTATTTTTTACTTTTTCTTTTGTGTCCACACACTGACACAATTTTAACATTTAAGACATTTAACATGGTTTATAAAAATAAATAGGAATTTAATAATATACCCTTTTATATTTTCCCTGCTTTTCTTTTTTTTATTTTTCTTTTTGTTCTCTAGTATTAGGCTCAAGTAAAAGTATTAACTGATAAATCTCACCCTGTGGTTGTAGAAAAACAAATGTACTTGCTGTTTGAAAGAGCAGCTTAGTGATGGTGGTCTGCTTTCTTGAAACTGTACAGAGCATGCATTATAAAGCACTATTGAAGGTGCTTTTATGTCCAAATTACTGACTTCTACTGTAGAATTCAAATTTATTTACTTTCTATTAGACTTAGAAGATTCTCAAAGCCTGAAGGTGGAATAATCCTTATTGTTATGATCTCTGGTGCAATTCCTGTCTGGTTGCTGGGTCACATTGCTTATTAACCATGCTAGGAATGCAGAAAGATTCTCTCTGTTGCTTTGGGAATAACATGTTTTTGTGTTTTAACAAGGAGTAGACTGCTTTGGAGGGGCTCCTAGACAAGGGAAATCTCAAGGGGAGCATGAGAGACAGAAAATATTTGGACCAGGTACAGGATATGAAGGAGTTTTCCTTCCTTAAATCTTTTAATTGAATGACTGTTTTATCTCAAGATTAGTCATGGCTGTCTGGGTTATTTCACTTATTTGCAGGCAAGATCCGTACCTTCTCTTCCTTTCCACCAGTCCCTGGATGGCAATTTCTTCTGAAGTTATATGTATGTGCAGTTTAGATTTTTAAAGCCCCAGAATGTCTGGTATCTGGAATGATATCTTAGAGTTCAATACTGGTTTTTATTCTTGTCTTTATATCCTTTGATAAGAGGTTACAAATACCTGTTCTAGCAGGTAAGGAAAGGTGATGAAAAAAACCCAAACTTTTCAATGACAGTTGTATTGGCTCAGTGATAAATAAGTAAGTGTTACTGTGCCTTGCCAGTAAATGCTGACTGAAGTCACAGGGTACAGTAACAGCTTAGTACATTTGACACTGGTGGAAAGTTCTGTGTAGTTTAACTAACAAGGTAACTCTGTCAAATGAACAGTGGTAAGTGAGGTTCAAGACATGGACATGTGCCAACTTGAAGTTTTCTTTTCAACTAGGTGTACAGCAAGTTTTTGTGTCCAGCAAAAATTAGGGGACTTCAATGTCTGTAACACTGGCATGACATGAAGTAAGAGAAGGACATTGTGACATAATTAAGGCGCTTGCTGTGGTAAAGTGCCCTGTTAATTTTGTTTGTGTTAAGAACAGGATGAGTCCGTTCTCCTGGACAGAATATCAGTCACCCATATTTGTAACCAAACTTCCAAGTGGAAAAATATAGCTTAGTTTTTACATGAACAGCATCTCCCTTGCCTTCATTGACACAGGATCAGTATCTGCTTATAAATGAAGACAATGTACTTTTCCAGTTTAAAATTATTCCATTATCTTGTAAATGGCAATATTTCTTTGAAAAATGGTGGAGAATTTCCAGATTTATTCTTTTAATAGAAAGTATTCAAGATGAAATTAAAGAAAAAAAAAAGGCTCATACTTTCCTGTCTTAAATAGCTACACTTAAATTAGTGCTATGTATGTAGATACACATTTTTCTTGGAAATTCTCCTTTTCATTTGTAAATATGAAGTTCTTACTCTTGTCCTATTCAGAAGTATCCCATTGCTGACATTTTTCTGCTGAAAAATCATCCAGTTAATTGTTTACAATGATATGGCATATTGTAACCATCCCTCTTTTGTCCAAAGCAATAATTTTTTATGTCACACACCACTGCAATTTAGCGAATGCAGCAGAACCATGGGATCTTATAGGACTGCCTAATGGAAACAAAATCAAATATAATGAAATATTCAAAATATATGCTGCTTTATTTATACAAGTGCACTGATCAAGTAGACCAGTAGTTCCAAAACAGTATACAATCCATATTTCAGTCCAGAAACTTCATCAAATTCTATTTCAATTTCTGAGAAAAGAGATGGGTTTCCAGTACAGACTTAGTTTTGAAATCTGCCTATGATACAAAGTGAAGTGCAGTGCAGGCATGAAAAAAGGTGTCTAGAAACTAGAGAATCTTCTGCTTAGTTGTTCCCTGAACTGTCTGGTGATGAACATGGACACTGGTTTTAAAAACTTTTGAAGACTTGCTTCCTGAAGTGCTTACGGAATTTCTGACTGAATATTTGAGAAAAATATTATAGCAATCAAGCTTTCAGCCTAATTTCAAATTCATTGTAAATAAGTGAAAAAATAAAAATCTTGTCAGTAGATAGCCTGATGCAAAGCAAAGCTGACCTAGTTTATGATTCCCCAATTGCATTTCTCTTATCATCTGCTGCGTAATTGTAGGTTTGTAGAGGTTTCCTAGATGACTGCATGTGTTCCTTATGATTCCCTCACAAGACATCAATTCTCCTGGTTATAGATCTCATTAGTTGATTTTCCATGGACAATTTTCTTTGCATAAAGTATTTTCTTTTAATAGCAGTCATACCAACATGAATGTGTTGTCTTGCAACCTTGCAATTCAATTTTCCAGCAGAGGTACCGTGTTCTTGAACTGAGAAGGCTTTTACCACTGTTTAGCCAAAGGCAATAAAAACATGGAAGAGGAAATCATGAGGACCACATGTCCTGCATTGGGACTTCAATTACTTTCATTTTTCACTACCTTCTGCCATGAAGACAGAGTAGTCCATTTAGAGATGGCTCAGGGCTATCATGCCAAAGTTACTTGACTATGATAATGGTTAAAAAATCCTACTTAAAGTAAAATAAAAGATCCAAAAAAGCAGGAAAGATGGAGCATGTTGCAAATCTATTAAACAAAAAAAGCATTAAACAGAAAAGGAAAGAAAGTGAGAAAATATTCTTGCATAAGACCCGTGATGCAAAACCTGTGCAGTGAATGGGAGGACTTGCCATGACTGGTACTGAATCAAACCTACACACAGTGCACTTGGTGACAACTGCAAGTGTTGTTAGAGTCAATGTAAACATAGGCAGTTAACATCAGAGAACATTTCAATGTGAAATACTCAGTGAATCAAAGAAATTTTCTGATCATTTAGAACATTAAAGTGCTGACTGTCTTAGTTCAAAGCTTAACAGGCAATTAGTATACCTGTTCTTTGCATAGAAAATACCTATTCTTTGCTTAGGTATTTATCTTCAAGTAGAATATTTTAAATTTATGAACATATTGAAAACTTACATAGAGGTACCAATGTTATTCTCAGTTGTGAGAACTCTCAGGAAAGGCTTCCATTTGCTTTTCATGTCTGGATTTCTCTCCTTTATTTAATTTAACTTTTCTCAGATATAATTCTTTAGGCTGCTCTCTGCTTCATTTTGCGGCCTCTACACACTGTTCGTCTAGCACTCTACCTAATCCTAATCTGTCTGTGCAACATTAATCAATCAATCTCCTTTAAATAATTTGTCAGTCCTCTGGTGGTGCTTACTGTACTTTTTGAATTGAGAAATCAAATAGAAAGTCTCTGTTTAAATGAATGTGTGAGTACATGTACTGTAAGACCAGTAAGTCCTACACAATTAAGAGAATGCATGTCCATTTATTTAGCCGCATTTTTATATAATTATCAAAATTAAAAAAAAAGAACAAAACCCAAAGAACAGCAAAAAAACAAAGCATAAACCCCACTCCATTTTATTTTACTTTGCTTTACTTGATTTTATTTTACCTTCCGTGGTACAACAGCAGCTGAATCATATTTACACTGCACACAAAGGAAGTATATTTGTTAATGCTCTTGAAAAGTCTTCAGCAAAGTGTAACCTAATATCAACTCCAAAATAGTACAGCTTTAACTCAAAGTTTTCAAATAATACAGAAATTTTACAGCCATATTTTGTTGGACACATACATGTTAGCAGCAAGTAAATCTAAGAGGTTTACTGTGTTTAAATACCTTAAGTCTGTTTTAAAATAGGTTTAGGTTTACTTTATTTTGTTTTCATTTTTGAGAGATAAAATAGTGCCAAACACTGTTCTTTTTGCTTTTGATTAATAGTCTTATTGGAATGGTTTGTAAAAAGCAATAGTTTGGAGCTCTCAGCTGCCTTACAGAGAAGAGAAACATAGCAGAAGAAATAAAAGTTTCAAGTAAGATTCTAGTGAGTAAATTTTCTTCAGTTTTCTCAGAAAGCTAACAAGCAGAATCACCTTTCTTTGAAATTTAATGATTAAACCCATTGCAACCAACGAAATGAGATAAATGAAAAACGAAGCTTGAGTCTAGCTAAAGGCTGTCTCTGTAATGATCTCCTGAAACAGCCTCATGATGTCCACACACCCCCATGCCAAAATTATAAGGCCACCCACAACTCACACTTATGACAGCAAAAAGCCTCCTACATGTAACACATGTGGTGATGCAAAGTTGGAAGCCGAATCTATTTTAAAAGATTTTTTCAAGGATTACAGTTTGCATCTGTAAATGCCTGTTTGCATCTGCTGTAAATGTCTTTTCATTAGTCAACCACCTGCTAGATGAGAAGTGTTGCACTAGCAACGCAGTATCTGTGAATATGCATGCAAAGTTTGAGACCAGAAACTGGCATTGAGGAAGATGGAATTTGCTATATAGAAAAGTTGTTATTTTAACTTATATACAAATTGAAGTAATTCCATATGCAAGTGTTCCTTGATGGACATTTATTACTATTTTTTTTTTGCCTGTGTACAGAATGCAGATCTTCAAGCTGATGTTATTGGATTCATAAGGACTCTTCAGCACCATGGATCGCAGTGTTCTGCCAGATCATCAGCTGGCCCTGGCAGAACTAGAAGGACAATGGCTAAAGCAATTCCTTCACTGAGAAAAGACTGAACCTAAAACTGACAAGTATTCATTTTCATGCAGATACTTTCCAACAAAGAGGAGTGTCATCTATAACCGTCCATATATCAAATGCTAAGCCTTCATTGCTGATGGGCTGTAAGATATCCAATTGGGCATCAGAGTTTGTTAATATGAAATGAAGACCAGGGCAAAAGTTACATGAACTTTGAAAAACAGCTTATATTTTGGAATTAATTACTTCCCAGCAGCCAGCCAATAAGAGTGATTCAGAGATGTCAGGAACTTATAAATCCAAACTACTGAAAATACTTCAGTTTTATGAGTTTGTGTATGCATGAAAGTGAATTTGGCACATCACACTTCACTATTCCACCTATAATGGTTGGAATAAAGTGGTCTGATTCATATGCCACTGAAATCCCTCAATCTTGAAATGCCATGTTCATACTGTGGGTAGTAAAAGTAATGTAGAGAAATGTTTGAACTGGAGACAGATCTGTCTTCAGATTAGAATGCAAATACAGCTTGTGCAGGTCCTTTTTGAAGTACATTGGGAAAATACTTTGGGATAAAATAAAATTGACCCAAATAATGTAAATTTTAAGGTTTGCAGAAAAACTAACTGTTGAAATTCTCACCATGTGTCTATGTAAAGTAAAATAGTGAGGCTTGAAGATTAAATTTTATGTAGTGTCTACTACAGAACTGTAACATTAGTGCACATGTTAAAACTGTTTTGAATGAAAAACAGGAAGGGAAAACACTTCTCAAATTGTGATTGAAAGACAACAGCTCTCAGGGAACAGAGCTGTCTTCTTTCAATCACACAGTTTAAGAAGTCAGACTGACATCTTACTGTCCTGCTTCTGAACTTTGAATATCTTTGTTTTGATGCTCTATTCCAGTAAATTTTTGTGTTCCTCAATACTAGGTTCTGTTACTAATACCAAGTTCTTTCCCAGAGCTTCAGTACTCTAGGAACAATTATTCATTATTTCTGTGCTCTGATTTGTTGGAAATAACTTCTTGGATTTCTCATGCAGTTTTCAACTCACTTATAATACTCATACTTTTAAATACTATATCTTTCATACAAAGATCATTGCTGCTTCTTATCCATATACTTGTTTCAAAATTTTTACCTTTGCATATACATCTTTCTGAACTATTCAATAAAAAGAAATGTTAGAATATAGATTTAAAAATCACTTCATATATTCAGTCCCTCTTAGTGGTTTGAAATAGAACTTGATAACTCCTATCTCATAAAGAAATTAAATTAAAATGGGAGGAATTTATTCAATATACTCAGAATCATTTTACAGGCTGGAAAAATCTCAGTCTTACCTTGAGAATCTCTTCACTTACCAATCTGTCAGATTGAAAAATTAATCAAAAAATGCTGTGCAGTTATTCCTACAAGGCTATGAAGAATAGGGAACATTTTTTCTGTTATCTAAACAAGAAGGTGTGAGAGGGTTTTGCTGTTGTTGGAGTCCAAAACAAAACCTCTCAAAGTATCAACAAGATCTCCATCCCCAGCACAAAGGCTGATATCACAGCCCAGCACGTATGATGAGGCCATCAAGAGCGCAGAAGGAGAAAGTCTTACAAGGGCAAATGATGCCCCATTCATCTGCAGCTAAGTGCAGGTGACATCTACAGCAGCAAACCAGACAGTGTCAGGGAAATTTCCAGGTGCTGGTCTGCCTAGTGTTATACAGTTAGAACAACCCTAGGTTACCTTTATTCCTCCTTAACTAGCATGATCCCAAGAAATACCAGGTCTTAGCTCATCACAGACCAGACTCTACTTTCCACTTCTTATCTAGAGGCTCTGCTTTGAAGGGAGGTTGAGTAGTCCAGCAGAGAAATTCCTTCTCCTGCTGGCCTTGAGGGCAGAGATCATTCCTAGTATATTTAATGGTACAGACACAGCTATAGTCTCTCTTCCTGCCTAGTTTTAGGAGCAGTTAAGAAACTAGGGATTCCTTTAATCTCCTAAAAAAGAGGAGAATAATGATCCATGTGGCAGAAAAAAATAGCAAATACTTTTGATCTTTCATAATCACAGGAAGGACATTAAATTGAGTCATTAAAAATAAACTCTAATTCAAGAAACATCCTTTTTCTAGAAAGAAGAAACAAAGCAATGTTGATGAAACTGAATGGAACACCCTTAGAATTTCATAGGTTAGTTCTTCATGAAGTATGTGCCTATAGAGGCATTTGCTTGCAAATTATATGATTCTGCAGAAACAGAGATCCAGAAAGAGACAAAGAAAATGTATTTCATTTATCAGGAGTGTAAAGTTGTTTTTTTTTTTTTTCAATAAAAATGACAAAAAGGATACAATAAATATTTAAAAGAATGTATAAAAAGACAGAAAGTCCTCAAATGTGGTGATATGATTTCAAGATCTAAATGAGAATATTAGTAAAAGCTAGTAAGAATGGACCGAAAATCACAGAAGTGATTTTATCTGCAGTGAAGTATCTTCAGCAGAAGCTTATAAAATCAGTTTGACCTAGCAGCCTTCTCAGTTATAGAGAAGTTTGTGTTCCTCTGTATTGAATAAGCACAACTGATATATAAAATAAAATAAAATGTCTAAACTGATTAAACAGAAAGCACGCCTGATGAAATCAATTGACCAGGAAATCTAATTAATATATGTTTCCACCAGTAGTATTATTTAGTTAAATAAATGAATGATACTACAGAAGTCAAAACTGTCTCATGCTACATCAAAACATAATAGTACTACATCTCTTTTAATCTTATATATCCATAAGAGATTGGTGGCCATAATCCAGTTTAAGCAGTCTGAACAAGGGTCTGCAGATCTGTGATGATCCTTGGCTGTTGAAGACTGAATAGACATGTCTTTAATATAAATGGTTGTCTTTACGGGGATCAAATGCAGTAGTGCAAATGAGACAAATGTTGTTTGCTCTCTTTCAATACATTAATATCCTTTAACAAAAATAACAATTTGTGCTTCATCTGTACTAATGCAACTATAAAATTTAGTCAACTGCAATAAATACCATTATAGAAAACAAAAGTAAACTTGTCTTAAGATGACAGTACATCAAATGAACCAGATGTTTTCATACTAGAGCCATCATGAGTTTGGATCCTTTTGATGGATTGAAAGCTCTAGTAAAAAGGTTATTAAGAGCCAGAACAGACTTACTTTCCTAGTAGTTCAGGAAAATGAATCACATGTTTTCAGAAACTGGGGGTTGTGGTAGATACAACATTCAATTACTGACTTGCTGATTCCAGATCAATGGCCTTGAGGGAAAGCAAGGTTAATTAAACCTTAATTCACTCAAGATAAATTGACTTTTTTTTCTCACAGCAGCAATTGTCTAAGCAGAAATCTTACTAGTCGTGGTTAAAGTTGATACAAAAAATTAATCATCTTTATTCCTGTGTCATTATTTAATGAGGGTTTCTCTATGTTCCACTAATTTAAAATCCTATAGGTGTAGTAACAGTCATTATATTTTCTTACAATCATCATCTACAACATATTTAGAAAAATTTAAAGTTTTGTTTTAAAAACATTCTAAATTGTCTTAGAAATTAGTCTAGAAGTCCAGAGTTTGATATCACAAGAGCAACTACTCCTACAACTGTTTGTTAATGAACATCACTTTTGTCAGATACAAAGTTGTGTCACCACAGGTAGACGCAAAAAGAACTCTGAAGTCACCTTTGAGACCGTACACTAGTGAAAGAAGTTTCTGTGAACTTCAGTATTTGTGTTCAGTAAAATATTACCTCCTTCACTTTTTAAAAACTGGAACCACTCCAAAATTTTATATTTTTGGATATATTGGATAATTTGGTTGGATATTTCAAGCACACCATTGTACTTATCAATTGCTGAAAAAGCAAACAGAAAAAAAAAGTGGTTTACATCACCACCATTTGAATAGTTATGTCAAGAATATTCCTTTGCTTTAGAAAAAAATACTTTCTGCAGAACCTGTAAAGTTTCATGGATACAATTTAAATTAATACATCAGTTTATCTTCTTTTCCTACCTTGGCAATGGTATCTGAAAATTGTGGGTGAAAAATTCTAGGAGCGTGATTAAGCTCCAATTTAATTCTTCATCATGCAAACTGATTTGCAAATCAGGTCCCTTTTTCTTTATAGTCTGAGAAAAGAAAAGGTGTCTCAATTTCACTAACATTTTGTATTTTATATTACTACAGTAGTCCAAATATTTTTATTGTTCCTCTTCTAACCAATGATGTCATAAATATTACACAGAGTACTAAAATTTCACACAGGATACATGAATCTTTAAGGACTGAATTTCATTTAGTGGTCTTAATTGCAGCATCTGTTCCTTTGCTGTAATGACATCAAAATTCATTACAGCATAGCATCATTACAATGCAAAAGAACATAATAGCATCATTGTCATATAAAAGCCTTATAGCAGGCTAGATTTCCAACAAAGATGTGAAAGGAAAAATGATTGTTTTTTGAAGAATACCAATTTGATAGTAGTAATCTTTTTTTCTCCCTTTTAATAAGCCTTTAACTGTAATATTGTTTTCATGTGTAGAAATAAGTGTTTTGTTTTTTGTTTGCTTGTTTGTTTTGTTTTGTTTTAATTCTAAAACTCTTCTTGCCAAAATGTTCTTTAGCAAGTGGAAGTATCTGAGAATCTTTTATTTACTTGATTTGAATTTAGGATCCTCTTAAATAATTTGGTGTTCTGAATTTCTCAAACCATGTCCTGTTATTTTTCGTAACAGTCTGCACCATGATTTGCACACACATTAAATGTCAATCTTCATTAGCCTGTGCAAAAATTATTAGTTTCTGAACCAAGACTTTAATATAATTGAGGAACAAGAAAAATCACATCTTGAACCCAGAGTCTAGAATTATCAGGAAAGTTAGATTCCAAATAAGCAACTCTCCTACTTCCCTTCCTCCACCCCTTTTGGTAAGGAAGGGACACTAAACAAGATGAGTTGAAATCAAGATATACTGAAAGCAAAATAACAGCAGCAGTATAATAGCAAATTAATAGCAAAGGTATACTAAAGAGAAGGTGTTTTACCCACAAAAGGGTATTCACCACTGGGAATGTTGCTGTGCCCATGCCATTGGTATTCAGGAAACAAAGCCTATTTGCCAAGGAGAGGTCCCACAGGTCAAAGTTATGCCCCACTCCACCCTGAAGACAATGGGAAGCAGGGACACCCGAATCATGAAAGCTGATTCATCCAAATAGGGATCATGCAGCTTTTGGTTGAGCTCAGTTCTCTGCAGTTGCCTGTGCTGCTGCCTCCAACTCTGCTGTCCTCTGTGTGTGTGTGAAAAACATCTCTGCTGGAGTGCTGACCCCACACTGACTGACCCTACTGGCTCTGCCCTGCTTTGGAGCTGTCTGCTTCAGTACCACAAGGCCATATTCACACTCCGGAGAAAAATGGGATGGAGGGGAGCCAGTGGGCAGCAGAAGGGACCAAGTTCTCTGTGGTTTTAAGGGGACTGTCCACTGCACTCCAGTGAGCAAGAGATGGTGGCCAATTTCCAGTGGCAGTGCCCAGCTTTTCCTGCTAAAATCGCATCCCCAGCAATGAAGAGAGTGGTATGGAAAAAACAGTGCTAAGAACTCCAAACCCTTTCTCTGTAACCAGGACCAACTGTGGCTTTCAGTTCTCTGTGGCAGGGTGGACAACAGTGGGACACAAGAAATATACTGTAGGCAACATTGCCTGTCAGCCTGGAGCACAGAAGCACTGTAAGATTCCTGAGAGCTATATCAGAGTATGCTAACTGTATGTTGTCAGTGAGTCACATGCTAGAGATCACTGTGTGGTAAGCCCATTTCTCTCTCTCTTTGGATTTTTCATAGAGGTGTACAGAGAGAAATGTGCTTACCACATCACTGCTCTGAAATCAACAGGTAAAGAAAACCTTATTTGTTTTGGTTGCTTTTTTATCTTTCCAAGATTGCTCCTTGTTTAGAAAAACTTGAGAAAAATATATGAATATTGTTGAAATTTTAGCTATTACACGTCTATTGGATGCTTCCTCGTCATGGTCTGGAGATGTTTACTGAAATGGTTTTGAGACCAAACCTTCAAATTTTTTTTGACAGAGCCACTTCCTTAGTCATTATACTTTCCCTTAATTGGAGTCAATAGAAAATTGAATCATGAAAATTACTACACTAAACAAGCAGCATCAACTTGACAGAACTTCTGCCACAATTCAAAATTATCACCACATGTCAGCATATGTGAATAAAAGGGGGTTGAAGTGATTACTAACAGAAAGTAATCCTGTGCTTTTCCCCTAGATGAATTATACTCCAGAAAGTACCTCCTTCATTAAAATCAGTAGTCATCCTAAATTTCCACAGGATTTCATCCTCTTTCCTGAAAACAAAGGAGAAAATTTATTACTAGATTGTTTTCTACTGAATGCCTTATATTTGTTCTGAATCTAACAAGTGTTTCATTTATTTAACTTTTGCTGAAGCAGAGAATACTGGACTGTTAAGATGGAAGAGCTCCAAGGTTGACAGAGTGCTCCTGGCAGGTGGTAATAGCCTGTTGTCATATGGAAGATATTTTACAACTATTCAGCCCTAGTCCAAATTGTTGATCTAAAATTAGGCATGAAAGTCACAGAAAAACTTAATGTGCATGTAGATAAGATGCATACCATAAAAAAACCAACAAACAACAAAAACCCAAAACTCCAAGAAAACAAAATACCATACAAAACCCAAACAAACCAAAACCAAATTAAACCAAATAAAAACAGCCCAAAATAACCACCTCCTCAAAAATTACACAGAAAAAAAAAAAATGAAGGAGCCTCATTTTCCCCTCCCTCTGTTTTCCTTAATATGAAGTCAAGATCTCACGTACCATTCCTTATAGGTAGTTTTTAATTGGGTTAAATCCCATCCACTAGGAGGCTTTAAAAGTGCCAGTTTTAGTGAAAAATTAAAACATACAAGGCTGAAAACTGGGTGGAAGCACTCCTTTGGAGGCCAACATTGTTTCAAACCCGGGAAGTGTACATGACAACATCTCTGAGGCCAGTAACAGAATTCTAACCTGGATTTGAGTAATTAATGCAATTCCTCTGGGCCACACATAGAAGGAGAAAGTTTGTGAATCTAAACTGGATGAACCAATCTGCGTTGCAAACTGAGTCTATAAAAAAGTAATTTGCTTTCTGTCTCTCTGTGAACCAGCTGATTTAGTGTCTGACATGCATCTGGTTGAGGCACAAGCAAATGTGTCAAGTACAGCTGGAGGTGTTGCCAGGTAGAGCTGGAGGAGAATGTGACTGTAGAAAACATAACTTAGGATGGTTTATACAGGAATTTCTTTTTAATGCTCTTGTATATAAAATGGGATAGTGTCTGCTTATTGAGATTGCTGTAAGAATTAGTTCAACATATATCCTAGTGATTCCCTTTGAGACCTCAAGATGGAAAGCAACATATCTGGAAAGCATTCTTTCCAATTTTATTTTATTTTATTTAAGTTGTTACTTTCTCTTTATAATAAAACCCTGAGATTCTCAAATCACATCTATAGCAATCTGGTTTAGGAAAAATAACAGAAAACAACTCACTACTAAACAAAGGAGAATAAATCCCATTCTGAAGGAAACTGCATTGAAATTATCATTGAACTTTATCCTTTGATTGCAGCAGCTCTGTAAGGTCCAGCATGCAGAACAGTTTGAATTTCCCTGTGGCTCATTGGTGCCTTTTAAAAGTTTTTTTTTTTTTTTTTTCCTAGGCTCTGTCTTCAATGAAAACCTCATGGGTGAACAGCAGTTAGCATGGGACCTAAATACCACAAGCCCACAGGGGCAAATGACTCACAGCTATAGTAAAAAGGTACTTAGAGAAAGAATAACAGGTGCTTGGTAAACAATGCCAATAATGTGTATTACAGCCACACTATCTGACTGAACTTTTTCTTTATTTGTTTTGTTTTCATTCTGTGATGTAGAAAAAGATTAAGGGAGAGACTGCAAGCTTCAGTCATTTAACATGTTATGTTAAATAAATAAATAAGTTTTATGAGCCTAAGATATTCCTGAGAGTCCAGAATGTCTATTATAGCCTGCATTTTTTTAGCATCCAGTGTTTTAATGTTTCCATTATTTTATGTCCAGCTTCAGTTATTTTTGAGCAGTGGAAACCTTTCAAATTATCTCTAGATGAGTAATGTCAACCCAAGGAATTACTAATTCTAAGTCATATGAAAAATATGAAAGTTGTTTATGCTATTAAGTGTCCCATAATGATTTCTTTCAGGGATGCTGACAATGGAGTACTGCTTATAGCCAAGTCAACCACTCGCAGTGTAAAGATTTAAACTGATTAGCTCATAAAACTGGAAAGGTATTGCTGGCATGAAGTCTATCCATCACTCCACATTCAAAGATATTCAGGGAAAATTAAATTGTTATAAAGTCTTACAGTTGTAAATGTCCAATCTGCAAAAATTCTTCACAAGGAACTGGTCTTTTCTTGAACAGTGTTAATTTGCTTTCAAAGATTTAAATCTTCCTTTATATCAGAGTATTTGATCTTTGATACTTGAAGAAGTTTTGCCTTCTTATATTCAAGATGATGAACATGAGACACATGATGCTTAACTTTTACATTTTCTATTTCCAAATAACAAGTCCTGAGGAGGATTTGCCTATGAAGCTTGTGTTTTTCTCAGAATAATTATTTTTCTTATATAGAAATTACATATACTCTTAAAGAAAAAAGTTCAAGATTAAAACTTGCACAGTACAAAATTCATATAGCACTGATTAATATTTCAATTAATATGAATAATTTCCAGATCATTCTCACAACATCTCATCTAGATACACTCCCATGAGCCTCCATAGAGATGGTTTAAAAAAACACAACTTCAGCTAGCTGGAAATGAAATGGCAATAGGATATAACAAATCGTGCAACAATACCCTCTTCTTAGAGTTATAATGAAAATGAAGTTTAGCCATTACTCTCTATTAAAGTACGTGAAATAAATAACCAAGGTTTTATAATGAAGACATCTTAGCAAGAAAATTCTGTTTGGAAAGCAGTATCTAAAAAGGAAGACAACAAAAGTTCCTTTCCAGCATTATACAATTAGGTGAAATGGACTGAACTGCAATGTGAGAAAAAAGTTGCTTTGTAATGTTTATATGTACATACTTGACATTTATTAGTAAAAAATTTCTAGTACGTCTCTTCCTTATAGAAGATTATATTTGTTATGGAGACACTGGGAATTAATACTACAAGCATGACTGTTACAGTAATACTAATGATACTATGTAATGGCCAAATCAGATAAATGAAGATTGTTATGAAAAAATATATTTAAAAATTCATGGGGAAAAAAATAGCACAGTTGTATACAACAAAAAATTTGCTGGTTATTTGCCCTGTTTTGAAATATCTATGCATGAACTTAATGGAACAGTTTTATTTCAATTTAAAATATTATAGTTTAGAATTCATAAATCATATTTGAAAATCACATGGAATTGGGGGCTATGTAGGTATTAAGGCAAAGGCTGTGATTTTTTGTCTATCACAGGATGAGCAATAACATCAGAAATCTTGTTGGACTGTGTTAAAACACAACACCCAACACACACACACATTTTTTTTTTTTAATATCTGCAAATAAATCTGATAATGAAGGAAGAAGAGAGAGCTACAATCTAAATATTGTTTCTATATTTTTTAGTGGTGGTCATTTTACACTAGACTTGGATAGTGCTTGAAAACAGCATTCCAATACTCCAAAGTGTGGTAATCAGTGCAATTCACTTATCTAGAAGCTTTATGTTACCTAAAGCCACAGTGAAAGTAGAGAAATATGTGTAAGGAACCCAGATATCCTGCAAAAGTAATTTCAGACTCAGACTGCTGTTTGTGTAATGGGGATTATTACAGCTCTGCTTGATCTTGACTCAACTTGATATACTCTAACCATAAGAAAGCAGAGATTTAATGGGCAAAGAAAGAAGAATAAAAACAACCAATTAATTAAAAAAAAACCTGTTTTTAATACAAGTGCTAAAAACCATAGTGCCATTGAAACTTCAGAAGTGAAAAGGCTTTAACTAATTACTTTGAGTGGGTGAGATGAAGACTGGGGAAAAGATTACAAGAATGCATTTTGCATTCAGGTAAAATTGCTGATGTTTATGTGCTTAATGGTGCTTTAAATTTTCTCTGTCAATTTTTCTTACTAAAAGTGCAACCAATTGTGTCTACGTAAAAATGAAGTAAAACTTGAACTTTTAAGGTTGCTCATGCATGTTTTTGCATTTAAGCATTAGACTATAGAGAATTAATATGGTAATAGCTGAGATTTGGAAATTGGAAAGTGTATGCTTTGGCACCAAATAGAATAGACTTTGTAGAAAGATGAATGAAAACATGGAGGAAATCAGGAGGCATGAGAACTGGCCTGTGAGTGCAGAAAGCCTTCTGCTCTACTGGCTGCCTTCAGAGATTATGGGGTGCTTTAAGAGTTCCATAAGAGACAGGTAACTAAAACCAAATCTATTTGGATTCAAATTACCTCTGGAATGTGCTTTGTTGTAAGAAATCAGGGATTTACAAGCTAAAGCTGTACATTTTACAGAAAACAAAATTATAGGCTTGGTTCTTGTGCTTTTTGACAGGGGATATTGAAGATCTAAGGAAAAAATGCAGTAAATTTATTAAAATGCTGGGGTTTTTTTTACTATTTCCTTTTCCACTGGAAAAACATTTACTACTTCTGGCATGGAGTATGATTGCTTTTGCATTAAACTGTCACAGTCTTGCTTTTCATGTATGCCAAACCTGTAAAGGCAAGGTGCATTTGCTGAAAATATTCATAAATTATGCTAAAATTTTCTCCAAAAGTGTTCATTTCTGCAGGCCTTCACTATTGAAAATCACTTTTTTAAAACAGATGATATCTTTACTTCTTTTGAAGGTTGTTTCCAAACAAATATGTTTTAAAGCAGACCTACTACTCCAAGTGAATAGGTAAAATAGATCTATAATTATATCAGTAAATACATAACACAATGGAAATGTCATGTTTCTTGTTGATTTAAATCTTTTGTCTTTTGCAGAATCACAGAATGATCTGGGTTGGAAGGGACAAAAAAGATTATCCAGTTCAAACCCCCCTGACATGGGCAGGGACACCTTTCACTAGATCAGGCTGCCCAGAGACACATCCAACCTGGCCTTGAACACTTCCATTGATGGAGCATCCACAGCTTCTCCAAGCAACCTGTTCCAGTGCCTAATTAACATCAAACTAAATATTTTTTTCCTGATAACTAACCTAAAAATAACCTCTTTCAGTTTGAAGCCATTTGCCCCTGTCCTGTCATTACATGGTCTTACAAATAGTCTCTTTCCATTTTTCTTTTAGGCTGCCTTCAGTTACTGGAAGGTCACAATTAGGTCTACCTGAAGCCCTCTCTTCTTCAGGCTGTACAAAGCAATTCTCTCTGCCTTTCCTCATAGGAGAGGTGCTCCATCCCTGTAATTATCTTGGTGACCTCCTCTGGACCTGCTTCAACAGGTCAATGTCCTTCCTGTGCTCAGGATCCCAGAACTGGATGCAACTAGGAAATTGCACTATGTAAATATTCTGTTCTGACCTTTGACAGTACAGCAAGGGCATTTCTGTGCTCTTATCTCTTAAGCACTTTTTAAATGAGCATTAAGACTTTATGGGCCCAATCCCATATGGATGTGCTTGCACACAGGTTTCAGTGTATGCAGGATTGTTATTCAACTACTGGCTGCAATTCCATCTGTGAGGTAAGGAGCAAACAAGAGACAAAGTCAAATTGGTTTTCTGTCCTCGTTTCTTCCCTCAAATCTTTCAGGAAATGCACTACAGGACAGATCCATCCCTGGAGTACTTGGAAAACGGCACATGGACATTGATCACTTGCAAAGTTTCGAGTGGACTGTTTTCCAGCAAGTACTCAACAATTCCAGAGTTATGAGGTCAATTATGTCCACAGGCATTCACTCTTCAAATCTGTAAAAACTTAAGCATTGTGAGACAATTCTGACTCTGGGGAGAAGTACCTTGTAGCTGTGGAATGCCACCTTCCATATAATTTTTACATTAGATTTCAAACTGAGAGAGGTGACAGTGGCTCTGTTTGCTTAAGTTGGTCTAAACACATCTGTTGAAACACTTTTGAATTCTCAGGTGATTCTAAGTTCTAATGCACAATATGATTTATTGCTACATTGCCTGTCTTCCTCAAAGGAATCTGCTCCAAAATGACAAGTTGCAGAAGACCTCTGCTTTCATTTAATCTGAATGGTATTTGAGAAGTTCCAGATGGCTCCAGAAAGCAAGAGTGGCTCCTCCCCCAATGCCAGGAATCAAGACTGCACCTAATCTTAGCTAACCTTTTTGAGAAATCCCTGTCTTTCCTCAAGAAACATGCTTTCACTATGCAGACTATGCATATTTAAGAAGTATATGACTTTGAAGAAGTCTTTGGCCTTCAATGGAATCTGTTCACTTTCTCTCTCTTCTTCTTCAGTCTTCCTAGACTTCTCATGTGAATTGGCTACAGAATTTATGCCTTGTCAACAGACTTTCTAGGTGACATGATATAATTTGCCTACATGTAATAACAAACAAAAGTTTATATACCTGACAACAATAAAGCATAAAGCAATGGAGGTTTTTACTGAGTGCTTTCATTGATGTCAGTTACCTCTACTGACACCACATCCAACCGCTTAGAAGGTCATCTGAAATGAATAGTCCTCTGCAACTAATAAATGGATATTTGTTTAGTAAATACTTACAGCAAACAGGTTTCTGCAGATTATGAACCATGAAAAATATAGACTACTTTGATGGCTTTGTACATTCTGTGTTTGCGACGTCTAGACAGTGCTATTATGCGTGCTGCTTGATAACTAACAAGAAGATAAGCTGTAAATGATCTCACTGAAATCATCATAGCCATCATGATAATGCCATTTACCTAATGGTTAAACAAGAAATAGCAAACTTGCACTGCTGCTGAATCCATGAGTCCATTTGCTTCAGAATGCTTTTGGTTTTTTATGCAGACTGTGGAAGATCCACTATCAAAATTAGTCACAATTTGCTGCTTTGACTGGGTGTTCTTATGATGAGTTCTACCTTCTTCCCACAACTTTAGGTCTCAGGACTCCTTTATAATAATTTCCTTAGACAAGATCATATGTTATGAAGAAATAGGGAGTGTCACTTAATGTCAAAGAAAATTGTTCAAGAAAATGTTGGAGAGTGAAACCAAGGCTTGTTATGTTAGCTGAAACTATGTCTGAATTAGAGCTTTTCATACATGACTAACTTATTAAAACGGAGCTGCAGGTAGAATCTGCAATCTTTATATACATAAGAGACTATTGCTGTTACTCATGTGGTAACATTCAAATTAGAGTGTCATCAACCATCAATATTGTCACTAATTTCTCACTAGTTGGTTGTACAAAACAAAGCAAAACAACTAAATTTAAAAAAAGGTGAATTATATCCATTATATACTTCTTTTTTAGCTATCATTTTCTTCTACATGATGACAGAGGTAATAAAAATGGACTAAGTTTTTTAAAAAATAAGCTAATTTAAAACTTTTGTTTACTTGGCTCTTAATCTAACATAATACTCTAAGAATCCATGTAAGTCTACAAAAAATGTTTAGTGGCTTAAGGGAATAGTGCTTGAGTATGAGTTTTTCTAAAGCTATTAGTTCAAATTTGTCATAGGTTCATAACAAGTTCTAACTCTTTCCCAGGTGTTTTAGGTCCTTGTATGGCCTGTAGAAAATAAGACTAGGCCTACAATAATTCCTGCTTCAATATTTGGATATATGTTTAGTGACTTGGGTTGCACAAAGACAGAGGGACTGTGGTATGATTTATCATGGCTTTCAGCCACATCAGGTCGGTATTTATCAGGAATGAGCTTAATGCCAATTGTGAATACTTGGTATGGCACCCTGAATATACCCATGTGCCCCAATGACCCTGCGCAGCCCTACCTGGGCTCTCTGTCCATGGCTCAGGAGCACTATTACAACCCAGCCTAGGATACCCAGGCAAGGTCTGGACCACACGATAGGCAGGTCAGCATCCAGCATCATCCCTGCCTTCTCCTGACTTGTTCGATAACCCTGCATGACCTGGGATCCCCTTGCCTTTGCCTGCTTGTTGTGGGCCCTTGGTGGAGCCTTTTGGTATCACTCATCATCTTGACACTGCTTCTCTGTTCAGGTTCTGTGAAAAAGTGCACTGTGAGGGTGAGGCCATTGTCCTGCTTAAATTAGGAACAGCTCATTTCAACCTTCAGCTTCTCACCCTTTGTGGAGAAGCCCTGTTCTGACTCTTCCCTGACATGAGGCACCTGCCACATATCAGATGTTAAAAAACAGATTGTTTTTTCCAACTGTCTGACATCTGCTTGCCATGGCTAAAAAAGATCTGAACATGTGTGGAACACTACCGGTTAGAGGGATCTGTATTCCATTTACTCTAGGATGCTCTACCTGGAGTTCTGGTGTGTGAGAGGAATAACCTTGAGCACACCAATGATTTGTTACCTCAGTGCATACCACATAACTATCGACACCAGGTAATCTTCACCCAAAGACAACATTAGTAATTCACTAACACAGGCAGACTTGTGAGGTCCTACCATCAGGCCAGTCCAAAATCATAACTGTGATCACTATTAGAAAACATAGCAGATAAGACAATGACAAAGAAGCATAGAATGATGTGTGATCTAGTTAATTGACACAGGAGATATTAAAAACTTAGTAATGTAAAATATGTGGCTTTAGATATGAGCAGATGGAGAAGTGTGATGTGCTGAGGTCCACCTTCCTTTACTTAAATGAGGCTATACTCTGTGAGCCATGATGGGACACTCAATGATTTTACTTTCCCATGAACATGCTCTATGAAGGATAAAAAAAGGCATATTTTGCACAGTGTCAAAACCTGCTCATTCAAACTACAATTTTATGAATGCAAATGCTGTCAATAAAGTATCTTATATTCTTACAAAATTAATATCACATTGTCCTCCTCACTTGACTCTTCGCAGCCCCATGCAAATTCTAAGAGGCTTCAGTTGTGATGGAAAAGCTTGAGTTTTTACAGAGTCTTCCACTCTGATGTGAGCATTCCTACACACATTGACTTCATCATAACAGGCATCATAACAATCACAACACGGTACGAAGCTTAACAAAAAGCCCTTGAGATGAAGCAACAGACTTGTATGAATACTTCAGGAAATATGCACACAGCCACCTGATTACCTATCTATGAGTTCACTTCATGTGATTTCGAAAGTACATGTTTTCACCCACCTGCAACAATTTTCTAAGGTGAAGTGCATTTAATAGCTTTCTGTTTAACAAAGATCACATGCTAGCCAACATACTATCACAATTATCAGACCAAATCAATGTGTATTTGACCTTCCAAAGTCTATCCTTTAAGTTGTTATAAAGAGCAATAAAAGATGTGAAGCTGGAGCAGTGTGAGATAGTCTGTTCACACTGTGCTCCTTTTTACAGCACCTTCACCTGCTGTTGCATGATTTTCATCAGAGAGGTGATAAGGCTACCATGCAGGAAAAAAACTGAACTGTTTAGTCACTTAATAAAAGCCTTTAAAATCCTAGGACAAAGCAGTCTAGCAATGCAGAAAAAAATTGAAAAAACCCCAACACCTAGTACAAAAGAAGGGAAAGCACAAAGCAAGTCCCCTGATCTGCCTTGCCAGGCATTTAAGTAAGATATAGAAAATTTATTTAAAATCTAATATTGAAGGAAATTGCTGTTTTTACTGTGACATTTACAGGTATTTTCAATATTATAGGCGAAGTTATGAAAGCAATCTTTGGAGAAAGAGAATTTTGATATGAAAGAAAAGCACTCATTCTTTTTAATTCATCAACCTTTTTAATACCTTTTTTGTTGTTGTTGCTGTATCTAGACCTTCCTTTCAGGTATGCCTGAATTATATATCCTTTCTCCTCACCCTCCTTGCCTTCACAATAAATCATAACTTATACTGTAAGGTCTTAACCTCATTGAATCACAGGATGGCTGAAGCTGAAAGGGATTTCTGGGAGTCATCAGGTTTAACCTCTCTATGCAAGTAGAGCTACTTAGACTCTGTTTCCCAGGATCATTTCCAGATGGCTTTTGAATAATATCCCTAAGAACTGAGACTGCACAACATCCCAATCTGTATAGGTGCCCAGTTGCGCCCTTATTAAAAAGGTGTTTTCTGACATTCATCTGTGGTGCATTCATCGACAAAAAAAAAAAAAAAAAAAAAACAACAAAAAACAGCAGGCAATTGTTTAGAGACAGCCAACACGACTTCAGGACAAATCATGCCTGTGAATCTAGTGGCATTCTATGATGATGTGACTGTATCAGTGGACAAGGGAAGTTATGGATGTCATTTACCTGGACTTCTGTAAGGCCTTTGAAATTATCCTCTAAAACATTCTTGCTGTTCAATTGAAGAGATAGGACTTTGATGGATAAAGATTTGGCTGTAAGATTGTATCAAATGTTACGCTTGATGGCTGAATATCCAAAGGGGAAAGCAGAAACCTGTGGTGTCCCTCAGAGGTCTGTACTGGGACAAATACTATTTAATATCTTAATCAATAACAGTGGGACTAAGTGCACCTCCAGCAAGTTTGCATGTGACACCAAGCTGCATGGTTCAGTCAATTCAATTGAGGGACATCAATACAGTCTGTGGAATGAGTGGATTAAGAGCAGTCCTCTACAGAAGAACTTGGAGCTACTCATGAATGACAAACTGGACACGAGTCAGCAATGTGGTCTTGCAGTCCAGAAATTCAATCATAACGTAAGCTGCATAACACAAAGTGTTGCTAGCAGTATGAAGAAAGTTATTTTTCCCCTCTACACTGCTCTCGTGACACCCCACCTTTGGTCTTGCATTCAGCAAGATATGGGTCTGTTAAAGTGGGTCCAAAGGACAACCATGGAAATAGAGTATTGGAATACCTCTGCTATAAAGAAAGTCTGAGAGAATTGGGGTTGTTCAGACAGGAGAAGAAAAGGTCTTATTGGTACCTTACTGGTACCTCGCAACACTTAGAGGAGGCTTATAAGAAAGATGGAAAACCCCTTTTTTTCCAGGACCTGTGCAAGGGGAAATTGTTTGAAAGTGAAAGAGAATAGATTTAGATTGAGCATAAGGAAAGTTTTACAAGGGTGATGAGACAGGGTGCCCAGAGAACATGTTCATGCTCTGTCATTGGAAGTGCTCAGAGGCTGAATGGACATGATTTTGGGCACCCTGATATAGTGCAAGAGGTCCTTCCCAGTGGTGGGGTAGTTGAAAGAGATGATCTTGGAAGGTCTTTTCCAGCACAAACCATTCTATGATTCTATGACCCTGTGTTAAAAACAGTTGCACCCAGTATCTATTCCTGGAATACACTGCTGTTTGAGATTTCCAACTTCCTACCACCAATCACTATCTTTTGGGCCCTGCTGTAAGGTTTTCAGTCAATCTCACTGTCTAGTAATACTTAAATGCATTGTTTATGAGAACCTTACGAACACAATCTCAAAGACCCTACTGAAGTCCAGTCAGATAACATCCACTCTTCTCCCTTTATCTACCAGGCCAGTCATTTAATGAGAAGTAAAGTTTGTCAAGCATATCTCCCCTTGGTTGAATCAATTTTTACTACTTCTAATGATACTTTTTTCCCTTCATGTGCATGTAAATGGTTTGCAGGATTTGTTTCTCCGCCACCTTCCCAAGGATTGAGGTTATTTGCTTTCTTCCAGTCTATGTCATGTCTTCCAGTCACCATGGATCAAATGATTGATCAAATATTATCAAGAGTGGCTTTGTAATGTTATCTGGCAACTTCCTCCAAGCTTGTGGATGCATCTTGTTAGGGCCCATGGATCTATGTATGTGCTTAAGAATTTCTTAAGGTCCCCAACCTCATCCTTTTCCACCAAGGGTACATCCACCTTGCTCCATATTTTCTCCTTGGTCTCTGGGATATGGGATTTCTGTCGTCTGGTATCTTCTGGCATTCCAAATAAAGACACAGGTCTCCAGAATTTCCTTTCTATGAGAATAATTGTGAGGGTGAGAAGAAGGTTGAAATCTTCCAGGTCTGACTCTTACACCAAGATTGAAGTCTGCATTAAAGAGGAACACATGAAATGGAAGATATTCCTGGGTCCCCTAAAATTCAGGTATAAGCTAAACTAGCATATAATTATAGTGATGCTACCCACTTTCTGTTAATTGTTTTCTAATTATATATCTTCCCCTTTGAATCATTTTGCACAAGTTATTTCACTGGAAAAAAGACAACAAGTTGATGGGTCACAGGAGAACTAAGATAAGTCTTTATTAACATAATTTTTTTACCAATACTCATCCCTCTAAACTCTTACAAATTCTCTCTAGTGTTCCTCTGTATTTCCTGCTGTGTTCAGGAATCCAAGTAGCTGTTTCTCAATTGTCAGATCCTTCTGTGACCCAGATTCTTACAAGGAAAAAAAAAAAAAACAAAAAAAAAAAAAAAACAAGGAAACCCACCTCTGAAGAATGGATGGCTTAATCTATATTCTTAATATACTCTTGACAAGATAAGGACACAGATAATTCATTCTCACCCTTACTTTTATGACAATTTTTATGAGATAGTACAAAAACATGATAGCACTTAATCTCCCATAAACAGCTGGCATGAAGATAGCATGATGAGTTTAGGCTGGTAAGATGCAAAGAATGCATTACTTTCTTTGAGACAGAACTCATTTCCTTTTGCTATTTTAAATAATACTGTAAAAAGAATTGAACAGGAAGAAGGAAATGTTTATGTCAAAAGGAGAAAAAGACAAAAAAGTCAAAAAATGTTCCTTTGCTATGTATCAAACATAAGGCTTCACACTTTTTTTTGTCAGGTTATTACTGGCTCTTAAAGGATAAATTTTTAATGATGCCCAAGGGTCACACACTGGAAGTCAGATATCAATTCTGTTTTTTGCAGTTTCAGTTTACATGTAGACAGTTTATCTGTTTCAGCTGAGGTAAATTTGTTTTCTTTCTTCATGTTTTTATCTTTCTTGTTTTTGTCCTGTTTTCTCTTTTTTGATGGATTTTGAGAAGGAAAGATGTTCAGTTGTTTAAAATTTCATAAGTACTACTAAGAATGTTTAACTTTCTTATAAACAAGTTCAGTTGTGCTGACTGTTATACGTTACTCATGATAATGTGATTTTCATTCTGTTATGATAGGTTTGCCTTGTTTTAACTGCTATTGCTATTCTATCCTCTACATTATTGGATAAACTCAAATTATATCAGAAAATTGCCCCTTTTTTAAAAAATCACATTTAGGTAAAGAAGAAGAGTAAATATAAATGTCTCCATCTTAAAAAGAAAGGTTTGACCCTGAATTTAAATATTTCATTATTGACTTATTTGCTATAATTAATATTATCACTTAAAATTGTTTCATTAGAAATACTTCAAATAGATTTACAATTCTAGCATGCATGTGAAAAGAAAGTGCACTGAAAAAATGACCTAGAGATACACTATTAAGAATTGATATTAGACCAAAAAAAGTTTCATGAGGTGACTGCCACTTGAATTAAATATCTTTTTAATAGTGTTTATTTTTATTCTGATTGTGCTGCTTAGGTGGAACAGGTGAAAAGATCTAGTTGTACTTTTAAGTCAGGAGTAGTTGGTACAGCTTTAAATTTGGCATTTATCACTTTTACTGTGTGTGAGATTTCTGTCATGTCTCAAATTTGGAATAAAATGTAGATATTAAAAAAAATCTTGGCTCTTACTAGTAAATAATAGGATTTAAGATGCCCCATGTAGATGGGACTGTCTTATGGATGAATATTTGCAGCTGTAAGGGACCAAAAATTATCATCTAGTGCAACTGACTGACAATTTCAGGCTTGGCCAAAAGCTAAAGCCCTTTGTTAAGTGCTTTATGGGGGTATCAATGAGTCTGTTCAATCACCATCTTGTTAAGGAAATATATCTTGTTAAGGAAATATATCTTCATATCTAGTTAAATCTTGTTCTTGTTAAATGTCATGACTTCTTGTGCTTTAAGAGTCAAGAGCACCTCCAAGTCTAGTGTCATCTGTAAGTACATTGTGGCTGGATCAAAATTAGAACTGGAATATACATGTAACTCCTAAATAATCCAGAATAAATTCAGATTTGCTCATAAACCCATATCAAAAAAGATGACAGGAAATTATATTTATCATACATTTAAAATACTCATCTTACTTGACTGTCATCCATTCAGGAAACTTCTGGTAAGTTCTGATACATTATGAAAATATTTTAAAAATCCCTCCACTGTGAATGTCAAGTGGCAGATGTAAATTACTGCAGTGAATCTACTGTGTCAATCCCAGACAAAGAAATTGTACCATCTTTATTTGTCAGTAAAATCATATAATATTCCTTACTGTCTGCCGATCAACATCTGAGCTCAGTTAGGCTTTCAGCCTATTTTGTCTCTACAGCATCAAAACCATTCTTAGCAAATTCACTGACTGCGGTCCTGTCCTGAAATCTAACATCTGACTGCAGCTGATGTTTCAGTGAAAGATACTGATTTTTCACTACAGCTGAAGGATACATCTTTTCCCCATCTATCAGGATTTATTTGGGAATTAATGACCTCCTACTCACTACACACACAAAAGCACACATATAGATACATATATGAAAATAAATAGAGTATCTTTAGATAGCATGACTTTTTGTTTTAGGTATATATTGTAAACTATTTGCTTCTTGAGAATTTAATTGCCTTTAATATGATTGGATCATATATTGATTCATACCTGGTTTTCATGGACACAGATAAATATTTTTCTTACCACCTTCCTGATTATGACTGGAGCAATCTATATCCTTACAATCAAAAGCATATCTGAAGGTCTGAAATAAGTATCAGAGAAAGCAGCTTTATGGTAAATGTCTCTCTGTTAATCATTACACAGTGGTTCCTGCTTCCAGTGTCCCTTCAACTCCAGAAAGTAATACACTTTAGAAAGTTCAGAGGACACAGGCGAGATGCAATTGCTTCTCCTAGAGGAATAGAGTGATGTGTGGCGGTTCTGGGAGCTGAGAAAAATGAGAAACAAGAACGGTGGCATCCACTGTGTGGATTTTATAACAGCAGTGTCCACACAAGCGACTGTAAGAAGCTAAAATGATGCCATCCACATGGAGACAGCAAGGGTCCTGAGGATGATCTTCAACATAAGTCCTGAAAAGACTTCTGTGAAAAATGTTGCTTTGTTGTTTGTCATCCAGTAAGTGAAGATATTAAAATATTAGATGTGGAAGTCCATTGGCTATGAAACCAAATGATAATGATTTATATTTTCACCACTTCATCACAGAATTATAGAGTTGTTTGGATTGAAAGGAACCATTTGAGATAATCAAGTCTAATCTTTCTGCCATGGATGGGGAGATCTTTCCCTAAATCAGGATGCCCAAAACCATGTCTAATCTGCTCTTGAATAGTACCAGCCATGGGGCATTCACAATTTCTCTGGACAATCTGTTCCTGTGTTTTACCATCCTCATCATAAATCATTTCCTCCTTATGCTCAATCTAAATATAGACTTTTTCAGTTTAAAACCATTTCTTCTTGTCTTGTTCTTTCAAGTCTTGGAAAAAAGTCCTTCTTCATCTTTCTTGTAAGTCCTTTTCAAGTGTTTCTTTCTCACTCATATTTTCTATTTATCTCCTTTTATGTCTTCCTTCTTTCCTATAGATGGCTATGTCTGTACACTGTGCGGTATCTGTACACTACTCTCACAAAGTATAACTAGAAACCTTTTCACGGAAATTGAAGATATTTTTACACATTTTCAGTCTGAATAAAAAGGGTTTGAATATTACAGGTTCCAAAGTGGGAGTCTTTTCATTAGCAAGACTATTTTTCAGAAGAAGACAAAAAACTCTCCAAATATGCATGCACATTCTTATGTACATATTCATACACAGTACAGTACATGTGAAAAATATAGATGATAGATATCATGACAGAATACTAGAACAAAACTTTCTACAGTTTTTTCCTTATATGAAGGAAGGAATCAAACTTTGAGAGTTTATTCTGTCCCCTCTAACTACGTAGGAGAAAGCTAAGAATTTTTTGGTTTATATTTAAAAAGCATTGCATATAACTTGTACCCTTATAATGCATTTTTCTCTTACAATAGAAAGAACTGAAAAAAAAAATTAATAATCTCACCTTGACTGGCTCTGATCAACCAGATGGGGCAGAAGTCTGACCATATCTAATATTCAATCTCAGACATCTTGACAGTTAGACACAGTTTAGAAATAGGGGTACATAGTGTCTTTGAACCAGACTGATCAAATTTCTTAAAAAGATTTTCTCAGTGAAGACTACATTGAAATGTTATATTTCCTATCACTGTTTCAGAAGCAAGTCTGACTTCCCTTCTAATAAGGCTTGACAGCACCATGAAAGAAGCAGGGGCCAGCTAAATTATTGGTAAAACCCTGCCTTTTGTGAATGCTGAGAAAATCCCTGAGAAGTTAGCTGGGTTATACAGTTATTGCAGAAGAAATTAGTTTGACTTGTTTAGCCAAAAATATTAGAAGAATAAAGAATGAGAAATCAAAAATTTAATGAACTTGTTACACATGAACTCCTAAATAATATTTAGGAGGGGTTTTTTTAGATAATAGATGACCATTCTTTCAGTAAAAAGTAACTGAAAACATCCTGTTTCATTTCAGTATTATTTATTAATATTTAGCAATTGCTAAGCCTTAATTTGTATGTTTGCAGCATAATAAGTTTTGTAGCACATTTTGAAACCTAGATAAAGAGGAATTCTGAAATCAAATTACACCATACCTACCTCTAAGTCTGAAAAACTCTACTTGGATGGTCAAGCCATGTGGTTAGACATTAGTTAATACCTGAGAGGTAGTAACTGAGAAATCACTAAGACTGTTCTGGTTCTTAAAGTCTGGGGGATGTTTACATATTCCACTGAATCACAGTATATTTGTCAAAGCATGCATTTCTGAATCCTAACTGTAAAGATTTTAATTTCACAGGAGCATACTCACACACAAATATATATTTTAAGGCAAGATTCTCCCAATTTCATAGCGAAGGATGAGGAAAAACCATTAGCAGAGACCAAAAGAGTAAATCTAAGACAATACATCTCTCCAAGTAGCTATTAAGACATATCTTAGCTGCATGCACATCAGGAGAGAAAACCATCTTACAGTATAATCAAATTACAGGGCCACACAGTTGCTTCTATCAGGACCAAAAATTACAGCCTACAATCTGGATATTTTCCATTCAATGCATGTACCTCTATTTCAGGGAATTTCCCAATTGTTTTAATAGGATGACTACCAAGAGATTAGCCTTTATCATTTAAAATGTTAATATGCTAGAAAAATGGCCAAAAAATTATGCAGACTTAAGTGTGTGTCTCCAGCATTATCTCACATTAGAGGGTTAATTACTTTCTTGTTCTTATTATAGAACTACATTCTGTTGCTAAGGAAACCAATGATTTCTCCAAGTCTACAAGTACTTGAATCATATTTTGGTTTCTTTGTTTTCAGGGATGTTTTCTGGGAGGTTTTGCTGATTTTGCTTCTGTTGTTTTTCATGTATGTTAAACCAGAAATGGAGAAATAACATCAAGGATTATAAATGGAAAATACAAGCTGACCTAGGAACCGCCAGATTTGTGGTGGAGAGGCATAACTGTGCTGTCTGTGGGGAAAAGAGCTGTAGTCTCTGTCTTTAATTGTTTCCTGACAGAAAATGAAATTAGAAACAGTGAGCCTGCATTGACTGAGCCCTGAAACAGGTTCTGACTAACCATCAGTCAGCTCAAGCTACTCTGCCCACTGACCACAGCCAACTACCTTTCATATTACATTCTTATTCAAATACAATAAAAGTATATATATAATGATGGAAAACATTCAAGTTAGCTCCAGCAGATCTGGAACCAGGGGACCTGAATATAGAGAATTGTTCTGCTACACCCACTCTTGTAACATGCAAATTATCTGAAACTCAGAAGCAGTTTATAACAATGTGCTCTATTGCATGCAACTAAATAATCTCAAGGGAATGCATGGTAGGCCACTACACAGAAAGATCTGAGGATCCAGTTGAGGAACTGTTTTAATATCAAGATTAAAATTAAAAGAAGGGACTGGTGTAAAGAAAGGAAACTGTGGAATCCTTCTGAAGAACACTGTATTGAACATTGATCCTGGAAAACAAAATTTAGGTGAATATAATATTTTACATTATTTAGAGACAATTTCAGTTCTTTGATATCTTTTATATTGTAGTGCTTAAAGCATTATGTTACCCACTTTTCCACAAGGCAAAGAATATTATCCGTCGTTGCTATACATAATAAAATGTGATCACTGTAAGTTTGCTATAATTTTGCCTGGCAAATTGTAACTAGTATTTAGCAGTAAAATTGGAAACTGAAGGAGTTCAGAATCTCTCCACAAGTGGTTCTAAATAAAGTATGCTTATTTCTGTCTCTTACAAGGAATGTTATGAATACGCTTTGCCACAGGAACATATATAGCGTCATAAAGGGAGAAGCAGAATAAATAAATAAAACAAACAAACAAAAAAACATCCTTACATTTCTTCTTTGGAAGGATTCATAGAATAAGGATTAGATTGGCACATATAGTTATTTTACTGTATTTTAAGACTCTAAACCTATCAAAAAAGCGCGTCTGTTTGTCAGTACAACCCTTTATGTGAATAAGGGCCTGAAGTGATGACATTTTTACAGGCTTACAAGTATGTGCTAGCTCAAGGGCAAACCCATTCCAAGACCTCTAGTTAACTAATCCTCTGCCTATTTCTCCTATTGACACCTGCTTCTGCAGCAGTCTCAGCTCAGGGCTTCTTACTGGACTCCAACTTAAAGACAGTCAGAGCAAAAAGTGCTCTCTGAAGAACTCACCCTAAGCATCTTAACTGGTACATCGTGAGACAAGTAAATATTCAAATATAGCATGGATGTGTTGAGATCTGTTTGTTGTTCTAAATTAATACAGTTGTCAGACCATTGATTAGCTAGATTATAGGATATTTTGGCTGAAATGGAACAATCCAAATGGCTCCTACAGAAAGAAATCTGGAGATGTAGGTCAATGACAATTTGAATATGAGTCAGCCATGGGCCCTGGCAGCCCAAGGGCCCTGGGAGACATCAAGAAAATTATCACCAGTTGGTCAAGGGAGGTGACTGTCCTGCTCTACTCTGTGCTGATGCGGCATCATTTTGATTAGTGTGTGCAGTTTAGGCATTACAATACAAGAAGGATATAAAGTTATTAGAGTGTGTACAGAGTAGGGTGATAAAGATGGTGAAAGGCCTTGAGGGCAATACTTGCAAGGTATAGCTGAGGTCCCTTGGCTTGTTCAGCTTAGAGAGGAGATGGCTGAAGGTAAAGCTCATATCAGCCTACAGCTTTCTCACAGGCAGATGTGGAGGGGAAGGTGCTGATCTCCTCTCTCTGGTGACCAGTGGCAGACTTTGAGCAGGAATTAAGCTGCACTGGGGAAAGTTCAGACTGGATATTAGGAAAAGCTTCTTCACTGAGAGGGTGTTGGGCACTAGAACAGTTTCTTCAGAGAAGTAGATATGACATTAAGCTTGTCAGAGTTCAGGGAGCATCTGAATGATGTTGTTGATCATATAGTCCTTTTTTAGGTAGTTCTGTGAGAGGCAGGGAATTGGACTTGATGATTCTTATGGGTACTTTCCAACTTGAGATAGTCTAAGATGCTAAATAATTTCACTTTGTGGAATAGTTAAACATTTTCTGGGAAAATAAGAGAGATGATAAAAGTAAGACATTAAGTATACTTATCAATTGCAGCTGAAACTGTTTTTTGAAGCTTGCATTCATGGATGTTGCTGGAAGCCAAATTATTTTAGAGGTGGGATTTTTCCAGCAATGTGTGGGTACTACTTAGGGTTTTGCTCAATAAATAGGCTTTTATGAAATCTGTTTTTAATCATGTAAGATTCATAGTTTGTAAGATTTGTCAGAACTATATTCAGAGTTGTTATTTGTAATGGAAGGCTTAGCTTTTTGGAAAATTCTTTTCAGAGCTGTTGAAGAGCTTGTCCAGATCTCTTTGGGAAGAAATTCCCTCTGGTCTGCTCCATAGCTACTGTTTATGGTGCTAGTGATAAAGATTCCACCTACTCATAATGTTTTCTAAGTATAATATATGTTATAAGGGATATATTTCTTTTTTCCCATGGTCTTCTTGAGTTTTATCAAACTTCCCTTTATATTTCAGTAGTTTATTAGGCCTATTAGTAATGAACTACATATCAAATGATGTCTCGCATCATTAGTCCTTTTAATGCATTACAATATTCTTCAGATCATACATAACAAACACCTGAAATGTGCTTTCTTAGTATATTCTAATCAAGCTTAGGATAATGTATAATTACAGAATCCTTAGAAGTGAAGTGCAAAGGCAAATAAGAAAAGCATGCCTATAAAAATAAATCATAAGGACTTTCCATTTAAATATCTGGAAGTGGATGTTACAATTCACACGACATAGAAATTACTCAGATATTCAGGACAGGAAACAATATAAGTGTTTAATACAGATTATGTAATCAAAAGTCAGATTTACTGCTGCACTTCAGTTACTTGGTATGGCTCCAGTGACACAAAGCAGTCACAAACTGAGCTTTAGAAGCCGTTTCAATGACATTTATAGCTGAATTACAGTATGCTCCCAATCTTCATTTTAGCTGCAAAAATTCTTGAGCAACTAATTTTGACATGGCAGTCCCCATTAAGTAATTAATATGAATCAGCAGCTACAATGCAATATGTAATTGCACATGCCTACATTCTCATAATTAATGGTTAAATAACTGCAGTTCCTCAGCTACCATGATAAAAACTGTGCTGAATATGATAATTTTTGTGGTTAGAATAAATGGAACTGTTATTGCATCTTAAATACTTCTTTTGTTTTTGCTTTTTCTTTTTTATGTCAAAGACAGTGAGATTTGTGGATGAGTATTAACTTGGCAAACAAAACCTGTCAGGTCATCTCTGGAATGTTTTGTTTTTATGATGTATTTTAATACTGAAATAATGACCTGTAGTGACTACAGATCTGTTCTAAATATCTTCCTTTACTGGAAACCAAAGCAAACCAAAAACTCTAGTGGGCTGAGTTGATTCCAGTGTCAAGAATGGTAGCAGATAACAAGCTGAGGAAACAGCTAAATAATACACACATTCCTGCCTTTATGTCTTCCAGGACAGAGAAATATGGGTTTTAATCTTCCACAGGAAAAAAAAAAAAAAAAAAAAAAAAAAAAAGAAAGCCTGAAACAACACTGATGCCTTGTGAAGGCTGACCTAGAACAGAGGCTAGACGGAGTTAAAGAATAAAGTAGGTATTTATTAAAAGGCCTTAGTGGATACACCTTGGGCAGTACAAGAGCCTGGCCAGGGATACACCCAAGATGAACCTGAAATGGTCACAAAATGTACAGACCTCATAGTCATGAGGTCTCTCAGTTTTATAAGTTCTGGTCCATTAGCATATTGGAGTTAAATGTCCAATTATAGCTTTAGGTTATGAAGTCCCACCCTTGTTTTTCTCTCTTTAGTCCACATTGTTTATGGTCTTGGGCCTGAAATTTGGGTGGCTGTCCTTATTCCCAAGATAGGAAAGGAATTGTTTTGTCTAGCTACTCTGTGAAGAGAGCTTACCATCTCTTAATATGCAGCTCAGAACTACACACTAAAGCAGTACAGAATCTGGAAAATATAAAAGCTAAAACATACGGCATCAACATCATTCTGTTTACTGCCAAAGGAAAATATTCATTAAAGCAATATGAAAGTCTTCTAATTCCAAATTTGCAAAGTGTGTGAGACTTAAATCTGACATACTGTTTTAACTCTAACATTAATTAATTTTTCTCCATTTGTTACATGGGCTAAATGAAGCATTTAACCCAGCCATTAATTTCATTGGTCTTTTCTGTTCAGCAAATGAACAGTCTTAATTTTATTAAAACTTATATTTTAGTGGCTTGACCATAACCGTATAGAAGAATTGCTCTTGCTGTTTTACAAAAATATTGAAAGAAGAGTGTTCCTTAACCTGCACCCAACCTACTAATCCAGTCAATAATTCAGACTGGCCAATAGACAAAGCAATTGCCTGCAGCTATTGCAGTCATGATTCAACAGGACAAACAAGATCCTTACTTCAAATAACTGCTCTTGCTGTTTCTAGTAGGTCTGTAACATATGGAATGCATTTTGAAAATTTAATAAACCATCATCCTTCATGTGTAGCTTGACACCTTCTGAATTATAGACTCAGAGTCTTGAGGCTTTAAAAAGGAAAGGCAGGATCTGCAAGAAAATAAGATCAATGTAGACAATGCATGTATTCATTCAACTATACATAAAGTTTTTGCAGCAGATTACCTCTGCATTCTAAAGTAAATAATACTTTTCAACCTGTACAGACTTCTGTTCGCTTCGGTCATTTGAATAAGCAAACAAAACACCCAAAATCCCAATTGTAGAAAAGCAACAGCAACACACAGTATTAAGATTCTTGCAAATAAGGAAGGAGACCCAGTCCACATAAGCTGGAATCAAAGACTTTTCATAGGATCTTCTTGGTTACTTTTTTCTTACTAGGGTATCTTAGGTGGAAGAAATCCAGATCTGGGTGTTTAAACATAAGAAGTAGCTCCCATTGGCAGTCCCAGAGACCCATCTGAGGAGTCACAAGATTTCTGGCAGGATGAACTAAATCGCTCCGAATCACATGAATCAAGCACTGTTGTTATTCTTCCAGAATTTTTCTTTCTTCTAGACCTCATCCCAGAATTAAGCATCTAAGTTACACACTCGTGCTTCTAAAACATTTAAATGGCTTTATTTCATGCATCATCTCCAGATAAAATCTTGTTTCAAGGCTCACTTTCAATCATGGGGAATTTCCTTTCACCTTGTGATTTTTACATGAATGGGTGAAATTTTTATCTCATTGGAGGTGTCTAGGTTTTTCTGATTTCATAGCAGGAAGTATGACACTCAAGTACTTGGATTAGTTTACCTAGAAGCTTTAAGGTCTTGAAATTTGTGTTTTACTCAAAGAAAGTAGAAATATATAAGCAATGTGCACAGTCAGGGTATCAGAAAAAAAAAAAAAAAAAAAAGGGAGGTGATTGAGTATTACTGATGAACTTTTACAAAAATGAGGATTAGGTTTATCTTCTGCTTGTGACAGGAGTGTCATCATTCCAGGTTACATGTACATTCAGTGAGGAGAAGCTGACAACTTTCAAAGCTGTTTTGTCCACTAAAGATAGGCTTAAAAGGCTGACCTTTCCCTTTAGGTGATGCAAAGCTGACAGGTCTTCTAACACTGGTATATGAGTTTGTTGCCTAAACTGTTTAGGATATGAATTCTGGGTTCTTCCCAGCATTAGACTGTTTAAAATATCCTTCATAAAAAATAAAGATTCTCTTTGTCCAGTGGCTTTTTCTACATACTTACTCCTATTTTTGGAATTTTGAGCATTCTGAAGACACGGCTCAAAACTCTGAGGAACTCAACAGGACCAAAATTTTATATTTTATTTTAAAACATGAAGGCATATGCTGAAAGTCGTAACATATCATGCCAATATTTTTTTCATTGTGATTATGTGATACAGCTTTTTAGATTGAATGCTTAAGTTGAATTTGCATAGAAAGAATAAAATTCCCAAAATACTCATGTAGATTTGTCCCAACGAGAAAATTCCACCTTTCGAGTTTCTACATTCCTGAGCCATAAAAAACAGCTGCTGGTTAATTCTGTCCTTCTGGCATGACTCAGTAATAGAGTACTGATGTGCTTGAGATATTAAAAGTCTGAACAATAGTTCTATAAGTTCTCCTATTGAAATAGCCTGGAAAAGGCTTGAAAATCCTTATGTCTTATTGTACCTCCTTTATATTATTCTGAAGAAATAGGCTGGGAAAAAAAATATATAAACTGGACTTTTTTTTTTTTCTGCCCATTACAGAGTTTCACAATACTCAAGAAGTCTTGGGACATACTATGTACATCATTATTTTGATTCATAACTGCTATGTCATGACATAACATCCCATAAAGTGTGCTTTCTGTGAGAATTATACAGAAAAATTAAATGCTCATGGGAAAACAGCTATTAAATTTATCTAGATGGAAGATGAAACAACAAAATGTTTAGAAAGGCAACTACAGATATTTTCATTTTTCATATTTTTACTTCATAGTTCTTTGTAGAACTTAGAGCAAGAAATAACCCTTGGTTAAATTCATTAAGAAATTAAATATAGTACAAAAATATTTACTTTTTACTATCTAGAGAACTGTTTCAGAATAGATCCTGTATTGTATAAGGAGGAATACTGAAAATTAAAAGCACTTTTCACAGGTGTGTATGAATTTTTCCACCTTTAGAGGGATTACTATTCCAATCATTATTTAGAATTGCACAAAACAAGGGAAAAAAATATTTTGCCCTTTTAGGTTAGTTCATTCAAAGGCAAATGGTTTCATCTTCTTTCCCTAAAAAGATACATAAAATAAAGTCATCTTACTCATCAGGCTCTTTGTCAAATCTGGCTGTTAACCATTAAAAGTCTGCTGCAGTAACCTGAGTGCTATCAGAAAAATTATTTCACACAGAGTAGGAAAATACATTGGTATTTTGTTTTCAATATTAGTTATTTTATGAATTTAGATTATGTAAAAGAAAGAAGAAAAAAGAACCACTTATTTTAGTGTCAAGTATAGAAAGAATAAAAATATTATCCCTTGCTTTTGGGAGGAGAGGAAAAAATTTATGCAACTGCAGACAACCAATTTTAGCAGTGAAAAACATGTTTCTCACAGGCTGAGAGCTGCTATAAAATTAAAACACAGTTTTCAAATGGATTCTAAGTTTAACCTAAAAGTTTCACCTATCCTCACTCCATGAGTGGCTATATTTTTAATTCCTTCAGATACTGATTCCCTCTTTCCTTCATTGTTTGGAATTACAATAAATATGAAAATGTGAGTCTTGGGCAAAAGTAACAGCTGAATGTTTCTGGAATATTAGTGACATTTGTACAGAATTCACTGAATATAAGATGAGCTCAAGCTGTCATGCTCTGCAGTATGTTTAATATCCACAAGACTCTCAATGTTGTTTGATTTTATTGCAGTTAATAATCGGGGAATTTTTTTTTTAATATTGCTGAGATTTTGGGTTGTTTTTTGATTTTAAATGTGGGAAGATTTTTGTTTGCTTTGTAGGTTTTCTTTTTTTAAATTTTTGTTCTGATGTTGAAAAAAAGAAAAAAAGCTTAATACTACTCAGCTGAAAGTGCACTAGGTGGCAATTGTCAGAAATAAAAAATGCCATAAAAGTCTAACCTTTTTTACAAGTATATTAGTCACTTTTCTCTGGTAATAGATACTAAATTCCTGAATATCTCCAGTTGGTGCTTATATCTGATCCTCTTTTTAATAAAAAAATTATTACAAAATTTTTTTAATTACTCATTATCTCTGAATGCCCTTACTAGTAAAAGGAGTTTTATCATGAAAGAGGAAGAAACTAATGTCTCAGAAGTTAAGCACTACCCCAGCACTCCTAGCCAGGCCTGATAAACCCAATAAATATTACCAATAAATACAGACTCTTCCCTCCTACTCAGCTCAATTGCAGCACAGTCTGGAGGTTTTAGAGCTCATTCTAGGCCATAGTGTCATAACAAAGACACCCATAGGGTTTTTAACTTGGCAGAATAACTAACTGAGTGGAGGAAAAGGTTGTTGAACATCATTTTCTTTTGAACCTTCAAGCTACCAGCCAGCCTGGTGGATGGTTTTTAGACTCTCTTCATCAGCAGTTGCTGAAAATAGCAGTGGGACTAAGAGACCTACTGATTGATCTCCATGTAGCGTTCCACTCTCCTGCTTTTTTCTACCTTTTTGATTGAATAAAAATGCAACCACACAGGACCATAAGTCACTAAAAATATTTTCATTCCAATAGTGCAATTATGATATAGTTTCAGAGTTATAGATGAATCTCTGCTGTAATATCTTCTAAGTATCTACATATTCCAAATAATCTGATTCCATATCATAACTGGACGGATCTCTCATTAAGTGTAAGATTTCCCAAGATATTTTATGAAGCATTACTCTCTCAGTTTTGATGTCAAGGGCATATAAAGACTTTTGCAAAACAGTTTGTAACCATGCAATTAACCTTAAAGAAATGTTATGGGACAAAGCATAGCTTTTCACTAGTAGGTGATTACAACTAATGCAGGCTCATTACAAATGTGTTTAGGCAAGTGAACAGTATGAAAACAAAAAATGAAGAGACCCTCATTAAGTGAATACTGATCATGCTTGGAAAGGATAGTTCTTATAGTAAAAAGTACACTTTTTAGCAATCTAGATGAAACCCTTTTAAAACACTCTTTATGTACACTGTGTTGTTGACGTTTGTTCTGACAACTGTCTAAGCTTTTACATTAGTTAATATATTTGTACCTTTACCTCAGTGGTAATTACAATAAACTAATTATGTTCACTAAGTAACCATTATTTATATTCTGCTCAAGATTTTTATTGTTTTAATAGATGCTTAACATTAAGAAAAGAAGAAAATTAAGTAAGATTTTGGCTAAATACAAAGAATCAAAAGAAGCTGATCACTATTGTATAAATCTGTGTATTAGAAACTACAATACTGTACCCCATTTTAAAAACAAGGAAACTCAATAGTCTTGCAGAGCTGCTTCAGATTTATTAAAGTTATAGCAGACAATTGAGCTTAAAAGTTCTTAACACCTTTCAACATCATTCTGCTTTTATTTGGGTGTCCAGATAAAGATTAAGGAATTCAACTTCAGTCATCATGCTGTGACAATTTTCACTTCTGTCCTTTTGCTCTCTCCTGTTATGCCTAATGCCAGAAAAAACCTAGAGGAAACATAACAATTTAATAAAGTATAGAAAAAAAGAAAATGCTCAGAATTCCAGCTGGGTTTTCCACTTTGCTGGTAATTATCAAAAGTGCCTACCCACAACTGGAAATTAGAAAAGAAACTGCTGTTATTGTCACTTACCTGCTCTCTATGCTGCTTTTCTTATCCACAGTAACCCCATAAACAAGTTATCCAAAACCAACAAGCTGTGAGGTTCAGCTACTGTACACTCATTTCAAAAGCACTTTTGAACGCAACATTTCCCTCTCAGATATTAACTTTTCTGCCTCTACATAACATGCCAAAGGAAAGATGGTTCTCCATAGAAGTGCAGAAACCAAAAATAAAATTTAAAAAGGGACAAATGAAATTATGAAGTATCGCTGCAAAGGTGTAAAGAGCTCTGGCTAATTGAACATTACATGTGTTATGGTTAACATATCAGAATTTATTATTGTGCCATGTGTCAGAAGTTTGTACGGAGTTCATCATTGTCATATGCCAGCTCGTTGGCAGTTATGACCTGGAAAGACAGACAGGGAAAAACAGTGGATGAATTTGCTGTCCAACTCTGGCAATGCAGATAAAATCTGTCTTCCTCCTTTGTCTTGAATGTGGAGAAAGTGGTCCAGGAAGCTAAGCGGAAAAGATTCTACTCTCCACTTATATGGAGCAGTGACTCAGTAAGTGATCCTCTGAGCAAGAGAGAGAATATAGTGAATACACACCCCAGCCCATCCTGTGGTTTTACCTGTGGGGCTACAGAGAGGACATGAGGTAGTGGGATGGAAAATCTTCCTTGACCCTGGAGAAAAAGGCATGTGACATACAAGGGAAAACAACCGCAAAAGTGAGTTCTTCCGGGAAAACAACTACAAAAGTGAGCACTTCCAGGAAAACTACTGCTCCAGTCTCCAATGGACAGTTTCCCAGATAGAATAAAAGGGCTTGTATTTATCCTGATCAAAGGAGTTTTGAGTTTTATTTATGAGAAATGAGTAGCAAATACTATGACCAGAACTAGAAGAGCCCTGCCTGCAGCCAGGAGGTTTGCTCTGAATTGAAGCCTCAAGCAGCCCAAGGTCAAAAGTAATGGGGAAGGCCAGTACCTGGAATCACTGCACTACCTTCACTGGGTGCTTTGCATGGGCCTTAGGCACTTCTCTTAAAAGCCTGGTGGTGCATCAGAGTAAAAGACATAAAAGATCAGAAAATATTCCTGTCTGACCGCAAAAGGTAGCTGTCCAGCCAGTCACCATAGACTCCCTTTCAGGTCAGCGGAGAGAGATAAGCACATTGAAGAAGCAGTTCAGATCACATGTAAGATAAAAGTAGCTTCTCTCTACCTATTTCTGTTGACTAGAGTCAGAAGTCAAGCTGACCAGGCTCCTAATTTAGGTATTAAGTATATAGCTGACTAGGATAAATTTGATCTCCATGCTTGTATTATAGTCTGTTTGATCTGGCAAGTAGAAGGATCATTGCTGCAATAAGATAATAAAATTATGTTCTTCTCACTTTTCCTTCTTTTTTTTTATAATTTATTTTTATAATAAATACTATTTCCTTTTGTGGATTTCACAAAGGTATCCATTGTATTGGATTAATGTGAAACAAAAACATCCACTCTTGCTTAAAACAACACAAGGAGAGAAAACTTGAAGTTTCCACTGTACTCAGTCTTTACTGTGAATTCTGTTTAAACAGTACTATGACCTTGAACCTAGTTTTAGTTTCAACAAAACTAGTTCCTACTGATTTTTTGAATGATGCAAAGGACTTATTTTTTCAAAAGGTCTTTCAAGAGGAGCATAAAGGAAAAAGCAGGATGTTAGATGACTGGCCACTTGATCATCTATTTAATTCCAGTGTCATTACATAAAGAAACTAGACAATGTTATAAAGCTACATACACAGCTTATATACAAATAAATAGTCTTATAAATGCAAATATCTTCTGACATTCAGTATTAGAGGGGATATCTAATGCTCTGTAAAGTAACCTAAAACCATCATTTTAAGTAGCTGAATCTTTTTGGTTAGACTAAGATAAAATTATATTATAAATAATGATCAATAAATTAAAGGTGAATTATAGGTGTGAGGCCTTTTAGGAAAGCATGAAAAACAGTAATTTTTTTCTAATATATACTGAATCTTTTTGCAGGCAAAACTTGAACTTTTTGGAGGGTGAAATAACTCGATGGGTGACAGAAGGAAATGCAGTTCTGCAAACATAATGCATCTACATCTTAGCAAAGCATTTGCTTGAGAGTCTTGTGAAATATTACTCTGAAAAATCGAATTTCCTTGGATATGAACTGTATGATATAGCATGAAAAGTAGCTCAATAGCCATAAACAGTAGTTAATGATGAACGACAACTTATCAGATAGGGAGAGATGTCTAGGGCCATACAAGTGTAGAATATTTCAGCCTCCTTCTTTATCTGACATCTTCATTAATAATTTAAAATAAGTTCAGATATCATATTAATGAAACTCACAGATGATGCTAAATTGAGATGTGATGCAAACGGAAAGAATGACAAAGAATGAAATAGCAGGGCACTAAGCATGAATTCACATAGATAGTAAGTATGTCCCACTTCTCTGATTTCACAAATCTCAAGTGGATTTTTTTTATACCGTATGTTCTACACAAGTTTCTTGAAACTTATTTCCCTGCTTCCAAATTGGACCTAAAAAACTTTTAATTGTCATCAGAGATAATAAGCTATCTATAATAATCAATAAGAAATACAATTAAATTTTTTGCATAACCAGAAACAAATGTATAAGATGATAGATATCTGTACAGGTGTCTATATCAAGAACTTTTTACATACTACTTGTTGAGCATTTAAATATGTTTAAATATGAAACACAACAAAGAAATCTTTGATGTCACATAATAATACATTTTGCATGAAACATATTCTGCCTAACTACATCTAACAGTACAAAACAGTATGTCTAACAGTACAAAAATGCTGGAATTATAGGGAAGAAAAGGCCAACTCATTCACTCCTGTTCTTTGCACATAAGAAGATGAGAAAGAATTTTTTTTTTTTTTTTTTTTTTTTTTTTTTTTTTTTTTTTTTGCTGGAACAATTAAGGGTTACTCTTTGATAATATACTCCCTCATATTCAGTTTTGGGTTTTTTTTCTTTTGTTTTTGCTGACTTTTCATCTCTTAGTGACATAGAGTAACATACGCATATTTCTTATCTGTATAGATGTGCCTTTGCACCTATGTTGAGCTATTGCCTTCAGTCAAGTTCACTGAGGAAGCAAAATCACTTTTCTTTTTTGCTTCTTTCTTCTTTTTCCATGAGGATCATATTGCAGGATCAGGTATTGTGATCTTACAATACAAGCTCAGTGTTGCTGTTGAAATCAAATGCTATTCTTAACTAACAGAACACAAGTACTGAAGATTGCACAAAGAACACCAAATTCCAACAGAACTATTATCCCCTGGCAATGTTTAGATTTATTGATTTTCTCTAAATGTAGATTAGGGGGTTGATAGCTCACTAAGTTTGTTTTGCTGTTTGTTTAATGTATTCTCATACCTTACTCAATAAAAAAAAATATGTTACACACTTTCTGCCTCTACTCCACTCTTGAAAACTTTCAGCTTATAGAAAATTAGAACTGTATGTTAGTACATGGAACTCTTTACAATGTCAATAAGTCATTTTGGTTTTAGAATAAAAGGAACAAAACAACATTAATCTAAGATATCCTACTTGTATTATTCCATTAGTTGTGTTTGATTTGTATCTTGTGAACTTCAAGGATTCTGAAGTGTGAAAAATTACTAAAATGGAAAGAAGAGGTCAAGGATTTTGGGAAGGAAATTAAGTCAGCGGCAAAAATTTTCTTTTTGTTTCATATGGTACAGTGCAAACCAGTTCATTGTGTACTTCCTTTTGAATAGGGGACGGCTAGTTAAATCTTTTATATATTCAGTGAAATGAATAAAATAAGGAACTTAATTTAATGCCTTAAGATTTTAGCTTTTGTATTTTTCAGATCCTGTATTACTGTGTAACTCTGAACTCCATATAGTGTTAGTAAGCTCTCTTAACATTTTTGTCAGGTAAAGCAATCCTTCCAGGCCTGAGACCCAAGGACATCTACTGCCTCAGGCCCCAAAAAGTATAAACAAAAGTGAATCAGGGAAGGGAAAGAAAACCAGGGGAATATGACTTCATTACCTGACACTATGAAAGGACAATTAACCTCTGATATGCAAATGGACGAAACATCTATCTGTCTGAGAAACTTGTGACCATTGTCCATCTTGGATGTAGTCTCTGCAAGGCTTTTGCACTGACCAAGGTGTATCTATTGAAGGCCTTTAATAAATACCTACTTTATTCTTTTAACTCTGTCTAGCCTCGGTTCTAGGTAGCCATTCCGAGGCACCAAATTAACCTTAAATTCTTGAAAGGCTTTACACTCTTTTCCAAATATCTATAAAAGTAAAACCTCCTGTATCCTTCGTAGCAGAACCAGTGGGGCAGGTGTGTCCCTCATACTCCAGGACTTGTTGCATGGCCTTGCAACAATCATCCCTGTCCCGATACAGTTTAAAACCGGAATTTCTCATATGTTCTGCTTGATCATCTTAGATAGTGGATAATAGATACCATATACTTTTGAAGACCTTTTAAATTCACATTCCATCATATGTGGTGTTTATTCCTCTAGACAATAAGAAATACACAGTCTTATAAGAACAGCCCTTCATGCACTTATAAGGCAGGATTTGTACCAAGTAGCCCTCTTGAAAATGTATTAAGAAGTAAGAAGCATCATAAAATGATGTGTGACTATAAATGGAGATAATAAAAAAGTTTTTAAAAGTTCATCCTTTTTTATTATCAGACAATTATGATTGTGGAAGATTAGTCAGATATGCCCAGTAACGCAATTTGCAAATATTCTCTTGCAAGAACAGACATAGCATACACATTAATAAGATATACTGCATGTATAGCTTCTAGTTTACATGCTTTGGTTACAAATAGAATGTCATGTCTTAGGGGACAGCATGATGGCATTGATGTTACTAGCAATAAAATGCAGGAACAGAATGAATGAACGTTTACTGACTTGTAATTTCACTGTCTCAACACTTTTCAAAATCTGAATGTTGATTGCTACTTTATTAGAAGCAGCTCTGCTGCATCACTGCCAGCAAGTATCAGCTGAAATTAAGGACTGAGAAATCCCTATTGATTACAACATTACTGCGTTACAAAACCAATTTACATCTCAATTCTTAGGCTATTGAAGAGTCTCAGGTAGCTCCCTCATTACTGAGAGTTAAACGTGTAAAATGAGACCTTACATTTTCAACTACACGATGGATTTAAAGTTTTTTAGATTTGTCATTATGGTGATTGACAAGTATAACTGTCATGCAAGGTATACTTTAAAAAGGTTTAAATTTGGCAAAGTATCTGACCAGAAATAAAAGAATATATGACAGTTGATCTTGCAAAGATGCAGTTTTAATATTGTAAATATATTTTTTCTGCATAATCTAGAGTGATAAAATAAGGACAATAAATTAGAACATATGTAAGTACAGTTTTCTAATTGATGTCATTGCACAATTCAGCAAACTAACATTGAACACTCCTGGTAATGGTGCCAGTAATTGTTATTCCCTCATCTGTACATCATTTGAAAAGTTTACTTGACCTTGGCTTTGCCTTTTACAGGAATACTCCTACACAAAATCATTAGCTTGGAAAATGTGACAAGACTACCACAATCTTTTTTTTTTCATTTTATTCTAAAAAAATATTAAAAAACACTTCATTAAAAGAAAAAATATACTATAAATACAGATTAAGTTTACCTTAAATTGTTTTACCAATTCTATGTATTCTGATAAATTTAGCTGCATACAGTAAGGACTAACATAAGTAAAGAATATAATGTGGGAATGACTGCGGTACTTTTGACCAAAGATTTCTCTAAAACTCATTTATCTCATCATGACGTTAATGAATAACCAAGGAAGAGTGTAGGACTTGTATTTGCCTAGAATATTCTTGCAGTTGTGAGCATTTTTTCTTTTTGCTACCACTTCCTTAGTCAAAACCAATAGCTGTATTTGAAACATAAAAACTCTTACTACTCAAATCTTCTGTGACGACTAATTATTAAACATAATTTTGTTTGATTTTTTTACCTGTCACAGTTTAAATTCAAATTTTTAACATGCCTTATGGTGTGCAAACTCAAGAATGTGAAGTGCATTTCCTGACCCATACAAAGAAGGGGAATAGATGTAATACCTGTTTTTGTTTCTAGTGTAATGTTGGTGTTTCACTTAATTTAGGAGTCTGCATTTGTCTGACCTCAGCAGTGGGAGTTGAATGATATGAAATAGATACAGATAGAATTAAAGTGAAAAGAAAATAGTAAGATACAGGACACATTCCATCTGCGACAATTTCAAAAAGATTACATAGACCTTAATATTGTCATATGTAAAAAGGTCTCACTTAAAACCTGAATCAAAGAAATGAAATATAGCAGCTTCCCCTAATCAACAGTAGTCCAAGCTTTATTTTTTCTTATGTTTTATCCATGAAAACAGACTTTTTTTCATTTTTCTCCATGATCAAGAAAATCACGGAAGTGCATATCCAGTTTTTAACATTAAATGGCTCAATACACAATGATACTTTTATAGCATCACTTAGGGATTTGGCTGGATTAGTACTCTTGCCAGTAATGCAGTCCTAAATTTTTTTTTCTTTGATGTTTCCTAGACACATAATGAATTTCTGACTCCTAGGACCCTTCCATTCTCTACTGAACTGGAAGCTTGGACTTCAAGTCTATTAGAAGGTCTATTTATTACTACTTAGCCTGGCAGTATCATACCGGCATCATGTTGAATTTCTGTAAGCGAACAACGAGCTTTAATAGCTATTGAAAAGGTTTGGGGTTTTCTTAAAGCTTAAGCTCTTTTAGAAATAACATTCTGCCTGTAATTAAGTTCTATTATTTTAACTTCTTTTTTATATTCCCCTGGTGAAAAAAAATATTACTGCAAAATCTCTTCTAACAAAAACATTCATTTTATTTCTATTGATTTATTATCAACAAATGCCTAAGCAGTCACTTTCGATAAAACACTTAGTAAGGTGAAACAGATCAGGAAATATGATCTAACCTGTGGACTTTGGGACTTCGGACAAAATGAGGAAGGTCACATCAAGTTGCTTGTAAAATTATTAAATCTATAACATTACCACAGGTTTTTATTTCTAATGCGCATATATATACATATATATATCTATAAAGCAACACAAAAAGGTACTTTAAAGTATCATGAACATATCTGTCCATCAGAGATAGAAAACTTTCCCAGATCTTCATAAGAATATTGATGTGTTTCAAGGCAATCTTCATCTTGATGAAGAAAATAACAGATGAATATTTTTCTTTAAAGAAAATCTTCATTTTTTTAAAAACTTCAAAATCTGGAAACGGGTAATAAAGAACATTATTTTCTTTGCAGACAGGTATTAGTGTTAATTACATAAGTATATGACATTTAGTACACAGTTTCCAAATTTACATTAGGTGAACTTAAGAATAAAGTTTTTCCATCAAAACTGGAAAGGACTGAAAGATTTTTCAATGTAATAGGTCATTGCAATTCATTGCATGAAGGGAACAACTGCAGACTGGAAACAGGAGGTCTCTCGAGCGTTGTGGTCTTTGCTCAGAGTTTTCCATTCAATTTCTACAATTCTTTTTTATGATACTACTGATGGACAGCCAGGAAAACAGAGCACTATGAGAAGGTATTTGACAGAAAAAGAAACATAGAATTGGTGCAGGATCAGTAATTTGCTCTTCAGGTCTAGAGCTGAAATTCTGAAGTGGATTTTCTTAAAGGGATTCATATTTTTAACATATATAGAAGTTACCCTTTATTAAACACTAGAAAAAACTGAGATCAAAGAATCACTTGGATTATAAAGCAAATAATTCATATAATGAATTGTATTTTCAGAATAACATTCTTACTAATACAAACTAGATTTAACTTCTCCAGAATTTATAGGATTCAGGTCTAGATTGTCATATAAGACAAAATGTATATTTTATTTACATAACAGTCATAGTGGAACCTAAGAGTCCTTCACTGTGATCAAAAGCTCCTTAGGTGTCTGTGGACCTAAGGACTGGACACAGTTATATCCATAGGTGTTTCAATAGTATAGATGCAATATCATCCATAGCATTTTCAACCCTTACAGGTGTTTGACATAGAGTTATAACGGAAATGCTGTTCATCTCCCAGCAGCACTCATGGAGTTCAAGAGAATTTTCTTCACTGAGTATTCAGAATGTCCCTTCAAAAGGCTGACTCAGCAGCTACTAAAGAAAAAGACATTATACCACCTCCTTCTTCTTTTTTTTTTTTTTTTAATACTGCTTAAAAAACTTTGCAGAAAAATATTGAACAGGGTTCAACATACTTCTTAATCTGAAGGCAGGCAGACTGTCATCCTTCACTTGGCATAAGAGTATCCTAATCATTGGACGCATCTCTTTACCCTACATTTGTTATGACTGACAATTTTATATGTTGAAATTCAGGACAGTCTCAGACAGATAAATTATTCTTACACAGACATATCAGAGTTGCTTAGTACAGATCAAAGACTTTGTAGATGATCAGTAGTCTTTGGTATGGGAGATATTACATTCATATGATGTATAGGTCTGTGCAGATCAACCATTTTTTGAACATTCCAAAAGCAGGAGCATTTAAAAATGCTGCTAGTTACAGTAAGAATACTGGAAAAAATATGCTTTGACTGTTTCATTAAATGGGAATGAGCTTATTAAAGTGCAAACATCTCATGTTGGAGAGAATACCTGGTAAAACCACCTGCAGAATATGCTGAAGAAAAAATAAAGACACAAGGCCTACAGGACCATGACTTTCAGTGATGCGCAACATTTCAAGGGAAGCATGACACTCTTCCTCATTTAAGTAACCACAGTAGCTTCAAGTCATCAGGACTTTAAACATGTATAAACCCACTGCTCTCCCTTCCTTTATGGAGCTTGGTATCCACATGCCACACAATTCAGTCTTATAATTAAGGTTCATGGAAATGTCTAGCAGATTAGCAACACAGTTTTTAGTGATTAAGCCTGCGTCTTCAGTGTTCCTCTCAGTAGGAATGAAATTAAACACTGAAAATAGAAATGAAGTTCGAAGCAGAGACTACAATGAGAGTCCTAATAACTTAGCAAAGTAATGCACAACACCTGTTCACTCCCCTTCCATCCTTATGTATGCAGGATTGAATTCTAAATAACAGCACAGAAGAAAAATATGAGACAAAGCCATACTTTTAGAAAGGTAGTGAAATTTTTCACATTTGTGATGAATCCTACATAAATGGTTATCTGTTGATTGAAGTCCTGTTTCTAGATTAGTTGAAAGGGAGTCCAGAATTCTCCTCAGTCTCAGGAGAGCAGAATATCCAGGTCCAAATGACAGTAGCCTTTTGCCAATCTTCTATAATAGAAATAAACCCTTTTTGGGACAGTTAATCCTGGCAGTGTCCTTCAGAACTGGTCAGACCTATATCTGCAGTCTCAGGCCAAGAGAATATTCCCACACCAGTTTTGTCTTCATACCCTAAGGAATTTGGGCACGAGTTAAGAAGTTAAAACTCTTAAAGAGGGAAAATTCTACATATGTTCACAGTTTTGGAACACAAATGGGGTTGTACAAACAGCATAAATTGAGTAAAGTTGAATATTTCTCCTTTTTTATTTTTTTGGTTTTAAACTTGGATGTCAAAATTCTTCTTCAGTTGTGTTATAGACTGTTCTGTGGTCTTCTGTATCTGAACATGACTTTATTTTGCCAGACTGGCTTCTGCAGCAGTAAGAAACCTTAGTTGCTAGTTAACCAGTTTGTAGATTTTTTTATTCTTTGAATTTTTACTTTGTATTTTTGAATGTTTATATTTTGGAAAGAAAACATCTTTTGGCAAGTCAGTTGTTACCAACAAAGTAATTTTGCTTATTCTGATAAAAAAATATTTTTTTGTAAAAAGACTACAAAAAATTCTTTTGCCAGAGTAGTCAGGCTTTCCAGGGCTTTACCTTTCTTTCCTCCAGCTTGATAATAAGGAAGGGAGAGCACTTTACACAAGGTATTTGAGAGCAAAGGACGGCCACTCTTAACTACAGACCTGATTCCTCATTCTCAGGGAGCTACACAAAGTCAGCTGTGCAAGAAGTGCAAGGAGAAGTGTGATTACAGATAACTAGAGCTAGCTTGAGTCAATTCAACCAAGAGATCAAGCTGAATGACCTGAAATGGTGATGTCAAAATGTGATCACATCTCTTTGCTGCTGCTCATACATCTTTTCTGCTATTCAGAAGAAACTCATGTGACTGAACCAGTGATAGTATACACTGAAATAGTCATGTTTTTGTGGAGTTGAGTATAATAATTATTAAAACTCTGTCACGAGGAATTATTCACCTGTCTTTGAATGCGTAGCTTGAATACTGTTCACCTGCAGAAATAAAGCTCTAGTTATACTATTTATGTTCTAATATTTAAAACAACAAGGATTAAAAAAAAATCAAATGGAAAAATTACATCTCCTTTTAAAAAAATGTGTTTGAAATGAAGAATTGTTTGTTAATTATTTTTTTCTTTTATAAGGAATGTGGTTTGAATCAAGAAGTAAACAACAATTACTTTTTCCAAGAAGTCACAGAATCACAGAACCACAGAAAAAGCTGAGTGAGGCACCCATAAGGATTACTGAGTCCAACTCCTGGCCCTGCACAGCACCATCTCCAGTTCAGACTATGTGCCCAAATGCATTATCCAAACAGTTCTTGAATTCTGTCATGCTGGTGCTCTGAGTGCTTCTCTGGGGAACAGCATTTTGGTTTGATTAACATAATTTGACATAAATTTAGGTATAAATAGTTTATAAATCCCCAACAAAAGAAGTGTCAAAACATGTTAACTCCATCTGCTAGTATTCCATAGAATCTTAAATCTAAAGTGGACATGAGAAAAAAAAAGAAACACATTCAGGTCACTTAGGGAGCTTACAAAAGACAGGTTTATCATGCATTTGGAACATATAGAGGAATGAAGTTTAAATCTACATATCAAGATAGTCTTTTTTGAAACTCCTGTGTATTTATCTTTTTAAAAAGTGGAGGAAGGAAGAGACAGGAAATTTATTGAGTAAAACGGTATATTAAAAATGTTTGTGGTAACAAAATATTTAGCTCAGACTATCTGCCCATTATGTAAAATGCTTTTAAAAGGAAATAAGAATATAGAATACAAAAAAAAAGAGGAATGAACCCAAACCATAGGTTTAATGTAGTCAAAAAATGCACTAAATTTTTTTTCAAAAATAGAATAGATAATAGAACATGGATGGCCCTTCTGTCACCAACAGTATCAGCCAAGACATGAACAACAATCCAGGTAAGATTTTGAGCTCTGATATACAGACATTTAAAGTAGAACAGACTAGGCATAAGCTAGTTACCTAAGCTCCACTCAAAGGTGATGGAGATGAGGTGTAAGCATGTAATAGAGGCTAGGGAGCTGTTTAACTTACCTGAAAGCAAGCAATCACATTTTGTCACATTACAATCTCTCTATGTGTCTTTGACTTGACAAAAGCAAATTCGGACAGTTTGCTTATGTGTATATATTTGGAGATACCTATAGGAAGCATATGCTGCATCCTTAATTGCAGTGATGACTTTGACCATGCTACTACCTTTTTCCTCCTGTTTTTTCAGTGTGATCATATATATATATAAAAAATTTCCTTTCTCTCACTTTTTTTGTATACTGAGAAAAACCCCAAATAACTGACTTACTAAGTCAGATTTTGCAGCCCTTGTTTATGTACCTCTAAGTCCAACTACAACAAAGACAAGTGTCTTAAACAGGTGTGGTTACAGGAACTTCTCCAGATTCAAAAGACTGGCAAGACGTTGGATCCACACTCTAACTCTTCTGCAGGGAAGCTGTTAGCAGGATTCTGCACCGAAACAAAATGCAACTTCTATCTTTGACTATCTGGACTTTCTTCCAAATCTCAGTGTCCAACTACCTATGACAGGCACCACAATAATATATTTTTGGCGCATGGGATATTATATTAAATCTAATGCTCAAAATCAGCTATACATCACTGTCATGTACCCAATATATAATAAATTTGAGGGCTCAAAGCACCAGTGTCAATGTTTTAGCTAAATCAGAAGTCAAGAAATTTTAATGGCACTTACTACTTCATAAACAGAGGGGGAAACCAGTAGGGATCCAATTTCTTCAAGTCATATTTTGTTCAGACTATCTCAGTATCCACTAGTTCTAATGAACTCCGCATCTTGTATTATTTCACTCCCATATCAGAGATGGTAGATATCAAGGGCAACCATCAGGTGCAGCAGTTTACACAGCAGTTTCTGGGTACATCTTAGGGATTTTTTTTAAATATCTTTTGGGATCATCAGACTCCTGGAGGAATCTCAGAAAAGGATATAGTCACAGAAGGCTGAGACCTCTAGAAAAAAAAAAATTGCTCTTAAAGAACTGACAACTTCTCTTGATCAAAAAGTGCTTTGATTTTTTTTCCAACTTGATTAGACAGGGTCAAGCATCTGTTTATTAGATGCTGGGAAGAGACCTAGAGCACAGCAAAGAAATGCCTGATCAATACCCTGGTAGCAGATGATGGGCTGGGAGCCAATAAAGAATTGGAGCAGGTTGAGTCTGAGCAACACAGCAGCTCTAGGGGAAAGACACAAGGGGCTGCAGTGGCTAAGTCTGTTGTGGAGGGTGGAGACATGGAGGTCCCAGTCTACCATGAGTCTTGTACCCAGTTTTGGGGTTCCCAGTGTAAGAAAGGAATGGATCAGTTAGAGCAAGTGCAGAGAAGGCCACAAAACCAATCAGATGGATGGAGAACGTCTTCTATGCAGAAAGGATTAGAGAGTTGGGTTTGTTCAGTCGGGAGCAGGGAAAGCAACAGAGACCTTTTTGCAGTCTTTCAGTGTGTAAGGCGGGCTGTAAGAACAATAAAGACTTTTCTATTCCCATAGTGAAAGGAGAAGGGGAGATAGTTACAAGTTGAAAGAGATTAAGCTCAGTCTGGACATAAGGAAGAAACTTTTTAAGATGAGACTGGTGAGACATTGGAACAGGTTGCCCACAGAATTTGTGACCCATCCATGGAAGCCAGAACAAGATGGTCTTTGAAAGTATCTTCCAACTCACATCATTCTATGATCCTACTATCCCTGCTGCTATTCTGTATGGGCATAAACAATGCAGCTACAAGAGACTAGGGATGGATTACTTGTGACAACATGCTTCTGAGGATGAGGAGGAAGCTCCAGTGTTTTTTTCTTCAGTTATGGAAGCTCCAGTGGTTTCTTTCTTCAGTTCTACTGGTCACTATTCCCTCAATCCCTGTAAAAGTGATGGAATAAATAATCCTGGAAACCATTTCCAAAATTCTTAAGGACAAAAAAGTGACTAGGGGTGATAATCATAGATTTATGAAGGAGTAATTACACCTGGCCAACCTCAAAGCCTTCTGCAATAAAATAACTGCATTTATGAATGTTAATCAATGTTATAAACACATCTAGTAGTTAGGTAAGCTTTTTTTTTCACAGATCTGTTTATGCATCACCAAAAAAGTATCAAAAATGTCTTTGTTGTGGTTTTGATCATTTTGAATAACAAAAAATCACATGCAATATAGTGTGAGGAAACAATCACATTGACCCTTTGCCACACAATACAAGAAAGGGATCTCCTTCCTTACACATTTGATGCTATTTTTTATAATCCAAATGCATCCTTGTACAACATACTGTCATCTTTATTTTGCATCTGTGACAACATCTGAGTCACTTCTGTCCTTTTCCCCAAGGGAAAAGAAATAGAGAAGCAAATATTTAAGAAGAATGAAAAAAAACCAATTCAAAGGTAATGGAATAATTTTTAATGGGAAAATAAACAGGAGACTGTCTGGGAACACTCAAGTCAGCATCACATGCTAGAAAGAGCCTCTCTCTTACATTAGCATTGTATTTCTGAAGGGCACCACAGGGTGAGGATGAGCTGTTCTTATTAGGACTAGCTTTAATAAGACATCATTACTCTTATTCCAACATTTCACCCAAGAGGCAAGGTTAAAACCCCTAGAGAGGGCTTTGCAAAAATGTTTTTGAAGAATGATTGTTAAATCAAGTACTGATAGAAAATGGAGGAGGCTTAAGAGGAAGCTGAATGACATAAACCCCCCTTTCAGTAGGGTGCAGAGGATCAAGAAAATAGTAATTGAATCACAGGTATTGCTTGACCAGGATTAATTTGTTGAGTTCAAAAGCAGAGAGAAGTCAGTTAAGGACTCAATTTTTCTGTGTCCATTTTGTCTCACAGTTTTTGTGATGGTATCATTCTTGGTCAAAAGAAAGAATAATATTCAATTTTCACTGTTGGAATTACTATTCTTTATTTTGCATTCATTTCTGAATATTTCCTTTAATATAGAAAGCCCTATTGATTTTTTTTTGTCTTTTTTTTTTCCAAGAGCTTTTTACTTTAAGGTGTTAACTAGATAATTTCGATATGTACTTATAGGGGTAATGAAAATTACATAAATAGACACAGTTTTCTGGAAGCATTTACATAATTTTAATGAGTTCTTTATGATAATAATAACTAAAAAAAAAAAAAAAAAACAAAACCAAAAGTAGGTAATTAATTAAATAAATAAACAAGCAAGCTGTAAAGGCCCGAATCCTTTTATTCTGTGAGCTCTGTTAAAGTAACTTTCCTAATGCAAGGCATGATCTGAAGGTTCTTGAAGGTTCTTTTAATTTCTGGGCTTTGATTCATATGCTTAATGATATCCTTATACTGCTTTTAAAACTATATGAGATGTTCAAATTATTTAATTGTAGAGAGGAATCCCTCTGCATTATACTATGGATTATAAACTTAAATTTCCTGTTTGTTAAATAAAACTAGTAGTAAAAAAATCATAGCATAACTTACAGAGAAACTTACAGTTTCAAATATAGTTTTGCACTTTTCTATTATTTATCTAAGTCTAAAATCTATAAAGAAGTTACTAAATATTATTATTGAAACAAGTTAGAAAAATAAGGCAACAATTGTATAATATTTTGAATGAGTTATGAAAACAGAGTGACTATTTTTAATGAAATTATAGCTATATAATGCTCTATTATTTACCTGTATAGTGACTACATGCATAAACATACAGAGAGCAATTTATTTATCTCTTCTATAATCTTTAGCTTGTGAAAAAGCTTTAATCTCAAATAGGACAAATTCATCAATGGATAATATTGGAACATGCTTCAAAATTATTTTTGTACTTTATTCCTTCTTTGATACAGGAGAAATTAATATGGTGCCATTCCATAATGAAAGGTAATTTACAGATACACATGGCATCCATGTTTCAGCAGGCAGTCACTAATCTTCACAGATTTTCTCACTGGCAAATTATCATAATCTTTCTGCATTTTTTAAATGTAGGAAGAGCCAGAATTAGCTATATTTTAGTTTAATAGGGTTCATAGGTACTATCAGAACAAACCATATACATAATGTTCCTATTTAATGTTTCATAGGTAGGTAAGGAACTCAAACATCATTCACCCAAACTTCTTGTAAATGTGTAACATAATGCAGTAAACTGAGGAATAAGTACCTTATGGACAGGTCTTATGTTGCTTTGAGCAATATAATTCTGCTTTACATCTGTACAGTAAAATAGTAGTGAAAGCACTAGCATCTATCAGAGAATTTTCGTGAGAAGATAGGTTTTAATCATCTTAAGGTGTTCAGTATGATAATAGGAGTCATGCAAAGGAAGAATTGTTGTCCCATTTTAAATTAAGTCTTTCAAATCCCCTGAGCAGATGCTGAACTCTAAGCACCTACGTAAGTCCATCACTACTATGGAAGACAAGTGAATGTTTTCAGTAATTTTAATTCCTACAGAACTTAACCTCAACAGAAGTTCCCGGTATAAGCAGAACATGTAAGTACTTTTTTTTTTAATGATACTGAATGAAAGCAACTCTTTTGGATTCAAATTCCCCTAAATTCCTATACATCAGGACTTTGTGGTGATCATGTCATAAACTGACGTTCTAAAGAGAGATTCTTCTGATATTCCCGAGCTTTCCCTTTCTGATTATCCATCTGTGTTTTAATCTTTCTGAAAATGAAATTCAGTTACAAGCTAAAAGCTGTTAATGGATGTGAACAAATGGGGGGAAATGTGACAATATGGTAAATCTGAGGTCCCTTTCATTCCTGAACAATAGTATCTTACCTAAGCATGAATAAAACTTATGACTCTTATGACTGTCACATGGCACATTTTTGACATTATTTATAAAGACAGCTTTAAAAAAGTGACTCATAGCAGGATCTGACAAAGTATTAGCATACATCATTGCCATTTTTTTCATGGTTGTGTGTGTGTAAAGCAAAGCAATTTTATGATGAAAACGTTAGTCATGAATGTAAGCCTTTTTGAAAACTCACACTATACTTGTCTTTCCTTTTATTCACTAGTTCAACAATCCTTTCATTCTTTTGTTAATGATTTCTCCAATTCTGATTTTTTTTTCATGAAAACATCTCTGTCCCATATTTTTACTTAAAGACATTTTAATGAAATAAAATGAGCAAAAAATATCACAACTTAAAATGAAAAGCATGTGTTGTTGCAAGCACCCACTGATGTCTATATTGCCAAATGTAGACTTGTGACTGCCACCATGGTTGGATCAGACTTATTTCTGCTCCGAATGGTATATGGCAGATAGAATATAATTCTAGTTTGAATTCTCTGTGTGCATGAAGTTATGGAGCCTTTTTTTTTTTTTTGAAGGAAAAACCAAACTTTGAGATGAAATTGCCCAAACAGAAACCTGCTGCAATAGCAGATGAGTGATTATGTAGTGATTTGCAGCATAATTACTTATGAGCGACTGAACAATTTATGTTGCTGGCTTCATATCAGTAAACTGTTTTGCATAGTCTACTATCCTTTTCCCCATTTCAACAAACTTAAACCTTTCCCAGCCTCCTTAAGTCTTAGATTGTTTACCATATCTTAAAGGAAGATAAATAGAGTCCATTCATAAAGGAAACCAGCAGGAGTTACTGTACTTTTGACTGCAAAGAGATACATAAAAATGAATATTTAATAGGATGTCCACTTAGGATACTCTAAACATCATTACTGGCACTCCTCCAGCTAAGAAAAACAGAAGGGGGAGGAAACTACACACTGCTTATTTTAATTAGGTGAAATTATGTGGTTCAATAAAGCATGACAGCCTGCATAATGAAAGAAGAGCCCCATGTTTATGAGAGAATTATTGATGACAAAAATGTTGGCAGCATGCATGTTTTACTGAGACAGTTGAAAACCATTTTATTATCTTTTCATTCATAATTTCCTGCAACATGCTTCAGTGTGTAAACTGATAACACGACCATGTGGTGGAGGAACCTTTTACTATTTTTTATAATAATGAACAAGGCCATTTTTCTTCTTCACTTCAGAACTAGATGTTCTTGACCCTTTCATGGGCTGATGTAGAACATGGTAGAAGCAAACAAAAAAAGGCGAAAGAATATTTTTCTTGAAAGGTGTTTATTCTGTGATCTGGGATAGAACACATTCCTTGGAGGTCGGAGAGAGGGATTTTAAATATAAGAGATGAAGGCTGGATTCTGATCAACACAATAAAGTGTCATTTTTGCACTTTATAAATAATAGTTGCCTGGCTGTACTATAGAACAGAACTAGAATATGTATTCTGCTTGCTCTATTCCAGCAAAATTTGACAGAAAGCTAACAAAATTTTATATGGAAAATAGATGTTATCTTGGAAAAATTAATGTTTAATTTTTTTAGAAAAGCAATGTTGGAGCTTCTCTAAGATTTAGGGAAGCAGCAGTGCAGGAATGAAAGTAAAAGCTAACATGTGACATGAAGCTAACATATGACACATGAAATGTGTCATATGTCAATTTTTTAACAGGAAATGAATAAAAGTATTTTTGAAAACATGAGCCAGTAAAAAAGAAAGAAGAAAAAAAATTAAAAAGAAATATTGTAAAAAACCCAACCAAATTAATATTTTGATTTAAAAAGTCCTCTTTGTGTAACTTGCCCTTTCACTTAGGAAGAAAAAAAAAGAATCATTTCTATTTCTGGATGAAATCAGCTTCATTATCTTTATATCTGACATTAAGGTGCAATAAGCCTATTTATACTTCTGTAAAGAATTCAAACCCCGATCTCAGGCCACATCCAGCAAAACAAGGGACATCTATCCTCTGTCAGTGGACTTGGAGTGGATTTAACAAAATTTAAAGAATTTTAAAAATTTAATAAAAAATTTTTAAAAATTCCTTTTTTGTTGCAAGAAAACTGAAAAAAGTAGTTGTTCTCTTGAAATATTTCAGTTTTATTTCATACATGAATGCATGCACATAGGTCTACCAAGGAAGTGCTCTCCATTTAGAGAAACTTCTGTCCAGAGCAACTTTTTACAAAGGATTAACTGAAAAATATGAGAGAGGGGCAGAGGAAAGAGAGAAGATGATGTTTGTACCATTTGCTTTCTTTTTAAAATCAGAAGTCAAAGGAAGTTTCATACTCCAAGGTCTGATGCAGGAACTGAGGTGATCATTTCTTAGTGTGGTCTAGATTCAAAATTACTGGGGTAATATTTTGCAGAAAAGAAATTCTAAATATTTTGCCTGCATGAAAGCAGCTGTAGTAATGGAAAGAGAACTACTTTCTCTGTGTCCGAGGCTCCATGACATCCAACTGCTCTAATCCTTACATTCTTGTTTTGCTAATGACTGTATTTTATTTTGCTTTAAATTGAATAGTAATACATACTTCCAAGCAAATATTTGTTAAAGTTATGACATAAGACTGCCTGAAAATATAATCTACAGGGTAAGGCAGATTAATGAAATTACCATTCACAACAAAAAATTGTCACACCTTCATTTAAGATAAATGACATTAAATAAAACCATTAGCTAAACTGATATAGTGATCATCATGACCCATTCGTAGGGGACGTGATGTTCACATTCTCATAAAGCTGAATGACAACACCAGAACACATGTCAGGGAGCTCTTATGCTTTTATTGTATGGTTGCCTTAATTTCAGCCACCAGCCCACTATTCAGACTGGAAAGGTTTTGGCTAACAAGCCAATATGATGGTTGTGCTTTGGCCATATAAAGAAAGGGAAGAAAACAAGAAAAGGAAGTGAGAAGACAACAAACATCACCAGTCCTTAAATCCCACCTTGGTCCTGTTGCGTGGAGCTGGGACAAACAATGAGAGTAAAAAAGAGAAATATGAACATGAAGGGGCCCTATCTGCTCCCTTTTGTAGTTAACCTGGTGCATGTCTTCTTATGTGAACTAGATTTTTCATTCTTTTGTTCTTACAATCACAGCCAGCCCTCCTCCAGGAAATGAGCTGGGGGGTTGGGACTGAGCACAAGTCTCAAGGTGGAGCAGGAAGTTGCTCAGCATAGCACTGTCCCAGTTCCACAGGATCCTCTCCTCTGATCACACCTTTCCTGAAGCAATACTCAGAACACTTGAGACAAAATATGCTTAGCTCTGTTACTCCAAAGGGACAATTTCACCTGTCTAAGACTAATTAATGCATATTAATACACTTGTTACATGGATCAAAATCTTCAGACAAGACATTGTGTTAAAATCATGATGTTCATTCTTCAGTTTTTGATGTTGAGGATCCATGCATGTCTTTGGTTCCTTTGGAGCTAAACTTCTTGCTCTGTATTTCCATCAGGATATTCAGGCCCAATAAGTATTAATAGGTTGTTTAAAAGGGTTTTGCCACTGGAGAGTCTTTCCTTAATTTTGTGTACAGCATTTAAATCAAAACAAAAAGTCCTGACCTAAGTCGAGTAGCTAAAAGATGTTCTGCCATCACTAATTTTAATCTTATATTTAGCAACCATAAACAGTGAGCTTTTGCCAAAGACAGTGGCTAGCATAGCTAATTGGCTTGAGATTTAAAATTATAAAAATAATTGTTGTGTACTTCTTGTGATTAGTTTAATTATCCAGATTTCCTCTGAAAGCCTCAACATTAATTCCCATTGACTGTAATGTTAATTACTGGCAGGGGCAGAGATGTTCAGACGCTGGCTCATGCTGCAAAATGGAGCAATTGATAACTTCAGCAGGCAGTTCTCTGATTTAATGAAATGAGACCTTAACATATCATTATTTTCCTTTTTTCTTTTTTTCTTTTTTTTTTTTAATATGGACAAAATAAAGAATAAGAATACAAAATATTCCTGATAGCAGTGAGAAAAGTGTTAAAAATATGTTTTTAAACTTGGCAGGCCTTTTCTGGGGTGGCAGAATGGGGCACAATTAAAGGAAAATAATTGCAGCCCAGATAATTTCATTTTGACTTGCTACTCCATTGCATTCTATATACGCCGTCACAGGCATTTGTTTCTCATCCTGACCTCAGCACTGACCAGAGCAGCAGAAAGAATCTCACAGGTTCAGCAGCGCTGCTATTGCTGAATATCCTGCTGTCTCCCAGAGGGAGAGGTGTTCATTTGAGATTTTAGAGAACAAGAGCCTTTTCATAACCTCAATTACCACAAGGTCAATCTGCAACTGAGCGTTCAAGTGGCACTTAGATTGCCTGGTAAGCAGCTGCGGCCCAAGAGCGATGCTGAAACCAAGCTAAACTGTTGTCAGCATCTATCTGTTAATGACAGTAGCGAAAGAGAATCTTTCTGATAATTTGCTTTTTGAGGAACCAATATTTGATTCTCAAACAAGTAAAGCCTTGTCAAGATTAACCATTCATTTGTAATTTATAACAAATGTCTCTGTTTCACTCCGTCCTTCAGTCATATAAACATATGTATGCATGTGTATATGTGTACATATGCATATCTACATGCACTATATACAAAGCATTTATCTCTAGGCAACAACTTCTATATATTACAAAATTTCAAAACCATTCTGCATGCGTTCTGCTAGCAATGAATTTATATTACTTTTTTTGTGATAAATATATTTATGCTTTGACATGAGATTCATGCATAAGAATTGAAAATTACTGTGAAGATGATGGCAATCTGTCAATTGATTGAGAGTACTTCAATCCCTTCAACTTTTATTCTTTCAGTAAGGTCTCACTGTAGGTCAAAGTACAGTAGGAAAAACAGAATTACAGTGTGATGAATAAAGCAATTCAACTAGATTAGAAAAGAGTGTTCAGCATGGCAAGGCCCAAACTGGAATGTTCTAAATCAAAACCCCAAAATCAAACCAAATGGTCCAAATTAACACCTATTACATGTCTTGGTAAGGCACTAAATATGTTGTAGTCCCTGCAATTTGAATGCTTGTGATGTATTAGGAACACACACATTTAAGCAATAACAATATGCCAACTCACTTTGATCCTCCTTCAGAACTCTAAGCCCTTGCTGACACTTACTTAAGGCTGAGAACATTCTGGAAAAAAACCCAACCATTGTTGCACACAGGGATTTTATTCTATTATTATTATTATATCTTGCTTTTCTTTCTTTTTTTTTTTTTTTTTTTTTTGAAAGAAATTTTCCAAGATCTCTTTCAAAAATCTAGCTAGAAGATATATTAATAAAATTTCTAATTTTGTCAAGGATTAAGCAAGCAAAAAGATAGTCTTTGTACTCTTTGCTGCCTTTAATTCATTTGACCATAACTTTTACTGAAACTCGGCTAAGGTTCATCGGTTTATCTCACCTAACTTTAGTCATCCATAGAGTAGAAACCTGCACCTGCAAAAGTTATCAACAGTTCTTTTGCACTCAGTGGAGAAAAACCGACATAACTACAAGGTGATTCATTTCATGCTGAAGCTGACATCCAAACCAGGGCAGTTTAATCACATTCCAGAAGTTAGGTGAGATGAATCCCAGCTCTACTGACTTGAATAGTAGCTTTGCCACATAATGTGACTCAGAGCTCACATAGTCATGACTTCAAGTGAGGCGTGAGCCTAGCACGTCTGTGAAAGACAGAATGTGAATTTTGCACTACAGATGCTGAAACTGACTATGGTTTTAGCTCCTTGCAATCAAATAAACAAATAAATATCACACGTAAACCATTGAAGTTCCAGAAAACAGTAAAGATTCAGTGAAACTAATACAGAATTAAGACACAACTGCAACCATTCCCATGCTGCCTTCAGAATTTCCTAGCTACCTTCTCTTTTTATATCTGTTAGAGTTTTTTTGAGAAACTTAGTCATTAGTTCCTAGCTAAAACAGGTAAACAAAAAGTAGACAATAACTCCACCTTTCTTCCAAAGCCCCATCTGGCCTGGGACTTACATTTTCAAGTTTTGCTGTCTCATAAGGGGTGTGCATGGCAGCCTTCTTAGAGCATGGTGAGTGGAGCAATGTATTTCCCCTGCCCTCAAGAGGTCTGTACATATTTGTCTATTTATTTCCTCACTTTGGCTGAAAAATAAAAAATTTTTCCTATTCTCTGTTCCTTCAGATTGTCCTTGTGCTGGTTTTCTGACTAAGCAGTACTCCAATTTTTTGGGTCCACAATATAGGAAAGAATGGAAGTTCTTCTACCTTCAGACCTATCAAGCATTTTGTTTGATAAAACAGTTCTGTGGGAGATTTTCAGCAATTTCAGTTCAGCAGTTAATCCTGACCATTCACTTCTGAATTAAATAGACTTTTATAAAACATAAGCACAGTTTATCTTTTTACAGAAAAGATTCAAGGTTTGTTTGGTTTTTTTTTTTTTTTAATAATGGGTACAATTCTTGCTTGCAAGAAAAGATTCTGTTTTTCACCTCAGATAAACTGAGGTAAACAACAGATGAAATACCTATATACTAGAGAAATCAGTTTAAGAGAGAAGCATTTGCATCAACACTACCAAATTTATCAGTTTGGGACAGGGATCATGAAATCAGTGATATTTAGACTGGTTTGCATCCACTGTGCTAGATCCCTCTAAGAATTATCAGCTATGTCCATATAATATGGCCCTTGGATTTGCCTCTCCTCTTGTTTATATGTGTGTCACTCAAATAATTTCATAATCATAAGTAGTCTTTTTGTGTCCATTTTTTTTAGTTCAAGTTGTTTGTAACAATTCCAAACCTGTAATGCAACTAAATAGTGATGCTTGTACACCATAAAACTCTGCCTTTATATTGCATATACTCAACTACGGCAGGAGATGATCTCTGGATTAAATAGGAGGTCAAAGCTTTGGGATAGAGCTAGAAGTTACTTGAGAAAACACAGCACTAGAAATTATCTATAAAAGCACATATGCTATGAAATATGGAGACCCAACCTCCATGGAATGCTTTGTGCCCATAACATTAAAGACCTTTCAGATCCTCAGTAGATTTGCTTTATTTATTTGCTTTATTTTTTCAATCTTATTTTCACAGTTTAAGATATGAGCAAAACTTTTTGAGTAAATTATTGGCTGATGTATACATTTCAGTCTCTCATTGAGTCTGATACATTTTTCCAGTTTAGTATTTTTACAATTTTAATATTTCTGGAGGTTTTTGTTTTGTTGTTTTGATTTTGATTTTTTTTCTCTGACAGGAATAATGAAAAATATTCTCATTAATTATTTTTCTTGATAACTACTTTGAAATATTTTTTCATTGAAATGAGGAGCTTTCTGTCTACTCAGCTTTACTAAAAAAGAATTAAGAGGAGATATTTGGCTAACAAATTTTGTCCCAGAAGGCAAATTACACAGATGATAATTGCACCAGCACCTTGCCTACAAATTCAATAAAATGCTTAGCACAGCCCATCTCTGTGCTGAGTATACTAAAAGCAAGTGGAACCCCTGGGCACTGCAGAAAATACTGCAGGACACCTGATACCATTCACTGTCGTTTATCTTCCTTACTGTCGAAACTTTGTAAAACCTGGCAAAACACACACCAAAAAAAATCAGATAGGGAACTGATAATTGTCAAGGTCAAAAGGGCAGTTATTCTTCTTTAAAGCTGTCAGCAAAAATAGCATTTGCAAACTCACTTCTTTTTGTTTGGCTTTGGTTTTTTTTTAGCTTTACATTTTGACATTTTAAAAGCCCATGTCTAGATTTTCAAGTGAGTTCTTTCCCCACTGGAATTAGAGCTTTAGTTATCAATGCTGAGGAACAATTATATGTAGAGACGGTCATCTGGATCAGTTTACTCAAGTTCCAAGTGACTGGTTTTCCATGCTTCCAAAAGTAGGCAATTTTTTCCCCATCCTGATGGAAGTGCACTAGAACCTGAGTTTTAGTTTGTGCTAGGAAAGCACTTGGCACATGCTGGGATCTGAGAAATCTCAGAAAGTTTACATGGTCTGCAGTGAATTCTTATTCTGCAACATGCTTGGCAACATCTATCTTAATGAAAGCAATCCTCCCCGTGAACTTGATTTTTACAACGACTCCTGAACTTGTGATGTATATTTTCTCCTTTTGACACTTGCTCTTGTTTAGTTGGTGGCTAAATATATCGGCTTTGATATTTTCATAACTCTAAAGAAAACATAGTTCATCTCACAATTTGCAGTCTCTTTCTGCCCCACATACAAATAAAAAAGAAAAGAACTTCCTTTTGGACAGTCATAGAAAATAATTTAATGGTCCATAACCACGAGACTCAGATCTATTCCTTAATTCTCAAAAATATATTCTGATTTAAGGAAATACTAGAAAGTGAGGTAGCCTCTCTAGCAAGTATAATAACCACCAATTTGAAAGAACAAAACCAATTGCTGTCGAGGTAGTTCTACTAGTGCCTTGTGGCAGCTGTGTTGAGCCAGCATGAGTCCAGGGATTATGGGGACAAAGCACAACAGCAGCATGCCCATGCTGTCAAGCCACTCTGAGTTTAAGCCTGTTTGCACTCACTCCTGTATTCATGCTGTAACTTCCTACTTTTATTCTTTCTAATTATTTTTTTTATAAATTGAATTAAATTTGAAAGGATGAAATATCCCATCTTAACCTATTGTATATTCTAAGCTACATGACACTGCATAGTCCAGTGTTTCAGAGGCAGTCATTCAAATTCCCCCAATGAGAAGAGGAAATTAAATATAATTTCTTGTGTATGAATGACAGTTTTGCTCTTACTGCATTCTTAGGAGATAGTGACGGCACCAGAGCTGGCATCTGTTTCTTGCACACAGTGTGGTTTAGCAGGCTTGTTTTGGGAACATCTACTATAGCAAGTACGTGGACAAAATAGTAAGATAAATATTTAGTTTGTAGTTCCTTAGAGACCTTGAGCATAAGGTAATCCATCAATTTTTTAAGAACTGGCAAGACTTCTGGACATGCCAAGAAGTATACTTTTTGGATGCTTGGAAAATTTTAATACCAAGGACTTAAGGCCCTTATGTATGCAACAAATAGCAATGAAGTACATGTTGCATCTGAAGTTTGCACTGTGTTTCATAATAGCTGTGATGTATGATAAATCCACCTCTCACATCCTCTGAGTGGGCTCCTTGCCCATAAGGTATGTATAATAAAAACACATTATCTGTGGAATATTCATAGAATCACAGAATTGGAGAATGTGCTGAGTTGGAAGGGACCCAAAAGGATCATCAAGTCTAACTCCTGGCCCTGCAAAGGACACCCCAAGAGTCACAACATGTGGCCGAGAACATTGTCCAAATGCTTCTTGAACTGTCAGGCTGGTGCTGTGACCTCTTCCCTGGGGAACCTGTTCCAGTGTTACTAGGAGTGGTTTTTCACCTGTCTTTGAATGCATAGCTTGAATCTTATTCACCTGCAGGAATAAAGCTCTAGCTACGCTATTTATGTTTTCAATATTTAAAACAATACAGATTAAAAAAAAAAAACAAGCAAACAAAAAAAGTACTATTCCTTTAAAAAAATTACATTTGAAAATTAAGCATTGTTTGTTAATGATTTTTTTCTTTTCTGAGGAATGTGACTTAAATAGAGAAATAAATAAATATGAATTTTTTCAAGAATTCATAGAATCACAGAAAAAGCTGAGTTGGAAGGGACCCACAAGGATCATGGTGTCCAACTCCTGGCCCTGCACAGCACCATCCCAGAGAATCACACCATGTGCCTGAGAGCATTGTCCAAATGCGTCTTGAGCTCTGTCAGTCTGGTGCTGTGACCACTGCCCTGGGGAGCCTGCTCCTGTGCCCAACCACCCTCTGAGTGAAAAACCCTTTCCTAATATCCAGCCTAAACTGCCCTTGACACAACTTCAGGACATCTCCGTGTGTCTGTCACTCATCATGAGAAAGAAGAGGTCAGTGTCTGCCCCTCCTCTTCCCCTCATGAGGAAGTTGCAGACTGCAATGAGGTCTCCCCTCAGTCTTCTCCAGGCTGAACAGACCAAATACCCTCAGCCACTCCTCATATGACTTCTCCCCATATGGCTTCTCCTCTTCACCACCTTTGTTGTCGCCTTTTAGACACTCGCTGATAGCTTAATATCTTACATTGTGGCACCCAAAACTGCACACAATATTCAAGGTGAGGCCACCCCAGTGCAGAGCAGAGTGGGACAGTCCCACTGGTGCAGCTGTGCCTGATGTCCCCCAGGACACGTTTGGCTCTCGTGGCTGCCAGGGCACTGCTGACTCCTGTTCAACTGTCTGTCATCCAGGACCCCCAGGTCCCTTTCCATGGCACTGCTTTCCAGCATCTCATTCCCCAGTCTGAACTGTACATCCAGGTGCATAATCCAGCACTTTCCTTTGCTGAATTTCATATGGTTGGTGATTGCCTAGCCCTCTAATTTATCAAGGTCTCTGCAGGGTCCCCCTGGCTTCAATGGAGTCATTATCTCCTCCCAGTTTTGTACTGTCTGTGGACCTGTTTAGAATTCAGTTAACATTCTTGTGAAGATGGGGAGAAAGCAATTGTGCAAGTAAATTAATAACTCTAGTAGAAAGCCGGAGTCATAAAGGATGTTGGACATGGCAATTTAAATAACGATATAAAAATTATGCTTAAACTTCATTTTTTTCTAAATATTTTCAGGTTCTTTACAAGTGCTTGCACCACATCTATATCACAAACCCCATCTGATACAATATACATTATTTTTTTTTTCAAAAAATGCGCATATTTACACTCATTAAATAAAGAGAAAACCTATTTTTTTCTGGCACAGTTTATCCTATCAGGTTAACCAACATAAGCTATGCAGTCAAATTAAATCTTTGCTACCCAAGGGATGACATCTAAGCTGGAGTAAGTACCATTATAATTTAACTAGCAAATGTGTTTTTTTTAATTGTCTTGTACCAACCCTTTCCCACCTGATTAAGGTACAAGGGCCACAGTGTGTTTTATTTATTTTCATGAGGTGGCATAGTAGTGATTTGTTCAATTGAAACATCCCAGAGCTATCTTGAGTGTGTCTATGTGGCCCTTGGTAATTTTTGCAATTGCTTTTGTTTGCCCCATTTGTTTAACTTCAATCGCAATTTTTCCTCCAGGAGTTGTCACTTTTCCAATGAATAGCAAAGACTAAGGTTTTACTTTGTCTGTGTTTTGGGAATCGGTGAAAGTTTTACAATATGCAAGCAGACTAAGCATTTGGTTACAGTACATTGGCTAGGTGCTTGCTAATTCTTGTTTCCTGGACCGGTTTGAATGTAGCCATCTTAGCATTTTTGTGAACAGTATGAAAAGCAGGAAAGAAAACCCAACGCTGTATATCTGTATGTAAATAGATATGTAGAGCTGACCTTGGAAACTAAGTAACAGGATAAAAATAAAAATAAAAACTATTATTAATAATAATAGTAACAAAAATAATGATAAAAAAGTAATAATGAGAACAGTCTAATGATATCCAGATTAGAATAATGTGCAGAAATACAGAATAACTCAAAAGTAGTTTTCAATCCTTGAACTCTCTGTAAATATTTTTCTTCAGCAAGTATAAAATGGAAAAGAAACAATATTCCTCCATTCTAGCTTCTAGACATCTTGCCTCAGGGTAAAAACAGAATGATTAAGAACTTAATTTACTTAAATAGAATATATTTTTGGGTTTGTACATGTATATTTGTGACAAATGAAAGTATTATTTTGTTTCCACTGACAGAAAAGAAAAATGGAAGTTCACTGGTATCTTATCATACTTTGCTGTCTCTAGGCATCAGAAAATGAAATATGTTTCATAGTACCATTCAAAGCATCAAATCAAAAGATCTTTCTTTACTCCATTGTATTTCTATAATTCTCTCCATTTAAGAAAGGAATAATAAAGAAGTTCAAAATTCAAAATTTCAGGAATTTATAGCTACTGAATATTTTATTTTTTCGGCTTCACAATATAATTATTCTATGACAACACAAAGTTCTATATTCCTAGAAATCTAAGTTGTAACATTAAACCTCAACTTTGTACAAGTGCAAGTAGTTAGTGTTCAAGGTGATGATGGGTACTCTGCATTTCCTGTTAAACATTTCCTTTGGAAATGACTTTTTTCTATTTTTTTCTATTGTTTTTTCTTTATTCATTCTTTTTTTTTTTTTTATCCCAAGGAGGTAGGTTTGGAGTTTGGTGCACTTTGCTTCTTTATTTTGGAGTATATAGTTTAAAGTATCATAAACCAGAATATATAGTCTGACACACTAATACTGCCATATGGTGGCATGAATGTCATCTCTTAGAAGGGACACTTTCACCACAGAAAGTTTAGGAAAGCACTTGTTTACAGTAATGTAACTGTTGTTTTACTCTTTTGGACTGAGAAGAACAAGAGTTAAATTATCTGTGTAGAAACTGGATGATTTGTTGCTATGAAGTCCTTGGGTCAAGCTCCTCTTTGAGGGGAGCTGCAGAGACTTGTGTCATATATAGTAATGACTCTGGAGGAACTATTTTATTGCCTAGAAGAGTTAACAATGAGGCCTCTGGGAACAAACTCAACCTGGCCTTAGCTCACTAACAGAGCTGAGAACAGATAAATTTAGTGCAATCATAATTTGCATTATTTTTCTTCAGCAATTTCTATTATATAAAATTCTCCTGTGAAAGAGCTAGCAAAAACCCACTGGACAGCGCAAGAAAAGAGATAGAGGGCATATCTAATTTTCTTGAAGTTTTAGAAGCAATCAATTTTATGTAAAAGAAAATGTGGTTTGTCCTAGTTGTTCCTATAGATGTAAAAATTCTAGAACCCAATCAGAAATAAGATTTTAAATGAAATCTAGAATGACTGAGAGACCTATGTGACAGTTTTAATTAAAATTACCGTCTTTTCCCACTACTCATGTTTCTTGAAAATGTACAATTTGTGATTTTCCTGCTGGGATCAGTTCTAATCCATAGCTCAGATTTGTTTGGTTGTGACTATGAAAAAAGCTGGCTACTTCAACAGCCTTAGAAACAAGATGCCATGACACAACAAACCTCCACCATCCTTAAGATTTTAAGAAAAGTACCAAACATTTCATGAAGATAAATATTATGTAGGGATAGGTGTAATGGCAAAGAAAAAGTTTTGCTAATCATGAACAGTGAGTGAATTACCTTTCTTATTAATTGGGCGTGTTTCTGGTGTAGTAAATTAATACAAATGGGTAAGTAAGCAGCTATGAGGAGGTCTCAAATTAGTATGAAGGATATCAACTATTTATGCGACTATATTTTTCCTATTAAGCTAACAACCACCTAGACCATGTGGCCACATTTCAGATTAATTTATAGAGGTGTAAATCTCAGATAACACTGTTGTAAATCTAGAGTAATTCCAGTGAGCACAATGAACTTACTCACAGCTTGCATTAGGGTAATTGGAATTGGAATATGGTCTGTATTGCAAAAAGGCACCAAGTATGTGGCAAAATTAATTTTGCTGGAGAAAAGCCTCTTAAGTTTTCCACTGAAATTTACTTCAGAAGCCAAATAAGTGTAGAGCTGTCTGCCTAATCCCAGGATGGACTAAGTAAATTTATACTGTGCTCTTTTCACAGAGCTGTTCATTGTTAATGGCAAATTCACTTGTGTGTTCTTCTAGGAGTCTGCCTAATTCATACACCGTTTAAAACAGAGCCACTGCTGATAGCTGTAATTAGTTACATAGCAACCCTTTCTCCTGCTGCTGCAAGAGTGAGGCTGCTAGTCCAACTTCTATAACAGGCATGTACCAATTAGTAAAGCCTGAATCTAGTCCAGCAATACTGAAATGAAAGGGTAATAGTTGAGAAACTGAGTTTACTTTTTTGTTTGATCTTGGAGGCATTACATTTGCAATTAATTTGCAAAGATAATCTGCAAAAGAATAGTTGTATCTCAATTTGGTCCTAGATTGTGCTGTAAATATACTTTCTGTTTCGCAACACTACAGTTACGGGAAAATGTTCAATGACAGAATAATGGTCTAGTACAGGACACTAATTGGAAACATTTATCAAATCCAATGGCCTGGTTTATTCTTTCGAATCTTCAAAAGATTTATTCTCAAACAGAAGAAAAAATTCTGAGACCTTAGTAGGTAGGTGTTCACAAGATTAGAAATCTAATCAATGTTGGATTTTTTCCTTCTTTCTACGAATATAGAGGTATTTAGCTTGACAACTGGGGAGGGATAACATCAAGTATTCACATCTATTTCTCAACCAGAAAATCTCTTTTCTTCAGTAAGGAAACATTTTATTTTGCTGATCCTTTGAGTTACTTTCTATTCACTTGCTAAATTCTACATGGCTTTTCCAAGTGTTTGACATATATTTTGCATCTATCTACAGTTTAGTGCTCTGTATTTTGTAACATCAATTTTCAGTGTTTTTTCCAAGTGATAACTAGGAAATTAAATTTATAAATCAAAAAATAGATTAAGGCTTTTAGGCTACATTTCTGACTTCATTTGCAAAATATTTTCGCACCACTTTTGCCACAAAATTTAGCTAATACAAATTTTTCATGTGAATTCCAACTATTTTGAAAAGCCTAGTGAACAAGTTCTTCTAAATAAAGCTTCTGCATTTTGTATAATCAAGTACTCTTGCATTTGATCCTAGAATTAGCAAGGGATGGATGCTTTGAAGGTTTTCAGAGGGATCTTATGCACTCATAAGGTGTCTATTTCAGGCATCTAAGTCAGATGCCTGACATCTCTCCATGGTCCTTAGTAGTTAATGAACCTTAAAGCTACACAACCAAACGAGATGATTCTGAAGTAATCCCTCCAGAATCATGTGTAGGATGGGCACTTGGTCCTCAGAAAGGCTGCTTTGCTTTGCTTATTTACAACTAGCAAGTTGCATTAATTTCTACTATAAACATAATGCATCTCTCTCTCCCATTTATTTCAAGTGTATCTAAAAATCCAAGTTGTACTTTGTAAAATACCATTTTCTCCGGGAAAATGCAATACAAATGATGCAATGTATGGAGATGAAACTTATTGTGGCTAATTTACCACATATCAAGATCTGAGAAAATGTTTTTTAATGAAAAGAGACAATATGCTTGTGGTAAAATGTGCGTCAATCTGTGAATTTTGTAACCCCCACCCCCCATGGAACTTCCTTGTCATCAGTAAGTCAGAAAAATGAAATTAGCATGATTTCACTCAATTGTGGGTCTTTTGCTTGCTTTGTAATTAAGCTACCTATTGTAACTTAAAATTTCAGAGATATAAAACTGTGTTTGAAAGAATGCTATTGAGCAGACCCATGTGTGTTATGTGGGATGTGCACGAAGGCATTACTCATGAAAAGCACTTGAAAGGTCCTTTGCCAGTGCAGTTCATAACTGAGCTAGCACATTTCTGTGTACTTCTTCTTGGTTAAAAACAAGGTAAGCATTATCCCAGTGAACACAGTGATTGCACAAACCAGCTCCCCCTTCCTCTATCTCTACTCTCCCTCTCACCCCACACAAAAAGAACCCAACCCAAACCAAAACAAACAATCCACTTTCATGTACCAAAACCTGGAATCCTAAAATTGTCATTACAAAAAGGTGGTATATTTCCTGAAGCCCAGGCAGCTGACACTGGGGTCACTCTCTTTAATCATGGAAAGAGTAGGGAGTGGTTCCCACCTGGAGAGAGAAAGGAAATAGCATTCCTGTCATCCCAGATTGTTTAAGCATGTTGCTGATACAGCAATGCTATTGACAAGCAGCAGCTGTGGAGGGGGCTCTCATTATTCCTGTATCTCCACTTGCAAAGAATTCCTCAAAGACAGTGTTGTGATTTTATGGAACGAAAAAATATGATAAAAATGGACTGATCCTGCTTAACATATGAAAGAACTGTCCTTTATATAGCGAGCATTTTCTTTCTAAATTATGTAAATCATTATGTTTTCTCTCTATAGATGAAAAAGAGTAAGAAAGTTTCCTACAGAAAGAATGAGATTTTACAAATGCCTTAGCTACCTGAAAACACTTAAGGAAAAACAAACAGCTATCCTTGCACTCCCAAAAACATGTAGTCTGTACAGAGAAATGTGTCAACCACAAAGAAATTATATCTCTAGTAGGAAATAAAGAAAAAAAAAAAAAAGACTGATAGATAGAACTATATAGAATGCATGCTGAAGCTGATGAATGGCAGAACACAGACAATTTTGGAAGATCAGATACAGATAAATTCTGTTCAATCAATAAATGAAAAACTTGCTGCATTGATGAGAACATTACAAGAGCCTAAAGAGACTAAAATAGAAGGAAAAAAACCTGAATTCTCTGAGAATCAAACTCTGAGAGGATCAGAAACGATAGATGGCAAAATAGAAACTATCATGGCTTGCTGTCAGAGAAATTGCTTTAGTTTTGTTTTATTGTGTTTCCTACTATATTTTGTGCTTTCATTTCAAGGGCAGAAAATGAGGGGGAAAAAAAGTTAAATTCAAAATAATTTGGGGGATTTTGGGTCTCTTGTTAATGAACTTTCTGTTACTGCTTAACCCTATTTGATGTTTTGGCCAACTCTTAGAAATTTTACTCTTCCAGAAGTTTTGTATGATAACCATTTACAAATTCTGAAGGTAAGTAGAGATTTTATTTATTTTATTAGATCAGTGCTAAAAGATGCAAGAAATAGGTACACACTCAGTGGAGACAGGCTCCAATAATATTTAGCTGCTAAAAATGAGATTCAATGTTTAATGTATGTACCATCAGCAGCTTTTCCAACGTTCTATCCAAATTGGGTGCTTTTTCACAAATCTATGCCTTGTATTCCAAAAAGAATGAAACACAGGAAAAACTCTTCAAGCAATATTTTTAAATGGTTAAATAAAATTTTCTCAGATGACTTGGTTTCATTTTAGTGTTCTTCTTGTTTTCCTACGCAAAGTAAAAATGTTAGATCAAAGGTAGCCTGAAAATCTCACATAAGATATTTAGGCAAGACTTTTCTCTGAAACTACATCATTAAGAATGTGAAACAAGACTGACCAGAATGGGTTTAGGAGACCTAAAAAGGAACAGCGAGTAAAAGCCTTTGTTTAATTAAAAATAGACTCTCAACATTCCTTAATTAAAAAAAAAACAAAATAAATAAAAATGTTTTTAGAAGAAAGTTTCAGAAAATTTAGTAACAAATAATGCTAAAAGTCATGTGTAGGATGAAAAAATATGTTATAGATATGAAAAAAGGGGCACTGATGGCTTTTCCATGAGAATTAATATATTTCCAGAGATAATATGTGGTAAGAACAGCTAATGGCTTATTTATGAGAACATTATAGATATATGTCCTTTTTATATACTTCTTTCTTATTCACTTCCACTGATTTTTTTAAGGCTATGCATGTTTATTCTTATTTTAAAAAATATAAACAAGCTGGTAAACAGATAACCTTATTCTAACAGCAACATCTTGAGTGGGGGTGGGAAGCAACCCCAACCTCCTCTGTGCACAGTCAGCATGAGTCCATGAGGACAAATGGTTTTACTTATCCACACACTAGTAAAATCCTCCCTGCAGAGCCAGGTTTAGCAGGGTCTAATTTTTGTGTTTTATTTTTGTTTCCCACAGATGTTGAAGATGCTAGAATGAAAAGGGCCTTTCCTACTGGGAATTTTAGACATGCTTTTTCCTGAAAACTGTAGTATTAAAACATAAAAGAGAGCAAGACGGTTTGGGATATTTAAATTAAAAAAAAAAAAAAGCAGGAGAAAAAAAAGCTTTTGGTCTAAAAAAGGCCTATTACTTGGTTAGTAATAATGATAAATAGTTATATCAGTGTTAATTCCATAAAATTTTTCTTCACTTTCTTTTTCATTTACGTGGATAAAATCAATCAATCAACAACTAGATGTTTGCATGTTCACCTCACTTCAGATTTCTCAAATGCAGCTGTCTGCATCGGAGCCCTTAATGACCACCTCCCTCTGTATTAAATGAAGATAAAAGGACTAATGAAGAGTATAATACTTTAGAGTCACTTTCGATATTTACTTTAAGACCTGAGTAATCTTACTGTATATGTCTCATATTTTTTGACACGTAACTGTCAGGAGTGCAGGTGACTTGCTAAGGCACAGATATCTGCATTCTAACTTCTGGGTTTGACAAGACAAATCCTGCCCTTGACATTCACCTTCTGGTCACAAAGAATGAGTTGCCTCAATCCATAAAGACAATTCAGGCAGATGAAAAAGAAAGACAGCAAAATAGAAAGGCAGTACTAGACCAATTCAAAGGAAGGCAATATCCATCAAAGCAGAGATGGTCACAGAGACATCTCTCTGAGTCACTAAAATATATCAACTCTTAACACGAAAAAGAAGCAATCAAAGCAGTCTTCACGGGAGAACATACAGTAAGAGACACAACTAGAAATAGTATCAGGTAAGGAAGACAGATGCTTTTATAAGAACTCTAAATAAAGCAAACCTATGATCCCATTTTTGTCAGGGTGCTAATAAAAAAAAAGGAAAAATAGAGGAAAATGCAAAAATAACCTAATGGAAAAATGGTTAAAATAAAAAAAAAATCCCAAATTTCCTAAAATTTGCAGGCTTCTATGGCATACGTAAGACCTGATGGCATGCATCCCAGAACCCTGAGGAAATTGACAGATTTAGTTACCAAAGTGCTCTCCATCATATTTGAAGAGTCATGGAAGCCAGGTGATCTCCCCAGTTACCAGAGAAAAGGAAAAATCACATTCATTTTTAAATGGGGGCTGTGGTAACTAATTACCATTCAGGTTCACCTCAGTATCTGACAAAATCTTCCAGGAATTTATGCTGAAACATGTGGAAGACAGGGAGGTGATGAGAGACAAACAACAAACATATCTTCATCAAGGGCAAATCAAGCCCAACTAAGCTAGTAGCCTTCTCTGAAAGAATGACTGTATCAGTGGACAAAGGAAGAGCTATTAACTTCATCTCCCTGGAGATCTGTAAAGTGTCTGATACGGTCCCACATTACATTCTTACCTCTAAATAGGAGAGGCACAGATTTGAGGTATGGACTGTTAAAATGAATTTGCTGGATGGTTGTGTCCAAAGAATAGCAGTTAATGACTCTAGGACAAAATGGAAACCAGTGATGAGTTGTGTCTCTCAGGAATATATTCATGGACCAAGTATAGACTGGGACCAGTACTGATTAACATTTTCACCAGTGACATAGACAGTGAGACTGAACTCACCCCTTGCTAATTTGTGTATGACACCAAGCTGTGTGGTGCAGACAATTTGCTAGAGGGAAGGAACACTGTATCTGCACGCTGCGGTCACAGGGAAGATATTCCCCAGCCAGCTCACTCTCCGAGAACAGTGTGCAGTCGCAAGAGCGGCCGCCCCCCAGATCTCTGCTGAGTCCCCCCGGGTGGCAGTGCGTGCAGGGGCTCGCAGCTCCCTGCAGCAGACAGCTGTGGCGTGGGGAACACAGCAGCAGCACAGTACGAGGAACCAAGGGAAAGGAATAGAGCGGGGTCACTTGTTGGAGTTCCAGGGAGTTTTATTCCCCAGAGGATTCAGAGACAAATTACAATAACTGGGGGCAAAAAGCTGCTTTTAAGGAGAGGCAGGAATAAGAGAAGGACACAACCTTCACAACCTTTTACCAATAGGAAAGCATTAGGGGAGGAGTGCAGGGTAAGGGCTCCCCAATAGAAGGCACCAAGGGGAAGGAGCAAGCCCTGCACCTCAATCTTGCTTCGAGGAGGGGATGAAGGACAGGGAACATTCCAGAAGGGAACAAAGGGGTTACAAGGAGATTGACAGGTGTATTGGCATACATTTGGCGGGAGAATCTTTGGGTAAACAACTCTGGACTGAACCTTTAGGGAAGCCAAATGGGGTACATGGAATGAACCAGTACAAACCTATTACAAGGAATATTTAAAACCTACTATAGAAGAACAAACTGTAAAATAACAGACTACCACAGATATACCATCCAGAGGGATCTTGACAGCCTTGGGAACTGGGTCCATGGAAACCTCATGAAGTTCAACAAGACCAAGCATAAGGTGCTATACCTGGGTCAGGGCAATATCAATACAGTCAGAGGGATTTGAGAGGGGTTTTGCCCTGTGGAACAAAATCTGGGGATACTGGTAGAAGAAAAATTGGACGTGAGCCATCAAGGTGCACTTGTAACCCAGAAAGTCAAACATATTCTGGACTGCATAAAAAGAAGGGTAGCCAGTAGGCTAAGTGGGATGATTTATTCTGGTTTGATGAGAACCCATTTGGAGTAATGTGTCCAGCTTTGTGGTCATCAGTACAAGATAATGGAAGACATTAATGATTTTTTTTTTTTTTATGGATCTGATTGAGTGGATACAAAAAAGGGCCTTGAAAATCATGAGGGCTTTCTTATGCAGAAAGAGTGAGAGAGTCAGAGGTTGTTCTGACTGGAAAAAAGGAAGACTTCATGGAGGTGTTCAGTGTATAAGGGGACCTGTAAGAAAGCTGGAGACTTTTTACCAAGGAATTTGGGGACAATGGGCAATGGATTTAAACTGAAGGAGAACAGATTTGACATAAAAACACAATTTTTTACAATAAGGGTGGAAATAAAGTAGAAGTAGTTGCCCAGAGATTTGTGGATGCCATATCCCTGGAAGTGTTCAAGGCCAGGTTGGATGGGGTCTCCAGTGGAAGATGTCCTTGCCTATGACAAAGAGATGGATTAGATGATTTTAGAAAGGTCCCTTCCTGGCGCTGTTGAGTCAGGGATGGAAAGAAAAGACTCCAGTCTTCAGAAGATGAATCAGCAGGCTTTAATGAAAGTAGCGTGGCTTTTTATAATGTGATTTGCTAAGGTGAGACTTGATTGGTCTCAAAGTAAAAACCTCTCACACTATTGGTGAGCTATGAATAGCACACTCTGGAGAATCATATCTGTAAACAACAGTTACAGAAAGAGACATAATAATTAATTCTTTTCTCTATGTTTCCAAGGCTCAGCCTGGAAGAAAATTATCTCTGTTCTTTCTTCAACTGAACTGAGAATAGCCGCACCTTCCAACTCCCAAAATTCTATAATTCTATGAAAATTACTAGGTTGAAAGTTTCAGTTTGAAAAACTACTACTCCATAGTTCCTATTAATGTAGTTCCTTTCCTATAAATTCGCTAAGCTATTGGAAATGAAGTTCATGTTTTCATTTCTTCATATCCAAAAATATAATTCTCAGAATTTTTTAGAGCTAAAGCAGATGTTTTCTTTCTTTCAGTCTCCTCTTACTGGTTTCAGAATCACTTCATATTTGTTTCTTCTTTAAGGTCTCAATTAATTGTCTTTATTTTCATCAGTATTTAGAGTGTCTACAAGATTCAGATATTATCAACAGTTACAGAAATGTGATTAAGAATAGACATAGGAATCAAAATAGGAATAAAAGTAAGTGAAAAGAAATATTAAAATATAGATTTATCATATTCCAGTGTTTAATAGTTTTTACACCAACATCTTAAAAGTGAGTTCAATTTTTTAGTTTGCTCTGGGAATTTAAGGTCACTTCAATGATACAAATAATTGTAAACACAGAAAGATAGAGTTTTTTTTTTTTTGCTTTTGTAATATTATAGAAGTGAAAATCAGCTGAAATATGTAGGTATGTGTTTAGTTCATTATTTTTAAAGAAATAAGCACTACAAGATATGTGGATTATAAGGATGGGCCAGAGGCCAGAGATGGAATCAAGCAAGATGGGAAAAACACAATACTAACATGAAAAACATACAAATAAAAATCCTTTAGCTTTACACTGGAGGGTGTCAAACATAAAGCTTGATTTGAATAAAGGGTATACATCAAAGAAACTGAGCTTCAGATGTAGTTCTATTTTCTCTGGGTTAAACCCAGGTCCTACAACAGTAGAAAAAATTAAAAGCCATCTCAGCTGGAATGAATTGTGAGGTAAAGTCAAGTAACATGGAGAACTTGAACTTTCACTGGCTTTGAAAACAGTTAGAAAAACCATGGCTCCCCATGTCCTTTTCTCGTTGTGCTTGTTACCACAGCAGACCTTCAGCAACAGAGCTCACTCTGCAGAACTAAGACAGTTGGTTGTCCCTGGTCAGAAAAGCATCAATGAAGACAGCTGAGCTAATCAGGCATATTTTAACATTTGAGCAAGAACAAAGAATTTGTTCCAAGTCAAGTCCTGAATCTGGTTTGATGATTCACAGTTATATCAATTACATTCAGAAAGAAGAATTTTACCATGATCTAAACTTCACTGAGATTTCTGAGATTTTTTTTTATTTTACAACTGAACACAGTGACAGTTTCTTAGTTTTATTTTAGTGATATTCAATAAAATACATCTCTGTTGAACTGTTTGTCTCTTGTTGCTTCCTGTTAAGACTATACTGTGTGACTCACTAGTTTGGCTAATGAACAAAACATATTTTTAAATACTTTTGCTTGAACTGTACAAAGTTTTTCATATTTATTGTTTTCATTTAAAAAGATAAATATTTTCCTTAGTTAAAAACTAAAAAAAAAAAAAATCTGTTATTCTTAGAAATAAACTGAACCAAAGTATATGAAACCCTCAATTTAGAAAGACTGTGGAAGTGCTTTAGATTCCAGAATACTATTATTTAGAAATATTGTTGTGTTTTTTCCCCTGTTACTAAGAAGTCACTTCTAATTAATATTTGGCATTTTCATAGGTAACACTTTGGCTACCAGATTCTAATGTGTTCTGGCTGAAATTCATTTTTTTTCCTCTTGGAACTACTTTTTAAAAGTATAGTATTACATATAGGTAAAGTCATATAAAATAAGGGCTTTGTTACCCTTGTAAAATCATGGCTCAGGCCTGCTGCTTAGGCTAAGTAGAAGGGAACTATGGGAGACAGACTCAGCTGGAATAGGGAGGGGTAGAGGGGCGTGAGAGAGTGAGAGACATGAGACACATGCTGTGTGACTGCCGCGTGTCCACATCGCGGTGTATAGGGTTGGTTGACTTGGGCTTGCTGTGCCTTAAAACTATGTAAACTGATAACTGTCTAACTGCTTAAAAAGGCTTGGTTTTTGCAATAAATGGGCTCTCCTTTGCACTTCCTGGGGACTCTGCGGTGCTCTGCATCGTCACAGTATAATCATTCAGCTATTAACTAAAGCAGAGAAAACAAAAGAATATGTAATCTGTGGCTGAAGAGAAGTGATGTGACATTTATGTTCCAGCATTAATTAAATACTAGTATAGAGACAGAGACTACCAACAGTCAACAACCAATAGAGAAAATAACTCTTCTTTACTTGTGAAGTTTATCCATATAATTTCAGATCAGAATAAAGTCTGATACAGGGCATAGAATACAACCTATATTTGTCCAGACAAATACGTTGGGGGTGATACGAGACATTAAAGGATGTTTACTATGACATCACTGGGTTTGATGTGTACTTCAGTGGCTACACTATTGGATGAGGCAATCACTGCCAAAGTCTAATTTGTGAATCTAATACCTTTTCCTCCACTTTTTGAATGTGGTTTTCCTTTTTTATTTTTCTTGCAGATATTTCTTGAAATTATTTCAGTATCTTTTCATTGCAAATTTATTATTAAAGGAATAGGCAAAAAATTTGTTTTAATTATAACAGGAAAATTAGAGACTTCTGTTTCCTGCTTTTCACAACTTTCAGTGGGTCAGCTTACTTTCTTTATTTCTCATTATTTATGAAACCAGCAATATAAAAGAGTAGTCTCTCCTAATCTATGACAACTCATATCCATTAACTCTTCCAGGTATTCTATTTTTACTTTCGTATGAAAAACAGTCTTAGCATTTTCTTAACAGTCTTATTTCACATCATTGGCTTTGGAAGCAACCCTTCCTCAACATTTTTTCTTCTCTGCTCCCAGTGTGCTTCTTTATGATATCTCTGTGAACTTCAAGACTTCTATTTCTAAAATTCAAGGTATCTGATTTGTATTTTATGTATCTCTTAGTATAACTGCCACCAGAGAGTTGAAACAAAATTAACACAAGAGAAATGGCACAATGTTCTTATTTTTACAGTCATTAAATGAAAAAAAATCAAATATATACAATGTTTTTTTTTTCTTTTGTCTTAGGATATTTGGTACTACATCAAATAATTTTACCCCTTATTATTTAAATAGTATCTGAAAAAACAAGAATATACTGTGATCAACGTTAATTAGTGCAAAAAATTATAGCTAGAACAAGGCATAATTTCTGAGAAAAAAATCTCCCTTTTCTTTTAGTTATTAAAAAAAACCCTTTGTGTGCTGGCATAATCACTTCACCTTCAACACACTTTAAGCTATAGTAAACTATATGGAAAATGTCAGCTTTAGGTCAGTGCAAGAACTTTTCCTCTTCAAAATCAACATGGCTGTCTTGATGTCTTGTTTTTCGTATTTTTTTCTGTTTCATTGTACTATACTTTCATTTTTCATGGGTAATATATTCAAATTTTCACTCTTCCAAGTGCTTATATTTTGGGAAGATTCAGTTGTCATGTATCATCCTTATTAAAACAGAAGTATCTTTCTGAAAGCAGAATGTCACCAGAAGTCAAAAATATAGAGGCACAGTTGTCTACCTATAGTTCAATTTTCTCATTCTACTGATCTCTACCTCCCCCAATTCCTTCATATAGAAATAGGAGCAGATCTTTCCTTACTTTCTCTCATATTTGAATCTTTATCCTAAAAAAAAAAAAATAATTTTAATTTTAACAATTAATAAAATTATTCCAATTTGATACATGGATATTAGTATTGGTAAAATATATATATTGTGATTGACTTTTTGATACTGAATTAAAATGGTCATTCAGGAAGTAATTTCTTGAGAAAATCCTTGGGGAGAAACTAAACCTTTATTTTTTTAATCACTTACCAACACATTGATGTAGCATATTGTAGAAAACATCATAGCAACCTGTCATGAGAACAGCTTACCAACCAGTAGCAAGAGAGATATTCTCATGGTATTTTGTAAAAAGAAGTTTGAAAACAATTGGGATATGAAGAATGTATAGAAGAAATTGAAATTAAATCCACCTTTTTTTTTGTGTGTGTGTGTGCATGTGTTTGTGTGTGTGTTTGTGTGTGTGTGTGTGTGTGTGTGTGTGTGTGTGTGTTTCTGGAGGAAAGAGCAAGGTTTGATTCACAGCACAATAAGAAAAACAGAAGGAAAGTTTTGGTGCTGCAGGTGATAAAAATTTGAAAAACTATTCATAATGCATAGAAAGAAAAATTCCAGTCTTGAGGTTAAAACCTAATCGAACACTATTTCTGAATGCAGTTGAATATCACTTCATATTCTTCATTAGTATGTTTTCATGTTTCACTGTTTGACTAACAGTTACAGAATCGTGAATACACACATTAATGTGCTCACATCTCATATGTGTTAAATCATTAGTTAATTTAAATGCCCATCTCTTTAAAATTTATATAAGTATGATGATTTATAATCTGAAGATCTGATCTGATTTTCATAATTTAGTCTTTAAAAGCATGAGACTATTTGCACTCATTGTAGTGGAAAATACTGTTCCTGGCACCGTTTAACATCTTTGTTGGTGGCATGGATGGAAGAAGAACTGCTCCCCCAGCAAGTTTGATGATGACCCCAAGTGGTGTGCTGCTCTCTGAAGGGACACACTGGAGGGAAAGGACACTAGAGAGACCTTGAGAAGCTTGAGAGATGGGCCTGTGTGAACCTCATGAGCTTTAACAAGGCCAGGTGCAAGGTCCTACTTGTGGGTCAGGGAAATCCCAACCACTGATACAAGCTGAGTGGAGAATAGATTGAGAACAGTATTGGGGAGAAGGACTTGGGGTGTAGATGGACAAGAAAATCAACATGACCCAGCACTGTGTGCTTGCAGCCCAGAAAGCCAAACATATCCCATGCTGCAGAAGTGGATCCAGCAGGTTAAGGGAAGTGATTCTCCCAACCTGAGCTCTGCTGTGGTGAGACCCCACCAGGAGTACAGCATTCAGCTTTGGGGACCCCAACATAAGAGGGGTATGAACCTGTTGGAGTGAGTCAAGAGGAGGGGAGGGCCATGAAGATAATCAGAGGGCTGCAGTACCTCTGCTTTGGAGAGGCTGAAAGAGTTGAGATTGTTCAGCCTGGAAAAGGAAAGGCTTGGGGGAGACCTTTCAGCAACTTTCCTGAACCTAAAGGGTACTGAGACAAGTACCTTTGTTTCAGAGACAAGAGAGTTGGAGAGGGACCACATATGCACATCTAAATTCAGCTACATGAAGGAAAGGTAACGAACATCATGATGAAATAAATAATTTCATCCTTTTCCCCAATGTATAGGGGCGTGTTTCTTGTGGGGACATATATTTCCTACCTGCTGCATAGTATTGTGTCTCCAGCATCCTGCACTGAGAATGTAAAGCCAAGGAATCAGAAAGAAACTACAACACTGGTGAAACTGCAACAGGAAAATGGAAAGCATGGCAATATTAAGGAAGAAAGCTAAGCATTATGTTTAAATCACATCTGTAGAAAAATGGCTAAAATGTCCAATCAAATTATGTTTAGAAATAAGCAGGTTGATATATTTTTTTCTGAAAAGAATGATAACATCCTTTCCAGTCCATTATGAATGAAAAAAATAAAGCATCCCAAGCAGAACCATTGCTTGGATTGCATTGCATTGCATTGAATTCTGGTAGGATTCCGTAAGGACTGGTACCAACCAATGATAGTCACAATTCCCTTCAGTTCTCCGGAAGTAAATTTGAAAAACCACACTCTTGATAAAATTTTCTATGGCACAAATATTGTTAACATGGTAAAGTGATGAGCATGACATAGCAATCACACAGAGTTATTGAAAGTACTTAATAATAACTCTGTCCCATTCAAAGAAATTACTTTAGCACAGCTAAATGCTTAAGTTATGGTTTTAAGGCATGAACACCAGCTTCTGAAAAGAAAATTCTGAGAGCTATCCAAAGCACAAGAAAACAACCTGAGCTCTCATGATAAACTTGTGACAAAAAAGCCTATTTTGATCTTTTGCTGTGTAAGTAAGAAGAATAAGGAAATACTGCTGAAATAAATATCAGGATATGGAAGTTATTCTTGTAAACATATTTTGAAAGGGATATTGAAAAGTCTTACACTAATAAAAAAGAAAAAACAAACCAAAAATTTAACATTAATTATTCCAAAGAGGAAAAAAATGCTTTTCAATTGAAACCTTAATAAGTCTAACCCATTTAATTTACATACATCAGCAGAAAATTTAGATGATAAAGACTAAGGATAACTGAGTTTTCAAGTTGTGCAACAATGTTTCAGCAGCTAAGAGGGATTCTTCAGCTCCTAACATTCTCAGTTCAGGGCTGAATTGTTTCAAAGGCCTATTGTAGTGGAATACAAGCCACCAACCATTTACGAGGCTGAGGATATACCAACACCCACTGGTACCCTCCAACTTGAAAGTATGGGTTCTTAAGAGCCCTAATCCTATTGAGCCAAACTCAAAATATTTGCTGTAAATTTGATGCAAAAAGTAAAAATATAATATGCAGTATAACTGCCTCACGAGTTATTTGTATTGAACAGCTTGTACTGCAGGTTGATAAAATGTACTTTATAAAAAATTAATTATGGGACCACAGTAATAGCTTTGTCTCTGTCATTATTAAGTCTATTCTTTTAATGAATTTTTTTTTCAAATAAGAAAATAATCCACAGAACTACTCAGCCTCTCTATCTTTTATCTTGTCCTCTTGTTTCAGAATCTAGTTATTTTTTCTCCTCATTGTAGATGTTATTATTTGAAATGTATTTCATATATCTGGTTTTTATTATTTGGTATTTTCTTCCAGCTTTAGATCTGTTCCTTCTTCCCCTTTTTAATTAAAAGAATTTATTACCATCTGTAGGCATATGAAGTTATTTACCAAATATTTATCCTCTGAAACAGGTTCTAGACCTTATCTTTATATTGTAGAAGTAAATATTACAAATTGCAGTATATTAAGCTTTTTTATGGAAAGAATTAATTTAAAAATAGTAATGTATGGTGAAAATGTACATGGATACAAATATGGAATTTATCCATCATAATATTAAGAGCTTCAGTTCTCTTACATTCTTAAAAGCTGGAAAAGGAGTCACAACTGCTTATGAAATATCTTTATGGTATATCCAAGCCTGAAATTCCTTTTGAAACATAGAAATATAAATTATCACTTCATCTCACAAAGCTATTAATTTGTATGTGGCAGTGTTTCCTTCTTCATCACATTTTAATTGGAAGTAGTGTCTATTACGATTTCTTCTATGCTAAACGTTCTCAGTGGATGCACAAGGGATCAGATTCCTGCTATGATTTCAGATTTGGACTTTTCTTTTTCAGTGTCACCAGACTCAAAGTCAGTTGTAGGTATGATACAGAAATGGAAACGCTATCCTCTCTGAGATGCTGCCATTTATGTGTACAGGGCTGAAGGCTTGAAAGAAACTTGATTGGGAGAACTCAGGATCTTTCAGGAACTAAACCATAATCAGTGAGGTTTTCAAGCCACATAGGTCAACACACACTTACTGTAAGTTCTTGATTCAGATCTAGCCTTGTATTATTTTAGGTGCATCAAAATTCTGCTTCCATTGGAAACAGAATGAAATGGGAGATTTAGAGACAAAACTCTGGATTATACTGTTAATAAAAAAAATTTCCCAACCTACTTTTTAAGAATTTTAATTATAAACATTTCAAGTTATGGATATGTATCTCTCTTGTTTGCTTAACCGCTAACCTTCTGCATGTCTTCAATTATTTAAAAAATTGTCTTGCTTCCTAACCCCGAATCTGGACACTAGAAGAGTTCAGTGAGGAAACACAAGAGCCATAAATTCCTAATTAACACAGGAAGGAGTTACAAGATAATGTTCCATACAAAGTTTCTCACTTTATTTAGTTATGTGGTACTAAAAAATCAATTATTCTTATGAAGTTCCTAGAAAGAAATTTTCTTAAATTAAAAGAAGTTGTGACTGACAAATAAATATAATTCTGAATTAAAACAGATTCTTCAGACACACCAGATGCATGTGTTGACTGGTTTTGATGGAAACTTGACATGCTAAGACACGCCAGCATGAATGCTTTCTCTGTGTCCTTAACCAGACTTTGTATGAATGTAAATCTCAGTCTACCACATAGTTTGGGGTGTAAAGTATATGGCATACAGAAGTGTATTGTATACCGGAGAAATAAGTTTCTTCAGTCCTTTTTTGCATTACCTGTTTAACTCTACATCCAAACATATAGTTTTCTTGTTTTTTTAAATGATGAGAGCAATTGTGCACACATGCATCTAAGCTCCCTGCTGGCATAGTGATAACCTGCAGAGAGATATTTACTTAATGCTACGCTGAGCAGATGAAACACTCTAGACAATAACAACTTCTATTCCTGAATGTAAACAGGAAAAAAATCTTATAAGTGGTCTGTACTCTACAGAAACTCTTTTTCTATATTTGGATAGACTGTAAAGATTTTCGCTTATAAATGATTTAGATTGCATAAATGGTTCAATACAACTTTGCCTATTTTCTTCAAAATAAGAAGGGAAAAAATGCTCTCATATATTTAATGCATATGTTGAATATGAGGAAATAGAATAGGATATAAGAAATAAAGTTTAGGAAACTGAACACAACTCCCCCTGTTCCTTTAAAGTTTCAGATAAAACTAAATATGTATTTTAAATTATTTTTTAACATAAAAGGATCCCGAGTTTTCTGGAGATGAAAGTCAGATGAACTTCAAGAAACAATGTTTGACTTTGAGTAAAATTCAAAACTTTATTCAGGATTCTAATTTCAAGAAGACCTAGGCAGTATTATCCTTAAAAAAATATGAACAGAATACATTACTAGAAGCAGGGAGGGTTTTTTGGGTTTTTTGTTTGGTTAGTTGTTGTTTTGTTTGGTTTTTTTGTTTGCTTTTTTCTACAAGGACTACAAAAGAAAAGCAGTACAAAATATCAGTGTAAAGGTAGCAGTTTTTATATAAAATATCTGACAATGAGCATTAAAAAATCCAGCTCCACTGAAATTAATGGTCAAATTCCAAACTAAACTTTCCTAACAAAAAAAACCAAAATTTCACTCTTGATAAAGAAAGAAAGTCCTAATTGGAAATGTTAAAAAACAAACCCAAAATGTAGATTATGTAGGATGAAGTTATTTGAACCTCTTAAGGAAGTTAAATTCAGGGTCTCTCTAATTCCCTTACCTAGCAAATTAAAATGCACCCAAATTATGAATTAGGTTCAATATTTTTATGTTATTGAATAGCTTTTTAAAGACCATTATGGAAGCATGGCTTCCATCGATGGGAGTAAAAAATTAGAGTTCCCAGCACCTTTTTTCTTTTTGTCTGAATAAAAAATGATGCTTGGGTGTCTTTCCAGAGATGCTGTCTATTTCAATGTATTATATGATTTCAACGTGTTTTATAATCTGTTTATCATATACTATGTATTTTTTTCATCATTTTTCTGTATCATTCATAACCTTGTTTATCACAGAAAGAATATGTCAGACTATTTTTCTTGCTATAATAAAAGACTGAGAGTTTATCAGACTGGTTATTTTGCAGTTCAGATATTTTTATCCTTTCAGTGTTTAGCAATTTTGTTCCTTAAAATGTACTCGTCATGCCAGTAAATCTTTCAGGACACAGTGGAAAATAGGCTCAGATGGAACCTTTTGTGTTTCACTTTGTGCCTATTTCCTCTGTCACTTGGCATCACTGAAAAGAACCTGAGTCCAGCATCCATGCACCTTCCCTTCAGGTATTTATGTCTGTTTATAAGACTTCCCCTCAGCCTTGTCTTATCCAGACTGAAAATTCACAGCTCTCAGTCTTTCCTTATAAAAGAGATGCTTCAATCCCTGTTGGCAATAATCCTCCTAATGCAGCCTTGGACACCATTGGTCTTCTTTGCCACAAGGATGTATTGCTGACTCTTGGTGGCACATGGCAAATTCTGAAAATTCATGATCGTTCATTTGTATTCAATTATTTTTGAAAATATAACCAGCTAGCTTTGATCTTCTTAGCTTACTAAGTGGAGGTTTGCCTACTGAAGATGACTGCACTGCATGTCTCAACAGCACTGTTCTCTCTACCTTATTTTTTTCTTGCCTCATTTCTGGTTCCCTAAGTTGAACACCTACAGCAATACATGTCTCTGTGACTGGGAAATTATACATCACATACATCATTTTTTGTCTGTTTTCTCATCACTAGTCATATACACATGCCACCTCACGTTATAGGAACTGCATCTGCGCCCTGTGGTTACCTGTGACTTGTTCTGTATAAAAAGTGGCACCTCCAGAAGAGAGACTCTGGCATCCCCACCACTGAGAAGAGGAGGGTGAAAAAGGAACAGTGGGATGCCACAGGCATCCATGTGGTGTGGTATCTTTACTTAATCTCTCTTTTTCGCTCACTGTCTTTCTTTTCCCTTCTCTTCTCTGCCACTCCTCCTGTTTCTTTTTCTCTACATGACTTTTACTGTTAAATAAAATCCATGGTATTGACTTCTGCATATGGTCTCATTTGCACCCTAATTCAAGCAGAGGCATCTCTTATAATCGGGTCAAAACAGTGGTTATACTTGTTTTGTTTGTAGTTATGCACATTGCCTGTGGCATGTTTAAAAACATCAGAAAAAAAAAATTATTGGGTTTCTGCTACAGAAGAAACCTGGTGTATTTCTCAGTAAATGGAAGGGGTATGAGCTCATGCTCATTCATGTGAAGAATGGCTTCCCAATTTCTATTTAAAAAAAAATAATGGAAAGAAAACTTTGCAGAGCAACCGCAAGAACAGTAAAGTTTTTTATCATAGCCCTGTTTTTCATGCATTTAGCTCCTGAAGCTCAAATCATACTTCAGTCTGTGCATATGTAGTTTCAATTAATATCACTGGGAACTGAAAATTTAGTGTAAAGATTCAGTGCACCCATAAGTTGCATTTTTAGTTACAAACATGTCTGAAGGTAGAAAACATGGCAGACCAGTCTATAAATGCCTTGATATATGCAGGCTTAAAAACCCCATTGGAGATGGTCTGTGTTGGGCCTCTCTGAATTGGTCTAGACACAAATATGGATTAGATATGCTACAGACATAAGGCTAGTTGCAAAGTGCAGATTCCTTCTACTCACCTTTAGTATTGGACTCGTTACAGCTTCAGCTGAGTTTTCACCATGTCTAGTCACAGTCACTGAGGTCTGTTAATAGAGAGCAGGATTGCCTCAACGTTATTTAAGTCAAATCCTGCTACTGAAAATGTCCTTCACATGACTCTGGAAAGTTAGCTGGTGTCCCATCTATGCTTCCTATTCCTTCCTCAAGTCCTGGATCCCAGAAGAAAGGCTAATAATAATTTCATTAGACATAATAATTAATTAGATAATTAGACATTAAATTGATATAATCTCTTTCCAAATGCAAATATAAAGTCACTTGGAATTTATATTTGTGTGTCATTAGAGGAAAATTTCATCTGGATATGGATTTATGGATGAGGACCTTTAGCTTTCAAATCCAGTTATGAGAATGTTTTGTTTTGGGATGCCATGCTAGCTGTGTAATTTTTTATTTTCTACAGGAACACAACCTATATGGTTTTTTTTGACTTCTGAAAGCATTTCAAATTCCTTTGTCCTAGCAGTGCACAAATCACTTAAATAGAGAACAAATTTTACTTATCCACTTTATTGCTACTTTCATCCCCAAGATCAGCTTCATGTGATTTGGAATACAGCACAACATGATTTCAAAAAACTTAATTCTAGTCTAACAAACTTATTTTTTAAATCCTACCAAACTTATTTTTTAAATCAAAAGCATGTGACTGATATTTTTACCTTATGACATCCAAACTTCTATAGTTTATTCTGAACCAACTCGTCATATAAAATAAAGGAAAAAAAGAAGCTTATTTAAATGGTATTTATACCTTATAAACAGCTTTCATTTTTCATTTATATATCCAGATATAAATAATGGATACAGATACTTCTAAACTTCTTAGATTAAGAAGTAATTTATTGTTAAAAGGAGAGCTGATTGATGCATGTTTTACTGAGTTTAAAATTTTAATAGTCGTTGATACCAATAGGGGCTATATTGATCTCTAATAAGCAGACATACAGAATGAAATTCCATTACTTCCTCATTAATGCATTACATTTGTAGTCCAGAATATTTAAGTGTTTACTTCTTTTATATAATAAAGATGACATACTATCTGCAAAAGTAAAAATTGTGCAAAGTATAATTGCTCTTTCCTTCTTATTGCTTTGGAAAAGAAATATAGAAATAATATTGAAGAAATGAAGAACAGAATGCATAATACATTTAATATTTGCAAATAATTTAAAATAATACTTGAAACTGTCCAAAACTCATTTTTATACCATATATTCTAAGAAACTCTTCCAGGCCACTTTCATGAAATTGTATGTGTCACTGAAAATATTTTGTTAAAATTTTACTTTTAAATGTGTTTACTTTAGCTGTTAGATAATTTTGTATTTCACATTGAATTTTTCTTCTAACACAAAATATTACATTTCCAAATGCAGATTTGCAAGTTTGTGATTCAGTTTGACATTACTAGAATTCACACGGTTAAATCCCTATGCTTTACTTTGAAAATGGATACTCTACTATTAACAGATTTTTTAATTGACATATATGAAATCATGAAGTAATTAAATGCAGTATCTAGTTGAGGTTTGCAGAAATTTTAGATTTATTTTCCTTGTCTCTATGAATAGATTAATAAATAAATCCTAATATATAATTTTTTTATGTTTCATCTTCTAAAATGTTTTTATTCATATTGACACTATAGTCATATAATAGCCATGCTGAAGTCCAGCTAGTGACACTAATTTCTGTTGTTTTAAGGAAGTCTTCACCGTGGAATCCTAGAACTCCACTAATAATTGGAGGGACTCTATTTGTCTAACAAGAAACAGAACTCTTAATAAATTCAAGATACTAGGATTACTGGTGTCTTTAATTTGTTGATACCTTCTGTTTCTCTTTTCCTGTTATATACATGAGCAAGGTGATGGCAAATTTGATGTTCTACTGCAATATTTTTAGTTTGGTATGTGAATGTTGTCATTAAAAGAACAGGCACTATTATAAATGACAGTCATTTTTAGATTTCAAAAGAACTGAGAACATAGTATTTGGTACTTACAATCCAACATCAAAATGAATCAGATGCTGTAGCTATATTTGCAATACTGTTGACACATGACTAATGATAACCAAACACAGTCTAATGATAACTTAAATCCAATACTTCAGACACAAGACCTATGAAAAAGCAGGTTTTTGAATCTAGGAAGATATGTGCAGTTGTCACAAGGCTGTTAATTTGTATTGCGTTTACTAATATTACACCTACCTTGTGATGGCAAGTAAAATATGTGCATGCAGTCATATTTTATTCTCATTATTCTGAAGAAGGCATGTGTTGCAAATTATTATGTAGGAAATTTTCCTCTGCAGTACATCCCTGGGTAAGAAACTCAGATTTAACTGACTTCAGTTAGTTTTTTTAATATATGTCTAGCACATATTTAAAATATTGAAGCATTGATAAAGAAGAGACAAAAAGATATTTTGAGATGATAATAGCATAATCATAGAATCATTTAGGTTGAGAAAGACCTCTAAGAGTACTTTGCTAACCATTAAACTCTTGCAGTCAAGTCACCACTAAACCATGTCCCCAAGTCCTACATCCACATATTTAAAATACCTGCAGGTGTGGTAACTCAACCACTTCACTGGGCACTCAATGACAGTGTCAGACAAACCTTTCCATGAAGAAGTCTTTCTTATATCTGCTCTAAACCTCCCCTAGTGCAACCTGAGGGCATTTCATTTTGTTACTTGGGAGAAGAGACAGACACTCACCTGAATAAAACCTCCTTCCAGGTTGCTGCAGAGATTTATGAAGTCCCCCTGAGCCTCCTTTTCTCCAGGCTAAACAACTCCAGTTCCATCAGCTATTGTCATAAGACTTGTGCTCCAGCCCCCGTGCCAGCTTTGTTGTCCTTCTCTAGATTGCTCCAGCACCTCGATATCTTTCTTGCAGTGAGTGACCCAAAACTGAACAAAGTATTCAAGATGCAGCCTCACTGTGCCAAGTACAGGGGGGCAATAACTGCCCTAGTCCTGCTGTCCACTCTCTTTCTGGGCAGATTTCTAGTCGCTTTGCCCCAAGCCCCTAGCATTGCATGAAGTGTTGTGACTGAAGTGCAGGAACTGGGTACATCACCTTCCTGAACCTCATAGAAGTGTCCATAGACCATATGTTGATAAAGATATTAAACAATCCTGGCCCCAAGGCTTTGTAACTATGTTTCCCCAGAATCCAACAAAGGATGGAGTTTTCTCTTGGTCCTCCTTTTTTTGCTGATGTATTTATGGAAACTTGTTTTATTGTTTTCTATGCCAATAGTCAGCCCAAGATCCATGCGGACTTTGACCTTTCAAATTTACTTCCTGCATAATCTCACACATCGTTGTAGTCCTCTTGAATTTCCTTCCACTTCTTACAAAGGTCATAAACTCTCTTTTTCCTGCCTGAGACCCAGTCAAAGCTCTCTGATCAGACAATCTGGTCTTCTTCTCTGCCAGTACATCTATTGGCACATGGGGTTTCCATGCATTTAACATTTCCTTGAAGAATGCCCAGCCTTCCTGAACTCCTTTGTCCTTCAGAACCGCCTCTCAAGGGATACTGTCAATCAGCCTCCTGAACAGGCTAAGCCTGCCCTTCCAAAGTCCAAGGTGTCAGCTTTGCTGACACCACCTCCTTACTCATCTGTGGATGGAACACTCTACTGTCACAATCAAGACAACCTCCAAGCACCACATCCTCCACCAGTCCTTCTCTGTTCACAAACAACAGGTCCATTGGAGCCCATTTCCTAGCTGACTCACCAGCTGTATGTCTTCCACACATTCTAAGAGCCTTCTAGACTGTTTTTTCTCTGCTGTGTGTGTTTCCAGCAGACATCTGGTGCGTAGAAGTCACCCATAAGAAAAAGGGCCAGTGATCATGAGACTTCCTCCAACTGCTTATAGACTATTTTTGTCTGCCTCTTCATCATGGTTGGGTGTTCCATAACAGACTCACACCAGCATGGCTGCCTTGCTGTCTTAACCATAACCACTGATTCTTAACCATAAACACTCAGTCCTATCATAACAGTCATGAAGCTCCAGACAGTCATACCACTCCTTACCACACAGGACTACCCTACTGCCTCTCCTTCCTTTCCTATTCCTTCTGCAGATTTTACAGGCATCTATTGCTCTGGTCCAGTTGTGTGCACCTTTGCACCAAATTTCCATGATGGTAACTGTGTCACAGTTTTCCTGCTGCACAATGGCTTCCAGCTTCTCCTGTTTATTGCCTGAGCTGTGTGCATTGGTGTAGATGTGCTTCAGTTGGACAACAGATGTCACCACCTTTCTGGAGAGACAAGCCCTAATTTCTATGTGGCCACTCAGACAATTCTAAGATACAAAAAACCCTTTTATTTTTGCTGTGGCATGGATCTCCCTCCAAGGAATGTAACAGAGTGGGAAGTCTTCACATCTTTAACCTGCACTGCAGGGAGGAAGCAGAGTTCATAGTTAATTCTGTGTAATAAGCATATTCCACAAAAAAAAATCTTTAGATTAGGATGCAGTATGAAACTTCCCTACCAGAACTCATTTTGGAAATTGGTTAATAAGGGACATAGTAGCTCTTCAGCAACATTAAATCATTCATTGCAGCAAAAATTAACTGGTTCACTTATATCTTGAAGAGACACTTTCTACCATTTCCTTACAATGTTTGTCAAGATTGTCTTCAGCTCTTCAAAACATTCAACACCTAAAGGTTAACTGCGCTGTTACTTTCTCTTCAAATGCATAACTGTCTTTGTGGAGTAATAGGTAAATCAATTTGCTTCTAATCACACTTGTCGCAGGCACATAGACTGTCCATACTCTGATGAATGGAAGGTTCATCATTGAAGGGTCTTTGGTACTCTCAGGTTCAAAAATTATATGGCATAATTAGGATGCTGAAGTTCTATAAATACTAGAATTCTGAACATACTCATTACAAGGATCTGTTACCATGACTGAAATTAAACCTTTTTATGGTAATGCAACTGTGCCTTACAACAGCTGTTCACATCTTTCTCATTTTAAAAGACGAAACTAGTCCATATTAGAAAAGCCAGGCAAGAAGGACAGTTTCAACTATTACTGCATTTTCAATCTGTAACATTTATAGTTTCACTGAAAAACATAGTAATAAATAATGGAATGTGCAATTTAATTAGTATTTTAAACTATACTGGCTATATACTCAAGCCATTTAAGCGGTACTCTGACTATAAGAATCATCTATTAGTAAAAAATCTTCCTCTGATATCAGTTGCAACTGTGTTTGTAGACAACATTCTCCTCATGGGGGACGTGTAAGAAAACAGATACAGCATTTTTTAGCATTTGCTTCCTTCCCAAAAGCATCCATTTTTCATGTAAGTCATAAAAATTTTCATTACATGTGTATTTTCTGAAACAAAAAAAACGTATAATTTCTGAGGTGAACTATCAAAAGCAATTATCTTGTATAAGAATTCTTCATGGCATAGTTTTTTGGTCAAGACAAACTGGGAGACCTCTTAATTTCTCTTTCAAAACTTTGGTTATACAACCATTACTTTTCCAAGTAAACAAAAACACATTAAACATTTATATATGCAAACACATATGCCAAGAACAGGAATGGAATCTACTGCAAAATTTAGTCAAAAGACTGCGTAAAAGTAACTGGGGTTTTTTTAAAACAAAAAAGTAAATATTGTAGTTTTTTTAAAAATTAAATTTCCATATCAGATGTTGACTTGCTTACAGTTCTATCACTATTTGCTTACTTAACTAATCTAAGCCATCAGTGAAATAATCCTATTTACACTAGTAAAACCTGTTAGAAGCAAACAAATATATGTGGAGTGTGTTATGTGTGCATATATGTGACTGTGTGTATTGAGCAGATGTGTTATGGCAAAAGTGATTCAGAGCAATCACAAAATCAAAAATCAGTTTATATTGCAAGAAATCTCTGGAGAATACCTAGTCCAACCCCCTTGTTCAAGCACAGACACCTAGAGCAGGTTACCCAGGATCATTTTCAGTCGTCCCTTGAATGTCTTCAATGATGGAGATTTCGCACCCTCTTTAGCAATCCTCTTGTAGTGTTTCACAGCTATTTAAAAAATTAAAGTCTTATTTTCTAGTTTCTTTATAATTGTAATTTCCTGTGTTTCAGTTTGTGCCCATTGATCGCTTCTTTTGCTTTGTGTGGGTAATACTCACAGGAGCCTGGCTCCAGATTCTCTACCATCACATATATATACACAGTTCTGAACCTTCTTCAGGAAGGACAGTCCCAGACCAGCAACGTCCTGTATGCTAAGAAAACTTTCCTGTCCAACCATATAGAAGCCATTCTGGCAGTCACAAACACACCACCTGAGCTGGGAAATAAGCTGCTTCGTAGTAGGCTTTTGGAAGTTGACGCATGCTAGGCTTGCCTCCTTACACACACCACATCCACATCGTCAGAGAGAGTTTGCTTACTGGCTCAACCCCAGGTTTCGCATAGTAGAGTCTCAGACATCTCAATTCTTAAAATTATTTAATTTTGGTGCAAGAAATAAATAGCAAAATAACAGCTTGAGCTGGTGCCTCCAAGGAGGAACCCAGAGCAAAGGAAACCCTGGGCTTTTAACAGATTGAAAGCAGTTTGGTGGAGAAGGGATTGAAGTACTGGTGGATGAAAATTTGGACATAAGCCAGCAATGTCAGTTGCAGTCTAGAAAGCCAACTAGATCCTGAGCTTCAAAAAAGGTGGCATGGTCAACAAGTGGAGGAAAGTAACTTTCCCCTCTACTCTGTCTTCTAAGAACCCCATTGGAATACTGTGAATAGCTCAGGGGTCTACAGAATGAGAGACACAAACATGTTAAAGCAGATCCAGGAGAGGGTCATGGAAATGATTGGAGAGCTGCAGCACCTCTCCTATGAACACAGTATGAGACAATTGAGGTTGTTTGGCCTGGAGAAGAGAAAGCTCTGGGGAGACCTCATTGTATCATAGAATAGTAGAATTATAGAATCACAAAATCACATAATGGCCTGAATTGGAAAGGACCTTGAAGATCATCTAGTTCAAACCCACTGTCAAGGTCAGGAGCACCTTTCGCCAGACCAAATTGCTCCAAATGCTATCCAACCTGGCTTTAAACTCTTCCAGTGACAAGACATCTACAATTTTTCTGGACAACCTGTTCTAGTGACTTGCCACCCTCAAAGTAAAGAATTTCTTCCTAATGTCTAATCTGTCCTCTTTTAGTTGAAAACCTTTCTTCCTTGTCCTTTCATTACAGGCCTTTGTTAAAAGTCTCTCCAGCTCTCTTGTAGCCTCCCCTTAGGTACTTGAAGGTAATTCTAAAGTTTCCCTGGAGCCTTTTCTCCTCCAGGCTGAACAACCAACTGTCTTAGCATGTCTCCATAGTAGACATGCTCCATCCCTCTAATGATCTTGGTGGCCCTTCTCTAGACTCACTCCCAGGCCCAAGTCCTTACTGTGATGGGGACCCCAGAGGTAGATGCAGCACTCCAGCTGGGGTCTCATGAGAGCAGAGGGGCAGAATCACTTTGCTTGCCCTGCTGCCCATGCTGCCTTCCTGGCTATGCTGCCTGAGATATCATTGGATTTCTGGGCTGTTCGCATGCATTGCTGGGTCACGTTAAGCTTTGTATCCACCGACATTTAGCACTTCAATACTTGAAGAGAGGCTTGAAGAGAACTGGAGAGAGTCTTTTTACTAAGTGGGTAGGGGCAGAACATGGGGCTGTGGTTTTAACCTGTAAGAGGGTCTATTTATGTTGGACATATGGATTGGATATTTTTTTACAACAAAAGTGGCAAGACACAGGAAAAGGTGAGCCAGATGCACCATCACTGATAAAGGTCAAGGCCAGGCTGAATAGAGCTTTGAGTACCTTGATTTAGTGAAAGGTGTCCCTGCTATTATTTGAACCTTGAAAGAAGATTTTAGATTTATCAAAATCCTGAAAAATTCTTGATAACTTATGGGAGTACTAATGCTAGATTTGGTTTTTCTGGTTAAATTTCTACCCTAGACTGACAGACAGTGAAAATTAAGAAAGAAAAATCTGACTTTAATAAATAGAACAGAGAAAAATTATAAACAGCTTATGAATAATATTAGGATATAGCACCAGGATATCTGATTAACCTATATTATGGGAAATAAGATGAATGTAAAAATGACCCCTGTAGGATGTCTCATGTAAATCTATAGGAAGAGAAATACACAGTTCAACACTTTCCTAAAAGTTTTTGTGTTTGGCAGAAGATGGTGAGATTGCCTTAATGTTCAGAGACTTGGGCTGTTTGATAAATAATGCAAAAGAAAAAAAAATGGACCTGTCAAATTTAACATATCAGAAGCCCTATTAGGTCCCAAGAAAGAGGGAAATACATACCTCTCCTGGGTCCATTTCTAGCCATAGTATGTTTTACTCTCAAAGTATGCTGGCAAGGCTTTTTATATCAACAATAAATGTGTGTTAACATATAGGAAAAACTTCCCAACTAAGAAGTGTGAATGTATCAGAAGTGACAATCTGGAATGTTTTTTTTTTTTCTATTTATGTTCAGAGGACACAAATAGCCAAATATCAAAGGTCTTGTTTACCTACATAATGTGCTGAGCATTGGAATTTCTACCATAAAAATTAAGCTTCATTAGAAATACAGAAAATGGCTGAAGGAGAAAAAAGAAATAATCAAGGCTTATAATAACAACTGCTTTTGTTAGAGTGTTCCACACTTCAACTAAATTTACAAGAGCTGCTATATTCATTTTAGTACTAGAAAAAAATTCTTTGTACTTTCTATGACATGATATTATATGTGGCATAATATCTACATCTGTAAAAGCTCTGTTAAGAAAACATCTGTGAGGCAAGGTTTATTAGTGCAGAGGTGGAACTACTCTTATGCAACTATATTCCTTTTGGGACCAAACAACTACTTTTTAGGCCAATTAGTTCTGCATCAAGTGGAAGTACCAGCTCAGGTCACCTCTCCATTACAGGGTTTAAACATGCCTCAAGTCACTACTGAACCTTTCAAGATTTTACCTGATGTCATAAAAAACCTTTCCTGTTAGCAATTTATTTCAATTGCAGGGATGAAAGGTTTGCTCTGAAAATCTGTTCCATTAGTTCTAGCTAGTCAAAAAATATTGAATTTGAATATATGTAAGTCCACACATAGTACACGTCTATTCCTGCTATATTTAACACCCAACAGAATATTATTATATCTGAAGCCAAGACACTGACTACAGACATAATTTTGTCCTTTGCACAAAAAAGCACAACCCCTCTGATTAAAGAATGAGAAAAGCAGAGTCTAAAGCTATCTTTCTTTTTTATTTTTTCATTTTTGTCACCACTTATAGGCAGTGTTACAGTCACGTACCAGCCAAAATCTCTGTTGCTTTCAGATGACAGGACTGAGACCAATTTATGACTGAATTGCCAAAAGCCTTACACAGATCTGCAGCAGGCCTTTTCTTTCTATTTAAAGGTTAATCCAGATCACATCTGAAACCGAGCATGTTATATAAAGGGTTTTATGTGTATTTAACTTAGAGTTACTACAGTACCGAGAGTAATGCTCATTACAGTAGAATAAGTGCTAGTACTTTGGATAGTCTTTCCTGGGTTGCTCTCTGGGGATGTGTGGAGTAGTATTGTGAGCTTATGAATATAAAAGCTGTCTGAACATAAATTCAAGCTACTTTAAGAAAAAGCAGTTTAATCATGGCACCGTATATAATATAATGATCCTCTTAGTTAGACTATAATAAGATAAACTTTAATCATAATCAGAGTTGTACTTGCGGGTGCATTTACAGGACATTTTTGCCACAATATTATGCAAAATTATGAATTTGTTTCTCCCTGTGCATGTGATTTGAATAAGGTAGGGAAAATCGTCCTGTATACTGGGAAAGATTATCTTACTTATGTGGTAAAAGCTCTCTTAAGGCAGTTTTGGTATGATCTACACCAGTTCTTAAAGTTAAGTGTTTTCTAAGGAGTTTTTATATAATATTCAGGATAACAAGTAAAAGAGTTTTCATTAGAAAATTGCTCAAATAATGGAATTGCTAAACTAATAACTATGAAGTCTTTCTTCTAATTTGCCTCTTTATCACAGAATTTAAGGTGCCGAAGTGTACAAACTTATTTTAGAATGTTCTAGTGTCTCTAAATGATGCCTGATAACTGAGATGCTATTCTGTTAATTAATAAAAAATAAATGATTTTGTAGTTGCCCAAATAATTTTTGCAAAATTATCTGTAGACATGAAAGCTCTGTTTGATGCTGTCGTTTCCAAGTGTTGACCTTTCTAGAACTGCACCACTGCATGACAGAGTAGACTGATGACATTAATAACTGGTAACTGAATATGTGAGGTGTTTGGATATTTGCAACACTTTCAGTTTGTAGTTAAGACTTGATTTTAAATATTTGCTGATCTTTCATTAATTCAGCTTGCAGTACTGTTGCTGGTTGACTTTTCATTCTTCTGATTCTCTCACCTGTAAATGTTTAGTGCACTTATTACACTATCAGTAACTAACACTAGATTGACTTAATTATATTAATTTGCTACATCATCGAAGGGAGAAATGAACAAGTGACCTAAGTTTTGGTCACTTTGTTATTGCAGCTCTGTACTCAAATGATTGAGTAATGGTCAGGGCAAAATATTCAAGCTATTCAACTTTTGTTTTTATCTAGGATAGAGTTAACTTTCTTCACAGTAGCTGGATAGCTTCATAGTCTATGTTTTAGATCAGTAAGTGTTTTGGATTTGTGCTGAAAACAGTGTTGATAAGAAGTGATGTTTTCACTACTACTGACCAGCACTTGCCCAGAGTCAAGGCCTTTACTTCCTCTCACCCCACCCTTGTGGTGAGCAGATGCATAAGGAGTGGGGAGGAGACATAGTTGGGAGAACTGATCCCAACTGATCCCATATCATGTAGCATCATGCTCAGCATATAAAGGTAGGGGAAGAAGGAAAGGAGACATTTGGAGTGATGGCATTTGTCTTCTGAAGTAATCACTACTGCATGATGGTGCACTGCTTTCATGGAGATGGCTGAACACCTGATGGGAAGTGTTGAATGAATTTCTTGTTTTGATTTGCTTGTATACATGGCTTTTTCTTTACCAATTTAAATCACTTTATCTGAAATAATGAATTTTATCACTTTCACCCTTCTGATTCTTTCCCACATTTCACAGAGGGCAGAGTGTTCAAGAGGCTGAGTGGTGCTTATTGTCATCTGGAGATAAACCACGACAATGTGTCACTCTGTTTTCCTGTGCACCCTGTGTGGGCAGCACTTAGAAAGGTTTGTTCTGTTCTACTACATAAGAATATTTTTCCAGGTGTCTGTCAATCCTACCAGGTCTTCATAAAATACCTTGAAAACATTTTGTCTATCTAGAGTCACAAGAGTGATTGGGTCAAGAATCCAAAGCCACAGGTTACAGAACTTTCTGCTTAGCTACAGGTGCTATCTGGTGTGCACACCTGATTTCTTTCTATGGAAAAGTCACAGTGATTGAATGGGGATGAAGTTGATGCATGATTAAGATGGCATTGGGGAATTTAGGAGAGTTGAGTCTAAAACTGGTCACAGAGAGGTGGTCTTGAAGCTGAGGTGTCAACACTGAGACTAGAAGAAGCTCTGACATGAGGACTCTCCACCCTACAAAGCTGCACAGTTATCCAGGGGATGACTGAGCCTCCTGGGCCACCTCCTCTGCTTCCTGATGTTATAAGAGGACAAACATAAGAGGAACCCAGGAAGAATCTCTATAAATTTCTGTCCTGTTTTTAACAAAATCAAACTGAACCCAAGATGTTTTTAATGGAATATTTCCAATCTATAGATGGTACACCTGAAAAACATCATCAGGCTTAGAGTTATAATAGCAATATAGTAGATAGATAAAAGTCCTAATGGACATCAGTGTTATGAACCACTGTTAGTCAATATCTTCATTAACAGCATAGACAAAGGGATCAAGGACACTCTCAGACAATTTGCTAATAAGTGGCATGGATTACTCACCTGAAGGATGTGATACCATCCAGAGGGACCTCAACTGGCCTAAATGGGTCCATGGGAATCTCATGTGGATTAACATGAGCAAGAGCAAGGTGTTGCACCCCTTCAACACAGGCTGGGGATGAACAGATCAAGTGCAGCCCTGCCCAGCAGGACTTGGGGCTGCTGGTGGATGAGAGGCTGGACATGACCCAGCCATGTGCACTCACAGCCCAGAAAGCCAAACATGTCCTGGGCTGCATCCAAAGCAGTGTAGCCAGCAGGGCCAGGGAGGGGATTCTGCCCCTCTGCTCTGCTCAGACCCCATCTGCAGTGCTGCATCCAGCTCTGGGGTCTCCAGCACAGGAATAACATTGACCTGTTGGAGAAAGTCCACAGGAAAGGCACCAAGAGGATTAGAAGGATGGAATACTGCTTCTATCATGAAAGTCAGAGAGAAGTGGTATTGTTCAGCCTAGAAAAGAGAAGGCTTCAGGGTAACCTAATTGCAGCATTCCAGTGTCTAAAAAGAACCCACAAGAAAGATGTAAAAAGGCATTTTACAAGGGCATGTAGTGATAAGACAAGAGAGAATGGCTTCAAACTGGAAGAGAATAAGATCAGATATTAGGAAGAAATTCTTTACTGTGAGTGTGGTGAGGCACTGGGACAAGTTAAGAATTTGTGAATATCCTGTCTCTGGAAGTGTTCATGGCTAGGTTGGATGGGACTTTGTATAACTTGGTCTGGTGAAAGCTGTCCCTGCTGATGGTAGGGAAGTTTGAACTAGATTATCTTTAAGGTCCCTTAAAACACATGCCATTCTATTATATCTGAAGCCATCATCCTGCCTAGGTTATTTAAGTGAAAATTCTCATGGAAAGTAGGTCATATGTGGGATATTCTGTGTAAATCTTGTAAAAACATGGGTTACTATTAGAGACATGATTGCAAGTACTTACTGCTATCTCCTTCTTGGGAAAGAGCCTGAAATAGCTAAATTTACCTTTTCACGCTTCATCAAAAATTTGAATGCAATGATAAATAAATAACTGACTTTTGGACATATAGCATTTGTTGAAATTATACATTTTTGCAAAGGCAATGCACAAAATAATCTGGTGAAAATACTTTCAGGTTTTTACATGAAACTCAAGTATAAACATACTTCTCTTCATAAGAATACCAATAAAACAGTCATGTTAGTTTTGTAGGTAGCACCCAATGTGGGAAAATGGATATGAGGAGAAAAAGTTGCATATAATGCTGTAATCACTTAGAAAAATATTTTTTCCTGTAGAATGGTAATACATAATACTTGGAGAATTGTAGCAAAAGGATTTGTAAATAAATTCAGGGCTTTGTGTCCTTGTCAAGCAGTCCTACCTTTTATAAATAACCTTTGTTCTGAGTTCAGTTTGCATTCTGTTTTTTTATTGCAATTTGCTTTTCTTTTGTAACTCGCTGCAAATGCCAGCAGAAGCCTTTTTGCAAAGCACTAAGCTGCACATTCATGATGGGACCTGGGGCATGAGCTGGGTGGAAAGACATGGCTGAGAGCTAAGAAGGAGGTGCACTGCCACCAGATCCAGACTGATGGACCATAAGGAATAAAGGTTTTTAAGCATTTCTATGGAAAGGAAACAAAGAGAAAGGAAACAGTCCTGATGAAGTACAGAGCCCAAAGAGAAGACAAGCATTTCTATAGGGGTGACCCTTGCCTTTGAGCAGACAAATCTAGGTAAAAGAGCTGGGGCCTCTTGCAGGGAAGACATTCAAGACCTAGCCAAAACCTGACTGCAGTCTACAGAGAAAAGAATGTTACAATCATTCTTATACATGGAAGACGGATTGTGTTGATGTGGGATTTGCATTACAGAGATTTTAACTGTTGGCAAGTAGCATGGCAAAACAAAAATGGTCTTGTAGAGCAAAACAGTGCTGAAGGCCTCATGACTAAGCTGAAAGGCAGTACAGTGGTGTCTGCTTCATAGTAGCTCCATTTTGGCTGCATGTCAAATGCTCCTTCCTGTTCCAACCTAAAATGCCATTGTTAAATGTACCCTGAAATAGTGTAGTATATTATGACAAACCAGACATGACTTAGTGAAAGGGTGCTGGCAGGAAATATTGATGATACAATCTTAGCCTGAACCCTAGATAAAATCATTAAAAATAAATTGGAAAGAATCCCAAAGGTATTTAAAAACGAATAAATGATCTTCGAAGGATGTGTTTGAAAAGGAGAAAGAAAGAAAAAAGGTAAATACTGAGAAAACCCTCATCAGGTTCCCACACAGACTATGAATTTACGCATTAGTAATGACCATATATCACAGTAAAATGTTTGTGTCAGTGTCTCCCTTCTTATATTCCTGCTTTTATATATTTGTACATACACTTGCAGGAAAAATTTTAAAAAAATTTAAAAAAAGCCAACTTAGAATTTAGATCATGTCTGGCTGACTAAGCCAATGTTGCAGGAAAAATATTAAGATAATTATTAGAATAATTATTCTTAGATGAAGTCTTAGTATATTCTACCAATTTAGTTGCTCTCTTTTTCTCTATTTTTATTATCTTAGTGTCAAATATAACTTTTTGCTATGGATATAGAGGTATTATTCATTTTAGCAGTTGCATTTAGTCTAAAGTTTTGATCTGGAAATTATGCTTCATTTCTGTCAACATATAGTATACTAAGTCCTATCATATCATCATTCACTTTTATCAAAATAAGTAATTTGTAATGTTACTTGCCTTCTTTTATTATATGCAGGCTAATTTCTATAAAAAAGAGAATTATTCCATAATTTATACCTAAAATAAAACAATGGTTCTTGGAAAAAAAAAAAACAAAGAAACATGGAGGGGAGATCTAATGATAAAATTCAAATTTGGTTTATGAGAACAACTAGGAACTATACCTTTCTTTAGCTCTAAAAGTCTGAAATCCTTACATCCCAAAGCCAAGCCATTTAAACAGGTGTGTAATATATGTACTGTTTTCATATGGTAGATGTGGGGCACTTTTTTACAAAAATGTTAATATTTTTGTAGTAAGCTGGATTATTAGAGGTTTCATGGAAGTGTGCTGAACTGCAGGCTCCAGACATGTGGTATCTGCCACTGCCATATTAGATTTAAGCTGTATACAAATTCCTTCCTCCTCTGAGGTAGAAAATATCAAAGCTTAGACAGAAAAATTCCAGAAATCCTAGGAAGGAAAAAATGTAAGTATTATTTTTGTGCTGAAGTCATGCGACTCAGAAAGATGATAAGAGCTAAAAACATCAGGCTCACAAATTTCAAAAGATACCAGCTCTACAGAGTGATGGGCGCTGCTGGGTTATTGTTGCACCATTCCTCTCTGGGCATATCATTAGCCAGAACCAGTCCTGAGGATGACTTGCTGGCATGAAACACTGGCATCTTGCTGGGATTTTAAACACCCTTGGGGCCATACTTGACAAAAGGATGTGGAATACCACTGATAAACACCTGATGCATGCTGAGGGATGTATGTAGTTATCATTTCAAGAAGGTATTTTACATCTGTATACTTGTGCTACCCTCCTTGAATGGATGCAGATTATAACTGCATAAAACACTCATATAACAGTAAACTCCATCCATATAGGAGAGATTTTGCTGTTTTAGCTCTGTCAGCATAGCTAAAAAGTGGGATTTTAGGAGATGACAGAATGTGGTATCAAGAGAGTATTACTCTTCCTATTTGCACATAAAAACTGGAGGAGGGAGAGAGGCACTGGTTTAACAAGGCCACATGCAAAGATAATGACAGAGTACAGAACAAATACAGGTGTCTCTCTACCAAGTTCACTGATCTAAATTACTATCTTTTGCTCATTTTTCCAAATATGCCATACTCTGGGGTCTTCTATACCACGCTGCTCTGAAATGATGAAAGCTTAGCTGCTAAAACTGCTGCTTTTACTGGAAGGCAATTTATAATATGCCTGGGTTTGACCATATCTGTCATTTTTGCCTGATTTCACCTATATTAATAAATCAAATTTGAAAACGAGACTAAACAGCTAATTTTACTTTGGAGGTCCATTTGAAAGAAGTGAAGTTCAGAGAATTTTCAGTTTTCACATCAATCTCTTCGTTTCTTTGATGGACAGTAGCATAGTTTTAGTTTTTAGTCATTTTTATAACTATCATCTCCTAGGTTCTAAGATTTATTTCTCTGCAAAATAGCTTGGACTTGTTACTTACTTAATTTGTACATTATCACTATGAGGGCCAGAAATTCCCAAAGACTGGGCTTTCTTTAAGATGCACGGCTTTGTTTGAATTTGTGGTGAGTGGCATTTTATCTGCTGATCTTTTGAACATAACTTAAGTGAAAAGACAACGGAGACTTTATTATTAGTGGATATATATCGTTATTATGGATTCTGCGTGCATTTTACTAAATTTGAACCACAATATTTGGACACCCTTGCTGAGGGTAAATATGGTAAAATATGGAGCAGTAGTAAACCTCCATTATAGTTTTATAGCTACTCAACACTTCATTGATTTTCCTCAATTAAGCTAGGTTTTCTAGAATTCTTTATTGATAATCCCTGGCATTACTTCTGCATTTTCCCTTGGTTATTTCTTCAAGAGAGGTGAAAACAGAACTGAGAGCTTATTCCTTGGTTGTTTGTTTATTTGGCAATGCTGTTGTTTTATTTGTTTATTTTTAATTTCCTTCTAAAATAATATTTCTTAAGTGCTAGGGAGGGTGATCAGATTTGATGGTCAAATTAACATACCACTTGCACATCTGTTCAATGAATTCACGAGATTAAATCTGGTTTTCTACACCTGACACCCTAGAGTCCCCCACAGAGTATATATAATTTACAACTTTACTATGTATTTTATATTAGATATACTACTTCATCTGACACATACTAGACATTTACTTGGATTCAGTTGTGTTTTCTACAAGTGTTTATAATTTTTGACGTTCTCTCTAGCAGCATAGGCAACTACAAAATATGCATCATCAACTGTGAAGATGTTATCATTTAGTAAGATAAATTCCACTATATCAATCCTACTTCAAAATATGTTGAAGGAAAAAGCTTCAAAACTTCATTCTTCAACAACATGCTTGAACTATTATATTTACAAAATCACATACTTAAGCTAATTAATTGTGTTCCAATTATTGCATCTGTAGAAAAGGAATATAATGTTCAAAGTAAAGAAACATTGTTATGAGTTCATTATGATTAAATTACAGTGTCCTTCAGAGATGATTCAGTGCTTGAATGAAGTGGAAACATCCAGAAACTTCCACCCAGACAACAGATATGTCCATTATAAGGTGTCATTATTAATTTTTATGAAAAAAAAAAGCAAAAAACTTCTGCTATCCAATCATATTATGCAAGTCCCTTTAGCAAATTAAAAATAATAATAAATAGAAATGTGTAACCTTCAAAAGGTAGGTCACTTAGAATTTAAAATTGGCAAAAATATTTTAATGTATGAATGCCTCTTATATGATTATTTATATAAAAGTAACATAAATAAGTTAGATGCATATTTTCATATATATTACCCATAGATTTTTTTTATATGTCTTTTGGACTTTTTTTTCACTTATATATTGATTTTGTTATGGATCCATGTTACCATTCAATAAGTTTGTTTGCTGTTTCTCTTTTAGATGGGCTAGAAGAAGAGCTAGTACTTTATTCTTTAAGTCAGTTCACTGGAACATAAGGAAATATGTCTTACTAAGATCTGAACAAAAAAATCTAGGCATAGAAATGGAGTAAAACACGTACATTGCTACCAAACCAGAAGTGCTTCCATACACATTGGGTTTATCTGCAGCTGTCCATGAAAATACACTCCATGATTATTTGCAGGAAGAAGTCAAGGCTTCTTTGGTCACTTTTCTCAACTTATCAACCCTGACTGCTTCTCCTGGTGAGATAGTTGGGATGGGAACAGGTTTTTGAGGAATCAAATTCACATTCTAAAACTATTCACAGGCTCCCAACCAGCACTATCTTGCTAAACCTTCTAAACCTTAGATTATTAATAGTTTAGGGTATAAAATAGGTTTCAGAATACACTTCCCAGTGCTTCCTTTTTCCTTTCAGTCTTAAAATATCTTTATTATTCATACTAAAGCATCAGTAATTATTCCAAGACTTATTTTTCCCTCTGTCCAAAGGATTGTAAATATAACAGGACAGTGGCCAGTTGATTAACCATGTGACCACCACACTTTACCTTCAGTTTTACCCCAATATATATCTGCCCATAATATCCTCTGCTAAAGGTCTCAGGAACAGCAATCATTGCCTTAGCATGTGGCAAAACAGTATTTTAATACCATTATATTAGCTTTTAGAGGGGGTTTTTACCTGATTTGTTATTATTTACCACATTACCATTGTGTCCTCCTCCTTATGACTTTTCACAGATTTGTTGACATTTCAAACATTGACTATTACCTCCTAAAACCCTGTCTGCATCCTCTTAATCAATCCTGTCACTTTTAATTCTTAAAATTCCTGCTACTGTCCTTAATCTTTCTTGCTCCAACTGTGTTTTCATTTGGACCTCTCCAGGTGTTCTCTGATTTCAGGTAAAAGCTGCCTCTGTTTCCCTCTTTAACATCTAGTGGTTATCCATAATTTTTTATTAGTATTTTTTATTTCAGAATCTGGACTCTGCATTCTTGTCTCACTTTTAAGATTGACCTGTCTGCTTTGAGTTGTAAGGATGCTGATGTTTTACTGAAAGATCAAAGGAGCAGACAAAATTTAAATACATTAAAGGGAGAGAGGGCTCATGATGGAAAAACATACCAAGGAAGCCAGAGGTTGAAATCTGACTCTAAAAATGAAGATTAGAAACAAAATACAGAAGGTTGTATGACTTTTTCTAGACAGTTATGTAGGAAAAAGTTTAAATCCACATTTGGGAAAGGAGATGGGGAGAGATTTGGCTGAAGTAAATGTTTCTCAAAGTATTTAATTGAGTGGAAAATCCAAGAGCCTGGCAAATCCATTTTAATAAAAAAAAAATTCAGCCAGGCATAATAATTAGCTACCAGAGCAAATTAAAAACAGTTCAGTCTCCCTCATTAGAAGTTTTAAAGTAAAGCCTGGGCACCTCCACTAAGGCTGACTGATGCTTCTGTGAACTCATGCAGGTGATAATAGGAATGTTTTGCTGAAGTCCTTCTTCTCTTATGGAAGCAGTCGGGCAAAGTGGTTAAAAGTCTTTTCACCTTGAAAAATACTAAAGATATTTTGGCTATAGTATTATGTTTGTATGTATGCTGTTATCTTTTGTTTGTTTCTTTGCTTCAGCTTTGTTTCTATGTCTCACTCCTCTGGAAAAATGAATTTGGTCTACTTTTTTAAACACTTTAGAGGGTTCACTTGCCAGCAGTGTAAATATTTTCAGGCACTCATTTTAGCCATCCATCCAAAAGTAGAAGCGGGTGATATCTCTTACTGATGACTTGTCCCTATTTAGAAATTACCATTGAAACAGGCACAAATGCTAAATCTTTCTTAAAAGTATAAAATTTGACAAAAAATATATTTTAAAATAATTTCAGAACATTAATTAATTTTGCATTTATTAAAAAAATTGAGAGGAAGCTGAAGAAAGAGTTTACCATGAAAATTAATTGGTGTAGTGGTTCCTCTTAGGGCAATTTCAAGGAAAAAACAAATATCCTTCAAGCTAACAAAAGTGTCCAAAAATCATTATATAATGGAATTAAACATAGGTTTCAGACACTATGTAAGAGGAGAGGTTTTTTTGAGCTGTCTAGTTTGTCTTCAAGCTGACATCACTCCACTAGCATCAAACAGTTCTGCAGTGGGAAATGTGATCCCTGCTGGGGAAAGGTGGTCACTGTTCTTTCCAAAGGAGTTTCTGCCTCTTCCTTGCTCCTCCCAAAAATGGGAAATAAGCTACAAAGTTGAAATAGTATGGGGACAGAAAGGAGTTGATTCAGGATAAAATAATTACCTCCTGTCTTTTGTGAATTACGAATGTGTCTCCCTGGAGGCATTCTGTAATAATCAATTAAGCTCTGGGTAAAAAATGTTGCTGAAGAATTTGCATGTTCATTGAAAATCCTGTTGCTACATCTCCAGCATAAGTTGCATAATTCATAGTTATGAATTATAAATACGTAGAAATCTTGCACCAGATAGTTACCAAAACCACCATTTTTGTACATTGAAAATAATTTTATATTTTTATAAAAGGGATATGACTTTTATTCACCTCTGATTATACTAATTGGAAGTGTGAAGGATCACCTTTTTCTTAAGTTGCCGTTATAAATTTCCATATTCCTTCTCAATTCACTCAACAACATTTTTCCCTATTGTTCTCCTCCCTATTTCTGTTCATCAGAAGGAAATGCAGAGCATGATAAAAAAATATAAATCCAATATGCAATATGATTTATAGTTCAGAAACCAACATGCATAAATTAAATATACAGTGGACTAAGCTTATTTTTAAAAAATGTAACTCTCAGGAAACATTTTAATAATATTTTTCCTATACAAACCTTTCCATTCTCAAGAGTATCTCTTTTTGTTAAAAACAGAGAAAGGTACACATTTTCCAGTATTCTATTTATTTATCTGGTTGGAAATTATCTTTCTATTAGAAATGGTTTAGGTATGAAACTTTCAGTCTTGTCCCCTTTTGGATGTTTACCCTTCCAAATTGTAGTTATTTCTAACACATTCCACTCTTTTCCTCCACAGAACTTTGTATAATTAAACGCTTGAAGGTATATCTTTTTTTTTTGCTTCTCCAGATAAAAGTTTTGTTCTCAACAAGCTTGATTACCAAAAGATAGTACTGTTATAATTTTCTCTGAGAACGGAGGATAGAATTGTCTGGTTGAACAGTGCTTAATTTTCAAAAAAATCTGACTTCTAGGCTTACCTAATTAGACTAGTTTTTTTCATTGAAGTCTTTAATTTTGTCCTGCTCAATGTGAACCACTTCTGTTATGACTGAATAAAATAATCTTCATGATGAAAGAATGTCCCATAATAAGGATTATATGAAATGAGACTAATATCAGATAATACACTCTATGGGAATTGCAAAAGGCAGCATAGAAATCTTGAGGATCATATAGGCTTTTATCCAGAAATAATAAATTATACTGCACTCTGGTGAAGCACAAAAACATGGCTATCAATGAAAATGTCTTTTGTACAACCCATACAAAAATTGGAACCAATATTAAATGACAATTATCTAAACAGTGTTGAAGAATAAAGGCAGAATTAGGGAAAAAAATAGGTCCTGCACTGGGGGTCACAACAACCCGCTGGAGCGCTACAGGCTGGGGGCAGGGCAGCTGGAAAGCAACTCAGTAAAAAAGGACCTGGGGATGCTTGGACATGAGCCAGTGTGTGTCCAGGGGGACAAGAAGACCAATGGCATCCTGGCCTCTATCAGCAATAGTGTGGCCAGCAGGACCAGGGCAGTGATTGTCCCCCAGTAGTCAGCACTGGTGAGGCCACACCTCAAACCCCGTGTGCAGTTCTGGGCCCCTCATTACAAGAAAAACATTGAAGTGCTGGAGCGAATCCAGAGAAGGGCAGCAGAGGTGGTGAAGGGTCTGGAGCACAGGTCCTGTGAGGAGCAGCTGAGGGAGCTGGGGATGTTTAGCCTGAGGGAAAGGAGGGTCAGGGGTGACCGTATCACTCTCTACAACCACCTGAAAGGAGGTCATGGCAAAGTGAAGGGACTTGGTCTCTTTTCTCAGGCAACCAGTGATAGGATAAGAGGAAATTTCCTCAAACTGTGCCAGGAGAGATTCAGGTTAGATATCAGGAAGAATTTCTTCACTGAAAGGGTTGTGAATCATTGCAATGGACTACCGGGAAAGGGGTGGAGTCACCATCCCTGGAAGCATTCAAGAAATTATTGGATATGATACTTTTGTGCCAAGGTTTCATTTACCTGACAAGGTGGCAGTTCATCAAAGGTTGGATCTTGGAGGTCTTTATTGCAAGAATACTTCACAGACAAACAAACATGGTGCTTCCAAAGAATTGCAGTATATTTCAGAGAAGGAAAAACCTTGTACCTGTGACAGAATAATAACCCATTTATAGGAGAACCTTATAAGGCAATTCAGTTCAAGGCGTGCTTTCCCCAGAGGAAGGTTCCTTAACTCTTCACATCCTTCCCAACAATAAAACCTATAAACTCAGATCAATTTCTACCATCACGAGAAAGTTTCTCAGATAGCAGTAGTGTGAAATGAAAACATCTCCCCGCAGTCTTGTATAAGAACCTCTATTGTCTTCTGACTCTCAAAAATGGAAAATAGAAAACAACCAAAAAAGCTGTTTCCCTCAGGCTGTATGTCTTTAAATCTTAGTCTTCAAGCATTCCTATTTCACAGGCCAGACAGCTGGAGAGTGTCCCTGTGACAGGAGAGAGCTTCAGGAACAATGAAGAGGGCTAAGTCAATCAAGTACTTGTTGGTGACTGTAGGTCAGCCTCAATACTTTCCTCCATGGCTCTGTTTCTTGACAGTTCTGCCACAAATTGAACTGTCTCTTTTTATAAAATGAATACCATCTAGTCAAGAAGCAACTTTACTACATTATTAAAGGACCCAGAAAATTCACTATACTCCTGTAATTTCCACTGATTGCTCAAATGCCAGTAAATAAAAATTACCCTTATTTAATTCTTCCTTCCTCTGGTCCTGTGATTTCTCTCACGCAATAATATTCAGCTATAATACGTGCAAAAATTCTTTCTTGTCACTTAACTGTTTCTGGCAAATTCCTAATGAGTTTTTATCTTTGCCCAATTAATAATCACAGTCTCTATTTGAGAATAGATAGTGATGTTGATGTGAAAAATCTAGATTATTAAAGAAGAATTCCAATTTGAAAAGTATGGTTATAGTGAAATTTATAAGCTCAGTATGTCTCCAGTCGTGATTTCTGGGTGTCAGAAGTAGCCAAGTAGAAGAATTGGATATTGTACTTCTTATTCTTTGATAAAGAAAAGTACTGCAAGAACTCTTAGATCTGTGGTACCAAAATGTATTGTACTTCTTATTTCTTTGATAAAGAAAAGTACTGCAAGAACTCTTAGATCTGTGGTACCAGAATGATAAAAAAGAAGAATCTTCATCATCTTGAGTAGCATGTGTCTCTTTATAAAGAAAATAATGTAAACATTTCAATAGGGTGTGGATCATTTGAATTCAGCAATCTGTTATATACCACATAATAAGCCACTGGCAAATGTAATGAAAACAGCAGGTCAGGAAAATTTAGTGAAAGCTATGAAAGTACTTAAACTGACACATTTAGATGGTTTATGTACTTCTTAAGGATAAGTGTGATGCAAATAGTACAAATGGAAATGTAAACCCTCTTTTTACATGCTAATTTCACTCTGAAGCAAATTCATATAAAACTTTGAGAAACAGTTACACTACACAATATACATTGACTAGTAAATACTTTTATTGCACAGCAGTCCTCTTCATACTCTAGCTAATTCTGCAATTAAAAATCAGTCACACACAAATAATGTTGAATAATGTCTTCCAATTCAAGTGTTTCCATATGTATTCTCTACAGGAACTAAGCTCAGTGGTCAGAAAATGCTGTAATGATATGTTCATATTAAATACAAAAGTCAGTGCTTCAAAGAAATTTTGCTTATTTCTGTTGCAGCACTTCTGTGTCACCAATAAGTCAACGTTTTGGGTTTTTTTTTAATATATTAAAAAATAATTCTCAAAACAGGTTTTTTCCCTGAAATGCATGATGACAACAGTAAAGAGAATGATCATGGTAATAATTACTGTAACATAAAACTAGTCTTTATATAACTTCCTGCACTGATTTCTTCCTTACCTCAAGATAAAAAAGAAAATAGAAAAGATGAAGTGTGATAAACTAACTCCCCCACTTCAAATAGATTTATCTCTAGGTTTGGATTTAATTCCAGTAATATTGGATATCCAGATCTTCTTGTTTTAAAACTGAAAATTAGAGATTTAATTAGAAAACTTCTCCCATTCAGCCATTCCCAAATTTGTTCTTTATCCATCAGGCTATTTACAACATGTAACAACAGTTATATAAAGAATTATACTGCCTGTGACCTGCAAACACCAGGTCTTGCAACTGTTTTTCTTCCTGGTAGTAAATGTTCATATTATGTCATATTCAGACCTCATGTGAATGATTAGAAAGTACAAAATCAGTAATTTGTACATGTACAAATGTACACATTTTCTTATGTTATATTCCATTTAATGAAAGATTATGCAAAAGCTTATTGGTTTTGAAATTGTTATAGATACATACACATATTTATTAGTACGATTTTATTTTTTGCATTGCTCTGAATTTTTCATTTGTTATCAAGAATGTAATTTTTAAATTAAAATCTAAAATCAACACAGAAGGATTCTGTAGATTTGAGTTTGAGGGTGTTTAAAGCTATTTTTTACAAGCTCTCTGGAAATTTCATATTTTTAATTTTAGAGGAGCCTTACTGTGCAAAACTTCAATTTTCTACTGAAATTTAAATCAAAAATTTTCAATTGGTCCTATTGCTCGTATAATTGAAACAGCATTTTTTCTTAGCAAAGTACACATGGAAGAGAGCATTTATCTTTGTTCCTTTGCATGAAAACCCTCTCTTCCTCCCTTCCTCCAATTGTTTTTTCTGTTGATTAAAAGATGTACATGCACGGTGTCTGTCGAAGAATATTGAGTTCAAGGGAAGGAGTGGGTCAGCCAGGGGACATTCAGTGTTATTAACAGACATTTTATATGGATCCTGGATGTCATATAGAGCTTTGAGTGGAGGCTTTGCATTAGACAGAAAGATGGTAGAGACCTTATTCTATTAACAAAACAGAGTAGGTATTTTTATGGTCTCAAGCACTGCCACAATGCAGTCTACTAAAGCTGCAGTCAAAAATTCAAAATACTTTTCCTGATATGTACTTAGATAAGACAGCAGAGATAATTAAATTACTTGTGTTTAAAAATATGGCATATGGAAAGATGTGGAGCTTCCAGGAAATATTAAAACAGGTTTGGGATTTTTCTTGTGGTGAACAGGAAATCCACCCCTTCTATTTATATACTAAGGAATGCTTTGAAACACACATAAAAAATGGTAATTTAATTAGATATGCTACTCTTAACAGACATAGAGAAGGGAGGGTGGGGGGGAAGCCTTGAAAAAACACTGTACTAATTAAAAATAACAAAATACTACCAAATTGAAGATATTTATACAAAATTCATTTTTGTTCAGATGTAGCCTTTTCGGGCCATGCATGTTTAAAGTCACTTTTAGGCAGTCACAATAAAATCTCAGATATTCTTTGTTAACTGAATCTCAGCTATTCTATGTTAACTGGACATGAGACACATTTACATAAGTGTTATATAATATTAGATACCTTGAGGTTATTGTTAGCAGTTATAAAATATCTCAGACTTTTCTCCTAGAAAAAAAAAGGGGATTAGGTTTGTCAGCAGAGATGATCCAAAATTTTCTTTTATTTTCCATAGGAATCTTTAGAACTGACAGCTTAAATCACTGCTAGATGCCGATCTCCTCATTTTGAAATATGCATTTTAGCTTCAACACAAAACAACATTTAGAGGCCAATATTTATATTCATTAAAGTCAACTGTCAATATTTCAAAATAATTTTCATGCTATGATTGCCTTCAGGAATTTGGATATTTTTATACTATTGAGGCAAACTGCAGGTCCTGCAGTTCAAAGACTAGCAACATTGTTAGGGTTGGAAAAGACCTTTCAGACCATCAAGTCCAAGCATTAACTTAGCACTGCCCTGTTTACAATAAACCATGGCTCCAGGTGCCACATCTAAATGTAATTTAAATACCTCCAAGGATAATGACTCCACCTGGGCAATCTGTTTCAACATTTGAAAACTTTCTCAGGGAAGAAATTTTTCATAATATCCAATCTAAATGTTCCATGATGCAACTTGAGGCAATTTATTCTTGCCCTATCACTTGTTGTTTGGCATAATACCTCATATCACCAAAACCTCCTTTCCAGTGATTGTAGAGACCAATAAGATGTCTTTTTTGTACTGAAAGGCCCAAAACTGAGAACAAAATTCAGTGTGTGGCCTTACCAGTGCTGAGTACAAGGGGACAATCATGGTTTTAGTCCTGTTTGCCACACTATTTCTGGTACAGATCAGAGTACCTTTGACCTTCTTGGCACCTGGACACACGCTGGCTCATGCTCAGTGACTGTTGACCAGCACACTCAGGTCCTTTTACACTGGGCAGCTTCCCAGCCACCCAGCCTGTAGAACTGTATTGGATTGTTGTGATCCAAGTACAGAATCTGGTACTCGGTCTTATTGAACCTTGTACCACTGGCCTCAACCCATTGATTCATCCTGTTCAGATCCCTCTGCAGAGCCTTTTTGCCTTCCAGCAGATCCACACTCCAGTTCAACTTGGTGTTGTCACCAAACTGACAGAGGGTGCACTTGATCCTCCCATCCAGATCATCAATAAAAATATGAAACAGGGCTGGCCCCAGTACTGAGCCCCAGGGAACACCACTGGTGACCTGCTGCCAACTGGATGGAACTCCAGCCACCACAACTCTCTGGGCTCAGCTATCCAGCCAGTTTCAACCCATCCAAGCCACGAGCGAACAGTTTCTCCAGGAGAATGCTATGGGAGACAATGTCAAAATCTTTGCTAAATTCCAGGCTAACAACATCCGAAACTTTTGTCCCATTCACTAAGCAGGTCACCTGGTCGTACTATGAGATCAGGTTGGTAAAACAGGACCTACCTTCTCTAAACCCCTGTTGGCTGCACCTGATCCCTTGGTTGTCATGCACCTGCCTGTGATGGCACACGAGCTGCTCCATGATCTTTCAGGCACCAAGATCAGATTGACAGGCCTGTAGTTCACCAGATCCTCCTTCTGACCCTTCCTGTACATGGGTCTCACATTTGCTCAGCTCCAATAAACTAGGACCTCTGCAGTGAGCCAGGACTGTTGGTAAATGATGGAAAGTGGTGGGTGAATTCTTCCACCAGCTCCTTAAGTATTTTCATTTATGCCCATTTTTATCAAGATTCTTGCATTTTGTCTTAATGTTTAATTTTATTGAGTCTAATTCCTATCTGCATATTTCAGAAAATTTTGAAGTGTTTTACAGATACCATTGTGTTACTGCAGTGATTCTTTCAAGAATTTATTCTAGTATATTTGGAGTTCTTTATTCTTAGCATCTATGTAGTTCACAATTTATAGAATGGTATTCTTAGCTGGTAAAATGAGATTTGCTGCCATTATAATCAGTGAAAAGATTGTTATTGGAGGCTAGAATCAGAAAATCTGTCATCATGGTGCGTATTGTGGCAGCTTCTGAATTAATAAAGGAGAAAGCACAAGTATATTCTTTGTTCAAATAAGCCAGGATAATTTATTTTGCAGATATTGTAATAGGGGTCATATCTGGAGTTTTTGCAGTCTTTTGATTCTTTGTGTAACTAACAACATGCATTTAAACCAGATGGAATCATGACCTAAAATTTTTCATTGCAACTAGTTTTTTGACTTCTGTTGGCTTGTTTTTAGTTGGTTTTTTTTTTTTTTTCAATTAACCCAGTAAATGCTGCAAGAGAAGCAATAAACATCACTGGAACAATTTTGGCTGATGTGCTGGGTCAGCTGGAAGTAGAGTCTGTTTCCATAAAAAGATAAAGACATCTGGATTTGTTAACGTTCATTAGTGAAGACCTGTGTGTGGTTTATATTTCATTTAGATCCCTTTCTTTTGTGGATTGAATGGTTAGTAAATATTTTTATATTCAAAGTCTTGTCAATATAAAATGTTCTTTTGCCCCTCATTTTATATTATATACTAATAGGGAATATTTAACAAAACTGAATATTTAACTATAATAGATAATTAGCTATTTCTGATAACCAGTAATTAGTTAAAATGCATCTTGATGACACTTTAAATTAAGTAGAGCAGTTTTTCAGTAACCGATTAATTTTTCTTTTGATACATAAATATTTTGGGGTGGCAAAAGGAAAAAAAAAGAAAAAAATAAGAAACACCCACAATCAAAACATTATGGCCATAAATAAAAATGAAACACAAGACTAACATAACCTATAAAAATAAAATAAAAAAATTCAGCCATGCAAGCTTCTATTCTAGAAAGCATTCATTGGTTTCAGATAAATGCTGCTGTGACATAAAGTAGCTAAATTCATTCACTGCTGGAGTTCAATGCAACTGTAAACTTTTATGTACAAGTATATTGGATACCTACAAATGTCTAGAAATAGTGGCACTTTTACTGGTTTTTAGTTGAGTTATTTTCCTTCAGTTGTTATGTGACATTCTTTGTGACATTAATCAGATATTTTCAATTACTCTTTGCACTGCTACTGCTTTTAGCTCTTCTTTTTGGTCCATACCTCTGGCCTAATTATAGACAAGTAGCAATGGAGACTGAAAATGTATTTGTGGTTGCACAGAGTTAAACAAGATCAATACCAAAACTCCTGCTGAAGGATAACACCTGCTGAACATTCTCTTTAACCTTTCTAAAGCATAAGGATAGCAAAGATATCCAAGGAATGACTGCTTCTTAAATTTGCTACTATGAAGAAATCAAAGGCAGAGAGTTAGAAACAATCAGATCCAACGATGGGTCTTTAGAGGCACAAGTTATATGAAGATAATATGCACATCCTTATGTGTAGGCTGATATCCTATGTAGGAATATTCAGAATTTATATGAACCATCTTTAAAATTGCTTGCATTATTTGTTTACTTGTCTGGATTCTTTTTTTCCATGGAGACAATGACTCTTGATAAACTGACAGAAAAAAGAACATAGAAACACCAGATTAACTAAAAACTTTCCATATAAAGGCATTTGAAAGCATGAGCTCATGCATATTTCTGAAGAAATCTATCAGGATTAAAGGATATCACTTCAAAAATATGTCTTTTACAGTGTTTGGGATGCCAGACAGCCTCCAGACATGTGTTTCTAAGTTTTTCAAGGTTCCCCTCTACTAACTGCTGCCAGTGGTGGTAACTCCCACTTGCACAGGATTCTAGGATTCTTTCCTCTACAAGGATTTTCTAATAGCATCACCATCTTCAGCACTAAGTCTACTCATGCAGCCAAGCCTGAAAAATACGTATGAATCAATATCCTTTGCTTCTTCAGATATCCTGAAATATTTTCTTAGGAATCTAAATTTAAACATGTATTTAAATGTAGACTGTTAAGTATTGCTATCTGATGGACATTCCTGTACTTATCCTCTCCAAATTATTATTATTATTACTTTTTTTTTTTTTTTTTTTTTTTTTTTTTTTTTTTTTTTTTTTATGTGTAGGCAAGTTTAAAAAAATGTGACCCTCTGGGACAATGATTAATTCCATACTGGGGTTTACTTAATGCATTAATGTAGTATGTAGGAGCTATAGGGCTTTGGTCCCACTTCCCAATATTATCCTTATTCTTTATTCAAACATGATCCTAATGCTAAATACTCCATAAATTCCTCCTCAGATATTCCTCCTCCCCTTTTTTTACCCTATTTATAGTAATTTTCTGTATAGTCTCTGAACAGTGATGAATGTCTTACAAAGGTGAACTGCTCTACCTGTTACTTCAATAATTCTCCATCTCCAAGATGAATTCAAAGAAAACAGTAAAGAGGAATGACATTGCCTGCATCTGCATGTTAGTGAGATGATCAGCCTCATGACCATGTACTAGAATCTTAAGCATTTTTTCCCATAGTCACTTCATGTATGGAAAAAAAAGATTTTTCATAAGAAAAACTTTTTTATATTGATGATTGAAGTTCTTTCCCTTTACATTTTTGAGAAATAACACTGGGATTTCTTTTGGTGTGGTATGTAATGAATTAACTTTAATTTGAAATTGTCAGTATTAAAAAATAGAACAATGTGATAATACCAAGGCAATACCTAAATATAGGAAGTCTCTGCATCTGGGAGGTAGTTCTAAATTTTCTATATGCTTATTTGTAGTTCTGTCCTACTTTCAATGAAACCAATAGTAAAATTTCCTTATTTCAGCTGTAGAGAAAAAATAGAACCATAGGCATTATGATTTTTCACCATAAAGAGGATTAAAACAGAGGTCCTTTTAATCTGACACTCATTTCCTAGTATGTATTAACAGTAAAAATAAAAGAAAACTCACAGGTAACAAATATAGGGAACATGATATTTACAGGAAATTTCTTCCTAGCCATAAAACTGAGTTACCTCCATTCCTGAAACAGGGGTTCATATTCCTTCCAGAGTTTTAAGTCTAGAGTATGGATGATCATATTTTCTATATGAGTTTCCACTATTTTCGACTAGTCTTACCCTAAGCTTAATGCTGACTTGTGTTAGAAAATAATAAAGGCTAAAACAGCCATCTCCTTTTATCAAATTTAAATTTGTCTTTTAATACTTCTACTCTGTCTTCTTATTTTAGGAAAAAGAATTAAATGCTATTTACATTTTACCACCTACACATTCATTGTATTGTATGGCTCAGATTTGCTCTGTTCGACTTCAAAAAACCCAACACACTTAAAAAATACCTGAAGTCCTCCTGAATTTTCCATATTGACCTGAGGTCTTAGACACTGTCTCTTGAGGAAACTAACCGTTTTTTTTCCCCAAATGACTTGTTAAAAAAAACAGCAACCATGGTGAAGTATGCTTATTCTAAATGTACACTAAATATAAAGTCTAAATTTAAAAAAAGAGATCAACTTGCGAAAAGTTTATGTCTTTAATTTGCCAATAGAAATGTTGCGTATATTCTAAGAGAATAAGAAATGCATTGATGATAGTATCTGTATTACTTCTACCAAAGTAAAGGTCAAACACTCTATTGCATATCTTAACTTTTAAAGTAATGCACAGTTTTCAATATTTACGTATCAATTTTTGGACGGCAAATACACCTTTATGACAGGTGACCTTATCCTTGTCTGAAAGAGATATATGTTAGAGCTGTTCATCAAAATGAAATACATTCTTTATAATTCTGTCACTGTTACTGGGGTAGAATGACATATCTCCATTTAATGAATATAATTCAGTTTTGAAGACTTAAGTTCAAATAAAGAAAAAATACAATTAAAAATTATGACATAATAGCATTACCTATTTTAAGGTAAAATTGATAAGCAGTGTCAAGATATTTTTCTCAATATCTTGACTTAAAAGTTAATGGCATTCTGTTTTCCAGTGTATTTCTTTTTGTACAGAGGATATTTTCTATCTTTTAGCTTACATATTTTATCCTGTGAAATAGGCTGTTCTGATATCCTATTTATATCAGTTCTAACAGTTGTTTCCTAGGGAGAAGGGGCAGCGGGGGAAGCTAGGAGTGGTGTGGACTAGATGATCTTTAGAGACCCCTTCCAACCCAAATTATTCTATTATTTTCTGTAAAAATTAATTGTTGTTTCAGGAAATTATCAATATATTCCAGGAGATGGAACAAATATGTACCTGAGAATTTGAGTTACATCTAAAACTACTCCCTCTTAAATGTCAAACAGGTAATGCCTTTGCCACGTGATCAATTTTCTTTGACTATTTAACTGCAAAACATAAAAGTCTGTTGAAGTCCCAGAAAAGAAACCTTTATTCCAATGACATGTCAAAATTTAGGTAAAGTCAGAAAGTCAGACCTTGACATTGGATTTTACTTAAAGTACAGGAAGGAGAACAAGAGACCTTATGTCTCTCCATTTTGACAGTAAATTATGGCAGCCACATCCTCAGATGAGACTGACGGGAAGGATGATAAGCATCAAGCCAACACTGCATCCCTGTTGCCCTCGTCTGTGGAAAAATTCCAAAGGCAAATGTTAAATTTACAACAGAATTGCAATAGAAGTCAGGTAGGCATGCAAACCTTTTTTCCCCTCTTTTCAGACAAGTATGCATACCTGGTCTAAAGGCTTTGGGTTTGTCTTTGCTTTTCAATCCATACACTTCTAAACACAAAGCACAGACTCTTTGATACCTAAATTATACTGCAAGATAAACTAAGTATTCAGAAGGAGATGCATACAGCTTTTAAGAGTATAAACTTATTTTCCTCAGTAAAAGATGTGTCCATACATTAAGATAAATGATATTAAAAAATTTTCAAGATCCAGTACTTCAATTTAAGTATTGAATTTTAAATAAATTTATTCCAGGATAAAGAAAGTAATTTCAGATATTTATTAATCCCTGATTCTTTCTCAGAAGTCACATTCCTCTACAAACTTTCAGCAACCAGTGGATGTTCTCTGGAAAGATAATTAGTAAGGAAAAAAATCTGGAAGGACCCAACAGACACAGCTTGAGACACATTTTCTATCTGTTGTGAGGGTTATGGTTGTGCACATTGCCTTGTGCTTTGACTGGTGCTTTCTGCAAGTCTGTAGTACCACCTCTCAGGCTGAATTTGCGACAAGTGTTCTCCAAGGCCAAGAGGTTAAATCAGCTGTTGGAAGGCCCTAAAAGCTGGTCTGTGGAATATGGCAATATCTTGCCATAGAGTCATAGTCAAGAACAAGGAGGAGGGTGTTAGGAATCAAAACCTTTAGTAGTGAGAAGCTACTAAAGCTGCTTAATTTTTGCCATGAGTGATACAGTTAAGATCACACAACAAGTATGTTAGAGAGCAATAAAAACTAAAACAGAAGAGTTTTGTTCTGATACTCCCTGTTTAACAACATGACTTCTGTTCCCCTCAGTAATAAAATCTGAAGTGTGCCACTTTATATGTGCCATGTTTTACTGTACAGCTGTGTGCCATAGAGGGTTTTAATGTGACATCATACCTTATATGTCTTTAGTAGTAGACCATGTAGACTATGTATCTGTTTTGACTTCATAGCATAAAGGAGGACAGGAAAAGAATATTTCTTTTAGAAAAAATGTGGTGATGATCTCACTTAAATGACATGTTTTATATAAGAAATATTCCACAATCAATCAGTTATAACCTAGTGTTTGTAAATAGTTTACCATCAGGGTACCTCAGAAACAAAAAAGTCATGTAAAAGAAATTGAGGCAGAAGACACATCTGTAAAATTTACTAGATAGTACGACATTGGTCATTTCAGGAGGAAAAAGTCAAACTAGACACAACTGTACTCAGCTTTATGCCAATTCTCCAACTTCAAACTTCTATGGGTTGGTGAAAAAAAATAATCAAGCCAGTCCTAAATGAGTCATATATCTCTTAACTTGTTTACAGAAAACTTTTGTTGAAGATGATTGGTTTTCACATTTTTCTCTCTACTATTTTCTTTTACAAGATTGAACTGGGAATTATTAAAAGTCTTTAAAACTAAATTGTTCATTCTTTTTTTACTTCCCCACTCTTTCTTCATTCAAAAATGTACAAGGGAAGTAATGTTAAATGTTCATAATGGTAAATTTAATTACTACACTGGAATATGAACCCCACAGGCAAACACTCCTGAATACTGGAAGGGCAAATGTGGATCTGAGTAATTTCTGACTCTTGTCTAGACTATTTAGACTGCACTAGTGCTGCTTTCTAGGTTCATTTCATAATTCTAAATCATTGTTCATTTCTTTCATCTAAACACACATCAACTAGCAGGGCAGGGCTTATTGGCAGCAAACTTTCCTCTCACAGAGGTCAGTCTCTGATGCTGAAAATGGTGGCTAATGGAGAGGAAAGCTTCAAAGGGAACATCAAGACATTTTGAGAGCAACAGGGGCAGATTTAAGGGAGTTAATTGACACTGCCATAAAAATGGGAAACACCTGAGCAAATACATCACAGATCAAAAGAGAGAGAAATGACCTACAGAAAATCAGATGGAAAGGAAAAAAGGAAAGTAAAATGCATTCCAAAACCTAAGAAACTGTGTGTGTAACTGTGTTACGTTAGTTATAGAGGTCCATTCAAGCTTCAAAAGTCAGATTTTGTATACCTCAGAGTTTAGGGTATTAAATCTGCTGTTTTGTTTCACACCCTTTTATACTTGAAAGTATAAGCTTACTGAAGAAAAAAAATTACTATACTGTTTGATAACCAAAACATTTGCTCTGAAAAGCTTTTGTTCTTAATATTCTAAAGATAAAAACACATTTTCTTACTCAGTAGGAAATATGTATAAAGGTTGATTTTTTTTTTCCCATTATTTTTCCTTCTAAAATATCTAGAGGTTTGTTCTAGCTATATGTAAGGTATGTCTTTGAATGGCAAAGCTAACATTTATAAGACATCCAATTCTTTTACTAGTTGATAATAAAAGGATGAATTTTTTCTGCTCTTCATCAATAAAAATAGACCCTGGGTTTTTATTCTTAATTTTGTTTTTGAAGACCTAGAAAACTGAATTCTTAAAAAACTTGAGAGCTTGAAAGAAGAACAGATTTTAGGAAATGACACCCAGTATACACAGAGTCAGATACTGGAAGTAATTTTGATAGGATTACTAGAGGTGTCTATGCCGACATTAATTGCATATATATATGCTTTGTTTTCAGTCACATGTAATTCTCCTCCCTTTATCTTCATTTTATCTACTTAATTGTCAGATTTTCTCACAGTGAGCTTATTTTCATTGTTATTGCAAACCACTGACCACCTTTAAAGTGCTATAAAAAATAATAAGAGAAATATAATGCTTCAAAGGTGATTATTCTGAAAATATTATGTCATCTAGTAGTAACTTCCTAAATAGTGATTACTGAGGTACCTTCATAATCAGAAGTACCTCCATGGTTAAATATGTGACATGATTTTTTTTGTAGTTAACACAATGACTATTAAACAGCCCACTTATCTGAACTTTTTCCATTCTGTGTAATTGCAAAGTTAATTATGATCATCATAACTAACTCTTAGTTACAATGAATGTCAAGTTAAAATTTGTGTGGCTTAAGGAGTGTAATGTAGAGCTCTACATCTAGAGTAATTTTTCTTTCCAACAGATGAGCAGAAATGAAAATACTTTCTCCTTCCTGGTCCTAAAAGCCTATTCATAGTTACAAAGTCTGGGATTTCAGGATAGACTAGATGAAAGTAAGATAAATCAAACTAAATATTTGTTTCATACAGGAGTTAAGGTCCTTCTGACTGGCTATTCTGACTGGGCTGAACATACCAAGGCGTAGAGAGAGCCACAGGTTTCTACTCTCTTACATCAAGTCCAGGAACCAGTCATAGATGCATGATAATGGTGATTTCTTTGTAGACAATGTTATGACCTGCCAAAAAATGGAATTCTCATTACTTGAAACATTAATTAAAAGTGAGAAGAACAGTGTTAGTTTTTTCTTTGTAAAATATGCAGTTTATATTCCTATGTCTAAAATATTTTGTAGAGTCTATTCTGAATTGTACACAGGTAGCTTTGATGAGTAATCTATCTTTTGTAGGCAAATGTCTCTAAATTTATGAGACAAAAGATATAGTGAAAGACCATACCATCTTGGTCACCAGGAGTTCAGTAGGACTTTTTTCATTGGTTGCAGTAAATGTTGTGAATATGTAGTCATAATACCCAGATTCCTGGAAACATGTACAAAGGTAAAAATTTTAATGAAAAGCAAGAGCAGTTAAGCATCCATCTTCCATTATAAAAGGAATTTTAAAAGCAGTCTATTTATAACCTCACATTAAACTTAAAACTAGGGGAGCAAGTAGTGGTGGTGAAAACATTGGCATTAAAGCACTCCAGGACTTTTATCTAGCTGCTACTGGCTCATAAAAAGACAAAAACTTGTGTTGCTTTTAGTTGCTTATGCCACAGAGAGTTTGAAATTATATAAGCCATTATCGGGCAGAGTCTGTGCTTCCAGACTATCACAGGCATACAGAAATGGATAAACATTCACGCAGGAATTAATTGTCATTAGCTCACAGAAAGAGTTGTACACAGCCCCAAAATACAAAACTAAGTGCAACAAATACTTATTACTCAGGAGTTAAAGATATGTTGACCCAGGAAAATAATAAAAAATGACAAAAAGCAACAAGAACAAAAATCCATCCAGTTTTGAAAAGCTGCTTTCTGGTAAATAAAAGTCAGGCCAGAGAAGTCATCAAAGGAAAAAAAGAAGCTCATTAACTGAAGACAAAGACAGTGAACTTAATGTGACCAGCCATACACATCTAGTGGCATTCTAACATGTCCCTCTGGAGTGCTCATGAGGCTGTCAGATAGGACACAAGAACTACAAGACACCTATGCCATTTGGAGCAACATTTGATAGTCAGGAAAAGAACATGCTTCCCTTATATAAAATATTACACACACACACACACACACACGTTCAAGTTTATGTAATTTCACTTTACTTTAAAAATAAAAATGAAATATTTACATTCTTTGAATTCAGTCAAATGAACCAGGTTTTCAGATTACACAGATAGACAAAGCCTGTTTACAGAACAGAAACAGAAATAATACAAAAGTATTTATGCTAGATTAGACTCAGACTATTTTTTCATTGTTTTTCTGTCTTCAACATCACACGTTCACAGTACTTGTCTTTTACTACGAAAACAATGAATTTATCTCTTTAGAGCTGGAATAGTAATATCTTAAGCTTAGCAAGTGAACAATACAGTGCTTAGAGAAAACTGCAGAGCAACTACAAAAAAAAAATACAGAATAAATGAATTCCAGATGTTTTTCTGTAGGATGTCACAAGACTGCTGATTTACTTAATCATATCAGAATTCCCCCTAATATTTCCTACATTCAGAATTAAGTCTAGGGTCTTTATTCCTCATCAGAATCTAGCCACATCTCAAATTCTAGGTAATTGGCCTCCGCTGATGTGTGACTCCTCCATGTACAACTTCTGTTTAGAATACCTCTCCTTAAGACAAAATGCAGTAGAGACAGAATTAGCACTAATTTAGAGTCTCTCTCATCCTTTGCTACCCAGCACCAGCCAAGCAAAAGAGTTTCTGACTACAGGATCAGATGATTGTCATCCATTTAATTCACTGAGTTTTGTAAAAGGAAGGAGATGACACTGCTTGCTGCATAATATGCTAGCCAGTTTAGGACTAGTTTCATCCAGAGCAGAGGGTCTTAATATCATTAATAATTCTTATTGTTACAAGATCCCACTCAGATTGTATATTTCAGTATCACATTAATTTTCAGCTTTATGTCATAGTCATCCTGTCATAACTACAGTATACAATTTCTTCTTCCTAAGCTTATAACAAAAATTCTTATTAGTCGTCTTTTCTCTGTGAGCTGTTACATTTCAACACATTTTGTTAATTGTAATAATCCAGATTATTACCACAACCCAAGCCTTATGGACTACTGTCATGATTTGACCCGAACCAGCAGCCAAGCTCCACACTCAATCAGTGCCTCACCATTAGAATCAGGTAGAGAATCATAAGGGTAAAAGAGGAAAGCAACAGCCACACATGCAAGCAAAGCAAACTGACAATTGAATTCACTGCTTCCATGGGCAGGTAGGAGTTCAGCCATCTCCAGCAGAGCTGGGCCCCATCACATGTAATGGTGACTTGGGAAGACAAACACCGTCACTCCAAACATGATACCCCTTCCTCTTTCTTCCGCCCTCTTTACATACTGAGCACGATGCCACATGGTTTAGAATATCCCTTTGGTCAGTTGGGGTCACCTTTCCTGGCTGTGACTCCTCCCAACCTCCCCTGCACCCCCAGTCCCCTCACCAGTGTGGCAGTATGAAAAGCAGAAAAGACCTTGGCTCTGTGTGAGCCCTGCTCAGCAATAACAGAAACATCTCTCTATTATCACCCCTATGTTCAGCACAAATCCAAAACACAATCCTACACCAGCAAATAATATTAGGTCTACCCCAGCCGAAAGCAACACAAGAATCCTCAAAATCCTTCAGTACCTTTCTCCCCTGATTTCTGCCATGCCTTAGTGTCAGGGTCTTCATTTCAATCTTCAGTCAAGGAAGTGATTTCCCTGGAACATTGATTGAGTCCACTCTTAAAAAAATAAGTACTTTTTTAAGCTCATGCATCCCAATAATAATGTATCCCTAAATTGCTCTCATAGCTTTAATATGGTCTGGCTTGTAATCATTAAAATCTCTTCTGTGCCCCTAGGAAGTCCACTGAGTTTCCATTTCTGCAGCTGGGTGTAGTCATACTTTTCCTCATAGTGCTGGTAATTCCATTGACAATTCAGCTCCGTAGCATTTTCCCTGCTGTTATGTACATTTCAGCCTCAGGTGCAGTTTAGCAAGATTCATCAATGTGTTCCTGGCAGGCATCAGAAGCTTCAATTTCCTGAATCAACTCTAGGGTCAGTTTTCAAATTTTTACTAAAAAGCAAGTCTTACTAATGCAGATCTGACTCTTCTTGATGTGAATGTGAATTTCTGGCCTTGTCTTCTGTTCTGTTACATTATACCTACAACAGGATTATACCTGTTTTCATGTTTTCTGTAGTTTATGCTCCTTCTTGCTCTCTCTTGCAAAAAAATGATTCACATTTTTCTTTTATATAACTTTTTTATTGGTTTGGTGTTTTATTTTAAATTTGTTTGTTGAGACATTCATTTGTTATTTGTTGTTCCTGATGTTTTATTTCTTCATTTTTTTAACACTGCCAACGTGAAATCTCAGCAGTTGGTGTGATGTGTGATCGTTTCTTCATTCTTGTTCTTAACAGAAATGTGACCATCTCTGCAAAAATTCCTTTAAATAAAATAAATATTAATATTGCCCTTGTGGGGAGAATATACATACTGCAGTAATAATTTTTAAATGGAAAATAGGCAAAAATAGATAATATAGGTAATAGCATTTAGTCCAAAGAAATTATTTTGAAAAATAAAATGAAGAAGAATTTAAGTTGAAAGATTTTGTTCCAATTTGCAAGCATACATAGGTCTGGCAATGTTATTTTTGTAGTCACATGTTACATTTTCACAGAGTATACAATTGTAAGCAAATCCTATTTTTTAGAGTAGTTTAATAGAACACAATTATTATATTCAACAATAGCTATCATCTTCAAAAGGACTGAACTCTTAAAAAGAAAGTACTTGGAAATTATGTCCTTATCATTTACAGTTTTGATCAATGAAGAAAATGAAGATTTTTGAACTTCAGTTAAATTAAACCTGTTCCATGCAACCAATAAATTGCAATGAACCATTCATAGTATTTGTCGTTGGGGTTTTTTTTTGTTTTTTAACAGTCATTTGTTTTGAATAGCCATATCTTAAACTTGCTAAAGAATAGCTTGACACAAATATTCTTCAAATCATGGACAACTGTTGACTGTGCAACAAAGAGCCACATTTGAAAGGAAATTATAATTATTCTCCTCGCACAAGCTAGACAGTTGTACTTCTGAAACACCAGGGCTTTTAAGTGGGAGCTAAATTAATCTTTATTAATCCTTGTTATCATGATTGCATAATGTCTGGATTTAAATGTCTGATGTACAGCACTCTTTTTCCTGCATCTCTGGTAATCAGAAGTGTGAAAATAAACCTTACACTTTAAAAGAAACACTTCATTTGAAAAAAATAGATATAATCATCTGTACTATTAAAAAAGTTTTACTTCACACAAGAATAAATATACAGCATGTCAGAGTTTCAGACTTGCTATTTTATGTTAAAATATGCACTGCTACATGTCAGAGCTGTGAAAATGGGAGGTAAAACAAGAAGGCTCTTGGCCAAATAGTTATAGCAAGATTTTTTTTTTCCCATTAAGATTTTTATTTTTGAGAATACTGCTCCTACAATTTAATTACAACATTTAAAACACTCTCTAAAATGGTCTCTGTGTGCCCTACTGAAACTTCAAACTACCCTAATTAATGATTAGTTCAGAGTGAAAAACAAAAACAGGTTTGAGTTTGGGTCTTCTTGGGCTTTTTTACAAGCTTCTAAACTGCAGAAGTGAGCCATAATTTAAATAACCACTTTCAAACAACAGATACAGTGTATAAAGATATTTAAAGAACCTTCTACAGACACATCATTAGTTTAGAGTTAGCTTTACATTAACTTTACCATTGTAAATCTAAATTTTAGGAGAAGAGGGGTTCTAACTTTATTGCAAACATGTTCTGCCTAAAGAAGCTTAAAGAGAGTACTCAACTGGAAAAGATTTCTTACTTAAGTATGTTAGTTCTCATAAATGAGTGAAGAGCTCAGGTTTAAAAAAATACTGTCAAAATAATATTTTTCCCAATGTGTGTTTGGGTTTTTAAAACAATATTAAAAGTTAATTAAATTTTTTCTAGTCTTAAATTAATTTGGTCTTATAGACTATGAGTAAAGAAAGTCTATTTCTCTCACTCTAAGGGTGTATGTTTGTGTGTTTGCTTGTTTTGATTTATGGTGTTGTGAGAAGTCAAATCAAACTGTAATTTCACACTATATGGATGAAATATATTGTATAAATAACTGAAGACATATTTCCAGAGAAATATTGACTATTGACTTCTGTTTAGACAATTATGCTGATACAAGATTTTTACTAATTTAAGGGCAATGTGCTGTGAAAAATGTATATTTACTGTTTAAATGATTATACAGACCTTGTGCAAAGGTCTTTTACAGCCTTTTATGTCTCCAGTGGCTCATTCATGATCCATTACTTTTACAGTTTCTCTAACAAGTGGCTGCTTCTTAAGGGTTGATACAAGGGAAGAGATAACTACATCTACACTGGCATACCTATATCTACACTGACATAACTGCATCTGCACTGACATAACAAGCTGTTCTTGTGAATATTCATAACAATAAACTAGCTTAGATTGGATACAAACTGGCTTCATTTCTATAGCATATATGATGTACTTCCAATGCACTGCTGAGCAAGGACAGCCTTGACAATGGGTATGCCATTGTCTTCCCTGCAAGCCACTGGAATTTCCTCCAGTATTTATAACACTACATGTGACCTGTGAGATCTTCTCAACATCAGGTTAGATATTACTATGGAACACGCAGTGAACCCCAGCAATTTTGTAGATAAAGAGCTTTTGAAAGATTTCCTAATTCTCATACTGGAGTTTTCAAGCATACAGCAGGAGTAGGAATCTTCACAAAGATCTTCCAATTGAAAAAATGGAAGTTATGTTTTCCGCTTGATGAAACAAATGCCAATTATTTGTCGTCCTATTCATAGCAGGAAGCTTATATATACATGGGGGATTTCACTGGCCTATGAGAAAAGTGGAAATGGAATGGCCTTTTTAGAAGGGCATGTAATGATAGGACAATGAGGAAGAAGGGCAAGTTTAGAAAGATAATAGGGAAAAATTATTCACTTTGAGCATGGTGAGGCACAGAAATAGGTTGCCCAGAGAAGCTGTTGATGCCCCATCCCTAGAAGTGTTCAAGGAAAGGTTGGAGGATGCTTTGAGCAACTTGGTCTAGTAAGAGGTATCCTTGCCTATGGTAGGGGGATTGAACTAGATGGTCTTGAAGGTCCCTTCCAGCTTGAATTATTCTATGATTCTGTGGTTGCGTGTGATTTCAAACCATATAACAGCCCTGATAAACTCAATCCTGAAGTCAATCACTGCAACCAAAATGCCATTGTCATTCTCCCATTGGTTTTCATGGTTTGCCCATTTTTACCTTAGCATTTAGGAATGTTTCTTCTTTTTCCACACTGTATATAAATTTCTAACCTTTGAGTTCACTCTTCATAACCCAGTGGACCTAAGTACTTTTCTCTTAAGAATTATTTAAGAAGCTAATGATTTGCTATAACCTCCTAAGAGTCAGAGAAGACATATTCTCCTCTGCATGCTTCTAGTTAGCCTCCAGATGAAGTAAAACAAATTGCCTCGAACCATTTCATTTAAACAACTGTCAGGGGACTAAAAGTACAGATGAAGCCAGATACCCCATTTTATCTGAAAGGAAGTCATCAACAAATTGACATTTTTTTTCCTTGAACCTTTTTTCTCATATTTAGTTCATGATGAAAACTCATTTTAATGCATAGGCAAATACACTAGATTAAACCTGATCCAGAGATGTTTAAACCAGTCTGCTCTGACTTTATTGGGAGGTATTAGAGATATTCTACTCCATGGCTGAAAGTGTATATACAGTGATTACATAGGTTTTCAATTAAGAAACCAAAACTAGTAGAAGACCACTGAATTTTGTGCACATGAACATGGATTAACATGGTCAGTGTATTCAGAGGAAAGTTTTGATTTGCATTTTGCATGCCCCAGCTTCCATCTATACTAGGTTTTCATACATGCTAGGGTGAACAATATATTTCTGCAAAATATGTTAGAATATTAATGCAGGTTCTCAACTGAATTCCAAATATGATTAAGTCATAGATTTAGTTATATTTCACTTAAAATAATAAAACCTTTGTTTTTTCAGGTATACTTTAGGTATGAAGTGTTCTGTATCACTGATCATTCATATTCCTTTCTTTTGGACTGTCTCCATCATTCTTTGAAAGTCAACATATTAAAGCTGCTGAAACTTTGTTAGTGGACTGGAAAATTATTCCTATTTCTGTGTGAGACGGCATAAGACATTGGAACAACTATGTATAACTCTTATTTTATTTTATTTTTACCCAAGAATCTGAAATTTCCATCTCATTTTCATTTTGTGTGGCTATCATTAGCATGATTTTACCTGAGAAAACCATACTGCTTGTTTAACACAAAATGGATAATCCCAGATGAAGAAAACAAAACAAAGTAAAAGTAAACAAGGGAAAGTTTGATTAAAATGTCATCACATTTATTTCTCAGATTTTTCCACTTTCAAAAGGAGTCACTGTATTACAAAACTGCAGACTTCAAGCTTTCATCTGTTTTGCTAACTAGCTTTGTTTCATGTATATATATAGCATGATCAGCTTAAATGCTTGCTTAAATATGTATCAGAATATTTCCAGGTGTGTGAGATGTGATTCATTGTAAGAAATACTATTGTTTTTTTTTTTTTCTAATACTGAGATTTATTTAACCTTACTACCTTAATATGAATTATTATTATTATGAGCCTTCAAAGTGAACTTATATTCTAAGATGCTCAATTACTTGACCATGAAAAAAAAAAATAGAATTACTATCAGTAAATACCTTAAGAGTTTGCAGAAAAAAAAACTGTAAGAAAACTTGGGTACTGCACCTTTAAATATTACTTAGTTTAGTAACTTCAAAATACTAATAATTAAAAAAGCTCCACTAGGCCACTTTGCACCTTCTCCTTGGCTAAACTGGACACTCTTGCTGCAGCTATGATATCATGTTGCATATTTGGAAGCTTGACATATGTCACACTGAGGACAAGAAGATTAAAGTGCTTTCCCTTTCCACTGTTTTTCTGACAATTAATTCTAGATTGCCTCAAGACCTAAAATATGCAGCTTGCTTAATAATGCTCTTTGAACTTTGTAATGATTGATCTATTGCAATTAAACTTTGAACTCTGAATATTATCAGGTCATCTTATTGTTGGCAGTAGTAGACCTGTGAGTCCTCTTTAAAATGAAATTCTATGGCTAAGCCACTGATCCAAGAGAGGACAAAAACCAAATCATCTAAATGACCAACAATACCCTCCCTTGCAGAGGGGAATTAACACCTGGAAAAGAGCAGTCACATTGAAATGGGAGCATATTTCTAATTCAACACTGAATTGTATGATTGCCATTATTAAATAGGTCCACTACTTCAGTATAACATTTTAAAATAAAACAAAACAAAGTGCTGTGCTAGAAACCAGAGTTCTCAGGAGCTTTGAACAGACCATTTTCTTTAAAATGTCAAATTCTGACACCAAATATTCCCACTCATATCCAAGCTCTTTAGTCAAACTGAGACATAAGCCACTGTGCCCATAAAGACATTATTTTTTTAGTAGTTGGGAGACTTAGATGAGATATGGCAGAGAGAAATGCAAGATTTTCTTCAGCATCAGATAGAACAAGGAATAACATGGCTTTCACTTCTCACTGAGTCCTCTGAACATTGAAACTTGGTGGCTTTCTCTAGTGTGACAAGATTTCTTTACTAATTAACTTTAGCTTTGATTTTTTCTCAGGATTTGAATAAAAGAAACTTTCATGTTTTCTCAAGAAATATAATGATTTCTTTTTACCTCTTGCTGTCACAGCAGGAAGCCATTCTATTCTTAGATTTTTTACTATTTAGATTAATGATAAAAGCTCAGATAATTGGGATACTTTCTTCTGAATTGTGGGCTGAATTATATGTTACATAGTGATTTTGAAATATGGAAAAAGGGGTCTGACTTATTTTCTGCTTTAATTCTAAGTACTCAGAAGTTGAAATTTTTAATCCAAATCATCTATATATGGAAGAAAGAATAGCAATTTTACCTTTGTGGATTTTCCTAAAATTTTACAGAATGTTGTATCTTTATATGAACCTGTTTAAATATGAGAATGGTCAAATAATGTAGAGAAGACAATGGACTATTTGAAAGTCTTGAATGTGAAATAAGTCTCAACATTGTATAGATGCAAAGAACTAAATATAAATGCATAGGTTTATATAAGCAGAGGCATCACAGAGAGGATACAAAACCAGCTTCAAATATTTTTCTTTCAAATAACAAAATAAAATGTTCTTTTTATGGTGCTCATTTATTACAGCATTATTTGAAGTTATAATTCCAAATCATCAGATTCATGAATAGCCACTGTCCTTCTTTTAATTTCTTCTACCAGGCCATGCCATCTTCTGTTTCCCTTCATGTTAGACATCAAAAATAAGACAGTGATAAAATGTCAGTTTTATATTTATTTCCTAGCATTTGAATATGAATAAAATAATGTATCCAAAAAAACCCTTTAACCCTTTACTGCCTGCAGATTTCCACAGAGGCCTAATACTCTACTTGCTTTAAAACACCTCAGAAAAAGACAGAAACAACTTATAACAAAAGAAAAAATAGTGCTTCTTCAACTTTGCAGTATGCTTTCTATTTTTCACTCAGAGAAAATAAAGCATTTGTTTTCACTGAAATGATACAAATGTAATTCTTTCTAAACAGGTCAAGGCAACACAGCTTATTTTAGTGGCTTATGGAATCCAAAGGTTGTGCCTCACTTTCCAAATATGTCTGCACATAAGATAGATAGAAAGTGTGCAAAATCTTACATTTGTATTGTATCTTCTGTTTCATAAATGAATTCTTACTTTTTCTTACAATCCCGATTGAATCTTCTAATGAAAAATCATAACTTGGAAGATCTTGTTGCTGCCATACTTTTTTATCCAGCTCTATCCTGGCTGCTGTTTTGCTGGGAGTCAGCTCTGGGCTGGGTTCCTCAAGATAGTTTAGATGAGCTGATTGGAAAATGACTGTCAAATTTCATTTTTCTTTAAAAGCAACAAGCAGAGCTATGCAGATTCGGATTGAAGAACAATATTTTTTAAAAATGGTTCACAAAGAGTGAACCTCCCCCGCAAGAAAATTAATGCTTTCTCCTATATCATGCATTAGGAAACAGGGAAAAAGAAATGTAACCTAAACTCAACTTTAGAAAACCATTTATAAAAATAAAAACTGTATCATAGAAGAAGACATTATTTCTGAGGAGAGAGAAACAAATCACACACACTTATGAAAATTTTTTCTTTCAAATGACAGTAGAAGGAGAAATTAATTGTGGTGCCATGTATTACATGCTTACTCAGTATTTAAGTATCATATAGCTTTTTTTCTTTAACCACAACAAAAACATATTACAAACATCTAATAGTAGCAGTTGATATTCCATTTTGCTCATTAGTTTTCCCAGAGGTAAACTTTTCCTTGAGAATTGACAGTGCTTTTTATTATCCATATAGATTATACAATCCTATATGGGGCTATATTTGGATTACTTAAAACTTGAAGGTGCTTTCCAAATGAATTGCTCTCTTGAATGAGTTCAAAGTCACATTAGGAAAAATTAGAGCAGGTTTATCTTAAACAGTAGGGTATATCCTCAATTTCTGAAATGAATTCTGTTTACTGAAGAACAGCACAGAGGAAGAAGAAATTAAAAATCAACTCTAGACTTCTGGGGTAAATTCTCAGAAACCAGCCTTCTCACAGCCTTGAGTAATGAGGTCACTGGAGAAGTATATTCTTGATCAAGAAAATGCACAGCAGATTTCAATAAGAGCATCTAATTTCCTATACTGTTACACTTTAACCACAGCAATTTTTCCTATATTTTACCTACATTAGTCAGGAAACATTAAGGAAACCACTTGTTCAGAAAGCTTACCAAACTTACATATAAGCTTTCCAAGACAAACCTTCACTTGCAAAAGTATACAACATATAGAATGCCTATAGTGAGAGTTTTAATTATTTAAGATATTTTTAAACCTCCCCAATGTATTTAATGATTTTCCCTTTTATTATTAAAATAAAAATCACACTTACTAATTCTTTTTTCCCCCATTATTTTCAAGTTTTTCCATTGATAATATATTTTTAACAATAATCAAGCACCATTCTTAAAATGAAAATATTCCTTCTAGTACCAAGGCACCCTAGTTTCAATGTCTGGGGGGATTTTTCTGTGTTTCAGTTCCAAACTTATTTAACTTTATTTACATATCCAATATTCTTAGGCCTGGCACTCATAATGTTAGCCAGTTAAGACTGGCTAGCACATCACTTCCTGTTCCAAAATAATTTGAGATTGAAAGCTTCTTTCATCTTTCTTTCCCTGTGCACTGACTCACCTTCCACCTTTACAAGAGATATGTTATTATCTTGTTCAGTTGACTCTACCACATCAGCTCTGAGAGGAAGATGAAGTTTCCAGTACCATAGTACATGGCATTTCTCAAGAATGTTTTTCTGAAAGGAACATAAATATGAATTACTTCTTAAAACCTCTTGCCATAGAGAAAAGACTTTTCTGGAACTGAAGATATTTTTCTCCAAGCTTGAGGAAAGGCTTTAGTTTTCCAAAGGGATTTTAATCAATGGGGAATTATACTGAGCAATGACAAACCGACATGCAAATACCATACACAGGCTGATAATAAAGATGAGGGTAAGAAAGTTTTGCATAATAAATGTGGCGCAGAATGAAAAAAAATCTACACACTAAAGACAGTGTGGACATTATCCCCTCTACACAACTAATACACTCACTTGTCAACTGATGGTCAAGTAATTCAAACCATAATCAAGCTTTGTAAAAGAAAACAATTAAAAAAAAATCCACTGTCTTTCATAAAGTTGTATATCAGCTGATCTCTCTATGAGCTGCTCTTATTATGTTTTCTCTGTCTTAACACAACAGCCCAATGTAATGTGCAGAGCACAGGATATGACATCTTCTGTGACTAGCATTACAGAAAGTAATATTGAAAGAAGTATATTATCTGCCAAGTTTGAGAGATGGCTTTAGTACCCACTTTTGGTAGAAATTTACTTTGAAGATTTAGAAACATATTTTATATTTAGATGGACATTGGGTTGCTAGGAAAGATTTTCCTAGAACAAGGAAAAATACCCTATAGACCTCCCACAAAGACTCTCACAACATTTTTTTTCCTTCTACTTTTTTCCATAAAAATAAAGAAAAATCTTTTCTGTTAATGATAAGTACTTGGCTTTTTTTTTTTCAACTCCTTGTGACCACAGCAGCTTGACATAAATTAGAATTGACCTCCATGTGTTCCAGTGGGATAGCTATGAATTGAAATGCGCAAAGACATACTTTGAAGCCATTTACATTAAAATTGCTATGACTGCATGCTTGGAGAGAGCTGAGGTTTTAGCTCCTTGCTCTTATTTTCAGGATATGAAAGGAGGAAAGGGTAAGAAGACAGGAAAGTCCCATATAGATTAATTCTTCTTTTTTTTTATGTTATTCTATAAAATGTAAGTGAAGATGATATTTTCATGTTTGACTGAGTAGTTACCACAAATACCTAAAAATGAGCCCATCTGACGGGATAATCAGCAGCAAAACATAAACAAAGAAAAAAAATCTTGACCGTTTAACTAGACAAATGGAAGATTGTCACTAAGGACGGAGGGACAGGAATGCTGAATCATAAAACCAAGCTGGTTCTGCCAACAACTTAGCAAAATATGAGAACCCCAGATTTGTGGTCATTTGGACTTGAGATTTCCCTTTGGTAGGTCTGTCTGAGAGCCAGACCTCCCTACCACCATATGGCTCTATTCCACCTGGATGCTCAATTCAATCCAGCTGTGGTCAACAGGCTATCACATCATCAGATTGTGGAGCCAGATCCCTGAACACCTTCACAGCTCATTTTTACTAGGACTTCCAGCACATGTGGGTTCCTTGCTGCTGTCTAGCGGCATAAAGCCTGAAAATGCACAGCATGCTCTAAGAAATTAATGTTTTTCTGGGGTTTTCTGCTTTGAATTACTATTTCACTATCTGAAGATATTCTGGTTCACAGAAAGAATTAAAAGGTCTTAGATAACTTAGGATAGAAATTGCGTTAGGAAATTATAGATAACAAAGAGGACAAAAAAAGAATTTTTTATTTTTTTAAAAAAGAACTAGATAGTATAAAGATTAATTAAAATGTACATTTAACATCTGTACTGCAAAGCTCACACCTTTTTAAACTTTTTTTACTGAAAATTTTGAAAGTCCTGCTGTCAGTGCCCAGCTGCTCAGGGTGCTTTGCGTATTCCAATGTCTTTTCTTTCCTTCCCCTCCAACATACCCTGACACATGCATCACCTGCTTATCATCATACACAATGACTTCCAATTCACTCAAAATTAGAGAAGATGCTGCACCGGGGGAGGTTTAGGTTGGACAATAGGAAGAATTTCTTCCCTGAATGGGTTGTAAAGCACTGGAACATACTTCCAAAGGAAGTGGTGGAGTCACCATCCCTGGAAGTGTTCAAGAAACAACTAAATGTGGCATTCGCCATCCCTGGAAGTGTTCAAGAAACACCTAGATGTGGCATTTAGTGCTATGGTTTAGCTAACAAGGTGGTGTTCAGTCAAAGGTTGGACTGAGGACTTTGGAGGCTTTTTCTAACCTTAATAATTCTCTGAAATTATGTCAAGGCAGGAATTAAATAGGAAGCAAACAAGAAGATACTTCCTACAGAATGCCTTGGAAACCTAAAGTTGGAATTTTTGTACTGTGAATGTTTTAAAAGAGGATTGGCTTTTTCTATTTGTGGTAAAATAGCAAGACATCAGTATCAAACAATAAAATTATCAGGAATTTTATTAATTTCTTTTTCATTACTGTCAGACCTCTAGGTAGGCAAATATTTAATGTCTTGATCATCACCCCCATGTCCCCCAAAGTTTTTGATAATGATCAGCCAGAAACTTGTAAGTAGTCATAATAGTTTTATTTGCAAAAGAAACTTAAAAATTAAATTTTAAAATTAATGTGTATGGTGAGAAAAAGAAGAGTTCTAAGTAGGGTTCAAATTATTTTATCTCCCTCAATAAGAAATCTCACATATGTTATGAATAGAATGGCTTGAATAGCTGTATCATTAAAAATAATAATAAAAAAATATTAAAAAAAGAGCACGAAACGAAGCAAATTATATTTCTTTTAGGAATCAAACACCTGCAGTGCTTTTGTTTTTCATGTATATATAGCTAAGATTAAAGGAATGTGACTTGGTTCTCTCTGCCTCTGGAAGAAATATTACAACTATAAAGCAAATTCTATGGCAGAAGCACTTAGCTCTACCTAATGTAATGTTTGAAATTTCTGTTGAATTATGTCATTCACCTTCTGCCAAAATGAATAATCCTGAATTAGCAGTTAGAGAAGTGACCTCTGTCTCTTCATCGTTAACACATTTCAAGTGTTCTCTGTGTAGTATATACAATGTAATTGACATTAATACTTTTACTACTACTGTAAGACATTTGATTTTGTTTTACTATAATCAGCAAAATAGTCTCTTTCAAAATGTAAATTCCTCTGGAAACACTGAGCACAGCTCTTGTTAAATGTGCCTTTCCTAATGAATATTTTACCTTATGTTAATATACTCTACGCTGATTTTTGTAGCAATGGAGAGGGAAATGTTCAAATCACATCCAAGCAATGATTCATGCAAACTTAGAGTGAATGATTGACTTTATATGGAATATTTTACTCTTCAAAAATGCTTATTTCATCCTATTAACTAAGAAAGAGCAGATAAGTTTCTTAATTTTTAAGTGGCTAAAGATAGATGAGATAAATCTTGTCCTTATATTCTCTCGTGAGTGAGTAGCTTTGGGTCCCTTAAAGAATCACCATCAAAGGCACTAGGAATAATAGCTCTAATATGAATTTATAAAATCATAATAATATTTTAATTTTTTTTAAATAAAAATGTTCAAAATCAGGATTGACAACATATTCATATCTTTATCCAATTTTTCTGTCTCAGAAAAGCTCATAATTTAATAAAGTTCAGTACCAGCCAGGCATCTAAACCAGACAGAATATATTATGGAATTTCAACAGCAGACTACTTCTGATGCTAGTTGAAATATTAAATGAGTGATGTAAAAAGTCTGTAGGTTACATTTGTCAAGCTTTTTTTCCCAGATGTTCCAATCCAAAACACAAAGAGTATCAGACAGATAACAAGCAAGGAGAAAACACTTCTGAAAATGCAGAAGGTCTGAATTCTCAGAACTCATGTGCTCTTTCTAAAACATTTCACTACACCAGTTTTATTTTTCAGATGTGAGGTGGTACAGCAAAATTGCACAAAAAAATATCCAAGTATTTATTAAGAAAATTATTCAAAGTAATGCTGATGAGATGGAAATAGATCTATTTTTAAATGTGATTGCCTGCCAACAGCACAGTGGACCATATTACCAGACAAAAATTTAGAAAGCACCAGGCAGAACACAAAAACAGAGGTCTTCACCTAATATGATCCTTGGCTAATGTGCCTGAACTGTCTAAAAAACTTTGTGGGAAAGGACAACATTTTGTCTTATCAAAAACCTGTCCACATTCCTACCTCCAGTCTGGTGTCCATTGTCATATATTTCCTTTAGCAACATTCATATGTCTGTTGTTTTCTTATTCAATATTTCTGTTTCTTCTTAATTTAATTTTCCAAGCATTCTCCTTCACTTTCCCATACTTGATCACCTATGCCAGATGTTCATTCAGCCTCTATACTATATACTTTATTTCAATGCTGGCTACTTTTTTCTCTTTATTGAAACCAGCTTTTGTTTCTTGGATTCTGCAGATACAGGAGGGTGAAATCACTCCATCTTAATTTCAAATATTTAATCAGAATAATGTGTGTCTTGGGGAAAACAGATTCACTCCTATCTGTAGAATGTGTCTTCAAATCCATGAAAAACCAATTAGACTGAAAACAGTACATGCTGCATACAAAGTAGAAAATGTCCTACAAATTTTACTGTTGCAAAACTTATACATTTCATATACAGTTATCAAGGTTCCTTTCTCTGTACTACTGTTGTATGGTAGCAATATACATCAATTAAACCTTTGTTACACTGTCACCAAAATTCAATTTCTTCATATTTGGGCAAAGTATCAATCCCTCTTAAACCATGTATTTTCTTTTCCTTATATAAAAATTATTATTGTTCCCACATTTTATTAATATCTCCAGTACTTTCTCCTAGATAGAAGATTAATTATTTGGCTGTGATTCATAGGAATGGAGCTGCAACTAAATTACCTATGTGGCATGTCAACCACTTCTTTTGTTATGTCATGACATACTGCTATTTAAGAGTGGAAACAAAGAAGTATTCATTTTCCTGTAAATTGCCACGGTCACATCTTGGGAATAGCATCAATAACCCAATCAACAGAAGATTATTAATCTGCAACAAATTTTTTCTGTCATCAACAGGCTTCATCTTTAATGCCTTCTTCACTTCAGTGCTCATTAATTATATTTAGGTCAGCTATACTTGTGCAAGCCTTTCACCACAGAAGGTATTATTTTCTGTTTCAAGTGGGTAGGGAATGGAATAGATCTGCAATTAATTAGAAAAAAATATTGAATCTCATTTTTGGAAAAAAAATGTTGCATTTCTATAACACTTTCTTTCGTAATTACATTATACATGGGAGGGTCCATGAGCATAAATGCACTTAAAGGAAATTTTTGCTCTTGTAATCAAGGAGAATTTAGTCACTTTGCAAATATCAAAGAAACAAATTATCATGGGGACAAGTTGGGGTGGGTTTGGTTTTTTGGGTTTTATGGTGTGGAGGAGTGGGATTTGGGGGTTGATTTTTTTCCCACTACAGCAGTGGGAAATGTAATATTTTGAATTGTGTGTCAATAAACTGTGCTGATATTCCTACCACATATTTTAAAAAAGTTGTTTTATCAAACAACTAACAGAATCACTGTATTATTTGATTGACCTTATCTGCAGTCACTGTCAACCCTTTTTATCAATTTAGGAAATCTGAGTATTGAGGTAAATTGACTTTAATACTGTTTAGGGCAGGCTGTCATTATTTAAAATCTTGGGCACTTTTGTATATGATAAAATGCTTTTAATCTAACCTTTCCAACCTCTGTATAAATATATCTTTAATGTCAATAAGCTTGTTCTATAAACGGTTTTACCTCGTAATCACAGAACCTGGATCATCATCCTCTCCTTTATATTAGAAACTTTACTCCTCCATTTTTTAATATGACATACGGTTATACTTCCCCTACAGTAAATACAGTTTTGCTGATTTGAAAATTTCAAATAATTATTTACTTGCAAAACAATGCTTTCTTACAGTTTTCAATTCTGAGGTTTTTTTTGGGTTTTTTTGTAAAAGAGATACAGTCTGATTATTAGGGGGGAGTGGGACTATTTACAAGGCAAATTTTCCTGGATTTAGTTTAAATTTCAGCTTTCATTTTAAATATTAGGTGTTTTTAAATGTGGCCTTTTAAAAGTCATAAACAGTAGCTACATTCCTTTTTGAAAGTAGAATTATTTATAACTTGACCACCAAACTAAAAGTCAATGTAATCTCCCTTCATGGCCCATCTCTCCTCATTGCACTTTTTTACCTTTTTGATCTTCTTGGTTTTGAAAGAATAATTTCAGTCCCTCTGAAACACTTGAATTAGTAACATGTAACAAGTGTTAGAAGAAATTATTCTGCTCTTTTAAAAATTGTTCAAGCATTGAATCATAAAATTGCTTGCATTGAAAGAGAACTTTCACATCTGAAGAGCAAAAGGATAAAAAGAATAAGTGGGATATCAGGATATTGGGTGATGTTTTAGATTTTTATCATCTAGATAGTAAAGGGAGAAGGGATCATGTACTGCTTCTGTATTTCAATATTTGCACTTGTAGGCTTTGGCCTTATACTTCTACTTAGAATGAGAAGTTTAATTATAGTTGAAAGACAGGGTTTTTTTCTCCTTGGTATTTTTCTTTGAAGACTCCAGTAATTAGAGAATGGAATGTCTTTGATGCAACCATGTAGAAATTAGCTAAATGTATCTGCAATTCTAAGACAGTAATCGTCCTTTTTGCTAATACTAAAAGAAGGGTAAAAAAAAAACTGAAAACAACCCACATACACTTTGCTGACCTTTTTTCCTTATCTGAATTCACAAACAGGCCTTTTAAAAATGCATGATAAGGTTTAATTAGCTGGTAGCAAGAGAGTATGAGTTTGGGAGAGATTACATGGCTGAAGTGAAGGGATTGGAAGAGCATGTGTTTTAGCTGGTACAAATTAACTGTACATACCGAGGCTAAGTGGAACACAGTTAAGTAACTCTTCTACCTAACCAATTTCAACACTAACTCAGCTGGATCCCAAGACATATTATTATTACATAAATAACTGTAGTCTTCATGTAAGGCAGCTATTTAAATAATTAGATATAGCTTAAAAAGTAACATTGTATACTCTTAATGTTTCACATTTCTAAAATTTTAAAAATATTACCAGCAACATCCACCAAAGAAAGAAAATAAAATGTACAAAGGCTATCTGGTTAGAATGGATTTATATTATTAAGTCATTTTAATGACCTCTAAAATTCTAAAACTGATTCTGGTTCTACAAGGTGCTTAGACAGATTTAAATTTATGCATGAAAATAGTTTGCCTGACATTTATTCATAAAACTCTGTTGTATGTAGTGGGAAGCGAGAGGCAAAGTAGCCCAAGATAAACACTCTATCACATTTCCTTTGCAAGAAAGGCAACAATTCATTACCTCTGAATAGAAATATTTCATGTAGAAATATGTGAGCAACTAGCTCTTTAAATCCAAACAAATCCAACTCAGAGTTCAAATCTGTAAGTATGTTTAGAAACTTCACATGCCCTATTTAGAGATAGCATTTTGATAAAGTTATTTTGAAGTCTGATTTGCCAGGTGATATTACCAGATATTTACTTAGTATTCTTGACTTGTCTTCAGAAATCACTGTTTGGATTGATAAAAATATTACTCTAGTAAAACAGATTGATCAGTCACTTTAATTAAAAAGTAATCTTCAGGAAACAGCACAGTGGGGAAATCACTATGATGAGGGTAAGAGGTGAAGACAAATAACAAGAAAAAATAGTATCTCTGTACACAAGAAAGGATATTCAAAACAAAGGTTTTTAATATGCATGGGGAAAAAAAAAGATTATAACACATGTACTACTTCAAATACATTTCCAAGTACTTTTCCAGAATTCTACCATGCTTATTTAATTTTTTCCATGCTTTTTGTATACTATGATTTTTATATATATTCAGATGTGTGCTGTGGTAATTACAAAGTCAAAGTTTAAGCTTTGCTTCAGGAAGCTTGAAACCTCTCTTTGACCAGAAGTATGCTATCATTTGAAAATTTCCTAAGTCTTTATGTGGGATCTGTGGGTGGAGAAGTTCAAGATGTATTGATTGAATGTAATGATTATTCTGTGGAAAATGCAAGGCCAGTTTAGACAGACTTAAGGATATTCTCCCCATTTAGAAAACTTTCCATTAGCGATTTCTGCCACTATATAAACCCTCAGAAAGTATGAAACTGTCACATATTGACAGACAATAGTGAAAACAATATAATTTTCATTTCTGCCAGAAACTAAAATATCCAACATTTTACTGTAGGTGTAGAGTTACCATTCTGCTACCTGAGTCTGATGCTTTTGCTGCATTCCAGTATTGTAACTTTCATCTTGAAAACACAGGACGCCATGGTTGTGTCAGCAAGCAATTATCTTGCCTAGTAATCAAAGGGAAATTGCGTTTTTGATACAGTTCAAGTTCAGTCTAGAAATTAAAAAACACTTTTGTGGGCAGTGATGCCATACAATGCTTGTAAAACAGATACAGCTGTTATTACTTAGTCTGAAAATAATGCAACGTTTTAAAAAAAATAATTTTAAGTATTGACCGTGTGGATTTAAGATTTTTTTTTTCCAGCAAAGTACAGTAATTTCTTCAACTATGTCAATTTTTTTTAAATCAAAGAATATTAACCCAAATTGTAATGGAATTGTTTACATGGTGATAATTCAGGGAAAATGTTTTGAAACACTAACCAACAGTTATGACAATAAAATGCCATAAAAGAGAGATGCTCTCAGGAAGAGAACAAAAATTACATTGTTCTTCAACACATATTACTAACTATATATCTGCTAGAAATATAAAGTTATAGTAAAAGATTTGTATTTAATTTTATCTTTTCCTTTTAACCAATTTTTAAAATATTGAGTTCATGTTGTCTTACACTTTCATTAATAACTCAGTTGTTGGTAGTCTTTCTCTGTAATCACAATAACAGCATAGCTTGTTTCATAAGAGAGAGTTCTCCTAGACACTCACTCGCCACGAAATCATAATTGATCTTTATGTTTTCTTACCTGAGAGAAAATCATATTATTTTGGGTCAAAATCTTAACTAAAAATTTTTGGAAAAAAAAATGCACACAGCGCAGGTGAGTGACAGTGACATTCATAGGGGACTCTTACAAATATATACAGGCTGCAGGTATGTATGGACACATTTATGTGGTATGAGGCCATGATTTTTTATACTACTGGCAGAGGAGTTGAAATGGTCCTTTCTTACTGATATATGACTTAGTATACTGTGTACTGCAACACCATCCAAAGACTTTGAAGCTGTTAAGTAATTTTATACTCAAGGAAAAGATTAGAGGTAGGTATTATTAAATGGCTTGGACAGCAGTTCTTCAGGGAAAGAAAAGGGAGGTGTTGACCTTCGCTCCGTCTACAGTACAGATAACAGAATCATAGGATAGCCTGGGATGGAAGGAACCTTTAATACAATGGTCACCTCAATCACCTAACTTCATCCTATATTTTCTGTTTAGTAAGGTGAGGGCCATAAGTGATTTATGGTAGCGAGTACTGCAGAGAGCTGGAACAGTTTTGAGGAGTGTTGCTTTCCTTCACCATTCTTAATATTTGGACAGCAACAATTAGGTGAGGTAGGTTCAGGCAATTCAACGTCACAAAGCCATTTGCTCGCTGTCCAATAGTGGAATGGGAAGAGAATAAGGAAAGCACAAAAATCCATGGGTTGAAATAAAGATGGTTTAACAGGTAAAACAAAAGCTGTGCACACCTCCAAAACAAAAGAAGGATTCATCATTTCCCATGGGCAGACAGGTGCTCAGCCATCTCCAGGAAAAATAGGCTCTGTCATATGCAGCTGTTACTTTACTTGGGAAGAGGGGAATACCAATCCTCAACATTCCCTCTTTCCTTTATCTTTTCTGCGACTTCTATTGCTGGGCATGACACCATGTGATATGGGATAACCCTTTGGTCTGCTAGAGTCAGCTGCTCTGGCTGTGTCCTCTCCCAATTCCTTGGGCACCCCCAGCCTTTTCACTGACAGAGCAGAGTGTGAAGCAGAAAATCCCTGGGCTGTGCAAGCACTGCTCAGTTAAAAAACCTCAATGTGTTGTCAACACTTTTCACAAAAGCAAGACATTGCCTCATACAAGCTACTATGAAGAAAATTTACCCTGTCCCAGCTGGAGCCAGTACAGAAACACAGATATCAGCTGTGATGGTGAACATAACGAGTTAATGCTGTGAAGATTGAAAGCAACAAAGAGCTTTTTGGTCAGGAATTATTGATAAGACAGCAAAAAGTAAATTCTTTAGTGTAACTGCAAAAAAAAAAAAACAAACACAGTCTAATCTATAACTGGAAAAAATCTCCTCTTTCCCTATTCCATATTCTAAATCAAAAATACTGCAGCAGTAAACTGATTGTGAACAAACTTTTTCTTTTTATAAAGGTGACCCTGAAAGCTAAAGATGAGTGCAACTTAATGCAGTATCAGGGCTGTGAATTGAACAATGCCTATAAACAAAAGGCAGGTCTATGATGTGTTGAATGCTCTTTCCACAAACACCAGTCTCTGAAGGATACAAAGCAAAGTCAAAGCTGCCTTAAAGCAGCAGGTGAATGTTTCGCCACCTGAGGGGCTCAGAACCTTTTTGAATCAGATCAATAAAGATTTGATGATTCAGGAGGACACTTTAACCCCTAAAAATACCATTATTTTAGCAGCAATTCTCAAAGGGAAGCTAGGGAAAGAAACAAAAATGTTGTGGTCAGCTGCTGCATAATCAAGTTGTCTACTAAATAAAACAGAGACCTTCTCTTTGTCCTACAGCTCTGTCATATTTGTTTCCTCAAAACCTTCCAAAGAAAATCAATAACATATCAAGAACACAGTGATACCAGGCAGTTTAATTTCAGAAAGTCTGCAGATCAATAGCGGTAGAGAGGCTTTCAGTTCTTCAGAATATAAGTGCAGTAACTAATGCTGGGGACTGTGTAGGTGAGTGTGTGTGTGTGTGTGTGTGTGTGTGTGTGTGTATGTGTGTATGTGTCTGTGTGTGTCTGTGACCCAGAGAGAAGCTGAGATTTACATTCATTACTTGGACTTTCTGCAACATTGTATTTCAGTCACTACCTTTACTGTTCCTTTGTGGAAAGGTTTTAGAGCTCAATGTTTTTTAGTCCTTCACCTTAAATAGTTATTTGATTTAATCTGCTACAGAAATAAATTCAGATTCTCTACATTTTAGATTGAAATAGAATTTACATTGAGGTGCTGATTCAGAAGTTTTTAACTCAGTCAAATTTGCCACAGGTTTGTTTACAAGATCTGTGTTTGGGATTGAATTATTCCTAATTAATGATGGATGTATTCAGTTATTTTAAAGTGAAAGATAAGGACTGTTTTAAAAAAAACTTTCTTGGAAAATTTCAAACTCACATAACTTCAACACAAAAAATGTTTTAAAGGTCTAATTAAGAAATTTTCTCTATTTATCTTTTGAACCAAACCAATTTTCAATTTCATTTATTAGAACGAATTATGTATACAAATATTTAAAAGTGAAAACCAAAAAACTCCTGATACACCAAACAAACATACACCAAATATTTGGCTCTCTACAAGAACGGCATATTTTTTGATCTATAAAAAGTATGGATAATTATGCACAGATGGTTCCACAAAGCTTTATGAAATGATAATTCTGGATTAATTGGCTGATGAGTGAGTTTGATCCAATAGATGAATCCAAAATCTATAAGTAAAACATAAAATATATTTAATAAAAGGACTACTATATAAATTCTATGCTTTATTCGAATGTTTCTCTCATGGAGAAGCATGAGAAACAAATACAAATATTTACCAGTCCTGCACTAACATAATACAGAACACGTATTCTCCATTTTCTGGCATACAATATCAGTGGGAAGAATTCAGTTTAAGATAGCCCATGTAAATACTGGAGATTTAAAAGATTATTTGCACTCCATTTTGGGTTTTAAAATTGAAACCTTAAACTATGTATATATTGGTTTGGATTTCTCTCATCTTACTCCATGAACCTACTACATAGTCAATGAAGAGGAAAGGAGGATAGACTCAGATGATGGCTAATCTCCTGATTTTAGACCTCTCTCATTGAATGAATGAGAAAAATATCCTTATAAATGTACATATATCTTCCCATTGGCTAGACAGGAATGGTAGACAGCCAGATATGAATTGAAACCTATTCTTTCCATAGTACTCTCATATTCAGAACAAAACAAATTCAAAAAGGAAAAATTTGCTGAGTAAAGTGTAATCTCAAACACTTTTATACCTTCCTGAATTGGATATAGACCAGAAAATGATTATAGTTCTATGGATGCATCTGGTTTTCGTTTGATTCTCTTTTTTCTGTACTCCATTAATAGGATAGTAGCACTAAACTCCAACTAGAAGGCCAGTGGAAAATTCAAAATCTATTTCTATTTGTTTAAAATGGTTTCTTTCTGGAAGCTGTGAAATGTATATCATTCAGTCTTGATTTCAGGAATACATCCTCCTTCTTAATTTGCATGTCTTCAAAGGACATTCTGCATAACTGCCCTGATCTGGAAAGGCAGCCTAAGTGCTGAGAACAAGAAGTCATAATGCTGTAGATGTCACAGACACCTCACCACCTGGCTAACCTTAAAAAGATAAGGAATCTCTTTGACTTTAAAGAGGCAGCTCATTACTTCATGGGTAAGCGCTTGTCTAGACAGAGTCATAATAACTTTCAAGAAGTACCTAATATCCCTATTATTTTTCTGGAGAAATCACAGTTAGGTTCAAGCGTTCTTGGCACCAGGAACAGGTGTGAGCTACAAGAACAGTAGTTTCTGAATAAGTATGTGGAAACTGATTCACTAGGAGAAAATAGATTTGGTCACAGGTAGTTTCATGTGACTGCTTCTTCTTTCATTTCCTTTCATTTTCTACAGACAGGTCTCGATGTAATACTTGCTGTTAAAAAAAGCATTTCAGTTGTGTAATAAGTATCTCACATGACTTTCCATTCTAAGAGGCAGTCTAACCCCTAAGTCTAACCAGCTAAAGGGAAAGCTTCAAATACATTGGGGCTATGCTCTTCTCTTCAATGAACTGCACTGATTCATACCAACTGAGTGTTTGGATCAAAGTCTTATTTAATGGAAGATGTTCCCTCCAGTACCACCACAAAAATTTTCAAATGTATCAATCATCCACCTGCAGAAAAATATTTTCCTAAAATCCCTCCACAGTTTTCATTGCTAAGAAGGATAATGGGGATAGCAGATGGTGTTTAAGTCCTGTCTCTAATTTTAAAAACCAGTTTCTATAATGGTAAAAAAAAACCAAAACAACCGAACAAAAATAATACACTGAATTCAGTTTAATTCTCACAATTTTATTATTTTTAAGTGGGACATACTATTGTAGCTATAACACCAGCCTGATATTGACATGCAAAAAAGAATTTGCAAATTTTTTCCAGTAACAATGAAGTTATAAATTGTAAATTTGTAGTCAATTTTACATCAGCCAATACTTACACTCCATTATGCATCAACCTTGAATGATATATAAAGCTTCAGGTCTGCTGTTCATGCTGCCACTAATTATGCAATTCATTTATGACCATCCACACATGAATCACTTACATGTATAATTATGTCTTTTTATCAGCTGACTTTAAGGAACTCCCAAAATATACTTCATTAGCTGCTTCAAGACTAACTGACTTGCTTGCCCTGTCACCCCAATAAAACCCTTCAGAAGCCTTTAAAAAGAGTCAATATTTTCTCATATTGAATAATATCTGAAAATTGTTAGATGAGTTGAGAGGAAAAGGCTCTGGGCTTTCAGTGCCTTCAGGATGTTGTGAGTAGCAATGACAACATGGTTTTTATATATATATATAATTTTCACAGGATACAGGATGGGTTCAGAATAAGTCCCTTATTTCCGAGATACACAGGCAAATAAAGTGTCACAGCATCCAACATTAATTCTACTACTATTCTGCACTCAAAATTCAGCATGTTGGAAAATAAGATGGACAATAAATTTAGGAAGATGAGTGTTTGAGCTGCAGAAGTACATGGAAATATCCCAGATATAGAAAAAAAAACAAATTAACACAAACAGATAATTAACACAATGACAGAGAAATTAAAGTTACTGGATGACAAATTGTAAAAAAACAAGTAATAAAAAAAATAAATGAAGACAGATTGAACATGCAGAATATACTGAAGGAGTGCATCCTTATCTTTCCTTGAAAAATGGATTTCTGCTCTGCCTAAAAAAAAGAGGAAGAGGAGGAAGGAATAGAATAAAACTGCTGAGAATTTTTTCACCATGACATGAAGTACTTGGAGTATTTTTGTTACAATAGTTAAATAAAAGCTTTAAAAAAGAAAAAAATCATTAAAAATTATGTAATTATAAATACATGTTAATCTTTGAACTGAATTATTGACTTATGTCTAGTCTGACTTTCAATAACTTTTTTCCATCTCTAAGAACAGGCTGCACCATAGAAAAATCAAAAATACAGCTGCATTAAAAGGTGTTTCCTTAACTATATTTCTAAAGTAGCATTGCAGTTACTGTAAACATAAAATTTAGATATTTCAGTATATTGAAAACATACTTTTTTATATGTTTTATAGACATTTGAAAACAATATTCCTATAAGAATCTAAGTTCCTAAATTTTAAAACATGCTTCATTCTTTTAATGATGTATGATAATCTAGGCATAGGAACCTCATTTTGCATAATTGCAGAGTCTAGGAATTAGATTAAAATGCTAGATGATGTAATTACTAATTTTTTTCTAAATTAATTCCAGTCTTGTTTCTTTCTTATATTCTTATTTAATAGCTTATACTTTTTGCAGTACTGTATTGAACAAAGATAAGTGACAGTATGCCTAATGTTTCATCTCACACTGCTGAAACAATTTGTTAAGTCCATACTTAATAATATAAATTTCAAAAACTGAACACAACACAATTGTTAAAGGAAAGAAATAAAACAAACCACTGCCAACATCAGAACAAAATGAAACAGGAAGTAAATTTAGATACTAGTGAATAGTCAACCCTTCTATTCTGTATAGTAACCACATCAAAAATATTGTTTATGAGAAGAACGTTATCTGTTTTCTATACAGGAAACTGAGGCTATATGAACTGAATACAAATTATGGAAAATCTATGTGTGTCCACATGCAGAAAATGAATTATTCCATATAGTCACAGATATAATATCTTAGCTGTCTGGACTGCAAGCACCACTCTCCAATTACAAGACACTACAGTGTGATACAGTTTATCACAAAGGGGGAAAGAGCAAGTAACTCTTGTATTGTTGACACAAAAGGAGAAGTACTGTATGATACCTACTTAGCCAAGCCACAGAGTCACAGAATAGGTAAGATTGGAAGAGACCACTAGAGGTCATCTTGTTCAGCCGTCCTGCATAGAAGGGCACCCTGGAGCACATTACTCAGACTTGTGTCCAAACAGGTTGTTAAATATCTCCAAAGAAGATTCCACAGTGTCACTGGACATCCTGTTCCAGTTCTCAGTCACCCCCACAGAAAAATCCACACTTCTTCATGTTCAGGTCTCATGTCTAAAAATTCCCTTTTCCCTCACTTTTTCTCTCGCCGATAAATGGTCTCTATTAGCTAATATAAACCTCTGCAGAGAGATAGCTCTGAGTGTTTATGCACAGCATGTTTGTTTTCCAGTTAGACTGATCTTACTGTCACTTTTTTCAAGGAACAGCCACATGCAAATAAGATCTCTACAATGTAATATGCAAGCACATATTATACAGTGCTCTGCTAGCAATAATAAAGATAGGAATGAGGCAGAGCACCAGCCTGGGACCAGTGAAACCTTAGTGAAGCCAGACAAGAATAATTTGAAGATGAATTCAGACAAATAAGCCATGAAAACCCATTCTTTTTTCTTCTGCAAGCCTGGAGATGTCATCTACTACAGTTGTGCACATTCAGCACAACTCAGCTTACTCAGTATTTCAGAAAAAAAGTAAAATCATAGAATCATAGAAGAATTAAGTTTGGGAAAAAGCCTCTAAGATCATGAAGTCCAAGATATAGGCTGGGACCAGAGCACTCATCACTAAACCATATCCCCAGGCACCACCTCTGTGTGCCTTTTGAACATTTCCACAGACAGTGATTTCACCACTTCCCTGGGCAGCCTGTTTTCATATTGGTGTGCTATCAACATGGTTCATGGCAAAAAACTTAAGACACCATAGAGGCTGCTATGAAACTCCATCCCATCAGACACAACACAATGTTTTTCATTCTTAAAGCACTGAAAAAAATTCTGAAAAATATGCTCCATTTTGCAGAGCCATTAATTAATACAGTACCATTAATTAATACAGCCATTACTTAATAAAGTACCACTACATTAAAATAAGAGTTATCCTTATGAAAAGTCTGTAACATTTGATTCTTTTACTCCTGACAAAACAAACTAGGAAGAGAAACATCAATCATTTTCAAATAGAAGTCATGCCACACTGCCTTCCTAATCATAACTATCATTTCATAATCTTAGAAATAGACAGAGGCTATTAGAAACTCTGGTGAGTGAGGAAAGAGGTAACTACTAAAACATTTGTCGCAGCCCAGTCTGGAGGACAAAAAAATAAAGGGGAAAATAGTCTGTGTCAGACTTCAGCATTTATCTGTTTCTTGTTGGAATAAATTAAGCTATAAAGTCTGAATCAATGGCTTGCCACTCTTTAATTTATTTTTATTCTGTTTTCATGGGTGGATGAAATGAAGACAATTTTTGAAAGATGTTTCCTTATTTTTAGAAGTTAGTTCATTAAACATAATCAATGACAACTTGAGAGTCTGGGAATCATCTAATGCTTAATCTAAACAGATTTTTAAATATTCAAGGATTGATTTTAATAGGTGCCTTATAGACATCCATAAATTGAATTCACATACAGTTTTTTACTATATAATTATTAATTGGTTTACAGTACTCAGAAGGGTGCTAAGTACTTCAGAGCAAACACAGCAATATAATCTTCCTCAGGATGTAAGCACTGAATGTAAAAAGCAACTTCCAGCTTCAATTCCCTTCCATATCTCAACAGAGAGACTGGTTGTCAGCATTACCTACTCACAGCTCTCTGCTGAAACACACACTAGAGTCAACAGGGGAATTGCTTAATTCAGAAAAACTTCCCTAGCCTTGTTAATCTCTGCAGTCAGGGAATAACCAGTACATTTAACCCTCTCTAACTTTCAGTAGGCTTAAATCACTGATTTCTAAGGCAAACACAGTCAGTTATTGGTTTGGTGTATTCTTAAAATATTAGATGATATGAGTCTCTATGTGAAGGTACATTTCCTCCAATTTTCTTACTTTTGTGTTAGTGTTCATTTCCCACTGTGTTTATATTTGTGTCTTCTTCCTTTTGATGATTTTTATAATTTTAAATGCTTTTCCTATCTCTTAATTTTTGTTTTCTCCCTCCTTGAAAATGCCACTTTACTTGCACTTTTTTACTTCTTTATTCTTTTACTCGGTCTTCCCAAACAACTTTACTCTTGTATTTCACACCAGGTTTTCCCTGTCATGCCTCCACATCCAGTCTTCTATCTAACAGCAAAGTGTGCTCTGTACTTAATGTTGTTTCTATCTCTCAATTCAGTCTCCTAGTTTTTATTTTCCCAGAGAGTCTGTATAGCTTTCTAAAGAAAAAAATGTTTTTCACACCACTTGCCTGAAAATTCTTCCCTATGTAAAACTGTGTCATGGTTTGAAAAGGATTAATTTCTTCTAAGATGATCTGTTCCCATTGTATTACTGCTGTATATGCACTTCTGTGCACTTCTGGTGCTATGTTCCTCCATTTAGGTGTTTTTTGTTATACCTTTTTGTTTGCTGAGGTTTTATTTCCGTTCTTTCCAGCCCTTGCTCTTTCTCATGGAGCTTTCTTCTTGTTGTTACTCGTATCTCAGCTATAGCTGTCCTTCCTGAGTTTTCTCTTTGACTCCAAACTAAAAAAACCAAAGTGGTGGAGTTTTTTTGGGTGTTTGTTTTTTTTTTTTTTTTTTTGGATTTTTTTTTTTTTTTTGTTGGTTTGTTGGTTTGGTTTTATGCTATTGGGGATTGCTGGGTAATTTTGGGGTTGGTTGTTGGACTTGGTTTTTTTTCTCTTGTGTTGGTTTTTTTTTTTAAGCTATTGCTCTTCCACAAAGTTCTCTGGTCAATGGTTCTTGCTACCACTCTGTCTCTTCTCTGCACTGTATCTTTTCTTTTCCCAACTGCCGTCCCCCCCATTTATTACAGTGCCTAGCTGGTTCAGAGAAGTTAGAAATTTTGCTGGCAATGGATTTGGAAACAGTTGTTGCTAGACCTTTTCTATTATATGTATTACCCACAGACATCTCCATGACATATTCCTCTGAGCAAACTCCCCCTTTTCAACTCATTTTTAACTGTTCTCTTTTTAATTTAAATTGTTTTCATAGATATGACTAGGACAAGAGCAAACACAGCTATGTAGACTTTATCACTTAGGGACAAAATTGTTCAGCATTTATGTATGTTTATGCAAACATTTATTTTGAACAAGCAATAGGACTCAGCTGAAGTTAATGGTTAAAACAATTCTAATGTATGAGGAAAAAAATACTTGTAACCTATGCTTTACCAGGTGGTAATTAAAGTACAAGCTACTATCGATGTGATAAATTACATATTCATATATGTTTTCTGATAGGCTGAAGATAGAGTAAGTTTTAGAAGCATTAGTCAAGACTATCTTTTAGACTATTGAACGATGCTAACGTTTTAAAACTGACTGCCTGGAGTTAATGCTTCACAAAAGGAAAAGAAAAGAGGAAGAAATATGGGGAGACAAAGTGGAGACCAGTAGTTAGTCATTGCTCATGATAATTACTGTCATCCATCTTTCAAAAATGCTAGGGTTTTTTTTCTGCTTTCACATTTTGCATTCATTGCACAAGCCCCCAAGCAATGCAGGATTCAAAACTTTACACTTCCAATACTAAGTCATTTGTTTCACTTTGCATAATAAACACTTTTGTTTTAATAGCTTATGATACGTCATTTGTGCATTTTCATTAAAGACTGATACTTTTTTTTAAATATCATGAAAATATATAGCCAACAATAAGGAGATGAAACTACTGGTGGTAACAAACGAATTATTTGAGAGTGAATTTCCAGCATCATATGCATATGCAGCAATGAGCCATAGGAGCTGAGTGGTGCTAGTTTCACAATTGTTTAAGTAGCTATTCTTCATTTGCATGGCAAAAGAAGGAGCCACATTGAAGATCATTATTGTAGACTGGAGAAAACCATTATGATGGCGTAAGAAATAGGAAAAAAACTTCTAATAGGTAAGTTTTCCTTGTGCATATTCTTGCCCTGGCTACCAGCTTATATTCAAATAAATAATGTTTACAAAGCACAAAACTATCTCAATAAAGAGTAAAAATGGAACATTTCCTTCCTAAAATATTGTTAGCTATACAATGCCCTTTGACACATGTCAGGGTCTGTCCAAAAATCCCTCATGTTTGCCTCACAACTGTCTCCAAGGACTGAGACCCCAGACCCTGAAAGTAGCTCTAGCCTGGCTGAGGTGGAAAGTCTGCCAAGCCTTAAGGACTGGTATGCAATGCCATGGGAACTCAGTGCGAGAACAATGGACTGGTCATGGTGGACTGAGCCCTAACCAGTTCATCCTGTACCTTCGGTCCTCTACTCTTGGTCCCGCACAGACGCGACGGTTGCAACTGGTTCCCAAAACGAGTCCACACCCACCGTGTAGCCAGGAGAGCTGCCGCTTTGGCCAGATGCCACCCGCTTTGAGGAACCCTATAAAAGACTCAAAGAGTTTTGAGGACTTTGTCCGGACCCCACCTGGAGAAGACAGCCTATGAGCATCTCGTCAAGCTCCGAGGGCCTCGTCTCTTCAGACCGGTAGCTATAATCCCTTTCCCCCTCTTTCTCTATCTTTCACTCTATCTCTTTATTTCTCTCCCACTATTGCAGTTGTTGGCACTAAATAAAAGTGCATTTTCTTTAAGCAAAGTGGTGTGTCACCTGCTGTGTCTTTTGTGCTTTGAGATCTCCAAAAAGAACCTATCAGGGACCCTGCATGCACTTGCGGACCCTGACAGCACATTAACAGCTCCTGCTAGTGAAAAGACTCTCTACAGTATCAGTCTTTATTTTTCACCTGCTTTATGAGAAAAAAAATGAGTGAACTGGAGCCAGGTTTTCTGTTCAAAGTGACATAAAAACATGAGGTTTATTCTGAATAGCATCACTTATAATATTTCAGATGTGTAGTTAAAGAACTGGTTGAAGAACACTGAAAAATATACCTTTGGTAGTCAGTTACTCACAGACCCATATATTTAACTTTAGCCTTTAAAAAAATTACAATATTTTAAAATAATTACATTATGAAGATGGTAGCTGAGTAAGCTGATTTACTGCAGCTGAAAAACATGTTCACTGGTGAGAATGTGAGGGATATGGTCCAACCCTGGATACAGGCATGCCCAGATGCGTAAGAAAAGATGGCTTTGCTATAAAGCCCATTAGAAATATCACTGCAAATTAGGGAAGCTTTCCTTCAAAGAATGAAAAGGCAGAAAAATGAAATAAGTGGGAAAAAACTGCTCATTCCTTTTGACTTTCTAATTGCTATTGCCAGTATTAAAGGAAAACTTACTGCTTTTATCAGTCCTAATCGGAATAATCAGAGAAAATCCTGAGAGTGAGTAAACTATCAGCCTGGAGAACAGTGAAAAAAAGCTCTTATTAAATGGAGCCAGCAAGAAATAATGACCCAGGGCAGAGGTTTCACCTCAGAAAAAGAAAGAAATAAGGAAGTGCAATAGTAAACAACTCACACTCAACAATGACTTTGATGTTAGAAGAAGTTTCCAATACCTGCAGAAAACAGTCTAGGATTTCTTTTCACTGTGATTCACCTTGCAAATTATGCTGTTCAATGTATGAAAAAAGGCTACATATCAACAAGATTCTTTAGATGATTAATTGCTTTTTACTCTCTTTGGTAATATGAAAAGATAGCATCTTTCGGAGGAAAACACAAAAAATAACCAGTGTTTTTTTTTAGAAACCATTCGCAATTATAATGTCAATTGAAATGTTGCTTGTGCCTGTATTTATTGTAAGTTTGTATAGTTTGCCTGTATTTTGAGCTTTCTGCTACAGTCCATGACTATAATTACTTGGTGTATTGTCTCATAAAACATTTTAATAGTATTCCTTCACTAATAACAATGATGATCTAAACAGCAGTGATGGACAAAAGTGTTTAAGGAGGTCACTAAAAGTCTCACTGCTCCTATCAATCCCTAGGTGATTTATGCAACAAACTTACATTAATGCTAACCTGAGTTTTGCATATAAATCCTCTGTTCATCAGTGAGAAAACAGACCCCAAATTGTTTGATTTAATTAATCTCTCGCCTGTTCCTTTCACTAAGGAAATAATCTAAATAATGCATAGGGATGGGGTATTAGGTATCTTCTACAGTTACAACATGATTAATTACAATGGCTAAGCCCCTAAACATTAAGATGAATATTAATTTGGAGGCAGAATCTTGAACTGGGAAAGTGCAAAGGACACATATTTTCTAACACAATTTTAATGCCACAGTAGTGAAAGAGAATGACAGAACTTTGGCTGCAACTTCTGGATACCATTTGCATAGATTAAGATCCCGCAATTGCACATGTACTTTTTAAAGAAAAAAAATTATTTTAGAACCTTATCATTCAATGTGATACAAACCTGGGTTTTACACTGTTTCTAAAAACTCACTGTCCACCAGGAAATACTTTGTATGCACACAACACCTATAATTGCAAGTCTGCTCATGGAATGAAAAGGGCAAAGGTCTGGATAGCTTTATTACTGGTCTATTAAAAGACATAATTATTCAGGGTGCAACTGTCATATGACCATCTGATGCCACAGATAATGTTTATGCAAATGTTACCATGGCAATCTGATGCATTAATGTGCATTAATGTAAATTATCATTCATTTTCTGCTGAGAGTAAAGCTAACGTGAGAATATGAGAACGATGCTTACATGACAAAACAACCAATTGTATTTAACTCCATTTTCATGACAGTCAGCACCAATGACTAACTGAAAATGCATAATGGGTAGATTATGGAGTACTTCAGCCAGTTTTGGACATAGTTTGTTGTGTATGCCCCATAGAATTGTAATTAAAATTTCAAATATAAGTTTTCATCTCAGGAAAAAAAGAAACTACCAAACCAGTCAATTTGCCTTTCAGAGAAAATTGGTAAAAAAACAATGGTTGTTAGAGGAATTAAAAAAAAAAAAAAAAAAAAAAAAGAACATCAATCCAAAATACACTAAAATCTCCATCTCCATATCTCAAAAAACTGAAGGAATCCTATAGAAATAATAAATTCCATATCAATCAGCCTGCTGGACACTTGCCAATCCTGTTTGCTGTAGATCTGCTACATGCAGCACTGACCCTGGATGATGTGCTGCCACAAGTGTCTCAGTCAATGTACTCTTTCTCAGGCTTGCCTGTGATCACTGGACATTCCTGCTGCATGACAGAGCTGCTCCTATCACTTACCTGTAGTGTCTCCTGCTGGAAAGTGATAAGTATGAAAAATACTTGGCTCTGGGGCTTGCAATGACACTTCATAAAATGAAGCAGATGGATGGTTGTTTCCTAAAACCCAGTGCATGATAAATCCTGAAATCTCCAAAACTGCTATGCCAAGCCCATTGACATCCATTTGTCACCAGAGGCCTGGAAGTATACAATATAGAAGAGAATCTAATAAAGCTATTATATTATCTGTCATATAGCAACGCATAGAAAGCTGGGAAAGTGTTATGTTTATTTTTCTGCAACTTTTTCTTTGCTATGTTATCTTAAAAAAAAATAGTGGAGGAAAATTTAGTGCTTATTATGAACTGGATGATACACATTGAGAGGATGGAGGAGGAGAAAATAAATAGCGACCTGTGGCAAGATTTGTCCCATGTATGCTCCTAAAGTTTGCCATGTGGCACCAAACCCACCTAGGATGAAAAAATAACAATACAAAATGCATAAAACAATAATCCATCTCCCTCAGCAGTCTAGCACAGATGCTTCAGAGAACAAAGCGATTTTACACAACAGGTCACACACATAATATATTAAATGAAAGCTATTGCTGGTAAATGGGCTGACTGTTACACAAAAACAATTTTCTCTTGGCCTTTACCTGTGGTTCCCATTTCACAATATAAAGGGACACTGTCAGTTAATGTTATGCTTTTCTCTGCAAATGTCAAGTTTAGAATACCTCATACACTAACTACAAAGTCTACAACTGAAACAAATAAATATATTCTCTTATTATTTCAGACTTAAGTCTATGCATGTGAAAACATAGTACTCAATTTTTAGTTAAAGCTTTCAGTTGGGAAACACATTCTTAAGGAGTCAATAATGTAAACAGAACATACAATTTGAAGACCTAAACAGATAGGTTTTGCTTTTCACTAAGTCATTAAAAAAAAAGAAAAATCTTGCTCTCTACCATGCCATTTAGTTGAAAAAAAGATTTAAAAAAATATAGAAAGAAAAGTATAGCTTAATTTCTGTAGAAAAACAGTCCCTGAATGCTTTTTTATCAAATACCCTTTGCTGGCATCCTTTTTATTCTCTGGCCTTCTCCACCACAATTACTGGTGATACTCTGTAATTTGAGGAATGTCTGCATGGCAGCAACTGCTTGTTTTAATTCTGTATTCTGTGAGAATGGACAAAGTAGTCACTTTGCAGTCATTGTAGCACCTTCCACAAAACACACTCTTTTGAAATATGTAGTGTATAGAAGGCAGCTGATAAAAAAATCCCCAACTATTCAAAAAGGTGCAATCCTCAAATCCCTCTTGAGTTGCCAGTACAGTTGCCTCTTTGTACTTACAAATACAATAGGCTTATCTTGATAATAACCTTCTGTGACAGTCCTGCTCTGTACTGATTCTTCAGGCTTTAAGATGTTTTACACACACCCACATTGTCCTCCCAGATGGACTTACTCTATTTAACTGCTGCTATAAATATATTCTCATTCCTCGTGCTGGACATTGAGGTCTGCTTTTGTGCCAGATGAAGAACAACAGAGAGGTTTATGCATTTCCATAATTTTCCATAATTTCCTTACCTGAAGATAGGAAACAACTAAAATCTTAGGAAAAAGAGTATAAAAAAGAATTGAAATTAAATATTGATTTATATTTAAAAGTTCTAGTACTCAAGTTTCCTCTGTTACTTAGAATGAAGTAACTGAGAGTTCATCTTCTATGCCAAGAAGAAAAACATCAAGTTAAACACCATGTGACGTTTTTAGTGTAATGATTTCTCCACATCTTGCTTTACCAGTCATTCTGTACTCACTACCACATACTGCTGGCTTTCAGTGCCAGAAAACCTTAAGTTGGGCTCTTGTTTGATAAATTCAGAAGACTAAACCACACTTTTTTATTGCAAAAATAAAATTAAATCAGACTTCTTTTTTATTCAATTAAAGTTGGTGAATGAGTGTCATTTACATAATATATTTATATTCATATGTCATATAATCTCATATATTTATAAATTCAAAGTAAGATTAAATTGTCTTATTAACATATACATTATTTACTTTGATTTAATATAACATGATCAACTTTTGGTTTAAAGATGATATCCAAAATTGTGAGCATTGTACTGAAATCTCTTCAGTTTTTACGACCCTCTTTTTGAAGTAATTTTAAAAATATTCTAACTTTTATAAGAAATTCATCAGATGATATTGATTTCTTTCTTGACAACCACTTCTTTTCCTACAAAGAATAAAGCCAGATTCCATAAGCAGTAAAAAAAACCTTAAACAAAAGCAGTCTATTGCCAGTGACACAAAACCAACAACTACATTAATGACAAATACATTCAGAGAAGAAAGAGAAAAAAGCTAACAAAATATTGTCAGAGGTGAAAGGACATGCAAGGGCAGTAAAATAGCAGAGGGAAAGCAGCAAAGACTATTTCTGGAAGAAAAGGAGAAAGGGATTTAGAAAGCAGAAAGGTATTTTCAGTCTAAGGAGAAGGATGGAAAGACAGTGGTATGAATCTGAATGTCTGAATACCAAAGCAATTGTCAGACTGAGGTTTTCTTGCTGTTGGGTTTTTTTATTTGATTTTGTTTTTTTTGTTTTCTTTTTTTTTTTTCTTTCCATAAAGGAATAAAAAATGTACTTAAGAAAGGCATTGCATTAAGAGTTTTATTAAATTATTTCAAATTTGTTTTGATTGTTTTCACAGTGTGTTTATGAATTGAAATAGGAGACAAATTTCAGTCTCATTTACTTAGTCAATGAAGCAGAAGATCTGCTCATGACAAGAGACTCTTAAACTGACTGACTAGTGGTCAAACATGCATATAAGGTAAAGAAACTCATGGAAATGAATTGCAGTGTGTGTGACAAATTAACATTCTTCAGATTCATGTGTGGAAATGTGTGTGTAGATTCCAGGCATTCTGAAAACATACCTTTTAGAGAAAAATTTAATATCCAAAGATGCAACATGATAGAGAAGGTCAGCTGCCAATCTAAAAGAAAATGAACCACATGAATAAAAATGAGTCCTCAAACTGTAGGAGAGATTCTTTATCAAGACTGTGAATTCAAATAAAATATTGATAAGACTTCTGGCTTGCCAATTTATTTGTAAGTCCTTAATGATTGAAGTTGATTGACAAAATAGGGTCTGCCTCCCAGACCTCCCACTTTGCTGTCATTAGCTTGAATGAGCTTCTCTTCATAATGAAGACAAAGGTGGGGAAACTGATGTAAATCCATCTTGTGCAGGGTTTGTACAACCTCTTCTTTATGACTGGTTTCACACAACAGCCAACAGACAATTTCTACTGAAATTTTAATTAAAAGCTATAAAAGCAGTCAGCTGTAGGCCATGAATGTGTTGATAACAAAAAAAAGCGCCATTATAGAGTGGGAAGATCAAGCACTGTACAAATTTAGTGTGAAACCCTGTTAAGTAGATCCATATGCCTGCATTTAATGTAATTCTAAGGTCTACATGGTAGCGATGGGAATACTAAAGTAAAGCAAAATGTCAGTTAAAGCTAGGACACACAGTTTAAGTATAATCATGTTAATTCAATTATATATGAAGCATCTTTCTCTCCTGATGTTTGCAAAAAATCCCACCAAGTCAAAAATACTTTTTTTTTCTCTGATTGTGGCTGCAAGTATCCAGGTATCCAGGTTATCATAAAAATGTTAAATATATACTAGTGAATATGAAATGTATTCAACATAGCATAGATTAGAACTGTAATTTTATAGTAGAAATAATTTTGAACAAAAAAGCATATTTAGACATATATTGTCAATAAATGAAACTTTTAAATTCATTTATTCCTCATGTCATTTACAATAAATTTAATAAAAGTTATGGTGTGGAGCTGTTTTGGTTTCATAATAAACATTTCATATTTGGAATTCAATCTGTTTTGACTCAAAGAATAAATCATCCTGTGTGATTTAGTTGCTTGTTAAGATCAACATATATTTGGTACCAGCTTCCTAGTACAAAAAATATTTAAGTATTTTAAATTTAATTTTACATTAACTATTCTAATTGTCAAAAATATGCTTATTTTTTATTCAAAAACCAGCATAAAATCACAATAAAACAGTATTATTTAGTGAGCCTAAAGAATTTTAAATTTTAAAGTATTTTAAATTTAATTTTACATTAACAATTCTAATTGTCAAAAATATGCTTATTTTTTATTCAAAAACCAGCATAAAATCACAATAAAACAGTATTATTTAGTGAGCCTAAAGAATACTTGAGAAAAACTTTTAACTCAATCCCCTGAAAATAAAAAGAAACCATTATATTATTATAGCTCATACACAAATTCTTAGGTAATGCTTTTACTTGATTAATCAAATTAATTATTTGAATAGTTAAATTTGCTATTCATCAATTTGTGGGTAATATTCTTATGCAGAATACACTTATGCAGAATATCACATTTGGATATAAATATCAATGCCACACATCCATAGAAGACAATTCTCATATTATTCTGGAAATACATATTCTAAATTATTTACTGAAAGCTGCTGTAGTTATAGAGGACACAAAAGACATGTAGAAGTACAATTCCAAATCCATCAACATGGGCTTTAAGTGATGTCCATCTGGTACACTAGCTCTATGGTTATTTACTGATAACAAAAGTACATAGTTATTAAAAAAGGACTCAGAACATTAGGCTATGGAACTGTGTTTTGTAGAAGCTTCTTTACTTAAGAGAGTCTCACTGGGAATTTGAACACAAATTATTTGTGAAGTCTATTCTGATTATTTCATACCTCTGCTCGAAAGCACAGTCATCAGGGAGGTTGTGTATATTGTACATAAAAGCAGAGTCAGGAAAGCATTATATGTCTTCACCCTTTCATTTCTCTTCCAAAAGGAAATGGTACACTGACCCCTCAGAAGTCAAGGCAAATATCTCTGATCTTTCTTGTTTGATTTCTACACAGCAGAAAGTTATTTAACATGCCTGAGATTGAAATGCGGAGTTAGAAACAACTCTGGCTTTTACAAATAAGGGAAGATATGATCCACACACAGGCTTATCCTCTGAATTTCTGGACCAGAAATTTATCTCCAATAAATACTGAAAGCCTTTCTGAGGATATATTCTAAATACTTCACAGGTAATGCAAACAGCTTTGGAAATCACTGTGGGTGCCCTGAAACAATTCTAAAACTCTTGGCATCATTTGGTGCAGTGCAACTTACACTGAAGAGTCATTTTATATTAGAATTACTTTTTACTCCATAAAATTATAGCCAAGACGAAAGTGATGTAAAGCTATTGTCATTTTAGCTATAACAGGCTCTTACTTCAGCAAAATCTTGGTGAAGTGCCACTTGGAGTTTGGTCAAGATCTGCTAGAAATGCATACTGTTTAACCCTATATCTATTACTGATTAAAAAAAAAATGTGATGACTAGAGTATAGGGAATTGTTTATGAATTAGGGCACACTATAACAGTCAACTAAAACCCAATTATTCTTTCCAGCTAGTGTTTTCCTATTATCTTTCTCATTACTTTTTTAGCTAGTGTGCCACTCATGTGAAAAATACTATCTGAACAGAGTCAAATTTTCAGGAGGAACATAAACTTCAGCATATAAAGGGCTTTATTTTGGGTACTAAGCCACAATTTTGTGTCAGTACTATGCATAAAAAGATTGTGATACTTTCTGTAATGTCTATATCTCTACATCTGGAGATATAGAGTGTAGGTGGGGGATATAGGTTGTAGGTGACTTCACATGGACTCTTGACTGTCACCTTCTGTGTGTTAGGAGACCATTGTAAATGCTAGTCATATTAGCTGAATTAAAATATTGCTTCCCTGGTAATTTTGAAACAACATACTTTGCAATCCTTGCTCAGTTTAACAGAGATGTGTGTTAGATTTAACTTTTCCCACCTGGTCATCCACCACAGTTTTCCCTGTCTGTAAAAATACAAAAAAACCAGCTATCCTCTACTTTAAGAAACACATAATTCTTTTCTCCTGTTTCTATTTTTCCAGACATAGAAGGTTCTAGAAAATGCATGTGCTGCACTTCAGAGGTGCAATCAAACAATTCAGCGATGGCAGTGTAGTGTATAAAGCTGTGTAACCAGCTGTCAAACTATGACAGCAGATTGACTTTGTGAAGTATTCATCACTACAGGTGATGGAAAATTTCATACATGTAAAACATAATGAAAATGAGCAGCCACAACCTAGCTACATGAAGGAAGTTTTCTATTAAATATCTTTAAAAATCTACTATAACCTCAAATAGAAAGTTTTCAAGAGTTTCTCAACAAGAAACGTTTCTTGAAATCATGACAGTGTACAGAGCTGGACACGTCAAGATGTATTCTCTGAAATAGTTGAGCAAGAGCAGAAAAAAATCAAACCAGGTTTAGTTGAATCTGCATCCTTAGAAATAATTCTAGAAGAAAAATCCAAAGTATGTAAATGCTGTTTGGTGGAGAGTTGAAAATATTTTGTACTGTCACTTTCCAAAACAGTTAATAGATAAATAGTTTACTTGACGTTTCTTCCACAGAAGAAAGCAAATTTAATACTTCTCTTTGAGCTTTAATTTCAGTAAATAAAAGCCTCCAAAAGAATCTGCAGGAATTTGTCCATTCCCTAGTTCTTGAAATCTTTCCAGATGGGACTAAGCATTGCTACTGGTCAGGAAGAAGGTAGTTCTGTTCTTCAGTGTTTGCCCCTTTTTTCCTTTGCTTTTATTGGGCACTTTGGACAATAGCATTTCTGTCTTCTTTACTTCCATATTGACTGTTTATATACATTGATAGGAACCCTTGAGCGTGCCCTTTTCCAGAATGAACAGTGTCAGCTCTTTCTGCCACCTCCTCCAGAGGCTCCAGTGCACTCATCATCTTCATGACCCTTCACCATCCTTATGGTTCTTCACTGAGCAGTAAGTCTATACTTCTCTTGCACTGGGGAGCCCCAATCTGGACCCAGCACTCCAGATATGTCCCACCAGTGCTGAGCAGAGGGGAAGGAACACCTCCCTAGACCCAAATGTTTCCTAATGCAGCCCCACACCTCTTTGTTGCAAGGGGATACTCTTTGCTCATGGCCTCCTTGGCCACTGGGACTTCCTGTCTTCCAGACTGGTGACCCCCAGCATGGAGTTCCATGGGGTTGTTCCCCCTTAGTGCAGAATTTGCACTTGCTCTTGTTGAAATTCATGGGGTTCCTCTCTTCATTTCTCCAGTGTGAATATAATAAAATTGTCCACAATACACAGACAAAATATGATTCTTTCGTAAATAATTGTATTCTATGGAAGGAAAAATGGAAAAATGTATTTTTGTCACCTAATTTCTATCCTTTTGTACTATGCACATCTGAAAATTCAATAAAAAAATTTGCCCTTAATGTGAAATGTTACAATACTGTCTTCTCTCCTCTGAGAAAAGTTCACCCTGTTTTTTCACTTACTTTTATGGTAGCTACCTTGGTTGTACAAAATTTGCACATGCATTAATACCAACTGCATGTATTGCTGGTTGAGAGCGTTCTCCACTTGTATGACCTTGTCATTAACATGACATAACCAATAGTTTGATTTTGAAACCCATAACTTACTTATGTTTAATCAAGTATGAAATGGAATTTTCATATCACATAAGGTATTATTTTGTGTTTAGAGTAGTTTTTTCTTTTCTTCTTTTTCTTTTTTTTTTTTTTTTAATCAGAAGTTCATTTGGTAGTTTTGGTTGCTGCTTGAGATCTTTGCTACATGTGTCCCAGATCAAACAAGTATGAGGTCTTTACAATTCTGCATTGTGTGGAGTACTACCCGTTTCCTTCAGGAATACTTGGGCTATAATGAAAGAAAAAGTTCACATCAGTCTAAAATAGTAAATTTCTAGCTACAGGGTATATTTAATGTCAGATGCCAGATGGCAGTCACAGTGTCTGTTATTTAGAGCCACATCTAAAACACATGCAGCCATGCAAAGGATTAATCTAGCCTGTCAGCTTCTCAGGCAGTGTTTGAATAGTAAGACTATAGCAATTCTAAAATGATATTTGACAAATTATTTCTGTCATACATGGAAAGAGAGGCCCTAGATGTATTATCTAATCTAATCTAATCTCTCTACCTATCTACTATCTAGCATCTATTTTTTTAGTCATAGGCTGATGAAATACTGGCATAGGTTGCCCAGAGAAGCTATGGAGTTTTTCACCCTTGAAGGTAGGATGTGACTGGGCACGGTTCTGAGCTACTTGGTCTAACCTCAGAGATCACTTCAATCCTACTTTATTCTAGTATTCTTGTATACTGTACTCCTCTCCCTTGTTGGTAGTGTACCACACACAGGCTGCAGGAAAATCTTAAATGAATCTTAGCAAGTATGAATTCAGCATGTGCAAAAAGGCAACTAAATGCATTTCACAACAATTTTCAAAAGCTCCTCCTCATAATTTGAGGCTATGTGGAACTTAAATAGAATCCCGATCCTTCAGAAAAATCTAGAGGTGAGCATTCTTCACTTAGAAAACACATTTGTCATGGGGGATACCTGAGCCTATCTCTGACTGAAATCACTGTTCAAGATTTTTAACTTTCAGTGTGAATATTGAGAGAGATGGTATGCAGTGCTGAGAGACGTGAACTGCTATAATGAACCTATAAACTTCCCAAAGGAATACTGGTGGGAACCTATACAAGAAAAGCATGTACTTCCTGGTAGTGAATACATGAAAAATAATTCAATGTGTCATTTGATCAAAAGTTATGAATTGTTTTTAGCAGTGAAGAGTTATACTTGGTTTTTTGGTAAAATTTGCGAAAAAAATGTTTATGAAAACTACTCTCAACTTGCAAGTGCTATCATACTTCATCTTAGTCTTCCAAACAATTTGGTAGCAACAAAGTCTCTTGATTAGGTCACTCATCGTGCAGTATCTGCCACTCACTCTCAAAGCTACAGCACAATTGAGAGGTTTACAGATACTGTAATCTGACAACATAAAATATTCACTTGATAATTTCAAATAAAATTTTCAAAGAAGTTTAATATATCCATGTATGCCAAGATTCTTTTAATAAAAACAGGGTCTAAAATCAGTAGAGCTTTTTATTTATTTCTTTAGTGGAGAAAAATATTTACATAACAAAATTGTACCCACCTAGCAGCATACTTACAAAGTAGAACCATGAATATGGTGTCCTGTGATTTACTGACCACTACTGATTGAACATGGGGATTTTTTATTCAATACACACAGCTAATTTAGACAAACCCACAATTTGTTCCACTAGAATCTTCACTGAAAACTTTTGAGGAAATGAGAACATAGATACTTTAATTTTTTTCTTCTCTAAAGTATCGTTTTGTCAATACTGTAACACTCATAAAGAGCAACAGAAAAAAAATATATAGTTCATCTGATTTGTAAATAAACTTTTTCTAATATTTACTGAACTTGTATTTTAGTCAGGAACTAGTTTGGGTGAGGTAAAATGGAGAAATACGTTGTACTGTGAAATAGAAATTCATATGCAACAATCTGGATCATATAGATAACTCTTTTTTTTTGCCTTTTAAAAATCTCAATGCATCCCCTAACAACACTTTCAAGACAAGGTACCCTTTTGGTATGTAAAATAAATGTGATAAAATGCAGTGAGGACATACTGCATCTAGCTAAAGTATAGTAGGACCTTTAATATTTATATTACATTTTTCCCCATAGGCACATTCATTCTATAAATGCATACCAACTCATTCTCATCAAGAATTATCACAAAGATGAAGATAGTCCAACATGCATGTTTCCTCTATTTTTCTAGATGTAATCCATTGCAAAGAAATATGAAAATGTTTATTAAACTAGAAGCCTGCCTGACATTGAATACATTTACTTCAATAGATACAGTATCAGAAAGATTATTGCCAAAAAGAAATTTTTAAATTATGATTGTCATGGTAACTACCAGCTGCTGTTGTACCAGTTCCACCAATTATAGAGTTTTTTTTAAGGATATGCTGGAACTGTAATGCAACAAAGAAAAGGAAAATACTTCCTTGATCACATAGTGATGTACTTTTTATAAGCTTTTCAATACCTGCTGTCTTTTAGAAACACTCACACTATAACATATATAATAAACAATTAATAAAAATATGTGTACACTTAAACTACTGAAGACCATTTGATTTCAGCAGCACTAGCTGCTTTGGTTTTTAACAGCCTAAGTATGGCAACTGTGCACAATCTCATTGATAAATATTCACCAAATGACAAATTAATATGTGCTGACCCTTCTCAGCTACAGCTACAAATGTAATTATAATATTTTGGACATTAGTCAGTTTTGTCTGTCTGGGGAAAGGTTGATTCAAGCAGCATATGGATCTGCTATAAAGAGGTATAAACTGTCCTCTATGTGAGGAGAGCATGCATTGTGGACTTAGAAAACCAAAAAAACTACTTAAAAATCATGAATATTAGAAAGCAACGTATTTGGTTAAGCTGCCAAATCCATTACATTGTTTAACTGTAGAGAAGACTGCTATTGAAATCCCAGTGAGACTTCTGTTTAGATGGCCTGGGAGCTTTATTTTCCAACAGCTAGCATGTAATTCCACATGTTAAGTTTCTTGATTGTTTTCACTCTGCTTTAAACAGGAAATTAAGAACCTGTAAGATTTTTTTTCTTGTGAAATGTTCAGATGATTCTGTAACTCAAGAAAGTTAACAATACAGATGATAACAGTGATAACAATGCATAGGACTAGAAAACAGAGTCTGCTATGCTATTAAGTTACCTAATTTTTGAAATTGAACAAGTAATTATAGAAATTGAAGAAACAGACTAAAAAACCTCAAAAAAGGTTTATTTTTATAGTCAAATGGACATTATGTGCACATTTTAATCTGCCAAAAAATATTTTAATTATAGTACCCTATATTTAAAGTTGTGAGCTGGCAGTTTTGGCATATTTGTGTATTTAGTTAAAACCAGGGATTAAATGTTCTCTAAAAACTCAAAGATGCTTTATAGAAGCTGTCAGTCAATCCCTGACATTTTCCATTGTCTTCTAGTTCTGCTATTTTTTCTCTTAACTGACTTCCTTGTTCAATTTATGAACCAGATTTCCTCTGCTTTGAAACAGCCTGCACTGAATTATTACTGTACACAATGGGAGATGTACTCTGGTAACTCTGGTGTAGAAAGGATCTTGACCTTAACTCTTGAAGTATTGAGCTAACTTATAAAACAGTATGAAGGGTGAGCTTGGATTATTTCTTGCAGGCATCTATCAGTTGTCTGTAAAATTATTAGTTGTACAGTGGAGGTAAAATTTTTATTCTGAATAGAAATTGAATTTTTATTTAGTTGCAAAGGACTTGAATACAGCAAAAATCTCACAGGTAATAGATCAGTTAAAAATATTGCAGAAAGTATCTGAAATCTAAACAATTGCTGCTTATATTGCGTATTTCTCTCAAACAGTAAATAAAATTATACACTGATCATCATGAAGGAATAAATATTTGAAAAAATAGAAGCAAAAAGGCAAAGGAGACACACCAGGATAAAAATTTGCAATTTTTTAAAACTATATAAATTAACTTTTACATATGTTCTTGATCCCAGAAACTAATATTAAATTTTCCTAAATTTATGGTATTTCTGCTGGAAGCAGTTCCAGTCCAGCTTAGAAGCAGAGACCTGGATAAACTAAAGATTTATTCCCTTGTAATTATGGGGGTTTTTTTTAATTGCAGTGAATACACAAATCATTGTTTTTCAGTTAGGTAGAATATAATAAGCCAAAAAATTGGTTTCAGTGGTTCTTCTCAGATGATACTAAAGCCTCCATTTAAAACCTCAAAATTAGCAAATGGGAAAATAAATGTCATATTTGGAATACTTGAAAGGTAACGAGTTGTTGCAAAAGAAACAGATGCTAAGAATTTAACAACATATTTCAAAAAAGTAATCAACCCAAAAAAAAAAAAAACCCCACAGAAAAATAGTCTATGATTCTGAAAAAGCAATCAGAGTCCTCAATATGTTCTTAATTTGAAATATACACTGCAGTTCTACTTCTATTTGCAACCTTATCACTTGTCCTTAATACACCAAAGCCAAACAGACAAAATCATTTACATTCAGAAAACCCAGAAAATTATATTTGCAATATTCTGCAATGACTTTAACAACTAGTAATCCATGGAATCTCTGGAATTGGAAAAAAAAAAAAGAAAAATAAAACACACAAAACAAAATAAAACAAAACAAACAAATAAATAAATAAATCCCACCCAAGTAGGACTCCTATTTAAAAATATAAAAGAAATTGCCAATGCATTTTAGCCTTCTTCCAGTGCGATTCTCGCACAGTACTTTCTTGTGAAACTCACATGCTTTCAGAACGCTCTGTCTCAAGAGCAAAATCCCAAGTGAAACATAAATCCACATAGTGCTGTTATCTACTTATCAGCATCACTTATCAAGCTTTTGTAATTACTGGAAGCCATGTCTATTTCTCTTTTTCATTAGATGAAAGACCAATAAAATACAATGAATACATTGAAAAATTAATTGGGAAACAAACTAAAAATGAGGAGGAAACACTGTTACAGAAGGAAAGAAAAAAATCACCACATTACAAGACCATTTTGATGTTCCCCTGCATAATGTTACAACACTAAATTACCTACAACCCTGCTAAAACCTCCTTTTGGCTGACCCATGAGAACAAGAAAGTGATGGATGCTTTTATTCTTGGTCCATCACCTTTGTCTGCTTCTGATACAATACAAAGTCTCTGAGATCACTAGAAATACATCCAAACCAGTCTGACTGATCCCATCCCTGGTAGACTGCTCATGTGTCCTTTCAACCTGTTTTCAAAGCAAAAAATTTATACAAAAGGACTTTCCCTCCTAAAAGATCAGTCAAAAAAGCTCTTTGTTCAAACTAGAATCTGAAAGTATCTCAGATAGAAAAAAAGGTACTTTCTCTGCATAATTTTTTAACAAAAGCATATATACTACCAAAACTGTCCTCTAGAAATTAATCTAAAACAATGTGCAATTTTGGTTGATATTTTCCTTCATATCCAAACTCTCATTTCGTGTCACCAGTAGGCATAAGAATGTCCAAACAGCTGAAGTTCTTCAGTACAAAATTTCTAAACCATGACTCTGCCACTGGGAGTCGATCTGTTTTCTACTTATAGAAGGAGGGGCAAGAAGAGCACTCAAGCTCTGGATGATATGGTCTTCACCTGTTTCAGTAGCTCACACCCTTGGTTTCCTCACTTTCCCCAAGACAAATGCACAGTCATTTATTGGCGTAATCAACTTCCTGCCTTTTTATTTACTATTCCCCTGGTAAATTCTAATATGCTATATTGCTTCTTGTATTCACAGTGTTGTTAAGATTTCTTTTCTGAGCAGCAATAACTAATTTGGAAGTCATCATTATAAGTGTGTTTCTATGTGTAGATTGTTTGTGTTTTATCAACCTTAAATTTCATCCAGAATTTTTGCCTGGTCTTTTAGTACTATCCAAGTGTTCTGTGACTAGGCTTGCTTTATTGAACCATCTTTAACAATTGTAACAGTGCCAAACATTGTTAATTCACTATTCACATCACTTACCTGAACATTCAAATGAGGAAGCTCAGGGATGTAATTTTATCCATCATGAGAATGCTTATTTTTAAATGAAATGTTTTACAGTAATTTTAGCAGCTTATAATGTCACACAGCACTTGTCGAGCTGACATAACTGCTTTGAGGTCTAAGGTATAATTAGTGAGAAAGCACAGCAAATTTGGGATTGACGAGTGAGATTTATCAAATATTTAGTTTTAAACCCAAACTTTAGCATGTTGTTGAATAGGTGTGTAAGCTGAGATATAAAATTAAGGAATTAAACAAAAAGCCTCCATAAATTCACATTTTTTTAAGCAGTGATATTTTTGTGTGTTTTATTCCAATTCAATAAATAAGTGTTTTAATTAGAAATAGCTCATAAACCAGCCCTAAATTATATCTGATTTTCATACTTTCAATACACTTTTTGATTCTTATTGTTGAATATTATTAACTCTGCGGATCAAGAAAAAAAGGTTTCAGAAGCCACCAGTGCAGAATATCACTGTGCAAATAAGAAATACAACAAGCCACAGGGTGTTCAGGAATGTTTCATTTTATGCACTAAAGGCAATATGTTCTTCATTAATTGTATAAAGTCACTTTTGTGATTTAAAATACCAATAATGAAGAAAGCTGCTCCTTGCTAGGGATTTGAAAAGCCCTGTATGGTTTGATGACAAGATTATCACTGTCAGGTAATAATTCTATTCTCATTGAACAGATCTGACAATGTAAAATCACTCTCAAAATAAACTCTTTAATACTAAGAAAAAGTAATAATAAAATACATTGGGAATGTCTTTCTACAGAGTTATTTTCCCACTTCATAAACAAATGCAGCTACCAGTAACTGAAAAAACTCTAGGTTAAAATTAGCACAGTTACAAATAAACAATTTTTTTTTCTAAATTATCATGGCTCCTGCATAATTCACAATGAGAACAAAGGCTAAATTATAAATCACCTGATAAATAAATTAATTATAATAATTCTGCATTCACCACTTATAAGTTTGCAAGTACTACACAGTCTGCACAGATACAATAAACCCTTTCTTCTCTAGACTTCTACAGCCATGACCACACTACACATTATGACCCTTGAAAAGTTTAAACATTAAATTAAGTCACTATATAGATTTTCCTATATTGAATTGTCTGAACCTCTTGTGAAGTGGAAAACATTTGTCATTTATTTTGAGGAGGTACGGAAATGGAGGCTGAGCATTAAAGTGTTCAGAAATTGAATTTTGAGATATTTTACAATGCAATGTGTAAAACATGAAATGGAATTAAATTTGTGTGATACAACTGAAGAAAAAAATGTTATGCTTTTCTTGGAGTGATCTGTATATTGATATATGTAGTGATCAGTCATACAAAGTCTGTCTGGTGGATTGAATGGGTATATTAACAAAGAAATTAAGAAAGATAGTGAGAGAAGTATTGTCCAACATGTGTGTTTCCTGTTGCCACATATTGCCGAGAAATTAATCTGTCTTTTGATTAATAGAAGAAAAGGAAAGATTTTTATATGATACTGTGGTCTTGAACTTCTTCCAGTGCCTCAGACTAAACACACTTGGACATATCCTGCCAGTGAATTTACTGCCAGTTAAAAAATAGTGTGCATAAACGAACAATCAATCTCAAAGAAAAAGCAAAAGAAAGTATTTTTCAATATGACATTCAGCAAATTCCATACTACAGGAACAGGTCTTCACTGATTTATATTTCTATATGACATAGAAGCCAAGAACAAAGCTACGAGCTATGAACTCACAAATGTGAGAAATCAGACTGTCATATACTTTCCTCAAAAATTGTGTATAGTGGTAAGGAGATGAAAATTTGAAAATTTGAGTAAGCCAGATAATATTCTCTCACAGCTTTTGTTAATTATCTTCACTGTTGCTCAGTGTAGTGCACTTGAGTAGACCTGCATGTATTTTTTATGTTTGTTGCAAAAATTTACATCATGGAGAATAATAAATAATCTGTTTCAAGTTCAATAAATGTCTAAACATCACCTCCATGGGAAGTTGAGTGTGGAGTAAGATGCAGAGTAACAGTATATCCAGGTGTTGGAAGAGCAAACTACAAGATTAACAACACTTCTCCCTTCTCCCTGGTCATAAATAATTTTATACTAAGAGAAGTTTACAAGAGATTTTGCTAAATTGATATATCTTATTTAAAACTTTTATCAGTCTAAATAGACTGCTTTGCAGGAGATCTTATCATTTATATATTGGCCAAGGTAATGTGAAAGTTTTGAATCAAGCTTTTCATTAAGAGGTCTTTTCCCTAAGGAAATTTTATCTTCTTAATATAGTCAGAGAAAATTGTTCTGAGATCCATGAGGAAAGACTAGGAATGAGGGATTTGTCCAACCATGAGTAGAAATGGCTTCAGGAACACCTAAGTGGCTCTGAAAAAGGAGAACAGAGCTGTGCTTCTCACAGAGGAGCATGAACTGGGGCAAGTGGGATGGGAAAAGACAAGGGACATGATCTGAAGTGAGTTTTGCCACAGTGAGAAAAGCCAGTGGGACAGATTTGCCTAGAGACGTTGAGCAGTCTTCATTCCCAGAGTTTCTCATGAGATGTTTCAAAAAATCCTATGCAACCTGGTTTGATCTCACAGCTGATCCTCTTTGTACACAAGTTTGGACTGAGGAGATCTCAGAGTCCCTCCACATGTGAATATTCCTGTGATCTTATGCTAATGTTAAATATCAAATTTTAACATTAAATATTTTGAAAGTTTCATCCAACATATGTTTCTGCCTATTAGTGATTGATTTTTGTATTTGTAAGAAATAGTTGAAATAGTTAGTGTAGGTTCACTTACATATTCCATATAAAGATAGTTCTAGTTATTAAATGCTTGCCTTTTTTATTTCAAAATTACAGGTATTTTTGTACAATTTGAACAAAATTCTAATTATATTTTTTGATATTTCTTCATAGTTTTTGTTAATCAGAATAAGAGCAAAAATTGCAAAACCACAGAAATGACAGCCAGTGGTTAGGAGTTAAAAGAAAACCCCAATCTCTGCTTTTGTTTCATAAAGTATATATTGTTTCATTCCTCAAATTTTCACCGTTACATAAAATTTTAATTTAATTTTGAATTCTAAAAAATAATAATTTTTCATCATAAATAAATGATTTTAAGTATATAAAAACATTCCCAAAATCAGTAATCACAACTGTGACCCTAGTTATTCTCTAGAGATATTAAAGCCCCCCAAACCAAACAAAAAAAAACCCTGTCCTCTTCGTCTTTTACTCTCCCACCAAATCTTTTTTCTTTTTTTTTTCTTTTTTTTCTTTTTTTTTTTTCTTTTTTCTTTCTTTTTTTTTTTTTTTTGTCTCTAAACTGTGAGATTTCTGAGTGATGGAATTGCAGTGAAGGAAAATAACCTGCACAATAGGTGGTATAGGAGTTTGTAGTAGTCTTCATATGCATTTTCTTAAAAACATATCATCTGTAGTTTCAAATCTCTAATGAAATATATCTTTCATTGATTATTCTGTACAATTTAGATTTATAATATTTCTGCATATTATAAGAAAAGGTCATGTTGAAGTAGTAATCAAAAATTAACTCCAAGCAAGAGGTTGACTAGTGAACCAATGTCACCCTTCATGCTATCATTTCTCACCCACTCTATGTTTGACAGTTCTTCTTAAGCCCATTTTACTTGATCTCAATAGCAATCATGACCAAATTTTCTGAAGGCAAACTCATTTATCTTGTACTTAACATACAGGTTTCCTCCTATTCTCCTTGAGCTGTGAACCTTCCATGGCCTTCCAAGTCCAGCAGCAAACAGGCAGCAATGGATTAATCCTAAAGTCATACACATATGAAGAGAAAATTATCTTTCCCAAGAAGAATATCCCCCAAAAGAAGTAAAGGACCCATGTTCAGTGGTTTTATCAAATTTGACAGGCAACCTCATTGCAACCAGAGCTGTGTTCCTGAGCTTGGGTACATGCAAGAAAAGCCAGAACATGAAGTTGCTAATATATAATTAAGACAAAGTTAATTATTTTCCAAAACTCAGAGAATTTAAGGAACAACTTCTATTTAGTGATGCTTAAGATGCTGTGAATTCTCACCTGAACGGTTGTTCTGACTGAGGCATCAATTGTACCATAATTACATTCTCCATGTTACAATAATTTCTTTACTAGGACATTCTCAATGTCAGAATGACATGGCGGAGGTGATGGTTTTAAGGTTTGCAAGATTCTGATTGACTCCTGCTGAAATAGTAACTACAAAGAAAGTAAACTAGTATATGTCCCATTGAATCACTCTGCAATGAAAAACGTAGGAGTTCAAACTTACAGGCCACATAATAGGAAGTATGTATTTTCCTTTTTTTCAGTTTTGGGGTGGGTTTTTTATTTGTACTAAGGACTCTTCCAAATATTCTATAGAAAAAATAAATCCAAGGTCAGTCATGAGCTACTCCTGAATGAGGAGTGACTATGTATGCTTTTGTTAGGTACCATTCTTAAAGGCTAAGAGTAATATAGATTAAAAAGCTACAAAACCATGGAATTAAATTCTAATATAAAAATCTTCCAAGAAAATAAAAAAGAAAAATCCAGCCTGAAAATGGTTGTTGTAGTGAAATCATAGTGAAAATTAAAATGACTGGTCATCATATGCAAAAAAAACCCACAACCAAACATGTCATCCTTATTTTCTTTAAAAAAAGTCTTGATTTGCTAAATTTCACATTCAAGTAATTTAACACCCTTATATTCAATAGGAAAGATAAAAATATGACCTGTGGTGACTAATCATTTTCAGCAAGTAAAGCTTTTCTTTAAGTGAAAAGAACCCTGTCCCCACTTTGAACGATAATGATGATTATTATTAAGTATTCAGTTTGTCTTCTTTAAATGTTCTTTAAAGTAGTTACTGATCCTTTATAATTTGATTTAATAGGAAGGTCCTGCAAAATAATACTGAGATTCTGCTCTTGTGCTCTTAGCTAGACTATTTGTTCTTCTTAGCACTTGAACAATTACTGAATAGGAGTTTCTGTCATGCACAATTGATATAGATTCCATTATTCCAGCAACTGAATTATCATTAAGCATTGTGTTGCTAAGCTTTATGGTATCTCATTCTTTCATTAGCATCAGCAGGCTTGCTTTATTTCCTAATATACAACTTTTTTTAAAAACCCTAAATAAAATTTTAATCTGGCTAAAATCATTTAATATGGATTCTCTTAAGAACTGGAAAGATAGTTTAAGGAATTCTCTCTCCTGGGACAATATAATAAGATGCTTCTTGGAGATTTGCAAGAATTTGCATTAAATTATTTTAGAATTTCTTCCAAAAAAAAAAAGTTTAAAAAAATCCATTTATTTTAATTATTTGGATCCTAATAGGCACTAAAATACATAGTATTACCTATTTTCTATTAACTAAAAAAACAACTTGCCCAAAAAAAACCTAAATTAATTGTGTTTCGGACAAATGTCCCATCATAGCTGAAATGTAAGAAATATTTTTGTCTTGATGTAATGATTAGGAAAGATACTTTTACAATAAAAAATCTTTAGAAGAGAAAGCATCAGAAAGATTCAAATTCTTTCAGCCATTCAGCAATTATTTAATAGATAAATATTTAAGCATATCCAAATGCTTTTTTCTCCTTTAGTGTTTTAGGTGTGTCATAAGTAACATGTAACAGATTCATTTCCATGATGATCAGTTAGAATTCCCCTAAACAAGCAAAAAAATCCTCACCAAAAACATGTTGGGGGTGGAGAAGTGGAGAGAGAGAAAGAGGGAAAAAAGAGAGAGAGATTACAGTGAGATATGCTTTATTTGACATATTCTCCCTATGGAACAATTAATTTGGGGAATTTAATGGAGTTTTTCACTAACTGATAGAGCTGTGTAATGTTTCTCCATTCTTCTATTAAAATATTCCAATTAAATCAGTCATCCTAGTCCCATCTGTTATATACTGCTCTCATGTGGGGTGGCTGCTGGATTCTCTCCAGGGCAGCCACTGTATTTAGCTCTCTTCATGGCTGGTTGGATGTCAGACACAGCAGAATCTTGTTCTCAGTTAGAAATTACTGCTAAAATATATTTTGCTGTTACATCACACATGAAAGAAACTCCAGGACAATATGCCCATTAGTAAAAATTGTAGGCTGACAAGAAAAACTGAATCATATTTCCCTGTTATTTTCTGTGGTGCTGGAATGCTTTTTAGTTCTTTTGAGACAAGGAAGGACAAATACATCTTGGAGGAAAAAAAAAAAAGGTGTCTAATTAGCTTTCAAAGTATACTTTGAGCATTATTGTCCTCCACGTCAAAGAAGACAGTCCTTCATAATAATTGCTGTAGAAACTGTTTATCAGAGGAATGTTAACTGAGTAGATGACAGATTATCTGCGGTGCTACAAGGGCAACTGAAATCAAACGCACTCACAAATCTTCACAAGTGCATCTCAGAGCTGAGTGTCACCAGACCACTTGCTTACAACACTTTGCACAAAACCATGGTTCCACTGAAATCACTGAATTTTACATTGACTTCAGGACAGCCAGGATTTCTGCCTCTGATGATAATCTATATGCACCTGTCAACTAACTTAAACTAAATATGGTTTCTTCACTCCCTAGAATAAACGAGCTTTATGTTTTTCAAGGTCAAATTTGTTTAAATTGGTTCAGCTCTGATTGTCACAGGAAGGAGGTACCACCACTTTAGCTAACCATATAGTTGTGGTGAGAGACATATGTTCAAGTGGGAAGATTTATCATGTTTATACATTGGGTTGATAGTTTATAGTCTGTGTCTGTAAAATTTGCAATAAATATGTAGAGTCACCTTTAAAACCAGCCAACCATCAGCTGATACACTTAAACGGTTATGTTTCTCAGGCTTTCATAAATTTTCTTTAAAACTTCCACACAAGTTTCTGTATCTATTTGCATGAATAGAATATAAATACTTGTCGAAGGGTGAAACATAACAACTCTGAATTCCTTTAGAGGAGTCATGGGGTAAGAAAATTATTTTGCAGATTTGCACAGGTAACATATAACTCTACTGAGTCTAGTGAAGCTTAATGGATAGCAAAAGAATAACAAACAGACTTCAGTAGAGCCCATGGACAGTATTTGTGAAAAGTGATGACAAATGAAGCATTCAGTACACCCAAGAACTTGCAGATAATTCTTGAATAATAGTTCCTATTGAAAAAATACTACTTTTCTCCTCTTAAATGTGGTCCATTAAACTCCTAGAGAATTCTGTGCCAGCAGAAGTAGGATTTACCACTAAAAATTAGGGCATACTTAGTGTGCAGATGGTTCTCACAGCAACATATACTCTGTAAAGGAGTGAAAGATTTGATTCCCTGAATCAGCTTTATGTCATTCTCATTTTTAAAAACCAAAAGAGTAATAAACTTTCATTGAAAAAATGCAGTGGCTAATTAATTGAGCATTCCTTCCTTCAGCTTAAAAAACAACTTATCCAATCAGAATGTAGCATACTGAAATCATCACTAAGTTATCAATTAAAATATTATGAAATTGGAAGTATACAATTTATTTGGAAAAAAACACTCAAAATTTATACAAAACATAGAAAGCAAGGAAAACAGATACACAGAAGATTTCTTCTGAGTTAAAAGCTCATCTGACGAGCATATCTTTATTCGTAAATATCTATATATATTCATGTTCTAAATTTCATATGAAATATCTGTAGCTACACATGAGAAGCTTAAAAGTTTTATCAAATATAACATCAGGATTACCTACCTCCAGTACTTTCCCAACTCAAAAACATGTTTCTTAATCATATGTAACTCTTAAAATGAGATTTATTTACCAAACTTTTTCTTCAGTAAGGAATCTGTCCCAAAATGTAAACTTATTAAAACTAGTCTCCTCCCATTATTCTATTTAAGATTTAGAAAATAAAAATTTTTGTTACGAAAATTTTAAAACCATCTCATAACAAATCTTTATGGAAAATAGTATAAATCAATTTCTAATATATATTTTAATTAATCATGGCTCATAGTGGAAGGTGTCACTGGCCATGGCAAGGGCTTTTGAACTAGAACATTTTGAAGGACCCTTTTAAACTAAACCAAATTCTATGTTTCTCTGAGTATTCTGCATTATTGAATTTGAATGTTGGTTTCATTCTCCTATCTTTATGAACTCCTGTATTTGCTGTTCTTTTGTCAATAATGAATATTATTATTACTGCATAAATAATGGTTAACATTTAAGTCTATGATGGTACCTTTATTTTTGCTGATTCTTTGGTTTTGATTGGTTTTATTGGTTCAGTGGTTTCTGTTAGAGATCAAAAGTCTTTGCCTTTTGTCAGCTAGATGGTTCAGTTTCCATGTTGAGTGGGAGGGCTGTCTTCCAAAAGACAGCTGGATTTAAAAAGAACAAGAAGCAAAGAGTAGGAAACCACATTTTCGATACAAAACCTTCAGAAATATCAAGGCAACCACAAAAAGCAGGAGGTGAAGCGGTAGAATAGAAAAGACAGTCAAACATGTAATATGAGTTCTGATATTTAATATTATTTTCGTAAGACACAAGATGAGTATGACTCCATCACATGCACATGCCATCCTCCTAACAGACTGCAAAGACTGTTTCCTCAGTAATCACTGAAAAATGCAGTAAGATAAAAGTTATTTAATGATGCAAAATGGTTTCATTACTTAAGTGACTTTTCATAGTATAAAAATGGGTGATGGAAAATGTCTAATAAATCACTGATTCATTTTACTGCTATTGAAGAATTGATCAATAATTTAGACATTCCTACCATATACACTTAATTTGAATGTGTTCGTGAATTATCACTGATAATTTATTCCTTGGGGAAATAGAGCACATCCTCAGTTTATTTTACCTAACACTTAGCATTATCTAATTATTTTTCTTCTTTTGAATCATTTGCTTTTACTTCCCTCTACATCCATAATTTACTTTTATCTTTTCTTTTGGTATCAGAAGGTCATTTCCAATAGGGTTTTTTTTCCTAAGCTGTGTTTTAGTTATATTTATCTTTTTTTTTCCCCAGAATAAAATTTCTTGACTTCCAGAAAATCCTGATCAGGTCCAAAACTCTCCTGTTTAGATATTAGTGCTGATTTCTACACTGCTCCATGTATAATCACGTACTATTACAAGACTGCAATATGTCTGTAAAAGACAACAAAACTGAAAGGCCAGAGTTTCATGGTACAGAAGCAAATCACTCTAATCCATAATTTACTTTGGTGTTAAACATGCATATAAGATGTTTTACTATTGTTTGTTTGGTTTTTTCAGATGTCATTTAAAAATATGGGTACAGTATATTCAAAAGGACATTTAGGATTTTCCCACCTATGGGTAGCAATTTCACCATAGAAAGAAAAACATTTTTCAAATAGGAGCTTTTTCTCACTTCTAGTCCTAGAGGACTAGAGATAATAAACTTGAACGTTGTGACATTTTTATGTACTGAAAAAGTATCTCTAATTTTAACAGATTTTTATAGTGCTCTTTGAGAGTCCTTTAAAAATGCGGGTGTTGGAGTAGTGGATGCTGCTGCCTAATATCTGTTCCCACTAAGCCTCTCCTGTAGAAAAGCAAGTTGAGTTAACCTTCAGGCAACGCAGTCAGACCATCACTCAACACTCACCACAGCTGGCTCAGCGATAGAGGCAAGAAAGGCTCTTTTTGCAGGGCTTTATTCCAGCGAAGGATATCACATGTGGCTGAAGGGAACCCAGCCAGGTAAAGGAGAACGACCACGTGGAGGAGACAGCTTAAAAAGGGGAAGGGGTGGGGATGGAGCTTAGGGCTGGGCAGAGGGGTTTGGTCTCCAGGGGAAGGGGGGTGGCCACCAGGGATACCAATCCAGTGAGGGGACAGGGAAAGGAGAAACCAGGGGAAGTTACACAGGGGGAAGTTGACACAGAAGTCCATTTGGGAGTCTGTTTTTCCCCCCAGGAGGACCGAGTTTATGGTAAGTAGTTACTGCCGTTGCCAGGGCCGAGGACTTCGGAACTGACCAAGGTGAGAGAGTTCATGGGAAACTACAGTCCTTTTCTATGGTTTGTAAAGAATTTGCTACACTCGTAAATGTAGTTTCTTATTTCTAGTTACTCATATACTCTTCCTTCTCTGTCTTCCCCTTCCTTCCTTCAGGAGCAACTTCCAAGTAAAATGTAAGGTAAGTCACATTTTGCCCTGATTTAACATTAACAATTTAAGTAAATGCACTCAAAGTAAATGTTGAAATTATATGAGAAAAATGTAATGGAAACAAACCTAAGGTGCTCTGTGACTTTTTGCAGAATTCTCATATTGAATATATTTTCTGTAAAAAAAAAAAATCTAACAATTAATTTGCAATACAGTCAGCTAACATACAATTAATACATAGTAAAGTTCACAATATCACAACTTCTAAGAGAAGTAATATTACAATGCCAGATATCACCAAAATGTCTGAGAAAACAGGTGTGAATCCTGAACCTTTCAAACAACATCTAAACTGCTCAGTTTGAAAATGTACAATTCAGTAGGCATTGGACTGTGTCTTCAAACCAGTTCTTTTAATAAATGAGAATGTGGCATTAAAATGTCATTTAGGGAGAACTGGAAAGCATTTCAACATTCCTAAACTTTTTCCACAAGTCACAATCTGGAAATATTATGTTCTGTGTAACTCAGAAGGAAAGAAGAGGGCAGGGAGGAGGAATGACAGGGGCAAAGAAAGAATGAAAGATAGGAAGCTAACTCAGGCATAAAAATTTATTTCTGCAATCAGCACTGGAAGTATGGAATGAGATTTCTGGTTATAGACTCATTTCATTCAGATGAAAGAGAGAAATACTTCATAGTTTCATGCCATACCAAAAAGGGGTGTTGTCTAACTTTGAAAATCTCCCAACTTAATTGCTTGTATTTATAATAATGATTAATAATTTCTCCAAATCCTATTTTAGTCCTAAATATAGGCAGCTAAATTGATGACTGTTAATTCCCCCAACAATACTTTGACTATTTAGACTGGAACACAGTTTAAAATAGATGACACTTTGGGAAAAGAAAAGAAAAAAGTAAAAGGAAAAAAAAGAAAAGAGAAGAAAAAAAGAAGAAAAGAGTAAATAAAAAGAAAAGAAAAGGAAAAGAAAAAAGAAAAATATAGATCAAATCTGTTCTAATTTGAAATTAGTTCTTGTATGAAGACGAGCGTGATGTAAAGTTTTCTAATATTTTTCCAAGATGCAGTTGTCTGCTAACTTCCACATTTTTAGCCTAAAGAAAATTAAAAGACTGTAGGACGTCTAAAACATCTCTCCAGGAAAATTTGGCTTCAGAAAGCAAATCACATAATCCAAGCAGAATTTCAAAGAAATTAGAATGTGAAAAGAGCATAAAACATTGAATGAGTGATATGAATCACTAATATGGTGTTAATATAAGTAACAGGACACCTATTCAGTTGTGTGCACCTTTCACATGTAAAAACACTGACACTAGAAAAATATTTGCAACATCTTTCCAATATGGACAAGTACAAAAGTGTCTAAGAAATGGACGAAACAAAACCTGCAGTCAATTTTTCTCTTTATGGGGAAATGCTGGCTATGCATGTTGCAGAAATACCACACAAATGTTTCTAAATGCTACATACCATTAAGGGCTGCTGGTTCCCAGAGACCATGGACATGTAATATATTAAAAAGTAAACACTTTCCTGGCATAAGAATAAAAACGTAGTTTAAAAAATCAAAGAAACAAACAAACAAAATCTGACAGTGAAATTAAGTAGTTCTGTTGTCCACACCTCCTTCATGGTTTCTTTGCCCCTCTTTTTCATTGAGTCTTCTGGGAGTTGATGTAGGATTTCAAGAGTTTTAAGATTAAATTTCTTTCTGTTAATCCTCTAAGCTTTTCCCTTTGGAATCCTAACTTCAATGACAGACTGTTCATTCACAGTATCCAAACTCTATTTGTTTTAGTAATGAGGCACTAACACAGCAGTGTTGCTCCATTCTCAGCTGTCTAAAGATTGGTTTTATTTTCAGAGGGGCAGATCCATCTTCTAGAGGAACACCAAAGTACTATTTAGGTAAGAGAGGGAGGGAGAGAGTGAGAGAGAGAAATTACCCTTACAGCTTCATGACTGTGAACAAGCTATGCAGAATATTTTCACTGTGCTTAATAATCAACAGTAGACCACAGAGTAAAACAGTAAATATAGCACAACTGGATTTATCTTGTGATTTCCTTACTACAGTATCTAAATTACAAATATTACCATGAATACAGCAAGATCTTTCAAATAATTACTTCCATTTACAGTTTTGCAACTTCCTGTGGAAGAAGTATTTAACTTCAAATAATACTTTATATGTTTTATTTTACCATGGCACTTAGCATCAAAGGTCATTTTCTTTCTTCAAATGATCTTAAAAATTAAGTGAAGTATATCATTGTATTATTTCAATACAAATTCTCTGTCTGCAAACTTTATCCTGTTGTGAACTCTGCAGGGATGATAGAGACTGTCCATATATTTTATAGGAAGAAGGATTTTGTTTCTGGATGATACTGAGCCCAAAATATAGGAGAACTAATCTAAAATAAGATATTTCATTAGGTTACACATAGTAGCAGTCAATTTACTCTTTTTGTGGTTTCACCCCAGCCAGTAATCAAGCTCCACACAGCTGCTCTTTCATTCCCCCTCCAGCATGATTGGGAAGAGATTTGAAAGGGTAAAAGCTAGAAAACTCAAGGGTTGAGATAAGTATAGTTTAATACGGAAAGCAAAAGCCTCCCACAAGCAAAGAGAAACTGGGAATGAATTTACTGCTTCCCATGGGCAGGCAGGAGTTCTCCAGGAGAGCAGGGTCCCATCACGTGTAATGGTGGCTTGGGAAGACAAACACCATCACTCCATGTCCCCCCTTCCTCCTTCTTCCCCCACTTTATACACTGAGCTCGATGCCACATGGTCTGGAATATCCCTTTGGTCAGTTGGGGTCACCCGTCCCGGCTGTGTCTCCTCCCAGCCTCCCCTGCACCCCCAACTTTCTCACCAGCGTGGCAGTACGAGAAGCAGAAAAGGCCTTGTCTCTGTGTAAGCCCTTCTCAGCAATAACAGAAATATCTCTTTATTATCAACCCTGTGTTCAGCCCAAATCCAAAATGCACAGGTCCACACCAGCCACTGTGAAGAAACTTACTCTACCCCAGCCAAAATCAGCATAGTTTGTTACGTCTTTTAAATAAAAATTCTTTTAAATAAAAATAATAAATGATAGAAAATAAATGATTTTCTATCATTTATTTAACTGATAGAATGATATCCATTCTATCAGTTAAATAAATAGCTATGGTGCATATAGGTAGATCATTAAAATGAAATTTTACAGATGTTGAAAAATCCTCTTTTATTTGTAATTTTTCTAAAAGATTTTCTACTTTATTCTTAATCATGGCATATCCAGAAACTGACCCCCTCAAAAAAGAATTCTTTCTCTTCCCCTTGCCTTCTCTTCTCCCTTTCCTGAAGGACAGGAAAACTGTCTGCTTTCTATTTTTGCAAGGTGTTATCACAAAGTTTTAACTTTCAAAACATTATTTTCTGGGGGTAATTTTCTTTGATTCATAAATGTTTTTTATTTCATACCCTTGTCTTTGTACAAGATTTTTGAAAAGTCATAGAAGCTCCATATGCTAGACTTTATGCACATTAAAACAATTAATAAGTATATATTTTCAACTGCACACACTTATTCTAGTCTGCAGTACCTATTTTTCAATGCATTAGACTTTCTTTGAGACTGACAAAGTTTTCCATTTCTTGTCTTCACCTCTTTATCAAGGCAAGCAAGAGATCAAAGACAAGACATCTAGTTTTTATGACAAAACTTTTAAAATTTAATTCCTATTAAAAATATAATACTCTTTCTCTAATCTGTTAATACTGTGTGTGGAAATTGGAAGATATCATCTTCTGAAAAAAAAAAAAGAAAAAAATGTTTTTTCTTCTTTGCCATCTGAGATTAATTCCACTGAACTAATGAGACTTTCAGAATGATCCCTATTAAGTAAAGCTGATTTTAGGAGAACTGTTTATGAATATTTAGGAACCAAAACCATCACATAAAACCTTGGAAAGTGACTCTACACAAATATTGTCTGACAGTGACCTAATTAGACTCATTTGCATACTAATGAGACTATGAAAGAGATAAGCAATAGCATGCTTGTAATAGATAATTAATTTGTGTTTCAAAATAAGCTATGGTTATTTAACCACAATTCTTATGACACATTGAATTAGAGGAGTTAAGCAAGTTATTTTATAACAATAAACAACTGTTACAGCTTTTCAGTTTTACTTAAACTCCCATTCAAAAAATTTCCTTCATGGCAAAAAGGTAATGCTGTTAATTAAGTTTTGAATTTTGGAGTTTGTTTTGGAGAAACAAAAGAGAGCTAGGGAATAAAATAGTTCTGCATATCATAAAAGCAGCACAACCTGTGCCATATGTTTCCCCACATTTAGTATGTATATCAACACATCAGCCACTGCAGCTGGCGTATGGCTTCTTTTTCCTCCTAATCATTTTCCTCCAGTCACATCTTGTTTTATTTGTGCAAGACATGACCATACGTCATAACATGCCTTACAATTCTGAAGTTTCATTGTAAGAAAAGAGGAAATGAGTGGTTTAAGGCTGTATTATAAGCTCAGAAAAGACACTGAGTTGTGGCTCTTGACATATATTTACCAAAGTGCTACCATTTTCAAAACACTGAATTTCACATCTTTTCCTGTAAGAATTATGATGAAGCCATAAACCTCAGTTTTAGCTTATCTAAACTATATATATAGTTGAAAATTAAAATGCATAACTGCTCGTTCAGATTAGAAAACAATATTTCTCAGAGGTCTGACGCTTAAGGAACGTAGACTTTTGAGAAATCTATTAACATTTAATCAATATTTTGTCTGAAAATGCTTATTACTGACATGTAAACCATGCCTTTAAGTTTTAGGTCAATCTCACTTCTGCATTCCCCTCCTACACTAAGGTGACCATGTCTGTGTACAGCTATTCTTTAAAGTCACTCTTCCTTTTGGAGCAGAATAAGACTAAGTGACTAATGTTTACAGATTATAAAAAAAATAACTGAATAGTTACATAGAAATGTGGGAGGTGAGGCTCTGTACTGACACAGAGTCCCCAGACAGGTGCAAAGGAGAGACGCTTTATTGCAAAAGCTGGCCTTTTTACACAGCTGGTTATCAGCTACACAGTTTTAAATCATAACAAACATAATTCAGTCAACCACCATACACCACAATGTGAACATGTGATGGTTATATGACTTGGTTTTCTATCGCTAAATCAGCTGAGTCTCATTCTCACAGTCCTTATCTACTTAGCCAAAGTAACAGGCCTGAGCCATGATTTTACCAGACTTCTATTTTATAAAGCCTTACCTATCAGTAACAGAAATGTGAAAACAAAAGTTAAAAATGTAAAAGTAATTCAGTCTGTCATTCCAGCCATAAAATTGCAACTGGAAATACAACTTTGTTGATTGGGCTGAGTCCTTGTAGACATCATTGATAAGTGGTGTCCCCCGGGGGTCTGTATTGAGACTAGTATTATTTCATATCTTCTTAATGACATAATAAAGGGATCAAGTGCACTGTCAACAAATTTGCAGAGACCACCAAGCTGAGTTGTGCTGTTGACACACCTGAAGGAGGGGACGCAATCCAGAGAGACCTGGACAAGCTCAAGAATTGGGCTATGCTGTAAAGGTTTCATAAAAATGATGCAAGTTTAAAATTAAACCGACATTTAAAAAGTCTGTGTGTCAAGTACAAACAGAGCCATCTTTACACCCAAAGACAATATATGGGGTTAATTGTACCGATATTTCCTCTTCTACAATTAAAAACTGCATCGCATTTTTTTCATTCTTACCCAATTATGTAATTTTTCCCATTTCCTTTAGTAAAATTAACCCAACACTTAACTTTAACTATATATTCGTAGGCTAAGTTTGGACCTGGTCTTTTTGTGAAGAGAATCTCTCTGATAAAATCTGGAAACTGATAAGAGTAAAATTTAGCTGTAATATTTACCTTTTTAAATGTCTGGTTTGCAAAAAACAAAAAAACAAACAAACCCAAAAACACTCCAACCCCCAACAATGAGATTTATATTAGAAAAACCCTAAACAACAAAATCATGGGATACAGGACAAACTTCTTCTGAAAATATTCTATAAAACACTTGAGACCTTGGTGAGGTACAAGGCCCTAGTGTTTGAAAGAATATCCCAAATGGATGAGTATTTATTCTGTGTATATAAACTTCCCTGTAAACAAAAGGAAAGTAAAGCTTAGTATAAAGTTCTACTATTTTCAAGGAACGCGGTGAAATATACTTGCCTGATATAAGCCCAGCAGTATGAATAGGTCAGAAGAAAACTGCCTCAAGCAAAGGAGTGTATCAATGTCTCTCACATTTTCATCTTTCATGATGCAAATCACAAAGCATAGAGTTCTAGCTAAGTCACTGCAACTTAGTACAAAACTACAAAAGTGTTACAATGTCTTCCTCTTCAAAACCATCAATCTCCATTTCATGTAAAACTGAGATTTTCCTTTGGTTTATTTTCATAAAGTCAAGTCACTCCACAGTAAAACATTGCTGTTAACAATTACAATGCACTTCGTAATGCTAAAAATATGCACTAAAGATATAATTGTGGGTGTGCTGTTCACATAATAAAAGGACTCTACAGAAAGATTTTCAGACATTTTATTTATCTTCATGGTAACTGAAAGGTCACCAACCAAGAATGACATTAACATGTATTTACAGCAACGAACTGTCTACCTTTGTAGACACAAAGGTACCTAGATGATTAATTTCACATTTGAATGGGTCCACAGAAAGCAGAAGGGAGGCTGGCTAAAGAGCAGTAATATCTAATAACATTTTTTTTTTCATAGGTTTTCCATATGTAGGCCATTAGTTGGAGACTAATTTTGAAAAGAGTAGCCAGGATTTCTCATGTGTAGGAAAAATCATTCACTTGAGTAGATATCTAAAGGTAGAGAAAAAAACTTTCTATAGACAATTTAGGATCCTTGTGGGATTTAGATAATTCTGGGGTTTTATCAGACACAGAAACCATACTTTTTAAAAAAATGGTATTGTCATGGGAGATTATTTAGTTCCTCAAAAATTCAATTAGAAAAATGAAGGATGGAGAAATTAAACTCGATATTAATTAATTAAAAGTTCTTGAAATAATGATATCCTTCAAAAACCAAAAGTGACCTTATTTGTTGAATCAGAATAAAAACAAAAGCATACTATTTTAAATTACAAAGTTTTATGCTTTTTCAGTGTTTGTAAGCATTGTTTTTCTTGATAATGCAGAAATATATAAATCAAATACAGTAATGCTGGTTTTTCTGCAAGCTTGGTAAAACACTAAATTCTGGCATCAATTTAAGACATTTTCTTGCTGCAAGCTACAGGAATCAGCCTTCATACATAAATCTGGGGAGCACTTAGAAAATAAACAGATGAAAGAGGTATAAGAAATGTTGTAAGAGTAGTTCCTTCTCTGATAGCTCTCCTGAGAAGTACCACTAATGGTACAGTTTCTGTCAAGCAATGCTAAAGATAAACATTAAGTTTTGCAATGAAGATCATTAACTTCTTGATTTTTGCATTAAAAGAACATTGTATGAAGCAGCAATTTTAGTACGACTCATCATACAACTAGGATGCTGCTTAGTCTAATCTGATCTGACTGAAAGACACATATTGTGGTTCAGAATGGTGTCTTGAGGTAAGTCTTGTAGAAAGCTAAACTCTGAAGCTTCTCTACAGACAAAATCCCTGTATATCCTGGTGAGGAGAGAGTACCTCAAATCCCATGTTTGGTTTTGGGCCCCTCACTGAGAGAGACATTAAGGTGCTGAAATGAGTCCAAACAAGGACAGTGCAGCTGGGGAAGGGTGTGGAGCACAGTTCTTATGAGCAGCAGCTGAGGGAGCTGGGTGTGTTCAGCCTGGAGAAAAACAGGCTCAAGGGTGACCTTATCACTCTCAACAACCACAAGGGAGGAAGGAAGGATGCAGTCTCTTCTCCCAAGTAACAAGCGACGAGATGAGAGGAAATGACCACAAGTTGAACTACAGGAGTTTTAAATTCGATATTAGGAAAACTTTTCACACTGAAACAGTCACTGGACATTGGAACACATTGTCCAGGGAACTGGTTGAGTCATCATCCCTGGAAATGTTCATACAACCTATCGATGTGGCACCTGGGGATATGGTTTAGTGGCAAATATGGCAGCACAGGGTCAACAGCTGAACTTGATGACCTTATAGGTCTTTTCCAACCTTAACAACCCTCTGATTCTATTACTGTAAGTAAATATGACATTGACTCTTGATGAATCATAAGATGATGTCCATACCATACTATTATATCCTGAAATCTTCAGTATTGTTTTGGTGTTTGATAGAGATTGTAATGCCATTAGATTAAGTAGACCAATCTCATGTATGTCATAGGTTACTTTATTGACTCACATTAAAACTTTTTTTAAGCAGGACCATGTTTCAAAATAAAACTTTGCTCTCATTATGTTATAATGCATGTTCTGGCAGATCAAAATATATATTGGCTTGGTAACAAAATGTAGAGCCTGAGGTTTGGAACTAATTTTAAGAGATGTACAAAGTATGTGAGTAAGGACTTGAGCCTCAGTTTACTCTGTAGAAAAAAAAAAGCCAAAATAAAAAAAAAAAAAACAGATTAGATATGGGAAAACAAGTGCTTGGTTCTTTTGACTATAAGATCTATGCGGTTAGTTAGGACTGGTGAAATGGTTTAGATAGAAATAGCAGACAAGAATTCTGCAAATATTGAGGAATATTTTGTGGCAAGACAGATAATCTACCTAATTGCAGGGCTAATTGAGCCCTAACTGAGGACTAGCTCTCCTCTTCTTCTGTAAAATCTGTACCCTAGAGGCTGATAATTTAATGCTCACATTACTCCCATGAAGTACAGAAGAGGGGAGATTTACTCAGGAAACTAAAATAATTACAGTGATTTGAGCAAGACTGCATCAGTTAAGAACAATTTTATACAGCTGGTTTCATGCCTATTCTACTAGGCATGTAGACACCATTACTCTACAAAGGTAAGAGTTAAGTAATTGTGCACAGTACTTTTCCTAGTCTCCATCAGGGTATTCAATAACTTGCTCAAATCTATCAGTAGTTAGTTAGCAGAAGACATTAGTGTATAAGGTCTCTATGACAGTAAATCTGTTTTTCTTAATATCTGAAAGTAATTCTTATTGCTATTTTTATTTTTATTGCATTATCAAGAAAACCCACCCACAACAACAACAAAAACTAAAAGAGTCCTTCTTCCTAAAAGTCCTGGCTTGTGACCTACCTTTCATTTCAAGTATTAAAATTGTCAAAAGTTTGTTCAGATGTACAAGCCAAAAAGTATTTTTCTGTTCTCGGGCTATGTGTTACAAGCAAGTTTTCAGAGTGAATACTTAAAATTATAAAAACTTTCAATTACACTGAAAAGAATAGTTAATGCATAAAATTCTCAAATTGATTTAGAAAGAAAGATTCTAAGTGTTGAATGAACAGAAATTGTTTACAAAGCCCATGTATTTAGCTGGTCTAAGAAACTATAGTGCAGCTTCTTTCAACCTGTTCTGTGTCATACCCAAGACATTTAGGCTGATTGCTGAAAAAGGAACAAGTGGTTTTGCACATTTAATAGACTCCTAGAAGGCTGTCTTGAGAGGGAAGCCAGAGACACTGCCGATTTTCCTATTACGTTTCTTTACTTTATTATCCCCAGACACCTGGATGATCAGTCAGGTCTGATATCACAGCTGGCGCAGTAGGAAGTTATTGAAGAAGCAGATGCCTAAAGACACCAAGACAACAATGGTCCTTTTACACCCAGCCTTGTATCAGATGTGAGTAAAGTTCTGTGCCATCAAAGAAGAGACTTTAGATAATTTATATTTTTGGGGGCATGCTAACATACAGCAGTTTCTCTCTATCCACAGTGAGGCAGAAGTCAAAATAATAATTTTTCCAGATCACTTTCTCTCCAGCACTCAACCTCTTACTTTTCAATTTCCTGGCAGCAAAAATTAAACTTTGTTTGTATTCTTACAAGTTCTGAGCTTACAGCACCAGCTAAGTTCAAGTAAGCTTAAAACTCAGCTTTTGCTTGCCTGCTAATGACAAAATTTACAAGTAATGAGTCTAGTAGTGACAGAATAGAAATCCCTTCTAAAGCTAATTAAAAAGATCATTATATTTGATATCTTCCAGACAGAAATTAAGACAAATTAAATAAACTTATTGTCTCTTTTACAGTAAACTTTGATATTCTCATTTCAGATGCTTTTCCTTGTTTTTCTTCTCTAAAATTCCACTAGTTCAGAGGTAATTACAAGTACACTTCTACTTTTTTTTCCATGTTATAGAAATTTTTATTTCCCACTTGCTTTCCTGAAATTTGTTTCTTCTGCATGGTTAATAACAGTTGCACTGGCCTAAGTCACTGTTACACAGTTTATAGGAGTTCACTGTAAACATCTGGAGTCATAGTTTTCCCTTTGGGATCTCCTTTCCTCTTTCATTCTTCATTTAATTGTCTAGGATTTCAGTTCTGGTTTTCCTTCATTTTCTACTGCTAATGAAATACTTGCAAACTAACAAAGGGAGCAAAAACAAAAGTACAGTAAATTGGTCAGCAGTAGTCATTGCGCTTCATCAGTTTCCCCATATGTCTCCATGTAAATTATTTTGGAATCTTCTGATGGAAAAAAAATTATGGCTTAGCATAATCTGGGCTTTTGTCATTTATTTTTCTCCTCCCTCACCCACCCTTTCATAATGACTCAATAAGCTGTTTCCTACTAGCATGTCCACAATTTGTCTCTCAATATACCTCCATATTGTCTCTTGATAAATCCAAATGGGAGTGTCTGGTATTGAGGTGGAGGATTAGAGGATTTTCAGTAAAGAAAATTGGTTGGGGATTCCAGTGAAATGAGAAACTTCTTTACTTGAGGTCACTAAATCTGCACTTATTTACTTGCCCCACCAAAACATTATTCTCTTAATAACATGCCTCACCTAACCTGGAACTTATAATATTAACTATATTATAACTATTATAATATCATAGCACAGTGAAAATGCTTCTTCATATGACAACATAAATATAAAACTCTAATGCTCTGGAACTAGAAGAAAAGATTAATAAAAAATTATAAGACAGCAACCCATACAGCATGATATTATTTTATGACTACTTTTTTGGAATTATGTCCAAGTAAAATGCATAAACTTCAGGTGTATCTTCTATTTCTAAAGTGCTATACACAACCACAAGAGTAGACAAATAACAACAACAACAACAACAACAAAAAACCAAAACCACACCACCAACCCAAAAACGAACAATAAAAACAGCCACATCCATTACTTAGTTTCTTCAGCTATTATACATTTATCAAAGCAGCACATATACTTGGCTAAATCTGTATCTGAATCAAAACTTCAGACTCTACTGAACTGCAAACTCTGAGGTGATGAATCCTGATTCCTGACCTAAATCAGCCCTCAAACTTTCCAGTTGAGCTACCACTAGGTATTATTAGCTCACATTTCACTTTTCCTCCTCAGTGCAGAAGTAAGAGAGAAAAGTGATTCTGCTAACTGGATTCCCACATACCATGAGTTCTTTATAGAAGATTCCTCATTTTACAGCCTTAATTTAAAAACAAATGTATGTAGCCTCCCTGACAGGTGAGAAAATACTGCCCCACTATTGAGGAATATTGTAAGAAGCTACACTTTCCAGAGCATGACCAAACTCTGTGAGGGCTGCATTAAAAGTCACCTTGGTGATGTGCGATAGAAGCTGGAGCACATCACAAAAATGGCATTTTCTTAAAAAGAAAGGTCATCTGTTCTATTGACTTCAGGTAAAAATAGCAGAGTCTGCCAGCACTGCTCTTGTGCAGCTTTTTCATGTCCTCATAGCCCTGAGAAGCCAACTGCAGAATTCAAAATTGAAGTTCTGAATTAATCCCATTTTCCAAACAGACATGCTGTTACTGTAAAATCTGTGGTTCTCCCCATTAACATTACTCTTGTACAACACATGGCAGTGGATTTTCTGGGCCACTGAACAAGTGTGCAATGTGACAACTGACAGAAGAGCAAGGGTTGAGAACATGGGTGGCTCAGTTATCATAAATGTAAGTAAGCAGTACATGCAGAGGCAAAAAAATCCTTCTCACTGCATAAAACAGCAACTGAAGGGAAATGTAAACACTTTATACCTTGTGCATTAGAAAAAACAAAAATACCACAAAATTCTGCTGAGAGACTCAGAAAAGGGACATAATTAACCACCATTACATTCACTTAGGCTTTGTGAGCTGCAGACTTTGACCTTTTTACTGACATGATTCTACATTGGTCAGGCACATACTAATCTTTTACAGGGAAGTGCAATTAAATAAAGAATAGATCTCTTCACCACTCACATAGTCACACTGCCTTTTTTTAGTGGCTTTAACTATTGTGCTTCTCTTTTCTGACGTTTCAGTTTATAATTTATACTGCTTCAGGTTTCTAGTGGCAATTTCATTGTAATACATAAAAGGGTGTAAACAGGTTTTTAACAAGGTGTGAGCCTAACAGTCAATTCTGGCATGAGTCAATTGGGCTGATGTCAGTAGAATCAGAATTACAGTGGTATTACTGAAAGAAAAATTTCATCCAAATGAATTTTTAGACAGATTGCCGATAACCATAAAAGAGAATAATAGAATAATTAAAGTTGGAAAAGACCTCAAGATCATCAAGTCCAACCTTTGACTGAACAGTTTAAACTGAACCATAGCACTAAGTACCACATCCAGTTGTTTCTTAAACATTTCCAGGCACAGTGAGTCCACCATTTTTCTGGGCAGTCTGTTCCCATGTCCAACCTGAACCTTCCCTGCCATAGCTTGACCCCATGTGCTCCTATCCTTGCCTGGGAGAGGAAGCCAAATCTTTGTTTAAATCTACTATCTTTAAAAGGAAATTTTACTATTAGATTGATCCAGAATTGGTTTTTTGCATAATGTGTGAAAGTCTTAGAACCACTGTTTTTTAACTGAACAAACTGAAAAGAACAAATGAGTTCTTCATTTATCTCTTGGCAGTACTGGTTTTGCAGCGCAAAGGATGAATATGTCCACAGTGATCTGAAACCCTTTTTTCAAATAAGGTGACTATAGTGGAATACAGGTCCTTCGGCTGGTACCTATGAAACTACAGGCCACTATAGCTATACCCCATTGTGTATTCGTAATGGCTAGAAACCACTGAACTTGCATTATGACCTCTCTGCTACACAATACAATTTAGTTTCTATATACTGAATTTGTGTGAGGGCATGTTTACCTGGATGAATGTTTTTCTAAGGGAATTTTGAAAAATCAGCTAGGATTCCATTGGTGCCATTTCATGTGGCAGTCATCTTGAACAGTGAACTGCTCTTAAGTGTTTTCAGAGAATGCAGTCATTAAGCATCACAGTTAGAATGCAAGGCATCTTATGCAGCTACTTGATTATAGATTTACATTAGTCAATTACACAAAGCCACCTGGCATGATCTTTTCCAAAACAAGAATCAGAAGACATATCAGCCCTTAAAAGACACTAACTGGCACAGGATGATTTTGCAGTCTAGCTAATAATCCAAGATATGCGATCATACAGCCATAGAGAAAGGTCAAGAGACCCGCATTTGACCTGCCATTTGTATATTGGATTATAAGCTGATCTCAAGCAAATTACTTCCTTGCACTGAAAGACAAATTACAATATGCAAAATTGAATTCTTGATGTTTTCTTGCTTCTTAAATTTCTTTGACATGTCTGGCCCAAAAGTAATGCGTAGAAGTGGAAATAATAATGTCCACTCCTATGTACCCCATTTTGTCATAGATTCAATTTTGAGTTTATTAACCATGGTTTAGAGTAATCTAATCTGAATGATATTGCAGGCAACAGCAAGAAAAACATACATGAACAGACATCACTTATTGTATTTACTGCAATTACTATTCTAAAAAAAATCCTGCTATTTTCTTACCTGTTGTTTCTTGTATGTATCACTTGAACAGATATAGAACTCTCCTCTCCTCTCCTCTCCTCTCCTCTCCTCTCCTCTCCTCTCCTCTCCTCTCCTCTCCTCTCCTCTCCTCTCCTCTCCTCTCCTCTCCTCTCCTCTCCTCTCCTCTCCTCTCCTCTCCTCTCCTCTCCTCTCCCTCTCCCTCTCCCTCTCCCTCTCCCTCTCCCTCTCCCTCTCCCTCTCCCTCTCCCTCTCCCTCTCCCAGAAAAATCATGCTACTGTGATTCATCTTTCCTCCAGAAACTTTTTACACATTGGGAAACAATTTGTATAATATTTTTCATTCTGAAAAATTTGGTTTTAGGAACATATCTATAAATAGGAATATATCAAAAAGAAATGTCGTTTCACTATGATGATGTTTAGTTATTCAAGATCATGCCTGAGTTCCCTGCTTTAGATTATAATATTAATAAAAGTATCTGTGAAATGTTATTACCTTTTCCAGTTGCACCTCTGGTCTTTAAAAAACCCCAAAACTCCTCTTATTTTTCAGCAATCAGCTTAATTCTTTTGATTTACTATTATTCTTAGGTTTTTAATTTATTTTAATGCTACCTGTTAGGTTCTTTTCTGGGGAAAAGTACACACCCAAAATATTTTGGTTTTAGTTTCTGTTTTGATTATTACTGGTGCTTTGTTGGGTAGAAAACTTGATAGACTGTGTCATGAATTAATGAATTCCCCTTTTTTTCTTTTTAAAGATGACAAATTGTTGGCTTAAAGAGGTAGAGTCAACCAATAGCTACTGAAACCAGATGTGCAGATCACGTGATTATAGCAAGAATGTTATAGGCAGTACAGAGACCATGGAGCACTACATTAATCATTATCACACCTCTATCTACAGGTGGTCATGGTTTCTATAAACTTTTAAAGAGATTTCAAAGAAGAAATGAAGAATAAAGAAAGGTTTTTCCATACATGATGGAAAATGTAATGGTGAAAAATTCAACAAGCATGCATTTAAGCAGGTCAGCTGATGGGAGATTGTTGTGAATTAATGTGGTTGCTGCAAATGTAAAATAATAGTAGAGCTGGCACATTTTAACTTTTTTTTTCTACTTCTTGCCTTTTTTTTTCTTGTGGAGTAAACTATATCTACCTTTTCATAAACCTTTTCTTTTCTTGTCTTTAAATCAGCCCCTAGGCATTTGTGTTAGTGATGGAGGCAAATTTCCAGATCCCCAGGCTTCTGCTACAACTAGGTCTTTTACTTTGATCTTCAAATTGTTTTGTCTAAGCCCAACTAGAATCTAGACTCCTCTGGGCAAGAACTCTGTACAAAACACACAGTTGAGACTTAGGAAATACTAGTATCTTTTTTTGTAAAATAACTCTTATAGCCCAAATATATAAAATATAGACAGCTCGGATATAACATATGAGCAATTATCTCAATCAACATATTGAAAAAGTGGAATTTAGCAATGTAGGAAAAATCCTGATAGAATTTTTTTTTTAATTAAAAAAACCACACAAAGAAACAAACGAATCCCCCTCATAACTGAAATAATATTTTTGGAAAAAAGGTAAAAGGAATCGAGAGGTCATTAGTTTCCATCTTATTGTCTTCCTAAGCCAAGATTTTTGCTTTCCCCACTAAAGATCTTGCTAATTCATTACTAATTATAACTTTTGTGTTAAATTCTATATCTAACAATACTAATAACCAATTGATGATTTTTGGCTCCTGACCCAGAATTTTTTATTCTTCCCTATCCCCTGGTCCAAAATCTCATCTGCTGTCCTGTTTCTCATTATTACAAATCCTTTTCCTGCCTACATGAAGAATTGGACAATTTACTTCCCATTTGAAATCTTGCAGACTTGGTTAGGGAAATTCAGTTAGGCAGTGTGAATCCTGAGCCCACACACTGCAGCTAAGATTTCATCCCCTGCGATTTGTCAGGTGAGATTCCAGGAGCCTAAACAGAGGCAGCTAATTCCATCAGAGACATCCAAGTATCTGAGACATCTGCACCAGACTGATATATGATGTAAAACCTTGAGGGAAGTTTTGCTGTCCTAGACTAGCAGCTCGAAGTCGCAAAATTTCTTGGAGCTACTAAGGTGATAATGTACAACGTGCTCTACCTATGCATGCATGCTCACAAGGTGAGAACCAAACATTATTCTAATTTTAAAGGCCAAAAGAGGCAAAGTTACATTAAAAAATGTGTTTCTGAATGTCTTTTTTATAATTTGAAGGTAAGAAGCACAACTGTGTGAGATAGATTTGTCTACACTAGTCTAAGGAATTAGAAGCATCAGTATGTTATAATCTCTTTAAAGCAGAACTTTTTTTATTTGAAGTTTTGAAAACTTAAATTAGTCAATCAATATTTATCTAGCTATGCAATTTTTTCACCAACTTAATTATTTTTCAAAAGTCTCCAGTTTCATTTCATCCAGGAGAGTGTTACTTTCTCACACCTTTTACTAAACTGAAGCTTAAATTATTTTTGCTCTCATTTTACTCTAAACACAGGAGTCCAAATGATCTTACTCATTCAAGTGCATAAACACATGTAAAGATCTTTCTAGCATCAGAACACATTTTACAGGTTATGAACTGACAGAGAACTAGGTAAAGGAAAAAATAATTGTGCAGAATAATGATTTGATGATTTATTTCTTTTTACATTAGATACTTAGATTTGTCTAGGAAAATGCAGATTTGTTTTGCTGTTAAATAAACCTTTTCTGATCTTTAGCTACCAGCTTTTGTCTGTTGTGGTCTGGAAATGGCTTAAATTTTGCTCTAAAATAATAAATGTACCATAAGGCAGAATTTAGTTATAAATACAAAATAGTTTCAGCAATTTATAAGGAAGAATGAAATATATCAACTTACATTGTTTACAATATTATAAGAACAAAACTGCAGTGGAAATTCAGTCTTGTTTTGCCAAAAGATTAATTAATCAGCCTTAACTTCAAGAGTCCTTTAGCAGCCTTGGCATCCAACCTTGATGTATTTCAGTTACCTCTTGGACACCCCAAACCCAGTTGTTTTAGACATGAATTAAATAAACAAACACTATTTTGTTAACATGTTTGCTCCACAATGGTAGCAATATGGCCAAGTGAAAACAGAAATTTAGCTGTGCAAAGTGGAGTAACCAACATGACAATACTTCTGACAAAAACATAAGTCAAAGTTATCAGTACTCAGTCTCCTCCAAGAAGATAATTTTTCTACACCCAAATCAATTTAGACTTGAGTCTGCTTCTGTACCATGGTGAATTGACAGTAATTATTCTGAAGTCAGGTGTAAAAATAATATGTAAAAGAGATAATGACTCAAAGTATATGATACATTTAAATCTCTTTACTTAATTATCTTGAGGTCAGATTATGCTTAATTTTCTAGGGTGAGCAGTAATAGAAGGGCAAGAGATAAGTCTACTTTTTCAGGCTTAACTTCTCTTAATACTACCCATTGGAGCAGTTAGAAATCTCAGCCTATATGGTGATGCACAGCTGCATGGCATTACACTAATCAATCTGCAAATGAGCACAGACCAATTATTTAGTTCCTCGTTCTTGACCTAGGGTCAAAACAATTAAAACCATCTAAGGAGATCTAGTAAATTTATGCAAAATGAATGCCACAGAAAGGCACATCTCATGCTCTGTTATCTCCCTACTTGCTGCTGTGATCACACCCTATGTGCATAGGAATTGATTTCTCAATTTGAGTACAAATTAAGCTTATTTGTTTTGGATATTTTTTGTTTTGTTGGTTGGTTTGGCTTTGGAGATTTTAAGGGTTGTGCTGGGTCTGTTTTCTTTTTTGGTTGGTTGGTTGGTTGGGTGTTTTTTTTCATGATGAGGGTTTAATTAAATAAGTCATTTATCTCTAACCTAATAGGAATCTCTAATATGCATTTTCCATGGGTTTTTCTCACTTTAACTATATATCTGACTTGTATCATAAACTTCATAGTACTAAATTTGCTGAAAGCATTTTGTATCACCTGCAAATTAGATGTGTTTTAAATCTCAGCAAATGCTGTGCATTAGAAATGTTTTCAAGTTTTAGTAAAAGTCAGCAAAAATATCTGCTGTCTTGTTCTGTTACTGTGGTAACAAATTCTTAGTATTATAATCAAACTAGTGAAATAAAGAATTTTCAAAGAGGAAAAACAGCTTTTACTCCAGAAGCATCAAGTTTCAAAGTGTCAAAGCCTTTATTGGCAATTTCTTTTATTTTTTCTGAATGTATATAATCTGGCATTTTTTAATACTGTAATCTAATAAAGATTTTCTATTTGAAAAATGTATAGAAACTGCTTCCTTATTTTGTGACTGACCAATAACTCCCCCAAAATGCAGGTCAATAGAGATAGGAAAATATGATTGTTGTGATTTAGGAATACACATACCTAAGTAATGGAATCACAGAATCAGAATTCACAAATTCGGAAAAAAGCTTTGAGACCACTGAGTCCAACCTACGACCTAACACCACTTTATCAACTAAACCATGGCACTGAGAGCCATGTCCAATCTTTTTTTAAACACATCTAGGACAGTGACTCCACAATCTACCAGGCCAGCCCATTCCAATGGCCAATCACTATTTCTGTGAAGAATTTTTCTCCTGATGTTCAGCCTAAACTACTCCTGGCATAGCTTAAGACTGTGTCCTCTGTCCTGTCACTGGTTGCCTAGGAAGTCCATGGGGCCTCCATGGGATGTTCCCACAAGTGCTGAAAAAGCTGACAGATGTCATTGCCAAGCCATTTTTGGTAATCATTGATCAATCCTGGCAACAGGTGGAAGTGTTCAAAGACTGGAGGAAAGCAACTCATATTTTAAAGGAGGGAAAGAACAAGGCCCCAGGAAATCACCTGTCAATCAGTCTCACCTGGTGATGGAGAGAGTAGTGACTGCTCAGCCTAGAGAAGAAAAGACTCAAAGGGGACTTAACTAATGTACATGAATTAATGAAAGGAAGTTGCAGAGAGGACAGAACAAATTCTTTTCACTCATGTCCAGTAAAAGGACAAGAGACAATGGACACAAACTGAAACACAAGAGCTTTGTTGTGAACACTGGGAAACACTTTTGTAAGGGTGACTAAGCACTGGAACAGGTTGCCCAGAGAAGTTATGACTTCCTCATCCTTAGAGATATTCAAAAGCTACCTGGGTATGGTCCTGGATACCTGCCTCTAGGTGTATGTACTCAATTACGGGCTCAGACCAGATGACCGTTAGAGAACACTTCCAATTTCAAACATTCTATGAATCACATTGGGGTTGAGATTGAATTGCATATTGTAATTAGTGTATTTTATAAAGTGCAACTTAAATTTATATTGTATTCTTTGCCTATTTGGTATCACTGCTACATCAAAGATCTCATGTAACACAAAATATCTTAAGTGAATTTCATATTAAATTTTATACCCTTCCTGTATGGAATATCTAAAATATCCCCATTGAAGAGTATTAGAATCTGATATTTTTTCATAAAGATCACTTTGTACTCACAGAGACCATTAATTTTACTGTAAATATGAGGTACACAAAAAGTTAATTCCATATGGAAGAATTAAATATTCACAGACTGTGAAACAAAAAATTTGTTCATGATGGATTTTTTCATCCTGTGCTGGGTCTGATATTTACTTTAATCATCAAGATTATATTTCCTCTATTGTACTTCAATACTAAGAGAGGGTCTTTGAAGAAGAAACTCTAGAATTTTTGCTCTTTTGATCACATTTGATTTTTTTAAATGATAGGCAGCTTGACTGGTCTATGTTTTTATTTCCTATCTAAACTCTCAAAAATACTGAAATAACTGTAGACTTATAATAACTAATTTCAATTTCTGAATGGGTAATAATTTCAGAAATCAACTCCCTTTTGTCTCCAACTTTATGTCTTTGCTAGAAGCTTAGTGTCACCCACAATTCTTATTGGGATGGATTTAACTGTGGGGAAAACTGATGGTGGCGTGACCCTTTATTTTCTTTAATTTACCTCAAATTTTCCAACATTAGCTTTAAAATATATGTGCCATATATATTTTAAAGGGAAATTGAACTTTTGTCAAAATCTATCCTACTGTTTAGCTTTACAGCAACCACAGGGAGGATCATCCACTAGGAGTAAGATAGGCTCCTTGGATGTCCAACCCATAAAAGATTTTAGCTTTTCCTTTTGACGCAGCATAATACCTCTCTTTTTTTCATCTTTTTTTTTTTTCCCCAGAGCAATAACAGCACATTTTTAATTTCTTTTTCCCATGCAATAATATGGCATTTAATATATCCAGTTAATTTACATTGATGAATACCTAGTTAAGGTAAATCTATTTTTCAAAGGAATGTATGGGCATAAACATTGAAAACAATTTTATTAAGTCAGTGACCTTTATAAAATGAATTCCTTTTGAAAAACTGGATACCACCTAAAGGCAGAAAGAAGGGAAATAGAATTTATATGTGTATTGGTTTTCAAGATTGATATCCAGGAAGAAAACTAGAGGGACGGCTGACATCAAAAGCATAAGAAAATATCTACAACAGTTATTCTAGCTCTCAAAACTGCAAAATATACATTTATACTTGATTTTAATTTGAAATAATAGCAAGGTCACAGTGTCTGGTTGATTTTAATTTAATACCTAGCAATACTGGAGTTTAACACTGTAATTTTACCTAAAAAGTTTTGCATTTATGCAAGCATGAAACTAATGCACTTTAAAAACTCTTTATTTCAACATAAGGGAAAATATATATTAGTGTAAACCACAGAAAGCCGCAAGCATGTTAACTATTTTCTCCTTTTACTCCATAATCAAATAGTTTAATTGCCCAATGAATCTGCAGATACTAAGCAGGCTTCTAGCAGTTGTCCTCCAGATTATTGTCAGAGCCTCCAGGGAAAATAATCATTGCAGTAATGACAACTTTTAAGGAAAACAGTGTTTCTATTAAATCAAAACATCAGCATTTGGGTAGACTAGAATCTCATTTATTTACATCAATTAAATATGCACCTTAGGACATGCTGGGTCACAGTTGAGTAATGTATTGCATTTTCTAGTGTTTTTAGAAAGAATGAATAATGTCAATGGAAAGGCTTGGATTCATTAAAGAAAAACAAATTTTGGAGCTGTGCAGGTCTTTATTTAGAAGGAGTTTGTGATATGAGCTGACAGTTGCTTTGTTTAGACAAGTGTCATAACTTTAGTTCACTGACCAAATTTGCTGAAATCAAATAGGACAATATTTCTGCACACACACTAGGTAAATGATAGCATCAATGGGATAACAGTTTCAGACTGATTTGGAGAGAAATTCTAAAGTAAATAATCTTTTGGAGAGAAATTCTAAAGTAAATAATCTTCTTTGAAAAGGAATGGCATCATTTGACTTAACCTAAACTTCTGTCAAAGATGAGCTGCAAACAGGAGGACTGAAATTTAGTCACCAAATCTCTGTGTTTCCTCTTAAATTAGAGTTTTATTATCTAGCCCTTTCTTGTGCTTCAAATCATATTTATTCTGGTACTGGGTTTGCACGGCCAGATTTTGGTAGCCAGGTGCTACAGAGCTGGTTTTTGTGAGAAGCTGTCCAAAACTTCCTCCGTGTCCAGCAGAGCCATGTCCAGTGTTAGTCAGCTCCATGACAGACATGCTGCTGGCCAAGGCTGGGTCAGTCAAAAATTGTTGTAATTACTCTGTGATGACACATATTTAAGGAAAAAAAAAAAAAAAAAAAGCTATTTTGAAGACCTATTTCTGGCCAGAGAAGGGAGGGGTGAGAATGTGAGATGAACAGCTCTGCAGACACCAAGGTCAGTGGAGAAGGAGAGGGACGAGGTACTCCAGGTGCCCAAGCTGAGATTCCTTGACAGTACATGGTGAAGACCATGGTGAAGGCCATGGTGAAGAAGTTTGCTCCCCTGCAGCCCTTAGGCAACCCTCTGTGTGACCACTCAGGAGAAGCCTGTTCTTGAAGGAGTGCTCTGCATGGAAGAGTGTCCCACATTGGAGCAGGGGAAGGACTCCTCTCCCTGAGCAATGGCAGAAACATGTAATGTGCAGCTTTTGTTTTTCTCTTCCCCAGTCTCGGGCAGCTGGGGCATCCAGCTAGTGGCACTGCCTTTTGGTGAGACTGAGGCTGCCGCGTGTGCAGAGCTCTAGAGCTGAGCCTCCACGTGGGTTTGCCGCCTTCGTAGCCGCACGCTGAGAGGAGACGAAGGGAGAGAGAAGGCACACCTTGCCCCGCGTGGCTGAGAACTGTTTATTTTCTGTGTGGCTGCAGCGGTGGTTGGAGCAGCGTTCCCATGTCGTGCGCATGGACAAAATGGTGATTTGAACAAAGGAAGCATTAGGTTAAATAGGAGGCGGGCAGACAGGGGCAGAAGCCCCTCTCGCCCAATGGGGACAGATGAGAGGGGAGTGACATGGACCATGGCAACCTACGGGAACATTACAGAGGTGGGTACAGTGTTCTGGGACAAATGGGAATGCAGAGGTGGGGTGATTGACACAGAACTTTCTGTGAGGAAGAGGGGAGTGGTTAAAAGATTGACAGGTAAAACTCCTGTAGCAGACAGCTTGGGGCAAATATTTTTTGAGGGGAAAATAGGGGTACAGAGAACCGACTGACTAACATTTATTAAAATCCCTAACTGAACCAAGCCGACATGCAGCAGTAGTGAACTGACCATAACCCCTATTCTCCATCTCCCTGCACCACTCAGGGCTAGGAGGTAGAGCTAGGAAGTTGGAAGGGGTGGGGGTAAGGTGTTTTTGAAGACTTATTTTACTTCTTATTATCCTGCTATGATTTTTTTAGTAATAAATTCAATTAATATCTGTAATTTGAGTCTGTTTTGCCTGTGGCGGCATTTGGTGAATGATCTCTCTCTGTCCTTACTTCAACTCATGAACCCTTCATAATATATTCTCTTCTCTGTCCAGCTGTGGAGTGGAATGCTAGAGAGGCTTTGCTGGGTGTCTGGCATCCAGCCACAGTCAATCCTGTAGTTCTCAAAATCATATTACTGATTTCTTAGGCATTCAATGACCTATGCTGTGATACCTAATGCAATCTTTCTTCTTCCTTTTTCTATATACAGTGTTTATTGCTATTCATTGGAGTCCAAACCTGATTCCCAGTGTATAATTTTTCCTTGTTACAAATCAGTGTCTTCCTGAAACAGATTATAATTAAAGCATTATGGAAAGGGTAGAGATTGAGAAAGGGATTTTAGGAGTAGGAACAGAATGAAATTAAATGAAATGACAAGCTATCTCAATATAAGATTTGTTTGGGAATTTTTAGGAAAAAAATGGTATAGATTTAGAGGACAGAATTAAGCCTGGTGTCTTTCCCTGGTAAGAAAGTATCCTGCGAAAGTTAGTTGTGATTCTTGCTTCCCCAATGCTTCAAATAATTCAAAATTGTCCAATGTTCTCAAGGGAAGTTTTCCACCAGTAATTGTTTTTTTTTCCTATGCCAGCACTGTCTGCTATTTAACACAGTAATTTTCCTTCCTGCTTCTTTATGTAGAGGATATATTTGTAGAGAGTAGCTGTACTCTGTCGCAGGCACCACTTGGCTTTTCTAGCAAACCCACCCTATCTCATGACTCATTTATTCTGTGTGTTACTGTATGTATCAGAGAACAAAGATTTGCATCAAAAGGCTTACTTTGGAATACGTGCTATGACTTTTTGTGCTATGCCAGATTAGGAAGCAGGACTGATCAACTCTGGCAGTCTGCCAAGCTCCCAGGATGCCTAGATTACCCATGAAGGTCTATAATGCTGGTCTGAGCCACAAAACACTAGAACTTCATTCCTGTTCTATCTTGAATAATATTATACTTTAACTTAAGGCTTTTTATTTCTTATTTTTTATAATTCCCCTATTACGGGAAGTACTTTATCTACAGACTTTGAATCAACACACCTGGTTCATAACTGTTCAGCAATTAACAGTCAATGCCGATTTTTTTTCCTCTTAGCTGATCAGGCTGCAATTTCTAGCAGGCATAATTGCTAAAAGTCATTTATGTCACCTAAATCTTGGTTTATTTTAAAATTTGAAAACAGATCATAAATACATCACAATATTCATGCCACATTCCCCTGGTCAACATCCTGTATTCATAATGTATTATTAAACATGATTTTATTTACATTGCAGAAAAAAAAAAAAACCCAGAAACAAATAATAGTTATTCTCTATAATTTTCCACTGCTTTCTGTTTAGTTTAAGATGCACATTGTTGTTTCTTTTCTTTTAATTCTTATTAGCTCTGTTTACAAAATCATAAAGTTATGTTTCCCAGGCAGCAAGGTCTCAATAATCTTTTAGCATAAAAAGTTGTCATTTTTTTCAAGAAAGTCTTACTGTTTCTTCCCTTGAATAGGAAGACCTCAGCCAAATATGTTGGCTCTTCCTCCACAAGACTGGAAAAAAGAAGTAAAACAAAAAATAAAGGCACTAAGATTGAGGATGCCTTCATCCATATTTTTAGTTTCTTCCTCTGCTTTCTTATGCTGCTTTCAAATCATTCATATCAAAGATAGAAACCAAAATAATCTTTTCTTCTGCTAGTTCAAAAATATTCTCTTTCTCTGGAGGGCATTCTGCTCCTATCCACAGCAACAAAGCACTACAGTTATGTTGGTTGCTGCCCTCAAAGCATTGTCTATTTGCTGTTTTTTTTTATCTTCCTTGTATACTCAAGCTTTAGTGTTCTCCTTGCATCATCAAGCTGGCCACCACTGCTTCTTTTTCCAATACTACAGATTGCTTTACTGCTCTTTGAGTGCTTTTCCCTTAATGGCTGTGTAGGCATACTCTTTCCTCAAACCTTTGTATATGAACATCCTAAAAGCCCTACATATGTACTTTCATCTCTAGCAACTGAATGGCAGATAATTAAACTTTAATTAAAAAGAAATCGAGCCATCAAAGTGTTTATGTATCTTGCATAATGCTAGAAGGGAACCACTGGAATGGTAAATTCTTGGAACAGGCTTAAAGAGGATTTGCCTACGTTTGTTTGCTTTTACTCTAATCTGATTCAAGAGAGATCAAAAAACTACAGTGTCTCATATGCTAGACCAAACATTCCTCTGAAATATCCTCCTAGAAGTTATCATAAGATAAAGAAAACAAATGTACTTTCCTGTCTCTTCCAAAAGAGACCACCTGAAAGAAGCACCTGTTAGGTCATTCTGGTCAGTAAACGAGATGTGCTTTAAAAAAAAAAATTCCTTTGAAAAAGAAAAACAAAAAAAAAGATGCAATGAACAGCAGTGTCAGCTCAGTGATCCCATATGCTTCCTCTTGTCTGTGTGAGTTGAAGATCCTGGTTGGACCACATTTTGTGCTCCACTGCACTCATCTGAGTCAATCTTACCCCAAAAAGGTAAGCTAGTGAGTTGTGACTTAATAAGCACATAAAGAGCACTTCTGGCATCATGGAACACTGATGTAAAGTTAAAGGTTCTAACATCTCAAGTTTTGAACCATATTTTACAGTTTTTATCTCTGATAATCTCTTCTAATTTTTCTTGTTATTAAATTAACAAAAAAAAATCTTTTCCATAATTATTTTCTTTAATGAACCTTAGTCCTCTACAGCCAGACTATATTTATACAGGCCCTTATTTCCTTCCTACATGGTGTCTGTCTGAGACTCTTGCCAAGATTCTGCCTACAAAGATTCTTCCACATTCTGTCTCTAAATCAAGCAAGTCTTAACCTGGCAGAAAAAGCATAAAGTATAGCTCTTGAGCTTGAACTGAGCCTTAAAATCAAATTTGTCTGTACCAACCCAGAAACAGCTGTGCAAGAAACTGGTTTAAACAAGCCTATTGCTGTAACTGCTTTATCCTACATTACATCCTCCATCTGCAGTATAAATCCACTCTCCCTACACATTGCGTTGTAAAATCTTTGTCCCTAAAACTGTATAAGCAAGGAAATATGTCCAAGTCTTTATTATCTAGACAGAAGCATCATACCTGTAAAATCTTTCTTCAATGGATCATATGAGAATACTGAAGAACAATTTAGACCATTAAAACATTAAGGAAGGTACAAATGTCTTCTAGCAAGTTCTACTTGAAAACACCATATTTGTTGTGAAAATCTTTAAGGTGTGTGATTATTTGCAAATAGTTAGGACAAAAAGGAATGTCTTTATTCTTCCATGAAAATTCAAGATGAAACAAAAATGAAATTATAAAATTTACTCAGTTTGATGCCTAAAGATTTTTAGCTTTTTTTTTTTTTCATATACTTGCAGCTTTGTAGACTGGTAATACATAGTTATAACTTGTAGTACTTTTCCTGCCTTTTCTCATATTTTAACAAATGCTTACTAATCAGTTCTTGAAACTGTTTAGTCTTTCCTTTAGTCTAGCAAGGACACTTTGTTTTGGAGTATACATTGTAAACACAATAAAGTATACAGCTATTTTATCAGGGAGGCGGGCGGGGGTGGAGAATCGAGGGGAGGACTCCAATGGGGCAGAAATCAGGGGAAAATTACCTAACCAACTGCTCTTCTAATTGGACAATATTTGATACATATACTAATTAACTAACTTTTTAAAAAGTATAGAAATACAGTATATTACGTGTGCATATCACTATATTGTGCACCTTGAAGGCTTTCAATTATATTATGATTTTAACACTGTTTGGAAAGATTTTGTATTTTATTCTAGGCTACAAGCTAACCAAGTTTGCCAAATCACTTTTTAAAAGTGACCAGTTTTAAAAATTTTTCTTCCCTTCCAAATCTATAAAAATATATTATTTTCATTTTTTATTGAATTGGAAATAAAAAAAAAATCTTAAAAATATTTGTACCTTCTTTTATTTATGCTTTTAGATATCCTGAAAACAAATCATAAGAGTTAATTAAAAGAAATCACTGCCTCAACACTTCAGAATAATCTAATAGCTCTACAAATTAGACATTTAGCTCTTCTTAGGCCAAATTCATATATTCTAAAATCTTTTTACCATAAAAAAAAAAGAAAAAAACCCCACCCAACCCAATAAAAAACCCTACCAATTAATTTTTAAAATTCCTGAGATCTTCCACAGATGAAAGCTAGAATTCCAGAATGTAGCAAATCACTATTGTTGCATTCCATATTTGATATATCATGGCTTAAATGGCTTGATTTAATAAATGGCAGCTACTACTGCTGACAATTTGAAAAATATTTCTCAGATGTTTCTAAAGTCAATTCCATTAAAATGTTTTTCTTTTTTTTTAAACCTCATCATTCAGTGTGCCAATTCAGAAAAACCTTGTAAGTAAAAACAAATAAATAAGCAAGATGAATGAATTAATCCTAGGCTGCAACAAAAGGAGCAGGGATAGGTCAAGGGAGGGGATTCTGCCCTTCAGCTCTCTTCTTGTGAGACCCCACCTAGGGCACTGCATTCAGCAAAAAATCCTCATCACAAAAAGGACATTGACCTGTTGGAGACTGTCTGGAGGAGGGCTACAGTAATAATGATAATAATTATAATTACCTCTCCCATGAATGCAGGTTGAGACAGCTGGGGTTATTCAAACTGGAGAAGTTTCAGGGAGATATTATAGCAGCCTTCCAGTATTTGGAATGGTTCTATAGGAAAGTAGAATTATTCCCCATTATCTATAGTTGTGATTGAAGGTTTTGAAGATTCATTACAGAGATTCCTTCTAGTACCTAAAGGGAGTCTTCAAGAAAGATGAAGACAAACTTTTTATCAGGACCTGTTGCAACAGAACAGGAAGTAATAACTTTAAACTAAAAGAGAGTCAATTTAGATTAGATGTAAAGAAGAAGGGTTTTTTGCAATGAGGGTGGTGAAACACTGGAACAGGTTGCCCAGAGAAGTGGTAGATTCGCCGTCCTTGGAAACTTTCAAGGTCAGATTGGGTGAGGCTCTGCACAACCTGATCTAGTGGAAGATGTCCCTGCTTATTGCATGGAGGTTGGACTAGATGGCCTTTAAAGTAGGTTCCTTTCTACCCAAAACTTTCTATGATTCTATGAGCTCATTAGAAAGATGTGTATATGTCTGCATACTATAATTAAAACTTAGGATAATATGTGATCAGGTATTTTTCACCAAAATATATTCAAATAATGACCTGGATTGTATAGGAATTTGTAACAATTTTTATAGGATTTATTTTATGGCATCTCAAGCACTTGCTTTCAGTTTTAGGAAAGAAATACTAATTAGTTTTATATATTTGTGTGTGTTTTACACAAAGCTGTATTTGCAGTTTCCTATTCTAGCCTCAACTGTTTGACAGTTGAGGTCTTTAGAGTGTAATACTAATTTTTAGTTCACTTTTCAAATTTTAATTTTTATCAGCAAGAGAGCTGATAGTAGGTCTTCAGTATAAACAATCCTATTATAAATCACAGATGAATTTTCATCATATTGTGGGCAATAATGGTCACTGTTAAGTAATAACTTTATAATATTCAGAAAACAATACAGATGGCGCATGTTATATCTCTATTTAGAAGCCTAAATATTTTATTTCATTAACCATTACAAGGTACTCCAGATTTTCAGCTTCCATTTCATTCCCTTCAAATTTCCTTGGCATGCTTTGTATTTTCTTTCCTGCAGGACACAGAGACCTACCGCATCTAAAAATTAGTTAATACATTCACAGCACATCAACAGCTGTGCTTCCACATTGTGGTCCATCCTATGGGACAACCCCAAGACCATCCCTAACGTATACATATTATTAGGGAGTTTTTCTAGCCAGAAGGAAAGATGAGCTCAGCTGTTACAATGCCCACAGCACTGTGGATTGGGGTTTCTTTTTGGTTTTTTGTTTGGTTGTTCGGTTGGGGTTTTTTGGGTTTGTTTGTTTTAAATTTTTTTTTGATTAATTGGGTATTGCTGGTTTTACTTTGTTTGAGGTATTTTTTCTGTTTCAATTTTAACCTTACTAGCTTTCCTGATCTAAATCAGTACACTTTAAATAGCTTAGCTCACGAGTTACTCATAATTAAACAGAGCTTTACACATCACTGCAATATAGTGAACTCAGAATGGGAGGCTACTTTGCACCCTATTTCATTCTGCCTTACATATTGAAAGCTATGTCATGAAGAATCAATTTTGAGCTTAAGACTGTCTTCCAGAATAGACACTGGTATTACGCTGTGTATTTGGCATTTACAGAAACAAGGAATATTAAAAAGCATTCCTTGTGCTTCAAAAATATTCACTGAACTCTAACAATACTTCCAGCCAGAAAACTCACATTCCCAGGGATACTGGGATTGGAAAATGTACCCAATGCATCATTTTTGGACACCAACACCTTTCAAATCTAGAACACCCATGGAGACTGGGAACTTAACAGCAACACCAAGATCCCATGAGGGTTAGAGTTAAGGTTCAGCTAACCACAGAGCCTACAGCTGCAGGAGCACTGGCACTAGAAAAGTCATGCCATGAGAATCACAACAAGGGCACCAACAATGCTGCATCCATGTTTTTCCATTCTAGGCCACTTGTTGTAATGGGGACCTCACCCGCATTGTCATAATTCCACTGTGGTTAGGATTAGTTAGGGTTCAGAGGGTCATTGAACCTACACCTCCAGCAACAGTAAGGCTGGAATGCATGCAGAAGAGCAGTGAAAGGACTCTAACTTTGCTGCATCCACACCTTTCTAATCTGGAACACCTCTGGTGTAACAGAACAGAACCCAGACTTATTTATGGTTAGGGTTTTTGACAGCCAGAAATTCCACAATCCCAGGGAAACTGGGGCTGGAAAATGTATACCCAGTGTGTCATTTCATGGCACCAACATTGCTGCCTTCACATCTTTCAAATCAAGGGTACCCATGGTATCCTAGACACGCCAAGAGGAACACAGCAGGACATCTACATGGCTGCCTCAACAGTTATCTGATCTGGGCTACCCAAGGTGATAGGGACCTCAGGTGTAGCGCTGTTTTTATTCTGTTTAGGGTTAGGGTTCAGACAACCAGAGAGCCTGCCGCTTTTTCTACTCCAAGCCCATCCAGCCACCTCAAACTTTTGTCCTTGGCTTCTGTATCTCACTATGGCATTCCAGTGTAATTCCACCTATTTCACACTGCTAAATATTTACATATATGAGAAGGGACTCCCTTCTTATGTATGTAAATACCTGGGAAACTCATAATTACATTCATATAGTTCTTGTCCACTCAGTTTTGACATCCCACCATAGCCCTCTTGTCAGCATAAGTGAGCAAATTAAACTATAGCTGATTCCTAAGTATCATACTCCCAATTGACTTAATGAATATCAGTACATTCATCCATTCACCTAATCTATCAAATTAAATAATTAGACATGATGAATTTAAAGTAGCCCGATCAATGAAGTCAAAAAGAAAGGACACTTTTTAACGTCTTTCTTAAATTGGTGAGAGCAGAAAATCTCTGTTGTGAAATGTGGCTGCTGTTTGTTTACCAATTCAGATGCCTGTTTTTGGGTCAAAAAACCACCAGAATGCATGCAAAAAAAATTATTTGCCTATTGGCCAAAGTCACCTTGAAATTAAACTTGAATAGGGTTAATAAAATGCTTTTATCACAGATCTAAAAGGCAAATACTATTACCAGTGCCTCACTGCCTAATTTACTTGGGAGGTAAAAAGTTTCATGCTGCTGAAACTTCTTATGCTGTCTTGACTGGCAAGTATATGTGTACATATGTAAATTGGATCAAAACACAGGGAAAGGCTAACTGGAGAATCCCATTCATCCCACTGCAATTGTAAGTGAAATAAGGGTTGAGATTTAATCTAAATGCGTTGATGGAATATTGAACTCATATGCTACCACATATCACAGCCAAAGAAAGCAGAGCATCTCTGGGGTAATCTACCCAAGATTTGAGCCTCAGTAATTTTGTACATACAAAATGTGTTTTTATGTATTACAAAATTTGTTTTGTTGTACGTACATGTGTTTTGACTTACAGGGACAGTCCTTTCCTAATTCTATTTTCCTGTGTGTTAATTCTAAGGCCTACCTTAAGCCTCACTTCAAAGTCTTAGGAGTCACTAAAATTGTGGAAAGAGTGAACAAAGAAAATCATCTCAAGATCAGTCCATCCATCCTCCATGCCGATCAGTGGACGTATAAGAGTGAGAGGAAAGTGGCCTGAAAAGAGGTCCCATGTGGTTTATCTCCCAGTCTTTTTGAGAAGTATATGAATTCTTCAATTTGAAACTGGAGAGGGATTAATTTAATGGAACTAGTCTTGCATAGCACCTGTTCTGATATGTCTCTCATGTTACCAATTTATTTACCATGTTGTCATTGATGGTCCTGACACCAGACTCCTCTATAGCCATGTGATTCAACAGAATCAGTAAAAACCTGGAACTGTAATTATCGGATTGGTGCCTCTTATGAAATAACTAAACAATGCAAAATTGAGCAATTGACTGTCTTCAAAATTTAAAGATCTAATTGAATGAAAATGTTCTGTTCTTATAATATTTATATGGTCCTCTTTAACTTATCTCTGCAGCTCCGTGGTGATCTGTTTGGTTATTATACTCACATATTGAAGCGTATAAATGTTTACCATTTCAGATTTCTAAGGCAAAACTGACTAACACTTGTCATTAAGCTAATCCGAACTTTAAACCATCCCTAGCCAATTTAATAGTAAGTACCAAAACTTCACATTGAATGTAAACATTAATCAATTTTATGGTAATAAAGTCTTACCAGTAAATTGGCACTTAGGGTTTTTATTTAATTTCCTCTGTCTGTGATTATATTGTGTCTATTCAGACTATGGAGATATCAAGTAAACCTCTGAATTCCTAATCATATGAATAAAAGTCTCTGCATTAGTATAAGGTATCAGCATTCAAAGCCAACCAAAAAATGTCTCATTCTGCTGTCTAAGGATCTTGAAACTCCACTTCCTCTGTAATGCAATTACAGAAAATCACACATACTCAGAAGAAAGCAAATACTAAGAACCAGACTCCAAAAGGCCCTTAAGTATCTGACTTCAAGCAAATTAAGCAGATATTAGATATTTGCATACATTTGTGGATCCATGACTAAACTGCTTTCAGTTTTATTCTGCCAATGAAATGAGCAGTTACAGCGAGTTCTGAACCCTGTACCATAATCACAGCTATTGTCACAAGAAAAATTTCTGCCTGAAATTAGGTCCTGAATTTTACCAATGGGATCAGTCTTGAAGAGAGAGAAAAAAGAGCAAGATCAGAAAGCAACTATTGAACCATCTTATGAAATTGGCAGGAGGGTGTGAAGGGAGAGGGACAGGATGAAAGTGCCACCACTTTGTTACTCTCAGCACCCACAGAAAACCTGGTGTACTTGGCTACAGCCAATATGCCTTGGCACACCCTGGTTTGCTACCTCCTTTCCTACTCAGAAACCTGCCAGGCACTGCAGGAGAGCTGCTGAGGGAAAAACAGAAAGAGGCAGTGGTTTTGCAGGATGGCTGAAAAGATACAACTGCTTCTACAAAATGCCAAGGCTTTCCTGGGGAAGGAGGATATGCTGCTGCTTGTATAGCTAGGCTGCCACTGCTGGAAATAAAGGAGTGTTCTCATTGAAAGGCATGTTCTACCCTTGCAAGGGACCCTGTCCCTCAACCCAGCCACTCCATCCCCGCAGAAGTATTACAGACCGCCACAGGAAGGATAAATGGAAATGATGTTGCCATCCAGGCATATATTTGTGATGAACTAAGAATGAACTTTCAGTTAGAAAGAGACAGAAAACTATTGAAGACAAAAGGTAGCAAACTAAATTTCTATTCGTATAATACAGCACAGACTTGAAAGTTCTGACTGTGCTAGTCAAACATTTTATGCACAGTGGTCAACTGGAAATAAGACAATATCATGCTGCTGCACTTCCATTTAGAGCTCCCAGCTTTAAAGTTATTTTATATCTGTGATCCCACCTGCTTACCTACATTGGCAATTTGGTGCATTTTTTCACTAAAATAATCTGCCTTGATAAATGAAATAAGATGTTAAATTTGAGCTTGGCAGCTAGGGGTTCTAAAGACATCAACTATCACATATTCTTTTTGTTCCATGTTGACCTGGTGAATTACCTTAAAATCTAATTTTTTCAAACACTTAAACCACAAGGAAAAAAAATCTATCCTCATCATCAATAAAGGGAGCTAATGGTGACAAATTAGTCAATGTGGCAAGTACAAGACTCTTTTGGAGAATCATTCTATTTTATGCCTCTTTCTAGCACAAAGCTATTATGTTCCAATCTACAACTCCATTGAAGGCTATTATAAAACACCCCCATGCAGCTAATCATAATGTAACAACTTCAGTGCCTTAGATATCCTGTTTCTAAAGATTCTGTTGTTGGATTGCTCTCTGCATGAACTTTGAAAACATGAGTAACAGTTATCAACATTTCATATTATTAACCTTGAGGGTGTCCCATGAAACGAAAAAAACCCCAGACACCTACATTTAGCTGGACTTTTGGAAGTGCGGCTTATGAGTGTTCTTCCATTCATTAAAAGAAACAAGTAAATAAAAATAATCCCTCCCAACTTTCTGAACTCTGTGTTCCATGCTATTTAGTGTGGAAATGTGCTAGCTCTGTAATTCACCATTGCTACTTATTTACAGTGATGTCATGAGAATTCATGAGATCATGCATTGTCATTTTCAGGATTTTTCCCTCAAACAGACTTGTTTCACAGAACTTTGATGTTTTAGCCTCAGGCCATATGTAGTATGTCATTGACAATAAAAAATTATCTGTTCGTTTTGACTGGTAAGGCAGTATTGCCATGGTACTATGGAGGAAAAAAGTTAATGTTATTGTTGAGAAATAAAAATTTAGGAAGTGTAACTGTAGCAGCTTTAATATGTTACATAATCATTTCACAACCACTATAAACCTGAGCAGATATGGTTTCAAACATTTCTAAAGTAATTTACAGTTATTCACATTAATAATAGATTACAATAATTTAACTTTTCATAATAAAACTCCTCCTCATTGGAATCTATTATGCCAGACAATTACAAACAATGTTATTCCTCTTTATAAAGACTTAAAAATATTTACTTTTGCTTTTATTTAAAATCACATATGTATCTCAAAGCAAATTAACATTTATAACATGACATATCAGTTGTTTGTCAACCATACAGTAATGTTGGATTTATTCATACAAAAGTTGACTTTTGTTTTTGTCAACACTTACTTTAGGACATGCCTTCTCCAGGAATTCTACTACATAGTATTATTTTTTAATGAACCTGAGCATTTGTTATTGTGATCTTGTCCATCTCCAAGCCTCATTAATGTTTCTATCTAGAAATATGAGGAACATTCAAGGTTGTATTAAATAATTATATAAATTGTTCACAAAGTCTATCATCCACATTGCTGTTATGCAAATATCAGGGAGAATATTTCTTAAAGCTTGTCAAAAGTACAGTAAAATATTCAACCACATACAGAGGACTTACAGTATAAAAACTTGAAGAAAAACTAATTGTTTTGAATGTTGTGAACATCTGCAGACAGAGAATTAGATGGACTATTATTTGTTATTTATTTAATTATCTGAGATCTTAGCTTCAGCTGATTTAAAACACATTTAAAAATCAGATCTGAATCCTCTTTATAAATGTTTTCAGGGAGAGAGATTTTTTACCCCAGTGAGAGCCGTCATGGATATGGATACGCTAATGCTATTCAAATGAAACTCCTGAGAATACACACAATGGCCTCCTGCTAATAAGTGTAGCACAATTGCATTTGTTTTGAAGTTCTTTTGTGTTAATTATTATAACATTATGAAACTTAGCCCAGGGAATGATTATTCAGGCATTTTTATCACTGACAGCTGAAAGCTAACATGGATTATTTTATACCGCCCAACTGTATTTCAACAAATTAAGATACAACTGTGTCCACATTTTGAATATCTTTATAAAATAGTTGTATTTTTCATTACCTTTTTTGTTAAATGTTGCCCAGCCACAAATATTACCATAGTCTTAAGGAAGCTCCAACATAAATAAGACAATGAAGGTGCAAAAATTTTGATCAAACTTTCACTGTATGCACTGGGTATAGAAAAGCAATTAACTTTTATATCATTATCCATGTGTAAAAACATGCATTAATTAGCACTCAACATTTTCATATCCTCAAATGACAAAAAATACTTAAAAGCAAATATTACAGATTTGATCCTGTAAATATTTATGTGCTTAACTAAGGAGAATGGAGTTAAAAGTTATTATAAGGTATATTGCTCAGATCATCACAGTTCTTATTCTGAAGAAGTGGAATTTAGTTTTCTACAGATCTATCGTGACTTTTTTTAAAGCATGGTTTTCACTAAACTTTTTCACACTGGAGAAGAAGCTGTATTTTCTATACTGAAACAGAAGCACAGATTTCATTGTAGATCAAATATCTACAAATTTACACAGCTCTTCATCTTTGAATTTTAACATAACCTTGTTTGCATTTGTTAAGGTCACTCAACTTTCATGGTATTATTTTTTATTCTTCTTTTCTTGAAAAGGTTCAAAAAATAGCAAGTCATTATATTTTTCTGCTGGCAGATTGTGATTCATTGAGTGTAATCCAGAATTATATCAACTAGAACAATCTTTTATGAAGAAATCTTAGAGGTGACTGCCATGTTATTTGGCAAAAAAAAAAAATGAAAGAGCTTTGTTGTTTCAGCTCACAGATTGCCATCAAACATTATTTTATGGCTTGCTTCTGACAGATGAGGAGATTACAAAACTATGTTAAACCAAGAAACTTATGAGCCTTGGGACCACTCACCAGTTTCCATGAATATATGCACTAGATTCATAGGTGGTAAAGAAATTGAGTATTCTGCTGGCTTCCCAGGTGACCAGAGACATCTCCACAACTGAAGTTGAGTTGCTCTGACTCACTGGGAACCCAGCATAGGCAAGGTCACTTATGGACTTCTGGATCCTCCGTCTGGTGCAGCTTTGAGGAATGACAATAGAAGACTAAAGAATGGTGAAAGAGAAAGCAGTCCCATGCTTAAGTTTTGTAGCAAGTAGTGTGAACATGCTATAGAAAGGATTAATATCCAGAAGTCCTAGCTGTACCTTAATTTTGTTTCAACATAACCTCTTTGTTCAGACAAACAGGGCATGGCAAGCTAGCTGAGTGATGTAGATTTGAGGGATATTTAAGATCATCTTTCTCAGAGAAACACATCTGTATTCTCTCCTGGAATTCCTCCATGTCTGCATGGATGTCCAAGACTCGTTGAACTCTAATTATTTAGACAATCCTTTCAAAACCCAATAATTTTCTTCTGTTAAGACAATGTTAAAAGTTGCGATATTAATTATGTTGTTGCACCTGAGGCTGGACAGTAACACATCTACCTTATTCTTATAAATAAAATATATTAATGAAACAAACAAAAAAACCCCACCACATCCACAACTTTAAAAAAGTTAACACTTGTTCTTTTTTTTTTTTAATTGTAAAACATAACTATACCGTATTCATTACTGTATTGAGACTAAAACCTTGATTAGTAAGTCTTTTGCACCAAAATTGCATTTCTACCATTATATTATACAGTCTTCAGTTGGGAAAGTTAGCAAAAATATGGACTGGAATAGTGTGATTCGTGCCCTTTAACACAGCTTCACAGCCTGAAGATGCATAAGTGTCTTTTCTGTCTGAAAAAAAATTCTCTAAAGGTTTCTAATTTCCAATGGAAACACTAATAAATAAGTTATCACCACAAAATTATGGACATTATCAATATTGTTACTTATATATAAGTACTAAAATGGTTTCAATGCTTAATGAGAAACAAGATATGAAAAACAAAATTCTAACTCCAAAGCAAGACCTTCTTCTGAATTAATCATTTGTGGCTGTCACACATAACTGTAAAATCTGAACATAGTCATGAGGTACCACCTTCAACACTAGCACAAATTTATGAGACACTATACTCATAACAAGTGCCACAAAAGAAGTGTCAGAAAATTCATGTTTCCAAAATGTCAATCCAAATCATAAAATGTAGAGAGGATGGAAAAGAACATTTATGCGCATCTATGATCAGTAAATAAGACGGATGATAATGCAGAGAAATGCCTTTTCATGAGCTTTAATAATTTTTCCAGTATGTTTTCTTTGTAAGTTATCTTTTGGTTTAGTTTGGTTGTGATGTTAGTTAGAAAATAAAAAGCATAATTCCAAAGGAAATATTTTCAAAATTGTAAATGTGCTTGTATTTGCTAGAAAAATATAATTATTATCTTCTTTTCCCTTCCCTTGCCCTTTGTAACTTTATTTTGTCAGAGAAAGCCTCCCATAAAACTTCATTTAAATTACAATTATTTTTATTCTCATTTCATCTGCAAGTCTCAGTGCAACCTCAAAATGCTTGTGAGATTGACTGTTATATAGCATTTCTTATTATTTGACATTCTCCAAAGAATTTCCATGCGTAAATGGTCATAACAGAAACAGCAGCCTTTTTTATATATATAATTTTTCTTTTTAGGCCACAGAATTATTCAAAATATTATCTTAAACCGTTATATTTATGAAAGCAAATTTTATTTGGAGATTATATATGAAGGATCCATCAGTGAGCTGTTGCTGCTTTGCATCTCTCTGACACAGCGAAGCAGCTGTAAGTTCTCTGTGCTGGTTGGATTTTCAGCTGCTTTTTGCTGCCATCATGACAGAAAGCAGGGAGACCATCCTGGTGAATCTGGTCTGTAGCTGATATCCCTTAGATTAGTTATATATCTTTACATAACACTGCTCAGGACTTTGGAAATTTAGTTTACAGACCATATGACATAATGAGAAGAACAGGACAGACAGACTGACAAGCTGGCTGGCTAGCTTTGTAGAGGAGTGATACAGATGAAGTTCAAAGCCTTTAAACTAGGCATTCCTCATGGATTTCTCAAGGATTTATCTACTGTATCTACAGCATTGTAAAGAGATATGATTTCTCATTGCCATGCTAAATCCTTGACTGCCAGAACTTTAGATTAGTCAAGAAAACTTGACTAAATTAACAGCACGTTCTACTTTTTTTCTGTGAGAGATACTGGGTTTTTTTCTTTTACAACCAGAACCCATTCTTCTTCTATGTGGATCAGTTTACATCACAGTTTTATTTATTCCATCTGTTAAAATTGATAGCTTCCTCTGAATAAATCTAATCTGAGTACTCACATTTTCATCTATGTTTGCTGTGCTCATTGAATTCAGAAGTATCAGCTTGCCCTAAGCACTTCAGAGCTCAGGAAAGGAAGGTGACCTGCTTCAGACATTCACACAATGATTAAAAACCCACCAGTCCTCTTTGATTACTTCCAGCTATATCTCAAGTCCTGCTTGAAGCACTTCTGGGCTGTGTCAGGAAGAACAGGCTATCCTTGTATGTCTCCAGTGTAAGCTGTACTACCCTCTCTAAGATAGAAGAGCGAATGGTTTCCATGGTATGTGGGTCAAGCAACTCAGTGTAAAAGTCTGTCCATGTCTTTTCTCAGAATTAATCAGAAGTCTTTTTAGTGGAGCCAGGAAAATAAGAAATAACACCTATTTTAGTCCTTTAACTGCTTTTTTTCTTGTACTTAAAAAAAATCTTTCAGAAATATCAACATGATGAGTCTTATTCTGGCTTACTAAATATAGAAATTAAGTATTCCAGACAAAACTATTATAGGTATACAAATACAACTATTATTTGAAACCAGATAATGGTTCTATATAATTACTTACTTTTTTTGCTTGTACTTTGAACAGCAGAACTGATTAATACAGCAAAGAAAATAGAAAAAAAAAACCACAAAACACTAACTCATTCTAGCTCTACAATATCAGATTTATTTTATTTTATTTTAATTTTTTAATTTTATTTTTTAAGGAGTGGAGGACTGCCCTTTTAAAATGGAGGACTGTTCTTTTAAAATGGAAAGATCCATTCCCAAGGTCGCTATGAGTGTCTGGGCAACCACTGCATTTACCATAGTGAAGTTACATGATGGCCTTTGTTTGTTACAGATTAATTATTATGCAAAATACTCTCTACAGTGAAGGTGGGGATAATGGTCCTGTTTAAAGACACTATATACTATTTTCATGTGAAAGTTAACCAATGATGTTAAGCCAGGGTTCTATGACTGGAAAAATACATTTTTAAAGTCTGTATAGATTTTCTATATGGAATCAACCAAATTATGCATATAGATATATGTAGATAGATATGGAAAACTCATACATGGAAACATTAATTTTCAAGAAAAAGTACCCTTAACCCACTCCTTTTTTTTTTTTTTTTTTTTTTTTTTTGAGGACCTATTCTCATGTTTTGACTGTCTTAGGGATTAGTCCTTCCAATTTCACAAAAAGCCACTTGCAGATTCCTTATTCACTTGAAAGCTTAGCCAGGGTCAATTTATTCTTATGGTCAATTATAATGGCTGACGATGGAGATGCCTTAGGGAATAATCTTTCCTTGAGGAAAGAAAAGTTTATTTTTAACATATGCAAGAATTTGATTTTATTTTTTTCTGTCAGCATTTAACAAAATTCACTGAGTTACTTCATTTTCTTGTTAGAGGTTTTAATTTTACTGGTGGGGATTTTTTGTGGGGCGAAGGGGGAAATGAGGTGGTGAGATATGTGACCAATGATTGAGAAAAATCACCATAGTAGGAGCAATCAGGATTTTAGTTCAGTCCTGTGAGATCTCTGGATAAGAGTATTGTTATCAGCAGTATTTCTCATATATATTATGTCCTCATGTTTCCAAGGTCAGCATCAGGAATAATTCTTCTGTATGGGAAGAGAATACACATCTATTCCACTGATGGAATTCTGACCCTTCTAAATCACAGACAAAATGCCTATATCTGAGCCAGTCATCCATGTTTTCCTTAACAGTCAGAGAACAAAGGACATGCTTAGAGGATAGTCCATCAGAACTAATTTGGAGAAGAACTTCATACGTCCTTGATTTTTTTTTTTTTAATTTTCCTTCTCATCTCTGTACTATAAATTTATAGAGCTGAGGATATCTATTTTGGGTATGTACATCTAAATCTAGACAGATAAATCCTTCCCCTTGGTCTCTATCTGCTGATGAGCTTACACACGTTGCTTTTTTTTTAAGGTTCTTCCTGATAGGAAGTTCAGTGAAAAATAAGAAAGTAACAGTCCTGTGGCTCTGAAAGAACAATCTTAAGACAAACATGGGCATGTAAGAAATTAACCCAGTTGCCAACAGCAGAGATCAGAAGGCTGCTTGGTCCTACAGAAGTGCTGCTCTAGAATAGCACTCTTTACATAAGGTCTGTGCTCATACCCCGCAGTGAAGAATGCGTTTAAAGAGCTACACATATACCGTAAGCACCTTACGAATTTCTAACACAACCTGTTCAGCTGCTAGTAGTAATTAACCCTGATCACCTCCCACATGATAAAAACATTTCTATTTGACAAATTAAAATACGGCCCTTTACTGGATCTCTAAAGAGGCACATCCTGTTGGGGTTAATTGAAGTTATGAAAAATGGCAGGTTAACTGCTTTGCACTGTCAGAAGAAGGCTTTGACAGAAAAAAAATTAAGTCTGAAACACAATCCTGCTTCTCAAACAATATATTTCATATCTCTCATACCTAGCTTTGCCCTGTCAGTGGAGTTCTTGACAAGAGCTCAGGACATCCATTTTGATGTGCCTGGACTTGTTAGAAGAAAGAGTGCTGTTAGTTTACTGAATGGGATTTTTACAGAAAAATTTGACATTGAAGGCAAATTGAAAATTAAGATTTTGCAAAATAAACTGAGATATTTTCTTTGCTAATGACCACGCAGATTTAAAAAAAAATTAAAAAAAAAAATGCAGTTTGATACAAGTTCAAGCAGTTAACTTAGATGCTGCATTTAGCAGACCTCAGTGAAAACTGCCCATCCTGCACTTTTGTTGAGAACCAAAAATAATTATGTATTCTGAAACAGGTACTATGTAATTACATGAAACTAGAGAATGTATTTGACGTTTATGTTCCATAATTTAAAAGCATAGACAATAACACTAATGACTGAATAAAACAAACCCTGCATAGCTGTGTAAACCTGTTCTAACATGTAGCACTTTAGAAAGATAATACTGTAGGAAAGAAGAAGGCACAGCTTTCTTCTCCTCTCTCTTTTTGTTTGTTTGTTTGTTTGTTTGTTTTTTTAATGAGGATACTTGCACTTAAAAACATATTTCCTTTCCTCATTAAAAATCAGAAAATTCTATAAAACAAAAGCAGGACAGATAGACTTCCTCCTGACTGGACATGTTACATGTGAAGCAAAATACAGATTATCATTGAAGCAAGATAGTTGGCAAGTGTCTTTTGAGCAGCATGTGGCTCTTAAGCAGTTCCAGTGCCTCCCCATGCTGAGAGAGCACCATGTGTCTGACAGGAAGGCTGCTGAAAAGTCTCAGCCTCCAGCTGTGGGAGGAAGCAAGTCAGCCAACTCTGCAGAGGTCGGGGTTACCCCATCACCCCAGGCTGTAAATACCTGCTTGTCCAGATGCACCTCACATTGCACTGAAGACATTTTGAGTACCAAAACCAGGACTCATCACCTGAGCTTTCCCTTGACATCTCTTTCCAAACTGAATGCAGTATATCTGGGGATTGTCAGCCTAATGACCATATGGAAATCTGAAATGCACTGGTATTATAAAATAAAACTGCTTTTGTATGATTTTACATCATTCTAATGAGAATAATTTATTTTCTAATTCCATCTGAAACTAGCAAGAGTGCTAACATTACACCACAGAGCTCTTTCTATACTGTTAAGACAGCTTTCCTTGAAGACACTAAGGGACTTATTTTCCTAATTTCTCAAGTTAGTCTGAAAGCAGCTGCTCATGCTTGCAACACAAACAACTTTGAGAAAATATCATGGATATTTTACTCTGATGTTTTATATGTAAATTTAAGTGCACTAATTCCTAAAAACTTTTGTTTAGGTTTATAGTAAATGACTAGTACTGCTGTAATTAAAAAAAAATTGGTTTCATGGAGCAAGACTGTTTGTCTATGATTTCTAAAAGGAATGAATACATTAAATATTTTACGAGGTTTTAAATGCTTGATGACAGAGATTCAGCATGGTCTATTCTCATGCTGGATGGCCAGGAACAAGAGGCCTCTTTTATTGTTCCCTGTAAAACCAATGAAATGGAACCAATTGAAATATTGTGCACAGAGTCACAGGCAGAGGATAATAGTGCTTTTTGAATGGTAAGAACACAACAAAGTGCATCTCAAGAGCTTTGTTTGTGTGGAGCAGATCTCTCCTCAGAATGGACAGTCTGAAGAGGCTTTGCTTAATGCACTGTTTAATAGCAGGGCTCTTCAAGGTCTCCCCACTCCATTATGACATGTGCACTGCTGCTCCTTGGATATGAGAATAGAAGCAAAACAACAGGGAAAAAAGGCTGAGTTTACTTAACCCAAACGACTTACACTCATTTTCCAAATTGCACAAGTATCTAACAATGAAATATATTAAATCCAACATTCACAACATATGAGTTTATAATTATAGGAGAAAGAAGACCTTCTACACATTAAAAGCTTGTTTATGTGGTGGAACTGGTAGTATTTTTACTGTAAATTGAAATCACAGAAGCCTTGTGATGGTGAAGATGAATGAAGTACAAATTTCAATGTAATAGCAATTCTTCTGCTACAACTCTGCAGTCAGAAGGAATATATAAGGTACAAATTTGATATAAAAATCCTTCTTACAGCAATTTGTTTGACTCACAGCTTTTGCTTGACTGAACTGTGTTCTTAAATGCCTTTGCAGAACCTGAGAGTGTAAATATCTGTAGTAATCATATGAGGGCTCTGCTTATGCAAGCACATCTTTTACTTACCTTTACAAATAATATGGTATATTGAAATGGTAAGCACTACTAATTATCTAAAAATGCTTATCATCTATGAAGTACTGGTTTGTTTTCAATAAAAAATGACCGGGGCATGGGGTGAAGGAGGTGCAGAGAAACATTGCTGTAAGAGGAAATTGTGTTTTGCTTCAAACAGTCAGTCCATTTTCATAAGGAAATCAGATTGCATTATGGCATATGCATGTGAATTCTTTATGATGTCTAGTATGTGAATGCATTGAATCCTGAAGGCTTAATTGTGAATTATTGCAAGAGAGCACTGGGATCCCAGTCAAATCCTAATGCAGATACTGCAGCAACAAGTCAATTGCTTCCTCTTTCTAACAGAATGAGCAGCTGAAAAATAAAAGACAAAAAATTAAAGACAAAAGAAGAAAATATATTGTACTAGTGCCATCTGACTGAATGGAATCAGTCAGACTGCTAAGTTTACCTGATCAGAAACTTGAAATTGTGGAGCAGTCAGTGTAATATGCTGCTTTTCAAAATACTGAAGACTAGAAGTATGGTTTTATCTTCCACTGCAAAAGACCACTAGTATTCCTAATTAAATAATTACTCCCCAGCATCTATATTCAGATTATATTGAAGACAAAACTGATGAACGTATTTGATGTAAAAGTCTTCCAAAGAGATGGCTTACTTTTTATGTAATGGATTTTACTGACTCCTACCATGATTATTTCTCATCTGAATAATGAAGAATGTATATTCTGAAATAATAAATGAAAAAAATCAGTATCCATTTTTCCTACATGAGTGGATTTCATACCATTCCTTGGCTATGACGAACAGGCTATGTATCACTGCTCTGGATTCTGAGGGATGCATTACTCATCACCTCCCAACAGTCGGCAGGGAGGAGTAGCTGCCTTCTCCCATGAGGAAGCAGTAGGTCCAGTGTCTGCCTCACTCCATCAAACCTTCACCGGTGGTAGAGGGACCTGGAGACTGCACATTCTGGCTCAATTGCTTCTTTGTCTTGCTAGGGTTTTTTTACTTTTTTTTTCTCACCTCTCCATCCCACATGGAGATTTCTTGACTTCACATTTATAACTGCTCAACTTCTTTTCTTCTGGATGCTTATTATCTCTGCTTTCTGGTTTTGTGTCCTTTCTCCCAAATGCTCTTCCTTATGATACCTCTAGCTCAACACAATCTTAGTCTTCTATGCTACATCTTCACATACTATCTCTACAGCAGCAGAGTTTCATTTCAAGTGAAAAGGTTTCCTCCTGTCAGTTTTTCAGACTGACATTTCCCATTTTTACATTGAAAGTTCCTTCAAGTGAATTGTTAGGGAAAATATTTGTGTGTGCAAAATTATTTCCATTTCTTTATACAGCAGTCTTAGAAGCACACTAAATCCTTTTAAATAAAAGAAACTAGAATGCAACATAATACAAAGATAAAACTTAATAGTATCCCTCCTTGAACAGGGATTCACTTTATCCTTGGATATAACATCATAATAGAGAAAATTGAGAGCTGAGTTTGAGAAGCTAGAAGAATGGAAACTTAAAACAGACACTAATATTTTTTCTTTTGCCTTTCTATAACAGATATTTGTACTTCTAAGACATTCTTTTGCATGTCTCCATTTATTAATTCCTGAGGTTTTTTTAAGAATGCTTCACACATAAGCTTTTTTATGCAACCTTGTGCAGTAAAAAAATTCATTGACATTTTAAAGAAAATATTCAATTCCACATAAATGTATACTGTTTCCATTGTACTTGCACACATGTGGGCACAAACAGATTTTTGGAGCCCACATTTATTATTGCAAATATAGTTAACATCTATTAGCTAGTCAATAAATGAAGTTTTTTTATAGAAAGTGCTATACAGAAACATTGTTTTTAACTTTAAATTGATTCCAAAGAATGCTGAAGTTGACATTTATGAATACAAAACAAGCTTGAGACCTGAAAGAGTCTTATAATATCTGCTGTCCAAATTTTTACACAGCTTAACTAAAGCCCCTACTTAAGTTTTAACAGACCAAAAAAATAAGGACTCATCATAGATCAGGAAAATTAACTGCAGTATTTTAATTGCAAAGAAATTATTTTCCCATCTGTATACGTTCAGAGTTTTATTTGGTTTTCAATTTAAAATTTGTAGTTTACTTATGCCTGGCTTTACAGCACAGCCCAGGGTTTAAAACTGTAACAAATCAAGGGTTTAATATTGTAACAAATAAAGGACTTCTGAAAACTGAGCAGTCTTTATTGCTGCAGTTCCCTATCCCTGGTCCTTGTATTCTCTGTATCTTAAAATTCTCAAACTACTTCTGTCACTCTTCCTCTGGCTCCTTTTTTGGCCAAAGATGCTAACTTCAAAAGAAAATAATAACAAACTGATTTTCATTAGTCTTTTTTAATCCAAGATTAGCAGGCTGAATTGACAATTAAGAGGTATTGGTATTCTTTCTCTTCTAATCTGTGGGTATTCTCCTGCTGGGTCTATTATATTCAGCTTTTGTTTTACCACTTGATATTGTTAGCAAATGTCAGTGTTCATCAGTATCACTGTTTTACTGCAGGAAATGTTTTCAGTTGAATAGAAATGAAAGGCGAAACGCCATTAGAGAAACAGTGTTAAGCACTGAGACTCAGTTCTTCAGAATGATGTTTTTATTATTATTTTATGGCTCCAGAAGCCTACCCTTTCTTGATAGACAGAAAAAGTGAAAATTTTAATACACTGTCATGATTCATCTCCCCAGTTCTTGTCTAACTTTTTCTCCTACAAGAGAGAGAAAGCACGTTGAAAAAAAACAAATAAAAAAACCAACATCCCCATAATATATGTAATCACCTACAGACAAATCTTCTACTTCTTGAATTTGGTAGAAGTTCTGCAGCAAATGTAAGGGTAGGAGTAACACCTTGCCAGTTATGTATAGTGTGTACTGTACCACTCATCCTGATCTAAATAATGCAATGGGAAATGAGAAGAAGGAAAGGGAATGGGGAAGGGAAAGTGAAAATGGAAAGGGAAAGGGAAATACTTGAATATGTGTCTCTCAGTCAGTCAGGTAATATGACCAAGATTAAATTTATATAACTTAAATGTGATTATAAATATATACCCTTTATGGGTCTGGCTGGGTTGGAGTTGATTTTCTTCATAGTAGCCAGTATTGTACTGTGTTTTGGATTTCTCAGTAAAGCACTGCTGATAAAAACAGTATTGTGACTAATTCTGATAATTTCTTGTAAAACGCTAAGGTTGTGGGATTTTTGGTTTTTTGGTTCGTTTCTTTTTTCTCCAGTCTGCTCCCTGCAATGAGTATGCTGAGGATACTTTTGCTGAGGATGCAAAAGAAGTTGGGAGGTCACACAACCTTAGCAGTTGACCCAAACTGACCAAAAAGATATTCGAAGTAACATCACAATTTATGCTCCTCATTAAAAACTGTGGGGAAACAGTCATTGCTCAGAGAATAGCTGGACATATCTTAGTGGTGAGGGATTACCTTTGTATCACTTGCTTGTTTGTTTTTTTTCCCTCATTCCTCCCCCCTTTAATTTTTATTCACCTAGACCCAGGAATTTTTTAGTTTTACTCTTCTTGCTTACTGCCTTGTCCAGCAGGAGCAGAGGAGAACAAGCCATTGGCCATGTGATTTTTAGGTGTCTGACGGGATCAACCCACCATTGGTTTGTGAAAGAAATTATTTCTTCGCTTAGCAAGAATAAAGGAAAAGGTAACAGTTCAAGTGGTGGCAAGGAGTCCTGGTGAAAACGATATTGTAATATAAAGAATGGTCCTGTGAAGGTGATCTTAATTTGTGTGGTATGTATAAGCATGAGTACTGAATATGTAAATACTCATTGGGGAGATATAGAGAAGGAAATGAGACATTATTAAGTATTACAGTAACATATTTAGGAAAAGACAAATACCAGTGTTAGGTCTTTCTATCAGTGTTTTTTCTTTAGAGTTATTCATTCAGATAATATGAGAAAATTCTGTCCTCTAACAATGTGGGTGATTAATGAGCACCTTCAACAATGACATAACTTAGTGTCTCCTAAATTTGCCTGTTAAAAAACTAGTCAAAGACCTAATTTTAGTCAGATTTTCTTTGACTGTTGAGTGCCAAGCATGGCTAATTGAGATAGCAAATTTAGATTCACATCTGTAAAAACCTCCCTTACAACTGGAGGTTGAGTTCCACTCTATTTAAATCAGGTGACTTAAATCACAGTCTTTTCATAAGTTTACACCACAACTGTTAGCTTAGTATTTAGCTGTGTGGTTATTTTGTGAATTGTCTTCAAAAAGTCATTTTCCTTATCCATAGTATACGAAAAGGAGAAGTTACCCTTTGTAAAGTTTATGTGGAGTGAATATAGATTTGAAATAGTAAAAAACAGATTTATAAAAAGATGAAGGAAAGGCTCTCAACTCAACTTTAGAAAAAAAGATTATTGCTATTTAAAACATTAGTCAATTATTATGAATTATATTTAGCACTTCAGTGTTCAATACAAAAATAGTAGATAAAAACAAAAAGTCAAGATGAATAGCTTACAACAAATATGAACAGCTCTAAATGCTGCAGCTATTTCACAGGAAACATTTTTTCCCCACTTTGTACTGAAGTGGTAGTTAATCACAGCCTTTTTTCCTAACTTGTAACCTTTTTCTGTTGCTTTCTTCCCTCCACTGACTCAATCTCCATTAAAACAGGCTGCTCAAAAGGCAAAGCTTGCTAAAAGCACTCATGGGAGGGCCAGCATGTAAAATCCATGTAGCAGTTCATTATTTTCAAGAGTAAGTACAAGCAACGTTGTGAGAATATTTTAAATAAGTAGTGATTAAACAATACAAACCAATACACACTGGTTCTAATGTATCTGAAAGGATTTTTATTTGTCATTGCTATTTTAGTATTTTGGCTGACTTGATTAAAAACTTTTTTTGTTATATGAGCCTTTATAATCTGATTTCTAACAGAAAGCAGCAGGGAAAATGATAGAGAAACAAATCAAGAAGTAAATATCTGGAATCATACTGCGCACACAGAACTGCACACCATTCCTATCAAAGTGAATAAATCAAACCAGTTAATGGACTTGAGTTATTGTGTATCATGCTTTCAATTGTTTGGGATTTTTTTTTTTTTTTTTGTGCTTTGGAGGTGGGTTTTCAAGAAGTTTTGGGAGAGTTAGTTTCGTTTTGTTTTTCTTAAAAAAGTCACTTGCCCATTTAATGGCATCTACTGATGAGAATTACCATATGGATTCAAAAACTCCTTTTGACCAAGGAACTATGCCTGGTGCATGGTTTAGACCTGTCTTTTCACATTTATACCTTGGTACTTTCTCTGTCAAAATTCTGTGACTAAATAAATAAATAAAATTCCTATGAAAGTTCTACCCAGACATTTTATCTGCTAGTTTAATTAAGGTTATGTAATGTAATATTAAGGAATAAAGGGAGATATAATCCCAAGCAGCAATAGAGTTTTACAATTTCCTAGTCTGAAAGATAGGTGTAGATATTGCCAGATTTATATCAAAAAAGGTTTCCTATTTCATTTGTGCATACTGAGAAAGAAGATTCATGGCTCTGAGAGTAAAGATAAATGTTAGCAAAATAACCCAAATTAATGAGGAATAAAACACATAGATAACACAAAAAATTAAGAAGTGAAACTGAGATAGATAAGGGTTGGGAAAAAAGTGAAAAATAAATCCGAGTTTGCTCATATCTAAAAAAATACTGTATTCATTTTTGTTCAGAGTTCGAATTGTCTTACCATTTTAGAAGATAAGTTTCAATTAGCCTCCCATCAAAGTGACCTTCAGTGACCATGTTATGGCGCAGCCATTCCAAATCATCAGTGCAAAAAGCAAGCACAGAAGTTTCTATATGATGTTGCATATTTCAGGGTCTGGTGAATTGGTGCATAAGAAAAGGAAAGCTGCTTCCCAGCTTGGGATGGGTAGGCACACTGTGAGCTGGGAATTAATAAAATTTTCCTGGTAGTGAACCTGACAGAGAACCAAAATTTCAAAGTCAGTGCTGAACTGCTGAACTGAGCTTGTGAAGCTGAATTATTGTTCGTGTTTTTTCCTTTACCTTAGTTGTCCCAGAACTCCGTTGTCACAAATGGTTGAAGGTGATTATATGTTTTACTTAGCGCAGGTATTTTGGGAGATTTTCCCTTGGTCTGTCCACACTTCTAGGCAGTTTCCCTTCCTACTTGGAAAAAGACATTTGTCCTTTTCTTATTCTACTGAAATATATTTACATGATTACTCTAAAATTGTGATGAACAACATATTTATTGATAAAGAAACTATTAAGAGCATAAGAGCAAGGACCATAATGTAGGCATCATCTTTGACTCAGTCTGTTCTCCAGAGCCTCATAGCCCAGCTACATTTAATTTTTGTTGATTCATTCTGCATAATAGCTATAAGATACCATAATCCTCTCTGTCTGTGCAGTTAAATCTCTCCCAAGATCCTCATCATCTCATATCTTGCTTATTGGAAAGTCTTTTCAGCTTTGAGAGATGATCTTGCCTCAGTCAAATCTATTCAGAATGCTACCATAAGAATTTTTCCTAGCTCACTTCTCTTCCCTTTATGCCCTTCCACTGATTTTTCTATCTCATCAAATATAAACTATTTTTCTTTATTAACAGGTACCCTAATGGCCAATCCTCACACTACATACCTAGTTTCTGATTTCTATGAGCCCATGCCTTCGTGCATTCATCACTTTTGCTGCATTTTGCAGCATGCAATTTCAGGCTTACTCTCATACTTCCTTTCATGCCTGGGAGGATCTCCTTTAAAAGACCCCTAGAGCTATCTTGTAATCCACCATCAATTCTCTTCCTAAAGCTGTTATTGGCTATGATGCATAAAAGAAACCAAAGCCCCTAAGCAATTGGTGCAGTAAAACATAGTCTATATTGCTAAGCAGTGTTTGTCTCATGGTCTCTTTGCAGTGCTCTGTTTTCATCTGCATTCAGTTCAAAGACTGCCACCTCAACTGGAACAAGAAAATACTTTAGCTCTACCTCACACCACATGGCTGAGAAGGATCATAACTCATTATTTGTATTCCCAAGCATTACCTAAATACAGCAGATGATGTAGACATCAGCAGATGATGATATTCCAGGATTTTTAGTGCTCTAGCATTGTCTATGAGTATGTGTTCATTTCTTACCAGAATTTTACTTTTTTTCTTTCAATGTATATTGAAAAGAAAACCCCGACCAAATAAAACACATAAAATTATACACTGAAACAACTAACTAAATTGGAATAGACCAATCTGCAAAAAGCCTATATTTTTTAAAGTAAAATAATTATTGGATAATAATTGGACAATAATTTTTGGATAAATAGGACTCCTTTGGTTATGTTACAAACTCCACTATATAACCTATCCTCTATATGTAGACAAGAAAGGGAAAACTTCATAGGGTTATACTCCTGACGGTATCTCCTGCTAGTGAAAGAGTCCCTGTGTGACAGGCTTTAATGTCAACAGGCATTTAAACTAAAGTTAAATTAATTTCTACCTATCTTCTGTCCTTACACTTTGTACCAAATACAGCAAATAATGTTGCTGGCAGATAAACATCAATTTAAAAGCAAATATTAGAATGTATCTACATCAAACCTACCAGCAAAGATTAAGATCATTAAATAAGGATAGTGTAGGAGACAAGACTTTGTCTAAATCTGTCCAGATCCCTTTCCTGGATTTCCTTTCCTTAGGTATGGGGAAGAGGAGGTTCTATATCAAGACCTTGCCCTTTTGTGGAGGCAGGGCAGAAGCAGGCATGAATTTATGTCTGGTAACTGGAAAGACTTTCTAGGTTGTCTAAAGGAATGAAATCTCTTCAACCTATAAAACTCCTTCAATTAAATGTCAAAAAAATCCACCAAAAACAAAACCAAAAAACTTCAAGAGAAATACTATATGAAAACAAGTAAATCAAAGCCAATAAACAGTGAAAACTGAATGCTTTGCTTGAGTCCTAGTTTCAAACTTGGCAATACAACTAACACTTTTCACAGTAGCAGAAGATATTTCAGTTATAGATAAAAGGCTTTATAGGTCTGTCATATAAATTAAGTATGAAAACATAAAAATGCTCAAAGCATTGTTAGCATAGCAAACATTTTCAAATTTGAAAAAGAGATTCTCCAAAAATATGCCTAAAGGAATTTTTGTCACTGGATATTGTATAATTAATATGTATTACATGCAAAAACAATGAAAATAAGAATGATCTTAATATTACCATAAGGGTAAAAAAGGTTTTATACTTTTTGCTATAGCCATTGTAGATATATTCTTAAGGGCTTTTAAAAGCAGAAAGTACATGCTACTTCTAGCACAAAAGTCCAAAAAGCAAGACTTCTGGGATAGAAGAATGGACAAAGTTTTCACTCATATTACCTGAAAAATGTGCTCAGGCCATTATTGCATCTGTCATAGATGAAGAAACTACTGTCATGCATCATTTATCCATTCAGTGGTTTACAGTTCCAACTGTTCCAGGGAGGTCACAAATTCACCAGCTATCAGAAAGAACTAAATTCTGCTTGGAACTATGATTTAGTGTGGAAGAATTCATAATGTCTGTGTAGCCAGGCAGCTGGCTAGACATCTGAGGTAGCTCAAATTTGTAGATAATGTTGCTTTAGTTCATTTGAAACTTATGTTCCAGAAAATAATTAAAGATTGACCTTTTTCATGTGAAAGTGTAGCTATTCCACAAGTCTGAGAGGCAAGCTTGCCTATCCTAGTAAGACTTAAAGGATGTGATATTTTTGACTGGTATCAATCCACTGCAGAAAGAATTAAGGAGATCACTGCAATTCCTTCTCTACAGCTATGCTAGACAGGCAGATTACAGGAAAATGTCAATTACAAATTTGGTTTTCAAAATGACCCTAAATAGTTTGGTATATCAGACATGAATAAAGTTTAGTGCTATTAAGGCAAGCTGAGTAATTCTAGCCTTACTAGCTTACTAGAATCTGAGGGAGGAGTTTCCTTCTACCCTCAATATATTATTTGTGGAAACCAACTTCCTAAAGGGCCTATAGATTAAATTTTCCCAATGAGAAAGTCAGATTATTAAAGTGTTTCTTGAAGGCTGCCTATTTTATACTCACCTGAGACTACCCATCTGGTAACAATTACAATTAGACTCCTTGTCAAGAAATTATGAAAGCAAAACCATTTTCTATCCAACATAAAGAAAACCCTCCGTCTAAGTAGCAATACTTATGTGAATTAGCAGACTCATATTTCCAACTGCAACACATTTCTTGTTTCCAGTACCTGATCCATGATGCTCATTATTCTTTAAATCGAATAAATCTGCAGCCAATTCTCAGGTGTTTGTTCTCTGGATAAAAAAATAAATAAGTTATAAAAACCAACTGAAACTAAACCAAAAAAACACCATAAAACTACTGCATTCATCTGCTTCTGATACTGTTTGTAAGGACCACTTAATTATATTGATGCTTAGTTAGTTAAAACTTCCAAAAGCACTTTGTTATCCAAGGCAATTCTCACAAAAGTCTTCAATGCTTAACTTTTTTTTTTCCAAACTGCAATTTTTACTGCTAGGGTAGCGTCCTTTAACAGACTTAGTGGCTGATAATCAGTGGGGAAAATGGTAGAATGACCCAAATTTTATGCCCTACCAAGCAGAAAAGTTTGTTTTTGCCTTCTGCATGAAATGATCAATAAAAATAAAAAATAACCTCTTGAAAAGTCTTAAGTAATACCTTAAAATAGGAAATTATATAATCCAAACATAATTTTAACATCACAGCTGTTAAGAAGAACACGGAACTGAAACTAACAACACAAAATATGATGAGCTTGAAATCGTATTGAACTGGTGAGTAAAGCAAATACCATTTATTTAAGGCCATATCCAAAAGAAGAATGAGACAGCATTACAGGTTGCCCTCATATTGTATATTTCCAGGTGCTTGAAATTTCTCTATGTGCCTGCATTTTCCTTGCTGAACTGTGTCAGGTATAGAAGATCCATTCTTGCTTCCTGTACAATGAACACAGAGTAAGCACTTAAGGTAACATAATTTTCAAAGGGTGCACAGCAAGCTCCAGGTGTTAGGATGCTCCAAAACTGCAGGAGGAACTGGTTTTATACTTTAAAAATGGACAAAAGAGTAGATAGATCAATCATAGTTTAGCTATGATGCAGAAACTGAAAAATTAAAACAATATATTTTATTTAATCCTTAGTCAAAGGACACAAACACTGGACTTCAGACTATACAAAAGTTGACATATTACTTACCTCAGATGGGGAAACCCCACAGAAATAAAATCAACATCTATGAGTGCAAAGAGCAAGTATAAAAGAAACATTACCCTTTATACAAGGGACATCTTCTAAGGCACGTTCGTGAATTCAACTAAGGATCATCTGTTTTCTTAAGGTTGTGTTTATATAATGTAAAACTTATGATGTTGGGGCAAGATTTGACTAAATTTGCTGGTGGTTTGCACCATTTGAAAGACCTACCTCTGCCTTGTTCCTCTGACTCAAGGGTAGATTCATCTATTGATATAGATGTGTAGGTATTATTTAAAACTCTATCATTTTCCCATACTAAGGAGATATTAAACACAGGCAAAGGGAACTGGAGGAAGACAATAATGTGGAAACTTTGAATAGTTTCATTCAGATCTATAAGCAAATGAAATTAAAAATAAGTGATCTTATTTTCTTCTGCTATATTTACTATTAATAAGTTAGTATGGGTTTAAAAATATAGTGTGAATACACTTTAAAAGCCAGAGAAGTGACACATTTACTATCCTACATAGAGTACTGTCATTTTTTTACCCCAGTCAGCAGCTGACCCCCACAGAACTTCTCCCTTAGTCCTCACTGCTAGGATGGGAAGAGAATCAGAAGTGTACAAGTGAGAAAACTCGTGGGTTGAAATAGAGTTTAATAGGTAAAGCAAACACTGCTTTTGCAGACAGCTACATGCAAAGCAATAAAGGGAAATCCTTTGTCACTTCCTATGGACACAAAGGTGTTCCGCCACCTCCAGGAAATCAGGTATCCACTGCATGTAGTGGTGACTTGGGAAGACAAATATAATCTCTCCTAATGTCCCCTTTTACCTCTTCTTTCCCCTGCATTACGTGCTGAGCGTGACACCATATGGCATGGGATGAAGGACAACATTCTTTGGCCATTTGGTGTTGGCTGTCCCAGCTGTGCCCCTTCCCATCTCCTTGTGCACTCCCAGACTGCTCACTGGTGGGGTCGAGTGAGAGGCAGAAAAGCTCTTGACTCTGTGTTAGTGCCACTCAGCAACATCTAAATCATCCCTGTGTTATCAACGCTCTTTTCATCAGAAATTCAAAACATAAAGACATACAAGTTCCTAGCAAAAAATTTACTCTATCCCAGACAAAATCTGTACAAGTGTATTAGATTATAAACACATGTTGCAACCCTTATATTGCAAAACTGGAAAGTAAAATATCTGATTATTTCAGGGCAATCCAGATACAAATATCCTTGAACTGCAGACTATACTTCTGTCTTTGGTTTGGTTGTACATTGAACTGTGAGAGAATGTGTCCCATATAGATCATTTCCTGGTTAGCTGGACATTTTTTGAGCCAAAACCGACCTCAGAATTTAACAAAGTCAAATGGCCATCAATATATATATCCTTATATACAAACATAATTTTGCTCACTGTAAATTGCTCTTTTCTATTTAATGGCCAGCTGTATTCTGTCACTTACATCCTTAGCATGAATTTAAGGTGTCCTTCTATTTTTGCTATATTCCACCATTATGGTAATAAAATTTTAAGTCACCAGAGTAGGACTCTGCTCAGAGAGGAAATCACACAAGCTCTTAACCAGATGCAGGTGGAGCAAGAAGGCTTAGTACTATTGCACTGTTTGATCATCTAGAAGAAACTGCAAATCTAATGAGATCCCTATGTTGAGAACTTCATGAACAAAAACCAGGCATATACACTCAAAGCAGAGGAGATGATATAACCCCATCCAAAGCCTCCTGTTGCTTTCCACATCCCTCACTAATCATTTAAATCTGAATTGTACGAAACTTGGCCAGCTTGCTCTCATCTGTGCCTGAGACTTACCCAGACAAAGAAAAAACACTTGACAGCTTTTTGTTTGGGATGAGAGAGGTGTAAAACTCCATGTCATGATCATGCTGAAACGATCATATCTATATTTTCATTTTATTCAGTAGAGCAATAGGAGTTTTGTGTCAAATTTGATTAAATTTTACAGAATTTCTATAGCAGTTGTCACATATATCTTTAATCATCTTTATTATTAAAAGAAGAGAGAGAGATTACCAGTGCTATCAATATAAAACTACTGCAATACTTTCTCCAGTGAGGTGCTTAAAATATTAATTTATAGGTGATTTGCAAGATTAAAGATTAAGCCTATTTTTATCTTGAAAATAATGCTAATGCACGTTTTACTTCCATAAAATTTCAACTTTAACTGCAGCTTTGATATCACTGTTTTGTGCACATGACAGTAGTGCAAAAGTTATGAGCCAGCAGTGCCCTCCCTGGCAGCCAGGAGAGCCAAGCATGTCCTGGGGACATCAGGCACAGCATCTCCAGCCAGCCAAGGGAGGGGATTGTCCCTCTCTGCTCTGCACTGGGGTGGCCTCACCTTGAATATTGTGTGCAGATTTGGGTGCCACAATGTAAGAAAGACATTAAACTATTAGAGAGTGTCCAGAGGAGGGCAACGAAGATGGTGAAGGGCCTTGAGGGGAAGCCATATGAGGAATAGCTGAGATCACTTGGTCTGTTCAGCCTGGAGGAGACTGAGGGGAGACCTCATTGCAGTTTGCAACTTCCTTGAAAGGGGCACAGGAGGGGCAAGCACTGATCTGTTCTCCATGGTGACCAGTGACAGGACCAGTGAGGAAGGCCCTGAAGTTGTCTCAGGGGACTTTAGTTTAGATATGAGAAAAAGGTTCTTCATCCAGAGGGTGGCTGTGTACTCGAGGAGGCTTCCCAGAGAAGTGGTCACAGCACCAGCCTGACAGAGCTCAAGAAACATTTGGACAATGTTCTTGGGTATGTGTGAATCTTGGGGCTGTTCTGAGCTGGGCCAGGGGGTGGACTCAATGATCCTTGTGGCTACCTTCCAACTCACCTTATTCTGTGATTCTGTGACAACTGTTCTAGGAGGTATGCCTCTCAAGGAAAGATAATGGGACAAATGAAATTAAAATTAGGGACATGGTTCAGTGCTGAACTTGGCAATATAATGTTTATACTTGGACTTGATGACCTTAAGGACCTTTTCCAATTTGTGGTTGTATGATTCTGTGAAAAGGCCCATGCATTGCTGAAATCAATGTCACAATATTAGTGGCAACAACATAGCAAAGAGAGGGAAAGCCTGTTGGTGCACAATGGCAGAAATTTTTTATATAGCTTTGTACCACATTGACCAGATCTGAGTGGCATCAATTTTTTCCATCACTACAGTAGAAATATAATCCTGAAATACAGTACCTATCTGCATTTCCACTCACCACTAGATAATTGATTTAGGAAAACTATTAGATGATCAAAATAACTACAAAAATGTACAGAAGAAAAGATAAAGGATAACGTGTGTTTACCAAAGCTCACACTATTTTTTTAAACAGCAAACAAAATTTCTTAGAAAAAGTTAATTAACAATCTAAGTTTCTGATCAACTGAGAGAAGAAGGTACTTTTCTGAGACGATTTATTAAAGAAATACGGATATTGATCTAGTAACAATATCCAATTGTGACAGACAAAAACTCTCTCTAACAGTTTAAAGTTAGAAAGTGTATGTTTATTGTGATGCCGGGCAGCGTGCGGGATAGCTCCCAAACATACACCGCGCCTTTCAGGTGATTACAGAGTCCTTTTATCCATACAAGTATTGAATACCCAAAATACGAATACATATTCATAATTTTGGTACATCCCATTCCTCACTTTGTATGTTAATCTTTTCAAAAGCTGTTAAGCATGTGTAGTTTGTTCCTTGAAATGGGTCAGTTGTCCCTTTCATGGGGAGGGGTTCCAAAATGAGGAAGTAAATGAAGTCTTCCTCACTCTGACCTTTCTACCTTTTCAATGCAAATATGACAAATGAACTCTTGGTAGAACTCCCATTCCCTGTCTTCAATTGATTTCAGAACAGAGGAGGGCCACAATTGTCTTATGTTCCTAAAAGCTATTCGTCAGTTTCTATATTCTTCATTATAAACCCAGCTAACTAAACATTGTGTTGACAAGCAATCAATTATTAGTTAACTACTAACTCTTAACTTCATGAAGGCCTACTCATTTTTTTAAATTAACTCTAGTAAGGCTTATCTCTAACTAAAATCTTAGCTTCTCTAAAATCTCTAAATTCCTTAAAGTTTATGTTTCACAATATTTTTTTCTCTCATTTCTTTTAAAGTGAATACAGGGATTTGTTGTTCAAAACTATCTCAGCTACATCAGTCAAGAAGTAAAATCTTAATTCTACCCCTTCTTAATTCCAATTAAGTAAAGTAAAATCTTAATTCCAATTTTGTCCATCATCCCCTTTTAGCTGACACATAAATAACCAGCAAATATCTACTAATGGAGGTCTGAATTTTGGATAGTCAAGAGAAAGGTAAAAGGAAATTTTGCTTCTTTCTTCTTAATCTGAACACGCAGTACAACTTTCTCTCCGAGGACATATACCATGTGCTTTGGAAGCAAATAATAGTAGCAATAACTATTATCATTTGTACGGAGTTTTACATTTACCAATGTCTGTGAAGACAGTAATTACTTTACTGAAACAGAGGTTCTGTCATTTACATTTCTCTAGGACATACACACTGTTATGTGTGAACAGACTGAGAACATGTTGTAGGTATATATTCTATCATCAATTAAGATTCCTTTTTAAACAAAGGACAATCACTCTCACAGAAAGATAAATAAGGACCTGTGAGCTCAAACTTTGCTATTAGACCATCAAAATTCTGTAAAAGAAAGAAGAAAGAAGGCAAACTGGAAAGCCTAAGGGAGTTTTCACAACCTCCATCAGTGAACATGAGAGACTATTTTTTAAAAAACAATTTTAGGTATCATGGCAGCTCTAAACTGGCCTTTGCTAATCATAAGCAGGCTTCTACCCAGTGGTGGTTCTCCATGGCCATAAATATCACAAGAGTAATAATACAAAAATGGATGAGGGTGCCTTTTCTCTGGACTTGAAGGCAGTGTCTCTTCTCCCCTCAGAGTGGGGTGGTCTGGCCACACAGGCTGTGATGGACAATGCCTGACCTTGCTTTCTCCCATACTGTGCCTGGTTAGCACAGGCCAAAACAGTGGAAAAAAAAAGCAAGGAGGAATTAAGTAGTGGAGAAGTTCATAGACTAGTGCTCTTACCCTGATTAATGAGAAACATAGCTTCAAGCTTCAAGAGTAATCCTAAAGTTGGATGTCAATTAATGGAAGCAAAAATTAAAGAATATAAGGGCATTGGAAAGGATGTGTGCATATGTTACTTATATGTGTGTTTTCTTTCAAATATGCTACAATTTTTCTATATCATTCAAATAGCTTTATGCCAGCACCTATAATTGTGGAAATATTTTATTTTTGTTAACAGATGTTGAGCAAATCTTCATTAGACAAACTCACTTGCAATTTTTCTCCTTTGAAATTAACAGAGTTGACTCAGGAGTGAATTTGATTCAATCTTTTCAGCTGTGTTCAAACACAGATGGGAGTAAAGAACCTTTTCACAAGTGACAATACTATAACAATTAATAAAGGAGTGGAATCAAACTGTTGAGAAAATTAAAATAAAAACAATCCTTTTTCAGAAATGTAACTGTACTGTAACATTGACCATGATCTTGCTTTCCTATGGCTGTTTTGCAATTACAAATGTAGGTCTCCAGACCAACATGGCTTACTCAGTGTAATAGCACGGGCATGACATCAGAAAAAATATATTAAATGGAGATCACATCATGTGGGACATTGATACTGATTTACAGTAATAACATTCTGTAGTCAGGTACAAAACATGCTCTCTGATTATCCTTCAGCAAATGAGAGCCTCTCTTTTGTTCCATTGCCTATTATCTTTGTATTTTTTCTAATTATAGCAGCAGTTTTGGTTTAAAAAAGAAAAAAGAATATGACACATTTCAAATATTTGTTCTCAGTTATTTAAGGCAAAAGTTAGCAGTATTCTACACATTATGGTAAAAAATTTTTACCAATATTGTCTTACCAAATCTCTCCCCATTTATCTTCTTTGTTGTCTTTCATATAAGACAAAATTTTAGCAGAAGTCTCCAAATCAAACTTCTGAAAAGAGACACTGAATAATTTTGGACTAGCCATCCAGAAAAGAGAGGCTCTGAATATAAATGAATGCATAATTCATAAAGATACTTTGATTCCTTGGAAGGAAAACAAACAAAACCTCCCAAACTTGTGGGGGCTGATGTTGTGTTGTCGGGCCTCACCCCCTGGTTGGGGTGGTCTGGAAAGGTGGAAAAGTCTCTCCTCTAACCCAAGCTTCCTAAGAAAGACTCAGTAGTCTTCAGTCGTTCAGTCTCAAGGTAGTTTATTGTATGTTATCTAAAAGATTTCTCCCTGAGCTGCTGTGGTCCGTTCAGCAGTCAGGCAAAGGCACACTCCCACACCCAGGGGGCTGGTGCCCTCTTTTATATCATACATTACGTATTAGATGTTTACAGTTTTCCCCCAATGCCCATCACCTGTATTGAACAGTGACTTTCTACTCTAAACCAATCTGTGAGTGTCAACATCACCAAGAAAATGTAGGTTAGGAAGAAGAAGGAAAGAGGATAGGGCACACCCAAATCCCTCCATCTTAAAACTTCTGACCCCCATGTACAAAACTCAGACCCCTCTGTACAAGGTCTAAAACCCCCCTGTACTGCACTCAAACATTCTTCCTTTCACTTTGTGACTACTTCTACTATAATACCTAAACTTTTGTGATTTCTTGTTCTTCCTGCAAAGTTGGTAAATTGTTCCATGGATCAAGTTCAAAGCCACAGGAGTCTGTGGCTGCATTCCAGGGTCTCAAATGCTTTTGACCTGGGCCTGGAACATCCAAGAGTGTCCAAGGGACATTCTGGGTTCCGACACAAACTGACAACCAGACTGTAACTACTGACCAAAAAACCACACAATACAATATAGTTAAATAACCAGTGATATTTAAATGTCTTGAATTATGCAACTGCCTACACGACTCAACACAGAAGTAATTTCAGTGATCCTCTTCGAATTCTCTATTTTATTGTTTTCTTGGTTGTTGTTTGGAAAGCTACCTTTATATGAACTTGTTTCTAATGTTGCCAAGGCAAAATGAAGATGCGTTTCACTTGGTGTTACCATTCTAGAGATTAATGCATTTTAGCCTGGATTTTTAATTGTTAGCAGCTATTCCCATTATGCCTTCACATTTATACTTTAAAACTAATCCAGAAGAGTAAATAAAAATAACTTAATTATATAGTACATGATGAAAGAAAAACAAAAGTATTGGAAATATTGGAGACTATTGGAAATAACTGAGACTTTTCTGGCTTTTTTTCCTCTTTTCAGTCCTTTTTTCCGCTGGTTTTGAAACGTTGCTGCTGCTTTTCATGGACCTGAAAATAAAAAGAGACACTTTTATTCAGCAAGGCATAATCAATCCACTGCTGGGAGAGGAATTTTGGCACAACTAGAGGAGACTGTCTCTTGAAAATCTGTTTTGAACTTACAGATCTTTCCAGGCTTCAACTCTGACCTAAATTTTTTGTGTCTGAATCCTTGTGACTAAAAGTCATAAACTGAAATTTTGAGGGGACTTATGAATAAGAGTTCTGGAAAACACTGATTGTAAATTGATTGTTGTAAAATTGTTACAAAATTATTAACACAAGGCATAAAATCAACTGTGTAACAATATCTGTGGAAATGTAACTCTTTTACATGGATTTTCTAATACTGCTAAATGCAGTTACTATTTATAGTTATATAAAACCTGAAAAAAAGTAACAAAATATGTTATAATATTTGTCTCTAATATGTTTCCAAGAGAATTCTTTGCCCATTTCTGTAAAACAGTGGGAAGATAATACTTACAAAAGAAAATCAAATGAACTGAAACAAATTGCCTTGTCTTCCAGGAAAAAGGAATTAAAAAAAAAAAACAAAAAACAAAACAAAAAAAAAAAAAAAAAAAAAAAAAAAAAACAAAAAAACAAAAAAAAAACCAAAACAAAAAAACCAAACATGAACATTGGGCTTTTCCCTAAATTACATTGCTTTGGTGAAATATCTCTACTAATGAAAATGCATTTTTATTTACTAACTAATAATTCAATATCTGGTAAAAAGTTAACATTGCTTCTTCATTCCAGCTGATAGTTTTGTCATCTTCATGACAATCAAAATGCAAAGTATAGAAAGTAAAAAGGAGCACATTAGATAAACTTATTTAGTAAAGAAAAGACAGAGCCCATTTGTAGTTATTTCAGCTTTTAGAGCCCAACACCCATTAGTTTTATTTCCCTTGAACTGCTTAATATGTAAAAAGAATTCCAAATTAATTCTGCAACAGATGTCTGTCCAGTTAGGTCTGACTCCATATCCTCTTATTAGTGAATGAAATGATTGAGCTCAATCTCCAATGGTGTCTGAGCACCCTAAATATTGAAAGGCAAAAACTTCATGGAAGTCTGATTTTTACAGTGCAACGTGCTTCTGAATCCAAATTGTTTAATCCTTCCCTTTGAGAGTATTGCCAATGACAATAATGTTCTGCAGTGTAATTGACTGATGGAAAAGGTCCAATATGTTAAGGAACCAAGAAGGGAAAGGAGGGGTAGGAAGGGGATGTATCTGTTCTTTCTCAGTGTCATTTGGCAATCTGATGAGCTCTGAGAATTTGTCAAAATTAAAGCTGACCATGCCCAGACAGAATTGTTCCTTTTCTCTTTCTTGGAGCAGCTTTGATGGCAAATGGGATATTATTTCTATCTTTCTGTCAGACAGTTATAACATACTGTGTTTATAAATCCACCACCAGTCTGATTTTTGCTAAATGGTCTTTCAAAATCTCCTTACCTCCTTGAATAAGCAGTACTGCCTAAAATGTCATGAGGTGCCAATATATATTAAGTTGAAAGTTCCCTTGATGTTTTACTTTTTCCAGAACCACTAGCTACTCTATAGTATTTCTGAGAAGCATATTTTCTTTAAAGTCATAGATGCCAAGACTAACAAGTATAATTTTATGGATGCAAGAAAATAATATGATTCTAATTTGGAAGTATAGGTTCTCTTACAGAAAATGCACCTGTGGTAAAGTTTTTGTGAAAAGATATTGTAGTATTTTTTCTTTATTAGTGAAATGTTATCTCTCTATAGGGTATTCCCCTCCTCCTCTCACAGGCTTAACCTGCAATTACTGCTATAAAATACTGTAGGAGTCCCAGAAATACCATTCTAAAAGGAAAGCACTTCCTGAAAAGCTGCAATATTAATGCATTAACATTTTGAAAATTACATTCTTTGAAATAAACCAGTATTGGAGAGGGTGGTAATTCTGAAAGACTCAGAGGCAAATATACTGTTGCACTGGAAGATAAAACTAGTTTGGACTTTTCCAAAACACTAAATTTGAAATGTTAACAGCAAATATTAGAGACAAACCATGTTTCAGATTCCAGAAAGGAACTGTAACATGATAAGCTATGATGAATCCAGAGAATTTCTGGCTTGTTTTTGAGCTACATAGAAAAGGAGTTTTAGAAATGTTTAATGCAAACTATCAGCAAGTCAAACCTGAAAATGTAATGCAATTAATGGCACATGGATTTTAATTTTTTTTTAGCATTAGATATGAATTTATAGCTTAGCTTAATACTTATTCATAAACATGAGTCTAATTTTCTGGCAAACACCTTTCAAATTGAGTTTGTTTAGAAATGTTTCAGGTTTATTTTGACTAACTGTGATATCTATGGAGGTTTTTTTTCCATATCTATTAATTTAAAAGATATTTCACTAACAGTGAAATCAAACCTATTTTGTATGCACACATTCATACATTCCATAAATACACATTCATACGCATACACATTATGTACAAAGTGCACGCATCTGTATTTATACATCAAAGTGATCATGAAATTAGTCTGAGTAGAAAAGTTTGAACAAAAAATAGAAAATGATGAGTCAATCTAAACTTAAATATTTTTATATACTTCCCAGAGGCAGTTAAGGCTGAAATGGCATAGAAAAAATGTATTTTACATATATTTTTCAGATTTCTTTCTGATTTTTTGAATTTTATATTTTTTCAGAACTTCTAAATACTATGCACAGAAATCTGAATAGGAAAAGAACTGACATGCTTGATCAGAACAAGGAACCCCACATGCAAGCATCATATCTCTGATGGTAATGATCAGTAAGAGATACCTAAGGCAAGAATTACAAAAGAAAAAAAAAAGAAAATAAACAAACAAAACCAAAACCAAAACAAACCCAAACAACCAAGGAAACAATTAAGAAAGAAACAAAGGAAAACAGAGAGGGAAATTATAGAATGACTTTTTCAGTCTCTGGTACGTAGCATACTTGGATATTTAACTGAACATTGAATACAGATCACACCATTTTAATATACAGATGAGTGGCTCTCTCTACTCAGACTGCGCTGCCCACACCTGCTGATACTTAAAATTCCTTGTGTCACTTTGTGCCAATGAGTTCCAGATTTCAGTTCTTCACCAAATTAATTATGTCTGAAATATTTTTTTTAAAGAAACTATTAATGCATTGCTTCCTTTCTTCAGTTGTACATTTCTAAAAAAAAGTTTTAATCTATTTAACCTCCCCAGAAATAGCTGGTCATACCTGCCATTCTTCTGGCATTTCTGCGAGGTCTTTTTCTCACCATTGCTGACAGTTTCAGAGATCTGAAACAACTCGCAGAACTTGCTTGCAATTAGAAGTAATTTAGAGTCTCCTATTCACATATATTGTTAGTACTATTTTTATTTATTACTTCATACAAAAGTAATTCCATTTACAAATTTGTCACCTCTTCATTTGATGACCTCCTTATTCAGTGCTCTTTGCACAAGTGTTTACAGCCACATTTAGATTTAACTATTGTCAATAATTTTCTGTCATTAAGCAGATTTTGCTACCTGTTTCCACAAGTCAAAATGAAAGCTTTGCAGCCAAATAAGTGGTGAGATTAGATTTAAAAAGGGTATTTGATGTTTTTAAATCCACTTTTTTGCAATGTTCTATCAAAACTGATAAATAAAAAATTATTTATTTTAAAAGTACCTGAGCAATCTTATCATGAGCAATCTTATCCTGTGGTGGGGTTGGGAAAGGAAAAGAGGAAAATAGGTGGAGGAAATAAAATTGAAAAATCCATAATTTTTCTTCAACTACCTTACATTTTTCTGGACAATCTTTTTATCCTTTTGTTGATAAATGAAAAAATCTATTAACATCTTTTTTCTCAGTCACTCATATACTTTGTTTAGGCAAAGTTGTTAGTTAGTCCGTAAAGTCATACCTTCCACTTGCTACAAATCAGATATTATTTTATTTAATAAAATTTTATGTAGCCACTGGGACTTTTTCTCTGCCTTTGCATGAACATTGTATAGTTTCCTTGATCAACAGGATTCACCTTATACTATTGATACCAGGTGCTTCACTGAGATGGAAATGTGATCATGCAAGTAACAGTGGCTGGGTTTCTGCATGGAAACTGGAAATGGTGTCTGGATTTCCCACAGTCACTTCTGTGCCTTGTAAAATCATTAGATTCTTAAATGTCCCCACCTATATGTCAAATTATGTCTATGGAAACTTACAGCTTAACCTTGAAGAAAGGTTATACTTTTTTTTTTTTTTTTTTTTTTTGCCTGTATCACAAGAATAACCAGGGGCCCTTTTCAGCCCTCAGGGCTGCATCCAGAGTTCTAGTTAAAAATGCAATCTCCATTCTGCAGAAATCTTATGCTGACTAGATGAAATATAAGGATGAAATAAATCCATAGATGGAGATGAGAGGTTTAAGGTGACAGCAACAGCAATATCTTTGCATAGACAAAGAGAACATGCTGCAGCTTTGACCTATTGTTGCTGATTGATTGCAGTTCATACTGAATCTCATGGAGATGGTTATTCCATGTGTCCATGTTATGCCCTTGCTAAATCAATGTATCCTACATGTTGTTGCCATAGACATTTCAAGTAAAAACTGCAGGTATCGGTATGTTAGTTCCATTAGTTCTTATGTTATTGAAGCTCATTGAGATAAAAGCTTTTCATCTTTTCTTGAATTTTGTAGGATTTTTTTTCTTCTAAGACGCAGCAAAGCACCTTTTTTTGCCTACTTTTTGCTTCTTAAATGATTTCTCAACCAATAGATAATAGAAAATACTTCCAATGCAAACTAATTTTGAATTATCCTCTGGATTTGAAGTCATGGAAATGTAATGACTGACAAAGCGCGGCGTCTTGCGGGTGTTTTCCCGGTCCCCAGGCAGCTCCAGCACCTAGAATGGTACCGCCTCTCTCCAGGACCCGGGATCGTCGCGTGTTTTCAGACTCAGCTCCGTGCCGCAGTCTGGGGGTGGCAGCAGAGTCTCGCCACTACGAGCAAGAGACACAAGTAAAGAGTGAAGGAACGTCCGTATTCCCCACGCATGGAAGGCTGAATGTCTTTTATTGCTGCAAGGAGCTGCGCTGAGGCACCGCTCCCAGCGGGCGCGTGAGGAAAACAGCAGCAAGCACTCCGAGGCCTGGGATTATATCAGGGACGGAGCAAGGAGAGCAGGGGCCCTCCCACCCAGTGGGTACAGGCGCCGTGGCAATGACGTGGACCATGGTGCCCAACGGGGACGCGACCGGGGCGGACCCCAGGCTCTGGGGTGGACAGGGGTTGGAAGAGCAGGGTGACAGGCACGGAACCCTCCCAGCAGGATGGGGAGTGGTCACAGGAGTGACAGCGGAAGCTCCAATAGTCAGGGACCCAGAGTGAACCGCTGCAGGGTGGGGAGAGACACAGGGGGTGTGCGGGGGTACACAGAACACGGCTAGCTAACAGATCAGAACCCCTAACCTAAATCCCAAACCACAATGCAACAACAAAGATATTTTCATTAAATTCTCAGAGAAACTAATCAGAACCCAGAAGATGTCTTCAGGAAAGATATTACCATTCATTAACTTTCCTTAAGCAATGCATTGTGTTGTTAATCCCAGATCTTCCTTACCCTTGGCTGGCTTTTCTCAACATCCATGAACCATGAAATATTCAAATCAACCTGCTATTTAGAAATGAGAAATCAATGGTTTTATAAAGGTACTTATAATGGTCAGCCTAAAAGACGAGCAAGAGTTACATGAGATAATAATATCAATGTGGGCACCTTAATTAGGCTCTTTATTTATAGCTTCCAGAGATAGATTTCTAACTTTTAGATACTGCAAACCTCTCTAGGAAAATTCCACTGGCTATATAAACAACATAGGTTTCCAAATTCACAAATTTCTATTAAATGTTTAAATTATTTTCTCCTCCTGACCTTTTTGTGTTCTTTTTTTCTTCTAAGCATTTTCATCACTTTCAGCTGTGAATATTTAAAATAACAATACTTAAAATAATTAAAAAAAAAAAAAAACAGTGTAATAAAATACTTCCAGAGGATAGCAAATTGAGACATCCATCTTATGGGGCTCTGAACTACAGAATCAGTTCTCATAGGCCCATGATTCCAGCAAGAAGCTTTCTTTGTGGTGGTTCCTCATTGCACCCTCTCTGTATGGTTTATTTGTACAAATAATAGCCATACATATTTAATAGATATACAAGCAAAATATAAATAACAAGAGGATTGTGTTCTCATTTTTAAAAATTACTTTTGATAAATGCAGCTCTTTTTCAAACACAGTCATGGACTTTGCTCACTTGGCAAAAGCCATCACTACAGTGTAACAGCCTCCATCAAGTAGGTTTCTACCCTTTGGTCAGCTTCATTAAATATCTCAGTTCTCCAGTGTCAGTACTGGGTTGTGGTCATCTGAAAATCCATATCAAATGAATTAGTTAATTTCCTGAACTCTTTGGATAAACAAATTCATTTATTCTGATAAGTGAAAGCACTTGGAAAAGCATATGCTGCTGGTCTGAGCAAAAGACTGACTCACTGACTTTCTAGATATCTAAGATTTCTTATGCAGGTGGCCTAATTTCAGATTTACAATGTGGGCCTGGAAATCTACTTTGATTTTTTTTTTTTTTTTACTATACTACTGGAGCTATAACAAAGCTTAGAATTAAGTAACACATTTTCCAGCATGTACCTCACAGTTTCTTCCATGTTAGTCTTCCATTCCTGCAAAATCATAGCCGTTTGCAGTTATGGATATTTAATTTGGACAAAGGTCTCACTGGGAAGCCAATTAGGGTCTGCAGGAAATTCCACTAAATTAGTACTTCAAAAATTGGGAAAAAACCCTTAAATTTGGATAAAATTAATAAACCTGTGATATATTTTGTTCTAAGATATTCCTTTTGCAGTTAGTTTTTGATTTTTATAATTCAATAATTATTAGATGGCAAATTGTTAATAAGGAAGTTTTCTCTAAAGTGGTGTGAGTGCACAAGACAATCCACTGGGGTGCATAATGAATTTTTTTTTGTATCAGTATTAAATAATATGTTTTTTAAAAAAACAGATTTCATCTTTGTCTCATTATTTTTAATATCTCATTTTATGCATGTTTTAGAATGTCATTAATATGCTAGTGTAGTAGTACATGTATACAGATTCTACAGAAAACACAAATGTGCATATATGGGCAGTGCATGCTTATAATTTTTTTATATGGTTGCACAGTCAAAAAAACTTAGATGCCACTGCAGAGAAGAATCCATGGCATTTACAAAACCTTTTTAAAAATACAAAAAGTTTAATATACAGGAATCTCTTGTCTAAATTTTGTAAGCAAAATTAAAATTGCAGTATAAAGCACTAATCAAAATCAAGATAGTGCATTAAAAATCTGTGAACAGTTCCATAAATAAACACTCTTCATAATCAAAGCAGCTTGTAAAAATCATCTTCCTATCTGATATGAGAGGCATTTAAATTCTTCCCTATTCCTTAACAATTTCCCTATTAGGAAAAAGGTCAGAGATAAAAAGAGTTACAGTTGAATACACTTTAATGCAGCACGGAAAAGAAATGCCTCTTTTGTAAAGAAGACTCATCTCTTGCTAAATCTAACTAAAATAAATTAAAAAAATATATTTCCTGCTCAGCTATAAAATATAAGCAGCTACATACATGGAACAACTATTTTTTATTATTTTTTGCCAGTCCTTGACAGAAAAATTATGCTTAGGAATTTGAAACTCTTATACACCATTCACATGTACCTAATAAATAATGACAGAGAACTGGGTAAGCCTAGTGGCTTACATGTCTGAATAATATTTACTTAACCAGAACATTAATGCATCACTTTTTTTGTTTTGTTTTGTTTTCCCTGAGCTGAACGGTTCAGCTAACACAATTGCCACAGTCATTCTCTCAGCAGCACTGAAATCTACATTTAAGTGCCATCTGTGAGGCAGTCAAAAACTGGCTGATTCTGTGCCTTTGTTGTCCTGTATGATGTTATGCCTTAGTTAATAACTGAAAATTCAAGCACAGAGAAAGATGAATCTCTCTGATGTCATTCCCTTCATTGTATGTGAAGATCTGTGCCCCACCACCTACTAAGCTTTCCCTGACTGACCCGTGTTTACCTTCTGTTGGTGCCACTTCCCACTGTGTTATTGATGTGCTTTTCTGCCCAGGAAGCCTCCTTCTCAATGCACTTTGTTAAGCTCGGGCCATGGGCACACACTGTTCTTTGTTGTACTGTATATGAGGAATGTTTTTTGGAGGGGAACATTGATGGTATCAACAATTAGGAGTTAAAGTGTCTCCGAAGCCACAGATGCAACAGGCTGCGCTGCCAACACACTGTATTGCAGGGATTAAACTTAAAAGCTATTCAATTATGAGGTTTTCTCCTCATACCTAAGTGACTTTCATTTACATAACAGAAAGCTACGTGCTTCTAAATACACAGACTAGGCATGTTTCAGTCACTTTTTGATTCTCTTCTCTTACTGTTTAGGTTTTCTTCATTTAGCATTGCTGAAAGCCATGCGGAATGGCAGTCAACATTTAAGATCAGCAATACCATTAAAGGAACAATGTGCCTGTCGATTAACCTCTAAAGAAAACACATTTGGAGGCAAGGAATTTGCCTTTCTGATTTGATTTTTTTTTGTCTTATATTTAAAGGTATTTCCCAAAATGTGGAATGAGTGTGCTCTCAATCATGAATTAAGGAAAGAAAGGGGAAAAAAAGGTATGCAAAAACTCTGGTTAGCAGGAGAACCATTAATGAGGTTATGGTTTGGTTAATACATGCCAGGGCCAGATCATGATAATTTTTGGTTTAATTTCCCAAAAGAGCAGAAAATTCACCTCTAAAAATAGTGGGAAATGCTTCTCCTGGGCTTTTTTTTTTTTTCCTCTTCATGGTACTGGTTGTGTTTTCACTAAACATCTAATTCCTGCTTATATTTCCTGAGTAACTGTACTGGTAAACCAACTTACTCTCTTTTTAATTCTTGTCATTATTCAGAAAGAAATCCATGAAAAGGTGGCTGTTCACTTACGAATAACAAATCCTGTAAAATTATATCCTGAATGAGGTCTTTCCTTTCCGTCCCTCTGTGCAGTTTGTCTTCTAAACTTAATCGATTCTGACTTTGTCTCTGCAAGAAATGTGAATTGTGCATTCTGATCTCAGCTAACCCACCTAGGGAGAAAAAAGTTTTTCAAAACACATGTGGAACAAGAGGCTTGATGAAGCAAAACCATGAAACGATGACTAAGTCTAATGAACCCTGTGATTTAAAGCATCTAGCCTTTGGAAAAAAAATATCTAGAGAGTTTTCTTTCCTGACTGTTACCTCAAGTGAGTTGATATTAGGTCTGTGACAGCACTACTAATTTTCTTCTCTCTCCTAGAAGTGCAATGGTCCATACTATCTTATTAGTTATGCTCTTTATTGCATAAATGCTGTGTCTTCTTAGCAGAAATAAAGTATTAATGAACTTGTGGTGACATCAAGGGGACCAACTGGATTAATAGATGATAGACATGTTAGACAGGGGACGCTAAAAACATTGTCAGAGCCTGTTTAATCTGAATGAGAGCATCTGTGATGCTCCTAAAACAGGAGGCATATATGAGAAATTTGTTTTCTACCTTTACTTACAACATTGATGGTGGTAGTAATTGAACATTTATTCTTGCAGGAAAAATCAAAATACTGATTTGATACATGAACTCCTTAGTTTCTTTTAAAATGGATCCTTAGATATTCAGAAAGAAAAGCAAGAAAAACAAACAAATGACAAACCTGGACTTAATGTAATTTGAATGTCTACCACCTTTGCTTCACTCTAAAATATTAAAATCAATTATCATTAATAACATATTTTGATAATATTTAATATGATGGTCACACATTTAAAACAATGAAAAACTTTTTTCCTCAGTAATCTTTTTATTGTATTTCTTCCCTCTGTATATCATATGCCTGTACAAAAGGTGAAGGGTTTTTTCCGAAGTATGGGTTTCTTTTTTCAGTTATAGAATAATCAGGAAAAAATCGAAATTAAGCAGTGAAGATCTGAAGCAGCCACCTTCCAACGTATACTGTCTAAATTCTGTGGGAGGAATATGGAAAAAAAAAAAAAAAGCCCAAGAGGAGAACTCCCTGCTGTTTTTAGAGGTGAATTTTCTGCTCTTGTGGGAAATGAAACCCCAAAAGAGGAGGTAGTGAGCACTACTTCTCTGGTATTTATTACAAACCCATTAATCATTAATGTTCTATTTTGCTAGTCAATCAGTAGTAACACAGTTTCATAGAGCCTTTGTTGTAATTTGGCATGTCTCAACGTCATTTTTACATAGCTAATCAATGGCTTGTATTCAAATTCAAGAGTTTAAGGACTGAAGAAATAGGTTTGATATTTCCCTAACTGAAAGGTCTAAAGAAAAGTAATATTTCACATTTGACACTGCCTTTTTCTTTATTGATCACTCAGTAGAGCTGGAAAAGATCACTGATGTCACTACTGCTTCCCTGCTTCTTGTTTTATTAATGATGATATATTGCTCTCTTTGGAAATAAATACACTGGAAGCAATATATTAAGAACAGGCAAAAGTGCCATATCAGTTCTAGTCCTTTGTTTAATCTCCTTATAGACTAGTTATGGGTGAAATGCTACAAGCACACTTATTAATTCATGTTCTGTTTGCATTTGAAAATATGGACTAATTCAAAGCCAAGTGCTTTAAGATAGAGTTCAAGCATTCTCAAAATATAAATATTTCCTCTCTCTTTTAGACAAACTATTTAACAACCTATGGATCAGGGAGAGTTAATTTTTCCACTGGATAAGCAGTAATTTATGGATTTTTAGGTTTTGGGTTTTTTGTTTTAGTTAGTAAAAATGTTTCAGTTTGATTTTAAAAGGAATTAAAGAAGGAAAACAGGACTACTAAAGGATTTGCATCTAGCTATACATAATTACTTACTTTTTACATGCCAATAAAGACAATTTTAGATCTAATGAGTGATTTCAGTAATTATTTGTAACATGAATAAGCACGGCATTTGCAAATATAATGATGCTCTGTGTATCATTATATCTCTCAAGAGATGTAGCATCATATCTCTCAAGACAGTTCATAAAAACACATGGCCTTTGTTCATCAAAATCAACAACAAATATACAGTTGCATCCTATATATTGTTTGTAGAACAAAAATATCCATAAACATTTCTCTTTGTCCATTTCTCAGCTGCAATGTGCTATAGACAGATCTTTTAAATGCCAGCAGTGCATTATAGAAGATATGACTAATCTAGAGAATTTCCATTTGAAAGAGAAATGAGTAATAATTGATTGGCCTAGATCCAAAGTCACAGTGGGGTTCAAAAAGCTTGTAAGTGCCCTCATAAAAATAGAAGCTGTATCAACCAATTGAATTTAATTATATGTGAAGGTGATGAGGGAGCTAAACAGCCTGTAATTGGAGTCCAATTACTCAGCTGGTCTTCCATAAAATTAATTCATCTGAAAGTTTGCCATTGTCCCATGCTTGAGGCCTGCTGCTGGTTTAATTAGTTAATACTGAGGAATCTTGAAACATTACATTATTTTGTCTTTATTGCCAATTATGGGTTAAGGAAAATGTGTATAAAATATTAACATCTGCTTCCAGCACAACTTGAAGAGGGCAAAGGCAAAATATCTCATACTTAATCATATTAAGAGGAGGAAAATGTATTTAAACACAGTAAAATCTTCCTGCTAGCCAAGGCTTATCAAATTAAAAATCAAGGTGCAAAAGAAAATTTGAATGTGATGCAATAAAAATATGAAGTGTAAGAGTTTATACAGCAGCTTCATGTAGCAACAGTTTAAGCCTGTTATAGAGTTCAAGAATCACTTGGATCCAGAGGAAAACCAGAGAGGAAAATAGTTTATATCACTGTCCTTTTCCTCAGTGGAAGTATCCATATTGCTCCTAATAACTATGGGAGAGAGTACAGTAACATTCCCCGACTTCCTTCACTATCAGCAATATACCATTCACGTCTAAACATTAACATCAAATAACAATATTTTATTCTGAAGAGTGTTTTTGTAAAAGGCTTGCTCACTGTAAGCCAACAGCTGCTGAATATTGTTCCAGCAATTTCTGTCTCTCTTTTTCATATAAAACCTGTGTAGACAACTTGAAATTAAAGGGAAAGGAGACAGGAAGTACCTGTACTTAAATTGAACTCTAAAAGACAAAAACATTTATTCCTGGTTTGTTTCAAAACTGTCTGCAGAAACTGCAAGATTTTCTACTGTGTTAAGAGATTTTAGATCAGTCTACTGACTGGGTTGAAACCCTTTTTTCTTATTGTAATCTCAGAAATGGCAATCATTGAAAAAAAAAAAAAGCACTATGTGGTCAGAAGTGGCACTACGTGATACATGCTTCCAAAACATTTTTTGAACTTGAAATGATGAAGGAGAAAAAAAATACTTGATGAGTCCCAAGAATGGTATGCATTTATATCTACAAAGAGCTAATTACAGTATGAAAGCTATAAAAAGTTCCATTTTGGAAGGTTTGGGAAAAAGTGTATCAGCAACAGGCTTTTTTTCTTCAGAGTTAAAAGTTAAAATTTAAAGGGAAACCATTTTGTGGACAGTGCACATTGGATTAAACTAGCTTTTTAAAGACTTACACACATTACTGTACTTTCTCAGACATACAATAAAAAATTTTATCATAGCCCCATTGAAAATATGTAATGCAAATTGCAATTATGGTTTTCTATACATCTTCCAGGGGTAGAACTACTGAAGTAAGTTGCTTTTTAAGCTCATTTTATTCAATTGAAGATGTGGAGATAAATCTCTACTTACTGGAGTAATATTAAAGTCAGATTTTAAAAAAAAATATATACTAAGTATTTTGGAAACTGTGAGAAAGAGGCTACTCTCCTAAGGACCAGATTTCATAATGACTCAGAAAGGTAAAAAACAAACAGAAAACCTTCTGTGAAAAAAGATTCAGAAATGGAAGGACTTCATCTAACTTTTAAAGAAAAATAAATATAAGGTTTCATTTCCTAAACTTAAGAAGGAAAAGTACTAGAGCCTTAAACATTCTTTTAAGCCATAGAGATGCATCAAGTTTCTTTGATTAATCTGAACTATTTTTATGCTCTGCCAGCTCTGTAAAACATGAAGAAACGAAGCAAAAGAAAGATGATGAACAGTGCAGTCAGGAAGGCACGGAAATTATACTGGTAAAACCTAAGGGCTTCATGAAAAGCCAGGCTCTACCATAAAAACTATTAGAAATTTTCCAAAACAGTTGGTAAACAGATATTAAATAGAATTCACTATATTTAATTAACATGTAGGATTAGTCCATCATGGGTGATAATAGGCTAATCAGTGGATAATTTCTAAGGTTCACTTTCTCTGCTTTTCCTTCTGCTCCTGGGAAGAGGACAGAGAGCAGCCCAGCACACAAGAAAAGAGCAGCAGCTGAGGGCTGTTGGTGCTGGAGAGGAGGTACTGAAGTGCTCCCTGTTGAACAGAGATGGCAGGACATTGCCATTAAAAATGTCGGCATTCACTAAGGGAGGAAACACAAGTGTTTGTCATAAACCTTTCGTACTAATTTGAGTGCCTGCCATTCAGATAAGTAAATTCATTTGCCATACAAAAAATCCAAGTGTTTCCTGTTTAGAATAATAGTCAGAGTATATGCAGAGTCAAAGTGATGTATCCTACAAAAAAAATTATACCTTCTGTCTCCTTCTCTCTCCTTCTATACTCCTTAAAAAGCAGCTCAAAATCATAAGCATCAACTAAGAAAAAATATTTCCTTTCCTTGGGATGGAAATACTGGAGTAAAAAAAAAACCATTGAATTAATTATATGCAGACAGTGAATTTTATCCCCCTCATTATATTTACGGACTGTGTATATCTGTTTCTCATTCATAGCAGAATAAATATGTAAAAAGGAAATCTATGACACTTTTACAAATTATTATTTACAGATGACAGTTGCAAGAAAATTTCAGCCCTGTATATCTACCAAACCAATATAAAACAAATAGTTCTGTTGGCCCTGGCAATACTGAAATTGGAGGTGTATGAAGGAGTATTATGGATCTCTATTTGATTTATGGGACATTTTAGTTAGATCATGGGCACTGAACAAAGATTTTTTTTTTATAAGCTTTATAGCCACAAATCAAATCATAAAAGGTTCAACAAGGAATATAATAAAATTCCCCTGTCTTTCTTAAATAAATATTTTTTTGAAAAAAAAAAAAAGAGTCAATATTGAAATATTTCTGTCACTATATTTCATTTCACACTGACAACAAGAGTAGAGATGTAAGTAATCTGGTTCAGTGTCCTCTGTCTGCATTCATGCACTCACAAGAAAGAAACAATTCTTCTCTCTTGAGGAGTTCTTCATGTCTTTCTCTTCATGGAGAAGTTTTACTCAAGTAAGAAGCATAACTTGACAGTTTCACTCATGAGCAAAAAAGTCAGTCTTACACTTCTATTAAAGAAAGTAAATAATTGCTTTGACTTAAAAAAAAATTCATTTCCATGGAAAAAGCAGGATATATGTATTGACATTTTCACATTGTTGAAATCTATAATCTTGCAAGAAGTCAGCAAACAAGCTGTACTTAAACAAAATTGCCTGCCTACATGAATCTATTTGCAAGACTGGGACATAAAGGAGCAGCAATCCATAAAGACAAATTTATTTTTATTTCACTTTAATGACCTTTAATATTTGCAGAACACTTTAGAAATGAAAAATTATCTATCTAATTTCTACATCAGATGTGAGCACTTCATCTCATCAATATTCCACCTGTATGTTCATCATTCAGATGGCTGTTCAGGGGCTGGTGACTGACTCTAAAAAATACTGCCAGTGAGAGCCAAAACGTGAGCTGCAAAAAAAGACTGACTGTGTTCTTTGGGGTTAAAGAGCCAAGCTCAAAGATTGCTCTACATAGATATCTAATTAGATGTGCATGTGGGTCTATGCAACATGACATGGAACTGCAAACCTTGCTTTCCTCAGGAAAAAGGAAGACCAAAGCTCTTTGTCATTCCCTTAATAAATTCATGGTCTGTCTAGCCCCTATTACACTCTTTATGGCAGCAGTGGTCTCATAGGTAAGTGCATCTTTCTGAAATAGAAAGACTGTTTTTACATGAAGGAGACGATGGCTTCATCTTCCATTGAACTTTTCATATAAAATTTTGCCACAAAAAATGTTGGCAAAGGGACACACTGCTTTTACCCCTCCATTTTAAACTGAAGGTCAGTCTCCATGACAGGACTAAATACATCACTTCTTATCATTTATACCCTTACCTTGTATAACTTGATTAATTATTTTTTCACTATCTGAAGAGAGAATAGTATTTTTAAATTGGGGTTTTTTGAAGGAAGGGAGGTCTACTGCAAATTTTTTTAAATTTATATATTTGCGTGCTGCAGCATTTGTGTATGTCAGTATGTGTGTAATAGCAGGTATTTTGTACCCCACAGAATGATTTCCATTTTCACAAGAATGAGGGATATAACTGTGGGCAACTTACATTTGATAGTTTTGTTTTGGTGAAACCATAAGCAAAAGGAGAGGTTTTTCCTATTTTGCTGGCAATTACAAGTTTTTATTGTTTTGTTCTTCATTCATATTCAGCCATATACTCTAACATTATCATACTTGTAAAATGCTGGTTTAAAATTATGCTGAATGGCATTTAGAAGTAATGTCACCTATGGGCCAAGTTCTGATACACTCATAAACATGACCCTCCATCTATTCCTTAATAAGAAGTTACTGAGGATACAGATTTGAAGAATTTTTACCTGCATATCTGGCAAATAGAACATTAATGGAAAAAATCATTCTATAATGTGTGTTAATTATAAGAATTATGTTTTAAAAGATAAATTATTTGACGGAAAAAGGAAAAAAATCCCACATAAAGCTAGGTAGTCATGTCATGAGTTTAATATTTTCTTACAAACTGTAACAGGAAAAAAACATAGCTCTTGCCACCGCATAAGTATTGAGATAAAATAAGGAGCATTGAATGATTTTTCATCTAATTCTATGAAAAATGTATTTAATATTTGAAGGACTATTTCTGTGTGACATTCCATGTGATAGTTTCCACAAATAAGATATTATGCAAAGAAAAAAGGTATTTTTACTTTACTTCCCATTCTATGCTTGCACAAGAAATAGTCTTCCGTCCCACACACATCACAAAGCTATACCTTTTGCTCCAGTTTCCACAACCCAAGCACAACCCTGGCTTTTAAAAGTGTATATCTTTCCCTGCCTATATTAAATGACAGAACTTGGAATAGATTTACAACATATGAAAAAATCTGAGAAGCAAAAAAGGCCAATAACTTAGCAAGGAAAACCAGTATCCTTTGTCATTATATACTCCATAACAGTCATGTTTTTTACAGTAACTCTTTGACTTTAAATAAACTAGAAATCTTTCCTCTCCTAAAATGCTGGAATGTTTAAGGCCTAGCCTGAACTTTTCAACTCCTGTATATGCCTCTTGGATATGGCTCTGTGTTGGCTGCTGAACTCCAGCAAGATCATCTCTGCCCTTCTGACATTCAGCCAGCTCAAGCACATCTGACTGGGAATTGCTTCCAACCAGTATTTTTTTGATCACCGGCTGTTTCTCCCTGCAAATGCTGCTTCATGCATTGCATGTGGAAATTCTCTACTAATGTTCACACATGTATATGTACAAGACTTTGGACATTTTATGCTAAAAAATTGGATTTTTGTATTTGCATAGATTTTAGGTGCTTAAAATAAAAAAAATTAAAAAAAAAAAAAAAAAAAAGAAAAAAGAAAGAAAAAACCAACCACCAACCTTAAAAAAATCAACCAATCCAATGCAAAACCAAAGCAAACCCACAACAAAACAAACAAAAACGAACAAGTAGAATGGAATGATTTTGACAAGGAGAAGAAAATAATTTTCTTCCCAAACATTATCTGTGTCTGTAAAGACAAGAGGACGTATAAAAATAGTCTTCACCTGCACAAGTTGTAGTTACTATTGTTAAAATGTTCCTTTCTTTTGTTGCCCTTAGTACTTAGCAAATCTCTTCAAGGCTGTCTTTCAAATCTTTTTTCACATGAGTACTCAGGGAAATCCTATAATCTGTATTATGAATCAAACATATTTTTAGTGGTTGTAGAGTGAATCCATGGTGGCTAATAATTATAAGATGTAATAAAAAAATTAATATTTTCTTTTAGGAATACTATTGCATAAAAGTACTCTTCCTAACTCCTTTTTCCTTCATTTAAGTATTCTTTGGAAATATATTTTATTAATTTAAGCCTCTCCTGCATACCTCTTCTTTACAGAAGAAGACTTGCATCTAAATAACTCTGTCTATAAACTGATATGAAAGCAAGGTCTATCTAATTAAATTTATTACAGTAAGATAAATTTTATCTAGGAAACACACACATGTCTGTACTCAAATAAATAGCTCATTTGCCTGCAAATTTGTATCATAAATATTGTGGTATTTGACATTAAATAAATACTGCTAGTTTGAGCAATATATTTGCAATTTCCAAGAGTTGGAAATTGCTTTGTTAAGAAAAGTAAGAATAGAGCATAAAATGTGGAATTTTACAATAAAATCTGAAATACACTGTTAATTGGATTTATAACAGGCAAAGAAGCAGAGTACAGGTTTTCAGAACCATAACAGCACAACATAGACAAGAGCAGCTGTGGTTTATTCCTTCACTGAAGCCACAAAAAAAGTTTCATACTGAACCACCCCATACTATCCCATTCTGTGTTTCCATTAAGATATTTAATTTCATGGGCATTTCATAAAAGCAGATGGTAAATCAAGGAGTATTTTATGACAGTGGCTTGCAAGTAAGTGGTGGTCTCTAGTCTTCCAGGTGGCCCACACAACTACTGCTGTCACAACAGTGTCACATCTGTCATTTGGTAAGCAGTGACACTTAGTGTTTTGTTGTAGCCTGAGACTGGTTTAGAGTTTCCAGCATATTTTGTAACCCTCTGCAGTAGCAAAAACAATACTAAACAGATCAAAACAAAAAAAAAAAAAAATCACATTTCTGTACCACTGCTCTGTATAGTTTTTGAGTACATCTAACCATAACCAAGCTCTCTAACATGCTAAGTAAGAAACATGAAATTACAGCTATAGCAAAATTGTGATCTTTATAATGAACTGAAGAGATTTGAAATGAGAAAACTGAAAGAAATGGATTTTTTTTTTAATTCTTAATATTTATTATAGAATACAACATCTGAATTTAAAAGCTTTAATTCCTATTTCTATAAAAGATGTCTTCATCTGGAAAGGAAAAAGCAAAAATGTACTTGGGGAAAAAAAAAAATCTGAATTCCATGCAAATTTAAACAAAATTACTGCTCTTGTTGCATTAAGGCAAAGTTATTTTCATCTCGTTTTCTTGAGACTGATTGTCTAACTTTTAAGCAATCCACACTGGAGACATGACAGGAAAAGTATGGAACTGACACTATGAAATGTGAAAAAAACCCTACAGTTTTATGATGAAAACATGTATTTTACCTTCTATAAGTCATAAGCAGAATGTACAACTTTAAATTTTCAAAAAGAAAACAAAACACAAAAAGAGAAGAGGAAAAAAAAGAAACCTTTGGGATCATGCTGTCATTCCCCACAAAATTCTAAACTCATTGGGCTTCTTGTTACAAAGATCTGCATATATACTTTAATTGGTCTTTCATGAGTAGTTGCACAAAATTACACAAAACCTTCTCAAGCATTTAGCTATTCTAGCTATTTATTTTCACATCTTTGCTTTTCCTGCTTATTCTTTTTAGATCAGAAAAAGAAAAAAAGACAGAATAAATTAATTGAAACAAAAAAACAGTTCAGAAACAGATTAAAATTTACTGTGAAAAAGTACAATTTCTGCAAATTATTTTTATCTCTCTCTCCTCTCCATATTCTTATTTTTTCTTTTGCAATAGAAGCTTTACAATTTTGCTAGAAATGCATATATTCTGTTTATAGCAGAAAAACATTTTAATATCATTTCATTAAACATAAAATAGTGCATTTTAAAATCATATCTCTGTTTGTGATCTAGTTACATTTTCTATTACATTAAATGGAAGCTGATAGTGTCTAATATCCAATTTTGTTCCCCATGGCTTCTGACAAACAAAATCACTACTGTATTCACATTAAAAATAAATCAAACACATTATTTTCAGAGTTGCAACATTATGAATTGCCACACTCCCCTGGTGGTCTTCAAACAATGTTAAAAACACAGCATTCAAATAATAAAGCAAAAGGAAGAAAGTTAAAGAGCATTTTATAGCCCAGAATAATATGTTTTGTAGATCATCTTTGCATACTTTCTTCAGCAATGTTGTCAAACTGTGAGTTTGCCAATGGTCTCTAGTTGTCAGTGTAAACTCATGAAAATGGTTACATAAGCACACTAAAAGATGATAATAAACCTATATAATTCTGGGGCTTTTAATACTAGCAGGGCTGATGTAGTGTCTAGTAGAAAAACTATATATTTCCTACAATTTACTTTCGCAAGTCTGCGTACTCATAATGAAATTGTAATTTTTTTAATACAACTGCATCTGAAAAATTTGTGCTGTAATACAAATTGATTTCCTTATAATAGTCAGAGTATCCATTATCAGTTACTTCATATTTAAAACAACATCCACAAAAGAAACTGAATATTTTCCTTTCAATTCATACAGGCTCAAAATCCCCAAAGTCTATTCAAGATTCTGTAGGAAATCAAGGAAAAATCTACACACTTTTCTTTTTGTAAATGTGTTCCAAGTAGAAATGTGTTCTGTTTAATTGGATTTCTATTTGCGTTGAAGTCGTTTTTATTTTTTTTTTTTTCCTTTTCTTTTTTATGAGGCATTAAGTATTATTTCAGGAAGAAATAGTCCATCCTTGTCAGTTAGGGTATGGTACAACATAAAGGCGAACACTGTTCCAATGTCATTTTCATTTAGCTTTCAGTTGTGATTTTCTGATGTTCAGATTTTGAAAGCTTAATGATTGTTTACTTGAGCTCAGGAAGCTGGAGGAGCAGACAGTCTTTATGCAGCTCAAAGAGGATTTGGAGCACGCAAGCTCTTGTGCTGTGACTTCGTTATCTTCTTCTCCCTCTTGTGGCCTCCAATAGTAAGAGCAAATAAAACATTTTGGCATCCAGCTCGGCTGTTGCTCCTGGAATAATTGGGGAGAAAACCAGACTTTGGGAGAAAGTGCCATGGCATCCACATGCTACCACAGCACTGGAGGGGCTTCTGTGTAGTCTGATGGCCTCCACCTGAGATGGACACAGGGACAATGATGATGGCAGGGTCAGGAGCAAAGCCACCTTTGCCATACTTGCCCTTGGGGACCCCGTGACACAGTGGGGAACAGGTCAACTTACCCCAGCACTGCAACAAAATTAAGTCCAGTGCTTTTCAACCAAGATTTCAGGAAGAGTGTAATGAGAAGAGAGAATTCCCCTTCGAATGAGCTGGTAGGACTACATTTCTTAAAAGCATCTTGATCCTGTTGCAGAACTGACCTAAAGGTTAAAAATTAAATGGAATGTGTAGTGCAAGATAGGAATAAATTAAGGTGGTAGCGGTTCCCAGACTAATTTACAACCAGGTTTATAACTGGCTTTGCTGTCTTCACCAAGGCTTCAAGATCACTGAGGCAATTTCAAGGCATAGTTGCCCACTTCAGTTGCACAAACCAGTTCTTTCCTGGGCTCTGAATAGTAATGACAACAAAAATAAACAGCATTAAAGTGCCTCTTTGCAGCCATATGAAATAAACAGTTTAATATTCTGACTTTAAGGCCTCAGATTGGTGGCTATAAATATTGTACTGCATTGAAAGTTCTGTATATGCCATCTGGTGACCATGTGATTAGAGTATCTATGGGGCAAAAGGAGGAGGGGGGGTCTTGTCATGCCCTTATTTATTTTCTGTGCTCAACTATGCACTCACTTAAAACCCAGCCATATGCTAGAGCATCTGTTATAGGTGGGGTTTTTTTGTAAATTTTCCTTTTTAAAACTGAGTCGATTTTGCCCTTTAGGAGCCTACGCTCTGTATAGTACTACAGAATGACATTTACTGCAGACCAAATTATTATTTTATTAGGAGTTACAGTGTCTAGTTTGAGCAAAAAGCAAAATTCCAGTTTGGAGATAAATTAGTACCTAAAAATATATAGCACTAAGCCAGCCAAATTATTCCTTTTTGCTCGCATCCACCAAAGAATATATGATTAATTTAAACTCTGTTTGTGTGCATATTCATACACAGAGATTTTCAAGTTGATTTTTATTTTCTTCAGCATGTTAATATAAAAACATGCTTATTTGCCTTAACAGAAAGAGATGCCACGCAGCAGTCATAAAAGTGAATAGCAAATTCTCCGCTTTATTGGCCCAGTGCTCATACACGCATAATCATCATTTAGTTTACAGAATACTGCTCAAGGCAGTCTTGTGAAAGTAGTATGCCAGTATGCCGTTGGGAATGAAACCAAGAACACAACAGTTTTTGCAGCTTTCCATCATGCCTCAGAAAGAGAAGGTTAATCTAAAATTGGCTCTGCAAAAATAATAGAAGTATACTAAAAATACCCACATTTTTAGTCAAACTATTGGTTAAAAAGAAGAAAAAAAAAAAAAGAGTTATTTCTGCAGCAGTCTATGTTTGCTTAAAATACCCAGTGAAGGGAGTTTCATTTATTGATATCACAGGACCAGCTTCCAGTTTCACTGCTCCAACATTTTCAGGAGAATCTCTATTCTTTTGCTAACTGAAATAAGTGCAAACTGTAATGTCAGGCTGAGAAGAAGAATGTAGAAGCTCATTTTTGAGAGCATATCAATCATTTTTAAACATGGTAATACCCTGCTCCTGCTACTCTTCTCTGCCCCAAACAGCTTATGTGGGAACACTTTATTTCCTTTTGCGATTCTCAGTAAGGTAATGCTGTCTTACTGAACTTTTCGCCTCTTCCAGAACTCCAGGATTATCCAGACTGACACATCCATGTCACTGTCACTCTGTTATCCTAGTTTCCAGCATTAATTTCATGCACCAGATCCCATGACGAACCTGCCCTGTGCCACTTCTCAATATTTATGCTAGGTCAAGGTGGTAGAATTTAATCTTGCAAAGCAAGCTCTAAAAGGCCATACCAGCTGCCATGTCTTAGTAAATCAGATAACAGCAATAGATCTAAAGAGCGAATGAGACAGAAGTAAGTGAGATTATTGCATCTGTTTAAATCCTGTGTCCCTCACAACCATTTTGAAAGAACATGTTTTTAAGTGACTGAACAATAATAATGTTAAAACATAATTAAAAACAGCCTAGAATGTAATTTTTTTTTTTCATTTTAATTGTGGTTTTGAAAAAAGAATCATCAGAGATCTAAGAGCAGCTGGTAAGAAGTTCAGATGCAGGTCAGCATACAGCCCAACTGAGCTAAGATTTCTGCATCTTTAGCCTAAATTAAAAGAACATTAAAGATCAATGTACTGTGATTTGAAATGGCAGTTCTGAGCCTGGTACACAAACAATGTGTAGAAACGAGGACAGGGTGTTGTCTTAGAGTGCTGATGCATTCTGAAAGCACTGACAAAAGCTTGGGAAAATGAAAGCAAGAAAAGAGGTCTATTTTTTTTTAATTTAAAGAAATAGAGGTATTATGTGAAAACTGAAGAATGCCTCAATCTGAGCTGCTCTCCTGATTTATGATAGTTTACTTATGTTCAAGGGGTATCCAGGCTGCTAACTAGTAGACTTCATAAAAATCTAGACACAAACATTCATTCTTAGAAATGACAGACCTTGGTTATGAATTATTCTTCTACTAGCTGGTTCTTATACATGGCACCATGGAGTGCATTATTGCCTTGGTGGCTTGAAGAGTGTTCTGCAATAGATATAGCCTGGTGGACATATTTAATGCTCTGTCAGCACCCATAAATAAGTCAACTTTGATACCATTTCCTAGATGCTTACGTGATGCAGGCAGGAAGGGATAACATTATGTGAAGAGAGAATCCACATTCTTATGAGCTGGTAGGACTAAATTTCTTAAAAGCATTTTAATCCTGCTCCAGAACTGACCTAGGAGGTTAAAAATTAAATGGAATCCTTAGTGCAAGATAGGAATAAATTAAAAATGGGAGTAATGTATTATTATTTTCCATTGACTTTATTATTTGGCAGAAAATTCGATGTCAAACTTTTTTTAATTGAAAAGCATCTGCTTCCTTCTGAAATAGAAACAATAATAAAAAAATATTTACACTGTATATGATACTGCTGTGTTTCTTTTTATTTATAATTTGACTAAAGCATCTTTTTTCTCAGAGGATCAATCAGCAGGAGCATATCATAGAAATCATGACATTTTCCATATTGCACCGTGTTTTCTTATTTGAAGAGGGAGATGGCATTCCATGGTTGGTTTCCTGTCTGAGTAATAAAGACTGAGAATCTCTAAATGTTCTTTCTGAAGACAAAAATATATTATTTCTGATTTGAAATTCTTCAGTAAAAGATAAAAAAAAAAATCAGCCAACCAACCAATCAACCAACCAACCAACTAGTCAACCAACAAACCAACCAATCAACAAGCCAACTAACCTACAAACCATCCTCAGAAAAACAGATATTCTGGTACAACTATGAAGCATTCATGACATTCTTAATATGAATGAGTGCCTATGACAGGCTATAATGCAGTAACAATTTGAACATTTTTCAGCTTGGAGACAGATATTCAGTTTCTCATTCTCTATTCTCTGTGGCTCTCTCACACAGCCAAGAAATATCTGGTCTATGACCATTCTGTCAGATGAACAGGAAGGGTTGAAACTGAAACAGTCAGCTCCCAGTAGGAAAAAAGGAAGACTTTTCTTGAAATAATTATGATTTATTTTCATCAGGATGTTTCTTTGGCACAGTGTTAACCCAATATCAGTAATAGCTATAAAATCTACAGTTAATACATTTACATCCATGAGTGCTGAGAAAGCTGTCTGACAACACAGGGAAAAGACAAACTCATAACTCTCACAACTGAATGTAAAATGATCTGTTGAATCAACTAGGGTGAAAGCAAGATATGAAGCCAAAGAACTTAATAGTCTAAATCACACTTCTAATGTTCAGAATAAGGGACAGAAGTGATAGACAGTTTTAGAGGTCAAAGCAGGGACAAAAGATGGCTTCTGAAACAGAAGTATAGCTCTTCACCTTGTCTGACTGGGGGTCAATCAGAGTTTGATGATGAGTTTGGTGGGAAGGGCACAGTGAGGCGACCTGTGGTTCAGTTTACTTCATCCTCACAGAAACACACTCACGACAGTGAGAATATAACAGATACCAAAAGTGGAGAGCAGTGGCATACTGCAGGGGAGAGCAGAAAGCACAGAACATCACATCAAAGCTAGTTTTCAACCCTACATTCAGGCAGAAAAACTTCAGCTGGGAAAAGGCTCGGCTATGCAATTATTTTTAATATACCAGGAACTGAATCTTCATACCATTTTTTTTGCATGATGTCATCAACTCCATCACAAAACCGGTGTTAAACCATCAACGATGGCTTTTGTCATCACCCTGCAGAAACATGCATTACCTCCAACACTGCATCACACCAGGGGAGGTTGTCAAGGGCACAGTTAAAAGAACAGACACCACTACCCAACAGCAAGATCCCCCCTGGCACAAAACTGAACAAATTAATGCACTCAACCACTTCCTGAATCCAGTCAACCTTGCTTTTTTCCAGAGAAATTGTCAATTCACAGGCTTCAAGTATAGAGTAGTGTATGTTGCACAGTCCTTAAACATTTAAGCTTATAGACAGGAAAAAGCCTCTAACAAATATCAGGTATTAAGTCACAATCTAGGAAACTCTTTACAGTGAAAGCGTTGACCATCATTGGGAACAGCAACAGGAGCAGCAGCAGGAATATTTTTAGAAATGGGCAATTTTCAGCTGCTCAGCTGTATCCACCAACTTAAGGTAAACTGGAATGAAGAAAGCAGAAAAACCTGTTTTTTTAATAATAATATATATAATAAAATAGAAAATGTATTTTTCCACATTTTAGATAACACTGATTCCATGTTTCTTGTCATTCCCACAGTATTTTCAAGAAGTGGATCTTTTTTCCACATCCCTTCCCTCTTCTTTGAGTGGGGTGGGGGTGGCAGCAAAAAACAGAGAGCATATTCATCTTCTATGGCACAAAGCCCGAGATCAAGTATTTTTTGCTTAACATTATCTGTATTGAAGTATGATTTTTTTTTTAACTTCATTTGTATTTCTTGAATTTCAGGCTCAAGATCATGCCAGGACTGACAGACAGCACCTGGGTAAAAATGATGTGATTCTTTCAGTGCTGTAATTTCCCATGTATTCAGCTTTGTATTCAGACAGAGAAAAAAAAAATATTCACAAGCCAAGACACTTTTGTGAAGCTGCTGATTAGGCCATGGTTTAAAAATTGAGAGTAAGAAAAAATGTGCTCGTTCTCCTTCACAGTTGGGCACCGAAGCATCGACTGTGGAGGGCCTTGAGACTGGTTTCAGTGCAATCAAAGGGGCTACACCTGTCTGTGCCTCACTCTCCTGGAGCTAGGAAAGGAAGGTAGCTTTTAACACAGTAGTTCCCCAGTGTAAAAGAGAAAAAAATAATTTGCAGTATTAGATCGTGGCTTGCCTTGGCTATGTGCCAGAAAAAGAAAAGCTTTCATTGGTGCTGCAGTCCCAGAGATGCTAAGAGTGAACAAGCTGCAAAGAACAATTCAGACATGTCTTTATGGAACTAACAGAGAACACAGCTTTCATAAAACACAGGCCATTTTAACTTCAGACACAGATAATTCAAAGGGAAAACCTTTTAATTGTGTTATTTTATCAATGAGAGGACAAACAAGGTTAAATGGTGATAGATGCTGAATTAACAAGCGGTTTGCCTGTAGCATTTTTCTTTCTGGGAAGAAAAAATGCTGTAATTATTCTTCAGTTTTATATAGGGAAACTTTCTTCCTACTTTTCACTGTCAGGCTCTTCCAATTGATTTTATCGTAATTCAAATACATGGCAAAATGCTTCTGAACACAAAAGCAGAGGGCTAAGCCTTACTCTCTTTTATTACACCAGAGAGCCACTAAACAGCAAAGGATTTTGATTTAGATTCCTGCATTAAAATTAAATCACACATCCTAAGGAAAAATGATCCGCAATAATGGAAGTCACACACATGGGGATTGAAAGTGCTATTGAATAATGAAGAAAAGTACAGTAGCAATGAATGTAAGGGACCACTATACTTTAATGAAGAGATATTTCCGAAGCAAATGTCTCCCTTCAGTGTTTTCTATTGATAGTCTGAATATTATAAAACAAATTATGTGAAATATGAATATCACAAAGTTTAAATTAATTACTTACTGCCTCTTGATTTGAGTTGCAGCATTTTTATATCTCTGCTGTAGGAAAGAGATACAGGTAACCACAGGTGGTTTTTAGTGCACTGCAGGTCAGTACGACTACACTGTTTTCAGTGCCCAAGGCTGCAAATGTACTTCCATTTTGCAAACTCCCACACAGTGACACTGGCCACTCATTGGTGAAATTATATGCAGTTTCAATATTTACATCTTTTGCCTTCAGTCCCCCTTTACTGATTTTATAGATGAAAATATTTTTCCCAGTAACAAGTTGCTAATCTTTCTGTTTTAACTGTGTCTGATTTTCCATTTCTGGCTCTATAATTTCAGAGTGATCAAGTACTTTTTAAAGTGAACATTGGTAGTAACTAATTTTTAACACAAAACTTTAGTCTTGCAATATGGGGGGAAGATTTCTTGGGAAAAAGTCATGAGATCTGGCAGCACCAAAAGTTCTTATGTGACTGGCCACAAACAGTGAATAAATGAAGACTACACAATGTCTGATTTGAGCAGTGTTCTTAACTTGCATTGTTTTGTGACCTTTCAGTATTACTAACAAAATGATAAAAAACATAACATTGATCCTATTGTTCTATTATTTCTTTTGAAAGAAGCCTCATATCTCTGTGCAGCCTAAAAACCCACAAAAATAATTTCCTATCATTGCCAAATTAGAACAATTCACAAGAAAAGGAAAATCAGTAGCAGCACAAACAAATCATGGGTTATGATTTTTTTCTGAGAAGTACAGTTACTACAATCACTATGAGATAAAATCACTTGAAATACTGTTTTGCATCTCATATCAGTCTTTTGTGAGAAAGACAAAGATTCTGGTTTGGGGAAGAGGCTGGGGATGAGAGCTTATAACCCTAAAGCATAGAGAAAAAAAGCACTTCTCAGTTATATATTGATTAGATCCATCCAGACTTCAAAAATTTCCAGAATTCTTATTTCTTAATTTCATTTTGTCATTGTATACAACAAGGAACAAAACTCACTCTTAAAATGGAAAATTATATCTAAGAAAGAGACTAAAGTACACTCAACAGTATTAATCTAACAGAAGATGTAACTCATTAACCTGGTAGTTTGGAAATTCAACTGAGATATAGGAATTCTCTTTCCAAAATTATACATGGCGGAAGATGATGTTTTAAATTGTTATTTTTATTTTTATTGTTATTTGTTGTTAGTGGTTTTGGTTTTGTTCTTATAGTTAATAAATTCAATTAACTGATTAATTTTAAATGCATAAATGAAGCTTGTCACAGATGTGAAAATTAAGAACTCTGCTTCTTCCTCATTAATCTAGTACAATGATAATTTTTGCATGCTGGTCTTCCTGAAAGTACTATTCATTCTTTGCTGTTCTCTGGGACAACTTTAAACTATAAAAAGAGAACAAGATGCAGCCCTTCTAGAAGACATGTAGCATATACTTTTTCACAGCTGAAGCCTTCTCTTCTAGAAGGGCAGAATTCCAGTTGGATAATGGAGGCAAATTAATGCTGTTATCCCTGGTTTTGGTGAGTTCTCTAACTACTATGCCCTCATTAAAGACCTATGGTTATAATAAGGTTTCATATAAAATGTATATATACATATATATAAACTGGGCTCAATAAATATCTGTGTGATTGAGCCCTAGGGAACTTACCTGTTCCCCTCCTTATTGACAGCAATGAAACTTAGATATGGGCTGTGCACCTACTCAGATTCATGCTCAGAGGTGTAGCAAGTTGAGGTAGCTTCTCTATGGAAAGAATTTTGAGTCCCAACTTCACCTGACATGGAGAATTTTTTTTTGGTGATCCACCATGCCATCTTGTTTTGTGAAGGAAATTTCAGGGTCCTAAACCAAAAAGATGTTTCCATAATATTTCTGATAATATTTCTTGCTATTTCTTCAAACATCAGGATATCCAGCAGCTGTTAAGGAACTCTCCATCTTGGACTCACCATTCCATAAATATCTACCATGGGGATTGTTGTTCAATTTCCTTGCACTATTTGTAATACCTAAAAGAGGTTTTTGTCCAGGTATGTTGCTGCAAAGATAACACAGGCTGAAATTGAAGAGACAGGAAATAGCATGACAGAAACATAAATGAGAAAAAATGCGCAACTGGTTCTTATAAACCCTGAATATTTACTTTTGGATACTGAATAAGTTTACCCATGTCAGTATCAGGGAGCACACCTTGTTACTTCTGTTATGTCACTCCCCAGAAATGTTAACTTTCCAACTGTATGAGATTTTAGATGCAGATCTTACTTATTTCGGCAGAACAGATGGGTACGATTGCTATTCAATAAACATACTAAGAACTCCTTTCACACCTCTAACAGTCACAGCTTTGCACACCCATGTGCTGTGCATCTGTGGATTATTGGCAGTGAAATTGGCTGCACAGTAGGAGTATCTCAGGTTTAAAAATTTCCCTGTGTCTATTCCTTCCTTGTGACTCCTTTAAATGTCTGTCTTCTCCTTTTGTGCATCTGTTCACAGCTTTGACCACAAAAAAGACTTGCAACCTTTGCAAGAAATTTGAGTCTGGCAGCCTCCATGTGAGAGTGTAAGAGTGTTTATAAATGGGACATGGAACAGAGTGCCTTTTTTTCTCTTTTTTTGTCCCCTTTTCTTCAATTTTTTTAACAGATCAGGTTTTTTTTGTTTGTTTGTTTTTTTTTTTGTTTTTTTTTTTTTCCTGCAAAGACTAGGTACAAAGCTGTAAGCTTATTTTTAATTGTGAGGTAGAGGAAATGCAGAGATGAGAAAGGGTTGTATAAAACAAGGAAAGAGTAGGGTTAGTATTTTCCAGTAGTGTTAGTTATCCCAAATATGATGTTGTACGAATGTAGCTAGATTTCTTTCTGCTTTGGAGCTGTTTCATTCAGCTGTGATCCCAGAATTTCAGTATGGAACTGCACTGAGAGATGTCCATAAAACTGTTAAGGACCCTCAGTCTGTGTGTGTGACATCATTATGGCCTGTCCTCCTTTTGAAGTGGTTCAATTTCCCTTGCTTCTAGGCAGAGACAAACTTTCTGTTTTCTTCTCATTTAGGAACAAGTCACAGATGTTTATTCTCATTGGGATATCAAAATACCAATAACTTATCCCCCCCACTTTCACTTTTCCATCCTTGCAAACTTCTTTTCCTGTTTGTTTTTTTTTTTTTCCTAACCTGTTCTTTCCTTTGACAATGGGATGCATTTTTACCATTTTCATCTCCTTCAGCTCCACTAAATATTGACTTTTTAAAGAAATTATTATTGGCAGACCAGGTGAGTCCAACTTCCATGCTGGTGATGCAACATCCAATAACAGCAGTGTGCACTTTCCTGCCTAGTAAAACAATATGTACATCTCATTTTAAATCCTTCTGTACACTGACCCCTGAATTTTAATACAGACATATTAATTACTTTATACAGTGGACTAATTTCTAAAGGTTGTTACCAACTATTGCATGAGACCAGTTGTAGTTAGTAACAGTGCTACAATATTGAGTTTTGCTCTTTAAAATGTGCTATAACACTTCCTTTTTTTTTTTTTAATCTTACTACCTACAAGAGAGGACAACCAAGGACAGTACTAAAAATTCCACCTGGCCATTTTTTAAACCGCAAATTGTATCAACTCTTACAAATGTATGTTGCTATTTGACGTTTTCACGTCACAAGTTTGAAAGGTCAGAATAACTACAATTTCAAGTTTGTTTCACCAAATATTTTCATTAAAATGAACAGACATAAATACATTAAATTACTTCTTTTTTTTTTTTTATGACATGCTTACAACTTTCTCTCAGACAGATATGTTTCAATGTAGACAAAATAGACAGATAAAAATTGAGAGCAGAAGAACAAGAATTGTAGTGGAACTCAGGTGCTTTACACCATGCAAAACATTTGAAAGAACTTTCCCAGTGTTCCAGTGTGTACAGCTAGTTATGACACTGTCCCCACAAACCTTAAAATCTGACTAAATTAGAGAGGAAGAACTTTATTGTGTGGGTGAGGGAATGTGCACTAGAACAGATTTCCCAGTGAGGTTTTGGAGAGTATCCCTCACTGGAAATATTCAAGAGCCATCTGGATACAATGCTGTGCATTGTGCTCTGGGATGACCATGATGGAGCAGAGAGGCTGAACCATATGACCTCCTGTGGTCCCTTCCAACCTCACCCATACTGTGATTCTCTGATGGCTGTAAATAACAACAACTAGACAAGAAATTTATAATTAAGCAGAATATGTTCCACATTTTGAATCAAAATATGTTATCAAATGTCAAATATATATTGTTTTTGTGTTAAATGCATGCTTTTTTTTTTTTTTTTTAATATTATTCTCTTTTCCTGTAGAGGGTCAGTTCTTATCTTCAGCAGCAACAGCAAAACTATTGGAGTACATGAAATATATACAAGGTAATATTACTTGTAAACATTTATCTTCCTTTGAAGTTCCTCATGAGAATATAGATGAGCAATAATTTTGAATCTGTGTTTGCTTATCGCCAAAATAGAAACAAGGAGAATATCATCAGAGTGGGTATTCACAGAGTTGAATAAGACACCTTTACCAATTTTTTTTCTCTTTGATGGCCACTTCACACAATACAAGATCTGACTACTATATGAGCCTTATAAAATAGGTAAGAAAATGTAAATTAAAAAAATAAAGGGGAAGAAACAATCTAAAATTTGACTTTTGGGGTCATATTTAACTAACCATATATACTTCTCTTTAAAATAATTTCTAATATATTTTATGTATAACAGATGAAATTGACAAAGGAACTAGATTAGAGTGGGAGTCAGTAGTAAAGTTAATAAAATTTCCCAGGGTGATCCATTCAAGTGTACATTGATGAAAGTGTTTAGCTACAATGATATGTTGCTTTTAGACCAAGTAAATTAAATTAACTTCAGAGTATATCTTATTAGACTTTGAGAAAGGGTTATTAAGTTACTTCTGGCCTTTGAATTAGGAGAATGAATTAACAGAGGGATGAGAAGTTGCCAAATCTTACTATCAAAATTTTAAATTTATCAAAGATAATAATCTTGTATTTAATTAAAATTAATAATTAGGAGTCATTGACCAAGGATTTACTGCATCAAGTAACTATTCAAAATGTTATTTATGTAATCTATGAAAATTTCATTATTATTTTAAACCTTTACGTATATTACTTACTGATTTAAAGAAGGGGACATGAGAGGGGGTTAGATACAAAGAATTATGTTTGAAATACCAAGGAATTAATATATAGGAAACATTTCTAGTGATGTAACTGAAGCACTTGGTCATTCCAACAAGATTAAAATTATTTAAGAATCCTCATTCAAGCTGTGAATAGCATTCACTCAGGCAATTCTATTAATTCAGTGATACTTCTTCAGTGTTAAGTACCAGCATAGACTGCAGTTTCGTGCCTTAAATGAAAAACTGAATTGAGTTGTCATTCATTTATTCATTTGAAATACAATCCAGTGCACTGTACATTCTGTAGCTAAATGGAATTTGGCTATGATAGACTGGTTTTGATATGTCAGATGTTCTGTGCTGTTTTTTGGTAGGGTTTTTGTTGATTTTTTTTTTTTTTTTGGAGGAGTGAGTGTGGTAACTGTGTGACTGAGATAATAAAAGAAAAATAATATTTTCAGGCAGTTCAAAACACTTTTCTGGTCATTGCTTCCTTTTAAGCTCTCTGTTTCTCTGTTCACCTAAAACACTGACTCACACCCTAAGTTCAAATGTGCTAAGAGCTTTAATATACTTCACTCAAGTAAAAGGAAGTTATTATCTCTATTGCAAGGGCAAGCAATCTTGAACATCCATGGAAGCCCTGGGTCACAGAAAGATTTAAGTACCTTTAGTAAATTGAGTCTTTTAACCAGATCCTCTAGATTTGCTTTTTTTTAATTAGAAATGTAATTATGGACATTTTATATACTCCATTTTTTTGTCAGTAGTAGAAAGAACAGCAATTTTGTGTATTATTTCTCTGTACAAACATGTGTGCATAATTCTATGATGCTTTTTTGTTTTCACCACCCAATTTTCCAGATGCAAAATATATGTGAACCAATATTTACATGCATGGTTACTTAAATCTTTTTAATTCTGAGGCCATAAGTATTGATAAAACACAATTCTTCCACTCCACAAGCTGTGAATCTGCTTGTTTTCTCTCTTACATACATTCTTCATACATGACCACCTTCTACTTCCTATATGTGGGCAAAAAAGGAATGAACATCCAAAACTAGCACCAGCAACTGCAGATGGAAATGGAAGAAAGAAAATCTCATCAGAGATGTTGTCTAAAACTGTGTAAGGGTCAATGGCAGGGGGAATTTAAAGGGAAGTACATTCAAATACAATCAATATAGAATAAATGCTTGCAAATCATCAGATTCAAGTACTATAGGGAATAATGTAAGTTGTCAATGGACATGGAGGTGTCCACGCTCCATGTACCTTTCTACAAGTTTTATGTCTACTTCAGGACTTGGTCAGGGAATTAGCTCTTTCTTTTCTTCATGCTGAAAACCCCTCATTTACTGAAGTCTTGTTAAAATCAATTATCATCAGTCAGTGGAGCAAAACTTCAAACAAAATTTTAAGGCTTTAATACATTAATATGAAAAAGTCTTATTATTTGATGATTTACTAAAGGATATATCAAATCAGAATTCTGATTTTCATCCCAAGAATGTAAAAAATAGACCTAAAATGCTGTTGGAAATCACAGTGGCAACTAATTGAGTCATTTTGTTTTGATTAGGGGGTGGCTAACAGACCAGTACTAATTTTATTTGATAGCATGTCTCATTCCTACAATTAACTTGTAACTGACCAAACAAGTCATATGACTGTTTAGCCCAAAACAGACTGAAATATATCTGATGAATTTATCTGGCAGAGTGTCTCCAATTATTTTTTTTTTGTCACTCATTCAGCTGTTCAAATTTACATGCTGCCAGACTATCCATTTTCTAGTGAAGACTTACTTAAAAACAACTTCCTCCATTATAGTATTCAGGATCAGTAGGGTTCCCAGATATCTGCTTTTTCCACCTTTTCACAGAGAGGTAATGGACTCCAAGGAACTATGCCTCAAAGTGCATGTAGTTTTATTTCTGAAACACTAGGATTCTGTTCTCTTTCTCCCATGCTTTTTTTTTCACAAGAAAGAAGTAACAAAGACTGAGAGGAACTATCAGTAATTGAACTACTATTATCCTTTTTTTCTGGGGGGGGGGGGGGGGGTACTGGGGGGGGTTATATTTCTGTGTTTGTTTTACTTTAGGTATCACCTGTACAGCTATAATTTAGGGAACTGTCTTGGTACTAACTAGGAGGAAAGAGAAATACAAGTTTTCAGGATCTTACTGCATTTTTCTGGTATCTCAATTTCTTATTCTTGACTCTGGCAAGGAAAACAACTGACTGTTTCAATTTAATATAGATTTCATAAATAGTTCTTCTTTTACTGCACTGCGGGTTACAAAGACATCAAAGACAATTAAGAGGAGCCATTCTAGAATAACTTGTGTTTGCATTCTCAGTGACCTCTGCAGAGTGTGTTTTTTCAGTTTGTATAAGCCTAACTGCTTCTAAACATGAGCTGATACAAATCTGTTTTGCAATAATCTGACATTTGAAAATCCGAATAAATTTATCTCTGTGAGCAACAAACCACACATTCTTTGGGATTTTTCCTTTTAAATGACAGGAAAGAAAAAAAAAAAAAAGAAGTAATTTACTTTGCCTCTATGTATAAAGTATATTGTAAGGTAAGATGAGGTTATATTTTCAAGGAATTTAGAAAACCCACGTAATTTTATTCACTTTTTGCAAGCAAGTAGTACTATTAAGTTTTGTGCGATTTCTCTTAAAAGAGTGAATCAGGACAAAGGGAGAAAGAAGAAAAGGGTAAAGAATCTAAACTTTTATTCATTAAAATAGAGATAGTGATGTCAGTGATGTCAAAGTTCTCTCTACATATGAAAGCCCAAAAAGAAATGCTTTTTAAAAAAAATTTTATTACCTATGTGTCATATACTTATGTATTATTTTATAACTGGTCTTCTTTGATATACATACAGATATTTTACCTGTCAGCAGCCATGCACCTACAACTTCATTTGTTCTCTAATTTTGATTGCTTGTATTTTGCTCATGTGTTCACCTATCAAATTTGAAATCTCTGTATATAATTAATTTTTAACAAAATTAATTGTTGCATTTTTGTAATCCTACTTGCTCTTTCCTTTACCTAAAATTTTTTGTTAGGGTGATTGTCAATCTGTACTAGTTATTTGAACGGGATAATTCACTTAGCAGCCATTGATTTGCACATCTAATTTCGCATATGTTCAGAATTCTCTATAAGAACACAGAACCATGCAGTGTTGTCATATGAATGTCACCTAATCTTCTAACCCTTCTAGTATATTAAAGGGGGAAAAAACCCCAAAAAAAGCCAACTCACATAGTAAAACCCCTCTAAGAGACCTAGAAATATATCCTTTCCTTTTTTCAGTAATTTCTTTTACCTTCTTTTGTAAATTGAACTAGTTAGATGCTCAGATAATACAAGAAAATGAAAAAAAAAATATTTTAGTCCTAAAAGTCAGTTAGAACAGATAAAACCAGTACCATCAAGTGGGAGCAACTCTGTAATGAAGTACTGAACTTGCACTTTTGAAATTCTATGCCAAAAAGAATAGATTCTGTTTTGCAAATTAGAATAATTTTATTTCACTCCAATTCACATTTTTTAAATTCTAATATGTATTTCCCCTTTTATAATCATTCATTATAAAAACATTTCATTTTAAAAAATACTGAGGACAAATGAGTTACTGTGAAAAGCTTCCTATACCTTAAACATTTTAAACAATATTAAATTAAAAATAGCTAGAAGTCTGGGTTTTGTTTTATTTGTTTTGTTTTATGTAGCTTTGTTTTGGCTTTGTTTTTATGTGGGTTGTGCTTGTTTGGTTTGTTTTATATCTTTTGCATTTCTATGGTTTGTTGTTTTACCAGTGGACCAGCACCAGCACTGTCCACTTTAGCAAAGCCTCCATTGCTTTGAAATTATCAGATTATGAAAACTGTGTGGGTTGCTGTGCTGTTGTGTAGCTGTTTTGCAGCCAGAAATGATGACGTGGGTGGAGGCCCAGCCAGCTGAAGGGCTGACCAGCTTTGCCCAGATCCTATGGGAGCACAAGCTACCCCTGGCAGGATGGCTGTAGAGCTAAGGCAGCTGTCAGGATATCCTAGTACAGAGAGCTGTGATCTCTCAGCTGCGGATCTCATGGTGTGGCAATGCTCATGGCCCTTCTGCCACTTCTGCTGAACAGCTCCAGCTCTTCCTCTGACGAGCTGAAGATATTGGTTTGCATATTCCCATAATCCCTTTGGTTTGCATGTTCCTTGAGGACCTGGCATTCCTGGAAAAAAAATAGAGGGTAGGAATGCCACAGAGGAGATAAATGTTTAACTTGTCAGATAGGGTGTGATGCAAAAAGTAAGATGGACAGAAATGTAACAATTTATAACCAAAAAGATTTAGTTAAAAAAAGTTAATTGATTCATTGATACACCTGTGATATTATAGAAATCACCTTTCCCAGTAAATTACTCTTTTTTATTGTTGACTCTGGCAAATGTTCTCTACTATGGGGTGGAAAGACAAATACAGAGAAATCATATTCAAATCACCATTTAGGTTACAAGCACCATCATTATTAGAGAGGCCAGAAAGAGACTATAAAATAGATTGTCATGAGATTAATTTAGGAAGATGGGTAAAGGAATGAACTGATGAAGCAATACTATAAGACTGGGACTGAGTTATGGAGCAACTTAGAGATGTGCCAGATTTCTCCCACAGAGAGTATAGTACAAGGCTGCCAAAAAGTGCGTGGAAGCCAGTGGCTTCCTGCTGACTTCAAAGGCTTTAGATCAAATTCTGGACTTCATTCAAAGCTACTTTGTTTCTGTCTCACATTCCTCCTTCTGAACAATTATTACATCAAATTTTCTCATTATCAAATATTTAGTAAATTATTTTTTCCTCATTATTTATTATTAATTCATTTTTGCCAGTGCTAAGAAAACTCCTGCTCATTCATTTTCATAGACATGTATGTATCAATCATTGTCACTTGAAAATTCTGTATTCTATTTCCTTTCTTATTTTTAGGCATGTTGCTGACATATTTCCTTCATTCACAACTCTTCTACAGCCCAAGGTCAAATTCTGTTCTTGAACTAATTACAATCTAGTTCATATTTAGTACCAGTGCAAATAATATTGTCAGCAGCACTTGATGACTTATTGTCATCATAAAAAACATGATGACAAACAGCAGAAGTGTGAATTTTTTTGACTATAAATTCTAAGATGGTATTGCTATCAAAGTCTGTTCTGTCTCCTTTTACTAGGATTATTTTAGTTATTTCAATAATATTTTGTTGATATTTGTTGCAATTCAAACCATACTTGATTTCCTATGGATACATTGACATCAGGAGTTCAGCCTGCTCCAGGAGTGCATGCCAAAAGAAAGTCTTCCACACATCCACACAGAGCAAGGAGCACAGTGGAATAGGAGCCATTCTGTGAAGTGAAATAGGTTGCTGAGGACCCAACACTGTACAAAGTGACCTTGAAATAGCTCTAGTCTGTTCTGAAGTTGCTATCTGTAAAGCACTTTTCAATTTAGTTTCATCTAAAACTATATATTTTCTGTTTTCTAAGATTTTCCTGCAATAAAAAGCAAAGAGCAATGAGGGAAAAAGCTGGGGAATATTTTTGCAAATTTATACCTGATCTGAAGGAAGATGTAGGTGTGATCTGTTGGGTTTTGATTCACATTATGGTGTGATCTTAAAGTTTATTACCTGGAGGCCTTTCAGCAGCAAATCTTCTGCAAAGTGTAATTTGGGACCTTGCCTAGGGTGCTCAAATCAACCACTAAAGGAAATTTTGACCATCAGCCCAGAAGTATTCTGAAGTAAAAAATAAACCCAACGCATATAGATAGGGAGTTGTGAGGTCCTCAGCACTGCTTATTTCTCTCCACAGATCAACAAGTAATTCCCTGTGCTACCTACTGATATGGGCATAGGCTACAACACTCCAGTGGGCTGTATCCCTTACCATTTCATCTGTGATGTCTCTCCTCTCATTTTATTTTTAATCTTGGATTTTATTTACTTAATTGACTCTTATCCAGACATTTTCCTGTTACCCACATCCTACATCCTTCTCTCTAAACTGGAAAGAGATGGATTTGATGAGAGGACTGTTAGATGGATAAGAAAGTGGTTGGATGGCCATATCCAGAGGGTAATGGTCAATGGCTTGGAGTCCTGATGGACATCAGTGACAAATGGTGTCCTTCAGGGGCCTGTATTGGGACCAGTATTATTTGTTGTCTTCATTAATTATGTAGATGAAAGGATTGAGTGGGCCCTCAGCAAATTTGTAGATGACACCAAGCTGAGTGGTGCAGTTGACACACCTGAAGGACAGGATGCCATCCAGAGGGACCTGGACAAGCTCAAGGAGTAGGCCCTTGGGAATCCCATGAGATTTAACAGGACCAAGTACAGGTGCTATACGTGGGTTGGGACTTTCCCCTGTAGCAAGACTTGGGATGAACAAATCAAGAGCAGCCCTTGGGAGAAGGACTTGGGGGTGCTGGTGGATGAGAGGCTGGACATGAACTGGCCATGGGCACACACAAGCCAAAAAGCCAAACATGTCCTGGGCTGCATTGAAAGCAGCGTGGGCAGCAGAGGGAGGGAGGGGATTCTGCCCCTCTGCTCTGCTGTGCTGAGACCCCACCTGCAGTTCTGCATCCAGCTCTGGGGTCCTCAGCACAGGAGTGACATTAACCTGCCAGAGAAAGTCCAGAGGAGGCCCACCAAGATCATCAGAGGACTGGAGCACCACTCCTAAGAGGAGAGGCTGCGAAAATTATGTTTTTTCAGCCTGGAGAGGAGAAGGCTCTGGAGTGACCTAAGAGCAGCCTTTCAATACCTGAGGGGAGCCTATGAAAAAGATGAAGTGGCACTTCTTACAAGAACATGCAGTTCTTTGAGGAAAGGAATATCTCTGTATCTATAGGAATATATAGGACTGCACAAGCATGTATTTCTTGTAATGTAAGGGGGAGTGTGTGTGTGTGTGTATACATATATAATTTTATTTTTCTATATTTGTATGAAGTGACCATGAGTGTATTATTCAATATCTAATAAGAGTACTAAGGGCAGATAAGTAGGAGACAAAGCACTAGATTTTTCAGAGCTCTGTCTCCCAAATATATTCTTATATTTATCTTGGGACTAAAACAAAGAAGATACATCCTCTGCCATAAGGACCTAACCCTTCTTTTCTCACTATTGGTTTTGGTGGGTGCTTTTTATAACAGGGAAAGTCTTTGTCCACCTCTCCAACACAAAATGCAGAATGCAAAACAGCCACAGTACAGACTCTAAATAATTTTCACTCTAAGAACATTTTGAGTGCTAGCATCCAAGTCCCAAAGAAGAAGACTAAATTACATACATCAAAATAATGAATTTTCTTCAAATGATAAAGTTATATGTAGTCTGTGTATGAATTGAAGATAACTTTTCTATTCTGTTGCATTTGAGTCAAAGCATCTCTCAAACAAGATACTGAGATGTTACACAAAAAAAGTGTAGTTGAAATACACAGTGATAATTTGAAACAAGTTATAAAGTGGATGTAATTTCAGAAAAGTTAACAATATTTTCTGCATTCACTAGTTATTACTGGACAACATAAGCCACACAATCGAATAATGAATATTTCTAAGACATTTAAAGCCCCATGAAAGTGTTCAATGATTGCTGCATCGAGACTCAGCAAAATATGAGAAGAATTCTAATGGTGCGCTCAGAAACAAATCCCTGACTGGGCTACATACTTCTTCTGACCTGCTTCCAACCACACCTTCCTAATTTGTTGTGGAACTTGAATGCACGTATCACACTTAGGAACATGAATATTCTGTGGCTTATTTTATTTACTTTTTAAAAATCATTATTAACATTAAATTAATGGTACAAAGTCTCCTCTGTAGAAAAAAAGGGGATTTTTAAAAATTCTTTATTCATACAAAATAAAACTTTAAGGTCTATGTTTCCTGATATATGAAAATTGTCATCGGTCTTTATTAGACTTTAAGGTTTATGTTATACAATGAATGAAGTATGTTACCTTCACTTTCTCTGCGTAGTAACTCAAATATCAGCAAGTTCAGACTTTACTCAGCAGTCAGCCTGACCATATCTTGATTTACTCTAAGCTTTTTCTGCGAAATAAGTTTTGCAGGACTCAAATCTGAAAAAAAAAAGGATCAAAGACACTGAAGGTTCAATCATAGCTCATCTCATGATAACATTTTTTCTTAATATTGCTTCACTGATAAAGAAACTTGCAAACTTAACTGAAAAAACCTAACAAAAAACTAAATTGATAATAATTTTAAATGCGATTGTCAATATTCTGCTATGTATAAATATGCATATATATGCATTATACCTTATAATCAGTTATGCATTATCCATTCTACTGTATGTAAACCCTGAAGCAGACAAATAAATTACAAATGTAGGTCTCATGTCAGGAAACATACTCACAGTAAGTACATCAATCTCCTTTTTCAAAATATTTTGGGTATTGGCCTTTACCTTGTAAATATTGGAAAGAGATTTTCATTTATTTTTATAATCACTTTTAATGAGATTAGGTCAAATGTTATGTTTCAGCTGATTCAAATTGTATCACAGCTGTTTAAAGTCTTCTAAATAGGAGAAATAATAAGATATTGAAAATAATCTCACTGGTAAAAAGGAAGCACATTCCAATTTCTTCTTTTTTATCATAACGTTTTATAGAAAATGTGAGGTTTTCAATAGCACTTTAGGATTGTGTTATCTCACAATAATTAATAAAAGTTATCCTGAAGACTGCGGTGTGAGAGCACTGTGTCAGCTCCACACTCTCCTACAGTCTCACAAGACTGTTTATAATGATCCCTATGACTTCCTTGGGGCTGTCAAGTGAGTTCTTCTAACAGCCTGATATTCTATCAACAAGTAGAGCAAATACTGTGAAAGTGTCAACAGTGGTCCTGAAAAATGACAGATACCTTGAGGCACATTTGTCCTCTACAGTGGAGAACAGAGGTATTTAACACACGGACTAACACAGGGTAAAGTCTTACTCAATCTAAGAAGGCCACACAGAAATCCAGCCTAGGAAGCACTGTACTTTTCAGCCTTTCCAGGTCAGGTTTGCTAGTGGGGTAATCAGTACAAAGTCCATGCAAAAGTGCTGCAATAGGTGACTGTGTTGTTGCCTGTCATCACTGGCTACCTGTCTTTAAGCTCTGTTTTCTGTTCATTCCTTACTTTGCTCAGCATGAGATGAGCTAGCTGAGGTGGTTCTATGTTACAGTGTGCTTTAGCCAGGCTGAAAGACATAATGCCATGTATTTTGCAAACATCCACCTTGGTCTGTCAGCTGGAAGAGAAAAAAAACATGCTAGCCAAAATGTGATCCAAACAGCTGAAATTTTGGTGCTCTCAAAATTGGTTTCTGTGTGGCCTGTTTGATATCAAAAGACTCATAAACTCCATAGAATAAAATGTAGGGTCTATAAAATGTAATTCTCTATAATGTGACTATTACGGCAAGGCAAGGCACCAGATGATTCTAAAGCAAAGTCAACAACAACCATTAAGACAAAAAATTAATTTTAGATTACAGTCTGTCACCATATATCTACCCTTCAGGTGGGTGTGAGTTTTTACTAGTGCTGACCACTTTTTTGCTTTTCCTCAATCTCAAAAGGACTCTTTTGGACCCTGCAAGCCTCTCTCTGAGGCTAATGATCTCTCACACTGGATCGATTGCAAGCCAGGTCAAACATGAGAAAGCTTTGTCACAAAAAGATTCTGATAATATAGAACAAAACAACTTGGTTACTTCGTTTAGTTTTCTTCATATTAATTCCTTAGTTTGTGATTCTTTTGTCATATACTAATTTTGCATGCAACTCTTAAAAATTGAAATTTTGCTAATAGTGTTTACTTCATCTTAGCTATCTTACTGTTAGCCACCTGCAACCAATATGTCTATTGTAGTCTCCAATTATGTATGGCTAATTATATGCCACTTTTCTTCAGTATCTTTTATCTGAGTCATAAATTGTATTTTTTTAAAAGAATGATTTGTTTTATTCCAGACTGCAACCAGGAATAACAAGTAACCAAATTTGAAAGAAAAAAAAAGTTAAGTCAACATCTCAAAACCCCTATTTAAACACATGAGAGCACATTGTTTCTGTGGGAGTGATGAGGAAATGTTCCTTTTCATTTGAACAATGCTCATATCATTAGTGATTTTGTGATTTCCCAATTTTACAGCACTTTAGGAACTTCTAAAAGTATAAAGCAAGAAGCTATTTGCCCTCTTCATGGTGGCCAAAAGTACATACAGCTGTAACCACTACCATGTTGACTCTTGCCCTGAAATAGCAATTAGATGAAGTTACCTTGTAACATACCAGTGCAGGATTAAGTACTTTATAAAAGCAAATCCTAAATTCTACTACCCAACAGATGCCTTGACTGACTGGAGAATGAACACGTTTTCCATATGTGCACCCATCTCACTTTCCGCAGTACACGAGTTCATGCACTGAACACAACTTCACCAGCAGCAACCTTCCTGAGGACTCCAAGCCCCCATAAGGACACACCATCCCCAGCCCACAGGGAGAGGCACCAGTGCTGCGTGATTCTGCAGCAACCAACTCGGGGCCCTAGTGGTCTCCACTCAGAGCTGACTCGACCATTCCCATGTGCCAGGTGGCCTTTGGGAAGGGAGAATTAGAAAGCCTATATTGCCTCTGACAACATTGTTCTGTCACTGATTTTCACGTAAAAGAGTGTTAATAATTGTGTTTTAAACACAGCAACCCTTACCAACTGATTTCTCACATGTTTTTCATAAATTTGCTATTATAACATGGAGTTCCATAAACTCTCTTTTCTTTCTAACCATGGTACATTTTACATGAATAGAAAGGATGGGGAAAAAAGGTGTAAAATGTACTGTTCTGCAGTGTCTTCAGGATTTATGATATGCAGATACAGGTCTAATTTTTCAACAACATTAAATCTTCCTGAAAATTTCAGTTTCCATTGCTACACAGTCTCTGTCTTCATTCAGCATAAAGCTCATGGCATCCCTAGTATTTACTAAACCACTATGGTTATTAGCAATGCAAATAAAGGTATTTTCTTAAGCTTTCCTGAATCCTTATGTAATTTTCTATATCCAAAAGACACATATTGTCATGTTGCTATGCAATGGAATATAGCTTTGAACTTGTTACTTACCCCTATAAAAGAGATTTTATTTCCAGTAATGAAAATATTTTGTTTTATCTGAGCTTGGCAATGTTTTTTTGCTCAGGGGATATCTCTGAATATATCCTTTCCATTCTGCTTAGCATGCAATGATGTTTCTAGAACGAACATTTCTGTAGCTTTACATAGAATTTATCAATATTAGAAAATCAGAGACAGCAATTAACATGCAATAAAAATATCTTGTTCTGGTCTGTTTCAAAAAGAAAATATTTTTACACTAGTAATGCCCTGTAATGTTACTTGTAATGCTCACTAAACTATTTTTATTTGCCTAAAATTATTCTGAACAAAAAATCCTCCTGGGAGTTTCATCAAACCACACAACTTCCATTAAGTGGTTTTATGGCACCTTAAGTAAAACAAACTTACAAAATCTGAGACATTTCGAAAACCAAATTTAGCTTATAATGTATTTACCATTGCATTTTAATGACTGTTGTAAGCGTTAGTGGTTTCTTCCACAGTTCATATAATACTAATCTATTGGATAATTTTGGTCTACTTTTCTGTAAAACCATCTTTAGAACTTTAAGCTAAATAGCGATCAATCCATGGGTATCAACATGTGAATTATTAAAACCAATAATAATATCTATAGGGAGGCATTAATGGATTGGCCACAGCTTAATTATATGTAGCGTGATTCATCAGACATGTAAAGTATTTAGAAATTTTCTGGTCAGAAAGACTCAGGTGCATGCTTCAGCAATTTGCCATTGATCTCCATAGAATTTTTCTTATTTACACCTTTTGAAATTTAGCTCTTTGTTCTCTCATATCAGTCATTAATGCATATATTCATGTACACATTCACTCAAGGAAAACCAAAGTGTCAGCTCATGGAAAGCTGCACTGCTGTATTCAAAAGGAGAAGAAAAATTCTAATCCCAGTATAGATACATATCAGTTATTCACTCTGTTTTTACACTTGGCTGGTAGATTTGCACTAAACAAAGATGTAACAAAACATATGTGAAGTTGGTCATGTTAAAAATAAAGTTGTTTGGATGTGTTAGGCTTTTTCCAACAAGTAATTTTTCATCCAGGGAAGAAAATTGCTGTTAATCTTAAACTACATCACTAAAATAATTTAAAACACTTATTCAGATGTACTAAATATGATTGGGGAAACTGTTTGAGAGATACAGAGATTAAGATATACAATGATATTATAATATATTTATATATAATTTATATATATATATACATACATTTTTATATAAACTGAGACCTGGTACCTACTTTCCCATTTAGGTGACAGGTACAATGCCAGAGAGATCTTTTCATTGTCCTTTCATTCATTGAACAATTCCACTGAGATGTGTTCTTGAGAACCTCCTAGTACCAACAGAAGCAAAGGAAAAAATGAAAGAAAAGGAGGTCCACCAAAGAAATCCAACAAAAAACCCCAACCCACCTTATCTGCTCTGCTGCTGCATTAAAGAACATAGTACCAGTAATTATTAACTACTCTCCATTCCACATAGCTTTCCTTTTAAAAAGCAGTTGCTTGAGAAAATATTTTCTGTTCTACTGGATTCAGTTACCTTTTTTATTTTTTTCAGATCATTAACAATTCTTTCTGCCTTCTGAGTCTGGTATATTGATATTTGCAAGTTTTTGACACTTTATTAGTAAAATACAACTGTTTTTTTTCTCACACTGCTCTTGGAGTTGCACATTTTATCGCCATTAAACAAGAGTTAACACAGCAATTTCATTCTGCTACTGCCATCCCAAAAGGAGCAGTACAGGTAGGTGATGGACTTCCATCCTCACATTGTTGAACTCAAATAAGATGGGACTTGCATGTACTGCTATGTGAACATTGGCCATGCCTTCCCAGTCTGCACTAACAGAATGACTACTGTCAGTGCTGGAAGATGTTAAGTATTAATACTGACAAGGCCTTCAATGCGCATGAGATAAAGCCCAAACTAATTAAGAAAAATCAATAGAATAAAAGTTTACAATCTGGAATAGAACCAAAATGAAAGCTGAGCTCAGCTTATTGAATAGATTTCTAATAGGTAATCTAGATTTTCTCAAAACTCTCTTCAGCAAAGAGGACATAAGCCAAAACATTGATGAAACACACACTTTGAGGTGGTATTTCAAATCTTAGGACAAGTTTCATTTTAGCATCAATAGAGGCTCCTTCTGAGGCACATTCCAACAAAAAGTTTAGGTGCTGTAAATCTTTTATTGGCCACAGAAGTTATCTAGTAGATTAGCCTACATCAGGTGATGTCTACCTTTAATCTAGTGAATGCTTAACCTTGTTATCTATTTTGCTTGAACAATAACTTTTGGTTTAATAAGCATTTTTAAAAATCTTTTGGTATTTTAATCACAGTGATTCCATATGAAAACACGCTTAGCTAAATATATCCTAGCATTATAGAGATCAAATCTGTACAATCACTATAGTTTCTGTCAGCACAGGATTCTACTCTGCACTGTGGCTTTAGGAGAAATAAATATGGCAGGCAAACCTTTGGCTGTTTTTACGCTTTCTTTTCAGTCTCTATGACATACCTAGAGATTGTGTTCACCTTCTAAACTGACTTTTCTGATAATATATTTGTTGCAAATGAATTGTTTTTTGGTAACTATGGCATTCCAAAGGCTTCAAAATACACAGCCAGATTAAAAAAAAAAAAGGAGAAAAATATGATTCTTTGCTGCAACACCCATATATTTTTTGCAGTTCAAAACTACCGTATTTCTTACCTAATTTTCTTGATAAATATCAGCCAGAAACCATTTTAACAGTTTCAGTCCTGAAATTTCTGCAGCTGCAGTAAATCTATGACCTGTACTTTTCCCTCTCCTAGAATCTAGATGTCTATTTTCTGAAATTAATCACTAAATCCTCAAAAAAACTGTTATGATAAAGCCATTTTAGTGTTTAAATTTCCTCCTGGAAGGGCAGATACTACATATAAAAGTGGTCTGTTTTGCTACTAGATGCAATAAAAAAGGAGATACTGCTTTGAAACATGATCAGTTCACCCACAGTCTTGGATAATTGGATGTGTAAAGTAAATACTTGTCTGAACATAGCTGGATGTGCTGTCAACATCTGTGATGTCTGTGATGTCACCAATTAATACTCAATTCCTGTGTAATACAAAAAGGAGGAGACCTTCTCTTCTGTTCTCTCATATTAATGTGACAAATCTTTCCTAGGAATGCTATCCAAGACAAAAGTGACGTATAATTTTAATGATTCGTTCATTGTGTTCACAGTGGCTGTGATAGGACATGGAACTAATATTTTTCTGATACTCTTGATAGGTACATGGGTAATTTGAGAGACAGGGGTAAGAAGGAGGGAAGAAAAGGGAAACAAAAATGTTACTTAGGTAAAAAAATTTTCCATTTAAAAAGTCTTTATTTTACCAAGAAGAACTGGTTATCACTGCATTTTACTTCTTATTACTGACATTTACCTACCTTTACAGTTTTGCCTAGAAAAGTAGATGTCAGAATCCTCCACTAAGGTATTCTCTGACAAGGAAAGCACACAACATCTAATGTCAGAGACAAGCCCTCTGAGCTTTTTAGTGAAATAGAGACAGAAAGAATTGTCACAACCTAATGAAGTTTCATGCATGATATAGAATTTGTACACAGAATAGATTTATACATAGAATATATCAGGTCATTTTTGTTCCAGTTTCTTCTACGATGCAGACTTAGACCCCATGAGCATGATATCATAAAATCATAGAATGGTTTGGGTTGAAATTTGTACCATTTAGGCATACAAAGAAATTTTTTATTCATTAACATATAAACTAGCCAGGACAAATGGTATGCTAAGTTAAACATTACATGTTTCCCTTACCAAGTACAGTCCCATAACTTTTTAAGTCTTTGCAAGCCAACCACTTTCCGGTATGGTGGGGACAGATCAGCCCCCACTGATCCTTGGAGTATCTGATCCTTGAGATTTCTGATTTACCATCTTCTTTATAACTTTTCAATGCAGAACTTTTCCTTTTCTATCTTTGGGTCAGCTTTCCCTCAACAGGTGTACTTCTTTTTGGGTTCTTACCTGTCTTACATTGCTTTACCTCACTTTGCTTTGTTTGATTTGTTTTTTTATAAAATAAAAATATCCTCAGTGAAACTGAGCCAAGTGTGAACAGCCCTGTCGTACCTTGTGCCTGACCTTGAGGGTGCCATGAGACCTCTCTGTCCTTGCCCACACCCTCAGGGTTCTCCCTACCCCAAGCACCCTGTGAGAGATCTAGAATTGCTCACTGGATGCAATGGTACCACAAGAAGCTAGCCAAAATACTTCTATTACCTTAAAGTATGATGATTTCTTCATTGTATGTGGGATGACTTCCTAAACCTTTAAATGTCAGGCACACAAGGGTGTATGGTAAATGAGGACATTCCTCAGAAATATTTTTCTCTAGCAGACAAGAAGCATCGAAAGCCCTGAGACAAAGAAGCATTTAAATAGTGTGATCAATACACTAAGAGAAATCAATACCAAGTGAAAACAATGATACCTCATGGTTAAGAGGAAAGAGCAAAATAATACACAAACAAATGCCAGCTGTCCCAAAATGGTAGGAGTACAACTGTATAAGCATTTTGCTTATGATAAAATTGATGCTATTTCTTTCTCTTACCTATAAGTTTATGACTCTGACTTAGAGTATAAGGAAGATGAAACTGTTCTGAATGTGCACTGCACAGAGCTCAGGCTCATTCTTATGTCCCATTGGGACAGACACAAAAGGCTAAATAAAAGGTTTTATCTACACAATAAGCAAAAAAATTTAGAAACACCTCCTACTCCATATTTTAAAGTTTTTTATTTTTGAGAAGGGTTAGAACTTTGAACAGCTTATGGGAGGTTTCATTGCTTTTTATTTTAAAAAGCATATTTTTTATAAGGCAAAATATTAAAAAATAAGAGAGAATAAATAAAGTATTTGTTCCTGCCAGTGTAAAAATCAAATTAAAATTAAATTAAATTGAATCAAATTTATAAAAAGCTTTCCTGAATTTTCAACTCATCTTTTCACAAAAAAAGTCCATTATTCTCTTGGCTCTAATTAAAATAATATTTATATTTATGTCAGCATGTTTCCTGCTGGCTTGAACTCAAGGCTGTTCTTTGGTTTTAGAAAATGTTAAATGGACAAGTTGAGATCAGGGCTCTGATGAAGGCAGAGGAAGTTCTAATACTTACTTTGATCAATTTATGGGAATTCCTTTTTTTACCTTTTTTTCCTACCCATAATTTTTCTAATAAATTTTCCCATTCTCATCTGCCTTTAAAACTCATTAGGCCTTCAGAACATTACCTCATTTTCGCATGTGTAGCCCACACATGCTTTCAACCCTGAATAAGACAAAGAGCAAATCACAGATTACACTGACATTAGACAATATTGGAAGGGATAAGGATGGGAATTGGACAATGATAATGGAAAAAAAAAGAATTTAGAATATGCTGTGATAATTTAAGCAGCAAATGAAATCCATGAAGCACAACCAACAAAGCATTTTGAACTTAATGGAGTGGGAAAGCAGTAATTGCTTCACACGACCTGAGTTGTGTACACTATACTGTCTGAAATTTATTGCAGGAAGCTATAGAATGAGGCCACCTCTCTGCTTGACTTTCCATTTCACTGAGAAATCCTAACCAAAATAGTATTATTGAAATTAATAATGCAAAATTATATCCTATTTTGACATCCATGTTTTAACAGAACTGCAATAATCAGAAAAAAAGGGCTCAAAAATAGCTACAAAATGAAGTAAAATTCATAGAACAGTCCACGTAGCTACATTTGTTTTCATGAATTAAACTTGATACCTAGCACAGAATGGATTTTGTCTTTATATTTAAAAAATTTTCCAGTCCAAAATTGAATGTCTTAATACAGTATAGTTGGGAATACAGCCTGTTGGGAATGGTACCAGGTTCATGCAAATTTTCAAATTATACAAGGGTATTAATTTGGAGCTTGATAATTTAAAAATGGTAGAATCATGTTTGGAATATATTTAACAAATAAAACTGTAAACAGGTGAGTTCCAGTTCCTAATGATATTTTATCACACTCAGGAGTACATATAGAGCTAACAAAGCCTAAAGAGCTTTAACGCATAAGACTTGAGGTGATTTGTTCAAGATCCATAGAGGAAGCTTTCAGAATAGCTTTTTGCATAATTGAAAAACAAGATTTCAATTTCTCACAAAAAAATTTCAAAAGTCCTAGTTAAATTGCAACACTGTTTGCTGTATATTCAATAACCTATGAGAGATGTGGGGATCATTTCAGTTTCAATTCTGCACTGGACTACTCCTAAAAAATGATAAACTTTTCTTGAAATCGCAGACTACTAAAGTTCTGGACTAATAAGAATATTTTCAAAAGAAGGGCAGGACTCTATATTACAGAGATAAAGAATTTTATTTAAAAATAAATACAATGCAAAAACAACGCTTCCTAAACTCACATACTTTTAAGAAACCAGGTCACCATATTTTCTTCCACAACCTTTTCCTTCCCCTTGGTGAGAAACCAGCTGGGTTTTATGATGCCATTCCAATTCCTGTTTCAAATCTGCTATAAAACGAAGCACTAATTTTTTTTTTTTTTTTTTTTACAGAAATATTTATTAGTTACATATATGTATGTATCCCCAAAATTCAGCTTCTTTAGGGAAGAAAACGAAGGTTGCCCTTTATTTATATATAATTATCTCTGCTTTTCATCTTATTAAAAATCCTCTAGTATGAATGGATCTTCCAGTATTATGAACTCTGAGTTATGATTCACTTTAGAAAACATTAATATTACAGTAAAATCAGGTTTGAAGATCGTTACTTTCTGCATATCATCTAGGTGCCAAAATATTTTTTCCAATTGTAATTGCAGAGGGTATTTATTTGGGTAGTATCCTGAAATAATTTTCTCTGATCTCTCCTGAAGTTATAATTCCTAAAATTCTTAAATAAGAAAGTACAGAACAGATAAAAGAGCAATTAAGACTAACAAATCCACAATATCTAAAATATATGTAGCAACTTCTAAATCCTTTTATTTTCACAGGTGATGACATTGGCCTCTGTTTAAATAATATAATATATTCTTTATGGAAAAACAGAGAAGAAATAACCAGAGAAGATCAGTAAAACTTTCAGATTAACAGTACTGGACTGGCAGGTGGCAAATGCGTGTCAGAATTTCTAGCAGCACAAAAGCTTCAGTGCACATTATAACTCTTGTGTCAAGATGGAGGTGAATGAGGACCAGAGATGCAGCAAATTAGTGTTAAAACGAAACAAAAGTAGGTTTATAAATAATATGAACTGTAAATGCATATTCATATAAAATTGTAAATGCACATTCATATAAAGGTATTCAATATACAGTAGATAATCGTCTCAGTTAATTTATTATCTGGTTAGCTTCTCAATTGCTGATGCAATTCAAATAAGCAGGTCATAACAGAAGCCCATTCTGAAGTAGCTAGGTTATATCTTTTTGATAAATATTTCTTATGTACTGTGATAAAACACAAGCCAGTTCTTATCTATATGTCAATGGCTATTGAATTGAAGAGACAAGAAACACAAACAGATTAATAATTATAACCGCTGGAAATAAGATTTTTTTTTCCAGATCTACATCCTCATCAGAGTCAGTTTGATCATATGGAAAAAAAAGGTCAGAATTTGCACATGTCAGCTTGTCCTACCATCACTTTCAGGAATCAAGTATAGTTGCTTGGTGTATGAATTAATTTTATTATTTTGCCAAAAAATTTCAATTCTTGATATATAATTTAATAAACAACAAGTTGTTAAAAATAATTTAATCTGGCTACTGGTGTGTAAGGACAGACAAATGTTTCTGTAAATACATTAGCAATAAAAGGATGGCTAAGGACAATCTCTATCCTTTAGTGGATGCAGAGGGGAAACAGTGATTAAGAATGAGGAAAAGGCTGAGGTACTGAATGCTGTCTTTACCTCAGTTTTCTGGAGTAAGAACATGATCTTCAGGTTCTCAGACCTCTGAGCTGGAAGACAGGGACAAAGAGAAGAATAAACCCCCTATAATCCAAGGGGAAATGGTTAGCATTGTGCTAAACCACTTAGTCCTACAATTTTCCAGATTCAAAATAACAAATGCTAGCTACTAAAAGCCAATGTTTTTCTAGATAACATCACAATGTTTTAAATTGAAAGGTAAATTCAAAGACAAATATAATTTTCCTAATGTTACCTTCTTTGTTAAAAAACTCACTTTATCTTAGAGGAAAAAAAAAACTACCTTATATCAGTCATAGTCAACCTCAAATCAAAATTTTTCACAGAAAAATTAATTTCATGTATTGCAATATATGACTACAGTGATATGGGGTTTTTTTCAGAGGAAGAATTAAAATAAACAAGATACAAGAATACATATGCTTACTTATTGCAACAATAGTAGCAGTGTGTCACTTTGCAAACCCCCATACAAATAACCTAACATCTGCAAAAGAGCAGAAGAGGAGAAAATATTGGCCATTGTTCATTTTCTCATGGTCCCGCTGTGTCGGGCTGGGCTCTGTGGGTGAGCAATTTTACATGTAAATAACCCTCTCTTTGTACACTTTTGCTATTTATATTGTTGCTGTTACTGTTCATTTTCTTATCTCCTGACTGTTTCCAGAAAATTGTTCTTATCTAAACCTGCAATTTTCATCTCTTTGTTCCTTCAGTTCTCAACTGCATTCCTAGAGTGAGAAGGGGAGGACAGCCATAGGGGAAAGGGAGAAGGGCAGGAGAAAGAGGATGAGGGGACTAAATTGAAGGCACCAAATTGCCATTCCTAAACCACGGCAAGGACACTTTGATACCAGCACATGTGTGGTCTCTACATAATTATCTCACATCAAATGTAAATTTAAAAATTGATTTCATTGCAAAATATTTAGTAATCAAAGGATCTAATTTCAAAAATATAGTGACTAATTGACACAGGAGAAGTAAGGATTAATAAAGTTTTGAATAAAAGTAGTCAAATATATAGGGTCCTTCACCTCTAAAGGTATATTCAACTTGTTCTGACTCCAGAGGTAGCTGTGATAAAGTTGATTTTCAAAGTTGTCATTTATTCATAATAGCAATATCGACAACCTCCTCTACAAAGAGAATGAAACATGCAGTTCAGCTTCAAGCTGTTATTTTGGTTATTTCTGTGGTTTAAAGGGATTGTCTGTGGATTCATTTCAGATGATTCAAAGACAGGTTTCAGCTCCAGGCTGAAACATCATGGTTTATAACACACAAACACATTCACTTCAAACAGTAAAGCCCCCTGAGATAATTAGATAGAATTTTCATCTTTTATACAACAACACAATTTTTTCAAATCCCAGAATTAATACTTGATGGATTTTTGCTTATTTATCATTACTTATTAGTTGTATGGACTTGTTAAATTCTGATTAAAATATGGCTAGCATGTATTAGCCTAGAATGTCTTTTTTCCCCATATGTAGAAAAAAACTAAACAGACTACATATTTATATTTAAAAAACCCAAACAACAAAAAAAAACCCCATAAAATCTTAAATATCAGAACTGAGATGCAATGTCTTTTTTTTTCTGTAAACTTTAATTTGTGAATGTTTGTTTACTAGTCTCAATAGACAGAAGCTGCCATCTCATTCTCATTACTGGAACAGTCATAATTACAGTTACATAGCTATAGTTGTAGCATTTCTATAGTCATATATGTATTAAGACTTGGATACAGAAAGACGGAATCTGAAATAATTTTTAATTTTATTATTTGAAAATTACTGGATAAATAAGATCTGAAGAGTAAAATCTGTCTATTTATGAAACTTAATTGTTTTTCCCACGCCCTTTACTCACTTCATTCCAATATAACTCTAACAAAGGATCAATTTAAATGATCATGGGAAGCAACCTAAAAATTATAATATTTTACATTAAAACCAAAGACAATTGATAACACTGAAGTCATTCTTTGCAGGCCTTTTATTTCAATTTAACATGGCTTATGATCAAAGGCCCTAAAATATTCTTTAGCTTATGATCTAAGCTAAAATATTCTTCTTAATTCTCAGTTAAGCATTATTTTTTCTTTGCAAAATAGAAATATTTGCCCTTAAATTACATATTTGTAAGGACCCCTGTCCTTCAGCCTAGACAAAATGAATTTTCCAGATTATAACAAACTCTTTAAAAAAGTCTGTTTTCCCCATCACCAGAAATATACAAAATCAGATGGGATGGGCATTGAATAACCTGATCTAGTAGAATGTGTTCTTGCCCGTGACAGGGGTTTGGAGTAGATCGTCTTTAAAGATTCCTTCCAGACCAAAACATTCTATGATCTCATTAATTCAGTGAATCATGGCACAGTCTTTATTTTGTTGGACCATATTTTTTGATACTTATATCATTCATTATAAATATAGAGCCATTACAATAAAGTTCAACTTGGGAAGGTATTCAAAATAATTTTTTAACTTTTTTCAGAAAATATAGGAGTTCGTTATTCATTGCTTCTTGATTATTCTTCATTTTTTCATTTATGAACATTTCCTGCAAAGAGAAGCACAAACCTGTGATAAGTTTTTTACATAGTTTGGGTTTGTGTGTCTTCCCCACTGCTTTTAATATTTTCTGACAAAGAAGCACTGGCAAGTTATAAGTAGAAAAAACATAGAATCATGAAATGTGCTTGGTTGGGAAGAACTTTAAAGTTCACCTAGTACAACCACTCTGACAATGGACAGGGACACCTCTCACTAGATCAAGTTTTCAAAGCCCCATCCAACCTGGCCTTGAACACTGCCCAAGGAATGGGAATCCACAGCTTCTCTGGGCAACCTGTTGTGATGTTCAGCCTTACTGCAAAGGACAGATGTTCAAGCCATCTGATAATTTTCATGACCCCCCCTCTGGACCCCCTTTAACAGGCCCATGTCATTCTTGCATTGGGGACCCCAGAGCAGGGCACAATTCTGTATATGGTCTCATAAAATCAGAGTAGAGGGGCAGAATCTACTCCCTTGACCAGCTGGCCATGCTTTTTTTTATGCAACCTAAGATACAACTGATTTTCTCAGGTGCAAGTGCACAACTTCTCCTCTAGGAAGGGAAATAAAATACTGAACATAGAATATAATTACCTAAAAATCAAAGATTTTAGGCACCACAATTAATTTTTTGAAAGACTTACTTTATGAATATGATACAATCACACTTTTAACATGTGTTACATATTTATTACAAATATTTTATCGTATGATCCATGTGATTCTTTATCTCAATTCATAAGCAAACAAATAAGTAGTTTTTAAGTAATCACTTAAAAAATTGTTTCCTTCAAATTGCTTACTCTTGAACAAGTTCAGTGTCTGCTATGGGCATAAGAAAAAGGTTTGACCAAATTTGAAAGGAAATACACTTATATTAATACATTCAAGGAAAAAGGTGTATTCACATAGTTTATGACAAAAAATTGTTTTAATAATAGTCTCTATATACTGTGAGCCTCTTCCATCCAGTTGTTCCCTTCAGTCACATTTGTGATTACTTTTTTTGGTACCTGAGATTCTGAAAGCAATTAGCACACCCTTCTACACTGACACAAATCATGATAGTTTAAATTTATTTTCTAAATAAATTTAAATGTTTCTATTTTAGCAACTCAACATTCATTTATTTACATAAGTACTGAGTTTGTCATACTTACCTTACACGCCAAAAGCCCATCTATTTAAAACATTTCAGTCTGTCATTTGCTCATATTTCAGCTCTTCGAGATATCTGTCTGAGGATAATGTGCTAAGTTTAGCAGGTCAAAGATTAGCTCTGTGTAAAAACACTAAAGATATTTAGAATATTTTTTCAGTGAAGATACTGGGGAAAATAAATTGAAAAGCAGCCATTTACTTGATTTAATTTCATAGTTTCTATCAGGAGCAGTCCAACAAACTCCTAATAACTCCCATTTTTCACAAAATGACATGTCTTCATTTCTAAACAAAACTAATGGGCAGTGGAAACATTCATGCATGGACCAAAATTTAAATGAATAATGTCATTAGATAAAAAATGTTGAAATGCTGAGTCCATAAATACCTATTATGAAATTAATGGCAGGCACTATATTTACTTAATTTTAATAATCAGTATAGCTCCTTAAAGATATTATTTCTCTTTCATGCTATTTATACAGAGGAATTTGCATCTGATTCTAATCATAAATACATATTCTAGCCCTACATAATTGTACTACTTTATTACTTGTCATGTTTCACCTACATTTTTCATATATTCCTCTAATTATAGTATCAATTTATTTAAGTGAATGTTCAGATTTTTGTGTTATATTAAAAATGATGCAAAGGGCTGCCCATATAGTGAAAAAATATATTCAACCCTTATCCACCCAGCCAAAAATTTCAGAGATTCAGAAAGTAGGTCATACCATAATAGTGACATTGAACTTTTCAACTGGGAGTAATTAGGTTTTATTTTCAGTGCTCAGTGACCTACTCTGAAAAATAAGATAATACAGGAAGGGTTCAGCTTTTTCTTTTTTTTTTTTTTTTTGTTAGTTACTGCCTTGCTTTGTTATTTCTTTCTACTGTATGTACCTTAAGAATCCATAATTTTTGCCTATCCAGAAAATAGTAGCTGACAGCTGTGTAGGGTACTTCTGCAGTTTAATATGTCATAAAGAATCTGTTGCAAGCAATGATGTTATCATTAGGGAAGAAGGATAATGTCTATTATTTCAGAAGCGAATAATTCAGCATTAAATAATTTCAACTGCAGTGTCACTTGCAGGAAGGAGAAAGCAGAAAAGTCACTGTGTATGAAACAAGCTTTGCAGTAATACTTACAGCACAGAGGGCATTTGAAGCACACTTCCATGTATATTCCCTCTAGGGCACTTTAGAAAGCTTTGCTTTTATTTAATGGCTGCTTCCTAATGCAAAGAGACATAATAAAATGCACTTGCATCTGTTAGCTCAGATAACAAGACATATTTTCCCTTTTTGGGGCTGGGGTATTCTAAGAGCCTTTTAACACAATTCAGGCTACTGTGTTGCAACATGAACTTAATACTTCCCAAGAGTCTTAAATTTTTTATTTGTTACTAATGTCATTACAAGAAGAAATATCCTCCCAGCCCTTTGGTCATGAATTTGTCCAATGTATCGGTGTGTGCAGTGGCCTGCTGCATCATGCCAATGTGTAGTGCAATGCAACAAGAAGCGTAACTTTGATCGAGGGTGTCAGCTGCTAAACGTGAAAAGGCATGCATGAAACTTTCACAGACAAGGGACTGTGCTTATTCAGAGGCAGACTGTTTCTCTGGCACTTGCATAGCTGCGAACTGGGAAGCCTGCAATGCCTCTATCCCGTTACGTCGAGCACACAGAGGGCACATTTTTAACATAATAAACTTGTTTCAGGCAGTGTTCCCTATTTTACTAAATATGACTGACTATCTCTGATGCAGAGATTGCCAGGTGTAGTAGTAGATGAGTCCATTAGAGATGAGGATAAGTTCTCAGTGGCAGAGTTAAGACTTGACCATTTTATCTCTGTTTCCTGAAAAAATATAATTATTTGTTTTCCAGAAGCTCAGATTTCATATTTTTTTAATAGAAATATGAAAATAATTCAAACTTTGACAATTACGTAAGAGCACCCTCTACTTCATATTAATTTAAGAACTTATTTTAAAACATATATTTAGTGAAAAGTTCTCTGCTGTTTGGTTACTGATGCAATTATAACAAACCAAATATTATATACAGTATCTCCATGCTCTGACAATATTTGTGACAAAACACAAGTATCTTCAATGTACAAACAGGCAGCAGCAGCTCAAATACCACCTCAATAATCTTCAATAAATCAGTGTCTGTATTCAGGAAAATAAGCTTTTGTATTTTCACAAGATTTCAGAAAATTCAGTGACAAATGACTGATTTTGATCATGTTGATACTTATTCCCCAAATTTTAAAACAGATTAATTGTGAGCAGTGCTTCTGGGGGGGGATATAATGAAAACATTCCTATTGCTTCTTGAACCCTAGGTCATAATGTTTTCCTAAATATTTTCAGTTCTATTGAATTGGGTGGAAAAATAGAAGAGATATTACTGGTTTTTTTGTCTAATTGCTCCACTGTCCTGCTCTATTAGGCAGGAGAGTGATAAGTTTATTGCTTTAATTTCGCTGATATATCGAGAGAAACACACATTTCAAATCAAAACCAGCCAGCAGGTCATAAGAGTTTTGAGGCAGTAGGAGGGACACTCCCTTACACTTCACTAATTCCACATGCATTTGAGTTTATACCCATTCAGCAGAGTAAAGAATGCTATTAGGTACTTCAATGACTAACAATCTATCGGAACATATATAAAGCAACATTTGAAAAAAATCCTAAATGTTCAAATACGATGCTTAGGAATTTTTTTTGCAATAAATCTGGTGAATTTCTGTATTCCTGTCTAGCAATTTTTGTGGAAATACATGGGATACCTACTGTGAATAATATTCTACAATAGCAGGTATTTTTTCATTTCAATACAGGTACAGAAAATTCTACCATTTTGATTTCAGTTCTGGCAAAAGATACAATTAACTCTGAAGCAGGAATTGTGTACAAACTCCAGAAGAAACAGAAGAAACAGAAGAAACTGTTCTAGGGAAGAGAATAGAGACCGAATCAACAGATGATATTTTACAGTGGAGGTTTCTTTTTGTTTCTATGAGAATGAGCACATACAGAATTTAGCAAGTGTCAAAGTTTTTATTTTGAAGAACGGCAGTACATGGGTGGTATAATATTTTCTAATTAATTTGCAAGACCATAGTAATTATGGTGTGTCCACAAAAGTCTGAGAGAAAAATCAGATATGAAAGGAATGATAGAATCATGCTAAACTAAAACATGCTGTGAATTAAAACCCTTTTTTTTTTGACATTTAAAAATTATACAAACTTTCCCTTAAAATATTTCTGATTTAGGGTTCAAGGACATCAGATAATTATTTTCCGTTATAAAAAGAAGTTCTGTCACTTTTAAACAGGGAAATACTTTTTATGCTGAGTTTAGCAGCAGTTCACAGTATTCAATAGCAATTACACAGGTGGTGAAGAAAGAGTCCGCAACACTTTCTGATACACTTCACAGAGAAGTATAAATTTCAGTTTTAATGTACTTTAAAAGCATCTGTTAATCACAGAACAAGCTATAAACAGACACCAAAGAAAGAATTAACACCACAGCTTCTACCTTATTGATACAAATCAATAGTCTTTGGTCTTTGAGCTGAATAAAACAGAATTTCACACCACAAAAGACATTGTCAGTTTAAATGCCTATTAAAACATATCATTATACCACACAACACTTTTCACGCTTAAACAATGTTTTACAGTCATGTCCTGAATAATATTTGCTTGCATGAAACCCTTACAAGTATCAGCAGGACTAAGGATCAGGTAAGATATTGTGCAGTAGGAAGGGAAGAAAAAGTACACACAATTTGAAGATGATACTCCTGAAAGCACTTTAAAAAAAAAAAAATTATGGTGAGTTAAGAGTGTTCCCAGTAAAAATCTTGTTAATAATCACTCTTTTTAAAAACTGAAGTTGGGCTTTCTTGGAAAAGTGTTAAGTTTACACTGCATAACAATGCAACATAACACATCTTTTTTTCACTGTGTATTCTATTTTGAATGACTGCAAGAAAGCACAATTATTATTGACTGATCTGACATAGTAACAGCAAAAACACCTCAGTACCAAATGTGAATACCACATATTTCAGAGGAGTTGCTTTGGAAACAAGGCTGTATAAGGGACATGATTCATGATACAAACTCCACTCCTGGTATTTGCATCCTTGTTTTTACTCCTTCTTGCAGTAAGTGATGAACAGCTGTCATCAGTATATCTAACAAGTATTTGCAAATTAACATATTACGATTGTGTCTCTGACTAAAGGTCATGCATGTACTCACAGAAATGTATAACATTTTGAGAAAACACATTTTAAAATGCATCATTCCTAACTAATCCGTTCAAAGGACACCAATGAAAGACATAGCAGTGATTTATCTCAGTCAGTAACTTCCTTTTAGCTGAGCTGAAGCTGGAAAGGAGGAGCTTAAATGTTCAATGAAAAGCCAGCTAACTGCACTTCCCAACATTTTGCTTTCAGTTTTTCAGAGATACTTTTCTGTCTACTGTCCTGTGTCAAGCTGAAATTGAATTGCATCAAATACTATTTACTGTGCTCTCTGTGGCTTGTCTCAGAAAAAATCCTTTCTTGTCAGGCTTCACTCCCTGGTTGGGGTGGCCCGGAAAGGTGGAAAAGTCTCTCCTCCAACCCGTGCCTCCAAAAAAAGACTCAGAAGTCTTCAGTTGTCCGGTCTCAAGGTAGTTTATTGTATAATATCTAAAAGATTTTCTCCCTGGACTGCTGCAGTCCGTTCAGCAGTCAGGCAAAGGCACACTCCGACGCCCAGGGGGCTGGTGCCCTCTTTTATATCATACATTACATATTAGATGTTTATAGTTTTTCCCCAATGCCCATCACCTATATTGAACAGTGACTTTCTACTCTAAACCAATCTGTGAGTGCCAACATCACCAAGAACATGGAGGTTAGGAAGAAGAAAGAAAAAGGACAGGGCACACCCAAGTCTCTCCATCTTAGAACTTCTGACCCTCATGTACAAAACTCAGACCCCTCTGTACAAGGCCTAAAACCCCCCTGTACAGCACTCAAACATTCTTCCTTTCACTTTGTGACTACTTCTACTATAACATCTAAACTTTTGTGATTTCTTGTTCTTCCTGCAAGGTTGGTAAATTGTTACGTGAATCAGGTTCAAAGCCACAGGGGTCTGTGGCTGCATTCCAGGGTCTCAAATGCTTCTGACTTGGGCCCAAAACATCCAAGAGTGTCCAAGGAACATTCTCGGTTCCGACACTTTCTAGTTATTCAGAGCTCAAATCTGTTCTGTCTACTGCTGTTTCAGAGGTTCAGGGTTTGTTTGGATAATTTTAATGATATTTTTTATTTCTTTCATAACTGAAATACAATGTGAAAAGTTTGTAAGTCGATAATGTCTGTGTCCACACTATCCACCCACAGAAGTTTGTTAACACTATTACGGGGATAAGGAAATAAACAATTAGATTGTCACTGGCATAAAATAAATTTTATCTGCCTTTATTTTTTGTAATCTATTTAAAATAAATAATAAATTAAAAAAAAAGGCAGGTGGATGTTTTGTTTATCATCCAACAGAAAGCTGAAATAGGTCAAACAGCTACCAAAGGTAGATAGAAAATGCTCTCTTTGAGAATGTAGCCCTGTTGGTGATCTTCTATCTCTCATACTGGCTGTGAAAGAACAGAATATGGTGTTGAACACGATGTGCAAGAACATTAAAGGTAGTATAAAAAGGATAGCATTTGTTTGTCTGATTTGTTCTTTTGCACATTTGTGGAAACATTGTGAAAAAGTTAATGTGCACTATCATCAGTCAAAATACATTTACATCAATATTAATGGATGACACACTGTTGACACTGCAGTGTTGCATGTATTATTCTTTGAATCATACGATGCACAATAACCTAGAGCTGAAATCACTGGGGTGAAATCACTGGGGTGTTTTTTGCCATTGTTCACGTTTGAATATTTTAAATTAATAATTTGGGATTTTTTTAATTTCAAAGCAGAGCTTTATGCTGAAATAATTAGTTGAACCTATTGCCAGATTTGTGTTACCAAAGAAAATGTGTATTTAAAATAATTAACAAAAATCTTCTTAACTGAGATGCTACAGCTTGTGTGATTAATTTTAACCTTCTCTGAATCTTGAGACTTCCCAGAAATGCTTAATGATTAATCACGAGTTATTTTGAATATCTGAAACTCTTTCAATCAAGACAATTTGCAGGTATTTTTTATTCTTAGAATCATTATCAGAAAATGTAGTGGTTACAAATTATCACTGATGGCAGAGTTAACAATGTAATTTTCAGGTTCTGAACATCTGAATACTTGTTTCCCTAGGAAAAAAATGCAACATGGTAATAGTATTTTAAATATACATAAAACCACATCTCTTCATATTCTTAATTCCTGTGAACTGCTGAAGCATATATCTTAATTTTGTAACCTAATAACATGTTTCTATGGCAATGTTGCAGAGTTGTTAAAGAAATGCAAAGATTAAAATGAAGAAAAACCCTAAGTGTAATTGATAATAATCTAGTGCTATGATGATAGTTGTTATACAAAACTGGAACAAAATAGTATTGCTCAGAGACTACAATTACTTTTTTTCTTTAAAAGATATCTCTGCTATAAATAAGGCATCTGAGAAATATCCATCTTGCATCAGTGCAAGACAGATCCTCAGAAGAGATCTTACATGCTGAAAGACCACCAAATACCTCCTAACTACAAAATGAATGCTGACAGACAAAGGTTCACACAGAACTAGCATTCGTAGCAAGGTAGCCAAGAATATAGATGTTTTTCAAAATCCCACATTTCCTGTGTAATGATGCATAGAATGGCAGATATCCCAAGAGAATAATTTATCTTAAGTGTTCCCTTTTTATTGGTAAAATAGAAAACTCTGAGTGACTGATATAAAGTTTTCAATAATTTGTATTTTTATTTTTTGCTGCCTTTAAGACATTTTTTTTTCCTTTCTCTAAGGTGCTTTAAATACCATCTTTGCTACTGAGTCTTCCTCAAGTTGATGTATATCAGGTACCACTCTCTTCATATTGGTGTCTGCCCACTGGAGACTTCTTGCCTTTCTTCAGGGTGTTCAAAATAAATTGAGTTCCAACCTGGCAGCAAAATGCCAGTCTAGCTAAAATAAGTAGTCAGAACAATCCTTGAAGAAATAGAGATGTTTGATTAATTGTATTGATCTTTAGCATAACCTGAATGTTAGTGAAAATTGGCAGCTTGGGCTTCCTTCAAGTAGTCAATGGAGAGAAAGACTTTTCTTGTGAACAACTTATACTATCTAAGATGAAGTAGTGAAATACCTCTGTAAAGATCTAAATAAGTAGCTTTGAATAATTAATCTGAATTCTAAATTTTATGGCGCTAAGTCAAGTCAGATCAATTCCTCCCACAGTGTTCACACAAGAAACTATTTTAGGAAAAATCTATGATTATTAGTAAGGTAGAAAGCACAAATCCATTATTTCTTGTGGCCCAAACTCTTCAATCTCTTTAGATTTTCTGTATTTTTACACAGATGTTAGGGAACTCAATAGCAAATAATTACATCAACAAATTGTCCTCAGAAATATTTAATAAGGTGATCAGGTAGGATAGTAGGTTGTGAGTGAAAGAGTCTAATAAAAGGCAAATGAGAATCCAAATTTTATGTGAGCCCAGATTTTGCATTCCACAAGTGTGTTTACTGTATTGATAAAACTTTGTTACAAACTTCATATATGGACTTGAACCTTATATTAAACTCTCAGGAATTCCGATTCTGGTTTTGACTACTGCTTAGTCTTGATTGAGATTTGTTGCACTTCTCTGGCATTGTTAAAGTATTTGTAATTTAATGAGCTATGCTACATAATAAAATTAATACATTGGGTATTGGTGCTAAAAGCTTTCATAAATTTAAAACAAAAAACCAACCGAACAAACCAATAAAATACCCTCAAAATACCAAACTGACAAAACAAAGCCTGAAAGTAACTAAAAAAAACCCCAAATATTTAATGTTTAGAGGATCACAAATTTTACCATCCTGGACCTCTAAGGACTTAATAGCAACACCTACTGAAAACTCAGTTTTATCAGATTGCGGTTTCTGCTGACTAGATGGGAATTTTCTACTCTGTTGAACCAAAGCTTTACACTTTCATTAGCTCACATTCTCTGCCATGACACCAGTGCCCTCTCATCAGATCGAAGGCTGAGCTGAGTGGTACCGACAGAGAGAGGCAGATAAAAGGAAACTGATGAAAGTGCGAAATGTTTTCCTTCTGGGTAAATGCTGCACGTGACTTCGCTGACCACTGATTTCCTCTGTCTTGTTCCAAGAAATGGGAATGTGTCTTGTGTTCAGTGTATATATAATAATAGTTCCAATTTAAATCAAATTTGATTTTTGCTTTCAGAAAGCACTTTTTTTTCTAGAGATGGAAAGGAATAAAATCGCTTTCTTTCATAAAAATCAACCAGAATTTAAAATTCTGAATTTAAAAGATTAAAGGTGGAAACCATGACTATGTAATTGAATTTTCAAGTTCTGTACCACAGTCAGTCAAACATCATTCACTGAAATTTGTAAGAATCATTTGATTTTTTTAATGAGCAAAGAAGCTTGATCAGGTAATGCTGGAAGATATTTCTTTTAATGAAATAAAATACAGTTGAATTTATAGCCTATCCACGTTTCTGAAATTCGATTCAGACTCAAAACTGACCTGAATGAATTCATGTTAAACTGGAAAATTATATCTGATGATATCAATAATTTGAATAACTGTTTCTTTGGGAATCCTAGTGCAAAAATCAAAAAGTCAAAATATTATAATCAGCATTGGTCTGAACTGAGAGATTTACATTCAAAATCCCTATTTCATCTCCACATTCATAAGTATTGGAAATCCTCTCAGTAATCCATTTCTTGTTAAAACTAAAGCCTCAGTTTGATCACTAAACCAGATAAGTATAAAAAAATGAACAAGTAATATAATCATATCATAGAAACCTCTGCATAATTTTGTAAATCTGAAAACCAAAATTATTCTGATTCATTGAAATACACTAAAAATCTGTTAGACTGTAACATTCATCAAGACCATAACATTTTTTTTTCTGGTAATAGCTACACAAACAGAAAAAAATGCTGAATAGTATCTTAGTGTTAGAAATCTATTATAGGAAAATATAAATCCACTACATTATAAAGTATAGTATAAAATACTGTGATTATAATATTTTTGAACAAAAATGAAAGAACACCTCTTTTATCAATATATCAATATTCACCATTCACCTAATCATAATTTTTTTGGTAATTTCCTATTTTCTGAATAATATTTAAAATATAAATTATGAAAGCAGAATTATTTACACATGATGCACAGTGATAACAGATATTGGACATTTTAAGTTTCTTTTTCTTACTTTAGTCTATGTTACACATAGCTATTTAGAGGTGAATACAAGTCAAACAGGAAGATATAAGGGCAAGCATTCAACCTGACAAATTATTTTCAGCTTTGACACTCCTGGAGATACACACATTCACAGCAGGAACATATCAAGCTAGCAGAGTTTTGAGAACAGCTTCAGAGAGGCAGACTTGAGATTTACTTCTCAACTGAAGAGTGCTGGTCATGGCACAGACCTGGCATAGAAAAAACTGTCTAATCCAAATTTTCCTATTGCTAGCTACCATCTGTCTACAAATATGTGAATTCAGAGATTTTAACACAGTTTAATATCCATTTTTAAAAATTATGTTCTTAATAAAGAATATTGTCAGATTAAATTGCTATGAAAGACAAGTGATTTTCTATGATTATATTTGTATAATGTTGATATTTCAGAAACTTACCAAACCATTGCAGTAATTTTGATTAATCTTTTCTACAGGTTTTCTGCATTCCATTGTTCAGCCTGTGCATGCAGAAATGAGACCTTGGTTCTTAACATAAAGCTTGTGAATCCTGTGAAACATTGTATCTATATCATAGAAAATAGAACAACATTGCCATTTCAAGAATTATTCAAGGTGTTCTCTTACCTGATCATGTGAGGCAGAATATGAGAAAAAGCCATAGCTTCAACAGACAACATACATATTTTAGGTAACATTTTTAGAATGCAAAAAAAGTTAATGTAGCTTCTATCAGTTTCTGAAAGTCTGTTCTTGATTTTATCTAAAATTATCTCATTTACCTAAGAAGAGGAGACTCGGCTATTACATTTTCATGAGACTTAATATATTTCTAAGACAATGCATTTCTTCATACTGCTATACATATTATGTTGTTGACTTTTTCTTATGAGTTTTCTTTTCCAAATATTGTAGTCAGAAAAAAAGAGTTGCTCTATGAAAATTCAGAATATTGACAGAGCATAAGAACAAGAGCATTTTATTAATTCTGTCAGGAATCTTGTAAAATCAGTTGTAAAATTAACAACTTTAAATGTGTTAAATTCTAAAGGCACCAAATGAGATTTAAACTCTATAATATAAAAATACACATAGGTAATGAGTGCAAAAGAAACAAGTCTCATTCTGTTATTAATGCATTGTATATATTATGCTGGTTGACAGTGGTCTTAATACCCATTACATTTATCTTTTTAAACAAAAAAGGATAAATTAAATACTCTCAAAAATTAATACTCCAATTTTTCCACTGCTCAAGTGCTTTTTAAAAAGCCTCTGATAAACAAGATTTATGAGACTGAACATGCTTTACCCTAATTTTGTAATGTTTTGTTTCAATATAGTAATTTCATTTACCGGTGTCTCTGGTCTTCCTCACCCTTTGAACTTTTTACCATTTAATCAGGCAAATGCTGGCTTAGAGTATGTTCAAATTTCTTTGTTCTACATTTAAATCTGAAGTTTGAAAGGAACAAGGCTGATTATCATTTCTTTCCATACATAATCCTGAGACTGAGTTAGTTGTCTCTTTACCACTTAATCTTCACTTCGAATGTCTGGAAATGGGAGGTTAGGCAGAAGAGGGAAGAACGTGAAGTGATGTAGACCTAATATTTTGGCAAGCTGTTCACTTCAAACATGGCCACAAAAGCACAAAAGAAAACAAAGCCACCCACAATTTTCAAGGTTCTACCATCTGCAAAATGTAAGTATTTTTGTTTCTTCTTGAATTTTAACATCAGAGTTATTTGCTCTTTCCCAATGTTCGCAATAAACCCGCGAGCCATCAAATTGCATATTTCACTGAAGTGCAGCCATCTTGAATATATTGTAGCCCAGGGATGTCAATAAAATGAATGTAAGACACTGCATTTACTCTATTTCATGTAAAAATGTTTTTAAAACAAATTTATTTTAGAAGAATGGTTCTTCATTCACTTTGGGCATTAAGAAATTAACTCACATGTCATTTTACATTTTTTGCAAAGGGCAAAATCTAATGTCAGGGTGTGCGTGAGTGCTGTAAATGCTGCCATTTTCCAAACTTGATATTATTAATCGGGACTGTCAAGTTTAGGTCAAGCGTTTATACACATTGTGCCTCAGTACTTCCAGTGTTTCAAACATATCTGTCATGCACAGCGAATGCACAGTGCAGCACAATCCATGGCACTGAGAGGCAAACATGAAATCTTTTAGCAGAAATGAGCCAATGCTTTTACCTAATTTATCTGAGCTGCTGCTTTTACCTCATTTATCTGACCTGACACCATTTTTAATAACAATTTCATTTATTTGACAGCTGCATACACTTTCTAAATAAGCAATTTCCTTGAATTTGCTGATTTGCAACACTTTTTAAAATTATCTTTTTTTTTAATTTTGTTTTCCATTTCTTTTTTTTAACACCTTTTATATTATACACAGAGAGGGGAGAGAAGAACCATGCTGTTAAGTATAGGTGTGTGTTTTTTAAAGAAAATATATCTTAAAAATGTACACTAGCTTTAATGCTAAATTAAAAATATGTATTTCTGGAATAGTGTTATATTAGCCTTTGGGCATATGTGATTTCAGCATTCACTTAACTTTGGAGTTGTCCTGTAAGTGGGACTTATGTGTCTGTGTAAAGTTCAAGGCAACCAGGCTGAATCCATAGAATAAAACTGCTTGGAGGGGCTGATGTCCTAGAGAAGTAAGTCTGCCCTATCTGAGGCAGACAGACTTTATCACATGGCTACATGTACTAAATTACGAAGTGGGGAAGTTCATCCAAAGTGCACAGATTAAAATTTTCAATAGGCCTAAAAATGACTCCAAGGCATGAATGAGCCTGTCACTTTTTCTCTGCCTCTTCAGCAAATGATGGATTCACTATATGCCCATAACATAACCCATGAGATATGCCTGGCTTCATTGGTTATTCTTCATTCTCAGTCAAGCTGAAATAGAGGCTGTGGTTAAACAAATCTGCTTTTATGGAGCAAAGCACTGTGAAACGGAGCTGATTATGGCCTGACACATTGAATTAGATTGTTGTGTAAAGCAGTGCTGATGATTCCATTGTTTCAGGGTCCTATTGGCCTGCCTGAGCCTTTCCTTCACTCTCAAGCCACACACATTTCTTTTTTCCCTTAGGTTTAAGAATCTTTTTTTTTTACTCTATTTACTGTTTGCAACTGACTCCACAAAACAATGCAATTTAAAATGTCTATTTAATTAGACGTTTAGTGATGAATACATTATGGCAAGAATATCACACATTTCTCTATCACTATTTTCAAAGACATATTGCATTATAAAAATATCACAATGACATATAACCACTTTTAATTTAACTTACAAAAAATAGAAGTGTTGGCTAATTAAGGTCACTGGCTAGCAACATCTACTACCATGAGCCAATGATCAGAGCCCAAGATATACTGAGTTCCAAGATCTCATGTTACTGAACATCTCCTCTTGCTCTGAAGAAACATGAAACACTTAAGCTTTCTACGTAATTTTCCATCTTTTAAGTCATTGGTCTTGATTGAACTTGGTAATTAATTCCTTGATTTATTTCCTGTGTTTGAACCTGTTGGCTACTCTTTCTGTATTGTTCCAGTTGGACCATGAAAAAGAATAATAACAGTAATTTTATAAATAAAGAATTTTTATTAATTTATGAAACATATCCCACCTTTTGTGTCTCCATACACCTTAGAAACATAAGTTGTTGGTTATTTGCGTAGTTTTTATCACTCCCAGTACATTTCATCTGAAACCCTCTTAATCCTTCTAGGAAAAGTTTATTGTATAAGATGCCCAGGACTGCTCAGTCTCTGAAATGAGAGAACTGCATGCCAATGCTGCAGGCACTGAGTCACTGCAAGACTCATCCAAGATAAAAAATATATTTCCTTTGGCTGCCATGACTAATTGATATTAGTAGTCAAGATAACTAGTTTAAACCTAATTTCAATATGTCTGTGATCTATTGCAGTCACCAGTGTTATAGTGCAGATAAAACCACAGACCTACAGCAAGGTTTAATACCTAAAATAGATGTCATTCTTTGTTTCTATACACATTTACATGTTCAGGTGTATTGACTTCCATACTCACCACAACGCTTTATGGCAATGTTTTTACTGAGCTAGTCATAGGCATTTAGACATTTCAGCTCCTTCCATCATTTCATTGCAAATGTATATCGGATATAGGAAGAACCTCTGCTTAAATATGTACAGATTTTGAGTACTGAATAATAATTTATGGTGTACACAGTTTTGTAACTCTTCGGGTTTTAAAAGAAGCTTTGAGCAGGACAAAGTTTTGGTATTCTTCCTACATGCAAACAAGAAATTTATTTGTAGTCATTGCCTCTTTATGTAGGGTTCACATCTAATAACACTTGCACAGGCTCTTTCACCTCAACTTACACATTTCTCAAAAGTATGAGCAAATTATCCCAAAATGGTGCCAAATAATGAAAATAATGAAAGGGATGAAAAGAAGTTTTCTCATTCTAGAAGAGACTGATTGACTTTTAGTCTTTATACAGAAGATAAGACTGGGACCAGTGTAGAGTTAACAGCTCATACTGACGGGTCAAAAGTTGCTGCATTGTTCAAGTGCATCCCAGTCACCTGATGGAAGGTTCTGACTCCACTCAGCCCCCACAGCTTAGTGGCATTGAGTGAAGTAGATTCCTACATGCTGTCCCTTTGGAACCATTTCCATGGTATCTGTGAAAAGAGACTCCATTTTTTTTTTTTTTAATTTAATCCAGAATAAAGAAAGCTTTGTTTTTATAGGAAAATGGAAACAGCATTAAGCATGGAGATATAAGCATTTCCCCCAAAAAAAAAGAAGGATCAATACAATAAAGGTCAACTATTCAATAAATGCAAATGAAATTATACAGAAATCAACAGAAAATTCTGGAGTTTATTTCTCTTTAATTTATTTAACCTCTTTTTCTTAGTTTTTCTTTCTTTTATCTTGACTGCATTATATTGCTCTATATCACCTGCAAGCTTTTCTCTTCTCTCTTTACATTTTTTCCTGTTATTCATTTGGTGTATCTATGTTCTGTGAGGGCCACCTTACCAACAAACAGCTGCTTCTTGGCTTGGCAGGAATGTCCTGTTGGCAGCATGAAAATTCTACATTAGTGAAAGCCAGAGTGAAGCCAATTTGTTTAAAGCTTCTCATCAAGCAAAGTAAACTAGTCGTGTCACTCTAATATAGTTTCAAGTGTAATGGATTTTGCCAGTAAATAATAAATTGCTTCTCAGTAGAGTCAAGAGACTGGTCAAAGAAAACCTCCACAAGGAAAATACTCATTTCATCTCTTGACTTGCAGCGGAGGAATTTTTTTTCTTTTTTATTTTAAGAATTTATTCTGATAAAAATATATACTGGTAGCAAAACAGACTAGTGTTCTCTTTTCATAAATTGTGTGAGTAACAGTTGAATTATGTAAGTTTTCACTAGTTAATACTTTTAAAATATTCCATAGTGCATCTAGAAATCCAGTTTTCATATAATCAATACAGAGTTTCTGCTAAAGTCTGCGTGTAGGAGAAAGGCTTTAGCCATATATTTAAATTATGACACTTTGCTTGCTCTTCTGCAACAGATTGAATAATTTTAACATTGTAAACCCTTGTGCTGGATAGAAACATTGAATTTAATTTGCTGAAAATCAGTTTTCTTATGGAATTCTTTGACTCCCCTAGTAAAACTAGTCTTTGTGTATACCTCTTATATCAAGGTTTAAGTAAAGGTCCAAATAAACTCTTACCATGTGCTCAAGTATTTATTATGACAAGCAAGTGTAAAAAAGTCATATTGCTATGAAAAAATGTTATTCTGAGATATTTTAATCTACTTCATTCAATGAGCCCATTGTATTTAGCATCTATTTTAAGCTATAAAACAGGTTAGCTATGAGCTGCAGTTGCAGCTCCTATAAATTCAATGCATGTGCAAGTGGCAGGATAATTAGTTACATGCATTTTGGCAGCAGCTTTATATGTTGCAATATTGTGTAGCAGTTTCATTATGCTATAACAGTGCAGGTGATCAAAGAGTCAAAATAATTATTGGATTTCAAGATAAACAGAAAAGGAAGGTCACATAGACACGTGGAGTCACAATGTTGACTAATAATCTGATCTTTCAGCAGTCTGGAAGTACAGAGGACATCTGGAATTCCTTTAAGATGTTATATGTAATGTTAGTTAAGGGAGATCAGTAGAATGATTTTCACTGACTTCTACTGAAGTAGGATCAGGCTCCAAGTACTATGGTGGAATGAAGTTCATAGAACAGTTTTTATTTTATTTTAGTATCAATGCATTAAAAAGACTTCAGGGAGAAGGGACAGGGGAAGGGAAAAAGGAAAAAGAGCTTTTCCCTGAACTGCTGTCTTAAAAATATGTTCTGATATGTTAAATATATTTATAGCTGGGTCCCATGTGCACATGTTTTCAATTTCAACAGTAATTATTTATATGAAGCTTTTAAATAATTAAGTACCAACTGAGATTTATCTATCCTTGATACTAAATTCATGCAGTCAAATTCAGAGCAAACTCTTTACCTTCAATCTACTTTATGGAAACCCATTGTGAAGACAGCTAAATGGGATTCCACCTTTGCTAGTTACACATTTCTTATACTCATTATCATTAATAGCTTAACAGCCTCCAAACTGTTACCTTAATCTTTTTTATGTCAATGAGATATTCTACAACTGTCAACATTTTACAACCATTATACACATTAGAAATCACTATATTTTGAATCATGTCCAATTAATGGAAGAAATAATTACAACATTTCCTTTAATTGAATGGAAAATGTTGACCAGGTTTCTTCTATTTTTCCTTTGGATGACATTTATATTAGAAGTGCTCTACACAAACACACAGATTTAATGTAATGCATCCTCATAAAAATATTTAATAGTCATAATGAAACCTTCAGATGAGATTTCCATTTTTCACTGTTTTCAACAATATTCTTCCTGCATTATATGTACTTAGTAGAAAATGGGGTCCTTCACTATACTGTGAACAGCATGGGATTTTAGGAAACACAACTTCTTATGTGTTCCATATTAGAATCGAACAGCACACACATACAGGAAGGTAGTCTGCTCCTTGAGAGATACACTTCTATGCATTTAGTTAGCACAACTACACCTTCATATTTGAAATTATACTGCACAATGGAATTAATCCTTCCACACTGGTTTGACTGAAAATACAGGATATTTTAAGATGCCCCCCAAAAGGCAAAACAGTCTCTGAAAGATGTGATTTTTATACATTGAATATTTTTAATAAAAAGTTAAGATAGAAGTGCATTTTAAATATGCATTTCAATATGCAAGGTAAGGGTAGTGACTTGACCAACACAGACTGTTTCAAGTGTGAGAAACTGTGAAAGGAACCAGATGCCTGAAGGTATTTAGAAAGAAAGACTTCAAACCAAGTTAGAAAAAGGACAAACTGAAATTTGTGGTTTAGGTTTCCTAAGATTATTGACTTCTCTGAGACACTTAGCTAAATAATTTTATGAAATACTAGATTACCTAAATTACTTGGAAAGCAGCAGCAAAGGATCTTTGAAGCTATTTCTGCACACTCCCCTTCTGACCGAGTTTAAACATGAGTTTAAAGGTGATGAGAAGGAGAGTCTGCATGGCTAAAGGCAAGATCAGAGTTCATCAGAGGTTCAAGTGCTGATGAACAAGCCTTTCAGTCCTCTAAGATTCACTTGTTAAAGACAGAAAAAGTCACCTGCTATTTGAGCTATACCTGCCAGAATTCTGTGATACCTGCCAGAATTTCCTTCCAAATTCTATTCACTTTAATATTTTCACAGCTAGGAAAACTGAGATTGGAGTGCACATATGAAAGCCGCTGAGATCTAGGTGCAATATAATTCAGAAATGTGTTTATCTGATAGTGAAGTCAGACAGGAGATGAGAAAAAGATGATGCAAGTTAATGAGAAATTCAAGGAACTGCTCAATAAACAAACTTTTTTTTTTTTCTTTTTAGCAATGTTTCTGTAATGTTAATTGGCTAAGCTAGTGGATCTCATGAAGTTTAGGAGAATGTGCTGATCACCTGCACGCAGTTAAATCTTAATGACTTTTTGTGAAATCTCTACTGGCTAAATGGCTACATCATTACAGATAAAATAAAATGCTTTAAAGTGAACATAGTATGCGTTGCTACTTTACAATTGATGTCACATCATATGTACATAAAACAAGTAATTAGTATGGCTTTTTTTTCTCCTGTCACTATGTAGAAAGGATTTCAATGTTCTTTCTGTGTGATGCTAATTCAAATATTAGGAATACTCAACATGTTTGAAAGTAAACTAACATTAATGAAGTGTAATTGTAATTAAAATAACAACAGCATTTTCAGAAATGTTATTTTCAGATTTATGTTTTGAAGATCTCTTATGCTAATAAAACTTTCAAACCTCATTACTTTCTTATGATATCAATAGGATTATTAAAGAAAAAAGTGTAAGGACTGATCTCAAAAGGGAAATTAAAATGTAAAATATTTGCTAACCTAAAGGAAAAAAAAAAGAAAAAAGGAAAAAAAAATAATGGAAGACCTAAAAAAATTCTGGTTTTCTGTACATTAAGCAAGAGCTTCTTCTTTGCCTCTCTGTCTTCCCCCCTTGTTATTATTATTATACTATCTTTTTTTAAATACCATTTCATATCTAGGTCAAATCAAGTTCATCTATGTCCACTAGATTATTCCAGTTAAAAGGAAAGACAAAGATTAAAGACTATAGTAGAATACCTTCCAATCTGCTATGGATGCAGTGTTTAATATTAAAGTCAGGTGACACAACTGCATCTAGGCTGTGGTAGCTAACCTAGAGACCTCCGGGTGTTGAGCTGGAAGAGATGAAGTCTGATTTTGACTTCGTCGCATAAACAGAATGTCATCCACCCATCAAAATTCCACCCACAGTGAACCCCCAGCACGGTTAATGATTATAATCTTCACATTTAATCATGGGAACACAGTGACAGGCAAACAAAGGTTAGCTAAACTGACAGTGCAGGCTGTTTGAATGGAAAAGGAGGACTTCACAAGTTTTATTTTAAAATGTGTATCCTCTTTCAACAGTACTTTTCAGCTGTACACCAGAATAGCGTACAAAGCCTGGCTGCTTTCAGGCATGGACAGTGTGCATAATTAACCTTTAAAGTGCAGAAATATTGGAAACTTTGATGCTTTCTTTAGAGGTGTTGCTATGCCAATACTACTTTCAAGGCTAAATTAAGCTAAGGGCACTTAAAGGGTAAAGGAAAAATAACTGCACCAACATGTCAAAATGTCAGACAGAAAACATGTCATTTTAGAAAAGACATAGTTATTTTTTAGAGATGCTCTTTTTTACTTACGTTAAAGGACAGTGACAAGTTACTTAGAACAATATTTCAAGTTACACATTATTCTCTGTACAGTTTGTTGCTCATAAAACTCTGTGGATGCTGTGGTGCCCTTTCATCTTCCCACTGTGATGTCCAGACTTCTGAGCAAATGCATGTACTTCAAACTTTCTTATATTAAAAGTATATATTCACTGGTCTTTTAGGCATGCATGCAGTAAAGGTACTCAGTTTTTGTATGGAATAATGAATAAAAGCATAGCAATTGATCTTAACAGACAAAATGAACCTAATTTAATCCTTGCAGAAAAAAAAAAGTGATTTTTGCGTTATATTGAACTATTCACCATAAACTAAGCATTTAAACAAATACTCATTTGCTCTTTAAGTCATTGAGCTATTGTGTTGTTTTTGATGTTCTTTGGGGGGCACTATTTCATATCTACTATTAATAGAAAAAATCAATGCAATAAATTCACACTAATACAGTTTGTATGCAACTCTCACTGCCTTTGTTTGGCTAAATTTTTCAAGTAAAAATACCATATCAAAAGAGCAACAAGACACTCAAGACATGAAAGATTGAGCTCACCTGCTCCAGGTGAGCTCCAAAGTGGTTTTCACAGCCCAGGACTTGGGATCTTTCAAGTCACAAGGGGTATCGAGCCTACAAGACCCTCTATCTCACATGCTTTCTTTGCCACCGGTAGTGCACTGTGTTGAAGGCCAACATCTCCTTATGCTTTCTGGTCAGACACACAGAGCAGGATGAATGCATCACTGGTCACACATCTGTGTCACTGATGCCTGTGAAATGTTGAAATGTTGAACCTCCTAAACCTGCCAGGAAAACAGGCAGAGGAGGAAATTATGGTTGGAATTTGAATAATTATGGCCTATTTAAACAATGTCTCACAGTAAAGCAGTGACTTTCTCCAACACCAAGGAAGGAAAAGCAAGGAAAGTCATTAAGAGAAGGATAGGAACGCATTCTTATGTAGTGAACCTGAATGCATTCCAGCTGAATCTTAGAAGTTTTCTAGTCATAAACATAGTAAGGAAAAGGAATACCACCCCTAGGGAAAAAAAAAAAAAAAAAGCAAAATAATATAAAATATTTTGATTGTTTATTTTTTGAAAGTGTAACTGTGAGTGGCAGCAACAGGTGGGAGTAAAGAGTATGACCAAGGTCTCTTAGGTCCCTGCTTTCCTATGTAATGAAATAGCAGTTCAAGTCTAGTTGACAACTCTTACCACTGGTTGTAACTATGCTCAATGAATCCAATACATAGTAAATTGGTTTCATTTATCTTTTGTCAATTTAAACTGCTAAAATATAAGATTGAATTCTTTATTGAATGTCTGTTTCTGCCATGAGTTCACAGTAAAAAAAAAGTAAAGATTTACAGAAAACACAAGCAGAATTTTTATGTCCTCTGTCACAGAAGATTTGCTCTGCTAACATGAATTTAAATTCTGCTTATATACTGATGCTGACTTCCATGGTGACTAATTTAAAGCCCAGTATTAGAGGTCTATGTTCTAATTTCTATATTTCATTTCAGATACTCTTCTGTGTTGTGGTTTTATTTCTCAACACTCTTTTTTTCTCCTCTGAAAGAAAAGCTTTTCAAGAGCACAGCGAGTAACATCATTCGCTAAAAATAGTTTCTTCCACACTTCCATATTTTCATTTTCATTTTGTAACTTTTTTATGGTTGGAAAGAAACTATTTCCACAGTTTACATCCTCAAAATAGCAGGGAGCAGCCTACCCTACATCTCAGTTTTAGAGAATGCATACACTCATTGAGCCAGAGATGACAAATATAAATATGCAGTCATCCCTTGCACGCTCCTAACAATGTATTACATTCTGAATAGACTACAAAATACCTGAGGATTGGATTTACATGTTGGAACTGTGGGGTGCTTTGTCACACAGTTGAAAGCCAAAAAGGAAAACAGGAACTAAATATTAAAAAAAATTGTCATTTCAAACTTAGCACTTTGCCATTCAAAGTAGTACATTTTTCGTTCACTTGCACATTTAAAGTATTCTAGAATTTATACACATAAAGATACAGTTCTCACAAGAACTATTTTTCATGGTTATCTGCTAAACTATTGCTCTAAGAAGGAGCATTAAGCCCCCATTTGCTTTACAAGAAAAATGTTGGTCTCTTTTTCAATTGCAGCACCAACACAGATCCAGGGACCACCCCACTGCTTCAAATGATAACCACTTATTATTGTCATTAAAATTACTAACACAGATCTAAGGGACTGCCCCTTGAATCTTGCCTCTCATTATTGTGCCTCCAAGACAGACAATTTATGAAAACTCACCACGCTTTTTTTTTTTTTTAACTAAACTGCATCCAGTTATGGTCTCCTTTAGAGGTTTTCCCCACTGTACAGCTGAACACAGATGCAATTGTACTTGCTATACATCTTAAGCACCACTATAATGTTACAGTGTTGACTTCACTGAAGAAAAAGATCTCGGATTTAATTTTTTTTTTTTTAAACACTGAGAAGACAAATACTTATTCAGCAGAGAAATAAACAAGAAAACGAACACAGAAAGACTAAACCAGAAAGAAACATGGGACACAGTGAAGGGAACTGTGTGAGGCAAAAGGTTTTGGTCATCACCACTCTTCTCTTAGACATAGAAAGCAATTCAGATTCATGAATACTTTCTCCTTTTCACTTTAATAACTGGACATTGTCTGGGCTGAGCACACCATGAAATGTATTGATTGTGCTGTGAGAGATGTCTGACACAGGGAGAAACATTTGCTACAGCTGTGGTCTGATCAGCTACCACAGAGAAAGGGCAGTGAAGGAGAACAGCTACTTAAATTCATCCCAGTAACAAAGAGGGCACCACCAAACTATTCATTCTGACCTAATTAATCCAGGTTTTTCTGTAAACAACATTTTTATTGAGATTAACAAATCTTTGGTAAATTCAGGCCGCAGAATAGGTTGCAGTTTAAATTCTTAACATAACAAGAACATAGATAAACCAAGAATGAATTAACCATCTTGGACTGTAAATCAAGGAAATAATGTTTATTAATCAGACAAGGTCAGCCTATAATATAGTAATGGTTTGGATTGGGTCAGAGTACTAAAAATAAAGAAGGTTTTAACCCTTTTATACAATCCATATATGAGGAAACACATGTGTTGTGCACTGTATACAACAAAATCAGAATGCAATTTTTTTTCTATTTCTATTTCCCAGTGAATTTAAACTAAGAAGGAGAGCTCAAGAACTCTTCTGTTCCTCTTTTCTTTTTCTAGAAGAAAAATATTTGAGGCATAGATATCATAGGGATTTCAATTTTCCTCCTTCAGCATTTCCTTTCTCAGTTTTATTTTACTTTTTTTTAAAAAAAAATTATATATATACACACACAGAAAATGTAAGGATTTACTTTACTTGTAAAAGTGTAAAATATTTTCAGTAGAAAATAGATACTAACAATCAGCACACAGCTGAGTGTAAAGGAACTTGAAGATAGTACTTCTGCAAATGATTCTAGATTTACAAAAACTGGTTAGAACTTAAAGCATCAGGATGGAGAGAAAGTCATAGATGAACCATGAGTAAGGAGTTTGCTTTCTATATATTTCAGAAAGCACAGGACGAATTAGCAAACCCTACTGTTAGAAGGTGTAAGAGCAAAATAGTCTTGCCCTGATGAGAATTCTTTGTCTTTTACCCTTTGCCTAATGCCATCTTCCTTCTTTCTATTAAAAGTGGGGAAAAAAAAGAAAAAAGCTTTACAAAGTTCTGACAGGCAGGACAAGAGACTCCAGAATATCTTAAAACCTGAGTATTGAGAAGCTCTCCAGGAGAAAACCATCAATTGAGAGAATATCTCCAGAAAAACACTTCAGAACTATGTGATTTTTAATTGTGATGTTCACCTGCCCTTTGGGATGATGACATCTAAGGTACAGTTCTATGAGAGACCCTCACAGGCAAAATGAAGCTCTTTGAGTTCTCTTTACTGTTAAGTAATGATAAAATCTTTTTGAAGTGGCTCCTCATGCACAGAATTGCTGAGATGGTGAAAACCCTTTGACCTTAACCCACAAAAATCCTGTAGTCTGGTCTTACGTTCACCTTCATCAACAAGAATGCTTTTTGTCTGCTGATACAACAACTGCAGTACATGGAAATAAAAATTAAAAAGCTCAATTCTTCTTCCAATTGAAGATATATGGTTTTAGGCTGAAACTGAGCATACACCAAAACCTGAACTGGAACTCCTACAAGAGGCAATTTCAGCAAATTTAGTGCTCTGGAGCTCTGCTGCACATTTGCCACTACGCTTGTAAAATGCAGGGAAGCAACAGTCGGGACATAAAAAAGAAAACTCATCAAAGAGAAGCAAAGCAACAATATTTTCATAGTATGCATTCAAATCCATAAATAGGCCTGGATGTCAAGGGGAATGTTTGCCATCAAAAAGTCCCTCTCTCAATCACTTTGAAAAAAATTAAGGTTAAATAGGATACTGAAGAGGAGTGTACTTTCATTCATAGTTACAGTTTCACGGGCACAATACAAATCAGTGGAACTACATTCTATGAAATTTTGACTATAAGTTCGAAGAGATCAGTGGATAAGCCCTGAAAGTCTGCCTATATGTAGTTTTCCTTCCAAGTTTAAACTTGTCAGAGCACCTTTTTTGTGCATTTTTTAGCTGCACATCCTACGCAAATTACCTTATTTAGTTTCCTGTAGAACTTGGATATGTATATCTTCTGGAGGCTTCCTCCTTCAGACTGGGATCTGACATTGCAGATCGTAATCTGAAAACTTTGGTATTTTTTTATAAAATGCACTGAAACGCTTTGGAGTATTTAACTCATTTTGTGATTCATTTCAATGACTACGTCAAGACTGTTATATTAAGGGATAAAAGCGGATTTGGGATTAGTTAAGAAACCTTCCACCAAATGCACAAGTCCCAGCAAGGCATAAAACATTGAAGATCACAAAGGGAAAATGAGAGAAAAATGGAAATAACTGGCAGTCTAAATTCATCCATAAGAAAAGAACTGAGAAAGAGCAACTCAAAAAGTCAAGATCTCACATAAAACATCATTCAGAAATTCCCTCATTTTATGAATTACAGTTCTTTAAGAAGAAACTGTATAAAATCCACCTTTTTTTTTAATCAAAAAGCCTGTTACTGTAGAAAACCCACCATTATCAGAGACAAAAATCAGCCTTACAGAGATAACTTAGAAAGCAATACATTTTAGTCCTTTCTGTGCAACACTACCACACAAATATACACACCAAATGGAAATAACAGGAGCACTCAATAGGTCTGTGATATCTCCCTGAAGATGCTGCTGGGCTCAGAGAAACAAAAATTGAGGTTTGTTTAGAAATAGCTAAAGTATTAGAAAACTATTTAGTATTAATATAAGGTTTTCTGCTTGCCCCTATATATGGCTGACTCCTTCAATCATATACTTTATGGAATTTGTGGATTTATACACTTATGGAAGGCTAAGAAAGTTTGCTGAGAGAAATTACCCTAAATTCTGAACCACTAAAAGGCTAGCCATAACACTTTTAGAAAATTAAATCTCTTCATATAGCTGAATAGCCACTGGAAAAGGAAACCATTGTTGATTACTTTTTTTTTTATGCCAAACACTCTCTATTCTGCTTTCTCAAATGATTTAGTATTTCTATTCTTCATTAAAGCTATTTATTCAAGATGTTGGACTTGTTTCAATTTTTAATTACCAAAATTCCTCAGTAACAGTAAAAATTCACATAATAGCTCAAATATTCCTTTCCATAACTAAGATATTTAAATATGTTAATGCATAAATCAAAATAATATGATTCATTTTTTAATATTTATTTCACATATAAAGATTGTTTGTGATTGTCAGTGAACATTGTATTTTTAAAGCAAATATCCTTAAAATAATGTAAAGAGGGTTGTTTTGTTTTGTTTTGTTTTTCAAAACTCAAATAATCTATACAGAAAAATGTATACATTTTTGTTTAATTTTTTAATTTGCATTGCTTATCCACTAAGGACAAAATTTTCAAGACCAGAATAAAGCCCTGCAAGCTTCATCTTCACCTTCTTTACCCATTTTTTTAAGTCTTATAATTTTCCAAGCTGTTCCTCTGACTGTGGTTGTTTCTTCATCTTTTACATCTTTTAAGGAATAGAGAAGATATATTCAAGTTCAATAAAATAACAGGTTGCACATTTGATATTGTTACTCTCTGTCACTTCCCCCAAGAAGGTCAGGTGGTGAAACAGGACTGAGATATCATCCAGCTTTTACTTAATTCCATAATTACATGAGCAATTGTAATCCATTTGAAGCTAAAACTTTTAAAAAAAGATTACAGGTCTTACATTATGAGCCACTGTGAAACATAGAATAGCTGTGCTCAAATTGTCCAGATCAAGAAAATAAAGAGCCTATTATATTGGAAAATAAAAATTAGGTACTGGTTGCATCGTTGCCTGTTACAACTTGGATCTGTATGTAAGCAATAATTTTTTTCCAATTACCACATTAACTGCCATGAATGGTGGTGACAGGAGAGGAAAAGGAGCTTTTATGTTATACTTAGATTTGTTTTGTAGCATAAAGGAGCTACAGTATTAAAAATATTTTTAAAAAAAAGCAAAAGAGAGTGTTATTCATTCTTTATGAGAACCTACCCTTTACACTGGAAAAACTCATAGGAAAGATGTTTACAAAAGTAATGGGAAATAACAGGAAGATAATCAGAATGCTGACATTTTAACCAGATGCACAGCCAGTTTCTAGCTCTGAACAACATCATCTCAGTATGAAAACAGTAATAAGCCTTTTTTTATCCATTCTGGCAATTTAAATGTGGAGCTGAGAACAAAACAGTTTTAAAAATACAATCAGGATGTACCTGAAAAGTAGGAGTAATACATAAAAGCACAGATCAGTAAGACAACCCTGATGAGCACTAGTTTGTCATTTTCAACTGTGGAATTTATGACATTTAGACAAATCAGAGCTTTCCTTAGTTTTTCCATCTTCAAAATTAATATAAACACTACCTTCCTAGCACAGTCATTTATAAAATGGGGGCTTAATTATATTATATTTCTTTCAGAAAATGCTGTATAAGCATTCACCTAATCACAGATCTGTTGGAGTTGGAAGGGACCTCTGGAGATGATCCAACCCACCCCCCCCTGCCAAAACAGTAACCTGGAACAGGTTACACAGGAACACATCCAGGTGGGTTTTGAATATCTCTGGAGAGGGACACTCCATGACCTCCTCAGGCAGCCTATTCCAGTGCTCTGCCATACGCAATGTGACAAAATTCTTCCTCATCTTGAGGTGACACATCTTGTGTTTTATTTTATGGGCATAAATATTAATTATTATTAAATATGCTACAGCTTGATGGTGTTAGATGATGAGACAAATGCACCATTACTGTTAACGTCCTTTGTACTTCATGCTGCATCAGAAGCCAATCTAGATAAGTGGACAATTAAAAGTACTTTATCCAGGGATATTTGTATTTTTATACAAATACACAGAGAAAAACACAGAAGTCTTAAAGCTTGTTACCGTCATAACAGACATTAACAAAAAGATCAAAATCTCAGCGAGGCAGAGATAAAGTGGAAAGAATAGGGTGTATCTAGCAAACAATATCACAACCATATATATGACAGAGGCTAAGACTCAGGATTAGGCAGACTGTTTTCCAGCAGACAGTAGTAATTGCAATAAACACAGACTTCTACAATTAGGGAGAGATGATGGAAATAATTCATCCACAATTAAAAGCATGCAGACTGGCAGAGGCAATTATAATAATACATATACAGTCAATATATTCACTAATTAAAAAGGCAAGATGGGATATGGATGTATTGGGAAATAACAGGGAAATGCATCCTATTCAAATGCAATTCAGTATTTGAGATATAATTCTTTGGAAGACTCCCCAGTTGGCAGCAATAGCCTAGAAATTATGCCGTATATTATATATAAACCACCCTCTGAGTGAATACTTGTGTAACAGCACCAGTAATCTCAGTCCCAGTTCAGAAGAACATAAATAGTTTGGCCTAGTTCCAAAAATATGGAGTATGTTTCTGATTTTCCTCTCATTGAGCATCTGTACAATTCTCATCAGGAATTTCCACTCTGGGGCATTCTAAAAGCACAAGAGACAGATTTTCTGATTTGAATAATTGCCCTTTAATGAGTGAAATAGTATCTTGTGGTAGCATTTGCTTGCTGCAGATTAGGAAAAGACAATGGCGACAATGCTGTGCCATTACACTTTTCATTCAAAGTCGAAATAAAAATTATATCACATCAATCCCCAAGCTAGGTTCAGCTTGAAGTCCCTGACCTGCATTAGTATTTATTAAAATTCCTGGATTCATGGGTTGCATTGATGCATAAGCATTGCCTCAATGTTCTTGATGTTATTGAGGTTGAGGTCCAGTACAAACAGATAAGAGGTGCACAAAAGACAGGATTACAACAACAAAAAAAAAAAAAAAAAAAAAAAAAAAAAAAAAAAGAAAAGCAAGATTCCTTGACCAGTATTTTCAAAAACTTTAGAAAGGACATACAGAACATGCATCATCATAAGTATTGGTGACTATGATTTAGCAATCTGAATCTTTAATGTATTTTTCAAGTTTGGCATTTCCTGTCTGCTGGTGAACCTGTGTTATTTAAACTCTCCAATAATCAATTTATCCAGTGAAAAACTCCTGAAAATATAATGTACTTTCATCTCACATGCATTTTCAAGTGTTTTTAAAATGATGGTTGCATGACATCATGAAGACATAGAAAATTATCATGCCCCATTCAGCAGTAGGAGTCATGCAGCATCTGTACCTCCCAAACACATCAAGGATGAAAGGAGGCAGGGGATCACACTAAGTCATGGAAAACATGACAAGATCCAGCCATGCTTAAATCTCAGTTTTCACTCAATTTTCCACATTGCCTTACCCAGCTGTATCACCCAGGGAGTTGGGCAACTCTAGCACAGTAGAAGCAATAATTACAAAGACTTAACACAGCACGGAGAGGAGAAAAAGAGCAGGATATGCTGAAGGAGGATGTTAAATGCTATCTATATAGCTGGAAATTGAAGTTGGAAAATCTTGTTCTTCATTAGTTTCACCAGAAACTTCTTTCTATGAGACTGAGTCAGAATTATGGATTAAGTTACATAAAAATTCTGGTCTACTGATAACACAAGAAATTCTTTAGGAAAATCTCTGTAAGGATTAACACTTATCAAAGCAGTGGGTATAACACAGAAGTACATCTTGACAAATTTTATTGTCAGAAGAGAAGTGATAGCATGAAGAACACAGTTCTTCAGGAAATTCTGAGTGACCTGTTAAACAGAGTATATGCAATAAGTGCACATCTGTGCCTTTTCAAAGTTGTATCCTGGTCCTTACACTCCATGACCCCATAAGTCAGAACTCGTTTTTTTGGCTTAATCTCCCCCACCTTAGTTATAAAAACAGTCCTTCTCCCCAACGAATTAGTCAGACATATATATCATGATTTAGGGAGGAAAAAAGCCCCAAAAACATGATGAGTAATAGTAACTCCTAAATTAATTCTTCAGAAAATCTCCTGATTTCAGTGTGTCTTTTCCAAGTAGGCTAACTATAAATAGGACTGGCAGTGTCAGAACTGTCTTTTGGAGTTTCTTAAGTACTTTATCTTATCAGTGCCTGTGAATAAAAGAAATTTCTGTCTGAGATATTCCTCTGATACATTTGAGAAGACTTTACTGGAAAGTTTACAAAGAAAACAGTTTTTCCTTATTTGAGAATAGAATAGCTATAACCACAGGGGAAATAGAGGAGTGAATTTACTAAATCCATAAACCAGAATTCAAAATGAGAAAATAAAGGTACAATAGCTGGCAAAGGTTTGGAAGTAATTTTCAAGGTAAAAATGGTGGAGGGTGAGAGAAGTTTTCAACTGATCTAAATCACCTTACTTCTGCATGTTTGAGAGGAACCAAGTCCATTATCATGCTAGAATGTAATGCAACTCTTTTTTTAATAATCTCTTTTAAAAACAATTAATTTTAAATAATGTGAGAAATTCTACAATGTGACAGGCCAAATATTTCTTTGGCCTAAAATATTATCTCTTGCAGTAGTGAATGGAGGATACCCAGAAAAAAAATAAATTCTACATTTAGACAGAAATTTGAGGTACTTTTTGTTACTAGGAGGTTCTGGTATTTCCTGATCTCAATTGCAATACTCAGAAGTACGTTTTCTATTTATTCATCGTTGTTTTCCTGCAAGTATCCTAGTGCACAGGTTGAATTATTGTTGAATACTGATATAATATTTTCAGAGATTTGAGTCAGCAAAAATTATTTTCCTGAAAAAAATCTCTGAATATGTGATTTTTTTTTGTTTCCTTCATGTACATTATTTTGCATTTACTGTCATTTAATTTCACCTCTCATTTTAATCACTCCGTCACTCTGGCTAGACTCTTCTGTAACTCTCCAGAGTCAGGATCCGATTTGATTATCCCAAATAATACTGTAGTATTTAAAACCCTTGTGAAGTCAATTTTCATTCCTTTTCATTTCATGAGAAATATAACAGTTTGGCTGTCAAAATTGGTAACTTTCTTATTTTTACAATTTAAAAATTATCATGTACTCCTACCATCTTTTTATACCTGTTAAACATTTATTAATTCATAACAGATACATAGTAACTCTGGTTTTTTCAGTAAAAAACAACATGTAAAGGAAAATAACTAATGTACCTTAGTAGACTAGTAGACAGGATCTGCCCAGAAAGACACTAATCTTATTCATTACAATAAATAATTTGTTAGAATAAATATAAATTCAGTCACATAGGAAGATTATAAACCTGAAAGCTTTTCCAACTTTTCCACTTATAAAAATTAGACTAATAAAAGAATGCTACTATTCAATTCAAGTATTAACCTCTTAAGCTACTCTGGCAACACCTTCTACTGTGACAATACTTATCCAAAGCAGAAGTGTAATACATTTCTCAATCTTAATTTTGCAATCATTTTCTTAGAAACTACAGCAGGGTTTAAATATGTGTTTACACAACATCGACAAAATCTAATCACTTGGTAGAAATTAATAAAAAACAGAAAAAATATTATATGTTTTGAATCAATATGAATTGTTATAGTTAGTTTTTCACTTGCTAACTAATTTTCACATTTAAATTACAGAAAACCAAGAAAATGTCAGCCAAAAATGTCAGAAGTACAATAAAACCAAACAGATGTTCTAAGAAAATGATTGTCAGGTTGAAAGGAGAATCCTGTAACTTCCTGATGAATATATTCCTTAGTCTTCAGCCATTTCTGCAAAGAGCTGAAAGCACGTTTTGAAGGCGTTGTAAATGAGGGTGGGAAAGAGAGAAGTTCTTTGCTAAATCCATGTTGGGCATTCTTCCATAGCTGGCTGTAAAGCGCTGCCACCAAGATGCATTACAGCACAATAATTTTTCAAACCAAATCTGTTTTATGAACCTATTTTTCCTAAGGCACTTACATTTCCTAATTTATAAATTCTATTTAAAATTATGTCAGCTGCTCTAAAAGCACCTTTCCCTTGTCCTTCCTGCCATAATGGTGTGACAAGAGAGTCCCCCCACAAACCACAGGACAAGGTGCACCATGCTGAAGTGTTGGGGGGCTGGAATAAATGTCAGCAGTTTCTCCACTACTAATAACTCTTGTTGATTCAAGGGCTTTTTTTTTTTTTTGTTCAGTTCTCTTTTGTTTTGACAACATTATACTATGATTTTAGAGGTTTTTTCCTACTTGCAAAGAGCTGAACAAAACCAACCCCTGGGTGTCTGGATGGTAATATAATTTTGCCTGATTGTTAATCAAGAGGAACAGATTGCGCACTTTCTCTAGAAAATATTTTTTTTTCTTATTCTAAACAAAACTTAAGCCTTATAAGGAGTCACTAATTAATACAAGCAAAAGTTTTGATTGCAGCAATACATACATTTTCTAAGCCTCATGGATTTTTTTTTCCACTATCTCCTCCACATATAGTTCCTGACACCAGCACCAGCCACACTGTGTGCCCTTGCACACCAGGGACATGACTGTCAAGGCAGCTTAGTTTCTTCATGGGCACCTAAGTAACTATCCATGCATTCACAAACACTCATAGCTTAGCACCTCCAGTATGCCTCTGAAGACCATGTTTTTCACAGAGACTCAGCACTCAAAAAGCTGAGCTCCTGAAACCATTTAATTTGATGCTCCAATAATATCTGAGCTTTTCAGAAGTTCTGGCTGAATAAATCACAAATCCTGAATATGTCACTAGCTCCTTTGTTCCTGCACTGTTCAAGTACTGCTGTTTGCTATTCTTTCCATTTCTGCTCTCATTCTCCATGGGAAAAATAAATAAATTTTAAAATTTGTCTTATTTGAAAAACTGAAAGAATAAAAGAATGAACCCAGTGAGACCTCCTCAACTGCAATAAACTGGGATCACCTCTTTTCCCTTTCCCTGCTAGAAACATATGAAAGAGACAAAATAAGCAAGCAACTTTTTGAGTATGTCTTTTTTTGTTTCATTTTCACACCAAGAATGTTTCTAAAGATCTTGTTCTGATTTTTCAGCTTAGAAAATGTATAAATGCTGAGGGAGTTAAAGAGGAAATAAAAAAACACTATTAAAAAAAATACTAGGGGTAAAAAATGCATCACTGAAAACACAAAGCATGCATTATCAACTGCATTTTATGAAACCGTTAATATTTAACTCTTTTGGTTAAAGGTCCAGTACTAAAATAAATCAAAATCATGTGTTCTATAATTGTAGTATAAAATATGTTCACTTGTGTCTCTCTGGTTAAGTGTCAGAACACAACCTGCTTCTTTCATGAAACATATGTTATGGTTCTCATCAGCAACACCCCACATGAGCATCACACTGCAGTTGCCAAGGAATAATCAATTGAAATTACACATATACTCTGAGCACTGGAATAGTGCCTGGCACACACTGACTACCAACAGGGAAGACACTGCAGTAAGCTCTGCCTTAGTGCATTTATTATAAAATATAGCAGTGGTTGCTTCTGCTAATCCATTAAGACACAGAAAGATTTTTTTTTTTAAATTGCATGATTAGATCATTTAAAGACTGGGTTTTTTACAATCTGAATAGTCAACATTCATTGTAATTGCAAGAGTAAAGTAAAAATTTCTGAGATATTTAGTAATCCCAGACATTCTCCATGTGCAATTAAATTACTTGCACAGATAGTAATATTTTTTGCATGTTCAGGGCCCATTACTTCACAGCATGCCAAGTAACACCCAGATTTATCCAAAGTGATAGCATTCATGGCATTCATTTAGATCTCAGGATTTGCTATTACCAGTACTTGTCTACAGCTCTGGTCTATCCATGAAAACAATAGGTCCCTTGAAATGACTATGAAGGGATGGATGACCCAAGGAAAAGATTATAACATGCGTCTAGCTGGACTATCTCCTTGGAGTTTTTCTTCTCTCACTCTTTTCTCTCCAGATTCTCCTATTTAGTGTCATATTTTACAAGCAATTCTGAATCTGTCCTCCCCCAGATCATTCATCTGTACCCTGCATTGCTCTCTCAGCAATTCACATTACACAGCACAAAAAATAAGTGCTTGCTTTTGCCATGTCTTTCTAAAATTACTGAGTGACCACTGTCTCTTAATTTGGAAAGAAGGTGAATTGTTGTTTTCTTTCACCCTTCTCCACATCTCTTTTGATTTCAGAGCCTGTCTATTTTACCTTCCTCGGTACCTTCTTTCCCATGTCTATCTGATCCACTCGAACAACCCAGAAAGTGGGTAATCAGATCTGTGTATTTTAAATAAATTTAAAATAAATTATTTTTAAAAAGCACTCATGCTGCTTTTAAAGGAAAGAAACTCTGCAGGTAATGCTTATCATACGGTTAAATACCCATTGATTTCATATAACCTACAGTTCAATAGAAGACATTTTAATAACAATTTTAGAGCAATGCATGGCTCCAGATACTTCAGACACGTGCTGATCTAATTGCAGAAGCTGTTATCCATGGCTCTATTCAGCTCGCAAGCAGCCATTCACTGCTTGCAGAATTATGGCCCCACTTATGCTGAACTTCAATCTTCCTTTTCTTATAGCAAATGTTTTGAAAGTGAAACCCACTTGACTAAATTAAGAAGACATATTTAGCAAACTGTCTTAATTAATAATCAGTCTGTGGTTTTAGCCACTTGTGCTTACTCTGTGTAATAAACATTTATTAAGCTTTTCTTTTTTACAGTATGAATGCTGCTAATGTGCTTTGAATTTCTCAGAGAAAATCACATATAACATTTGGCTCCAAATTGCAAAAGTCTAGATCTGGAGGTTCTGTGTTGCAGGTTCTTTGTCCCCCTTCCCACCAAAACATTCTGAAGCCACTTGTTAATTTCTTTTGGTTATCAGCCTGTACATATAATTTAAATACTACAACTTTTAAAAATGACATCTCAAAAACCCCTCACTTATTTAATTATGTATGTGATGCATGAAAAAATGTATTTGTAAGCATGTTATTGTGATGTTCATAATTTATTTTATTACATACATAACTAAAAAGCAATATATACCAATATATTGCAAAAGCAGCAAGTTCATACTGTGTTTATTTACTGAACAGCTGAAGGGTTACTAGATATACACAACAACAATGAATGAGTTAGCTTTTTTTCTGTATGTAACTTTTCAGGAAATGTATTTCAATTTATACAAAATATATTAATTATTCAAAGAAATCAGGCATAGTCTCATTGTCTCCTACCCACTTTCACTCAAATTCAAAATATATTAGTTAAGTCCATCTGAGTTAATATTAGTCTAAAACATTTTTTAAAAAATTAAAATCAGGAATTTTATTTAAATACTTTAAATACAGCCTTAATTCTATCTGAATTTTTGAATGTTTTCCATTATACAGCATTTCTAAGAATCAAAAATCAAAATACTCCAGTTCATAAAAAACCCTGATATATTCTGGACAAAAAGTTGATGACAATACTTTAATTTCCTTTGTCCTTTCTGCATATTGTTTTTCCCTATCCAGAATATAGAGAATTAAAACTTTTTACTAACCATGTATCATGTGCTTTCAGTTCTCACTGCATCCCTGAGGAGCCCCTAAAGGCATTTGGGTCTCTTCCCTGAACTGTGACAGCCTGGCTAATCAGTGAGGACTTCTCAGGCTGTAATGTAATGCTCACTTATATCAACAAGAGTCCTTCTTAACTACTAGGGGCAACAGATCAACCCCTAACTTTCACATTGCAAATATTTATTAAAAATATTCACAGGAACATATCTTCATTATTTAAAATCATATGAAATCATGATTGGCAAAAAAATAGTTTGTGCAAAGTATTGAAGTACAAAACATAGAAAATAAGTGAGAAGTCTTGTCAGTGCTCCATTGCATTCACATATTTCTTCTGGAGCAAAAAATATTCCTCACTCTGTACTCCTAGTATTTAACTATATTTTGTATATTAGAATTCACCCAGGTAAAGTATCTGTGTTAAAAAAAAAAAAAAAAAAATCCATAAAAACATCACATCTTTAAAAAGGGATTATTTCATTACCTTTTAACATTATCAATGAGAATATAAGCAATCATTTATAATGCAGACCCTATGCAATCTTTAGGAACAAGTCAATTTGTAGGTTATATTTTCCTATGTGTCAGTCAGGTCACTTGTTACTTGTAACAAAGTTTCAATGTTTTTCACAGGCATTCTAAAAACAGGGAAACATTACTTTGTTAAAATCTATGTGTGCCGGGGCAGCATGACCATGTTAAGGATTCAGATGTAGTACCTGTAAAACAGAGTTGCATTGGCAGAGGAGAAGAGATCTGTAAGCACAATCCAACTGCATCAGTCTAAAATCTCTCCCTCAGCTAGGCCCTTTCCATCTGCCAGGCAAGTTGTGGTGATGCCCCTGGGCATAATCTGGGCCCCAGATGCTGCTTGTGGCCAGGCTTAGAAGGGACAGCAGTCTGCTCATGCTGCTAATTCTACACCTGTACTGCAAACAGCGCAGTGCTGACAGTCAAATCTGGCACTCCAGAAACCACATTCTCTCGGCAGTCCCACACAGCTGGTGCCACTCAGAAAATTTCACTTTGTGAAGTTACATGCAAAATATATATTAAAACTCTTTTAAAGATAGAGGATGAACACTTGAAATGTTCATGTTGTTGGACATTTTGATGTTGTGCTGCAAGAAAAGGCTAACACCTTCTTAGGGTTTGGGCGTGCGTAGCCTGTGCACTGAGAGCAAACAAGACAATTACAGCTTTAAGAAGCCCTGCTGAGCCCTTCAGTTCCACTCTAAAGCAATATTTCATGTTCACCTTGCAGCCTGAGGCCTGAACACCATCTTGGTGACTGAAGATTAAGTGGACACAAGATCATCACTCACCCACAGAAGACTTTTCGAATCTTTGCAAGAATAGGGCAAGTTTTGTCTCCTGGTATGAGTCTCCTTACAAGGGAAATAGTTTCTGTTCTCACAAAAAACAGAGGTGTTACATCAACTGATAAAATCTATCTTTGTGTGGGATGCTCTGTGCATCACTATCCACCCTACACTTTGAGCAAATTAATTATCTAAAAAAAACAGAGGCACCAAACCTCTTTTTATCAGCTGGACATAATTCAGTCAAAGAGCAAAGCCTGATGCCCTTGTACAAAAGTAGGTATTGATTACTCGATTAGACAAAGCCTCCAAAACTAAATGTCCTGTGGTTTTGCGAAGTGAGCCCACATGGCAACTGAACAATAAATGCTGTGCAACCAATTAGTACCTTTTAAAAGGACATTCCTAGTCCAGCAGTGGCCAGAGAATCCTAACTGATGGAGGGAACTTTGTAATCTCCCTGAAGACCTGGAGCCACAAAGTTATATAAACCAAAAAAGGACAAAAAAATTGACATTTTTGACATACAGTGAGACATAATCACAGTGTGATGATTTTTCTATCAGGCTGTAAAAGAACAAAGAATATGTAGTGATGTTTACCTAGGTGAGTCGTTGAAGCTTGTTTTTGCTTTTGGTTGAGCATCATAATTACAAGTGATTATCTCAATTGATCAGGTATAAACGAAAAACATCTCATGACTTTCCCTCCAACACACTCAACCAAGACAGCGTTAGTCTATGATAAATCATCACACAGCATCATAATAACAATTGTAGGTACACAGAGAAAGAAAATAAGCTTCTTTGGACAAAACAAATCCCCAAGCATTTGTAAGTCCATCTCAAATTCTAGTTAAACTCAACAAAATGTAACAGAAAATAAATTTGAACATTTAGGCAGCACAGGAGGGTTTTAAAAATACTTTTTTAGCATACATATTATTTCCTATAACTTGATATTTTTCTCCTCTTTATGAAAATGCAGGGAAATATACCGTAGAAGTATTATGAACCCTTCTAACTCAAGTTTCAACTATATAACGAGGCAAATAAAAATACTATATTTTAAATGGAAAACTGGAGTATTGCAAAGAAAAAATATTTTGTACTTTCATTTTCAGTGTCTACTTCCAATGTTATATTTGGCATATTATATGAAAGAAAAATTCTAATTTTTTCCAAAGTATGAATATACATACACTTTTTTTTAAGAAATGCATTCTTTATATGTGTTTATACTGTCCCAACGTTGCTACAAATCATTTTAAGGCACAAAGAAAGTTTTTTTAAAGGCCTAATAACTACAGTTGGAAATGGATATCAGGAAAAGATAAAGAGCAGTTGGGAAGATTTTTAGCATAAGTTGGAAATTGAAGAGTCTGGAATTTTCCTCTTGATTGATCTACAAACCCCTCTACTACCTCCCTGACCTTACACTCCTTCTCACCCCTTCGCTACCTTCAGTTTATTTTATAGGCTTAGAAAAAAAATCAGTAAAGGTATTGATACTCCATTTAAGTTTAATTTAGTTTCTTAGAGTAAGGAAAAAAATATGTGTTAAAAATATGGAGAATATATAAATTATCCTGATTTTATTAATATAAAAATCAGGAATATTTTTTGTTTAGTTGGGGTATTTTTCCCTGCTTTTAAAGCTTTTAACATCTTTTTCAAGTCTGCTTCACACAGATATACTGCACCCATGTTGATGAGTATTTAAATACTATTTTGGGTATGTGAAACTTTCCTTGAACTTGTAATTAAGCATGAGTCTTCATGGCTGAGATGTAGGTTTCAGAAAATATGTGTGTCACAAAATCAATTATATTTTCTTTAATATCCATATAAGCACAAAAGTTGTTATAAAACACAAGACCAACATTTCCCAATATTTTTAATGTACAACCATTTTTGAAGGTCTTACACTTAACATTTCTACTATCTTACTAAATGCTGAGCCTTCTGGTTATGTTTATGTGTTATTCTTACTTCAGCCCTTGGACTTTGTGGGCAGTTTTAGATGGAACTGAATTCTTGAAGATTTCAAACCCAGGACAAGGGACTCATATTTAAAATAGAGAGAACTGACAACACTGGAGAAGACACTAAAGCCACTACTTTTCCTCTTTCTTTTGAAGTTTCAAGGTGGTAGTATTTGCAGAGTCCCACCATATTCTTACATCATTCCTGTCTTCATCCTAATCCATGCTGACTTTCTTCATTAGAAGTTTTACAAGATACTTTTCTTACTGCTATACTACCTCTAAAACAGTTAACTTCTTCATCCTTATAGTACTTACTAGTCTTTAGTCCTTGAACTTATATCCTAAATTTTGAGCATTTAAATTTTATTGCTACCTGGAACAGCCTGCTGCTACTTTTATTTGATCACACAGAAGTCCAGAGAGGAGAAAGTCAGTAAGAGGATCTTTACACTTTGCTGCAGTTAAAATTTAATTATTCCCCAGAGACAATGACTTATAGAATTGTACTTCAGAACAGTACTTATCTTCTTTTTTTTATAATATGATTAAAATACTTCTTCCTATCAATTAATGAGTTAGATTAAAAAAAAAAAAAAGGAAACCTGGCAGCTACAATTTAGGTTGTGCAAAAGCTAACTTTTTCAGCCTATTGTTCCATATGGATTCCACAAGTGTGTGTTAGGTGCCTGGGAGTCCAGAAATTAGTATGTCTTCTGGTGAATTAAAGGAAAATTTTGGCTCTGATTCGGGTGCCAGCTGGGTGCCAGCTACCAGAAAGGTGATAACCATTATTTAAATGCAAGTCTCTGGCTTTTAGAGGGAAAATAACATTGTCCAGTGTTTTTCAGTTCCAGTTGAAATTTACTTTCACCTCCATCTTGATCTGTCATGCTGCATTGATGATATCCTGGGAGCTGTAGCTTTGAGCCCTCAGGTAATGGGTGGGTGGTAGCACTTCATGCACTAAGTTCTTCTGTAAAAGTCACATGCATCATAGTTAATGCAGCTCTGCCTCTTGCTGCTCTGCTCTGAACACAAAAATATTTATCATCTTCACCATTCTATTTTATTTCTTTCTAATAAATAAATATTCTTCTAATAAGAAGTACACATTCTCGTACCTCTATTATTTTCTTAGTAAAACAAGCCAGATACAAATCATACTCTATGTAGTAATTTCTTTTGTCAAAAGATGTTTGCACTGTGAAACCAACATGAACTGACAACCATCAATATCACTTGTTCTGAGCTGGGGTCAGATCAACTGGAAATAGAAGCTCTGTAAATATGACAAAGGAAGTGCACAATGCAAAACAAATACACGCATTCATAGACCAGACAAAGAAGACAAAACCCAATAACATTACATTTAATCTAAAGAGGAGAAGTTTGCCATATAAAGGAATGATCCAAGAATAAGTATTTGATTTGTCTCAAAAAAAAAAAAAAAAAAAAAACACAAACAAACAAAAAGCCAAAGCCAACAGACATCTTGAGTCAACTGTTCACATGATGAAGAATTTGTGCAGTGGGTCGAGAGATACAGTGCTTTAAAATATATTATCTCTGTTCGTCAAACATGGACTATGCAACGTCTCCCCTAGAATATAAATTTCCTGATTTTTAATTTTGTCTAGTATTTGTAATTTGGTGCCAGACACTAATTGTATAAAAGGAAAAAGGACACCCAAATTTTCATGTCTTATTTTTAGACCCCTTATTTTTAAGAAAAATTTTACTTCTACAGAGAAAAATTTTGAACTTTTGTTAAAAGTTCACTTTAAAAGAATCAGGTGATTATTTGTTCAACTTAAATAAAAATTATAAAATTAATTATACATGTTAACCAGCCTAATTGTTTACAAATCACTAAATAGACACTGACACAAAACCCCAAATAGTCATGTATCATATTGGAAGTAAATGGAGCATGCTAGATATTGGACATATCTATGTCAAAATGAAAGTAACACTTTTCACATTAAATTAAAACTAGAACTTATAATCACTTGCATACTTTCCAACAGTTTAGAGGTAAACCAACAGTAATTTTGAAGGATTTCTGCAGAAAAAATAAAATATGGACTATATGAAGCCTGTAATTTCACCATGATTTCCAGACACAGAAGAAAGTACATTCATCAAACAGCAAGGATGGAGGACTCTGTGGAGGAGAGGTTAGTGACAGTCAAGACATCAATAGGAAGTGCTGCTTTCTAAGAAAGAAGCAAAAAAGTGTCTACTGGGACATAACAAAAATTCCTCCCTAGGTATACTTTCTGGAAGAAACTGAAAACTCTAAGTGGGATTTTGATACTTTAGGTGATGAATCAATCCTAATGTTCCTGCACGTACCTTTTGTTTAAAAAATTCCATTTTTTTTGATTTTCCATTTTAACAGCTATAACTTTTGCCCTTCTTCTGTTTAGTCTCCTTAGTTGCATATCACAGTATTAAAAAAAAAAAGATCCCGTCAGACACATTTAGGACCTTTTTTTACACATACCTACTCAGATCTAGCCTGATGACTTTAGAACTGAGACATTGCTCAGCACTGAATGCAATAAAAAAATTCAGAATGTAAACCAAATTTGGATTCCATCTTAATATGTATAGCAAGCAACTCTGTTTGAAATGGAAATGGCAAACATAGCTATATATATTTGAAAGAACTGTACTTAAATATCACTAGACTAAACAGTAACTAATTAGTGTCATTACTTTTGTCTGGAAGCTTTCTGAACATCTGACCAATATAATTAAACCAAAAGGGTTAATCTGTTTCAAGCATTGGATCCAACAAACATTTAGATAAACCAAATTTCAATGCGTTAGTGTTAACTTTGGGCTGCACATGTTTAACTAATGAGTAGCATACCCTCTGATTTGTAGCAAACTGCAGTTTTTATGAAGGGGCCTTTAATAATGGATCGTGGCTGTAAACCATGGTTATAAGATCTAACTAATGAATATTATGCCCTGACATCATTCGAGTTTAGCTGACTTCAAGGTTCAGATTATCAAGATTGCATGCAAGCCTGCATGCTGACCACAGCAAAAGTGCCCCTGAGTTGCAAAACACACTAAGGAGAAATGACATCTAAACAGCCATGTTGTCTGAACCACCTCTGCCAAAAGGCCTGATTAATTAGAAACTGGGAAGAGCTACTTGCTCAAGTATTTATTTACAGTACTTGAAAAAATAAATTCTTTATGAGAGAAGTTGGTGTCTGATGTTTAATTATCCGAGTGATTGAAATTGAAATCTGCATTTGTAGAGATCCTGGTACTCTAGTAGTATAAAAATTCTATATTCTAGTATTATTTTATATTTTCATTCAGTATTTCCTTGAAGGACTATAGACTGTCAATTTCCATTATGATTAATTAATGAAGAGAGCTTTTCCATAATGCATTAGCTTTACAAGCAATATTTAGTGGTTACAAGTGATCAACAGAAAAAAAAAAAAAGAGTCATAGATTCAGGTTCAAGAATAGTTTCTATGCTAGAACTCAGAAAGAGGGTCCGCTATCAACTCTGAATACATTTCAAGAAATTTTGAAGTGAATTATATTCTCATTTTTTTCACCCCAAAATGAAGAAGCCTAGTATCTTGCTAAGAAATGTATGGACTTCACTGAAACAGAGCAGAAACAGCAGAAAAATCTGGTTTAATGTATGATTTATTAAACTTTCTAAAATCTTCAAGAAGATTTTATTTACAGCTAGAAATAAAGCTAAAGTTTTACTGTCATAGTAAGCACCAGGTATAAGGATGCCCTTTCTTACAGAATTAACCAAAGAAAATTTGTTTTACGTTTTCCATTTTATCCAAACTATCTATGCAGAGAAGCTGTTTAAGGGATGCATTTTTTCAATTTGCTGAGCACTCAACATCTGCAAATTGCCTAACACCTAGCTAGCATATTTTTAAGAAATCATGGTATTTATTTAACCTCATGCTTTTTTTTCCAAAGTAATGTAAGCATTACTTAATATTTAATACTCCTAATACTTGAACGACTTTCCTTTAGGTAATTTAGACTTTTTTTTTTCTAATAGGCACAATGTAACCATATTGCCTACTACTAAAAATCATAGTAAGTGAGACTGAAATGTCGAACAATTTTGTACACCCAACCTTTGCAATGACTTTTTTTTAGAATAATAACACATTTTCAGAAGTTTTTGATTAGTTTTGTTATCAGAAATGCTTGAACAGTTTTACTGTCAGTTACAGAAAAGATTGTTGAGACTGCCTGCTACATTTAGAAAGGCCTTGATCAAAGTTATAAGTCAAATATCATGTCACATAGACATCCTTAGGATTCCCATGGAAATTTTTTATGATTGTCCTGTTTTTTTTCATGACTTCACATAGTTCTACAAAGACAACGAATACACTCTGGATATTTGTTGCACCATCGCTATAAAACATCACTAATTATGAACAGAAAATGTCACTCTGAGATATGTATAATTCAACTAATCCCTGAAAGTTTTGACTGCCAGATTGTCTTACTCTCCATTTTTCATCATTTTTTAATTCTGCTCGCCTGGCATTCTTTCTATCATCCTATAATCTTTTGTATTTATCCATAAAACAATCTATTAGCATAAAATAATTTTTAACAGATCCATCCACAAAACTCTTTTATATAGGAATTACATTATACTTCGAAGGTCCGTACGAAACATCAGTGTACCTTCCCTTGCAGAAATCTGCATCCATCAAGAGTCCTTTGCTATTTTCTCTGAACATGCAACAGCAGCAAATTCTAGTCTCTACTCAGTCATGAGACTTTTGATTTTTAGAGAAACTTTATGATGTGAACTTGTAAAATATTCATTATTAATCTACATGCACCACATGATGTTCTAAAGTGCAGAGTCCACTTAAAGTTCTCAAACTTAATATTTCATTGCATCTTTCATTTCAATTGCAATTTAATTTTATTATACCATTTGATATCTTTCTGTCCTTGAAACTTATAGGACTGGTTGACTGATAAGACAGATATAAAATAATTTATTTCATTCTCCTGACATCATTGCATTTGGGTTCCCAAATTCATCTCATTTTTTTTAATGCCTTAAAAATAATTAATAGTCTGTGATTAGTGCCAGCTCTGGATCTGCCCAGAAATTTACCTAGAAAATCGGTGACAGATGCATTTTGATTCATGATGTTATCCAATTCCTAGGCTACTTGTTACTCTTCCATCTACATAATCTGTACTTGTAGCATTTCTTTAGCACACAGTTCCTAGAAAAGGCCTCTCCTCAATCACTACTAGGAACCATTGTGGAACACAAAGTAATTTTACTCTACTTGAATGGTTAAAAACAAGTGAAAAAGCTGCTGTGTGCTCCAAAGCTGCATGCTCTACTTTTATAGAAACAGCTCAAACCTTTTAGAATTGTCTTAACATTGTGCTTTCAAGAGGTAATTTACACAGAAATATTTAAGGAACTGAGAGATAGGCTGACATGATAAGTAGAAAACTTATACAGTCACAGAGAAATGCTCGAAAGGGGTATAGAAATTATCTTTCTAGTGATAATTTTGTTTCAGGATGATATTTTTACCCTACTCTGATTCAAAATATTGAGAAAAAAGAGAAAATGTTTGCAATAGAATACCCATATCTTTAGAAAACAACAAGGGTTTTGGGCAATTTACAAAAGTCACTGGTCAGAATGGACATAGTGAGCAGTGGCCAAGAAAGAATTACTAACCCAGGTTTTCTTGAGTGTTTAGAGCTTTTTCAGTGGCGATTGAAGGATTTCCATCTCTTCCAAATATTCTTCATATTGTTTACTTCTTACTTACCTTATCTTAACAAACAAATGAATCATAACATCCATGTTGAAGGAGAATTTGGTTTTGCAGATAAGTTTTCAGAGGAAAGTCCTGAGTAGGCTGGTTAAGATGGATGATAATTACAAGAAAAAATCAGATCTAGAAACCCAGCTGAGTCAAACAGCTGAAATTAGGAACAGAATTCAAATGCCTGACTCAATTCCATGTAGAGAGAGTTGCATAGATACACTTAATTAAATTCAAAATATATACCAAGATCATTTGAATTGAACATATTGCCATGTATGAAAACACAGAGTATATTTAAATTGCACGTAAATTTGTAAAAGTAGCATACCAGTGAAAAACTGGACAAGAAAACAGCTTATGTAGAATTCATTCACATCATCAACATATGTCTATCTGGTTATCTGACATGTACTAGCATCAACTTTCTCATTAGGGCAGAGGTCTCAGTCATTAGCAGTTTGTTCTGGACAGTATAGCTGTGATAGAGAGAAACAATGGACTTGACAGGCTCTCTATGTAAACCTAACACAAGATACAATATAGAGAGGGGATGAAAGCTGAAATACGAAACTTAAAACTTTGGGAAGCCACAGTTACATGGGATTACTAGATGCATAACTTCAAGATTTAGAACACAAATAAATAACAAGCCAGCATAAATGGTGGCAGAATTCAACAATAGCCATCTGTCTGCTATCATTAGTTGGCATTTTCTGTAGTTACATAGTAAAAGAAACCTTGATATTAATGTCACCTGCTTGTGGGTCCTTAAGACCACAATTCCTACTGTTGACTATTTATTTCAGGATGAATGTGAAAATACTGACTTATGATCATATTTCAATTTAAATTCAGAAAATTTTAGTTCTGACCAACTACTTAGAACAGGATAGAGAAGAAAACCAGTAGGAATCAGGAAGAAAAGGTTAGGAAATACAGAGAAGGATTACAAATAATTTTAAATATGGAGATAATGAAGAATAATACAAATGTAAACTATTAATAAAGGATCACTCTTAGTTATTTATTTTCTTTCAATCAAATAGAACTAAGATGTAAATAACAAGACCCCTCAACAGGTGAAGTTTTTGTCAGTGGGACTGTAAAACATAGTGCCTCATAGTACCTAAATATCTATCTTAAATACACTTCTTCATATGTTAATTAGGAAAGAAGAAAAGTTATGTCAGATAAGTCCTTTTCAATCTTCCATTCCAAAAGACTGAGGAAAAAAAAATAAAGGAAAAAGAATATCACAGTTTTAAAAGACCATTCATCAGTACTTTGTAAAGTTGAGTATTTGGCATGTGAGTAAACTGTCAGGTGTAGTGCTAGAAAGTTTACTGGAGAGAGTTCATAGTTAATTTCACTAGTCTCATTGATGGCTTGGAGTTTCAAAAAGTTATTTTGTCAATTTTATTATAATTTTGGCCAAAGGCAATACCTTATGGCTCTATAGGACATCTCACTTAAAGACACCAAAGAACACTACAAATCTACATATGTTTCATCATCATAATGATGAGACGAAGATATTATATCAATATTCAAATTTAGTAAGTGGGAATAACAATTTGGAAAGCGGCATTGCTTTTCCCTTGGTCATGCATACTTCATATAGGTGATATCAAAACAAAATGCACCAAAGAAGGGCAAAGTTAATAAGTATCTTGTCCTAATCAGATGGCTCAATTTTTCATGTCAATTTGTCATTCAGAATAGACTCATTCATCTCTCTTTGGGCTTTTGCAGAGAGTCAGGTATTTTTTCAAATTCTGTGTCTCTTGCCAGAATGTCTCTGAATGTTTCAGGCAATTGTCAGATTTAATTTTTGTTTAAAATGGCAGTGTGGAGATTGCTCTTTGAAGTAGGCCCACATCTAAGAAAACCTCAATTCAACTGTATCTTACATTCCAATATAGCCTAAAGAAACTTGAAAATGAATTTGCATCATGTTTAAAATACACATCTATATTAAAATTCCACTGATTTATAAAGCATGACAGTACAAAATACAGAGTAAAGAGAGGGTCATTTTATTTTGCTCCTTTCAAACTGTTGCAGAATGCAATGGCATTTTCCATTTCCTATATTTAAAAAACAATAATTGCTATCTCATAAGAAGGAATTAGGAAACAGGTGTTCTTAATTTTAATCATGAAGAAACATACATGATAGGTTATGATGTGGGGATATCAATGTCTAATAACCATTACAGCTGCAATATTTAATACAGAAAAACAGCTGCTTCTACAAATAGGCTCACCACTCAAGATCTTTGGGTGATTTAGACTTACATATATGGAGTATAACTGGTACACTTTGTTCACTATCCAAGTAAATTAACATCAAGGCTGCTTCAGACATAATTGCTAATTCTTGTCAACCTCTTCTCTCTCTTTTTGGTCCCCGAAAAATATTTGTCTTATATTTTTCTCTGGTGCAAGATGTTCCTTAATAGTAAACTGTTGGAGGAATATTTTGTAAAAGTTACATAATTTTCTGTTTTCTTTCAAGCTCTCTCATGCATCATGAAGAGTAGACCTGGCAGAAAGCTTGAAACCCATGTAATGACTTGAAAAAAAAATATATATATTGGTCTATATAATGAACTGAAAATGGGTGAATGTAAAACTTTGATCTTCTGCTAAAGGCCCTTATCTTCCTGGTAGAGCTTTGTTGACATAACATTTGGAGTTCACCTGGAAAGGGACATTCACCAAGAAGGGAGAATGTTTAGTGCTCATTCTTGTTACACAGAGACAAAGCTTTTTGCTTTTTTGCCTCTACAACTTAGAAAATACTTAGAATATGAAAAAACAGAGTTTCTATTTCAAATTTTGGACACAAATTGAAATATGGCAACTAGAAAAATATTGATTGGTAAGAGAAAATTTAATTAATCTCCTGCCTATATACACACATAATTTATATCTCAGACATAGACTACACTGATTTTAGACAAGATCCCTTATTTCTCAAAGCTACACTTGCATACACTCTGTTTGACGTCAGTGTACTGTTCTAGATCACATTACATAATCTGCCAGACTTTCAACTTGCACCTTTCCTCAACTCCACAGCCTAAGACATAGGCAAAACTCCATCTTTCAGAAAGCTTGGCCATACTGTGCCCCACACTTACATAAATTCAAACTCCCCAAAGAAATACTCCTGTGAGCAGTACCAATATATTTCTCTGCCACGAAAAGAAAATCAAACCCCACCAACCTCTGCAGAGCATCCTGCAAGCCACATCTTTCTCTGCCAAACCACACTGGTTCCTTTCACAAGTAGTCTCTGTGAATTCAAGTGAAAGCAAAAATATTTTTCACCTTGTTTTGTGGCATTTGTGCTTTTTTAGCTCCATATATTTGCTATATCTAAATATACTCTCGTGCTTATACTCTACTTTTTACATATATATATATATATATACACAAATACATACATATATATATATATATATATATATATATATATATATATAAAACTCTCATTCTAAAAATAACCTGTATAATGAGTAAAGGTATCAAAATCATCAACAGTCATTGAACATTTGAGGATCACTGAAAATTTTCTTCTTTTTATTTTTATCAATCTTCTGGGAACAAAAGTATAGATCCTTGATCACATTTTGAATCTTTTTTAAAAATATTTTTCAGTTTAATTAAGATCAGTGCTAAACAATCAGATTCATAATGTCTATACCTTTTCTTTTCCTAGGCTTGTTTGCCTTTTTTTCATCTAAGCCACCAGCATCTTACTAAAATAAAGACAGATCTAAAATAATCGAAAATTTTGCTTTACTTAGATTCTGTGTCTTTGGCACACCTGAATAAATAACAGTATAAACACCTTACTGTTGGTTTTAAGCGGAATTTTACTTGGATTTAAATGGGAATGGAAGAACATCATGGTGTCTGAATGTGACTTCATGTCACAGACATCATAGGCTTCTTTATGTACTTAGAGACCTCGTTATGCTACGGGTGACTTTTGACACATTCCTAGCTAAACAAACTTTTAAAAAAATTAATGCACATTTCAAAACAGCAGGAGATAATTAGTGGCATTAATGAGGCTACTCATTGGATTCCACAACAATATCTTTCACAGCAGGAGAATCAGACTATATGTGTGTCAGGAACACTTACCCTTGACATTTTCTAATCACTTTTTGTAGGTTTTCTTAACTCACCTTAACTACCAGGAGACCTTGACATTGAAGCTGACCATGGTGGTCACTGTGCCCAATCAGTTACAGGACAGAAAGGCTGCAAGACTGTCAGACACAAAATGTCTTAGTACTGACCAAGGATCAATATTGATGTTAAAAATTTTATATTCTCGGCTTAAGAACTTAGAGACTTATGCCATTATCTAAAAATCTATTTGATTTAAACTCAGATGTATATAAATATTCTAGAATAAATACACATCAAGATTCTTATTTTAAGAAAGTGGAACTGTGCTATGCAACCCCTTCATGGTCTCTCTCAAAAAATGAAGAAATATTTGGATTTTAATCAAGCTTAAGTATTTTTGAAGATTTTTATAGGTCCTACATACTATAGAACGGTCCTAAAATACTATAGAAATGAGCAAATTAGTTTTTAATTTTTCACCCTTGGCCTAACTGATCTTCTTTCAGATTTGATAGGGGTTTTATCCTTTACTTAAAAAAAAATCAATTAAGATATCATTGAGTAGTCTTAAAAACTGTCTGAGTCAGCGTAACTAAGATACCTTAAATTTCAAAAAATCAGTATCTTCGTGTAATTAAGAAAAATTGAAAACAAAATTCTCATAACTACATTGTCATTTGACTTCTCACTCCTTGAAGCAAAAGTGAATGACATGTTAAGTACCAAGAAGAGGTTTTCTTTCTCTTATCATGTACCTCCTCACCTTTTCTCTACTTTCTATATGCAGTGCTATTAATATTCCTGCATTTACCTCTTGGCTTTACAGCTGCTAAATTTTAAATTTTCTTCTCATTGTCACAAGATTAACTATTTTTGAAACTTCTGCAAAACATCCTTTTTCCACGAGGATTTGTCTCTGATACCTGCTGAATGCACAGAGAGATTTTAAGGCAGATAAAATACAGTCAGTAATAAAATAGTGAAAGTAATTATAAAGTATTTAATAATAATGTGTTTTTTTTTTCTTGAGTGCAATTCTTGTTTTGTTTGAGATATTTCTAATTCAATTTTCTCCCTAAAAACTAGTGGATTACTTTTAAATTTTCCATTTTCTGTTCACATGTAAGCAAAAATAGAGGTGCAGAAAATGCCAGGAGGGACAGGAGAAAGTTAGATAACATTATAGGGAGCACTTATGCTGTGTGCTATCTTTTAGTATTAAGTATTTAGGGTTCTTTTGTGCCTCTGTGATACAGAAAATTTATTACATTCTTCTTGTTATCAACCTGCTACAATCCAGAAATATTTTCCTTCCAGTGCTTCCCTAGACAATACAGTACAGACACAACATACACATTGCTTGACTGAGAAAGTAGCATTGCTATTCTTCAGTACTCCCACCAAAATTCCTAACAGCTCATGCATAGCAAAATATCAAGGTAAAAAATTTCCCAGTGTCTCATCTTGTGTGAGTAGAAAGTGTTTTTTTTTTTTTCTGTTTTACAGGCACTAATATAAAAATATTCACAGATAAGTTTTTAAAGCACAAAAATTTAAAGAACAGGATATCTGGCACATTTTCTGTTTTGTCTCTTATCTTTAACAAGTACAAGTTCTTTGATTGAGCAGGTCACTTGAAAAGATTTTCCATGACTGTTTATCTTTCTATTTAACTCTAAATTATTGCAGTTATCTAATGATCTGAATCACTTTTTTGCTTTTGCAAGGGAAAAAAACAGTAGAATATAATGAAGAGTATAGTAGTATCCAAGATTAGTGTCCTCTACAGATTTTGTACCTGGCTTTATTAGTGCATCTGATTTTGTAACTAATTGAATAAGAGAAATTCTACCAAGAAAGAAACAAAAAGATGAAATAACTTCTATTCACTAAGGAATTGGTGCAATAAAGGAGAAAGCCACTTTTCAAAGGCTTGTCCTATACTCTATTTTTATTATAGGAGCCTTACCACTCTTGTCATGCACACTTGAAAACTGATTTAATTAACTTCTGAATTTCATCTGACACATGGCTCTTGCATGCACCCTGCCTGTTGAAAACAGTCTTGTGGAAAACATTTCTTCCCAATTCAGAAGGCATCTAAACAGCAGTCAATTTACTTTCCAAAGTCATATTACCTGCCCATGAGGCACTTGTGCCATATTGAAAAATTTACATTCCATTGAATAGACATTTGTTTAATTTCTCAGTTTCTCAGAATACAAACTGCTTCCTGAAAAAGTCAAAACTCAGATTGCTGCCTAAAGGTCAGTGGAAGTTTATGTAATTTTTTAATTGCTGTTGTTGTTTTTCTTCTTTCTCAATAATGCAATCTTGTCTCTAGCACAGCACGAGAAGGGATATCAGACAAATGGATTTCAAGGATGATATTCAACACATACATTTTTAGTATTTGGCTTGGCTTCAAGTCTTGCTTTACACATCCTGGGAATAAAGGTTTTTTTATTTGTCCATAAGCAAGCATTATTCTTTCCTTTTCCTGGAATTATTTTCAAAATACTTATGTAAATATTTATTAACATTTTTTCTCATATCTTTCATTTGAGAGATTTTTTTCTGGTTATGTCAAAAAGAGCTGGAGTCTTATTTTGCAAATCCTGATAGCCTGGTAACAATCAAAGGATGCTATGATTGTTATGACCATCATATTTAATTTAACATTCTTATGGCTTTTTTTTCTGAAAATATGTGGAAGTCAAAATCACACACTAAATGCCTAAACCCAGTCCCACTGCCATGAAGGGAAACTCCAGCACAAGTGGCCCCCTGTTGATATCCTTTCTCATACTAACGAGTGGTCGAGTGGTCGACAGTTAAGTTTCCCTTTTATCAGGAGAACTGCTTGACCACAGTCAGTATGAATGGAAGTAAATTGACCTTACCTCTACTAGAGTTAAAACACTCACACATACACACACAAAATCAAAGTATCACAAAGAGCACATTTAACCTTTGAAGACATAGAAGTTAAGGCTCAGAAATTCTCCCTGGAGACCTTCAAACACTCTTTTTTTCTTTTCATTTACTGTACTGGGACTTAGCAATTTACCTGCGATTTAAAAGCATGGATTCAAATACCTAAATTAGGTATATCTGGTCTTTCCAACATTTTTCAAAATTCTTTGTCTTATCTTCTATTTGCCTATAAGCAATTTGAATTGTTCTAAATGTACCAAGGCAAACAGACTTATTAATATGATAAAAAAAGAAAAATACAGCTGGGAAGAATATTTTAGCATGTAATGGCATTGTGCCTATATCTATACAAAACCTAAAAGCTGACAATTCTTTGGGTTCTATTTTTAATTTCCTGCATGAAATTTAAAAATAAAAGCTTTTTAAAAAATATTTATATTTAGGGTTAAGTGTATTTTGTGGTTGATACACACATACACACATGCTTATTCATTCCACAGGTTTTCAGTTTGCAGGTATGAATGAATAATTTCAAACTGGTGCTGCTCTTTCAAGAAGACAATATTTTCTCAGCTAATACAATGCCAGCAGTATGCACAGGTGAGTGTAGTGTAAATGGTATACCTGTCTCTTAAAGGCAAACGCTTCAGTTGGTACAATATACTTTGCAAAACTGAGGTTAAAAAAATATTGAATCAACTAATACAAAAATCTTTACTTCCCTGATGTGCTGCATAGCCCTTTATGAAAAACAAATCTTAACAGCTTTGACAAGATGGTGATATTAATCATAATTCAAACAGCAGTAGTAGCTGATGCTGTGAGGAAAAAATAGCAGCTGGTGTAGTCCAGAAAAGACCCTAATTTTGACATTTCATACACCTCTGCCTGGGCAAAGGTGTCTCAGCAATATACCATTTGTCTTCATCTGTCTTCCTAGCACTGCAACTTGACAGGATAACAGCATGGTTGCTTGGTGGTCTGCAATGGCAATCTAGCCTTTATCTACCTAATCACAGTTCAGTGTAGCATAAGGAAAGTAATTTTACAGGTGTGTAGCAAAATCTGCATCCTCCTGGCCACCCAGTCGTGGGATTGCTTTACAAGGTGGATCTAATCGTAGCGAGATATTTCTGGTCGGCTACTGATGGCTGCCACCCTTTGAAGCTGTACTCATGTCAGATGTAAATAACACAAAATGAAGGCACAGCACATTAAAGGCAGAAACTATGTAAAACCAGTTGAGCTGATTAGTACTAAATTACTGATGGTCCATCTGCCAGGGTGGTAATACTTGTTTTCAAACTGCCTGACTGCAATGCTTCATTTCACAGAGAGCCCATGTTCGATGGGCCTATAGGGAACACTTAATAGGCACTGACAATGGAAGGAGATACTGACAAATACATAATTACTCTTTGAGAGTGAAATGTGTTCAGTAAGAAAACTAGCAATTTTTCTGTGGTACAGAATATATATATATAAAAAATATAGAATATATATATATAAAATATGTTCCCATATATGCATAGACTGTATAGAATTAAGGAAAAATAAGGAAAATAAGGAAAAGGTTTTGGATCCTCACCACTTTGAAAAACAAGAAAATCTGTAATAAATAGGTATGTAGAGCATATTAACTTAAGAAAAAAAGCAAAAAACAAAACTGAAACCAAACAAAAAAACGCCATAGGCATTATCAAACATATATATAATTTTCACATTTTTTATGCTTGTTCAAACACCTCAATTTGTTAATATTCTTCAGAAAAGACTGTTTTTTAGAAAAAATTAGCAACACCGTTACTACTGGGACAACCTTAGAAAATATCCCAGTTGTAGTACTGAGCAGCACTTAAAATGGGATTGGATTCTAATTAAGTAAACTGTAGGAATTAGAATTAGGAGCAGTATTAAGCCACATGATGACATAAAAAACCAATGGAATATGCTAATACCTTACTATCTGGCAGTTAGAATTCCTCCTCCTTAGATCTGTCTCCACAAATACCATCATGTTAGCTTCCACACTTCTCTTAATGATTAAGAATTAATTTTTCCTGTTAGCTAAATAACTCATTTTATTCTTAGAGCTGAGTTACCCCTGAGTAATTCAAAACCTCTCATATTGACAAATAATTCTTCTAGAAGTAAGTTTCCAGAAAAGCCAGATTTTCTAGAAAAGTTGTGACTAAAACTGTCCCAGGAGACTGCTGAGAAATTTGAAAGGTGTTTCTTTCTGGAAACCCTGTGAAAGGGGAAGGTCAACATATTTTTTTGTCAATATGTTTTGTTGCCAGGTACATTTCCTAATGTATGCCATATTTAGATTTTCTTCTGAACTGAGTTTGGAAAAAACCACCATTGTGGAATAATGATCCATAAAAGAAAACAAAAAAATATCAGGAAGTAATCTTATTCAGACACAAATAGTTAAAAAGGCGAAGAACTAACCTTCCTTATATACACTGTGTGAATGAAAACTTGGTAGTTATAAAGATAATGGATACTGTCAAACTGAACAGCTATTTAGAATCCAGTCAAAGAACCTGAAATATTTTGTTGTTCAAGCAGGTTTTGTCTGTGAAAAAAAAATTAGACTCTGATATAACTCTTTGATATAGCAAATAATGCATGGGAAAAAAGGATGGTTTCTGCAATCAACTCAGAAACAACTTTAACAATGAATACAATATTTTAGCTTGGAATGAAGATCGCTCCATGCATCTCATGTGTAAATAAATAAAACAATATCCTGGAAGTTTCTGTTACAAAAGATAGAGAAGAAAATCTGAAATTTAAACTAGGGAAAGGAGAAACCAAGAGAAATCCCACACTCATGCACACATAGCACAGAAAGTTTCTACACTGGAAAAAAAAATCTTTAAAAAAAAGTAAATAACTCCCTGAAAAAACAAAGTTTCTGTCTTGCTCATCTGGGGTCCAGCAACATTGAAAACAAGAATACTGCTTCCTGTACAGACAGGACTAAATCAATAAATCAGTCCCTGAAATGCACAGACATTAACCGGAAAAAAAGTTATTTGGAAGCTGTGCTGCAGTCCTGAATACCAGAGAAAGTTTCTGATTTGGGAATCAGCCGCAGAACATAGAGATAAGGCATTTAAAAACAGATTGGATAAAACCCTGAAATGTGCTAAATTAAAATTAAAATAAAAAGGTTTTTGCTATTTATTTACCTTGTTAAATAACATTATATCTGTATTAGGATTTTACCTTGTCTTCATACTTAGACACCCGGCAATTAGAAATATGCACAGCCGTAGTGCCCATTGCCAATTAAATATAACTGTAAAAGTTATAAGTACATTAAAAGTATCTCACCTTAATTCTAATTTATGTCCCATTTGTCTTTGCAGAATGGACTTTAGACTATTTAAAGACAAATGATTGTCTCTCCAGCATCCAGCTCCCTGGTGACTAAGAAAAATGTCCAAAGAAACATTTTCTTCCCATAAAAAGTTTATACTTCAGAGAAATTGTATTGTGTCTTGTAGCTTCCTTGAGTGTCCAGTACACAAGCAAATCTAACAAGAAAGGAGCAGATATGACACTGCAAGAAGGCTTATTTACATTTTAGAACTATTAAGAAAGGTGGCAAGGAATGTGTGATTTCAAATTATCTAGTCTGTGGCCCTCATTTGCAGATGACTTCACTTACAGTGATAATTTCACCAAGGCCAGAATTGATTGAATAAAAATAACAGATATCATTAGATATCATTAAAGGTTTTGAACATTTGTTAGTTATTTTAAATTTGCTAATATGTATATTATGATTTTATTATATAATTGTATTTAACATATTAAATATATCAAGTAAAATGCAATAAATGCAAAGTAATATTGTAAAGTAAAGGATAGCAAGCTTTGTAGTGTATTTCCTACATGACTTTAATAAGGCAAAACTGCATTTTCATGGCTTTTGATGCCTTATTTTTTATTAGCATGCTATTACTGAAATCATTATATATATTAAAAAATCTCTTCGTAATGGCAAAATAATATTTTTTTCAAAATGTTTGAAAAATCAAAGATATGGACTACTTTTTTGTTTATACTGATGCCTTAGGTTTTAGCTTTTATATTTTTCAGATTCTGTTCTGCTTTAGTGTGTAGTTCTGAGCTTCATATTAAGGGATGGTAAGCTCTCTTCTTCACAGAGTAGCTAGACAAAACAATTTCGTTCCTAGCTTGGGACTAAGGATAAACACCCAAATTTAGAGCCCAAGAGCATACACAACATGGACTGAATAGAGAAAAACAAGAAGGATGGGAGTGCATAACTTAAAGCTATAATTGGACAATAACTCCAAAATGCTAATGGACCAGAACTTATAAAAGTGAGAGACCCCGTGACCAGTCGTCCATTTTGTGACCATTTTGGGTTCATCTTGGGTGTAGTCCTGGCCAGGTTCTTATACTGCCAAGGTGTGTCTTTTTAATAAATACCTACTTTATTCTTTAACTCTGTCTAGCCTCTGTTCTAGGTCACCCTTAGCCACTAGACAATGATCTCAGTTCACAGTTATTTTGGAAAGTCCTTAAACATGAATTCCATTGTTATAATGAAAAGATCAAGAAGAAATAGCTTCCACCTCTTATCAGGGTATCAACGTTGTAAGTGGGAGACTTTCTTGTGATTTCTTGTGACTTTCGTTTCCCCCTCTGTGCATTTCTTAACCTTTTGCAAACAGAAAAGATATTCCTCTACGCTTAAGCAAGATATGAGAATAACGAAAAGGAAAAACAACTTTTCAAAATTTCCCATTATTACTACCAGATGCAAATTTAATTAACACCCACACACAGCCTCTTGACTGATACTAGACATATATTAAAAACCATATTGAGTAGTAGATGACACATTTCTCAGTCAAGTATGTACATACACACAAATATATATATATATATATATAAAACAAGAATAATTATAAGGAATAGTTATATGTCCACTGGAAAATAATTTGGTTCCTGATGTTCATTTTCTCATATGGAGCCCCAAAATATAAAAATGTTTGTTCCTTCATTCTCTCTCATTTCCTTTTAAAACTTCAGAGAGCAGACTCTTAAAAGAATGTCTTACACATTTCTATTATTCCTTCCTAAAATTTCCAACCTACTTTCATTTTCCCTGATTGTAGACTATTCCTCTTCATACATTTTCAAATTCCGTTGCTGGAAGAAAAACATGTAAAGAACTGCACAGAAACGTGGGCAATATACACAGAAAAAAAATCCAAGTATTTTTTACAGAAAGATCTCCAACAATGACATGAAACTTGAGATACCTGCAATGTGCCTTATTACCATTTGTTTTGCAATATGCTAACTTTATTCACTGTAGACAAAAGCCAAAGAATGGCTAGCATTTGAGCAATAACCCAGAAACTAGCCAAATTGAAATAATAAGTTTGTCTTGTTAGCATTGTCAGAAAGGGTGAAGAGAAAAAAATGTGAAAGAATATTGTTGTTGATTTTTTTATCTCAGAATTGAATCGCATGATCATATTATATTCCTTTATTTGTAAAATGCACATTCCCCTATTACCATATGGTCTTTTTATAATAACAGAAAAATATTGTATTTAAATACTGTATTTATATGCCAAAAAGAAAATTTTTAGCAGTTTTATTTTTAATCAATATTTTTTCATTGAATTGTTAACTCTGTTAGAACAATCTAATACATCTAAGGTAAATCGTGTTCCGTTAAGTATTACTTTCATTCAAAAGATTCTGAACAGAATCTAAATGACTATTCAAATAAAGCTGTTTACCTAGCAGACATCTAAAACTGGGTTTCATATAATCAAACCTTATGGTGTTGAAAGAATTATACCTAAAAGTGTTTGAGACCTAAGTAAAACACATCCCAAACAGAGTACATCAGAATATTGTACCTTGCTGTTATCACAGCAATATACCTACTATCTGCATAAAATGCATGACTACCATTGGAGAAATTGAAAAAATTAGCAACACATTTAGATACATTTTACTGATTAAACAGGTCAGTGTTTTTATTTTAGCATATGAAGGGAAAAATGTCTTTATATGGAACTTAGGATTTTGCGTTTCATAAAAGTCAATATGTTCCATTACAATCAGTATGCTCCATAGAACATCTCCCAAAGCACCTATATTTAAGTCTCTTTTACCATATTTTGCAACTGAAGTGCAAAAAGATTATTTTATAAATTTTGTGTAATGCTATGTGCACCGTGTGCAATAAAGCACAGCTCATAACTAAACCTCAAAAAATTTAGAATTTTCCTTGGTAAAGCAGAAGGCAGAGACATTCAGTAACTTCATCTCAGTTGTTACAGGTGTACATTGCTACAGCAATCTCAGGATCCTTAAACCAGTGGGAAAGGAAAGTCTGGGCTAAGGGAAGCTTATACTCAATGCAGATTAGGTATGACCTAAAAGAACTGAACACACAGAAGATGGGGATGGGCACACCCACAAGTGCTGAGGGAGCTGTCTGATACTATTGCAAGCCCACTCTTGATCATCTTTGGCAGCTCATGGGATCAAGGGAGATCCCTGATGACTGGAAGAAAGGAAATGGTCTCTTTTCAGGAAGAGCAAGAAAGAGTATCCAGGAAACTACAGACTGGTCAGTCTCACTTTATGAAACTGATGAACCAACCAATCTAGAAACAGTTTACGAATATATGGAGGGCAAGAAAGTGATAGGGAATAGTCATTGTGGATCTCTGAAGTGGAAATTTATGCATCTGTCTGACCTTATAGCCTTCCACAATGAGAAGACTGGCTCAGTTGGTGAGGGAAGAGCAGTGAATACTGTCTACTTTAGCAAGACTTTTGACACTGTCTCCCATAATTTCTGCACAGGCAAGTTGATGAACCATGGGCTAGACAAATGGACACTAAAGTGATTATGAAATTTGCTGAATTGCTGGACTCAAAAAGTTAGCATCAGTGATATGGAGTTCAGCTGGAGGCCAGCCACAAATAATGTACCCCAGGGGGTGATATTGGCACCAATGCCATTTAGCATCTTCTTTGACAATCTGGACAATGGGGCAGAATGCACTTTCAGCAGGTTTACAGAAAATGCAAAACTGGGACATGTCTCTGATACATCAGATGATTGGAGAAATGAGCTGACAGGAACATTACAAAGTTCAACAAGGGTAAATGCCAAGTTCTGCACCTAGAGGGGAATGATGCTATCCACTAGTAAACATTTGGTCAAACTGGTTGGAATGCAGTTTGGCAAAGAAGGGCCTGAAGGTCCTGGTGGTTACCCACCAAGTAGCACAGCAAAGAATGTCTGCAGTATCCTCGGCTGAGTTAGGAAAAGCTTCCCCAGCAGGCCAAGGGAAGTGATTCTTCGCCTCTGCTCAGTCCTGATGTGACACATCTATGTTCTGGGACAAGGCCAGGGCCCCCCAGCGCAAGAAAGAAATGCACTTACTGGAGAAAGTCCAGTGCAAGATGATCAAGTTGTTGGAACATCTGTGGCATGTGCTGATGGGAAAGCTGGGAGACTTCCAACTGGAGTGGGCTCATGAAAATCTTATCAATATGTATAATTATCTCTTGGGAGAAGCGAGACTCTTCTTAATGGTATTTGGTGACAGAGCAATACTCAATGGACACAAAGTAAAACATAGGCAATTCCACTCAAACATGAGAAAAACATTTGATTTTTAATTTTTTTTTCTTATGATTGTGGTCACACACTGGAACCTACATTTGCAGGTTGTGGAGTCTGTATCCTTGGAAGCATTCAAAAGCAAATAGGCACAACTCTGATCAACTTGCTCTGGGTTACCTTGCTCTGAGCAGAAGGGTTGAACTAGATGAGATGATTTCCAATTAAATTAATTCTGTGATTCTCTATCCTTCAATGTTCTAATGGAAAAGTTGTGACCATGCTGTGATATCCAAAGGCTTGGTACTTATTTTATTGTATTTTTTAGGTATCTTATAGTTTGTTTATGAATAAGAGTCCTCTAAAATGGAGCTTTCCTACTTGCTTTTAGTTAATTAGTGAATTATGATACGTTTATACTTCTATTTAAATTAATATGTAGGATTTAAGGACCAAATTCTTATGCCCAATAATGCAAATTTTATGTGTGCAAATAAATGAGAAATTAAAAACCTGAGTTTCTTTTTTTATACTGAGTTTATAGATAAAATTCAATTACTTATGCATTTGAGATAAAAGAAAATGTTTATTTTTTTCCTTCTTCATGTCTGAATTAATATGAAAGCAATGAACCAAATCCCACTCTTAGGTACATAGGTATAAATTATATTTCTAATTTCTTTATTTAATAATTCATAAAATTAAATTTATAAATAATAAATTTCCATATGTGTATATGTAAAAATAGAACTTAGCTGGGAAGGTCAGGAAGAAGGTAAAATTTAAATGCCCTCTAATTATAACAGTAAGCTCTATATGGTAGTAGAGAAAAAGATTTCCAGAAGATAATAACTTTGGTCAACTTCAATAAATTGGGAAAAATTTCTCTGGATTCCATAACTGTTATGGGAAAAAGTAGGTAAAAAATAAGTTGTTTTGTTTACAAACAATAAAATGATAAAAATATTCTCTATTAGTGATGTTATTTTCTTTATTCTCATAGTTAGAAAAAGTTGTACAACTAACATTTGTGCTAATTCTAATATTTCCCAGTTTCATCTGAAAAAGGAAATATCAAAATTATCACTAATTCAAAATCATTGTACCGTATCCCACCTGTATTTCATTGCTGCATTTACATTCATCCTTCTGTCCAGTTTAGTCTTTTGCCCTCATTGGCCTTCCCCACTGAAATCATATAAATATTTCCACTGTCAGTGACAATTCAGTGTTTCTTCCTCTACAGTCTTTTGACTGATATTTGTGAAGAGACTCGCACCTTAAATGGTGCTCAGTAAACCCAAGAAGAGTTACAAGGAAACCTGAATTGCTGCTGATTTCTTTATTATTCTTAATTTAATTACTGGCTAATTAGTGATAGATATTATGACTTTATATAATTTCAAATATTTGTAAACTTTATCAGAGGGAATCTAAAGATGGATTTCCTGTGGGGAGTTTTTTGCTTTTCTTCTGTTCCTGTCTGTTAGAGATGATTGTCTAGTTTTCATCTGCTTTGCTTGCTTCCATTTGGCATAATTTAATATTGCTGTGATTCAGCATTACATTGATTCAATTTCTGAAGAAGACACCTTCAGTGCTGTCTGTACACAGAAACACTAGACTGGATTAATGGAAGAAAATAATCCAAAATTATTTCTTTTTCCTGTTGGATTTCAGCCTTGTCCTCTACAAAATAGATTGACTTGACATCAGTCATCCATGATATGCTGGTTTACATGGTAGGAGCACTACAGAACCATGCATGACTCAGATTTATGAAAAAAATCTGCAGTAATTAATTTACTGTTTTTAGGATATCTTTTAGATGGATATACTTTAACACTTCTAAAATCTTTATGGATATGTTTTGCACACCTTCTGCAGACACCACCACTACAACTTCAGGCAGAGAACTTCCAATTTCCTTCTACATAATTTTCTAAAACCAAGTTTTCATTGAGTCAAACTTTAGTGAAATGCTTTGGCCAGATTGCAGGGAAGGCTTTTCATGTCTCTCTGAGTAAATATGCAGTCTCGAATTCAGGGAAAGTAATTTCCACTGCTCTCAGGTTAATGGAAATAGAAAGACAAGACATAGGGTGCATACAGCTTCACTCCAAAATAGCATATTTGCAGTTTTCAGAAGATGCGAGATCTCTACAAAAGGGGTTTTCACATCACCATCTTTTCTGAAGTTTCCCTTGGTATTCTGTGGCTATGCAATTCATCTGCTTTGGTTTGTTGAATAAATAGCGTATCCAAAAATGATGTTTGTGGTTATAACAAGGCTTCCATCTTTTACTCAATAATTAAGCAGGAAAAAAAAGAGCTTTGGATTCACAATTATTTAGTATGTATATGTTTTCATGAGTTAGTCATCAGAACTGGCACTGCTACTCTTTGGGAAAATATTCTATTGATGGGTAATGAAACAGTGACATTGCCACAGCGGGGAAGGGAAAGTCGAAAGATTGTTCTCAGTCTGGTTTGCTTGATTAAGCAGTAGCCAGTGACATGGTTTAACTGTATTTTCTTGACAATTTTTTTTACTGCTGTGATTGATTGGTGGTGGCTAGAGGAGCAAAGGACCAAAGACATGGGCATTTGTTATGATTTGGGGGAATGAAAACCAAAAGAAAACGTGGGCAAAATAAAAACAACAAGTCACTTGTAGGCAGTAATCTACATTCAAACTAGACAATAGGGCAGACACTTCTCACGCCTTGGATACTCTCACCCCAGTGGGCATGCTATGAAAAAAGACACATGAAGGGCAAAAGTTCCATTTTAAAATGCAGGACCTTTCTCTGCAGATATAAATATGGTTATGAGAAAAAGCAAAAATCTAGGCAGAGTGCACTGAGATAAACATGCCTTATGATACCATGAAATTCAATCAGTTTCAGATGTGGTAGATTGCCCCAGTACAGAAAATGATGAGTGACTCTCTATCAATCTGAAATACATCCTGAATCTTGAAAGACTTGGGTGAAGAGGCTCATCCTCTCCCCTGTCAACCTGTCTGGGGACAAATTCTACCATTATGCTCTTTCCATGAGACTAAATCTCTTAGAATAAGTCTCTGAGTCACAGGCATCCCCTAACCATTTCATCATTATCTATAGCCTAACAGGCCTAGCCAGCCTCTCCTTTAGTGACTTCAGCCTCAGCAGAACTCAGGATTACTGATTCCCATTTTCCTTCTTAAAGGCTTTTAAATCACCTCTAATCTTCAGCACTTAAAGTTTGTCGGGGACATTCTTCAATTCACAGTTTTCACTTGTTATTTTTTGGAGCCTTATTTCTCTATTTCTTTCCTGCATTGCCTTTCTTCTAAATCTCTTCTGTTTAAGTCCTTTGGCCAGGCATAGTAATATCTAGCCTATTAACTAAGATGTACATTTATGAAGCAGATATAAGCTGTGATATAAAAATACACAATCTCAGTAGTCATATGCAGGGAGGTATTAGGTAAAAGCATGTCAAAAGAAACAGTGGACAACATATAGTTTGTTGATACTTTATATTTTGTTCCAGTCCTAAAAGTAATGAAATAACCAAATCACCTAGTAAGTGCAAGTTTAATTGATCCATATAGAATAAAATATAAAAGAAAAAGAAGGAAAACCAGGAGAGTATTAAAAAAGTAGGAATAGAAATTCAGATGAAGTGTCATTTTCAAATGAATACTACCACCACTGATAGAATAGACCTTCTTCATCCACAGAGTGGATGTCATAGCACAAAAATTTTAAAAAATCCCATAAATCAACAGCCAGGAAAACTGTTACAAGTGGAAGAGCAGAAATTTCTGCAACTTCTCTGAGCTTGACCTCAGCAAAAGTTTTCTCTAGAAAATTTCTTCTTCCTCTTACATCTTAAAATAAGTTTAACTAGTATAACTAAATGCAAATACAAAAGCAAGTTAAATAAAAAGAGCACATTCTTCTCACTGAGTTGCTTTCAAGAAGTTACTAAACTGAAATAAAATATTTGGTTTAAATAAGCATTACATAGCATGCCCTCAATTTCACTGGTCTAGTGTGTAAATTTACTTTTAAGAGCACAAGTATTATATTTAGAAAGGGTGAAGAGAGGAAATGCAATAGAAATATCCACACTAAATGCATATTATAAAAGAAAATAAGATACAGTTTTGTGGTTTAATAAACGTATGGCATTTAAGGCCAGAGAACTATTCTATAGTGTCATTGTGTCACAGGCTATCCTTTTTCATCTCACTACATCTTTTTCAGAAGAATAGCTTGTCTTTGACTGAAGCATAGGTTGTGTTTACCAAGAGTACCTCTTGCAGAAAAGCATTTCATCTTGATTTAAAGCCATTAAGAGGTGGAAAATCAACTGCCTTGTTCAGTAGCCTTTCTGAGAGTAATATCTGTTGTTTAACAGTGAGTGTCTTGCTTTTTGTAGCAGTCAAGCATGTGGCTTCAGCATCAAAGTCCTCATTTTGTTGCATTCTTCTAAACTAAAGAAAATTGCACTATCCATTCACATTACTGCTTTTATCTTTAGAAAGAATTTATCTACTGCACATAAGTAATCTTTTAATTTAATATTATACTGAATCTCAGATTGTAGAATATTAATATTAAATAACTAATTACTTTTTCTCAGACTTTTACTATCCCTCTTATAATATAAACATAATTTTTTTCAATGAAGAAAAGCAATATATCTCTAACTAACAAAAAATTATTTGTTCATTTAACCATATCACCCCACTAGAGAAAATATGAGTTGCTAGTTTATCCTGACACTTTTTCCAAGTCCTTGCCTTTCAGAGAGCCATTGCATCCTCTGTCATTATCAATCCTTTTAATATGGAAATGCATTCAGTTACCTTGTTTGATTTTCTTCACTTCCACAAGACTTTATACTTCTTGACCTCAAACCTGAAAAAAGGAAGTGTAAAACTAAAACAGCAAAAGCTGGTAGTGTGATGTACTGTCCAAAAAAAGCCTAGCAGGAATCTTCCCAGCCACACAGAACAAAAGAGATAAGCCATTTTATTTATTAATAAAATCTTATAGGTGCTTTTCTGAAATATTTCTCTTGATCTCATTTCATTTTGATATCCAGAAGCTTCTGTAAGAATGCCAGTAAATAAATATTTCAAAACTCAATTAAGGCATTTTCTTAAGATATGGAATTGGCAGAAAATGCTAGTAAATTTTTTACCTTTAGAAATCACAGTAGTAAATGAAAATTATATATATTAATTTAACTTATTCATCTCAAAATCAGAAAAATATTGGAAAATCACTGGGATTTTTTCTGATTTCTGTGTCTGAGTTGCCCTCTAAACACCTGCTTATTAAAGCATACTCAACTTATGTGACACCAAAAATTTATGAAGGAAAACAGAGCAATTTAAATTAAACAACTTAAAATGTTGTTTTTAGCGGTTTGTTTCGTTTTGAGTTTTTGGGTTTTTTTCAGTCCTGCTTTATTTGTTTATGGTGTAGTTTGTTTGTTACAAGCCCCCTGCTGTTGGCAAGGACACCTTTCAACAAAGCAGCTTGCCTATCCAGTCTGGACTTGAACACACTCTTACACAATCCTTGCTACCTACAGATTAATGGAAAGTATTGTATACGAATGAAAAATGAATCCGCAAGTAAGCCTGAAAATAAGAAATTGTAAATTAGTTTCTCCAAATTAGTGCATGTAATGGCAGTAGTATAAACAATGTCTAAGTGAAGGTGAGCCATAATAACATCCAAAGCATCCTCAATGTCATTTTTAATTCACTTTGTTCAACATGAGAAAAAAATAGCAAAACCTATGCAGTAGAAAGTTCTGCATTTCATCCAAAAGATTGTTCTGTACAGTTTCCTATTGTTTGCCCTCGTGTATTTAAAGATCTCAAGAACAGAATGTTGGAAGTGGAATATACTTTTAATTTTTTTTTCATTAAAGAATTTATACAGATTACCTATTTGAATTGAGTTTCTGCCTGAGTGTTTCTTTCAATTAATTCCACCCCCATCTTTTTTCATCTGTCTAGGACACGTCTTGCAGATAAATTCACACGAAAACCAGCACATTAAAATGAATTCTGACCTGTTCAGAGGTAAGAAGTCTGCCCTGGAAAATGTCTCTACGGTCAATAGACCTTTGGCTTCTCATCTTCCAGAGACAGCATCTTCCAGTCCTGGAAGAAAGCCAGGTAGCCTGCATATGTGGGGAGGAAAGGAGAACTCTGGCAGGGTGCCAAGCTACCTGATTGCTTTCTCTTGCCTCCCACACTTTTTTGAACAGCCAACCCTCAGAAAGGATGTTCACTGATCTCTAGAGGAAGGAAAATTTCCAGCTCATAAATCAGTCTGCAAAGAGCAAAAGGAAGGCAATATGTTGCCACAGTGCCTTATTATGTGGGGTTGATTCAAGTTTCTGTAAAATACAGTTGGTTCTAAGCATTTCAAGCTGCAGCTGCCCAATTACTGGATTTGCGGATGGGTAGTTAATGCAGAGTTTTGTTGTCTGTCTTTGGTGCTGAAACAAGCTGCTGGTCAGTTTCTTGAAACAAAGTTTCTTTGTGCTTGTCCAATTCTTTTTCATGAGCAATTTCAGAATAGAATTACTGGAAACATGACTTGAAACCTGCACTTAAAAAGTCTTCACACATTGTCTTTTGGATAAATTGGTGAAGATTGACATTCCACAGATACATGAATTCCTGCAGGGGCTGTTTACAAGGAGAAATTAACAAAAAGGTTTTGAAAATTGTGTTCCTAAAAGTACTCCTCATCTTAGAAAGAAAACTAAGAAAATCCACCCAGAAACAGATCTGAGAGATCTGAGATGGCATCTGCAGTTCCATAATTTTGGGAATCATTATATGTACATTCTTCTAGGTTAGTGCTTATCTGTGTCAGATGGCTGTTTCCAGAGAGATACACCTTAGAAGTGTCTTTCCCTTTTTGTTTCCTTTTCTTTGCTGCTTGCAAAGGATACAAGAAGACCTATCTCATCTTTTGACAATTGTAATTTGGGAACCTTCTTGTGCAAGAATATTTTTGAGTGAAAAATATCCAGCAGAAAGCAATCAGTAAAAAATATCTAGGAACTCTTTGGAACTTTGGCAGACCCAACACACTGAGCAGTATGCTTGCTTGTTGCAGGCTTCTGATATGTCTTAGATATGTTGAAATTTGATTTATATGCTAATGATTTGAGTTAGATATTCACCTATTAAAAAAAAAAAGAAGGCAAAAAAGAAAACTAAGGAATTCTTATTATGACTGATTTTGGTGTCCCTAAGACTCTGTAAAAAGATGTGTTCAAGAGGTAGAACAAAAGAAAGAGAAGATAAATTACAACCTTGTCTAATTATATAATTTAAAAAAATACTTTGACCGAGAGTTAGAATGAATTTCTGGAGAAGTGAGAACAATATAATTAAATAAATAGCTTCTGACTTTTTTCTATTACTGGGGAAAGACTACCCAAAAGAATCAAACAAAGTGCCTTCTGCAAAAAGGAGACCACAAAACAGTTTTTTTAATTAATGTGATTTTTGGTTAGTCTGTCTCTGTACAAAAGACAGCATTCCCACTTCACATGAAGTTACAGTATTTTTCAGCATTTTAAAGTGTTGATTTACTTGGTCTGAAGTCTTCTGGACTTTCAATTAATGTCATGGTTGGGTCTCAGAACCAAAGGCAAGTAATGTCTTTCATTCAAAGGGGTGGCAGAAATGCAAAAAAATTGAGGCAAATTAAGACATAAAACAATACAAATTTGGAAACCTGAATTTTATTGTATTTATTTAGTCTGTGACTTGTTTATTCTCCTTTACTGTAGCTAGGGAGGGAGTACATGGGATATTCATTAGTTAAATGATACATTCTAAAAGGTACAGATTCCTCTTTCAGGAACTCCATTTGTTGTTGGACCACCACCATCGCCTGTTGGATTGAGAATTTTCAGGTATTTTGTCATAGTTACAGTCAGATGTATCTGCGTGCAAATGATATTTTAGTAATTGACTTTTAGTTTCCAGGAATATTAAACTATTGAGTCTATTTAGACTATCAAGCAGCTTTGATAGTCAACATTTTCTGCATTATGACATTTGACTGTCAACAGACTTTTCATTCTCATCTGAAAACTCAATTTCCTCAGAAATCTCAATAATGCAAGTCTGAGGGGTTTTTTGTTGTTGTTTCTGGGTTTTTGGTTGTTTGGTTGGTTTAGTTGATTTGTTTCAGGGTGGGTTATTTTGAATTGTTTTTAAGGAAACACAATAAACAGGTCTTTAATTTAAATTCTTTCCTAATTTATTTCAGTTAACTTTATGGTACATGTAGGATTCAAGACTGTCCAGGGTCTGCACTCCAAACTAGCAGTCTTTTTATTCACTGATAGTTATTTCTACTCAAATAATATACAGGGAATATGTGCAGCATGTGTGAAGACATACAGATAAACATGCAGACTACACTGCTTCCCTAATTGAAATGGCCGACCTAAGCTGCTGCATATTTCAGACTTGGTAAGGATCAAAACTCTTCTAGGTCATAAGGAAGGACTGTGGAGTAGAAGAGTCTTCATTGTTATACAGGTCTTTTCTCAGCTTCTCTTGCAACTATGGCACAACTTTCAAGCAGAGCTCACTGGACAACTGAACAGGGGGAAATCCTGATTTTACATCCAGTTTACACAGTAAACACAGCATTTTTTTAAAAGACACTGCTTCTTTGGTGTTGAGTCTACGTAGGGTAACTGGTGTTACATTGTGACTCTTGTCAAATAACTTACTTGTCTCATGTTTACCCCAAAAACCATGTTCAGGTGAGGGTCAGCACAATCTAGAGTAAAAAATTCAGCTTGAATATGATTGAATCAGGCACCTACTTCCCTTAGCACTGTAACATGGGCTTTCTGATAGCTCAGCCAATTTAGATGTGGATTTCAAATGTACATATCATGCTCTAAAACAGAAGAATTAATTTCTTGACAGTTTACTTTTACACTAAAATTAAAACCTTGTGGTTGTGCATGCAGTAAGTTCCATGCAAGCAGTAATTTAAATAATTAATCTCTTCCTCCTCTTCACCCAACTTTGAACTTACCTCAGAAAGGCTCCTGGATCCTAGGAGGATCATATAAGATAAGGAGGGGTGAAAAAAAAGGGGAAGAACATAAAATAATCATACATTTACCAGTAAAAATAAAGGTATGATACTGTTGACATAGTCATCACAAAGTTAGCAAGCTAGGATCATAGGCAGAGAAAACAAATTATCAAAAGGAAATCCCAAATTTCACCAATTTTCTCAATTTTCTTGCAGGAGCCAAAATAGCTTCTCATCAGACTGTAGCTGTATTTAAACAAGGACTTCTCCTATATCTAGGCAAGTTCAGCATCCCTTGACTGATCACTTTTTAAGAAATATTTTTCTCTTCACTTATTTTCTTTTCTATTCAAATTTTGTTTAGTTTTAATAGAAATGGATCTGGTGAGGCAAAAGTGATAAATATCCCAAGGCAGTGATGTATCCAAAGAATTGTTATCGTGTTTCAGATGTGGCAGTGTGATTTTTGGTTGATTTGAGAGTCAGGTGGCTTTCAGCTAATATGTGAACACTGCAGAATAATAGGTACTGTTAAAAACCAGCAGTTTAATCCAAGCCCTATCAAAGTAAGAAAGACTCCTAATAATTTCACTAGTTCTTCAATTGGTTCTAAACCAAAACTATTGCAGGATCAAGGTGGAAACTGCAGCTAAAATTAAAATTTTATATTCTAAAAATTTTATAAAATTAAAGTTTTATATTTTAAATTAGGTGCTTGCTATGTTGTTATCTGAGAAAATTGCCTACATTCCTGATTTTGAGAATATGAAAGCACATTCATAGGAATACATATGTGGAAAATCTTTAAGGGCACACAAGTGCTTACAACTTCTGTGCACAACAGAGAATTTAAAATAATGAAAAAAAAATCAACTGCCTTTTATTAGTGTTTTTTCTTAAGAGAAGCATGTTAGACCTAACAATAAAAATATTCTTTCACAAAACAACAATCAAAAAAAAAAAAAAACCAACCAGAAAAAGTACCTGATCTTTAAGGATTCTTCCAACCTGAGTCACTCCATGATTTTAAGACTCCCACAGGTAAATAACATAAGGCTCAGCTTCACCCTTGTGTCCAGTGCCAATAGCAGATCCTAATCTATTCAGTTTCTATCCACAGACATTCTTCTACCAAGAGCTGGCTGCAAAAAATCAGTGGCATCAATTGCATAGAAAACATGTAGCTCCAGATTATTATAAAACACTTCAGCCTGGGAAAAAAAATTATTTGAGAAGCTGTCAGTTCTGCCATTAGTGTAATTTATAACAGCTGACATAAAGATACTCTGCCTTGGACCTTGTTCAAACATTTTAAAATCACTTCTCCTGCTTAAAACAAATAAATCCATGACATAATACAGTCAAAGGTCTTATGCTGCTCTTGTTCATTACAGCAGATCTTTATAATCCACTGTAGATGAGTTTGCATTGCCTTTAGAAATAACTTTCTGTCAATGGGGAAATTTAAAAAAAAGCAATGAAGTATAAAAGCTTCATGAATTAAAAAGAAAGAAAATAAGGTTTTCATCTCATCAGGTGCACATGGGATCATGGAATTGATGAACAACACTGTTGAGAATGCAAATAATTTTGAACTAACTATCATTCAATTCAATTCTGCTGAAACGTAACTCACAATTTAACAGGTAAGGACTAGACCATGTTTTTATTTTTTCTTCCCATTTTACCTAGACAGTACTCTAAAGAGCAGTTATCAGAGTCCAAGGGAAGGAAGTCTTTCCTGTTAATAAGTTTAACCTGAGAAAAGAAGCTGTCTTCAAGGGCTGTTACCAGATATGCTTAAAGCAAGTGGAGGATATTTCTGATGACAATACTGCTATTTCTCTTCTGGCAAGGTAAGTTCCAGGAGGAAAAAAAAAGCAAACCAACAAACAGCAAAAAACAGCAACAAAAAGCTTAATAAAATGCAGCAAAGATACTGTTTTGTGAAGTTTGAGGGTTAACACATATGCACCCACCAACAGAAAAAATGGTAAAGGAGGTTGTCAGCACAGTCTTGAAACAAATATTTTCCCCTCACTATTCAAACACAAGATTTTTTTTTCCAGAGATTCATATCAGCTTTATTCCACTCTAAATTTGCTCACAGTTTTTACCTTTTATCATTTTTCTAGGAGAATTCTTAATTTTCTCACTACATTAATTTGTTATGTATAACCTTTATAGAACTAGATTCTTTATCAACTTTACTATCTCCAAAGAAATAAAAATTTTCTGTATCTCCTGTTATTCATATAGCTCTTTATTACCCCTTTTTGATTTCTCATAATTATATAGGAAGTTCCAGAAAGTTCTTGTACAAAAAAAAATCTCTCACACAAGGGCCTCTACTGAAATTTCCTTGAGTTGGGATTGCTTTCTCTTTTATCATAACATGGAGTCAACCTGTGACCACATAATATAGCCAGGACTTTTCTCCTCATCTGTCATTTCCAGTGGGTCTCAGCTTACAGAGAAAAATTGCATTACTGCATAAATGATCTTGTACTTCACACCAATAAATTTTGTCCTATTTATATTACTAGTGGACTGCACACTTCAGACTGAGTCAAAAAAGGTCAGCCATTTCTTCCATCTGCAAATTGTCCACAAATATGTAAAGCAAAAAGCTATCTATCAGTTGACTTCTCGGTCAGAATTCAGGTTCTATTGTAAAAGGCACTACGTCACTGCACAGGCCCCTCCCTGGAGGAATAATGTTCAAGAAACTGTTGCTATGAGTATGTATGACATTACATGACAAGATTGCTTGCAACAAATTGCAAATGCTTCTGTGAACAACCACTATACAGATTTTTTTTTATTTGTGTGTTGCCATTAACCTAAATTTCATAATATTTTCAGCTCCTAAGTAAGATAATTTTCTCTCTGAAATAAAAATTTAAAGAGTACAAAAAGTTTGAATTCTTCAAAGTTACTTTGAGCTATCCCCAGCTCAACATCTGCTTAGTAAATACATACTTCTGATTCCAAATGTTCATGAAACCCGGACAGAAAAAGATCTTGTAAAAAGCACTACTATCTGAGTTCACAAATTTTAGGGAATAATGGTTGTTTAAAGAAAATTTTAGTTCAAAAGAAAACTGGTCTTTTCTATCAGTATATAATTGAAAGGAAAATGTGATATTAGGTGGCACATTACTGGCTGAGATAAAAAGGAAAAAAATAAAGTCTGTGTTTTTTTGGAAGAATACACTTTATGTGACAGACGTAAAGATACCAAAGCAATAGCAATTCAAATTCCTTGATGTTTTATCAAAGCCAAATCACAGCCACACTGTATGTTTGTTTTACTTAAAATCCATAACCCTTTATTGGGGAAAAAATCCTTAATGAAAGGAAACCAGACTGACTGAAGAGACAACAAAGAAATATAGTCATTGAACTCTAACATGTATGCAATATGCAATGTTTTGAGGAATGAAGGTGGGCTAATAGACTATAGAATCTTCAGGTTAGTCCAAACTTCAATAAAAGTAGAAAATATTCATATGGGCTCCTTTTTGGCAGTCAAAATGAGAATAAAAACATACTGACATGGAGTATTAACTTTCAGCTCCATTCCAGGTATGCATAAGGACAGAAATGTAGTGAGGGAAACCTGCATAACCTCTTAATTGTGAAGAGTCAGCATGATTCAATGTGTTACTGCACTTTACAGAAAAAGTACTTGGAAACACATGGACCTGGTATTGGAAGAGAACATCAGCCCAGCAATAAAGTGGACTGACATTAAGTTCTGCTCATTTAGATTCACTGAATTTGACATGTCAGAGCAGGTAACCCACTATCAAAACCACATTGTTAGATCAATTTTACTAGCATGGAAACTTCTTTGGTTCTCCCTTTTACCCTGAAATTGGGCAGAAATGTGCTGAGCATTGTTTGACACGCCTCCGGTCCTCTCCAAAAGGATTAATTTCTAGGACTCTTACTAGAAATCTACAGCACATTTATTAAGTAGGAAATAGAAATCCATTGAAGTGCTTTCTGAGAGAGCAAGAGCAATGAGCCACTGCAATATCTAATTCACATAATACTGAGAGTAACTGCACAGGAAGAGTGAACAGTTGATAGTAAATTATATGAGCTCATCCTTGTCAAGGAGCCATTAAGGGACCTAAACTTGAGACACAATTGGATTACTGAAATTTCGTGTATAACATCAGCGTTAATAAAGTAATAATAAGTGTATTTCACAATCACAAGCAAATTGAATTCTCTCAATTTTCTGTACTCCTTTTATTTGTGCTATATATTTTGTCTTCTAGTAATAGAAAAGGATTTATTTACTTTCAAATCATTCTTGAGTCAGGAATGTCCAAAATAATTTTTATATAGCAGGCTTAGATCCTGAAACTTGAAACAGTGGTGACCTTATAAAAAGCAGTTCAGTACAGTTTATTAAAAAAAATAATAATTTAAATTTAAAGGAAATCCATTCCAGAGATGTTCACATATATTTTAAAATAAATACAATAAATTACTATTTTTCTGAAACAGATATAGTCAGCAAAACTTGGTATAAAAAGCAGACCTATGTAAGACCTCTTCTACCATCTAATGAGGAAACTAATATTTCTCCTTTACAGCAACAACTCCTCTAGATCCATACAAACATATGTTCCACCTGGAAAGGTAGCGCTAATTTGGAAATCTTCCAAAAAAATTTGGATTTGTTTGTACGTTGTACCAGCACATATAGAGTGAGTCAATGTAAATGTATTGATTTCTTTCTGTAATCAAACATATCCTTTAAAACAAGTGTTCTGAATTTAAAGTCAGCCTTTTCAGTTGTTATGCACCTCTCAGCATTTTTTTGAAAAACTGACCACTCCAACATTATCCAGGGACAAATTAATTTTGTTGTTGTAGATGGATTTTTAATAGTCCTCTTCACATCATTCTTTATATCTGATACATTAGATCACAGGAAACAGGAAGACATAGGGAAATGTTTGAAATACACTCATAGTAGCAGCAACAATAGAAAACCAAATACACTGAGTAGATTAAATACATCAGTATTTAGGACTAGAAGTTCACTTAGCAGTGAATACTGGGCTTTACAGCACTGAGAACAGAAAGCTCAGGTTTAACAAATTCTGATTTAACTCCTCCCCTATCCATGCAGTTAGATCTTGACCTAAGAAGACCTGAACCTAGCACATTATTCAGTTGGTTTTAACTTGGTTCATTATGCAGCAATCACACCATGCTCTCCCCAGGGCCTGGTATATGCTTGGGTGGGTACTAAGGGTAGTAGACAGATGGCTTTTGAAAAGGATAAGTTCTAATAGACTGGCTAGGAGCAGAGGTGACAAAGAGGTAAAGGTTACATTGTCTTTTTTCTTTGTGAGATGCAGTTGAGGTAATGCTATGACTGGACTTGATGAGTTTGGGCAAGTGTACGGGCTTAGGCTAAATGTATCAGGAAAGAAGCCTGTTTTTCTAAGCCTAGGACAAAGCATGTTTAAATGCTTTATAGCTTGGATAAGCTGTTTTTATCTCTTCTCAGCTCAGTATGCTAACCTCTCAGTGTCTCCAACTATTAACTTGTTGAATTAGGAGAGATACCAGCACAATATACTCCATAAATTATCTGAAGGAGTACGCAAAGAAAACCAGATCAAAAAAAAAAAGATCAGTCCTTCCAATCATGACAGGGAGCTGAATGTTACGTGACAAACACCTCTCTGTATAAATGTACGTCCAGTTATTAAAAATTTTAAATTAAAAATGTTCTGATTGGTATGTTACCTGACATTAGTAAACTGATGAAATTGACAGTCATATGGCAATAGAGACGGTATCTGATTTGAAATTATAAGAATAATATAAGGACACCATAGTCAAAATTATACAAGGCATCTAGGAGAAAAAAAAAAAAAAAGTGCTCTCTTTAAACACCACGTTGAACATGTCTTAAAGTAATATGCCTACCTGAATGTATATGGAAGCTACTCTGACCTTAGGTTATCCATCCCAGTGCAAAGAATGCATGTAAGTGCTTCATACACTTCCTCCTTTTTTATGTTATCTTTAGTCCTTTGCATCAAAATATGCATACAGTAACTTCAAAAGAATTTAATTGCAAGCCTTGCAACAATTAACATCAGGTCCTTGCTTTAACAAGTCATCAGCAGTGAGATATTGCCTGCTCTGAGAAGTAACACTGTGACCTGAAAGCTTCATTCCTGAAAGCATCTTGGCTATAGCACCTCAGTCAATATAACCTATTTTTTGTACACCTGGTTTGTTGATGCATTCCACCATCCCACTCATATTTTATGTAACTGCTGCTTTGAAGATGTTAAGGAAATAGACTTGATTTTGACAGTTGTTTCCTGGGATTTGGAGAGTGTGATTGTTAATCTCTTGCAAAAGACATTCTCATTATTTGGATAAATCATATTCTGAGGTTACTTTTCTCTTAGCACTTTTCTTTTGACTTATGAATTCTCTTTCTCATTTCCTCTGAGCTATTTTGCTAATTGACAGGCGATCCTGATGTGGTTCACTACAGCAACCTCTCTCAAGTTACTGGATGACTCTCCAGATGTTTAATTTCATCATTTTGATATGCTTTGGTGACTTTCTAGGCTACTTCTACCCAGCACTGGTACACTTATCCCTCTCTTCTGTTCTTTTCTCCCATTAGAATAAGTGGCTTGGTGGTGGTTGTTGTTGCTGTTGTGTTACAATTAAATTAATTCCCCTGGCACCAACATCATGATTTTAAAGAATCTATCAAAACGTTAGTCATGGAAAGCCCTCAAATCTCATCTCATTTCCAGCTGAAACATTATATCTTTGTGCCATCGTGTAAAATTATGATGTTTGATAGTTCAAAAGCCAGCAATACACTGTCATCCTCACTGAGATTCAAGTTCCTTTTGTTACAGACATGCAGAAAGAATGCCTGGGATTTATGAATGCTATAATTTTTTCAAAATTTTGGGTTGAAAATACATTTCACTTATTATCCCTGGGCACTGTAAATCTTTCTTTTGTTTGATATGAAGGACAGCTGTCATGACAAAATGTTCAGATCTGTACCATTTTGTCCAGGGAGCATTTTACAGACTCTGGCTAAAGAACGTAATAATTGGTCTGCAACACCTGAAGACTCCTGTAAATTGTCTTATGCTGCCAGCTTTCCTGTGTTACGTTTTCATGCCATAGGTCTGTAAACTAACCACAGCTTTTAAGATGACACTTACTTATTTAATACATTGCTGTGTATTTGACAGTCCTGAGTTAAATTGATTTACTTCTAGTTCTATAATATGGTGGCTACTCTACCTAGGCAAATATCTGCATTCAGCTAAAATTTAATCCTACAAATGTTCATGATGTAATCTATTTTATTTACCATTTTTGAATCATAAAAGTTTTTAATCCTTGTTCTTCAACTGCATCCAGTGTTAAAATCATTTGCAGAGATTTTTTGTAAAATTCTACAGTTCTTTAGAACTTGGATATATATCCAAAAAGTTTCAAGGGACCCCTTTTTTAAAGCATTTCCAAAACTAAGAAGCCTGTCTATGACAAATTTCCTTAAAAGATTTACAGACATGTTTACCTTTGAGTTGTTCAGATAAAGTCTGTTCTAACTTTTGAACTGAACATTCTGAGAGTCACTTATGGCTCTTTTCCATCTCAAGGAATAACTACTGAGGGAGAAGCATCCATTTTAAATTAGAAACTACCTTAGTAACCAAGAGAAAAGAGTTTCCAACAACAGAAAAGTGGTTTCTTTTTCTGCTAGCTATATTTCAGTTACTCTAAGAAAATAATACAGAATTATGTACTTTATTAAGAACTAAAGCACTATTTTTCAAGGTGTATACTATGCCAAGATCACAGCAGTCCATGATTCCCTCTTCTTGTTTCTTCATGGTTTTAGAGCCCATACCCATGTAACTGTGCTTTCTATCACTGTCATATGTCAAATGTCATGGATCCTAGCCTCCTAGCAAGGTTTGTATTGGAAGGGACCTTAAAAAACCTGTAGTTCCACCCCTCCTTCCATGGGTAGGGGCACTCCCACTAGACCAGGTTGCTCAGAGTTCTATCTAATCTGTCCTTGAACATTTACAGGGATGGGATGTCCTCTCAGTGTAAAGTTTCTGTGTAAAGAATTTCCTCCTAAAATGTAATCCAAATCTGCTCCCTATTTGTTTAATACCCTTACCCCTTGTCCTATCACTACATGCCCTTATGTCATTCTCCATCTTTTTTACAACCCCCGCTTAGGTACTGGGAGGCTTCTCTAAAATCTCCCGAGAGACTTCATATTGAACAAGCCCAGCTCTCTCAGTCTGTCTTTGTAGGAGAGGTGCTTAAGCCCTCGGATCATCGTTTTGTCCCTCCTCTGGACCTGCTTCACCAGCTCTGTGACTTTCATGCGCTAAGGATCCCACAGCTGGATGTAGTACTCCAAGTGGGGTCTTGTGAGAGCAGAGTAGAGGGGGACAATCAACACCCCTGTCCTGCTGATCATGCCGTGTCATGTATTCAACTATCTATTCCAGTATGTGTTTCAGTACACTGGTTAAGGTTAATAACAAGTATGGGCAAACAAAAAACCTCATGCTCAATTTAAAAAATGGTGAATAAAATTATTAAAATTCATATAGAAAGTGAATAAAATATTTGACATTACAGAAAATCTTAGGTATTATTTTTTTTTAATGTGATCTGATTTTTTTCTTGGTATTGGAGGACACATAACTTGGGGAAAAAAAAAAGGAAGAAGGTTTTAGTTACAGTGTTTCCCTGCCTTGAAAGCGTGAAGTTTTACAAAGTAAATGAAACTCAGCAAAAATAGGTACATGTCAAAAATATAGGATCAAGGAAATCCTGTAGTAAAAAAATTCTGTATTTATTACTGGGTCCAAAATGGCCAAGTCTTTGTATCTAACTAAAATGAGAAGTTGTTTTTGTGACTGGAATTAAACTCAATAATTACTGGTGGAATTATTTAAGAGTAAGATAATTTTTCAGATGAAAAAGACAAAAATTTAAGTCTTTATTTTTTTTCTATTTAATCTGTCAAGAATAGTCCTTCAGCATAACAGTAGTGAGAGAAATTGAAGTGTGAAGTCACACTACAGTGTGAACTTTATCACATACTATTCTGTGAAAAGTAACATTTGGTTTCTTAAAGAAAAAATAAATTTAAACAAAACAAGAAAAATAGGAGTCATCACATTCTGATTTTATTCCTGAACTGCAAATTTGCAAACGTCCTTAGTGAATTTGGGTGTTATAATGAAATCTTAGCATATCACTTGAATATAACTCCATGGGATGATAGCTGAAACAGACACTCAAAAATCCTGAGAGTCTTTTAAATCGGGGAAGAAAATTTTTAAATTTCCAGTATGAATGCAAAGTACCTGTTATGATATTCACTACTTATATGCAAATGTTAAAATATTAATGTAGAGATTCCATGGTTAAAATTATGTCTATGCAAAGCACACTGGCCTAAAAAAAACAGGTGGAACATGTAAAGGAAGATTTATATAGCTTACACAATTTATATAACAGTTTTATCTATAACAACCTATACATGCATCATGGCTGCATGAGTCTTAAGCAAAAGACTGCCAGCACATTAAGTGTTTCACTTATTGTACTTTATATGATGATTTATTTAACATTTGGGGAGTTTTGACTTTTTTGATTTCTCACATCTGTGTGAGAACCCACCAACAGCTAGTTTCGTTTTAAGTCGCATTTTTAATAGAAGCTTAAAAACCATAGAATTTAAAGTTCTGTAGGCTGCCTCATGGCAGATTCATTAAATGGCAGCTGTTTTTCCTATAAAGATCAAGCCCTGGAAACAAAAGATAGAAACACAAGAAAAGAAAAATAAATGGACTTATAGACAGCTTTTAAGTTAAAAGCAAGGAAATGCATGTTTCATTATTACTAAATCAAGGGATTAATAAGCCAAAAAATGGTTTACAGATTAATATATGCCACAAAAAATACTTTAGCTCAAAAGGGTAAAAAAAAATTCAGAAAATTTAGGCCTTCTTGTCATAGTTTTGGTATCCACTGTGTAGAAAGTTTACACTGAGGCAGTATATCTGTGCTCCTGCTATTTTCAATGAGAATTCAATTCATGTGGCCAAGAAATTTTAAGATACAGATTATCCCAAGATAGACTTTCAGAGGAAGAGCTAAGCAAAGAAAGGCAAATAAGCTGGAATAGGGATAACAGACAACAGTTTGTAGCAAAACAATGCTGCATTGAACAACATGGCTATGTTTAGCCTTCATGAAGAAATACTTCATTTAATAATATGTTAATATATGAACTGAGGGAATGGCCTGGAGTTGTGTCAGAGGAGGTTTAGGCTGGATATTAGGAAAAGGTTTTTCCCCCAGAGTGTGGCTGGGCACTGGAACAGGCTCTCCTGGGCAGTGGTCACAGCACCAGCCTGATGGAGCTCGAGAAACATTTGAACAATGTTCTCAAGCTCATGGTGTGCCTCAGCGGCTCTCCTGTGCAGGGCCAGCAGCTGGATTCAATGATCCCTGTGGGTCTCTTTAACTTAGGATATTCCGTGGTTCTATGTTGTATTTGACTTCATATAACACTGAGAAAATATTTCTCACATATGCAAATTCATTAATTTGCCCTCTATGTCCAAATATTGTTTTCTTCCAACTGGTAGCACTTAAGCAGCACAAGGTATCAAAAATGGCTAAGACTAGTTAATTGAAAATTCCCTAGTTAGACCAAATCTGAAATCTGGCATCTCATGCATTATCTATGCCCATTACTTTTGGCATAGGACATGAGAGGACTCCTCATCTGGCAAGAGAACAAACTGCACTATAATAACTAATAGCATGAATGTTACACCCCTATGTGTGTCTGAAGCTGCTTTTAAATTTCTGTAAATTAAATATCCCTGATTCTCTTAGACTGAGAAAAGGTAAATGTCAAAGACAACCGGGGGCCAGCTTACTCTGGAACAGCCCATCATTCTTTTCTGTTCTGTGCCTGCCTAAGTGCAAGTTACCTGGACTGTTGTATTTTTGATTGATAATATCATATACTAACACAGATTCACCTCATTATACTTGCAATCCATCTTGTTCATGAGGTTATTTAATAAACTGTGCCTCTTGGTAAGATAGCCATAATCAATGTGCATAAACTAATTTTTTTTATTAGTTATGATTATATGAGGCCATTTTTATTGGTGCTAGATTTATAGATAAGCTCTATAATTGTTTTCAGAGACACAGACAGCTATAATACAATTAAGTGACAAAGGATTGATCCTTGCTACATCTAATCAATTGAAACTGATGGCATTCAGAAAGTCACAGAAAAGCTCATTAGACTTTAGGATTTAAGCCTAAATTAAAATCAGCTCGCAGGCTCTCACCATTTTCCCCTGAATTCTTGTTTTACTCTGTATTTAATAAAAAGTCTTTAAAAATTTATAGTTACAACTGTTTGGTTGTTTTCTTTGTAATACAACATAGATGTTTAAAAAAGCATTGACACAGTCTTGTCAATAGTTTGGATTCTTTGTTGGTGCTACAAAGCCGAAAGGCTAAAATCTTATCTAAAATTGTGAAAAATCTAACCCTTTATTTCAATGTGACAGATGTACTTGCCTTGAGCACTAACAAGGCATGGCTAATTACTGATACAGTTGCAGAAAAGACACTCTGACAGTCACAATCTATGAGCAAATTTGTCTTCCAAGTGACAAGTCAACCAGAGGTTACAGAGGATCTTGGGCACTGGGTGAGTTATAAAAAAAAATTAGCACATTCATTTTTATTGCTGAAAGGGAAATATTTCACCTTCAACTCAGATGATGTCAGAGGTCCTTCCATTCTCATAATCCTTCCATTAAAGGCCTCAAAATTTATTTCTATATACTGGCAAGAGGTCTATAATCAAAAAGATTTTTGAGCTATCATTTTTCCTAAGTTATTTCATTGTGGTTTTATGATACAGTATATATTCTAGTGTTATCAACTAATGAATAATTAAATCATGCATCATAAAAATTCTGCATTCTTTAAAAATTAGAATCTATAAAAATGTTACACCTAAATCTATTTTAAAGTGACTATTTTCAAAATATCTGAAGCTTTATATTTTCTTATCATTTCAAATACAAGGAAGATTTCTGAGAACTTGCATTTCAGTGGAAGTAAATGACAAACTGATGGTAATGCAAAAGAATCATATAATTCTACTGTAAATTTAATTTTTAGCAATATTATTACTGAAATAAAGTGAAAAACATAGCTAAAAAATACTTCCTTTATCTTTATTGGAAGATAAATACAAGATAAATAATGAGGATATTATCTATCTTCATCTTCAAAGGGTTTCAGTCTTGAGATAAAAACATTCCATTTTCTTATGTCTGAAAAGAGTTCTAATAAGACCAAATAAATGTACTGTTCTTTATCAAGTTGGAATAGTTATTTCTATTTATGATATATGTGAATAGATATTTCTAATGGTCAGTTTTCTCACTGCTACACTGGCAGATGTAATTTCAGGACTGAAATATACTAGTAATTTGAAGATTTTTTTTAATCAGCATTTACTCTCCTCAAGTACACACATTACCTGTATTTATTTCATAGATATCAGAAATCCCCTATAAAAGCTATCACAATGCCTTTGGGTGTAATAAGATTGAATCATTTGGGTCAGGTCCCAAATGGGATTAGGCTTCCTGGCACAAAGCATTGCAGCAATTCAGTGTTAGGCAGTGAGCCCAGGTGTGTAATTCAGGGATTTCTTACATTCCCACATTCCATGTGCAATGAAAAACTGGCATTTCATAATAGGACAAGAAGTGTGACAAAAACTACTTAAACCAGGCAATATGAGCACCAAACACCTAACATAATGAAACTTCATTTCTCTTTTCTGCTCTAAATGCTTGTGTCTCACCAAGTTTCTGAGCTTAAAACAATTTGGCCCATATTTTTTGCTTAAACCACACTGACCATTTGCAATGACTTTTCTTACACTCAGTGAGTGCAGCAGGAACTTCAATTCAAGAATATAATTGCTTTCATGAATTTTAAATTCACTTCATACTTTTGATGTAGAGGTATGAACCACATAGGAAAAAAAAACTGTTGGTTTATTCCCCTTTCATAAATCTTGTGTTAAGGATTGCACAGAAATGCAGGTCCAGTTGGGGAAATGGAGGGTCCTTCTTCCTGAGTTTTGCAGCTTGCTGTAGGTTCTTCACATAGAAAATGGGAGTCCACACTTTCAGCCTAGAACACCAAACCCAGTGCTTCCTCCCTAGGAATAATAATCATTACCACTGTTTCAAAGTTAAAATAATCTCTTTATTTCAGTATTCCTCTAGTGACTATTTAAGTTTTATTTTAAAGCATTATGTTACATTAAAGAACATTTTATTTAAGAAATATCATTCATTTTCATATCGTATGCTTTTAAAATGACACTTTATCATGGGCTAATTGAGTGCCAAAAATTATAAAATGAGATTTTTTTCTCCTTTTTCAGATTTGCCTTTTCGCAAAGGTTCATCACAGTTCCAATTTATAGATCCAGTTGCATTACAGCAGTGTAAGAAATATTCATACCAAGTCATACCCACTAAGTGAATACCCACAGAGGGAATTTTGGGTGGTGTACTTCTGAACATTAGACAAATTCAAAGATCCTTCAAATAACAAGAGGTTTTCTCCACTTCTCTTTATTCTCTGAGGAAACTGAGAAGATACCTCTAGTGTTATCCCCAAATGTCTTTTTTTTCATGCTATGATATGGAAAAACTAGTGAAAAAGTTTCTCTGCTTGAGTGAGATTTGTAGAGAAGTAGTGTGGCAGTCTACAGACAATATGCACAGGGAGAAGTTGAAGGGTATTCTTTGTAGGTAAAAGGAAAGGGTGGGAATGAAAGTGGCTTCAACAAAAGAGCCCTATTAAAGTGGCTCTGACGGTTTTATCACCCCTGCAAACCTGACCTTCTCCACTGGGGCACAAGTGATCCTTAACATGTGGGAAATGTACACTACTGACATTATGCAAATGTTGTCATGTCTCCAAATAGAGAAATGTCAAATTAATTTTTATTAATTTTACTGACCTATTTTTCCATCCCCATAACATCATTTTAAACATATTCATGCTTCTGCATAGCTAACATAAGAAAAAAACAAACAAACAAAGAAAACGCCTCAGCCAGAGTGAAAAACCTAGAGCTCTCTCTTTGCTTACATACAGAGGCTAAGTGTATTCGCCATCATGTAAATAAAGGATATTAATATGCATTTTCATTTTATGCAAGTCTTTAATCAGAAAGATTTTGCTGATAATATTGGTGCAATAACATCCTGCTGTTAAATGTTCATTCCTGACTGAACTTCAATTCTCTGTCCTCTCAGCTGTGCCAACACAATGCAGGGGTCACGATGTAAATGGGACTGGTAAACTAACCCAGAAAATAATGCTTCATTTAATAGGAGCTATGATATGCTGCAGGTAAATCCAGAAGTGTAATGTTAGTGTACTACGTTATGTTCTGATGAGAATTAAATAAAGGGCTAGCTGAAATATTGCTGTAGCACAGCATCTGCTCGTTTGATCCTTTAGTCATAATAATAGTGCTAATTTACAGCATATCGAAGCAGACGTGGAAACTAACACACACAGTGCATCTTCTGAATATTCCCTATGAACTGCTCATGAGCAATCTGCAGGCCAAGAATTTATTCACTGAGGAAATAAATGAATATTTTCTAGGTAATGAATAAATCTACAAATTTTGCCATATGTTTGTGGACAACTGGTGAACAGAAAAAAAAAATTGGTGAAATTTAACCCAATAAATAATTCATTGCAAATTTCTTGCCTAGTCTAAATTTAAATACACAGATTTAACTACCTCCAAGCTCTTTTTTATGAGTAGCACTAGCATCCAGTGCCTTCATTCATTATATACTTTGCCATCACCATTGGTTATCATCAAAGGCCTTTCACTGAGGCAGTAGAGGAAGAGAGCAATCCCTTCTGGTTAAAATGTTAAATCAAGTTACATTTCACCTCACTATTTCAACACTGAAACCATCACCTGCATTTGAATGACCAAGAGACTGAGACAGATCACAGGCATAGAATAATGCAGTGGGTTGGCTGCCACTTAATTTGCCTCGACCCCTGCTTTGTAACCTACCACTACTGAATTTTAGAGGAAAAATTACTAGAGATAGACAGCCTGGCAAAGTGAAAGTCAACATCATCATCTCTCTCCCCGCAGGTCAATAGTTCAGCATCATCATTCCGGAAGAACTAATCTCGTTTCTGAAACCTATTTCTAAGTGTACAGTGGTTATCTAAAAGAGAATCTGGAGACTTTTTTAAATGCTATCAGATGGAGGAAGTTAAAACAAAGCAAAACAGAAGAATATAGAAATGAACTTCTGCTGCCCTTTTATGTGGAGAGAAGAGGTATTTAAGATCAACTTTTTTACTTAGAGTACAGGGATTTTTTGCATAATCCTTCCCAAGAAGGTCTGCTTGAATGACTTATTCCAGTTTATTGACCTAAGAGTGGTTTACATCTAATGAAGAAAAATAAAAGCTCAGAAAGAACAACTTGCTATGAATGCCATCCTGGCAAAGAATATAATGGCTGCCACCATAAATTACCTAGGAAACTAAGGCTTTAATTTACTTTCATAGGAAGAACAGCAAAAAAAGTAAAATGTAGTGATGCACTGTCTTACACAAAATTTTAATATAAACAATTTATAAACTGTCTTTCCAGCACAATTTACATTTTATCCATTTTCCTTATGTAGTCCTTGCCCAAGTTTCGATTCAAATGGTTGTAGATTCGAATGGTTGATGTAGATGCTGTTGTGGGAATTTTAATTGGTTTGATATGTTTCAAGTCCTTCTGTAGTCTCAGGAGGGAAAAGAGAGAGAAGCGTAAATACATACTGAGCAGTGAGGCCTTTCTTGACTCTGCTCAGGATGACAGAAAAATCGGTGCTTAGCTACATTCAGACAAACCAGAGAGTTCTAAAAAGGGTGATTTAAAGGGGATTATTATCTATAAACCTCATTTTATTATTTCATTCACTAAATAAGTAAGAATCTGCAGATACCCTACAAAGTCAAAGGTGATTTTAATACATAAATACATAAAGGATCATGATTTAACTTTTTTTTCAATTGCACTATGACTCTTTGAAATCTGCTAACTTCCAGTAAAGAGGATCCAGCCCTAAACTTTGGTAACAAGCATACTCCTATAACATCTACTGGTATCATTGCATCTAGCAGTGGGGAGGAATATTAAATTTTCAAAATCAATTCTAACATCCCTATATTATCACTCTATTGTAAATCTACCTTTTCAAGTCCTTTCCTTTGAGACTTTGCTGCTTCTTAGGCTGTTTTTCAATTAAAAAGTGAAGAATTTTTAAAGAAATGCTCCAAGTGTTTCTGAATTAAACATTTACTGTAAGGGTTTATACAAATAGATCTTGATACATTTAATCTAATCTCTTTAAAAATACTGATTTCAAAAATTTAATGGTGACCTAGATTACCACCAGGGAAGTAACAGCACAAGATGTTGCCCATAGATCACCATTAGAAATATGATTCAAAACATATATCCTCAAAAAAACCCATTGAGATGTTTGACTGCTTTTCAAAAGGCCTCCATCCACCTTCAACCATACATTTAACTGAGTTAATTATCACATTAAAAAAAATGGCATGTACATAAACTTCACATATTTGTATATTTTGGTTAGTTGTGGTCAATGATGTCAGTAGCCAAATGTACATTTCACACCCACAGCAAAAGACCCCAGAACAGCTGCCTCCTTGCCACTCACTTGGCAGTTATTGCAGCTTTTAAGAAATATCTCAAAGCATCAGTTTGTTCTTCAGCCCAGCTACTGACAGATGTTATGTAGAATGTATTTGGGGATTATCTAAGACATTATGAAGAAGTCAGCATAAAGGGAATAAAAGGACAAACAAAGCCTATTTCTGATAATCAGATAGTGAGAGTTGATTGCTGGTAAACTGGCAAGATAAGGTCCTGGTATAATGCATGTAGTATTACAAAACCAGAACTCAGAGCCAGTGAAATTGAGCTCCTAACACTTGGAGGTAGGTCACATTTTAAATTTTGGTATATTTAGGTGCTTGCCCTTTCTTATTTATTAGATGGTCATTTACACATTTGGAAATTGATAGATCATTTTTGGCAGGCTTTAGTGCATGAACACAGATTTGCTTTCCATTTTACCCAGTGTAGCAGTTAATGGTAAGCCTCAGAGATTGGGGAAAATATACCCAATTAGAAGAGTAAGTAAGTTCTGTGCCTTTTGTGTTTTCCTTTATTTCTCTAAAGTGGTCAATATAATATGTTATGGAAGTAAATTTCAGCTCTGATCAACAGTAATGGAGGTCAGGCTTTGGCAGTTATATAAATCCAATGAGGTTAACTAGCCCATAAAAAATAAGTGCTGAAGTGTTCATTTTTTGTGGGTTATACTGCTAGATCACTTGCTTTTCCTGTTGTAACCATTTTATTACAAGTTTCCACAGCAAAGAAAATGCTAAGTGATTTCTGGTGAAGACATGAACTATAAAAGTCATTGTAGCTTTTATATGATAGATAATATTTGTGTATAACAGAGTGACCCAAATATACTTCTACTAGGCTTTTTTCTACAGTGAAAAAGTAAGAAATAGATCAGATAGAATGGTTCTATATTTAGTAACCATTTTTTAAAATGACAGGTGAAATACATCTTTCTTTCCTGATGGCATATTTGATTTTGAGATTACAATAGCTTTTGAAAATATGGTGGGGTTTGTTTACTTGTTTTTGAAGCCAAGGAATAAAATAGAATCCTGGGAATTAACTGATTAACTTCCGTTTTCCACTGACCAATGTCAGGATGTTAGAATTCAACCTCTTTTTTTCTTTCCAAAAAACATGCAGTATTTCCTCATAACCTTACATTCTGCAGTTACTTTCTTTCTGCAGTTATTTCATTCTGCTCAGAGTTATGCTGGGAATTTTCCCTGTTTTGTCTGAATGAAAAGTTTGTATGTAGGCTAACCTTTCCCTTGTAAGAGATATTTAAATCTTCTTTATAACCCTTATTACATAGGCATATCTCTTCAGTTTCCAAAACACACAACATTTACAAGCCAAAAGTCACACACTTCAGTTAGCCTATATTTAGATGGTTTCTTCTGGAAAAACGAGGAAAAATGAAACAGTATTTAAATTAATTTTACATTTCCCACTTTTAAAAGGAATAATTTGGACCTTATTTTCATTGCATATGGGATCAGGTATACAGTGACTAGAGCATTTTGAGAATACATAATTCCAGATTTGTATGTATTGTATGTATTTGTACGTATGTGTATGTATCAGTCAACAGAATTGTTCATATGATAAATATTTAATAGTACTACTTTTAAGGCATGGAAGTCTTTAAAGGGATAAAATCTGGCACAGTTTTGAAATTAGTAGACTATTTAGAAGAGCATTTTGCCCTTTCCAATTCAGTCTTCTATGTTTTTCATAAACAGCTTAAGTAATCAGACTTTAAGGTTTTGAAGTTAAATACATTTCAAGAGGAAGTGGTAACACTGTCTATATTCTGCACAGTGTACTGAATTTAAAGTTTTATGGTTCCAATGGTTGCATCCATCTCTGTCATTGACCTTTCACTAGGCAGCTGAACCATCTCAGCCTTTTTTGTCTTTCAACTCTTTAGTCTTTTTAGTTTGCAAAGCCTTCTAGAGGAGGATCTAGCTTTTATAGAGTGTGCAAGTAGATCCTCATGTGGTGGACCCCCACTGAGAAGCTGTGACCTCTGGCTGATGTCGCTTTACAGGTAGCAAACAAGAGCCGTAACATCACAGGCTGGAGTTCTTCCATGCAGATTATAAATCTCCCAAGAAGTTCCTTGTAGCTCTGCATAAAAAAAAAAACAGACACTTTGTAAAGGCAGATAATGGTTTCTTCACAGAATAGTAGTAATATCACAAAGACCAAGTATTAAACCAGAATACTAAGGATATATTTATGAAATGGGAGATATCCTCAGATAAAGTCATTATGATAAATAATGCTGTTAATCTGAATCTATTTCTCTGCAGAGAATGCATTGATTTTTAGGCACTGAAATCAATGGGAACTTCTTAAAAACTGATGGTGTAGCCATGTTATCAATTGTTTACATTTATTCACTCTATAGTCTGATATTTTCACTTGATTGTATTTTGGATTAGGTGTCGAGCTTCTAGAATTGTAGCGCAAACTTGATTTTATGTGGGATAACACTCTATAAATTTCATTTCAGGTAAATTCTACTCAAAGTAACAGCTACATAATCTGGCTTAATACAGTTCTCTTAATGGAAATTAATTACTCTATGGTCATAATACCCTATTACCCCCCTGAAAAACAGGATTTCTCAACTGGAATTTTTAAATTGAATGTGGTAACTCTGGAGTTCTTTATTTAGCATAAGTGACTGATGTTTCATATGCAAAATATTTTCAAGTAATCTACTTTAATGCTTTGGGAGGGTGTTGCTCACTACCAGCGAATAAAAATACCTTCCTATGTCCTCTGAAGACAGGAGGATCTGAAGAACTGATACATTGCTCTACATATTTCAACCTTCTTACTACACAAACCAAATCAGTAAGGTTCTGTTTCACTATACTTCAGCAAACAGAAGGTGACAAAAAGGTTGCATAAATGGAGAGCAGAAAAAATGTTGCAAGAAAATCAATAGCCTGAAATGCCTGAAACACTTGAAGTATTGTTTTGAATTTAAGCTGATTGCCTATCAACTGTTCCATGTTAGCTTAAACCTTTCCATGAAGTCAATGAAAAGGACATAAATGAGGACTGTATGAACCACAGATCTGATTAGGATAGCTGTTCTTCTGCTGAAGTTCTGGGCAAGGTTTTCCTTTTTGTTGTTTGTTTTTGTTGCTGTTTTGCTGGGGTTGTTATTACTACCAGTAGTTATTTCTAGCACTGTCTGGTGCAACATATCTTTTTCTGATAAGACAAGTTTTCTACAGAATAAATGGCAAGGATTGCCAGACATCTTTCTGTGTGACCATATGAAAGTTACACAGGTTAAAGTTAACCTGTTCATAACTCCTCAGCCTATTAAAAACAAACTTGGTCACCATAACAAAATAAAGAATTGTGTATCAGAAGTACAAAATGTGTAATGTAGATTTTAAATTTAAATTCCCTAAAGCATTGGTATGATATACAAGATGAACATGTTTGACTTATATCAAAATATAAATCAGCAGATAAACTGATTTAATAAGAAAAATTATTTTGCCTGGAAATTTTTGAAGAAAGGAATAATTTAGTGTATTTTAAATTGTAACTCATTCTTGTATCAATAAAATTGAGTCTAAAGCTACTCCAAAGAAATAATTTCTTTCTGTCCTTCTGCACCTTTAATTTTATAGACAAATATCTTGATTATTGGAAGTAATAATTACACAATGAGGTTTTATTATCTGGTCAATAAGAACAAGAGAATTTTAAAAATAAATAAAATTGAATAGTGAGTATATTTTCTCCCTTCTCTAAGAATTGCCTATCCTAGTTTTGAGCTCACTGTAAGTCTCTCATACTCACAAAAAACCCCTCTTCATTGCTCTGCTAAGTCTGATTTGTAAAAGGCAGGGTGAAGAGTTCAAACACGCATCTAAGCACACCCTGAACAAAATAGCTCTGATTCTTGTACTGTACATGAACAAACAAGAGATGCATCCCATCAGACTCTCGACAGATCTGTCATTGTTTACCATTAGCTCTGTCATCTTTGCATGCCTTGTCATTCTGCGCAGCAGGGCAAGGGTTGGCCTGCTGCCCAACTGCTGATGTGCAGAACTGACTATCTCCCAGCATCGGTAGATGCTGCAGACAGCATAATTCCTGATGAAAGTGTGCTCCCTAGTGTTACAGTGCTACAAAGGCCAGGGAGCTCCAGTTAGGAAGGCAGAGAGAGAAAAAAAGATCTTCAAGTATGACTTTAGCAGATCATCTTGTTTCTGGAAGGCTTACTCTGTTTAGGGTATCTATGTTATTACACAATTTTGACAATAAAACCAGGAAATTTTCTCTATCTTTAAAAAAAGGTAAGGACTATTTCAATGTTTATGACTCAGGAGGAACTTTTTAGTCTGGCATAATAAAGACTCTGTGCTTTAAAAAAATTCAGTGACACATTACCAGCTGACTTTTTATATTTCTTTATGTGAACAGTGGCTTCCAATTTCCAGAGACATTTTGATTATCAGCTTTTTTAAAAGAAGGCTCAAAAAACTCAGCTGTGCTGGTGGCTCAGCTGGTCCTATAATCAGGCGCACCTGTTGTATATTATGGGATGAAAGTTTAAACATTATGTTTTTAGCTCAAACTCCTGCAGGATAGAGCTATCCATATTCAGCCCTTGTGCACTGAGCCTAGAGTGATGACAAGTTAAGCCATCCAACTTTCAGCCTTTAAACTTAAGCAAGATTAAAGATTAAGCTTTTAATTTGCCATCAAGGCTAATGCTGTGTATAGTGGAGAGAGAGACAAATCTCTCAGGTAGTTGTCCATTTTAGCTGCATAAGAGACTCATTTTAGCCTGGAATACGTTACCCTATCACCAGATTAATATAGATGTTGAATTTTCACGTGATCAAAGTCAAACAAGGTGAAATCTGCTGCAAGTGCTAAGTCATAAAATTTTTATGTGGCAAAATGTGAATACATGTAAAATTTTATATTTGCTCATTTTTCACAGATGTACATTGCGGCACAAGGCACCTCCACACTGGGGAATAAAACAACACAGAATTCAGTGATGTGAATGCACATAATGACAGAACTGTTGACTGCAGTGAGGTCGTCCCAGAGGCACAGCACGCAGATCTGAATCCAGGTCAAAGAAAGCTATAACTAGTCCCACAGTCCTCTAGCGCCTCTAACAGAAATTACACAATCTGGTGACCTCACCAGTCTTCTGTACAGTGGTAGTGTCAAAAAGACAAAATGATGGCCTGATGTCACAAGTAGATGGAGAGCTCATTACAAAGAAGGTTAAAGAGTTTTCTAAGAATACTGATTTTGAAGACCAAAACATATTGAACAAATTCTGTATTTAAGTAAGAGTTTAGAAAGAGAAAATGACACCATTGCGAACTTCTTCTATCATAAAATTAATATCTGGTAGTGCTTTAGGCATCTGCTTTGCAGGCACAATCACTTCCTTAATCATCCAAAGGAAATTATTTGCCTGAACAAGAATAGTAGCAAGAAGGAAGCCTATATTTTTCAAATGCAGTTAAATGATTAATATTGATATTCCTACTCACGGATAATAAATAGCTTACTATGCAAATTGCCCAGATGAGTATAACAAAAATACCAAAAATGTGAGACAATAATATTTTCTGGAATACTTTTCAAATTCTGACACAATACTGGAAAACCTGAACATTAAATAAGGGATTGAAACTCAAATTTTCTGAGTTCTATTAAAAACTCACATTATATTTGCTAACATATTCAAGCAAACATTTTAAGAGATCTGTTGACCCTTACGTGGGCTCAGGAGCTAAGTATAGGTTAATATCTATCAAAAATTAAACTGTCATAATAATTATGTATGTGATGGACTATTTAGTAGCTGATATCTTAGGCTCCTTTCCAATTATATGTTTACTTAGTCAGTAAATATATGGGATATTTAAAATTATGTTCTTTTTTTTGCTTCTTTTCTGATATTGCAATCAATTGTTACAAGCAACTGCCATCAACAAAGATTCACATTTCATTTCATACAGGAAATATGAATGATGAAGAAAATATTAAGGTAGACTCATCTCTCGACACAATTTTATATGTCAATATTTATTTCAATATTTAGCCATGGAAAAGGAATTAAAGTCGTAAAATTTCATAAATATTTTTACTTAAAAGACTCTGTTTTCATTCCCAGGAGAAGTAGGTGTTTAATATATGCTATTCTAATTCTCTACTGCCTGAAGAACAAAAATTCATTTTAATATGCAATATCTTCATTTTATGCAATATCTTCATTTCATGCAATATCTTCATTTAAAAAAAAAAAGGAGAAATTTAGGGGTAGATAATCGTGTAGCTATTATATTCATACCTCTCAAAGTTTATTCAAAAATATTTTCAATTAATTTCTGAGAGAAGGGGAATTTTCTCCTGTCTCCTGTGCTTTGGTATTTCAATCTTTGGTATCTCAGTACTGCCACTATTTAACAGAAAATAAACAATATTCTCATGGTAAATAAATGGACCTTATCTCACAGTACTTACCATCCAAGGAGAATATTTTAGAGTTCCTTTAAAGTCATGGAGGTTTTATAGTATCACAAGGATACTATAGTATATCAATATACTATAGTATACAACATCATATAGTAGTGTAAGGCCCAGGTTCTTCTGAGTTTTCAATGTAATTTTGACATTTCAGAATATATATATGATATATTAATAGAGGGTGGATGGAGAAGTCACTACACCGATATTTTCTTCTTTTAATCTTAGCACAAGTTTAATGTTGCAATGAAATCAAAGGATGGAGCTCACTAAGAAAATTTAGCACTGGAAACTCAGCAGACTAGTGGCAAGAATGAGTTTCCACACTGATGTGAGGGAAACAAACATGGGGAAATCTCAAGGGGTCTCCTCACAGGCTTTAAAGGCTTGAATCCACAAATTATAGAGATCCTGGTTAGTATCTGGTAGTCTCCATGACTTCATTTGGGCTCCAGTGTTACTTTTAAATGTGAGGGATCTATTGTCCCATTGTGTTTTGCTTCCACAAGGATTTAAACAGTCCAGAATGTAACATGAGAAGGGTTGCCATCTGAAATGGTGTTTCCTTTTTAGCAAGAGAATAAAAGATCCTAGATTGCTTTCACATCTTGAAGACCCCACATGGAAGAGAAAGAAAACAGGACATGAAAAGCCATGTTAATGTCTTATTATTTTGTCAGTTTCTTTATTTTTCATGCTAGTTAATATATGCTAGACTCTCTTTAGCAAAGAGAAATTAAACTTTTGTATTCCTTACTGCCATCATTCAGTAAACAGGAAACTACAGAGCAGGAAGTGCTCTTCTAAGGGACACATTTTCTTATTTGGGATAGGAACACAAGTCAACTTGTCCTCCCAGTATCCAAATTGGGAGTTTTTCAGTCATCACTGAATTATTTTATTAAAACCAAATTATTTAATTTTCATTAGACTTAATGCCTTGCTCAAAACTTTCTACAATGTTAGGTATTCTGCTTATATTTACTATAATTATCATCATTCTTAATTAATTGATGTTAACCTTTTAATTTTTGATTTATGGAGAGCAAAGAGAGTCTGATGTGTGATCAATCTGACCTATTTATTCAAAGGATAATTTAAGTCTTTTGAGATGGCTGCAGGAAACAAACTATAACTAGTGGCATGAGTTCATAACACCACTAATTATTTAAAGTTTAATACTATATTTGCACCTGCATTTAGTTTGGTTTTTGCCTGTCCTACACATTCTACAAGGCAAGAGTTATATTTTTAGTGAGTTGCTGTAGTCTACAGCTCTGTTGCATTTTCAGTGACTTGCCCTTATCCTTCTATTTTTCTGCCGTGAAGTTCATCTAGTGTGTTATCATTGTCCAAAAAGTATGCAGTCCTATTTGATTTTAAAATTTTAAAATTTAATTTTAAAATTAAATATAGGATTTTAAAATTTATGTCCTTTATAACGCCTATAGTGACCCTTGGATTTTACGTCTTGGTAACAAAATACTGAAATGCTTTCTTCTAGTAACTGACTTCATAACAAAGTTTACAAATTACTTTATTTCCTACCCATACATCTCCTAACAAGTTCTCTAAGGGTTCAGTCCAAATGAAACTCAGATCAGGATTTGGGTTCTGCAGTAGGTCTTCTCTTTCCACTTAAGACTTGAAATATTACAAACAAGTATGCAAAATTAATACCTCCTGTGCCATACATTTAAAAGGCAAAACCCCAAAACAAGCACTTAAAACTAACAAAAACAAAGAAACCAACAAAAAAACCCACAAAACACAAACAAAAAACCCCATTACATGTGGGAATTAATTTGATTAATGTCGTGCATAGTATATATTTGGCGGGGAAAAATTACCATAAATTCCTTATTTCAGTAGGCAATACATTGTCAGAAGTACATTACAGTCAGCTGACACTCACAATGAATAGACTGCTTTAACTGAAGTTATACTTGCTTTTCATGATAAATGGCATGATGATAGAAGTTTTTTTCATGATAAATGGCATAGATAGAAGTCTTATGTGCATTTAATTTTATTACAATAATGGTGTGGAGTATTGTTTTTGGTGCGTGTTTCTTATATAATCCTCAAACAATTTATGCTAAGGATTAATGAACAGAATCTAATTTATTCGCTATTCCACAGCAAAATTCACACGCCTTTTGGTAACCTTTTCTTTTCCACCAGTTCCCTTCTTTTTCTTCCCTACCCTTCAGCTAATAGGTAGGTAACCTTAATTGCACAGCCATTTTTAATGCAAAAATCAAGTGTTTATACCAAATTGTATATGCAAAATTCATCTCAAAGAAAGAATGGAAAGAATGTGTGAAACTACTTGAAAAGTGGAACGTACTATCTGAAGTAAAAAAAATTATTTTTTTCTGTGGCCATCATGATCTGTGTCACTGCTGTATAGTGGAGCTAGAGGAACAAAGAGACAATCCTAACTTTTCACTTTTTATCACTTGCATTTTACAGAGATGAGCATGATTTTCAGAATGGAGTCCTCTCTATAAGACTCTTTCCAGGGGTTCCATAAGAAAACTTTTATTCAGCTTTGGTTTTCGGAAAGGTCTTTCTTCAAAATATTCTTCATTGAATTTTAGAAAAAAATTCTAGATACAATACTTTTCTAATGGCAAAGAAACATAAATTAATATATCTTACTGAATAGAAAACTAGGATTATCAGGTTTTGAAAAATCCAAAGTATTTTTATAGGTGTAGGCTTGGGCTTTCCCTGCTCTGAAGAGTTCTTCCCCCCAGTTTTGAAATAAATGTTCAAATACCCAAAAGAAGTTTATCTTTTCCCAGGCAACTAGAAAAGGACAAGAGCACAAAGGCAGGTTTATGTTGGAAATAAGAAGGAATTTCTTCAGAGAAAGGGTGACTAAACATTGGAATGGGCTGCACAGGGGGTGGTGGAATCACTGTCCCTGGGGGTGTTTAAGGGCAGACTGGACATGGAACTTAATGGTCTAACTGATATGGTGGTTCAGTCATAGCTTGGACTTGATGATCTCAGAGGTCTTTTCCAGCCTAGTTGTTTCATCCTGATTCTGTAATTCTCTTCAAAATGATGTTTCTTGGTCTATGGGAAGACAACAGTAAAGGTTCCATCCTAGTTCACAGCTCAACCACATTCCTTATTCACAGCGTGAATCTTATTTAAATTCTGCATCACTTTCACTCACCCCAGTAGTGAAAAAAGTTAGTTGGTTTTAATGAGAACTGATTATATCACTCTGCTCCTACACATCCTGTCTGATGTATGGAGACTGCCAATGGCTCTGAAGTTTGCATCTGTTTCTAAACTTTCAAATTCTGACCTCTTCTCTGAGATTTTAAAAGACTTTTAAAGAGAGAAAATGTACACCTAAACTATTCTGGAGAGGGAGAGGGATATCTACCTTTCCCATACCTTGTTTCCACTTGTTGGTGGGATAGCAGAAATATGGTCTGTAATCATTTATAAATTTCCCAAATTGTGAATGCATTTACCTCTGTGCACTTCCTGCTGTTATGCAAGAGCAGAATTTTGAACAAAAAAAGGTTTGATTTCCTGCAGTGAATGAAGATTCATGACTATTCTCATCATATTGTGACTCCTCCTTCTTATTCTTTCTAAAGTTATTTTGCTCCACATTACTCTAATGCCTGGCCATTGCCAGTTGAAATGTCATTTAATGAATTAGATTAAACAGTGCTGTCATCACAATCAGCATCAGCAGTTCTGTTTGACCTCTGGTTTTATAATGGTTCAATCTCCCTTAGGAATTTAAGGTCAGATAAAATTTTAATATTTTTTCCCATTTGGAATTATAAGGATATGTTTAGGAAAAGACGACAAGAAGAAAAATACTGAAATTTAGTTAAAGGTTTCACAAAGAAAACATCTCCCTTTTCTCAACTTGTAGCCATTACTAAAAAAAAAAAAAAAAAACACCAAAAAAAAAAAATGAACCAACCAAACAAAACTTTCTACAGCTAGTTACTGTTAAGTAAAATGGGTTTTTGTGAAGAAATACCTTTTAGGGAAAAGATGTAGGAGAAAAACAACTGAATAATACAGGAGTGGATAAAAGGTCCAGAGAAGCTAAAAGGAGATGAACAATAAGAAGGAAAAGGAAAAATTAACCTTAACCATCATAAAAATCTTTCTGACTGTGAAATTTTAAAAGATTGTGAAAATATACCAGTAAAATAATGAAAGCATTTCATTATTTAGAATAAGCAATGGGAAAAAGAGCTAACTAATGCTATAAAAATACATCTTTACATCCTAATACCTATAGGTTTTTTGCAACTAGCAGTGCAGATGTCTATTTAGCATAGAGTTTTTTTCTGAACATGAAATGATCATTCACATAGTTTTAAAAATCACTAACATTTAAGATTTACTCTGTGAATCACAAAAAAGGGCCATCAAATCAATCCTAATTTAGAGGAACCCTGCACTGACAGAACACACTATATACATGGAAAATTAAGCTACTATTTATCATAATCAGGCCTTTGTGTCTGAAGACTGTGCGGCAGACAGTTTTCACAGAATATTGCTCCCCAGAGATGACACTTCAGGTACATCCCTGAACGTGAGAGGCCCCAGCAGTGGCTTTTCTATACATCCCAAACTTTTTTTCCATGGAGCTACATCTGAAGGGCTGAGTTTTAGCTGCCCAGAAAAGGAAGAGCAGTAATGAGGGCCAGATAACAGCGTGCTGGTCTTAGATGACCGACAGGCATCCAACTCTCAAGCCCTTCTGAAGATTGGATAGGGCACATATGAATCCATGGCTCTGAGTACACTAACCATCCCGTCTGCCACAGACAAGAAATTTCAGAATGTCAGGATACAGAATCTGAAGCCATGGGGCTTAAAGTTGTTCTGTCTAGAGGAAAAGAATGAGTTTATTGCTCAGAAATGGAATAAATATGAGCACATATAGGGGCCAATGTAGAGAACAGAGTAAGTTGTGCCAAAAGGATTCAAAACTCTTCACATGAAACCCAGATGCTTTGATATTCTGATGCAAAAATTGAGGCTTGGTTTTCACCATTTGAGATTTTGCAGCATCAGTTCACTCAGCTTGGGTTTCGTTGTAACCTCCTGGTTTTAGTTATAACCCAGTATTAAACATTTTCTTTTGGTAAGGAACACTTTTTACTTGGTTTCTGCCCAAGTAGGAATGACATTGGAAAATCTGAGCAATGTCCAGACATATGTTTGAATTAGATTGAAGGGGTCGAGGAAGGAGGGCAGTAGACTTTTTCATTAAGAAACTTATTTTAAAATTAAAGTCTTTGAACTGGAAAATGCTTTTGTATTTTTGCTGAATAATATTTGCTTGTGTAATGAAGAATTTAAAGGATTTAAAAAAATTGAACTAAAGCACAAAACAAACAAAAAACCAGGAAAACCTATCAAAAAAAACCTTAACACACACAAAAGCTTGACTAAACTCATTCTTGTATTGCAATACACAGACACACACACACACACAAACACACACCCCAGTTGTATAGACTAAGGAATGATTCTACAAATCTTCCACTGTGCCAGATAGCTCTAAAGCCAATCAATGTGCAGAGACAGGAGTGAATGGCTCCAAACCTGAATCATTGCTGAGGAATCACAAGCATGTCAGCACACCTTTGCCAAAACACAGTGGTGCCATATGTTACAGAAACTTGTCGATGTTCTGAGTTGTGCTAAATAATGTTCTACAAGGCAGAGAAACTGCAATTTGAAGTGGAACATTTTATTGAGGAACTTGAGGGAAGCATTTGAGGTGGCAGAGAGTGGGGAGAAAAGCAAATCATTCCAAAGGTATTACAGAAAAACTGGACTGAGTACATTGTCAGTGTAACAGGCATGTCTCTGATTTTCACTTTTTCTCTTAAACTAGGTTTTTCCAGTTTATGTGAATTTTCCCTTCAAAGTTAGATGAAGGATACATCAAAATGCATGGTTCTGGATAAAAGGTATCCTGGAGACAATGACTAAAAGAAATGAGAAGGCTGTAAGTGAGTAGACGAAATCACTTTTGAGAAGCAGTATCTTGGTCTTTAGAGAGATACAGATTTCATGTGGCTATTTAAATAATACTAGCTAGTGATACAGGATCTCTGCATCTTCAACTGATCTAGATCGAAGCACTGTTTAAAGCACTATTTAAAGTGCTCATTTATTTAGAGCACTCTTCATTCTTGTGGTTCAGGGGAAGAGACCAACTCATCTGCTCCTTCAGAGCATAAAGGTCATTATAAAAATGAAGTGCATACAATGTAATAAGAGCACAATTACAAAGTGAATAAGGAAGTTAAGGATTAACATTTTGAAATATCATAGAATCCTAAGTCAAGGATAGAAATACATCCAGTGAGGGCTTCCATTAACTATTTAATTGCTCTGTAGGATTAGTACTTCAGCACACACAGACACATACTTGCTTTCACCCATGCACACAGAGTTTCTAGTTAGTGTACAAGGGCAATTAAATTAGTTCACCACTTAGCAGGTCACAGCTTGCTAAAATAATTTCAATTGTTTAGTTCTGAGGTTAGAGACTTTGTTACTTTTAAACCCATTATCTAGCATTAGAACCTGCAAAGACTAACAGATTATAGTCATGAAAATAAATTGAACCTTTTTGGCTTTTAAAAAGAAAAAGGTAGTAATGAATGTGAAGAGCATTGAACACGTATCCCAATGAATGCCTGCTGACAGAAATGAGTTTTACTTATCTTGGTTTACCCAGCAAAAATAAAAATTAAAAATAAAAAAAACAACAGAAATCTTTTTTTTAAAATCTAAAGGAAAGAGATAAGAAATTATTCTCTACAGAGAAAAAAAAAAACTTCTCAACAAATTAAAATATAATAAATTTATTTCATTCCCAAACAATCTTCCTGATCACTAAATCTATGCCAAGAAAGAAGTAGAAAAAGCCTCCTTCTATAAATCCATTGTATCCATATAAAATGGTGACAGCAGAAAATGAAGCTATTTACTGTTTCCATTTTGCTAACAGTTTTTCACTACATTGCAGGAAGTCACTTCTCATTTTAACACCATCATTTGCAATTTAAAACTGTGCAATTTATCAAGAAATTGTACTAATAAGATTAAATCTTTTCTGCTGGCTTTGAGTAGAATTCATTACATAAAATGAATTTGAACCAAAACCAGTATCTAGACCACTGTTTGTAAATTGCTTAATTTTCCTGTCTGTATCTGGACAGCCCTTGAGTTTTCCTTAGGCAATAGCATTCATTTTCTGCAAGTGGCAAGATGCATCTGAAAGCCTCAATAATATATTTGAGGTTTGGTTTCTAGCTTCAAGTCAGAGAGTAAAAAAAAAAGACAAATGCATTGTCTTCAGTCAAACAGGAGTGATTTCCTATCCTACCTCTGCAATTCCCTCATGAAATAATTTAGAATATTTCAATATTTCACACATTCTTTTTTTTTACCTTTATGGTTTCTAAACTGTTGTGGAAAATTTTGGTTTTCCCCCTGAACTTCCAGTAGAAGTAGTTCTACTACTGGTTTTTATCCCAAAAGTCAGCTTAATGTTGGACTGTTGATTTTGGGGATCAAACTGAAGGCAGATTCTTTAGTGGCACATCCTGCATAATTTCTGACCAGAAATAAAAGAGGACTAAGTTGAGTTTGCAAGTCCAGCTGTATTCCCAGGAAATCGGGAAGCATTCTTGAGGTGCAGCGCGACTTTTCTCACCTTGGGTCCAAACCAAAAGTGAGCATATTGCCAACTTAGCTGTTCAGAGACAACTGACAATAACCTTGCTAATAGTGTATGTTGAAAATAAAGACAAATAAAATGTAAAAAAAAATGCATCTAAATTTCAATATTTAGGAAAAATTTTAGATCCAGACTATGTATATCAATCTTAAGGGAGAAGTTAACATTTCCAGTGTGTCTTTGAAAATCAACTATGAGCCAGGATAAGGACTATGTGTTGTCTGGGTTTAAACTTAAAAGCTAGCCAGCTCTATATTTTATTTTCCACCACTGTTCAGGACTTACTGAAAGAACTTGCAAAAGTCATCTTACCACTTTTTCTATTCCCAAAAGACCAAAGCAAAGCGAATACACTTACCTTTATCCAGAACTTCATAAGCCTTAGATGTACTTAACCCTCTGGGTGATACTAGCAGATACCACTATTTTAAGTTATTTTGGATCATATTCTCTCATCAGCTCTACTCACATGAATTCACATCATCAATTTGTTTTGGTTTTATACTCAAGTGTGTGTAAATAGGATTTGAATTTGCAACACTTTTATTTTAAACAGAATTTTTTTTGAAGGGGAATAAAGGGAATGGGAAGGAAGGGAAGGGGAAGGAAAGGGGAAAGGGAGAGTTTACATGGAGATACATTCCCTTGGAAAATAATATCAAACAACTATTAAACAACACAATTAATGGACAGAGGGAATATTTAGAAAGAAAGCCTTAGCTGTAGATGAAGTCGTGTCTGCAACAAGCCCAGGAGAACAGCGTTATGGATTTCCCTACTTTTCCAAGCAAACTTTTACATTATTCATCTGGAACAGGCCTGTTTCCATAATGTATACAAGGGAATTTTCTGTGAGTAGGAGAGTAATTACAACCTGTGAAAGGTTAGTTTACCCTTCAAAAAGACTATTTTCATGACACTATTAGTCAAAAATTTACCATATGGCTGCAAGTTTGACCATTTTCTTTCTTTTAATCAATAATCCAGGCAACTTGAAGATGTTTTTTGTAAACTTAACTTTTGTGAATGTGGGGTTCGGTAGGTTGAGATATTAGGGACATTCCAAACAATCTCTGCACAGATGGTCAGATGCAGCATAAGGTGAGAATCAGAAAAGCTGCCACTTAGATACCCTCTCAAAGTTAAGAATAAGCACCTGGTAAGCATGTACAAGATACTAACCAGGTTTAGAGAGTTTAGAGAGAGAGTTTAGACAGAAGAGCTACTGGGCTCTCTTAGCCCTTTATTATTTAATAGCAGTAACATATGGATGCCAGGAGGCTGTCACGTGGGACAGTGTAAGCAGAAGATAAATTAAAAACAGAAGTAGAATAAAGTTTAGAAGAATTAAAAACTGCCAACACAGCCCGATGTCCAAAGTTGATAATGGATTTGCATTTCCTCCAGTCCTCTGAATTCTTTATCACTATATTTTCCTGTAAATTATTAGGGTTGCATTTGGCATGTGGGAACTTCTATATAATGTATCCCAGTGAATTACAAAGGGATCTGCAAGCAGAAAAATATATTGCTTCTTTTTAGAATTTAATATGTCGACTGCCCTCTAAAAATGCAGTCTCTATCAGCACAAATTTAATGCATAACGTCATCTGTTTGACATATAATTGACTTAATTTAATAATGCATGACAATATTTGATTTGGGATTGTGGTTCATCCAAAGACATTGAAAAGGTGAACACACTTATGCAGCAAATAAGAGCACTTTTTTCTTAAAAAAAAAGCTTATCACTAGTTTCTGTGTTTAAAGAGAGCACTGACCTACAACACAAGGATCTCTTTTGTTTGTTTTTATTTCCTCTCCTGTTTTATTATTGCTAACAGCAAAAGAATTAGAGGAAAAAGAGCTAAAACAGCTTTTTCTCCCCCCAGCCCCATATTTCTGACTTACATAACTTTCTTATTTTTCTGCATTTTGAGCCCAAATCACCTCACATTTTCCCCTGAAAAGTCTTGATTCTTTTGGAAAATAAAGGACCTAGAGGGAAGAAAACAGTTTTTATAAACAAGAGAGAAAAATGTCCACCTGATAAAAGCAATGTCAAAAGAAAAAAAGGCCCGTTGTTCTATGTGAAATTGTTTTAAATTTCTTGACATTGATTGCCTAAATATATGGACAGGACAATACCCCTTTAAAAGAATATTGTTTTATATTAATAATTTTTAAATTTAATTTATATTATTAATTTGTTTTTTGAAAATGGACTTGACTATTCTCTAATGCATCTATGACATGAGTCAAAACATGGAAACATATAGAATCCACATGGAAAAATATAGAATCTTTTCTTCAGGTGAGAGAATAATAGTCTTAGCCTAATTGTACTAAAATTTATGAGTCTACCTTTCATTTTGGAGGTTTTTAAAATCCAGAGCTTCAATAAAGACAAAGGTACATAAAGCAGGACTAATCAGAGACGTAACCACTGAATTGAAAACTACAAATTCCAAAATCTCTTTTCAAAAACATCAGTCTGGAAGCAACAAGCATGTTTTATGCCTTGTGGTGGGTTGACTCTGGGTCTATGCCAGATGTCCACCACAATTACTCTACTTCTCCCTTCTATGTGTGAAATTTTTCAGACAGGAAGAAAATGTTCTTTCTGTAAGATTTCAGTAGATCAATACAAATATTAGTTTTCTCCTACATTTTCCAAAACAGGTGTAGAAAGAAGGAAAACAATAGTAAGCATGAAGAAAATATGGGAAAAAATAGGATTTTTTCAATAGCTGTAGAAAAAGTTATCACTTTTAGATTTATGTTATGGATTGGCAAATATGTATCAGTGTCTGCTGTGAATTCTAGCTTGCTTTTGCTGTCAAGAAAGACCATTTTCTTATTGACTAAGTGTTCTTTGGCTTTTTTGAGTTCTGACTCATCCATATGTATCACCTGGTGTTGGCCAGCACAATTTCTCCTAAGGCAGGATGAAAAGAGGCAGACAGAAAAACATGTGTGGGGAGAGTATGTCAGCAGAAGGGAAATCAAAAAGTAGGGAAGGAAGAGCAAGAGTCTGTTGCATCCCAGGTTTGGGTTCACATTATGGGTTTTTCCTTTGTTAGTTTTCCAGTTCTCTGTACCCTCGTGCATCCCCCGAGTTTTTCCCTACTCCTGCGATTTCCGTGCCTGTCTCCCCGTTCTCGCGGTCCCACTCACCCCAAAGTCTCGTGTCCGCCCCTGCCGTGTTCCCATTGGTTGCTGTAGTACACGTCATCACCACGATGTCTGTACCCATTGGGCGGGAGGACTCCCCGTCCGCTCTGTCCCTTCCCTATTTGATCCCATTCCTCGGCATGCTCGAAGCCATTTGCGTCCGTGCGAAGCTGGGAGCGGCTGTAGCCTTTCCATCGCAGCTCTCGCAGCCAATAAAGCATCCAGCCGCCACGCGGACGGACTTGGACGAATTCCCTGCCTCTTTGTTTCTTCCCTCGCGCCAATGGCAAAGCGCGGCCATCAGCCCACCCCGGAGCGCGACAGCAAAAGCGCCCGGAAACTGCGGCGAGCCCCGGCCCCGACGAAAAGCTAAGAAGCCCAAGCCGGGCATTCGGGAGCTGACCGGGGCAGACAAAAGTAAAGAGCAGCCGCGAGAGTCCATTTATCTAAGTCATCCAATATTCATTAATATAGCATTCTGCCAGGCATAGATATGCTAGTTTAGGTGTTGCGATGATTGAACATCTCTAACAAGGGCGGAATGTCAGGTGAAGGACTGATTGCAACCTGGTGAATTGCTTTTTTGCTAAGTTATCTTTTGATGCACTTGGTCTATTGCCTCCAAATTTGAGGCAATTTAAAAGCCTCCTGGTAAGAAGAGAAGCTCAACATACAAAAATTGTGAGTGGCTAGAGATTCCTTACCATCAGGGCAAATGTGAGCAGATATCTCACTATCTTCAGAGTGTGCACTGAAGGAAAAAGAGAGAATAATACTGCATAATCTCTTTCTTTATTCTGTTTGTTAACTAATCTGTTGTTGCAATATCAGTTTTGGTCCATTGGCTTCTGATTGGCTTCTCCATTTATTTACAATTTACCATTTAATTTCATGTGATTATCTTGGCATTCTTTTGTTTTTAGACTATTTTAGTCCATTTATCATCAATTTTTTAGATTTTTTTTTGCTACTGGCTGTTGTTATATCTCATGAACTATGAAACCCTTTCTAATAGCTATAAAACAATTGCAAGTTTATTTCCAAAAACTGCAGCAGGTGGTTTTGAAGTGACGTTTAAACACAGTCTTTTCTTTTCTGGAGTCATTTTCCATTTATATTGATTTAGCTAAGTGAGGAATTAGGCCCAGAAAATCCAACTTTTGGAAAGAAAGCAGATTTAGAACTGAAATTCACCTTTGTAAATAATATTTCATCCTATTCAAGATGGCACAAGTTCTGCAATAATGAGCTCCAGAGAACAGATCCTTTGGAACACGTTACTTCAAGAGTTAATATGCCTCTAAGCCTTTTTATTCATTTGGCTTTCTTTATTATTTTTTTCTTTTCTTTCTCATCTTACTTCAAAAAAGTTATTCAAAATACCTTTTTGATTAACTCCCTCAACTTGACAGCATATGGCTTTTCAATGCATGACTAGATGCCCACTCTGCTTTTATGGCTGAGAGGAGAGGCTGAAAATTCTGTTGGTCATTTAGGTCAGCAATGAAGTGACCTTCACCTACTGAAGGAATATTTGCTTCTCTTGGATGGAGTGAGGTTTAAAAATGCAACATTATGTGAACATGTTCTGCACATGAAAGAATCTACTTCCTACACCATGAGGAATTCATGGTTGTTACTCTTTGCTGTCCCTAAATGTTTGTAAAAACAGCAAGTGACCAGAGATTTCTCAATTTCAATTCAAATCTTGCTAGTACTCCACTTAAATCCACCTAAATGGATGTTAACTATTTAAATGTTGGAATGTGAGGAAAAAACAGGTGCATGAGGATAATCATTAGATTTCTAATTCTGTATTTTGACACAACTATCTCAATGAACCAGCAATTGACTAGAAGGAGAATAAAAATCTCATAGGGGAATTTATGCATCATCCTTCAGTATCATTCATGTCAAAAAATAGATCAAAGCCTATTACACTGAATTTTGAATAATACAGTCATCAGGTGGTCAAATTCTTTTTAACTGATTGTTTAATTTAATTTATTACAACTCTTACCTTACCGTGTTTTGAGATGTAAAATGATACAAACTCTATTAATGGAAAAAATAAATAGATGACATGTGAGATTGAAAAATAAATGAAACATTTTAGGAAATTAAAATACAAGTTCATTAAATTAATCAAGTATGTGCTGAGCCTGACTTAGAATCTTGAAGCACAAACCCAAGTATAACCAAAACCTCAATGCAAAATCTGGATTCAGATTTATCAGCTTAAACTGCAGAAAACCTGTCGTTTTGTAAAAACATTTCAGAAAGGAAGCCCAGACCTAGTGTTAACAGGTAATAAATTGTGTATCTGCCTGTAACTATGCTAATTTCACACACACACACATATATATATATATATATATATATATATTTATATATATACATAATTAAATATTTAAACGTAATCTTCAAAAGAAGAATGTAGGTTATCTTCTCTAAATATAGACCTTCCGCATAAGAAGTTTTGTCATTCTGAGTGATTTGTCCAAAGTTAGCTGCAAGAAATTTCTTATATGTATGTGTCTCTGTAATGATGCTTCAACCCCAAATTTAATATAATACTTTACGATTGGTGTCCCAGATTCGACCAAAAACCTATTTAGCCCAATGCTTTGTCTCTGATACTGGTCAGTGGTAACTTCACAGGAAAACTTATTTAAAACAGGGAAAATACACTCTCCATCTGTACCTTCCTGATTTCTGGGAGTCAATGTTAAAAGTATATCCTGAACTTGAGGCTGCAATTATAGGAAGTTCACAGCAGGACTTTCTTCCAGGCCCTGTTTTTGGCTTATACCTTCCACATAGTACCATGAAAAAATGGAAGAAGTTTCTTCATTCCATTGGTGATTTTACAGATCACAGTCATACCTTCTTTATTTAGCCTCTCTGTGGTAGCTGTCCCTCTATTCTGACTGACCTCACAGCTCTTTTGGGTCCCGCTCCACCCTTGTACCAGAGAAAGGGTGCAGCATTTACACTGTGACTGCTACAGAGGTTTGCACAATGGCAGAGTCACGTCTTTCATCTTGTTCTTTATTATCTTTCTGATAATTTCAACATTCTATTTGTTCTTTAAATTGCTATTCAGCACCAGGCTGACATTTAGAAAACTGTACACAATTTCCTTGTGGAATACTGAAAGCTAATTTAGAGCCAATCACTTTGTGTGTATAATTAGAATGCATTTGGTATTTTTCCCCCTTGAAAATTATTTTGTATTTATCAACAATGAATTTCATTTACTACTTTATTGTCATGAGAGTCATCTGTGGTATTTTGCAGTCAATTTTAGTTTTAACTATGTGAATAATTTTTTATTACTAACAAAGCTTGACATCTCATTATTCATTCTGTTTCCCAATAATTTATGAATATGTTTAACAGCAGAAAACCCTGGTAAATAAAATACTAATTTTATTTGCCATAAAGTTTCCAGTAATGAGTGGCAATAGCCAGCTCAGACCAACCCTTTCTCTCTAAAATTAGGACTTTTTTTTTCCCACAGTGTGCACCGTATTACATTTATCAGCACTGAATTTCTCTTTCTTTTATAGTGTCCAGTCACACAGTACCGTACTGTCCTTTTCCATTCTTCAATCCACTTTCATCTTTGCTGCTGTTAATTACTCAGTATTCATCAGGGAGCTGTGTCCTTTGCTATTGACCCTCTCTCCATGTCAGTTACAATCTTGACAAAAAAACACCGGCTGCAGCCTGGATCACTGTGGCACTATAGGGTTTGACCTCAGTGCAAAAGCATTGTTTACCCCTATTTTGTTTCCAATGTTTATCCAGTTATTTATCCAAAGGAAGACCTTCCCTCTAATCTCATGACAGATGATTTTCTGTCTTATCCTTCTGGTGAAGCATATTGTTGAAGCCTGTGCTTCCAGGATACTGAAATTTTAGCTGTTGCTTTTAATAACTATTCCAGCTTTGATGCAGTTTTTTGGTTTTTTTTTTGGTTTTTTTTTTCTTAAAATTAGATGGTACTGCAAAAGATTCTGAATGGACATTTTAATCTTGTAAGAATATTAAAATTTATGTAATTTCCTATTACAAACAGGCTTTTCTCAATGGTGCTGAATGTGCAGCTCAGGCCTAAATTAAGAGATGTTTCTTTTCTTGTGAACTTTTAAATTAGGAATGCCAATAAGCAGGTATGTATGTTATCTAATTGCTTATTTCCAACTTTAGGAAAAGAAGCCAAAATTAAACTTCCAGTATACATGGAGGTAACTGGATTCTCTCTTTATAGCTGCACTTTTGCTTTGAGATGTTGGATTTTACATTAATGCTTCACTTGCAGCCTTCCCGATTGAGTAGTTGATAGTGTAGCACTATTAATACTCTGCCTAGTCAAACCTTCTGGTATGGGAATAATCTGGTGTTTGAACTCACAGTTTAAGTATTTACCCTATTTCACATCTTTAATGTGCAATGTCATGGCTCCATATAGCAGGTTTTCTCTCATTTCGGTACCATTTGTGTCCTGCTATTTCAGTATTTTGCTGACTCTGATGCTGTTTCTGAGATGTGTGCTGTGTCATATCTCTCCCAATCATAAATGTTTTTACTTCATTAATTTGTATCCAGCTTTGCATAGAGGTAAGCCAACAATTCACTTCCATCTCTATGCTTCCCTTGTAATTCTCTGCTGAAATGGAACTCTAAGCTATATTTTCTGTCCCTTGAGGAGATAGAGTAGCTCTGGTGAGCACCTGGTATCCAGCAGGGTCAACCCACCACAAAACCAAATCCATTATACTTGATATAATGAAAAAAGTACGTATGAAGGACAAATACATTTAAAAAGCCAATATATTTTATTCTATTTTGATGGGAAGTTTTCTTTTGTTTCCCCTTCCCACCCCAGTACATTACACAAAGACAGGAAATAATTCTCTCTTCTCAAAAATAAATTTAGAAGATTCAAAAAAACTCAAACTCAAAAAAAAAGATTATTATTTTTGACCAGTTTTGGAAAATAATAAAGGTATATTTAATTTACATTTATGCAAATTATTTGCTGCCATTATTTTTTTTCTGTTATCTTCCCACCTTCCTATCAATATAAAAGCATCTACAGCTGAAATCAACGTGTAGGTGAGACCTCTGCTGTCAACTCTCTGTCATCTGATCTGAGATTGTCGGCCATCACAATTTGCCTTAGCCTAGGGCACATTTTTACTTAGCAGGGTTTAGCAAGGCTGTTGTGGTAGTGACAATGTGGTAGGATTTCATTAGACTCAGTTGAAATCAATTGATACATTAAGTTAAAATTTCGAAGCCTTTTTTTTTTTTCTTTTAAAAGGCCTTCTTCCCCATATAATTGTGTGGCAATTATTATTTTTTTCTCTGAAGAGCTTTTTTTTTATTTTTTTAATATATGAATTCCAGGTTATACCTGTTAACTCACATGAAATCTTTTACACCATTCTTCCCCAGAAGTTCATTTTTCCAGTTGTGCTGTGGTGTGCAACCTTGGGATGTATGAAAAACATAAGATAATTTTGTTATTATGAAACTGATTAAAGGCATAGTCAGATGCTAACATAAGCCTTACAATTACAGTCTGTTAAGTACAACTGACAAAGATGTTATCTCATTTCATATAAATAAAGAAGGCAAAGGCTTAAGAAACTGGTGCTATCACTTGAAAACAAAAACTATCCAATGAGAAATGGCATGTTTTAAAAATAGGATATGTAGCAATATTAAAATAAGGATATTTGAACACACTACCTGAAAAATATTAGTAGTAATTCTGGTAGCAAACAAAAAAGTTGATGTATTTTTCAGTAACACAATATTAGGTCTGGATATCTAGGATCAGTTTCTTCCTCTGTCTCACATGATAAGTAATTAATCTCATCTTCTAAGAAAAGAATCAGTGAACCTGCTAGAGGATGTTTTGTGATCATGTTCTTTCAGTCTCAAATGTAAGTATTATATCACTGTGTATTAAGAAACATAAATAATGACATGGTCTGCTACTTTGGACCTACAGTTGCCTTCTTGCTCTGAAACCAGTAAAGAGCATATCTAAACTTAGCTCTTGCCCATCCCAAGGGAGAGCTTTAACCACAGGAATATCATAAATTTGGTATCAGCTCCTTAGCATCTCTTGCAAACAGAGCTTTTCTTCATGCAATTTCTTTAAGCACTTATTAGATCAATGAGATGATTACGCTACATCTTAATGTTTATGACAGTCACTTTCAGGATGGTTCCAATACCCTGATTTGATATTAAAATAATTTGCACAGAAAGAATTCTAAGCAAAATTTCTACCCAAAAAAACCCCACCTCTTTTGCTTTTTTTGTGTTAATGGATTGTGCTTTGTTCATGCTGGTGCAGAATAAGTGCTCCAGGTATAAAGATTTTCAGTTATGGGATCATATTCTCTATATCACTGGCAAGTTTTCGTGGCTGGGCTGCTAAATAGAGAGTCACTACAATCAGTTGTGTAAGTCTTAACTTTATTTCTTCATCCTAACTTCTAAAGGCCTGAAACAAAAATGGTTCTACAAAGTGATGCAGCAAATTGAAACGTCTTCTTTTTTCATTTCAGGTGAATCCTCTTGATGAAAATGGCCCAAAGCAGAAAAAATTCAGATTTTCTCAATGGTGAACATTCAATGATAAAATATTCATTCCGTTTCAGTAAGGAAACACTAAGTATGCATAATTGCTTTGCTCCGCTGACCTATTTTTCTATGGGTCCTGCAACACAAATCTATGTAAGCACTTTATCAGGGATTCCCTGGGCAGGGCTAGACTGGACAGAGTTGAGCTGTCTTATAATAATTTTTCAGGTCCTCATAGAGCAGAACCTCTGCAGCCCTGGGCTGCATTATTACTTCCTTGTCTGTTTGATGGTCCTGGTGGAAGAATGACCTGAATTTTCTTTGCTCTGCCTCTAGGAAACCTATCTCTGACTTGGCTTTCATATTTATCAAGTGGTATCAGCAGTCTTGGGGGAAAAGGAGAATATGTCATGGAGGCAACTGTCTATCTCATCCAGAGAAGACATAATAAAATTCAACATACTTTTTAGGCATCAGTCTCCAAAGCATACTATTGTCCATAGTCAGTAATTTATGAAGAGGCTCCCTTTTGTTGGCATGACTTCCTGGTACATACATCAATAGATCAGTCAGTAAAAAAATCAGAAGTGAATTACCTATTCAATATTAGTTGAAAGAGAGATGTGTATTTGAAATTTCAACTCAAGCTTTGACTTTTAAAAAAAATATTTGAATAATTACTAATTTAAGATTTGCAAAAGTCCTTCTTGCAAGCAGAGATGATAAACACGTAAACCTGAAAATCTGGATACAGACTGACAAAAATATTTCCTAAGATGGCCAGGAAAAAGTGAAAACTAGGACATTTACTTTACTGAGGTCACTTTCTTCTCTGCAGCTGTCTATTTATAAAAATAATGATATTTCCAGCATAAGCAAAGGGTTTCAGAATTAACACTCTGAATTTTGTGGACTATGAAGACACATTGCCAAAAAGGTCTGGACAGAGGAACTTTCAATGCTGGCAAAAAATACTTGTGAGATTTATGGATTACAAGGAGAGAATGTAAATGCATAATCATACTTACTGTTTCTCTATTATACCCAGCCAAGACACTAAGAATGTAATCTCATTAGGTTTAAATTCACTACACATTGTTTTGGCAATATTTGTAAAACTCTATGGTTTGGTAATTAAGGAAATGGAAGTGGGTTAATAAACTCTCTAGTTTCAATTGAATATAATTTTAATTGTAAGACAATAGTCATACTTTTAGGAAAATAAATACTTGAATGCCCTCACAAGGTAGTACAGGACTGAGTATTTGACATTGATTTCACGTCAGTAGATAAAACTACACCCGCGTGGTTCTCTAATTCACTTGTCTTGCTTAGTGAAATAGCTACTATATAACCCTTGTAGGAACCAGGAAGAAATTGATGATGAACACCATAGTAAGGGTTTAACGGAATAACAGAAAGTGAATGGAGATTAAACAACATCAAAGGATATGCTTTATAACTTTTCTTAGTATTCAAAAATTCCTTAGCAGATGGCAAGTCATCTTAATCAAGTAAATTAACTGATCAGGCATTAAAAAAAAAAAAAAAAAAAAAAAAAAGCAGTGGGTTATTTGACACACACTGTAATCATATTGGACATATTGCTTTCAATAAACGTTAAAGGACAAATTAACATTACAGTTGTGCCAGCTATGCTTCTAAATCTGTTTTTCAAGCTTATAATTAAAACCCTAAATTATTACTGCAGCAAATTAACACTTTCAATAGGATTCAAACATTAGCATCATCAGTATTTGCTTTTATTTCCCCTCCAAAAAAGACTTTTAAAAAATACAAATCTAAACAATATAGCACTTCCACAAATACTAAAAGTCTAGATGGCATAAAATTGAATCTTTTAACATGCATATTCCAAAACTACAGCTTTTTAAAAGCAGTATGATGCTGTAATCTATAATAATATTATATAATATTCTATTACAATTATAAAATTGTACACAGTAAAGACACAATTTACTTTTAATCTTTACATTTCAGAAGATTTCCTTCCATAACACTTAAGTTGATCCTGTGTATTTGTTTTTATGAGGATCATGTCTGAAAATTGAGCACAAAGACTCAACTCTGTTGAGTTCCAAGGCAAGTGAACCAGATTAAGTTTGTTTATAATTTCCAAACAACCATGTATTTCTGCTTCAACCTGGGCACCTTCACATCCCTTCCTGTAATTATTTCTGTCTTATTCTGATCCTTACCTATGTCTCTGAAACTTGAATCTGTTTTGGGGTTGTTTTTTATTTATCTAGAAAATGAGGAGCCTAAGGAACTAAAAATTGTAGCAATATTTAAAACAACACAACCGAGTGTTTTAAACACTCAATTTGTACTGAAAGAATCAAGGATTTTTTAGAAGACACATTTTCCAACACTGGGATTCTCCTTCATCCCAGGAATTTTAGGTGCTTAAACCAGGATTTAAGGACATTATAACTGTTAATTGAACTAAAACAAGTTTTAGTTTACTTAAAACTCCATGTGCTTAGTTCCAACATTAACTTCTTTTCCTGTTTTTCCTTAAGAAAGTTAATTTGAAAGTATATGAGGTATGAATACTTAACTACCTTTTTGTGTTTTCTTGATCTACCCCATTAATTCAAAGTTCCAGTTTATTTCCTGTGAAACATTCAAACATGAAATCACACTATAATAAGTTTCATTTTCCAGTAACTATCCTGTTAATATCCTTACAGCATTTCCTAAAATAAACTGATTTTTTGTATGGAAGCTTTGGTGGCTTGACATAAATCTCACGGGAAAGATTAAACTGCTTACATGTTATAAGACACTTCTGGTTACTGAAATGGGTGTGATGATACATTACAGAAGTTTTTGGAAGCACAAAAGCAACAACTGCAGACCTCACTTAAAATAATAAATAATCATATTATTATTTTTAATCCAGTGACCAGGATTAATTCACCTCCCTCACCATCCCTATACACTAAATTTAAAAAAAAAAAAAATCTTATAGTTTAGGTCATGTGAGCCAGGCAATGACAAAGGACAACCACTTTTGATTTCCGTCCCTACAGGAATACTCCAATACAGTGCTTTAATCAGATAGTGAGGTTTTGTACTATTAATGTTTTTGAGTAATGCTTGATTTCAAAAGCCTTCTAAAAGAATTTTTTAATGGTTTGAAAAATCTCTTTCAGGTTTCTGTGTATGTGCTAAATTTAGACATATACACTCAATCTGAGAAATTAACAAATATCAGTTTATTGATATACCTGAATAATTGCAGAATTAGGACTTTATTTTTTTTCTTTCTTAATAAACATTTGGTCTAATAAGAATAAACCAAAATATAAAATTTTTACAATGCAATCAAAACTATCAACCATTTCTCATTTTGAGAATCGCTATCCTGTCTTGTTTAAAATAAGCTGGGATAAATTTTTAGTCTCTCCCCAGCATTTTTGGAAGTACTTTTGTCATTGTCACTTGAATCATCTGTTTAACTTCAGCCTTAGAGGAGGAACTTCCATTTTCTTAGTTGAAAATGTTGTAGTACCATATGTGAAGTCTTATACTTCTGCTATGCGTAAATAGTCATTATCTTCTTTCAGTAATTATATTCAAATATAAAAGTACTACACAGCTTTAATGATGTATAACCCATCTTATTTTAGCATACCATTGTAGGGATGTTTTATGGCACTCCTAATGGTATGTTGTAACAGATTACCATACTTAATTTACAATAATAAATTCATTTAATGAATATTAATGTGACCTCTTTAAATACTCTACAGTAGACCTTTGTTTTTAATATACTCGTTCAACAATTTAAATCTCAGGAACTATGACACCATTTTTTATCATCCAAAGATTGTAATGCTCCACACTGGATTATGTAGGGCTGGTGGCATCTATGTAATTTATTGTGAAAGTATCTCACAGAAACCACGGATTATAAATAAACTGCTTAAATAGTTTATAATTGAATAATTAAACCCAGCCCCACTAAACTGAATTATTTTCAACAAACTTGAGCAAGAAGCAGATCTTACTTAAATAGATATTTATTCTGGTTCAATAAATTGGTGTATTATTGATGCCTTCTATGTGTTTCTGTCATTATAGTAAAACAATTAATAAATACATATAATTTAGAACTAATACAAAATATAGCATTAGTAATAAATTTTTATAGTCACATATGCATGTCAATCATCTAAATTATGCAAGATATAAATATATGTGGAAAGTTTAAAATATCTTTGATTTTCATATACTTTGAATAACAGAGACACTGTAGGTGCACAATTTTTCATTTCTTACTATTTTATATTGTCATGACAGGAGAATGATGAGGTTTGCTACTGTTTTTAAATCATAAAGAATAAATAAAAGGCTTTCTGTAATATTTGGGGAAGCTTTCAATTCTGCCTTAAAAAGTTTATTCTCTAAAGCTATTTAGTAGGAAGACAAGTTTTCTGTTTCATTTACTATACCCTGAACTCTCTTTATGGCCCCACCAGACCAAAAAATACAGCAGATCTAAGAGAACAGAAAAGTCACAGACTCAGAATCATTTTTTTCTTCACCAGCTTCTCTACTTTAATGCTCTGTCTGCCAACAAGCCCTGAATTTTCATGAAATTTTAGGTTTTAATTGAGTTTGGCCAGCTTATTATTTTCATGTATTTTGCCCTTCTGTCACACTGTACCGGGGATGGGTTCAGTTTTCATGTGAGAACTGCCAGGCAGGTAAGCAGAACAACTCAGCCTTTGTGTAAACTTATGTTCTTAGGAAACCAAATTAAAAAGCTTTTTGAAGCTAAGTAAGGGAACACTCTGTTCAGGTTTCCCAGACAACAAAACTACAGTTTAAACTCATACAACTTAAATAACTCATATAAACTCAAATAACTTGCTTAATTATGATTGTACCATTTTCTCTCAAATACTAGAGCAGCTTATCAACAGAGAAACAAACAAAAAAGGCATAACTGTCCTCATGTTGTGAGGTGTGACCTTAGTGAAGGTTAACTATTTCTCCGAAATCTTATTCTAGACTTCTTTGGCCTTCCCTTTAACTTGGAAAGTAATGGCTTTATTCTGTAGACATGCCTTCATGGAAATAAATTCTACTTCTGAGTTTGCAAAATGATGAAATACCGAGCAGAAAATGTAAAAATGCGAATTTAATTTTTATCCATTAATTTGGTTTTGGATTGCGCATTCTCCCTGCCTATTTTCCCCATTATTAATATTTGACATCTAGAATCTGAAAATAAGACCTCTATATATACAGACCTGGTCTGAACTGATCTGTACAAAAAAGACACACTCATCCCAGGATGTGTTTTCCCTGATCATCAAGATTAAGGATCTGTCTTAAACATGTCAGGGACAAGTTACAAGATATTTTTCCATGAAACCCAGATATGTGATATTAAAAAAGTGGGCTTCAGTCTTGCATTATGGAGTTGGGGAAGGTTCAAAGCAAACAATTGGTCTTACCATATGTGGAAACCCTTTTAGGCCTTCAGACGAGATGTAGCCATAAAGTGGTCTAAGGTACCTTCCCAAAAGCAAATCTTAGGGACTGCATGAAATACTCAAATAAATATACACCCAAATTTAAGCATAAGCCAATTTTTTAAGGCTCACTGCGTTCTAATAAACGAAACAGGTGACTAATTGTTGCTTATTTATATTTATGTTGCTTATTTATATTTTCTACATCTTATTTATTTATTTAGTCACTCATAAATCAAAGAATGAATATGGCTTGTTTTGTTTTAGAACTCCAGCAACAAACATTTTTTTTTAAAAAACACTTGATTATTTTCATATTTATCATTTATCTGTAGATGAGAGAAGTGTCTATCTTAAGCCATTATTTTGTTTTTCTTTTCTGTCTCTTCCATTCTCAGCCACTATGTTCAGAATAAACAGTGTCATTCAAAAATCACAACCAGTAAGCAAGAAGTAAAATTATGAGGAACATGATTTATATACCATGGTTCAGACTCCTTATCATGATCTGATGAATTATACACATTTATGATAGTGATGTAAGGAAATATATGTCAAAAAATCTTTGCTGATAAAAGGCCTTTGAACGGTTCTAGCTGACTAATAAGTAAGAAATCAGATAGGTTTAGAAAATGTTTGCTTTTTTTTTTTATTCTTAATATAGTAGTATTTTTTGTGTGTGGTTTTGTTTTTATTGTGTTTCTTTTTTTTACTTTTTCCTTTCTTCAGAGTTCTGTCAGGAGATTTTGAGAAATAAGTTTTTCTGTTGGCTGTCTAAGCAACAAAAATATATGAGAAGACCCTTTGTTATTAGTGTTTTGTACGTAACAAAAATGTATGTATCTATCAGATTTCTTTACAACTCAACCTTGTAGGAGTCTTCTGAAAATAAAAGAACCAGTCCTGCATTTGTGGTGCATACAGAGCATAATATGATAACTCAGCAAAATATTTCACACTGTTCTAGTCTATCCAAGCATAATCAGTGTAATCATCATAAGAAATCATTAATAACCATTACCTACCTTAACTCATTAAAGTTGTACGAAACCTGAACATATAACATGATCTGTGTATTCCATCTTTGACTTTATTTTCCTTAAATAGCTTGCTTTCACAGGATGAAATTAGAATTGGGGATGTTAATGCAACAGAATAAAGAAGGCAAATAAGTGCTTAGAACTCTTTAGCCAGGATGTTTGCAAATACTTGCAGCTTGGGCTTCTGAAATAATTTAAAGAACTTCATATTTGTGGGTTTTTTAATAATTTGTATACTTTTTTCCTGAAGAAGGCAAAACCATTTTGTATTACATTTAAGTAAGAATATGAAAATAATAAGTTTGTCTCCAAATGTTTTCACCAAGCTTTCAAAGAAAATTTAAACTAGATTTTTTAATGCATACAATAAAAGATTCTGTTCCTGGAATGTCTGTGAGACATGAAAACACTTCAGGTGTCATTCCATCCATTCCATCATCAAGACATTCATTTTCTTATATTTCCCATGGATGTGTAAATGTGTAGTATAAAATACAAAGAAAGATGAAGCGAAATCAAATTTCCTGATAAAGGTACTTTGATAGATTCAGAAATAAGTTGAATTTCTTTTAGCTTAGAAAGAATTGTCCAGATTTGACTATAACAGGACTATGTTATGCTTCAGTGTCCCTGAGATTAAGTTTTTCTTTTCTGAAAATATTATCTTAAAACAAACATGGTCAATAATTTTCTATACAAAAATCATTAAAGGACCAAAGACATCCTGTGTTCACAAGCATTAGCAACAAATGTCAAACCTAAAACAGGAAAGTGATTTCAGAAATGTAGCTCTCCAAAACACGATTTAGTTCAATTTTATTGAACAGACTTTCTATCAACCTACCGTGATGTTATTTCCTGCATATATCAGCAGACTGACAAAGGTGATATGTGACAAAGTTAGAACAAATTTTCTCTAGTAAAAGGCCTGTGAAGGTAATTTTTATAACATTTCATGTGCTGATTTTCTTGTTTTTATTTTAGGGTCTTTCAATTTCAGAAAGGGGAGCTGCAAGTCTTTAAATTCACTAATTGACATATTTTTGACAGATGAGTAGTAATAAGGTATAATGTAATATTATTTGTAATGACTTAGTATGCTGGTTTTGGCTGAGACAGAGTTAATTTTCTTCACAGTAGCTGTAGTGGGACTGTGTTTTGGATTTGTGATGGAAACAGTGAGGATAATACAAGCATGTTTCAGCTGAGCAGCATGTGAACACAGTCAAGGCCTTTTCTGTTTTTCCCACTGCTATGCTACCTAGCAGGCTGGAGGTGCACAAGGAGTTTGGAGAGGGGACAGCAGGACATCTGATCCCAACTGGCCAGATGCCATCTCCTGCCATCATTATGCTCATCATATAAAACTGGGGGGAAGAAGAGGGAAGGGGATGACTTTCAGAGTGATAGCATTTGTCTTCTCAAGTCACTGTGATGGAGACCAGCTTGCTGGAGATGGCTGAACACCTGCCTGGCCATGGGAAGTGGTGAATAAAATTCTTACTTTGCTTTTCATGTGTGTGCAACTTTAACCCATTAAACTGTCTTTATATCAACCCATGAGTTTTCTCACTTTACCTCCACTACAGAGGGAGTGAGCAAGCAGCTGTATGGGGCTTAGTTTGCTGGCTGGGGTTAAATTATGACTCTTAGTAAAATTATTCTTCACTCAGATCCACTGTGTTTCAGATAGGAAGCAATAAAAAACATATATATAATACAATGATATGAACCCAATCTTACATCTATCTAAGTAATTGCCAAACTCCTGAAGTCTCTTGTTTAAAATCTGTCATGTCTTAACATTTAAAATGCCATGTCTATTTGTCACACTATCTACTTTCCAGGCTTTGGGTAGCCAAGTCTCTTTGCAATCTTATTTGTGTAAAATATAACATATATTTCTAATTTCAAGTATAGTGCCGGAATGGCTGCAACTCTTTTCCCCTATGGAACACTTGTAAATTCATGACCTTTTATATAAAATCAAATAAGCTATTTCTACAGCATGGGACAGATAGAAGGCTTTTCAAAAAGACCCCCAAATTAATAAACTTTGAGATGTGCATTTTTGAGTTGCCTACAAATATTTTAATGAGCAAAGACAAAGTTCAAGTCTTTGCCCACAAAGTGTTAGCAGAGCCCTGTAGAAAACTGGAGTTATGAGGTTATTCATAGCCTGACATGGGGTTACTCTATTCTTATTTAAGAAAAAACAAAGAGCCTCTGAAGAGTTTTTTTATTTTTTTCCATTAGGAAAAACTGATGTCTGTTACACATATGAATAATATAATGAATACTGCAGTTAAGATTTTAGATAATGTGAAGGGCATAGATATTCAGATAAAATTGATGCAGAGTTGTTTTTGTCAGATATACTTTGCAAGAAAAAGCACACTTTCCTTCACACTAGACTGCTTTATACTTTGCTAGACATCACTTCTAGCTGTGTCTGCTCCAGAAACGGAACTGTCTCCAGCAAGTCACAGATAATATAATGCCAATCTAGACACAGATACTATTTTTAAACTCTAAGTCTTCATACAGGAGTCATAAATAAGGAAAATTAATAAGTTAAATATTTGAAACTGCATAAAATTTGGCTTTGTTCTTTTAAAAAAAAAAGAAAAACAACAATTTTTTTCTCTAAGAGGAGAAACAAATGGAAAGAGCAAGTGGTTACATGAGATACTAAAAGATGTCATGCTGGAACTGACAAAGAAGGATGACCTGAATTTTCAACCCCAAACAACTTGTGCATTTAATTTTTAACAGTGAAATTCAGGACCAACTAAGTCATGCTGAGCAGAGTCACAAATTAATTGGTTTTAAGTTCTGTTCTGGGGAGGGTGACCTCTACCATTTCTGAATTTTCAGCTCTTTGCAGGCTCCAGACTGATCTCAATAAGACAGCTAGCAAGTAAAACATTTTAATTAAAAATAATAATTGTAACTAATCATAAGTGACCTGAAATAACAGCCAGTATCACTAAGATGTGACTCATACACTGCAATTATCTTACATTGAAATGGATTATTTAAGATATAGCTATTGGTCTTACTAAGTAATTTTTAAAAATCAACAATTAAAATGTCTGTATTACATCTCTCTGATTGCAACGGGCAAATATTTCTCCTTTTGCACTTTGAAGTCACATTATTGTTTACTCTGATTACTCCAATTTTTTAATCTTCCTCTAGCACACATAAAACCCTCACCAACTCAGCACAGCTGCTTTCTGATTGTATTCTCAGTGGTGTTTTATCTCACAACTCTTTTTCACACTGTCCTACTTCATATGTTTAGAATTTCTCATTCTGAAGTTTTTAAAACCATAAAGTTAATGGATTCAAGGACAGCAGGACCAGGGCAGTGATCATCACCCTGTACTCAGCACTGGTGAGGCCTCACCTTGAGTGCTGCGTTCAGTTTTGGGCCCTTCACTGCTAGAAAGACACTGAGGTGCTGGAATGAGTCCACAGAAGGGCAACAGAGCTGGGGAAGTGTCTGGAGAACAAGTGCTGTGAGGAACTGGGTTGTTCAGTCTGGAGAAAGGGAGGCTCAGGCAGTACCTTGCAACTCTCTACAACTGCCTGAAAGGAAGTTGTAGCCAGTGGGAGTCATTCTCTTCCCCACCTCAACCAGCAGTAGGGCAAGAGGGAATGGCCTCAAGCTCAGGCTGGACATCAGGAAGAATTTCTTCACTGGAAGGGTGGCTAAGCATTGGAACAGGCTGCCCAGGGAGGTTGTGGAGTCACCATCCCTGGAAGTGCTCTAGAAATGACTGGACATGGCATACAGTGCTATGGGTCAGTTGGTATGGTGGTATTCAGTCAAAGGTTGGAAAACATGATCTGAGACATCTTTTCCAGCCTTCATAATTCTATGATTCTTTGAGGATTCTGTGAATAATTATTGTAAAGAACAGAAAAGACTATTTTAAAAACTCCCTCAGTGCTTCCCATGTTCATCCAGCATCAGCAACTGTCAAGTACTGAAAGGTTCCTCAGTGAAATCTCAAAATACCCTCTTTAAAATATTCACATCTATAGGCATTCTAGAGAAGGCTGAAGAACAATTATTTATATTCCCTATGTAATTTAACAGAGAATAAGCAGTTTCTTTTCCTGAAATATATCTGAAAATTATGTTAAATTTGCTACTAAAATTAATAAAAATAAGAAAAAGCTTCCAGAAATTGTACAAGTTTTTTTAATGTGTAATACTTTCTATTAACTTGTACTGTTTTATTTTCCAGTAATTCTGGAGGTTTGGGGTTTTTTTCATTTTGTTTTGTTTTTTGTTGGGTTTTTGTTTGTTTTTGTTGGGGTTTTTTGTTTCTTTGGTTGGTTGGGATTTTTGTTGATTTTGGTTTTGGGTTTTTTTTGGGGGGGGGGGGTTGGTGGGATTTTTTGTTTTGGTTTGGTTTTTTTGTGCAGTGGGAAAGTTTTGTGATGGTTTTTGGTTTTTTTCTTGTCAGTATGCCATCTAAGATACAAGGGGAAAAAAATATACTGGGAAAATTTATGATGCAGGAAGCCATTTGTAGTTTTCTTCTCCATTGTTCACATGCCTATATTTTGCTTTCAACCCTTTGAGGTATTTCAGCAGTTCCCATAATGTTTAGGCATGATCAATGAAATCATAAAAACTGCTACAACCATCCAATATTAGTGATTAGTAACTCAAAAGACCTACGATAAACAAAACTGTACCCAAACTACTTTGAGGACTTTGAGTCTCCAACAGAAATAAAGCAAATGTATCCTGAAGAATCTGCTTATTTTTTCCCACTCCTAATGATTACACATTTATCACTCAAGTGATAAAACCCAATGCTTTGCATGTTGAGCTGACAGAAAAATGCAGGCAATTCATCTCATTAGAAACAGTAGCCAAGAGAAATAGGTTTTGGACTTTATTACTCTCCATATTCTGCAGCTGTGTCTACTTCTACAGTACTAGGCTACCTCTGGGGAGGAATTTGGCTTTGAATACTTGAAATGGGAAAGGAAAAAGCTGTCTGCATGTGTCTTCAGGGCTGTGTTGCACAAAAACACAAGGACAAGTAACAGACTATAACTTAATTTAAAAATCCATGAGATTAACAAATTATAGAAGATGATTCTACTTTTGTGAAGTCCTCTGTGAGACCCAGATCTTATATTGTCTTTCTACCTCCTTCTATCCTTTGACTGAATGCTCAGGTTATTGTGGTTACAAAGAGCATTCCACATCCAATTTGAAAAGCAGGCATCGTCCAAAATTTCTTAAACACACTAATGATAAATTTAATAGCGTCTGAACCTAGACATGAAGTTCAAGAATTCCAGAATAAAATTTTGTAGGATATGATAAAAAATATCTTAAACCAGCTAAAAGCCTGTATGAGAAGTTTGCTCAGGATGAGCAGTGTAGTTCCAAGGTGAGAAATGGATATTCTAATTTCCAGTGTTTTGTTCTCAAACCACTGCTTTGAGAAAACAAGTGATAATATATCTGAGAGCCCAGATTCAAAATCAGGAACGCAATGTTGGAATATCTTTGAGGGTTTGCAGTACCAAAATTTAAAACTGTGATATTACATTGAGATTTAGTTATTCAGGTCTACTTAGCTGAGGAGAGCTACAACTGAGTGAGAACACATATAGTTTATCTGCAAGAATCCTAGCACCTGAAGATCAGAAGAAAGTCTATTTTCTTAAGTATCTTCTACACCAATTACCTAATGGCAATAAAAAGTTCTCCAGAGATATTAAGAATTAGACTAGGGAAGGAACAAAGCATTTTCTTCTAACATATATTCCTCTTCCACAAATCATAGCCTGAAACCACTTAGCTCAAAAATCACTTAGCATAAAACAGCTCTCAGGAGACTAGCCTGATAAAATATTTGATCTAAACTCCTCCCCTTCATTAAGGTCTCTAGCCTCTATATTGTAGATTCATGCACACCTGACTTTAATATCCCATAATTCAGAAAATATACACAGGAGACAGAGTACTGATGTGATAGAGAGCTTCACATCTCTATGCACCTTGATCTGCTGAACTAAAGCTGATGGCCAGTCAACTGCAAACATTCGGCTGCACTTCCCTGTGAAATACAGAAGCAATGAATATTAGGTCCATCAACAGACCATACTTTGTCAGCTGTCATTTGGCCCATTTTTCACTGCAGACTCTAGACGTTATTCACCCTGGAGGCTTTAAGGATCTGCCGGATGTTTTCCTTTGTATCCCAGTACAGTGGAGTTTTCAGAAAGGATTATTTTAACTTGATAATCTGAATAGTGATCTAATAGGGGGGCAGCTGTGGCATCTGAGTCCCAGGGGCTATTTATTGTCAATTAGTATGAATCTTAAACATATTCCCTTCATACTTTACTTGGCCTGTTCTTAAATAAAGGACAACACTCTCCAGGGGGCGTGAAAATGAGTGTATAGCAAGGACCAGTGAAATGAACCTAAACAGAAAAACCATGAGGAAACTTCAGAATTAATTAGTGAAAGACTAAGGATAATGAGTCTTTGTGATGGGGAGACAACTGATAACAAAAACAAAATTTGATCATATAAGGTGCCCAAAGGGACATTGCAGTAAAAATGCAAGCTGTCAAGTTTAAATCATGCATTACCATTGTAATCACAACTGTATTTCTCTATAAGCCACTCTGGGACTTCAGTGGGGTTTTTTTCTTCTTTGTTTGTGGGGTTTTTTTAAGAAAAAATTATGCTTCCAGAAAGTATACTGTTAAAAACCCTGTGTGGGAAGATCAGCTGTGAGATGGGAAACTCCATATGCCATACTGTGGAATTAAAGTCTGTTAGTGTCACCCAGGAGATAAGGACGTGAGAGGACTAGGCAGCACCATGCCAGGGCCAATGCTTCAGCCTGGACACCACAGAGTGGTATCTGAGACCATAATTTGCTTTCCATGCTTAGAATACAAAATATTTTCTGTGTCTCTACAGGAGCTGATGAGAAAAATTACATCTTTGATATGGTAAAGTATCAAATATGCACGATTGATACATATATATCAAATATATATATGTATTGGTATGGCTTTCAGAATAGCAACAACCAAAATAAAAAATAAAATGTAGAAGGCTCATTATACTCAGGTCATTTGAAGTGACATGATAGTGAAGTGTCATATGAAGCCCAGTAAAAATTACAAGTCAACATATCGCTATAGACCTCCTTTACAGAATGGACAGACAAAATTGCAGTGAGTTCAGTAGCAGCCATCAGTGTTGGCCCAAACAAATTTCTCAAGACTTTATCCAAAACCTCCAAGAATGGAGAGTGCCTGTTGGGGCAGGTTGTTACAATTACTGTTTTCCTGAGGAAAAAGCTCATCTGGTATCCAATTGAAAAGCTCTTTTTTCACGTTAGGCCCCTTTCACCATGCACCACTATGAAAAGCCTGGTTATGTCTCCTTGATCATCTCCCTGTAGGATCTGGAGTAGCTGTGAAATGTCCTCAAAGCCACCTTCAACTCTGCCTCAAAGACACCTGTTCTGCATGGAGCAGCCATTCCAGATTCAAATCACCCTGATGGCTGCTACTGAACTCACTGAAATTTGCCTGTCCTTTCTGTACTGGAGGTCCATAGCTAGACACAGATATTGTCTAATTAATGCTTGCTAAAAGGACATAATATTTTTTCTTAGTTTTCCCAGCTTCTCCTGGAGTAGCCCTGGATGCTCTTGTCTCTCTCTGGTTTAGGTTCAGCTTGCTTTTCATCAGGACACCCAGCTCCTTTCTCCAGAGGTTTTCCTCAGGCAGGAAGTGCCCAGTGCATATCACTGCAGAGGACTATTCCTTTGAAGGAGCAGTACTTTCTTTGCATTTGTCCTTGTTGAATTTGATAACGTTTGTGTTTGTCCATTTCTCCCCTTTTGTGTAGGTCCCCCTGTGAGACAGCTCAGCTCTCAAGCACATTGACTGGTGCCCTGAGTGTCACATCATCTGCAAACTTGATGTGAGTGTTGTCTGTTGCTGCTGGTCATGATGTCAAGCAGGAGAAGTCACGGGAGAGACCTGTGCAGTACTGCACTTGTCACTGGCCTCCAGCCAGAGTACCATCCATTAATCATGGCCCTCTGTGCCCAGTCTTCCAAACAACTCTTTTACAGATTCATTATCCATTCATCCATACTGCAATATCTTGGCTTGGGTTCAAGAATATTATGGAAAACAGTGTCAAAAACCTTGCTAAAGATGAGACAAATGACACCTACTACTCTCCCCTTGTCCACAAATCCATTTATTTTATTATAAAAGGTTGGGCAGGCATGATTTATCCCTGGAAAATCCTTATTGACTACTTCCAATAACCTTTGTCTCCTTGAAATGTTTCAGAAGCATGTTCCAAGATTTAAAGGGTTTTCAAAAATGTTACTTCACATTCTTCCAGGGATGGAAGTAAGGCTTGTGTAGTTGCCTAGATAATCTTTTTGGTCTTTCTCACTTTTTTATGTTGATGTGGCTTGCAGAAGGGTGATTTGTCTTATGCCATTTTTCTGAGTATTTTTGTTTTTCTCTGCTGTTTTACTTTTAAACTAAATTGATCCTTCAAGAATAAAGAAAATCCAGTAAAAGATCCAGGTGCTGTTTAGATGTTACTACAGACTAATTCCTTGTTTATTACTTCTTCCATTCAGAAGAAAGTGACTACCAGGTGACAAATCTGTAGACATGATTTTTCTTTTCACTGACAGAACTCCTTCTTCTAAATTAAATGGCAAACTGCAACTGGTAATAGTAAATTTGATATATTTTCAAATTATCTTTGGGCAAACAAACACCTGCTAAAAACTTTTTTGATTCTTTAGAGTATGAACAATCTACTTATTTAAAAATTCTGGTTGAATATATCATGAACACTAATAAAAAATGGAACAATGAAAGTCTTAAAGGTTTGAATTTTCATTCAATGAAAAGAATGATCTTACTGAAAACAATCTCCCTTAATTTCCTATAAACCTAGAATGATATATTCACAGGAATTGTCACTTTACTGAATGTTCTGAAAACTTTTTTGTTGGACCACCAAGAAAGTATGGAGAGTATACTCCCAAGGAGTATACTTTTCAATTGACACAAAATGTAAGGAGTCAACTCCTTAAAATTTCATAAAGCTATTCTTTTTTTTTCTCAGATGAACACAATTATGAGAAATCTGTCAAAGAACTAAATGCAGGGATTGGAATAACAAAATTTGAATCTACTAATCCTAAAGCCTGATCTTCTTTCATGTAGTTTTTATTTTTCCCAGACATATATATCTCTTTTCTTGCATTTCAGGTTATATTTGCTATTGTCTTTTTCATCATAGCCATGTGGTTTCCCTCCTCTCAGGCTTAGATTTAATTATTCTCTTTCTTCCTTCTGTTTCAGTCTCCCATATCTCAGACATGTTTTTATTCTTGTTTTTATTTCTGGTCTCCTTTCTTTCACCTTTAATTTTCTTCTGTGCCTGATCTAGTTAATTTTGTCAGTGGTACCCCAAGCTCTATCCTCTCCTTTGGCTATGTTTCCTTTTCCCCTTTTATGTTCATGAATATAACTCAAATATCCAGGAAATGCCATACACTAATATCATATGCACATTAAGGAAGGATTTTCTGGGAAATGTGAAGGAAGTTGCTTCTTTATTCACAAAAGTTTGGATAAACAGAAGGCTGCTTTTAATGAGGAAATACCAGAGTGATTCCCTTTGAGTCCAATAGTTCAATTAAAAACATTTCTAATATATGGTGGCAGATATGAAGTTTTTTAAAGCTTTACAAACAATGCTGACTAATTTTTCTCAATACAATGGTTAAAACTGGAACATCTCCTGTATGTGTTAGGTAAGACTGAAATTTAATTTCAGGTTTAGCTAAAATTAGATAAATCTTATTCTTTTAAAAACTATATTTCATTAAGTAAGTCATCAGGATATTTTATATATGCATAGTATATAGACTTGGAATAAATTATGCCAAGTTCAGTTATAAGAACAATCAGCAGATTAACTTGGATAAGTAGTAATGGTAAAATCTTTGTCAGTCACTCTCCAAATACAATTTCAAGCCTCATCCTGTTTGTATCCCTTCATTCAGCAGAAGAGATGTAACTGGTACTATTGCACACAATTACATTACTTGTCCTGCCAAACCATCTAAAACAAGAGTGAAGATTACAGACCTCACCACAAAAATAGCTGGGTTTTTCTTTGTTGATATTAATTTCTCCACTTGCCCTAGTTAAGCTTCTACAATTAGTGATTTCCCAGCCCTGTAATTTATCAAGGTCTCTCTGGAAGGCCTTTTGGTCTTCAAAGAAGTGAACAGCTTGTCCCAGTTTTTATCATCAGCAAATTTGTTTAGTGTCTTTTCAGGTCCTACTTTAAAGTTCTTTCTGAAGTTGTTGAAGAGCACAGGGCCTAAGACAGAGCTCTATGGAACCCCACTAGTGACACACTGTCAGCATATATATAGTGTCCCTATATTTCTCCAAGGATGCACAGGAAGTTTTTACTGGGACATGCTGGTCTTAAGTGTGATGAAAGACAAATGTACAATGCTTAACTTTTTATTCATGTACAAAAAATATTTCAAATTACTATATTCTCACGCTCACCTAACTTTACCTCAGCATTGAACTGGGCACACTTCCCAAAATAAACTATGAAATAGAGTCAGCTTTTTCATCCATACATCTTTTCTTTCCTACTAAACCCTTTTCTTCTCTAATTAAAACACCTTTTAGCCGACTAGAGAGCACAGCCTGTCAAGTGACACACTTAGAAAGAAGGGTTTAGTACATATACCCTTGGGCTCCTTTCCTCAAAAAGGTCATCTAACATTTATTTTTTATAAACTTTACTTGGAAAAAGTTCCAGAATGTACTTTCCAGAATAAAGTACAGTACATTCTTTTTTTAAAATATTGATTTTATTCTTCTGTGCAAAGAGGCCAACTTGTCATTTGAGATGAGTTCAGGAGACTTCGATTGAACCTTGGGGCCAACAGGCCTTCAATCTAGTTTTGCATTTTGAAATACAGCAATGCAATGTCAAAAATGAAGCACAGAAAATTCTCCCTGCTAGAAAGAAGAAAGAAAGAAAGAAAGAAAGAAAGAAAGAAAGAAAGAAAGAAAGAAAGAAAGAAAGAAAGAAAGAAAGAAAGAAAGAAAGAAAGAAAGGAAAGAAAAGAAAAAAAGAGAAAGAAAGAAAGAAAGAAAGAAAGAAAGAAAGAAAGAAAGAAAGAAAGAAAGAAAGAAAGAAAGAAAGAAAGAAAGAAAGAAAGAAAGAAAGAAAGAAAGAAAGAAAGAAGAAAGAAAGAATATTCATGCTGTTGCTCAAACTTAGGGACCATAATTTAAAGGCAACCAATTGATATCAAAACTCATAGATGAGTAGTCAGATGAAACAGTGTCTATTGTGCAGCTTATAGTGGTTGTAATCTCTCACAAGCCATGTTTTGAAAGCTATTTAAACTAAGCTTTCAGTAGTGGTAATGTACTGAGACACTGCACATTCAGAAATCAGTGTCAGATTCACAAGATCCCATAAAATCAGGCTGTAACCAGAAAGGAGAACAGTAGAAGTCAAGCTCATGTATCAAATTAAGCTTCATGTTTTTCAAAATGATTTTATTGTCCATGGTATTGAATGTATTTTGTAAATTCCAAAATGAAAGAGAAGAAGCCATTCTAAGCTGTGTATATTACACTCCTACATTATAAGTCAAAACACTATTACTCTTCAACATTTCTTGTTGAAACTATTCTGGGCACACCCAAAAAGTAACAGACATGTTCCTGAGGAAAAAAAAATCAGATTGTGGATGATTCATTAACTAGAAAAGAAGCTTCAGTTGGTGATAAAGGTGAGTTTCAGTAACAGTCTGGCTAGCTTTACTGAATATACTTTACATTTGGAAGTATTGTTCAGACCTGACTGATGGTGGATAAAATGCCAGTACTTTGAATTAATATCTTTAAGTAAGGAGATAGCAGAGTATATTCTTCAAGGTATTATAATTTAATTAATTTTTCATATAGTTTTATCTTTCTATTAATTTAATACATTAGATACATTGATTTTTAAAAAATACAAGCCTGGTAAATAAGAAATGCAAAATGAATCTCACAAAGAATTACAGAACTGTGCTTTGCATAAGTTAATATAACCATTTTCTTTTCACTATTTGATATATCTCTTATTTTAAAAATTCTACTGTATCTAAGGGTGAACTTAATGGAAGTGTTCCTCTTCTTACCAAATAGGAAAAATGCACCATATAATGCACAAATAATTCTTGGCTACCTTCCTGCAAGTAAAATTCTCTATATCCTGATTCTTTTGCTTGTCATACAGGAGAACTTCACTGTTCACATTGTCTATGAATAAAATCCCAAAACTTAAACACTGCAACTCATAACAACTTCTCAGAATCCCACTGAGAACCCACACAGAGAACTCCAACAAGAAAAAGCAATCAGACCTATTAATTTTTGCAATGTTTTTATAACCCCAGCTTACATATACCCTGAATGTTTCTTCCATCATTAATTTTCCCAGCATTATTTTTCTCCTCAGCTAATAAATTGGTATTTTAAATCAATGCTAACTTTATTCCACTAATAAGCTAATAATTCAAAATGTACCTACTCACATTATAACCAAAATAGAAATTCTGCTTTTCAGAAGTGCACTATTAAGCTGCTTTGAAAAATAGAAGGAATATTTATCACTTTAGAATCAATTTCTCTTAAAGATATGGTGGATTAAAAGTTGATTACAGGTCCATTCTTTCCCACTGTAGGTAGTGGAAAGATTTTATGGGTGTTAGAAAGAAAATGGAACTGTCAAAATGGAATATAGATAAATTTATAATGAATTAGGGCAAAGATTTTCAATAAAGAAAAATGAAAATTCGACATTTTTGGGCTTCACTGCACTGAAAATCAGCAGACCTATTCAAATGTTCTTGGTTTTCTCTCTTGGCTTGAGAGTCATGCTGCCACAATATTTAGGAACTTTGAAATAAAATTTGCTCATTTAATTTGAAATTCAGGAATTTACCTTTAATACTCAGGTGAGCTCTTTGTTATCCTACAATCAAAGACTCTCTAATATTTACCTTTTTCTAGTAAATAATCATTTAAAAAGCAACAAAAAACCACCAACCCCCCCCCCCCCGCAAAAAAAAACACCAAAAAAAAAAAAAAAACCCAAACAAAAAAACAAACCACAAAACCAAAAACCAATTTCTATCTCTTCTTAAAAAAGACATAAGAAGTATCTGTGGTTCGTGACTTTAACAGCTGCATAATGGTCAAGTGTCTCAAACACATGCTTGCAGAGAGGTAGGGAGTTTCATGTGTGGTGGCCTATTCTTAATACTTCAGCAACAACTAAACTATCACTATGTGTCAAAAGGCTTTCATCAGTTAATCACTTTGCTCCTTCTGAAGATATTTAGGTGGAAATGTTAGGAAAATTGTTACTTTTTTCCTGACCCTCAGCCACAGGAGTCTTAGATACACCTTGCTTTAGGTTAGAACACAGGCTGGTTTCAGTTTGCTACGAATCAAAAAGTAACACTTAATAGGATAAGGAGAGGGTAGAATCATGTGTACACATTGCTAATTTGGTGTATGAGAAAGCCACCAAATAATAACATCTTCTCCCTTTCTTTCCCTAACCCTTCCACATATGGTGCAGCGCCACTCAGCAATTTATGTCACAGTTTTCACCCTACACCAAATCTGAGATTTCTTGGCATGCTTACTTTTCAGGTGTGTAACCTGAAAACAGGTTAACATCAGCAGGAAGGATGAAATCAAAAGTCTAAAAAGCTGATTCAAAAGTATTTTTAAAAAATCAAGTTTAAAAGGATTTCCAGATTTTAAAAAATAGCAATCTTATCAAAATTTTCTTCACTGTTGATAAAATCGTGGTTTTAGACTAGATATAAACCTGCTTTGTCATATGTCAAAATCCTATTCTGTCTTTTCATCAGTTATGCAGAGCTCAAATATACCCATTAAATAAACTAGAAAAGGCCATTGTGTTAATCAGTTAATTAATTGGTGCATTTGTAGAAGTATAAAATAAATCATTAAGGTTGGAAAAGACCTCCAAGATCATCAAGTCCAACCTCTGATGTAATACCACTTTGCCCATTAAACCTCATCAAAAAGTGACCTGTCCAGTTATTTTTTGGACACTTCCAGGGATGGTGACTCTACCACATCTCTTGTATTACCAGGACTCACAAATATAACACAGAAAAAATAATATAACTTTTTGATCTTGAATTGTAGTTCACAATTTGTTTAATGTGACTCATCTAATAAAATATTCTCAGTATATAGGGTTTGGCACTGGCTCATTGAAACATTCCAAATTTGCAGAATTATTATGTAATTTGAAGAAGTTCCACCAGGGTTGTATTGTCTGCACTTTAAAAATACATTTTGAGTTAAGTGAGGTCAAAATTATGTAACAAAAAATTTCTCTTCAGTAAGATAAATAATAAGATGAATTAGACAAATCTGCAAGACTGAAAGTTAGCAAGAATTCATTTGGCGATCTATGCATAAAATCATAATGCTTTAGCCACTTGCTGAATGCTGAAAATTCAAATAAAATACAGCCCACACAGAGATATGCAGATATCTTTCATTTGTGATGTCATTAAAATAATACTTTTGCTTTTCCACTATGTCACACATATAGCTATTGTCTACAGAAAAGGAGAAAATAATGTCAGAGGACAGTCTACAGCAGATTTCAGTATTTTAGAGGCTGAAAATAGTATATTACTGCAACTGAGAAAAAATCCATTTTTTGAGCTCATAGTTTCCTCTTGGCAAAAATGGAATTGTATATGGGACGGCTGAAATCTTCTGGATCATCAAATTGGCTTCCCTTCTTGATCTCATAAAATGTAGGTCTGGTATTTCATGGGATGTTCTGTATCACCTTTCTGTTCTGCTCTCTTTTCTACTTACAGTGCAACCAAATGTCAAAATGACTGGAGATAATTTTTATATGAGTGAAGAAAGCATAGAAAATGTTTGGCTCATATCGCGGTCTTATTCCAGAGCCACTTCTTCCAGAATGACACAGGAATAATATTTCATATAAGAATAAAAATGTAGGTAAATTCTGGATGTATCTGGAAAGGAATAACCAAGTTATGTAAATGTGTGCATTGCATGGATCTTCAAATGCAAAGATTTTCCTTAAAGATGTTGATAATCATTTTGCAAAATACATGAAGTAGATTTTTTCCATAATTACTCTTATGATATTTCTGATAATTTTTTTCTTAATAAACCTAGATCTACTCTCTTTAACAGCCTTATCATATGTATAAATATAGCCGTATTTCTTGTGGCCTGTAACCTCTAGGTCTTTGATTGGTTTTCTGTCTCTTTTCCCACCTTCATTACTTTCTGGAGTGCTGGTTCAGTTTTCACAGATATTGCAAAAACAGGTCTTGTGGATGCAGCTAGTTTTGAAATAAATGAGTAAAGGTCAGCTACAAATGCAGAAGAAAGGAGGGAAATTCAAAATAGTATTATACCACTGTGCCTAAATCAGGCTGCATTAATTATATCTGGTGGGGGAAAATAACACTTAAAAATTATATGCTGTGCATGATCTATAGCAAGCATATATTGCTGAGTTTATGCATCTATTGGATTTTTCTAGCTCACTGAAAATAAATATAAATTATCTTGTTTTCACAACATTAATGAAGATTTGATATCTTTGGTGATGTAGGAGCTAGCTTCTTATCTTTCCCCTTTGCCTCATAAATCTTGTTGAGAAAGGTGTAGTTACTTCAATATATTGTTGATTTTTATACCATATTTTGGGGTCAGGATAATGAGTTACAAAAATTATATTGATCTCATACCAGGTGGGTAAATCTTCCATGACCTTGTATTTTCTTTTCTTCCTCTGATCCCGTCCCCTTTAGTTTCCTTTATTAATTTTTCTAACATATCTCAGAGTAAGCTGCTTTCTGTATACAAATGATTCAGGAAGGCTGAAGATAAAAAAAGCATGCTACTTATATGCTGCATTGCAATAAGCTTCTCTTCACAGGTCCTCTAAGTACAAGTAAGTTCAATTATGCAGTTGTTCAACTATATTCTTATCCCTGTACTGATGTTCCCTCACTGCTAGTCTTCCTTCTGTCTTGAGTGAACTCTGAGAAATAGTAGAATAAAAAGACCATTTTAGTACGAGCTTGCACAATAATCTTACTTTGATCTTCCATAGGAATTCTCCAACCTTAAATATTGATGTTAGAATGCTGCTTTTACTCAAGGTATTACTGAAGAAAAGAATGTGTGTTATTGCCCACATTTATAAAGCAAATGCAGACATTTTACTTCATGTCACAGTAAGTGTTTAATGACTTCACAATGATAGGAAGGTTGATCTTAATAATCCAAAAGTAGAAACAAAGACCAAAGTATCTCCTGCAAATAGATAACAAACACATTAATTTCCCAGACATTATCTTGAAAGCTGGAATTCTATGTTCATGCTACAGTTTTTTCCTTTCTCAGTAATACCACAGAATCGGTATTTTCTGTATTTTTCAGTTATGTGATAGGCAATGACATTCACCTCTGCTTTATTGTTCTGAGCTTTATATATATTCTGAATGAAATAGAAATTTTGGTAAAGATAACGTGTGAGGCAATCTCAGGTTTATAATAGTGTGGTCATAGACAATGAAGACTATTTTCCAGACTTCTGTGATGAAACATAAGCAAATTCCTCACCAGCTGTATTTTGTTTCCTTCTCTTAACTCTATAACATGCTTAGGAGTTCTGGCACTTTTTAAGATTCTCTCTTATTTCAATAGTACTTGTCAACTGACTGCTACAGGTAAGAGGTAGAAAAATCAAAAGTAATTGAGTGTGGTATTTTGGAGACATTTTTGTTACCTTCCTGTTTGTTTCACTTTTTACTCTTCTGGACAAGACTTGAAAATAATGGACATTATCTGGAAATTCCTGTGTTTTTCTTCTGTGAAAATATATGTTTAAAGCTTGGGCACTGGCATGGGAGTAAAAGATTCTCCTAATAAAACAAACTGAAGAACTAGAAATATCCTTAGAGAAATCATTATTGGCAAAGTCACAATCACTTTTAATCAGCCTTACTGGAAAAAAAATTGCCTCATTTTAATATATCAATAATTAGAAATAATCAGCATTATTACCACTAAAGGTAGCTTTGTATCCACAAATGAGAAATCATATTCACTAAAAAAGACATCGTTATAACACAAGAATAGCCGGGCGTTTTTAAAATTATTGAAACTTAGCAAAAAGACTTTCAAGGTAATGTTACAGAACCTAGAAAAGAGGTAGACCTTGTTGCCAAATTGTCATATCTATTAAATAAAAATAGAAACACAATATCAGCCACTGAGAAAATAAAATTATTTAGAACAACCACATTAATTTCTCAAATCTAGTGGTTAGTTTCTCTCCACAATGTTCCCACAGCTTTTGTCAGGTAGATTCAGTCACTGACCAGAGCCAACAAAATGAAAAGAAAAAAAATCGAGATCTTTGATGCCAGTTTCAGAAATTACATCCTTTTTCTTTGTATTTTGATGATGTGAGTCAGTAATAAATGTTTTATCTTACATTTTTTACGGATTTAATAATTATACCAAGCTTAGAGTTCAGCTGAATAAGCCAAATATATTCTATCAACCTTCCTCTGCAATTTTCCTGTACTGCAAAGAGAAGTAATTTCCATTTCATTCCTTTAGAAAAAGAGTATCTCTCAAGGGTAGAATATTTTTGATTACTACATAAAAATACAAAAGGTTTGTTTTACATACTTTCCATATCCTGAGGTAAATTTAAACCTAGTAAAGTGGCTGAACCAGGAGAAAAAGCTTTATCAATATTCTGACAGTGATGCAATGAAAAAATATTGAATATTTCTTCTAGGTGTAAAATTTTCATCAACTTCCTTTTATCTCACCAAAATATTTAAACTGTTAATATTGTCACTCTGCCTGCAAATCAGTGTTGTAACAGACTCGTAACAAACACCATACAAGAACCTTATGAGCTGCAAACACAGACACACATAAAGCATTATAACTTGAATTCTCTTTCAGAATTTAATTTGTAGACAGTCGAATTTTCTGGTTTCTAGACCTGCCACTAGAAAAGGGAATATTTGTCAATCCATGTGATTGGAACTGTGATAGTGCACTGTGCTCATGACACAAGAATAGCAGGCTATCATACTGAGGCTCCACTCCATACTGCTGATTAGGAAAGTGAGATGAGACAGCTTTAGATGTTATGCTTGACAGCAGAAGAATTGTTCAAAGAAGTCAAATAAAAGGTGATCTCTTGACTGATTGGACTGTATCCAGAGATCAGTCCTTGAGACTTTATTCTGATATTTTTATTTAGATGGGTAGTCACTCTGAAAAAGTGGGTTTGTGGAAACTTAATAGTCTGCATCCCAATGTGATAGTCTTACGGGTAAAATGGTGATTTCATGATGTGTCTATGAAAGGCATAATTTTCAGAGTGAGCTCTAGTTAAATGAATATCAAATGGAATCTTGTTTGAAACAGCAGTCAGTAAATATGCAGAAAATATTTAGGTAGGAGAATAATTAAAATTTAAAAAAAAATATTACATTTCAAAAATTTGTTGTTGAATAAATACCACTTAGAAATAATTTCCATAGTGCTGAATGTATATAATATCTTCTTACCCAACATAAAGGAAGAAATCCCTGGCAGTACAATTAATACTATGCAAGCTGTTGATTTAAAAGTTCGGCAAGGGATACTGACCTACCTCTCCCTCTGCTGTAATAGCAATTTTGAAACTACCAAAGCAGTGTTCCTTTTAAAACTTGCTATTACTATGCTACTGTTGTATGTTGGGCTGGGAGGCATTTAAACAGAAAAACAGTGAGCTGGAAAACACTCACAAATTCTCAGTCCTGAGCCAGGCTTTGACTGATAGATCTAAATTAAAAGTGAACAAACCAACAAATAACATCACCACCACAATCCCCCCACATACACACAAACCCCCAAATGAACAACTTCCCTCAATAAATATTTAAATACTTCAGTCAAAATTATGTGGACAGTAGGCATTTCAGGATCAAGTGGCTGTCCTGAAAACCTTGATTCCTTCGACTGGATTTATGATATCTCCAGCTGCTTCAGCTGGAGGAGCTTTTAGATTCAGCTGGCCTCATGCAGACACAAAGCTTTAGAGGAAAAAAAAAAAAATATCATCATCTCATTATCTACTACTGGAAATAATTGTTTTTCAGAACCAGTACCGTGGTCTTGATGCATACCTTCCTTAACAGGTGAAATATTCTTTTATTATAGCCCCAGATCCCAGCACTTCTCTCATAGTATGGTTAACAAGGTTCCTTTGGTCTTGGAAGACTAAACTCCATACCATGAACTAACCATGCTAAGTACTGACCCACACAAGTATAATATAAGATACCCCCAGCCCCCCAACCCAAATCCTCATATATACATGGACTTAATAGGAATTTCATTTTGAATTTCATTCAACCCTGAACACTTACAGTGGTGTGACAGCCACAACTTCTCACTCTCATCATAAATTTCCTGCTTATGTTCAATTTAATCATCCCTCTTCCAGTTCAAAACCACTACCCCTTGTCTTGTCACTGCAGACCTTGGTAGCAAAATTTTCTCTCCACCTTTCTTTTAAGACTTTTTTGTATGTTGGAAGGCCTCAATAAGGTTTCCTCTCCAGGTTGGACACCCCCAGAAATCTCAGCCTCTCTTCACAGGAGATGTGTTCATTCCTTCCATTTTTGTGACCTTCCTCTGGACCTGCTCCAAGATGCTTATGTCTGGCTGGTACTGGTGAGTCCAGAGTATGGTGCAGTACTCTAGGTGGAGTGTCATGAGAGTGGGGTGGAATGGACAGGAAAAATCAACTCCCTTGATCTGCTGCTGGCCACAATAATTTTGATGCAGCCCAGACTGTGACTGCCTTTCTAAGATGAAAGTTCATATTTCCAGCTCATATCAAGGACTTTCTACTTGGCCTTGTTGTATTCATGAGTCTCATATTAACCCACTTCTACAGTCTGACAAGGTCCCTCTGGATGGCAACCCTTCCCTGAAGACTACTATGTTTCTATAACAGCAGACAGTCACTTTTATCTCTGTTTCTGGTGCAAAAGTCCAAAGGTGGAGGACATTCACAGTGCTTCCATAAGTACACATAAGTTTTTAGGTTTTTTTTAATTTGGATTATCTACTGCTTGATTGACAATGTGAAATCCATCTTCTATCCAAGAAAAAAATTATTTATTTCCTTCAAAAATAAAACAGGTTTCTCTTATGTGAGTAGACAGTCAAGTGTTTCAAAGACATAGAATTTCCCAGTACTCTGTGGGAAATCTGCATGACTGGACAATAAGCACCAGATCAGTCTGCTTTTTAATATGGCCTGGGATTAAAGGATTATTTTCAATTGAAATTGTCATTTATTAGTATAATATTTTTTCATGGTAAGTCGGTTCAGATCCCAGTATATATTTCAATATTCCTAGGAAAGATATAACTTTCATGAAGTGACAAGGCAAAAAAATCACGCTTTATCTCCCCTATGTATTAGCTAATCCACAGTTTTGAGAAGTTCTTTCTGAAGACTTATTTCCTAGAAACTTTAATCTCTATCAGCAGTTCTTCTAATACATACTCCCAGTTGTGAGTATATACCTGCTTCTTGTTTAGTAATTTATTCTATCCTGGGATTTATGTGAGGCATTTTGAAACAAAATAAAGAACTAAAATAAAATACATAGGAATGTCCACACGCCAAACATCTCAAAGAAATGGGCTGGCAAATAACTTTCAGTAGCACCAGTGACCAGCTGGATGTACAGTGCTCTTAAAGTACTTTGAAGTTCTGAGACTTCAGAGTTAAGTAAATCCAGAGGACAATCATAGGACCATTTATATGATCAAAATAAAATGAATTAGTAATGTTAACCCTGAAAACAAATTTTAAAATGTTTTAAAATATTTTAAAAGAAACAGGAGCGAAATATATACATGGAGATCAACATAAGAAGTAGAAGAATTGCCATTTTCCCTCTTTCTTTCTGGTAAAATGATTTTAACATCATTATGTTTCAGGAACTTAATGAATATTTATAAAAAGTATTCTTATGACAGGCACTGCTTTAGGGGATATCACAGCTACTCTTACGTGAATCTTTTACAAGAGAATATCAAGAAAATATTATGTTAGTGTCTATTCCAAGAAGAGTTATATATAAAAAAAGCAAGCTGCCACTCATATTCTGAAATTCTGAAGAGATAACCTATTTCCTGGAGTGCATAATAATTTTTCTTTAGGACTTCACTTTTTAAAGTCTTATAGTTCTATAGTCCAACAGTCAGGACAAAACAATTATATTTTAATCTAGTTCAAAAAAAAAAAAAAAAAAAAAAAACAAAAACTACATAACACCACAGATCTCAGCTTCCTAAATATGGTACTACAAAAATTAAAAAGAGACATATTAATTTAAAGGTTAGAAGAACCACAGAACAACAATATACATATAGCAGGTGTACTAAATATTTCTCTTTTTGAGAGGTCATGGTGTTTATTTTGTTTTAAGATAGGGTTTTGTCATCAAGGTTCATTTCTAGCTTGAGATGACTGAACGACATCTGCTTTTTCTCTAAAGGAAACTAAGGAATTAACTAATAAAATGATATGGCTTGAAAAGGGATTTAATATGAAGCAGTTATTAAATTTCAATTTATATTGGAACAGCTGAGCTCACAACTCATTACACAGCACCTGAATCACAATCTAGGGCTTTCCCAGATTTCTTCTAAGATCTCATGCAATGTTTTCACTGATGAACCTACCTGAATTCAGTAACTTTATGTGGGTAGATTTTAAAAAATTTCTGAGCTATTCTGATTCAGGACTGACTGATCTTACTTAAAATATTCTGACATATGTAATGAAATTTCTTGTCACAAAATGCATTACTTGGGGAAAAGATGGTATCAGACATAAGCAAACCCACCATTTAATAATTTAATCTAATTTTTCTCCTCAGAACAAAAATGCAAAGTTAGATATGTTTCTAAAGACACTGTCACATACAGTACTGTCTGAAACAAGGACAAGTTAATAAAATTAAAAAAAAAAACATTTTTGAACAGCATTTGTCATCATTGTTTTTGGTGTATTGCTCTTAGACAGGACACTCTGAAAGCACATTTACAAACATTTAATTGGTCTTTAGTTGTCCTAATACTTTCTAAAAATAAATGTTGAATACCCCTCTTTGATGTGTATATAAGGAATTATAGAAATGAAATATACATCACTCTACTTGTAGTACACAAGGTCCCAGGCTCTCGCACAAGTCCTGCACAGAGCAATTCATTAAACCTCACGTGATGCAATAAGCGTAAAGTACTTGGTGTCTTATATGCACCAACAAAAATCACACTGCAATAGCTGAAATGCTTTAATTAATGATTGATATGAAGGGCATAAACATCCTTCTTGCTCATGCTGACAAGGTTTTTCAGCAGTACAGTGTTCTCTCGAACATGAAGGAGAAATCTGAATATCCTGCCCAAAATGAACAGGATGAGGTACACTATATTTCCAGACAAGTAATCTTGTTTAACATCTTTGTCAGTGATATGGACAGCGGGATTCCATGCACCCTCATCAAGTCTGCACATGACACCAAACTGTGTGATGTGGTGGACATACTAAAGGCAAAGGATTCCAGAGGGACCTCACCAAGCAAGTCCATGTGAACCTCATGAAGTTCAACAGGGCAAAGCATAAGGTCCTGCACCTGGATCAGGAAAACCCTTAACACAAATATCAGCTGGGTGGAAAATGGATTAGAGGCAGCCCTGAAGATAAGAACTTGAGGTGCTGATTGATGAGAAATTTATGAGCCAACAATGTGAGTTTACAATGCAGAAAGCCAGCCATAATCTAGGATGCATCAAAAGCAGCATGGCCAGCAGGACAAGGAAGGTGATACTGCCCCTCTACTCTGCTCTCCTGAGACCCTACCTGGAGAGCTGCATCCAGCTCTGGAGTCCCCAGCATATGTAGGATATGGACCTGTTGGAGCAAGTCCAGAGGAGGCCACAAAGGTGATCAGAAGGCTGGAAAACTTCTACTATGAAGACAGGCTGAGAGAGTTTGGGCTGTTCATCCTGAAGAAGAGAAGGCTCTGGGCTGACCTTAGAGCAACCTTCCAGCTCCTAAGAGTTACAAGAGAGATGGAAAGAGATTTTTTACAAGAAGCCTGTAGTGATAGGAAAAAGGGGAATGGCCTTAAACTCAGCATGGGTAGCCTAGGATTAGATATTAGGAAGAAATTAACTGTGAAGGTGGGGAGGCACTGGAACAGGTTGCTCAGAGAAGATGGATGCTCCATCCTTCTAACTGTTCAAGGCTAGGTTAAATGGGGGACTGAGGAACCTGGTCTAATGGAAGGTGTCCCAGGGATGTTAGAGCCAGATGATCTTTACGGTCTTCTCCATCCCAAAACATTCTGTGATTCTACTCTACAGTTAATCAGATAAATACTTAGGAAAAAAATAAATTAAACTAAGAGGTGAAAAGAAAAATATTAATACAAATTAACATGTCTATAAGCAAATATCAGATAAGTAAATACAGGCTTAGAAAAACTACTGGAAGCTGGAGGTCAATAAGGGCAGATACAAAAGGGGCCTTATGAAGTTGAAATTTAGAGAAAAAGAAGCTCTGCTGGAACAAAATTTGCATTTTCAAAGGTCAAATTCTTATCAGTAAGGAAATTATCTTTGGTGTAAAATTTCTGAACACAAGTTATGGATTTCTCTTTTTTGCACTGCTAGAATAAGTTCTTAACAAGTTTTAGCTTACACTCCTACTACTGTTGTTCAGATTATCTCTGGTAGTTTCAACATTAATTTTCATCTGAAAAAAAACCCACTTGAATTTTTTAATTGCTTCAAATTTATTCAATTTTTATTTCACTTTTCAATGATTGGCAGCAGCTTTCCTGCGACTATATTTTTTCACCTGTAACCTTTTCTGCTTCTGAAATATTTTACTTGTATATTTTTCTTGATCTACTCAGTGTTACCTCCCGATTTAGATTTGTTATTTCATACTGAGTTATTTGATTTCTTGTCTGTTAAGATTTGTTTTATTTTAATGGGGTTGTGACTGGTATATGTGAAATTTTGACTTCCCCTAGAATTAATTGTCCTTCAATTCACAGATTATAGTTTAGAACTGAAAAACAAAAGGGCATATATACAAAGCATCTGCTACTTGCATGGCATAGCACTTGTGTTCAAAAGGAAGATTGTTTGAACTTTCATGTGATCATACCTCTAAGTTTTCCCTTCATCTGTCATTTGAGAACTCAAGCCTTTTTTATAAGGCTGCATTGTATAAAAACTGAAAAGACAAGCTAGCCTATATTTTTAATTGAAAATAAAAGTTCTGGGTTGCAGAGTTGCTGCAATCACATGTGCTCATATATTAGAATTATAAGCAAAATAAAAAAATAGAACCCCAAAATTCAGTTTTATAAGTTACTAAAGAAAATAATTTATTGAAAAATATATTTAAAAGGTGGTGTTATTTTTTTCCTGTGCCCCATTCCCTAAATTATGCTTAAAGAGGACATATTTTCACATAAAATGTTTAAATATAATACAATCTTTAAATCTATGGAACCTGTACTCCATATATTATTTGTGGGGTCAGCTAAATTTTTAAACAGGCAAGTATTTTTCAAAGAAATTTTCAAGCTGGTAAAGAATAAAAATCATTCGCCAGAATAAATAATTTTCTGGATTAAGCTTTTCTTTTTAATAATTCTTTTGGGTTATTGTTGCATGTTCACTTGTTTGCTTTTAATGAGGGAAATAAGGACAGTCATTGCAGGGTATTTTAACATTCTCACTGTTTAGCAAAGTCCCAGAAAAGCTCACCTGTGTGATCAGGTGAGGATAGTGCTGTGGGTTTCCTTCTGCAGTCTGAGCCAACACTGCTGTGCAAAGAGTTGCCTCACTTCCATGCAGCAATGCCTGAAATGTTTTGTAACAAATTGTGCAGTAGAATGGATGGAGTGAGGGGTAACTGTCAATAGCAAGCTGGGCAGATGTGGTCCAAAATGTCCAGGATCTCAGTGTTTTGCTTTCCCATTGATTTCCAGTCACGTACAAAGGCTGTGTTTTAATTTTGTGTATGCAGACAGCTGCTATCTTCTAGGAAGAAGTAGTGTCAAAGCAGGAAGGAAGAAAGACTTCAGAATATCGTACCAGTAAGGAAATTACAGGACCTGGATGTGAAAGTAAGGGGTCAAGTGCACACAAAGGGACTTCTCAGTATAACTACTAAAAGGGTGAAAAGGCTTGGAAGTTCAGCAAGGGTAATGACATCTTCTAGGGAAAGAGCTCCAGTGGTCCTTCTGCCCAAGTCACCAACCTTTACTGAGAGCCTAGGATTATCCTGAGAAGTAGACTAGTGAAAAAATTGCTCTCACTCTTCTATCCTGATTTTAATCGCAGTGTGTCACTCACCAATATTTTATCTGTCAAAATAAACTTGACTTCTCAAAAATCTGAGTGACCCTACCCACCAGGGAAAGGGATTGTCACATAAGAAGAACATTGATTTCCAATGATTACTTAAATTTCTTATGGATACACATATTGCTCCTTGCTTTGTATTGTATATGAGTAGTACCATTATGTCAGCTTCGGAGAGCTGGTGAGTATGGAGCTTAAATATATAGTTTAGGTAAAAAAAATTTCCTCAGCAATCCTCATATCCATCTTCACCAATAATTTATATATTTGCTGAAGGTTTGCTCAAATGCTTCATTCAATTTAAAAAATGTTTATAATTGAAAAAGCTCCATTGTATATAAAAAAAGTTGTTTATATTCATTCTTGACTGCTCACTAAGGGATAGGACTGTGAAAGCAACATATTTTTATTAAAATATATATAAAATGAGCTAGTAGCTTTCTTAGAGGAAGTTCCCTATTTATTCTGTTTGGAAATGGCAACAAGTAGGCTTGAAGGAACACTTAACCTTTAAAATAAGGAAATTAAAATTCTTTACCACACGCTGCTAAATGCTAAAGCTGAAGTTTCCTTTGCTAATTCACATAATAATAATGCCACGCAGGATATTTGTCATAAAATCCAAAGTTATTTTTTTACAAAACACATCCACCCACCCTGAAGACACACCTTAAATGGTCTCTATTCACTCTACTAATGAAAAAGAAACAAATATTCTATTGTGAAAAGATGAATGACATTTCAGGCACAATTCCCTTTGCAAAGGAGAACTATTTAAGTAATTTGTCATGCATTTTTGCATGCTTGTTTGTCTCGTCAGAGTACACGCGAACAGATTTCTTAATGAGACACATTTGTTTTATTTAGGTAATGTTTGTGTAGCTCTTTGAGCACATAAAGGGCTATGTAAGTCCTCAGTATTATTCAGCCAGATCCTCAGTCATGACCTCTTTTATTTTTTGATTCCTGATATAACCTATTATCAGTAAAGGTAAGAAAAAATTATTTTAAAATTATGTCTCATGTAAGGCTCTGACTTAGGTCTATTGAATTGTAACCATAGAATACGGTCATGGAATATCAGACTAAATTCCTCTTTGTGGAAAAGAATGGCATAATGAAAGAGAGAAAGACTTGATCTGAGGGGCTTTCCAGTTATGCTTAAAAATCCAGAGTACGCATAGAGGTCACAAGTTCAGATTTGGTCCAGGTCACTAATGGCTGAAAATCACTACCACCTGAAAGTTATTTAGCTGCCCATACGAAAATATGTTAGTGTTCTAAGGTCATAGAGAAGAGAAATCTGTATATTTAACATTGTCATCATATTAGGTAGCATGTGCCTTTTGAAAATGACCTTGAGGATTTTTGGTTCAGAGCACTCCTGTTCCAAACCAACATAAATTAAGTCCTGCATTAGAACCTTCTAGATAAAATTAGTACAGAGTCCTGGAAATTAAAAAAAAAAAAAAGACAATGAGAAATGCATTATTATATGTAAGGGAAAAATTAAATTAAAATTCTACATGTCACAAAACACATTAATTTATCATGATGAAAATTATTTTGTTTATTGTATAGACAGATTGAGGAAGTTCTTGTGCTAAGCCTTTTTAAAGAAGTGAGCTTAAGAAAATGTTTCCAAGCACAGAAGAGACATTAAAACAAATCGAAAGACTAAGAACCAACAAATCAGCAATATTACAGCTAGTGAAGATTTCTAAATAAGCCTTATTAAACCATGGAAATTTCAAGTAGGTGGATATTTTACTAGCTAAATTCTATGTAATTAACTAATTAAGTACTACTAAAATTTGTCTCATGGTTAGAAAAATGAAATGTTCAGAGATTCGTGTGGGGACTTGTACTTCTCAATGCATTTGCATCTAATACAGTGACTAGAGAGAACAGTGAAATGACAAGGTTTGTTGATATTACAGATATAGAAAATTTAAATCTGACTCAAAAGAGCTGCATGACAATTTCACAGGAATCAAAGACTAGTTGATGGAATGAATCTAGTGAAGCAGTGTTACAGGTTGACCAGTGAAACTGTGTCTGCCTCATCAGTTGGAGATGTTCAAGGTTGTATGGGGTTTGAGCAGCCTGATCTAGTAGAAGGTGTCCCTGCTTATGGAAAGGAGTTGAAACCGGGTGATCCTTGAGGTCCCTTCCAACCCCTAACATTCTATGACTCTATAAAATTCAATGCGAAATAATACACAGAGTAAACAAAATGTAACTGTATCCAGACAAAAATAAATCTGAAGGATCTATAACTCAATACATTTGTGGTGAATAGGCCCTTCAAAGTTTTGGTGTTCATCATTAATGGAAAAAACCACAAAGAATTATCAGAACAGGAGATGAAAAAAAAAAAAAAAAAACAGCAAATACAATCTGGCTACTGGGTAAATATTTTGAACTTGAGAATTTTATTTTCTGAAGATCATAATTGGCAGGGTACAATAAGGGAAAAACATAAAGAAAAACTCCAAAGGTAAACAAAGGCTTCAAACTTCTGCACAACGACAAAGTCAATCAACTATAAGCTTAAAAATGTGACAATTTTGTGGGTGACAAAATAGTTTTATTTAAAAATTAATGAGATGGAGAAAAAATTAGAAAAATTTACTCATTTAGAGAATTCACCATCTCCCACAATGAATGAAGATCCAGCAAATGAAACAGATTATTAGTTTAAAGCAAATATATATATTTTTTTATGTAATGTACAACTGAATTATAGCACTTACTGTTTAGAATGTTGTGCATGTTAACAGCTGAGATGGGTTAAAAAATCAGTTTGGTTAATTCATGAGCAAAAAGTCTATCAAAATCTATTAAACAAAAAATACAATTTCTAATCAGGAATTCTGTACCACAGTCTAAAAGAAACTTAGACATTACCAAAGAAATAGTGTTAATGTTGAGCTGTCTTCCTGAAAAGAATTCATAGCCTTGATTTCAGGTGGAAGAATATAATTTGTATTTCTCAATAATGATACAGTAGTTTAAAACATATCAGAATGGGATAAAGGAGTTTGCTTTACTCTAGAATAAGGAAAAAAGCTTTGGAGGGTTGAGGGTTTTTTAGCTTAACTGAAGTAAATACCTTTTGGATAGTGATTTATGTAAAAACCTCACAGATTTACTTTAAAATAAATTTTCTATCATTCTTGAGACCTGTTGATGAAAGATAAGCTTAAAAGGACTGATAATTTGCTACAGGATGCTAAGATCCAAATGCAAATCAAATATAATTGAGGTAAGAACAAGGTGCAGATAGGAATCTTAACTAAGGCATTCCACAACATAGGCAGAAGACTATAAGATTCCTTTTCCAGAAATGCACACTATGCACCATAACTTGACTTCTTGACATCCGTATTTATTCCACAGCTCAATCATGTCAGCAGATTTCTCTGTGAGAAAAATATTTAATTAATTTTAAAATAGTCCCACTTTTATTATTGAAAAGTGATGCTCAAGCTTATTTATTCCCGAAATTTATTATGCAATAATCTAAACTTGCTTCTCTTTCTTCCATGAGCAATTTTTCACTGTCATTCCTCAAATGGCACTAGTGTCTGTGCCTCAGTGGTTTTAAAAACTGCTACTTTCATCTGTTGCCATTTCACATGGTCACTCTTCAATGGGAGATTATTTTATACTCCATTACCTTCACGTACAGCAAGGACTGAAGCATAGCTGTTACAAAAACTTACTCAAAGGCACAAATTTTTCTATCATTTAAGAAAACCAAAGGCATTTTGGTTCTTTCTGTACCTCTGCTGGTTTATATGACTTTGGACTTTCACCATCCACAATGACATTGCAGTGAAAATGAAGTTGGTTTTGTTTTTTTTTTTAAAAATTTGATTCAATTGAACTATTCTGCAGTTACTTCAGCTAACAGAATCACCTAAAAATTCATCCTAAGTGTTATTTAAAAGAAAGTTTATCTTATTAAAATTATATAAAGCTACCAGGATTTGAGCTCCTGGCCTGGATAATTTAACAAATCATAAAATGGCCTGTTCTTTGGTGACATGCTGCACAATGAAGCCACATTTTTCACAGAGATGCTCTTTTGAATTCAAACTAAAAAAATTAGGCATTAGGAAGAAAAAGGGGCATTTTACAAGGTTCACTTCCTGACAGGCTTTTATGAAACCATTTATACTTTTAAGCCTGAAAAATTCTAGTAAACTAGAATCCAAATAGACTTGAAGATGGGGGCTAGGATATCTAAATGCTGCTTCACCATAGCACTTGGTCTTTGAGCTCATTTATATTAACAATAGACAGAAAAGCAGCCAGATAAGATCACTATTACTTTCCATTTCCAGATTGGACTTTTGCACTGGGTTCATTCATCTCTTGTCCTTTTCAAGGTACAAACAAAAGTCTCAGTTTATTTCAGCTAAAATAGAAAAAGATTTGGAGACATTATCAGCAAAAGTATCCATGTGTATTGGATTTTCATGGCTAGGTTTTGGTAGCAGAAGAGACCATTGGGTGGCTTCTGTGAGAAGTTCCTATAAACTTCCTCCATGTCTGACAGAGCCAATGCCAGCTAGCTCCAGGACAGACCTGCCACTAGTCAAGGCTGAGCCCATCAGAGAGGGTAGTTACATCTCTGTGATAATGTATTTAATAAAGAAAATATATAATTGCACAGATGTAATTGCACTGAGAGAATAGAGGAGGGAGCATATGTGAGAGGAACAACTCCTCAGACACCAAGTTCAGTGGACAAGGAGGTGGCAGAGGTGCTCCAGGTGCCAGAAATGAGATTCCCTTGCAGTTCATGGCAAAGATCCTGATGTAGCAGCTGTGCCCTTGCATGGAGGACCCCAAAGATGCAGAGACCCACCTGCAGCCCATAGAGTAGACCCAGACAAGAGCAGACGGATGCCTGAGAGGAGGCTGTGATCCCAGGGGACACCCATGCTGGAGCAGAGTCCTGGCAGGGACCTGTAACCTGCGGAGAGAAGAGCCCATGCTGGAGCAGGTTTGCTAGTAGGATTTGTGGTCCTGTGGAGAACCCACATTGCCTATCCATGATGGACTGCACCTTCTGGAAAGGGAAGCACATTGGAGCAGTTCACGAAGAACTACTGCCTGTGGGAAGGACTGACATTGGAGAAGTTCATGGAGGGCTGTCTTCTCTGGGAGGAATTCAACACTAGAGACAGGGAAGGACTCCTCTCCCTCAGCAGTGGCAGAAACAACCTGTGAGTTTGCAAGATTTATTTCTCATTATCTTTCTCTGATTTTGATTCATAAGAAATTAAATTAATTTCCCCAAGTCAAGTCTGTTTTGCCTGTGACAGGAAGCAATGAGGGATCTCTCCCTGTTCTTACCTCAACATATGAACCTTTTGTTGTATTTTCTCCCCTTTGTCCAGTTGTGGAGGGCAGTGATAGAGCAGCTTTGGTGGGTACAGGGCATCAAGCCAGGGTCAACCTACCCACAATGCATCATACGTTCAATGCTATTTTCTCTTTTCAATTAAAAATACCTCCAAATCAACAAAAGAACCCAATTTTTTTTTATTATTAATCCTGACCATGTTTTCCCATCATTTTCACAGAGCACATTTCACAGTTTCTGTTTAACAGATGCAGCTTGACCTGACTAGGACTACATCAGCATTGTATGATACACCCAGTAAATTAAGTGTAAAGAAAAATTATGGCTGTGTTTAGTCAGTGCTTAGGTAGAACACTGCCACCCACAGCTTGCCTGCATGCCATCGAAGCAGGACCACTTGGGAGAGCTGAAATTCTTTCCACCCCTCTCTGAAGCTATCCAAACCTTGTGGTGCTTTACTAATGGAATACTATGCCTCTGGGTAGGCTTGGGAGTTCTGCATGCTCCAGAAGTTTCATATTCCCTCCCTGGCATCATAAGAAAGATAACTGAGGATAACCAAAAGTTACAGTACTGATACACTCAATAGGCTCAAAATAATCTTGGAAGTACAGCATACACTCCACAGCAAGTCCTTTTTGTTTATTAATATCAAATAAGGTCTTGGTTAGCAATTTTAAACTTATATTGAGTGCATTTTCTGAAATAGAAAAAAAATAAACCCTCCAAATATTGCACATTTCTACTTTTGTACATACAAATATTGTATATTAAAACAGTGAAAATTTGGTATTCCAGAAATTACAATTTTAGAGACTCAAACAGTTGTGAGAAGTTAACACAGCTGATGCAGTATTTCCAGAGAAGATGAATTGTGAGGTATGTTGAAGTGGAAGATAAAGTGTATTTTCCTTTAGATATTATTTTTTCACAAACTATGTGCTTTTTTACTTGCTGCATACAGCTTTTAGATATGCGACACTGAAACACTGAGGAGCTAATACACTAACAGCATTCTACTTGCAAATCACAGTACACACAGAGGACTTGACTTGATATATCAACCTGGCAGCTGTCTTTCCATTTGCTATTTAATAAAACCAGCAGCTTCATTTATATTTTTTCATCTTAATTTTATTATGTGGAGCTGTCAGAGGCTATGCAGAACACTGCTTGCAAGAAAAAGTGGATGGGGCATTTTAAAGCCACATACAATTATTCTCAAAAGAACAGCTCTTAGACACTACTCAGAACTTCTGTGTTTATGAAACAAATCATTCCAAAGCACCATGTGGAAAGAAAAAAGCTAAAAGTTTCTTTGTTTCATTCAACACTGCTCACTGTGCTTCTTATAAGGACAATTTATAGCATAAAACTATGTTGCACTCCTTTGGAATGTTATCTTATTCATCTTGTTATTTCCTTAATATATTTTTGCATAATTGTGGAATAGTTTGTACCAAAATTTATTTGCTCAGGATTTGGTGTAGAATTTATTTTTAATCTATTAGAATGCATATATAAAAAATCTTCTTGTTAGTATAAGAAGTCACAAAAAGAAAATCAGGACCTAGTCTCAGCTTCAAATTATGCTACCTTTGTACTCTACTTTTGCAATATTAACTAAGCAGCTAATTCTAAGTACACTAAATAGCATGGATGCTTCTTGATGCAAGGATTCTTGACTGAGGAAGGAGGCCTATTACCTACATGCCCTAATTTTTACCACAATGAATGTTTTAAGTACAGCATTTTTCCCCTGCCAAATTCCAACCAATCATTAAGGGAGGTTCCCATTCAGCCTAGGTCTTCTCCCTTCCCTTCTCAGACAATTCTGTACTGTATCCAACACCAGCATGAAAAAAAACATCAATTTTGTAATTTTACTTCTTTTAATGTATCATTCATTGACATGATGCTCTCATCACTGATTTGGGTACTGGAGTGAGATGACCCAATAAAAAACCGAACTTACTTTTTACCCCTTCCTAGTCTGATTTTCTCTCATGTTTCACATGGGCTACACACAATCTATCCTATCCTATTTATATGGTGAAAACAGAGGCAGCACAGGAGGGTAGGTATGTATTGCTTTTTGTCTGCTGCTCCACACCTCTCTCTCTTCCACTGTTTTGGGCTTCTTCATTTTACACTGCTCTGACACATGTTGTCAACAGGCTACTGGCTTCAGAGGTGTCCTTGCCTCAGTGTGGGTCATCCATAGCTACAGCACTTCAGGGCGTGTGTCACAGCAGGGGCCACCCATGGCCACACAGTTCCTCAGCAATCTCTATGCCTTAACATGTGTCCTCCAAAGGCTGAAGTCCCTTAGGAGTCCTGCTTCCCTGACAAGGGACACCCACAGCCAGAGTCCCCAACCCACAAGACATCCCTAAGCCAATACAGGTCACCTCTTTGCAAGACACTATCTCCAGCTTTGCCCTTAGCTGTTTCCTCCTCAGCATCTTCTCTACCATGTCTTCCTAAAACTGTATCCTTCTGCATGTCTCCACAGCATCCAGAGCCTCCCCAGTCCCACAGGCCTGTTATTCTTCCTTAAAAATGCCCCACAGTATTCCCTGTCAGGCTGCAGTCTCAACAGGTGATGGGCTGCTCAGCTCAGAGTCCGACTGGGTCGAAATAAGCACTGGGCACTTCATGGCCTTCTCCACAAAGGTCACCTGCAGCTCCTTGCTCCAAAAGCCTTACAATTTTATACTCCATACAGTCACAGTGGCCCTGGATATGACTCTGGATACTAGCCACACTATAGTTACATGCAATAGCATACATCAAGGCTGTCCAAAATTCCCTAAATCTTTATAGTAGCTTATTTTTCATCCTCTAAAATGGAGGTACTGGTAATTTCAAATCTTCCAGATGTCTTTTGGAGCTCACTATTCAGCTAGCTGTCATACATTCAGATGGCAATCATGTATTAAACTAGGACACAGCTCTGACTTTTCCTTCTGCAGGTAGTTTTAACTGTCAATCAATCAAAGCTAATCACATTAATGAAATTCATAAATAAAGTAAAAGCAGAATGAAGAACAAACACTTTCTGAAAAAAATAAATAACACTTCAAAAGCTAATATAAAAGCACAGGCTGAGAAAAACAAAGGGAAATTTATCTTTGAAAAGTCAGGCTAATGCATCTGAGCAAAGCAAATCTGAAATGCTGGCATTTAACATGACATACCTTTGAGAAGCTGTAACATTTTCAAGAGGCCATGGACTGATGATGGAACTGAACGTCAGGGTAGAGCATCCTGAATCAGAGACACAGCAGTCACTTTTTTACAATCTTATTCAAAGTGGGCTCTATGCTGCAAAAAGGTACAGCTGAATTTCAACCCTGCAAACAACCTGAAGACTGCTGAGTAGAAGCCTTTGTTTAGAGTGCTACAAAGGCTGATGTAGAAGGAAAGGAACACAAAAGTAAAAAATTATCTGTGAAGAAGGATACATGTGCTTATTTATTTCATTATTTAAAAGAGAATTTAGGCTGTAGAAGAAGGTCTGCAACAAAAATAATTTAAACTTTTTTTTTTGGTTATACTTTTAAAAATAGCATGGAGAAATAGTTCATTTACAATACAAACCCTTTCTGACTGGGAAATGGCAGATAACTGGTTGTTCAAATTTCAAGATAAGTACTTGTATTTTCATATTTCACTTCTCTGTCAATATCTGATGTTCAAAAAAAGAAACTTCAAGAGAAAGAACCAAATTAATCTCTTCATATGCTTTCATCACCTTATTACATGAGCACACTGCACCACACTACTTATGCAAAACCACAAAAAAGCAATCAATACTAGGGAGCACTTAAGTGTAAGGGTTTGCTTAGTAAAAAAATCCAAGTGAAATTTTAGGCAGGTAGAGGAGTTATTATACTCTGTGGGCCAGATCCCAAGAGCTCTGTGGCACTATTTTAGCTGACGACTGAGTGGTTTGCCTCAGTCTCCCCAATGTGGAATTGCCTTAGAACAGCACAAAGGCTAGTGCTGACAGCAAGGAAATGTTGAAACAGAAGCAGCATGAAAAATATCAGTCCTTCCTAGTTCAGCAATTATTAGCAGTAAATTTTTAACTGCAATGGACTTCTGCCAACATGTCTCAGCCAAAACCAGTACTCGAAAATGTAATTTTAGGGCTGCATTATACTCAGGAATCTGAAACAGTTTAGTGCAGGTGTATTGGCTGCTGCTTTTAGTGGTAGCATGTCTCACTCTCTGTCACATTATGACATTTGCAGTAGCACAGTGCTTTTGTGTTCCAAGGAGGGAACTATTCTGGTGTCTTCAGTATCAGGGTGGTCACTATAGCTTTTTATTAAGAATAAATTACTGCACATCACATATAAAGTAAAAATGGTCATCGACTCATATCTAACCTGACAATAGAGTATTTTACAAAACCACTACTTTACTGCAGTCAAATACACAAGAAAAAGCCGCCAAGATGACACCTGGATAATTCTGTGTTTCTTGCCTTTTCTGTATGAGACTGCCTCTACCCTTCAGAGGCTTGACTGGATTGCAGCCTTTACTGCTGCTAAAAATCCACCGAGTAAAAAAATGAATAGGACTGTTTTCACCTGGTGAGTACTTGCTAATTTATAGACGATGTTACAAAGTTTTTAGTCCAGGAAAAGTGCAAATTTATACACTTTGCTGAATCTCTGAATAAGTCACTACTTTTGTAGTATCTGCTTTCACCTTACTTGCCAAACACAGTTTTTAAAAAAAGCTAGTCCCAAATTCTCCCTTCTTTCTCTGATGCTTTGATATATAAACCTATATATAATTTTTGGAACCAGCTATATTGCTAGTAAGTGGAAGTCTTTAGCATCAAGCATTAGTGTTTTCCTGATAATAATTCTCAGTTGAAAACCTTTGTAGGTTCTCTGGAAGAGTACAATAATTAATATACAAATAATTTAAATATACAAAAATATATAAATAGAATGTATAAATATATAACAAACACATAAAGTAAATAAAATATATAATTTTAAAAATGTAGTACATAAAATAGATAAAGATTTATATAACTATTTATACATTCATATGTTGTGAAAAAAGTGAGGAAGGGAACGATGTTCAAACAAACAGATACATTTTAAATTTTATCATTGCTGCATCACGGTTTGGGGTTTAGGTTAGGGGTTCTGATCTGTTAGCTAGCCGTGATCTGTGTACCCCTGCGCACCCCCCGTGTTTCTTCTCCCCCCCGCAGCGGTTCACTTCAGGTCCCTGACTGTTGGAGCTTCCGCTGTCACTCCTGTGACCACTCCCCGTCCTGCCCAGAGAGTTCAGTGCCTGTCACCCCAATCTCCCAGCCCCCGTCCACCCCAGAGCCCGGGGTCCGTTGGGCACCGTAGTCCACGTCATCGCCATGGCACCTGCCCCCACTGGGTGGGAGGGCCCCTGCTCTCCTCACCCCATACCCGATATAATCCCATGCCTCGGAGTACCCGACGCTGTTTTTCCTCACGCACCAGCTCGGAGCGGGTCACGGTACCTCTGCGCAGCTCCCCGTGGTAATAAAGGACTTTCAGCCTTCCACGCGTGGGGAATCCTGATGTTCCTTCACTCTTTACTGGTGTCTCTCGCTCGCGGTGGCATGAATCTATGGCCAACCCTGCCCGGACTGCGGCACGGAGCCGAGTCTGGAAACATGCAGCGATCCCGGGTCCCGGAGAGAGGCGGTACCACTCTAGGTGCCGGAGCTGCCCAGGGACTGGGAAAACACCACACAATGCCGCGATCATTAGCCCATATTATGTCCATTCCACACAGGCCTGAAGGGTCCTGATGGCATGTATAAATCAATGAATTAAAGGTTCTCCACTTTGTTCATCAGAAGGAAGTGTAGGTGAAGTGTGAACCTCACGTATCATGAGGGTTTGGTAGCCTGTTTACCTACACAATCTGAGAGTTTTCTCTACTTTGTGGATGAAAAGTAGTACTCACTCTTGTGCAAGCAGAACTTTAGCCCATACAGATTTGAAAAATGGAATAAAATGAAAAGAAAGGGAGAAAATAAAGAAAAGAAAATTTACAATAGAAGAAGCTTATTTCCAGCCTGACCTGTTTGGAGACAAACTATATTGGAGTCCAAGTACTAGTGATGCACAAACCTCAGGACACTGCAGTGCTGAGTGGGAAGACATTAGCATCCCTCAGTCTGCTAACCATACTCGTCCTCTTTCAACCCACTATGATTTTGGCATGCTCATGAGGGCAGAACACTGGTAGTTAATATGAGTAACCTGGGTCTTTCTCATCATGCCTGTTATTCAGTCAGTTGTTTCCCAGCTGTACACATTCATGGGATTTTTATTCTTTAATCACTTCCTCTGCAGAATTTTGGGTCTCTTATTACTGAATTTCTCACATTTTCTGCTGGCTCCAGTTACAAATTTTATCATGGTCCCAGTGGACTGAACGCTTTAATTTGGCACTACAATTCTTTATCCTAATTTAGTACCATTTGAAAAGGTGCCGAGGGTGCAGACCATTTCATAATTCAGATGAGAATTGAATAATAGCAGTCAAACATTGACCCTTGGGCTGTTTATTTGTTATTGGCTGCCAACCAAATATTAAGCAAAAACATCAACCCTTGTCCAACTAACATTTAACCCATCCAATGATCTGTTCATCTAGTCCGTATTTTCTTAATTTTCAAAGTAGAATTAATTGAATGTTTTATTGTTTTCCTATTGCTGTAAATTATGCCTTCTTCAAGCCAGCTTATAGTAAATATGCAAATATTGACAGTTAGTATCTAGAATAGACATCTCAGTGATAAATCTTTCAAAAAATTCTAAGGTTGTATTAAAAGTTCTGTCTTTAAGATATTCATCAGACTTGCTCTATCTTAATAAACTATACAGCAATCGGACTGTATATTTTCTTTCTTTTATTGGACTGTATCTGGTTTAATAGTCAATCTTTCCTCTGAAATATTTCAAAAGATATGGACTAGCTTAACATTTCATCCCCCAGATTTATTTTCTTTCTTGTTAAGTAGGAAGCAGTCTAGTCAACCTTTAATTAGAATAAAGTTTCTTTCCCTTCCATAGACAAGAAAATATGTCTTTGTTGTAGTATTTGTTCATGTTTAGAAGTGAATAGAGTAATAAACAACTCTTTGCTTCAAAGAAGTGTTAAAACTCTGACTTCCATCCTCCTCTCTCAGTAATTCTTAGGCATTCTTCAGTGGGAAAGTTCAATTAACTTCATGTTCTAGACATTTTTCCTTTACATTAAAAACATAAATAATTCAAACAGCTGTAGTCTTACTGCATGCAGTGTATAATTGAATTTTGATTGAGACCAAACAAACAGAAATCAAATTACTTTGGGTAAAAGGTCCATTAGAAGTGATTGAGTTCCAACATCTTCCTTTTAGACATGTTGTAAAACTGCCTTATATATCCTCATTGTAATTGAAAGATAGAATAATCAGAGCCATGTTCTCACTGTTGGTCAAAACAAAGATGACTAATTAGATGAAAAATCATAGAGACAGATTTAAGAATGGCAAACCTCTGTTGAAATATAGTGGTAAAACTCCAGAATGTTGTTTCTGAGTCTGAGTCAGATATGACCTTGTTTATGATTAGATCTACTACAGATGTTAAGCATAAAAAGTGGTTTTCAGTGAAAGACCCAGCCTCATCCAGTCTTTGGATAAAAAAGTAAAAGTAAATAAATGTGCACATTTAAAAAAAGAAAAAAGTTGTAGTTTGAAACCATAGTCACTAGAAGAAAGATCGCAGATCTCTAAGAATATCTGACATGGCTTTCTCAGAAGCAGATCCTATGATGAGTAAAAGCATCCCTTTTGCAAAATCAAACAGCAGCTTCCTTCATTATTCCAAGAACTTTGGAAGTCAACATTTTGCAGTAATGTAGCTGAGTAGTTCAGATCACTGAATAGGAATGAGAAAGGGAAATAGAAAAGGTGTACATTAAGTACATGGGCATTACACAAAGATAAAATGAGTAGAGCTTAAATTGAAACAATTAAAATAGTGCTTCTCTCAGCCTGCATGAGAGAGAAGACTGTATGGAAGTTATGATAGATTATATAGAAAATACAGATATTATAGATAATACAGTTCGAGAAGTAAAATTACTATCTCCTTTTCTGTGTCAAGTAGGAAAAAGTGGGAAATATGGACTCAGGACAAAGGGTAAACAAATATGCTATATCTCTGACCCATTTTAAAGCTTATTTAAATAGAAATATAAGCAATAAGTTTCACAAGTATAATAAGTCTTTTGGATAAGTCCAGACAAATACATGTAATTTCCAGCATTACCAGAGATACTGAAGTAGGGTTTTTCTGAAAGGTAAGAGTAGCATCATGTTAGGCATTGTACAGAATCACCACATCACAAACTTTGGATCAGCTCATGAGTGGCAACTAAGACAACTAGAACAGGAGCCATGTGGTGCTGTATTTTTTTTCAATTATCTTTTCCCTTCATTTTGGTGAATGCACAGAAAAACATGATTCATAAAAGTTCCTAGGATTAAGGGAAAAGGACAATGATGTCAAAAACACTACTGAAAAGCTAAACTGCTAGAATAACATTTTGGGAAAAAGTGATTCTGCTCAAGCATGAAAAAAAAAAAAAAAAACAAAAAAAAACAGAACAAGTTTTGACTAGGATACAGTGAAAAATTTCACATGGAAGGTAGTATTGTCCAAGTGAAATTGGGAAAGAGACTACATTCTCTTGAAAGGGTAAATTGAAAAGGGGTAAAAAATAAAGACTGGCAAAAAGAAAGATCGTGTTATAAAATGTGAGATAAAGACCTTAGTTCTCATATTTCTGATATTGATTAAAAAATATAACTCAGTTATTAAATAGGGCAGGTCAAAGAGGTTCAAATGAAACCTAGACAATCAGGTCAAAATATTATCACATTGTTATCTTAAATCACAGTGAATTCAGCTGGCAATTCATTTAAAATGAATACTATTACTTCTATCCTGCACTCAAGTCAGGCCCCAGGAATTTCACACTGTAAAACATTTCATCTTCTTTGACCTTCCTTCAAATTTGGAGCTAAAGTTTACTGTGGAACCAAACCATCTCTTTTCATTTGTAAGGGATACAAACTTAGCTTGTATCTGCAGCAATATCCTTAAATGAAAGCAATATTTCTCATACAGCAAAAATTAGAAGGTGCTGAGGCTTTAAAAACATTAAATATTATATGCCTGTGGGAAAGTTATGAAGTTTTCTGATAAAATAACTCAAGTGCGCAGCTCTTTGCTGATTAAGGATCCCCAAAAGAGGAAAAATTAGGTTAATGGAGTTTTAGTGCTTTATAGTAGAAACATTAAGAGAGGACTGACCTTGATAAGCATTTGGGATTAATTACAATGAAAAGTAGTATACAAAGAATCAGTCATTAGCAAAATGGTTTTACTGGTCTGTCTTTAGGTCAAGATAGCAAAGCAGACTTACCACTTCATTAAAAATGTCGATGATGAAATATGTATTCCATAGCAGTCACTGCACACATATATCAATCTAATGTAAGAAACCATGAAGAGTTTTTCCTGCTGCCACTTCAGAACAGTTTTAGATTTACATTAGACTTAGAAAATTCTGAACAAATTTCTGAAGACATATTTGTAGTTCATATGTGATGAAGAGTGATCATTCAAATGACATGTATTTTTTGCTTATTTTGTTCCCTTCAGTTAGACAAACTGAACTCAATAGAAGCAAACAGAATTCATTTACTTCATGGGAAATTGTGACTATTAGCTGTAGAAAACACCAGAAATAGAAGTGCATTAGGTTAATATACATTGTGTTCTTGGAACAAGAAACATTAAAATTTATATTAAATGAGCTTTCACTTTGCATTTAAAAAAACAGACCTCCCATCCAGCCCAGTAGGTTACTGTTCTTATATAATATTAAAATAATGTTATTTCAAATGAAATTCTTCATGGTAAACTGCTTCAAAGAAAGCCATTGTTGAGCTTACATTGAAATAGTGGGGCAACTTTTTACCAGGTAAAAAACTCTCTCTGGGAGAATTTCACTTCAAACATACTGTTGGAATCAGTTCTTGCATTTTAGTATAATTATTTAGTAGGCTTGTTGTTCGTGATGACTGGATAATTTAAGAGATTTGCAGGTCATTTGTAACCATGGAAATCATGTTGCCTGCACATCTAATAGACTAATTTCCACATGAAGCAAGGGAGTAGTTCTGTTTATTTACTAGCTTGTTAAATGCTATTTTGAACTACCTTGTTTTCCTCAGGGGAATTGTCGCTCAATTTCTGAAAAGAAAAATAACAAAGTAATACTATGTCCTTACTGAACCTCAATGAATATGCACTTTCTTATATTTTCAGTAAATGTATATTTGACCATATTGGTAGAGCCACACCTTTGTTTGAGTCTTGTCTTTTACATTTAACATAGAGATTGAAAATGTTTAAGGATTCAATGTGTTAAAGACATGCATTAGATTTTAAAATATTCAGTTGCTGGCCTCAGTACATAGGGATATGAATTAGTGATTGAGTCAGGGCAGCTTAACTGTGGTTAAAATTTACTAGCTAACTGATTGCATATGTATGTTTCTTATTCTGTCCCATCTGTGGGTCAAAATGTTTAAATCTTATTAATTTCAACATAGTAGAGTATGTCAAACTAAGAGTTCTTAAAAAAGATAGGAGAAATTTGAGGAGATAAAGTAGTTTCTGGATCCTTTAAGTCACCACTGGATCCTTTAAGTCACCTTTAAGTTCCATTAAGACACATGAAAAGCAGTGTCAAGCTCCTAGCTCAGAGGACTTAAACGACAATAATGCAAACTTTCTAGAATAGGAAATATATGGTCCAAACTCTGTACTGCAGAAATTTTAAGTTAATAGTAGTAAGGGTTTGTGCTTGTTTATGGGTGTTTTTTTGGTTGTTTTGGGGGTTGATTTTGATTATTTTGTAGGAGTTTTCTATGCAACTTTTTGTTAAAGAGATCTGGGATGTCAAAGCATTTGCTTTTCTTTTAGTTGATGTAATGAAGACTCAAAGGTCCGTTTTTTCACATGCAAAATGTACATCATTCTATAAAGTACCATTTAAGCAGACGTGTCTTAAAAGGTCGCAAAAACCCTGAGTCACAAGGTGACTCACCTGTCCTCTCAAGTGTTTTCTCTGCCTTCAGGACTGTGATGCTGTATTCATGCCCCAACAGATTAAACTCACACTGTATTTTACTCAAGTCCCATCACTAATTTAGCCAAAGTACTTTAATACTTCCATAGTACTTGCTTGATTTGAAGTTCGTGTCATGGCCATTGACAATTTAACTATCTTCATCTTCACTAATCTTAAAGCTGTCTACAACCTATTATCAATCACTTATTAAAATGACAATACTCTTGGCATCTAAATTATTTTAATAGGCAAATTGCACAGCAATGTAATGTTGAAATATTAGACGAAAAATATTTTCAAAAATTTGCTTCCCAAACTTTTTCAATTGAATGAGCACTTGGGAAACAAAAGAGGAATTTTACAAAATAGTAACAACATATTAGGCTTTAACCACAAAGCAATAGTATCAGAATTGTCATTTCTATCCAATCAGAGAAACATATTTAAAAGATAAATCAAGTTAAACGTAATGTGGAAATAAACCAACAAATTCTTAACCAATAAATGAATACATTCCCCATTCATCAACATCTCTGTATAAGAAATAACAGATATCCCTGTTTAAATGCTAAACAACATAAAATTCTTCCCAAGAATAGTTCACTCTTCAATACTCTCAAAAATTTAAGAATTGGCATGTTTAAATTTTTGTTGTGCTGTAGCAGCCTTGCACTTTTTATATCATAGGATCATAGGTTGGTTTGAGTTGGAACAGAACATTGAAGATCATCTAGCTCCAAGCCCCCTGACATGGACAGGAACATCTTCTGCTAGACCAGGTTTCTCAGTCCCATCCAACCATGCTTTGGAACAATTCCAGGGGTAGAACAGCCACAATTTCTCTGGGCCATCATTCTAGTGCCTCACCACCCTCACAGTAAAGAATTTTTTCCCCATATCTAATCTAAACCTACCATCATTCAATTTGAGCTAATTACCTTTTTGAACACATTTGACCTTACATGCTCTTGTAAATAGTCCTGCCCTACTTTTCCTGTAGTCTTCCTTCAGGTGCTGGAAGGACACAATTCAATCACCCCAAAGCCTTCTCTTCTCCAGGCTGAACAATCCCAATTTTCTCAGCCTTTCCTCATAGGATCATCCTGATGTCCCTCCTCTGAATGTGCTCCAACAGGTCCATGTCCTTCCTGTGCTGGGGTACCCCAGAGATGGATGCAGCCCTAGAGGTGAGGTCTCACCATAGCAGAGTAGAGGGGCAGTGTCACCTTCCCCAACCTGCTGGCCACACTGCTTTTGGGGCAGCCCAAGATACATTTGGCCTTCTGGGCCACAAGATAACATTGACAGATCATGTCCATCCTCTCATCCACCAGCACCCCCAAGTCCTTCTGGGCAGGACTGCTCTTGGTCTGTTCATCCCCCAGTCAGTGCTGATACCAGGGATTGCACCAACCCAGGTGTAGCACCTTGCACTTAGTCCTGTTAAACTTCAGAGATTGCCATGGGCCCATTTCTTGAGCCTGTCCAGTACCCTCTGGATAGCACCACATCCTTCAGGTGTGACAAGTCAGCTTGGTGACATCCGCAAATTTGCCCAGGGTGCATTCAATTTCTTCATTTCTTAAATCATTTTTTTTCATTTCTTAATTAATGAAGATATTAAATAATACTGATCCCAAGGTTTTCCTTTCTTCAGTTTTTAAAGATGGCTGCTATGTTTCCCTTTTACCAGTCAGCCAGGACTTCCTCAAGTGCTGTGACTTTTTGGATATCATGGATATATACATATATCTAATATAGAGCCAGGTGGTATCAGAAGTGACCTCACCAGTAAATATATTGGTACAAATGTGACTGGCAAAAGAGGAGCAACCTTGACCATCCTGTCTTGGGAAAAATTTTGTTGAAGTGCAATTGAATAGCAGGTCTACAACATTAATGAAGTTCATATTTATAAACTGCACTAAGCAATGGCCACAAATATTAGTTAAACATGAAATAACTTATGCTAAGTTTCATAGCAAATTTCAAGCAATATATCAACTGGAAAATATACTCAATGGAACTCTATGACAATTAGACTGACCCATTTCAATCATCTACAGTACATGACTCAGAGATGATACATGCTCTGTTTTTTTCTCTTTCAGATATAAAGAGAACTTAGATACCAAGCTCATATAAAGACATCTAAATCTGCCTGAAAAAAATTGCTGTAATATGAATTAACCCAATGTGATAGTCACCTTTTTTCTACCTCTAATATTATGAAAAACAGTTAGGACTTACCTAGCTACATATATAATGTCATTTTTGGACCCTATAGAGAAAAATTAATTTTTTTCATGTTGGTACAGGGAATTCAGGGAGAAGGAGGAGGACTGGGCAAAGTCAGAGACATTTCAGGCTATATAGGAAGGCTGCTTGAGTACTGTGTCTTCCACTCATAACCAAACTGGACAAAGCACTGAGTAATTAGATGTCACCTCAGATCTAACTGTAGTGACCAAGAGTTTGAACTAGCATCATCATGAAGTTTTTTTCCAGCCTGAGAAATCCTCTGATAAGATTATTTACAGGATATTCCTATTATTTATAGGATATTCACCTATAAAATCCCTTGATAGGATCCTATAAAAGAAGATAAGTGAGGTCAATCAGAGACCAAGACATGAAGCTTCTGGAAAATATGTAAGCCTGACATGTGTTGCTTCAGCCACAAGTAATTGGATGTTCCTTTGAATAGTGAGATTGTACTTACTGTATTGCTACTATTCCTTGACTTATATGTCTTTCTTTCCTGTCACTATATTAGTCTGAGAAACATGTGATCTCTCCTCCCCTTTTTCTCTCACTAATCTGCTGTAGTATGTCCTACTGATTGTCTTGTCTCCCAAAAATTACCTGAGAGCCTTCCCAGCAGCCACTGTTTTTCTGATGAGAAAAAAAAAAAAAAAAAAAAGTATGAAAGGATTGAGATGTAGCTGATGGAAGACAGGACTGGAAGCAATGTCTACCTCACTATATTTTCCACTGACATTTTCATCTTAATATCTATCTCAAATATTCACTGTGCATATAAGGGAACAGGGATGACTAGGCAATATTTTCATAATTTCTATATCATAATATAACTTTCTTATATTACCCACTTTTGTGTAAATAGTGAATTAATAATTAAAGTCTATTTTATAAGTCTGAAGAAAATTTAATATATGTGTTTCCTCTCTTTTTACTTTTACTTTTGCAGAAAATTATACTTCTGAGACTTGAATTTTCTCAATCCTGAGGAAGAAAAGAAAATCTTTTCCCATTTTAAGGGAAGTTTAAAGTTTTGAACTTTAACCATAGTGGATATGTTACCAAATTTCTCTGTTGGTATATCTCTGATGGACCAGCTCCCACTTGCAATCACATGTATAATTACTCTTCCCTTTGTACACACAGTATTGTAGGAGATACTACAGCAAATATGTCATATAACATTATCATCCCTTAGAAAATCAAGCCCCATGTATTGCTTTTTCCTTAGCTCAATTAGATGATAATTACGGAAATTAGTAACTGGGAATGGGTTGAATTTCTTATTAACAATGACACTCCATTTATTTTTGTGCCAAATTTACTATAACATAAAAAATTACTTAACACTGTTGGAAAACTTTTCTCTCACGCTGCTTCTTATGCATGGAGTGATCCCAAACTGTATTTATGAAGATTCACATTATCTACATCTAAGTTTTCTGTAAGACTTATTCCTCTGCTAGCATCAAAAGAACATTGACTAGTCATACCTGCTGAACAGGAGAAATGGCAGTTGCAAATAATTTAGATGTGTTAGGTTTAACAGATCAGGCAACTGGTGAAACAAAAGGAAATAGCCTTAAGCTGTTCCAGGGGAGATTCAGCTTGGACATTGGGAAGAATTTTTCCAGTGAAGTGTGGTTAGGCATTAGAAGGAGCTCCCCAGGGACTGGTGGAACACTTCCATTCCTGGAAGTCTTCAAGAAACAACTGAATGGAGCACTTAGGGCTGTGGTTTAGTCAACAAAGTGATGTTAAAACACCAGATCCAATGATTTGGGTTTTTTCCCCCAACCTTTAATGATTCTCTGTTACTAATATTCTACAATAATAAAACAAGTTACATGTTTAATCTCATGGGTTTTGACTCACTGGGCACCATTGTCTTACTTTCCAAGGCCTTTATAGTCTTTTTACTATCTTTGATCATAGTGTAATACCTAACATGGTAAGGTCATACAGAGCCCCTGTAATAAAATTCCTTAACTCCACTTCTTAGCAGTAAATATATTTTTTTAATGTCCTTAAAAAGGATTAGCTGCCCGCTTCCAGCAAAATGACTGTTTTGAAGAGGAATTTTAAATATTTATTAAAAAATAAATCCAAATCTTAATATTTTTAGAAATTTGATTTTCAGAACTGCAATGAAACATGCCTTTTAAATGATTCATGACATGCTCTGTGATCTGGCTTTACCTGAATAGTTCTGATGGAGAAGAAAGTGAATGTTATTTTGCCACTGCCTACTGGAGCCTGGGCTAGCTCTCTGTGGTTCTGGAGCAGTGACGAGAGTGGGGAACTGTCCTGGCTGGGGTAAAGCCACAGGCAGAACCTTAGAGCTCTCGCAGCTCTAAACAGAGAAGAGGTGTTCCAATGCAGCAAGGCAGGAACCGGGCAAAGAAACAAGAGGAGACTCACCAGTCTTAAAGCTCCAACAAAACTTTAACAAGTTTGAAGAGGCCAGAACAACGAGAGCCCAGAGTACCTCTGTGCACAGGTTTTTAAAACATAGCAAACCATGAGGGTGTACACAAAATGGGAACCAATAGGGTGACACTAGAGGTGGAGTTTTGGGGTAACCACCAGCCAGGATGGGGGGAGGAAAGAAGGCTCAGTTAGGGATTGGTTCAGGGAATGAATGGCAGTGCATGTTCTAGAACAAGGGGCAGGGTTGCCTTGATAGGCAGGGAAAGGTCTGAACAAGGGGAGGGAATACATTGAGGGACAGCTGGAAGGGAGGGCACAATTTAAGGAGAAACCAGCCTGGGGAAAACATGGGAGATAACAGAACAAACCATTTGACAATCAACTTAATAAAATGTAATAAAATAAACATGCACCACAACATTATTTCATATGAAATAAAAAATGGAAAGACAACAAGGCAAATACTAAAAAAGTTAGCAAACTAAAACAGAAAAAAAAATGGGAATCCAAAGGGAAAAAAACCTGACACCATTATCTAAAGAAAATGTGGAATTAAATTGAGTTCAAGAAAGTGAAAACTTAATATGTATCTTCACCATAGGTACTAAATGACTATTTCTGAGGTTTTATAAGGATAATAAAAGTGTATATTCTGTTACATATTACAAAATAAATCAAATGAACTCACAACTTCCTGATGTCAGAGGAATAATAAAAGAGAAAATAATGAGCTAAAATAGAAAGTTTAAAATTCCAAGTGCCTTTCACTGAAAAAGAGAATATGTTTGTTTTCCAACAGAATCTTGATAGATTGACCTAATGACTACAAAGAAAAATATGAGGTTTTCATTTGATTGATTGAATATTTTAATGCAAACAGTAATAATAATAATAATAATAATAATAATAATAATAGCAGCAAATGCCTGTCTTAATCAGTTTTTCTTCTCCGTATATTGTCTGTTGTCTTTTATGCTAGTAAGAACACTTTGAGGAAGAAAATACTCTGTTGTTTAGATTAGTTCATATGTCACAAGAATTCCTTCTTTAGTATGTGTTTTGCAATAGAGATAAGAACTCTGCTGGGATATGGGTACTTCAGAAGTTGTCGCATACACAGAAAGAACTGGGTTGAATTAAGTCTTTCTAGAGATTATTCAAGAAATAGAAACCTCCAGATAACTATGTGCTGTGGGTTTTTTGCTTTCAAACTTGTTATCATAGGCATAAAGAATGATATACAAAGAGAAATCAGGGAGCTACAAAGATTGAAATACAAAGATAATTAGAGTTTTGTATGACTCCTATAGATACTAGGTAAAATTCAAGTCAAGCTGTGGGTGTTAGATTTTTATACAGTAGAATTTAATTTTTCTTGGAGGATCAGACACACCATAAGGAAAAAAGGCACTTCCTGCTCTAATCTTGACTATCACACTAGCTTTAGTTCAAAACATATTTTTCAAGCTTCATCTCTACAGTAAGATCTCAGAAAACTTCTCACTTTTCACCTTACTTTCCCTTCCTCTTTCTCAATACATTCAGATTGCTCCTGAAAGAAAACCATGTGTAGAAAAGGAACTGTGAAACCCTCTGGAAGTTGCAACCAGACAGCCTGGAGGGGATGAGGGGCAGTGTTCTAGAGAGCACAATAAAATTCATTGGCCATTTTTTAGATTAACCTTCAAGTTGTTATTTTGTAGACACAATCATCAAAATATATTTTAGTTCTGCATCTTTTAGGAAGAAAAAGATTGACAAAGTTCACTGAAAAGGGGAGCTAGATATGTGTGAGAAAGATAATTATTACAAAAATTGAAATGGCAGAATATATGAGTCTTTAAATCGCCTTTATTCATGGGTGAAATAGGCCTCAAAAATACAAGTTGCCTCCATGAAAGATGTAATAGAGTATAAACCTGGAAATTCAGATTTAAACCCATAATGTCAGGTCAAGAAGCATGTCAAGAATCTGTATATTTAAGTTGTAAAGGCTCAAAATAAAATCTTTTCAAACATATCAAAAGCAGAGGGCTTGTCAGAGAGTGAAAGGTATCAGCAGATGATGAAAGAATGTGAGAAACACTCATACAATAAGTTTGCATGAGAAAACTGCAGAATAAAGAAGTGAATTTCTAAAATTTATATCTTCTGAAATATCTCTGGATTAAGCACAATTCTAAAATTGTGCTTAATCCAGAGATAATTCAGAAGATTCTCAAATCAGGTCTTAATTTTGCAGCATGAATTTGGGGAAGTACTTCCAACTGAATCTGTCCTAAGTGTGATTTAAAAAATAACCAAAAGTATGTATAAGCAAGAACAGTGAACCGAATAAAATGAAATAATTTTCAACAAACTTTTAGAGAACTCTGATATGAAGCTATGAGGATTTTACTACCATGTGTATCCTATTTACTTAATCAATAGGCAGAGGAATAGAAGGAGAAAACATGAAAAAATGAAAAAATGAAAAAATGAAAAAATGAAAAAATATTTAAAGCTGTGAAAACTAAAGATTTGTCTGATATGTATCAATCTAACTGGTAAAGCCTATGCAAAAAAAGGAACTAGTAAACATAGGATAAATGAAGAATATTGATAAGGAGTTAATATGGGCTTTGCAAAGGAAAAATATGCCTTACAAATTTTTCTGCTTTTTCAAAGTATCATTGAGTAGGTGGATAAGAATGATCTAATTATATTTCTATTTTCAAAAACTTTCAACACATTCTCACATTCATTTCTTCAATTTGGACATTGGTTGCTCAATATATGCCTAAATGTTTGGAAACATGATAAATAACAAGGCAATGATATTTTCAAATAATTCAAAATAACTCTACATAGTCAAAATAAAAAGTGTCTGTAAGGAGCTCAAGAGGATTTCTCCACAGTCAGTGACTCAAGGATGAAAAAACATATGAAATGTAAAAATAATAAGCATAGAATAATGCACACAAAAGGAAAACAAAAGCACCTACAAAATTTAGTTATAGTGAAAATCTCTAATTTGGGTATACAGAAAGAAGCCTCCAGTCAATATGGACAGGTCTCTGGGAGAGTATATTACCCATAGATGACTTGAATAAATACTGCAATCTGGAATGTTACATTAAAAATATTATCTGTGATTTAAAACCTGACTATGGCAGAAGTAGAAAAAAATGCTATAACGAAGAATTAGACATATGTTATCTCACCCATATAACGTGCAACTGAGTCTGAAAAAATATGACTGAGGAAAAACAGCATCAAGATCTATATAACTTTGAAAAAGAAATGGTAAATGTGATTATGAATCATATTATCTTTATTTTAACATTATAATTATGGATTTTCATCAAAGGTTCACCAGATATACAGTAAACACTGTTTTTCTCACAGAGCACTGTGTTGAATGCAGTGTTGAGTTCTTTGTTATAGTCATTTTGGAGGTCAAATGTGCAAGTGCATTCAGAAAACAGATTTAAAACATCTCAGGCATTTAGGCCAATAGTGAATATTAAATACTACATTTAAGGTGTAATTTTTACAGGCAGATTTTAAATGTCTAATTACCAGAAATCAAGAGTTGAATAAAAGATTAATCACTCAGTACTTCCTACATTTCCTAAGCATTGGTGTTACTTCCAAGGACAGGATGCCAAAACGTGTTTAACTTTGGTTGGATTCCATAAAGCAGTTCCTGCATTCCTTGTCTAATATAATATAAACAAAGCATGAATTAAGAGTTAAACATGGTCAAATATTTAATATTTGCTGCCTATGTCCTTTTAACCACTTGAAAATTCTCTTTTAACTGTTCTGCCTATGCAAACCTTAAGTCCTGAAGCTATTAAAGAATTTTGTACCTTGGACTTGTACCTTCCTCCCTTTCATGACAAGATGAAGGAGATATCTATTTTAGGGTGAAATGTGCTACTCTGAAGATGTTGTTGTTTACAGCAAAGGAAATATAAGGAAATTATCCTAGATTTAGGCAGCTAATATTTGAATATTTATACTATATAAAATTAAGCTCATTCACTAAAACTTGTGTCTTGAAGTTAAGATTGTTACCTATTTAGTATAAAATGAAGAAATAAAGATATCTGTTGCTCTTGCTACAATCACCAGGTTGTCTAAATTGCAAAAAAAAAAGAGTAAATATTCAAAAGAAAATAATCTAAATTATTTGGATTTACCACACTGTAGTCACATGAACTATTATATAACCTTGCTTCTAATTTTTTCCCTGTTACACATTGGAGGACTAATAAAACCAATTTGCATTGAATCAAGACAGGAATCATCATGAAAGTGTAATGTTATGAAATGTGTTCTTCACAACCTATTGTAAAATTCACTCTTGGGAACGAAAGTTCTAAAAACCACAGGACACTGTAAGTGCTGCAGTTTTGACAGCCCTTCATCTTTAGATACATCTGTATCTTGCAGAGCAGTAAATTTTGAATAATCTATGTCATGGCACATGCCATGAATGATACTGTAGATCAGTGAAGTTCTTCATTGTTAAATGTGAGTATTTCTAAGTGAATATAACCTGTCAATTCTGAGAGGGAAAGAAAATTGCTACTATTTTCAGAGGAATGACAGAACTGTGCTTGATGGAAAACACTTCTAGAGGACAGCTAGACCAACATGCCCAGTCAAAGTAGGGCTATCACTCAAATGCAGCAAGTTATGGCTGTAAAATGGTCTAGGTACTGTTTCTTTACTAACCACATATAAATCCAGAATCATAATCCCTGTGGCTACATCTGTACAAGCAAGTATGATCAGCAAATGGTTTCACACGTAGCATGTAGCACTGGTCTACAGTAATCCACTGTATTTGATAGTTAAGCCATTTCCTGACACAATTTTTGGCTCACACCCTCGTTAACAAAAACTGCAATGTAAAACTGCAGCTACATTAATGATCTGATCTGAAGACTAGAGAGGGCTTGAAGTAACCCAATAGGTAACAAAGATGAGACAGTTCTCTTTGGGAAGGAGGGAGAATTTGGCCGTATAGATTCAAATTTTATTGTCAAACTCGCTCTTGGTTAGAGAGATGAGCCTTTGGGTTTTTCCAGGTACCAGAATATGCTCAGTCAGCTGATTATTCAAGTAATAACAGAATTCCTTTTCCACAATGCCAAAATTAATATTCTTCTGTTCCATTAAAATACTGTGATTAAATGGTGCTTGCTTACTCAGTGCATTTGCTATGCAGTCTGAATGAGATTAGTACCATTTTCCACTGCACAAGTGAGTATTTTGTGTATCTGTATACGTGTGTGTTGTAGATCTTCACTGTCATTTCTTACAAGGTAGCATTTTGCTGTCTGTGGGAAAATGGTTGTAGCAGTTAATGTTGTTTGGAGAGAGGATAAATTTATGCTAAGGGCTGCCAAGATTCTCTGTTTCCTCTTGCATGGGGACAGTTTTATCCTGACAGAATTCTTTAAATAACAGCACTCCTAGTAGTATAATTGTTTGCAATAAATATAGGAGAAACACAAGCCCTTTCCATTCATATAATAAATATTTCCCTGTTTTCTTAGTGCCAAGAAAGACTTCCCTTCTGACCCGGTTTCTGTTTCCATCATGCATTGTATCAACAACACTGATACAAATTGTCCTACATTACTAGCAGAGAGTGTTAACATTTAAAATCAGAACTTAAAATAAATGCTTTAACTTATTTAACATCTAGGCCAGACAAACTATCCCTAAGAATTTATGGCCTGCCTTTATCTCTGAGAATCAAAGATGAATCTGGCCTCACTGAAAAAAGGTCATGAAACATGTAAGCCTCAAATCCTGTCTGCCTTTCTGAGCACTCATTTTGTTTTCCTACTGGAATACTAAGGACATATTCTTTCCTGTGAAAGGACACATTCTTTCCTGTCTAATTCACTGCAAACAATCCTTGCTTAGAAGCAATATTCAAGGTTGACTCTACAAAAATATTACCCTGGAAAACTACCTGCCTCCTGTAAAAAAGGGGTTAAAACTTTAATACACCTTAACTTCCTTTTCTGAATAGCAACACCTTCCTTCCTCAAAATCAGTAGGCAGAGTAAATACTCATGAACACCAGATGTCCACACTGACTTGGGAACTCAGAAAGATAAAATTCCATGTGCACACAAGAACATATTCTCAGCATTTGCAGAATGAAATAGAGACATCAGATAAGTGAAAACAGATGTTGTTAAAATGTCAAGTGCAGCAGATGTGTGTATACAAGACAAGCCTTGAAAAGATTAAACTTTGATCCTGGTTGGGCTGTAGGAATTTATGTTAATCAGGTAGAAACAGTAATCTACTTTGGAACAGTTTTTTCTGCCTTTACTATAATATGTTATTATGCATTGTTCTTAATGGAAGTACCTCTGAAATATTAACCAGTTGAGCATGAGCAGTGGCAATATGTTGGCTGTGTAAGCTTTATGTTGTGTTCCCATAAATCTGCTCTCATGAACAGCCAGAGTTCTCGGTAAATCTTTTTCTAGTCACATACCCACATTTTCATCCGATGGAAAGAGGAAGAAGTGGAAGGATGCTGTATGACATGGTGTGCATTCAGGTCTCATCCTGATATGCTGTCATACATCCAGGCACCGTGTAGTGGTTCCACAGTTTTGATGTGGCTCATATTTTTTACATCTTCCATTTAAAAGGTAAATATTCTTTCTCTTTGGCTTTAGAGCCTTCTAAATATGAATTTAGATAGAAAATCTGACTTGGCTGTGATTTTGGAGTTGCGCCTGCATGTTTCTACATATCTGCTGTGGGATTTGCTTAATCATTGAGAAGGTTTTTGATCCATGTCTGTTTTAAAGTATGAGGACCATATTTTGTCAACAGTCACAACCATGAACATGTGCTACTAAATGTCTTGTATATGTCTACCAGAGAAAGGAACAAGGAACTACTTAACAGAAGCATTATACTTCAGAGGTGCTCTGTGGTGTTGTCTCCACAGGGGACCAAAAAGCTCTCAGGTCTCATTTCAGTCCTAAATGCCTACAATTTTCTGCTTCGTGTAACACCTTTCTCTACACCCATGTCCCAGACGTGTGTATTTTGTTAGGAGAACTGATTCAGTGTGGAGTCAAGGTTTCATCAGGGACTCTTACCCTCATGACTGGGAGCTGGTATGCTTAGCTGTGCATATTTCTGGTGTAACAACTTCCACATGATTATCTCTTCGGGGCATAGCTCTTTCATTTGTCTCATAGTCATACGAGAGATCGGGGTTTTTCCCAAGCCTTCATGGAAATGAAATCTCAATTTCATTGTGTCTAGACTCTCTTCTCTTTACTTTCTCATAGGAAGGTCATTTTTTGACTGCCATATTCTCCTCACACACACCATCTGGATAAAGCAACCTAATCCACCAGAGGTTCAAAATAACTGTTCTGTCCCTCTACAACCAAGAGTTACACACAGATGACATACAGAGTAGTAACAGCTTACATGTATTTTACAAATATTGGATAATGATTTCTTGTTACTATTAAGAGGCACACTTATTTCTACCTTTTAGTATCTGAACATAATCAGTCTTCAGTTTAGATTACTAAGGACAAGAGTCTTACTCAGATTTTTAGTTGAGTGACATTTACAGCACATAGATAGTGCTCACCTCATTATGACATTTAATTGTCTTTTGCTCCTGATAATAACCAAGAGAAAGCAAGGTGCAATTATACCACTTCTAGCCATCCTCTTTTTGTATTGTTCAGTAAAACTACTTGGTTTTTTAGGTAAGAATTTATACTGAATGAAGTTGATGGAGGGGCTTTTTCTGGTGTCAGTGTGGCACTTTAATACCTCAGCTTTTTGTGACTTACAGCTACAAAAAGCTCTAACCTTTAAAGGAATTTTTGATAAGTGCTTTTTCTTTTGCAGAGATAACACCTCACAGACTTGTGCTCTGAGATCAACTTCAAGATACTTTATTGCTTTTAGGGGCTTTAAAGTCATAATAGAATATTTTTATTTTATTACCCAGATCAGAACCTTCTCATCCATTCCAACTCGTTTGAGTTACACCTTGGTTGTACTTTCAAGTTTTTCTCACATTTTTATATAGACTTGAACATTTTGCTTTCTGTTTGCATCAACAAGGACACTTGTGCACTTAACTGGGAATTGTCAACTAGGCACATTTTTACCAGGTGAAACTTGCCTTGTAAGTTTTATGTTAAAAGCTATTTTAACAAAATTATTCTTGCTTGTGAAAGAATTGACTTTGAATAAGAAACTAAATAATTACACTTAATACCTTTTGAATGTTCCATGTCTATTCAAACAAAACCTGAAAATATCCAATTGTCTTAAATGTTCTCCTTCATTCTATATGTGTTTGAAATTTGTGCAGCCAGTACCAATTTATTTGATAAAGAAAACTCCAGGTATCTTTTGGGAGAGGTTATCACGAACATAGCTTTTACAATGAGGATGTTTCAAAAGTTGAAAAGCATTGTAATAAGTAGGAAAAAAAAAAGCAAAAATTGGATGTTCCCTTTCTAGTAGATCATCCCACCTTTACAATAGACTTCTGGAACTTCAACAAATGACTAATAAGTCACAACCTTTTTTGCGTGTTTTTTGGACTTTCTCTGGTTTTACTACATATCACAACTTGAGCACCATGACAATGTCCCAGTGCATGTCTCTGCTCGGGCAAATAAATTTTCTCGTTCTTCACTGAGTGGAGGCTCAGTGTCATGACTGGCATGAAAGGTCAGCTCCCATTCCTGGTTTTGTTTTTTTTTTTTCAATTAGACAGTAGAACAGTGTTTCTTTTTAAAAAAAATTGTCAGTGGCAGAGAATGCATTATTGTATGTTTCTTGCTTTAATATATATACACAGAAAACAAGAAAACCAGACTTTTAAAAACTATATTCAGGGGCCAGAATCCATAACTGTGGGTACACCCTAAGCTAAGTCATTCTGTTTTCAGCATTGCTGAGAAGTCTAAAGATGTGCTGGGATTACATGCACGTACTGCTCTGGGTCAGAAGAAATTAAAGTGGTATTAAAAAAATCAGCATGCATATGTGGTACTCTGCTTGTACATTAGTAGTATCCTTTTCACATGTTACACTCTGCTTTCCAAATGACTCTTAACTGGGATAGACTTTGCCTAAAAAATCCAATTTTCTTCCATTGAAAGTAAGAGCAGCCTTGAGTACATCACTATCGAGTATGGTAAAGGAATTCAGCACCCACAGTGATGAATGAGTTCTTATGAGAACATACCAGTGGCGAGTATGAGTATAAACTGATCAAACAATGCAACTATGTTAAATTTTAAGTCACCATTAAAGATGGCATAAGGGACATATTTAACACAAGAAATAATACCGGCAAAATGTGAAGTTTCAGAAAGTGAAATGCATAGGGTATTTGAATGTATTGTAGCACTTCTCTGGGTCTCAAGCAGTATTTAAGATGGAGAAATTTGCTTTCTTCTCTGGTTTCTTGGTGATAACTACACTTTTATTGCTGAAAATTTTTGGAAACATTCATGAAGATGTTTACTATAATAATTTTCAAGTGAAAAAGGAAAGTTTGCCAAAGCTCATATAATAGAGACAGCTTTACGCAGCAGGGAGTATCAAGCAGCTCTAAAAATAGAGACTGCTACTAGCTCTGCCTAGAAAAACATGCCTGAAAGAAGAATACACATTTACACAGCTGGCTTTACATGACCCTTGTTTATGCAATAAAACAAAAGGAAATTACCTCTTCTGAGGTTTAATTTTTTTTTGTCAGGCACTGATTAAATAATAATTAGTTCAAAGTATCATGAGTCATTTCTACGTATGCATACTTATCCTTTTTGAAAGAGCAATTGTGTCTCTGAGGAAATAAAGAACATCAGTGATCTGTGCTCTACTCTAACAACCTTTCAGTTCAGTTGATCCAGTTTCAGCAGTTGCATATCCTTTGTTTTGTCTTAAACCAGAGTAATGGCTCCTTCCTATGTGGAGGTGATCAAAGCTGAGTTTGTTCAGAAGTTGTCAGCTGAACACTTAAATTCCATTTAGAAGAATGAGAAACTTGCCCTTTCTTTCACAGTATTTCTTTAGGATTGCAGTCCTTCAGGACTATATTTCTTCTTGAAAGCTCTCTCTCTGACTCTCATATTTTCTTCCCAAAAAAAGTCACATATTGATACGTCCATGGGTGTCCCATTATTCTATTTTTTTCACAAATATTATCCAGGAAGTCTCACAGAAGTGCATTTCATTTAATTCTTCCCTAGCAAGTTCATAATGGAATTTAATTGTATTTCCTTTATCTGAAAACTTTCTGCTCCCCCGAGTAGTTTTCTCCTTCCTTCCATATATTATAATACCCCCTAGTATTGTTAAGATGTTAATCTCATTTATGTCCTCTTTTCTAATTATTCCATACCTGCAAAGATGACAAGCAATTTTTTACCAACAGCATTGCATAAAGAAAAGAGCTTTTTTTAAAAAGCATAGAATAAAACCAGCAGTCAATCAAATATTGTCTTCCTGAAAAATTTTTCTTCATTTTTCCCCAATCCTTTATAATACTTTGAAGGAGAAAAATAAGCAAATCTGTAAAGGCTTTAATTAAAAAAATAATTTAAAAAACCCCATGTAGTCCGAAGCCTTTGACTGCTTTACAATTATTTTTATTTAGGAAATTTAATTTTTCTTAGTTACTGGCTTGCTCAGTGTAAAAAACCCCTTATTACTATGGGAAACTGCAAAACAAGGGAAAAGATTGGAATATATATTTTGCTCCAAAAATTGAAAGGAAGTGAACTTCCTTTCAGTTTACCTGTGACTACATGTGTGGTGGTTTTATGATCCTACTTTTCCTACAGATCCTACTTTTTTTTACAGATTCATCTCAGGTTCTGATCCTACTTTTTTATTTTTACAGATTCATCTCAGGTTCTACAACATCTCCAAAAATAAATTAGAAAGAAAACAAAGATTTTTATGTGTGAGGCTTTTTCAGCCAATATGTCAGACTGGCAAAATGCCCTCTTTGAAGATAGAATAGAGCTGACATATAATTGTTGCCCTTACCTTTGTTGCCACTGACACTAGAGTCTGAACCCTCCTTGGAGACCTGAAAACAATTTTGCTGTGACACTCTGAGAAGTTACCACTCATATTTTACAAATACTGTGAGGTCACAGATTTTGACCTGTACAGAGCCAAGCAAACCTCTGGAGGGTGTTGTGTTTTATGGGAAAAATGTTTCCATTGATTTTTAGATTAGCATTTTACTGCAACATAGAACAGATCAGTAGCCATGAAAGACAAAATTCACATTACAGTAGCAAGAAAAGTAACAGAGTCCAAGGAGTGTTTAAAATCTAAACTTTTTAATATTCTTTTATGCATGATTTTCCAGAGTCACAGCAGGATTATAAAAAACGAGAGCTAATACTATGTAATTATATCAAATAAAAAATATACCATGCTTCTTCTATGTGGCACTCAGTATTTCCTGAAAGTCTGAAAGGGTTAAAACTAGTCCTTTAGCATAAATCCTAGTTGTGTGTTTTATAGCATTGTGATATATAGAATCTTTCCTTTTTTTCTGAATTTCTGTAAACACAATATTTACAACTATTTTGCAAGAGTAAGCACCAAAGTTATGTTCCTGATTAAATTTTAAAACATTGTACAGATGTCATACAAGTTTTTTAAGTTAGATACACAATGGCAGAATTTTCTAAGGCAATTACATCCTAAAAAGAGCTTTTTCTCAAATACATTCATTCTGAGGCTGCCTTTTATCCACAAAATAAGTCATAGTATTTGCAGACATATGGTAATATCTGGGGAATAAACAAATATTTTCATATATTACTCTTAGTAATTCAATGGAATTTAAGGTGAAAAGGTCGTGAGTGCTTTGTCCCTCACACCTGTCGAGCATCTTGTGTTATCATCTCTTCTTTTAGGCAGGGACTGAGCACAATGTCACAGCACAAGTGACATCTCTTGGCCTCCTTTCATATGAAGAGAGGATGCACAACACTCGTTGGAGAATGGGCAACAGATGAAATATAAAAGTTGTTCATTTTACAAGCTACATTAAATGTATGTGGAAAGATCTTTTCATTAGACAGAATTGGGGTATTAAAGTCTACATATACTTCCCAAGGCATTCCCTATTATTAGGTTATTTGCTATTATTTTCCTGTTAATTCAATAAAAGCCTTTGTTTTTTTACTTCTGGAACACATTTTCTTTGTTGAAGAAAGATTAAGAGTTGTCAGTCTAGTCACTAATGTGATATATCTTCAAAAAGTCACAAGCATTTAATATTTGAAAAGTTGCCTTTCTTATGGTTTATTTATTTTAACATAGAACAAAATAGAAACTTCTACATTTATCATATTCAGCATGCATAAAGAATTGCAACATAATGGATGTGTTGAGACAATCTGGCAAGATAACTGTGAAGAGTATTTTATTAAATACTCTTAAATTACTGCTACTAAGCAATACCTTTTAACAAGAGAGACTTGAAAAGCAAGGACTTGCAAAAAAGATAAAATTCAAAATATATTTGGAGATACATTGGAAAAATTTTCTTTACAAGAAAAATTTTCTTTACAAGAAAATTTTTGAGTAAAGTTACTCCTTTTGTTGCCTTTTTTTTTTTTTTTTTTTGTTTCATCCCTCATTTGGGCATTGAAAAATAGAAGAGGAAAAAATGGGCCACACCTAAACAAAGATTCATTTCTTTATTGATAATTATTACTATATCTTTTACCTAATTAAAATATTTCATATTACCAAATGCTTTTCATTGCACAGAAATCTTGATTTTTTTAACACAGGCTTTTTGCATGGAAAAAAAGTCTACCCTCCAACTAAAGAAGTAATGGAGATGAGACTTGTGAATGAAAAAATATGTGTTTTTTCCAATGTTTATGAATTCATTACAGCATGCTATTCCTTCAGATATAAGAAATTCCAAGTGTTATCAAGATTAACTACTAAAACATTAGACCTAAGTTTTATGGAATATTTTTACATACTCAGTACCATGGTGGTAGTTTCAAAAACAAGCAAATAGGGAAGAAGGTCAAAGAAAATTCTGCAATATATTTGTCAAAACCTGGGAAAGGACTAAAGGACTTGGGAATCCTGGCCCACAGCCCAGTACTTATGACCACAAAATAAATACTGCGCTCTAATATATCCAATCTAGCCAAAGTGTTTTAGTCTACATGACAGAGCTACGCAGAGCTGACAGGATATTAATTCTAAAATTGATCCCCATTGGTTTTTTAGGCAACTTTATATTAATCCTCCTGCAAGCCACACAATGCACAATTTTCATCTTACATTTACTTTTCATCATGTGCACATTATTTCCTATTAAAACGGTTACGGTGCTATCTGATGTGAGTTTTGGGAGGTTTCCATAGTTCAGCACTGCTGCCGATAGTGAGCACCCCTGTCTAAATAATCATCCTTAATCTCTTTAAATGAGAGGAGAGAGAGATGGTGGTGATGGCAAGTGTGGGCCAGGCTGTGAGCACAGCGAGTGGGGAGAGGCTGTCAGTGCCAGGCTCCCAGTATCTCCCCACAGGGCAGCAAAGAGAACCCACTCCCACAGCTGTGTTGGCTTCACTGCTTACTGATCCCTTGCTGAAAGCCCACCCCTCAATTGAAAATGAGTAATAAAAAATTGCGATACTAAAATGAATTTGGCTCATCCTTAACACTCCATAATAAAATCAGAGATGCACCTAGTGTTCTGCACATTGTAAGATTATTACTCACATATTTACTTTTTTTTTGTTGTTGAAGTGAGAGCAAGAATCAAATCCAAATTAATTAAGCTTCATGTAAGACTGGCATTGGTAGATACAGTTAATTTTCATATTCTACCAAAGAGATTAGAGTTCATATCTCAAAGGTAATTGAAAGCCCATATTTGAAAGGAAATAATTCCCTCTAGATTCAGAAGCAGGATTTACTTAACCTATAATGAATGAAGGAGTGGTGCAGTGAGTTTAGCTAATATAACAGCTTTATGCTCTTCAGATATTTTTTCACTGAAATTTCCCTCCTGCTTCCTGTGTTTGACATTTTAAGGAGTACCTTTAGTTGAGTTTTTCAATGAGTCTCTATGGTAACAGTAAAAATGCACAATCAAAATACTTTACCTCCTCTGCCTTCTTGCCTGTTCACCCAGCAGAAGCTGCAAAGCAGAGAAGGGAGAATCACTGGTCCTTTCAAGTGTAATGGGAGGGTATTATAAAGTAGGAAGAAATGATCTGTAGATTTCAAGACTACTAATCATCACACTAACTAGAGAAAGAAGTAATCATTTGTCAAGTAGCAGTTCCAGTATCAAATAATTTTAGTTTCAAAATTAAACCTTTTCTTTATAAATATAATTGTATTTTATTCAGTATAAAACTGAAGAATTGATATTTTGGTTTATATTAAATTTAAGAATTGTTCTTTCTGTTTTTCAGCCAATACTGGGCTCTACTGGAGTACAGCAGCAGGTACAATACATTCATAAAGAATTTTACTATAAATAACCACAAAATGTCACTTTTCTGGCAATGTGTATATGTTTTTCTGGAAAAGTAATAATCACCAGCTCCATTTTTGCACATGTAAAATAAAGAAATTTGTTAATAGATTGCCTGAATTAAAAAAAAAAACATGAAAGAAGGCAGAAAAGATACACAGGTTTAAACTTCTTGTCAGGAAACCATGGTAGCCTACTGAAATCTATTGAAGGGATATTAGTGAACAGATATTGTTGTAGCAAGAATGGCTTTTCCATCTCTTACTGCTTCTTTCAGGAGATACCAGAGGCTCAGCTGAGATCCCCTAAAATGTAACTGAGTCAGTGTATTGCCATTTCCCCTAGAAACTGTTTAGTTGTGTACGATATATTTCAGAAAGCCATTCAGTGTGCCGTGGGACACCTCCCTCGCCATTGTCAGAGCAGTGGCGCCAGGCTAGAGGTTGCCAGCGTTTGCCGGCCAGGAAAGCCCTCAGGGGCCGCATCATTGCCAGCCCAGCATGGCAGGCTGGGAGCTGGACCACATCACAGGGCTGCTGCAAGGCCCTGTTTGTGCCGCCTGGTCACGGCAGCCTGTTCTGCACAAAGAGCCAGGCAGCACGCAAGCAGATCTGTTTCACTGCTCTAATCAACCGAGCGCAAGCTCTAACGTGGTTATTCGTATCTTAACCTTTTGAAGATCATCCATCATTAACAAAAAGTGATATGTTCATAGAAATGCACTCACAATTAATAGTCTTTTCGACAATGCAGAAACAAACTGCAATGTTTTAGTGTGATTAAGAAAACTTTTCTCTGGCACTTGGTACTCAGTGGACAGCTTGCCATTGGTTTCTAATGAACCCTGGCCATGTTGTTTAAATCAGCTGAGGATCTCCCTGGAAGTGATAACTACAGTTTCTTAGGGGGTAAATAAATTAATTAACCATGAACAGATGCATTGTGTCCAAAACAGATTTAAGTCACTCATTTTGACTTTCTATTGTTTGCCCCTTTTCAGGAACAAATGAGTGGGACAAAGGCAGGAAAGCCAAAAAAGCTGCAGAAAAGATGAAATCTCAGCTGCAGTGTTTGTGCTAAGTTTCTATTACTAAATAATTAGTGTTTGTCCAACTTTTAACCAGCAAGGTAGCTTGACTGAGTTTTGTTTAAAGGTAATGGTAAATGTAGCAAAAGATAAATCACTCAGGGTATATTGCAAGTCCCAAGTATCTCCAATTCACAAATGCAACATCAAAAATTTATAGAATACATACAAAAGTAAAACATATTAAATCATTCATGTGTGAAAAACTGGAATTTTGCATGCATTTAAAACAAACCTTGATATTTGCACAACATCATGACTTTTAGAAAGGCTCTGAGAGGGCTAAAACCAAAATTCAGCTGGAAATGAAAATATAAATTAGTGTTGTATATTTATAGCATATGCTACTAAGAAAACTTTCTTGACCTACCGTCCAGGCACTCCTCTGGCAGTCACACTTAACCACCTGAGCTCAGACTGAGGCTCCTTCACTGCACACCCCAACCTCACACAGTCACACCAGGTTTCCTCACCATCTCAACCCCAGGTTCCCCACAGTAGAATCTGAGATGTCCAGATGCTTCAAATAATTTAATCTTGCTCCAATAACAATAACAATAACAAAATGGCAGCTCAAGCTGGGTGCCTCCGAGGAGGGTCCCCAGCCAAAGGAAGGAACCCGTGGGCTTTTAAGCAAGCAGAAGTCTGGCGTCATCAGCCCCTGCCATGTGCATTCACCTGGCTGGGCCACAAGTTCCCGTGCCCTTTGTTAGGCAAAAGGTCAGCTGTTCACAGCCTCGTGCCCAGGGCTTTCTTCACCTACAGGTCAATCTGCATCTGGCACTTCATCTTGCAAACTGAGGTACCTGCTCCGAATGTATTCCTTGACAATGAAAAGCGTCAAAGATGACAAAAATTACAAGCAGTGCAGTTTCACTGAAGAGAAGCTGTAGATGAACAGCTGCACTTGTTTTTCAGAATTTTTATTAAAAAGACCACGTGTGAAGTCAAGCAGTTAAGTGAAACATTTCCAAATACAGTAACTTCTGATAAATTACATCAGAACTGAAAAAGATTTCTGAATTCCAGTGAACTTGTTCTATGGTCCGATCAGATGTTATTCATGAGTTGTTACTACTGTACTGAATTTTTGACAAAAAATACTGTTGCAAATTCAACATATAAAAAAAGTGGCTAGTACATATAGATCAGGACATAATGTAGTATGAGGAGGTAATGAAGGAGATAATCAAAGGCATGGTTATAACACAGAACTACAAAAAACTGATCATTCTCATTAGCTTTCAGAAGTAAATTAACATGCAAATGATTATTAAGGCTTTCGAATCAAACCATGAATGTTTTGTTGGTTTTTTTTTGCTGTCTTTCTTTAATTACCTCATGAAAGGAAGTATAATTTACAATCAAAATCAACATAGTGCATTTGTTATATAAATGCTTCTCCACATTGTAACAATTCAGGTACAGGGAAGAGTGATGTAAAGACCTTTGCCCTTCATTCTGGTCTGCCTTATTGTCATGTTTTCACCCCAGCCAGCAGCTCAGCCCCTGCTCACTTTTCTTCAGTGGAATGCGGAGAGAATCAGAAGAGTGAAAGTGGGAAAACACAATGCATTGAGATAAAGACAGCCTAATAGGCAAAGCAAAAAGTGTAGTAACAAGTAAAGCAAAACAAGCATCCACTTCTCATGGGCTGGAAGGTGTTCAGCCATCCCCAGGAAAGCTGGGGTTCATCATGTGCAAACTGGGAAGACAAACAACATCACTCCGAATGACCTCCCCCTTCTTTTCACATAGTCCAGCTTTTGTTTCTGAGAACATCATACAGTCTGGGACATCCTTTGGTCAGTTGGGATCATCTGCCCCCTCCCAATTCCTTGTGCACCTCCAGCCTACTCCTTGGCAGGGTGGGGTAGAGGCAGAAAAGGCCTTGACTCTGTACGAGTGCTGCTCAGCAACAGCTAAAAGTTCCTTGTGTTACCAATATAGTTTCTCTCACAAAGCCAAAACACAGCCCCATCCTAGCTACTATGAAGAAAATCAACTCTATCCCAGGCAAAACCAGCAAAGTCTCCACGCCTTATGCCATACCATTTAAGTCATACTCAAATCTCACACTATCCTATTGTCCATTCCTGCCCATCTTTTTCACATACCTTGCCACCCATGACTGCACTACATTGGGGTACATACCTGTGTGATTTTCCTGAAATAGTGTGATAACTTTTGGAAAAGCCTGGAACAAATTTTTGAGACACATCACATATGACCATTCTGATTACTCAAGTATGTTCAAGGTCATGGAGAGTCATTCCAACAAGACAGAAGGCATCTACTTCACAGAAGACAGGGGAGGTAACATTCTTTATTTTCTCCACAAATTGGTTCTTGGAGGAAAAGAGGGGAAAAGTGTAATTGCTATTTTTTTCCCACAGCACTTGGACAACAGCACTGTGGATAACAAATGTCAAATATGATAAAGACCTTCAGATTCTCAAAAATGCTTTAAGATATTCATTCTGTCTAAACAAAGGAAATATACATAGAGGTTGCACATGGCTAGTCATTTTTACATGAAAGAAAAAAAATAGTAACCCTAAGACCTCTATTCCAATACCTCTACTACTATTCTGTCCCATGACAGGAAAATTGAAAAAATAAGTGACATGATGACAACCAATCTGAGAATCAATTACATCATTTAAACTTAAAAATTCTCTTAGTCATGTGCCACTGGCTAAGTTGTGTATCTGTCATAGATAACATAACATCCTAAGAAAATACCTGAGAAATAAAATATATTTTTGTCATAAATGAAGATTAAAAATAATAATTTCCTCTATAATCAGATTAAAAATTCAGTATTTGAGTCACTCTATCTCAAGGTTAAGTATACTTTGTAATACAAGGCACTATATCACTCTGTATTTCATGTTGGTAGGGTACTGTTCCCGTGGTCTTAATAAAGAAAAAATTGAACACAGACTTGCTTTGACAGTTTTTGACAAAAACAGAGACACAGGAAAGTGCATGAAGTTTGGAGGTTTTGTTGTTTTTGCTCTTAAATTGCCAGTGTTCATAGCCTTCCCAAGTCAATCTGTCTCTTAAATACTCAGTTTGTGCCATAGATGAGGTCAAGTGGAGGGATTCATAATCTTTTAAATTAGATGACCGTCTCGGCAAGAGATCCCACTCCTTTAGCAGCATGCAGTTAAGGGATTACTGGAGCATTACTGCAGTAGACAAGGAAAGTCTAGGTATCAACTCAATAGCAGAATCCTATGGAAATGGCAATTTCAGCAATAAGCCATATGGGTCACAAATGAGGTAAGTAAACTCAGAAAATCCTTTCAAGGCAAGTATTTCCCTCAGCACTCTCCTACAGATTCTGAAACTGAGATTAGTGAAGTGGTGTATTTTATTGAATCCCTAGAGTGTCATAATTTAATAGTATTTCACAGCTACTGTACATCATCACATTACATTACACTCTCCCTGTCACCATACAAACTACAATACCATGAAGTGATAACACAGTGTAATGAGACATACAATACAGTGTAATGTGATATACAAGAAAGTCAATGCAGCATATCTCAAAAATTACCCCCATTTAAATGGAAGCTTAATACATATTTCATATAAATGTACAGGTCATTCATTTTGTCCATTTTTTGGATGTGTTTAATCACTGTGCATCTTGATACTTCCACATAGAAATTTAATATTATAGTCAGAAGCAATCATATTTTACTAATAAAGCTGAAACCATTTTCTATGAAACTTTCTGATAGAACTTTAAAAGTCTTCAATAAATGCTTTTACAGGAAAGGAGCTCAAGCAATTTTATAGGATCCTCATGTCTCTGAGAGGTGGTATTCATGGCAATTTACATTGTCTACAGAATTGAAAATCAGGCTGGTTGGTCCTGGCTTCCTCCACACACATATACACACTAATATCCTTATACCTTGGCTATTCCGTGAGTACCTTCACAGATAGATAGCTAATCTTTCCTAACTGCTGTTAAGATATGAGTTAGGGAACTTCTGCTTTTGCAACAGGAAAAAATGGTCAAAAACTTGCAATAAAGTCTCTCAAGAAAAAGCTAAGGACAAACTTAGATGCAGATGGGTTTAAGTACACACTATGAGTCTCTCCAAATAAAAAACATTCAAGTATAACCTAATTAGAGGAACATGATACTAACATTACATTTATATGGAAGAACAGTTATTACTTAAACGGAAGCCTAGATGGGAACCCACACAAAACACACTTAGCAGATCTCCCCAGTAGATGGGTAAAATAGCGGATTTTTTTTTGTTGTTGTATCAAAATTAATACTTTGTATTGTCAATTCTTTAAATCTTTAGTAAGATTGCCCAGCTAGCCTAAAGAAGCTGATTTTCTCTAACAACCTTCTGCATTTATCTGGAGCTGTGTCAATCTGCAGCACACCCTCTTCCAGCTTAAAAAGTTAGGTGTTTTTCACCTTCTGTCTGCTGAGAAAGGAAGATATAAATAGCTAACAGGAGAGAAAACTATGTACCGAGGCACCCTGGAGCCACCTCCCACTTTCACACGTGTGAAGAGATTTCTTTCAGCATGTTTCAGTGAGGATCGTAGGGTCAGCAGTGGGACAGCAGGAAATGGAACTTAGCCTAAGAAACTGTTCTGTGTCTGTCAAAACATCACTTAACGTTGATATTAGAATACAGATTATGCTAGAATATATCTCAGGAAAAAAATAACAAATATGCATCCATTCTTCCACCTCTGTAAAATAAATATTCTGTGTCCTTGAACACACAAAGTAATCTTTTCATAACATTTTCACATTTTAACTCATTCTTTTCACGGGTCCTAAGTATATTTTTTACTAATTTGCAATCACGATACGATTTTCTAATTCTTGCTGTTCTACAGAACTTGTATAAGTGGCACTAAATTTGAACCACATTTTCTGAATCTTGCTGAGATGTATTAATTTAGGATTATTACTGTCAAGAGTGAAATAGTCTCCTAAACATGCTGCTTCACATCACAAAACTTCACAATTGAACTGGCATTCCATTATATCAAACTAGTAAAATTATCTGCCATTTAAAATAATCAGTAATAATGGCTGTTTTTATGGAATGTAAAGATGCCTGTTCTTAATCAGAACAACCTCAAAATCTCAGCTTCAGAAAATTCAGTGTTTATGAATAGCATTCTCTTCTTTACTAATAATTTTTCAAAAGCCTGAAAGATTATGCTTTTTCAAAAAATCCATGTACAGAAAAAGTTTTGATCAATTTATTTATAGTTATTAGTAGGGTGGGTGGTTTGCCTTTTTCCTTTAAAGAATTAAAGCTGGTAGCTTACTTAAATATAATTATTTGCATATACAGGCATTCACATTAAAATATATTGAGGTGGACAATTACAGAAAACAAAATTCACCCAGAGGCTTGTGCTGCTCCAGGACTCACTCTTGTGATGCAGATTTCACAGCTAATGGTGTGTAAATGTGAAAAAGAGGTCCTCTAAGACATCATGACTTTAACATCAGATTTGAAAATAAAAATAATCTTCTTAAAGCAAGATATCTGAACTATTTTCAACACTATTAAGGGAACTAAAGCAGAGAAATGTTGCAGTATTTACAAATAATTTCATTTCCAATAAATGTGCAAGTATGTTGTTAATTGATCAGAAGAGATAAGGAGGGAATTATATTTGCGAATAAATAATTTCAAAATTTTTTTACCATGGTGTAGAAAAGTCCCTTTTCTGCACTTGAAATCCATTGCCTAAGTCTTCTTAGTTATCCTAGATGAAAAGGCTGTACATTTTTCCCTATTCTGGCAAGACCTCTAACACCCTCTTGAAACAGAAAAAGGGGTTTTTTAGCTTTAGCTCTCCTTTATATCTCACACAGGATTAATCCTCAGAGATGAGCGTGGCCAAAGGCACAAGATAGAAAGCATAGTTATTACTTTGGCAAGTTGTTAAAGTCTTTTATTTGGAATCTAACATTGTCTTTGTTGTTACAAGGAAAACTGTTCAGCATTCTTGTAGTATTTGTTCCATTCCAGTTTCCTGGCATATAGCCCTTTTGTAAGCACTTCAGAGGCTAGTGCCTGAGCTTAAGAAGACCATTTTATGTTTGCAGTATGATCCTTCTGCCTAGAGTCAGGCTAAGAAGAGGAATGAGATATGCTGCAAAATTCTAACACTGATTTCTGTATTCATTCTTCTCTCTACCCATGTAGTTATGAGGGCTTTGCTCTACACATTCATCTCCCTTGCAGAAACTCCCAGTATCTTTCCCTAAGACCTAGGAGACCTTATAGCTATATGGAAGAGCCAAGATACTGAAGCAGAAAAAAGAGATGAAGGATAAGACTGTGCAAAAATATAATTACATGATTAATAGCACATCCTTTTCTATAGTGGCAAAATTCCCACTGAAGATTTTAGATCTGTATCTTTTCAAGCTCGTTCCATTTTGTCCAACCTTTTGAATATTAACTTCATACTTTTGTTCAGACTTATAGTCTTCGTTCTCCAGCATGCTAACAGAGTAAGAAGTTATGAATTGTTTTTATTTGTAAGAAGTTATGTAATGACCTCTACTGTGGATGTTCAGGTCCTGGAATATAATATTAAAATAACATGAACAGTCAAAAAGCAATCAGGTGAATTATTACACAAAGTTCTTCTTGTCGATTCAGCTCAGCATCTCAGTCCCTACTTTTAAATTAATATAGTTTCATCAACTTCTCTTTACTGTACTCCCTTTCATGGATGTCCTAAAAACCTCGTGGTGATGTGTAAACAGAAATCTTCATTTAGAAAAGAAATCTTAATTTATAAACTATTATTTATTTCCAGAACTTACATAAAACAAAGATATTCTTTTGTAAGCTGCAGTCTTTTATCAGGGTGAATGACAGCAGATTTGAAAAGAGCAGAACATATCTTTGTTTGCCTGTCCATAGCTGAAGTAATGGCATAGAGCGCTAAACCAATGCTTCTTAAGACATCAAATAAATTTTCTTTCAGGATTAATGGTCCACTGCTAGTGTAAAGGAGATTAAAACTAGAAGCAAAGCGACAAGAGAGTCCATGGCTGCCCCACAGTTCATTTCTATGGAATTTGTTAGTGAGCAGAGCCAAGAAGTCAAGCATTTGGGTAAACAGTTCAACATGAAATTGCTTACTGAATGCTATCAGACATTATGGTCAAATACATCTGCTGCACAGTTAGGCAGTAGATAGAGTGATTTAGCACTGCATACAAATCACTGGGATTCTGTATGCTGGTACCAACTGAAAGGCTGGCAGCCATAAGGTTGCCAGTCACCGAGTGTCACTTCTTCATTTACATCACATTGGTATTCAGACAGTGGCAAGCAACCCCAAAAGTGAATTTATTGCTAAGAGAAAGTCAATATTTTACAATAACTGTAGGAATTCTGAAGCACTAATTTAAAAGACTACTTAGAGCAAACCATTTACTGTTTTATACTCATGTATATTACTGCTCATTGCCACAGATACCAAAAATCACAGTAGTCGTGTGAATCTCTTAATTTTAGATACTTGGTCTTTTACAAAGCAAACTGCCAATATTTGGTTTAACTAGTAAAATTAAGCTTTTAGAGACCTCCTTGACTGTCCTAGAACAATTATATATTGTACATGGTTCATTTGTCTCTCTTTTTTTAATTTTCTTGAAACAACATTTCATTAGATTTTTTGCCCTGAAATGTGGCACCAGGCTGTCAAATCAAACCACCCTATTTTCTTTGGAAATATCAATCTTGCAAAGAACTATCCTTCTTAAAAATAAAAACAAGTTGATCCAACAAAATGAAAAGTAAGGAATGCTCTGATTTTTTACACTTTCCTTGTAGCATATAAAACACCATCAGAACTTCAATTTCAGTATCTTTTCTATGCTTTTTATGTATGAAAACAGAGAAACATTCAACTAAACACAATCACATAAATTACATAAATACTCCCTTTATCATCACTCTTTGTCTTTGGAAGTACAGAAATCCCTACACTTGGCAAATATGAGAATGATACTCAGCATTCATTTAATTCAAACATTACCTGATCAACTGACTATGGAAATTTACCTACATCAAGTTGTCCTTATTTATGTAACTTGTCTTTCATGCAATGATGGACTGCAGCTCCTACTTATCCTTCCCATACTTATCAATCAGATTTTGTTGTTGTTATAAATTGGTGGGTTTTCCCTATTTGGGAAAAAAAAGGTCTTCAACACAGACACCAATCTATCAAGCAAAATTGGAATTCTATCCCATAGGCATGTGTTTTCCACCTGACAATATCTTTTTGTCTTCATCTCAAGATACATTTCAGTAGATATTTCTGCAGCTGCAATACAGAAGAGGTAAAAGGCAGCAATAAGCTTTGTTTTCATTAAAGTTCTGCTGTTTGTGAAAGGGAGCATTCATTTTGAACAGAGAAGGAAGCATTTCTCAGCAACTAATAATGGTAGTTCGCAAGTCTGATTATGCCAGTACTGGCTCCTAGAAAAGACCAACCGATATAATTGATCTTGTAACATTTAAATGCTCTTCACTTCAAGCATATTTTATTGCTGCCTGGCTACAATTATGTTGACCAGAAGTGAGGCCAGCTCTGGGGTTCAGAACTCAGAGGAAAATCAGTTCAGCATGTAACCACTTCACTCCTAATGGCAGAAGTTGCATGGGAAATTAATTTTCAGGATCACATTAAGTCAGACTGCAGAACTATTGTGGGATTCACTTGGATAAAATTGCTCTAGCTGCTGGAAAGATGAGTGTCAGTAATGATATTTATTAAACAAAATGAATAACGTTTGGAAGCCATGGAAACCAGAGAACTAAAATTGGGCATATGCACTAAGTGCAAGAGGTCACCAAGAGCTTTTAAGACAATCAAAGGACTTCAAGTACAATTGCAGATTAGATAAATTCCTAAGCATTTTCATCCACCCTCTATCTCATAGAAGATAACAAAGTAAAATTAACAGAAAATACCAGAATGTATAATCAAGGAAATTAATGTCCAGGCCTGCTATAATGAATGCCCAGGCCGTCTATAGAAGAATATTTTCATCCTTTGAATATCAGCCTCAGTTAAGCTTCCATTCTTTATGATTCAAAGACCAATTCTTACCTAGATAGACTGCAAAACAGAGAAAGGGGGGGGGGGGGGGGGTGGAGGGGGCAGGAAAATCTTCTAGCTAGAATTAAAATTTGTGAAAAATGCATAGAAAGCTGTGCAGACATAGCCCATGAAGTTGTTAACCTTATAAGTAAAACAGAATATATTTGACAGAAATTAAATTAGAAAAGGTAATGGATTAAAAAACATTTAAAGACGCATGGCTCTGAATGACTGAGGGGTTTATTTTGCTTTTCTCTAGAAGACTACTGTTCTCTAAATCTTTCAAAATATCACTTCCATGTTTGCCTTTATAACTATTATTATTTCACGTGACTAGTGGAACTATTTGCACTGTGCAAAATTAAGATTTTAAGACCACAAATGAGAGAGGTAGAAAAAGGAAGAGATATAAAAAAGCCCAATAGTTTTGTTTTCTAAAAGGCTAACAGAGACCACTGCTTTTGAAATATAGCAAAATATTTTTATTTGGAATTTTTGCTTAAGTAATTCTTTAAGAAAAGAAAAAAAAATACTAGATCACAATAGTTGCCACAAAAATTCTACAATACACTTCCTATCTCTTGTACAATGCAAAGAAATAAATGAAAAATGCATTCACACAGCTTCTTTTTTATTAAAGTAATGGTCCGGTTGTTCAGAATATCTAAACTTGGAAATGAGATCTCAGTTCTTTCACAGAGCATTTTGCATTGCTTTATGGACAATGCAGACTTACTACACTCAAACTACTGTCATATTATCATAGTCATCTGTAGGAATAATGCTGTCAGGTACTTTGCCTTAAAAATATGTGTTTAAATAAAACTATCCAATTAAAAAATACAATTTTTAAAGATTTTAAAAAGCAATCAGATTTGCTCTGTAGCAAAAGAGAAAAAAAGAAATGTTTCTTCCAGCAAGAGCACTCAAATTTAAAAGACCGTTTTACTGTGTTTCATTTGAAGTCATATTACATTATAAGGTACAAATACAGTGAGAGTTAATCAAGCATACCTAGTATCTAAAGCTGACAGCTTTCTAAGATAATACAAGTGGTTCATTTTATCCATTAGTGGGAACATCATAAGGGTGAAAATGTCCTTTAATACTCAACTTCCATTACTTTGCCATCTGTTTTCCATTAGCTCAATATAAAGATGTACTGAAATAAAGCCAGACTCCTGTATTTGATAACAGTAACATCCTTTACCATACCTAGAATTACTTAGTTAGTTCACCTCTAAAAACTCAGAGCCATAGATGCCATTTATGTGGCATATTCCGTGTTCTGGAACACCTGCATTTTGCAACATATCCCTATATTACTGCACTGTAAACATTTCTGTCCTAAACTGATGCAAAAATTTTTGTACATGTGAACATGATGGTAGGGAAGAGGGCAGCACCTTCAACTGAGATATCCAATACTTGGTGGGGAAAAAAATAAACAAACAAAAGTGACATTCTGAATGACACTACCACATTTCTTTAAACTGCTCACCTCCAACATTTTCTCCCAGCTCCTAAAATCCTTTTTCTTATTTGAAAGGGCAGGAGCTGATATGACATTTCTCCTCCCTTCCATGTTTTTCACAAGATGGCAACTTTAAGGTGATACCATTCAGAGAAGACAGCAGTCCCATTCCAGATCTTGTAATCAGAATTGGATGGATCTATTTTGACAGTTACAGAGATGGCTATGCACCCATGGTGCTAGAGATTCACAGCATTACATCTTCTTGGTTCTCAGCAGTGAATGTCCCAAGGAATGTTCTGCACCCTGAAAATACAGGTGGATTTAAGAACAACAGATGTAAAAGCACCATAACAATAAAAAGAAGAAATCCATATGTACTTTGTTTAAGTCTCTACCTAAAATAATTTTTTTAAGCCTTTGTTATTTTAATTGGTGCAGGAACTGCACTGGTGTTCTTTTCCTTGTAGTGGTGGGGGGCTTTTTTGTCTGCATATATTGTATAATTACATTGTGATTAGGAAAAAAAAAAAAAGAAAGAAAACTTAAGTCAAAAAGAATACTTCCCACAATTAGTGAGGAACTTGTTACATTAAGGATACATGGCACCAGCTGTTTTCACTACCCTAATCAGTGAAGGGGATTATGATTATTTTTCATTTATTTCCCTAAGGTTATGTCTTTAAGGAATTTGAGAGGTCCACTTAAAAATTGTTTTCTGTAAAGACTGGATCACTGCAATATATGTAGAGAAAGAGCCATACATACCTTATAAACATTTATGTGTATATATGTTTGAATACAGATATATATATATGAATATGTGTGTATATATATATATATATATATATAGCCACAAATTGTGAGTGATGGGACTGAAGACAGAAAAGAATGTCAAGAACTGAGGAAATAAAAGTCAGTTTCTCCTTATTATAAGGGAGGAGGTAAACAAAATCCTTTTTGTCTGGGGGAAGAAAATCTTCATGAAGTAATGCAAAAAGTAACTAATTTTGTCATTTGCTGTAGCCAAAAGCCACCAATATGTCCTCTAAATTCCTTTTCCACTAACCAAGCTGCAAAGGCTTAATTTGATTCATTCTGTGGTAACTTTCCAGATTGGCATCTGCTTCTGTGACAATGATGCCTGATTATTGTCACTCCCTACTCTCAAGCTTGCAGCTTTTTCAGAGCACTGCAACATGATTATTAAGTGGTTTAAGCAAAACTGATGCTAATGTCTGTTGCATCGCGGTTTAGGGTTTAGGTTAGGGGTTCTGATCTGTTAGCTAGGCTGTGTACCCCCGCGCACACCCTGTGTTTCTTTCCCCTCCGCCCCGTGGCGGTTCACTCCGGGTCCCTGACGGTTGATCTCCCAACCCCGTCCGCCCCAGAGCCTGGGGTCCACCCCAGCTGCGTCCCCATTTGGCGCCGTGGTCCACGTCATCACCACAGCGCCTGCCCCCATTGGGTGGGAGGGCCCCTGCTCTCCTCGCCCCGTCCCCGATATAATCCCGCGCCTCAGAGTGCCCGACATTGTTTTCCTCATGCGCCAGCTGGGAGCGGGTCACTGCGCCTCGGCACAGCTCCCCGCGGCAATAAAGGACTTTCAGCCTTCCACGCGTGGGGAATCCGGGCATTCCTTCACTCTTTACTGGTGTCTCTCGCTCCTAGTGGCACGAAATCCGCTGGCACCCCCACCCAGACATTGGCACGGAGCCGAGTCCGGAAACAAGCGGCAATTCCAGGTCCCGGAGAGAGGTGGTACTGCTCTAGGTGCCAGAGCTTCCCGGGGACTGGGAAAACACAGCAAGACACCGTGAATGTCTGCATCCTTTTGTTACTATTTGTTTGAAGATTAGCCTAGATAAGTTAGTGTGTAATCAAAGTCCATGCTGAAGCACTCTGTTAAAAATCTGCTGTGAAGAATAGGGAGTAGTTTGCCTTTCTTTCCACCTGTAAGATAGACAAATTATTTTAATTATTTTTCTTCTGATGTTCCTCCCCTCCACACACTGGCTTCTTTCTCAGACCCTTTCGGATGAGGCAGCCTTTTGATATAGCATGCAGGTTTAAATATTGTCTGACAGGAAGAAACTGAAGTAATTATTATACATGCCTTTCAATTTATATTTCAATATGGAACTGATAAACTTCATGGGGCAGCTCTTCAGCTGATGTAAGTCATTATAGCATCTTTAGCTTCAATGCACCTTTTTAATTTTACCATAGAGGAGATGGCTCTTTTGCTGTTTACCATATTTAGAACTGCTATTCAACATCTCAAGTACTGCTTTTGAAGCTCTGATTGAAATTACTGCTCATTACAGCCGCTGCTATTTTTTTAAATACAATCATCCACATAAAATGCACAAACATTTCATCTCTTCTAATATTATTTCATTTTAAGTTTTTTCTCCTGCAGGATTGCATGTGACGTGATTAATCTCTTTCCACATTTTAGTTATTTTCTTGGTCAATTCTCTTTAAAATTCTCTATATCACAGTGCAGTGGTCTCCATACTTTTGAGGAGCATCTGCCTCTTTTTCATTCCTGTCATTTTTAACCTTAAGAAGATTAATTCAGAAATATTGAATTATCCCATCTACTTTCAAGATAAAATTGATATTTTCTCTAGATTGCTGTCATTTAGAGAGAGCACCATCTCTACTAACTTTGCCAACTGCAGTTTAGATGTCCAGTCTAATTAAGTCATCCAACTTCCCCTGTCACCAGTGGAAGGAGGTAAGTTGAAAGTTGACATAAATCACATTTCAGGGCCATCCAACCCCCTCCACTTATTATACAGAACAAAGAGATCTAGGCAAAAGCACCATTTTAAAAACATCACGGCAATGCTAAGGAAAGGAGTGAAAGCCTCCACTGTTCAGCAGTAACTCCAGCAGTGCATACTGGTCATGTATTTAATTAGGAAGGTTTTGTTCTCACCTATCCAAAACCACTCAGCTTAAGTACTCCATTTTGGACTGAAGACATTGCTATAAATTGTTGGAGGTGATGCACACTGCCTCATTTAACAGCCCTAATCTCTCTGTCACTGAGTCATAACCATTTTTGTTAGCCCAGCCCTAGGGAGTACAGAAGTGTGACATAAATGAAAGAGCTTGTCCTGAGCAGATTTTGACCCTTATCACTGTGCTCTGTTAGTTCCAGCTGCCTCAAGGAGCAACTGATGGTAAGTCTGTGTCATTTGTCACAGCTCTCGTACCCATTGTGACAAGAGAAGAACCCTTGGCTGCTAAAGCTGACTGACTTGAATTTTGGGAGCCAAGTGTGCACTGATATGCAAGATTTCATCTTCATGAGAGTTAGTACCTCTCAATCTTTGTTTTACTCATGGAACAAGAAGCATAATTTGTACAACATTTTGCCGAATTACATTGGTTTTGTTTCATACTATGCTGCAGTACATCATACACAGAAGCGAAATCCCTCTGATTTGAAAATTTTCCTTCTTAGTAAGATGGATGACTCTGTATGCAACTAGACCCACAGACAAAATTCAAGTCTTCATAACAAACAACTTTCAGTTCAAACATATTCTTAAGAAAATTAATTCAGTGGGTGCTCGCAAAGTCAACCTGTTCATTAGTAGAATAATTTTTACATTACTTTTTAGATGCTTTCAGGTTGCCTTTATCCACTGCAAAATATTTGTGCCAAAAGTGCAGATTTTTGATAGACAGTAGAAACTTGTGATACAATAGACATTATGATTATAATAAATTTTTTTTTCAAAGCAAACAAAACCATCAGTTTCATTTTGGCAACCGAAAAAATGTCTGCACAAAAAGAACTCCAGAATATACCAGCTCAAGGCCTCACCTCACTTAATAAAAACTCAACACCATTGCCTCAGAATAGGTTCATAACTGTCAATTTAATTAATTTTCTCTTATTTCTAGAGAAATATATTTATCAAGTTGGAGGAAGAAAATACAGCTAAACTAATTCATGTAGAAGGCACAGGGAAAAGAGAAGGCCCCGGTAGGAAGGGTAAAACCTCAGAACACATCTTGGCCTAGTTGTTTAATCTGCCGCTTAATTCTGGACATAAATAATCCTAAATTTTGATATACTTAATTTCAATAATTTTATGTAATCCATTCTGTACTTCTCATTTTCAATAAACATAAATATGGAAAATACAAAATGTGAAACTGTTCAATGAAATAATTAAATTCTGCAAATGCAATTTGTCCTAATGATACCAGATGCCTCACCCTTGTGTAGCAATCTCTTCTTAGATAACAACCACACATTTAATCTCCTGTGCTCATAGGCACAGCTTTAGGACAAAAAAAAGAAAGTTCAATTGAGTTTCCATGTAATCAATTAACTTGCACATATCAAACAGAATAGAAGCTCCTAGTCCTGAAAAGATATTTATCCTACTTACCATGAGTCCTACTTATCCTGTCATGATATGATAGGAATTATTCCTACCCCCCTCCACTCCCCAGGGTGGGCTGAATTTGCCATGACAAGATACAACATTTGTATCAATCACACAAAAAACTCCATACCCTGCATTTTAGCATCAAGGTTCCAGTATTTTAGGGTGTAGGATAATTGGGTATTACTCCCTTTAAACATGCAGCACAAGCATTTCTGGCCTTAAGAGTTTTTTATCCAGGTGGAAGACATAAAGTAAAGCCAGGACAGGTATACTGTGGAAAAAAATGGCTGTGCCATAAATTCTAGCTTTAGACAGAAAATTATGAGATTACAGCTCATTAAACCCCCAATGAAAAGACTCCTTTTTACCAAGGCACCTTTAAAATGCTTCCTAGTTTTGTTTTCATCAAAGGCACCCAGACAGGTGACTTTTTCATCTCCCTACAAGGCAGGACCTCAGGTACTTTCTAATTTTTCTTCTCTCCCTTATGTTCCAAGAAATAGCAACCCAAGGACATGATGCTTTCTTTAAGAGAAACGATGAAATTTGTCTCTACAATCCACTTCCTAGCTGTCCATGCTCTTTTTCTTAAGTTACTTAGCTATGCATCTGAAAGCCAGTTCAGCAGTATCTGGGAATGTACTGGAATAGTAATAAGACTCAGAGACCCTCAAATTGGTCTTCAGCCAACAGACTTTGTTATGAACACAATTTCACAGATCTCATGAAATACAATACTTTGAATTATTTTGTGCATTCTGTGTCTGAAGAGACAAATTCAGAACGAATATGAAGGAAATAGTGCCACCTGCTGTACTACCAGTAATATTCCCTCCAGTACGCAAGTCAGGGAACACTCCGGAATCTGAAATGCAAACAGGATGAATTGCTCAATAGTTAACAATAATTAAATCACAAAGGAAATTATCGCTTGCAGATGTCATTATTGTGGAGAAAGATTTTATTATTCAGTTAAAGGGTTTTTTTTAATTAAATTTTCATTGAGATATTAGACATGGCCCTGTTCTCCATCACATTGAAGTACAATTGTCTTTGTTATTCTACTTTGCTTGCTTCAGCAGACAGTGAAACTAAACTCTTTCTGATGTGTCATCTATGTAGTGTGGGATACAATATGCATGTCCCTATGTTTTGATTCCTCTTTAACTTTCTGCTGTCACAAAACCAATATATGTATTTAGAGATTTTTCTTCTATGCTACTAGTTCTGTCTTCCTGACAGAAAATTGATTTTTCTCATCCTGATCCATGAGCCAAAATAAAACTGCTACCCTATTACTCAAGAGCTTACAATACAATCAACTACAGCTTTACAGCATGTCATTAGAGAAAGAGACATTAGAATAACTATAAGCAGTCTGAAGTAGTTCCTTTATAATAGAATTTAACCACCCCTAGTTCTCTGAAGATAACAAGATACAGCCTGCAAAATTCTTTGCTGCATTTACTGAACACTGTACAAAGAATGAATCTCCCTTTTTGCTCTTTGGAAATACTGTCGAGAAATATATGCTACTATAACTGGTATTCCATCATGCACATCTTGAAGAAAGATGGAAACTCACATTTATTTCTGCATTCACTTATTTTGAAGATACCTTTGAGTGCAATAATTTAAAATTATTGCTTATATGGTGAGTTTATAGAGATAAATCCTGTTCTGACCACATCACCTCATCATCATGACCTAGATTGTGTACCGAAGGCATATGGTGACTTACACAGAGTGTGCTGATGCCTTCTGATAACGTTGTAGAAGTGTCCACATCACATATCTACAAACTAGATCTGTTATTTTACTGAGCTGTCTCTGGAAAACTATTCCAAGACAGAACTTCATAACTGTTAAACTCTCTCCTTCTGCAAGGAGACACTCAAGTCAGATTTGCAAAACACACACATGTGGTGCTGCATGGTGATGAATAACCTGGTCTATCCATGCTACAGGGTTCAAGGATGCTGAGAGCTGCAGCCCACTTAAACTCTCACAATAAATTCATTTCTGTACAAATACAAACTTGTAAGGATTGTTTCTTCTGATATTGTTTTGTTTTCCTGGAAATGAATTTGTGTGAAAGACACTGCCACTAACAGCATTGAGAGGTTCATCTCATGATGTTACTCCTTTCTTCTTTCTTAAATGTAAATTTTATCTAGAGAGCCAGAAAAATTATCAAGGCCTCACTTTCTGAGACAAAGGAACATCTTATGTTTCTTCTGTAACTCATAGCTGACTTAAATTAATTTCAGCATCCACTGCAGATAAAAAAAATGAAGCGACAGATTTGATGTTAGTACTGTAACTTCCACCAGTCAAAGGCAACAAGTGAGAAGGAAGATGTCTTTATTCTTACTGTTATCTCTAGACTTTTCTAATTTATACAAGGGGGCAGAGAATCAACCAGGTCAAGACTTCAAAAGATGGTTTTAAACCCCCCTTCCTAACCTAAATTTTCTTTCCTCATCCAAAGAATTATGACTGATTCTGTAAAACAACATATGTTCCTCCTAAAGGAATGAAAATAGGGGTGCTTTTCACAAAAATTTAATAACATGTCTTTTGTAATACATCCTTTCCCAAACTTGTTTGCAATACAAGTAAATTCTTATATTTTTGAAATTTTCTGTAATGTTTTAAAAAGTATAATATTACAAATTAAATTGATTTGACTAACAAGTTTCATAATTAGTTTATTTTGTGATAGGATTAATAAAACTTCATAAATTAAAAATTAAATGGTCCTAGGGTCTAATATGACATAAACCAAACATACAAAATTTGGGTTGCCTTAGTATTATTATGTTTAGCCTCAGAGTAATGGGATTTCAGGAAAATATTATTTTAAATTATTCTGTGTAGTTTTCTACCTAGCCAACAGTGATCTCCTTAGAAAATAATGACTTATAATTTTTTTCATAGTTTCTCTCCTTTTCTCTCTCTCATGCATCAAATTTTGGTTTATTTCATTGTTTCATTATTTTATTGTATGAAATTAAATTAGACATGTTTTCATAAGTGAAAACAAACTTGAAAAGAGGAAAAAAAAAAGGAAAGGAAAAGAACATATCAATATATTGGTCCTTTGTTTGATGCTAATACATATCAAAGAGTGAAATTCTACAAACAGTGACAGTGCTCATGGTGTGTCAATGTGAAATCCTACTGATCTCAGAGTATATAGTTGAAGAATCATTACCATTGAATGCACTTTAGATCTACTTACAAGTCCACATTCAAATAAATCTTTACCACATTTCACACTGGTATCTAAAATAATTTTTGAATCATAAAAACAATTCAGCCTGGTAAGTTATTGTCACAAATACATACATACATATATATATATATATATATATACACAGACATATAATGTTACATAATGCCACAAGAGGGTCATTATGTTAGAAGATAGCATTATTTACAAGTATTCTCCCAAACAGCAAAATAAAATACTAATCACAATTACTTGATCTTTTATGTTTTCAAGTATTTGAATATGTTTACTCCTGAAACTACTGACTATAATATCTAGTTCTGCAAATGGACAAGGAAGTAGTCCATTTTCTTCCTGTAAAGACTAGTTAAATAAGATTAACATTCCTTTAGAGAACCAGTACAAACCTTATGAAATTCCCATGACTTGACTCCAGGCATTTATGGGAGTTTAATTTATTGTTCCATTTTTTCTAGAATACCACAAACCAGAAAATACACATATAAATCATACTTTATGTATCCATATATGCAGAATTACCATCTATGCATAATCAGACTTTGCAGATTCAAAGTTCTGCTGAAGATTTTGGACTTAAATATAAGGTATTTCCTACAAAGTTTAAGTTTCAGAAAGATTAAGTTTTATACAACCAAGATCTGCATGACTATACAACTGACACAAATTATCCCAATGAATTGTCCTTACATGAACCAACAAACAAATTAGGTTCTATTTTTAAACTTGGGTACTTAAAACAATGAAAACCGTGATAAGCATTCATGGCAGATTTTTTATTTTTTTTTTCATTTTGTTTTAATTCTCTAAGAAATTCTAATGTGAATGTTTTGGCTTTTATTTTTCCTTTTCTGACTATGAAGATGACCCCTGTGTATAAGTGCTAATGAAGAAACACTGAAGCTCTGAATTTTTAAAAATATTATATACATTAATATTTTAGAGCTACTGCATCTGTAGAAATACCAACCCAGTTAATTTGATTTAAAGTTGAAAGTTCATTTAATTTAAAGTTCACATAATTTGAAAGGATGTTTTGTAAAAGTCAATTTCAAGTTTCAAAGGCTGAGTAGCCACTAACTCGGTTGTTTCCAGAAAGCTAGGAAGGTACTTCTTTCTACCATTTCCAGATGAAAACATTCAGTCTAATCACACACAGAGACAGAACTTCCATCTTACAACAGCCTGCTCTGATCCACACATTCATCAGCATGGGATTTACCTCACCTGCATTTAGATAGGCTGATGCCTTCATGTGAGCTACGTACTTAAGTCTCTCTTCAGTAGAGAGGTGTTAATAGAAAGAATCAAAGGTCCTTCAGGACATGAGCAACGAAAAAAAGTAACTGAATGAAATAGGTCAGATAAACCACAGCCTAAAAATGTCTGTTTCTTTGCTCTAGATCAGTTCTAGATACCTATTGGTTAAGTATCTATGTTTGATCAGGCTAATCCCGCCTGTAAAAGCAATTAGTGTTTGACCTTTAGGTATGGTGCCTTCTGGTGCACTGTGTAATTGCAAAGGATGCTGCTGCAGCTTCCTTTTAATAAGGCAATACGACTATTCTTAGTTACTGTGGGTGCCAAGTGTCTTTTCTGACAAAGAGATTTGGCTAGGATTTAATGGAGAACAGAAGCAGAGTGATGGAATAAGTTTAGAGAGACGAGATACGCACCTTATCTGGGCATAAAGTTAGACAGCAGTAAAGACTATTTTAATCACTTGTCTTAGCTGATAGACATCCAGATGAGACTATGAAGGCTGAAAGGGCATGCCCTTTCTGAACTGATCTGTAAAGCCATCACTATCTTCTCAGCCCTATATCCCTTACAGGACCTTTTCAAGCACAACATGTGTCAGATGTCACTCAAGCTGGATCCTTCTAGATGTAAAAGAGAAAGTAATCTTCACAGTGTTCTCAGTAAAGTCTCTTTAATCTTCAATAGCCCAAAAGTAATGCCCTTGAGGGCATGCTGCAAGACATATCTTTTTCGGGGAGTTGCTGAAGCGGCAAACATGACTAAGGAGTGATGTATAGTAAAAATGATGAAACGTTCATCTTCATTATTTATCTGCTAAATGGTGATTGAATATTATGAGATGTAGTAGATTTCCATTCATTTCAACACACTGATTGGTTCTCTTTAAAAAATCCCAAAAAACTTAACAAGAACATCTAATGTGTAAAATGGAAGTCTTTTGTCACCTTACAATTTAAAATCAGAGGTGAGAACCCTTCTGAAAGACTATGTCTGAAGTGTTGGTACAAGAAAACAAATTATATACCTCTAACATGACAAGAATGTGTTACTAGTATATTATACAGACTAATATGACAATTATTTTTACTTTTCATCTGATTTTCTCTATTCTACCTGTCTTTTGATCCTACAAATACTTACATGTATACTTAACCACTTAAAGACTCTTTCTAAGCTCTAAAACGGCATTTTTTCACTAAACTGTAGAACAGTCCCAAGTTCCCCTGAGCAAGGGAACAATTTAGCCCTACTCAAGCTCCATAATGAAGCACTGTCTTCATGCACAAACTTGCACACATGTGGAGTGGGTGCCGCAGAAAGAAAGTTTGCGTAATCACGGAGCACTTGTCCCATGTGCTGAGGACATGAGGGCACCCAGCAGATGAGAGTAGACTCAGCCTACAAGTGTTTGTGTGACCAGACATTTTCAGTGTGAACTGAACTAGAGGTTTAGTTTATGAACACTAGGCTGTCATAATCTTTAGAGCCATTAAAATCTTTTACCATTTTTACCCTAAGGCAAATTTTTCATGGGAATCACAGATTTTTTTTTCTATTGGTGGAGATAAAGCCTAACATGTTATAAGCTACTGTAAATGAATAATAGCCAACTTTCAACCTTGGATACCAAAAAGTATTTCTTTAAAAAGTTCACTTGTACTTTTCCTAAAAAGATCTCCCCAGAGGCTTGGAGTAAGGCTTTGAAAAAGTATTTTTGTTAAGAAGAAAATTAAAGAAATTAGACAGAAGAGTTATCATGATAACATGGTACATTTTAAAGATGTTGCTGCCTAAATAAATTAACAAATTGTATCTGTATGTAGGTCTTAATTATTGTTCTCTATTTCATAGTTAATATTTTTGAGCATTAATTTTTCTTAAAAAGATTAATTGTTAGAGTCAAATTACTGGTTTGAGTATTATTTGCTTCTTTCTTTCTTTCTTTCTTTCTTTCTTTCTTTCTTTCTTTCTTTCTTCCTTTCTTTCTTTCTTTCTTTCTTTCTTTCTTTCTTTCTTTCTTTCTTTCTTTCTTTCTTTCTTTCTTTCTTTCTTTCTTTCCTTCCTTCCTTCCTTCCTTCCTTCCTTCCTTCCTTCCTTCCTTCCTTCCTTCTTTCCTTCTTTCCTTCTTTCCTTCTTTCCTTCTTTCCTTCTTCTTTCTTGTAACACCTGTAAAAGTAACTCATTCAGGTAGGATTTCCTGTCACTGTGATCCTCTGCTGTCCCTTTCTGACAGTGTACTTACCACCAGGCTGACTGAACCATCTATACAGTTCTCCTGTAGGTCCACAGATCCCTGCACCTGCTTCCTTAAACATGTGCAAGGGCCTGGGGAAGGCAACAAAAGACGAGAAACAGATACAGAAACAGAAAGCAGGTACAAATATAAAATATTTGAACAATATTAAACTTATATTAGTAGTTAGTATAAAATCGTTAACTCCAAATGGCATAATTTCATCCCTAATAAAATCAATGGGAAGGGAGTGTTTTTCTGTGTGTGTATGATTGTTTTGTTGCTACAGTTTATTGTTGCTAAGATTTTATCTCGAACTTCATTTGGACCCATACAAAGACACTATTGTAAAGTGTAAATATATTTGTTCAAAAATACCAATATTCAAGTAAACTGCTTCAAAATAATGCATTAATGGAGAAAAAAGAAATAGAAAAATGTCTTTCTTTAAAATTGGAAAACTGGTGAGCTATTTTTGCTGGAATTTTCCAAAAATTGTTCATCTTAACGTGGACATCTGTCATGGGACACATCAGTCTGAACCATTTAAATATGGCAATTATAGGCGATTCAAAGCAGGGTCTTAAAGACAAAAATTTTAGTCACCCTTAGCTAAAAGCATTTATTGGAAGTAAAATAATACCAATTAGTAAAAGGATCCATGTAATGCATAGGTGAACAGACCTGTATGGTTTTCTCAAGGCCTATCCATGTGTACATAATTATGAGTACATGGTTAGGAAACTGCCTTTGGAAAAAAACTCTTTAAGCAAAGGCTGAAAAACAAAACAAAAAACCAACCACCGAACAGTTAATGTTGTCATTTTTTAGAGCACGGCATATCTGCTTCTTCTGAATTTATTTTCATAGTTCAAAAGACATCATTGACTAATTGTTTCCCAAATGCAATACTATTGTTTAAATTGTACACATCTTAGTTGAAAAATAGTTTTATTGCCCTAGTGCCTTCTCTAAGCATTTTTTCCCTGCCATTTTGTAATACACTACATAAAATCTCCTGGGTACAATGAAAATAAAAGAATTTCCCATTTATCTTAGAAATCAAAGGTATTTCAAATTTTAAGACAGGAATAATGTGGGCTGATTTTCAATGGAGAGAATTCATCTCTGAGGTTTTAGTAATTGAAAAAACTAGGATTAGTGCTTCTGAATCATTAATGCACATCATTTTCAAGGCAGTCTGAATCCTTTTCATTGATGTGTTTCCAAAATCTCTTTATTGGGACACAGAGGTGCCTTCTGGACATTTAGGTCAGTCTCTGTGAACACTTCAGTTGGCAAGGAGTAACTTCAGCTGGCAAGAAGTAAACATTCACTTCATTAGTTTTATGCCTATTTTCAAAATCATAATGAAAATAAAGTTATAAACTGAAGAGATTTGCAGCGTTCCTCAATTCTGCTGTGTCCCCTCCTGCCACATTAATCACAAATATGGCTGTGCTTTGGATACTTCTAGATCTTTTCTGAAATGATTAACCAACACATGTCACCTTCTACCCACATTAACCTCATACTTACTAGAAAAATATGAAGCTACTGAACAGCTGATGCCTATTTTGATATCCAGTTCTTGTAGGCTGGAATGTCTGTGCCACAGATAATCTGTCAATTTGTGATATACAGCTCTTTAGCAGAAGCTGGATATTCATATTAGGCAGAGTAACCTTTTCACAAAATACTGAAGAAATCTTCAAGACAGATTAAACAGCCACAGCAGCACTAAAATATTAAGCAGGATAACTAGTCAAATAATGACTGACTTCCAACTGTGTGGTCTCTAAGCAAAAATCACCTTTTTTTTTTCCCACTGGAATATGAAGAAAGGCTATAAAATTGAGTTTTGTTGTTTTGGCTTAAAGTGGTTCTACCAGATAGACAATTATGAAATAAAAATCTAAATGTCTCTCACAAATCCCCAGCACTTTTGGTCAGTTGGTATTAAGGCTCTGGAACTGAAAGAAATAGGATGACTGATTCTCCCAATTTAAAAAGGGGAAACATCAATAGAAAAAGCTATTTACTGGAGCTATAGTGAACCAACTACTGTACCGTATAGGAAATGAATTTTAATTTTCACAAAATTGTTTAGTAGGTTGGTTTGCTCGGCCAAGTAATTCTTCTGGTTAATAGCTTTTCAGGAGATTTTGCCATTACAGATATGTTGGAATTCATATTCTGCAGTTATAATACAAGTGGGTTTTAATTCAAGACTTGGTTAAAGCAATTTTGGTACAGATGTAACTATTGCATCATTTTTTCAGTGATAATGGTGTTAGGTGGATCCCTTAAGATCTAAAATGGATCCAAAATAGTTGAGATACGATTCCACATGAAAAGTCATTAGGCATTTTCCATCTTAATCCATTGTTATTTAAATATTTCATGGCATTCTTTACATTATGAAGTAGTGTATTATATTTTCAAGGTGCTATTAAATCATCTGTGAAACCTCATCATGGAAAGCTTTGGAGAATCTCAACTACTGGAAAACTAGGAAATAATTGTTGTGCCAAACCTTAATCTTTATATGAATATGAAGGAGAAAGGATTGATATTAACTATTTTTAGACAGCAGCATATCTGAAAAACTTTCAGACTGGCATCTGGATTTTAAATGTTAATTTCCTACGCCTTTCTTAAAAATTTTATAAGGACAGGGGGACATTTTGTCTCTCCCAGGGATACAACTCTATAATCACAGTATGTGCTTTTACTTCCATATTCAAGTACCCTTTTGGGTTTATATTCAGACTTCAGCTCATCCTAAAGTAGACAACCAATGTGTGTCAGGAGAATGTTAAATGTGCCTAAAATGATTAGCTCAGATGTGGATTTCTGTGTTAATAGTGTCTAAAGTTAGGAGAGACAAATACACCTCTGAAACAGGCTTACTAGGTTCTCATATCCTATCAAAAAGGAAGAATTTTTTTCTGTGATGCCACTGCATAAAGAATTACGGAATTCATTCTTCTGACCCGAGTGATACAATAGAGTTTATATAACAGAGTAAATATATATCAACAGAGTAAAAAAATATATCTATGTAATAATATGTTGGTTTTCCACAATAAAATTAAAGTATCCAAGATATTTTCATTTTATGTGCTTAATTAGGGCCTTCCTTTTTTTTTTCTTTAATTTAAGCTGCTTTTTGCTGACAATGATGTCAACAGCAGTTTAAAATGTACAGTTTGTTTAAGCAAATGATGATACCTGCATTTCACAAGAACTCAAGCTAAACATAAATATGTTCCAGAAAAATAGCCTTTAAAACCAGCACAAACTGACAAAACTTCTGTTGCATTTCTAAAACTTTCCATCTCTCTTCATTTTTATTCCAGCTCCTTGTAAACAATCCCATAATTACAAATGGCTTTGATGTCAGGTATTTTCTGTTTGTACATTACTTCATAAATTTGCTGATTTGGGCTCATTTGGGATATTAATATCTATTTTCTTTCTACATATAATGGAAAGTGGCCTTTTTCATTAGCAGTTCATTTAATATTATTTGCTTCAAAAGAATAAGCCTAGATTTCTCAATACTATTATATTTTGAGTACTATCCACCTTTTATAACGTTTTTCCCTTATATGCTGTCATTTTCATTTTTAAAAAGTCTCAAGCACTGGTTTCTTCTTTCAGCAGCACTGTAAAATTTCAGTCAATCTGTTTGCATGAATTATTGTTTACCAAGGGAACAGAAAATCAGTCACTTACTAACTCCTGAAATCAATCAGGTTATGTAATACAATTTTATTTTAACTAAGAGATGTAGAGCGTTTCAAGACACAGATGCCCTAACAAAAAAAAAATCTCCAAACTTTTGCAAGGATTTTTAATTTCCCCAGTGGTCATTACAATAACCTTGCTTGACTTTAGGGAGTGCCCTTCAAATCAAGTTTCAATTTTTCTGCCAGTGCAATGGCAATAATAATGCCTCCTTTCCTCTTATAAAATGTTAAAGTCAGTCAAGAAACAATAACCAACAGCAATAAATTACTAGCAAAAGTAATACCTGTCTTCCACATATATTGATGTAAAAACTCAAAATGAGAAAAAAAATTTTCCCTGCTAAAATTATTTTCCAGAAGTCTTAATATGGGAATTTCAAATGTTTTGTTCCAATCTGGCAAGACATTTTCTCCTCCAAAACTGCTATAACACCTGCCAGGAACTGTTATTCACTTATCTTGACTATTGCCCTCCATGGAACTGGGTTTTGAAATGGATAATCTTTAATGTCCCTTCCAGCCCAGGACACCATTCTGGATTCTATGATTCTATGATTCTATAACTCTATGATTCTATAGAATCATAGAGTTCTATGAGTTCATATATTCTATAGAGTTATAGAATCATCTGTGATTTTATTTAATGATGTCCTTCTCAGGAAAATTTTCTTGACCAGAATTACATTTCCATGGGCAATTTACTCATAATTCATCCCAACAAATCAACCTAAAATTTCTCAGATATATCTACAGTGAAATGTTTCATGTTCATTAGCAGAGGCAATCAAAAACAACCTCTCCATCTCCCCCAAAAAAGGTTGAGGTCTACCAGTTAATATTACTCCCTTAGGTGAAACCTGAAATTAAGAATTCTGTTCTTCCTCCAGTTTAGACTGAAAAAAAAGCTGTTTCCGAAATTATATTTTTTTATAACCTTTATAACCTTGTCCTCATTTCCTTTGTCACTTTTGAGTCGAAGTCAATAAAAGGGCTATCAAAAGTCTATAACAAAAACTGTCGTCAGAATTCCCTGACTCAATTCCCAGTTTACCACAGTCCTAGGTCTGAGCATATTTTAAATGTTAGGTACCTTGGGAGAACTAAGTAGAAGGTTATCTTTTTGGTATCTTCATTCTAATTGAAGCTGATTATTGCTGTGGCGTTTTGCCTTGGCAGAAGTTTGGCCTTCTCAGAGCTTTCCTAAAGAAAGTCTCCTCTTTTTCTTAAGTGATCCTCAGAGAGGCCTTTTTGTGTAGCTAAATGGAAACAGTTAAACTGACAGTCATGCATCCTAACTTAGGGCATCTAACTTAGGTGTCTAAGGACATCAGCTCATCTGTTTCATTTAGAGTCATTTAAAGCTATCAATATAAATCAGCCATTATATCAGATGGTGGGGAGGAAATTTTTAAGTGATGCATCTAAAATAATCTGAAACATTTAGCTTAAGGAGAGGTGTAACCAGCCTAGACTGAGGCCAGCTGGACCGCACCTAAAATTAGGTGTTTAACTGCTTCAGTTCAGGCCTTCTGAGTCATACTCTGAATCACCCTGTACATCACAGTCTATAGGGATAAAAAAAAAAAACCTTTAAAATTAAATGTTCAGCTTTTAAATACTTGAATTCATTGCAAATATATCAACATCTGAGTAATCTTGTGTAGGTGGCTTTTATTCACTTTCCCATGCAGGCCACGGCTTTGATGGTATCACCAAGGAAGTGGGAGCAGAGGAGATGAGATGCTTCATCCCATTTATTTGAGTCTTCAGTAGATTTGCACCTTCCAAACAAAGGACATCTGAGAGGAGGGTTGAGCCTGACAGTGGTCCCTGTGATGCCAGGGCTGCAGTACAATCCACAGAGACAGCCATGAGTAGTTGTATGGATTCACTGTGACTGCTCAGTCAGGTCGCGTAGGCACTGACATTCATGTTTTTGTAAGTTCAGTAGGGGTTGTCTTTTTTGACTTTTTTTTCCACATGTAAATATATATTTATACATGTATATATGTATATATTAAGTACCGTTGGCTTCATTATGTATATATTAAGTACCGTTGGCTTCATTTTGTCATTTCATAAAGCATATTATGAAAGCTATATATAAAGGCAGTTGTTCACATATGCAACAAAGAAAGAATCAAGAATTCTATCAACAGCTGAAATACTTACTTAGTGAGGTTTCCCAAATTGGGATAACTGGTGAAAAAAAGAATCAAATTCGAATAAATGACTACGGAAACAAAGAGTATTTAGATAGGCCAAAATCCATAAACACAGAGGCTGTTTGAAATATAGCCAGGCATTAATTAAAAAACCACCCTGCAACAGTGAGTCAATTAAAAGAAAAGATCAATGCAATTTGAGGGCTAAATATGTATATGTGTGATTGCATGGCTGTATTAAATATAATTGTTATTAGTAAGTTAGATATTTTATAATAAATGCCACATGTGTTTAATTGCAAGCAGAAATCATAGAACAGGGAATGGTATTATTAAATTGACAGTTCCATTAACCTCAGCAGGTCTCTCACTTACATGGGTGCATGGTCTGCTCAAGGGCAAGGGTGTATATACAGTCTTTTCTTATCTCACATCGTATCAATTGAAGGACAACTGGAAACTATTAGCAGTCTAACTGGGAGTACAACAGTCTCCTTGTACACAGAAGTAGAGAGGTATTTAAAGAAAATAATGATTCTGCATCCATTAGGCATAAAACCAGATTTCAGATAAGGATTTTTGAACATTGTGAAAAAATTACATATCCATATCTAGGACAGCGTTGAAGTTACACACTTACTAAGAAAGAAAGGTCAGAAAGACTGGGGTTAATTTCAGTGGTGTATCTTTCAGTTTCAGTTTAAGGGTGTTTACAAAATACTTCATTTTATGAACAACAAAGATCAAAGGTATCAAAGTGTTTTCATGCACTAGGTCCTTTTTCATCCCTCAGGAGAGTAACTTTCACTTCTGATTTATGGTACACATTAAATTAGCTTGGTAGTAGTCTCCATTAATCCCCTTGTCTATATATGTGTCCGGATCCCAAAACCACCAAGTAATTTTGTGTGACTGGCAAGTTTCGCTCAGGAGAAACTCTGGTCAGGGAAAGTGCATTGCAGGTCACTACTGACCTAAACTAGCAGAGAAAAGCTCAGTGTTTGCCTATACCTAGTAAGACTCTAAGTGGAAAAAGGAGTGACTGACCAGAAACCCCTGAATTCACCACAGAACTTCTGACAATAGCTCACTGTATTTTCCCTAAAGTCTCTTGACATTCCAGTTAATTTCAGTAACTCATGCTGACATAATAAGAGCAAATTGCTTCAAGACACATTCATGAAAGCAATATACTTCTGCTCTCTTTTAGGCTTTGTTGCTTTTGATGCTGGCATAAAGTAACTAAGTATCTGCTATTCATAAAACAAATGTAGCTGATGTCACCTAGTGTCATAGTGAAATTGGTTTGTTATTTTTATTCATGATTGTGCATATTGTATCTTTATTTTATCTGTAATCTTTCAAGGTTTATTTCATTTTCCAGTACAGGGAAAGTGTTCTTTGTGGGTTTGTGACTTTTCTCTTGCAGACTTATGGCAGAAATTGTTTGGTGGAGCAGAGCTTTCCATCTACCTTTCTTGAAAACTGAGGCATTTTGGAGTAGTTTCTCTAGATATAAATTTTCAAGTTCAACTGCACTTAAATATTAATTATTCACTAGTTGCTATAGTTCAACCAGGTTTGTGAACAGCATTTATTCCTAACTGAACAACCCCAGTGAAAATCAAGAACTTACTGATTTTCTTCACTGAAGAATTTTGCTTGGTTCTAGTATTGTGTGTGTCTTCTTTTTCAGAAAAAAATTGTTGAATTCAGGTGTTTGCCAGTGTAAAAGATGTTAATCTTCACTTGGCTGGAAAAGCTTCTCTGTCTTTCAAGTAGCTCTGCTAATCTTATTATACAGGTGAAGGAGCCATTGGCAGACAAGAGGGGTTTCAGAAAATCCATATCTCAGTGCAGCAGCCTAAGCCATGTGTTCAGAGCAGCTTCTGAGCATGGAGCCATCCTCATCACACAGTGGACAGACAAGCAGCCCTGCACAGTTTGAATGTCTTGCTCCTAATTGTTTGGCTTTAATCAGCCCTTGCCCTTGAGTATATTTTGTCAATATAAAATATTGGGTTCTCTCCATAAAGAGTATTACTGAACATACTAAGCTTGCCTTGCAGTCAATTTATGAGAGAAAAAATGTCTCTCTTCCTCTGTTGGAAAGGGCACAGAGAGGCAGATAATTTATACAGAATCACTGCCTGGTTTGGGGTACAGAGAATTTGGCTGTAAGAGAATCCCTGTCAAGTTCAGCTCTTTAGGACTAGAACCAGAATGCCAGAAAAATCTGGATTGGTTAATAGATCGGGTTTCGTCACAAACAGGCACTATAGCAGGAGGTGTAATAATGAAGTTAACACTTTTTTTAAAGTTAACCCATTTGCTAAACAGTCAAAAGACTTCTAAAGGGCCTCCTTATCTCGGTAAAGAGATTTCCAGAGACCTGACTTATATTTGGTAGCAAAAGCCTGCTATTCTTTCTATCGGTTTCTCGAGGTCGGGATTGAAGGCACTTGAGATTGTGTTTCATGTTTGGACTCAGGTGTTTATTATTTATCTGTGTTACAGTCGCACTACCATGAGTTCGGCAGCTTTTTCATTAGCAAGGCACAAAATTGCTAACTAACTCTTGTTACAAGGTGTTTTAAAACTAAAGTATCCAATTAAGAAAGGACACCTAGATTATTTTCCCTTTTAACCCAGGAACTGATCTCCCAAAGTCCACAATGCGGACTTTTCTGCCCAATTACAAAATACCACCCAAACCCATGAAGAAGAAGGAAGAAGAAGGTGAAGAGGAAGAACCAGCCTCCACCCTAAAACCTCCATCTTGATTCATATTTATTTCTATTTTCTAAAATCCCAAACTCTAAGTTTTACACCCTGTGATATTATACACTTCTAACCAACTACACACCCGTAATCCCAGTACTATTAATCAATTTTAAAAGCGCGTTCCACAACCTCAGGTTAAATGCAGTGCTCTCTTGTGGGTCTGTGCCTTTCAGCACAGAAAGTTTAAAATTCTCAGCATCCAGGATTCCAACGTCTTTCCACCAGGGAGGACTGGTTATCTTATATCTCGTTATTTTCTGGTTTCTACCTGTTGATAGCCCTGCTATTGCATCTTTTCTTCTTTGGTGGAAAGCAACAACAAGAATATGATGGATACAAAAGATCAGATAAGGTTGTTTCTCTGTGTCCCATAAAAATAAATAGATAATTTAAAAAGTATGTTTTAATACTGACTAAACAGATGGGAACTTAGTGTAATACCTGCTGCTCCAGTATCATGACACATGCCTTTATTTTTTAAAATATATTTACAGCTGGCCTATGCTTGCCTACAAACAGAGCTTGGTCTGTCAGCACCAGTACCCTCCTTATCCCTAAAATTTGTGGATGACATACTATTAATTATGTTTGACAACTCTCAGAGAGAAACTGAACTATTATATCACCTGCCATTCAACTAAGAAATGAGCACTCATAACTCCATCTTTGTCTCTTTTTTGAGCAAAGATGAGCACAAAAAGCAGCTTTATCCATGCAAAAAGGACATATATATCTGTCAACCACATAAATTGATAAATATCTCAGGTAAGGTATGTATCCCTTAGTAACAGTTTTACTCTAAGAATTCCACAGATATTGCAGGTGCCTTTGAAATACAGTGTCTGATAATTAACTTCACTGTTTCTAAGAATTTTGAATTCATAGGCAGAGTGTGTATGAAGAGCAAAAGTAAAATTCAAAACTATGTACTTTTGAAAACACAACCCTCTTTGTTTTCTGGTTTCTTTCTATTTCTTCAGATCTTGAAGTTTCCCATATTAAATTTCCCACACATTTTATGTGTTTTGACTTTTGTCTAGTTTTCCTGGAAAGACTAGATGTGGAGATTTGCAAACTTCAGAAATAATTTCCAAACCTTAGAAATAAGTAGGAAAATAGCAAATAAAAATAAGTGTCTGAAGTATTATGTAAAGATAAATTAAACAAGTTGCACCAGACTACGATAACTGAAAGTCAATCTTTGTGATACCCCAGATCTATATCCTTTGGTAATTGCCAGGAGTTTCCTATATGAGTGACAATAATATGTGTAGGCACTCAGCAAGACATAAGAAATTATATTTTAAAAAATCATATTTTTTAATCTGATACTCAACGTCAGGCAATTGTAAAAATATAACAAACCTGTTACAACATATTGCTGTGACATGAAATAGTGTAATGATGGCGGAAGAACAGACAGATTACTTTTAAGATTGTTGTAAGGTGTGACAGCCCTACCATTAGGACTGTTTAGGCCCATTGCTTAGATACTTCGTTTGTTACATATCTAGCTTGGTTTTAAATTTCAGGGAAATTTAGATAAGCAGCTTTCTTGTATAAGGGAACAAAAATAACCAAGATTGCACCTGTACTGAAGTTGTCTCCATTTGCAGCATTTGTGATAGAAACTTGACCAACTGAATGCTTATATTTGAGTATGGCAATGCAATACAGTGTATTAATACATATATCAATAATATGCTAGTCAGGATTGCTGCTGTTCAAAAGAGAAAATCTAATACATCACAAGGAAATTCTGTCTTTACTAACTGATTAACCTTTAGGTTCCACTTCCTCTCTTCTCATTGATTGAGTGATATTTTGTGAAGCACCTACAGCTTCATGCTATACAAAATGGAGAATTGTTAAGGTACAGCTCTTTCTTTTTTGATTAATTTAAAAAAAAAAAAGAAACTGCTTACCAGCATATATTACCAATCAAATTAAAAAGAATTATATTTATGAATGTAAATTAGACATGAGTCAAAGAATGAAGACATAGAATAATGATAATTATCATAATGCCTCAAAATATTTATACATTAAACAAAACAGGACAAAGGTAAAATTACTTAAGAGACAGGGATACCTTAACAATCCAGAAAGCACATGGACACACAAGAGTTGAAAATATGTCCTTTTTGATGTACCTTCAGAATATAATCAGCTGCAATTCATTTCTCAAGTCCGTTTAATCAGAAATGATTTTTCATAGCCTAAAGTCTAAAAGAAATCATCATACCAACTGCTGAGTTTTCTAAAGTGCAACTGGACAGCCTGAAGGGGGGAAGAATAATGTGCTCCAGTGGAGCAAGTTCTAAAATATTCTATAGCAGATGGAGTTTTCTCTGGAACAACTAGATTACAGATTACATTTAATTTTAAATGGGTGCTCTGTCTTTTTAAATATTATATTTTTTTTCTGTTAGTCCTTCCTTGTGAAAAGGACATAAAAAAGATTTTAAATCAATGTTAGAATGCAAAAGATATCAACACTTATTGAGAGAATGCAGCATTTTTTAGAGTTAATACTGCCTGGTGATTTCTACTTTAAAACCCAATTTTCCATTCCATTTCATATATCTTTGCCAAAATATAACCTTGAGTTGAAAGCATCATTATTATTAGAATTCTTGCAATTATTATTATCAATGTTATGAGAAAGGGGATTTCAAGACAAGAGTTCTGCTATTTTTCTGAATAAGATTGGGCAAGTATTGCAAAGATTTTTCTTTACCTGCACTCTGTAGAGGAAAGAAGTCCATCTTATTTCATTTCTATAAAAATATCCCTAAGTGTGGTTTAATAGAAGTTGCTTTCTCTGTGCTGAATATAGCATGTATCAAGAGGTGGCATAAAAAAATTTAGTTTACACATTTGCAAAATTTTGGAACAATCTTCTCTGTGACCTTTCCTGGAATCTTTATGCTGAGATATGAAAACGTAATAGTCATTAAGTACACTCTTTTGCATGCAATGATGTAAAATAGTTTAGAGTTAAAAAAGGGTGAATATCTTCTAATATTTTTATCCCATACATAGGTTTTGCCTCCCTATCTCATGGGTGGTCTATTAACTGTCTTCAGTGACTTGCAACCTGGCTTCATTGAAATGCACATAACACCCATCTTCACACCACTCTGAATGAGGTGTTAATAGAGTTGTGGGACGACCACTTTAGGTAGGTTGTTCCTAGAGAACCCAGGCTGGCCTTAGGAGAATTATCCAGAGAATTACTAAGAAACATCTGAAGCACAGCCTGGCATCTGCTCAGTGGTGCTCCTGCAGGAAGACAGTAGGGGAACTAAAGGCAGCAAGGTGGTGGGGTTGATATTTAGTTCTTGGATAGGCATAAAAACCAGTACAGGGTTTCAGTTGTTTTACTGAGACTGGCAAGACTGATCAGCCTTCTACTATGGAACTGCCACTGCCAGTCATGGTCTGTAAGCTTTCTGCTGAGTTTGGAAGACTTCGGGACTGATACTTGCCAGGTATTATATAAGTGAAACTTCCTTCATCTGCCTACTCTCTCTGTGATTTGATTTAGTTGACAGCAATTTCTTTAATTGACCAGGTGTCCACAGCTAATTTGTTTTACTTTTTTCTATCTATGTGTGGTTTAAAACTCATAATTTTATACATATATAAATAGTGGGGAATTATTTTATGTAGAATGAGGTATTAACAATTCTCTCACAATTTAATGTGGAGAAAGGCAGGCCTGGCACAACAGCAGAAGTCTTGGGAAGGTGAAACAGGAAATGTGGTATAGGGAGGAACTGGCATGGTCTGATTAAAGATAAGGGAGATGCTTGCCATGGGAAATCTCACATATATAAACCACTCACCAATAATCAGCTAAAGAAATGCAGACCTGGTAGTAAATTAAAATAGTTTTAGAGGTAATAAAGAAATCAGAGCACTGCTATCCATTGTGCATGAGACACCATATAGAACCAATTCAGATTTAGTTTTCAAATGTAAGTCTACAGAACAATGAATAAGACTAATGAAAATAAGAAAATGTGTAATGTATTTCTCTGAATAAGAAAAATGTATAAAAGTATGTTAGAGAAATTTTAAAACAACAACAAAAAAATCCACCCCTACATGCAACCAAAGCTGATGACAAAGAAAATTGTCAAGATGAACATCATATTCCACCCATCAAAGAACTACAGATGCTCACAAATTGCTCTAACATCTCCCATTGCCAGCCCCAAGGTTGAAACCACCTACCTTAAGGATCTATGGGAGCATGAGAAATATGAGCATTACACCAGGAAAAGCTGAAAAATTAAAGTGTGTGCACAACAGATTTAACTCCAGTATTAATTTTTCTCCTTCTGTAACAAAAGATTTCAGTTATGTTATTAGGTTACTTTTATATAAATGTCATGCTTTAGGAATGGTTTATAGCTCCCACTGAAACTACGTTCCTCTCACTCACTCTCTCTCTCCCCCTCGCCTGTGGTGGTCTGGAGAGAATTGGAGGCATAAAAAGGAAAGATAACAGGTTGCGATAAAAAACAATTTACTGGAAACAGCAGTGAGATAAGAAAATTAGCAGTAAAGGCAACTATATTAATGACAGAAGGCACAAGAAAGAGGCAAATGGTTCACACAGAAGCAATACCCAGGTCAGTCCCTCCACCATACTGGGCCAACCCAGAAGGGACCTCTTCTCCCTGGAATAAACTCCCCGTCCCGCCCACCTCCAGCAATGACATTAGGTGGCATTGAATAACCTCCAGGTCCCAGCCATGTCCCCTCCTGGCCACTGCAAAATCAACCCTATCCCGCTCATACAATAAAATATGCTGTATCTTTATGTCAATATTTTGAGAATATCTCTGCAGATCCATTGATTGTGGTGAGAGATACATAAAAAGTAACCTGATTCCCTGTAGTCAGGAGGCCAACAAGTACTTTTTAAAATCTGAATTATCTCTGCCTTTGCCTAACCAGCAGATGTGTAGTTCTTTCCTCCTGAAGTGTGCTGTATGGATTCTTGCCTTTCATATTTGTGGAAAGGAAAACAGTGAATGCCAGTCTGTCTCGCTGTATTTCTAATAAACTACCCACAAATATAAGAAACATAATTTATGATGACAAGGAAATTAACTTCTTTTTCTTGTTTGCTTTTTCTCAGTTTGAGCATGGATCAAAAGTCAAATGGAGTCATTCAGGATAATGATTCCTCTCAGGGGCAAAATTCACTGCAGTTGCTTAAAGACCAGGTAATTATGCTTGAAAAAGCATAGCATGAATTTCAGCCCCCAGTTCAACAGCAAGTCCCAGAGCAACACTACAGCCCCTGTGCTATCACAACTTAAATCTATAAGCCAAGAACTATTACAGTCTCTTCCATGACACTTTAGAAGTTTTCCTTTTTATTTTCTTGTCTGAAAACCTACAAAACTGGCAGTCAACTTCTCCCTTTCTCCTTACTAGCCATGCCACTGTGAAGTAGCATGGTAAAATTTGTACTATAGCCTGTGTCCAAATGCAATTTTTTAAAACAAATATATCATCTTACAAGAGTGGGTATAATATTCCAGTTTTTAAAAAATCAGAAATGTTCTAAGATTTCTTAAGAAAACTGGAAAGAGAGTTGATTTTGAGCTAAGATTGGTTTTCTTTTTCTAATAAAGCTATTCCACAAAGGGGACTAATGCTCTTGAACTTAGTTTCTGTGACCACTTCTCTTAAATTACTGTCTTGGAGCTCCAAATTCTTAGCCCTAGGTAGATGGTAGTCTGAAACAGTCAGCCTTCTCTTGGACTTTGGTCCACAGTAAATTAGTCATAAATAGCAATGACTCCAAACATAGATCAAAGTGACTACCTTTGAGATCTTTGCAAAGATAAATAAATGTCTTGAAGTTTAAAAACACATTAAAGGGTATTAAGTTTTCTGAAAACTGTGAAAAAATATATGCCTTTATTGCATTTTTATGTCAAATTTTTACAGTTTTTAAAAGTCTGTCATGGAAGTCATCTAGAATAACTGCTTCCAAGCAAGTTATCAAAGAATAATAATTTGTTTCTCTACAGTGCCATATGTTACCCTTCTAACTAGCCACAATGATGCAGGCTGAGAATAGACAGTTATAAATATCCTGCAGAGTATCTCATTCCACTGTTGTCTCTCTAAATGAAGGACAGAGCTCTTATAATTGGGGAATGTAACCTCTAGAAAAAGAGGCAAAACACATTCCCTCAGGTAACTCCGACCCTGTTATTCAATCACTGAAATGAGGCAATATAACTTTCAAAGCACCTTTGTACCTGGCAACAACAGCATCGCTTTCCAGCAGGAAACAGCAAGCTTTAAAATATGCTGGTTATCGTGTGAACAAATTAGCATGAAATGAAGCTTGTGGAAAAGAAGCGACTAACTGGAAAGGTACAGTAATTTTTAATACAAACTTAGCACGTCAACTCCATAACAGCAGACCTTCCAAGATTACACTGTTTACCTATAACGATCACAGCAGAAAACTAAAGCCTAATCCTGTTTTGCACAGAAAATATGTCACCTCTGAACTGGAAAAGTAACCATATTGTATCACTGAAATAAGGGTAAATCAAGGACAGAAATATATTGTTTTGACTAAAACAAACAAGAGACTATCTCAAACAATGAGATAGTCATCTATATCCATGCCTTGATGTGACCAGTGAAGGTCAGCTTTGTGTGTCCTTCTCGAGGTTTATCTCAGACTGTGGTCTGAGGTTAATACTAGCTTGTCTCTGTTCAGATTTTACATGGAGATCACAATCTTTATTTAGCTTCCCTGAGCTAAAAACATCCTTATTTTTGCTGTAAACACTGTCTTAAGCAGTGTTTTTCATTTATCTGAGCTGCCCTTGCATCTTCAACAGCCATATAGAAAACTGGCTTCCTGAATGTTTGATCTTTATCTGGTGAACAACAATCACGTTACATCACGCACATTTTTATACCTGAAATCAGAATGTGGTAGGACCCCACAGACCCCAAGTCAGGAATTATACTCAGTGCCAGATGACTGAAGAGTTTGAATGTAGACAGAATGTCAAGGTTATTTCCTTGATCATACATCCTTTTTTGGAGTGAATCCAGAGGAGGCCAACAAAGATGATCAGAGAGCTGAAGCACCCCTCTTCTGAATACAGGGTGAGAGAGTTGGGGCTGTTCAGACTCTAGAAGAGAAGGCTCTGGGGATGCTTAGAACAACCTTCCTGTGCTTGAAAGTCGGAGGGACTTTTTCATAGGCATGTAGTGATAGGAAAGGGGGAATGGCTTTAAACTGAATGTGGGTATATTTTGATTAGATAGAAGAAAGAAGTTTATTGCAATGAGGATGGTAAAATCCTGGAACAGGTTTCCCAGAAAGGTGATGGATGCCTCATCCCTGGAAATATGCAGTCAGATTGGGTGTGGTTCTGAGAAACCTGATGTATTTGAAGATGTCCCTGCTCATTGCCGTGGGGTTGGACGAGATGCTCTCTTCCATACCCTTCCAAACCTACTGGCCAGTGTTGGGACACCAGTACAATCATTCTGATTTTCTGAGATGTACATTTTTAGGAAGAAGAAGATTTAAAAAAATGTTGGGTGTGGAGTTCATCTAATCTAAATTCAGTCATTTGTAACTTTGGCATTTGGCTTGGTTGCCTAGACTTACTCTATCCTCAAGTGAAAAAGAGAATTAATTCAGAGGAATATGTATACAGATACTTAGGATAGACAGGCCCAAAAATTTGCAGGATTGTTCCTTTCTCCATCTCTCTCCTCCATGTAGACAAACCTATTTTTTATCTGAATTATAATCTGGTTTCAGGCAAATCTGCGTTAGACCTAATTCACAAAGAAAACAAAAAAGTGTATGCATGTGTTTCATTCCTGTTCTGGGATGTTCTTTTCAATGTAAAAGGCACTATGTAAAGATTAGCATCATGTTTGTTAGTATTTCTATGACAGTGCTTTTTTGTTAGGTGGACTATTTTTTTCTTTTTGACAAAGCAAAGTAAAAGCACTCGTTAGCTGGATACAGTGTACCTTCTTAAAAAGTAACATACAGTATTAGACTATAACAATTTTGTTTTTCAAAACTTCAGACTCAATAGGGTCTAATACTCTTACAAGTCCAAGAACTGCATGTCTATTTAACATGATTGTCAAATTAAAATAATTTTTCTGACAGCTAAATTAAGAACAAATAAATTACAATTTAATTTGTAGCTCTTTTTCCATTTGGGAGATGCCCATGCGAGTCTGTCCCTGCAGCCTGTCAGACAAGCTTACCTCAGAAAGTGCCTGAAACACACACCTACAAACAAAATCTGTAGATCAGATAAAATAAGACACCCTTCAATCAGAATGCAGAAAAGCTCCTATGAAAGCGTTTTTAGAGGCCTCTACTGATTGCTGGGAATTAAACATAGGCTTTGTCATATAAGCAGAATTTCAAAACAATTGGCAGCTATTAAACAGAGGTTTCTTAAAGCGGTAAGTAGTTGGAGCTGAACAAAGATGAAGATGAGTCCAAACTTAGGGAATTTGTATCTTGTGAAGACTTCAGGAATAGCAAGTACCTACTGGGCTGATGTTATTTAATGGGCATATGTAGCCCAAACTCAAACATATGGACTCCCCAACATGAAGAGTTGGCTGAAGTGTGAAGTATTTCTCAAATGTGACTCTACTCATCCACATGTTCTGGACAAAATTATTTTAACCTGAATTCAAGCATATAGCATGTTCCAGGCTTTTAAGAAAGGACCTCCAGCAATCCCCTCTCTCTGACAGTCGACCCCTGATACTCCTGAGGGCACTAGAAGAAAAATGGGATCCATAGATATGGCAGGCAAAGAAAAAACTGGTATGCCTGTGCTGCATCTGCAGCAAGTGAATTGTATCTTAATGTCAGATTTACAGAGAATGGAAATCTAAGAATAAGGCTTGAGTTATTCCAGGGCTGGACTGAGCAGCTTCCCACCAAGCAAGAAATACAGCAAAAATGTCTGCTTCTGAATTTCACTAGAGTAGTTACCCTAAAGTCTTGAGTGGTAATAGGAAACTGTGACTTTCTCTTTTGTCACAGAACCTGAACACCTGTGCTTGTACAATACCTTGAAAGAGCAAGTTTCTTCAGATGTCCCTCTGTTTCAAACAGAGCTTTGCTCTAAGCTTGCCTTGCTTTCCAACTGCTGTGTCTTACCTTCAGCTACCTATCTGGGAACCTGCTCAAGGAAATGAGATATCCTTCAAATTTCACAACACAGAAGTTATTAAGATTTGTTTTTGCCAGATTCACCTTGTTTTTACAGGATTCACACATAAATATCCTAAATATTTTAATTTTTTAATTTTTTTTAATTAAGCCATTGCCCTGGCTCTGCTTCAGCATCTGGAACATTTAAATTAAGCCTAAGATATTTTCTGTAAATTCTATGTCATTATAATTACTAGATAAACTTTGATGGCTCATTCTATGAGTGGAGGTATTTTTAGATGATCACTAGGATTTATTCTTTCTTTGAAATGTATGAGAAATAAAACTATTACAATAAAATGCGATATATATTGGCAGAAATGTACCTACACTTTTAAAATAGCTAGGGCTTGTGCTAGAGACCATTTCATATCTGATCTAATTATATATAACTTAATTTAAACTGCATACTGCAGGTGAAACTACAGGAATGCAGCAGTTTTCCAACACCATCTCTCCAGTGTACCCTTAAACAGGTGAAGGTCTCTAAGAAGTGACTTTCCCTGGTGTACTCTGTCTCCTCCCCCAAAGCATAGCTTCAATTTTTCAAGGACATGGTCTAAGAAAGAACTTATAGATTTCAGGAACATATAATATTTTTCTGTGGGCTTGCCTAATTTCCTCTAACAATTCCCAGCAATCTGGACAGACTACAGATTTACTGTGAAATGGGTTGTGCCTTCCACCTAAACAAACTTTGATGGATTACATCAGGAGACATTGCATAGGTGAGTTACAGTACATGCAAAACAGCACCTGGAAAACAGGGTGCATTAATAAAACCAATATCCTTTCATATGAGTAAGAAGCTCCTGTGCACAACAGGCAGCAACTCTGTAATTTGCAGGACATTTCTGGGAGCACAGTTAACACGTGGCAGACAAACATCCCAGCTGTCGCTCCTGATTCAGTTACAGGACTTCACAGAGTTGACATGCTGCCCAAGACTAGCTTTGATGATGGTTCATGTCTCAGTGCAAACCAAACAGATTAGTACCATAAAACTCATCCCAGAAAAGTGCTCAGGTTGATGATCACTTCTATCTAGGTATGACATTAGTGACAAGTTTTAATGATGGATTTGGCAGTCCTGGGTTAATCATTGGACTCCATGGTCTTAAAGGTTTTTCCAGTGCAAATTATTCTGTGATTGAATGTATATAGGCATTGAGAGGTCCTTTTTGCCAGGAATAGGATTTTGAGTCTAACAGCTGGAAAACTGTGAAGCCAGGGCTGGGCTGTGGTAATTTTCCTTGCATGAAGGTTCAAACTGTGTGGAAAAGTGTTTGTTTACAGGAAGCTGGGGGAGGATATACCCCAAACTCTCCATCCCAGCTCTACCTGTAATTCTCACAGTTGGTCTTCCTTTAGAAGGCTTGACCAAAACTAGACCACAGCCATTCACTCGTTTGGCAACACACACTGCTGGGCAGCTGAGAAATGTCTATGCTAATTGTTAAAAAAAAAAAAAAGAAGAGGAGTTAGGGTATCAAAAATGTGTAACACTTTAAAGGAATAACCCTGTGGAATCTTTATCTAAATGAAGAAAATTATTGGGTGTTTTGATTTTGCTTTTTCAATGCCTTTTTGCCCCATCTATAATACCTGCAAATTCCTTACATACATTTTGACCTTCAGAAACCGTAAGATTTAGTGTTATAGAAAAGCATTTGACAAAATCAATGTTTTATTGTAAATAACATCTACAGCCACAAATAAAGCAGTACAAAACTAAATTATTAAGAGCCCTCTCCACTCAAAATATGAAATTACAGTCCTTTAGAATAAAATTATATATTATCCTATTATCATAAGGGAAGTCCAGGCTATCAGTTACTAGTTGATAATAGCTGGTAGCTATCACAAGGCTATTATTAAAAAATATATACAAAGCAAGCAAATGAAACTAAACTTGAATCTCATGAAGAGTGACTTTCAAATCTTAATTATCTCTTTTTAATGCAGGATTTGCTTTCCAAACTACTTTTTTCTTAATTAAGCCAAGAAAACCTGCACTTATTTTCTGGGCTACTGCACTGCAAGTCTTCAGTACCTCTTGGTTGTATTATAAATGCTATAGACACATTCCACAGTGCAAGTCTATGACTGGTTTGACTTGAAATATATATAAATAATTTTAGAAAATCTTAGCATATGCCTTTTTCTCTTTTGTCTCACAGTATTTTAATTTATTCAATGGGATTTTTAATTAGTGTCAAGTGATCTTTCCATGATCACAAGCTATAAAATCATTTGGGGAAAAGAAAAATCTACCAGGTGGCAATTCTGAGAGTACTTTCATAAATACAAATCATATTCTCCCTGTGTTATCAAGCTACATCCTAGATGATAAATTCAATGTCTTTCACAGATAACAAAAAGTCTTCCAGCTCAGCAATTTTACGCGAGTCTGTGATGTCTATGACCTCTGAAAATACCTGTTTCTGGCACAGCAAAAAAAAGGACTTCTGGTCTAAGCTTGGAGAAATACCATAGGCCACAGCACTGATTTTTGTAATACTTCTGATACATTAAGATAAAACCAGGTTATTTCCAAAAAATACAGATGCCATATTCATACGTATTTTTGGTCTCTAGAAAAATAAACTGTAACTCAGGGTACCAGAATGAATTAGAAACTCCAAAAACTGCAACTTGTCCTGATCATGTAGCTGGGAATAAAGTAGAGCAAGAAAAACAGTTTAATCTATCTACCAATTACCATGAGACTTTTTTGTAGCAATGCATGTACCACAGCTGGGTACCAGTTCATGAAGGGTGTGCATCCAAGGAAAACTGGATGATTGGCTAGCCCCTGCATTGACTGAATAGAAGAGTGAGGCAGAAAACGATCTAATCATTAAGGTGAAAAAGGGAGGATGAAGAGAAAATAAGGGAGTAAAGGTCCAGTCTTCTGAACTCAATTCTCTTGAGGTTTCTGGCATAAGAATTTTGTCAAGGTAAGTTAGTCAGCTGCTTTGTACAGCAACACAATATACCAGAACTGATCGTCCTGCTTACCATTCTGTCCTACAGACTCAAGAAATCAAACATCCTATTCTGTCTTCATTTTAGGTAATGATAATCCACCACAAACTGATTTCTCTACCCAGTTCTCTTGTTCCATCATTCACTTCAATGAATCCTCCCCATGTCCTTTATTTGCCATTCTCACTATTTCAAGTGCCAGGCTACTGTTCCTTGCTGCTACACTCACTTTTTACAGTGCAATTCAAGTCATCAAGTGCTGTTATGCCATAAGTCATTTGTGACTTCTGTAGTCAGCCACAGGCAGAAAGTTGTCACAAGAGCAAGACTTTTTATTAGGAAGCAAATGGGGCTCTTTAAGACAATAGCTGAAAATAGAAAGAACACTCATGATGGTAGACCTCAAAACACTGGGCATGTGTCAAGGCAGAAAATTCAGAAGACGGAGAAATGTGGCCTTAGCAATGAAATTAACAGAGCTTATGGGAGAGAACAAAACTGATTGGAGGAACGGATTTGAAAACAGTGAACATGAGAACTGCAATTAGGCAGCAAAAATAGGGCTATGACCACTCCTTGCAAAGAATCAGCTTACATGAAAGAGAAAAACAATATCCTGATCTATCTCTGCTTTTAAGCCACTTCAATTTTCAATAACAACTTGAACTTTGAATTGAAGAGAGAACATTGCTATTTATGCTGCCTGACCGAACAAGTAAACACCACTCAGTAACAGCTACAAGAATTCAATCAACTATGCAAAACCATACAGTTTGGTAGTGTAGCAGATTCAAGTATCTTCTACAATTAAAAATTTACAATGTCTGAAAAGACCAAGGCTTCCCTTACAGTTATTTTCCCAGCCATAATTCTACTTTCTTTTCCAGTTATCTTCTGCACCAAAAATGACCATCCTTTAGATTAGCTCTGAGGCAAAGGCTTAACCAAATTTTGAGGGACAAAGAAATGCCACTTACACAGCTGAAGTTCTCTTTGATAAAAATCAAAGGACCCACTGCATACATTGAAGAAACCTCAGCTTCTCAAAATACTAGGTATGCAAATATTTTGCAATGCAGACTTTTGTGCAACCTAAATCTAGAGCTTACAACTAGCTAGTCTTGTCTCCTTTCAAAAAACTGTCTCTGTATTCTATTTTTCTCCCATTTTCTTAAATTGTTTTGGTGGTGACATGGTCAGTTTTTCATTAAACCTTTTGCGCTAGAATATCCCACACTTCCGTATTCTTTTCTCAGCTTGCAAATGTGAAATGAATTAGCTATTCACTAAGTAGAGAAGAAGTCATTCTCTCAAATCCCATCCTTCTTTTTGTGCTTTTTATATATATGCACACACATATATTTTTGTAAAGAATTCAAAACCAAAAAGAAAACCTTGACTTGAAATAATATGTTTCTTCCAATTTTTAGGGAATCCTTTGGGGCTTAATCTTGTTCCAGTTTAGTTGAATATTTTCTGGTTAGTCTATATTTATGAATTTTATCTTCTTTAATAAAAAATGTTAAAATCATATATTTCTCAAGTATTCACATTTGGTTGTTTCTACTGAGTTAAACAGTGTTGTCTGGTTTTGACCTAACCTTTTTCCCCTATAAGAGACAGCACATTTAGGAGAAACAAGTGTAATGAACAGGATGCATGCTAAGCATATTTTACATTATTACACCCAAGCTCCAGTATTTAAAAGCAAGAGCCAAAAAGAGGATAAAAAAGGCTGTCGTCCATGAACACCAATCCAGAAACAGTGAGTAGCTTCCAGAAATCATCCTGACCTCCACTGTAGCCAGCTGGAGCCACAGGCAGACAGAGGAGATGTCTTGGCTCTGGTGGCATCTTTCCCCCTCCATGAGTCCTCGCAGTACAAAAGTGTCATAACCATACTGAATCACACCATATCATGTCTCCATTGTTTTAAAATATGCTCCCTCAGTTAGGGAAGAAGGACAGCAAAAGCATGACTACTTTTGATCTGGTACCATGAAAATTATCTTCAAGGTCCACCTGCTGGTAAAACTCCCTTAAGGTCCAGCCCTTACTTAGCACAGAATGTAAAACTTCTAGTTTCAATTGGCCTAATTTGTAATACTTTGCAGGTAAATGCTCTGTTTTTGTGGGAATGGAGAAAATTACTGTGTTGTTGATATTGTCAATACAAGATGTAAATAGTGATTCTGTGGATTTTACACAAAAGACTGACCATTTTCTTTTCCAGTTCTAAATAAAATGTATGATCCCATAACACACAGAATTTTTCTCAATTTACAGAATGAACAACAACAATATTAACTTCATTGCTACTTTTTTGAAAAATTATAACCATTCTTAGACTAATAGAAAACAGTAACTGATCCAGTTTCCATATCTCTGCGTATATTGGTAACTTTTTTCCTCTGAGACTGAAGACATTCATCCAGATCCTTCCAGAACCACAACTCCTAAGTTTCCTGAGGTAAAATAATTTAATTTAGTACACTGTGAGATCTGTGCTTTTAAGAAACAATCTTAAAAACAAGGTACAGATTTTGTGCTTGGGTTTTAAAAAATACAGTGTAACACCTGTAACCACAAAAACTTCCCACATGATTGTTATTCTGTCCTCTGACAGAATCTAGGTAAGGACGTTGCAGTCTCCTCTCTCCATATCCACACAGAGACCAGCAGCAACCTCCAGGAGTTGTAGAAATGAAAGTCTGTTCCAGAACAACAGGGGAGACATAAAAAGAACATTGTGTATCCTCTCTGAAGGCTGTGAAATATGAACATGCTAGTACAAGTTCTCTTTAGTATGCTATTTTTTCAAAGCTCATTTCAGTCCAGTAATGAGGCAAGAATCTTAATCTCATCTTCAAAATCCCAAAAGACATTTTTGTTTTGTTTTCCCTTAAGTCTACCAGAGCTTATGTTGTTAGGTTGTTGTTGATCTTGTTTTGTAGTGGTTTTTTTCAATCTCATAAGATGACTGTGCACAGTCTCTCCTCCCCTCCCAAGACCATATTAGTATTTATTTGTATCAGCAAACAGTATAAGTTATCTGCACTACAGAGTGAGAAAGCTAATACTTCAGTAAATTGTTGCTGCCTCCTGTTACATCTGTTCTGCTCTGTTCACTAATTGCCTGTCACAACCACTGAGCCATGGTGCCAGCCATGCTGCCACTTTCTCTTTGGTCAGCTTGTCAGCTCCTATTAATCTGAGCCCTGCTGCTTTTTCCACAGCCAACATTTTTTGCGCTCTGGATATAATGAAAATCTATTACTTTAGTGTTATACGAAAGTGACAAAATTATAATTAAAAAAAAAAAGTTAATGGCTTTTTGTGTGAAAGTTGACAGTCTCCTGCTGTAGCAGTAAATTATTTTCTTTGATCCTCCTTCAATTTCAGGACTATATATAAAGGTTTACATATCTTTCAATCTGATGCAATATTATTATTGTTATTCATTATTAATCCTTATTACTGCATTATATGGAAAGAAACTTCTAGAATCAAACTCTATGAATGTGAAAAAGGCTAAATCTGACCATAAGTAGTGATATATAGAGTAAGACAATTTTAAAAGAAAGTAATCTGATTTTTATCCTGAATTTTGTTAGCTTATTTTCCGTGGGAGGGAATGCGGTTGGTTTGAAACTAATCAATATTTACTAGACCAGATAGTTTTTGCAAAACTTTTATATTCTCCACATTTTAATTCAGTAGCCTGTAGTACAGTTGTGAAAGATCACAGATAGAGATATCATTCTCTGTCTGTTAAGATAGAGAATGAGAGCCATAGAATCAGGGAATCAGTTACATTGGGAAAGATCTTTAAGATCATCGAGTTAAAGCATCCAAATTAACTGCTAAACCACATCTTGTGCTTCATCTAAATGTCTTTTAAATACCTCCAGGTATGTTACCTCAGCTGCTTCCCTGAAATTCTTCCAATGTTGGCAACTCTTTCTTGAAGAAAGATCACTGCCCTGGTCCTGCTGGCCATACTAGTTTTGACACAGGGCAGGATGCCATTGGCCTTCTTGGTCAGCAGGACACACCCTGGCTCATGTTCAGTTGCTATTGACCATCAGCCCCAGGTCCCTCTCCTCCAGTTTTCCAGCCTGAAGCACTGCATGGAGTTGTTGTGACCCAAGTGCAGGACCTGGCATTTTGCCTTGTTGAACTGTTCTTATTCCCAACAGGGTTCCACAAGGTAAGGCATGGACAGTTACTTCAGGGCAGCTCAAATGTAGCAGAGCAACAGTGTACTCTCCTGAAATTGTTTGTCACACATTAAGCTTTTAACAAAATGTAGATGTAATATGTCTCTTAAGGAAATGAGAGCTCAAGGTGACACATAAATTACAGGACTGAGAAAAAGAGTGATGCTCTCACAAGCAATTAAAAGTGGATATGGCAGATCTTGCTTTTTTAAGATAAAATACTCTTTTAGTTTTTAAATTATGCACAGGGGGAAAATAATAGAAATATATTTTCAGAATAATCAAAATCATTCTGCTGCACAAAATTCTGAGAGTGACTTCATGTGGGAATCAAAGTCCTAAAGCTTCAGGGCTAAGCATATGCTCTCAGATTATACAGATCTGAAGGACACTTTCCCCAGGTCAGATAATTTGGCTGTCTATGCTATCAGCCCCTCGGAACAGCCCGTCCTTGCTGTGGTCTTGATGAATTAGCATGCTTTAAAACAGTTCCTGGGTGCAGTTCAAGGGTTAGGATGGATAAGAGACCTTTAACAAACCTGCTGACAGAGCAGAAGTTGCATGTTATATTTACAGGCAGGTTTATGCTTGTTTTTCCCTCTATGCTGGAGAACAGCGTGGAGCACCTTTATTTTATTAGCAGGCATTTATTCTCAGAGGCCTATTAGAAGAATGACAAGGCAAAGCCACCCCTCTGTTCACCCCATTTCCCTGAGCTGTGCCCACAAGCAGATAGACCTGGCACTGGAGTTTTGGGATTTTTGGGTCAGCAGTAAACTCCCCAGAGCCCATGAGTCCCTGGACCCACAGTAATCTGCCTGACAGCTAGACATTCAGGATGCTTTCCAGCCTGACATGGAAATGTAAGATCCAGGGAGTTACTCTGGATCAAAGAGTTTAGTCTTTTAGGAACAAAATGACTTTATGATCCCTCTTTATTTGCTCAACAATAAAAACCCAAATATGTGAAAATTATGCAGTTAGGAACCAAATACATTACATTTTGCAGACTGCGAAAGAGCTGCATGCCATTATTGCCAGTGGTCGTGCCATTATTGACAAGGTTGGCATGGATTTTGATATTCTGCTACACCCAGAAAAAAAAAAAAAAAACTAAAAGAAGAAGAAGGAAATTAATCCAAAACCCACAGCATTTACACAAATAAAATACAAATAAATACATCATAAATATTAACATTTGCATAATTTCATAATTACCTAACTTCTGTTTGAACTTCTGATGCAAAGGGCATACACATACAAAGAAAAAAGCATGCTGTAAAAAACTGAGCATTTTTTCAGAGACCTAGAAAGAAGTAAGGCTCATTACATAAGTAATGCATTTTCACTAAAATAATTCCATATGAATGGAAACATGATGATATAGTAAAGAAGAACAAGCTGCATGACATGACACTTCATTTCTGAAGGACCAGGAAAATCAATAACTAAGTCTGTGTAAAATTATTCGCATCTCTTCAGAAAGTATGACCTGAAAATTAGTTGATGTGCATCACATTTTCTTTCAAGTAACTGGGATGTAACATAAAATCTGTTGACAAGATCATTGATTTTTTTTTCTCCTTTAAAAAATGAGATATTAGGATGAAATTTTTCTGAAATATAACATCAGTGAAGTTATCATTGGGATAAACTCATGCCTGTGCACTTACTTATTTAAATTGACACATATATTCTTTTAAATAATTCCTTCATTCTGCTTTGCAAGTTGAAAAATAATTGCCTTATACTTGATTATTTCAGTTTCTATGCTCTTGTGCATTTTGAAAAGAAGAATCCCCAAATATTGTCTTTTCTATTTTGCTGGTTAAGCACTTAGATTGCCACAGGGCTGGACTGAAATTGTTCAGGACATGATGAGACTCTGGATTTCCCTGGGCTTTATCAGCCAGTCAGAATTCAGGCAAGGCAGCCAATATATTAGAATGAAATGTCAATTACAACGCTCTTCAGTGTTACAAGTTTCTGAGGATGACTGGGAAATAAATGTATGATGGTTGGAGAAATTACTTTCTTTGTAGTTTAGCTGTAATACTGGCAGCCAGCAAAGAGAGAAATCTTATTTTCTGTTCAATTTATTTAAGGGTCTCCACATCTGTGCAATGCTCAGACAACAAGACACGCTTCCTTAACCAGGCCAAGGTACCCAGCCAATTCCTACAGTAACAGCCCTGCTTGTGTTTTCAATACAACGTCTTTCTGTGTAAGAATTACTTCTTCTAGCAAAAAGAGAGCAATGCCTTTAACATTAATTTCTCTTGCACAAATTGCTTCCACAATATTTATTCTCCCATTGAATTAACATTACCTTGGCTAGAAATTAGAATTTCTCTCTATTTTAATGAGATCTCTACAAAGACAAGGTCTTAATCTGGAATGACCTTACTACAACATCTCTTAATTGTTGATGGCAGCAAATGAAATGCAAGTGGACACAGAACAAATTGCTTCATTAACAGTATAGTCTATACCTAAGGAACTGTAACCCACATTTCCAATTCATGGACCATTTCATCTAATCATTTATCTCCCACAATGAGATTACACTGCCCATGTAAGCTAACAGTATACTTGTCACATTATGAGAATATGCTGTTTAGCAGATTATAATAGGTATTATTAACCATTTAAAATATTGTCTTCACTTCCAAATGCAGAAAGATCATAATATTTTAAAAGCATGTTGTATCTGAGAATGCATGAGAAGGCCACATCAACAACTGGATTTCCACTGAGAGATCCTTGCATTTGTCAAGTATCCTATTCAGAAGTCTACTTTCTCACATTGGCAGTAGGGCATCACAGGTCTCATTGAAAAATGAAAGTGCCAATGATAATAAAGTTATTAGCTAAAAACTCATCCAAACACTGGAAATGAAGTAACAATTGGGTTCAGAATGTGCTACTTAAATAATTGTTGTTGAAGTGTGAAAATTGCAATATTAAAGCTCTTCCTGGGGTATTCAGCTATTTTTACTATTGAATGCATTTATGTGTGTGTAGCACTGTGCAGCCTCATAAATTTAACTTTCTTTTAAAAGTAATTAAGTAACAGCACACCAAAACCAAAATAGCAAACACATAGAAAATGGGAAATGACAGAATCAAGCTGTTTGCAGCTTCAGTTCAGCATCTTTTCACTTACATAAGTTCTTAAATAAAACTATGTAGACCATGGTGGCAAATCCAGAAAGGCTAGTTAGCTTTCATCTCAATGACAAATCATATTTGCTTTTATTACGGCTTTGATTTTCATTCAGCATCAAGGCTGTGCAATGAACAAAGGAGATATAAAAATATAATGAGAACTATTAATATATTATCAGCATGACACAAAGGCTGAAACAAAAGGGTATATTTAACCTCAGTTGTGTGGGTAAAATGCCTTTAAAAATAAAATATAAAGGAAAAGGATGCTTAAAAAAGAAAGTCTACCTCTAAATAAACAAATAATTCCATTACTTCGGGATGACTTTGGAGATGAATGGATGTCTTTCAGGTCTTTTAAACTGGCCATCTGAACCAAGAGCTTCTGATGGAAAGCATAGCTGATGAAAATAAATTATTCTTTGTGTGGAAGAACTACCAGAGAATGGGAAGGGAAGGAAAGGACAGACCACTTATCTGTGAAGATACTACTCAGCTCGACCATCCCCATCTGAACATGATGAATCCAGAATTATTAACAAATCACCAGGAAGATCTGAAACCCCTATCTCCCCTACCAAGCCCTGCTGCACCAGTTCCAAAGCCAAGGTTTGTTGTTGTACTTCATCCAGGATCAAGGTCTGTGAGACTTGTGAACTTTCTCTGCACCTGAGCACACAGAAAATTCAACAGCAGGCTTCTTCATGGCATGCTTCATTGTATGTGAACCTGTGGCCTTTCAGAGTCTAATAATTTTTTCCAAGTTAACTGTATTTTCATAAGCATAGAAGAAAAGAAACCTGACAAAATAGTTCTCCTGCTCCTAAGCCCAAAGGCACTAGAACACTTCAAAGAAGCAAATTGCAATACTATTTTTAAAAGAAAAATGTTTTTCTTCTCCTACAGTAAGTTGCATTTTAAATGACAGTGACATTTTTACTGAAGTATTAAAATAAAATAACTACTTAAAATATGGAAAAACCTATGCCAAAATTATTAGTGTTTGGAAAAGTTATAATAGGCTTATAATAAAAAATATTATACACCAAACTTTGCTCATAATAATAGATGTTATTTCTGCTCTCCAAGCTCCACATAGCAAGCAACTTAGGATCTGAATAACCACTATGGTACTATTCTTTTTTTAAGGCACTAGGATTTAGCATGTATAATAATTCCTGTGTTCTCAGATTCAGACAGACCACTGCTCACTGTCCTCTTTGCACTCAACAAATCATCTGAGACAAAGCCAGGTATGGTTGAGGGGTAGTTTGCTCTGCAGTTGTCAAGCTGCAGGACTGCAGCTTGTTGTGATAAGGTAACTAAAGGTTACACCCCCTAGGATTATCCCAGACACCTTTCTAGGCTCAAACATATCTGTGCCATAATGACATTTTGAGACACTGTAGCATATGCTCCTATCTACTCTACATAAAAACCTTATAAGCAGACTGTGATATCTTCATCTTTATGTATTTCAAAACAAAATTATTTAGTCATTAAAGGCCTGTTGGGCCACAGGGCCACAGAGGAGACCTGGACCAGCTGATAGGTAACATTAATATGCCCAGCACCTTGAAGAGGAGGTTACACTGGGAGGTGGGTCATCGTGCACCACACACCTTGGAACCCAACAAAATCAACCTCTGATCAGGGACTTTAGTAGCACTGGCAGAGCCAGAACCAAACCTGCATTGATTTAGAGAATGCATGAATGGCAAGAATACTAATTTTTTATTTGATCTGGCCTATGTGCATTGATTCAGAAAGCAAACATTTTAAAGTGTCTCTCATTTTTTGAAACAATTCTGTTAGTGAGATCAAAGGCAGCATGAGTAATAAAGTTGAGCAGGAAAAATGTAGATGAGTAATTACACAAAAATCTATACACCTCCATGCAATCTCATTTGAAAACACTATGGACAATTTCTTGCAATGGACAGCCCTCTCCATCTCTCTACCAGGGATAATAAACCTTGGAGATTAAATGAAGGAAAGAGGGAAATGAGCCATTTAGTTCTATTAAGTATTCTAACCTGACATGTATGGAATTATATGATAATTACTATTGAAAGGTAGAACATACCATATGGATAGGGCAGAAATGGTCAGGCAGTATCAAACTACAGTTCATTTCAAACTGGACTGTAATCTCTTAGCACTGCCAATTTTAACAATCTTGCCAAGTCACTGAGGAAGCTGAATCAACAAAAATGAGTTTTTGATTGATTAGGATTAAGTTGCAGTATTCCATTTTTCAAAGACAGAGATATTGAGGTTATTTAAAGGTTATTAAATATATTCTTCTGTGTATATTTAAGCATCACCCTAATCTCATCAACACTATTCAAGAACAGATGTTTCTCAAATAGCTCAAGAAGATTTTGAAGTACAAACTGTTTATTTAATGATCAGTTAACACTCTGAAGGTCAAAACCCAAAAAGGCAAATCCAAAATGCCACTATTTGCAGTTGATGGTGTGTCCTATTTCTACCACTGCTAGTAAACCAATACACTGTAAGCTTTAGAGTCATAATACAAATTCAAGCAACAAAAAATTTAAATTTTTAGAAGCATCATGCAAAATGCCCCAAGCAACTTGCAAAAAAGAGGGTTCACGCATTGCAGGATGTGAGGATTTGGACCTGTCTAAATAGGTATCAAGTTGGTAAAGGTAGTTTCAGATAATAACTCTATCTCTGTGCAAGTTATAAAATTCCGATTAAATATTACAATGATCCTCAGGTACAATAAGAAATTAATAAAAATAAAAGTCAGAAGTGAGTATGCAGAGGAGAAAATGTCTCATAAATGAAAAATTACCTAGAACTTATAGGCCTTGAGTCATTTCTCTAACAGCTGCAAAAATGTCAACAGCAGTAAAACATAAAAAGCCAGAAGTGATTTCATTAACAGTACTCTGCTATACTGCAGAGGGAATTGTGCTAACGTACACTCGAAGGACAGACATTGCCTTTAAAATTCAAATACATGAATAGGAACTTTTCCTCAGATTCAACTTACCTGCTGCTACCTACACAAATGAAACTGGCCAACAGGAGATCATTAATCCGTGGTCCCCACGAATCTCTCATTTTCTCAGTGAGTGGAGCACAGCACACTGGAGCACATTCTACTCACAGCAAGAGCATCACAGAGTCCAGAGACTCTGGAGGAATGATTGCTGATTATGCTAATTCTGTACTTAGAGCATCACTCGGAAAATATCCCCCACACCACTGCAGATTGAGAGCTACTATATGTATGTCCTTGAGCTTTTTGCTTTTCAAATACTAATGACTCCATTTTATAATTTAGCCTGTCTTTAAAGCAGCCTCTAAAAAAATAAAACAAATATACTGTCTGTGAAAGAAAAAAGTCACTGTGGTTGGGACACTAAATGAGGTCTCAAAAAATTTGGGTTAAATATTTAGATTTTCTCACAGAAGCCTGGACTGACCCTAGACAAAGCAAGAGAAGAAGTACAATAAAATCACTTAAATGAGGCATGAGGCCACTGTCTTGTCTATTTAATACCAAGCTGTCTGAACAAAGAGATTGTCTTCTATTAGCCACAGGTATGGTACTCGTATACCAGGGCATCACTGAGGACTTCTTGGTGCTGCAGCTTTATATTATAGCAAAGGTCAAGTAATATTTTGGGATGCAATAAATTTAATGTTGTTATATCCAGACTGCCTGAAAACAGTAGAAAGCTTACTGTTGTCAGTTCACATAGTGAGGAAGATGTGGGGCTGACTGCAGGGCTCTGGCCACATCTTTCCCCTGCCTTTCCCCTACTCTCTCATGTGACACTACAAATCCAATACACTGATAGAGGCTAAAGTAATCAAAAAAGTTGAATACCTGAAGAACCAGAATCCTAGCACAGCTTGGAAGGATTTCTAATAGCTAAGATCTCATTAAAAGATAGTGTTTGCATGTAAAGCCAGACAATAGTGAGATAGGCCTCGTAGGTTGTGATTGACAGTGCACCTGCACTCTTCACCCACTAGAGACCAACAGGGTTATGGATCAGCAGCCAAGGACATGACACTGCTTAATTTTGAACTGCAGAAATGCAGCATGATACTACACTTTCCTTCTTCTGTTTTTCTTGCAGCACAGGTGACCTTATTCCATCAGGATATTGACGATGAATGCAGCAGCGTCAGATATTGTTACTGAAGTTAATTTTTGGAAAAAATCTGTGTCCTTCTAGGAAGGAAAAACTGTTGAATGTCAAGTTAGATCTGTAGTAAATATTGAGAAAGTCAAGAGTCTTGTAGTGGCAGTTTGACAGGCAGAATGTACATTTCATTACATTTTAAAGGTATTAGAGCAGCTGAGATGTAATAATTGGCTTGCTACTTTATTTCCCATTCTCTTTGATAAAACAGAATCAAAATTTTGTAATCGATTTCAAATAGACAATAAAACTCAGGTCTCTAACATTCTCTAAATTTTAATTTCTACCAAAGAAAGAAAGTAGTGAAAAGGCCTGTATATGGTAAAGATCTTCATGCTCTTTTTACTCAAGATATCTTTGAAAGCCCTTGAAAACACCACAGAAAGGGGATAAATGAATCTCATAAAATTCTTCAACAATCTCACAGGTCCCAGGAGTAGTTCCCTTTCTCACTGATAGAAAAGCTATGTAAACATCCATCTTTTCTTCTGGTCTCCCTCTAGCAAGTCCTATTTCTCATTTGCCAAAGCTTCAAAACCTGTGGTTATTAAAAAAAAAATCCTTACAGTTAACAGGAAAAGTGATTTATTCCTAAAAGAGCTTACTTGTAGTTTTTCTGAGCTACCCTCAATGTGGCAGCAGGGCCCCTACAGGCCTGCCCCCAACTATGGTGGCATAGCCCTAGTATGGCCCTCTACATTCTCCTTCCTTTATATCCCTTATATTAAAAAGAGAAATCTGTTCAACCTTTATCATCAAGGGCTTTGTAAATCTAGTTTTAGCCTTCATTTGCTTTTAAATTTTGCCTGAATTCCACATGTTCCATTTCTCTCAGACAGATGTGCAATTACTCAAACAACTAATTACTGTGTGCATTCCCCAAAGGAAATATGTAAAGGCCATCAGGCTCTTCTTAACCCATCTCTACTTTCCAGCTGGGAAGCATAAAAAATCTAGCCTATTTCTTATTCCATGAAGCAATTCTATTCTATTTCTATAGGCTTCTGTTAAACTGGGCCAGACTAACAGAACATTATGGAGAAATTTTCACATCTTTTACTCAATCTTCCTCTATAAAATTTCATGATGGATTGACCCTGACTACATGGCAGGTACCCACCAAACTGTTCAATTGTTTACCCTCCTCAGCTGGACAGGGAAGAGAAAATATAATGAAAGGCTCATGGATTGAAAAAAAAGGACAGGGAGAGATCATTCACCAGGTATCCCCACAGAATCACAGAATCACCAAACGGGTCAGGTTGGAATGGACCACAGTGGGTCATCTGGTCCAACCTCCCTGTTCAAGCATGGTCATCCCAAAGCACATGGCACAGGATTGTGTCCAGATGGTTCTTGAACATCTCCAGTGAGGGAGACTCCATAACCTCTATGGGAAATCTGCTCCAGTGCATGGTCACCTGCACAGTAAAGCTCTTCCTCATATTCAGGTGGCACTTCCTGTGCATCAGCCTCTCATCGTATTGCTTGGCACCACCGAGCAGAACCTGGCTCCATCCTCTTGACATCCTGCTGTCACATACTGAAAGATATTTATGAGGTCCCCTCTTAGGTGTCTCTTCAGCTGGGCTGAAGACGCCCAGATTTCTCAGCCTTTACCCATAAAAGAGATGCTCCAGTCCCCATATCATCTTTGTTACCCTCTGCTGGAGCCACTCCAGGAGCTCTTGTCTTTCTTGTACTGAGAAGCCCAGAAGTGGACACAGCACTCCAGATGTGGCCTCACTAGGGCTGAGTAGAGGGGCAGGATCACCTCCCTCAACCGGCTGTCAGTGCTCTTCCCAATGCAGCTGAGGATACCATTGGCCTTCTTGGCTACAAGGGCTCACTGCTAGCTCATGGACAGCTTGCTGTCCACCAGGACCCCCAGGTCCTGCTCCACAGAGCTGTTTTCCAGCAGGTTGGCCCCTAACCTGTCCTAGTGCCTGGGGTTATTCCTACCCAGGTGCAGGACACTGCATTTCCTTTTGCCGAATTTCAGACAGTTCTTCTCTGCCCATCTCCCCAGCCTGTCAAGGTCCTTTTGAAGGGCTGGACAGACTTCTGGGGTATCAACCAGTCCTCACATATTTGTGTTGTCAGTAAATTTGCTGAGGAGGCATCCATCCCTTCATCCAAGTCACTGATGAACAATTCAAACAATACTGGGCCCAGTACCTTGGGAACCTTGGGTGGCATCACAAGTGACAGGCCTCCAACAAGACCCTGTGTGACTGGTTACAACCCTCTTCGATCTGCCATTCAGCCAGTTCTAAATCTACCTCATTGTCCACTCATCCAGTCCACACTTCCTGAGTTTGCTTAGAGGGGGGTTGAGAAATTCTTGCTGAAGTTGAGATATTCTGGGTCCTCCTTCTTACCCTTCTTGAAGACCAGGGTGACATTTGCTTTCTCTCAGCACTCAGACACCACTCTGGATCTCTACAATCTTTCAAAGATGATAGTGAGCCACCTAAATGTGGTGTCTGACAGCTCTGTCATCACTAGTGGATGCATCCCATCAGGGCCCATGGGTTTGTATATGTCTTTTTTGCCTAGGTGATCTCTATACCAAGCCTCCTTGACCAAGAGAAAGTTTTCCTTCCACCATTGCTTTATCCTGGTCTTCTGGGTCAGTGAATTCTGACAGCTGGTCTTATCAGTGAACTGAGACAAAAAAGGTCTTTAAGTCTTCCTTCTCTATGTCCTCTGTTAACAGGGTCCCCACTTCCTTTAGTAATGGGCCCGCATTATCCTTTGTTTTCCTTTTGTTAATTATATATTTGAAAAAGCTCTTCTTGTTGTCCTTGATATCTTTGGCCAGATTTAATTCCAGATGGGCCTTTGCCTTCCTTGTCCCATTTCTCCTTACTCTGACAATTTCTTTATACTGATTCTGGGGGTTTGATGCCTTAATAAAATAAAATTATACCTACAAACCAGAAACTTCACTGATTTTGCCAACTTAAACCCTAAAACATACTCCAATTCAATAAGATTTACCTCAAAGTGCTCATCTCCAGTAGCACTCTGTTCTGTATTTCCTAACTCAGGTGCATGTCACTCACTCACACTTCTTCTTACTACTTTGTTCAGCGCACTGAGATAGCCCCACTATTGCAAGAACTGCAAAAGCTTTATGCAGTTTGAATGGCTGAAGATGAAGTTTAATTGCTATATCCTATATTTATATTTTTAAAACCTCTGCTTTTTTGTTTTTTATATTTATTTTACTACACAACTCAAAGATTCCCCTTGTCTAAAGATTCTGCTGTAACCAGTTTGCCAGCTTGTTGATTGAGATTTCCACATCATTAGTTGTAGCAAATGTTTATTCCCTGCTTCTTTTCATCTCCTCTCCCTTTTAATAATTTATGAGACCTTCTGCACATTTCTAATGCTCATTCCCCAGTCCAAGGATGTCATGGCTCTCCATCTTTCCATTCTGCTTAACATGTTAACATTTGAGTATCATTAAAGGTTGAGATCTGTCCTGCCCTGAAAGGTGAAAAGGTCCTGCTGTTCAAAATATTGGTCCTGTTGAGAACATCACTATATTTTCCAACTATTCTCTCCAGCACAGAAGGCAGAATCTTGTGATCAGAAACTCAAATTTTTTCAATATTTCATGCCCAAAAAGACTGCCTATGAACTGATCACTTTGAGCACATGCCATTTCTTAGCATCTTCTGTGCTCATGCTTGTGAAACACAAAGCACACATTTCTTGTCCCTAAAGGGCTTGCATCTTGAATCTGCTGTGTGCTAAGAGCCACTTATACAGGTGTCATGGTTTGATGCTGGCGCAATGCCAGCACCCCCATGAAAATGCACCTTCCCCACATAAATACTGTAAGATGTGATCAGGAACAGAGCAGAGCAGGCCCAAGCTTAATAACAAAGGGAAAAAACTTTATTAAGCTACTACTACTATAAAAGACACACACACTAAATCTAGGATGAAGACCTTCCAAAACACTCCTCCTTCCCCTACCCAATTTCCAACAAAACCACAGTGATACACCACCTGCGATTCTTGATCACATTACCACCCTTCAGATAATCAATACTCAGTCCCTCAAAGGAGAGAGGAGTCTCTCTTGCACCATAGGCCCCCCTCCCCCCCAGAAACACAATTGCCACTCTTCTGTGTTTCCATGTCACACATGGCACCACCCAGAGAAAATGTGCCAGTGTGACACTCTCCTTTCCATGTCACAGTGCTCTCACCACTGTGCATGGACAGACTGCTCACAGTGCTCCTTTAAGGATGCTTTGCCAAGGACCAAAAGAAACAGTTCAGTTTCTCATTTTTGGGACCACAGTCCCCCCCATTTTCTTCCTCCCCTGGGGCCGAGGGTCCAACAGCTTCTCCTTTTTGGGACAACAGTCCCCCCCATTTCCTCCTCCCCTGGGGCCAAGGGTCTCAAAAACAGAGATCATCTTCTTCCTGAAGACAGAGGGCACCACCACACCCTCCTCAACTCTTCTCTGTTCACTCCATTCCTGTGCTTGCAGTTGCTGAAACAGGTCTCTTGGCTCCCCATTGCATCCCCCTACAAATGCAGTCTTTGTTGCAGGAGAATTTGGTTCAGTCTATGGCTAACAAGAAAAGTCCAGCCACAAGCCACTCCATCATCTCCTCCCACCAAAAAAAATTCCTTCTTCTAACATCTCTGATCCCAAACTGTTTCTCTTCTACTTCAAATCGAGGAGGAGTAATATTTCACAAAGCCTTCATTTCCCAGGAAAGGGTTAAAAGTCTCGGACTCCCTGGATAGCTGAAATCTCTGCCCAGAACTCCAACTCCCATGGGAGGGCACCTTCCCCCCTTTTCCTTCTCCTCTGCCAGCAAATTCCCGGTGCCATGCCGTCGGACTCTCTGTCTCTTTCCCTCTGGGTGGGGGTTGTGGGGGGGTGGGTAACAAAGGCATCTCTATTTCTTTCCACCCTTCCGTCCGCCCGCCTGGTTCCAGTCCTTCAGGTCCTGACCCACCTCCCTCAGGCCTCATGGCTTCCCCTCCCCCACCCAGCCTGTGGCTGGGCAGGGGAGAGTCTGCACTCTCCAACGACCTGGACCAAAGAGAGACAGTTCCCTTGGGAGTTCTTGATTTTAACCTCCTGTGTTCTCAGAGGCGTGTCCATGCCTTCAGTGGTCACTCCAGGTGCCAATATCCAAAACTGACCACTGATTGGTTTGACCCTAACTTTCTGAAAAAATTCATTTCAGTGTCAAACCACGACAACAGGCCCTCAAATCATGCAGTGCTCAGCATTAGGATGTTCAGAAACACCACAAACAAATGTCTGTCTGAAATACCCACAGTAACAAAACTGGAAAATACAAGCAGTGAACAGGGAGATGAAGTTGTATTATTCATCTAGAAAAGTTCAGAGGTACCTTTTAAATCATGCTGAACTGGACACCTTGAACCTCACACAGAAGTGCTTCTGAGACTGCAAAGTGTTATCAGACACAGTGACTAGTATGTTTTATGTCTATTTTAACTCTAGAAGAAAGTTGTCATAGGCTTAATAGAAAACTGAAATACAGAATTTGATGCTATATAAAGAACTTTTTCTATATTTAAAGCTTTCCTAAATAAACAGTCTTTACTGTAAGAACAAAAATTGGCACTGATTTCTTAGGTAGCTGGCAGATAAATTGTAGATTTTGCATATGTTTCTCTACACTTTCAACACCTGGGACTGCATGTATATTGTGATATTCTAGGGAAATGTTTTCACTGTAAGAGGTTCTGATTGAAGCCTCAACTATCAATGGGCTATCCAACTGGCTATAGATATTTGCCTTATTCATCTCTAGGGACAAACGTCATTGGCATAAAATTTCTTCAGGTTATTATCTTCTGATGTTATTCCTCAAGTACTCATTTCTTAGATTCTTTTGTCTTGCCAAAACTGGGGTTTTTCCTTTATATTACTAGATACAAAAGAATCTATACAACATTTAAAAATTGATCTTTCTGGGGAATTCTTTGCCTCTAGAGCTGATGCCTGCACCAAGTACATGATTAATATGATGCAGATGACACTGAAGTCAAAGAGATCTGTTCAGACGGAGGAGAACTTTCATGTCTTTCCTCCTTTAAGAAACAGAGAATTCAGCTATGTGACTACATAAATTTGCTTTTGTGTTTCTGTCACATGTCACTTCCACTGTTTGTGTCTTGACAATATTTGCCCAATTAATCAGAAAATTCCACTTCTGTTATTATTGGAAAGCTTGTTGAATGTGCTCTATGCTTTATTGTTCACATTAATAATGAATATATGAAAAAATACAAGCAGCAGTATTAAATTCTGTGTTACATCACTTGTGCCTGGCATCCAAATGGACTCCATACCACTGATAATAACCTTCTGAGCCCCAAAATTCCATCCATTATTAAATGAGTTTTCTTCCATTTTTCTAGTCCATGTTTCATAAATTTGCTTTTGAGGAGGTTATGGCAGACAGGGTCAAAAACCTTGTTAAAGACAAGACAAACAGGATTCACCACTGAGCCAGTCATCTCACCATGGGAGGCTATCAGGTTGGATAGACATGGTGTTTGTCACCAGTTCCTTTTCCCATTCAGCACCTGGCCTGCATATACCCAAGTCTTTCTGGTTTTAGCTAATGATATACCTGTAGAAGATCTTCTTGCTGTTCTTCATATTCTTTGCCAGATTTGGCTCCAAATAGACTTTAGTGTGAACATAAAATGTCTTCTCAGTAAAATTGACAACGTGTCAAATTTAATGAAACTTCCCTTTTAGCAATAAATGTTCTGTTGGAAAAAATCAGGCTGCAAATATATTTGTAATTATACACTTCTTGCATACTCTGGCCCTGAGATGATTCACCACAGTTTGGCTTCATCCATACCATCAAGCTCTCTCAGTCTTCAAAAGAGGTGGTAATATGTCTGTTCCAAGTGAGCCGATAGGATAAATCAAAAAATATTACCTTTTCTTTTTTTGACACCAAAACAAAGCAAAAGCATGGCAGAGATTATTCTAACAATGCAACAACATATGTAAAAGGCTTCCAGTGCCTGGACATATTTCCTGGGTTCATTTAGTCTATGGCTTAAGCATAGCTTCTGTGACAAAACATGACAGAATATATACCTGGATGTCTTACACTACAGCACTGAAGTGACTCCACAGAACTCTGACTACAGTTCCCAGTTGGGACATATTCTTTATTTTGCACGGTTTAATTCAGGTCCTTTGGAATCTACCCCACCATGTTTATCAACATTTTACTCCTGTCCTAAGGCTGAGGCAAGGCTTCTTACCCCAGAATATATATTGTAACACTAATCACACAGTCTATTTTCTGCTGTTTTTAGCTTTCCAGGCCTGTCCTGCTCTGAGGTTTGCACCCAGATGTGTAAGATGACCAGAGAAGAGGATGAATAAGACACCTTCTTGCCCTTCTTACTATTGGGTTAAGTGTTGAAATAAGACAGGTGCTTGCCTTCCACTTTGTGCTTGGACCTACCTATATTGGCAATGAACTCTTGTTAAAACATCACAAAGCACTGACTCAATATTTTAACAGGCTCATACCAACACCATGGCATTCAACACTATGGCACAACTACAAAAATAAAAATCCCATGTCCTCTTGGGTTAAGAATCCTTCAAATGAAAAGTGGAATTGTCAAGCTAACTGTTACTGCATGTCCTACACTACCCCACTGAAAATTGAATGTTACAGAGAGTGAAAGCCAGCATTGAGCTGAGCCTGGCATGTCTTCAGGTGCAGACATTACATTTGCCCATGGGTCACCCACAGATCTGCTTTAATTTGAGCTGCATCTCCACTGCTTATCCTTAGCTTTGTGAACAAAAACATGAATGAGACTAATTCTCCCTGCATCCCCTTGTGAAGGGCTCACAGCACAGCCAGCATGCATCCAGGCTACATCAGCCAATAACAGTGTGTGGTTTAGAAGTATGAAATACAGACATGGCTCTGTTCCCATGGAAGGCAGACTGGCACACTGCTGATGAAGGTTTGCCTCCTGCACTTATGTGTATTCTGATAGGTGATTACATTTTCTTAAAGAAACCTGCTTATTTAGGTAAACAATAAATTATTGCCTGTGATTTTATTTTCAAATTGACTTTTGAGTATTTTACACATATTATGCTACATAATTAACATCTTAATGTCATAAATTTTTACAATGCTCTGCTCCTGAAGCTGTAGGACGGTATTGAATATATGATGAGCTGTGTTAGCTGAGCATTAAGGTTACTTAGACTTAGTAAAAATAAGCATTAGGAAGTTTGATTCTATACTTTCTCCTACAGCACCTTTTATTGGTTTACATCACATACTTATTATTTCCAATGTATTTCAAGATATAATATAAAAGGTCATTCCTGGATATATAATTATGCCTGAGGACAGAAGAAAGAGTTGTTATATATTTTTCTACTGATGGGCAGAACAGGCATAGGAAAAAAAAGATCAAGAATGATATCTTTGCCACTACTGCATGTACGCAAGATGAGTCAAACTGTCCTGTAGTCAAGTGCAGCATTATAAGATAAATATTTCCTAGGTGAAATTCTGTGGCTCAGAAGTGACAGCACTCCTTACTCACTTGCAGCTGTGTAATACAACCCTACTCTGTTCTTTAAAGTTGTAGAAATAAAACTGAAAGATCATTTGTCCTTTAGTTACTTCATAGTTATACATAGAACATACATTTATGTGGATCTGAGTACTGCAGGATTTTTATTTATGAGGGCATGTGCAGAGGAGAGAAAGTGCTTGCTTCTCAAACTCATTGAGGGCTAACAAAGTAAATCCTGCTCTCAGGGAAAGCCAAGAACTGTTCTTTTCATACTGTCCTGAGAAAATTGGTAGAGCAGGTTAAGATAATACCCTCTCCATGTAGTAACTGTTTGAGACAGTGATCTGTTCTAAAGCACTCGGTAGCCATAAACATAATTTAAATTTAACCGCTTATTTCTGTAAAGATCTGAAAAATATAATATTTCCTTCAACCTCTCCTGAGAATGAATATTTTATCTTTTCTCTCAGTGGAACAAATGGGCTACAGCTGAGCCATAGAATCTCTTCCTGACTCCTTCTTGTGGGTGTAGGCCTCATCCGTATCTCAGAGTGAAATCCATTTAGCCACCCCAACTAGATACTATTTCCACAAAAAAAAAAAAAAAAAAAAAAAGGGATACTGAGTGGACCTTGGTACATTCCAACAGTGCACATGAATGGAAATGAATGCAGAGTTGGTGGCCTACAATGTGTTTCTTTAGGGAAGTTCAGCATGGTAAGAAAACTTATTTGTTTTCCACTTGAAGGCTATTGCTTATGTCTGCATCACAGCAAATTACAGTAAATTATAAATGCCTTGCCTGGTTATATCAATTAGCTGTGTGAAAATGTACTGTGATTGGGTAGCTGGAACTGCAGTGTGAAGACAAAATCACCAGCGACTCAGTCCTGCCTTCTTTGTTACAAGTGTACTGTTTTTTAATATACCCTTCTTAAAGGATCAGAACATTAAACAACAGCCCTAAAAATCAAAATCTGAGAAAAGCATGTGTAGAGAAAAATAGCAGCTTGTTGTTTTGGAGGTAGAATTCAAGATTATTATAGTTATTTCAAGTTATAAAGTTGCCTACAAAACCATGACCTCCTCAGCTTTTTTGCACTTGAATTTTATAAGCCACCTTCAATTTAAGAAAGCAATTTCATCAGCAGTGGCATCCTCTGAATATAACAGAATATATGAAACATACTAGGAGCAATGTGTCTGTCCCTCAAATTAGTCTGCTGTCTGTGGGAGTCCCTCCTAGACCTAACAGCTGTAGCAGTTACATGCAGAATCTGTCATGTTTGGTAGTTATAACCTCTGCAGATTTAATTGTAAGCTGGAGCTAACTGGAAAGGAAAGCAATGCAGAAGTCTTTAGAAAAAAAATTGCAGACCCTTATACAGTACTAATTATCCTCTTAAAGGGAGTTCTGCACTCAGAGTAATGAAATTATTTAAAATAATTAGCAAAGTGAAGATGTTTTGGATTGTGCACTACACTATTCAGAGCCCATTTTTTCTTTTGGGCGTGTATAATAGTTTCCAAAATATCCTGTCTTCAAGTAATCTTCTGAAGTGTACTGGTTTCTCTTTAAAAACATTTCACGGACTTTTAAGAAGCAGCATTCATTCCATCCTAAATAGTTACACTCACATTTCACATGGTTGCACAAGAACTCCAGCCTCAAGAAATATTGTGCCACAATAATGGATAAAAAGCTCTGTTGTTCTGTGGCCTGTTCCCAAACACAGGTTGAAAACATATGCACAGTCACATGTTATACTAAAGGGGAATGCAGGCTACAAGGACACTGATGTGCCTTCATGTCCCAGCCCATCTGCTGAGATTCCTTTGAAAGAGGAAAGGATTTAGTTTGGGTTATGTCTATTTACTGTGACAGGATCACAGGCAAAGCAGGAGAACATCCCATTAACACGTACACACAAGCCTGAGCGGCTCTAACTTTTCAAGGGAAGAGTCAATATTCACAGAAGATATTCTGCCATTGGTACTGGTGTGTTTTTAGGCAATCTGACATTTGTGGAAGGCAAAGATATATCTGTACAAACTAATGGAAACAGTACAAACAGTACATATTTTCATATTTCAGTTCACTATTTTTGTCAACCAAAGAATATAAAATATATTTCAATTTTGATCTATCTGGCATGCTAAAAATGTTGCCATGGATAAAAATTATTTGTCACTGGGGATCTTAATTTACTAGTGCCAACTCTGCAAGATCTTTCTGTCAACAGACTGACTGCAATGACATCAGGGCACTCAAAGGCAGAAGGGCTATATTTATATTTAGAATTACTATACTGTTTTTCTTTAAATGGTAAAATAAGAGGAATTACTTAATGAAGCTCCTAATTCACACATGCTCTTTTAGGAAACTGTTGTGAACATTCAAACAGCATGATTTACTGGAGGTATCCTATGAGAGTGAAACACTGGACAGGGTCAATTGCAGCATCTGAGTGCTTCTAAGGCAGTCTTAGTAACTTCACCCTCTCAACTCCAAATAATGCAGCAACTTCGAACTTCTCTGTGAAGACTCATTAACCACAGGCCTTGGGAATCACCTTGATGAAACTTCATGCCTCCACTTTAGAAAAAAGTGCATGGCTGGAAACTTTGGTAAAAGAACTAATGGCACATTCATCCTGTCAGATTCAGAAAATCAATATGTAAGAACTATAGATGTATTCAGTAGTGTGTTTTTCAACCATGCCAAGCCCTCAGATAACCCTTCTGGAATGTTTATAAACATTATCGTAGTTTGTGGGCTCCACACTTGCTGTGTTTTTTGTACAGATCCATCTTTACACCTGGACAAATATTCAGCTTGGGCAAAGCAGTATAGTTAAGAGAAAGCCAAGAGACTTGATTTTTGAGTTAAACTGTCTGAGAATCCAGCTCCTAATTGGTATCTGAACCTCTTAAGGAAGGCAATATAGCTTGATATATTTTCCACAAGATGGTTTATCTGTTCCCAGATAAATGTCTTCCTCTCTGTGCTGTTACCAGAATCCCCTACCCTCCAAAAAAATCATCCTAAACTGACTTTCCAACATAAAGTCTACTTCCCTTTTTTCTTGTAATTCACATGCAACTACTCAAGACCCTCTAGTGAACTGTACTGTTTGTATATTTGTTCTAACATTCTATCAGTCTGAACTATATATCCAGTTCCACCCCCAGTGTATAATAGCACTGGAAAGATTAAATATTGATTTTCCCATATTACTTTAAATCATTTAGGGAAAAATGCATTCTTTTGAAATTATGGGTTTCAATATAGTGCAGTAGGTTTTATTCAGATTTATTATGTCCCATGTTGTACAGTATGAAAATACTGTGGACACTGAACACTGGAGTCTCAGTACAGCCTTTGCATAACATTGTCGAGCATAGAGTAGGAACAGCCAGAAATAATCTGCTAATGAAATTGCATGAGTTTCAACCATGGAATTATGAGGTTGGATTTTTTTCATTGGATTCTAGTGCAAGTTAAAAAATACTGCAATTAAAGACTTGTAACTTGAATCCCTTTACTTATTGAGTTTCTATTACATGGCTTATTCAGTGTAATCTCACAATAGTCCTCATTTCCTAGGGTGCTTCATTTTTATTCAAAGAGTATGTCTTGAAATAAAAGGCCACTCTACTCCGAAGACCATCTCCTCAACTTGACAGTCAGATTTTGGCTGGTGCTGATCCCATTAATTTATAAATTTTAAATTTAGAAATTTTTAATTTATATTGCAGGCAGTCCTGCTTTGTTATGACATCAACAAGGGAGGAAAACCAAATAGAAGGAAACAATTTTCAGTTACTTTTGGCCTGGGGTTAGATTGGAAAGGGTGACTGTGAAAAGCTTCTGATCCTATTACCAAGCCCTCAGCAATACTGTCTTTAGGCCCACACTCCAGGACAAAATTATCACCTACACAGCACTGAGGATTTGCCTTCCCTAGATTGTTGTTTTGGTTTTTTTTAATATGTGGTAACTAGAGTGTTTATTCATCACAAGAACAATCTAAAACTAAATACTATTGCTACTGCTCTATGAAATGTATCCTAATAAATATGCAGATATACACAAATTAAATCACAAAGTAGAGCCTCAAATAACAAAAAACACCCTTAAACCCCATCTAAATTCGTACCATAAAATACAAATTTCCTTTTAGGAAGGTGTAATGACTGTAAAAGGTCCAAAAAGGTAAGTAATTTCTATAAGCAAGGTGTATATTCTGTAAATTCATGCAGGTCATGCCCTCTAAGATACATGTATCACATTTATTTAATAGGTCTTTTTTTTCAAATTCTTTTAAATCGCACTACAAAGAATTAAGGGCAGGGTAATGGCATGTGCTTAAAGTGCCACAATGATAAGAGGGGTTGTTAGTTTGTAAGATATGGCTGCTCCCAAGACCTCCAGCCTCGAGAAAAAAAAGTAGTTATAAGGGAAACTCTGATGGGGAAACTTTTCAGTTATTTGGTTCATTGGTTGCCCAGAGGCAAAACCACATGCATTTAATACATAATATTTTGGTCATGGCTCCCTCAGTCCTTGCTGCTACAGCTACTCTGCTTGCGTAGGAGAAGTAAATATTCACTGCTCTACAAAGTTTGAGGAAGCCTCTCATTGAAGGTCATTGAATGGTTCCATCATGATCATCCTCCATCCAGTGATACTACAAAATACTTAATCAATTCCAGACTCTCCTGGAAATGTTTCCTAAGTATATTTAAACTGTTTTTAACTGTGTTTAAACAGAATTTTATGTAAAAATGAGCATCTAATTAAATAATATTTATTTCAATTTTCTGAAGACAGTACAGATTTATTTCTCCGTTTCATGCCACAAAATATTTTACGATATACAATCGCATAATTCAAGTAACATTTTTTCGTATACAAATGTATTTTGATACATTTTATTTCTGGAATTTAATTTTTACATGGCCTTTTTTAGGAAAGGCTTCATTCTTTGTTTTCCTTGGAAGGAGTTATTTAGGTTTTAATTTTTTTTTTCCAGTACATGATTTGCGACAATCATGTCTTTATTCACTTGCTCCTGGATTCTTCCACTGTACTTTGTGTACCCAAATTAATTACTTTATAAATGAAATTATCACTCAATCAGTTTGTCATATTCACTGCAGCAAAATATTCACTTTTATGAAGAGGTGTCACTCTATTCCCAGTAAATGCAAGGAAAATCCTGGTGATTGTGTTTGCCAGTTCTTCATTCTTAGTCCTGCAGGTTAGATGGTTAAAGTTGAGAAAGGTCCCATCTGACCCTGAGAGACAACTCTAATAGTGCTCACACAGAAGCAAACAGATGGAGGAAAACAAGAGATGTGTTACCAATTACTGAGATATCTCTGTTGTTATTGCTGGTTCTAGCCAGTGAAACAACCACTTTGGAAGTCAGGAATGGGAATATCTACAAAGCAGTTATACTCTTGGACTTCCAATACCCTGAACACTGCTTTAGGAGAAAAGTCTCCATGATCAAGGCAGAAAAGGGAAAATAAGTTGCCATTAAGTATTGGCAGCGGGAAGAAAGGGGCAAGAGGGCTGGTTTTGGGTTCTTTTCCCTCATAATTTAAGAAAAACTTAGTTACTTTTTTTTATAAATTATTATTTTTCTTTTGGAATTCTGACATAACTTAGTTTGTTTTTTGTTTTGATTTGTTCTTTTTTCCAGTCAACAGCACAGTTTTCTGTGGAAGAAATTCAGAGGTGAAACAGTAAATAAAATCTGTTTCTAATTTTGTATGGGCAGAATAGGCCAACAAATATTTGCTACCACTTTTTTTGGTTTATATGAAAAATTCTTTTTCATTAAGAAGTTTTTAAAGAAAATTTTTACAAGTCAGCCTCAGATCTCATGGCCAGAGTACTGCAGTGTTCACAACAGAGTTTATTTATGCGTTAAGCATGAGCAATTGATTGCACAATGTGCCTTAAATGTCTTAACATATCAGTACAAATAATGATGAAGACCAAAATCAAGCAACTAGTCAACAGACAGAAAACCTACATAAACTGAGGAAACCCTTCATTCAAAGTGATTCATTCCAAAAGAAATCTTATGATTCAAAAGCATGGAGACTTTTTTTTTTTTATCAAAGTTGTCACTTTCTTTTGCTGTTTTTTGTGAAATCTTTTAACTTTAATACAAGTTAAGGAAACAAAAACTTCTATCCAGAAAAAAAAACTGATACCAACATTTTTGGTCTTTACAAGTGTCAGTGAGCCTATAAAAAGTATATTTTACCACAGACTACAGGTGAAATAGTTGTTGCAATTAACCCAGGAAAGTATAGGCTACCTATATTTCCTGTCATCTATTTAAAAATAGCCTGGATTAGAAAGGTAAGACAGCAAATTCTGCATCAACGTTGACAGCAATGTCTACATACTATGATATTTATACTGGTCTGATAGAATTCATAGAAGCTAATAAAGCCATGTCTTCAGGATTTATTTTGCAAATTATGTTAGATTCAGCAATGACATTTTTCATCTTGTTTTTTTCCTTTTACTGTCTTCTCTACTGCTGTTCCACTTTCATCTTCAAGCATTCAGAGTTAGCTTCTATTTCATGGACATGAGTCCATGAATTCTAATATTAATCCTTTTTAGGTTCTGAAATGCAGATATCTTTACATAGTAACAATCAAGTAAAAAGAAAAGAACTTATAAAATATTTCTTATCCACAGCAGATATCTCCTGTGTCCAAGACGACAGGATGACAGACACATCAACGTCAACATTACAGGCATTACTATTCACAGGAAAATCTTGGACTTCCTACCGAGATTATGCTTCAGACAAAGTAAAAACAAGGTTCTATGAGAACCTGCTCTGCCAAGGATTCACATACACTAAAAAATTAGAAAAGAGTAGCAGTTTAGGAGGGAACAGAAGCAAGTGCAAAGGAAGGAAGGAATCTTTTCCTTTTTTTTTTTTTTTTTTTTTTTTTTTTTTTTTTTTTTTTTTTTAAGAAAATATGCCTTCAGGCTGCTGAGAAACTCCTCACAGCTGCACCGAGTTTCCAGATCTGCATGGACACTAGAAGAGCATGTGTGCACTCACAGATAATATGTCTAGAGCTTGCCACTGTAGAGGAAGAAGTTTAATCCCAGCCAAGCCAAGCAAAGCTGCCTGGTGTATGCAGAGTGTAGTAATTGACATAAGTTTCAGTGAAAGTGAGCCTACAGTAACACCCAAAAAATGAGTGCCAAGAGGATGTTAAAATAGAAACTTATATATAGCTATAACTCTAGGGAAGTACAGTTGGAAGAAAGAGGTAATATCTTTTATTAAATCAGTTGATATGGTTGAAAAAGCAGGCAAATTCAGTCTCAGAGTCCCTTCACCAAGTCCTTTCTGGTCCTCCTATATTCACAAATTTTTATCATCCACTTGCATGAAAACAGTTGAAAAAAACTTTTTTTGAATGTCAATGAGGCATTCTTTCACCACATTTGGGCTTGTATTTTTAACCATGAATGAAGGGAAGTGATAAAGTAGACTAGGACAGTGGTTATAATAAAAATATACTATAAAAGAATTTAAACATTGAAAAGAAAAGCATTCCAGTTTTGGTTTTGGACCATATCAAAGTTGCATCTGAAACATACTGACCCAAAGCACAATGACCTGAGAAATTTTCACAAACCTGTATGAGAAATGCATAGATAAATTGGAGAATAAAATTAGAGCAAAAAATTACCTCATCATTTTAATAGTTTTTTCCCTGGGATTTATTATAAGCCTTGGCAGCCTGTGCTGACAAAAAACTTGGAGCACCTATGCATAAATATATTCACAAATCTATCTCTTCTCCAATCAGTATTCAGTTCTACCTGGGAAGTGGTTGGCTTTAGCTCACATTTTAATATTTTAAAACAAAAAGTGCCAGCTGAAACACAATTCAGAAATGACCTCTATCTCTCAGAAGCAACAATTTCAACAATAACTGAAATATGAAAAAGTCAGTGGCATTTGAAGAAATAGCCAAGATTTAACTATTTTTTCTCCTGCACCCAGGAATTTTAAGAAAAGTACTTGGTAAATCAGTGAATCTTCTTTATAACAGAAAAAAAAAAAGAGATTCACTTAAAGTTTACAAAGTTTTCAGGAGTTTCCTGGTGACTGAAGAGTGGAAATTTAAGTTTTTCCCATTTGTTCGTTCTCAAAATAAGACAAGTCACAGAACCGCAGAGAAGGAAAATTATTCTGAGACAGCTGATGTGGGAACATGTGAATGAGCACATCAACTGTTAGATAGTAGACGTGAATTCAGATAGACCTGGACAGATAGCATACCTGAGGTTAAAGGTGTTTTTAGGTGTATAAATATCTGGGTCAGTAAGAAAAATTCAGATATTTTTAATACTGTTCAATTTAGCAAAATATTTGACATGGCTTCCATGTGAAGGGGTGAAGATGCTGGCAAGGCGGTAGGAGGAGGGGACTCCATGATTCAGTGTAGAACCACGTTGATAATGGCCAAGTTTGGGCCAAGTAGTTGGGTACATCATGTAGACCTGACACTTCGTGGGGCTGTATGACACTACTTGGGGACATGTAGGAATAATAGCTAAGCTCCCAGAAGCAGTGGTGTGCTTCTTGTCAGTGTGCTCTGCCCACAGCAGATTAGCCATTTCCTTGTCACAAGACTACTCTGCCACCCCCCAGTCCAAAAACATCTTGAGAAGGTCTGCCTATTACTTTGTATGAGAATGGCCTAGAGACACAAGATAAGCAACAGAAACTTTAAACCAGATTATTATGGAAAATTACCTGAGAGGGCTGTTTTTCAGAACGTGGCTTGTATGTATCCGAGTGGAAGATTTGGGCAAGTACATGAAAAACACAGAATCAGAGATAGCTTTTGTGGAAGCGGGCAAAATCTTCAGTCTGAATGAAGGTAGAGAGTCTTACAGAAGAACTTAATCCTGAGAAATATTTATTACAAGAAGTTTTAAGAGAAGTAAGGAACTTGCTTGCAGCAGGACGTAAAAGAAAAAAAGCTGATAGAAAACAAAATATTTCAGTAAGTTATATCAACACTTTTTTCTTTTTTTGATGGAATATCTATGATTAGCAGAGATGAAAGTAAGCAGTGCTGTGCAAACTTTACAGGGGCTTTGAAACATTTCTTCTATTTGTCCCACTGCTGAAGGCCAGACCACTTTGATAAAGAGAACTCAATATAAACAAAGCAATTATCTCCTAACTTCTCAAAAAAACAAAACAAAACAAAAAACAAAACAAATAAACAAAAAAACCCTCTCAGTTTTACATAGAATATGAGGGCATCTTTTAACAACTATACATCTGAAAAAATTTAAGGAGTCCAGAACTATATTCATCTAAATTGCTAAAAATCATTGTAACCATCCGAGAAGCAACTTTGCCTTACATTTAGGTCATAATGGAGACAAAAATAGCTTGTAACATGGTCTGAAAGTCATTCAAAGAGATATTTAGAATTATCATCTAGCTTCATCTGCACTTTCAAAGATCTTTCTCTTTAGCCTACTGATAATAAATGTCAGAAAGAAAAAGCATCTTGTCTGCAGCAGACTTAACACTCTTTCATCCCTTGAAAATGATAGAAATCTACAGCAGGAGATGACAGTATCAATGACTGAAACTTAAATCCATCTAACTTGAAAAAAACTTGTTGTAATACCTGAACAGCCATTTTTTGCAAAGTTATCCATAGATAATTTCTCATACTGGTAACAACCATGTGTTACTCCTACTGCCCATAGCTCTAGCAGGTATGGAGTTTTCAGCATTTCTTTGGTGATATAGGTAGTACTGTCTAACAGCTGTTGGAAATAATAAGTTTTCAGTTGTAAGCAGTGTGCCTATCGCCTAGCACTCATCACAATATCACTCACATAGACACAGAGATCCATCACAAACTCTCATAGGATTCAAACTCTTGAAATATATTTTTAGAACAGAATTGAAAGAAACAAATGGCGCTGCTTTTTTATTGTTTCATTCTATCTGTGACTGCAGTATTAACACAGAAAAAACACAAATAGACTTAGCAGGAACAGGGAAGGAGGGACTAATAGAAACAATTTGGTATTCTTTCCTGTCCTAAGAAGAAAAGGATAAAGCCTGAATATGGAAAACTATCTTGGAAATGTCCTCAAGAATGTTGAGATATTTTCAGACTAATGATTCCATTCTTATAGTAACTAAAAGAAGACAATGACATTTTAAACTTATTGTGTCAAATGGCAGGCTAGTGAAAGCCTTCAGTGACACTCCTTGTGTCTGACCACTCAAAAACCTGAAGGGCTGAGATTATTTATGGGTGATTTTCCTCTGCAGTGGTTCTGCAGCCAGTTCTCATTGTCTCTGATAGAGGCTGCTCAGGAGACAGTGCAGTCATACTCTTTGATAAAAGTTATATCATAGTCTTCTGTCATTCCATACTTCATTGCTGCTTTATTTCCTGTCTTCAAGGCCCAGCAGCAACTATGATGCACACTGTGATCTCGGTGGCATTAAATCTCTTCCCCCTACAGTGCATGTCTTCAGCCTTTGACCAAACAGAGAGCAGTATCCCAGGTATCCCAGCAGGCCCATGCTGGCTCAGGCCCTGAAGCACTTCCCTTCTGGAGTTCAGACCAGCATGAGCATTCAGTGATTCAGCCATATTTGACTGTATCTTAACTGAAACAAAGCGATCATTAATCTCATCAGGAAAAGCAAAACATAACACAGGCAAGGTTGATAATGCAACAAACAGTCTGCGAGTGCATCTGTCTCTCCTGAGACTGAGCTTGATGTCTTCCTGTACAATTCATTAGCCAGTCAGTGTGAGATACTTCCCTATTTCTCCCTGCCTCCCTGTTTCCCAAGAATATTTTTTGCACAATTCCAAGTTCATGAGCCTGTCCTCTGCCTCTTTAACTTACCAAATATTTGATGTCCACAATGTCCCAAGAGTCTGACAGTGAGACTGTAGACCTTGCTTCGCAAAAGCAAAATTTACAAGTGACTGGGTTTATAGTGACTATGCATGCAGAGCAATCTGAACTTCCTGCCCACTTCCCAGGTTGCTTGATGTTTTCACTGCTCAGAATTGTCCCTTATACCCACAGAGCAAACTACATAACAGCAAATAGCTGACTGCACAGCAATGACAACATAGCACAGCCATAATCCCATCCTTCTCACAGAAAACCGCAAACTGGAGACTGTGTGCTGCTCAGTCTGGCTAAAGATTCAGCCTTCTGTCTGCCTGTAGGGAAAGTTGCTGCAACAATATGCATCTGTGACTAAAAGGTACAATAAGTTGCAAAGTAGGAATGACACCAAGTTAGCTAACTACTCAGTGTCCATAAGATTTAATGTTCATAATGATTTTACTCTGTCAGCAAATGAAGTGCTCAAAGCACTCTGCCTTAAAGAAGAGAAGAAAGGATTTTCCTTTCAGCTCCTTAATCCTATGTATTATTTCCAGATTTCCTGATTAGATTTGACAACCTTCAGGTCTGATTTTTTCCTCTATGACTTTGACTAAAGCTAAGAACTCTCCTTTGTCCCACTGGAGTCACCTTGTAACTTTCCTTCCCCCAGGAACACTTTAGCTGGCAAAAACATGCATTTTCCTGATATTATAATAGTCAAAGGTATCATATGATACAGGCTTTGATTTTATTTCCTATTTTCAGAAAACGTGTTTGCCTTTCCCCACAGTTTATATACAAAGAAATAAAGTACACCCAACACTCACAAAAGACACTTTTTGTAGTTTTTCTAAGGGAATGATTTGTCCCTTTCTGAACAACTGCCCATTACAAGCACATTTCTGCCTCTGTCTCCACTCAGTGACCTGATCTATACTAACAACCTTCCACAAGCACTCAGAAATTACACTGGAAAATGCCATTCTCATCTTTCTGAAATACTGATGTCAGCTTACCTCTGGCACTGTGCCTTCCCCCAGAATGTATCAGACCAGCCACAGCATTTTGATTCAAACATCCCTTGTTTCCCTTTGAAACTATCAGAAATTACATTTGACCTATCTGTAAGAAAACAAGCTGTTTCTACAGAGGATGCTAGGAACAAAAATGTCTTCTAAAGAAGTTTCTTTTCTATTTCATCTCTGTCTGTCTTGCTCTGACAACCTGTTGAAGGAAGTGAGCTTCTCAAAATCCATTTTACTGTTGCTCTTAGTACGGAAATTAACAAAAATAGTCACAGACCATTACTAGAATTTCTCCATGGTATAACACAATTATCTGATTACAGCAAATTCTAGCCAGATTTTTTTCTTTAGTCTGGGCAACTTCCTCATTATGTCACCTCTTTTCCTCTCGGTCATGAAAATTAGGAAGAAAAATGGATGGTTAAAAAAGAGCAGAATAAAACTAGATTTCTAAATAAGATCTGAAGTGGTGTTGAGCACTTCTAGTCTGTAAGTATCTTTGCTTTCTTCATTTTTTGCTGATGCATTTTAGCTACTTAGTATTTTTAAAATTATATCCCTGATTCCCTGCTCAGTGCATCACAACAAATTGCATTTTTCCCTGCTTTTCTCACAAGAAAGCTGCTAGTAGTCCTCGCAGTATAGTCCTTGTAGTATAGACTGTAGCATAAAAACCAGCTACAGCTACTCAATAAAAAATCATAGAATCACGGAATTGTTTGGGTATTTGGAATGTCTTTTAAGGGCCATCTACTCCAACCCTGCTGCCATGGGCAGGGACACTATCCACTTAATCAAAGTCATCAAAGCCCCATCCAGCCTGAATTTGAACACTTCCAGTTATGGGTTATCCAAATTCCCTGGGCACTTTCTATCTTATAACCTCTATCACAGAAAATTTTTTCCTTAGGTCCAATCTAAATATACCCTAATTCAGTTTAAAACCACTGTCCCATGTCCTCTCACTACCAGCCTCGGTAAAAAACCTCTTTATTCAACTTTCTGGTAAGATATCTTTGTATATTGAAATGCCACAATAAAGTCTCCCTGGAGCCTCCTCTTCTTCAGGCTGAACACCCCCAACTCTCTTAGCTGTCTTCTGATCATTTCTGTGGTCCTCCACTGGACCCACTCTAAGTCCATGTCTTTCCTGTACTGCTGGTCCCAGACTTCAGTACTTCAGGTGAGGGTCTCATGAGAGTGAACATATATAAGCATACTGTGGAAACACACTGACTGCCAGATATCATCATGCTTTTTATGCCTTTACCAAGCTATATTTAGCACTTCCATGTGGATGCTAACATGCTGGGACAATGAATGCATTTCCTTTTCTAGGTGTACGTTTATCTTATACCTGTAAAAAGTGATTCCAGATATAATTTAATCTGTTTTTTCCTCTCTTCTGGAGCTAGATAAATTATTCCAAGCATAAAACATACTTTACTGACTCTGCCCTTTGCACATTATTAGATTTTAACAGATAATAATCTGGATCCAGATTATAATAATAATAATTATATTATTATAATATATAATAAGGTCTGAGGTCCAGATCTCAGAAATTTGGATGGATTACCTGTCTGGTTGGCACAAACTCCAACAAATTTGTAATTTCTGATATGTTCTCTTCATAAATGTAGGTTTGTGAGTTTTGATTCAGCCTGCAAATAGCTGCACAGTGGTGAATAAGAAAGTAGGTGTACATATCTCTTCCATAATCTTAAGTAGAAGCAGATATTTCATTCTCATGGTATAATAAAATGAATGTTTATTGCTGCCACCAATGCTTCTTTCAAAGAAGGGGGAATACTTCTGAATTCAAAGAATAATGTTTCTTTCTTTATGAGTGAACAAGGTGCAGTGTACTCTCTGTACAATTTAAGAACAGAAAGTGAATACCCTGAAGACTTACACTGAACATATGAAAAGGGGCAAGAGAATGTGGTTCCTCTTTCATCTGCCTTTCACTTTGAATTTTCAGTTAGGAAATATAAAACTCTTAAGCAAATATGGAACCAGAAATTCAGTATTTTTTTTTCTTTTACAGTAAGGAAAAAATGTTATCTATTATTGAACATTTAAGTTCATTATTAATTCAATCCAGATTTACATCTGACTAAACTAAATATCAATTTTCCTGGGGACTTAAAAAGTTATTTTACTTATTACACTGTTTATTTATTGGCCTTTATACTCTGGAAATCTACATAGATTTCTCTTTAATTCTTACATATTTTGTAAATATAAGGAGACTGAGCGGTGAAAATATATAGTTTATTTTGTATACATAAGATGGTTGTATTTTCTTAGAAGGTAAAGGTAACCCTTATTATCAGAGGCTGACATTACACATTATGCAATTATGCATTATCCATTTCTAATATTGCAGAAATTATACAAGTCAAGCATTTCTACATTTTCTGTGTTTATTTTCTACTAATTTTTTGTTAGTGGTCAAAGGATGCATTGCAATAGTAAAAGAAGAAGAAAAATGGTTTCACAGCAAATGTTTTTGATTGATAGGCAAGAAACTTCCTTACATTTGAGGCCATGAAATCAGATACCAATTTGTATCATAGCCAGATTTGACACCATAAGAAAATACACAGACACAAATGTAAAGTGAGAATTTCCAGAGAGCAAAGATTCTCTACGCTTAGAGTAACATTTCATTTCTACATGATCAGTGTCCATGTAAACATATGCATAGTAGAACTGAAAATACCTTCAGATCCTTCAAGATTGATTGCAGAAAAGATAAATTTCCTCCCTCCAAATACTGAGAGTTGTTTAACATTTTGCTGACATTGAAAATTCCTGCCTCCATAATAATCTTTCAACAGTTAAATATTTCAGCTTAATCAAAGAAGCAAGGCTGAGAACAAGTATGTGCAAATCTATTATTAACCACTATGGCTGCTTAATTTTGTGTTTAGATGCTTTATTAATCACTAAAATATATTGTAATTGACAGACATTATCTTAGTAGGGTTCCATTCAAAACAATATTTATTACAGATTGGAAATACTTCCGCACCACGAATGTGATGTTGTACTTGGGGATAATCTAGTACAATTATCCCATAAATAAAGTGCTCTATCATTTTTACTATATGATATCTTGATCCAAAGATTTTTTCTAAATACTTATGAAATAACAAAGAGTTTGAAGCTCAACAATATAATTAATTTATTCATTTTTTACCACAGACACATGCATTAGCAAGTAAGACACCAGTAATGCTCTTTTTGTGGGAGAAGGCCTGATCCAGTCCTGTCAATTTCTAAGAACACTATCTCAGGCTTCTCAAGTGAAAATCAGCTTTAAAAAATAAACAAACAAAACAAAAAAAAATTGTTTTTTCTTATTGAAAGGTCATACAAATAAACTTATTACAACAATGTAGATTCTCTTTCCATCTCATGTTTTTCAAACTAGCCACAATCAGTTTCACTTTTAGGTAGTCAGAAAAACAATGGTTATGAAATGGTTGTGGTAGGAGTCATAAGTATCATCACAAATTTTGAATAATAGATGAAAAATCTGAACACTTTATGGATTTATTCTTATGTGCTGAAAGGATCTAAAAAGTATCCATGTAAATTCTTTTGTATTTAAGTTTTCTAAACAGAGGTTTACTTGAGGAAAACATACAACATTAAGTTGCTTAAATTAAAAATAAATAGGGAGAAATTTCTTGTTACAAAACTAACAAGAGCCAAAGACATTTTCTTCAATTCTGGGGAGAAAGAGCAGGAAGATGCTAATGGAAATCACATCTGGAAATATCTAACACAAATCTGTTTTTAAAGAAAAATACATAAATTTAATAGATAATAGCCCTAATTAAAAAAATATGAAACTGATCAGTCTGCAATAGAAATAAATACACTGAAAATCTAATGGGGTTTCACTTTGGAAAATTCTGCATAATACTGCTCTCAGCTTAAAACTTTGAGTAAGTTCAATGCTGGACTGAGACAGTTGAGACTCAACTGACTACTGAATGTCTTTGTCAGAAAAGGTAACTTCAATTCATATCATAACCAAAAGGATAACTTTTCACCTGTGTAACTCATGGTAAATAATATTTAGTTTATCATTATCACAAATCTCTGTAGACGATAATACTATTTTTCAAAAATTTCAGACTGTAGAAATAAAAGTTAACATTAAACCTAGGAATTAATCCCTACTTTGAAAAATATTATTTATTTCAGACTTGTTCTTTGGTGATTCCAAAGTCTGTTTCTATAGAAGTGAGCAACTTTATCATTATTTAATACTGTCTGACAATTTAAAATGGCTTCTCCACATAATTTACATTACCTGTGTACTCTAGGCTTAGATTAAATGTCCTCCTATAGTATTGGCTTTTGCTCTTCCCTTGTCATGATTATTAGCTTTTTATATTTGATGATGGGTCTAATGGACACCAATATCTGATTTGTGTGTAGTTTTCATGGTGGAGGAAGAATTGCAATATTTATTATTTTACATGGTGGTTTTTGGTTTGTGGGGTTTTTTTGTTGTTTGTTTTTTGTTTTTTGTTTTGTTGTTGTTGTTGTTGGGGTTTTTTTTTGTCTGTCAACAGTTGCCAAAGCCTGGGAAGCCTAATTGAAAAAATGTTCTTAATAAATATAAACAAATGCTCAGAACATAGTGTTTGACCTCCAAGTCTGTGCTGGCATCAACACAAATAGGTCTTGATGCGGCTTTTTTTTTTGGAAGAGCAGAAGTCGTAACAGCAGGATCATTAGCATGAACAGACTGTAACAGGTCAGGGCTCTTGCTTTGTGAAGCCAGCACTTCTTCCACTCCAATATTCAAGGAGTAGGCAATTTTAAAATTATGGTCTCCCTAAGATCTTCCACAGTTGTAATCAAATCAAAGGACCTGTAGGTCAGCGTATTTAGACAAATGTTAAAACCTGGTATTGAGTTGGAGATGAAAACCAGGAACCTTTTGTGCCCATGTATGAAAAATATTCTGAAGGTATGGTCATTCTTTTGTCACATTTTGAGCAGTTGCTACTATGACATCCTATGATTTAAGATGTGTTTATGATGACTGAAAATCCATCAATCCATCCATCTGGATATGGAGTATAATTATGTGACACGAAGGACTACTTTCCCTGCATAGTTTCTTGGTTTATTTATTGAAGTATTTAAATTAAAAAATAAAGGTAAGCTAGGGGACGATTAATTTGTTACATATTTTTCTTTATTTGCATTGTGGTGATCTGTTGGTCTAGGAAAATGAGTTGAAACTGTGTAGAGTAACATAATGACTTATGAATGTTGATGATATAGATTCATATAAATCAGACATGTTATTTAATTTTAGTAAAGCATTTATTCTAACTAGACTGTCTCTTTATGGTAAACGAAATGCATATTTAGGGAGCTAAATATGGAAAAACAAGCTACTAAATTTTTAACAATATTAATCATTCCTAGTCGTTATTTTAATTTAGAAAAGCAGCTGAAATAGCACCAGCAGCCCCTTCTTCCAAACCACATAATATTTCTTTCTCTTTCAGGGATTTGAACACAGGAAAACAGCAATGTGTGAATCAAGGGAAGAATAGGTAAGTGAAAGTGATATACATGCAGTCTCTCCATCTCACTTAACTGGAGTCTTAACTAGGAAAATATAATAAATATCAGGACATTGCATTTAGTAAGGACTGGTCCTGGTGAAAGCTACAGTGACATTTCAGACAGAGTAGTTGCCATGGAGCAAACTGGCTTCTTACATGTTGCTGTGTTGGAAACTGGATGTTTAGGTGATGCTAAGTTCTTAAGCAGCAATTTGAATTGGCATACTGGTCACAGGCGCAGGAATTTCCATGAGGAGAAAGTCATAGCTCATAATAAACTGCTTTTCATTCTTCCATCGATTAATATAAATGTTGTTTCCAGCATGATAGCTACTGATGAGCATTTCCTGTTGCAAGCTCAACAGACTGGATTTTTGTACCAGGTTTTAAATTTTTTTTTCTTTAATTCAGTAGATTTTAACATTTCTTTCCCACTATGTGCTTTATTCATTGCAGGACAGAACTGGAGTGTATAACCTCAGTGAAAAAAAAAAAAAAAAAAAGCTTAGATTTTTTTTCTTTACCTTTAAATTGACACACAGAAAAAAATTATTTTCATTTTTGTGGTCTTGTTCCATTTTTGCTTCTGCTTTCACTTTCTCCAGAGTACAATACCTCTATAAAATAAACAATCCTTGACAAACTGCAGACAATAGCTAATTCCTTACCCAGCACATGAAACACATGAAACACATGACTCTGGAAAGGTGTTCCAGAAGTTATGGATGACATTTAATGAGATGCATGTTTTATGAAATGCAAGATTTTTTTCTTCTAAATCTACCATCAGTTATTTTCAGTTTTTTTTAATGTGTGTACATGGTGGATAATAATTATTTTATTGGCCTCAGTATTTTAAAGATTGCTTCCACACTGAATAAATGGGGGAAATATAGGGGTTTTTTCTTGTTTAACAGTCCTCCCATATCTCAGATTCCACCGTTTAAGGGCAAACTCAGTGTTTAAATCCACTCAGCAATACCAAACAATGATCTGCTTGATATATTATATCATTTATATATTGTTCTGAGTAAAAAGAACCATAGGAAAGATAAGAATTCACAAGAATATGGCATATATTGTTCTACTAAATGTCAAATATACCATACAGCTTCACTGTGTCTTCATTTGAACTGACTCAACAACTGGATATAATGAGTAGAGAGGAAAGGATTAAGAATAAGCTGTGAATTAGAAGCATTTGCCTCTATAGCTCTTTTATGTATGTGTAATTTAAGGATAACAATGGTGCCTTCCTTTGCTTAGGAGGAGAGGATGAAATGAAGTGAGAGTCTCAAATAGGAAAAAAGAACTGAAGATTTCATTAATGATTAGTGGTCTCACTATTTTGCTTTTCTGAAGATAAAAAGAGGACTCAAGGTACAGGGCAGACAGATAAGTCCTTTGCATAACTAATGGAAAATGAGCAGAGCACCAGAAACTGTTCTATTAAGAAACTTGTGAGATTATATTTACAAGCGGTAGAGCAGTAGCCTAAAAGCAAACAATCTTCTTTACTTTGCACTTCGCTTTTTATATTTATAAGGCACTTTGTAAAGTGTGTTATGCACTGCACTGTGTTATTGTCAGAGGCTGATTTGTGGTGCTGTATTGAGCCTGTTTTGCCTTTAGGGTACAAGTCCTCTGAGGCACTCTTCTGAATGTTTGGCACAGTTCAACTATTGTAAAATCATCATGTACAGGTAACAATAAAGTTATAATAAAATAATGCTCTGGTTTGCTCCTAGCTCTGTGCTCTAGGCTGACTTAATAAAAAATGTATTTTAGTCCATATTCAAGTGAAAAATACAGTAATATACACACCGAACATGTAGCAATACAAGATTACTTAGTTTGATTTCAGACTTTTCTTTGTTATTGAAATACAATCTTAAGAGACTTCATTAAGAGTGTGGTGTTAGTATTTCCACTATATCATCTGGATATATTCAATTTACAGTGAAGAAGTTCCAGAACTATAAATCTGAGAGTTTTTCTTGCCTAGATGAGTGGAAGCCATAGGCTGTGATTTTTCATTACTTTCTGATGGTCCATTAAGCAACTATTCTACCTATAACCAAGATGTGTTGCAGTTCAAACCAAAATTATGGGTACAATGCGCAAATCAAGGTAAGGTGCTTTGATCTATATTGCATCGGGGATCAAATTAGAAAAATATTATTGGCCTTTTGTCCCAGACAGACATGAAGGGCAATGAGATATGGAGAGATGGTCTAACACAGTCACAGCTCCATGACTTAAACTCATCTAGCAATTAGTTGGCCCTTTCTTTGTATAACAGAGACTATCATTTCCTTTTTACCCACCTCTCTGGGAATGACTGCTGTTAATCCTCACATTTGTCTCCCTCCAGCTCTGCTCTGCAGCTGGTCCCTTGCCCTCTACTATGACTGCTTTTGCTCTCCTTACCATGCCAGCCCTCAAGGCCTAGACCAATATTGACAAGATCTTATCAGAGATACCTAATTCAGATGTCCGGGCTCCATCCTGGACCCCGGACTCCAGTCATCAGAAAGAAACTCTCCTTCCTAAGCCACCTTGTAGAAGAACTGAAAGTGCCTTTTTCTTTCTATCGTCCATGGCACTGAGGATGAAAAACATAAGCACCTCAGCTGAAGTCATTTTGTATAGGTATGACCCCAACACCAAAAGGCGTTTTGCATCACTTTCTTAGGCACCTTTTCCTAAGAATGTTTCTGTCTGTATTATAGACAATGTATGCACTTGAAAAAAAAATACTTGCATACAAAACCAAAACCATGACCATGCTGTCCAGCTCTTGATTAATTTTTCTTCCCCTCCCCACAGCTCTCACAGCCTGGAAGTGAAAAGGAAAGCTTTTCCCAGACCTGAAAATGTCATCAACTGCATTAGCCAAACAAAGTAAAATCTGACTTTCATTCAAGCCACAGGTAGAAGATACTGATGGAGAAGAGGGGAAAAAAGAAACAACTACAAAATCTGTACATGCACTCTGGTGTTGTTGGGTTCCAGTGCCTCCTCCCAGGTGGTTTTGTCCTCTCTCCACTCCTGATCACAGCTCACAGAGAAAAAGCCTTGAGGCAGCCATAACGTCTTATATGAAGAAGTCATATTTTCCCATCTTTGATTTGCAGGTTGTATATTCTGGCCTTTGTACCTTGTCCCTCCTTTTCTCTGCTTCACCCCATGATGACACAGAAGGTACTGAATATTCTGTACACGTATACATATATCACAATTGCAGCAGACACACTACTATTTGGGAGCCTCTGAAAACATTTGCACTTTCACCAATTTAGTTTATTCTTATCTGTTGCTCTTTTATCCTGTAAGAACCCTGCAGCTGCAATAATGAGCATCACTGTGATATGTATTGGCATTCCAGCCACAGGGTAAGTAATGTGACTAACATTTGTCACATACACTGTAGTTTGGTTTCCCATCTCCAGCTCTCCCAGGTACATCACATTAAAAAAAAAAAATATTTTATGACATTCACAAAGAATATAGACTCATAACATATACATTGACTTCTTTGGCTGTTGCAAGAAGATTTGCAAATCTGTCATTTTATCCTAAATCTCTGTTATGCATGTTGTAAAATTTAAAATAACTCTATAATCTCAAACTTCACAGTTACAGCTTAAATAAACCTCGTTGGCACTAGTAGACCAGAAATATTTTATGTGACATCAAGTCAGACAGTAGTTTTCACATCATAATTCATAATTAATGATATCTAGAGGATAGCATTTCATACGGGTACATCAACAGCATGCTCTAAATGCTTTGTTTCTTTCAGTATGAGCTATTTAAGTAGGAAAAGACAAGTCCCAGATATTAATGGAACTACAATTCTCATATTGCATTAGTTTTGAAGCCCAGCTATGCATGTTGTAGTTCATAAAGCAGTGTACTCTATCTGTCTACTTAGGAGGACTAGGAAAACCTATAAACTGCCTATGCCCCTTCAATGCAAAAAAAGGAATGATTCATATGAGCAGACTTGTTAAATCTGAAATGAAAGTCTAAATAAAAATCTAACATGGTGCATCCAAGCATTGGTGTATTGGCATAATTTTCATAGGGATTTCATATGTCAGTCAAATTACATTGCAATGCTATGCATTCTAAAGTCAGGTCATCACTTTGCCATGAAGAAAAAATTACAAAATTTCATTTGCAGGCTCTGACATAAGGTGCTGTCAAACACAGGGCTTACAACTGTGACAATGGCAGCTGTTCCCTTTGGCAAACAAAACATCTGGAAAAACTACACAGAATGAGATTTTTCTATCTTTCTCACACACCATGATCTGAACGGGCATATGCCCAAAATATTAGCCGTGTGAATGAAGGAAGCTTCTAGAGCTGGTAACCTATTTAAGTCTGTATTGTATGCTCAGTCTGCTCTTGTTAAATGCAGAATGCTGACAAGCTGAGAGGAAAATACATAATATTCTATGAGGAAAAATTATCTGCTTGGAAATTATTGCAAATGGAAAAGTGTGTTTCATAAGCTCAGCCTGCCTAGTCCAAGGCACCCTGACCTAAGCAGATTAGATAGTTCTCTGAAGGAGTTTGACTCATCTAAGCAGTCTGGTATCTCCTGAAAAACATCAACCAGTGTTAGGCTGTAAGAGCTAAAGGTTTTTGTTTTTTTCTCAAGCAAGTACAGTCAAAGACAGGAACATTGGAGAAGGGGTGCACTGCCAGACATTGCAGGAATGCCAGCTCAAGATACATTTTAAACTACAGTTTAGTTTTGCTTTTCACCTACAGAAAAAAATTCTTTAAAAATTGGAGTGTACCAGAACAAAGTAGGGGCCAATCACCATGATGTATTCCAACAGGGACACAGAGCATTTCTCCTACAAAAGAGCATTTTGAACTTGTACACAAAATACTAGGAACTTACCTCCCCAAAATACCCATCACAACATGTCTAAAGAAAATTCATTTTGGTGTTCACAGGTAAGACATTAGAATTTCAGAGCATGGAGATTCAGAGGTAATAGTATAACCTTGGGAAAACAGCACCAGAAACCCTGCCCATAACATATATGTAATCAGCTGGTTAGCCAGGCAGATTTTTCACATGAGAACAGGCTGTAGAAATTTCTGTTTGATTTTGCCATATGTGGAGAAAAAACTTTCAGATGTGCAACTTTGACTGCCATTTTAGTCTGCATATTCTGACTCTTTTTGGTGTGCACACATCATATGATCATAATTATGAACATAATTATGCATGAAGCATGTAAAAATTATTATAACCAAAATATTGATTATTAATAAACCATCTATTATTGCAATTGTAGATAAATATCTTAATATTTAACAGATGAAATTTTACAAATATCATATGTAAAATATTTGCTGAGTCTTAATGTCTACTTTTCTACTTTTTTCCATTTTTCATATTTTAAATAAATTCAGTCAAGTAGTCATTAAATTAATGAATATTAACAATAGCATATGAATCTTAATAATTGATAATTAAATGTTTAAAATATATATATGTTTTAAAAAAGAAGGAATAGGGTTTTTGACCTTGCAACTCTCTTTATTGAATGCCCTGTCTCTGCCTGCTGTTCTACAAACAGGCTGTGGTCTGTAAACAACTTTAAATAGTTGGAGACAAATAATACAGCAGTGCAAAGCTCAAAGCAGTCCAACTCTCAATTATTCCATCCATGAAATACAAGTCTTTTCTACATTAAAAACGCTAAGTCTGGTATAAAAAATAAAAAAGCCCATAAAGAACAGTAAACTGCCCACTATAAATCATAGTTCAGAACAATTTCAAAAAGACAGACAAATAGTCCCAATATCACCAGTGTTTGTTTTGATCCGCAACCAAATGATCTTAAAAAATCATAATTTTAAAAAACATGATCTTTAAAAACTTAATTTAAAAATTTATTTGAAAATTAAAAGCGCCTGTGAAATGGTTACTAAGATTTAAAATAAATCTACAAAAACAATTATCAAGAAACAAATATGTTTGTTATCACAAATAAACTCTAGATTTATTTCAATTAAAAAAAAAACAGAGCAAAAGGGTACAGTGCTATTACAATTTAATTTCCTTTTTACATAATGTATAAACTCTCCACTCTGTCTGACCAATCACGACCTCATGTAGATATATCCAGGATTGCCATATATAAACTTTGGAAAAGGATTGGTTTTGGAAATCCAGGGCTCTGTCAGCAATTTATCCTACCTGGTAAGTTTATTAGTTTAATTGAAGTAGAAAGAGTGGGCAAATGTTACATACACTGACAGCCATATTCTGATAACTTATTTCCTGGCAGTTATCTGTAGTCTGCCTTGCAGACGTCAATGCAATTTGGAAAAAAAAAATCACTTTGATCAAAGTTATCAGAAATAAGTTCCTAAAAACTGCATCCAAAAGACTTTGTCACAAAATGTAAAGTAAGTCATCTTTTGATCAGCCTTTGAAGAATAATAGAGATACTTACATATTTCTGTCTGGATGGTCATGCAAAAAGAACCAAAAAAAAAAAAAAAAAACACCCCACCAGCAATCAAATAAAAAAACAGAATCAGGAAAATAAGCTTAGAACAAAAATCCTGGAACTGTGTTTTATAGTTTAAATCATTCTCTACTGTAAGAGTACTTAAGTCATATAGTTTTTTACAGTCTTTTCTGATGTTGTAACATGCTCATCACAAATTATAACCAAACAACAACAACAATTAGCAGGGGAAAAACGTGAAATCCTAAAATTAATACTTGCCATAATTCAAACCAGTAACAGATCCTTCATTTAGATATTGTTTCTTTTTCCATGATCATGAAGTTCAAAACCAGCCATAAGGTAACAGATTCACAGCAGATCCAGGTCTCTGTAAGGCTGGAGTACTGAATAATCTCCAGCAGTCAAGATCAGTGAGAGAATAAGGTTAAAGGAAAAGAGAGATACTTCAAAATAATATCCAGACCTAACGTTCACAAAATTTCTATTGACTGTAAATTACATATAATCTGCTCTTCTGCATGTGCAACATTTATCTGAAGAATAAAAAGAGTTGTCATCCTTAATGAGCTGCCCCATGACCCCTTCCAATTTATTTCTGCAATGTTGGCTGTGTTTACTGCACTGAAAATATTTCCACATTAAAGGCAATACCATGGAAAACATTAGCAAGGACTTTGGCACCATACAAATTATGGGTTCTGTAGTTTATTTTGCTAATCATTTACTCTGATAGCAGGCAAACTAAAATAAGTGGGAGAGAACAACTGGCTACTTTTTGAAATAAGAAAATGAAATAAAACATCTCCTAGCAATTATTATTGCACCCCAGTTTATTATAATTATAAAAAAGTACATTTTAAGGTGTGAAATTAAGATGCAGATAACTCAGTCTTTTTATTTCATACATGCTTATTTCACACACATATAAGTGAATTTTAAGTTTCAAAATTAAACTCAGCATGTCCCAGAAATTGCAGTTCTGAAATTTAATTTCTTCTTTGGATTTCAGTCTTATAAATATAATATATTAAGAGTTCATTTGTCCTAATTCAATCTCTCAAAAATTAGATATTCATATCTAGTCTGGACATTTCTATAATGGAAGCAGCAGATAAGGGAAAAGAGTAATTCATCCATAAATAGACAATAAGAAATAATTCAAATGTCAAGCTTAGACTTAGACATCTGAGTCTTACATGACTAAAACTGATCAAAAGAATCAAAACACACAAGGTGACATTTCACACCTGATGAGAGGATAAAATAGGTTGCATTTGGGAATAATCAAATTTTGAGAACCATGTGTACAAAAGAACTGACTTTGTTAAAAACTGACTCCCTCTGCACAGGCCTAATTTTTAAAAACTTTATTTTGAAGGATATTTCAAAGTGCCTGAAGTTCCCAGATGTAATCCATGGGCTGAAGATTTTAACTCCAATTTGATAGTTAACAATTTCACTTGTTTACAATTTCATCAGGAACGTTGCCAAAGCAGCCAACTTTGAGTCTTTGTCTATAGAGGATTATTAGGAACAGTGGTTTCCAAACATTCCTAAGTATGAATTCTGCATCATCTGAAAAGTTGGGTCTTTAAACCTGTTCTTTTGCATTATTAGCTCAAGAGACTTTCTAAGATTAGATTAAGTTGAAGACTACCTATATGACACATATAATTGTCTTTAAATGCAATTTTCCATCTGGAAACAGGAAGGTAATTTACTTCCCAGGCACCATCAAAATTTCTGTGGTCCAGCAGAAAAAGTTTCACAAAATTATCAGTGGTAAACACGTTACAAGTCCAAGAGCTATGTGGATCGTACAAATACACTTGTCTCAAGGGGTGAGTTGGCCCATTTATAGGCTAAATCATCCTTTGAAACTCATTTCTCTCTCTTCACCATAGAGGGAAAGTAGGACAATCACCTTCCTAAAGAAAGACGAAGGTTAAGTGCCTGAAGATAATCATGTAAGATCAGTTTTGAAATAAATGTTTTCATTATGAAATTATTCCTTAATAAATAATGAATAGCTATTGCTATCTGTAGAGGATGTTAAAGTGTTTTCTCCTGAGAAATAACGGAAATATTAGCAAGATCAAAAGAAGATCTATATCTATTAAACCAGAGACATCAGATGTGAGTGAAGAATAATTCTGTGTGCGGGCTGGATTTTCTAACAGCTAAAAGAAGTTTGTATGGAGCTGAAAATATTTATTGCACCATTAGCTTGTACAAAAGAATACCTTACTCTATCAGAAGTGCTTTGATAAAGAATTGTCACCAAGAGTTACAAATCAAGAGCTAATGGAAGCATATATTCAGTATGCTCACTAAAATAATTCAAAATTGCATTTAAATCTCCAAATAGTCTGTCCAGATTATTATTTTTCATTCTGAAAAAGAAATTAATTTTGCATCAGCTGTAAATCAGTGATTCTCTTTCTTACATTAAAATATTTTAAAATATTATATCTCTTTAGAAGTCTTCCTACAACAACAAAAAAGTCACTGAATTTAAATGTACTCTTGCAAATTGATTTGCACTTTGCTATATTAACAGAAAATCAGAACAAATGGAAAAAAAGGCAGTTTATGCCCATCTTGGCAATTTGCTTCATCTTGGCAATTTGGTTAAAAGCATAGAATAATAATTGTGTTTTTGCAACACTTTCCTTGAGTTGATTTGCTAAATTTTAAACTTTTATTCAAGTGAAATACTACTTACATTTGATAAGAAATACTTTACAGAGTTTCATGGGTATGTGAGACAACAGCGATTGAAGATGTATGTCATTAACAGAAACCATTATTTTGACAGATTCCAGCACAGCTGACCATGAATGTATTACTTAGTCCACTCAACAGAATTTACTAGACCAAAAATAAAGTACTGCTTAGTTTGGGCAAAGATGGGGGGAATATGTTACCTCCTAATTTACATGTACTTTATCACATTTAGGAAGAATGCAGATGATCAAGGAGGAGGTTGAGGTAAAGAATTTTAGCTAAAACTGAATTTTTGTAGGATTAGTAATCACAGAGGAGAATGTCTTTCTCATGTCTGACATTCAATAAATTTTCAAACATAAGTTCGGCATGGAAAAAGAGACAGCACAAGAAATAAAACTATTTCATGTCAGAACTATTCTAAAACTACTAGGCAGTGACACTTCATTTATCAAGGAAAATAAGTTAAAATACCACCTCTGCCAGTAAAACAGTTTCTGAGATAGAAATAAAAGGAAAAAATGCAAAGCCCTTGGCTAATGCCTTTTCATGTTCTGTTCACCATTTGCACAATATGCTTAGCATCACGCAGCCCTTATATTTAATTGAGATCCTTTAATGATTGTAATCAAATAATCAAAAAACAACAAGTGACATCAACCCATAACAGTAAATAAGGAACAAAATAAATCATTAATTATTAATATAAAAATAAGTATTAATGAAGAGGAATAACAATATGTTATGGACTATCACAAATTCAGATGTGACCAGAATAATTTTATAATAATCTTCAGATATTATGGAACGTTAGAGTGTTGATTCGTATGGAAGTAGGGTATAGTTTTCCCACATATATTCAGGTAGCCAAATGCCTGTGATGGTGCATGAATACAGGACTGCCTCATTCATTTAAAACAAATCTCTATGTCTTTGTACAGAGATATTATTATACATGGGCTGGCACCCTCCTGGTTCTTTCCCGGCATAAGAATTTTTTAACTTATTCAGATATGTGTGAAAGTGTTTTAATGCTCTTTAGCAGCACAAACTAAAAACTCTAAACTTACAACTCTGTCTCCATAGCATGAGAGAAGAATCGTTTGCCTTAATGAGAGGGTCTATGGGTTAAATGTCTAAATTCCAGATAATCACATACACTTCTTTTTAGTTATCATTACTGGAGCAAGAAAGACACCTCTGGGGAACATTTATTCCTATTTGAAAACAGGTATGTAAGATGAGCAAAACCAGTAGACTTCCATTGGCTATAGAAGGCATTGAAGTGACTGCCTTAAATTTTCAGACAGCTGAAACTGGAGAAAGTAAGCACCATCTCCCAGAAACAAGAGAAGACCCAATGACAGAAGCCTAAATAAACAGTTGCATTTTTCCAGATCAAAATGCTCTAAGTTGCAAATACATAATATCTAATTAACAAAAATATTCTGAGGTACCACAGGTAGCTGTGCCCCTGAGCATGCTTTGGACACCACCCCTTGTAGTCAGTAGGAAAGTGTAGGTGCCAGAGAAGGTCTCAAGAGATGAATTTTAGACAGGAAAATGTATGGAGACATGATGACCCTTCAAAGGCCTGCAGACACCCATGACAGCACTGGTTACGGAAATGTATTTCTCCTCATGGAGGACTTCACAACAAGCCTGAAAAAAAGAGATTGCTGCTTTAGGCAGACTGGATCCTACCACAACAGTGTTCAGTGGTAACAGTTGGTCTTCACTTTTCTTGTATTCATTCTTGATTGCACTACTGCAACATAAATTTTGTTTCTATAGCTGAATTTTCAACCCCTTGAAATCCCTGTTTCAGCAATGGGATTGGTGACAGCACCTCAGCCATTACAGCATAACAGTGCCATGATAATTATCGTTGTAGGAGCAGATCTTACAGCAAGACAGAGTGGTACACTCATTAATTCATTTGCCTGATGCAGCCAGGAGTCAGATACAGCTCCAAGTCTAAAGGTGAGATGTCATATCAATCTGCTTCATAAATGTTGATTTTAGTGAGATGCAATGCCATAAGGGGAGAGCAGCAAAAAACTTCTGTGTTTATACAGTGACCCTGAAGCAACAAATTGAAAATGTTAATATCCATTTAGATAAATTTTCTATAACTTTTATTTTTGATGTAATGATGATAAAAACACCCTGAAGAAAATTCATGCAATTAACACCTGATTAACAGATTTGGCTGTGGATTTGTTGCTGGTACTGCATTTAGGGAGTTTGCTTGAAAGATATACCACATATACTGAAGCTTTCTATTACTTACAAAATCAGTTGTGTTTCAATACCCTAACTTTAGGTTGTCGTGATAATATGCAAAGACTTTTTTTTTTTTTTTTTGCTCTGTGAGCTTAAACTTGCAGTCCTCTTCTTGCTTCAGAAATGTAGGTTGGCTCAAAGCTGGTGCATTTAAGCTATGAGACAACTCATATAACCTGGACACCAATTAGTGTTTAGTTTGCTGTGTATCTTAAGCAATGTTTACATGACAGTATATCCTCCTCCTTTTCTTCATATGTAGGGTGGCAATGAGTGAAGGGACAGCCAAATTCAACCATGATGCAATATTGTACTGTCTGAACAAAGATAAGCACTGAAAAAAAAACATTGAAAAACTATTGGACATCAAACACCATACTTATCCATACATTAATATATATGATGTTTTCTTTTCTTCTGAGTCTGTGCCTTGTCTAGAAGACTTGAGTAATTGAAGTTAACTTTCCTTATACTGCCATTAACTGAGTTCACAAGCTTGATTAGCTTGAATGATTGAAGACAAAATACAGTTGAAAGCTGTCATCATTTATGTAGTCATTTATTTATTTATGAGGACTATTGTTCTTGAGAGGACTGGAAAAATCTTTCATTAATTAGTTATGCTTTTCCTCATCCAATATGTTTACATCTTAACATACATACATGTTAATTTATAAAACTAATTGCAGATGCTGTGTCAGTGTTTTATGTCATCATCTCCTGTGTTAACAAAGCTTTAAAGTTCAGATGTATATAAATCCACAAACACCATGCTAGTACATTTCCTTCCGGTTTCAAGCTTATTTTTTGACAGACAATGTTTAAAAGCTTCCTCAGAAATAACCTCAAACACATGGTGTACAAAGAAATGGGGCTCAACCAGCACCCAGAAAAAGGCTACTTAAAATGTTTTTTTTTTTCTTTTAATATAATGTATTGCTAGCAAAACAACTACTGCTTTCCTACATGAAGCAACACAATATCCCAGTCCTGCCTCCAACTATGACCCTGCCCTGAACAAATGAGCTCATTATGCACATTTCAAGAGATAGAAACCCTTCAGGAGATATTCTAGAAGCAAAATACTTCATTCCTCTAGGACAGAACATGGGTGAACTCACAGAAGGGTCACAAGCTGAGAGGTTGATTATTGCTGCCTGACTTTCAATAGAAGCTGGATTAGAGGCACTGTAGATGGTTTTGGCCACTGACTTGAATGGCCTTTGCAGTTAATCACTGCTGGCTCATTAGCCAGCCCAGCCCAGCTGCTTGGATCAGCTCTTGGACAGGTAGCAAGCAATCAGGACACAGTAAAACATGAAGCAATGATCATTTCAGAAAATGAATGGGGAAAAGAGAGAATATCCCTCATAAGTAAATCTAAGAACATCATTACATGATTGATGTTGGGCAGTTTGCTCATTTTGTTTTCTTTCAGACACAACAGCACTGGCAATTGGGAACCAAACAATAACAAATCAATCCTATTGTTCCCCAGTGTAATTAGGCACTAATATTTGGAAAAGACTGCTATCGTGTTTTCTAGAAATAACACTATTCTCTCTCATATTTTCCAAACCTATTAAAAAACACAAGGACCCTAGAATGCCGACTGCATTCATCAAATTCTATCTGAAACACTGAGTACCCTGGAGATTAGAAAACAAAACTCTTTTAAAAAAACTTTTTTAGCATGGGCAAAACTATTTTTTCTTGTTGTTCCCTGAGGTTAAAATGCTTTGAACTAAAAATTAACAATGAAACAATTAACAATCATTATGCATCCAACAGGTTTAAAAGCTTCCACCCACAACTGTGATGCCGAAGAGAAGCAACGTTGTCATTAAGTATGTATGTCCTTAAGTGTCAGGAATGAAGTCTAGAAAATTGTATTACAGACAAGCTCAAACAGTAAGAGCATTCAGATTAAAGTCCCTCAGAAAATGGAGACTCAAATCATTGTAATAATACCTATTCCTGCCATAAGGAAAACAAAATAGACTAAATAATTCAGAAGTTTCATGAGCAGAAAAGATATGGTGTGCTGGGTAGTAAAGAAACAAAAAGGAATGCATAGTTTGGAATGATTTGTAGTTGCAACATCTCCTTCCAGCGTTAGTATAAAAATTCTGAAGTTGGGTACCAAAGGTCAGCATGGTAGTGCTGGTTAATACATAGAGAAATAGAAAGCTGACATCTGTACATTAAATAACATCTCAAAAGAGAAAATGATTACTTATTACACAACTTTAATTGTTATTTTCTTGGTTTTGATTAAATTAAATGGGTTGTTGAGATCCCTTCAGTAGCTTTAACAGTTCTACAATGAAATTATGTTGAAATTGCAACATGACTTTCTCCATCATAAGCAAAAAATAAAAGATATGAAAGAATGATGACAGTACATGCAGACAAACTGTGTGTACACAAGTGAATTGTAAAGTGCTGTTCAACTATATTTTTCAAAAAAAAACCCATAACATAGGCAGGAAACAATAACCATTTCCAAGCAAAAATTTTAACCAGCTATGTTTCTACAGCAAAAACCAGAATAATAATGATTTCTCAGTTATACATTAATCTAATTAAACTTACATTAGGCTTAACATTTCTGAGTTTAACAATTTTCTCACACCAAACTTCATTACAATAACTCTCTATTTATATTAAAATACTCAAAACGCATGAAGCTCAGAGATAGTTTGTTGACCATAGTCTAGGTTCCATGAAGTTGGCAAAAATAAAAAAAAAAAAGCTTTGCAAGTATCTATTACATCTGAAGTAAATTCATAATATATAACACATAGAGTTTTTGGTGCTTATGTATCTGTACCTTTATCCACAGAAGGAAAAATTACAAAGCCTACATGTTTATACCTGTGTAATACCCAACCTAACTACACCACTATCTATAAAAAGTCGTTTACCTTGCACTAATCAGAGCTTTTTAAGATTAATAGTTCATGCACCCATTCTATGCTAATGCAGGTATACCTCGTGGAAAACAGCTTAATGGTTTGAGACTAGCAGCAGCCTTTCTATGAACACCTGTGCCAAATCTTCATATTTGAAGGAAAAGGTTTACAGGTGTTCTCAGTAGCAGCACCCTAGTAGCCCAGGGACCCCAGACAAATTGCTGTGCAAGGCTAGAAGAAAGGGGTGGATACTGGCTTAGCTATACAATGCAAATAAAGCCAGCGTACCTGAGAGAACTCCTGTTACTCTAAGTAACTTTTTCTCTTTTAACAACTACACATTTATGCATATTCCAATTAATAGATCATTTCAATCCAGTGGTGTAATATCAGAATACCAGAAAATAAAGCAAAGCACCTTGGTGAATGATGCCCTGGACCTGGACATTTCACAGAGAATTAAGTCACCACTAGAAATATGAATATATCTTTGCACATCTGCTTCTTGTCTGCAGTTACCGTATCTGCTGGTCCATCATGCTGTTCCACCAGTTTAAATAGTCTACTTTAAGATGAAAAACATCTGAAGCCAAACCACTGAAAATCCTTTTGCTCTTCTTTTTCTCGGTTGTTAGGCAGCTGGCACTCTAAGTGGGCCAGACTCAGGTAACTTTCTTCATTGTTATTCTGAATTCTTCTGGGTCCATTCACTGAAAATGTCAAAATGAAAGAAACTCAGTTTTGGCAAGCTCTGTGGACCTTCTCCTAAGTGTGTCAGAGGAGCAGTCCGCAGCTTGGTTTACCTCCATTGGTGGAGAAGGAATGCCTTTAGAGAAGCATGTCCTGAGTTCTTCAAAAAGAAATCTTCTCAAAAGCTGTGGCAATCTGCAGGCTCTCCCCCTCTCTTGAGTAGTTTTTCTGACAACAGCTGACACAGTTTGCAGTTGGAGCTTTGCAAACCCATTATTTTTCCTCACCTTTTTGCCAAAGGCTGATCCCGGCTGGGCTGCCAGCATTTGGAGCCAGTCTGCAGGTTTAGTCTCACTGCAGCCATCATGCAGGTAAGCCCAAAAGCTGACGCATATCAAAGCTAAACTACTCCCCAGATATTTTCCTTCCTTAATTAACTTTTTTTTCTTTTTTTCTCAAAACTCTCATTGTACTTCCATTGCTTTCAAAGAGTAATAGAGAGAGTTCTCTTGTGAGTAATTTCAGCCCCATAAAATTTGCTCAATTACCATGAAGTGCCATGTAGGAGAGAGGAAAATGTCTCTGTATTCAAAGGCATTTAGTTTGAAGCCTACCAAAGTTCTATTTTTCATTTAGAAATGCTGTCACCTCTCCACCAATTAGATTGCTAGTTCTACCTTTTTAAAGAACTAAGTGACTAGGCAAAGGAAAGAAACTACAAAAAACCCCTGACTTCTTGGTCACATTTAGGAACAATATCTTCAGCTGCAATACCCAGAAAATCCTTGTGCTATTGTCATTACTACTCAAAATTAAACATGGATTGTGGAGGAGATGCATTTCCTTCAAAGTGAGAGATTTTGTCTCCATTAGTTTTCTCTGACTCCCAAAGACAGGATGGAGATACATAATGAAACACTTAAAAAGCTTTAAAAACTATTTTCCACTAGTTTTCTTACCAGGTATTGATGCATTTGAGCACACATTACAGTAGACCGGTAGTGCACAATTGTTTCACAGTCAGAGGAAAACTTATAGCATAAGGACAACAGAATTTGGCTTGTATGAAGTAGATACATGCAAAACATTTTTTGATGGCTTTGTGATCAAAAAAGTAAGAAGAACAAAGAAAACTCTGAAAATATTTCCATTGATTAAAACAAATAACAAAAATAAATTGTTTTAAATCTTGATGTTGTTGACTTTAATAGTAGTTTCTGTGTTAGCTTGAGGCAAATTCTACAGACTGATTAAAAAAGCAATGAAAATAAGGTGCTGACACAATGTCAACTTTAGAGTAATAATTGCACTGCTATAATAATCTGTTTAATTGTTGTTTATTGTAATTAAATTCTCATGCACACCAGACTTGCAATTTTCTTTTCCATGTCAGCAAGGTTTCCTTTTATAGAACAGTTTGCCCAAAGCAACCAGTGACGTTACTAGACAGACATTAATCAAAGGACCCTGCAAAGCTACACCTGGTATCCTTGAGGCAAAATGTTTGCCAAAACACAAAACCCACATAAATCGATGCATGGTGGTTATGGTGGCATTTTTATGCTTGAAAGCAAATATTTTATAATTCATTTTTAAGTACCTATTATATGAAGTAATATTCATGAGCCAATATTATTCACTTAATGACCAAAATGCCTCTCATTGGGAAGACTGACAGCTAATTGTAATTAAAAAGACCAATAATTTTCCCATATCCATTTTCCAGATGTTAATATAAACTAGATTGACAACGTAGATAGACATAACAAAGGAGTCTAAGAGAATTCATTTGCACCTGCTCAATACCAAAACATCACAGAGGTCAGCAGAAAATTTGGAGTTAATTTTAAGATTTTGATAAGTTGAAGTGACATCTGGCCTCAAAGGAACATAGAGGGCAAACTCTATAAAAATTTATACCACCAAAGAAGCTGAGATTAAAAAAAATCCCTAAAGATAATTAATATTACTTTCACATAGAGCATCAGTAATGTTGAAGCTTAATGTGAAATAAACACTTGACTCAAGTTAATCTGATGCTAAAATGATTGGGCAATTTATTACAGCTTAAGAAGGACATTGCCACCAGAACAGGAAATAAAGGTTTTAAAACTTGGGTAATTATTTTCAATCAGAGCTGCTTTCAAGGTCAAATGTTTAATACTAGCCATTATTTTCTCTCTGCTAACTTTGGCAGGCATTTCACATGTCTCATCCATAAATAATTAAAGAAGTAACTGCTGTATCAGCTTAGCCTTTGGATTAAAATTTGAGTGTGCAAGTTAAAGATTTTCTTTTATTTTTTCCCTCAAAGACAGCAATATGTAGTTTTTCTGGCCTAAAAAATATTGTCTATTGCTTTCTAGTTCAAAAATATAAACATTTCCTAATAAGCTTTCTCTGTGATTTATTTTTCCTTTTGGACCACACTCAGCTACTTCAGCAAATTGAGACAAATAAACCTGAAAGTTCTCTGTAAAGGCAATCTGCTAACACACACACACCAAAGAAATTAAAAAGAATTTAAGCTGCTGGCAGGCAAAGATGAAGTAATATTTGATGTGGTTTTATTCTACTAGTATTGCAACTATTTGTGAAGAGAATGGGGGGACTAGGTTTGTTTTCAATTTACTTGCTCTTATGCAAAATTCTAGTTTAATAATGACTTTATATTACTTAGATAGTTATATCAGATTGAACCCCCTAGACTGGAAAGTTGGCATCAAAGCAAATCAAAAATAAATAAAGGAAATTAATTATAATACATGTTGATAAAATCTGAAATGAACTTTACTTTCTGAGCATCAGCATCTTTCACTGAGTTGATGTCCTCAGTATTAATCATATTTGGTTTTTCAGACCAAAATTAGGAAAAGTTTCTACACAGCTAAGTACATTCAGTCCAATTCAGTAATTGAGGCACATGCTTAGAACTTTCTTTGAAGCAAGATTAAAAATAGTTATAAGACATGTTAGTTCTAACACTAAGCAAACTTTAAATATTTTCCTGTCTATTCTTTTTGTTTTTTGAGTCTACTTGCTTAAAATAATTGTTCTTTGTGGAGGTACAAGTAATGTGGGGATACAGCCAAGGAATCAGTATTTTACAAGTGATTAAATATAAGTTAAGGTAATTTTTTGCATGTCACAATTTCAACACTAAGAAGTCATAAATTGAAAGGAAGCCTTGGAAATTGTAAGGGAAGTCACCCATAAATTAGAAGAAAAAATCAAGCACATTACTTAGATATATTAATATAAAATAATGTTTTAAAAAGATGGGGGAAAGGGAGCAAGGGAAGTAGGATTCTCTTTGAAAATATATGGTATTTAAACACAAAAGGACAAAAAGTCTGCAAAACCAATTAGCTACATCCCTTTCAAAAGTGTTTCTGAAAATTTAACACAGTAGTATTTTTACTGAGGCCCCGAGTCAGCAAAATAATAAGCAATTGCCTAATTTAAGTCCATGTACTCCTTATTTAAATGTAAGAATATTAGAGCTAAATCATTCTCTCAGGAACACTCAGCCTTAAAATCTACTCATTCTATTTGCTTTTGATTAATTTAAAATTGCTTAGATTTTTTTTACATGTCATTACACGCACATAAGTGGATGCCCTGAAAAAGTCTCTTTGTATTTACTCTAATCCTACATTATTTCCCAGTGCTTCTTAAGCTCAGCATTTCTAAATTAATGCTGCAAATAATAAATTTATGTATGCAATATTTGGCTACACACAAAGCAACTACATCAGTGCCTACAAAAACAATAAAGAAGAGGGGGGGAAGCTGTATCTAATAAAAAAGTCCAAACTGCACAAATGTCTGACTTAATTGCCTTCTGCTAAAGCAAAGCAAAAAAAAAAGTTCTTAAAACATTTCTCTGTTTTTTTTTTTTTTTTCCTCTTGTGGTCACAAATGAGCAATTTTCACACTTACAGACATTCTAATGGACATAATAGCTTCTCTACTGCCTACCATAGTAGTCAGTTATTATTAACTATTAAACCAATTACTGAGGATTGATTTTTGAAAATTAACTTGTACATAGTACTCTAAAACTAAATGCCTACTGGTTCACATTACAGCAGCCATTGGGGAATCTATGTTGGCCTACTGCTGCCTAGATTTGTAAAAGAACTTCACATTAACATAGTGTCTGTTGAGCTGTTCTGTAGGAAGCATTACAATTCCAGTCTTCAGGACAGGGTCAAATGCAGAACCTTATTTTCACATCTTTCCTCTCTGGGACATGATAATTTAGAAAGCAGCTTGCTTTGCCTCGGGGAAAAAAGAAAATCATGATCAGAGTTTTCCATATGTCAATCCTTACTATGTTTTCTTAATTTAAAATGAAGTCCTCAAATTAAACTGAAAGGTGTATTTTGAAAACAATGTCTACAAGGATGTCAGCTCCCTGGAGAAACTGCTCCCACATGAAAGACCTACAGTTTCCTCCAAATAGTTTAGAATTGCTGTTACCTGAATGCACATTTGAGCTTTCAAAACAGGCACAATGCAGAGGAAAAATATGCTAGAACAATTAAGTTATAGTTTATCTTGCTATTGGGAAATTGATAGTCATAGATGAGCTACATCTTTGACTTCTTTTTTTTGGGAGCATCAGCCAATCATGGACCAGAACACACAAATTAGCCAACAACATATGCAGAAGATCCTAAATTTTGTTTATAAACTGTCATGTCACGGTATACAGAAAAGGCAAAGGAAAAAAGTTTTATCATCTCTCTACAGTATACCTCTTCATTCTTCAAGCAATTTCAGAGTTTTGAATAATAGGATCCCTGGAGCTTCTATTGTGATAAATTTACAATGATCCGTCAAAATGGAAGCTACCTGCTTCAACTTGTAGATAAAGCAGTGCAAAGCTTTTAATATTTTTCCAGCTCTTCTTGTAAACCATAAGCTGCACATCTGTAAACAGCTGGATGCCAGGTAACACAAAATTCCATGTCGACATGAGAAACCTACATCTTTATTTACTCAGATAGGTGACTCCATTGGCCATAAATCTACTTAATAATTTCACTTGATGGTAAAGTGAGGATTGAGAGGAAGAGTGAGCTCAGCATTTTAACTTCTGAGGTAATATTAACTTCTAGAAAAAACTTACCTGCAAACAGATAAATGCCAGCTACAGGCCTGTCATTAGTCCCACTCGTCAATGGCATATCTACAGTTCCTCAGAAGGGAAATAATTTTGTCTATTCCTTCCAATTTCAAGCTTTATTTTTTCTAATCCCAGATGTCATATCTTTCCAGTGCCATGGAAGAACAGAATATTTTTACATCATATTTTAGCAGATGGAATAGATCCCAGCCAAACTTATCACTGCCAGATGGCTGACCCTTATTTACTGATGAAACGTTAGACACAGAGATAAACTTTAATCAGTTAAAACATCCAGATTTTCTGCATGAAAATGGCTGGGTAGCTCTTCCCTCATCATATTCAGAAGAACCAACAGATCGTCAGTTTCCACCACATCACTCTCAAGCCATAAACCAACAGACCTTTGTGTGAGATTCTAACATCCTCTGGACTAAATCACAAGATTAGCCAGTAAACAGCTTAAGCCTTTGATATTTCAATTCATAAGGAATATGCTAAATTATCTTTCAAACTAACCTTTGAAACTAATCACTTTTCAGTATTGGCAAAATTAAAACCTCATGTACAACAGGAAAATTGTGCAACAGAGGATGAAAGGGTTAGTAGGTGTTACAGACACAAGTAATATATTACATACATTATTTATTGGCTACTTTCTTAGTTGGACAATAAGTTCTGCACCTAGAAAGTTTACATGGAATGAAAATTTCAGTAGCCAGGCAAAGATGTAGATCATCAGCATCTTACCAGAGGGTAAGAAAAAATGAAAAAATATAAGATTATCTACTGAATTTATAGGCTTTAACTTAATCACAGAGTGGTTCTATACTATGTTCTCCATTTTAACAGCTTACTAGTTGGGTTCTTCTTTTGAAAATGGTTTTAGATGGTGCATAGAAAGAGATCAGAGAAGTAGAAAGAAAAGAAGTAATGAAAGATGTACCCTAGGAAAGTAGGTAACCCTAAGCTTATGATTCACGACCTGAGTTAGATAGCAAACGTGAACTCCAAAGAGAAATAAAAGGGATTCTGCAAACAGTTTATGAACACTTTGCTGTTTTAAACAATGTTGTATTACAGTTCCCTGAAATAGCTCTGATCAAAAAATAACAAACTAATGACAAAATGAGGTGTAGCACCAATGTAAGCCTTATTAGTTTCTCCAGGTTTTGCCTGTAAACCAGTAGAATATTCTTTTAAAATTCTCTTCTTGTCTGTGGCCTACCGCCTACACACTAGCTGTAATCACCAATCTCCTGTCCCATTTCACAGAAAGACAGTTCTTAGAATCTCATATGGTAGCCAAGGTAACGTCTTAAAAGCTCAGCTACTGTCCCTGACTAATGAGAGCAAATGCACATAGTATAAGTACTTGTTTGGTGTAATTTTTCATAAATGCATTTTAAATGGCAACATAAATTTATCTTCCAGAGTAAAGCTGGAATTCGGTGTTTCAATTTCCAGTTTGTCAAAATGTGTCTGTATATTAAAAACAATTTCTCTTGATGTCCAGTCTGAACATCCCCACGTGCAGATTAGGGCTGTGTGTTCTCATCCTGCAACTGGTTGCCTGGGAGAAGAGGTCCACCCTCATCTGACTCCTTTCAGGTGGTTGTAGAGAGCAATAAGGTCTCCCCTGAGCCTCCTTTTCCCCAGGCTAAGCACCCCTGGCTCCCTCACCTGCTTCTCACAGAACTTGTGCTCCAGACTCCTCACCAGCTCTGTTGACCTCTCTGGTCAGCACCTCAATGTCCTTCCTGAATTGAGAGGTCCAGAACTGAGCACAGGACTTGAGGTGCAGCCTCACCAGTGCTGAGTACAAGGGGACAATCATTGCCCTGGTCCTGCTGGCCACAATATTGTTGATACAAACTGGGATGCCATTGGCCTTCTCGGCCACCTGGGCACACTGATAGCTCAAGTTCAGTGGCTGTCAACCAGCACTCCCAGATCCTTTTCCATTGGGCACCTTGCCAGTCACTTTTTCCCCAGCCTGCAGCAGTGCATGAGGGTTTTGTGACCCAGATCTAATACTTTAACTGGACTGTTCAAGAAGCACTTTAAGAATCTTTGAAATCCAGCTATGAATCGATCACTAATAAGAAGCTCTACTTTCCACAAATACTCAATTTAATATCCTCACACATGGCTCTTTTAGCAAAGAACACAGCATTTCGTAGTACAGTGACATAAAGAACAGGTCATCAGACACATTGCTTTAAATTTCTGGATCAATGTGTTCAGGATTATTTCTCTTGTTCTCTTTCTCTTTACTTCAGCAAATAGAATTAATTCAGCCATGTGCTGAATTATGAGGAATACTGCAATATTAAAGTACTGGAAAAATGCTATCGAAGCTTCTAATTGTTGCATCATCAGTGGGTAGTTCTTATTTCAGGCGCTTGTATCTGCCCAACAACTGTATCCATATCAGCTTGGCTGGAATTTTTCCAAGTGAAATAATAAAGAAATATAGAATTGAAGCATTCAGCAGTGTGAAAGGCAATAGTTTAGTTATCAAAGGGAGATATTTCAAATCTTTTTTTAAAAACTAAAATGGCTGTCTAGAACAGGATTAGACTATAAAATAAACCATATTCATTTCCTTTCTAGTCAGAGCTACACAGAGCTAAGACATTCAATATTATTCAAAATGAAATGACACGTAATTTTCACTTTTACTTGCTCTCTGTGAAGAACCAAATTGTAAAATTTAAGTAATAACCATGAATCTTTTTTAATGGTATCTGTAACCATTAAAAGAAGTGCCAAGAAATTCTACACCCAGCTGTAGCTTGAATAAATTTAGACTCTCTATAAGGAAATGACTGCTACACACAACAAATAATAGCAACTAGTTCAAACATGAGCCTTAGGATAACTTATTCCTTGAAAAAGCAGTTTAAACTGAAATTCCAATTTCACTGCTTATTTTATCAGATAGTTTTTTACTATGACACCTCAATGCCCAGTGGAATACATTTTCACATTAAAAGAATACCAAATTAATCCATGTTTAACACTCATACCTTTCAAGATACAGATTTCTTAAAGTAAATGTTACAGTAGAATCCATTTACAAACTTTAGTAAACAGGTCATTCCAGATGGAGGAAAAGTACACACAAAACCACAATCCTAAATTGCAGTCTGCAAGTCCAGTAAGATTTATTTTAAACTGATTATCAAATGAGATTCTGAAAATTGTAAATTGGCTTCACCTTTTGCTTTTACATGCAGTAGTAAAGTATGTGCCAATGCTATAGGTAATTAATACAAGAGCACAAACATGGATAATTTCTTAATGTAAGATCTACACTTTTTTCTTTAGCACTTAGCAAATGTTTTTCCACAGGTTCATTTTCTCATTCTTATTGAGGAACTTCATTTTGCAATAAATTCTTCTAGCAAAATAAAAAATACATTCTTTACTGAGTAGAAGGAGCTCTACAGTTCTTTCTTGCTTTAAATTATTCTTTGCTTACATCTTCATTAGTGAAAGCATCACAGTATGAATTGATCCGTTGAAAAAGTATTAGTTCTGAGAATAAGTTGTCATATCTTGTGTGTTTTGGTGGCCTCCAAACCTGTTGACTGACAACCAATAGTGTTTGGGGTGAACTAAGGGGAGATTCTGGAGATGATCTTTTAATTTAATTTCATACAGGATAGAGACAGATTGGGGGAATGACTGGGCAGTCTGCTCCAGTAGCAGACTCATGTGATCCAAACTAAAATTTGCAGATGCACCCTATAAACATCTATCTCAATGTAATTTCTGATCAAGTTTCCTCTGTTAAAAATTCTAGATTAACTCCCCATTTCGTGATATTCATCTCATTATAGTATACAATGGTTCTCTCCATACTCCCTCCAATCCTTCATGGTATGTTTCTCATAGTCCATCTTCCATTCCAGATACTGACCTCCCTGCTTTCTTAAGACAAAGTCCTTTCCTCCCAAAGGGACGAAAGTCCTAAAGGACTGCTAAATTATGGTGTGCTGAAAAAAAAATGCATGACATGCATAAATTTTCTAGTTCTCCACCATCTTCTGTTTCTCAGCCGTTGCGGGGTTGATCGGATCTGCCCAGTCATTGCCAGTCACAGGCTTTTGCCACTGGCTAAGCTGCCTCTGCTTTTGTATCCTTGTCCATTAAGGCATCATGCTTTTAAAGCATACTCAAACTTTTTAACAGTAAATCTTCAATGGACTTGGAAACAAGCCTGTTGGATGTGTTAGAGACTCTACAGAATCTTTAAAGCGTAGCAATGAAAAACCATAAATTCTAAACTCTGCCCCCTTAGCACAGGCAACATTATTCTACTGATATTGATGTAATGTACATGACAGTGCTGAACATCTGCTCAGATTCATTTACCTAATATCTTTGTGATAGTACGAGAAAAAAAAAATGAAGAGGAAATATAGTTAAAACCTACAGCCATAGCTCCCAACATTAGAAAAACATAATGTGAATTATTTTGTCACATAACTTCTTCCAACAAGAAAGAAGACAAAGAGGTAAGAATAAGGATATTTTCTGTTAAGAGCATAAACACAGATCCACGTTTCCAAAAGTAACATGTGGTGGAGAAAAACATATAAATCTTGAAAAAAATAGCACCTTGTACAAAAAATAAACACTTCAGCAAATTTTAGATCATGTGTGTGATAAAGCTGATTTCATTGACAGACAAAGTGCAAAATTCTTGCCATGGTTCTTATTCTAAATAATTTCAGTAGGTCAGCACTCAGCATATAGCCTGGAGCAGATCTCTTACTGAAGTGCTTATCATGTTCTATGACTCAGAAAATGTTTCCTCTTGTCCAGCATTTTCCCCTGATGAAATAAAAGATTAAGAGGATTATATGTCTTTCCTTGGATCAGTGTTGCAGTTGTTCAAGCTCTTTGCGGCTTGTGAACATTTTACTGTCTTTCAAACATTTTTCCCTTCATTATTCCACCTTTAATCAGCTTTGTGTCTCCCAGTGTCCCTCCCCCTTTTTTACCCCTTTAAAAATTACAAAGGGGTATAGTGTTGGAAACACCTGAAGACATTCTGAATGGTGTATGTCTCATATTTGCTTCTGCTTAAGTGCAAAAGATTAAATAACCATCCAAATGACAACTCCCTTTCTTTAAGAAGAACATATTTGAAAGAATTGCCCTGCAATTATGCTATTTTTGCATTTTCCTGACTTCTTCCTACATATTTTCTATTTCTCAGTTAAGGCATGTGTACTTGTAAGAATTCAGTTTCATAATGGGCTGCTAGGGCACCAGCAATTAAAGAAAAAATGTAAAACCACTTTCACTTACGAGGGACACAACAACTTTATTGACTCAAAGAGACTTCCTCATTAAGAATACCAAATGCACAGGACAGTCACACATTTCTCTAGACTGTACTCCTGGAGACTGAAGATATGGGACCCAACTCCTGCCCATCAGTCTCACAGCTGTGTGAGCACAAGCTCATAGCTTGACTAATATTCTCTTTTTGTGGAAGCAAAGGCAGAGCTAACACCCTGGTACACAGCCACACATTGAATGGCCCTAACTTCTGACCTGAAACAGACACTTGAAGGCATAATTGCAGCAAAATAAGGATGCAACGACTCCAGATTTAACCAGCAGTGTACTACACGTAGACTTGACAATCCTATCTGGATGCAGACAACTTTTACTCTTGATTCCTTTTGATACATAGCCCTCACCATGTCTTATACTGTGTGTCCTGCAGTCTTGGGGAACCAGAATCTCCACTGCTCCAGTCTGTACTCTTCTGTAGATATCTGATCTGAATACTAAAATGTCTGGATCAAACCCAGATCTCTGACAACTAACTGTGTCACCTTGCCAGCATTTATGTAAAGGTCATACTCTTATTTTCCATCCATTTTAGGCTTTTCCATTACCCAGATTTTCTACAGGTCTCAAACATATTCAGATGAAACATGCTGTGCTATGCAGTACTTTACACAGTGAGGGTACTATACAAATAACAGTTTAAAATACACTCTTATTTCATTTGCTCATGCTGTTGTCTATCTGAATTGGGTTTACTTAGGAGAGCTAATTGCTCTTATGCGTGGGAGCACATACATACACATTTATATAATATAAGTAATTAAAGCCGTCTTCTCTTTCTTTGTCCTTTCTACCAACATGCTGCCTGTGTGCTCCTGTTTGATCAATGGAATAAATAAAAGTGTTTCTCTGCATGTCAACTCTGCTATTGTACCTGAATCATAATGCAGCTGTGACCTTGTGCCTTGTCTCTACTGTACCAGTAGAGACATGTTGTGGGTAAGTACCAGAGCAAAGAAGTCCAGCACCTTTCTGGAGATAATTCCTTGTGTCACATTGCTAGAAATACTATCTATAAGAGTTGAGGTCCCCTCAAACTATCAGTGACCTCCCTAGCTATGGCCAGAATCCAGTTACAGGCACTATGATATCTTGTTCTAACTCAAAACAAATACAAAAAGTTACAAAATTTTCACTAAAAGAGTGTTCAGTACTAAATCCAGGGTCACCAGTTGGGATGGCTGTCCAGCAGCTGGGAGGAATCTGTAAATCCCAGCCACACACTGGCTACCCACTGTGCCGGTCAAGCAGGGCAGAAACAGGATTCCTGCTGTCCAGGCAAGCTACAATCTCCCAGCAGTATTTTCAGTGATCATTCAGCACTTTTAAACCACCAAAGGGTCTTGACTCAGCCTCAAACATAAATCTTCTCCTTGGTTAGGCTGTGTGTAAGTTCCACAACTAAGTCTGCATGCTATGAATAGGCTTGGCAAAAATGAGAGGAGAAGAAACCTGCAGCAACCATTTCCCAGCCTAAATACACCAGTATTTTCAAACTTTTCAAACCATGTCTCTTTGTATTTCAAATTACTGACTGCAGTCTAAAATGGGTAGTTTCCTTGTGTTTGCCTATTGGCATAGAGTCAGTTTAAACAGCCCTGATGCACATCACAGCCTCAGTAAATTTGGGTTCTGCAGTGAAATTCACATCCATAAGTTTGTGTCAGAGTCTAATTTCTGTTTGAATTATTTATTTCAGCAGTTTCTTAGGTGCTTGTATCAGAGCTAGGAACCAAGAGGTCTTGGTAAATCTGTTGTTAATTTTTTTTATCAAATACAAATTTCTCTCCCTATATATATATTCACATTTTTATATATGGCTGAATGTGACTGCAATCGATGAGGTAGGAGACCACTCTACTCTCTTAGTTTCACATTGTGAAAAGGCATAACCTACTACCAGTCACTGAAGACATAAAAAAAAGCAGCTTTTACAAATTGGACTGTTGGTCAGACGTGCAAAGCCTTTTCTGCTACTTGGTTGTACAGGAATAGCCAATCTTAAGCTAAGTTACTTTATCTTCATTTGCACAAATAGCAGCCATTAAGCAAATACTGAATTCAATCAGCTTGTCTCCAATGGGAGATAAAGTTGAAACCATCTGCTAGTTCTTAAAAGCAATGAGGCAAATTTTATTACAGAGTGATTTGGTTACTGATGCCCTTGTTTCAGCTGACACACGGAAGTCTTTCTCTTCTAAGTCTTTCCTAAGGTTCAAAATGAGATTGGAGTGCCCAATGTACTGTTTGTAAACATCAAAAAAAAGTGCCATGGAACTACTGGAGTATGTGTTCAAAAGTGGCATACCAGTCTTTTGGATTGAGACTAACACGAATGATGGGGTCCCCAGAAGAGTTCATTTTCTTTAGACTTTTTTTGCCCCTGTTCTTCTCCTATTTTGTTTGTATGTCCATTTTTCTTGAAATAATTAGTATGGAAAATTAAAAATTAACATGAAAATTGCACATGATCTTCTGGACTCAATTCTATTATGAAAACCACATCATAGAAAATATTCTGTATAACAGTATTTAGACATCTTACTTGCATTCACGATGGCTAACTATATTTTAAGTAAAGCCACATGTTAATGCTAACTCAAACTTCCCAGATATTGATACTGGCAACAGTATGAACATCCTTGCTAACTCTGCATTTTCAAATAATCCAAAGAGGTCTGGTCTACTTTCTCCAACAGTAAGTACTTGGGCAGAGACATGTGCTCTCTGAAATCTCATAAAACTCTTCAAATTCCTTTCAAACCACACCACAAATGGCTGGATGACGTTGGTCCTTTAATTAGTGTAGATATACAACACCTATGAGTGTATATACCATGATAAATATATGCTATCATAAGGTATACAACACTTTCATTACTGTTAGGAAGATCAGGTAATTATTATATTGGAATCATTCAAAAAATCACATTTTCATTCACATTCTCATTCTATAGCAAGCTGGAGAGGTTGGAGCTAAAGAGGTACAGCTACTTGAATGTCAAGAGGTCTACAATTCTTTCTGCTCATAAATGGAAAATAAAAAATTCTGATTATTCACAGCCCTATTGCCCAAGACTGCAAGTTATTAAGCAGTTTGCCAGTTGCTGGTTGCATGGACTGGGAAAGACTGGAAGGTTACAATTGAGCTACTAGTAGATGAGCTACTAAAGATAAAGCTTTGGGCAGAGACTCCCTGAGCAAGAATTTAAGACACCTGAGAGAATTAGAAACCTGAACATACTGCTGTCTTGTTCTGTTAAAAAGCTCTGACATAAACTAAACACTGAAGTGATGGTGCTTAAGTGGCTTCTGCTTATAACTAGATACTTCTCTCATCTAGGATTTTTCAGCAGTATATAAGGTTAAGCCTAAGATCAAACATTTCATTTGTTTCACCTACTTTATTCTCCCTGTCAAACTCCTGGGAAAATAAAAAATGCTTTTATAATAAGCTCACTGTACACAACAGCTGTTCACTCTCTTTTCTGAGTGACACGGTTTTGTTAGATCATGATCAATTCTTGTTTTTCATGGTGACACTACTGTGGTAGGAAGTAATACTGGCTATTTGAAAATTCTGTTCTAGCAAAGAAATAAATTTAAAAGTCCTATCTGCTACCTCTATTGTAGTGTTATGACTTGCAGATTTATGGGGTCTGTCTGGACTTCTCTAACTGTAATTAGATGGAAGTCCTAGGCAGGGGTCTCCTCTTACTTTCTTTTCAATGCATACATGATATAATTTAAATTTTACACCACACTATTTTCTTTTTGTCCATCTTCATCAATTCAGAAGTTAAGAAATAATAAAATCTACTGAGGGGAAAAAAAAAAAAAAACACCAAAAAACCATAGTAAACTCAAACAGCTTAAAAGATGCTTTGATAGCAATGGAAAATGACCAACATTTATTTTGGGCCAGGGAAGAATAAGGGAAATGCAGCTGTATTTATTCGACTGAGTCAACTCTTCTTGGGATTTTAAATAGTGTAGAAATGCCTATAGAAATTTTAAAAAATGAAAAATACCATTTTATTCACAGGAAAAGAATCTCTTGGGAAAAGGCTTAAGTGATTTGAGGGTGGAGCTTATAAAATTTTAAAAGTACAGGTCCAAAATAAATATCTCCTGTAATAAAAAGTAAAATGGCACCTGTTCTATAGATAAAAATATGGATCCATTACACTGTTGGCAAAATGCTGAATGTCTATAAAATATGGGAGGTCGAATACACTTGTAATTTAAATGTGGATTAACAAGGGCTCCAAGTTTTGTATTTTTATCAAGCAATTAGATATTTCGAATAATCAAAGCAGACAGCTTACAGTAGTCAATCTAGGCCGAAAAAAAATTGCTATTTCTTGAAAAAAGACACCAATGGATTTTTTTTTGTTTTCCTTTTTTCCCCTTTTTTATTTTATCAGGAGGGATGGGAAAATGAGATACACATGTAATGCACGGAGAAAAAAAGCTAAGATTAGTTTTAATCACTCAAAACAATGAAGTCAGAGGAACTTAATTTTATGCAGAGCCAAGAATTCAACACATGTGGCCACTAGGAATACATAAAGAGTGAGTGTATATTTTGAGATTCTGGGGTAGCACATTTCAGAAGGCAAATTAATCACTCTACTCCAAGGGATGAATTAGGTGCTTAATAATCTTAGTGATTTCTGACTACATGGTGCATGTAGGGCACAAAGATACCAATAATGTCTATGGAGCCAGAATTCTCTTCGGGTTTCAAGTTTAAATAAACCACTGTATGCAATCATCTGTACAAAAAGAAGGCTTGAGTTGTTACAGAGAATTACATTAGCATATCTGGCTGATGTTGCAGCAATATCAAATATCTTTCAAGAACTGCTTGTCTGGAATAGTTTTTCCTCCCTCACTAATGGAGAAAAAAAAAATCATAGCTGAGCTAAAATACTTCATTGACTTCTGCAATATTTCACTCTCACTGACAAATATTTGTCTAACATTGTATGCTGTTGTGCCATAAAGGTTATGGATCATCTGTAAAGATGTGGTCTGTAGCAAGGGACTGTTACCCATTCTCCATTTGTGGTGTAGTTCCTGTATATGACTGGATTTTAACTTCATATTTTTCCGCACCTAAGGATCTCCACATATTGTGAATTCATTTTAACCAGTGTTTCCTATATGTACTTCTAATGATTTCAGATCTTTCTTAACAGGCACATTCAATTACAAGAATTTTGGGTTTTGAAAGGGAAGACATCACAATTAAAGAGAAAATACTTCTATGAAAACTTGGGTTAAAGGATACTGTGTGCATATTATATACAACTAACTATTTTAGCAAACAATACATTTTGAATTTCCTTCCCTGCTTCGGAAGTTAATGCACTTATGTAACTTTTTTAATCCCATTACATTGATCAGTGCCCACAGAGTGAAGACTTTAGCTCCATTTAATACATCTAGGCCCATTGTCACTCACTTATTTTTTTACAGCTACTTCAGGCAGTAAGTATGGGATAAGTATGACTGTGCCTATGATATTTCTTTACCAATGGCAAATGTTTAATTTGTCAAACTTTTAATTAAACCCAGCCAAAGCAGCCAATCACATAGGCTATTGGGCTAGCTCAGAAGACTTTGAAGAGTCAAAATATCACAGTTGGAAGTTCAAGGGTTTTAAATAAAAAATAATCAATTAAATTCAAATATCTCTGAGGAAAACAATGGTTTATGGCTGTTTTAACATTGGCTTAAATTAATGCAAATAGACCTGTCAGAGACTCATAAGACTAAACAGCATCTCAAAAAAAATCAACTAATCCTTTCTGATATAAAAATGTATAATTAGTTATATATGTCTCATTAAAGTAAAATTTTTGCGTAAGTCATCCCAAAGAAATTTCTTAAATTGCTACAGTAATTTATTTTTATCTTTCTTAATCATAAAAATCAAAAAAACAGTAGATGATAATTTTACTATTACCATTCAGAACAAAACCTTGGTCTAAATTTCTGAGACAGCAATAGCCTAATTCACTCTACAGGAATGGAAATCTTCCCCCTTGCTGTCAAAACACTGCCACAAAGTCACTTTGCAGAAACTTTTGGATAGGCTTAAGGAAAATATACATGCAAATGAAGGCTCAAAGACAAGATCAGGTGAGGTGAGCAAAATATTTTGAAGCAGTAGATCTTCTGCCTTTGATGGAATGATGCACTATTCAAGCACTATTTTAACTACCTCTCCAAGAAGATGATACTGATTTCTTCATGGAAAAAGCAGGATTTCTCTTCTGAAAAGATGGACTTTTAAGATGTGGCATGGTAGGAGCTACATGAGATAGAGTAATTCTTAAAATTAAACCAGAGCATCTATATAAGAAAGCCATTATTCAATCCATTGTTCATTGAAGTGTGCTAATGATGCACACAAAGAAATGCTAAAATAGTTTCCTTATATTTAACTCCTGAATAGCTAAAATTCACAAATTAATTTTTCTGAAATGGCAATATTTTTTCTATAGTACACATTACTTCAACAAACTATTCAATCAGAGCAACTTCAGGTGAGATTCTTTACAAAACTAAATCCAATCCAGTCACCTGGGCTCTTTCTAAAGACAGTGAATCAAGAGATTCCTCACTTGGTAACCAAGGAAATCCATCTCATTCTCAATCAGTCATCTAAGGTCCTTCCTCACAGTGGTTCATTTCTTCTACTTCTCTCCAAACAAGATATAGAGAGCCCACCATGATTTATTTACATTTAAACACAGATCCAGATACTTAAAGTGGTAGCAGAAGCCATCTAAGTTTCTGAATAGGTAACTTAGAAACTCTCTCTGCAGCGGACCATCATATTCTTAGCAGAACAATTGAGTGTAGTTCCAGGACTCATTTTTTGAGTCAGACAGGCTGCAAAACGCATTGCAGGGGCTTAATCATCAGGAGTTGATGGATATATCCTGTAACACATCATAAAGCAAACAAGTCCATCAACACTGACTCAATTCAGTCTGTGCCTAACCTCATAATGCCCCTACATACAAACTCCTCAGCTTTTAGGTGGGTGCATGTACTGTGAAGAAGAATGAGAAATATCCTGGTGTGGATTTTGTAGAATTTTTTTTGGTAGGGTTTTGCCTTCTGTGAAATGATATAGTTACTGTCACACCAAATCAAATTGCTGCTGACATGGTCTACAGTTTATCATTTCTGTAGTGAATAGTCTGTTGGATTTTAACACCCATTGAAGCTCCTCCTGCTGAAATGCAGGCATTTTTATGGCACAACAGCATGTGAAGGGCAATAAAAAAAAAAGGAAATTATTTTCCTAATGTCAAGCAAAGGCATTTGGCTATCAGAAAAACAAAATATCAGAAAGCTACCTATTCTGTTGTTACAGTATATGCTATTTGTAATATTACAGAATATGCATATTTTAATATGGAACTGTAATGCTAACATAGAGGTAATTTCTAGTGTCTCCAACATTTCCTTCATTGTACAAAGAATTGTAATGAACTTTAAATTATTCTTAAGTAGTTTGATTTATGAGAATCTATGTATGAGTATACTCCCCAGAAAACTTTACAAAATTACTTATAACAGAAAAATAATTTACAAAGTGTGATATCATTCTCATCTTTTGTTGTTTATCAGTATATGAAATAGATGAGAAAAAAATACCCTGTTTTATAAGATCAATCCCTTTAAAAACCTACTATTCAACACAAGAGGGGAAAAATTGTACTAGTCACAGCATCCTGATTAACAAATTCGATTAATAGAGAAATAGAATTTCTTTTTAAGAATAAAGTGTATCCCAGTGTTTGAAAATCCTTTATATTTGTGTTTACTATTATTTCAATTAGTACATCAGGTCCTGATTCTCACAGGATCTTAAATTTGCAAGCACTGCCCTGAATGCAGCTCTGTGACTGAAGTCTGGTATGTGTGTTTTCACAGCACCACAGCCTCAAGAGAATCACTTCTGTCAGAAACTAATTCAAAAAGCTGATGCACTAAATGCTTGAGGATTCCTCATTTACCTGTTGCCAAACTTTTGAGAAGAAGCAGTTACAATGCGTATCAGGATAAAAAAAGATGCTGGAATGAAAACCGCTTGAATGACTGCCTTCACTGAAAAACAAAACAATAAGTACTTCGAAAGTTTCTTGTCCCCAAACAGAACCAGTGAAATTAATCAATCCTCCCAAGAAAAGATCTGCTCTCGCAGGAATCTTTGTATTACTGCATAGGCTCTGTGAGCCTTTTCAAGTGTGCAGTGAACAGATGGAGGTTGTTACAAGCTTTTCAAACCAGTGTTTACTGCAAACCTTCAGGCAATCTGTCATGGTTTTTTGTATTCCCAGGGACTTTTTAAGTTCTTGGAAAGGGACTAAAATCATAAATGTTCCTTACTAATTCACTTCTACTTAATTTACAAGCAAACTTTTATATGCAGTATCAAAAACATGTATAAAAGGTGAAGGCAATTATATGAACCTCTCAAAATATCAAATCATTTTCGAAGATGGAGCTCTATTCATTGCTGTGTTCAAAGAAAGCAGACTTTGTTGAAATGACAGGATCCTTTCCTAGACAACAAGCCATATTTTTTCTTCCCATTATTGACAAGATTTGTTGAATGTAGCTGTAGCATAATATGCAAAACTACAAGCTTCGTCCTCTGCTGTTCAGTCAACAAGAGTGTTCTCTGAACCAGATGAGACCTAGAGAAGTTTCTAATTGTCCAAGCTAAGGAGCAAAAATTGTTGTGCCTTTAGTACCAAGATTTCTATTTTACCTTTACCTAAGCATTCCAACTGGGTTACAGTGCAGCTCCTTATTTACATATCAATGCAATTTTTCCCCTAACATTTTTCATAGTGACAAATAAGGAAGAAAGTAAATATCTCCCTCAGAGGTACTTGTGGAAGTGTATATTTTTTAACCTTTGTTGTTTCCTATAAGTAATACCTGCTGCATTATTTTTATAATAATATATATACTTTTTCTAAAAGCTTTAGAAATTACACTGCTTGAAATTTTTAACTTTTATGAAAGTCAGATCATGAGACAAAAAGTAGAAAAATATGGTGTGTTCCCTAACAAACTTTTCTTCCAAATTTCATAAAAGGAGAAAAATATAGCTTAAATTTCTGTTCAGATGACAGTTGCAGAGTTCCCAGATTCTTCTTCTCCCAATGATTTCACCAATGAGTAGCTACATCTGTCAGCAGACAGTGCCAGTTGTAAATTACTGACAGGCAACAATCACAATTTGAGAGGATTCTTTCACAGGGTTTCCTACTCCTAATAATATCATCATTGATGTCTCTTGTATTTGAAGTGACAAAAGGTCATCAGACGAATATTTTTGTTTGTCTTACCAGCAACAGCAACCATCTAATGCCTAAAGGTACCCTGACAGATCATTTAAAAAATCACAGTTGGTAGACAATAATCGATGAAAGCAAAAGAATGCCCACAGCAAAAGTGAAGCCAGTCCCTTCAAATTACAGAATAGTTTGACCAATGAAAGCAATAGCTACCAATCTTGAAGCTCAGAATAATATATTATTTTAATCTTCATCACTTACAATAAGAAAAATGCTTATATGCTTAAAGTCTTTGCTATAGGTTACATGGTGTTTCACAGATTGGAGATCCTTGGATTTCTTTATTCATATTAACATGACCATTTAAAAAAAAGCCCTAAACCTCTTGCTCTTTTTCATCACACTCCATCTTATGCCCAAGGACAAACCAATCTGGTTTGTGAAGCAGCAAAACACAAATAGAGCCAGCTCACACACTGAGCAGGTGATGAAAGTCAAACTTCCTCATCAATTATTTCTCATGCTTATGGGGATACAGAGGGCTTTGCTGCTAGTGACAGAATGTTATCGGGGCAGATCTGTCCTACTGGCCCAAGGGTAAACTTCCTATAAGATCCAAGCAACCAAAACCATAAGGAAACAGTACGTGTGGTCTTGACAGTCTTTCAATTCACCACTTCCAAAAGACTAAGTGATTCGCTGTTGCAGTTCAGTGGGTGCCCTGCAGCTGGGCCCCACAGATAGGAATGTCCGAATGACCCTTAACCTTAGCTAGACCCCATTGGCTGAGTGCCAGATAGCTCCAGCCCCCCTAGACCCAGACCTAGATAAAAAACCTTCCCGCCATTGTTCGGTCTCTTTTCCTGCATACCACCAGAGAATAAACACCTGGAAAACGAGCCTCTCTCTCCTGGTTTCTGTGGCACTGCTCTTCTGAAGTCCCCAAGGCTGAGCTAGCAGAACAGTTTGGGGGGGCTGAAAGAGGGCTCTGCCGCAATTCGCTACCCAAAATCTTTGAAATTTCCCTGGTAATCTTATACAAATTATGCAACTCAGCCTTAGAAGCCTCACTGATTCACTCCGGGAAACATCTAACAGAGCACTTGTCCTGAGACTGAACATCCACGGGATGAGGAGCAGTGATAACCCTCCAGCAAGGCCAACAGAGCTCACTTCAGAGATTTTGCTTTTCAGTCAGAAAAAAATTAAAATCACTAAAAATGGATTGAGTTATACAATAAATTGATAGAATTCCTATATGCATAGCTTTTACAGGTCGAGGAGCAATAATCCAACTAGCACATACAAGCCAGGAAAAACTTGGCAAGCTGGGAATATTTTTGTTGGCATTGCACTGTAAAAGGGGTTTTAAACTTCAGTGAAACCACATTGTTACCCGAAGCATGTGAACATATTCATAAACCATTTCAAAAGTCAACCATCTGTAGATTTCGAAGCTATGGGAATGCTACAGGCAGCTGAGCATTTCTATTGCTTGATAATGAGCAGCGTGATAAATCTCAAATGGACCCTTCTTTTCCAAATGGTGAAAGGAGTATGGTTAGGCCTATCAAATGCCTCATGTCCCATAAGGTTCTTGCAGCCATTTGCTTAGCAAAAAGGGTCTTTCCTGAACCTTAGGGGCTTAGGTCCACACCATGGCTGGGTACCTGGCCAAATAAAACATTCTCACCACATTGTCTACCTGAAATGGTCCCACTACGGCAGTGTCTGTAGGCTGGTAATGCTGCAGGGAGGCTGCAGGAGGTCGCTTGTGCCAGCAGCAGCAGCAGCAGCAGCAAAGCATTCCTGTGTGTGCAGGCACTCAGGACAGCAGATGAAAAACACACTGCATGCAGAGGATTTTTAGCCTAGATATCTTGGAAAATAAATTGCCATTATACACATCCATACACATTATTGCATGCATAGTCATAATTCATGGGGCAACAGATACATTAGGGATCATGCCAGTTTGTTCATCTAAGTTACTTGCTTATTATACAACCTTTTCTGTGGTGTTTAGCACGCGATGCTCCAGTCAGGAAGAATCTGCCTATCCACTCCTCAGACCATCAATAAAGAGGAAAGTTGTGAAAAACATTTAAGAGGTGGGCATTGACAAATATAAAGGGATACCATAAGGACATGATCTGATATATATTTTAACACATTAATAAAAAAGCAACTGCTACTGGCCATCTATTAATGACACAGTAAAGAAAAAAAAGTGTATTGCATGATGACAGTCTTACTTTCTTTAATTATTCCACAGATTAAGATTTATTTTCAAGTACCAAGATATGACTCAAGGGAAGAAAGTGCCCAGATAAAGGTCCACAGAGAGGTTATGCAAAACTTTTACTAGTAGCTGTTTAGGAATATCAGTAGCCTACTCCTGCAAAAAAAGTGGCCACCAAAAACTAGTAGAAACATCTGCATTGGTCCAACTTTGAAACTATCTAACAACAACAACAACAAAAAAAAAAAAAAAAAAGTCCTATTTCTGCCTGGAGAAAAGAAACATGGGAATACAACATCAGTTCTGATACATAAGCCACACATTTACAAAGTTCATTTCCAGGAAAGCATAAATCTCTTCTGTTATCACTATTTCTAAAAATTCCTCAAAAAAAGCACAGTCCTCAGAGGAAAAAAAAATATAATGAGGCTTTTAGGATTTTAACACTAGTACAGTCATACTGAGTCATTTTATGCACAACATATATTTGCAGCCCAGCCTCTGTCAGATCGGATGTAGACCCTCTTTAGGGACACTTCTTAAGTATTTAGTCTTTTTATACTTTGCTCTTCTCTGTTTTCATTCAGTTCCTCCATAGATGCAATCTCTTGAGTAATTTGTTATTTATCAAAATAAATATTTTTTTTTTTCTCTTTGATGAGGTTTTATATATTTACTCTACTGCTTTATAGTAAAGTATATACACGATTTTTTTCTTTGTAAGGTGATTTCAAGCACTACAGTTAAGGTCAGAATGTAAATAAAGAAATTGATTAAGTGTCAGTTTACCTAGATTAGCTACATCTTAAAGGATTTTTAAGAGATTGCAAAATGTTTTTATGCATTCTAAAAATAAATAAAAGTAATACCTCTGAAAGAGTGGAAAAAAATCTACAGTATATAAGGCTTATGCTGAAATGCTGATTTGATTTATAATTATGATGAAAGTAAAATGGATATTTAGAAAAGCTCAGGAGCTGGCAACTAAAATAAAAACAGTCACAAAATTAGAAAATTTAAACTAAATTTAAACTATTCAGTTTGGGATTTGACATGAGAAAATTCTCCTTGTAAGAAAGCCATCCTTCCTTCAGAACATTATTCTCACAAAACAAAATGGGGCTCTATAGCACAGCAAAATCAAATACTAGAGAATTAATTCGTGATGTAGTGTAGTAAGTCAGGTTCTTTTGTGTGCAAAACTCAAAGAGTCCAATTTGGATCACATCTCTGTTTTAACAGTACATTTCATAGAGGATAGAGGAAAGATAATTCCTCCTGTGCATTTGTTTCTATGGTGAAAGAATAGATCCATTAGAAATCCATTCTAAGTTCCATCATGAGGGAAGAGAGAGGTGATTCACTGGCAGTTAGCAAATCTAAGGTGTTTTCAAAATGACACAGGTCATGAGAAACACACAAAGGACACCTGACTAGTTTTCAGAACTAGACTCTGTTTTGATGTAATTTCACTCAAAGCCACATAAATTATACAGATTTTTAGAAAAAATACCTTCCACAGTTCATACCAGACATTGTTTAGAAGTAATGAGAGAGTTAACCACAGCTGGACCACAAGGGAACAGAATTCTATTTATTCGCAAATTCATTCATTTATTCACAAACGGTGGTGCAACAGGAAGAAGTACTTGAAGGCAGCATGATGGATTGTCTACTCCATGCCCATCAACATACTAAGAAAAACAATGAAAATTAATTGATGTATGCATATTATTAATGCTGTTTGTCCAAGATTTTTAGGAAGGCCTGGGAGACAGAGCTCAGCTGATCACACATGTAGGAAGACAAACTGAGCCCACCTTTAATTAGTGGAAATACTGGAACAATAACAGCAGATTCCCTATTTCCCTGGCAAGGACACAAATTCATGCAGTAACCTTCAGAACAAAGCTCTACGTGGCATGGGGCATCCAAAATTATAAAAGTCAAACAAATACCTTTATTTTACAAAAGCACAAACACTCAAAGGTAACATGTCAGGATGAGTCAATCAGTTTTGCAGTGCTAACCCAAGCAACCAAAACTCTTCCAGGGTAACCACTGAAAGTAAAACTACTAAGTTCCAACTACCCTTAGTTGTTTACAACAGATAAAATTTATGAGCATCTAAATAATTACACATTTTTCTATCTCTTCTATCTGTTTAAAATAGATGTTGGTTCTACCTCATATGTGAGATAACAAAGAAGGCCCTATGAATATGTTTAATATGTCCTTACAAACTTTTTTTTCTTCTTTACAGGATGGAAAAGAAAAAAAGAGAAACTTGACAACACTCACAACAGCTTTTATTATTTTTAACACAAAAATATTTGCCATTAAACTAAATCAGAAAAGACAATCAGAGATTAGTACTAACAAATACATGACAGAAAAATGTGCCACATGACCTTACAAGAAGGAAAGTGCTGAAAAATGGATAGTTTAGCAGGAAGTTTAGCCTTTAATCCCTGAATGTGCTACTTATCTGCCCATGTAGTTCCTAAGAAGATATTCCCACTGGGACTTGCTAAAGAGGTTAAAATTATTTGTGTAAATTATGGTGGCAAATCAGGCTCTTAGGGAGCAATACAATATGGATTGCTGTTAATAAAGCTTTTGAGAGGATGAAAGGGAAAAAATACTCCCTGCCAAATAAAGACATACATAAATATCTAAAAAAGGAATATGTTCCTGAATCCTGAATCAGGGACCTTCAGCTGCTGCACGTAAAGGAAGCAGCCAGGAGCCACCTCAACCCAACAGAAACATGAAGAGATAGTGATTCCCAGGGCAGTATCCCATTTGGGGTTTACACCAAAGGTGTACCTCAAAGTACAGTTTTCCAGGAGCAAACTTTGCCCATCCACTCCTTGACTCACTTATCCTGAGGGCAGTTCTCACCAACCTGCCACACATGCTTGCTTCCTATGGGACCTGCTTCACTCCATAACAGAGCTGACTAAGCACAGGGGACTCACCTCTTCTCTCAGTCCACCTCCTGGCCCCCACCTCTGCCCTCGCACATATGCTGACCCTGCCAGGAGTCAGCTGAGATCCCAAACAGCAGGGAAGGATATGCCTTGATCTGTTTGTTTGGAATGTTGTTTTTCTTGCTGGATTAGCTCCCAGAACCAGTCATTTGGATTTCACAAGTGCTAAGGCAGGGAAAAAGGAACAAGTTCATTAGTTCAGCAGTAGGTTTAGTCAGGCTGAACAGTAACAAGCATCCCTTCATCATGGGATTCAATTCATTGCAAGGGTTTGTTGTAAACCAGATCATTGAAAAAAAACAGGATTAAAAACAGAAGAGGGTATGAGCTCTAGATAATATGATTCATACTTTTCCAAGAAAAAACTATACAAACAGATACACTGAGACAACAAAGGAGACAGTGATTTACGAGGGGCAGAAGGGATGAAAGCAGCCAAAAACAGAAAGGACTCTGACCTTTGAAAATCAGACTTGTCATCAGAAAAAATCATAATATGAAGCCTCAATTAAACATTCGTTCAAGTGTTATCTTTCAATTACTTACTACAAAAATGTCTTATGTACAATTTTCAGCCTTTTTACCAGGAGATTTGCTCCATGTTTGTGCATGCCCTACTCATCTCAAGTGAAACACTGAGGATTTCCAGTGAAAACCTGTATGCACATAGCCAGCCTGATTGCCTTTTATCTCTTAGTCTGTTGAAAATGCTTTTCTGCATTTTTCTCTCCTTCCCCTTATGCCCAAGGTGCTGAGAGCTAATAGCTTGCTGTCAGAGCCAGTGCCTTGTGGAAGGGAATGGTTCTGAGCTGATCAGTTAATAGCTGAGAGTGAACAATGGCAAAAAAATCTCTACAGTCACAGCACATATCCATCTGCTCTCATCACCCTGAATGGAACTCAGAATTGCAGCTTCTACTACACCCTAAAGTTTAAACTAATATCAGAAAACAGGGGATTTTAGGATTAATAGCAAACCCACACAGAATCATAAATAACATCATGAATATTTGGTTTCTGAATGTGCATGGTACCTGTATCTGATTTCTGTATTGCACTGAGACCTGGTAACAAGCTATATTTCCACTGCCCACTGAGTCTACTCCAAATCCCTGCATTTCCTTGGAGAAGAACCAAGCCCAGAGCTTCTTCAGCGCGCACACACACTTCTGCAAATCCAGCACAGCAAATCAACTTCTATCCTAGAGATAAACATCATGGAAATATATCTGAATACACCAGCTGATTTAGCTTACTCTCATTCTTAGGCTGATGCAGGCTTGCTTCTGAATTATCTTTGGTTCTCTGCTGTTGTCCCAGAATTTCTCAGCCCCATCAGTACTTGACTCCCACCTCACAAGCTGTGCAATCATTTTCAAGCAATGAATAAGGTATAAAGTCTCTGGAGAATTATACAGCATTATTATCAAGTGCTGGAAATTAACGTACCCTTAGCTGTGAGAAAGACAATGAGTCATAACACCTTGCCTCCTGTTTAAGACTGAAAATAATAAAGAGTATCTGGCAAATCAAATTCATAATCTATGAATTTTTTTAGGTATTCTTCAGGGATTTGTCCTTACCCCAAGCTCAAGAAAACATTTTCTGTGTCATTTTGTGTATGTGAGTTTCTCTGTAAACTAAAAAAATATATAAATTAATAATTTTGAAAAAAAAAATACTAGTTTTTTAAGGGTTTTTTTAGGGCAGTGCTATGAGTCTGGCAATTAACACTAATATTTTTTAAACAATGCAGGTTATGTAAATATGCAATGGTTCATATGTCACAAGCAAGTCCACTATAAAATGTCAGATACTTAATAGTCCAAAGCTTTGAAATCAATAACAGCAATGAAACACATTGAAAAGAACTGCTGCCCTTTGGTAACTTATACCTTCTGTAAGCAGGTACCTCACACTTTCCAGCAAAGCCAAATGCTGCACTACAGAAACTGGTTAAAGTCTGACTATGAGCACATAACTAAATGTCATGTCATTAGCAGAGCTGTGCTTCAGGAGGACTTTATTTTTATGTGCATTTAACTACTTTCTTTGAGTCCACTAATTTACAGCTGTGTTTGCTCCAGATGGAAACATTTAATCTAATCTATGCCTCATTTTCTATACTGCTCAGGACAAGGCTTTCAAGACATTTAAGAGAGAGGAGGAGGGAAAAAGTGATCTGTGAGATGTTGTGAATGATTAAAGGCTCTGCAACTCCAGAAGGAGCAGAGGGATGTTTGGCATGCGACTTACACTTTTTATTACCAAGCAAACAGGAGAAATAAACTCCTTTCTGTCACACTACTCTGCATCCAGCAGCGTTCATACGGGAGCCTTGTGAACAGTGGCAGCAGGGACAGATTCAACATCTGGTGCCCTGTTTTTGCAAATCTCAACTGTTTTGCTCTGTGTTTCACCAGTGAGACCAGGGCATAGAGACTGAAAAACCAGACTCATTGAAACTCTCCCATTTGTTGAACCAAGATATTGGCCTAAATCCAGGCAAGACTGCACTTTTCTCCACTTGTACCTGCTCCTGTTGAAGTGTCAGTATGCTAAATATTGTAAATCCCATTTTGAGGCATACACATCTTAGGTGTTACAGAGGTTCATAGACATCTATGTCAGGTTTGCAGCCCAGGACCCAAGTTCCCAGGCCAGGGCTAGGTGCAGCAATGTGGAGTTTCCTTGTGTTCAGCCTCTAGGGCACATTTCTCATCAAAGGATAATGCAGCCTTTAAAAATTAATCGTTTCAAAGCACAGATCTAAGAGGCTTGATCACTAACATAACATATTATACCAGTCACACACAAGCAAATCCATAATTTAAACTACCAGGATTCTGTATGGAAGATACATCAATAGTTAAGAATTGAGGATTAAATCAGTTCACTTTTACTTTGGACAGCTTCAGTTTCCACATGTGTGAGAGGACAGATGTTAGAAAGGGCACAGAGGAATGGCTGAGGACAGGGACCAGATGTTTTGGGCAGAAGGGTAAAATAGGTTAGAGTTGGGAGGTCTGAGGACAGAGGAGGGAAAGAATTACAAAATCCTGAAGAGGGCAGATAAGGTGGATAAAGAGCTGTTCTTCCCCAGATGCTGAGACTTAGGGAACTCCTATAAATAGCCACTTAGAGATGCAGGGCTCCTTACCCAAACAGTCAATAGCTCAAGTCTGAAAGCTGATGCTTTCATAGAGAAAAGCTGGGATCAGAGGTACATAGAATCTCTGAAAAAACTGGTCAAAATGCAGTCAGATATCTAAAATACTATTTTTACTTTAAAATCCAGTGGAAGTGCATAGGTATCTTGCTTACCAAAAGAAATGTTGTGTTTTGATAACTAAGACATAAGGCATGTAAGCACCACCCAAAATAAAGTTCATCTGAGGCTTCAAGGAAGTTCACAGCTTCTTGGTGGCTGTGAAAGAGTAAAAAACTGAGCTAAGAAAGGGCAAAAGAAAAACAGCCCTAATTGCTGATAGCTCCTCATTTTTAAGCAGTCGATGACATTTCTGCTCTTTCATTTTCTGGTGGTTTTCACTTTGATCCTAACAAAGAAAATAATCAGTACCATAACCTGACAGGTAATGTGTTAAGCTGTGCATTTAGTTTTTCTCTCTCTTGCTGGTCAAAGCCTGCAGAGGCCAATTATATTGTCTATACCAGCATCAAACACAACAGGACCTATCGTTGGTGTGCTAGTGATTATAAACACCAAACTACACCCTGAATAAGGGTTGTGCTGTGAAGTTGTGCTTCCACTTTACTTGAACTGTTTTTGAATAGAAACACATTTTAACTTGCAATGTAGATACTTTCTCAGGAGTATTATTTCTGACTACAGGAAGACACCTGTGTTATGCTTCCTTCTCTAATTACAAAGGTCAAATAACTCATAACCAAATATGAGTTTTTCAGTTCTTGTCATTTTTTGACATCACGATTAAGTATGATCTATGTTTCATTTATTAAATCCATTATATAAATAATAAATATAGCACTTTGTCAATATTTGATAAAGCTGCTAAGAATTTCTGTTTGAAAAAATTAAAAAAAGAGAACTGCTCTCAGGCAAAATATATTGACTTTCCATTGACGTTTGAAAACCTTATAATCATCTGTTTCATAACTACATTTCAGGCAATTTCAATGTTAAAAAGAACTCAGTTTTTGAGCAAAGACAGAGGCGTTGCAAGAACAGAGAGCAGGAAATTGAATGCTTCAGTGAAGAACAATTAAGGTTAAAGAGACATTCTTGATAGTATATCACGGTAGTGATAGATGAGCAGCCTTATATTTTTTACACACAGCATTTCTTTTCATAGTAAGAGTTCTAGAAATTAAAGCAATGTTTTAAAATGAAGCCACTTGACTTTTGTAATACTGGTTACTGTTATCTTCCTATATAAAATACCCATGACATTTTAAAAATTAGACTGAAGGTTAAAGTCCTTCACTTAGAAAGAAAGAGTTTTTCTAAGAACATTTCAAATATTGGTTGAAGAAAATTGTTTTAGAAAACCTTTGTTTATCCAAACTTCTTTACTTGGCTCAGTACTCAAAAGCCATGTATACCAAAGTTAGTTTGATGCAGCCATGTACATTTACGTAACTGTAGGAAAGGACTTTGGAAACCATCTCTAGGAAGGGTAATTGAAGGAGTCTGAGCAGTTAGGACTTCACACAAAAGCCCATGTGTTCTGTGGTATCCTCAACGAATAGAGACTTAAGAACATCTGTGTAAAGTTAAAGACACAACCAGGGATCTGGGTAAAATCTGGAATTTCAGGCAATTCCATGGCCAGGAAGGAAGGAAGGACAAGCTGTGTAGTCCTAAACTCCTACCTAAACATGAAAATCATAAAATAACAGAATCATAGAATACCAGGTTGGAAGAGAACTTAATGAGCATCCGGTCGAACTTTTCTTGTCAAAAGCACAGTCTAGACAAGGTGGCCAAGCAGCATGTTCAGGTGAAACTTTAATGTGTCCAGTGTTGGGGAATCTACCTGTTTCCTGAGGAGACTTTTCCAACAACTGATTTGTTCTCATTGTGAAAAATATTCATGTGTCTATTTGGAACCTCCCCAGGAGTCACTTGTACTTGTTATCCCTCATTGTTTACATGCCACTCCTCATAAAAAGGGAGTTTTCATCTTCTTTGTAAAGCAGAAGATGTCCTCCAGCTTATAAAATGAATATCATAAAATTTACTTCATATTTGAGAGTACAGAGAAGGGGCTGAGAGACCCAGGAACCTGGCAGTATTTGAAGGCTTCAACAGTATTGGCTGAAGAAAGTGCAAGTGCTGAGATCAGTGGGAAAATTCACCCTTGTAGCAATGAGGATTAATTTGCTAAAATTTTAAGTCCAGCCTAGAAAAGGAGTCTTTATGTGAGTGTTCTTTCTTCCCCTTGCGCAAATGCAAAATAGTTAATGTCGCCCTGTGCTAAAAACATGCAAGAAATGGTAGAAGAGTTTGAATTACTTTAACCAACATGCTAGGAGCAGATTTTCCCATGGAAGGATGCAGTGAGACCTGCTTTCTGCTTTTGTCTTTATTCATGTCCTTTAACAACAAAAGATAATTAAATACTGAACACAAGGTGCAAGAGAATGACACATCTACCAAGTGAGATAGAAGATTTATTACAAGTACTTACAGAGAGACTGAACTTGATTACAGGAATCCTTGGGAACCCTTGCAAACTGAAAGGGCAGGATGTTAAGCTATAAATCCCAAATTACTATCATAATGTAGTAAAAAAACCTTGATAACATAGTTTGATTAAACTAAGGCTTTGTGGCCTTTGTAAGGATAAACATCCCAACCAAGGATTGTCCGTAAGCACATTTGCAATTTCTTTATGAAGGTTGTCATGATGAGAGAAAAGGAATTTTCTCTTTATATAAAAAGAAGGTGCTCCCGAGCACAGTCAATCAGGAGCCCATTTCACCCTGTGCAGGTTGCTCTGGAAGATAAAAGTGTGCACTCACACCAGGTGTTCAGTCTTTGTCATCCCAGGGCAAGGATTTGTTTGTACGTTTTGTCCCACAGAGGCACCCATTCACTCATTATACATAGCCTGACATTGAAATTGTCTCCACAGATGCAGTAGGTTTGCAGACTGCCAGCGAGGCACATACACAACTGTCCCCAGCAGCGTCACACCCATTGCTTAGGACAGACACACACTGCCAGCTCTTTTAGAACACATGCTCAGCCACGACATGAGAGGAGAGCTGTGGCAGACAGCTCTCAGGGACTTCCATCTGGGTCTCATTGCTGCATTGCATTGCACTCTGTTGCGGGATTCCTGGGTCTCCAATCACTTTTAGTTACAGTTCCTTTTTTTTTTTTTTTTAATTTCTTCACTAAGGCATTGCCTTTCATCCTTCCTCCTTTCCCTCAGCTGTTTTCCCTTTGATATGCCTTTGACATCTACCTTTCTTCACCGTAGGAAAGTTTCTCAGAAAGAGCTGGGTCTGATTATACAGCACTTAGATCTCCCCTTGCTCCCACCAGTTCTTAAAAAGATAGGTGGCTAATTGGAGCCAGCTGCTTGGCAGGTTTTCCACCTATGCGGTAGTTCAGTCTGTCACAATGAGATGACAGTGGGAATAGACCATAAAAATCCCTGGAAGTGAAGACAAGCAGCTCACATTTGATATACAGAGGAGAAAGTATGTGGAGGGAATCAAAGACAGGGGCTGCATGCTCAACAGACCCAGAAAGAGATCTTTAATGTAGTGCTGTGGCAAGACAGCTTGTGTCGAGGGAAGGGGTGGCTGCAGCAAGGAGATGGGAGGTGATCAGAGCCTTGTGATGTGGTTTAGTGCTGGAAAAGAATAAGAAAACCCAATGCTGAGAAACATATTTAGGAAGGATCAGCAAAATTTAGAGAGTGTTGATGTAAAGACCAAAAAAAAAAAGGGGGGATTAAGTGTTATGCATTTTCCATATATGACTAAAAATTTAACAGGAACAATGACAATACTGCAAATACACAGACTGATGTGAACATAAAGACTCAAAGTTTCTTCCACCTTTTCCCATCTTTTAAAGTCCCTCACCTCAATTTAGTCTCTGCTTCTAAATTCTACACTCTGTGGTCAAGAATTAGGATCAAAATGAGAAATATGCTCATTATTTATTCTAGATATAAAAATCTACTTTATATTGTGGCTTCAATTGTGTTTCTTGAGAGTCTCAATAATAAATACTAGATATGAAAATGTACACAGCCTATTGTCTTTAATCTTTTCTTATATAAGAGGTATGCTTTAACATATTAGAGTAGCATCACAACATACCATCAAAAATATTTAATTTCATAACTGTAGTATGAAATTAGGTCTGCTTCTTGTCAATCCACCATTAAATTAATACAGCTTGAAGATGAAATATAAGTTGAAAGAAAGAAAAAAGTGGAAATTTAAAAAGGAAAGAGAAGAAGAAGGCAAAAAGGGGAGAGAAAAAAGGAAAAAGGGAAACCACTTCCCAATTAGCTATAGGTGGCAGACTTTATATGCTCAGACGCTACTGCATTTTTTGTAATAGTATAGTCCACACAGAAATTTCAGAGAAATTATGCTTTGCTACCTAATATTTTTTTCCCAGAGTAGGATGTAGTTTAATCTAATTATGGACTGCTGAATTCACGTATCAGCTTTTATGTATCCTGTTTATTGTACACTTACCAATTATGTCTAATAAAGACAGACAGGTGAAGTTCAAAGGAATAATTCAGAGAGTTAAAATGGGAATCACCCAAATTAGCAAAACTGTATGGCCAAATCATGATTCAAAGAAGTCAAAGGGAGCTTTGTTTAAAAAGGCAGCGCATTTTCAATTGGGCAAATGAAGGTTTTCTAAACATGGGTGGAAATCAGTAAGGAGTTTATTTAAATCCTGGTTTCAGTTAAGTCAAAAGAATTTTTGACTTTTTTCCCCTATAAGTTCAGGTTGCTAACAGTCCGGGTTTTTTTCTTCCCTGAATATATCTGAAATGCTTAATGCATCATGTAACTTTGCATCTTGTCTGGAAGAACACATAAAAAGTGCATGCAAGTGCACCCATTTGTTTAGTGAAGCCACTTGCCCTGGTGCCTCTGAGCTTTTACAGCTAAAGTGAGTTGGATTTAGGCAAGGTCAATGGCATCCCTCTGTTGGATCCCCTCAAGACCAGGTGGGTTTTGTTGCAGCACTGATGTCTCTCCACAGTGAGATAGAAACCCAGAATGCTCTTGATGCCCATTGAAGTTTCTGTGGCATTTCTCCTAAGATTAGTATTGCTAGCTTCAGCATCAGTTCTTACCACCTGACTAATTTTCCGTTGAAGCAAAATGGTTTTTTTAGAATTTCCTTTTACTCACTTCATGTTGCATACTGCTGGGCAAGTAGTTTCACACCACTAAGCAGCTACTGTATCATCTTATGGAGCTGCATGTCCATGCCAATAGCAGTCTATTTACATATTCCTTACTTCTGACACAGGTTCCCTCTTCAGAGGCTTAATAAAGATATGTAATATTTTTAATGGTTTGGGAAAGATGATAGGTGTAGAAAGAGCATTGAATCCTACTGAAAGTTAAAAAGGCTGAAGTTTCCACTTTGGGCTTAATTTAGATGCTTTCAAAATGTACTGGCAAACTAATAGTATTAAATGAAAGCTATGACTCTATTAAGCAATTAGTATGGTACAATAGAGCAGAATCAGAACATTGCAGCATGGAAGCAACTTGTGTTGAGGACTCTACATCTTCACTGGGTAAGAGCTCAGGAGTGTAAGCTTAGAGCAGATGTACCCCAGTTCCTTGGGATGAGCAGCTCAGCACACTCATAACATAAAGCCACTGGGAGACCAGGCATCAGGCCAGACGCTCTCTCCTTGTGAGGGCTTGGAGTGCATGTGGGACACAATGTCATGGCAAATTCCAGGGTAGCCTTTCCACAAAACATATTGCTAACACTCACTCAAACCTCCCCGCAAACCAAACCAAAATGTGTTGAATGGGGAGAGCACAGGGGTTCACTTCAGCAGGGCATGTTGGGCACAAACATGGGTGCTGGAATAGCTGCAGTCTGCCAGCCAGGACTCTACACTCAAAGCACTGCCACAGCTTGCCCTCTTTTTTAGGAGGCAAAAAAGAAAGATACTACAGATTTCTGCATCTATTGCTGCATCTGTCTCTTTGTGATGATGCATTGGCAAATATTTTTGTGTGAAGCACTTAATTTCAATGAGCCTTAAGCTAAAGCAGCTAACTACCCTGTTATTGAATGAACTGCTTTTGAACAAGATAAGAATGGCAATTTAAAAAATAACTTTCCTATTGTCTTTATGTATTACAAACTATTATGAGGCTTACCTAATATTAAACCAGAATTATGAAGTCTAATTACAGAAACTATTTGATCCCAACACTCTATAGATATATCAAAGGCTCAAGACAAAAAATGTACTGGTTTCTGGTAGCGATTATTTCAATCTAAATTAAACATGTAAATATTTTTCATTCCTTTTCATTATTTCTATCAGAGTTTAATGTCTAAAGAAAACAGAACTATAAATAGCGAGTGAGAACGTCTTTTTTTGTAAGAGCATTTCCCTTAAAAATATTGATTTCTCATTGCTTTCTTCTGTAAAGTCATGGAATAGAAATCCCGAACTCTATTACATTGTGTAAGTCCAGGTTAATTCTGTTAAAGGAACTCCCTTGGAGTAATTCGGGCTTGACACTAATGTAATCAAGACCATGACACCTCGGTTGTTAACGAAATCAAAAGAATTAAGAATTAGTATAAAAAGAAATGTTCAGCAGTCTCTCTGTAAAAAAGGATGCATTTATACAAACATTTGCATCCATATACTTAATTTTTTTACCTTCTTTGAGAATTGTAGGTTTACATTCCACTACAAATGTCATGAAGGAAGGTAAAAGTTGACCATGACTTTTTAGTAAGGAAAATGTCTGAGTGAAAGCAGGAAGTCTCTGTGAAGAAGAAAAAGGACTCAAAAAATCACAAAAATAAGATCTTATTCTTCAAGTCAGAAAAGAAGTTACCAAACCAATTGGAGAGAATGAGAAAAGCACCCTAGTCTATATCAGCCAGAGAGGAATGCCTTAGCATAAAAAGGCAGAGCACACAGGTCTGTTGTAATTTCCCTGGAAATTAGTGATCCTGACGGATTTTATCCAGGGCTCTGGGTGCTGATCGGGTTGGAACGTCTCACACTGTTCAGTGATTAAAATTTTTTCCCCTCCACAACAGAGTAAACATTTGACACAGTAACAACAGGGCTAAATAGGGCTTTTAGCACCCCATAAAACTGAGCAGCACCTGAATTGTTTCTTCTAAGCACCATTCACTTACAAACAGAGAAAGCTTGCTGGCAGCTTGCTGCAAATACATATTATGACAGAATAAATTACATATAAAAATGTATTATTTATAAACACTACTGCAGTCATTTCCAAACAAGTTCAAATTAGTGGTTTTTTATAGCTGGTTTAGTAAAACATTATTGCCTTTTTACCAATACAATACCTAATCCCGATTTCAGATCATCTAAGTGTGCATTTGGCTTCTGTCACAACCAGGTGACTTCAGAGTACAACACAAAGACCAAAGCAGTTCACTAAACAGCCAGTATTAAAGTAAAAGGGAGTAGTATTTTGGATAATGATAATAAGTCAATGGTAATATCTCTCATAACCGATTTCTTCTTATTATTTTTATTATAGGTATTCTTTTAAAGCAGCCCATTAAATTTAACAATCCTTTAAAATAAAATGTGACTGCATTAATGAAAATTAAAAGCTTTTCAGTAAATTTTACCATAATTTTTTTTCTAACCAAAAAAATTACTACACCAGTGTCAAGCTTCTGCTATTTCAGGGAGAAAAATTAAAGTCTGCTATGTACAAGACTTCTTTCTAATAAACTTCAGCTATTTATGTATTCCTTCACAGGATAATGTGTACAGGATCATGTTTCATTTTTATAGGACCCTGCAATTTAGCTCTTACTAAATTCTACAGGCTCTTTCCATTTAGGGCAGAAGAATTGCAGTTCTTGAGATTTCCAGTCTGTTTGCAGCCCAATTAAGACCATCCAGGGCAAGTCCTGATCACCAATGCTTCTACATCACAGAACCTGGTGGAGCCCACCAGGGCATGCTCTGTGACACTGAGTCTGGGCTTTCTCCCAGCAGCAGACCTGTCACCGGGCGTGTAGTGGGAGACGGTGGGATGAGTCTCACGGTTTAGATAGTTCAGTGTGTACTTCACTCCATGGTCAGGCAGTAGTAGTGAGGGGAAGGCAGAAGCCATGGCCATTCTGCTTTCTCCACAGCATGTGCAGAGTCACTTCCTTGAGCAGCAGTGACAAGACCACAAACTGACGAAAGCAGAGATACCACAGTTAGGTTTACCTTCAGTCATGGTCCAGAGTGATGTCTGTGTTCTGCTCAAGAGCTCCCATAATGTGTCTTCCCAAGAAAAGTGCAGATAGAATTGCCCTGATTTTCTGAAGTTTCCATAAAATAATGGAAACTTCTGTGTTACCCAACAGCATGGAAGGATGTCTCCACCCAGGGATAAGGAAAAGCATATAAATTATGTTCACACATGCAAAGCTTCCAGAAAGATCAGCAAAACCCAAATAAGGCTATGCTCAAAAAGAGAGGGACATAATCTGCCAGAGAACCTGGGTAGACTGGTTTTGTCCAGTAGTGTCTGTTGTCCTGTAGTACATTTATCATATATAGTCTGGTTACCACACACCACTGGGAAACCCATGGGCATCTTTCCTTCTTTAAACAAGCATCTGATGGAACCTGCTCCCCTGCTCTTTCTGCCTCTGCTTAGTCAGTGATCATGTCTTTCCCTTTATTTCTAGGGAAGAAGCTCACAGTCCTTCTCTTAAGATGAGTCATTGCTATCCCTAACACTGTTTTGCAAACATTGTCGCTTGCACGGTTACCGAGCTGCCAGGTTGAGCCCGTGCCCTATTCAGCAAACCTGGGATCCAGCCTCTTAAGAAATATTGCAACCATTTTGCACCTCTCTTGCAAACATAAACCTCTGAGCAATATCATCAGATTTCATTACCCAAAATGCCAAAATATACTCTATGGGCTAAAATTACTTTCCAGTTTGCTGAGCCCACACAGGAATCACACGTTTAAACTATTTCTGGAAATAAATAGATATGAAAACGATAAATAAAATGTCAAACAATGTGGCAGAGTCAGAAGCAGATGAGACTAGACACAGACCATCCTGGCATTGATAATGACCAGGCCCACCCTTCCAACAGGTCTGGCTTGCAGGTGGTGTGTACCTTGTCTGACAATGTTGACACACATTATCTCAAAACTGACATGAAATAATAATGCAGCCAAGCTTTAAAAGAAATGGGGAGAAAAGTCTGTAATAACAGCATTTTGTTTTATTGCCTAGCAGTTAGAATAATCATCTTCTCTGGTTGGTACCCTATTATCAACAGAGTAGTAAAGCTTCAGTGTAACTCCGTGCCATAAAATCTAATTGACTGTTGTCCAAACACTGGATGTAAAGCAACATGCCACAAACTTGTCTCTTGTCCATTTACTGCAGTGCTTGGGAAGTGCTGTAGTGATTTACTGACCAAGGTGCTCTGCTTACTGCCTGTGATTTACTCTGCAGCCATGCAGAAAATGACAGGACTGACAGATTCCAAGAAAAGTTTGTCAGCCATTACCCCCATGAGTTAGCAAAACGTTCTGGTTGGTGATAAGCAATTCTCACCAGAACACTATTTTGTATTTATTCTGGATTTTACTGTCTTATGGCTCCTAAAAATACTCTCCTTAAGGTTTTGAATGAAATTTTTATTGGCTCACATAGTGTGCAATTTACAGTCTCCATAAAAGTGCTGAATGCAAACCAGAAGTATTAGATAAGAATTTTAGAAAGCTGTATTTAAAATAACCTACGGAGACATTTAGAAACACAGCAAAAAATAAATACTAAGAAAAAAAAAGGACAGCAACTATATAGTGTGCTATGAAGTGTCACCTTTAAGTGGTGCTGCTCTAAAATGGCTTGATTACCATTTGCATAGAATTACAGAATTATCTACAACCAGAGAACAAATAAAATATTGTTATTTGGATTTGAGCTAAGCTGCTTTCTCAGGCAGGGGTTGTTAGGACATCATCACTCAGGTGCAAGGATTAACTGACTTCTTTACATTAACTTTTCTGGAGACAGTAATACCCACTTTCAGGACAGAGGTGAGCAAAGCATTTAAAGGTTGCCAAAGCTCATTAGCCTAAAAAGACAGCATACCATGTAAGACCCAAGGTCTATCTATAGACAGTAACCTGAATCAGAAAAAGAGGTGCACGTGATGGGGCAATAAATGATCATTACCTTGACGCAAGATTCCAGCTTCTCATAAGCAGTATTTTAACAGACAGCATCACCCAGGATTCTCACAGAAATGCATTTACTGTTCTTCCACAAAAAACAGACTCCAGAAGACCCAACCTGGTCTTTTGCTAGTGAGGGTAAGCAATTTTTTTTTTGAGAGTTCTCAAAAATGCCATACCCTTTGGGCTACAAAAGCCCAGGAGAGACAACCATTGCACAAGAGAGGCTCCAGCCTCCAGATGAAATTTGGACTCACATGGGAGAACATAACATGCTATCAGCACTCTCTAAAAAGTATGCAGATACCTCAACTTTAAAAAAAAATTGTTTATTTTTTTTAATCTCATATCTACATATGAGAATATTCAGCTTTATAATACCTTAGCATATTGTGCTACATTATGTGTTACAGGGGAAATTGGGAAGAGCAGAATTAAATGTGTTGGTGTGAGAGAAACACATTATAGAAAGGTTTTATTAATAAGATGCTACTGGTAGCATCAGTGAACTTGTGATGGTCTGAGAGAAAATGTTTAAATAGTCATACTGTTGGAAGAAATGTACAAAACTGCAAATCACACATGCCCCTGCTCAATGTCAAACAGTATCTGAGGCAGGAGGCTGTTCAGCTGCCAGACAAAGCCTTTCCCTGGGGCAGTATTTCCCTGGGATTTTTCTCCAGCCCAGGCCTGTGGGAAAGCATCCTTACCAGGATTTTGCAGATGCTCTGCATGGTGTGGTCACAACCTTCTGGAGGGATGGGATTCACTATATGGCACTTTCAAAGGGGGCCCAAGATATCTCAGAAACACCAAAAATGTCATGAGAGTGACAATTCAGCTGATGTGCCTGAAATTTTCAATTATATATCCAGCAATATATCCAGAGTAGAGGCAGCTGGATTTCCAGGTGTGAGGCACTCAGAAAAACTACTTAATCCTCAAATTCTAACCAGGCAAACTTCCAAGAACAGACAATTTTTTACCTGGGGAAATCCAGCTGTAAGGTTAGGAGAACAGATTACAGAAAAGCCTTTCAGTTATTTAGAGACTCCTGCTTGGGCATCATTTTTGTTATGAAGTTTTACAAGCCTGTGACATCTCTATTCTGAAAGTGAATTAAAATTATCCTAAGAATAGTTTCAAGTGGATTTCAACAATTCACAAAATGTTAGCTTAAGACAATGTATTCAGAGGGAGAACAGCAGGAGTGCCTCTTGGATTTATTAGAAATCTGTAGAGCTGTGGAAAATAAAAATCCTCAGAGATATTAACACCAGAACTGAGGCAGTAGCAATGATGAAGGGGACCCACCTTAAGCAGTAGATGACAAAAAAAAAAAGAAAAATGATTGAGTTCTCTGATACAGCCATGGATAAATCTATGGAGAATGTAAAGATATTCTGGTGGTCTTAAAAGCAGTTGTTAATAAGTTCATTTCTCTGCCCTGTTTTGTGCTGTTGATGAAGAAGAAATTACTTTGGGTTATGTCTACGGCCAAAAGACCTGGTGGCTGAAGAGCTCTGTGATTCCTTGCCTTTGCCATTCAGAAATAGAGAAGTCAATCCACACATGTAGAACTCAAAAACCAGAAGGGAAATCTATATCCCTCAACTTCTGGAAATTAACCTCCTTCAAATGTGTGTCACAGGAACCATCCCACCCAAAAGTCATTATGAGACACAAAGAGATAGAGGAAGAAAGAAATCTCAGCTAATGTTAGTTGCATAAAGGTTTAGATTCCTTAGCAGCAATAGAGATAGAGGTCTGAAGTAGATGGAATAACTTAGAATCAGTAAGGTAAATCTCATATTAACAGAAAAAATTCTGGAGTAGGTCAAGTCTGAGCGAGACACAAACACTTCATTGATTTTAATAGCTTTAGTCCTAATTTGTACCATTGCTTTCTAAAAGGAAGGCAAATATGAACAGAAAAGAAAAATAAATACTTAAAGGTTATCTGAGCAGACAATTTCAAGACTGTATTTCAACATTTTCTTATATGAAGTAATAATATTAGGAATGGTTCTATGAAGGTGGCATTTTCAGAGGGGAAAGCGGCAGAAATACCCAACTCATGAACAATTCTGATTGAAAGTAAAGCATAGAGGAATTCAAGTATGAAAATTTTAACTTAATCAGGAATTATTATTTTAGTTTCTATTCACTCTCCTTGCAGAATGCCTTTCCAGAAATAATGCCTTTTGAAGGACTTAAGGTAAAGGAAGCCAAAAAAACGGTAATAATTCCTGATTAAGTTAAAATTTTCATACTTGAATTCCTCTATGCTTTACTTTTAATCGGAATTGACCAAAGTTATGACTACCAGAATACTGAGTTTTAGCAATGTAGGCCAGTCTGATGGGTTTTTCAGTGCTTCTTTACCACCTGTTTGAATAATTCTTCAGCAAATCAGTCAAAGGAGGTTTAAGAAGGAGACTGACCTCCAGCAAATCAATCAGATCTTAAATGAAAGCCCTTTTGTAGTGTTCTTTAAAAAATAATTTTAAAACTGACTGAGTAAAATACAGTTTACCTTTAAATTAAATTACCACAAATTGTGTTGTATAACAAAGGATATATCAATGCCCATATTTATAGATTTTCTATAGTAGCCAAAGTCACAATGATCCATGTGCCTTCAGGCAGGTTAGTTATTTCTTATTTTAGAAGAATAAAAAGAATATTTTAAATTTAATTATCCTTTTAAACTGCCATAAAACAGAGATTTAGCCTTCCAATAAATCATCTTTAAATTTGTCTCTGAAGAGAGTGATAATGCTGTTATAAAATGGCTAATTATTTAGGAACATGGTACCTATTATGGGTTAGTGTGGACAGTAATCAGCTCACCAATGTGTAGAGCTTTTGGAGTTTGACACATCCAAGGGACACGTGTCCATGCATTAAATCCTGACCTCCCTTACTGCCACTGTCATAACTGCTGGTTCAGTCTGTGCCTAGTTCCAGAGCCTGAATCCCCAGAATCTAATTGCTAAAAAACCTTCAGGATGAACCACTAACAACTACCGTGGATAAAAAAGTTAATATAGGATCTGCTAAGGGCATTTGCTCCAAATCTAAACTAAACTTATATAATATCCCTGAGGTTCAAAGCCTTTGGCTTTCAATTATTCTGGTATATTTCAGCTTTTTGAGCTTTGGAGATGAAAGTGTCAAAATATCACAAGTCAGCTTCCTCATATGAGATTTTCTATGAAATTTTGCAGACATTAGAGGTTCACAAAATTTAGGCAAGTTTCAAGTAAGAGTGTATAGCTTGCTTTTGCTCACCCTATAGTATTTGTTAGATGTGAGAAACACATACAACCACACACACATATGTAGGGGCTTTGTAGGTATTTAGTGCCATCAGAAATGTTCCCTGTCTCAGATCAAGGAAAATTTGAGTTCTATATTACCTGGGAGGAAAAAAATCAACAGCAACAGTTGAAGTGGAGTTGATCTATATCTGAAGAAAACAGTTAAATATAAAGTGCTTTAAAATATGATGGGATTTAATCCTTAGGTTTCTTCAAGATTCAGATTGAGAATGTAAATGGCATTGTAGATTTTGTCTAACCAGAATGAAAGTGCAATGGATTTTGAATATTAAGAAGCATTTTCTAAGGCAAAACACACAGAAAATATGCAAAAAGGTTGCCTCAGTGATAAGACAAAGAAATAATTGAATAAATAATACATACCTGAATAGAGTGCCATGAAAAACAACTTATATTGAAACAGCTTTTATAATGGCCAAGAGTTCACTTAGAAGTAATGAATAATTGCTTGGCTTCAGCACAGTCAATGACAAAACCTGTATCTATTTCAGCAGAGCCAGAATTTAAATTTATATGTAGTGCGTATAATTAGGGCCTGTACTCCTCCTGCCTTTCTTACCTGATAATTGCCTTATTCATTTGTAGCCCATTGGTATCCTGTTGGCTTCATTTTCCCTTCATCAAGGCAAAAACAAATTCCTGACTTTTAACCCAACCATCACCAATAATTCTGATATATTGTATGAGCACTGAATTGATTCTGAGAGGGTTGTTTTGAAACATTATCCTGAAATGCAGAAGGGATGCATTTGATGACCAGAGAGCTCCCTATAAAATGCTACTAGTAAACAACAAAGATAGTAAATAGTACATTTTCTAGATTTCTGTGCTATCCTATATTTCCAGCAGAATTAGTAGAATAAGACTGCAGATTTTTTTTCCCATGAAAGGTTGTTCAAGCTTTCAGATTCTATGGATGCATGTAGATATACTCTTAACAGTGGGTGTAATTTCTAGTTTTCTGTTTCAGACTAGTCCCAGCCTTTCCATGCAAATGTCCTTGTACCTTGGTTCTCCAACTGTAACATGGAAATAACTTTTCCTTACCTAATAAAGCTACCACTAATGTAAATTAGTGTATCTGAGATGCATGATGTTCTGATGATTACAATTGTCCAGGAAAGCAGAGAGAAAATGTTTTTATAATTCTTTCAATCTAAAATGCAGACAAAAATACTAAAGGAGAACAAAGACACTAAAGTTTAGACCCAAGCTCTCTGGTCTGTTTGTCACCTTTGGCTATGATCTTTCAGTTGATGAATGTAGGGAGGAAATACCTATATGTTGCAAGAGATCAGCTCTCCTGATTATCACTCAAAGCAGTACTCATGTCTGAAGTGCTGTTTTCAGTGTCAGTACAGGAAGGGATTTGTGGGATTATGTATTTCTTTTCAGAGAAATTTCTTTCTCTGAAACTAACTTCTCAAAATCCAAGTATTATGCATGAGAATTTTCTCCATATGAGTTTGCTAATACACTCCTAAACACTTCAAAACCGTTGGAGACTAAGAGAGATGGAGAGTGACTTTACAAGGGCATGTATAGGTAGGATAAATGGGAAAAGCTTTAAACTGAAAGAGGGTAGGTTTGGATCAGATATTAGGAAGAAATGCATTACTGTGACAGTGGTGAGACACTGGAACAGCACAGAGAAATCGTGGATGTCTCATCCCTGGAATTGTACAAGCCAAGGCTGCATGGGGCTGGAACTAGATAATCTATAAATTCCCTTCCAGCCCAAACCATTCTATGATACTATGACTCCATAAGAGAAAAAGAGCAAAACAGAGCTCTTTGCCTCAGATATTCCCAGCTTTTTATAACCTGAGATTCTTGATCTTCATGATTTTGGAATATGCAATATTTTTTTCAGACATCTTTAGTTCTTCTAAACATAAAATATGACTTCCTCAAAGCGATCCCTTAGAATGGTTCTAACAAATGTTAAAATTTTATTTTAGGATTTCTACCACTGATAGAGGCCACAAATTATTCATAAAAGTGTAATTCAAAAAAATAAAATTAATTTTAATATAAACTAAAACACCAGCTGAAAGAAAACCACACTATAGAATATATTCCACCAGTTACTGCCAGCACCTCTTAAGAGATCTGAATCATATATCTGTATGTTCTGGCCAAATGAAATGCACTGCAGATCAGAATATTTCCATTTCCAGTTACCTAGCTGGGAAATACAGTCTCATGCACATGTCTAGTCTCAGAGGAAATACATTGCATATACAGCACTATTATATGCCTTAAAGGAAGAAATAGTGGATTAGTCATCCCCAAATCCACTATCACTCCAAAGGACTTCTCTGACATTATATCTAGCCTCGGACAAGCTGTGTACAGTTGAGACTGTTGTCTTTTCAAGTACATTTTTAATGTGAATTTTTTTTAATAAAGTGTATGAAAAATGTATTCCTTAGTAAAAGAAGCATTAGAAATAGTTATCACAGGGAAGGAGACAGACCTCATTGAAATAAATCTCTCTTTACTAATCAATTTAGAGCAGAGTATGAGTCCCAGTAGACTCAACATGTTTACATAACTATGGAAATGAAAGAATCCCTGTTTTTTCTCCCTAAAATTTAGTTGGAAGACAGACTGTCTCTTCTGGAAGGATAAAACAGAAGTCATTGCAGAGAGTAAAAAATACATGGTCTGGATTTCTGGAAGATTTGATTGAAGGACATTAATAAGAAAGCTGGAATACTCCACTACAGGATACAAGTGACAAGCATAAAGCCTGAAACTTGAATAAAATCTTGACAAGAGAGGAAACAATCCTGAACTGAGAAGGAAAGGAAGACCTTTCTGATCTAATTCTAGGGAAATAAGCTAAACAGATATTTTCTTTTATTTCTTCACCCATTATTTCTATGAACTCCTGTGACTGAGCTATCTGCTTCTGACATTATAAATAAATGATTGCCTATTTGTTCAACTTGTTTTGAATTAAGAATAATTTTTGAAAAAGAAAACCTGAATCAAACCAATGCACTTCTCAAGAAGTTTCAAAGGTAAATAGTGAATTTTGTGGACATGGTAACAAAGTAGGGGAACAAAGCCCCCATTTGAGCCCCAAAATCAGAGTAGAGAGTAGGTAACAGAAGGGTCAGGAGGTTCCCAGCTGTCTTCAGGTGGTGCTGGTGGAAGGCTGGAGGATATCTAGCAATCAATAACATAGTGAGATACATACTTGAATGATAAATCTCAAGAGCAATAAACTTTAAATAATGTCTGAGAGTGAGACAGAAATAAGGACAAATATATTTTTCAACCATATAGTGGTACTGGCAGTTTTGTGTGTGTTAATTACAGACCTCAGATTCTAGCAAAAGACGTGGATTTTCCATTGTAATACATGGCTCTAAAAATGAAAAATTTTAAGATCAGGAAAAGGGAAAAAAGTAAAAAGATTTCAAAGATAATGATTTCATGGAGAAACCGAAGTTGCTGCAGTCCTACTTCATTGTTTCTTAGCTCACTGATTTCATTCAGATGGTAGAGAACTGCAGACAGCCCCTTTTGCATTACTGACAACTCCAAAGATTCAAGAATCATAAAATAAGCATAAAAAATATGAGATTGACTGTAAAGCCCTGAGATTTTAAAAAATATTTGGGTATCTATCTGTCTTTTTACTTTGGAAGCATTAGGCTTCACTGGAGCCATACAAACTCTTCAGCATGACCAGAATGAAATGAAATCTGAGCATTTCAAACAAACACAGGAGCTGGCTTTACCCAGAATCCACTAAGCATCACAAGGCACATCATAAAAATTACAGACATCAGCAAACAGGATTTTTAAAGCAGTCGTGTTTTCACAGAAACTCCAAGCCATGATGAATTCCTTTCCTCCCTTGATAGTCTGTTACAGTGGCTAATTACACTTGTAAAAGTTGTGGTTTCTTTTCATTTTTCATCTTGATACTTTTTTAACTCAGCTTCCAGCCAAGGAGGGTCTTGCCATGGCTTCATCATTTTAATTCCCTAGTATTGAGAACCACTTCTATTTTGATGAAAAACACCAAACTTTACAAATATCCTTGGTGGTTTTATGAGCTTCACACTTTTTTTGTTTGCCAGGGTAGCTGTCTTGCAATGGACTGAAAGATAGAAGGTATTGTGTGCAGACACAAAGGCAGCCTTGCCAGTTTTTTTTCTTGAATCTGAGTCAGCAGTGCCCAGGCAGCCAGGAAGGCCACCCTTGTCCTGGGTACATTGGGCACAGCAGCACCAGTGGGATTGTTCTGCTCTACTCTGCACTGGGGCAGCCTCACCTTGAATAATGTGTGGAGTTCTGGGCACCAAAATATAGAAAAGATATTAAACTATAAAAGAGTGTCCAAAGGAAGGCAATAAAGATGGTGAAGGATATTGAGGGGAAGCCGTATCGGGAGCAGCTGAGATCACTTGGTCTGTTCAGCCTGGAGGAGACTGAGGGGAGACCTCATTGCAGTCTGCAACTTCCTCATAAGGGAAAGAGAAGAAGCAGACACTGATCTCTTCTCTGTGGTGACCAGTGACAGGTCCTCAGGGAATGGTCTGAAGTTTTTTTGGGTGGGTTTTTGTTGGCTATTAGAAAAAGGTTTGATATTATTCACTTAGAGAGTGGTTGGGCACTGGAACAGCTCCCCAGGGCAGTGGTCACAGCACCAGCCTGACAGAGTTCAAGAAGTGTCTGGACAATGCTCTTGGGCACATGGTGTGACTCTTAGGAATGGCGCTGTGCAGGGTCAGGAGTTAGACTTGATGATCCTGAGGGGTCCCTTCGAACTCAGTGTATTCCATGATTCCTTGTCTTTCTCCTGGTGAATCACCCAGCTGCAGAGCAGGAGTCTGACCACAAGTGATCAAATTGAGTTATCCACACGCATAAGCAACATTTGCACCTCTGAACCACAAGTGGTCTAACTAGTGAATACAGCAGGATGTTATTCAGTACAATTTGCAATATATTCCAAACTTCTAACTCTCTTTTGCTTTCTTCTTCCATGGTTTACAACACTGTGTAATAAAAAGCAGCTGCAGTCATTTCAGTTTCATATGAGTGAATATTTAACCTAACTCTTCTGGAAAGCAAACCACAAACCACTCAGAAAAGAAAAATATTGCTATCCTAGTTTGCATGGCATTCAGATATTACCATAAAATGTTATGAAAGTTAACAATTCATTAAAAAAAGTCACAGTAATGCAATTTTTTTTTTTAATATAACTTATTATTAATGTCTTCCATATCCAAAGGAGGAAGACAGCAAGAGCTTCTCTGTAGGTCACCTAAATGATTGTATAAAACAGTTATTCGCATTTTTCACTCCATTCCCACACTTAAAAAGAATGGTAGTTCAGAGGACTATCTTGCCTGAATGTATTTAGGAAGGAGGTATCCATTTTTCTTGTTATTAGCCCAGATATTTTCCTAGTGATTTAGAAGATATCACAGTGTGTTTTGTGTTCAATTATTTTTTCTCTTGCTATTCCTTTATCAGGACTTCAAATATGCCAGTGAAAGACACAGCTTCTTGTCAAGAAGTCTAAAGGAGCAGTAGGAACAGAAACATAGTAAGTTTCTTACCAACACCTTATGTTTCATCCTTGAATAAAGTCTGAACACCAAATATTCCAAATATTTGTTTAATAGAAGGATAACAGTTCTACAGCTATGCATCTTCAAAAGGCATATGGAGTTCCTGAAATATTTGCAGCATATAAAGTAAGCAGTGGTAAAAAAGTAATGTAGGGGTCATTTGAGTTTCAGTTTGGGCTTTTTGACAGGATTTTTGTTTCTTTGTTGTGGATTTTTTTCCTAATTAATTTTTTCATATAATAATAAAAACTCAAAGAATTTCTGGAGCTTATATGTTGGGAGTATAGTGTGCAAACTAAAAGAGGAAAAAATCTTTCAGTGCTTGTGATATATTTTAGGACAAAGGGAAAATCAAAGATCGAAGAAAAAAATATGTGTTTACAATATTTTTGCCTCTTTTTTTCAAAAGAAAAAAATATTTAGAAGAAAAAAAAATTAAGCAAACATTAAATAGTACCTAGTAAAAAAATGGAAAAGAAGCCAAACATGCTAAAATGATGCAAAAAATCTGAAAGTGTAATTTAGCAAATAATTTATCTATGAAATAATTTTATCTATGAAATATTTTCTAGGATATAAATGTAACTATTGCTTTGGTCTCTTTCATCTGGAACATTTGTTATTTGGAATACCAAGATTAAAGGACAAAATTTCTAATCCAATTTGTAGAGATAAGTTCATTGCTTCTGGTTCTACTTTAATTAGGTGATAGATGTATAGACGTTACGACCCTGACACATTTTTCCTGAAAGCCACAAAAACCAAAGCCATAAAAAGTAAGAGTCGAATCCTTTGATCCATTAAAATCAAACACACTGATATTTGTCATCTTGTATGGTTATGTACAAATACTTATATCTTGTGAAACCAGATAATCTTTATCTTGGCTACTATATTCAGATTTTTTTCTCTGTTAAACTGCATGCCTGAGAGATATCTCATATGGAAGTTCAGCTCCTGAGAAGGAGTTATATGTTCGTCAGTAGGCCTCAATGGCACCAGGTGTAACATAGCTAAATGAACAAATCTCCAAGTAGCATTTAGAAAGTAAAAGAATAAGAACCAGAAGTAAGAATAGACAGGTCATCCAAACATGTCACCAGTTTCAGCTTTTTTTCCACAGGTCACCATATTCCTCTGTAATTATGAAAGCACTGTTATTGCATGTTTAAATTCAATGGCAATGACGCTGTGTATTTACTATTCTGGCAGTTCATAACACCATAATTACATTTACAAATATCTGACAATACAAGTAGGAATTCCAAAATTTGTTTTTCTTCAATGCAGTGACCCATTAAAACCTTTCAAAAAAATTAATGCCAACTATGTTCTTTAAGAAAATGTATAATAATTAATTGATAGACAGAAAATGCATTATTATTATTATTCACTTCCTTCAACTATTATTTTGGGCAATTACCTTTGTTCCAGATATGCCTTTTTAAAAGAGACATATATGTGAAATTAAATTCAGAAGAAAACATACCTTGCTTTGATTTTAAAGGAGGAAAGCACATGTTTGTATTCTCTGGAGATTGTGATGTATATTAACTGAAAATTGTTTAGGAATCAAATTTTGGGAAACTATTATTCAACGTGTTTGCCTCAAAAATGTAACTGCTGAACACAGAGAGGGTTACATAACATGATATGTATAGATATCTCTCTTTTATTGCTCTATTGCTTTATCTTTTCTAGATTGTGATCAAACACTCTATTAGACTTACACTTCTGGGATTTGTACTACCTTCTTGTAATCTTAATAGCTGTCAGGAATTTCTGAGCTGTTTTATCATTTCCAGTATCCAGTAAAGTTTTTGGTGAATGCGGTGTTGAAGGGGTTATTTTCTCCTAATATTATCAGTATCAAAGAGAGACACATTGTCCATGCAAAATTTAGGGTTTCAGAAGATTGTTTTATTTTAATTTGTCATTGAAAGGCTATGTGTGTCTTCATAAGGATAATCTGATTGGAATACAACAAAAATTGCAAAGACATGTTTCTATTTGATCCTCCAGAAGCACTGAGAAATATATCTAGTTGAGGCCTATGATCTGTCTCTCTAACCCTATGCTTAAGCAGGTTATTTTAGACAAGGGCCACAATCCCTAGGCACTCAGTTATATTTCTGCCTATATAAATATTTACAATGGCTGCATGCTCAGGGAGGGAAGATAAGTCTGTATCATGCACTGCAGCATGATGTGGAGCTACACAAACCAGCTTTGGAAATGCGGGCAGGTCTACACAAGAATGGCTTACTGTGAATTCTTCTCTGCCAGCTGAATGCATGGACCAGTTCAAGGAGAAGCCAGATGAGGTTGTATTGTAATATGAGAGGCTAGAAAGAGACCATAACAGAATCACCATAAACGTTCTTCACCAGTTCAGTAATGTAGTGTCATGAAAAGATACTAAGTTTTGTCCCAGAGGCAGGATGGCTGCCTTTGGTATAGCAGTATTCCTCTGGGAATAGCAATGTTCTAGAAAATTAGTCCTACTTTTCTAGAGCATTTTAGCTTCATTATAATCAGATTGATTAATATTGCACCCTTTTAACAATGTCTATTTTAACTAACAATGTCTATTTTTACTGCTGCCTAACAGCAGCCTGTTCCATAGCTTCCTGAATTAGAGATCCAGAGTCTAATTCAGAGCAACCCTTTTACTCAAATCAACTCCAAACAAGCTCAAACATTACTTAGTGCTCCCATCTCTTCTCTGCCTCTTTTTAAGGACTCTTTCTTTGGTGCCTTGATAACTTTCTTTCTCTCTGTTTCATATTTGGGATTGGTAGTATCTCTGATGGCATCTGATGTCCCAACTGAATTTATTTCTTTTGTTTTCAATATGATCAATACTAACAGTGCCTAGTTCAGTACAAGCAGTACCATGTCATTTGTAGAGAAGGAACCTCCAGAATGCAAATGGAAAAAGTGTATTTTTTAGCATAGGTAACTGTTCTCTTTCTGGCCACTGCAATATTGATTGCCATAAAGTATGGAGAAGGACCCACATGTTGCACAATCAGACTTTTTCAGTTCAGAAGTCACCCTCTTGAGCTTGAAATTTGCCTGGAAATTGAGGTTTGTAATAAATCATGTAAATTCATGCCCTCCCTTCACTAATTATGATTTAGGACTGACTTCAGACATAGGCAAACTCTGGAATGGAACAAGTCAGCAGAATCATTCCCCCCAGGCACAGGGGTGGGTAAGGTCCCACCCATGGCCAGTGAGCGCTGTGCCCAAACCCTTCTGCTGTTTTCTGGGACACAGCAGAGCCCCGTGGGCTCAGCCTCAGCACTGCAACAACACTCAGTCCCCAGGGAGATACAGCCATAGTCTGGATCCTCCACCCCTGCATTGGCAGTCCTACAGGAGAGGCAGGTCTGGAGAGAAGCTCCTGGAAGAGGCTATCTTCCCCCTGATTGTGGCTGATTGTGTCATCAGAGACCGGCACAGACACAGGAGGACACAAACTGGAATGAGAGACAAGAATCTCTGCACCTAAATAAATATTCCCTACTAGGGCGGAGCCATACATTTAATTCTTGCACATAGAGTGACTTAAGGAGAATATTGTCTTGTCCCACTAGGCAACCACAGGCTCAACACAGAAACAGTTGAGAAGGAAAGGTCTCTGCCATAACCATGACTGCTATTTAACAATCCCCAAGACAGTATTATTTTAACTCATCTTAGGAGCAAGAAAATTGAATTTCTTCATTATTTCATTATGCTGAGATATCTTAGCCTGATCTTGGCTGATCCCAACTGGATTAACTGATCACAACTAGATTTATCCCACTTAACTTGAAGCACTTTGCTGTAGCATAAAATTTTTGAGGATAGCCTGACCCCATTATAATCAATGGGATGAGAAAAAATGGGCTAAAATTGACTTCTGGAAATAATGTTATCTGTGTTCATTACAAAGTGCATTTGACCCTGAATTAGGCACCTTCATTTTGTGTCTGAAGCTAATGGGGAATGAATCACTCCTCTCTAACTTAAGATATCAAGTCCAATCAAGATTATAGTCTTACAGTCTTAACATTTATCCAAGGTATTTGCTGCATCAGTTGTGTGTTGAACAAAGTCTAGGGTTTTAGTGTATGGGTTCATCTGCTGCAGCAAACAGAGTTTCATAAAGATCATGTGATTAATTGCCAGTACCACAGGCAGATTTAAAGACTGGGTTTTAATTCATGTATGCCTCCACCTTCTGAGTCCCTACCATCACACACACTTTTAGAAACTCACAGTAATTCCAAAGGAAAAGTACTTCCTGAAACCATATTTCAGCCCTTCAATTCCCATTCCCTGAGGAATTTTCTGTTTTAATATTTTTTACAGTATTTCTCTTCAGAGCTTTTGCTGCAAACCCAGCAGAATGGATATCTTCACAATTCTTTTTTTTTTTTTTTTTTTTTTTTTTGCATCAGTGGAACTCTAAGCACAGAATGCTTTGCAGACCGGTTGGGAAAATCATCACTTCTGTTTGCTATACTGCTTTAGTGTGGGACATCTAACTCCTTTTCATCCAGGAGTGGTAATAACCAGAGCAAACAGATGATACAGAAAAATCATTGTGATGGAATAAAACACGAGAAAGAAAAAATTACACCAATTGGTTAGAATTCAAGGATTTGTTTATATATTGTTATTCTACTCATTTTTTAACACTGCAAGGCAAGTACACTTGTTATCCAAAAAGCGGTATTGAATAAAATTAAATATTTCCATTCCCTTCCAAGCTCTTACTTCCCCGACATATCAATAAGGGACTTGAAATGCAAGAGTCATAATTCTAAAAACAAAGACAAATAATGTATTTTAAATACTAGTTCTGATTTGTGCATCCTTTTAACAGGAATACAGTCTTCTAAGGAAAGCAAAATGTTACCTAAAGATTTCGTATTAAAATCTTGTATATTAAGATTATAAAATGTTTTTATATATTTCTATATTAAATCGGGAAAGCATTTTACTTACTTTACTGGCTATCACCAATAGCAATTTATACATATATATATATATATATATATATTTTTTTTTTTTTTTTTTTTTTTAGGAAATGATTGCTCAAAACATAGGAAGAATGTGCTGTACTAAGCAAACACAATGTCTTTGGCAGAATTTCATTAAAATATGAGGGGGAAAGGTAGTGAGTTTATCTTGATTTTCCCCACCTCTTGCAGAAGACTCTTTCTAAAAGGCTTGCTTTATCCTAAGATAAATTGTTCAAAGTTAAAAATAAAAGGTTAATTCACAAAGTGAATGAAGCTCTATAGTCTGAATAATCCAGAAGGTCAAGATAACTGATAAGAATGGTTCTTCATTGATCTTTTTAAATAGATCATCAGTTTAGTGATCACCAGTGATCAAATCTAGATTAGTTCTTTATCTTAGAGACAAATTTACAACATTGTGCTGATTCCGGCTAAAAGCCTCCAACACCTCAACAAGGAAAAGCAACTTTGAATAAACACTTTGATGTATTCCCATTTTTCTTGGACCTTTCAATCCAAGTATAATGTTATTCAGCTCATGTAGAATTTCTAGATCTTTTCCAGTGGTGGACATATCTTCTAATAATGCAAACTATAGGGAAAAAAAATTTCACTCTTTCTGAAAATCAGGTAAATCACCCAGGTATTGCAGTTAGAAAATGAAAGGTACAAAGTATCACTTTCCATGACACACAAATAAAAGAATATTATGCCACTTTAACTTGCAGACAATCAAGAAATATAATATCTTCATCTGTAGCCCAGACATAAAATTTACAAAGATGAAATTCTGGGGCAAGGAGAAATGATTTCTGAAAATGTCATGCTATTAGAAATAGTACACAGTTTAAGGTAATATATGATAAACAAGAAGCAGGCTTTGTGTCTTTATGGTGTTCCATAATTGAAAGATCATGTAATAGCATGGCAGTGAGACTTTTAGCATACTGGAGCAAGAACTTTAACAATTTCAGGTACTGATCATTAGAGCGTAAGGTACCTCTTGCTGTCTTATGAACCAGGAGAGCAATAACACTGTTCATGCTATCTTACCCCAAGATATAGTCAGAGAGGATCTTTTCAGACAAAAGGTGAAAACTCAAGAACAAAGGCAGGCATGTTTTTCTTCACAGTGTTTGTCAGAACAAATTTACATCTGGAAATAGATGGAAGGCATCCTGTCTGGAGCTATTCAGAGTAATCTGCCAAATTCACATTGGCATATTTCCTGAAACCACACTTAAATTTTGTCACAGATGAATTTTGTCTAATAGGAAGCATAATATTTCTAGTGATGATACCTCAAGGCAACAGTAGTAGGAGTACTAATCACCTCTATCTGAAGGTGTTGCTAAAAGAAATCACATTTAACAGAAGCTTCAAATTCCACACTCCCAGTTCAATGCTGCTGAGTAGTCATACATTAAAAAAACATACCTATAAGCACTCTAAGATTTGAGAAAAAAGATTATGCAGTGAACTGTACCTATGTGGCACATTATTAACCCAGACTAAGAGGAGGGCAGGCACATGACTCTCTAAAACCCAGCAGTATTTTCTAACTTGTCAAATATGGTCAAACTTAATATTTTTCTTTACAACATAGCGAGCATCACTCAAGCTGTGATGATGCTTCCTATGTATTTTGACTGCACATCTTTAATGATTTACTGGTAGAATATATTCAGCTTAGCTGATTTAAATGCAGGAAGAACAAATTGAATGGTTATTTGTGGGATAATATCTTTAACTTTTACTTGTGGACATGTTTTCATGTCACAGTCACACAAAGAAATGCCTAAATATTTAAAACAGTCTAAACAACTTCATGTAAGTTCTAAAAACCTAAGTCCCATTCTTTAAATAATTCAGGCTCTAGAAACCTAAGTTTCCTCTTAACACTGCTGACTTTGACTTTTCAGTAACTAGATGGCTTTTGAAAAATACACTAAGGTGGTCTTTTGAAAATAGAAAGAGCTTCTTCCAAGATCAACTTCAGGCAGAAGTTCAGGTCCATCATTTGGAAACTGAGCACTTTGAATGAGTACCAATTAGGAATATGAAGAGCTGAAACCCAAAATCACCCTATTTTAAAATCAAAACCATTACACCAAAGATATATCCCACAGATTTTACATTACATGCCCTACTCTGCCTTCTCTAGCTAATCATAACTAGTATTTCAGAGGCATATGCTCAAAAACTACTTTATTTTTAAAGGGGTGTATTACATAGATACATAAAGGGAGCGAGGAAGTATTTTACTTGCTGATCCTCTTCCACCAAGGTGGCATCTTCTTTGCTCCAATCTTTCTGCTTGGTCTCTGGGACTAGTGATTCCTGAGGCGTTGTCTTGCCAGAAAAGACTGAGGCAAAAAGGCATTCATCACCTCAGCCTTTTCCAAATCCTTTGTAACCAGGTCACCCATATCATAGTATACTGGGCTCACATTGTCCACAGTCTTCCTTTTGTGTACTTACAGAAGGCTTTCTTATAGTTTTTAACACTTCTAGACAGATTCAGTTCCATTTGGGCTTTGACTTTCTTAAACCCTTCTCTGCATGCTAAGATAATATCTGTGTATTCCTCCCAGATTACCCATTCTTGCTTCCACTCTTTGCATGCTTCATTTTTGTGTTTGAGTTTGGCCAGGAACTCCTTGTTCATCTGCAAAAGTCTCCTAGGTGCCAGGCTCCTGCATCCCAGCAGCAGGGTGGTGAGAGCTGGAACCTCTGCAGAGACCAAGCAATCACCACAAATGACCTTGAATGCAATAGAAGAACCTTAAATATTAACCAGTTTTCTTTTCTTATGTCCTTATTTCCTTTAGGACCTTATCCCATGTGACTCTTTCAAGCAAATTTTTGAAGACAAAATCTGTCCTTCGGAAGTCCAGGGCTATGAGCTTCATTTTTACCTTCTCCTTTCCCTTCAAGATCCTGAACTCTACCAGTTTTTGGCTACTGCAGGCAAAGTCACCTTTGACATACAACCCCAAGTTTCTCCCTGTTGGTGAGTATGATGTTCAGTAAATCATCAGTTCACCTCATTGGCGTCTCTGTCATTTGGGTCAGGAATATATATTATTTACTGGACTTGCCTTACTTTGCTTCTTCACGTCATTAATATATTTTCCCAGTATATGTGACTACTGGAGAGGAGGAATGTTTCTGGATGAGTGGTGTTCATCATACTATTTTACAAGTTGGAGAAGAAACATATTTAGCTTTTGTGGCTCACAAGAAAGCTCTAGAACAGTATGTGATGAAGGAAAAGTCCAAATGCTACCAATGCAACTTAAGAGCAAGTAAACAACAAAGTCCTAAGAGTGTCACTCTGAATTTTAAGCAAAGAGGAAAACCTAAGTAGAATATTTGCTTCCTTCAAAGATCCAGCTTTGAAATGTTTACTGTACAGGCTGACAGTTATAAGACATAATTTGTTTTCCCATCTTTCTATTTTTCTGAAATGTGTAGGCATTAATTGAACTAGAAAGAGTCTCTAAAGCCTCATGTTGCTATATAATGTTTTACAATCAAGGTTTCAGATTTTAACTTTTCTTCAAAACACTGTTGATCATAAAAGAGACATCTTTCTGCTTTTAGCACTTAGTTTTCATTTCCTTCCAGCTAATGCCAGCAATAACTAGTGCTTCAGCAGCTTATTATTCATTAAATGCTCATTTAAAACACATTTTCTTCTGTATACTTTGGAGTCTAAATAGTGTTTTGATACATAGAGCCTTTTATAGTATAAGCTTTTTCTTTTTCAAATACAATCTAGTTTGATTTTTTTTTAAACAAGGGTTTTTTTTTTATACACTTTATTTTATTTGTAAAATTTCCAGGCTTAGCTTTAGTTAAAAAACTTAATGGAAAATATAAAAATATTTTCCCCAATCCAACAAAAGTAGGGGAAAAATGATCCTATAAAGCAAAACTTATAAATAGGGTATTCCGGAGCACTTTTTACTAGAAACTCCAAATCTGCCAGAAATAAGCTCAAAATATTTCTGATTTGAAGTTGTAACCCAGATTCTATAAAGCCTTGGAGCTGTACCCAATGAAGCTGTACCCAATGGACCATCACACTATTTTTAAAAAATAAAGTATGAAAACACTTCGATAAAATATTTCTTTTCAACATGGCATGAAATTGGGTTCATCAACCATCCAGGTTTAGGCACACATTTTTACTGTGAGCGTTAAACAGGGTTTCTGCTCAAACCTCCTTTATACCAAGCAGGTTCTTCCAAAGAACAGTTCCAACAGTTCTTCCTCTCTCTAGGAAGACACTAGAGAGACTGCCTGCACAAGTAGTTCACAGACTGAGTATCTAAACTTGAGATCAGAATTACACCTTTTCTTCTTACAAGCAGAAAGCTAGAAATTCAGGAAAGGCCCTGGGTAACAAGTTGAGCATGACTATGCAAAGAATCCATTGCAGCAACAAAGAGCAAGAGCCTTCTGCGCTGCATTGTACATTGTCATATACACTCCCTGATGGGATTATGTGAAAAGACAGAGACAGACTCTTTCAGGAGATGAACAGTGACATGTCATGGGGCAGTAGGCACAAGTTGCAACACCAGAAATTCTGACAAGGTACTAGAGAAAATTCACCCTCTGAGAGAAATCAGGCACTCAACCAAATTGCACAGAGATGCTGTGGGATCTCCATCCTTGGAAATATTTAATTTTTGCCTGGAAAAAAAGCCTTGAGCAGCCTGGTCTGACTCCAAAATAAGTCCTATTTTCACCAGGTGGTTAGACTAATTTACTTTAAAACGTCCTTTCCAGCCTAAATTATTCAATGAGTCTGTCGAAATGACAAAGAACTTAAAGCAGACATTTATTGCATTGACATGTTTTCATATCAAGCTACTGGCAAAACAGAGGCTACAAACATTCATAGGAAAAAAGAAAACACACAAAAAATCTTTTTATGAAATATTTTTTATCACAAAAGAATATAATTTTGCTCAGTTTGGAGAGCAATAACATCTCTAAGAGTTTCCTCAGAGGCAAATAGTCAAAGCTGCCTAGAGACCTACTCCTGTTCCTCTCCATTTATAGTCCAGATACATTGCCAACCAAAACTCCTACATATTAGCCAAAAATGAAACAGACTGAAAAGGCCAGTAAAGGTCACCCAGTAACCCAGACTTGTGGCCAGAGGAATGTCTATGTGGGTGTGGCACATCATGATTAAAGTCTGATTTCCTCACTTTTACACTGATGTTGCTTTAACTTTCTTTAAAAGTGCCTTAGTCACTCACCCACATCAGAATGATAGGCATAACAGATGCAAATTTGTACCCAGTAACACATGTTGCTGGTGATTAAAAAACACAGAACAGAAACTAATGTTAATGAATTCTGCATACCATAAATAGTGAATTACCCTTGCCACTACAAACATCCACAAAGGCAAACCTTGACAGAAAAGAGCATCAAAGAGAAACAATTAGGATATCCTTTCTAAAGAGGCATTACAAAAGGTTGTTCACACAAATCTGTCAGTTACTCTTGAGTTCTAACAGCACTGCACAGTACCAGACTCTGTTTGAGATACGCACTCCTGTCCACAGTCTAAAATTTACAGCACTCGGGGAAGGACCACCAGCATTACACGGCTCATCCCTTCCACACACCTGTTTGCCAGTGCAGGTTCACAGCCTGAAGCACTCTGGCCACACATTGGATTCCCAAGATGTGAATGTGTCAATCAAATCTTCTAAAAAAACACGCAACTTGTCACCAGTGTACACCCTTCTAACACATGGAACAAATCAGCCTTCAGTATTTAAGTATTCATGGCCATTTTGTTCCTTGCAAACCACTATATAGAAAATCCTCTTAATTTGTGTAATATTGTTGACTTCACCAAGCTTGTATCATAAATGAATGGGCTTGAGTTCAGGATATTTATCTACAGTCCCAAGTTTAGGTGTTGCGTCTGCTTGCTCTGTCATTGTTGCTATCCATACAAACATTTTGGATGTTTGTATCAATGTTTGAAAAATCAAATATACAATCTTTTTATTCCATTTTAATTAGGTGGTCACAAACACTGAGGGACTGAAAGGAGATTCAAAGAAAGTGGGTGCATAGCATTCACTGAAGAGCATTTTGGTATGAGGTGTTTGCTTAAATTCTTCACCTTTTCATAAAAGTATAGTCAAAATAATAGAAAAGCTTGAACAGGATCTTAGTATCCCATCTAAAACTATATGCTCAGGGACAAAGGAGTGAGATTACATGTGCATATTCACCACAAGGACCCAGTCACAATATTAGTTATCTCACTTCAAGTTTGATGACACACTTCTCCAAAGTTCATGCATGCTGGACACTTGAACATCAGCTAAATTATGACCTGTGATCTGTACACACTCTAATTTTATGCAAATTGTCAAGACACAAACAAAACCCTGGGAAGAAATTTTAAATAGCGCATGAATTAGTGTTTAAAACACCCCAAAACATTCAAAATAACTTTAATTGCATTCAGAGGATTGTTATACTGTCATAAGACACAGCATCCTTACAGACATCTCAGACAAGTGTTGGCATAAGAGAGTTAGGAAATAACATACATATGTTCTCATAGTGTATTTACAAAAAATGTAGGGAGAACATATGGTAGACACTATCATGAATGTTACAGGGGAAAAAAAGTGCTGTATGCCCCATTTTCCCTTTCTGAAGAGAACTGCAAATAAAAGCAACATGAACAGAATAACACCGCAAGTGGCAAACCAGATATTGATGGATCAGAAAATGGCAAGACAACTACTGTTCACTCAACTGCCTTTGAAAAGCATTGTGCTACAGTTGTTAATGAAAGACAAAATGGTTCTTTTCTACTGGTTATACATGCAAAGATGGTAATGTTTGGGGTTTTTTAAATAGACATTTGACTGAGTTAGGGATAACTGTTCTTCATTCCATGGTACTTCAAGAACCAAATATTCAAGACCATCTTTGCCGCTCAGTAAACTGAATTACATCCTTAGTTTCAATCTGGAAGTTAAATGAAATAAAATCATGGATATTATTCTAGCTTTATGCAATGTTCAATGACACCAGAATTTGACTGCATAACTAAATATAAACTATCCTCTAAAAACTGTTCTGATTACTAGTATAGTGTAAATATATTAGCATTGCAACTTTTGCCATTAATTTCTTCAACAGTTTTCAACTTCTTCCAATTTCTTCAACATTATTACTTAGGAAAATATCAGCCAAGTACAAAGGCATTTGCTTCCAATTTTTCAAACAAAATTATTTTAAAGTATCATTTTGACAAAAAGCATCCCCTTTTCAGATTAGTTTTGCTATTGAAGGTCATGGAAGGGAAAAAAAAAAAAAGAATTTTGGCCAAAAAACCACAGTTTTGATTCTTTAACAAAGTAGCCTGGAACTTTGAAAAAAAATATGTGCTTACAAGAGAAAGGAGAACAGAACTGCAAGAGAAAATGGGATAGAAGTTATAGTCTCTTTAACCCAAATTAAACCCCTAACGAGTTATAATTGCATTGTATGAAAAATAAACTCATTTCAATTTGCTATGACTGTTCACAAGTATACATTTTACAAACTTTTTCATTTTAAGTGCTCCACAAACCAGATTTCCCATGAGTTTCAGTAAACATCTGCTTAGAACACATTTTCAGAAATTAAACTTGGGCTAAATAGCAAAAACTGAGGAATGGAGTACAAGAGTGTTCTAGCACAAAAACAGAGGGAGAAAAATATTTTTTAAGACTACTGCTATAAGCATAATATAAAGGATTATATGGCAGATGCCCTGACACAGTCTGTCCTATTAAGACTCCTTGAGTGGGAACCATTTGACCAGATGCAGAGGTCTGAAGCAAGACCCAAGGTTTGAGGGTGATGGGGTTGCCTACAGTCAGAAGAGACAACAGTCACTTTCAGGCACAATTCATCTCATACTAATTTCAGCACCTAAACTGTTCTTCATTACCTCAGCTGTTAGTGGGAAGTGCTGCTGAGGCTCCTCTGCCAGAGCTGTCAGAGATGTCAAAAGTTTGTAAAATTATTTTCAGGGTCTCAAATGCTCATTGAAGTTTCCAGGATGATTTCCTGGCCTGCAGTCCCTCTTCCTATGATCCACTCCACCTGACCTTGTGGAAAGACCAGTGTTGAAGTTAAAAAGAGCGGAGTTTCCATTTCTGATCATTTACAGGTGACTGATGGTAAAGGAAGTTGACTTTCCTGCTCAGTACAGGTCACTGAGGCCACTGCTGTCAACCCTGAGCTGCTCCAAAGCAAGAATTGTGCCCTTTTTATCAGGAATATGTGAAATGTCTGATTTATTGTACATCAGGGAAATATCTCTGTAGGTCAATGGATTTCTGTATGAAAAAACACTCTTATAAGAAGTTGGTTAAAAAATAGTATGTGACATTCAAAAAATCTGGGTGTGTATAAATTATATATATATAAGTCCAATCTACATTGACTTGGAAAAAAACCAGCATAAGAAACAAACACTATATAATCTAAGGGTAGCAATTTGTAAGATATTTTTGCTCTCCATAACCTCATTTCAAAACACTGACATCTCTTCAAATACTAAAAAAAAAATTAATAAATCTCAAGATTTAAATCAAGCCATGAGAAAATGTTAGATTTATAGTATAATCATAACTAACCACCACAAAAAGAAGCAAAAATACCTTTATGAAAACTGAATAAGACTTCCTCTTAGATAAGTACTTCATTGGTCCAAAAATTATTGGTTATACTTTAAACAGATAGTTATTACTAAAATAGCATGTCTTTATTAATATGTTCCTAATTTTGTCATTTGAGCAGTATCATTTTGGGGTTAGTGTTATTATTTTTTTTTTTAATTATTGTCACCTTAATATTTTTTTATACTCTTTGAATCACTTTCATTCTTCTAAGACATTAAGGCTCTACTCAGTAGAGCCTGATCATCTAAGATAACCAAAGCTTCTTATTTTCCTCAGAATTCTGTTTCCATTATCATAAGAAATGAAATTATTTGCCTTGTCAGTAACAGTGAAATAAGAGTATGACATGGCCTACTTATGAATTATATATTTTACTGCCATGAAATTAGGAAAACCCAAAGAAAAGGTAGCTGTAACTTTTGCCCAAATCAGACACTTTTCATTCATATGGTACCACTGACAGCAAACAATCGCATGGCAAACTAAGCTTGGACCTTAACAGAAGGTTTGCATCAGGAGATCTGAAGCTTTTCTAGTTGAAAGAGTGCCTGCACGGCATTTTTAAATTCACTGCAATGATTTAAAGAAATTTGAAAAATGCCTTGGTAAATACACACTGCTGCATTACAAATGATGTCTGCAGTCTTAAATTGAACATTCTGAAAATTCATTCAATGGAAAAGCTCAAAGTTTTTGTTTCCACATGTGCATCTACAACACATACCCTCATCACAAAAATATATAACAGTAAGCACACTTTATTCATGTTTGGATGAAAAATCCCAGATATTTATTCCTGAGCATCAGCTCAAGCTTCCAAAATCTGAGTTCAAATAGAGTTTTGTCTGCCCCTTGAGGAAGGAGCAAACCTCGCTTTACAGATTTAACTCAACAGCTGTAACATCTTTAAAGGATGGGAGCCCTGCATGAAACAGGCAGCCGTGTGCCTCCTCATCCCACAAACTGAGCATCGAGTGAAGAACTGCGTGTCACTGCAGACTGGTTAGAATAGGTACAGTGTGTCACCTTTGCTCATACCCCTCAGAAATCAGATTTCAGCTGGAGGAACTTGTGCTGACAAAGTATCATGAACCAGTCGGCAGCTCTGGGGGTCTTCTCTGCTCCTTTTCCATCTTGTCTATGACTATCCTTGAAAGTAAAAGGCTGTTGAAAAGCCATTATGCCCAAAAAGGGGGATGGTTATTACCTTTCACGTTCCTTCCTCAGGCTATACTGCTTAACATTTCCGCTGTGGCTGTTTGGGAAAGTAGCACCATTTCCATCTGTTATACTTTCTTGCCCTCTGCTGGAGAAACTATCAACTGGATGTGCAGAACTAAACTTTTAAAACTGATTTCTCAATCAATTGTGAAAATAACTGATTTCTTTCACACAGTCTTTCAGCAAAATACTCATAAGAAATATTTAATTTCTTATTAAAATCATCTCATTCCTAACAATTGATCTTACTTCAGAATCAGACCAAGGCACTGAAAGTGACATCTTGTCCCCAAAATATACTTACTTCAATATACAAGGGGAAAGTTGATAAAAGTGAAGAACAAACACATATGAGAATGTTCAGGAATGAGTAACTTGATTGCATTTTTCAAAAACACAGATGAAATGCAGGTGCTGGTGTTAAATGGGAATACAGAGCAATAGTATTTTCTGCTTTAATGTAATGCATTTATGATGTTTAAAGTGAATAGGCGGGTAGCAGATTTAAATCCATTTTCAATAAATAACATACATATGTTTTCCTACTCACAATAAAAGAAGTTTTCTTAACAGGGACTAAAATGCCTCTCTGCTGTTACACCATTACTACATGGACATATTCAGGAGCATGTTCGGAACTTCTGAGAGAGAATTTAGCTTCTGGATATTATGTCTTCAAAACTTCAGGCTTCCAATTTTCTCCTAGTACTTACAGTTTCCCATGAATAGCAGTTGGAAAAGCAGTCAGGTTTATCAGCTGTATTGTCACCATTCTCCTTTTCATCAAAGAGCAGCTATGGTGGATTAAAAAATAATGTCACCATGTCACAAAGAAGGAAGGATAGCTCTTTGTTAAGTATGCTACTGGGAAGGACCTCTCTGGCGTTTACTGCCTCTTCAGGCCTTTCAGACAATCAGTAGTTCCCTCCTGTGAGCCATGAACCTTTGCAGAAAGTCTTTCTGTCATAAGTAACCTTCTGCTTTCTATTTAGTGACCTTAATCTTCAAGATGACAGGGTATTTCCATGTCATGGAGAGTTTCCCTTACACACACTTACCCAGCATGTAACAGGTCACATGAATAAGCATATCATATTAAGGAAAATAGAAAATTTCTTTTTTCAGTGAATAATCTCAAAGACCAGGTCTTTGCCTGATACTGCAAAAAGTAGAACTCTCTGCTTGGATAAAACAGATGGAAAATGGATGTGAGAAATACTCATGTTCCTCTTTTCAGCTGCTGCAGTCATGTTCAGTTTCAGATAGTCCTTTTACAGTGACTGATTTCAGTTATCATGCTATATTCTGCTTTAATATCCACAAGTTCCAAATAATGCTTCATAATGTGAACTAGATTTTTAAGGATTTTTTTAGGTAACTACCATATTTTTGCTAGCAGTACAGAGAGCATCTTCATTCCTGTTGCTGAGTATCTAATACCCTTAACCATAACCATAATATCTTTTTACTCACAGTAAGGGTCAAGTTCTTTTAACTTTTAAAAGCATTATAAGGGCTGGAAACTAAAAATAGATCTAGCAAAATTCAGTAAGTTTTCAGCAGACTATTAAAGGACTCCAGACTACAGACTAAGAAAAATTGATTCAAATGCATTTGTATAGATTTATATATCGGCATAATTTATAAATACCTCTATAGAAAGACACCAACCATGACATCTTCAGTGTCATTTTGCCAAAACAGTTGCAGAAATACATCTTCCTTTTGCCTAAATATTATTCAAATAAAACCCCAAAAACATCAGGGATAATATATTTGCAGTCTGGTATGGTTTAGGGAGTAATAATGGCATGCAGAGCTTTTCATTTCAAGAACATAAGTTCAGGTTCTGCCCAAGACACAAGAGGCCTGAAAGCTCTGTTGTGACTCCTCTAACCCATTTAAAATGAGTTCATTTTCAAAATCCAATTACTTTGCTTTTATTTTCCAAATCCAGGGAATATGTTCACATCACAAATAACATCAGCATAGAAGACAATCTTCTTAAAGTTTTTAGTAGAAAGGTCAATGATTTGATGGGATTAAAAAGCATATATCCTCATTTGAGTCAGGTTTTCCTTCTTTGTCAGGACACCAAGGCACAGAGGTTCTCTTGAGCAGTTTCTCCAGAATGGTCAACCTGTTACAGGGTCCCATTGCCTAAAGAATGGCAAATAAAAGCTCTCAGTGAAAGGTCAGGATTTGAATATTCAGATGATTTCAGAAAGAAGTCAGTGAGAAAAGGAACAAATGTAATTTTGAGCTAGAGCTCTGTCATATCAAACATGTCTTGCCATATCAAACAGAACTGCCACGTGGTCAATTGCTTTCTTTTTGTCGTACGTTGTGTGTATACAGTACTGTGGACATCTCAGAATGTGGGTAGGGGTTCCTTTGACTCATGTTAATGCAGTTTATACCAGGGGTAATCAAAAGGGATTTTATGGAGGAGAAGCTATGGTTCCCACAACTGTTACTTGATACCTCTCAACAGGAAAGAGGAGCAGAAGCCCTTGAAATCCACTTGAAAATTTTACCTCCATTTCTCATCTCTCATTTTGTGAAATAATATTGCACAAAGAAAAAATAGATTGGCCAGTTTACATATAAATTCTCCACATGAGAACACTCCAAATTCCAAAAAGGACTTTCTGCCAATACCAGCAATCACTACAGAGCAAAATATAGCACTCCAGAATCAGTCTCAACTGAAATTCAAGACTTTTGGTGTGTGACCATGCCATTAGTAATAATTTTTAGGTTGTTGTTTTTTTTTTTTGTTTTTTTTTTTTTTTTTTTTTTTTTTTTGTAAAAGTTCAGCTCATCAATCAGTTCTCTTCCTATAGTATTTTTTTTTTTTCACAAGCAATAACTGGATGGTGAATGTAATACATTTTTCAGAAGTAAAAAATGTTACATTCGCTTTGCTTCAATTTTCCCTATCCCATGGCAGAGGACAATTCACATTGTAATGCAGTCAGATCAGCAGTAGGCACCTGCAGCTATCCACGGATTTGAGCAGTGTGACTGATCTATATTTTTTTGATGTTTCTGGTTTTTCTTCAACAAGTGCATGGTCTTGACATTGATACTATTTGCCCCTGTACCAACCAGCAGCACCTTGTGAGTTTCCTGCACTTTCCTGTTCTCATTTTGGCAAATAAGCAGTATTTTCTTAGTGAGACAGGGTTTTTTCTCACAGTCTTACTCTATTTAGCAGGAATGGAAAACAGTGTTTCACAGGTGTTTTCCAAATTCCCACAAGGAGTTGTTTTATGATTTGTATGGTAATGATTTATGGGTATGTCTACAATATACGCAAAAAAAGAATAGTTGTAAACTACTTTATCTAACACAAGAGAGTAATAAAGATAAACTCAGTTTTAACGGAGATTTGACACTCTTTTTTAGGCATTACTCCAAGAGTTAACTGTCATTACTGACTTTAAACTGAAGTTTAAAGTCAAGTGAAGAGGGAACTTTGTCTTTCAATGCAAGGTACACTCAAATTCTCAGAACTATCCTTCCTTAATGCATTTTTTCCCTTAAGGTCAGATGGAAGAAAAGGGGAGAATCTGCCCGTTAAAAGCATATCACCAAATACAGATGGCCTGAAAACATCATCTGGGATTCACCTCCTCTTTGTGAGGACACTCTGCAGTACCAAGCACCTTTAAGGTATGAAAGGAGAATGCTTTTACGCACATTATACAATCAAGAACTCTAGATATCTTTTTTACCTTGAATCTTTAATATTTTCTCTAATTTTAGTTACTTCTAATGGACAAGTCATAAAGTCTGTCAAAATATGTTCTACAGAAAGTTGTCTTCTACAGATATTTTCCAGTGAAGGCCCTGCAGTCAACACACAGCAGCATTACCCAACATGCAATTTCAGGTTCTTCAGTGTAACTACTATCTTTTTCAATTAGTTTCACTATTGTCATCAAGAAACTGCAGCTTTGCATCCTTTCTGTTCTGTGGGATAGACAGACCATCAGGGACAGGATCAACTGGATCTGGAGCAATGAGTCAGGTTCTGAGGTGATGGATGTCCCACAGGCAGGGCAGAGCCCCCACTGAGAGAACACAGTCCCCAGCACCTGCACAGGATCAGGACAGCAAAGGTGAAGTGACCTGGATGAGGCTGGCAGTGAGTCAGATTTGAGGTCCATCCAGGGAATCTAGTCAATAAAATAGTACCACACAGAGGCACCTCCTGCCTCGCCTAATGCTCTACGACAGATGAGGAAACGCGGATTGTTTGAGCCCATGGGGGTTAGAAATATGCAATGTCTCTGCTTGCTACTGAAACAACATGTACACACTGAATTTGTAAAGGTCTGGGAAAGCCCACAATACAGTAAGGATGAGAGTTGGTGCTGGATAATGAAGAAGAAGACATGAATGTACCACCAGAAAAAAGAGCACAGCTTAAAGACTGGTATCTCACCGTAATCTGTCTAACACAAGAGTAAGCAATTTTCCAGAGGACCTATAATCACCTTTTAACCTTCAAATGCGAGAAATCCAGAACTGAGGAAGAAAGGGGATCACCAAGTATGAGGACACAGACTGACTCGGATTAGTCACTAAGAATGTTATGCCTTTCTAAGGATTTGAGTATCCATTTAAATTTTTTCTTCCATTCAGAAGCACACCAACTTTGTTCTCATTCCACTCTGATTTAAATTTGACCCTCAGCAGTGCAACCCTGATGTAAGATCCTTATCTGTGAAGTAAATGCAGCAGAACTGTGCCCACACAAGTTCTCAATCACTGTCTAATCCCAGCCTGCAGCAAATCACCCTGACTCTGACTCCACTGCTACTCTAGGGAAATTCCAAGACAGGTACACAGACTGAGAGCAGAGGTGTGGCAGGAGGCAAAGGTGGATTGAAACCTATCCTGCATTCTGAAATAAGGAATTTATTTGAAGTGGAAATACATTTATTCTTTCTACCATATCTGCTATATACACAGGCTGTGGTGTCACGCCTGTAGTGACTCATGGTACAAGAAAACTTTGTTTGCTAAGCTCTTTGTGGACATGGTTACTTTTATTGGAAACAAAGAATTTGAATGTGGATTATTATGAATTATGTTTAAAATAGAATGAATGTTATCTAAGTTGCTTTCAAATTAGCATGATTGTTTAAAAATATATGAAGTGCTTCTCTGAATTTTAATCTCTCTACTGCAAAAACAATTTTTAAAGATTACAGGCTTGAACATTTTTAGAAGGATGTAATCATACTAGCTAAAACATAAATTTCACACACCACAATAATTTTTAATCATTCTGCAGTGCACATAGGCAGCATTCAAATGTCTCTTTCAAATGTCAAAATAAAATTAATATTTATTACCATACCTCTAAACTAGTACATTTACAAAACTGAAGCTCAGGACATTTTCTACTAAGCCATTTAAGCCATTTTGAATGTTCTCAGTTAAATACATTTTCTAGAGCTATTGCTCTGCCCCAGGGACTGACAGGATTTCTGAAGCATTTTATGGCTTTTTTGACTACATTCTTCAGGAAAAATCACTCAGGTCAAGGCAGGAAGAGGATTCCAATTTCAGAGGTGGTTTTCAATGTTGGTAGCTTGCTGTAAATAAAGCTGAGAGAATAATTGACATTGCTGAACCTTACACACACAAAAAACTGAGTAAAAATATGAAATTAAACACAGAAATGTCATATCTGTATCAAAATCTTTGACTTTGACACCTCCAGGGCACCAAAAATCTCCAAAGGGTCAGGACAGCATCTGTAATAACTGAAAGACCCCAGGAGGGTAAAAAAAAAGCTAGGTCCTCCTTGTTTGGGGAAAATAACAGCTCAAGAGGAGAACTTGATGGGCTCAGGCTCACCTGGAAAAGTATCAAAAAAGACCTGTAGGATCTTGCCAGAGAGAGGAAAGCATTGTTCTCAGTCCCTATTGCAAACTAAACATGGGAGAGTTTTTTAATTGGGTCCCTGATTTCACAGACATAGGGCATGGAGAGGGACAGGGTCCCTGTGCACTTCTCTCTGCAACTCTTTTGCATGGTACTCTCACTGTTAAGAGGATTGTAACAGAGCAGGTCTATCCAGAGAGATGCGCAAATGATTTTGTGTATCCATAACAACCTCTGTGCTGAGTTTCTTCAAACTCCTAGCATTTTTTTTTACTGTCTTCACACTCTCCAGCCAAATCTTAGGCATTTAGGAGACTTCAGAGGGGTAAATCAGTACATTTTTGATACTAGTCCTGTGCATGTGGATGGAAAAAATGAGCAGATCCATTCTGATCTGCACTCCTAAATCACTTCACTGGCTTTGAAAAATTCTACCTTTCCCACAAAAACCACTAGCTGATAAAGATCTTGTTGTCAAGCAGTATACACCAAACAAAAATCCAAACAGATATAGCATATGTTTTTGCTACTGCCCATAAAACAATTAATCTGGCTTTAGATCTCTGAGATAGCAAACAATTCATTCAGAGAGTGAAACTATAGGTACTGCTTCTATGGTGTACCAGGAAGAAGCAGAAGGAAGCTCCTTTTAACTGTTTGGAGTTCAGCTAAATGGCAGCTGCTATCTTGTTGATCAGCACAGAGAACTGTCTGCAGCAGTTTGTACTATCCAGAGTTTTGTAGGACCCCCTAACATCTCACAACACCAGTACTTGGGGGGAATGGCTGCCTTTTTACAGCTATAGGAAGACCCTGACATTTATTACATACACTCTGCACCTCTGAGGCTGTTACACTTTGTTTGGTCTGGGATATAGACAAAGTTGATATAAAAATTGTGAATTAATAATTTTCTAATGGTACTTGTGGTCATTTTGAGTTTATCTTCCATGAACATGAAGTTTAAATTAATATGACTGGAGTGACTGTTCTCAGAGATCATGGCACCCATAAACACCAGCTGCCCCACTGGAAGCAGAGTTACAGCTTGTCCAGTGTGGCAGCAGAAACAAGTAACATTGATCAAGGTGTCATGTTGGGCTAAAAAAACCTTCTCTGTCCCTCCATAAAAGTTCATAATGTAATTATTGCATATGTTTCCAGGAGAAGAATGATCCTCTGAATTTATTCTGGCGGTGATTACGCATAGATATGATGTTCAGGAAAGTCTTTCACCTGCAAATGGGTTATGGAACTTGTCCTGTTGGCATGGAGTGGCCTTGCTCATGAAGGCCCTGGAAAACAAGCAGCCACCTTCTGCTGCAAAACCACCATACCAAACCCCCCAGAACTCTCTGCTGCTTCACTGATGTCAGCACAAGGTGCCAAAAGACATAATTAACTTTTGATTGAACTTTGATCAGCCTGAATGGATACAACCTGTGGGCAGTGCCTGGGCTGGGAACTCTGCCAAACCTTCAAGTGCCTACAGGGAAGGGGAGCACTACCTGATGGTTGTTCCTGTCCTCATGTCATCTCCCTAGGTATTTGCTAACCTCCCTTTCAAAGGCATCATGCTGAGCTAGTTTTTGACCTTGTTTGGTGCAGTTTCTCTTTCTTTCTTCATATGTTAATCAGAATTTGCTAAAAAGGCTGATGACATCCGAGCAAGGTAGATCAAAGGATTGACAAGTCACAGCAGCAAAAGGGAATTCCCTCACCTAAAAACTGATCCCCACCCAAAATTGTCCTATTCTTCAGAGTTAAATGCAGCAAAGTCTGGGCTCCCATGACATAAATACAGGCTGCTTCAAGAGGGACAGAGGCTAGATATGACTGCTCCTGGTCTATCGCAGCAACCCAGTAACCTCAGCAAGAAATTGGATTGGAAACCTGGCAGGGAAAAACTGCATCATGTATTTCTTCTGTTAAACATGGTATATTATTGGTGTAATGCTAATTTAGGTCACCTAAATGGGCTCTGCGTAATTTAATAAATTTAATTACTTAATAAAAGATTGGGTTTGGCTGGGTGTCAGGCAGACAGTTAGAGAGTGATTGACTGATACCCAGGGAAACAACACTCTCCAGAGTGGAGAGACCCCATCTTAGGGTTACGATGCTGAAGTAGCTTTGTTAAACAAAGACACGGCTTTTGGCAGTAGACATTCCTGGTTTCAGATTCAAGGTTCCAAGTTCAGACTCTTCTCTCAGTGATCTTCCCAGGGGTGTTGTGTTACACACCGACAAAGAAATGCATAAGCTGAATAAATCATTAATTAAAAAGCATTTGTTCATCTCTATGCAGATGCAATGCCTCTCTCACTTAGGGCAAATGTCTTACTCTCAAATCAATCCAAAGTGCCAGGAGAAGAGGATGATAGTTTCACTTACTGCTAGTCCAGTTCAAGAAGAGTGAATGTGGCTAATTAAATATGCAATGCTTCAAAAAAATTATCCTGTGTCACTGACTCCTACTTTGAAAAAAAATAAAAGCAACATACAAACAAATAAAAGACCCAGTGAAGCAGGAAGACTATTTTAAACCTTCAGAGATGTAACTTGTCTGCATTTTTTTTTTCATTTGTCTATATAGACATTTTTCCCTTGAAGAACAATTACGACAAATGTAAAACACAGTAAATTTTATTGTTGTTGTTCATATATGTAATTGCAAAAGCTTATGGAAAAGGAAGAGTTAGTTTACGTAATGCAATCTCCCTCTCCAAGAGATCGTGAAGATTCTTCTTTTTGTTTGGTTTTTACACAGGCTTTTATAGACAAAAGATCAGCAATTGTGGTCAAAGCCACACAAGGCAATACAATGTCAGCAGTCAATGTACATCAACTATTTCCATTACTGTAAAGTAGTAGCGGGTTTTTATCCTTCAGCTACTTGTCAACACTTCTTCACTCCTAGGATGGGTTTCTTTTAACCAAATGTAGATATTTTTATCTGAGCTGGCCATCTCAAGCTCCCTCTAAACTTAAAAGAAAGGAAAGGCACTTTCAGGACACACATCCTTCCAGTTCCATTTTACTAAACATGTAGGTCTTTATTGCTGAGTCAGAATGCCTACTTCTACAGTCAGTGCAGTCTCCCTTCAGTAGGGGAATATGGCCACCTCCTACCTCGATCACACTCCAGAGAAGTCTCTTCCTCTCTGTTGATTAGGGTGAACAGGAAATAATAGTTATATCCTTAGTGGACTTTCCACACTCCTGTTTTTTTACAATATTTACTGATTAATTGCTGGATTCTTCACCTAAAATAATTAAGGGTTTACTCCTGAAGAATTTTTTTCCATTTAGCAGAGGAATGTCTTACCATTTGCTAAAAAAGATAATTTTCTTTACATAAGGAAAATGTGTTTGCCTTTGATTTGGAATTAAAATAAATTTTGAGGTGGCTGCATGAAACACACTCTCTGATTTGTTTGTGTTTAAAATTTATGTGCCTCAGTTTCTGAAGTTCCATTTGAATTTTATTTTAGTTCCTCTGTAATGCATTTTTACCGTTCTACATGAGGTGGTTGTGCCATATCAACAGAAGATCATGCAGCATCAAGACTGAACTGGATAACCTTCAGGTATTCCCTTCCAACAAAACCTTTCTGCCATTAGTATGCAGCAATCATCATTACATTTCAATACATCAAGTTCTAAAAGTGTGCCAATTTAAATAGATTAACATTAAATTTTATTTAATATTACAAGTTTTAAACAGTATTTTGTGAGTGTCTAAAGAGGCAGAAATATCACACATCAGCAAACTTAAATTTAGGGCCCTGTGCTTTCACTTGTCATTCTATTGTACCCAAGAGAGAGGTGAGCAGTTAAGCATTTGACTAATTGAAAACTTTTATTTGCCTCTCTTTATGCCTGACTTCTTTCTTTGCTCTTTCTTCTTTCTACTCAAGTTCCTGTTTGTTGTGTTTGAAATGGACTGAGGATCTTCATGGATAGTCACTTGAATGGAAATACTCCTGAATCTCCTGAATACTCCTGAAAACACTGAATCGGGCTCCTGGCTGAGCAATCATTTCTAAAGTCCTTGTTGCCTTCAGACAGTCCACTTAGCTCCTTTTTCCTGTATAAATCATAAACTTCAAAGGACTCTTTCATCTACAAATCTTGACCTACACGGTATTAGTTTGTTTTACTATGAGCTAAGGCCTTTGAACCTGTAAAATTATTTGAGGGCATTGTGAAGAGAAGTGTGGCTTCCCTGTAGCTTTGTGAATGCCACATGCACAACCTTCTGGAAAATATTCAGAGACATTCATAAAACAGTAAATTATAAGGAATAGCTGTAAAAGAGTTGTGGGATGAACATTTCTAGTTCAATTAACTGTGTGGTTTTATTACACACATCTAATTGTTATACACATCCTTCTAGGACTACAAGACACAAAAAACCCAAACAAATAAACTTCACCTTGAACCTGAATGTTCATGGCAAGCTTTGTATGTGCATTGAAGTGAGACTGAAAATACTGAAGAGAAAGAAAAAATTTGTTGCTGTTTAAATTAAATATGAAAAGAAAATTGCCAGTAAAAGATATGGAAACAGTAAAAAACCCAAAATCTAGCTGGCAGATGGAAATATGCCTCATTTCTAGACAGCTGATTTTGCTGTGTCTCATTTTTATATTGGATTCCTGTCTAGACCTCAGACAGGAGGCTTGATGATTATCCATTTTGGAACAAATTAGAAGATGAAGTTCATTGTGTTACAAAAAAGATTTTATTTGTGGCCATGCAGCTGGCTAAGAGCAAATTAGTCTGAGGCATTATACAGGCCATCCTACCTTCCTAAAATTTCAGTCCATAATAAGTGCTTATTTCCCCAGAAGTTTTCTAGTCTTCTGTTTACTCTACAAAGCTAATCAATAATAATAATTTATAATAATAAATATATTTCATATAGTTATAATTATAATTTTATTATTTACAAATAATAAGGCCTAAATTGATCATCCAAAAGTTTTTTCCTGGCATCTGAAAGGTTTTTTGCCTTCATGGAATACTATGCAATATATTTTTATTCCACAGATCTTTAAGAACTGAAAAGCCATTTCTTGAAAGACTAGAAGCTTTCTCCTTCTCCAACTGATAGATTATTGCAAGATTCGTCTGGTGACATTTGTTTTGCAAATTCTAATAGCTTTCCCTGGGTTTTTTTTTCACCCACCAGTAATAAGAATATAATAATATCTGCACATATTTATCCTTAACTGTTGGACAAAAGCTTGAAATAAACAGAAGAGTGACTGGTATACCTCATATAGTCATTCTCACACACATCCCATACCACAACAGACAGAAGAGTGTATTTTAAATGCAGTAATCAGAAATTTTTAAGATAATTAACAATGCTCTCTTGTGTTCATCCTCGATACAATTGTTTCTTGTATAAACTCTTCAGCAAATTTAATAGATTGGTTAAGCAACACCTGAACCATGCAAGTGGGATGACATATTTCTGGATTCCTCCTCAGCACCATTAATATACAGCTAATGCATCATATTCAGTAAAATAGCTTTAAGTGATAACAGGTGTTTAGCATAATGGACACTGCTGCTAGTTGGTCAACACATAAATTAATTTTGTTATTTATGGAACCAGATGGTCAATTCTGGAGTACCAGCATGGGCAACAAGAATAAGCCTCCTTGCTGCAGAACATGATGTCTCATCTGTAGCTTCACTAGTTTCTAATTCCAGATACCATGTGAATTGCAAGACTACCCCTCTGACAGAAAGATTAACTGACTTACTCTCTGCCCAAGAATACTACACCATATATTATCAAGTAAAAGTATCTAAAGGTCATACAAATGAGCTTCATGAGAAATTAAGAGAAGTGGTAAGAAACAATAACATTCAGCTTTTTCACTTTTTTTACTCTGTACTGCTTAAAGTGTCAGTATGATTTGATATAATTTTCTACCTGCTTGCTTGCTTTCTTAGAACAATGATTTGGTATTGTTGAAAGCGCAATTAAGCTACGGAGTTCAACTGATAAGCCATTTGTATTCTAAGACAGAGGGGCTTATTACTATGTAATGTTAAGCTTTTCTTCAAAAGTCCTATTTGAGAAACTCATAGACGGACTCAATCTGTGGTTTAGAAGAAATCCCTTCTCCATCCACAGTCAAAGTTTGTTCAGATGAAGTAAGGCATATACACATGCAGGCATGACTAAAAAGTCCTGCTTGGCTGAACTTCCAGAACCAAACCAAAAGGGATGGTGAAGACCTTTAGCATTACACCACATTACTCAGGGCAGCACTCTGTGCCCAGGCTGCCACTTGCAGTGTGAGTTGTGCACAGCAAGCACGGTGCAGCAGGGGCACATCAGACCCGGAGCACTCCAGCTGTAAAACTCATGGGAGCACATACAGCACCCAACAGCAGCTCTTGCCACATAGTCAGGTGCATGAGACTGATGACCAACCTCCCCCTTATCCTCAAACTGCACCTGGACAAAGTCTAAAGGCACCAAACCAGGCCACTTCAGGGAAGCCCAGGCATGCAGTAGTCTGGCACACACTTACAGTGAGACAGATGTTACAGCAGAAAACATTGAATCGGGCTCCTTTGGATAGCTGCCTCCACACCTGTGATCCTCTCCCTTTGTGCTGCACAGCACTGGCCTGTCTGCCCAGAAGTGGAGTGACAAAGCGGCACAGAGTCAGGATGAGTGTGCTCATGGTCCCTGCAAAGTGCAGAGAAGATCCTTTCTTCCCATGTGTCCAATGCATTCCTATTACACACTTTAAAGTTATAATGATTTATGCACAGTAGAAAGAAATAGTAATTGATAACAATTTTGTGCCTCATGTTTTCACTTAAGTAGGTTTCTTTGATGAATATAGAGTGTCACAATATAGAGAGTCACTGCACCCTGCATCTTTGACACTACTCTAATCCAATTTAACTGACTTAAACGGAAGGAAAACATAGCAAATATAAATATGGATGTGATTCTAATATATAACTACAAACATACAGATCTTATCTATAACTTATATCTTCTGTTTCCTTTTCTGAGTGCATCAAGAATGTTTTTTTTTCTTCTCCTCTTCACTACTAGGAGATTATGCTTTAAAAATGCAAAACGTTAAGTTACTTGCTAAGAATTATCATGTACATATGAACTAGTTTTGGAATTCAAGTTGCATATCTGGAAGCCTCCTGTCACACTGAATTATTCAAGTAACAAGTAATGTATTAAAATGACTAAAATCCAGACTGTCCTACTTCTTATTTTTTTTTATCCTGTCTATTTTAGAAATATTTTGGTCTGTTAAGGAAATAAAAGCATGCAGCAAGGTGAAGTAACAGACATTCCTGTGGATTGCTTAGATCAGTGGTATCACATACCTCAGTCCTCCACTCACAGCCACAGTGCCTCTAAGTACATTAAACTGTACACTACTTATTTTGCAATGTGTGAGACATGAAGCAAAATAAGTCATGGAAGAGCATTTTTTTTTTTCATGAAATATGTGTGTATCTCCAGATATCTGCAAAGCACTGCTCACTAACCAGGTACTTTGTCTTCCCAACTGGGAGACCATGGGGCATGTGCAGCACATTAGAAGAATGAGCAGCAGTGCAGCACATTAGAAGAAGAGTAAATCATGGTAAAACATGTAAAATAAATATATTTAAGTCACAGAAATTTAATTAAGGTCCTTAATGCACAAAGCAGTAACACATATCTGAAGGTGAGTAAAGGTTATCATTCTGGCTCAAGTGTTTGGCTGAAGCCACAAAAACCAGGGACAAGGACAGAATTAGGGATCCAGGCTGGCATTTAATGAGGTGGCATTTTTCAGTAGTCAGTTATGGCAGGGTTGTGTTTCTCTGTTAAATCTGTTGTGTACTGTATGCCCAAAGGATGTTACATAGATCTTGGGGGGAAAAACCACAGAAGCAAAATAAAGGCTGGGGATAGCTATCTCCCAGGAAACACCATTCGAAAGGGAGAGAGCCTTTGATTTGGAAGAGTTCTTGCATGTACTACAGAACTCCCCAAAAGGATCATTAGAAGAATTGAGAAACCTGGGAATTGACTGCATGAAGAGTTTTGAGTTGCACAAAATGTTGATGGTTGCACTCAGCCAGGCAAGCTGTTGGCAACTGCTCGGAGTGTCAAATAACAGCTCCAAAATATCTATTTACAGCCTGAGTCTTTTCAGTGACCCAGTTTGCAGCACACTTCCTCAGATTATACATATGACTGTTTTTGCTTTATTCCTGCTATTGACATTAAACTGTGCTTACAAACAAGTGCATAGTGATTTAGTAAAACATTCTGAACACAGAAAACCAGATGTACAGCCACAGAACTCTGTAGCATTTGATGGAGATGCAGCTTTGTACAAGTGAATACATGTCCAGTGATGCAGGAGCCTTCCCTTACACACTGGTGGAAACCTGTGTCCCCTCACAACAGGCCCAAGAAACCTCTTTTGGTACAGGGCAAAGGCAATTGATTTACAAAGTTCAGTCTAAGGAGGAGGACCACTGCTTTTCTGGAGAGTGAGAGACACATTGTCTGACATCTGCAGGACTGTATTCTGTCACCTACTGAAGAAACAGAAATGAAACAAGTGCTATATGCACAACACAACTTTTTCTACTGGGTATCTTAATTCCACAGCTGCACCACTGACAGTGGAGAAAATTCTTCCTCCCAGTATCAAAATATTTCTGTATATTTGCAGAAAATCACTACAAATTTGCATCAGTAATGCTGCATAGGTTCCTTAAAAACAGTCCCTGACTTTTGTCCAGCATCTGGCAATTTGTTTCTATTATTTAATACCAACAGTAATATGCTTGAATAAGACTGTAGAATAGTTTAATTGAAGCATTAAATAAACAAAAAAAAAGATTTTCTCTTCTAATCCAAACAAAACAGACAATGAAAATTGACAAAGGAGAGAAAAAAAAAAACCACAGCCAAACAACAAAAAAAAACCCAATTAATAGACACCAAACCTCTGATAAACCGTTCAAGCAAAACAAGCTTGTCCCAAATCATAATGACGGCTCATTATGGAAAAATCTAATGCTGCACAAACCACAGAGTTTTCAGTAATTGTAATCATCTTGCTTACCTGCAATTCAGTGACAATAGAACAAAAGGAAGGTGAAACTGCATAATAAATTGGGGAAAGCCTGCAACGTTCTCCAGCATCTGTCGGAAATGTGCAGTGAAATTTTCCCCAGCTGAAATGCCCAGCTAAGGTGAACAGGCCATGCTCCAAGTTCTGGACTGGTGGAGGGGGGTGGGCAGCTCTCAGTGAAGGCAGAGCTCTGGGGTAGTTCTCAGGTGGCTGTGCCTGCAGAACAAAGCTGAGCTAAGGGTCCTGAGCAGACCACACACACGGGCCTTCACAGCAAGAGATGGAGCAACAGCTGGCTGCTGCAGGCATATCTTAACATGAAGATGACTTCTAAGCACTCCATAGGGGTTGGAATAAATACCTGCATGCAGCAATGCAGCACAAAGAAGCAAGCTGCCAAAGTGCTTTAAATATTTCTAAAGAAAATTAAGCATTTTTTCCCATCAGGGCTTCAGGACTGAATGATGTTTAGTGTAAAGACAGGAAGGAAAACAAGCTGCATTCATTTCACTTAGGAACACATAAAGGCAATAATTGCTTTAAAGCTTAAGCAGTGTAAATACCATAAATTATGTTTAAGTAATCAGAATACAACATTTCTACCATCACAGTATCTCAGCTGTAACTAGGTACTGAATTTTCTGAGCTGCTTGTAGCAGAGAATTCAGGATCTTCCTTTTCTATCTCAGAAATCAACAATCCAGATAAATCCATGCATACCCATAAGCTTGTAGAACACACACAAAAATGTGACAGAAGGTCAAGGTCAATTACAAATGTCTGAATAACATTCCCATGAGAGGTAAATTTTTAAATATTATCATAAAAATATGTAAAACCTTCTCTGTGACATATAAGGAGTTTGTGTGCTTGTAAACTCCCTATTTTTCCAGTGTTCAAAGCAGTTTTGCCAACAGCTAATAGTATTAGAAAGAACAGAGGATGGAAGCCAAGCAGGAAAATATGTGATTGTCACAGACAATGCAAGAGGAAAATTTGAGAGGGGAAGTCTCTGTATGTTTCATAACAATAACCTGCATTTTTATTACACTTTTCTTTAAAGAATTCAAAGCACTCTATAAAGCAAGGTTTCATGCAGTTGCACCTTGGCAGGACACCAAGACCTTCCTGCTTATTCCATTTGTTTCTTTTCCAAAAAACCCTTTCTGTCCTTTAAGACTGTCATGTAAATTGGTGAAATAATACCTAGTTGAAACAGACAGTCAAGCACCAAAGTTAATCTTCTCTTCTTGGTCTCTGTGGATACCTCACTATTAAATTACAGCAATATTTCCAAGATAAATCTGATACCTGCAGTCTGTGTGCACCACAAATTTCAACTTCTCAAGGACTTTTAACTAAGAGACCTCCCAGAAGAAGAGCAAGAGAAGTAAACTTCAAGCCTTGATAGGGTGCTGCCCACTTTCTACCCAAAAGTCTATAGATGAGCTAAAATGAGAGGCTTGTGTTCCAAATTAGTTCTTAATTCTCCCCTGAGAGGTCTTGGACCTCTGTCCTTGGAAGAATAAAAGCACCTGGACCACAGCCATCTCCAATCTTCATGTTACTTCTATAATGCACAAGTCATGGGTTTAGAAAGGGCCTTTTCTAAAAACTCCCTCACAACTTTGAACAGAATATTGGGAAGCAAGTGTTTAGGAACAAAAATACAGCCTTCCAAAGGTTTCTGCATGGCTTCAGAAATGAAGTCTCACTTCAGAAGTCATTTAGGAAGTGAGGACAGGTCCTCTGAATTGGTTTCTATTGATAGTTAAGTTACTGCAGGGTACAAAGGCTTATTAAGTGTGACTGACATGCTACATCAGCAGAGCTCCCAGAATGCTGCTTGATCAGTATACCTGAAATTTGACCAATTTAACTTGTTTCACTCAGAGGGTAATTTAATGTACTGATGCTGACTTAATATGCATCACTTTACAGTTCCTACTGAATTTCCTCTTGGAGCAGTTAGCTGCATTAGAATATTGCTATTTCCATACCAGGAGAGCATTACCAGTGCACATATAGCCTGCACATCATTTAAATTTAATGGGTCCTAATTTCTCAAAACTATGTCTTAGAGATATTTAGGCTTCTAAGGATGCGGTTAGTGCCTGAGATACTTTGGATAAAACAGTATTACCGATGTGCATCCCAAGACATCTGATTTCTTTGCAGATAAAGACCTACATGAGTTACTTACAGATATGATTATCCAATTAATCCAGGACTTCTCTAGATACTGTGCAAATAGGTAGCATAAGAAGAACTGCAATCCAGGAAGAGCAATTCAGAAGTCTGTGCAGTAACCACAGAATAACCTTTCTTCCCTTTAACTACTTCACTCTTCAAATCAATACACACTGAAAAAAAACTACGATGCTTTAAAAATAAATTTTTGTTAGACTGGCAAAGTCATTTTTAAAGTCTGATCAGAAGGGAAACTCCAATATTACAGTTTTAGAATCTTTATAAGTTTAATTATATTTTATCAAGGCCTATATTTTAGCCAACTGTTGGTAGTAATAATTGATTGGATGTCTATGCACATTTATTTTCATTCTTATGGCAGGTTTTGTAGCTTTTTGTAATATAAGACTCTTTTATTTAATGTTTTGTAATGGTAATGTCTTTTTTAAATTAATAAGTAGTTTAAAGAAAAAAAATATATACACTGTTAAGGGACAAGCAACATTTTCATAAGATACCAAGTGAGATAGATAGATAGATAGATAGATAGATAGATAGATAAAATAATTCTTTCACAAGCTGCATTTTGGCCACAAATCTATACTTTGTTCAATATTTTAAATTGATAGCTTTATTCAGTACCTCTTCTAAAGATAATTACACTACTCAGGATTCATTATAGTAAAAAAAAAACCTATAAAGGTACAGCAAATTAAATTTCAGGAGCACTTTTGTTTCTTAATTGATCAAAAGAATTATGGAGCACTGTACAACTGTAAGGGCCACAGGTCTAATGGACAAGCCAGCTCATCTGGCCTGCAAATGGCAGGAAAGTCACTTCATCAGACAAGCCAGCAGGCTAAATTCTGCTGTCACTACACTGAAATAGATGGTGTTGGGCAACTGTGTTTAATAGCAATTTGACCCATTGACTATAGTGGAAATTGTGCTAATGCATGTAAAAGAATAAATGTATCTTTCCCAGCTTAAATACAGCAGATTGAGAGCCAGGAATATTATCTCATTTACATTGGCAGGGGCCATTTCAAGTAATACTATTGTGTTAATGCAAACTGACATTCTTTATGTCTTCCCAGCAATCTATCAGTCTGCTGCTATGTATATCATATATAATGTGTATTGTTTTAGTGAGTAAAAATGATCTCTTTAAATACATAATGTCATGCATCTGTCTTTATTACAGCCAAAACAATGAAAGTCTGCCATCTCACTCTACAATCAAACCTCTATATTTTATTAAAGACAATTCCATTATTCTGCAATAAGGGACCTATTACATGCCCTAATTTTGGTGAAATTACTTATGCAGATTGAATTTCCTAGAAGAATCACTGAACTTCTGTACTTTTTGAGATTCCAACTTAATTCATGTGCTTATCATGATAATGTGCTTTATTATTTGTTGCAAAAAGCTGATGAATTCTCCCTAGGTAATGTGTAATTATTTGACAGTGCCTATTACAAGAACACTGAAAATTGCTATTATACAGTGACTCCTTGTAGTTTACACCATCCCTTTTATATTTCATCTCCTGACTCAGAGCTGTCACTCTGATCTGTCTGTATTAATTCAAGGAAGAAAGTTCTATTAAATTTTCAAATTATCTAATTATAGTGCCAATTTCACATTAAGATATAGGAAATAAAATAAGAATACTTGGCATTATTTTATCAGTTTAACATTCCTCAGGTATGTGAAGCTGCTATCCCAAATCCAATCCACTAAATGCAGCTTAGTCAAAAATTTTAGGACATACTCAGTGAAACTGGGTTAAAACACTTCTACTGATGAATAAGCAAAAAGGGACATGCTACCACTTTTCAGATCGACTTATAAATGTCCCACATTCTTCATTCAAACAAAAGCCCGTAGATCTATAAATAAGAAGAACCCAAAGTATTATTGGCTAAGTATTTCACCACTGATGTTTTTCACTTTATTGCTGCTTGTCACAGTTTGACGCTGGCACAATGGCAGCGCTCCCATGAAAATGCACTTTCCTAAATAAGTGCTGTGAGATGCAATTAGGAACAAAGCAGAGCAGGTCCAATCTTAATAACAAAGGAAAAACACTTTATTAAATTACTACTATTATAAAAGACACACACACTAAATTTAGGATGAAAACCTTCTAAAACATTCTTCCTCCCCCCCCCCCCCCATTCTAACAAACTACAGTGAGACACCACCCAGGATTCCTGATCAAGTTGCTACTCTTTCAGATAATCAATACTCAGTCCTTCAAGGGAGAGAGGAGTCTCTCTTGCACCATAGACCCCCCAGGAAACACAGTTTCCCTTCTGTGTTTCCATGTCACACATGGCAACTGTCCAGAGAAAATCTGCCAGTGTGACACATTTTTATGTCACAGTGATCTTACTACTGTGCATGGACAGACTGCTCATAGTGCTCCTTTAAGGATGCTTTGCCAAGGACCAAAAGAAACAACAGTTCAGCTTCTCATTTTAGGATACAGTCCCCCCCACCATTTTCTTCTTCCCCTGAGGCCGAGGGTCTGAAGAACAGAGATCATCTTCTTCCTGAAGACAGAGGGCATCACTACACCTTCTTCAACTCTTCTCTGTTAACTCTGTTCTTGAGTTTGCAGTCGTTGGGACAGGTCTCTTGGCTCACCATTGCATCCCCTTCAAAACGCAGTCTCTGTTACAGGACAATTCGGTTCAGTCTATGGCTAACAAGAAAAGTCCAGCCAAGGCCACTCCATCATCTCCTCCCACACTATAATTCATTTCTCTATCTTCTTCTGACTTCTTACTCTCAGGCTATTTCTCCTCTTTCAGATCAAGGAGGAGTAATATTTTACAAAGTTTTCATCATCTAAGAAGGGGTTAAAAGTCTCAAATTCCCTGGACAGCCAGAATCTCTGCCCAGACCTCCAACTCCCATGACTGGGCACCTCCCCCCCACCCCTCCTCCTCCTCTGCCGGTCTAGCACCTTCGATGCCTCTTTCTCTCTGTCTCCAGAGAGACTCTGGGGGGGGAACACAAACATCCCAGATTTTCCTCCACCCTTCCATCAGCAGGGGGGGCTGGCTCAGTTCCAGTCTCTCCATCCTTTGGCTTACCTCAGCCTGGGCCGCATGGCTGCCCCTCCCCTGCCCTGCCTGAGGCTGGACAGGGGAGGTCTGCACTCCACACTGACCGGAACCAAAGAGCGTTCCCCTTGGAGTTCTTGCTTTTAACCCCCTGTGTTCTCAGAGGCGTGTCCATGTCTTCAGTGGCAGTCTAAATGCTAATATCTAACTCTGACCACTGATTAGTTTGACTACCAGCTTCCCGAGAAAATTTACTTCTATGTCAAACCATGACACTGCTCTTTTTCAAGTGTTTATATCCAGAGTTTTAAAATACCAGAACATTCCAGATGCAATTCAAAATTTAGTTTTATGTAATAAAATTTCAGAGAAAAGCTTAAAGGTGATAAACAAGAACCCAAGAAAAGGACAGAAGAAAATAAAATCCCACTTTCCCGCGTGTATTTAATTTTTAATACTTAGCATTTTCCAATTTTAAATTTGTAAGCCTCAGTTTAAATGTCTTATGCCACCAGTGAGTAAACAGCCTCCTTGATGTATGGTGGGCCAGTTAGACACTAACAAGTTCCATGCCCTAAGGGATGACATAAGTAATCCAGCCTGGTCATGGACCACTTTCCCTCTTCTAGCTAGCTCAACTGGTCACAGAAATTATGCTGTTTCAGCAGAAGAAACCTATCTTCATAGCCCAGCTATACTTATGCAATGGTGATTTACAGTGCAGTTGGTTTCAAAGTTGCCATTTCCCAAGCACCAGAAGATCTTTTCTAGGTCCTTTTATTCAAAATTGGAACACTGAACTATAATCAAAATGTTTGCTGAGCTAACTGAAATCTTCCACTTAGAGTCAGCCTGACATCAAAATGCACTTTTGTGCATTTTGTGCTTCATGAACGCCGTAGGTTTAAAGTGCCTGGAGCCCAAAAGAGAGAAGCTTTTGGCCCTCTGGTCAGCTGCATGGAGGAAGTTCTCAGCAGTATGAGAGTGCAGAAGTTTTCCACAAATAAAGCCTGCTGCCTGGCCATGAGAGAAACCGTATTTAATCTTTAGCAAAACAGAGTTAATGTGTTCATTACACTGAATTTCCCTGAATTTCCCCTGTTAAGAATTATTCCACTCGGTTTATAGAAGCTGTAACAGTGAATTAAGCCAAAGCAAAAAAAAAAAAAAAAAAAAAAAAAAAAAAAAAAAAAAAAGGAGCTGTGTTTATTGCATTACAAAGCTTAGAAAATAACTTCTCACAGGTCACCATGAATATTTAACATCCCATAACTGCTATGGTAGTGTGGTTCTTGTTTTATTTTTCTCCAATAAAAGATATTTCTTCAGCGTGCACTTGTTGTGCCAGTGTGGAGGAATTTCAGTTTACATTTCAATGATGAGGCACATAAGCAGCAGCAGATGGTATTTGGAACACAGTGAAGATACAAAGATATCTGGGGAGCTGGAAGAGAGGATCTTAGCATTTCAAGCTGCTTTATAAACCCTCACTGAAGAAAGCATGCACTTCTTCGCATGTTTACTTGGTAACATTGTTTTCAGCTACTCTCTCTAAAAAGCTAACAATAAAACACTCAGAATTCTTCAAAACATTGCAATAAAGCTCAAAAAGAAGCCTCTAAGTATATGTACATTTTTCATCCTTTATAATTTCTCCCCCTATGCACACTGCTTAACTGAAAAGAGTATTATATGAATTTGGCAAATGTGGAACTGAGTTGCAGAGGAGCAGAGGAACCCCACTGGAACCTTGTAATGCTGCTAAATATTCAGCAGAAGTCTCCAGGCTTAAGCTATAATGCATTACCTGTGATGTTGCCTGTAGGAAAAATCAATAAAAGGTACTTGAATGTGGAGAAAAAACAGGAAACAAGTAGTAAGAAAGATCTGGTGGGAGTTTAACTGGTTATCTTTAGAATGTGGTACAAGACAAGATTATTAGGATCTGGGGCTAGTGAAGAGACCCCAAGTCCAAAGCAAACCACATGAATAGTTGATTGGACTCATGGAATGCTACTGAAAGCTCAGTTCTCTTGGGAATTAAGTGCTGGTGATGCTACTCCCATGTTACATGTCACCCAAGTGCAGAGATAGAGATCATGCAGGTAGAGAAAGAAGTAGCTCAGGTTGTGAATGCAAACAGGTGGCAGATAATTGGAGTGGAGGTGGGTGTTACATGATGTCTCAGACTGAACTTCTGAGTATTCATGCAGAAATCTGCTACTCCCTCTATTACCTTTCATAAAACCTGTAGGGAACCAAAGTAGCACATGCCGAATCCTCTAGTTGGTAAAGAGACAAGGAACCAAAATTAAAAATTAGGAGGTTGATCATGGACCATGCTTCCCCACACACAATATTCAAGTTGGGAAAACAGAGGACTTTGGGGACTGAAAAGAAAGTGAAGGTCTTGACTGAAGGAAGTGTCCTAGCAGTGGGTGAATTTCCTGGAGGCCAGAGCTGCATGGAGAAAAATGCAGGGCCCAGAGCCCTTGGCTGCCAAAACCTAGGCTGGGTTGTGATGAGCAACAGCACAGTAGGAACCAACCCAACTTTCTGACCAGAATTCTCAGACTACCAGTGATTCCCTGACAAAAAGGGATGGAAAGATCTAATGATCAGAGCTCTGAGATAAGGAAGCAGGAGGTGTGTAAAACTATCATCTCACTTCTTAACTAGACCTTAGAAGCCAGATTCACTCTGGGTTATCATTTGCACTGTCTTACTGTGTCACTGGTGTCTTTGAAGTACTGTCAGGTCCCATCTAGGCATGGCTGTGGTATATTCAGCGAAGGAAGTTCAGTTTTTTCATTTTTCTGCAGATTCAAACTAATAAGAGTTCATGAAGTTCTCAGTCCAGAGAAGTTTAGGTATGCAGGTATGTAATAAACATTTAAGAGGTCTTGAATATGAATTTTTTCCTTTATACACTTCATTTCCAAGTTCAGTTCCACGTGCAGTCTCAACAGAGTTTTGTTGTACGACAAAGATTCATGAAGGGATCATATGGTTTGTGAGACACTCCACTACAAAAACCATCTGAAAAGCAGAAGTCTACTTGACATTCCACCTGCCTTTGCAGGTCTAAAAAAGAAATAATTCCCTCTGCCTGGACTTGGCATAAAACAGGCTAATTATTTTACCTTTGTTATTCTTACTCTGGAGTAGGAATTATGTGACAGCTTATTTTTAAATGCTAGTTTATTTTAAACTGTCATTGAGTAAACAAGAACACGCTAATTGTGATTAGTGATAGACAAGGATTGCCTGGAGGAAAGCTTGGCTTCAATGAGAAAGTTTTAAAGTTTTTTTTGTTCTCGTAATGAAATCAAAACATGGAGGAAACATTTTAAATGAGTTATGGGCTGCATATATGTAAAATCTCTTTATTCAAATTGATGAGCCAATACAGGATTTTGCTTTAATCCACATGGAGTGATCAGAGCAGTTCACCTTCCTATAGTACTGCTGCTAACATGTTTCAAAATAAAGACTCTGACAGAAGGAAATTGTTCTTACCATCTCCTTTGCATGCAGTGCTTAGGGGAGGTTCCACACCTAGGGCATTCAGCTGCCATTGCAGAAACAATTGATCTGCAAGAGAAACAGCTAAAGAGATATTGTTAATAGCTAGTTTACATTTAAAGACAGAAATATGCACTGCTAACCAGTTAAAAACACTGAGCTGTTCAGTGTGAAACTGCTGAGTGATTATTTAAACATCTTGGGATATGTGGGAAACTATGAGAGGAGTAGGACAAACATTTGGGGGAGCTGGAGCCAAATGACCTCCCTGTTTGTCAGCAGCAGCCTGAAGGGTTTTTCAAGAACACAGGTAGTGAACAAAGATCAATTTTTCAGGTACAGAATTTTAGCAGCATTTTCTTTTACACTGTATAATTTGTTTATATTATTTTAGCACCTAGGAAATAACCAAGATGAGGATCCCAATGCCTACTACATGAACATTTGGAGAAACAGATGGAGCAGATGAACATTTATCACTTGTTTAACAGTTAATGCACTGCAATACTCCAATCACTGGGGTTGCTCAGCAATTCCTCAACAACCATCATGTGGTTAACTCCTGATACGATCTGACTTCTTAATGGCACCCTCTGAGGTCCCTCAACCTCTGGAGGAATAAAAGTATACAAAAATTGCACCTTTGAGTTTCAATGCATAATTTACATGACTGTCTAGAACACTGAAAATCTGATTATACTATCTTTTATAGCTACATGCTTGCAGAAAAAGTGATGTTATAAACAGATGAGCCTACAGTTTCGATAGTGTATTAAAAGAATCTATTTTTATTAAATCAGTATTGTATTAAAACAAGTTGCTTGCACAAACAAGATTGGAAAATAACAGATGTTATTTCCATAATTTTGGGGAGTTAAGCATGAATTGAATTTTTATTTTGACTTTTTATATTATCAGTGAAATATAAGCATTTTAATCACAAGTTTTCTGATGTACTTCTATTACTTTATATGTTACAGGTGATGTGCTGATGTATTAAAACTGCTGAGTTTACAATACAGATGTAAACAATATTTAGATGAATTAATGCATGGTGTAATGCTAATTCAATCAAGAGGGTTAGAAGAAGAGTTAATTAAGCTGTTTCGAGTTCTGTTCAAATTTGCATTGTACATACAGAATTAAGGTGACTTTTTCCATTTCAGTCTACACCATAGGTCTATAAAATTCCCAGTTATCTAAATTAATATTTTTATGACTTTTTTATTAAAAAGAGTATGAGAAAATACTTCTATTCCAGTGTAGTCTAAATTAATTTAGGAAATATTTCTCTCTCTCTTTACTGTCACAGCAAGGAAGACAGATTTCCACTGGATGTTTATCAAGACACCCGTATTTCTTTTCTGTTCCCCAAACAAGGCTTCTTAGAATCTATATAAAGATGCTTAAATAAGAAGAGGAAATCTGGACAGTACCCAAAGTCTTCAAAAGAGAAAGGAAAGTAGGAGCATATTAATGAATGTTCAACTCAATTCAAACTTGTATATTGCTAATATTCATTACAGATCTCTTCAAAGTAAAGCCTGAAATTTTTCACCACCTTGATATTTTCATTATGCTTCACTCTTCTGAATGCTTAAACAATCAGGAAAAAAATAAATGTAGTACACAATAAAGGCATATCTATGTAAAGGTACATAACTGGGCCAAAACTGTAACATATAGACTGGATGTTGCGTTTTTTTTGGTGCAGGTGTCCAAGCAAATCCTACCCAGGAATTTAACAAATGCTAGTCTTAGAGCTTTATCAGAATAAAATTTAAAAAAAGTTGATATTAACATCTTAAACATAAATTTGCAATCTCAAATGTAAGAATAACCAAAAAACACACTCCTTCTTATGTATCAAGAGTCAGTGAATTTTATTTGCTGGCTGGACCTGACAGACATGTTCCACTTCCTATGGAAGACAGATTTATTTCTGTCCAACCTAGCAAACTGATTTTACCTTAAATATATTTATATATATATATATAAATATTATATATATACATATTGTTTTTATTAATGCCAACATTCTATAACTTTTTCTGTGTAGTACTCATTTATAATAATACTTTTTTAATACTCAAGCACACAATGGAACACGACCTGATGAGGATCAGACGCCACCCCTTTAATGACTGTGAATATCTAATTCTATGCATAACAACTCATGGCAGCATTGTCCCAGAGTAGTTTATGGGAATGAGAAGGAAGTCACCCCAACACAAAAAGGAAATGAGGCTGTTTTATTCAACAACCAAGCCATTAGTCTTAGCTTCCTGTTCATATAGTTATTGATGTATTGAGACACAACAGTAGTCATATATTTACGTGAAATATAAGGAATAAATGGTACATTACCTTCCCAGACATTGAAAAAATCCCTGAAGAAGCAATGGTTCTTCATTTGGCAACGTGGGAATTGCCTGCACCTCTCCTATCTTGATCCTATCAACTCAACAGAAAATCAGAAGCAGCAAGGGACTGTTACCCCAGAAAGAGAAGGTTAAATATCCCTGAATAAATAAAGAACTCAACAGTTTCAATTTAGTCTTGAAGAAATGATCAAAACTTAAAATAATGTGAATCTTCCAGACTCATCTCCTGCGGCGCTCTCTGTGTTTTCCCAGTCCCTGAGCAGCTCTGGCACCTAGAGCGGTACCGCCTCTCTCCGGGACCCAGGATCGCCGCGTGTTTCTGGACTCGGCTCCATGCCGATGTCCGGGTGGGGGTGCCAGCGGATTCCTCGCCACTACGAGCAAGAGACACCAGTAAAGAGTGAAGGAACATCTGGATTCCCCACGCGTTGAAGGCTGCAAGTCCTTTATTGTTGAGGGGAGCTGCGCCGAGGCGCCACGACCCGTTCCCAGCTGGAGTGCAAGGAAACACGGCGTCAGGCACTCCGAGGCATGGGATTATATCGGGGACGGGACGAGGAGAGCAGGGGCCCTCCCACCCAATGGGGTCAGGCACCGTGGTGATGACGCGGACCACGGCACCCAACGGGGACAGGGCCGGGGCGGCGGACCCCAGGCTCTGGGGCGGACGGGGGATGGGAATTAGGAGACAGGGGCACTGAACCCTCCAGGCAGGATGGGGAGTGGTCACAGGAGTCACAGCGAAAGCTCTAACAGCCAGGGACCCAGAGTGAACCACCGCAGCAGGGGGGAAAGGGGAACAGACACAGGGGGTGCGCGGGGGTACACAGAACACGGCTAGCTAACAGATCAGAACCTCTAACCTAAACCCCAAACTGCGATGCAACAATCTCCTCTTCTAAAGATGCACCCAAGGACTCAGCACTCAGCCACTTGCTCACAGCAGTCATACCGCTGACAGGCAGTAGACATTGAAGCAAAAAGAAAGGTTTCTAGCTTGCATTTTGGAATCAGCAGATTAAGCCCATTTCCCCCCTTGCATCTATAAAAACCATCATCTTTCTCTCATGTGTGTTGGATATTTAACTTCTGTTCTCTTCCACCTAACCTTGACTTGTATCAAGCATCATTTCAATGTCATTAGCTAACACTAGATTATCCCATCCCTACAGTCTGGTAATCTTTAAATAAAACAGGCTACTGGAATAATGTCATAGTAACAGGCATACTAATACATGCACTCCAGAGAAGTGGCCTGTACTTTCACTTAATCTCCTAGGATGCTCTGAGAGGTGATATTGCAAGGATCAGAAAGACTTGTCTTCCAGGGACCTGCATTAGTCAGAGAACAGCTCTGACATATGGCAGCAGAGATCATGCTTTGGAGCCCAGGGAATTTTTAACATTTCTTCTTTGATGATTCAGAGAGGCTTGGTTGGCATATAATTGGATCCCATCAGCACATAATCTACCAGTGAGAATAATTGTATGCCTGTGCTCAAATCATCAGCTTTCCAACTTCTTTGCCAGATAATCTCCTCAGTGTGGCTGAACTAAGTAGCAACTTTAACAACACCAAAGGTTAATTAAGCTTTCCAAAAGTCCACGTATTGCTGTTTTGATAGCAACCTTTGGAAATATTACCACATAATCTTATGCATTTTCATATCAATATGTTTTATAGTAGGATCTGGTTTCAATATTTATTGTAGCAGAATATGGATTTCATTACACTGTAAGACTTCAGAAGGTAAAAAAATCAGAATAAAGAATTTTTATTGAAAATATTTTGCTCAGTCCAGGTCTGAACAGCAAAGTTTTCTCTCTGCTGTTCCTTGTACTCAAGATCTGACCCGAAATACTCAAGTCAAGAACTTGCAAATGTCTCAATTCTATGCTAATCTGGATGGAAAATCTTGGAGTAGGGATTGCTCAAATGGTGTTTTCAGTCCTCCTCAGAAGAAAGATTAGAGACCTTCTTTCTGAATCAGAGCAGCCGTCACTTACAGAGCGACAGTGGAACCAAGTGACAACAGTTCTCTGTCAAACAAAAATTCAGTCATCATGAGTTCTGGCTGAAAAATCACTTTGCAAAGTGAATGTAAAGTCTTTTCATTCTTTGCATTCTGTTTAACCATACCTTCCATAGCTGAAGCTCTGTCCAAGTTTTATGTACATATTTACTAATTTTAATGTAATTTTCTTCTTTCATGCACTTCTTTGGTAGTATAAAAAAGAAACAATTGTTTCACATAAAAATCCCTTTTAAGTAATGTTTAAAAATTACTTTTAATTTCAATTCAAATTTTGCAGTCTACTGAAAATAACTGTATTTAAGGGCTGAAGTAGATGATTTTTCAAGGTCCCTTTCAAGCAAGGCTTTTATGCTTCTATGAGTTAAAATTTCTGGAGAAATGCAGACACCTCACATATTAAATATTAAATAATCAATTTTTTTTTTTTTACCTTCTTATTTTTTTCAGGTTTTTTACAGAAAATTATTACATCACCTAGACGTTATTCACCATCTTTACAACAAGCAATAAAAGCAAAATATATTTGTGTAAGACTTATTTAGTGACAAAAATTCACATGAAAGAATTAATAATAAATTTCCAATTATCAAAACTGACAAGCAGGAAATCTGTCATTAAGCATAACTCTTCAAGAGCACAGGTTTACTTTCTCCAAGCATGATTTTAACACAACCAAATTCAGCCATTAAATTGGAAGAAATCCCATGAGGAAAAAATATGTACAGCTAAATATGCTGGTAGTAAAAACATACAGGTCCTGAGCAAAAAATTATTACAGACTTCATTAATGAACTGCTGAAATATAAATAATTATTAGAAAATTTTTTCATAATTTTAAATATGATTTGTTTTAGCTCTTGTTTATTTAATCAGTACTGTGTTGATAAAAGCACTATTTCCTACAAGCAAAAGCAATAGACTTTAAGACTTAAAAGTGGAATTGCATTCAAATCTACATTTCAATTAACTGTTTGTTCCTCACACAGGCCTTGAATTTGCAAGCAGTTGTAAGAGTGCCCCTGTTCATCTATGCAAAAGCAGTTTTGTAGATATGCAAGCCCTTGCAGAACAGTAATCTTGCTGTACTTGGCAGATTTTTCTTCTCAAAAGTTTTCTTCTCTCAACTTATACAAGTATAGGGTATAAGTATTTGAAGAATTTGTATCTCAATGTTGAGCTCAGAAAAATTAGTTTACCAAAATCAAATTTTTTTCAATTTATATATACTTTAGAAAGTAACAAAAAATCTGAAAATTAAAAATGAAAACTTTTTATTCAAAACCTTGCAAAGAATTTACATTTCTCTTAAATCTATAAAATCAGAGACGTATTTCAGTCTCTCAATTTCTTTGCTGTTTGAATTTGCTTCTTTTTGGTTTTAGTTCAGCAAAATGTTTTCTTTATGAGGGGGAAACTTCTCCTGGCTTTGCAAATTATATGTAGGTTTGAGTAGAGGAGAGCTATTTCTATTGATTTTGTATGTACAGTGAGTTACAATATTGGACTGACTGTCAGCACAAATTTACTTCTGCTGTGAAATACAGACTAAAACTGCTTAAGAACCAAATACCTCATATTCTCATCCCACATTTCTGTAAAGGCAAGGAGGAGACAGAAGAGTATCACAGGTAGTATTTAGTCCAAAGAAATATTCCAAGGGTTGTTTATCATAGATTCTAAAAGTATATTTTAATTATAAGCATTTGTTAATATTCTCAGAAGGTTCTGCCATGACTTTGGTGTTTATATTTTTTGCAGCATCTAGTAGTCTGGTGTGTGTTTGTTGTAATAAGAAAAATCAACCACAGCACCATGGCTTTACTCTGCAAGAACACCTGCTCTACCTCTTACTCCTACAGCTGTGAACTGCAAGATATTAAGAGCAATCGCTCTTGAATTTCTAGTTCCTTATTCTCTTCCACTTTATAAGCCATGAACCAAATACATTTTCTACTAGATCTTTCAGGCTTTTTTGTTCTCAATCTGACATTGCAATAGAGATAAATTAAAAACCAGAATATACAGTTTTAGCTCTAATTTCCATTTTATTTGTTTGATGTTTGTGATTGGCCTTTTAATAAAAAAACTTTTTCGAGTTTCAATGAGTAGAGTCACCTTTATTAAGCATCCATAGCCATTCTGTTCCATCATGGTTTTCAGACTTCATAAGAAGGAAGAAAAAAATTATGCTCCCAGCCAAGAAAATTGTTGATGGGAAAGAGTTATGTTAATGTATAATATTCAAATGCCTTCACAGACCTTCAAAAGTGTTTTTCATGAAAGTGCTAACATTTCTGAATTAGAAATAGAGAATTAGGGAGTCAATGTTCTCCCAAATAGTTTCAGTTCAGAAAGAAAAGACTTCAGGTTATTCATGTGAATTCTGAAGATCAGTTTTAACTGTATTTAGGCAAAATAAAGTTAAACATTTAAGAGTAAAATGCGTAAGGCCAATTTTTTGCCCAAGAGTTATAAATTGCTTTAGTGATTCTGTTCCTTCAGTGAGGACTGAAAAACCCACTTAGGTCATTGGAACACTAGGATGACCACTTGCTTAGTAGCCAAGACCTTCTTTTCACATAATATTGCTACTCTGAAAGAACATTTGAAGTTAATTAATCCTTCCATTTCCCTGATAATCACTCATTAAATCTGTCCTGATAATAATTATTTATGAGGTTTGTTATATAACTCACCTTGAAGGATTGCAAGGAGTGAAAATCACATGAGATTTCATGCTGCAGTGACCACAGATAGAAATTTGTAACATCTGGGCTGTCTTGGATCCTCACTTCTTAATTCTTTGAACAGGCTGCTAACATAAGACCCATATGCCTGTGAGCATGCTTCACATCTGTAATTGATGTCCTGCTGTCTACTGGAACACTCTTCTGTACCCATAAGTTATTAAGATGAATGCTGCACTGATCTCCAGGAGAAAAAAATAAAAGTCAAAAGTCTGTAATTTCTTCAGCAGCAAGAAAGCAGTTAAAATTACGATGCAGTAGCACAGACTAGGTTTAGTTTGAACATGACTTTTCTATTTAGGTAGGAAAGAGAGCCACTAAAAACACATCAGAAATTGTGATCAAAACCTTAAGGACAACATAAAAGGTAGGTAAGATATAATTAAGAAATTTTCCCAAATCTTTGCGGTTTTATGTATGGAAAATTGTACATTTTCCATGCATCTGCCAGTCTCATTAACATTGTACTTTCCAATAACAAAGTAAACTGCAAGCAAAATTGACTTCAAAGGGTCCAAACTCTTGGCCTTCCACCACAGTCAAAAACAGATCCTATGGTGACAGGACAGAATTTGCACATGGAGTTTTCTCTCATTATGGGCACAAAAAACAGTGGCATAAAAAGATACCATCTTTACAGGTATGATTTGAAACTCCAGTTTGTCTTCCTTGTCTTTATTTCCTAGAAAATGGTTGTCACAATAATGAAATTAAAATTCAGTGTTCATTTTCATACACATATACTATTTTATAGGTTTTAAAGGTCTTGTTTTGTTTTTTTTTAATTGTGGAAACCACTTTGTTTATATTATATACCCCATTCTTCCCCTGCAGGTACATCAAGAAACATTTACAAGTCTCCTGCTATGTATAAGTTAGTAGTAAAATAAAAAGCACAAATCTAAACAGAGCATACAGGCAAACTTATGAAGAGCATATGTGAACAGCACTGAACTTCAGTTAAGACAAGAGCTGACAGGGAACCCAGTTGCTTTATTTTACAAATTATCTTACAAAATGAATCTTAAAAAATGCTAAACTTGAAATCTGTACCCATTTCTATAAGAACCAAGAACATCAGGAGAAATCTGCATTTTAACAGCCATACAATTTCATGGACAGAGTTTACAAACACTTTCATCCAAAACAAAACAAAAAATTACAAAACAAATCACTGCTTTTCTGCATGTGCATCTTCCTGTTTTCGCCGGCACCGCTAATGAAAGCCTAATGGAAGCTATTAAACCTTTTTAAAGCTATAAAAGTCATTAAGCCCCAAACATTACAGATAGGGCACTCTGACACACTCATCTAAAAATTATTGTTAAATATGTTTTAATCAAATCATGTCAAGGTCTATCCATCTAATTTTACATATCCAACCTTGGAGCCTGTTTTAGTAGATGGAAGTCTCAGGCTTTTAAAGAGCCCTCTTAAAATTTTGGCAGCCTGTGACTTGGAGTCATTCCATCCAACTCCAGACACCCAAGTGATGCACTGAACTTGGAAATACAGTTATATTAAGTTCTCTCTAGCATCCATGGTGTAAGTTGTTCTCTTCCAGATGTCTATTCAGATCTTTTATGCCCTGGATATTTTGTCTTTGTTTTGCCTACCAACAAGAAAATATTAGTAATTTAAGAGGCCTTTATGATCGCAGCAGCACAGGAGGTCCATTTATGTTCCAAAGAGTCGACATTCTGGAAATTTTTGTTTCACTGGGCACTTTTGAAATTAATTATGTCCTCATATTGAGACAAGATAGGATCACTAAAACTGGATGGTTATTGGTTATAAGAAAACACAGTCCACTAATAGAAAAATAAGGATAAGCATAAGTGTAAGCATAAGAAAAAGAGGATGGTAAGTCCAGATAACTTTGCCCATAGATAGGGCACTTGGAGCGGCAACATTTTCCCAGGAGCAGGAGAAAGAAGCCAGGCAGTACAGCCAGAGCGTTGAAACCACAGAGGCTATGGACATATCAACACAGAAGTAAAGCTTGAGGCAAAAAGCCTGAAGCAAATCACACTGTGACAGCTGCATCCAAACTGCACCTTGTGCTTCTGAGAGCATGAGAGAACATGCTGTGCATCAAAAGGAAGAGTACTTTCAAGCATGGCAAATATAGCTGCCATTTGTTCAGGAATCTGTTGGCTACTGCTGCAGCAAGATTAAATTTCTGCTGGAGGTGTCCCCATCTCTTTAAAACACAAACAGCTAAACTTGCTGGGGATTAATTTTGATGTGTGTGTATATCCATTTAAAAGCTTGACAGGTAGGTCAAGAAGCCCAAAGGCAGGTAGTTCAAGCACAAAAGAAGGAGGGAGATGTGCTTTACAGGCAGAGGAATTCCGTTTTACTTCTGCAGGTAGAGGCTGGGGCAAACTCCAAGACTCAGGAGTCATCTATAAGAGAGAAAATTGAAACCACTACAAAATGAAAAGAAAAAAAAAAAAAAGAAAAAAAAAAAAGAAAAAAAAAGCATAAGGGTATTTTTAAGCCTTTAAATGCATGAGAGAAAGCACTCAGTAAGAACCACTATAGCAAAGTGCTTGTGAGGCTGAGGCTCTTGGAAATGAGACACTTAGCCTGCCAGGGTCTCTGAGAAGGCAGAATTGAACCTGAAGCAAAGGCTTTCAGATGGCAGGCACCATTTCTGTAGCACGTAATGCTCAAATCCTTCACGCCCAAGTGCAGGGCTGCCTGAAGCACCTGAGAAAAGGTAAAGTTAATGCAGACACCTGATTAGGTTAGAATGTCCTCCAGGCTGCATATGAAAACTAACAAAATCTGAATGTATGTGATCTAATTATGAGGACACAGAAAAAAAGCGGAGAGACAAATAAAATTCAACAGACAGTAGGTGATCCACTAAAAATGAATGACTTGTCTTCCTTAAAGATACAAAATCCAAACATAAAAATACAGTTATATGAGCACAAATCCTCCCTGTGGTTTAAAAGTTTCTGTAGCCTTCCAGAATCTTATAACTATAGAACTTTTCTAAAAGTGGAATCACATCGAAACATTAAGTATACTTACATTCATATGCATGCTGAAAGGCCTTAATTGCTATATCAAGTTCACTCCTAAAAGTGCTTGAAGGAATTTGATCAATCTTAAAAATCAGCTTTTAGGCAGGACAGAATATGAAGGAGCTAAAGCAAGTTCACATAGCTATGATTTAAGACAATTATGGTACCTGGAAAATCTCTTTAAATAGAGATCACTTAGGTAACCATAACTATCCACACTCCACAGAAAAAAATTCCCTAAAATTCTAAGAGAAAAGATAAACAACCTTTAAAAGCTTTTATGGTAGGACAGCTATTAAGGTAAATAGGGTCAAGGTTCCCTCTTATAATCTGTCTGTTTAGCAATGCTTCTGCATCAGTAAGAGGGAAAATATCTGCAAGATATCACTCAAACAGCTTCTTATAGAAAAGCTTGCCTCTGGTCCACACTAAATACTGGAGTCAAATGAAGCCAGCAAGACATTAATAAAAAAATAAATATTAATACTGTAATATAATGAGCTCATCATTCATTCTTCTATACTTACTGTTAAGAATGTAGATTGTGATTAATTAATCTGCCTTAATCAAGCAGTTACAATGATTCATAGAATTTCCAGTATAAAAATCATGTTTCATGCAAATCTATGTCAATTATATAAAATTACATAGTTTGCTAATTTAATTCAACAAAATCTAGGAACAATTATGCAACTGCCTTCAGCAAGTGACTAAAAAAGTTATATATGAGCTAGGAATGAATGAGCTACAATAAAACATGAAACATCTTTTAGATTCAATATTCAAGCACTCTCTTCCTCTGTAAACAAAGCTTTCCAGACTTAAATCTGGAAGACTTATGAAGGAGTCACAGAACAGAGCAACAAAAATCCTATAAGTACATTTTGAGCAAGAACAGGATGGGTTACATCTTCCTTTCTTTTTTTTTCTCTTTTTTCTCTACCAATATTTACAGTCCTTTTGTACTCATAATTTAGTTTAAAATATATTAACCTCATTAGCTACAGTTAGAATGTTTCTCTATATTCTTGTGAGAGGGGTTTCCTTATCTAAAAAAAAAAATCAAAACCAAAAATATATTCCTGCACAGGGGAAAAGAATCAAAAGAAAAAAGTCCATTTCATGGTTACAATCAATGTCTCAACACAGGGTAAAAGTACCTGAGAAAGATCAGGTGTCCTTCAGGAGACATTTCCTGCAGAGCATCCATAAGTCAATGCTCCTCTTCCATCACAACAAGCAGTTTGCAAGTTTTGTCAAAGTAGCAATACTCTGGAATTAGTTCTCCTACTTCAAACTCCCAAGCATTAATATGTTATTTTCCTTACTAGAGATAGGGCTCCCCATGACCAAGAAAAATGCTGAAAAGATGCTGGACAAAATCTGCTTGATGCAAAGCAGATCAAAAATACCATTCCTACATTTACAAAGTCCATTGTAAAAGCAGGGATAACTGGTCTTGTCTTCCTGGGTGCATCCTGAGCTAAAAGATAACACTTAGGTAATAAAAAGAGACTAAAAAAATAGGATTTGACAAAATTCCATTTTAGGATGTAGTAGTTGACAGTCTCCTACAGATATAGAGCTCCTGCTGGGGCAGCCACCTTTCCCAGGCCCTCTGAAACAAAGCAGCAAGGTGTTGCTTCTCCCCCCAGCTGTCATCTCAGCCTCTCTGCCTCTCTCCCTCTGGAACTAGGTATTCAGCAAGGCACAATGGGTGATAAATTTACAGTGAAGTCCTGGACTCTCTCTTTTATCATAGTTAGGTTAATCTACAAGCCATATATGACAAAATGAGCAAAAACAGTCATAGCAGTTAATGTGATAAATCACTGTTCAAATCAGCAGGCCACTGGTAGAGGCCCTCCCAGTACTGCACTGGTAATGGGTCAGAATCTTGTCTCTGGAATGCAGCTAATGAAGGTGATTAATGGCAGAAGGGTGTGACATACCGGGCATTCATTTTTCCTTAACTTTACAGTGTTAAGCAGTTTTACTCGCATCCTCAAAATGATAGATACACCTAATCAGTAGTAGTAGGAGTCCCATTAAGTTCTCATTAAACTTGTATATCCTGTGTATAACCTTGAACAATGCATTAGACACTAATGAGTGCATTCTCCTTTCACTGTGCACTCCACTTCCAGAGCCATGAGTGTGGTGTAAATATCCACACAGAGATGGTTGGAGTGGGTTTTCTCTGCAAGCCTCAGAATAATTTCTTTGACTAGTGGAAGGGACAGTCTTAACACTAGCTGTACAGGCAGTCTGTGTGTATTTTTTTGCATTGCACTTGAGCCCTAAAGGCAGGCCAGGATTTCACTATATTACATGCTGTACAAACACACACAGAGGACGCCAGAGCTAAGCATGAGCTAAAAATGGCAACACTACAATAGTCAGACTCCAGTTATTTTATTGATAGGCTAGGTGCAAAATTGAAAGATGGCATGGGGTTGTTTTTTATACCACTCTTCTTAAAATTACTTAGTACCTCTGTTAAGGCTGTAATTAGTTATATGATGAATTTCAAGCAGCAACACATCAGCAGACAAATAAAAATAAGTATTTTGCAAGCTGTTTCTCATAAAAAAAAATTATAGTGTTAATGTTATGAAGCATCAGGAATGACTGAGAAATCTCAGTGCTGTCCAAAATAATGAGGTCAAGTTGGTAGATAGGGATTTCAGCAGTGATCTGGTGAGTTATGTGATCAAGAGCTCATGGAAAGCCTTATGGATTGCATTAAGTCAGTAAGTTGGGTTTCATTGAGCCACAGTGCTTGGGAAAACATTAATAACAGCTTTCCTCTTTTATTCAATGAAGAATTTCATTTTAATATAGACCGAGAGACTGGATTTCTTTTATTTTCTTTTTGAAAATTTATACCCAAGTTTAAAAAACAACAAGGAAGGAGTAACTTGTGTTCAAATATATCACTTAGATCAGTTCAACAAAGCATTAAGTACAGTCTTAGATAAAAATGTATTCTGTTTAGAGAGGCAGTTTGAAATCTAATCACAGACTAGCAGTCTGCATTCACTTCAGTCAGTCCAGAGAGGCATTCACATCTCATGGTGATTCCTACCATACACTGAGTAACCTTTCTCCTTCCAGAGGATAAAGGGGAGTTTAGCCCAACAGGTAAGTTAAAAAAATTGAAAAACTGCTTCAATGTAGGTCTGGAAAGGTCTGGAAAGCAGCTGGGGGAGGATCACAAAATCTCAGGCATTTAAACTAAATGGCGTTAATTAGGAAGTTGCTATTTTTCATTTACATTTACAATATCTTCATCTGGAATATGAGAACTAGCTGTATTTCTCTTCTAGCAGTAAAAGTCAGAGCTTTAGAAAGTGAGAGTGACTTCTACAGTTAATTGCCAGTTGAAATATTTTGAGTACTTTCAAAAAGACATTTATCATTGCAAGACCAAAGCTATATATAGTAGATGGAACAGAAAAAGATATTACTGGCAAAGCCAAAAGCCCTACTGCAGTGTTAAACAAGTGAACAAAAGAATAGTATCATATGGGAATGTATCACTATCACAATCTGCATTTTTTATATATATTTATATCACTATCTGCATTTTTTCTGAAATACCTTTATTCCAGTTTGTCTTGAAACCGTAACTTCTGAAAGATTCCTTCCTTCTTTCCTTCCTTTCTTCCTTCCTTCCTTGTCCAAAAACCCTTCTGTGACTTTTCAGCCACATTTATGTCTCTTAAAGATGATTCTTGCACATCATAGATAACAGAAGCCTATTACTTTTTCAAACCCAAGGAGATAATATATTGTCTACACAACACATTTTAATGTAACTTATCTGATTTTCACAGTGGACCATATGTACATTTTGACAACAAAGATTTATGATAATGACTTTCAGTTTAATATAGCTATTCCATAAGATGACCTTCATTGAGCTAATAGAGAGTTAGGAGTAATTTTGGTTTGCATAATTTAATTTACAATTCAGATTAAGAATGGAGTCTTTGCATGTTTTATATTTTCCTAACTCTTCTGTTTTTCTACCTTTACTGTAACATATTTTTACTTCCACCACAGATTCAATGTGATACTTTACATTATCTACAATTCTGAAAAAAAAAAATACTAATGCTTTCAGGCTGAGTGTTAAATGGGTTTGGTATTTTATGTAGACCTATAGTATTTCTTGGATAGCTTCTCATTTTTCTTCGGCATTGTTAGAGAAATGTTTGTTTGTGCTTGTCCACGGTTTATTGGAGAAATTGTATTACTGTGCTTCTGTGAATAATGTTGCCCAGCTTTGAATAAGCTTTATTATGTGCAGATAGATTCTGTGGACTTTAACTGTCTGAATGAATAATATACATACACACACACATATATATATACATATATATATATATTTTATATATGTATATATATAAACATATATATACATATATACTTCACATTAATTAATTCATTCTAGAGCTAACTCTAACCAAGACCACAGGCTGATTTTGTACAAGTGAGTCATATCAGTTCTTTTGCCAAGCTTTGCCATTCCCCAGATGCTGGGCTGTGGTATGGACTAGCCTACAAAACCAGAGAGCAGCTACAGACAAAAGTGATGCTGATTCTTTTCTCTGCCAAAATATTATAATTCATATAATTCTTGCTTTTAAAATTACCTTATTAATTTAAGTTCCTAATGACTTTTACATAAATAAGTTAAAGTTATTAACTCTATCCCAAATGAGTTCTATTACAAAGGTCTTTGTTGGGTGCAAGTGAGGCCCACATTCATCCCAGGCTTCATTTTGGTAGGCTGTAGTCAGTGCAGTTACAGATAGAACACCAGTAACGAAGCACACATCTCTAGCCTAAGTTATCTAGAAGGACACCTTCCTTTCCTTAGGGGCTTATGATCTGAATCCACTGTCTTCTCTTCCCACTGCCTGAAATGAGCAGTCTGACATGATGCATGTGGTAACTGCAAAAAGAAATGGTAAAAACCTTGCTGTGAACCATCTCCTAAAAGTGCTCAAGTAGTTTGCTTTCTGTAGCTGAGAGCCCCTTCTGTTATACTGCTGTTGCTCACAGTGAAGGAGAGCTAGAAAACATGAATAACAATAGTCTGTTTCCGTGCCTTGGTCAGCCTGCACAAAGCATTTGTTCTACTTTAATATACTATAACCATAGAAATGAAAAGGCGTGAATAATACATATTAATTGTGATTTGAAGTGGAAAATTAAAATAAGATGGCATACATTTAACAAGGATGACTTCTCTCATATGCACTTTTCTTTTAGATTACATAGTACTCTGCAACAAAGTCACAAAACGCAAAGTATTGTGTTAATGGACTGCTTAGACACCTCTAGGACAGACAACTGATCCCTGCAATGTTAATCTCCTTTGTTTTGATTGCAGTGTTACTTATTTTAATATTCAAGCACAAGTACCATTTCAGGCATTATTTTTAAAGCTGTTTTAAATAACTATTTGAAGAGAGCTAGAGACTAGAGACGTATAGGAACATTTGAGTTCAGGTCTAATCCTGCTCCAGAGCATTCAGGCAACAGAGTCAAGGAGACAGCAGCTGTGGCTTTCCAAGAGAGTTCTCTGTCTTAACTTTGTTACAGAGAGATCTCAGGAGCAAATAAACTCTTTTTCAGGCAAAAGCACTCTCTAGGACTTGTTTCATCCTGAGCTGAAGATCTAAAGAGGTGAGCTGGATCTTACTCTGAAAATGCTTAATTTTTCTTTGTCTTTATGAGGTAAGCTAATGATGGCTCATCACTCACAACTATGCCAAAGTCCTAATAACATCATATCCTATTGGGAGTGGGGAGTCGGCCTATTGGGAGTGGGGAGTCAGCAGGAAGGGGTGGAGCTCTCCTCATTGCTGAGTCCCTGATTATAAGAGGCTTCTAGGGAGCACAGCGACCTGGAGCGCGGCGAACAGGAGTGGACAAACAGGGGCGTGGCACGTCTCTGGGGCGTGGCCGCGGCAGTTTGCGCGGCAGTTCACGCAGGCAGGGCAAGCAGGAAGGGCTGGAGGTTTTCCTTCTGCTAGCAAGGGTTGTTGTGGTTTCTTCCAGGTGTGTCTGTTGGCTGGTTGGTTTTGAAGTTTCTATTAGTAGTGGTTTCAACACGGTTGAAAGCTGTGGTTTGTACAGGTGCGTGTGGCCCGCTGGAGCCCTCCAAAAAGGATGCATCTGTACAGACCCACTCCTGCCTGGAGTGTTTGGCCTTATTGGTTGTTTCAGGGGGTGTTGTGGAGGAGACTTGCCTGCGGTGTGAACAGGTGAATGAACTCCTTTCACTGGTGGCAGAGCTTAGGGAGGAGATTGAAAGATTGAGGAGTATCAGAGAAAGTGAAAGGGAAAAAGATTGGTGGAACTCAGCCCTTTCAACTTTAAGGGAGACACACCAGGAGTCAGAGGACTCATATGCCTTCCACTCTCAGACAATGGATGAGCATGTGGAAGATGAAGGGGAGTGGAAATGGGTCCCTGTTCGGGGAGGTAGTAATAAAAATTCTTCCTGTCCCCCATCCCCTAGCCAGGTGCCACTTCAGAATAAGTATGAGGCCCTGGATCTAGAGAGCCAGCCAGATGATTTAGATTATTTGGATTTAGAGGATTTAGAGGAAAATTATCTGCCCAGTGAACGTCCCAATTATAATTCATCTGTAAGAAGGATCACCACCTCTAACATCAAGAAGAAAAGAAGGGTAATCGTAGTGGGTGACTCCCTTCGGAGAGGAACAGAGGGCCCTGTATGTCACCCGGATCCATCCTACAGAGAGGTCTGCTGCCTCCCTGGGGCCCAGGTAGGGGATATCACTGAGGGACTTCCTGGGCCGATTCAGCCCTCTGATTATTACCCACTGCTGATACTTCAAGCTGGCAGTGACAAGATCGAAAAGAGGAGTGTTAAGGCAATAAAAAGGGACTTTAGGGCACTGGGTCAAGTAGTTGATAGGACAGGGGCACAGGTGGTGTTCTGCTCAGTCCCTTTAGTGGCAGAGAAAAATAATGGAAGAAATAGGAGAACTCACATCATTAACAAGTGGCTCAAGGGTTGGCGTCGTTGGCAAAATTTCAGATTCTTTGATCATGGGGCAACTTTTACGGCACCTGCCCTGCTGGAACCAAATGGGATACATCTCTCTGCTAGGGGCAGAAGGTTTTTAGCTCATGAACTCGCAGACCTCATTGACAGGGCTTTAAACTAGGTTTGAAGGGGGAAGGGAATGCAGCTGGGCAGTCTGGAAGCAGGCCCAAGGGCAGTAAGCCTGAGTTAGGGGTAAAATCAGTAGCCCAGCTGAGGTGCATGTATACCAATGCACACAGCTTGGGCAACAAACAAGAAGAGCTGGAGGTCATGGTGCAGCAGCGAAGCTATGATGTAGTTGCCATCACTGAAATGTGGTGGGATGACTCACATGGCTGGAGCGCTGCACTGGATGGCTACAAGCTCTTCAGGAGAGACAGGAAAGGGAAAAAAGAAGGAGGGCTGGCCCTTTATATTAGGGAGGCTTTTGACACCATAGGTATTGAAACTCATGAAGATGAAGTTGAATGCCTATGGGTAAGAATTAAGGGGAAGGCCAACAAGGATGAAATCCTGCTGGGAGTCTGTTACCGTCCACCCAACCAGGAAGAAGAGGTGGACAACTTATTTTATAAGCAACTAGATAATATTTCAGGATCATCAGCCCTTGTTCTTGTAGGTGACTTCAACCTACCAGACATCTGCTGGGAACTTAATACAGCAGATAAGAAGCAGTCCAGGAAATTTTTAGAATGTACAGACAACTTTTTGTTGCAACTGGTGGGTGACCCTACCAGGGGAGGGACTATGTTAGACTTGTTATTTGCTAATAAAGAAGGGCTGGTGGGAGATGTGGTGGTTGGAGGCCGCTTGGGGCAGAGTGATCATGAAATAATAGAGTTCTCAATAATTGGTGATATCAGCAGGAGCATTAATAAGACTCTTGCATTGGACTTCCAGAGGGCAGACTTTGGCCTGTTTAGGAGACTTATTCAGAGAGTCCCATGGGAAGCAGCCCTTAAAAACAAGGGCGTTCAGGAAGGGTGGGCATACTTCAAAACAGAGGGCACAGGAACAGACTATTCCTGTGTGCCGAAAGATGAGTCGACGAGGTAAACGTCCAGCCTGGATGGGCAAGGAGATATTGGAGGAACTTAGGAATAAAAAAAGGATGCATCATCTCTGGAAGGATGGTCAGGTTTCTTAGGAAGTATTTAAGAGAGCTGCTAAAGCATGTAGGAAAATAATTAGGGAGGCTAAAGCTCAGCTTGAATTTAAGATGGCAGCTTCCATAAAGGATAATAAAAAATGTTTTTACAAATACATAAATGGTAAAAGGAAGGGTAAGACCAACCTTTGTTCTTTATTGGATGAGGGAGGGAACTCAGTATCTGCAGATAAGGAGAAGGCAGAAGTACTTAACGCCTTCTTTGCCTCAGTCTTTAGTGGAAAGATAGCTTGTCCTCAGGACACCTGTCCTCTTGGGTTGGTTAATAGTGTCAGCGAACAGAATGGTCCCCCTGTTATCCAGGAGCAGGCGGTCAGAGATCTGCTGGGATGCTTGGATATTCATAAATCTATGGGACCAGATGGGATCCATCCCAGGGTGATGAGAGAGCTGGCAGATGAGGTTATGAAGCCACTCTCCATCATTTACCAACAGTCCTGGCTCACTGGTGAGATTCCAGATGACTGGAAGCTGGCCAGTGTGACGCCCATTTACAAAAAGGGTAGGAAGGAGGACCCTGGTAACTATAGGCCAGTTAGCCTGACCTCAGTACCTGGTAAGGTAATGGAACAGCTTGTACTGAGTGTCATCACACAGAATTTACAGGATGGCCAGGGTATCAGACCCAGCCAGCATGGGTTTAGGAGGGGTAGGTCATGTTTGACCTACCTGATCTCCTTTTATGACCAGGTAACCCACCTGGTGGATGCAGGAAGGGCTGTGGATGTTGTCTATTTGGACTTCAGCAAGGCCTTTGACACTGTCTCCCACAGCATACTCCTGGAAAAGCTGGCAGCACATGGCTTGGACAGGAGCACTCTCTGCTGAGTTAGGGACTGGCTGGATGGCCGGGCCCAGAGAGTGGTGGTGAACGGTGCTGCATCCAGCTGGCGGCCAGTCACCAGTGGTGTCCCTCAGGGGTCTGTGCTGGGACTAATTCTGTTCAATATTTTTATTGATGACATGGATGAGGGAATTGAGTCTTTCATTAGTAAATTTGCAGATGACTCTAAGCTGGGAGCTTGTGTCAATTTACCGGAAGGAAGAAGGGCTCTGCAGAGAGACCTGGATGGGTTGGATGGATGGACAGAGTCCAGTGGGATGAAGTTTAATAAGTCCAAGTGCCGGGTACTGCATTTTGGCCACAATAACCCCCTGCAACATTATAGGCTGGGGACGGTGTGGCTGGACAGTGCCCAGGCGGAAAGGAACCTGGGGGTACTGGTAGAGAGTCAGCTGAATGTGAGCCAGCAGTGTGCCCTGGTGGCCAAGAAGGCCAATGGCTCCTGGCCTGTATCAAGAATAGTGTGGCCAGCAGGAGCAGGGAGGTCATTCTTCCGCTGTACTCTGCGCTGGTGAGGACGCACCTTGAGTGCTGTGTCCAGTTCTGGGCCCCTCAGTTTAAGAAGGACGTTGAGGTGCTTGAGCGCGTTCAGAGGAGGGCAACGAGGCTGTTGAAGGGCTTGGAACACAAGCCCTATGAGGAACGACTGAGGGAGCTGGGGCTGTTTAGCCTGGAGAAAAGGAGACTCAGAGGTGATCTTATCGCTCTCTACAACTTCCTGAAGGGTAGTTGTAGTCAGGTGGGGTTGACCTCTTTCAGCAGGCAGCAGCTGACAGAACAATAGGACACAGTCTCAAGCTGCGTCAAGGGAAATATAGATTGGATATTAGGAAAAAGTTTTTTACAGAAAGGGTGATAAAGTACTGGAATGTACTGCCTGGGGAGGTGGTGGAATCACCGTCCCTGAATGTGTTTAAAAAAAGACTGGATATGGTACTCCATGCCATGATCTAGTTGAGGTGCCAGGGCATGGGTTGGACTCGATGATCTTGAAGGTCTCTTCCAACCCAGACATTCTGTGAATTCTGTGAATTCAGGACAAATGAATTCTACATACATTCAAGAGCAAGTTTAACAATAACAAGCATATTGAAGAAAAACAAATATCAGGGAACTCTGGCAGCAAGCCATGAGGGCGCTGAAAGTCAAATGGAAATGTACTTTACTTTTAAAATATAGGAAAACAATATTTAAATCTATAGTGACAAAAAGAACAAAAGTTTAGCTGAGTAGTCATAAGTAAAAACTTTAAACATGCAAGTACAACAGGAGAAGCCTTGTACATATGAGCAGATTTTGGACAAATTAAAATATTTTATAGGCATCTTCATCTCCAGTGAAATGCCATTGCTTTGGCTTGTTACCTGTTTATAGTACTGTATAAATCATTGGAGATTAAAATCAATAGAGGTACATAAATGAAGATGCACTAGCAATTAAGTGGATGGCTGAATAGGTCTGCCTGGGATGGAGTCCAAAACAGACTGCTTGGAGTTTTACTTTCCTCAGAAATTTAACTGATTCATTTGGGCAGCTAAGCAAAAGTTACCCAAAATCAAAACTAAACCCATACTTATTAATTTCCCAAGTATATGCTTCCTCAGAACCCCTCCCCTGTGTTAGCTGGAAGGAATCCTGAAAGCCTCTGTGCTATTGAACTGAATGAGAGCAGAAAGACAAGTAGAGACTGGCAGGTGAAAGTGTTTCTCAATCCTATCTCACCCCTCCACAGAGAGAGGGTTTTAAAAATTTTATCAGCATACAGTGATAACACAAAATTCCTGACAGGATACCTGGAAAGAAGAGCGTTAATTTGGGGCATTTCTAAATTACAACGAATAACAACAATAATAAGGACTGCTCAGCATAAAAACTTATTTTTAAAAAGCCGAAACAAAACAAAAACAACCCAGAAAGCTGTGGGAAAAAAAAAATTCAGAGATTTAGGATCTTTCTGTGCCAAACTTAAACAGTCTTTAGCAAACCCTTCTCAAGAATGTAGCTCCAATGGTAATTCTGAAATAATGCCAGATACACCTCATGGCTGATGAGAAGTAAAATTACTAACTATTTCAATATAGGCATTGCAATGTCACAGGCATTAAACAACTATCTAGGCTGAAATATATGTATTTTAACTCATATCAAAAACTGTTGAAGCAAACAATATCCACACACTTTTGAAGAAAAGGAAAATTTAAAGGTCAGTTTCTTGCATCAGTGTTAGGAAAATGTAGAGACTTAAGCTGTATCATCTAGTATTTTTCACTGTTTCAAGTTTTTGCAAGAAATTTCTGTGCTGATTAGTAAATAAAAGCCGAATCTTTCCAGGAACGTGGTAACCACTGGCCTGTAACAATACTACATAACTTGTACAAAACAACATGCATCCAGTTCACTGTACACATTTGTGTTATAAAGCAATTTTCACCAAATAAGTACTTTTAAGAAGGGGCATAAACCAGCATGTCTTTAAGTGTAGTAACTGAACAGAGCTGCAGCAAAATCCAGTTCTCTCCTTTGTCAAATTTAACAATAGAAGGAACATCCATTTATTTCTTCTCAACAAGCAGGTCTTAAAAACTGATCATGTTGCCAAGGATTTTATGTGATGGGATGTCACAAATGATTTTCACATGGAAATCAGACAGCCTAATTCAAAGGCACCACAAAAGAAATCTATAAGGAAGTGGAACAAAAATAAAAGTAACCAAATAATTCCATGACCAAGACAAATTCAAAAACAAAGAAGAAAGTTTTGCATTCCAGTCTTCTAATTTGTAACACAACACAGAGAAATTACAGTAGCACTCCTGCATCCAGCAAATGAGAAATGTCAAAAACAGGAAGGCACTAAATCCATATAGGAGCATGACAAATTGATTTTGAAATCATGTTTTCTGCAATCAGATGCTGTTTCTGTGATTGATTGTTTTAAAATTTTATACACATGCAGGGTCTTAGGCTTATGTTTTTGAGAAGGACAAAGCAATTCAGCAATTCAGGAGAGCATTTGACATAAACTTGCATTAGTTTTTCTTTTTGTCATCATTACCAAGATTATGATACTTCATGGAGCCAGACAGAATTGTTAATAGACCTAAATTGTTATTTGCCAGGTTGCTTTATGCTTTTGATTTCTCTTGCAAATAAATGGATTTTTTTTCCGACTGGTTATCTACTCCATAATTGATACCTCTGAGAGCAATATTGCTTTCTTTATTTGTTATGACTGGCAGCTGTTTGACAGTCTTTTAACATATTGTTGGATAATAGAGTAGAAACCAAAAAAGTAAAACTTCTACCTTCCATAAAACTAAGTTGCCTTTCATGTGTCCTTCAGCTCTTAAATTCAGTCATGTTATATAAGGAGAGCAGTCAAGTGTAAATGTGTAGAACTATGAGGTTAATTCTTCAGTAATGAGAACTACAAGAACAGAAAATATCAATGGAATATTTTTTACAGTTAGACATTTCTGATCTTTACAGAAGAAAAAATTATAAATCAGTTACATAATTCACACCATAACAAAAGTCAAGATGAAGTGTCCAGTCACTATGCCGATTTGGCCACAATCAAATATTCACAAAATTAGCATAATGTTGCAGAAATAATGGAGTTCAAAGATTGAAAACCAGATTGAATTATTTCCCTGAAACATTTTTCATAGCACTCGGAATCAAAATTATCGTATGCAGAAACTGATGCCAGAAATTAAATTGAAACACATTCTCCAGGAATCCCTCTTTCATCTCAGAGTCCATAGAATAAGCATGTTTCTCTAACACTTTAAATTTCACCAGGATCCAAGACAAAGGGACAGAACTGTAGAGAGCAGTAATATAGTGTGGGAAAATGTCAGAAGATAGTGATATTTTGTATTTGTATTCAAGACAGTATTACAGTTTTATCTCCATAACAAAATGTTGATTTTGTATTAGAAGTGACACAAAAAAAAAAAAAAAACAAATAGCTTCTGCAAAGCTGTATAGCACAGGTGATGAGAGGGTTCTTGTTTGTGCCCTTGGGAGGTGTCACTTCCATGCTGAACACCTTGGAGGAGTGTGGAGGTGGAGTACTGGGATAAGAAGTTCCAAAAGGTCAGTATCCCTAATTTTCCAGAAAACCATTTTTTCTCACAAGAAAAAGGGTTTAGGTTTTTTAACAACCAAAAGACATGATCAGTTAAATTCACTTTTACTCATTTCTTCATTTCCTGAGCTAAAATTTTGAGACAATGATTTAGAAGTCTCTGGTGAACAGGCAGACTCTTCCTGCTGTACCAGATGGGAAGGGAAAGTGTCTAGGCTAGAAGCTAGACAGAAAACAGCACTCCACACAGTTTAAAAATAACTTTTAGGTGCTTAGAACTAACTGGCTGTTAGGTTCATAAATAACATCAATGGGACAAAAGTAATAAAAAATAAAAAGAACAAACACCCACTTGGACAGACCACAAAAACCAAGAGCTACTAGCTTATCTGTGTCAGTATACAAGATGCAACAAAATAGCCTCCAGATAAGATCTCCTTAGTCTCCTTCTCCTCCTCCACCACTCAGTGACACCAGTCACACAATGCCTTCACACTGCCTCTGGTGACCACATTATCCAAGATGAAAAAAACCCCAGCCAAGCTTCCTGTTATGTTTTCTATTTCTACAAATTCCATTTCCTTGTAAAGTAGTTATCTTGAACTAATCAGTTTCCTGATCATCATCCACAGTTGCAAAAATGTGGATTTGTGATTCTCTCAGGAGGTAAAGTGCTTTGAGACATAGACGACTTTGCTATAGAGCAGTGGTTTCAATCTGCCATTGGGTCTGTGAACTGCTCTGGAGATTGAAAGAAGCTACTTTGAACAAGATAAACTACTAGATAATGTTGCCATTACCTTTTTATGACAAGTGTAAAAGGAGGCTGCTAAAGTGTTTATCTTTTTCAGCCTAAGCATTTGCTTAGGATGTCTTACTTCCTACGGTTGACAACTTTCGAAATTTTATCACAAGACCAGTTGGCTGCTTTTGGTGTCACACGTCTCTTACCACAAGATATGAATGTGATATATTCAAGTGGTCCAGACCTCCAGCCTAGTTATCCCAGTCACAGAAAATGCACAACCACTGTGTGGATTTAACAAAATATTATTGAACCTGCCATTAAAGACTGCAACTTAATCTGCAAGTAATACTTATGGACGTTTGGCCAACACATCTTACCAACAGACTCGATGTTGGTAAACTAAAACCTGGAATTTCTACATGTTAGAAATGTTCATCGGGATACATATAGAGTCCCACGGTCTAAGCCTCCTGGGGCAGTCAGAAGGCCTTGGGATTGAACAGTGTCTCTTTCACTGTGTTGCTTGATCACTGTGTTTCCATTTCTTGCTGTCCAGTATTGCTCAATGTGAAAACTAAATGTCAAACTATTTCTTGTAATCAGCTGCACCTTTAGGTTTGATGGGCTGTTGCAGACGTCATGGTGCTTAATTCAAACATCATTTAGTCAGGACATTTGTGTCACTTACAGTGATTACAGGGGCCAATAATAATAAATATATATTAGAAAGCTAAATAAGTGATCTTGCCCTGCCCTAGAAGAATTAAGTACTGTATTGCCAAGTTTCAAAATAGGTAATGGATAATTACCTATGGGAATGCTGTTTACTTACCCTTACCTACAATTTAGGAGATTGAGTCTCCTAAGGTTAACTGTGCCAATATCTTAACAAATGCTTTTTATTTTCTTCCCCTAGTTTGTGAATATTTCCACTCTCTGTATAAGTTCCTTTTGTCTAAGTAGTTTCCCACACAGGTAAAGGCTGAGCACACCCGTGGTTCGAGCTGAACAGGGTAGCAGATCATTAGCATCTCTCCTCAGTTATTGCCCTTCCATACGCTCCATGTAACTTTCTGAGGAATTTAATGTCCATTTCTTTAATTTCTTGTAAGCTAATCAGGCTAGGTTGAAGGCACAAGGCCATCACAGTTCTGAAAGTTTAGCAGCAATTTGGAAAAATTAACAGAGCTGCAAGTCTGAACTTTGTAAAAAGATCTAGTGTTACTGCAGAAATCAGAAAAACAAAGAGGCTTCAAGGGTCTGAGTAAAACATGAGCATGCACTAAGCATCAGAAGGTATGGATAATGACAAGCTAATAGGGAGCTTTTCAGTATACTCCATTCTTTAACCTGAGGTAAAAATTACTCTCCCTGGAGACATATTCCTGAATAATGACAGCATGGATAGACATACCGATTTAAGTTGAACTGCTGAAGAATCAATGAATGTGGTATGAACTGGCTGCTCATACTAAAGTGCCTGCGCTGGAAAATGAAGTCTCAAGCCAGAAGAAATAGCTAACTGAATCAGATTATTTTATTTTAAATTTTTTTGCTGTTACTTGTGTAGGGCAAAAAGTACTTAGAAAAGGAAATCCTGGGCATTATCAATTTATTTATCTTGCTTACTCTTTATGCTCTTCTTCAAGCCTAAAAAGGAAAGCTTCCACATCTCTTGAGAAAACCCTTCTATAATTACCTTCTCCTGGTCAGTTCAACTTCACCAACATTTTCACTGGTAACCCCTCAGCTCCAGCAGGATCTTACCCACTGTGCTTACAGCACATTGTTGCCAGTACCAGAGATACCCCTCCCATGCAAAAAGAGTAAATAAAAAATTCAAAAAAAATTTGTAAAGGACAAGAAAGCTTACCAGGTTTCTCATTAAACTGACAAAACCCAAGGGTTAAACTGTCCTCCTTATGTAGTTTGCAGTAATGAACTGAAAAGCCTGTAGCGGAGACCAGCCAGCCTCCAGCTCAGAGAGCTGCCTGGCCAGCAAGCAGTTAAATATGTGTGGAGCTGCAGTTAATCAGGGAGGGTCTCATTTCTGGGAGCCAGAAAGGGGAAACTTCTTATTCAGATGTGAAGTAATTCCTTCCTATCTTGCCCCCAGTCTCTTCACTGTGCAAAAATATCCCAGGTCAGAGACAACCGGGAACTTCAGAGGGAAAAAGGGCTCAGGGGATGAGGCATTAATCATTGTCTGTGTGTCTTTGTCACTATTGTCCCACCAAGGGCAATCACAGAGGGCAACAGTAGGACCATTGGATTCCTGGAAAGTTCTGCCTATCAAACATCTCAGTGAGCCCCATTTGCTCAGGTGTGTTCAGTGCTGATAACACAAGTGCAAGCAGCTCTGAAAAGAAAAGAAGACCTTCAGACTACTCATTCACTCTGTCACAGAATCAGGAGACAATTAATATTGTATAAGAACTGCTGATGACATGCTGGATGTGAAGAAAGGAGGCTTCCTTACGAAAGAGTATTTTATCTTTCAATTAAATAAATATTCTTCAATTTCCACATAATGCTGTTGCTAGCAAGTCTCTTATTTGGCATGCCATGGTCTCTGTCATACCCAGGCTTAACTGAACATAGGTGCTCTCATTCAGACAGAAACATTTTGTCCCTGAAGCATGTATAAACATTATCTACCTCTTACTTCAGAGACTGCTTTTAAAAGATTTCTTTCTAGAAATCTATAAAACTAATGAGAATTATTTTTCATTCTTGCTAGTGATCAAAGGAGGAGTTAGATCCCAAAGATAAAGCAAGTTAAAGAGATAAAGGTCTATCTCCCTCACATGCTCAGCATATATAAAATCTCAAGGTCAATGTGTAGCTAACAAATAACACACGCAGAAACTCAGCCAAAGAAAGCTTTGAGCTGTGAGATTTGTGAATTACTTTAGTGAGCTCATTATTGTCTTGGTCAGAGCACAGTCTGGTCCCCCGTCATCACTGCAGAATGGACTTCCCTCAGAAAGCATCACCCATGCCTGGCCTTGTACCTCTGTCCCTACAGAGGGACCAGGGCAAGACATCTCCTCCAGGAAACACACACGTTAGATGCATAAAGTGGCCATCTGACAGAGGCTTTCCTCCACATAAAAGCTACAGAAATAGCAGTGTTCTCAAGAGAGGAAAAATAAAAGGCATTGGTTCAGATGCTGGTACTAAACCTGAAGTTTTCCTTTTTTTTTCCCTCACTATATTCTTGAGTGACCTAAAAAATTTAGACTTTTTGCTTTCATTTACTGTAGAGGATTTTTTTCCTATTTAAAAAAATATGTACTTCTGAGAAATATTTTATAATGTAAATGGACTCCAGCAGGCTGCGTGCTTAAATTGGACTTGCTTTTCTATTTCATCTTGTCCACTAATGGTATTACTAAGTCTCCAAGGATCTACTTTGTACTCTTAAGTCCTCTTTTTTTTCAATATTTGGATTTCTACTTCAAGATACCTCCAGGTCACATCGGTCAAAAACAGGAAAAAAAAAACTGCGGGAAAGCTGAACCCACACATTTAAAGATGCAGATGAAAACTTTTGCAGATGAAAACTACCATAACTTTGTTATTTGATATAAAGTACATGAACTACTTTAAAAGAAGGTTAATAAATTTTTTAAATTTTAATACATTGGTATGGTGCGGTCCCATTTTTTTGTAATGAGTCCCACTCATCAATTTTATATTCCCGCCTGTTGCAAAAGCCACATCTACATTAGTATTTTGTGCCCATGCACTCTTGTTTAAAACTCATTTGAAAGGTTTTCAGAGATAACACTGTGAACAGATAACTGGGTTTTGTCACCAACTTATTGATTTCATTGAAGTCCCAACTTGATGTCTTTTTCCATGCATGAGAATTCTAATTCTCATTTTAATGGCATTTCCAAACCTCAAAAATGAGAGTTCAAAACCACTAAAGCAGAGTCTAAGTGTCCAGGCATTGGAATGCAAGGAGAATAAGTTCCTCCAGTTAATACCTGGACCTTTTAAAAGCATCTTTTCAAGCTGGAACTTCAAAGGTGTTTCAAACATTTTGAACTGGGATAGTATGTATGTAAATAATACTGAAATATCTACTGAAGATCTTGATGAACAAAAATCTAATACTGCCTAAACTTATTTCAGCAGCAGAAAAGAAAAATAATTGCTTAAGTACGTAGTCATTTACTGAAGGAGGCTAGGAAAGTTTTTAGAGGAGTCACTTCATTTACATGAAAATTCTCAGAAAGCACAGGTGCTCTCACCAGAAATGCCAAATTACCTCCACACCTATATTTAATAATTGTTCTTGTTGTATATACTTAGTGGTTTATATGTGTTTATTTTTACATATTCATATATAAATAACTTGTCTTGTAAGGATGAAATCAATACACCTTTTTGATGCATTATGTTCCAAATAGGAGACATTCAGCTGTGTCTGAAATGAAAGCAACCAGATGCAGATTATATTTTCATGGAAATAATTCCAGAACAGAACTGATGGAAGTAATTCTGACCAGAATTTTCAGAGCAGATATATGCACTAGCAAGCTTCAAGAAGAGCTGCGGGTCCTGTACTAACAGGTTGCTGCTTCAGGAGCCTGATGCCAGGTGAGATCCTCAGGCTTTCTCTGAGCTGTCACTTACGCCTGACTGTGCCCCAGCTCCTGACATTACCAACAGGCAGAAAGCACAGCCAAGGTGCAGGAGCATGCAGAAAGTGTGTCTGGCATCTCTGCTTTTATTTCTTTCACCCACTGGTTAAAAAACTGATGTGAGCTGAAGGGGTAGCAGATTTAAAATTGCTGTTTCTGCCCAGAGGGACCCGAGCATGCATCAACCAGGTCCCAGGCAAATCATCTGCAAAATTCTCTGAGCACAGCCAGCAGGCTGCTCCAGGCCATCACTCCCTCAGCCAGTCCACAGAAAAAAATGTGACATAATCAAGTATTGACCAGGATAGAGAGAGGTCATGAGCAAACAATGTTCAGGGAAAAAGGAACCTGGGCTCCAGATCCTCTTCTAGTTCTTGTATTTCAGGAGGCAGTGCAAAGGGGAGTGGGTGCTGGTCACAGATCTATCCCCTGGCATTTTTGACCAATTGCTGTGCACAACTCCCACCCTGCTGCATTGCTTTTGTGAGAGCACCCATTTTAAAGGCTGTTGCATGAGGATACCAAGTATCTAAGACTGGATTTTCCTAGATCCCAAAGGCCACAGGTTCAGTGATGTCAACCATAAGTTGTTAACTCAGAGGGCTCACTGAAAACCCAAAATCTTACTCCGGTTCTATTAAATAATGAAACTTCAGTACTGCCATCTATTCTATTTGTATAGCTCCAAGCATCAGTTAAGAATTATACTCTCATTTACACAAGCCCATGGCACAGATGCACTTGGTTTTCTTAGAGGTCTTTTCCAAACTTAACTCTTCTGTGAGCAATTCTATGACACAGACACTCACACAGAGGCTTTATCTGTCCAATCATCCTCAGCACTACAATATACCAGAACCAGGGCACTTTCATCCTCAGTACTTTCAACTCCTACAACCAGAGAGCCATCTGTATGGATTTTCAAAACTGTGTCACTAAAGTTTCTGCTATGCAGGCAGGTGGCCCAAATTTCCCAAGTCCTAAGAACCCAGGAGCTCCCAGATAAAGTTGCACCTATACAGCACTATTGAATGCTTTATCATCATGTTTCATCTTATACATATCAAGTTAAATCTCAAATAACTCTAAAATGGTGTGTCCTGGTGATAAAAGGTATCCTGAAATTAAATAGCCAAACAACATGTTGAAATTGGTCTTATCAAAGCCAAAAATTTAAGTCCTAGAAACCTTATGCAGTCCCAACAGGTATTGCTCACTCTAAAAAAGATGGATGTCCTAAGCAAATTAAAATTCTGTTGAGAAGATGGACATGCACATAACATTTCTTCCCTGAGAAGAGGACAATAGTTTTAGACTGGCTTTTCAGAACTAGTGTCTCAAAGTATATAATTTATACATGCAAAGGCTATTCTTTTGCATTTTTATTTTTCTTCATTTCTGAAGTGCCTATAGTGCTGGCATTTTTCCATATGTCGAAGGAAGATGAGAAATGTTACCAAAAAAAGAAAAAAAACACAGAAGTGGTGGGAAGCAGTACTCACGATGGCTCTGCACAGCATCTAGCAGAAGTTAAACTTGTCTTAAACAAGTTAAACAAGTCTTAAACTTGTAACCGCTGCCATTATCCGATTCCCCTCCCCCTTACCTCACCACACCTCAACGTATGCAATCAGAAAGCTTTAGAGTCAGCATTAGTTAAATCTTGCTGGCTTTTACTTCAGGTGGACCCCAGACAGCTTAAATAAAGATATTATTCTTTTATATTAAAGAGAAAATTGTATTCCTACATGACTCAAAACTTTCTGTGAATCTGCAGAATGTGAAAATAGTACCTTGTCATTAGGGTGCCAAAGAAAGAGATGGTTTATAGGGGTCCCAGCTCAGACCTCTGAAGGTGCTCACCTGAAGACAGTCTGAGACCAGCAGCTCCCAGTATGGTCTGTGGAAGTTCTTAGTTCAAATCTCTGCTGTAAGTAAGAAAAAGAGATGCTAAGGAACTGCCTGTGTCATGTGCACAGAGATCAGCCCAGTTTTGAGAAGGGGGCCTACCTAACCTTGTCACTTAATGAATCTGTTTGTGTTCATTAAGAAAGCCTGAACTCAAAGCAAAACAGCTGTTAAATAATGGGGAGAAAAAGGGTGAAACAAAGAAACAAAACCAAAAACAAAATTTAAAAATCTAAACCAAAACCCTAAAAATAGCAGTATCACACAACTTTACTTTTGCATTTTCTCCCTTTACATCTTTTTCTCATTCCCAGAAGTGCTGGTCAGTGTTTATCTGAAGTAATTCCAGCCGCTTGACTTTCTGTTCTTTCTCAGATTTCTAGGCAAACTAAAAGCAGGAACTCAGTAACACTTCTTCTCCACAAATTCTTTGGTTTGTGTTCATTAAAGGATGTGCTCTATAAAACCTAGCCCTCAACATTCCCAGTGTGGCTGTCTGATTCAGAGCTGTTCACATGAACCTTAACTTAAGCAGAGAACATCAGGAACATCAGGCACAATTCATCTTCTTCAGCACAGCTATCCAGGCTGGGACTCAGCTGTTTAAATGTAGGTATCTAATTATATTTGTAATGCCCCTAGGATATCCCCTCCAGCCATGTCCCTGCAGGAAATATAACTCCCTCAGCCCACAGCCCACAGCCAGCCCAGTGCAGATGACATGGATAACCTAAGGCTGCATCCCCTTTGTAGTTTTGGGCTGGAGCACTAGAGCAATGTTGAAATAAATCCCCAAACTGTTCCCCTTTACTATGTGCCAATTTGTTTAGCAGAGAGCTTTTGGGGTGTGCTAACTGGTTTTGTTTAGTGGTTTATAACTGAGCCAAAAGTCCACTGCACATTTGCAGATGTGATCCACTACCAGGGATGGGTTCATACCCATGACTGATCTTTCAGACCATTTCAAAGTACACATGTTAGGCACACCTAAATGAGGGAAGACTAAACCATGCTGAAGTAACATACCCAGATTGCATGCAGGGAAATTTTCAAGTCCCCAGCACCAAATGCTTTAATCTACTGATCTGCTCCTGTCATGCTTTATTTCTTGATAAGCCATGTCCCATCCACTAGCAGGTGAATTAATTCATGAGCATCGTTCACTTATTATCAATTGTATTCTACTGTAATTGTCTGCTTTCTCTGCTCTACCTTTATCTCTCAAAACAACAGAGAGAACCATTAGAGGAATTTATAATTACCATTTCAGTCAAAGAAAAAATATCAAATTTATCAATCATCTAAATAAAAATTTTAAAAGGTGCAGCCAGGTTCCAGAGTTGGACAATGGTGGGAAAGGCCATCGGGACTGCAAGCAAAACACTGCTTTCGTACTACTTGTCAGGACTTAAATGTCATAAACCAACACAAAAACAAAGAAGAAACAGTATAAGTGGTTTCCCCTTTTGATGAAAATTAAGATACCCAATTTTGGTTCCAAGAAAATAAAATTCCTATAATAATTTTATTTTTCTTTAACCTTGTAGAATTAAAATCAATCAGACCTTTGATCTAGAATTTATACATCTATTTTTTTTTTTTGGCCACTTATCCCAATTAAGCCTCACTACTAATTAAAATTACAACTTTCAAAGGACAGGTACTGAAATATTTCTGTCATATGTTAGCCCTCAAAGACCAAAGGCAGTCCTTGGTGAGGAACATGAAAACATGCTTTTATTAATGGATTCCAATCTAATAGAATAATTTAAAAACCTACACTTTTATACCTGGTAGCATGACTCATTTCTTTGATTTGTTATGAAATTATCTAACTTTCAGCTTTTTTAATGAATGTCAGAAGTCACTCCTACAGTTTGGCAGTCAAAAGGCTACCTTATGCTTTGGCAGAATGTTGCTGTTTGTGTCACAGCAGACAGGCCTTGCTGAACATGTGAAATGCAGATTTCCTCTCATACATCTATAAGAAAAGAGCAAAGCCTAGGGGCTTTGCATTATCTTCCATGCATTTGTGTAATAATTATGCACTTTTGTTATGTTCTGCTAAAACTCTCACATTTGGCTACTTAAGATGGATACACTAAAACATGATTTGGATTGGGAAGTCTGAATTGTGTCAGAAAATGCAAAATCACTATAGATTTCTCCTTGCACAAAAATTAGAGTTCTGACAAATTGTATGAGAACCCAATTCCTCCAGCCAGTCACTTAATCTGTGCAGGAACCCAGCCATGATTGTAAGGCGCATCTCTCAGAATCAGTCGACCAGCCAGTTTGCTTGCCTGTAATTGAAGTATGTAACACATCAGGCTTTTTTTTCCCCCCAGCTGAGCTCAATACCTGTGTCCCCAATGTTTCTTTTGAAACTCAGCTCAAGAGTAACAGGCAGAGTGTAGATGTCTGCACCAGTCCATGAAATGTAAAAACGTAAATGTAAAGATTCTGTAAGTAAGCTTTGTAGAAGACTTTGATAGGAAGCTATCCCAACCTAGATGTATTTTAATGTCATCACTTTCTCTCCTGCTATTGCATGGAGATTTTCTTTTCTTAATGCCTGCTATAAGCTTCCAGTGTGGTAAACATTTAACAAATGAAAATAATCTTCCACCTATAGCTGGAACTATATGCTAAAGTTTAAAGTTACAAACAAGGTCAGCAATACTAGGTACAGCTGCTATCACTCTTTTAAAGATGGTGGTTGTCCTGGTTTAGGGCAAATTTGGGAGAAATAACATATATTAAATAGATAGATAGATAGATAGATAGATAGATAGATAGATATAGATATAAAATATATATGTATAATATCCAGCATAAACAGAACAGATGACTGGGGATACAAGCATCATAAAGTCACCCTAGGACAGTAGTGAAAAGCAGGTAATTCAGGTAATTGACTTTAGGTAATCAATTATCTGAAAAAAAAGATTCATCTAACCAAGACATAAATATACTAAGAAGCATCTCAGAGTCTGAATTAAGCAGACAGGGAAGATTCATAAGTCTCATTAAGAGAAACATCACAGGAATAAGCACCAGACAGCCATAAAAGACAAACAGTTAAATAGCCTCTCCCATTGCAGGATTCTGCATGCACTTAATGCTATTGTTGTTTTATAACTGCCTGAGTTAATGGATAAATCAATTACCTAATTGTCAGCACAGGAACAGATCCTTACAAGTTCTACCTACCTAGATTTGTTTGCTGAAGTGACACTAACTCACTTGAATAAGCTGGTAGCCTTATCACAGCAAAAATTCAAGACACATCACAGTATTGCTGTTTGTGATGTTAATATACATTTAGTTTGGTATTTCTCTATTTGAGTATTGATTTTTCTCATTTTTGATGTATGCTGACAGTGTCAAGAATCAGTCTGGGTATGTTAATCATCACCAAAATGCCACCAGGTTCACTGCACTGCTCCTTCCTTCTGTGAATGTCAATGGCAAATGCCTAAAATCACCCTGACTAGCACATGCAACATGTACAGGCAAAAGATGCCAGCTAGGTTCACAGAGCAGTACATAGTCCATCTTACCAGTTAAGCACCACAACTTGAGTGGAAAATAGGCAGTGAGACAGAAGGCATACAGCTAAGTATCTCTGAAAACCATCTCTGAATTGCTGCTTTCCTTGAGGATGTCTCCCGCTAGCCTGCATTTAATCCATGCAAATGGATTAAATCCCAGAAGCACATTTTAAAAAGCAAAACAGACTTAGAGGAATGTTTGAAATTCAGCACTCCTGAGAGACCCACCTGCCTACTCAATAATACTGTACCTCCTGCAACATGCCAAGTTTTTAACTGTGCCTTTAAATATTTCAATGTCTTGGATAAGGTTTTAGTTTCCTAACACATGAGGAATTCTTGATACAGACATTCTCATCTGTGCTATATTGTGGCAATGTCAGCCTAATAATAAGTTGAATTCAGAAGGGGTCTCTTCTGTTTCCAGACAGCATTTTTGTGATCTAAGGTTTTATACAGCTAGCTGCTGAAATAATGACTCACAATCATCCCTTTTTAAATAGAGGGGAAAAAACAAAGGTGAAGCTAGCAGTTAAATACAGGTTAATTTTACACAACTTGCTACTCCACAAGGCCACACAGGTGAGTAGCTGATGTGCTGTTTGTCCTTAGCTAAGAACAAAACCTGAGCATGAAGGCCTCCCCCTATACACTGTTCCCAGAAATCAAACTCCAAAATGACAGCTGCACTGTCTAGTCCCTTAGCAGAGGCTGGAGACCCAAACCAGGGACATTTCATCTGTGCTGTCTCTGAGGGTGCAGCATCAAGCACCCCTGCAGTGCCCAGACAAAGGGTCGGATGGAGATGGAAGAGGTAAAAGCAAGACCCTGCATGAGGCTCTGTTGAGAAACAGCCACTCTAAGCCTCAGGTCCCCTCCCAGACTACTCTCTCTGGGTTTCCACAGCATACCAAATATTTACTGGACTAGGAAAGTTGCCCCCAACCCCAAGGTTTGCTGGAGATTTCAGGACACTTGTAAAAAAATTTTAGTTTCAACAGGAAGCAAGTTCAAGTGCAAATCAAGACTCTGATAGAGGTTTTATAGAAAATATTAATACAGCATTATTAATATGGCTTTAAAAACCTTACTAGCCCTTTAAAAGATTTGGATAGAAAAGTAAAATCTCCTAAAACATTCTGTTTGAAAGCAAGCATAAAAAGGAGAATAAGTTTTTCTGCCAAACTGAGACCTTGTGGCTTTCTCTTCCTTTCATCTGCTCCTTATTACCTTACTTGTTGTTCTATTAGACATATCCTAGTCACACAAATGTGGCACTAATCACAGGGTAGGAGTTGCCAGCTGCCTGGGAGATTAAAGCTACTCTGACATTATCCCATCAGGCACCCAACAGTGACTTAGGAGACACAGCCATTTAGCTGACCCCTTTGTAAGGAAACAGGTGCCATCTGAGCATGCTGGGAAATCCTTTCTAATGCAGTCAGCTCCCCCTTCACAATTCAAGGTTTAAAGTATAAAAAAAAGCAACTCCTATCATTCCTATAATTTCACACATTGATGTTAGGAACAAAAGTGCTGAGACTTCCAGTGAGAGTCTTGCTCGCTGAAGATAATTTTGGCTTAGCACGTTACCCTAATAAAAAATATTTCTGTGTTGAAAAATAAAGATTACTGGGGGCCATCAATTGCCCTTTACATGTCAGACTTGATTTTAGTCGAAGATCTACACTTGAAGATACTTCTGCCACAAAGCTTGGCACAGGTAAAGAAGAATCATTAAGATTCTTCCTCTGAAAACCATCCAAATTTCCAGATTTTCACGGAAGCCCAAGAGATAAATCTATAAAAGCTTTTCAGTATTTGAGATTTATTTTGAGCCATGGAGATGACAGAGCACAACAAGCCATACCAGAGCCAGGCACAAGAAACCTATCTCATAACCTTTGTGCTGCACCTTGTCAAAAAAGGTGACCAGCACTGTCATCCCTGGTGTGGATGCTGAGCGTGCTGTGGCAGGGAAGGGGACATGGTCAGTTTGCTGGATGCCACCTCCACAGTCGTGTACCAGCCTCACTGCCCTGCTCTCTGCTCCCCACGCTTGACTCAGAGAATATATCTCCTTCCTCCTGCGCTCTTGCCACCCCACTCTCCTCCTCTCACTGTCCAGCTCTTCCATTCCAAGCCGGATCAAAGTGTGACTGCACCCGCTGCACCTGGCAGAAGGTGTCAGGAGGAAGCTGAATCTCCATGCTGCCAGAAAAGAATATTCCATGTCATTCAAATGAGCCTGTGTGTTGTGCTGAGTGTTGTGTCTGTTAGCAAGAGTTGCAGATTCAAATCATACTCCTACTCATGGTTTCTTGTGTCTCAGTTACTCACCACACAGACCCCTGTACTTCCAGCAACATTGCATGCATGAGCAGGGCTCCGAAAGGCATGCAAGAAACTCAAAGAATGAAGTCTAAACTTTCCCTTCTTCCTGTGATTCTCATTTCATCGGCTTAGCAGCACTCAAGCCTCCTTCGCACCCTTAAATATTAACATGCTTTTCTCTTGATGTGGGATCCCTCATTACCATATGAATAAATGATTAATGGCCACTGTACCAAACAAGTGCGACTTTTATAACTATATGAATCAGCACTGAGCCAAACCCTTCAAGAGTAGTAAGAGTTTTCTGGCATTTATTGCACTTTATTGCTTCCTGGATCATTTAAAAGAAGTCACTGACAAACAACTGTAGGCTTGAAAGTTTACTGCGGATGTAGTGAGCAGTTCTGTATTTCAAAATGCAGACAAACTTTCTTTCCCAGCAATTTAATGCTGGTTCTTTGGCAGAAAACTCCACGGCTTGTCCAGCAAATGCTACTATTTGTGATGGCACTTCTTGTATATTGACAGGAGATAATTTTAATCAAACTTTGAGCGTAGTTTTAAGTACTGTTCTAACAATCATGCTGGCTTTGGTGATGTTCTCCATGGGCTGCAATGTGGAAATTAAGAATTTCTTGGGCCACATAAAAAGACCCTGGGGTATATTTGTGGGTTTCCTTTGCCAGTTTGGAATTATGCCTCTCACAGCCTTCTTGCTCTCTTTGGCCTTTAACGTCCTTCCTATTCAAGCTGTCGTGGTGATGATCATGGGATGCTGTCCAGGGGGCACAGCCTCGAATGTCATTGCCTACTGGGTGGATGGAGACATGGATCTAAGGTAAGAGCAGCTGTTCTCTAAGTACTTCATGTGCCTCTTTACATTGTAAATTGTAAATTTTACATTGAAAAGGACTGTCTGATCTGTCTGATGTTTTTCTTAACTTCCTGGCACATGCATGGTGTTTTTTCCCTGTAAAGATGGTTACTTACTGCAATTGAAGTAAATATAAGCAGAATAGCAAATATCCTTGATTCATTGGGAATTCATGAGGAAAAGTCATCTATGAAGACAATTAAAATAATATACATTATGAAAGCTTTGCCCAAATTAAAATTACTTTTCTTTCTCCCAAGATCTTTAGTAGTAAAAATATTTTTAAAAATAGGATTTTGGGGTGAGAATCCTCTCTACAAAATAGTGGCTATGAAACTTTTCTTGAAGTAATTTTTCTTGAAAACTAGCTCCTGTGAAAAAATATTTTCCCTCTTTTTGTGTTCTATACAATAAAAAGACAGGTATTTATTTTCTCAATGAATACTTGTTATAATTCTTTCTGCTCCTGGAACCTTATGTAAAGTCTTCAAACTGAGGGAATATTTTACAGGCTAGAAACCACTTCTTAAGGCAGCCCTGCATATCAGGGGCAATGAAAACCTTTCTTTGTGGCAGTGTGATGGTGCCAATGACAAAGTGCTATGAACTCAAGAAACAGATGTGTAAGGCACCTGACATGGCCTAGGACATCAAACACACAGGAGACGAGAACGATACTCTTGATGCAAATTCCATGGGGGGTTCATCAACTCTAAGAGCTTCTAAAAATAAGTCGTCTTTTTATTTTTATGTCCTCATTACTTTGGTCTAAAATAAACAGGATCATTTCTCTCTTTCCTACAGAGTAAAATAAATTGGAGCATTCTTCCATTTTATCAAATGCCAGTCTTAACTAGAAATGAAAAAAATAGTAGAAGTAAGAAAGATATGGAGCTAGAGTAAATAGTCTAAGAATGTTAACATCTGTAGCTTTAGTATAACATTTTTTTCCATCCTTTGAAAATATTGAACTTTTCTGACACATACAAGTGTTAATGTAAAAACAGCTTTCAAATTATAAATGAGGTTAGCTCTGCTAATCCTTTACTTCCTCATTGTAGAGGAAAAATCTATGATATTAAGAACTGTAAAACTCTTAATTTCAATTAATACAGGTCTAAGAAATCACAGATGAGAAGATTGAGTACAAGGCTGAAATTTTGTTCTAATCTCTCCCTGAAATAATAAACTGAGCTAAACTATGCTTGGTCAGCTCTGTATGTTCAGGATTGCTCCAAAGAAATCAATGGTAAAAATTCAAATTTATAATGCTATAAACATGAACAGGATTTCTAGCCCATGATGTTGACAAAGGGTGACGTTAATTGAAAATGCCTTTAAAAGGTTATTCTTCAGGTAAAGACCTCTACCTTAGGTCAAAGGCTTTTGGTCAGTACCTTTGCAACAAAGATGCAGGAACCACAGGATACAGGAGGTACAGCAGATTGTCAAGGCAAGCATCTTCTCTTCTCAATAGAAGAATAACATTAGAAGTTGTGTGGATGGTTTCTGGAGCTACCACAGTATTATAGAAACCTGCCCATCATATCAGACAATGTTTTGGTTTTAACTGTAATATTTTGTGATTATACATTACAACTCATAATCATTGTCTATACTTTTGTTTCAAAACCTCTCTGCAAATAGACCACAAGTTAGAGAAGAAATTAGTTTTATAATTAGCATTATAATCATAGTCAGATGAAGTATGATATTTCATACCTTTCTTAGTAAATCAAACACAGATGATATCCTCTAATGATTCCCATTGAGATATCTCTTGATATTTCACAAAAACAACTGCTTCTGTGGAAAAAGGGACTGGGGTTAAGGGATGGCCAGACTTTGGAGAAGGAGGTACATTCAGGGACAGTATAAAGATACAGGAAGTACAGAGGTAGGAAACATGAGGGTATTTTTTTTCCATTTGGGTCTTCATCCAACCTTAATTGTAGCCTGTAACTCTTTTTCTCTGTAGGAGACTTCTATAGGAACTCTTATGCCAGAAGCCCCTGCAAAATCTTATTCAATGACTCTAAAGCAGAGAATGACTGGAACCAAAATGAATGCAGATATTCCTGTGGTTTCTGCATTAATTTTTCTAGATTTCTCTGGATCTGCTCAGTTTGTGGGTGAGGATCAGTAGTCCCTTTTCTGAGAACAAGCAATAATAAAGAGAAATCTGAAGTGAGGCTCAGAAGAAAGCTTCCAAAATCTCTTGACTAGAACCCTCTCTCACTATTTTTATACCAGAAAAATGAGATTTGTATGCATAATTTTATCCATTGTATTCCAATTCCAATGCCTTTTCCTATTCCTTCACTCCTGTAGCAGAATGCAACGTTTGTACAACAGAAAACAGAAATATCTTTGTGAAATGCAGCAACAATACTCAAGCTAAGCCTCACTGAGCAATTCTTAGCACCTCCTTTTTGGCCTAGAGCAAAGCAAGCCAGAAAAGGGAGTTTTATTATATCACAAATTATAGACAATTTGAGTTCAATTTTAACACTCTAGAACTGCTGGTAAAATGGAAAACTCAATTTGATGTCCATCTCTGCCCCTGTTCCCTGCTTGCTCTCCTCTCTGAAACCAGCCAGACAGGCATGGAGACACATTTGCCAGCAGACCTTTCTGCTGGCCACCTGTCTGACTGCCTCCTTTGTACCGAAAGTTATGGTTCTGTTGCTGCAGAACACCTTGATTTTTCATATTCTTTTCTTTTCAGCAGAAGCCATTCCTTTCATTTAGCTTTTCTATAACCTGATAAATTGTCTGTAGCCAGCAACATTTCTTGCACCACCTTTCACAAGGTGTGAAATGGTAATAAGAAAATGAGAAAGACTATGGGCTAGCATGAGATGAACTGTCACTGTAACCAATGTCTTTGCAGCATCAGCATGACAACTTGCTCCACGCTGCTTGCAATGGGAATGATGCCACTTTGTCTCTTTATTTACACCAAAATGTGGACTGATGCTGATGCAATTGTACTCCCCTATAACAGCATTGGTGAGTCCAGTGAAACAGCACTTTCCCTTCTGTCTATCCTTCATTCAGGGACAACCACCTCTATACCATCATCCTGCAATCAGGAAGAAATTACCTCAGATTTTTAAAAATATTCCTCTTTCTACTTTTTAATAACCTCCATGGGCATTAGGCACCAAAAATCACTTCACATCATCCACAGCTCTGCCAAAAAAAGTCTTGAAGCTGTTGTAAATATTGTACAGATAATTATGACAAGATTGTGCATGTTTTTCTTTCCAAATGGCTTTGAGACCTAGGTGGTAGTGGGATAAGAATATAGAATAATTCATATAGGAATAGCTGCTTCTCCTGGATGAAAGTGTTTATAACAGCTTTAAGACACAATCCTGCAAAGTGCTAAATGCTGAGGCCACAATCTGGCAAAATACTTAAGCACACATGGATAATTAAGCAAGTGATTAAAGCTGCTGAGTCTCTTTGAAAAGCTGCAATCTACACTGCCAGGAGTGGCTTCATTTGACTTCCTGTCAAAAAATCTCATCCAGCTACAAAGAGAAAATAGTTAAAGTATTTAGAAATACATGCTCCAGTGCTTTGCAGAGCTGTGGCCCTAGTGCTTATCAAGTGCAGTTTCATGTTGTGCTAATCTTAAAAGCTAGCAGAATCACTTTCACATTCTTCAACTTCACTTCCCGTTGTCCTTGGGGAAAAACAAAAATCCAGTAGGTTGCTTGTGCTTTCAAAATAAATACTGGAGGGGGAAGGCCAAAACAAAAGAAGCTCTAAACCGGTTGCTGATACGGTACAGTAGCGAAACACCTGCAGACAAAATGAACATTTAATATAGCTACTCCCATCACAGGATAGCGATGATTAGCACACTCAGATTTCTGTCTGCCTTTCTGATGCAGGTGAATGAGCATGTAGCTCAGCGGAATGGCAATTACTTCAACAGGCTGCCAAAGATAACAGAGTCTATAGAAAAGCAAATGGGCAGGTGCGGGTAGACTGTGCGTGCATGTTCCAGGGTGTGCACACCAGAAACATCCCCTGAAAGGCTGCTCCAGGCCCACAGTCACTCATCATGGTGTCTGTCCTGTCATGAGCTCTTGCGCCATACAGGGTCTTGACTTCTCTTTTCTTTTTTTACAGGACTTTCTCTGGTAGCTCTTGTAATTCCTGTTTCGGTTGGAATATTTGTCAACCACAAATGGCCTAGTAAAGCAAAAATCATACTTAAGGTAGGATATATAAGGCTGGAGTATAAACAATTATGGACAAATTATGGAATCAGTGGGACCACTGAAGCAGTACATTGCTATTCATAGTATTAGTATCTGACTTCATAAGACCTGGAAAGTTTTCAGCAGAAAACAAATGAGGTGCTGTGGAAATGTATTGCTTTTCCTGTGCACAAACATGCATGAGTTGCATGCATTATTAGAGACCATCATTATCTAAAGAACCCACTTTTTTCTTTGGCTGCAACTACGTTAGTAATCGAGTTCAGTGTATAATGTAAACTGAAATTGGAAGGGAAATCATTCAAAGCGGTTTTTCTCTGCAAAAACAAAATCATTCTGGATCAAAATGCCTTTCTCTTTTTAAGAGAGTTTCCTGATTTTTGTGAGCCAATTTTTGAATGTGAAGCCAATTTTTATTAAAAAATAGTAACAGAACAAACCAGAAAATATTCCAACTCTTATATAAACCTTAAAAAAACTATTCACAAAATACAGCTATCTTTGCAAGATGGTTTCAGACACATCAAAAATACTGGGATTTTGACAAAAAATTGTTCTCATCAAAATAATAATTCAGCCATATATAGGGTGACAGCAAATTAACCATTCTGTACATGTGGTTTAGGTTTAAAGAGATTTGCAGATGTGCTGAGAATTCTTGGCCTTGGTTAACCATTCTTACCTAACAAATATATTATCTAAATTTTCCTAAAGAAAACTAGTCTGGTCACTTGTTTTTCTACCTATATTTGTTATCACTTCTTTGCTATTGCCTCAGGCAGCATGGAGTGCAAGTAAGGTCTTTTTAAGTCAATCCATTTTCATTAAACTGCTAGCTTTTCATGTTGCATTTTTAAATGCATTCACATCTTACTATTTCTATTTAATCAGTTGAGGGGAAAGCATGGACTTGTACTCACATGTAAAGAAACTCTACTTGATCTCTTAGCAAAGCCCCACTTCATTCCTTCTTACTGAGTGGGTGAGCAGCCCACAGCCTTGAGAGTTTGCTTTGTGTAGGACAGCGAAGCATCAAGTGAATATTGAGCCATAGCTGTCAGAATAAGGACTATATCGTGAAAAATTCAGACAAGAGAACGAAGACAGTGTGCCAGGTGAAAGAAGAGCTTGTCATGGCTAGACCATGTTTCTTCTTCCTAAGTGTATGTGGTTAATAGCTCAGCCAAACAAAAGCACTTGTTCACTCAGTGCTCTTAAAAATGCTTCAGCCAAAGACTGATGAAACTACTTCAATGGCAATACATGTTTTAGCTGAGGAATAGATTCTCTTAAGCTTAGCCTAAGAAGTGTGTCTCTGAGATCCCTGGCAACACAGGCTATAATGACAGACATTCCACTTGGGGATTGAAAAGAGAGTGAGTTATAACTTTTTTAGGCAAGCAGTGGTAAAGATCTCAGTACATTCAGTCACAGGAAATAAAATCAACTGCAGTGCTTAGGCCTGTATGGAAGGGTTATAACCTGTATGGAAGCTCATAACCAGTTTTCAAACATTAATTTTTAGCCTCATTAAAGATTTACCCCTGCAGCTGGCAAATAATTTCCTAGCACTAGCTCACTAGCAATCTAGTGTGTAATTAGCACACACTGTACTAAGCCTCAGAGTGTGATTCACCAAGGAGGGGAGGAAAATGCAGTATTCTACCTGCTAGGCTGTCAGTTTCTCAACAACTCCGGGGAAATTTTTCTAATGCGTGCACCATTCCTCACGCATATCACATGTGTAAAATTATTTTTAAACTCCAGCCCTAAGTACAATTATAGTCAAGGCTTCAAAAGACTAGTTTTACAGATATCTGTCTTTAACTGTAGTCACACCTTGAAGCACATCATACATCTCCTGTTTGTTAAAATGGCAACTATCTCATCTCTCTGCCTGCTTTGAATTGTATTGCTGTAAACATTAGGTTTCATGTTTAACATGACATTTCCGTGACTCATGTTTGACTCCGTGTTTGCTGCCATTAAATTTCCTTGAGGTCTCATTTGTGCAGTATTCTGTGATTCTGTGACTCTGACGCAGTTCCTCTTCTTTTGCTTCACAGGTAGGTTCCATTGTGGGAGCAGTGCTCATCGTGCTCATTGCCGTGGTTGGGGGAATACTCTACAAAGGCTCCTGGATTATCACACCGAAATTATGGATTATTGGCACCATATTTCCAGCGGCTGGCTATACTTTAGGATTCTTTCTGGCTCGTCTAGCTGGTCTGTCTTGGAACAGGTAATGCATAGCCTTTATTCAACTGTGTAAAAAGATTTTATTTAGTGATTAATCAATGCTGAGAATGCTCCCTAAACATTAATTATGTTACATATAATAACACGAGAGTCACTCGTTCACTAAGCCTATTTTTTTGTGATACTATGTGCAGACAAAACTTTTTTTGTGCACATTTATTTACAGATTCTGATTATAGCATTTCCTCCAACCCTTCATATGTTTTCACTTTTTGTGGCAATGTCTTGTACTTCAAGCAAGTGAAACAGACCTGACTTGTATGTGGTTTGGAACCACAGTAAAACCTCTCATGTAATGCAGCAGTCTACAATTTAGAACATCACTGCAAGAGAGGGAGACAGTGAGTGCCACATATGTGCTTTGAAGGTGGTTCACAGTCTTCTACAGCTGCTGAACTGCCAATAATTGGTGGTACCAGCCACAGTGGAGTGTTTTGCTAACTATGTCAGCTGAAGGAAACAATTTTCTTAGTTATCCTTTACATTTTTTGCTTATCCAGAGTAGTAAAAAGCATAAGGACCCACTGGAATCTATTTCCCAACTGTCTTTGCATTATTCCCTTTAGGTGTCGTACAGTGTCTCTGGAAACAGGCATGCAAAACACTCAGCTATGTTCCACTATAGTACAGCTCTCATTCACTCCTGAACAACTTGAACTGATGTTTACTTTCCCACTCATCTACAGCATTTTCCAGCTGTTGTTTGCACTACTAATTTTAGGAGGTAAAGTACAGTAATTTTTATTATAGCACCATAATTATCATTATTATTACCAGTTTAACTTTTCATGTATATTGAGAAAACAAGAAGGGATAAAAATAATCTAATGGATTTTAAAATCAAAGCATAGCTTTAAAAAAACTGTCTAGAGGTGTTGAAATGCTTTAGCAATATAAGGAAAGAAAGTGTTGCATGGATATATGTTACTACAGCATCTTTTTCAGGCAATTTTTATAATTATTTTATTTAATACTGCCCATATATTGATCCTCAGGCTACCGTCTTTACAGAAGACACCATGTGAAAACAAAGACAGATGTTGAGAAAACAGCACAAAAAGAGGATTCAAAGTCAAGTGCTAAAATAAATGGAGGATTTGTATCAGATGAGATGAAATAGACAATTACATCTGCTCCCACCAGCTGTGAAGATAAAGAATACATGGTTTATTTAAAACTTTTTTTTTCACATGCTGTTTTTTCATGGAAATATTTAACAAAAGAAGTTCTGCTGACATTGTACAGCGAGACTTTAAAGTGATTAACTTAAGAAAGATCTACTTTGATTTTTAATATGGTTTCTGCCACAATTGTAGAATCTGGTTTTGAGGCTAATTCCCTAAATTATGGATTATTTTACATTTTATTATTATGGATTATTTAACAAAAAGCAGAATAAAGGTGGGCTATTGCTACAAAGAAGCAGATATGTGCAACTCCAGCCCATGATCCTGCAAATCCATCTGCTAGTCTCAGCCCCACACAAAACAAAAAGAAATCTTGTGAAAGTGTCTGAGCAGGAACAGGAGTTGATATGGAAGGTCTGGTAAGGCTGAATATGAATCAAGCATGGAATTGGACCAAGCCAATAGTGAAATAAAAGTTTCATTTAGGTCAGTCTGGGCAGACTAAAGCACTGTATTAATTGCTTGAAGCATTAATTTATTCTAAAGCTATAATTTTAGCAAGTGCAAGGCACCTTATGACTGTTATTTTTCCCAAAGTAATGGAAAGTAATAGAATGTAGCAGTCTTACATCGTTGTTCTGGGTCCTTTAGGTGCTGGAAACAGGAACAGAGAGACAAAGGTGAGGCTTTAAGCCTTGAGCAATTTTAGTGACAGCAGTGACAGCTGCATACAAAAGAGCAAGCAGAGGTTCTGGAAGTGTAAGAAATTATCATCTTCTGCACTAAAAAGAAGGCATTTGAAAATGGAACAAAAAATGTCCCTGATTCATCCAGGACTGCTTCCACCAATCTTAACATAAGACATAAGTGCTTGGAGAGAGTTATATATTTTTGCTATTTTATGAGCTAAATAAATTTGAAACTGCCAGATGTCTAGGACATGTAGACATTGGTATACTTGACAATTTTAAGATTTTATTTATATAAACCACAAATAGAAATAAATGGATGTACACATACATTATATATTGTTTATTTCTGAAAATTCAAGAGTTCATGTCGAAATCTCTCCTAATTGTGTGGAGAAAATAAGTACAATTCCAGGAGAAACAGTGCAGTAAACTCCTTGCAGCTGTAATTTTTTAAGAAAACACTCAGTAACATTGGTCCCGTAGCTGTTATGTAAAGAGAATATCCAGAGAACTTCAGGTAAATGAGTGAGAGGTTGGCTGACCAAAAAATTCAAGAGTGAACCAACTATCAGCACATGGAAACAATATACCATTCTGTCATATTCAAGTGGACCTTTCAAGGTATGGTGAGTTAATGTGGCAGGTTTTTTACAAACACAACTGAAATTGTGGAATTTAAGTTCCCAACGTGCAGTTTTCCACTGCTGCAGAAACATGCCCAGTACTAAACAAAGAATAAATTATTATTGTCTACTGTATGTTAGGGAAAGGGTCTCAAAATGTTCCTGAGTTCTGTGAGGCTTGAAGCTGCTTTACTTTTGGCAGGGAGATCAGATTGATCATAACTTCCAAGGAGGACCTCAACACTGAGTGGGAGTTAGTACACAACAAGGTGTTCTATGTTTTATAGAACAAAGATTAGACAAAACAATGTAGCAAAGACTGTTATGGAGAAATCATAAATTGTGAAATTACACATTCATCAAGAAAAGTATAAGCTGTTATTTGTAACATCTGTGCTAAAATGGTTATTGTCTTGCTCCTGCATCCATCAAAAAATGGACAGTGGAACTTACTTAGAATCATGTCTTTCTTACACACAAAGCTGCTACTCTTCCCCATGCTTGCTGAACTTCAATGTTTCTGTGTATATTTCAAGCAGATCTTGAAAATGTATTGAAGAATAATAGTTTGTCTACTTATACTCTGTGTGTGTGTCTGTGTGTCTCTGTGTGTATTTAACACAACTGTATAAATATTGAACTAAATAAAGTCAGAAACTATTTATAATTTTGCCCACTGGAGTAATTTAAGGTGAAAAAATAATTGAGACTGAAACCGAACATGCAGACAGAGTTTATAGCTTTGAGATGTAACAAAAACACCTCATGTTATGGGTCAAATGGATATGTTTAATAATCCTAGAACCATAGAACAGCTGGGGTTGGAAGGGATCTGGAAATGTCATGTAGTCCAACGTTCCTGCAATAAGCAGGGACATCTTAACTAGATCAGGTTGCTCAGAGCCCCATCCTACCTGATCTGGAATGTTTTCTTCTAAATCTCCAGCTGTAGAAGTGAAGTCTGGACAACACCAGTATCAGATCACTTGTGGAGCTGGGGTGGACTATCTCACAGTAGTGTAAGGAACCATTGGGGAAGATGTGTCCTCTCCCCAGATGTGTCCAAAAAGATGTTTGCTTATATAGAGACCTATAAATGCTGGGATATGGGCTGTTCAGTTTCTGGGGCCTAGTGGCCTCCAGCCTTGCAGCTATTGTCAAAATATTGGTATTGTCAAAAGGAAAACCCTGGACTGCTGAGATCAGCTTGTTTAACCTGCTCAATGTCAGCTCCTCACATTCCATAGTACGAAAATCCTTTCAATGAAAGGCAGTGTCACTGAGTCACCACTGCTTTTTAAGGATTCTTCTATGCGTGGAAACAACCTGTGGATGGGACATTGCAGCTTGCCCAACTTAAAAAAGCATCATGCGGCGTTGTTCAGGCTAATAAATGTCCATTCTAATTAACTCTTACACATACTGGCAATCAGGAATTCAGTTCACTTCTAAGTCCTACAGGCTCTAGGCTACCACTGCTAGTTTACATTTAGATAGTCATTCATGTCCAGAGTGCCTGGGTAGTCCGTGACTTTGCTGCAGTGCTGGTTCTCAAGCTGTTGCAGTCAAAATGAGATGAAGCATGTCTAAGGACAGATACCCTAAAAGTTAAAATGACAGTTGAATTAATGCCTCACTCATCCCAAGGTTTGTAGTATAAGGCCTATAAAGATGCAAAAATCACACTTACCAAGCCAATCTGTCACCATAAATATGGATATAAATATGCATATTCTGGTCAGCAAAGAGAAGGAGATGCAACATCACAGAGTTAATCATGCCCACCATCTCAGAATTGTCCATCTCCATAAAGTAGATTTAGATGGCCTGACTTAGATCAAATATCTAAATTTTTAGTCTCAGACAGAGAAAAAAAGAAAGTTGAAATTATTACCTCTTTTTATATCTTTCTGTTTCTGCATAAGGTCTCTGAGAATCCAGAGGTGCTCCATCTGTCTCCTTTAACCAGGAAGATAGGCTTTGTAGTTGAGAAAATAAAAACTAGACAAAATAAAAGACTGTATGGTGATTCTAACCTTCTATTATATAACTTCTAATATAAGTAATTTCTCATCTGACTTAAAGGCAGGTAGAAGAGCTGGTTCAGTCGTGTAGTGTGCTGTGTTAGTCAGAAGAAGGGTAATTTGGGTAGAATTAGCAAGTAAATAGATTTGCCATTTACATTAAATGAGTTTTTTGTTTCAAACTCACTGAAAATATCAAATTTTGTCTCTTTACGTAGTCAGTGGGAAAAGAAAGAGGAGTTGGGGACAGGAGAAGTGCTCTAAAAGTTTACACTAATTTCTTATTATTTTTCTTTTAGTTCTGTTAATAAAGTTTTTTTATACCCTTCAGAGTTTTGAGCCTGCTTTGCTGTCATCATAATCCTTATCTCACAGCAGAAAATGAGTAAATAATTCTAGTGGGTGCACTAGCATTTGGCCAGCACTTGACCCACTACATTAATTGGTGCATTGGCCAGAAAACTCGGATTGGTGAACCAAAACCACTACGCTTAATTGGTGTTTCTTCCTGGCTGACCTGAAACTGCCACACAAACTAATAAGGTTTTGATATTCAAAACCTGCTTTTATAATATCTGCCAGTCAGTATAATTTTTGTCAGCCACAGAAAAGAGAAATGAGCTTGTCTTTTTTGTGGTCCAACCAATTAGCATACTGTACACTTGATGAAAATATAAAAGAATAATCAGTATTCCTGAGTTCCCAGGGTACAGACCTTCACTTCTTGGTATCTGATCAGAATCTGCTCTCCACAAATTAACTGTACTTGCTTACATACAGAATTAAAGCGAATATAGTGTAACAGTTCCATAACAAAATGGTAACCAACCAGGCCTGACTGGATCTTTCAAGCCAGAACTGAATGAGATAGAATGCTTCTCTCTCGTAAGAAATATTCTGCTCCAAAACATCTCAATTAAACTGGTCACGAAATTAACTAAAAATATCAAATGTAAAAATAACTTTTACTTGCCAAGATATCTGCCAATCTTCAAACTGGAATTTCATAATATGGATAATTGAAGGTTCTGAAGAAGTCCTAATTTGTTTTCATGAATAGATATGTGCTGTGGAATTATATCACCCTCTCCCTTTAATTTACATTAAATTGAGCCATCTACAGGTTTCCAGTATCAACCTTTCCCCTTTCCTAGAAAGAAGCAGTCAGTACTATCAGTAGAAAAATATAGATGTCTCTGGAGAACAAGCCATCACACTCTTCAGACATCTGATTTAGGACAGGGAGAATTCTGGAAGGGGACAAAGACATTGTGCAGAATCAAGCACGAAATTCAGTTGCCTGAAGGCAGGGCCTAGTGCGATGTGAGATGCCCTGGGTTGTCCTGCCTGGATTTCCACTGCCAGTCCAGGAAGTCACAACTATTCTGCAAGTCCTGTGTCCTGCCTGCACCTACAACAGCCCTACAGCAACTAGAATGGCACCACACACGTGTGTAATCAGCCCAGTCCTCCTTGTGACTTGTAATTCATCCTTATTTGCAGGGTTTCCTGTGATATATATGAAGTCTTCCACAGTCAGATGAAAGGTCAGCACTTCACATGGTATAATTGTAGGGCCATAAGAAGACCCTTGCGATATACTGTAAAATATTTCAGAATTTGGGTTTGAGAAATCTTTTGCAATCACAGCAAATACTTTAAAACTCCAAAGAAAGGGAAGGGAAAGCTCAATGCTGAAGAAACCTCTTGTTGACTGCAGCAGGGAGTGGATCAGCTCCTTTAAGAGGTTCACTTCCAGGTTACTACATATTCTAGATATTGTTATGAAAATGTTCCTGTTCCAGGCAAACAGAATCCAGTTAATTTCCCTTAGAGCACACAAGGCTCACGCACAGTTTCTCATTTGCTGCTGTTGTTCCTGGCTAAGAGAAATATTAGCAATTACACACCCAGTGTTTCTACTCACACAAATTTAACATTGCTTCATATCTTAAAGATGTAACTTAATTGCTTCAGATATACTGATTAGGTCTGCTGATCAGGTATCATTAAGGTAATTTGATACATTCTTTCAAATATGACTGCAGACCTTCTGTCTCCTTCTTCTGCAATGAGTTCAAGTATTACTCATTTGGGAGATTTCATCACAGTTTTTAAATGCGCTTTCCCCCATCTGAATTCAAACTAGAAGTGAGGAGGTCATATTGAGATGTTAAGGCCCTGATTAAATAATTTGATGGTACAATTAATTCCCCACAAGTGGAATTAACTGCAGGGGATTAATGAAAATGTCAGGGTTACAGGTTGTGCTGGTGATGTGTTTCTAATGTCAGTAGTAAATCTGCTGTAGGTAAAGCACAAATTCTTTCCATTAAAGGCTTTTTCTTTAAAAATATACCCCGAACTCATAAAATAAACCACAGCTAGTATAGAACAATTTTCCATAAAAGTGCACCTACTGAGGAAACAGACAAAACATACAGCTTGCCTAGAAGAACACATATTTCAGGCTTAATTTCGGATATCCAGTAATTGCTAAAAGAAAAGTTAAAATTAATGCACAATATCTAAAAAATGGGTTTAAGTAAAAGGTGAAAAAAAGACTGATTTATGGACCGTAAATTCATTGCTAGCAATTTAATATGATGCTCAAGGTAAAGATCACAGGATAGTCTTTAATAATCGTTTGCTGGAAGCTGCAGAGATATGTGCCCATACCTCTTACACCCTTTTCTAAAGCACCTACTTGTGTCATTGCCAAGTTAACTGAAGATCTGAGGTTCATGTGTTTGTTTGTGCATTCATCTCCAGTAAAAATCCAAGGAAGAACATAAGCTGGTTTCAAATATTTTGCCTGTTGAAAGGGAAATAACATCCAAGTAGAAGGACAGAAGAGTCTGTAATGAAATGAACGATGTAATGATGGGGGGAAAGTTGAAAATTCAGGTTAAATTATTTTGTGAAGACATACCTAGCTGTCTATAGAGGAACCAGTCATCACATAAATTATTTTCTCTCTATTCTGTATCACTTCACCTGTTCTGTTGTATTTTTCAGAAATCTTCCACAGAAACCACTACATACACAAATGAAAACCTGCCACAAACAGAAAACATAAAACAGCTAGACTGTTTGCAAAATCAAAATCACAAAGGATATTTGGATATCCACTGGGATATGGTCAGACTAGTTTGTAATTGAATAGAACACATCCTCCTCGAGGTCTTTGCAGTCACCCAGCAACAAGGTGATGCTACAAAATGTGTAGAAGGTTCAGCTGCATGAGATGGGATGGGCAGAATCAGGGATGGCTGGGAGAGAAATCTGTGTTCAGGCAGTGATGAGCAGAGAGCACTGTTTCACCCCTTGTGTTCCAGCCAGCTGACCTTGTACCTTACAAGCTGTACTTGTATCATCCATGTGGGCAGTGGAGAAGGATAAAGCAGTCACACTCTCTGTGCTTACTTTTCTCCACTTGGTTCCCTACAGACCAGAGCCAGACAGCAAGCCACTACTCAGGCTTGTATGAACAAGATAATAAGCTGGGCTCAGGCACAGATCCAAGCTAACCTGACAGTAGAGATGAAAGTTTAGGCTTCCCCTTTTCTAGTAAATAAACTGAGGAGCAGTGTCTGACCCCAAAGCCAAGCAACACCATCTCATTCACATGCACAAAGCACTGTTCTCTTTCCCCACGAGCAGGAAAAACATATTTCTGGCTCCTTTCTGGGAACATTCCCCTTCATCAGCCCTAGCCTGGCACCACTCAAGAGTGCAAGGTCCCAAGAGCTGAAGCTGTGCCAGAAAGGGTGCAAACAGTCATGAGACAGCCCTCAAGCCTATGCCCTCCTCTTGGCTTATTTACTGATGTAGATGTAGCAATACATGCCCAAACCCATATTTTGTTTTTAAACTTTCAAATTTGTCTGGCTTTAGAGGGGCCATAGAATTCAGGGTAAAGACCCTGTATTTTCCCTTCTTGTTTCCTTGTAGACTTCTGGCAGCTCTGACTAATGTTGTTAATGATAAATTAAGCTTTAAGTAGATATTTCAGTTAAAGCAATTTCTGCTTCTGTGGAAGAGAGCCTCCATTTATACAAAAAAAAAATTAACATGTTATTTCCAAAAGAATACTATATCTTTGATGTAGTGCTGGGTTGTGGTTTTTTACAGTTTAGTCATGGTGCCATTTACACTGCACTTTGAACATTATATATTTTTATTGTTAAATAAATTAATGGCTATGAGAGGGAATGAAAGTGATCCCTGGAATTAAATTTTCAAAGGAGAATTTCTACTTTTTTACTGTGTTATGAAGGCTAAATGTATTGCATGAGCTATTTATGTTTAACTGCAGAGAACTACAGGGCCAGGTTCAGAGATGATGTGCAGGTTTTTCAAAAAATCTGTGCCTCACATGTCTACATTGATATTTACTCCTGCATGTGCTGTAAGTTCACCCCAGTCAGCAACTAAGTTCTATGCAGCTTGTTGCTCACTTTCCCCCTCTTAGTGGGATGGGGGGGGGGAAGAATCGGAGAAAGGTAAAATTCTTGAGCTAAGAACAGTTTAATAATTGAAATAAATTGTATTAATAATAATGCTAATAATCATTATTATTATTTTGCTTTATTTTTATTGTTATTGTCATGAAAATGGAAGAGAGAGAGGGGTGAATAAAATTCAAGCAAAACAAGTGATGCACCACATAAATGCTCACCACCCACTGGCTGATGCCCAGCCCATCCCTGAGCAGTGATGTTCCCCTCCCAGCCAATTCTCCCCAGTTCATATACTGAGTGTGACATTCTGTTGTATAAAATATTCAGTTGGCTGGCTTGGGCCAGCTGTACCAGCCATGCGCCCTCCTTCCCAGCTTCTTGTGCATTTCCTTACTGGCAAATCATGGGAAACTGAAAAGTCCTCGACCCTGGGCAAGCACTACTTACCAACAACTGAAAAATCAGTGTGTTAACAATGTTATACTAAATCCAAAACATAGCACAGCTCCTAAGAATAAAATTAACTCTTTCCCAGACAAACCAGGACAACATTATAAGAAAGGACACTCTTGACAGTGGAGTTGGAAGATCAGTGTTGTGAGACTACTTAGTCAGATACATAAATACCATTGCAAAAGTGCAAAACGGTTTGTTGCACTTAATGTTAAACTCTTCAGAAAAGGTACCTGAATTCCAGAGACATATTACAGTTTTATCTAGGAGTTCCTCAGACACTTAAGTAATACAAGCATGCAGACTCTGAAAGTGCTTATAACATCATTCAGGCCAGAAACAAGTTTACCCCAAAGCCCAGCAAGGACGTAGAAATGAGGACTTCCATCATCAGTTGCATCTCAGGGTCTAAGTCTCAGGCATGTTCTTAGCAAACCTACTTGAGTCCCAGAGCAACAGGGAGTTTCTGCTGTTTCTTTTACATGCAATTGTTGTTGATGACCCATTTCCTACTTCCTTGTCCTCCTTCTCTCAGTGTACATCAGCCAAATCACCTTTGCTTTAGAAGAGATGGGGAGCAGAGGGACAGAGTTCAATTTCCTCTTCCATGTAAGGAGATTTAAATCACATTTTTCAATTCCCTAAAGAAAGCTCAACCACTTAATTATTTTTTTACACTTGTGCTCAGCATATATCAGCACCCTTAGCACAGAGCCTTTGAGCCAAGCGTCCTTGTAGCTCTGCTCTCAACTGGCTTCCACTGTGTGCCTTCTCTGTGGGACTGTGAATTCTCAAAGCAGAAGTCCTGTGTTCCTAGCAGCATGGAAACTTTCCCTAGAGGTAGTATAACTGCTTATATTCCTGAAAATGATGCAAGAGCACAGAGAATAGTGTGTAGGCACCCAGGGGAATGTACAGAGCACTGTATGGTACTGCTCCCAGACTCCACCAGACTGAGCAAGCAGCCCATGCGGATTTTGATTTATTCACAAAATTTGATATGGAGGCATTTGTTGAGGCCTATGTTTTATCCCCTTAGAAGAGAGCAATGATGCTGACACTGCAGTAACACCGGACTGACTGCAAGATGCATGAGAGACAGGACAAACACCTCCCCCTGCCTCTGGGGCTGCCCTCTAGAGAACCTCTTCAGCCAGAGGGAAAGCAACCATGAGCACAGTTCAGCTGGTGCACTGTAGGAGAATGACCAACAACAGCTGCATCCCAGAGCTGTGTGTGTCACCAGCAACCCGTGTCAGCCATGGCACCTCAATTCCTTCCGTGTCAGCCGTGGCACCTCAACTTCTTACACACTCCCGTCTGTGGGAGGAGATTATCCTGTGCACAAGGGATTGCTGCTGAATGAAAAAGTGGCCAGGAAGAAAGTCTTGCACACAGGGTTGCAGCTCATGCCCACTGCTAGGTGGTTTTGCAGTTCTTGCCAATATTGGCAAAGGCCAGCCCCCAGAACTATGGGTTTGAATCAGGCCCTGTCCTCTGCTTTATTGGTGTATACATATATATAGTGAGACAATCTTCCTCCTGGCAGTGTGGGGGTACCTGGGCCTCCATCTGAGATGTGCCTAAGCATGTGCCAGACCCATCACAGATAGCTCTGGTCTCCTCATGAGATAAATCTTCCATCCAGAAAGGCACTGTTGTACACACCAGCTCTTTGCCAGCAATTGACAGATAATGCCACGTATTGCATGGCACTTAACCAAGGATAAAACTAGACACAGCCAGAGAGGTGCAGAGAGCACCTCTGTCATACTTCATGCAGATTGGTCACATCACTATCACGGAGGTGGATTAAAAAAGGTTTATCTATTCCAGAAATACACATGTGAATATATGAGTAGGTATAAGCATAGAGGACAGTATAAGGAGAGAAAAGAAATGAGGGATTACAGATATCAGCAGAAGTGTGAGAAGCTGAGCAACTAGATTAGCTATTAATGGAAGTAAAGTCTGAGCAGATAGAAACAGAATGGATATAACACAAGGAAATCCAGGAATGTTGATTGAAATACTGTAATCCAACCAAGAAGACTTTTGACATAAAACTGAGAAAAGGGCTCAGAACTAGCAAGAGCAGTTTTTAGAAAAATTGGCATGTGAAACCTTTCACATTGACACCAGTAGTAAAGTAGTAAAGAACTGCCAAAGAATTAACATTTTTCAGTATTTCTTTTTTTGTCTATGAAAACGTAGCTTCAAAATTTAGAGACCAAAACAGATGACAAAGTAACAGCTCCAGGTTTAATATTCCTTCTGTCTTTAACTACATGCTGAATCAAGTAGGGTGTGCCACACACTTTTACCAGTGACTCTCATCTTTACAGCCTCCGAGATAAAAATGTCTTTTCTTATCAGATAAATTTCAAGAGATATGAGATGAGAGATCATCTAAAAGATGCACTTTGAATTAGAAAGTGAGCAACAGACAACTGCTAAATGGCAAAGAATCAAAAGAAAATATTTTCCCCTTCATCCTGTACCCTGGTAATTATACAAAGATCTAATTATCTTCTTTTAAACAACTGACTGATGGAATTCAGTCAGTTTTTCTCAGTAACTTTCAAGCAGAATTCAGTTTTACTGGCTGCAGTGCAGGCCCTATCTCCTCAGGCCACTTTAATTTGTCTGGTTAGTTTACATCAGAAAAAGTGAGATCCATATTAAGCAGTTTCATATAGTGCACTTTTTCACTGAATTTGTGACACAGACACAGAAAAACAGTGTACTGTAGCAAATATAATCTATTCTTAGGAAAAACCTTAGGAAGCAGCCTAAGCAAATATAAAATATTTTTGCAAAATTTTACTGTGCACTTATTAAGTAGCAGACTGCACAAATTGTTTTTGTCTTTCCTCCCTAACTGATATTAAACTTATGGAGATTGATCTGACTTTTTGTGTGGAGAAAGGTTTTGCACAGATGATTGGAATTTGTGAATTCAGATTTTAGACCAATTTTAGATCTCAACACAGATAATTTAAATCCTTTATTGCAGTTTAATCAATCCCTTGAAATTTTGGCCTAAGTGATTGTGAATACTGCATCTCTTGAAGCACTATACTAAAACTCACTTTCTTTTCAGAACAAGAGTAGATTTTGGCTGCAGAAATTTTGATGTGAATTCCACATTTTATCCTATCCCACCAAACGAAACAACCTCAATAGTCTTTAAAAAGTAAGCAACTGTGGAGTTAAACTCATAGGTCATCTCAGAGCTGTCACTTGCTATTTGAATTGGGAAACAAATTACTATATTGCTGCATTTTTTTCTCCTTCCTTCCTTCCAACTAGCTTACATTATTTTGTCTTGTCTCCTATTTTTCATTCTATGTCCTGAAGCTAAACTTTTTAAATCGTGAAATATTTACACAGAAATCAGAAAATATCAGCATTTAACATGATATATGATGAGAGTGGGAAAACTGAGCTCCAGTTTCATTTTGCATAATCACTTCCTGAGATCAGATGGTTTCACTGCCCAGCAGGATGTACCAGCACAGTGTGTTCATATAAAAAGAATAGAAGACTATAAATATTATCTACAGCAAAATGTGTGAAAAATGTTATTACTTCTTTGCATATCTTGTTCTTGAAAACTGGTATTAGAGATATGAGATAGCAAGGTGGAGTACAAATCCAGGCACTAATTGGCTTAATTTTTAGCTTTGAATGACATAGGTGTAGGGTATGCTGATAGTGTACTGTCAAGATGCATCTGCTTCTACTAAAGCATCTTTATTTACCCAACTCAATGAAACACCAACCCAGATAACACAAGAGGAAACAGATATTCAATTAATTTTATGAACATGTCCTTGACCAGTCTGCTGTGGTGGATGTGAACAAAAGTTCCTTCCATCACTGGCTTTGCCTGCACAGCAAGATTGCACCCTGGTTGTTCACACAGGCATGATCATCCCACATGGCCAAGAGTCACAGGATCATAGAATCATTTAGGTTGGAAAAGACCTCTAAAATCAAGTCCAACTGTGAACCCAGCAGCGCCAAGTCCACCATTGATTCCTGAAGAACAGATACATCCCAGGTACTGGGAAAGGTTCTCCTCTTGTGGAAGACACCACTTCCTTAGGCTTAGCTGTAAACAGAACCATACCCTGGCTATATAATATTAAATTTGTTGATGTGGGGCCAATTCTCAGAACAGTATGAAGAGAGATGTTCAATCTGTGTAATTACACAGTTACTGTCACCAAGAAGACAGATGACATACTCATTCCCTTCTCCTACCACCAATAAATCCATCTTCATCCACCCCAGTTCTTGGGGGCTGTTTGACCCTTCTTTGCTCCCCCTGCATCTCCATCCATGCATCACCTTGAATGGAGAGGTCTTATTGCACGGACTGGAATGTCATGCCAGATCGGAGGATGGTACGACACCATGTATGTGATGACATACACATCTCAGAGAAGTCATTTTGTCTTCTTTATATCTAATCTAAATGCTTGTACTGCAGTCATTATTATGACTTCTAAGTGTTTAATTATCTTAGGTAATATTCTACAAAGATTGCAACACAATTTTCCATCAGATTCCATTGCTATTTCTTCTGGTTTTGCTGACTCAAATGACAGAAGACTCCTGGGAGTGTCTTTAATTATGCATGATCTGCAAACTGAAGAAGTTTAGTTTCCCATGCCCTGTATGGCAACAGTACTTTAATGTCAAAAATAAATTCCTTTCTTTGCTGAATTCTCTCTTCATTGATATTGATACTTCACAACTGATACTTTTCCACAGGAATCCAATACTCCAATTTAGTGTCTTTCATGCTTTTATTTACCAAAAGAATCAAGATCTGAACCTTTGTGCACTTTTAACACTACCATCTAGTTCTACTGCATGTATGCCCTGACATATCTACTGCAGAAGTCTTTAGTCACACACCAGCTGTCCTCTCCATTTTCTTCTGCAATTGCACCCAGCCCTGATTGCCTCTCAGAGTAGGTGCCTGCTTCTTTTAGAGCAATGCATGAGCTCTGCAGAAGTGTACAAAAGATTCAACTCCCAGGCTTTGGGGAAATTTACTTGTAGGGTGGCACAGACAAGAGGCACAACCTGGCATCTGGCACTTAATGTTCTCATGTTGAGCTATGGCAAAAAGAATGGGAGCAGGTCCATTTCCATCCAATTATGTTTTATGTTTGCATGTGTTTGCTACATTTGCAGACCTGCCCTTCAGAGATTTTGGTTTTGTCTTTCATGTAATTGGCCAAAAAAGCATAAATTAGATCTGATCAAAAACACTCAGTGTGCACTACAAGAGGGAAAGCTGAGAGGGGAAGGTCAGTCATGTAAAGGTGTGATACAGTCAGTATGAGCCAAGTTGCTAAAGGGTTAGCCCTTTAAATGGCCAAGTTAAATTAGATACAATTGGTGCTAAGTTAACTTCCAAGAGCTCCCAAGTGTAGGCTTATGAATGCCTGGAGGGTCGTGTTTGCTTCAGTTGTGCTGTATTTAACTTGGCAATTTAAATGGCAAAAGTCCTTTCTAACTTGGCTCTTGATACAAATATCACACCTCTATATGGCTTAACATCTTTTGTAAAGTAGATTTTTTTTTTGTTCATGTTAATTAGATATTGCCATATGTGTGTACATAATAGTCAGATATATAGACACACACATAAAATACATGCATCTATTAGATATCAATGAAAATTCTCATGAGGTAGGTAAAATTTTCCTACTTCTGGCATGTAACATATACTCAGAGTATTAGTCTTGAGGAAACTGGTTTTCTTAAAGTTCCTAAGGATCCAAATAGTCCAGGGAGAAAGGGAAGTGTAATGAAGGCTTGTAGAAAGAGATCCTGTATAATTTGACTTGTTACTTCCATTATCTGGTAGTCTGGGAGGGAGGAAATGGGGAGGGAAATGTCTACCTAGAATTTCAAATTAATCACCAAATAAAGAGAACTGGATTTTCCAGTGATATACCTTTTCCTGATATCTCAATTAAAGATTGATGGGAGTAACTAAAGATTGAATGAGGTCACACTGCTGTGCTAAGGTGGGCATTGTACAGGTGTTCTCCATCACGGGAACCAAATTCAAATGATTAAGGGCTAAAAGGGTGGTAGGATTAAATTCCTTTTTAGTAAATCCTTCCCTAGCATTGACATGACTGAGGCCAGAAGTTCTCTCTTTCTTACTTATCTCTTAATTTTTATTGTGATATGCAATGAACCTCCATTTCTATTTGCTGTTTTAGTAACCCAGGTGTTCTTCTCTAGCATAGCAATAAGAAAATAATTGGAGGTAAATTGATCTGCATTTATTTTTCTAGAATGCCAGACTCATTCACCCTCAAATTTTAAATTGTACATCTTTAATTGTGTGAGCTTAAAGCACTTCAACCCTCTAATTTCTAAAGGAACACTTTTCTCTCCTAACAGCCATCCTTTTCAGATAATACAAATAAAAAATAATATAATTTTTTTCTTTTACTTTGCACTGATTTAAATGAAGGAGATACAAGAGAGGAGACATGGATTTACAGGCTGAGAAGGCATGTTTTCTGGGAGAAACCAGATTTGTTTGGGCACCTTTGATCTGGAAAGTATATGTCCCCTTGATGAGCTATTCCTCTATTTTTTATCAGGTTTGAAAGTTAAATTTCACTTCCCCACCTTCTCTCAACAAAATTATTGAAGTTAGAAGGCAGATTACAGGTTGATGACTCTGCTACAGGCTGTAAAAGAAACTGATTTGAAATGAGATGCCTTGTTATGTGCTCCACTTCTAGTCACTTTTATTTAACCACTGCATTCTTCAAAATAGGCTAGGAAAGCATAATCTCAAAATGGCTTTTCTCCACAATATCAGTGGCATGTTTTAGGGTTGGGGCAGTATTCTTGTGCCAGTTCAAAAGGCGTGTCATATTTGGGTGATATCACAACCTACAAACAGTAGACTGGGCAGTTTGGGCTTCTAGTCTTGCTGAAGACATCAAAAGAAAGTAAGCAAATAAATCTATTAAAACAAGGTACAGGATTTCTTTACCTTTCATTGTGTTTTATTGCATTGTCCATATCATCAGTTATAATCCTTGCTATCAGTAGAATGTTCAATTACAGGAAGCTTCAGATAGCAATTATTTGCTTAGGTGGGCCATTGCAGTTACCTAATGCACAGTATTTCAAATAGAAGCATGTATTTCAAAGAGCACATAATATCCCCATTTGATATTTAAGCAGTCATCACTGTTCCTAAGTCATAATTCTTTACAAAGCAGCTGATGTGGCAACATCGTCCGTGATATTTTATGCACAGACAAATAGACATTAGGAAAACAGTTTGAAGGACAGTTTAGGAGCTGGGTTCAGTTTACTGCTTAGTCAAGTGGTTTTGGGACAACCTGGCAAGTTATTTAGGACTACACCCAACAAACAAATGACAGGGTTCAGGGACATGAGCATGCCAAGGTCACTGCCTAAACTCCACATGTGACACAGAGGGAGAGCAAGGCAGTAGAAAGAGATTCACAGCAACAATTTCCGGAGCCATGAAGGAAGTGGCAGGTTAGCATAAGACAGTAAACTTCAAATCAGCGGAGAAATTAACATACCCAAAATTACTGAAATTAGGAAATAAGACTCTCAGACACAGATATCAGCATCTTCAAAGTTATGTAATTGGATATTAATGTACCCTACTTCAAAATATAGCTGAAAGAGGGGGATGGAACTACTGCTGCCATTTGTCTTTTGCACAATAATTGAAATAATTTTTTCCTGTAGTATTTCTTTCAGTTTTATGAAATTAGTGGAGGGAAAGGAATAAATAACAAACATTCCAAATAGTGCTTCGTGCTTTTCTTTTCTGCAGCACAAAACAATAGTGATAACTTATAAATATTCTGCCTTTTTTACCAAGGTTTTTTGTGTAAAAGTACATCACAACTGGGGAACTGTAATTTATGTATTGTGTTTATGAATGATCCATACTCCATCTTTTTATGACAAGGTACTGAATGTTACAATTTAAGATAACATTAAGGCTCTAATTGACTCCTGTGTGGAAAACCAGTAGCATAAGTTTCCTTGAAACTAGTTGAGGAAATTTTACTATATTATGTTAACTTTAAACTGATGAAACTTTAGTACTCATCTTTCACTTTTTTTTTAATCTTACTTTGTAAGTTAAAAAATAAAAACAAAGTTAATTGTTGAAAAATAGGTATAGAAAGTATTGTTTACATGCTAAAGAACTATATTGAATGTCCTTCATTCATTAAAATGAATGAAATAAGTAACACACAGTTTGGAGAACCAGGAGGTAGTAAAGAAACAGTGAATTCATTAAAAAAAATAACCTGGGGAGCTCTTAGGTTCATGAATCCAACATTTATTTTTTCTAATCCTCCAAGTTTTTTTTCTTTTAGGCTAACTTATCCTCTTTGTGATTCAGCAAAAATGGATAAATGTGAACTTTAGATAGGCAAGCTAAGTTATCTGAATCTGTCTAGAGCTATCCAGAGAAAAATTAGGTCCTCCTACATGATTTTGCTCTGTCTAGCAGAAAGGGATCATGAACATGGATGGTACTCTGATCTACTCAGTTGAGTCAGAGAGGTCAAATAAAGATGGTTCTTCCTTTTTGACATTCACTCGTCATGAATGAGCAGCCAGGCAATACAGATGTATAACGGGTGTAAGGCACAGTATTCTCCATAATAATCACTGGACATTTTTTTCGTTTATACCAACTACATCATAAAGCAACCATAGCCCAAGGAGCTGTTCTGAACTAGTGCCTTGTAGCATCCCTAAATATCTTCAAGATATGGAAGATGTGTTAAAGCAGGGAGCGGTGCCCTTGCATGTGTCAAATTCAAACACTGGAGATACTTCACATCAAATGGTAACAATCATGAAGCATGGAGAGGGCCATCTGTTTCCCATACTTGAAAGAGGTGTTGAAAAGGAAGCTTTTTTTTTTCTTTTCACTTAGCTAAGATTATGATTTTCATGAGGCCAAAGTGTATGCTGAAAACAATCAAAACCAAGATGCCCTGTCCTTGGGAAGGTAAAAATTTGAACTCTAATATTACTTTAATGTGACCGGAGGAAAAAGAATATGGGTAGGTGAGATAAACCTCCTGAGTTCTATAGTTTTATATCAGAAAATTAGGTGTGGGCCCTGTTGTTAATCTCTAGATCCTCACCATACAGTCTTTGTGGGAAATGTGCAGCTTGGAGCATTGCCATGGTCCTGCGGTGACAGTGAGAGACTGCTGATGCCAGGCCACGAAGGAGTGCTAGAAATAACACCTGCTCTCCTTCAGATGGAGATAACTCTGTGAGAAAACTGTGACAGCTGTTAGAGATATGGGACACAGCTCTGATGGATAAGAGCATTCAGAGGGCAAAATTTGCTCTAGCAGTTCTGAGAGCACTTGATAACTTCCATAGCACAGTATGGCAGGAGATCAAAGACAAGTATCTTCCAGAAGTCCTTTTCTGTCAACAATGCACTTGGATGGTTTCAGCCTTCTGCAAAGAAACTGAAAATAAAACAGAACCTAAATTATCTGTTCCCATTGCTTGGCAAAGGTCCCTATGAGAGATTCCCATGGATCTGGAGTGAATGTTTGCTCTACCATTCTGCCTCCATAAAAGAAAGGCATCAGCATTGGTGGTCTTCCTTTTTCATGTTAGAAATATGCATATATTTTAAGGTATCTTACAACAAAATACTCACAAAGGGAGTTAAAAAAATAAACCAAATAGTTGTAAGGGGCAACAGATCTTTAGGGAAACTTTACACAATTACAATAACAGAGATACTTGTATATACTTATAAACAATCTTTACACAGCTTACAAATAGAAAGGAGAAACATCTTTCATGCAGCATTTCTAGACCTCCATGACCAAGTCAACATGTCATTAGTATCAGTATGTTTTTTTTACAGCCACTTTTCCCAGTTTTATGTATAGAGAAAAGTTTGCTGTCTTCAGCAACCCTGAAGACCTTTGTGGCTTCAAAATAAGTAGAGGATAAGGTGGAACTTTCATGGAACATTTTTTTTCAATTTTTAAAAGAAAGAACATTTTTCAAAGAATCATACTCTAGCAGTAATGTGAAAACACCTTTATTATTTCCTAAGTATTGACAGATCTCGGTTTAATGCAAACATCTGTAAATATAGAATATATTGTTAGCTTTCCAGGAAACTTTCCTTTTTTATCCCACTTGTAGGAAACTAATATCTAATCTGGTAAACTCTGAGGTTAAGGACATCAGAAAGCATGTTAAACATTAAGCATCTGATGACGTTTGAAAACCATGGTCACTAGTAAGAGCTATAAAAGGATTCCATAAAACCACATGTTAAAGGAAACTTGAGTTGAAGCCAGGTGAAGAAGCAAAGGATCTCATAATTATTGCTTGTGGCTTCAACACAAACATTTGCATTTTTTCAGACACGAAGAAATTAATAATCATACAAAGAAGATGATGCTGATGTCCTAAGACCACATGGTCCCATCAGATACCCAAAGCTAACCCCAAGCCATGGTGGATGAGAGAAGCACACCCTGGGTAGGGTGAGCCTAGAGGCACAGGGCCATGAGTCAGCGGGCACCACATGGCATGGAGTGTGCACCACCCCATGAGACCAATGCAGATGGAGCAACAGAAACTGCAAAACATAATGCTGGCTGTCTACATATCTCTGTAAATATAATACTTGGAATTTATTACCCAATAAACCCTGACCAAAAGGTTACTATTTGAAGGACAACTTTGCAAAAAGAATACCTACATCAGATACAACTTTTATTTCCAGTATTTTCTCCTTGTTTATATTATAGGATTTTATAAAGTAAAGGAATGTTTTCACTGTAGGTCCTAACATAAAAATAAAGACTTTATAGGATTGTCACCCAGCTGGTATGAATTCCCACTCCTGTTTTGTACTAGTTAGTTCATTGTAATGATGGCCATTCCTCCCAGTTTGTGCCTCTTATGTTGAAGACAGAATTAAGGCAGGCAGGCTGCAGAGATCCTGCTGTGATAATTATTCACCACCCATGGAGCTGTGTTGAGAGAATCCCACTCTCAGGCGGGATTCACTGTATATAGCAAATCAGCTATATGGCTGTGTTTTTTCATGGTGCTTCTCCTCTACAAATAGCACATGGGACAAAAGACATTCAGGATCTGGTCATTATGTGGAAAATCTAGATGGCATATTTTTAGGGGGGAAAAAAAGAAAGAAAAAAATTCAGCAAGAAAGGTTTCTATGAGGACAGAGGCAACAAAAGGATGTCTAAGGAGACTGAGATTGCCATGTTTTAACTGCAGAAACTATGCACCATGTAGTATCTCACCTCACTCAATCCCCAGTGGGATAGGGAGGAGAATCAGGGAAAAAAGGCAAGGCCCATAAGTTGAGATAAGAACAGTTTAGTAATTGAAATAAAGTAAAATACAATAATAAGGCTAGAAGAAAATTAAGAAGAAGAAGATTGAAAAGTGAAACAAAAGAGAGAGGGAGGAATAAAACCCAAGAGAAAAAACAGAAACAAGAGATGCACAACAGAGCTGCTCACCACCCACTGACCAATGCCCACCCCATTTACCAGCAGCTCCTGACTATCTCCCCTCAGTTTATATACCAAGAATGACAATAAATTGTAAGGAATATCCCCTTTACCAGTTTGGATCAGCTGTTCTAGGCATGCTCCTTCCCGGCTTCTTGTTCGTCCTCTCACTATCAGAGTATGGGAAACTGAAAAGCCCTTGATTTGGTGTAAGCACTACTAAGAAAATACCAAAACATCAGTGTATTGTCAACATTATTCTTATACTGAATACAAAAAAAAACAACACTGTACTAGCAGGTAGGAATAAAAATATATTTATCCCAGTTGAAACCAGGACAGCCAAAACAGTCCGATGCACCCAGAGGTTCATCAGGCACAGCCTCACCAGCTCACCAAGGGAGGTGCTTGCTCCACTCTGAACTGCACAGTGCAGCCCCACCTTGAGTCCTGTGCTCATTTTAGGGCACTTCAACACGAGCAGAACGTCAAATTATGAGAGTGTCCAGAGGTGTGCAAACAAGTTGGTGAAAGGCCTCGAGGGCAAGACTTGTGAGAAGTGGCTGGGGTCACTCGGCACATTCATCTTGGAGAAGAGAAGGCTGAGGGGGGACCTCATCACAGCCAACAGCTTCCTCAAGGGGGGCAGTGGAGGGCAGGTGCTGATCTCTCTGCTGATCAGTGACAGGACACAAGGAAGTGGGATGACACAGGGGGAGTCCAGGTTGGACATTAGGAAGAGGTTCTTCACTGAGAAGGTGACTGGCCACTGGAACAGGCTCCCCAGGGAAGTGGTCATGGCTCCAAGCCTGTCAGAGATCGAGGAGAGTCTGGGCAATGTTTTTAGTCTAATGGGTTAGTTTTAGGCACTCCTGTGACAAGCAGGCTGTTGGACGTTGTGATCCTTATGTGTCCATTCCAACTGAAGAAATTCTATGACAAGGAAACGCAAAGTCCTGCATCTCAAATGGCAACAACTCCATGAGATAGTACAGGCTACAGGGCACCCATTTAGGAAGCAGCTCTGCAGAAATGGACTTCAGGGGCCTGATGGACAAGTGACAAAAGCATCAGAAGCTGCAGCAAAGACCATCAGTATCCTGGCTGTGAAAGTGCAGATAACAGATCTAAGGAAGGACTTTTTTGGTATTTTTGAAACTGCATTTGGAATACTATATTCTGAGATGCTACCACTGCAAAAAAGAGAAGGATATACTGGAGGAAGTCCAGTGGACTTAGTGATTAGAGGGAGAGAGGCATGATTGCTATCTCACTGCCCCTAATTACTATCCCTGAACACATAAGCTGTAGGAGAGGAAGTCACATGAATTCATCTACTGCAAGTACCTCAGGTGAGGCTCATTTACTGAATTTTTCAGTGGAAAAGCATGGAGACACAGCCTGAAGCATGATTCAAGGCAGAAATCTTTTATTAGAATCTGAAGGATATGGGATGGTCCCTTGTGCTCCCATTGCCTATACAAGGCAAGGGATTTCAGCACATAAGATAGCGGTAACCTCCCTGAACCTTCATTCTTTTTTCTTAACTTTCAAGAAAAAGTGCACAATCAAGTTTTATCACAGTTTAGCAGATTTTGGGTCATGCAGGACTCTGTGCTTCTGCTGTGACACCTGTGTGAGTTTTAGGAAGTTTCACACTCAGTCTTATTTGTCTGCAATGACAGGTTTTTGGTAGGCAGCCCTCTGCTGCAGTACTGGTGTCAGAATTCCAATGGAAAGGGTTCCCCCACTTGTGATGACCTGAATAGCTGAAGGTCTTACACAATTAAACCAGGGGTATTTGAAATATAGAGGCTCCATGCCTTTGATTTACCCTCTACTGTGGCCTGAGCCGCAGAAACTCTGCTAGACACAGCTGACAGTGCTGTCAGAGCAAGGAAGCTGTAATAGAATACACAGACATATTATAAATATTTTATTTCATTTTATTAATTTATTCTATTTTATATCAATATTTTAATGTCTTTTGCTACAGAGCATCTTTTTTTTTTTTTTTGTCTACAAGGAGATTTAAAGACCCCCAAATCCACTAAACTTTTATATGTTTAATTCAGTGTTGGATACATCAGAAATGGGAACTTAAACAGCACCTACTTTGTCTTGTATTTCTTATAGTGACAAGTAGTCAGGCTTTGCTTTCCCTGCACATTCAGTGAGACTCCAGTCCCCCCGTATCCCTGAACTGCCAGTGTCTAAAACAGACATATATTGACACTCCAGGTATTTTCTACCTGGTTAACTCAACAGCGTGGCAAGTGTCAGGACTCAATGCAGAACTCCCAGAGGATGCTGATTGTCTCATAGAGACACTTGCAAGGGAATGTTGTCTCTCCATTCCTCACCTGTCAGAAATACTTTTCTCATTCCCCATTGCACTCAGTCAAATTCCTAGTTCAGCTACAAATGCATGCAATTGCTACTGCTGCAGTGTTATTGGTGCAAAGCCTAAGGGATGGGAGGTGGAGAGCTTACATATCAATAATCACTCATAAACGTCTGCACAAGTGTGGAGCTGGGAGCATATTAAGGAATACTAATATAAGAAGCTGAGCCTCCATCTGCTTGAAAATAAATGTTTAAAATGAAGGTTGTTAAAATAATAAGCCACTTTTGCATTAAATAAATTTAATTTAACCTTTTTCTTTCTTTGAAGACTTGAAGATTTGAAGTTTAGCCTAACCAGTACATAAAAAGTAATATGATGTGCTGGAGTGGGTCTGAGTCCAAAGGCCTATCATCAGAGACACCAAGAGCTCTGAGTTTTTTCAAAATCACCTGTAACTGATCATATGCAAGACAGACATCTTTCATTCTTAATCTCCCTAAAATGCATTTGTTATGCAAAAAAAGGACACATTCTCATCTTAAAGGCATCCTAACCACATCAATGTACCTAGAAAGCTTGCATGTGTTCAATTAACAGAAATCATTCCATTCCCTTCTGCCAAATTTATTGATGATCCTTGACCAGTGACAATCCAATAAAACTATCCTATGAACTGTGTAAGGAAATTCCCAAGAACAAAAAAGTAAAATATAAACATACTTTATTGTATGTTATAAAATGAGTGAGAAAGACTTAACTACTGCAGCTTATCACAGTCTTACCTGCTTAGAGAATCAGCTGGCCCGGCTTTCCCTTAGAGCAGCAACAGTGCTTTCACTGAGGAGCACAGAAATAAGTTCTTTTCTAGATGAAGAATTTGCTTTATAAATCTGTAGAAAGCTCAGATTTTTGAAACCTAAATATCTGAAATCAAGGGCCCACATAAATACATAAGCCTGAAGAAGTGGCCTGGCTTTTAACTGATACTGAGCATCCACTTCTTCCTTTTGTTTCTTTGAGCAGAAATTCAACACATACCATGAAATTTGGTGCACCATGCACATATTAAAGGTACCTGAAAATCAGACCACTTACACTTAAAAACATAAACTTTTGCCCTGAGATACAAAAATCATCTTTCTCAGGTACATACTATAATTTCTATCATATTCTTAACAGTGGACAGGGTATGAATGGTGATGCTACAAATTCCTCTCTGTAAAGGAATTCTTCCTACATTCCATCTGCTAACTTACCTTATAATAATTTGCACAGTTTCTTTTTTCTTTAAACTTTTTCCAAGATAAGTCACATATAGAAGACATCATCATCTTTTTTCTATCACAACTGTATCGTATTTTGGGGGTTTGTTTCTGTGGGGTCTTTTAAATGGAAATCAAATTAATCAGCACCCAAGATGGAGAAGATGTAAAAATGAAAACTTTTGGGTTTGTGGGTTTTTTTTTTGGGTTTTTTTTTTTTTTTTTGTTTGTTTGTTGTTTTTTTTTTTTAACATATGATATCCAGGTAAAGAATTGCAACAGTTCTTGTTTTCAGTAAGAAATTTTTGTTTCATCAGTTATTAGAAAATTTGTCATCACTTATTCTCAAATCAAATACTATAGCTTTCTTACAACACTGTTTTTTTTCTTCTTTACCACACTCCCCATGCAGCTGACTGTGCATTGCCCACACAGAGCTGTGCTGGAATGTCCAGGATCTTTTGTTCCCAGCAACCATGGGGACAGTTTGTCACCTTTGCCAAAACATTCTCTCTGACTTCAAAAAAAAAGAGAGACAATGACACTGCTGGTAGTGTTCAAGTGTTTACACTTCCTTCTACAAAAGTGTCCCCTTTCCTTCAAGTATAGTTAGTAAGGCTATAGCATATAAACTTAAGGTAGAGGAAACAATGTTCTTTTCTTAGGAGGTGCCAGCACATTCATTTTCGAAGCCCACATTTTCTCCCTTTTTCAAAAAGAAATGACTGGGCAACATTCTTGTCACAGCATTTTCCTGACCCGCTCTTCTTTTTATAACTTCTACAGGGCTAATTGTCACTGTGTCACAAGGCTTTCAAGGTGTCAGTACTGAAGTTTTTATCTTTCTGCCCATAAGCCTTAGAACAGGTGATCCTAATAAATCATCCTGAATTGTGCTGCAGTACTCTCACAATGCTATATATAGTTCTTTTGAAACTTGCAGAACATGTTTTAAGTCAAGTTCATTGTACTGAGTTGTTTAAAAACCAGTTTAGCTTTTCACACTGTAACCTTGAAACAAGTCCAAATACTTTAAAATAATCTCCCAAATTAGTTACCTAACTATTACAATTTCACCACAGATTTCATACCAAGTGCAATGTAATATAAAATGTTCAAATATATAGTTTTTAATGCAATGAAAAATGTTTCAATCGATAACAGCTTGAAAATATAGAGTGGTTCAAGTACACCACTCTTGAACTATGAACAAAGAGGATTCCAAAATTATTTATTTTTTCCTTTATTTGCTATTTTATTTATTTTTTTAAAATGACTGATTGGAATAATTTAGGTATTGCAAGAGTAAAATATCTTTGTCCTTCAGATGAAAATAGGAGTTATGCTTTTATGCTTATGTTTTCCATAGAATCATTTAACACTTTCCCTAGAATCTTTTACTTTTGCCCATGTAGTCAATAAAAAGTTGTTATGCTTGAAAACCTGGGGTATTTTTCTGCTGGTCATTCATCTGAAATATTGCCTTTATGTTTTGACACAATGAGCTCATTTTTTATTTCCAACTGAAGAATTTCAAAATATTTTTTAGAAATTCATATTACTTGTGTCTTACATTCTTCAAATCACTTTTCCATAGCTCTGGAAATCTGCTGTTACGAAGTATCTTTAAAATTCTGTGTCCATCACAAGAAACATCATATCTAGTCTGCATTTCTTATTTAATGAAGCAACCATTTTTGATTCCTATTTTTCAGTAGTTGGTCCAATATTAATTATGGTCTTTTTCTACTCTAGCTCTTCCTTCATGCCTCTTTTTGCCTATGGATAGTGCAAAAACTAACCCACAAAATAAACTATAGAAGTAAAAAGCATCAAAATAATTCTCATAAATTATTCAAGTCAAAATCCAGTGCTCTTCTGCCACTGGAAACTTTTACCGCTCAACTACTGGCATTTAGACTGACTGGTACATTGTCAACCTGAAAATCACTAGTAATTTTTAAAAATATGCTGCTTATATATAAACAGGCATTTACACATGTAAATAGAAGTTGAATTCTCAAACAACAACAAATAGAAACATCAATTTATGCAATGTAGACAACAAAGCTTAAATTTCTGCTGCTGGGTCTAAAAAAAAAAAAAAAAAAAAAAAAAACCAAAACAAAACAAAACAAAAAGCTATTGAAAGAGAGAAGTCTGCCACTTGTTCCTCTCAGAGTGAAAGTTTTTATCTGAAAGGAAGGCCACTGCAACCTTTCTGCAAGGATGGATGGAAATTGGTACTAGCTCTGGGCAGAGCCAGGGTAGGCTGCTGGACAGCTGCCCCCACCCACCAGCCTGTGGCTCCTGGGGGCTCTGTGCCCTTCTCCATCCCACTCAGAGGGATCACACCAGGCATTTGAGCTGGAACTCTGTGACAGGATGGAGAGGAAAGCCCCAGGGGACTTCAATGTGAGGGGCTGGCCACAGCCCCACTGCACAAAGGGCAGGGGATGCCTCCAGAGCCTGCTGTCACACAAGAACCCACCAGATGTTTCTAAGTGAACCTCTGAAATGTGAGTAGCATTTTTATGGTTTTTAATTGTCAGGAAAGCAAATAACTGGGGTTTTTTTATGTTTTTGTGGCATTTCAAAAGAAGCAAAATCATCAATTGCCACATTTACACACCCCAGACTAGAGGACAAATTGTATGTGTGTGAATCAGCACACTGCTGACCTACTACATTTAAACATCTCAGATTCTTGTAATTCCCAGTCTAGCATAAACTTTCCTTTCTCTCTAGCATGTTCTGGCACTCTTCCACTTGTGTATCTTCTTCCATGCATTGAAATTTGCTGATGTCATATCAGGAGAGATCGGAAGATGTTTGCATATGACTCAGTGCAAAAGGTTGCCTTTCCCATAAATCTTCCTCTTTCCTGTACTTTTCTGAAACTGACCTCCTTAACTAGTAGTGAAGCTGACAGTTATGAAACTTAGAAGAAAGTTCTAGAACAAAATCTTCTTTCAACTTGATAATAATTTTGTGAAAACATATTCACTTTCAAATGAAATATAAAAGGGCTAAAGACTTTTAGTGTACTATTAGTATATGCATGTGTTCCAAGAAAAGGAAAATTGAATAGCAGTATTAATGTAGAGAAAGCATGCCAGATTGAATCTTGATCTCCTACTGGTATGAGAGAGAAACCTTTGCAACTGATAAAACTAAAACCTTCATCTGCTCTACCTCTGTCTCACAGTAACTGTAGCAGTTTACATCATCCCCCAAAATATTCCACAAGACAGAGATGAATCTTTTGATGCATACATCTAGTTTTCTACAAAAAACAGAAGGAAAGATGATTGCAAAGGCTGCAGTTTCACTCAGTAAATATTGTCACTCCTTTTAAAACATGTACAGGGACGCATAAAACATCAGATACTAGCAAAACAGACATGGTATAAACATTTTTCTTGTCATTCTGGAAAATCATTGACCAACAATGAACATGGTGGACAGCTTTCCCACCACCTGCTTTTGGGCACTCAGTATTTCAAATAAGACTGTTTTTTCTAAGATCCCTTTATACATAAGGGGATAAAATTATTAAATTTATAATATAATAAAATTATCACCACTTTGAAACTCATCCAGCTTCACTCCAGAGCCCCAGTCAGTGGGAGCAATACCTGCATTGCTGACTGACACAGGCTTTGTTTTAGTTCATGCCGAATGTCCCTCCTGCTGAGGAAACAAGACATGGCAAGATACCACAAGACAGGTGTATTTCTGTAAGCAGCCTCAGAGCACTCAAAATTATATTTCTGCCTTCAGTCACTCCCTAGCCTCTCTCTCTAAAGGGAGTCTATATTTAGACTAAGAGGGAGAATACTTCTTAAGCTAGACTGAGTACCTAAAGTTTTAGCACCCAAAGTCAGAGCATGTGAACAATCCCTGAGCTTCAAGAAAGGTTTTTCAGAACCTTTCTTGAGAAAATATAGAGAGAAAGTATAGAATTAATTTGAAGCTTCATTTCACAGAATAATTGTTTACTTATTACTTCATCCTCTCATGGATGCATGAACAAATAAAAAAAATTCGGGTAAATTTCTTTCGATCACTTTAAGGGTATGTTGTCAAGCTAATCATTACACAAGTTTCAGCAATACAGCCTGCACTGTGCTATCCTGATTTCATCAACTGTTAACTCTATAAAATCAGAGCAGGATAAAGTTCAAGATATTCACTGATAAATGCATAAAATAGTACTATAGCTACTGTTCATTGAAATTTAGAGAATTTAGAGGTCAGAACTGTCCAAGGTTTCCATTCTCAAACACATTACAAGCATTGCCTTTGACACAAACAAAGCTCCTATGGACTGTATCTGTCTGTACTGTTCACAGTGATGACAAGTTAAAAGGAATGAGAAACTTAATTTAGCTTCACTGCGCATCTCATTGTTACAAAGGCAGGACCACAGTGCCCTAACCTCATTAAAAAGTGCTTCAAATGAGCTACTTCAAAAGAACAGTCCTATGTCATTTGCTGGCTTTCATACACATGAGATCTGGAACTTGATGCATGAGTCCCTGGGATAAAAACTAACATTTGTTGTGTGTATTCTTTTAGACACAGTATCAGCTACTTGATATTACATACTCACTGCTAATTCAGGATAAGTGTTAACGACAAACAGGTTTGTGTACAAAACAGTGATGATTAATATCCTGTAAGATTTAGCCATTATCAAGAAGTATGATGTTAAGGAAGTAATTTAGTGAAGTTAAATTTTAATGTTTAAAGCTGACCTAATTTTTCAGCCTTCCAAACATTCCTATCACATTGACCATTAATTTCCTAATGGGTTTGTGTTCATTTGCAGCGCTTTCTGGCTTTATCCCATACCTTGAAGTAGGCAGAATTGTTACCATTAAATTAAATGAAAGAAGATCCAAAGTTCATCTCTAATATGTTTGGAAATAGTCGCTTTTCCTTCAGTTTACCCATCTTCTATCTTTCTCTCACATGCTGATGCTCATACAGCTTTTTCCCCACCTTTGGAAAGGATGATCTTTTTCTCTCACTGAAGCAAAAGAATTTCTCTACTTTTATTTTTGTTGTGAACATATATTCTTTATGAAAGGCTAAAAAGAAGTCACCCATACAGGTGAGTACATTGATGACTTTTACTTAGCCAGAGATCCCATAGAAACATGGGGTTGGAGTGCAAGCACCAGCCAAGATATCTAAACCAGCAGAGATGAATTACACTGTGAAAGTGGCGATTTCTCTTCATTAACTGGAAAAAGAATTCAGGCACTTAACTTTGAGGTGATTCAAGCTGGCAAAACAAGTGCTGCCCAGAGCAAAGAACTGATGAACATTGCTTCATAATGCTGTCAGGAGTTCAAGGCCACTGTTTAAGTGCAGGATAATTCAGGAACCAGAGTGAGCTGCACAGGCATATGATGGATCTCTTCATTTTGTCATCAAATTTCTTCCTTCTGGGAAATACTGGACACTTGAGCTTTGGAGTCCTCAGATAATTGGAGCTGGAAAAATGAGACACTGAGACTGACAGATTTCATGGGACTGATGACAAACAGCATGAAACAAAATTCTTTCCTATTAGCTGAAAATGTCCTGATATCCTGTATGCAACAAAAATTGACTGAGCCATATGATCTTTTTATCATTGCTTGAGAAATGCATCTGAATCATTTTGAGACCACTCTGTTTTCATTACAAAGAGATTTCTGTATTGTTACGAAAAATGCATTGTTGTAGGTTGGGTTTGTTTAGTCAGTTATATTAATGTTAGTTAGGTTTGTTCCTTGTACTCCCCTATTTTTCCCCTCACAGTGGTTTGCTCCCAGTTGTTTACCCCAATATTTCCTGGCACTTGGATCCCCGGGTACCTGCCAATCTCCTCACCTCTCCCTGTTTCCTCCTTGTTTGGTCCCATCAGTCAGGGTTTGTTCACTCCCTGTGGGTTGTCAGTCCTGTCTCTCATTTGTCCCCATTGGGTGATACAGGTTTACACCCCTGTCCACCCACTGCCTATTTAATCTGCTGCCACCCTTTGTTCCCCGGCATTTTGTCACTGCATCCACCCCGAGAGCTTTTTGTTCCTGCCCCACCTGGGGGAATAAAGACTCTTTGGGCTCGCAAACAAGTGTCCTTCTCTCGTCTCTTCATCTCCTCTCAGCGTGTGGACCTACCAAAGCTGCGCAACCCACGCCGCAGCACTCAGCACTACCAGGGTGGCGGACACCGTTCCCCTGGAGAGCCCACTCACATGGTGGCCGCCCAGCCTCACACTGGGCAGTGCTAGCCGGCTCATCTCGACTGCTTGAGGTCGTGGCACGTAGCTGCCGCAATGCATGTCTTTGTAGGAGAAGGGTCTAAACATTCTGATAGGGCTGTATATTGCCTCCTCTAATAATATTCCTGTAGTTTTCCACAAACCCACATTTCACTTGACTTAAGAAGAAGTCTCAGTAATCTTCAGACATTTTTTTCCCTCTAAAGATGTAGAAATGCATATCCAGCTCAGCAAAGCAGTAATCAGTTTAGCATTTGGGTACCTGAAAAACAATAAGGTAGGTAAACTAATTTCTCTTTTTCTCCTTCAGCAGCATAAAGACAGCAAATGTGGTATATGGTTTCCATTGAAATGTTAAATCATCACATATTTCATGACCTTCAATTCTGCATAAAGTGTGCTCTATAAAACAAGTTTTTGCTGATACACACATCTAGAAGTGTCATGAAATGAAAATCTACACTGTATGCTCAGTTCTCTCCTCAAGGAAAATGACAAATTTGAATGCAGTAAGGGACAACACTGGGATGGTGCAACATTTATCTATTTAAAGTAGACTCAGAACAACAAAGCTACATGTATGCTTACCTCAGCAGAAAATACAGGGCCAGAAGCAAATAACTTTTGGGACTGATCAAAAGTGCCTAGAGCAATAAATGTTGCCATAATATACTTTCTCTGAAAAATGAGGATTCAGACACAGAGGGATTCAACCTTACCTGATGTTTCCAATGCCTACAATCTACATCTATGTTAGTCATCCCAATGGCCTGGTTAGAGGGTGTATTTTCAGATACAGTTTGTCTATTCTACACTTAACTTCATGTTTAGGATGGGAGGTGCTGGTTTCTCCCTCGTTTAGACAGGAGATGTGTGTTCCTCCCTGTTGCCTATAAAGGAAGTTGACCTGAGGAACCCATCCAAAGATGTCTCTGCATTACACACACACCCAATCCTTTACTGATGCTGAATTTAGGTTGCTCTGCACATTGTGATTTGTCGTTCTTACTTTCTCCCAGGCAGTGTTCTTGAAACTATGCAAGGACAGAGAGAACAGGAATTTGGGAAGATATTTAATCTTGGGTCATGGGTGACAATTTGCCAGTGACACTGTCTGTCAGTATAGAGTAATTTACAGGGTCACAAATATCAGCTTTACCTATACTGCCCTCCAAGGACAGTGGAAAATCTGGGGCTCAGTGATGCTTCCCACATGTTCACACAAACTGAAGTTCAGAATAACCATAAAAGTATCCTGCCCTCTTTGGTGTTACCACCGTGCTAAAATTAGTGTTGAGTTTCATGTTAATGCATAAATATTTATAAACACTTCATCAGAATTTTTGTCCCATGTGAAATTTTCTTTAAGTGGTTTTTAGGTCACTTTTAAATACAGTGTCACATTTTAAGGGCTGTCTAATATTGCAAACACATTAGTAAACTGAGTGTTGTCTCTTCTCTTCCACTGGGACTAGGTGAGAATTAATCTATTAATGCACAATACATGAAGCCAAATTTAACTTCTAATTTGCCTTGTTCCTTAACATAGGAACAAGGTAGGAAAAAAACACTTTGGAAGTGCCTGCTAATTGATACATTGTATGTTCACCAACAAAACCAAGAATGCATAGAGCAATGGACTGGTTGGTTTCTGGAATTAGTGTTGGCACTCAGAGATTCCAAGCTCTAAGAATTGTTTTGTAGACATGAAGTTCATTACTTACCTTCATCCTAGGTACTTGCTACTACTGGTCCTGCTTACTGGTACTACTAGCAGTACTACTACCTGGGTACTACTTGCTGCAGATGACAACTTGCAGAAAACCAGGGGAGGTAACAACTGCTTTACCCAGATCAGAGAGATGGAAAATAAGTGGCATTTTGCAAGAGCCTCTTAGAAATTGCTCTGAGAAGAATCTGGGAAAGGTCTGATCATCATATTATATTGTTAAGTCTGGAGAGTGACAGTGGAGATTTTGTCTGGGAGTTCTATTTTCTTTGTGCAGAAGCTCCGCAGGTTATTGCCCATAGAGCTTGTGCTTGTGGGGGTGACAACAAAGTCTTAGACAAGAAAGTATGGCTTGCTGGGATGAAATTTCCAACACATGAAGAAGTGAGACAGAGGAAAGGGTTCCTCAGCAGTCATTCTCCTTTTGCTCTCTCCAAATAGCTTTTTTTGCTATTCACCTTTTTTGAATGTTTTTGCTTGGCTTTTGTTTGGAGACGTTTTCTAATTTAATGAAGAGACTATGAACTGAAGCATCTGTCTGCATTTTGCTAGTGTTACTGTGTCTAGACTCCCAAAAGGGAAGGGAATGCCAAAAGTTAATTTATGCAAGTTCATTAGTCCAAGGTTTTTTCCCCTCTTGTGTGCACAGGACTGACCTTTCCCAGAAGCTGCCTTGACTTGTGCCTGGCCTGTTGTCACTACCTCCTTGATTTTCTAGTTTTTCATGCTGTGGATGTGTTTTTCCCCTCATTTCTGGCACCAGTAGCAGACTCACACCCTGCATTAAATTCACAAGCAGCATCTTAGCATTCAGAAAGGTAAAGCATGAGCATCAGTTTGTCAGATAAAGTCAATAAATGCTTGTGATTCAGCAACAAAGCCAGCCATGTAAACAGAATCCCAGTAGGCAACGCCTGCTGTAACACCTTTCATCCCGGGATCATGTCAGGCCAGGAAAAAACTCTGCCTCCAGAACACTGCAGTTACAAATATGCTGCTTGCTTGAACACAAGAAGAGTTTTCCTTTTCCAGGACACCATGGTAAAGGAGCATTAGTTTGCACATGCCCATCAATCACTGTGCAATCAGGATATAACAAAGCCACATGTTGGCTAATAACACCACAAACACAGGAAACACCCTGATGAATGTGTTTAAAGAAAAATATGTTTGTATCATGGGTCACCATGAAACAGCTCCCAAGCAGAGTTCACCAACACCTTATAACTCCAGCTAGAGGAGATCTTCAGAGCCAAAGTTAGTGAGCTGGCACTAGCTCAAGGTTGCCTTGAAAGTTATCTTTTCAGCGCTGTTTTATCCCAGCCACAACCTTGAAGAAAAGTGGGTTAAAATGTCAAAGGTGGCATTCTAGACCTGCTGCAAGCAAAGAACTTTTTGAACAGCTGCTGAAAGTTTCCACAATGAAATGCAGAGGAAAAAGAGAGGCAGAACAACTTCCTTAAGAAAAATAGAGTAATTTGAAAAATGAGGACACTGTGTAGTAGCAGTGTTTTTCTCTTCAAACTCCTCTCTCTCTCTCACATCAACTTCTTACATATGCTTATCAATTTATGTCTGAAATTATGCATCAAATATTCTACATCTTATTTCACTCTTATTTCACTCCCCTTACTTTTAAGCATCTGTCCCTCTCCTAGTTGCTGAATACATGTGTTAACAGTAACATATAATTTTGTAAGTATCATTTTAATATAGACATTTAAATATATGATTATTCTTCAGCTATAAAACCCCCAAATAGCTTTTTCAACTTTTCAAAAAATTGAGTTTTACTGTCCATAATTATATATATGTCTGTACATCTATTTGCCATTTCAGGTTATGTATATGTACATTAATAAAATCATTATAAAAATAATTCAAAACCAAGAGCAATTCACAAGTAATAGATGTTTCTTAGTAATTAAATATCAACTGCATCAAATTTAATAATAAGGAAATTGTTAAAATACAGTAATAAAGGGATGTGTACATCAAAGTTAGAAGCTGACAGGCTAGAAATTACTGAATATCTAAAATTAAAATGTCAAAGCTGGATCTGCTAAATAATGAGAAACAAATTGACTCAGTTACCTCAGAGGAAATGAGTTCAGCAGTATAGAAATTAGCAATCAGGTCAATGGGTATCAAATAGAATATTTTATAATATTTTTTTGAGATAGCAGTCTTTCACATGAGGAATATATCATGGAGCAATGCATGGCCAATGAGATGAACTCTTACAGCTATGATTCCTAAGATGAGTGAGCTAGAACCTCATTCAGAGTGACAACATTTGCCCTGTTCAATTAAATAATTAATTAATTCTGCATCTAAATCTCATCAAGTATCTTAAAACAGGTCACAGATAAACTAATTCATAGAGATCAGATTTACTCCATGACCAATTTATGACTGATAATTTCTGTAAATTATCTATTACAGCAAGTAAATAAATTAAACATCTCTTCTACAGAAATCCTGGCTGATACACAGAAAACCTTTAAAAGGCAATTTATTCATGACCTGAAATTAACTGAATTTCCAAGATGTCTTACTAGTTCTTTATTAGTATATTCTAATGTCATTGCCACTGTTTTTAATATTCTTTGCCAATGCATCCAGTGAAGATGGAGGGAGAGCTTTTGGCCCTCCCTCTTTAGACATCTGTCTTGCAGCTCAATAGGTGCAGCACTGAAGGGAGCAGTTCTTCCCACTTTGACTTGTTTATTTTTTATCCAGCTGATAGAGAAAATGAGGTGTTTAAAAAAGCCTCAGAAGTCCTGGATGCTTAGGCTGAGTTATCTCAGGTTTCCCCTGCCTTTTCTGTGATGAGTTGGAATGCTCATTATGTCACACAGACACATTCATGGGGACAGAGCTGTGCTATGTGCCAATCCTTGCCAAAACAAGCCAGAAAAACAATGCCCCTGAAAAAGGTACTGTCGTCCTGACATTTGCTCTCTAGAGGGAAGAAAAAAAAAAAAAAAAAAAGGGGGGGAAAGGCAATGGAAACAAAAGGCTAGTCTCACAAGCCTGCTGATGGAGGCAGCACAGGTTGTGGGCAGCAGTCTGAGAGTTACAGCATGCACATTGTGGATGTGTGGGACCCACCTAAGGGATGTCCCTGCTCCAGAGGAGCTTCATAACAACCGAGCTGTGGACTGCTCTTTGATGGTATTCTAATCCCTCCCCTTGATGCCTCTCTGTTTCATGTAGTACTCTGAAATACTCCAAGCAGAATGAGAATGAATCAGTGAGAGGGAAACTTAAGCCCCAGTGCCCTTCCTAAGCCAGTTCATTCTTGGCTTATATTTACTTATAAGTGTCAGCAGAAGAGGCTAAGGAATTGTTGTCAGAGGACATGTGTGTTCACCCCACATCCCTGGGAAAGACCAGAATGATCTTTAGCAGAAGAAGATGAGCCTTTGACTGCAACAGCCTGAGGGAGGCAGAGGTGCAGCCCCAGGACGGGGAGGCCAGCCCTGCCTCCAGCAAGCTGGCAGCTGCTCTGAGGCAGAGAGTGAATAAAAACAATCCAGCAGCAAAGAGAAGCAGAGGTAAGTGACATGATAGCCTCAGTCTACCACCCAACCCACCACTTTTAAAGACTAACAGGCTTCCAAACAGAATTTGAAAAATAAAAAGGATAAGACATTGAAGTACTATCAGCAGGCAAACCACAGTGGTCTGAGGAATAAGAGGCAGCACATTTCTCCTCTTCTGTCAATGTGGTATCTGTCCCCTTTTTCTCTTGTCATTATAAGAATTTCACCCTGAAGACAAATGTGAGAACAACCATTTCAAAAAAGATCAAAGTAAACTCCTGTGACTTTTCCATGCAGCATGCTGTCATTTTTATGTAACCCAGTCTTTTGGCAAAACTGAGACAAATATCATGAATTATTATCAGCCACCTTGAAGCAGTAGGGGCTTTTTTGTAAATATGTTATTCAGAGAAAAACACTTTGCCTAGGTCTAATCAGAAACTAATTAGAATCAGCATATGCTTTTCTGCACAGTTACTGTGTCATCGTGTACAACACGAGATGTACAGACCCAGATCTAATCAAACTGGGATGCTTAACATTGGGAGCATTATCATCTGAAGAGTCTTCTGCAGTCAACAGAAAAAGAAATAGCAGCATGATTCGACGTACCTAGTATCTTGAACAATCCTCTAGAAATTATTATTGTTCCTCCTTGACTACAGAAGGGGTCTGAGAGTATGATTTATTTGCATGAGTACTTGCAGCCAACACTGTTTTGGATGGTGCAGAGTATCCACCCAGCCTGCACCTGCCCCTTTGGAAGAGCACAGTCTCTCCTAAGTCTCATGGTATATCTGCCTGGCCCAGGCAGGTGTCTCAGGTACCCTGGAGAATCCCACATGGCAACCGTGAGCTGCACCATAGCTACTTCTGCATGCCTCAGGTAGGGCCTGAAGTCATCAGTCGTGAGCCTGGGCCACTGCTGTAGGCTTGAGTGAAGAGTATCAAAAGCTGAAGGAGTATGGCTTGGCTAAGAGAGAGTCAAGGAGCAAGGGAACTGCTCAGGGTGAGCCATGAGCATGGAGCTGTTAGTTCTTGAGTGAGGCACTCCTGTGCAGCAAGGGGACTGCTGTGACACCGGCTTTATAAAGCTCACAGGTCAAACTCTGCCTGAATCCACTCCCAACTTATACCAAGTCATGAAGCCATCAGGTACATATAAACACACAAATCCCATTTTCCTGTAACATTTTTTATTCTACATCTATTGACATTATCACAGTTATAGAAATAGCACTTAAAGAGAAAGAACCAAAGAAAAAGCCAGAATGTTCAAAACTCTAATCTTTGGCCACCACTAAATTCTTCTCTGTCAAATTTTCTTGCCTGATGAACATGCCATTTGTCCTTTTGGTGTTACCTTTTGGATAAAGCTAATATTTTCATGTATCAAAAAAAAAAATCACTTCAGTTTTAGCATTAATCATAGAAGTAAGACATTTCATGTGAAGCAATTCATTTTGCGGCAACACACTAGATTTTTAAAGGAGATATGAGAGGTTTTCCATCTTATGAGGATCGATTTTTTTGTGCAACCAAGAGAAATTTCAGTCCATTTTTCAAACCATCTGAAGTCCCAGGTATTGAAGAAAAATCATTTGGCACATATAGTTTCAATTCAACTGAAATTTATGTTTCTATATGACTATATAGATATTTGTAACACTGGCCACCAAAGACTGTCACTGGTATTTTGCCAAGCAAAATGCAACAATCTTCCAGGCTAATTGCAGATTTTATTTAAACAAATGTGCAAGATATTTCACTATGCACAACTGAAAACTGTTCACCAGGTTTACAGTCAGTAGGTAGTGATGTACAGTATACACTAGGGAATTTCAGAGCATACAAAGCACAGTCCTATCCTGCTACAGCACTATCCAACTCAAGGATCCTAAGGCAGGTTCCTGAGCTGGAAATCTATGCTGTCTCTGCACAGAGAAGCAGCATCTGAACTCTATCTATGCTGATTTTTATTTGGGCACCTATAGCAGATACCTCAAGTCAAGTCCTGAAATAACCCCCACTTTGTGTAATTCTGAGACCAGTAGAGAGGTGGATAGAATGTTAATACTGAAATATTTGTAGACCAACAAAGACTGATACAGAAGTAGGAAGATGGACTGCAAAGACTTTCATTCATTTGTTTAAAGTAAATATACTAGTGTGTTGGTCCTCTATGTTCAGGAACACCAAAACACCGCTCAGATGTTATATTTAAACCAACTTCATTATTCACAAATGCTCCAGCATGTTCAACTTGTTAGGACCACTGTGTGCCTGATGAAGGTAAATGTGCTTTGACACAAAGTGCACAGACGATTATTTGTCCATCACACTGAAAAGTGGAAGGAAGATTGTTTGTACATGACATTGACCAGGCACAATCTACGGAACTAACCAAAGAACAACAGTTTTGTAGAGGTCTGGCCTTTTCAATCTTCAGATTGGCATAAGAGAAACAGCTACATGCAGAATTGTTCTTAAAAAACAGAGATGCTGCTGGTCGAACTAAGAAAGTGCATCACCTTTAATGAGAATGAAGGACAAAGACATTGTTGAGAAGTCGCAGGAGCACCGCTGTTGGAAGCCAAAGAAGAGGACATGATGAAAACCCTTGAAGATGGCAGACTGTATCCTGTGAAAAAAAAGAAAGGTTTTGCAGATATTCTTTCCATGGGCACACACAAATCATCCAAACACATTGGACACAAGCCCAGCTCCATGCCCCAGGACCTTGGCTGGCCTCCAAGAAGCACCATGAGCAATTGAATCAGGTGAACTGCAGAAGCTAAGAGAAAGTATAAAAGAATGTGTAAGTATCTGCTTGCAATGAAATTTCAGCCAACAAGAACACTGACGCTCTTCCCCTTGCAACAGCCACATATAAGTAAAATAAATCAAGTATTAAATATTAACCTGCTGAAATGCATATACTTTAAAACTGTACATTTGCTTTTAGTCATAGCATTTGTGCCCCATGACAAGACAACCTGAGTAGATTTAGTTTTGCCTTTGAAATCATTACAAAATTTCTCTAAAACTTGTTCCTCGGACAAACAAAAACTTAAGGGGGACAAAACAAGGTCAATCCAAAGCTAAAAAGAGCACAACAAAAAAATCCTCTGAACAGACCTTGAAGCTGAGTTATACACCAGAGTTATTTACTAGTGAGATAGGCAGTGCATTTGCTTGATGACAATACTAATGCTGTTATCAACATGGAAACGTTGGCTTTAAACTTAATCTCTTCCCTGATAAACTCTCCTTTCACCAGCCCAAAGATTTATAGCTAAAAGCATTTCAGACACAAACTCAGGACTAAAATGTGTATCTGTTTGTCCCATTTCTGTAAGGATTTGAAGACAGTGCATGTGAAATGCAAATGCTTAAACTCCAGACACCAGAAGCCGAGGAGCAGAGCTGAAGGATCTGAGAAAGTCCCGGGGGAGCCATACAGTGAGTAAAATGCCAGTGCAGCCAGCTGTGCTGAGAGCTGGCCCAGGGCTCAGCAGCACTCTATGCTCAGAGTAGCAGCTGAGGAAGCAGAAGTGGAGGTAGCAGTATCCACCCGGCTGCAGCAAACCAGGGGAAACAAAAGTAATGAGCGGATACCTAGCGTTCACACAAGGCCTACAGTCTTGTAATGAAAATTAAAGCCTTGTGCTAAAAAGTTCAAAGAGGGTCTTTCAACTTTTTTTCAACAGTATATGAAAAGCTTTGTTGCTTTACCCTAAGATGCATATTTGTTTTGAAAATCATATATTAAAAAAAATCTATTTCTGCTTCCAATTTTTACAGGGTTGCAAATTTTTTTTTGTTAAATTATCATTAATTATTGTAATCATAGAAATGTCATTTCATTTTTGCTGATAAAAGACATGTTCAAAACAGCTGAAATCAGAAATATGTTTCTTGTACATACACATTTCAGTAGCTTATCCATAATTTTAAAGTTTTCCCTAACTTACTGAAGTGAGAGTATTCCATAACTAAATCTGGTGATTAGCATGGGGTGAAAATAATCTAAATCAAAGGTGCGCCACAGATAGAGCAGGAGGAATGGAGTGACAAAGATAACACTGCTTTCCACAAATGGAGACTCAGACATTGAGGAATCAATCCAACTAGGCCATAAATGCTTGAATATATGCTTTGCACTGAAGTGCAGAGGTGCACAGAGCTTTCTCCAATGTCCAGGAAAAAAAATGGCAGTGCCTTTCTTCCATTTTTGTCTAGTTTGTGATGAGGAGAAAAATTAGTATATAGCACTTTGAGAACAAAATTTCTTTCCTGACAGTAAGAACAGAATGTACAAATTATCATGTGGGTTTTGCTGTTGGTTTGCCAATAGTAACATTCAAGTTGTGATATGCAGCTTTATAATACAGTAAAGTTTATTTTGTATAGATTTTTTTAATTAAAAATTGCCTCCAAGGTTGCTTTGCTAAATATTGGACTACTCTCAGTTAATCAATAAATACAGCTGCAGGAGAGGAGAGCTGTCAGATCTGTAAGCAAGGAAAATGGTTTTCAGTTTGAGCACCAGGAATTGCCTCCTCCTTCAAATGTCCACTAATGAGTGATTAGGATGTGTTCTTGGAATAAAAAGGGTTTGCTAAAGAATGTTTCGTTCTCTGTGGCATTTAACCTGGTCTGCTTCAAACCAGAAGCTGTCACCATCCACATACTAGATGCATGACAGTCCTAGAGTAGCCAGGAGGAATTCGGACCACTCAGCTGAGAAGAGAAAACCACAGACTTCCTATGACAGCTGTCCAGAGCCCATCAGTAACAGTGCAAGGGCAAAAAACAGTTGTGCCCTCATTTTGTGTCACTGCCCCACCTTTCTGAGCACTTGCCTAATATGCAGGATATTTTGCTTCCAGGCCCAAGGGTTCAGAGTTTTATCTTCCCAGTTCTTCTAGTTAGACATGGAAAAAGTGAGCATTTCCCCACATTAGTGCTTTTGGAGAGAAATTCTCCCAAAGCAGAGATAGTAAGAGTAATGTCACATCTCTTTAAAAAGGCCCTCAATGTATACCCCATAAATCCATGCAAATATAAACAAAATCTAATTTATCTAATCTGGTCAACAGATGTAAGAAGCCTCATATAAACAAAAGAGATTTTCACTGTTACTTTCAAAATTTTCTTGATACAATACCTGCAGATATATGTGCAAAATTTTCATATGTCTTTTCAAATTAAGGCAGAATTCCTGCTGCATCCAGGAATCCTTCTCCATCTACCTGGGCTTGCTTTTGGCATGTTTTCCCACGATCTCAACTGTGCACAGGTTTACAGCATGTTTCAGAAGAGACTTGGCCTCAAGAATTACCTTTTAAAAGGTACCTGTTGCAGGCAAAAGAGGCAGCAAGGGAGAAAAATAAATTTGCTTAACGCCATGTCTTTTAACAGAATATTATATTTTCAAATAGATCAGGAAAGTATCACCACATCTTCATTCAAGCCCATTCATTTTTAGATTATAACCTTTCGTGGTTTTAGGTTCTTTTTTAATTTTCCAGGGGTCAGTGCTCAGACACAATTTACTAGAACATAGTTCAGTTCTATTTCAAGTACAGAGTGCTAACAGGAGCCCAATAACAAGCACTGCTCATTCCAGTTTCCCTTATAGTGCTATCCTTGACACTTCTCACAGCAGTGCATTAAAACCAAACTAGGCCAGCCCTATGTGATCAACAGAGCACTGTTTCTACATCATAAATCATCAAGGGATTCTTTACAACAAAGCTTAACATTTGAAACTGTTTATAAGGGTTCCTCATTTCCCCCTTTTAATTAATATACCATGATTCATACATTCAGACTACTAAGGAGAGTTAAAGTAAGCGTTTGCACAGTCACAAAAGCAAGACCCCAGAGCGTGAAGTCCTTGGACACACTGCTGGTGTCCCTGTTAAGGTTAGTTTGCATTTTCTGATGCCAACCACAGGAGAATAAGAACTAAGAGTAGGAGTAAATGGCAAACACTGGAGGATGGATTAATGGCTCTGTGGCACTTTGAAGTCTACATCCAGGAGTGAAAATGAGGTGCAGTTTAATGCCAAGTATCATAGAAGTTACCAAACATAATTCTTCTCTTCAAAAGTGAGTTTAGAAGTTGAAGTGGGGAATTAACTTCAGACTAGAGGTCTGTATTTAGACCTAGCAAGAAATCATTTAAAAGAAAGAATGGCAACCCTGAGACACAAATTAAATGAGCTGCCAAGCAGATTTTTCAGAGTCATGATAATTATTTTTGAAATCTCACAGCTTGATTTTCTCCAAGTAGAAAGCAATTCTCCTCACTATTCTCTTTCATGATGACTTGGACATCAGCTCCCACAAAACTGATTTTCACTTGCAGTGGTATTGTTAATTATTATAATGTGATATGCAAGTATCTAAGGCTCAACAAAATATCCAGATATGGTGCCTCATTGTCTATTTAATTAAAACACAATAAGTGTAGTATTTATCCTTTTCAATGTTTTGCAGGCAATTTTCACAAGTGGTAAGTCTGGTAGAAATTTCATGCATAGCTAGATTTAAAGCTTCCCTGATGTTTGTCAGATACAGCTGAAGTAGTGATTTTGTGTTGTAGTTATAATTAGGTGGAGTATTGCCATGATTTTCCCTTTTTCTCTCTTATTTTTTGAAACTCAGATGTCAAAGCAAATTATCAATCAGCTGTGAGATGTAAGGTCAGTTATAGGGAAAAAAGTTAAACCTACATTTTCATTAGTTTTTCATTTAAATTTGCAAGTTCCTGAAGCATATTGTCATGCAGACAAACTTAGTCCCCCAGTCAGTTCCTGTTCTTCTCTCATCCTAAGGCAGCCTGTCATTAAAATGTTCTCACATGGGAAGTAATTGCTTTTTTCAGTCAGGATCATGGTGATTGTGTGTCCTCCTCACAAGAACTATCACCCATTTTGGCTTTTTGATTCTTCTGACAACAGAAAGGGCAAGAACTGAAAGGAGAAATAGTCTGCACAGTGTTTGAGAGATGGCCATGCTGCCTCGGTGCAAGCAAGGAGCACCCCATGAGGGCAGACCATGAGATCAATCCCCACCACCCCAAGGAGCTGTCTGCAACGCTTTGGGCAGCAATTGGCACCTTCTGCTGGCAGATGCTCTCACAGCTGCTTCTCAGAGATCGTGTAGAGACATGGTTAGAGAAGCTGACTCTCCTTTTCTCCACTTCTGCATAACTATTCTAAATCAAGGGCAGGAGGCAGTGGTAAGGGATTTCAGAAATGTCCTTCTGCTATTTCCAGCTGTGTCTGCTCTGCCAGTAACCAGATGAATGATGGGATGGGCTTCTCTGAACTCGCCCTGTCAGTTCCCTTCACCACCAGCAGCAAGGAACACAACCCATCTCATCCTCAGGTAGACATTTAAAGCAGAAGAGGTGAACCACATTTTGTGAATTTCAAAGGTACTTGGGAAGTCTTCTATCTAGCAGAAAATATACAAAAAGACAATGTAAGTGTCTGAAATTATGCAATGTTAAGTTCCACTCTAGAGTCTAGAGATAATGATCAAAACCTTCCCTGCACACATTGTGCTAATGTTTTGGGAAATATACTTTCATTGGTACCTTTCATAATGACAGACACAAAGTGGAAGTGAAAAATAATTTATTTGCCTTTGTTTTCATTTTGAATCTCTTTTCTACACTGTTTAAAGCTTAGGTTCTTTTTGCAGAAGCTGAATTCTCACAGAGGGGGCAATTACACCGCGCATTCAACAATAGAGTTTTGCATTTCTCTTACATCTAAGTATTAATATCTAAATGTTTCTTAATAACAAAATTGTATTTTATACTTTTTAGCTTTTATTTTATTCAGGTATTTATATTGGTAATGTTAAATAATACTATCCTTAGTAATATATAAATCTCTGATTTCCAGCTTAGTTTGTAATTTCTTAAATATTTTTTTTTTGCATCTCATTTGCTCAGATAGTTATACTATTGATAATTTGAATTTGAAGATTTCAGCAGTGCTAAATAAAATCCTAACAATCTTGAGACTTGTCTGAAACCCAGAAGTAGTTGCCTTTCTTTTCTGCTTTTGAGCTGATTGACTCAGGCTTGAACTCCTTTAAGCTGTACTGGGTCAAATAAACACCTTTCTGCCTCCATTCTTTGCAGTACCCACCTATCTGGTGTGACTGCACCGACCAAATATCGTGCTCATTTTGCAGGGTGAAGGGCAGTGGCAAATAAATCCCAAGAAAAAAAATCTTACCACAGAGTTATGTGATGTTTAAGCAGTTACAGTATGACAACACCACCTCCCTGAGCTGCAGCTGTTATTTCCTACTCCAAACATGAACAGACTAATGATTTGCCTCCTCACCTCTTTCTTCATACCTCTGCAGCTTGTCAGTGAATCCTGTACTATTTCTAACATTAGTGCTGTCTTGCTTTCAGTCTCCTGCTGAACAGCATGTCAGTAGGTGGCAGCCCATGGCTCATTAAGGCGGTTCTGCGGTGCTAAATTCATAGCACAGTCTGGATTTACAGCTTTTTCAGTGGACAATTTATTATTTTAATGCCTTTTTCCACCGTCTGTTATACTGGGAATGATGGAGACTAGCAGTAATGTGTCTAAATCCAAATTTTACTGCAAATTGCCCAATTTTATGTTCTCTAAACTGTGGCCCACAGTCAGATATTATTATTCACCATGTACAATGTGTAGTGAAAGATTGTCTGGATATGTATGATCATGCATTACTGCAGTAATTCCCAGGGGGAATTGAAAAGAGCAGTTCAGGATACACCTCTCAACAATTTTTCAACAAACATGGAAAGATCTCTGATTGTTTTTGAGAAGGAATAAAATATAAAAGATCAAAATCCTTTGTGATATTTTCATACTAAGAGGGGATCTTTCAGAAGCACGTTCAAAATTGTGCATGTAGCAACCAAAATCCCAATACTAGAAACAAGCCCTGTTAATTGCACACCCTCAGTGACTCAGGAACACAACATCAAGAGCAAACAGACAAAATGCCTCCACTGCCCATGCAAAGCAAGTAAAGAAGGGACATGAGCTTCTACTGAAGCAATGGTACACACAGCATAAGTGTGTGAATGATTGTGTGTATGTGTCCATCTGCACCCTCTTTCTGAGGCTTTGCCACACCCACTGTTACATGGTCAAATCTTGTCAAAGTGGGCTGGGAGGATGATTCATCCTCACTGGTGGATAGCTCAGGCCTGACAAACTGTTCACTTGAGGGTGTTTTTTTCAGTTTATAATGTTAAAAATAGGAATGTGCAAGTTGCCTCATAGGATGGCCACATCTCCAAGCTCCCAGCAGAAACAAGTTCCAGCAAAGCAAGGTACAAATGCAATAGAGCATTTGCTGGCTGGAAAAAAGACCCTCAGGACAGTCCCAGCAGGCAGGGAAAAGGGGGAGAACAGGAAGACTGGTAGTCTGTCCTGGCATATCTGTCCTGGAAGAAAGGGAGCCAGGCTTAGAGAGCAGAGGCAGTTTCTTCTTCCCTTGTCTTGTGGAGAGCTGCTGTGATAGATAGTGAGAGCAACACTTCTACCTCTGTGTGAGCATGAAGCATGGAAACAGATTCATTTTTACCATGGAGGTGTCCTGACAAACACCATTACAGAATTCCTGACTCTGCTGGCAATGTTTTGAGCCTTGCAGCAGCCAGAAGAGAAGGCTTACCTCCTCTGATAGGCAGAAGATTTCATGCAGCCTTTATGACTGATGTGCCTGAGTCCTGAAGCTGAGCAGGACTCTGACCACAGCTCACATGGCAGTGACACCTGCACAACCTGCCCGCACTTCAAAATCACCCCAGCAGAGACAACATACTCTCAGGAAGCTCAGAGGAATAAAAGGGAAACAACAAAACAGGTTACCAGGACTGAGCTTACTAAGGGGGAAGAGAAAGTGAGAGACTGAATTGTTCTTTCAAAGGCAACCTGCACTGAAGGAGCCAAGAAAGGACTTAGTAAAACTGTTGGCATGGATTGACACATCCAGTTTTCACTACCACCCCTCTCTTATGTTTCATGACCCACAATAGCACAAGCTTAGCACTGAACCAGACTCAGAAGTGTACACAAAGATTTGCTTTAACCTCCTCATCCCCACTATCTAGAAGTTGGGTAGATGATTCTGTTACCATTTTTTTAGGACTGATATTGATAGGAAGATCACGAGCGAGCTGAAGCCTCACCGACTCAGCAGGTTTTAGTAATTGTTCTCAGATATGCCGCTGGGGCGGACATAGGTCAGCACGAGATGGTGGGTGCCACACAGCCTTAGTGGAGACTGACCTGCATGTTAGGCTCCTTAGGGAGATCTAGGAGGGGAAGGCAGCTTATCCCATGGCTGTCTGATATCCCTGTCAAACGTATGGTAAAAGGTCAAGCAACAGTCCTGGAAAAACAGGGAGGAACTGGTAAACAGACTGGAAACACTGGAGTGCCTGAGAAAAGGCAGACTTCATAGCACTCAGCAGGAAAACCATATTTGACTGACAAGAAAACAGTGGCAGGAGTGCAGAGGCTTTCCCAAAATCACTCAGGCAGTTACAGATAATTAGCAAAGTTGAGCTTCAAGTACATAGCCCTGTGTTTGGTCCTGCTTCTCCCAAAGATGTTGATGTGGTATTAAGGACAAACTGATGGATAATGTCTTTCAGATGCCAGGTCTCCTGTTTAAAGCATGGCTGGTTTTTGTAGAGTTGTCAGCCACAGTTTTTAATCAGAAGCTAAAGAGCTGATTTTCCAAATTAGATTGTGGGTTAGTATCAAATGTTAACTTTTCTAAAAAAATTCCCTTTGAGCTCTCCTACAGTGAAATTCTTGTTGCAAATCCCTTAGAAACTACCTTCTCTTCCTCTGAAATGCTTCTTTGGATCTGATATTCAAACTGAATGGTAGAGAAAGGATGTAAACACAAAACATTTTGAAAGCAACAGAGTTGGTTGGTGAGATGTTAAATATATTTCTATTTTCACTTTGAAAAATAATGAAGGAGGTTTTTCAATAGTGAACAGGAGCACCAGTGGCGACCTGCACTTGGGGCTCTTCCTTCTGTGCATGCCTCCAGACCCATCCCCACATATTTCTCCCTCCTCCAGGGATAACTGCTGCACCTGGAGACTTCCCCATCCCTTCTTCTACAGGAACAGCATCCAGATTCAGCTCACACTCTGCATTCAGCCCTTTTTCCTGGCAGCCCTCATCAGGCCTTTCTGAGCAAAACTTGTGCTACTGCTCTCTGCTTCTCTCAGATGTGACCCAAACACAGACTCACACAGTACAGGGAAAATTGTAGACCTCAAATAAGGTCTTTTCCCACACTTGACTTTCAAAGAAATTAGCCCAGAAGGCTAGTAAATCAGATGAAAATCCAAAGTCAGCATTCTAAATGTCTCAAATTTCTGCCAGCTGGAAGCAGTAGAGCACATACCTTGACCCTCACATGGCGTCCTTTGTACCAGCCTCTCCCTTCTGTCTATAATGCTGTGAGACAAGTTCGCGACAGGAAGGATTTAAGTAACACCTTTGTGTCAGAGGGGCTGCACCTCTTGTGGTACCAATGTCTAACTGCAAGACCAGCTGTGAACCTATTCCCCCACATGTTCTCACTGGCATTTTTACCTTACACATTTTTGTGCATGGCAGACATGCAATGAACTGTCCTGGAATAGCATTTCTCTGTTGCCCTCCAAACTCTAGCTCAGGACTCAATCCTAATGATGTATTGAGTGCATTTTTGCATATCAGAGTCTTAAGCCCTTTCCAAATATGTTGCCTTTTTGTTGAAATACAGACATCATGCAGCTGCAGTGCTGCATGCCCCATCCCTACTCAACACACCTTGCAGGGCTGCTGTCCTCTGCGCAAGCCATTTGCAGACATGGCATGCAGACTGCAGTGTAAGTACATATGCAGATAGATTGATCCAGGGGATTCCCCTCCATGATTTGGTCATCTTTACTCTTAATCCACCACATTTTCTTGCAAGCCTATTAGCCACACTTTGCATCATCAGTGTCCAGACATTTGTTTGAAGGCTATTTGCATTAAGTATCAGATGTCAATACATGTAATAAACAATCAACACTTAAGCATGCATGAATTTTCTATTAAATTGGCTTGTTGTAACCTCAAAGAAAGAGATGTGAGTGAACACGGCTTCTCTTTGAAATGCATATTTGCGACCTTTTCTGCCATTCAGTTGCCAGCTCACCTTGCTTACAATGAACATCTTCCCAGGGAAACAGGCAGATTGCTCTAAGCCACTCATGTGCTCCAAGTCTCTCATGTTCCTGATAGCACAGCTCATTTTACTCACCACAGGGCAAGACTGTCACCTAAAGGTGGGTTTGGAGGTGCCAACCCTCATCCACTCATATGCTTTCTTCTGCACAATTGAAAGACGGCAGAGAGGGGGAATCCCCTCAGAGCTAAAACATAAAAGGAAACTGAGGCTTGTGCCTTGCATAGGAAGAACTTAGGCTTCAGTGATTTTAGTAGATGTCAATCTACTGGAGCAGATCCTGCATCTCCCGGTATTTTCCCTCACTTGTATTTTTCATATTAACTGTTGATTGACTGCCTTTAGCTAGAGGTTTTTTTTTGGGGGGCCAAGATCTATAACTTCTAGTGGCTGATCTCCAAGCTGCACCTATTAGAGTACAAGTGACAGGAAACCATTCTGGTACAAGATCTTAACAAATTCTGACTCTTTTTAAAAGTTTTTACATTCTTCAACCATACTCTTATGCGCCATTTGAAGTCAGGGACTGACTGAGCATATGTTAAAAGAGCTCTGCTGCAGGAAACCATTTTGTGTATTACTGCCAAATTTCATTCTTCCCAAGATGACTTTAAACTGGATGGCTTGACAGCTGATGGCAGGACTGCTGCAGCAGCACAGAGCTCAGGGCAGGATAAAAGCCATGAAGTCTAACCACCTTTTCACATAGATTTTGCAGCCTTTTTTGGTGTCACTGCTACACATGCAGCAGGTAACAAGTTTCAGTGAAGGCAGCTCAGTGCACATTAGAGTGCCAGTTACAGTGCTTGCATATGCATCAGTAATCAGGAGTAAAGAGAGCTGGGTTTAGGTCCTGGTGCACCAGGGCTTGCTGTGGCTGAGCATTTCATCTAACTGCTGGGAGGCAGATGTTGCACTTTTACCATCTGGTGGGGCAAAGAAGGACAAAGGTGAAATTTTGAGAAACCACAAAACCCCAGTTATTGTGCTTCCTGTATCCTGAGGGATTAGATCTCTGGATGAAGTGGCCAGCAAAGGGATGCAGATACTTCAGATAACAGTCACATGAGGCTAGGGGAAAAAAAAAATCGGGCTAGAAAATATCCTTCCCTATGTAAAGATGAGAGAATGAGCATTAGCTTAGTGCCTTCTATCTCACACTGAGCACATGAAATCTTCTCAGCATGTAGAGGAGCAAGTGGGAAGTGGACTCCTACACTATTTGCTCAAAATATATCCTAAACATGCACAATTTGAAAGAAAAAAAGTGCAAAAATATGGCACATTTTTCAGTGGGTTTTGTTTTTGTTTTATATCCCACAGTTTTCACACTGTAAACACAGTAAAGAAAGCCTCAGAACACTCAATCTTTAAACCTTTCCCTGGTCAGTTGTTAATTAATGTTTTTTAGGGGTTTGGATTTTTGTTTTGGCTTTTGGTGGGGGTGGTTTTGGCTTGGTTTTCTGCGGCGTTGTGCGAGTTTGGTTTTTTTTCCTGTAGAGCTACAATGACCTCCAGTGGCCAAAAGAAGCCTTTCACGCTTCTAGACTTATTTTAGGAAAGGTAAAACTATCCCTGATTATTATCTAAACAGGTGGGTCTGGAAATGGAGACGGAAACTGTATCCCTGTACTTCTGGATCAAAGCTGAAGACTAACTATCATCGTTATCTTGAATTAAGTAGCAGGAGAAAAGTTTAAAGTATTCATTATCTAGACATTTCTTTAGCTGGCATGCTTTTAATTAAACAGAGTCTGTTTATCTATCTATAAATCCTTCTAGCAGCATCTCTGCATTTACAGTTTCGTTTTAGAGGAATAAATTTCATGCCTTCTCATCAAACATGAACCTAAGCAGTAAAAAAACCCATCAAATATTGTAAAGTATGGGAAAGCAAATTCCAAGTCACAAGAATAAACAGCTAAAGTGTGAGAGAAAAGTGCAGAAACACATATACTAAGCATTAACTACTTTCTGGTACTATACTTCAACAACTTTATCAATTTCAGCTTCAGATGTGTGCAACAGCTTTGTTCAGTCCCATGTTGGACTAATGAACTGTCATGGGAGAAGGGCTGTAATGGTGTAGCCCCTTACACAGCCCACAGTCTGTTAATTCCTATTCTGTCAGTAGCCCCTGCCTCAGAGGGCAGACAGATTTTCCAGCCAGCACACTCAACCTCCTCAGACACAGCCTGAGGTAGGAGATATCATCTTGTCCACCACTCATGTTTGTAAGTGACATTCTTCATTATGGTTTCTAGGTTACCAAAGTACTCCCATGGTTTCTGAGGATATATACTGATGCAGTCAGTAGCCTGATTGTTGGTAGGCATAAATGAAAAAAGCCTGGGTTTAAGAGAAGCTCAAATAATGAAAAAGCAATTCTTACTGATCCTTTTCCAAGCGGTGCTATGGAATTCACACATGCATTCACCACTAGTGGTAGCACAACCATTTTTCTCTTCTGCATACACAGGCTCCCACTCCCCTCCACACAACTACCTGCATTTTTTCATGTCCCTCCATCTCAACACCTGATTTCTAGGAAAACTTTCTAGGCCTTGATAGGACAAGTGTTAAAGTACCTACAGAAGTTACATATTTTAAAGGCATAGGTATTCCTTCTTTTTGTGTCAAGAGCTTCCCTGCAGGTTCATTCACAGGGCAGGTGACTCACATCAACACATCCCCCTGAGAGATTAGGGGGTCTTGGTTGGAAAAAAAGACTGAAGGACAATGAAACAGAGGTGTCATCAAACTGACATGTCCCAGTAATAACATAAAACTTCAAGTAGCATCCCATAGTACCCAAAAGGGAGGCAGGACAGCCACTTAAACAGTGACAGAATCAACTTTGAATTACCATAATGCCTTGTCCCATCTTTGTCTCAAGATGGCAAGGCTTCTAGGTCTTTCAGCTGTAGACAGATCCAACCAGGGTCTTCCTGAACAGTCATGTTCTCCAGTTATTTAAAACCCACCTTTACATCCAATTTTATTAAAATATTATCACAATCTTTCTGTTCATCATTCAGCTCAGTTACAGCTGAGCTTTGGGAAAATGCATTGGCAAGAGACATTCCCATTACTCTGTGTGTTGGTCTCCTGTATGAACAGATCCCTGATCACAGCCTCAGCCCATGATGGTGCTGCACATCTCTGTTGGCACAAAGTGGTCCTAAACATGCAAAAAGGGTGGCGTGATACATTTCTAACTTCTCAGAGCATCAGCACATTTGTGTGGGGATTGCATTTCACAAGAGAGAACAGGCTGCTAGCTTGTTGGAAAGAACTTTCTGGCTGAAGGAGGAGACACCTACCACTGTCAACCTGGATTGCAAGAAACAGCAGAAGGGTGGCATGAACTTCAAATGCTAAGACAAGGTCAAGTGAGACTCCTTGCATAGCAACAGGGGTACTAGCTCCTGTTGCAATGACCCTCAAAAGAAGAAACCCCGTAAAAAGACACTGAAAAATAGATTTTGTGTTTCAACAGAGACACAAATGGCATGGGGGGAAGGGACTCACAGCTCTTGATATATTGAAGTGCTTGCTTTGACTCAGATTACCTGTTCCTCAGGCAATATACAAATTTGAGTCCCTGTAAGAACTTCATGGTGTCTGCATCTATCTGTAATGGACACATCTTCAAGGGCTCTGTTTCATACAAATAAGTAATCTATATCTCCTGTAGACATCTGGTACCTAGCTTATGGACAACTGACTGAACTCTGTCTATTATCATAGGCTTATCTCTGAATTGCTGTCTTAGCTGGAGAAAAGATCCTCTTGGAAGAAAATACTAATCATCTAAAGAACTGGTTGAGTAAATTCTTCTAATGGCTAAGAGAAATGTAATATACACAAAAAAAAATTAATTTGCATGCTTGTCTTGGTGAAATATTAGGTGTTTGCTTGGGGCTGCAAGGATATACCCCGTCCCTTCAGTATTATTTTTGATACTCCTTAGACAATTAGAAGAGAAACAATGTCTCAAGAGGTCTGCAGAGTCTTCAAATTCACTTGCCATCAGTGTCTCCGTATCTCCATTTGTATTACACAGAATTTAAACACTGTGGTAATGATCTAGTTTGCTTCAATTATACATCTCCTTCTCCCACCAAATGAAAGAGCAGGCATCTCTTGATCCAGACTGGAAAGTAGTGTGCAGGATTTTATGTATTTGTCTAGTGATTACAGCACTTATTCAAGAAGATAAAGACTGAAGTTCAAGGTTTTCTCATCCTGGAATTAGACGGGAACAATCTCTGCTTTGGTTCTGCATCTGGACTGTTCTGCATCCAGGAAGGTAGGAGTTATGGCATCAGACACCAGAGACCCAAGGCTAAGCTTAGCCTTGCATGACAAAAAAGCCCTTTCAGGCGGGAAGATGCAGGAAGGAGTTTACCAATAAATCTCTAAACTGAATATACATTTTATATCAAATTCCATGAGACAGAAGAAAATGGATGAGGCCACACACATGGAAAAGAAACCCAGATCTATTCTTTCCTCCTCTTTCTATACTCCAACATCCTTTTTTTCCCACAGCTAACATAACTTCTGGTAGTGCTGAGATTACAAGTGGGTATCCTTACATACTAAATAAAAGGCAGATCCCTTTTCACATGCTGTGTCAGACAATTTGTACTCTAAAACCTTTTCCTGAGTCTATTATTCAGTTGCTTAGGGCTCCTATACAGACTATCTGCTAGGAGGTTACTGAAAAACGGACACTGGGTTGCAAACAAACATTGAATAAAGCTATTTTACGTAGCTCAGCCATAACTTGCATATGATTTCTTATGTCTGCAAACTTTTGCCACAGCTTGTCTAATATTTTTTTTCCCCATTGCATTTTCCTGATTAGAATTTGCTGGGACTCTACAGACAAAGTTCATATGTAGCATAAAACAGTGAGTTTATCAGCACACATCAGTTTCAACAAACACACTTTGACTGAAGTTACTTGGGTTTTGTGCTTCTAGGAAAACCACATTTCAAAAGTTGAAGATTCTGCATCCAGTGTTTCATCTCAGCCAAAGTCTTTCAGGAACCTGCTTGGAGCACTGGGTTCCACCCATTCTGGGAGACAGAGCACTAACAGAGATCCTCAGGCAATAGGTGTGAACAAAGATGGTTTCTACCATGAAGAAATCTGCAGTTAGCCAGAGTGTTCATACACTTTTACCAGTTGATACAGTACTGCTTGACTGTTGGCAGGAATACAGACAAAATTTAATGACCCTTCTACTCTGCTGCCACAGCTGAGCCCCTCAGAGCACAACAGTCATTGCTGCACACAGGCATCCCACAAGCAACAACATTTTCTGTTTACATAAACAGCTTTCAAGCTTGAAAGAATGTGAGCAGGGTAAATAACATGGAGGACAGATGGCCTGTAGCTAATTTGTTATGATAATCATCTGATAATATATAATGTGGGTATTCCAATAAAGTAATCATCTCATACTAGAGGTTAATAATCTCTAAAACTCAATTTCTCTAGAAAATTCATCTAATTATGGACCTTCTAAGACATAAGCATTCAAGAATTCAATGCATTTGGACTTGATGCCTGGATAGCCCCTAAGACTGCAGCATCTCTTAAGTAATCCCAATTTACTTCTCTCTTGATTTTCAATTACCTTTCTTCCTCAGAGGTAATCATAGTCACACTGGTATATTTTAGGCTCTTGTATTCCAGATAAATGGCATAACTGCTTGCTCCACAGGTTTTTAAGAAGGACAGGAAAAGAGGGCAAAAACCATCAGCATTGATGCTTGGCACCAGTCAACATTGGATAGGAACTGACTGTCACCATCAGTTTATCATCCTACTGCAAAACTTTCATACCTTCCCTCTGTGAGTTCTCACAGGCAGCTCCTCGTAACACTGACTCCTTTTCTCTTCTTCCCACACAGCCAGCTGACTCCTTACTGTCCCTCACAGCACATACCAACCCCTAATGCCCCTGCCCTTACTCCTCATAGCACAGCCAACTGACAGCAGCTAACCCACTCTTTTATAACACCCATCTTTATTGGACACAGCTGTGACCTATTAAGGGCAGGGCTGTTTCTACTCTTTGGTAATTAGTACAGCTGCACCTCCTCAGGGGCAAGATTGCCTTCAGCACTACCTCAGATCAGAGAGAAGACCAACACAGAAATCTGCTGAAGACCATCTGTCAGGGTCTGTCCGAAAATCCCTCATGTTTGCCTCACGACGGCCTCCAAGGACTGAGACCCCAGACCCTGAAAAATAGCTCTAGCCTGGCTGAGGTGGAAAGTCTGCCAAGCCTTAAGGACTGGTATGCGATGCCATGGGAACTCAGTGCAAGAACAATGGACTGGTCATGGTGGACTGAGCCCTAACCAGTTCGTCCTGTACCTTCGGTCCTGTACTCTTGGTCCTGCACCGATGCGACGGTTGCGACTGGTTCCCAAAACGAGTCCACACCCACCGTGTAGCCAGGAGAGCTGCTGCTTTGGCCAGATGCCACCCGCTTTGAGGAACCCTATAAAAGACTGAAGGAGTTTTGAGGACTTTGTCCGGACCCCACCTGGAGAAGACAGCCTATGAGCATCTTGTCAAGCTCCGAGGGCCTCGTCTCTTCAGACTGGTAGCTATAATCCCCTTCCCCTCTTTCTCTATTTTTTCACTCTATCTCTTTATTTCTCTCCCACTATCACAGTTGTTGGCACTAAATAAAAGTGCATTTTTTTTTGTTTAAGCAAAGTGTTGTGTCCCCTGCTGTGTCTTTTGTGCTTTGAGATCTCCAAAAAGAACCTAACAGGGACCCTGCATGCATTTGCGGACCCTGACACCATCCCGTAGAGAAAAGGTGGTGGGCAAGCCTTCTTTAAACAGTCTGAGGAAGCATCAGGATCGTGGTCCCTGGTTCTCACAAGGACTTTAATCCTCCCTGATGTATCTTGGAAAAGTAACTTGCAACACTTCAAGCAATTCAAGAGGTTTCTGGAGTGCTTCGAGGTCAAAAATCAACTTTTTTTAAGCAGATGCTGGACTGGCCAGATAGGGAAAGTGCTCTGCTGGATATTACACCCATAACAATGGTCTCATAAATGAGTAGTGCCTGTAGCTGCATTGACTGCAGCAACCCTGAAATGGGGGTTGTAGGGTCTGAGAAAAGAGAAGAAGAAGACAAGTTGCAGAATAAAGACTTCGATTCTATGACATTAAAAGGTATTCTAAAGAATTAGATTTCCCAAGAGAAGGCTTCAAGAAATGAGTAGATGAGATCTCATTGCAGACAACCCTGAAGAGCAAAAATATCAAGAGGTTAACTAATATTCAGGAGCAACTTCCTTACTGATGTTTGGTGTATCCTATCATGTGGAAAGCCAAGAAAACTGCAAAAAAATTAGCATGTAGAAAAAGGAATATATTCCAACTGAGCCTAAATGGAAAAAAAGAAGAAATACCCAAAAAGTGGAAACACGGATAGGCTACCAAGGAGGAATAAGAGCCATTGCTCAAACAGGCAGTGCAGGAGTTGGGAAAGCTGAGGCTGGATAAGAAGATATGGATGTGAAGGATTTTACACAGGAGCAGCAGAAGGAAGACAACTGAAAATATGACTTTACTCCTGAGTGGGGTAGTGCATAAAAAAGGATGTGACAAAGGCTGAGCTAATCCATTCCTTGGTCTTTACTGGCAAAGCCATCTCTAAAGATTTCTGTATCTTTCTGTTTAGTGACAGAATTTGGTGAAAGCAGTAGGCATAGGAACAACCAAGCTGGGGTCCACTTATGCCCTCTGGGCACACAGAAATCCGTGGGACAAGGCAGTGTTTTGAGGATGCCAAGGAAGCTGGCTGATGTCACTGTCATAGTAAGAGTGCTATCAACTCTGAAAGGTGACAGAGGCAGCTCCCAGTCTCTGAGAACAAAAGAAAATATTAGTCCATACTCAAAAAGAACTAAAGGGAGGCTCAAGAAGACCACAGAAGACCAGTCAAGAAGAGCAGTCTGTATCATTCCATTTCCAGGCAGGCTATGCAAGAAATTCTTCTGGAAGACACTTCCAAGCACATAGGTTTGCAAACAACAAATACAAATTTGCTAAGGATCTGAACAAACTAACTGCTCTCTATGACTGTTCCTGTGGAAAAGCAGAGCACAGTGCTTTTTCTTCCATCCCTTTATCACATTTTTTTTCCTATAGAGGCTTTGTAGCTCAGTTGTAGAGATGCAGATGGATGAGTGGTTAAAAACTGAATGGGCCTTTTAACTCAAAACTAGTGAACAAGAAAAAGCCCAAGCAAGCAGTCTGTAGGAGTGATGCAGGTGGTGTCATGGCTGGGACTGATGTTAATTTCCATCAGTGACATGGACAATGAACTATATAAACTGAATTTAAATGCTACCAAGACACCAAACAGGGGAAGGGCAGAGCTGCTGCTCAGAGGGACTTTGGCAGATGGAAGGAATAAGCCAACAAAATCCACATAAGATCCAACAGAGTAGCAGAAGGCAAAAGCACAGGCTTTAACTCTGGCAGCTCATGAGTTGACAACCTACAGACTGGATCTGCAGAAGAGGAACTGGATATCTTGATGGAACAGGAACAAAGACAGTGCTGTAGCCTTGCAGTTGATGCAAGTTAACTGCACTGGCAAGAGTGTGGCCAGCAGATCATTCTAAGTGATTGTTACCCTTCTCTGTGGCATAATGGTGCCCTATCTGCAGGACGGTGTCAGCTTGTGGAGCCACTAGTAATAGGAATCTTAACAAACTAAAGGGAATGCGGAGGAGGACTGAAAGGGTTAAGGGGCACTAGGTTTCTTCAGCCTGAGTGGTAGATCTCATAGCTGTCTTCTGCTACATAGCAAGAGGGTTATAGAGAAGATGAAGCCACAGGTGCATTGCAAAATGATAATAGAAAGATGCCCAGTTGCAGCAAGAGAAATTCCAGTTGGATATGGGAGGTGGGGGGGAAGAAATTAACAGGCTGCTCAGGTGTATTGTGGAATCTTCTTTCTTCAAGACTTTCATGCACTACTGGAGAAACTGAGCAACCTGTTCAGACTTTGAATATGGCTCAGATGTGAGCAGAAGGTAGGACTAGATAGCCTTCAGAGGTGTCGTCCAACCTGAATGGCTCTGAAATTCCAGAGTATCCAATACAGTCTGTATATGATATGTTTGGATGGATTAACTATGCAAAAGGAAAAATTGTTATTTTATTCTGACCTATTGCTGAGTGCTTATACTTTTAGGGTGTTTATAATTTATCTAGAGTGGCACAGAAGTATTTGTTTTTATGCAATAATAAAATTAATCTACTTTTTTTTTCTTAATGAAAAAAATTCAAACAAGGTGGAGCACAGGAAATGTTATTTTTACTGTGATACTGGACTTTCCCCTGTTAGTTAGGTTTAGATCCCTTGACATTTAGCTCAGTTTCCTTTTTGCTTTACATGTGTGTAACAACATTTCCCTGAAGTCACAGACCTATTATAAGAATGAACATGTCCATTTCTTAATTACACCCATGGAGCAATGACATCTTGACAGCTCTTTCTTTCTTTGTCACTGAACTTTTCTTGAGATCACCTCAAGGTTACCAGTGCAGTAACAGTGGCTGAATAGGGAAAAGTCCTGCACCATTCAGGTCTCCAGATTTCAAAGGGTGTTGGCTGAATTGGTGACTTCTAAATCCATGTAGGTTTCAAGGTCCTGGGTTGTTTGGTATATGTACTATTTCTTCAGATGACTGCGTCACCTGACATACTCAATGGGACTGGCAATGAAGAGCCATCCAGGAGGACACACATGGTATTCTTTGGTCTTTTTTTCTCACCTAGCACTGACTAGGGCTTGTATAATGGCCAATATAAGTTGTGCAGAATTCAACTACTGTTTGGGCCGGGGGTAGTTATTTGGGTATTTTTAGCAGTTGTATTTCTTCGGCTGGACTCCATTACTGCGTCTAAATGAAAATGAGATTTGCACAGTAGATCTGTACTGCCATTTTAATTTTTTTTCCTAAATTTTCAGCAGCTACAGCTTTTTCTTACAGTTGTTATAAGAGGTAAAAGCCCAAATGGGTGGGTGTAATAATGCAAACAAAACCAAATAACTCAGAGCTGCAAAACTGAAATTCAGCAAGGGAGAGACAAAACCAAAATACGACCATATGGAAACTCTACAATGTTGAAAATGTTTGTTTCTTTAATTCTGAGAAGGAAAATGTTGAAAATGTTTGTTTCTTTAATTGTGAGAAGGAAAAGGCAAAGATTTGTAAAAAACCTTGATGGCAATATAAAATAAGCAGCAAAGCAAATCACTGTAATAATTCTACATACACTTTATTCAAAAAGAACCCTTCCTGAAAATATTAGCACTTGAAAAACATATTGTTTGTGAAAAATTTAGCAAATACCATCAAGTTACTTAAATATACTGCTGCTCTTAGGTTGAAATACATAAAACCCATGGAATGGATTGAACCTATACCATACATCCAAATTAATCTCTTATATTAGTTTGATTATCATAACACCCTATAAGAGACTGTAAAAGCCTACCAGCATAGGCAGATCCTCCTCTGGCATTCTTTAAAAGTGGAGCTCTTTCACCCACACATTTAACTGACCCTATTGTCCCCTGCCTTTCAGAAACTACAGCTACAAATGCCATCTGTATTAGTAATATAATGCACTGAATGACAGTTTGATCCTTTATCTGAGGTATTAGAACAAAGAATAAGTGGTTATTAAAATTATGACTGACTTCAGGGGTCAGTAATACTCGACATTTATGTGAGACTTATTCTCAGAGAGCAGAAATAAACTCCATAGGCAAATGCAAGCTCACCCTCCACTGGTCATGGCTAATAACCTGCCCGTCACACCAGAGGACAAAACGTGGCTGTACAATAGAGCAGCCAGTCACTAGAGATTTCCCAAGAAGCTTCACACAGCAGTGCTAGGCAGACTTGTGAGAAAGAGAGTTGATATACATAATAACAAGCTGTTGGGCCTAAAGTGCTGAATCCTGACTCCATTTGACAAACCCATCTCCTGTTGAATTCAGCAGAAGCTCAGCAGGGGTCAGTCTGTGGCTCAAACAGGAGGGCTAGTCAGCAGGACAGCTACTTAAAGTGATCACACTTAGTGGCTTTGCTGTAGTCTTCCTCTTTTGCCTTCACATTTTGGAGCTCACAAGGTCATTTCACTAATTATAGTGCCATTCCATTTATCCATGAAACATTTGTAGACTGAGATGCCATTTCAGATTCAAAGATTATGGTTACATTTGCAGTAGATTCAATGATTGCAAGCAAGTTAAGAGGAAGGAAGCAGGGAGAGGAAACCAAGCAATGGCAGAGATACCTGTTTGTTTCTTTATTCACTTACACTAAACTATTTCTATTACACAATGTAGAAAGAAAATTATTTCCAAATATTTCCATTCTGCAGTCTGTTTTTCTACAGCTGTAATTATCTAAGGACATAGGCACAGTAACTTCTGTAAGGAGGGGTAATACTCCCTGTCAGCTGGTATAGAGTCTAATTTTCTAGCTATACTGATTGATCCAATACAGGATTCCACCTCTACAAACTTTGTCACAGGAAATTTACTGATGAGGACTGGATTTTTGTCTAATAACCTCCAAGCCAAAATCTCACGTGATTTCTCAGCAGGAGAGGTAAAAAATAGACTTAACTTCCTTTCTTTTCATTTTGCTTCTGGCCTAAGAAATGCTATTGTTTGCTTTAGTTTTATCCTAGGGTCACCCTTTGTGTTTCACCAAGGATGCCCTAGGATATCCAGCTCCCACTGGAAAAGCTTTGCAGATCAGCCTCTCCTCTCTGCACCACTTCACCTCTAGCACCAGGCACCAATGTTCAACTGGGACAAAAAGTACATTCCACATCACATTTACCACAGTTCTGCCCCAGACTTGTGCCAGAGTAAATAAGTAACATGCATCTGCCACAATCCAAGATAAAAATAATAGTATGTTCAGGAAGTCAACAATAAAACGTAAAAAACTCATTGAGAGAATACAAATAGGACTTAAAAGATAAATACTGACAGTCCCCAGAGCCTCCACATTACTAGGGCAGTTGCCTGCTACAGTAGAGGTGATAAAGCTTTCTTCTGTAGCCTGAAAGAGACTTGAAGGCCTCAAAATCAACTACAAACAGAATTAGAAAATGTGGTGTGTGGAAAGAATAATTTTATTAACCTCCCTAAAAGAAAACTCTTGGATAGGCCACTGAAAACAGGAGCATGCAATACTGAGTGGCTAGGAGGAAAGTATTTTGTTTGCCCATTCTAAAAAAAAAAAAAAAAAGAAAATTATTTAATTCTATTCATGCCTCAGCCACACCATGACAGGCTGGTTTAGTTTTCTGCCTCCAGCCACCAGCAGCCAGCAGTGCAAAGCTCCTTTCTTGATGGCCACTGTGCTTTTTCCATTGTTGCTCCCTCAGGTTCAGATAACTGTCTATTTTTGGAGTAGCAGAGCTCCAGACCAAGAATTAAAAGTCTCTGTAAAGGGCAGCTGTTGTACGCTTCTAATACATGACCTTTGTTCAAGCAACAAGCAAGACATTTAAATCCCTCTTGCCTCATGTTTGTGTTGAAGAATCCCTAAATTTAAATAGAAAAAGGAAAGCATGATCATTACATTAAGAGTAATTAATGTATTCTACCCCTTTGGCACAAAAGTGTGTTTTCTAGGTGGTGAGGTTTTTTCAGCTAATTTAATGTCCTATTAACAGCATTCAAAGGAAGGATTAACATGATAGTGAAAATGGGGAAATACCAGATTTAGCACCAAAACTTTTAAATACAAAGATTTATAGTCTAAAGTTTTAAATAATTGTTCAAATTTATAAGAGACTGTTCAAAGCTGTAATTGAAAACTTCTGGAAATATTCATTATATGACCCATAACAATCATGGTAAGACTTGTAAAAGTTATTAGAGTTGTCATCTTAGCACATAAAAGTCAAGACAATGTCACAGATATATCTCTCCTGTGTATATCACTATTGGCAAATTGAATTTAGGAATTTATAGGAATGCACTAGGAATTTGATGATTTGTTTTACCTATCTCTAGAAATGTCACTCATGTAAGTGTCAGCAGCTACTAAAATGGAAATTATTAAAGAGAGAAAAAGCTGCGAACAGCTGCAGCTGTCACCTCCCCATATCTCTCTTTCAGACCTTCAGTTTGGAAGGTCTGGCTTTCATCCTGCCTTTCCTCATTGCTTTATACAAGGCTATGTTCAAACTGGGAAAATTAGAAATCATCTCTAAGTCAAACAGTGTCTGAAATCTGTCCACAAATTGGTTCTCTTTCTCCAGCCTAAATTTCATGGCCCACAGAATAACAGTATCATTCTTGCACAAGTGATCAAAAGTTAGGAGGAGCTCATCCAGGAATGGATGGTGGTAAACTACATCAGCAGCCATAATGTAGTCAAAGTGACAGGAAGACCTAGGAAAGTTCTTTTCCAGATCAATTCCCCAAGACAACTCCTTAACACAAGGCTGGTGTTTGCATTTCTGCTTTGTATTTTGGAGAATGTTGTACTGAAGGTTTCCCAGGAGTTCTGGCAAATCTGTGGCAGTCACAAAGGCACCTGTGAGACAGAGAAAACAAATAAAATATTTGAATATACATCCACTTGAGTAAAAGCCCATTCACAAAAGCCACTGCACAAGCAACTGGTTTTATCAGGTAACTCTCACTGAGGACAATAAAAAAATGTAGATGCTCCCAATAACTCTTAAATATTATGCTTAAAATAAATATTTGCTTCCTTGTAGTTCTACTCTACAGATTGACATCTAAATGCAACTGCTGGGGAGAAATCAGATATTTACTCTATCTTGATATCACATTGGTTAAAAGTACAGTGGCTGACTAGGCATTGATGAATACCAATTACTGAATCCAAGAAGTCAGCATGAGATTTAAGCATTACCTCAGGTTCTTCCCTTCTCACACAAGAAGAAGTTTTCTCAGACTACCAAAAGCTAAAGTTCTGTTAAAATGCAGAACCCACTGACCTGGATTACTCTTGAAGATGAATAGGGTGCCAAATCAGAGAAAACACTACAATGGCTATAGCAGAAAGATCAAGTTGCTGAAGGAGAATACTGAAACACAAATGGATAGAAGGTGACCTGGCATCCAAAATTGGTTTGGTCAAAGGAAAAGGATGCACCAGTCATACCTACATCTGGCTCAACCTATTTGCCGCTGACACCATGCAAAGCCACTAATTTCTTATTTTGACCCCCAGTTTAACATGGTTAATGACAACATATATACTGGGACCTCTTGTATTGTATCAATACACTCCCAGAAAAAAAAGCCACCAAAGCATGTTTCCAAACAAGGCTTTTAGAATTTACTGTTTCTTGCTCTTGGAAGCTTTCAAACAACAGTCTCTTAGAAGAACCAAGCCACATCATTTGTCCTCCATTATTCATCTGAGAGATGTTTCCAAGAGCATAAGAGAGATATCACATACTCACCCAGCAAACTGGCTACTATGGAGACCAAGCCAGTTCCAGCTCCAATTTCAATCACATTTTTGTCAACCAAATTGCATTGTTTAGAATTAGTTTCCAAAAAATAACACAGAACGAGAGCCTGTAGGGGAGGAAATCCATGAACATACTGAACAAAATAATGAACTAAATCCCTTTACTAAATATGAATTGTCACTTAAAAGCATGCAAAAAATTGTTGTCAATTCAAATGAGCAATATTCATTCAAGCATTATGCCTAAAGGACCACAGCTCACTATGTTCTTTGGGCTCTATAGGTCACAAAATGAATGCTACAAAATGCATTTTCATATGCAAAATCCATATAGGTTTGTGAATTATTACAGACAGAAGGAGCAACTACAATTAGATAATCTGTCACAACAGATGACATGAGTTGTAAAATTCCGGTCATCAATTTTATAATTGGACTTACTTCTGGTTGAGATAAAATGTGTCCTTCACAAAAACATTTTGATATAAAGACTGTTTCTGAGAGAAAATCCACAACAATCCTTGTTAAGTTTTTCCAATAATCAATTATTTCTGACAATAATTAATTATTGTGAGGGTTCAAATGGGACAAATAGATTTACCCCCTTTTCTTCTGGTTCAGTTTGTTTGTAGTTTCTATTCGCTTATCTTGTTAAGCTTAGCAAACTTTCATGGTAAATATAGCCACAAAGAGCATCTACAACAGACTCCTTACACATGTATATATAAACTGATTAAGAATCAGTTAATCTTAAAGTGATTAAGAATCTTCAGCTTTTCTGCCCTATCTCACACTGACCAGTGAGTTCTAGTTCACTGTTGAAATAGAAATTGCTAATTTTATTTCTTTCATAAAGACAGTTTCCATATTTACTTCCATATTTTTCTCAGACTTTGATAGCTATATAATCTCCATTGACAAATAAGATGATTGCTATATCCTCTCACAATACAGATGGCCATTTGGAAAGGCAATCATTACCAGCCTGCTCTGGCACAGCAAAATTAGTTTTGCTTTTAATTAATTATGAATGAGGAAAGGAACAGGAGGACTGCTGACCCAGTGTTAACATGCTAGAAAGTAAAACAAAGGGGTTTTTTCCTACCTCTTAATTCAGAGCACAGAAGAGAAGGTAATCCAAATTTACCGAATATCATTTAATCAACAGCACTTTGATATAGAAATCAGTCTGTGTGTACCAGGAATAATTAAAGTCAGGTTCCTAAAGACTGGGTCTGATATTTGACATTATATTGACATTATAATTGACCTTATATTAGGATTTCCTCCTAGTTACATTAATTCCTATAATTCCTTCCCTCAGGATTTTGCTGTATTCCATTGTAGAAACTTGTGGGATGTGCACATGGGGAGGACAGTGTGGGAATGCCATGGGAAACTACAGTTGTTTAGGATAAGGCATTTCTCCAGAGTCCTCTGCCCCCCAGTGCAAATGAGCACATGCCCATCACCTGTCAGTTTGTGGTTGTCATCTCCCCGAGTTCTGGAAAGTTCCCCGTTCTCGTTGTTTCTAATGGTTCCCTCTGTAAACCACTCCTTCCCTTTTCCCTCCTTGGCCCAGTTTATGTTACCCCATCCCTGTTCCTCCCCTACACCCTCTTCCCATTGGATCATTTGTACTCTGGTTACTCCTTCCCTCCCCAGTTACATACTCTGGCCCCTCCTTCCCCGGTGCTCTCGAGTCTGCTTTCCCTGAGTGTGGTTTTCTCCCTGCTCCTATTTCTGCCTCCCTACTCCTTCGATCAATCCTCAATAAACCCGCTTGGATTCCAGCAGCTCAAAAGTCCTTCCATCTTCCTGGTGGGGATTTTAATTACGCTATCCAGGCACCTGTTGACCAGCCAACTGAGGGCCACCCCGTGGGACTCGGTCCAGGCTAGCCCACAGAAACTGACTGGCATAATCAAAGTTTCTGAGGGTTAAATCAGGGAAACTTTGAAATTTGCATTACTTTCCATGGAACATGCAGAAACTTTACTTTCCTTAAAATTTCTGCACTCTTGAGAAATTTGGCTGACGTTTTTCAGAAGATTTCAAGTACAGCTCAATGGAAGTGGAAGGGAGAACATCAAGAGACAGAGATCAAAGGGTTATCTTCTTTCCACAACAAAACTGGCTAAGCCCTTCCAGAAAAAAAAAAAATGTTTTTCAGTGAAGTCCATGACTTTGTGCAAATAATTGGTAGTCAGCCAAACTTGTCATGAACACACACACTGAGGTCACCAAAACATATAGTACAGATGACTGGTCCTGGTCTCCTAAAACCAGGACTATCATTTGGACTTCAAAGCAGAAGAGTAGGACAACTATCCTCAGCTGTGCTATGGTCATACTTCTGAAAAACAGTATGATACTAGGAGGCTGAGGCAGTTGGTAAAGAAATGGAGCATCCTGGGTCTCTCCTTTAGGGACATAAATTTAATCATGCATTGTGGCACCTCCCTGGAGATTTCTTTCAGTCTTAATGATTTCAAAACAGTAAGTTTACTGCATTGTACAGATTCAAAACCTGGAGAAGACTACTTGTATGATGAATGTGTTGCTGATTCTTATATCAAAAGCCAAGGACAACGGCTCTCTCCAACTAGATTTCCAGCTGTTTAAGAAACTGAAAGCTCCAGCTGAACATTTTCCCATGTCTATGTATTAACGAGGTAAATTTGTTCCTTACATGAGTAGGTTGAATAGCTTCTATGAGTGCTAACACCTTGTGAGCTCGTATCACTGTTGTTTCCGCAACCTGGATCTGCCTGCTACGCAGCCATCTGTATTTATAAAACGTATAGAAATGCAATCATCATAAAACTGCCATATTTCTTTCAAAATATGCTCGTAATTGGCTACTAGGATTAAAAGCTACTGGCAAGCGAGGAGGGGACACAAGATCATACACCTTGGGTGATTTGGGCATACACAAGAAATACCAAGTAAGCTTTGAGAAGCATAAATCCACACAAAACCAGGTTAAATTCAGGTTTAGGATTTGCAGAACAGAGACAGAGAAGCACAGAATTATTTCCTTGGGTTTATAACATATTAAAAAAGTATATTTATGATACAAAACAAATCTTAAAATGCTAGATGGGTCCACAAATGAAAAATAACTATACTACAAAAATATTGTACCGATGGCCAGACGACTGCCCCATAACAATCAGTGGCTTCTGTAATTCTTATCTCATGGCCGACAAAGTGAAAGCCTTCCCAGGTCTTATAAGCTATATGATCAGGAAAGAAACGCCTCTCCATGATTTTTGCAACTATCTGTTCATCTTCTTTTTCCCCTGGAAGCAAAAGTATAAAATGTCAGAGAGGCTGAGTGGACTGATAATAAAACTACTAATTCATATTGAAAAGCTGATTTGGAAGCAAGAATATAAATTACATCTGTGAATAGAATACATTTCACCATTAATGGTTAGCATTGTACACAGCTATTCTCCTGAATTCCAATTGAAATTTTCAGTGTCAGACTAAATAACTTCTTTCATGTTTCACTGAAGCAGCCAAGTTCATAAAAGGTAAAGAAGGGGAATGTTAGCATACAATGCTTTCCATTTCAGCAACCCAAAGGAAATTTTTAAACTTCTTTTTCCCTTCAAGAACAGCTGCCCCAGTATAGACACTCACAGCCTTATGCACCCAGATTTTTCATTATTCTCCATATCATTTTACTGTTCACTTTCCCCATATTCTGGCTCTTTTTGACAGTAAACAAAAGGAGCCAGAATATCATTTATAAGTCTGTCACAAAACTTGTGAAACAGATCCTAGCAACACAAATTATGACAGACAGGAGTGAAAGCACTTGTGTTGTCAGGAAAGCTTATCCACCCACCCCAACAGAGCCCTGTCAGAAGGATTCTTTCCAGTTGGCTTGATATCCTGAATGCCATCCCTGTTGCTAAGCAAAGAATATTTATTATAACTAACAAAATCCTGGATAACTCACAGAAGAGGCTTCATTCCTTTTCAGCGGAATACCAAGCTAGTTTCAGTTTTGCCATCATCTCACAAAATTGAACCACAATGTCAGAAAAAAAATACGTAAGTGAAGCTGTCTAGAGCATTTTCTTAGCAAAGTCTAGATTCATTCCAAGTTTTCATGGGAATTTTGCTTTCATAGCCAACTATGATCTGTTGGCAAACCAGTGAAAGAAAAACATGTTTACAAGCTCCACCTTCTAGAAAGCATGCTAGAGATTTAGATAACTCAGTTACCACCTTGTCCAAAGCAGAGTTTCTGTATCAAGCCTGCAGTTCCCATCAAAATCAAAGATATTAATTTTGGGATCTTCTGCCTCTGGAAAATGAAACCATTTATGCTTTCATCAACATAAAGACTTTGCTCTACTGAGGATTCTTCACATTTTCTTCCCCCTTGAATCATTGCTGTCACAGGACATAATGGCCCCAAGTGTTGTCATTTACATTGCCATATGCCTCAGTATTTTGATTGTGATAACTTATGGACAAAGTCTCCCTTCCTTCCTTGTGATACAAGGCCTAAGGAACAAAAGCAGGGGAGAACAAAGGAAAAGATGATACCAGACAAAAAGACATCATGAAGCTGCTCAAACTTATTGGCCAGTGCTTTAAGCTTGTAACTCAAATTTCAGCATCACGGGAAAATAGAGAATAGCAGCCAACAAAGAAGAAAAACCAAAAATATTTGAAGTTGTTATGTTGACACTAAGACACAAAAACTCAATAAAAACTGACTAACCAGCCACAGTACTTGTAGAATTTATTGCAGGGGGAAAGAACCCTAATCATGGGACACAGCAAAATTAAAAATAATATCATGCATATACTACTGGGGAAAAAATGTTTTTACAAATCTTATTAATATAACTAAAATAAAATGCCCCACATTGAAACTATGGTATTTTAAGATGTCAGGAAACAAGCAGTATGTGTCAGCCTCTTCAAGCCTCTGATGTTAAGCTGGGAGAAAACACATGCATCACTATGCCTGTAATCAGGGAGCTCTTGACAAACATGAGCTTAGTGCCAGGGAAATGCTGCTTCAGGGCAAAATTAATCTTTCTCTTATGAAAGAAGCAATAAAAAGCTGTCTTATTACACATATCATAAGTGTATTTAATAGATCATCCTCTTTCCAAGCATACCAGATAGAGCCTACTTTTAATCTTCTCTGATTGCTTAGAGCAGTCTGATCTTGTTCTGTGATCATTACTAGCTGTGGAAGTAAAAGCTATTCTTTCTATTACCTTTCAATTACAACCATTTTTCTTGATTTTCCTCCTTGACATCTGTTTTGGTTCCAATTTTGTTGAGAAGCTGGTAACTTATTAGATCTTAACTTATAAAGCTCCTGTGAGAAGATCTATAAAAGTTTAGCAGTATTACAGCTGACCCTCTAGCACTCAATAAACATTTCCCACCTATTCCCTATAGGATCAGCAAACTTTCTACTTCAGGTTTGCATAGCACCTACACTAACAGAGTTTGTAAGCCACTGCTCTCTTCCTGAGCACTGTCTGTACCCCTGAAAGAAGAATCCCAAATCTGCTGATCAATAACACCTCTTGAATTTTTGCCCATCTTATCCTTTTGGTAATCTTCCAGGTGGCTTATCTGGAGAAGCTTACACTTTTTTTTTTTCTTTCCCTTTAAGAAAACACTACTATTCTGAAGAATCAAAAATAATACCTGTTTCTTCAGAGTTATCATATGTTAGACAAGGCCCAAAGGAGAAACTTTATCAGAACAAGGATGTTAATGATCCCGACAAAGAGTGCTGACAAACTAGGAGTGCTGAATTTTAGTCAGATTCACTTACTTCATACAAGTTTACCTTTGAACAGCAAAAAATACTCCTCTGTTTGCTGCTTCTTATCTTTCAGAACAACATCTTGTGGGAGTGCACAAAAGTGCATAAGTTATTTTTTCTGTAACTGCCCTCAAAGGACTGAGAATAGAAAAATAAAGAACTAGTGGGAAATCTTTCAAGTGACACAAAAATTGTTGGAAGAGTAGGTAAAATCCAAGTGAGATGAACTCTTTTAATATCTGAAAACATTAAGGAAATTCTGCTGTTACTTTGATCAAACCAGTTCTTTGATAACAGGTGTAAAAAGCTGAAAGGGGGCTATTCTCCTGGAAGTGTTTACCTCTGTATTAGTGAATATTCTCATGTTCAGAAAAAAAAGCCCTGAAATTATGAGTCAATGAATGGATTCTAATGACATTTTAAACAAAAAGAGATGACTCATCAGTGAATAGGGTAGGATAAGAGAAGAGGAGGTTTGACTGGCCTGGCTATCAGTTCTTGTAAGAATGGGAGTGCATAATGGGCATTTCTAGCAATACTAGTGGAGCACAGATACTGAACCATTAGAACTTAAAAGTCTGCCAAGATTGGCTCCTCCCTTCTTCACAGAGACAGAAGAAGACAAACACACGGGTTGTGTTCAACCAGATAGGTTTGCCCTCACCCCTCTTCTTTGATGTGGAGAAGTGTGGAAGTGGTGTACACACAGAACTGTGTTCTTCAGCCTATTTGTCTATTTGCATGAGCAAACAAGATACCACTGGAGTTTCTAGTGCCAGAACCTTACTTACAGTAAGATGAGGCAGTTTGATCCAGTCGAGGTAACATATAGAAATTGAGCTAATTTTTCTTAGTGAAACAGAGCAAACTCCCTTGTCTTGAACTTGTGTACAAAAAGTTACCTCTATAGATGCTCTAAATTCTTCAAGAATATCTTTAAGCTTCCTAAGATTTTTTGCCTAATAGGTTAATTATTTACACTGTTCTTTGGAATATTTTAGATAAAGTATTGTTTATTATAGAAGTCTACCATCTTTGGAGCATCTTCCATGAGCTCACTTTATTTTACATTAATATCAGGACTAAGGGAAAACCTCATGTACTGTTGACACATCTTGCACTGAATCAACTACGTCAAATGAGCCTAAACATCCTTCACAAAGGCAAAGCAACTAAAATGCAAACAAAGTTTTCCAGACAGACGTACTAATCATGTGGAAAACTGGAGTTGTGAAATCAGTGGCAGGTTAGTTAGAGAAATGTGTGTCAAGCTGCAAAATCCTGTGTAGGGAACCAGAGGATTTTGCTGACATATTCACACGTCATGTTAAACAAATGTTAAAATAGTATATGTTAGAACAAAAGCCTAAAGAAACAAAATGATGTGAGTTCTGCTAAGAGAAAGCTGGAGAAGTCCTTCAAGTAGGGAAGGGAAGGTAGAAAGAAAATAACAGGAAATAGACCAGGTCAGAATGGAAAAAATTGCAAACTGCAGCATCTTTTTCTATAAAAATGAAGGCAATCTTTATGTGCACAATTCCACTTAGAATTGGTAGAAATATTACCTGTTTAGAAACAAGCTACATGATCAGCTTTTTACACCACTTGTCACAAAAAATCTAGATACCTGAATTAAAACATAGCTAAAAAAGTAAAAGGACCCTTCCACCATGAAAGCTGTGAAGAATAGACTAGCACTCAATATCTCCAATTTCAGACTCATTCACAAAAATCACATACAGTAACAAAACATACTCCAAGTACTTTGCTAGTGGATTAGAAGAAGTATTGACTTAAAAAAAAAAAATCCTCACCCATTGATTCATGGGAACAACCTACTGGGAAGAAAACAACATATGTGTCTTTCGAGTGTTGGCCTGACTCTGCTTAATCTCAGGAGGTCAAATGGTGTCACAGCCCAATGTCATAAGGAAATAAGATCCAGTCACCTGCTTCTCTACTGCTCTGATGGATTTTCTCCAACTGGCAAAAGGAATGAAATCTAAGACTTTAGCATGAACTTGCCTTGACCAAGTTCAACCCCATAGCAGCATATTCTCCCATCTTCAGAAGCAGTATACTCTCATCTGTTGAGCTTAGATTTAAAGTTTGCCATTTAGACTTGTTCTTACAAATATTTTAATACCATGTATCAACAGCTGTGAAGATGGTCCCACTATGACTTCTCAAAACTGCCTCCACAGAGGAGGACTACCTGTGCTGATATTACTGATTGAGTGACACTAGAGAGTTTCTAAGAGATTCCAAGAATTCATAATACGCAGGACTTTTCAGATCACCCCCCACTCTGGACGCACAGAAGTGAAGTCATCCAAACTAAATATTTAAGATGTATTTTATTTATATAATGTGGAAATAATGGATATGATACATATTGCTTATATTAAATATATATATTGTCGCTATCTGTATATCCCAAAGTCAAGAGGATACCTACAAAAAGATCAGTAAGGGAACAAACCTGCAACCAGTTCTGTGACTGTAAGAGATGACTGGAGAAGAGTTACATTACTCCACTGATAGAAATTATCCAAAGGTATCCCAATAAATCCAAATGGGGATTTCCAATGGCTCACACCAAATTTATCCTAAAACTACATAAAGGTCACAATAGTAAGGGATTCTGGAGTCTCAGAATTTTTACTGAGCTGCTGACATGTCAGGATCAGAGCCCTAGTCCTACAAGCACTACAGATGGCTCCATGGAAACATACACAATCCTGAATCACAACGTAGGCCCTAAATTTTAGGCAGCATCACTTTAGTATCTTTATTTCCTTCCACTTATTTCTCTTTTATTCCATTTCAGCCTAAGGGCTCTCATAGGAAGGTGTTAGGAGGGAAAGCTATTCATGCTCTTGACTTCACTGAGGTCAGATGTAACCTACACCTTTCTAAGAATATAAAGCAAAGTATCATTCCAGTATGTCTAAACTGCACAGTCAATTTTTCCTTACTTCATCCCTACCTACAAAAAGGGATATCATCACATAAGTGTAGGCATTCCACTACATTCACTACAAGCGCAGTTTGCTGAAGCGATGGCAATGAAGGCGTGTATTATATTGATTAATCTGAGGTAGCATGTCAGGGTAACAAAATGCTTGAAACTTTATACTTTGAAATGAAGAAATACAAAACTGCAACCTACAGGCAGCCTCTTCTCAGCCAAGAGACAAGATGCACTTAGCCCAGAGCATGAGGACACAAGAACAAGAGAAGGGTTTGCTCACAGCATCCAGTCAATGTATTTACCCAGGCTTGAGAGGTGTGCTTTCAATTTCAAATTTACAACACTGATATCCCAGCCCTATCCAAGTCAAAGGTCATCTAAAAACCATTAAATGGCTGTAAATAGAAATACTGTGGTAATTTTATCTCCTGAACACATAATGAATTCAAGTTTGCCAAGTTCTTCCCTTGTTACTTCATCATGTTTATCTGTCATTGAAAACATCTCCGAGTCTAGGCTCAGAAGCTATTTACTTTCTAAAAATAACTAAATTATTTCCCTTTGACTACAAAGCAAACTCCATTCTTAAATTAGATGGTCTAATATACATTATAAAAGACAGCTAACTTCCTGACAGATAGGAAGAGACCTAAAAAATCACTGTCAGTATTCACCTATTAATAATTCTTGATTTCTAAAATATTCCTTTACATAAAGGACCTGAAAGTAACCTAACAACACCAACCTATGCAGTCATACCACTTTTCTTATGTGGAAGTTGAGATATATTATTTATTGTCAAATGCAGCTACTGCAAAGATTAAAGAAGTGAAAATAGGAAAGATGGGCACATGGCTGAGAGGGAAGAATAAGTTACAGACTTCCCTACAAAGGTCACGTATGCCTTGATTATTTGAGTGTTGCCTCCAGCCTCTGTTCTACCCATACACAAGAAGTTTTCACTTGAGTTTAGCAATGTCTTAAGCAAAGACATAGCTTAGGTGTGTCTACTTACTGAGGGGAGAGAAAGACAACAGAGAAGTGTTAAATTAAGAAGAGAAGCTATCAGGAAACCAGGATTGCAAAGACCATGCTGGAAGGATAACAAGCAAGGGAAAGTCCAACTACAAATCAGGCACTCAGTTGTGAAGAGGCAGACTTGGGGTCCATACTCAGGTCCCAGGATGTTTTTCACATTTTACAGCAAAGTCTTTGGAGTCAGTGAAAAAGCGTCAGTGCAGAAGAGAATGAGAGAGATAAGAAGCATCTTTAGAAGTAACCCAGGAAATATGAATGAGGTGCTACATCACTACCTCCTCCCAGCTGAATTATCTTAAATTATAAGTTACAGGGTTAGGATGCTTTTCACTTGGGTCCTTTCCATACCTAAATGTCCCATTTAAGGTACTGCTCTGGACTCCACCAAGATGTTTTAAATGATGGCCAGAATTGCCATCCATTAGGACACCTGTCAGGCAGGGCAAGTAGAAGGAGTGTGTCCCTTTTAAAATGTCAGGAGTTACAAGAAGGTTACTAGGTCAGAATTTTCTCAGATATTGATGGATTAAAAGCTGAGCCATGGCCAAGTGAAATGAGATGATGGTCTGTTAAGGACAAATACACCTTGCAAACTTGTTCTTCTCCTTTTGTCTCAGAGATAAAATTAATCTGGGGTGAATTTACATAATGCAACTAGGGTAAAGTAATTTAGTTTCCCAAGAAATTAAGACAGGAGTGGTAGCATCTGGTCTCAGAAACATTTAGCCAAGGAGAGTTAAAGCTAATACGAGAAATCATGTGAGGAAAGAGAGACATCTAACAATGCAGGTGTGGAGAACTGATTGTTTAAAACCACAAAAGGAATGATCAGACTGGGTGAGGACCAACCTGTAAACTGAGAACCAGTAGTAATGGGAATCATGAACAAAAATAAGGAGTTTTAAAATGGAGAATGTATGACAAGTAAATTAATAAGCAAAGTGGAAGGGACCAAATATAAAGAGCTCAGACTGTGAGGGTGGTGCAACACTGGAAGAGGTTGCCCAGAGAAATTATGGATGCTCCATCCCTGGGAGTATTCAAGGCCAGGTTGGATGGGGCTTTGAGCAACCTAGTCTGGTGGAAAGTGTCCCTGCCCATGGCAGGGGGTTTAGAATTAGATGGTCTTTAAGGTCCTTTCCAACCCAAACCATTTTGTGAGTCTATGATCCTATGACTGAAACTTACAAAGAAACCGAACTGGAATTAGAACCCTGAGAAACAGATATTGAGACTGGGCAGGTGAAATAATGAAATAGGAATGGAAAACAGTAGAGAAAAAGGATGAGAACAAGGCACAGGCTCAAAGTAATCGAGCAGGCAAATCTCCATGCATCACTTTCATATGATGCATGATCTGAACCTCCAGAATGATCAACCTCCAGAAGCTGGCACAGAATTTAAGATGACAAAGTCTGTAAAGATATCCAATTCATGTCTCCTCATTCTCTTAGATTAATGTTTATAGACATGGAAGAGAACTACCTGGTTCTACACAGACCACAACTCAGCTGAGGTTTTACACAAAAATATTATGAAAAACAAAATAATTTTTCAAATGTCCTCCTTTTGCACTCAGTTATAGAACATAACTAGACCCCATCACAAAACATATACATTTGTCCTAATACCTTGTCTACTCCTGATAACCACTAAAAAGGGGACTATTTATGAAGCTTTAGAATCCTCAAAGATGTGCAGCCATGAAAGTACTTAAGAGAAAACACTGCCAACAGCCCCTGAAGGTATTTGAAGGTAAGGTCTGAGGCTGTCTAGACAGAAATCAGGCTTGTAATAACCAATTCTCTTAACTGTCAGCCTGTAAACAAATCTGTCTGAAAAGCTTGATCATAATCACAGCTTCATTCCTTGGAACCAGGCACAAGCAAGTAACCGGAGGACAGATGCCAGGCACCAGCAGGAAGCTGCCAGGACAAGAGTATGCAGGTATAACATACTTGAAATATCTCATGCAATGCTAGCATACTACCATGCTATCTGTTGCATTTTCTGTACAAATGCCATAAACACAGTTCTTCAGAAAAAAAATAATTAGAAGATAGCTCATTGTCAGCAAGACACTTTGTTCCTTAATAATATTCTTAAGTGCAACAAGGAAACATAGTGAAATAAGAAACATTTTACCCTCTTGCCTTTTGAATTCTCTGACCCCTTGATTCTGTAGATGATTATGCTGTGATGATATCAAATCCATATTATGCCACAAACCCTAGAACAGAGAAACACAAGTCTGTCCCAATAAAATTACTTTATTTATTCTTTCACACATAAGCTTCATTTAAAAAAAAATAAATTACAGGTATTATGCTACAATTTACTTCTATTGATAGTAAAGACAGGAAGACACATAAATATCAATATTCAAGGCATAAAAGTACAAGACACAGCAAACTAGTTCTACTGTTATATTCTCACAGAGGAAGAAGGACAGACTGAAAAAAAACCAAAGTTTTGGTTACTGTTTAGGTCTATTTTATGAAATTCTAAAGTTAGAATCAATTAAAATCAGGTTCAGTAGACTTATAAAGGATTGAAAGGAAAGGTAGAAACAAACTCCTGAAAGAGAAGAAAAATTGCACCAATATGATCTAATCTTGTTTGAATTAACTGGCTTGGAAGGGAAGGAAGCAATCTAATAGGAAAAGCTGCACATGAGAATAAGGGAGCAGGGTCTACAAATAACATGCTGAACAGAAAGCATATGTGCCTATATGAACAGACAAAGAGCATGCTGGAGAAAAAAGTAGTAGGAAAAATTGGACAGAGGACAATACAATTTTCTGCTGTCTGCAGAAAAGCAGACAACCAATAGTCTCCAATTCTTGATATTTTACAATCAGAAAGAACACAGAGTTCACAGGAAAAAAAGCAAACAAAAAAACCCACACAGTGCTTTGATTATTTTTGATACTTTGATATGATTTTTAAATGTCCACTCATGTGGAAAGTTGACTGATTTTTTTCAGGATGGTTATAGGCAGCATATAGTTAATAATCTACAGATGACTAAACACCCAATAGGGATGCAATTAAATAAGGCAATGACTAAAAGAGTATCTCTCCATAGTGGGACCAAACAATAAAAAAAAAAAAAAAAAAAAAAAAAGACATTCAAAATAAAAATATATTCTGAATATCAGATCATCCTCACAGTACAAAGTCTTAGGTAGGTTTTTCTCTCAAAACTTCAGGATCAAGAGGACAGTACGGAACAGTCCTCTCCTGTTTGAGAGGATGCACCTTACTCTCTTGACTTCATACCACAAAAGGCATACAGATTTAATGTTTAATTTTACTACTACAATACCAGCAGCCATTATGCTGTTTGAAGGTGAAAATAATTTAGGGGCTTCCTACATGTCACCACGGCACACAGAACAAAAATATTGCCATTATATTTATGTCTATACATGAACTCAGCAATAGGAACTTCGTTAGATAGGCACCAGAAAAGAGACTCAGTGGGATTCAAAGTCTTTGTATGGATCTTCAGAATAACAAGTGGCATAAGAAATTACAGAAAATATTAAGCAGAAAATGTTACACACATCCATCAGCTTGTTGTCTATATCAGAAGTAATAAAAATGACAGATTTCCTTCTCATTAGAAGACAAAATAAAAGGTAAAATCGCCCTACAGGACAAAGCCTTCGCATTTTGTGGTCCTCTACATTTTTTATGTCATTCTAAAAATATCCTGAGGTGCACTGAACTACACTGCAACCCAAAATAGTCCAACATGGGCATTCAGGAGTGCTCCAAGCAACTAAACAGTGCAGAACAGCTCAGTTACACTGTTTAAAGCGAATGATACAAACAAATTTAGCACAAAAGACAGAGTCAAGTGAAATACCACTGGCATCCACCGCATTTTGGTCAACGTTACCTGAATCTCTCACAGCTTTCCAAAGATGGTGCTCCAACAGCAAAGTCCTTATCTTGCCTGTGGCTTCCCCCCAGACAGCCGCAGGCAAAAGCGTGTTCCGAAGCCTGTGTCACACATTGCCAACATCCCCACAGCGGCAGCAATCACAAATCCCGACAGCTGCAGCCCCTTACGTAAGGGAGCAATTTTGTAACAGCAAGAGACACCCCCGCTCAAGGGAGCTGCAACCACAAAGTAACCAACTCGGGAGCACTGTTCACAAAATAAATAGTGGCAGGGTGTTGGCAGCTCCTCACTGCTACTAAAAGGTAACCGAAGAGCACAAAGCCGTTCTTCAGAGCCAAAAGGGTCTTCCAAGAGAAAAAAATGACCAAGGGGAAGGTGTGCTTTTGCAGCTGAGGTATAGGAATGCATGCTCCCGTTGGAATGCAGAACTGTAACAAGGCACACAACCCCCAAAAACCTAACCCCGTGACACAGCTGTCAGCCTGCACAAATACAAACATACCACTCTGTTGGGGAAGATGAAATAGGAAAACCTTATAAATATGATTGCCTGGCAAAAGATTTGGAAAATCCAGACATTGAGATGAGAACTAGATTTGAAATAACAAACCTTGACTACTGAATAACTAGAAAACAATAGTATAGCCAGGCTGAAAGCAATCCCCCTTTCTGATTAAACAATGCCCTTTACCTGCAGATAGGTCCAAGGGTCAAATGGAATGCTCTGTCTCACCCCCAATGTATGGTTCATCCCACACCTGTGATCCTCCCCTGAAGTATCAGGTATCTGTGACCCCATTGGCCCAAGTCCTGTTCCAGCCCACCTTGAAGCCCCCTGATAAGGTGTGCCCGAGGGACCGGACGCTCTCTTGGACCTTCCCCTGGGACCCTCACCTGGAACCCTCACTCCCTCTCTCTCCTTCTCCCTGGGCCTGCCAAGAGTTGCGCCTGGCAACTCCAAGCAGGGCCTTTCCCCCTTTTAATAAACCACATTTTCTAAGGCCTGACTTCAGAGATCTCTCATCCATCCAAACCGTCCTGGAGACCCGCGCTCGCTACACACTCCTCCACATCCAAGATGTCCATTCACTCAACAGATCGCAAACACTGTCGTGGGACCAAATAGAGGTATCTAAGACTTCTCTTTTTTAGATTGTAATCAATTCAGGACAGGAGTCATCTCTCACTTTACACAATTTTTAGAAAAATTAGACTTCAACGTCATCTGGGTTTTCTAGGTGTTACCAAAAAATGATAAATTATTGTACCAAAATACTAAAAAAGCCCTACAGAGAAGTGAGAGTCTCTGTACCATAGTTAGCAGAAGAAGTTAAAGGGAGCTTTTCTACTTTTATGAAAAATCCACCAGGACCTGATACATACTTTTAAAGTAAAAGTCAGTAATGCTGATGAGTGATTTATAAAATAGTGCTGTAAACTGACTGGATAGACTGCTAATTTGCTTAAAATATTATAATCTTTTCTAAAAGTAGTATCAACTGTATAACCAGTATAAACTGTACATGAAGTATTAGACTCTCCACAATTGTAAGAGCCAAATCCCACGCAGTTCACCTCAGCCCCTTGCCCGTTTAGGGTAGGATAATGTCTCATACAAAACTTTCAACATACGGTCTCGGATTTCAAATAATGAAACAATGAGAAATGCAGTAGAAACATCAAATCAGAACCCAAAATAAAAAAAGCAAGAACGTCTAAAATGTAACATAAGAATACAAGTAAGATGGGTAGAATTCTGTGCTTTCCCTCCTTTACATATAGGAGGTGGAAATAAATTTTACATTCAAAGAGAGGCATGTGAGAAGTCTGAGCTTCACATCACCCCACACAAATTAATCCAATGTGAGTGCTGCAACCAGTAGATAGCTCTGAACATCACCTTTACAAACAAATACTTTCTTTGGACACAGCCAAACTCCAAAGTTTGTAACATGTAACTCCAAATCTAGAAACATGTATTTTACATTCAGAATATGGACAATTACTGCACATCAGATTATAGAAGGGCTTGCTGTACTGAATGTTTTTCCTTGAGATTATTTGAGGGTTGCATCATCTCTCTTCAATAAAAAAATATTACTTTGGGCATAAAACTTTCAAGACCAGCTTCGGGAAGAAGAAAAGCAAAAAATTGAACCTATTTTACTTCTCCCAACACCTAGAAAGAACCCAATAAATTTTCAGAATTTCATTTAAATTTGAATTTAAGGAAGCAACTGATTGCAGATGGTTTAAACAGCTCTGCCAACTCAATTAGAAGGCAAAGAAATGGACAATATGTTTTGGCTCAATATTAAAATCTGAAGCCTGGAAACTTTTATCAGGTGAAATCTAGGTCTTTCTGAGTAAGTGTGCTAAAATTAGTGTTTTGTTTGGAATCACTTCTGGACAGAAAATGCGTGACAAAATGCAGTATAAATAAGGATAATTTATTTTTTAAATGTTTTTAATTTTTTAAATTATATTTTTTAAAAAGAATTCATTAGAATATTTACAAAGCCAGAAAATCAGTATTTTAAAAAAATATTTTATTTAAGACATTTTCTTTCTTATTCCTCTCTTGCTCTGTGATTTTTTTTTTCTGCCTTCAAACACAGGTTTGGCAGTCACCATGACTACATTTCCCAGGCCTTCATCCTCACTACTTGAGCTACTGCACCCTTTTTTCTCTTTATGGTCAGCTGTCTCTTTTGCAGACGTGTTTTTCCTCCTTTTGCTCTTGCCTAAATCTCTACCTTTGGATTCCTCCACTGAGGAGTCACTAGAAGTTTCTGAAAGATGTAAATTTCCAACAAAACCACCTCCATATAAAAATTCTTTTCTGGAATCTGAATGTTTTCTTCTCTTTCCACTCTGTTTTGTTGCTGCAGCTTGATTTGCATCATCTGTGGAACCTTCCCCTTTCTTTTTCCTGGGCTGTTTAAGTTCCATCTCTGTGACAGCAGCGGCCTCCTGAATTTCACCTTCTGCTTCCTTTTCCTTTCTCTTCAGACAAGTCACAGCTCTGCGCAGTCTCTGGCTTTTAATAGTTTGTTTCTCATGCTGTTCCAGTCTGAAGAATGAATCAATTCGAAGCTGAGTCTACCAAAAATAAAACAGAAACACAGTTGAATGTTTTTGTGGGAATTCAGTTGTTAGCTATATTACAAAGCATCTGAAACTAAAGCAGGACAAAGGAGTAATGAAATTAATACATACGCACACAGATGTGAACAATACGATGCATCATTATAGTAATACCATTACTTTACAATAAATTAGGCAACAAGAACCTTTACAGAAATAAATAATTAGCAAACTCCAGTGAGATTTCATTATTGCACTGCTGGTGATCAGACATATGTTGCTATTGTCAACCCTAATATAGAGAATCTCTGTAGTGCTCTTAAGTATGTCCTTACAAACACATCCTTAGGTTCCAGCTGTGAAAGCAGAATGTTTACTAAGTAAATGCTGTAAGTGCACTTTGCATTTGTGCCTCCAAGTGCAAGAATACGCAGGCGTTTTGACTCCAGTTCATTGCACCACATGCTGCTACAGTATAAAGGCTGAAGAGTAGAACTAAGAGTCCTCACACAGTGTGGATTTATGCTCTTCAACCACAGCTAGGCTTTTTGTATACGCCAAGCCAGTCCTCTACTTTTTCCCTAATATTGCCTAAGTGAGATAGACTCTTCTAAAAGATATTGCAGTCAACCTGAAAGTATATGTATATTATTACTACGGGGCCTTCACTCCACTCAGTGATACAGAGAACCCAGAACACTGGTTTAGACAATGTATCTATCTTGTGTATGGCAAAAGGAAAAAAGAATCTCACACTGGGTATCAATTTTCTAACCTACTTTGACAGCTACCACAGCAGACATCACCATTCACTTTCAAGCGTTAATAGAGTTGACAACATTTTCTTGGAAATGAGAGTAGTATTATTAATGGGCTCAACAGTTCAGTCTGCACTCAAGCTCAAAGGATGGGTATAGTATCAAATGGGCAGTATCACTCCACCAAAATCTCAAGGGCACTTTTATATATATACTTTATAAAGTGTTTACAGAACACCATCTTCTAGCAGTAATGAAGTTGCTTGAGGTACCTGTAGCTTGACCGTGTCCAGCAAAAACAGCGGCCTGGACTTAAGATAGGTGCTTGATAGGTAAGGAGACTTGAAACCAATGTCTGAAATTATGCAGAGTCCCTCAAAGCACACTCAAATCACACAGAAATGAAGTCTAGAGAAGCAAGCTTAGTGACTTAAAAAAAAATACATAAAACTATTAAAACCCAAAGCCCAGCTCCTGAGAAAGATATTTTACTTCAAAGCTTTGCTGTTCTTTTTAAAATGCTTCTCTCACAATTTTCCAGTTACCCTTAAACTATACGTGGATTTTCACCTGCTGCAAGTTCAGTTGTTTCATCACAGGCAAAAGGATTCCATCTATCTTCGTCCTGGTCCAGCCAAAGTGATCCTTGCAGAATGTGCAGAAAGTTAAGGAACTTTACAAAATGGCTACTACTGGTAATTTGTAAACACATAAAATAAAAATTCCCGAAGTAAACAATATCTGGAGGAAAGTTGCTCCACTTCAAAGCTTTTTCTACTACAAAAGTAGACAAAAGACTCAGTTAAAACAACATATCACAATCACGCTGCTGCATCTCCATTAGTTGCAGAACTTTTTCTCAAAGATCAACATTTCCAAAAGCATGTCTCAGTGAAGACAGAACTCATTTTGGTTAAATGGTATTGCCCTAACACAAAATGCCTATAAATAAAACTTATTTTTACACTTGTACCTACTGGAAGTTTCATTTACTGTTTAAATCACTATTATCTCTGCATTTATAGCCATCTACTTTTCAATAGTTCACTGCAGCTCAGACTGCAACTGAAGCAAAAAGTAGGCATTATTGGAAGAAATGTAGGGAATAATTAGGGATAAAGTGCAGATTGAAACAACATTTCTGTCTAGACTTCAAGATTTATTTGTGAAAAAAGGCAAACATACAGAGGGAGTGCACAAGCAATTCCACCTCAAGAGTAGAAACAGGCACAGGACAGTTACAGAAATATAACAATTACAGAAATATAGTATCTCAACAAATTAGTCAGTTCAGCTATAAGATTCTCTTTGCATGCAAAGTGAGGCAGCCCACTCTCTCAGGAGGGCAGAGCAGCCCTGACTGCCACACAGGCATAGCTGCATTCCCTTCTATTCCAAGCTGGTATCATTTTAGGGAGCACATGCAGATAGGGCTTGGGGCCCCTCACAACAAAGAGATGTTAAAAACTTGACACTCCATTACTGACTCCTTATGAACTTTGAGTACTTTCACCTAACAAGCAAAAGGATATTCTCTGATCTGCTCTACATCAGGCTTTCCCCAGGTAAACGAACCCCTTGACTCATCCACCACAGGTTTCAGGTATGCTTCTGCCACTTCTGGATTTGGGAAACCTGAATAAAGCTGTAGCTCCCGCAGTTTCTTCTTGACTTTGGTGTCATGTGGATTAGGCATGACTTTCTTATTCTTCTGAGCCTCATTCCACCACTCACTGAAAAACAGAGAAAATTATTAATTTGCCTCATAAAATAAAATTTGAAATAACAAGAGCCACCATGCTCATTTCAATAGCCTTAGTCTCCTTACTTCAATTACTACAATTGAAAATGTCCAAATGAAAGCTGGCCAAAGGGACAGAAAATCTTAAAAGCAGAAAAGACAAAACATACACATTAAATGCAGCTACTATAAGCCAAAGTGGCAAATATCACCTAGAATCCCCATAAGCTGCTAAACAGAAGGCCTCAGTATTAGCCTCACTTGCAGAGGATGGTCTACACACAATGATTATTTTTGGAGTTTTTTTAGTATGCAAGGAAAAGAAAGGAAAACTATCCTTGCTATTGCTGATACAGCTGCCTTAGCCCTCTTCAAATCTTGTTCTTGCCCACACCCTTCCTGCCTGACTCCTTCCAGGTCATCCATTCCTCAATCAAGTCCCCTTTCTCTATGAGCAAATTACAGCAACCTCTCACCAACCAAGTGAGAATGAACCTCTGCTCCAGTATGGATCCAGCTCTCCAATAAACTCTGAGGCAGATGTACAATTCTACAGCTGTTCTGCTGTCTTTATTTGTCTCACTGTGATTGCTGTATCAACTTGTCACCTTATCTACCTCTCATTCCAGATAATGATATAATGGAGTCATGTTTTATAGCCTACTTAGTCCCATTAATGATGGTCCCATTAATCAATGATGTCATTTTATTTTGCTGCATGCTTAAGCATCAGAAAAGCATATTTACTAATAATCACAATATGGAGATACAAAAAAGCAAATCATAGTCAAGCATACGCGAATTTTAAGAGAGGCTCCAAGCCATGCCCAGGAAATTCATTTAAAATCTCCATTGCTGTTACAAAGCCAACATTTGGGATGCCCTCAGTGTAGTCACTTCCAAGCAAGTATGCCAAATTAATTAGCTTGCTTCTATCCAAACCTGAAAAACAAAGTGTATGGATTCAGCATTCATTATCTTACAAAATAAAAAAATATTATCAGAAAGGCAAAGGAACACAAAGGCATTAACTCCATAAAATTATATTTAATTCAACATCAGAATATCCTAAGTTCTATTCTGGAGCAGTATCAGTATACTCCTGCTACCTCCAGCACTAATAATTGTGCTAATTTGGCAAATATATCTTGCCAAAATGAAAATGTTACAATGGACATCAGGAAGAATTTTTTCATGGAAATTATTGTTAAACATTAGAATGGACTGGGCAGTGAGGTGGTGGAGTCGCCATCCCTGGAAGTGTTCAAGAAATAACTGGATGTGGTACTCAGTGCCATGGTCTAGTTGACAAGGTGGTGATCAGATAAATATTGGACTTGATGATCTAAGAGATCCTTTTTTTTCTCAGAGATATTTTTCCAACCTAAATAATTCTTTGGTTCTGTAATTTCAAAATTTGGGGTTGGTACAAGATTTTTTTTTTTACATCCAGTTACTGTTCTGATTTCATCTAATGCTGACCTGAATTGAGTAATGCCAGAATCAAATAAAAACATTCTGTTTGAATTCTAGTCCATAATACCAATGCCTCTGCTTCCCAGAAGTGTTCCTCAACTGGGAGCCTTTTGCTATGCGCTGGTACAGATACTAAGTAGACCAGAAGAGCCTGTGAAACAGTCAGAAAGAAGGAAGAACTCAGCTGACCACTTCTATTTGATAGGCTATATGGTCTGAGGCAACCAGACTGATTTTTAGTAACCAGCTTCAAGAGTTTGGATTTGAAATTTTTTTTTTTTTAATTCCATGCAGAAAAGAAGGGATGTGAGTCTAAACTCACAAAGCAAGACCATCATCATGCTAGTCACGATATCCATCAGCTGTTCAGACAGAAGAATTTCTGCAATGCATGGGAAAGGAAAAGCACAAGACAGCAGAGGAATGTGACATAAAGACTGATGATGACTATTTTTTCCCAATAAATAAATAAATATTTGGCTTATCACATTAAAACCAGTTAAAAATCAAAGACATGCTTTTACAGCAATCCTTCCCAACTAAGCTACAGTAGGATACTTAAGTAGGGCAAAATTATTTCATTCAATTTGCTGGAAGAAACCAAAGCTACATTTTTCACCACATAAAAATGTTATGAATTTACACACTACTATTTCAAAGTCTGTGGCCTCTCAAATTGAAAATGTCAAAACTGATTTTAAAAGAGTTCTGTTCAAGACATAACAACAAGTTTAAATTGGCTCATATTTTGCCTAATATTTATGTGACACTGAAGCTTAGTAGTTCAACAAAATTGGCAACAATTTGATTAGACTAGATCAAGAGCAATCAGATAGAAGAAAAAAATCTTTCAGTGTTGACTTATGATAAATGTTTTACACATATTCCAGATACACTTTTAATATATTACATCTCAGTATGTCCAAAACTAACTTCTATTTCCAGAAGACTAAAAATCTAATGACATCAGAATATCATTTTCCCACCACATCAGAAAAGTCATGCTAAAATTTACCCAGAAACTGGTATAATAGTTCATATCTCCAGCCTTGATGATCATTACACTAACTCAGTATATCAAAGGCAGGTGGTCTGCTAATTCAGGGGGTAATCTGGCAGTAAAACAGCAACCTAACTGAATGGCTTTAGAGACTCTCCGAAGAACAGACATTGAATAAGAGACACAAAATTCTGTAGAAAATACAAAGAGACAGATGACAGAGTTGTCTTATTAAAGACTGTGTTTAACAAATCAATACCTGAGGCTTACCTAGCTCGTTCTGAAAGTCAACATACTGATAATATTCTACATATTTGTTCTGACTGAAGAAATTTTTATAAACATGCCGTGCACCAAACAACCAAACATCACTGTCATCGGTGATTGTCCCAGAGGTCTGATCAGTAAGATCCAGTATGGCACACTGTGCCTCGGCCTCCATCGGAGCTTCGATATACGGAATGCCAAACAGACGGAGGAGCTCCTGGAGGATGGAAGGAAAACAGTTAATAATTAATCTAAAGAGTTCATTTCTAATACACTTCTGCTTGACTCAGAAGTGCTAGATTCACACTTGGGAATTATTTAATATCTGACAACAAACCTTAAACTCTGGTAAAAAGTGCCAAGCTCAGTTAAGTCAAGGGGGAGTCCCCACTCAACTCCTCTCAAGCAGACAGTGCCATATAAGTCAAGCACTACTTGAGCACACTTTCACCACACAGTTTGAGAACTTGCCATCTTAAATACACAAGCATACTTAAGTATTATTTTGCACAGCAAGGAGAAAACTCCATGCATTACAATTATGTGGGCTCAGTGAAACAAAGATGCAAGTAAAATATAAAAAGTAAAAAAAAAAAATGTATCTAAAAAAAATTTGGTCACCACTTCATCTAAGAAAGTAGTATGCAAGCATATGAGAAACATTCATATCAAGCAGGATACAACATTGGGAAGACTAATTGTTCCTTGGATGTTGTTTTGATATGCTTCTATTTTGATGCATTTTTGCTTTTATGGGATATATTACACAACCTCAGTTAAATATCCCACACGCACTAGGTTTAGAGGCTTGTGCTAGTTACACGGGCCTGGATTATGTTCTTCACCACATGGCTTTTGAGGCTTGACAGAATCAGTCTCAAGACTAAATGTTTACTGTAATTAAGAATAAGAGCACACATCAAAAGACTTACAACTATAATGGTGTGCCTATGATTACATGGCACATAATACTACAAAAGCAACCTACTGGCCTTTAAAAAAATCACCTGAAGAAACAAGTATGTGCAAATATTTAACCAAGATTAAGTATCATTTTAAATCTACCTTAACCGTCCCATTAAGAAAAAAAAATACACGCATTTACATGTTTCTCAGAATTTATTTGTTAGCATAAGATTATTACATCACAGACTCTATCACTAGTCTACTGTGTTACGGGTTTGCTAACCCAAACACATTGTATTAAACCTTGAAACACTGACACAGAAGTAACAGGCTTATTCAGTCATTGCTGGTGAGATTCCTTCAAGTTGCTTACTCAGGGCATAAACTACACAGACTTCTTGTAATTTTTTAACCTTTTAATCCCTAGGGGAAATCACAGTTTACCTAATACACAGACTGCATCAATTCTTTGCTGCTGTACATAGCTTCCTAATATTTGTTGTTCATTTCGCAACTTTCACAAAAACAGGCCAAGATCAAACTGGCCCAACCTTTAAAAGTTGGTGCTTAAAAGATACACTGATTTATCCATAACTATATTATTATTTTATAATGTTATTACACTTACTTAAAATAGTTGGAATTCAAGATTATCTCAACACTTTCAATATTTTAAAAGAAGCAAACTGAAAAAAACAAGCTCCTAAGAGGGAAAAAAGGTGACCTCTAGCTAAGCAAAATTACTAACAGCTTTTGAGTAAATGACTGGGATAGAGGAAGGAAGCAAATCAAAATGACTCAACAAATACTACCTGGCTTTCCAAGAACATCTGTCCTGTTACAGAAGCAGCTACACGTTCCTGCTGCTGTTTTTGAGACTGAAGTGTATTCTGCTCAGCAGAAAGGTCCTTTTCTAATTCTTCTAATTCTTCCTGAAAATATAAACCAAAGTTTTTTTATTATTTCAACAATTCAGGTACACTTAGGAAAGCAAAGCACAAAGTCTCCAACTACAATTATTCTAGTAGTACATGTTCCATTAATTCACACTAGGAAGTTGTCACAGCTTCTCTAATGCAGCAAGCTGTAAGACCAGAGATGGTCAAGTCATGAATTTACCTTGAAGTTTTCCTCTGATTTTAGGGAGATTATAATTAATCACTTTTAAAGAAAAATCAGTTCCCATACAATTAGATAGCTATGTGAGAAAGCAGTGAAACAATAAGAAGCTGTTCAATAGTTTTCCTTAACAACTATTTGAAGACAAAGCACTCCATCACAAGCTCAAAACAAGAAACAGTGAGTTACCAAACTGATGTCTTGCCACTCATCCACTGCAGCTTTACCATCAGCATCTCCTTCAACATTCTGAGTGTTTCCCAACTGCACCTCATCAGACTCCTTCAGCAAGTCCAGTGTGAAAACATCAGGTCTGTCTGCCTCCACTTCTGCATGTGTCGGTTCGTCGCTCATTTTTTCATCATATTTAGTAGGAAACTCAGCATCATTACTGACCTCAGCATCCACTTCAATAAAGCTTCCTATCAAAGGAAAACAGAGACTTGTACATTTTTAACTTGGGCAGTGGCTTCTTTTTCTATATGCAGCAGATATATATAATGATTGTGAAATTACATAAACCAAGTGGCTGACTGGTTAATAACACTAGTTAAATTCAATGTACACAACATGCTTTCCTGATTCTCCATATCCTATACTCAGGTTTCAATGTTAAAATGTGACACCAGGTGGAAAAAACACAGCTCAGATTTTCTTCCTGCCTCCCACATATGTGGGAGTGGATGCATGTTTAATGATTGCTTACTAAAAGGTTACCTTCAACTGACTACAAATACAATACTGTCCTGTTTTCTTATCCTATTACACATCAAAAAGCACATACCATCAGAATCACTGTCTTCAGACTGTGATACCCCTTCTCTCTCCACCTCAGGATCTTTTGCTTCTGGAAAAAATCTAGTATCCTCAGATACATTCTCCTCTGTTTGTGAAATTGCTTCCTGTGTATTTTCAGAAATTTTCAAGTTTTCCTCATTTTTAGAAAGCATCAAAGCATCTATACTAGTTTGCACAGGGGAACAGCTTGGCTTCTGTAAACACAAATTCATATTCTTATCTCCCAGAGACCTTAAGTCCATTTTGGAACCACTTTTTTCTTTGTCAATGTCTTCTTTATATTTTCTAGTATTGTTAATATAAGAATAATTTTCAGCTCTGGATATACTAGTATCATTTGATGAAATATGATTTTTGGAACCATTTTTTTCCTTGTCTATATCTTCTGTGTCTTTTATAGTATTGTCAGTGTAAGTTTCAGCTATGGAAATACTGGTGTTCTTGGGTGCAATATGATTTTCTGAATAATTTTTTTCTTTGTCTATATCTTCTTTGCCTTTTCCAGTATTTTCAATAGCAGAATAATTTTCATCTCTGAATATACCAGTGTCTTTGGGTGTAATAGCACTTTTTTCCAACTCCTGAGTCTTCTGTTTAAATTTAGCATCTTGCATAGTCACTTGGATTGATGAATGAATTGTAGCTGTAGGAATGTTTTTTCCCTCCTTAACTTCAGGAATCTGCTCTTCCTCATCTGAGCTACTAAGCAGAAAATCCTTCCCTTCTGGTCTTTCTGGCAGCACTCCATCAGCTGTAGCAGTAACAACTTCCTCCCCTCTATCATCTTCACCCAGAGCTTGCTGAATTGCCCGCAGTGTTCTTGGAGACACACTGCCTTCCTCTGACACAAATTGGTCCATGTTCAATTGTCCAGCATCCAGCTCTTCTTCTGAGCTGCTTTCCATGGCTGCCTGGATAGCAAGCAAAGTCCGAGGAGAGGGGGGTGCTGCCACTACATTGTCATCTTCCTGCTTTGCAATAGCAGGAGATTCATTGGTTTTATTTAATTTAGTCAATTCATGGTTTTTTGATGAGGGTCCTGCAGTAGTTTCCAAGTCTCTACTCATAGCCTCTTTTGCTTGAATACCTGAAAGAAAGTTTTGTGTGGAAAAATACTGCTTTATCAAAACATTCCATTTTACATAATGAACATCACTATATAAAGATTATTAAACTACTTTTCTGCAGGTTTACATATCACAGTTAATGATGTATAACAGTAAAGCACATTTCATACAAAGTAATGGCTACATGCACCAATAAACAATATCCAGGTTTGTCTTTAAACTGCCAGTTTTAAGTGTGCACACTCCAAACAACAGGTTTTACAAAATTAAGACCCAACATACCCTTTATCAGAATATAGTGAGAAGTCTCTTCAGAGACTACCCTCCTTGATTCCACTTCTTTCACAAAACCACCTTCATTTTCGTATTGTGTTTGGATTTCACCCGAGTGCTGTTGACTCATTTCTTTTTGTACATTTTCGATGCACCGATTGAGGTTGCTTTTTTTAAGCAAACCCCTAATCTGGTACTGGGAAAAGTCATTGGAGTCCTCAAAAAAAAAACCACAAAAAAACAAAAAAAACAAAACAAACAAATCAATTGAAATACAACACTCTTTTAAAGCAAATTCATTTCCCACATTCTGGAAGAGTGTAGGAATTCTTTCAGGAGTTCCTTTATGCAGCTAAAATTTGTCTTTCACTTGCTGCTGCACTTGCAAGAAACAGCAATATTATCCTGGCTATATACGATTCTGAAAGGTACCCGTAGTTCTCAGTGCCAGAGAACATCTCAATTTTGGTTATCAGAGCTGATCTCCATCTTAAAAAGAAAAGCAATTAAAAGAGAATCCACATGTGGATCATTTTTAATTGATAGTTCTTAGCTTACACTTGGACACAAGCCATCATTTGATCTGATGTATATTGTACTTTCAAAACCTCACTGTAGAAGTGGCACTATAGGATTCCCCATTTGTGTCTGAACAGCTTCAGCACATGTGCCTAAGTTACAAAAGTCTTTTCCCAGCTGTCAGCTCCTCTAACAACCTCAGGGTTTGGAATCCAAGCTGTGTTCATCCTGCCTGGTTCATCCACACCAGAAGCACGTTATGCAATCTTTGGCATAATGCTCATGAGGCAAGAAATACAGCACAATTTTTAACATTTTTGCCAAACTGAATTAGCTCTGCTAATTTTAGCGGAAATCAAGAGATAAGGCTGTTAAGAGTCATTATCTCATTGGATTTTTTTTCTCCTCACGGTAACATCTCTTATTAAACAGCCCAGGGTGTAAAGTTTTCCACAAGTAGTACTCTTTCTTCATTTGCACTAATGGCAATAGCTCCACTCCAATGCCTTGAAAGCTATTTTAAATATTACCTCTGGCATTGCTTCAAATAACGTTCTTCTTCGCTTTGTAAGTTCTTTAATATCAGTCAAGATCTCATGTTTTATTTCTGGAGGCAGCCTGTGGAAATCTTCTGATTCAATATCTACAGAATAAGGATTTTCACATAATTGTTCCTATAACAATGGAAAACAAGAACACATTTTATATTAGAGCAGAACAAAAATAATAAAATATTTAGAGCATCATTCCAAGCAAGACAAAAAACCCAACCCCTCAAGAACTTTGTTGCTACTTCCCACATAGTGAAAACAAGAAAAAGAAAGTAACTGCTATGTAATAAAATAATGTTAAGTACCTCATTATTGATGTACACTATACAGAGAAACTTGGTTTTTATACTTTTTACAAAAAGATACTTAGTATAAAACACAGAACCAGGTCATATAGCCTCAGCTACTCAGATTTTGTCCTTCTAAAGAGGTTCTCAGCCTGAATGGGAACTGCTTCAAAGATAAACAATCTTTCCAAGAGTGTTTCTTTTTTTTTTCCTATTGATGAAAGCAGAGATAATTTTATTATTTATTATGTCTTCCTCTTAGGTTATGTATTTCTCTTCTCCTATTCCAGTCAGATCAGCAGATCAGAAGCAAATACATAAATTATCTGAAAACACAAGGACTTAAGTGCTTCAACTTCAGTTCACATTTGAAGAAGCACAGGAATTTTGTTCAATATGCTGTTATTTGTGTACATACACATGCACAAATGCATGCATTTTTCCTACATTGTTACAAAAACCAATGTCTTCTCCATATGTTCAAATGAAGTAGTAAAAAGAAAAAGAAAGGCTATCACAAGAATTTTCTGTTCTGCTGTATTCTAGTAGAGAAATCACAGTTATATTTCCTCACTAATAGGAATTCTTACAGTACTGAAAATTAATTTGTTTTCTTATAAGTAATGCTATAATAAGACCTGTATCTCCAAATAATTGGAATTTTGAAGCTTTTTGTTTGCCTTTTAAGCACAGCACATGAATGAGAGGATTGACCACTAGGTTGCACTTACTTGCAACATCTGTTTTTGGCTCACTCTCATTTGCCATTCTTTTTCTTCCTCCTCCTCTGAGCTAAAAATCACAAAGAGAAAACAAAGGTGTAGATATTTACCCAGGAAAACAGAGTTACTATTTTAAGCAAAAAGACATTAGTCATGCCTTTGCTGGTCAAGCACAAATATTTGCAGCATCAAACACACATACACATATATATTTACATACATATTTATATATATATATATATATATATATATATATATATATATATATATATATATATAAATACGCACACAGGTCATAAAGATCTGAGCAGAAAGTAAGAAGCCCAACTTATGTCAGTTAAAACTAGATGGAGACAAATGCTGCTGTTTAGATCATGACACAATTCTTACTTGGTCAACACCTGAAGTATATAAAAGCACAGATATGCAAAGAATAACCTACAGGACCGCTTCACATTCTCACTTAGTGTTATATAAGAAGATGCCACAGGTGTGACGAGTACAGACAAAACCTGCCTCTGCTGAACATGCCAACACAAAACAGAATCAAGCAGCCACACCCAAGCTTGAACAATCAGTCCCATTCAGTTGTATGGACATGGCCATAGAGACTGAGGCAGAACTTTCATCCTTATACATGAATCCAGTGTGGAAAATGAATCTGTGGACTGAAAACTTCTTCTGTTACTTTCCCATAAATAACTAGGAGGCTTCTAGATCCAAAAAGAAACTGAAATAAAATATAAATTAAAGAACTATACTTTATATATATATATTACAGCATCTCATAGGTCAAAGGTCTTTGATCAGCATAGAAGAATAGGGTTTATGCTTTTACCCAAGCTTATTAAAAACCATTTAAGCTATTTTCCTTAATTCTACCTACCTATTCTTCTCTTCATCCTCTAAAGCAGGCAATACATACATATCATCAATTCCTTCTCTTCGAACTTGTGTAATACTTGGCAAAGCTTCATTGCTTAGGGAAAAAAAAAAAGAAAAAATAAAACAGCAATTAACAGCTTCAGAAAGACTTACTGTCACTTATAAACAAGGGAAAATAATTTTTATTCTTGCCTTTTGCCTGTAATAGCAGTTTTGATAACATGTCTCTTCAAAAGTGTTTTCAAGAGTTTCTCTGTAGTTTTCCTGGAATCATTGATGGCAATTTCCTTTCTTTGTCTTCGCTTTGCCTATGAAAATAAGATTAACACCAACAAGATTTTGCTGGATGCTGAAGACGCACATCCAGTGAATCCCTATTAAAATTCTATGTGCTGAGCCTATGAGCTACTCCTAACTCATTCAACACCAAGAGGGACAGAGCCTTCAGAGCCTCTAAATCTACGTTCATTTCCTCTGTGGGACTCAGGAGCAGCTTTCAGCTTCTGGGTACAAATGCCTGCAGAGCTGCATTCAGGTCCATTCTGGAATACAAACCAGGCTTGTGCCATCATCCCCTTCTCTGCAACCTGGCTCCCATGCAAATCAAACCTGCCTAGATTAAAGAGCTGCTGCATGCTCCAAGAGCTAACTCAGGCTGGGACTGCAAAGGACACCTGCAGAGCAGTGGACTTCAATCCTCCATCCCTACAGCTCAGAAACATAAGCAGAACAACAGGAGGGAAACTGAAAATGGCTGCTTACCATCAGCAGACACACAGCCTCTTTTACATTGCAGTAACTCACAAAGGCACTTACCAAGGTTTGTCTCTTCAGAAGAGGTGCCTCTCCATCAAAAACAAAGACTGGTCGAATACGGAAAAACAGTAACTTGCAGAGTCGATGAAACAGAGTGAGCAGGTGAGCATTCCGGACAGAAATACCACCACGATCTCTGGCTCCCTTTATTGCTTGGTTCAACCAAATACTGATATCTTAAAGAACCGTTGAGAGGAAAAAATGTGCTCTTTTACACATATACCACATTGGGAGTTCCCATAAAGTGCACAGATTTGACTGAGTGGCTTTTGCCCACGGTTCCAAGTTTGTCTTACCAAAACCAAGAATACCCAAATAGCTATGAGCTTGGAAGAAGAATAAATCATTGTCCCTACTGCCCTGCAGAAAAAGCAGAGTGGAAGCAAAAGCACAGCAAATACCTCCCCAGTTATTTTTACAGGTAAACGATGGGTAACTTCCTTCCACATCTTCCCAGCATTTAATCAAGTATACAGGACAGGAAAGCTGATGCATAAGCGTAAAACTTCTTAATCTTGTAGTACTACAGAGAGCAGCACATTTATTTATAAAGTGCAAAATTCTATAGTCCAACACTTGCATAAGGAACCTATTAAAAAGAGTCTATTTTTTAAATGATGAAAATAAAAGAGCTTAGTATTTCACAATCGTAAAGCGAAACCTCCACTTACCAAAATGTAGGTAATTTAAATGTAATAATAACAACAATAAAATCTCTTATAAATAAGGGAAATAATTAAAACAATCTCCCTTGCAATTTCGGTTACCCAGCTTTACTTTTAAAGGATACCAACAGCAAGAATTTTCCCTTCCAGCGTTTCTGGGTTTATGGGTCTCCCGGTGCATTCAAGCAGCTTCCAAAGTCCTTGAACTCCCATTGTCCTTCCTTAGCTGCTTTGCGAGAAAATCTATGAGGCACAAAAGAAGCAATAACCCAAAGTTTATGCGGCCCGCAACTGCTTTAATAATTCAAACGGAAATAACGAAGCAGCCGCTCGGGCAGGGATAGCCAGGGCCAGCGGCAGGGCCAGCGGCAGGCGGGGACAGCGGCAGGCGGGGGTCGCGATCCCGGACCTGCGGCGGGGAGCGGGTCCCGGTGCAGGGACGCGGAAGGGACGGAGGCTCCACCATGCGCGGCCTCCCGGCCCCCGGAGCGCGGGCGGCCCACGGAGCGGAGCGGAGCGGAGCGCGGGCGGCCCACGGAGCGGAGCGGAGCGGAGCGCGGACGGCCCACGGAGCGGAGCGGAGCGCGGGGGGCCCACGGAGCGGAGCGGAGCACGGGCGGCCCGCGGAGCGGAGCGGAGCGCGGCCCACGGAGCGGAGCGCGGGCGGCCCACGGAGCGGAGCGGAGCGCGGCCCGCGGAGCGGAGCGCGGGCGGCCCACGGAGCGGAGCGCCGCCCCGCCCGGCGCGGCCCCGCGGGCCGCTGGGAGTCGCAGTGCGCGGGGCGGAGCCGCGCAGGGCCCGGCCCGGGAGCGGCCGCTCGCTCCCCGCCCCGCACACCGGGGCAGGAGGCTCCCGCCGCCCCTTCTCCAGCTGCGGCTCCTGTGGCCGGCAGGCTCCTCGGATGCCTGGAGGAGAGCCTAGTACCTAACCGCAGAGAATAAGAGAATCAATTATGTTGGAAAAGATCTCCGAGATCATCGAGTCCAACCTGTGACCGAACGTCCCTTTGTCAACGGGACCATGATCTAAGTGCCACGTCCAGACTAAACACTCAGGGACGGTAACTGAATCAGCTCCCTGGGCAGTCCCCGTATCTGATCACCCTTTCTGTAAAGAAATTCCCTTATGTCCAGCCTAAACCTCACCTGGTGCAGCTTGAGGCCATTTCCTCTCGTCCTGCCACTTGTTACCTGGGAGAAGAGGCCGATCCCCACCTGGTTGCACACCCTGCTTTCAGGTGGTTGTGGAGAGTGATAAGGCTCACACTGAGAGTGAGCCTCCTCTGCTCCAGGCTAAATAACCCCAGCTCCCTCAGCTGCTTCTCGCAGGACTTGTGCTCCAGAGCCTTTACCAGCTCTATTGCCCTTCTCTGGTTGGAGAATGTAAAAAGTCTCCTGTCCTAGAACAAAATCCCACAATGCAGACCAAAAGTAGTCCTATTTTTCCCACTCCCAAACATGATTTCCCCTACAGCCTGTGCTCTCTCTGTTCTGCCTCAACCACAGCCCCAGTGCCCCCCACTGCAGGCATCCCACCACCCGGGAATCCCTAGGGAAAGCTCCCTGCAGCACATGCACTTGGCTCCTGCTAGCGCTAGAAGAATCCATATACTACATACTCTGTGGATAAAGTGTGACAGTCTCCAACCCAAGAGCAAAATACTGTAAAACCAGAATTTCATCCCAACCTACTTAAGCAGAACAGCCAGTACCATCAGAGGAGAGACCCCGTGTCTCAGTGCAACTATCATTATTAAGCAAAAATTATGAGACACACATGTAACTCTGGCTATGTAAGTCCTAAATCCCCTAAAGAACATAGCTCAAGTACTCTAATCAAAGCTGAGCTCTCAGCCCAAACTCAGCTTGCAAAAACAGGCTCTGAAAATAGTTCATCCGGAAAATAAAATTTCAAAACCTATGAGTTTTGTTCAGTCATGAGGCCGCAGGCTTCGAGAAATGAAATAGTAGACGTCACAGTGGCTGCACCGAGCACCACTTTTTATGACCAAAGAAATCTCATCTACTTTGCTTAAGCAGTAGTTGCAACTCTGATCTGTTGCTTACCTATTTTGCTCAAGACGTTCACTAAATGTAGGGCCATCATTTCCAAAACAAATGAAACGCAAACAACAAGGTAGAAAACAAATTTTATTGAATGAACAAAAGTCTAAAAGTCTCCCATTTTTGGTTAATAAAAGCAGCAACCTACAAAACCCCTGCATTCCATGACAAATCTTTTTATGTCAAAAAATTAATCCTTGAGCAGGTATGAACATTTGTACATAGAACAACACAACTGTTGAGATGTGTTTGGGCAAACAACTGGATTTATCAGGGAAAGAGAAAAAGGAAAAAATAAATCACCTGGGACACCGGAAAAAGCTTGAATTGTGTGCTGGCTGAGAGGTATATCATCGGGGTGGCCAGCAATCTTCAGCACTTGCATCCCCTTCACACAAAATGAAAAAAAGCAGCAGACAAAGGACAGAGATTGCAAGACTGAACAAGGAAAAGAACTGCCAACAGAACTCAGTGTTCAGCTAGCTCATTTGGCTAAAGGTAAATGCAGCTTTTAATGCTGAATTTCATAAGCTTGTGTTAAGTGAGTCCATGCTCTCAGGAGGCTCCAAGGTAAGAATTCAGCCACTTTACCCACAGAGCAAAAATAATAGAGAAGTTCTGTCCTCAAACAGGTGACTCCTCACAGTCAAAAACAGGCAACCAGATAAGGGAAAAGCAACTGAGACCTGCTTGACAAGATATGATTATCTGACTGACAGAAGTCAAATAGGACTTAAACGGAGAATGTACATTCTCTTTGTAAATCCAAGGTTTTCTAACCTATGTGATGTTTTTTTTCATTTGCACTGGATATGGGCAGCCTTACTAAAATGAAGTGCTAAAAACAAAGGCAATGGTTACTTTTATCCTTACACCATTTGCAGAATAACCCTTTTTTATAATGTCATACCATAATTTTTCATGCTTTTGAACAATAAATATATTCAATGAAGTCTGTTTATTACATTGACTGATTTCAACCTGCTCTTTTGTTTTTACAGATCAGGACATAGTACAATTATTTCAAAAGAAATGATTAATTTTGCTATCATATTCATCTTTGATTGCAAAATTACAACAATCTGTGCTTATCTGTCACTTTATACATCAGATCTCATCTATTGCAACCATATCAACATATTTATTTAATAATTATGAAGCTGTATCTTATACCATAATTTCTATTCTTATGTGTTCTAGGACTAATAAATCCCTAATATGTTTTGATTAAAACTAACTTTAATATATCAACTCTATAATCTAAAGTTAATTTTAATCATTTCCATCATAATCATTGTAACTCTGATACCCACTGTTCCTCCTCTCCCGAAGATTAGATTTCTTCCACACAGATTCTTGATGAAAGCTAGCACTGAAAGATCGACCCAGTCGCCCGTGTTGTTTCTTAGATATATTGTCTTCACTCTCAGATTTGGAAATTCCTTGTCCTTGTGTTTGGGATTGTTTATTCTGTCTAACATTCCCAAATGGAAAATTCCAAGGACCAAATCTTTGCCAGTTAAGTCTCTGAAAGGCAATGATGCAATGAAGATTTCCTCCAACCTAATCAAAGTAAAAAAGTTTCTTTGTTAAATGAACACCACAGGTACATTTCTAACATACATAGATATTCGACATCAACATTTTATCAAGTAACATGATATTTTCAAAAAAAAAGCAAACAAGAAGTGCCACAACATACAAACCAGGGGGGAAAAAAACAACAAACAACAAAACAGCACAAAATCATATACAGAAATATACAACTTGCATCAATCAGTTCTGATTATTTTCTAGATTAAATTACTGCTTTCTTATTCATCTTTTTGAGTATCAATTATATCCTTCATGGGTCAGTACCACTTATCTTCTGCTAGTCTTTTTTTACTTTCTAGCTACCTTCTCAGCAATTATCTGTTTTAGTCCATCCTCATCTTGTTGACAAGTCTTCCATAGGGTCTTCGCACCTGAAATCATCTCCTCTATTATTTCTCACAGAGTTTCAATCTGCAAATCACAAATACATCCTCCACCCATGAGATATAACCCTATCTAAAGGAAAGAAAGCCACATGCACTGACAGTAACTTCACACAAGGGAGATACACACATTCTTTAAGCATGATCCTGCTCAACTGGTACTTTCTTTCCCACTTAAATGTCATTGGAGGATCATACCCAAAGGGTCTGTAATTTCTCTGCAGAACATTTTTGCTGCAGCTATCTTTTAAACCTGCCAAGTTAAATATTCTGACCAAATACACAGATATCCTGGTTCATCCTAGCATATACCAAGCTACTGATATAGGTACTGATACTTATCTTGTCCATCAAGTAAATCTAAATGACTTCGGTATGCAAGAACCCACATTATACTTCTGTCTTCAGCAACACTTCATAACAGAACAAATTCCTTTAGTGAAGTTATCTTACACTGCTGAAGTATGAGTAAGTTTGCAAAAACCTATGATGAGTTTCCTCCCATCTTAGTGAGTTTACCTTACCTTCTTTGTTTTTCGATGTTGCAATCCTCTCTCTAGGTGTCGAATATCTAGATATTCTGGATTTTGAGTGTTTAGGTCAGTGACAATATCTGTCCACCTACAGAACAGAATCATTACTACTCAGCTGATATTTATGAAATCTCAGCAGCACAAAGACTCACGTACACATACACGCAAATACAGATCTGTAGCTTTAAATAGTCTTATCAGTGATTTAAAGATAAATGAATGTGTAAAGTTACAAAAGCATCACTATCAAAGACATCAAGCTAGATGTAAAAGTGTTGCTTTTAATCAAAGCATTCTCACTGATTATTCCTGCTCTTGGGAAACACCTTCCAAAATGCGTAAGAGCACCATGAGTCATAATTACATTCCTTACGCTTACCAATGTATCACTTCAGGAAAGAAAGAGGCTAAGTGTGGTTTAGGCAGGGAGAAACATGAGCCTTTTTAAAATTTAAACCTCTCCTACCCTTTTGTATTATTTTGTTCAGTTCCTTGGTTTCTTTCACACACTAAATGTGCTTTTACCAGACAGCTCTCATCATAACTCACTCCTCCACTTTATTTAATTCTAAACTATCGATTCAATCACTCCTCATTCACTCAACTTTTCAAAGATTCATAATTACTTCCAGCCTAACTGAAATAAATATTTTTATATTCCAGACCTCTTTAAACCTGCACATCATTTTTGCATTTCTATCAAGGTCTAACTACCTGTTTCTCTCTAATACCACCCTCCAAGTTCAGAAAATGCATTACTACTCCAACCTTTGCCCCCCTTTCCTTAAGCACAGGACTTTCTGCCAGCTTTCACTGGCAATACAGCAGGAGGAAGAATGTCTCGACAATCACAATTACAAAGCATTTTATTACATACTGAGAAACCTTTTCCTGTGCCATTTGTAGCTAATATACCACACAACAAAGTTCTACCCTTGGGACCTATAATATGCCATTTCTCATTAATCAGATGCATAACGTGATTTTAATTTTGTTGCACTTAATCTCTTAGTCCAGAATACCCAGGTGTTTGCAGTTATTGACAAGGTAATATCACTGACAAAAAAAAATTATTAAATATAAGTAATCCATGATATTTCTACACAGCACCCTCTAGTTCTCCTAGTCTGTATGTCTAATTTAGGCAACAATTTGTTTGAGTGAAACCTCACCATAAATGTGCTGTTTGAATGCACAGATAAGCAAATAACACAACAGAATCCAGGCTGCACCTGCACTAGGCTATCTCAGCAGCAGCAGAATACTCTGTGCACAGCCCAGACACAGCCTGTGAATGTCCTCAGCTCCAATGTTAACTCCTCCAAGTGCCATGCAGTCCCTAAGTCACAACTGGCACGACCGTAGACAGCTGAAACTGCCTTTTCTTCCTCATTAATATGAGCTGTGTCACACTCAAACAAGAGATATGGAATTGGCTCTCAGCAGCACATATATGTTCTGACAGGCCACATAAAACTTCAGAGCCAGCCCTGAGGTCAAAACACAAAGCTTCTCACTAAAGCAGCAACTGTTTCTATTAGATACATATATATACACGTTTTTATTCATTAAAAAGAACTAAAATGTCACTCGGTGACTCTGAATAGAGAACTACAAACTGTTTTGAAAGAAAACATTCTTTTACATTCTTACCAATTAACATACCTTTTACAATGTATTGTTGGATGCTTTCTGCTGGGCTCTCCAATTAAGATCCAATATTCTACTTCTTGCTGCAAGACACGACCCCTGTTCAATAGAAGATACAATCCTAGTAAGATTTATTGTGCATACTAAAAAGAAAAAGATATTAACAGTCTCTTGTTCTTTTTAGGATTTTCTAACCTTTAAAATTATTTCCCCAGCCAAACTAAACACCAGCTCCTGTGCTATAGTGCTTGCAATTGCGTACAGGGAACTTTTTGTTTCAAGGCCTGAAAGCAAACCTTGGGGATGCTACTACACATTATTTGGGAGGAAGACAGACTTTCACTAAAAGCAGTTTTATTTGGATGAAAGACACTCTGGTACATGATGCAAATATAAGTATATAGGAAACAACAGAAATAAGAGTTGTGGAACGCCACATAAATGTGGTATAAACAGCTTCCTCCCTATCTGTGATGTCTAACAGTCATGAGAGTCCTTTCCACTATTTTTAAACTATACCTTGGCTGACAGATGTTACTAAGAGCTTTAGGGAAACCTGTAAGAACAAAACTGGCAACTTCAAATGCTTCCTTCTAAACATCCAATACCAGGTACTTAAATCCAAACCTTTGAATTAATACTACTTTGAAATCAACTTCCAAGAAGCTCAAAGCTTCCAGTAACCTTGTCAAGGAAAATTTTTGACAGGTATTAGGGCAGAACTGACAAGATACATAGGACTGCTCTGTGACTTCATGTGTATAATTATCTCATGAAAAATGACATCAGTTTCTACTGTGACAAAACCTGACATTTCTCTGCCTAGGGTATTAGACAGCACATGGTCTTATTGCTTGGAACAATTTGTTTACTTACAAAAAATTTCCTGTAAAATAACAATGTATTCCATCAGTGCAAAGATGGGAAACCAAGACACAGGATAGATGGATTGACTTACCTAAAGTCACACTGGAAGTCTGTGGTTGAACTGGGAACTGAACCCAGGTCTCCCGAGTCCAAATCCAGCAACCTAAGATCATACAGGAAGTCTGTGGGTGACCTAAGAACTGTCTCTAAGCTCAGCCTAGCAATCTGTCCACCCACTTCTTTTGGGACCTAAAATGTTTCTTAGCTTGATTTTTAAATAAAAACTTTACTTAGTAAGTAGAGTGCAAAAACAGGTAAAAAAGAACTGCTCCAGAATCTATTGCTAGTCCTTCTGAAAACAAAACTACTTTTTCCCCTCAGTAGGATCAGAAAATACCAAGAAAACAGGATGCTCATCTGGTCTGACCTCCAGCCTAAAGTAAGGCTATAAAAGCTTCTTGAACTTATTATTTCATGTTACATTTTTAGAAGAGAACTGTTGTTAAGAAAGAAAGCTCATATTAACTTAAAAATAACATCACTAGTGACTAAGAATCCATTTCAGCCATGGGTAAAGAATGAAAGTTGTTCTCACTCATTACTAAACAGTGTAAATTTAAATAAGTTAAAAGGCATGTTATGCTTCCACACATTGGACCATATTATTTCTCAGACTGTGTTTTAGATCTAGTAAAATTTTTTTTTTACTTTGTGGTCTTCTAGTGCAGATTCTTCCTAACTGATTGAGTAAGCAAGAGATTAACATTTTGGTAAACTCAAGTAGACTGATGTGCTGGCTTTCTACTTGGGGAATATTTTTTATACTCTTCTCACAAACCTGGCAAGTCAGTGAACTCAGTCTCAATAAAAAAACTGTATTATTTTGTTCCTATTTTAAAAGCTTTCATTAACCTTATCATAAGCTTCACACTGGGAACCAATTAGATTCAGATGATTATGCTTTATCACCCCAATCAATGACCATTTTGAACTCCAAAAGTAGAGCTAGCATTCTCTATTCCTTGATGTGAACCTACCTCTTCAACAAAGTCAAAGTCAGACCGCTCAGCAAGCAAATAGGCAGTATAAGGTGAATATATATTCACCTTATACTACTGACGTATGCTTTTCATCGTTTAACATTCCCCAGTTCTGGTATCTGCTAATTGTCTCAGGGATTGACTACTTCTGCTCTATGATAATACTAATAAATACTGACCAATGGCTGAACACAGAGAAAGTCCAACAGAATCCTTTAACATACACCATGTTTGCAACTACTTTGAGAGAGGAAAAACAGCTTAATATGACTTGGTGAATGAGGTAAAACAAACTACTCTCCTCAAGAGAGTGCATAGAGTACTCTACAACATATAGCACCCTACATCAAGCAGCAAGGTAAATACCTTACAAAAGCTAATACATATCTCAAGAATTAATATTTGCAAAGTTAAAATTTGTGGGTTTAATGCAAGACTCTCCCCAAATTCTGTAGAATATTAATGCTATTACCTTTTTTTTAAATCTGCATTTAATTGAAAACTATATCAACTACTGCATTATATTATCCTAGTAGTGTCACTCTGACAAATCTGAAATTATTTTACAGGGAACTGTATTTTTATTATAAAATAACTGGCATATTAAACTTATAGAAGTACTCCAGCATTTCAACCATTGTTAAAAAAGCCAGACCTAATGTCTTAGCCCAAAGATCTCTTCTGGCTTTTCTCCTCCCAATCCCTCCCAATTCCTGGTAACAAATTCTTTACACATCTTTACTTTTCTATGTCTTACATGCCAGTAGTTGGAGTTTACCATCACCATTATTAGTCAACATTAATGCAACAAAATTACATAACCACCATCCTGTGATATCTACACAACTCCTGATCTTGCCATAAACAAGCACTGGTTCAAAACGTAAATTTCATCACATCCACCTCACGAAGGATTAATATCACTGTAGACTTTTTACTTCTAGATTACAAAGGAAAATTGCAACATACACACACTTTGTTTTCCCTTCCAAGCGCTCTAGGAACAGATTCTCCCTATAATTCGCTGGCTTTTTATTGTTTAGCCTTAAAAAAAAACCCACCTGGCCTTTTTTCAGCCCGTATGTTTTCATTTTTCAGATTAGTTACCTTCACTTGTCCTTCAATAAAATAACCACCTTCTCTCTACATGGCTAGAAGGTCTTAAAAAAACAATTTCTTAATACCAATTAGAGTTTTCTGTTGTAAGTTCTCTTAATGTAGTCTGTTTAGTTACGTTTCATTTTAAGTCAGTCCTTTCAAAGAACACTATAGTGTTTTTCTAGCTCAGACAGATGCCTGTATGACACAAACGGAACCATTATTTATGGAGAAAAATTGTATTAATTTGCAGTAAGTTTTTGTGTTGCTTCCACTAAAATAAGCATAAACACAGTATCTTACCTATAGGCTTTACTAGCTTTTACTGGGGTTGCTTCAAATCCAATTGGGCAAAAATAATGGTTTTGGCAATGGTAGATGTAGGCCATTGATTCGTCTTTCAGTCCACGTGTTAGCTTTGCTAGGGCCCCTGCAGCTACACAGAAAGATCAGGTTACAGGCCAGGGTGCTTTGGATCCTGTGTAACACAGTCAGCAGAAAAAAAGACCTATTTGACAACTAAGTAGTTACACTGTTTTTTAAGTGGGAGGACATGACCTGACAGGCATGCACAAAATACACTTTTGTTTTCTAATGTATTATTTTTTTGTACCAGGCAGGAAATTAAACACTATCTGCTGCACAGTCTGTACCAGGGAAATGCAATATAAAGTATGCTTTGTGTTTAGATCAAAATCAAATTTTAAAAAGAACCAAAAGTACCTCTTAACCTAGGAAATACACACTGCAACAGAATGCAGTCCCAGCTGCCGTAAGTCAGATGTGGCACCCATTGATGGTAAGACTGAAACCACTCAAACATATTGGTACCATGAGCCCCTTGGAGCTTCCTAGGCTCAGGAAGACACAGAGGCATGCAATGGTTTATAATGTGACCACAGTGCTCAGTTTCAGGAGAAGACTAGAAGAGGCACTGAAACATGATAATTCTCAAGTGAGATGTCAAGGAAAAAAAAAATCCATTTTAATAATATCTAAAACTTTTCAGCGTGATTTTGTGCTTTCAAAGAAGCTTTCAGTTAGAAGGTAACTATCCAGACTTTACTCAAGGCTAGTAAACTGTGCATTGAAAGTAAAATTTTTTAAACAGCACACCTAAAAAGCAGGCAAAAATGCAGCTTCATACACTAATTGAGAATCTTCAGCTAGCTTTAGAGAGAGATGTTAGCTACAGCCAGGCAGAACAGGTAAGTTCATTACCTTTAAAACTGGGCTTTTTAAAAGCATAAAATACTAAGTAAGGACAAATTATTTTTGTTCTCCCAGTGGATGACAGCAAAGAAATCTTCCCGTACCAACACAGAACTGGAAATGCAGTTGCTTTCCTGGATATCTTAAAATTCCAATTCTGTGACAGCAGAATACATAGCAGAATATATTTTATCATAATAAAAGTATACATTAATTTTTTTAGCTAAATAAGAGAAAAAGTAAAACCAGAAAAACCAGCAAACTTGGAGCTATTTGATACCTTATACTGGACTGGAAGTACTACTTACAGACTTCATCCTGTCAAATGCTACACACTGCAGGATTTTTCAATTTATACACTGTAAGATGATACTTTAGCATTAGCTACGTACCAGTTTCTCCAGCTGTCTTGTTCTTCCCATGAGGTTTATACAGAACATATGAGCATCCCTTGATATGGAAGTGATCATTTATTTGCCTAAACCATCTGAAACAATAAGCTTAAAGATTGTAGTAACTCAAGAGTTATTAAATGCAATTTCATTTCTCACATTTGACAGTTAAGGAAAAAAAGTCTTGGCATGCTACTAAGTACCTACCTCACTAATATTTAGATTGTAGATGACCACAGCACCCAATACAAAACTTAACATATCCTAGACAGAGAAGTAAATACAAAGAGCCTTTTCCTTCATTTTGCTTTTCCAGACTTGACATAGATACATAATAACCAAAGATCTGCATGTGAAATGTTGGTCCTATTGTATTTAGCCCAGTCACTTCTAATGTTCAATTACTCAGCCTTTAGAAAGACACATAAATTCTGAGGTGCCAAACTTCAATCGTGATTTGTAGGGTACATAAATGAAATCTAAGACAACAGAAAGGACCCTCCAAGTGAAACTTTCTGCTTATCCTGTTGGGTTTCTCTCACCTAAACTTCACAAAGCCTGAGCATTACAGGAGCCTCATACTGCAACTCCTCACTGCAGCACTAACTGAGGACAGGCCAGCAATTTTTCCACATTAGAAGATTCAAATTCACATGTTTGAAGATAATATCTCAGTCATAAAGCTATATTGGGTAATGGGGCTGGCTCCCAGCCCTCCTGTTTCCCAATCTGCCAAGCACTTCAAAATTATTGGACCATGCATGAAAAATAAAAGAAAACAAAAAGATGGGTAACTTCTCTGTGGCATAGAGAATGCTCAAAGAAGAATTATAAGTTGAACTTTTTCAACAGTATAGACTGCTGACAGGAAGAGACGGAACATTAGATCAGCTTGGTCTGTAAGACTTGCTATACCCTGACATACTCCGGAAGAGATACAAATCCTGGATCTGAATTTCCTAAAGCAGGTAAGGAAATTTTCATGACATTTCCCAATGATCTAGCCAGTATGCTAGATGGAGAATAGACTGCTGCCACATTTTCAAATCCAGCACAACCCTAATCTGCGAAATACTATATATTGTCCTAAAAAAAATAACTAAACAATATAATTCATTAAGTAAGCAAGAACTCTGCAAAAGTTTGTAATCTCACCAAAAGGTAGCACTCCAAAGCCCTGTCAAAATGTTCAGCACTCTAGTACAATATGCTTCTTGGCTCTGTTTAATCCTCAAATGTCTTTTTAATTTAATACCAAAAAAAAAAAAAAACAACAAAGAATTTAGGTCCAACCTTTAACTATCAGGAAACAGTGGAGTAGAAGTGATAAAAAATTTCAAAGTGTTCTGTGACTCCAGCCTCACATTTTTGTTCCTGAACAGCTCCATTGCAGCACGGATTCAGCTCTATCTCATTTTCAATTCTTAAATTACATTTTACATTAAGCTAACAGTGTATCAGTTGTCTTTTCAGGCCATTTCAGTGCTATTAGCAAGCATTTAACACGCACTTTCAAAAATAGCAAAATAAGTGTAAAGAGAAAGTTTCCTAACCAGGAGACTAGACTCATTAGAATATTATATAACCATTACACAAACTGAACCAAAAATCAAATAGAATTTCTCATTGACCTGACCTGTGTAACAACATCACACCATTCAAACTGGCCAGTGCAAACAACTCTTTAAGAAGTTTCATTGTCAGCGTTCTCGGGTATACTTCATTATTCTAAAACTTAAGAGGATTAACATGTCAGCCGCTTTGTTTTTAAACACATGAACTACTAGTGAATTTTTAAAGGTTCTATCTCTTAGCTGCATCAAAAGACCCAAACATACCTCATTAGAGTTGTATTTCCAGTGAAGGGACCAAACCTAATCTCCTCAAATGGGGGCTGAAAGCCCAGGATATGCAAGGCTTCTTCTTGAGTGATGGGGGGTAAACTTCAAAAAAAAAAAAAAGTGATGCAATTAGAAACATAGTTTTGACACTCTAGAGGCAAAGCAAAGCAGTCTATGTGTGACTTTACCTTCCAGCTCCTAGTGTACTATATAAGAAATTCCAGCAAGACACTAAAGATGAAATTCCACAGGAAGTCTTGTATTGAGGTCGGCTAACACAATACCTTGAACAAGAAACCTCAAACATATTAGTAACACAATTTTGACTCACGTATATGACAAACCTGAACTACTTTTTTGTGTGCCATGGCACTAAAGTGCCATGTTATTTTGAATGTTTTTATGTCATCTGTATTTGTATTTTTATTTATAAAAAGCAAACAAAAAATCCAAAACAACTCTATCCTTAAAAACAAAAATTAAGCAAATATGTTAATCGATTTCTTTGCCAGATGCCACTACCCTATCTCATATAAATCAAATTTATAACAGCCCCATGGGAGTTCTGTACAAATGATCCTGTAGGAAAATATGATTCTGTACTAATATAAAAATGGTTTTATCCAGTCCCTTCTAACACATGCCCTTGTGGCAAACTGCATCTCTACCAATTTACTAATGAATGTCATTCTGGGCCACAGATTCCCTAGGTTAACGCCAACTTTATGGTGTCACAGACATAAAGTTAGAACCAGACAAATGCATTAAACAAACTGAATTAGTGAGCTATATTAATACAGTAATGGTTGTACAGAAGTTACAGATTCTGAGCAAGTATTTCCCAATAAAAAGTAAAATCAGAAGTAAAACATATCAGTGGTACATTTAAGGTTACTTTTTGCCTGACCATGCTACTGAACTTGTATTTTGTTTTGCAATGAATCCCCATGTAAGTTTTTCTTTTGCTGAAAGCAAAAGGAATGTTCAGAAAGAAAAATGTTTTGAAAATCTCAACAGATGGGAGGGAAGCTCTAATTCTTCTTCTAAAATGCATGAGACAGTGTGTGTATGCTTAACATCTCTACTAAAAACAAATTACAAAGACTTTACTGAGAAGTTTGAAATCAGATAACTAACAACAGTGTTAACTGAGAAACTACATGGTTAGTGTAGTTCATAAATTCATAACTTCATAAATGAGTTCATAAATACTACCATCTCCGAAGGTCCAATACTTTTCTCTCCTTCACGTCTTCAAGAGCTGAACGCTGAGGACACTCCCTGTATTGTTTGCTTTTTTTGTCCACGGATTTTTTCTTTGTCCCTTGTTTCTTCATGTTGCCTGCAAATCAAATTTCAGAATCAAATTAATGTCTAGTTTGCCATTCACAGCTTTCTTCTTAAATACTTTTAGTAATAGCATACAGTTCAAATAGAGACACCAGTTGTGCTAGTAAGCATAAACTGGGACTAAACATTAACTGAAAGGAGAAAGCTCAAATACATAATCTAAATTGTCAACAGGTTTGTAAAGCTGCTATTAGCTCTGTAAACAAATGGTGCTTAGATCATGGACAGAATTAATGATGACCTGCCCAACTGCTTAGAGAGGTAAATCAATCTGATTATCCTAATGCATTAAATCACCCATCCCAAAAATAGACTCTCAGACCAATGTGGACCTCCCGTCTCCTAAAATTATGTAGGCACAGAACATAATGAAATGCTTGTTTTCACAGCCAGCCTTGCAGCCAGCTACAGCTTCTTACAAAAACTTATATGCAAATCCATTAATAATAATATACACCCAAGGTCTTTTCCTTTTTATAAGCCCCTGTGACAGTAGAAAATGGAGAGTTGGGCCACGTGCTACAGCAGAAATATTTTTGTCCTCTTTTGAAGCCATACATCCAGATGCATATTATACTAGGTACTACTAAAACAAAAGATAAAAAACACTCCAACAACAAGGGGCAGGACTGTGGGAGGAGGATACCAGAAAGCACACAAGTTCCTTGTAATGAAGTATAGGCTCTTCCATGACACTTCCTCACAGGACACATGTGCTGGCCGGCTCCCTTCACAAACAAGGCAGGAACATGAAGCCTTTTTTCTTTCACATCAAAACTTCACCACCTCACCTGCTTTGTTCTTCAGATTTGAGTTCACGCCATTGAACTCAGATTTGTCTATTTCCCATGCCAGTGGAAGCTTTCCAAGACTGCCAGGCAGGCTTTCCAAGTTAGCATCTTCATTGTAGATAATCTCTGAAGCACCAGTTTGAACGCTGAGTGAGTTAGGTGTGTTATTTCCAACGTTTAAGGCAGCACTACTTGATAGGCAGGCACTAACTGAAGCACTTGGACTTTTACAAATAGATGTTACTCTGTTTAAAAAAGCATAGTCTGAGCAGATGGTATAAAACTTCTCTCTTGTATGAGTCACAGGACATCCCCATGGATAATGTCCATCTTCCCTAGACACCAAGGATGCAGTGGAGGCGTCTGACATGCAGTATGGCTTCACAGGATCGTGAAGAGAAGCTTCCGGGGATTCTTTCCCAGGTCTGTTTTCAGTGTTTCCATTACTTCCAGAACCATTTTCTTTTTCATCTTCTGAAATAGTAGGCATTGAATGATACTAAAAGTATTGCACAGTGAAGAATATTTTTTCTTTATGTTTTAATTACAACAGGGTTTTCACCATTGCCTCCATTGCCTCTGCAAGGTATCAACGAGGTACCTAAAAAAATGTTAAAGTTAGCACAGGTGTCTCATTCAGTATAAAATATACACAAAGGTTATCTTTGAACTCATAGCCAATAAAAGCTGAAATAGCCTTCAAGATACCACAACCCATGTGGTGTCTTTCCCTAAGCATCTCTAGAACTCTACAGATTTTACATACACCTTTTAGCACTTGTGAGGTGCCAACAGCATACCCAACAGTGGCATCACGATGGGGACACAACAAGTAATTACACTTATAAACCAGCACACGAATAAAAAAATTTAAAAATTAAAAGCTTTCTACATGTTCTTGGTTGTGGTTGCTCTCTTCTATCCCTTACAGTCACAATACACTGTGGAGCAGAGAATAATTTATACAAATTAATAAATCATCATACAGAAATTTAAGGTCACAATTTAAGGTCTTAATTGTGCTGAATCCTGCAACTTTTACTGCAAGCGTAGTTCAAGCATACAATTACAGTAACTATAACCTTATCGACTGCAAATTGACAACACCACCCTCAATCTGTTCCAGTGCTGTCTTCCCATAGCTGTTAAAGGTTCCCTTTTATTTTTACATGCCTCTTATTCTTCAAGACGTGAAAAAGAAAAGCAGGTTTTGTTTATGGCAGCTAAGAATTACCAAAAACAAATTTAGACGGCTGGCTGGCTTGCTTTAAACGAGCATTTTTAAAGGGCAAGCTGAGAGCGTGTGTTATCTGTCATCTCAGCAGCTCGCACGTCCGCAGACGCGCCGCAGATGGGAACGCGGCGCGAGGGAGGCAGGAATTCCGCTCCACAGCCTCCTCCTGCAACACTGGCGCTTCGGGCCGCTGCCCCGCACCTGCAGCGCCCCGGGAGCGCCCCCGTGCCCCCGCGGGCGGCCGGATCCGCCAGGCGGAGCGCACGGACACATCCAAGCACCCGCCCCTCCCCCCGCGCTGCCGCCAGTCGGCTCCAGAGTGAACAGCTGCGGGCCGGGGGAACGGGTCCCCCGGGACCGTGGGCTCGCTCCCCTCCTGGGCGCCTGCGAGGGGCAGCGGCGGCAGGGGCGGCGGGGCTGCCCCCGGGCCGTGTTACCTGCGCGGAGCGCGGCTCGCCAGCGTCGCCTCCCCGGCCGCGGCGGAGCGGGGACGCGGGCGCGCCGGAAGCAGACACAGCCGCGCGCTCACCTGCGCGCCCCCGCCGCCCCCCGCCTCCTCCGCCGCCGGCCCGCACCAACTCCCGCCGCCGCACGGGGACGGGGGGAGGCGCGGAGCTGCCCGGCGGCCGCGCTCCCGCCGACGGCCCTCACGGTGCCTCGGAGGAACCAGTGGCGGGCGCCTCCCGGCTGGGCCGCGGCCGCGCCTCGGCGCCGTGAGTAGCGCCTCTTCGGTCGCCCTCCCCCCCATATGCGCCCTCGTGGTCTCGCCCGCTGGTGCCCCGCGGGCGGGCGCGGGAGGGAGGGGAGGAGCAGGGCGGGGATGGCGGGGGAAGGGAGCGCGTCCTACGTGAGGGCTCGGCGCAGAACGGTGAGAAACAGACTGAGGGAGATGAGCCTGCTCGGCCTTGAGAAGAGACGGCTGAGAGGGGATCTCATCAATAAGTATTGCAGGGAGGGTGCCAAAAGGATGGAGCCAGGTTCTGCTCGGTGATGCCGAGCAATAGGACGAGAGGCAACGGGCAGAGACCGATGCGCAGGAAATTCGATCTGAATATGAGGAAGAACTTATTTACTGTGCTTGTGACCAAGCATTGGAACGGATTGCCCAGAGAAGTTGTGGAGTCTCCCTCACTGGAGATACTGAAGAACCGTCTGGATGCAATCCTGTGCAATGTGTTCTGGGCTGACCCTGCCTGGGTCGGGAGCTTGGACCAGATAACTTATATTTGTGCCAGGGTTCTCTCTGTTCCCCTGACAGTAGTAAGAACCTGTGTATCAACAATGCTTCTGTAAAACTGTGTGAAGGAACAAAAGTTTATTTCAGGTAACACTGTCTGGAATCGCTGTCAGTATTTGTCATCTCATCCTTCACTGCAGTCAACATGAACAAACACAGTGACGCTGAAGATGCAACTGGAGCTGTTCTGCTACTGCCCCAAATATGTAAAATTAATTAATGTTTAAATATTCCAATTGATTTTATAACAAAGTCGTTATAAAATTTTAAATAAAATATATCAAAAAGTTATACGATGTCCTAGTGACAAAAGACTCACTCCTGGCAATCACAACACTGTGTCTTCAGTCCACAGAGCCTCTACTCCCAGCAATACTTTCTGTGAGAGGTGCTGCAATTAATGGAAAAAACCAGAATATAATATCTCCTGAACTGGTAGTGTTATTTGATGGTTCTCAGTGGTTAGGCAGAGGTGAATTGCCAAAGTGCTCGAGCAATTGTGGGCACAGCCATGTTTGCCATCCCCTGGACATGAGAAGACCTAGATCACATTCCGTAGGTTATGTGGCTTCATCCTGAGGCAACCTGCCCCTTGTAAAGGAGAGCATCCCTTATGCCTTTGCCAGCTGGAAGCCTGTTGAGCCTTAGTCGGCCAAAAGCCTTTGATATAATTAAATAATTCTGCTTCCAAAGCGTTTTTATCTGAGCCAAATTATAGGCATTAGGATAGCAGCGATGTTGGCTTTGACAGCCAAGACTAAAATTAGGTTGCATGATTTATCTTGTAACTTGTTTGGGTGCTGACAAATAGTGCCAAATCTCTGCATGGATTCCCTGAGCTGCACTTATGTGGGGGGAGAAAAAGCTGAAGGAGGGTGAAAGTCTTTAAAAGCTGGAGCTTGGTAATATTTAAGGCATTTTGTAATGACATTGTTAGTTAAAAAAGACTCTCTTCATCAACCCAAGCTGTCATTTCTGAGCTTGAAATTTTCTTCAAACAAAGGATTTGTGTGTGCTTTTCTCTAAAATCATATTTGCAGTATTTCAAAATTAAAAATACAAAATCTTTTTGAAATTCATGAGTCCTTGCTGATGAGTTTCAATTTTCTTTATTTATATCTCTCTTGTTTGCCTTAACAAGAGAGAAGCAGTAAGGAGCCAAGTTGGAAGTATCTTAGAGGTCTTTTCCAACCTAAATGATTCTGTATGTAGTTAAGAACGGCATTAGTGTTTGGGACTAGCTCTCTGCAATTGGAGGCTGGATTATTTGACAGACAAAGGCCCATGGAATCACCAAAGGCCCGCACTGGGCAATTGCCCTGGTGGCAGTGGGCGAGGTGCCCCCTCACCTCTGCTCCAGACAATTCCAGACTTGCACTACCGGCAGCCACACATCACAGCGTCACAAAACTGTTAAGGGAGGAAGGGACCTCGGGAGATCATCTAATCTAACCGCCCTGCCAAGGCAGGGTCACCTGGAGCAGGTGGCATGGGAACACAGTGGGTTTGGAATGTCTCCACCGAGGAAGCCTCCACGGCCTCCACGGGCAGCCTGTTTCAGGGCTTTGCCACCCTCGGTGCAAAGAAGCTCTTCACTCCAGCTGCTCTGGGAAGGATTTTGAAAACACATTTTCCTGATTGTAAATTCCATTTCCCACCCTAATGTTTGGGAACGGAGTGAAGGGCGGTTGGGGGGCGGTGGAGGGGAAGAGCATCAGCTCTTGGCACGGGTTAAACAGCGGCTCAGAGCTGTCCGGATGCGTATGTCCAGGCCGCGGGCCGTCAGAGCAGACGTCCCAGTGTTTTCTACGCTGGGTCCCGTTCATTCCCGGGGGCTCAGCCGGCGCCTCCCAACGGGCCGGCGCCTGCCGGCAGCGCCGCCCCGCGATGCCGCAGCCCCGCCCCGTGGAGCCGCGCCGTGGGCGGGACTGCCCGGCGGCGGGCCGAGGGCAGGAGGCCGGTGCCGGCGGTGTTCGTCCTTCGGGGGCAGCGCTGCCGATGCGTGCGCTGTGGCCGCTGTGCCTCGCCCTGGGAGCCGCGGCGGCGGCCGCGGGCGGGGGCGGGCGGCCGAGCGCCGAGCGCAGCGCCGTGTGGGGGCCCGGGCTGCGCGCCGCGGCCGCGCTCCCCGCACGGTACTTCTATGTGCAGGCCGTGGACGCCCGAGGGCTGAGGTGAGGGCGGCGGCGGCGGCGGCTTTTCGGGGAGATTCTGGGCAGGGTCAAACCGAGAGGCTTGCGATTTGCTCGTAGAAGGTGCAGGCTAAAAGCTCTCTCTTCGTGACACTTTCTGCATATCACTTGGCAAGAGCTAATTATCTTTACAAGGAGTATCAAATATCGGCGCGACGGGATGAGATAAGAGGATGAAAACATCCAGCAGCAAATCATACGTGTTACTCAGTGGAAAAAACCATGATTGATTCTCCTTTGTCAGAACTTTACAGTGACTAATACATTTAATTTGTTAGGCTTGGGCATCCTGCTTGTTTCCACTGTTGGGAACATTAGTATTTCTCCTACGTGCCAAGGCACAAGATCAGTAGAATCATTTACGAATTACTCAATAGGCCAATATGTAAACGTCTTAGGAATGAAATAGGATGAGGAGCAATGACCATAAACTAAAATACAGGAAATTACACCTCACTCTGAGGAAAAACTTTCCCCTGAGGGTGGCAGAGGACTGGAACACACTGCCCAGGGAGGCTGTGGAGTCTCCCTCTCTGGAGACATTGCAAACTCCCCTGGACACGTTCCTGTGTCACCTGCTGCCGGTGACCCTGCTTTGGCAGGGGGATTGGACTAGATGATCTCCGGTGGTCCTTTCCAACCCTAACAACTCTGTGATTCTGAGATTTTTCAGAGGATACTCTGTGCTTTCCATTTATTTAGGAAACCTGGTCATGCAACCTAGATAGGTGTTCAGAATGCTCCATCAAGATCATCCAGATTAGGTGCACCATGGCTTGTGTGAGTATGGAAGCTGCCAATTCAGTTTAACTTGGATAGTAAATATTTCTTGCATTTAATTGACCTGGCAGCTCTTGAGTATGTCTGGACAAGTTGCAGGAAAGGTGGTGGGAGTAGCTGAACTAAGGAGTTACAGCCCAAGAGCCTGGTCAGTGCCTGGAAGGAAGTTGACAGCATTTTGACTGCACTAACTTTGTTAATACCTCAGTGATATGTGATAACTTGATGATTATTCAGATTATTTTATTTGGTTTTAAGGAGGTTTTTCTGTTTGGTGTATGGTGAATTATACCAAAATATCTCATTTATACATTGAATTATGTGATCCCTCTGTAATTTTTTCCCTGTTTTTTTCCCCATATAAGCTACCATAATGATTAAGAAGTGTAACTTTGTTCTTTACTTCCTTAAATAATACCTGGAAAATAAGGTAATCTCAAAACATTTTGCTTCTGAATGTAAAATAATAGACTTACTGACCTGTTAAAGTGAACATTCAGATGTGCTTGTGGAAGCCTAACATGGCTCAGAGAAAATCATGGTAACATGGCTCACTGAAAATCTGTTGCCTTGCAAAGGAATGGCCCAGACTAAGAAATCTGTTGTATATTTCCTATGTTCATTAAGCACCCATTTATTCTCTGGGTAGGTTCACTTCATCACCAGGTGAAAATGCATTCCAGGTGAAGATCACTGCTCCCGAAGAACAGTTCACTCGTGTTGGTGTACAAGTATTGGACAGGAAAGATGGTTCCTTCCTCGTGAGGTACAGGATGTATGCGAGCTACAAAAGCCTGAGGATAGAAGTCAAAATTGGAGATAAGCATGTTGCAAAGTCTCCATATATTTTAAAAGGTAAGAGGCACCACTACACACGGGTTTCCTCACAAAGTGTGTCCCAGAATGTCTTCTACTAGAAGCATAGGATTCTTTGAGACCTCTGGACTCATATGCATCCTACGCATAGTATTCAAAATAACGAAAGGAAGCAAGTGCTGTGAAGCTGTTGCCTAATAAATACAGGTAGAGGGCTCACACATAAGCTGATGTAGGTTGACATGACTCCATTAGAGTTAAAAAAAATTCAGACATCTCCATTTAGAGTTGCTGAAGTTTTGGCCCTAAGCAATGAATGGTCAATGCCTGACCCTGCTCTGTGATCTCAACAGCTCATATTATGACTCGTTAAAAGTAAAATAATAATTGTGTTCCCAATAGGACCTATTTACCATGAAAACTGTGACTGCCCTCAGGAGGAAAGCAGTGCATGGCTGGAAGAGATGAACTGCCCTCAAACTATTCCACAGATTCAGAGAGACCTAGCAAATTTTCCCATTGTTGACCCAGATAAGATTGCAAAAGAAATTCCACAGAGGTTTGGACAAAGACAGAGTTTGTGTCACTACACCATCAAAGACAATGAGGTATGGAATCTTGTTGATATGAAGTGCATATTGGAATTGGGTGGCAAGCCATGGGCAGTTTGGTTGTTCTGAGTTGTAAAAGCTTCTTGTGGCGTGCTTGTTTCTCTGTCCTTGAATACTTTGCAGTTTGTGTATGAGCTCAGCAATGTCTGTCCTACTTTGTAAGTGCTTTTTTGTCCACGTTACAGCTGAAACACAGTGAAAGCAAATTACTTTCCAGGCAATCATATGAGTACTGGGCACACACCCAAGTCTCCTAAATGCTAATTCAGTTTCCTCTTCTCTGAGCAATACTGCTGTGATGTGTCACAATCATCTAATTTGAAGTACCTCAATAAATTACATCATGCATAATTCTGAGATACCACTTTTAGCTGAACTGAGGATCAGAGCTACAATTCTTTAGAACAAAGAATTGTATATACTGTACTTCTTTCAGTGGAGTTTTATATAGAAATTAGAAGAATGGAACACCACAGAAATAGGCAACAGTTTCTGCTTTCACGAGACAGACCTCAAACACCTGCAAAAGCAAGAAAAGCTTGTAATTTTTTAAATCACTTTTCTGTGATGAGATTTCTATTGCTTCCCAGCTGATTCTTAAATCTATACAGCCATATAATCTGTCTGACTAGTCACTATGCGATTAAAAGAGCTCTGAATTGTGCCGGCCGTTCTCTGAAATGAAATCACCCAGTAAATCCTTTGTTTATTTTCAGGTTTATATAAAGACATATGGGGAACATGTTGGCTTCAGAATTTTCATGGATGCCATACTGCTGTCTTTGACCAGAAAAGTGAGTACATCTGTACAGCCACTTATTCTGCATGCCCTAATTTATAGAAGCCTGGGCTTAAATACATGTCAGCATATTTGTTGCTGTTTCTGTTAAAAAACTCTTGCTCACTGATTAATTATGGAAAGGTCATGGATTTTCCTTGTTTGAAACTGTCATGTTCTAGAATGCCATCTGATTGAGTATCACAAAAATTAATTGAATAAGTAGGCTTTTATAGGTGACTTTGATAAGTCAGGACAGGGTTTATTGGTTTGGGTTTTTTTTTTCTGTAGAATAAATAAATCATCCTGGTAGCATCTAACAGAAAATTCTGTCTCTGCAGGTACATTGCTGCAAAAAGCTGAACACAAGTTAACATAACATGTTAAAGAAATATCAAGTAACCTTTCCACTAGCCTCAGGATTTGTAATGGATCAGTTATGCTACTCTGTCTGCCTTTGGGTGTCATGTTTTAAGGATTGCTCAGCTACTAACATTGCTGAACTAACATTGCACAGGAAAATGGGACAAATGACTGAATGTACAAATGAACATTAATTTAACTGGGGTTTGTTTCATCTAACACTATCTACAGCAGGACATGATGTCTAAGGGAAGACATGATTGTAGACTACAATTACCTAAAAGATTGTTCTCTGGAAGATGGAAGTAAACTGTTCTTTGTGTCAGTAGTGTTAGACAAGAAATAATGGAGTTAAATTGCATCTAAGGACTTTAGACTAAAAGTTGAAAAAAGGATTGCTAACTCCAAAACTAGAAACTGTTTACAGATCTAGAAAACACAGTTTGTCTCATTCCCATTAAATACCATTAAATAAGAACTTTTATTAGGATCGTGTCACTGAGTGACTGTAGATGGTTGGAGAAGATTTAAGCTGCTGATTGATTCTGCTGCTGAGGATGTGTAGAAAATACAATTTGTAGGGTTTATACCCATTACAGCCATTAGATGGCACCGCAGTAATGAAGTCTAGTGCTGAGCATTAGACTATGTAGCAAACACCCTTTGAAAGGGAAAGAATATCTTCCACCATTTACAAGTGTTTGATATTTGGCAAATTATTGATTTCTTTTGCTTTGAAAGAGGTAATTGAGGGGGATGTACTGGAGATGTATATTTTTTAAAAATGAAATGAAGAGAGTGAACTGAGATACTACATTAGTTCTGCGCTGACCTTATATGTGCCTCCAGGGTTCTGTAAAACCCAGCCATATGTCATGTTTTGCCTTTTGCTCTCCAAACTGAACTGTCCCACCATTTTCAGTGTTTCCTCACAAGGCAGCTGGCTCTTTCTTTGGAAATCTACAAAGCTGCCTTTCTTTTTACCTTTTCTTACTTCACTTGAAAATACCCAAATCACACACAATGTTTAATATAGGGGTGCATCACAGTTTCATAAAGCAGCAAAATTATGCCCTCTGTCCTGCTTCCTGGCCATCAACAGTATTTTTCTTGCCTTTTGGCTGTGACAGTGATTTCAGGTATGGTTCCACACTACCAAGTATTTTAAATAAGTAATGATGTTATGCTTAATAATTAACTGAAGCACTGACTAAATGTGGTCTTCCCATCATGGCTGTATATTTCTGTTTCTTCTCTTCTATTTGATTTAGGCATCCTGCAGACACAGGGTGAATCAGATCACTGATGTGACGGAAAACTGATTTACCAGGCAGCATCAGTTTTCCATGTAGTAACAAGGTGATCCAGCTTACCTTGGAACTATACAATTGCTGACTTGGTCCCAGTGCTAGCCTGATAAAAAGATTGTGTGGCCAATCATGTAAAGTATAACAGGAAACCATCCTCCAAAAAGGGTGCTCCCATGCCTTATGTGACTTTGTACTAACCTTTTATAAAGAAATACTGGTTTTTAGGCTTTACTCTTTGGTCTCAGTACTTCTAACAGGTTTCTAAATGTCAGTGATTTATTACAGGTACATTAAGTATATTAGACACCTGGCAATTTTTCCTCTTAGTGAGGTTGTTTTCAAAATGCAAGATGCCAGCAGAATGCTGTTTGTGCTAAAATGCATTTGTGCCTACTTTGCTTCTGTTTAGGTGAAAATGCCAGATGTAGAATTTTTTGTTAATCTGGGGGACTGGCCTCTGGAGAAAAGGAAGCCCCCACAGAACTTGCACCCGATCTTCTCGTGGTGTGGGTCCAGTGAGTCAAAAGACATTGTCATGCCAACATACGACTTAACAGACTCAGTTTTGGAGACTATGGGACGGTAAGAAATAGCTTAAACTTTTAAACTTAAAAATTCACAATGAATGATCTTCCATAGAGATCTGTATGTTAACAGTATATTAACTATTTTCATTTACTCATTGAGACACTGGCATCCTAGGTAGGCAGTGACTGTGTAATCAATATATTAACATTATACTTCACTGTTTCATTTCAGAAATCTAAATTTATCTAAACACAAAATCTAAATTTATCTAAACACAAATCACTGAAAACAGCACTTAAAGTGTTTCAAGGGTAGGCATTTGATTTGTTTGCTTTGTTTTTCCCCACCATGATCTTGTTGACAACTGGCCAGGTGTCTTTCTTTCCTGATTTTGTTAGAATTTGGTTTTTGTGTACCTTTCAAATCCCAACATAGCTATTGGGAATTTTCGAACTAGCAGCTACCATCTCCCACTTTGATTACTGACCATAACTAGCCTTGGCAACTGCTCTGTTCTGTCTTGAAACAGTACAGACAGCTTGCTTCTAAGAAATCTTTGTAATCCATCTTGAACTTGTTTATCATTTCACTGCATTTAGTTCAGGTTCCTTTTTTTTTTTGTCAAGACTTTTTCAAAATTTGCTGTCCCTTGCCCTCCCAGTTTATGTGTTTAATTTCTTAACATTTTTAAGGACGTGCAATATGTTTTATTAAGTAAGTTACCCTACCTTGCATCAACCTTCTCTGGCAACCATATCCACTTTTACCTATTTTTTCCATGACAGCTGACAGGTATTGTTTCCACGTGCCATGTTGTTGAATGATGCTGTCATGCCACACACCTGTGAACTTAACATTCATTATCTGTTTCTATTGCTGCAAATGACTGATACAGTAACACGTGATGGTTTGCTCATGACTTGCCTTCATCTTTGCTCTCTGCCTATGGGTACTGTGAGCTCTTTTAAGTAACTGCGCTTTTAACAGTTTCCAGTAGGCTTCACTATTAAATCACTTCTTTATCCTGCAGAGTCAGCCTGGATATGATGTCAGTCCAAGCAAACACTGGCCCATCGTGGGAAGACAAGAATACCACAGCCTTCTGGAGAGGACGTGACAGCCGCAAAGAGAGGCTTGAGCTTGTAAAACTCAGCAGGAAATATCCAGAGATCATAGATGCTGCTTTCACAAACTTTTTTTTCTTTAAACATGATGAAAGCCTCTATGGCCCTATTGTTAAGCACATTTCATTTTTTGATTTTTTTAAGGTAAGCTACTAATCATTTTTCACAGAACTCAGTTCTCACTGTTTCCCATTATCAAATAACTTAGTATGTAATACTGAAAATAAAGTGATTTTTAGTTTTTCAGGACACCACAAATAACAAGCATAACTAGATATCCCTTCAGTGGGATTAACTGCTGTGTAGCTCTTACCCTCAGGATAGTAATGTCTGATTTACATCTAAAGGTTCTGTAGCACCTCATGTAATCTACATAACTTCAAGTTCCTTTTTATTTCTTTTTCCTGATTCAGCGATCAGGACTACTAACATAACTAACATAGTGGGAAAATCTGTGGATGAAGTGGCACATCTAATCTCACATCTGAGGATGAGCACCTAAGAATTCCCGGAGAACTTAATTGATGAAGCTCTGTGTACCCTGCACTGTGATGAATTCCAAACTAGATAATAAAAGCTTCTTAGACATTGATGCTTGCTAGCCAGTCCTACCTGTCTCAATATCGGCAAGTCAGTAACACCAGTGCCCTCAGAATATAACCTAACCAAGCCACTGAGATCTTGTGGTTTTTAATTACTTCTGGTCCTTTTCTTTCCAGTATAAATATCAAATTAATATTGATGGCACAGTGGCAGCATACAGATTGCCTTATCTACTGGCAGGAAACAGTGTGGTGCTAAAGCAAGACTCCATCTACTATGAGCACTTTTATAACGAGCTGCAGCCATGGAAACATTACATCCCATTTAAAAGTGACCTGAGTGATCTGCTAGAAAAACTACAGTGGGCAAAAGATCATGACGAAGAGGTAAAATACACATTTAGAAGTATGCAGTAATGTTTCTAGAAGAGAACAAAAATTGAATTTCTTTAAAACAAAGCAAAACAAAAAAAACACTAGGAGAACCTGAAATTTATTTTCACCAACTCTACAAAGAAGAAAAACATTCAAAAATGCATAATATTGTCCTTAATTTGAAATCAAATTTAACTTCAGGAAAAAAAAGAGTATCTTCCTAACAATGCCTTAACTTTCAAAAAGAATGTTTTATTTGAGTTGTCCTAAACTGTCAACTTCATTTGTAACTCCACAACCAACAGCAGCACCCTGAAATAAATACTAGTTCTGGGCAATAAAAAAAATAAACCAAACTTTCATTTTCTTTGACAGGCAAAAAATATTGCAAAATCTGGACAAGAATTTGCAAGAAACAATCTCATGGGAGACCACATTTTTTGTTACTATTTCAAACTTTTCCAGGTCAGTATATTTTTAATGGCTACTGGCACAGAAATAGAAATCACACAGCAAGAATTTAGGGCAACAGCGCTGCTGGAAATTGGCCAGTCTGCTACTTGAAGCCACGAAGCAAGCAGCAGCAATTAAAATCTTCATTTGGTTTACAAACATTGTATTCAGTTATATCCTATGAAACCCCTTTAAGACTACACTGGCTCTTTCAGAGGCAGTGGGATCCCATAAATCTTGATCTAATCTGCCAGAATATGTTGCCCACAAGGATCAAAGAATTCCACATCAGACGCACACCCTGTGAACCACAGCTGAAAATATCTGTGCATTAGCACCAAGATATTGAACTCCAGGGAGGCACCCTTAGGGGCTCCCATCTGCAGCTGAGTGTTCTGTCACCCTGTCTGTGACAGTCTGATTGTGTAGCCCCAGAGTTTTTACAGAATTGCTCAGCTGATTTGGTACAATATTGGCAACTAGATGTACAATCTAAAAAATGTATGGATAAATGATCCCTTCCTTTTTTAAAAACTAGGAATATGCTGGCTTGCAAGTGAGTGAACCAAAAATCAGAGATGGGATGGAGAAGGTGCAGCAGCCTGATGATGACCTTTTCCCATGCACTTGCCACCGAAAAAAGGTACAGCCCATGCAGAGTTAAATGTGAAGTGCTGAGTGTCTTCAGTTCCTGCTCAGCCCCGCTGGAGCAGGGCTGCTCAGTGCCCCACAGTATCAGTTATCAGGCCAGGCCATTAACACCTATCGAACTTAGAAACACTTCTTGATGTATTTGCAGGACTAGACAGTGAAAAATAGGCTTCCAGTTAACTGAAACATGTTTCTTCTTTTTTGACTGCAGGCCAAAGATGAACTCTGATGGAAGTAAATAATTTTTTTCAGTATTTACCTAAATTCAGACTGTCTTCTTAAAGAAAGAATAACAATCTGGTTTAGTATGCCTGTGGATAATGTCAATGGATATTTTAAAGTTTACCATTTCATGATCTATGTATGGAAGAAAACAAAGCACCCGTGGTTTCCTTTTTATCATGCAGTGGTGGCAGAGCCTTTTTCAAACACATTTTTATAATTTTTTAAAAATAAAAACCATATTTGTATCAGTCATGTGTTCCTGTCCTGAGTTACCTTGGAAATGCAGATACTTTTTACTCATGCTTGTATATAGTAAGTCTTTTCACAAACATGAAACTGTTCTGCAAAGAAGGGCAGATGAGAATTGTACATCTTCCCCCCTACTCACTCACTCACTCACTCACTCACTCACTTTATCTATCTATCCATCCATCCATCCATCCATCTATCCATCCAAAGGCATCTTTTTTCAGACCATAACTTTGCCCCTTCTGAGAGAATCTCAAAGACCATGCTGTGGGGTTCATAATAAATCTTGTTAACCTGAAGGAAAACCACAATCCCAATATTCCTGTAGGCTTGGTTATACCAACAGGTTACTCACAGGCCGTACTGAGAAAGGCTGCAGCTGCCAGTACACACACAGTGTTTAATCCACTCTCCAATGTCACTGCTCAGACAGAGACCTGAGTTCCTCCTGTCACAATGGATGCAGAACTGGTTCCTGCTCCAGGAGTTCTTCCATCACTAAACACAAATTTATCTACCAGTTGTTATTTATCAGAGGGCCTCTGTGATCAGTCCTTTACACAAAGGACACTGGCGAAGGGGACTTCTCAAAACTGAACCATGTTCTTTGCTCCACCTGTCCAGCTGTGACTGCATTACCCTCCTCCTCCTCCTCCTCCCCACACAGGCAGAATCTGACTTCCTAAGGTGGCAGACACTGTGACCGACCAGAGATTCCTCTCCCTGCCTCAAAGGTTTGGAAGCACCTGGGAAGGCCAGCACATAAAACCAAGGCAAAGTAGTACACCAGGCTCACCAGCCTCAGGGGATGTGCTGGCAGAAGCCTACAAAGCATTAGGTTTTAATTGCAAGTGAGTACAGCATCTGTAATATACTCAGAAATTGAGGAACCCTAAAGATACACTAAGGAGATTTTTTTCCAGTATATTACTTCAAATATCAGTCAAAAGCATTACTTAATCCTCTGCATTTCAAGTGTTGTATATGGATATTTGCATAGAAACACAGAGAACAATGCTGCCATAATGTATTTTCTGTCCTTCAGGAAGTTCTTTATTGTTTTGCATTTTTTTCATCCATACAGAGCTTTATTTGCATTTGCACTTAGACCTCTGAAAACATCAGTTTTTAAAAAAATATGCTTCTAAAAAATAACAAACCCCTTATTTGCCACATTTAGGAAAAACTAAATGAAGATACTGCTTGAACACTGCAAATTATTTGTGCTGCAATTGAACATTCTCTCTAAGCCAAGAAAAAACTTGTTCATTTACTTCTTCCATGACATCATCTGCTGTTCGTCCTTTGACTGCCATCCCATGGTTTGCTTTATCAATCCAATGGATTTTTTTAGGCGCTTTCATTTTTCTCACCACACCTTCTAGCAATTGCTATGGAGAAAACAAGAATGCAAATATTAAGAGAACTGGCTGCTACAAACTCTGGAACTCCTAGATGTCTCTTGCTTTGCCTGTGTAATGCAAAATAGGCCGCTCCTAAAAAATAGAAAGATGGATCTGTGTGCACGTGAAAAACACCTTGCTAGGAAAATGGGATGTATTCTCTATTCAAGATATCAATACTGGGATCTGCTCAAAGCATCACCCTCACTCAAACAGAGAATTGCAGAAAATTAGAACTTCAAAGGAGTCCATTTTTACTGTCAGAGCGTAGTGCTGGCAATAAAATGATAGAATTGAAGTCAGATTTGTCTGCAGAGGCTGAGTAGCAATGTAATTCCTTAGGGACTAGCTTTGACACTGTTGAAATTTCTCAGCAAACAGATCTAAGAACCAGCTCACAAAGTCAAAGATTCCCTCATTAAGAAGGTACTCCAAGAATCCGCTGTTTAGTGACAACTCCTCATGGAAGCCCTATGACTCCTTAGAAACTGTCCAAGCACAGAAAATGCCAATTGCACACAGCCCCAAATTCACACTAACCTGTTCAAAACAACAGATACCTGTTTGCAAGAAAACATGGCAGAAAAGCACTGTTTCCCTGCCTTTGTACACCTGCTCTTCACCTCTACAAAAATATCACTTTCTACCACAGAAGCCTGACCTGGGGGTAGAACTGCTTTGCTAGAAGAATTTGCCATGAAAATGTGACCAATGTGACACTGGTGGCACCGCACAGGTTTTTTTAACTTGAAATGGTTAAAACAAAATAGCACTGAGGCTCATTGCTGCTCCTCCAGACTGCCCTTTCATAGCAGGATGTACAAGGGTACTCACTTTTTCACACATCTCATCTGCTGATCCTGAGACAAACAGCACTGGACACGTGATCAGTAATAAATCCTCATCCCGGAGCTTGGACTGCAGTTTTGGTCGATGCAGTGGGTAAGATAAACACACGAGACCTTGAATGAAGCCATCATCATCATCACCATCACCCTGGCTCAGCTGACGTATCACTGAGGCAGCAGCTCGTGAGCCCATGGAACGGCCTTTCTCCCATGCAGAAATAAGGGAAAAAATATTATCTGCTGTCACCTCATCTACATTCTGGTTGAGTAAACAACTCCCAAAACCAATCCAACTGAGTGTATTTCACTGTCACGAAATGCTAGGGATGTTCTACTTCATGAAAAACATTAATCCTAATTTCAACATTTTCTGCTAAGGTATTTGTCTAGTTGCAACATTACATCCCTGTTTAAAAAAGAAGGGGAAAAGAAAGAAAATATAAATTGATAGGGATCCCTTGCAATACTAGAAGGAGGAACAGCCTATCCTGGGAAGAGAGGGACTGGTCCTACGCTCCAGAGCCTGGAAATTTGAGATAGCCATGATAGTATCCTGTATCATTATTTTCATGCAACCTCAGTTTGCTCAAATTCAAAACAAAATTCCGTGCTTGATTTCACTTGGCTCACAAAACAAATCCAGTAAGTGTTTATGCACACCTTGAACCTCAGCCTAAAAGTAAAAGGGAGGGAAAAGAGTGTGAACTTGGAACATGAGGTCAGTCAGTAACAGCAAGGGAATATCAAAGTATCTCCTTAAAGAGGAGGCATATAAGCTGACAATGCACTGTAATTGACTGTTACAAGTCGCTAGTTCTTATAGCAGCACAGATTTGGTTTCACTTAAGAGAAAACTTAGAATCTCCCCTATCAAGATATTCCTAACCACCCCCACCTATTCCCCTTTTCACAAAACATAGCTGAGCTTTTTTATCTGCCACTAAGTTTTAATTACCAAAACCTGTTTAGGGAAACCTGTTTTCCATTCATCAGTAACCAGAATTCTTCAAGACATGCAGTTAAAAAGTACACATGGATAAGCAGAAAACTCATGTCCTGGAAATTCTAAGTGACAAGGAAGTTTTCTCCTAAAGTACCTGGAAAATACAATCTATTTCTCTCTCTTTCCTCTTCTGCAGTAAGATCTATGGTATCATAAGGAGGGTTCATTCACTTCTCACCAAAGTGGGACAGACTTGGAATACTTACAGATTACTATTACTAGAGAGAGTATAAGAGAGAAAATTATTGATAATAAAAACAATACCTGCAAGGAAAACACCAGAAAGTTTATAATCATCACAAAATTTTAAGTATTCCTAAAGAAATAAGAGAAAGAGAAGCATTACAAGTCAGAATTAAGTCAGCTGGGAAGCTGGGGATCTCTTCTGTTTGTAGCTACTACACAGAAAATGGGAAGCTCTTTCAGGACTGCAGATTAAAGAACAGATACATACAAGGTGCTCTCTTGGGTTTTATCACATAAATGGTTTCTTAACGTTTTGCAGCAACAACATAAACATAATCAACTTCACATTAGCTCTCAGCAAGTCTAAAATATCAGATGGCCTATCAAGTTACCAAAACATAAGTGATTACTATGTATTAACTCAGTTATAGTAACAGACCCCATGCACACCCTTGGCCCATCAAAAGGAATAGCAGGTTTGCAAAAATGCCCTTCATTGAGGTTATGTATTTGTGACACGATCAGTTAAGTCCAACAGAAAACATAAAATTCAGCAACATTTTTTCAGGTTTTAGGAGATAACTAATTAGATGCTATCTTAGCAGATGGCTTAATATTACCTTTACATAGCAGCATATTAACAGAAATGCACTAACAACATTATACTTCTTCCATAAAAAATGGAGATGCCCATTAAAGACAGTAAAGTCTGACTTCAAATTAATGTACATATAATCACAATAACATCATACAAAATTCCTTTAGAACTGGACTTTGTTCCCCTATAAAAATGCCTCCTGCTCAAGGCAAGCAGATCACCATCCTAAATTCTTCACCCAGCTTGTTTCCATCCTAAATTCTTCCACTTTTTGCAAGCTGTAAGTTTTCCCATGAAACACCCTTGCCTTTCGTCAGGCTTTTCTTCTCCCCTGAACTCAAACCCGCACACTTGTGGCAGCTGTTCCAGCTGTTGCCCATCTAAGAACTGCTTCTGCTGTTTCTGTTCACACACAATGCTCCATTTACCTAAACATTGGTTCTAATTCTAATAACAATCCCTGGCTGTAATTTAAGAAACCTGGAAGACAGCACCCACGGATCTAAGCTTTGGTCTAAGAATTTAGTTGCTCCTTACCACAACTGCTTTGAAAGCCTTAGTCCTGTAGGCAACATTAAGGCCTTTACAAGTAAACCGCAGGCACAGAACTCCATGGGATGCAAGACACGCTGCCAAGGACACTAAGTGAGGGAAATTCATGTCTCCTCCAGCTCCATGAGTAAGAATCACTCCATATGTTGGTTTCTTCTCTGGGACAGAAAAGATAGCATCAAGGTATTTGTTTCCAAAAGGTATTTTCACTTTAACCTAGAAATGAAACAAACAGCAATACTATTATTAAAAATAAATAAACAAAAAACCCCAAAATTAAAAAAAAAAAAAAACCCAAGAGGAAATGTTCTTAATCTATACGTCTATGCATCTACACATTATTATATTTTTAAAAATCAGACAATTAAGAAATAAACCCAAATTGCAAGCTTGGTTTTATTTCTACTGTTTACGAGTACAGAATGAATAACTGCACCTCTGGTTCAAAGATTTTCCATACAATAATGGGCAAGTCACTTTATGACTCCACACCGTATGTTCTGCATTAGAGAATGAAGCTTCAACGCACAAACTCTCTATATGTATAGCTTTTCCAGACCTAACTAGCTGCCTAGACCGTAAGAACATGTAACATTAAGACGCAGGCTAGCAAACATTTTGAAATCACACAGTGGTAAGCACTGAGTGAAGCAGCAGCCTGCACAGAGGCAAGGACTGAACCTTCCCCAGGGACAGGGGGACTGCACAGGTTCGGCCAAAGCTCCTGGGGGACACAGGGCCTCCATCAGCACAGACAGCTGGAGAAGCTGATCCAGACACAAGATCTGCGGAATGAACGAGGATTGAGCAGCACAAGTGCCCCTGTGGTGGCTTCTGAGAGCAAAAAGGACACCCCGGGGCTGGGATAAACTCAGTGTCCCGAAGGCGTTCCTTGGCAGCGCTCCGCAGAGGAGCTGCACAGGCCGAGGGAGGTGCTCAGCGGCCCTGCCGAGCTGCTGCCCCCGCGGCCCCTGGAGGGGTGGCAGGTGCCACAGAAGGAAGGGGATGGCGGAGGACACGCAGGACAGCCAGAGGCCTGCACACAGAGACAGGCAGAGCTGCAGCCGCCACCAGCCACGGACACACCTCTCCTGGGATGGCAGAGGCGGCAGCGCGCCCACCCCGCGCCCCTTGCCCCCTCCTCAGAGGGGAAGGGCAGCTGCGCCGGGCTGCAGGAGCCCGCTGATCCCCACGGACGGCAGGCGCACGGCCCAGCGCCGGCCGCGGCCATACCTCCGCCCGCCCGCTCATCCCGCCGCGACGTCACCGGAGTGACGGCCCCCGCGCCGGTCCCGGTCACACCCCCGCGGCCCGGTCCCGCCCCGCGGCCCGGTCACAGCCCCCGCGGCCCGGTCACACCCCCGCGGCCCGGTCACGGCCCCGCGGCCCGGTCACAGCCCCGCGGCCCGGTCACGGCCCCGCGGCCCGGTCCCGCCCCGCGGCCCGGTCACACCCCCGCGGCCCGGTCACAGCCCCGCAGCCCGGTCACGGCCCCCACGGTCCGGTCACGGCCCCCGCGGCCCGTTCACAGCCCCCACGGTCCGGTCACGGCCCCCGCGGCCCGGTCACAGCCCCGCGGTCCGGTCACAGCCCCGCGGTCCGGTCACACCCCCGCGGCCCGGTCACAGCCCCGCGGCCTGGTCACAGCCCCCGTGCCGGTCCCGCCCCGCGGTCCGGTCACACCCCCGCGGCCCGGTCACAGCCCCGCGGCCCGGTCTCGCCCCGCGGCCCGGTCACAGCCCCGCGGCCCGGTCACAGCCCCCGCGGTCCGCTCACAGCCCCCGCGGCCCGGTCACAGCCCCCGCGGTCCGGTCCCGCCCCGCAGCCCGGGCACGGTCCCCGCGGCCCGGTCACACCCCCGCAGCCCGGGCACGGTCCCCGCGGCCCGGTCACACCCCCGCGGCCCGGTCACGGCCCCCGCGGCCCGGAGAGGCGGAGGCCTGCGCCAGGAGAGGGGGTTCCAGGTGGGCGTGGATTGGGCCGTGTTAAATAAATGAAACAACCCGAAATAAATAAAGCCCCGCATGAATTGTCTTTCTTCACTCATGCGTACGAAAACTCCACGGACTCCTAGGTGGTAATTCAGCACAAATAAAGCCAATTGCTTAGGGATTGCTTGGAAAGTCAGGTTCTTACTGACTTCAAGGAGTACAGATGAGATGCTTATGATGAGTTACAGAATCATTTAGGTTGGAAATGACTCCTGAGGCCATCGAGTCCAACCTAGGACTGAACACCACCATGTCAACAAGACCACAGCACTGAGTGCCACATCCAGTCATTTCTTGAACATCTTCCAGGGATGTCGACTCCCATCACCTTCCTTGGGCAGTCCACTGCAATGTTTAGAAACCCTTTCCAGGAAGAAATTGCTCGTGACATCCAACCTGAACCTCCCCTGGCACTGCTTGAGGCCATTTTCTCTTATCCTGTGGCTGGTTGCTTGGGAGAAGAGACCACCCCCCACCTGGCTACAGCCTCTTTCAGGCGGCTGTAGAGAGTGATAAGGTCACCCCGAGCCTCCTTTTCTCCCCTCCATCTCCCTCAGCTGCTCCTCATAAGACTTGTACTCCAGACCCTTCACCAGCTCCATTGCCCTTCTCTGGATTTGCTCAAGCACCTCCCTGTCTGTGTGGAAGTGAGGGCCCAGAATGGGACACAGGATTCAGGGTGTGGAATAGGCAGAGCCAAGTACAGAGGGAAAAGTTAGATGTCCAGAATGACATCAGGCAGTATTTTTTGGCAGCTGTCAGCACACTTGATCTATGTCACATTGACAAACAGGAGAGAGACACTCAGTGGTTGGTTTTCTACACATCTGTCCCCGAGGCTGTGCTCTGTTGTACAGTAAATGACCTACTGTATTCAAAATACAGCCTTAAACTGGTGGAAGACAGCACCAGCAGTGTACAACAGTGCTTGCCATATTTGTATATTCAGTATTTCACAGGCCAAAAAAAATTCCAAAATCCACTATTGCAAGGTATTTAGCCAGAGCTCATGTTTTCTTCCAGTATCAGGGTATGAAGCTCACTGATATCAATTAAGGTGCCCTATTACTTAGTTGATTGAAGATGTCATCACCAAGGAGAACTTTGTTTTTCATATGTTCACCTGCTGGAAAATAAGCTTACTCTGCCTTGTGCTCCAAGTGTCTCACTGTCAGCTTGCCAGCTGGACATTGTCAAACACTGGGATTGAAATATTGCAGCCCTCTGAGAAGTGAACCTGACAGGTTCTGAGCTGCTGTCTCAGTGACCATCCTGCTGGCTCACAGGCCAATTCCCAGTCCAGGCATTATCGTAATAAGTGTGAAAGACAGAAGTGGAGAACCTGGGAGATCTACAGGGAGATTTATTCATCTGGATTTCTACCTTGCCTAAAAGATGTCAAGCTAAAGTGAGATGCAGAAGCATTAAGCTGAGTGAAAGTCACTGGCACAGCCTGCGTGAGTTGTGCCCCTTTCACTGAGGTGAACCATAGACAGTGTCCGGGCAGCTGCTCTTGGAGCCGTAGCTCACATCTGGGGAGTCCAGCAGAATAGGGAAATGTCAGATTAATTTGTCTTGATTGGAGATCACACTATTCTAATTAGTAATTCACACCAGTTAAGCCTTTGTAAATAAGATACTTGGCAAAGTGGACTGAGAAGATTTGTTGTCCCCAAGTAGTTACAACCTCAACCTAGAAAACAAGCGGGCAAAAAGAAGGTTAAGAAATTCTTCCTTCATATTAATTTCCGGGTTTTTCATTACTGATTGCATTTCTATATGTAATGGATGATTTTGTGCTCTGGTGTAGTTTATGTTTTTGGTGCTGTTTTGCTCCTTTCTTGGTCTGCTTTTTACATTCTTTTTCGTTTTTAATTTTTCCTCCCTCTTCAGTCCACCTGCTGTATTTGTCCTGCTGTACTCACATAGTTCCTCAAGGACTCCAAAGCAGTCCTTGAGGAACATGTATCCCATTAAATCTACCCATGTGTAACCCCTTCCCTCTGGAGAACTACTTTCTTAAGCTTTCTGCATTACAGCAAGCTGCTACCAGTTTACTTCTTATTTTCTCGGTTCATTTTCTTGCCGCCACTCTCCTTTCAGCACTTGAAACTCTTCTGTGCATAAGCACAGTCCTTGAGGTAGGGTAGCTAATATCCAGCAGAGTTGAGAACATCACAAATGCCAGGCTGGATGGAGCCCTGAGCAACCTGGTCTAGCAGAAGGTGTCCCTCCTCATGGCAGAAGGGCTGGAACTGGGTGACCCTAAGGTCCCTTCCAACCCTGTTCTGTGATTCTGTGATGAAGAGAATGTGAGAGGAAGGAGAGACTCTGTCATTCTTTAATCCTCTGGTCCATGGCAATAGGGTTGGACTGGTACATTTTTGGCACACTTTTCCTGCTGTAACTTCTTTCTGGAAGATAATGACCCCAAGTATTGTTAGTATGTCAAAGGCAATTGAATTATAAATACATATATTAGATTCCAAATCATAGGCAAATTCTTTATGATTGATAAATTCTGGGTTTTATTAAATTCTGCATATCTAATAAAATGCATTAATTAACATGTAAATTAATTTTTTTTCAATTTGGCATCATAAAGCAATTCTCATATCAAGCTATTCCAAATTAGGTCTTTCTGGGTTTAGGAGGACATTTAGATAGATTCTTGTTGATTTTCAAATGTGCTGAGTAACTATTCTGAAATCCAGTTGTATTCCTTTCCAGGAGTATTGAAAATCCTTTTCATTTTAACATGCTTAAATATTAATTAATACTGTAAGTTAAAGCTCCCCCCAAAACCCAATTATGAATCTTTTCTGAACTTCTGAAACAATGTTTTTAATTTAACATCTAAGAAATCAAGGTTTCTTAGGAGCATGGCATCCTTTCATAACTTTAACCTTACATCACTCCTGGAAATAGAAGTTTATTCTGGAAAGGACATAGTACATAATAATCTAAGTCTGTCACCAAATATGAAAATCATTTAAGGTATGTGATTTGCCATTTCTCAATGGGAATATATGTCAAGCGTTATAATAACCTATGCACTGCTGTAAGCACCTCTGACAGATCTGATATGCCAAAGGCAGCTGGTTTTGAAGAAACAGTGGCTGTTTACCAAAGAATGACATTATCCCTGGTCTAAACTTGGGACCTGATAACTTTCGGTAGCACATCAGACAATCCCTGTTCTTTTCTTTGGATTATAAATACAGCATTTCATACCAGAGACTTAGATTAACACACAATAGGAACAACAGAGATGACCTTTTGCATTAATCTTTTGTTGGAATATATTTGTTCAGAGAAATGTATAAAAATAATTATAAAAGTATAAAAACATATGTTGGGGGGGGTCTTCATTTCAGTGTAAAATAAATAACAGCTTAAGAACATTAGGATAAGAAACATTTTTTATTTTTGTAAATGTTTTAATAGAAGACCATAAAAAATTTTTTTTGTTTTGTTTTAGGCTGGAGACACATATTTGTTCTAAAAGTTCAACTCTCCCTGTAAATTACAAACTTGACTTTTGAGCAAGAACCCTTTTTTTTTTCCCTGAGGATGTGGATACACATCAGCACATGGACATGCTGTGTTCACAGATATCAAAAGTAACCTTTAATAATTTTCTGAAAGTGATCAGCCAACTATTACCTGATTAGGCAGTATAGTTTCCTGTGTTTAAAAGTGGTGATATCCGTAACACTGCTTAATTTTTAGCTATTGCATCATACTTCTTGAGAGTCTGAAGAAGTTTTGAGGTCCTCCATGAAAGAGGAAGTGATGGCCAGGCAATAAGCAGAACCACTTTCTCCAGGAAGGGTGAAGGAGTAAGCCCACCTGTTTTTAGTCTATTCAGACTTACTATGTAAGCGTATTACTGATATGCAATGTATAGTTTATAAGAAATAAATAATGTGTTTGTGCTAGGCACCTATTTTTATGAAATTATGTCATGTACATGGTGCCTTTTGTAGTATTATATAGGTCACAAACTCTGGGAGCACAGATAACGTCAGGTGACAAATGTGCAGTGCATAAAAACTTCTCTCCCTGTGCACGAGTCTCTTTGGAAACATTTCTGGCTTTGTACTTGTGGTGCTAAATGGAAGTTTTTTAATTAAGGAAGGTGTCATCATAACACATGCTTCTGCATGGCAAATTTGGATGCTATACATTTCTCAGAGTCTTTGTTAGGGATTTAGAATTCCCTCATTGTTCTTGATAAATGCAACCACTTTGTTTTCTAGTGGCAGCTGTTACTGTTCTTGCGTGTGCTGGGACTGCACGGGGCGATGCTGGCAGGAGGTCGCTCTCATTATTCTCTCCCCTTGGCTGATGGTGAACTGACCTGGCCAGGAGCCAGTGGAACAAACCTTTCTATTCTCAATGCTGAAAGGAAAGAATTAATAGTTTTGGCATGTTCATACAGTCTTTGAATGCTGAGCTCAATTCCATGTATGTTTTTGTTCTGAAGTTTCACTCTATCTGTTGCTTTTTTAAAGGACTAGCATGGTTAGGGATGGTAAAGAACATCATTGCTGCTGCTAGGGTTTCTTTTGCTGTGAACACTGTTTTAAGATTTAAATCTCTTGAACATTTAATTCTCAGTTCAAAAATCAGATACCCTCTGCAGTTGTGTCATCAATCATTCAAGTAAGTTACTTATCTGGAGTTATTGATATTTATAATTACAAACATCATGCTACAGCCCCTAAATGTGGGCACTGTGTACATTTTGCATCTTGCTGCAAGATCTTAGGCCATTTTCACTTCTGTTAATATGATTATTATGAGCTGCAGGAAGTGACATTGCACTTCTCTTTGCCTTTAATTCCCACATAGGCTGACAGAAAATTAAGCCCTTTGTTTATCCAGAAGTTGTCAGAATGAGTAACTGCAGTCTCTGCAGATATGTGTTTTATCTTCTTCAATTTTCATTCCTCCAGGTCATTTCTTTCATTTAAGCAGACAGAATTACAGAACCACAGAATCATTTAGACTGGAAATGATCTCTGAGACCACCGAGTCCAACCTTTGGCTGAACACCATCATGTCAACTAGACCATGGCACTGAATGCTGCATTCACTTGAAGAATTTCAGGGATGATGAACTCCACCACCTACCTGAGCAGCTCATTCCAATGTTTAGCCACCCTTCTAGTGAAGAATTCTTCCACATGTCTAGTCTGAGCCTTCCCTGATTCAGCTTGAGGCTGTGTCCTCTCAACCTGTCACTGGTTGCCAACCAACCCCCATTTGGCTACAGCCGCCTGTCATGTGGCTGTAGAGAGCAAGAAGGGCTCCTCCAAGCCTCCTTCTCTCCAGGCTAAACAACACCAACTCCCTCAGATGCTCCTCATAAGACTAACTTATGATGTTTCTAACTCTCTTTTCCAAAGCATTCCTGAAATTCCTTTTAGTCTCACATTACCTGTATAATTAAGAAGTACCTTATCTACTCTGGAGTCCAAGATATTTCTAAACATAGGGAGTTCAAGAAAAGAGTGCAAGGAACTCTTTCTGATTTATTCTTCTGTTCCATCAGAATATCAGTCTCAGTTGCATTACTCAGAAATGTTTTCTGGTTTTGCATGTGTGCTGTTGAAAGTTGATTTATGCTATGACTCTCTAGTCTGATAGAAAGAAGCAGTGGAAAAGTGTAATAAAGTCAACATCTATTGCTGTTCACAAAATCTATTACTCTGGAGTAGGTGGAGAAATGATTTGGTTTCACACAGTTTATCAAATCCATTCTGGATATTGTTCAGTTGTTAGTCGATTTCAGTGTACACAGAGAGTGTATTTGCTTAGTGCATAGAACTGAAGTCAAACTGAAAGGTCTAATTATTACCTTCTTATTTTCCCCTTTTATCTTGCACATTGTCCTGTTACATGTGTAACAGGATCCAGTTTGCTACCAGCTATATACTTTTGAATGTAAACATTCATACTCATATACATGCACACTAGAAGTGCTAGCATGCGAGGAAATGAGCCTGAAGACTGACACATGTGGCTGTGGGTGGCCCCAGGCAGAATTTTTAAAGAACTGTTACTTCTCAGAGTAGTCTTCTAGCTCATTGTGTGTTCATAGGACAGTTCCATACATCCACTAACTGTGCTCAGGGAGTCTTAGGTGGACTAATGCTTGCAAGGCTGTTGCCATCTATTTTAAATCCTCCTGGTGTCATGCAAAGCTGCACTCAGTGCTCAACCAACTAGTGAATTCATCTCAGTTCCTGTGCTCCATGCATCAGTGCTTGAGTTGTTAGCATCTTGATGCACTTGGTAATCACAGAATCACAGAATGGCTTGGGTTGGAAGGGACCTTAAAGATCATCCAGTTCCAGCCCCCTCGCCAAGGGCAGGGACACTTTCCACTAGACCAGGTTGTTCAGAGCCCCATCCAATCTGGCCTTCAACACTTCTAGTGATGGAACATCCACAACTTCTCTGGGCAACCTGTCCCAGTGCCTCACTACCCTCACAGTGAAGAATTTTTTCCTAATAGTCAATCTAAACCTAGTCTCTTTCAGCTCAAAGCTACTGCCCTTTGTCCTATCACTACATGCCTTTGCAAATCCAGGTAAATGGGCATTCTTAAGTCTTGCATGTTGTGCCATATCTAAAACCAGTTTGAGCATATCTGGAGAGATGATATTTGACCACCCTTCTTTCTTATTTACAATCTCCCTCCCAAGAAAAGAGCAGCCAGAAATATTTTTCAGGACCTTTCAGTCCTGATCAAGTGTATTCTCACCTCAGTTCTCAAAATGTAAGAATTTCTTCACATCTTCTGCAGCTTCCTGAAAAGCAGTAATTAACTATTGTTGCCCTGATTTCTCAGGATTTTCTAAAGCCTTCTGAGTTTACATTCTTGTAGAGAACTTTCTCATGCAACTTTCTGTAAACAACCTATTGTTTTGCATTCTTTCATAGAGGCGGAGAAATTTGATGCACTGGTAGTTTGTCCAGTGTCGTTGGAGAGGTGGCACGTTCACCCTCCAATCCACTGGCACCTTTTGAGAGCTATAAATGATTGGAGTCAGAAGAAATAAATTAGTCTCTTCATCGTGACCAGAGCTGTGGTGCGTCATTTTTCCTTGTGTCCTCTAGTGACAAATTATGGCCTGAGTGATCTCTCCCCTGCCTCTTCATGCTCTGCAGTTTTGCTTGTAAAATTTTCAACAGAGATGCATAGAAACTGTAGAATTAAATGGTGACAAAATTAAGAATGCTCTTTGCTCTGACTAAACTGGGTTTTTTGTGCCCTGCAGTTACTCAGCTGTAACTCAGAGCTGTTATAAAACTGTATAGGTATGGCTCTTGCAGACACTGCAAACACTTTGATAGGCTGGAAAGAAGACTCAGGAATGGTGCAGGTAGTAACACACATGTTGTACCTGGACTCATTTAAAATCCATAATTTAAACACAGCTGAGCCTCATAAGTACTTCCCTGATATACCATTGAGAGTGTCCTGACCTATTTCTCCTCTGAGAATTTCTTGCTGGGTGAAGTTAACCATGTCAGGTATCTGACCTCCACTTGAAGTTGTGTTGCACACAAAGTGTGCATTTCTTTTACATGGGCACTTTGCCAAGTGGAAGATTATTCACGAGATGCTGCAAGGGCAACAGATTGCTGAAGTCCATGCGACAGCTTTCAGCCCCAGACATGTTTGGCTCTTCTTCTCCTCAGCTCTTATAAAGCAGTAGATTATATGACATGAATAAGTTCAAGAAGATGACAAGAAGAAAGATGAAGCACAGGATTTCATCCACTGTGAGTACTCCTAAGACCCTGGAGCATTACAAGACTTTTATTTATGTGGGATTGGTCATCCCAGGGTTAACCTTTGAACTTCTGGACATGCAGCCTTGACTTGATCACCTGAATACTTCAGCAAGCAAAGCCTTTTGGAGGTTGGATCTAAAAACACAGATCTCTCAAATGTCTGTTCCACAATTAATCTCATTAACTGAAAAACAGACACTAAAAAAGAAGATCATTACACTGCAGCATTCTGGGAAGACACTAAGGATAGTAACATTACACTCACAAGTTGGAGGACTTGTTTTCATGGGGAATTCGTAGGTCTTTGCCAATTGCAGCAAATCACACAGAGGATATCTGAGCAATGACATCAGGCACACTGTGGAGTTAAGAGGCAAGTTGGTGATAGAGTCAGAAGGAGGCAGACTTGGCAAACTGCATCATGCTCATGCCAGCTTGTGCCAGGGCACACAGCAAGGTTTTGGACATGTGCTTGATAGCACGATGGACAGGTACAGAGCTAATGAAAGGGGTGGTGAAAAGATGACCCAGGGAAAGGTCATGTGCAGGGTGGAATTTATGGTGCTATTTATTTTGTGGTTTAATTGCTGCTTTCAGTCCTTCCAATTTTATATGCTCCCTGCAGGTTGTACTTTGATCTTGGGGTTGTGGGTTGCTGTTTGATTTTAGTGGGTTTTGTTTTGTTTTGTTTTGGGTTTTGTTTATTTGTTGGTGGTTGTTGTTGTTGTTTTTTTTCCTCAAAGAAAATAACTGCAGATTCTGGTTTCCGGCTAGTGAGTTTAGAATATTGACCCTTAAGAAAATGAGCCATTTCCAGGTTAAGGGAGATTTCTAAGCCCTCAGTTTGGATCAAGATCAGATTTAGCCCAGAGAAGAACTGTATCCAAATCAGGCTTAAGACCCAATGGTGGCAAACTATGTTTATGAACTTGTCATTCTCTTAAATGCTCTGTTCACTTTGAGCCCTTGGTCTTGTTTAAATGCTGAGCTGAGGTTATAGGCCCTCATGTGGTCAGGAATTAATTTGTATCTGCAAAAAAGGAGTTGGCTCAATTAATCAGTGAGGTAGGTCAGTTGATTTGTCAAAGAAGAGTTGGAAGAAAGTAATGGTTTTGCATTGATTTTACATCAATCTGTTAGAATTCTTAAAATGTCCCTTTCAATATTTACTAGTGGAAATGAAATGCAGCAGAAACATATCTCAGTAGATGCTTTGACATTACTGCAGTTAAATATTTTTAAGTGACAAGGCATTTTCCTCGGACTGCAGAAATGAGAGAATCCAGCTATGTCATCTACCCCTATCCCTGCCCGTGCAACATTATATGACATTTGCTGTGGTGACTGTCAGGAACTTTTAAGACCACGTTATGGCAGCAGCCCTTGTGTTTGCAGTGACCCAGCCCACAGAGGGGATGGAAGAGGCTGTGCCAGTACAAGCACAGTAGATAATTCTCTTTGGTCCCTGCAGCTCTCTCACTTCTGTAAGTTTATGCCTATATCAGAGTATCATTAACATCAGGTCTTTGTCCTCTCCCTCTCTGCCTAGAGGATGTGTGCAACCAACCAAATGCTGTCTTTTGAAATGGATTGCTCGTTTTCTCTTTGCACAATCAGGCTAGTGCATGCTTAATGTTCAAAGTGACAAAGTGTTTATGTGCAAAGTCCTAGTCCCAGATCTCACCTACACAGCAATGAATGCTGGCTCACAAGGTTTAATACAGACCTGTGCTTAGAGTTTCACAGTGGTTTTTTTTCAGCTCTCAAGAGCATTCCTCCTTTTGTTTGGCAGGGCAGGCAAGTTTTCTGCAGACTGGCACACACAGTGGGCTCAGGTCAAATGGCCTGACCTGAACAGGGTGTGCTGAATTTTGACCAGGCAGGGCCCTCAGGTAATTCCAGCCAAGTCAATCAAGGAGAAGCTGGAAGATGCAGGATGCCATTTTGGGTTCTTTCATGTCTTTTATAGACTGATCTCTCTCTGTCCTCTTTCTGATTTGTTTCAGTGGAGCACTGTAGAGAGGAGTTTGATTTCTGCCACTCTACCATTCCTTGACACTTGCAAACCCATCTCCATATTTTGGAGTAGCAGAGCAGTTGGAAATGTCACATTGTCATCTCTTAAATATGTCCCAGCATTGTTTGGTACCAAAGAAGTGAAACTGGATAGTTGGAAAGCAAATGATTAGCAGCAAAGTGTCTCTTCTGCCAGTCCACTCTACTGGATGTGCTCTGTGTGAGACCAAGGGGTTTCACCTGCAGACCTTGCCAAGAGCCTCAGATTCTGGGCAATCTGAAGGCAGAGAATTCATAATTTCATGAAGATCTAACCTTTAAGCTCCTGTGCCTATGGATTTTGTTCTGACCTCCTTTCACAAGTTTTCAAGTTTTTTGTTTGAAGCTGGTAAGACGTCAAATATGTCGTGTTGCTTTGCCTCTTCCAGTTGTAACATCCTTTTCTTTAGCTTTCCAAGGACACTCACTTCAACTATCTTTATTTCTTTCTTTTTTCTTTTTAAGGAGCCTTGAATTCTCCAGTGCCAGTAGCTTTCTTTTCATCACCTTGAAGAAGGTTTAGTCATGTGCTACTTGTGCTGACAGTTTCCCATGCTAAGTGCAGGCAATTTAGACTGCACTATTCCTGCTCATTCCGTGGGTGATTGGTTCAGCAGAAGCACCGAAGCAACCCCAGTGGTAGCTGTATCGGTAAAGCTAACACATGCTGAAGTCAGGTGTTCATCTGCATGGATGGCCTATTGCTGGCTCTACATCCTGAAGTGCATGGTGTTCCCAGTTTCTCTCTTAGCCAGAACAGCAGGAGTGTAATAAGTGTAGGATTCCTTCTTCTGCATCTTACAGATGTTGAAAAACTGCTGAGAAAAATCAAGGGAAGAAAATGACTGAAATATTAATCAAGAAGGTTTTCTATTTCCTGGTTTACTCTTTCCAGTCCCTAACCAGCTGTGAAAATAAGACTGCATCTGTGGCGGACATATGCATATTCACTACACCATGTATATGACACTAGGTCTTTTAATGAATCTTCAGGCAATTGATTAAAGGATTTTCCATGCCACAAGGACTGATTAGAGCATCTTGAGCCTCAGGGGACCACAGGGATCATCCTTAATGTGTTCTGTTCTGTGCAGAGGAGGCAAAAATGGACACTTGCAATACGTACACATTGGTGAGATATGTTCACAGTCTTGGAACTTCCCATTCTTCATTTGCAGTATTAATGTTGTGCAACCAATAAAATACAGTAGGAAGAAACCCAAAACCAAACATCCCTTCTCATGTTTATACTAGTTAATCTTTGGTCAAAAACTTAATGGGGTGCTTTTTAAAATACTAGCACATGGGAATACCCACAAAAATGTGCAGGTATGCTGATGTATATGCAAAACAGAATTTTTTTTTTTTGAGCTTATACCAGAATTTTTACAAGTCCATGGCCTACAGGGTGAAGCAAACTTTCCTCTGGACAGTCTAGCACAAACTCAGCATTTAGGTCTCATTAAAGCCCGAGTCTGAGAGGTTAAATAGCATTAAGTGTTGCAGGAGCCTCATGCCACATCTCTGCAAGGGGAGTGGGTAGAGTTCATTCACTGTGAAGTAATGCTTGTGTTAATAGTTAGAGGTAGGATGACCGGGAATCCATGCCTGGAAAACCTGTGATCTTGATGATTTCAGTGCCCTCTCTGGCATCCTGTGAAAAATCTCACATGACAGCTTTGAAGGTGCCTGGATCCCTTGCCAGTCAGCTGCTCCCTTCAGAAAATTCCTCACCAGATATTCTCTGGATGGTAGAAATCCCCATCAAAACACTCATCAGAAGGGAAAGAGAAGCAGCACTGTGTAAAAAGCCTGAGGAGGGCCCTCATTTCAGATGAGCCTGTGAAAAACACTGCTAGGTCAATAACATCAACCCATTAAAATGTTGCAGCGCTGGAGCTCAGCTTGAGCGGCTCAGTTCATTTCTGAGGTAGGGTTTGAAGCCTAGGTTACACCCCAGGCTCCTGGGGGAAGCTTGCCCCGGTGCTTAGGGGAATGAGCTGGAAGGTACATCCATGGGGCAGAAACACCTACAGAGTGACATCCTTTGGGATCAATCAGTCAGGAATATATAAATAATTATTTGTACACGGCACACTACCTTTATGAAAGGCATCTGGTCTGCAGCTTAGGCAAAAGTGCTGTGGAGGTGAGGACAGCACCTCTCCATGTGCCCCACAGGGCTTAGGGATAACTCTGGAAAATGCTGCACCTGGGCAAGGCCAAGCCCACCAGCAGCAGTGCCCTCCTTGCTTTAAGCATACAGATGCTGCAAGATCAATGTGCCCAGGGAATGGGAATTTTCAGAGATGTTTCTGAGACCACGCTTGAAATATGTTGTGTTGGTAAGCAGCTCATGACACAGCTCTGTGAGCAAGAGGTCAGCAAGTGAGGGAGTTCTCTCTGCTGATACGAGACTGTGTCTGTGGACAAATTTGCGATAGAAGTGGCCTGAGTGTAGCACAAAGCCCTTCTCAGTATCCTCTTCCCTAAGGCTTGCAATGTGTAGCTCTGGGGGAGCCTCCCACCTGACTGCCACCATGTTCCAAACAGTAATTTCAGGCTGCCTGGCCTAGCAGGATTTGAAATGATGCCAGGATATGATTAACAAATTTCCATGTGCTTGCAAGGAAGGGCAAGGAGAGCAATGCTGGGAACAGCTGTGGGAGGTTGCCAAAACATGAGGTGACCTCCATCATGGCTATGGTTGAGTAGGAATGTCTCCAGGCAGCAGAGTGGCACCTGAAAATCTCTGACTGGATCTGACCCCACAGTTCCCACTCCCTGGCTGAACTCTGCTTTTCTGGGCAGGTGGGTACTGCCACCTTGTCCCCATCAGCCTGAGTACCATTTCAGGTCAGTCAGGAGAGGTGGCAAATCTCTTGGTGGCAGGAGGCAGACCCAGAGTGCTGCGGCCTCTGTGATGGCTGGGAAGGAAGAGATGATGGCTGGTTTCACCTCTGTTTCGGTTGCTGGAGAAGAAGGACATTCTGCCTCCACTCTGCTGGGGTCCGGCCGTTCCTCCTGGGTGAGCGAAAACCCCCCAGCTCGCTGAGACAGTGGCACCCCAAACCTGCGTGAGGGAGTGAAGAGAAAGGCACTGTCCACAGGTGCACAGGGCAGATTTTATTTGGTTGCTGTTTATTATGGGAAGTCAGGAAGTGGACTGTTCTCAGGGTATTTTTGACCATGCAGGCCTTCTCACTCAGCAGTAATCTAATCCCCACAGAGGCAGGGGGATCCCATATACTGAGGTGCAGAGGGTAATTCTGCTGCCATTCTTCGTGTCAGCCTTTTTAACTCACTCAGCAGCTTGCCAAAGACTGAAAAAACAAGCATTAAAAACCCATGACAACGGATGTGTAAAGTGGAATAAAAATGGAGAAAGGTAAATTGTGTTTCTGAAATCTAGTGAGGTGTCAGATATTGATCAAGATAACTTTAGTCTTTGACAGTGCTAGGCAATTTAATTTCCCCACTCATATATTAGCAAAATCTTTCTGTGTATAATGTCTCTTTTACTTTGGAAGAATAGCAATGGATTAAAAAAAGCCTTCATTCTCAATTTAATGAAAACACATCTTACAGTGATTTTATATATTTCACAGTTGATTAAAAAGAACGCTCTCTCCCAGGAACAAAGATTTCCCAGCTTGCGAAAAGGCAACATCAGTTTTTCCTTGGTTGCAAAGCTCATTTTTTTTTGCTATAATTGGATATTAACACCTCTGACACTGACTGATATCAAAGGCAATGCTCTGGCACTGAACCGCCAGGTTGGTAGTTAAGCTCATGACAGGGCTGCAAAGTGCTTCTGACTTCAGGTTTCAGTTTCCCAGGCGAGGCCCATGCCAGGGTATTCCCTCTTTCCTCAGAGGTGTGGGGAGCAGCATCAGGAGTGTGCCTGGCTGTGTCAGGTGTCCAGCTTCAGAGTATTTCCTGGTACCACAGGGATGCAGCGTCACAGTTTAAAGATACAGCTATCTGGGAGTGCTTGTAGTGAGATATCGTAAAATATCCTGATCTGCAAGGGACCCACAAGGATCACTGAATTCCTACTGCTGGCCCGGCACAGGACAGCCCCAGGAGTCGCACTATGTGCCTGAGTGCATTGTCCAAACACTTCTTGAAATATTGGCAGGCTTGGTGCCATGAAAAATCCATTTTTAATGTTCAACACAAAATCCATATCTAATTTTCAACCTAAACCTCTCCTGACACAGCTTCATGGTGTTCCTTGACTTTGTGAAGCCCTTTTTGAAAGAAGTGTATGTGTGTGTGTGTGTGGAGTCCATGTACACCCATATGGATATACGTATTTCAGCCTAAGCTTGGTTTCTGTTAGGTGTATGAACAGTCACTGAATGGGACAGTGGGGCTATTCCATGTGGGTTATGCATGTAAAGCACACTGAGATAAGGAAACACAGTATTCCAAACACTTTCAGGATCCTTCTGTACAGTAAAGTCAAAAGATTTTAGGAGAAGTTCCTGAGGAAGGCTGGGAAGCCCCAAGATTCAAGAATATTTACATGGGAAGAGTTGTACCCTGTGGTAGAAATAAACACTTACAGGCTCTTTTAAAATAAGAAATAACCTTAAATGTGAAGACTCATAAATGCATCTGCAGTTTACTGAACAGCTGCTTTCCAGGCCATATTTAACTTGAAGAAGAAACTGCTTACATCACATCGACATCAGATCCAAAGTAGTTCACATCTAGGGGCCAAGATCAAACATAAGCTCGTAGGCACATTCATAACCTGAACATGCCGGGCATTACTTAATGGTTATGGCTACCCGTGCTTGAGTCACGGCCTACATGTGTACCACTGTGACCTTTGTCGAATCAGAACTTGGGGTGCTGGCTTAATAAAATAAATAATAGTGAAATGAAATAATGGCATTAGGTGGCTTTGTTGGTATCATGAGCTTTATTCTATCAGGACTGTGTTTCCATTCCAGCACAGACGTGTCCTGCTGCCCAGGAGGCTTTAATCAGAGGTGTTCCACCACATGTATATTAAAGTCTGTAATTGAAAGGATTCATTGCTTCCCTCCTTGCCCATATCTGAAGGAGGAAATCCTTGTCCAGGTGTGACAGCTGCATGGGATGAAAGGACACTTAGCCGTGGCAAGTTCAGTTTGTTGAGTGCTTTACAGGCAAACAGACATGGTCACTACTGAGGAAAACTAAACACTATATGATCCAATAAGGAGTCGTTGGCAGTAGAAAGTGAAAATGAATATGCAGTTGCTGAAGTACTAATTCAGCAGGCTTGGGAGGGCTAGGGTCTCTGGTCTGCTAAGGCCAGATTGCATTGTAGATAAAATAAGTAGTGCCCTTTCAGGTTTATTTTAAATTACATTTTGACAAATTTTAGTCATGGCTTCCTATCAGGAAACTACAGATCTCTTTCCATAGAGAACCAGTAATCCTAGTTCCTGGAGTCTCAAGCCACCTGGGTGAGGTGGTATGACTGGTCCAACAGCCCAGCAGAAAAGGCAGCCTGGCTTAGTCACTGTCCTCTTGCACTAGAAATGCCATAATAGACATGGCAAATGATTAGGCACCTGGTCAGAGTTCAAAATGCAGGCATTTTAAGCAGGGAGAGAGTAAGATTAGAAAAGTTGTTGTTCCTGTGAAAGGAGTCTTGGCTCATGTAAAACTGCCAGTGAACTTTTCTAGCCAAGAAATGAAAAGTGTTCTGGGAACACAGCAGAGTAAGAGGGAGAATGGGGAAGAAATGGACAAGTGAGGTGACTTCTCAACATCTCTATTGCTGTCAATGTACATTGCAATTGTGCTGTATCTGTGTACCGAATCTGGCTGGCAAAGGGCATCACTCCTGCACTGGGCAAGCCCTCAAACCACAGGCTTCATTCCTGGTGTACGAATACCCCATTGATTGATTTAAATGAAGCAGCTGCAGGACTCTTGGTAGGGTGGGAGCCTCTGTGCCAGCACAGAATGGTGAATGGAAATGAGAATGTGGCACGTCTTCCTTCTTCACTTCTGTTCCTCTTCCCACTGCTTCCCACCACACAGTGCAACTATTTCCTTGCTTGTCGACCACTGTGGCACACACAAACACTCTCCAGGAGAAGACTCCTCTCCTGCAGGGAGAGGCTTACCAAGCTCAGTGATGTCACAGCCAATGAGTGCCAGAGCCACCTAAAGGCTGGGAGGTGGCTGGGAAGGCAGGCACAGCCATGGGGAGCAAAGCTTTCTGCTTGCAGTGCTGGGAGAACCAAGGGCATCCACTTTTTGATGTGGAGTTGGGTGAATAGATGGGTGCTACTTTGCCAAGCTCCCCAAGACCTGATTTCTAATGGCTCCATGTTGTGGAAGAATCCTTGAGCCAGTGGGAACCACCCCAGGTGCCCATGCAGGTTGTCCTCTCCTATCTCACAGAGAGCTGAGTAGGTCAGACCTAGGATCGAGTGATTGGAATTTTGATGCTTGAGTTAAGAGGGTCTCAAGGCTCATTTGAAACTAAGCCTGAGCTAATTAGTCCCTGAAGACAGCAGTTCAGAAATAACCTGTCTGGCTCTGGGTGTCATGGTGGAAAAGGATGAGGAAAGCTCATCTATTCCATTCTGTGCTCTCACATGGCACACATTTTGAGGTGTGTCTTGGCTGGCTCCAGCCCAGCCCTGCCTTGTCTGCCGAGGGGTGAGGGATAAAGGATTTTCTAAATGCTTTTTCCTGAGTTATTCCGGCTCTGCCAAAAGGCCTGCTGTTTTGTGTTCAACTACGGTCGTTGTTCTCCTGGCTTAAAAACCGGAGCAGGTTCTCCCAGCACCTGCTGGCACTGTTTGGGTTAATCCCAGGTACTCAGCCGAACCAGCTCTGGCAGCAAGGGTAGAGCCTGCAGGGCCACCACCTCTTTCTTCCTGTCCCTGGGGGAGACACAAAGTAAGACAGCCCTTGGCCTTTGCTTCACTTCTGTCCCACCTTTCAGCAGTGCTTTAGAGCCCTAAGTATAGGAAAGGGATGTTTCCAGAGGCAGGGAATATCAGGCATTTCAAAGTTTCTGATAAGCTGGTACTCACAATGGAAAAAAATAATACCACATTTGTATCCAGAGATAAGAACAATGGAATGAGTACAGAAGTCTCTTAATAAACAACCCTAAGCCTGATGTTATAATTGGTATTATATATATATAATATAAACCACTATATATATAAAATATACTTATTTCCGTCTTATATTTAACAGCTATGTTCTGATTTTTCCTCCTCTGGATGAGGCAGATTGTTGTTCTCTTGCTGTCTTTATGATTTTTAACTTGGCTTCTGCAATGAAATAAAAAACCAGACCTCACTTCAAAAATATGTGGTCATGTTTCTTAAATGAAACAGTGTGCTGCTGAGAGTACCAAGACTGTAACTCAAGTTGCTGATCACAAACTGCCAAAGTGATTTTTCTTTCAGGATATTGCCTTTCACTGAACCTGAAGATTGACTTACAATTTGTTGGACCATACATATCTGTTGGACCATGGATATCTGTTACATTTAGGAAGAGTGATTAGCAAACACTGGCAAGGCATTCTCCTAAGTAATATGGCACTATTATTCACTGCTGAATTTAAATGAAAAGATAAATGTTACATGCCACAAGCCTAGCTCTATGCAGGTTTTGCTTCTGTTGTTTTTTACATATTTCTAAAGTAGCAGATAAGAATTCTGGTGGTTTTGAAGCTGTACTTAAGAACTAACAAATCAAAGATCCTTATTAAAGGAGTTTCTTCTATTCAGAGCAGCATAGCCAGACCTTAAGCTAGAAGTGCAGGAGAAAACCTTTAAAATATTGCAAGATAAGAAGTGCTTTTGTAGAAATTGTCCCTTTCAACTGACAACAGAGGCTATATTTATTTTGTCATAAAAAATAATAATTTGAAAAATTGAAAGTGCTATTCTTTCAAAGGGATTTTATACTGCTTTGGCTATTGCTGTCCTGGTTCTAGGAAGCAGCTGACTTTAAGGAGCTGTGCTGCAAGGCTCAAGATAGTCATGCCAGCAGCACTGCTCTTAGGAAGATGTGTTTTGCCACTGAGAACTAAGGCAATGACTATCTGGTCCTGAATTCTCCCATCAGTCAAGCAGCTGAGAAATGTTTTTCTAGTCAGACCACACACAAACCAGGGACATGGCTTTCTGCAGAAGAGTGGCCACTCTAAGAGGATGCTCTTAGACAAGTCTTGCTTATACAGGCGTATCAGAGCTCATGAGACCCATTGGGTGGGCCTTTAGAAGAGAGCCCATAGCAGTTTGGTGTTCAAAAGAAGGGCTTAAAATTATGGAATAGCTTGAATGTGCATGGGGAAGCTGGAAAGAGTTGGTAGAGGCAACCTTATCCTCATTAGCAACATCTTAAATCACTGCATGAATGTCCTTTCTCATGTTTCCAGCACAGATGCTGGAGATAATTCTGAGTCTATAAAACTTTGCTGGATATAGCTCTGTTTGCAGGCTCTCATTCCAGTTTTGAGGAGTAAGTACATTCTTGTCCGGTCTTCATAGTGATATAGTTTGGAAAAAAAAACATGCCAAAGCAGTTCTCTTCCATGTGGTCCTCCTTCAGCACAGATGGCTACAAGTTCTGTGCCCGCCAAGTGAGTCACACACTCACACCTTTCAGTTTACAAACATTTTGAAATATCGTGGGGATGGGAGTAGGTTGTTTGCCTACCTATGCTATTTCTTCTCTTTAAATGAGCATTTGCCCTTTAATCTTGCTAAGAAGCACAGTTTAACTCAGAGGGCACTCAACTGTGGAACTTGTTGGCTCATAAGGGGTTGGAGCAACTTCTTGCCATGTAAGTCTCAGTCTAGTGAGGTACCAAGAATATGGAAAGGTGTCACGTAATGCCACCTCATGCTCAAACACAGTTGTGGTTGTCATTCAGCAATGAGCTTGCATATATTTTTCAATTTAATCTTATTGGGTTTAATGGGATTTGGAGTGTTGCCAGTGTTTGTGCTACAGCTGTGCAATCATCTGACTTGGAGCTTCAACCAGAGGCTGCACAAAAGCAAACTGTGCAAACCTGCTTTCACCCTTGCACCCAGCACCTGTGACATTCTATTCTTCACAGTCGTCACTAAAATGAAGACTGCACCTCTTGGCTGGTCTTGAAAAGCAGGTTAGTCAAATGTCTGCTAGGAATGGCTCAGGTGCACTTTCTCCTGCCTTGGACTGGAAGAATGGCCTTTCATGAGCAACTGCAACCCACTTTTCTGAAATTTCTAGGAAATTATACCACCTGATGGTTAGAGTATTAGATGGATGACAACTACAGCTACTAGCTAGTAGCCAAAATTAAACCAAATCTTAATGATTCAGATTTTTCTGTAGCTGTTAAACCTTTCTATCTTTACTTAGTCATCGCTTCCAAGAGGAGGAGACTGGGGGAAAGAGAATGTTCCTGTTGGAAAGAGAATGCTTTTCACCTTACAGATTAGAGGAAATACTTTCCATCCCATTTTACCTGTCACTCCTCTCAAGTGTTGACACAGACAGAAAAAAAGTCTAGATCATAAAAGGCAGTCGTAAGCCTCTTGGGCAGCCAAGTTCAATGTCAATCTTGTGAACTCCCACCCTAAGCTGTTTGTCTCTGGCTAAATCTGCCCTGTAGCTCTGTTTCTGTGGTAAAATTTCCATCTCATCAGATGCTGGCCATAGATGCAATTAGTCAAATCCAAATGTTTTTGTCTGAGCACAAAAAAAAATCTTTGGTGAATTTCCCAGAGACACTTTTCCACTTTTTTCACCTTGCAAAGGAAAGACTTAATTTTAAGTCTACTTGATTTCTGTCATACTTTGCTTCTGAATCCCTACTTGGTATCCTTGTCTAGGTGACAGGGATTCTCAAGCCAGTTTCACATTGGGGTGCAGTTACAACAAGAGGGACTGTGAAAAACTGACTAAAAAATAATCATTACCCTGTAAACTTGATTGCCATTTGGGTGGTAGGAGAAGGATGGAATAGAGACAGTTGCACCCATAAATCATCTAGTTATCACTTTCAGTTCCCAAATCTTGTTATTTTTCCAGTAAGATAGCTTTATTTTGGGGAGTCGGGCTTATATCTTATCTCAAAATTTAGTATTTTGGATCTTTCTTTAATCAGCAGAGATCAGTTGGATGCAGTCAAGGGAGCCTGGAGGAAGAATCAGATACCCTACGAGAACAGATGGGCTTCAGCTCTTTAATGTTGGCTCCTCCGGCCATTTGATACTCCAGGGCAGATGAGACATCTGCACAAGGCTGGTAGACGTGATGTAAGATGGAGAAAGCCCACATTCTTTTTGATGAAGCAACTGGATGCCAACCGGGATACTTCACAACACCTAAAATAGCATTAGACACTTGCTTTTAGGCTACTGAATCCTGGGTTTAGAGAGTTTAATTATTTATAGATTCATCAGTTATACAGAATAGAATACAGGTATTGAATCCCTTCTCCCAGCAGGATTAAGTGGCCTAAATATGGGTGTCTAGAACAAGTTAGTCTTTCACTAGTAAATTTGCAGATGACACTAAGCTGGGAGCATGTGTCAATATGTTGGAAGGTAGGAGGGCTCTGCAGAGAGACCTGGATCAGTTGGATGGATGGGCAGAGTCCAGTGGGATGAAGTTTAATAAGTCCAAGTGCCGGGTACTGCATTTTGGCCACAATAACCCCCTGCAACATTATAGGCTGGGGATGGTGTGGCTGGACAGTGGGAAAAGGACCTGGGGGTACTGGTTGACAGCTGGCTGAACATGAGCCAGCAGTGTGCCCTGGTGGCCAAGAAGGCCAACGGCATCCTGGCATGTATCAGGAATAGTGTGGCCAGCAGGAGCAGGGAGGTCATTCTTCCGCTGTACTCTGCGCTGGTGAGGCCGCACCTTGAGTGCTGTGTCCAGTTCTGGGCCCCTCAGTTTAAGAAGGACATTGAGGTGCTTGAGCACGTTCAGAGGAGGGCAAGGAGGCTGATGAAGGGCTTGGAACACAAGCCCTATGAGGAACGACTGAGGGAGCTGGGGTTGTTTAGCCTGGAGAAAAGGAGACTCAGAGGTGATCTTATCGCTCTCTACAACTTCCTGAAAAGTGGTTGTAGTCAGTTGTAGTCTTTCTCCAGGCAGCAACTGACAGGATGAGAGGACACAGGCTTAAGCTGCATCAGAGGAGGTAGAGGTTGGATATTAGGAAAAAGGTTTTTATGGAAAGAGTGATAAAGTACTGGAATAGTCTGCCTGGGGAGGTGGTAGAGTCACCATCCCTGGATGTGTTCAAAAAAAGATTGGATGTAGCACTCAGTGCCATGGTTTAGTTAGAGGTGTTAGGGCATGGGCTGGACTTGATGATCTTGAAGGTCACTTCCAACCTTGTGATTCTGTGAAATGAAACCTCTCTGACAAGGGTATGAAAGGTTTCCATTGTCAGTTTGACACAACCACATGAGTGATACAGGAGAGCAAAGATGACACCCAAATTTAAAAAGTTTGGGCAAACTTGTTATTTGAGAGCACATTTCTGTGCTCCAGTGCCTGTGTGACATTGCAGAATCAGTGAGGACTGAAAAACCCCATCACAGGTGCCTATGCAATAGATACCTCTGCAAGTGCACGGCAGGAGGAGCAAAAGCTGGGAGAGGGCAGTGGGCAGGCACCCCAGGCTGCTCACTGTCTCCTAAAACACATGCAGGGGGAAGCCACTTAATCAGTGGAGGAGCTTTACTGTTTAGCTTACATGGAACTACCACTAACAATATTCTTTAGAAGAGCAGCATTGCAGAAATGATAATTAAAACCAAAGTAATAGTGTTATTCTTCTAACTGAATTTCATTACTCATGCATGGATAACTACCTAGGAAAGCATTTACTGCATAACATCCAAAATAGCTATTTCCATTTGAAACAGCTGGAGAGAACTCCTTGCAATCTTAGCAGTACATTTCGGTGTTTGACCAGAAATAGAAACAACATAAAAATATCCACACAAAGGCACAGTTGTGAGTAGTAATACGTGAGTAATAATTTCCCCACAGAGTGGCTTCATGTGGAGCAGTGACACCAGAGCAGGTCCCAAACACTCAGACAGGTGTGAGCATCACTCCTTACCACCCAAGGACACAGAAGCAGAAGGCAGAGCACCTGCCAGTGACAGCAACCATGCAGGCGGGAAGGCTGGACCTCTGGGATGAAGGTTTTGACCAATTGGCATGAAAATGGAGGCCTGGAACCATGTCCTGGGAGGGAAGGGGGCCAACAAAGTATTTGTGGGGTCCATCGCTGGTGTGAAATTAATAAAGTAACCCCTCATCTTTTTGGTGGTGCTGGCAGGGAATCATTTTAACTTTGAGGTAATAGCTATCCCAAAATATCTTTTTTGAATAGCGTTACAAAAGCTGCCAGGCAAATCTTTCATAGCTTTAAGTATTACTGGTACTTGCTAGATAACGTAATTCTGCTTTTACTGGGCTATTCCTAACATACTACCGGCAAGCTGCATGACTGCAGAAGCAGGGGCACAACAAAAGGTTTGCCAAGGCTGATTTCCTCCCTGGCACTGAGTTCCTGGGCCTTCTGGCCTCTCACCTTCACAAAACACACCGATAAAGTAGGTAAAGCTGAGGAAATAAGCTAAGATTCAGCTGTCCCTCTGATAAAATAAAAAAAGGCAAGTCTCTCCCTTCAAACAGTCAGACTTTGATTTATGTCTTTAATTTGTGCTTCTGTGGACTAAAACCAGGAATTAATTTTGATGTCCTAAAGAAATCATTGCCAGCAGTTTCCCCTTTAGTGAGCTAGGAAGGACTTAATGATCACTTCTGACTGAAGACGTTTGTTAACCATCCACATTTCAATCCTTTTAAACTTCTACAGAGCCAAATCAGCATCTTATTCCTACCTATGAGATGGGCAGCACAGCACACCTGCGGAGCAGGTGCACAGCAAGATACAGCAGATAAGGCTACACTGAATCTATAACCCATTTATAGCTCCAGCCAGCAGTTAAAAAGATGTGATGATAAACATTGAGTTCATTTGATTTTTTAAAAAGGAATATTATTAGTTACTCAAGATTAAATTCTGCAATTCTTGCTTGGACAAATCTGCTGAGCTTTCAGATGTGGTACACCACAGCACACAGATGTTGATTAAATCCAAGTGAAATCAGAGGTCTCTCTCGATCCCTTTTGCACCCAAACGAATTCTATACATGGAAAAAAGGAAAGGCAAGAAAAACACTTTTAAAAAAGCATGATACCAAATATACAAGAGCCCTCTTAAAGATAAACTTGAGAAAAAAGATGGCATATATTTTTTGCAGTCCAAGGCAAAAAAGCCCACTGTCTCCAGTGACATAGAAATTTACTTTATGGTAATCATCTGACATTTCCAATATGGTTTCAATAATGTCATCAAGAGTCTGAGGACTAATTCAGGCACAGAGCTACTTTGATTTGCATTAAGTTTTTTGATTTGCACACACAATAGTTAAGGAAACACACTCTGTATTTATATTGTGAATCTGTATATTGAAGCTCATACAAGTCTAGGTTTGTTAAAAATCACAGGGATTAATGGTGGGGTTGGCAGTGCTGGCTTAACAGTTGGAGTCAATCTTAGAGGTCCTTTCCAGCCTTAATGATTCCAGGATCCTAAGTCAATAGAGATTCTTCCATCTATTTTTTTAAATACTTCTAGTATTAGTCTGCAAAGTCTGATTTCTGAATATTTATTCCTGTTACAAAACAAATTGCTTCATTATAATATTTCTTGGGCTACTCATTAGTCATTAATTTGAAATTACTTTAAATACACTTTCACTTTCCTTCTAGAGAAACACCACATTTTTCACAAGTGGAAGAGAAGCAAGGAGTTTCTTCAGTGGGATACCATTAATCAGAACCTGCATTCATGTTATTCAGCCATTTAATTAACCCTCACCTTGACAAAATCCCCATTGGCTTCAGTAGCTTTACCTGAACAAGAACTTGAAGAATTTATTGCTTGGCAAATATTGTTACAACAGGGGATAATTATATATCCCACAAAAAAAAAAAAAAAAAAAAAAAAAAAAAAAAACCAAAAAAAACCCAAAACAACAACAACAACAAAAACCAGAGAAAAACCCAACAAAAGTAAAAATCAAACAGTCCAACAAAACCAAAAAAGTAAGTCAAAGCTTGTAGCCCTGAGAGTGCTCATTCTTGACACAGCCAGCTTCAGTTGGTCCCTCATTTGTGTGTATAGCAACCAGCCCCAAACAGATCGAGTGAGGGCAGCCCCTGCTGTTAAACTTCCAGTTCAGCATATTAAGACCATCACAATCTTAGCTCTATAAAAAGCCACATGGAATTAGTTCAAGATCTTTCCTTGCCATTAGGAAAAAACAGAAGATGGCATTGAGTCCTTCTCCAAACAACTGGCTGAGAAATGGTAGAAGGACCACAGGAGGTAAGACAACGCCCCATGGCAAGGTAGGGGGCTCCTCCGTGAAGAGCTTTCAGAGAGTTCAGATGAAAGTTCAGCTTTAGTGACTTCTCTCTGCAGGGAGCAGCAGCTCTCCAAACAGGTGGGATGAATAAACAGAGAAGAAAGAGGTGGCACCAAAGGGAAAAATCTGTTTAAAACAGAGAAGAACTGAGATTAATGATAAAATTCAAACTAAAACAATAAGACAAACAGCTTCAGATTTTGAAAAATTAACTACAGAAGGCTTGAATATATCCTCAAAATTCATTGCTGAGAGAAGCAGAAGTGTGTGACTTGATAATTAAACAGGAATTAATCAGTGTCAAAAAAAAAAAATCCATGGATGAGTTATATTGCCTCTGGTGTCAAGGTATGAAAATGAGGGCAAAGGATCTGATTTGCCCATGACTTCATGCAGTCAAATGCACTTTCCACATCCAGCAGTGCCAGAGGTTGTGCCTCTCTGTTCCTTCCCTGCCTTTTCTTTGCAGTTCTTGTCTCTAGTCAATCTTTTTGTGCAAGTGCATGGCATGTCATCTAAATGATCTCCATGGCATCTAAAGTGCATGGCAAGTGCATGGCATCTAAATGGTCTTTACCATGAGAGACACTTAGATAAGCTGGGCAAAAAACTTAACAAGGAAATTACTAGTTAAAAAAACCCAAACAACCTGTTAATTCTGGTATTACAGTGTCTGCTTAAATAATACTCCAGGGCTCTTCACTTAAAGAAAAGTGAAGGAAGCTCAGCCCACCAAAAATTTTTGACTCACCTGTCCCCTTGTTTTTCTTGCAAGACAGGAAGACATCTTGGTTCAACAGACAACAAAGATGGACACGGAAGGTACAGAACACACCTACCATCACATGAATGAAACTCTTCAGGTTAATCCAAAGCAGCCTAAATTACAGAGGAAGGTTAGATTATGGAAATAAACACTCAGTTTAGAGTCCCATTCCTCACCATCTTGGCTTTTGTGGTAAGTCCAAGTGATGCAGAACTGGTTTCCCCAACAGCTTTGCTACTGAGCTGCAGTGCTTGCACTGCCAAGGAAGGACAGAGTAGACACTAAATGCACTATACACAGCTGACAGCAGCCAGGAGCTGGTGACAAGGTGGGCGCAGTCTGGTGTCCCTTTTCTCAGCATAAATCTTGGGAGTATTTCTTCACTCCTTCATGCTCCTGAACATAAAGATCCCTTACATGTCAGCACAATTTCAAATTATTACTTAGAAGCTCAAAATGGCTTGGATTGGAAGGGACACAAAAATATCTAGTTCCAACCCTGCTGCCATGGGCAGGGATGCCTTTCACTAGATCACATTGCTCAGAGCCCCATCCAGCCTGGCCTCGAGCACCTCCAGGGGTGGGGCATCCACAGCTTCTCAGGGCAATTTGTTCCGGGTTTCTTACCTAGCAACACTCAGCTTTGCTCCCTTTGAGATGTGTGCCGTCTTATTGTATGTGCAAATAAGGTTAAGCCTGATTAACATGAAACATTGAATCAACTAAAGAAAAAAAAAAAAATTTTTGTCAAGCACTGAAACAGGCTGCCCAGTGAAGTGGTTGAGTCACCATCCCTGGGCCAGGCAAATAGAAGGCATCTACCAAGGAGAGTGTATTTCTTATTCTAAAAATAATGAAAACAGTGTGTTTGGTTTGAGGTTCATATTCAGTGTTATCCCACACCTTTCACTGCCCTTATTCAGGAAGGCCACCAGAATTAACTTCAAGTATTAGTGACCTTAAGCTGAGAATTCATTCCACAGCCATAATGAATTGGAAAAAAAAATGCCAAACACTGAAGATCATGCTTTGGGTTGGAAGGCATCTTTAAAGGTCATCCAGTGCAATCCCTTCTGCGATGAACAGGGACATCTTGAACTAGATCAGGTTGCTGAGAGCTCTATCCAACCTGACCTTGAATGTTTCCAAGGATGGGGATCTGTCTGTCCCCCGGCATGTATTGGCACCTGGGGTTGCCCCAACCTAGGTTCAATATCTTTCACTTGGTCTTGTTAAATCTCAGGATATTCCCATGGGCCTACTTCTCAAGCTTGTCCATGTCCCTCTGGATGGCATCACATCCTTCAGGTGTGTCAACTGCACCACTCAGCCTGGTGACATCTGCAAATTTGCTGAGGGTGCACTCGATCCCTTTGTCTATGTCATTAAGAAGATATTAAATAACACTGGTCCCAACATGGACCTCTGAGGAACTCCATCCGTCACCAGTGTTCATTGAGCCATTGACCATTACCCTGTGGATGTGACCATCCAACCAGTTCCTTAGCCACAGAACAGTTCACCCACCAAATCCATCTCTCTTCAATTCAGAAAAGGTTGTTGTTGGGGATCCTGTCAGAGACTTTACCATAGTCCAGATAAATGACATCTGTAGCCCTTAGCCCTTCCCTTGTCCACTGATGTAGTCACTCCATCATAGAAGGCCACTGGGTTGATCAGGCAGGACTTACCCTTGGCAAAGCTGTGCTGGCTGTTTCAAGTCACCTTCTTGTTCTCCATGTGCTTTAGCAGAGCTTCTAGGACAATCTGCTCCATGGTATTCCCAGGCACAGAGGTGAGGCTGAGAGGTTGGTAGTTCCCAGGGTCCTCCTTTCTACTCTTTTTAAAGATGGGTACTATATTTCCCTTTTTCCAGTCACCTGAAATTTCACATGACTTTTCAAGTATCATAGGAACTACATCAGCCAATTCCATCAGGACTCTGGGATGCATCTCCTGGGATCCCATAAACTCATGCACAGATTCCTCATGTGATCACAAACCTGATCTTCGCTACCAGTGCATGAGTGAACAAGTGCATGAGTGATCCACTCATGCTTGGTCCACTCACTCGAGAGGTGTGGGAGGAAAAGCTGTCAGTGAAGACTGAGGCAGAAACATTGTCGAGTACCTCAGCCTTCTCTTCAGCTGCTGTTACCAGTGTGTCAGTCTTGCTTGTCATGGATGGTAGAGTTTCTTTGACCTTCCTTTTCTGGCTGAGATATCTACAGGGGCTCTTCTTGTTCTGCACATCCCTTACAAACCTGGGCTCCAGCTTTGCCTCAGCCTTCCTCACCTCTTTCCTATACAGCTGGACTGTATCCCTGTACTCTTTCCAGGACACCTGCCCTTGCTTCCACTGCCTATGAATTTCCTTCTTGCCTTTTAGTTTAACCAGTATGTCTCAACTCAGCCATACCACTCTCTTGTCTTCTTTGCCCAATTTCTTGCTCCTGGGAAGCTCAATCTCTTCCACTCTGTGAAAGGTGTCCCTAAAGATCTACCAGGTCTGTACTGCTTCCTTGTCCCTGAGGACACTTACACAGAGGGTCCTATTTACTAACTCCTTGAAAGGCTGAAAGTTGGCTTTGCTGAAGTTTGCTTTCCTGAAGTTGAGGGGCCTAACTTCACTGCTGACCTGACCCATATCTCTCAGGACTGCAAACTCCACTCAGCATATGATCACTGCAGCCGAGGCTGCCTCCTATATTGACATCCCAGAACAGCCTGCTTGTGTGGGTGACCACCAGGTCTAATATCTCATCTCCTCTGGTAGGGCTGGCTATTATGGGAGTCAGGAAGTTATCCTGCACACATTCCAGGTGTCTCCTGGATTGCCTACAGCCATCATGCTACTTTCCCAACAGATTTCAGAGTGGTTCAAGTCTCCCTGCAGGACAAAAGCCTGCGAGCACAATGCCTCCTGTAGCTGGAGCAAGAAGGCTTCATCAATAGGCTCCCCTTGATCCAGGGCCTGTAGGCACCAACACAAGTTTCTCTTTGCTGCCTTGGTCTCTGGTTCTTGTCCCAGGCTTTCAACCTGCTCATGCCTGTTCTTAAGAAACAACTCTCCACACTCAATCCAGCTCTTGGTGTAGAGGGTGGCCCCACCACCTCTCCTTTCTCCGCTGTCCCTTCTAAACAGCCTGTAGCCATCAACAGTCACACTCCAGTGGGATTCATCCCACCAAGTTCCAGTAGTGGCAGCTAGGTCACAGATTTCCAGCAGCACAGTGGCTTCCAACTCCCCCTGTCTGTTTCCCATGCTGCCTGCTTTGGTGTAAAGGCACCTCAGCTGAACTGTCAGCTGTGTCATCTTCCTAGAGAAACATTCCTTAATTCCTGTGAGATATTTCACTGGTGTTTCCCTGTCAGGGACGTCAGCCGAGAACAAATTCACCTTGAAGTTGTTTATACTTCAGCAGACCATGCCAAGACCATGCTGTAGACATTTAGCTGCCTGCTGACAGATGTCTCCAGCAATAAGAATGAGGAGAATCTGCTGTAGAAGTGTAACTCTGCCATTTTTCATCAGTCATTCACCAGGTCACCCAGGCCCTCCAGCAAATCCTGCAGCAGCTCCAAGACCATGAATGTTTTAATCAAAGATTCGAGGCACACACTGAAAAGATGAGATAATATCTGAATTCCTGTAGTGGAAAAAACAATGTTCCTTTTCCAGTTTTTGTTTGGCTGGTTAGTTGGTTGGTTGGATTTTTTCCATTTCCTTATAAAAATGCAACAATCTATTTGTGGTTTTGATTAGTAATATGGTTTTGGAGGTATATAGCTATGGTATATAGCTATCTCTGTCTTCATGAAGATCTCTTTCCTAGGTGCTACTGAGTTAGAGACTGTGTATTATGTGGTACTTGTCAGCACTGAATTTCATTTATCACATTATCACCTCTCATAACATGCTAGGGATCCTTCTGGAACTCTGCAGCTTATTTTTCTTTTCACTGTCTTGAATAATTCTGCATTGTCATCACATTATTTTCCACTATGTTTTAGGAATACATTCATCAGCACTGGTTCTTCTGGGTCAGTGAAAACCTGACCATTTATGGCCTCCTTGCTGTTAAATTATTAAAACAAAATATAAACTCCTTATCCCAACAAAACTCAATTTCTGTAAGGATCTTTAGTGAGTGACCTATGAAAAGCTTGTGGAAAACCATGTATGCTGTAAACTGGAGGACCATTCATGACATGCTTGCAGACACTGCCAAAGAACACACAAAACCTTCTTTACAGTACCTCTTATTTATCACCAGCTCTGCTGTTCCTCTCAGTTTAACCAGCACTGTCAGACATGCCCCACTGCTCCCTATATGCCCCCGAGACTCCCTTAGAAATAGAACTCACATTTGTACAATTTCCTGTGCTTGGGTATCAAGCCTACTTTTAGATGCAGGCACCACACTTTGGTCTGGAGCTGGTAATAATACCACTGTGGAGTTCTAAGTAATTGCCATCTGGTCCTGTTCATCTGTGGTTATTGATTTAATTGATAAGAATATCATTTAACTTTTCTGGTTTAACTCTGCCATCCTTTGGCACAAATCTGGCAGGCTTCTTGCTCCTGATGGGTTTAATGACCGAAACATTTTCATTCCTGTTTATCACAACCTTTTAAACTTTTAATAGTTTTACATATTTTTTACGCTGTAATTGGTACTATTAACAGCAGAGGAACTTTTAAATGTGTTCTAAAATTGAAACACTGTAATCTATAATCCAGTTGTAGGAATATAGCTTTACTCTGCCTGTAAATGGAAGAGAATGCTACTGCTGAGTTCAGTGACACAGGCAGGAAAAATACTCCTCCCAGCTTTGCTGATAGTTTAATAGCACTAAATGGGGAAAAGACCCACACTACCAATTAGGTTTCACATTACCAGACCTAACATGCTCCCAAACTACACAATTCACATTAAAATCCATATATTCTAAAAATATTTGAAGTTTGCTTTACTTCATCACATTTGGCAGCCTGTTGCATTTTGTCTTCCACCAATGGTCTAGATGGCAAAATTCCAACGAGTGTTTAGAGAAACAGAAAAGCCAACTAAATAATTCAGAGCTTTGTGGAATTAGATGTTGACTTGGTAACTGAAAAATGCCCTTTTACATGTAGAACATGTAGGTGCTGTATTGCCCTCAGCCTTCCCACTCACAGAAGTCTGAAGAAATTTTAATTCCATAGGGCTACCCCACCAGACAACAGTAATTTTCAATGTTAAACAAGAAATACTTGGAGATTGAGTGTGGAATAAGAAGTATTTATAGAAGGTATATAGTAAATTTATGTCAACAAAAGCTACATTTCAGAGCATTAGTGTTGATTCCTCCACGAGTTATAAACAAGAAATTAAGGCATGCCTGCATGATTCATAAATAAATGGTAATACTGTCTCTACAGTTTCTACCCTTGCTACAAAAGACACATTACAGAGTAAGCCAATTCCTCTGATTTCATTTAACAAATAAACTGTTTATGTCCAGCATCAGTCCCATTCCAAAGCTCAGGACAGAGCTCTGACAGCAGCACCAGTCTGAGCTGCATTCACCCCTGGTGAAAAATACAATAAAGATGACAGCAGGAACATGCCTGCTAAAAGGACCACATCTTAAAAAAAGCCATGGCAGCCATTCCAACAGCAGCCTGTCTTCATTTCCAATAACAGCTACTCACCTGTCTCAGGACCACTCATTTGCACTACTTGAAAAGTCTAGCAGGTCTGTGGAATGCAAAGTTTACAATATCAACTTAATACAGTTAATATCTTAATACCAGTTCCCAAGTATAAATTCAAATGTATCTTTTAACTATCAGATTTCAGAGTAATGAAGCTGGTGAGCATTTTAATGTGGAGACAAGTGTTTCCTATCGTTGGTGTAACTCCTAGACACATGCAGCAGCCCATACATGAAACAGCTGCCATGATGCAAAAGGTTCATTTTTTTAACTTTGCCACTCTTCAGGAGAGCATCACCTAAATTCAAAAACTTTTAACCCCAAAATGAAAATGCCTGTAAAGTGAGTTAAAAATACACATTTCCTCTGCCTCCCCCATTTCTTTTGCCAGCCTTCATTAATTAGCCAGGGGTTATTTTCTAGCTTTATGATTTCAAAGTAGCTTTAAAATTTTTCTGTCCTCTAATGGGATTGAATTTCTTTTGGCAGAATCTTTGCAAAGAAGGAGAAGAGAGGGCAGAAGAGCAGCAAAGGAATAAATGTATGTAAACCTCTCCAGTTCTTGAAATGTGTAAGGAATACACATCTGGTTCATCTTCAACATCCAAGTCACCCATCTGTTTTAAAGTAATCAGCTGGAAGATCTTCTGATAAAAGAAGATTTTTATCTTCTTTTATCAGAAAAGAAGGATTAAAGATTAAAGGATTAAAAGAAAAGAAGGATTTTCATGATTTTCATTTGTTTTTCATCCTCTTTCAGTCCATACAATATTTCCTATGGTTATGTCCTGCAGTGAAGAGGATGAGAAAGTTGTTTTTTCCTTAGGACTGACACTTTCCCACACTGTCTGTGACTCAAGGCAGGGAGGGTACCCAGAGCTTCCCCAGCCAGACGCTCAGCAGGGCAAGGAAGACCTGACCTTTTCCTGGTAGTGGGAGCTTGATGAACTTTTCCCTGTGCTTGGGCTGCTGCCAAGTTGCCACACTCATTATTTATGCGCTAGTTTGCCCACAGTAAGTTGCTGGCTTGGTTCAGCTCCGCTGACGTAACGCGAACACAGGGAACGGCATCGTCTGCAAAAACAGAACAAGAGTCTGGAGGAGCCGAGAAGGTTTGTATGCCTGGGGCTTCAAAGTCTAAGAGGGTTTTTGATTTTGTACTGCATATGTGGAAGACTTAAGTGTAACATGGTAAGTGTAAGTTCTTCGAGTGCTGCCTGGTAACGTTACTCTAAATAACCTGCAATCCGACTGGCTGGAGGGGAAAGTTATTCTTTTCAGGTGCACGCCTGTATAAAATACCTCTGGAGCGTGCATCCACCCACAGGAAACTTCCCATGCCCTCTGTCACATCAGGTACCCACACAGCTGCCCAGCTAACCTCCTCAGACGTGCCTTTGTGTTCCCTGCTAACTAACAACAGAACCACTGTTGTCTGAATTCTTGCATTTCAGGTCAGCTTCGTGAGCCAAGAGAATCCAGGTCTCTGTTTCGTGCGGAGTGACGGTCACTGCGGTATTTGGGTGCGTTTACCTTGTAGATTCAGATATGACACAGATTTACTATAGCGATATTCCTAAGGTTGACATTTCCTTTTCTTCCTAGCATTTGTATTGTTGGTGTTTATTTTTTAAATTTAGTGCATGGTAACATAAGAAAATTGCATGAGCTCCAAGAAACAGATGTTAATGTATGGTACAAGTATGGTTAAACCCGATCTTGAAAAGAACAGACTGCACTTGCAAAGAACAGACTGCACATGTGAGCAAATGTAATTGGCTTTTGCCCAAATACATAAACTAACACAGAGTACACTGAGCAACCCTGTGCTGAGATGAAACACATTTCAGCAGAGTTGTGTTTACAGCTGAAGACCCAGTGACACAGCACTGCTCACTAACTACTGTTTTTTGGCCACATAATTGGATATTAAAAGCTCTTTCAAAGGAATAGATTTCAGCAGATTAAGAGGCACAAAGTTCATTCCTATAGGGAATAAACTGTTACCTTAAGGTTTATCATCATCTTACAATTTGCCCCTAAGTGTTACCTTGTTAATTTTATGTAATGTTGTCGAATAGATAGAGTTTTGTAAATTATTCCTTGGGTTCTGAAGAAATCAAATGTGATTTTCTAAGTTTTGTTCATAACAGCTTGAGACTATTAATGAAGTCAATATTGGTTTAAAAACTCTGAAAGAATTTAGATAATTATTTCCCAACAAGACTAATTTGGAAAAAAAACCGGCTGCTAACATTCAGAAAGAGCTAACATTTTCTAAGGGAACAGATTTTGCTTGCAACATTATCAAACCAAAATTCTCTCAGAGATATATAATTTTTATTAAAATATGGATCAGAAAAACATCAAAACAGTGAGAAATGTTATTTTTTGTAATTCTATGAGCACAGCAGCAACTTGAACATAGAGAATGCAATAATGCAAACACCACCTATTTGCAAACAGCCTCTCAATATTCACTTGTGCCTGTAGCCTTCAGGAAGAGTTTGTCATTTAAAATGACAAATAAAGCTGTGCATCATTAAGGCCAAGAAACTAATATACTCGAATTCTTGAATTTATAGTACTAAAACTGTCCTGTAGTTTGCAGCTAAAAAAGACTTACTTTTAACTCCTATGAAATATGTCATTGAATAATTATGGCAATAGAATGAACATGCATATATATACATATATACACAGTCATAAACCCCTTTCTGTTTAGAAAAAGCTACACCACTACAAGATATTATTATAGCATCCAGAAGCTCCAGCCAAAAACCAGAGCCCAGTGTGTCAGGTGACATACAAACACAGAGTGCAGAGTGTTTATCCCCCCAAATCACCACCTAGGAGCTCAGGCAACTTATGGACTTAAGGACCACACCAGCAGCAGGGTAACCACTGGCGTGGATTTTAGGCCTCCTGATCATTTTAATGAATTTAATAAAACCAGCAAGGTTTCTTTATCAATATTTAAGCACATTCCCATTTTAGGGGAACTCAAAGGACAAGTGAGGGAAAGCATTGCGATTTTTATTTCGAAAATGTAACATAAATGTCTAATTGAGTTAGAGCTCAGTCTGAATGAGTGATAAATAGGGTACAGATATATATCAGGATCAGAGATAAAATTTTATTTGCTGCAGGTACTTAATAGCTGATCAACAAATTTGTATTTATCAAGCATGTTTCCAAGCTATTTTCTGGAATTCGCTGCCACCCACAGCCAGCTGAAATTTTGGCCTGTTGTAGTAAGAGCTTGCTTAAACAAGGAAAAAAATACAAGGGGATCACTCTCCACCCAAATCGACAAATTAACAGTTTATTCATTAAACAAGCCTTCTGGTTTTATACATAGTAGAGTACTGGACAAGGTAAAGTTTTCTCCTGCTTTTTAGATTCAGGATTGTTTTTTTTTAACTGAAATAGCACAAATCATGCTAGAAGAGCTGTACAAAAAACCCCATCAAAACAAACTCTTACCCCAAAACTCCCAAATATGAGAATGTAGTGCTTTGCAGGTTTCAGCATAAAATGTTCAGAAGACTGTGTCTTCAACCAAATGTTTTCTGGCTGTAGCCATTTCGAGTTCTGACAGATTCTTCTCTTTTCATTATGTACCTTCCCAATTGCACAAGTCTAAAAATATTTTTCACAGAAATTTCTTAAAACATTAGAACATGAGCAGATTTTATTCTAGCTTAAGGCATGAAAAGGAGACATTGCTCAAATCCAGAAGCCTACTTTTGATTAAATGAAAAATAACATTGCTGTTGGAAGGAGGCACACTGTGACATGTGGAATGTGAACATGGATGCACTCATGTCAGGGAATGCAGTGACTCCACCATTAACTTCAGTCTTTTACCTACCTTCATCGTACCTCAAATCCCACACCACAGAGGAAAGCCAGATCTTGTTACTAGCCAGATGGAGGCCCCTCTGAAGAAAAAAAATAGTGCAGAAATCGATTTAAAGCACTTTAAAAAACTCTTCTCTGTTGCAGTACAAAATCACTGCCAAGACAGAGCAAATGCAGCGTCAGAGGAATTAGAACAGAAATCCTCTCCTTGTGAATAAACAGAGCAGCAATAAGGAATATATCAAGTATCAGTAGAATTGCAATGGTGTCAATATCATGTGCAAATTAAATCACTCACATAAGTCAGCAGTCACACTGCTCCTTAAAAAATACCTGTAGGCATTGCTAAACATCTTGGCCACTGCTAGAGATTTACCCCTTCCAGTGAGGATATGTAAAAGAGCCTCCTGCAGTATGATGCAACTCAAATGATACAACACTTTGTCTGCAGTGCCTGTGGCTGGAGAGAGCAAATATGCAGTCTCAAAAATGAGCAGAGTGGATAAATGTTTTTATCATGGACAAAAACACAGCTCACTCCACCCATCATGATGTGTGGGAAAGGTGAACACGTACAGCCTCTGGCCAGAGCAAGTTAGGAACCTTTTTCTCTTTACATATAGATGTGTTTGTATAATAATCTATAGATCTGTATCTGTATTACCTATATTTAATTTTCACACACTCAGAGATATATGCATATACATAGGTGCCTCACTGAAGAAAACTCTAGTCAAGCAAAGCATTTCACTGACCTGTGTCTCTCCAAGAAAATCTAATATTAAGTCTTGTTCCTGCTTTTATTGGTGCCAGCTGGTATCAATCAGTTCCTTCTTAGATTGGGTGCTGCCCTGTACCCTGGGGATGCACACAGAGAGTTATCCAAAAAGCCTTATGGATTCAATCTTCTCACTGCAATGATTTTCTGACAGCCATCTGCATATTCTGCAGCTGACTGCATTTCAGTGTAACTGTGTTAGCTGTTCTGCAGGAAAAGACAGGGAAGAGAAGGCAACTCTGTGCAAGGAGACAGAATCAAGACCACTGGTGGCAAGTGCAAGAGTTTCATCTCTGGAATCCCAAGTCCCAAGTTTTTTGAAAATAGTAAATTACACAGATAAAAACTCACAGATATTAACAGAACAGTTATCTTCCTCAGCTATTGCTTCAAGTTATAAGAGTAGCTCAATTTTCAGGATGACTAGAGGTATCAATTCAGTGACATAATTCTAAGCTTTTGCAAAAGTGATAAAATAAACACAACAATAAAAATGATAAATGAGAGAGAATAAAAATTCTGACAGCATTACTGCATTCTCAGAAACAGTTTGTACCACCACAGTGGAGATGTCCCATTTCACCCCGTTTCTTCAATCCATCACTGAAAAAAACTCCAAAAGGCCACCAAAGGCCACCTAAACTACTCACTGTCTTTTTCCAGTCATATTTCATATGAAGAGAGTGCCTGCAAGATTTTATAACATTATTTTCCCCCTTCTGTTTCAGCTCTTTTGCCATGATCTCTGCACAGCAGCCACCATTCCCCAACAAAATTCAAAGAACAATGGACTGCCAATCTGAGGAAGAAGAAACCTGTGAAGAGCAGTATGACTCTGAAAACTGCACTTGCAGCTCTGAGCATGCAGAACCTGACACAGGTTTAGTCCAATTTAAATACTGCAATTGCTATGGCATGCTGGCATATCATACTTTGATTTTTGTCATTCTTCAAATAGTAGATGTCATCATGCAACTTCTCCTTTGATATCCAATTTCCCCCATTATTTCCCCTTATGTTTGAATATAGTATCAGATCAAATCTGCAAGAAATACTCCTCTACCTCCATAATTAAGAAATATATTTAAAAAGGTCTCTGGATTTTATTTAGTCATCTAAGGGTTGTTTCTCAATTACAATCTCCTACAAAAGAGATATGGTTATAATATAACCATCGATTGGGCTGGCACTGTTGAAACCGTGTTATTACAGATTTCAACAGGCTAAACTGCTCCAACAACTACTAAGGATTCCAGGCAGGCATCAGTTAAAATCCCTGCAAGCCAGAGCAAATTTCTCCCTTGCAGTTAATTCTACAGATATCCTTGCAACAAAAGTTCAGTCATTCAGAATAGTGTCCTTGTTTTCAGTGAGATCAGATGAACAGCCTCAGCACAGATCTGAAAAACCTCAGCTATGAGCCTCCTTGCTATGATGAGACACCCTAGGACAACTGTAGCACTGACTTGCTGAACTACATTGTGTATGCCAACATAAAAAGCATCTTACAACCCTCCTTCTGTGGAAGGATGCTTAAAAAAAACACTAAAGAGTCAGGTTTTCTTCAATGTAGGATTTAAATCCTAAGTCCTTATGTAAAAAGCAGCTTGCTGTTCTAGAGCTGCTGGCCTCACAAATGAAATCTACAGCACAAACATCAAAATACAAGCAAACTTGGTCCTGAAAGTCTTCTAGATGTTATTAGCAGAGTTTTATAGTTGAATTGGTAGCTTTTCCTAAAAGGCTCATTTCTATCTCTAAATTGCTCATGTGAATACCTAGAATGGCAGGAAATGACCATTGTTCCTTTCACCCCCTGGCCACACAGACTGTCTGGTTTTGGACAGCACTAGTCTTCACTGAAGGGGTGGTCAGGCATTGGAACAGGCTGCTCCAGTGAAGTGGTAGAATCATCATCCTCAGAAGTGCTCAAAAGATGTGTAGAAGTGGCATGCGGGGATGTTTTAGCCATGAACATAGTGCTGGGTTGGTTAATGGCTGGATTTAATGATCTTCTGGATCTTCCCCAACCTTAACGATTCTATGATTCAAGACCAATGTCCTGAGAGCTTTTCTAGTCCATGTGCCCACATACTACTTTTGTAAAATACTTTTTACCCTTTAACAAGTTGCACATACACCCATGAAATTTCAACTTTTCTCTCACAGGCTCACCAGTAACTCTTAAAATCCTGCAGAACTGGGTTCCCAGAGTTTCACACTACTTTGATAAAGAGCATTATACGTACGTTGGCCACCAGATTGTCATTCAGGAATCCATAGAACACTTTGGAGCCGTGGTATGGCCAGGGGTAAGTACACAAGACCACATGCAGAAAGCTCACGTGACACAAGAAGAAACCAGGACAGCAGCACACAAATATTAAGGAAGCTTTCTTAGATGACACTTCTGACAATGGAAGTTTCCCTGTGTAGAATGAAGTCCTTCAGCAGAAAGCTCTGCCTTGGGGTAATCTGCCAGTTCATGCCAAAAAGACTATGGCACCAAAGCATTTGTACATTGGATGTAGGGGTTGGAAAAAAAAATCAGTAAGGGAACTCAGGAAGAGACATTCAGCTTCCTCCATGCTTCCAATCAGTCACTGCTGGGAAGTAAATAATCAGCAGCACTAAAAGGAGGCTGAAAAAGAAAACTGCGAGAGATTAAGAAAGTAAAGGACGTTAAAATGATTGAATATGCTTCTTTTAAAGAAAAGGCTGGAACAGTTTCACTACAGTTTGGAAAATCATACTTGTAAGCAGTTCTTCAGTCTCTGCTTCTCCTACTCTTAAAAACAGAACTTTACACAGACTAAGAAAACTGCCTTTGAGGGAAGAAAGAGTCAACTGGTAAAGACAAGAAAATCAGGATTTTAAAATTTTTCAGATCCACATTTATTTAAAAAGCTCACAAGATAATGGCAGACAATTTCAAAACAATAGAGAGAGAGCATATGGGTGGGTGAAACAGGATCTTATTCTGAAATGTCAGATCATCAATTTGCACATTAATCAAGTGTCAGAATGCAGATGGTAAAACTCTCCAAGAAAATTGAGAGGTTGCACAAATTGGACCGGTGATTCATTAGCTGTCAGCTTTCCCAGAGCAGGTAGACAGTGTTGCATAATGAAAAGCACAAGAGTTAAAACAGTAACACAATCCTAAAGAAGAGAAGCAAAAAGGGGAAGACGGTTTCTTTGGCATCAGTTTATGTTGTTAATAAACAGCCCACTTATATTCTACTGACAAAATCTTTACAAAGGCCTGATAATATTTTCAAACAGTGCTGTTTTGTTTTTTTCAAAGCTTATGCTATTCTCAAAAAACAAGTGTCAAGTTTGCAAATAACCAATTTTTAATATTTTCTTTGCTAAAAAAATTGAAAGAAGATAAAAAATCAAAAATCTCTGCTGAAGCCTAAATTTACTTTATGATAGCGGTAGTATAGCATAACATTTATGATAATAAACCAGAACATTACTCCTACACATTGTTAAACTCTGTTGTTATGACTGTATGGTTAACATCTTAACACTGACTATCCTTGTGGGTCCCTTCCAACTCAGCTTATTCTGTGATTCTGTCTTGAGCTGTCAGAGGACTCATGTAGAAGTGTGTAGGAAATCAGTATCACATGAACTTAAAACTAAACTGCTTTAAGTTTTTTTATATAAAAAAACAGGATACATCACAATTCTTCCCATCTTACATTTTTTTGTTACACCCTTCAGTGTTTCTCATTATACTAAAAAAACACAACACCCTTGTATAAAAACTTCTAATGAATTTTTGTGCAACTTAGCTGTTACCCTCTTATGGATATGTGTTAACCATTTTAGGCACTGGCTTTATCTCAGTATCTGGAATCAAATCAAGAACAATTCAACCTCAAAGACAAAAAAGTTTTGGAAATTGGTGCTGGAACAGGCTTGCTTTCCATTGTGGCCTGTATCTTAGGTTGGTAAATTTTTATTTCCTTTTGAATTTCTAGTAAACAATGATCTAGCTCTGCCATTGTCACTTTAAGGCAATGAAACAACAGTTGAAGTAAACTTTGTCACTGTTTGGGTTTTTTTTGTGGTTGTTGTTTTTTTTAAATGAAAATCATTGTAAAATACTGTTTTGTTAACTAAATGACCCTAGTTATGGGGGAGGGGGAGGCTGGACCAGTTACACAGATAAAGCTTCATACATGTTCAACTACTAACCTATGAATTTTGCCCTGTCTCAAGTGAAAGGATGAGAGGAAACAGCCCCAAGTTGTGCCAGGGGAGCTCAGATTTGATATTAGATTTTTTTTTTATTTTACAGAAAGGGTGTTTAGGAACCATTGGAATAAGTTGGCCAGGGAGGTGATGGAGTCACTGTCTCTGGAAGCATCCAAGAGGCATCTGGATGTGGGACTTGGCATCAATGGGTTCATGGTTGGACAGATGATCTTGAAGGTCTCTTCCAACCTTAGTGATTCTGTGAATTGAAACAAACTCATGTTTTCTTTAGGAGCTCATGTTACAGCCACTGATTTGCCTGAAGTTCTTGAAAATCTCTCATACAATATTTCGAGAAATACACAGAACTTGAATATGCATAAACCTGAAGTGAGAAAACTGGTATGGGGAGAAGGCCTCAATGAAGACTTTCCTGTATCAACATACCATTATGATTTCATACTGGCAACTGATGTTGTGTACCATCATGGAGCTCTGGACCCCCTGCTAGCAACAATGGTGTACTTTTGTAAGCCAGGAACGGTATTACTATGGGCAAATAAATTCAGATTCAGTACAGACTATGAATTTTTGGAAAAAGTTTGCAATATATTTAACACAACCATTCTAGCAGAATTTCCAGAATCTAACGTCAAGCTGCTTAAAGCCACAATAAGGAAGAATTAAAGAGAAAACTATTATTGATCTTGATTTAGTGGCAGCACCTCACAGATTGGAATGCTTTCCAAGATTATGTTGCACCTTCTGAGCATTTATGGTTGTAAAGTTGCAGTTGCATCTAAGTTTTGCATTGCAAGTATAAAAAAAAAACCAGCAAGGCAAAAGATATAGCAGTTTGTCTCTGGCTGATAAATATGACTGTTCAAACTGACCAACTCCCCTCCAGTGAAGGAACAATGTTAGTAAGAAGGCTTTATCAAAAAGCATTGATCTTCTGGGCTGCACTGAACCTCTGCTGTTTGTAAGCTGCTTTCTTTCAGCAAGCTTTATTTAGGTACTCATCCAGAAACCAATACAATTTTTAGCTTCAGTATTTTTATTCATTATAAAAATCTTTAAAAGTATCAGAATGAACATGGTGGTATTTTTATCTCCAACTTTGCACATTTATTCTGCTGTGTTTTGTATTTTTAACATTAATAAACATCTATGTATAGCTTTACAATATCTGATCAATATGTAACTGTCTGGCACTTTTATACATGGATCAGCCTGTCCTGATACACAGCTTCACCAGGATTTCTGAGTTTGCCTGAAATCACTCCAAAATGAAGAGCTCCTAAAATTTACAAGAGTACCTATGCATCAGCAACTCCAAGAAACATTGTAACCATTTGAGAGGTTGAATTTTTCTTAAAAACATTAAATGTAAACTCTTGCAAACAATACAGGTGTCCATTGTTTTCATCTAATAAGTAAGATTTTAGCTACTCTTGAAGTAGCTTTAAGGCCTTCATACAATTGAAATTAAGATCAAACATATTAAAATTCAGTGTACCATAAAAAATACAGAACTTTTACAGGTTCGCAGTTTAAAGTAACAATTCAGAACATAACATGCATGCAGTAATTATTTCCAAACTAATTCCAAATCCTTGATGTTGGCAGTTCTGGCACATCCATTGCCAGCAATGGGATGCACAATAAGGAAACTCCCTGATGAGAGGAGTTAGGTTAACAGGTATTAAGCCATACCCAGGTGCCTTTACTGATAAATACACACAATTTAATAATCAGCATTCAGTAATGAAAACATGCGTTCGAATAAAAAGTCAAACTTCTCTTTTCCTATCCTGTCCCATATAAAATCATTTTAATTTTACAATTGTTGATTCTCTAGAATACACAGTAATCAGGTGGATACATGACAGGAAGCCAATTTGCAGTGAAAGCTGCACAATGAGTCCATCCAAGCAACTTCATTAGCTGAAGAAAAAAAACACACATTAAAAAAATGAGTCTTACTCTTTTTAACATCTAAATCTAAACAAACACTGCACTGATATCAACACTTTACTAAAAATGTCTATTATCAGAAAGACAACAGATTGGAGATCCAGTAAGCTTTGAATTCCTCAGTACTCAAAGGGAGACCCCTCCTCCCCATTCTATATGATCCACATTCTTTCAATGTAATGCACAAGAATTTGATCTTGGGAATTATCATTAATTCTCCATTAAGTTCTATGAGCAGTAATTATGATTAATAGTAGTAAAAAAAAGCCGAGTGGTTAAACAGCAACATATTTTATGCAGATATCTTGACTAAGTTGTCTCTACTTCTTTTACGCCCCAAAGTAGGTTCCAAAAAGCAAATCTGCTAAAAACAAGTTACTCACAAACAAGTTATTGTAGAAAAAGGAAGGAAAAAAAAAATCACTGTTTCAAATGAAGTCACAAAACCTGGATAAATTTAAAATATTACATTTAGTGCTTTCTAAAATGAGAAGAGTACAAAAAATTCCAGAAGACTTATATCTTACTTCTGAAAGCTTACGCAGCATGAACGCAGCCCCATTATTCGACCAAACACTCCTTACCTGAATGCAGTTTTTTAAGTTGTCCTTTGTTGGCTTTTCTTCTGCAAGTTTTGTGGCAAACTTGAGCCCTCTTCCATACATTTTATTTACCAATGCATGCTTATAGGCAAAAGTCAAAACCTACAATACAAATTTAAAAAACCAAAGCAAATTAGGTATTTTAATATTTACAAGGTTTAACAAGTAAGATAAAATTCTGTTCAGGTAGCTGAAGTGATTCAAAGTATAACATTTACCTAAGATATTTGCAATATAAGAGATGATTCACAGTAGTAGTCATAAACATGAACTTCCTAGACACTACTTCTGACTTCACAAACATATTTGACTCCAGAACTTATGTAACACAGATGTCACTAATTTAATTTTTTGTCACATTTCTAACTCCTTTGGATTTTCATTCACTATAGGCAACTGTAAGGCATATTAAAAAGATAATTAAAGAATCACCAACCAGGCAGGTGTATTTTTGACCCAGCGAAGCAAAAACCAAATTGAGAATTTTAATTCCTAGGTAGTCACAAACTTACTGCAGAAACAAGTATGAATGTACACAGTGAATGATATATACAGACAAAGACAGAGAAATGTCCATAATTATAAACAAGCAATGAAGACAGGTAAGCATGAAGACAAGCCTCAGGTTTTAGGTCAGCTCCTCACTATTGGTAACTTTTTATGAAGAGACAATAAAAAATCTCCATCTTCATAATATTATTTCTAAAAACCTAGCTTATAGTCCTTACCAGTGCAGTAGTTCATGTGAGCAAATGAATGTGTCTACCTAAGACCTAATGGATAATAAATTTAGGTTCTTAACACCCGACCACTGACAGTGGTCAGGGTGTGGCAAGATGGTTTAAACCATTTAACCAGCTGCAGCACTGAGAATTACAGCAATCAAGACACTTTCATATATTCCCTTTGGAACATTCACAGTAAAGAAGATATTTTTTATTTTTTACTGAAGAGTGACATAGCAGTAAAGTTGGTGAATATGGTGGTGTGTCTGTTGTTGGCAGTGTTTATGAAATATTTTATTAGAGCTTGCTATTAATTTCCCCTCATTCACTACAACATTTTTCCTTTGCTCTGACTCTACAATAAAGGTTGAAGATTTCCCACTTAAAATATCCAATTAAGAAAAGCTAACAGAAACCCTTCAAGGATGTTCAGAAACACATTTTCCATTACAGAAAAAAATTACCAATATTTCTCAATAATATAAACATTAGGGAATCAGAGATCTGAATCTTGAAAGGAGTGAAGAACCTGTCTAGTTTTAGCAGCCTGAACACTTCCACTTAATGTTAATCAATGCACAAGTCTTTGCAGGATCAATAAATAGTTAAAATATAAAAAAGAAATAAACCTAATTATCAAGCAAGTCAAGGTATAATTTTAAAGCTTCAAGATACTATGCCAAAGTATTAAAGAGTTACTTATTCTTCTTCTGTCTTCAAATACTTATTCTGCTGTGTTTAAATATTCACTTCAGCTGTTGTAGCTTACAACACACATATATGCAACAATGAGCATACAGCACCATTCACATATACAATTTTCCAAATATTGCTATTGGAAAAATACTCTGCATGCTGCATTCTCAACCCAAGAATTTTGGATATTTTCCTAAAGCAGAACATATTAGCAAACATTTCTGAATAACTGCTCAGTGGATGTATTAGCAGACTTAGTTGGCTAAACTAAACTTAAAAAAAATTCTCTTCTGTAAAAGATGATAAAACCACAAAACAAAAAAACAAACAAAAAAAATTAAATTAAAAATGCATTGGAGCTCTCAGCAAATATAACATTTCTGAGGCTAATCAGAAATAATGTCACTGCTCTATGAAGAAAGCTCTTACCTGACCCTGTAAGTTTTGAATGGTTATTGAACATCAGTGATAAAGGCAGGAGGAAAGCCACTTGACAGCATTTCTTTCGTAACAGGGCTTCCTAGAGTTTTTGTGGCAAGAAAACAAAGCATTTTACGAAATACCCTTGCTCCGGCCAAATAAAAGGTTGGGTATTTCTAAATGAGAAAAAGGTTCGCTGCTGAACCAAAAGGTTGAAAACAATGCTCCAAGAGCTCCTGACACAAGACAATAATTTCTGTCTTAGTGTTCGGAAAAAACCCCCAATCAACTGTATACAAGTTCAGCAAAACTACTAAAAATTCATTAGCACTTTAGAAGTTACAAACAATGCATGAGTTGCTTTAAAACCAGAATTTGTTTACCAACAAAAAATGTTAGATAAGAAATATGTATACAAATTAGCCAAATAAAGCCTTATAGATAAAATACTGCAAGCTTTTTAAAGTAAAGGTTATGATTCCTTGACACGTAAGGAAAATGTAAACTGGAGTGCTGTTAGGATATAACAGAGAAAACAGCTGCTACCTGAATGTATAAAACCATCAAATAAACCTAGTTGTAGTATCCAAAACCAAACTGTTAGATGAAAGAATAGCAATGGCTTCAAAGTATTTGATATTATTTCATAATTATATAATGAAATAATAAATTATATAATAAATATAATGAAGGCCAGCTTTTGCATAACAAGCAATATGGGCCAGAAATTGTACAAAGAGCAATAAAAGGGTATTGAGAAAAGGCAATGCATACTTCTAGGATACTGGGGGGGGGGGGGGGGGAAATCACTGTTAAGATATTTTATTCCCCAAGCCAATGGCCTGGAATACTACATATGCTAGGAGCCAGATCCATGAAAGTGTTTGGACGATCACCTCCTAACTAGCCATTGGCTATAAAGATGCATATATAGGACAGTAAAATGCTGAAATTATCTCTCTGAAGACATTTGTGGGGTTGAAGTATTTAAAAACTAGAAAACATTCTTTAAAAAAAAATATGTTTGAATCCAGCAATACTAAAATGCCTAGTGAAACTTTTCTAGTATCCTAATGTTTTTACCAATGCAAACAGACTTGTATAATCAATTAATTCATCATTTAAAGAGCTGATTAAAATATACCTACATTTACCTCTAGTTAAAATACTAGGTTAAACAATACTATCTCTAGGTAACATACTCCAGCTATTTTTAAGAACACGGAAGTGGTAATGTTTACAATTCCCAACAAATGAGCTTTATCAGGTTCATATACATCTATAGTAATAAACCCTGCTTTCTTAGCTACATTTGCTGATTTTTCTCTGCTCTATTAACTGCCCTATTACAAATAAGAACTACATTAATAAAAAAAAAATTACTCATTTTCATGGAAGCAAGGAGAGATAAAGGAATCAAATATCCAGCAACACATTTTTAGCAGGAACTGAATAAAATCAGGTGCAAGAGACAGCTGCATCTGACAATGCAAACAGTATCAGGAAAAACAATCCAGGCTAAAGATGTTTAAAAGACAAGATGGAAAGGTATGGGCCTTTTACTTGTTTTTAAACTTATTTTTAAGTGTGACTTTTTGCTTTTCCATCATGGCTAATAATGGTTGAGGGGCATTACAGCAAACACATAACATCCTACTACTCTCCTGTAGCAGTTATGTTTAAAACTGAGGATTTTGGCCTACAAAATTTAAAGCCGTGTTTAGGAAAAAAACTAAAGTGCTATCATAAACATGTTTGCATAATCTATCAAACACTTGCTGGATAAAGCTGTCTTAACTGGAGTTTATTTCAAATGCTTTTGTGCACACAGGGGACGTATTTTCTTTCATGTTTAGTTTAAAACGAACCTTCAGACACTAGCTGAAAGTATGAACAACTGCACTTACTATCAAAATTAGATACTTCCCTACATATGTGCTACAATATGGTGACAAGCAGGTTACTTCAATGACAACAGACAATTCAAAGGAACTACGAAATGCCCTGTGGTGCCCAGGTGCTACATCTGCAGAGGAGAGGTGAAACAAGGGACGGTACTTTATTTACTAGAAGGTGAGAAGAAACACAGAGAAAAGTGATGATGCTCCTGACTCCACTTTAGAAACAACCTAAAATAAAACATGGTCTCTCTTGGTTTCCAAAAATTTACTTAGCCTTTTAATTACTGACAGCTGCATGAGCTTTATAGGAAGCTTAGAACTAAACACACTTAGAGCAATGCTTCTATCTTAAGTCATATATATTTATATATATATATATCTAATTGAATGATCAGTGCAGTACTTAAATGCCTGATTTCCATCCTTTCTCACTGAGATGTTCCATCTTTCGAGTGCCAATATTACACAGCCATGTCTAGATTAACGAAGAGCTTCAAAGAAGAGCTCCACATTTTCATCTCCAACACACTGCTTCAGAATAAGCTGGCTGTCCCTTGACAACTCTCCTTTCAAGGATTTTCACACAAGGTCCATCCTCTATCTGACTTGACAGCTCCACTTTCTATCTGTGCTGGTTTAGGATGGACTAATTTATTTTCTTCACAGCAGCTGGTATGGGGCTTTGATTTTGATTTGTGCTGCAAACAGTGTTGGTAACTCAGAAATGTTTTAGCTGTTTCTGAGCAGTGCTTGCAGAGTCCAGACCTTTTTCTGCATCTCATCCCACTCCACCAGTGAGAAGGCTGGTGGTACACAAGGAGCTGGGAGAGGATACAGCCAGGACAGCTGACCCCAACTGACCAAAGGGATATCCCACACCATATGGCACCATACTTAGCATATAGAGCTGAGTAAGAAGGAGAAAAGGCAGATGTTTAGAGAGATGGTGTTTGTCTTCCCAAATCATGCTGCATATGATGGAGTCTGGCTTTCCTGGAGATAGTGGAACACCTGCCAGCCCATGGAAAGTGGAGAATGAATTCCTTTTTTCATTTTGCTTGTGTGAAAGGCTTTTGTTTTACCAACTGTTTTTGCACCCTACAAGTAGCTCTGTAGGTCTTCTAACAGTCCATCAGTTCAGATTTCAATTTGAGTAATAAAACTCAAAAAGTAGGAAAAAGAAGAGAAACATACTACATAAACAGGATGGAAGTTATTTCCATATGAAATGCTACAAAAACCTAGAGAAGTTTTGCTCTTTTAGTACCAATTTAACAATACAGAAGAATCAATTTTCAGAGCAAAATCTGAATACAAACTTTGACAAATCCATGGTTAAGACAATCAAAGAGAGAGGTTCCTAATCCATAAAACTCAAATCAGAGTTACTTATTCCAGGCCCAAAGCACACAGCTCAGCAATGCTATCTGTCTTGAAATAAAAGCCAAACAATGAAACTCCCAACAAAATGTCTATATTGGCATTCTTCCACTGAAATTATTCTCATCAGCTGTAAAAAATAAAGAACAGGAGACAGAAATAAACCAGGGGTTACTATGCTGGAACAAAGTACTGCACCTACAAACAGACAGCAAGAAAATCATATGCCAAAATATGACTGAAGCACAAAATCTGCTACCACGTGATATTATCATCAGTTAACGGTTAGAGGAGATATGCTGAAAAGATGTATGTGTACAAGGATATATACATTAAAGTGAGGAAGGTAAGCACCATCAACCTTCTTGACCAAGCCTCCACCTGAAGCACAAGTTCTTACAGGAAGTTTATCTACTGTCAAGTAAGTTATTTCTTTTTTTTTCCCTCTACTCTTATTCAGTTTTTCTTTTGTAACTATATGAGGTGCTTTGGTAATTTTACATAATTATCAACAAACACCCTGGTCACTCCATCTTCCACTAAAACACAGCCATATGTGAGAGTTAAGTTCAGAAACTAATTAACATCAAAAGTTCAAAAGTTAAAAATACAAAGTCATAACCTCTCTAAATTAAAAGCTACCTAACTAATCACCTACAATGGACTTTTTTCCCTTATGGAATTGCTGTCTTGAATGAAGGAGAAAAAAAATTCAACTCTCGGGATCAGGAGCTCTAAAATGTCAGGGAAGTCCGTGCTTATAAATATATAAGTGTAATTATTTCCAAGGGTTTCTTCCTTTACCTCTACAGACATTACTGACAGCAAAACACAAAATGTCTCTTGTCCATAGTGTGGAAGAGCCTACAGCATGCAGGACTGAACAGGGTGGGGATGCTGCACACCTCTGTGTGTACAGCTACAAGAGCGCAGATGTTAATCGAAAATATTCCCTGGAAAGTACAGAAAGAAGTAATTCAGTAAAGGAAGCAGCTTTTTTGTGGAAATCTGGTACTGTCTTACACCCTTCACTTAACCTCTAGCTTCACTTTAACAGAGATTGGCTTGCCGCAGATTTGACAAACTTGGCAAAATCTCTGTGGAAAAGATAATAAAGGAAGTACAGTGTAAGGGGGGACATCATGGCAAAGTAGAAGAGAGGAATGTACAAGGCTGTGCACACAAAGGCAGTGCATAATTCCAGAAGAAACCATCAGAAAACCCAACATGCAAATGGAAAAAAAAAGTGCTCTGGTCTCTTACCTTGCTGTCAGAAAGATCAGTCCATTTTGTTGTTTCCCAGAATGTCTCTGTCAAAGCTTCTGAGCAGCTTTCATGATCCTCATCTTTGCCTTCTGCATCACTGGAAGCAGCCCCTTCTTGGGTCTGCAGATGAAGAAGTTGGTCAGCCAGTGCACTTCCCTTTCGACAAAGTGCATCCACTAAAGTACTCTTCTGTTTTTCCATTTCACTAGGGAGAAAAAAAAAACAGTATGAAAAATATTTAGAATCTTTTGTAGCTACCTCCTTAAGAACAGAAACTGTGTTAACTCAGTTTAAGCTAAAAAGTTTACAGTCATCAGTACACAGAAGGCTATTTACTATAAATTAAACTAACCATAAAAGATTACCCAAAGACACTATGCATTAAAGATAATAATTCTTCTAAGTATGAAATGCCTTAGATGACTTAAGGCAAGGGCAACTCAGGATTCTAAAAGTAAGTCAGAATCTAGAAATACAGCTTTATAGTTCCTGGCATTATAAACAGAGAGTTAAATCCACCACTAACATAAGCAGATATAATTCTGCTGACTTCAAAGGAATTGCATCCATTTAAAGCACCATTGAATTTGGTATTCAATTTCAGATGTTATATTCAAAACACATGACCTAATGGATCAACTTACCAAGAAATGTTTAGAATTAAGTTTATTATGCCAAGGCTTTGCTTTTATATACGCAATTCTAGAATTACACACAAATCTGAATTCAGGATAGCTAGAACAGATGGACTAGCTTTACAATCGAAATCTGGTATTTTACAGATAATCAACAAAGATGCATCTCCCATTTTAAGGGCCTAATATTCAGATCGGCTGTTCTTTTACTAAAACAGCACCATGCTACTACACACAGCAAAATCCATCACTTATTCTCCAGACTAAGGTGTCTCCTCCAAAATACTATCTTCCTAAGGATATACATACTGATAGTACAGAGGAACAATCTAAAACTAAAGAAGAACAGTGGGTCTCAAATACTCTGAAGCATGGACATCACACTTTTCACAAACGAAATCTCTTGCATGCAAGCAGTTACTTCTTTGGCTGATATAAATTTTGTCCTCAAATACAGATAGGAAAGGTTGCAAAATATAAAGAAAAGGCAAGTAGCATTCAAAACAGATACTTCTACTAATAATCCAGTGGTCCCTCTGAACTTAGACTAAGCTTGATAGAACAATTTAAAATCCCATTTTTTCTAATACATTTAAATCCTGAAAGAACCCTTATTTATTTTATTGAATAAATAAAAAATTGGAAGTTTCAGTGTCCCTGCATTCTGGAGATATAATACGAGAACACAACAATTATGTCATCATATTTTAAATTGTGTGTGCCACAAAAAAATAATACAAGTTATCAAAAAAGTTTCAGTCATTCCATTTCTTACATGCCGAGACAAAGTACATAGACTACAGAAATAGGATGCAGGAAAATTATTTACTGGGTAGGTACTTTTTTATAGTAGTTGCATCAGGCCTGGGATCAGTCTTCATGGCAAAATATACTGCTAATGCTGTTTGATCAATATGAGAGATTACTGTATTTGCAGCTTCAACAATTTCATCAAGTCTTTTCATTCGTTCCTAAAACAAGAATATAAAGATGTTCAGCACCATAAAATCATTGTTGATTCTACTAACATTAGGGTGATTGTAAAGCTATGCAGAAATAACACCTGATCATTCAACATGTTATTTTCTCCATTTCATTCAAATTTTGCTTAAAACACTCTGGAAAGTCTTCAAGATTTCCAGCATACTTAGTCCATTTCACTGAAAACAAACTGTGAAATATGGTTGGAGGTTGCAATATGCAAAATGCAGAGTTTACAGAATCACCTTTCAGTACAAATCAGTACTTTTGTATAATGTAGCAATTACTCAATTCAGAAATAAATATAAAATCAGAATGAAATTAAAAGAAAAATATTCAAGCTAGTGACATATGCACAAAGGTATTTGTCTTCAAGATGAAAAAAAACCACACACAAACTCTTCTGTTGACAGTTCCCATTTTTGAGGACAATAATGAAAGCTTGATTTAGCTGTGTCACTTTAGAGGGCTACTGTCCTCAGCTGAGTCATGCTGCTAGGAGAAATTACCAGTCCAGAAGAGAAACAAAATAGGATGTGTGTTTGTCTCAGTAGCCACCATTCAGAATAAAACTGTTGTAGACTACATAAGTATGAAAACTTAAAATGTGTTTAACTGAACAAGGCATAACTTGATGAGCAAACACACTTTGGTTAGGCATACTTTCATTCTGCTGTGGAATTAGGCAAATCACAGTCAAAGGAGGTAACTATCACTCTAATTAGAAATTTCTGCTTTTTAATATTGTATTATTTTAATATTGTATCTTAGTATTCATTTAATATATGAATACTTCAAGATCAAATGTGCACAAAGAAAGACAGCTGTTTAGGCTACATGGGTGCATTGAGACAAACCAAGTTTAAGAAGTGTTAAATAACCTTTTCAGAATCCAGCTGATGAAGTCTTGCAACATACAGAGGAAGATGATTAGGAAATGCTTCTTTCAACTCACTGTACATATCAGTCGTATCCAGCCTAGAAGAGAGGAGGATAGAGCATGAAAGAACAGATTGAGTATTTTTCTGAACTTCAAGCTTGTGTAGTAATGACAGCAGACATACTTGGTCATCCACTGTATTTTTAGGTCTCTTAAAGCTTCAGCAAATTCTTCTTTTGCATCTTTTTCTTTTTCCTGTTCTTTTTCTTTCTCTTTGCTGCCGTTTTTACTCTTTGATGGTGATGGTATCAGATGATAATGAACAGTAAGGACATCCTGGAGGTGGGAAAAGAGACACATACTCAGAGGGATAGTACAGGTTTTTTTGATGTCATATGAAAGCTAAATCATAGCCAGCAACTACTCTGAGCTACACATACAGTGAGTAAGGATTCTGAGAGCAAATATATTAGACAGTAAAAATTCAGGAACTGCTTTAAGTTGTTATTCTAAGCAATGCAAGGATGTAAATATTAAAACAGCACGCTAGGTATAAGAAAAGAAAGCCTAAAATTTAGCTAATTTGATATTTTTACATTCCCATAATTTTACGTAATATTAGTTAAGGAATAAGGTAGGTGATTTTCTGTTTGTTTGTTGATAAAAAATCAAAAAACTTGGTTAAAAGAATAAGAAAAAAAGACAGAGATCCTATCCTACAAATCTGGCAATTAAAAAAAAAAAAATCAAACAAATGAATAAAGATGGCTGAATTCTGAAAAATAGTACCAGAGTAGGATAAACATGAAACATGTCACAAGATATGTTTATTACTCCCAAGATACTATTTCTTCCATGTGCATACTGAATTAACTGATGCATCCACAGTCAACTGATTTCCAGTTTGCTACTGCAGACTCTCCAGTTTCACCTGAATCTCAGTTCTAATTAAGTAGACACAACAGCAAGATTTTTTAAAAATCTTAAATAGTAGCATAGAAATGTGACTATAGTTTGCATTCATGCCACACTAATCAATAACCAGCATGAGAAAATCAGTTACAGCTATTTAAAAGGAAAATCCAAGCTTAGACCAGGTCCTTGAAGTCCATTTCCTGACAATTTACATGTAAGTTTGCAAGTAGCATTAGATTCCATCCACTGCTTCTATAACATGAAACTGCTGGGTGAGGCCATTTGTTCCTTTTGGTTTTAATGCTGAAGTCTTTTAACAAGCCTCTCCCTAAACAGAGAGGGCACATGTCCCACTACTTTAAATACAGGATACTTCACAGAGAAGATGACATTAGGTTAAATCCTCCAGATATCACCACTCTGTTGCAACGTGGTGCAAAATATTGAGTTGCATGCTCAATTACTGTGGCAATTTAATTATTCTTACCAATTATTCCATAGTACATTTGTGGGAATGCTTTCCATAAACCAGGTCAGTGTTGTATAGTAAAATTAACCCTTGTGTATAAGATGGAGTTAAAGTTACTTAAATAGCAAGTAAAATGATGACAGAAACTGCAATAATGGACTTTAACACTACATTTCTGAAACATTCAAAAACCATGCTGCAGAAAAATTTTATTTGAACTTGCAGCTCAAACAGACCAGTATCTTGCTGTGGGTTACTGAATACAATACTGGTAGAAGTGACTTCAATATTCCCTTAAATTTTTTTTTCAGCCACTTAATATGTAACCACAGAATCACAACAGGGACATTTAAATACTTTTTTTGAAAACTAGTTCAGATAACTAATCTGCAAAAAAGTGTAGCTTTCACAGGAACTATCCTGCACATAGGCATTGTAAATATGAAGTGCACAACCAGTCACTACACCCAAATGAGCCTCTAAGCAAGACCTAGGCCAGAGCATGACAAAACAGGTCATGGAAGTACATACAGGAAGATACAGAGGTATCTAAAGCAAACCAAACATTTTAAGAAGTCTAAGAAGCTAGTTCAGCACAAAAATCTTACTTTGCAACATCTTCTAAAAGATGTCCTCTATCAAGACTACTGTTTGCCTAAGAAAGAAACCTGCCTTTATAAGAAAGTCTTCCAAGAGTTGAGGACTTCCTTTTTGAAAGTCCATTTTCATTTCACCTGGCAGCATATTTTTGGAGTTATGTATCTAGATGACGTCTGCATTCTCAAGCCTTGTCTATATGAGAAGGCTCTACAACTCTGGTTTAAGTTTCAAACCAAACATAACTGGATTAACAAAACCTCGCTTAAGTGGATGAGCACTTGCATTTTGAGAAACTAACCCTATGTAGCTAAACCATCAACAGTGAAATGTCATCTCCCCGTTCTCTCACACCGGTACTTTTGGTCTCATGAGGTTCTGCAAGCATTACAAGCTATGACCACTGAAAGGAAAACAATGAGCTTCAGCCACAGGCACCCTCCTCTCAAAAGAGCTCACAGAGCAGACTTCTCTACAGACCTCAAAATTATTTCATGGGATAAATAAAGATTAGCTTATTATCACATTTAGCTAACTATTACAGGGCATTAAGAGGGACTGAAGGTTTATTTATTTTATCTGCAAGCACTAGGATCATTTATAACACTTGGCAACTCCCTAGGTACCAGAAGATCTCAGAATGGCACTGTCATTGCCACTACAGAAACATTCATCATTAGAGAATAAGGAGAACAAAGGCAGCTCTTCACAATTCAACACTCCAATCTGTTTTCTTATTTAAATTTCTCTCTGACAGAAACAGAATTCCTAGAGTAGTGTACTGGATTTCATTTTATATATACCTATAAAAAGTTAGAGAGCTATAGACAGAAAAACAGCAAGTGAGCATATTATCCACTGAAAAAATTACTTTAAGGAAACTTTCAAATTTATCCTCTAAAAAGATGTGCAGCATTTAGAAATTGGGAAGCATACAGGATATGCACTTCAGTCAATGTACTCAGTGGAGTCTCATAAGCCTTAAACTACACACAAACAAGCACAGTGCCATCAAAACAGTCACCTCTTGAAAGAGCTTAATTAACAGTTAGTTTGGCTTCAAGATTTCAATTTAGATTTCTGTCTAGTGTTTTAACATCTAGTACTTTATATGTTAAACACATATAAAACTATTATTTGTACTTCAAAGCATTCACAGCAAAGCTAACCACAGGGAAAAAAAAGCTCCCTCTAGGAACATGCTCCAGGTCTCATTTTCTATTTAATAAGTGTCTTCATATTAAATGTCTACCTGCACATACAAATGAATATACATATGGAATTTGAATCTGTTTTAAGATGCATACAATTTTTGCAGTGTTGCTTATTTTTATGGCAACTGTCATTTAATGGAAAATTAATTCAGTTTCTTGGAGTCACCAGGCAGGCTTACACAAAATAGTATCAGACACACATTTCATCCTAATTTTGAATGCCTCATGGTTAAACAGGGATAGTATCTTAATGCTCAAAGGAAGTCACCCTTTTACATTTGTGTTCACAGTGGTATTTATTAGTCTTCCAGTAGTACTTATCAATATTTGGGTAATGCATTTCTTGCTTTAAACTGGAAGAAAGCATAGCAGAATAGGGAAAAAGGTGTACAAACTTTCCATCCCTCGGCTAATTGTTACATATTGCTGTTCAAAAGCTGCCTTATGTAAAATAAAAAATCATTCTTACAGACCTGAAAAAGTCAATGATATGTTTTTCATTCTAACTATGTTCTGGGCAAAGCTTGGAGACAAGGGGAAAAAGTAATCAGATTGTAACTGTGTTATAAATGAAAACAAAGACACCAGTTTATTATGTGGCAAGAACTCCTTGACATTTTTGTACAGTATAAAAGAACTATCTTTGGAAACCTACACTGCTACTTCCTGGCATAACCACAAACTGCTTTTATGCAAAACAGAGGTGCAGTCAGGTGGATTGAAACGTGCTGAACATCTGGGCCCAGCGGGTGCTCAGTGACACAGCTGGAGGTCAGTAACTAATTGTGTGCCCAAGGAGTCAGTTCTGGATCGAACCCTCTCTGATGTCATCATTAGTTACCTGGATGATGGAGGCAGAAGGCACCCTCAGCACATTTGCTAGTGACACCCAAGTGGGAGGAGTGGCTGAGATGCCAGGGAGTCTGCTGCCATCCAGAGGGACCTCAAAAGGCTGCTGAAATGGGCTCAACAGAAGCCTCATGAAGTTCAACAAAGAAAAGTGCAAGAACTGGAAAAGATTAAATCCAGGCACACTACATGCTGGGGGCCATCCAATAGGAAAGCAGCTTGGCATCCTGGTGGACACCAGGTTGAACATGAATCAGCAGTGTGCCCTTGTGGCAAGGAGGGCTACCAATCTTACAAGAGGGCCTGGACCTATCTTTGAAAAATATGAGAAATCTACACATACTTTTTTGACTGACTGCATCACTGAAGAAATATATAAACAAGTTTTCTGTGCTGGAAAACATCTTAACTGCATGTAACTTTATGATGGGGCAGGGTAAATACCAAAATTTTTAAACTAGGAAGGCCTCTGAGTTGCATTCTCAGCAAAATGCATTAATTGGAGCTCTTACAGAACAATGCCCTGAAATACACTGAGTTTTATTTCACAGAATATGCTGAGTTAGAAGGGTACAAAAGATCATCAAGTCCAGCTTCTGGCCCTGCACAGCATTATCTCCAAGATTCACACCATGTGCCCAAGAGTATTGTTCAAACACTTCTTGAACTTTGTCAGGCTGATGCTGTGACTTCTCTGGGGAACCTGTTCCAATGCCAACCACCCTGTGGGCAAAGAATCTTCTTTTAATATCCAACCTAAACCTCCCCTGACACAACTTCAGGTCCTGGTCACCACAGAGAAGAGACCAGTGCCTGTGGCTCCACTTTCCCTCATGAGGAAGTTGCAGACTGCAATGAGGTCTCCCCTCAGTCTCCTTCAGGCTGAACAGTCCAAGTGACCTCAGCCACTACTCATAAGCTTCCCTCAAGGCCCTTCAAATCTTCATTACTCTCCTCTGGACACTCTCTAATAATTTAATGTCCTTCTAATATTGTGGCACCCAAAACTGCACACAATATTCAAGGTGAGGCCACCCCAGTGCAGAGCAGAGTGGGACAGTCCCACTGGTGCAGCTGTGCCTGATGTCCCCCAGGACACGTTTGGCTCTCCTGGCTGCCAGGGCACTGCTGACTCCTGTTCAACTGTCTGTCATCCAGGACCCCCAGGTCCCTTTCCATGGCACTGCTTTCCAGCATCTCATTCCCCAGTCTGCACTGCACATCCAGGGCTGGTCCATCCCAGGTGCAGAATCCAGCACTTTCCCTTGCTGAATTTCATATGGGTTGTGACTGCCCAGCTCCCGATTTTGTCAAGGTCTCTCTGCAAGGCCTCACTGCCTTCAATGGAGTCATCAGCTCCTCCCAATTTAGTATTGTCTGTGGACTTGCTCAGTATCCCTTCCAGTTCTGTATCCAAGTCATTATGAAGATGCTGAAGAGCACAGGGCTGAAGATGGAGACCTGAAGAAATCCACTACTTTATTTGCTGCTAGTACACCAATGAGTAATAGAGGGAAGTAGCAAGAAGGAGAGTTCTTTTTGGCTTTGGTGGTTTTAGTGCTCAGCTCTGAAAATAAATCTCTGTTCTAAAACCAAAGAGAAAAAAAAAATAAACCAGCCAAAAAAAACCCCAAAAAACCACAACCTCTGGAATCTGATTAATAGGTTTTGTTATTCAAACTGTGTTATTATAGTTTAATTCCCTTGTTAGAGATTCACTTAGTGAAGATCTTATACCCTGTTTACCAGGAAGTCATGCATTCACATGGGATTTTAAATTATCTTTCTGAAAGCGAACCACATGATTTTCAGGTATGAAAATAAAACTCAGCAACATACATTAAAATCTTTCTTGGAAAGCCTATTCTCATTCCTTCATGGTTATTACACCAAGATGAGAGTAAGTTAGCAGGTTTGCACTATTCACAAAATAACAGAGTATGACTATAAACTATGTTCTCAACAAGAGAACATGGCTCATGGTTCTCAACAAGAATCCTGGCTAATCTGCATGTCACTCCAGAACAAAGGATCTTGAAATCAACAGAAAGTAAATACCTTTACAACTTAAGAACATGAAAAAACCCAGTAACCTTATGTAGGTAGTTTAGTGAAATATAATTTTGCATTTTTTTAAACAAACTGTTTTACACTGACTCCTGGTAAAATATTGTATTTGTATCTGTATTGATGTGAAAATACATGAAAGCACAATATAAAACTATAATTTTATTTAATTTTAGTATAATGTTATACTAAAAGTCACTCCCATTCTAAACTGATACATGCTCCAAAATTCCTTCTGTGAATACTACTACCTGCTACGTGACTGTATAAACCCTAGCTTCCTTGTATGTTTTTTATGACTGTAAATAAGACAACTCTCAATTTAGTAGACTGGGAATACAGTTAGATATTCAATAATTCAATTCAAAGTGTTAGGTTCATATTTGATTCTCAATCTGCAGACAGAATAGGTAGAAAAACTTGCCACAAAAAATCTTGACCACAAACACTGAACATTCCTGAGTATTTAAGAAAGAAAAATTGCAGACCACTAACAACACATGCATTTTTACAGCACTTATTGCAGAAGTATACAGATGCTCATGTGCCTCTCAGCTATGTGTTACAGTAGTGTTTTGTCATTCTACCAGTAAACATACTTAAGGCGCTGAAGTAAATAACTCAGGTCTAAGCAAGTAGATGAAGGAGGCAAATTAAAAACCAAGACTGGTAGACAATTTTTTTTAAGTCATATGCAAAAAGACTTCAGTATATCTTTTTCAAAAACTAACATTCAGTACCTTTTTAAATTTTCCTTGTCGCTTTGCTGCAGACTGCCCCTGGGAGTTAGAATAACATACTGTAAGAAAACATGCACACACCACACAGGATGGAGACACCTTCTCTGTACAATTATAGTTATACTTCCACCCTACAGATTTCCAGCTTTTAGAGAGTCACATGTATGATCAAACATGCTCTTAAAGCATGCTCTTTCAGGTTTTTAAAATTAATAAACCAATGCATCACTGTATATACAATCCACTACTCCTGCAGTATAAGCAAGTGTTGTTAACCACTCAGCTTCAATTAATAAATTACAGAAATTCAGCCTCATAATTTTAGATTTTTGACTGTTTAGTGGCATTTTTCTCTTTTATAATAAATACTGACAAATTAGATACATTTTCCCTTACCTTGCATCCACCCACTGACTTAAGAGACAACTTTGCTGCCTAGTCCTCCCTTTTTGTACCCTGGTACGTATTGAGGTTCACTAAAGGCAGCAGGAATTATCAGATGCTATTTGATACCATCCTTTTTCCACTGAAATATGACCATAACAGTAATGTATTCGGCTATGACATAAGGAACATCTCAGCAAGAATTTCTCTCTGTGTAAGGTCTTAAGTATCCTCCATCATATGAAATTTGACAGGCTGTATCTACCTATCTCCTGCTTCCTATCCCAGAAACCACTGTATATAGCCACTTGGTCTGGTTTTAAAATTAAACATGCAAGGTTGCAACCAATAGTTCAAGGAAGTGCACAATTCTAGCTAGGGAAACTAAATTACACTAGTGTAATGGATTTATCATGGATTTCATAAAAGCATACTTGCGACCTCGCAGGTATCACAAAGAAATATTAAACTAGGTATTTTAGAGCTCCTAGTTACTGGGCTTTTCCTCACTGATAAATAAATTCTCCTGATACATTCTCACCTGCAGTTACATGCGATCTGCCCCAAAAGTACAACCATTCAGATTGAATTAACTAAACTTTTATGTTTAACAAGACCTAAAGGTATATACCAAGCTACTGTCAGAAACTTATTCTCTATGAAGACACACTCTAGTTTTATACATGTTGTTCAGCCACATCTAGTGGTATATGCACATAGATCAACTACCTCTGAGTACTAACAATCATCAGGATTCACTAAAATTTCATCTCTTACCATCTGTTTAAAAACAGCTAAGGGAATCTTCTAAACACTGTAGCACCAGATACACAGAAAAGTGACAGTTACTATAATCATTGTTGCATTATAGAGTCATACAAGTTAAAAAACGTTTTTCACAGGATGCTGTGTTATGAGCAAAAAAAGATCCTTTATCTTTTTTTTCTAGCCTCACACACAGAGATCTTATACCATTCTATCAAAGCATACAATCATATTAGTGGTTGACAACAACAGTGTGCAGCAGGTAAGAAAATCTATTTATGTATTTGAGTCAGCAAAATGTTACCTACTACTTGGTAACAGTAACATATTTGCGTTTGAAAAGCACATGTTTCTGCTGAATATTACATGCATGCAACGAAGAGTATTACAGAACCAACATGCACGTAACACTATATGCACGTATTTTTCATTCAAAAATTACATTAAGTTAGGGAGTTACATAAGGTCAATTTTAAAGCCTCCACACCAACAAGAAAGCAGTTACTTCTAGAAATAAAAGATTTCAGAGCAAAAGAATTAAATCTCAAAATTTAGAAAATGCAATTAAATTTGAAATTAGAAGATGAAAACAATAGAACTACTTAGAAGTTATGCTGACTTTATAATGAAACAACTGCTTCTAAAATGTATTATGTTACCAAACCTAGTGCTCTTCAAAGTACTAACCCCATACAGTACAGCACTTCCTGGCATGCAATTTGATTGCTAGAAAAAAAATTCAGAAAAAACCCGCGTCATCCATTCCATATACTCACTGCTTTCTTTCCAAGTTCTGTTTTAGACAGAGTAAGACTTCCTGCAAGATAACATCCTGGTCCTGCTCCTTTAGGTATTCTGTTCAAAGAAAGTAAGTTCAGTGTTAAAACCAGGTTCGCTAAGGTTCCATGGAAACTACAATAAAGAAGCCAAACAGAGAAAGAGCAACACGAGGAATAACCAAGCCTCGACGCGCAGACGCTATTGAAGTATTGTTTTAGTGAGGTGCAGAGGCAGCTGTCTAGATACAGATGAGAAAAACAACGTGTCGTAACTTACTTGTCATCTGGCAGGGATGTCACAAAGAATGGCTGACTGTGTTTTGGTGGTAATGTCAAACTGTTGGATTTCTTCTTCCCTAAGAGAGCAAGGCTATGGTTTTCATAAATATCTAAGCTCAAGGTACTAGACAGCCTATGAGAAACAATAAATGGCAGGTCTTTGATGCGATCCAGCTCACTGTTCTGCTCATGACGAATTTGTAACCGAATAGTGTAATCTCCTTTTTCCAGTTTCACGGAATACTGAAAGGAAGAAGTACTCATAAGTGCCAAGATTCAACATTTTATCACTCATAAAAAACCCTCCAAACCCCAGAAATAAGACTGTCATGTTTTGAAAGCATTCTTTCATTTTTATCAACCTGACAGGGCAACACATGGCTGTTTTGAGCAATAGTATGCTAAGTTTCCTTTCTGATACTGCTGCAGTGAAACAGAAAGCAGCCCCAATTAGAAAGGAACAACAACACAGAACTACCCTGCTCCTAGAATCTCCCTCTCCTAGGTTAGGGAGTCATGCTTCCTGTTGGTATTTCTTCCTGGATAAAGTAATTTAGAATTGTTTTAGAATTGTCCTATGATGCACAACACCAGAGGTTTAAGCATGATAGTCCACCAGGTCTAAGTAACAAAGCACTAAGGGTGATGTTTAGATTTTATAGTATCTTAAAAATGCAGGTTAAGGAACAGAAGCTTACACAATGCATTTTCTGAAAATAATTTATAAACTGTAAATGATGTCTCTTGAAACTATCTTTTGTACAATTCCAGAATAACCAATCTATCAAAACTAACATTACACTGATGATGTTCAATTGTGATTTAATATTGGTAAAATATAGTTTCAAACAAAAAAAAGACCATGAATAATGTTTCTTTTATGATGTTTTTTCCTTTTTTAGTTTTTTTTTATTTCACCCTACTTCCACCATGACCCAGACACACAGTCTGTTAAAGCAGAAAGAGATTCCTGCAGAGGGTAGAGTATCTACAAGTGTTGTGCAAAAAAAATTCTCTTTCTAAGATGGCAACGGGAAGCAAACATATCTGAAGCATGTAAAAAAGCTGTTTGAAAGATATCAACAGCACTGAGGACAGTGCTCATGAATACAGAAGCCCCTGCTCTATCAGCACACAAGTCAGACCTTTCCACCTTGCATAGAAAAGTTTAAGGTATTGTCTGTGTAAAAAAACAAAACAAAGAGCAACACGATTTTGAGCTCATTTCTTGAAAAGCACCAAGCAAAATCACAAGAAATCAGAAGTTAACAGCTTTTCCTCTTTCTCCTTCTTGAGGAGAGAAAATAAAAAATCACGTTCTATTTCATGGACATGTTTTTCATACAAACACATCACCATTGAACCTTGTATGACTTCTTGTGAATATATAAGAACATTAAAATTATGCAGAAGGAAATAAAGAGCTAAAAGGAGGCTTGGGAAGTAAAAAAAAAAAAAAAAAAAAGAAGAAAAAAGAACATTTTCACAGTCTTCAGCAAAAAGAAGGCAAAATAAATACATTACTCTGTACCTGGTGTGGATAGGCATCTCCTGAACCCATTTGTCTTTTGTTCTGGTCAAAAATAATCCAGAGCTGACTATCAAATTCAGATTCATACAATAATTCACAAAGAAGTGGACAGCTTGGAGTTACTTCTCCACTCTTAGGCTATTAAAAGAAAGGTAAAAGCATTTAATGTACTACAGAATAAAACAAGTACAATCCTTACATACATATTCAAAAAGATAGCGGAACTGTAGCATGTTTCAAACAACACTAGCTTTTAAAGTGGGCCAAATCAGACTTTTGAGTGTAGGGAGTCTAGATTGTGACTCAAGATCTCCTTTCTGAGAGACAGCTAGTCAAAATTAAGACCTGGTTAAAGAAAACATGATATGTTTATGAATAACTTAAAAAAACCCAAGTAACGCAACCCTTACCTGATGGAAGTTATAGGTCAAAATCATCTCATACAGTTGACGATTATTTGGTAAAATATCTCTGGATCCCAAAGGTTTTATTTTTGCACTCACTGGTCTGCAGTTAAACAACAAAAGGTTCTCTTGAGAAACATGTATCCTCTATCAAAATTTGTCTTGCTTAAGTAGAAGCATGTTCTGAGATACAACTGAATTCAGCCCATGCCATAACATCTCATATATTGTAACTATCCAAGCAGCATAAATTCCTCAGTTAAAATTAATGTCAGTCCAAAAACAAGGTTTAGTGACACTATAGACACTGCCAAAAAAAAAAAAGAAGACAACGTAGTAAGCATGTCTAAATGCTCAAAATTAAAGGCCATTAAAAGTTTAAGGGAAAAAAAAATCAGGTTACATTTCTAGTATCCATGCTTAAATCAACACTTGTATTCATAACTGGAAGATTAATGGCACTGCAATTAGAAGACACAACAATTGATAGTTCCTTGTTATAGAAGGTTGTATACTGTAAGAAGCCTTGCAGTAATCTGAGTAGTAACACAGAAGAATGTACACTACAGAATGTGTATATTAACTCAGACACAGTTGGGAAAAGCAGCCAAAGTTCAGGGCAGCCAAACATTTTAGACCTCGAACATCAAAGAATATAAACAAAGTAATAAAGTTATAGGAAAAATCTAAGATTCAGAAATAAAGACAGCAGAATCAGGGTGGTCTGGCATCATTTAAGTTTACCTTTCATTCATTAAATCAGATAACCTCTAACTACTTGATCAGAATTTGTCTCTAAGGTTCTGCCAGCTCTTTCACTGTCAAGGGCACAGACTAGTCACCCAGTAAGATATGGGTGCTGGGTTAGACCACAAGTCTGTTTAACCCAAGCTTCCTAGTCTGGCAGACACTGGATAGACTACTGACAGAAGACTTAAGAACTGAGTAATACCACACACGATATGATATTCCTCCCTAACATTCACCCTGCCTCCAAGCATTTGAAACAAGAGACAGAATGAAAAGTCATTCAGTAATTCTCACTCTGTGTCATGATTCATTAGTTCATTCAAGACACACTATTCCTGCCTTAATTTAAATACAGAAATATTTCTCCATAGTTTACTTAACACCAGTTCATTTACTGTCAGATGCCTTACAAGGAGTAAAGAGCATGTCCATTTTTCCAACTAAGAATGAGGCAAATATTAAGGGACTGTTTTATTACGGCACATCAAATGGATTATTTCTGAATCTAACATTAGGTGATATGTTCATTAAACTCCTGGCAATTCCAATTAGTCAATTCCAGTTAAAAGTGCCCAAAAGCCCCAGACAGAACCCAAAGTCTCCGCTCACAGGCCCAAATAATGGAAAACATTGGATTACTGACCACTGTGAAATTGTCCCACCTCTCAAAAGTACTATTTGAACCACATGGCATTTCTTTATCCTTCTGAAGTGACCACCTTTAATCACTGCTGTATCGTTTAGAAATTTTCCAGCAAGTTCTTTCCCCAAATCAGCATGTGTTAAACTAAAAAGGTAAACACACCTTTTCCCCAAAAAATCTGCAGCAGATTCTACAAAAACACTTCAAAATAAGCAAGAGAGAGAGGAGTTTTCCCAGGCCAAAATTTGGCAGGATCCCAAGCAGATTTAGGGAAAAAAAAAAAACAAGCCAAAACAACAACAACAAAAAAACCCCACAACAACAAAAACACCAAACCACAATAAAACAACCACAAAAAACCCAACCAAAACAACAAACAGTAGCACATAATAACTCCAATATTTCTACAATTTTTTTCTTTAGATATTAAAATACCTTTTACCTCTAAGTGTCTGGAAGCAGTGGGATATTTTGTAAATTCTTCTTCTTTCAAATTAGCTTAAGGAAAGTAATTTGTCTTGAAAAAGTCACCAAAAAGAAGAGAATGCTGACAAATTAATTGATGCTTCCAAAGCTAGTTTGAATTTAACAGCAATATTTTTGTAATCCTGAATTTCACTGCTAATGTGTTACTGTTTTAACTCTATATATGAGCAATTTTCCCAGTATTCCAAAACAGTTCCCCAGAAACTCTACCTGAGCGTTTGAACCCAGCTTTTCAGATTTATGCATGGAGCAATATCTTCGTATTTCAACAGGGACTGAACATCAAACCGCACGATGCCTTCCGAAGCGTGCTAGAAGAAGAGTGTAGAACAATTATGCTTCTGTGCAGTCACAGCATCACATGGGGATCACCTATTACAACCCTCAAAAATACAACATAAGCTGTAATTATTTCTACTTTAACAAGTAATACTGTGTAATTTTGAAAGTGTCACAAGTACATCTCCATTTTACAACAGCAGATAATACTGAGACTTGCAAAACTTATATAAATAAAACTTAAGCTCCAGTTGCTCATTCTTTCCCTTCTTAATTTAAATACTTAGTACAGAACTGTTAAGTCATACTACAGGCAGGACAGCATTTGTTTGTGCATTTAGGATGATTTACGTTCAATATGTAATTCAATGTATACAATACAGAATGTTAAAACAAGTATTTTATGGTGCTTCCTAGGACTATTATTACAGAATAGATTAACTCTGCAAAAGAGAAACAATACTGCATACATAGACTTGGTGACGGGCAAAATAATTCAAAAAGTTTATTTCTAGCAGTATCCCGTGACAAAGACACTAGTATATGAGCACTATTGAATTTTATTTTATCAAAGTTCTGGTATTCAAAAAGGAAGGGAAAGACTCTTTGTATCCTCTTATTTTCCACTGTCCATTGTTCATTCTGTATAATCCTGCTGGGCTGGGGGCAGCTTCTGTGCACACCATCACCAACAGCTCTTTCTTTCTCTGTTCTACCAGTTCAAGACCTGGTACCTTAGCACACTACCCACTCTTTCTTCCTCAGTTTATTGAGCTATTAGAGCCTGAATACATCCAAATTCACCTATGGGAGAGCTACAATTTGTTCTGGCCTTTAGCTGTAAAAAAGGTATGAACCAAGACAGATTAGCATGCTGCTGCTCCATGTAGGTAGCAGCTCTCAAAGAGCTCTCTCCTGAGGGAGGCAGTGTCAAACCAAACCAGGTTGCATAGGACAGCAACAAACACAGGACCAAGACAAAGTACTGTAGACATCACACTAACATTTTAAGCAACTTTTTCAATCCTTTAGTATCACAGACCTTTAGGAATCATGACACTGCCCCACCCACTGTACCTTCAACTGCCCTAAATGATGAATCTCAAGCCAATCACCACATCTCAAAGGAACACTGAAGAGAAAGTAAATTTTAAGGAAATTTTACTCGGAATATGGTATTCACAGTGCTGTTGTTTTAGCAATGGAAGTCTAGATATTTAAGTACAAGAACAGTGGTCCCAGCAAAGTTTATTTACATAAAACACTTGGTACCATAAGCATATTTATATTTTCAGCCTTTTAGTATGTTTTATGTACTGGTGTTGAGTTTAGGTTTTTTGTTTGGGTTTTTTTTTCTTTCTTTTTTAACTACTGGTTTATAATGAAAAGGTATAGAAAAAAAAGTCATAATAATGGTAATCGGCATTTCTCTGGGACTGAACTCCAATTTAACAATTTTTAAGAGAGAACATGGAAGTCTCACGTACAAAAGTACTTTCAAAAGTACTTTAGTGTTTCTAAATTCAAGTAAGAAGGAAGAAAAGCAGGGTTTTTTTTCTGAGAAACCATAGGATTTCACAATAATTCAATATAAGCACTCTGGAAAACTTACCATGCTTAGCTGAGGAGCACCACAAAGTACACCATGGAAAGAAATTGTGTAATTAATGCTAACATCACTAAGGCTTGCCCACCACCGAGCAACACAAAATTCAATGGTTTTTCCAGCCTGGGTAACAAAAGCACAAAGTTAGACTCCAGCTCCCATCTTCCTCTTCTATTGACCCCAGCCTCCCTAAAGCCAACCAAAAAAAAAGACTGGAGTACAACTCAAAAAAGACCTCTTATGTCCAGTTTACTTCAGTTGTACAGATTTTTACACTACCAAGTCAGACATTATACTTGGTTCAGAAAACATAAGACAATTCCAACAAAACAGCATGACTGACAAACGCTTCAAAACAAGGAGTGCCGAGGTATACGCTATACAGAAAGGTACTGCTCCTAAATGTTCTGTCTTCCTTTCTATACCTCAAACTAGGCAGGCAGGTTAGTTCATAGATCAGTTTAATGTATTAGAAAAAGAGATCTCACTCTCTCCCTAAGTAAGATGACACAAAACTTGAGATGTTTGGGTTAGTTTTGTTTTTGCCTGGTTGGTGGGGTTTTCTGGGTTTTTCTTGTTTCAGTTTTTAAATAACACAACAAAATAACGTGTCAATGGGACCAACATAGCCTATGGTCCCCCACCTGTTATTTCCACAGAGGGTAAGGGACTGAATTGTACAGAAATCATAACTAGTCTTTGGCATTAGAGCTATACAACTAAACTGAGCAAAGCAGGGGACAAACTTGAGAAGGAGGCTCTGTTATCTACACCCCTGAACTGCTAGTTCATTCCCTGACTGTTTTGGACTCCTGAGCTAGCATTAGCCAAGCTAAGACTCCTGTACCTAGGTTATATGAATGTGAGCCAGTCAGTTACCCCTGGCTTCAAGATGAAAATATCCCAGACTACAGCATTGACAAATTCAGCAAAATATGCTGAATTATGCAACAAGGCATAGCTCCTATTTGTAAGGGAAACAAACTGCTCTGTATAAACAAGCAAAAACAAATTGCAGAGATTAACATGTATTATATTACTAAATAGCTCAGAAACATTACCAAGCTATTAGAGATCTTTTCAAAACTGAAAATCAGATGCATTGACTACTGTAACAAACACACAAAGTCTTAAATTTGGGGTTTCTCTAAGGAAAAAAAATCCCAAATAAGTTATGTTATACTGCACTGATAGATTATTTTATTTACCCCACCCTAAGGAAACTTACTAAGACAGGAAATGCTTCAATCACTGAGCCTTTTTCTGGTAAGGATGAAAATTTGTAGAACTCATGACTTCTGTATGCTTTTTGCTTCACAAGCTGAACAGCATGAAGCACAAACTTGGCGGTCACATCAGCTGAACACGAACACACTGTCACTTCTAGATTAAAGAAAAAGAAGTTTAGTCTGAAGACAGAAGAATTTTAGAAGAAAAGCAAAGATGCACAAGAGAAATGCTACTTTCACAAGCAATTTGTAATTTAAGAAGTTATGCAGTACTCCAAGTGGCTCCACATGTGAAAAATGCTTATACATCAGTTAATTTCAAAAGCCCTTTCAGGTTAAAGGAAAACCAGCTAAGTTCAGAGGATGGTAACAGAGAAATACATCTCAATTAAATGGTCAAAATTAATTAGATAGTACAGATGTATCATCTGTATAGGACAGACAGCTGAATTGCAAATTAAGAGTCTTATCACTAACTTCAGTCTGAATGAAAGATTTTTGAAAGGACTATTGTTTAGTAATCTCACAAAGAAAGGCAAGTAAAAAAACCCTTTTTTTTTCCTTCTTGTCAAATTACAAGCTTTTTACCCATTGTGAAAATCACATTTCTTCAATTGTCACTTCTTTCAATACTACATTCAAACACCTTAAAAACTATGCAAGTCTCAGACAGTGATACTTTTCCATAAACATGGGGCATTCCTCCAGGTATATGCAACCACTTCAGATTGTTATTGGCTGGTTTCTTTAAGACTTAGAATCAAGATCCTGCTACACCAAAAACCGTGCAGTAACTCAAAATCACTCATCTAAGAGCTTAAAAATCAAACAAATATTTACATATTCATGGGCCAAAACTGTTAGTATTTATTCAGGCAGAACTCAATATTATTTAAAACGAACTTTGTCAAGTCTGACAAATGCAATTTGTTATTTAGTTAATGTGGTTATTTTCCTTACCAGCCCATGTAGCTCCCTGGGGAACGTCAATGAAGTGCCTTCGGATCTGACCAGGTTTAAAATGAACATCTGTATACGTCAGGTCATAGCTTGATGATTCATCTACTCTGTATATCAAAAGTAAAACACAAATATTAGTCAAACAAGATGCAAAGCCAATTTTTGAAACATTTTTCAATGCAAAAAATACTCTAAAATGTGTACAATGAGGATATTTAGTCTTTAACATCAATTATATTAATCCTACTAATATAGAATCAGACAGCACAATGTATCTTAAAGATTTAAAATGTCAGCTCCACCACACTATATAAACACCTTCCCCAAAATTACAGTGCCCAAACAGAAATATCACAAAATCCTCATTTTCAGTGGATCTGCTTTTCCTGGCCAAGTGAATTGCCACTGAAGTGAGCTAAGGGATGGAAGTAGCAATATTTCCATAAACAAGTTAGGGAAGAGTTGCTTTGTTTTTCCCCCTGAGGGTAGATTGTCCACCAAAGACGTTTAATAAAATACTCTCCTTCCCTATCAACATCATTTAAGTCTTATGTTTAAACCCATGATGGGTGCAATACCAACTCTAAACTCACCATACTGAAGTCATGATCAAAGCTTATCCCAATGTACACAAAGGCCAAATAATGCCCTCTAGCTCTTTGTACTCTACTTCACCAGGCAGAAATGAAAAACCAAACTTCAGCTGACCTACACATATGAACAGTACTTTGGTCAACAAGCCAGAAGGCATCTGTATGCTCATGGACCAGGAAGCTGCTGCCTGCTGTCATGAACAAAACTATAAAAAATGTCACAACTGCACAGGCCTGCTGTAAGAATCTTTTCAGGTGTTTGCAGAAAGTTCAGGAGCTCTCAAGAGTTCTGGATTTACTCACCTTGTCGGTATAACAACAGTGATTGGAACTCTGAACAAAGGGCCTGCATTAGGCATTGCTGTATCATATCCACACACCTAACAAAATAAAATACAACAACTCAAAATCTTTGGTAAAAATCAAACTATAGAAGACAACATTCAACTTAAACCAGTTGCAGAGTATTTTGAATCTTTGTAGCTGTCACTGAGGAGAAAAGGTCATTTGAGCAATGTCACCCTAGAAACAGTAAAACCCTAACAATCACTGAAGAAAACAAAAGATATTTTCCCATTTTGACTCATTTCACCAGAGAAAAAAAAACTTAATGGTTATTCATTTGGCTTATATTTTCTATATGCTCTTATTTTTCAAACATAGATACTCAAAGTTCCACACCCATGTGCTATACAACATTGTATAGCCCAACTATCGCTGACCGCTGGCTTCAGTCTGTATAGACAGAAATACACTGTGGCACAACTTTCTGGTCTGTAAAGCTCAAAGATTTTATTTCCTTAAACACTATTTCTATAAAAAGTTGGTAAGAGACCCCATAAGGACACACAAGGGCACAAAATCCTGCTCAGAACACCAGTACTTCCATACCTCTGTATAATGTACTCCTCCACTCAGGCCACGTGGATCCACACGAATATTTATGTGTCGACACTGGTTCATGAGTTCTAAATGACTAGGACATTGGACCCATGGTGCGTTTGAAGTTAAAGCTAAATGAAGCTGGAGAGATATTCTTTCAGTGTTTTCTGTCAGGAAACAAATAATAAAAAACAGTTCAATAACACAAACGTGCACATTGTCCACTGTAACAGTATTTGCCATTAAAACACACATATTGAGAAAATATAATAGGAATCAATTCCTTAAGGCCCCTGGATCTCAGATTTTGCACAAAGGGAGTGTTCTATATTGTTTTAACTTGACAAAAAAAGAATAGCCGCAGTAGGCAGTAAAATAAAGGTGGTATCCAGCTTTGAAATTCCTCTTCCCTGAAACAGTCAAACCTAACAAAGTCAAAGGCAGGCCGGTAAGCAAGGCTTCAGTTACTCACAACATAGTCTGGAAGCAGGTATAAACTTCTTTCTACAGATAAAGTGTTGCCTAATGCAGAGAAATACAATAAAAAGCAATCACATTGATTCTGAATGCTATGCTAATTACCAAACTACATTATAAAGCATACTGAGCAAAAGGAAAAGTCTATTAAAATGACTATGATAATCTAGTCAGATTTTGCAAACGGTCAGTCTGGCAGCTTCTGTGAATTAACTTTTCTGCCAAAACTGCTATGCATTAAGGCACAGCTTCCAGAAAATCATCCAGAGCAATTGAAATGTTTTAGTTATTAGCAGCTTCCTCCTGCTCAAAAGATTAATGACACCTTGAATTTTTTTTGTTTTAGTCCTAATTAAGCTTATCTTAATTTTCAGACATTTCGTCACATCTATATTAAGCAGAGAAAAGAACACAGCAGAAGAAATAAAAGCTCAAAGTGAGCTTCAACAGACAAACTGAGCAATCAGCCTCCATAAACTCATATTTACAATCTTCAATCTTGAAGACACCAGAGCACAGAAATAACTAGGCAAAACAGGTACCAGGGAAAACCAGGGAAAACATCTAGGAGCCAGTCATGCGTTGCAAATGACTGTTTTTAGATTGCTTATTTCCTGCAGAAGTCTAGTGAACAATTATTTTGTGCCACACGTTAAATTTAAAATGCACTGATTGCAATGTAAACTGTCAAGCAATTAAGTTATCCAGAGTCAGTAACCTGCCCCAATTCAGATCCTTTCTGCCCCTAAATAAACTCATCCTTTTATCACATGCTAACTTCCTTGATGACCACTGGTTTTAGGAAAGGAATAAACTCAGTAAGAAGTTCTCACGTGGCTCCCTTTTTGAACGCAACATAATTCAGTCTCTCAGTGAGTTCCAATTTTTATTAAATAAAGCAGGGCAAGAGGGGTTTGTGGAAGGGTTTATTTTCATCTGCACAAGTTATTATCATCACGGCTTTTTGTTTCAAGTTGACACTGTATTTCTCTGCATCTTCACCTACAAAAGCTCTTTCCTACCTGTATTCTCAGGAAAGACAGGTTCTATGCCAACCCCATGATCAGATGGTGCCACTATCTGGGCTGGATCTCTGAGGTAGATTCCACGGTTGCTGCCGACAGTAACTGTGAAGCCGATGTTACTTGTGAATGATGAATTCTGAATGAGGTAGTCATAGGCTTTATCAACCTGTTAGAAGAAGCAAGTTCAAAATTAACAAATTTCAACTTAATAGCAATTTATGCATATGCTCTTCAGTATGAAATGTTTAGCAAGCACAGCCACAAACAGTGAAGTACCTCACATGCTACCCGAGGAACATGTGATTGCATGATAGTCAGCACAGAAAATGAGGCAATTTTTGCAGTCTGCAATGGCCACAGAGACCAGAAAGCCAAGAACAGTTGAAAAAACAAACAATGCCAAGTCTCTTCTGCTATCCTAATCATTTTAATAGACTTTACCTCTTACTTAGTATGCTTTATAATGCAGTTTGGTAATTAGCATAGTATTCAGAATCCATAAAAAGATTCCTATTCAGACATGACTTTGAAGAAGAGGACTTCAAGGCCCAAACCTACTGTTCCAATTTAGGTGACTTTTTCATAGGTGGAGCAACACCTATGAAAACATAGGTGTTAAAACATGTAAAACTCTTATACAGTAAGAAGTTGAGCAATTCAAAAGAGACAGGCAATGGAACACCTGTCTTATATATGGAACAGGTCTTATATATTGATATGAAGTAAAAGAATCAGGTCATGAAATCCAGCTGGGGGTCTAAGTACATGAGCTGTCACAATAAATTCACATAAATTCACCTTCTTGTTTTAAAAAGACACCCTTTCTACCTCACTTGCTCTTTTACTGACTACAAAAATCTTAAATTCTCTTCTACTTGACAGCAAGGTACCTTCACCAATGAAGATTAGGGCACTCTCCTTTGAGACAAGAGGACATACAATACCTTATCTGCAAGATCAATTTTAATCACATTTTAACACAATTTAATTACAAGTTACTAAAACATCAGGTATGACTGGTGCATTTCATTTTTTATTTGATATGGCTACCACCACTGCTGCCTTCTGTAACAAACTCGGCATTACAGATGTGTTTAACAGGCATTGCCTACTAGGTTCTAGCATCTCCAGAACATGAATTTTGGGCTAAGCATTTAATATCTGGCATTTTGAAGCACAAGAATAAAATCTTAGTACTTCTATTAGACTAGGGCAGGAGTGACTGTAGGCAAAAACCAGGTCCAGCTCTCTAAGAACATAAGCTTATGCATAGGGAGACACTCAGTATGCCTTTATCATACAGAGGATCTCATCACAGATTTCCAAACTACTCTGAAGTCCATAGTAAACAATGAGCACTCAGACTGTTTAGTGCAGGCCTGCAGCAAAGTCACTGTACAACTGCAGCTGTACCAGCTGTTTTCACTGCCCAGAACTTACAGTCCCAACCTTTGTCTGGACAGAACTAGTTCAGCTGTCTCTGACAATACATTTTTGGACATTAGGACAGAATTTAGGCACCCATGTGGTGCCTAAATTCACATGCGGGTGGATAAAAACCTACATCCTATTTTTTATGTCCATGTTTCTTCTTGATCAGCCTAAGAATGTGTCCAGTTATTACATTTATTTTACAGTAAATGCATGCTGAAACTGGAAGAACCTTCTCATTCCTTCTCCCCTCCCACTACATTCCCTTCCTCTCTCCCAGTGAGATTTGAGAATCAAGTAGCATGGAACAAACTGAGTGAGATCACCTCAAAAGCTGTTTTGGCTGTTTTGTGGGTTAGTTTTTCACCAGCAGTTATTTATATTATACTGGGCTTTTTTTTTTTTTTTTTTTTGCTTTCAAGTACCTGAATAATACCATGTCCTTGTGCAAATACTTCTATGTTTTCCGCTTTCACTGCAGTATTTTCCAATGCTCTTCTGACAGAATGAACAGTGTAATGAACATTATTAGCTTTGAGTCCTGAAATTAAAAATAAGAGTGTTACTGCATACAACAAAGTATTTGAAAGTGACAGCATTTTTTTAAGAGGAAGAAGTAAGTATCCAAGCTCTTTTAGATGATGCATCTATGTTTAACATTGTAGCACTTTACCTGACAATACTAATGCAATGCCTCCACATGCATTGGGAGAAGACATGGATGTGCCATTCATGAGCTGTGTTCCTCGCAGAGTCCAGTTTGGAACAGAAGCAATAGCACCTCCTGGGGCACTGATACTTACTCCAAGGGCTCCATCAGTGCTAGCATTAAAAAACAATGGTTAAAACACCAACTTTTTTTTTTTTTGCACAATTTAAGGTAAAGTTGTCAGTACCTTTTTAAAAAAATTGCTTTAGAGAATTCTCACTACCTTTTACTTCACTAAATCCATTAACCCATTAAACACAAGAATAAGTATGCCACTAACTAACAATTTAAAATGCCATGTTAATCATCAGCTGTGCCTGTTTTACAGTGAGAGGTTTCTAAATTTTCATGCCTTCAGTATTTTCCACCAGGCTTGAGTTTAGCCAGCAGAATACTTTCTGGGATTTGAATTACAAAATGCACACAAACCAACCTATTAAACACTTCAATAAATAAATTAGTATTCCATGTAGCCTATTCAATGGTATTACTTCTAAAGAAAAATAGTAAAAGGGAGAGGAAGGCCAGAAAAGATCCAAAACCTAGACTTCTAATTTTGCATGTTGACAGTTCACTACCAGGTCAAGGTTTGAATTTACAAGCTTGAAACAAGAGGGCAAGGGGAGAACACATAAAAAGTAATGTCAAGAGGTCAGATAGGATCAGCTGAGCCTGATCCCTAAACCCCACAAGCATATTTAAGAACAGAGCAACTGTGTGCCTATGGCACAGTTGAAGTAGCATCTAGTCTTCAACTCTATGAGCCAGATATGCTCCATCTTTCTTGCTCTGGATAGACAAAAATTGCACTGCTTGGATAAGGACAGCCCTGTGCCTGAGCTATTCCGTTCTGTAGAGAGGCAGGATATTTTAGGGTACTTAGATCCCACACTAAGAGCTTCATATGTCTAAAATCTGTCTGAAATCAGAATATTCCAAGCATGATACTGCAATGTGACATTTGGACGTATTTTATGACAGCCACATCTAAACCCATTAAAAGGTTCTGCAGCCCAATACCTCTGGACAAGCAGTGCACAGCACATCTGCCTGAAAGCCTCTACTGCTTTCTGGGACAGATTGATCCCTGCATCAAGACTGCTCTAGCAAACTTTAGGAACTCTCCAGTCATCTGCATATTGCACCCCAAACAAGGAGAATCCTCCTTTGGCCAGACTTGGCCTTCCAGCTGACTGTTTTACAGGGTACAGCGACTAAGCACACAAAAAGTGATCAGTGTTTGTGTGTATATCTATCAAAATTAATTACAAATCAATCTCCCTTTCTCAGCTGAAGGCAGAGAGCACATTTCTCTTTTCCCTACACAAAACATGACAATCCTTCACAGTAAGATTCTTGAAACAATATAATGCCTGTAAACATACAAACACCATAACAACTAGAGAACAATTCCGAAGTCTGAACACAGGCAAGAACTCAAGAAGAGATGTTACTATTTTTTTTCTTTGTTTGTCTATCACATTACTATCAGATGCTTCTGAGAAATTAAATAAAAACTGGAGTTTACATTGCCCTTAAAATTTCTTTCACACGTATTTCAGAAAAGGTAGAAAGCAATTTTTTCTGCCTACTCACACCTCTACTGAACTCAAAACAGAAGCCCTGATGAAGTTATGCCGTCACAGCAATGTCACTGAATCCAGAAGTAACACCACTGCAGTAACAGCATTTATTTTAATCGTCATCACTTATAGCACATTTAACTTCACCGCACTAACCCTATGAAATAAATGCTATAGAAAAATGTAAATTAAAAAAACCCAAACAGATTTCCAGACAACCTTTCAGTAACTTTTATAATCTTTGAATAGATCCACACCGAAATACCTTTCTAGGAAATACAGGCTGTGCTGAGGCAGTTCCATGCTATTCCCTCTCCTTCAGCAGTTCTAGATCCCAACATAAAAAGGTGTTACCAGAAGAGCAGGCTAGTTAGGCTCTTTCCACAGGAAAGAAATACTTTCATTTTGGTATTAGTCACCAATTTTAGATTTTGAGTTATACCACCTGAACCCCTAAGTAATCAATTGCTCTTGGAATATAACCTACCTAGGCCCTCTGGATGACCAAGTGTACTGATTTGCTGGCAGTTTTTCTCTCAAAGAGTATTCAGCAACCATCATGTCAGGTGACACGTAGGCACCAACACCTGCAAAAAACATTCAAATGTTTTAGGTGCAATATGAAGTTTTATTAAGAACTAAAGCAAAAGTCTTCTGTGGTTTAAATTCTTTATGAGAAGAATTTTTGCTTGACATTTAAAATGATAATACACATTTTGCATCTCATTAAATCCAGATGCTATTGCAAGGCAAGTGTAAAGCATCATGCTATGCAGTAACAATGCTGATGGGCACACTGTATAATAGTAAAATATCATGCAAACTTCCATGTTTCACTTTTATTCAGCTGGAATATAACCTTCTACACTTCTTTCACAACAAGTAACTCGTACATGTCTTCTCTCTCTCCTGCGCTCCTTTCCTCTGTTTACACTGCTCTGCCACAAACTACAACAACTGCAAGTCAGAGCAATCCATGTGAACCGGTTCATGTTCACGAGGCTCCCAGCTACACTCCCTGGAGCAAATGGCCACATCCACACATCTCAGTCAGGAGACAGTCTTTACTGGGTATCAGTTCCAAGTACCAGAGTATGTAAATGTCTAAATCAAAGCCCAATAAAACAGCATTTGTAGAAGAGAATGCCAAGGATGCACACTGCAACTATGATTTTGTTTACAGCACAAGCACTACTGCTGTGGTACAGAACTACCATACCAAGCTGACAAATTTGGCAAGGTCCATGTCTGCCTGTGTGAACTAAGCCAACCTGTCAGCTGTATTTTGCTTTACCCTCAAAAACAAAAACTCTATCTGGTTGACTCCAGATGGAGGACAGGAGCAAACTACTTGGCATGCAGAGTGAATAATCACCCAGTCTCTAGAGTGATACAACAAAGTTGAATTGACAGAGTAGATGTACTGTAAGAGTAAAGCCACTGCAGACTTGAAAAGAGCTTGTTAGTTCCAGCTCCAACCCCCAGTCTCAATAGTGAATTAATAGCAGATTAACTTTCAGAAAGTAATCAGCATTAATTCTACTAGCTGCCCTGGAATAGCAGCTCTCCAGCTTTCAAGGCTTCATGCTAGTCTCCTTACACACTGGTCCCCTTGCATAATCTTGTGTAATGCAGCAGTGAGGCAATGAAGGATTTATATAAAAATTAAGACTAAGGAAGTTACCCCTGCATGCTAGACATTTTGCTGAATCTTATAACTCAATGTTTCACTAAAACATCAAAACCATATATTAGTGCATCATAAAAAGAATTTTAATGACAATAATAGACTTGCACAGTGGTGGCACTGCAGCTGGAAAAATTCCTCCCCTACAAGGACTTGTCTAGATCCTAGCATGGGATTATTTTCTATCCAAATTAAAAACATCTGCTTCATTAAAAATAAGAGTATCTGATGAAGACAGATGATAAACTGTAGTTCTGACAGTTCAAAATACATTGCAATACTTTCCAGAAAACTTATTAGAATCCAACTTAGAATTGTATTTTCATAAGTTGCATTTACCAGCAGCTATTTGTTGGAGCAAAGTGGTGTGCTTAGAAAAAGTATTCCTGAAATATTCAAATAAGTCAGACCAAAGATTTCTTTTGCAAATTTTATACAAAGCCAAATTACATCAAGACCATTTGCCTCCTACTTCTTTTCTACATATGTAAGGTTTTGAATTGTAAGAAGATAACAATCTAAATTTGTATACCTAAGCATAAAGCAAGTGCCTCTCTCAGAATTAACCTTGTAGCCCAGCAGGCATTTTTTTAGACTTAGTTCAGCAATCAAACATGCAATAAAAGTACAAAGTTTGAAAACACGGAAGCTGAATACTGTCAAAAAAAATTCTAAATGAATTATTTACCTATTACACTAGATGTAGTTCCACCAGGACATCCAACTGTAGAAAGGCAAGGACCATTATTTCCTGCACTTGAAACATAGATTACATTGTGTTTCCACACTGCTTCATTAATCACTTCACAAATTCTCCTGAAGTAAGAGACAGAAATTAATTATTTACTCAACAATATTGCTTTCTTCCATAGGACAAAGCTCCCTGGTATTTCTAGTACAACCTCTGACCATCCACCAAACAAAGAAGCTTTTGCAGCCTGCTTCCCACACCTAGCAGAGGCGGTTCCACTACAGAAGCTGACCACAAAAATATCTTCTGGTTTCAAAAAGGAGTGAAAACTATGTAGTGATCCTAGGTCTTCAAAAAATACCCCACACATCATATGGTGTTGCAAATATAAAAGTTCTTAATTATGCTAAAATATTATTTGTATACGTGTTATAAATCCGTGTATGATATATTTGTATACATATTATAAATTAAAAGCTTTTTCAATGGGTTTACTTCTTTCAAAGCCAGTTTAAAATTTATACTGCACAGTTTCTAACTTATGAATGATGTGAGCCTGGATGATTCACTCTTAGCTACTAGCTGACTTACAAAAAACTCAACAAATACAATTCCACCTCTGTGAAATTAAAATACTTTAACCACAGTACTACTCACCCAGAATTTGGCCAGTGTGTTGCTTCTCCATAGCTGTAGTTGACAAGATCACATTTGTATTTTATTGTTTCTATCATCTGATAAAGTAAAAATGGAAGTCAAAATATGTGCTAGTCAAAGAATAAAAGTGACTTCAGGAATGACAGAAAACATCTTCTTAAACTGATTTGCTACATACCTAAGAAAGACAGATAAATCTCTTGAATCTAGAAAATAATTTATTGTAGCCAGATAAGTGCTATTTTCCCAATGAACTAAGAAAATTAAAAAAACCTCTTCCCTGAAAAGCCTTATTCTTGCCTTGTTCCCAGCTATAAATCAAGACATTACCCTAAGAGAAAACTGCAGACAGCACCAGTATTGTCTCAAGAACATAAAATTCTCCTTTCCTGTGCAGTTTGATTGAACCCCAAAAAGTTGCAAAAAAATTATTGTTCATGTTGCTACATCAAAATATCCTATGGACCACAAACATAGTCCTCTATTTTCATATCCTTTTCTTGCGTAAAATTTTTCATTATCAACTCATTATACAGAAGAGCTCTTGGTCTTCCATCACTAAAAGGAATGATATTTTTCCTCACTCTTTAGAAAAAGAGTTAACACAAATACAGCAGCATAGGTAGATACTTGTCTCTATTCTAGATTTCTGTCTTCTCTAGTTATCTGAGTAACTATAAAAGATACACTGACAACACAAAGAACTTTAAGCAAGTATGCAAATAACTTCTGTCATGCATCCAGCCACTCAGACACTGCAAGTTTGTTAGCCTGGAGAATCTCTAAGTGCTCTATGCAACGTAAGTTCTGTTTTATATTAAAACACTAGTCTTACAATATGCTTTAAAATACATTTCTAGTTGTTTTTATGAGTTTTGGCTGTGTTATTTATTGATTGAAGGTTTTTTGGTTTTTTTTGGGGGGTGGCTTGGTTGTTTTTTTAATTTTTGGTATTTTTGCTGGAAATACTGTAGAACCATAAGCCTATATAAAAGCAGGGCATGAAGTTTCACAATATTCGACACTTAAGACACATCGCTGAGATTAATCATTCAATGAAATACCCACAGCTCTTATTAGACCAGTGCCAGTTTCCATTGTACTTAGTCTCGTATCACCAATCTTGATTGCAAGAATCTGAGCTCCAGGAGCCACACCATTTCGTTCTGGTTCTTCTGGAAAGTATCCAGCTGCAATACTAGCCACATGTGTTCCATGTGCTCCTGTGCAAACGAAAAGTATGTATTTTTAGTGGACTTCGTTTGTAAGAATTCAATATGCTGCAGCTCAATTAATTTTTACTTATTGAGCTGTAAGCACATAAATCCAGTCAGCAGCCAGTCACCGGTGCTGCTGATACCAAAAGGGTGACAGTGTTCACCGGGACTCAGCAGTGGAGCCAACCCTGTTTAGTATTTTTTGATGATCTGGACATGATTGAGAGTATCCTCAGTCACTGTGCAGACGACAGGCTGGGCAGGACTGCTGATCAGCTGGAGGACAGGAAGGCTCTGCAAAGGGATCTGGGCAGGCTGGATCTGGCTGAGGCTAATTGTATGAGGTTCAACAAAGCAAACAGCTTTTTAAGGAGAGAAAGGAGGCAGCAGGAAGACAGGAATAAAGAATTAACTTCATTCCACTAACTAAAGTTACTTCGAAGGCTCAACATTTCCTACTCAAAGTTATGAATACTACACCTGAGACAACTCAGGCAGGAAGGATTAAGAACAGAAAACAGAACTGCACAGAAACACAGAAAGGAACATCTCAGAAAAGTTACCATCTATTTAGAAACCTGAACTGCTTATGTAGCTCTACTGAGATGGGATAGTTTCATGAGGAATTAGGAGCATTTTTCAAAGCAAATGCATCCATACTATCCCAACCACTCCATGTGCTTCCAAAACAAACCATGATTATTTAAAGAACACTCTAAAACAGGTAAAGAGAGGTTGGAGCTACAGCTATAGTGACACCTGACATAACCAAAAAAGTCTGTATTACCCTAAATTAAGATCAATACCCATTTTTTTCATGGATATTATATTTAAGACTCTTAAAGTATAAAAGTACAAAGGAGAGCAACTACAAATCAATCAATCATCATGCTATATTTAACAAACAAAACAAAAAAGGTATTTTGAAAGAAGGTTCTCTTTAGTTTAGGCTTCAAGATGCATGTACATCTTAAAGAATACCTAAGTATGCATGTTCTGTGTATACGTGCTTATGTACATAAAGTTGACAGTACTTCATAGAAAAATGCAAGCAAGATTGGTAAGGAGCTGTTACTATAAATTTAGTTCAGGAAATATGAGTATTGATCTTAAAAGCCATAATAACAAATGCTGTACTATGACAGCTGCCTCACGCCATCCCAAGTATCAGAAACAGGACCCAATACATATTACTGCTTCTTATGATACCTACTTTGCAGCAAAATGTTTTAAAGATTATTTTCATTTACCTCCACTTGTCACAATGGAAAGGAGGTTTCCATCATCATATATATTCACAGAATAATTCAACATCTCAGATGTCCCAAAAGAGCCATATTCCTGAGCCTCTTTGTAGGTTCTCAGCACTGTACAGTTAGTTAAATCACCACTCTCACTGGTATCTATGCAGGCTCTGTTGACAAAAACAAACAAACAGGCAATGTCCCAGCTGCTGCAAACTTTTGGTTACCTACCCTCTCCAGCTGAGCATAGCAAAAAGACTTCAAGAAGTTTGGTTCTGTGTTTATGGTATTTTTAAATAGTTCTTTAAACAACTACTTTAAAACTTGGTTGTTTATACTTAAGATTCAGATACTATGAAGTTATCTAAATAAAATGATTTTCAAACACTAGTAAATTCAAATAAATCTGTATTTGAAAAGCAAGAGTATGAAAATTTATGCAAGTTCAAGGAAGAAATTTTTCTAAAAGTAGATGTTCCGTGCTGGTACACAGACATTTGAAGTTTTACTATTTTGTATGAAGTACAATATCAGTAATGTGCCATGTTACATCCTGAAGTCTGTGAACAGACACCTGTTTTGTTTAATTCATATCACCAACAGATAGTCAAAACAGTTTTATTCTGCTTCAGAAGAAAAATCCTGTAAATTTACACTCCTATCACCCTGTTTTCAGTAAGACTTTATTCTATCCCATCTTCATTTGAGACCAAATTTTGTCAAGAAACTCAACTGAAACAGTAGGATTATTTTAAAGTGAAAAATACTTAAAAACTCTCTAAAGAGGGTAGATATAAAAGGTAAAAAGTCTTCGATGCAAGCTACTGTTTTATGTAAAGGACAAGACATTTTAGACAAGTTCAGTCATTTACCTCCAGGTCTCACCGTCATACCACACTACACAATCATATACCGGGCCTGGATCACTGTATTTCTTCTCAAAAGAATTCAACAATTCCACTTGATTTTGAAGTTCTTCCTTTATTAGCTTATTTACCTAATAATGCAAAAATAAATTCAGATTCTTTCAAAAATTATTACAAGATAGGTAATCCTATATTCTTTCTAGTGCTATACATTCTTTCCGCTACCTTCTCAGGAACGTCAGACTATCCTAGGAGTCACAAAAATCTAGAAGTTCAATGGCTTTCAACAGTGCACTATTTATTTCTGGCCTATTATATACAATTACTTCTAATTTCTGTAAATGCAACATTTAAAGCCATTATTTTCTTAAAGATTGTTAAATGATAAAGTAGTATCTGAGGCATTTCTGGTACTTCATTGAAATAGTACATCATTTACAAAAGAAAGAGTATGTTTAGAAAATTCAAACTTTGAACACAGAAAGGATGGTGGCCTCAAAACATAGCACATTAAATTAAAAATAAAACTTACTGAAAATACCCAACAAATTTTTTGAAGTAATACCATTTTCACATTTGACACCAACTCTCAAAAGTGAGCAACACTAAGCAAACCAAACAACCATGCATATAAAGACTTATAAAATTAATCAGAAGATACACTGGTAAATTATCTGCCAAAATACTCACAAGTACCTTTCCTTCACTCATCTTATGAAACATTTTAATCCTGTCAACCAGTAACAAACTATTGCAAAGAATAAGTTCATAAATTTAGACTTAAAGCAAACCTGTGAGGGAGAGCTATGAGCAGCATCAAATTCTTCTTGTTTCCTACAGGCCTCTGCTAGAGCCAACCTGTGAACAGGATCCCAGAGCTTTTCCTTGCGCTCTTTCTGGAAAATAAAACAGATGTTCCCCAACAAACTGAGAAATATATGTCAAAGTATGAAGTCTATAAAGATAATTTGAAAATTCTGATTTGAGATAAAGGCTAAAAAAAGTTCTATACAATAGTATAAATAAGCATAAAATGCCACACAATAAAAAAAAAGGGGTATCAATAATTTATGTACTTCTTGCCTCAATGGATCACTGTAAGGAGGATTTCTAAGCCACCCCTGTTGCTCTGAAAAAATCACAAAAGAAATGGAATGAATAAAAATCAGAGAGAATAGTGTTCAAGTGCTGGTTAGCAGTCTAAGTATGTTCGCAAATCACATGCTGTAGTATTCTAACAAAATTAAGAAACAGAACTGTAAAATATGACTATATACCAGAAAGAAAAGATAATGAACCCTTACCTGAATCCTCTCCTTAAGAGCTTTAGGATAGATATCATAGCCATTTTTTATGCCAATGTGATATTTGCCTGAAGGATTTACCCAGTTTGCTGGAATCTACAGAAAAATACATTTAGAAATAGGTTAACTAATGGCATTAAAAGAACTCCTCAAACAAAAAAGCCCCACACTGTGAAAGAGAGCTTAGGAGAACAAACCTGCAAATACTTCCAAAATAATTCCCTGTCTCCATAACAGTAAATACTGCACTGTTCCAACAACATGACATGGCATTTTCAATCCATCTTCCAAAAAATCAGTATCAGTTCACATCTGATTGAACTGATTGATCAGTTCACATCTATCATTGAACATCTTTAAGCATTCGTTGCTCTGATAGTCTACTTTCAAAACACAAAGCCCCAGCTTTACTGGATTTGCTGGGCAGAGGTCTGGGTAAATTACAGTACTATAAGTGAAACCTAGCATGAGCGAGTATGGTTGGAAGCCTTGACATACATCTGAACACCTCACTTCACATCTTGATGCAATTTAGACTCTGTATATCAGGATCTGCTCATCCACTAGAGCAACAGATTCAGCCTTACAATCATCTTCTGTGCAAAATTAAGAAGAAAGCTGACAGCATGGAGAGATCCAAAGATGTAATGTCCCCATATTACATCATCAATCCAATCAGGAAATCAAGAACATGTTGGCAACATCAGTTCTGTGTACCCAAGACCTCTAATAGATTTCATGTCCTTTCTGGAAACCCTACAGCATTTCTGTTCTGTGCACAGTGAGAATTCAGTGAGTCTACAACTAGGTCTTCACAGATTTTTTCAGTCTCCGAATCTATTCACCACGAGCTTAACACAATTCCTCTTGTAGCTTACACAAATGTGGAAAATACTAGCACTTTTAAAGACACTACCGTGTCTGATATTTTTAAGGCATATTAGCACATTTTCTTCAGCCAATTTCCAAAGCTGTATCAGATACTGTTTTGAACAAATAATTAAATTATTATCAAGCCCCCCAAAAAGCCCTATACAAACCCCTATTCAGCTACAGAACATATTAGAAATACAGACATATAAAAAGTGTAAAAAACACTAAGCAATCTGCATGAAGATGAGCAAATGAAGCATTAGATTTGGGTAGGATCTGGTTAGCAGGTTCCACTTGGGCTAGGGGTCATTTTCTTCACAGTAGCTGATATGGAGCTGTTTTGGATTTGTGCTGGACACTCTTAATAATTCAGGGATGTTTTAGCTGTTGCTAGGAAGTGCTTGCACTGAGTCAAGCCTTTTTCTCTCACCCATCCTAAACAGTGAGCAGGCTGGAGATGCACAAGGATTTGGGAGGGGATATAGCTGGGACAACTGATCCCCACTTGACCACAGGCATCATGATCAGCATAAAAGTTGGGGAAAGAAGGAAGAAGGGGAGTCATTCAGAGTGATGGCATTTATATTCAAGTCGCTGTTTGTGTGGCGCCCAGCTTTCCTGCAGATGGCTGAACACCTGCCTGCCCATGGGAAGTGGTGAATGGATCCCTTGTTTTCCTTAGCTTGCATGCAAGGCTTTTGTTTTACCTACTAAACTGTCTTTATCTCAACATGTAAATTTTCTCAATTTCACCCTTCTGATTCTCTTCTCCCCATATTGTCAGGGAAGGCTGAGTGAGAAGCTCTGTGGTGCTTAGCTGCCAGCTGGGTTTAAACCACAACATCTGGTTAAAAGGAAGTAAGTTCTGTAAAAACCAAAACAGATGCTAAATTTGCTGTTAACCAAAGATGATGACGTCCAATGGTGTCTCTGTACCACCAAATACTCACTTTTAAAGTTCTTCCAGAAAGACCAATAATTTCTCCATCTTTAGGTTCTGCAATGGTACATGTAGTTACATCACCACTGCCCGTAGTGTCAATTATATCAATTATCTTCGGTTTCCCATCAGTTGTAATCTGAAAATACGAGCATGGAAAAATTGGAAAACGTACTTGATTACCCTTTAGCACACAAACCAGGAATGTTTTGTTGTTAAAAATATCAACAAGCTTTTTCAGACACCCAACCTTTAACTGAAGAAAATAAAACTGGAATACAAGATAAATTTTCAAAGAACTAAGACCAACATGTCCCTCTTTCTGGTTCATACAAATCCATTCATTTCTAATAAGGATTTAGAAGAGAAAAAAGTAAAAACATTGTATCAACAAAGCACAGGCAGCCTCAATTTAAAACCAAGCCTAAATTTGCAAAAAAACATATTTGCAAGAATTACTATTTGTTTTCATATTATTTGCTGTGTTGTTTGTGACCCCTCATTCTGGACAAATTTTATAGTAATGAGTGTACAAGTAAGAAAATGACAGGTACTGAAGTACAAGCTCTCAAAAACTGGAACCTCTGAACTGAGCTTAAAGGAACCTAAAAGGGACACAAGTTACTATAAGAACTATAAGAAACCTGGAAGCAACTTTTTACATGACACAGGCAGTGATAGGACAAGGAAGAATGGCTTTAAACTAAAGGACACTGTTAGACTAGTAATAAGGAAGAAATTTTTCACTCTAAGACCAGTGAAACACTGGAACAGGTTGCCCAGAGAGGCAGTGGATGCCCCATCCCTGGAAACATTCAAGGTCAGGTTGGATGGGGTTCTGAGCAATGTGATCTAGTTGAAGATGTCCCTGCTCCTTGAAGGAAGGTTGGACTAGATGGCCTTTCAAGGTCCCTTCCAACCCAAACCATTCTATGACTCTATGAATTGATCATAGACACATAGTTTTACAGGTCTGTATCAAAGACTGATTTAAAAAAGAAGATATCAATCATCTTCCTAGTATTTCCTATACATTAACTACATTGAAAGTGAAAAAAGCTTCATATTCAGAAAAGCAGCAACATTTGTTGTTTTCTATCATTTAAATATATGGTATTTTTGCCTTTATTCTCTATCAATAATTTTGGTGTTAGACATAATATACGGAAGGTTGTTTTGTTCCAGTAATGTTCTGGAATTGTGAATTCAGCTACTGGAAGCTACTGACACATTCAAACTGTTTCATAAAAGTCACTCTGCTGCTGCCAAAAGGACAAGACTCGGGTTCTTATCGCATCTCAGCAAACAAAGATAGATACTTCCATGGTCTCAAATTCATGGCTTAAAAAAAAAAACAAACAACAAACAAAAACCCAACCAAAACCCATACAACCCAAAAAACAGCCTCCTAGAATCTCAACAACAAAAAACCAACTCAGACAAATAACAAGCAACACTCCCAATGAAAACAGGCTTAAACAGCTTAAAAATAAATATTCTAAAGCCATAGCAACCATAAAAAACAGCATCAATTTTATTTCCCAGAAGGTAACAAACACTGCTTTTGAATAGGCTTGCTAGGGAAGAACTTTCATGACAGAAACCAACACTGTTCATAGAAATTCAAGTTCACTAGAGAAAAATCTTTAGAGTATCTTAATCTAGTAAAACATCAACTGAACAAGTTACACAGCAGTGAAAATTTACTTGGGGAACAGTGTGTAGGCACTAAACCATACACTTTTCAAGCATTTGTAATTAGTGTCTTCAATGCTGGCCACAATTCACACAAAAGAGCTGCTCCAATACTAAAGCAACTGCAAGCCAATCCTGATATTAGCAGCACTGGACATTTTTCAGTATGCCTCTACTCAAAGTCAGTGATCTAAGTACAAGAAAACAAGAATGAAAATGCAATCCAAGGTGACTTGCTTGAAGGAGATAAGTTATACAGCAACAGGTGGCCAGAACACAGATTTATGCCGCAGCAAGCTTGGGTAGTTTTAGAAGTTGTTTCCTAGCCTGAAAGACAAGGTGCAACTCCTACCTTCTGTGGCTCTCTGCCCTCTACCTGAAACCTAGCAGGCCCACACATGTATGAGAGTTTGTACTGTCAGAACCAACAACTCAGAGTCTCTCAGTCAGACACAAGAAACTCAGAGTTTCAGCTGGTCTAAGGCTCAATTCCTAACAGCAGCAATCCAGACAGGTTCACGGTAATTTAGTGCAAGTAACCGATACGGCGGCTCCTGCTGCCACGAACTCTTCGGCACATTGCCCACCAGCAGCAAGGCCAGAGTGAAACTCAAGAGTTTGGCTCAGTTTTCTTTTGCAAATCTTGTAATTCTGAGTTTAAAATTATAATAAAAAATAATCAAGTGACCTTGATCAATGTCCTTATGGGAAGAGAAGAGTCCTGAAGTAATGAATTGATTACAGAGAAGATACATTCTAGTACCTTCTGCATTAAAATTTAAAAAAAAAATTATACAATTAAAAATATTTTATACTGTGTTTAGAAAAATAATCCCCAATCCTGCCTTAATTATTATGGCTTGCCGATATGCATTTGTAAAACAAATTAGTAGTTTAAAACTGAAAACTACTTTGCTGTTTATACATTTCTGCTTGAAGTTTGAAATCCTGCTTACATGTTAGTTCTAACTTTGTAAAGCAGATATATTAGTACACTGAGAACACTAAAATTAATCTAAGTGCATAATCCTGGCAACTGATGCAAGTAATAATAGAAGTAGAGGAGCACCAGGATCTATGATGATCTCAACACAAGAAAAAAGAAAGCCAGATGCATTTTAGCATGTTTTTGCCAGCCCATACAATCACTGACTCTAACTGACAGCTACCACAGCCGCAAGAGGTGACCAAGTTCTTCAGCACTTTGGTCAGGGGACAGCTAATCATCATCATCATCACAAATAAAATAACTTCCAAGCAATTTTTTTTACTTCAGTGCTGAAAAGCGAGTAAAACCAAACTAGCTGCTACTGCTAGAAAGTTGTCACATAAAAGTACAAGTTAATGTTAGTAAATAATAATTCCAAATGCCACTTCACAAAATGAACAAATTTGCAAGAAGCGAAATGAACTGACTTACCTATCATGAAACATAAGAAGCCACAATAGGAACAAGGAAAGGGAAAAGGACAGGGTGGGACTGAGCAAAGATTATACATATACAACCACAACACTCCATTAAATGCACCTAAAATTTCATCAGTCACTGTGCCTTTATGAGTAATTACAAACCATGACTTGGCAGACAGTAGGAAATACATTCTACCAAGAGGACTGAAAGAAGAAAAAACTCATGAAAAAAGCACACAAACAAAACTTGACAGTTGGTGTCAACTGGTGGAAAAGCAATGGAAGAGGAGGTGGAAGGAATTCCCTAGAGGGCACTGGTTACAAAAAATTAATAAAGAAAAGGAAAGTAAGTACAAGCCAGATTAACATTTTATGTGTCAAAGACAGCCACCCAATAGACAACAGACCTAAGAAGGTGTTTTTAACTATCCTCTCTATGGCAGCAAGCATCCAGGGAAGAATAGAAACATAACGATATCTCCCTGTTAAACTCTGTCCCCAAATCTTTCTGTCCCTCAAAAAAGGGAACAAACAGTGCTATCAATGTTTACAAACCAAGTCAGAATATCAACAAGCACAGGAACCCTACTTGGGACTGAAACACAAGGGAGCAGCAAAGAAATTGACTGTTTTGTTCTAAGAACTCCACTATATTCAAATCAGGGTAGCTCATTTTAGCCTGTAATAATTATTGTCATTAACCAGAACTCAAAGTTGTAATACCAATTAACCTTGCTATAGGTTTGCAACTGATTCAACATCTTCTAGATCTAACTCTATGCCAGGAACAGACAAGAAGACTGACAGTAAGAAAAAGCAGCAGCAAAGACAGGGGTGTAAAAAAAAAAAAAAAAAAAATCAAAAATTGTCCTAAGGTTAGACACTACTTCTTGCAGTACAGCTATGCTGTGTCACTACCTATGCCCAGGACACTGATTCATTGCATTGAGGCAAAATGTAAACTGGCAAATACTCCAAAGAGTGAGAACAATCTTTGGCTGAAGAAACACCTACCGAGCTATTCTAGAGTGGGTGCTTCCTATGCCTCCTTTATAACTCCCTGTGCAAGTAAGTCTCCCAAGGCTGTACTTTAGCAAGCCCCTTCAGCCAGGTCTATTAAGTGGGCAGTGTGGAAAGATCACACAACTTCTTTACACGTTTTTCTAACAACCCTGCAAACTTACTCTCACCCACTGCAACATGAATTCCACACCCTCCTCTCCAAATCTTTTACTACTTCTACATTCTATGGCTCTCTGCCTCCTAGCTGAAACCTAGAAGCTAAAAAATCTTTTCCTGCACTACCTGAAATTTTATCCTGTGTGTAAAGAAAGCAAGTTGGAGAAAAATGATATGGTCAAGACGGAGATCATGATGCTTCACAAGTACCTCTTATGAGCCTTGGGTTACTTATATGAGAACAAAGCTTCCCACTACGGCCAATAAATTAGTATTGAGGTTTTCCTGTTGCTATTGACCACTACTCATTCATAACCTCTAGAAATTTAGGGGTTTTTGCTATTATGTGTGAAACTTCAGATCTATGCACATCATTCTGTTTATATTCACACCTTCCTAATTGTCTTCCATTACCTTCTGCCAAGGTATCATCATGCTTTTCTTTTTGCTAGCTTTCATAAAGCTTTCCAATTACTCTTCCACTTACCCACAACTTCTTGCCAAAAGCACCAGCTTCATTTCAGCTTAAATCAATCAAAGTTACAGCTGTCCACTCCTCCCCTCCACACAAACTGTCCCCTTAACTCATTCTCTAGTTTAATTGCATCCCAAAAGGAGTCATTTTAGAACACGGAACTAACGATGTGCCAGGGTCAGGTCCCTGAATGAAGTCACTTAGGAGTGAATTCCACACCAAAGAAAGGACAGAAATCAACACAAGCCCTGCTCAGTCAAAACAAAACAAAGATTCAGCGTCCGAGTGAGCTGCACACAACTCGGAATCATTCTTCCACGGACTCTTCTGCCATCACTCAGTGAAAACATGTTGAGAAGAAATCAAAGCAGCAGTGACACAAAAGGCCACATGCAAACTTACAAGATAAAGAAATGTTAAGAGACAAGGGTTACAAGAAATAAGTGCTGAAAAACGCCCAAACTAACATCACACACAGAAATTTACAAAACCGACATGGAAACACAAAGTCGGCAGATTAAAAAAAAAAAAAAAAAGCTGACAGAATCGAATTTGATCCAGACTGTTACTGCAATAAAACGCACGAGGAAGACGGGTATGCAAATTGTGCCAGAAATGCACTTTTCATGCAAAGGACCTAGGCGGCTGTGTGCAGCCTCGAGCTACCTACCGCCGAAGTAACGCCGAGGTTTAACAAAAACACAAAGCGTTCTTTTATAATGAGCTCTGCGTGAGAGAAGGCAGCCCATTAGACTTAAGAGCCACAACACGCCTGCGGACGGCTCGGGAGGAGGATCCCCGCAGCAGCACCCGGAGCGCCCGGCGCGGAGCCCACGGCCACGGCAGCTCCCCGCCCTCCCGCAGCCGAGCCCCGCTCACGCGTGCCGGGCGCGGACCGCGAGCCAACACACAGCCACAAGTCCCCGCGGCAGGGACAGCCCCCGCGGCCTCCCCTGCTCTCGCCGCAGCTGCCTCGGGCCGCCCGAGTGCCATGGCCGGCCCCGTACTCGTCCCCGTCCTCCCGGGGTCGGTCCGGCGGGACCTGGGCGCTCCTTGCGAGCCGCGGCCGTAACCCAGGGCCGCCGCCACCCCGCTCTACCTGCATGCCCGGCGCCCCGGGGTCCACGCCGGTGTCCAGCACGGCCAGCAGCACCCCCCGCCCGTCGAAGTCGGGGAAGCGAGCGAGGAAGGCGGCGGCGCCGGTCTCCTTCTTGGGCAGGAGCCCGTGGAACGGGAACGGCTCCTCGGCGGCGGCCGCCATGGCGCGAGACCGGGTCGCGGGGCCGGTGAGGACAGGCTGCGAGAGGCCACGGCAGGGCGGCGCATGCGCGGTGCCGCCCCAGCGGCCCGCGGGGACGGGCACCCCCTCGCGGCCCGCGGCGCGCTCAGCACCGGAGCCAAACTGACCAATAGAGCGCCGAGGAGGGCGGGGCCTGCTGTGGAGGCAGCCAATCACGAGAGGGACGTGTTCCACGCGCCGGGGCTGTGGCGGCCACGTACGGCGGCGGCGGGAGCCGGGGGCACCTTCCAGCGCCCCGCCCCGCCCCGCCGCAGGGCTCCCGGCCGGGGGCACCTTCCAGCGCCCCGCCCCGCCGCAGGGCTCCCGGCCGGGGGCACCTTCCAGCGCCCCGCCCCGCCCCGCCGCAGGGCTCCCGGCCGGGGGCACCTTCCAGCGCCCCGCCCCGCCGCAGGGCTGCCGGCCGGGGGCACCTTCCAGCGCCCCGCCCCGCCCCGCCGCAGGGCTCCCGGCCGGGGGCACCTTCCAGCGCCCCGCCCCGCCGCAGGGCTGCCGGCCGGGGGCGGGCTGCGGCCTCGGGCCCTGCCCGCGGCTGTGCGGGGCCGCCCGCGGCTGTGCGGGGCCGCCCGCGGCTGTGCGGGGCCGCCCGCGGCTGTGCGGGGCCGCCCGCGGCTGTGCGGGGCCGCCCGCGGCTGTGCGGGGCCGCCCGCGGCTGTGCGGGGCCGCCCGCGGCTGTGCGGGGCCGCCCGCGGCTGTGCGGGGCCGCCCGCGGCTGTGCGGGGCCGCCCGCGGCTGTGCGGGGCCGCCCGCGGCTGTGCGGGGCCGCCCGCGGCTGTGCGGGGCCGCCCGCGGCTGTGCGGGGCCGCCCGCGGCTGTGCGGGGCCGCCCGCGGCTGTGCGGGGCCGCCCGCGGCTGTGCGGGGCCGCCCGGCGTCCTCCTAATCGAAAACGGAATCGCGGAATCACTTAGGTTGGAAAAGAGCGCTGAGATCATCAAGTTCAAACTGCGACCGGACGCCATGGCACTGAGTGTCTACCAGACCATGGCCCTGAGTGCCAAGTCCAGCCTTTCCTTAAACACCTCCAGGGACCGTGACTCCACCATCTCCCCGGGCAGCCCATTCCAGTATCTAATCACGCTTTCTGTGACGAATTTCTTCCTGGTGTCCAAAGTGAACCTCCTCTGGCACACGTCTCGAGGCCATTTCCTCTCAGGCTGTCATTTACTGCCTGGGAGAAGAGGCCGACCCCCCCCGGCTGCCCCCTCCTGTCAGCTGTCAGCTGGTTGTAGCGAGCAGTAATGTCTCCTCTGAGCCTCCTTTACTCAAATAACCGATGTGCAAACATTTACTTGGTGATTTTTTTTCTTCTTCTTCTTTTTCTGCTGATTCGTTGTTCAGGATAAATAGGTCCGGCGGTGGCAGTACCAGTGCAACTGTTTAGCGAAGAGCAGAAAAAAACCCCCAAAACAAAAAAACAACCAACCAAAAAACCCCAAACAACCCCCCAACCACACAAAACAAACAAACAAAAGCAAACCAAGGAAAGCCACAGAACCCCCAACAAAAAAAAAAAAAAATCCAAAAAACCAAAAAGCTCCAACAACAACAACAAACAAACCCGAAAGACTACCTAAAGGGGAAAGAAACCCCAAAACAACAAACCAAAAAGACTACCTAAAGGCTATAGGAAGCTCAAAATAAAAGTTTTGGTGAAGTTGTTAAGGGAAAATCTCAACTGTGCACAGAGGTCAGAGGTTTCAAAGGTATTTTTCTAGCTTTCATGCTTACATACAAACTTGCGGAAGAGCCTGAACTACGGAGTACCAGAAAACATCACAGAATGTCTTTTGGGACAATGCCTTGTTTGCAGTGTCTGACACGTGCCCCTTCAGCCATTTTTCCTGGTAACAAGTGTAAACCTGGTTGATTTCTGGAGGATCACTTTGCTTTCTTCAGGACACCTTGGCAGACAAAGGTGTTTCTATTTAGAGTCACCTTGGCAGACAAAGGTGTTTGTGAGTTCACTGTAAAACAGCAGGGATTTTGACTTTTGAGAGTTCTTCTGTTTGAGTATTTTTTGTTTCACAGGTCTGATGAGATTATTATTGGATGTTTGTCAGACATTAATCTTCATTGAATTGGAGCTGGCATTTGTTCCTTCTCTTTAAGAAGTGGGAGAGGGTTACTAGCAAATAGGGGTACTTCATCTTTTCCCCCATTTTGTCAGCTACTGTCAGCATTATCTTCTGGCTCACTAATGGCTTTAGAGATCCATGTGATGTTTATGCAAGTACTAAAATAAACCTGAAGAGCACTGCCTTAAAAATACACAGTATTAATAAAGTGAAAGCTGTACCGTATGAATGTAGCATGTAACTCAATCTGCTTCCCACTTTGCTTTTCAATTATAAATCAAAATTTTACACTTTGATGTCTAGATACCATGTGCTTAATTTTCTTAGAATGCTGATGATGCCTGACTGCCATAATCTGATTTTTTAAAAATAAATATTATGTAAAACTTTTGACTGATTTTACTATGGTGGAGAGAATTATTTTGAGAGGGTGATTGTTCACTCATTTAATACCTAATTCACTGTCCATTTGAGTTTAGTTTTCCTTCTATTTATCACTGCTAGTGCATCTCAATGGGAGAAGCTTGTATTTCTGGCAGCATGTTGACGTGAACAGAAGTCTCATATGTCCCATAGTTTGAGACATTAAACTACAACAAATTCCCAAAATATTTCACATCCCATTCAATGAAAAAGCTGTATATTATAATTTGGAAACGATAATTACTAGTCCTGAGAATTTCTTCCTCGTTCAGTTGCCTTGGTCTCAAAGTACCACAAACAACTCACCTAATTAGCAGGTACATATTGTTCAGGTATGAATAAATTATGTGCACTGCCAAGTGGCAGGGCAGGTTCTGCAGGAAAACCCAGGATTTGGGGAAGGTGTGCCAATCAACCTTTAACAGACTTAAAAGTGATACCATGAAAAGAAAAAACAATTTCGGTGACAATCTTTGAAAAGTAGCTATTTTGTTAATTGTAAGATTATAACTATAGTGTTAGGACATGAGCTTAAGGATAAAGTGCATCTTACTGAGACTTTGCAGATCCTGATCATACTGAGATTTCTGGAATTTTAAACTTAATCCTGCACTTCTCAGGTTTCTTATATTTAGTGTGCTAGGTTAACGGTTGGACTAAAACTCCCAAGTCCTCCACTAAAACATGTCTTTAAGCACCACATCTAAATCTATTCAAATACTTCCAGTGATGGTGACTCAGACCATTCCATCATGGGCAGCATGTTCCAGATGGGGAAAAACTTTTTGTCAGGACCTGTAGCAATAGGGCAACTAAAAGAGAATAGATTTAGACTAGATGTAAGGAAAAGTTTGTTTTACAGTGAGGGTGAGGAAACACTGTAACAGCTTGCCCACAAGAGGTGTGGATGCCCCATCCCTGGAAATGTTGAATGTTAGATTGGATGGGGCTTTGAGCAAACAGATCTAGTTGAAGATGTCCCTGCTTGTTGCAGGGAGATTGGACTAGATGGCATTTCAAGGTCTCTTCCAACCCAAACCATTCTATGATTCTATGAACCTCTGACCAGTTAGCTAGATTTGCATGGACATGTGATACTCCAACAGATTCTGCTCTGAATACTCCCAATATGGACGTGCTTCTAGGTCTGCATCTGAGACCTGGCAAAGCTGTTCCGGTCTTGACAGCCGTGAGTGATTCTTCATATTGCTCACGTGTCAGACCTGCCAGGGTGTGGAGCTGGCCAGCAATCACCTTTGATTTCATGTGCAGCCTAATGCACTGTGGATGAGAAGGCTGAGGGCACCTGCTGCATCTTCTGCCTGATGTTACACCCAGAAGTCCCATTCTGGGCTTCAAATATCTTTTCTGTCTGAGCATGCATCTTTCTGCAAATGAAATGCTCTAGCTGCTGCAAGGTTCTCTCTGAGTCAAGCAGTTCTGTTTTGCATGGAAACATCCCAAAGTGAACCTGAAACAACATGACCTAATATCTTTTTAGTACAGGCATTGACATGAATGTATAAGTACTGGACTGTTTGTTCTTTCTCTAATTAATGTTAAATTATTCTATTCAAAGTATCAATTGGAGTTGCGCATTAACTGTTTAAATTTCAGTTCCAGCAATTACCTTAGTCACTATGTTTCACATTTCACCCACTCCTTCTTTCAACCCTGCCTGAGTTACAACATGTGGAGAGGAGGAATCATTCTACCAGTTAGGCGGTGAGAGGATGTGTTTGATCGAATTGTATTAGGCAAGGCAGGCACTTCAGTGTTCTGAGTGAGGTCATTAATTACCAAGGGGCTCAGTAGCGACTCTTCCTTATTCCCCCCCCTTATGAGGGAGGACTGGCTTCAGGAAATAATGGGATGAGATGATCCTTGAATGAGGTGGATGTCAAGATGTGATTTAATTCCTGCCATTGCCTCTGTGTCCCTTTCCCATTGGCTCTTGCTTTTGCTGTGTAAGCATAAAACAACACAAATCCTCCAGAAGAAGCAGTTTCCCACTCCTTCCCAGCCTGATGCTTGGCCATTCACTCTTGTTCTTCTGCTCCCCAAGTTACTTGTGCTGTTGTGGCTTCTTGATGGAACTGGTAAAGGAATAAATCTGGCTGAAAACTATTCCACATAAGTGTTTGGGAGCTGGTACCTGAGACAGGCTCCTGTACCACCTCTTCCATGCTTATGCTGGTGCAGAGTAGAGATGTTCCAGCATAGTACTCCTCAGTTAAACACACCATGGAAGTAAGGCATTACATGAGGGAATTTTGCCACTGTACACTCTGTCAGGGAAACTGGGTTTAGACGATTTGGGGTTTTGTGTTTTTTTTTACCAGGTTCTGTACTGAGCCTTCTGCAAAGTGCCTGTACAGCTACGAGCCTGTGTAATTTTTTTTGTGTGTATCTAATAAAGGCTTTCAAAGAAAGCCTCATTGCAGTTCTTTTTTCCCTTGTTTTCCACTGAACAGTTCAGCATGGACAAGGGTGTTGTCGTGTCCACTCAGTGTCCACCTGAGGGACCTGGCCAGACAGGCACGACAACAGCAGAAGGCACTCCCTTAGGATCCCTCAGGTTTTCCAGGAGTGCCTCCGGAGGAGTGACTGACAACTGATCCACTGAAGAAAAGAGGCTGACTCTTGTCGGGGGTAAAAGTCCAGAAGTTTATTTGGAACTCCCACGAGCCCAAGTGACTTCCAGAAGCACCAACCAAGCAAGAGCCCCGAGCACGACAACAGTTTATAAACGGGGGAGTGGAAAGGGGAGGGGAAATCTGAACAACCAGTGAGGTAAACTAGGGGAGTGGTCCTAGGGATGATCGATAGGGTTAACAACATATTAGGGAAGATCAGGGGAGGGTCCCCTGGTCCTCACCCAATCACTTGACGCCCCTGATGGAAGCTTCCAGATTGTGGGATGGGATGCCGGGTGACCGACAAGATACCAGGGAGGGGACATAGGAATGAATCAGCAGTTATGCTAAGACAAGGGGCAGACTTAGGAAGGATTGACACGGACGGGACCACAGGGGTAAAGAGGGGGTTCAGGGATAAACCATCTATCCAACATAGGTACTAACATAGGTACAAACGAACACAATACAACACAAGGGTATTAAATCTGCAGCGTGAACTTTTCAATGCTTTTTCTTCACAGAGAGGAAAACATTTACTCATTTTTTAGTTTTGATATCTAACCTTCCTTAATGGACAATGTATCTTTAACTTTGTCTTCAGGAAGTTATTTACTTGGTTGGATCAATTTGCCATGCCCTTCCCTTGATAAATATAAAAGAAAAAAACATTGCATACATATAAAATTATGAGATTATTAGTGAACAAGAGCTGGTATTACTCTCCAACATAATCATATTTTAAATCATATTTGAAATAAGAATTAATTTTTATTGTTCTCTGTCACAGATTCTTGCAGCCTAGCTTATGTCTTTAGAGTGTGCTTTCATTTACAAACTTGTTTAAAATTGTCTGAAATTATACCCATATATACCCAATTATACAGGATATAATAAGAAGATATTATAATAAGGATAAGTTCATATATTGCTTTAAATACATTCTCAATAATGCTGCTCAAAGAAATTATTAATCCTGAAAATTCAAGAAGGTAGGATTCATTTAACACTGACCTCAGCAAAAAGCTGCAGCTGCAATTCAGTACCAGTTGAGCCTCAAACATTTAGTGGTCTTCTGTGGCAGAGTTGTTAGTAGGGTTGCATTTTAAAAACATATTTCTGTGAGAACAGAGTCACTCCTTTAATTGTGCTGCAGAAATGAGCAAAAAAATTACTGACTATAAATGCATACTTGTAATTTCTAGAGCTAAGCATGCATATTCATATTTCATGTTTCTCTGAAGCTTAAAGCAGAGTTCAGTCATTTTCCCAGACTTGGCTTTGTATAGCTTGCAGAGATTTGTGATAGAAATACAAAGATTAGTAGGATGAGTTACGGATGTCATTGTATGTATATAAAAGAAACAATATCAAACAAAGGTTCAGAACATCATATGCTGATAACCAAGGGCACAGTTAACATCAGTCAAAGGGGTGAACAACAAGGAATCCATTGTTTGCATCAAGATCAGAAGGCCCGAGTTTTCATGGGGCCACAGCATGACAACACTTAAGTAGAAGACTCGAACTCTGCCCACAGGAGGATGACAGTAAGATTGCAGCCACAAAGATGCTCAGATGAGGATGCACAGTACATAGGTATCAATCTTCCAAAAAGTATATGGAGGAATCTTTAAACAAGATTCTGAAGCAAAGGTTTATGCCATAGTGGCTAACTCACAAAGTGAATTAAAACTGTGTGTAAACCCCATTGCCAGCAAGAGGAATCCAAGATGTTTAATTAGAAGTTTATAGCTAATGTCCTTTGTCACTGTGTCATGTATAAGTGAAATTGGCCAGACCTCTGGAACACACACATCTTGGTGCAAGTGAACATGAGAATGCAGGAGAAGAATCTATGAGATAATGAATATAAAGGATCAAAATTGGTTTTGTTGAACATAGGTAGCATCTTCTTCCTCCAGCTGGTTTTACACTGATTGTTATTTTTTTTAATTTTTTGCAGTGTCAGGAATACTGTACTAATAGGGTGATTGCCAGAGCAGTTGGTATTTCAAGTGCTATTCTTTTGCGTGAAAGTCACTTTGAGTTTTTAAGCTTTAATTAGTGGGATTTTGTGAGACACCAAAACTGTGTTTCTTTTTAAATTTATGAAATAAAAATACACTTATAAAGACAAAATTATGTCATCGTTTAACCCCAGCTGACAGCTAAGCCATATGCAGACTCTTGCTCACTCCTCGCTGCTGGGGTAGGGGAAAGAATCAGAAAGGTAAAATTGAGAAACCTTGTGTGTTGAGATAAAAACAGTTTAATAGGTAAAGCAAAAGCCATGCACACAAGCAAAGAAGAACGAGGCGTTAATTCACCACTTCCCATGGGCAGGCAGGTGAAAGCCAGGCATCACACACAATGAGGACTTGGGAAAACAAACACCATCACTCCAAATGTCCCCTCCTTCTTCTTCCCAGGCTTTGTATGCTGAGCAAGACACCAGACAGTATGGGATATCCCTGTGGTCAGTTTGGATCAGCTGCCCTGGCTGTGTTCCCTCCCAGCTTCTTGTGCACTCCCAGCCTGCTTGCTGGTGGGGTAGGGTGAGAGGCAGAAATTGCCTTATAGACTCGCAGACTCTCCTGAGTTGGATGGAATCCACAAGAATTCTGACCCTACACAGGACAATCCCCCCCAAAAAAGGCTTGACTCTGTGTAACCACTGCTCAGCAGTAACTGGTATATCCTTGTATTATCAACACTGTGTTCAGCACAAATCTAAAATACAGCCCCATAGCAGCTACTGGAAAGAAAATTAACTCTACACCAGCCAAAACCAGCAGACTTTTACAAATTTAAGTACAACAATTAATGCTTATGTATGATGGAATGTAAATCCTTATGAGCTCTTTCTGAAGATTTCCTATGTCTGTTTAAACTCCAAAATGCATCACGTATCTGCATAAATATATTAAATATGTACATATTTCCTATAATTTACTCAGGAGCTTTTGTGTGAAAAATGTTATATACATTTGGAAGTAAATATAGGAGGCATTTGAAGTTATGTTTTCTTAGTCAGAAACTACACAATATGGCAACTAGGAATATTTCCAGATTTTTCTGTAAGCACTTTTACAGTATTTTTGGCAATGTTTGTGTTTTTTTTTTTTGTTTGTTTTTTTTTTTTAGTTGGTGAGCCTACACAAAAATGGAAACATCATCTGAGTTTGTTTTTTTTTTTTTTTTTTAGTTGGTGAGCCTACACAAAAATGGAAACATCATCTGAGATCTAAAGTTCTACTTCGTATCTCTAAGGGATAAATTTGAATATCAAATATCTTTCTTTGACTTACTCAAATAGGAAATGGGCAGCAGCTGTTGGATTTTGGTAGTCAGGATTAAGGAATGTACTTAAGGACTAACACACCCTGAAATAAAAGAAAAAGAAATCTGCATCATGATAACAGAAGTTACCGTGAATTCCCTATAATATAAGAAGTGCCTTTCGTCAGAAATCTCTCCAAATGGCAGCAGCTCTTTCCTTGACTATTGTGGTGTCCCTAAGCCCCTCTTAAATCTTTCTTTGTTGTTGTACATCATGCAGTAGTTCAAATACTCAGTGACAGTTTAGCTCTCTTTTAAAGCAGAGGCGGCTATTAACTTTGTAGAAACTAGTTACAACATGTAGCAACACTTTACATTGGCAAATAATTTCCCTATTTTTTTTAGTGACTACTTGAACACCTTACTAGTCCTCAGTGGGGATATTGCTGTCTCTATTTAGGGACATAGGAAGTCAAGTCTGTGACTTGAAATTATATGTTGACAATGATGAGGTGACAGCTATCTAGTGTGTGTTTTTAATTTATATCTGATTTAAAAGTATTAATAACTCTAAAACTAAGTTTTCCAGATTGCAATCTCTTCAACAACATAGTCGTCTGGAGGTTTCATGGCTGGGATGTGTTTTTGTTTTGCAAAACATGAGAACAACACCCCCCCAGTCACTGTTTTTGAGTACTGTAATGAATTAGATATTTGTTAAAGTTCTCCTCTTGAGGGCAGCAAATATTCAGAACTAAAAGTTGTTCATGTTTCTTAGTGGTGTGGTAAAGAATATACCTGGATTTGAAATAGACCAGAGTTAGCTTGTCCCTTGGCTCTCTTGGTTAAGAGTAAGATTCACTTACAGATCTACAATTCTTGTACAAAGCCTGAAAGTTTAAGTGAAAAATGTAGCATATGAAATCAAGGCTTCACCTTATAAGCCAGCTGAGAAAAGAGTAACCAAGTAGAAACATGTAGAATCGCAGAATCATCAAGGCTGGAAGAGATCCTTAAGATCATCAAGTCCAACTGTCAACCCATCCCTGCCATCCATAAGTTCCAGCCTAAGTTCTCTATTAAACTAGATCAGCCTTTTCCTCCAATGACTTATCTTTCCACATGTGGGGATGGCCTGCTCCTGAATATTAAACAATTCTTTTTGAAAGTATATCCAGCCTTCCTGAACGCCTTTGCCCTTCACGACTGACTCCCAAAGGGTTCTGTCAATCAATGTCCTAACCAGGCCACAGTCTGCCTGCTGGAGGTCCAAAGTGGAAGTTCTGCTGGTGCTTCTCCTTATTTCACCCCTTACAGAAAACACTAACATTTCATAGTCATTATGCCCAAGATGTCCACTGACCACCACATCACCCACTAGTCCGTCTTGGTTCACAAACAGCAGGGTACCTCTGCTGGTAAGCTCATTCACCAGTTGTATTAGGAAATTGTCTCCCACACACCCCAGGACCCTCTTAGACTACTTCCTCTCTGCTGTGTTGTATTCTTAGTAGACACCTGGCAAATGTGTTTCCATGAGTACCAGGGCCAGCAATCATGAGACTTCTGGCAGCCACCTGTAGAATTCCTCATCAGCCTGTTCATCCTGGTTGGGTGGTCTATAACAGTCTCCCACTGTGACATATGCCCTACTGAACTTCTGGTTTTAAATCACATTCTGTGCAGTCTTGTATAAAGAATGTATACTCTGGATGTGTCATCCAAATCCCATAACTCAAAACCAAGTAGGTTACATGTATTTGACTCCGTCCACTCATTGTGGTATTGAAGAGTTCATGATAACACAGAGAAAATCAGGGGGAAGGATCTGAAAGGAATATCATGTAGGCCAAAGGAATAAAACTCCTTGTGAATGAAGTGAAAGGCAGTGGGTGTTGCATGTCCATGCAGGCTTGTGAAGGAGACTTGATCTTGCAGGTTTATTCTGTATGGTGTGCAGGGTGAACTGCATCTGGGCTGGTGAGAGAGCTTAGCCTCCATCATATGGAGCCCTCTCCTGCCTATGCCTTGAAGACAGGCCAGAGGACAAGATCAGGATTGGATGGATCATCACTTCATCCTGCATAGGGCTGGACTGGGGAGCCCCACCATCCCTTGTCCATACATAGTGCCATACACTCCCTTTTGCTGAGGAACTCAAAGACTGGATGCTGCTGGTCATTCATTGCAAATTAAGGCACTGATGACCCTGGAGCAGTCAGAAGGCCAGATACTGTGGTATGTGACTATACTGGGAAAGCTGGGGAAATCAGTATTGTATGTGTGAAATCCTTCAGAATGCTGGCCACGGGGGCCCTGTGTGATCCCTGGAAAGGTTCCTTTTTCCCTTCCCTTTCCTTTTCTAGGTAGATGCCTCATTTGCTAGAAGAACAGCTTGTCCAGGTTGATCAAGAATTTTGTCCCTATGCTCTAACATGCCCTGAAGACTTAGTTTAAGGAATTGTTGTATGTGCCTGCTTGCTGTACTATATGGCAAGCCTCTGCTTTCAAGGATATGAAACCCTCAAATCTTTGATTATTCTGGCTGTATTATTATTTTACATGTTCCACTTGACTAGATTAATAAATGGCATTGTACCATGCCAAAATCAAAATGTTTTCTGTACCCATATTAGTATTTTAAGTGCTTTCTGACATTTTTTCTTACTTCCACTAGTGTTGTAGCATTTTTTATTCTAACATAATTCGGAATGATAAAGTATTGATTTTTGCACAGATATATGTGTGCCTTTCTTATATGAGTATTTCAAATTTTATTAATGTGCATACAATGTAAATAGAAAATAACAGCATTTGATACTCAATATATAAAAAGTCTCAGATTAGCCATGCAACGTATATTGACATAATTAACTGTATGGCCACTAAATGTCACTGTTGCTCTGTGCATATGTGACTGAAGCCTCACTTACTGCTCTAAATTGTAGTCCCCCCAAAAAATCTGTGCTATAACTCTACAGCTTTCTAGTGCTCTGTCCTTAATGCTATACATTGAGTATTCACCATTTCTCTTAACAATTGCACCTTAGAATTTGTGAAGCAATGAAAATACATTATTTCATTATTTTGAAGTCTTAACCATTAGATCTTTACATTAGAAGAAATATATTATTTCTAGAAAAATAAAATTGTTAATGAATTAGTAGATTTTTGCATGAAAGATCTGGTAGATGGTTTTTCATTCTTGGATTTGATTAGATGCTCAAAATATTTTGCAGTTTAGATATAACTGAAAAGTGAAAAACATGTCGCTTCAAATGCTAATTTATTTCCTCTGACTCCAAAATAACCCTTAGGGCTAATTAAAAACACATTCAATAATTTAATATTTTTTTTCCTTCACACCAATAACATGCTTATTTGCCCTTTCTAGATAACTAGCCCAAAATGTTTCCTGGAGTCCATCTTCTATTTATTCCTGCCCATGAATTAATGAGAAATACATGTATGGTCAGCAAAGTGGAATCACAAAGGGAAACTGCAAATCATTATGAAGTAAAAACCAGTTCAGAATTTGACTCAAAAACTTTAGAATCCTCAAAAATAAAAGAGCTACTTTACATGAGCTTCAAGAGATTGTGAGACATAGGCATTACATGTTAATTTTTAAGTCAGTGCAGACAGTTCACAGATTTTAAAATATTTTTTGTCAATAGCAAAGGTGAAACTTCAGAGAAGATTAAATTCATGCCTATTGTCTCCTATCCTCCCACTGCACATCAAATTGGACAGTCTGACTCCCATCTCCTCAAGCTTCCTATAATAGATACTGCGCAGTGTTTCCAAAGCCGTCTCTGCCCCAGGATGGACAAGCCCCCTGGCCCAGGGACACTGCTCCAGCCCTCACCGTCACTGAACTTGTTGCAGTTTCCTGATGTCTTTCCTGTGTCAGGGACTGGTATCTAGATGCAGCTAGGGAGTGTTGAGCAGAAGAGGACAGCCAATGCCTCCCTGATTTCCTGGCTGTGCTCCAGGGATGCAGCCCCATATGCCTTTGGCAGTCTCTGCTGCCAGGGGATGCTGGTGGTTCCTGTTCAAGTATTTGGCTGGAATAAGAAATACAACATAGGAATAAGTTCTCAGCTCTTTAGATTTTTGGAATTCGTGAGTTCTGCATAGATCTATGTGAAACATGTACATGCACCTGGAGAAGGGAAGTGGCAAAGTAAGAGTTTTCAGATAATACCTGGTCCTTGAGGGAAATGAAAGGAGAGTGTATGATACATAAATCCTTCAGGGGGATGAGGGCAAAGAAAGAGTATATAATATATATAAAATGCAGCATTATACATATATGTATGTACATCTACATAGAAGTGCCATTTTGGATGCATTGATGAAAACATTAAATCAATGCCTGACAGAAGTCAAAAACCTAAATAATAAATTGTTAGCAGAAGGTGCAGAGAGTGATGCAGAATGTCATTATACTATGGCAGTATGGTTCATTACATACAGTTCTGCTTGCTTCATCTCAAAAAGGGAAGAATAAATTAAAATGCCCAGAGAGGAGAAATAAGAAGACAGAAGTGGAAGAAACTTCAGAGAAGAACTACAAAGATGATTGAGTTCATGGATTTCTCAGTGAACTGAGATGCTGGAAGTAGTCTGGAGAAGAGAGAAATGGGGGGCATAAAGCAGAAGTCTAATCACATAAGTAGTGTGCTGAAAGTGAATAGGAGTAGGTTCTGCTCTGTATCCCCCAGTACAAAACCTGGCATACAACAAATAAAACTGGATGTATATCTTTGCACACAGAATCAATTTTTGTGCATTTTGTGGCTATTAAAAATGTAAGAGATCAGAGACCTCATGGTTCTTAGTCAAGTAGCAGTTATTAATGCTTATAAACCACTGAGTGTACACAGGCCACAGAAATTGGGAGGAGTTTATTGTACAGGTGAAACATCCTATATGTTCATCCTGTTCTTTCATAATTCCTTGGGCATCCCCCATTGTTTACTGCCAAGGACAAGGTACTGGGCTAAAGGGACCTCCAGTGTGAGCCAACGTGGCTCCTGTTATTTCATCACTTAAAAAAAAAAGTATAATATGAAGGAATGAAGAGGGACTTCTGTAAAGACTGCTTCATGCAAATTCAGAAGTTTATTTCTTACCTGACTATTGAAGTCCCTATAAAATGGTATTATAAGAAAAAAATAACTGCAACAAAATTGTACAATAAAAATCCATATTAAAAATAGTATCAAATATAGTATCATAAACACAAGTAATTACTAAATTAATGAAAATTATACTTCTTAATAATTTTCAAAATCCTAAGTGTGGATCAACTACTGGCTGCCTTACAATTAAGATTATGGGTACAAACTAGAACACGGCTTTCAAGATGGTTTGCAAAACCCCTTATGTAATTCCACTGGTTAGCCACACAAAAAAGAGGGGTTTGGTCTATCAGTTGGAAATGACTCTTTGATCCAGTTCTTCCCTTTTAGTGCCTTAGAATCAGCAGTCAAAGAATTTTTATCTTTTTTCTTAGAAGGTTCAATTTGTCCTTTAAAAAGGAATATTCCACATGTTCACACTATTTTTGTTTCTTTGTCTTAAATTTTTTGCAGTATTATCTAATCTTTACCTCTGCATGCCCTCACATTTCATAACTCTTATTGTTTGCTGTCCTAAGGGACTGACTCATTTTTAGATTTTTGTGAAATGTTATGATTATTGGGTTTTTGTCTCATAATCGTCTTGTATTTCAATTTTTCCAGATTAAATATAAACCAAATATCAAATCCTATGATATTTTATCAACAAATAACCATTTTGCTCATGAGAAATACTCATGTTTGCCCCAGCTTTTGATTTAAGATATGTTTTTGTTGTTCGTGCCTGTTATAAAATTATGCTAATGTAGAGTAGAATAGAATAGAATAGAATAGAATAGAATAGAATAGAATAGAATAGAATCATAGGATTATTAAAGCTGGAAAAGACCTCCAAGATCCCAGGTCCAACCGTGGACCGAACACCACTTTGCTGTCTAAACCATAGCACAAAATGCCATGTCCAGTTGTTTCTTGAACACTTCCAAGTATGATGACTCCACCACTTTACTGGACAGTCCATTTTAATGCCTGACAAGCCTTTCAGTGAAGAAATTCATACTGATGTCCAAACTGAAAGGTTTTTTTTTTGTCACTTATGTAATTCAGTATGAAATGAAGTACAACTGGAGTTCTGTCACATTAGTTCTGCAAGTAGAAATGACTATAACAGATTGTGACAGGCTAGTGTGAATGACAGGTTAATAACTGTTAGTGTAACAGGTTAGTTAATGAAAACAAAATGAAAATACAAAATAAATGTGGATCTCATTTTTCTCACTGCTATGGGAGATGAACATTTGCAGTGCCTATTTCATTACAGCTTTAATACAATTTTCAAACTTTGTTGGCAATCCCTGGGCTTCAAACAACAAAATATTGGGTTCTGTTTCTGACATGACTGTAAGCCTGTAGTCTGACATCTTGCAGGGAAGGTTACCTTTCATCTCTCTTTGGGTAGCTTAAAGCTGCAAATGTCCCGTTGAGGATCTTCCAACCTTGTGTGCTGTGAAGTCTGCTGAGTCACCAGTTTGGGATTTTTTTCCTTTCCTGCCAGCAAGAGCAATGGCTAAAATCTCAGCACTCCCCATAGTTTTTCTCAGTCCTGTGACTAAACTCTTTGCAGTCCTACTGTAAATGACCCATCTTCCCATCTGTGAACAGTATTACAAGGCCCAAATGAATTGTTTAGACATAGAAAAATGCTCTACCCATGACAATTTTCAAAATATTCAGAGTAATCAATCACTTTATTTGGAGACTATGGGAAAAAAATATCACTATCACCTATTAGCAGCTCTTCTACTGCTTACCACCACTTTCCAAAAATCTCACAGGATTACACAATATGTCAACTAATTAGATATTGCCATGTGTCTGAACCAGCCTCTAATCCCTCTCCTTCCTCTGGCTGATGGCATGTCATCTGCGCTCTAATTTGACTAACTGATGGTATTCTGCCTGATTATATAGCATTAAGGAAAAGTGTTAGAGGAAAGAGGACAATGAGAGAATTAAAGCTGAGACATCTCTTGAAATATGCCATGAGAAGCTGTGGGAACAGTGAAAATCCATTGAGTGAAGTTATATCTTCCAGGTGATAACCAGGAGTGATAAAGACATTTTTCAAAGACAAAAATGAAAGTTAAAAATCACCCATTTTGGGGAAATGGGATTTGGAGTGTTCCTTATGTGGACTGTCAAAGCAATCCTAAAACATGGATGCACTTCACCTTGATCAATCTCGAGGAGCATCTCTCTGCAATTAGTTTTTTGAATGAATGCACTGAATTGCTGTGGTTAAATTGCCTTGGATTTCAGTTCGGTATTAAAGCCACAAGGCTAAAAGCCAGTCACTATCCACATTCTCAACTTAGTTTTCACAGGATGGAGTGAACAGGTATAAAGCCACCGCTGCTGACTGAGAGGTCTTGCTTCCTTTTCAGTCTGCCTTGTTGCCTTCTCCATTATGTGTGCTACTCCTGCTGAGCTTTTGGAAACAAATTTGTTTTGCTACAGCAGCACAAAGCAAATAGGATTTTTCTTTTGTATGTTTGCTTGCTTGTTGTTTATTTGAACTTTGTTCTATTTTATTATGGGAAGGGAGCAGGACAGAACAGCAAATCCACCAACCTTTTTGGTGGCGAGAAGCCATGAATGAGGGCAGCTGTCTGTGATGGGGGATGAACCCTTGAAGTCCAGTGAGACATAGTTGTTGCTGAGTGTGTTTAAATGGCACATGCTGACTTGGAGCACTGAGAGCTATAACTCCCAACCCTCCATGAAGAGAGAAAAGAGAGTTTCTGTCATGTGGATGCACTGATGGCATTTCCCAGGCTTACGTCAGAAAAGCTTGCCTCTGTGATTGAGTCCCGTGCCAAAGTTCATTAAAAGCCCTGTTTATACTTGTCAAGTGGAATAAGACCCTGAGGTTATACTGGTCAAAAAAATTTAGTTGACACTTAAGGCCCTCATCCTTTTGGACCCAAGCCTGTCTGGCACCTGCAACAACCCACTATGACTTGAGGGCTTAGGGTTTTAAACAACTCTGGGGCTTTTTAAAGGGGAAAGCTCAGGCCCCTGCAGCCCTTCAGCATGGGCTTTGCCTTTCCTGCAGCATTAAAGGTATGGGCTTGGTGGGCTCAGCTGGATTTGCTGGTCATCCCACCCACACTAGAGGAAGGGTCACATGGACACAGAGCAGACCGGTGCACCCAGGCCTTCCTGGGGAATAGCCCAATGCAACCTCCATCTTGTGGCACTGCGTGCTGGTTTGGGCTGGGATAGAGATAGTGTTCTTCACAGTATCTGGTATGGGCTGATTTTGATTTGTCCTGAAAACAGTATTGACAACTCAGGAATGTTTCAGCTGTTGCTGAGCAGTGCTTGCACAGAGTCAAGGCCTTTTCTCCCTCTCCCCCCACCAGGGAGTAGGTTGAGGATGCACAAGGAGTTTGGATGGGACACACCCAGGACAGCTGACCCCATCTGACCACAGGGATGTCCCGTACCATAGGACATTGTGCCCAAGATATAAAACTGGGGCAAGAAGGAAATGGGGAATTTTGGAGTGATGATGTTTGTCTTTCCAAGTCACATTGCATGTGATGGAGCCATTCTTTCCAGGGTATGACTGAACACCTGCCTGCCCATGCAATGGACAATGAATAGATTTCTTGTTTTGCTTTGCTTGTGTGGGTGGCTTTTCTTTTACCCAATAAACTACTTCTCACTTCTACTCTTCTGATTGTCTCCCCCTTCCCTCTGTGGCAGAGTGAGCTACAGTTGCATGGGGCTGAGCTGCTCACTGAGGTTAAACCATGACAGCAGACTGGAATGAAACGTGGACCGGGGTTCACTGTAGACTTGGTTCACTGTAGCTTGGACTAAATCAAAGAGGAGACAGCAAAGCAGAAATCTGGTTTGCCCAGCAATCTGCTTTGCCAGCAGTGGAAGGGAGTGACTGCTTGTCATAGCTCTTCATATTCACAAGGAAATGGTAAAGACCAGCTGTTTATTACCCTAAGCCTTTCCCTGGACATTTACAGACCTTTAGCTAAACATGCCTTGTAAGCATCAACAGCACTTGCTCAACTTCTTCCTCTCCTGCTCTCATCAACCACATCACAGCAGTGATCCTTGTGTCCCAGCAAGGTCTGCCTCACCTTCTGGGTCAGGCACCTACAGATCAATGTTGTCCCTGTGTTTCTGGACCTCGCTAAATTGCTATTATCTAACTCAGAGCTGACCTGGGCTCCAGGTCTGTGACAGATGAGAAAAGCCAAGTTTTATGTTTTTAAGAGCTAAGTGTGGAACAGCTTTAAATTATTAAACTGTTACATGCTATTAGTGGGTTAATATAGGAAACATGGCAATGACAGATGACTAAAACTAAAGTTTTAGCTGCAGTTTTCAGTACCTACTTAGAGAGGGATGTTCTTGCTTAACCAAGCATGGCTGTACAGCCAAACTTACATCTATCCACTACAGACTCTGAACTCATTGCAGATCCCTGCTCTTCAGAAGGTGTGAACCTGAGCTGCAGGGAATGTAGTGTACGACATCTCTGAACTGCAGTTAGGGGGAATTCATATGTTTTATGGTGTGCTTCTGCTGAAGCCACAAGCAAAATAAATGACTGAATGAATATAGTCTCTTTATGTCAGTGGAGACCAAATTATCAAACAAATTAACAATAAATACCTTGCTAAATTAAGTCTTATTTTCTTAAATAGCCTCAAGGAATGTGAACATTCAGCAGTAAGCTGATTGCATAAAAAACAAAGACATCTTAGACAGATGCCAAATATTACAATCAAGGTATCATTTAACATCCTGATGCTCAGGTAAGAATATATGAATGTGATTCAGACTTTACTGACTTCAGACTCTATTCAGACTTTATAAGCATTCTCTTTGCTCTTTAAAGAAAATCAAAGGCACATCTCAAAGCAAAATGAGGGTCCCAGTCAAAATTATTATACTAGTAAAATTGGATTTTATAATGAAAGATGCTTGTATTTTTCTATATAATACCTGCTTCCTCTCAATGAGATACAACCTACTGCTCACAACATTACATGGCCTATAGCTATTTTCTCTTCTCCCCTATGGATATACACATACATGTATGCATGCTTTCCTATCTAATGTGGAGACACTCTCATCCAGTGCTTTCACATGTCCTCAAGGGTTTTTTCAACTAATGGAACATGCTGCATCCTTAGGCTGAGATGAAATATTCAACGCCTCACAGAGGTTATGCAATACCTTTTTTATATGTAATTAAACTACTCTAGTTTACATGGATTAAAAAATTCATAAACACTTCACTCAGTTAAATTTATTAGTACAATGGAGTCAGTCCCTGCAAACACTTTCTCATGGTGGCAGGGAACCTTTGTTGTTTTCCCCTTTCCTCCAGAATAACATGAAGGTCCTGATGTGAAAATTGTCATCCTTTTCTTTCTTATTACAGAAGCAACAGTGTCTGAAGCAAGTTGTCTGTAAACAGTAGTCCAACTGATTTACTGTAGGCCTTGTCCCCTCAGCTGCTTTCCTCCCACAAGTCCTAGCTCTCATTCCCCAGGCCTCAATGTTCATTTGCCAGAGGCAACACTACTGTAGCGCTCTGTCTGAAGGCTGGCTCCCAAGCTATCACCAAACCAGGTCTATTGCAGCTGAATTTTGCCAGATGTTTTTTGAGTGGGAACATTAATATAAGCCCCTTTCCAAAACCACCAATTTTCATATGTTTTATCAGACTTCTCTTATTTATTCATGTTTTGCTAAAAATGCCCAGTGGGATCAATGTTTTTTGATGGTAGTGTGACACACCTGGATGCTTTCAGAAAGCCAGCCTAGGAAAGAGAAGGGATACAAAATCCTGTTCAGGCCAAGCTCCAACTAAGAGGGTATGGGAATAGAAATCCCACTATGGAGGACCACTCTATTGTGGACAGCTAATTCTGTACTTGTACAAATGCTTTTCTTGTACCAGTTACTGGTAGAAATAGTATACAGGCTAACTGATTCTATGGACTGATCAAAAAGGACAGACATATTTCCATTTCTTATACAATATAAAGATTAAAAAAAAGGAAAGAAGAAATAGGAAATAGTTCTTCAAGCAGCAGTACTGTTGGGTTCTGGTTTGCCTGGTGTCTAATATATTTAAGACTTCACCTAGTCTTTCATAATGAATTAAGATTGACTGGTAGCTTCAAAAATTATAATACAGTGAACAAACAGAGAGGTGAACACAGAGGTGGATAGGCAAGACAAAAATACTTCTCCTCTCCAATCTGCACCTAATCAAAGTTTAATTAAAGTTTCTCATGAAAGTCACCTGGATGAGAATCCTGATTTATGCTCCCATGATTTAATCATATCATCATCTGACTTTCTGACTGAGAAATTTAACTATTATTCTAAGTGTAGAGCAATCCCACTAAGTTTCTTTCCTAAGCATCAAAAGTCCTCAGGTGCTGGTTTTCCAAGCTGAGAGTAATATTTTAGAAATAAGTATGCCCTGGATTTTATTTCCTCCCCTATGATGATTTGTCCCCCATTTCTAAGTTACATGAATGAATATGTTCTGTTCATTAAGAGCGACCACACAAAACAGTATCAGAGACAAATCCTGAATTTGGTTACCAGAAGCTGCCTCACTTTTCTTTTTCTTTCAGCTTTTCCTCTTTAGCTATACTTTAAAATCAGAATAATGTTTATTTAAGGTCCTTAGTGACTTTGTACTGAGTAAGAGTGATTGAGAGGTTGTTCTGGAGGAGGGCAAGAGAGGGAACAAGCCCATGCAGGGCTCTTCCTGGACCTCAATAAAAAGGGCCTGACAACAAAAGTATCAATAATATAATTGTTTTACTAAGACAGACTGGAAATAAATATATGTAGTGAGTAGATGTTATATTCTTTCAGATGGAGGGCACAGGTGTTCATACAGCATCAGAGCTAAGACTGAATGGAATTTCCCCATCACCCTATGCAGAGCTGATCATGTCTGTGGAGGTAAGGTCTCCCTTTTCGGCCATTTGAGCAATTGTATAATACAATAATTGTACTGTATTCGAGAAAACAACTGTATTCCTACAGGATGCTCACACATTAATTTCTCTACCATTTTTTTAGATGAAGTCAAGGCCAGGCAGGTGTTGCAATCAGCAAAGTCAGATGGGAGCTGCCTGCAGGCTCCCCTTGGTACCATGAGCTGGTGGATCTCATCCTGCATTCAATGCACGTAGATGGCACAACAGGGCCTGGAGGCTGTGCTGGACATTCAGCCCAGTGCATACTGCCCTGTGCCTGCTCAGGTGTGGTATGCCTGCTCACCTGTGGTGTGGCTCACTCCCTCCTCAATGAGCAGTGCTCTCCTGATCATCATCAATGCACACCACCCCTTGATCCATGTAGAGTTTACCTTTCCCAAAGCTACAGTATAAGTTGCATATTATATTAATAACATGAGGGCTTCTCAAACCCTAAATATGAGCCCTAACAGAGCAGATGAGATCTATCCAAGATCAGCGACTCCTTGAACGCAAAAGCTCCCTTTACAGATGTGTGTCTTGTAAGATTTGCCTCTGCACCTTCCATTTAAAAATAAATTGGTACATATGAAATGTGTATGAATCATTTAAAAATGTCACCAGGGAGTTACATTAAAGGGTAATGTAATACTCTGTAGAAATTAGCAATAAATCTCCTAGCACAGAAAACTGCTGTACTGCAGAACAGCAATTACAAGCAAACAAAGGGAAACAATAAGATTCTTGAATATTCTGGCTGTATCTCCAAACCTAATTAGTTCAGCCTCGAACAACATCAAAGAGTGCTTCATTAATGAACCTCTGAATCATCTGTACTCATCTGTGACTGATAACCATGACTCAGTTTTACCAGTGACAAGGATGAGGTGGTTTGGTAATAAAGACATTAAATTGCCCACTACCTCCAAATTCTGCCATGAACTTGCACGGGCAGGCTGTCATCTCTGCATCTCAGCTCTTCAGTGAAAGACAGTACTCCTCATGTGTACTGTGACATTTATATTTCTCACAGAATGGCATGCATTGCAGTGAGCCTTGAGCCCAGCAGTCTCCTAGGTAGTCCTGGAGCACTTCAGAATGCAGAGAAAGCATTCATAGATGGGGGTCCTCAAATACAGAATGACCTAATGTTCCAGATATTTCAAAGGAAGAGATTTTGGAAACATCAAAGCGTAGCAGTTGGAAAAACAGGAACATGGTTTTAAGGGAATTATATTTAGGAGTTCATAGAGAAGAATAAAGGGGAAGAAATAAGAAGCAGAGCTAAGTTTAAATGGAGAAAGAAAAGACTGAGATAACTCAGGGAAAGAAAATAAAGTTTCTATCAGATGTGGAGGGAGATTAATGAGAAAAGTGAACAGAGTTATTCTGATAGGGAAACCAGAGAAAGCTGTTTAATGAACAGAGGAAAAACTACCTCCAATAGTTAATTAACACAGTGCTGCTCCTGTAAGATACTAGGTAAAACTAATAATGACAGATGTCATTGTATTTAGAATTATACTGATGACAAAAGTATATTTTAGCTGCTTCTTTTCTTGCAGAGACACATCAATAATGCATACTTTAATTACATTCAACCACAGAACCTATGTATTAGAGCGGTGATGCTTTGGTGATGGATAGAGACATCCAACAATCTGTCATTTTGCAGAGTACAGTACAGGGACAAGCCTAACTTACCTGTGTAGAGCTTTAAGTGCCATTCTCTAAAGGAAAAGTGGAATGCATGTATTAAAAGTGCATTCTATGGAATATTAGGAAGTCGCTAACATAAATACGGGGATGAATTCTGGCCTTCTCATTGTAGCTAAGGCATATTATTAGATGTATCTGAAGTACAAACAATCCAAAGAGTGACAACAAAACAGAAAAGAGAGATGATGTTTCTATGACAAAAAAATGTCGAAAAATCAAAGAGATAACCTGAAAATTAAACAAAAATAATGAAAATGTAACACTTCATGAAGAAGTTATTATAGTTTCAGGAATTTAGATACTCTAAGCAGGTTTATCTGATTTTTCTAATGCTCTTGTAAGTCTACCACAAAAAAACAAAGCTGAAGATGTCTTTACATCACATATTTTCAAATGGCATCAAAAATTCTGCCCAGGTTTTGTTGCATATTAGCATATACCCCTTAGAGTACTCTCTATTGTTAACATACTTTTCACAATACAGTAATGGTAAGATTGCCTGCCTGAGAAGCTGTCAGGCAAAATCCTGTTTACTCTAGCATGTCATAAAACACAAATATAACAAACTTTTCTGTCAGTTTTAGATTTTGAATATAGCTGGATCTGACATCAGTTCCCTATGTAACAAATTTTGATGTCAGTTTAGATATTTTAAAATTTACTTGTTGCAAAACTAAATTGAGACAGCAATGTTGGCTTTTCATTTCTTTTAAGTATGAAGTCTAAGGTTAAAATTTCTTCAATCTCAAGTACTTTAACTGGAGAGTAGTAACTGATTGCTGTTTAATACCTGAAACAATCCTGTGTGGCAGGATTTGAAGTTATTTATTGCTTTCCTTTTTTTTTTTTTTGCTTGACTGCAGAGAAAGATGTGCCTTTCAGATTCTACTTGTGGTGAGAAAGACATTTGTTTAATTGTGAAATATGGAGATGGACTGTATGGGCTATGTCTGAGACATCTGGTAGGAGAATTTCCAAGATCGTCTTCAGAACATGATGACATGCAGCTTGTGTTGGCCTGGAGACTGTCTTGGGTAGAGGTAGGACTGTTGAAGAATGGCTGCTTTTGTACAGTTGGGCATCTGGTCTCTGGCCCACCCTCAAGTCCTCACAACAACGTCGTATTGTAGAGCTCCCCACACCCACAGGTGGTCCTCATGGACTTCACCACCTCTGTGGTGAGCTCAGGGCCCACCACACCCTCATGCACAGAATCCCTTTAAAATGGCCAGAGGGTTATATAGATATTAATACAAGGGTAAACTGCCAGGAGAGACTCCTTCCCTTCCCTGCTGCACAGAAATTTTGATGCTGGACAACACAGACCTCTACAGCAGCCAGAGCCTCACTCATGATGGACTCACTCATTGTCAAATGTTTGTGAAACATTGTTCGGAGAGGGCTGCATGACATGGAATGGCCACACTAGAGACAGTCACCATATGATACTTTCAGACCCCCTACTTTTGCCATGCACTAACTCCCTTGGCAACCCCTCAGATTTCTGACAGATTCCTCTAGTCCTACAACCCAGCTTTCATATGTGCTTCAATCCCTGCAAAGTCAAAGTCATAGAAGGTAAGGCCTCTCTTCATATGGGGAAAGCTCCATGGGGGTGCCTCATATGGCGTCAGGGAGACCACATGACGAAATGACAGTATGAACAGTGCCCCTAATTGCTGATACTCAAGGTTTTCCCACTCCCCTTCTGGGATGTCTCCAAAGGCCTCCTCACCTCTTAGCTCACAGCTGAGTGAAAACTTTGCAGGCATTGTAGAGTCATGCACAGCCCTGATGGAACCTGTGGTGCTGTTTGTGCAAGGAAGCTCTCCTATCAATGGAGTGTTCAGATGCTTCTGTGTCCATAAGTGCTCACAGCTTGTGCCAAATTCTAGTTCCTTTTAGACACATAAGCTGCTAAATCTATGAAACTTCTGTGTGCAGAGAGATGTCTGGAGAAGAAACTACTTCAGAGTGTTAACTTTCAGTCAGCTATATGGGGTACACATTTCCTGACTCCTGCAACCTACTTCCCACCTTTGTGGCTGCATTTTTGAGAGATACCTCTAGGCTGTCACCTGAAGTCAGTGTGGAAACACTGCAGAAAACTGAGCCAGAGAGATACCTCTAGGCTGTCACCTGAAGTCAGTGTGGAAACACTGCAGAAAACGGAGCCAGATGTATTGGTTATGCACCTTCTACCATTAGACGTCCCAGACCAGTCAGTGAGGTAGAAGGGACCACAGGAGACATTGTAAACCCTAGGCTCTGTTACTTGTTTGTAAGGCCACAACTTTTGACATCAGTGGAGCAATCATGAAAAGTCTTTATTGGAAGTTATCCATGTAAAGGAAAGTTTCAGTGCGGAAGAGGTCTTAAGGAAGTTGGTTTGTGTCAGTCCTGTTAGTCTCTGCCAGGGAACTGGATAGCTAGTATTTAGTTTTACTTTACTTCATTCCTCAAATAAAATTGTCTTATAGTCAAGTTTCTTCTCCTTTCATTCCCAGACTGCAGGCACCACCAATCAGACATATATGTGGCTTTGTCCCCTCTATCAGAGCACTGTAACATCTTATTTTATACTTCTGCTCTCATCTTTCCTTGAAAGCCCATTCATGTGGGTTTTTGTTTTTGTTGAACATCTTCAATTTCTCCATTCTACAAGTCTGAGCTCAGAACTTGAAGCATTTATCATCATGTGAGATTGCACTGGAGTGATGTGAGGTGTTACCACTGAATAATTTTTCATTCTCAGTAATCCATCATATGAAATCAGACAGCGCAAGCACCACAAGTTTTGTGTGGCAGCAATAAAGTTCTGCAGTGGTAGAAAAATAAGATTAAAAGATAATATAGTAAATCTTGTAATTCTTTATTAAACCTTAACCTTGAATACTAGATGGACCCCTCTCCCCATATTGAGCTAGTGAAGAAAGAGAGGTGACTTTTTGTGAATGAAAAGGAACATGAGGTTGACTAAAATCTTCTATTGCTTTTTCCTGTAAATAGTATTCTAGACAGAATACAAATTCAACAAGGCCAGAATTTTTGGTCAGTGAGGCATGGTATTAGATACATGGAAGTGCAGTGAATTTGTGGGGGAAAATGACTGATCAGTTCAAGCTATTTGATGCGGAGTGGAAGTCCACTAGAATAGACAAATGCTAAAATGGATGGGCGTCTTCTGTCCTGTATGACTCCCTTCTGGGAACTAGGACAAAAAGTGCTATTCCCAGGAAGGTAGAATAGTCATTCGGTGTTCAAGTGAGTAGGAAAAAAAAGTGTTTTGTAAAGATAGTTTCATTCTCTGCAGCTCGTGTAGTGCAGAATCACTCATTAATATTTGCTCTGTCATTTAAGTATAAGACAAATATTTTAATCAAAATATTATTCTCACTGAAGTTTAAACATAGAACCAAGGAAGGTTAAAGACCATCTCATGACATGAATTCTTTGATATTAAAAATAAATATTACTTGGAGAAATAAAAGCTATATGAAAAATACAACTTGAAGCAAACAAATTTGAAGCAAACACATAAACCATTTTGTACAAGTGCCAGAATTACCAATATCCTTCAGATTTAAAAGGATAAATTGCTTTCCACAGCAATATAGCCTGAAAATCCCATGGCTCCGATCCCCTAGGCAATGACCCAGGGAATCATTATTGGACTGGAAGGCTGGAGTTGTAGGGAGACATGTTCCTTAATGCACTCTAAGAAAATCACTAAGCAGAGGGAAGAGTATAGAAGGAAACACAGCAGGTGGCTGGCCCAACAGTGGTTGCTGTCTTTGCTTCTTTCCATAGTCAGTGGAGAGAGGAGGAGGGTCCTGCCAGGCCAGCTGAGAACAGGAACCTGCCATCATGTATCCTGCATTGTCCACACCTCCACTTCCTTAAGCTAAGAGCTACATGAAAAACTTCCACAAGGGGGAGAAAGGCAAAGAAATTAAAAAAGCAAGAAAATGGATGGAGAGCAACAGAGATGGTGTACAAGCCAGAAGGGCACTTGAATGAGGAGAAGACCCACAGTTATGAAGCAACTTGGTTTTGCTTCTCTCAGTAGGAGAGGGCACAGTTAATGCTTTAGCTTGCAAGAGATAAGGACCCAGTTGAGGATCTCAGATCTCATGGTAATTGTAGTTTGGAGCAGAATAAAATTAATGTTTCAAGCTGAACAATTGTAAGAAGAAAATGTTCAGTTAGAGAGACTAAAGACTCTTACGTTGGGAAAAAAGCAAAAGAAGGAAAAATGATATGAAGTTTTGCTGGTGGAGGTGTAAAGAAAAGGATGGATTTTGAAGGATGTTGAAAAAGTAAAGTTGACCATGAGAAGCCTAAGACAGGTCAGAAAACTGCACAGCTGGAAATTTGAATTACTGGAAATGCATCTGAAATGCCTGTGGCAATTACATAAAAGAGGGACGGGAAGAAAGAAAATTCAATTTTAGTTGTATTAAGCTAAGGAAGTACAGGCCTAAACAATATTCCCATGTCTTCATCAAGAGGGTCACAGAATATGACAAACCATGTACCTAATGCAAGCTTTTATCTTGCACTTAAAATTTCGGCATATAGGGCCTCCTCCTGAAGGCTTTTAAAAGTACACTCTTCACTCCACTGGATATACAAAAGACATACAGTTTACAAGAACTGATGAGCTAGGAACAAAAAATTGAGGCAAAAATCTGGTTTCTGAGTTATTCAGTCTAGAGCTGTGCCCCTCGTCCCGCTCCACTTCCCCCCAATATTTAGGCAGAGGAGTAGACATAGGTCTATGAAGCAATATTCCACAAAAGAAGGAGAATTAAAAATAGATGCCAGCAGTATGCTGACTGAGGAATAGAAAGACTGCAGAGCAGACAGGATATAACATTAAGGAGTGGTGAAAGAGAGAGAAGCTGATGAAAAGAGTCAGTGACAAGAGCAGAAGAGATACTTTTGTACCTCAGTTACTCAGAAGGATAACAATGCCTTCAAAAACAAGTCAAAAGTGGACTAAAGTAGAGCTTAGCAGAGGATCCCAAGTTTTTTGTGCCCTGTATATATCAGTTAAGCAAGGAATGGTTGTAACATCGTAATTCAACTGTTGAAGACAGGTTTGAGTCACATAAACTCAGATCCAGTTCCAAATTTCTCTTGCCCACTTTGAAGGGTATTTCCATTTGGATTTGATTCAGCACCACTATTACTTTTAGTGGAACTCCAGTGCATATTGAGACCTGGAGATAATTCTAATTTTTAATGGCATTTTGATTCATATTTAATGCTTATTAAAGAAGGAGATGTATAGGATTTAATTGAATTGGAATTATTTTGTCAACATAAGATAGATCACAGTAAAATTAGACCAGCTCATGTATACATTTGTCAATACTATGAAGATAAATGAAAGCTGATCATATAGATTAGAGAGTAAATTTTGGTTGCAGTTCAGTAGACAAAGCTACCCCTCTGCAAAGAATCAAAGACAACTTCTCTAAAAACTATTCTCCAAAGAAAGCAATTTTTTTTATTCCAGAAAAAAACCTGTTAGAAGGCTAATGAATCAGAGATGGTTCCTGTGGAAGTGGAGTTTGGTTTAAATCTGTTGAGAAAGGCAGTCAACCATGTTTTCACAGCAGTTTTCACTATTCACTACTGTTACGGTGAACTGCAAAGTCGCAATGTATAATCATGTCCTGCTCTGACGTAAAAATGGGATTTTTAAATTTAAAATAAGAGTTCTCACACTGTCTTTGCACCAGCAGAATATTTTAAGCAGTACTGCATATCGTGGTTCTCCATGCTATGATCTGTAATACTAAAATTCAAAGTGTGAGAAAAGGAGATTGATTCATATGCCTAAACTACAAAGTACTTATCCTGTTATTGATTATTTTACTCTAAAATCTTGATCTCCAGAGGAACATTGTGATAAGAAATTAGGTGTGATAACTTTGAAATAGTATTTATCAGTGGAAGCTTTTTTAGATTCAACCTGAACAATATTCCCATGAGATACATGAGATCACACTTTTCAAAAAACCTCCTAAGTCTATCCCATTTGTGTTCACTTAAAATCAGTGGGAAGTAACTAAATGACACATCAATTTTTAATCAAAAATATTTTAGCTGAATATATTTCATTGGGAAGCTACAACAAAATGAATTATACAGTTCTTTCACTGTACAACTCAAAAGAGAATACTTAATAACACCATGCAGCACGAATTGTGCTTGCATAGCGATTTTCACAGGATGACTTAAGGAAAACAACACATAAAGAGTAAAAACCCACAAATTTAGATCATTGAGTGGAAGCCAAGGAGAACAAATAAAATTTAGGGCTAGATTTGTAATCAATCAGAAATTGAATCAACAGAACAAACCTCAGTAGGCAATATGCTCCAGATGTGAGAAATAGTACCCCAGCAAATCTCTTGCTTCCAACAAATGTTGTCATACCATTAAAACAGCTGAAAAAAATAGCACAGTTATTACCATAGTGACATTCTGCCACATATGTGAACAAAAGGCAGTGGGTTGTGCTAGGTTAAAATAGCACAAAAGATGAAAATTAATATAGCACTTTTCATAACAGAGGTACTGGCTGAAAAATGGAATGATGAACAAGAAGATACTAAACTGTGGTAATCTGTGTTGGTTAACATATGTGTTGACCAGACCAAAAACTGACTAGTAACAGTAATCCTGAAAGGAGTAAAGTTTCTGGACCTGTTAGTGTTTATGTATCCGGTGATAATGCAAAACCCAGTTTTAATTTCAGCAAACTTCTGAGATAGTGACTTCACAAGTGGATCCATGGTTTTCTAGCTAATTTATACACTGGTGTCATATAAATTTAATGTTTTCACCTACAAATAACTAAGCACTCTGTCATAAGTAATAGCATTGTCACCCAGAAAAATTTGAACTCTCCCAATGCTCACTAATTTAAATAAAAGCCTTTAATCAAAACTTTTAAACCTTTGAGCACAACTGGGAAGGTATGCATCAGAAGCCACATGTGGTATGACAAGCACCTCTAACAATACTTCAATCACATTGTGACTATGACAAATATTCTCTCTTCCTTTGCCAGCAACCTGTAGCTGAGCTTTTCTAAGCTGGCATTTTCTTCACTGCCTCCTGCACGAGGCTCAGATACATGACCAGACTGCGGCAGGGTACAGTGTTAGTACATGTCAGCTGAGAAGCAAGAGACACTGCTGCACACATTCCTAGACCATGGCAATGTGTGGGAAGCTACTTGCTGCCACCCTTCCTCACAGTGAGCTACACTGAATGCTATTGCAGCACGCCTGTCAGTGGGGCGGCTGTTCCAGTGGCTGTGGCTGAGCTCAGGCACTGGCGCTGGCACTTCCACACTTGCTTCTAGTCTGAGCTGATGCTTGTGTCAGCTCCCCAGTTAATGTCACAAAGAACTCAGGAGGTCATTGTATCTAGTCAGAAAAATCACAGATGTCAAAGTTGAGGAAACTTATCAGCAAACTACTTCATTACTTTCCAAATCCCAAGAGCTGCTATTAGGGGAAAAATACCCCCACTAAACCCACAAGACTCTAGAAATACCTATACATCTTTTCTGATTTACTTGTGGCGTTATAAAGCACAGTAATGATGCTTCAGAAATCTGTTTCATTCTTTCATTGGAGGATGAGGATTTAATTTTTAGAGGAGAGTACTGAGACATGAAAGGCCTGGATATTTGGGGAAATTTCTTCATATCTCAAAGTCTTGATGCCACCCATTTTCTCAGTAATCTTTGGAAAGTGCCAACTACATGAAATTAAACACTGACAAAAATACTGGTTTTAAAAAAAATTCCCTATGTCTGATACTTACACAGTTGATTCACCATTAGCTAGGGATTAAAAAAAAACCTGAGTGACTTTCTGCTGCATGAATTTTCTTCCAGACTTCCTCTTTTTCCTCACACATTTAACAAATGTTACAGTAGCAGAATTTATAATGTCATTAACAGAGGGCTTAATTGTGCCTTCATTATAAATAGCAAGAGAAACTTCTGAAAAAGTTAGGCCAGCAGTATCTTAGTATAATTTTGCAGTTTCTGTGTTAAGGCACATAAGTTGTATGAACTTAAACACTCAATTAAATATTATCAGTATTATTAATGTTAAAACTGAAACCTGAGTCGATATCATCTTCATTTCATTCCAGATGGGACCTATAATCCTGAGATTCCTCCCAAAGCAAGAAGAATGTCAGGTCTTAATTAACTCACAGGAATGTAACAAGTCTCCAGTATTTTGTAAAATGCTTTGAAAAGATCAGAAGTTTAATGGTAAATTAATGCTAACAGTCCTTATTACAATAATTATTAACTGTTTACAGTTGTAATCAGGTTGCTAAATGCCCTGCTTGTTGCAAAGAGGCCGGAAAAAGTTCAATTTGTTGCATAATCAGCTATCTGCTCTTCAGTACACAAGCTAAATATAGTAGAAGATGTCAGCTACTAAATATGTAAGACTTGACGAAACAGCTCCTCTCTAACCTCAATTCTTCCAAACAAGTGTTATCAAATTCCGCAGAATTTTAACTTTATTTAAATATCAGAATGGAAATAAACAGGCTCAAGCCTGTGTAATTTAGATTAAAACCCTCTTTACATGAAGCAGGAATGACCAGATCAATAATGTCTTCCTTGAGGTCACAAGCACACAGCAGCCCGTGCTTCTGTTGCAGCCTCCAGCTTTCCCAAGAGTTATGGCTGGATGAGGTCCCTGACACTTTTATCTGTCCTAGATGTCTGTTTTAGAATAGATGAATTGGTGCTGCCAGGATTGCTGTGGACAGTGGCAATGCTGGGATCCCTGGGGACAACTGAGCAACTGAGAAAACTTGGGTCAGAATCATCCTCCAACAGCTTGAAGGAGCTTTGAAGAAGAGTCACAGTCTGGAACTATTTACAGCAGCAGGAGATACAAAATAGGATGGGAAGAGAAAGACAAGCTGTGGCTTCCGGCTGAACAATAAATAGTTTTGCATTTCCAAAACCAAAGGTGGGAGAAGCAGAAAGAGAACACTCCATCTGGCTTGAAGCAGTTGGGAGAGCTGACGGGAGGAAAGGACTTTCTGTTATTTATCAGACTCTTACTGAAAAATGCAAATGAAGGGTTTCTCCAGCAGTGACAAAAACCAACAGCTTCTTAAGAATCCATGTGTTACATGTTAAGGAGGGCAGACCTGATATTCCCTCAGACCAATAACAACTTTTGTTTTGAATCAGTTTTATACAAAGTGAGAAAAATGAGAAAATTTTACCCTAGTCTATGGAGTTGGCAGATGTGAATGGACTATTAACCTTTTGTTTATTTGTTTGTACAGGTTTGGATTTGCCTACTATGAATTCAGATTCAGCATAGTATCCTCATTATTCTTGGAGAATGACATTAAAGTGTCAGATGACACCTGCAAATGAAGGTGAATATTTTTGGAATTGCTCATGTTTCTTTGTCCTTCATCTGATAGTGAGGAGGGTAATAGTGAATAACTCTAGTTGGGATGGAATTACTTTTGCCTAAATTCAGACACTCAAAATCTAGACATGTACAGAAGGGTCACTCAGGTAGTGATAAAAGGTCTCAATCGCATTTCCTCCTGGATTTAGTTCAAGACATATTATCTGCATGTACCCAGACACAAGAAACAAGGTGTAGGCTGTTTCCAGACCTTAAAGGCAATACTAAAAAAACTGTAACTTGAGATAAAACTTAACTCTGAAGAAAGCAAACCTTGCCAAGAAATGCAGTTATGATTAACTGCAGTAACGGTGATCTAATGGACAATTATCAGACTCATATAAGGAAAATTATTAGCAAAGTGCAGTGCTCATACTAACCATTTTAAGATTTTTATATAGGGTTATCACCAATAGGAGATGTATATAAGAAATTGTAGGCATAGCTGACAGTCCCTCCTACAGTTCAATTTTCCTGACACATTCCTTTAGAAGACTCTGTTTCCAGTTACTTAAAATCTTACCAAAGATTAACCAAAGTTCTGGATTAACTTTTTCCCCAGGCTGTGAATTTGTAGGTTTTTTACAAGTTTTTATGTAAGAACGACCCCGGGGACAAGCTCTTTGTCTTTCTGCTATTAAAATTATATTTGTGAAGAGTTTATTAATGTTCCTACACTATAAAGAAGAACCTTCAAGTTTGTTGGCAGAGTGTGTTTTCTCTCCCATAAGGATCTCTACAAATTTAAACGCTTAGAAAATTACCAAACGTGTTTATTTGGTAGTAAGGCTATTGAAATTTATCATTGCAGTGGCTGAAGTTGTTACCTGTACAATGCACTGGATAGATGGATCTACAGGGTTCTCTGCATCCCACAAAATGAGTGTTGTGGCTTTGCTATTGAAACAGATGCTGGATTGAGAACCCAAAGCAAGCACTGTGATGCTTTTATGAAAAGTACTCTCTGGCTAGCACTCCAGACTTGTTTCAATAGTCTCTCACATTAACTTTTATGAAGCCGGCCCCAATACCTGCATGTCATGGGCTGCAAAACTATAACTGTAACTTGAAATACCATAATCTGATTTTGTCAGACTGAGCACCAAAATCAGTGGTGCTGATACCACTTTACCCCTGGATATCTATGCCTGAACAATAAAGGCCAGATTTCCCTCCAGCTTCAGGTGGCAGATTCATATTCAGAAATGTCTGGCCTTTAAATTAAGATAAGATCTCTGTGTGTTTCCTCCATTCCCTGCCCACAGGGCTGCTTTCTGTAGAAGAAAGGGCAGGGTAGGAACCATAGGATACTCAGTAGTTTGGTGTGATGATGGGAAGCAGAACTGGGAACTTCTCTGAATCATTATCTGCTTCATGTCCCTGCATGCACAAAGAGACTGAAACTTCTTGCACTTTGTCTTCTCACCTCCCTTGATTTTGCCTGTACATGCTCAAGCCAGTTGTGGTGTTGCCCAGCTCTGTCATCTGGGAGCAGATGGCTGGGAAGGAGGTGGGCCATAGAGAGTGCTCCTACCCATCTCTCAACTTGGTATCTGCTTTTTAGCCCAGAGTTAACTGAATCTTATGCCTAGCCCCCTGTTCCTAACTGAATTACACAATGGGAAAGGCAGTGCTCACTCTGGTACCACATAAGGACTGGCCTTGCTGTTCTGACTTATCTTCCTAGATTAACTTTGACCCTGGCTTGTTGCAGTGAACTGTCCTGGCCATCTGAACTCGTCTGACCTGGGTGACTGTTCCGGGGCTCTGCTCCTCTATGAGCACTGTGGATCTCCACCAGGTGGGTCACAGTCCTGTCTCATTGCCATCTTTTGCCCCCAGCTCCCTGCCTGTGAGGGCAGCACCCGTCCTGCTTGTTCCCTGGCACAGATTATGGTCTGATGTAAATAGCAGCACATACCATTAGCACATAAACTCTCTCATCCACATCAAGATGGTTGGTTGGCAGCCATAATGATCTTTAAACACAACATAGATTTAGAAAAAAAAAAAAACAAAAACTTCTATCACACAAGAGAATGTATTACTGAACACGCCAGAAGTCCAAATATCCAGACAGGTATCCAATGAAACTTACCATTGCTAGATGGTCTTGCAGTACACTGCTGTTTCACCCAGAAGTGTGGAGTTTGGGGGATTCAAGAGGGATTGAGGCTTTTTCCACACAAGAGCTGAAAAATGAAACTGGGCACTTTCCAGGGGATCTTCAGACACCTGAAACTAAAGTTAGAGATGACTTAAACCCTATGGACACAGAGAGAGCATAGGCTTTACAAATGAAGAAGCTGAAAGAAAAATATAGGAACAGAGAAGCAGTTTTGTCAACCAGCACATACCTTTTAAAGTTAAATATGGAAAAACATTAATTGTAAGGACTTAAACAACACAGTTGCCTGTCTCAAACACTATTAAGGCCACAGAAGGAGTTTGCCATGAGATAAGCAGAGAATGGAGCAACAGGATGGCTTAGCTCCAGGACTGGTGGAAGCGAGATCTGGTTAGCTTATCCTGGTTAACACATCTGGACAAAAAATTCCACTGTGGCAAAGTATGTAAAGAAGCAACGGCTCATACACATATCACTGATCAAATAAAGATCACCCCAAGTTATGGGACAGATAGATGACATCTGCGACCACCAATGACCTCCAAAGTCCCCCAGAATATGCTTCTGTAGGTATCTGGTACTCAGACTGCAAGTTAAGCCACAGCAAGAACTTGAGGTAAGAAACAAAGTGGTACTATTGTCCAGGTATTAACTCAGACTTAGTGGGAGGTTCACAAAGCTTGCGGAGAAGAATCTATCACTGATAATGGACAAAAAGAATTCAGAATTTATGGTCCACAAGGAAAGCCAAATCAATAACTGTGCTAAAATCAGGTCTTGTGGATAAAAGGTAATTCTGGGGGAGATTGTGACCAGTGACTCACAGCTCATCAATCCAAGAAATGACCCAAAAGAAGATAAATACTGAATGTGTGGACTAAGTAGCATTAGAATGAGAGAATTAGCATTAGAAGTGAGAGAATCATTTAACAAGTAGAATAAAAGAACTATGCATCCAATGAGCATTAGTTCCTCTGTTTGCTAAATCATATAAATAGTGAAAATTTTTGAATGACATTGGGTGGCCCAGCACCAAGAAGCCCAGGCTGAAGAAGAACCAATGGGATCCTGATGGATCCATAGGAGGCAAATTTTTTCCTCCTTCTCCTTCTCCTTCTCCTTCTCCTTCTCCTTCTCCTTCTCCTTCTCCTTCTCCTTCTCCTTCTCCTTCTCCTTCTCCTTCTCCTTCTCCTTCTCCTTCTCCTTCTCCCTCTCCCTCTCCCTCTCCCTCTCCCTCTCTTTCTCCTTCTCCTTCTCCTTCTCCTTCTCCTTCTCCTTCTCCTTCTCCTTCTCCTTCTCCTTCTCCTTCTCCTTCTCCTTCTCCTTCTCCTTCTCCTTCTCCTTCTCCTTCTCCTTCTCCTCCATCTACCCCTTCTCCTCCTCCTCCATCTTCTTCTTTTTGGCATAGCATACACAAAAAAAGACTTTACAAATTTCCAAAATTCAGTTGACAAAATGTGCAGCTGCACTCACTAATCAATGCAGACACAGCAGACATTTGCCAGCAGCTACTGGTATCAGGTATTGTTCCTGCTAGCTCTAGATACTAGCACTAGTCTACTGAATTGCCAGTGTAAATAGTTAAGAAAAGAAGACAAAAAAAGAAGAAAAAAGAGGAATGTCTAAATAAAAAGAGGAATGTCTAAATAAAATGGTTAGGAGATTGATTTTTTTTTTCTCCAGACAATGAATTTTGCAAAATCAAGAAGTTAGCAAACACCATTAAGTTTGTCACAGGTTTCAGCTCTTCATTGTGAGACGCTTCTTGGAAATTCCAAATTCTATATGCTTTCATCAGAGGGACCATTCACATGCTGAAATCAGACCGTGCCACTCTGCAACAAATTCATCTGGCACCTGTATGTTCCTGAGCCATGAACTGCACTTGAGAGTGACTGAACTTTGGCTGCCTGATAACCTCCACATAATATAAAAAATGAGAAAAGTAGAAATTTTATGGAGCTACTTAAAGCTTATCTCCTCCAGAAAGCCTCACTTTCTAAGTCAGTCAGTGGCAGAAGTATGTCCAAACCTTACAGTGACACTATTCTTGTAGAATAATGTGTGCTAATGCATCTGGGAGCAAAGAGAAAGTAATGTCAAACTCCAGTATGTGCTAGCAAAAAGAAATCCAAACAAGAAAAGAAGCTGCTGGTAGTTTTCTTTTCACTTGAAGTTCTATTTATTCTGCTAAATCATTGAGTTACAACTAGAAAATCAGAGTAAGCTCTTGTTCTCTCTCCTCCAAGGCAAAGGGTAATCCTTAACATGACTCAAAAGATGACAATTTGAAGAAAAGCCCACTCACATCTCACTGAGCACAGTGTTTAAAACCCACAGACCCATCACTGTAGCAAAGTGCTTTGTCCCTTTCCTCTCATTAGCTGACACCTGACCATCATTTTGAACTGTGGTGCTCCACACTTAAGCTGTATGTTACTCTTCCATGCCTACCATATCTTCCTTTCTCTCTCACTAATCTGGCCTATAATCTCTTTTCTCTCTTTCCTTCTCTATGTTGCTACGACTTGGATCTTGGTCTGCAGTTCTCATTTTTTCCAGTCCTTTGAATCCCTCCCTTGCTGTACTGCTGCTTTTTTGTGCTGAGTGTCAGCTCTAGTTCAACTGCATCTCTCACCTACCCATTGAGTTTGTTTCTGGACCTTATCTCTATTTCCTTTCCAGTACATTTTTTCTAATCACAATAATATTTTCTTCTCAGACATTTTCTCCACCTATTTCTCTACTTCTGCAGCCAAATCTTTGCAAATTTGGGATAAAAAATAATACCTCTAATACTCTTTCTTCCATTTCTTTCTTTCACTTAATTCAAAATGAGATAACTGTTCAAAATTTTGAAGACAGCAGGTTCCTACAAGTGTTGCCTGTTAGGTGGGGAAGCAACCAATCCATGTGCAGAAAAGAGAGTTTGTTTCTTTAGTATCCAAGCGCCAGATTAGCTAAGTTCTCATATAGGAGATCCCCTGACCATTTTAAAGGAAATTTTGACTCCTGCTGTTGCATTTGAAAACCAAACAAGCCTGAGAAACTAAAAAGACTTCAGCAGAAACGTAGAACAAGCAAACGTAAATGTCTGTAGCAGTCTTCTGTTGTTTCACTCTGCTGAAGTTTTAGGAAGAAGGAAGACATAAATTCAATATAGATCATAAATTGATAAAAAACCCAAGTATAAATACATTAGCTATACATTAGTTATATAATTAAGCATACAAAATTTAAAACATTTTAGTTTTAGCAGTGCAATCCTATCCTTTAAATCTCCCAATTCAAGACAGGAGAATATTTCTTTTTAACTTTCATGGCTGTTTTACATTAAAGTAACTTGTCCCAATTTATGCTTGCACAGTGCCTCATGCAACAGAATTCTGCTGTGCCTGGACATTAAAATAAGAAATAAATGACTGTGCATCCCTAATTCCACAAAGAATAAAAATGGAGAGCAGTAATTTACAGTACTGCATTTATAATTTCCTTCTGTTTCACATCACTACTGGAAGTGAAAAAGGTGAGGTTGAAACTGGAACTCTGATCCTCAAAGAACAGCACTGCCATTCTTCATTCAAAAGCTTTATCAGAGACACGAAGGGAGCAATTGAGTAAGACAGTTTTCATCACATGCTGCTTCACCAAACAGGCTTTTGACATAGTCATATTTTGTGTTCCCCAAAATAGCTCTTCAGCATGCTTCAGTTTATGAACTTGTTTTTTTTAACTCCTTTGAATTTAATTAGGCTATTCATCAGTTTGGTAAATGCAAAGAATCTTTTAAAAGGGGAACAGTGATTGATTTTTAAAGTGCTATAATCACTCCATCTAGCTATAAAAAATGCTTTACAATATATTTCAAAGTATATTAATATTCACCTTTTAAAATGCAACATCTTCTGTCCTCATTTTAATATATAACCAAGAAGCTGCCATAATATCACTAGGTGAAGTTCTTTACCCAGCAAACTCCTGTATAAAGCTCCCATTAACATCTATTCTTCACATGAACCTCGCTGACACAGGAGGAAATTTTGGGAGTCAAATAAAATTTGTCCTACACAGAGTCAGAATCTGGGTCTGAATGGACTCACCTGCAAACTAAAGGTGTATGACTATACCTGCACATCTCCCACTAGCATAAACCACCATTTTCTGCACCCAAATAACAGTTTGAGATGGGTCTCAAGCATTTGTGTGTGTAATTGCACTGAGCAATGTTGAAAAACTGCAGAAAAAGGGATGTCCAGAACTGGCTAACTTGCCAGCAACCCTAAGGAATCATGTGGAATTAAAGTCTCTCATTTTGCAGAGTCTTGCACCAAATTGCATCAGAAAAATACTTTATATACTGCAGCATTTGTCACTTAGTCAGTGAGCCCCAGGGAGGGAATTCATCCCTGAAATATGTGTATTCTAAATGTTTTCAGCCATAGATGGTGTCACAGACATGTCCCTGCTGCAGAAAGAGAGGTTATTGCCTCCAATAGAAAGAGTTACTATTCAGATGATCAGTGTGGTGGTTTGCAACTTTTACATTCTTGGCGAGCCCCAAACCCCACAGCTCGATCATCAGGAGCATTGTCTGTGTGACAAGGCTGACTGACCTCCGGGTGTATTGTCACCACCACAAATCTGACTGCTGAGAGCTCTGACCAATACAATGAGTACAGCTGTGCTGGGTGAAATGCCTGTAACTATGCCTGGGGCTGGCCAGCTCTGGAGAGAGAACTAATACTCGCACTCTCTGTGAGGCTGCTCCTCTGCAACCAGCAAATGCTGTCATGTAATGAAAGGAAAGGCAGTGGGACACCTTCAGTCTCTCGTTTCCATACAGCAAACGCTTCACAACACTCCCGCATGCCTTCTCTGTACCAACCTGAATCGTTTACTTCACTGTCTCTCACTTCAGTTGTCTGTCCTTCTCATTTATCCCTCTGCACAGCATCAACTCTTTTCCATCTATCAAGAGTGTCATCTTGCACTTTCCCTAAGTATTTTTCTCTTGCTTTGTCATTACTAGCAATTCTTCTCCATGTGTCCCTTCATATTACTTTGCTGCTCCTTCTTACCTTACCTTACCTTGCCTTGCCTTGCCTTGCTTTTACCTTGCCTTGCCTTGCCTTGCCTTACCTTGCCTTACCTTGCTTTTACCTTACCTTACCTTGCTTTTACCTTACCTTAACCTTGTTTTACCTTCCCTTTGTTCCATCTTGGCTTGAGAACACATAGGCAGACTTGATCCTATTCCAGCCACAGCACATAGCCCACTGAAATCCTGCATGACTCGTGAGGAGAGTGTAGTGATATGGTGCACACCAGCAATCTACCATACCTTTAGCAAATGAGAATATATTCTACTCAGCCCATGGATATTAAAAATTTCAAAATGTGTGTGGGATTGTAATTGCCATTCCTCTATTTTTACTGTTGGGTTTAAAGCATGTTAAATTGACCACTCTAAAAGTATTTCAATTATGCCATTAACAGCAGAAAGAAAGCCAGTCATGAGTCACACCAGTAAATTTTAGGGAAGACAAACAGACTCATATTGTGTGCACACAGACCTCTTCTATTGATATAATACTCGATAATCCTGAAATACCTGACTCAGTGTTGCATGTAGAGAGAGCTCAGGAACCTTCTAGTGCTCAGGGATGCTCTCACAGCAACTTTGACCATGCATCAGCCCTCAGAAAGGAGCCTGGGAGGAGCACAGCACAAGGCCAGTGCTCTTCTTGCACGCAGAGCAGGAGGAGATGGTGGCACCAGGCTATGCAGGGTGTTTTGCAAGAGCATCAGTGGATGATTCTGGCCTTGAGAAATGAAGCAGGCTTATAAAGCTGAGAACTGTAGCCCAAACATTTTTCTTTCAGGAGAAAACATTGTGCAAAAGGGCACATAACTGAAGCTTTTACTGAGCTTTACACTCCTCTGTCACACACCTGCAAAAGAACTGTGCTTTTGTTTTGGGAGGGAGTTTCAACACTTTCCAATGAAGAGAACTGAACAGCAAGTGAACTCTCTTCACTCTACTACATTTTATCTGATAGATTTAAATAATTCATATAATAGCTGCAAAAAATCCCAGAAAGCTATAGTGTTTTAAAATTTGCTTCCATTTGTGTACTTTAGGCTTCAGTGAAACAGCTTAGAAGTACAGGCCCATTCAAGCTGAAAGAGGACAATTTTGGGGGTTCTTGCACAATATACTTTTACTCTCAGAGTAGACTGTTCTGAGTGATCCTTTTCTTCCTCAATTTTGTTGCTACAAATAACAAACTCTTCTGCCTCCAAGCTGCATCACCTTGAGAGAACAAATGCTGCTTACAGGATTCAGAACACTACACATGCCATCAAAATATTACCATGCATTTCAAGTCTGGAGACAACACCATGGAAATATGCCCCAAGAATGCCAGAGGTAATGAAAGGATGATGAATAGAACATGAGGTGGAGGAACACTGCTCTGTTGATTTTTTCTTTTTTTTTTTTTTCTTCCTGGGAAAGCTGATATATTTTCATTTTTTTTTTCCCCAAGAATAAGCTATTTTCATTTATTACAGTTCAATCCTTCTGTTATGCATACCATGCCCGTACTGGTTACAGGATGTGTAGTGCTTAAAATGGATTCTGGTTGCAAAAATTAATTCCTGCTTTCATTCAGATTACAGGAAGTTTTAGCTACATTTTTTTAATAAATGATTAACTCAAATACCTTGATTAGTCTGGTAAAATAATTGGATTCTGTTCTTACATAATAAAAAATGATTCTTAGGAGTTGTAATTACTTTTTTAAACTGTAAATTATTTCCATACATTTAATAAATTAGCCATTAATGAGGCCCATATACTTCTAACACAAGAAATAAAAGGGAGGATTGTATCAAGTCAGCATAACTTAGCAATTTCCTTGTACATACATCTTCATACATGTCTCACAAAAGCAATTCTTCTCAAGCAAGTGCCAAAGTTTCCTGTATAGACAATTAAGGTGCGTCATTGACTTTTATGATTTCCAGAGGGAGAGAGATGCTCTTTCTCAGAGCTGAATGGCCTGGATGCTAAAAGATGAAAAGCAGGAAGAGACTCCTATTGTATGAGATCCTATTATATTGAAACACTTTTGCTTGCAACTCCAGCTAGGTAATCACCTCTGTTTAGAAGATTTTAAAGAGCATTTTAGCAAGCTCCGGGGTTCTCTATGCTCTTGCATATACTTTCAGTTTGTTGCCTTCAGCTGCTGGAGAGTGAAGAGAAGGCACTCTTTCCTCACGCTACATTTTGCAGAGAAGAGCTGCATGTCAAGGACCCCTGACATCCTACATTGTGCTTCATGACATCCATTTATACCGGGCTTGTTGTCTTCCATCCTATGACCTGGGATAATGAGGAGTATGGCTCGTGTACCAGGACCTGATGTGTTGCAGCATGGCATTATCTGCCTTGGGAAGGTGAAATGAAGGCATTGTCTGCAAAAATATAATTAAGGAAAAGGTTTCTTAGCCCTTAATAGCAGAGCACGAACACTATCAAGGCTGCTGCTGTTTTTTGAAAAGAAATAGAACAACTAATGCCAAATGGAAATTATTTTATTCTTCTTTGGTTGGAGGAAGCCTTTTGGACAATACAGAGCCTCAAGAAATACAGAATGAACTGAAGCAACTGAAATCAAAGTTATATAGTTCTCTTGAAAACCTAACTGAGGCTTTGTGTTGGAATAATGTATTATTATATTTTCACATCATCTGCAACCCAGTGAAAGGAGTTATTCCTTGAAAATAAGTATTCAGAGAATTCATATCCTCACAAAGGAATCATGTCATGAGAATCAAAAGCAAAAGGTTCGCTTGATGATCAGAATTTGGAGATAAATTTTTCTTGTACTACCTGCTCATGAAATCAGCCTACACTGCTGCTGAAATCACAGGTCTTTTTTCGTAGAAAAAACACACAGTCATGTAATTTATGGTTATACACACAAAAAATGCAGCACTAGTTATATGTTCTTATGACTAATGGGATTGTTGTGATTGACTGTGGCACATAGGAACAGCCCTAATACTGATTTGGCATCCATTTAGCATCCTGGAATCAAGTGTTATACAAACACAAAGGATGGCACATGCTTGGGAGAGCTTACATCCTAACTTGACATAACTAATCAATGAATCTCATTGGTAACAAATAGGGGGCAACACGGAGAGAAAGAATAAAATGCCCTAAGAACCATAATAAGAACATATAAGAACCATATTATATAAGTGAGCAGAAACACTCATTACTTTTCTTTCTCAAGGACCTTTGAGAAAGATAAAGGTAGGTGTCTGTTGAGGCTCATTGCATGGGAGGATGTGAGAGGTGGGCAACTCCAAAGACAAGGTCCTGGCTGCACTTCCCATGAGAGATCAGTGTTTGACAAAACCCTAAGATGGTTTAGCAAAGGAGGAATACAAGGGGAAAAATAAAGTAAAACGTCCCAAAGAAGAAAATGTTTGCAGGATCAGAACCTTGGTTTTTATCTTCTACAGAGTCCTTTATACTGAGTTAATGAAATTTAAAAGCCATCCTTTCCCTTTAATCATGGGATGAAGCTGTACAGATGAGGCTAGTTGTGCAAGCGAGGTGAACACTATCTGCCCTCATTGGTCCATCAGGGGAAGAATCTGTAAACTCCATTTTCGTGATATGACAGAATAAAAATAAGTGTGGCTGTGCCTTCATCAAGTGCTAAAGCCCCTGCATTAACAGCTAGGTCAGTGTGAGTGCGTGCTGTTGTAAATGAGAATTAGACTGCGAGCATCTACATTCTCCTGCAGTACTTTCCTCAAAGGAATGAAGCAAACACACACCTCTGCCAGGATGGCTTTAGGCCCCACATTTCAAGAAGACAAGCTGACCCATTGCTGCTTGTTATGGTCCAAAGTAGCTTCTTGAAGCAGCACATATAAGTGGAGTTAACCTGCTCTGATTAGGGTAACATCATCAGTCACGACGGCATTGATAACATCTTAACAAGTTCCTCATGTTGGTTCTGTATATCATCTCTCCTTCAGGTTTTAAATGTTCTGTTCTGGCTTTATGAAGGCATTAAAATACAAGAGCCATGCAAACCACAATGTCCCACTGCCTGAAATCCTAAATATTGATGACAGCACAACTGAAAGAAGGGCAGCAGTTCTAATTTTGTCCTGTCTTTATCCTGCCTGTGTTGGACATCCTGTAATTGTCAAAGCAGTCCAATAACAGATTCCAGGAAAGTGAAATTGCTTTTTCAACTGTTACAAAATAACAATCACCAAGCTTTGGAGAAAATAGCTGAAAATTGTGACATGAATATTGCACACTCAATGACATGCTCCAAAATGGTCACTGACATTAAAAAAATTGATTACTAAAGGTGCCACTGACATGCACAAAAGATGCGTGTTGTCCAGTACAGCAAATGTTGAATAAATTGATTTTGCTGCAGAATATAATTATTTCTGTTAATAACAGTCATTAAAGACATTCCAGTCTCTGAGTTTTTTACATCTGTTAGACTTTCATTTTTTTAATATATTTGGAAATTTAACTAATAATATTGATAAATATTAAATAATGATTAAATAATAATATTGAATTCACACTAAATCCTTTCACAGATGAGGTCTTTTACATGGGGAAGAGATGCAAATTTAGAAATAAGTTTTCAATGTTTTCATGATACACAGTTGTGTTACTGTATACTTATTTTGTAAGCAGAAGTTGAGCAAATTCATACCTGGGGTAGTGGAATCTGTATTTAAACTTTAATCAGAGATTCAGTTCACACTTTGATAGTGTAGAAGCCCTCAGAGCTGACCACACAAGAATGAGGGTGTGCCCAGATGAAAGGATTCAGTTGTACCCCTCAGCTCAGGGGTCCTGGCCCGTCCTTGCCCTGGTGGCATTCCATCGTCTTCCCACAGGCCCCAGATGAGCTCTGCCCATCGCAGGGAAGCTCCCTTTCTTCCCACTGCACAAATCATGTAACTTCACGCTTTGAACCATCTGTCATTTAGAAAAATTCTCAAGTGAAATGGGCATTTAATTGCCTCACTGACAACATCACTTGTGTTAGTCTATTTTTAGAAATGCCATGTTGGTTCTGGTAGTTTCTGATATATATATATATCTTTTCACACCAGCCTGTAGAGGTAAGCTGCAGGTCCTGCAGGTATTTTCATTACAATATACTGGATTTATCCAGAGGAAACAGTGAGAACAAAGAGCTACATTTATCTTTCACCTTGGCATGTGCACACGTATTTCAAGATAGACCCTGAATTAAAATTTTCAGGGGGCAATCAGGAATGGATTGAAGGAAACTGACTGAAAAGATTCCTTCCACAGTTTTCACAGGAAGTCACAGACTATGTGTAAGATATTTTTAAAAGCCTTTTTACTACTTCCATTCTTTTTCTGGTGGTTCACTTTTCAGCTGCCAAAGTGATTTATAAACTGTCTTTAAAAAGTTCCATTTCATTGAACAAATGATAAATATCAAAACCTGAAGTCTGACCCTACATCAATATCTAACATTTGCAGACTTAGTTTACTTTTCAAAGAATAAGCAAAATGAGAATGAATGAATACTCAATATAAGAACAAATTAGAAAATTATTTTTAGCCACAGTGATTGGAAGACTCAACTCGCTGTGTTAATTCCACTAGAGGCAGATGATAATCACATTTGAAAATTGTGAATTTCCACTCCTCCCCCGGATAGAGGGCATCTATGAAGAAGGAAATGTAGTTTTCATTAGCAAAATAAAGCAAAACCACTAATCGGTGTCCTACTACTTTGCCTTCTCCTACCCACCATCCACCTTGGGAATGCTGTGTGACAATTGGTGTTGTCACTTCTGGTAAATTCATGGACAAGTGTGACTTGATGCTCCTGCAAGTAGCTACAATAGGGAAGATGGTGTCATTCCCAAATACACACACACACACACACACACACACACACACACACACACACATTTAGTACAAAGGCAAACAATGGGAAGCAGTGAAAATTCATTCATTCATAGAAAATGTGATTTCCTACTGTTCATTAATGCCATTAGTTTCATTTAAGCTAATTGTAACTCCTTAACTGTATTTTGTTTAAGCTCCATCCTTCCTAAATTTATCTTCTTTTCATTTCAACTACTGTTTAATAACAGAAATACATGTAAATATTAAAATATTCACAATTTTAATTCTACTAATTTTACATCTTGCTGATGCTTGTTGAACTGGCTATCAGAGATGGAAAGCATCAATAGTATCAGCTTCAGTGACACCTGGCAATTTGCTACACCTTCCTGTGTCAGTCAATTCAAGCCAACGGTCCTGCAAGAACAATGGAAAATCCACATGGTCAAGTGAGACTTCTTGCAACAGCACCATTACCTCATTTTATTGACATCAATTTTTGTTCACTCCTCAGAAGGTGGTGGAGGGCTGAAGAGGCCCCAAACCCTCCAGAACAGATTCAGAAGTTCTGTGGCCTGCAGTTTCTTAAATTGCACTCCAGCACCAGTAGCAGAGGAACAAATGGTGCGTGAGTTTCATCTGTGGGACTGTACATATCATTTTCCCTAAGCAAATCCTAGACACTACCAGCAGATGATTTACCAGCATAAGCCAGAATACCTTTAGGCTCTTAGAAACACAGCTACTCTGAGCATTTCCTGGTGTCCATATGGCACAGCAGCATGTAACAGAAACAAACTCAGTTTTCAGAAAGAATCTGGAAAACTGTTCAAGGAAAAAGATTTTTAAAGTAGAAGCAGAGGGTCAGAAGTGGAGATCCTATAGTGAGAGAGGCAAGAAGCTGGAGGCAGTCAGGGCAGATTCCTCCACTGAAATACACACTTTCCTCAGTAGAAAGATGACCAGAGGAAAGACAGGTTTGAACCAAAATGAAGTACAAAGGGTTTTTCAGATTTATCTCTGATTGAGCTCAACGTCTAAAGGAACCATTGCACAAAAGTATGCATTTTAGTAATTTAAAAATTAAAATTTGATTCTACTTTTTGAGCTTTTCAGAAAGATGAACTAGAGGAAATTTTTTGCAGCTCAAGGAATACTGAAGATACTTATTTTTAGTTACTCTTGTATAGGTCTCTACTGTGTCAGAACTGGCTGAGACAGAAAAGCCCCTGCACAAAAGCAAGGAGAAAATAAGGAAGAGGAGAATGGCATTCTTCAGCGAGACAAAAATAGAGCATAGACAGAAAAAAATTGAGTTTCTGACCTATCTTTTCTTCTGTAAGATACCAGATTGGTAAACAGTAAGTGTAGCTTGTCTCCCTGGCACTAGCTGAAGGCCAAAGATAGCACATCGACCTTCTCAAGGGTCTGCTGGGACTGGAGTAACCTTCAGGGCTGGGCTTGTCAGCTTTGCTGATATCACAGGAGATTGTCTCCATGGCTAAAACACAGGCTGCTGTCATATACCTTTTTGCTGCTTATCCAAGTGACCATGAAGAAAAAAATCAATTTAGTTTCTCGGAAGTAGAGCTGCACAAAATCCATGTGGCTGGAAAAATGTGTGGGTAAATGGTGTTAGGATTTGTAATAAGAATAAATATATTTAAATATGCAGTCTATTTCTCCACCAATTTTTAGATTCCTACATAATAATGAAAAACTCAATTTATGTGAGTGGCTACAGTGTCAGGATAACAGAGCCTGTAACAGGTGCTTCTGGGGAAGGAAAACCAGAAAGAATCAAGAGTAATCATGCTATACAGACTGGAAAATTTTAAAGCAAACCCTCTACTTTAAAGGAACATACTCAATAAGCTCACAACACTGAAGTCACAGGGAAGAGAACCCTGTTCCTGAGCAATTCCATGTGTCATCCAGGTCCAGCTTAGTCACAACCAACTCACAGCAGTGTTTCAACTCTCAGCATCTATAGTTGGATACCTTCTCCACAATATTAATCACCTGGGTTACTTTATTCCTTAGGCTTTGCCAGAGAAGTGGTGACTGTCCTGTTCCTGGAAGTTTTTGAGGCCAGGCTGAATGAGGTTTGAGCACCAGATCTATTGGAAGGGGTCCCTGCTCTTGGCAGTGGGGTTGGACTCAAAGATCTTTAGAAGTTTTTCCAGCCCAAACCATTCTGTCAGATTCTGCAGTTTTATAACCTCTGCTTTAACCTCCTCAGATAAAGTCAGAACACAAATATAATACTTCAGCTTCAAATTTGAATGGTAGAGGCAACTCTATCATTTTTGTTTCTCTTGCTTTTATTTGGTTTCAGAGATCAGATCCTTTTGAGATGATAATTTTTCATTTTGAGAGTTTCTGGTAGGGACCCATCCTTTAGAACAGAAAAAAAATCATCAGAAATGAAAATCATCAGAAATCATCAGAAATTAAAATCCTGTGGAGCTACACTCCCCTCTGATAACTTAGTAGAATGAATATGCATTCTTCTAAAAGAAAAACACCCTTTTAAGATCATATGATTGCAGGAAAGATTAAGTGTGCAAAAATCACATTATTAAGGACTATTTTCTGTGGAGGTATGGTGGAAATCATGTGTCTAACTAGCATTTGTATCTTATGAAATTTTCCTCTTCAAAGAATATTCAGTTATACAATTTAGCAGCATAAATGAACAATTTTCATTATCTACTTAGGCAAACATATTGTACTGAAACCTGAAATAGTTGTAAATTATATATATGGCTATTTTATTTTTTAAATCTAGAAGTAGTCCTTTCATGTAGTTGCTGCTGATTATTAAAGAAGAGAAACATGTTCTTTACATATCATATAGGTGTTCATGAACATGTGATGATAAATATGTTCTGAAGTATCTATCATAAATGGCTGTCTTTGAATTTTAATTTTTCTTCTTTTCTGGAAAATAAGTGTCCAATTATTTTCTGTGTTTTTCCTGACGGTAAAATATATCTATTTTATCACATAGCTCAAATAAGCTTGCTTTATTAACTACATACATTTAAAAATATTTTACTCTACTCTTACATAACTGCTTACTATAAAACTATAGTTTTATAAATTATCTTGAGAAATATCTCTAGCAACATAAATCTGTTTATCTTCAAACCATTTTGAAGTGATATGTTTTGGACACACAGGAACTTTTTTGAGCATTGCATCTAAATTTTAAGTCACCTACTTCATCAGGGAGTTAAACACATTTCCCTGAGAGTAGTGCAGTTTACAGGTTTCAAATATGTTTTCAAGACTACCTCTGGCAAATTCTTTGCTATCAAACATGGCATGTATTCAGCTTTTTCTGCCTTTTGGTTCTGAGCCTCACTCTAAGAAGAAGAGTGAGAGTGAGGCAGTCAATATTTCTTCTCCGTTTGATTTTCTCCTTGACCTGTCCTTGAATCTTAAAATGATGCAATTTCTTTTTGGAGAAGTTGTAATAGGTTCATGATGACATATAGCAGTTAAGTAGTGCATTCTGGTTTCTTTTAAAAATATGATATAAAACCACCACAACTCTCCATTTTCACAATGACTACAAATGGAATTTCTTCCCCTTGCCCCCAAATATTTCAAGAAATCTTTTTCCAGAACTCAGAAATATTTTTTTTGGCTTATTCAATGGCCATCTTTATCACCTTCCTTTCAGCTTACAGTGTCACACTGCCCTTAGAGATATCAGCATCACCCTTGATCAAGGTGATGCTCCTCCTTGACTGAGGAAAAAAAGAGGGAGCATCAAAGTGCAGGGGAGAGATTCACTATTGCCTCTGCACAAAGGAGCAACATGCCACAGTAATAGTTCTACAATAGCTGTACTTCTGTGCTGCAGTAATGTGCTGTGCTGCTGTAAGATGCTGGACTACCATAGCTCTGCTATCCTCACTTCCAGAGGAAGAGTCATAAAATGAAATTGCTAAAAATAACTCTTCAGATGAGAAGCTGTTCCTATTCAGCTTATAAAAAGGAGGTTGAGATAACATCTTGCGTAGCTACTCATACATGTAGAGGGAAAAAAGATCTTACAAGTGTGTAGTTCTGGCTTTTAGAAAAGAAAGTAAAACTGGAAGTCTATTTAGTATTATATAACATGAGACAACCAGATCCAATGAGCAGAAGTCAGGAAAATTCACCTTGACATATGATACAGTTTTCTAACAGGGAAGATGATAAATTAACACTGATTTTGAAAGGGGGTGCAGTCACTATAATTGGAAGGTGACATTAGTTGCTGTCCTAAAGATAAGATTTGATCCAGCCTCTGAGAGCGTGAAGATAGCACAGGCTGGTACCAAAGTAAGCCTAAGAGGTTTTGGTCCTTCTTACCTTGGCTCTTGCGGCTTTAAATTCCACTCTGCCATCCACTTTCAGCCACATAACCTAGGGCAAGGAAGGTACAAGTGTCTTGCCTGTGCAGTGCCACAGAAGTGGCAGGTCTGCAATAAATGGCTGCAGTCTGTTCCCAAGGCTCCTCTTTTCAGTAAGACCAACAACTGGCCAAATTTTGTTTTCTTCATTTTTCCCCCTTATTCTAAGACATCAGACTTTGGAGCACGACAACAGATTAAAGGGTATTCTGAAATGCACCTGTCAAGAGATGGATGATTGACATTTACTTAAAATCAAAATGAACATCAGATTTGGGATTACAAAGAAATGCTTCTGGGAAGAAAAATATATTCATACTGGAAAGACTCATGGCATTTTATGCAATTTAAGTAAAAGAGGTTCTTTCAGATGTAGTAGATTCCCTTCGCTGTAGACTGATGCCTCAATCTTTTCTGTTCCCACTCTGTGGTATCAAAGGGTTTAGTTGCTTGAGGATTGAAATATTTAAGTCTAATTAAAGTCATTGTGTTCAGAATGGAATGTGTGGGTGACATTTACAAGCCTTTAATACATGAGAAGTCAGTTTAAGTAATTTAACAGTCATCTCTGGCCTCTGAAGATGACATACTCCATGAAATGGTGGAATCACTACTTTTCTTAATTGATCTCCCTCATAAATACAGCATCAAATCCAGCCATCTGGTGTCATTTGATACCCTAAATGTTTTTGCTCACTGAGAGCCTTTTGGGCCCTTAATCCCATCTCCTTTCAGTTTCTGCTACAATGTGTGCACCCTGCCAGGGTGGATGGGCAGCCTGCCTCCGCCCTGCTTCCTCACTGCTTCCCTCAGACCTTGAAATAGTTGAGGGTTGGACAATCACCAGCCACCTGGAATGGGACAACCCTGGAGGTACACAGGGAATGAGATGATGGGAAGCAGTGCCATGGAAAGGGCCCCGGGAGTTTTGGTCAATGACAAGTTGAACATGAGCCAGCAGTGCGCTGGCAGCCAGGAGGGACAAGCGTGTCCTGGGGGCACCAGGCTCAGCAGCACCAGCCAGGCAAGGGAGGGGATTGTCCTGCTCTGCTCTGCACTAGGGTGGCCTCACCTTGAATATTGTGTGCAGTTTTGGGTGCCACAATGGAAGAAAGACATGATATTAGAGAGTGTCCAGAGGAGGGCAACAAATTTGGTGAAGGGCCTTGAAGGAAAACCTTATGAGGAGTGGCTGAGGTCACTTGGTCTGTTCAGCCTGGAGAAGAGGAGACTGAGGAGAGACCTCATTGCAGTCTGCAACTTCCTTAAGAGGGGAAGAAGAGGGGCAGACAGTGATCTCTTTGCTATAGTGACAGGACCAAAAGGACTGACAGGAAACTGTGTTGGGGAGGTTTAGAAAAAGATGTTAGAAGAAGATTTTTCACCCAGAGAGTGGTTGGGCATTGGAACAGGCTCCCCAAGCCTTACAGAATTCAAGAAGCATTTGGACAATGCTCTCAGGCATATCGTGTGGATCTTGGGACTGTCCTGTGCAGGGCCAGGAGTTGGACTCAATGATCCTTTTGGGTCCCTTTTAACTCAGCATATTCTATGATTCTACAATAAACAGTAAGAGCCCAGTAGCTAAGAGGGTCTGAGTGCCTGTCCTCATGGTTCCAAGAAAAGGAGCTTCCAGCACCTATAAATACATTCATAAAGCAAAGATAAATGGAGAAGACACAAGCAATCACAGGAACAATCCTTCTTACATAGGGAAGAGGTGTCAAGCATCTTTAGAATGTCTGTATCAGAAAACTTAACAATTGGTAATGAGATCTGCTTTACCACTTCTCCCCAGAACTAGTATAGTTGTCCAACACATCAGATTCAGCTCTACCAGGACCTGTTTTATCCGGATAATCCACACCCTTACCTTGGGACATTGCTTTCCATCCCTTTTCCCAGAAGACCAAAATCTCACTCCTTGTTTTTAGTCATGCCTTCAAAACTTGATCCAAGATAAATCCTCTTGAAATACACTTTTCAGGCAGGGAAAAAAAAAAAAAAAAAAAAAAAAAAAAAAAAAAAAAAAAAAAAAAAAAAAAAAAAAAGGACATATTGAGATTAAAAAAATGCCCCTCATACACAATCCCATTAGTCATAGCATCCCAGAACTCCACTCCCTGCCCAAAACTCCTTTGAGCTAGAGCAGGTAGAACACTGAATAAAATACTGCCATGTCACAGACTCTTATAATTCTTTCAGCATTAGTTTTAAAAAGCCAGGCAGTCTGGTAGATAGTGTTCTATATTTACTTTGTGCTGTACAAATAGGCCAAAGAAAGTACAGAGAGTGGACAGTCAGGTTGGTTCCTTGATTCCTTGGAAGTCAATGAATCATTTCACTGTATCCCGAAAGCATATATACAGATATAGATATACAAACACATATACCATCTGATGTGACACAGAGTGGTTTTACCACACTGGGAGTTTTAAAATACTTATTATAATGAGTTCTGTGGAAGGAGAGTCTGTGCAAGCAAAACACAGGTCTAACTGAGGTAGCTAACTTCCCCTACAGTGACTGCTGTTCTTCCCTTTGTAGTGATGAGCTATCTGCAAGTTTATTGGGTGGCTTTCTTCAAGCCTTTCCAACTACCAGGAATAAAAGCACATATCTATCATAATATCTGAGGTGTTCCTAAAACAACATTTTCCACAGCAACTCAGTGGTGAACAAGATCAAGCAGAGAACCAGAGCTATTTTTGCAAAGGAGAAAAATACAACTATCATTTTAAGATTGTAGGTTAGGAGGGCCATTCCTCCCTTCTTTTCCTGCTGTCCAAAATGAAATCCAGTTTGTCATAAAAGCCTCCTGTGTGTGAGTTTGCATCAATGGGCTCTACAAGGGACACATGGACATAGAAGGAGAAAAAGTTACTGAAAACAGCCTTTTGAAGGCAGGCAATGGAACTGAAAGGGAGCATGTGAGGGTCTCCCAAGAGCTGAGGAAATCCTGATCCCCCTCCAAGCCCATGAGAATGAATAAACTCATAACACCACAAGTCAGTGGAATTGGACAGTGGTTGCCCATGGGCACCATGCTCAGCAGTGGGTGAGGTGTCTCAAAGGACGAGGCTGCCTCCCTGCAAAGGCTGTGATCAAGCATACACCTGCCCATGGGGCTGGGAGCCTCAGAGAGCACCAAGGCAGGCTGACCCCGGAGCCCTCAGAGCCAGCGCCAATGGATAATTGTAGCAGTCTGCCTCTATTAAGAGTAATGGCTTCAGTCATACTGAATATCAGATACTAGCAGGGGTCTGTATCTCCCCTGATTTGGCAGTAGGGGAAAGGGAATGTTCAAAACTTCCAGCCTATTTTATACTAAAACTCACCCTTTTTCCCCCCACAAAATTACTCTTTTTTTTTTTTTTCACTTTTAAGGCTGTCTTGACTATCATTTTGAGTTTTCAGTAATTTAAAATTATTGTTTTTTTGTTTTTTTTTAATTTACTTTACTGGAAAAGCTGTAGATGCTGGGAAGAAAAGGCATTTTGTCAAAGCATTAAATATTCTTGTTTTGTTTTTCAGGGATAAATAAAAAAATACCACTTCAACTTAAACAGAGAGCTTATCTGAAAAGAACCAACACCTGTCAGCTCTGTTAGGAAATAACTGAGAGGCCTCCTTGAACCTACTGTGATAGGAACAAATTGATACAGCTGTGCAACTGCCCACATATTCTGGGTAGAAGGGGGCAGCATATGGATTGTGAAAGCTGCTTCTTTCTGCAAGATTCACAGGCACTTTCTGCCTGGAAATAAGCTCAGGTTAGTCTAATAGGAAATGAATAAATAGTGAGATCACTTCAGAGGCTTTTTGTAAAACTGAGTCTTCAGCAATCCTAAATATAAATCCACATTCCTTGGTACCAATCTTGTCCTGCTCTATCTATGGTTAGAGTTTGTCTGTATATGGGAATTTAGCTACAAGATAAAATAGTCCTTTATATAAATATCTTATGAGTCAGTCCCAGCTGTAACTCCGAAGTGGTGAAGTCGTTAAGTAAATGCTGTTAAGAGAAATATAAAATGAGCTGTGATTTCTTCACAAGAAAATGCTTTTATGGCATTTAAGAAAAGAAAAAAGATTTCGAAAAAGCAGCATTGAACCCCATGTCATGCTGTAAAAATGACTATTTGAAAAGTATCTGGGTTAAAATAAGATAAGAATCAACATGTCTGGCATAGCTCCCCTGATAGGTTTACATCAGTCACACTGGGGTATCCTATGATGCTTCAGTAGATCAAATCTTACAGTATTTTCATTATAAGAGAAATGGATCTTCTGTGGATATGAGAAATTATGTACCCTGTGCATAATGTGTTGCTGTCTGTAGATAAATCTTTTTATTATTAGCTCATCAAACCTAGTCTGTTATTCTATTATTAAAACTGGTTAAATTATTAATATAATTTTTAATCAGTTGAATTACTTCTTATAATGGTGGCTTGCGGTAACTTTGATTTCTACTTCTTCTCACTATGAATATTAAAAAAACTATAATTAAAACACACACCATATTTCTAAGTTTCTTTTTTAATCTTTGGTATTTCCTGGAAATATAAGTTATGCATTTTTTATTTTTTGTCACAAAACAGTTAATTCCTCTGTAGCTGCATCAAAACTGGACTGCCTGGGGAGCAAGCCAATTTCATCAGCAATTAAAAAGGTCATTCTTTTAGGTTTTAAAATATACTGAGTAACATTTTTTACAGGCCATATGTTAAAATCGAACTATGTTCTGATAAGGGATCATCATGTACACTGACTTCATGGGATTCTAATTTTTATTGTTCTTTAATGGTTTTATTCCACATGTGTTGCTTTATAACCAAAGTGTGCTTGCCAGCTATGCCATGTTTCTTAGGTAGATAGAGACAATTTGGGAAACAGCTTCCATCAGCAACAGCTTTTGTTTCAGTTTCATTGTCTTGTTTAGATGTTCCTGGATGCCATTGAATTGTCTTCTAAACTGCCAGGAGCTTAAAACCGGTAAAAGAGCCTTGTTCCTTTGTGGTCACACCTGACCTGCATTGCTAACACCACCAGAGAGCTTACAAGCACTCCCTTTTGAACTGATGGCTTTATGTAAGGCCCATTACAGGATGAGGATGGTGGCCTCACAAACAGGGACATGGCATGGACAAGGCAGAGGTGTTCAACACATTCTTTGCCTCTGTGTTCAACATGGATGATGGACCAAGGGTGTCTCCAGCCCTGAACTGGAGGACCATGACTGTGGGAATGATCAACTCCCAGATGTCCCTGAACTTATGAGGGATCTGCTGCTCCAGCGAGAACCCTACAAATTGATGGGGCCTGACAGGATACATCCAAGAATCCTCAAAGAACAGCTGATATCACCACAAAACCTCTCATAATGATTTTTGAGCTGTTTTGGGAATCTGGAGATGTCCCAGCTGAGTGGAAGCTGGTGAACATTGTCCTGATTTTCAACAGGGCCAAGAAGGAGAACTCTGGAAATTACATGCCTGTCAGCCTCACTTCAGTGCCTGGTAAAGTTATGGAGAAGATTGTTCTGGGAGATCTCATTGCATTTTACAACTTCCTCAAGAAGGGAAGAAGAGGGAAAGGTACTTATCTCTTCTCTATGATGACCAGTGACAGGAGCCTGAGAAAACAGCCTGAACTTGTGTCAAGGAAAGTTTAGGCTGGATATTAGAAAAAGGTTCTTTATCCAGATGGTGGTTTGGCACTGGAACAGGCTCCCCAGGGAAGTGGTTACAGCCTGATACAGTTCAAGGAGCCTTTGGACAATACCCTTGGGCACATGGTGTGACTCTTGGGGATGGTGCTGTGCAGGGCCAGGAGTTAGGAGTTAGACTTAATGATCCTGGTGGGTGCCTTCCAACTCAGCTTTTTCTGTTATTCTGTGATTCTATGAATTGTCTTGGTTTTGATGGTAAAAGTACAACAGTAACTAAACTAACAGTAACTTAATTAGCATTGAGAACAGATCTGCTGGAAGCAGATTAAGTTCACACTTTCAAGTCAGGAGGCACTGTACAAAGGAAAGATGTATCCATTTTCCAGGATACAAAATGAGGAACAGATCAATTATAAAACAATGTTCCCCTCTTTAGAAATGAAAACTGGACAGAAAGGCAGAAGAGTGAAATGGCTGCAAAACCCAAGACTCCAGACCAGTCAGGAAGGCAATAGAAACAACAAAGAAGAGGTGTGAGTATAAGCAACGCCCATGAATTCTGGCCTCTCTCCCAGGAGGGTAGGTGGGAAGCTGAGTGTTGTGTGAGGATCAGCACTGTGAGTTACTCAGACTGACCTGCTCATTGCACCTGTGCATGCAAATGACATCAGCTGTCTCAGGAGAGAGGGGAGGGTGAGCGGTGTAGCCTGCTCGGGCTAGCTGGCCACCATCGGGCAGCAAGGAACAGAGAAACACTGTGAAGTGGTGGGAATTAGGAAATGTGGCTATCTGGTTTGTACCACTGCAGGGCTATTTTCCAAAGCTTTTACATTTTTATGACTATGACAGAAAACTCTTTACATAGAATAGGTAATAACACTAGGAAATTATGCCAAAATGGTATTTAGCTGTTTCGATGAGGTTAGATCTGGAGACAAGCACTGCTGCCACAAGTGGCACTGTCCAGCTTTCTGCAGAGCACTGCCTATGTTCTTTGAAATACCACTTTCAGAAAATGCAGCCTGTGCTACCAGAACTGTTCAGTTGGAGAGATTATTTCCAATTTGTTTCTTTGCATATGAAGTGAGTGTCAGTGGTCAGTCATGCTCTAGTTTAACAAAAGAGAGATGAGAATTCAATAGTCATGTTTCCTCTAGGATGAAAACCTAGACCTAAATATGGCTGCTTAAATTTAAATCATCTGAGCTTTAAGTTGCAGAGCTTAGCAAGATGATAGTAGGAAAATATTATTCACTAAGATCAGTTAATCTGTAAATGTTTTCTGAGTGTTCAGAAAATGTGTAGGTCTATGTAGCAGCTGGTGAGTAGTACTATTTCTCTCATCCAAATCCCTGCAGATGCTAGGGATGGAATGTTTATCTAAGAAGCTGCTCCCTGTCTCAGAAGCGCATGGTCAGACTGTGAGGCCCTGAGAAAGAAGCAGGAACAGACAGTGTCACACTGGAGACATCACTATTCCAATGGTGTGAGGAGGGACTTTCCTTTTCTACCTGCCTAAAGCACATAAGGGGAACCCACAGAATAACTGCCAAGCTGCCATGGAGAATTAAATACTTGATCTGGTGTGCTAGGTTCTGAATGCTGTAGGTCTGGGAATAAGATGTTTAGTGTATTCTTGGGATAGCTCTGACTAAAAAATTAAACACCTCTAAAATTTAACTTAGATTTTGTAAATAACAAGGTAATTGAAGCAGATCTTTGTATGGGATCCAAATAATTAGCACGTTGAGTAAAACCATGCCTGAAGTTGAGCTGTTGAGTGCAGAGTTGTGAGGTGAGAGTCAAGATGGCAATGCTGTATGCCCAAGTGCATTTTTGGTCATGTGTTTTACTAATATTGCCTCATTCAGTCATTCAGCTTAAAGTTAAGGAAGAGGAGAAAGAATGAACAGGTGGGTGCATAAAGGAGCCCTGAAATTTTGGTCCTACTTGCAGGCATCCTGAGATGAATCTTTGCAAGCTGCTTGCATCTGTGTATGGGGAAGAAATGGTCTCACAGCAGCAGACAATGGAAAAGTAATAAAAAAATTAAATTAGATAAAATTAGTTTAAATAATGAGAAGGAATATAGAGGAAATGATCTCAGAGGCAGGTGCCCCTTTGAGAAAGTCACTTTATTAGATTTTGATTTAATTTATTAAAGCTAGGCTGATGGTGTCCTTTTTTAATGCTGTGTGGAACGTTATCTTTTACTCCTGTTGATGGACAACGACAAAAAGCAGTGCATTTAGAATTGAGTGTGTCTAGAGGGAGGAACTGAAAGTTTTGTTCTGTTTTTCATCTTCTCTCTGTATTTTAGCCCTATTTGTCAGTTGCTGCCTGATAAACAGAACCTCAGAAAAGCAATGAAGTCTTACAATTTTATGATACCTTGTGGCAGCTAACTTGGAAATAACACAATGACACTTAGATTTGCTGCCTAACTAATGAAAAAAATTATAATTTTAGTAGTTATTTTTGTTAAAGATTTTCAGGTCTAACATGTTTTCAGTTGTCTAATACGTTTTAACTTCCTGTCTCTTTCAAATGAAATCCAAAGAGATATTACGGGTTCTTTCTCTGCCTAGATCAAGGATGACCTAAACATTTTTTTAATCAAACCATATTTTTTGTTCTTGCTTCCTTACAAAGGATGTTTTAAGAAGGAAGAAATGGGGCCCTCATTCCTAAACTAAACTCCTTCCATTTTCAAATGGCAATATGCCTGTACCAGATGTGGGCACATTGCAGCAGGGCTCTGTCCGGTTTTTTGTCCTTGGTCTCTCATCAGTCCTAGTGCAATTTTATTTCTTTTTAATAAAAGGTTTATGAAGATACTTGTAAATGAAGCAAACTGAAATTTTCCCATATATGTAGTGCTCTGTACATTGTTCTATGACTCTGTGAGAGTTTGTGAATGGTGTTAAGAAACATGAATATAAACCAGAGTAGGAAACTATTGAATCAACCTGTGCTGACTATTTACTTTCCTCTGGGTAATTCCAATACATTCCAGGGATAGTAAGATCCTAGATGTCTAGATATCTAGGCAAGTCTGTTATTTCCTATGGTATTTTTCTCAGAAGATGCTTCCCCAGCCTCCACCCTGCTGACTGGAAAGTCTGGAAAGTGTTCTTTCCTGTCCAGATTCAGGCAGTCCTGAGATGGGATTCAGAATGCGCAAGGAATATATATTAAAAACCCCCCATATATGTGGGACCCTAGATTATTTATTAAAGAGAACAATTGTTTTCTGCTTTGCCTGGTTTTCCACAGCAGTATTTTCATCCTTGCCATCTGTCTCTTAAATTGGATTCTTTCTAGAACTCCATTGAAACCTAATACGTGTTGGAGGTGGGATTAATAAACAAAATCAGTAATCTATTCACTCTTAAATGACTTCTACTAGCCTTATCTTGCCACCATTCAGTGTGAAAATGAGCTTTAGTGAAAGAACTAATAGCAGAATTTTTGCAGCTGCTGCAACATCCGAACATATATATTACTATTGGTTAAGCTGATTTCTGTGTTTCTTGATTTTGCTGGTCTAGATGTGACTTCAGATGCATAAATGGGGTTAAGCAAATGGCTTTAATTCTGTTTTTTAATGCTTTGTTGCTTTATCCTTTAAATGAAAGTCAGTGGACTGCTGCCACTGAGCAGTACATTTTTTCCTTTAAAAAATGGTAGCAGAATGGCTCAGATGTCTCTGCAGAGGATGGTAAGACCATTATTCTAAGCCATCTTCTGCTCTTAACTTGTATCCCTAATAGGGAATAACAACTCCAGTGATTTGACAGTGATTCGAGATTATTAAGGATGCATATGGGAAACAAACTTGGGCTTTGTTTTCCAACAACACTCACATTTTATCAAACCTCATTTTGAGGTACCTTTTCCTATGGTTCTGTGACACAAGACACAGCGTAATCATTTAGTGTAACACAAATGCAAGATCTAAGAGGTGCAGTAGATACATTGTCAGTCTCTCTTGTAATTTATTATTTACAATATATTCTCATTCATTTGCAGTACAAAAGTACATCGCTATGTGTTTTAATTTATTAAAGAGTAGATTTACCTCTAAGGCCCATGCTCCAAGTACAAAGTAAAGCAAGCTTTTAAGCAAAAAACTTTTGGTGATTTCTGTGCAAACTGTGCAGTACAAGCAGCTACTCAAAAAAAAAAAAAAAAAAAAAAAAAAATTAATGTAGCTGAAAAGCTGTAAGTTGTCCAGATCAGACCTTCAGACCTGAAACTAATAATTTGCTTGTGGAAAAAAATATGGAAAACATGAGGATAACTCAAAGGAAATATTTTTTCTTTAGGAAAAAATATTTAAAAGTTCTTTTGAAAGATGTTTTAGATTAAGAGCTTTTTCAGCACAAACATCTACTAAATACTGGCATGAAGACATGAAGAAAGAAGTTATGTGTGTTCTATTTGCACCTTCCATTCTAAGGTAAGATTTGGTTTATTTTGCCCTAATAATTTTTATTGGAGTTGCTTTCTTATTTATTTTGGAACAGCAAAATTAAATCCATTCTGGACCCTTTTCTTTTACCACAAAATATATATTGCCAAAAAAAAGGACTTGAGACATAATTCTCATTTATAGATAGACCTTGCTCCTTTATTCTTGCAGAACAGAAAATGTTAGAGTGAATTCCTTCCAGATTAAAACTTTTCATACATTAGAGAGACAAATGAGAATGACGGACTGCAAATCAGGATAGCAAACGCCTTTGGAAAAACCTTGCTTTCCATTGCTCTGTGATCACCAATTTACAGCACTTCTATTGCCACTTATACCTAAGCAGAATAGATGTAACATAATGATGAATCCGAGGTCTGGACTTACCCAATCATTTACAACTCTCCCTGTATGTGATAGCACAAGGAGAAAAGCAAGGGGGGACTTGAATTCTGTGTGGAGCAGATCTCTAACATCAACAGTAACAGTATTGAGAAAAGATCTGGAAAGGACAAGTGTCAAATAGGGACCATCACTGAAATCAATCAGCAGACTGTAATGCCAGAATCTGTAGGAGGAAAAAAAAAAAAAACAAAACAAACAAAACAACTAGAAAAAGCAAAAATTCTAACCAGAAGATGTTGGCTGGAAGAACAAGGAATAATAATTATAGGACCTGCTTTCTTATCTCACTGAAGAATCTGTGCTAACATTTTCAAGCTGGATACTCACATCAACATTGCCACATAGCAATCTAAATAAATGTCCCAATTTTCATATTTGATGTACTGTTGCAGCTTTTCTTGGCTCCAGAAAGTATGAATCCTCAGCATCTCAGATCAAGCTGTTTATGTGGGAGGTGATCATAGTAGAAAGTGAAACTGATGTGGCTTAACTTGCACGTGCAGAAACCAGCATGTCCACACAGAGGGTAATTTTCAGGAGTCAATGTCTGTCTGCCTATTATTTTATTCATTTGATTGCCAGTATGATAACATCTGAACTTAACCCAGCTTGTTTTCCTTCTCTGTTCACTGGCATATCACCTGTATGTAACAAAGGATTGGACTCAACTTGCAGATTAAGGCTTTTAAACATAATCTCTATTATGGAAAGCTAGTCAGTAAGGTCAGTGAAATCAATAGTGGTTTTCAGCTGATGCAGTGCAAAGCAGACCTAGTGTCTGTTTTGAGGGGAGCAGAAAAACACTTAACTACAGTCTACTCTAAATTCTTGACATTCCATTCACTGTGCTGAGGAAATCTCATTGACTACCTTGGGAACAGAGACCTCCATCTCATATATAGATGTATATAGATTATGTGCAAATACGTGCAGACCTCTCACATTTAGGTATTTTAAACTGGAAGCTGAAATCCACTCACTATTACTACCATCAGGCATGAAAGTTTTATTTCAGTCTTGAATAGTCTCTTTATACAACCATTGTAGAATAATTGCATTCCTAGATGGTAAAAAACAAAAAAAAATCTTATTACATCTGTTCCCACCAATGATCACATGTTAACATGCTCTCAAAACTAGAACATATAGAACAATTACACAGTAGAAAGCACAGCTTTGGACCCAAAGAATGGCCAGTTTTCCTGTTGTAGTCTTTACCAAGAAAAGAGTTTTCTTTATTTATGCAGGAAGAAAATGCAAAAGTGGATCAGCTGTGGGGATAAATTTCCAAATCTCAGTTGTGTCTCAGTGGTACAGCAAAATTGCCTGTCAAAGTACTCAAGCTAAATCTGAATTAGTTCTGTCTTGGGTAAGTCTTGGATCCTTTTATGGTCAAGGGAAAAAAAAGAGAATAAGTATCTTTATTCCTCTTGATCACTTCAGCTCTGGAAATGATTAGCAATAATAAAATCTGGCATGTAGAGAGTTCTCACTGAAAAAAATTCAAATGACAGCTCTTGACACTGTCTCTGCTTACTAAGCTCTTTAATTCTTTTATCTGCTTTGTGGATTTTTTTAGTCTTATTTACCTGGGCAATTCACAAATTTTTGTGTCATGACATCAAACATATAGATAACACAGAAGAAAGCAAAAGCTCCAGTCAATGCCTGGCCCATGTGTGCTTTGTTACACTGGACTGTTGTTACAGATAATGGCAGTGACAGCTCATAGGGATTAGATTATCACTCTCTTTATCCTGAAGAGAGCCCCTTACTTCCAGCTCTACAACTTTGGCCACTGGTTAATTTTGCAGGTGGGCTGGATTCAGTTCTCTGCATAATCAGTAGAAGATAAAGGTATTCAGGTAGGATTTCCCCTCTTGTCTTTCATGGCCAAGTCTCTAATTTTTCAGTGAGATTATTTTCTATGTCAGGCAACTATATAGGTGAGTTCACTCCTATCTCCAGCTATTTCTTACTTATCTATTTGAAGGATACTCTTTATCTTATGACAGTTTGATATCACTGGCTGAGTTTGATGCACTACATAATCAAGTCAAGCCTAGAAAATAATTTGTTCTAAAGAAAGACACATGTACTTGATTAAGATTATGAATGGTTTGGATTCTATTCCTTTAGGGGACTGTGATTTCCTCTTGTGGATGATGATGATTGTTTCAGAGAATATGTGTTGATAAGAAAACACTGCAGATTAAAACACTTCAGGAAAACAGTCCGCTGTGTCCAGCAGGTAGATGTTTGCAAATTCGCCTAGACTGCTTTGATGGCAAACAGATTTTTTCTGCTCTTTGGTGACCCATTCCCATAGTCAGAGTGCTGCAGTGTCTCCACACCTCGCCATGCTTTGTTCAAATAGCCTGGCAGCACGCCACACCACCTTTCATGCCCACTGCTTTAATTGGCACAGCTGCTGCCTTAGGGTGCTCTACTAAATGGTGCCAAGGCAAAGAAAAACAATCTGCAAATGTGTTCAAGCTTGTCACCACTGTACTTCTCTCTACTTCTGCAGGAACTGAGTCTCTGCTTTCTGTACCAATAATACTCTCACTCAGATTGAGGTATACTTTATACTTCCTTATTGGATCATGAAGGTCAAGGTATCATGCTATCCTTATGTTTTCATCAGTGTGTGCTGTGTACCTGTTCTAAGGATCTTTCAGAGACTTAGTTGCTTCTGCTCAGGTCAGTGAAAAAAATACTGTATTATCTTCTCCTTTCCCAAACAGTTTGATTTCTTCACATCTTTCAAATACAATAAACTGAGACAATAGACTGCTGAAGTAGAATTATTTTCTTCCACTTAAAGCATTTTGCTGTCCTTCACTGACACAATTTTTAATTTGGCCACAGAGCTGTAACACAAATGCTTTGCCCTTTAGGAACTATAAAAGTTTCACTAGTCAGTCTTCATAGCAATGACACGTATCTGAAATTAAATCAAGCACCTACTGATACCAGACCATTGTATCACCTAAACAACTTAGACTAAGCTATTTTAAGTCTTTCCTCTGTCCTAAAACCTGCAATATTTGCTTAGTTCCACAGTTAACTGCTTCTTCAATGTCATTGTCCTTAAGCCCATGAGACATTTCTTGCAGCATATTTATCTTAACTGTTTCTGCTTCCTCGATGTTTTTATATTTCTCAAATTACTATCCTCTGCCCTGTACTACATGCTGCTGCACTTTATGAAATTCCTGTTATTGAAGGAAAAGAGGCTCAATCTTCCTTTGAAAGCAGTGCCTCGACCAGGTTTGTTTAAAAATTAATTCCTTCTGCTCTATTACCCATAGCTGTATTTTATTTGAATGACCACAACGATCTCAGATTTCCTACAGTTTATGATCTCTGCAATGACAGATTTGTGTTTCCACAGAGCAAAACACTGAGGAATTAGCCTTGCAATCTAAACAGGGATGCTGTCCAGCCTCCTGCCATAACCAGAGGCTTTACAGCTGCTTGTATATCATGGAGTAGCCAGGGCTCTGCTCTCACAGTTTTGGTCTGTTGAGGAGGCTCTGTGCTAAAGCCATTTGGAGTTGGTACCAGGGCAGCCCCCAGCAGCACAGCCAAGACACAGCTGCATGCTGAAAAACTCAATCAGCAAATCCCTCACCACTTTCTAGTCCCTTCCCAGTGCCCTAAATGCAGTCACTGCCATGTGGGTGCTGCAGGTTAGACAGAGGCAAGTATGGCTACCAGAACCTGCTTGGGCAAATTTGCTCCATGTCTGATGGGAGGAATTTTAATGGGTTTCTTGAAGACAAATCCTACATGCAAACCTATGAGGCATCATATGCTACCCCATTTGCTGACTCTGCACTCTGCCAAGTTGCCTCCATTTAGCCTCTCCCTTGGGGGAAGCAGGGGTGGTACACATGCAAGTGGATTGATATGTGTTTCTGGCCACTGGACCTTATATTTGCTAGGGAATATGTTTATGCAGTTAAAGCATGCAGGAGCATTTCCGTTCCTTTGAACATTGCTCAAGTGTTTTACAGACTAATGAATAGATTACATTTTATCTAATGTGGGACAGTATCTGAGCTGTCTCAATCCGGCTGCTACTTCCAATTTAGGTCTTTTATCCTCCCCTGCAAAAATAGTTCTAGTCTAGGCACAGTTTTTATGTTTTACCAGACCCAGCAAGCCAGAGTCCTGACCCTTGAATAAAGCTCATTTTTCACACTGCTACATAAAAATCAACAAATTGCTCAGTAAAGCAGTCTTGGCACCTACTTGTAAAGCCTCTCATGGAGCTTCTAGTCCAAAACAGGGTAACGGGCCAGGGCTTCTGATCTGGATTTCTGACCGTTTCATGTATCACTAGATCCACATCACAGTCATATCCCATCCACCACCTGGTTAATGCCTCATAAAATCTTACTATTCTCTATGGAAACAGTACGATTCCTTCCACAATTGGTCCTGCTGAACATTGGGACCTTAGGCTTCTACTGAGCAGGCAGCTCCAGGCTTTTTCTCCCATTCACTTAGCTCATTCTTTCCCACACAAGCAATGCTGTCATGAGCTGTAGGACAGAGCCAGGCAATTGAGCTCATGCTCATGAAAATATCCACTTGCTTTAGCAAACTGAAATAATCTCAGGCCCTCCGTGTATGTTCACCTTTACCCAGGCTACTCAACAAGGCATCACCTCTACAGGGCACCAATGCATCACCAGTTTAGGACACTGTTCCCCTGAGCTGCCACAAGAACTCCCTGCGGTTCTTTCACCATTGTGGAACAACAGGAAAATCCTGAGATTTGGTAACTTCTTTTTGTATATATGGAACAATGGATTTGGCCAACATTTGCTTGTAAGAATATGGTCTATTCTCCATTTTCTCTCTTCCTTTCTCAGATAAGAAATGTCACCCTTCTAGTCCTGCAGAAATTGGTAGTGGGCTGGAACTGGTGGGTCAGCATGTCCAAAGTTGTTCAAACCCATACTCTTCATTCACTCAGGGCAAGTGCACCTGTATGCTGAATCAAGGGAGACTGACAATCCCTCCTTATTCCCTTTTCCACTAGGAACAAGGCGGTATTTCCAAAAAGGCTCAGTACCTTTATCTCTCTCGCTCCTGGTACCTGGGGACTTCTTTCTGATGTTTTCTTTGTGGAATAGTCAAAAAACTCTACTAAGAAATATGATGGTTTCATCCTCCCTTTCTCCTCCAGACACTGTCCCTGGCATAGAAGTGGAAGAGGTGAAGGAGTTCAGAACTAGCTCTCCAAGGATAGTAAGAGTTTATATAGGTATAAACATTTAGTTTGGGGTACAGCTTGTAGGCAAGAGGCCTAAACTGAACTGTGTATGAGCTGTGTAAGACCCTGTGCAATCAATAAGGATTTAGAAGCTCCAAAAAATAGCTTACCCATAGGTAGTAATCACTGTCCTTCTGAGATTCTCTAGGATGCACTGTGGTCTCCACCTGCAGCTCCGTAAGGATCTTGGTTTCGCATAGATCCAGAATCAGATCTTCCATGCCTGAATTTGCAAAATATCCTAGGGCATCTCAGATGGCTCTAGATGTCTAAGTTCTTTTTTTTTTTTTTTTTTTTTTTTTTTTGTGTGGGTTTTTGTTTTGGTTTTTTTTTCACATTAGGTCAACTCTTTTTTTCAAAAGGCTAATCTTTCCATGACTTTGACTTTACATAAAGAGGAATCCTGAAAAAAATTCTGCTCTTGCTCAGGTATTTCTTTGCAGGCCTGCCATGCTTTGGGGACCTTTTCAAGGGCATTAAGTTATCTGAGAGGCAAGGTGTGTATTTGTTGTCTCAATTGAAATAGGAAATTTCTGTTTCTGTTATAATTCTGATAAACCTTAAAATCATGTTACCACCATCAGAACTGGCTCCCTTGGGTTTCATAGCCACAACTGAACAATGATGAGATGCTACATAGAAGTTTTACTCTCATTTAGAAAGCAGGCAGTTACATGCTAGCCTGAGGGACATATATACCAATTACTTGGGTGGGAAACTGGTACATAACTTTTTGTTTTCCACAGATCACAGACTGCGCCCAGCTGCATATTGTTGGCTCCTGCGATCAAGAGAAGACAGACACAGACCTCAAATATTTTGGGAATACTCTAGATCAGTTTTATGTTTGTGGAGAGTTGTGACATATGAGCTACCATGAATAGCACAAGGGCTGTGGTGAACTCCCAGCCAGCTGGCTGCAAGGTGGCCGAGCCAGCTTGTCTTCCCTGCAGCCTGTGGAACATCCGCATGCCAGGCAGGACAGCGCATTAGCTCAACAGGCAGCACAGCCAAGGTGACAGAACAAGAGACCGAGCCACCTATTTGAAACAAGCAGTATCACCTCTGTGACCTTTGCCTCACTCTAATTTTTCTTACATTTAATCTATTGAGCTTTGTTTCTTTTTATTTTTACAAACTTGGATGCTCAGAGCTAGGAACTCTCCAAAGTTCTGCAATCTCCGTGGGCTACTTCTCACAATATAGCACTTCATTCCTATGTGTATTTCTTCATCTTTGTAAATAGGGTAATGATACTTAAATATAATGTAGATGAGGATCTAGTAACCGAGTATCTCATCTATATGTATAAATCCAGAATCTTATTGAAATTAAAACTGTTGGAAAAGTTCTCTTTCCTGGTGGGCTTTCTTTGTGCGCTGACCAAATGTTTACTATAAGCATTTCTCCCTGATGATAAGCAACAGATCCTGGCAAGGCAGAAAAAGCACACACACAAACCTCTGCATTTTTTATATTTTAGTCTTACACTTCCTTGAGCAATGACAGCTTCCATGGGTTCAGGAAAAAACACCAACATCTGACCATGTCTAGAGGAATGTGAATATTATTAGAGATTGCATATATGAAAGCAGTTTCCTGGTTCTTCCGGTTTGTACTCCGCTACTGGAAAAAGTGAATGGTCAAAGAGCAAACCTTTCTTCAAAATGGTAAAGATGATCATGAAGATATGGATTACTTTGGCAAAGAAGGAGAGAGAGAGATGGAGGAAAGGAAGAGGGAGTAGGAGAGGGAGCAGGAGAGGGAAAGGGAGAGGGAGTTGTTCATTGTCCGTCTGTGTTTTCCCACCTGCTTTCTCCTTCCATCCTCTTCTCAGCAGCTCATATTTTCACTACTACCTCATAGTATTTTCCTTCATTTGTTCATGCTCTCTGTCCTATCTCCCAACATCTTCCAGTATCCAAACAGTCGACAGAGCTTCTGAAGAAGAGAAAGAGAGAACATGGGCATCAACTTCCAGCTCTTCTAGTGCCGCTACTACCACGCGTGAGTGCAACCGCTCAGGGCTCGGCTGGTGCAGCCCGCCGGCAGAGGCCAGGGAGGGCTGGTGAAAGGGCAGCGCTCCCTGGGTGGGCCTATGGAGAGCCTTGACTGGCGCTGCCCAGGAGCCGATCCGTCTGCCCACGGCCGTGTTGTCAACTCGGCTGTGCAGCAGGTGCTTTGTGGAGCTGTGTTAGCCCTGCCTCTCTGGGGATTTGTGGTACTCGGAACCCCACTCCTGGCCCAGGACTCCACCGCTCATGGCATCATCACACGATGAGACATACGGTGCTTGCCTCTTCGGGGGCAACCCCCAGATCTCACCAGCACTCTCTAGGTCTGATGCCAGCAGGTTGCAGAGAGAAACACCCCTCTCGGGCTGATTTATTCAGTTCGCGACTGCGTTGGTCATTCCTGACCGCTGAGACCGTGGCATGGCCGAGACGGGCAAGAGCCACACTCGGGGGAGGGACAGATTTCAGGGGCCAGGGCACTTCGGGTGCGGGGAGCAGGGGGACGCGCTCGGCGGCCAGCCCCGGGGCAGCCCACCCGTGCTGCCCGCGGGCGGTGCCGGGCCGGGCCGGGCCGCACGTGGCTACGTGACGGCGATCGGGGCCGGCGGGGCTCGGCGGCTCCTCCTCCCCCGGCGCCCGCCGGCGACTGGGCGCCGAGGCTGCGGCGGGCGGCGCGGGGCGGGGGTGCTGCCTCCTGCGCGGCGGAGCGGGCGCAGCGGCAGCCGGGGCCGGAGGCGAGCGGCCCGCGCGGGCGAGGGCGGGCGGCGTCGCGGGGCGGCGGCGGGGGCTGCGGGGCATCGGCGGGGGCTGCGGGCGGGGTCCGCGCCCGCGGCCGGCAGCGGTCTCTGCGCCTCAGCCGGGCTTCGCCGGGTGCTGGCGGTGCGCTCTCCCGCCGCGGGGCTGCACAATGGCAGTCGTTCAGTAGGATGGATCCTGCCGTGGCTTTTGTTCTGCAGATCCACCCATCCTCCTAGCAGTCAAGTACCAGGCTATGGTTTTCTCTCTGGGGATCTTTCTTCCGCGTTTTGCCGGTGTCTCCGATGAGGTTTTGGCCTCGGCTGGGATTTCACTACCTTACTTTTCGTTTGGCTTCACGCTGAAAAAAGGGATTCCTTATATTTGCTCTCCACGCTTTTGGTTATAATCCACTGTTGGTCTAGGGGGAACAACCGTTCAGCCTGGCTGAAAAAAAAGCATCCGTTGAAAAGTCTCAAAGAAATATACCACGTGAGGAAAAAAAACTGGGAGAAGATCGGAATATAATCGCTTTTTCTATGATAAAACTGGTGCCCCTCTTCAGGAGAACTGATCTCAATTTATTATTATGCAACCACAAGGATCTCTTCTTTCTCAGGGTGTATAAGCTGCTGGATTGCTTTTCGCCCAAATCAATGTGGTTTCTTTGGAACATTTTCAGCAAAGGATCGCATATGCTGCAGTGTCTTTGTGGCAAGAGTCTTAAGAAAAACAAGAACCCAACTGGTAAGCAATCCATTGCAACGCGTTGTTTTTCTTTAATGCTACCCTGTCTGTTGCTCGCCGAGGCAGATCTGCAGTCCTGCTGAGGGGAGAAGGGGGGATATATCGAGGCCAGCACGGACATGCATGTGCATACGTATATAAATAAGCAAGGAGCGGTCTGTATTAGCTTCAGCCCCTGTCACCACCGAAAAGGGGTAAAAAAATAAAATCAAAGGCGACCCTCGCCCAGCCGGCATCTCCTAGTTCCTATGTGCTATTTCCAAGAAGGAAACTTTTACATCAGTACCCTTCTTGTGTGGAAGGCGGTGGAGCCCCCCCACTCCCGACCGCAGGAGCCCCCCAGTCAGTTTTGGGAAGAGGAGAGTGGCTCCCCTGTGCTTGTGTTAGCCGGCCCTGCCTGCGGTGGGTGAGTGTGCCGGGGCTCGGGTCCTGCACAGCACTTTCTGAATAGCTTGCAGTATGTCACCCCACACGCACACACACCCACCCACCGCCTCGCTCGGCTTTCTAAAGTCAAGCCAGACACCCCCTCCCGCGGCCTGGGGGCTCCCCGTTATCGCTCACCCTCGGCACTCAAGGCCAGGAGGGTGGAAGGTGGTGAGGAAAGGGGATGGACACTTTCTTGGGGCTTGCGCCCAGACGGCAACTCAGCCAGTTATGCCGAGTGGCAGCAGCGGCACCGCCGGGTTGGCTGTGCCGCTCCTCCGCCTCTCGCTGCCGGGATGACCCCTCTGTGCCACACACCGGTGTCTCTGCGTCCGTCTCTATGCCTGACAGCCAGGATCATGCGCTTCGGTTCAGCCCGGCTCCGAGGGGGAAACTTGCAGTACATTACATAAGAAATGCAAATGCAGGTGCTCTGGGCTGCCTGGTCCCTGGGGGTCACGCTGCTGCTGTTGCATCCCTCTTGCTCGGGGCGTCCGTGCGGCCAAGCCTCCGGCTTGGCGAGCAAGGTGGGCGAGAAGGGATGCTCGGCGGGCGGGGGAGCCCGGAGCTTTTCTGGGGAAATACCGGTCCTTCCCGCCGGCCTCTGGTCCCCTACGCTGCCTTGCTCGTTCACCCCGGCCGGCAGGTTGTCTGCAAGCACTTGCGTGCCTGGGGAGGCGAGAGCCGCCGGAGCCCGGGCTGCGAGGGGAAGGATGCCGTGTGTGCGCGCTGGTGTGTGTGTGCCGGCTGCCCTGCAGTGGCAGCTCCCGAGCAGGAGGCTCCTGACGCTGGCACTGCAGTGTAGTAGATCATAGGCTCTCGTTGCCTGACACCCCAACATCAACAACCAGCAGCCCTGGCAGCCCGCACCCCTCTCCTTAAAGGCAGCCAGGCTGCCGGCTGCTGCTTTGCTCAGCCCAGGTCCGGTGCAGAGTCGAGGTGGGCACCTCGGCGGATTTACCCTTCCCCGCCCCCGGCTTCCGTTTGCCAGCTCGTCTCGCCCCTTTCCCCCCCGCCGCTGCCGCAGCAGTGAAAAGCAGCCACTTAGCATACCAAAGAGGCTGAAATGCCCCGCCGGAGGCTGCGCTCAGCCTCCCGCAAAGCGCCCTTCGCTTCACTCGTCCCTTAGTACTGCAGCCAGCCGGGGGCCACTTCCTAGCCGTGTGCCCCTCCGGGCGTGATGGGCCAGACAGGGTCAGGACGGCCGCCCACCTTCTCGCAGCCTCCGGGGCTGCCCCTCTCCGCCTGCCCGGCCCACCCACGCAGGGGCCGTGGGTGAGAGAGCGGGCAGACCGGGGGGACAGAGCAGAGCGGCGGCGTGGCCCTGCCTGCCCTGCCCTGCCCTGCCCGCTGCCGTCGCTCCCCAGCCCCCGAGGGTGGCCGGCTCCAGCGCCGTGGTGCTCTGGACAAGACGCGATGCTCATGAGGAGGGGATTTGGAGTGGGGCGACAGGGGGAGGAAGAGGACTGGTGGTTTCTAGGCCTTTCAGTTTGCATACCGGGGGGTGAGGCGTATGCCCCTCCACACACACACTCTCTGGTCCACCCCTAAAGATTCGTGTCCTTTTCTTGCGGAGGGCAGGTGTCAAGACATCGGCCCCTGAAGCCGAGTTGTGTCCCTCGAAGTGCCAGACAACCGCGGCACAGCTTTCCACCTCCCCGGAGACTTTGCCGCACTCACCTACTCCTTCTGCATGGGACGAGTGGATTTGGCTGGCAGGAGCGGCACCACCCCCGCTGCCACCCTGCCTGCGAATGGCTGCACTGCCCGAGGAGGGCTGACCCCCTCCTCTGAAGGAGCGTGGGGAGCACGTCTAAGTCAGTGAGGTGGGCGGCGGGTGGGAGCGGGCTAACGCGCGGAGTGGGGCCCTGGCGGGTGCTCCCGCTCTGGCCAGGTCCGCGGTCTCGCTGTCCGCCCGCACAGTCTGCGCTGCTCCGCTCCGCTCCGACTTGATCCCGTCAGAGCAGCCGGGACGCCGAGCCCGGCCGAGCCGCACGCCCCGTCCTGGCACTCTGCTCCGGGAGCGCCGAATTGCGGCTGTCTGTCTGAGGAGGCTAATAATCCGCTTGGCCGGATTAGCTGGTAGCTCGGTCACAGGCGCTGTTGCTCTGACGGCAGATCATCTCCTCTCAGGCTGGGGTCACCCGCGGGAGCGCAGGGAGCCGGTGCTGCGATGCCCGTCCCCGCCTGGTGCCCCCGGGCCGTGGGGCTCCCCCTCTGCGGCAGCTCGCAGACCCCCATCCCCGCTGCGGCACGGGGCGCCGCTACCGGCCCCGGCCCGCTTTCCCCGCTAAACTTTTCGGGAGCCGCTGGGTTTTTCAGTCTCAAAAGTCATCAAATGAGCGAGCATCTGCCGCTGATCCAACCGTGCAGAAAATCCAGCAGGTTAGGCAAGTAACGCTGGCTGTAATTGCAGTTTATTTAGCTATTTTCGGCCTGCTGCACTTTTTTTTTTTTTTTTTTTTTCCTTTTGTCCCTTCCGAGAGCTGGCTGGTCTGTTTCCAGAAATGGGACTGGGTGGCTTCTTTCCAAATGTTCTCTGCCTTGCGTTTTCTCCCCACCGCTGGCTGCAGCCCCCCCTCCATGTGCGGACCCCCTCCCGGGCTCCCCTGCCGTCCCCGGGAGCCTCGCCCCACCGCCACCGGTAACCGGCACCGGCTGGAGCTCCAGAGACGGGGGGCAAGTGCGGCAGGGAGGGATGGGGTGTCCGAAGGGCTGTGTGTAAGTCTCTGGCAGGGTTGCATCAGGAGGCTTTGGTTTTATGGTTGGCTGAAACCCCTTGGTTTCAGATTTGATATCCTCGATAGAGGAGCTGCGTTTGATTGCTGCTGTTATTTACCTCTTCACATTTCTTCATGAGGAGAAAAACTTTGGGAATCAATAGGTGTGGCTGTGTTTTCAGCTACTGAATATTTTTGAATGTTCCTCAGTTTAATGGTGCTACAATCAGTGAATCCCCTCATATCTGCAGTTTTCTGTCTCTCGTGAAAATGTTTGCCCTGTGTCAGGTTCCCTGGGCCTCACTTGCTTTTGCAATTATTTCTGTCTAACTCTGCCCTTCGTGCTTATCGTACACACAGAGAAGACTTTAAAAAGTGCAAGAACAAAGGGACTTTTTCTCACAAATAGTTAAAAACTGCTCCAAACCATAAGTCCCAAACCAGGGCTTGTTAAGATACGGTCCTCCTGGCTTTCCCACCACTATCCCCAGCCTCCAAACTGGGTATTTTCAGCTAGGGAATGGCAAAGTCAGGGGAGAATTTGGGGCCTGAGGAGAAGGGGGAAAGGAGATTATCTCTGGTTGCTTTTTGAAGCAAGTCCAGCAAGTGAATAGATTTTTTTTACCCAGTGGCAACTGTTTGGGTGCCCACGGGAGCTGTGTTGGCTGGAGTACTAGATGCCCCCATGGCGGGAATTGCTATCACATTTCACTCCTGGTGGCAGCCCAACAGACAGAGGATGGATCAGGTTTCCTCTCCATTCACTTCCAAGGAGAAGCATCTCTCCAACACAGTCAGGGATGTTGACAGGAGAGTAGATGGCAATTGACATTACTATAAATACATTACTGATGGAGGATTTAATTTAGGAAATTAGTATCAATCTCACATCAATTTCAAATACAAAACCTGTTTTTAAAACAGTAAGTCTGAAATCCAGGCTGCAGCTGAACTGGAATCTTTGCATAGTCCCATGTTAATTTCCTACTCCATAAAATAGCTTGTCTGGTATTTCCTGGTTGCTAATAATTTTGAAAAAGTTTCTAAGCACAGCCATGTGAGGATCTGTTCGAAATGGAAGCTTGTGTCCTGCCCATAAAATATATAGTAGGTATGTGTCTTTATCTGAATTCTGAAAAAATTTGGCCTCCCCACTGCTTTCCTTACTCACAAAAAGCAAACCTCCCACCAAAAGACAAAGACAGTAAGAGTTGTGGGATCAGGTCCTTGAAGTTTCTTCCATGTAGGTCCGAAAAGCAGCTCTGACTGCTTAAATACCGTAATTCCTGTAGTGGGAATTGAGGCATGGTCTGTTTCTCTTGCTCAAATGTAAAACTGCCTATTTACATGTATTTCACCTATTGAAGTTTTGTCCTCTCTGGAATACATTTCCCGAATTTATACAAATTTAATTATTCTTGATCAAATTAAATTGCATACTCTACTCATTAAGGGGTGAAATTTATGCCTGCTCATGCGTCTCCCTACTGTAATAAAATGTTTGCACCTAGTTCAATGTCTGCTAATGACAGGCTATTTATAAATGAATTCAAATATAAAAAGGATGACTTAGGCTTAAGGAAAATACAAAAAATATATTTGCAGATATCATTGGTTTAAATATTTATGTGTATGAATTTTTCATTTGAGCTTTATGTTTATTCTACTTAACCTTCTTGGATTATATTAAGTATATTAATTTTAAGCTAAAATTCCTATTGACTTCAAATCTAAAAAAGGAGTGATTTAGACGTTCAAAATTTGTCCCTTTGTAAAGATTTTCTGTCCAATAAATGCCTGTAAAAATATAATCTGGAGATGAGAGAGTTGCTTGAAATTGGAAACCAGTTTTTCAAGAGGACTTCATAAATCTAGGGAAATGGGAATTGGGCCCTTACACTGACTCTGAGGGTGCATTTTGTAGCTGGTGGGGTCACTACTGAGGTTTTCACGGGAACAGTCAACATTTAGGATAAAATCCTCTGTGTCTAGGTTGCAAATGGATAAATGAAGTAGTTGTGTGCAGATTAAACGGAATATTTACAGATGTTTGCCAAATGTGCCTCCAAACAGTAAGTCCTGCTGGAGTATGTTTCACTCAGTCAAGGAAGATCTTGTTGCTTGGGGAGCAGTGATTTGTTTCTATACCTAGTTCTGGTTTAGATGGCTTTTGTGATTTTGGACACACTATTACTTACCTATGCCTTCCCTTCCTGCTTGTTAGAAGTTGTAGGCAATGTCTGAACATTGCACAAGTGTGCTGTTGGTCCTTTTGTTTGTTTTTCACGTTTCACTGAATGATAGCTTTTCAAAGATAAATTACTAGTTTACTGAAAAACTCGCTGAGTAACAAAACATCGAGCGATCATAAAACTTTACAATCTCTGTTGTGAAAAAAAATTGCTGAGATGTAGCATGTGGCTTGATGTACAATTAATGTATTCCAAGGGCTACTTGCCACTGCACAGAAAGAGTTTATATGTGCATAGCGTAGCAGAACAGTTTACTTGGGAATAAACTTTGTCAGAATGCACTCAAGTTTAGTTCAGGAAGAGCCTCCTTCTTGCACAGTGTGCTTCTATTGTCACAGCAAGTTAAGCCTGGAAGAAAATCTTTTCATTGGAGACCGTATAATAAAATGCTTAAAACAGTATATTCATCTTCAGACTGGCTATAAAAAATATATTTATTGTGTTCTTGAAGTGGATCCTTAGAGTAGATCCGTGCAGAAGTACTGAAAATAATAATTCCGAAGGGAACTGATGGTGTTTGGCACCATGATGGACTGATCACATACCAAGCAAAATGTGATATATACTTTTTAATATACTTTTTAATATACTTTGTAGCAAAGAAAAGTAGTGTGTGAATAATTAGCAAACCTGCTATCTAAAACAGGAGCATACTGACTCTGAGGAAGAACTTTTTGAGGCCAAAACCTCAAAAATCATTAAGTGAAATGCATTTAATGGATACATGGAATGCAGGTTTGGTGTATTTGTAGCATATGTTAGAAGCATTCATGTTAAATAGTAGCAAGGAAAATAAAAAGTTGGTGATGAAACTGCATCGAGAAGTCAGAATAATAATATCTGTAGTAATATTCAATGCACAAGCCAGATTAATAACACCTTCTGCAGTAAAATTCAATGACTAGTTTAGGTACCATACTGGGGTGAACATAATCAACACTTTAATAGTTTTTGAGTTAATACTGAATGGTTGTGTGGGTCAACTAACAATAGGTAGCACATAGTTACTGGCAGAAATTGTTAGTCTAATTTTAATATTTGTATTTTATCTTTTCACTCTGACACCTGCTTATTTGACTTTGAATTGGAAAAGGCATGATGAATTGCACTGAACAAGTTTAGCACTTGCATACAGTAGGCACTGTCTTGGAAATTACTTTGCTTAATCTTTTTGTGGCACTAAAATGAACCTGGTCCGATCAGAAGGTAAAATCAAACCAAGGTTAAACATTTTAATTCCATTGGAATTTTTTGTCTTTTGCTTAAGGACAGTGATAGAAATAAACTGTAATCCTCTATGAAAACATTGTTCTATGGAGATTCCCAAAAGGCCTGTATTTTACTGAGCTGAGAGAAGAATATACTTCACTTTTCACTGACATTCATTGTGTCATCCATGTTTTTTTGTGTATGGCTTTGTCGTCTATAAAGACAAGAACATAGTGAGGATACAGAATGTGCAGGATTTGTGCCTTAGTTGTTGATCTTGTCCTGTCTTCATCTCTGAGCATTAGGTGGTGCAAGAAAAAAATGCAAGACATGGGCAAATCCTTGGGTTTGATCCTTCCCCTCATCTGTCCTCTCAGTTTTCAGCTGTCACTGGACTGTGAAGTTGGAGCTTGTATTCAGGTAACTGTGTGTAGTAGCTTCTGAAAGAGCTACACAACTTCAGTTATCAAACAGCATTTCTATTTTGGGCATCAAAAAACTTTGCATGGCAGTGAGCTCTACATAACCATGTGCTGTGTGGAAGGATGTGGAGGGGTTTGCACTTTCTGTGGGTACTCCTTGGTTCTTCTGTTGAAAAACAGAGGCTAACATTGCTATTCCTGCTCCATGTTTGTGATTATTGATTATGGAGGTCTTTTCAGGTGAAAAGCACTTTCATGGTGCTTTTTCCTTCCTTGAACTGTCCTGAAATCCTGGACATTTCTATCATCTTGGTTCCTATACAGTATAACTTGCCTTTGCTGAGGGTATGGGATACTTTGGCTTAGGAGAACAAAAATTAGGTAGCAGCTGACACATCCTTTGCATGTGCTGCTTTCATCCAGCTAAAAGAATTTAATTTCTATGGATTTTCTAGGCCTATGGGATAAGGAAGTATCTCCTGAAAAGGGCATGTTTTCACAATGTCCTTTCTCTTGAGGGAACAAGTGGAATATTACCATCTTGAAGAAGTTTTTAAAGAATTAAGCTCTAGTGTGATTGAAAACTAGAATTTCGTACCATTGTTGAATGGTTTGAACAGGAGAGACAGCTTGCGTATAAAAGCAGACTTCTGTTTATATATAAATCTCTTGCTTCTTACCAGTGCTAGCAAAGGAAATATACAGAAAATTCATTGCCCTTTAATGAAGTTTGAGACTGAAATGCTAATTTAAAGAAGGCAAGTTTGCCAGATTTGTTACTCTTTCAGTAAATGTATTTCTAAGCATGTCCCTCTACAGTCAAACAAAATGTCCAGATTAAACAGTTCCCAGTTCATGCTTCTCATTAAAGAAGTGTACTATAGAGCACTACAATTGCTCAGTAGTTTCTACACATATCACTCTTTGCTATATAGGTACATTTATTGACGTTGAACGAGATGAACTACCAGTGCAAAACATAGTGGAAAATACATTAAAAAAAAAAAAAGGATGTAGGAAAAGATGTGGAAAAATTATAGCTCAGGGAAATGCTTAAAAAAATCAGTTAAATCATTAATACAGTAGTATCTTATAGAGTAACCTATCAGGAATATCTTAATGAGGATTAAATTAATAATAGTCCCTATTAATTTGTAGTACTTATGACACAAAGAGCCACTTTACAATTCTGATTTTCTTGGAACTGGAAATTGCAAGTCAAACCCAGACAACTAATAGTTCCTGAGAAACTGAACCTACCTGTGATATAGGCAGATTATCTCACAAGAAGATCAACTGATCTCAAATGTGAACTACCTTTAGAATGTCTAAAACCCAGGTGCAATTTTTTGGCTTGGACTGTTTCACTAAAATCCATATTTTAAAGTAGCACTAACAGGTGGATTAAAATTTGTAAAGCTTTGCACCCCTGAGAGAGTTCTTCCTAGTCACTTGTTGTTTTAAATCCTTTTTTTCTTTTTTTTTGTGTCTGTGTCTATGTGAAGGAGACTTTGTGCTTCAGAAACTCTGGTTACACAGAGTTTCATAACCAACATTTTCTAGTCTCCTGGTTTTACTCAGACATTTATTTTCTCTGTGAATATGACCTTGATCCATCCCAAACTCTGTCATCTCTATTATAGCCTCTCACATCTCTGAGTTTTTCCACCTTCTCCTTGTGCAAGCATCTCACCTCTTTACTTTGGATGAGGTGTTTGAGGAAAATTAGCCCTTAATTGTATTTCTTTCAGATATTTTTAAGTCATCTCCACCACTTTGAATAATTGGCTAGTGACCATGAGCAGAACAACTGCACAGGCTTATTTTATTAATGATATAATAGGTATTTAGGATGGATGAAGGGTAGGCTGATCGACAAGCCTTTTTTTTTTTTTATTGGGCATGAGCTTTATGCGTTGTTGTTTTCCCACTTGCTGCTAATTTACAATTGCAGAACAATAGCAGAAGTAAAGAAATGCAGAGTCTGTGATTGATTAGGAAAAGACAGGAAAATCAGCAAGAGGACTTAGAAGACCTAATTACAAATGTTATCCATTTCACTTGTTTTGAGGATCATTTGAGGATAATACTTGCTTGAGGATAAAATGGTTTGTGTGGGATTCTGCTGTTTAAGCTGAACTCAGCATCCAGGGAATTTTTTTGGATATTATTGCTGAGCATTTCTTATCTGTGTTGGTAGGGGGTTGGTTCCAGGTCCTGGCTTTGTCTGTTCACTTAGGTGCTGTATATCTCCCTGAAGCTTGTGGCCATGGCACAAGCAGAGGAGATCCCAGAGAACTGCAAAACCTGTGTGGATGCAAGGTCCCCATATGTCCATACCCTCAGCAGGGTACAGACAGAGTAAGCCTGTGGTTTGGATCTTGCTCCCTTTTGATTCACCTTGTTAACCTTTGAGGCCACTTTTGATAGCCTAGTTTAGAGACATTATTGTATGAGAGGATTGTAACATGCCCCTTCAGTGCTACATGCTCCAGGGTTTCTGCGTACCAGGGACATCAGTAGCAGAGCCAGTGACTATGTGTCACTAAACCCTGTGTTCTGAACTGCTGAGCTCTGGCTATATGCACAAAGTTTTGAAACATGGCATGGATGGGTTCTCTTACCTTTGAAATTTGTAGCATGGTTTCTTCTATGGAACAGGGTATCTGAAAGCAGTATGAGATTATTTTAGAGCAAATAAGACATTACGTAGTGTATGTATGGAAAAACCACACTTTTTGAAGGTGATCTTACTTTGTTTTCAAACTGGACTTTAAACTCAGATAATGTTTGTGGAAGAGTGAAAATATAGGAGAAAAAACCTGTTGTAGTTTCCTATATTATACATATCTGGGTAAAATAAATAAGTTTATTCACAGAGAAATTTGAGAAATAGGAGAAATTTGAGAAATAGGAAAAATTTGAACCAAAGAAGTGGGAACAGAGGAATTGTGATTTTCTGTTCTAGTGTCTTTCCTCATTTTGATTCATCTTTGCAGTTTATATGAAATTATGTATCTGAAGCATTACTGACATGAAGTGGAGATGGATCCAGTGATTTTTGTGCCACAGTAAGACATTCTCTCCTGACTGAAAGTTTTCTGTGAAAGCATGTCTTTGAAGACATCAGCTCTCTTAGCCCTTCAACATCATGGATGTTGATTTTGACCATTTCCATACACCACTGATGAAAACACTCTCTAAGGGGTTCCTCACGATAGTTACATAAATATGGCACTCTCATTATAAATATATTTCGTTAAGCGAAATGAGTAAAAAAATTGAACATAAGTATATAAAGGTGAGTATCATGGTAGTTTTAACTGTGGTGTTATTAAGTTTCTCTTAGATGCTGTATGAGAATGATTTCATTCCAGTTGTGCTAGCTGCCATTGAATGAAAGTGGAGGTTGAAGTTTTGGACCTTATAACAAAAGCAGTAGTAAGCTGTACATTGTACAGTCTGGGTTAAAATATTTTTTTAAAAGTATCAAAAGTAACAGCAAAACAAAGGCTTGTTATGTTTTCTGGAGCTCCTTTTCATTGGATTTCAGTGGCTGTCTGGAGTAACTGTGGTCTTGGTTGGCTGCCAAAAAGAACACCTGCTAATAGATTTAAGACAGAAGATGAGGAGAAGATAAATACTAAGCCCTTGTAGTCATATATGTAGGTTAGGAATTTGGGGGTGGAACTCGCTGAAGTTAGAACAAAAGTAAGCCAGAATGTGATGTTAGTACATTAGATATCTAGAGGTTTTATCAGGGGCTATGTGGATGATACATGAATAGTGTGGGATGCTCTCTCTCCCACTTATTCTCAGAGGGAGATGAAAAACCAGAATGACAAAAGAAATTATAAAGTAAATAATGAAGGGATTAAAAGAGTCTCTAGTCATTTAGACAGGTTAGTGATAGAGAGTTCTACAGGCATGCAGAATTTAGAAATTGTTGAAGCTATTTATCAATTGAAGAGCAAATAGATCTGAAATTTAAGGTCTTTTTCATGGAAAACATCTATTTCTATAAGTGTTTCTTTCCAAGGACATAGAGTTTTATATTTGAGAGTCTAGCTTCACTCAATTTATCCCATTTATAGCTATCTTGCTAAAGGTGAGATATCCTTGTAAACATTACTTTTCTATTATAAATTAAGGTGCTCCCATACTCCCCTGAGTCTACCAGCTGTCCCTGCCCAGCTCTGGAAAAGTGGCCTCCAGGATGACCTTAGGCCATGTGTCCAGGGCCTCCTGCCTTCCTGCTGTCATGTGGATGCCCTGAGAGCCTCCTGCCTGGCTGCCCTTGATGCTTTGGACCTGCATGGGCATGTGGAGTCCTGCGTGTGCTGCAGCTGCCTGGGCTGAGACCTGCTGCCTCCCCTGCAGGAGAGATGATGGCGCAGGAGTCGGCCCCTGAGGGTGGCCCTCAAGCTAAACTGAAGCAGCCTGTGTAGTTGCCACAGCAACTGCTGGGGAGAGGAAATGTATTATCCCACTCCAAACTGTTTTACAGCACAACTTTTAAAATGCAGAATACGTACTTCCATGGATCTTATGCTGTGTAAATCTTTGTGCAAGACACCGTGTCCTGGGTGGTATGAACTGTAGAAGAAGGCACTAGAGGTTCAGTATGAATTTGCATTTTTCTTCCAATAGCTTATTAAGTTCACAGTCAAACAGGTAAGAATGTTGGGTGCCGTTCAGTCCTTGAAGATGACCACAAATCTGCATCAGAAAGTGTACACTGGAGATCTTCAAGTAACTTCAAAGGGAAAGCCAGTCTCTTCTTCTCATCAACAGATGGCAAATCAGAATTGTGAGTAAGAACTGCCCACCTTCAGTTTGGCATTGATATCATTCTCCCACCTTAAACTCCTCCTAGTTGTTCAGGAACATAAGACTGAATTTATATTGCTTAATTAAAAAGGGCCAGGGATTGATCCAAGTCCAAATGGCTCTGGCTGGCTCATGTCCACACCACTTACAGTTACCACCCTGCCTGGCAGATGAGATTGGAGAGAGCTTGCTGAGGTGGTGCCTGGGTCTTAAGGAAGAGTGTGGATGACTAGGGCTCTAGCACTTCTTTAATTTAACAATCTGAACACAGCCAAAGAAGATCAGAAAAAGCCTTTCACTCCCAGTGAGGAAAGTTAAGGCAAGCTCTGCTTGTAGAGGTTTACTTGTGCCCCCAGCTTCAGAGAGAAACTCTACCTGGACTAATAACAGCTTAACAGTATCCTGGACCAGCTAAGGGGTTATTAAATCTTCTATAAAGTGGATGAATCCCAGGTTCATCCGTTGAGGAAGGAGTACCTAGAAAGGGGCTTCCTATGGGCCTTGGTTAACCTTGTGCAAAGCTGGTGGAGGAAGGAGAGCAGAGTATACATGCTTCCAAGCAAGTCTGGCAGCTGAGCAGCAGAGACCTGAGTCTGCAGGGAATTAATCATAACGAGTTTCTGAGGAGGATGAACCATTCAGGAAGGAAAGCTCAATCTTGCTGGGGAAAGGAACATATCTCCTCTTTTTTCTCTCTTTCACAAGAAGAAGATTGAGTTCTAGGGTAAGGAAGAGCTGAAGGACAGGAAATTTCCTCCGTCTCTGGATAAAATCTTTTTTCTTCTGCTTCACTGTCTTGTACTTCCTTTCCTTCTCACTGGCATTATTTGGGATCATCCCTTCATTTGGGTGTGAGCATGTGCAACAAAACTTGTCAGCACTTTCAGTCATCTCAGTAACCCGTTGTTTTACTGCACACCCACTTTCTATTTCCTGAGCTACATAGGCATCAACCTGAATTGTTGCTGCACGTACTTCTTGATCTTCCTTTAAAGGATATGTATTTCTCCCTACATGGCCACCAGTTGCTCTCTTCCCTTATATAGTTGTGAGGAGATGAGTAAAGAAATAGTTTTTTTCTGATTATTGAGGCTTTAAATATGTTGGCAGACTAAATCTGGTCACAGTCTGTGAATTTAAAGGGTTTGGCTTATAGTCTGACAATATGGTCCAGAATATTTGTGTGTTTTTCTTAAAGTAATGAAAATTAGACATCATAAAGCAGTTTGCATTTGAATTTTTGCTGGGAGGAGGTTTTAAAAATATTTTTAGGGAAAATCAGTTTGTGGCACTTGGAATCCTTTGATTCTTCTCTGTGAGGATGCACTGGGTATATTTACTCTTGCATTTAATGCTAACTGTGAAAAGATAGAATGTAAGCAGTAAATTTTTCTTTTTTCATCAGTCCATTGAAGACCCCTTAAGGTGTCTGTTCCTTTACAAGTTGAATATCTGAAAAAACCCAAGTGACACTGCTTGATCTGGGGCTAAGAAGGGTGTTGCATTTAACAGAGATTTTTATGTTTCCATTGCTTACAATAAAAGCAGTTATGAAAAGCTCTTATGATGGGACACAATTATGTTTTGCATTAACATAAAGCACAGTGGGGGGCTGTATTCAGCTTGTTAGCTTGTTAGAAAAAGCTGGGATTTCTGAAACTCTTCTAAACACCCTGAATTTGGAATTCAAGTCAATTCTTCTAAGCCAGTGAAGTCTTCACTGGCTTAGAAGAGTAATAAAAGACTTTCAGTATAAACACTTCTCAATATAAACACTTTCAGTATAACCACTTCTCAGTGTATTAGATATCTTGAAACTGCTTCTTCTGTTAGTAGAACATTAACGTAGCATGTCTAGGACTTTTCATATGGCTTGGCAATTAACACAACTTGGGCCAAACTAACTGCATTGAGGTTCTTTTCAAGAGTGAAAGTACCTTATTTTCAGTCCAAGTTCTAGGCTGGAGAAATTAAGTTTTTTGGTGTCTCTGCATCTATAGTGCTTTTCCCTTTTATCATGCTAATTGAAAGCACTGTCTTTAATCCTTCTTCTAGGAAGTTTCTTGCTATTTGCCTTACATGGCAGTGCTCCACTGTCATATTCAGGTCATCAAAGACTTCCAAAGATGTGTTTTACAGGAGGATAAAGGAAGCATTCTCTCCATGGCCAGAACATGGGACCATTCCTGTGGTGGTAAAAAAAAAAAAGTTTTTGGCCTTGGCACGCTGCTTTGGGTTTTTAAAATCTGGCTAGATTTAAATACTCAAATCCTTTCTTGTTAATCCACTACTCCATGGCTTTTCTAAAGAAAGGTTTCTGTTTCTGTGAAAGACAAAAATTTTCTTGTACAGATTAAATAGTTCCGTCCTTAATCTGCTATTACTTGAATGACTCTTACGACATCAGATTCAGCCTGCTTCATTTTCTTGTCATTTTATCTTACAGTGACTAATTTGCAGAACAAGCATACCTCCCCCTGTCTGTGCTCAAGGGCATTAACTAATCTAGTTAACAAACTAATCTAGGTCTAGAGAAAGCAAATAGAACAAGCAGCAAATGAACAGCGAGACTGAACAACAATTTCCTTCCATGTGGATGTGGTTCTCTTGGATTTTCCTCTAGAGGGAACTGAGCTTTTTCTCAGAATCCCAAAGTTTTTGGTTTTGTCATTGCCCAGTTAGGTACAGGCAATAGTGAAAACCAGAACAAATTGGAGGTTACACAAATAAATTTCAGACGTCTCAATGTGTCTTCAATGAAGGACCTCAAAGCAAATTTATTAAATGAAAGGCTGACTTGGCAGGAAGTTCTAATCCTTTTGAAAAATACTTCTAAAAAAAGGAATATCAGAGAATGAAAGTTCAAACTGCCTACATTGCAGTTTACAAATTAGTAAGCAAGTCACCTGGTAGTCTCCTTGTCTCTGGTAGATGGCACTAATATTTTCTCCTTCAGGGGTAAGTACAGTACCCTAAGTCCCTGACAAAGTGCTACCATTTTTTAAAAATTTTTTTGTTTGTTTGATTTTGGTTTTTGGGTTTTGTTTGTTTGCTTGTTTTTAATCCAGCACAGAAAGATCTGTCTAGTATAGAAATATGTGACAATGGTAGGTCTTAGCTGTACTTTTTAAAGAATAGTTCTACAAATATTCATTCTTTTGAGGTTAGATATAGTGGTGAGTATACAGAGCTTCTGAAAGAGCACTGGTGGAAAGGCCAGTAAGTAAAATGCTGCCCAGTAGACTGCAATACTCAATAATTATGACGTAAAGGTACATCATGGAAACAAAATATAGCAATTCTTGCTTTAAGTTCCTAGATATTTACCTAGGAGGGCAGTTAAGCCAAAAAACTCTATTATCTTAATGTGGTACCCTCTGCAAGTCTGTGCTAAGCCTTTTGAACTGAGAATACACTCAAAACAGGCAGCTGGGGTAGTGAAACTGTTTTCTGGAGTGTTTATAGGAACAAATTATATTCAATTTGTTTAAATTAGTGGTGAGGAGTTCTACATTAACCATTGTCTTAGTGCTAGTAAGTAGGAGTGTCTGGAATGTGGCACTTTGCATACTCAACTTGTTTCTGCACTTTCAACACACCCAGTGCTTTCATAACAAGAGGATGGAGCTGAATCTTTTCTGCTCAGATATTTTTACAAGCTCTTATATTTTTCTGTTTTGTTCTGGGCAAATTGTTACTACTCTTTCTACAAGATAATTAATTAGCTGTTGCTCCTGTATTTCCTGTAATAACCCTATTAAAAGGCACCATTTCTGTCAGACCATCCCATAGCTAATGACTGGGCAGATTGTTCTTGCTCCTAGATGCAGTTACCTAATTAGAGATTATCCTCTTACACAGCACTTTAAGCTGTATTTCCTTTTCTTAGCCCACAGAGAACACAGAATCACAGAACAGTTGGGGTTGGAAGGGACCTCTGGAGATCATCTAACTCCCCTGCTAAAACAGGGTCTTTTAGAGTGGATTGCACAGGATCACGTCCAGTCAGGTTTTGAATACCTCCGGAGATGGAGACATGAGCACCGGAAAATTATTTTTGCCAGTGCTGTGATCTCTACGGAGTCCATCTACTTATTTTCCTCCTTCTGCTTTCATCTCTCTCCCCATCCTCCTTTCAGACAAATTTATTAGAGAAAGAGTGAAAATCCTGCTTTGCGGCACTGAGTGGGGAGATTTTTCCACCTGGGGATGGATTTGTAGCAAACTTTCCTCACCACTCTCTCTGCTTCTGTGGGTACAGTACAAAGCTCCTGTCAGTTCACGTCCTTTGCTGTAGTGCAGAGCCTCAGCAGCATTGTGTGTTTCCCTGTATTTTAAACTGTAATGGATTTAAAGAAGCCTGAGAGCTTGGACACTTCTGCTGTGCTCCATAAGACAGCTCATGGCCTTGCTCCTGTTCTCCTTTAGTGCCGAGAAGAAGTAACCAGTGGCAGCTTTCAACACCTTAGTTACAGTGACCATCTTTGGAGCACAGTGTGTGGCCCCATCACCTGATGAGTTTCAGCATGGAGATGTTTCCTAACAGGAGAAGCCTTTTCCTTAAGAGTGAAGAGATTTTGAACTTTGAGTTTATGGTACTCTGGGGCAAATACTGCCCTTCTGAGAGCAAGATCCACTCAGAACAAATTAGGGTGTATTTGAATAACAGATGGGAAGGGAAAAGGCTCCTGAAGTTTCTATAGAGAGACCACAAGATCTGCTCACTGTACCATCCAGCCTGTGTGCAGAGGGATTTGTGTGAATGGAGTAGAGGGAGGAAAGAACAAAGCCTGTAAATCCGCTGGTAGGCAGACGTTCAGCAAAGGAGCTTCACATGTTGTGGCTGAGAATCAAAATTTTTGGGTCTTGTTACTGGAAGTTCTCTTCTTCAAAGCATGATAAAAAGAATTGGTTTTTGTTTTATTATAAAGAGCCCTTCTTTTCTTATGTATACTATACTGACAGTATTCACTGTATATTCCTCTTCATTCCTGCTCTTCTCTGCTCATGGGTACCATGAGACTGCTAATACTTACTAAAGGATATTTTTTTTGGTTCTTTTTCATCATGCAGCAGCCATTTCAGTTGTGTCCACTCAACTTTGCTTCATTTTTGGCAATATTGTAATGAAGATTTGAGAAGATAATGTCTAAACAGAAGCCAATTAGTCATATTTATGATGGATGTTCAAAGAGCTCTTAGAGAACAATTTTGTTATTACTTCCCTGATATTTCATAGTTTGGCATGTACAAAAAAGCTTCAAGGATTTTTTAGTGGATGCTGGTTCAATTAGATTTTGGGCTTTTTTGCAGGCAATTTTTAGTTCAAATATTCTAGTGATAATCTGAGAAATAAATAGGTTAATACATTATACCAATTCTCATTCTGTTGTTAACAGATCTCAAAATGTTCTTAAAGGTATGGTGTATTGCTAACGGTGGGATAAGGCTCATCGCCTAGTTGGTGTATCAAGGAATATCAACTGTGTTACAAAAATTTCCATTTGTTTGGGAGCTTTCAGCTTCAGACCAAAGGTCTTTTAAATAAGTGTGAACATTCCCCTTGACTTGATGAGTCTTGGGGAGAAAATTTCCCTATGATTATTTAATGAATGGGATCTATTCAGTTTGCAAGAATATGAAACAGAAGATGCCACTTGCCTCTTTTGTTTTTATGGTTTGTATTACCATTCAGTTTCTTAACCAGCCTTTCCCAACTGTATAGTTTTATCAGTGCATTTCAGTATGTTGAGAGGTTTAATGATGAGCTCAGTCATTCAGAAATCATATTAAGTCAATAATAGCAGGCTCAAGGCCTGTCTGTGTCTCAAACTTTATCTAATGAATATGCTAACTACAAATTCACTATTTTTGAGATTAATTGTTCCTGTGAATAATCCAGTTATTCGATTTATCCTTGAGAAGTGAAAAGAATATTGTATCTGAGCTTATTCTGTTCTATTCTATTCTATTCTATTCTATTTAATTTGTTACTATTTTCACCTATGATTTTTTTACTTACATAAACGAGAAAATACCTCAGTAGGAGATAAGGAAAGTATTTCATCATAGCAAAGTCTTTTAAAAGCTAGAAATTACTCACTATTTACTCTAGCTAACCTTGATCCTATGTAAATTTCTGTGTTGTTTTTCATCAGTCTTTGTAAATGTTCCAGAGGTAACAGGAAGGGAATTCTTCATTAGTCTTATCAATGGCTTGTTCTCTCTTACAAACTAAGTAGGTCACAATACCTATAGGAGTGGAGGGACTAGAGTTGTGGTCATATATCTCTTCACTTTAGAACCAAAACTGAAAACCTGTCTTGCTTGGAATACTTTTTCTGGGGCAAAAATGATTTAGAAAAACGTCATCATACAATTAAAATAGAGTTTTAGATGGTCACTGTTCTTCATCCCAGCACCCCACAGTACTTGCTGCTTTCTGTCCAAATTCAGGTTCTCCCAAATGCAGTGACAAAGAGTAAGATTTTATTATTGAGTCTGCTGCTTTGGCAGAGTGTTGCCATGGTCATGAAAAAAAAAGCACAAAAATTACATGCTGACTGTGCCAGATACATCTGAAGAAAATCCCTGTACAATAATGTGCACTCATTCAAGTTGTGCTATTCATATGGTAAGGCTGAGATTATACTTTATTTCTGCACTTGGCATGCCAAGGACAAAGTAGTGCTTAGCTCATTCTCTACCTCATCTTCCTGCAGAGTGGCTGGCACAAACTTATTTCTTCTATTCTGGGCATAGAGAGATGTCCAGGAGGTTGATTCTTGACAAGGTGGGAAAAGCCATGTCTCCGCTGTCTCTGCAGCAGCCAGAAGGCTAGAGGCAGAGTCATGGGCTGCAGGATGTAGACTAATACTGCCTTTCTTCCAGTTAGAACAAATCCATCTCTGGTGTCACATGGAGTGCTGCAATTCTGCTGATTAAAAAAGCAGAATTCACAGATTCCTAATGACATGTGGGATACAACTGCAAAGCCAGTACTCTGCTTTAATATGGACAGCAATTAAAGTTGACAACTCAGCCTAATTTTTTTGTAATATTTTTCGAAGTGTTATTAGACACTTTCTGCTCCTCATTCATTTGTCCCTGTGCTGTAATGGTGAGTTCTACTTATATGGCAAATAAAGTTTCCTGTTTCCCTCATTTCCTCTGCTCAGTTGACAATGTACACTACTGTCAAATGTTGCAGAAGTTTAAAATAACAAGTTACAGGATTTTGTTTAAAATATTTGACAAATAGTGACTTCCAATGGCCCCTACTTGTGGGTTTAAGTGGATAAATGAATGGTGAGGGATTTTAGCATCTTTCAGAATTTGGGCTGTAATTCATATGGAATTGCTAACATACAGTATTTACACCAGTGAAAGCAATATTACCTGTTCTACTGCCCTCTGAGCATCTGTTCAAAGATATATGTGGTTGATATCCAAATGACTTGAACACAGCACGTGCAATGGGGGCCAAAAGACCGGCATGTATTTTCAGCTGTTTATGTTGAGTGAGGACAACTTTGGAAATCAACAAAGTGGGGAACGAAGAACCACCTCCTGTCTGTTGCAGAGTTGGGATCACTCCTTTTTCTAGTAGTTCTGGTATTTTTTTTTCAGATCTGTTCCTTGACTGTGGTTCTGGCACAAAGCTAATGCATAGGCATATGATGTAAATAAACATCTTCACTGCAGACATATGTTCCTTGTCTGGATGGCTGAGATGGCAGTGGGAGAACAAAGAAGAGAAGTCATGCCCCAGTTCCTTTGGCTGCAACCTTCCCTCCATGAGTATATGAAATAAAATTGCCCAGGAGTCATAAGCATGTCTCTATCTGATGTGGGGACAATGTTGACAATTCTCCTATGTTTAAGATGCTGGATCTGCAGCAAGATATCAACAGCCTCAGGAGAAAAATTAGCCACATCCTCACCATAGAGAGTGTCTCAGCTGATGAAAAGTGAAAGGGTTTCTTTCACGTCAGTGATGCTGTGGAGATTTCCTTCTGTCACAACAGCACTTACTTCCTAGAAGGACTGCCACATAATGTAATATCTGAAACAAGTGCACTGCCTTTTTTTCCTGTATGAATAGAAGTAATCGAAAGAGCTCAGGAATATTTTGCAACTGTAGTGATTTTAAGGAGTAAAGGGTAGAAGGTTTTGTCAGGTTTCATTGAAAATTCCAAGCATTTTGATATTTTGGAGAGGGGAAAAAGTGTAAAAGTAATTAGTGCTATGGAAACTATAAGATGCATAGTAGTTTTGCTTTTTACCCCCCTTTGAAATTAGGTCCATTTAAATGCATTCATTAAGTGGTGTGCTGAAGGCTCTGAGAAAGCAGGGCATGCACCAGGAGCTTTGTATTCCTTTGCTTGCTATGTAGTATATAGAAATTTCAGTTTGCAACATGCAGGTTTTTTTCAGTTGCACTATAGAAAATACAGCCAATAAAAATTAATTGCTTTAATTTGTTGTATCCATCCCTGATCATAAATTATTATGCAGGTTCTATTTATTATGTCCAAAATTTCTGTGGAGTAAAGTAGTCTTACTAACGTCTATCTATGTAGAAATAAGAAAAGAAGGACTAGCAAATTATAATGATTTAACATTTTTGTATAGTACTCTTTCTAAGAACACAAACTTATTTCTCAATTGCTTAACCTTAAAACCATTCTTTGCTCACTAGCTTTCCTCACTGTCATTCAGATATCTGAAAAAAATGTAAATAGCTCCCAGGGATATGAGGCAAGTTAAACCTGGTGCATGTAAGCATAGTGCTTGTTTTCAGCTTGTTTTTGTTGCTGCTTGATGGTATTTGTCAATACATCATTAAAACAAACAAATAAATTAAAATTCATTAAAAGGAGCTGCAAAATCAAGCATTCAAATATTAGGTCTAATTGACTTTAGAAAGCTGTAATGCTTCAACTACCTCAGCAGGATTAAATCCTGTAGTTTTTGAAGGACGTTGTACCAGGGAGGAGTAAGAAGCCTGGGTATAAAGCAACCTCAGGTGTGTAGAGTGGTTAACTTTCTTCTTAACTGATCTCCATTATATGTATTAGTTTTGTTCTAGTAGAGCTTTAATTGCTTGATTGCCTGTTGGTTGTTTTCTTTGTCTTCACTGCCTGAGCATGGAGCTTTGCCTCAGCTCTGGAGCCACACAGTAGGGAGTACCTCACAAGCAGCTTGGGAAAGGGGTTAGGAGCAACCAGAGAGAAAATCCTTCTTACTCACCAATCAAAATCCTGGGCTGAAGCATGCACAGCACAGCCAGAGATTTTAGCTGCTAAATTCTAGTAAGTCTATTAGAAAAACACAGTCTGAGGTTTTCTGTGGTGCTTTTACAGGCGGCTGGATGCACTAGACCTTTTCAGAGGATTGACTGAGAGTTTTTTTAAATATGGGCAAGATGTTTTCAGACAGCTCAAGCTGACAATAATAAGTCTCAGGAGGACTTATTAGCTCAGGTGTGATTAGAAATCAAGCTGTCTTTGTGTACTTGTGCTGCACTGTGGCCAAGTGAATAATGTTTCCTATTACGTAGTATACTGAAGAGTGCAATACATAAACATCCAAGTGGCTGCCACCAAAGCTGTCTAGACCTTCTGAAACTGGTGCTCATCTGGAGCTAAAAAACTCCTGATGAATGGAAACTGATGCCATCTTTTCACTGCTGTGATAACTTTCCACATGCAGAAAGTAGTTAATGGAGGTGCCATTTCCTTACCAGGAGTTCAGTGTCCAAACCCTTTTCAGGCTTGAGGACTGCCACCTCCTTAACTATAGAGGCTCTGAGGACTTTGACAAGAGAAATAGTTCCAGTTGCAGTTTGAATTTATAGCTACTGTTTTAAAGTGACACAAGTATTCAGGATTCATAGTTACTTTCTTCCCAGATTTTCTTTATTTTTCTGTTGTTTCCTGCTTTATCACTCATTTGTCAACATTACCAGGCACAGTATTTTGTTAGTGGCAAAACTTTATGCTCTGTTTTTATGAACTAAAGCATAAAGTTTCACCACAAAGAAAATGAACTATGGTGACCACACTATTTAAAGCTATAAGAGGATAATAAAAAATGAAAGGTCCTTTTTCACTGCAGAAGCAAATGGATTTTATTTATGACACTCGGAATGGCTTATTAGTTTGTGCTTTCTACCCCCTAATAGGAAGTCTTTATGGAAGGCTTATTTTTATCATAGAATATGCTGAGTTGGAAAGGACCCTTCAGGATCAAGTCCAACCACTGGCCATGAACATCACCATCCCCAAGGGGTACACCATGTACCTGAGAGCATTGTCCAAACACCTTTTGAGTGCTGATGCTGTGACCACTTCCCTGAGGAGCCTGTTCCAGTGCCCCACCACTCTCTGGGTGAAAAAGCTCTCTCTGATATCCAATCTAAACTTTCCCTGACTCAGCTTCATGCCATTTCCTTGTGTCCTGTCCCTGGCTATGAGAGTAAAGAGATCCATAACTACCTCTCTGCTTCCCTTCTTGAGGAAGTTGTGGACTGCACTGAGGTCTCCCCTCTGTCTCCTCCAGGCTGAACAGGTGAAGAGACCTCAGCTGCTCCTTGTAAGGCATCTTCTGCAGACCCTTTGCCATTGCTGTGGCCCTGCTTTGGACACTCTCTAATAGCTTAGTACCTAATTGCTTAGTGTTTGTCAAATGTGCATCAGCACCTATGTATCAAAGTACTGGGAAAAAAATCAATGTAACCACAGCAGTGTTTCACTTTGTGCACTTTCTGAAATGAAGCCTAGATTTTCCTCTCTTGGTCTTTTCAGAAGTGTTACACAAACATACCCAGGATATTATATGGAAGTCCTGAAATGAAATCTGATTTTTTTTTAACTACCGCTTTTAAAAAATGGCTTCAGTTCTCAGATATTTCACTTTGAGCAAAATACAGCATTCAAAATTCTGCCTGAATTATTGTAAAGAAAATGTAACCAATTTGATACAGCTTTTCTCATGGCAGTATTTGGCAGTTTGCACAATGCACATTTATGGAAGAAAGAATACATGCCTCTGGAACCACAGGAGAAGGGAAAGGAGAGTTTTTAGTCTTGCCTCACACATGGATGTATATTGTTTTGTGTTGCTTCCCTATTGTTTTTTATTCTTTGTCTTCACTGTCTGAGCACTGAGCTTTGCCTGAGCACCAGAACTGTGCAGCAGGGACGTGTGCTGGAGAGTCTGCTCCTTGAGCTGTGGGTGCCAGGAAGGCACCAAGGAAGGTGGAGGGAAGGTGAGATGAAGGCAGGTGGTTTCATCTTGGAAACCAGGTGGTTTTGTCTTCTGCTGGAAGTTTCTGATAGTTGTGAGGGCTCAGTGATTGTAAAGATGGCTCAAGTGGGCTGACTCATGTTTGACTGGGAAGAAAGCTCTGATGCAGGTTTGAGAAGGGGGTGGTAGGTTGGAAAGGCATTGTCATATGTAGTAGCTTGGCAGGTAAAGATTCATACTGGGTCCTTCCTCTCATGTTGAACGTGTTTGTTCTTACTTTGACTTCACTGGGGAGAAGGGATGGGTTGGGGTGGTCTCATGTGGCTAGTGGGTGAAAGGAGCCAAGCTGCAAGCTGAGACTGCCAGGTGAAATGGACGTTTGGAGCCCCAGTCACAGTCTGAAACACAGCATTTGTCATTCAAGCTAAAGGTTCATTTGTTTCACTGGTAAAGGTGAAACAACAGCGTATCAGAACCAAATTCTTCTGCAGGGTCAGAAAATGTGACCTCAGCTCTCCTACCTCAGTCTTCCTGCAATGCCCAGTTTCCAGTGTCAGAAAATATATCCCAGCCAGCCTGTCAAACATGAAAATCTTGTTTGAGTTCACTATAGCTCTTACACTCTAGCCTGGATGGCAATTACATTTTTGGCCTTCTGATACCAGCTGTGTAGGTGAGCCAGAGCAGGTCTCCCATCTGTGCCTAGATCTGTAACATCCTGGCTCCCTTCCTGTATCGTGATCTCAGTAGTTTGAACTCAGGCTAAGGGCATGTAGGGGATATATAAAACTGCCCCTGAGAATGACTTCCATACGCTTTGATTAACCAGTTTGGAGCCTTATCTTCTAGATATTTTCTGGGGAAGTGGGTGGAAGAAGAGGACTAACAGTGGGGAAGTGTTCTATTTCGTTCTCTGGCTGCTTAAATAAAGATGAAGCTGGCAAATTCTTTTTTCACTCCTATTACTGTTTTTCTCTTTTTGCTCATAACTCCCAAGCAATGTGAAATAAAATGTTACAGTTTCAAAGGAAAATTGGATTATACTCACTTGGAGGGAGGGAAGGAAGAAGAAAACAGGCTTTATATTTTGACAGAATTCAATCCAGACTTTAAAAAAATAAAATGAATAATTTTGCAATATTTTGTAAGTCTGTGTTTTCTAAAGACACAGCTAATCAGATATGCATGCAAATTTAACACGGGTTGCCAACTCTCATGAATTTTTTTTCTTTTCTTTTTTTTTTTTTTTTTGCTACAATTATGCGGCGTAAAAATTGGCCTCTTGTGAGAAGTTGCTGACAGCTCAGCAGTTCTGCTTCAGTGCTGGCTGCAGAGGGTGGGATGGCTGCCAGTGCAGGAAAGTGGAAGATGGCTCTGGACTGGCATGCAGGATGTTTCCAGTGCAGGCAGGTGTTGCATAGCCTGCACCAGTTTCTGCTGTCCCAGGAGTGACAACCTGCGTGGCAAACCAAGAAACCCGCCGCATCTCCTCACCCATCCTTCCCCTTTGCATAGGGTGAAGTGAGGGAAAGAAAAGCAAAGCAGAAAGTGTAGCAGGTGCCCAGAATCTCTGTATTTCCCCATTTTACCCTCTATTTGCATGTAATCAGATCCCAGAGGGAAAAAGCTGAGGTGAGGAAAGGGGTAAGAACAGTTTGGAAATAAAATTCATAATAATATTAATTTTGTTTGTGGGTTATAATCTTGGCAATGCTTTGTGTGTGTATAGATATACACACCCCTGTATAATTTGATAAAATTTGCAACTTGAAAGAAAATGGGAGGCAATAAAGAGTATTTCTCCATTACTGTGATATTTAAGTGCTGAAGAGGAAGCTATACTTTTATTAATTTGGTTCCTATTTATTTGAGTCTTGTACAAAATACCCAATTACCACTTCTAAATATCAGTCTATTGATATTAAAAATCTTATGCACAAGTTTATTGCACTTAGAAGAGAGATAAGGTGTAGTTCATTTTTCTGTTATATTCTCACATATGCTCTTGTTTATTTCAAGACATGAACAAATCTTAGTTATCCAGTATTATTACCTGTAGTAAGTTCTGATGAATGGCTATGTAAGCCAACAAAGTCTGTACAGAGAATTCATCAATACAGTGGTTTGGTTTGTGCCAAACAAAGGCTGGAAGACAGACCTTCAAGGCCTCACTTGTCTCATTACAGGGTTCCACTTGGCTCCATGGTCACACTGGGAAATTCAAATATGAAGAATGTAATGAGATTCCATGTGCCATCATCACCTGTGCATATGTAGAGCTTTATGGCAGAAGGTAGTTTTTATGGTGCTCTACAGCTTGATTATGCACTGGTGCCTTTGAACACAATAGCTGTACATGGTTTGACATGTCGAGAGGTGCAATTAAAAGGTGAGCTTTCAGATTAGCTGTTCGTAAGAATGGAAAAAGGAGGGTGAGCCTTATTGAATTTACATTTATAAGTGTGTACAACATGTTAGACAACCAGCTGAAATTAAAAAATCTTGTTGATTTTTTTACAGTCTGCAAATAAATGAGAGCGAGAGCTAGGTGCTAAACAACCTGGAGTAATGAATGCCAGGGTGACTCCTTTGCTGCTGTGCACAGTGTCAGGCCTCCTGCAGTTGTGCAAAGCACACATACCAAATCGGATCTGTCTGCCTATTGCACTCTTGTTTTGCACTGTTGTGGATTGCACGAGTCATGGGATGAGGGCTGGCAACTGAAACAATGTGTGGGCTGGACATGTGCCACAAAGACCTGAAGCAGATTTACTTTATTGCCATGTGGCAGTGTCACCTTCAACACGATGACGAGTCCATTCCCCAAGTCTGTGGGATGGAGGCTGGATGTGTAGTACGGCGTCTGTGGCACCGTGCTCCAGCTCCAGGCTCGGAGCCCATGTTACGCCCAACCTGGAGCTGCTATGCCTCCTGAGTCTCTGCCTAATAGGGAACATTCCATTATGTGAAGCTTTTCGGGTGTTGCAGGGGAGCGTTGTCACATGTTGTAACTGAAATGGTGAGATTTGTTGCTCGAGCTACAATTTCCAAAGTGTGAATGTTTTGAAGCACTAATTTTAACTTAAAGACCAAAGATTTGAAGACTATTTTTAACTTAAAGACTTGATTCTCTGTGCTAGGAAACTAAAGACGGATATAGTCAAAGGATGTTATAAATACAATGTGCCTATTCTAACTCCTTGCTTTCTATTTTGATCACGTAACGAGTATTCAACCTGAGTGATTTGTATTGTAAGGGAATGTTGACTTCTTTTGCAAGCTATAATTGAAATTAAAAGGGGAGAGATGTAAAACCTCAACTTTGTAGTAGATGAGTGGTTATGTTATGGCTTGGAAAAGATAATGGTCCAGAAAAGCATGTCTGGAACAGCAGCCTTTGTACATATGTTAGAGGGGTCTTTGAGGCCAGACAGCATATCAAAGCTGGTGAATACTAAATGGATCACTTATGTGTTTGCTATTAAATCATTAATGTTTGACACTGTGTGTCACGTCAAGACAGTAGCTCATATTTTTCATTTACACATACAGAAGAGAAGCAGAATTATTTTAATTTCATGTCAAACACACCATATTTTTCATCTTTAGAACTTTATAGTCTGATTTCAATTGTATATAGCCACTTGGATTTGTGCTCAAGAACAAAACAGAGCTCAGTGAAGCTGTTTTTTCTCCTGCTGTAGGTAGCTTGAATCTTTTCAGAACATGGTTACTCATAGAAGGAGTTAAAAAAACCTATTGTTTTTAATGATTATTAGGGAATAATAATGAAAAATAAATATGGAATTCAGACTCATGAATGGACATACTGCTGATCAGACAAGATATGCTTGTGTAATCAGCAAATGACACATTCAGTTTAAGCTCTGTCAAATTAACTTTAATTTTGAATTGTGAGTATTCAACTTCTGATATATTCTTGCAATGAGCAGCTTATTAAATATCTGTAGGAGAGGATGCAAATGCATAAAACATGCTTAAAAGAATTTTGAACAATGAATGCATTTATGGAAAACATGTTCTGTTCCTAGGCAATTCTTGTTGAGTACTAAGTGCTAAATTTGACTTAATTGCTGGCTATTATTATTCCTTACTGTTTCATGTGGTAAAACCATTGAAAATGACCCAATTTTGTGAATTGACGATTAAATGAAAAGACAGTGAAATAGCAAGGATGATTTATTTCATTTTGTTCTGAGAAAAGCTTTCTAATCCACTGTGTAAAAATGAGGTGAATTCAAAATATCTTGGTAAACCTTCTCTGAAGAACAGAAACTGTAATGTATTGTAATGGTATGAGATTAGATGGAGCAGTGCAGTCAGTATGTGCAACCAGCAGTGAGAGAGTGACTTTTCTTTGGGTTTTTACCCAGGACACCTCATTTGATCCAGCTCTAGCTGGGCAGTGATCATTAGGTCTAACTAGGATTAGTCTGGCTGGACAGGCATGGTAAAAAAAAATGAGGCTGTATTTAGGCAGTGAGTACATCTCCCACTGCTTTGCTAGTTCTTTGGTCTGTGGTCATGGGCATGTACAAGACACAGAAAAGCTGTAGTTGCATACAATACAACTACAGCTACCAATACATATGCAACTATAGCATACAATACAGCAACAATAGTGTATGCTGGAGTTGCATACAATACCTATGGCACATTTACATGTTTGCCCCATAGAAAAATGACATTTATCAGTTATTGTTCCGCAAAGCATTGCATTTGTGTATTAAGGAAAGGTGTCTGACCACAATCTTACCTTTCATTGTTACTCTTTCCAACATGAAATGCATTAAAGATTATTAATGTTTAATGTGACATCTTAATAAACAAATATATTAATAATAGAATTATGACATATAACATTATAAAGATACATTATAATTATAATATTAGCCATGTCATCTTTTTTCTAAAATAGGAATTTTATATAGCCCAGCTATCTGTTATGATTTCTCAGAAAGAGGCATGTGGGTTGTTAGAGAAGATTGAAAGAAATGTGACTTGAAGTGGAAGGTGAACCCCATCTCTGGTGTTGATGCAATTCACTGAGAAAAACTTTACTGTAGAATATTCCATTCTGTCAGAAAAATCAAATTATTTGCCAAATCCTTACAATATTCAAACTATGAGATATCATGGTGTTCAGTCATTAAGATCTTTAAAAATAGGGATTAGGGCCTTGAACCTGGTATTGCATGGAAAATGCATGTAATCCAAAACCAAATCTGATCGTTAAGATGGGTATGGAGATGTGCTGCATTAAGCTGTCTCACCTGCTATTCACTCACGTTGCTGATCTGCAGCTGAGTGCTGATGGAAGTGCAAACATTCTGGGGAAGTGCAGGCCTCACCAGCTGAGAAGTAAATGAATCAGTTTCATTGTAGTAAGGGAAATCAAGTGAAGTCTACCGCCATCAATTCTCCAGACAGACCAATATCCAGTCCTTCGTGCTGCTGGTCTGCGTGTGTATGCGCACACATGCTCACACACATGTAAACATATATATGTGTTTATATGTGCATCATCTCTTCACAGCCAGCCTGGAAGGCAATATGAAGAATGTAATGAGATTCCATGTGCCATCATCACCTGTGCATATGTAGAGCTTTATGGCAGAAGGTAGTTTTATGGTGCTCTACAGCTTGATTATGCACTGGTGCCTTTGAACACAATAGCTGTACATGGTTTGACATGTCGAGAGGTGCAATTAAAAGGTGAGCTTTCAGATTAGCTGTTCGTAAGAATGGAAAAAGGAGGGTGAGCCTTATTAAATTTACATTTATAAGTGTGTACAACTGCAGATTTGATAGAAATGAATTTAGTTATAATTAAAATGGTCTTTCTATAACATTTTCTGTTCATGCAATTAGAAAAAGAAGGTTAACATTTGTGTGAGTCTTTCTTGAAGAATGGCTTCCTTAGGGAGAAACTGAAATCCCTATTTTAACTCCCAGGCTTAATTACAGTTGCATGTAGCCTACAAGACAGACCTCTCCTTTTTGTCTGCCTTTCATTTTGCATTAATTGTTGGAAAAGATGTCTTCTTTATATGGCTAGGTGAAAAGTCATACAACAGAGCAGCATCCCTCCATAGCGGAGACAATTCTAGAAAACAAATGAATAGGATTACAATATGTAGTCATCTAAAAGGCTGAAGCTCTAATTTTGAGTTTTAAAAGCCTCAATTTTTCTTAAATATAGGGATCTTGATGGGCAGTGTGCCAAGATTTTGACTTTGATTTAATATAATCTGGAATAAGTAGTCTAAATCAGAGAGGAGTCATGACTGTTAGAGTAACGTGCAGCTGACATAAGCAAAGAGACCTTTCAGACTGTGGGTTGGAACCCTTAACCACAGATTAAATAATTTCTCTGTTAATGCCTTAACCTTATGTCCCTTACATGACTCATATAAAAACTTGTAGCATACTAATATTTTAGATGCATTATGAAAATACTATTGTGTATTTCTTTTGCTTTATCCATTAGAAAACATTGTTATGTAGCCAAGTTAAGTTCACAAGTCCTATTTGCTTTTATATTAACAGAAGCTTTTATGGATTATTTTGTAAATAAGGAACTGAGTCTCTTTGCCATTTTGTCTTGCTGATTTAATTCTCTAAGAGACAGTGAAAATAATGAGTTCCTGAGAGAGTGAAACTACAAGAGCCACACCTGCACACATGGAATCATCCATGGAAGCTGCTTTAAAAATTGCTCACTGGAGGACAGGCTCAAAGACATGATCAATATTGATTTTGTTTTTTTTTTTTTTTTGATATATGAATGTGTAACTCAGGTATGTTCAAAATTTCCCTTTCTCCTGAAATTACAGTTAATAGGGTACTTCTGTCAGAAGGCAGTTCTGGTGCTGCAGAAGAGATGCATTTACTACATCTGAGGGGGAGGTGAGATCCATAAGCTGTGATTCATGGTGTGACTCTTGGCTATGGTACTGTGCAGGACCAGGAGCTGGACTCGATGATCCTTGTGGGTGCCTTCCAACTCAGCTTATTCTGTGATCCTGTGATTCTGTGATTACTGACTGGCACAGTGTGGAGGGGGAAGGACAAGGCCAATTAATTTTTTTTTTTGAGGGCTCCAAGTGTGTATGTGGGCAATGAAGTTCAGGCCAGTTGCTGGTTGTAGGTACCCACTGTGTGCTGACCTCACAGGCTGCCCCTGGAGGTTATGCAGGCTCCATCCTTAGAGGTATTCTAAATATAGCTCGACAATGCCCTGAGAAACCTGGCCTGATCTTGGAGCTGACCCTACTGTGTGGAGGAAGTTAGACCAGAAACCTTCTGAGGTGCCCTCCAGTCCAGATTGTGCTATGGTCCTGTTTAGTGACCTGTGGCAGTAGCACAATCTCCTCCCTGTGGGCAGGACCCTGTGTTCACACAGTCTGAGAGGCTCTCCAGTGAGATCCTGGCACACAGCTTCAGCCATGGGACCACTGGGAGTGTGGAGCACACCAGCAGTCCAGTGTGAATTTCAACTTAAATACAGCCTCTTCCTTACAGTAAATAGTTGGTGTTGGCACTGTGCTGCTGAGAAATGAGCTGGATCTTAGCATGACTTGGAAAAATCTCAGGATTTTCCAGAATGCTGCCAGAGTGTCATAGATCTGACAGGTCATTTTTCCCAGCAGACATTGCTGGAATATTATTTTTTACTTTTTTTTTAAATACCATTCATATTAATTGGAAACAGTAGGACACAATTTGTTCTATATTTCAACTAGAAAACTCTCACACATTGGTTATCACTGAATTATGTTAGTCAAATCTAACTGGTTGCACTGAGAACTTTAAGTATCAGGCATAGATATTGTTCCCCATTGAGTTCATTTAAATTGCATTTTGGTTGAAATAAATATTCAGGAGTGGTTTTTCCACTTGGCTCTCAGATGAATATAAATATGGTTCTGTTGCAAACTGTTCTTTGCCTCAGGCCCTGTTTTTTATAATATTACACTTACAATATAAATAATTCAACAGGTAGACATATCAATAGATACTGACAGTTTTGGCCATCAGGCACAAAGATAATAAAAAAAATCTTTCTTTAAATAAGGCACTTCCAAACATAGGACTTTTTTTTAAATTTACATTTAGGGGTCAGGTGGCATTCAGGTGAAAAGATTCTCTTCCTTTTATGAAATCCAATGAAATTTCCCTTTTTCACTTTACAGAGAATTCCTAAGTTCAATTAAATTGTGCAAGAAATATTTTGCCTTAATTTGCTTTAAAACATTGTCTACATATCAGATTCTATGGAGTAGCTACATCGCCATCACAACTTATTTTTTTAAATAACATGATGTAGGTAGTAGAATGAAAGCACTACTTACTTGAATACCAACAATTTTGTATGAAAGCCTTTCTTTTTTAGCACATAATAGTAATCTTCCGTGCTTAAATTTTTATAAATACAAATTACCTTTTTTATTTCTCAGCACAGTAGTTTTTTCTCAAATAAGTAAGATATCCAGCCTCATTCAGAGAGGTTCAATGCATATCTGTAAGCAGAAATCTTCCAGGCTAGTATTTAGATAATACGGATGCAGATAGCAACAGTTTAAGTCACACCATGTACTGATGGTGTGCTCATTGGAAAATCAGATGTATTTGAAAATATAACATTAAATAGTTTAAAAGTATTGGGAAGTATGGGTAATAGTACTTTTGCATTTATGTCCACTTCAGTATAGCTGAAGTATAAGGGGAGAGATCCTAGAGGATAAAGGGTATTGCAAACTTGGTGATGTCTTCACCTCACAAGAAGGTGATCTGAAGAAGGTTCATTCTGTGCAGCACCACATACTATGTCTGTTAGCTTTTATAACAGATCCTTAAAATTTCTCTGGATTTCACTTCAAGCTTGTGAACCATAAGTAATACACTAGATCTGGGGATTTGCATGTTGAATTTCAGGTCTGTAATCTGCTAATAGCTTTCACTTTATGGTTGGCAAAATATTTACAGATATTGCCAATGTCTGCAAGAACACTTTGATACTTTGCCATGAAAATATACTTAATGCAGCATGTTAGATTGTTGTGTTTGTTTTCATGGATTATTTGTTCACAGAAGATAGGGAATATCAGCCCAGTTTTGTAAGAAACTGAACTCTTACTGACATTCATAGGAGTAAAAGTCACTCAGTACTTCATAACACTCAGTATCTTGCAATATCACAGTTTATGTTGTTGGAATAAAATATGACAGGATAAATTGAAGGGGATTTAAACAGTGTATGCCATTACCAGTTCTTATGTTGGAAACAGGAGTGGTGAGCAAAGCTTAATGCAATGAAGCCAAAGCTTGGTTTCAAGCACATCTGTTAGTAGTTCTGATGATAAAGCTGTCCAAAGAATGGCAATTCTTACTGGCAAATAGTTGCCTTCTTGTCAGAGACTTACTGCTTGGCTAAGTTGTCTAGCAGTGTTCATGACCAGGCTGAAAAATGTTAGACTCAGGATCATCACTGCATATGTTTCCTTTACAGATTCAAGGATTGGAATTTAAAGGACTAGCATGGTGTTGTCATAGAAGTTAATCAGGATGAGAAAGCCAGGGTTGGGAATACAGTATGTAGGAGAAGTCCATGGTTTTAATTAGGTATAATTGCAGTGTGATGTACTGTGTACTACAACTGGTACATGACATTCTCAAGCAATGGGCAATATTTACAGCATTTTTTTGGGATGCTTATTTCCCAATATAAGTGTTCTGTAGTGTTGTAATAGCAGAATACTCATTTAACATGTTAACTAATAGAATTTACATTTTATTTTAGAAATTGGAACGTTCCATAAGTCATACCATAATTTTGTAAATGTCTTTATCTGAATTGTGCAAACCAATATAGATCAAACACTAGAATTCTTAATGTTGCAGAGTGGGATATTTTGGTGTTTGACATTTGTGAAGTTTTGTTATTGTGTTGAATAACAAAAAATAAATTCAAACCACAACCAGGCCCCCCAAAGCCGCTTTCTGATAACTCTGAGACCTAACCTGCATGCACAGCAAAAAAAAAAAAAAAAATCAGAGATTTGGGGTAGACAGTATTTTCTGTGACTGAAGAGTACAGTAAATCCAGGTGTTCAGAAAATCCTTGTAAAAATGCAGACAAAAAGGTGAATTACCACCAATCCACTACTGTTAGTGTGGATTGTCATATGGTTTGTACCAAATTTTCAAATTTAAACATCAGAAATCATGCTGGATGTAACATGAAGGATGGTAGCTAGCACAGCAGAGACTAAGTATTGTCCTCTTCTATACATTTTCTGGAGAGTTGGGATAAACAAAGCATCTCTCTTACATCCTCCACTACAGTATGAGGAGGACACCTTTCTACCTCAGAGTGATATTAAAAGGATTAATATGTGCTGGATGATGTGCTCAGAAGTGATGCAATATTTTGCTGTGTTTATACCATGATTTTTACAAAGTCTTTTGCTTTTGACTTGGGTAGGATAGTGCCAGTCTAATACAGACAAATGCTAATAATTTATTAAAGTACATGAGTTTGGATACAGTTTTTTGAGGACTTCAGCTTCTTGCCTTCACACCAGAGTGTGCATATTAAAAAAAAAAAAATTGCCACAGCTGTGAAATAACTTGTGGCTGGGAGCCACATTGATTGCTTGACAAGCAGGAACAATGCCTCAGGGGTTTCTGTGCATCACATGTGTGTTTTGTGAAATCTGTTTCTGGAACTACTGCTGTGCTATATTTCTGTGACTAAAGAAAGGTACAAAGAAAACATGACAGAAGTCAGCACTGCTATTGGAAACCCACTGGAGTGTAAAGGATCAGAGTATTGTATGGATATCCCTATACCAATACTGAGTTATGAGTTATGGATCTCATTTTGGAGTAAAATGTGCCTACGCGGGTCATTTAGCAACCTTAATCTCATTTTATAAAAGAGTAATTTATAAATGTCACGATCTCTGAAGAAATGAAATGGCTTTGTATACACTTTGTTTATACAGGGTTTACTCACAGCCAAAGCATTGCATGTGTTTTAATTTATTAGTGTTATGTTCATCATTCTCTCTAATTTAAAGCTCATAAACAAACATTGCCAACAGTCTTTACAGGGATAAGAAGGAAAGTCTGAAAATGGTACATATATAAATATATTTTTTTCCAATGCCTTCTTGCAGTTGTTTCAGGTTCTGAATGTCTCTGAATGTTTCTTCACAATGCTCATGCCATCTTAAAATTTATTGACAGGTACAGCAGATTTCAGGTGCATTGCAGGTACTTTACCTGCATTTCCTTAAGGTCATGCAAAGCTGTAAACGTCAGAATTGATTTGATTACATATATTCCGCTTATGTTTTAATGATTGTTCCCCATAATCTGTCTATTTCAGTGACACTAGCCAAATACTTATGATTCTAAACGTGTAATTCCTAGCATTCTATGACATCTTCAAAACTCATGGAGGGCATATAATACCACTGTTTTTTAAAGTGGCATAATGCTTAGTACACTGTTATTTTTCTTTTCAGTTATTTAAAGGCTCCCGCCATTAAATGTGTTTCCTATTATTGCTGTTTAGCCTATATATTCAGTAACCAACACTTTAAAATTACTAGGAGTTTTTTTGTTTCTAATTGGCACATATTTTTCTAAATACTTACACAATTTAATTCTTAATTTTAGCTCATTCCTTTCAGTTGCTTTGTTAACATTTGGAGTAATGCTAAATATTGTATCCTTACACGGGGTTGAACAATGTCAAAGCAACTCTTTAAGTTAACAATTCCATGCTGCTGAAGCACTGACTTACACAGCAGGCCACTGCGCAAAGCATGTGTATTGCTCTGCTTATTTAGTTTCAGTCACAATTTCCTTTCTGGAAAACAATGTACTTCTGATTTTCATCTTTCCTATTGCTGTAGCTGCTGTTGTTCCTTTTTAAAATATTATTATTTGTGTGTTGTCTGGTCAAAGTCAGGTTTTGTCGCTAGCATCTTGCAACTGTATACTTAAATAGTATCCCTCACTCATTCATTATTTTATTATCCATGAAAAATTGCAGCCTCTTTTCTTTATCCACTTGCTGCCGGGTCTATAATTCATCCCCATTCTTTTGAAAAAAGCTGAAAACTAGGTGTGTTTCCTTCTTCCCCAGTGACTGGAGAGAAAGATCAAACGAGTGTCTGCTGTTGGGTGAATGCTGCTTGCTTTTGAGGATATGACCAGCAATTAGCCGGGTGCACGAGCAATGATTTCAGTGGGGCCACACAGATGGAATGTAGAGCTGAAGATCTTCAGTGGGCTCAAAGCTAGCATAGCTCTAGGCTGCTGTATACACCTCTACCTGTGGAAACCTGAATGGGTTTCTCTAAACTGTGACAGGAGTGCCAAGTTGTGTTTGGAAACATGCAGGTAACATAATACCTGGCTTTATGAGGCCTGGAAGCCCCTTCTCTGTTCTCACAGATCTCCCACACTCAGGCTTTTAAAATATTTATTTCAGAGAGGAGGCGAATATATACCCAGTAAACCAAAAAATGTGTTTTTGTCCATGTGGGTGTATATAAAATCTTGAATCTGTCATTTGTTTCCAAAGAAGAAAAGAATTTTCCATAGAAACCCTGATAGTAATAGGACTGAAGACTGATTTCTTTACAGAAAGCTATAGAACTATGGAGGCATAAATCTGTGTTAAAGATTAAAAAAAACATTTTGGAGTCTGCAACTGTAATAACAGTGGTTGCTTTGGATCAAAACAATTCTATATTAAAGGGGCCTTTTGGTGGCTTTTAGGAAACTTTGTTTTTTTGTGTAACAGCTTCATTTCTATAGCTGTAATTTCTGAAAAAAAAAAAGAGAGAAAACTCATAACTATTTTCCTAATTTGGACTCTGACAAGAAATATGATGACATATGTGATTTGTACCTTGCACAGAAGGGAAAAGAAAAACAAAGAAATCACAAAAGTAGCTTGAGCTTAATAACTGGCTTCGGCTTGGCTGTGTCCATTGGTGAGGATCAATAATGTCAAGAGGATTTTTTCTGTCTTCCTGCTTTTTGTCTATCTCAGCATTCATAGGCATCAAGTTATGTGTTTCCTTCTTCACTTGTAGGTAATCAGAACAAGTAATGTAGTTACACTTTGATCTGTAGAGCCAGAGTGCTCAGAAAGAAGAGCAAAGGTGGATCTTTCTCTGCCTATGGCTTCATTTCAGTATTACTCAGGTACATCACACAACATAAAAAGTGCATGTCAGTGACAATTACTGTCTCTACTTTCCAAGTAGTAACAGACCTATACAATTCTTTTGATTTCCTTGGGGACACTAGCTTTTACAATTTTCTGTGAAGGTTGATAATTTTTTTTTCTCTTCTCAGAGTTATTTCCAGCCCTGAGTGTGATGTCAAGAAAGAGTTCTAATGCTTTTATGATTTTCACTGTAGAAAATAGCAGCCCTATTGCTGTAGTGGGATACAGGTGTTCTGGAGGATCACATGAAGTTGATTTCATGGCACTCAGCTTTTAAAGAGAAGAGATTTTGATACTATGGAATTTAACTCATCATTTAACAGGGCAGGCAGGTAGTGATGCACTTAATCGCGTGCTATTGATTTCTCTGTTCTGACTGAATTAGTTCCTTTAAAGATTAGAAGCATGATAAATAGGTGGATTTTAAAGGCTACTGAAAACTATAGCTATGTGAATAACTGGGGGCTTTACATTTGAGGGCATTAGAGTTCAGCTTTCATTTGACAAGATCAAGTTCAACCTTCTTTAAACCCAGGAAAGTGGGAGGTGCTTTTATTGTAGTCGTTCCAGTTAGATTTTCAGAAGCAGACATAAATTCAAGTGAACAGCCTAGTTACTGAAGGTCTTCATGATCTCAGGGCAGACATTCATTGTGGAGAGTGCTATTATGGAAAAATTTGTGCACTTCCATCTGCTTTTCTCCTTGCTGGCATCATTTTAGTTTTCCTAAGATTCAGTTCTTCAGGAGACTAAACTAGCAGTGCAAAGTATATTGACCAGGATACAATTGCTTGCAGGTTTCTGTGAACCATGGTAGGCTTTATTAGTGTGTGTGTTTTGGAGACAATGTTTCATAATCAGGAGGGCTGGTTGCCTCAGCCTGGCAAATGCAATAGTTTTCAGTAGGAATGGGGACATTGCAATCATGGACAATTTTGCAGTGCAGCATCCTCTTTCTAGGTTTTCATGTGGATGAGCTGAAAGAGAGGCAAATAATACTCCATTAGGAGGCTTATATTTATTGTATTATTCTTGACAGGAGAATGCATTTTGGTTTAGTGAGGGATCTGAAGGGAGTTTTATCTCTCCCACTCAATTAATGATAGCCCCTGAGCTGTAATAAAGTGCTTACTCTAGATCTCTTACTCTGGCAAACTCCTGGCATGCCACTGAAGGCTCCAAGACAGGCTAGTGCAGAAGCTATTTGCACCAAATCCATGGTTACTGTTCAACTCCCTTGTTAAAATGTTGCTTCATTCCGTATGTGTACAGCCAAAGAAGCATGAAAGTCTTGAATGCAGAGTGAAGAATTTAAGCAATGCTGTGGATGCGTGTCATATGTACTGAGGGCATATGCAAAATGATCATAAGCATGACAAGGTTGGCTGAATTAAGAATTCTGAATTATTTTATCATCTGTCTGATTCCTCTTACAGCCATGGAATGTTTGACTTCTCATAACAAATAATTGTAGCGGCCACAGCTTTGCTGTTTTATTTTCAATCCACCATGGCTAGTCAGAAAAAAAAATCATCACATTCTTTCCCTTTTCTTGTTTATGTCTATGTCTTTGGCTCAGAGAGTGCGTTGCAACAAAGAACTTCACTGAGTCACAGCAACATGATGGTTACCTCATGACAGTGTGACACAACATTTTGTAAAAGCACAGGTGGTATGGTACCTTCTTATTTTGAATACCACCTGGCTAAGAATCCATTTCTGGCATTTTGCTTATTGCAACCCAGTGTTTCATACTGGAATAAAAACAAAGTGCAACCTAGTGCAGAGAGTGTCCAAGGAGCCCCCATCAACAGCAGGAGAAAAATCAAGGGCTAAGCATGGAAAGTAGTAAGTTAAGCAAAAGGAGCCAGTCAAAAACATGCGCACATTGCTTATGCTTCAAAATATATCCCTATTCTAGACCATGGTTTGTTTAGAAAAATACAGGTTTTGTGTCTTGTCTTTATTTATTAAAATTTCAAAAAAGAACTACACCTTTGATAGGCTTTGCACCTGGCAATTGCAATTATATGTTGCAGATATGGATGGCTTGAATGAATGTCAGAAACCCAGACTTCTCTCTTGGACACACAAAGCTTTATGATTTTGCTGCTCCAAGGGCATCCTCTGGCCATGAGTTGCTTCTAGAAAAAATGTCTATCATCTATTCATTTGACCAGGAACTGTACACATGGATTTAAAAACCACTCCTGCTTGCCAAGGCACATCCTCTTGTAATATGGGATTTGAATGGCAGGCATAGTGGCTTTTAAACTCTTTTTCCAAGAACAAGTAATTTATTCCAGGATTTTTACTTTCTATTGCTCTTAAGAATATGTCAGAATTTTCACTGCAGAGACTTTTCATGTTTTGATGGCAAGTAATTTTCATCCGTCTGAAACTTGTTTTGCTAGCTCAGGCCTTATTAAGAAATCTAAATAAACAGATTGGCTTCATCAAAATATTCATCACACTATATTCAGCACACTAAAAAGTAGAAGCCATTTCCCCAGGACTTAGTTTTCATCACTTTTGGAAATATAGCACTTACATTTGATTTAGGAAGGTGACTCTGAACAATCATATTTTAAAAATTTGAAGTTTAGTACATAATAATATGTAATTCAGAGCTCCTGTGTCAAGAAGACACCATCTTAAGATAATCTACTCTACCAGAAAGTATGTCTTTGTCTATGGCTGTTTTTTTTTGCAATGGCTTGGCTTTTTTTTTTTTTGTTTTGTTTTGTTTTGTTTTGTTTTTTTTTTTTTTTGTTTTTTTTTGTTTTTTTGTTTTTAAACATTAAAGATCTGCACTTGAAATAGATTTTTTTTCTACCTCTTTCTAAGCTGTGTCAAATGTTCTACATTACAACCTGCACTGTCAAAACATCATCAGTGTCTTGACACAGTTTTAGAATGGGAAGTTTCAGCAGCTGAATGCAGATTGGCAATGCAAGTAATGCTATCTGGGGACAAAGAAGTTAAAGAGAGAGGTTGAGAAATTTCAGTGACACAATTCTGAGCTGAGTTCAAGATAAAAATGAGGAAGTTTACTAATTTTCTAGATGCTGATACATGCTAATTTGCTTGGATCAAGGGGTCTTTGAATTGTTGTCAGCAGATCTCAGGAAGTCTTTGAGGCTACAGAAAGTGCCACAGAGCTGTCCTGTGGAAGCAATCAGATTTGTCTTTGCAGGCATTTCCATTGGCTCTAATATAGCACAGCAGACAATTTAGGTCTTAAGTGGTACCCTGAAGCCTCAAACTCTGTAGTGCTGCTGAAATGAAAAAACATGGAGTAAGACATAGAGGCAAGAAAGACAAAGAGTAAGATCAAAATATGCTTAAGAAGGTCTAGCAATGACTTTTGGAGACTTCTCATAGCACGCTGTGAAAGTTGCTGGTTTTTTACACTTCAACTATAATGGAACAGGAAGAGATGTCAAGGGAAGAAAAGTCAAATGAAATAGTCACAGGTACAAAATGGTAGAATAACTTTATGCCTTTACAAGTCTCACAGGCTACCAAATAAGATCATCATTCAGGGAACCACAGGCTATAAAAATTAGGTTTCAGCTTAGACCAAATCTACCTGGAAACGCAGTGACATCCTAATTACAACAACATATCATAGTTATAGTAAAACAGCTTAATTTTCATGATTAGGTATTAAAATATGGGCTTTGTCCTTCAGCAGTGTTCTTCTGGCAATGACTCATCCTCAATTCCCAGATGCAGGCACAAAGGACACCCTCTTCATCCCAGAAGTGGCATCTTTAGAGAAGCCAAGGAAGATTTAACACAAAGGGAGCTGACTGCTTGCTAAAGTTTATTGACATCTTTCAGCTTGTATAAATGCTATCCTTTTGATAAGTTAATAAATTTAGACATCTCATGTTTTTCTTTCCTCCAGTGCTTGTATTACATGAGTTTGGTTTATTTGCCCTGTTCTGCAATTAATGTTTTAGGTAATGGTTTTCTGTGGATTGCTTAATTTCATTCCAGAACTCATTTGGTGAATAGTTTTCCTTTGCTCTCATTTGAGAGTCATCACTTCTCTTCTGCCTATAACTCGCTGTGTCCCTCCTTTGGTGGTAGGCACTCTGCTTAGTGGTTCAGGAGAAATGTCAAGGTTTGACAGCAATTATTTTGCCCAGACTGGTTAGAAACTTCTAGTTAGACTTAAAAAAATATTTTTTTTCATAGCCTTCTTAAGCTCCTTCTCTGCAAGTGCTAGCTATGTAGGTTTGTAATGCTGAAGCAGGTCAAAGGGCTGTGCCAAGTATATGTAGGAAGGTGTGGGAACATTGCTTTAGAAATATTGAGTCAGACGGAGTAGTGAAAGCTGACAGCGTATGCCAGAAGTAAAGGCAAGGTAACTCGACATGAAAAGTCCATCTGCTTAACATGATTTCTGACTGTGGGACTTGGTTGGCTGTGGCTGAGGAAATGAGCCTAATAAGCATATAATGGTTGCCTCAATGTGCTTAAGAGAAGGACATTATATGGTTAATTTCTGCCAGAAATAGTCTGTAGCTTCAAAGTCTTTCTAAGAAACTAAAAATTAGGAAGTCATCCTGTACAAGAATTTTGAAGAAGTAAAGGAAACAGGAGGAGCATGCAGTTGTAGTATTTCTTGTGCTTATTTTATTCAATTTTTTTAAAGGGGATCCTAGCCCATATGTAAGGAGTTGTACGTATAAGAGCTTGACTTGCCATGTAAGATCCCATGGAGATTGCTGGTTCAGCTTCCCTTTAAGGCCTGCCACCCTTTGTTTTTCATATAAATGACCAAAATGAAGTGTCAGTTAAATGGAATAGATATGTCAAATTTTATTGATTTTCCTGTCCTTTTCATGGAGGAAAAAAAGGAGAAATCCTTGGATATTTTGCTTGTTTTATCATTTTAGCAGCTGGGATTGCTTAATCACACAGCCATACTTTACTAGAGTCTCCATATGGCATATGATTGCAGGAAAAGCAAACTATACATTGCATGCTTTCTCCTCTGTAATTTATAGACTAGAATATAATAGAGAGGGTCAAAAGGATCAATGGAATAGATTATTTCAGTTGGAAGAGACCTACAGCCATCATCTATCTAGTCCTGCTGCCTGACCAATTTGGGGCTGACCAAAAACTGAAGCGTGTTGTTAAGTGCATTCAAATGTCTCTTAAATGCTGAGAGTCTTGGAGCATCAACCACCCCCCTGGGAATCCTGTTCCAGAGTCTGAGCACCCTCTCTGTAAAGAAGTGCTTCCTAGTGTGCAGTCTAAGCTTCCACATGTGGAGCTGGGAGCCATTCCCACATGTCCTATTACTGAGTACCAGGGAGAAGAGATCAGCACCTCCCTCTCCATTTCCCCTCCACAGGAAACTGTAGTGAGCAATGAAGTCTTCCTTCAGCCTCCTTTTCTCCAAAGTAGACCAGCCTATGAGGGCTTTAGCCTTCCAGCCCTGTTTCTCCAGCTTTATTGTCCTCCTTTGGAAGCATTCTGTGGCCTTCACATCCTTCTTAATTTGTGGGACTCTAGGCTTGGCTTTGATTGATATTCTTTTCCCAAAGGTTGCATCTTTCTCTCTCTTTCCTTTCATCACCTTCCCTTCACTGTTCTGTTCTCTCCTTGTTCTAACTTTTTTATTTTATTGTGTAGACCTGGCTACACTCATTTTTACACAGTAGCTGTTGATCTAATGGTGTTACTGGAAAGTGAGAAGCTGAAACAATGAGCAGTGCGTCACTGGTAGCTTTGACCTCATTTCTTTTTAATTCTTTTCTTATAGTCTGAGTAAAAATCACTCAGAGAATTTTGAAGAGGACACACCTGTGCACTTTCTCAACCTATTTGCACATGTGAAGGTGGCTGAGAAAGTCTCTGGACTTGGCTTCCAGTTCCCACCTTCCCACCTCAGCTTGTGATTGTTCAGGTACACGTAGTCTGTGGATCCATTCTGCACACTAAGGCTGGGAAATATTCTGTGTTAAAGATAATTTTTCAGAAAAAGTGCACAACTGATGCATCTAAGAGCTGTGGCAGATGTACAGGGACCTGAAGCCAAACTAGGCTTTGGCATTTCTTAAAATGACCTTGCCTCTGAGAACAAGTGTTTGTGAAACTATGTCCTGGCACAGAGAAACACACACACAAGCACACACAAATGCCCCCCATGTGGTAATGCAGGGACTGGTCAGTTCCCTACCACCCCTTCTCCTGTGCTCCACAAAGCAGGTACTTGGGGGGACCTCCCTTTGGCAGGTAGGACCAGCCCTTCTCGCTGCACGTCCGAACTGCAGTTGTCTGAGCAGCATGGTCTTTCCCCACACATCCCGCTTTGAGGCTTTCTAGCGAGCTTCAAAGTGTTCTACCATGGAAACCAGTGTTTTTAAAGAGAATGTGGAGTGATAGGAAGTAGTAGGACTTAATGCTGCTATCCAGGGAAAGAAAAAATCTTTGGCAAAATATTCCTAGATATATTTTTTTTCATAATACTCTAAAGCATTTGTTTAATAAGAACTTTTCTCATCTATGATCATATTTTTTCTTCTGTTTGGACTTGCACTTCAATATCTGTCCTTGAGACCGTTCCATTCATTGTTTCCTTTAAACTAGGACTTTATATTCTGGAACTACTAATGTCAAAATAGGTCAAAATAATATGAATCATCTTCCCAGATACTATTGCAGTGACATATACATAGTTTTTTTAAGAATAGCTCCCTGCAAGAAAGAAGTAAAAGAGCTGAGATAACCTTTTCTATATTGCTGCTTGTTTTCCTCTGGTGATTGTTGAATATTTGTACACTTAGCAAGGTTGTCTGGTTTCTAAAACAGTTTCTTCATGTATAAAATTTAACCTCTTTTTTTACCTTTTTAATATTTTTTCTTTAAAAGAGAATTAATAAAACATCCCATAAATTAATACCAAATTAAATTGTATTTGTGGTAGAGTCATTAATAGTAGGAACACAGCATCTGTATTTCACCATAAAAAAAAAGGAGAAGAAATGCAAAGACATTCAGCTTTTAGACATTGTTTTCTGCTGTGTATTCTCAGATCAGATGCAGGCTTATAGCAGATTTTTGTGCAGGTTGATGGCAAGAGATCACTAGGCAAAAGTAATATATCACCCTCATATTTTGCTTTGGTCACCTGAAGCATGTGTTGATAGAACTGTAAAATTAATTCCCCTCTGTGGTTTTCCTTCCTTCCATTTACTTTTTATCAATTTCACAGATAGAAAATAATGTCTCATTTGAAATCCTCACAATTTCTTAAAAATCTGCCTTGAAAACTGCCTACTGACTGTGTTAATATGAAAGAAATATCTATCTTAGTTGTTGATGAAGTGTTTTTTAAAAGTGTTTCTCACTGTGATATCTAGATGCTGAAGCTTGATAAGAAAAATTACCAAGATCCATTGGTGTCTGGAAAGTGACAATAATGGTTTTAAATACTGTGAGATAGCGTGATTTCATGAGATTTACAGAGAGTCATAAACGTAAGTCACTTGAGAAACAATTCAGAAAGGAATTGTTTCTGAGCATTTGATATCAAGCTACTCATGTTTACAGAATTTTTCTGATTAGCTGAACTTAAATCCCCAATATGTGAAATACTGAAGATGTGATATTTTTAATTTATAACAGTGAACAAGGGAAAATATGGAAAAAACCCAAACTGACAGTAGTACTACTTTGAAATTTTGACTATTAGCTCTTCTCTCCACTCTGTGCTCCAAGTCTTTGTGAATAAAGATTGGCCATGGGCTTCAGAACAGCAGGGCCTTTCTGGCACTTTAGAGGAGGTCCCTCGGTTACCCTGCAGAACCAGGGACTGGAATTCTTCCAGAGATGGAGCTAGTTAGTGGAGGGATCATGATCACACACGGGATGCATAGCAGAGACTGCTGAAGTCACTGTCAGAAGGATCCCCATGCATGTCAGTGGCTGTTGGGATCAAAAAATCACCAAAACACCTGACAGTGGAGTTGACTCCCAGTGCTGGCCTCAGTGGTTATTGTTGTTAATGTAGGTTAACTATACATAATGCTTGTCTTTTCAGAAAGAGTAAAATCTGTTCAGTTTGAAGCATTAACAGCAAAATCCCTTGCTGCTCAACAAAGTGAGAGCCTAAAAACACTACATGCAATATTTAATATATTTTTCTGATTCGCCTTGCAAATTTAATTAATTTCTTTGTAATGATTAATTAAGTTTAAATATTCTTTAGGTTTTGAGAGAATATTCTTTCTGTTTCTTGTATCTATCAATGTTCAGGCCAGGTAAATATTTTTAAGACCAAATAATGGTGTCAGAGAGACATAGAGAAGCCCCTTTAAGTGTGGGGTTTCATTAGTACACTTGCCAGAGGTTAAGCTTTCCAACTGTTTGTTATTCTCAAATTTAAAGCCACATTTGAATATAGATTGTAATGGCAGAAGTGACTGTGTATAGTGCACACACATACACATCTATTTAAACTCACATAAATGTAATTTAAGCGATGAAGAGACCTCCTGTGCTTCTTTGTTATCTAGAGTTCTGTCCTTGCATCCCTGGTACATAGTCTTTTATATTGTCAGAGATTAGTAAGTCTACTGGAAATGGTTAATACCAGGAGAGGCTCTTAAAAGAAGTGTTTTAGGAGATTTATTGCATTGTGTATTATGTGCTTTTTTGGTTTCAAAAGGGATGCTTCATGTTAAAATGCAGCAATTGTGTCCATGTGTCTTTGGAATGGGGTAACTTAGGGGTTGGGAGCTAAATGGATGATAGAAAAGGCAGCTGTCGATGGAAGAAGATTTTGCAGGAAAAAAATAATCTTTGTTGGCCCTGAATTCGTGTATTGCCTGTTAGTGCAAAATTTCATGAAGTATTTAAAATTATTGGGTGTACTAGAGATAACGAGTTCAGTTTTGGGATTTTTTCCCCCAAAATGCAGTCAATCTGGCTATGTAAACAACTTCACAGTCAAGAAATGAATGGACTCAATGTGTCGTGATGTCTTTGTTTGTTTCATACAAATGTGTTTTATAACTTCTGCATTTTTGAAGGAAATTTTCAAATTTTTTTCAGTCCATCTATATATAGTTGGGTTTTTCCCCCTCTCAGGTTCTCTCTTGTTCTGTCAGGGAAATTAAGGTTTATACCAAGATCCAGTATAAATTAATCTTATTTTATTTGACAATGAAATCTCTGATTTCTCATGCATTATTCATCTATGGTTTTGCTTGTGTTACTTTAAATGGGAATAGAAATGGGACTCAGCTATTCCAGTTTTTACTCATTGGGAGATGATAGATACAGTGATTATCATCTTGCTTCACCATTATGTTTTGTTTTTCAGAGGTGTAAGCAATAAAATAAAATTCTGGTTATGGACATTTTCTAATATTTGTAATAAGGTATAGAAATTTATATAATGTTACACATAATGAAGTTTCAGTCCTAGAAGAAACTTCGTAAGGTTTACTGGAAACAATTAAAAGTTAATCCCTTAAGCAATAAACAAATTTGCCCTAAAACTGATTTGCAATGAAGTCTAAATTAAATAATAATAAAATAAAATAATATGTGACATTCTTGATGACTTTCCAAAGCACTTACCTAAAAAGGAAGGGGAGAGAGACTTTTTTTTTTTTTGGATAAAATATAAGTTATGTGAGAAAATGTTGTTCCCAAGCAATTACAGAGTATCATCTAGAAATTCCATACCAAAATTTCAGTTCCTTAAAAGATAAATAAATTAAACAGGACATTAGAGTCTGGCATGGATATTTCAGGCATTTTTTTTAAAGGCTGTCTGATGCCTTTAATTCTTTCTCTTCAGGAATTAACTCCCACTGCTCTCACTCCAGGTGGAATGAAAGAATGAAACCTTTCCTTCATTAGGAGAAGATTATTGGTTGTCACACTATCATAACCTGCACATATGAGGACTGTTAAAATCAAACAATGCCAAATCATGGCTGCCACCCCCTGGTTGCAGTAATACTGCTTTACCAGAAGTTTCTATAAGTAGTAAAGCAAGGAAGGTTTTCTCCAAAAAACAAACATGCAATGTATTTATAAATTAATTTGGACTTCAGCAGGAAAGTATGTCGATGTTCAAAACTGAAATCACTTTGAGAATTAATCTAGTGTTAAATAATTGAATAGCTGATTTTTCTAGTGCCCAACTATGAACAAAAGAAGCAGCCAGCAATTGTTCATTTGGCAAAGACATTGGAGATGTGCTAAAATCAAAATAAGAAAAGGATTTTTAATGCCATTTTGTAAGTTTTGCCTTTGAACAGGGGTGTGATGGGAAAACAGCTGTTAACTGCCAAAAGGCAAGGGTCACTAGAATACTTTTTGGGAAGTGAGAACAGGAGTTTGAGGCATTGATGTGATTGAAGAGGGTGCATTTGCAAGCTCAGTTTTTCACCTCCCATCGTCTTACCAGCAGCTTTCAACTGACTGCCTGGCTGATGGCTGATGTCTAGGCCAGTAGAGAAATCTTGAGAAAAATCTGCCTTTTCTCTGTCTTGGCTGCCTAGAGCTGTGTGGAAAGCAGAATAATTTGCATTGCTGTCTGTCCAGTGTCTGCCAAAAATTTTAGTCTCCCAGTGGCCATCTGAAGGGCTGTGAATTATTAATGACGTTTATCCAGATCTTCTTCCCTCCTGTTATTTGCATTGCTTCAGGAGAAACATGAAGGAGGTATTTTTTCCCTGAAGTAAGGAGGATTTCCTGATACAGCATGTAAAACGATAATGGAACATGTGGAAACCCAGAGCACAGGGAATATTTCTCTGTCTGCTCTGAGAGGTTCTGACCCCAGAGAAGCACTGACTTTGACCCTCATTCCTGGAGAAAGCTTCCAAAACTTCAAGATAAACTAGAGACCATAAAAGTGTGAAATAGATTATAGAGAGTAGTATAGTATGTCACTTGGGTGAGAAATTTAGGTTTTAGGAGTTTTAGTATATTGTAGATGGGAACAAGATGAGGGGTATAGGGTGTTGTCTTGAGTTCCCTTTTCTTCCTTTTTCTTCCTTCTTCTTCATGGGTTCGGGTGCTATCTTGTAATTGGATAGAAAAATCTGCATTGCAAGTCTTGAGGGGTCAGTTATTGGGTTGGAAGGAAAAATAATCTAGGTGTCACTTCTTAATTGGGCAGCTTAGTTTTTGATTAGGCTTAAAAGGCCTTGTAACACGAGGTTGTTAGCCATTTTTGTGCTGTTTTCCTGCATGCAAGGTCTGGTGCAGACAGCGTGCTGAAGTTTTGATAAGATAACAATAAAGCAAGAAGCTGAAGACTGAAAAGGTCCTGCATATCTCCTTTTCCTGACACAGAACTGGACTGGGAGGGTTTCCCTGGTCAGGGGAGCCCCCAGGGAATGGCCCTACTTGGGGCCAGCAAAGCCATAGGAACAGTGTGAGGAAACTGGTTTTTGCACAACAGGACTGGGGCTGAGCCAGCAGCACAGCACTACAGATTGGTCTTGTGGCCATGCATCTTGTTCCATTTTCAATGCACGTTTTTATAATCTATCACCTCTCTGAAGGTTTTTTTCCCTTCTTATGCATTTTTTTATGGAGGCAAGGGAAGGGAAGAATAAGTTGGGTTGTATCTGTTTTGACTTCATTTCTGGTAGGAAAAAGATTCCACAGAATGTCCTGAGAATAATAAACGTATACACCTTGGAAGTGTAAGTACAGTTTTTATCAGCAAAGCAAAGGGATATTTTGCACACAACAGAATAGAATAGAATAGAATAGAATAGAATAGAATAGAATATTTCAGTTGGAAGGGACCTACAACAATCATTTAGTCCAACTACTTGGCCAATTCAGAGATGACCAAAAGTTAAAGGGCATTGCTAAGGGCATTGTCCAAATGTCTCTTACACACTGACAGACACTGGGAATCAACCATCCCTACAGGAAGTTGTTTCAGTTTTCAACCACCCTGTTGGCAAAGAAATGCTTTTTTATTTTGCCATTTGAGCTGTGGTGTTTGGCTTCTGTGGGAGGTGGGCTGGTGCATCAGTGACACAGGTTGTTCTGAGGCAGGTCCTCAGTGCAGAGCTGGGGTGTCTTGCTCTGCGCCTATGAAAATGTATTGGAGCTCAGGCCTTGATTCAAGAGGTTCTGGGCTCATCTGAGGACATACACTACTTGAATTCTAAGTGAGGTGATACAAATGAAGTGGTTTTTGTTTAAAAACCTATTTTATAGAAGCTGACTTGAAAGTGACTGAAATGAGACCTTTTTGTATATTGTCAGATGACAAGAAAAGGATAAATTAATGCAGCATGCATTTTTTTTAGGAGAAATATGCATCAGGGTGTGGGCATAAGAAGGTGGGATCCAGTCTTGGTATTTGGTTTTGGAAATCTCAAAGGCTTTGGAGCCAAAAAATTTATTCAGTGTCAGGACATCCTACAAAGATCTGCAAGGGGTAAGCAGATGGGTGTTCAGTGTGTTCCTTTTCCCACTCCCTTGTTGAGTTTGGACCAGTTCTATGACAATTAGCATGCACCCAGAATAACAAGCTTTAAAAAGCTGACGGGAAGGAAGAAGTTTAAGCGTATGTTAGAATATTCTGGGTAGACATATAGAAACAAGAAGGAGGTTTTGCCTTTTTTCTTGGTCTAGACATGATAGAATTAAACCTCTAAATTTGGTCTGGTAGTCCTAATTTAGTTTCATAGCTGATGGAGGGAAATGGGCAATTTCTGAAAGTGTTTCATTTGGCCATTTTTAGACACATTGTTTGGGCTGAGCTGGATTCCTCTTTGCAAATGCTAGTTTATTTCCATTGGGTAAGGAGTGATCAGGCTGATTTGCTCAGATCTCGATGTCTAATATCATATTTCTGTGTTAGACCGTGTGAATTTCACCTGGATTGTAGGGGGTAGGAAAGCCGATCAATGTCTTGATCAAGAAATGTGTTTTATCATGATAATTTCATTCTATTTCATCTCCAGTGATTGTGTGACTCAACACAAGGACCAGTCAATATTTTTCTGCCTCATTCTCAAAGGCAGACTGATTCCATTAAAAAAAAAAAAAAAAAAAAAAAAAGCACGTTTAAAAAGACAGAGAGAAGATCACTAAAAAAGAAACATTGTTTCCATTCAGTCCATCAAGAAATGTGAGCTCTCATTGTCTAAAGTGATTATTTCTCAACAGATCCTCATTAATGAGTTGAGGCAGAATAGTACCAGCTGAGTAAGCAATTTTGGTTCATGTGCAGCTCTGTGACAGGCTGCCACTCAGGACTACTGGAGGCTGGGCAGAGTTTTACTGTGCCACATTCTCCCACTTACCTGTTTCCTAAACACAGCTTTATGAGCACACTTTGTGGCACCATGGGCTGTTTCTTCTGAACAATAATTAAATTTATACCTGGAGTCTTGGCCCCTGGGAAACAGGTTTTCATGAGAAACTAGGATATCTAATGCAGAGTGACCTCTGAGGAACATTGCACCGTGTTCAATGTTATACCTGCACCAAAACTTAAATCCTAACACTGTGGAAGCAGCAGAAGACTTTTGCCACACACACACATTTATATATATGATGTAGCTATCAAATTCCAGTTTTGCCTTGAAATGTTAGGTTTTTTTTCTGCTGAGATTTAAACATGTTCAATGAATTGTTAATGGAATATATTGTAGAGAGGATACATTGTCCCACAACACAAGGTTATGTGTCCTGATTGTATATTGCAAATATTTGTGCACAATATGACCTTGATGATCTTATTTGCTGTTTTGTCTGTTGGGGCTTTCTCCTTCTCATTCACCTGTATTTGTAGCTCCCTCTGGGAAGCTTGGGGAAAGAGGAGAGGGAGGCCTTGCAGAGTACATGCATGCATTTACCTGCCACAGAGTTATTTTTCTAAGCACTGACTGGTCTGTATTCCTGGACTCTTCATCAATCTGTGGCATCCTTTACCTTCCCGCACAAGGCTCTGCACTATCTGTCGTTTACTGCTAAGACCCAGTTGGCCCAGGATGCTCAACTATATCTTCTATTTTCTAATTATGAAACAAGCATTTTTGACTTTGCCCCTTAATCTAGGAAGTGCTACCACATAAACTTTTTCAAAACTCTTTATGCGTGCAATTGAAATGCTCTCTAAAAAAGTGCGTTTTGATTGTGACCTATAAATTCTAGCCTCTACAGCAGAAGAGTGAACTATGGATTTATGCAACATTTAATTCAAAGTTTTCTTTTAATTTTATGGCTATTCAGTCTTTTTTATCACCCTTTATCGCTATGAATAGGAAAGTGGATATAAGATTTGCTTTCTCATGCATTCTCTCACTTTTAAATGTTTGTTTAGGGTTTTTTGTTCGTCTTTTTTTTGCCTACCTCATTGAAGTATCTCCCACTTTTACCTTAATATCTTTATTCACTATATCTTCTGGATTTTCCATGGCTCTAAAGACTTGGGGTGGAGGGAATTACCTTCACTCTCTGTTGCTCTTCTTTCTTTTCAGAGAACAAGACATGGTGTTCCAATTAAGGCTGTACTGGTTCATACACAAGTTTTATAATCAATTCCAAAATTACTTTTTGTTCAGATTGTATCCCAGCATTGCTTGTTTTCTTGATTTGCTGGGTGAGCAGGTGTCTTCACTGAACTCTTCTGCAGGAAGATGTCCATGTTCTTCTCTCATGAATGTTTTATCTGCGATAATTGCTTCCTATTGACTATTTATTTATATTGCCTAAAATTAAGTACCAATTCTCTGAAGCATAGAAATACTCACTCCTTTCCCATTTATCTTTTCTTTCTCCTTTGGTACTATTTAAAGATATAAAGATTGGTATTTTACCACCTAAACTATTTAAAAATCCTGAGTTTTCTTCATACTGTGGTTAAAGCGTTTAGTGTGTTCACTCTCCTTCTGTGTCTTTTTTTGATTAATTTCTTCACTTTTGTTTTTAAAAAATACTCCTCTCAGAAGACTGGTGCAACAACGTCCTTTTATGCTATGATTATTCCATGGAGGAAATTAAACTTAATTGTTTTTTGTCACTGTTACTTAGTGGCTTGTAGTTATTTCTTAAACTGACTTCAGGTTCTTTAAGAGGAGAAATCTGAGAATAGCTCCAAGTCCTGCATACTGAGAAAGAAGCTTTTCAGAAGAGAATTATGTAATCTCTAATAATTTTAGATATTAAGTGTATGTCACATATCTCGCATATGTAGCTGAAATAGCTTATAAACACTTGACATTTGAAGCTTTTTCTTTTATATCCCTTAACTTTATGAAATTAAGTTCCTTCTATTGGTCACTGGCTCTTGAAATGTGAGTACTATAAGTGAACGAGGACTGCTGGTAAATGATGGAAAATAGCTTGGGGAGCCCTTCCACCAGCTCCCTTAGTACCCTGCAATGAATCTCATCTGTCCCCATAGGATTGTGCGTTTCTAAGTGGTGGGACATTTATTTTCCATTTAATAGATCAAGAACTAAAGAAATGGTGGCAAAAGTGTCAATCCAACATGGAATGAAAAATATAAAATTGTTATCATAATTCAGGAAAAATAGATTGTTCAAAGGATATTGAGACCTGAGGGGTTGCTTGTTTTGTTTTCATAAACTTCCAAGATTAAATGTAAAAGTTACTGTTGATTTAATACAAACAAAAAGAAACCGGTCACGTAGGGAGAGCTGCACCTTCTGGGAATCATGATCACAGGGCATGACTTACATTGTTTGGAAGATTTGTCTGCAAGAGCAAATACACACTGGGACAGAGGATGGAGACCATATTTACAAAAAGGAGGACTGCAGAAAGGTAGGTCTTCAAAAGCAGTGTGGGCAGCAGGGCAAGGGTGGGGATTCTGCCCCTCTTCTCTGCTCTGGTGAGACCCGACCTGCAGTGCTGCATCCAGCTCTGGGCTTCCCAGCACAGAAAGGACATGGAGCTGCTGGAGTAAGTCCAGAGGAGGCCACCAAGATGATTAGAGGGATGGAACTCCTCTCCTATAAGGAAAGGCTGAGGGGATTTGGATTGTTCATCCTGGAGAAGATTTTGAAGTGACCTAATTGCAACCTTCCGGTACCTGAAGGGAGCCTGCAAGACAGATGGAGAGGAACTTTTTCCATGGGTATATGGTGATAGGACAATGGGAATGGCTTTAAACTGAAAGGCAGTAGATCAGATATTAGGAAAAAATCTTTCCCGTGAGAGTGGTAAGGCACTGAAACAGGTTGCCCAGAGAAATTTTGGATGCCGAACCTTTGAAGTGTTCAAGGCCAGGTTGAGCAAACTGGTCTAGCAGAAGGTGTCCCTGTCCACTCAGTGAGGTTGGAACTAGATGACCTTTATGGTCCCTTCCAACCCAAACCATTCTATGATTTTATTCTATGATTCAAAGACATGGGAGAAACTAATCTGATGGCTGAGGTTGGACAAGGTCCAAAGTAGGTAAAATTTTGTTAATGAGCAAAATGCCTGATAGATGGAACAAATTATTAAATACTCTATTTTCTGCTTCCTTATGTCTTCAGATCTAGACACAGTACCTTTCTGGAAAATATGCATAGGTTAAAACCAAATTATTTAATTCAGTAACTTTTTGAATTTGGAATATTCCTTGGGTCACCAGACACATCATAAAGCACAGAAAAAGGATTGTTTTATCTTTGTCCACACTAGGCAAAGGGTCTGTATGGTTTTTTTTTGTTTGTTTGTTTGTTGTTTTTTTTTTTTTGCTAGGCCAGTACCCTACCATAAAAATTGATGCATTGCCATAATTTTAGTCATTGAAAGGAATGAATTGATACTAGTAACACAAGAATTTTCCTCTTCTATAGCCTGCCTTCGCTTCTGTAATTCCCCTTTTCCTTTTGGACATCACTAACCTCAGAATTTACCCTACATTCTGATTTGGAAATGCAGATTTCCCAGGAGACACAAAATTAGCTTTATTTAAATCCAAGTCTTTGCTTCAATTAAAGTTTTGAATTAGAAGCTATGAGAGAATTTTTAAGAAAATTCTAAGTGATTTGATTTTTCTTTCTGTTTTTGTCTTTTTTTCCCCAGTGCTGATATACGGCTGATATGTCTGCCCACACACATAACAGAAAACCCACCCTAGAAGCTGAAGTAGGCTTTTTGGCCTCAAAGATTAGGCACATTAAAATTAAACATATTTGTTGCCTTTCATCTTGTTTAATGTATCTTACATGCTACAGGGTTTTAAAGTGACATTTCCCTGTAAGCTCTTCAACAGACGCTCACATTTCTTCTGACCTCACTTCTAGAACATATCCTTGTTTAATTTGGGGTCTTTGTGATTTCCTGTATTAGAAAGTTGATAAAGGACTTGTCAGAAAACCATTCCTTTGCAGACATTTCTAGGGAAAATAAGCCCATCTAGGTTCCTCTCATGTTTATCAGCTGGGTAGATGAGCCCATCACTTTAGTGCTGTCATCACTTTAGACTACAACACTCACATCCAGGAAGCTTTTTATCTCAATCATTAAAACAGGTTTTGACTGTGTTATCACCTCTAATTAAAAACACAACATGAAATTTGTGTTAACAAAGATGTGTGCACATACTAATTTTGCTTTTAGGGGCTTTAATGCATTAGAGTATCAGAGGGAGGCTGTACCTGTGCTTTGTACTTTTCTTGGTGGATTATCTGTTATATAAGTATTTTTCCCACTTTTACCCAAAACTACTAGAAGGAAACAAATGCCTTAGTAGGCAACTTCTATTTTCTTCTCCCCTAAATGCCTTCATTTTGGTAGGGAGGAACCATCTGCACAGAACTGTAATTTCTTCCCACTAATGTATGCTCTGATGAGAAACATAGAGGAGAAAATCAGTCCTTGTTATAGACAGATTTAGGGGGTGGTATTTGCTTGACTAAAAGCCTCCTTATTTCACTTTTTTAAAGCTTCATAGTAATAGTGCTTGCCATAGGTGTCTCCTCTGTCTAGGTGGCCTTGCCAGTTGCATGAAAAGTGATTAATGACAACTCTTACTGTTTGCATTTTGCATTTTGCATGTAGGCTCACGTTGCAGCGGTTTTTGCAAATACTTTCTGGCTCTAACCAATGAATATTTAGACAGGCCTGGTCACATTAAAATCTTATGCCTTCATTTCTTTAAATTTGAGTCTTGGCATTGTTTTATAGATTTCTCTTTGAATATGTAATTCATAATTCTGAATTAGCCTTATTTAGTCTTAGGTTTTAAAAACTCAGTTCTCTTTTCTCTTTTACAAATGAATACCAGATCTGTTCTTCTTTCAAGTAATCTTTTAGCCATTAGGGATTCTCCTCTTTTCTGTCTCGATGCTTAAAACATGTCTCAGTTTAGCAGAGACTTCTGTGAGTTCAAGCTCTGCTGAGTTGATATAACATGAAAGATGGTCAGATTTTTAAATACTTCCAATGGGAAATACAAAACAAACTCGTATAGACAATAAGAAGATATTATTTTAAAATTTATGAAAGATTGTGACTGTCCAAATCTGAAAACAAGGAGTGTTTTTTCAAGAGCTCCTTGTCATTATAAATTTACAAATCTCCTGTTTTCCTGTGAGCAAATGGTAGGTTCAAGGAACAAAAAACCCTTGCATTTGAGTATTTCCTAATCACAGTGGCCTTAGATGATTTATAGACTCTGTGTCTTTGATTTGAGGCCAGGGCTTCTGTAAGCACCCTATGTACACTGATGCTTGCTTCCTTTTAGGGAGAAAGTCTGAGGCAGACTTTCCTTTCAATATACCCAAAATGAAGCATCTAAGATACAGAATCATGGGGTAATTTAGGTTGGATGGGGCCTCTGGAATTCATCTGGTTCAATTCCTGCTCAAAGTGGGCCTGACCAGATAAGGTTCCTCAGGATCAATACTGAATATTCCCAAGGATGCCAACAACCTCTCTGGGCCACCTGGTACAACATTTGACTCCTTTTGTATATTAGCAGACAAATGAAGATGTTTAATGGAAAAGTTTTTCTTTTGCACAGATTGGCATTGCAGGGCATCTTTTTCTGAGGTACTACATCTTTAACCTCAGTGAATCAAAGGAATTTCCCACCTTTCTTTTCCACTATCTGGGCAATGTGCTCCTGTTTTTTTCATGGATAAACCATACAATAGAGTAGCAGAGGTCCAGGTGATGCCTCATTTTACCTCCTTCCTGTCAACTGACTTATCTATACACAGGCAGAGCAGACCCATTAAAGTTTTGTCTGTCATTTTGTAAGGCCCAATATTGTATGTTGTCTGTGATCATCTGGAAGGATTTTTAGCTGTCTTATTTTTAGTTTGGATAATGTCTGATCAAAGGAAACAGGGTTAAAGTTGGTGCAGGAGAAACACTCCTTTAGGTAATTCTGTGATTACTCAGGACAGCATCACTTCAGAAATATGTTAGAGTATAAGGAAAAATGAGGTGTGCTTGGCGAATTAAAGAGTTTTAAAATAATTGGTGCAACAGCAGCACAGGCACACAGATCTTTAAACATGCCCTGGAATAAGCTAATGGGGAATTATACAGATACAAAATGGAATTATATAGGTACAAGATGAAATTATACATACAAGCACAAGATAAACAGGATAGAAGTCACTTGAAAAAAAGGAGGGAGGGAGGAAGGAAGGAAGGAAGGGAGGGCAGGCTTTGGAAATGGCAGTGTATGGCACAAAATATCTTTTCTTTCAGTGTGCTATGCTGAGGAAATGGCATGCTGTTTGTTTATTAATAACAATAGAAAGGTCAAATATTGTTCCTTTTGATATCAGCGGTATGTTCTGTCTGCTGCTGTCCCTAGAAAATTCCTGGGGCATTAAGGGAATGAAGATCATGTTGTGAGTTCACATGAAAAAGATGATGCTTCAAGATGTTACTTAGGAAATTATAGGCGGAATGAGTACATCTTGTAATTTGATTATAGGTGATGTGTGTCATGGATCACAAGGTCAAAGGCATTGGAGTGAATTCCTTCCAATTTTAACACATTTGGCTGGTATTTTTATTTTAACATTTATAAGTAACATGCAAAGGCCGTGGTTTGTGTAGAGTGCATGCAACAAGGTTGAAACTTTTCAGTCAGCTGGTGACACACAAAGGTCTACAGAGGTCCCATACTTTCTCTCTGCATTTCCATTTCAGGCCATCTTCCTTATGTGGAGCCTGAAAGAGGAGGTATGTGGGACCTTGTTGCATGGAGAGCAAATCAGTAAAGCCTTTTTTTTTTTTTTTTTTTTTTTTTTTTTTTTTCTCCCTGGGAACAATGTGGAAGATTCTGTGCTCTGTGTCAATTAATATTATTCTACTGACTGTGAGGGGGTTTTCTCCACTGTTAAGAATGTGACTGAACATCAATGATGAGAAGTTTTTTTCAAAATATTGGAATAGCAGAAGGAGAGAAGTCATGAAGGGAGAAAAATTATTTAAAAGACTGTGACCACTCAGTTCAGAAAGGATATGGAGATTAAAGAATGCATAGGGATGAAAAAGGTAAATTGAAAGCTCTGGTCACTCAGAGATGCAGGGGCAAAGCAAACTAAAGGACAACTAAAAGAAAAGCAAATTTAATATTTGTACTGCAAGAAACTCCTGTAGATCAACAATTTAAATGGATACCAGTAATGAAATTAATTAGGGTTAAAAGGTTTATATAAACTATAAAGCAATCAGACACACAGCAGAGATTAGAAAGAAACACCAATAACTGGGCTGGTACCTCAGCTATGGCCTTCAGTGCTGTGACAGTAGCCTACATGCTGGGAATCCACCTCTGTGACTTTGGAAAATTCCATATCTCAACACTTTGAGGCATAAGCCAAACTGTAATTATTGCTGAGGGGTTAGAAAGATTTATTTTTTCCCTAAAAGAATAATTTAATAATTGCCTATTTCATGGTTTCTTTTGTCGTTAACTGAAGAGTTCTGAGGGTGCTGCTGTAGGAGACATTCCTGGAATAGTCACACCACCAGACAGGCCTATCTTACTGTTTCTGGGCTGTGCTGGAGCACAAGCTCTGTGTGTTTAAATGGAGCTCAAGCCTATTTAGTAGTGCAGTGTGATAATTACAGTGTCACCACGATGCTCCTGAAATAGGATTTAAAATTCTGCAAACTCTCACAGCAGCTTTCATAGGACCAGATGCTTCAGCTCAATCTGTGTTGACTCAGCTCAAGTGAAAACTGCTTGAAGTTTTTGCAGTTGACAAGGAAGAAGTTGCTGTCTCCAAAAAAGAAAAAAAAAGTTTATTTTTAACCTTCTTTTACAGATTTAAGAAACTGCAATTTTATTTTATGAAAAATCTTTTTGAAAATACTTAGGCTATTCAGTGTGAACCTTGAACTGGCTTTATAATCACTAAAATGGACAAAAAAGTTGTTTTCTTTTACAGATTTAGACATTCTTTTCAGTTATGTAAGTATTTATCAAACACATGTGACCAGATTTCAGTTGCAGAATCATAAAAACAGGTTAAATACCTCTTCTAGTTTCCAGATCTATCAGTAAGCTCAGTGTACCTCTCCCTCATCCATGTAGCTCCTTTCAGCTGGAGTTTAGCTTGTCAGAGACGAAGCAAAAATGACAAGCAAAAATAATCACATGTGACTTTAATCATTCAGGCTTTCCATCATTTCATGGGTTACATTATCTGAGTGCAAAATGTAAGAAGATATTTGTTACTGTAAGTTCATTTATTAAATTTATTGATACTTTCAGAATTTCATACAGTGCTTTTTGGGGGGAGATTTGTTTGAAAGAAGGGATCATGACTTCCCTGTCAAGTGTCATTAAGATGTAAATCATTGATTCCTTAGAAAGAACAAACATGATTTAGTCAGTGATGATTCACTCTGAACTATATATGACCAATATTCTTGAAAGGCTTCTCTTTTTTTCACATTTTGCTTCTGTTTTGAGTTGGTAAAAATTGGAATAATTTTTATACAATAAGTCATCACCGCTTCCTGACAGTTCAGATAATTTTTGTAGCCTTCTGTCATCCAAATGACTTGATGCATTTGGTATGAATAGAGATGGGAACATTTTGTAAGTTATAACTGCAAGATAATTTATTCATACAGAGAAGGCATTGTGTTTGATAACTGATAAATTTCATTCTGTTTTCATGATAGAAGCAAAAATGGGTGTGTGGATTGCAGCTGCTCGCTTAATAGTGTTAGTGATGACTAAGGAGTGAATGGATCTTTCTGTGGGTTATATAATCAGTTTAAAAGCTCTCCACACTCTGCCTGTAGCACTTTATTAAAAAAAAAAAATTAAACAAGATCCCATGGAAGAGAGACCTTTTTCTTTTTAAAACCTCTTTTAGATGAATATAACAGCTAGATAAAGATCAGGCATGAACAGTATCTCTAGAAATAATTTTAAAAGTAAGCACTGAGTCTCGTCTTTATTTAAATGAAACTAAGTATTATGTTTATTTAGACTAAGAGAGTCTCATTTAGGAAACTATGAAGGGAAGGGTTGAATATTTAGCTCACACTAATTGGGAGCTTGCTTGGAATTATGTTAATTATTAACAAGTGAAGGAAGTAGCAAGACAGAACTTTTTTCTCCATACACTAGGGGCTAGTGCTTCCTAAAATTGAGCTTTGACTGAAACAGTGATAGCCTACATAAACACACAGTCCTCAGGACATCTGAGTTGTTTCTTAGCCTGGTACTGACTATTAACTCAGCAAAATTCTAAATGTATGCTTATCCTCTGTCTCATTGATGGTGTCTTGTGTACATCACATTTACACCTACTCTTTAAATGGAGCAGCAGAAAGAGCCCAGAAAGAAGAAGAGGTGTGAGTCCATAAAGATTATCTCCACCAACTGCCCTAAAACTCAAACAAAAAAAAAAGAGATATTTCAAAAAATGTGGGCTTGGGAATTTTGGGGTTGGGTGTTTTTTGTTTGTTTGTTTTGTGTGTCTGTGTGTGTGTGTGTTTTTTTATTTTTTTAAAGCAAACACAATCTCAGAGCAGAAGAAAAACCTTTTATCACATAAGCCCAGAGGTTTCTTATCATCTCCAGGGAGGATGAGGTTTTGTTTGCATCACTGGTTTTCCTCCCTACACCCAAGAGAAGGTAAGTGCACGGAACAGACATTGGCATTAAGGTGGTAATGGGAAATTTCTGCTTTTATTCCCTTGCATGGGAGCAGAGTCTGTCACAAGTTTGCCCAAATCCAGAAAATAAACCAACAAAGGAAACAAAATAACTGGTTGATTATGATGGGGAACAATTTTAAAAGACGTAGGTGGAAGACTCCCACCACAACAAAAATATTCCCACGCCTTCCTCAGAGCCTGAGCTTCATCCTGTGACCAGGCACGTAACACCACAGACAGCCTGCATATCTCCTACTACCCACATTTTTCTTCACTCTTTGTTTTACTATAATAATTTAATAGCTTGGCTACCTCAGGTGTATGATGGAAGAATTATTCCCAAAATCTGGTAAACCACATTATCTGGTCAAATAAAAGTGTCAGAACTGTATTGTTGAATACTTCTGTTGGGATATTTTCTACAAGGAATTTTATTTTTCTTTATGCTTTCTTAACATTTTACCTTTCTTTCTTCACAGGATGTTTTAGCTTTTTGAGGTCCTTTTTTATTTTCCATACTACCTGAATGACTTCACAGTCTTACAAAAATAATATTTCTTTGGTGTTAAAAATGTGTGTTGAAGAAACCAAATGTTAAATACAATGGGATCTACTAGCTTTTGAAAGATCGGGCTTGGACAATAATTGGTGCAAACTGGCTGAGCTGTACAGGTATATGTATGTGAGATGGTGATTTGTAAATGGTAGGGAGAAAGGAGAGAGACAAGGGATTTATAATAATAATTTTGTGACACTTTGACAGAAGGCATTTAAAAGAGTAGAAAAAACAATTGGTAATGTGAAAGTGGCTCTGTCCATTTCCAAATCATTTTGTGCCCATTTGTTTTCCTTACATAATGTGATTCTTGGAGCATCCACTTACCTCTGGAAAAAATGGACAGGTCTGGAAGCAGTCCAAGGAAGTTTGGAAATAAATTGATTCTGGGAAAACACCTACCTGTACATTCAGGTAGTGTTTCTCATCTTGTTCTTCCACATGATTTTCATTATCTCAGAAGATATTTTGAAGGATTCCAAATCTGGCGATGCAACAAAGCTGGTAGCAGGGCTGACAGCAATCAACACAGTAATTCTGTGACAGTGGAGGGCCTCAAATACTCCTGGAGAGATAAATCCAGAAAATGTTACTAGAAACCATAGTGCAAACTGAAAGTTCAGCACCGTTTAGCAAGCAAATTGTTGAAGCAAAAGCTTCCAGCAGTCCTATTTCAATGCACTTGAAAGCTTAGTTTCTTCTTGGTTCTGCCTCCCAAGGCGCGTCTGCTCCGCCTGACCGTGCGCGATGAGTCCAACAGCCGAGTCCTCTCCTCTGTTTTGTAAGGGAGCAGCTCAGATATTTGTTCATGCACTCCAAAGCACCGTGAGAGAGCCAGAGCTATCCTTTCCAGCTGTTGACTTCTATGTAAATAAATAAGTATAGAGGTTTAAAATGTTTGTTGTGGCTGCCTAACATAAAGTAATTTTGTAATTATGGAAAAGGCACACTGAACTAAATGATCTTTATACCAAAACACTTTGGACTTACAGGGAAAGAAGAAAGAGATAACATTTTACTGGCCCTTACTGCTTCTGTGGTCTGCAGATAACACCAAGATTACAGTTATGAACAGAGCAGCTTTTCAGAAACACTAAAATTTTTCACATTAATCTCTATTGAAACTGTTAGAAGCTTAGTGTTTTTGTCAAGTAAATAATTGAATGGATACCATATCATTTATCATCTTCTGAGATAACTGAGGCATATATATGAAGTTTGAAGGCTCTATTAGCTCACATATTGCAATATTGTGTTGACTGACAAGAGATTAAAAGACAAATAACAGTCCTGATCACTCAGCTGACCTCATTCTATGTCATACAGTTATGGGAGACTGTATCTAGGCAACCTGTGCAATAATTGCATTGTTTAATAGAAAGATTGCAAAGAGGTGTGTTTAGCTCCTGACTGTTAAGGCAGGGCATTGCCTACCATGGTCAGAACTTCCTGTGCTTCCTTGTGTTGTGTGGATGTGAAACCAGAGCAAAGCCATTCCTTACAAAAGTCGTGTCTTTGGGTGTCCCCAAGTGGGTCTGGCATAGAAGGAAGCAGTACACACTGTCATTTCAGGCACCAGAATTGCTGGAAGAAGTGTAAAGGTGAGAAAAGTATGACTTGCACCAATCTCTGGTATTTCTGCCTTTGTCAGACAGTGTTGGTAAGAGGAGATGGTCCCATCACACAGAATAGCATTCTACTGTGGCTGCAAGGATGGGAGCCACTATCACACTTGTCTCCTGGAAACACAAGATCATTTCCTTTATTTCTATAGGGAATTACTTTATTATTATTTAATTAATGAAATAATAGTGACTTTTATTTTCAAACCCCTAGAAAAAGAGGGTTTCACTTTTTCTCCTGCCACACTACTTTATGACTGGGTGCAGGGTGCTTTTTCTGGAAAGATACATACATGTGCTTCTTCCTGATTTAATCCTAACATTTAATTTAAATTTTTTCATTGTGTCTTAAATCAACACTTTTCCCAAAAATGGCTTTAGTCATCTTCAAACACTTGTAGGACACTGACTTACTCTCCAAGAGAAGTAGCTATTTTATAGTGAATGCATCTAGTCCTTTTTCACTCTAAACCACTTTGTGCTCCCTCTTATCCTCTTGATCTGATTTAGCTTTGCTCTTTAGGTAACATGTTGTCACTAATTGAATTTGATGATTCAAAGGTAGTTACACTCAAGTGCTAAAGTAAGGCACTCACCAATTGCTAAAGAAGGTGTTTTAAAAGGATAGGAAGTGATTCAGTCATCAAGAAAACCCTGAGAGGAATAATCTTTTGCTTTACTAACTTTAAGTTCAGTGTCAGTAAACAATTTTATTTTTTTAGCCCCTTCAAAATTCATGAGAGGCTGAGTTGAAAGTTACATACACCTCCCATTTCTGCAGTAAGCTTACAAGATTGTTTATATCTCCTTTCTTTTAATATCCTTACTAAAAGTTAAAATGTTACGGGTTTTTTTACCTACAGGTAATTTGCAAATTTATTTTTATGGAGTGTCACTCTCTGATGAGGTGCAACAACACTAAAGATATGGCAAATTCCATATTGTTTATAATTTTTAATTAAAAAAAATAAACAATGCTTTGGAATAAATAGTTTCTTGCTTTTTCCTATTAATTCACAAGCTCCCATGTGCTGCATGTGTCTTATGTAAATTCTCAATATTTCAATTTTTTTTCTCTCTCTGATACTTAGTTTGGAAGAATGTAGTTAAAATTAAAAAATATGTCTTTTGGAGCTGAATCAGGAGTGGTTTTTTGCCTAGTATCTTCACTAGCTCTACAGCAGATTTTATCACCAGAACAAGATTGCAAAGGGTACTGTATGGGAGTCCTAGAGAAAAAACTCCATGGCCCTTTCTTCCCCTTCCTGGGTGGAAAGTATAAGATCCTCAGCAGTTATAAACAGCAGAAATTATGTTGTGGCTTTAAACAGCATAAAATTATGTCAAGGTCCATTTTTGCACTGCCGAGAACTGAAAATATAGAGGGGCCATAAATTCAAGAGCATATGCTAGTCCTTTGCAGAAGGTCCATACAGTAACTATGTATGTGTCATTTAGTTGATCAGGGCATGAGTAGAATGTCAGATACTCAAAAAATGCATGAATTTTGCCACATCCCAAAGCAAACAGCCTGTTCAGTGCATAGGCAGGCATCTCAGGAAGGAAAGACTAGGCTTGTGCACTGTGGGTCTGATCTATATTTATGCAATGGACATTTGCCTACGGTTTTCTGAACGTGTGGCAATGTGGACAGGGCTCCTGCTACTGTACTGACCAACCTGGGGAACACTCAGACCCCTCTCATTTGGCTGTTGTGTTACTGTAATGTCTAGGTGGAAAGAGAGGTGTATGCAGAGCAGATGTACTCTGTGATATTTGTCTTGTGTCTTGCAGGACAGTGCTTGATGAGGTGAGCCAGACAGAAAATTGCCAGCTTTGCTTAGCATCTGGACAGGGAGCAACAGCGCTGAAACTGTCGTTCCTATGGTGGGTCAGAAAGTGAACGGCTTCCTGCAAATAAATAGGAGATTTTTAGACTTGGTGCAACTCTGTTTTGATGATATCAAAACTTTAAAATTAACTAATTCACTCTGAAAATCTGATGTTTTCAAGAACTCAGTTGCAGCAGAGTTGTTTCATTTTGTTTCCCCTAGTTTTAGTCAATCCTGAATTTTTAAACTTGGGCCCTAATTAGTACAATTTGGTTATAGATGTATAAAACTCTGCTTCTGCTCTCACATGCTGAGGCCAAGGATAACACTGATGTGGCGAGTGAGTGAATTTCTGTTCTCAGAAATATTTAATCAGAGGCATTGCTCAGATAGATTATCAGTGCTTCTGGGGAGGTTTTCGCATTTCTGCCTATAATGTATCACATGTACTGATATATCTGTTCTTGCTGTAGTTGACAGTATCACTTCTCCAAACAAGAACTTGATTTTTTTCTAAGACTTGCTTTTTTTTCTAAAATAAAAAAAAAATCATTATTCTGGTCTAGCTCTAAGAAAGAAGAGTCTCAGCTCTAGTTAGTTATTCAAAGCCTGTTGACGTCAGAGTTCAATAGCAAATAGATATGATGGGGCCAGTTCCTAAATTTTTCATGCCCTTGGTTCCCAGATGAGCTGGGTATTTTAGATTCGCATGCACAAGAGAACACTAAATAAATACATTTAAGTAAAAATACATATAACTTTTTTGTTCTTGTGGGGTATATAAAATATATCATGATTTGCATTGTGTAAATTGTAAACTTAGGAAGAATATAAAAATGTTTTCAAGAAATTACTTCAAACAAGCATATGAGGGTTGTAAAAATGAAACATATCAGGTGTTGCATAAAACTGAACTCCAGGGGAGTTTGCTTTTGTGTGTTTTTCCTTGTATTTTACCAAAATGATGAGAAAAATGAGTATTTATTGGTTTCCTGAAGAAGCCTATCCATAGAAGGACGTAATTCAAAACTGGTAAAAATTCCTGAAAATATTTTTCCATTGGTATAACAATAGTAAAGGAGACACTTGAGACATTTATTTTGCTCTTGTGCCTTCTAGTACCCTAAATTCCAATGTAGATAAGCTGAAATTTGGTGAAATTTGGTGCTACCTGGGTTTGTTCTGCAGCTGCAAGAAAATGTAAGGCCTATGAGTGGAATCCATTTTGCTTGATTTTTTAAATCTGTAATGCTGAATGTGAGCTATTTGTCCTAAGCCATTTTAACAGTCACTAAAGAGGAAAAGACAACTCTAGAAGGTGGTACTTGCCATACCAAAATAGACACCTGTGCTTTACCAAATGAATAATTAATATCTGATGCAAAAATATGAATGCCTTAATTTTAAACACCTAAGTTAGATGTAATCCAACCTAAGCCAGGAAACTGTACTTCTAGTTCAGTAGCACCCATGTGAAGGGTTCAAGTAGTATTTTTACCTTCAGTAGGTAAAGTTCAAAACTGACCCTTTAAGTGGTAAAGTTTTTTTACCTTTGTGCAGTTTCTTGCTGAGGCAGTGCATCAGGCAGGGGTTTGCAAGGTCAGGATGCACTATGGTTTTTTAAAGAGTGTCATTTTACTGTGGAAAGTTGCATTTGCAGTTGTTACCTAAAAATCAAAAAACAGTTTTAAGGAAATACAAATTCAAATTAAGAATGTTGTAACAAAAGCATAATGACTGAGAAATATTCCTTATGGAATCCCTGCCTGCCAAAGTTAAACCTAAGCTAAAGTTAGTGTTTGACAAAGGCAGATCTTTGCTTAGAGTCTGATATACAGTTGGATTTTCATAAGGTATTAGTGCCTGGCATGTAGAAAAAGGCAATTCTTTTGTAGTATCCATTTAAAATTACTTCCCCAAAAGTGTCTGTGCCTTTGATTATCTCCTATTTTCCTATAAAACTAATGTTAAGAAAATGTTAAAATGTTTTTAACTCATGCCATGGAGTCTTTGTAATCTTTTTTAATATGAAAGAAATAGCTTTAGGTGCTGATAGAGAAAAATCTGACTTTCCAGATTGCATGGTCCTTAAAAAGTTCAGGTGCACACAGCAGCTCTTTGCTGTGCAGGCCTGATTGCTTTGCAGAGCCAGAGAGAAAGAAATGAATGCCTACAAAGGAAATGGTGACATAATGAAGAGGAATGAGAACTTGTCTAAATTAGCCCTTTATTACTACTGGAATATAAATCAGCATTTAATCTGAGGGTCTCTTTTCATCACCAGTGTGTCTGTGTTCCCAGAGCTCCTGTACCGCCACTGGCTCTTCCGTGTCTGTGTTGGGCAGGAGGACTGGGGAGGGCAGTGCAAAAGACTTTGATGCCTTGGATTGACCTGAGCTTTCATCAAACTATTCAGAATTTTAAATGGTGCCAAAGCAGGAGTGGGGAGGGGAAAGGAAAACACACAGCACCCTCTATACAGCAAGAGGAGGAGAAGGCAGCAGCAGTACCTTCCCCATAGAGCTCTGAAGGGAAGACTGTGTTTGGTTGCACACCCAACAACACTGCTGCCCATCGTCTGCCCCTTTGGGTCAGCACAGAAATGAGTCTAGTGCAGGAGCTGAAATGGTCTGCCTGCCAGAGCCCAGGGGCATGGCTTAGGGCACCTTTTGAATCAGACAAGGCAGCAAACACAAGCAGCTGAGAAGTGTCTCTCTAGTTTAGGAGCTTCAATATGTAGTCGCAGTACAAATGAATGATCTGGCCAAATCCCAGTACAAATGAGATTACTGGATTGTTACATTGTGCTGCTTGATTTTTCTTTATTAATATATTTACTTACTTGGAGGCTGCAATAGAGCACTACTTTTAAGGGAGTACCTGACCAGAGATTTTACACAAAGACAGTGTGCCTTGTCTGTTGCTTTTAAGATATATTTTATAAAAAGGACTTTATTAAAAAATAAGTAATGAAGTGAGAAATTTTCTAGTCTGTGTATCAGGCTTTCTGAAGAGAGTGAATTTTTTTCACACTAGCAGCAGTGGTCATAGTTGGCATCTGAACATCAAATGAAAGAAGGTGCTCCAAAGGAAACCAGGAGGGATCAGTCACTCTCTATGATAGGTCAACTTATTCCTGCCTTACAGTCAGAATAAATCAGCTTTCTTCTCATTGATTCCGCTGCTCTGTAGTTTTAAGTTGTCCCAAGGCTTAGTTTATTTAAACGTACGTTGCGTGACACTGGACATCTGATGTGACTCCTTAGCACTGTGGGCTCCCACCCTGCAGGCAGGATTCAGAGAGGATTGCAAACAGAGTCTTATGCAATGTTATCTTCAAGGGAAAAATACTTCCAATTTTCTGCTTTCTAATGAAAAAAATGTTTTGAGGAACATTTGCTGAAAATGTTTTTGCACCAGTGAAAATGTTTTTCTAAGTTGCCTGCCAGGTTTGTCTGCAGAAGTGCTAATGCTATTTTATGAGATAATTTTGAGCTTTGCAGTGGGTTGGCATGGACTGCTATCATGTGTTGCATTTCTTCAGCCTTCACAGCAGCCTGATACAATTCAATACCTTTGCAGAGGTCTCTACAAGTTACTGTAATGCCAATTCTTAAAAGTTAAGGTTTCCTTTTCTTTTCTTGGATTCAGGTTGATGAATCATAGTCGTTTTTTTAGTGTTGTAGATGCTTACTGTTATAATTACATGACTTTGTCTGGCTTTCTTTCCCTTCTCACATTTTCAGAAATCTAAACAAATTTTCCTCTGGCATTCAAATGAATTTTACACTAAGAGGGACTAAGAAAAAGAGGTCTCATCACTCTATACTGTTCTGATATACATATATAGACTAGATAAATTCAAGAAAATATGGCGCTAACTGAGGCAATCAAGCATTTATTCATCCTCACCACTCAAATTTGTCGTGCAGTTAGCTGATTTCACTGTTCTTAAGGACTGTGCAAGGTGCCAAATATTGCTGACAAATAAGATAGCCTTGAGGTGGTTATTTATCTCTGTGCTAACATTAGATGTTTGTGACTCCTCCGAATACAACTAAGTGGCATTTCTGACATTTATCCCTTTATTCCATCTTTCTGTCCTTCATGCATTGAGTGTCTTCTCTTTTCTTACTGTCTTTTCCCCATCATAGAGGGAAGAATTTCCTATTATTAAAGTTCCTTTTTCCCTATTATAGAGGAAAAAGTTCCAAAACTTAAACACCAACACAAGCAGCCGCCATGAGCTCTGTTTATGTGGAAGTTAGGTGAGTGTTTTGTGAGCATCCAGCAGCTGTGGAGCTGATAAGGCAGGATTCAAGGGAAGCAGATGAATTGTACTTAAATACTGTTGAATGTTCACTAATATGTTCCTGTCAGGGGCTTCAGTTTTCTTAACCTCCCAGCTGCTTCAGGTGGCTGACCTTGAATAAATATACACTGCTACAAATAATTTGCTTGCTTCTGGCAATTTTTGGTACTCTGTCCTCTTCAGTACAAAACATGCAGCCACCCACTGCATTTTCAAATGATGTGCAAATTTCATGAGTGAGAGTAAAATGTTTGGTCCTACAGCAGTAAAGGTTTTGTTTATAGTTCTGAAAGGTCTTAGACACATGCATAGCAAATACTACCTAATTAGAAGCCTGCTATCAGAAAGATAGTACACTTAAAAGCTGTGACATTTTTATAAGTGAGTTTTTCTATATGTGAATATATGGGGCTACCTCTCAATGTTATGCATTTGAACTTATTTTGACTGAAAGATCTTCTTTAAAAATACATGTCCTAACCACATGTCCTGCTTATTTTGACTGAAAGATCTTCTTTAAAAATACATGTCCTAACCACAATTTATAATTTTAGAAATGCTTACACAAACTATTAAATGCATTTACTTTTCAGAAATTAATGGAAGAAAGTTCAATAACAATAGCTGTCTCCAAGCAAACATACCCAGTCTAGTAGAATGATAAAAACACATCTTATAAAGCTAAGGCAAGATAACAATTTCTAAAGGAACTAAAACAACTGAGTCCCTATTGTTTAATATTTATTGTTTCTATTTTATACTCAAATGCTTTTCTAGTTAACCAGAAAATTTGAAAGAACTAAGTGAACGCAGGGCAATGCAGGAGCCCCTCTGTGTGTGTGTGCACATAGAAAGATGAAAAAGTGGTACATGGTGTTACATGGAAAAGTGATGCAATTTTGATTTACTTGTAATATTTTCAATTTACAGGCTGCTTGAGATGTTTGTAAGCTGCCTCTTAAGCAGGAGATAACACAATAACACTTGCCTAGACTTTTACTTGAAAAGTTGAAAAGTTCTTTGATAGACTTTCTATCAAAAGGGCAAGGAGGAACTAATTTTTATTCCATATTCTTGGGTTTGCTCTTTCCAGTGGCATAAGAATGTCTTATTCAAGAGTTTCATAACTTCCCGTGCTGTGTTTCCACCAGATGACAACACATCTTGGAAAAATAACCCCGCAGATGTAATAGAAGAGAACAGTAAAAGAGAAGATGACATGCATAGCACTGCTGCTGTAATAGCAGTGATTGCTTAATGATACAAGGGATGCTCAGTTTGGAGTAATGTCAGCCCATATATTCAGAAAAGAGCAGTGAACCCACGTGCACCCTTCACCCTCGTGTGTGAGACTAAAAGCTTGCCTGCGACCTCTGACTGACTCTCAGGTGAGAGATAAAATGCACTGCCTGTTCCCAGAAACGGAGTGGTTCTCACATGGTGTGGAAGTGTAGCTGCTACTGCCTTTGAGCTGGGACCAGGGCTAGGTGCTTCCTCACATTTCCTTCTGAGGGAGTCCTCAAGCCCTGAGCTCCTCTGAACATAAGCTTTTATCTCACTCATGCCCACTAGGACTGTGGCAGCTTCTGAGCCACCAAGGCATTTTTGAAAAAGTCTCGGTTCCCTGATTTTGTCAGTGAGCACTGTTTCTGTTCTGCCGTGAGGGTGAGCTGTGCAGGAAGCACTTTGCATTACCTTGTCTACTTGTGATCCATTATAGCCTGTGTACCTATAAGAGGATCACTGAGACTTACCAGGAGCCATTAAGGCACTCATACATCCATCCCAGTTTACTTGCTCTTTTTGCTAAAATCTGCTTTGGAGCCAGATGAAGATTATACATAGCATTGTTGGAATGAGTAAAACATTTACAGGATCAGAATTTGATCCCTATGCAAGCATGAGGCTCAGAGATATAAACACCATTCCGTGAATCTGCCTGTTTTGACTGAATAGCATGAGAAAAGAACAGATAAGGTACTTTAAGAAACAGATCTTCTCTAATCTAATCTGCTCTACTCTCTGTATAATTTGATTTTATTCAGACTCAGAGGAAAGGTAATTTTTTTTTGACGTCTTTACAGAAGCCAGATCAGCAGCCTCTCCATCCTGAGCACTGTGTATTTTAATTGGTTTAATAGCCTAAAGGCTGCAAATGTAAGTGCCTTGATGTGACAGATGAGGAGTCAGGCAAAGGAGATGTCACAAAGGATGTCCATACATAGCCGACAGGGTAGTAGTCACCAACTTCTGAGGATCCTGTTGGGAATACTCCACCCTTCTAAGGGTTTTACAGACTCCCTTACTGAGGCTCATCAAAACTACTGTAGCATATTTAGACCTCCAAGCAGCTGACTCAGCAGGACCCCCAAATAATTTCTGTCCAGGCCGGCCCAGCTTGGTTATAAAGTCCATCAAATAAGCAAAATGAGAGCTAAGCAAAGAGAAACCTTTTCCAGGAGATAACATCTTCTAGCCTGTAAGCTTCTCAATCCTCCTACATAATTTGGCAGCAGAATTCAAGGACTTTCAATTCATTTTTGGAGGTGCAGAGCTGATCTTAATCTTATTGGTGAGGTGCCCCCTTTGTTATAGGTCAAAACCTTCTCATTTTCTGTATTTTCTTCTGCATCAAGGGTCTATATCCTCAAAGTGCTGGCTCCAAGACTTTTTATACCTAATTTTTTTAGATACTAAGGCTACATCTACTGCTAAATAAAATAACACCAAGGATCTTGATAACCACTTTTTTAGGATTAGCTTCTCCAGAGTTGGCTGGCTGGCTGGCAACAGCATGGTACCTGTTGTTGGTTCTTCTCTGGGCCCTGCGTGGGAATGTGTGGCTGCCTTTCAGAGCAGCATTTTGATGTGTGATACTCAGGCTGCTGCAATCCCTGCCTAAGGAGCGTGTGCTTAACCCTGCAGAACTTGGGACATAGCTGGAGCACATCACATGGTCTTTGTTTCCACTGCCATTTGCCACAGTTTGTACTTTATAAAATGTCCACAGAAGAGTAAACAGGGGTTTTTAGAGAGGATAGTAAATCTAGGATTCATTTGTGTGACAAAATATCAAATAAGTGATGGGAAAACTTCTGTGATTTAGCTGTGTAGGTGTACCATAAGAATCTGGCAAGTTGCGATACAATGTTCAAAGGCTCCCTTTGAGCTGTGTGGTTGAGGTGGCAATGTGGGCTCTTGAGATTTTTTTAAATTTTGTTGCAAGAAAAGTATCTGGGAGAAGTTCACATTAACGCAACTGCACTGCTTCTTTAATCCAAATGGTGCCACATAGACATGCCTGTTTTCTTACTGTTGCTGGGGTAGTCTTTGCCAAGGCCTCTTCTTGCTGCCCTAAGCACCAGCACATCTTCCTACAAGTCATAACCTGTAGTACTTATGGCTGGATCTTCCCTTGACTGTTTTCCCGCTCTGGGGCTTTCGCCTAGTCTTTTGAATAGCCTGTCTCTTTGTCTGTGCCTCCTGTGTATGTTGCATCTCCTCTTGGGATGATGTGTAGTATATGCTTTCTACTGTTTACCTTCAGTCCCAGGCTTTTCTCGTTTGTGCAACCTTTCAAATTTTGTTATGATGAAAAAGAAAGTCAAATCAGGAAGTCCAAGCAGCTTGAGAAAGTTTAATTTTGTCTTTCACTTATCTCTCTAGATTTTGAGTCCCTTGCAAACTTCATCTCAGTAAGAATAAGTAGATGATATGTAACTGTTACAGCCAAGGGCTTTCCAGCCATGTATAGTGATTTCTGATGTCTACAATTCTTACAGTGAGCTTTGAGCCTTGTTACACTGCAGTCTCTGACTCCCACTGACCTTTAAGAGAGACTTTTAAAACAGTCATTACAATTTTTCTGCTGGGACAGCTTTTCTTTTGCTTTCTGCCATAATATATAGAAGGTGAAATGGAAAAATAAAGTTGTTTTTGTTGCTATCCCTCAGAAAGTATTTGGCATTTTATCTTATGACTGAGAAAAAAGTCAAGGTTGTGTTATTCCGTTCCTCAAATGAGATAATTCTCATTTCCCTGCTGGGGTTTAGTGTGGGCTATCACTGGAGATTTAGTGTGGCAAAATCTGCAAGCAGATCTCTATTCTTTTACAGTGTCCAGAGGGAATACAGAGGGCAGTGTCTTCAGGTATATTATTTGACACTGTTGATAATAGTTACACTCCTGTTCAGAAATGATCAATATGAATCTCTGATTTAAGTACTTCTTGCAATCAGGTCAACTGATTTATGTGTGGAAAATTCTGGGTTTATACATTAAGAGACATCCTGCTTTTAACATAACATCTCTCTTCTTTTCCTCCAAAGGTAGAAGGTGATTTCTCGAGGTTCTCGATGTCTTTTCCTAATTTCCCATTCATAGCTACAAGAATTGATAATGGGTGAAATGTAGACCTTCATTTTATATGTAGATTAAAATATACTAAGGCTGTAACCCTTTCAAAGGAATCAGAGTACACAATCAACACTGAAGAGGCTCTCTTGGTCCCTGTCATCAAGGCATATGAAAGGCTTCTTAAAGAAGAGGTTCCAGCTGGCTTATGACCACTCTGCCCAGTATTTATTTGCTTCCTAAGATGAGTCAAATGCTGTAGAATGAGCAATAGTTTTGACAATTATAGTTTAGCAACTTATTTTGTCTGAAAGAAATGGTTCAGTAGAGGAATAAAGATTAATTATTTGATGGACAAACTTTGTAGTATAAAATATAAAGCTTCAAGAAATTTTAGCTTTCGTGTTCATTTGTCATCTTAAAATGAACAAAAAAAGGGCTGTTGCAGCAAGATCAGTGTAAGGGGTGTCTACTAATTGCTCTCATCCCGAACTGTAGTTCATTCTTCTGTATAGGTAATCAGGATTTTACAGTCTTCATCTTTAGACAAACTTTGGAGCAATAATAAAGCTTGAAGATGCTTGCCCAGCTTGATTAAGAATGGGAATAGAGAGAATATTTTCAAATTAATGTAATAGTATATCATGCTCCAGTATAACAGTAGCTTCACAGTGAGTCCAGGACTACTTGGAAATGAGGGGTTTATGTTTGTATTTGCTTGTTTGTTTGCTTTTAGCATTCTTGTAAGCCCACAAACCACCCTTTTCCAGCCCCACCCCCGAGAATTCCTTATCCTCTGATAACCTCAAATCTGCCAGACAGTTAGTGGCTAAACAACCTTTCACTATAGTCTGATCTGGGAAGGCAAGATTTTCTAAGCCACTTTCTCTCTAAAGGCAGTTTTTCTCATGCAATTTTGCCAATCTCAGTCTTTCATTCTTGATCTTCTGAAAAGCAGCAAGGGGATTTCACTAGCTAGCTTGATGTCTTGATCTAGACATTGAGAAGTGGGCCCAAGGGAATCTCATGAAGTTTAACAAAACCAAGGGCAAGGTTCTGCACCTGGGCTGGGGCAACCTCTGCTATCAACACAGGCTGGGATGGACTGAGCAAGAGCAGCCCTGTGAGGGCTTGGGGGTGCTGCTGGGTGAGAACCTGGCCACGACCTGGCCATGTGCATTCACAGCCCAGGAAGCCAGTCATATCCTGGATGGCACCAAAAGCAGTGTGACCTTCAGGTGAAGGCAGGTGATTTCCCCCCTCTACTCCAGTCTGATGAGACTCCACCTTTAGGGCTGCATCCAGCTCTGGGGGCCCCAGCACAGGAAGAATATTGTTGGAGCAAGTCCAGAGGAGGACTTGGTGGAGGACACCAAGATGAATACAGCCATGAAGCACCTCCACTATGAGGAATGGCTGAGAGAATTTGGATTATTCAGCCTGGAGAAAAGAAGAATTTGGGGGGGATTTAATGGCTGCCTTCCAGTACTTGAAGGGAGCCTACAAGAAGGATGGAGAGGAGCTTTTTATGAGGCATGTAGTGACAGGACAAGGGGAATACGGCTGCAAAATGAAAGAGGGTAAATTTAGATATTAGGAAGAAGTTCTTTACTGTGAGGGTGGTGAGGCCCTGAAACAAGCTGTCCAGAGCAATTCTGGATGCCCTATCCCTGGAAATATTTAGGGCCAGGTTGGATGGGGCTTTGAGCAACCTGGTCTAGTGCCTTATATTCTGTAATTCTAGGTAATCCCTTCAGGCAGTGCTGCTGCAGCTAAATAGCTCTCCCCACCCCGACTTCTTCCAAAAGCTCAGTAGTCACCCTTGAGTCCTTACAGATGCCTTTCCTCCCTACTATGATTCTGTCACCTCTTCCAGGTTGCATATATGACCCCTAGTCAGGTAGTTCTGGTCAGAGGTTCAGATTTTAGGGGTCAAGTATTTTCCAGGATTGTCTTCCTTTTAGAGTGAATGGTCCAGCAGGTATAGGTCCAGAGTATAGGTGTCAGTTCTCAATTTATATAGATTTAGTATTGCATTTACCAGACATCACAAATAGCATTGTCCTTGCCAGCTGCCTGTTCAAATGAGAATGGTGCATGCAATCAACAACAGGACTAGGGGTGTGTCTTTACAAATAGTAGAACAGTACAAAAAGGTAAATATATGCGATACCAGAGCTGGCTGACTTATTTTGAGGATCTGTACATTTGTGTGTTTTCTTTTCTCCCAGTATTATGCTGACACTGTATCAAGTGTCCACCCTAAATGCCTAGGAGAATTGGGAGAAAAAAATAAGTGAAATACTAGAATTTACTATTGCCTTTGAGGAAATAGTGAGTTTGACTTGTTCCTTACAGACGTAATTTATTGAGATGAAATTATTCATTACTTAGGCTATGCTTTTTGCTGGAATTTTTTTGTCCCTTTCACAGTGGATCTCCATTTCTTTTATTTCTTTTTTTTTAAGGGCTTGATTCAATGAAAAGACAAATTGGTTCTCTCCTGCATGTTTCAAACCTCAAATGATGCAGGATACACTAAGACATATGGAAGGTATATATTTTGATATGCTAGGAATATCAGAGTTTATACACATGATTTACAATATAGCTGGAATTTCTAGAGCTAAGAGAGGGGATGAGGATGACAGATATGCTGAATAATAAGATGTATTTCATGTCAAAAGAATACAGAAGTGACAACTGCTCATGCATCTTATTTCCTTGTGTGTGGTTTGCTGCAATCTCTCAATTAAGAGCTAGATAAAAATAAATAAATAACAAGGACACGTTCTGCATGTGGGACATTGTATTCCAAACCAACAGCCATCAATAACAAAAGAGGGTAGATATCAAATTGAACACCTTCATAATGCATCTTTAGTTAATTTAGTGATCATAAATGGTGTTGCAGAGGGTTGTTTTCCTGCCATGTGGTGCTCTGCAAACACAACCACACTTTCCTTAAGCTTCTTTTCATTTGAGAACACTCTAGTTCTGGCATTCTTTCTAGTTTTGTCTTTGACAAAAAAATGGTGTGTTGTCTCTTAATGACTTCAGCATGACCCTGTAGTCTTGGCTGGGTAACGAGCAGGGTGAGCTGGGGTCCTGTGAGTGTACGGTTGGCCCAAAGCGGTACCATGCAGGGGCTTGGGTTTTCCTATGGCTTCCTGAGATGCTGGAGACACCCAGTACCCCCTTTTCAGGAAGTCCAAACTTTAATTTAGTACAAGAACCTATAGACCCAGGATCTGGTTTACTGCTGTGTATGCTGAAATCTCCTCCTTCCTCTCACCTAGAGATAGAAGAAAGTCTATTTTTAAAAAATTCAACTATCTTTTCTATTTTAATTCAGTAGGAGATCTTGATAGCTGGATTGATGTTCCTTATCTCATAATGATTTACTTTTTATTTTTAAACTCCTTAGCTTCACTTTCCTGACCTAAACATCTTCTTGGATGGTGTTCTCATTAAACAGATGATTTTTCAATATTCAAGAATATCCATTACTTAGTGATGACAGCACTGCCTTTGATTTCATGTATTAATGGAAGTAAAAATAATAATAGATATGCCAGTTTATTATAAAAATTAAAATATAAGCTGTCATTTAACAGGGAGTTCATAAAATCAGACTTGTTTCCACACCTTCATAATACGGTGCTCATATGACCCCACTATAATTATATTTATGAACTCCACCACATCAAACTGTGAACGTGTCTTAAATTTCTGGATATTCTATTACCACCTGCAGCTTTTCAAACAGAGAAACCTAATAAATTATCAGCAGAGGGATTCAGGCAGTTACAGAAAGAGAGCAACTGTGGTATTCATAAAGTCTAGTAAAAATGATTTTACCAATAACCTGTGGTAAAACAGGGAATTTCCTGGGATTCAGCCATTGTACAGCAAGTGTTTACTGCAGAGGATGACCAGTCCATTGACAGGTCTGAACAAGCTCAAATTAATATGATTTCAGTCCCTGGATGCAGCTGAAATTCATATAGAGGCTCCCTGTGCCTCAGGCACTTCCGTGTGCAGTCTGGCCTTGTCTTTTTAAATGCTGTATGAGGATGATATGTAGGCTCCAAAATTACCTACTGTCACTGAAATATTGCCCTTTACTTCCAGTGACCTTTTTCAGCTGTAAGAAGCCATGGATTTTGGACTTTAATTTTTTTTTTTGTTTGCCAGTCTGAGCCCTCATGTTGCCAGCACCCGAGTAACCATTCAGATGGACAGGCAAAACAGCTCCATGCTTTGGTAGGACTGACTTGGGTTCCAGTTGAAATCAATTCCACTGGTTTGAAGAATGTCTTTTTTTTTGTTGACACGGGAAGATATGTTGTTGAAGCCAAAAAACCCAGCAGAACATATTTACCTGTACTGAGGAAAAATCCAGGAAGAGTGGCAGTGATGCCTGAATCACTTGTCTTAAGCCTCCTATGAGAGAATCCATGCAAAAAGATTATTGTATATTTCAAAATATAAACTAGCAAAGCCAAGTCAATTTAGACAATATGTTAATTATTCCATTGTTTTCCCTCAAAGACAAGTAAGAAAAAAAAAAAAGAACATTGAGAAATATGAAAGAAGTTATAAATGCATTTTGTCTGCTACAAGCTTCTTCTTGTCTTTCTTATTGATATTATAGACATAATTTAAACCTTTTTTTACTTTTTGTCACAAATTATTTTATAGACTTCTGAAAAAAAAGTCCCAGACAGGACAGGAATGCTATGCAATTATCAGTGTACAGGAATAAATATTTTTCCTCACAATGTAATGCTTGCACTCTGAGCATCTGATTCAGGATCACAGGATGTTGATGTTATGGAGGCTGTTTAATTAGTCACAAATAACATGGAAGAAGAATGAAACTTTATGCCTATGTGCTGTTAATTATAAATATTTTTATTTCCATTTATATTTGCACCATATTTTATTTGTTTGCCAAACAACATTTACAAATGCAAGTTTAGAAGGCAGTAGCTGGCCACGAGAAGGTATTCTATTTGCTTATGTGAAAAGGGTAAACCTGGTAAACCTCTCTTGGGGATTTTTAAAGGCGTTTTCTCCATTGAATGTATCAGCCTCCCTGACACTGCAGTTGTGAAGCTTTAGCAGTGCTTTAAAACATACGTGCAAGTTAGAGGGGCCAGATTCCTGCCTCCTGCCTGCTTTTCACAGCATGCATATAGCTTTGGTTATTTTTTGTTAAATAAGAAAAATATGATCAGAGCAGGTTCAGATATTCCTAAACTAGTGTTCACCTAGATCTGACTAGGAGGTGCAGAAGCACAGATACACAGCTACAACCTTGTTACCCACAACAATATTATTGCTGTACTTAAGCGTTATCAGCACCTGAGCTCTGCTTCTGCCTGTGTTGTATACATTTGGCCAGGGAAAGTGCAGTATACAGACACTTAAACTGTCCCTGGAAACAGCCATTATTGGCTGACCAAATTACCACTATTTGTGCAGTTGGTTCTCATTAGCCATAATGCGATCTCTCTACTCAGGCTCAGTAAACTCTTTCCCTCCTGTGTGCGAATTTTTGTGCTATTCTTGGCAAAAGTTGTGCATAGATTTCCAAGTCTCTTCAGAAGAAACTTCAACGTGTACATGAGAGGCATGAGAAGATGATGATGGGACTGTAACAGTAATGAGATATTTTAAAGTTAATTTTCTTTCCTTTGCTTCCCTCCAGTCTTTAACATCTCCTCTTTAAACTGCCTGCTTTAAGGAGCTCAGAAGTCATAACACAATTATCACCCCATAACCCCTCTTCACAACTACTCTTAGGAATGGAAAAGTGTTTTGTATCATCATTCCGCCTCACCTTTAGGCAGAGCAGCTGTCCTTTGCAATCACTTATACAGAAAAGAAAATAGTTTTCTTGGCTTTGTGTTATGCAGTTAAAACATGGTGATTACACAGATACTGTACAATTGTTACTGGTTGTGTCATTTTTATAGGCTGAACAATTCTGTTTCTCCTACTGTGAAGTGACTTGCATTAAAGGCAGAGGCTAAGGCTGTCATCTCTTGTGACTTTTTGGCACAGAGGAATGAAGATTATTCCTCTGGAGGAAGTTGTTTCTCAGTATTAGTCTTTCCTTTGTCATCTGTCTGTATAGTAGGCAGATGCAGCAATGTGAGATCTAATGCAGATGCTTTTTTCTGTATCTTACAAGATTGAGTGAAGTCAGATGACTACTGTGTAGAGAATATGATCTGATTATAATCTCCATCATTTGGTCTGTTGTGGTGCCTTGAGATGTCAAGAACTTTAACTTCAAAATAGAAATATTTGAACTGAATGTTATAAGACATGGACATGGGCTCTTGATGTTGACTTTGATGCTGTTGTGGTAATAAAAATAGTAATACTCAGCAGACCATCAATATTAAATATTTTCCCATGACAACATGTAGCATTATCTGTAGTGGAAAACCACCTTGCCCTTTGGCTTGTCATATTACAAGGACCTACTTTATGTTTGGCTAGTTTATGGTTTACATTTCTCTTGGCCTTACTCTTGGTGTCAGTCTTCAGCAGATGCTGGAAATGTGAGGAATAATACAGAACTATGGGAAATCCTCACAGCTGTCTGCAGCTTCAGAGTGGAACCACTCTCCAGTCCCTCTGAATAGAATTTGCTGAGGAAGAACATAGAGGCTGCCATTCTAAAAAGCTATAAAAAGAATATGACTACATATATGCATAGAGGGGGTAATAATAACTACTTGCATTGCATTTTTGATTTCATATTTAGGACAGTTTGCTATTCAGAAAATCCTTAATTTTCAGATTTCCTCCCTTTCCTTTAAAATATAGAAAACACACACAAAACTTTAGTGTTGTAACAAGCTTATTATTTCAGCTGCACTCCCAAAACATTGATATTTTAGTCAAAATTAGTGTGATGCCTTAAGCATTTGAGATAAAGCAGCACTAGAGTCTGAACCATGTATAGAAGTTATGCACTGATTCTTTTTAATACCTATGTGGCATTGGCTTTTAGTCCTCTAAGTCTGCCTTGAAAGTGGATGATTGCAGTGGAATCTTTGGACTGTGTTCCTCTCTGTCATTCCAAGCAACAAAAGTTCTGAAAACAAAGGGAAGTTTAACTCTTGTTTGGTTTGCCTTGACACTTTAAAAGATTATGTCATTAACCTTGATGGAACATTTAATGACAGTTCACAGTCAAAAATTTCTAGAGCATTTTTGACTCCTTGTCAGAGCATTTTGGGACCGGACACATCTGGGCAGACTTTGAGCTTCACCATCAAGTGTAAGCATCCCATTAATGCTCATTGTTCTCTGAGAAGATTGATAGTGCTCGCTGACCTCACCACCCATTTTACAAGAAGGAGAATGTTTAAACGACTGGCCTCCACGAGACAACCTGACAAGTTCTTTCTAGCCTGTCAGGTTGCCTTGCTTTGGAAAAGGATTGAGCATGAATTATTTTCTCTCTGAGTCTAATTCTTATGGGAAGGTTGGCAATGGATACTGCAACATTGTTGTAACATTTCAGAATCTTTTGAAAGAAGAATATGAGAGTCTGTAAGAATTTCTTGTTAGCCTTTATTTCCAAACAGAAGCCCCTATATTTCAAGATCCTTTTGAATCCTGTATACTTTCTTTATCTCACCCTGTTGCACTGTATCATAATAGGTAGCAACTCCTGTTGCTGCTTTCGCCTCTGTAAAGTGACTTCTGTTGCCTGTCTCCCATGTTATTGCAAAGGAGAAAGCCAAGCTTGTGCTGGCATCTGTGCAAGAGTGAGGAATGTATAACAGTATTATATCTGGCAAGTCATATGGATGCCTTGTTTGATCACATCAATCATTGGCTTTGTGGCTGAGGCTTTTTAATGATAGTACCAAGCACATTCCAGGAATCTGACTGAAACAGAAAAGGCTGGACCCAAAAGGATTTTCTGAGAATCTAAATGTGTCTCACACAGGATTCAGCAGTCAGTGCAAAAAGTTGTGATGTGGAAACTGCTGTTCATCTCCTTCCCACCCTAGGAAGGACAGTATGAGTTCTGCTCTCTTGGACTCCAGAATTTCTTGGACATCTGCAATGTGACTTCTGTGAATGTAAAGGCTCTATGAATCTTGATATGATCAAATAGCTTGCACTTAAGCACCATTTGTATCCAAAGATGCTTCTCCTTTACCCTCTGGAGCACTGCTAATCTGATCTGAACACACTGAGCTGCTCAGGCAGCGAGGAGCAAATGTTGGTTCACTTTCCTACTGAGCCAAACCTTCCAGCTCCCAGGAAATTGCCCGGTACCACTTGGTAGGAATAGCTCTGTAAGGAGAAGAGAAGCTTCTCTTCTTTCTGACTTCCTGTTGCCATGGAAAGCAAGCTCACTACCATTTGAGAAGGAACTACTGTGGTCCCAGACTGAGCTGAGAAATGTTCATCTAATGTCTTTAAAATTAATCTTTGGAGCAGGAACTGGCATTTGCACTCTTTCTGGTGTGTATTGCATCTATAAAATACTGTGTTTCTAGATTTTAGGTTTCATTGTCTGGTATGAGGTAGAATAACTGTCATAGATTAAAAAATAGATTGAACTGTGAATGTCATGAGGGGGCAGATGAGAGGAGGCACTCATGTGTGGGTAAACGTCTCAACTTGAGCCACTGAACTCTCAAGCAGAAACCTGCTACTTGCTGGCTGTAACCACTGTAAGTTGCTTGTAAACTTTGGTAACATCTGGACTAAGCAAAAGTGTCTTGTCCTCAGTTCTTCACCTAAGAGAGACATGAGCCATAAACAATAATTAGGTGTCTGATCACACACTTCTGCATGTAGACTAGATGAGGAAAACTCAGGGCTTGGAGTGCTGCAAAGAAGAGGTGATGTCAATAAGTGTTTCTGAAAAGAAACACATCTCTGGAATAAGAAAGGAGCCTGGAAAGGTAAAGGGAAGAACTTGGTTGGAAGAAAGATCATGGAAGCAGTCCCAAAGACCAAAGATCTCACAAAGACCCAACTGGAGATGGATGCCAGGGGACGCCCAGGTACCTTGTCTTGTAGCAACCAACATGGATCACGGTGAGCAGTGACATGGTAAGAACTAACTTGATTTTCTGCCTGACTGTCCTGAACCAGCAGCAATATTCCTGTTGGAAACAGATAGCAAGGTCTAGTACCCAGGGCAGTGGGGGCAATGGGGGCAGTGGAGGAGTAAGTGCCTCATAATCAAGTAGAGTAAAATTCTTGTCTCACTGGTTGTTAACTAAACCTCAGCACCCAAAACCTCAGGGGGATGCTGAGGATGCTGATCTGTCATTGCACACTGAGTCATGTCTCGGGGTCCTGGTGACTTGGAGAAATCTTACAATTTCAACTCTGCCTTCCCTTAGGAAGCAGGAATTTCTGAAGCTGTAAGGATTTTTGACCACATCCATTTTACCTCTGTCATGCATGAGCAAAGCCTACAGCTATTTCAGGCCAGGAACTCATATGAAGTTAGCATTTTCTACTAAAACTGGGTCTTTGGAAGGGCTTATAATTATCTAACTCAATGATGCGACCTGAACTTTTGTAAGACAGATGGTTTTAAATATAAAAATACACTTCCTGTAGATACATAATATATTATTTTTGACTTATTTCTCCTCTCCCATGTGAGTGACAAGTATTTAAAACTTACAGATACCTCAGTACAACTACAGCATGGCATTCTCATTTTTTTTCACCTTTCTTTCCTTCACCCTTACTTTTATTTCTTGCATTTCTCTGGTTTGTAATCCCCCCTATTCTTTTTCACTGTTCTACCATATCTTCAGGTATCCTCTTTCTCTAAGTGTTAGAAGGCTTTTATGAGTGCAAGTTCATTGTCATGACATAGTCTGTGAAATACTTCCAATCTCCACGGATACTCTTTGTCAAGGATTTATAAGCAGAAAAATTCAGTGTTCTGTCAAAGGAGAAAAGGCATTTATTTTCTTTAGTTGTGGAAAATCACTAGCAACCATAATGCCATTGGTGCTCTGCAGGTTATTCCATTTTATTTGTTTAAATTTCCTGACAGAGATACGTCTGGTAGAAGTCACAGAACCGGTCAAACCACTGGATTGATGGTGGTGTATAAGTAATGAGCAGTGTTTTGGTATCAAAATGAGGACAGAAATAGGCCATATGGGACACTGCTAGTAACACCACTGGAGGTACTTCTGGCATGAGAAGTGTACATGTGCTGGAATTAGGTCATGCTCCTTGTCCAGCTTCTAGCACAAAATTGTCTGACCCTGGCACTTACCCCAGTGCACCTGAGGGAGAGCGATCTGGCCTGGCATCTGTCATCAGTTTTAAATCTTAAAATGGAGATTTGTGATAGTCTGTGGAAAAATCAGTGCCTCAAGCAGATCTGCTGTGGTCTGCATTACCTTTCCTGAGGGTGTCTGTGATTCCTGACAGAGTCTTGGTTAGTAAGGAAAACAGGAAACTGGAGGGCATTTATTTGAAAGAAAAAAAAAGTCTTACAGTGTTCCTCTAAGTAGAACATTATGAGAAGCTATGTCCCTATAAAGACTCAGAGTGCACAGGCTGGGTATCCCAGCTTTGAGTGGCACAGATCTTGGGGATTTTTACACTCCTTTTCTGCAGCACAGACCACAGGTCAGCAGCTGAAATAATCTTGGTTCTTCTAACTGACTGGCTACTTGCCATCGCAAAAGTATTATTAAATCTCCTGTTCTCTACATACAGCAAATGACTTCTCAGCCTCTTTGTAGCTTGAACTTCTTATGTCTTTACTGGTAAATAAAGTGAACCAGGAGATGGCCTCTGGCCATGAAGCCAGCTTGTACAACTTGCCTTGCATCCTTTGGGTGATGCTCTTCCTTTTTAAAACAAGGCTACACACACCTAGCTAAAAAACTTGTAAGAAACGTCTTTAATATTTTAATACTCTGAAAGAAAGATTGCCAGTGCTCAGATGTGTGTGTGTATTTGTGCCTAACAAGCATATGTTTATTTAACCAAAGTCTCTGGACCTTTTCTGGTGGTGTTCATTAGCCAGATAACATGCAAAATGTACCTGACAAGATCTGTTTGTCCCATATTAAGGATGTGGAGAATGCCAATCTAAACATAAGGATAAATGGGCAGATAAAAGCTGTAATAACCCACAGGTGCAATGTAGGGTGTGTATGTGGCAAGGGAATAGACCTCCTTGATATCTTACATCCTTTGACAGTATTTTGGATTGGGATTTGAATATTAGGCGCTGGGATTAGCACGGTTGATAAAATTTAAGCTGGTGGGGCAGGCAAATGTTACACGTTTCTTCTGTGAAGAAGCTTCTCTGTGAGTTATGTTACTAAAGCTCTTGTAGAATTAATCAGATTTCTATGTTTTAACTACACAAAGGTTGATATATGTATTATAAATATTTCAACATTTTTTTTCTTTTGTTCCTGCAGTGTAACATGACATTTATACTATTTATTGCCCAACTGATCTTACGCCTTGTAAAACTGTGTGATCCTCTGTAATAGAAAGTCCTTGTGGGCCTAATGTCAATGATACAGGTGAAGAAATTGTCTTTTTGCTCACAAAAGGAAGCTTCTGTGCAGTGGAAAACCACAATTGTTTTGGATTTTTCTTCTGCAGATCACATAATGTTGAATATATAACAATGAATGGATAACACAGCAAAATATTACACCCTTTTAAGATGATTAAATGAATGCCTTCTCTGACTGATGAACAGCTTAATGCTAGAAATAACTTAGGAGGCTTTTTTATGTCAGCCTGCTTGTAGAGAGAGTGTGGCAGTGTTTTAAGTAGTGCAGTATGTTCTGTGAGTTTGGTGCAGTGCAGCAAGCTTGTATAATATTAGCATCATCTTGATGTTACATTTGGATCTTAACTTAGAGGAATGGAAAGCATCCAGTGTTTTGCCTTTCTTTTCTGTTTCTCTACCCCATCTCTTCTTTTCTTAAAAATAAAATTGTAGCTTAACAAATGAATTCCGGTACAATGTTGGTACCAGCAAGCCCACCATTTGCTGGGGTTTGATTTTTGTCAAGAGGGTTAGAGAGTTTTGAGTAAACTTTGGGATATCCCTGGGAAATCATGGGTCTAAGTCCTGTTTCAGTCCCATGTAAGTAGGGAATAGACGGTGGGATGCTTCTGTGCTTTTCTCATTTTGATATTCTTAAAAAAAGTGTTTTAAGGTCAGATCCATTCATTGTCAAGAATTATCAAAATCTCCAGAGCTGGTAGTTCTTGCAGTACTAATATTGCATACTTTGCTTTCTCTAAAATGTTTGGAAACAACCATGTAACACATTTTCCTTTTGCTATCAGGTTTGATATTTTCTCACTTGCATTTGTTTAGTGTAATAGGACTCCACAACCAAATTTTTGAATTCTGAAATGTGAAACTCTTAAAAGAGAAGAAGTCTTTAGCTTCTGTCTTTGAGATTTTTTCTGCAGTAAAGATGTATTTTTCCAGGCCTTTTTCTGTAGATCTGCTTAGTCTCATAGTAATCTTTTCTGCTTACTCATAAAGGGGCAATCTAATTTAGATGGCAGCTTCTCCTGAAAGATAATTTTTTTATCTGCCAATTCTACCCTTATTTTTTTAGAATGAAGTCATCTTTTTCATAACTGAGGACTAAAAATGATGAATAATTTCATTTATAATTTATTTGTACACGCAGAATAAAGGTTTTTTTTTTTTTTTTTTTTTTTTTTTTGTATCAGGTTTATTTCAAAATTAATCCACCTAAATCATGGTCAGTGGTCACCTTTCTTATTTCCCCCAGTTCTTGCTATGATCATTAATTAAACTGCATCTTTTAAATGTAAATATACTGCAACAAAGTAAAAGTGTTTTATGACCATAAATCTCATGGGTCTTGTTGCTAGGCGGTTTATGCACACTGTGATTATTCTGCAGCTCTTAGGAGGGGTAACAGTGATGCAGTAATTTATAATCTCAAAAAATATCATTTACCAATCATAAAAAAGATTAAAATGCCTTTCAATAACAAAATCTTAGGTCTGTCAGTATTTTCTGATGTTGAATGAATGGCAGGAGAAAGAGAAATGGGTCAAGTAGGATCTTTCTGGTGTATTGAATATATCACTATATGATATTTCACATATACCGTTAGATATTTTCAATCACTTTGTTAGCCTCCTCTCTTCTTTTTTTCAATTTCCCTCTCTCTTTAAAAAAAAAAAAAAATCTATTTATTATTTCAAATCCTGATCTGCTTCTTTCAGTTTCCTAACTGCAAGAGCAGCAATTTCTGATTCAGTTCATTGTTATATAGCTTATACCAAAGGAAACTCATTCTGAAATGATTCCTGTAAATTAGTTTTCCAGCAGAAAATGAGTCTTGAAGTTGGAAGCTGCACCAAAATCTGATGATGCAAAGACATCTGGGCTAAGGCAGAAAGGAGGTTTAAAGCTGACTTTTTTCTTCTGAACTCATTCTGCTCTCCCACACACATACATGCACAATTTCTCTCCTCTGCCTCCTAGTACATTTGCCACCTCCTTTCTTTCTTATTTTTTTCCCTCCCTCAATAAATGTCTAAAAACTGGAATTAGAGACTAGTTACAGTCATGTTGCATTCATTGTAAAAAGAAGCTTTGACTGCTCTGTACAGAGAGCAAAAATCAGCATTTCTCAAAGGACATGGCATGCAGTGGTAATGAAGAAAAAAACATTGAAATTCATCTCAAACCTCTAATCTTTATTTTTGATAGTTTCTTATTCTCAAAGTTTTCATTTAAACTCTTTTTTTTTTTAATGGACATGCCTTATATTTCTAGTAATTTTAACACTGAGGGTAAAAGATAATGAATTTAAGGACAGTCGCTGCTCTGTTAGAAAATACACTTTTTTCACGACTGTAGTCGGATATGTTCACCACAGGATGAAAGCTGCATGCTTTCTTTAGCTAAGATACTGCAGAGCCCTAGTGAACATAAGGGGGTTTTATAACTCCCAGATAGAATACAGATCAAAGGATAGATTAGGTGGAGCCTGGAAGTCATAAATATTTTTAAAACTACCGGAGTCTAGTCTTCACCAGTACTTCATCTTAGAGGTGGTTACCTCAAAAATACAGATGGGTTTGTGCTGAAAAAGGCTGTGTGAAAGAAATAGAATTTGTCTGATATTCAGAAAACTTCTAAATGTTATCAGCCTTGAATGCAAAGGCTTGGGAAGAGCTGCTAACTATTGAAATGGCTCCTTGCTTGGAATGCCACCTTTGAAGGTATTATGCTTGTTTGTTCCAGATGAAGGACATATATGCAGTTATAACCCCCAAAAGTGTGGCCTAAGTGCACTTACATCACACTGCCATTCAGAAAGGGGATGCTAGATGTTTAGAGAGAAAGCTTCTCGAAGCTTCTCTAAGATCTCGTCCCAACTGCGTGCAATTTCCAAAGGCTGAATTCACATGTTTCTCAACCTCTGTATTTCTCAGTAGCAGTATTATATATTTTTGTTTCTTCTCAAGCTCTCTTAAGGAATTTTGTCATCCTCTGAAGAAATGGCAATTTGTTCTGTGTCTCTTAGAGGAATTAATTTTAGGAAGACTTTTGCATTACTAAATATCTTCTTTGTTCCCTTTGAGATTTTCAAGGTTTAAATTTTTGGCATCTGCTGGCCCTTTTTTGTGGTTATCTCTTTTTGTGGTACACAGCAAAGACAATGTTAATTAGATCATGGCAGACAGACTGATATGATGGTTAAGAAGAAAAAACCCTGTGCTATTATCTAAGACATTGAGATATGTGGTATGAAAACTAGATGACTCCTCCACTGTCTGATCTTGGCCAAACTTCCAGCAGTATTTTGGTAAGAGTAAGGCTTCAGGTCTCTGAGACAGAGTTCATCTTTGCTTTTGTTCAGTGTCAGCTAAACATGGCTAAAGATTTGGGGACTTTTGGAGAATATACCTCCAGTATTTTATGATATCAATTCTTCAATTTATTTCTGAGAGAGAAATGCTTCTCTAGTTAGAGTGGACAGAAATTTTCTTATTCATTTGTCCTATGACCATTTGGAAGGCTCAATCTGTCAAACCTTTGTAGGACAACATGAAGCAGTTCAAGCATTCAATGAATCTTCTCCTCAAGGTAAAATGCAGCCTGAGAGGAATGTTTTGGATAAAAATCAGCTACAAATTTTTAATGAAGAGAGGCTCTCCTCCCTCATTTTCCTCTGAAATGTGACAGTACTGTGAAACAAAGGGACTGAACAACTCTGTCTAGTAAAATCTGGATTTTTCTTCCTTCATTAGCACTCAAGAAATTTTCATCCAGTCTCAGCAGGCCATGTGCAGGAGTATGGGAAGATAATTTGTACTCTGGTGCTGCTTTATTCTTAGTCACTAAGAAGATGCTGGAATGAAGGTGCCAAATCAGTAAGTAAAATAGGCACCCCAACGGGTATGGGCTGAATGTCAGTTTTGTAGCAGAACTGAGGTGAAGGACTGCTACTAAACATCTCCCTCACTTCCAAAAGTGGGACTAGAATTTGGATGCTGAATGACCTAACAAAAAAGAGATAGTAAATTCTGAAGAAACCTCAGATGTTTGTGCCCCAAATTTGAATTCTGGTTTATATTTTTATTTTGGCTGGCCATTTTTTCTTTTCCCCAAAATACCCTGCTATTCAAAGTTGAGCAGTGCATATTTAATTTGAAACAAATATGGTATTGGGTATTGTATAATTAGATCTATACAGGAATTTAAAAATACCCTAAAACAGCCTAAATTTCTTCTTCAGATTTATGAGCAGATTATTTAAATATGAAAAGATTTAAAAAATTTAAACATATCCAGTATTGAAGGCAGGTAGATTACAGAGGTGAATGCAACATTTTCAGGATGCAGTATCTCAAGTCTGTTGAATGTGAGGGATGAAAGAAAGAACATCTAAAATTATTAAAGTCTACATTTTGATATTACAAAAATATTCTTAGTCAATCTGTTCATATTTATATTCAGTGCTACCATGGTGGTAACATCACACTGGTGAGTCAAAGTACAAAAAGAGAAGCTTTACTTTTTCAGAAGTGAGTAGGAGAGCAGTTTTCATGCATCTGCAGAGAGAGCAGTATGACTTGCTGGAGTTTGTGCAGAATAAATTTCTCAATCGCTTACGAATGACTGTCAGATGTAGGGCAGCATGCAAAACAAGCAGATCACAAACCCAACCCCAGCATAGCTCAAGAACAGAATTCTTGAAACTTTTGCAGTAATAACATTATAAAATAAGAAAATACAGTATGTAATAAAGAAGATTCTGGAGTAAGCATGTTGGTTTACTACATATTATGCATAATTATTCATACTGATGAACTAACTATGGTAAAAAATAAAGTACTGCTGTTTGCCACACAGCAGGACAGAAATTTTATGAATAGTCAATCATGTAACACTTCTTAAAATTAATTACTTGTTTGAAAGGATATATTTTTCTCTGTGACCACTCATGCCTCAGACCAAGGAAACACCAAAATGCTTCCAAAATATTTGTTATTTCATAATCTCAGTGAAAAGTGTCTGTTGTTTCCTTGGTTATATTTTAAAAGAATTAGGAATATCTTAAAATATAAGAATGCATACTGTATAAACTGCTTTCAGTTTTGACAGGGTATCTTCATCTGTAGCTAAGAATACTTCTATTTGTAGATACTATCTTGTCTAGAGATAACTGAAATTTAGGATGAGCATTTATTTCCATGTATTTACCAGTTTTTCTGCTGAAGCATTCAGCAAGGCCAAATATCATCAATTGAAAGCTGTGTAGTAAAAATTTTTATTTCCTTCTTGTTATCAACTCCAAAAGAGTCAGACCTGTTTATAATCAATGAAATCTCCTCTGGCCTCTGTCACACTCTTCAGCCCACAGTCAAACATATATAAAAATATTTTCCAAGTGGTTTAAGTTATTTTGTACTTTGTGTGAAGACATCAATTTTAAAGTCCTTAATGAAAGAAGAGATGAAGATATTTATTTATTTATTTATTTTTATTTAAAGTTTTTTATGAAGGCATTTCAAAGCTAGATAAAAAACCCTATTTTATACATGACTAAGTTTCTGACATAATAGAGATACCCAAAGAGTTAGTGATAGTAAGTCCTTCCTGAAGTAAAAATTCTGGTTATTATTTTTTCAGTATATACTCTTGTGAAGCAGCAAGACACAGAGACTTCAATTCTGCAGTGTATCAGCACATAAATGTCTGCCTCCAAACTGAAATTTCAGCAAGGAAATTTACCTTAACTTGATGTAGCCATTTGCTGGAATCTTGATTTTAGTCATTCTGAAATCGTGATGTTCAGTCTTGCCTCAAACACAGCAGTGGAAAGTTATCTAAAGAGATTGGGACAGATTGCACAACCTGCTGAATATTGATTCTGTTAAGCCTGAGCTCCCAATTAAAGTTCAGTTTTTCATACTGAGAGTTCTGTGAATGAAGTAAGATGTATTAAAAAATTAAAACTGATAAGTGCTATTTTAAGTGATACATTTATTTATTTTTAATTATTGAACTCTTTGCTTGGAAGGTTTAGAAGTGTACATTTTAGGAAAAGTACATGTTATATGGCATTTCTTGGAAAGATTGTGTTTTATTTCATTGTCTTTTTCTATCCAAGGAATATTTTCCCTCCACTTTGACCTTATCAAAATAAGAATTAATGGTAAATTATTATACTGGGTAAAATCCAATAATCAATAGGAAAATCTTTCTCTGGCTTGACTAGCTGCAATAAACATCTTCTGGCAATGATAGAAACTGAAATTTAAAAGCAAAATATGTTAAGGTTTTGGGTTTTTTTCTCCAGTAAAAACAAAATTAGACCATGAACTGAAGGAACTAATCAGATATACAGCATGCAAAATGTGGATATACAGCATAAAGATGGTAAAAGGAAATAAATTATTTGTTTTTAATGATAAATTCTCATTTATTTCATAGCAATTTGAAAATAAAACGTAAATGTTGGCTGTAGAAATAAAAACCTTCTTTGAAAGGGTGTATTCTTGGGATGACATCATGCTGAAATGCATCACTCCTTTGTAAGCTGATTCATTTGACTTCTATTATTTTATTAACTAATTATTTATGCCTTTATGTAATTTTCTTCTAAAGAGGTTTGGTGCTAATTTGTTTCTTGTAGCATTGCTGTTTTATTAGGCAATCAACTTTGTGTCTACCTGCTGGTGGAAAAAAAAAAAAAGAAATGACAGGCTTACACAATGTGTTAATTTAAAACTGCAAAATATCAACATGAACTAAAAACCCCAAATGGGCTTAAAATACAGTTGAGGATTGTTAATGATGAGATTTTTATGTTAGCACAGCTTCATTGCTGGGGTATAATCCATGTTTTCTTGCGTGGAATATAACAGAATTTTTTCAAATAAAGCATTATTTAACTCAGTAATCCTTCTGAGACTTGTAAAATCCCTGAAAATCTCATGTTTAAGTTTAGCCAGATTTTTCTTCCTTTACTCAAGCCAAGTAATGTCTGTTATCCTTTAAAATTCTCCCTGTAATCCCTGAGATCACTTGCAGGATAAAGTGATGCCTATTCTCCCAAGAATATGACAATTTTCAACATAATGTCCTTTGGAAGGTGCAGCACATAAAATCAGCAAATTTCTTCAAAAGAGAAGAGTTTAAACATACCAACAATTTAGGGATTTCTGGACAACATATTGAGTCAATTCCCAAGTTGTGGACTTATTTTAAAAAGAAAAAAAGTCCTGGTAACATTTCTTTTTTCTGTATTGAAAAACCTGAAAAAACATCAGCGAGAGCAATTATCTTCAAAACCTCAAAATGCAGCCCAGAGTAGCTCATTTTGGTTACACAATGGGGAAGAAAACAAGGCTACCAAACATGTCCGAGCCCTGGCTCTCAAATTATTTTATGCTTCTCTCCACCTGCAAACTAAGTGGAATCATACCTATAAAGAGTTTAAAGGCTTGAAAATTTATAAGCAATGAAAAGGCACCCAAGCCCTCTTTTATGTACTTCCTTAAAAAATATAAAATACCTCTCCAATATATGTATTATCTTGCAGTGAAAATAATTTTTTTGATAACTTCTTTTTACCCCTTTTTCCTGTGGTATTTTCAAGCTTTTCATCATGAAGACTACACATTCATTATATTTTTTTAATAAAAAGCTTTCATTGTAATGTACTATTCTAATTTCAAAATTTAAAGGAAAAAAGCTCCAAAGTACTGCAAGAATTTTTATAATGTAAGGAACAGTTGTGCTGCTTTATTACTGGTTTGCAATGGCATTTCTGGCTTCAGGAGCTGCCACTGTTTGTGGTAGTAGAGGAATAAAGAGCTTTCTCTGTTCTGGCATTTAACTTGCTTTTTCAATTAAGGATTAAAACCCAAAAATCTATTGTTTAAAAATAAATCATTGATACAATTAATCATCTGACTGAAATGGGATCTTTCATTCTTCTTTTGTGTGATACTTCAGTAATCTTTGTCTGCTTTGCAAAGCTTAAATCTTCTCACAATATGTTTCAGTTATTGGCCTAATTAACATACAGCTTTACATGATTGAGTGATCTGTGCAAATTAGATACCAACGGGGGCCATTGACCTAATGTGCAGACAATCCCCAAACTAGATCCTCAACATTTTTAATGACTTCAGAGTGTGGAGTTAGCACCATATAGCACTGTGTGGCTGAGCCCTGGGGTTAAAAATAGTTCTCCTGCAGTTAAGAACAGTAGAGAGGACTTGAGTGTGCCCAGAACACTTCTCGGTGTCTCACTCCTATCAATGAATGGATCAGCAGAAGGAAGATGAAAAGTGACCTCAGTCATTATTGTTACACCATTGCAAAATTTAAAATGACATTTTTAAGTGAACCGTCCCTTTCTCTGGGAAAGCTCAGCCTCTTTATGATACTCATTTTACTGGAAAGGGGAGAGGGGACCTAACATTAAATTTACATATTTGGAACAAATATAAACACAAAAGTGTTTATACTTCTGATGGAAAAAAATCTCTGAGCATCTGTAATTATTTGGTAGACTATTACCTTAAAACTGGTCACAGGTGTTGATTACTAGTATTCATCAGGGGGCAGAGCCCAGGTATTTGCAAAGCTAAAGCCAAGTGGATCTCTTGGCTCTGCTTAACTCTTTTCTAGGATGTATTTTGGGAAATACAAGGCCTGATAACATTGGATTAAGGTCAGAAGCATTTCTTTTGCTAAAATTTGGGGAGGAGAGATAGGCAAACACTTTTTAAAATGCATGCAAGAATGCCAGTTTGTTTTTTGTCTGTGACATCTGCCTGTGCTGGTCTATTTTAAGAATAGCTAGGCTGTGTGCTATGTAAAATTGTGGTTTGCCTTGTTAGAAACTTTACATTTTAAGCAGTTGTTTGAGCTGCTTACTTTACAGCCTTGCAATAGTTGTGCAGAACCTTCTTCCCTGACTTCCCAGTTGACTCCATGATAAGCTAGACCTGTCACCCACAGGTGTCAAGTGGCACAGCCCACCAAGCCCACCCTTACCCAGGAAATACCTGGACCACCAAGTCCTGGTGGATTTTTTGCTGGTGCCTGAAAGCATGAACGACATCAGGGTTGTTTTGTTCCCTGATGTCAGCTGACAGATTGAATCAAGTCCCATTTGTTAAAAGGATTTTTTAGCATCTGAAGCCAAAATATTCTTTGTAACACTTCACAGTGAATAAGTGTGCACTTCAAAACAGAGACGTAGGGTTGTCTTTCATTTTTTGCCCCTGTGTACAGCTTCACAAAGTGAAACAAAGAGAGATTTATTGGAAGAAGCTTCTCATGATTTCCATTTATTTATTAATTTGTTCATCTATTCATTCACATATTTTGAAAAGACTCCATTCATTTCATTTGTGCATAGCAGATAAAATTAATTACTGCACTGCAGATAATAGCACATAAAGGTAATCCTCAGAATTGTGTTTCACTTTGGTGTCTTTATCATGCTTTGAAGATAATGGTTTGATGTTGTTTGTACACTGTGGAGTGCACTTCTATCCCTTGGGAAGCATACTGAGAAAACAAATAATAGTAACAGAAAGGTACAGCACCGCTGTTCTGCGGTGTTTGTCCCTGCTTTAAAAGTCTCAGCTGCTTAAAGCAGTGCCTGATGACAGTGCAGAGCTCCTCAGTCCGTAAACATGAAGGTATCGAGCTGAAGACACTGAAATGGATGTATGTGAGAAAAGGGATGTGGTATTCTGGCAGCTATTAAATTATTCACAAGTATTTGGTGCTGTGGTGCATTTCTGCAATATTCTTCCTGTGCATCCTCTTCTCACCCAGTGCTGGATTAGTCAGTTTTCAACGGGTCTAGGATCATAGAAGGGTGTTTTGTTTATCAAATGTTTTTCCCCATACACAGTGCAGTAGTATAAATGAGGTTTCTTGGGAGAAAAGTGTTAGATTTCATGCATATTCCCACAGAAGTTTTTCCTGTGGATGACTGCTATGGGTTTACTAATGGTCACAGAGCATATGGTTCAGCTTCCCCACATTGAACTGGGTGACAGATGAGGCACATTGTCAATGAAGATGCAGACAGCAAGCAGCATGTGTTCAGGACCTGCTTTGGGAGAGATTTAATTTTATCTTTTCATATCTGTGAACAGGGCCAACTTTAACTGTGACATGATGGAGTTAGCTGGGTCTCATCAAGACTTTCGGTCTGACATGGTTCCTGGGCCAGAGCAGGTGTGTAGATGTGCCCATGCACATGTAATCCCAACCCTGGCTGTGGAGTGGCTCTGCTGCTTCTCCCTGTGGGCTGCAAAGCAGCTGGGAAGGGCTGAGTTGCCAGGACTGTGGCAGGGAAGGGAGATGATGAGGAACAAGGAGTGATATGAGGAACTCGGGGGTTGGAGCTTGATAAGAGCTTAAATTCCTTTTCTTCTTTTTTTTTTTGAAAACTAGCCCCTGATGTTTCTTAGAGGTATGTTGCTGCTAAGACATGGTTGGCTTAGAAAAGCATTTCTTGGATGCATGTAAAGAAGATGAGAGAGACAGGAAAGTGGCCCCATTTAAGCTTATCGTCTCACAAGCAGTCTGTAGAGTTCAAGTAATTTCTGACCTGTGAAATAGCAACAAATCTTAAAGATGCTCTTTTTCAAATAAAATTAAGAGTATACATTTAAAGTCATCTGGGAGGCTTGGTAGTTTGTTAGGAATAGTAATAATGTTTGAAAACTTCTCCTTGTACATGCTGCCCAATTCAGGACATTTACTGCTGTCCAAAAATCTAAGTAATTTATCCAATATCTTATTGAAACAGTGTTGATTTGCATGCAGCTTTCACTAGAAAGATGCCTACTTACTTTTTCATTAATTAACAATTAATGTTCAAAGTATTGTTTAGAGAAAGAACTGGAGTCCTAACAGTAGTCATGACTACAACATGTTGGTGAACTACTGCAAAAGGCATCTGTTTATGGCTGTGCAGCTGTGGGGAATATGAAAATCTTTTTCTCAAGGTCACAGTCGTTCCTCAGAGAAACTGAGATAACTCAGTACATCAGCCCAGTATTCAAATAATGTGGCTTGCAAAGAAACTCCCTGTATAGAATTTTAATGAGAAGAAAACACCATCTAGTGCTTAACTTCAGCTGCTGTGGGTGATGGGATAGGTTCTTTCTAGGAATATATAAGCTATTAGTCTGGTTTAAACCCAGCTGGCAACTAAGCACCATCAGCCACTCACTCAACATCCCTCTCTCTACTCCTTGCCCTGATGGACAGGGGAGGATAATCAGAGGTAAAACTTGAGGATTTAGGTAAGAATAGTTGAATGATTGAAAGCAAAGTAAAATAAAATAATAATAGTAAATAATTTTAATAAAGGTAATAAAAAGGGAAAAGGAAAAATCCAAATGCATGATGCACAGTACAATTGCTCATGAACTGCTGGCTGATGCAGGCCCTGTTTCTGAACCCAGATTGGCCCCCCTTCCATGTACCTCTGCCAGTTTATATACTGGGCATGGTGCTCCATGGTGTGGAATATCCCTTTGGCCAGCTCAGGTCACCTGTCCTAGCTATGCTCCCTCTTATTGAGTTTTTGGTTTTTTTTTTTCTGTGGACCTCCTCAGTGCCAGAGCGGGAGGGCCAAAAAAAAGTCCTTGGTTTGCAATGAACTTGACTTATAAAAACCGAAGACATCAGAGTGTTATCAATGCCATTCTCATTCTGTATCCAAAATACAGCACTGAGAAGAAATTAACTCTATCCCAGCTGAAACCAGGGCAGCCATAAAAAAGGTATCCCACTTTGCATTATAAGCAAGTGTTGTATAGGTCAGAGGTGTTAAATTTGAAGCATTTAGGGCACATCTAGGTCATCTGCAACCAGGAAAGGATGCAGTATATCCAAAGTACTTGTAATAGGCTACAAAATAGTTTGAACTACCTCTGATGCCTTTGATAATTACAATGTGATCCTTGGCTATTGATAGAAGTATTTCAAAGGAGACATAGCACTGAGTCTCGAGGACGTTGTTAGTGCTGATGAGATTGCTCATAATCAGTAAGTGGCTCATCATGCTCTTAAAAGCCAGTTGGGAAAGCCAGTAATACAGAAAAAAGCCTCAAAGGAATGGTGTCACTGTGTGTCACATTACTCATAAAATGGATTCTCATAATAGCTTTTTGTCTGGAAATAAGTCTTCATGACAAGCAATATTTGTGTCATTAAATATTTGTGCCATGAAATGGGACCCGGACCTGAAGAGTGTAAGAGTAAAATTGGTGAGGTATTTTGAAGCTCAGATTCATGTGCCAACTTTTTTCAGTTTAAGGACCATAAGATAAACATGCAATTAGAAAAAAATGAGAAAAAAACTTCCATGAGTAAATTATTTTTTCCCTCATCCTTAATTTCCTACATTTATTTAGAACAGGCTCAGTGTGTTTTGACAGTGGTTGCCCTGCCAGTAGATTACTGCTGTCCAAAAAGGAAAAGCGTTTCTGCTGTAAGTGCCCCTTCAATTTTGGGAAGTAGCTCTTAACACACTGGTTACTAAACCTAAAGGTAATAAAAGCCACTGTAATTCTGACATCCTTTCAAAGATTTTTAAGAGGTTCAACTATTCTGAATCAGTGAAACTTAGCTGTTCAGGTTGTTATATTCAAGTTTATTCAGGTTATTAGGTTTTTTTCCTGTAAATAATTGTACAGAGTGGTTCTTCCAGGGCTTGTTTATGCTCAGTAGCTACTCAGTGACTGGAGAATTTGTAGGGTGCTTTCTTTTTCACCAAAGGAAATTTCATAAAAGGAAACTGTCAAATCAAAAGCAGTGCAAAAAAGAAATTATTTTAAAATTCAGAATAACTAAATAAACAATCAGTGATCAGCTGGTTGTTCTATTTGTTGCTGAGTCACAGGCTGCCCCCCAAAAAGGCTGTTTGTGAGTGAAGGCCCAGCATTGGCTTAAATGAAAGCTGGGCACTCAGCTATCTGTGGTCTGAGCCTTGTTGTGGAGGGGGAAAAAGGATAAATCCCTTAAAAGTGGTGTCTTTCAGATGCTGTGCATCTCTTGAAGATGTGCCAAAGACTGTTAAGTCATTTAGCGAGATTATTTGATCTGTTTTCTTTTCTTATGACAATAAATAAAGGTGCACCTCCTCCTGCAAATCTGCACAGCAGAGTTCATTTGGGCAAAATTTCATTGTTCCATACCCAATAATTCTCAAGTCTAAAGAGAGACAATAGGAACACAGTAGGTTCAGACCTATTCAACAATGCAGGAAGCTGAACTGCTTCCAGAGAGCCTGCTTTGTCTCCTGGCAGACTCCCCGAGACAGGATATTATGGGAAGACACCTCTGTCCCTCCTCCACCGCCCATCTCCAGCCCTTTATGTAAGAGCTGCTGCACTCTTTTGTTTTTCCAGCAGAGGTGGCTCCGTGGAGCCCCTGGGTGGTGGGGCCCACATTCACAGCGTTGTTCCCCAGCAGGGTGTGCAGGAGGTGTGAGTATTAAACATAAGGTGACTCACACAGCTGCCCCAAAGCAAGGCGCCTGGGACTTTCATGGATGGCCTGTGGCTCTTCATCTGTCCGAGAACAAAGCTGCCCTGCAAAACAACGCCACACAGGTGGTCCCATGAGGGGCAGTGGGCAGCACATGCTCATCCCTCCAACCCTTGCAGGGGACTAGAATTAGGTCCCAAACCCCAGAGGAAATCCTGGGCTGTGCTTTCTCCAGGGCAAGCACAGGCACCATAAGCTTTTGATGTGCTTCCTGCTGAACCTGGCAGTAGGCCTGCTCATCACCTTGTTCGATCCACTCATTGCAGAAGAAGACTAAGGGTAACCAGCTGGGTCAAGGCTGGGAGGATTTTATTTGCATCAGCACAAGATAGACAGCTGTGGTAGTAAGAGAAATAGTGTGAAGCATGCCTAATCTCTCCTAGTCACATGTATCTGCTGATGCCTTAGAAAGTCATCTGGCTTTTAGATACCAAATCACATTATCCACCATCCTGGGCAGTATATCTCATACTGTTCTGAGCTCTGCTCTGCTACCAGAGTGCAAGAAATGCTGAAATCCAGGTGCTGAAGCAGTCAGCCCGTTCTTGAGGTGATCACAAATAGAAACAAGCGTCTTTATGTTATTTCCAGCCACCCATAATTGGACTCAGAACTCTTTTTAGTCTGACCTGAAATAGCGGTATCACTTTGTATCTTTGTACTATCTTTTCCTTGTTTCTGAATGTGACAGTTGTTACCACTCATGTGGAGGAAAGGAGTACATCTGCACCCCAACGTGCCATAGTAAGAGCAGAGGACTCATAAATTCCTAATTCCTATAGGGTTCATAAGGCTGACGATAAGCCTTTCTCCAAACCCATGAGACAATATCACCTAATCTAGCACAACAGCTTTTGTCACTGCCATGGCATCAACTAACTCCAGGCTTCATCTTCAGTTTTAACCTTGAAAGATTTACATCTCAGTGAAGTCTTGGATGTGCCAGTTTTCTTCCTAAAAGCTTCTGTCTCCACTAGATGAGGCAATGCTGAATATTTTAGACCCTGTGAGCCTTTGGTGGCTTTGCAGCTAGATTGGTCCAAAAAAAACTGATGAATTTGTGCTGATAGTTCAGTTTAAGAATTTATTCTGCTTATTCTGGTGAAATCATTATAGCTGTGCTACCACAGATCAGTTGTTATGAGTGAGGCCTTGCCTACAAGAATGGTCTAAAATGGCTACTATTTCTGTACCAGAAAGATTTCGTAGTTAGATTTGGACCACTTCTGATAGTTGGGATCTGCAGACAACTGCTCTCTTTTGGAGCAGAGCTCAGTGCTCAACCTCAAGAGGCATGTTTGGATTACCGCCCAGATTTGGTCAGTTAGAAGGTCAGTTAGGAATCTCTTTTTATCAAAACTTTGGAGGTATGGGAAGTTCTTTGGTAAGCACCCTGGCATATTGAAGAAAAAAATGAGAGTTTCTTAAGAGTACCTGGAATTTGATAGGAAACACCCTCCCTTCATTGCTACCTGTATTCCTGTTTTCTTGCTAAAGTCTTCTGTCGTCGCAAATAGCAAGGCTATAAAAAAATTGATATTACTTCTTTGCTAACATGGATTTTTAGACCCATGACTGAATAGATATTACAGTGAGTTTTTAGATGTTTCCATTAGCACAACTCTTCTGTTATACTGCAGGTGTTTACCCAGAAGGGATGCCAGTTGCCCTTCTGTTTGATGCTGCAATCTGCAATTGCAGTGAGTTGCTGGATGCCTGGCAATGCCACACAGCAGTTTCTGCCTTTTTACACCATGGAACAGATAATCACCACATTTCCTCCCAAATACTGTCATGCTCAAACCCTCTCTAACCTTGAAAAGTCAGGATCACACAGACTAGTAGATTCTACTGGATAACTCATAAAGAAATCTAAGAAATGTATTAGCATTTTCTTCACTTTCTTTCACTGGAGTACTTCACAAGAAAACTTTGCTTATAAACCTTCTAATGAGCTTGGTGGCAAAGTAATATCAAACTGGACATATAGTTGAGACCCCTTTGAAGGGAACTCTATTTAAATTTCGTGATGGAAGGTTTCTAAACTTAATAAGCAGCTGTAACGGACTTTACATTTTGTGCAATTGGAGTGCTTAGTGATTATTAGATAGCTGTTAGGCAGAGAATTAAGGCTTAATGTAGATTTCAATGTGTTTGATTTGACAGAGGCCGTGCAATTTTTGTGCAACACAGTAACATTTATAAACTGATTCAAGCACTTCATGCAGGCGTGCTGTCCAAGTTTTCTTATTACAATTATGCATAATAACAATACAGTTATATGAAAATGATAGTGCTTGGGTAATCACAATACTGGGACCATTTGCCCTTTATTCTGAAGAGCAGAGAAGTGGAAAAGTGCCGGATGTGGGGAAAGGAAATTAATGTTTGCCCTTGCAGAACACTCTTCTTCCACTGGGTTTGCATATGACTCGTCATACCTTTTCTGCATCTCGGTTTTGCTTCTGTCCAGTTCAGCAGGAGAACTGTTTCTGTTTGATGTTGGGGAACAGGTCTGAACTTTAAAAAATTAGTTTTGGTTATTCTTGTGGGAGGGTGTACATAAGCATGCAATGGTTTTCTCTGATTGCCCCGCTCTCTTCATATTCAAGTAGTGCTCAGCAATGGTCTGACCAGTAGGAAGATCCACAGGGTACAGGGGGACAAAAGGGCTGGCTGTCAACATGCTTCTTTTCAGATAAGCAGTATTGTCTGTAGTGGTTTTATTCTCATGCTGAAGGCCTCATCTGTGGCCCTGGCATTAGGAAGTTTGCCTGTGCCACAGCTCCTTCTAGGCCTCTGTAAAAGATCCTGAGCAAAGTTGCCCATGGAGTACATGGTTGCTCAGCACCATAAAGCACACAGGGCAACAAAAATGCTCACTTAAGTTTCAAGACTGAATTTTAACCTATGTGACTTGGACAGGCTCCTCTTCTAACCTTTTACCCTGCCCAAGTATGCTCTAGATGCTGAGTAAAGGGGCCTTATTGGTGATCAAAAATTTTGCCCACCCATTCCAGTTCTTTCTGCAAAGACTGGTGAAATCCAAAGCATGAGTTGTTGACTCCTCATGTGTAGTTTCATCTTATCTGGACTTCCTTTTCTTCCTTTTAGTGAAGTCCTCCTTTAGTGAAATTGTACTAAAAATAGATGTTAGCTTATGCTCCAGCACCTCTTTGTGTTAACTGCCGAGTGCTGGGTACTGAAGCAAGGATGTCTGAACTTCTCCTCCCAAAGAAGCTGCTTAGACCTCCAAAAATAGTATTTAAATAATACTGAACATATAAACCCATGTCATTTTTCACCTGGTTTAATACTAACCTCATATACTTGCCTGTTACTGCATATTACAAAAATACAACACAATTCTGAATTTTATGTATCATGATTAATTTTTGGCTACCTTATACTGTATTTTTGAGACTTTATGTACCTTAGCAGATGGTGTTAAAGTTTCTGTGAATAGTTTAATTTTATTTCTTCCCACCTTCTTAGCATTACCCTTTGCTTTTAATTATTTGCTTGCAAACTAGCTGACACAAATTAGTTGAACACACTGATGACAATGGATTGTAGTAAAAATATAAATTTTAAGATGTCAAGATTTAAGCATTTGACTGTTTTTAAGGAAAAACTTTTCAAGAATATGTCAACTTCTTTATCACAGGTTATTATAAAAATAATAATAATTTAAAAATCCATTATAGTATTATATGATAGATAGTCTTAAAATGTGGCTACATATTACCTTGGACACACTCACACTGAAAGGGAGAAACGGAAAGATAAACTTTATCATATTCTAGTTCTGCAAAAGCATCTTTTTGTGTGGGATCCAGAGAGTTGGGGCCTTTGTCAACAAAAATGCTGGGAACAGATTTTTACTCAGTTATGTCATAATCTCATTTTCAGACATCTATATATATATATATATAGCATTTTCCAAGGTATGCAGTAAGTGCTATTAATACGGTTCAGAAATATCTGTAGGCATTTAATGCTGAAAGTTAATTATTTCAGGCAGGTACAATATAGGTATGAAGTGCCATTACATGTACTGCTGGCTAATATAAAGGAAGGCTTTTAGGAGACTCTCTGGAGTGCTGGTTAAAGTTAGACAGGACACTTCATGGTACTCAGAGTTGTGCTCTGTGTCTCAGACAGTGAATCCAGAATCTGACACAGTGGGAGCTTCTAAAGATTGACCACTTTTGAAGTCATGTACGTATCAAAGAATATACATTGCATCCAACCATATAAATTTGATTTTAGACAGTAAAAAAAAAAAATTTTCTACATACTAAAGTACTGGCAAAAACAAATAAACCAAAATATTAAAAATTGTCAATACTAAAAATAGTATTCTTGCTGCCCTGTTATTAATGGCAATCTGCACACCTTACAATCTTGTATTTCCTGCATCAGTTGCTGCAGTACAGAATGTCATGCTTTTAACAAACTGCATCTGTCGATGTATGGAATAGTTTTACAAGGTCTTGTTGACAACAGTGGTGTGTGAGTTAAAAAAAATAGCTTAAGAACCTGATGTTTCAGTTGATTTTTTTTGTTAACTTACCTGGAGGCCAAACCTGAATCCAATTGAATTTTAATAAAGTAAATAAATAAAAAGAAATTAATGCATTCCAACTGATTACAAAAACTCATTCTTTCTCTCATGATTGTAAAATATCCTCATTTTTTCTCTTTTTAGAACTTTCTGTGCCTTCAGCAGCTAGCTTTTACACTCTTGCAACGTACAACTTTTCAATCTGCTTTTCTACAACCATTACACTGCTCTACTCCTTCTCAGCTCCATTAAAAAAACATCTTAGTTCAGCAGTGAAGCATTAACTTCTTTTACCTGGCACCAGCATCATTTGCCATCAAATAAAAAAATCGGTCCAACTACTTTGATAGTGTTGCACAGGTTTCTGGTTTTATAATAAAGGAAAAGCTATATTTAGCTAGAGTTACATTTACTGAACTGCAGCCTGAAGCTGAAACCAGTTTTCATTTTGAAGTTCTTTTCTTCCCCAGCTATAGTACTGGCTTGCAATACGGGCTCGACATAAAAAAGACCAAATTCATGCTGGAAGCAGACGTTAGTGTCTTCTGAAAATTTCAAAATGAAAAGAAACTCATCTTTGCATCATCCTTCTCTAAAGTTCATACTTTAATCTGTCCATCTCCACTGCTCAAAATAGCCCCTTATTGATATGCCAGCATAAGTCTCCTTGCACACCTCTATGGTAATTACACTATAGGAACATCAGTTGTATCACAGCAAGGCTCTAAGTGGTTCTGCAGCCTCCAGTGTGTGGTTCAGTTCTTATCTCACCAGTGGGAGTTTTTCCCCCTGCTGCAGAGCACGAGAACATTTTTCTAAGTGTGCCCATGGAAATATACAGGGAAAGCTATAAATATGAACATATTAATTAAATGCTTATATGCTTTGACATTTAAAGACGCTCAGTAGTAGTCAAAGCTTATATGGCTGTGAACAACAAGGTCTATTGTAAGTTTTTCCTTTTATTTACAAGGAATGTTGCCCATCTCTTCTGAGCATTTATTTTTCTTTACAGTTGCTATCAAAGGTAATTCAAAAACATTTTTGGCTCCTTTCTGTATGAATTTATAGAGATAAGGTGGGATTTGTGTTGGTATTTTGACTTGCCCATGGTGTTTTTTTTTTTAAATTTTGCCTGGAGAAGAAATAGGGCCTTGTCTTAAGTTATTGCAAACATATAGTTTTAGTAAAGTTTTCTCATTTAAAGAGCTACAGATATCTTTTTCATGAACAGTGTGTAGGAAAAAAAAAATCACAATTTATCTAAGTAGAAAAAAAACAACCCTAAACAAACCAAATAAAGAAAAAATAAGAAAGCTCAAATACATAATAAAATCCTTTGTATTACCTAGGAAATACATGTAGTGGAAGCATTGAGTTGCAAAATCTCTTGTGCTTTAGCATTTTTAAAATGTTAATAAAATGTTATTGGGACATTACTAGTATATTTATACCCACATGTACCTTTTCCTGGTACTGCTGTACCTGTTTTGCCCTTCGTACTTGTCTAATAAAAGACCATGAGTAGTTATAATGAATAATGCATTTGAAAAATGTTGTCCTTCTTTTCCCTGTCTAAGCCAGTTGCATGTTCATACAGTTTTCCAGCACTTCCTTGCCTGTTGTTTTCCAAGACAGCTGCACAGTATGACGGTCTTCATCCAAAGTAGCGTTCCTTCTTTGGTCTCTATCTTCTCAATAGTTTTTATTACAGTGTTGTCACTGCTTTCTATTTATTCAGACAGTTTTTCTTTATATTCCTAAAGGTGCATTTGGAAAGGGATCTCAGAATCACAATTGTTATTGAAATCATTAATTTAATCTCTCTTTTAATTTACTAACATCTTAATTTTTTTGTAGTTCTTCAGTTTAACATTTACAAAAGCTCCTGTTCCTCTTAACCTCTGTGGAATGAGAAAAGAATACCATAAAAACATACACTATAACTCATGTATTTTTTCTTGTCTTTCTCTTTTCTTCTGCTGATTTTCACTCAGGTTTACTCGTCCGTTAGTGCAAGACTCTCATCACCAGGTTTCTCATGAATACCAGAATACCTCTGTCTAAATTTTCTGCTCAACTGTGCATCCATAACTGAATGCATTAACATCACAGAACTCAATAAATATTTAATTAATAGCAGTATATGAGATTGAGGGGTCAGAATTTGTTGCAAGTAGGTGTTGTCATCAAACAGAGCTTAATAGGGAGAACTTTTACCTAACATGTGCTTCAATTTTAGGCTACTGATTCTCTTAATTAAATCTGCTAAACTATTTTCATAGAAATACGAGTGGAAAGAGTTGGATACCTCAGAAGTATACAACGGCAGAGCCATTTTGCTGTAATCTGTGTGTTTTTGTTAGATGGATGTGTTATTCTTCTGCAGGCATTTCCTGTTCTCCATTTGCAATATGAGGAACTTTATTAGATCCTTAGATAATGGCTTCACCACCTAAAGTTTGAGTGTAAATTATCTGCTGGAGTCTGGCAGATTGTGCCAACAAAGCTCAAGACAGGCGCAAAATCTTGCTTAAGAGCAGCGTCATTTTCTTTGCAAAATGGATGTGAAGTTGTTCTGTACGTTGCCCAAGATTTGTACTCAGCTCTAGCTCAGCTTACCCTGTCTCTTATATGGTTTAAGAATTGTATGTGGTCCAAGCACCTGTGCTAAGAAAGCAGAGCAGACTGCCCTATGAAGTCAGTGGGTGAGGAATTAAATTTCCTTGTCAGAGAGCAACTGGGATTTTCTTTGTTTTCACTTGAATTTCAGAGCCCCTTATTTTTATTTTTTTTAACAGCTTGGCTAAGCTAAATGCATATTTAAAGAATGGTACAAGAGATAATATTTAAGTGTGGAAAACTGTGAAAACAATTTAAACAAGTCTTTCAGTTAAGCTTGCAAATTGCTTTCTGGCATGTGTTCAAACAAGAACAGCCTGCCATTTTATCTCCAGTCCATTATTTTTGGAATAACAGCTGAAAGAATAAAACTCTAACTGGAGATGCATGCACATGTTCTTTCACATGTGTTCACAGTAGCAGGTACAATCTTTTACCCCTCTGCAACTGTTTATCTCCAGTGTTTGTCAATTGTGTATTGACACGTTGGTCAGAAGAACTTTTGCTTAAATGAGAAATGTCAATTATTGTTGCAAGAAGTTACCACCAGAAAATAACACTCTTGATTCTGAGCTGCTGTTTCATGATCAACAAATATTTGCTCTGTAGAGATTAATTTCAATGCAAATTAAGCTTAATGCATTTTTTGTTTAATTATCTGGTTTTGTAAATGGCAGGTAAAAAGCCTCTTGGGTTATGGTACACAGCAAAAGAACTTCTCTAGATAGACTTAAAAGGACTATGTTGCTCACAGGCATTGAATCTAGCATTGATTATGAAATTTTCTTAAGGTTCTAGTTCATAATGCAATGTAAAATCAGAAATTCACCTAAAGTATTTAATATATTCTTAGCTCTAGGGCCTGCAAGAGAAAAGTAAGGAAATTATTCAGAAGTGCTCTTTAAATGTTCAAAAAATAGAAAGAACCCAAATTCTCCCACCTAAACTCTTCCTAAAAGTTTGAGGGCACCTGGTTCAAGAATTATGGAAGCAGTAATAATGTGAAGGGTGTGGGAGATGCTTGGGCTTTCACACGCATGCTTACACCCTCAATGTATTGATGAATTTCCTCTTCAGAAATAAAGAAAACTGCACCACAGGAGTGGGGGAGCTGCTGATACTGGGTAGGTAACTGAGACTGTAATGCTATAGAAAGAATGCAAAAGCTATACTGCTTGTTCAATGGGATAAATTAAAAGGAGAAACAGAAATAATAATAGTACTGAAGGAAATATCACTGGTCCTAGGGCTTTCTGCATAGTGGTGTCATAGTGATATTGGAGAGAAATGCATTGGCTAGAAATCTTGAATACCTGCCCCAATTCCCAAAGCCATTCATAATCAATAGGCAAAATTAAAAAAAAATTTTAATTGTTGAATTTTTTTTTACTCTGCTCTTGCTGGTTGAGATTGACTGGAGTTTTCATAGCCTTAGTATAGCTTCAGAAAGGGGAGATGAACACAGAAATTTTAGTTATATGTTTAATAAATATTTATATATTAATATATAAATATTTAAGTTATTTGATTGTGTTGATTCTTGCACATGTGGACAAATAGACTTGAGGAACTCATAGAGAAATCTGAGAGAGATGATCATTCACAGTGATATGTATAATAACTAACGTGCATTTTTATTCCTGACACTTAAGAACAAAGCATATTAACCAAAAGTACTGGCTAAAAAGGCTGAAGGAAGATAATTTGATTTCTTTGACAAGGTGCTGGTAATACCAAGGTAGTACTTGAGAAGACAATCAAAACAGACTGGAAAATCATTGCTGTTATTCCTTCTGGGCAAATTTTGTGCAACTAAACCCCACAAAGCCACTCATTGACTGTCCCTGCATCAGGATGTGGGAGAGAATTGGAAGAGTAAAAGTGAGAAAACTCAGAGGGCAAGATAAAGGCAGTTCAGTAGGGAAAACAAAATGCATGCACACAATCAAAGCAAAGAATTCATTTACTGCTTCCCATGGCTAGGCAAGTGTTTCCATTTCCAGGAAATCTGGGTTCCATCATGCCTAATGGTTTCTTAGGAAGACAAACACCATTATTTCAAACTTACCCCTCTTCTTCCTTATTTCCCCAGCTTTATATGCTGACCATGACACCATAGGGTTTGGGACATCCCTCTGGTCAGTTGGGATCAACTGTCCTGGCTGAGTCCCCTCCCAGCTCCTTGTGCATCTGCTTGCTGGTGGGATGAGAGGCAAAAAAACTCTGCAAGCACTGCTCAGCAACAGCTGAAACATCCTTGATTTATCAACACTGTTTGCAGAACAAATCCAAAACACAGCCCCACTCCAGCTCCTTTGAAGAAAATGAACTCTCCCACAGTCAGAACCAGCACAGCAGATAACTTTAGCAGATAGCTGGAGACAGGATACTTAGGGACAGGATAACAGCACTGGCACCTGGCCATTGGAGGGCACTTAACAGCATCAGTTTGCTCCAAGTCCTGTTGGTTGTATGCTGATACAAAGATGCCATTTTTTTTATTTCCCAACGATGCATTTGGCCAACTTAAACCAGCTGCAATCTCATCTTTTTTTTTTTTTTTTCTGTTGGCTGCATGAACCATAAATAAATGTTATTGTTTTAAATGTCAATCTCCTCAACAAATCTCATCTAAGCAATCTCTTGCAAAATAATATCCTTCCAGTTCATTCTTTATTCAATTTCCCACTTAACAAAACATGAGGCTGTCCTGGAAACTCAAAAATCTAGTAGAAATTAATAATCTCTTCAGAAATTTTAGGCAGTTTAAAACATTTTTTTCTTCATGGCTTATTGAACTGATCTACAGACCAGTCCTATTTCACCAGATTGTAAAAGAAGATGCTGACTGTGACACAGAGTTATCGTATTTTAGCATGAGCGATAGTAGGTACTTCTCCTGATGGATAAATTTGATTTATGTAAGATGTCTGTTCAAAGTCCTTTTAGTTTTTGTTTTTCAGTGAGAGACCCTGAGTTACACCAGCTTAAAAATGTCTTAACAGTCAGGTTTTGAGAAGTGGTGTGAAGCTGAGTTTCAATTTATTTTTTTCTAGAGGCAGCCGCTCTATGAAAGGTAAAAACAGTACCTAGTACCTATCCTTTAAGTGCAGGAAGTCAAATGTCTTTCTCTCTGGTTTTCTTACCTAAACAAAGGGCAGAGGTTTGAAGCAGCCCCAGTATACCAATTACAGGCATTTAATGAAGTCTTTTAATGTTTGTTTTGGACACATTTCTTTTTATTGATCATTCAAATGACTGGCAGCACTCATGTTCCTTAGTGCAGAATAATAAAAATATACAGAGACTGTTAAGTTAAAAAAAATGTTTCGCCATGGAGCCACACTGAAGCATTCTTAATCTATTGAAATTATTGTTCCATTCATGTGTCTGACACTTTCTTCTCCTTCATCAAGAGGAAAAAAGAATATTAAACCAAATGATAATAATTTTTGCTGCCTTATATTCATACTTTTATATCTCCTTTGAACCACACAAAAAAGATAAAATGATAGGAAAATTCATTGGAGTTGTAGGTTTTGAAATATACTTAGCCATGAAATAGGCTGTAATCCTGCAAACATGCATGTAACTGAATGTAAATGAATAGTTCAATTTAATTCAGTAATACTTTTCATATACATAAAAGTAAAAAACCTCTTTTTTCATAGATGTACAAACACAGAATGGTTTGGGATGGAAGGGACCTTAAAGTTCACCTAGTTCCAGCCCCTTTGCCATAGGCAGAGACCCTTCCACAAGAGCAGGTTGTTCAGAGCCCCATTGAGGTCATTGAACTCTTCCAGGGGGTTTCTATTTCGTACAGTTAAAATCGAGGACTGCTATATGCTTCTGTTTTTCCTCAGGCCTGGATGAGTTAATGACTTGGGATTGGAAAAATAAGGCTTAAAAATGGGAAAAACAATCATATATTATAGAGACAAAAGTTATTCTGTTTATTGTATACTTTTCACTTTTTTTTATGATAGCTACTGTTTAGACACTATGGCAAACTTCACAGAGATTAGGATTTCATACAGCATTTTTAATATTTGTACTTTTATTTTTACCTTCATTTCTTATTCTTTCAGCCACACATAGTGAGAATTAAAATATGTATTTTCAGATCAAAGGTAAAGTGATTAGATACTCTTCCTTTCCCCACATTTCATTGTTCTTCAGAACAGATTTAATCCTTTACAGATGGTAGGAGTGTGTTCATTCCTTAATGAATTAAGAATTCATGAAACACTGTCTTTGTCTCTCTTTTTTTTTATTTTTTTGTTGTGTTGTCTGCTGCTGCTGCTGTTTTGTATTGGTGCATGGTACTGTAACCTCTAACTTGTGTGAAACACTATTGACATTTTTTTTTTGCCTGAAGTGTATAGACTGCGATTGCCCTTGGAAGGAAAAAAGATGCAGTTTCTTCATTCATGCAACTTCCTTCTGTAAACTTGCATGCTTCATTTTAATCATGGCTGAATTATAGAATCATCATTACTATGCTGCTGTAATATTTTCAGTATTACAGCAGGGTTCTAGAAGACTAGAATATTTTTTGAGGGGAAAAAACCCCATAAATTTGTTCTTATTTCGAAAGTAGCCAGAAGCATTAAATCTTTATGTTACATTTTGTCACTTCTCCAGATCATTTCCTCGAAGTGCAACAAGCTAACATGCTTTTCAGTGTGCACAGCACAGATAAATGCTAATGAAATATAGGAAGTCGTGGTGTGGGTTAGGATTTACAAGCTCTTTCAAGCAGAGAAATGGTTAACATAGGCACTGGCAAGACAGCAGATGGGATGATGAAATGCAGCTGCAAGGGATAAATGCACTCAGGAGAAGGCTGCAGAGGAGGGGAAGTGCCTAAGGAAGTAGGGAGAGCACTTAGAGGAGTGCTGGTAGAAGGGCATGCTGTGAGGCTCAAGGTGACACGAGCCTCTGAAATTGGGGAACAAGAAAACAGCTATGTGGAGGGGAAGAAAATAAAGATGCCATTTTGGGAATGGGTTTGAGGATGAGTAAATAAGAACTCTTTTTTCCTAGCAAGGCTGCCCCTAGCAAGGATGATTCCCTGCAGCCAACCTGTTTGTAGGAGCATGAGTAGGGTTCAGCTCCCCAAACTTCAAAAGTCTTTTATGTGACACAAGTTTGCATTTGAACTTGTTTGTTGGTGTTGGCCCAATGTCCTTGGGTGACTTTATGATGCTTGTATCCCCAGTTGTCTGTTCTGTTTATGCTGGATATTAATTTCTGCACCTTCAAGACTGATTCTGAGAGCAAAGGAAGGGAAAAAGAAATGCACAGTTTGTTTTCAGAAACAGTACTCACTCTGCATTCCTTCTTACAGACTGTGTTGTCTGTAGCACAGACAGCAGAAGAAAGCTCTCCTTTGCTTTTAATTAGCTTTTAGCTAGCTGAGGCAGAAAAGTTCCCCAGACTGTAGTTTTTCTTTTTCTTAGAACTGTTCAAACCTGCTCGGAACTAAAAACCCAAAAGAACACTGGGACATCATGCCTTTGGCTCACTGGGGCCTGGGATGCATTTTCCAGCACAGGAGGGACTGATAAGAAACTGAGCAAGCCGAGTTACACCCCACAACAAGGACTTTCTGAATATGTCACCTCTTCAGAACAGTGAGAAGTTTTATTGTTTAATATTAATTTTCTACGGTTGTGAATACTTTGCTTGTTAAATAAACAGGTTTCTCCACTTTTCCCCAAAAAAATCTTTTCCCAAACCAGTTAGGAGAAAAACCACGTAAATCTGCTTTTCTAGAAGAACCCCATTTAGAATTTCCGCCCAAATTTGCCCTAAACCAAGACACCCCTTCACTGTCAATGGAAAGAAACAGATGCTTTTAGGGCATGATTCATCTGACCTATTTTGAACACCTGCCTTAGGAGGAGTTGAATCATACCCTAGAACTGTTTCTGCCTATTGATTATAAAGAGAGCCTAGGGCAACTAAATCAGATTTAAATTCCTATATAATAGATATCTTGGCTTGGCCAGATATAAATGGTCCCAAAGAATACTGTGTAAGTGCAGAAGCTAATGTTTGAATGTCATCATTGTGACAGCTCTAGAGCATGAGCACTACAGAAGTTTCTCAGGATTTACCTTAAACTCCACTGCTTTATTTCTATACAGGATATGGGCAGTGGGAGGTGGTGGCACAGCCACCTTTTGCCACTGGATGTGTGCTGAGGTCTGATGGATGTTGCAGAAACCTATGGCTCTGCCAATTGCCCCAAAGGTCTGCTGATTTGTAGGAATTGCTTCCCTTAGATCTTCAGGGAGAAATTCACAAAGAGAGAGTGAGAGGGAAAAAAACCCAAAACACCCAGGTCCTTCCTGACTATGAAATTTGGCAAGCCTACTAAGTTTTTCTATGTGCTAGACTATCTCACAGCACCATTTTTAGTGCTCCTGCACTTCACTAATTAGGACGAAGATTGTGAAATTTTGCTGTAGAAGGGACAAGGTTATCTTGAAGTGAGATTTTTTACATGTGAAAGATAAAGTTATCTTCACATCAGCTATTTTCCCCATTAAAATATGCTCAGTTCTGTCTGAATGGCAAGCTTCCATGTACCTCAGTTTGCTTAAGTTCGACTTGGTATTTGTGGACATGTCTCACATGACATCACTGTATCAGATTCCTAGCTGGGAAATCAGGACTGCTACTCTAACCGTCACCTGCAAAGATGAATTGTCCTGAAGCTTTTGTTTAGTGTAAATGATGGCAGCCCTCAAAAAAAACCCATGAGGAAATTAGTGATAGTTCTTTCAAACCAGGGTTTTAATAATTTTTAGTAAATAAGGCATTGGGCTAAGCATCCATCATTAATTAAATGTGGCATAAATGTTAATCAAATTTACATCATTAAGCTGATGTATTTACAAAGGCATTGTGGAAAAAACATTTTGAAGAAATGGGCTTTCCTAACTCTAGCATATCCTAAAGAATGGGCCCTCCTAATTCTTCAGCATTTCCTAAAGGCTGAATGAATAGGTGACTTTGCAACCATAATAATACTCTTTGATGAATCAGCTCCCTGGATGGACGAGGGGTAGCAGTGGATATTGTCTGCCTTGAGTTCAACAAGGATTTTGACACTGTCTCTCACAAGATCTTCATAAGCAAACTCAGGAAGTGTGGACTGGATGAGTGGACAGTGAGGTGGGTTAAAAATTGGCTGAACAGCAGATCCCAGAGGGTTGTAGTCAGAAGCACAGGGTCTTGTTGGAGGCCTGTCACTATCAGTTCCCCTCCAAGGTTCAATACTGGGCCCAGGGTTGTTTAACTGGTTCATCGATGACTTGGATGAAAGGAAAGATGTCTTCTCAGCAAGTTCACAGGGAGGTGTGGCCAATACCCCAGAGGGCTGTGCAGCCCTTCAGAAGGGCCTTGACAGGTTGGAGACATGGGCAAAGAAGAGCAATCTGAAATTCAACAAAGGCAAATGCAGGGTCCTGAACCTGGTGAAGAATAACCCCAGGCATCAGGACAGGCTGGGGGCCACCTTTCTGGAAGGCAGCTCTGCAGAGAATGACCTGGGGGTCCTGGTGGGCAACAAGATGTCTGAGCCAGCAGGGCTCTTCAGGAAAAGCATTGCCATGAAGTTCAGGGAGGTGATCCTGCCCCTCTTCTCAGCCCTGGTGAGGCCAGATCTGGAGTGCTATGTCCAGTTCTGGGCCCCTCAGTACAAGAAAGACAGGAGCTCCTGGAGTGGGTCCACTGGAGGGTGACAAAGATGATAAAGGGACAGGAGCATCTCTCTTATGAATAAAGGCTGAGGAAGATGCACCTGTTCAGCCTTGAGAAGAGATGACTGAGAGGGGACCTCATCAATATCTGTAAGCATTGAAGGGTGGAGCCAGGCTCTGCTTGGTACTGCCAAGCAATAGGACCGAAGACAATGGGCAGAGACTGATGCACAGGAAGTTCCACCCGAATGTGAGGATGAACTTCTTTGCTTTGTGGGTGACTGTGCAATGGGAGAGATTGCCCAGAGAGGTTGTGAAGCTTCCCTCACTGGAGATTCAAGAACCTCCTGGACACAATCTTGTGCCATATACTCTGGGATGACCCTGACTGAGCAGCAAGGTTGGACCAGATGACCCACTGTGGTCCCTTCCAACCACCATTGGGTGATTCTGTGATTCTTTAAATTAAAAATGTCAATATCAATATCAATTTATCAATTTAAATTTATCAATTTAAAATATCAATATCAAAATATCCTAAAAATAAGGTTTTTAAAGATCTTAGTAATTATAGTGTGTGTATATTAACTCTAGAAACAGAAGTTGGAAGCTATGATTCTGTTTATAATATTTGTGCTAAGAAGTGAAATATCTTCTGTTTTTATCAAGCACAAGCTTAAAATCATTGCAATTTCTCTATAAGCCCATCGCACACCAACTTTGGCATATCTCCTTTTTCTACAGTAGAAGCTTGGATATTTATCAACACAACAGACTTGGCTAGAGGAAGTAAATTTAGGCCAAAATACAGATCTATAGTCTATATTTATTCTTTACATTTACAGTGAGATGATATCATCAATGACTTTAAAAATGGCAATATTTGAATTTTAAAATTAATGGAATTAATTCTTAATTATTTTATAGTTTAGAAAAAATTCTGCCTACTTTTTATATTAGTGATCCAATTATTTCATACCCAAAGTATAGAAAAGATAACTTTTCAATATCACCATTTTTCATTAAACCTCATCTTTAACAAATTTTAGCACAAAGAAGCAAGTCCTTCATCTTTCTGTATTTTTTGGTTTTCAGTCTGTGTTTTGCACATTGTCAGGTACTGTGCTTGTCTTTCACAGGCAATTCAAATGACTCAAGGAGATTTAAGTCTTTGCTTAATGAGAAGTATACGAGCATGTTTTCAGAATTGGCCCCAAGAAATTAATTCAAATCAGGAAATATTTTTGTCAACACACTATGCATTCTCCTGGAATTTAAAAGAACATTGTCCTTAATGGCAGATTTAGATTATCATCTTACCTACATCTTTCTGTGTATATTTTATGCTGTCTGAGTGCTTCAAGTTTGACTAAATGATCTTTAATGAACCTTCTAGTTCTATGTTTGATGATACTCTCACATAAGGGGGGAAGAGAACTGAAGTGGCACAAATGAGGTCTCTTTTCTTAGTATATTTCTGTGGATGTTGAAGCTTTCTTATAGCTAAAAGGGAACACATCCAACCTCCTATTCTAGCAACAGGAGTGGAGGAAAACCTGATTAGGAGAAAATTTTAGGATGATTCAAAAGTGTATTCATTGCTTATTGTATTTGCCATACATGTAAATTTCTCTTTACATTCCAGTGTCGAATGAAAGGCCCTGAAGCTTAGATTTAAAAAGAAAGGAATATTAGGATAGTATGTAATTATTAGAAATAAAATATGAAAATTCCCAAATTACAAGGCATGTGTCTCTACAGAAGCCAGGTAAAACAGATGGTTATTTGATGGAAAGGTTGGTGGAAAGGAGAACTCTCTCATCCAGATATTCAAGTAGTTTAGCAAGGCTGCCTAAAGCTCCAGTTAAAACTGTCTCAGATTGTTTAATTTATTTCTCTTTTGCATTAATAAAAGGCAAAGCCAGGAGTGCTGCTAAGAAAGCTTACACTGCCTTTTTAAGTCATCTACATTTATATATGCACTCTGAGTTGTTACCTACATTTGATACATTGGTTTAAAATCTATTATTTTAAGGGTTGGTTTAAAAGAAGAAGATCAAAGATATGTAGATGAGCCTTTTTGAAAGAAAAATATCAGCTTGTTCTTTGTTAATAGAGGTTTCTGACTCTCTAGCTGCACACATTGTACTTGTGTACTTTTACTGTTACTATTCATCAATAATACTGTTTCTGACTAAATTAAGGAAATATCTGAGGCAGACTAATTTTTTGCTTTTATCACCTTATGAAATGATTTGAATATGTAAAATAGATAGGGGAAATGACAATTTCCCATGAGTTTGTTGGAACAAATAATTTTAATTCAATCCAGGTGAACTCTCTGCATTAAGAAACGTGGATGTAAATAAACCTCATATCTGGGACCTCGCAGGTTTGTTCATATTTATATAAATACTTATAGTATTTTTTTTTTCACATGAAACTTTTGGTCACTGTTAATACTTCTGTAATTTTCAATATCAAATTTGTATTTCCCCTTGCTGGGATTTTGCAAAGCTGTATCAGAAAAGGGTCTTCATCTTTGGTATCTAGTGGACTTAGTCCACACAGATGACTTCTTGCAATTGCCAGTTAATTTTTTCCCAGAAGGAAGCAGTAGCATATGTCTGTCCTGTATTTGATAAACAGGGCAGACATACACTCTAAATACTAACTGACATACACTCTAAACACTAACTTGAGAAATACATTCTGAGTGTTTCACGATAACAACAGAAGCTGCATAAGACTTAGTAAGCTGAGGGAGTAGAAAAACTTCAAGGAGGGAGAAAAAATAAAGTAATACCTAAAACTCTTGAAGATTTGGAGATAGTCGTAATAATTTGTATTCTGGTCTGCCAAAGCCTTTATAAACTCTCTTGTGACATTTTTAGTGTGGCAATTTTCATATCACTAAGGACAGGCAAAACAGGCTAAGTCAGTCACTGTTCACCTGGGTGTTCACCTGAAGTCCAATCACAACTAAATTTTTTGTGATTTCATTGCCAATTAAATATAGAATATGAGGGCATTTTTGTATGGTAAACATCCACTCCCCCTTATGCAATTCCAGCCAGATAAATGCATTATTTTTGATGCTTAAAAAGTACTTGAGGTGCTTGTGGTGGTCAAGAACAACCTGCTTATATATTCAGCATGGTGAGTTTAGTGAGTAGGAAGGCAGTTCAAGGTTTAACTCTCTCTGGAAGCCAGCAGCTGTACCCATCACTTGTCCTTGTGACCTGGGAGCACAGGAGGAGTAACTGTGATAATAAGTACTGGTGATCATGCAGATTTTAATCAATGGTCTGAGTTGGCACTGATGGGTGGCCAGGCCTCTTCTTTTCCATTGTAAATGGCCAAACTGAGAACTGATTTAATAAAATATACATAACTTTAGCAAGTTACCTAAAAAAGCCTAAGTCTTAAAAGAAAGCCTGAGTCTTAAATGCCTTTTTTGTGATGTGTTGGGATAGTTCCATTCTTTTTCTTTTTCTTTTTTTTTTTTTTTTCTTAGTTGCCCAAAAATGTTTTCCTTTTTGGTTGTGAGAGGAAGCACTATCATCACTGTAGTGATGCAATAAGTGCATAATAATAGTTTTATAGGTATAAAAGTCAAAATGCTATTAGTGCTAAGAGGTATTGTTTTAGCAACTGGATCTTGTGTCTAAGAACCTAATTTTTAATAATATAATTTACTTAATGTTATATTTTCACAAAGTTAATAGCCAATGAAATTTCCCATGCACTGTCTTTTTCGAACAGAAATACTTTTGCCTGTCAGGTGCTGTGTTATTAAAGAACATTAGTTAAATTAAAATTGCACCTAGGCTGAGAGTGTTCACAGCACTTAATGGACTTTTTGCAGTTTGCTTCCAAGTACTTGTCTACTAACAAGATTACAGTCATATTAAAATGAGTGTATTTGGGGGCAGGAAATTGTGTGCTTAAAAAATAAAGCCACTTTCAGCTGTGTGTCTTTTGAGCCATAAATTTATCACAGAGACAGTGAAGCAAGGTAAGCATCTCTCCTGCCATCTCTGCTGCAGTCCAGCAAGGCCCTGAGCTGTAGCAGTGGGGAAGTAAGATTGGTGACTATCCCATGTACTCTGAAATAAAAGGCTTAAATAGCAGTGAGGTTGGAGCCTGTCCTGCAAGAAGGGTGGTGTGTGCTTGGTGGCAGGCTGGTGACAGGCAGTGGCTGTAAACATCTGGAGGTAGAAATGTGGAGAATCACTCTCAGGAGAAATCAGCTCCTCTCCTTCCCACCCCATCTTCATGCCACAATATTTTCTTAGAGTTCTACAATAACCTACATTTAGTGAGAGCTTTGTTACACATTCATGGTCTTGTGCAATTTGATAACTCCTCCAGACAGCAGAGTAACTTTCCACAAGACAAGCATATTATTTCTGAAAATTGTCAGGGTCCCAGGAGACTTCATCAGTATTTATAAAATGTCTTTAGATGTTTCTATGAGAGGTGTTTTATACTGTGATAGGTGTTTTATCTGTAATAGGTGTTGTGGAACAAACCCTCCTCCCTCTATCCTATACCCAAAACAAACACCTCTACAGCGATAATGAGAAATTTCTATAAGCACCGAGACAATTATTTTCATCAAAGGGTTGTGCCATGTGCTTTATGGGATTCTCTATTCAAGTCTTGATGTGGTAGCATGGCAGAGCTAATCACATCCATGCAACACTCTGAACTGGGCCCAAATGAAAAGTACCCGATTGACTCCAAGTCATACAGTCATTTTGTCCCACTCTAGTCTCATCCTACCTAATCTGAACTTCTTTCTGTTGCCTCCAGTACATGGTACCAGCAGAGAGAAGACACAAAAGAAGCAGTTTGAATTGCTGCCTTGCTCATGAGACTGCCTCAGTGTTCCTTACCTTCACGTTGTTCAGCTGAACATCTGGCTGGTTTTGGGTGGTTTCTTTTTTAATCGCTGTGCCAGCCTTTGCCATGCCACGCATTCCATGCTTCATACGAGCAGCAGCCAGATTCATTATCTTCTGTTTGTTCCAGTTGTCTTGTTCTGGATGGGTCACTGAATTGTTTTCTAGACTACATCTCCTGTTACCTGCATTGAATGGAAACAATGCGGGGAGTTAGAAAGTACAGAGAACTGGCACCTATAGCTGTTTTGATTTGCGTCTTTCAAAGAGAAAGAATTGACATTGTACTTGTCAGCTTCAATGTGGAAATAAATAAATCCTTTTCAAAAGTGTCGTATTAGCTTAAAATCAATGGGAACAACACAGAAGGAGGTTACGAGAGTACAAATGATCCAAATCAAAATTAGGAATCTTACTCTGAACTATCAAAAGATAGAAAGAAATATTTTTAGCTCTGCATATTTGATCACAAACTAGTGTAACAATAATATTGCACAATACAGATAACACTCTTCCATTAATTGTCAAAACATGCTTTTATGGTGGGATTTCTCCAATTTGTACTTATTCCTACAGAATATGTCTCATTTTTATAGTTTTCTTTCCTTCTTTCAAATACATAGATTTTAATATGCTACTAGCCAAGTAAGTACTTCCTAAAGATATCAGAATTTTTGAATAATAACATTAGAAAAAAGTCTTGCTTTTATTAAGGAACAGAGAGACATAGAAATTACATTTCTATCTTTTATAACTGGAAGACTAAACCTTATTTTGATAAAGTCTGCAGAGATTAACCCCATGTACAGAAGCTAATTCAGAGATTTTAAAAACGACCAAACGTGATCTGATTATTTTTTTAAGGAGTGTGTGCATTATGTCTCTAACCTGAACCTGTATGACACTATTTGCATAATTGTCAGCATTCAGTGAACTGCAGCCATCTACAAATTCATAACAAGGGGAAATAGATATTTCCTAACTGTAAGAAATCTGAAAATCTTTCTGTCTGGGGCAGATTAGCCTTTACATTTTTGAAATAGGACAACCAGTGGGAAAGATTAATTGCTAGAAATGCATGATTCAAATATGCATGTGCAGCATCAGCACCAAAGGAACCTTAGGCAGCCGGGTCACCCTTGGCTATATTGGTTCCAGGAAATAGAAGCAGTACTTTTATTAACAGGTGCTGTAAATCAGTGTCAAAATGAAAAATCTTGAACAATTAGAAAGTAATAATATTGTACTGTTGAGAAAAAATGCTAAGACTCAGCAATAAATTTCCGTGAGTGGAAGATCCATATGTGCTCCAATAAAATTAAAAGACTCATAAGCCTTCATTTTGGTTAAAGATTTGTAACTCATTACCATGAGAGTAAGACTGAACCATAAATTCTGGAGGAAATTTAGAGACTAGCCACCAGGAATTTCTTTTTTTGTGTGTGTATACAGATTGAATTATAAACCTTGTCTCATAACATTATTTTTAAACTTGTTGGTCATGTTTTTATTTTTTAATTTCAGCTTGTTTTGAGGATTTGCTAATTTTTTTTTTGCCCTAAATTAAATATTTCTTCTGATTTAAAGAAAAGTGTCTTCTTGTCTTTAGTAATGAATCATATCTATGGCTTGCAACATTTATTAGGAGGGAATCCATGTTTTAACTTTGGGGTATTTGGGATTTTTTGGGAGTGGAAGGCATACTTGGAGAGATTTGGTAACAAGCAAATCTATACAATGTGTCCTCTTCCACAGTATCATGTCTATGATGGTCAGCTGTAGCAAATGCTGGAGACCGGACAAGCATACTGTGAACTTTCTTTTCACTAATTATCCCAAATTTCAATAGTCAAAATTTAGGACGCTTTAGGACGCTTTCCTTTCATACTTTCAAGGCGACAAAACAATTCCTAGGGGTCAGAAGAGAATACACCCTAAAAACTTGAAAGAAAATAGATTTTCTCCTAGGCAACAGCAACTGTTTCTTAACATTCCTAACTTTTCAGCATCTGGGAATAAACAGTCATGGAGACCACTGATATACTAGCATTTATGTGTTGTTCCAATATCGAACGCCTTAAAAATAGTTTATTGTTTCTTTAATTATTTTCCAAAAAAGATGAATAGACAATATTTGTTATGTCTCAGAAAAATTAGAATGAGATATGTTTTTCAATTTCACTGCTGTATTCTCAGGGCTGTAAGTTTGTCTGCATATGCTATTTTCAGCTGATAAATTATGTTTTCTCTGTCTTATTACATAGAGACCTATATATAGGACATGGTAACTTTTCCCCCTCATATATAAATAATTTCTTCCATACAAATGTAAATTTTAACATATTTTTCAAAATCAGGCAGAGTGAACATGCATTAACCAGGAAGTTAATGCACAAAGGCAGCAGGGTTTTTCTTGGTTTTTCTTTCTTTCTCTTTCTTTCTCTTTCTTTCTCTTTCTTTCTCTTTCTTTCTTTCTTTCTTTCTTTCTTTCTTTCTTTCTTTCTTTCTCTCTTTCTCTCTTTCTCTCTTTCTCTCTTTCTCTCTTTCTCTCTTTCTCTCTTTCTCTTTCTCTTTCTCTTTCTCTTTCTCTTTCTCTTTCTCTTTTCTCTCTTCCTTTCTCTTCCTTTCTCTTCCTTTCTCTTCCTTTCTCTTCCTTTCTCTTCCTTTCCTTTCTCTTCCTTTCTCTTCCTTTCTCTTCCTTTCTCTTCCTTTCTCTTCCTTTCTCTTCCTTTCTCTTCCTTTCTCTTCCTTTCTCTTCCTTTCTCTTCCTTTCTCTTCCTTTCTCTTCCTTTCCCTTTCTTTTTCTTTCTTTTTCTTTCTTTTTATTTTTCTTTCTTTTTCTTTCCTTTTCTTTTTCTTTCTTTTTCTTTCTTTTTCTTTCTTTTTTTATTTGATTTCCAGCCAGCTTTATATGTATTCAAAACTCAAGGCACGGAGTTAAAAACAGCTAGTGAGATCAACAGGTAGTAGAGATCAACAATTGGTAGTAGGCAAGCTAAACTTGTCTATTTTAAAGGGAATGTTTTCATATAAAAACATCTAGATGGCCTCCAGCTTGTTTCCAGAGCAGGTTTTTACTAGACAGCAGATAAGTACTCTTGAAGAATCTGCATTTCACAGAAGCTGTTTCACCTTTCTTCAACACTGCTGCCATGATATTTCACGTGAATTTGATAAAAAGCTGAGTGGTTGTTCACCTCTGCTTTCTATCTTCATACCCGGGCCTCTGGGTGATTGGGAGGGAGAGCTGTGCTAAATTATCCCTCTTCCATGAAGCAATTGTTGTGCTTTTCCTATTCCTAACTTGCTTTTTGGGCCACATTCAGGTATGACCCCAGTAAAGATCAGGCTTATTCCCAGAAAGGAACATCCTCCTGCTCCTCTCATGTTAAAGCCATCTTGCTCCTTATTTTTGAGAATGCCACTAAAGGTTTTTACCTGTCCCTGCTGGTGTCTGCAGTAACTTGTGCCTGTGTCAGCAATAGTGTGTCCGGCAGGATTGGGTCAGTGATCCACGCCCCCTGCTCAGCACTAGTGAGGCTGCACCTTAAATCCCGAGTTCAGTTTTGGGTCCCTCATGACAAGAAGGACATTGACACAGAGGAGTGCATCCAGAGAAGGGCTGATGAAGCTGGTGAAGGCTCTGGAGTGCAAGTCCTATGAGGAGCAGCTCAGGGAGCTTGGGGTGTTTAGCCTGGACATGAGGACACTCAGGAGACCTTATCACTTCCTACAGCTATGAGGCAGGAAGGGGGGACATGGTCTCTTCTTCCAACTAACAAGTATTAGGACAAAGGGAAATGGCCTCAGGTTGCACCAGGTGAGGTTTGGATTGAATGTTAGGAAAAGTTCTTCACGTAAAGGGTTGTCAGGCATTGGAACAGGCTGCCCAGGGGAGCGGTGGGCGCACCATTTCTGCAGGTATTAAAAGATGTGTAGATGCAGCACTTGGGGACATGGTTTAGTTGTGAACTTGGCAGTGCTATGTTAACATTTGGACTTGATGACTGTAAAGGTCTTTTACAACCTAAAAACCCCTGTGGCTCTATCATTTTATGATACTGTATAGTTTTCATTTGTATTTTCATTATGCTCCACTGACCTATATAGTCATATAGTTACTAGTTACATTTTGTTACTGGAGTTACAAGATGCAAGAAAATTACAAAGGTTTTTCATCCTGACAGAAGTTCTTGAAGTGCAAGTTCATAGCCTTTACCTGAAGATCACCCTTCTCCTTCAGATTTATTGTGTCGAGAAGTCTAATCCGGTCTAAGTTATCAATGCATATACAAAGGATTTTGTATATGAGTAATTTTCATATTAGTGTTTGACAAGTAAGGATACAAATCCTAATTTATAACATAAATAATATACTTTATAAATTTAAATCTAATTTAAAAATGCCATTTAGTTTCTGAAAATCAGATATAGTCATGGTCACTGTAGAAAGACAAATGTGTAATAAGTACCATTGTGTAAGAGGATGAGAAGAATATTTACATAATATGAATGGAAAGAAAAACCAGTTACCATACACAAATTAAAAAAAAAAAAGATTTCTGTGAGTGGAGTATTTGACAGCTAGTTCTTTTCAATGTCATGCTTACCTAAATCTCCCCTTCTAAATACTTTGAGAATAATTGGTATGAAAGCTGTCATAATTTTCCTACAAATGCATGCTACTGATTATTCCAATATGTTTTAATTTATTGCAGTGCTAAAAGCAGTGTAGCTGGACTGTGTATTCTGTCTACACTGCTGAAGTAAAAGCTGAAGTAAATATGAGAAAAATAAAATATATTAGTTATTAGATATCTATCACTTTTACAGCCTAATTACACTTTTAGTATTTTTTAGTGAGTTGGAGTAGAAAAAATGGTAATGAAAATGCTTGAGTTGATTTTAAATTGAGAGTACCCTACTAGAAGAAAACTTAGAGGTTGCCAGTCAGACTTTGCATCTGGGGAGAAAGTTTGGTGGGAAATGACAGGATCAGCTGGCATTTCACTAATTAGTGAGAGTCCAGATGGATCGGCTATCTGCTGTTGTGTTCAGAAATGCTGTAGTGTAGAGAGAGGGGAAAAAAAGGAACACCTTACCCAATATTAGTAAATTAATTTTCCTACAAGAAGTTGAAGCGGTTTCTGGATATCTACCATTGCATTCAGAAAATGCAACTCATCAGCTCAATCTGAGTGTAAGAGTTTTTGCAGAATACAAAACAATTAAATTTCTAGGAAATGGTTAATTTTCAATAATGAAACTTCTCTGCTCTGAATGGATTTATGGCTGAAGTTGGTCTGTTATCTCTAGTAGGGCATTCTGTTTTAGTGGATGAATGAAAGAATTGTATGGGTAATCATATGCAGCCAGACAATATTGAGGTGTAAAGAAACACCAGGATCAAATGCAGATCTGTAGCATTTTAACAAAGCCTTTTTTTCCACCTACCACACCCTTCAAAGCAGTAAGCTATATAACAGCAGTAAAGAATACAAATTCTGGGTTCCTCGTACTGCTGGGAAAGTTTCCCAGGTTTTAGTCCTCATTTATATCCCCAGAACTCTAGAGCCCAGTGTAGGCAATACATCTTGTACAGGGCACATGGTAAAGTTACCTGAGTTATAAAATTGGTGTGGGGCAGAACCGAGTGGTTTGTGTTCATGCTGCAATGAAGCATGGGAAGATCTGTCATTTGGCTACCTACTGAAAATACCCTGGAGCTGCAATATTAGTGATAGAATAAGGTAGAACCATAGAATCATCACAGAACAGTTTGGCTTGGAAGGGACCTTACCAATCATCTAGTGGCAACCTCCATGCCATGGGCAGGAAACCTTCCTTGCCATGAAAACCAGGTTGCTCAAAACCTTGTCCAACATGGCTTTGGACACTTCTAGGGATGGGGTGTTCACAGCTTCTGTGGGCAACCTGTTCCAGTGCCTCGCTACACACAGGATTTCTTCCTTATATCTAATCTTAACTTGCCCTTCATCAGTTCAAAGCCATTCTCCCTTGTCTTATCACTACAAGCCCTTGTAAAAAGTGCCTCTGCAGCTACTTGTAGACCCCCTTTAGGCACTGGAATGCTGCTGAAAGGTCTCCCAGAGCCTTCTCAAGGCTGAACAACCTAAATCATCTCAGACTGTCTTCATAGCAGAGGTATTCCAGCCCTCTGATCATCTTCATAGCCCTCTTCTGGACTTGCTCTGACAGGTTCATGCCCTTTTTGTGTTGTTTCCCCCAGAGGTGAATGCAGGACTCCACTTGGGGTCTTACAAGGCAGAATCACCTCCCTGGACTGTTTGGATACACAAGTGTATCTTTGGATACACTTGGCTTCCTGGCTGCAAGTGCACATTGTCAGCTCATTTTGAGCTTCTTGTCAACTAACACCCTCAGGTCTTTCTTATCAGAGCTGCAACAAGTAGCCTTAGCTGGAGTTGTGGGGGGCCCTACTTTCCACTAACATGTTTTTTCCATCTGAGTTTTGCTTTAGGGCTGAAGGAAGTGTGTGACAGCTCCACCACAGATTAGTTTGTCATCAAATCACACCTGGAGTTAATTCATTTAGCCTTCCAGGGAAGTCCTTCCATTTTTGTCTGGACCTGACTTTGCTACTCTTCTGCTTCTCTTGCTAAAGTATCTGAATAGAGAGAAATTCATTCTCAGGTTCGGGCAAGTTGCACCGAGCCTGTAACACAGAGACATTACCATGAAGTATGCTAAATTGGAGTAAGGTGTAATTCCTCATGCAGCTTAAGTGGATCTAAATCACACTACTGACAAAGGTGGTGCGTTGACATGGCTATCCCACCTGCCAGCATCTCCTGACATGGGCACACCACTTGTGTTTTCAAGATATGGGCATTTGAGTTGCCTTGAAACAGCTGTAAATTCAGCCTTATCGGCTCACTTTTGTAGACAAGCCTTCCAGCTTGATACAACACCTATTTTTATTTTATTTACTTTTTGTGAGTGGGGAGAACAATGTATGCTTTAGTTTTGTAAGTTTATGTCTCAAAAGGCTTTTGGATCCTGGATGAAAAAAAAATATTAAATCCATAAAAATCTTATTGATTATAAAACTGAGGATTCAAGGAAGGTGGCAATTGATGTGATAATTGACTGTTATTTCAATAAGAGTTATTACAACGTATAGATTTTTATTGGGTAGGAAGTCAAATCCTTGTTAATATTGAAGTTATTTGTAAAGAGTAATGCCCTAATTCCCTTGGCTTTCCACTTCATTAAGTGTACATGATCTTTAAACTGTCAGGCAGGTGGGGTGAATGCAAGCTTTAGTGATTATCACTTGCTTGGTGGACTCACCTTATTGCTCTTTCTTTCAAATCTCAGGCTCTGTTTTTTTCATGATGTTTAATATTTTAAAAAGTGTCAGTTGCAACAACATGTAAAGGGAGCTGACAGGAATAAACAGGAAATGCTATCCTTTTCTTTTTGTGCCCCCATGGGTGTTTGCTGGTATGGAGATTCAGTCTCTTTCTTAGGATGAGGCATAAAGCTTTGTAGAATAACACCACCTGGGAGTATCTGTTTTGTTTAGAATTGCTGCAGGCTGATGTTTTTACCTACTACTTAATTGCATTAAACAAAATTGTGTTCCTTTCCTACCCCTGTAACTATTGTTTTCTTCTTTCCCAAGCCTGCATTTTAAATGGTTTGCTTGTTAATATGATATTTGCATCAAGAGTCTTAGGATTTCTGGTCATAGATGAACACAATACAAAGTAATAGATTTTTCTTGATTGATTTCATCTGACATATTACATGTACTTAAATTTTGTTCAGATGGATAGGATGACAGGTTAGTAAGGTTTTGCTGCAATCATTATTTTTTTTTGAGAAGCTGATAACCTGAAAAGGGAAATTTTCCTGATTTGTAAGTACAGTACTGATGAACACATGTAAAGCCATAATAAATTTGAGAAATATCACATGAAAAAAAGAACAAATGAAGAAAGATGAAACTCTACATGAAAATCACTCCCTAAGATTTTTTTTTCTCATTCCAGTGTTTTTCATAGTGTCAATTGGGGTAAATGTCTTGATTTAGTGTTCTGTGAGGTTGCCAAAATAGGAAATCAATTAAAAATAAGATATTGAACAAACCTTTTTGGGTGACAGAGATTTAAAAAGTTTTTAAAGGAGAAAATGACTAATTTTTAATTCTACTTTATTTTCATTTTAGATTGAGATTTCAAGAAAGGTGTTCAAATCATGTTCCTCTTCCAGAGTATCTTTGTAACTAATGAGGATTGCATAGTGCAGATATTACACCTCTATATGAAAGTCCAATTGCAAGGAAACCTTGAGCTCTCAGGTGTCACCTCTCAGTTCCTTTAGTAGGAGAATGAATGTCCTAAGAAAGGAACAAATTTTAGTTGCCAAATAATATTTTCATATTTGACCAAGCTGAGAAAGTTTTTGGGTTTTGTATTCATTTTTTGAATAATAATACTTAAAGTCTTTATTTTGTTTGAAACATGAAGTAAAAAGTTGTTAAAATAGGGATTCTCTAGAGAAAAATAAAAAGAATTTTTATCGTGATATAAACATTTTGACAGGTTGGGAGGATATTAATGTTTTAGTGAATTGAGGTTTGGTATGATGCTATACTTATCAAATCTGTCCCAAATAACTCAGAAGGCATAGCCTTGTAAAATGCACCTCTCGCACCTCTTACTTTTTCTAGAATTGATTTTATTAGTTGTATGACAGTTTAATTATTTCTGCAATGAACACAAAATCGATGAAGAAATTTACCTTGCTTTTTCACCCATTCTTCAATACCTGGAATTTGGATAAGACAATCCTCACAATTTACTACATTCCAATAATACTGAGTATTTGTTTTAAATGTTCTGAAATGGAAAAAGTAATCTTATTTTTGTTTTACTAAAACACGTTAGTTCAGTAAGAATGAGTGAATAGCTGTTATTTCTCTTGAAACCATAAACTTTAGCAAACATTCATTCACTAGCTGTTTCTTGTCTTCTTGGTGTCAATTTATGAGAGAAGTGACCCACAGTAGTTATATAATTATAATTCTGTCTTAGCTTAAGACAGAAAAGAAACTATTGCAGTGACTAACAACTTCTCAAGGGCAGAATTTCAGGTAGCAGGGCACTTAAGTGATTCTGTTTCGAAATACTGGGCACTTGAATAGGTATAAAAATGTGTATTTTTTAACTTGTGGCCTAAAGAGATTCTTCAGTCACAGCACTGTATGAGAAGTTATATTCACTGATGTATTTTCAGACTTTTCAGAAAGAGGATTTTGAGGCTTAATGTCTCATTACTGAACTTCTGTGCTTCTAGCTAACATTGGTGAGATTGTACATGTGAATAAATAAGTGAAGCCAATGAGTATTTTGAAGTGGCTCACTTCTCTGCATAAATTATCTTTTTCAGACATATATGGCATGCTGCTGTGATGCTTGGGGTCCTTTCACTTGTGTGTTCAGCCAGGAAAAATTAAGCAAACCTCTAATGGGAAAATCGCATACAAGAATGGAAGTTTGTGAGATGCAAATACGATGAATTGTTGAAATATAGGTAGTTGGAGAAAGAGTCCTGAGGAAAGAATGAAGCAAATGTCACTGTGAGGCTAAAAGTAAGCAAATAATTGTCAGGAGCAGAAGGGTCTCTTGGATTTGCAGCACTGTGAAAAGCTGTGCCCAACCAAGAGGAGGGTAAAGACCTTTCTAGGACTCTGTGTTGATATGAACTTTAATACCCAGAGAGGGGCTTTTTTTTCCTTAGATTTTACAAAATTCCCAGATCATCCAAACCACAGAGGTACAATCAACTTCTGTGATGGACAATGAAGCAGGCTACTTAGGGTGCTGGCATTTCTCACACCTACCTTGAATCCCTGTCTCAGTGCTCAAGGATTACTGAGAGGCAGCAATGCATGTTATTCCACCAAAACAACACCACATCTCCTTGAGCCCCAGGCCAAAGTGAATTGAAACCTGTGCTGGAACAGCTGTTTTGCACTTTGTGTGAAACAGTTCTACCAATAATAATTATATGGAAAGCACTATCCTTCAGGAGCAGGGGTCAGACCTGGTCTGTGACCTTTCTGTGCCTACCAAGTGTGACCAAAGGGGCTGTTGAAAATTCAGTCTGTCATCTTTTAAAAGTGTGCTTTGTATCCTCTTAGGGACTAGGTTTTGGGTTAGATGCTTCCTTCTTGCTGTTAGTCAATAAAATGTTAATTTTTTAGCTCAAGATTTCAACTTATCTAAACCTGCAATTATTCTTATAGCACTTCATTTAAGAGTTGAATTCTCAACACAAAGTAGTAACAATTGTAGTAATAAAAACCTAACAGCCAAGAATTGCTTAGTGTAGTGGTGTCCAGAAATGCACAAATCCAGTCATTCTGATATTGTGTCAGTGTGTGCTCATGTAGCCCTTAGATTTCTTTCTGTACTCATCTAAATAAGAGAAGCCAGCAGATCTTCAGGGCATTACCTGGTAGTAGGATGTGGAACAGGGCTATTCTGCTCATGGAGGTCTCCCTGAGTGCTTCACCCACTGCTCTCCTAAGGTCTGCATACCTCAGCAAGGCTGACCCAAGGCTTGCCCTTGCATTAATGTGGTTGTACATTGTCTGAGTGTTTTTATAGCGACCACTGTGTACTCCGAGACTAGGCACACATTTGCAAAGTGGAGTTCTTTGGCTAATTCTTGCCAAACAAAATGTTGTCCTGAGCAGAATAGGTTTCACATCATAAAAATTCAGCCATGTACATGAGTCACCTCTAAGGAGGTTTCTCATTGTCTAGAAGAGGAAAATAACTGTATTTGAAGAAGAAGGAACTCAGATGGGATTGATTCATCTGACCTGACATGCAGGCAGGTGTTTACAAAGCACATGGTTGATCAGAGTATTACTCAGCTGTGAAAAAATATATACTCCATATTTGTCCAATTTCTCTGTAAATTCTCAGCTAAAAATTGACTTATTTTTGAACTAATGTGTACCATGCTTTGTTTGTTTGTAACATTTTTTTGTTTTACAGATCACACTCTTCTACAAACTGTTTTGCTCAAATCACTATTTGCTACATTTATTCTCCAGGGTGTGAAGTGATCCTATGACATTCTCATATCTTGGAAGAACTGCTGACATTCATGTCTGTTTACAATACTGAGTATTTTGCAGCATTGAACTCTGATTACCCTTTTACTGTCTTTGATCTCTGCATCTGTCTGCTTGAAGAATCTCTAATTTCTTAACATTATTCTTTTTTGCTTGTCTACTGTTGTTTAGTGAAAGTTTAAAATGTGCATGTAAAGGATTAGTCTGTGAATGCATTGACTCCCTTTCACAGCAGTCAGTAGAGTTGCCTACACTGTTCCTTTGCATTAAGTCCTTTTTTCCAAAGGACAACTGAGGAATAAATTGTCCCCTATTCCCTTTTTGCCATACAGGTGTTTATTGATTGCAGTGAAGATAGACATATGCAAAGTAACATGCAACATTTGTTCTAACAGAGCATTCAGATTAAATTTATGCTAGTTGAAATGATCTTTGAATTCAGACACAGTCTGAGCATATAAGGAAAGAAAGGATTTATTTGAAATATAATTTTTTGTCTTGACTTCCCAAGTCCTGTGCTTAGTGTTTAAGGCTACACATATATATATATATAAAGTATATTAGAGAATTAATTAATAAACTGATACATGGAGTCTCTATTTTAAAATAAAACCTCAAGGCCCTTAGATTTTGAACAAAACTCCCCACCTGCCTTTCTTAAAGTGAGCCTTGTTGTGTGTGAAGTCTTGTAGTACATCATTTTCAGGTAGGAAAAACACTATTTAAGGGATTTGCTAAAGGGCTAGACAAGGAAAATGTGACACACTGGTGAATAGGGTGGGTGATTTAGTAACAGGAGCCATGGGTAAGGCTGATAGACTCAATGTCTTCTTTGCCTTCATCTTCACCAGAAAAGTCTTTCAGGCCTTGAGCTCAGTGAAAGCTTTGGAGGGAGAGGAGAATGCCCAGCACAGGATAAGGACAGGACCAGACTGGCTGCTTTCAAGGCTGCTTAGAGACCTGACTGATGTACTTGCACGGCTACTTTCTATCATCTTTCAAAGTCGGTGAGACCAGGGTAGGTTCCCAATGAGTGGAAGAAGCAAATGTTGCACTCGTCGCTGTAAAGGCAAAAAGGACTATCTGGGGAGCTGCAGAGTTTCAGCCTCTCTGTGACCCCTGCGGGTGTTTTAGAAAAGATCTTCTTAGAGCACTTTTATGGGCATATAGAGAAGGTAACTGGGAGCTGGCAGCATTAATTTGCCAAGAATAAAATGTCTGACAAACCGACTGGCCTTTTTGATACATTTATTGGATTGCTGGACTAGGGAAGAACAGTGAATGACATTTAGAACTTAAGCCAGTCTTTCAGCCCCATCTGCATCTGTACTGTTCAGTCCTAGTTAGGACATTCCAGACTAGATAATGGACTATTAGATGCGTGAAAAGAATGGATGGTCAGGCTAAAGTTCAGTGGTTGTGCTCTACCTGGAGGTCAGTTACAAGTGCACTACTGCAAGGGTCTGTCCTGGGTCTGTCCCTGTTCAATAACTTCGTCAATGTCCAGCCAACTTGGAGGAGGAGATGAAAGGCAGCATAGACAAACTGAAGTTCCCAATATGTTTGAGGGTTGGGCTGCCATCCAGAAGGGTGTAGGTAAAGAAGATGTTTCATCAAATCCAACAAGTATTCAAATTGATCAGTGCTGTGGCAGGCTGAGGAAGAGGGGCTTATTCAGCCTGGGCCAGAGATGGCTTCAGAGAACCTAACTACAGGGATATGGTGCCTACAGGGAGGGAACTGAGGAATTTGAGCTGGTCTCTGAGGCAGTGGCCACAGACAGAAAAATGGGAAAAGTGACATCCTTTTATAGGTGTATCCTATGTCCTTCTCAGGAGGCCACTTGGGCAGTGGGACAGGACATGCCCACAAAGATTGTGCAGCATCATTCTTGCAGGGTTTCAAGATATAATACGGTAAAGCCCTGAGTGACCTGGTTGTACCTCAGAGTTGACTCTCATATGAGCAGGAGGTTGGACTACAATCCTTCTGATGTCTCTTCCAACCTGAGTGATTCCATGAATGAAAAGAAATACATTTATATTTAGCTTTCACAGAATGTAAGGTAATATATTGATTTTTGTGTGTTCAGACAAGGTTTTTATATTGGGAAGTGAGGGATTGAACTGTCTTAATCTGTAAAGTGTGCTCTTTCCAGAGTTTTAGCATCAGTATTAATAAGTACTGGGTATGCAGAGGCAGAATAGAGGAAAAGAGAGAGATTTATCTTCTGTATTTTACTTAAGAGCTGGAGCCCATACACTTTAATTTCTCGGAGATAAACTGTTTCCAGTGTGATTATTTACTGGATGTATTCTATTGAGTATAGTGTTTAATGTTTCTCTGACTGATTGTTCTGACAGAAATTCCTTATGTACTCATATAAAAATAAAAAGGGAGGCAGGGAGCTTGAGTTAGCAGCCTTCCAAACAACAAAATCATAAATCCACTGCTGGGTTGCTTTCCTTCCCTTAAGCCTGACATCACTTCATTCTGAGTGAATTTATATCTTTTGAAGGATGAAGAAAAAAATTTGCAACTGTGTTTTGCAAATACAGGAATCTGTGAACTAGAATAAGTTGCCAGCTATTGGCTTGATTCTGAAACTTGAATTCAAGCACACAGTTGATTAGTCATGCAGGTATTCCTTAAGTAAGTCAGCACCCTATTCTCAGGTGTTAGGTTTGGCTATGATGTAATGAACAATTTAAGATATTTCTAGTTGATTTGAATATTCCAGTTGTAATTATACCTAGGCTAGCTCTTTGAGTGTTTTGAAAGCATGGACTGGTTTTTTGTATAGGAAAGGTACATGCTACTAAAATACGTAGCAATTATAAAGACTATATAAGTGTCATGATGAATATTCCCCTTCTCCCTACTCTCCACTAAAATAGACAAAATTTTTAAAGACCAAGGGCCTAATCTGGTGTATTTGTTACTGCCTTAGATCTGCCCACAGCTGTCCCTTGAGGCGTGCAGAAAGATTTGATAAGCAAACGTTGCCAGATGGCTAATGCTTGAAGGGAACGTTTTCCTACAAACATTGCAAAGTACAGAAATGCTGAGGCGTAGCAGCATTCTACAGGTGTAGGACTGCTCTGTGCTTTGAAGGACATGCTCACATATCTCATCTCCTGAAGCAGGGTCAGAGGCTCAATCAGCTTTTCAAGTACCCTTGGCACAGCTGACGTTAGCGTGCACGTTTGTGGTCTTGACTGAATTAAAAAATGGATTCACTGTAGTGAATTAAGGTGCCTCTAATGTTTGGGTTCCTCGACATCCTACAGGTGAGGGTATGGACAGGGAAAAAGAAGGCATAAAAAGGAAATGAAATTCTGGAAAAGCTGTTAGCCTTGGGTTGGCATTGTGCTGGACACACCATGAGTGAGGACAAGAGCTAGCAAGTGCCAGCTGGTGTTGAGAGAGCAGCATGTTCTACCTCCTCTGTCCCCATCCCTGCCCTTGTATACAGCTGATGCAGCCAAGCAAGAGTCTGTGGAGTACAAGTGGTCTTTTGTGCCTTAGGTTTTGTGAAGGTATCATCAAACTAAGCTTTTTGCGGTACTGAGCGTCTAGAGGGGAGTATCACATCTTGTGACATAGTTGTTCTCAGAAAAGCATTTAAATTTTCTCCTGTACAGATGAATGCGGAGAAAATAAATTCAGGTCATTATTGTGTGTTTGTAATTTCTTCTTTTAGAAATTGTGTTTGGGAATGAATAAACTAAAAAGAATGGGATTAGGTATACATAATAACTATATATTATTAGTTTTCCCTGTCCTATAATATAATTTTTATTAGATTTTGGACATTTGTGAAGAAATGAGCCTGATTTTAAAATTTAAGGATTGAGTCTTTAGTTGTAACTTTAGAGTATGAGCCATCAAGTCTAGAAGTGAAAGCAACTAGTGCATCCATCTATGCTTTACACCCCCAAGGTCTTGCATTATGTTCAGTATGGATTTTGACAAAGTGGAGGGAATGTAAGGACTCCTGCAAACGATCAGGTCTATGCTTCTTGGGGGAACTGTACACAACCTGTAGTATGCAATTGTGGTCTGAGGTGATGTTAGCATCCCTTCCAAATTGCCATACCTTAATTTGCTCTTTTCACCTCAAAGTAGCTAAAATTTCAGTTCTCAACTACAGAATTACTATAGACAACATCATACAAATCTTAGCTGAATGCACTCCATGATCTTGGAGATCTCTTCCAACCTTAATGATTCTATGATTCTATTATTCTAAGTTTTACATCCTTTTCTGAGCAGGAGAAGTAACAGTGAAAACTGTTGTATACCACTTGTTGGCAAACAAACACTTTTTTGTGTAACAGATTTTCTAACCTTGAGATGTTGGAAATGAAGTAAAACACCAAAGCAAAGCAATAACTTTGGATGGTTGTGTTACTGGAAGGCATCCCATAATTGCTTCTTAAAACACTTAATCATAAAATTCTTTGCTTCCCAGACTTTATGTAAGCAACAGATCATAGGTCTGCTGAAAAAAGAAACCTCAGTAAATTGCAGAGGAGTTTTATTGTTGTAACCTATGGAGCATTTCTTCCCTTACTGTTCATCAGGATGACCTTCTTAAAATGTCTAAAATTTATTTTCTTCAAGGCATGAAAATGATTAACTTAGACATTTACAGGACAAAAGTGTTTTCATCACCTTCGAACCACAGCACATTTGTACCTGTAAATAGATGCTGTCTGAAGATATCGTGTTGCAAGGAAATTTTTCTTGTTGGTTGTGAATCACACTTGAAATGAGTGAGTAATCATTGATAATTTGACAGGCAAGCATTACGTTACAGAAAAATGTGTCTAAATTTACTGCAATATTAAAATGCTTGTAAAACCAAATTCAAAGCATATTCCCCTAAGTGCTAAAACAAATTTTCTGCTACACTTGCAAAAGCAAGGAACCTCTTTATTCACATGAAAACCCTTTTTCTTAAAATATTAAGTAAATTCCAAAATTAGGAATCTATTAGAACCACGTGCCATGTTTCAAATTTTAGCAGTTATTCCTGTAGTCTTTCCTTAAAGGAATAAAAATTGGGTAAAAATATCAGCCTAGAACATTATTTTTCACTGTTTGACTTTTGAAGGCAAAGGAAAATATACTGTAAGAGTACCTACAGAGCTACCAATTAGTGCCTGGTAAAGCACTGCATAGTGGAAATTACTTGCAGGATGAGGGAGCCAAATACTGGTACAGATCATATTGATAAATAATGTACCTCAGCAGCTTCCTGTGGTGCTTAATCTTAGCTGTTTCAAAATGTTTTCCATAATTGTATGAATAAACCACTTATTACATGCAGTAAAGAGTATTCCGTTATTTTCTTCCCTGCATTTTTTGCGGTGGATCATGTAGCACGCCTCACCTCCAGAAGAGATGGAAAGCCAGCAATGCATGCCAGTCACTCGTCCCTGAGAGGTGGAAGGATATGATGTGGTGGCACAAGTTTAAACAACATTGTAGGTCTCTTACAGAAACACTAGTGGACACAAGAGTGGACCAGTGAGATTTCTGTACCTCCATACAGAAGATGCTTCTGTATTTCAAAGAGAGCCTCAGCTGAGGCCACAGAGCCCCATAGACCTCCGCTAAGACCTTGACAAGTATTCACAGGCATTAGAACTGTTTCAGGTAGAATCTTTCTACACAAGGCAGTCAGACACTTGCAAAAGATTATTTAAATGAAAATTACAGAGTCATAGAAATATGAAATGGCTTGGGTTGGAAGGGACATTAAAGATCATCTAGTTCAACCCCCCCTGCCAAAACAGGGACGCCTTTCATTTGACCAGGTTAGTCAGAGCCCCATCCAGCCTGTCCTTGAACACTGCCAGGGATGAGGCTTCCACAACTTCTCCTGGAAACCTTTTCCAGTGCCTTGCCACTCTCACAGTAAAGATTTTTTTCCTAATCTAAACCTACTCTCTCAGTTTGAATCCATTCCCCTCTGTCATCTCACTACATATTATTGAAAATAGCATCTCCCCATCTTTCTTATAGGTGGTGCATTGCAAGCCACACTTCAATTTCTTATTTTATGATTTTTGTATTTTTAGGAGATACCAAGTAAGGATTTATTTTCTTTTCTTTGTTTTTGCATTAGAAGGTGCCATTTTTAGTTGTTTAAAAGTTTAGCAAATTTAAACATAGAATCGAAACTATCAATATTGAGTGCTTGCCTCAGAATATCTTGTTTGCTTAGAGATTTTTTTTTTCTAACTAGAAGGATGCATGTTGAAGGGAAGCAGAAGACATGCAATTCCGAGGAATTTCAAATTATCTGTACTTCTGTAGCTTTTTGATGATCCATAGCTGAATGTGAGTCATCCTAGAGCTGAAATGGTGTCATGTTTTAAACCATCAGGTGGCTAAACACCACACAGCTGCTCTCTCACTCACCACTCCAGTGGAATGAGTGGGAAACAAAAAGTAAGACTCTTGAGCTCAGACAGTGTCAATTTAATAAGCTAGAAATGCTTCTTGTGCACCCCCAGCCTGCTCACTGATGGGGTGGGTTGAGAAGCAGAAAAGGCCTTGACTTTATGTAAAAACTTCTTAGCAACAACTAAAGCATCAGTGTGTTATCAACATTATTCTCATCCTACATCCAAAACATAGCACTGTACCAGCTACTAGGAAAAAAAACCTGAAAACTCCCTTCCAGCTGAAACCATGACAATACCTACCCCTAATTCTATACCATTTTCATCATGGCCTGGTCCCAATATTTCCAATACATTCTTTCCTCTCTTTTGATCTATACATGCACATATAATTCCCTTAGTCTTTGGGCCATTCCTCTAAAGTATCCACTGAGATACTGTAGTCCATGACTTTGAGCTGCATTTGTCATAGCAGTCCTTCATGGCAGGAAATTGTTTCTGGTGTTGGATTGCTGCATGCTGAAGTTGGTTCTGGTTCCATCATTTCTGTGTTTGTCCAGGTCTTTCATTATTACACTCTGCCCAGATCCATCAAAATTCATTCTTCACTAATCTGGGCAATTATTCCTGTCATGTCATTGACATGAACATATAGGAACTGTTGTAGTGAGGACATACAGGATTATATAGCAGTTAACATAATGTAATTCCAATCACTGGCTATTACCTGAAATCAAATCTCTCTGAGGCGCTCATCAGATTTCCCCACCCTTCCTCATTACCTACCAAGTGCATCCAGGTCCTTGAGAAAAGCTGTCTCACAAATGTGTTTGCCATTGCCTGAAGCAGGGGTAATCTAAACTGTCTTCTGCAGCATATTTTTTATGTACACTACAGTGACTTTATCCTCTTCCACTGTATGTTAAGGTTTTGAATCGGCAAGGCCACTCAACTGGCAGATTCCTTAGAGTTAACTAACCAGGTAGCTTTTTCTTAATGTATACCACAATATTTGAAGGTTCCACCACCCATTTCTCTCAGTGTAATCTTTAAAGTCCATTGTATGATTCGATTTTCCTGGAGACTGGTGCATGATGGGGGATGTGATTTACCCACTCAATGCCATGCTCTTTGGTCAAGGTGTCTATGAGGTTGTTTTGGAATTGAGTACCCTTGTCTGAATCAATACTTTTTGGGATGATGTGTCACAATGTAACTTGCTTTTAAGGCCCAAGATAGTGTTCTTGGTGGTGGTGTGGGGCAAGGGATATGTTTCCAGCCATCTGGTGGTTTCTTCCATCACTTGTAAGCACATGCTGTTTGTCCGGAAGGGTTTGAGGAAGTGTGATATAGTCAATCTGCCAGACCTCCCCATATTTATATTTCAGCCATGCTCATCCATACCAGAGAGGTTTTTAGTGCTTGGCCTGCTTGATTTCAGCACATTTCACATTGATGAATAGCCTGTGCAGTAGTGTCAGTGGTTCAGTCCAAACCATCTATGGGCCGATCTATATGTTGCAACTCTTCCTTGATGGCCTAAAGTGTCATGAGCCTACTGGGCTCTAAATAATCTGTTGCCAGCTCAAATTCAAACGACCCACTTCAATCACAGCAGCCTGATCCACCTGCTGATTTGTTTTTACGTTTTTCTGTAGCCCAGCTCTTGGGTACAGAAGTATCTACATTATGTACTTTTACTACCAAAAGCAGCCATCATTCAGCAACACAGATGGGTTTACTCTGTGCTGTCAGTTGCTCTACTTCCATTGCTGTAGCCACCCTCACAGGACATTTGCCACTGTCCATGACTCATTATAAAGTATTGGCCATTTTTATCATTCAGCAGTGTCTAAAGCCAGATTGATGGCTTTCAACTCTACAAACTGACTCAATTCACCTTGTCCTTCAGCAGTTTCTGTGACTTGTCATGTGTACTCCACACAACAGCTTTCTACCTTTAATGTTCTCCTACAATATGACAGGACACATCAGTGAATCAGGCATATTGCTTTTTATTTCATAGTAGTTCCTGATACACTGGGGGTCCTTCAGCATAGTATCCAAAAACCCCACAATGTCTTAGAAAGCTTGTGTTGCTTTTTTGCTTGTTTGTGGGGACATTGCTGTTATCTTGTTAATTTCAACCACCGGAATCTGGCGACCTCCATCTTGCCATTTTATTCCTAAAAACTGAATGCCTTGTGCAAGTCGATTGACCTCACTTTGTTTTGTGGTCAAACTAGCTTTGAGAAAGATTTGGACTATTGTCTTCCCCTTCTCAAAAACTTGTTTTCACGTGTTGCCCCACACAATAACAATATACATGTATTGCATGAATTTCAGAGCTTCACCCTATTCCATTAAAGTCTGGATCAGCCCATGGCAGATGATAGGGCTGTATTTCCACACCTGGAACAGTCAGTTACAGGTGCACTGGACACCCATCCAAATTAAAGCAAATTTTGTCTTGCATTCTGCTACCGAGGGGATCGAGAAAAATGTGTTAGCCTGCTTGGCTTCCTTAACCTCTAAATCCAGGTTACTGGCACAATTATCCCAACATTACGGCAGCCAGGTGACAATGTGCTCACCTGGACAACACTGCAATTCTTCCACATAACTCAAAGCTCACACAGGAATAGAGGTTGGGTAGTTACTGGCCTATGAGTCCTATATCTTCATTTTTTTGCCTGTCTCGCTCCTCCTGTTCTCATGGTGCCCCTACATGGGAGTAGCACAGGGTGGGTTTTTTGCCTGCTTTTTTTTTTTAATAATTTTTCTAATAGTAAGTACCTACTTTCATGTGTGGAAATTAAATTGTAATTAATGACTGATATATTTTGCCTGCCAAGAAAACACTGAATTGCGATTTTATAGATAAGTTTCCTTTTGGAATACTCTCACTTTCAAAATATTTGTTATTAGAAATTTTAGCGTACCTATATAATGATTTTTTTATGATTTGGGCTGATCTTTGTCTTATACTGTAGATTGATTACAAATGTATAGTGCAGATTGAGAGAGCATAAAACCAGATCTCCCTCTAGAGACAGTTTTGGTTTGTATTTCCTTGAACTTTCAGCAAAACAACATGAAAGCTTGGAAAAAACCTAACTTATTTTGGTAAGAAAAATTCCACACCAGTGATGGCAAGTCTGGAGATGGGTGATTTCCAAGTGGGTTCTAGTTCCGTATAAGGATTGGTCATGAAATTTTTGTTTACCCAACTGGCTCTTTCTTCCTTCTGCTGTATATTTTTTGAAATTTAATTTATTTTTTCACTTTTGCCATTTTCTCCTGAATGTTAAAGCTGACTTAGAAGTCTGAATCTTCAATACCACTTAAGTATGAAGGCCCAAAACAAGCAGGGTATGACATGTTTGCAAAGGCATGCTGATTGCAGTAGCTTGCCTTGCCGGTTACAAAATGCCCATTGACACAAGCACCTTAATTTAAATTCCTCTTTAATTGTTTTCTGTATATATTAAAGAATGTGATTTTTTTGAAATGCATCTATGGAGAAATGAAATAAAAGTGTGTACCCAGCAAACCAGGAAGTGAAACACTGAGCCAGGAACAAAGTGTAGGCAAAGTTATCTCGAAGAAGAAGCTGCAGTCAGATTCCACCCCAACAAAACAGCTGATGTGTGAGCTTTTGCTAAGTTGAAGTAGTTGAGCATCAGAGTGTCTTCTCTGAATATACTGTAATAATGAGAAGGCCTATATAGGATTATAAATATTACTTCATTACCTTAGCAATTTCACTGCTAAAATGGGTAACTCTGAAATCCATATAATGTTTGTTTGGTGTTACTAATAATAGTGTAACACTTTCTTACATAGGGGAAGAAACAGTGTTACATTGTGTTTCTATAAATAAACCTAGGGAATTAAAGCCATTTAAAGTGTCTCTCTCATTGTCGGTAATGAATTCAGAGAACACTTCCAGTTTTGAATAACTGGGAGTACACCTATATCAGTTTTTTAGTGGATGTCAAGTCCCTAAAGGTGGCTTCTCTGTTCTGCAGATCTGCTCTGGTTACAGGGGGGTACATGCTACTGTAGATATCAATGGGTACTGTGGGCTTCTTTCATATTAGCACATCTTTACCTGTGCAGGATAGATGAGAAAGAGGGGAACAGGTAAGGACAAGCAATGAGAATGCTTAACAGAAACTGACTCAAATTTTGTGGTTTTGTGTTCCTTTTAAACTTCCTTTTATTTTTTCTAGAAAATATGTGGTTTGATTTTGTTGTGTTCTGGTTTTGGTTTTTGTTTGACTTGTGGTTGTTTCTAATGGGTAAAAGTCCTGCTTGAGTGTCTTTTACTATATTTAGAACTAATGACCATTTGACCATTCCCTTAGGTACTGGGAAAGGGATGGAGGAGAAAAAGTTAGTTGAGATGCACCGCTGGTTTAAAGTTTTTTTTTTTTTTTTCCTTAAGACAAAATGTACTAGAAGAAAGCAGCAAAAATAGAAAAAGCCATTCTTGTCTCAGGTGCTGGAAAGATGTAGGCAGAACACATGGTCTCATCAGCTGCTCTGTGATGTGGTGAACCTGAAGCAGGATTGGGCTGTTGAGACTATTATTGAGTTACCTCATTTGTCACAAGTTCACAGAAATGTTGTCCTGTAAAAGAGATGGCCTAGCATGAGACTCCCAGATAGGAGAGAAATAGGCAGCAGTACAAACCAGGTATCTCCCAGGACTTGCTCAAGATCTGGCCAAAGGTCATGGGTGTGGTAGTAAATCTACATCCCACCTCTCTGCCAAGTCTTACGGGGACAGCACTAAGTAGGAGATTCCTCACTGTCCTAATGGGTCTGTGGCTCTGGGAAAGGATGAAAGGGGTAGTAGTGAAGAGTGTTCATCCTCTTAGTTTATTTGCTTCCATAGTTTTCCTTCCCATGTAACCTTCCACCTCTCCTTTGAACCCCAAACCAGCGATAAATTAGTCAAAAATAGGATAAAATTTATTCTTTTGGATCCTTTATTGTTGTTCCTTTACTCATCTGTCACAATTTTTATTCTTTCTGTCAAAGGAAATATTTTTTTTTTCAGATTAGATCTGCTGTCCTGTTCCACTTTTGTGCCTTAATCCAGTAACATCAGGATGTTGGGATGCGTTAGGAGTCTTCACACAGTTTTCAAGAGTGCAATCTGAATAATACATGGGCTTATATAATATGGTAATGCTTATATTAACTAGGTGTCTTGTAAAGTTTTAGTGGTCAGTCTTTTAAATAGTATTTTTGACTTTAAGGATGTGAAAATCTCAGCTGGGATAGCCAGGTCACTTAGTTACAGGGATGCATATGGGGATACACTATGGCTTTTTGGGCAAGATAGATGAACCCTGAATGTGGAGGATTTCTGAATTATCCTTGAATTCATAAAAGGCCCAACAAAATGTTATTCCATAATGACATATTCATAGTGAGGTGCTTAGACTCTCAAAGCTAGTTGGTATAATCATTTATTTCCAAGCTCTGGTCTGTCAAATGCTCTCACTCCTCCTGCCTATCTCCTCAAGGAAAGGTCAACCGTCAGTATTGATATGATTTGAACATGACACTGCGTTCCTGAGCTTCATTTTTTTCCCCTACTTGCTCTTTCCCACTCCTTTTCTGCTCTCCTGTCCCACTGTGTTCTTTCTGTTACTTTATTTGATATGATACAATGAAGAATGGGCTCTGGAAAGAAAGCCCTGGGCAATAAAGCCTCTTTTTAAAAAACCATGTGCATAAAGTAAAAATAACAAAAAACTGTCAAAAGAAGCTGTTAGTGTTAATGTATTTATTTTATCTTTGGTGGGAAAGCTTAACTCAGCTCCAGGACTTCAGGAGTACAGTAGACAGTAATTTCTATATGAGTTGAACATCTATTTCTCTTTTGAAATATGGGACAATCTGAACCCTAGGTTGTCAGATACTTTTACAAGTTTCAGGGGAAAAAAAAAACAAAAAAAAAAAAGAAAAAGACCAGCTATTTTTGAACCATATATCAGTCAATAATCCAAGTCCTTTTCAGGAATGGGGTTAAAGCATACCTGCAGTATAAGTGAATACAGTGAAGACTGCAACAGCTTCTGGGTGGTGCCAATAAAGTGTGGGTTAGAAACTTTGACTTGGAACCATGTTCCTGGAGGTAAGGGGAGTAGTGGGGTCATTTCACAAGTAAGGAGAGACAGCATGGGAAGGAAAGAGACTTTTCAGCAGGTACTGTGGTAGCCCTTGTAAGTTTATGACTGTACCCCCCCAGCCAGTGCTGAGCTGTGCACACACCACAGGTGGTCGCCCACATCCGCTGGGGTGGGAGAATTGCTCACATGACTGAAATCAGGAGCTGATCTGTGGGCTGATTCTTCTGTTTGGAGACTGGCTGGGAGGAGAGGAGATGCTACAGAGATGTGATTCATTCCTGATAATGAGTGGGTGAAACTCAGGCAGGCAGAAAAGCTGTGATTCAATGAACCTCCTGTACAAAGAGAGGACAGGAAGAGAGCAACCAGAAGGATGCTTTGAGAATGAGCTAGTGTGTACCATTTAAAAAAGTGTACCATTGTGTCCCCTTGAAATAAATTTTTGGAGGCAGTCACAGCTCTTTATAATACCCAAACGTTACAGTAAGAATGTGCTCCTTAGTGAATTAAGACATTTCTCCCTATAATTTTCTTGATTTGCTAGATAATGGATTTATTGAAATATCATAAGAAAAATTACAGACTAAAAATAAATCTATCACATCATTAAAACATATATAGAAACACTTTTCAAAATTTGATCAGAATGATATTTTCTCTGCTTCAGTAAATTCACTATTGTAAACCTGCAGGGGGAAGAAATAAGCAGAGAGAAATTGTACAGCATGCTGCCAACTTCATAGATCCTAGGTGGGATTAATCAGATGGAGAAATGAAACCCAGAGCCGAAGGCCTATTCAGCACCTTAGAAAAAATGCTGATGAAGAAGGAAAAGAAAAAAATAGGCATAATAAATAAATAAATAAATAAATAATTAAACAGCTGAACTTGTTTGCTTGCATTTCTCCTACCCTGACACTTTTTATCTGTAGCTTTTCTTTTAAAGTACCAAGTCTCAGTTTCATGAGCAGAAGCCATAGACTATGCGGAGTTTTATGGATATTTCAGGGGGTTGGCACTGACCAAAGAGCTGTGCTTATGAATTTCAGTGCAGATTCAAACTGCCAGAGGGTGTACTCTCTAGGGCAGAGATTATTAGCCCTTCATTTGTGCTTTGCTGAGCCTATTTTAGATATTATCCCTGGGCAGACAAGGGCTCTGTTCTGCGGTTGCAAGGCCCCGGTTGACAGGGCGCTGACACTGTGGCACCGCTGCGTGATTACGCTCTTGTGCTGCCAGATTCCAATGAATGCTGATAATAGTCAAGCATGGACTTCATTTCCTTGACTTGAGAGTGAGATGTGGGTCAAAAGAGCTTTGTCTTGGCATTTTCAATCACTGTGTTTCTAGCCCTCACCTTATAACACTATGTATATATTATTTTTCAGTGATGTGAATTGATTTGTTGCTAACTAGGATGTCATTACAAGATAACAAATACATTTTAGGACAATAATTTAAGAGGTAGATCTGTAGAACTCATATCTGGAAATCAAGATTAATATTAACATGTCCATGCATAATATTAGTTTATATTTGGACAAAATCAGTAGGCATTTCTTAAAGAACTACATACCTATAAAGTAATTATTCATTTGCTCACTTCTAGACATAAGTGTTCTGAGCTTTCTTCCAAGTTCTTGGAAAGCAGTAGTGGTAGACAGTACACATCATGAAGGAAAATTGAGAGGTCAGATGAAACTGTAAAATACTGCCTTGTGGGCAGTATCCCACTATTCCAAGACACAGCTGTTGACTTGAGAAAGAAATTTCCCACATATACTTCAATAAAGGCAAGCAGATGTAACAGTTTATTATATTATCGGGGGGAAAGTTATATGATGTCCAAATATTTTGGCAACTTGGAAGACTTCTGCTTTCTCATATTTATGACTGTATCCTTCTCTCAAGGGAAAACAGAAATATGGGGAGACCGTTTCTCTCACCTATGAATATTGATCAGTCAAGCTACTGTTTTCAAGAATTTATTTAAAAGTTTCTTCCATTTCTGGAAGCTTCCTTTTTTTGGAAAAAAAAAAGGTATATACATGTAAAACTGATAAAACCTTATATCCTAATTTATCCTATAAAAACTTATATCCTAATTTAAAAGCCTGGAAGTTTGTAGGTGCTCTAAGTTGAGAAAATCCAGATGGAAGAATCCAAGGCTTGTATTACTGAAATGAAAGTTTTTATTTAGGAAACAGTAGGTATTAAAATGCTTCATTTTCATTTGGAAATAAATTTTAATCTCTAATTATAAATACCCCATCAAATTCCACTAGATCTGTGCTGCTTAGTATTACTTTGTATGTTTGGGAAGCCTTTCAATGAGGTTTCTGAGCATATTAGCCCATGCTGAGAATTCACCTTCCTCTGAGCATTTTGGAAAAAAACCCTTTATTTAAAAAGCATTGAAAAGCACACTGATACTGCACTTAGAGCATTGGTTTTAGTGTCAGTACTGTAAATGTAAATGATTGTGCTGTAAGTCATGACCCATTTGCAGAATCTTTCTGACCTTGGCAATCTGTACTTCATGGCCTTTTTTGTCTACACTCAGTAATGCTTTCTATTTTAATCAGAACAGTTATGGTGGCAGACTGCACACTTGGGTTTGGGATGTGGAGCTGTTTTGTCAGGGCATCCTGTTCTCACATTTGAAGTAGAAACTCAGTGCAAGCACTGCTAAAAACACATGAGGAAGCTGATTTGGATGTTCTCTATTCAGGGCATGAAAGTGTCAGAAAGAAGTATCTGCAGAGCATGGAGAAATAAAGTCTGTGACAAAGGTCCAAGGGGAAATTGTGAGGAGCAGCCAGGAGTGAAGGTTGCATGGTGGCTGTTTTCATGGCAAAGTCCTGAGTACTTTGGCAAGGGTGCAGTGAGTCACTGCTGTCCCAGCAATAGCCTGCATGGGAGGCATGCTGTTCATGTGGGAAGAAGCCCATGGGAGGCTGACAAAATCTCTGATTAGACAGGGAGTGTGGTTGTGATCAGCCATTGTTCCTGGCACACAGGATGTCCCCAGTCTGCTGTGCTAATAAGGGCTCAGGTGTCTTCACACTAGAGTTAGCAGCTGTAGGCAGGGTTGAACATTAACGTAGCTCGCCATTGGTGCAGGTACAGTAATTCCACAGCAGGATCTTGTTCCTGTACATTCTGGTTCTTTCTGTTCACTTTATTTGGTTTGCACACAGGTCTCCTAAACCTGGACTCCGTTTCATTCACTTCAGCAAGGGCTGGTATTATTTGAAGAGTGAGAATCCAAATTCAGGTTTCCTGGTTCTTGTAGTCCCTTTTGGACCCCACTGTGCTACCCCTGACTGTAGAAAGATAAGTGTATGAGGTGCCTACTCCCCCTGGACTGTCTTAGGGAACCCAGTATCTGCAGCTTGCCCAGGTGCAAGTGTGGTGGCTTGAGCAAATCTCCAGCTTCAGGAGTTCACTTAGCTGCCCAGTTATTTCAAAACCAGCAAAACTGGTTCTGCTTTTAATTTCTTGGCTTTGTTATCTTAATTTAGGTCTTTCCAGAAATATGCTATTTTGCTGTGGTTTATAGAAATAAGTCTACTTATGCTTTTATATTTTCTCTGTGGAATTTGATTCCTGTTTTCAGAGAGAATAAGAGTCTCACAGGATAATCCAGTCCTGAAGTAAAAACTAGCTACCATTGCCAACAAGAATCCAATGCTACAGAAGGTAAGAAGAGCAGTGCTTGAGGGAAGTGCAGTGAAGGCATTTTTGTCATTTGGAAAGCTCAGAAACTAATGACTCACTTCTTTCGAATAGAAGTGATCCCCAAAGGAAACTACAAGGACAACTAGCTAGTGTTTGTAGTTTTGTACACCTCATTTAAAGTAGCCTTTGTCTTGATTTTGAAAAGGTCAGATGGAAGAAGAGAAAATGGTGCTGATTGAAAGCAAAGTTTTGGGTTGGACATTTTTGTTTGTTTCTTTCTTTCTTTCTTTTGCCTTCCCCATTGTGATGCCATTCAAATTTCACGGGCAGTCCCTGTCCCTCTGGGCAGAGATATTGCAATGCACATATCTTCAAATGTACCAGCAGTGTAAGTGCAGAGATCCAGTAAAAGACAATCCTGAGAACAAGGGTGAATTTTTGATCTTGCTGAGGGAGGGAACCATAACTGCTTGCCAATGAAGAATTTGAAAAAGGGGTAAGTTTGAGAAACTCCAAGCTTCCTAAGGAAAAAAAAAAAAAAGAACATTATCCTTTAGTAGTCAGTCCTAGAAAATTATTTATTAAAAGATAAGCCACTTTAATAGTTATCTTGTCATAATATTTTGAAAAAAGTTTTTAATAACATTACATAGAAACCAGACAATTTAGAGAAGATGGGAATTAACATGAAAAAATCAAATAAGAAATGGGTGAGGGATACAGAGGCCAGTTGGGACTGAGAGGAATGCTACTAATAGTTGCTGGACTGTGTGCATAAATATGTAGGTGAATAAGAGCTTAAATTAAAAGACAGAAATATATTCATTGCCATAGTTGTTTCCAGTTGAAGGGAGTATAAAATAGTTAAGTCATAGACACTGAGATTTGTTACCTCAGATTTAGAAAAATCTTGTCCCTTATCATATTAGTTATATTTGTCATTTCCTTGATTTTTTTCACTCCTATGTTGTAGAATAACAGGCCTAATTTTCTTTTTCTTCTTTCCACCACAAATTAATCTTTACTTTCCACTCAATTTATTTGTGACTGTGAATCACGTCAAATGTAACACTATTTGTGTAATTTATCCCTTTCTAAAACAAAATCAGAAATAAAGAAGCAAATGGATTAGCAATTCTCCCTCCTTAAATGGAATAAGGAATATTGTTAAAAAGTCATTATAAAATCCATTTGATCCTTCTAGAGCTATTAAAAACTTTCATTTCACTTTCCATATTAGAATACACATGCTGCAGAGTACGTTTGTGCTCAGTTGAATGGGTACTATTGAATGGGTACAACAATTGAATGGGTACTATCTGCATGAATGTCATTTTCACTATTTAATTAGATGCCTCTGAATGTAAACCTAAAATTCTTTTATTTCCTCAGTGGAGATCTCTGCAGCTTGGAGGAAGTTGTATCCTGTTTTTTTATTCTCCAGTTCAGGGGTCAGGAGGGACAGTAAAACTCTTAAAAAAGATTTAAGTTCATGACTATTCAGATGAACATTGTGCCTGACAGTAATTCGCTAAAGTTTTTGTCACATGTCTTTTATATAGCTGATGCTTGCTTCCAAGCAATTTCTTTTAATTTTTAAAATATTTTATCCTGTCTTGACAGGGTTGAACGTTTCTTATTTTTCAAGCTGAAATAAACTGGTCGAGCCATGACTTTTCCTTTGAAAAGAAAAATTTCAAAAATCTTAGGAGGTATTTGCTAAGATTTTCAATAGTAATTTAGGCCAAAATTTCAAAAGAAAGAATGAAATAACAGTAATAAAGGAGATGGAAGCAAATATCTTTGTAAAGGGTATAAGAGAAAAAAACCAGATTAACTCAGTGGGTTCAGTTGAACATGGTTTTTCTTGCTTTTACTTTGTCATTTTCCTTCTGAAACAAGTATCTCAGTCTTATCTGACACAATTAATCCTTCCATTTATGACATTACTCAGTGTTTAATGATTGCAGACAACCCAAAATGTAGCAGAATCAATGAATTAAAGAACAGTCTCTTCAATATCATATCTCTCACTAGAAATATCTGTGGGGATTTTTAGCAGATAAACTATAGATTCACTTAAAGCAGGCATTGCATCAGTGTGGAGTAACTCTCTGTTGTGAATATTTCTGAACTTTACAGGGTTCTGAAACACACATATTTTCTAAGTACGTCTTATCTAAGACTGAACTATAGCCAGCTCCAGGCAAGGAACAGGTAATACTTCTATTGCCTCTGGAGCAGCCCAAAAATGAAATGAACACTCATGTCCAAAGACTCATGCCAAGTTTTTGGCTATTATATTGAACAGTTGAGCCTTTGAACAGTTCTTCACAAGTTATTGAAAGACACTTCTTAAAGACAATCCCATAGCCTGTATCATTCACAATGAAAGGCTTCCTTCCTAGGTTGTAAATGTACATTCATGGTTTTGGATAGCTCTTCTCCCTGCCAAAACCACCTGAATATGGAATTTTTGTGGATTTTTTTTATCTTTCTATTAGGTAGTTTTCAAATCAGATGGATAAATCATGTGTTATTGCAGAATGTTAACTTTTGACTTAATAGTTTACAGTCTCCACAGCTCCTCTAAGAAATTAGAATTCAGAAGCAAGAAGGGATAGTTTGTGACTGATTAATTTCTTGATTCTCTTAGAGTGCGATGCACGGATCGCTCATCAATTTTATGGGGTAATGTATCATGCCACTTATAAATATCTCATTATCTTCTCTAAGCAAACACGTGTATCAGAAATACAGCAGTTGAATGCATGCAGGATTTATATTTCCCTAGGGAAAATTAAAACTTCAGTCTCATTATAGCATCCCTAGACCCAGTTGTTGGCATACCAAGCATCACCTGGTTTGCTGAGCGCTTCTTATAGGTTCAGGGTGGCAGTAAATGCATCCTAATCTGAGTGCTAGGCAAGTATTCGGCTTGGTCACAGAGAAATAAATGTTTTTCATATTTTTTATGAGAATTTCTTGCCTTTCTCCCTTTACTGTGTGATAAAAGTTGAATTAATACATGAGGAAAAAGTAATGCTTTACTTGTAGGGCTTGTTTACTCAAGCAAGAGCCATGCAAATGGCTTCAACATTCTTGTTGTTTTCAACTTTTTACTAAGACTAATTTTCATCCCAAATATTCAGTAAATATATGTTTAATCAAAACCAGATGTATAGAAAGATAGGTATAGAAAATGAGCGATTATAGCAAAGAAGACTGGAACAACTTCTCTGTTTTGGAAAACCAATAATTTCACAGAGGCATTATTGAGTATGACAATTATTTTTATGTACCTACCATCTCAGTAACAATCAGAAAGAATCAAGTCCTAGGAATTTATAGGAAAATAACAGAAAACTCTAAAAGAACAAAGTGTATGTTTGCAGGTCTGTGGTACGTCCATATCTTGAACACTGTATTGTTCATATTCTATCTTCTCAAAATGGTCATGTTGCAGAAAAAGAAATATTCAGGAAAAACCAATGAACAATCAAAGGCAGGGAACAGCTTCCATACAAGCTGTGACTTGATGGGCTGTCCATATGTCCATATGGGCTGGAGGACCCCATGCCAGAGCAGGTGGGATACCCAAAGGAGACTATGATTCCTGGGAAGATCATGCTAGAGCAGGGTCCTGGCAGAACCTGTGAGCCCACAGAGAGAAGAGCCCATGGTCAAGCAGGTTTTTTGAGAGGACATGTGACCCTAAGGGGGGTCCTCACTGGAGCAGCCTGTTCCTGAAGGACTGCACCCAGTGGAAGGGGTTCACTAAGAACTGCAGCCTGTGGGGAGCAGTTCATGAAGGACTGTATCCCGTGAGAGTGACCCCATTCTTGAAGAGTGTGAGGAAGAATGAGTAGCAGAGAAAATGCACAAGGAGTTGACTGAAATCCCCATTCCTCATCCTCCTATTCTGCTCACTGAGAAAAAGGTAGAGATGTCTGGAGGCAAGCTAAGCCTGGGAAGAAAAGGGAGAGGGGGAGAAGAAGTTTTTAGATTTTATCCTATTTCTCGCTATCTTACTGTGTTTAATTGTCAATAAATTAAATTAATTTCCCTAAGTCAAGTTTCTTCCACAAGAAAAACTGAAGTGTGATCTCTCTCTGTCTCTCTGTCCTTATTTCTACCCATAAGATTTTTTTTTCAATTTTGTCCCCTGTCCTTTTTACAGAATGGGAAATGATAGAGCAGCTTGGCAAGAGCCCAAGAGCTAGCCAAGGTTAACCCACAAGAGATGACACAAATAGATGACATAGAGATGGTGGACATGGAGGAGACAGGCATATAATAATTCTAAAATCATGAATACCATGGCAAAAGGAGACACTTCATGCTGCTTCTTCAAATAGAAGAACTAGGAACATGAAATTAATCTGAGAAGCCCATTACAAAACAGAAAAAAAAAATGTTTTCCACGGGATTGGAATCAGAACCAAGGAGCTTGCTGATAAGCAATGTTGTGAGTAACTGAAGGTTACATGGTCTCTAGGAGGAAATGGACAAGTGCTTGGAAGAAACTTCCGCTGGGGTTAGTAACCCAGAAGTCACGTCAGGCTCTGTAAACTATGCCTGTGGAAAAATCTGGAAGCTAGGAAAGTGTTCAGGGGAGTCCTGTTCAGGTAAGGTTATAGATGGGGCTCTGAGCAACCTGATCTAGTGATCTAGTGAAATCTGTCCCTGCCCATGACAGAGTTTTATTAGATGGTCTTAAAAAGTTCCTTACAACCCACAACATTCTTATGGTTCTATGTGGTTGTCCCTGTTTTCAGTCTCATCAAGTGGGTGGTTATAGCCTTTGAAAGAAACAGAATACAAAATCAGATGAATCTTTGGACTTACACAATGATGATATTATAGAGAAAATATAAGAATGAAACTTGTAGATAGCTATAGTTAGGCAAGATAGATCTCACTCAAATTTCTGAGAGGAAAAGTCCAATGTGCACAGTTCAGGGGAAAGAAAGGGGATGAAGATTGGTCCTGGAAAATTCATCAGCTCTGACATCCCGTTTGTCCATACAAGCAAACATCTGGGTACAAATGGTGAGCAATATCACTTTGAAAGCACTGCTCTGAAAAGGCTGTATAAACATTGAGAAATACAATCTTTCAACATATTGAGAATAAGACCAAAATGCAGAACACAAAAAAATTATCTCTTTGCTAGGTAATTGCTATAAATTTTCTTCAAAGTTCATGTCATTTAGGTAAACGTGCACCAGTGAAAGAAACAAGCAGTTTAGAGGCAGATACTTCAACACACGAAAGGAAAGACATTAAAATTACCTCAAAGGCTGTGAGCAACCTATTTTCAGGCAGGCTTTTTGGTGCTATTTATTACAGTATTTTTATTTTGCTTTGAAAGATAACATATTTTTTCTTGTAACTTGTTGCATTCAATCTTCCATTGAATTAATAATCCAAAATTAGTGTCTAAAGGAGTGTGCTATGAGGGAGATGGGGACTGGAATTCTTATACCACAGCCTAAACTATTATTCAAGTATTGAAAAATAGATTAGTCATATTCTTATTGATGAAGATAAAATTACATGTGTTTCTTAAAATATAAGGTCTCTTTCATCAACCTTTATGAATTTTCCTTATATAGAATCAGAGAACCATTTAGGTTGGAAAAAACCTTTAAGATCATTGAGTCCAACCATAAAGTTAACCCTGCCAATTCCACCACTAAACCATGTCCCTCAGCGCCACATCTGCACATCTTTTAAATACCTCCAGAGATGGTGACTCCACCACTTCCTTGGGCAAGCTGTTCCAGTGCTTGATAACTCTGACAAATGAATTTTTCCTAACATCTAATCTAAATCCTTGCCCCACTTGAGGCCATTTCCTTTTCTCCTGTCACTTTTTACCTTGGAGAAGGGACCAGCTTTACCTTGCTACAATCTACTGTCAGGCAGTTGTAGAGAATGTTAAGGTGCCATTCCTAGTCTCTTCTTCTTCAAGCTAAACAACACTGGTTCCCTCAGCTGCTCCTCATAAGACTTGCCTTCCAGGCCCTTTACTAGCTCTGTTGTTTTTCTTCCGGTATGCAAATTTAATTATCACCTAACCAGCTTTGAAAAACTCATTTTGCATTTACCCTTCCCAAGTATTTTGACATCTTTGTAAGAAAAGGTTACTCACTACTGCTGGTAAATACTGATTTCATCCCTGATTTCTCTTTGAAATGCTTACTGTATGCTAGAGGGTTTTTGCAGTTTACTACTCATTGCTTTAAAGTAACTGCAAAATATGACAGAATTCAGAGGTATCCTTTAGAGAATCCACCCAAAATAAGAACTTCAGCATGGAATTCTGCCCTTTTTTTTTTTTTTTTTTTTTTTTTACAGTGAACACTAATACAAAGAACTTACTTTATTCTTTGCAATTCTGTCCTTTGTTGTGTTACTCTTGAGTACTTTGATCAACTGTTTGCCTTACAGACTGACAAACTTCTTGCTACTGAGGTGCTTGAAGAAAGATATTATATTTAGTTTAATTCCTTTTGATAGTAGCTCTTCAAACCCTATTTTGGGCCATCTTGGTTATGTTTTTATAGTTAATCTACCAGGGTTCCTGATAAATTCATTTTTCTTAGGTGTGACACAGCTTTATCAAATTAGAAACTTCTTGTTTCTAATTACCTCCCTAACCTGCTGTTCAGTCATCATGAGTTTTCTACCCTTTCTAAAAATACCTTCAAAAAATCTGTGGTATGCATTCATCAGTGTTGCTCCTTCCACAATCTCCACACTGACTGTCAGGTTTTAATTCTCTTAGCTGCTCATTTTAAACAAATTTCTTTGTCTTTGTATGGCTCTACCTCCTGAAACAGAGCAATATTGTTGTGTTGACCTTTGTCTTTTGTTGCTCCTGTAAGGGCAGAGTTTATCTTGATTCACATGTGCAGGTTTTAGCCAAGTCACATGTGATAGTGAGGACAAGGTTAAGAGAAGTGTCCTGGTTTGTGATCTGCCTTCACAGCTGCTTCAGGATGTACTTACAACGGCCTTGTAAAAATGTGATCTCTGTGTGACATACCAATGTGAATCTTCATAAGGATAATTACTGTTCTCTCGTTTTCTGCCCTTTCTGCCTCCAACCTCCCATGGGATAGCAGTTACTGCTGCCATCCTATCTAGGTGGTCACTAAAGTCTTATGTTCTTCCTATTTAGGCCTTGAATTTTGGTCTCTAAGTACATCAAAGCACTTGATCAGGTAGATAGTATGTCAGTTTTGATTGTTATCAAATTGTGCTTCTCCAATCCAGTGACTGGGGAGGATGAATGTAGACATGAGAACTTGAGACAGGAAGGCAGCAGCAACAGAGTTCAGGGAAAGGGGTTCTTGCTCCAGGAACACGCCCAGATTTTCTCTACAGTAAGAGAAGCAAGAGGAGCTCTTCTAAAGAACATTTAGTCTTACGTTCTTTAAAATAAGACTAGCCAATTTGTTCTTAAACTTAGATTGGCTGCTTCTTAGTTATTTTTCCAAAGGCAAAATATACATTTGATATCTTGCTAATGAGAGATTTAAGTGCCTAAGGTATGTCTTCAGGGCGTAGAGGTCTGTGGTGTAGACTGATTGGTTTGCTCTCCTTTCTCCTGCTGAAAGTGGTCCAATTAAATCTTGTAATTGTTGAGGACAGAGGTCCTTAGCTGGTAGGGCTCACGAGGGGAGGGCAACAAATAGGATACATTGGTTCTTGTGCTTGGTCTAAGGACCTATTTTTATATGAAATAGTTAATGAGTAATTGAAATCCTTGGAATAGAGATTGTCTGTCAATAAATTAACTTTACTTCTTATCTCTCTCAGTCTTACACCAGTACTGCTTAAACTTAGAAGCACAGTTCCAGGTGCTCAAAGGATTTTGAAATCTAGATTTTGAAGGCTTAAAGTTTTATTGTTTTCAGGGATAACAGAACACTTCTTTACGTAAAGAGAGGGAGATACATGAGGGTGGGAAAAATAGAATGCAAGTTGTATTTTATGCTTTATGCTTATAAAATGACTTAATTCCCCTTAAGTAGCTCAGAAGAGTTAGTAATTTAAGAAGCACATACCAGTTATATGGATTCAGCAACAGAAATAACTGGGTTCATATAACATATAAAGCTTAAAAAGTGATTAATTCAAGACTCTTTCTGTGAGTCAGTGAGCTTTATGTGCCACTCCATTTGGAAAGGTGCAGGCACTAAACCATCTCTGGTTTGAAGGTAAGGAAAACCATGGCAGCCCATGATTTAAAATCAAATTGCTTATGCATTAAAAGTTGAAAGTACAAATATTTTTTTAATGTTCCAAATAATACATGTCTTTGCAAGTTTTGGTCAATTTCAAATTTAGTAGACATTCCTCAGAGTACTAGTAGTACTGCCTGAATTGTTTTATGCTAGGCTACAAGTAGCTCCTTGTGGGCTTCCTAAGAACAGAGTGTGCTGTTTTGTTCTGGATCTTTTTTATGACCGTACTCAGAGGAAGTACTTAATGGGTGGCAATTCACAAATTTGAAGTCAGTTTTCAGTGTACATGACTCTGTGGACATTTCAAAAGCAACATCATAGGGATTTAAATTATTACCTTTAAAGACAGGAAAAGTAGAAAGTTTTATACTACTTTTACTTAGCAAAAATATTAAGCTTCCACTGGTAGGTGTGTTTCTGTTTGACAACCCAGTGAAGCTGCTTAAACTGATAACTTGCACTACAGCCACAATTATTCTCATCTGCAATCTCATGTATCAAAGCATTTATATTCTTTTGTTCCGTTTCATATCATGTAAAGTTTCATTCTGAAGTGTCTGGGCAGCTTTCTGGAGTTCAGAAAGTATTGTGACTAGCATCCATCGTATCTATTCGTGCATCTATTACTTATGGGAAAAATGAAAATAGTGGAGATGCTTTGAGTATATAAATGAAGTCAAAGCTGAAAATAGATTTTGCATATAGAGATGCCCTTTTGTTATTCAGGAAATGTGTTCCAAACAGTTAGCCCTGGAGAAAATAATGCCTCTAGTGCAGATGAGCTTTATCCTCACTGTAGAAAATTTCAGCATGTCAGAGTAGCACTGCTTTTGGCAACATTGCTAATGTTGGCCTTTCACTTATCCTTGCTTGAAACAATGATGTACTTGAAGACATTAACTGAGTCCTTGGGAAAGAATAAATACTGTACCGAGAGCTGGTTCAGGAAACAGAGGGCAGTTTTGCTTCCCAAACAGGAGAAAATGATGTTTGAAGGAGGTGCTACAGCATTTTGAGCTTCCTAGTGTTTTCTAAGTGCTGAAGGCTATGAAACCAAATCTGCACTGTTACCTCACTCAGCTCTGAATTCTTTATGAGATAATATTGTCACTGCCCACTGGCGTGAAATGGAGGCCTTCATGTCACTGAAGGAGAGCAATGCAGCTGACAGACTGATGTCACTACTGGCTGCCTCCAGCAAAAAGGATTACTTCAGGCTGACTTCTAGGTCTGTCCTGATAGAACACCAGCTCTAATGCCATCCTTTGGCTAAATAGAAATACTAACTAGCTAAGAAACAAGATCTAGCTGTTTCCTGGCTGGAGGAATTGCTTTTCTGATATGAGTAACTCACAGCAGCCTGGCCATTAAAAGTAGCTTAAGGATTAGTCTGTCATCTTCTGATATCCCGCACTTGATCTAAGTAAAGAAATAAATAACATCCCTCCAAATATCTAAGAATTACTTTCCAACACAAAATTTTCTCCTAATTTGTGTATGTTTTAGTCCTAACCCTGTGGGAATTGCTTTTCTGTAACCATGTCTGAAATTTGGCCCTTAATAGTGAGTCTTCACTCTGTAATGTAGGTCAAGAGAAGAAATTAAATGATGACATTGTGCTTGCTTGCTGTGGCATCCCCCAGGAGTTGGTATGGTCCCTACTGATTGCCTTGAATCATTAATCAAAGGGAAACTGCATTGCACAGCCTACAATATATTCTCAGCAGGCACATGCACTGATGATGCTGCACCATGAAAAAGACTTAATTGCATTGACAGTACATTTTTTTTCACAGTTTAGAGTGTTTATCAAAATTGTGCTTGTAGCATCTAAAAATAGTGTAATTAATGCAGCTTTTGGCCTCTTCACACACTGTTTTCTTTTTAGTTTCTTCTGTTAAAGAAGACAGCTGTTTGCTAGGAAAACAAATTCATCTCTTTTCCTTCTCTCTCTCGCCTCCTGTTTGGTATCTGAGTGCATCAGTAGGAGGCTCACAGTTTGTTGTAAATGTTCATTCACAGTTTCTGCAGATTCCTACATTCATATTCACAAAGGCAGAATATTTCAAGATGTCCTTCATATCAAGTTACTGCTACTTCACATCAGACATGAGGAATACAAAATATGGGCATTGCTTCCAGAGGCAAAACAATGCAAACAAACAAACAAACAAACAAAAAAAATTAAAAACCCAAAAAACCCCACAAAAAACCCACTAAAAAAAAATAAACCCCCAAAACAAACAAACCCAAACAATGAGGTACAAAACCCACTGTCCTCAAGGAGAATGTGACAAGTTGGATCAGCCATTTCCTAATTTTTAAATAGTTTCCTTTCTTCATTGTTAAATTATTTCCTTTCATTGCTGATCTAAGGGTGGCTTGTGAGTATTAACTTGTAGAGTATATTACAGAACAAGGAGAGCAGACCTTCTTTCATAAGATAAAGCATCTGCAAGAGAAGGGGAGGGAGATTCTGGTGAGGTGGCTTGTGACACCACTAGGCAGCTGTTCCTTGGCTCCTGGGTGGACCAGGACAGTGTTTTCATTTCTCCTCTTAAATATTCGGGCTGTGAGAGCAGGAAAGGACACAAAAGCATGACACATGGTTTGGGTCAACACCATAAGCTGTTGCTCCTGTGCTGGGTAACCTGTGTGCATGTGGAGACCTGCAACCCCATAAGAAATACAGAGAGAGAGGAGTGCAGAGAGCAGCAAGAGGAAAGGGAATTTGTACTGGAAAGAGATCTGGGTTAAAGAAAACACTGGGAAAAAATATCTGTTTGAGCATTAAGAAAAAAGAGACTTAACATCTGTTTTGCCCACACCTCTGCAGAAAACTCATATTATCATGACTCATTTTTGTCATCCATCTGCTACCATTAACTATTGTAAAGTGCTCTGTTGCCTCAAACATCCTCATCAGGTTTTAAAATGTTTCAGTTCTATATATTGCCTTGTAAATCTTGTGTTACAGTGAAGAAGCCCATGTTTGTGGCAGAGCTTTGCAAGGCTGCAATTTCACTGAAATTACTATTATTACCTTATAGACTGCAATGGTAAAGCTCAAGTGGTGAAGTATATCAAATCCTAAGGTTAAATAATGGATTTTGCCATAACATTACACTGAACTTTATACTTCTGCTGCTGATGTAGGACTTGAACTTCTATTAAAACAGGAGACTATTGAACATCTTTATCATTGTCTGGCGTAAAAGCTTGCATTGTTTACACACACAGTGTGAAGGTTCAAGATCAGAGACTAAGTGGAAGTATCTTGAGTTTATCAAATGCTTTCTACTCTGTGAATAAAGATATCTGGAGCTGCACTTACACTGCTAGTTGGTGATGCATTTGAGAATGGGATTCACAACTGATTGCAGAACCAGAAATGGTCCTGTTATGAAGCCTGCACTTAAGCCTATGAGCACCACAAAGTGACTTAATCAGGACAGCATATGAAGCAGTAGAAAAATATTAAACATAATTAAAGAAAAAAAACATTCATAATAGTTAACAGAGAAAATTCATGAAAATTAAATATATTTTAAGTAATTAGGATTTTAATGAAAGTTCATTTAAACCATTTTTTTCTCCTTCAGTACATTAAAGCAGTATTTTGTATGGGATGGAAGAGCTTGAAAATTTCTGGATGGTAGTCTTCAAGGATATTTATTGAGCAGATAGATTGTTTAGGCTCCTGGTTGCTATAATCTTCCATAGTGGCTTGAGTTTAATGTATTTGGAAAAGATCAGGCTGCTTTCTTTTCCAGTACAAACTTTGCTCTTGGAAGTGCTGTTATACAGATAAGATTAAATTTAATGCATTTAAAAAATGAGTTTTAAAACTACTGAAGAAACAAGGTGTTTGAAAATTCTTTTAATTTCATTCATCACCAAGACAGCATTAAAGTGCAGTGGCTATGTCATTGCTATTAAAATTACATGAGGGGTGAAGAAACACAAACCCAACATTCTGATCACAGATCAACTGTTGAAATTCCCAGTGGCCTTTACATTGTAAGAAAACTTTTTCTTGTATAATGTGGAGAATAATAAGTCTATCTTATTAATTTTCCTTTGTCTATGATTTGGAAAAACCTAGACATAATATACAAAAAATATTTTGTAACTGAAAAGTATTTTCAGCTTTCACAAAGCATGGCACTGTAAAGTGTTGGATGAATAGGAAAGAATCCTCCCTTTGCATCGAGCTGCTGTCAAAGAGCCTTTCAAAGAGGCTGCTGTCATTAAGGATGAGAATACTGACATTTGCAAGCCCTCTTACCTGTGGTTGCAGGGAGGTGCAGAGAGTGACTTCTCTCTTCCCCAGCCATGCCCAGCTTCCTTCACTTCTTAGCAGAGACACCCTTGTCTTTCAGCTTAGCAGAGAAAGAAAAACAGCATAAAGGGGAAAACCTTAGTCACTAAAGTTTACCCTAAATATATATTTGTTTTTTTGAATAAGTAGCAGTTTTTTAGCTAGTTGTCTGTCATCCTCCTGTTTCACTGTGTCCCCCACACTGGGGCAGTGATGCAAGCCCAGGGCACCCCAGGTGCTTTCAGAAAGCTGCCCACAGCCCATGAGGATCTGTTGTGCTGAGGGCAAAGCTCTTCTTGCAGCCCAGTGTCCGGCCACCTGCAAGTGCCCCGAGCCCCAGCGTGAACACTCGTGCCTCTCCTCTTCTCCCCAGCCCACACGGGGTAAATGTCTTCCATGGCGCAGCCACGGGGATGTTACGGTGCCCTCTCACTGCAACTGCGTATTCCTGGCTCTACTGTCACTCTCTTAAAGAAGTCAGTGTCAAAGTCATCAGTAAAAGAGCAGGAAACAATGGGTGGGGTCAGCCCAAAGGAGAAGCTGCAGTTGGCACCTGGTTGGTCACTGTTTGTTCAACACAGGATCAACTTCACACAGGCAGGCTCAACTTTTCGCTGCTGTCCTTGTACCTTCTGTGGTCCAGCAATTTACAGAGCCTTTGAGAAAGATTATCAATTTTAATGAAAATAGAGGGGTAAACCAGCAATTTAAGTTCAACTGTCACTCCAATATTACTACTAGCTTGTCTCATTTAAGCTGGCTTTTGTTCTGTGCTATTTTAAAAACTCTTAGTAACTTCAAATGCTAAATTACAGGTGCTATTACTGATTTTTTAAGCTGTTCAGTTACACTAACATTGCAATTCTTAAAATATTCCAGTCTAATTTTACCATTGAGATGAAGTTTGGATTGTAACTCCACAAGAATCTGCAAAAGCAGAAACCAGGGTAGGTTGCAAGCAGCTCCTATCAAGCAGCCATTCAGATAACTGCAGTGTCAACTGCTTTACAAAAAGCCAAATTGTTATTTTCAATAACTAACTCCTGCAGACTATGTTTGCTGGTTGCAGCATCGAGTAATAAAAAGTCATCCAAGTCTGATGATTTTTATACTGAAAAAATATATGGAAAGACGATTTCTTTTTCATGGTGTATGTGCTTGGAGGAAATTAATTTTAAAGAATTTACTGTAAAAAATTTTCTTCCTGCTCTTAAAAACAGAAGAGTTTTTTGAGAGATATTTCAGATATTGAAATCGGTAGATTTCTAATGATGTTAAGGGTTTTTATTCCTCATATAAATCATACACTAAACTCCTTTAGCAGTCACAGAAGTTATGAGCAGTGCAGAATACTCTCTTTTTCCTTACTACCCTAACACATAATTTTGTGTGTATGAATGATATATGAACATCCTTTGTTATAAAAAATATAAAATTTTTCAACAAAACCAATGGACATTTACTACAGCATCTATGATATTTTGCTTTTCCTTCACTCATGTATTAATTTTTCACTCATTCTGGTGGTGTGAATGTCTTGGCATACTGGAATATCAAGGAATTTACATTAAGTCATATTGCTTCCCTTGAAGTATAGAAACAAACTTATACCAGCCCTACTCTCTATGGAAAAGGAAAAAAAAAACCTGCACCCTCAATAACAGACATTAAAAAATATAGATTTATACGTCCATGACTGAAAGCTGCTTTTGTCCTTGTAATTCTGTGGCCATGGGTTTTGGCAGTCTAACAGCACAAGGTGCTGTTTGTGGAGTGGCAGTGTTTACTGCCTGAAAACCAGACTCCAGATCCTTTCATCACTCTTTGATACACTGGTTAATTACATAAGCTGGGTCATTGAACTAGTACTCCATAACCACTGGGCTAATAATAGTGGGTCACAACCCTTTTTTAGCCTCACATGGACATTCATGTGATTTCTGTGGTTTTGGACCCGAACATAAATGTGTTAATCCTTCTACAGCAACTTATCTTGAGCATATGTGTGCCAACTTCTTTTGCCACTCATCCCTGGGGTGTTTCAGCTGGTGCTCTCACTGCAACTCACCACCGTGTAACTGAGATTGCTGCAGGGCTTTCTGTTGCTGCATAACCCCTGCACAAACATTTATTACTGAGATCCAGACTAAGATAATTTTCTCAGCCAGAGATCATTACTTAAACTGTCATTTTTCTCCTGTCTTGCTGAATACAATACCATCACCCCCACCCAAAGACTTGTCAAGCTGTGTTGTGTCAGGCACCCAGTGTGTTTCAAGACATCAGTAAACAGCAAACTCTCTCAACAAGCTAGAACCACTCCTTATATCTACAACAGCACTGGCTAATTATACCTGAATCTGCTGTCTCCCAAAGGGTTGAGCAAGTGATTCTGCCCAATCTTGAAGTCTAAATATTCCTCAGATAGTGCAGCTGCCAGTGTTGCTTTAGTATTGCTGGAGATCACCTGCTCTTGGTTTCAACTCTTGGCTCTTGAGATCTTCTCTTTGATTTCTAGCGTACAGATTTGCCAACTTGTGCATTAAGGTGGTTCTTTGTTTCTTATTCCATTTGGCTGTATCTTCTCCCTGGTATTAAATTTTTAATTTGAAATGCAATTATTCTAATTCCAGTGCCATCTTCATGACTCATGCAGAATTCCTGGGAAAATAAAAATAAAAATAAAAAAACCCCTCTGTGCTATCCTGCAGTCCAGCCCCATATACAGAACTGTAGGGGTCCATCTTATCTTTACTTTCCACTTGCTTGTGTATGTATCTTCAGGGCCTGTATTAACAAGCATTAAAATTGCTTGTATCTTTTACTTTTGTACATATTTTCCTTCTCCATTTTATTTGGTTCCTTGGGGTCTGTTCCCTCCTGGAGAGTATTCCCAGCCCTGCCAAACTGCCCTTCTGAATCCAGACTGTTTATGTTAGCAGGGTTCAAAGGACCCATAATAACGTGCAAGGGATGAGTGAATCCTCCAGCACTGCTATTTTGAATGTTAGCTCACCCTAACTGGACTGCATCTCCCTCTGGCACCCATTTAATAACCACAGACAACAGTTGCATTTAACATGTGACTCTGGACCCATATGGCTTTTGTTCTTTCAAAAAAAGCCCTGCAGACACCATTTCCAGCTGCTTTAACACATCTCGTCTTGGGCTGTATGCACAGTTAACTCACCATGGCTGGTGTTTCATGTGGGTTGCACATGAACCATTTTGTGGCTGCACAGGCTGTTTCAGGCAGGTGATTTTGATCTGCATTGGTCACCTGGGGGTGATTTGTTTTCACAAGGAGCAGTACCAGGTAGACAGGGATAATTCCAAACCCCTCTGTGCCAGGCATCAAGACCCTGCTAGCTGTCCTGTGGTTAGTACTGCTCTACCCATTTTACCTGTCATTTCTGTGTAAGCTTCTCAGTTATCTTCCTGTGAGAGTTGTGATCCTCACTTCCTTGTCTCCTATCCACTCTGTTTTATCCAGCACCACTTGTAACAGTTACCTTAGCCTTAGCCAACTCAGTTTTCTTTTTTCCTCTCACATTGTGTGATATCTGAGACTTCTTTCTTTGGTGTTCCCTTCCACCCTCCCCATCCTCTCCTAGCAGGAGTAGGTTTTAGCCCTTCTGCAGCAAAGGTACATTCCCTGGCCTTGTATTCCCCCGTGTGATCCCCACAGCATTTTTCTCCTGCCCTAATGCCCTGCTCTTATCTTCACATTGCTCTCACTAGCTGCCCAACATTCCTCCAGCCCAGACCACCCTTCCTGTTAACTCCTCCCTCCCAATAAACAATCCACTCCTCCCAAGACTCTCAGAAACTTACATGGCTTTACTTAAAAGACTCTTAAAAGCCTCACATGTCTAGGCAAGAGGATACAAATGTACTGCCTGTTCATCTACCGCAGAAGCCATGGTAGTCTCTCTCCTTCAAAGGTCAAGGCTGTACCCTCTGCTGGGTTTGAAAAGTCCTTCACAGTCCTGCTTTGGCATACATGGCATGGGTTATGACCTTGTTACCAACTTGGTATTTGAGTGTTCTTGTTTGCTGTGTGTGACAGTGATACAATTTCTATTTCTGCTCCACTCAGGCTCCCACATTCTTGCTCTTACAGCCTTGGTTGTTGAGTTCTCCGCATTCTCTACCAACTTGTTACGTGAAAAAAGAGGCCTGTTGGTTTTTGCAGGACTCGTCTGGTGCAGAATGGGTGAAAAAGAACAGGACTGATTTTTTGCTTCTTTTACTAAACTAAATTGAAAGAAACGGATAATTGCTAGCATTTGTGTTGTGCTAGGCCTTTTTGGGGGTTACATTCATGTGTTTCAATATGCACAAATCCTCAGGGAGGAGACAATTAAAGAAGAAACAGTTTGCAACCGGAATCTCACATGGTAGGTGGACTCTTCCGTACAGTGCTCATTGTGGTGTCTATGTGCTATTTTACCTTCATACTGCTCTTTATATTATCCTGTTTCACAGGAAAACACTCTTTATGTGGTCTAATCAAGTTGGTCTTTTAGCACAATTCACTTTTCATACAGTTACGTGTACACAACTATATTATGTATTGGTGAAATGTTGTTTTATAAGGTGGCCTTACTTTTGCAGCAACTTTCCAACCTACTTGTATCTCAAAGCATTTAGTTCCACTAATCCTTTAAGACCCCGAGAGTCCATAGCAGCTGCATTCTGCAGCGGAAATAGTCGTGGCCAGCATCAGAAATCAGGATTTCCTGTGCTGGACATTGTCCACTTGCAGTAAAAATTAAGTGGAACGGGAGTGGTTTGTAAGCTCTTTTAGCTGTGTCATGAGAACTGTAATTGCAGTCCTCATTTAAAAATTTTGAATGTTAACAAATATGTCATGACATTGAAATTATTCCAGAGTTTCATTAATTCTTTCTTTAGTAGGGAAGAGTTTGGGATGGAAACAAGTAAAATGGCTCTGAAGTAATAAGAAAAAAGTTGGGTTTGCTTTAAGTTCTGTTGCGAGGCTTTACTTTAATGAACCTGGAGGGGGCCTGTCTATTGATTGCTAGTCCTATAACCAGCTCTACAGGGTGCCTGCTTATGAGCATTGCTACTTGAAAGTAAATGTCATCGTGTTTTTTATCTTGTCTGTTTGCAGTTTTCCATTCAGTTTTATCAAGATTGAGCAAACCTGTGGGATTGAACATAATTTCCCATGCATGGAAGAGGTTTTAGTTTTTTTATTGCTTGCCATCACAATCATCTTTGGCTTACTCTTAGCAAATATCATCTGTAATGTACTGGTTTTCAGATCCTCCTAATAGACCTAAAATTGTTAATACAGTGTTTTGTGTTCTCTTGCTGCTAGTTTTAACAAGGAATGTACACTGAATTTGTTTTGTATTTTACACATGCTTTGATTAGCCAAACTGATTTTATCTCTCTCCTTTTTTCCTATTCTTTATTTTTTTAAATTGACAAATGTGCAATTATGGAGGCCTAAGGCTATTCTACACTCTTTTCCCACTTGCAATTGAAATATTGGGAGTAATTCACCAGAGATTATTCCTTGCAGGTTTGCTTTGTAGGACCCCCAGGAGTCTTACTGGTATTTGTGGGTGGAAGAAGCTACAATGCATGTCTCAGTTACCAGAGCTTTCTGATTTATGGTGGTTAGGGTTCACCAGTTAACACAATTTGATTTGGGAATTACAAAGTAATAGAGAAATTGCTACAAATCAGAAAACTTGGTCATCTTAACCAGCCACAGATTTAAAAAAAATAGTAAAGGGAAGATATTGTTGATGAAAATGATAATCAAAAAATTGCACATATTAGCATGGAAATTAATATGGTTTACTAACTGTTTAATACTGGCTAATCTGTGAGGGTGGACATTTAAAGTGCTTAGGATCAGGAATGATGTTGTACTGCCAATAGAGAAGTTGTTAACCTAGAATCTCCTCCTTTTTTTTGAGAGAAAAGAGAAAGACTAGAGATAGGGAAGGTTAGTATAGCTCATTCCTTAAGAATTCCCTGTGCTCCTTGCCTTTATATCCCTGCTGCTCAAGACAGAATGCCTTTTCCTTCTGAGGTTTCCTTATAGAGGTTAATAATACAAAGTTAAAAGGAGCCTTATGAAAGGGCACAAAGATGTCACAAGAACTAGGAGAGGTTTAATTACTTTTTTCATTTATTTTCTGTCTTTTTGTGGGAAGAGATTTACATATGGGTTGCATGGTTTGCATTCATGACTTTTATTTGAATCTGGCTTTGAATTTTGGGGGGATTTATCATATGCATAATCACACATGTCTCTAGCAACTTCTGAAATCTGTTTCATTCTCTCTCCAACCCATACATTTTAAACATGATACAAAAATGAGTATTGACACTGAGAAGTCAAGCCTGGATTAGTTTGCACCTTGTAGTCCTGTTTAATTTTGGATAACATTCTGAAAACAAAAGGTATCCATTCATCATGCATCTGCCTCAAAAACTAATGATTCAGAGGGTGCCAGCAGGGACTTTGTCCTGAAAACTGCAGCTTGCTATTAAAATTTTCCAGATTATTCCTTCAAACAAACAGACAAACAAACAACTTGTAAAAAAGGCAGAATACCAGCAGTCATCAGAAGTGTGTGAATTTCAGATAGCATTTGCATCATCTTTCCTTATGGACAACAAGGGCATATGTTTCCTGATTGTGTTAGCCAATGATTCTCAAAAAATTTGTTTTGTTTTGTTTCTCTTACAGCAAGACTATATGCTAGCACTTGATAAAATATTCTGCTGTACATGCATTAAATGTAATTCTCTTCATTGAGTATGCTGCCATCATTTGCTTAATAGAAACACTATAATTTAAACTCTTCTAACAGCTCATTTGATTTTATTTCTTTTTAATAACCTTAAACCCCACACTTTCTCTGTTTTGATTTTGCTTGGTTTCATTTTTTAGTTAGTTTGTTTCTTCCTTTGCATTGGCAAACAGCCTCAGTGTTTCCTCACATCAGCTGCAGAGGTTATCGGTTCATCAGGGCTTTTACATGATACCCACAAATTCCTTGGGGTTCACCTTAAAACAAAAAAAAAAAAAAAAAAAAAGAGAGCTTCAAGAAACTACTTGAGTGCACTTAATTGGAGATGTAAGAACAAATTCTGGTTATAGATAGAAACTCCGACAGTGTTTATTTTCTCTCCAAGCACTTGGTATTTTCTCATAGCAAGCACACTCCTCCCAAACTGCAATATCTATTTAATTTTATTTCATTCCATTTCAAGGGATCTATCTATTGCCCTCATTCTACAGGTTCTCTAGATAATGATGTATGTTATCTGGGCAAACAGAAGCCCAGAACAAGAAACTGGAAAAAAAAGAAAGGGCAGCTTAGTATTTTCAGGAAGGAATGTTTGATTCCACACTGGTTAAAGCTTAACATCAGAAAACACCAAAACACCAAAAACCACACAGGCTTTGTTCAGAATGTGTACAGCTGTGAACCAAGAGTTTAGCCGTGATTTTCTTTTTTTAGGGTGGGCAGGTGGATGGTACCCCCACCAGACCCCTGGAAATGTCGCCTGCTTCAAGTAGGACACTTCATTCATCCAAATTCTAGAATTAATTTCTCTGAACCCCCACCCACAGTATTTCCATTTTATTAAAGTTTGCCTTATTTAGTTAGCTTGACTCTCTCCTCCCATCTTTCTCTCCATTCTAGGGTCTCTCATTTTGTATTCACATTTATACCATTTTGTTAGCCCTAATAAGTTTAGTGGTATGGGTGATAATATTAAACCTCCTTTTATTGAGTCTCACTCCTATTGCCCATTATCAGAAGTCCTCTTCCTTTGAATGTGAGGTCATCATAGCTCTGCATCTTTCAGCATATTTTTTCCTTTGGGTTTGATTTCCAGTCAGAAATTCCCCTACAAACCTTCCTATGTATGATATTTTTTCTTTATGCTCTGATATTTGCCTTTACTTGTTTTCACCAGAATGCTTTAGAAATAATTTTTTTTTACTGTTACTGGCTAGATAGAAACTGCTATATATTCCTCTTTCATATCTAGATACATAGTATTTGTAGTAAACTAAATACAGAAAAAAAGAAAAAAAAAAAAAAAAAGCCACCAGTGCAACAACAAAACAAACAATAACAAAAAAAAAAAAACAAAACAAAAAACAAAACAGAAAAAACAAAACAAAACAAAAAACCCCCATGGGAACAAGAATACAAATCTTAGTCTTTCCCAGGTGCCTTCTGAAATGGTGTTGACAATGAGGACAGCAGCCTCATTGTGTGGACAGCAACCTGATCCTGTGTTTGTGCTTAGCCTTCCCAGCCTTCCCAGCCCTGTGGCAGCTTACAACCTGCATGGCGTATTGGATTGGGTCGTGAGTCCTTTTATAATATTAATATATAGTGCAGTTTTGCCTCATGGAGGCTGCAGCAGAGTACACCTCTGCATCTGAGCAGTCAGGTTCTCAGAATATATGCATGTAGTTACTGTGGAAGGAAATGCTTTATCTCCTCAGATCTCTACTACATGTCACAACTTTGGTAATGAAAGTAACTTTTTTCCTCTTTTTTTGCCTCACTTAGCATTTTGCTCCCCTTTCTTAATGTATGATCACTGTGAAGGTGTGTCTTTGCAGTTATTTTTGAAGATATCTCATATTTCCTCCTGGTTTCTGACAGGGAGAAATCTATAATGGGAGTTTGTAGAAAATTTGATTCATTGCTGTGTTGCTTTGCCTAAAGCTGCTCTACCTCTGTCCAGCAAAATGGAATTGGACGGATTCCTGGGAAAATTGCTGGTATAAGAATCATGTGAAACTCGGGTAGTGCAGTAACACATCAGACCTGTTCTCTTTTTAGTTGTTTTCCTGCATTGCTGTTGATGCTGCTCCTAGTGGTGCACTTAGTAACTCCTGCCATTCTGAATGCTATCTGCGTAGGTTTCCTGGGTGCCTACAAAGAAATTTGAGCAGCCTTCTAGTAAAATGCACTGCGGTTTGTTGTTTACATGGCATTTAACTATGCCTTCCTAAGCTTCAGTAATATAATGGAGACCAACACTTTCTGGTGAGCAGCACACTAAAACCAGGTTGTATAGCATGCTGTATCCAACTGTTAAAGAAAAGGAGTCAATATCTAACTGTAGGGGACTTCCACTACAAAATAAGATAGTCAATTCTTACTTTTGCCTTGTGTGATTTCTTGCTTTCTGGTGTGGTTTGTTTTGTTTTGTTTTGTTTTGTTTTGTTTATTTTCAAGAAGCACAGTCAATCTCAGCAGTTGCTATGGGCAGTACCATCAACTTTGAACTTTTTACCTTAATTCTCTTGCCATTTCTGGTTAAGATACTTTGTCTTTGCAGACATTCTATTTTGTGAGGGTTTTATTACTTCAAATTACAGGAATAGAAGTGCTGGGAATGGAGTCATATTGACAAGTTCCCCAACATAGCGTACAAAGGATTAAGGCAAAGCTGTTAATTTTCTCTGCTTCCATTGATGCAATTTGGAATCATCATGACGCTGGCAAAGGAGACTATTTAACGACATTGTTCTGTTGCTATTTATAAATGAGGTCTCATTTAAATTTAGAACATAAAACCTTCCTGAGTGGAAAACTGCCATCTTGTGTATCCACATGCAGTGCAGTGCAAGGGATCGGATCTGATCGCTGTCAATATTGCTTCTGCAAAACAGATAGCAGTAATGGCAACAGCACTGAGCTGTCCCTAGGGCTCAGTTCTGTACCCTTGCCACTTCTGAACCTATGCCCTCAGCAGCACGTGGAGTTTTACAGAGACTATATGTTTAAATGTTTTAGTGTTCATCCGGAGTTATGGGGCATCTGTTGCTTGTACTGAGGTACATCAGAGCTCCGGGGGTGCTTCCCAGCTACACCCAGGCAACATCTTGGGGTGCATGGAAGATGTCTTCCTGTTTCTTTCCTCTTCTCTTCTCCTCCTAAACCTCTCATTCTGCCCCTGGGAAGCCGGCTGTGCCAAGGAGAGGTGGGCGTGTGAGGAGCACTGGGCTTTTTCTGAGCCAGCACTGCAGTGATGGTGTAACTTAGGGAATCTTAGTGTTTGCATGGCTGCCAGTGATGGAAACATAGCCTAAAAGGTAAGAGCTGCTGCTTTGGTGCAAAGTCACAGAGAGGAAATATTGTTATTAAGTAGGGCTATTTGTAGCCCAAATAGTCAGTTCCTCTTAGTCTGTGGAAAGTCTCACTAAAGTATGTAAAACTTGAAGTCCTGAATTCAGCTCTGCTTTTGCTATTCCAGATTCTTGTAATTTGCTAAAAGTAGTCATCTTCATTCATGTAGAGCAGGCAATCCTTACACTTACCGTGATTTTTCAAGGATATAGTAAAAAGCATCCAAAAAATTCCTGTTTGTCTTGGTAGTTGCCACTTTTATCTAAGTTGAGATAAGGAAGAGTACATTTATGAAGATTTATGACAGATCTTTGTCTAATCTGTAATTTCAGAATGCTAGAGGCACTTAGCACTGTCAGTTCCAAAGCACCTCATGTTTGCAAACAGTGCTTCATAAAAATTTATTGAAATCATGATTTGCCTCAAATAAGAGATAAAGGAATCAGAAAAATCAAGTTATCCAGGCGTTTTGAGCCACATTTGTTCCATGTGGGAGAGATGGCTTGTCCCAAGTCTAAACTTAAATATCAGGTATAAAGTAATTGATGTTGAAGAGTGGTTACATGAAAAGAGTACAGTTGCATAAATCACAATAATTTGACCATCTTGGATTAACAAATTACTGCCTGCCAACTATGCAGCACTAATGTGCCATGTAAAAGTCACGAAGATGATTTTTTTACAGTCAGTGTAAGTTTATTATAATTATTCTTGGAAAATGCAATAAAAAAGCTACATTAATATTCAACTTCTGTTGACATTATATCTACTTGAACTCTTAAGACATCACAAATTGCCTATGTGTAAATCCATAATATCAATCTGTCCTTTTTCTTTAAATAAATTCTAGTTGTATATGAGAGTTCAAATGGCAGAATCTGCTGTTTGCATTATTGCAAAATGGGTGTTCTACCTTTTGACTTTGGCAGTTGTAGAGATATTGCATTTGTAAAATCATAAGAACAAAAAAAAAATATTTCCATGCTTGGAAGCAGTTTTCAGGAGACAGGTATGTGCTGTAACTACCACTAGTACGCATTTTTTGTTTGTTCAGTATTGGAAAGGGATATTCAGTATTTCTGAAAATTATATACTTGCACTGCTGTAATTGACCTTGCTGTGGTTGCTTGCAGTGGACATAGTGGATATTCCTGCTTTTCAGGATTTTATGTGCACTTGAAGCACTCTTAAGCTAGTATGGAAAAACCTAGGTTCAAAGTCAAGAATTCAATACCTGTCTGAACAAACAGAACAGCTGGTGAAATCTTGCACTACAGGGATCATTTATAAAATTTCTATTAATTCAGTGGACCCAGGACTTAAACTTAAACTTCCAAAACTATGTATAGTTTTATATATAGAGAATAGGTGTAACTTCTATTTTACTAAATATATTCTGAGTTATCTACTTCACTGGCTGGTCATTTATATAACTGCTAGTTTATTAATCAGTAAGTGATAATAAACTGCAAAGACTTTGAAAGACCTGAAAGCTTTTTTCTAATTCTGGAACACCAAAAATATTTCCTTAGTTTCAGCCTCTCTCTTTTGAGTGTCACACCACAAATTCATATCTTTGCCAGCATTGCAGGCTTTTGGACTGTTGAAATATGCCTCTGGCACTGATGGCTGCAGAAGATGTTCAGATACTACTTGCTTTGAACCATCTTTCTTTTTGAAGGGGGCTTGCTCAGGTTTAAGTGACATGCCATAAAGGTCTAAGGGCTTAGCTGCAGGATCTGTCCACACTCATCCAGTTTTGTGTGTGCCCTTTTTTTTGTTCATAGTTCATTACGAGGTCCCTCTTTTCAAGAACAGATGTGGAGATGAAGACAGATGGTGAGATGTGATGTTCAGCACAGCTTAAGTCACAGTGCAGCAGTGCCTCCTTGCACTTTTTTCTGCTCAGATTTAGATAATTGGAAACAAGACTTTATCATTCCAAACTGTGGTGACCCTTTTTCCCGAAAATCCACTGACAAGTCATGAAAAGGTCTTCCCGGTCTTTGTCATGGGTAGGAGTGGGAGCTTCAGACAAGTTAGTTAGAGAAGCCCTATTATTGAATCATGAGGTGCAGAAAGGTGCCCTTTGCATTCTTAACTCCTTCTGAGAGAGGAACCTGGGTCCAATCAGCCACAGACCATCAGTGGTTTAAGGAACCTTGTCCTGCAGGATTAAAGATGGTAAATCAGATATATTTATATAAAATGAATTAGTTATCATGACAAATGATTATACAAAAGATCACAATCAGAATTATTTACCTCTCAGTATAAAAGTTGAAACTACTACTGGTGTATAATATATTGTAGTATAGGGCACTATATCAAAGCAATTTTATCAAAGCAGTTGTAGTTATATTTAGCAAAACAAAACCATTATGAAGTAGAGATTGATGTAACTCACCCAGTCAAGTAAAGTCTAAGATGACTGGAAAAAGTGAAAATTTAAATGTATGATCTTTAAAAAGGGTGGAAAGGAGGACCAAGGGAACTATCAGCCTGTAGGTCTCAGTCTCTGTGGGTGGAAAGATCATGGAACAGATCCCTCCTAGACACTGTGCTAAGGCACGTGGAGAACAGGGAGGTGACTGGAGACAGCCAGCACAGCTTTACAAGGGCAAGTCCTGCCTGACCAATCCAGTGGCCTTTTATGATGGAGTGACTATATTAGTGGGCAAGGGAAGAGCTACAGATATAATTTATCTGAACTTCTCTAAAGCCTTTGGCACTGTCCCCCACAACATCCTTCTCTAAATTGGAGAGAGACGGATTTGATGGGTGGACCGTTGACTGGATAAGGAATTGGTCAGACAATTGTATCCAGAGGGCAGTAGTCTATGACTCAGAATCCCAATGACAGTCAGAGGTCTGAATTTGGACCAGTGTTACTTCATATCTTCATAAATGACATAGGCAAAGGGATTGAGTGCACCCTCAGCAAATTTGTGGATGTCGCCAAGCTGAGTGGTGCTGTGGACACACCTCAAGGACAGGATGTCATCCAGAGGGATGTGGACAAGCTTGAGAAGTAGGCCCATGGGAATCTCCTAGGGTTTAAGAAGACCAAGTTGCAAGGTCCTTCACCTGGGTTGGATAAGTCTTTGAGCAAGTCTTTGGTCTACTGAAAGATGCCCCTGCTCATGGCAGGGGTTGGAAACAGATGATCTTTAAGGTCCCTTCCAACCCAAGCCATTCTACAGTTCTATGATTTAATGACAATGTCAGTTGTAGACAGAGAAGACAGATGACCCCCTTTTGTCTGCAGCACACCTCCATGCCTAAGCAGCAAAAGCTTTGGCTTCCATTAGTTTTTTTATATCTGTTCTGGAGGAATTTGATCCTCAGGGTCTATTAGCTTCATAGCTTGTAGATTGTATCCAGTATTCATTCCTAATTTCTAAGTACATAATCTGAAGCACTATATTGGGATTTGAGACATTAAAAAAATCCCAGCAATTTCTGTGCAGCTGTAAAACCAGTAAAAGGTTAGGGCATGGGAAAGGAGATTTTACATGAGGTGGAAAAATGGCCCCATAGTGGCATCAGTTATATGGACAGTACATCTAGGGAGGTGGGGTAAAGAAAACAGGGCAGCTGTAATCAGTGAGAGGGAAAGTAGCTCAGTGACTATTATCAAAACCCATAAAAGAAGGTGGAATGGTGGGGAACCAGATTTGTTGAAATAGATGTTAGTTATGGACCCAGAGCAAGATGGGGAACCCAACAGTACAGTGAAACTGAGGAGAGAAAGCATGTACAAAATTAAATAGTAATAAACAGAAATGAGCACTGTTTGGCTGAAGTCAAATAGTAGCAGAGGCTAATAACAATGAGGGTGAAACAAAAGTTTCAGAAAATGGAAATGAAGCTCATCTGTTTTATAGTAAAGTTACTAAATTGTCATGTTCAGAGATGGGGCGTGGGCAAAAATGGTGGGTTTCCCTAAGAACAATAGGCTTCTGATGGCCACCAACATAAGCCAAGCTTGCATGTCCACTGCTCATCTTGCGATTCAGTCAGGCTCCTGTGGGCTTGCCTGAATTCTGGTTTAAGTGAAATAGCATTTTAGATGAGCAAACTTACACTGAGGACCAGCCTTTCCAGGGAGTCCCGCTAGTGGGATTTATTTCACTCCTCTGAAGTTTAAGTGACAGCACCACCTATTTTTAAAGTGTGATGAGTCTCCTTCTGTACATCTGGTCCAAAGTAAGCCAATACTTTTGCCTGATGGTGCTGGGAGCAGGGCAGGCACTCCTGGAAGTGAGTATTTCCAAACTGTTCTGCACCTACTTTGGAGGGGATGAACTTTCTCTGAGAGTGGTTTATTTTTTCTCTCTGGGTGTTGAAGAAGCCCTGAAAGACTGACACTAATGAGGGGTGTGGTTCAGGTCCAAACTGAGACGTTCAAGAAGATGCCAACAGAATCAAGTGCCTGGGCACCTGTAAGAGTCAGTGGAGAACAGTAAGTATGCCTGGTGGAGCAGAGGCTGCTGTTCAGATGGCCAGAACCAATGGCTGCTCATGGTGAGATGACTCTCCTTCTCTCCCTGTTGGAGACACTGACTAGGTCTTGAATGATTACAAAGGGACTGCAGGAATCCAAAGTCAGGTGTCTGAATCAAGAACTGTAATCCAGCATACATGTCTAACTTCTAAGTTACAGAAGCATATTAAAGTAAATTTAGTCATAGAAGAACAATAAAAGACTTTTTCTTTATTCCTGGCTCAGGGTTTTGCTTCTCCAAGATTTAGGTCTTCTCATTTCTCTGCTTTTACCATAAAATTTGCCTTTAACGTTTCACTGCATTTTCATTGAATTAAAAATATGCCTATAACTACAAAAGGAAAAAAAAATAGTTACAGAACAAAGTCTGTATTTTCAGGTGTTGAGGTGAAAGTATGAATTACCTTAAAATAAGCAGACATTCTTTTACATATTCATTTTAAAATTTCCACAGACTTGAAACTTGTCAATTGTTACCCAGACTACATCTTCTCTTGAATGGTTTGCCTACATGCTCTGCTAGCAGGGAGGGGTTTTTCCTTCTTTCCTCTTTAGCATACGTTCTGCTAACTGTATGAATGATGTAGGCAATTGGCAGTCTTTTCCTCTGCCCAAATATTGACTTATTACTTGAATCTGGAGCTTGATCTGAGAATTGGGCCCTACTCTTGCAAAAGATGTATGTGTATTCTCTACATTTAATGACATGAGTAGCTCCACTGAGATCTGGGAGTACATTGCAGCATAAAAATTGAAGAGCTGTAAATCTTTGCAAGGTGAGGCTGTTGCAAGAAAAAAAATAACTAAATGCTTATAGTGGATCAAAAGTAGACATATGTTAGCTTGGTAACTTTGTAAGACCTGTCTGATATATTGATGCTCTTACATTAAGGAATTTAATTTGTTTGAATTAATGAACCATCATGTTCTATCATTTGCCTAATATAAATAATTTGGATTTTTTTTCTCCTTTCTTTTAAGATCCATTTATCAGTAATGAAACCATTAAGGTGAATAAACAGTGCTAATTTAAAAAAAGTTGTAATTTATTATGCATTCAGTTACTTTGCTCAAGTTCTCACACAGATTAAATGTATTTGTTTGTGTACATAATAATTTTCTAAAAAGTTTGATAACTGTCCTTCTTGCCCATGCATCAATGCTTCTACTCCCAATATGGTTTTATTTCTATTTGAGTCTTGGTAGGAAACTCTGAAATTACCAGCTTTTCTGTACAATTGCTGTCAGGTTAAATTTTACATTTGAAAAGTTGCTGGGATCTTATTAGCTTTTTTAAAAATATTTTTATTCTTGTTAGAAGTGCTAGTTCTACTGGTTGTCAAAAGCATTATTTGTAAAAGCTGTTAAAATGCCCAGCCATGTGCAATATCTGAAAGTGACTCATGTGTCCCACAGTTTCACTTGTGATGATGTACTGTAGCGCAAACTGAAAACTACATTTTTCATGGTGGTATGCTACCTTTGGAGTTTTTCTTCAGTCTGTATAGACTTAATTACAAGATTCCCCCGCCACCCCTGTAAACATTCATGGGCAGGTAACAATCAAGAAAGAGACTGTAAGTTTGAAATGCTTTGTGTACACATATTTGCTAACATTTTGTGCCAGCCAGAGAGCTGAGAGATGTAAGAAGCAGAATGGAGAATCTCTTCCATCGAAAATAATCTGAAAGAGCTTTACCACCTGTGTGCTCCTGTCAGAGGAAGCTACTGCAGAAATAATTGCTGGCTGCTTTTGCAGGAGCTGCTGCTCCTGTCAGCTCTTAGTACAGGCATTTGTCATCCCTCTACCTTGTCTCTAAGCAAGCAGCATGTATTCTGGCTTCATTGCATGGTTAAACATACAATGTTTATAGCATCATTTTGCCAGCAAATTTTTTGGCCTTCAGTTCATCTTTTATTTTCTTTGACTTGGTTTATAATAGGCTTATATTTTCTTGAGCAGACATGGTGAAAAAAATCAAATCTCAAGCTCTTCAGAGGCAGGACACTTGCAGAGACCTGCTTCTTCTGTTGACTTTTTATCACTAATACACAAAAAATATGGTTGTTTGTTGAATCTTTATCATGAAGTGTATTTTTTCCTTGGACATTCTTGTTAGCAGAAATCAGATGAGAAATAAGAAGTTACACTAGTGGTATAACATCCCTTTTAAAAATTTGTATCCTTGGTTTAATGCTGTGCTATTACATAAAGTTTAATAGGAGGTGCATACCTTAAGGTGTAAAGAAACATACTCAAGTGTCTCATATAATTGAAGTTCATCTGTTCATCCCAACACACAAAGGTAAATTAAATACATACCAAGGACTGCATTTATTATAGCAAACTTCAAGATAAGTTTTAGCTTTAGTTTTAATTTAGAAAGTCTGTCAATGGTCAAAAAGTTGTTGCCTTAGATAAGTAAAAGAACAAGCTGTGGAAGCAGCATGTGCTAAGTTGTAATGATGTTTTCCTTCTGGGGATTTTAGAACTTGTTTGATAACCTTTTACTGCAGTACATGGGCTCAGAGCCTTCCCTCAGGTTCTAATAGGAAGATCCCACACCCAGCTCTACCTACCTCCCATTCAACCTTCCAGCATCTAATTTCAGCTTTTACTTCTGCACTAAAGTTAGCCATCAGCCCCCTGGATAACACAATGGAATTTGAGATAAAATGGTAATTGTCCCACAGTAGCTTTCTTCAGTTTCAGTGTCTCTTTTGTGATGCCTGGAGCCATGGAGGGAGATGCAAGGCCATGAGGGTGGCACTCTACTGCAACTGTAATTACCAATAAGGATGCCTGTATTACCCTTTCCAATCACTCATCTTGGAGACGTGTTTTTTAGTAAAAAGGAGGGGATTTGCATGTAGAGGGAGCCTATAAATATTCTTTAATAAATGTGGTTCTGAAGAATTGGAGTTCTTCAGTAATTTGTCAAAACTCACCAAATGAAGTGAGGGGTGAGATCATTTTTTTTGCTGTACAATGACTTACTTGCTCTGGGGATGAAGCTGGGTGGCTTTAGACAGAACTGTGTCTCCCTCTCTGCTGCATTATTTGATATATGTTAAATTAAGGAAAACTGGTTTTAACCAGATGTATCTTGGCTGTCACAACTGTGCTAGCTGTGCTGGTGAAATACAGCTTCCATGAGCCATTTAGTTTACCAGTACCTGTAATTTGAAAGATACTTTCCTTTCCTCACTGTTATTTCTCCTGAGTGCAATGTTTTCAGCCTTTTTTTCATTTCAGTGCCACTTAATACATTAGCAACTTTTAGAAAGACGTTATCTTCTGATAGTCTCTTGAATAGACTCACATCTCTGCCTTTTTTCCCCAGCTATGATGGGTAATATTTTACTCCTCTTTATGAGGAGGAGATGCTGTACCATTAAATCATGGGTGATTCTCTCTTCTCTGATGTCCTGTGGAATAGTTAATTTCTCTCTTCAGCCAAATCTGAGAGGGAGAGATGCTTGTTCCTTTTCCCTGTGCATGCTGATTATTTCTCAACACAATGCTCATCAAAACTCCCTTTGTCCAACCACTTTTCTAAACCCATCATCCTTTATAAAAGAGTGGAGGAGGTCTCACTTCCAGCAGGGCAAGGTACATCCCCTGTTCCCAGATCCAGTTGACTGAGGGATGATCTCATATCCCAGGATTGCAGCTTTAGTTCCTTTAATGGTCTGTGCTAATACAGCATTATTGGTAAGATACTGGACAGCTACCACTGTTGAAGTAGTATTTGGCTACAGGAATACATTCCCTCAGTGATTTGTTTTTGGAAACATAAGGCATACGGGAGCACCACTGTTCTCATGTAAAATCTAATAACTGTCATCACACAAAATGTGTGCAACAAACTGTGGCCTTTTTGTAATTCTTCTCCCAAACACTTGGCAAGTAATTCTAAAAGAAAAAAAAAAAAAAACAAAAAAACCACCAAAACTGTGTAAATATAAAGCATATCTTTATAGAGTAAATTTAAGTAATTTTTGACCACTAATGACACAATATAAGCAGTAAGAGAAATAATATCATTATTAAATAATGTTAATGAAACTGCAGAATTTGAAAAAGACTGCTTTTTTTTACCTCAATGGAAATTTCACTAGATTTGTTACTTAATATTTTTTCCCTGAAGCTATTTTGTGGACTTTGTGTTTGAAATTGTTGGGTTGGAGAAGTAAAGTAGGATCTGAGTTGAACGGGTCTTTGAAAGGACTTGCTGCTTCGAATTCAGTCCTTTTGCAGTGTGTGGTGATTCTAGACTGTTTTTATTACCTTGATACTGTTTGAAACTCATTTTTTTAGAAAAGATCATGGAAAGAACAATGTTTAGATTTGATGGGTTATGTGGTTCCCATCCTTCCTCAATGGTTCAGCAAGTATGACGAATGGACATAACTCCTTCATGCAGTCTTAAAATGGATGATGTAGAATTGGTTTGGATCTCTGTTTTCATTGAATGTCTGTACCCTGTGGGGTTTTTTTTGAACAGTGAACAGACTTATTGAGTCATGTATTATGGTTTTTTGTTTTTTTTTTTGTGGGAAATCAGCATATTTGTATTATTGTCACAGATAACTTGCTATCAAAATAATCTCACACTTCTGCAGAATTGGCAGGGGGAGTTTTGGAAGGGTGAGAGTTTGGAATTGAAACTGTTATTTACTGACATGTTCAGCTTTATACCAGAATTACACTTTTCAGGGTTTTTTTTTGTGTGTGCATGTGTACATAGTTTCAAGTAACATGACATGTTAAATCTGTGGTGTGTGTCTCCTGGCAGCTACTGTAAAAATTTAGCCCAGAGGCACTGCCCTCATCTCAGCCAGTCTGTCAGTGGAGTTCTGCAATCTCACAGGATGAGCACTAGCAACCTGTTTCCAGGGTGTCTTGTAATTTGTTACAGCTCAATAAATCTCTGCATGAGCAGTAAAATCTGTGCTGTAAATCCATCCATGGAATCAGCTAAGCCTTGCATTTAGAGCACAGGATAGTACTGGGCTTTGCAGTGAGTGTGTGTGCAGGGTTGGTTGGGCTTTCCCTCTTTCTTAGTGTTTAGGTTTGGATCTCTGCCCCAAAGCCTCTTGGGTCCTGTCATTTATCCAGCTCATATGTCTTAGTGAGATCACTAAGCAATAAAGAAGAGGTCTTGTAAGTGAGAGAATTAATTCAGTCTAATATTTTTGTATATATTATTAATAAAGTTGTCGAGAATTCTAACTGCAAAAAAACTAAAATGTATAAAATTGAAACTGTTAGGTGAAGATATAAGTGAAATTGTTATTAGTGCTTTCCACATTAATACACTATTGTCTTTAGAATTCCTTAGTCTGCTGCTTTCTGTAATTATTGGTCAAATGCTTGGAGAAATAATTAAGAAAAATAACTATTGAAAAGTATAACACTTCTTGAATTTAACTGCTTTTAATGAAAAGATGTTTCATCCTGTGAGATCTGTGCTAGAAGGAGCATATACAAAAGACTGAACTCGAAGGATTAACATTGTTCATATGACAGAATTTACCATTTCAGAAGCAAATAATGAATGTGTCTGAAGGTAACTTAGAAGAATTGGTAAAACTGTGTTATCTTCAGACACAGAGAAGCCTTATGCTTACAATACCCAATGGAAATGTAATCTTCCTCTTAAGATCTCACTGTCATTATGCCTAAATTGTTCCTTTCTGTAGAGAGAGTGTTGTAAGCATAAAGTTTCACACTGATGGGGGATGATATCTCTCCCCAAAAACTGAGCTTTCTGTTTCAAAGGGATGCCGTTGATGTTTTGAACACCTACATTTGCATCTCTTGTGAAAATGGATTTGAAAGACAATGAGAGCCTACTCTAGGATTAGAGAAGGCATTTCTCTTTTTCTTGCTCTGTTGGACCCAGGAGTATAAGAAATTAGTTAGCTCCCAGGTAGAGTGAAAAGCAAGTGAAGGTAATGGCTCAAAACAAATTTATGTTTTAGAAATCAGCTTTCCTAAGGAAAGGAGAGGAAGGTCAGTAAGGAGCTAAAGAAAATAAGTAATAGCAGAGTATCATAAAATGCAATGCAAGGTAAAATGACAAGTTGTAAGATTGTTTTAGATTGCGCTCTCTATTTGTTTTGTTTTGTTTTGTTTTGTTTTTTTTCTTTTTAAATCTAGGAGGGAGGAACGAATCAATTTGTGCCCACAATAACAAGACCAGAGCACCGACCCATTTCCAAATTAATCTGACAAAACTGATACTCTTCTGAGTCCCACATGAAGGAAATTGAGGCCTGTAATCTCCTGTTGGAGATGCATGGTCTTCTTGGCATTATAGACACGTATTTGTAGTAAGTGGGGAGGATCTTTAAGGAAATTAGAGAAGACCCATATTTAAACTCAAGGTGGATACCCAATCAAGTACCACAGTATGTATTTTTTGCACTGCCAATTTGAAATTTAAATGAGTAACAGTTTCACACATGTAAGTTATAGACAGAGCCTTTTTTTCAGAAGGCTGTTGCAATACAAACAGCATATGGCTTGTGTCCTTTGTCACCCTTATTCTGGAAGTGACTGCTTGACACTGACAGTTACAGTGACCGAGGGACATAAGATCTCTTGAAGTCTGTCACCTTGTGCTAAACTGAGGTTCCAGTGACTCTGGAGAGCTCTGTAAACTGTCTTATTTGGGTAAGCATAAGTGAAAATAAGCTTATTATGAATCAGCATTTCTGGAGTCTTTAGTTCTTTGAGACAATAATTAAATCATAGTTATAGGAAGAAATTTCTGTGTTGGCATTATTTACTGAGGCAGAAGACATTCAAGCAGTTTTGTTTCTAGGCTTGTTCTTGTAGCACAGGGGGCTGGTGCATAATCTTAGCAAAGTTTTAGATTACACAGGATTTTATCTATTTTTGAGTCATATCTTCAAGCAATGTGAGATTAATTCATATGAATTTTACCTTTGATAGAGTTTAGAGCCAAAAGTCCTCCTCAGTTATTTATTGTACTAAGCTTGGTGTCCTGACCTAGCTCCTTTACAAATATTCCTGTGTTTAGCAGTCAATGATGTGGTTTCCCCAGCTTTTCTCCTTGACGATTATCTTCAGTGTGACCTTGACTTCTGGCATACATTCCCAGATTTGCCTTTTATTGTGACTCCAATTGTGTATATCAAAACCAAAACAATGCCCTACTCTTAAACTGGGAAAGGTTTTGGTGAAAGTTTTTTTTCAATAAATGGGAGCTTTAAATTTTTGATGCTTATTATTCTGTGCTTTCTGAAGTACTTAAAAGAGGCTGTTCCAACCCAGTCAATCTAAATTCAAACCAGTGCTTCTGTGGTGAGACACAACACACGGAAACAGCTCAGTTTCTTTTATTTTTGTTGATTGTTTTTTGTGTTTTTTTCTTTCTTTTAGAATTTTTTTCCTCTGCCCCTCAGATGTTCATGTTTTCTATTTGGTTGGTTTTTCCTCACTAAAGAAGGAAAAAAAGAAAAACCTGCTGAGCATATGTTGTAAAACCTCTGCCAGATGCATTAAATAGTGAAGAATAAGAATAGGGTAAAAGAAGAAATCCTTTTAACTGTTGAAACTGCTAAATCTATCCTTACAGAGACTTCTCACAGTGTGACTACAGGCTTTTCCTTGAGCACCTTAACCCCAAGGCTGTCCTTGCTGTAAATCAGCTTGGAAAGGGATTAGGAAAGGTAGAAAAGTTTTGCACTTGTTTTATGGTCTGAAACATGCATTGAGCTTGATGGTAGGACAACACCCACTCTTTAGGTTTTGATTTTCAGTTTCCTAAATATTTTTCTTGTGATTACATTTGATTATTTTATACTTGTAGCACTACTGTCAGCACTGATAAATGATAAAATTTGCCCATTTAATATGATGACTATTTCCTGGAAGCTTTAGCAATGGTCTCAGGTAACAGGACCTAAAAGTCAGGCTTTGGGGTACGGCCAGCTGTTGTGCAGCTGCATCAGTGTCTCCTCTGGCAGTGCTGCCTGCAGGACTTCAGGGGAGCCAGGCTGTATGGTGCAGCCCATTCCCAACCTGTGACTCTGGTCCTTGGTCCATAGAGTGCATTGAGACCAACACCAGCCCTGAAGGGAAAATACTTGAATTCTGGAGTTCAAGGAAACAACATGCCTTTCCTTGCCTCTTATTCCTTAGAAAGATGAGTTGTGGCACTGCTTGGCATACCGAAGTTGGGACTGCAGGTTCCAAGCTGACTTAGGAGTCAGAAGATCCAAGGAATATGAGCTCATGTCTCTTGTTAATGGTATTTCCCACTGCTTAGTTTTTGATGACTTGCACTTGGAGTATGAATCTCTTGCTTTATGTCTAATTCTCCTTGGGCATTTTATGCTTGCTCTCAGTCTAGCTCTGAATTTTCTATTCTGCTTTTTGAACAAGATTTTTAAAATTACACATTATTTAGACGTTGCCATTTAGATATGCCTAATTGAAGGCAGCTGTTCCCTTCAGTGGATTATTTTTTAAGTCCTTTTATGGATTCAGCATAGACATTTTTAAGTTTTGATCTTCTGATGTCTGGTGTTAGAATATTCTCAGTCACTCTGTACATTTTGTAGCAATAAATTATCTTGAGAGGTTTATGGGAGAGTGAAAAATTGAGTCTGCATCCAAGGCTAGGACTTTAATCATGGACTCTTTCTTGTGGCATATGGTTTTCTGTGTTGCTCTGCTTGATCAACTGATGAGTGTCAGTGCACTACTTTGCAATTAAGCAGGATTCTTCATGTTGTGTTTCTGAAAATAGGATTGGATATCTAGTTAGCTAAGCTGGTTGCATCAGTAGTCTGGCTATAAGGATAAACTAAAAATCAATAGTTACATGACATTATTTATGTACAAGATTATCAAAATTATTTTCATTATTTTCATGACCAACCAGTGCCCTGCCAAAGTGGGTTTCAACTTTTTTGAGGTGCAATTTCTTTTTACAGCTGATTAAAACTAACTGTGGGTCTAACCCCTCACCTGCACCCTCAGGGACTTGCAGCTTCAGTCCCCATTGCACTTGTGCAGCATGCAGATGAGTCATATTGATTTCTCTTGTGGGTAATTAATTAATGAAAGCGTGAGATCCAGGGTTTCATTAGATCACCAACCTTATCCTATTTGCCCTCATTCCATTTGCTCAGGGGTCTATCAGGCCCGGTATCTCAGCTGAACACCTGCATGTCAGAACAACTTGTAGAATTAATACGGGTTGTTTTTTTTCATAAATTTCAGAACCCTGCCTTATGTCAGTCACAAAATGTACAATATTTTTGAGACCATAAGCCAAAATTACAGTATCTTTCTACTACATATGCATAGTTTTATCTCAGCTGTCTAAGAAGCTTTGACCTCATCCTCTGTGAATATTAATAAGTGTCCTATCACAATTGCATCTTTAATGTTAACACTTTGAATCTGGTAAAGCCCCCTATATTTGTAGAAAGTAGTGGGAATTTGTGATCAACAGTTTTTTTCCTTCAGACCTTCCCTCTTCTTTACAGTTTCCTTAAAATATTGCAAAGCCTGTATATTAAATGACTTACAGTTTCCACCTGAGAAAATGCAACTGAATCCGATAAAGGTGATCTGAGGCCATCTGAACGAACAAGGGAAAAGGTCTAATGAGCAATTAGGCATATTTTGATGTATCACAAGGTAAAAGGTCCTTCACTGCAGCACAAAGAAAGCTGCCTTTTGTTAGAAGGATTGGAGATAAAGTTTATTTGGGATGCAAATTCAAGAGAAGTCAGATATCTTAACCACATGGGTACTGAAACTGTTCTCTCTGAAGTGTGAAGACCAGATGCTTTTCTTTCTAAGAATTTCAAAAAGAAACATGCCTACTAGCATCTTTCATAAAACAGGCCTTTGTTTTTTGTGGTTTTTTAAAAAAATTATTGTTAACCTTCATTCAACTTTTGTTCAATTCCAAAATGGAATGGGTCCTGATTATGCTCTCACTTGTGGTAGTGCAAATATTTTTAATCAAAGTATCCTATCTACAAGCAAACAAATACTTCTCATATGTAGTGAGCAACTGTATGTGATGCTGCAGGTATGTATCTAAAATTGTATCATCATTGTATTTGAATGATAAAATCTAGTTAGTTATATGGTAAATGTACTGCCACTCTGAAAACAAAAACTAAGTGTTTTGCCACTATACTTGCTTTTTCTTCTTTGTTACAGAGAAGGGACTATTGGTTAGTGTTATCATTCTCTCCTGCTTAATAACGGATTTGCTTTTATCTTGTTTTTCTGAAACTTCATATTCCAGGGATATGGACTAGAAAGTAGCACATGGTGAGATCAGGGTAATTAGTAGTATGGTTAAAAGTTCAATGTCTTCTACAGCCTCTGGACATTTTCTTTCCTGAGTCAGACTCAGCTGGCAGTGAACAGTGTTTTTCTAAATGATTTATTGCATTACTGATGGAATGAAATGTGCTTGACTGTGTGACTTGGGAAGTGGCATGATCATGGCTAAGTAAAAACTAAAGAAAAAAACAGGAGGCAGTGGAGAGGTAAGGGAAGGGCTGCTTCTCAGATGCCAGTACTGCATGGCCCTTTGAGGAAAAACTTTTTAGGGCTGATAAGTAACACCCCCCACTAACCTGTATGCTTTTGTAACTTTAAATCGTATGAGACATTGAACATACGTGTGATATTTGGGAGAAATAGCAGTTTTATGTCGTGGCCCAGGCTATACCAGAAGGGATGGAAAATAATTGCAAACCTTTCCCACACCCCAAACATTTTGTCATCATTTCCTGAATGTTATTATCAGCTCTACTTCTAGAAGAAAGTCTGGTCAGTGTATGGTCCTTTGTTCCTACATCTTCTAGTGAGAGCCTTGGACTGGCACAAACCCTTGAGCAGTAAACAGAGCTGGAGAATTTCTTCAGGTTACAATCAATCTGGTGGGACTGACAGGTTGAGGTTAAACCATGTGAAGTGTTCTCTGCTACAAGTACTTCATTAAATTTCATTAAACTATTAACAGTAAAAAAAAAAAAAAAAAAAAACCAAAAAAACCCCAAAAAACAAAAACTCCCTTCACACACAGGTCCTATGGTAAGTCCTGGTTTGTAAAAGTCTCTTTACAAAGATCCTGGCAGGAATCTTTCTATACTGAATTGCTGCATCATCAATGTGAAAATGAAGCCTTTTCCCAGCTGCTTTAAAATGTCAGAAAATTGTTGGCAGGTACAGCAGAGAGCTAAAGCACTCTACTTTTCTTTCTCTCAGCAGGTTGCCAGCATTGAGGACTGTTGGGGAGGAAGTTTCTCTAGGTAGTAATAAATATAATAATAAAGTTCCTGATGGCTGCTGTCATTGACACAGAAATGTTCCTTTTTGCTCTGTTTTGGTGACAGAAATAAAAAGGAAGAAAGCAAAGTAATCCATTTACTGAAAAAGTCAAACTGATAAATACCCACATCATGGATATTAACTTTCCCCTCATACTTTCGCACAAAAGTGAAGCCTATGATGCCTCTTGCTTCTCTTACTAAACTGTAGGAGAGCAGATCTGTGGTGTGCTGGCAGCTTTTCTCAGTAGTATAAGTTCTACATCAATTCCTGGTATGAATATAGCTGACTATCTTTTTATTTCTTGAGGACTATAGTTGCATATTTAACTTTTGCCTGTATAGTAGGGAAGCAGGATTTTCTGTAGTGTCCACCTGTTTTTCTCATTGTTTGACAGGCTTTAGAAAAATAGTCAAACCTGCCTGTGCTCATTTTTGGTACTGGGGGTTAGAACAGAACCTCTTTGAGTGTCTCACTTTCATTTGAACCTAATGTATTCATTAATGTGCAGAAATAGGAAAAGAAAAATGTTTTACTTGAAGGGTAAAGTGGGAGAAAATGGAATGTGAGGAAACGTCAACCAAATATATAATAAAAAAAGCCAAATGTCACTTATATTTAGGAATCTGGCTTGCTTCATAGATACAACAACTAAATTCTTTGGTCTCATTGAATCACAAAATAAATAAACCTCCTTGGCAGGTTCTTGGCAGTTAAAGGCAGCGTCCCACGCTTTCCTTCCCACTCTTTGTGCTCTTGCACCACCAATCACCACTGAAGGTGCAACAGGCATTTGTGACTTTTTGCAAAGTTTATGATTTTTTTGCAGCAATCCTAATCTGGCTCCCATAGGCTTATTCCAGAAAAGGTATTAAAATAAATAGATAGAAACAAGAATAATATTTATTTGTCCTCTGGACAAATTGTCTAGTCAGTGCCCTTTGATGGGAGGGCAGATCCTTTATGAGCTTGAACTGGAGGCTGGTTTGACAGTCTGGCTTGTCCTGCAGAGTCCCTCCCACCAGCTGATTGTGTTGTGAAGTAGATGCTCTTATATGATGATATTACGTGAACTTACAGCTTGAAGTTGGTCAGCGCTGGAATAGACTCATCATCCTCTTTTTCTTTTGATTACTGCAAAAAAAAGGAATGAATTGTCTCAGACCAAGGTGACCCACTTGTCTATTCCTGTCCTGTTGCAGCAGTCTGCAGTATTGCACATACAGTCAGAGCTTGATTTCCTAGTAAGACTACAAAATGTGCTGTGAAGCTCTGCGTTACCCTCAGTCACATCCAAACTAGTGCCAGTGAGATGATTACTTCCTCCTAGAGACAGAGCCTCATTCAGTTCCCCTTTACTTTATAACTCCAGACCTCACACAGATTAGAAGTGATCCCTATTTTGATCTATAAACAGGATTGCATATCCAGGCTTATTTCTGAGGCTGTTTATGATTTTTGAAGTTTCCTGTGAAATGCCCTTGAGACTAAAGGGACAAAGTTTTCCTTTAACGTTTCCCTTCCTGCTTTAAGGAGCAGTGGCGAGTGTGCTGTGAAAGCAAATAATTTCTCCTGAGCACATTGTAAAGGAAAATGATGCAGAAAAATAGTCTGTAAAATACAGTGTGTTTTCAGTCTATAAATAAGGCTTTTCATGGGGGAAATAGAAAAACATGTCTCATGATTCCACGAGACAAAGAGGAAAATAAGCTCATGGCCTTGTTTGCTAAATTAAAAAAAAAAAAAAAAAAAAAAAAAAAGGTTGGTAGAAAACCTTCCCAAACTGAACTGGGGGTCAAATCTTTGTATGGATTAGAGGATTGCTTCCTGACCTGCTACTGCTTCAGTAGGTTCACATAATTTGTTTCAACATGAATAGCTTCTTCTGGATGAAGTCTCATTTCTTGCACAGTTCTTTTTTCTTAACAGCTTAATCAAACTAATTGTGACAAGCAGTGTATTTGTATAAATATTTAAATGTGAAGCGTGAGGATTGAATTATTTATTCTGCAAATGTAAGCTTAATGTAACTATCTTTGGAAACTATCTCATTCTCATATGGTTGTGCAGTTTGGTCATGCAAGCTCTCCTCTCAATTCCGTGTTTAATGTTGCAATTGGCTCAAATAAATTATATTATTTGCATAAAAGCTAAACAAGATGCCAGAAGGAACAAAACACAGGAGGTACCTTGTTTTATTACTTGCAAAAACTAGTTGTCTTTCTAAATTCAACCATGAAGGGACCCTAGATTCCTGAAAATGGGTTAGCAAAAACGCAGATGATGTCATTCATTGTTCACTTTTGTCTCATGCATGAAGAGGCATATGTTCTGACCAGATTTTTCTCTTGTCTGATTTTGTGACTTGTAGTACTTCTGCACCACCCCTTTCTGTGGGGAGCAGAGCTGTAGATAATAGTGCATCCCACTGTGTGGAGGAGTTATTGCTCTTTAGGGAAAAAAACAGTGCTCAACACGGAAAAGATACCATGCCACAAACCATACCACAACCCAGTCAGTGGGTGACTGGTAGAGTCTCTTGCTTGACTGCATGCATTAAAGTGTGGCTTAACAGTGCAGAAATATTTCTTTCTTGCACTTTCCATCCCAAGACTGGGATCAGCTGGCCCCAGCTGCTGCCATCCCAGCAGCAGAGGTTATGCCCCAGCTGCTGCTGCTCCCCTGGGCTTCAGCCAGTAAGCCCAGAGCTGTTTCAGCAGCCAGGCTTCAGAAGAGAGGCAAGGAGGGGGAGACCAGAGAGCAGGCTTGAGAGGGGGAGTAGAGTTGGTGGCATAGATACAAATCAGTATTTGGCATGCTTATTTTCATGTTCGTTAGGCACTGCAGCAACGGGGTCAGTATCTCTAGGCTGTACCCTGTGCCTCCTTATCTTACACTTCTAATTTACTAGGGTCAGGGCAAAAAAACTCAAGGGTATTAGTGAGTGAGCTGGAACTAGTTAACAAGAGTATACTCCAAGCTCAGAAAGAGCTGTAGAGAAAGGGTTTCTCAGCCCTGTTCCTCCAACTCCCTTGCATTCTTCCTTTAAAAGGTATGGAAGCATTTTCTTAGGGGAGAAGGTTCACCTCCCGCTGACGGCCCCTGGTGCTGATACTGTCTGCAGCATGTTTGGGGAATGCTTTTACTTTCTCACTTCTTAGCTGTAGAACAGAGCAGCAGCAAAAATAATTCTCTTCTGCTTTAGAAAACACCTTATTATGAAGAATTTCTTGTTTAAATGAATCAGGATGTCAGCACTACTTCAGACAGGTTTACTGGTTGATATTAACATTGGGAGTTTTCAGTGGGAGGTGAAGTATAATCCCAAGGAATTATGCTACAGAAATCAGAGGGTAGACACCAACCCCTTCTGAGCTGCTCTTTTTAACTTCTATTTTTATTTTCTCTGAATAAGATTTGCACTGATTCTCAGCTATCTTGATCAGAGACCTAGAGAAGCCAATTTGCCTGAGCACAACTTGCTGTGGGACTGCAGTTTTACTCACAAGCAGCCAGGTTTTGCTACAATCTTACTGCTTGAACACTAGAAACCTGCCCTAGTGTTTGTACTCAGTTCAAGTATTGAAAGCAGGAATTATTTCTAATTAGCTCTTGCTCCAGTATCTCACTTGCCTCTGTCAAAAGCCATCAAATTTTATCAAAATTATGTCTCCAGATTTTTGACAGGGTTTTCTAAGAACTAATTTATTTTTTAAAATGAGACAAATCTCCCTTGGAATAAGTGGCATTTCAGAGTTCAGGCTGTTTCTTTGATATGTGGAGAACATAGGCACATGTGTTTGTGTTAGGTGTACACTGGTATAGTGCCTCTCTGGCTCATGTGCTTTTGGGGGAGAGGAGGCTTTTTCACAAGATGTCAAAACTCTAAGAAGTTGAAGGAAAAAACTTTCAAAACATTTTGGTGATTTTTTTTTTTTAAATTTTTCATCCAGCTCTGCCTGTGTCCTTCAGATGATTTTAATATCTGGAAAGAAATTGTGTGACTATTTCTAGAGTTGCTTCTGGGCTTGATGACATAATTTACTCAGTTTAGCAGAACTGCAAAGGCTAAATTAACAAACCACTGTGCTGTGGTGCTAGAGTTAAATCAACAAATAGTGTTTTCATTGAAGCATTGCTACTTTTTTTCCTCCAAGGTTTCTTTCACTGGCACAGTGTCAGCAGGGGAACGAGAGATATTCAATATACAGATCAGAGCACAGCTAAAATTTGACTATATTACAGTTTTAGAGGGCCTTTTTTTCTCTTTGCCACAGGTGCTGATCATTTCCATTAGAACTGAATTTCCTACAAAGATGCCAGTTTTAACTGTGCTTTTATCACATGCAAAAAAAAAATTTAAAAAAAAAATCCAGCTTTATCTCAGTGATTACCTTCTCTCAAAGGAAATACCTGTTTGAGTCACGTGTTGTCAGAGGATGCTTTGCAACACCCACAGCAGCATTTTGGCGATGTTGAGAGAGCATGAGCTTGTACTGAGCACCCCATACAGAAGGCTGCAGCAAGAAGGGTGTTGGCACCACCTGCCCAAAGCTTTCCAAAGCCCTGTTGGTTTTTCTTTCCTCATTAGGGCCAAAGACAGGCACCTCCTCACCTGGACAGAGCAGGACACCTCTGGGTTACCCCCCTTATTTGTTCCTGCAACTTTGCAGGTGTAAAACAGCCAAACAGCCTCCTTGTGGTTTTTTTCCTTAAACAATTAAATTTTTCTGCCATTCAATTCTTTTCTAGCTGAAAATATTTTCATTAGAATGTGTAGAAATTAGATATTTGTCTTTTAGCATGGGACAAAGAAACCACTGCAAAACTCTTCAACCCAAAGCTACATGGTGAAAAGTATTCTGCTGGATCCAGTGCCATTTCAAATGACACCAGAATTTTGGCCATAATAGTAGAATTTACTTGAAGTAGTAGAATTTACTTGAGGATCACAGTTACTTAAAAAAGAAAACCCAATAAATCAACTGATATTTCTGCTTAATTTATACCAAAATTTTAGATAGATACCCTACAAAGAAATTGTTCCAAAGTAAAGCAGTATTACTCTTCTTTTAAAGAACTATAAAATGAAATAATAGATGTGAAGGTACAAAGGTCATTTTGATGGTTTTCAGAAGATAACTTTGCCTGACCAATTAGCTTGTTTATGCAACACCTTTCTCCTCTGGGCTGCAGCTTGTCTCAAGCCTCTTCTAGATTATGGATGCCCAGAGCAGCAGTCTGTGGGTTTTCTCGCTTCTTTTATCTCACTTCTTGAAACTGGGGAACTGCTAACTTCAGCTGGGTCTGAAGATGCATGAATGATGATTGGCACATATTTTTCAATGGGAAGGAGGAGGTTAGGAAAATATGACAGAAGCTTTGGAGGGCGTAGCTCCTGTGGGCTGTGTGCTGCTATCCTTCTGTCTGTTTTTAGCTCAGTTCAGTAACAGTCCCTCCAGGGAATGAAGCTTCTTATTTTATAAAAATAAGAATATTTTTGTATCACATAATTTTTAAAGAATTGTTTAGTCTTACATTATTATATTTTCCTTTTGTGTTGTATATTTAATCTCTTGACAAAAAAATACAAAATTCTTCCCTGCTAGAAGCCCAACTGAAAAATGAGTTTAGCTAGGGAATTTCAATATAGATTTTCTTTTAAAACAGATTGGCTTTTCGAGCTTTCTCTAGAGTAAGGAAATAATTCCATAATACAACAACATGCTCTATAACATCAAAAAGAAATCTGTAAGCTACCATATTATGAGAAATTAAACTGAATGTGAAGGTGACAAGGCTAATGTGGTTGCTTTTGAAATAGATACAGCTTATATACCATTATATGCCATGACACTATGACTAGTTAAGTTAAAGGAAATTATACCAATGGAGAAATGTAGCAGGAAGCCCTGAAAACAGGCAGGGCTTTTGAGGCTGGGTGAAGGAAACTGGAAAATAAACTAAGTCTGTGTTTGGAGATTGCTGGTAAACAGCAGTTGTCTTACTCAAATGTTAATATTTTCTTCATCATAGCAAGAATACATCATCTTTACTTGAAGCACTGTTGGGACACTTCACTGTCTTATATGGCAGCTTGCAAAATTTCAAGATTGAGTTCTTTATGCTATGTTGATATATTATGTGACTGTTTCTCAAATGGTAAAATTGACAGTCAGACATTGGTGTCTGGTCCAGGCTATTTATTTGTCTTGCAAGTGTTAAACCAGCATATACCTGTCAAATCTTCCAGAATATTTCAGATTTTTGAAAAAATCATAACTGCACTGAAATTCTGAAAGGCTGTTTTATTTTCCTAAAAGTAGATGGAAAATGACAAAGTTCTGAAATTTAAAGTACTTATTTATATGCGGTGTTGTTAGTATGCATTTCAATAATTTGATAGAATATATTCTATGTACAAGTGATAGCAGATATGACTGACATTACGCAGACTCTTAAGGAATATTAAATAATGAGAATAAATTAATTTAGAGAGAGTGAGTGACTGGAGCAGTAAGGCACTAGTGAAGATCATGTGCATAGCAAGTAGTTCAGGTAATATATGAGCTCTGATATATCAGAATTTCTGCACTGATATCAGTTTGAACAATGAAGTGATAAAGCATGATGGAGAAAAGACAGAAATGGTGAATTGTTATGCTTTAAGGAAACCTGTGAAAACATGAGAGCACTAGTGCCACATTTTTTATTGAAGAGTCAGAGGGGACATTAAACATCAGCTAAAAAACAAAGAGTATTTTTCTACCGGCATATTTGGTAACTTATACTGAAGATGTTCAGAAAAACTAACTGCAAACTTCTGAGTCAATGACAAGGTTTAAAAAATTCTGTTACTAATGATGCATATATGACAGCTGGAAAGTGCAGCAGGTCAGTGCATTTTGTTTCCTTTTAAAGTAGGAGTAGTCTGATAGAGAATACTGCAACCAGGTTAGTTTGTTATCAGAGCTTGAAGACACCACAGGAGATGCAGTGACTAAGGTATCAGAGGAGGACATTTACTTGAGTCAGTGAGCATAATTTTATGAAGAATGGGACCTGTCACAAAAACATCAGTGATACCATGTCATGCAGATATGACAATGCTGCCTGCTGACAGTATTTCAGTTTTTATAAGACTCTTGATTCAGTATCACCGGTATTTGGATTTTAACAGTCCCAAGATGCAATGGTTCAGTCCCCTTATTAAGACTTGTAATTTAATGAGCATTCTTAAAAATATAGTGGGTATTTTCTACAATGCTTAAACTCATTATTATAACCTCAGCTAGTTTTCCTTTAATTACAGAGTTTAATATTGAGGCCCCTGAGGCAGAGAAACAGACGCTTCAAAAACTTGGAGTCTTTCTGCACTTAATCAACATTGTTTGAAAGCCTGAAGCTGATGGATTATATTTTATATTAATTTGTAATTAAATATTAAAGGGAAAAAATTTAAGGTTTTGCAACATTTCAATATTATGTTAGATAATATTGATATTATATAACTGGGAATAGATATTAGAGATTTTATGGAAATCAGTTTCAGTTTTGCATTCTGGTCAAAAATCCCTATTAGATATTAAGTAAACCAGATATCTTAAGTGAAGGCTTATTTAAGACTCTTCAATTTGTCAAAATACCTTTTATATTGACTTACCTTTCATTACAAACTGCAAGAGTTGACATTTGGATGTACTGTGTCGAGTGAACACTCTTAACATCCTTGGTGTGTTGACACAAGTGGTTTGACTGTGAAAGGAGGACGAGCAGTAGAGAGAGCATCCTTCCCTTCCTTACAGGAAAAAAAACACAGAGGCCAGTAAGTGACACTGAGTGCTTGAATCTTGGTGTTTTCCCACACACTGAACCACTGCTTAGGAGCCTGCATAGTCAACTATTCACAAAAACTTTGCAAGTTTCTGGTATAAGATTGAAAGTGAGATAATAAAATGAAAACATAGTTTATATGTCTTATTAGTAGGTTGAGACACATTCATTTGTAAGATACTGCTCTGTATATTTTTCTGAAAAAAAACATAAATTAGTGTACAAAGAACAATTTTTTTTCTCAGCATTTTCTACGCGAGTAGCCTATTGTATTCCTTTTCCCCATGCCTCAATCATCTTAGAATATTTTTATTTTGCATACATCTATTTTACATATGTTTAGGAACTGCATAACAAACAATCAGTATAGATTGTTGTTTCTAGTACACCAGCTGGCAGGATTTATAAAGGTTTGCCTGATCTGTGTTGATTTGTAAAACAGTGACTTTAATCTGTCATGCTGCTTAGCCTTCAAGGTGTTACTATCCTATGCAAAAGGTAAAAACAGATTTCAGGATAGTGACATGCTTCAGTAATGTGTCTGTTATTTAATTGTTTGGTATTCTAAACTGCCTTTTTATTGACAAGTTTTAAGATTTAATACAGGAACTCCCTGTGGACCACCACAGATTCTTAAAAGCACACAATGCTGAAGGATAACTGTAGGAAGACAGCAACACTTATTAAAACTGAACAAGAACATTGCACCAACATTTGTGATCTGTGATATCAGAACCTGTTTGGTTTATCCTTTGCTCACTGAAAGCAGAAAGTTTCAACAGCGCTATCTAATGTGCTTCAGGGATTCTGGAATCTGAAATGTCATCTCTGACAGTCAAACTTCAGAGAGGAAAGATTTATTAAAATCTTTTGAGTGAATTGCTAAGTAAAATTTCTGATTAAACCCACAGGAATTGAAACATGGTTATTTACCTTCTCTATCATTCTTTTGCTGTTCATTTCCAGTATTTAGTAAACATCTGAAATAATTTTGATAAAATCACAGATGGGTTGGAAAATGTCACCTTGTTCACCCTGAGATGTGGATCTTACAATCAGGAGCTCCTTGAGGGAGGTTATGCACTGAAAGAGGCTCTCCTAAGCAGGTCCAGCCTGCCCCAGCTACTCCCAGAGTGCCAGAGTGGCTTTTGTCAGCTGCCTGCCTACCTCTGTCATGCTTTCTTGAAATGCTTGAGTCAGTCAGAGGGTGAGAGAAAGAAGAGACTCACAAATCTCACCTCAAGCACGGTCCCTTTGAGAGGTTAGAGCACCCTGGTGTCATGCACAGCCCCTGAGACTGACAGACATCTTTTGGCCTCTGTTCCCCAAACATTCATGTTCTTTAACTTGGAGAGATTTCTCAGGAGATGATGCTAGTTAGTAGACTCAGATGTTGTATGAAGATGCATATATTTATCTATTTTAAATGCACGATGTAATAACAATTTAATTCCAGAATGCAGTTCTGTTTTAAACTACTCAGTGTTAAATTCAGAATTTCATTGGAACATGTAGATCTTCTTATGATTTTTAAAACTTCTAGTTTGTAAGGATCGTTCTATTTTGCTTAGGCTGCAATTAATGTACAAGACTTAAGAGCAATATATGTATAAATAAAATAACCCAACCCTGTAAAAATGTGTGTCTTTAAAATATTTCTAGAAAGAGTTAGCAGTAAATGTTCTCCTGGAATTCAGTACTAATCATTAAGTTGGGAAAAATTAGATATCTATGACTTGCAATCAGCTGCAGCCTACTTGTAACACCTGTTTGGCAGGAGAGGCTAGCACAGTACAATTCCCTCAGAGTATAATATACCTGAGGAGTTTTTTACTTCAGAAAAAAATGTGGGAAGGGTGCTCTGTTACAACCTGCTTGCTTGTATTCAGGACCTCACTTGCTCACTTGACCAAAAAACTGATCTATATTTTTACTCTGTAAAGGGATTGAAATGAATTCTAGTTCACCTTACACATCACCAGAATAGCTTTTCAAATAATGCCCATTATTTCTGAGTAAAAACATTATTATGGTGCACAGGGTTTGTGCTCCATCCAGTCCAAATTTCATTGCTACTACAAGCTTCTTCACCTCTCTTCTTGGGTAACTGATTAATTATGTCTTTACCATAAAAATGTATAGTACCTTCTTCCTTCCATTCTGACATTCGTGGCAGAGAAAATTTACCCACTCCAAAACTCTGAATTCATCCTTTGCACCTGTATTTAAGGGATTTAATGTCTGCAAGCTGGAAAGCCAATATTAGCTTGGTTACTGTGGTAACAGACTCATTTTCAGCAGCCTGTAATGAATGCTGCTACAAGCAGCATTGCTATTCTTGAATTTTATTTATGTAAATGTGTTTTAAACACCTTTCTCCCATATCATATCTCCTGCTAATAATCTTCAAGTATGAAGGTACTGGTATTTGAGGCTCTGTGATGGTGCATTTGGGTAAAATCAGATGCTTTTGCAGAACTCTGGCCTGTCACCCCAGTTAATGCCATACTGAAAGTTTACCCTCAGAGCTGAGTGCCTCAGTGAAGCTTCACTCCTCTTGTCTATTTTACAAAAACTTGTAGATTAAAAAGCCTTATGGCCTCTTGATTTTTATTCACACTTTTTGAGAGACCAAAGAAGCCTGCCCATCAATGCCTTTGAAATGGGGTATGTATCTCAGTTTAATAATTATGATGTTGCAGATGGGAAAATTGTCCCCTGGATTTCTTGTCAAGTGATAAAAACTCTTTAAATCACATCACAAAAGGGCAAAACAAAAAAACCCAAAGAATATTAAAAAAGATTGCTCATCATTTATAAAACTGCCACTATCCTTACGGAATGCATTTGTTTTCATTCTCAGTGCTTAGCTCTCTTTGGAGTTAAGTTTTCATGAATTTCACAAAAGTTTACTCAGGCCAAAACCTAGAGACAATATTCTGTAGGCATAACCACCTTGAAACAAAAACCAAATATATTAGTAACAAGAGAAAAAATTAGTACAGCACTTAAGGCTAAAAACAATTATAATATTTGTTGACCACTAGGCCTTTCTTAAAGACAGTAACTGATTTTAACTACAAAAGAGCTGAATAAGGGGAATAAAACCAGCATAATGGTCAGTGTCATAATTACTTTCAAATATGGGAACAATCCTTAAGGGATTTATACATAGATTACAGAAAGTTAATTATGAGAGTGTGATGTAGGAATGAAATACCGATGCCTGCATTAAATTAGTTCATTGCCCAGAAGAACTTCGGAAGATGTTCCCTACCCTGTGACCAGTAACTTCCCCATGAACTCAGAAGGACACGAGCCTGGCCCTTAGGCAGAGGGAGGTTGGGGCTGATATGATGGTTCACCACAATTACTCAATCTTTAAATGACAAACCTACCAGCAGTGCTAGTAGCACCATTATGTTTTCCCTGCCTGCTGTGAAAAATGCTTTCTATAACTTGGAATAATTATCACTGAAGGGTTTCTCCCTTGTGTAAGTATGTTGTCTCCTCTGACTGAACCTGAAAAGAAGCTATGAGGATGTGTATAAAAATGATATGTTTGAATTTGAGCACAGGGGTTCCAGGGTCAGCCCCAGCTCACCTTCTGTCTTTCACATTGCAGTACTTCTCTGAAAGTTTGGAAGTACAGTAGGAGAAGGGACCAAAGCAGCAACAGCTGTATCAGAGTATTGCTTATCACCACAGTATGATACTTAGGAAATTCAGGTTTTCTATTCAGTACAGGGATGTTTTTTTTTCACTCTCTTGCTTCTCTCCTGGAAATCTTTAGTAGCATTTCTTCCCACTTACTGCTTCACTTATGAGTGAATAATGTGTTCGTTTTACCAGAAACATGTAGGCCCTTCAAACAAAATTGAGCCCCTGTTTTTTATTCTGCAATTGTAGTCTAAATTCTAAAGCGATGTTAGACTTTTGCTAGAAACAGGATTGGACATCTTATTCTGTAACAGCATCTAACTTTCTGTCCTCTGAGATTCACATTTTAAATTTTCTTGTTGAAAGGTAAATATACTTACTAAAGTGTATTCTTCTTAGATGGGAGGACTTTTCACTAATCCTAGAGAAACAAATTGTCAAAAAATTCCTCAACTGCTTTATGCTGAGCTGCAGCATGTGTGGATTACTAAGGCAAAATGCCGTTATGTTCAGCTTTTTTCCAGAAGGTGATGCTTGCTGGGGACAAGCACACAAGTGCAGTGATTTGGTGTGGCTGGCACTGCAGCACACAGGGTTCATCAAAGAGAGAATGATCTGTGGTAGCTCCTGTGCCTCTACTGTAGTGCTCATACACACGCTTTGCAAAGTACCATCGCCAACTGGCTCAAACAACTTTTAAAATTCATAGGGTAGTGTACAGGGATCTGTTTTTTTTTTTTATTTACAGCAGAGAAATGTTGGGTGGCAGCCCTGGAGAGCCAGCAAAGCTCTGTGATAAATTGCTGGTGAGAGCAGAGGCTTTATGTGCATATGGAGAGCGGCAGAAAACGCATCAGCAGAACTTTCTCTTGGGGAGATCAGTGAAAAGACACAGGGCGAACAGATGTCTCTGGCTTCTGCAGGCTTTTGCTAAGTTCCTCAGTCGGACTGTTCAGGACTGAATCTGCTCACAGACCTTGGCACAAAGCAGCCTGTGCCAGAGCAAGCCTCTGCTCCCTCTGCTTGTGCTTCTTCACTGGCCTGGAGGGGCCAAATCCTGCCTGGCAGGAGGGACCAGGAGCTACAGCTTCTGTCTTTCTGCTGTTCCAATTCATTTTTGTCTCACTGACCATGCTGTTGTCTGCACTTATGACACAGATCGTGTAAAGCTGTGATTGAATCATGGAAAGTGATGCCCAGAAATGATTTCAGATGCCCAGAGGTAGAGAGGCTGGAGCAGGGTAGACTCCAGGGCTGTACCACTGCTTCTTTATTGAGGCTAGGTTTGGTTCACATTCCAAATTTTTAATTTTACTAGGAGACAGAACACAGACTAATCTTGTTCTGCTGCTTTCATGGCCTTGCCAGACTGCATCGTATTGTGTATAAAAAGCTAAAAACCTGCATTTAATGTGTGATTCCTCAGATAAGCTATTTGAGAGCACACTGCTGCAAAGTTGAATAGATGGTGAGGTTCATGTTGGAAATTATGCTGTTCTTCTACTCAAAACAGAGATTTCCATCAGGATGTGAAGGGAATAGGGAATTGTTTAAATATTCTGAAGCATTTTAAATTTGTAACAATCTTAAAAATACTGTGCTTTAGGGAGTACAAATATCTGGGAGGGATAAAGAAAATGTTGGTGGTAACTGTGTTTGAAAATTACGGATTTGAATACAATCTTGTGCGTAGGTATTGGAGGTTATCATTTGATTATATGATCTTGATGTGGAATCAGGATAGGGAAAAGGAAGATAAAGATACTTCTTCTAAGCTGTGTCTATTAATGGAATACTTATTTATTCTTATTAGTAGGCTATCCCTATTTCCCTCCTTCCATCCTGTGCTTCCAGCACAGAAAAGTACTTCAGGGGACAATTAAAGGCATTTGACTTCCCTTTGTGTGTTGTTTAGCAATAAATTGATTAATTTTTCCAATACCAGTGTCAGTTAACTATTTTAAGTCCAAAGCTTAAGCACAGTCAAAGCCTCTCAGCTTCTTTTCTTTGAGAAGAGAATGATAAAATTTTCCTTGCAAATAAAATTTAAAAGAGATTGTAGCTGTTTTCTCATTTCAAATCCCCAAGTCACTACTGAGAATGAAGTAATATGATAGTACTGGTATAATATGTTGTTGCCACTGCTGTATCAGGATGACCTCAGTTGGGATTGGCCTGTAAAAGTCTTTCAGTGTCTCTTGCAGTCATGTCTCCAGCTGCACACTGCAAACAGATACCAGCATAGCCCTCCTCCTGCTTTAGTATGTCTCATTGACATGATTTATTCCTAGGCACCCTTGCTTCAAGAAAGTGGTCTTGGGTGACTACTGGTTGGTCACCACTACTCCAAAAAAGCACCAACAGTAAATCCTGCAGGACTACCTAGCTAGGCACATTTAGTGTGTGGGGCACTGTATCACAAGAGCCAATTTGAGTTTCACTGCAGGACTGTGAGGCACTGGGACATGCTCACATCTTCTAGACAGAGATGGAGGAGTAGGAGGAGTAGCCAGAGAGTTCCTAATGACACATTGCAGAACCAGTGCGGTGTGAAAGCTGCAATTACTTCTGTGAACCAGTAAAAAATCCTCATGAGTATCTGCTTCCTGCAACATCCAGGGCCCTCTGTCTCCAGTGACATATCTGTTGTCCTGGCCGCTGAGGGTCGCATGAAACTTCCTCTAATGGACCCCAAAGCATTTCATTGCCCAGCAGAATGAATTGTTCAGACAGCAGAGTTTTGTCACGAAACTTCATTGTGTTACAGAAGCCTGTGGCATAACTAACACCAGCCCATTGCAAATTACAGGAACAGCTGTAATATTTTAATTCAAATAGTACTTGATGTCAAATTTTCAAGGGAATTAAAAAAGTTGCCAGCTCTCAATATTGACAGTTGATTGTATTTCTCTTTTCCTGATGAAGAATTCTGTCATAGTAACACAGAACACAGAACCATCATGCATTTTAATTAAACAACTGAGAGTGCAAATTTGTAATCAATGAGAATAAAGGTTAAAGTGTCAGCAGTAAGGCCTTCACTGAAAAAATTGACCACTGGAAAAAAAAAAAAAAAAAGAAATTGTATTTTTTTATGGTGAAGCTTTGTTTTGCCCCAATTCCAGATTTTCTGGTGATAAAGCAGTATGTATTTATAAGGCAGTAATAACCCTCTACTCAATGGCAGGATATATTTGAAGAAAAAGATAATTTATTATTAATACATTTTCTAATGAGCTATATGCCACTGGGAAATTGAACCTAGAATTGTGAACACTTTTTAAAAGACTGTTGTATTTTTCTCTATCATAGGAGAAAAATGAAATATGCATGTAAAAGACACAAAAATGGGACTAGTTTAAAAATAGGGTGATTTTATTTGAAGGCATTTGCTTCCTCCCTCTGCTGTTTATTTTATTTTAGGATGCGTTCCACAGTTTTCACCCTCACCTTCTGGAACTTGTATATCTCTTTAAAGCAAATTGTTGTAAAGCATATTTAGTGTCTCGAGTATTAATACCAAGCTAACATTATTCATCGAAATTTCTACTAGCATCCAGTAAGTGATTTAAAGGAATACTACCTCAAATAACATCTGCTCATTTAAAAATAGCACATTTCAAGTGCTTCATTTTGTTGCATTTTTATCTGGTTTTGTCATCTTGGGGGGGGGGGGGGGGGGGCAGCGGGTATTGGTGGATTTTCTTGTTTGTTGTCTTTTGTTTTGAGAGAAGAGAAGCATCTGTGGCCAGCCAATAGGGAAGAACTGCAAAGCTTTCCATGTGCAGACCTTTCTCTAAAGTTCATTTGGGTGTTTTTGGATCCTTCCACTACTGGTTTTGGTTCAGCACCCTGGCCAATGCTTTGCCAGTGTTGTATTCTTTGTGACCAGGGTTTTTTGGTGGAGTTTTTTTCGTTCTTTTTTTTCTTTTTTTTTTTTTTTTTAAATTTGATTATTTCTATTGAGTTGACTTGGTCTGTTTTGCTAGAAGCAGCACTGACTTTTGCTATTCCAAAGCAAATATCTCTTGTAAACAGGCTCCTGATGGACCTTAAAATGTACTGGCGTATGTTCAGCTGCAGGACGCTCATTGCTGGCACGCTGTGGGAGCATGATTGTCCTTCGTGTGTGCTCCTGGTGCTTCCTTGTTCAGGTTTGAGCTGAGAGGAGGAGGGAGAGGCAGGCTGAGCTCCTCTGTCCTTCCTTGCTGCCACACATGGCACCCAGGCTCATGCCATGTAGCACAGTGATGGCTTCTGCAGAGACCAGAGCAGTGCTCACTTTTTTTTCCTACATGGGGAATTTACTGTTTGGGCTTGATTCTCTTGATTATGTTGATATGGTGAGCTAAAGGCAGGTATGTAGGCAGCAGTATGCAGCAAGTTCAAACCAAAGGACCATCCAACTCTGTTTGCCATCACCCAGTAATAGATAATTGGAAAACAGTAAGAACAGGGTGAGTAGGTAGGGATTCTTTTTCTAGAAAGTAGTTTTCCACTAACAGGAAGTTTAGGTGCTTCCTGAGTCAGAGGCAGTATACTTTTATTAATTTGACTCAAAAATTTTGCCCAAGAGCTGGGCAAATTAATTTTCAAGTCTGTTGATGCCTTGATTCATCTGCAGCATTCAATAACAAAGAGCTTGACCCTGAGATTTTGTTTCTTTCATGCCTTTTCTCTCACAGCTTCAGCTGGTGTCAGAGTTGTCATGCACTTGCTCTCTTTATATGTTCTCTGTGGCACTTCTGAGTTTACAGAAAACTCTCATCCTCCCCAGTGACAGCAGTATTACTCTCAATGCTGATCCTAGTTTGTGCAACACTTCTAGGTAAAGCAATTAAAATACTGGGTTTTTTTCTGGCATTTCCCAGTATTTTTCAACAAAATCTATTCTGAACTTTTACCTAAAATCCAGAACTTGTTATGGGAATGGAAGCAACCAATGTCTGAGTTTGGGGATTTTTTTTTTTTCCCTTGCCTGTATCAACTGTTTCCTGGATCTGACTAATGCATTTTCTTTAAAAGAAAAAACACAAGCATCATCATATTCCACCAACCCCACCCAACTTGACCACTACCCTCCCCTCCCCCCCCAAAAGAGAAAACTAGCTATCCATTCCAAGAAAATCTTCCTAAATTTCATTTTCCTTGCATAGGATCTAAATTTTTGGCTGCACCATTATGAAAAAATAAAATATTGGCTTTACGTTTATATTTCTACATGTATGTATGAGAGTGGATGAATAATAACAGTTTTTTTTCAGCAGTTGCTATGGAAAACAGTTTTGTGCGGTGAATCATACTTTGACTTTTGTTGAATAAAGTCATCCTACTTATTTTATAATAATTTTAATTGCATATATTTGTTGAAAATTAAAATATTAAGAAGTAGGACATATGTTTAAGTGAATACACTTAAAAGAAGATGGGGATTTTTTGTTGTCCATTGGATGATTTGTGGCATTTTTAATGCTACTCTGTAAAAGAAAAGATCTCATAGTATCATAGAATATCAGGTTGCAAGGAACCTTACAGATCATCTAGTCCAAATTTCTTGGTGAAAGCACAGTCTAGACAAGATGGCCTAGGACCCTGTCCAGGCAAATCTTAAAAGTGCTCAGTTCTGGGGAATCCACCACTTCCCTAGGGAAAATGTTCCAATGGCTAATTATTCTCAGTGTCAAAAATGTTCTTGCATCCAATTGGAATCTCCTCGGGGTAAATTGTACCTATTCCCCCTGAGCTTTTCCACGTGACTATTTGCAAAAAGAAAGTCTCCACCTTCCTTTTAGTCATCCTTTAAATAATGGAACATGGTAATGAGGTCTCCCCGAAGTATTTCTTTCTCAAGGCTGAGCAACCCCAGCTCTCTCAGCCTTTCCTCATATGGCAGGATTCCCTGTCTTCTGATCATCCTTGGTGTAAAATCCTTTGAAGTATAAGTGGTATGTAGGAACAGTTGGGAGGGGTGGTTTCCCTGTCCATGGAACATAAATTAAATTGGGACAGAATTTAAATTCATTCTGTTCTGCAGCAAGTTGAATGACTGGAGATGAGCTAACGGGCACGTGCACATGCCTCAGAATAGCTAATCATCCAGTTAAGACCTAACTGCAATTTGTTTGCCATTTTACTATATTTAGTCATTGGACCAAAACAAGCCTGGTAATCAAAATTCACTGGGGTATGGAGACCAAGGTTAAAAGGTTTTGCATCAAGTGGATTTTATATGGGGGTCTCTATTTACCAAGTGTTGCACTTACCGGGGATGTGATTTAAATATTACTTCTCCAGGCTGCCTTTTTACCCCATTTTTTTTCTTTCCATTTCCCATAAAAAAAAAAAAAAATCCATTCTTGTGAAAAGTGAAAAATATATTCCAGCCAAATATTTAGATTTGGCAAATTATTATTTTGACATCTTTTGATATCTGCTCCATATCTCTGTGTTTTAAAATTAAGTTTTAAAAAGACAATATCACTTTTCACTTCATGAAGAAATTGCTGATAGGCTGCTTTTTGACCGCTAAGTGATATACACAGGTAGTAGGAGAAAACTCCTAATTTCTATTAACATTTCTGAACAGGAGCTAAAATTGTTTAAATAAACAAAAATAAGGAGTGGAAAGTCATCATAGCAGACAAGTGTTTTGCAAGTCAATTTATGGTAAATAAACATTTAAGTCTTTATTAATTTTTTTTCATTCCCCATCAACTCTCTTTACTGATTTTAACATCATATCTGATATATGTAACCTTTAGAGAAAGAACAAAGAAGCTAAAATCTGACATAGCCATCTTTACACCTATTCCTTCCCCTATAAACAGTTTTTCTTTCTGAAGTTGTTTCATGAAAACCTTGACATTTGCAGCTGGAATTAAATATAAGAACTGTTAAAAGAAGGTCATATTCATTTTGGCCTGTTCTTTCCTTTTTTTACTTATGTATGTTATAACAAATTCAATAAGTTATCCAACTGGGAAATTTAAATTGTCCTAGCACTTGAGAAAGAGAAGCTAAGATAAAAAAAGAAGAACATGCACGTGAATAAAACAAGAAATTCCTGGCAGTATTAGATGCAGTTCAGCATCTGAACTGCAGAAAGCCTTTGACTTAATTTCATCTAAAGGATAAACTAAACCCAGGTCTTGAAAAACGTTAGTCTCTGTCTTACCCCCCTACGTAGGTAATAACCGTTCTTCAGCACCAGAAAAAATAACCAACCAAATGAATCACATATAATTTCCATTTTAATCTTTTCACGTTTTTGCCTTTTTTGCATTTTCCAAGTTTTAATTAGGTGAAATGAAGAGATAACAACAAAAAATGTTGCCTCCATTATTTGCTACCTGTCTGGAATGTGAACATATTTGTCTTCACTTGTATCATCTCTATAAAGCTGCAGGATTCTTTTCCTACCCATCCCAAACCAACCAAGCCTTTTCTTTACGCATCCTATAAATTGCGTATAATTTGTAAGGAATCACAAACTGAGACTGGAACTCTGTGCCTTTTGCCTTCTAATTTCATGCCCTTTGTGATGTTCTCTGCATTATTCTTGTTTCAGATAACGCTCCTCTAGTTCATTAATTTTTGTCTTGTCAACAGGAGGAAAAACTCTTTGTGATAATTAGTGATGCATGGTTTCAAGTCTTCAAATAGGATATATCTCAGTGGTCTAATAGCAGTTGGATTTCTTGTCTCACTATATTGTCTTATTATTCTAATTTCTTGTTTCAGCACAAGCTGAAGTAAAAAAAAAGAATGAAGCATAAATAACTGTGATGCACTGATTTACCTTGAAAATTTGTGAACTTAAGCAGATACAATTACTTGCATCCAAGTTAATTCATAATGATGTATGAGTTAGATTAACAGAATTTGTATTAATTAAGACAGATGATTGTGCTAAGTAAATTGCATTTTTCCTTTTTATGTTCTAGTTTTTTCTTTATTTCTGGTATATTTTAAAGGTTATTGTTTTATGTGGACTCTCTAGCCAATAATACTTTTTTATATTTGGAAATGATTCAGCAGTATTATATATTACCTAATAACCTGAAAATGGCTGATCTTACAATTTACTGAATTTTATGAGTGTAGTGTGGGGTCCTTGTTCTTATTTCCAAATTAAATTTCTTCAACTGGAAGTAAATAAAAAGGAGTACTGCTATTTCTTTTTTCATGGAAAAAGAATGTTATGTATTGATCAGGATTGTTGCAGTTTTATGGTAGTAACAATAATACATCTTCTGTTCCTGATTATTGAATCTTTCTCAGAGCTCTCTTTTGTGTCATAACATTCTGTAAATTTAATTGAAAAGGTACAATCATTGCTTGCCTTAGGGTGTTTTACAGGTTTTTTTTATTTTGCTAGTGCATTCAGAGGAAAACCAGAATAGCTTATTGGGCAGCTCCTGTCAGCTTAGTTATGCTTATTCAAAATTACCTAGAAGAATTGAAAAGTTTGGCTGTAGTGATAAAGCCATAATGCCACTGTTGGAGCAATTTGAGTGGGACAAAGTGTGGAAAATAACAAAAAGATGATGAAGCAACACAGAGGAGATGGAGAGTGTGTGCTTCGTTTCCTTGTTTTGATGGGTGGCTTTCCCCAACACACACCTCACCTGAATCATAGTGGGATAGTGGAGATGAGGCATTGAACCAAGCTGTGAGCATGTTCGGTGGAATACAATCTTAATTTTTATCACTGGCATTATTTCGGGATTTCTTCATGGGAAAAAATGCCAAACCATTGGATATTGAAAATTGGTTTTATGAGCCAACAGCTGGCAGAAAAGTTTGCAATTTCCAAAGGCACATCCAGAAACTGGCGGAAATGTTTTTTTTTTTAAGTTTAAAATCTTAAATGTTGTATTCTCATGAACAAAATCTGGCTTTATTACAAAGCTTAAAAAGTGTTTTCTGTGGCTTCTCACAGTCGCTGCACAACTGTATGACCTATACGAGATTGACCTCTCTGATTTTTCTCTCAACTTTTTTCAAAAATTATTGAATATAGATGAGTAGCTGCAAGTTTGAATTACCATGTTTTTTCTTCATTCAGCACTCTGTACATTTAAATGAAGTGTTTATCTGCATAATATTTCAATTACATAACTGAAAACAGGGCCACAAGTGTTTTTAACAAGCTTTTTATAGTTTTCCTAAAAATGCTCAATAATTTCTCTTTAATAACTTGTACTGAGGTTGTTCCAAAGTTTTAATAACTAAAATGAATCCCCTTAAATATGTAAATCATCATCTCTCAATTTTTGCTCCAGTGTTAAAGTGGATATTTCACATCTATTCCTTGTAATCTCATACTGTATATGTAGCAAGACAAAATTCTGAGGCAGTAAATTCCATAGATCAGTGCAGACAAAATTATGCATGTTTACATACATAAATTTGGCTTGTGACATGGCTTGTGTTTTCCCACCATCATGATGTGCAAGTCTCCTGCTCCTTGCACGTGGTCTTCTTCTCCCTGTTTCCTGAGCAGAGGCACCAGGCGAGGGGGTGTACGAAGCTGGGTGGATGCAGTCAAAGAAGAGGCTGGAGAGAGCACGGAACAGCCCCCGCGCTTTGCACAGCCCATCGTCATTCCTATTCTCTGGAATTTATCGTTGGCACTTCCCTGGCCAGATAAGAGTGATTTATTCCAAACCCCTTTATCAACGGGACATTCATTTTAGTGTTTCCAAGTTTATCTGATATCAGAAACCCTATCTCTACTTATCAGGGACAAAAGCATCAGTTAATGTGAAAATGTGAGCACCATGCTGGCAGTGCTGAATTTATAATATTGCTTACAGTGCTTTTCTGAATGATGTTACAAAACCCCACATGAATGGTGTATAAAAGACGCACTTGCTGTGGAAGACAAACAGTGATTTACTGCTGTGTGCAATGGTGCCTTCACTCATAGTGGGGGAAAAGCTGTGTCTTGAGGTTTTCTGAAATGCTGGAATGCATTTGAAATGTCTCTGACTTTAATGTTAAGGATAATAATAGTAATAATAATAATAATAATAATAATAATAATAATAATAATAAGTCACAGAACTGAAGGTGGGGAATCTTAGAAATATGGATAAAATTGCACATGGGAATTTCTGATATTACCTAGGCATTGAGACTTCTGTTTAAATTCTGTATGTGTCGCTTTCTCCATAAACATTGCAGCTAGTAAGTGTTTCTGAGCAGATGGGTGCAATAAATAAGGGTTGCAGTTTCAGAGAGCATGTTATACTTACCAAAGGTGTTCTCATGAAAATGTTATTTACAGAGTATAATTAACTTCCTGCCTTTCAGGTTCCTGCTGCATACAAGTAACTGAAACAAATAGCTTTGTTATAATCATCTTCCTGCCCTTTTTTCCCTCTCATTCACCTTAAAACGTTACCAGAATTTTCACCCTTTTATGTTTCTTATATTATTTGCAATATTTTTCTATTTTGACTTTACTCAAATCTGAAAATCATTTTGTTTGGTCATAATTGTCAGGAATTTAAGAATTCAATGACTGAGAAATTTGTGCAGAGTTTTACCCTCTCATTATTGCAGGCAGCACAGGTATTCATTTTAAATTTTTCCATGTCAGATATGGATATTTTTTCTTCTTTTCCACTACTCTTCTGAGTAAGATGTTCTAAAATATCGCTAGACTGATATTTAAAAGGTTGGCAGCTTTTTTCTCCACAAATCATTTGCTCCTCCATAACTTACATTCACATATTCTTCAGCCAATTCTGTTGTAATTTTATCCTGAAGGAATGTTTAAAACTTCAAATATTTTTGAATAGTCAAATTTTTCATGAAATGAAGTCCTTGTTTACTGGAAGAGTAAATAAACTCTCAATTGATTTTAATTTAAAAATAAAGCCTCTAATTATTTTTTTTTATTTTGTATTCAAAACAAATGTTCAGGCTTCTCACCTTTAGGGTCCAATTCATTGTACAGCACAGAGTTACAGCCTAAAACAAAGAGCATATCTTCTGTCTTTGCAATAATATCTAACTTAAATTTTTGTTTGAACATGAATGTCCTTTGTGAAGTCTTTTGGTGGACCAAAGTTATCAAGTCAGTGCTGCTGCTTTGATGGAGCTTGCTGGGCATCTTTAGATTTGCCTTCCAAGTTCTGGTTTCTAGGAGAGATTTAAAGACTGAAAAAATCTACCTCTGTGGGAGGGAGAAAGGAGAATAAGAAATAGGTTGGTGAACTTAAACAAGAAGATGGAATAGCTGTAAAAGCAAGGAAGGATGAAAGAGAAGGGCTTTATGAAGACAGCAAGAATTACAACAGTCATACCAACTCCCCATCACAAAAAATCCAGTGAAAACTGAGTAAAGAGTTTTATTATGTCATTTATCTTGTACCATTTGTCATGATTAACAAACACTTGTTAACAAAGACGCTATTCCTGAATGTCTGTCAACTCTTGATCACTGCAGAGGGGGAAAATCCCGATAGTGATGTGCATAACAGCTGTGTCCAAGATCCCAGATTTAACTGACGCTGATGAGTCTGATTTCTGTTGTGCTAGTGCCTCTTGTTGCTTTTTTACCTGACCCTAAGTAGCATCAGGGCAAATTGCAGGGAGAGCAAAGCCTTCTGGTAACTCCTGATCCATCAAGAGGATGAAGGAGATGTGGACAAAAAATTACTGAAGCTCTGGAGGATGAAGGTGAACTCAGACGTTTTTTGCTGTGAAGGTGGCTTTTAGACTGATATCCCCAGCTGCAAGGCAGTTGATTCATATTGGATTTTGGAGGCAAGGCTTTTAAGGAATTTACAGGGATGCAAAATTTAACCTGATTAATAGTGCTTAATCATTTTATATTTTGGAAGGTGCTCAGGAGTACTGCTTGTTGTGGATTCTGTACAGAAATATATAGGACTGCACCCCTTGAACTCTTACATCCTCATAATTTCAGACATGATACCTATGTATTTTCTCTAAAATTACTTTGGATGATGAACACTTAATGTCCATTTTGGAATTCGACCAAATTGTATGTCTTCGTAGCATATAAAATAAATGTTCTTATGAGAAGAAAATTTTTAGTTTCTTCTATTTTCTCCTGGTTGCTATTTTTCATGTGAGTAGGGATAGCATAGTTGTAGACATGTTTTGTTTCTATTACATGGTTTGACCAGAATGAATAGCTAAATATTTTTGTTCCCTTTCTTCTGATAGTAGTAAATTTATAACAACTGGGTAACTTTCACTCTGTAGTAAATTGATTTCCTTTATAGTAAAATTACATATTCTTTTAAGCTTTATAAATACCTTGTAATTTTGTTCTTCACAGAAAGAATAATTCTTTAAACCTCAATCACTGGGAAGAATTTTACAAATAATACAGTCTCTTGGGTTTTATTTAGTTAGAATTTTAAGGAAGTGGGATTGAGAGGTGTTCTAAATGAAAATATAAAGAGCTATCACTTCCAGTCTTCATTTGGGTAGATTTTCTTAGAGTATCTTGCTAGGATGAATTTGAGCCAAAGTTATGAAAGCCAAAGGTGTACACATAGAAGAAAATATTTTGTGACTGCACCTTGGCATTGAAATGTAAACCATGCTTAGCACAGTGTTAAATATGGCCAATAGTCAAATTCTCCAAATACAGCAAGTTCTCCCAATTACTAATAAGAAAAACAAAAAGAAAAAACAGAACACCACAAACAACAACAACAAAAAAAACCAAAACAAAACAAAAAACACCAAAAAAAAATCCAAACAAAACAAACAAAGAATTATCTGACAGGCTGCTGAAGTTCTACTTCAGAAATCCCACATAAGAGGCATTATGAGGCTGAAAAAGTTGCATTTACATGCTTCAAGTGACTTAACATGTGGTAGTTTCACAGTGGGCTGAGTTTGTCCCATGTGAGGACACCATGTCCAGAAGGTTTGGTGTTCTTGCACATAGTCTCCTTGAAGTGTGGCAGCATCATCCCTCCTATGTCAATAACAGCTGATTCCCTCTTGTCTCAGTTCAGGAACAGTGGATTTGTCACTCTTCCTGCTGCCAGCTAAGAAGGACATTTTCTCTGGGAAGAGAAAATTCTTATAGCTTTTATCTTCTTTTTTTCCTCTCTTTTTCTTTTTTTTTTTTTTATTTTTTTTAAGTAAAACTCTTTATATATTCAAAGAATTTCCTAGTAGTATGAGAAAATTTCAGTAAGATTTGGAAAGCTTACTTTCGTGTAGAACTTAGTGAAAATTTTTTAACTAGGTAGAATTTGGAAGCTTTCTGTTCCACAGAGCCAAAGATAGCAGTTTACCAGAGAATAATTTAGCTATATTTTACACTGCATTTTAAAAAGTGCTGAAAACAAGAGAATATGCTGAAACTGTGGCTTGTTGTGCAAGATATTGATTAATATGACATACTGTTGGTAACAAACCCCAGTTCATTTATTGACCTAAATTTGATGTCAAATATGACGATTAAACCCCTAAAATTCAGATGCAATTCTTTCATAATTGTCTGGTGTTCGTCCTCTTGATTTTCCTATTAATTGGGGGTTAAGTGTGATGATAACATAGTGAGTATCCATGCAGGATTTGTAATTTGAACCTTCAGCAGCCTGTATCCTACTGTAACTCCTTGCATGTGTGTAAGTACGGAAGAGGTTCCTTTTGCATCAGCAGGGGATGGTGGTGGTGAGATTTAGCATTTAAGATGTTAGCTAAAGTTCTCAGCTGTACTTCAGTGTCGATATTACTCTTCCCCTAAAGTGCTGGATTTAGTTTGTCTTCACACTACAGAAACAAGTTCCTAATTCTAATGTATGTGTGTGTGATTGATTGGCTACAACCCGATTGCTCGGATTGAAGTAAGTGTTCATCTGTATTTATTTACAAAATTTTTACTTTTTATGTTTTTAATCACACCTTTAAAATTGAATACTTTTGATTTATGATTTTTTAGCTACAGTATTCCAGTCTGAGATGTTGGTGTTATTAAGTTAGATGTTTTTCTTTTTTGGATGGTATAATTTTTTTTCCAGGTTACTTTACATCTTTTGAGAAGAAAATAGCAAAACAAAACGAGTGCTGTTGTTTTCTAAACCCCCTAAGACTCTCAGAGGTTTCTTTAAATTGAAAACCCCCCAGCTCATCTTGAGAAGTGCTAAGAGCCCTACAGATGTTGCAGGGAACTCTTCAATTTCCAACTCTTTCAATTTGCTGACTCCTTCAGCTACAAAATGTGTATCCTCTTCCTTGCAGTACCCAGTGCTGCTTCCCTTGAACTGCTTTGTTCAGGGATTAATTTTCCTCTCTGGTGATTGCATCATGCTGGATTAAATGCAGCTCTGAGTCCTTGCCACAGTCAGAATATTCCACAGTGATCTTGGGATAACATCAGAATCTGAACATTTCAGCAGATTTTTTCCCTGGCCAATTGAATATCAGTCTGCTGCAGAAAATTGAAGGAGACTGGACAGTTTGGCCTAGGATCTCCCTGTCTGTCAACTGTTGCAGAAGTCAAGGATGGAGATTACTGTCATCCTTAAAAATGTCTATTCTCTGTTCTTCTGAGGAACCTCCACAAATGGATTGGTGGGAGACACTGCTGCCTTCAGACATTTGGGATGTGACAGGGCCCGTTTCCAACGCTGCTACACGTCACCAGGCTCTTTGTTCATGTTCCTGCTCTATAAACAATGCTCATGTGTGAGAAGTAAGAGGGAAAGCACATGCTGTATTATTTGTAAAATTCTTCCCAGTGATTGAGGTTTAAAGAATTATTCTTTCTGTGAAGAACAAAATTACAAGGTATTTATAAAGCTTAAAAGAATATGTAATTTTACTATAAAGGGAATCAATTTACTACAGAGTGAAAGTTACACAGTTGTTATAAATTTACTATTATCAGAAGAAAGGGAACAAAAATATTTAGCTATTCATTCTGGTCAAACCATGTAATAGAAACAAAACATGTCTACAACTATGCTATCCCTACTCACATGAAAAATAGCAACCAGGAGAAAATAGAAGAAACTAAAAATTTTCTTCTCATAAGAACATTTACTTCATATGCTACGAAGACATACAATTTGGTCGAATTCCAAAATGGACATTAAGTGTTCATCATCCAAAGTAATTTTAGAGAAAATACTGTGACTCAATATTATTATTATTATTATTATTATTATTATTATTATTATTATCCTTAACATTAAAGTCTGAGACATTTCAAATGCATTCCAGCCTTTCAGAAAACCACAAGACACAGCTATTGCCCAAAATGCTCATGTGTGAGAAATAGGAGGGAAAGCACACACTGCACACACGTAGGGGTGCTGAACTCTGCCATTCCCTGGTGTTTACAGATGTTATCCATTGCTTAATGATCCATTGCAGGAGCAGTGTTACAGGTCAGCGAGGCTCACATATATCTTGGGATATTTGAGATTTGAGATAATTTGTGAGAATATAGATAGCCTTTCTTTGGCAGTTTTGATGCAGAAGGTTTATCATGTGTATGATTACCATGCTGACTGATATGAAGTGAAATTCTGTCATGTTTGCCTTATTTGCTGAGAAATTTTGAGATTCTTTGAGGTGGAAATTCATTCAAAACTTTTTCTGTGAAATATTCAATAGTTGGATATGAAGCCAGATCAAATGATACTCTTTTGAAGGACATCTGGAAAGGAAATGAAAAGCTTCCATCAGACTAGGGTGATGAAGTATTTAACCCAGATGATTCTTTTGTTGTACATGTTAGGAGCTATCATGCTTTATTCACTTGTAAATATACTTTCTGTTTCAGAAGCCCTGAGTACATTTAGGTGAGTAGGTTCTTGCTTTGCATCTTAATTTGATTAAGTCTTGTACTGTCCTTCCTTATTATTTCACAAAGTTAAGAGTGTGTATAGCAGGCTTTTTTGCCACTTGTCATATTTGCAGAGCTGGACATCATGCTAGAAATATTTTTCAGGTCCAAATTAACTACAGTACTGTTAAGGTGATTTTCTTTTGGTGTCAATGGAAGAAGATTAGGTTTCCTAAACTAGATTTTTCTATTTCTAAAACACTAGCAAAATACTCCAATCTTATATAGCTATCAAAATAAGACATTAGCTTTTTTGGAATGTGCTAAATATGTCAGTTGCTAAGTATTTTGGAAAATCTTTTTTCAGTACCTGAATGGAAGCTGGACAATTACAAAAATCATGCACAAGGAATTTCTTAATGGCTTTTTTTTTCAGACTTTCATGTGGAGGAGATAGGTCAGTATTCATTTATTCACTTATTGGAGAACTATACCAGGACCAAGTGAATGTGCACAAATCTAGTCTGTAATCATTAGTTTATGTGGCAAGTTATAACAACTTACAAAATATGAGTAATACTTAAGATTAAAAAGAAGGGGCTTTAAAATGTACAAAAGGCATGTAAATATGTAATTTTCCATGGAGTTTACAGTTTCTTTCCTTTTGAGTTCATTCTTGAGATTTTTTTTTTAGTAGAATAACAAAGAATTTAAAAAATAGATTAGGAAATAAACCAGACCATTGTCATTGTGCGCAATGTGTTGGACACATAATAATTGCTGATGCAGGTTGGGTACCACTCAACAGCTGTCTGATCTGCAGAATGGACAAAATGCCAACCCTGGATTCAAGCTGTTACAGACCAACATAATGTGTTCTTATTGCTTCAGCACATAATATACTTTAAAGAAAAAGTAAGCAAAAGTAAGCAAGCAATGTACAGGGGACATAATCAACATTTCTACAACATTTGTGAGAATATAGATAGCCTTTCTTTGGGCAGTTTTGCTGATGAGCTAAAGTGATATTAGTCAATTTATCTCATATTCTAGTGCTTGGGAGGGGTTACAAGTTAAAAAACAGCCCAGTTCTTACATGTAAGGGTGAATTATCAAAGCATACAGAAAGAACTTAGTATTCAAATGCAATTCTACAACCTTAGGCATTTAATTCTGTGTCTAAACATGTAGATGTGTTTTTATAGGTTTTAAAACTATTTTTAGCAGTAAGAATAATGTGCTAGTGAGACCTACAGAAAACTGAGATTTCTAGAAAGATGTTGAGGTGTCATTTATTTCTCTGCTTTCTACTTAAAGTGTAGATGTTTCTTTCATGTATTTCTTCTTTTTGAGACTAATTATAGTTTCTTGAAATTTATTTTCAGCTCTTTTAAATGCCTGCTTCCCTCATCTGCTAATTGTCTTCTATTTTAGTTTCTTCTGATGTTAGTCTCCCCCAACACACGCAGGCGTGCTCACACACACACACCCCCCACGCACACTTTCTGTTATTCTGTTGTCTCCAATTCTTTTCTCTCCTCCAAATGTTAAGTCCTCACTCTGTTCATGTGGGGGTTCAGCTGGTGTAGCTGGGAATAAGAATTTCTCCTCCAGGTTAGGTATCTTGTCATTAACACTTCTGACCTTCATGTAAAAACAACATGTAGCTCTTTATCTTTTCATCACACATTCCTGCTTTCCAGTTTTATAGAAGCTTTTGCATCTTTTCTCTAAAGGATTTTCTTGTCTTTTATGATGGCCATTCTATATTATTCACTGAAATTTGGGGGTGGTATTGTAGTTTATCAGATTCACACTTAGATTACTGCTTTACATTAGAAAACTAATCATTCATTGCATATTCTCAGACACACAAAGAAGTATGTTAATATTGCCAAAAGTCAAAATATTACAAGTGGTTTTGTCTTGATGTGGAATTAAAAACTCAAGTAATCTTTCCAATAAATGACGGACAAAGAGCCACAGCTGAGTAACTTTGCACAAAGATTGTATACCTAGAATGTTACTTGTACTATAGTAGTACCACAAAGGCCCAGTTCTAGTCCAGAAATGCACTGTGTGCTGTAAAAGCAAGCAAAGTGGGTTGTCATGCTCTAGCTTCCATATAACTGGGGAATGACATCCTTCCTTGAAGCATCATCTCTCTTAAATACATCAGTGAAGGAAATATAATGGAGGTTAGTTGCAATATGGTGTTGTTCTAGTATTTATTGTGTGAGCCTAGTAGAGTAATTTTTATTTATTTTCTGAGTTTCTGACTTTCTTTTGGTCCCCATAGCCATATCCTATAAGATCTGCATTTAAATACAGCGCTTATAGCCTAGAAATTCATGCTATCTTCTTTTCTTCCCCAAGACATTTTGTACGTAATTATCTTCATGTAAAAATAGCTTGAAACAATAAACATGGTATTATCAAACTGTAATTGTTTATGAAGCAATCTTGGGAGAGCAAAAGGTGCTCATTTATAAATGAAATTAACTCATTTAATTATATGGCTGCATTTTTACAGCTGGTATTTGCTTGACGCATTGCCTGTCCACAGTACAGTGAGTGATTAACTGTGGTGACTAGACAATTTTTATTATTTATATTGCAATTTTTGAGCTGTTATGTGAATACATGATAACTTTGGTTGTGCTATGGGGGCTGTTGAGCCAGAGGAGGTTAGTTACTTTCAAAAAAGAGAAGAAATTTCTACAGTTCACTGTAAGCTCCAACATGTGCATTTATAGTGAGCTAATGAGTACACAAGTCTAACTGGCCAGAACATTAAATCCCAGTCTAGAATCAATTAAACCTTACTTTCACTGTGAAGATAAGAATTAAAAAATGAAAAGACTCTGGTGAAACACAATATGTGGTCTCATGAAGCCCATCTGAAATGTGTCTGAAAAATGTCTGGTCTCTTTGATTTAGTAAATGTTACTATTACTGTAGATTTACATTTTTTTACTTTCTGAGTAATATTGTTATAGGAGTAAAGGCCTGAAGACCAAACTCCATATTCTTATCTACTATGTACTTTCTCCTTTTTTTTTCCTTCCTTTCTTACAGGTAGGAAAAACATCTAAGATGCTGCTGTTGTGTGGTGATTGAACTCTATGCTCATCTTTCAGAGATATCTGTACCTTAACCAAAGAAATTTTCTGTCCTATTTTTAAGACTTTATCTTATTTTTATTTTCATATGTTGCTTCTTACCTTGGCCCACAAAATAACTTTCCTCACAACAAGCAAGATAGCTCCACCAATTTGAAATGAGGAAACAGAAAGAGGAATTGAATAGTGGGAGGTGCAAACAATTCAGTTGTGCGCTACATTAGCCCACTGGCTCTCTTAACACTTGGGCTTCTGAACCGAAGGCTTTGGCTTTCAAAAGACAACAGGGTGCTCAGGCATGAAGTGTATCTCTCCTTGTACACGCCTCAAAGATACCTGATGGGGAAAAAAAATCATATTCACACTTTTGTCGACATTATTGGCTCACATGTCACAGGTTGCCTGTCTCTTGCAGTCATGTGGAAATTACATTGCTCTACCTCTGAGCACTGCATGTTGCCACAGAAATCCAATATCACTGACATCCTGGCAGACAGGTCAGTTTAGTAGGAGCTGTCTCATTTCCTTATTCTACTTCTATTCTACTCCATGTTCCAGGGTTCATTGGTTAGTTTTTTGGTAATTTTTTCGTTTTTGTTTTTTAATTTTAAAAATCTTTTCTTTTCCTTTCCAAAATAAACTATCAAGGAAAACAGAAATTCCAGGATTTGAATGCTATTTTCAGATGTATGTGTTCTGGTTGTACTTATGCTAAAATTCAGGCTGCAGATACAGCTGAGCACAGTGTCTTTTCAGATTTTGTGAGAAATTTCAATTTTTGCCTTTTTTTTTTTTTTTTTTTTTTTTTTTTTTGTCATGGAATGATCTGTCAGCAGCCTTTTTTTTTGTCCTTTTATGAACCTTGTGTCTTTTCCTTAGTATTTCTCCCCTCTCCGAGTATTCTGGCAGCTGATGTGTTCTTTAAAATCTATGTAACTGTCCTTCATCTCCACTGCCCAAAAGGTGGTCCTTTTGTAGCTGTTCTTATTATTTAGTCATTCTCTTTTTAAAATAGGCATTCGCTTCATACTCTTTATTCTGTGCACATTCACCACTTGCTAAACAGAGCGTGTCCCACCTAGAAAAGACTGTCTCTCCTACAGAAATAGATTCCTTGCTTTTTTGTGTCTGTACTGCCTGCTTCTGATCCAGCATTGTGACTGGCTGCTATGCAGACCAGTGGGATCTGTTCTTCAAATAATTAGATTTACACAGATAAAAATAAATTTACCAAAAAAAAATTGCTTTGCAGATTGGTAGGGGAACTTACAAATGGGATAGTTTTCTTCGGAGGAAAACAAAAATCTTTCCACAGATTTCTAGATGAATTTTCAAAACTCTTTAGGTTATGATATTTAGCACCAAAAAATGGCCAATTCAGATTTTGATTAAGTACAGTGTTTCAGCAGGTATTTCCAATGTTATATATTTTGTATGAGGAAATCACTGCAACCAATGAAAGATCTGCAACTTCAGTAAAGCTGCTTAAGATCAAGCATTTTTTTCTGAAGGAGAAAGAAGATTAGAAATTCTGTATGTCATGACAGTTAAAATATGTTTGATTGAAATCCACACTTTGATGATTTCTGCTAAAGTAAAAATTTTGCATGTAGGAATTGCTTCTATATTTTTTGGCAAACTTTTCATTCCAAAGGGTCTTCCAGATACCACAAGGGAACAACATCTCTTAATGTGCTCTCTGTGTTTTCATGTCTGTTAGCATCTTTCTGATGAGAAAATCATATGTGTTATTTGGAATGAAGATGACTAAGTGCAGAGTTTACAGGCCTAAGAGCATTATGCTCATATTACCAGCTCTGTGCTGTGAGATCTCGGCCTCCTTGGTACTCTGTGCAGGCTTTACTCCAGTTAATCTGAACAGGCAGCGTGTGTCCGACAGCAAACTGCATATAAAGATGATGCAACCTGACTGCTGGGTCTACGAGGATATTGCTGCTGAATAAAAAGTGTTTGAAGGAGCAAAGCTTTAACTCCCAAGGGAAATCCAAGCCTGCTATCTTCTGTCTTCAGTGACTGATGTGTATAAGCAGGACTTGACTGGAACTCCAGGTGCCTCTAGGGTTAAAACAGCTTCCACAGACAAAAAGTCAGAAGTGCAACCTCATGCTTTGGGTTTCATTCCAACTGCTTATTTGAATTTCTGCCTTTCTTCTCTGGAAAAAAAATCTGTAGGTACAAGGGCAGAGGTGTTGTGTCCTCTGGATCTGTACAGCAATTTATATCATCATAGAATCACAGAGTAATAGAATAATTTGGGTTGGAGGGGAGCTTAAAGATTCTTTAGTTCCAAAACCTCTGCTACAGTCAGGCATGCTTTCTGCTAGACCAGGCTGCTCAAAGCCTTATCCAGCTTGGCCTTGAACACTACCTGGAATGAGGCATCTACAAATTCTCTGAGCAACTCATCCCAGCACCTCACCACTCTCACAATGAAAAATTTCTTCCTAACATGAAATTTAAACCTGCCGGTTTTCAGTTTAAAACTATTTCCTTTGTTTGCCTGCCCTTGTGAAAAGATCATTTGAGCATGGTTGATGGTTCTGGTTCAGGTAAAGCAGACATGAATGGCATATTTGTGCAGCCAGAAATTGCTGGGTATTACAGTAGCTGTACCATTTGCCTGCTACTTGTAGCATCTATAGGACCCAGTTTGCCTTGTATTCCCTAACCCAGTGGGTCATCTGGTAGTGTTGCATTCTTTTGTTCTCTTGTGACCTGTAGCTTTCCAGTTTCTTGACTGTCATCAACAACTATCTTCTCTTTGCTACATGGAAATAGAAGTTTACAGATTATTTTGTAGCTACCGTAAGGCAAATATGTAATTTATTTTGCTTTCTAGTTTAATTCCTCTGTTCTCCAGGAATGGCAGTACATTTCTGTTTTCGCACAGTTTCTCTGATTCTAAGTTGATTCCTTTTTTTAGATTGGGTTATTTGATCTTCAACCAGCCTCAAGGTTTTATTTTGTTGGGTTTACTATTGAGAAGAACCAATTTATGTTGTCTTCTCTTGGATTTTGCTTCTTCCATCATACTGCTGTTCCCTCTTGCTTTGTCTATTCCATGTGACTTAATTATAATGTTCTAAATGAGATTTCATAAGGAGTTAAAGAATTTTTATTTTTTATGTTCAAACCTTTGCATCTTAGGTAGGTAAAATTTTTATGAAGGTCATTAAAGAAAAAGATCAGTCTCTAAAGTTTGCAAGCTTCGCAGTACTGTAACATTTCAAAGTGTATGGCTTAACTATACTCCAGTTTAGATGGCTTAGTGAACGAACTGTTACTGCTATGGGAAGAGATATAGAAGAATGGTTTCTGATTTTCTTGAAGCCAGGTAATTTATGATCCAGAACTAGCAGTTAGAAGATGCATTTATTTAACATGTCAGGAAACTTGATTTCTAATGCTTGTCCTGGTGTAATTTTTGACCTGTGATTGCATGAGTATCTAATTTTCCCTCTCCTTCTCTCTTGGCTTTGTTGCCTACTTAAATATGTATAAAAGCAGTGCCATCACCTTCTGCAGAAATGAATGTATTTCAAAAAATATTCTTTCAATCTCCTTGAACTTACCTACAATTCTGGTAATTACATCCTATTTATCTTGTAGTTGCAGCATCAGTTTCTCTTTATATTTTTAAGCACTGACACTGTTTTACATCTGTTGAGATCTCTTATTTTAGGATGGTTTTGTTATCGAGTGATCTCTGATTGGTTGTTACTTCCTCCTTCCAGTATGATCATCAAAAAACTCTTTTTAATGCTCAAGAAATTTCTGTGCCTGCTGTATTCAAGATAAAACCTTGACAGTAAGCAAGGATATTCCTTATTTCAAAATATGGATATTCCAAAGTGTTCAATATAAAAAAGTTTCTTTGAACCCTATAATTTCTTTCTACGCAAAAAGCCATTGGAGTCAGAATTCATTATTTTTCTGACCTAACTACTTCCAGATGAACTGTGTGTGTTTTTTCTCCTTCAGTTTTCAGCATTACACATTAACTGCTTTACCTCTTGGTCACTTAAGAGCCATCAGATGTCCTTGCATCACCCCGACCTAGATCACACTCATTTGAAGAAGAGGTCTGTTTCATTCCATGAGAAAGGAGGCTTTTAGTAATGCTAGAAATAAGCAGTGCTATGAAGATACACAATTGGGTACAGAAGATCTTTGGTGTGTACCTGTCCATAAGTAGCCAGCTGGAAGCATCTTAATCTTCAAGACCAAGGACTGAGGTAGCAATATTTGTTATATGCAAAGCTGAGATTTGATCATACATGGCTTGCTGCTGTTGTTATCAAGACTTGGTACTTAAGATGTAATTTGATTGAAGAATTCTTCAGGCTGGCAATTTAGATGATCCTGTCTCCCAGTTTCATTTCACACCACTTCTGCTTGTTGTATGGAATCTTGTTTTGTAGGATGAGAGGAGACAGAAATTACAAAGGTCTAAATTACATAATAATAATAATTGTATTTGTCATAGTCTTGTTTTCTGCCATCCTATCTTCCTCCCTCTTTCCCCTTTTTATATTATGCTTTCTCCATAATAGAATATTTCCTTATTCTACAAAATTTTTCATATTTTTTATGGACTGCAAAGGGGAGAAAAGGTGGAAGTTTTCTCTATGTAATACCCCTGTGATTGACAGTCTTTTTACCTCCTGCTTCCTAGTAGGTAGATAACGCTTGCTGTGTGGGATCTTGTTTTGTAGGGTGGAAGAAGAGGGAGGACTACAACAAACACAAATAGTGGTATGTAATTTTCCCTTTCTCCTTTGTCTCTCCCTACTTACAAGTCTTAGCAGAATTTTCTCAATCACATGGTGATACTTTGTACTGATATTTGCTGCTTTTTATAAAAAGACATCTCCCCAGTTTTTGTTAGTTAAGTGCCTGCAGCATTTTAAGAAACAACACCAATGAAATATTCCGTACAACACAAAGGTAGTGAATCAGATTGTGCTTACTCTTGGACACAAATTGACTGAACTTAAGCTGACCAGGTTCTAAGTCATCTAGTCATCCAGTATCTTTAAAAAGATTTAACAGGCTACTGTATATTGGGATTTTGGAGAAAACAGCTGTGATGGAGAAAGAGTAATCATCCCATTTAAACCAAAATCAGCTACATGCATAGACTGTGCTATCTTTTTGAATGCTACAGAGCTGATAGAGAACTGCCTGCTTTTCTGGTTCAAGTTTTATCAAAATGTTGTAAACGTAAATTCTATTTGCAGAATATTTGAATAACACAGGGAGATGGTACTCAGCTAGGCATAATACAGATCATCTATAGGTAAAGGGATCATTTTTGTAAAATAAAGGGGAAGATTGCTATAAGGCAGATAAATTGTTTCTATTTCTACACTTTAAAAAGTACTGTGTTGTGTAGTGTTTGAACACTTCACTCAAAAATGCAGAAGTTATTCAAAAGTTATTGTCATTTGATGTAGGTTTTGGTGTGATTTTTTTCTGTTGTACAGTTCTAATTTCTGCCCTCTTGTTAAAAAGGTACAAGTTGATTATCAGAGAGATATATAAAACATCAGAGCTGTAGCAAAAAAAAAAAAAAGGGGGAAAATGCTGTATTGAATTTAGTTATCAAAAGGAATAGAGAAAAGCAAATGATGTGTCAAAAACTTGTTTCAAGGAAGATACAATCTTCACTAGACCAATTTTTCTTTGCGTTGTTCTGGATTGTTGGTTCGCTATTGACTGAGAAGGAGCATGTCTTCTCAGTGAATCATTCCTAGTTTCTATGACACCCCTAAGATCTGCACAGTACAGCTACAGCAAAAACAAGTCATATTTTCAAGGTCTGAATAGCTGTGATAATTAGGAAACAGGAGCTGCATTTGTATTTGCCATGATGATAGGAAAGCTTTTCCATTTCATTTGAAAACAAGAACAGAGCACAGTAAATTCTCAACAGCATAGTGCACTTCTCTTGGTAACAGCACATGAGGGATCAGTACATTAACTGATCTGCAAAGATCGTATGTCAAAAAACTAAATGGAAGAGGTAGAATAAATTTGATCTGTCTGATACTCAGAAAAATAGATTTTTTTTTCCTGTGAGAAAAACATGTTATAGTGGATTACTTTAATCCTCAGCATGTTGTTATTGTTTATGGACTGACACAATGCATGTGATCTAGACAATTCTTTTCTTTCTGCTATAAAACTTGAAAAAAAAGGGATTTTGTTTGATCTCTCTGTGCTTGGTCCATTAAAGAGGAATGTAGTGGGTTGACCCTGGCTGGATGCCAGGCACCCACTGAACCCTCTCTATCACTCCCCTCCACAACCGGACAGGAGAGAAAAAATATAAGAGATTCATGGGGTGAGTTTAGAACCAGGAGATATCACTCCCCAAATATTATCACAGGCAAAACAGACTTGGGGATATTAATTGAATTTGTTACTAACAAAATCAGAGCAGCATAATGAAAAGTAAAAGAAATCTTAAAAATCACCTCCCTCCTTCCCAGCTCTACCTCCTACCCTGCAGCAATGCAGGGAGATGGGGAATGAGGGTTATGGTCAGTTCATCACATGTTATTCCTGCCACTGCTCAGGGAGAAGAGTCCTTACCCTGCTCCAGTGTGGGTTTCCTCCCAGAAGAAGCCATTCTCCACAAACTTCTCCAACATGAGTCCATCCCACAGCCAACAGTTCTCCATGAACTGCTTGAACTCTTCCATAGGGTGCTGTCCTTCAGGAACAGGCTGCCCCAGCCTGGGTCCTGCATGGGGTCACAAGTCCTAGCAGGAAACTTGCTCCAATATAGGCTCCTCTCTCCACGGATCTGCAAGTCCCAGACTGGAGCCTGCTCCAGCATGGGCTTCTCATGGGTTCACAGCCTCGTCTCAGGCATCCACCTGCTACAGTGTGGACTCCCCCACGGGCTGCAGGTGGATTTCCTCACTCCTATTGACCACCATGGGCTGCAGGATCACAGCTGCCTCACCATGGTGTTCACCATGGGCTGCATGGGAATCTCAGCTCCAGCACCAGGAGCACCTCCTCCCCTTCCTTCTTCACTGACCTGGGTGTTTGCAGGGTTGTTCCTCTCCTTCTCTCTTCTCAGAGAGCAATTACATCTGCACAATACTTTTTTCCCTTCTTAAATATTTTATCACAGAGGCATTACTATCATTCCTGATGGGCTCAGCCTTGGCCAGCAGCGGGTCCATCCTGGAGCCGGCTGGCATTGGTTCTGTTGGACATGGAGAAAACTTCTGGCAACTCCTTATAGAAGCCACCCCTGTGTTTCCCAGCTGCTAAAACCTGGCCACACAAACCCAATACAAGGAAATTCAGACTTTCAGTGGAGATATTCTTCCCAGTCTTCCCTAGTCTTCCCAGACTAGGGTAAAACCTAAATTGACATTGTCAACATGGAGCAAAACTACTCCATCATGATGGAAAATGAGTCCCCAAAGTGTATTTCATTTAAATAATAACTGTATATTGTGGAAGAATATGAAATAAGATGATAAAGAACTAATTAAGATCTAGAGTTTTTGTACCGTTGGCATTTTGAAAAAAAAAGTTAATTGCTTTTATTCTGAGGTTCATAACATTATCATTAATTTTCATGATAACTTTATTGCCTAAACATGACACATATTGAATAGAGCTGTCTGTTCGATAGTAAATGCATGGGCTACTAAGATGTCAACAATAATGGCACTTTAAAAGTTTCAAAAGGATGAATAATTACTGTGAATTAAGTTCTATTTGAGCTGGGTTTAGAGGGGTTGGGTTTTTGCCTTGGTTTTTTTTTAATGGGATTGTGATTCATCTGCATAATCAAAAAATCATCTGTCCATGCAGACTAAAATGTTGTCCATTTTAATTGCAAGAGTTGCTCTTGGCCTAGAGTGGAGGGGCCACCACCTCCAGGTTATACTGGTACCTAATACCTTTATCTTGGCATATGGATGAAAGATACTGTAATGGGAACAGGTGCGGAGCAGTGATTCTTTTACCACTTCAGTGAAGAGGAATAGTGGTACTTGGGGACTTGTAGAGAGTCCTTGTTAACTCTGCATCACTTAGAAATCTGTGCTAGCAGCAAAGACACAAGTATCCAATTTTTCTGATTTGTTAATGAAAAATATATGTTGCATCATTCAGTCAGTCTTGTATTTGCTGTTTTCTGCATAACAAATTTTGCAATAATGCTCCTAATGTGGTGAATTAGGTACATATTTTGCTAAGAATAAAAAAAACCCTTTTTAAGCAATGCTTTCCTGTGGGCATAAATAAATACTTAGTAGCAGGTGTGTGGGTGTATTTTCTACCATTTGCTAGATTCTCATAATTTTTCTGTTATAAGTAATGAAATAGAACACTTAAGAATACTGAGGAGTAGGTTTTGAGACTGAATACTTACAGTATGAAGTTCATTTTAAAAAGAAATTCTAATTCTTCAGTCATATTGAATTTTTACAGTGTAAATTAGAAAGTTGTTGTGGTCTGAATTGCATTGGTACCTGAAAACTGCTTTATTTTGGTATAACAAATCAGACTAATAGGAGTCCTATGCTGATATCTATTTATTTTGCACCTGATATATGCTTTTTGGTTGACTTTTCTTTGACCCATAGCTTAAAATTTTCTTGCCTTATGCTAAATATATTATGTTTATTTTATAATTTGATTGTTGTCTTTAAAATAATTTTTGGCCCTCTGCTTCAGACATTTTAGTTTAAAATTACTATAACAAGTTTGTAAATATGGTCATCCGTTTTTTCCCTGCATTTCCCAAGCTATTTCTAATTCTCATTAGCAGTAGTAAGAGAAGAGATTTCTCATGTTAAACTCTGAGATAGGATTCTGGAGATACTGTGAAGAGCAAATTGTTAGTAATGGACTTGATGTCCAAACAAAATAGACATCAGCCAAAAAGAAGAAGCAGTCTTCTTATGTAACTACTTCCCAAGAAAGGAGAATTAGCAGAATATTAGCTTTCCTGGTTTTGAGGCAAACTTGTAGTGCATGGGAAAGTAAACCCAAACCATTTTATGATTCTCTCAATCTATGAAATTGACTCCAGGCTAATTCTACTAATAAAAATAATTTTTTTTTTTTAATTATATTCATGCCATTGGTTCCTTTGTATTCCAGCACTGCTGTCGTTTCTGAAGTGGTATCTGACCTGCCCACCAGTGATGGAGATGACTGACAAACAGGGTTATGATTCAGCTTAGTTCCTTTTATTCTCACTAAGGTACAGGGCTGCTTATTCATGCTCAATAGAGAGAGAGACTGGCCCTACCAGAAGCTGATCTTTCCTACAATCTGAGTTAGATTCTTGTCTTAACATCATTCTTATGGCTTGAGTATGGTAAATTGTCATTTCACTAATCCATTCAAGAAATATATAGCTCCAGAGTTCTGCTGCTTTTCTCCATGTGACTTTTAGATAATTTCTTCTGGCTGTGTAAATATGTGTATTAATTTTTCTCTATGAAAAGAGACTACAAGATGCATAGTTTCTCATTTCAACAGATCACCGTTTTCCCAAAGAAAAGAACTATGCACTTTATAATGGTATGTAACACAAAGAAGAATTAATGATCTTCAATATAAGTTAGATTTCTTTACCGTATAGGGAAGAAAATAAAAACTTTATCCTTTTGTCTAAGGAACACCAAGCTATCATTCTGTTTTCTGGTTAGGAAATTGGTAATGGTCTTCTTCATAGACTGTGACCTTTCTGAAGTTATCTTACGTATGCTAACCTTTTCTGAAAAGTGAAACTATATATTTAATAGTGAATTTTCTTCTCAGTCTTTTCAAAAAATAGTTCATCTCATCTTTTACAACATATTTCCTCAACAATATTAAAAAAAAAAAAAAACCCAAAAAAATAGTCTATTGTAAAAGAAGGGAAGCTTGCAGCAATGTTAAAAAACAACCAACCAACCAACCAACCAATCAAAACAAACCAAAACAAAAATGAAAAACCCACCTAGATTTTGTAAAATTGCTGTTTGGGAGTTGTTTTGAGATACCAATTCTGAGAAATGTTGAATCATCAAAGATAATCATACATTTAGTAATTTCTCTAAGATAACTTACAGAGTTCTCACTGAGAAATATGAATAATTTAATACTGTGCAGCATAGGACTCAATATTTTGGATTTCTTTTTCAGATTCTCTCTCAAGTTTCCACATTAAATATTCTCAGTTTTAAACATATGTGTTCTACAAAGCTTTCAAACCCTATGGAACTAGCCTAGAATTTAAAAGTCATTTCAGGTTCTCCACTCTCCCTTTGTGGCCATCAATACATTTTTTCCATCAGTGTTTCTGGCCAAGCTACATGCTGCTGTCTCCTCTGTTGCCAAATGTCAGCCTATCACATACCGTCAATTTCTTTTTTTTTTTTTTTTTTTTTGCTGAAAGCATTTACTTTCAGGGCCAAAAATCTGTCACTGAGGTAGAGACTGTAGAGATTTGTCTGTATATCAGCACACATGGAAAGCAATTTTTTTTCATATGAAGGAGCCTATCTTATATGTTCGCTGCAGAGAGCAGAACAGAACTCTCTGATCTTATGCTCTGGACTTTCAAGGGAGAAATCAACTGTGGCAGATGCTTGGATGAGTGATCTGGAAAAAAGACTTCATGTACCCTCTTCATGTAGACCAAGTAACCAGATTTGCAAAATAGAAGCATGACCAAAGAAGTTTGTTGTGATTAAATATTTGGTAGCACTTAGATTATTTCTAACAGAAAAATAATACTGATTTTATACTTGTGATGCAATTATACTATTCTCTGAGTAAGAGAGGAATTCAAAAAAGTTATGAAATGTCAAAATGTAGACATAAGGTAGGCCTATGTTAAATAACTCTTGCTTCTATATTTGTCCAGACTGGATCCTGGTCAGTACATACCCAGTTTTGCTGTTCCTCTGAGTTCTTACCTTATTTATTTGGCTTAATAACTGTGATTACATTATTTCAATTTGACCCACAGGGTATGGAACGTTAAACATGCTTATTAAATGTATTAGAGTCAAATGATTTACCATGGAAACCGAGGGTTTCCCGGTCTTCATGCAAAATTCTTGGAACACATCTTACCAATAATGTAGCTCATTTTTCCATCTGCTTAATATCAATGAATTTCAATGAAGCAAAGGATCTGAGATAGGGTATACGATTTTTAAAGCATAACTTCTTGAAAATTTTGAAAAATAAACATTATCTGTCAAATGCAAAAGGGCAACTGGTCAGCTTTGTTGCTCAGTCATTCTTTGCACTGTTGCTTATCCCCTTCTTTAAGTTATCAGTATCACATGACTGAATTTACAGAGGTTCTGACTGGAACTCTGCAAAGTTGGAAAAAGCTGGGGCAGTCAGCTTTCTAAAAATAGCTGGCCTGATTTTTATACTTTGGAGGAATTTTCACTCAAGCAAAAAAAATTGTCACTGCCAGATGGTGATGGAAACATTACTACAGCAAGTGAATGTTAACAAAGATGCACTCAGCAAAGCAAATTGTTGCCATAGCAACAGGATGCTAAGCATTTTCAAATAAATAAATAAATAAAATCAGACAGTATTATTTTGATAGCACAACGGCTAAAAAAATGTGCATTTTTTTTCCTTTTGGAAATAGAGGTGTTTTTTCTACATTTTGCTTAAGACTTTCTTACAACACTTTCTTGCTGACTAGGTGTGTTTCTTTGAACCTAAATACCCTTCTCATTTGTATTCATTTTTATTCCAGAAAAAATTCTGTTATTTAGTCCCTTTCCTCTCTGCATTCTTCCAGCACATTTTTAGAGCTAAACAGTCCATAGGATTTGCAAACACCTCTGTTTGGGTTTGGTAGCAGATTATGACAAGCAGCAAAATATTATTGTTGTAAGAGCCTCTCAGTGGCCTCAGCCTGTGACTGCCCTCCCACTGTGCTAGTTACCACACAGAATTTCACAGAAATATGGCTACATTAAAGGGTCTCAAAATTGTTGGTTTGACCCTCCAAAAGGAGGGCCAAATGAAACCTTGGAAGACGGAAGAGTTTGTGGTGCATAGGAATGTTAAAGCAGGCGTCCTTTTAAAAAAGGAAGTAGTAGTGATGTGTTTGTCAGGCACATGGCCAATGATAACACGTGTAGTGCTGGAGGGGTGGGCTGTGGTAATTGTGTTTTTTCTCGAAGTCTTGTAAAAGTTGTTTAAGCCACGCTGCAATTTGCAGAACATTGACAAACCCCCAGTAGAGAAAGGGGACAATGCACATCTTCCTTTCTTAATCTTCATATACCACTTCTTTAAACAAAAATTTCAATCCACTAGATCAAGAACACAACAGACTAAGGCTAACATGGCAGGATTTTAGAAGAGATTTCTCATCTTTAGAAACGAGTGGAAATGGAGCTTCTCTTGGCTCAGTGGAGCCATTTCTTGGTGTATTTGGAAAGTGTCCTGACAAAGGCGTGAAAACTTAGAGATTTGGCATGGGGTGGTTCTTGAACTGGTTTGACAACTTGTTGATTCATATAGGAAGTATGGCTGTTGGGACCAAATAATTTTCTGTTTAATGTGTCTTCCACCAGCCTGAACATATGGAATATTGGTGTTGCTCTCATAGTTAGGCTCTCTTTCCTACAGGATCACACTATGTGTTGTATTGGCACCATCTGTCTCTATTTTAAATATTTAGATTAATGGTCTAACACTAATCCAATGTCGCAGAATATTAAATACTCTTGATGTATGGAGAAAGACAAAGAAAAAAAAATATTTCCTCCAGGAAAACTTGCTCTAATTTGATTTTTCACTTAAAATATTTTTTAGATCAGGGCCAAATACTCTGATGCAGTTGGAGCAAGCAAAGTGTTCAGATGTGAATAATCCATGAATATACATAATAAATCATACTTAATTACATTTTGATGTTTGGATAGAGTCCAGTATGTGTTGTCAAGTCTCATAGGGAAACTGCACAGGCTATTTATGCATCATTTCATAAATTGTTTCACCACCAGGCCTCATTCTGTTCATCAGGCATGTTTTAAAGTTGACATCACTTGTTAAGACTAGCACTACTTTAGAGGAAACACAAATTTCAATATAAAAGCACCAAAGAATAATCTAATGAAGCTTCACTCAGTGTATCGGAAAATATTCCCCCTCTTCTTGGGTTTGTCTTTTCTTTCAATGTAATAAATTTACTCCATTAAGAACCTGTTGATATTTAATATGTTATATTTGGTTATCTTAAATGCAACCTCTAACCTTCTTTATGCAAGTGCAGGTATAAAATTTACTAATAATTTTTCATCTGTGGGATATCAGCATCATATCTTGAGTGAATGTGGTACTTGATTGTTTGATTTTGTTAGCATTTAAGAATCATAATGCGTAGTTGTCCTGAAGAATTAATTTGTCATCTGTCTGCAGTGTGCACCCACATACACACTTTTTAAAATATGTAATGCAGTTCCTTAATGATATACAAACCTATTCTAGCTTTTTTGCTTGCTCCTTTGCTTGCTTGGTCATTATTTGGGATGCAGCCTTCAAACGTTTGACCTTTAATTACTTATTACTTGTCTTGTCTTCTTTGCAATAGTAGGTAGCTCGTTTTCTGTGGTTGCATAAATAGGTGAAGTTAAATATTTCAATTATATTTCCAGCTAAGGCAAGAGTAAAAACCAGAGGAAGCAAGGTAATTAATTTTTTTTAAAGAATGTAAGTCATGATATATAAACACATTGCTACTTTAGCCATTTACTAAATTAATTTGTGTCATGTAGAAATGTGTGAGAATGTATTTGTCTTAGCCTAAAAATCATGCATTCTTTTCAGACACTAATTGGCATGAATATTGGGTTATTGTGACATGCATACTTAGTCTTGCTAAGATAATGCTTTGGATTAGTAAAAAAAAGATTCTCTTCTTACACTTGTAGCTTTCTTCATTGCACGAGCCAACAAATTCATTCAGTTTTATTTGTCATGCAGGCCTGCAATCCCAAACAAATTTAATAAGGTAAATCTGACTGAACCAATATCAGGAGGGTTTTGGAAATAGACGCTGGAGCATGAAAATGTTATTTTTCTTGTTGATCATTGGCCATAAATCTGCATTGGTATTAGGTACATATTGCTGCTGACTCCAGTATTGTGCGCAGACTTGAAAAAGATGTCTCCCCTGAAGTGCTTAGACATCCATGTCATAAGTACAGCCATTTCTTGGGCTAATTACTTCCTTCAGTGGCTCATGATCTCCAAAAATATTTGGTTTCTTAACTGAAGCATAGCAGTCCTTATACCTCGAGGCTCTCCTCCCTTTGACATTGATATTGGCAGAGCATTGCTGAACGCCTCAACAGTTTATGCCATTTTCCCACTGTCAGTATTTTTGTGTCCCTCATTAAATAAATTATTTCTAACACAGTTTGATACCATTTCTGAACCTTCTCAGAGAGAGTTTCTTTAGTTGTACTCTGATGGAAACTTTTTGGTGTTTTGCACAATATAATTGACTTTCTCTTTGGTGTTATATACATGATTAAAATGGTTTGCAATGAAAATTAAGTTTCATCCATCACAAATTGTCAAAGTTGGATTGCATTATCTAAAATTATTACTTTAAAAAACTCAGTTTTACCACTTTGGAGTAAAAAAAAGTTGAAACTGGGGAAATGATGATTGGTAATATATGGATATATTTGAGGGCCCTAGAAAGTATATGATCTGCCAGACACTTGCATCAATAACAGCTTTGGCGGTAGGGAGGATGGTGGAAGAAGAAGGAAGGTGGGAAAGCAGGCTTATTTTCTTTGTTGGGGGGAACTTTGACTACTAAATAGCATGGGTAGGTGCCATCAGAATATTTTTATAGATATTTTTATCTTCAGCAATAGATTTTGTGTTTTACCAGACAGCATTCTCATAATTTGTTTGATAAATACCACCTGTTTAATTTCATTTGCATGGAAGATTCAGTAAAACTTACTTTTGTGAAAGGAATATAGATCAGATAAATATCAATATTCATTCTGTTTCTATTAAAAAAAAGAAAGAAAATATATTTTTGTTTAATGATGAAATTTATGTGACAGCTTGGGATTTTTTTTTATTGCATGTGATTTTGCTAGTGAAAAAACAGGGCACTGCTTTGTTATTTTTATACTTCTGTTTTAACTGTAGCTGCTCAAATGTAGCATTATCGAAGTCTTACTAAGTGGTAGAGGTTTAACCTAAAATATTTGTGGATGAAAGTAGTGCTCACTTTCTTTCAAAATATGCAACATGAGGTGATAACCTGACTGCCCTGAGTTGAAAGAAAAATTGTATTTGCCTCCTTGTGACATCGTTGGTTTTATTTTGTGTCATAAAATTCATTATAGGTACTTAAGCTTTCAAAATTTTAGAAAAGTGCCTTCCCTGAAGAAAAGTGTCTCCTTGCAGTGTTCTGTGAGTAGCTGACTGCATCATCATCATCATTATCATCTGACTGCATCATCATCATCATTATCATCATCATCCTTCTTGTTCCTCACCTCCACCATGTGTCTAACAGACAACCTTGCTCCCTGTCTTGGGATCCTGGGGACCATCCTGGGCTTGGACAGTTCTGCCGGTGTTGCTGTGAACAAAGGAGGCACTCAGCAAACCACTTAGGCACACAATGTGTAGTTTTGGCCTAGCTAGAGTTTTGACCTACTGGAATTTGAGCTGACTAGCTTTTGCAGTGTAAAGCTGCATGGGAAAATCAGCCTGAAATCCCAAGTTTCAGCACAGCCCTGCTGGGAGTCCCTCTGTTTGCCAAGCTGACTTTTTTTACGTTTGTATCTAGTCATTTTAAGTGTGAGGCCAGATCCAAACATTGAGGCATTTGATAGTCCAGTGTCAAAGAGCCTGCAGAACTTGGATTAGTTAAAAATTTTAATATATTTTAATAATATTTTAATAACTTAATGTCTAGTGCTTCACAAAAGACAACAGACTTCTGGTAAATGTTTCCATTTGTCTTCGCTGCAGGAAGTTCTTCATCACAGCATATTTCTGCTTGCATAGTGTCATTAAAGCATTGCAATAATAGCTCAAGGTTGCAAATTCTTAGAAGTTTCATGAGTTTTAAAATCCCAGAGAATGTAGGTATTTTTTTTCTTTACTTCTTTTTTCTTCTTTCTTCATATTCTTCAAATTCTTGAAGTTTTTTTCTTTGTCTTCTTGAATGTTTTTTTCTTTGTTTATTTTTAAGAATTTTACTCAAAGGGAGGCAAATATATTCGACACCACTCTTATACCTGCACACATCAGCATCTTCAGTTCTCTCACACCGGTTTTCAGACAACCCAGTTGGCATATTTTTCTATCAGTCATTCTAAAAAAAGTATCTTACATTTACATTATTCCATATCTTAGACTGTACAAAATTATTACGAGGTCAAGATTCAAACCATATTCAAAACTTTTAAATAAAGACTCTATTCATTTCTTGCTGACCTTTAAATGTGCTTAGTGAATTAAATAGAAAAAGTGCTTCACTATCAGAGGAACAGTTTGATGCTGAGTGTTCTTTAAAATCATCTCATTTACATCAGTGACTAAACGTGGCCTTTTTTCCTGCTCAATTCAATTAAGTATTTTGAGCTGAAATAATATATTTAATGGAAAAGTCATGGTAGCTGTCTTACAAAGTGCCTTTCATATTTGGAAAATAAAAGTAATACCAGAACGATAGTAGTTTCTAGTATTAAAACCATATTTAGCAATTTAGAAAAGAAAATACTAACATTTAAACTTCAAATCATTCTGAGTGTGTGATGTATTTTGTCAGAAACCTATTTGAAAAAAGTATAGAAGTGCTCTCCACTCTCATTTACTTAATGAAAACAGAGCTACCTTAGAATATCAGGTTTCCTGCAAAATTATCAAGTGAGGTTTGAAAATCAGAGGAAAATATCTGAATTACTATCTTCATTTCTATTACTGTACAGTTTTACCTTATATCATTCCCTAATTAGGTGCACTGGGCAGAATATTTAACTTTTCATCAGTTCAGTTGTATGAATTTTGAGTTTTGGTAATTATCTTTAAATGTCTATATGCATATGCATATAGTATGTATTTCACAGTAAAAATCTTCAATTGTTCTCTAAATAATTGTATTTAAATATCAAATATAAAACCCCTTTCAATTTGAGATTTACTGTTCTTTGATTTGAAATGTCAGTGAGGATGTTTTCATTGTTTTCAATATCTTTTAAAGATATTTCACTTTAAAAGTATCTGCATTTAGCCTGTACAGAGGTTTTATTTTTGCTTATAGTGCCCTCACCTGTAACTTAGGGCCAACTGCAGAACTTTAGTAGTAAAAATAGCTATTTTTTCTTTGAATCATCGCTTGTCTTGTTTTGACAGTCAGAAACAGCTAATGTGTTCCAGCTGACTTGTAGTAGTTTGCAATATTACACTTGAAATATTACTGTGGTTTTTACTGTACCCTAAACACAGCTTACTTTTATGTCAAACCTCAGTTGTGTATTTTACTCTAGAATGGAACTTGCAAACCCTAATCAAGCAGTTCATTCATATTTTAATTTCAAATACTCTCCTTAATTTAATTTTTTTAACAAGTTGTGGGATACAACAGATCAAAATAGAAAGCAACTAGGGTAGGAGAAAAAAATAATCTGTATAGCTGTGTTTTTGCTGCTCCTTTATTTTTCCTTTTCTCACCTCTATCACCTTCTCAAGTAAATCTCTCTTCAGAGGTCACAAGAATGATTAGCACATTTTCAATAACAAACTTCATTTAGGCAACTTTTCAGAAACAAAGAAAACTAGGAAGGATAACAAATTTAGTCTGAATAATTTCATCTGGATTTTTTAAAATGTTAGATCATATGGAACAATTCTAATAGTGCTCATTTATATCTGAACACAGACTTAAATGGATAGGCCTATAGGATGTAAAGCAGGTACAGTTTTCTCATTGTCAGGTCATGTCAGTTTGGAACACAGAAAAATACAGCATGGGACACTTCAGTTGGCACTGTGACTCCCAGTTTGGCACACAGATGCAAGGTGATAGGTGATAGAGTACAGATTTTTCTTCTAATTCCATTTTTCTAATGTCTGGGTTGCAATTGCTTTTTTTTAACAGGGGAATTTGAATCCTAGGTTCCCAGGATTCCTGTTTTAGGGAAACTTTTCTCTCTACACAGATTTTCCAGGGTATGGGTCTTCTGCACCCATGTTGCCAATCAGGCTACTGAAGCAACTGGGGGCACAGTCATGGAATGCCAGGTGAAAATAAGAAAAGTCTTGCGTTGCTAGTTTTTAAGTGGAAAAATTGTCGTACAAAAATTCAAGATTTTGGTCTGATGAGAAATGTGTAAGGTGTGAAGTGGTGTAATGAGGACTGAGTCTGCAGATCAATCACTGGAATTAAAAAAGTTCAGATTTCTGCAAAATTTGCAGGCAGATTTCTTTGAGAGGTTTTTCCAGTCAGGATCTGACTGTAATTTAGGGATGCTCTTGACTAACTCTTTCTCTGAAGCTGAAACTTATATCTTGTAAATCAAAGATTGCTCCCTTGCATACCTGCACATTCTCTTTCCCTTCTTCCCTTCTATACAAAATCACCCTTCCATTCATTTTGTTCGCACTAACCTTAATATTTCAAGTACAAATTTCTTCCCTGTCAGTAGTAGAGTGTATAAGCTCTTCTTGTGCATGATTAGACAATAAAATGTGGTGATTGAGGACAAATATCTGATCTTCATGTAGATACATTTCAGAGAGACATTTCAGGGACATGGGAGAATGGATATGTGGATTACTATATGCATTGCTTCCTGTCTGCTTTATATATGTGTATGAATATTTACGCATGGTTACTCTTCTCATCTGATACCTCTGTGTCTTGGGCCAGGACCCCACTGTGCTAAGGCTGTTCCAGACAGTCTTTCCGTGTCTGAAAGCCAAAATTAATGGGATATGTGGGATCACAGCCAATCTAAATTTAGTTTTCACCATATGTATTCCACTGCCACAAATAATAATTTAAATTACCATCCCCTACTCCCACGTTTTTTGTTTTTTTTTTTTTTGGTTTCTATTTGAAGTTTTGTTCCACTTCCTTGTTCTCAAGCATTAACATTATGGTACAATAGCTGGACAATAAAAAGTGAAGACATATTTTTTAAAGACAGCTTTTTCAATTAATACATAATATTTATAAATAAATATTTTGCTGAACATAGGTTGTTCAAAAGGTTTCTTTGCACCTTCCTTATGAGCTAATTTACATAGGCAACTATTCCATTCAGTTGTTATGGCTATCTTCCTCAATGCTCATTTCAGTCATTCTTATTTCAATTTTCAAAACATAAGGTTATCTTAGAAATAATGTATAAGCTGCTGACTACTAGTTTATGTATGATTTATTTATGAAACACTGGGAATTTGTATGGGTACAGCAAAAGGAAAAGGACTCCGTGATTTTTACTGTCCTATAGCATGACTGACATTATTAACCTTGGGCAAGGATTTTGGGTTGGTCTTCCAAATTGGAGATTATCAGCCTTTGCAAGTGTTGGTGGGTAGGTTGTTACCCTAAAAGCATTGCCCTCAGGAGCCTGCCTTTGAAAGCCTTGGCCTCAGTTGAAAGGCTCAAAACTGGGGTGATAAACACACAGCCATTTGCTAGGAAAGTGAGCTTCTTGTTTATGTGATGGAAGAGTTGAGGAGTTTATTTAGAAACTTCCTTTAAATTGCTTTAGAAATTATTGATCAGAGCAAGCTGAGTATGATTTCTGTCCAAAATACATTTTTAAAAATGAAATTAATTTGCAAGCATCCAGCATCTTATTGCCCTACTTGTATTTATACAACTTAAGACAAATTCAGTATTACTACTTCATACCAGGCTGGTGCTTGGGGTCCAGGTATTTAAAATCACACCTCATATTTCCTGTTTTACAAATAAATTTCCAAGCTCAAATAGCAAGCAGCTCTTCCCCAACTGCCTCAACAGAGATAAACATTTTTAAACAAAGTCAAAATAAATTTGGAGTACTGTAATTGGCAGTTATTTTGGGTCTGATCTATCAAAATCATTGACATTTTGCTATTGATTCCATGAAAAGTCACTTCATTAGTACTATCACTGTAATAAAAATAAGCACTTGTTATGAAGTGGGCTGGAATGAAAGAGGTTTTCAACACTATAACAAATAGAAATATGCAGTTTCTGTGTCTCACACAACCCACTCATTGAATCTGCATGTTTGAAATAACTGGGGAAACGGGTCAACAATTTTACACAATCATAGAATCATGAAGGTTGGGAAAGACCTCCAAGATCATCAAGTTCAACCTCTGACCAAACCCCACCACATCAACTACACCACAGAACTAAGGGGCACGTCCAGTTGTTTTATGAATACTTCCAGGGATGATGCCTCCATCGCTTCCCTGGGCAGGCCATTGCTATGCTTCCTTTCAATGAAGAAATTCTTCCTGATGTCCAGCCTGAACTTCCTGTGGCACTGCTCGAGGCCATTTCTTCCTGTCCTGTCATTTGTGCCTTCGGAGAAGATGCCAAACCCCACCATTCTACAACCTCCTGTAAATTATCTGAATTCATAAATAGGTTACTAAAGCCAGTCTTTTCCTACACAAGGAAAGCCAAGATAGGACCACAGAACCACAGATCTTCAGGACTTGTCCTGTGGAATGACAGTTTTTGTGTCAAGTATCAGAGGTCAAACCTTAAAAGTCCTGTACTACAGACGTCATGACCGAGACTTGGGCCAGACTGCTCTTTACTTTCTCAGAAAGCTGAGACCACATACAGGTTAAATCAAAATAATTTCCTTTAACATTTATTCTATAGCTTTGTTTCATAAAGTTAACTTAGTAGCTGATCTAGTAATCACCATGCTGAACTATAGAACATTTGTGAACATAACACAATAGTCTGAAAATTCCATGAGCCCACAGCATCTCCTTTCTCTCAATATAGAAAGTCTTTAAATCATCATATGTCCCTGGCATTGACTTTAAAATAGCCCAACTATTTGCATGACATACTGTCCCTTTAGAAGTAACCTCAGGAACATTCATTAAAGTAGCTTTCCATTGATTTAAAAAATGCAACTCAATTATTTTAAATGTTTATGAAGTCCTTGTGATGGAATATTGCAGTCATAGACTTCCAGTAGCAGTAACACTTCTGCTAACAGTTGCCAGACTAACTTCAGAAGTTCAGGCATGCAAGGCAACCACCTCTTACAGAGCACTAAACATTTTAAGAAAATATGCCAAGCTTTTATAAAGCTGTTAATCTGGGAGGACTTAGGTTCTTTCTGGTCTCACATTCCTCTTCTCTGCCCTCCAGCGCTGTGACTACACGGCGAGCAGGATCAGCATAAATATCCAGCAGATTAACCTGCTAAACTAATGCCATTTTTTCTATTGGATGTGTGAGCTGCTCTTACTCCCCCTAAAGCTGTTGGTCACTGGAAGAGGGAAGCAGTGCTCACCTAAGGGAGCTGGAGACTAGTGGATAAATCAATGTAAAATGAAACTGCATTTTGTTCAGGAACTGAATATCTATCTAAACAGACACAAAGCAAGTGCAAAGAGAAATGTGCTCTTGGCTAAGACCTTTTATCTCCACAGATTGACCATATTTTCTGTGACCAGGAAGCTGCATTTCTATACCTCTAATCACTTTCAAAACAAGAGATGGATCCCTATTCTTGGCTCTTCAGTGCTGAGCTTCCAGAATTGTTTATTGCCCTTTCCAGAATATCAAAGCTGAGGATAAGTTGCATAAGAGGGGAGAGGTTGTCTGAACGTATTCAGTGTATTGGTGGGAACATTCACTGACTAATCATTGACATTTCTTTTGTGCATCTTGCTGACATCGACATGGCAATTAATTTTGCTTCCACTGCACCATTATATGCAAGAAGTGAGGAATCACTAGATGTTCCCAAATTGCCTGTCAATGTTTAATTTGTAGCTCTTGGGTTTGTTAATGTTTAAGACACCTGCTGTGAATCTTTCTCATTAAATGGTTTCTAACACGGGCATCTGACAGTATTCCTTGAATTTACACCTTTTGCTTTTAGGCTATGTCAAAAAAAGGAAAAAAAAAAAAAAACTTGCTGGTTTTCTGCTAAGTAGATTATAATCCTTTTGTATCCTAACATATTAAACTCTGCATTCAGATAAAATTTTGTTTGAACAAGAGAAACATCATCTTTCCATGACAACAGGGGAGTGATGTCAAAAGACAATTCCTTCTGCATCCTAACATCATGTAGATATTTATTTTATGATATTCAAAATAGTGGCTGATATTGCAAACTTTTTATAGGCAGTATGGACAATTGGGATTTTCACAAATGACCAGCAAATGAGATCCCTTGATTTTTGTGTATCTAATTTAAAATTAGTTTTAAAGCCATGTCAACTCCACCTGTAATAGGTTGCAGAGTAGTTACCCCTGAGCATTAGTTACTTTCAAGCATTTTTTGTTTTAGATCTTTTTGTTTAACTAAAATGAAAATACTCAATATTTTCATGTGACTTTTAAACATGAAATTTTGCTGGTATTCAAGTGCAAAGGCAGTATCCCTGTAAAGCAAAAAAATTTTGTGAATAAAATTTGTTTTACCTGTAGTTCTTTGTCTCTACTAACAAAATAAAAATTTAGTTCTTTTCTTCAGTAGTGCTATAAACTACTCTGAAATTGTTTGTATTTGTTCACTTTATATTTACAGCCAGAGCCTTTTCTGGAGGTTGGGCTCAGAACTTTCTTTGTTACTTTAAACATTAGATTTATTTAATTTCTCCTGCTGTGGTACACAAGCTAGCACAGAATAAAATTATGTTTATTTTTTTTAAATAGCCTCTGCAGTTATAGATTTTCTTGGTTTGGACTATAGGTAGAAATATATAAATGTTTGTATATATAGAGATCTTAGCTATTAGGTTTGGGAATGGCAGTTTGCAAACCAGGCAATGAGAAGGGACAATCTCTTTCTTCTGCTCAGGCTGTAGCCCTGTACAGCAGATACTTTCTAAGAGAAGGGAGCAGCAGATAAGTTGGTAGCCTTGTAACAAAAGAAAGAGGTTTCCTGGCTTTCATTTCCTATTGGTAGTGCAATTCTTTACCCTGCCCAGTGAGTGCTTGGTCTAAAAATCCCTTAGAGGATGAGTGAATAACTTACAGGATTTAGAATTCTGAAGGGAAAGGCAAAGATTGTGGGTAGAGGGAAAAAGCAAGAGAGGGCAAAAAATTGGAGGCAGAAGGTAGTGAGACAGAAAACACATTCAGTAATTTCTGACACTGTTAAGTACTGGAAGCATGTCTGCTTCACAAAGATGAATAGCTCAGGTTATTAAAAAAATATTACCAAATTAACCATGAGCATAATAATCCTCAAAGGTTGTTTATCATTCTTACTGCTCAGGATAGTAAAATAAAATAAAATAAAAATAATTCATTAGTATTGCCCCTTAATCCCTGATATTTTCTTACAATGAATCTAGCATTCCAGATGTTCTACTGAAAATGATTCTTGCAAGATTTGAATGCAGTGATTTCCATGAGAAATTATGTAGCTAAAATCGATGTAGCTAACTTTCATTTCTCTCTGCACTTTTCATTTTAATATCTTCCTACTGCACAGGAAGTTGTGACATTTGTGACCATATAAACACAAAGACAAGTTGACTGTGCTAAACATATCAATGTTCCCTCTCCTGTTTCATACCAGCTTGATGGTCTTAAAGGTCTTCCAACCTAAGCAGTTCTAAGATTCAGCACACAAATGGCACTATGCCAACTGCAGCTTGACAAAACAGGAGTGATCCAAGGCAAAGCAGCTTCACCCTGCTTCATGTCTTCTCTGATTCTGGTCTGAACCTGGTCTTCAGCAGAGAAAGAACAGCTTCCGCGGTATGTCTCTCGTATGTGGGGAGAGAGACAGATCTCCAGAAAAGAAAAGAAGAAATAGTTAGCAAAATACAGGATTGAAAGAGGGAAGTTAACCTATCTGCAGGTTGGACAAAATAGGCTTCTAAAATCTTGATGTGGACTATGAAAAAGGGACAGCTATTGAACCTAAATTGAGATCAGAGCTCCTTTTAAGAACCTGGATGCAAAAAAAGTTCCTGTTGTACCAAAGCTGTTGAATGGTTCCCTCTCTCATTTCAACTAATTCTTAGGAGCACAGATTTATTTATAGTCAGTAGAGGATGGTGAGATTTTTCCAAAGTCTGAGTGGGTGTTTGTCTTCTTTGGACAAATTGATCCATATAGAGGGAGCCTAAATTTCAAACTTCTAGTGATGAAGTTGAGGCGACCTCAGTCTAGTTCTTTGCATCTTCTGTTATTGTAAATCCGTTATCAACCACAAATCTGAATCTTCAAAGAGTTTTTTATGCTTGTATGTGTTATATACACATTTCTGCATGATCTCCCACTCCAGATTCCCACAGTGTTGTCTTAGCAATGTTTCTTTGATTATCTGAAGATTTATTAAGGCGTCATAATAAACATGAGGTTTTTTTTCAAAAATTTGAGTAATATTAGCATTGTTTGGAGCTTGAGTTGAATTAGTATTATACAAAGAAGAAAGGAATTATCTTTGATCTTGTAGTGAAGAGCCTGTAGTACATTGTAATGTGATTTGGGTGAGCTTAAGCACTATTGTTGCGCTTTGTGCCACCTGCTGGTTAGAGAGTAGGCAAAGGGGAATAGGGCAACATTTCTCTCACTCGAATGTTCAGCTTCTGAATGAGATTGCATTACCTGGCTTTCGTGTTTGTTGTTTCTCATAAAATAACAAGTAATTTCAATTGTCAAGTTATCAATTAAGGCAACATTGCAAGTGAATTAGACTGTTCTGGGCCTCTATGATCTCAGCTTTTAAATTATACATACTGATTTCTTTCTTTTTTTTTTTTTTTTTTTTTTTTTTTTTTTTCCTCTTAAAAGTTTAAGAGCAACACAGAGCAGGGAAGTATCTCTAGCCTGCCTTTAAATTCAAATGAAGCTAAAATTCCTTTTCCCAAGACAATGTCAACATGTGCTGATGGTTAGAATGAGTAAACTTGTGTATTGTGTCTTGGCTAAATAAGGTATAGTGTTTAGTTTTATGGCAGAACTGCATCAATAATATTTTTTAATAGCTGACTTACTTGAATGAACAAAACTAGCATTAAGCTCATACAAAAGGCCAATGGATTATATAGTATTTTAATGTAAAAAGCTTTAAAATTGAAATATTCTTTCAAACTCTGTGTGTGTGAAAATGGCTGATGCTTTTCTTTTTTTTTTTCTGAATATGTATTGGAAGCTGGGAGGGCTTTACAACATAGAGCATCCCAGATTTTCATCTAATGCTTTAATTCCACTTCCTCACTTCCAGCCCAAAAGCTGGAAGCATTTACAAGTATCTTGCCACTTATCTGCAGAGAAATAGTGGGGGGATAGCTAGCTCTTATCACAGAGAATAGATGCTCACAGTACTATTAATTTCTGCTAGCTAGATAATAAATCTGCAATTACTTTCCTTTCAGCTCTAAGGTCACTATGGGAGCCCCTGTGTGCAAAAAAGTACCTGTACTCCAGATTTTGTTAATATGTTAGAATGTTGATTATGTATAGTCAGAAGAGAAAGAAGATCTGTCTTGGGATGTGTTCAGGCATCACTGAATAACCATGAGAAATGATCAGAGCTACAATACAAAATATTAAAGTTCCAGCATATATAACTGAGTGCATGAAAGGTGGTAATCCCTGATAATTTATATTGTTGCAGGGCCTCACAATACAACTGTTTTACATAATCTTTTAATTAGCACCCTTACTGGCTTTTGTGAGAAAATTTAAACGGTCTAAAGATTTCTGATGGGCATGAGCACTGTAAGCAGGAAAAAAAGGAAATCCAGGATATTTCAGTTTATGCTGGAATACAGAAATCCTATTTCAAACAGACATTTTTTAACTACAGAAAATGGATAACTTTTTAAATAATTCAAAAATTTATTTTCTAAAAAGTTTATCAAACTTTTTTTGTTGGTATAAACCCCTATAGGAACTTAAATACTTCATTATGTTTGAAGCATCAGAGGTACATTTCAGAGAGGCAGAATCAGGCTTAGGAATCTAAATCTAAAAGCTACTTTTAAGGCCAGAGGAAGAGGAATGGGCTCTTGCATTCAGCTTAGAATCTGTATTGAAAAATGACTGTACATGCAAGGTCCTGAATACCACTGTTAACTGAAACTCTGGGACAATTCAAGTTAAAATGTCTTATGAAGGGGCTTTTCCCAGAAAATCCACTAGTCTGACTTAATTTTTGTATGAGAAAAAAAGGTCCTAGTTTTTATTTGGAGAGAATCAGAAAAGGCACAGCAAGGCTTCTCCATGAATAATCACCCCATCTTTCCTTAGATATTATACTATCCCTTCTCATCTATTGCCAGGTAGTTAGTGATGACTGAAATTGTTAAAACATTTGCTCTAGTTTTGCTGTGTATCATAAGTTATGATATAGATTTCCATTTCAGTAAGAGCAGGTTTCTTGATTGGTAAGAGTATGATACCCTTTGAATTTTTTTTTCTTTTTTAAAATAAATAAGTACATTTTTTTCTGGAAATTTTTGTCATTTACCATTATTTTTATTTATAAAAATGGCCAATTTATATTTCAGTCTGCAAAAGACTTCTTTCAGTTGAAAAAAGCTTTTCTGTAGCTTCATTTGTTTTCTGGCAAACTTGGAATAAAGAAAATAGTCTTAATTTAGTAATGATAGATTTGAAATTTGCTTAGATCACTAAATTGGTCACAGATTTCTTTGAAAAACATCTTTATTTATATTATTTTCTAGTCTCTCCCTCATTCATGTGTTTTCACATTAGTCATTATACATGTATAAAACATTAAATCCTTTATTCTTGTAAAAAAATTCTGAGGACATTTAAAGACACATTTTCTTATGCTCTCCCAGTCTCTCCCTCATTTGTGTGTTTTCACATTTGTCAGTATACATGTATAAAAGCTTAATTCCTTTATCCTTGCAAAAAAATTCTGAGGACTTTTAAAGACACGTTTTCTTATGCCCTTCCATCTTGTACCTATCTTTTCATTTAGATTCACTCCTGACAGGCTATCTGAAGTTCTGTTTTCTAGACTCAGTCTTGCATTTCACCTTTGGCAGTGGGAAAATTGTGTGTCTCTGTGTGTTTCATTTCCTGTATTAATCTATGCCTTTCTAAAGCATAACTATTAAATAAATACTTTTACATAAAACTGTAAGAAATTATGTCCTGTGATGATCTTTGGCGAAACTTTTTGAGTCTGAGAGCTAAATTGCTTAAGCTTTGTCAGGCAACTGTTGATAGTCATATCTGAGCCTGTGTAGACCATTGATAGATTAACTTCTTGTAGAGGGAAAGTTTGAATGTTATGGGTCATAAATCAAGGGCATCAGAAAATAATATTTTGAAAATATACTAGAAGTGGTAAAGATTATCTGTGCTTCAGAAAATCCCATGTCTTGTGAAGCACGTAAGAAGCAGTCAAGGTTTAAATTGCCAACAGCTCCACATGTTTAAATGTGCTGACTTATAATCATAAATAATTTCAAAAATAAATTCTGCTCAGGCACCTTATCGGATAAAATATTTTTAATCCTTCTTTGCATACATTTTCAGTTAAAAGATTGTTTTGTAAAACAGAAGTGTTTTTCTGTCTTGGGAAAAAGAAAACCATTAGATTTAGAAATACCTATATGCTGTTCAGATCCAGGTCTACTCCTGTTTGTCATTTTTTTTTTTTTTTTTAATTAAGGCATTTATTTTAAAAATTGATTCAATGCAAATTTGATCTGCCTGTATCCAAGGTTTCAGCAGTTAATTTAAAAATTGCAAATTGCATCAAAACACAATAGGAAACAAAATCACCAAAACCTTACTGAAATGAATGATAGTTAAAGAGTGGTATAGTACCCTATTCCACATGTGTAAAACCACAATGGTAACTTTAAGCTTTCCTCTTTTCTTCACAATAAATCATGATATGTACATTGTTTGTCTTCAGGCTTTAAGGCCCAGAAAGGATGACTTTGTTTCTGGAGAGAATATTAGCAAAGGAGCTAAGGTTCACAGCAATCTGGCTGCCAGATTGTTCTGTTTCTAATGACTTCTGTTCTTCCTTGTCAGTCTAGCATAGCCAGAACCTCTCACTTATTATTTACAGAGCACAGTTTGGATTGCATCAAAGAGAGCTTCCATTCATCAAGCTGTTTCCTGGTATTAATTTAGCTCTTCCTCCTTACATCTGTAGCTAAATCAAGTTTCCATAGAGTTTAAACTAAGTCTGGAAATAAGTAAAAAAACCCCTGAGACTTGGGGTGATAAATTTTAATTTAAGTTTGTCTCTGTAAATACAAGACCTTCCTGAACACAGAAGGGCAATGCAAGGGATGCTTACAGATTTTTGGTAATAAATGTGTCCCAGGAGATTGAGTTTTAAGAGAAACCTAGTCCACCAGTAGCAAGTTCAGTTTTAACTTGTGGATGGCTTGGGAAAAGCGGGGTTTGGGAAGGGACAGTGTTCTGCTTACCAGTGTCAAAGGCTGAGCAGGTTGAAGAGCTGATGTGACTGGAAGGAAGTTTTAGCAGTCCCTGAGTCTAGTCCAAGTGTTCTGTGCTGCCTGTTCATGCTTTGACTGATGGCTTCTAAGTCACTTTCCTACATAAAATAAAAGACTGAAAAAGTCATTGACCAAGTGGATACTCCAGGTTCTCAGAGATTGGAATGCAGCCTGCTAGAAACTAGCACCAATGTCTGAAGTTCCCAGCTCTCTGAGAGGCAATTTCACACTAGTCTTAGGCAGATCTGAAATGGTTGTACTGATGCCTTGAGAGGCTACCTGGAACATAGGCTAGACAGAGTGAAAGGAAATAAAGTAGGTATTTATTAAAAGGCCTTCAAAGGATACACCTTGGGCAGCACAAGGTCCTAGATGTGGCTTCATCCGAGATAGATGCTGAGTCACAAGTTTTCACACTTTTATACGTTTTGGTCCATTTACATATTGGGGTAAATTGTTCGATTACAACTTGAGCTTATGAAGTCCTATCATCCCAGATTGCTGTCCTCAATTCACTGTTGTTGATACTTTTTGGGCCTGAAGCTGCTTGGTTCTCAGGCTGGAAAAGTTTTGTTTTGATTAACTAAACTGTGAAGAGAACTTGCTAACACTTTACATGAAGTTCAGAGTTATACACTAATGAGTACAGAATCTGGAAAACATGAAGGCTAAAACTTAAGGCATCACTGACACTGAATACAGCTGTCTTTTCATGTGACAAAAAGCTTAGTTCTGATAGAGTCTGGGTGTCCTGTGTACACGTACTGGTGAGCCCTGTTTATGATATTTCAGCTGCATTGGGCAGGAAATGAGCTAATTATGCTATTAAGATACTGGGCATTCTTACATGATAACTGTATTTATCTAAGTGTTAGACTGATAGGCATTTTAGGAGGAGCCTAATGAATCATTTGAATACTGAGATAAGTAGGTGATTGCTGTACCTTTTGTAATAGTGCCTAAGATAATATTATATGTGATTAAACCTGTGCATGGCTTTTTTAAGTGCTTAGACTTACTTTCTATTTTCAAGATGAATGGAAACTGTCTTCCAACTAGCTAGGCTGATTTCTACTAAACCTTTTGCTACTCATTATGTTGGTCTTATAGCTATCTATTCTTTCATCCTAACAAAAAACCTACTCTTCAGCTTAACCTCAAAGTCCCTGTAAAAATATCAGTGGGTAAAACACATCCTTTGCAGATCTTGAACAACTGAATTATTCAACAAATGGTACAGGATACTGAAGTAAATATTCTCCTCAGAGCTTTTAGCTTGCTCATGTCATTATTTGCAATAATTTAATAGAAAAATGCAAAGCCTGTACAGTTTCAGTCTCATAAATATCACTCTGTGAAAATACAAGCAAATAATTGTTTATTTTTTACATCAGAATATCTTCTACAAATTGAAATTATTATGATTAAGATAAAAACCAACCCCATGTGAGTAAGTCTATATTTAGTTTTCCTAAAGTTATTTAATTTTTTTTTTTTAAGGTGCAGTATGCTATTACAAAGTTGTTGAAGAATATGTCTACCACACAATTTTTACTCAACTTGTGTCTGGTACAAATAGCTCAATTTTTTTTTCTTTATTTACTTGCAATGCAAGGAATGAAATAAAAATATGCCAGTATGTGTTGCAAGATATTCCTCAGTCAATATATCTGTGAATAACTAGACAAACAGTGTCCACTGCTGGCAAATCAGATAATTGCACTGCACTTTAGGGAGATATGATGTTGAAAGGTTTTGATCAGTTAAGTCTTAGATGCCAGATATTTTGTATTGACTTTGTAAGACTGGGTTGTGAAATCATGTCACTATATTAGAAGTATTAATGTTATTACCACTAATAATAAATGCTATGGTTTTTCAACTAATAACCAGGAATGTCACCACAGTAACATGAACAGGTACTCCAGTTTTTTCAGGATTTAAAAATAATTCTAATATTCATTATATTCTATCTATCATGTCTACAAAATAAATAAAAAGATAGCAAAAGTCTGTGAAATTTGTCTTGATGTTCTAGATTGTATAAGTAACAAGATGGGCAAGCAGAAGTTCTTAAATTCCTTTTTTTCTCCTTAGGTCAAAGCATTCATTACTGATGTTGTTAGGTTTTTTAAAGACATAAAGAAGTATAGAAGAAATCAGTGTTTCTGTTTTGAAAGAAGTAAAATGGAAATGCTGATACAGCAAGTACCACTGCTGTTGATGAAGCTAGAGATGAATTAAACTGATTATCAAGGAGAGAAGAGAAGGCTGATAGCTAAAAAGTTTCCTCCTGGCATTTTTTTGTTTTTTGTAATAGATAATATTTGTTTGCATCTTTTTGTTAACAATAGTGTGTCAATACAAATAAAATCTTTCAGTCAAACAAATTAATACAGAGTGAAAAAACATTGAGGGGGAGAAAGGGAAAATCTGTTCCTATGCTGATATAAACTATATTAGCTTGTCAGATACTTCTGAAAATCTAGATTAAATAAAAAGAAGTTATCGATACTTGTTTTTCAGAGATTTATGTCTGTCATCAATTTATTGCATTCAATGAAAGTATTAGACAGTGCACTGAATTTTCTGTTTGTTTGGAGAGGGGAACACAGTATGCGTCTTTTTTCAGAGAATATTGGTTGTGTCTGAATCCCAAAGGAGGGGTCATGTCTGTGTGATTAGATTTGAGAGGGAATCAAGGCTTACCATTTGGACGAATGTAGCATTAGCCAGAATTGTGCTATATCTACATTTTCTCCCTTCAGTACACAGAGAAATACTGCATGACCTTCCCTCTTGAACAAGAAAAGGACAGGATGGTAGTTTTGTTTTGTTTTTTTATCCATGTAAATGTCTTAAAAATAGTATCAAAGGGATTGCAAATCAAAAGTTATTCAAAAATAAATGGTAGAATGCTTGCAAACAAAGATGACTATCTGAAAGTTATTTTGTGAAATTAATTACACTGTCAGTTTTAGGTTGCATAGCAGAAAATAAGATAATTTTTTCCTAGATTATTTGGCAGGGAGTATTTTTCATGCTTTCTTCCAAGAAACAAAGTGATGTTGCAGATGCTTTTGTGTATGCATGTGTGCATTCATGCACATGGGCAGACATGCTGCAGTTCTTCCTGTCACTGTTAAAAATCACTTTTTATACTTAAAAGATTATTGGATGAATTTTGAGGGGAATCATTCTTCTGCTTTTCAAGATAGCAATTTATGTACATCTCTGCTCATACTATCTTTTCTGTTCAGTATTTTATTTTAATGGATATAAAGTGCTTTTTCTCCTGGATCTCTGTGATATGGTCAAAATCCAACATCTTCCTCGTTCTAAGGGTTCAGAAATATTGCACTTTTTTTTCTCATATTGTCATGTGTTTTCATATTTGTTCCAAGGAAAGCAAGAAATCCATTTGCAAATATGTTCTAGGTGCAGGAAATCCTCACTGGAGAGTATCATGAAACAGGTAGAGCAGCTTACATGCTCTGCCAGCTATACTGACTCCAGAGCAAATTCACTGTGGAGACTAAATTTCTTAGGGACAGTGTTTCCTTTGTTTCTGTAGACTAAAATTAAGCAGACTCATCTTACAGGGACTTTCAGTTACTTGAGAGAATAACAGCAAAGTCTGTTGCATGTTTCAGAAGTCAGGCAAAGCAGACAAGTCCTGCTGTGCCTAGATAAGTAAACGCAACAGATGTTGGCTTAAGCTGTGCATATTAATGAAGAAGCTCTCCATGCTGTTTTTAGGCCTCTAAATCTTAAACTGCTCTCTGCAGCTGTGTGGACTAAAGATGGGGGGGTGGTGTTTGTGTTTGTTTTTCTTTAATGAAAGTCCTTTTTCTGGCTTGTGTCACCAGAGCCTTGTTTGAAGCAGTCTTGTGGTAGATTTGCTATTAGCTTTAGTAAGAACAAAATTGATGGTAATGTGTATCTGTTATTAGTTATTACGAACCTCTCTTTAAAGAGATTATTTCATTTTTAAAGATAAAATATTATATATGTCACTGCAGAAACCACAATGTATTTAATTTTTAATTACTTTTTGGATTATATACTGAACGTGAGCTTGATTCTTTTAATTTTTTTTTTCTTCCTTCACTGTTGCTTTTAACTGTTTAAAAGAAAATTACTGGGTTGGGTCAGTTTTGGGCCTGAGTGAGCTATTTTGGCGATCCTTATATGATCTGTGTGCTATACAGATACTCCTGTCAACCCAGCTGGTTTCCTTTGTTCACCTGGTCTCAAAAGAAGTGGTATCAGAAGTAGAGGAAAGATAGAGTTAAAAACAGAAAGTGTCATGAAAGAGTTCACAGGAGCTTTGCTAAAAGTTAGCAGGTGTAATCATACACCTTATCTGGCTGAAAGATCAATTGTTAAAAATAGCATTAAGAATCATCATCCACCTTTTTGCTCTGTTGAAGGATGAAGAGTTAGCCCATGGAATAAAAAATGAAACTCTGAATTAAAGCGGGTATTTTACTCAACACTATTCATAAGACTATGTCTAATCATAGGATTATTCATAAAACTCATTACTGCAGGATAATCTGTGCAATTTAGCATTGGAAAGGGAAGAGGGACAGCAAGGTCAAAAAAAGCAAAAGCAAACCCAAGCAATCTAAGAACTACGTTATGTCTAAAGATTAAGTCAATATCTAGCGTAGAGGTATTCAGTCCTTTGAGTTATGGATGTATCTCAAGAAATATGTGAAAGAAATGAATGCAATATGTGAAAGAAATGAATAGTCAATGCAGAAGAAATATTGCACCTGAGCTGCTATAGGCAGCATTGTAGGTGTTATGTATTTAAATAGTGTTATGCATTTGAATGGAATGTTTTGATAATTCTCTGCATAACCAATCATCTAATGCTAGACTTCCTTGCATTAATTTATTCTTGCATATAAAGGAATTATGTTTTAATGTTTTTTCTTATGAATTGGGTACATAGGCCAAATCCTGTGAAGAAGCTGGCTAAAATATGTGCAGTCCTTTGAACAATATATTGGAAGATTACTTTTGTCTTAATTAAACGGATTAACCTGACCTATTTAAACAAGTGTCTCCATAGGACCTTCTATGTATTTAGAAAATTTTAATAGGTATGATTTTGGCTCCTCGGGCACATTGTGAATGCTAAGACTGAAAGCTGAGTGCTTTTGACATGAAGAAGTGTGAAGGGATAGAAATCCAAATTCTGTGAAACATATTATCATGTTAAACAAATTTTGTTCTTAATGTTCTTCAAAGTCTTACCAATGAGCATCAAGTGTTCAGGGTGTTAAGGATTTTAAATTTCAGTGCTTCATAGTACATTGCCTTTTGGGAAATGAACAATAACTTATAAGGAGAATTATATCCAGATTAATAGACAAGAACATATAAAACTGACCTAATTTAAACTGTTAACAGCTCATTTCATAAACATACCATGCTAGTCTTCTTATAAACATGGAATGCACATAAGCTATCTGAAAAAGGAACTCTTATCTATGTTTTAATATGTTCATACTGGTCTGTTCATGAAAGATGTGATCTTTTATGCTGACAAATGTTTTTTTTCTATTTTCTATTCAGTTTTGTACAATTAAAACACTTACCAACCCATAGAGTAAGCCATAGGTTATGTTTCACCTTGTTCAAGGCATTATTTCTCTTGCTCCATCTTTTCCCCCAAGAAAATTAAATCAAGAATTGAAAGTTGCTGTTGCTTACCAGCACCCATCCACCCTAAACATACACACTGTGTGTCTTGGGAAGATATCAGTTTGCAATTACATGAATAATCCTATTTGTAGGACTGTATCACATTTTCTTATGATATTTTGGGGAGTGGGGGGTCTTAGTATGTACATTGAATTTAGAAACTTTAACTATGGTCTCCCAAAACTATCAGCAACCTTCAATATTTTTTTTTAAATCAGAAGCAACAAATTAGAATCACAACTTCAGCTGGAAACAGTACTTTGGCAATCAGTCTGATCAGAAGCACACAAGGGTGATTAAATAAATCCATCACAATTTAGAAACAAGTAATTTCTGCATTCCTGAAATGTCTCTTCTTGGAATAATAAATTTTCCCAGTGGTTTAGATGTACTTTTATGCATGCCTTTCAATTGTTTGACCTAAGTTGGTACTTTTATGCCTAGATCATCCTTTCTGTTTTGAATGGTGTAAGGAGTAAGGTGCTAATACTTTTGCTATTATAGAACACAACATCCTCCAAAGGAAAAACCAAACATGTGCAAGGACACAAAACAATCTTCAACTCTGTAGAGGCTGAAAGAACATCTAGATTCACTATACTTTATATACTTCTAGAATGTAAGCTGACTTTACCTCATCATCTTCTAGTGTATTTAACTGGACAAGTGAGCTGTGTGTGCCCTACTCTTCGCAAGCAAGTGCAATGAAAACTTCACAGCTCATGAAACTTAAACATGTTTAGTAGTAATGTAATAATCTGACATTCTGCACTTGTAGAAAATATATGCTTGTAAGAAATTTGGACTTTATTTGATTTATTTTGTTTCAGTTTTGATATCAAGAGTGGTTTCAGGATATTTGGGAGGAGAAAATTTGGGTGGAGTGTGTGCACATGACTACATACCTGTAGAAAGATATTTTTGTTAATATTCAAATGGTTTATTAAAGGAAGATCTCTGCAGAGTTTTCATGACTGCATTGAACAGATATTACTCTGCAGCTTGTAACATTATGCAAGTTATTGCAAAGCATATAATAAGTTAAAAATAAAGAAAGAAAAAAGAAAAAACTCACAGCCCATAAAGTGTAAAGATGACATTTTAAGTTCCATAAATTTTGTAGCCTATGGATCTAGGTAGGATAGACTACAAAGCACTGAATACCACTTCTCCTAACTGAATTTCTTATAAAAGCATTTTATTTATCTCTAGTACATGCACATACACAAATAATAATGGTGTATATTTTAATATTGAACTTTGATGCCTGAGAAGGTCACATTGAAATTTACATGTTAAATTAGCTAAAATGGAATATGGTTTGTTCCCAGCACCACAGACAAAAAAAGGGAATGTTTCATACTCTAACATATAATAAAGCAAGTATTTTATACACACTTGATGTACTTTGAATTTTTTACTATAAAATTAATCCAAGAAAGCAATTTTATAGATTCTATAATGTTTTTGTTTAGAAAACTCCTGAAATCCATAATAAAATACCAGTTAGAAATGAATAGACAAGAGAGTAGAAGCAGTGAAAATCTTTTCTTCCCATCTTTGGCTTTTACTCATTTGTTTTCATATACACAGTTTTGTTAAACAGAAATAAAACTGTTTTAATGTAGAAAATGTCATAACTAAGATATATACATTTTTCCTAAATGCATATACTCATGCAGTTCCTAGTCCTTAAGGTAACTGATATGTTCATACTTGTATAATCCATCTGTTAGCAGAACCTTTGCTTTGACTAGAATTGCACACATTTTATCATAGGTTAGGACACCAGATGGCTCTCTTGAGTTTTCTTTGTAAAACCCCAAGATGTAAACAACTGCTCTGCATTTCTGAGATGTGAGTACAAAGCTTTTTTTTTTTTTTTTCTTTTTTTTTCTTTTTTTTTTTTTTAATCTCTGGAGTAAGAAACACATTTTCTCTTTGTCTATAGGCATAGCACCCATTTCCACCTTCTCTCTTGCTTTTCTTTACCATCACCCTGAGCATCATGTTGTTGAGAAATGTCAGATTGTTTTGGCAAAGGCCCGGTATTTGAAGGAAAATATAGAAAGGAACAATAGTAGTAGATAGTATATAATGCTTAGCATCATCTGATGCTATAAAGAGGAACTTGGGACCCACACCATTTTGGAGAGAGTTTCTCATGCAAATGTTAGGGTTATATGCATGTATTATACCTCTGCATTCCTGAGAAAATGAGAGATAGTGGCTGGTCGGCCTCTATTTCACTCTACTCCCTCTCATTCATTCCTTTGTTGGGAGCCAGCAGCCAAGTCGAGCTGACTTTGGGCTGTGTCCTGCCATCTCCCGGGTGGGGACGGGTGGGAACAGCTGCTGCGCTGTCCGTGGTGCTGCAGGCAGAAACCGGGACCGGGAGCGCGGCCGGGGCGGCACCGCGGCCGGGCAGGGGGAGGCCCACTGGGGCGGCTCTCAGAGGAGCACTTCCCTCTCGAGGAGTCTTAAGGAAGACTACTCTGTGTCTTGTCCACTTTTGAGGAGGAAGGAAAAAGAAAGAAGTATGCAAAAATACTACACTGAAATTTATTTTTTTTTTTTAATAACCACCTCTCTAATTGCATTAGTTAAGGCAATTGTAACCGTTGTAAGGAAATTGCTGCTCTGTAAAAATTGCCAGATAGAAAATCCAATGAGTCTTAGCTGAATCTCTTTAGAGACACTTTTAAATAGAATTAAAATGTATTATCCAGATCCGATTGTGCGTGTTCTGTTCCTAGTTGGTCTAGTATTAATACAAAATCCCTGTATACTGGAGTTCCCACCATACACTTTTGCCCTCTGTATAAAAATAGCACTTTGTAGATTAAAGGATTTAGGGGGAAAAATGGTCAATATCAAAGAAGCTGAAGCCTCTGCTGAAACAAGAAACTATTCTTGCATACAATAGTTTTTAGAAGAGTTACACTATTTTCTGTATTGCAGAACAGTGAATTTTTCTGGATGGATATTTACACTTCCAGGCCTGTTTAAAAAAAAAAAAACAAGACCAAAAAACCAAAAAACCAAAGAAAAACAAAAAGAAAAAAACTCCACAAAACCATCTAATAAGAGATTAGAGTACTTTGAAAACTGTATAAAAATAGATATTACATGATAATTGCCTGTGCAAGCATCTACCCTTCTTTATAAGCTAATACTATTTTTCTGTGTAGCTGCTTGTTTTCTTCCTCTACTTTCCTCTGGCTATCTACAACTTCAGGAAGTTTAACCATTAGGCTTGCAGGAAGTAAATCAAAAAAACTTTGGGCCATTATTTGAAAAGGGAGACGAGCCAACAGGAAAAGATGGAAGTAAAGAAGTGAGATGTCTTGTTTTACCATGGTATTTACTATTTGCAGTGCCTCGTGAAATTCTCCACACAGATTCTTAGGTGTTCTGTGTCTAGTGAGCTTGGCTGGTGCTTCCTTAAGTGCTCCAGGACATAGCCTGTAATTTTACACGGTGCTGGTGATTAATAAATCCACCTGCTGTGGCTGTTTGTGGGTGCCCCATGTAATCCCTTTGATATTTGAGTTGAAGGTCCCCTCAGCCCCTCAGCTCACGGCTCCAAAACCTGCCCAAGAACCCCATCTCCCTCCAGACTTCCCGTCCTGCTCGGTCCACTCCTGGATTGCGGGCCGAGGAGCGGCGGGCGCCCCTGCCCAGCGGCGGGCGGGCTGGCCGGCGGGCGGAGGGACTGCGCGGGGCAGGGTGCCCTTGGCGGGACGCGGTGTCGCCTCACCCGCCTGCCCTGTCTCACGGCTTTCCCACCTGGGGACGGGGACAGGTGCCGGTGTCACCGCTGGGAGCGGCGGGGGCGGCCGGCAGGGAGCCGCTGCCGGGGAGCTGGAGAGGGTGCGTGCGAGGGATCCTCGGTGTGCCGGGGCGGGCGAAGGAGAACGGGGAGGCCCATACGCCCCTCTGGCAGCGCGCAGGGCCCTCCTTCTTTCCCCGGGAAGGGAGCCCCGCACGAAACCACCCGGAAACCTAACGGGGGGCAGAGGCAGCTGGCGGCGGATCCACCGGGAACCTCCCGGTTCCCAACAGAAAACCACATCAGCATCACCCCGTCCCTCCGCCTCTCTCCCCCTGTGCTTTTTTCTTCTGTCTTTCCCCATTCCCTCTCCTCCACTGCTTGCACCCTCGCCGCCCCTCGCCTTAGGGAGGACAAAAAAAGCTCCAGCGGTGCGTGCCTCTGTGTGTGTGTGTGTGTGTGTGTGTGTGTGTGTGTCTGTGTGTGTGCGTGCGTGTGTAGGGGAGGCTGGAGCGGGGTGGGACCGAGGAGCCGTGATTACAGCTCTCCCCGGAGAAGAAGATTGCTCTCTCCAGATGCTGATTTCTGAAGCACTTGGCAATCATCAGGCGGGAGCCGGGAAGAGGCGGCGGTAGCCGCCCCGGCCGTGGCGATGGCAGCGCCGGGCGAGCGGGCGGCGGCGGCTCGGGGCTGAGGGGCAGCCCCGGGAGTCGACTCTGCCCGGCGGACCCGACCCGACCCGATCGACCCGACCCGACCGGAGCCGACCGGGCGCGGCTCTGCCCCGAGTCCCGCTCGTTGCGCGCCGCGTCGCTCCGCCGGCCCGCCGGCAGACACCCGCCCGAGCAGGTGCCCCAGCGCCGGGACACGGCGGGGGGGGACGGCGGGGCACCCATGCGGTGACCCTCGGCGGCGGCAGCTCCCGCGGCCGCACGGTGCGGGTGCCCCTCCGCAGCCGCGCCTCGGGCCGGAGGAGGCTCCCGCTCGCCCTCGCCCCCGGGGATGGGTTCCCGCCGGGGTTGAGCACCTCGCCGCCTCCCTCCTCCCTGCCCGGCGTGGGCGAGCCGGCGAGCAGCCATGGCAGCGGCCATCGCCAGCGGCTTGATCCGCCAGAAGCGGCAGGCGAGGGAGCAGCACTGGGACCGGCCCTCGGCCAGCAGGAGGCGGAACAGCCCCAACAAGAACCGCGGGCTCTGCAATGGCAACCTGGTGGACATCTTCTCCAAGGTCCGCATCTTCGGGCTCAAGAAGCGGCGGTTGCGGCGCCAAGGTGCGTCCCTGTAGCCGGGCCCGCCCGCGGGCTCCCGGGGGGCGGGCGGGAGGGGGCAACCTGTGGCGAAAAACTTCCCGGGCCGGGCGCCGCCCCGGGTCCTGCCAGCGGCGGCTCCCGGCTCCCCGGCAGCGGGCGAAGGGCTCCGCGGGCTGCAGCCTGCGGACCTTCGGTCGGGACTCCCGGGGCCAGCCTTGCTGCCCGGCTGTCTGCTCCGGGGCTCCGGTGTGGGTCACGACAGGTGTGCTGCGGGCAGCAAGCGCCTCGGGCATCCCTGCCCGCCGCCCCGCACCTCCCCGTCTCGCTTGTGTTTCTCTCTGAAGGACAAAGAGCGCACAGCGCTTTGGGTGTCCGGTGTCCAGGGACCGTCGGTCGCCAGCCCCTTCCCTGAGCCACCAGTATGGATTTAGCAGGTGCAGCCTGGCTGTAGTGAAGGGGTCCCTCCCCAGTGCTCGGTGATTCCCAGTCAGCACAGTGAGAGGTGCGGCACATCTGGCGCTGTGGGAGAGCTTCTCGGCATCCCTGCGCCTACCCAGGTGCCTGTTGCCCGTTCCCAGCCAGGGCCTTGCCATGCAGACCAGCAGGTTTTGCAGGCAGCTCTTCTTCAGGGTAGATGACCAGGAGTCAACGGAGAAAACTGGTATCTTGGTGATTGCATTATATCCAGTACTTTGTATTAGAACCCTAGAAATAAAAGGAGTAAAATGGTGTTGCAGTGACTTTTCTAATTTTTTAAAAATTTGTGGTATTCAACAGCATTCAGAAATGGTAATGACTTAGTCTATGTCCTCAGGAAACAAGTAATTTTATAACAAATGTATTACCTTGTGAAGAGTGAAAATGTTAAGTATCACTTGAAACATGGCTAATACCTATCAGTCAATGATAAAGTACAAACCACCCTCTGTTACATTATACAGAATGCCACCATGTGTTGTGGTTTGGTATGTATACTACAACTCCTCTTTAGGTTGGGTCGGAAGATCATTTTAAGCATAATTAGGGAACTCTCCTCATTGATGCTTCCTCCTTCTTTTCCATGGCTCACATTTGAAAAAGCATAACTCAAGAAAGTCCACACAATTTTATTTTTACATGTCTTTCTCGCAGTAAAATTATTTGTTGTAACTCCTAATGCAAGCCAAACCTTGCCATTTTTAGATAGTACAGGGATACAGCAAAGATGAGGCAGAAAATGTCAGTGGCAAAATCTATGGTGGCTTTTTTTCTAAGCAGTTTGTTTGTGCTTTAAAAGACTAGAGTATCTGGTTTATGATGGTGGATTTTTATAAGTGATACTCTTCAGGAAAACAAATTTAGGGATTGCTAACAGCAACTTGTGCAGTCTTTTTTTGGGGAAAACTCTGTATTTAACAATATTACCATTTGAGGAGGAGAGGACTGCCTTGCAGCACTGGGATGCCAAACATTTTTTTAGGTGAGAAGGGGCTTTAAAGAGACTTTTGAATTCATCCTTTTTCATTCATTCATTTTTCATAAGGCACTTTGTCACATTCCTGAAAAAGAGAACTGAATTAGAACATAACTCCACTGAACATTAGAACATAACTCCGCAGAACATTTCAGCAAGAACAATCAGAACAAGGGCTATTCACCAGTAAAATCTGCAGTATCAGACCCCTGAGTTTATCTTCCTTCGTGATGAGACATGGGGATATTTATCCATTGGTTTCCATTAAGGTCTCAGAATTACTGCTCATCTCTAAGAATCCCTGCTGAGAAAAATGCTATCATGGCTTTTACTATCTATGTTCCTGATGCACAAAGTGATACATGGAATACCTGTGGATTCAAAGTTGCATTCTATTTAAGAGAGAAACTGAAGAAACAATCAAGCCAAAGTCATTACTTAAACATCTTATGCAGGATAGTTTTGAGTGAATAATCATTTCTGAAAAAACCCAACAAACCACATCTTAAAAGGGTAATTGCTTTAAAATACATTATAAGATTTACAAAATGAATATTTATCAGGGTCTGGTTTTAGGTTTTCCAAACTGAGTTAAATAACCAGTGAATTTGTCACTGAAATCATACTGTCAAATCCATTAAAATAAGTCTTTGCCAAGCAAAATAGGATGAATTTCAAAACATCTGTTGTCAGAAAGGTGCTATGGGATTTTGACAAATAAACCTTGTGTAAATGATGCAGAGTGTCACAAGAGCATTGTGAAAAATGAGCTAATAGAGATGTGACAAACCATCTGTAGCATTCTCATACAATTCAATGGAAGAGTAGAATTATATGTAATTTTTTTTTTTTTTAATGTAGAGCAGTAAAAGCAAAATTGTTTTTCTTGGAATAAAAATGTGTTTTGCTTTGTACATACATATGAAAAGTAACTGTCTTCCCATCTTTGAAACAGGCAGGCAGAAAAAACTAGTGATGCTGCTTTTTAAATTAAAAATACACATTTAACCTTTTACATATATGTACTAATGTGAACTAGGTAAATAGATAGGCACAATATATGCACACAAACCAACATGTCAGCAAACTTTGAAAAATATTCTTGATTTTTGAATTCTTCTTTCAAAATGCCTGTTAGTACTGTTGTTGTTGTGTGGGATTTATTTTAGAAAAAAATGAAGCTATAATGAGTGCATAAAATGCTTCAATCATGTGTATACCCTGATGAATTTTTTTTTCTGCCATTGTGACAAATTCTCTGTTCATGGTCCTTCCTTTAGGGGCATATTAAATATCAACAGAAGTGTGCTTTGGGAGACTAACATTTAGAAATGGTAGCATTAAAGAGATATCCAGGAGCTCACTCAGAATAAAGAGTAATATTTTCATTTACTTAAATATTTGCTCCAATGATAGACTCCACAGTAGTTTTAAACAGCCTTTCTAAGACTTTGATAAATGAATTAAACTGCCAAAGTGTTTTCTGTGGAAGATTTATCTGCTAATCTACTGAGTGGATGAAACCATTTTCATTTACTGGACATCTTTGATTCGTATTGTTTAGTATTATGATATTTCAAGTTTAATTTTTATTTTGTTTTACCTGTCATCTGATAAACAAATAACTGTCATTAATTTCCGAATAACCATGAAGACAAGATCTTGCCTATCTGACGCCAGACATCAATCAGTTTTGAATCATCCTCTCTTGCATTGCAGGTTGTTTAGTTATAATAGTTTAATGTTTAATTTATGCTAATATAATCACAAATGGGAAGATTGACAGATATTTTGTTTTCATGTAAAATAACCTTATCTAACCTGAGGCTACCCAATGAAAAGAAGAAAATAAATGTCACTTCACCTCATGCATCTACAAAGCACAGAGATTAAAACATATCCTTGTCACTGGTGCAAATTCAAACTTAGCCTGTATTTTCATCTATATATCTAGCTGCTTTGCTAATCTGAGAATTCTTCATTTGGTTAATTAGGTCCCTTGGGAGTATTCTACTGAAAAATACTCAACATTTAAATGTATTAAAAACCAAGTGTGATGTTTACTGTTTCTGTGTGCTAATACCACATTAAGACTTCTAAATTTATGCATAGGGTGCATGAATCTTGGGATGGCTTGGCCCCTGATTTTGTACATTAATATTTATAAGAAACAGAGACCTAGGGAATGTGTTCAGAAAATGCACTGATTAGATTTTACTGCATCTACAGAGGTAATTTAATTCTCCAAAGAAAGCATTTTTTGAAAACTCATCAGTAGATCAGCTAATGTTTTTTGGCAGATGTGGGAGTGGCACATAATCTCAGATATAAGATAATTCCCAATATATATAGTGCCCAAAGTAGTTTCTAGTTCTCCTACTTGTGGAACAAAGTGGAACTGAAATGGAAATCTGTGCTTGTGAGTGTAAAGGACTTGCTTCCCAAAGCTTCAGAAACCACATCAACTCCCACCAGTAAGCTCCAGCACTGGATGATCTGCCTTGCTCAAAGTTTCAGCAGACCAAGACACGTGTCTGTGCTTTCCTCTGAGATTGCCCACAGAATTAATTCTTCTTGGCAGTTCAGGGATGTCCACAGGTCCTGCATTGTCTAGGTGCAAGGCTGTCTATTTTTCAGGGTATTGAACTGATATTGCTTGTTTTTCATTACTTTTCTTCAAATGAAATTGATTAACCCACAACCCTTTTGAAGTATAAACACAGTGTTAACAGTTTATTTGAGAAATCATGACTTTTTTCCTTCATTGCTGTTAACCTGATCAAAGGACTGCATGATACTCACAAACTGAAACTGTGTAAATATGCTACATTTCATGTAAAATATTCTAGACATGCTTTAAAAATATTTTTAAGAACATGACTTTCTAGACTCAGTCTCAAACTTTCTTTCCCATGCATTCACTATTTCACATAAACCCTTGCTTGCTAACAGAGGCTTTTGAAAGAAATACAGTAATGGCTGGGATTAAATTTTTATTCTAAGCTGGTACTGGTAGGTCTAAATGTGATGAATGAGTTGGCTTTGAGAGCAAATGGGAAAAAATAGCTTGAAAATGGTAACATAATTTTAGAGACTATTGATTTTTAGAAATGTCTCCATCAGTGGTGATAGAATAGTGGGCATTTAATGTACAGATAATGCTGTAGCAGTGTAATTTCAGAATATCTTTCATATACTAATATTACTTTTGAATGTGTTTGCTTAGTAATTGGCAATTTAACTCTTCATTAGAAAATGAACTCTTCAAGCTTGAGTGATCTTCTGGATCTCTAAAGTTCAGGCAGTTTCAGTCTCGTAAAGTATATGCCTTATTTTGTCTATTAAACGTATTGTAGAACAAAATTATCTGATTACTACAGACAGTAAGGGAGATTGCAGTACAGGTGGTTTCTGATTCATGGTGATGTACCAATAGAAATGTTACAGGTGGGGTCAGGTTTTTCTACTGTATTTAAAGACAGAATCCTATCTTTAAACAATATATTATCTATTAACAGATGTAATTTTTTGTTGTTTCAGGCTCTGATTTCAATCAAGAAAAACCCAGAACTTAAGATTTGTTTTGAATTATGTGTTTTCAGGTCAGCAGCTTACAAAGAGAAGTAATTAATTTCAATATAGAGATAACACTCAAAAAGTTTATTACAGGACATTTTTCTGTTGAAGTTTTGTGATTTAGACTCCAAGCATAGTTTTGAAGATACACAACAGTGGATCCCCATTTTTCATAGTGAGTAAACAGAGGTCTGTCTTGGTCATATAAGCTCCTTTCTGCCTTAGACAGGTACTGGAGTTAGTGATAGACTGGAAGATGTACTCCTGACATGTACTCTTACTGTGCCATCAGCTTTTACTGAAACCCTTTGGAGCTGGCACACTTTTGTTTTCAAGAGTTATTATTATTATTATTATTATTATTATTATTATTATTATTATTATTATTATTATTTCAGATCTTATGCTCTGCCACACACTGAGCAGTGGGAAAATAGAAAAAATATTCCTGCTCCATGGTAGAAAAGGATGAGAAAATTAGTAAAGCTTTAATTTTCTTTTATTATGGTGAAAAATCAGCAACATGCTTTCATTATATTGTAGACAGTTACATTTCTGTACTTTAGGGGTTTAGTTTGTCATTTCAATTATATAAATAAAATAACCTGCTGAGGTCCAGTGTAAATATTCCAATTCATTTTCCTAAAGGACTGAATATTAAGGAACTTATGCCTTCCTGGCGCCAAGGAAGAACCTAGCTGCTTTTGATGCTAGGATTTAGGAATATATATTTGCATTAAGTTAGAGATGGGCAAGAGTAGAGTCCAGGACTACCAAGTTCTGATTCTATGTTATAAACTATAGCTGTTTTTAGCAATAATTACATAAACTTACCTAAATTTATATTTCTGTAAATAAATACATAACCAAAAAAATGGATTTTTTTTGTAATTCAAATGAAAGCTAGTATAAGATTGGAAAGATTAAATGGTAAAAGCTTCATATGAAATTTAGATAGATGGACTGTGTTGGAAAAAAATTAGAGAAATCTTGTTTCTACAAGGTTTTCAGGATTCCCAGTTGTTAAGGTTGCCATTTTGTAAAGTGGTGAGTAGAAGCTAATAAGCATGATATTGGATGTTCAGTCAGATTCTCATAAATTAAGCTAGAGACAGGTGACTGAAAGAGGAATGTGAAGAATATCCTTTTTTTGGTATATAAAGTATACTCCCTAGGATGTAACTAAATTAAACAATTTAATTCCATCTGTGATCTTGATTCTAGTCCCTTACCCAGGTGTAGAACTTTTGAAAGCCATTGGAGTTACTGTGCTATAAAACTACTGTAAACTGAACCAAGACTGGACAGCTGATTGGCAGTAATCAGCAAAAATAATTGAGAATTGAGCTTTATGACACACGAGCATACAACCTGTTCTCTCTGGAGAAGTTAATTTAAAAATAAAAACACCATCATTTACTATCATTTCCATTGCAAAGCCTGCCTTTTCTACTTTATTTTGCAAATTCCAGGATGTATTCAAGATGTTACTAAATGTAGCTGCTCCTCCTTTAGTACTGTGAAGCCTGGTCCTAGAAAGCATGTAGTTTTGGTTGTTAGATTGTTTAGAGTGTTTTTTTTAGAAAAATGGGGAAGGAAGGAAGAAGGAAAGGAAGGAAAGGAAGGAAAGGAAGGAAAGGAAGGAAAGGAAGGAAAGGAAGGAAAGGAAGGAAAGGAAGGAAAGGAAATCAGTTTTAAATTAATCTGCATTTTAATGGTTCTTTTTACAGGTGAATACAAGTGGAATTTCATGTCCTAATGAAAAGGGACTTTTCAAGCCTCAAGGCATTTTTATTACTGAATCTCAAAGTCACTCAGCACACAGCAGATATGTCAGGCTTAAGAAAAGGTCAGCAGACTTATTTGCAGTAAAGATTCTTGTGGAACTATGAGCCTAGGGGTGGGAGCTAGAACCAGGGTCTCTCTTAATGCAGTAATGTGTTATAGGTGTTTCTTGTTTGATTTTGATGAGCATTTGCATTCCCTGAGTCGTAGAGAGAGAGAGACAGACAGGCAGACTTCTTTACTTACCATTTAAAACTAGAGCAACAGCTGAGAATTTCTCTTTGGTAAATTTACTATGCTTTTATTTTAGTATTCTCTATAGTGTGAAAGAGGATTTTCTGTGAAAGGTAACTATTTATTTCAGACATCTGTGATCATAAGTACTAAATTTATGACTTATATATACCTACTTATGTAAAAGCATTACATATGTATAATTCTTAGATCATGAAAATGCTCTTTCTGAAAAAGAGCATTTCTACAATGAACTAAGTGAAGGTTCTTATGATTTCTTTCCAAATTTGCAGCAGAGTTTTTCATACATCAGCAGACTTAACTTTTGTGATTAATATGGTGTGTGTGAAGCTTATTGGTAATTCATAAATAGTAGCCTATTTGCTAGAATATAAAGTAAGTGATTACATTTGTTTTTGTTTTAATCCTTGATTATTTCTTCTTTACTTTGTTTTGAGGAACAATCATAACAAATTTCTATGTTCAGAAATGTGGTGAAGAACTTTTTCCAGCCACTCCTCCTTGTAACTCTGTAGTTCATGGATTATAGTAACTGTTTCAATATCTTTCAACATTTACAGAATGTTTAGTTGTTCACACACTTACTGCTTTATGCACTGTGAACATTCCAACTTGAGCAAATGCTCATCTATGTAGTTTATGTATTACTGAGACTTGAATTCCTCTACCTTAATTAGTGGTTTGTATATCTTCATATGAAATTCTGATGAGTTGAAAAATATGCCACTGTAATCTGTATACCAGCAACTACTAAATAAATGAACTCTTAAACTTCGTTGTTCTATTTTCTTCTTTCACTTTTCTTGCTGTGTAATCAGAACAGTTCCTTCTATGTAATCAAAGCAAATACATATGAAATGTGTAGTATTTTGTTCCAAACAGCACTTTAAACTGTATTATTAAAGCTAACAAAAGTAAGATTCCATGAACTATTGAATCTCTTCCTATGGCATTAGAAAGAAACTTGCATGGTAGGAACGGCTTTACAGCAGCAAAATTTAGCAAGTCTCCCCTTATGTCCAGAGCAAGTTTTGTCTTATCAGAGGTCTGGCCAGGCTTGTACATGGAAGTACACTTCTGGCATCAGCCCTGAGGGCTAGCCATGCTTGCCATCAGGCAAGTAGAGGCCTGATTATAAGATGAAGACCTATGTTTGTGTAAAGACACACAATAAATTAATGATTAATTCCTCCTGCTAGTCATTCCTTTTCATCATCTTATAAATTATCTGGTATCATGATTGTGCAAAGAAGTAGGAATAATTATAAAATAGCACAGGATACTTTAGAAAATTTTAATAGAAAATGATTCCTGGGGCTGAAAAATTGAGAGATTGATCTCTGCTAATATAGGTAACCTGAAGAAAAGCCAACTTTTTTTGCTTCTAACAAGTGTTATTGAACTTAGCTTGTGTATGTCTTAAGGATTTGAAAATTTATATGTTCGTCCTAAGGTACTCGTTAGAAAATTATTGATAGTGATCAATATATATCATCATCATCATCATCAGTTCTTACTACGAAGCAAATAATTTTTTCATCTGAACAATTTTATTCTTTCTTTGGATCTTTGTATTTACTTTGTTTTGCTCTTACTTTGGATAGACAAGTTTTCTGTTTATCACAAGCTCCAAACAGAGACTGGTGTGCAGAGTACTTACACATCTGTCACAAAAAATTAAAAATCAAGACCATAATCTTAACTTCCTTATTAACATAGCTTGGGCTTGCTTAGAATAACAGTCTGAATTCTGAGAACAGGTTGTTTTTTTTTTTGTGTGTGTGTGTGGGGGGGTTGTTTTGTTTTCTTTATTTGTGCAGAGATTAGTGTATGGCTGAACTCTTCAAGCCATTAGATTGATAAATCAAACTTCATTATTGTTTCCAGTTATATTTTAGTTTTCTGACAAAGTAGAAATATCTGTCATTCTAGTTTATGTATCCACAGACTTTTGCTAAACAAAGGAGAGACCTGTTTCCATGGAGCTTCAGTAATGGCTTTTTGAGGAAATATTTAAGGGAAAAGAGATAAAAGTTTTTTAATTTCAGCTCTCAAGTCAGATGTTCCCAAATTTGCAATTTATGTACAACTGAGAACTATAGCATTTTAGCACTTTGGTGTTTGTAAATTAATTCATTAAATTCTGTTGTCTAAGTTGCTTATATGTGCTAAACAACTGTGAGGTTATGATGTTATTACCCCAAAACCAGATCTTTTGATGTAATGCAGGTGATTTGGGGAATATTTGCAAAATTATGTACTGCTCTGAATAAAAAATATTCTATTGCAAGTTCTATGTAAAATGAGCAGAAAAATATGCATGTAAATAAATCAAAATGAGTGGATGGCTCAGATTTATATACATTATGACACTTTGAAAACCCTGAATGCTAATAATAAGCAGCCATCTTGCTTTGGAAACAGTGAATATCACAGTAGAGATAATTTAATCCAAACCACAGAAAGGAAGAAAAACTAAACCATTTCCATTAGCCATACTCTCTAGTTCTCTATTTTATAAAGGTTTATCACCATTCTCAGAGGTTTTTTTTTGTTTTAAAAGTGTTTTTCTCTAACAAGAGAGAAACAGGCTCATCAGGTGTTCATAAAGTCAAAAGTTACAGAAATCAGTGCAGGTTAAGCCTGAATAATCTTGTTGCAAAAAAGCAAGGTATAAATAGTCATTTCTATCTCCTTGTTGTGATGACAAACTGATTGGATCAAGCCAATAACCATCTCAGGGCCACTTACCATATTCAGTATAATTCAATCTATCAATCATCATCCTGTTTACCAGTGGTTTATGTTGCAAACATAATGGTTGAAGTTAACTGGCACCATAAGCAAACAGTTCTGTTGAATTACTGGTGTATGTTTTTAGGTCAATGGATATTAGTGAGCAGGTTGTGTTCAAAATTTGTCAGGGATAAACAGTCAGCAATTGAGGATCTGAGTAACTAAAATTCTCCACTTTCAGAGCTTAAATAAAAACAGCTAAAAATGGTTCAAGCAGCCTCAGTGGCAGAACTGTGGAGACCATAGTTAATCTCATCTTAAAAATTGTTTGTGCTTAGAGGTTCTTAACTATAATTCTGTCAGCTCGTTACCAACTTCACACAGTATTGTTATTTTGGTTTTCACAGTTTGCATTTGCTTCAAATGTAGGGAGGGATGCAAGGAAGATCAGCCTGTTTTCTACTCTTTGCTGAGTGTTTAGCTGTAACTAGTACATGGCTTGAAGACAAGTAGTTGTGGGGAATGAACTAGTGGCAAACTTCTGATGATGTTTTTACAACAATATTCACTGAAAATTTTGGCTAATTTTCAGAAGTTTCAATCATGTTAAGGTATGGAAAGGGAAAGTTAAATGTACCTGAGCAACCTGGCTAGAGATCTTAATACTTCTAGATTAAACAGACTTGTAAAGACAAGATAATTTTTAGGGTTTTTAATTATTTCTATCCTGGTATTAACATCCATCCAGGACATAATAGGAGTTGTTTGAAGCACTCTCTTTGAATTGAAGGAACTTTGAATGTAAGTAGTATGATAACTTCAGAACTTTAGTTCCTAGTTATTGTGGGGATACCAGCTACATTTGGAGCCTGAAGCAGCAAAAAGGTTTTGCTTCCTTTGAGGTATTTTTGTTGCAATCAACTGTATCAAGGATGATCCAAACTACAACTAACATGATCTGATACAGAAACAGTCTTTAACTACTTGCTACTTATTTTACTCTATTTATTTTTTGATTGTGCAGTATTTCCATGCATAATGGTGTTTGTTCCAACTGCTTTCCAGATAGATGTGTGTTATTATATAGGGACAATTTAGGTGTTTGCTGTTGATTTTCCAGGGCTGTTCAGATGTGACACCAGAGGACTAATGGCACAACTCACATCCTGAGTCCAATAGATTGTGGCATACTGAGTTCTTTTTTAGGGATATGTCATAGCTGTGTAGGAAGTGAAAAAATGTTTCTTCACTTCTGCCATAATATCAGCAATGTCTTGCACAGTGGCTTTAGTATGTTGACAGCTCTGTGAGTCCTGAGTGTCTCCATTTGGTTATTGGGTTTAATTTTTATCTCTGAGAAGGCTTTTTACTTTTTTTTTTAAGTTACATGAAAATTATGCAGTTTTGGACTCTACTGGCTACTGCCATGGAAACAGAAAAGTATATTTGGTGGAAAACTATTGAAATACCAGTGTTATTATTATTGTATTTTTTGTTGAGCTTTGAGAAAATATTTCCATGATGAATTGGACCTTGGCCTTTTTGTACACTGGATGTAGTGAGCTTTCCACATTTTGATTGTATGGGTAATTATATTTATTCTTCTCTCTTTGTAGGGAGGCATTGGATCAGTGTTTCATAAACTACTGTGAGGCAGGTCATCAGTGAGCTGATTCTGAATGGCACTAGTTTTTATGTTGATGTAGACTTGTATCTAAGCTTCTGTTTAGAGGAAGATGAAAAAAATTGAATACATTTTCTTAATTGGAGTAATTCAGACTGTATTTAGAGCAAGATAGAAATTTTTCTTTTTGCATTCCTGCAGAGGAAGAAGAAATATGAATTTCTATAACTCAGAAAGCCCTTTGCCACCACCTTTGCCTGTAAACTTCAGCAGAGATGCTTTTGAAAGAGAACGAGATTGTTTTCCAACCATCCCAACACGCAGTTGCACAGTCCTGCCATTCAGAATCCCAGGGATTGTGTTCCCACCCTTCTTCATTGTGAAGATAAGGCTGAAATAAGGTTTGCCATGAAGCTGTTGCTCAGTCATTAAGGTAAAATCATTCAGCACTGGATCTCACATCTTGCTCCAAGGGGAGCAGTGAAACAAATACCCTAGAGCTTATATGCCACTTGGGTAACTATGTGCCCTCAAATTAAATTAGAAAAAAAAAAAAAAAACAGTAAAAAGGAAGAACTTCTTTTGACTATCCTAGCAATAGGATGGAGCTGCAGATGCATCACACATGCAGGTGAGTTATTCTATTAAATGTTAAGGTTGCTGGGTATTAATGCTCTGGGTATTTACAGAACTGCTGCGGCAAGTAGTTAAGGTGGTAATATTGTTTCCATGAGTACTTAAACTCTTGAATAGAAGAATATGACACTCTGATGTAGATGAGGCCATAGTAATTGTTATCTATGCTGTGACAAAGCTTAGACCACTGCAAGATGTGATGCCCTAAGTTCACACCTTGAGACTACTCAAAACCCAAAAATAGAGTTGTAGCCTTTTGTGGTCTTCTCCCTAAAGAAGACTACTCCCTAAAGTTGTAGCCTTTTGTGGTCTTCTCCCAAACAGAAGGATGTAGTGCATTAGAAACTTCTCTGCTTCTGAAAAGCTTCAGCTTGAAAATCAGAGTAGTAGCAATACCAACAACTTATTAAAAAAGCTGTTCAGAAAATGACTGTTCTGTCATCTGGGAAAGCAAACTGACGTTTAGGTATGTGCAGTTTTTCACTGTAAAGCATGCTGTGTTTTCTTTTTTGTCAGAACAGTATTTCCAGTCTCAGCCTGTTTTGACAGACACATCCTGACTTACCATATTGATAAAACATCTGATTACCCAAGGAGGGGGATGGAATGGGGTGAAAACTCTGGCAAATGTGCCATTCATATCTTGTTCCATCTAAAAAACTATGGCGGATATACCAGACTTGTTCAAAGAGTAGTTATATGAATTATTCAGACTTTAGCTTTTGTTTTATTGGTTGTGTAATGCCTCCTATCTGCCCTGATCCTGCAGTTTCATGCATTAAAACGTGACCAAGGGGAGTAACAGTTGTTCTGTGACAACCAACTGTCTGACAGCAATTGATGTAATTTCAGTCAGAGCAGTGGGATTGACAGTGAAGTCAAGCTGTACTGTGGCTGAACTTCAGGCCCATCCCTGTATCCCCAGTATATTTCACTGAGCTTATTTTTCTTAAAGCTTTCTATTACTAAAATAGGCAGATACTTGAAATTCATTTCAGTTCTGTAAAGAGAAAATAAAATATAACCGGTTTGTTCTCAGACTGCAATTTTGGAATGGGCTAATGACTACAACCAACTTTTGTACAGGTTTTGGTAAATAAAATCAGAGATTATGACTCCATTTCACTAATTTCTGTACACGCAGAAGTTTTATAAATCTTTCAAGACTGAATTTTTCATTGTAGCACATGAAGCTGCAGAAGTTGCTCCTCATTCTGACTTCACCAATGCAACTAGCAAGCAAGACTGTGAGTCCAGACAATAAGTACATCAGAAGTAGTCCTGGAAGTAGTACATACATGAATCAAAAATTATCTTCCTTTATGTTAGTGTCCGCTTTGTATATAAGGAAATATTCCTGTGGATTCATTAAACTGCTGTGGCCTATTAGAAATAAATGCTGTTTCATTTAAAGGCTTTAATTGAACGGAAGCTTTAAAAAAAACAGCCCTCCCTTCTCCCCCATATCTCTGAGCCAAAACAAGGATCAAGCTAGAATCAGAATTAGTTTAAAATATAACTAAAATTATTTTGTTGATGGAAATTTTACTGAGTTGTTACTAAAATGAGTCATGTTTGACATCCAGATAGGTTTCAGTACATGACATTGGTCTTCTAGCTTGCATTCTTGGGGGAGCTGCATTATCAAATGTAAACAAATATACCAAACTTCAGATATGGAATTACAGCAACGTGTAAAGTTTAATATCAAGGGCTGTGTAGGTTAGAAAGTTCCAGTCATCATTCTAGGGAAGCAGAGATATGTATGGTCCTTGCTTTAGCAAACTGAGATAAGAGTATGTTTTAAGAAATTGGCTTCATTTATCTAGGCTTTATTTTTAGCAGCCAAACATAAGCTTTGTAAGGGTTTGCGCTTTCACATAGTGACAAAGGAGTGGTGACAGTGGTAAGTCACCCATGCTAGAGAGGGTAGAATGTGCACACTTTTGTGCTAATTTTGAGATTGTCTACTGCTGTTGTAGCAGTAATGAAACTCTGCCCTAATGAATATGAGATCTGAGTAATTTATTTTGTGATTTCTTCAAGTGACCTTCTGTTGCACTATGTTTAGTTTTGCATTTTGTTTTGAATTTTATGCTTGTAACTATAATTGCTTTAAAAAAAAAAAAAACAAAAATAAAAACCCAAAACCACAAAAATGTAGCAGTTCTTTAGGGCTCTATATCATCATCAAGGAAAGGAGGAAATAATTAACCAGATATTTTATGGTGAGCAAGTAAAGTGAAATTGTCACACATGATCCTTCTTCCTAGGCAAATGAGCCACATTTTTTTTCTGGCCTTCTGGTAGCGGTTTTTGGATTGATATTTTGGTTTTTCCTGAAACTATTTTACTGGTCCATCAGGTTAGGCCAAATGCCAAGCTTCCATCAAAATAGGAGAGTTTTGTTAAAATTTCTTCTAGTCTTAGGGCTGGAGAATTATTTTTTTTTAAACTCCCGGGCATAAAAAGCAGCTCTGCAGCTTGAACACTTTTATGTCACATGGACATTTCAAGTCTTGAGTTCCTACTCACTTTAATTCACATAAAAAGACTTTAACCCGAACCTGAATTGGTTGCCAAGCTGATAGTTATTCCTGTGTGAGTAACTGTGGAAATGTTTTTTTCTTTCCTTTCAATTTTTTTTTTTTAAAGAAAACTTATTATGGGCTTTATCCTGAAAAAGCATTTCACAATGAGAACATTATTTTCTGCTTAGTTCTGTCTGGAAAGCTTTTTCAAAATACATTGACGTAGATAACAGGTGACTGATGTTTATTATAAATGCCAGGACATTATCAGAGAGGGTTTGGTGGTGTTGGGCAACGGTAGTTGTGGGCAGATAAAGCAAAAAGGAATCACTTCAATGTCTTAGAACTATTTTTCTGTTAAAAAAAGACATAAAATTTAATCCCCTTGAGGTTGGTTTTATGCATTTTCCCACATCCACATGCTGATTTTAGACACCAATTTTTTATTTTAATACCTGTGGCACATGTTCACTATAGTTACCTGTATGCTATAAATGGGAGCTAGATCTTTATGCAATATGTGTTTTGCTCTTGAAAGATCTCATGAACTTGTTTCTTCAAGGAACTGCATAAGACAGGTGTCAAGTAGGATGGGATGCTGGAATGCTGTGGGTGAGTGTCACAAAGGCAGAGGGGCTGTTCCCCTTCAGGCATGACATTCAGGGGAGGTTTAACCATTATCACGTATTTGTGTGGAATCCTGACTTTAAGGAAGTAATTTTAATTTGTTTGGAGAGAAGCAGTTGTTTAGCACCTTTTCCTGTTCTTCCTGCTAGGAAATAATTTCCTGTTAAGTTCAGTTTTGAAAAAAGTTCTGCCTTAAGGATGACATTTCAAAGGATTTCCATATTGGCTGGATTCAGATGACTCACAACATTTCTCAGACAAGTTTCTTTGCAATCATCTGTTACATCATTGATTATTTGTTGTGGTCATTTACCATTGAATCTGAATGTTCTTCTAGGATATTTTGATTCTGCTGAAGTTCCAAGAAAAACAAAGTATGTTTTTCAACCAGTGAATAGGTGGCCATGGATCTACTCTAGACCCTTGTGATTAGGTGCACCTAATTGAATGAAAATTCTTGCTATGGAGATACCAAAACTTGGGTAACTTATAGGTTCATATTTTGACTGACATGCAATTAATTAAAAATATTTATTTCTAGGAAATAATTTGTGACACCCTGAAATAGATGGGTCCACTAGCTGTGAAGGGAGCCAAGGAGGACTGCATCGGATATAGGAGTCCTAATGACTCTAGTCATGGAGTCTGCTCTAGAACTAATCTTATCCTGGTTCCTGAAATGCTGCACAGCAGGTCTGAGGAGAGCTGAGACCCACAATATTACTGTAGATCCCAAAACAATGGGATCCTCTTTACAGCCTCCCAGTTTCCAGTGCCTGGATACACAGCAAGCTGCCTGATGGAGCTGGGAGCCTGAAACTTTAGGAATCTTCCCTTGCTCTGCAGTGGCAGTAGAGCTGAGGAGAAAACTGGATTCTTTCACAGAGAAGACGGATTTCTTAAGAACAAGGAGTATTTTAGCATGCAATAAATATATTTTGAAATCTAAAATTTCCTACCATTTCCTACCTGGGGTTGTGTCCCTTCCATTTCCATAATCCAAAATATTCTGATGATCTTAATTATAGCTCTTGTCACTAAAATTTATTGTCTTTTGTCATTTCTGAAGTATAGACATTTCTGTGATATAAAACAGAAGCATTTAGTAATGTTTGATTATTTAGGAGATTTTGAGAACTTCAGCATTTTAGATTTTTGCTGTTGTCTCAAAATATGTAAAGTAATTTGCATACAAATTTCCAATTTACTCAGCTTTAAATTTAGGTTGCCCAGAAAAATTGTACGTGGCCCATCCCTGGCACTGTTCAAGGCCAGGTTGGATGGGGTTTTGAGCAACTTCAGTGTAGTAGAAGGTGTCCCCTGCCTATGGCAGTGGGATTGGAACTACATGATCTTTAAATTCCTTTCTAATCCAAGCCATTCTATGATTATGTGAAATGTCTCAGGACTTTTAAAAAAGTCTTAGAGCTATATATGGTTTTCAAAAACTGCCATTAAAATAATTTGTGGTTTTTCAGAGGAGGTAATTCCACTGAGAAATTATGTATTCTGAACAACACATATCCAGTAGTTAACGTGAATTAACCAAACCATAATTTTAGAAGCAAATTGTTTGATTTGAAATTGTTTGGAAACTGTTGACAAGGGTTTCTTTTTATTTTATTCCCCCCTTCCAGTTGCATTCATCAGTAGATGACATTTTGCTACTCAGATAGGTGGTTTCTAATAAATGATGCCTATTTGCACTGACATCTTTTTTATTTTATTAAGAGTGGCAAGCCTTTTCCCCTTCACTTCCCCCACTTTAAATTCCTCTTTTTAAAAACCTTCCATTTGCCTCAACAGTGGGATTAATACTGCTTTACAGAAACAAACACAAGCAATGTATAACTTGGGGCCTCTGACATTCTTATAAATAGTTCTTTCTGTCTACCCAGTTATTAATTGTGTCTTTTTGAGTCCTATTAAGTCCTTCTGTATAGCCTGGCAGGGACATCTCCATACTGAACTAGGAACTAGGAGGCACAAAACCACATTTGTACTGCTGCATTGGACAAACTGTTCATCCTCTTACTTTTTTTATTTTATTGTGTGTAAAGTGAGGTTGATTCTAATCCCTTGTGTTTAGGTATGGCCTGGAAATCTTCTGGTGGCAGTCTTTTTACTGTGACTTTACATATGAGGCCAGCGCGTATGGTCCTCCAGGAACATGCCCCTGTGCTCCAGACCAGCCCAGTCCACTCCAAAGTGGAGCCTGACCCTCACTCCTCTCCTGAGTGAGCCCCCTCTGCTTTGCCCACAGTGCTATCCTCACCATCTTCATGCTGCTGGAGTACAAGTGACATATTCACTAGAGTCTTCAGAATGCTGTAATTAATAAGGCACATTAAAAATCTTGTAGGTACTACAGGTTTTTTAACCTAAATACCATGGAAGAAGCTTGTCTTTGAACTTGAACAATAATTTAAATTAATAACTCTACGGCCTTTGAAATATACATTTCAAAATATTCAAGGCTAACCATGTTCTGAAATTAAAGAATGATAAATAGAAACACAGAGGCAACTTTTGATGGAGTTTTAGGCAGAAATTAAAAACTGTTTTTCTTTGCATTAGAGCTGGACATCTGGAGATTTTAGGAGGCAGCCAGGCGAATTCTATAGAAGACACTTATCCTCTCTCAAGAAACAACACTTTTCCAGTGAGAGGATATAGGTCCTGCTCTTATGAGAATCTGAATCTTGTAGTAATACCCTGCTTCCTTGGTGTCTCTGTGTCTCCAAATTTGGCATATACCTATCACAAGTTCTTTAGATTTCAGGTCCTTTCATATACATCAGAACTATGCTGGAACCAGAAGCCTCAGAATCAATCCTATTGACTCAGGTGGAAAAGATTTATGTGCCTCTGCTTTAGCTTTAGATTATTTGGTGGGACATGACTATGTTTCAGGGTACTTTTCTTTGCAATGTAGAGCTCAAAGTAACAACAGAGTCTTCACAGACTTTAACCATGTTTCTTCTTGTAAGGAAAAGGTGTGAACCTGGGAACAATCTGGAGTAAAGCTTTTATTTTCAGATAGATATTTCTCAATTTTGAATTTTTTCCCCAGTTTTGAAGCAGGTCTTTTTTTCATGTTGTTAATCAGTTGAACTTCACAGTTTTAACTGTTTTTATATTGAACAAACTATTTAATTTGTTAGGAAAATAAGGATTTAAACTCTGAGTTTATGGCGATTTTGTTTGTTTTGGTGTGACCAGATGTGTTTTTCTGCAAAATACATAGGAAAAAATACGGTAGGTGGATTTTGTGGCAGCACAAAACTGACAAGTGCATGAGTCAGAGTCCTGGGAGCTTTTACTTTCTCTTTCCCCTTTTCTTTCTCTTCCTTCTCTGGTGAATCCACACATTGCATACAGGTAGAAATATTTAGAAATATCAAATGTCACCCACTTGATGAGGCTGCTACCACAGATTTTAGTGAAGAATCTAATTAGGCATACTGAAGGCTAATCCTCACTTTGTGTAGAGAAAGGAGTTGGGCTTGTGTGTCAAATCTGAAGGCTTATGTTGGATGCTTCTGCTGTATTTGAGTTTAAAAACAGAGAACTATATCAAAGGTCTCTGAAAAACAAACAAGACTTCTGCTACAAACTGAGCTTCATTGAAAAGGAAGTAGATTAATTTCAGATAGTTTTCTAAATTAGTAATGTGCTGTTTCTTTGTACTTCCTAACTGCCCATGGGAGCTGGAGAAGCTTGAATTTATGTCCAGATAAAAAGTAGAAGTGCTAGGTGTTTCAGCTATGCTATGTTGCTCTTGAAGGGTGTGTAAATCTGCACTGGAGGTGTGTTAAGATACAAAGGCATGCGGCATTTCACCTGCTGTATTACAGGTGAAGCACCAGCAACGCCTCTGCCATGGTACAGAGGATCAGTCCTTGGACTGCTCATTGGACTGCCTGAGTAAGGGCATGTGAGGGTTAGAAAATGAAGAAAGGACAGGCAGCTCAGGCCCAGCATTGGGAAGCTAAAGAAATCTGAAACAGTCAGTTGAGAGCTGTCTTTAGGACATTATCACAGAGTGAAATTTGTGGCCCTTGTTGCAACTGCTCTGTGCTATGGGCCGATAGCAGGGCAGTCACTGCAGCATCACCAGGCACAGGCAGAAGTTGCTGTGGAAGTCCCAGGGACAAATTTCCTACTTTCCAATATCTGTAATCTTTCAGCTTCTAATAGCATTTAAGTTGTCAGTATAATAAATGTGCAGGAAATATAAGAGATTTAAAGAGGGTTTAATATTAATACTTGGAAAATGTTGTAATTTTTTCTCTAGAAGCATACCTGTTGGCTCTCCTGAATGCTGGTGAAAGACACCTCAGTCTTGACTGGCTCTCACAAGTTACTGATACAGTAGCACGTGGATCTGGAGAATGAAATTGCTTTTTAAAACATGCTGTTTAAACTTGATGTTTAAAACATGCTATTTAAACTTGTATGTTCTGTAAAGTGGTTTTCAGGACAAGCTTCAAATTGAAGGGTGGAGTGGAAGTCCTGGTGTGAGAAAAATTCTCAGCTGATAGTTGAGGATGCTAAGCAAGCTAGTTTAAATTTAGTTGTGCCCATATGGTTGCAGGTTCATAGTATAGGTAGGTTTCCTAACACAACATAAGAGTGAATGAGCAGCTGTCTGGAGCTAGCCATAATTCTAGTCCAACCAGAATAGTCCAACAGGACTGGAGTTGAGTCTGGAGGGGAAAGACTTTTCCAAAGTGTGGAGAGCATTAGTGTCTCCACAGTGTGAACAGGTCTGAAGAGCACATGATAGATGTTTTGGGTGCATATGTAAGGTCTCTCAGGTGTAGGTCATTTAGTGTATTTTTGGCCGGTCCTTCAGAATGAGCTACCTGTTTCTCACCACTCTGTCTTGAAAGAGTTAAAGATCACTAGCTCAGGGGAGATGTCTATACATGGTTAGAGGAATGTCACTTGTTGCTTTATTGAGAGACACCGAAAAAGGAGGTCTGGAACTTGCCTCATTTAGTATCTTCACACATAATTGGACATTTATAAGAAATTAAGAGATAATGCCAGGCTTGACAAGGAATGCTGATGCTTTTAACTCTTTAAGCCAAGCAGACAGTGAAGAAAGAAGCCATAGTTATGGAAGTGTTGTGGCTCAGCAGCCTTGAGGAATATGTTTTGGTTTGGGATTTTTGTCAGTTTTGTATTACACATCTTGAGAGAAAATACACATTTGAAACTGCCATGGTTCTTCAGTCTGACTCACTACTCTGCAAAATACACTTGATGGCTGGATGGTTGAGGAAGTTGCTGGTGGGTTTCGATCTTTGTGTTGATATACCGCTGTGATACAATCTGAAATTATAGACTGCACTGCACTTCCTGGTAGCTACAAGGTGGAGTTTGTATGTTCTATTATGTTTACAGCCTGAAGAGAATCTGTTTCTATAAATTTATAACAAAGGACACGTGACTGAAGAAAAATTTGTTTCATTTGTTTAAGCTTTACAAATCTATTTTGTTATTGAAGTCAAGATGTCATTGGGCAGCAGGCTAGAGGGTTATCTTCTTATGTCCTCTTGAATAGTCACTGTTGTTGGGTATGCACAGCTGGAAAACAATACCTGAACAAGAATACAGCTGGAAACAATAAAGGACTGAGAGTATTGTAGGTAGGGAGTAAAAGACAGAATGTGAGAAACAGTGGAAGGAAGGCTTGCAATCTGAACACGTTAAGTATGCATGGTAGATGCATAGCCAGTTGTCCATGATGAGAGAGTAGCACTGGAGACAAAGCAGGATATAAAAAAACCAGACCACTTAAATCACTGCAAAATTTCGCTAGATAGGATGGGAGATTCCTTATAAAGCTCTTATTTTTTATTTCATTTTCAGGTTATATATTTAAAAGTTATATGTTCTGGTCTGTGTTGTAATAAAATTTAGATTTAGAGATTTAAAGACCTGTCATTGTTTTTGAGGTATTTTTGAGCATCATCAAAACATGAACCACCTTTGAGCTCCTCCAAAACCTAGAAGGTATTATTAATCTTGTGATACATTATAGAATACTTTCATTTTCTGTAGGTGGCTGTTAATGGCTGGGTAGTCTCTGCTCAGTGTGTCACCACTATATTATCAAAAGATTCAGAACTGGAAGATTTACTCTTTATTAGTGAATAATCAAGTTCATCTGAACTGATTCTGCGCATTTTCTCACAGATGTTATGAGTATAGTTCTGATTATTTTCTGGTTACTGGCTAAATATGTGGCCTAAATAGTGTTTCCAAAACAGTCAGGGTAATCTAAGTGGGATAAACAGTTTGATTTTGTTTGGGGTTTTTTGGTTTGTTTTTTTACCTCCAGGAGCATTAGTAGAATAAATGGAATTCGCCAGTTTTAGCTATGCCTTTTTGTTCTTGCTAGAGTCAGTCTTGAAAAAAGAGAAGTTCTAGAGAAGCAAAGTTGTTTTGCTGAAGTCCCTCAAAGAGGTTTGAGCTGAGTGACTGCCTGTCACATTTTCCTGTGATTGTCCTGTATCATTAGTGTCAAATTCTGCTGATTTCCTTAAAGCCCAGATCCTGGGGTCATGTAACTTCATAATAGTTTGTTTCCTTTCTGTGTATTCCAAGTTTTCTTGGGTAGCAGAGATGAGGAGAAGACAAAAAAGCCTTGAAGGTATGGCCCAAGTTAACCTCAAACTCAAAAAATAAGCAGAGAGTAGCTTCATAAAGCTGCATGGTTTTGTCATACCAATGATAGAAGAAATTACTCTTTTATTCAGAATTCAAAAAGATTCAGACTGTCTTCTTCAAGTGCAGGGGATTATTTTCTTGTCTCAGTTTGAAAATCAGTTTTTCAAGCTGCTACTCTTAGGATTTCTGAATGGTGTTTAGTACCTCAGATTACAAAGAATTGCAATCTGCAGGCTGAATGGACTTTTCTCTTTCTCACAGGGAGAATTTGGAAAAAAATTATCTCAGGAAACCAAAGCTTCTCTTTCTGTCTCTCCATCTCGCTGTATTCTCACAAAGAAAACAAGCAAGTGCTTGTGCATATAGTAGAATAAAATATAGGAAATAGTCTGCTATTTCTTCTCTGGTTAAAGAGAATTCCAGGTAACAATTAGTTACACTGAAAAAAAAGAAAGAACTTCATCTTTAATATGACTTGCTATTTCTGGTTCAAATAATTCTTACTAATCTGCTTCTAATAACTCATCACATTTCTTGGGTATATAATTTCTTAAAAAATAAATAAATTTTAAAAAGTAGAACATCCTCAATTTTACTTTTTTTGGTAATGCTGCCTCCTTTTCACTTCTGTTGCTGTTAGTGGTTTTGGAGTTTATAAGTGAAAACAGCAACCCTTTGTGAAAGACAAATGTAATGCTATTTAAAATGTAAAAAAATTGCTAATGTCACTGTATATGTAATGATATTAAAAAATCTTTTGCAGCTCTTCTATAAGAATTAAAACCAGTGCATTTATGCTTTCCTAGAAAATATTTTTCTAAGTAAATAAGGCATTATATTCAGACTAACAGCACAAACTTCTCTTTGTCTGATGGAACCTCTGTAATCTTGCTTTATACAGAAACAATGTTCTTAACTAATAACAAATATGGAAATATATTTATTCCCTTCTCACAAAGGGATTATCCATTTCTCAATCAATATTTCTTTGGATTCCTGCATCTCTAGTAATATTGCTTCTTCATGGAGAGGACTGAAATACAATTTGCTCTTAAGACATCTCATTTTGATGTGATTTCTTTGTAAACAAATTTTGCCCTTGTAAACAAATCTGTACAGACAGTGTTGGTGAATGACATGGTTTGACAATATGGATTTATGTTAAAGCATGAGGATTAAATAATAATTTATAAATATACATAGTGTTCTTCTAAGTAAAGTTACTTTTCTACTTTTTTAAAGGTTGTCAGTTTATTGATCGAAATTTTTCACAGTAAATGTTTTCCTGTCTGATACAAAGAAGAATTCCTTTTCTTTTGTACATTATTGAACACAAAATTAAAATGTAATTGGTTTATCAACACCTTTATTTTCATTTAAATTAATTTTTAAAATTTGAAACATTTATTTATCTTTGGTTACTACTTAATGCTTTTATTTTGTTAATCAGGAGTTTACATTTGTGCACTATATTGTTAGTATTGCTGAAAAAGACTAATTGCTGTTTCTTTTGCTTTTCTGATTTATATATTTAAACCTGCACAAATCTCTACTCATTCTACTCAACTCAACAAACTGTCACATGGAAATGACAACTTTTGATTATTGTAATTTTATAAAATGTAGTAATTGTACAAAAAGTATAAAATGTAGTACTGCCATCTGTGGTGGCAGTAAAAAATGAGACTGCTGTATTAGAAGATATTTTAAATCTGCTGCACCTGGAATCAGGAAAGCTTTTAAGTTCTTCAGCTGTCGAAGAAAATTAAATCTTTGCTCTGCAATGTGTCTCTGACACATCTTATGAGAAAAAATCTTACAGGGAGTGGCTGAAGGAGCAGGGGTTGTTCAGACTAGAGAAAAGGAGGCTCAGAGGGGACCTTATCACTTTCTACAAGTGCCTGAAAGGAGTCTGCAGCCAGATGGGGGTCAGCCTCTTCTCCCAGGTAATGAGTGGCAGCACGAGAGGAAATGGCCTCAAGTTGTACCAGGGAAGGTTTAGGTTGGATATTAGAAAAAAAAAATTCTTCACTGGAAGGGTGAAAGCATTGAAACAGGCTGCCCCAGGAAGCGGTGGAGTCATCATCCCTGGAAGGATATAAAAGATGCATAGATGTGGCATTAAGGAACATGGTGGTGGACTTGGCAGTGCTGGCTTAAGAGTAAGACTTAACATCTTAAAGGTCTTTCCAAACTAAATGAGTCAATGATTCTATATTTTGCAATTTCTAATTTTCTAATTTTCACTTCCAAACTAGGAAAAAAATCTTCTTTGTCCCAGTTCATTGGCAATGCATCTTCTGTTTTCCTTCAATTTTAAGAGTAGTCAGTAAAGTAAAATTTCTTGAATGTAATGTGAATGGATTATTTCAATATTTTGAGCCATTGGCAAGAACATAAAACTAAATATGTTCTTGACAAGCATATTTCAGATGTGATCATTTTACATATCTAAGCAGAGGGAATATTCTTAATTTTGTGGACTTTTATGTATTCTGTCAAGAATTAAATGAAGTTAATAACAAGTTAAAGACCCCTGCCACTTGGGACTGTGGAAGCTTCCTGCAGTGGAATGTCATGTAGGATTCAATACTTTGCATTAAAATTATCCTGTTATCCTCTCTCCATTAACAGTTATATTGATGGCTTTGAATACTTGTAAAACGGACTGTTTGTGCACTTTGAAAATTATTTCTAAGTCAGTTGGTGAAAGAAATAGAAGCTGACTTCAGATATTTCATTGCTTAGTAATGCAGCATGCAAGGAGGTAAGTAGCAAAGCTTGTGAAAATAAATGCAGTGTTTAAATGTTGACTTCTAAAAACAGAAATTATTTAGAAGGGGAGGTATCAAATTCATTCTTTGGTGAGTTAGGTGCTATGTGAAATAAATTCAGTTACATATGTAAAGGTCATCTATGCCCATCCTATTGTGCTTTCAACAGCTTCAGAGAAAACTCATTCTTAAATCCCATTTATTTACTGATTCCAGGGGCAGTGCACTAGTCAAATTTTGTACATAGTTTAAATGGTAATAGAAGCTGACATATTATTGTATTGTGCTTTGGTATTTTTTGAGTGTGAGCAAAATGACATTTAGTGCTTGAAAAAGGCTTTTCATGGAAAGATAATAAAGAATAGATTATTGCAAATTGAAGACACAAATTACTTATTTCTGGGATCTATAGCTTGATGCTTTTTTCTTTTCAAGAGAAACATTAAGCAGTGTTTTTTACAATGTTAATGTTTTGCTATTGGAATTTAGAGTCAAGAATATGCCAGGTAGAGGTAAGATGGTCAGGTGCAGGAACACCTCCAAAACATAATACTAGAATGTTATTTTATCTACATTAATAAGGTTCAGTAAGACATACTGGGTTTTTTTTTAAGCTTATGTAAAATGAAAAGAACAAACAAAAACTGTAATAGCAAGACTGCTCTTACATGGAATTTAGACAGTAAAAATTTTAGTGTTTCAAAGTAAACTGTGAAAATGGATAGAGTTGCTGAGATAGGGCTTTTTCATTTGTGGAAGATGATGCTTGTTAGTTAAATATATTAAACTGTGACTGGTGCTATCTAAGAAAGCTTGGCAGTCGAGACCAGCTTCTTCTCAATATTCCTGTGTATAACATAAACTAAGACATCATTTAGATATTAAGGAATTGGAGACCTTAGAATTTTAGTGTAGTAAAAGAAACAGTGTTTAGGCAAGAATTTTCCAATAAATCCATGTATTGCAAGAGCAGAACCATCAGATTTATACGGTGTAGTCCAGTAGGAAGAGAAATGCAAATTATTAAATGAATTTACTAAAATTCAATACCATGCTCAAGTAAAATTTTGATTTTGTAACTAAGAGTTTTCTGAAAAATCTGATCTTCTTCCCTTTCCAACAAATACCCTCCAGAAATAATTTGTCTGTTAAAGGGGGCTGTTAATTGTTACGTGCAGACAAGTTTATTAAATCCAATCAACTTGTAAATCTGAGCAGATATAAATGATCCCAGCTAGCAGCCAAGTTCCTGTGATTCTGTTGATGATCAAATTTGTTTGAGCAAAGTCATAGGGCAAGAAACAAGGCTTATGTAGTTTGAAATGCACTGTAAGACCCAGAGACAAAATGCCAGCACCCACAAATGGAATGGGAGCACATTTTGCTGTTAACATAAAAACATTTGCAACACAAAGACAAGGATGCCAGCACAAAGGGGGCTTTTAAGAAAAGCAAGCATTTTGCAGAACTCCAGCCTGCTTTCATAGTTTACCAGGAAATTTCATAAATGCTGTGGAAGTGCCAATGACAATGGCAGCACAGGAACGTGGGAGGACTCTCTGTCTCTTAACCGCGCTCTCAAAGCGGGGTTCTGCAGGAGATTAGCTTGTGATGTGAGACATAAACGGACAAAAAGTAGAGTTAAAAATAAACACCAAAGTTGAGTGCCCTGTAATCATCATGAGAACGGAAAAATAAGTGAGCAAAGAGAAAGGCACCTCGTTTCAGAACAAGGACTATTATTACTTATGGGAACAGGGAATAATGGAAGCTATTGCTTTTCTGAGTTCACATTATGTGCTTTTCCCTTTTGCCCTGAATAGAGCAAAACCTTCTTTCAAAATATTTTTCTCTTAAGTTTTTAACTAAAGTTTAGTTTTCTAATGCATATTGTGAGATATTGAAAAAATATTATTAAAATGAGAGAGCATTAGCATATAAAATAAATGTTTAAATTCTATTATTTCCTGTTAACAATGAGAGAAAGTAAAAAAACTATCAGAAACTTGGAAACATTGAGGCACCAGGTGATTGGCAGCCTAATAAAGAAGTTAGGAGTGTATAAAGCTTTTGAATGCAAGAGCTGTATCACTAGAACAGCTGAAGACTTTAATAATGAAGGATGGTTTTAGATGCATACTTAGGATTTTATCACCTTTAAATGAAGTACAAAGTTCTGTATTTTGAATTCCCCATTGGCAATGTACTTGCTTCAGGAAGCTTGCTGTTACGATTGTATAATGCACATTTCAGAGGACCCTGCACTTTTATGTGCTGGAATGACAATGCAAGGCTTGGCATAAACAAGGCAAAATGTAATGTGATCATCTGTAACAACTGTACCTGTTTGAGTACTGTTGCAATATAGCAGAAGCAGTACACTTGAGAAGAAGATGACTTTTGAAAACTGGGAAAAGCATTACAGCGGGAAGTGAAATACCTGAAATGAGAATCCAAAAAAGAAAATGTAATTTTTATGTGGAACTTTTTCCCTGCTTCCAGCGCTGAATTGCTTAGTGGAAAGTTTCTAAAGTACTAAGCACTACAGAGACATTTGTTAAGTTTTAAAAAGTATTCAGACATTAATCTGAGGAAACAATAAGTTTCTGTGCAGAAGTTGGTGAGGGGTTGAAGATGTCTAGAACTGTGGTATAGTGGATGGGGTCTAACCTGCCTGCAGGGGGCTAATTAATTAATATACAAAGTAGAGACATTTCAGCCAGAGAGATGATGAGAATTCCAGTCCAACGCACCCTACACACACACTACTCTTAGAGTACTCTAGTGTGAGAAGTCAGGAACAGGGGCTTTTTGTTTGTCCCAGGCCTTACAAAATAACAGGGAGATGTGCCTGGAGTGGATGAAACAGTCTGGACTTTGGGTGGGTATTTTACTTCCCAGGTACAAAAGGAATTTTGTGGTTGCAGGATTTTGGGGGGATTGACTTTTAAAAAAATCTAATACAGACTATAATGTGGTTTTATTATAGTTCAATAAAGTTTAATAGATGACGGAGAAGATTGCTAACAAATGCTGACCATAACATCAGCAAGCAAGACATAACAGCCAAGTCATGTCAGAGTACCATAAACCATAAATAAAAAATGCTCTGTTTTTTTTTTTTCTGGACCAATGTGAGTGGTACTTTTAGTACTAAAATATCCACAAGTGAAAACTGCCAGATGGAAGTGCAAAGAATAAAGGACGAGTAAAACATGAAGTACCTGGAGCTGGTATCATGAGTTCGACGCTCTGCTATTTGAGCAGAATGTTCCTCTAAATACTGGCTTTTGCTTGGCTCACTGAGCGACTCATTTTGTGGCAGACTGGTAGCTGACTGGATAGTGCTCCATAAGAATGTGAGTTGATATGAGACTACCCCCCCATTAAGCATTTGCTTGCCTGCAGACATTTATTTAGTGCCTTTGCACAGAAGAGGGAGGAAATAAATAATGACAGTAAAAAAAAAAAAAAGCTTAACTCTGGTAAAAACTAAAAATTAAAACTCCAGTGGATGCTAAGGGACTAATTTTTAAAATATACAATAGGCATATTCACCACTGTTCTTTTAGTGTTTTAAATTCATCTATGTTTTAACACTCATATTTAATAAGTTTTTTCCCTAGTTTATTTTAAATCTATAAAGATTCTAAATACATCTGTCTTGACAGTGTGTTGGAGTGGAGAAGTACACGTGAAAGCCATTCTATATGTGAAAAGAAAATATTCACAATTCAAAATATAAAGTGTCACATTTCTGCTAGAGCAAGAGCTGCACTCAGCCTGTCATGAGTTAATGCCAAAGCCATTTTTGTAGCCACTATTTGAGAGAGAAGACATCTTAATTAAACTCAGCCTTTGTTGATGACATCAGAAAAGATACTGACAGAGTGTTCACGCTAACTGCAATCATGCATCCTGCCATCACCACTGACAAGGAATAAAAGCAAGAAAAGTGGGTTGCAAGTGGCTGCTGTCACACAGATTGCTGTGAAAGAGAGGTTTGAGGACGTGTTGCTTTGTCCATTCAGTAGAGCTTTGAATTTTAAGAGACAACCTCTAATAATGACAAGTCAGAATCATTTTTCCTAACGTAGGGCATTGCTGACATGTCATACTGAACTGTTCAACCTCAGAAATCAAGGTGGAAAAAAAGATTGATAAAAACCATCAGGAGATGTTGAACACTTTCATAATTTTTGATGCGTGGTGAAGTTTGCTTTTTTAAGTTTAATTTCCCCTAAAATCAAGGTGTTTAAATATAAATTATATTGTTCTCAGAATAACCTAACTTTGGCAACTAGGACTTAAAGAGAACTCGTAGCAAAATGTCTATGATAAAATCATGAGAACCAGGAGCTCTTTGGTGAGGTTGTCTCCTCTCATCCTGTTTCTGCTTTATTTTTTTGCTGTATTTTCTTGCCATTTTCTTTCTCTTACATATAGGAAGATAAAAGCGAGTGTGGGAGTTAAAGGGTAAGAATAAATGCTGTTCTGTCTGTCTTTGTCACTCTGGTGAGAGTTAAAAAAGGTGACACGCCCAGTACACCTGTGGACAGGCAGCACCAGTCTTCTGCTGGTATTTCTGGGCATTGTTGCTCACTCCTGCTGTCTAGCAGACAGCAAAAAAAAAATTTAAAAAGTGTGGTCAACAAGAATTTGAGAAACTCATTTGTAAATCATCTGAAGCTAAGACTGTTCCTGTAATATTATTAAGAGACAAAGGGTAGATTAAATGCTACAGAAATACAGGGACTAGCAGATTTCTCTTCTCTGTTTGCTGCTCAGATGTCTCAAAAAGGATATGAAAGGGTAATTTATCTTTCTGCAAGGAGAAGAGATAAACTTCTTGCCTGACAGGATTGTCTGCTTCATCTTGGAGATATTTACCTTGAAGCTGTATGGAGTAGTCTTTGTGACTATTGCTTAATATGACTTGCATCAAGATTGATGTGTCATTTCACTTTCATTCAGATATAATTTTGGATAGCTGGTAAAGCAGGGTTAATTTTAAATAATGCATTTGATGAAAACAAATGAATGATTATTAGAAACTATATTTAATTTTTCAATTTAGAAAAATGAATAGAATGAGTATAAAAAGCAACTTTGAAAGTAACTTCTAAGTTTGACATTTTTCCCTTGAAGTAGTAGATGTAAACAGCTGGTGACAGAGAGTTGACTGTACTTTGCCTTCCTATGAAACATCTTTGCACAAGAAAATGTTGATAAAAAATCATTTATTCATGATTCCTTGGGTATAGAAAGTGTTTTTCAAAATGCTGATTCTTTTCCTGTAAATAATTTTTAAAGGTCTGGTTTTAATAATACTTTTATTATACTTTTATTTAGTCTTTAAAGATGCCTTTTTAATGAGTGTTAAGCAAGCATGTTTAAAATTGTCAATTTGAAGTATACATTGAAAGCATACATTGACAGGAATAGTGCCTGTGTAAAAGGAACAAAATTTTCATTTTTAAATTATAAAAATACTTTTGAATCACCTGATGAAATTGATGGAAACAGTATATTCAAATGAATTACAGTTTAACATGCTTAAATTAAAAAAAAATGTTTGTTTTTGAGTATTCATATATAACGACAAACTTTTGATAATGTAAAAATTTACAGAAAGCAAAATTTTCAGTTTAAATAAATTTGCAAAATTTAAGTTGCATATGCTTATATGTTGATCTTTGATTGTCCATATTATTTATTTCCACGCCTCGGAAGTCTTACAGTGTTACTATTTATAGTAACAGTTTTTAAACTACATTTACAGTTTAACTTGTATTTTTAATTCACATGGGCTTATTGTTGAATATGAATTTGTAATTTGGATATTCAATAAAAACATTTGCAGGATAATATAATAGAACTGAGCCTCTACAGCAATTTCAGTACATACCATTTAGAGGCAGTTTTGTTTATCACTGTTTGCTTTTACATCCCCTTAGGATACTCTAAGTAACCCAGCATGATTAATTGTGAGAGCAATTATATACAAATTTTGTATTCTGCCCACAGGCTTGCATGAAAATACTGTCTTCCTTTGAAGTTCACATGTTTATTTTATTATATATCTGTATCAAAGTATTTATGAATTTAATTCATTATTGCACAACTAAGCATGATATGATATAGACATTTTAATGCCAATGTTCTCTCAAATTTATGTACTGGCTGCTTGGAACTGGGCCTAATAGTTAATGTTTAACAATATTAATACTGATATCACATGGAGGTAGTTCTGTTGAATTTTTTGAAGATATGATGCCTTCTTTCTCTGAAACAATTTTGTAACAGCTCAGTTTGTGGTTTGGTAAGGCAACATCTGTGCTGTGAATCAAAGAGTTTGTGGCTCGGCACTCCCTGCCCAATTCTTGGCAGTTTTCATAAATGCAGAGTATTAAATGGAGAACCTTCGTTGTTGCAGGCTACCTGGATTTCCCATAGCTTTATCTCACTGAGAGCTTTTTCAGCTTTTTCTCTCTGCTGAACAAAGGTTATGCCTTGCCCTGATTGTGTATGCTATTCCCTGGGGGGGTGGGAGAGGGCAGACCAGTTGGATGTGCTTCTAGCTTGGTTAAAATATTCTGGGAACTTCAGATGATACTGTTACAAATTGCAGCACTTTTGATAGGAAAGGAAACAGTCCTTTTCCTCAGTTTCCTTAAAACTTATGTGCAGTACAGTAAGTTGCTAACATATATGAAACTAGTAGGGTTTTTCAAATGTTTTGTTAGTTTCTGTAATGGGCTATACTTGTTGCTGAAGTCTACAATTTTTTGCAGGGCTTAATATGGTTTAAGCTTATGACTGTGGGTATTTTGGGTGTTCTTTTTTTCTCTGTTTTGCCTGTTAATTATAATGAAGGATTTTGGAGGTAGAGAACAGGACATAGAACTGACCTAACAACACTCTGCAGAGAGATTTTTCTCCATCTCCATCAGCACACATCCTGTTGTAGTACTTACTTTTAAGACAGCATTGCTGCTTCACCAAACATCCTCCTACAGTGAGAGAAGTAGGGATAACTCTTGGAAAAAGTTTTGAGGCTAGTGACAAAATATGTTTGTCTTTCAGATCCCCAGCTCAAGGGTATAGTGACCAGGTTATATTGCAGGCAAGGCTACTACTTGCAAATGCACCCCGATGGAAGTCTCGATGGAACCAAGGATGACAGCAGTAATTCTAGTAAGTGACTGACCCAGGGGAATGTCTTAATCGCACACGCAGACCGCATCGCTCGAATGTGTATGCACAGGCACCGTGTTAATGCCTGCCTGCCTGCCTGCCTGCCTTTGGAGGGTTTCTGAATGTGTTTTGTCCCAAGGAGGAGGGTTCTGTCCCTCCGAAACATGGTGACCACCAGCATGGCTCGTGCAAGACATTGGCCTAAATGTGTTGCCTCTGAAGGGGAAGGCGTAAGTGCTCATGGACCTTAGGAGGGAGATATTTAGGCCAATTAATGTCTTCTGGTAATTTTATAAAAGTGGTAATATTATATTAAAATATTTTTTAAAGAAAAACTCTTTATCTAACAAAAATTTCTTATTTTCCAATAAATAACAAAGAGCAAGACATGGAAACTAAATTTCCCAGAAAAATCTGAATTTACAAGCAAGTAAATGTATGCTAAACTATCAAAGACCTTCATAAAACACAAGCTAAATTACCTTGCTGAAGGTACTAAAAATTTTGGGGCTAAAAATCCTACGCCAGCCAGAATTCCAATGATGTTAAGAGATTTTTTTGCCACTGTAGAGATGGCAAAAGTGGCAGTTTTAAAAAATATTCTAAACAAAAGCGGTCTCGAAAGGCCGTGTGGGTTGCTGCTTTGGTATGCTTTTCCTATGATACTGCTACATTCAATGAGCATATGTATATATATATATATATATATATATATGTTTGATAACTTCAGCTGCAAATGGTAATTAAACAAACCTATTCTTACTGCAGAAAAAGTTGATTTGTATTTTGTTTATTTTAATTATCATGACATATTTGAGTTACATTTCTGTGTCATCTTGAATTTTAAGCACTTTTAATGCACAAGATTTATCTTCTTATTATGCATACATAAACAACCCCTTAGTTTGCTTAAAAATGTTGAAATTAGGCTGCAGAAATTAAGGTATTTGAGGTTTCTGCGTTACATTGGTAAAGTCCCTGTTTTAATTGATGCACAGCTGGCATTTATAACACCTTTCATCAGCAGATAGCATGATCATCTTTTATTGTTTGTTTTGGAGGGTTTTTTAATTGAGAAAAATTGTTTAATATATTTTTATGTGTATCTGTCTGCTTGCTTTCCAAGTGGTTTTGTTCCCCTTCCATGCCCTCTGTGTCCCACCCCCATCCTTGTTTCTTTTCTTCCCTCCATGTGTCCATCTCTCATGCCCACTTCAGTACTGGAGTACATACTAAGACCTGAAACAAGACAAGATTACTCTCACTTTTTATAGGAGCTTTGCCTAGATGAGTTCTAAGAGCCTAGGGTATAAGTGCAGATCTCTCTCCCTCTGCCCAACTCTCTTATTTTCAGCTTCAGCGAGAAGGTGTGTATGACTGCGACAATTTTGTAATGTTTTATTGTTATTTCTGAGAGGTTTTTTAACTCTTAGATCTCTATGGATGTGGAGTCTTTCCGAAGCTAAACCACAGTGCCTTACTTTTCTCTTTTTGAAGTTGTCAGCTTCACAAATCATTCTCTTTTTTTTGTTTTTCACTCTTTCCCCTCTTCTGTGCATTTCTGATTTTCCAGCTCTCTGCCCATCTCCCTTATTCTTCTTTTTCCAAAATGTGGAATGGATATTCTATATTATAAGTATTCTGAAATGTTGAACTTCTCCAAACTCAACCAAATACCGTATAGAAGTATTGTGTATTTTGCATAAATATTGTTAGATAATTTGCTTTACTCCAAAATTATTTTTGGCTAAAAAGTTGTGGAGGTTTTTTCCCACAAAGGCACTTTTTTTCTGTCTTTAACTGGTGGGATTAATTTTTTCTTAACTACTCCAGTTTTCCAATATTTTTTGTAAAGACAGTTTAGAACAGAAGAATGCGAAATTAATATGTTTGCCAGGAAGGCCTACTGTCTGCATCTGAAATTTTGTTTGCATATATGTATTAACACTATATGAAGAGCTGAAAATATTTACCTATTTGGTATATTCATTCTTGTATGAATATGTGTTTGTTTCTCTTGTGCTGCCAGTCTTAGTTTTTTCCTTTTCCATTTTGTTGCCTTTCATTTTCTATTGAACTTTTTTTTTCCTACTGCTTTTTCTTTAATTGTGGCATATTTTGTTTTTCCTTCCCTCTTTCACTTTAAAACAATAATTTTCTAATGGATAGAATTTCATGTGTTTTGATATTTTATTTTTTGAGCTCCTTAGCATGATAATTTCTGTCTGAGCCTTACAAGTGAATAACTTTTGGCAGCTGCCCAAGGGAGAAAATCCTGCTTCTGACTGTGTTGCTTGCAGGCTTCCCATTTAATGTGCCCAGTGGGTGAAGGGATGGACACGTATCAGCTGTCCATAGGACAGATAGAATACTTACCTGGATAGTGACAATGACTTCCATTTAGAAAAAAAAAAAAAGGAAATATAGACTGCCAAAGGGTGTGCATCTCTGCCAGGCTTCCACCTGTCTGCTGCAATATTCACTGTCCCTGAAGAGAGCCCACTGAGTAACTGGGTGTCAGAGAAGCCAGAGGGAGTGAGGAGTGAGGGAAAGGAAAAAAGATGTCTTTTGTCTTCAGCAAGGAAACTGTTTGAAGCCTAGTTATAGGCTTTTTTATTCAAAAAGCTGCTACTTTTTGTGCTGTTGCCATGTATTCTGTGTCAAGCAGTTAGAGAAGTACTTGAAGTTAAAATTCCCTCAAGTGCTTATATCATTTTGTACTCATTTTTCATGTATATCAGTAAACATAACTTTACACACTTTTGGAGTCACAGTGTTACAGAAAGGTAGCTCAAACTAAGATTAAGATTTGCTTCTATCTGAAATCAAAATGAGTTGTACCAGCTGTTTTAATCAGCTACTCATTGTCCCAGTTTGGGTATAGGCTAGAGACTGCAGAGAGAGATGACAGCATTTTTAGTGTATCACTGTGTGCAAAAAACTTGCATGAAATAGGGAGGAAGACGTGATGTGCAATTGCATGAATGTACTTTCATCTGCTCATGTTGATGGCCATGATATTAGAACCCAACCGAAACCGACCAACAGGTTTCAGTCCATTGTTGTAATTTTGTTTTGTAACTTTTCCAAGATAACGATGTTTCATGAAACAATGGTAATCAATGCACCATTGGCTAATGGTGCTGAGTTTCCTTAAATAACCTTCCCAAATTAAGGCTGTTAGCCACACAATCTTGTGTGTACAGTCTGTATTTCTTTTTGCCCCAGTCTCAGTGATATCTTGTTTTTAGCTATTTTTTTTTAATTTAATTTCTCTAGTACCTTTCAGTTTCTGGTTTGCTTTTGTGTCTTGCTTGTAGCAAAGGCAGGAGTGACTGTGGTCATTAAGCTTTCATACTGAGGTCCTACTCAGTGTAGCTATCACACTCACTCTAATGTTCCTGAACTTCACAGGTGGAAATGCAGCTTGCTTCACTGGCCTCATAATTATTAATTAGGAAAAACAAGCTCCTGCACAGAAATCACAAAGAGATAGAAATGCTTTCCATATGTGCTTGTAGTAACTAGCATGACATTCTCCTCCTATCCTCCCCACCTAAACCAGCTCATCTTTAGGCTTTGGTCTTCAAAGTTTTGACTCATGAATGAAGGGCAGGTTTAGTAGGAAGACTAATTAATTTGAGAAACAGACAATTCCAACTTTTTAATTTCTGAGATTGAAACCCTGAATCTTTCAGTTCTACAGCTTGTTTTAATTCACCTGTAGTATATCTCAGCCAACAACCACTGAAAAAATGCAGTGTAAATGATGATACTTTCCTTTATAGATGACAGACCTGATTGTAACACTCAAATGTTGCAATTTGTACCCCTTATGAAATTACAGTTGTGTTTATAACATGTTTATCATATTCTCTGATTAAAAGAGCATTACCTATTGGTGGTCTTATTTCATAAACTGATAATGAAAAAGTGAACATTATCCAAGAAAATGTTACTTGGCTCTGCTGTGCACATCTTTTATTATGCTGCAACACGTTTTACTTCCTTTGTGGTGCTTGGTGCCTGGTAGAGTTGCTCTTTAAGAAATCCTGCAACCATTTAACATTCCTTTATTTTAATCTTTTCATGCATACTTCTATTTATATCTTCCAAATTGAATGCGGAAGTATTAACTTTTTAATGTCTTTATAAAATGCCTACCACTATCATAATTTGGTTTGAAAGTACTCATAAAATAACCTTTACAACACCCTTGTAAGGTAAAGGAGATAATTAGACAGAAATAAAGCACATAAAGATTAGGAAAAAACACCTGCAGTGCTGTTAAATTTGGATTAATGAATGTTAATTTTGGATTACTGCCCTGAAATATCTGCAGCCTGATGCTTGCACTGGTTTTTACTGAAGTTTGTCTTCAAAGAATTATACAGGCATTTACTCATCTATTTACACCACCTGTGGGAATTAGGTAAGCCTGTTTCTCCCACTGGGATGATCTTAGTCTGACAGGTAAATGTTCAGTCATACTTAGCAAAAAAGTTTTAATTATGTCTTCTGTGAGACTGGACAGGTAGAATTGGTTGGCTCCGTAAGAAATGGATGGACAAATCTCTATAAACACCAAACTCCTTGCAGTCATTGCCAATCTAAAAGATGTTTTTATGGAGTTGTCATTTTTGCCTGTGGGCCCGCAGATGAAAATAAATTGAAGTAGTTGTCCTGATCTGATTGGAGATTTGGTACTGTGGAAAGTTTTGTTAACTGACACGAGGGCAGTGTGCGTGCAGAAGAGGCTGCAAGTTCAGAACTTTTAAGCAGTTGGTCTGTAGCAAGAATCTTGAGAAAAACAGTGATCTGTAATAGCAATTTTCTTGTAGCTACATGTCAGTTGTACCTAAATAGACTTTCACAACTATATGGAAATATCTGATTTCAGGCATTTCAGATTTCAAGTTAATGGACTGTGTTGGTATAACATAAAAGAAGGAAAAAGTTATATGGTGGTTTTGTGTTTTGTTCAAGAAAGGAGTGATTGCTTATAAAAAAAAGTGGACTCAAACTTTTGCTAAAACTTTTTGAGGATTAGAATCCAATTCAAATTTGGAGTTCCTGCAAGTCTCCTCCATGAAACCTAAACAAATAACCTTTTATCATGCCAGTTGTTCCTGCTAATTGTCCCCGCTCCCATTTTCTGATCTTTTTTGTGGTGGGAGTAGGCTTGCAGGAAAAGGCCTCTTCTCTTGCCTTAGGAAAAGGCAGAGAACCCAAATGCTTTATAGCTGTGGTTTAGATAGGATACAAAGCAAAGCTAAGGGAGTGTGCAGTTTTAGCACTGACAAGGACAAAGGGTTTTGCTTGCACCATTTTTGCCAATCAGTTCCCTTGTCTTCCCTGATGTTCCCACATTCTACTTATATTTGGAATTTTCAGGCTTTCTGATTAAACGTGCAGCATGGGAACACTGAGCACCAGGCACTGCTGTGCTTCCTGGGCTTTTGGAGGGTGTCCCCCTTCTCAACTCATCTGTGGACTCACTGAACTGGTTTTAGGCATGTAAAAGCATTCAGGGACCTCACTCCCCAGGTTTTGGTTTCATATAATTTTCTTAAAGAGAGAAGGAAGCAGGGGACATGGCTCTTTTTAGCAACCCCCTCAGATAAAAACATATGTTTGGCTGCGCAGAACTAGAATGCCAGCAGACTCTAGAAGGCTTTCTGCTTTTCTCAGAGCAAGTTGATACTAGAGTGAGATATAGCACAGGGGAATCCTAGGAAATTTTGAAATGCGTAATTGAACACAAAAGTCTTGCTCGGTGAAGAGTACTGCCCAGTCAGGTTCTGGAGGCAATCAAATTTCTTTTGGCCTGCTTCCAAGTGCATTAAAACCACATGCTGTGCCGTAATGGTGCATGTTTTGCTGTCCCCAGTATGAAACACATTGCTGAACATTTGTCAATCAATAGCTGAATGTAGACTGGCTTCCCTAGTTTCCCTCAAGTCTGAAGGATTCTGTGAAGCTTACTGAATATCCTGACTGTGCAGAATTGCAGCATTTCAGGTCACACTCAAATTCGAAGGGTTTAGACTAATTACAGGATCTCTGAAAATCTCCAATTAAAATTTGGTGGCAGTAAAAGATGCATTACATGCCTTCCACAGTTCTTTCTGAATTTACCAGCAACTATAAGCCACTTCAGTAACTTTACAGTCTGCACAAAACACTGATGTGTTACAGGCCTGTAATTCCTGTTCAGTGGTGGTTGGATTTTTTTTTTTTCTAGCTTTGGTGCTTTAATTTTATTGCTAATATGGTAAATAATATCTACATTTCAGAATTTTTGACTGAACCACTATGAGTACAAGTTATTTTTCATTAGCTGACTTACTTCTCGTGGCTGACTTGTCTTTTGTGTTCACCACTTTTCTTTATATAAGTATTGTTTGTTTTTCCTTCCTTGTGTCCCTTCAGTTGTTTCTCCAGTCCCTTTAGCATGGTTTGCTCCTGCAATTTCTTTACTTCTAGGAAAAAATCCAAACTCAATTGCCATCTGATACTTTGCTTTGCTGTGACAGACTCCCCATCCACAACCCACAACAGTGATTTTGCTGGTTTTGACATTGTTTCATTTAAAGATAATGAAATGAATGGATAATGAGGAATTCATAACTAATTATTGACTTCCAAATTACATTGAACTAAAAGCCCTCAAGCCATGCAGTCTTTAGCCTATATACTCTTAGGATATATTTTCTGTGAGTGCCATATTTCACTGTTTTACATTTATTAGAGAGGGAACCTTATCTGTACCAAATATTTTTTTTTAGTAAACAGCACTGTAATATCCTAGCATAATGGAGAATTTTGGAAATGACAGAAATTAAAATGCTATTCATTTCTGTTTATTCTTGTCTTCTTTTATTTTCTTTGTAAACCTGCTAAGTTGTTTTCAGTTCTTCTAGAGCTCTTTTCAATATCTTTTTCTTTCTACCGCTCTAGGAAGAACTCTACTACAATTCCTAGCTTTATATTGGCTTTGTGTATTCCTAAAATTTTCTGATGTTACACATTCTTTTTCTGCATGACAATGCTGAAGGAAAGGTGTATATTTTTTTATACATGCCTATATTTCTAGTAGTCTACCCATGTTTTTTTTTCTCAGTTGTAAAGACTTGATCATATTCATCATAAAGAAACTGGATGGAGTTTTGTCCTTTGCCCAAACAGGAATTTTCACACTTTGAGAAATGTATTTATCCATTGCAATTACATGATCCTTTTTCTATTGATTTGGGCTTTAGCTCTGGATTTCTGATTATAGATAGCCTCATCCAGTACACTTTTTGGTCACACCTATGAATGTCCTTCTTAAATTTTGAGGAACGCACTGTAGGTGTTACTGTGTTCCTGACACCTGACTTGCTAGAAACATAGTCCCCAGTGCATATGTTGGATACACAGGTTGTGCTTTTGGTTTTCATCCAAAGACTTGGGAATCCTTGGCTTATCCACAGTGGAAAAACATTTAGCATAAACTCTGTCTCATCCAGATCTTTTCTTCCAAAACTGATGTGCGCTTTGCATCTAATTTTCTAGCATGAGTCAGTAAATGTAATATAGGTGTGTGCTAGCATAAGTTGTAGAAGAACTGGTTCATGCCACCTACTTATACAACTTGTGTTTTTCTCTGGTGAGGCTGGTAAACTCCCACTCTTCACACTGGTCTTTTTTTCAGACAGTAATCAAAGTTGTGGCTGTTTGGATTACTACAGAGGTACACAGGATTTCTAGAGTATTTATTATTAGGTGGTTTTCTAATTATTTTCTAATTATTACTCCAAGTTCTGTATTCTGTTCAATAACATTTATGCACATTTTGAATCAAGCACATATTTTAGTGCTTTTATGAACTATGATAAGCCTCTGTCATTACATGGCACCAATGTCTTACTGCTTGTATCAAATATATCATTCACAAAAGCAAAAAAAAAAAATTTAAATCACAGATCCTTTGACATCAGTCTTTAATGAGGGCACCTTTTAGTTGAAAACCATAAAAATGCTCAGGAAAATAGAGCTACTTGACAGAATCAAAGAAGCACGATTTTCTGAGTTAGTCTAATTTTAAAAGCATAAAAAATTATACAGGAACTGTTTTTCTTTCTTTTCTGCTAATGATGTTTATTAGACTATTGTATTAACTGTAGCATATTTATATCTGGTCATGTTTTTTCTTCGCAGCTTTATTCAACCTTATACCAGTGGGACTTCGAGTTGTCGCTATCCAGGGTGTAAAGACTGGGTTGTATATAGCCCTAAATGGAGAAGGTTTCCTCTACACATCAGTAAGTACCTTGCTGAACCCTGTTTAGGAGGCACAGCTGAAGCTGAAATCTACACAGGAATGAGACTCCTGTCCACCTTTAAGAAGTTCTGTAATGTCTGTTGCTCACACCACGCTTGTGTGTAGCATAAATGGGACGCAGTAGAAATTACTGTGTACTACATATAAAAGTCTGAATTTTAGCAATCCTAAAAAAACATACCACAGACCTCTTTTCCTGGCAGGCTGTCACGGTAGAGTGCCATATGCCACAAAGATTATAATTTTCAATTCAATTCTTCAAAATTTTAAAATAAGGACTTGCAATTATTTTCTTAGAGACTTGTTGATCAGAATCCAAAAACTGCTCCAACCATTATTTTTATTGATAAGATTTATGAGTGCAACTTCCATCTAAAAGATCATTAACAGCCTTGTGGTTTATCACCATAATCTTGTAACTTTATGCTTAGTGTTATTGATTTTTCTATATCAGATATAAGGAAAATAAAGAGTTCTGTGAGGGACTATTATCTCTGTAGAATTATTAATGTTTAAAAAAGTCTTTTGAGTCACAAAGAAGACTGCTGGATAAAGTGACTGGAAAGACCTCAGATTGTTTATGATATTTCAAATGATTTGATGTTAATCACTCAGTATGTTGTGAATATAAAATTCCTCAGTTTTGTATAAACTTAGGGTCTTAACTTCCTTTGAAAGACAGACAGCCTTTATTGTGAACAGGCAGTTCTGTCAGGTATTAACAAGGTGGCTTAAAGGATTTTTCATTACTATATTTTTATTGACATCTATGTTAAATTTATTTGCATAGTGCTTTTTCCATTTTTTGCATCACATAGTTCTTAATTCCCAACTGAGTTACAATACACTGCTTTGTTTTCAATGTCTATTGAAAGGAAATTGGAAAGATTAAGTTTCTGATGCCCTGAGGGAAAGTATTCTGTTTGTTTCAAACACACAATTGTCTTGCAAAAGCTAATTAGGAAGAAAAAAATGGAACTCATCTTGAATGCCAATGTCAAGTCAAAGAGAAAATTCCTCCTCATAAAATGCCTGCTGGAAACTCCAACAGTATTGTCTACCTTTTTTTTACATCTGTTCAAAACAAAAATTCTATCACAGGAAAACATGCAATATTTGCTATCAGAAGGAAGAAAACTTGAAGAAAAAACATAGAGCTATTAGAGAAAATGAATTACTGATTTTCCAGTTCCGTCGCATTGTGGGGGAAGGTAATTTCTGGATCATGGCATGAAAAGCATTTTCTTTAATGTGTTGGCACAGTGAAGAGTACATTCTTGCCCAGCACTGTTCCTGAAATGAGTTCTCAGTCCTCCAGAAAGAAATTCAAATTTCAGAAAATGTGCTGTTTCCTGATGGTTAATTTTGCAGGGGGACCACACATGTACAAATTGTGGTAAGCACTGGTTTTATGTATTATTCTGGAAATGATTCAAGTCAAATGAAGTTAAGTGAGGCAAGGAAGTGAGTGTTTTTATAATGTATTGCTTACTCTTCCTTGTGCAGAGAATGAGAGATGAGTGGCCCATTAAATTACAAAACTGACACATTACAAAACACAGCAGAAGACTTTGTTATGTCTACATAATTATTTTCAATTTATACTTTTGTCAAGAAGGAAAAAAATAACATTTGATCAAAAATTTAAAGGCTTTGGTTTCAAAATGTCAGTGCTGTAATACAGGTTTGTTTGTTTCATATTAATGTATTGACAACACTAGTAATACATTTTTGTCTCAGCAATTGCCTGCTTTCACCTTAAAGACTATTGCATTTGAATATGAAATGGCAAAGCATCAGAGAGAAGTCTGTCTTCCTTTGAGGATCAAGATAAAGAAATAGCGTATGCAGAATTATACATCACCATTTGTAGAAATTTTTTTAAATCAATTCTTTTCTATTACTGTCTTGGTGGACTTTTTGACTCTTTTTCACATCTGTGTATCTGTTGCACCTAAATGCAGAAGTTCTGTATTACATGTCACATGTTTTTCCCTTGGTTATTTAGGAGAGAATGGGAGAAGAAAGTTTTCTAAGTTTCATATGCCAACTGCCATCACTGAAAAAAACTGCTGCATAATGGGAATGCTAGTTTAAATGTACATATATTTATATTTATTACTATTTTCTTATAAAGATTTTAAAAATGTAGGCATGCCCTGTAGACTAAGTAGCATTTTTAGTCTAAGTTGAGACTGAAGTTCTGTAGAGTCCTTCTCCACACAATAGCTGGGTGTCCCATCTTCCCATCACATTCATATTCACAGTATAAGAAAGCTGTATCTTGTGAGAATACCCTACATGTTGATACCTCTCTTCAGAGACTGAAGGCCCCAACTCAATTATTTTTATCATAAGGTTCATATCACATTGACTAATTAAGCAACAGCACTGACAGGAAAGGTATTATATGTGAAGCTGCTGTGTATTCTTTAAGGAGAAAACGAAGTTACAGTGACAGACTAGTTTTGCAAACAGATTGTCAAATGAAAATTTACATTGTTTCTTGCCTTTTTAAAAATCCTTTCTTTAATGGTTGTTTGCATCAGTTTGAGATTCGTTCTTCTTTTTCCCCCTTTATTCTGCCATATTTAAGATTTACTCAACTATTTCTCAGAATTAGAACTAGAAAAATGTGCAGAAACTTCATAGAAGAGTGCTATGTCAGTATTCCTTGGAACAGAAACAGGAGGACAGCAAATTGTGTAGGAAGATCAGTCTCAAGAGGTTTTCATACCTACTTTGTCTGCTGCAGTACTTGAGATTTGTATTCTGTCCTTTGAGAATTGATTGAGCCAGGGTCTCTAACATACACTATCAAAGTCTTTTCAAATAAAGGAGAAGAAGAATCTTTGGAGTTTGATAGGGTTTTGCAAAATTCCTGAGAGAAATTTTCCAATTTTTTTGCCAAAATCGTAACATGATTTTTTCTATGCATTTTAAGTAATTAATTATTTTAATACCATAATTACTTATTTTCTCTAATATGAAATACGAGAACAAGAGTCTTTTCATGTTGTGTTTTTCCTTGTTCTTTTAACAATGAGCAATGAGAATTATAAAAGTGAGTTGAAATTCGTTTTAGATGGCTTAATGAACTGTGAATAATTTCATATTTATGACTGACTAAATAACTGTGAAAGCTATTTGGAGAATCTGGATTTTTCCCCAAAGAGCCATCTCAGTTACTAGCAAGATCTTTGAAATTATAGTTATGGACTTCATATGTTAAAGTCAAAAATTATTCCTTATTCGTTTCTTCCTTTTGAAAAGGTGAGCAAGATGAGGTTTCATTTCCAGATTTTGTCTTGTCAAAATCAAAAGGAATGAAACCGGCTCCATGTACTGAAAAAGGGAGCCCAGCTGCAGGGATTCTCCATGGGGAACAGGTATTGCCTGCAGCAGGAAGATGGCAGTGCAGTACTTGGCAGAAGCTTTAGTTGGGTTTGATGTTAATTTTGATCAACTCCCTTTGCAAGTGGTTCATTAGTTCGACTTCCAGGGAGCTGCAGGTTTTGTTTTGCTTCTAGGATTTCCTTCTATCTTAGCAGGATAAACTCAGAGGTAAAACTTCTAATATGTTAGTCCATTTTATGATTCCTATTTTCCTGTGATGAGGATATGAGTCTTCTGGGTTTACATCAATAGATTTTTCTCCAGAATTATTTGATATATCTGGTAGTGTTTGGAAGGGCTACTGGTTCCCTTTTTCATCATAGGAGCAGTTTGTTACTGTAATACCTGTCTTTGGTGGGTAGAGTAAAAGAAAAAGGAAAATCCAGAGTAAAAGAAAAAGGAAAATCCAAAATGTAGACAAGGAAAAATCTTGTCTAGAACATCTTAACTTGCTTGTGTTTTCTTCTTTGTGTTTCCTCTTTCACCATTTTTTCTGCCAATTTTCTGAGACCAGAGATGTGAACTAAACCAGGAAGGAAAGAGTACACCTGTGATATTGTCCAGCAGCCAGTATCCAAGTCCTAGGAATTCACTGTGTGGTTTAAGACTGATGCTTTGCAAGATGACTGAGCCTGCAGATCCAGGTCCAGCCTCCCTGGTCCCCTCTTCCATCATTGTTCACTGTGGATTCAGAAGTCCTCTTCTGGGTATGGGGTAGTGGGAACCTCACTGGAAGGATGTAGAATGTACTGGAGAGATATGGCTGCATTTCTGTGAGGTTTTACCAACTGTTTGTAAAGTATTTCAGAATTAGGAATGTCACACTACTTACTTAACAGAATAATCTTCTTGTGAGGTGGGGGTTTGTTTTTTTGATCTGCCACAGTACACAGTGTTGAGGGTGTTGGAAGGGTATTGGTTGGGGCAGTGTTTCTGTTGCAGTAAGATATCAGTCTGTGTCACAGCCTTCATGAAAAAGAGAAAACATCAATATCTGTTGCTGAGCAGTGTATTTGTTCTATCACTCTGGCAACTCTCACCTGAAAAAAAAAAAAGCCTTTGAGGATTTCTCCTGACATTTCAGTAGCTTCCCAATGCTGTTATTTCTGCCACTTCTTTAAGCCCACATAATTGACCTCTCTGAGGAGAACAAAATTCAGCCTCAAGGAAGAACATAGGAGCACCTTAAGTGAAGCCTGGAAAAGAGTGAGAACTAAAGTAGTCTGTATTTCTAATATCAAAGTCAAATGAAAAATATATTTTGTCTAGCTTTTCATAGAGCCTCACTTTATGCTTTGGAATAGCAAAGCTTAGCATGTTCAGTACTTTGAAGGTTCAAAGTTGAATAAAATCTTATAATAAACAGAGTAGAAGGGAGTTTAAACAAGATAAAACCAAAGAGGAAATGTGATGTTTTAAAATTTTAATTTTTTTACAGGAATAATCAGAAAAGGGTTAATGTTGACATCAGGACAACATTGTTACAACAGTAGTTGACCTATGTTTTGGCAAAGATAATTCTCCACCTTTCAAAGTATTGTAGAAATAGTTGGGAATCTATCTGTTTAGAGAAAAAGTAACAAATGGAGCTTTCTCTGTGATTTAAAAGATTTAAAAGACTTATTTCTAGTAATCAAAAGTATGCTAAATATCAGAAAAGGGTAAATCTCACTGCTCTTGAGGTATCTGTAGTTTCATAAATGTAAGCACATCAGAGTGGAGTGTCTCATAATATTGTGATCAATGGAAAACATTATTTTCTTTCTTATGTCAGACTTAATGCTTTAGGGTCTCAACCTGCTCCCACACATTTTTCTTCCAGCATAGACTTTACTAAGAAAAGGATAGGACCTTATTTCACTTGTCATTATCTGTATCTTGGAAGTATTCTGGCTCTCTTTGGAGAGAGAAAAATGGGTATTTTTAATGATTTGAAAATCACGGCTCCAGGTAAGGACTTTTGAAAACTGATTGTGTGATATTTTTACAAGTATAAAGGCACAGACCTTATGCATAACTTGTTCCAAGGGCTTACCACTAAAGTGCTTCCTTACATATGTATACCATTTTTGCATTTCCAGTTATAATTATTGAATTGGAATCAGTGAGAAAGTGACCTATATTTGCTTCATATTGAAAAAGATTTTTTGAGAGGGGTACAGCATGTTTCAAGGCTCTGTTTCTCTGTAAAGTGGGCTGCATCTCTCAAAAGGTAAACAAGTTCAGCATGTTCCAGCAGTTGAAAAACACTGACAGGGAGGAGGAAAACATCTGCATGATTTATGCTTATTTATATCTGTTTTTTGGAGGTAGATAATTTGTCTCTCAGGTTGCTTCCAAAAATAAATACAGAAAATTGCTAATGAATTTATTTATTCTATGGTAGCACTTAAGGAGCAGCTCATAACATAGCCCTGCTATATTGTACAAAAGCGTGCCAAATGTCCCTGCTACAGCATGTAGTAGAAAAGGAAATACATACAAAGTCCATGACTTTTTTCAGTGGGTTAGGTTTTCAGCACATTTTTGATTGAATGTGCTGAAGCCAATGCTTTCACACACAAGATAAGGTAGGAAAAGGAGGCATGCAGAGACACATGAGAGTTTGATAAGGGCAGGAGAGAAGTGAGAAGGGAAGAGATGAATGGAATGAGACTGACATGAGGAGACTGTGATAAGAAGGGATATAAGAAAGTGGATAAATAGCACAGTGGAGCACAACAGTATTGCAGAAAACCTTATAATGATATCATCATTGTAGAAATGTTTAGGATGATATCACTATTGTTCAAATCTTATGCTTATGTTGATTACTACCTTTCTGAGTTTTTCACACCCACAAATGGCTACTATTTGAACTACTGTTCATAAACCATATTGTTTACTGAAAAATGCTGCTTTGAATATATAAGTACAGTGTTTTAGTGTGGCTTCTTACTTTATGGCTGTAGTTTCCTCCTGGAATTTAAATGCTGTGCTGGGGGTGATAACAGAACTTGACTCAAAACATACAACACTGTTTCTTGCTACTTAAACCAAATATGTATGTCCTGTTAATTTCATTAATGTCTACAGTATCCAGGATCTAGTTGAATTTTTATCTGTAAGAAACAGTTTAATTGCTTAAATTATTCATTTTGCTATCTTATGTATATTTCTCATATCCCTGTGCAAAAAAAAATCTCCTATTATATGTGTTCTCTCTCCCTGGAATCTATATAAATGCCCCAAGAATAAAAGTTGCGCCTCCAAACTTGGCAAAGTATGGACGATCACAGAGTCTGCAGCTGCAGCTGGATATTTTTCAGTAGTTGTATGACAAGGAATAGTAACTATGGGTAGGTATGCTAAAATGAGGTAATCTAATCTCATGCTTCAGGAAGTAGGATGACTGGCGCAGGGAATGCTTTCCCCAGTGTACAGCATCGTATAGAGCAGTTGCTCTGAAGGAGGTTTGTCTCCGAGCTCTTGTGCAATGGTCACAGCTGAAGGCTGAGCCAGGCTTGATGGACCAGCAGCTTAATTAAGCCTGTCAAATTTCTGCTTCTGGCAATTCTGTCTCTCATGGTAACATCCCTGTATTTTTGGCCAATGTTTGTTTTGATGCATGAATACAACTCACTATTCTGGATGTTTATTTAGTCTCTGCTTTGTTGCTTCTAGAAATTTGGGGTTGTCAATAATCCTAAATGTTGAATACATCTCACTCTCTCTTGTATACCACTCTTGCCTTCTGTTGACTTACTTCCCTTCTATTTGTCACTTCCCAAGTTAAAAGGATCATGTTCAAAATTTCTAATTTTCCTTTCATTACTGTTTAATCTTACTCATTCATTGCATCCAAGTAAGGAAGGAGATCACCAAGGACTTGGAATCTCTCAAATTTTAGACAATTATCAAAAACATGTTTCCAAAACAAACTCCTACTACTTCTTTCCATTAATGGTTAATGAATATTGAAAATATTAAAGACAAATTTTGGAAGATTTTATGGTAAATTGAAATCTATTTCAATAATAAGTGGGGTTCTTACAGGGTAGGGAAGACTTCCTATTGCATCATGAAGAGGTATAGGTAAGAAAAAGCCCCAGCTTTCTATGAAGTAGAACACTTAGACACATGTGCTATCACTTCTGTAACTGCATAGTTAATGCATCTTCTGTTATTCAGGGCTATTTCCAAAAGGATAGATGAACAGAAATTAACTGAGAGCTTTTAGATATTTAGTCTATTTTCAAAAAATTATTTTTGTTTGTCTGAAGAATTGCTTCAGTCAGATGCTGAAGCAAAAATTTGCCTTCATTATGTGAGAAAAATTCCTCATTACCTTGTAGAAATGAAATAGTGAAATTCATATTTTGTCCTTTTTTTAAAATTTCTCTAAAAATTTTAAATACCTTTATAAGACTATTCATTTTAAATCTGATAATATCAAAAAATGATAAGAATGGTATTTACCTAGGTAATTAAAGAAAATTATGCAGGCATCCTATAATTTCAGGGAACTTTCTAAGGTACCCCTCATATCCTATAATGGGATGGTGTGGCTCAAGTGTATGCATTAAATTATCATCACATCTTTACAGCATAATTCTGTATCAGATCTGATCCTTATGATTAGACTTCAAAAGAAGGGCGACATATATCAAATGTTATTGTAGTGTGCAACTCTATACAACAGGCCTTTGTATGAAAGATAGAGTTCTGTAAATATCAGATGTTGACAAAAGCCATAGATGCATTTGATGACTGATTTATGCACACTATCCATTACATTTTTGTAGCAGGTATCCTATTATTCTTGATTTTTTTAAGGGTCTTGTTTCACACTGCCATAATACACATTTATTTTATTGTTGTAACACATTCATTTTTTCATTTGAATTGGCAAATGTGTAGCTAAGTTTAGTGAATTATGGTCAGTGACAAATTCATATCCCCTGTAATCTTCCCATACACCACGTGTTCCTGTGAAAAAAAATTTGGGATATTTCTGTTTCTAAGGCAGCTTTAGCCATGAGCTGGATCCTGTATGCAAGTTTGACCATGTGGGTAGGCCCGCAGAAATGCTGATTCTGCATGTCCTGACTAATGAGCCCTTACCTTGGCAGAGTTTGTTAATCTGGGACCTGCCCCAGGGTGTTCATAGTCCCCTCTCTTATGTCTACATGCTGCAGACCACAGGGCTGCTTCCACCACCTTTCCACATGGGATTTTCTGTGACCAGGAATCTTGTGTGCATCTTTTCAGACCTGTGAAAGCCTCTGGGTGAATATGTCAACAGAAAGGCTGGGATTATCCCTGAAGCCTCCCAGGGAACTAAACCTCAGAAAGGAGAACTCAGAACCACATTTGTTTCCCTTTTGGTAAATTTGTAACTAACTATTTGTTGATTACAGTTCATTTACATCGTAAATAAGCATGTTAACGCTGATATTTATGTGTCTGTACAAAACTGGCTAGGTAAGCAAGCGTCCAGCAACTTGTACATAGTTAGCTAACATCAAGTCTAGATTTCCCTCCTGGTTTGTCAAATTCCTGTCCTCCTCTTTGCCTGCTGGCAACCTTCCCTAGCAGAGTTCCTTGGTGTATTCCCGTGGATAGTGCATGATCTTATGTGGTCATTATGCTCATTTAGACAGATATCATAGATCTTCATTCCCATACAGGGCCAGGAGTTGAATAGGGTGTGACTCTTTCCTGCCTTCTCCTCTTTCCCTCATTTGGGACACCATTCAGTCAGAGGCAGTTTTAGGTGGAAACAGACATCCCAAAGGAAAGTTGGAGGTTCATTTGTCTTGTTGCTTGACCAGTCACTACTTGTGGCACGGCATCAGAATAGCTCCTAGCAATGGTGGGACCTTTTCTGCCCACATCTTAGTGTGATTCAAAATTCCAATTTTAAATTTCAAAAATACTGCATGAATATTGAAGGGATTGGAGATTTTTCAGAGTACCAATTGTTGGCCTAGTTCTGATGTTATTACAGTTGCTGATCTCATAGGTGTCAGGGTTGGCATAACAGAGCGTTTTCAGAAATCCCTCTTGGAAGGGTTAAACTGGTGAGTTTGTTATGCAGTGTTTATTCAGCATTTTCTATCCGCTGTCAGATGAGAAGCTCTCTTGACTGATTCCCGTTGATTTGACAAGGATTCTTTTTATTTAGCAGACTACAAATACAGCCTTGGGGACATGTTTTCTCTCCCCAAGGGTGTCTCACAAGGAATCGTAAATCTGTAGAAAAATCAGCAGTAAAACCTGAATTTTACTACAGAAAAAAATGCTGGAGTAGGGGTGAGTAGACAAGTCACCCCATTGTGTTTGAATTCAGATGTGACTTGTCTCTACATTCTGTTCTCCTGATATATTTGTCACTAAAAGTTATATGTTGCCACTACCTAGAAAACCATGAATACCTGGACTTAATAGACAGGATTTGTAGGAAAACCTAGTACTTTGAGTAAGTGAAACAAAAACCTTCAGGCTTAATTCTTTCTGTGCACCCATAGCTTTCTTTTTCCAATAGCATATCATGTTGTGGAAGGCTTTGGCTTATTAATAGACTGATAAGTTTTTTTCGCATTACCAGACATTTTCATGGTGTGTCTGCAAAACTGAAAACAATGTTTCAACATGAAAATTAAATACCAGTACTTTGTGACTCCACAGATGTACAGAGCTAAAGACCCAAAGTTTTCCACAAAAGAGATGTGATTGCCTAATTCACCATGGAATTGTTTACTTATTGCAGAATTGCCCAACAGCTGGTGAATTTTAAAAAGATGGAGAAAGGGTTTTATACCACAGGCACAAAACAAAATATAGCCAACATTTCAAAAGCATAATATGGTCTCTTTTTCATGTCCCTCTTGGCCAGCATCTGACTTCCGTGTTGTGACTAATGTCCCCTAAGCAGTTATACCCTTTCACATTGCTGTTCAGGCTACAGGCCAAAACTTAGCACAGCCCATATCATCATGAAAGAGAATAATATTATGAAAAGATCTACTTTCAAAAGCAGCTTAGATGATGCTAGGAAAAGGTAGAAATATAAGATTTTTTTTAAATCTATTTGCCAAGGATTGCTACTATTTCTCTCCCCGGTGTTATGTATTACTGGATGAGTATAAGTTTATTTAAAAAAAAAAAAGTTTCGTTTTTATAAAATTTTAAATAAAAAGTAGACCTGCCTGCCTGGGATTAGTGGCATTCCAAAATTCTTGTTGGTATTTTTTTCTTTACCCTAGGATGGGTTTGATGTTCCCTGCCAAGGGAAGTACAAAATACATGTTGGTGTGATAATGAGAGAATAGTCTAGTCAAACAAAAGAGTAAAGTATAATTAACAGAGAACCAATAGCATTGAATAACTTTTAGATTTGGTAGAAATTTTTCCACTTGTTCCAATGGGGTCTGAAGTTATTTGTCTATACTTCAGTAGGTACTGGAAGAATTTGTATAAGTGTAAGCATCATTTCTCTTTCAGCTTTTTAAACAAAATATCAGGGAGAATTCCTTCATTTTATTCAGTATGATTTCTATCAAATGCTGATATCTATGATATACTAACAAATGCTGCTAGTAGAACTGCATTTTTAATTTCAACCTGCTTTCAACCTTGTACTTTCTTCTTCCTCTCCCCCCCAGCCCTTTTTTCCCTGGAGAGGTTCTCTTAAGGGTTAGGGTAACTTAGGAAGATGCAGCATTTAATCTTCTTTTTCAACATTTAGTTGTTCATGAAGAGGACTGAGTTGACTATTTTCTTCATGACATTTGAAGATCAGGAGTGTGCCCTTGTCTCTTCATTTTCAAGTATCTATTGGCACCAGCAGCAAAGGAGATGAAGGAATCAGCCTTTCAGGCATTGGAAGTGACAACTTCAGGAAGCATCAGCTGAGCCAATTCTATCACCCATTTAGCATTCATCTGACTATTGAAGGAGGCTGAAGAATAGCATTTGAAAACAGAATAAAAGATTAAATTGGTATTTCCCTTAATACTTAGAGAAATTTCACTGTCATCTTTGACAAGTATCAGCATTCTGCCTGGTGCTCAGAACTGTGAAAGTCACTTTTCTCCAATTGACACAATTAGGGTAGAAGATATGTGAACTGATTTTTTATTTTCAGGGATTATCATGTGGGGGTGACTGTTCCTGGAATATGAGGAATATGAGGAACAGTTAGGTAGTATCTGCTTTGTCCAACTCACAGTTTTGGATGTGCAAGGATGACATTGAGAAAGAGGGAGACAGGGGAAAGGATTAGAATTAAGTGATCCACAGATAGATTATATAAGATTCGCTTCAAACTCTGCAAATCATGTGAAAACAGTCTCACTGGATGAAAACAGTCTCACTAGTGAATATTGTCAGAAACTAGCCGTGGTAAACATAGCCTCACTTGAAATTGTTCGAGTTACCCGAATAGGAAGCTCAGGGACATGGGCCATGTTAGAGACATACAAGATGCAACTTTCACACTAAATGATATTTTATTCTGGCAGATCAAAGATTTTATTACTTGTGATGCGGCATGCTCAGTTTTATTTGTCTGAAGATACATCAAACTCAGAAATACAGCATGGAGTTCCGCAATCCTGGTCTTAAAAATTGCCCTATAACCTTGTTATCCTCATGACTTCCATAGACTCACTTTTGTGTGAGCCTATAGTGGTAGAAGCTTCATTAAAAGATTTGAACAATAAAACATTACTCATGGAAATATAAAGAAAATGCTGATTAGTTGTTTAACTGAAAAGTCAAAAAATGTTAACATAGATGTTTACATAGATATTGCTGATGTAAAGGAATTGTAACACTCTAGGCATTCAAAGTACTAAATAAAAATTAAATTACTTTGAAAGAGATGCTCTAAATTCATCTAGGAAATTATTTTGTTAATTAAGTAAATAATCCAAAAATGCAGAAAACGGAAACAAATACTCAACCAAATTTTCAAGATTTTTAGGAATGGAGAGGATGCAGAAAACTTCCCATAATTTTTAGTAAAAGTTCTAGATAATCAAAAAAAGAGAACTTCATAAATAGAAGTTCATTTAAAAAGACTCTTATTTTTTATATGCATAAAAGGGTATGTTAGTTCATATATTTATAATTAGACTAAATCATATTTTTTGTTAAAGAGATGGACTTCAGAAGTTCTGTAAATAGGTTTGTTCATATGTAATTTTTTCTTCTAAGAAGTTGAAACAACTTCCTTTTATTCACTTTCTTCACTTTGTCAAAACAAGAAATGTCTCTTTTTTTGTCAAGTCCTATTTGTTAAAGTCGTGCTATACTGCTTTTCCTTTGTCTCTGAATGGAAGAAGGAGTTTTATTTGGCATTTCATGGCCTGATGCTTTTTCTAAAGGTTTCCGGCTCAGTTCCCATCACTGGTAGACAGCAGGGTGTTCTCTAGCTATGCTTAAGATTGTTAGTAGTATCTTTTTGTTAATGTCAACTTGATATCACTCTATGATTGGAGAGACTTGGAAAGCCATCTCTGCTGGATAAGGCCTTGTTAAGGTGGCATACTGTTCTTTTATTCAGAATTAAATATCTACTTCCAACTGTAAAAAGACAATCAAATGAATAAATTCATTTATGTATTCTACAGTATGACTAGGTAAAACACGTAACAAAAAAATAAAGCAACTATTTTCATTAACACCTTTTTCTTTATCGCATTCCATTCTAAACATCAGTGTTGAAATATTGATAGGAAGACAGGCTTTTGTAGGACAGGTTATTAAAATTGTAATCTTATATTGCACTAATAAAGGAATATGCCAAGGACTTCTAACACACTTCAGCAGTTTTCCTGCTTTTGGGTAGCCTCAGTGAGGGGAGAACTCTGTTGCTTCCATCAGTGAAACTAGAGCCTTAGCAGTGCCGACAAATGCCCATAATGTCATAGTGACAGAAACTTCTTTTGTTGACAAATTACGCCTGGTGACCCCAAAAAATTTGACATGCGGAAATGAATGTAGCTTTGTTACTCCCATGTGTGCTGTACAAGAATGCCAGTAAGCTTTCTTGTCTTCCTTTTAAAAAATAATAAAATTTCAGAAGCTGTTTAATTAAGAAGAGTTTAATTGACCATGGTAATGGAAGTATATATTAAGTGTCAATTATGAAGCAGAGATTTGAGATATGTGAATATGTAACAGTAGAAGCTGGTTGGCACAGAGCTTCTAGATCTTTCTCTAGAGTGTTTCAGTCCAGGCTCTGATTGGGTTAGGAAGCAGGTGTCTGAATTTCCCATTGCTTTCTTGATTTTGAAAGTCACAATAAATTGAACATAGCACCATAGCATGTGGTTTGAATGTAGACACAAAGCCTTCTATCACATAAGAAATGTCCACAGAAATTATTGACAGATTCAAATGATTTGAGGTAACTTTATGGTGGAATGAATTTAACAAAACTGTGAAATTATTTCTGCAGCAAGCCTGATGTAGTCTGCAGTGTGGAATACCCTGATTTCTGCCACTAAACCATAGCAAAATTGCATTGTTCATCCACATGCTGTCTCCAGGGATGTGTCTTCAGTAGATTCAGTAGAAGTCCTATCTTTTTATCATTTTAACACAACGGTGAACAGTAGTAGAACAATGAGAAAACATCTTTTTCATACAGCTTGTTTGCTGATGGCTAAAACCTTATATTCAAAGTTGCTGTCTAAAAATGATCTTTTTGTCTTCTCTTTTTATTTTCTAGTTCTCGTAACTATTTCTTCCCTCAAGCCTATTTTGTTAGCTAACTGGATTACCTGAACTCAGGGACTAAGTTATAATTTCTTCCAGAGGAATTTTATATTGAGCCACCTTATCACTATGCAGATAAAACTAAACTTTCAACCTGATCTGGCTCATTTGGTCTTGACCATGGATATGTCCTAGCTATGCTGTAGATGAAGACAAAGCAGGACCAGGTACTGGTTCTGGTATTTTCTACTGAATCTTGGAAAAGTTTCCCTAAATAGGACTCTCTTCTAGTGTGCTAGGCGCAACTTCTGCAGTGGGGAATAGTAAAAAAAAAAGCAATATTGAACAGATCAAACATAACTTACCATTTCAGATGTCAGATTTAGCATGCACATTGAATAATACATAATGATTTCAAAATCACATCATTTAAAACATAAAATCCATATTTCATGGGTAGCAATTAAGTGAAATGCAATGAGATGAAAAGCATTCTAGGCCATATTCTGTTCAAGGTTCTTTAGACTTGGCACCTACTCCTTCATAGCATCAAAGGCAATTTGAAACATAAATAATGCTTAGAAAAATAGCTATGCTTTTATTCAGACCTCTGTACTTAATTCAGTGACATAACTTGCAAAGTTTTTCTATTTGAGAGGTGTTAGTTCAATAAAATTGAACAGGGTTCTTCCTTTTTGATGAGATGTACTTAGTAGTTTCTCTTTCATCTTAAAAGTAATGTAATAATGAAAGATTTAAGGTTGAAACTTAAAGGATGCTTTTATTTCCTCATCTTTATATTGAAATGGCTTTATATCTATTCTATGCAATAAAGCTAATGCAAAAAAATTATTATCTTAGAATTAAACTTCTATTTTTTTTTTAGATACTGAAAAAATTAAGTAACATCTATAGCTACGTGTTAAGAGTGACATTGCAAGAGACCTATCCTCTCTTATCAGAACTACTGGCCCTAGAGAGCTTATTATATCTCCTTGAATTCTTTTCTTAAGTGTAGTTCACCATGTACATTGTGTATTATATGCATTTTACTTTGGGCTTCAAGAATGCATCTGAACATTACTTATTTCAATCCTCATTTAATCATTTGGGTAATTTTTCCCCTTTCTGTATTTTCAAATGCTGTATGTCAGGGGATATGAAAATATTTTGAGTATGTCACTCCTTTTACTTCAAAGAACAGCTTCAGATGTTTTACTAATTATATGTTGAAAAATAGTGTCTTCTAGTGCTCTAGAAGACACTAAAATGTCTTAAAAATGGCCTGGTAGTCAAAGTAGTATTAAGATATTCAAAGCCAACTAATGCTTTTTGCCAAAAAAAACCAAAACATAGGAGTATTGAGGAGCAAAGAGGAGTATAGGACTCCTATAGGAGTGATTTCTTTTTTATTTTCTTTTGATCCCTAGCTTGCTTAACAAATTTCTAAAAAGGTAATGAAATCAGAAATACTCCTTAAGTACTCCATTCTGCAGTATTCCTGCAGTTAAAATACTTTGTGCAGTGGAGTATTAGGCTGCAAACAATATTCCTGAGGGGGTTAAAATCAGTGAGTATTATGCAAAACCCAGCTACAAAAATTTTCCAAGAAAAGTAAATGTGTAACATAGCATCCAGTTTTCCACTTTTGTTCCTTAAGACTATTGCTTCCTTTCTGAAAGGAAATGGAGTGTACACGAAGAGTGGCTAAACTTTTGAGCCATAAGAATGGTAGATCCAAAGATAAATGCAGTCTTCTGTAATAGAATTATAGATATATATATACACATGAAGTTGGAAAACTTAACCAAAAGTATTTTTCAGTATGTATAATCATTTTCATTGCTGTTCAAAGGAACACTGTTATAACAGTGGTCAGGGAAAAGAAAAACTTTCTCTTTTTCTGAGAGAATGCCTTCAGGATATACCATACCATCTAGCCAGTAGTCTGATGCTGGCTACCTTAGTAAAAAACCATAATAAAAAATAAAAATACTGTAATAAAAATTTTCAAGTTAAATTGGAAATGTAAGATGGTAATGAGAATGCATTTTTCTAAGACCCAAATCTGAGAGGCTTTTTAAGACACTTACCAGGAGAAGGTAGGAAGCAGACTAGTGCACCTGAAACCTCATATATACAAAATAGAAATTGCTGCAGAAATTGCTTTGAAATGAGAATGGCCTATGAATAAAAAGATCATAGAAAAAAATGTTACTGGAGGTAAAAGATGTGAAAATATGTGAATAAATATATACCTTACTTTTTCCTGTTGAGATTGGAAAGGTAATTTGTGAATTTTACCTGCACATTACAGGTTTATTATGTAAACTTAAATGCTATCTATAGCATCAATAGAAGTCATATTAGTCTGTAATATAGCTTTTCCTTTGTTTTTTCCTTTCTCTTTACATACTGTTGAAAAATCTTTTCCATGGTATTGCTTTCTTAGGTGTGTTTTCAGCTTAACCTTTTTTAATGTAGAAATTAATAACTTAAAAATAAGTTTTTCTGATTTAAATCCTTAGAAAAAAGTTTCATCATGCGTTCATGGTATTTGAAGGTCTGCTTCAGAACATTAAAAAAAAACTTAATGGAATCTTTCAAGAATTTTTGGTACCATAAAGTTTGGGTTAATTTCCCTTAATACTTCCATTTTCATGTGACACATGCTAATAAGTTAAAAGTTGTTACAGATTGTAGAACAAATGGAAACAAGGATATGAGGAAGCCATTGGACTGTGAGGCACATGTGCAGCTCTTTGGGATGGTCCTGTGAAGTGCCTGGAGCTTGACTCTAATGATCCTTTTAGGTCTCTTTGAAATCAGGATTTTCTATGATTCTCTGATTCTGTGTGGGCTAGTGGTGAACTGATCGGTCAGAGAGGGAAGTTAAATCATGCTCCAAAAAGTAGAACACGCCCCCATTGTGCTTCTTTTGGCCTCCTGGTCTGTAAGGCTCTCCTTCCCTGATCCTCTTCTCCTTCCCTCTCTAGCCCAAATTTTATAATCCAAAAATATTTTCATTACACCCCAATATATTGGTAAAATTTATACATTCTATTTTAAAAGAAGTCATTTGCTACGTGAAAGGGAAACTGTTGAATTCAGTCAATAAACAAAACCTAGTGCTCTGGATATCTGCAAAGAGGTAGTTACAGTACTAGTATCAGTCCCCAAATGTCTTATCCCAATCCTTGCAAAATACATCTTAGAGCTTTATTTTGAATCATCATACAAAGAGAAGAATATATGAAGGGAAGTAGGAATGATTCAAAATAGAAATTAAATCCAGTAAGAAGCATGGAGCATAGAAAATCCTTCTCATAATATTTCATCCACTTCCTGCCTTATTTTATTTGCTTTTCTCAGTGGTTCCTACTGATTGTTTTGCTAGTTTCTTGTCCAAAGCTAGTCATAGTAGATCTTTGTTTTCATTTGAGTGTGCAAAGCTAAAAATGAGCACAGAAAAATCTTTACTCTCAAATGTTCTAAGTAGTTTTAAAGTAGTCTTCAGTGCTGTCCTTTTCTCCATGGAGGTCTAGTCCTTCATTTTTATCCTTGAGAGAACAAAATGAAATGAAACTATCTAGTCTAAATTATTTCTCAGGAAACAATGCATGCAATGGGGTTCATTTGATGTCCAGAAGAGCTCAAAGAAAAAATAATGTGTGGCTGCTGCGTCTGGCTGAAATCTCATGGATCAGCAGCACAGGTTTGTAGCTACAATGTAGGAAGCTCAGAATCTCCTTCAGCAGCTCCAGTGGCCCAAATATAAATATGTTCATTTTAGATAAAACTCCCACTTAATTCAACTGGAGCAAAACCCAGATAAGAGTGAATACTTTTGAAAGTTCTACTTTCTATTTCATTAAATGGAATGATGAAACATTTGCCTATTTTCTGGTGTAATGAGGTTATCGCAAAAAATGAGGTACCACATAAAAGGACTCAAAAGTAGTTGAACTTCTAGCACTCTGGAAAAAAAGTGCATTTATTGCTGTGATTTACAGTTCAGTTTCTCTGGCATTAGTTTGATTGTGATGTCTGATAAGCTTTCATATATTCTTGAGAGGTGATGTTTTTATGAAGTGAGAGACAATAGTAACAACACTTGATTAGTTCAGCAAGCTCTTTTAGAGTAAATTTATATGTTAGTTTAACCTTCTGTGCCTAGGGATAGTTTATATTTACTTCAATATTTCCTGTAGCTTTGCTCTATGTTGTGCTGAGTGCATTTTAATTTGAGTTGCTTTCTACTGTAAGGAGCAAATAACGTTCAGAGAGGGAATGGCATGATGACCAGATGACAGTTCAGAAAGGCATAATTATCCTACCACTAAGTACAATATTTCATGCTACTGAAAGGGAAAAAAGTTAGAAGACCACAGGAAAATAATTTTAATAACTGTGCTAAGATTAGAAAAATTTTTCACTTAAGTCATGGATGAAGTTTTAAATGCTGCATACTCTTTAATTTCTTCGCATCTTTGAAAAATAACCAAAACATTAGTTGTCAATAAGGGAGATTTTGTCACAAGTAAGACATAAACTATATTCCAGGAGATTCCACTAGCATGCTGTAGAAGTATATATTCCTTGAGGAACTTTTTCTGTGAAATTTTATGTGACTTTTTATTGCATTCTAAAATGTGTCTTCCTAAGAAGCTTCAGTTTAAGCTTGCTTTGTGCACCACTTCTTCATTCCCCTCTGACTTATTTTCTAGCAAAAACTAGAAATAGTTTTAGTGCCTTTAAATTCTCTTGAGGGCAGTTTAATATATCATGGCCTTGCAGTATAGCACAACCTTTGAGCTTGCTGTGAAGGTAAAGTATACTTTAGAAATATTAGAGAGATTAGGAAGCAATTGGATAGATGGTTATGACTTCAACACTTAAAAAGCCTCCACAACACCAAAAATAAAAGCATGAGTGTTTGAATTTTTTTTTTTTACATTGACCAAAATGTTTCAGAACAAAATAGTATTGTGTAAAGGAGATGCTTGAATTTTGCATGCATGCAATAAAAGATAAATAGCCAAAGTTCATGGTCAGTCAAATGTTTTGGAGCCACATAAACCTACTGCACCAGTTTTCTTCCGTTACCACAAGTTGGTTAGAAATATTTGAGGTAATCCAATGCTATGAGTTTTCTTGATGTTTTTAGATTACTTGAAATAATTTTTAGATTTCTTGAAGTATAAAAACTTCAAGAAGTGAAATTATGTAGGCACTGGCATGGAATATAACTTATACCAAGTCTGCATCCTCTTACCAATAAAGACTGGCAATGAAGACATTCATCTCTAACCTTACTTCCTTCAAAATAAGATAATAATATTCAGTAGCTTTCATGGACCAGGTTCAAGAATTTTTGACTGAAAGAGCATTTAAATGAGTGTGATGGCTTTCTTCAACTTAATTGTAGAGCATAAGTTTACCTTGATTTAGTTTGCTGTAGGGAAAGTTTTAGACCCTGGTATGTTTGGGGTGTAGAATTACTACTGAACCGATTGTTCTCCATACAGACACAGATTAGGAGATATGTTACTGAAGAGAACTAAACTGAATTAGTGCTTAATTATTCAGAGGCTATTGCCCAGATAATTAAACTCTCTGAATTATACTCTAATTTGAATGCCTACCCTAGGGCAGGTAGTTCTTTCTACACTGTGAGTCTTTCGTTGAGTGATAAATCTGATGTCACTTTTGTTTTGATTTGGAATACAAATCCCTTATATGCTAAAGAGCAGTTCTTGTCACACAGAATTACTGTCATGGTGGTAGTGCTTTCTTGATATCCTTGTGAAGTAAGTTCATAAGGACAACATGTTCATTGTGATAAGTGATAAATTTTAGGTTTTAATTAAGCCATAAACTACGGCAATAGCTAATTGTTTTGAAGGTTTCAGTGTGGTTTTTTTTTGGCAGAGCACTATATTGTAATTGTAGTCACTATGAAAGAAACAAATTTTATAGAGGTTGTAGCTATCTGTGAAGATCAGCATGCTAAATTCCTAAAATTATTCCTCCATTGTGTATAGCAAACTGATTTAAATATTTAATTGAAAACATGAAAATTCCACAATTGGAAGTTCAGAACCAAATTATAATAGCCCTGTACCCTTTATTCAGAACTAATCATCTAGTTTGTGCAAGTCACAAATATAGTGCCCAATATCTTCTGTAAAGAAATATATTAATGTTAAAACATTGTTCTTCTTCACTGAAAGAGATCTGCCTCCACCTTACTCCATCTCCCTTGTACTATATGCAGATATTGTTGTTATTGCCCTTATAAGAAAGGAGGGTATGCAATGAGCACAAGAATTTTATTTTTTATAGGCCACCAGAACATTAGGAACATACCTGAATATGATTTACAGGTTTGGGATTTTTTTTTCCTTTTCCTTTTTTAAAGAAAGTAGTCATAATGATTGTCTGTGTTTCATAGATGTTCTGTTTTGTTGTTGTAGGTTTGGGTTGGTTTTTTTTTTTTTTTTTTTTTTTTTTTTTGTGTTCTTTCTACATTAATATAATTTTGGCTGCTGTCCTGTGTTACAGGGCTAGATGGACTTTGTTCCAATATGACTTTACTCTGTGGAGCCTTATTCAGTGGGATTGCAGCCAGTTTATACTGCTGCAATTCTGCTGTCTGCTGTGTGCTTACTAACTACACAGCATGAAGCAGGCAGAGTAAAGGCAGTATTTAAAGATTTTTCAAGGCCACATCCACATCTGTTGTACGTCTGTGAAGTTTTTCTTTTTTTGTGTTCCCCCAAATTGTAATCTCAGCAACAGCAGTATTCTGTATCTTTGGTAACAGCCAACAGCTGGCATCATGCTAGATACCACTCCTTGATGGTGCAATGATATTTGTCATAATTTGTAGGTATAGAATTCAATATAAAGATTTAAATTGCAGCTTCAAAAAGTGAGTTATGCAGTTTCTCTACTGAGCAACAGCTTCCTGTGCTTTTTGCTCTTGAAAGAAAACATTGCTGCTGTTATTTATTTATTCTATGGTAATTAGCCAAGTGCTGTATTAGTGTGCAATTTGAGACCTCCTGTGTTAAAGTGATGCCACCTTGACTGTTTCCTGAGCTTTCTAATCCTGTTCTTTTTCTCCTTGTCGGAGCAGTCCCAGGAGACAGGGATGAATGCCAGGGAGATTTCTGCCTCTTATAAAGATCTGCCAATACTCATTTTTCTTGCAAAACACTAGAGTCAGTATGTAGGACCTAGGTGTGGGCACAGGAGCTAACCTAACCAACCTGTAAAGAATCTGTGATCACGTTTGCAGAGCACCTGTTTTGCTGAGACCTTGATCCAGGAGGGTGATACAGGACAGGAGCCACAAGGGATGTGCAGGTTACTGTTCCTCTATGCTGTCCCAAGGGGTACCTGCTGTGGTGCATTTCCAGGCCCTGAGGTCTCAGGATGTGGGTCCTTGTAGCCCAAGCTGTTTCTGAGAGGACAGGTACACAAGTGACCTCTCTCTGCAATCAGCCACAGAGGCTGCAAACAGTTCATTTTGCTTTTTACTCCCCCTTCCAAAGAATCATTATACTGCTGCCAGGGCTGACAGTGCTACATTACCATAGGTGGCACATATCACATACTGAGGGCTTTCTGCACTAGCTCTAGGAAATCCTACTAGTATTTTCAAATTTTTTGTGTCTATGTTCAAATTGGCTTGATTTTAGGAGTGACACACCAGGTTTTATTGGCTTGATTTTAGGAGTGGCACACCTTGCATGCAGCCATGCAAGGGAAACAGTAATTTATTTCTAAGAGTGCTGCATTTTTAGCTCAAAACATGACTGAATAGTGCTCCTGATGTAGCACAGTGGCTGAGATTATGTTTTATGTTTATATTTTATATTTAGATTTTATATTTATAATCACAGTGGCTGTGATTATATTTTAATTTTCTTTAACAAGAGCTACTTGTTAAAACTCAGACCATAAGGGAAACTAGGCACATGTGAAATAAGAAAAGTTAAGTTTTGTTCAGTTCTTAATCACTGATTCATATAATTCTTTCTGATCATATTTTTTTTTGGCTAGAAACATAAAACAGGGATAGAAGATCTGATGTGGAACTTTGCTTGTAATTTGTTTTCCACATACAAAAATGAAAAAATGTGCAATAAAATATATATTTTATTTATTATCATTTATATAATATATAATCTTAAAATATCTTTTATTGGTGTGAAATATTATCTCTTAAATAGCAAAAACAATTGGAACAACAGTGGGTGTATATAATGTATATAACAATTTGTGAGCACATAAGCAATAAAAAGAAAAGGAAGTCATTAGCTCAGAACAAGCAACAGCACAGTTATTATTATGGATCTAATAAAAATCATTTGGCTTTTTGTACATCTGAAAAATCAATGTTTACTTTTCATGCACACAGAAATCTATGTACTGCATGAGTCTTTCACAAAGAAAAGTCCTTCTGCCTCTTGGTTTAAAATTTTCAGATGCAGCTAACTTTAAAGGGACTCAGCAATATTTCCTTTCCATTAAAAGGACAGATTTATTTTATAGAATCTGGGGCAGTTTCATGATTTGTTTGTGGTTTAATGAGAGTGTTTGTGGTGGCTAAAGAAACCATTATTACTGGTAACAATCGCATTCATTTCAAACGGCTGAAGCATTGCAATTCAGTGAGCAAAATTTGCAAATCAATGCTGTAAAAATTATTTGTTGTGCTTCAGTTGAACAGCTGATGTGTTTGTTGCTTATAAAACTGAGATATAGTACATAGTGCAGTGATGTGTAAGTGGATATATAGTAAATAGAAATAGATGTTTTTTTTCTTGCATGTATTTCTTTTCAGCACCTATCAAGGATGCATCTGTGCTTGATGTAGTAAATACCCTTAAGGGTACTTTTTCATTATACCCTTAAGGGTATTTTTTCATTAATGCTTTCATATTTCAGACAGAACAGACTTAAAGTAAAGCAACAGATTAATGTGACACTTCAGTAACAGTAACTGTTAGACAGTAGTGACACAACTGATTTTGCATGTTTTAGAAGAATACACAGGTATAAAACTGATGACCTAAATTATTTGGTGTGTTTCAGGACACCCAAGTCAATTGTTTAGCATTGTCTTCATGCCTTACCTTGATATCTGATTTAAATCTCCCGTTTTCACATATTACCATAGTGGATTAGGTACCTTTTTCCTTTCCTTTTTTTTTTTTTTTGCTCTCAAATTTTCACTGGGTTGAGTAATCAAGAGCTTTTTCAGAAGGAAGACTGGCAAGTTTGATAAAATTGATTTTTCAAACTTGGCTTTACTAAGGTAATAGATAGTATATTTTTCACTTTTTTCTATATAGGAGAAAGTTTCAGTGTCTGCTTTTGTTCTGGAAAAGCATCTGCCCCTGCCATGACTAACATTTAAATCAAATTCTTTTTGTAATGGTTTGTTTATTAATTTTATGAACTACTAAATTTGAAGATTTGAAGAAGTGAAAAGAAATTTTAAAATCCCTGCCAACCAACCCTGTTCAAAACAGTTATTTTCTTTCCATTTGATGTTTTATTCAAATCTCTATTAATACACAGATTTGGGGGATTTCAAAGCATCTATTTTTGCCATCAATGATGGCTTTTAATGAACTGGATATCCTTCAGAATTAAAAAAAAACAAACCTATTACTTTACTTCTCCAGTGTGCTTTGCAAACATGAACTGTTCAATTCTAGCACTGATGTTTGCACCTTCATTGTTTAACAAGTACTGTAAATAGAATCCTCGAGGTCTGAGATTCCAGACCTGCGAGACTCCAGATTACAGAGCTGTCATAGTGGAGCATAGCAGAGAAGTGGGAGGTCTCCACACAGCCTCAGGTTTTGTGATGTAGGATTCACTCAGCTCTTCTGTATTGCACAGCTGTACAAGCTTCTTCCAAAACTTCAGCTCAGACAAGATATTCCATTACTCTTTGTGAACAGACTACAAAAGAAATTAATTTGGGAGATGATTTTAGGCTGCAGGAGATAGGAGGTTGGATCTCATTCATGTGATCAAAATTGATCCAAATTTAAGCAACTTCTAATACTATTGACATCATGGCATTTGACCTCCACGTCTCAGCCTTTGTGATGTTACAGTTCTTACCTCTGACTTCCCATTTGATCTTAAGACCTTCCTTGGCAAATTCTCTTACGGTTTTACTTCCCTCTGTATTCCATTCAAAATATAATTCAAGCGCAGCCTTATTTCCCATGTTTCATATACCATTAGAAGTAGTTGCAATTTTTAATTAAGAATTGCAAATAGAGGAAAACAAGAAATGGTTTCACCAGTATGTTTCTTAAAAGTTCCTGTGGTTTTGCTCACAGTACAAATCTATGCTGATACACTATATATCCTTCTGCAAAGGGCTCCTCCAAGCAGTAAGAGGAGTAGCATCTTTGTAATAGTTTTGGTTCCACATACAACACCTTCAATGAGAAAACAAGACAGAACTTCATTGACTTAATGGTGTACAAATCTCTCTAGTGTACTTAGGTGTATAATTGATAAGAAAATTTTAGGATTTGTGTGCACAAATTTTGAAATTTGTAAAAAAAAAAATCCACATTGAGATCTTTATGTAAAGTTTCATATTTTAGTTTATAAATGTCTTGTAAAACAATGATTAATCTTTATATTGAGAAAAACATTACAGAGAACTCCTGTGTTTGGTAGGGGATCTGGTATGCTGTCTTCATAGCACAGTTGCAAATCTACAGAGTTTGTAGAAGCATTTACTGATATTTGCAATCACACTCTTGTGCATGATAAGTATAGCTCTTAGTGAGACATGCTGCCTCAAGTATTTGAATTCAGCAATAGGATTTTTTTAGTCACCAAATCTCTAGTCTAGTGGTCATCTTTAGGGCTGAACTGAGTTGAGTTCAGGCCTGCACTTGAACCTGGATATGGATAAGCTTGAGGTCATCTCTTTGCTAACCTTTTTGTTATTCTGTTGTATAGTTTTGGGAAGAATTGAATGTAAGTAGAGAAATGTGAATAGGAAAAATACATTTTCCCAATGACCAGTTAAACTATAATTTTGTGCCCTGAATTTCTACGTGCTTAGTAATATGCACTTAACAGCATTGTAACTACAAGGAGCAGATTTAACTTGTGAAGCCAAAGCCAGCTCTCCTAGTCATTGCTCATTCAGAACAAATGGTACCAAATACCAGCTTATAGCGAAGCCATGCTTGCTGGGGAAACTCCCTTCCCTGAGTCACACGTACCATTCCCTCACTGTGTCCTTTGCTCCTGTTTCAGGCTCAGCTAACTTCACATTCTCTGTATTCTCTTCAAGAGTGTTAAAACTTGGTCCTTAAGCCATGTCATAGAATTTTCCTGTAAACCAAATCATTGTCTCTCCAAAACTTGATGAAATTACATGCTTTTTTCATATGTTCAGAGTTTTCCATGCCATACTGTATTGTACATGTCAAAACACAGCTTGCTTCAGAGGATGAAACAAATGGCTAAAAATCAATAAATCTTTTTACAGTTTGCCACCAGGGATCATTACCCAGTGTTTATTAGTTGTCTTCCTTACCCTTCAGATGTAAGAAATAACAAATCTGTTGAGTCTTGGTGCGTCAGACTGCTCTGCTGCCTGCCTGTGCTGCCTGCTGTGAGGGATCGGCACGGCTGGCATGAGCAGCAGCAGTGCAGCCATGCTGGGGAGGCATCTGCTGTGGGCTGGGTGTTGGATCATGACACACTGGGACGTCTTCTCACAGAACATTTTCTGTAGCCCTTTTTTTATCAACTTCTATGCTGCCTCAGCAGGACCACCAATGATTCAGTGCCAGGTACTGTAACACCAGCCACTGAGGAGGAATAGGCATGCTGGCACTTAGGGCTTGAGGAGTGTCAGCAGGCAGGTTTACTGCACATGGCTGCGTGGCTTTTTCTCTTCCTCGTGGCTGGAATTGTGAGGAGCCCCCAGACATGTTTCAATCTTGGAATTTCTCATCTGTCACCTACTTAGCTGAGGTGCCCCCCACTACATCCTAATCAATGCACACAGTTCAAGGCTGTGTGTCTGATAATTTAATTTTCTTATCATCAGAGAGACTAATGAAAAATATAAACACATAAAATTCTGAGATTTGAAATAATAAGGTGCTTTTCTTATTTCGTCATAAAATTTTTCTGGTTTTTTTAATACTTCCTTAAATTATTTCCTGGTATGGCTTTCATACTAATTTTTAAATTTCAGTTTTACAGATCATTGATAAGTGATGTGGATTAAAGAAATTATACTTGAATCTTTCATGAACAAGGAAAACCGACAATTTCTTAGTTTATAATAGTAGTAATTAAATAAGTTTTTGCTTTGCAATTCATGCAAACAGTGTAAATGTGAAGGAGATAACATTTCTCCTCAGTGTAATTGTCACAGTGCCAGCCTGACAGAGTTCAAGGAGCATTTGGACAATGCTCTCAGGCACAGGGTGTGATTTTTTGGGATGGTGTTGTGCAGGGCCAGGACTTGGACTCGACAATCCTTGTGGGTGCCATCTAACTCAGCATATTCTGTAATTCTGTAATTCTGTGATTTTATTCAGGCTGGTGAAAAAGGAGGTAATTTAGTCTCTAAGCCTGGAGGAGTCCAACACACATTTTGTCCTAAAAAAATGTATCACAAAAGAAAACTGGTTACATGTCTGTTTGTTTAAATGACTGTTTAAAATTTCTTTTATATTTGTGATAATTTTCATTATGACTCTTTTTATAGACTTGGGAACTGGTGGGCTGGAAGCCATTATCAAAACTTGGTAATGAAGACTAGAGGCAAAAATCTTAGACAAAGTAGGCAAGTGAACAAAATTAAAACAGAAGTTAAAAATGGTCCTTGTTTCAGCTATTTTTTGTGCACTGGAAAGGCTTCAAATAGATTTGTTCTCTTGAGATCTAGGCCAAAATAGACAATCTGAAGTTTAAATTGTCACCACTAACCTACACTTTTCTTGCACATCACAGGTGATGTTTGCAGTCTTAAAGTTGTTTAAACATGTCTGTCTTCTGTACAGATTTTGTAAATGTAAAGAAAAAATCTGTACAGAAGATAAAGCTGCAGTAGACTCTCATTATCCACAAATGCAACAGGGCTTCCATGTAAACCTCTCTTTAAAGTGACGTGAATTTTTTCTTTGTTTTGTGACTGTGTCAAAGCTTAATATCTTTCATTCCTGTAATGTGTTGTGTAAAACATCAGACACATTAGGTTGCCTGATATATTTTTGCTATTTTCTTTCTGACATATTATCCCATGAGGCAAATGACTAGTCTGCACTGGCATATTCCCTGGTGACTTCGGATTGGCAGAATTATTCACAACTCAATTCCCTTCACATGCTATTCTGTAGAGAAGTAGTTAGATGAAGCAGGTGTGACAAAGGTATTCATGTAGTCTTGAGGGTAAAATTATAGGTGAAAAGGTTAAGGAATAAAACCCAGTTTTGTTTCTATTTGTTCCTAATTGAAACATCGCTCTCAGGAACAGGATGTGCCCTGGAGTAAGGGGAAGTCAAGCAGACCCAGCAAGTCTCTGAGAACTGCAGTAACCAACCTCTACAGGTAACTGGAAAAATCCTGCGAGCTCTTCCTTGACTGTCACCTGAACAGGTGACTGGTATCTTTGTGACAAGATCCCAGGCAAGAGGAGGGATATTCCCTAGGGAATGGTGTGGCATCCTAGTCCAGATTAGAGACCTTCTTAACACCTCCCATGCACCAAGCCTCAGTTTTCTCTCTGCTACTTTATAGATGTAATATAGGACACAATCTAGTCTGTACATGCACCTGTTGATTGAAAAGGAAGAGGAAATAAAAAAAAAAAAAAAAAGGTTACTGGTTCACTATTCAACACCATTATTATTTGAAATATTCAACATCACTTTCTGCTCTTTGTTCTCCAGCCTGCCAGTACACGTTGTTTCTTGCTATCATGCACCCACAGCATTATTGCAGCACGGCCTGATGGAGTGGTGGTGGATACCAGTCACAGAGCTTCTTTGCCTCCTGGTTGCACTCACTCTAAGCAGACCTGCATCTGTTTAGTGGCAGCTTACTCAGATACTGGCTATGGCAATGCTTTCTGAAAAAGCACGTTGGAATTCCCAGCTGTGGAGTTCCAACTGAACAATTCTTGTGCAGTTCCCTGATACCTATCTTTTTATAATTAAGCCATCACACTCTGTTATAAATTGTCTCCACCGCAGCAGTAGAGAAATTCTTCTAGAAGGTCAGTTTAGGCTGATAAAATAGTTAGAATTTTTAGATCAGTTTGGGGAAGAATTAACACACATATAAATCTATCCAGATTGGGGTGCGGCTGCCTAGTCTTGATGAATTTTTGTTATGTAACTTTTCTGATACACAGATCTCCGGCATAAAAGCCCTCTGAAATGAGCTCTCTAAGAAGATAGCTGAAGCTATATAGGGAATCATGATTAATAAAGTCTCCTCCTCTCTTTCCTCCCTCCATCCATCTGGAACAAAACTGTGGCAGACTAGAGAGATATACATTACTTATTTTCTGTCATTATGATCTGGGTGGATTTATTTGGAATCTCTTGAGAGAATGCAGAACAAGCACATTTTGATTTTGCTTTTTGATTCTGTCAGAGAAGCATTTTCTGCTCATATCCCAAAATATGGATTTAGGTTTGCTTGTACCCCAGGGCAATCAGGAATAACTTTAGGGTCAAAAGAAGCTTTTCTGTGCCTTAAAATGTCATTGCTTCTAGGTATTGTGTCTACTGCCTTTGAGGAGTGGGATTGGAGAGTTTCAAGATTTTCACTGGATCACAGCACCAAATTTAGCTCTTAAAGGCATTCAGTATTATCTTGTTTTCAAAAGCAAAAGAGTGTTAGGTCTCCTGCTTAACCTTTTACTAATGATCATTTAGACATCTTTCAGAAGGATGAGAAGCACACTTTTAATATCATCATTTTACAATCCCTAGTACATTCTTGATATATTCTTCCTCACAAGAAAATGCATGCATACCAGTTTACACAATTGCAAGGTATAAATATTTTGATTAATACCTGTGTAATGTAACATATATGACCAGCACTTGTTCATCAGTCCTGAATTTGATATGGATATGTGACTAAATTGTAGAGATCATTGAATTTCATTTTTTTCCTCTCACTGTTTTCTATCCCTTCATTCTTAGAGGAGCAGCATTGACCTGTGCTCAAGATAATGAAAAGGTTAATGAAACACAAAAGCAGCGTATTTTCCATCAGTAAACTATCCATGAACCATGAAGCAATGAGCCAAATATTTGTACTACATCTTAATATAGTGCTATTTGTTCTATACATGTTTCTAAAAGGAGCCTTGTAACCCCAGCGATTTCCCTATGCACAGTGTAACTGGGTAAAAGCTGTAATCCAGAATTATTTCTCAATAACTTTAAATTTGGAGATTGTACAGTCTTTTGATTGACAAGTGCACCAGTGTGTTTTGGAACTGCCATTGCAGATGTAGGATTTACCTTCATATGTTGCTGACACTGATATTTTAGTACACTCAGTAGAAGATAATGTTCTCTAGTAATTACTCTATATTAGAGTCTTGATTCATATTCCTAAGCAGTCAGTAAATTAATAGACTTGTAAATCAGTAGGAGTCAAACATACTAACATACCTTTTCAAAGTATTTTATTTTGTGATAAGCATTTTTACGCTACTTCAGGTTATTTATTGCATCTTGTTACATAATAAGGGGAAAAGTTCACATTCATTCTTCTAGGATTTCAAAATATACAGCCTGGATTATTTATTTTTTAATCCAGCATAGATCAAAATTCAACTGCTGCCACTTGCAAGTAGTCATCAATGGAGTAAAACATTGTACTAGCAAAATATCTGGTAGCACGCAGCTTCTAAGTTTCTTATGGTTTTCTTCTTCTTTCATATTTTAATCTTTTTCTAAGGCACTCATTTCTCACAACAATGATTTTCAGTGGCAGAAATTAATTGTAGCACTACGTACCCTACTGTCCTAATATTTCCAGGCATGCAGCATTGTGTTTTGCTATAAAAGAGCTTCTCTCAGGGTGTGGTAGGTGATGAGAAACAAACTTCCTAAAATTTCATTTTTTCGTCTTCTCCATTATGGGGATTTTTAAAAGCATCCTGGCACTATCTCCAACTTCTTTCCTGGCCACTGTTACTCAAACTGACTTGCATTCTCTTTACAACTTCCTTGCCAGAAGCTTCTATTTTAGAAAAATGAACTAAGGTACTTTGTTTTAGAGTATGTGTAACCAATTATTTTGTTTTCCTTCATTCAAAGCAACTGCTAGAGCAGTCAATCATGCTATGCTGGAAATTAGATCGTTTGAGAAATGCATGATGAGGACAGCAAATGGAAGTCAACAGACGACACAGGCATTTGCATACCATACAAGTTGCTTATGGTGGGGTAGTAGTTGTGAGCCCATTAAGTACTCAGTAGCAAGTATGGGAAAATATAGCTACATTTTGGCTGTTGCAGAACTTTCAAACAGAGGGATATCATTTCTGAACTTGTGCTTCATGATCTTCCTATCCCTGCAATGCCATAATCTGTGAGACGAGCAAGAGCTGGCTTGATGATGGAAATGCAGCTTGCTTTCCTGCCTAGATTTGGACAACAGTAATTATTTTGGTATCAGAAAATCCAGGATAAGCATGTTCATCATCCACAGCAAACAAATTTCCACATCCTCAGACAGCAAATTTCAAGGCCAAGCAGGAGTGTTCAGTGCCATTACTGCCCCACCAACAATTCTTTTGGGCCCAGACTGGTCTCTACTTCACGAAACTGTAAGAGAGATGACACAGAATTATTTACTTTTGGAGCAGGCACAAGCCGGTGTGGCAGCAGAAGTATCACAGGACAATATCCAGATTCTAACTCACCAAATATTGCTGCTGTTGCTGCAAGAAATCATAGAACTAACAATGCCTACATGTGTTACTCAGAGGTGACCTGCTGGAGCAGAGCAGCAAAAAAAGGCAGATACACACTCACTGTGGCACACATTTTTCCTCACTGGGGCATGAGGACATTGCATAACAATGTGGGCCAATGGTTTGGGCCAGCACCTCCTCCTCCACCACCATCTGAACATGAGAACAGTCTTTGTTTTCCTTCCTCCCCCACAGTAAGACAAAATTTATTTTCTTTTTAGAAAAAAGTGAGACAACAAATCAGTCATTACTCCAGAAAAACTAAAATAGCTCTGCACTGGTATAAAAAAAAATCTAAAATAAATCTCAGAGGAACTACAGTTGCTAGTGTTTTGTTCTTACAACATTCTGTAATTTGTCTGATTATTGAACCAAAGTGCAACATGCAAGCAGTTTCCTTTGCACTTGACCTTTTGGTCTTGTTGAATACAAAAAACACTTGTATTTTTAGGTAGAAACATTACTTTTGAGGAGTTCTTATTAGTATATTTGCAGTGTGGCATAGTCCAAGTATCCAGTTTCTGAATTCTTTACTGATAATTTTGAGATCTTCACCACACTTAAATTAACATAAATCAGTAATATTCCATATATATTTGTATTTGTTTTCTTTGTGAGCATGTTTGCTTTTCTCTACATTATAAGCCTCTGATAAAATGTTTTCTTTGTAAATCCAGACTTTTTTTTGTTGTCTTTATTGCATCTTCTGTGTTTCCTTGCTCTATGAGCTCTACGAAGTCTATGAACTCTTCCTTGCCTTTTGATACTGGGTAGCCTTTCCTTGGATGTTGCAAGAGTATTCCTCATTCCTGGAATGTCACTGATCCCTGTACAAAATGGCACTAAGCCCTACACAGCATTGTGGCAGCATTCCTTTTTTTATGTCCTTTATTTTCTTTTTTCAGATCTGAGCTTTCCCCATGTGGTGAAGAGCATCTTCCATTAGATTCCCTCTGACTTCTGGCAGCTGACCTTCTGTACGGTTTTATTCTATCTTCAGACTGAAAAAACAGCCAGGATACCTTTCCTTTTCTAGGGCAGTAGCATCTACTTGTGGTTATCCCCTTGATGACCTAGGCAAAGAAGGGGCATTTCCAAGACAGAGTGACATCTTAAAGCTTGTGAATGTACAGTTCTTTAATCCTTGGGTAGCAGAGTTAGAAAATCCAGCCAGCGGCGCCAGTGTTATGGACACAATGGCACTGCCACGTTGGCATTAGAGCTGTTTGTGCTGCCAGACACCTACACAGGCCATCACAATGCACAAGAGTCAATCAAAGGGTCACATTACTCCAAGGATTACTATTATTTTACTTGTAGAAGGTCACAGTTCAGCTGTCAGGACTGAAATTAGACTAGAATACATGTATGCCCTGGACCATGCTGACAGAAGATACTTTACAGCATAAACCATATTTGATATATATTCTGGAAGAAATCTCTCTCAAGATAATTCCTCAGCCTAGATTTCTGTCTTTAGATGTCCTTGGTTGCTTCATAATCTTTCTTTTGGGAGACTGTTTGATACCAGTCCCCAGGCTGCTTGTGTTCCTATCCCACTGATGGCAGCTCTTGTTCAAAGGACCTTTGTAGCAGCTATTTAATTCTGTGTGTGGAGCAGAAGCCTTTGAAATGTTTGGAGTTGCGGTGAACTGTCAGAAAAGAGCATTAAAGAAACACTTTTCCTGTATTTAGAATATTGTTAGCATTTTGCATAATTTAAACATTTGGGTAGTCATGTTTTACTTATTTGAGTGCTGCTTACTGTGACATGCCTTGCAGTAGAGCTGTGAAGGGAGCGATGATGTTTCAAAATAACCCAGCTTGGGCAATATCAAATTCTGTGAAAAGAAAGTGATCTGAGGGGAATAGGCTATGCTCATACATCCCTAAAAATATTAGACAAGAGCAGCAAGTAAAAAAATCAATTTATTTCCTTCTTTCCCTCTCCTTCTTTCTTTCGTATTTCTGCTAGACAGGTCTGTCCTCACACCACTGAGTGGGAAGCAGATGTTTTCATGGTTCAGTGGGTATTCCTTGGTTTTGAAAACTGCAGGTGAAATTAGGAAGATGGAAGGAGCCAGAGGAATTTCAGCAGTGGATGATTTTGCTAGAATTAAGAGTAAACAGAATTGATTGTAAAAGAGGTAAACAATTTTGTAAATGTAGCTGCATATTCTGCAGGGTCTGCCCAGGAGTATTCTCACACTGTGGCCCTCAGCTACTTTTTGTGAATCAGAGTGCTCAAGGTATTTATATATGGACCGATACATAAACTCTTGTCATTTCACTGCTTATTATAATAATCTAAAAATTAAAAAAAATAAATAAAAAAATAAAGTTGCCCAAAAGATCCAAGCCTGACCTCTAGTTGATTCATTACCAGTCTGGCAGATAAAATTAGGGAATCTTTTCCTTGTTTTCTGGTTGTCTATTTTTGTGCTTGGGGAACTTGGACTCCCAGAAGAAAACAGCAACTGATTTTGGAGATACCTTTTGACTGAGCTTCCTGATCAAAGATTTTTGACAGTGCAGTTCACATAACTTGAACTTGGTGTAATAGATGGAAAATAGTTTAAAGAGAAAACTTGAAACAGTTCTACAAGAAGCTTGTGGACTGAGGAAAGTCTAGCAGCTGTGTTTACCTTCACAGTGATATAAAAGCTGTAGAGGGCAATGCCAATTGTCTATGTCTCTTCATCTCTTTAATTGCTAAGATGTTAAAACTGGGCACTTGCTGTGCAAGGGAACCACAGGAAAACCTTGTGTATGGGAGCTGGACAGGAAGGGTTAGTTATGGAATAATGAAGGGCATCACCTGAATTCAAATCTGTCATCCCTTTGACTTGGTACCATCATGCTTGATTTCAGACAAAAGCTAGTGGTGAATGAAGTGTGTTATTTTTTACCTGTGGCTGTGCAAAACAGGATGTCACGCCTTACAACACCGAGAAACAGCCCAGGTTTGCCCCAGACTTTAGATATCCCATTGACATGCTTAACGCACGAGTTCAGTCCTTCTATCACCCTATTCAGTGAGACAGAGGATAGAGGAGTCACTACAAAGTCTCTTATTTAGGCTAAAGTTGTTTTCTGAACCTTCAAAGTACAGGTCCAACTTGGATGTCATGGGTGCAATGAATTATAGCATAATCAATCTTTTTACTAGGGCAGGATAGCAGTGCTGAGATGATGAGGTACACACACTCAACTAGCTCATCTTTTTCACCATCCATTTGGATAATAATGCTCTAGAAATGGTTGTGATTACTTTGTAATGTCTAAATTAAAACTGTGATCTATTTAACCAAAACTCAAACTTACATTTAACTAAAAAAAATTTGAAACAAATCAATTTCTTCTACAAAAAGTTTAGCATTAATTATACTTCATTTCCAAAAATATTTTTTAAAAACACATTATTTCTCAAATATGTATATTTTTGTTTTCTTCAGTTATCAGTTTCAATAAGTTACACACACAAAAGAGATATAATCTTGGCTTCTAGTGCTTCATCTTTGACCCTCTTGTGTACTGGAAAAATTGCAGTCAGTCCATTGTGTGCCATTTGATTTGACAGGGTCAAAAACTTCTGAAAAGCTGGAGCCGTAGGTTGCCATCCTTCTATTGCCTCCCTTTGTAGTGGCACCTCCCAGGTGACTGTACAGCACCCTCAGGAGTGAGCGCTGCTCAGTTACTCACACACTGGTCCTCAGTCTTTGTGCACTTGTTCAGACTGTCTCAATATGAGGTTTAAAAAAAATTCATCAAAATGTAAAGTTTCAACATAAGCATGAGACTGAAGTTATGACAAGATATTGGCAATGGCAAATCTACCTGCAAGCCATCAGGGAGAATACACGAAGTAATTAAAAATATATGTGTAAGCAAATGTATTTATAGCAGAAAAATTCATGCTTCTGATGAACTAATAGGAAAGTTGCAAGAAAAATAATGTGAACATAGCAAGATCTACCTTGTCTTCTAGCTAGTTGTCATTCCCATTTCAAAATACCTCTCTATAATAACAGCCCAGTCTTGACATAATTGCAGCTCTTTCTTGATATAAACATTTAAGCATCTAGTGAGATTTTGGATACATTTTAAACTTTATTCACTAAAGCCCTCTAAAGGATAAATCCTTTTAAAATGGATTTAGCATCGTCTCAGTTTGATAGATATTTATGACATAAAAGACCGATCCCACCTGCTATTTTCCTTTGTCAAATAGGATTATTCTTATTCTTGGTTACTTGATAATGCTTTATTAAATGGATTGTATTCGTTTAGATATATAAACTCTACTTTATTTCCCAGATTTCTTTCCTGTATTTTTAGTGTTTGGCCATGGTTAACAGCTTAAATATATTTATAGTTAAAAATTTAAATAAAATAGGAATGGCAGCTGTCCAATACAGCAGTGTAGCTTAGCATGATGAGCACTAATAAGGAAGATAACAAGTCTATTAGCTGATATTAATTCTTAGACAATGTCTGCCATTAAATGTCGGACAAGGAAAAGGAATTTAATGGTTGAAAAGGCATTAGTCCAGCTAGTTTATCAGTGTGTGATTTTAATTTTAGAAATGTGAATCCAGTTATTTTTAATTATGTTTGTTCCTAACTCCTTGAGCACCCCTTTTTCTACATACATATTTGGATGTGGAATTTTTGATTTTTGTCTTCTCCGCATCAACTTTTCTATATTTGTTTAAAAAACTATGAATGAATGAATGAACCCTTTCAACCACCTCTGTGCATTTCTTCAGGAATTGCTCCCATTTAGCAACATGGAGTAGCTTCAAGCTGCATAGGATACTCTCAAGAGTATAATCAGAAAAGTCATGTGGTTTAAGAAATCAGTTCTATGAGTACAGCAATATATAACCAAGATCTCAAATTGGTAATAAAAATTTGTGCTACGCATGCCTTTCTACATTCCTTAAGTTCCTACAACCAAGTCTCTTTGGCAATTACACTGGGAGAAGTGCAGTCAAAATCTTCTATTATGTGTTCCTAGATGCTTTCTCCAAAGCATGTGCTTTTATTTTGCATTCGCTCCATGTGTATTTTCTTTAATATTACTTTCTTATATCAGAGTGAACACATTTTAATAAAATATAGTGTTTGTTATTGAGAACTTAAATTCTTAACTTTCAATTAGCTGTTAATAGAGGATACTAATATAGAGCGATCCTCAGGTCTGGGGAAGAGTTGCTCTTGGGAAGTTATTGTTCCTTTGTACTATATCCCCAGATCCCATGAAGATTTACAGAAACTTTCAATTTAGTATAAACAGTGAATTTAATTAGTGTTGTTATCCTGTTCGATTATTTATGATATTGCTAATTAAAATTTGAAATTAGCTCTGTTGTCTATACTTCCCTACTGAAAAACATTAATGCTAACTATGAAGGTGAGAAATACCTGAGCACTTAAAATGAGTACATTTTATATTTTTATTATGATGAATGACCTAGATGAATGACCAAAATTACCTATTTTTCTTTTAAAATCTTTTGGACAATGACATCTGAACTCTTCTTTGCATTTTCTATTGAAAATTTTTTTCTGACTTGCTCTGTGGTGATACAAAGGAAACCTTGGATGGTATTTTCAGTGTAGAACCAGACATGGTGCTGCAAATATAGAAATAATGTCAAATAAATGAAAGAAGTTATTGAAAATGTAGAATAATAGAAATAGAAAATGAAAAGGCGATAAATACAAATGATAAGGACATCCCAAGATTTGATGAGATTTATGCTTGTTTTAGGATGGAAATGGAGTGGGGAGCCTGAGTTTTTGATTTTGTGGCGTTTAGGCTGCATTTCGCCCTGAATTCAGAATGGTTTAGAAATTATCTGCAATAGTGCTCTTTCTTTTCGCTCCCCAGATTTCTACATCCTCTGGAGCATAAAATCTATCTTGAAAAGCTTCTCTCGGTTAGAATGGAGAGGTTATATCCCAATTGCAACTTGCTTTTTTCCCTCTCGTAAGACAACCAGAAATAATATCCAATTATTTTTTCAACCTTTTGGGATTTAGTAAAATTGAAGCATTTTGTTGAATTTTTGCAGAGGTATATTTTTATCATATACTCTGTCATATCAAGTTATTTCTTGCAAAGCTATGATGTGGACTCTTTTCCTGGTTGAGCAGATACTGCTGTGGCTTGAACAGTTTTAGTCAGAGAGTATTTCTCTGTGGGCATGAAATAAATTGTAGAAACATTTTCTGAGTTCATAGCATAACCTATGATGATAATTCATGTTAATATAAGTTGCAAAAATTTTTTTTTCACATCTGAATGCTTTACATTCTTATGCTGGAAGCCTAAGGTGCCTTCATAACTATACAATAGAGATTTAGCAAGAATGAACTGCAAAAAGTATTTATTTTAACATTTAGATATTATATAAAATAATTATATAAATAAGAAAGAATTGGTTTTAAAGTTGTTCAGTGTTTTTGTTAGGAATATTTATTTCCTTACCCACATACAGCAAGCTTCTTTGAAGTTTTTGTTAAGGGGATGCCTACGTATCAATTTTGCCTTAGTTGCTCCTTTTTATAATGGGGCGATAACACCGTGGGTATTAGGGGAGGGCAAAGGGAGGACCACTAACATTTCCTCTAAGTGTAGGGCACAGCCTGTGACACACAACACAGCCCCATTCAGACAGCCATTTTGACCAGTGAAGATTGAATCAGTCCTCAAAGGTATGTGATATACATCTTCAAAAGACAACTGTGATGAAAGAGTAGATAAATGCAATGTTGGCCAGCTCCACAGCTGCTTATTCCCATGCTTCCAAAGGTAAAAGAATGGGCATCAGAAATGAAAACACATTTCCATCGCTGACCGGATCGTGTTGTGTAGAGAGATGAAGTCGCCTCCACTTGGTTTTGGTTTATTAAGTCCAGACTACTGTAAGCCCTGTTTGCCAAAGCACTATGCATTGAGAATTCATGCTAAATTCATCTCCACTGACCTTCTGTCCTGTTAGATGTTTGTATTTTATATGATTCTTAATCTTTGTTTTAGAATTTTTATTTTCATTTTTTCCCTAAATAGCTGGGTCTCCACGTGACTGTATTAAGGTATTTTGTCTCAATTTGCCCCTCTTAGAAGCAGTTCACCCAGTACCTGTCTTTCTCATGTAGGGTGCTTTCCAGGAGAGATATCACTGAGACATGTTTTAATTTTTTCAGTCAAAATTCTGTAAAGTATCAAGTAAGGTGCTTTTACAAGTTGAAATATGGTATGTATGGACACCGTTTCTTTTCCTTTGTCAGCTACCAAATTTAAGGTAATGAATAAATTGGTATTTCTCTGAAAAAATCCCAAACATTTGGCATAGTATAATGATGAATTGACTACTTACATGCCTAAGTTTTAATTACTAATTAAATCCAATACAGTTTTTTCTCTTACTTTTTCTCTTACTTCTTTTCTTGTCTGGTGACTGATGCACCTGATTGTTGCTGTGTTAACTGACATGCAGTCAGTCCATTTACCCTTTTCAAATATTGGCACAGCTTTAGAATGAGGATTTCCCTGGTAATACCTATTTGTATTAAAAATGAGAATGCTTGCTGGAGATTCATCTTAGTCAGCTCTTTCACTTTTTAGAAAAATTATGTATGTTCAGTTCTTCTGTGAAAAATAAGCTGTCAGGTGTTTGTAAAGATTTTTGTGATGGTTTGATTCTGTAAAATGTTACAAAATATAGAGGATATGGTTCTTGCCTGAGAGATTTTACAAAATACATTACTTGCTAATCATACATATTCGGACATGCCTACAAACACATCCTTTCTTATCCATGGGGAGAAACAGAGAGCTAAAAAAGGGACTGACAAGAGAAGTCTCCTGCTCATTATGTAAATTGCATGCTGAGCACCATTTCAACAAACCTGGAATGATCCTCATGTTTTCATGCCCTGAGAAAATTGTCTAGGTTTTTAGCATTTTGTAGTTTATAGAGTAGCTTAGTTTCCAGAGCGGTTGTTGGTTTCTGTGTCACTGGAGTCAGGACTTCAATGGGCCCACACTTGCTCCCTGGCTGCATTCAGCAGAGACTCAGCAGCCCATTGGGAACATGTATATTTTATGTCTAGATGAGAGCAGGCTTCCTATGCATTTATTATGCATTTAACTGGGTGTGACAGGTTGCATTCATTTTGCAGTTGTGACTTTTGAAGAAAGGAGCCCTCTCAGTAATTGCCAGCAAGCTTTATATTTGAGTTGTATCATGCAGAGTTTGGTACAGGTAATCCATTTATGGATTGGCCTGGCACATATTACAGAAATCAGCAGAAAATTTGGATTCAGAGTGAATCCAATGTACCAATATAATGTGTCTAATGTAAATGAAGAATTAAATATGCAATAAGCAATAGGGAAGTATAATTTGATTTCCAGGTGGGGAACTATTACCAGATCCAATATTGCATGCAGTCTTCAAAGTAGTTCTAACTTAATTGGTAAAATGAAAAATTCTTAAAATAAATGGCTACAGAACCATTAACCAAATAAAGTATCCATAATAATTTATGTTGCAATTAATCAGAATAATATCATATGGTGAATTTTTAGGGCTGGTTTTATGATGGAACTGAGTCTTAGAAGTTGTTTGATGCCATCTTTACTTGCGTATCCAGTAGGAACTATTCAAACAAAGATTGGATCTAGCACATTATCATCACTCTGAGCTTTCATGTGCTTAATTGCTGTGAAATTTCTGTAAGCTTTAGCTAAAACCTGAAAGAGGAGGAAGGTAGAAGAAGGGCAGGAACAAAACAGTTGAGACACCGGTATAAATTTTGTGTTCTAACCTCTTTCAATGCTTGCGGTCTCTGTAAAGTGGAAGCTGGAGACAAATGTCCATGAGTGACCACCAACATGTCCAAAAGGCTGTGCAGCTTCCAAATGAAAAGCAGAAAAACCTTAAAAAAATTAGATCTGTTCTGCAAATTGTTGTTGAGGATTTTATGACCATATAAAAGCAGAGGTTCTTTATGACTGCAAAACCAATTCTGGACGGTCTGTATATTCACATGTATTTCAATCTTTATTCTATTTTGGCACTTAAATTGTATCTTTACAATAGCTTCTCCTTGTCTGTCTGAACAAGAAACAATTAATTTCTTGTTGAAGTTCAAAAAAATTGCCTGGTATGTTATGCCACAAACTACATCTCTAATCCTTAAAAAAAAAAGAACAGTGTGGGCAGATGATTTCACCTAAATGAAGGTTTTTTGGGGGAAGTCAGGGGACTCCATGTGGGTGTAATGATCTACATTTATGCACCTGTGGACCTCAAGACTCAGGAAATTTAAGGCATTAGGAGCTCTATTTGCTTTAGCACTTCCATTAATTTTAGTAAGACTATTCACAGCAATAACCACCAAGCTCAGAAGCAAATCAAGATCAGCCCCTACAGTATTTAAATATTTGTGCAGTTCTGGCACATTTGCCACTGAATTTTTTTATTTTATTCTTGCATAAACAAAGGATGCATCTGAAAGTGAGTCTGAAAGCAGTGGTCAAATCTGCTGGACCAACATCTGTTGAATGCACAAGGCCATAGTTCCTGTGCATGCTCCTGACATTTTTCATTTTTCTCCCCTGCCTCAGGAAAAGCCCAAGGACAGTGACAGTGATACCTGTTGGGAAACAGATGATCTCTCAATGCTGACAACTGTACTGTAAAATCCCTATTAGGGATAACCTTGCCATACTATTTGACTTTGAAAAGAGCGTCTGTCCTTTCCTAAATTGAATGATTTGATGGAAATTGTCATTCTTAATATGTTTACCTTCCATTTAATGAGCAATCCCTTTACGAAGAGTGAAGAGAATTCAGCCTCGTACATGGATTTTGTTACAGTTCATCAAAGAAAATCCCCTTGCAATGTCAGAGCTCCTCTGTGGCAGGCAACTCCAGGAGCTATAAGTACCCACCATGGAAGAGGGAATTGTTTAAAATCAGTGAAAAAGATCAAAGGGAGAAAAAGTCAAACTAGAACTTATCTAAGGCCAGAAAATGCCTCAAGGTACTTTCCGTGGGATTTCAGTATTTTGCACTGTCTGGTAATATACTGTATGAGGTCTTCCAGTAATCAGGGCTTCTCCTCCCCTGGTACCCTCAAGCCCCTTTTCCTATTGCCTAGGCTTTATCATCATGACAATGTAAAGACAATAAAAAAACATTTTGAGATATTTTATTCTGCTTTATGACTCTTTTCTGACCAATTTCTGGCTTTCTAGTGAAGTTAAAAGCACAGTTGATGGCAGAATCTGTGTTGCTGACTGTGGATTTGAATGACCCATGTATCCTTTGGCTAGTCAGTAAGTGAAAACAGAAATCAAACAACTGTACACTATTGACAAAAATCTATTTTATGGCCAGAGAACATGTGATGTGCCATATCGTTGCCTGCCTTTTACGGTCCATTATTCCAGTGAATGATTTCCATCAATACAAATGCTTCGGCAAAATTCAATTTCATTACTAAACTGTGGTCAATATCCTGGTCACAAGCACAGGCAGCCAGAGTCTGTGGCCGTCACATGGAGGGCTCCATGTTAATTTTGGGAAGTGCTGGGGCCATGTGTCCTGACAATTTCAGTGACAAGTCAAGTTTGATGTGCTATTCAGCAAGGGTCAACTCTTATCTTCTCCTGTGTGGAGCTAGAAAAACACTTAGAAAGTTATGTTTGATTGAAATATCTTTATTTATTTATTTATTTATTTATTTATTGGCTATTTATTTCCTTGAGCTTTACCTCGCAAAGAATTTACATGACTGTTCAATCTTCTCTAATTCCTGACCCACATTTTTTTTTGTTTGTTTTTCTGCCATGTAAAAATATGTAATCAATGCTGCATTTTATGGTGAAAAAAACCTGTATGAATTCTGGTACCTTGGTACAATATTTCCTTATTTATGATTGCATATTTTAGACACCTTTCAAAACTCTCATTATGAACTCTTGATTTTATTTTCATTCCTAACACATTTAATTCGAAAGAGGAAAGTATCTAAGAAATATCAGATTGAATTTCTAATGGTAATTGAAGTGATTCTAAAAAAATAACATGAATGTATTAATAAGAAATCATAGCCCCTTAAAAATGAGGGCCACTTTTGCTTTTATACAGACCTCACATTTACTAGAAGCATAGCTTTTTTAAAGCACTATTAGTTACACATTAAATTGAAGTAAGGTCTCTTTTCAGATACTATGGCCTCAGACTCAATTTGCTTTTTGGAGGTGATGTGGGAAATAGCAAGCTGAGTTATTTCTGTATTTTCCAGGGCTACTGGAAATAGTAGAGAAAGCCAGGTGAGGAGGTTAAAATAAGGATAAAACAATTGCTTGGTGAAGCATGATACACAAAAGAAAAAGAAATAGGTTTTTGCCTTATCTAGTAGATTGAAGCAGTTTCATGTTCAAAGCTGGTGCTGAGAAAATCACTTGGGATCAAGAAGGGAGTTTTTGCATTCTAGGGAGAACATAAGCTTCTTGGTTTATTTTCTTTGCAAGAATTTCTGTTTACAATCCAATGTGAAGCAGCATATAACATTTAACACCAGAAAAACAATTTATTCATGGGAAATTAATGGAACTGAAAGCCATTCTCTGGAAAGGATACTCAGCTGCGGACTGACGGGAGTTTTTTAACATGTGCATGTATGTCTTTGCAGTGCTACCTAAAAAAGTCGTGTCAGTCAGTCTTCTAAATAGAAAAAAACTCGCAGAACAATGGCTATATGTAATTGGTAGCAGTTGGAAACAGCCTGGAGTCCCAGAAGCCAGAAATATAAAGGACTTGAAGAAGAAACTGCTCTCCCATTCTGAAGAAAAAGCCAATTTTTCCTTTAGTTTCTTTCAAAGCCAAAATTTTGCACAGTCACATAGGCTACCATTCACCACCCTTTGCATTGAAGCTTCCCTAAGAATTTGTTTTCCAAGCATGGTTTTCCCTTGCACTCCTCCTAAATTTTAAATACCCTGTTTTTTTCAAAGGCCTTTTATTGTTGTTGTATTCTGAAGTATTCAACAGTAGACAGCCACTCAATGGTGGTGGTGATCTCGTGGTTGTGTTTGCTTACTTCGCGTGGAGTAACAGTGACATCCAGTGGTTGGCTATTTCAGCCAGCTGTATAAATCATTTTTCCAGGCATTATTTCAGTGAGTGCACTTCTCCCAGTGCTTCCCTTTTAGGGGTTCCCGTGGGTGGGAGATGAGGGGAAAGAGAAGTCAAATTTATAGTGCAAGAAATTTACTCTGGGAATTTCATCAAGTGTTGTGCTGAAGTGAGAGAAAAGTATTTATGATTTTAAATTAAAAAATCTTTTTTTGTGTAATTTCTGTGGTTTAAAATCAGTTCATGTAGCACTGCAAGGTTGCTTCACAACATTTTGAATTTTACTTTGTATCTGAAGTTCATAGAATCATAGAATATCTCTACCACTTAACTATGCAGCTGTGCACATAAAAGAAGACATTTTCCTTTGCCATCTGCAATTAATAATCTTGTCATTGAATAGGGGAAAGAGAGAGAAGATAATGTGAAGAATTTCTCATCTCTTTTCTTTGCAGTATGACATGTGTTTATTCTAATGAATTGTGAAACTAAAGCAACTGTTATTATCTATAAAATAAGCATCCCAGTAACTGATTCATTCTATACTGTGCAACTTGTTGGACAATTTTTTGGTTGTCAAATCTTGAATGAAGCTCTTAAGAATGAAAACAAACTTTTTTTATTGTTCATCTGAATCACTCATGTTGAAAGGCATCTGAACACAAATTCTTTACAGTGTGTTACTGTGCAATTTTTCTTGTAGGCTGTATTTGCTTCCATTCTAAATAGATGATCTGTCAACTAGAAATGTAAACTCAAATAGCTTATATATATATATATATATAAAACTTATTTTCACTCTTGTCTCACATTCTGTAATAGCCTCTTCATAAGCTCTCAGTAATAATTATTTCCTTGGTCAGTAAGGAGAAAGAACCTCTGCACCTCCCTTGCTGAATGCTCAAGTTTTTTTTTTGTGCACCCAGTAAGAAATCTTTATTCTGAAATGCACAAGCATTTGAAATTGTGTCTAAGCTTTGAAAAGGTTGAAGTGCTGGTGCATGGCTTTTAAGTTATGGCAGGGATCATTCCTGAAACAGTGCTCAAAGTGATTAACACAAGATAGATGGCAATGCCTACAGAGTAGTAAAGAAGTGCTTCTTTATGGTCCCCCTTGGTGGTGTGGCTGAAGAAGTCAACCCATTGTAAATCAAAACAGGCAATGTTCCCATAATTTCAAGCCAAATGCTGTGAATCCTGTGAATTTTATTACAAGCTAAGTAAATAAGAAACATTAATTTAATCTTGAGAAATTAGCAGTATGTTTTCATTCTGTCATGTTTGTGTGTTTTCCTGCTTCCCTCAGTACCCTGGTTCCCGCAGTCAATGATGAAATTTCTTGTAATAGGTTACAAAGGAAAAACTTTGAACAAAAAAAGCCCTTGCAAACATTTCAAAATCTGGTAATTTGTGACCAATCTCTTCCAGGGTTAAAATGAACAATACTTTTAAGTTAAAGGCTGAAAATTGTCAGATTTACTGTGAAGTCCCCTAAGGCTGGAAATAGTGTTTTCAGCTGCGTGTGCAGTGAAATATTTACTGTGGAGGTGTCTGCAGAGACATGTCAGCAGTTGTTTGGGGAAAATCTTGTGTCTGTCCAAGCCTTTGTACATGTGCAAGCTGATCTTAAAAAAAAAAAAAAAAGTTTATTTTAGCCCTTCATTGGTGCAATTAGATGTTTAGTTTAATTTTATACATATCTTTCAATACAGAATTTAAGGGGAAAATGGTGTTTGCTGTTCTTGGCTTCAGTTGTCATTAGGATGTGAATCCTTCAGTGCAGTCAGGTAGGTAGGCTTGTGGGGAGATGCACTTCAGGGCTGATTTGCTGATGTGTGAAAAAGAAGAGAGGTGGTTGACTTGCTCCAGTACTTTTGGTGTAGATGGAGATATCTGTCTAATGAAATTCTTTCAACATGAGATGTATGTTTCTTTAAAAGTTACTTCACAGCGTATCATGCATAGAAGGCATAGTCTGAAAAAGCACTTTTCTTAATTACAGTGAAATTAATACTTTGAATAAAAGGGGGTTTCCATTTGCATTTCATCTGTGGCTAGTTAAGATTGTCTTCTGCTCAGAACACTATCTTATTTTCTGATTTGGAAACCAGTTGCAGCATTTCAATTCTTTTCAGTTCTTGCTTAGTAAAAAGTGAAAACAGTGAAATGCAAAAGGCTGTTAAGTACCAAGAAAACATCTTGTGAATTGTTCTTAGTTAACGACTGTGAAAAGGGTCACTGAATTTCAATATATAGATACAATTCTGACTTAATAAGCAAGAGGTCTTGCTAATCTGTTTAATACCGAAACTCTCTTATCCAAATCTACAGTGGTTTCAATCCAGCATTACTAGAAAAAATCATAATTTAATAGACATGTTTGGTCAGAAGGCCATTAGAGGGATTTTTAAGTTGCCTCAGTGTATTTAACTGGGTTTTCCTGGCTTCTTTGCATCTCTGTAGCATGCAGGCTGTTATTCATTTGGTCTGTTTCCAAGCTGGCATCTCTAAAACACAGCTCTGTCTGAACCTTCTTTTTTTGTCATGGAAAAAATTCAGATATCTGTTTCTTTCTTATTTTAACCTTGAGCTTTGATCTTTAATGACAGTTTGGATTTAAAATCACTTCCTACTGGATCACATCAGTAGGATGATTGAAGGGAATTGGAACCCAAGCTGTTTACTCGGTTGGCCATCAGAAAGTTTCCCTTCAAGGGAAGCATTTCAATTAATGTTACACAAACCACAATGAGAGTGGAGACCAGCCTAAAGCCACATATATGGGTGTCAGCTAAAATCAGATGTCAAACATGGCTTTTAATTACAGACCTACAGCTGCAAACCGGTGGTATTTGAAACATGCTGGTGATTTCAGCTTTGCTTTGGCAACTCATGATATCTGAAAGTGAAGTAAGAGCCTACAGGTAAAGGTCTATGCACAGGCTCCATGTGCTTTTAACTATGAATATGAAAGGTTTGTTTGCTCATCAACCAGAAATCTAATGAGTAAACAGACTTCTGTTCTCTTCACTGCATCTTTAAATGATGGAAATGGCATTCTGGAGATGGTAAACACAGGGTAATGATGCCTTAGAGGTCTTCCAGCTCCTCCAGCTGTTTCCTCTGTATATCCTGCTTGTGACCACAAGCTCACCCTTTGGGCAGTTCTTTTTGGAGAGCATGTTAATATTTGAGTGTATACTTGCTTTTTATTAATTTTTTGTGCTTCATCTCCTGGTTATTCACAAATTTCAGTCTCATCTGTAAGGTCCTCAGTTTATCAAGACAAATGTTTCTCAGATTTCTTAGATTACTTTTGAGGCACTTTTGAACAGGGATGAAAAAAAGACCATCGTGATTTCCAGACAAGGGTGAAAAAATTGTCAAGTTGGCATTGATATGGTATTGTAAAGTCTTTCAAATTTAATTGTTTGAATAGTTTGAGTAAATTCCTTTCTGGTTTGAGTGTTCTGTTTACTCTTCCATTTAGTAAGCATCATAGTAGCACGCCACTCTTTTAGCTTAGTGATAGATACTTTCTATAACAGTATTCACAATATTTGAGTTTTTACTTTGGCAAACAGAAAAAAAAGATTTTGTTCAACAGCAGAAATTTTCAGACAAAAATATGTAATTTCCAATCACAGGCAATTTTCAATTTTTGTATTCAGACTCAATAGTCAATTAGGTGTTTTACATTTTTCAAATTTGTCCCTTTCACTTGACCAAAACAAAAATATTTTTTTATTTGAATTCTTGATGCAGTTTGAGGATCACAACAGCAATGTGCCTGAAATAATTAAAACCTACCATTGCTGAAGCAAAGCTATGCCTGAAAGCACAAGAGTAAAATTAGCCTGACATGGTACCTTGAACTGCACCTTTGGAAACAAGGATACCTATGAAGCATTATTGCAAACTGCAAAGTCAGTCAGCAAAAAAATTAAAGTGAAGACTGTTGAGCTACATAAAGGGAATCATAGAATCTTAGGTTGGAAGAGATCTTTGAGATCATCCAGTTCCACCCCTCTGCCATGGGCAGGGATGCCACCCACCAGACCAAAAAAAAGTACTGAGAAATAGCTGCAATAGATTTAATTTTTGGTAGTAAAGAGATTTATAAGCATGAAATTAATAGCTTTGTTAAAATTTTGGTAGTCTTGTTCCCCTGCAATGCATATTCCATTCATTTCTAAAGATTAGCACACCAGAAATTTGGATAATCACTGTAAAACTTAGCCCCAAAGACCCCATTTCTGTACAGCATACATTTGATAATTATAATCCAGAACTAATTTCTGGGAGTTTCTGGGTGCATTCTTTGAAGCCTGTGCAAACTGAAGATCAAACCACTTATGTTTAAAAATATAGTATATTCTTTAATATAGAGTTTTCCCATGATAACTGTTTTTCTGTTTGTATAGAGATGAGCACATACTATTTCCACAAATATTTCTCTTCAGTATACCCACCTGCATGTATCTGGAGAGAAATAGTCTTTTGAAACCCTCAATTATTTCCCACTAATTATAGAAAAGTACTTTGGACTATTTGAATTCCTTGTTATACACACCTGAACATATTTTTTCATTTCCTTTTCAGAAAACTTGTTTGAAGGAGGTGCTGATAAAGGTTAGATAAAGTGTTAATTAGGTTATAATGTATTTGTGAGAGAGATGAAGAAGGAAGACCAAGTTCTTTCTCTGAAAAAAGAGTGCATGTCCCAAGCTATGATAATGTAATTTAGTTCATTAATTACAGGGCATTTCACTTACAGGAAAAGTTTTTTGGGTCCTATTTGAGCTCTTTTGCTCTACTGTAATGACAAACAGTGTTTGCTAATTAAGTTTATTAATATTTAACTGGGCATTTCCCACTTAAGAGCAATGCTTATTTTTATCAAGCTGAGATTCAGCTGCCTGCCTCTCATTTTTGTCACTGGGCCATAGTGGTTTTAGGAGATGCTGTGGTGACATACAATGAGCTCAGGAGCTGCTGGACAGCATTTAGGTTAGCTTAAACTAAACTGTTCTTTAGAAAGTCTCCAAATTCAGATACCTAAAGTGTGGAAGATCAGACATCCTCCTTCAGGTCTTCTATTGAGTGGGGGGCTTGGGCTTGTAGTGACACAGGAGGTCTAAGGTTTTTCTGTCTTCTGAATTGTTATGGGGTTTTATTTATTTATTTATTTATTTATTTGTGTATTTAGTGAATAGAGTTGTTTAATTGTCAAGCTATTTTAAATAAGTAGCTAATTTTGACTGTGCTGTTCTGAAATGAAAATTACTGCAAGTAAACAACTGTGATCTAGCAAATCTTTTGACAGTAGAAAAATCTAAGATGCCAAATCTGTAAATTGTTTAAATCAGGGTAAATGGCTTTATAATGTGATACCAAATTGCTGTAGAGACTATTGTCCCCTGTTTGTCAACATGCCTGGGCAGTATATGTGAGAGCACCCAAAGCAGACATGATTTGTCTCGTATGAATGTAAATAGCATTGCTGTGCTGATCTGGGGTCAGTTGGGGCATTCTCTGCTCCTGGGAAAATCTCTTACAATTAATTAATCTGGCACATGCTCATTAAAGTTTCAGAAGAGGGATGCAGTTTCCTGCTAAACCCATGGTGAGATTAGTCTGGAATTTGTTGGATAAAGCTGGGACAGTTTTTCACCATGACTCAGAGGACTTTTGTATCTGGGTGCTTTGACCATCTTGTGGTCTGAGAAGCTGGTTCAGACACTCGTCTATAGGTTTGGGCTCAAAATCTTTTCCAACCTCTTCCCTTCTTGATGAAAATCTGATGTGCACAGGAATATTTTTCAGATATAAATAATCAGTTGAAGTGGGCTTTTTAATTGCTACTTCAGTGTAGTTCCACCACTCTGCTTCTTATGCTTGCTATGACCTTTCCAATACTTTCACATTTATACATAACATTTAAGATACTGCTAAGTAGTAGGTATGTGGTGATAACTGCCTGCCCAAGAGATTAAAAGGGCAAATTAATACTAACTGAGGAACACCATGATACAATTAGGACCAGTCTGTGAAGATGAAATAATGATAATTAGGAACTCCCTGAGTATATGGCTCTGAAAACTACAAGGCAGGAAAGGAAAAGAAGTCAGTAGTAATGAAAGAAATTAAATAAGGCTACTAATGATGATGAGCTGTCAAGTGAAATCCTGGTTGCAGGAAGACCATTGCTGCTGAGTGGCAGTTTGAGGAAAAAGCAGCAGTTTTTTGGGCTGGTGCCAGCTCAGATGTTACCTGGACCAGCCAGTGACATGACTTTTGGGAGCTGTCCTTCTTCCAAAATATACACATGTTGACTTTAAGAATGTTGCCCCTTTTCTCTGTATTTTACTGCAAGAAATGGATATTTAAGTACAATATTCTGCCTAAAGTTTCACTGGTAACACTGGTTTCAAGGTTAGGTGGTTGTGAGCCAGAAACAAGGTGGAGATGAAGAACATGCATTTTTTGATAAAATGCTTGAGCACACAGGTGGGACTCAGAGAGCACCATTAGTGAAGGGGGAAGTGATAAGGAGGAGTGAGTTCCTCTGTGCTAGGATTTTCATGTGATCTCCATCTCTAGAAAACCACATCTTTTAAAATGTACTTAATAAAATGAATTTATAATCATTGTTTTATTCAAGCTTCCATCTAGAAGATAAATTTTATGTCCAGAAAGAATCTCTATCTTTCAATTAAATCACAGTATCTCATGTCTCTCTCAACACACTTGCCTGTGTGTGTTGGTTTCTGAAATACTGAGCAGTGTGGGGGGATGATTAATAGGATCTTTTGTTCCAGCAGTATGATTTTTTGCAGAGACAGTTCTAGTTAATATTAAAGTCAGTGACCAGAGCAAAAACTGGTGTCAGTTCCTGTTTGGCTGCTACACATAAGAGAAAGTGTTAGTGTTGCCATACAATTGTGGGGCTGGCTTTTGCTTACATGGAATAATGGTTTCTTTAGATAGCTTGTGTACTACAAGTTGGGAAGATGAGGAAAGATGTGCTAGCGCAGACCTCTCCCGGTCTGTGTGCTGCTGCATGTCCTGCAGGGAGCAGACACTGCCTGCTGTCTGGATTCCCTGTCACCTGCAAGTAGTGACAAGACCGCTGCCCAGGACTTCCTATTTGCCTTGGACTGGCTCACAGCTTTCCAGTCCTTGTGGACTGAGCATGTCCTTCTTCTCCTCCTTCTTAAAATTGCATGCATGTAATGTGCTATTAAATAACAATCTAAACTGTAAGTAAACGATCCTACAAAGTAAATTGTGATAACTGTTCTATTTAGGCTGTTGGGGTACTTGGCATGATCCATCTAACTCCTTTATAAGAGAATAGCAATCCAGTTTTACATCTCCTGTAAAATTAATTACTCCTAGAGTCTTGGAAACACTTCCAAGGCTGCAGTTGCTATGGTGATAGATGTAGTATGGAGATGTAGATAGATTGCCTGAGCAATCCTAGCCAATCATCTTTAAACTTCACTTACCACAAACCAAACAACTGTCATTTGTTGGGGTTTTTTTTCTCTTTCACAAATAGTATTATGCCTGATCCTATAATTGAAGCCTTGTGGGCTGTATTCATAGGGCTTGAGGACAAGCCCTATGAGGACAAGCCCTGTTTGAGGACAAATTCTATTGTATGGACCCTATAGTCTCTCTATCTGAACACAGTTTGGAGTATGAGCCAATGATTATTTCATATCCTTTTAAAATAGTTACATATATTTTTTGATAATTACTTTATTCTAACTTATAGGGATATTTCTGGGTTTTTCTCTGTTGCAGTGTGCACTCAGTGAAGCTGAGTAGTAAACACTAGCACCACGTCAAGCCTTGAGATGCCTCAATGCCAATTGTTTTTAAGTGCTTACCCAGTATTTTTATTTATAGAGAAGTATCTGTGCTAGATACTGATAATTGCTGGCAGTATAGATCCCTGTGACACTAAACACAAAATAAGAGAGCTTGTACATTCATTTGTATAAGTTACTCAAGGACATGCTACTTACGGTTATAACTCTTGGTCACATGTTTACAATTCAGTGTTTTTTCCATACCCAATAGCTTGGGGTTTTTTTTTTCTGAACTTCAGCAATTAGCATGAGATGATTGTCCTGTGAGATTGTTCTATGCATTCTTTATGACCAGTACAAGAGAACTAGTCTTACTTATCTTCAACTCATAGGTTGCAAGGAGTCTCTCTGTGGAGGTGCATCATTCTCTCAACAGGCTACATGAGACCTGATACTTAAAGTTATGCTTTATATGCACCGCTACTGGATATATACATTGTAGTGTAGAGGGTATTTCCTCTGATCCAGGAGCATGTAGTTACGGTAGTTATACACTAAACAGACCAGGACATAGAATCATGGAATGATTTGGGTTGGAAGGGACTTAAAGATTATCTAATTCCAATCCCCCTGCCACAGGAAAAGATACCCTACACTAGACCAGGCTGTTCAGAGCCCTGCCCAACGTGGCCTTGAACACTTTTAGGGATGAGGCATCCACAGTGTCTCTGGTCAACCTCTTGTACCTCATCCCTCTCACAGAAAAGAATTTCTCCCTAATATCTAATCTAAACCTACCCTCTTTCAGTTTAAAGGCATTCCCCCTTGCCCTATCACTAAATATTCTCGTAAAAAGTTGGTCTCCACATGTCTCATTGCCTGCCTTAGGTACTACAAGGCCTCTGGAAGGTCTCCCTGAAGCCTTCTCTTCTCCAGGCTGAACAACCCCAACTATCTTGGCCTCCTGTCTTCATAGTAAAGATACTTCAGCACTCTAATCAGCTTCATGGGCATCCTCTGGACTTGCTCTAAGAGGTCCATATCCTTCTTATGCTGGGGACCCCAAAGCTGAACACAGTACTCAAGCAGGGACTCATGAGAGTGGAGTGGAGGAGAAGAATCACCTCTCCTGATGCTTTCAGTGTTCCTATTCTTACTTGGTGTTTTTTTATCTCTCTGGCATGAGCAGAGGGTTTTTTCAGTGACAGCTAGTATCAAGTAATTAAATCCTTTCTGAATAGTTCATGTGGATTATTTTTCTTAAGATGTTCAGGTTATTTCCTAGAAGACTGAAGCTGAGCAAGAGACTTTGCAAGAAAAACAAGTTGGAGTTGGAGCTTAGCAGTGGGGAAGCAGAACAGCACTGAAAGGTGCTCCCCGGGGCTGCAGCAGCAAGCCTGCCCTAATGTAGGTCATTGCCTAGAATGAAACTTTTCCTCAGGGCATCTGTGGAAAAAGAGACAAGCAGGAAAATTTGGCTGATGCAGATGTAATCTGAGGAAATAATAGATTTACAACCACTGTTCTAAACAGCACTATCCAAGGCCACCCAACAGCTCTTTAATATTGAGGTATAAGCAGAATTCTCAGTGAATAAATATTCTGCAGTGATTGTAGTTAGCAGTACATGAATAAATATCCTGCAAAGAATGTAGATAGCAGTACATAGAGGCAAAAAATCATCTGGAGCAAGGACCTGGAGCGAAAGCTGTGCAGTGGTAATATGTTTTTAATGTCTTTGCTGCTAAAGGCTTTAGACAGCTGGATAATGACTTATCAAAAAGCCTCTTGGAGTAATTCTACAGTCCTGTGAACCCCTAGATTTGGGCATTTTTCCCCCTAAAAATGCTTCAGCTATTTAGTTTCACACTGGTTGGCCAAGCAGCATGGATTAGCATGGGAAAAAGTCAAATAATGAGATGTTTCATTTTGTCACTGCGCTTGAGACTATAGGACAGCTGGCAAAATGTGTCAGAGTGCTATGCTGTGCTCCAGGAGTTCCACGAAAGTATCGCTTGGCAAGTGGCCACGCAGGCACTCAGCACAGCATCTCCTCCAAGGGCTGGGCAAATCTGCCCTGTGATGGAGGTTTCAGGGAGAAGATGCTGGTTCTATTCAAAGCCAGGATTCTGAATTTGTGAAAGTATTTAATTAAGACCTGCAGTAAGCCTGCTGGGTAGTACAGCAGTTAGTTTGCCATTCTTCGGGTGTGAACGATAATTTTCATTTCATTTATTTACCCTAGTCTGCCAGGAGAGAGATCAAAATGATCTTTTACACAGTGAATGAGACACAGAATTGTTATTCTCCCAAAATGCACTTTGAAAATGTCCAAACACCCCAGAAAGTGATCAAATATTTGTCTTCATAGAGTTAATAGCATGTTATCCACTTACATTTATTCTGGATTAGGGCAGGAGAGCTCAGAAATTTGCAGGATAGAAACCTCACTTTGCTGCTTATATACTTGGTCTAAGAGTGGCTCTATTTTTGCAATAGCCTGCTGTTCTTTTATTTCTTTAACTGTAAATTGTACACACCTGCACTCTGATTTGCTTCTGATCTGAGAATTTTCTCCTTATGTGCTTCACAAAAAGATGCTCATTTGCTCCCTCCTACACTTTCAGAATAACAACCTTGCTACTTTGTCTTGTTTTTTGTGGAGTTTTTGTTAGCTAAATCTGCTCTCAAGCATTATGAGGTGATTGTCTCCAAAACAGTAATTTTTCTGCACTGAAAAATTATAATAAAGATTGGCTACAGTCCTAGTCTCTGACTGAAAGTCAGTGCAAAGCTTATTTCTCTATGTATTGCTGCACATATGCTGCAAAATCCTTGACAGGCTTCATATCCTAGGCACAAAAAATATCACAGTAAACATTTAGTTTTTTGGCTGTGGAAGAGATGTCAGGAAGGGTCCTGAACTTTTCTATCCTATTGTTTCCATGTCTTTCCTGCTGTCTGAACAAAGTGATGCATAGACAAGTCTGTATTTTCCTATCCATTTCATTCTTTAGTGTTGCTATGGGTAAAATGATGGTATTTATTAATAAAGTAATTTTTCTGAACATCTTGGAAGCAGATTGCCACGTGGGTGATGAGTCCAGGGCCCAGTTGGATTGGGTGCTTTCAAAGGCTGTGTTTCCCAGTAGTCCCAGGCTCAGATGATGCCCTCACCAAGCCATGGAGAGGTGCAGGACATTGGAAGTGACATAAAGGGATTTGATGAGCACAAGTAGGAAGGGGCTGCAGGCACATAGATGAAGCAAGAATGGCACAGAGTAAAGAAAAGAGTAAATAAGATAAGGTAAGCCCAGAGTGTTAGGCAGACTTAGAGAGATTTTATCTGAGTGGGTATTTTAGAAGATACAAATATGCCTTTGCTTTTACTTCACAGGGTTTTTAATCTCAGGATCTGTCTTTGCTTGTGTTGCATCAAGAAGATGGGAACAGGAGCATTTACTCAGTTCTGTGAAGTACCTAATAACATATAAGGCAAATACCTGCCTTGGTGTTACTCAGTTATGATTGAAATACAATAGAATAATACCTATATATTCAAGCTATATTAATGGTGTAATCTTAATAGAATTTAAAGGAATTATTTTAAGCTGAACTAAATTTTGCCAAACAGAATTCTAAGAAAAGTATTCAACCTCAGCCAGAAAAGTGGTAAGTGATTAGGACAGTAGGTTACTTCTATTTCTATATGGTATGATAAAGGTTATTAACAATATGGTAAATAGGAGTATCAAGGGTGATAGTCTGCAGAATTTCATCACAAATTTTAAAAAATGCAAGGTACAGAAAATTAATTATTTATTAGTATTTCCACAAATGAAATACTTAAAAAATAATATTTTCTTTCTAAAGCTATAAAATTAATCAGGAAAACAATGTGAACAGAAATGGTGGCATGCTTTTTTATGGCTGAGAATTTTGCTTCTGATTTTCTTCAGAAGCAGAACGAGAGCATGTCAACAGGTATGTAGAGTGTAGGCATTGCCACTAAAATATGTAATTTTAAGTTACATGAATAAGTACTATTGTTTGGCATCAACTTCAGTGAGCATTCTCTTCTATTAATATCAGATCTCCGTGATCATTAGATCCCGCTTGATCTTTCTAGGTTTTCCTTTTTTTCATGGTAATTTAGTTGAGAGGAGATACTTATTTTGGAGGAAATTTCACATGTTTAAAGTGAACACTTGGAATTTGAAGAGTTTGGTTTCACAGTACAGTAACTAGTGTCTGATAAAAGCTGATTTAAATATGGCCTGAATAAGAAATGCCTTAGAAAATTGTTACTGCATAACCATGTTGTTGTTGTTACAGCGCTGTACTGTTCCTCACAAGTAATTTGAAAACATTGATTTAAAAATTATGAGATCTGGAAACAGAGAGCAAGCATCAAGTTTAATTTAATTTTTTTCTTTCCTTCCTTGTCAACAATGTAGAAGATAAACTAATCACAAGTAAAAAAGCGTTAGCAGCATCCTCTCATATCTGACTCTCTTTCAAGTCAGAGATCTTCTGAAGCATCTCTTAACCTCTGTTATGCTGAAGTCTGCTGCTACAGCTAAACAAGCAAAGCTCCAGACAGGCCAGGACAAGCCCAAATAGAGCCTGACAAGTCATGAATACTGTTCACCAGCCCAACACCCAGCCAGTGGCCTGATGGGAGCAATGTGTCCACCCTTACCTGCCTCCACTTCTGGAAATCACAGCAAGGTCTCCTTCACCTTATGAGAAGAATGGGGAAACCCATTATTTCACTCTTATTCTCGTGGCTGTAATAAGCATCAAGGGTTGATTGGGAGAGGACATACCTTCATCTTTCTTATTCTTGCTCCAGACAGCCTCTTCTGTTGCAGGACTTTTCTGAACAAGTAGTTCTTAGCAGTAAAATGATTCAGCTCACCTCTCCAAACAAGTCATCACTTCTCTGTGTATTCAGGTCTCATTTGCTTATCAGTGAAAATCCCAAGAGGTGCTGCAGGTTTTCTTTGAAACTATAAGGGAACCCCTGAAACCTGTTCTGAATTAATAAGGACATCAGAACACAAAGGGGAAATACAAAAGAACTCAAGTATTTTTAATGATGTCTTTAAATGCTGTACCAGATTAATCTCAAGGCAGAGATGACTGCAGGTTTGGATGCTCACACTGGAAGAAGGGGCATCAAGTGACCAAGTAACAGCATGGTGCTTACATCTTGTTCAGTGAAGCCTGGGCTTACCTTTGACAATTGAGTGCCATGTTCTGATTTAGAAGCAATAGCATCTTTTTCTCCTGCTAATACATTAGATCTGACTGACTTTTTATGTCAGAAATGTATTTAAGCGCTGAGGCATTCAGAATCCAAACAGAGCCTTGCTTAGGGCATCTAAACCACTTAATGCTACTATAGGAAATAGTTTTGTTTGTTCTATGTGTTACTGCCTGTTCCACTTCAGGAGTTTCATTTATCTTTCAAAAAGTTCTTGTAGATCAGTTTAATGAACTGGAACCTAAAAGCAATTATTTCTTAATAATTGAAATAATATTCTCACATCCTGTAGTTTTGGTCTCATACAATATCTTATATATTTAGATTTCTATCCTAATAAGCTGTGTCCTAATCCAAATATTGCTCAGTGGGTTTGTAAGGAGGTACACAAGAAGCAAGGCACTTACACATCACTGGAGGAAGAACCTCATTTAGTTCAGACCCCAGATGAGCTCAGAAAACTGTTCAATTTTGCAGAGACTGGCAATAGTTAAAGAGAGAGGCAATGGAAGGGAATATTTTAGCAGGGATGGTATTTGAGAAATATGTAATTTTTGGGATGGAAAAAGGGCTCTTTTTTTTTGCCAAAACAGATGTTTAAATGATAGTGCTTTCTCTGTTACAAATCAAATGTGAGATTTTTTTTTGCCATTGAGGAAATGGACATCTGGCCTTTCAGAAGAAAAAGATTGGATCATCTTGTAGTATGAGGAAAACAGAAACATCAAAAAAAAACCAAATTTAATAAAACAAAAGGAAGGGACTTTGGAAATTTTTAAACAGTATAGGACTTTTTTTTTTTTTTTACTTTATTATTTGTTCTGGTTTTAGATTAGCTGCTGTATTCTCTCTCTCTTTTTTTTTTTTTTTCTTTTCTTCTTTTTTTCAACAGCACAGCTGACCTAGTTCCCTTCACTGTCATTCACATCACGTGCAGCATCATACTCATGCAGAGTAATATTTTGTGAGAGCAGTTTTCACTTTAGAATAAATATCTGTTATGAAAGGATAGGGGAGAAATGTATCCTAATCCAGGCATTTTGCCACAGATCAGGTTCCAAATATCACAGTTTTCAACTGTGACTTTCTCAGTGGCAGATAAAGGTGAGGCCATTTCCATGACTGCTTAAGGGAGCCAGTATTGATGAATACATGGAATACTTCACAGAGTGCCTCTCTTCAAATATTGATGTTTTTGATGTACTTTAGTTTATGTATTAATGCATTAATTAGTTTATGTATTATGGATTATGTATTAATGTCCTTCTGATATTGGTGATACTAAAAAGGGTTATTTATATTTACAAATGTTTGCAGGTGGGGTTTTTATTTTCCAAGGCATTGGAGATTTTTTAATGCTGCTGTTTTAATCTATAGAAAATAGACATAATAAGAACTCTCCTGAGTGTGGTAAGGCCTCTCCATTCTTCATGATGAACATTTTTTTGAAAGTAATGTACCTGCAGCTTCTGAGTCTTAGAAAGAATCAGAGTGCCCAACAACAGGGATCAAATTCAGATGAGACTATCCATACAAGTAATGTGCTCCTGATTTTTATTTTAATAAAATAAATTACAGCTCATAACATGCTATGTTTCTTTAACTAATTTCATAAACAAGAATCATAAATATTATATTTAGATAAATAAACACATTAAAGACTATAAATTATTCCTGGATATATTTACTCAGTTCTGTCTATTTGCCATTTTGCTCATTGGCCCTGAGGATTGACTCCTGACAGAGGTTTCAGCAAGTCAAGGAAATACTCAGGCTATTCAAATACATAAAGTTATGCTAATATTATAATTTTTGCACAGTGCTTAGAATTTAATTTAAACTATGTAAAACAGAATGTTGTTAAGAAATTATTTTCCTCTCTTTTTTTAATTTTTTATTTGGGTTTTCCTTTTGGAGCAGTGAACTAAAAAAGAAGAAGTATATATTTCATGAAATACAAGGGGTAATTTATTTACTTCTAAATGGTGTGATGCCTACAGAAGTCTTTTTATCCTGAGAATTAAACAAGGAATGACTTATGACTAAATATACTCCCCAAAAGTTAAAAATATGTAAAAATTAAATTGCTTGGGGACATGATTTTAGAAGTGGAATCTAATAAAAGCATAATAAAGAAATGACCAAGATAATGAAAGTCTGGCATCTGCTGAGTTTCAGTGAAGGGAGAGAGAGCCTCTTTTAATATTCATAAATTGAGCCATAAGCCAGCCAGGAACAGGTTCCTTCCTCTGTCCACCTTGACTGACGGACCTCCTGGAGAAACTCAAAAGGAACCCAAATTTATGAATATTTTAATATTCATAAATTGAGCCATAAGCCAGCCAGGAACAGGTTCCTTCCTCTGTCCACCTTGACTGACGGACCTCCTGGAGGAACCCAAAAGGAACCCAAATTTATGAATATTTTAATATTCATAAATTGAGCCATAAGCCAGCCAGGAACAGGTTCCTTCCTCTGCCCACCTGGACTGACGGACCTCCTGGAGGAACCCAAAAGGAGATGTTGCTGAACACCGGTCATGGCTCAATCCATCTGTCTGGGAGGCTCAGGTCCCTGGTTACAGCTGCTGTGCCCCGTGGCCAGTTCCAAGCAGACCACAATACCAGTGCTCTGGCTGTGCACGCCCTGGGAAGGTGCCGGGGAGAGAGGCTGCTCCCTGCCCCAGCACCAGCTCCCTGCTTCCCCCGTGCCAGGAACATGTATCCCCAGCAGGAGCCAGGCTGGTCCTGGGGCTGTTGCCTTTAATGGCATCCCTGTAGTGTCCTCATGGTGTGACCTGTTTATCCTAAACTCAGGGCTTTCATTAAGGGCCTGTGAAGCTCACTCTGCAGGCTGGCTATCCCTTTTAGGTGATGGTGGGCATGGAGTGATGCTGATGTGAACACCCAGACAGAAATGTTAGGTATTTACTGGTTGGTGTTTCGTGAAATCTCTGGCCAGGAGGAGCTGTATAAGTCTTCCTTTAATCTCAATGTAAAATTTAGCATTTAACCAAAGAGAATAACTCCCCTTCAGTACTAAAATCAAGGATACTTTTATCAGACACGTGGGGCCAAGTACTTAAAATATTAATTCTTATCTTCCAGTGAGGATCCTGAGTATTTTTGTATCAGTTTTCTGCAGGTTGTAATATTTCAAAATTTTACCTCTGCTTTGTGACCCGATGTAGATGGAGTTTGAGTCAGTCATATCTAATATGCACAAGCTGAGGTACCAGATAATTTTTTTGTAAAAGCTATGCAGACTATGGGTGTTGTACAAATTGTGAACCTAAGTAGTGTCAGGCAAGAGACAGATACTCTGTGAGTAGAGAAGGGAGATTATTTTTTCTCAAATATCACAGCACTTTATTATTATTGATAAGAGTAAATAATTAAATACTTAAAATAGCATTCTGGAGGCAGTGATAAGTTATAAAAATAAAGCAGAGAGGGTTTTTGTCCCCTTTTCTTTGTAAGCATGACTCCATTTACTTAATTTCAGCTCCTGAAAAAGCTTTGCTAACACAAATTGATCGGCTGAGGCAGGGGATGGATTGTTCTCCCCTGGATATCACTTCAGAGCAACAGGAATTTCCTACTCACTTCAGAACTCTGCTAAAAGGTTTTATACAGAATTCTACCTCCTTTTACGGTGTCAGGCTGCAACCTGTGGCAACTTAGCTGTCCTATGAACGTACCCTTTCACATTCCAGAGCTGGGTAAGCGTACTGCATGGATTCCGCTTGGGAGGAAGGCTGACAAAGCAAGGAGATCCTTATTAACTGCTTGTCTTTCCATCCTGAGGTCAGTGTCTCTCCTAGCATCTCCTGGAGAAAGCTAGGTGAGTGGTTTTTAAAAAGGGAGGAGTGGCACAGCTAAAGTGCTCCCCTACTGTCAAAAAAATGAGGCAGAGCTGCAGCATGTCCAGACTTGAGTATCAGGATGTCATCAGGCCCATCTGAAGACATATGTTATATGTTTGGCTGGTCCCAGGTACCTTTTTAATGATTAAAAATGCCATTCTGCAATGATAAAATTCACAAGAAGCTCTGCAAACAAGCCCTAGCACTTCATTGAATATATGGGAGGAGAGGTTTCTGTAAGCAATATTTTTTACCTGTTCATTTATCCACAGTGTCTCAGCCCAAATGAATTCTGCTTTTGATTCCTATGACTTGAGACCTTGCACTACTTTTTCTCAGTCCTACTGCACAACTCTGTCCCATGCACTTCTCCTGATCTATTTTTTAACCTAAACTCAATTAGTGGATTACTTTTTCTTAAACACTTGCACTGATGAAAGCAATAGAAAATCTATTTACTCCTACATTAAATAGGTTTGAGGATTGAGTTGCAACCACAGCTCTGAATTGCATTTGATCTGCATATGTGTTTAGATCTGGACTGGTTTTTTTAAGTTTGATGGTGAGATACCTAACTCTTCGTTGAGTGTTGTAAGTGAGGTATAGACAGGACAGCATAGGGATAACAGTGACAACCAGTGGTGAAAACACTTCTGCCCATTCTTGGGGCTTCCTGGGGAGGCTTAGCACTGGCAAGCAGAGGACATCAGCTGGGTTGAAAAATGGGACTCATTTTTCGAGTTTAGGGAAATATGTTTCTGGGTAGATTTCCACAGTTCTATATTTGGGGCACCAAAATTCCTGGCCTGATTTTCAGAAGCACTAGAGCAGCTGAGAGCGAAGCAGAGGTTGCCCAGCACTGCATAGCTTACCATCTGGCCTCCAGGTATTGCTGTTAGAAAATAATCTCAAAATCAGAGATCACCTTTGAGAACACTGGCTTTAATCTCAATTTTACAGATTTTTCTAGATGTACTCCAAAGGCTTTTTCCCAACTTATTTATTTGAAATGAAAGAGGAGTACATTTAGATCAGATATTCAGAAGAAATTATTTACCCTCAGGGTGGTGAGGCATAGAAACAGATTGCCCGGGGAAGTCATGGATGCCCCATCCCTGGATGTGTTCAAGACCAGATTGCATGGGGCTATGAGCAACCTGATCAAATGCAAGGTGTCCCTGCCCATGGCAAAGGGGGTTGGAACTAGATGATCTTTAAGGTCTCTTCCAACCTAAATCATTCTATAATTCTGTGATTCTCTTTGCTGGCTATGGTGGGTGGAAACACTAGTGCAGACCTTTGAAGACATAAAGCTTGACAGAAATGAAAAACATAAAAAAGTTTTCTGTTTGTCTTTTTGTGAAATACCAGATTTGTTATTGATGTAAATCACACAGAATGTAAACAACATGTTCTTGTTACTGCGGGGGACTGAGTGCCTGAGCAGAAACTGTGAGTGCTATTCACGGTGACTCCCTCTTTTCTAATTGTTGATCTCATGCAAGTACATAAAGGAATTGAAGTTTATTCACTGAAATTAGTGACTTGTGTAGGCAGGTATATCTAATGCCTCTGATTTTATGTTTACTGGCAGCATTGTTGCAGTTGCTGCTTTTTTTTCCATGGAAAAGTTCAGCTCCCAGGCTGAAGAGTTTCCAGAAGCAGCAGAGGAGGTACACCTGTGAGCACAACTGCAGAGGCAGCTCCCTGCAGAAGCACTCATCTCTTAATCACCGACAGAGCATCGTGTCTGTGCACATCCTGAAGAAGAGGATTTCTCCTTTTTTCTTAGCAGTCTCATTTGGAATGTCACAGCCTGTTACTGGCAGCCTGATTCACACCCTGAGATTTCCCAAATATCTTGGTGCTTCCTGCTGGCACCTCTGAAATACTTGGTGAAATACTGAATGTGCAAGGTGATGTGTCAGTACAGAGGATCGGCTCTAAATGCCAAGGAGATGTTACATTGTCGGGGACTCAGACGAACTGTACCGTGAACCAATCTTTAAATTTGGATTTAAAGAGAAATGCTTCTTTTCTACTTAATATTAAGACTGTGTTATTGTTTGGAAAAAACTCCAACCAGTTGCTGCTCCCATTTTGGTTTAAGTACTGGTAGGCCTGACAATTTATTGTTATTAAATTAACATATAAGAATTGTCTATTTTATTCTTGCTGCTGTTTGAGACATTCAGTGAATAAAGAAATAACCTTGGATTAGCCAAGTGTTATATCTGTACCAAGCTGTCGTAAATTGTACAGTAAAAAACTACCCACATTTCAAAAATATCTAGATGTTTTGGCTTGCTTTGGTTTTTTTTCTTGTTTATTTGCTCTTAGTTAGATCAAAAGTACAATTAAAAAGACCTGACAGGCAAACTAGAGGGGCAAAAGAAGAGGAGCTGCCACCTGCTATAAGTTTTAGATGCTTGATTACATGATCAGTTGTTTGATTCCTTCTGTGATGACTCTGCAATCTCAATTTTGTTACATGAAATACAGCAGCTCCAACCCTTTATGAGCAGACTTGGTCTCCTTAGGGTTATTTTCCCACCCTTTATACCCTATCCACTACAGAAATCGGGTATTTGAACAGAATAATCATAGGTAATAGTCTCTAAAGTTCAGTGAGGATTTTTTCAGTAATTGTCTGAAGTCTTTGCAAAAGACTAGAAGTGGCATTAATAAATACCATTATATAAGTGATAAGTTAAAACTCACAACTAAAAAGAAAAAGAAAGACAAAAAAAATAAAACAGGGCAGCACAGTACAGACAATAGTTTATAGTTTGGGAAATCTTTCAAATCGTTCAAAGCTCCCTTTCCATGTCCACTCTTTCATTTGCTTTTCCCCAAGTCATTGTTTTTATGCATTTTAAGTTGTGTCTGTGTTCCATTCTGACCTTGGCCCTTGTAGGTGATGGACACAGACAGTGTGTTGCTCACTTGTGAGTTATCCCACTCCTGCAGGCTCACCCCTTGCACGGGGTGTGCCAGTGCTGCGGAGGGCACGGCTGGAGATGTGGCAGCACGGGGCAGACCTTCAGGGCCACTGCGAGTCAGCACCAGTGAGATCAGCCCTGACAGGCACTGAGTCACACCAACTGCTCCAGTCCCAGTCGAAAGGTCACATTTGGTCGCCTCTTCAGTGAAGCCCATGTATCTAAAAAATCATGTTTTGTAAGGAATTACAAGCAGCAAGGCAAAAAAAAATCTGTTGATTATACAAAGGAACAGTACTGGGAGTTTTCAGGGGAAAGAAACACGTCCATATCTAATTCTTTAATACAAGCATGAGAACCAAATTCAGTTGTGATGAGTAAAGCATTGAAAAATAGGCTCTTATTCGCAGACTCACAAGGGACTCTTTATATCTATCTGGACCAATGTAAAAGGTAGAAGCTAAGAGAAATGTAAACAAATGGAACAGGAGTTTAAGTCTAAACACAGGTCCTTCAGCTGCATTTTTGCTTATTTTAAGAGTTTGGTGCGACGATCCAATGGGAATAACAGCAGAACATACATGTAATTTTGATAGATTTTATGAACATCATGCCATGCCTTGCCTTTAGGACAGGGAGAGAAATTGGAAACCCAGATAAAGCTGAGGATAAGCAAATTGCATATTTATAGCTCTTAATATGAAACTATAAGCAGGCAGTCAAACCTAAGGTCAAAGTAAACAGTTACATTCCTCAGCATATATAGGTATAGAAAAAGGTGTGCAATCACTATGGCATTCTCAGGACAAGGAGTTCCTCTGGCCTGTAGCAGTATTTTAATATGCTGATGGTTTGATTACTAGGGGAGAAAGATTCAAAAGTCTTGAAAGACTTTTGGGGAATGGACAAGAAAAATGGAATGGAGATCAACAAATACTAAAAGACAAAATATTCCACAATCTTGTAAGCAAGGAGGCAGCTGAGATCAGGGTGACTACAGAGGCATTAAGCACCAGGCATCAGCTGGGGCTCAGTGGCTGAAGTTGAGCCTCTTTCCAGCTTTTTTGAATTATTTCTTGAAGTTCAGAATTTATGTGCAGCATGGCTTGATGCACCTTTCTTGTGACCGGAACATACGAAAACTGTGCTCACCTTTGGTGAACCAGTAAAAAAGTGTACTGCCAAGAAACTTGGAAATCAAAATACCTGATATTTTCACCTTCATGCTTTTTGCTTTAGAAATCAGAGGGCTGTTTCTAAGACCTTAAAACAGTCTTTTCTTTGCATTTAGCAGTTTGTCCCTGCTTCTTACAGATGATGTAGCAGGGACTATGTTAATATGTGTACCCATTGTGTCCCTTTTACCAGTTGAGGGCAGGTTACAGGTCACCTTAAGGTTATAAATTGGCTAGAGTTTTGACTCTGATCCTCCAACTCTTTTTATACACAGTTGAATAGTAATGTATGCTTTCTAGCTCAGATTATCCTTGCAATTAGCTACTCAAGTTATAGATAATGTGTTTTTACTGCCATGTTGACAGAGAGGAAGGTCCTCCATTTTTCAGGAACGTGGTTGATGTACATTAAATTCCAAGCAGCCATAAAAGCAACCGTAATCTCAAGTAAAACCGCATTCCTTTCTTGGAAATATGTTCACAACAGCTGAGCCTCTTTGAAGAAGCTGTTATGTTTTACAGTCTGCCTTCCTGCCTTCCTTTCATCTCCTTATTCACCAGGATAGTTCATTAATAGGTTGAAGCTGCTCTAGGATAAATGTGTTGTGTCCATGCAAAGCTAAGTGCTGACTTTCTCAGGATGGCTATAGGAATATCCTATAATAGACAATGAGTTACATAGTGGACTGATACAACTGATTTTTTTAAGAAACTATTCGATTTCTAGCACCTTGAGTAAGTAGTGGCATTGATAGTAACACAGTTGCCAGTAGCTCAGGACAGAAATCTTGCTTTGTTCGTTGTTATGAAAACCACTTGATATAACTACTTCCTTTTTTTTTTTTTTTTTTTTTCTTTTGGTTCTGCAATTAACACTGAAGCAAATAAAAAGCCATAACCCTTTGCTATCACTTTGATTTTTGTACCTTTATGGGTTTTTCCAAGCATCTATCCTCATCTTGTATATAATCAACCCTTTAAAGTTTGCTGCTGAAAGAGGAATTTTATCTGAATACCAGGATGTAGATACAACCACCTTGGAGTTACCCACCCATAACAAAAACAAGCATCACTTCTGAGTGTGTTAGGGGTTGCTCGTAATCATCTCCTTTCTAATGAGATACATTAAATTTCTGGGCTTTTAGCACATAAACATATACCCAAAAATGTCTGACTTTTTTCTTTTCATAATTTCCAACTGGTTAATGGTATGATGCCATTCCACAAAAATACTTTTTAGTGGCTAACATTTTATATCCCATTACTTGTTTAGTTAAAACAGGAGACATAGTGGATTTTGTTTTGAACTGATTCATGATACAGTTTTTGAAAGTTTGAGTGTGAATCTCCGTACTTCAAGTTTCTTCTGATAATGGATACTTTAAGTAACAATTATGTAGATGTGTGAAAATTAAATAATAATAAAAACATGTTTTTAGATCTCTAGATGAACTGAAATATTTTAAGTGAACATTGCTTTTTACATTTTATGTATGCATACATATATGAATATTTCCTATACCAGAAAGACTTCTAGGATTTTTGTTTACACTTAATAATTTCAGGACAGGCAAGTTTGCTGTTGTGTTATATTTTCTGGACAGATATTTCATGGCAGGCAGCAGTTTGTTGGGTGTCCCATCCTATGGGCACTGACTTTTTAAGTGGAACAGTGCTGTAGGCATCTATCTCTATGAAAGAAAGAAAATGCATAAAACAAGAAATGGTACAGAATATTTAAAAGCTTGTCAGCCTGTCAGATTTTGGACGTCTTTCTGGTTTGATGTCCATCATTTTCTATCCTCTCATTGGAAAAGCAGAGAATGGATTTACAACCCTTTGTTTTCATATGTGCAAGGTGCTTTGGAAGGAAATGGAGAAAGCCTGTTGAATATTTGGTTGTGCTTTCAAAGAAGAAGAAAAAAGATGGGTAAAAGGATTACAGTGAAAGAAGGAAGAAATTGTTGGCTTCTCCTAAGCCACATATTTGCTGTATAAGAAGAGTTAAGTAAAAACAGTTACTTAACAGTTAACAAACAGTTAACTGTTTTAACAAACAGTAAAGTTTGTTGTTAAAGTTGTCTCTGTTCCCTGTACTTCCCAGCATTTAGTGATTGTGAAACTAAGAGAAGACTTAGCTAATGCATTTTCTCAGAGATGTGATGACATTCATTACAAATAATTTTGCCTTACAAAAATCTCCTCAGACTCAGGTTCCTCTGAGTTTACCTTTCATGTTCTTCTTATGAACACTGAGCATAAAAGAGCAAACGGATGAGAAAGAGACATTAGCAAGAATGTCATATAATAATCATATAATTATATTTCATAAAGTCTACCCTCCTGACTTTTAATTATTCCAGGCTCTGTCTTTTACAATAGTTGATTTTTAGACAGTGTAATTCATACACTGATGGGTCGTAAAGAATGGCTGCAAGCAGAAAAACAGGCTCACAACCATAAAGAAAAAAGAAATAGAAAAGAGTACACTAAAGTAGGCCACTTCATATAGCTTGAGTGTTCTTGCAACTTTTTCTAGCTTCTCAGCTTGTAAATTACACCCATTTTGAACTTTCATAAGTTCACACATCTTTTGGAAGGAACATGTAGAACTGAAAGAGCCTAAATTATACCTTGAAAATACCTCTAAATTTGCACCTATTTATGTTTACTTTTGCATTTGTACATAGTTATGGACATGTATACTATCATACTGAGAGAAGTCTGCAAAGACACCGTACATATGAAAATATACCATCCCATATGATGTTGCACAATAGTGGCAAAAACTCTAATCATTTTTCTTTATCCAATATTTTAGTGTATTAGAGAGGAGCAGAAATTTCCTTGTGGTAAATAACTAGAAAAAAGTCATCCTCCTTTGTTCTTTTGGGCCATTTCAATAGGTATTTTTGAGTTTTTCTTTATACCTTGTTTTATGTGAGACGTTTACGTTGCAGAAGATTGTCTACAGTAGTGATTGCAAGTGTCTGGATAAACTTGTGTCAAAAAATTCCACTGTCATTTGGAAAGGTTTGGTCTATGACTGAGAGTCTCTGTATTCCTCCTGCATTATTCATCCAGGGACAGGATGGTGAATTGATGGGCAACTGGAGGAGAATTTCTACCCCAGCCTATCATGGTTTGTTTCAACAGCTATGTTGTTAAATCCTCCTTTCCGTCTCTTAATTTAGTGCTGTCCCATTTTTCCCTTGGCATTGACCTTTTCTAGATGAGAGCCTGGTGCTGTCAACAAGCTGATGAATTATGGCTGTTCTGAGTAGAAGTGACCATCAAATATAGGCTGGTTTACTCATCTTCTTCTCCAAAATCCCCCATGACAGTACTGGAAGGAAATATTTCTTACAATACAAGCTATTTCTCTTAGTCATGCCTTGGGGCATCTGCCTTCCGTATTGATGTTGGGTTTCTTTAATCACAGATGCTGTACAGGAGATAAAAGATGTCTCTCTGTGTTGATACAGCAAGGAGTTATTGTTGGTGTTTAAGCTGAAGCCTTAAAGCAATTTTTACTGCATATTTGAATCTTAAGGGAAGGTAGATGCCGAGGATTAGGTGGGGAGGAGATTATGCTCTGGGAGAACAAATATCTCATTTCTGTGATACAAGGATTCTGGCTGAGTTTCCTTTAAAGCCAAAGATGTACCCAAGCCAAAAATTACACATTTCTGTGAAAGTTCAGAGTTAAAATTAAACAGAAAATAACTTCTCTCTCCTTCATGTGTCTGTGGGGATACTTGACCATAGGCTATAACATGTGATGGCTCTTGGTGGGCTGCAGACCATTCCCAGACCAAACCCATAGGTTCAAATTTGGCTTCTCAATAATATTTCTAAAATAAATTTTACTTCTTTTATTCAGAAGAAGCAGCACTTTTTAGTGGTTCTACTCTTGAGCATTTAGTGAAGTATTCTAGTTTTGGAATGAGTGTCATAAAGACAGTTTTGAAAATTAGTAACCTTTTCCAGGCTGCTGCCACAAACTTTCTCTTGTGTTTAAACAACCTCTACTCACTCATCCCCCGCGGGAGAGTTATGTTTCTGATCTTCATTATGGGCTGCATTTCACAAACATTAAGTCATTTTTTTTGAGTCAAATTGTCCAACTTTAAATAACATTTATTGGAAATGCTCATATCAAGGAAATTTGTTCTATCTCAGCTGTGTCCCACTGAGTTGATGACTATGAATTGTAGATAGTGGTCAAAAGAAGATTGATACCAGAGCACTGCTTGTAACATAATAGTAGCTTCTATGTAAGAATGAGAGAGAAATATATGGCTTCTCCTGACTAGTATATATAAGTAATAATTTGGTATCATTCTTGCAGTTATTATTTTAAATATTCTTTTATCTGACATCATTGTTTCATCTTTCAAATGGTAAGTTTATGAAAGAGCATGTGCTCTGTACTCTGCCTTCCATAAAAACATCTTATTGCCTTTAATAAATTATAGATTAATATGACCATAGCTTCTAGTTGTAAGCAAGGTAACCTATCTATTGTGAAGTAAGGAAATTTTTGTAAACCAAGATGCTGTATTCTATTATTGCCTCATCACTCTCTACAATTACCTGAAAGGAGGTTGTAAGCAGGTGAGGGTCAGCCTCTTCTCTGAGACAAACGGACACAAGACAAGAGGAAATGGCCTTAAACTGCACCAAGGAAGGTCGGACATCAGAAAGAATTTCTTCACTGAAGGGTGCTTAAGCATTGGAATGGGCTGCCCACGGAAGAGTTAGAGTCACCATCCCTGGACACGTTCAAGAAATGACGGGAGGTGGCACTTAGTGCTGTGGTTTAGTTGACATGGTGGTGTTCAGTCAAAGGTTGAACTTGATGATCTTGGAGGCCTTTTCCAACACTGATGATTCTTTTATTCCAATCTGGACATAAAATTAAGCCAAACTTGGTCTTTGATCAGCGTTAAGGATGTTGGACTAGGCGATCTCCAGATGTCCCTTGCAACCCTAACTCTTTTGTGATTCTCTTAAACACACAGATATCTGTTCAAGCTATTTTTGTTAGCTTATCTTTATGTATACTATGTGAATTTTATTCATGACCTTATTTTAGGTGCTTATGAATGTACATGAATAAAAGAATTACTACATGATCATTCATATCCCTGCTAATTAGAATTCTAGTTAAGTGCTAATATTTGCAATAACATTAATTTACACTGACTTTTGCCTAAATTTACTCAAAAGTATTTGATTTCTTTATAAGCAATTATAGCCACATCTTCAAGTCTTTAAAGACCTTGAAAGTGAGATACAGAAATCGTAACTTAAAGTTTTCTTTTACATGCTGACATTTTAATGTACTCTCAGTGATTCTTTAACCAGCAAGAATCATCCCTGATTTTTACCTGCATCATAGCAAATCCTCTTATTATAACTTTCTCCTTTTTTAAAGACCGCAGATGGTAATCTTCAGAAATAGAAATTATATTAGCTGAGAAGAGACAATAATGGCGTTCTATGGCTGTTGTAATTTATTGAGGAAAGTTTCTATAAGAAAATGGTGGCAAGTGTTTAAAAGGGGCTGTGAGTTTTTGCTGCTTTCATAGGACATTATAGGATTGTCAGGTTCAGCTATTACTGCCTTTACTTTTGAAGTTAGTAATATGACTGCAAAGCTTGCAGTGGCAGCTAAAATCTTGTGTTCCTTGGTATCTTACTTGGCCAGTTTGCACATAGAAAATTCTGCCAACTTTGCTTGTTCTTGTTCTGATGTTTAAAAAATATGTTTATATTAGGGTTGTTTAGGCCCATATATACTAAATGTCTTTTCAACCTGCAGTTGAGAATAGAATATAAATAGAAATAGAATATAAATTTCTCCTTAATTCATGAGGTATGTAACCACGTGTTACAGCGTTTTCTGCTACTCAAAGAGGAGCTGATGCACAAGATGATTTCAAACTGCAGACTCTTAGCCATCTTAAGCATTGAGAGAATTTGGTGTTATGGACAGGAAATATTAAGTGATTTTTTTTGTTTTCCTATACAAGCATTTGTCAGTTAGGTTTACTACAAGAAGGTAGTCTTACTTACCTAATTCAATGTGCAGCAAGTCATTGGAATATCAATTTAAGTGTATTCCAAGTCTCACGTGCAGGAGAAGCCTCCTGATCTTACAGGTTTTGCTGCACAAATATGTCTGTGACAAGGCCTTTTGCTGTTCAGCTCCACTGCAGCTGTTTTCTGGGATCTCATCCTTTCACACTGTGATCACTGCAGCATCCTCCCCTCCTGCACTGAGGAATACAGTGCTACCCCCACAGCCTCTGTTCAGAACTCTGCCACAAAGTTCACTTCCCACCTTGATTATTTTAACTTATTTCTCTTCTGAGTGCATTTTCTTCATTAAGCAGACTGCTGCTTTTCAACTTTAAGACCAGTCTTCATGAGTCATTTCCAACCTTTCTATCCACTATTAAAATGTCATTTCCTTTTTTTTTATTCCTGTGTTGCTAGCCTCTAACTCTCAAAACACTTTAGTGCTGACTCTGTGCTGCTTTTCTCTCTCTGCAGAAATTTCTCATAAGCCTCCACAAAGCTCATGTTGCCCTTTCTCCAGTCCGTCCTTGAGAATCCTTTGTCATCATTTCTACAAAAAACTAAAAAAAAAAAAAAATCTGAAAACCACCTCCCACTGTGCCAATACCATTGATTGGATGTGTTGGTTTTTTTTGGATTGTGAGGTGTTTGCATCAGGCAGATTCCACTTGGCCTGTACTTCAGAAGCTCTGAGGTCCTGTTCCATAACCTGCACTTTTAGGTGCAAGTAATGAATAGTATCAGGGTTTTTTACAGTGCTTGATTAGCCTGGCTGTTCCTCGCCTGGCAATCTCTTTGAGTTTATATTGCAATTGTGTTTTCTGCACGGCACTGAGGAGAAACTGCAGCTAGTCCAGCCTACAGCTGTGCTTTGCTGCCTGGTTGGTTAACAAGTCCTGTTGTGCCCATCTCCAGCAGAGTCCACTGCCTCCTTGTTTGCTGCTGACTACAATTCAAGAGGATATCTGCTAGCTTTATCACTTCTGTGAGCTGTAACTAATGCCCTTCCTTCATATATTTCAGAATAAAACACAGAACTAAAGAGGCTTAAAGGTCGAGGACCAGAAGGTAGGAAACTTTTGTGGGAGCCCTTATTGTTGGTACAGCTGACCATTGCAGAGCCAGATTCTTACACTGTCCCTCGTGGTGTGCAATGAAAGGTTACTTTTTGTTCGGTCCTGACAGTTCTTTATTGATTTACTGAACAGAAATATAGTTTAAAACTGCAGGTGTCCATTTAGTTTTTAAACAATATCTGGAAGCTATGTGGCTAGTTGTGTTGTCGTGCTAGTTTTGCTTTTTAACTCTGTGGTTCACAGCATATTTCTTCTTTCTGAGAACTGGAATAGCAAAATGCTGTGCTTTGTGGGGTTTATTTTGAGGGAAAGGTCATGACTAAGAATGGATATGTGTAACCTCTCTAAAGCTAACTAACTTGAACAAACTAAATTGTGAAATCACGACAGTTGGAAGTTACACTGATAATCCATTCAAATATTTTCAAGTACTCAATGTCTTATAGGACAACAAAGTTTGCTGTACTTTGATTTTGAATGATAGCCACTCGCTACAGTGCCATGTTATTGATTGGCATTGAGGCTTAGCTTCATCATGTCAGACCTCAGCTTTTGATTGACAGGAATACATTACTTGGTAGGTAATTCATCTCAGTTGTCATCTGAATTACTTTCCAACAACCCCTTATATCTTTGTGTTGACACCACAAGTAACTTGAGCTCTTTTGTTCAGAAACTCGCATATTTGAGAAGTGGATAATGGCTCTTTTAATTTTATTTCTTTTGTGTTTTATTCTTATATGAAAGTAGATTCTGATACCACCACATGATTCCATGAGGTAAAACTCCATCATTTTAAATATTATGATGCTAAGATTTGGTAATGCTGGTGGGGGCCCTAAAACTAAGAACTCTGCAATGACAGAACTTTTGATTCCACAAGTTTTAACTCACAATCTTTAATTAGCAATTAATGCTACTGCAACTGGAATCAAAATATCTCCAAATAGGACTCACATTAAGCAAAAATTTGATGAGAATCTAGACAAATATCCAAGTGAAAATTCTTCTCAGCAAAGTGCAGTTTAATACATCCTTCATTTCTCTGGGACCCAGGAAGATTGCACCTCACAGCCAAAACCTATTCCTGTAGTTTTGGAAATTGGCAGCTCGTATACACTTTATTTCTCAAATGTTGCTTTGACAGGATAAAACCACTTTTTATATAAAACTACAGGTTAAATCTGGGCTCTGACCTTGAGAAAGAAATCCTGAGCACAAGTTCTTGTTTTCAAGTCATATCTGGTTTTGCAAGTTATTCATTCACTTCCTAATACAAAATGTCGTGGGATCAAAACCCAAAAAGTCATTCTTGCAGGGAAGATCTAAATTATTCATGTCAGCCAGATGCAGATTTGGATTCCTTCAAGTTGGATTCAGATAGGAGGTAGTCTAGGGGAGTGTCCTCACTACTCAGTTTCCTTTATAAAACACCTCTGTACTGCTTCTACCCCCAACAATAGGTTTAAATAAAGTCACCCATAGATTTTGTTTTTCTTTAAAGTCAGTGCTGATAGCACATTAGTAATTTTCCAGAAGTTCTCACTGGGTTAAGTCTAAGATATGCAGGTCTAGGTTTGACCTAGGTACATGCAAAAATAACATCTTAGGTGTTATGGCTATTTTACTGTAGAAAATACAGCAGCGATTTTCACCAGCTGAGATGGTGTCTGAGGCAAGACTTTAGGCACCACTCTTAACTTAGAAATATTCATTTTCACCTGAGCCCCAGGGTAGGGGCCAATTCAGAAGTCTCCTTCTGATTAACTCTTTTCTTAGAGGAACTGGTGTCTGCAGTCCATTATAGTAATTGTCAGGTGCCTAATTTTCATTAATGAATACTCCCCACACTGCTGGAACTATTAGTCTGTTTTAAAGTAACATATATTTAAGAGACTTTTTGACTGAGAGTTTAACCCAGGGAGAATAGCCTCCTAATATACTGGATGAATGCAAACTCTGTCCAAAGCTGTTGCCCTACCCAGTCATCTGGAACAGGATAGCTGCAGTAGTTTTCTGCAGTAGGCACAATACAGTATTTGGGTTTGACTCTTCCTTGTACCAAAAAAAAAAAAAAAAAAAAAAAAAAAATCAGACCAATATTATGTTTTTTATAACTACATAGTAGTAATGATGCCAGTTTGTCCAGTCTATTAGTCTGCAACCAGGAGTAACCAAGTAATTGCATTGCCATAATCTATTTTTTTTTTTCACTTGTTAAAGTAAATCCCTCCCACTTCATATACTGTGCACTGTCAGAAACACTACTGCAATGCCAAAGAAATGAGAGAGGAAAGAGACTGCTTTGATTCAGGGAAGGTATACGAATTGAAGGAACCCTGTTTAAGTATCATAATGGATATTGTTAGGGAAAATATACAAGTAGTGTTTAGAGGCAGACAAGCTGCTCTAGTACGGAGGAACATAGAATGACAAACAGCTTTTGTTTATAGCACAAAAAATGTGAGTATTGGCTAAGAAGTAGTGTTTATGGTAATTGAGCTTTACAAGGAAGTAAAACTTCATGGGGAACACAGGGGGTAGCATTTTCAGTGAAGTAGGCAATAAGGAGAGCTGTGTAGGCATTTCCTGATTAGCATCTGCTGTTTCAACAGCCCAGGAACATGACTCGCATGTAAATGCTTGTGCTAGGCTTTAACAGGCATTCCCTCTAGCATGCCTCCCTGCCTTCTGGTTTTATTTTGAGTCTCCTTTATTTTGAGCCCTACTGTGACTTGAAATCAGTGGAGGAGAAAGGAGAGTAACACAAACAACAGATGTCTTAAAGTTTTGAACAGAGAGAGAAAAAGCCCCATGGCAAAGGAGACGGTGCAGCTAAGGTGTTTTCCTGTCATTAGTATTCGGTGCCTCTGGTACAGACTCTATTTGCATTTTTGCATGTATATATATATACATATCTCTATATATGCAGTTGGTATGCAGTTGTACAGCGGGGGGTAAAAAAGTGGCAGTGCAAAAAGATGCCCATTGCACAATTCAGATTTTTTTTTGCATCCTGTAAGAGTCTGACATATAGACACCAAGTGTACTGGCTGACACAGCCAAAGCAACGTGTTTTAGGGCAGACTCACTAATTATTTCCAAGCTGCTCCCTGTTTTTAGTTTCTTGCTGCATAAAATACATTTTTCTTTAATCTGAAGCTCAAAGATTGGGAATGCTAATAGTGTGCCATGTGTTCATCAAGACAGCTTTGCTTACAGGTGGTAACTTAACCCATGGCAGTACAAATACCATGTACCCCACGACATTAGGAGAACCAGATTGTGCACCAAGTGACATTCAGTGCACATTCAGAAAAGTCTTTAATCTCTGCTTTTTGGTATGGGGAACTGTGTCTTTAAGGACTTCGATTTCCAGAAAGTAAATCTGTGGCAGAAACAGCTGTGAAATGCTTACAATATATAGGCAGCTGGGGATGGCATAGAGACCCTGAAAACACATTGCCTGCTGGGTGTTAACTCAGTACTGCATGGGGCCAGGAACAAAAAGAAATGGAAAAAAATAGTGTGAATGGAGAAGGGAAAAGATGTGAAGTTTGCAGATTTTTTTTCTTTTTGGGAAAGATAACTAAAAGAAAATAAAGAGTATTCAGGGCTGAGAACTTTGAGCTCTGAAATCTTAGCAAGCTACTTCCCCCTTTCCCACATCTACCTCCTCCTTTTATGTCTTATTTCTCCTACAGGCTTCAGCAGATGGGTCCACAGACGGAAAATCACATTCACATGGCAGCCTATTTTCTTGTGATATTTTAAATGTATATTTATTTGCTTATTAACTTGCTGGGTTTTTTCAAAGAATTTTGGTAATCTCTATCTCAATGGATATTCACACTGGTTGTTTTGTTATTTACTTGTGTTATTAACATATATATATATTTTTTTTTAATTATTTGGCTACTGGACTACAGAAGTTTATGCTTAGATTAACCTATATAGAGTTTTGGACAACTGCTGTTACTGAATGTGACTTCTGAAAAAAAAATCCAGTTTTGGAATGAATGCTGAGGATGCCAGTAGGAATTACTATTCTTTGTCCAGAAATTTGTATATCACAACAGTATTTCCCTGTAGTGGTATTGTCCTGGACTACAGGGATTGTTATATACTACAATATGTTGGTGGCAGCACTTTAATCATAGAATATTAATTGTTGTAAATGAGAGGGAGCCTGCTGCATTCAGTTAAAACAGAACAACTGTTATCTCATTAATACTATTTTTGCATAGACTTTCTTAATCTTTATAAGGCCATCATATCAGCAAAAGTAGCATAATAACAATAATTATGCCTGTATTTTAAATAGTGCTTTTATGCCTGTGGGGCTTTCTTTCTACTTTAAAAATATACTCTGTTGCACAGATGGGTAAACTGAGGCATGCATGGGAAGTGAAATAAGTTCACTGGAGGTCTTCCAGACAAAGACAGAACTCCTGATCTTAAAGCAGAACCTCATCTTAAATCATATATGAAACTTATCATGAGGTATTTGTAAGTTAACAAATCCTGCACTTTAGAGATACCATTTAACATTTGTTTTTCTTCCCACAGGAACTTTTTACACCAGAGTGCAAATTCAAGGAGTCTGTTTTTGAAAATTATTATGTAATCTACTCATCCATGCTCTACAGACAACAGGAGTCTGGGAGGGCCTGGTTCTTGGGGCTGAACAAAGAAGGGCAGGTCATGAAAGGAAACAGAGTGAAGAAAACAAAACCAGCAGCTCATTTTCTACCCAAGCCATTGGAAGGTGAGGCACAATCCATCTCTGGCAGATTCTCCTATAAATCTCACAAGAATAAGAAATGGTTTCCAAATTGCCTGTGCTGAATGTGCATGCCTCACACAGGGGCCAATCCCAATGCCACTCCCAAAGTTTCATAGAGCAGTTTTGTGCTTCCGTGTAGTGATGCTACAAAGGGCATATGTAAAAACAGTTTTTCAGGGACTAAGTGGTCATTCTAAAAGAAAAGAAGTCTTTTGTGGAATAGTATTGTGCTGTTTTTAAAATATTCCATTGTTAGGAACAAAATCTATTGTGAATCTTGCAGTGAGAAAGTAGTCCTTTCATTAGGCAGAATGAGATAATGAATATTGAAGATTGGGAGTTATAAAGGGAACAGATGAAATGTCAGCATTTTAAAGTAAATACAAAACACAAAGGTCTCTCTGTAGAATAAATCATGATACATTACTATGCTAAGTGATATAATGTACACAACTTGTGTAAGTTGGCCTTTAAATGAAGATAGGAGCAAATAACAATCACAGTAACCTTACACACCAAAATGATGTCACATTCTCTGAAAAATCCATTAATATCTCGAAACTTTTTTGTTATTTTATGTATTTATATATAAATATATACGTATGTATTTATATGCTGCCTTTTGCTTCTTGTCCTGATGGCACTACTTATTGTTCTAATTGCTGCACATAGCCTCAGATATTCTGCAAATTACCTAATTTCTTGCCATCTGAAAACACATACCTGAGTAATGCTTTGGTTAGCAGTCCAATTTATTTTGATATTTAACTTAAAATTTTTGTTTGAAGGATCGGTTTGTCAAATACTTTATCATAAGGAAAGACTCAAATAAACTTATGTTTATTTGAAGTCAGGTTGATACTTTTGTGCTTTCCCTGTCTTGTGAAAGTTTGCAGTTGTTTCCTAAGCTCTCAACAATACTAATAATATATATCTTGATCTTTCTATATAAAGAGTTATGGGGAGGGAACACCACTGCATTTTTTTAAAACAATGCAAATTTGTATGTACAAGGAATGAAGTTACTTTTTAAAAATGTTTCGATGATCAGACTTCATCAAAATAGCTTAGACAATGCTTAGAAATAACTTGATGTGCATTGTTATGAGAAATCATCAAATATGACAGCTCTGCTATATAATTCCTTACTTTATAGTTCCATTTCATGTTGTTCAATGTGATAATTTTGTAGGTCACAGTGTTATTTCACCACGCTCTTTTAATTAATCAGCTAAGTGCCCTAAACACATTTATGGGCCACTCTGAAGATACAGATCATAGCCAGCCTTATGTACTCTAGAGAAGACATTTAATTTCCATCTTTAAGAAGCTGTAAAAGGATTTAGATTATGTCACTGGAAATGTTAGAACAAGTATTTGATTAGTTAATGATGCTTTGGGGCCCTTTACATTTATTATGAAACGTCACATCATCGAAGATCAAGGTCAGTACTTTGATGCTCCAGCCTCCTACTCTAATTAGCCAAGGGATGAAGGAATTGTGCTCTCTCTGGTAGCACACACCCAGTCTGGAAACCAGTGTGATGATTAATTCCTTTGACTGCTGTGACAGCTCTTTTAACATTGCTCCGATATAAATAAATGCAACTGAGTTAGGTATAAGTGGAAATATTACCTGATAGAGTGACATGGAAAATGAAATTGAATTATCCATGTGCATTAATCATTAAGGCAGCTTAATGCTTGAACTGTGTAATTGAATACATGTATTTCCCTCAAAGGATTTGAAGTGGTTAGATAGGGACTGAAGCTCGGGGAAAAACTTCTAATTCCTCTAAGAATTCAGTTAATAGTGTAATTTGGAGTTTTCTGCACTTCTACATTCAGTGGAGATCAGTGGCTACTGCGTATGTTTTTGGAAATAACCCCCAAACAACTTTTGTACTCTGGACACTTTTTCAGGGCACTCCTGAAGAAAAGACCATGGCCAAATTCCTCAGATTTGGGAGACTGATGTACATGTAACGTTGTAGAACTGGACCCTAGCCTAGTCTTGCAATCTATGAATAAGAAAGAACACTTAAGTCTAGACAACTGTGTTGTATGATCCCAATTTTAATTACAATCTGTCTTAACACATTTTACTTCTAAATGCTCACATGTTTATTTAATGTTTATTTAAGGATTGTATATACATACACATGGGTAAACACATGTACAATTTTGTGTGCCTTATGCAAAGAAAGAACACTAGTTTTTCATTTCCAAGAAGCTATAGTGTCCATTAAACAAGGAAGAATGCAGTTTCCTACTGCATTTTAAAGTCAGATGCAGAAGAAGTGAGAATTTTGGAGGGTCAAGCAATTCTATCAGTGGTGCAAAACCAGCATCTGTCAAAATAAACAGTTTCCCTGGTATGCAAGAGGAACATAGAAAATGAATCCTATTTGAGATGAACTCTCATGTGATACATTGTTAAAAATGCTTCTCCCTTTCTCTTCCTTCCCCTCAGTTGCCATGTATCGAGAACCATCTTTGCATGATATTGGAGAAACAGTGCCAAAGGCTGGGGTGACTCCAAGTAAAAGCACAAGTGCATCTGCAATAATGAATGGAGGCAAACCAGTGAACAAGAGCAAGACGACATAGCCAGATCCTCACAGGTGTTGTGACTTTACTGAGTCCCAAGTACAGTTGAGCGATTTATCCTTGCCAGACTTCCCCTCGGCAGTGTCTGTGGATCAACTTGTGGCAAGTCACCAGCTTGCCCATTCCTGTTTCTGAACTGAGTTGTTGCAAGTGGATAAATCTCAACATGTAGCTCCACCACAACGAGAAGACACCTGGACGAACCAGCTAAACTCAGACCATGGAATGCCCTACCAGATATTGGAATGCCTTTTTAATATCTTTTCTGTGACTGTGACACTTCATGTGAATGACATAGTTCACAAGTACACTTGATACCTTGCCTGCTGACAATTGCCCATAATCCCTTTTTGAGTCCAGTTTCAGCAAAATCCATGTGTTTAAGTTCTATTTTGTAGCACACAAATAATCAAGTAATTTCTAGTTAGATGCTGTAAACCTGTGCTATTATGGATTTCTCTTCTTCCCTTTTTTATAAGGCTGCTCGCTCCACTGTTTGTGACCTTTTGCAGGGATTGTGTTTCTCTATAACTTAAGTGTTGCCGGTGGCTTAGTTTTGAAAGCAATCAGGGAATCAGGAAGCCTTCAAAAATCTACTATTAAAAATTATATCTATAAAGAATAGGATCATTGTCTCTGGCTTAAAATATTGATTAAATGTGAATACTCTTTAGTAACAGATACTGTGCTTCTGAGGTTGGCATTAAAGTGGAGGGAAGAGTGTCAAACACAACCAATGGGGAGTTTTCTGCAACGTGTGTTTGGCATCCCCCTATAGTTTCTTTTTGTGTGTGTGTTTTATACATATCACAGGCTTACTGGTAATGGTAACATTTGCCTTGCCCAGCGAGCAAGACCCACTCATTTTTGGAAAAGTGGGTCCAAAGAATTTTGTAGGCCTTGTAGGCCTGAATTAAGGCTCATTTTTCATCTACTAAATCTTCATTGTTTGAAAAACAACCACCACCAATAAAAGAAAAAAAGTAAGACTAATCAGAATTGCTACCTAAATCCATTTCAAATATAATCCTTTCCTGTTTTTAAGGAACTGAACTTAATGCCATTGTTATTTTTGGCTGAATCCCACACCTACTTAGCAAAGCATGGGCAAGGATGTTGTTGTGTTCTTTTCTGCAGCACCAATGCAAAGGGTAGTTACAAATTATAGTTTAATATTTCTGGTGTTTTAAAAAAAGATGTTTTAAAACTGGACATATTACAAAACTTTATTTTTATTTTTAGCTAAGCATGCAAAGTCCAGTCCTATGTATTTCACTGATATCCCACTATGTACCTCCACTCAGCTTCCTAGGATACCATGCCCACCAAATTGCTAGATTGAAGGTGCCTTGCCTTGATCTCTATATACTGTACTTTCTCCTACATGAACCTAGAAGAAATCAAAAACATCATAAAATTGAAGCCTTGGATCATATTACCAGGAACAACATCAACCCTTTGAGTTTGTCACTTGTGAACAATTAAGCCAGTGTTGCGGGGCATGAAGGTGGGCAGGGAAAGATTTAGAGAATGCCACAGAGATGCCACTGAAGTTTTTGCACACTTAGTCACAGGCTTTCAGAACGTGAAAAATATAGGCACTCTCTGTGCTTAAGAAGGAATTTGTTTCTTAAAAATGGCAGCAAAGATCAAACAGTATCTCAGTCTGGAAAACTATGTGGCAACACTCTCTTGGCCTTTTGCTGTTACCTTGATATTTAGAGACAAAAAGAGGAAACCATCCGTTCCTTTTTTAGCACTGTATTTCTGGCAATTTGTTTTATCACATCTTTGTGCTGAAGTCCCTGACAGAGACTGCTGATTATTTCAAACTCCCTGTCTGCTCAGCTGAACAGTCTCATTCAGTCTGAATGAACTCTTCATACTAATTTTCAAATGTGTTCTGTTTTTATAAGCAACATTTAGTCACTCTTCAAGGAGGCTACTGTAAAGCTGCTAAATTCTAGATACTTTTTTCTGTAGGTCAGACTTCTTTTTGTATGTGTGATATGAGAACAGCAAGATAATGCTTAATGTTGGGTCTTTCTAGGGAGGGAATGAGTTAAACATGAAGCCCTCTATCCATGTAGAGAAAAAAAAATACAAACCTAATCTAAAACTGTGATAAAAATGCAAAGAACCTTTGACTTAAGACTGTGCCCTTGCCTGCTAGCACTAAATCTGTGTGAGCGGGGAAAACAACACTTTATTAAAAACTTTGCTGTGCCCTTCTCATCCCATCTGGTCCAATGGGATTTGTGCACCATCCCTGAGAAAACAAAATCAAACCAAAGCAAATCAGATGGTGAGCTGGGGGCTTGCTCTGCACTGCAGGACCCAGGAGATGCAGCAGCCTTGATGCTGCACTGCCCTGGCCCCAGGCCTTCCTGCAGTTGTAAGAGGAGAACGTCACAGCATTTCAAGTGAGATAAAACAGCTGAAGGCTACATTCTCTCTCAGCTGATTCATGAGGAGGGAATACACGAGTTCATGTCCCATTCAGCTGTCTTTTTATTCACCTACTGTAAGAGCCTGAGGAGAGAGAGGGCTGGAGACCTGGCTGAGCCATGCAAGGAGGATCTGGTTCATTGCCTGATCCTATATAAACATTGTTTTCAACATTAACCTTTTGGTCCTGAGTAACTATGATCTGTGAACCAGTTTGGGAGGCTACAATTAAGGCCAGATTTAATTTCTTTAAGCAGTTAGTACATAATGGAAATACAGCTTTTTTTTTTTTTCTTTTTTTTTAAATTATTGTTTTCTGGTTTTGATTCTGTGGGCTAAATTCATATGAGTGTTTAATCCAATGAATCAATGTCCTAATAATTTTTCTACAATCCTGTGTTTAAACATAACAGAGGTATCTTCGTGCTTTGTTTCCTCCCTTTAATTTTGTCTTGTCTCATCTGTTGCATGGGAAGAATATAAGGATGAATTAACTGCATGTTGTAGGTTGTGTCTGTCAAAGAACTGTTGGCCAGTGTTACAAATTTACATACATATATGCAAAGAGTTTGTCTGCATTGTACATTTTGTGTTTATTCTTATTTGTTGTATACACAGATTCAACATGATGAATAAAACATTTATATGAAGGCATACTGGAAATCAACAAAAAAGTTTATGTAAGAAGTAGACTGTGCAAAGCATCATTGCACTGGCCACAGGATGGTGAAACTTATGTAAATAGGTTGGCAAACTCAGTTCTCCCCCTTTACCATGCCAAAGAAAATTTCAGCTCCTTAATATAATACCTCTCTTGCTGTTCTCCAGGATGAGACTTCACCATTTTCTTCCCTCTAAAATGAATTTTGCTGTTAAGTGAAAGCTGTTTTCAACTGTCTGTTACTACTAAAGTACTGTATAGTAAACCTGATGGAATCAATTTGTATTTACAGATTGGGGTTTTTGTACTTACATGTGCAGCTGTCCGTGAATCTGCAGCATTCCAGGTCTTTTGCATGCTTGCATTGTATTTTGTTCTTCTGGGTTTTCTCTAATCTCTGAGAGACTGTTCACACTGAAATCTAACCTCATCTTGCCATTTTATATGTTAACACTGCACAAAGTCATTTTCTTCTCATTGTTGATCTGTATTTCAGCTACAGTTCTATTTGGCAAAATTAGACACACCTGCACAGTTTTACAGATCCAGTTTTGAGGAGATATGAACTACTTCAACAAAGCACCATTTTGCTGTACTTCAAAAATTTTATAAATACACAAGAATCCTTATGAGATTGCTCACATGACAGAGCCTATGGAAGGGTCTCTAGCTCCTTTTAAGTGCTTTGTAGTTCACATAACAGAGCTTTTGCTTCATTTTCTGGGTTTTTTAGCCATTCTCAATTGATTTCTTAATATACTGTCATTTTCATAAATGTTGGTTTTTAATAAACCCCTCCCAGGCCCTCCCCTTCACCAGATATAAAGTAAAGCAATTCACTTTCACTATGGTATATACCTGAAATAATACTAAGAACCCTGGCTTTACATATATATATATATATATATATATGGAGAAACATTTGTCTTGGTTTAAAACTAGTTTACACAATGAGGTATGAAAGCAGACGGTTTGGTCCATGCAGTAAAAGTGTACCATGATGATCCATCTGTTTATTGCTATAAAGAATAGATTATTCAGCTACATTTAAATGGGAATGGAAGCAAAATAAGACTACATAAGAAGGTTCTCTTTCTTTTAAATGGCCCTTTAGATAAATTCGTATTTTGTGCAATGCATTCTAAAATGTTTAATAACAGTGAGTTTTTTTCTGTGATGACTAATGCAAATGCTATGACATTTTTAAAGATGTAATAATTTTTTTTGTTCAATTAATTAGTCACAGAAATATTCAACTTAGCTTTCTTCACCCCAGTATCATTTAGCTACAAAGTGAGATGTCTTTCAGCAAAGAAGCAAGGACAATGCATCAGAAAAGGGAGAGCAAATGCATGATTAAATGCATCTATGTGTTTCTAAGAAAGAATAAAGCCAGTGGGGGGAAAAAGGGGTCACAAGCAGGTTAATAACTTATAGAAGCAAATCAATCCACAGATTTTTTATAGGTGATATTACAGATATGTTAAACACAATAGGTGTAATCCTGCAAGTTTATTATAGAAACACTGGCACACTTCTGGACTGTGTTCTTTCTCACATAAGAAGAAACCAAGGCTATAATATTTTTTTATTTACAAGGTTTATCAATCTAATCAGTAAAAAGTCCCCTTTTATCCAATTTGGTTTTGCCTTTTGCCACAGGCCTGGAAGCAGGTTTTTACAGTCTCTAGCAATGAAAAATCAAGCATTAAGTTTCACTTCCTTATGCCTCTTCCTGCATTTACAGTTTATGTGTCTGGAATTCCCATCACAGGGAATGAGATAAGGGAAAAAGATAACAATTTATTATACAGCTATTATATTTGAATATGTGGAATAATAATCTTATTCCTTCTGATTTCATTTTCTAGAGAGGAAATGAACCACAAAACAGATATGCTGGGTGTCACATCACCAGTTACCTCAGCATGAAGAACAGGGGAAATATTCAAGCAACATTATAGGAAACAGAAGAAAAATTGGGAAATAATTAATGTGTTCATTACATTTTTAGTAGTCTTAGTTAATACTTTAAGGTTTATAGTTATAGCACCATTTTGTTTGATAATTGCATTTAAAGGAACCACGGAGAGTAGCTGTCTTAGATATTCTGATTTTTTTCCATATGTAAGTTAACAAACAACTTGGATAATGCTTTTTGAAATGCTATAGCTACATAACCCATCCAGTAGTCAAAAAAGTTGGAGCTGATTGGTTTAAAAAAATCAAAGTAGAAATAAAAATTACTTTATACTCTTCAAGTATATAAATTTAAAATTAAAGCAAATGACAAAGTAAAATGCATCAAATACAACACTGGAACCACCTTAAGAATTGTTCTTTTATATATGAATGAGTACCTGAAATACCACAGCTGATCCACAGTATATATAAATGTTTTGGTGCCATGAAATAAGTCAAAAGCATCTACTGACACCAGAAGAGTTTTGATTATCCAGTATTTTCTTTATACAATACTAAATATAAATGGAAGGAAAGCAAGGAGAACTTAGTATCCTTCATTGTTTACAGTCTGATTCAGCAGATGAATGTATATGCAAAAAACCCAGTGTTTATGAGATTATTCAGGTCAGCGGTATTCATTATTCATAAATATAAAAAAAAGCAACAATTTGTGCTCTCCAGACACGAGGGTTGGCAAAATGCATATATGCTAAAACTTAAGAAAATATTCCTGTTGAGCTTCATGGAATTTTAGGGTTTTAAGTATAAAATATAAATTAAAATTTCAAGATGAATTTTACTTTGAGGATTCCTTATGTGTTATGAATACAGCTTAGAACTCTGCCTGATACTTTGGTTATCGGATATTTGGTCATCTATAAGAGAGTAGCTAGCAGCTTTGGGATGTATGTCTAGTTATTTATCTGCATAGCTTATGTATAAGTTGGATGTTTAGTAATGGTACTCCCTGAGAATATGGGTTTCACAAGCTTCATTTTTAGAAAGAAAGAATCCACGTTAAGAGGAAAAAAAGTGGTAGTTAAAGAGCAAGCTATATGGGACGGAGGAATAATAAAGCAGTTAAAGAAATTAATTTGACATTTTGCATTCTATTACATGTTCTGTACCATTGTATTTTCCTATTTCAAAACTGTCCTTTCTAAAAGAAAAGTAATTTCTAGACTAATAATGGAAATACTTTTTTTTTGTTAATACATAGTTCCATTATTTCTGAGTCATGTACCTCTTCAAAAATCAGGACCTTGGCACCTACACCACAATGTTAAAGTTTGGTATCTAAAAGAAATATTTTTGAGCCATTTAATCAATTTCTTGCTCAATCATGGTTTCACAAAATGTAAACACTTTTGAAACTAAAATGTATTTTTTTTTTTGCTCTAAAGAATTCAAGGGCTGCCAAATCTACATGTACAAAAAAATAATAGACTCATGTAAATAAGTTAGGGAAGTCCCAATAGTTGTGCATCGTTCATAACTCAATGTGAATTTCACACTGAGCAGCATTTCACCATTGGAAAATAAAAATAAAATTTTTGTTCATACCACTGCTTTGTTTGTATTTACTGTATTAAAACTTTAATTACTTTGTTGTCATTGTCCAAACATCTTTGGCTGAGACCAAGCTACTGCATAGCACAGATGATTTTTCAAGTCAATTGATGTTAAGGTTCCCCACTTCTATGAAAGCAGTTAAATTCAGTGAATTCCATGTGTGACAGGGCAATCTGTCCTGAACAGTGAGTTCTAAGAATAAAATCCTAAAAGTTTCTAATATAAAAAAATTTCATTTGCTTTACATGTAGCAGGCAGCTGTAGATACATAGAACAGTACAACAGAAGTACATGTGAGTTGCAGAATACATATGCAGAATAGGCAATCATAGTTTTATATCTTTATTAGTTTCACTCCATATGTTTCTATAGGTTATGTATTTTAAAGTATTGTAATATGTAGATTAGATAACCAACTTACTGATATATCAACCACAGAAACTAAAAGTTCTCCTGTGGAAAAGGTTCCATTCAAACATTTTGGGTCTTCAGTCTATGAGTGTCATGTGATTGGACCTCAGTTACACAATAATTTGACCAAATAAAAAATTATTACTATTTTTGTAGGCTTCTTTACAGTTTCTCTCATTTTATGAGTTGGTTCATAATTGGGATTGTTGGAAAGAAAAAAAAAAAAAAGGGCCAAATAATGTATTTTTCAAATACCATAAAACAAATCAAACTAATTATTTGACAATATTCCACTAGTGCTACTCTTCTACAGGTGAATTGTTGCATACTGACAAGGAGACATGACAACCAAGTAAATAATGTTAAAAGAAGGGTCTTCTTATACCTTTGCCTCAGGTTGCTCAGAGAAATAGTCATTATAGGTATAATATCGGTTCCACTGAATTTACAAAAAATCTCTGGAGAAGTTCCATAGGGCCAGTATTTTATGACTTCACCCTCCAGAGCTTGGGCTGTCGTGCTCCCTTGTTTAGTTTTCTGATGCATTTCTTTAAGGAGCAGATCTTCAAATGTGTTCTAAGGTATTTACAACCATGTATGTGTGTGTTCATGCATACCCACACCCAGACACTTAGGAAATTAAATGTCCTAGCAGCCTAAAGAAAAACAAACAAAAAAAACACTTCCTCAATCTTTGACATTCTTCACTAAGGGTATTCTCTCCCCAGCCAGATTTCACAAGCATTTCCATTCCATCCTTCCCAGCACTCACAGTTTCCACAGCTACAAATACCGTTACCTAGAATAGAATGAATAAAGGGCAATTATCATAATTGAAATATACTACATTAAAATATGTTTTATGGGAAGTAAAAATCTATGCTAAAGTACATGTATTGTTCTTTTATTGTCCCCTTTTTCCTTTGGAAGGAAGCAATTACTGTACCATTGCATTAAGCCACCCCACACCTATACTTACATGGCATTAATAGCATGTTCTCAATAATTCCATCAACAGTATTGCAAATATTGAAATTGTGTATGGTGAAGTGTAATTGTGCACACCAGTGTTTGTACCCAGCTGGTGAGGCTAAGTGTTCACACTTTGCCTCCAGGTACAAAGAAAAACAAGATTAACTATTACTCATAAAGAAAAATCCATTAAAAGCTATCAACAGAAGAGCAATTAAACCACGGCTTTAAGCATGAAAAACTTTAAACCTAAATTCTCAGAAGTTCTATTCAAATAAATCCTATCTCAACTCTCTATTAAGTGAAAAATGTCCTGGCCCTATTTTTCAGCAGTGGAACAACTGAGACACATCTATTGATTTTATTTAAATATTTTTTATGACCCTTGGATGCTCAGTTTGAGACCCTATAACCTTTGTATCTATGTAAACTCCTCTTACTTCTGACTTTATGAAGATCCATGATTAGGCATTAGAGCTACAGATAAGGCTCTTGTTCCTGCTATGCTAGTTGCTTCCAGAAAATGACCCTTGCTAACAGGGCTAGCTGGAAGACACAATTTACTAGTGTCAGCCTTCCCACTCTCACTCTAATTGGCTTGCAGACTTCTTCCACATCTAATAATTGCTCAGCAAAAATTTTCTAAAATTAAGATTTGTAACAGGAAGCAGCCAGTGAGCTAATTTAGCAATTCCCATGCAGCTTCTTGTCACTGTGCTTGTCAAAAGAGTTTGTTGGCAGCCTGCCCGCTTCTATCGACATCTGCCACCCGCATATTCAGACAATGTTAAGGTGAAGCTGCTTGAATCATTTACCCTCACATCATAAGAAAAGCTACCAGCTATTCCAGCCTCCCACCAACAATTGTCTGATTGCTAGGAAGCTCTGTTAATCCATACAACTATGCTCCCAACCCACCAGTGAATTTTGTCTGTGACTTAAATGCATTACACACATGGAATGTCCAGTAAAAGAACAAAGGCTAAGGAAACCTCATGATCATAATGCTAACATTGTGTTCTTTGCCAAAAACCAGTAACTTGTAGTGTATTACAGAGAGAACTATTGATGGATTCCATAGCTGGCTTACTTATTTAAATTCATACTCAGGCTTTTAACTGTTGTTTTGAGACCTTAAGTTGTTCATTGCGCTGCATGAAGAAACAATTATAGCAGGTTTGAATAACCAGCAAATGTGCTTCCTCCATCAGTGAGGAAAGGAGAAGCTGGGCTTTGTCTAACATAATTCCCATCAACTCAGTTTGTTTCCTGAAGCAATTAAGTGTTAGCCTGTACTGCACCTGTGCAAATGAGACCATCATGTTTGTCACAGTCTCTGTCATCGCATTCACAGAAATCACCCGAAATGTACCATTCCTGGGGTGAACAGATGCACTTTCCACAGTGGCAGGAGCCTGAAATCACAAAAATTATTACTCACAGTCAAAGAGTACTGGCACATTCAGACTAGAAAATAACAACCCAAGTCACACATATGCACACATTCGCACATGTGCATGTGCACAAAATTGCTGCCTAAGAGGCTGTTGCATAAAAGAAAATAATCAAGCTAAAAGCCTTTTGAATGAAAGGATTCTTTTGGCATGAGTTAGAGTATGATGGGATGCTACTACTAATAGCTTTGATCCTGCTATTTCAATAATCAGGACTCACATTTTGAAGCTTTCTTTTGGTTTCAGAGACCTACAATCAGGGCTTCAGGGCTTCTCTCCCAAGTAACTTCCTTTTTTTTTTTTTTTTTTTGGTACTAGCAAAGCTCAAATTGTCCCCAACCCATTGTTACTGACAGCAGTAAAATCACAACCAGGAAGAAAATAGTCCTCCTCATCTAAAGCTTTTAGGAGTGAGTTCACAAAAGCACCAACAGTGCCCAAGACTAACATCTATAGACACCCAAAATCCTCATCACCATGATTGAAGCTTCTCCACCTCCCATGGACTTACTGAACATTTGCTCTAGGTCAAAAAGAGTGTGCACATAATGGCAGCTCAGCAATTGGCTCGTTCCTGCAGTGTGCCCAAACGCCCCTTGTTGGGAGAAGCTGCTCTCCTTCTCCTAAAGGATGTCAGGCCACACCCTCACAGGCAAAGCAGGGACTGTGTGGTCAAATTCAGGTGATGCCATAACCCACAGAGCACCAGAATCCTCCCTTGAAGAGAAGACTCTGAGGCATCCTTACCTTCAGGAGAAGGTCTGTGGCTCTGAATTGTGGAAAGTGACAGATGCCTCTGGACAATCATGTGCCAGGAAGCCTATAGCCTGAGAGGTGTGTGAGAGAGGCTTTTCTGCAACTAGAAATGCCACAAGGAGATGGTAACTCCTCCTGAATGATTCCAGCACCTGGCTGAAGAGACTTAGGTTTTATAGATCTCATCTTCAGCAGAATGGCCCTATGCAGATTTCAGACATGTAAACACTGAAGTGGGGATCTTACTACCTGCTAAGCAAAAATCCTTTTGATTAGGGGTAACAGCAGAAATCAATGTTTAAAAAAACAAATTTAAAAACCCAGATAAATTATAGCAAAGAATACGTGCAAAATTTTCAACTATGAGGGGATGAGTTAAAAAATCTCACCAAAGAAGATTTTATAGAAGATGCTTTTAAATGAGTTAAATTCCTTTGAAATTCCTAGCCTCCTACAATATTTCCAGAATCATTCCATTAAAAAGTCACCAATGTGTTGAATGCATTATTAAAGAAAAATAGAAGAAAAATAGAATATAGAAGGATGCTTGGTTATGTGAGAATATAACCTAAACAGAATTCATGGGTTACTCAACAGGGCCTGAGCCAAAGCCTATAAAATCGTGCTATTCCATCTTTCCAGTTCTTTCAGTGACCTCTGAATAAAATCCATAGTAATAATCCTAATACACTTAAAGAAAAAAAGTTGCATCCGTTGATATCAACCAATTTTCCATTTCTTTTCCCATAAATACTGAAGCTTAATTCTTGAAAACTTCAGAACAACCTCAGCAGAGTATCTAATTTGTAATTAAATATGTAATTTAATGCTTATTTTAAATACACAAAAAATTAACACATTGCCTAATTTTAGGGAAATGCTTTAACTTGTAACATATGGAACATGTAAATATATTCAGGAAGAGCTAGTGATTAGAACATTTGAAGATGGAAGTATTTGATTAAGCATTTACTTTTTCTGTGGGTTCTGAGTATTGCTTACAGGGATACTGGCATAGAAAATACTGATATTACCTACAAGGATCAAAAATGCTGTCGTATAAGGAGGCAGTGGAGGATAGCTGACATATCACAGGGTTGCTCTATAAGAGGTACACTGAGATATACCTGAGGGTAATTTAAAACAAATAACTCTATTTATACAAACTGCAAGGTACTGACATCTGAAAATAATGAGGAATAGTACGAGGATTTTAGTGAAATTACAGCAGTTATTAAGAGTACTACACTGTAAGAAGCCTGAAGTGATTCTGCATCAGTGAGCACTGATCCTGCTACTGAGGGATGCCCACGATGTTTAAAACTGTTTTGCAGAAGATACAGCAAATTTAACACCAAGTCAAGCAAGGAAGATAAGGCTCCAAAATGCAAAATCTGTTAGGGAAATGAATGTATCAAGTCTTTTCCCTGAACAGGGCATGCTGCTCTGGGAGGCTCCTCAGTTTAATTGTGTCTAATGAGTTGCAGGGTGTTTCCTGGGATCCCAGCCAGATCCTCTGGGATGGGATTTGGCTCATTACCTTGCCCACATCCCGCACCGTTACAGTCACCGTGTACAGCCCTATCTTTACTGCCAGGGAGGCAGCAGGGTGGTGGGTGTTGCTGTTTTCCTTGGGAAGAGCTTTTGCTACAGGTGGCACAGTCAGAGAGCCAAGATTCTGAAAACAGCCTAGGAATGTGGATGCCCAACTTTGCTTATATTAGCAGAGTGCAATTTTCTGATAGTGTTCAGCAGTTATCTGCTGAAAACCAGGACTCTTCACAGTCTATTAAAACCTACATACAGAAACTCAAGCTGTCCTCACTCCATTTTAGCACTTGCATATCATGGTTAGGTTTCCAACACAAATGGAAAAACCACCATTAGTGCACAGGTTCGAAATTCCCTTTTATTTGACCAGTAATCATTACTTTTCTTTTTCTCACTGTAATGAATCAGAAAGAAAATTTTGCCTTTTTGGTTCCTGGATAGTGCTTCACTATCTATGAACAGTGTTTTAAACAAAGAATATCCTGTAAGACATGATTTCCAGATACATATCAGCATCATGAATAGATTAAAAGAAAAAAAAAAAAAAAGAAAAAAAAAAAAGGAAAAAAGACAATAGCAGCAAAATTTATAAATAATTAGACTGTCTTTGCCTGTGATCCCAATCCTGCTCAGAAAAGTGGCAGGAGATAGTAGCCTTCTTCTTGGATGTTTACTGGCCACACACTACTGAAGATGTCTTATGGAGGTGATTTCTCTAATGTGTGCTCAGGGGCCAAAGAAACTTAAACCAAAAAAAAAACCCAAAAAAACCAACAAAAAACCCCCCACATATAAAAAAAAAAAAAAAAACAAACAAAAAAAAACCCTCCCACCATTGTTTCTGTGATGGATTTAGGGTCACATAATCACAGAATGGGTCAGTTTGGAAAGGACAACACTAGAGCACCTTGAAGGCTGCTACAGTTATGAAAGTGACCAGATTCCAAACCACACCCCGGCAGTATAGCCAACAGAGGTAAAAAATCCTTCCTATCTCTGCAAATTCCTAATGGATTGTCTACTCCCAAAGCCTCAAAGTAAATGGTACCCTTGAAACACATGTTCAAAGCTAATTGTTCTCACAGTAAGACCCACAGGCTGGAATAAATAGCTCTCAGCCATCCTTAGCAAAAGATATCAGACAATAAAAATATTTTAAAAATCAACATAATTTTTCATGTTTATACTTATACAGAATCTTACATAGTGCATTTTATTGATACCAAGCATATTCCTTCACCTTCATGGTTTATATAAAAAAATCTCAGTGAGACACACGTTAAGAGGAAAAAAGTTAACTTCTGCAGTAAAGCAGAGTAATTTCCATTTCTCATTTCTGTAACTCACTTACACATATACTAATTTAAAGATAGTCCCATCTGGAAAAAATAGAGAAACAGTGCAACTTTCTCATTTTTTATGACACTACATGATCTGAGGGGGAAAAAGCCCTAAAACAAAATTAAATGGTGCAATAGGGAGAATTCTGGTAAGTGATAATACAGATAGATTAGTCCTGGGCTGGAAATCCCATTTAAATTTCCTCTGCACTGAAATAAAAGTTACTAAAGGGAAAACTGGAAATCTGCCTGATGTAGAGGGTTCCTAACTGATTTTTCCAGCTGGCAGATTTCTTTCCTGTCTATGCAAGGGACATCCAAATATAGGAAATGACACACAGAGTCTGGATTGAGTGCATTCTAGCCTCCAACCAGTCTCCTTTTTGTCTATTCTCTTTCAGACATATTATATACAAAAATAGGCAATTTGCACTACAGGGGAGCTAAAAAGCCCTCTTTCCATTAATGCAATTTCCTAGCCTGAAAGATTGCAAGGTAAGAACCTCAGAGAATAATTTCAGATAATTATCAAGATTTTCTAACTTTTATTCTTCCCTGTGGCAATATTTTAGAGCTGAACTGGAGCTGATGCAACCAGCTGAACGAAAATTAGTAAATGAGAAAGTTTGTAGGATTCATCTGTGGGGATTGCAGACATCTACTTTTCCTTTGTAGCTGTTTTGGGGAGCAGAGGGATTAAGGGTACTGAATTGCTTTTAAACACTTTCCTCCTCATACTGTCGTCCAATATATTACATTTGCCATTTTCCCCACTGAAGTGTTACTGTGGGCAGTGCCCTTTTTCCCCAAAGTGGAAGGAGCACTAACAGTTAGTTTATAATGTACAGCTGTTCCACATAGACCATCAGCTAAACACATACAGGAAATTATATGCTACTAACAAATTGCATAGGAGAGCAACGCGGCTGAACGTGTTCGGCTGTGGTGGGTGTCTGACAAAATGGATTTAAGTGCATTACAGAGCATCCTTTAACATCCTTTTAATAATGAGTGCCTTTGAAAGAGAATGTTACTAACAATCCCCTGCCATGCACATTAGTCTACATTAGTCTTCCAGAACGCGATTATTTTCCTCTGTCAAGCACTGACACGGGAACTCAGCTGCCAGATCTTACCCTTCCCAGAGCACAATATGCCATCCGCTGACTCGCAGAGACTTCTGCTCTCCTCCTCCGTCATGTTGCACTTCCTTGAGTGCTGGCACAACTTCCCAAACCACCCATCCTGGCAAATGCATCGGCCACATGAGCAGATACCATGGCCTGTAAAGACACCAAGGTTGGTTATGAGCAAGACAAGCAGAAAGCTGTCACTGTGGTCACAGAAGTCTGTGACTGTGGTCACAGCTTCAGACCTCTTCAGCATAAAGTGTGTACTATGGGATAGACAGACTGATGGGTGGACAGCACAGCTTCCCAGCAGGATAGCCTTCTCCAGTTCTCTCTTTCTTCTGTTAAAAAGGGTGCCCTAATGATGTCCAGAAAAGTGAGAGATAGGTCAAAGAAACTCTAGAACATGGGTGAGAAATAGATACTAGAAGTCATAATTCACGTTTAAAGAATGGAGGGAAAAGATAAAATAGAATTTAAAAAAAAATATTTGTAAAAAGGTTAATAAAAAATTGAAAATATGTTGAATAATAAACTGAGTAGAAAATTTGGCCAGGAAGAAGGGAAAAGTGCCAACAAATATAGACAAGAATATAGGAATGGAGAATAGAAATAAGTAAGAAATGTCTCCCAGCTAGAATTACATTTTTTAACATTGAATAATATTTCTGCATCAGAGACAAAAAATCCTTAGCTAATTAGTTACCTGAAAAGCAATTTATTAATACCAGTAACTTTTGTCGTATTTTATCTTCTATGTAGGACAAGGGAGTAGAAATGAAGGGACTGAGATGACTTGGGAGCATGGACTGCGAATAAGGGAACATGCAGGAGTATCCAGAAAAGCATGGAGCTGTAGGATGCAGGGAAGCATTTTTTTGTTTTTCTGATTAGTGAATTTCTCATGAGCCTCCAGTGCAACTGGATTTTGTAAACTCAGAGGTAACACTGGCAAAAGGCCAGAGGAGAGACAAACCCGGTAGTTTGCTGAAAGTGAAATTCATTCAAATTTACTGATAATCAAATACTTTACAAATTTTAATTACAAAAATACTGGGGGCTCCAAAGTCTTGGAGCTGTCATTTCCAGCATCTAAAAATTCAAAATAATTTTGTATCCCACACTCTGTATTGATCTTAGGGGTTTTTTATCATAATATATTATTGATATCTATTATATTTTTATCATATTTGTCATATTAAAGGCTCAGTTAATGATGGCACAGTCTTAATATGACAGTATTTCGACCCACTTCTAAAAATTGATAGCTAGCAATGATAAAAGTTTGATGCTACTTGAACTTTTGTGTCAGGCTGGGAAACAAGAACTATATGACAACCCAAAATACAAGAGGTAGAAAGCAAGCATCTATACTTTCCCATATGCCCCTTCCAGATAGATGTCATGCAGTTGTCTATATGAACTAACTAAAATTAAGTTTCTGTCAGAGCATTTTTATTGGTCTTATTTATTTTTAATTAGTAACATAGAGATTAGAACTCAGATTAGCGCAACTAACTAAGAGCAAAATATGCAACTGGATGTCACAACTGGAATATTATTTCTGAAGATACAAACAACTCTACTCTTTAGCAGTGAATAGTATGACATCCATGGGAATTTCAATGAGAAAATAATTTTAAGGCATTTTTCTTGTAGTCATGATGTGTTCCTGAATGAAGAGACTGATCATGTCTGTAAATACTTTACACAAGTCAAATAAAACGGTAATTAATAATCTATAAATTTACAGCAAAGAGAGCTTGCCGTTTACCACATAAAATTTGACTCGCACTTTTCTGTAAAGACAATTTCTCTCCTCATTTATGCCATATAAATCCTCAAAACATAAAGGATTATTTTGTCTCAAATAATCCATTTAAAAAAATAACATTTGTTCCTATCTGACACCAGCTTGGGCAGCTGCAACTTTTTGGATGCCTCATCCATTGAGGTGGCAAGTGTACAAGTGTTCAGCCCACTGCTTGTTAACTCTAAGCTATCTCATTTGACTGTGGTGGCCTGAAAACAGCTGCTTTATGTGTCTAGTTGTGAATATCCTCCTTGCAAATCATGAAAGAAAGGGGTAATCTGAGTAGAGTAGTTAAATCAGTATTTTATCATGTTAAGCAATTAATTTTGGCTGGACTTCTTCAATTAGAGATTTTTTTTTACCCCTAACTATACACATTAAGCAGATATACTGAGAAGTGCTGGTCTATCAATATTTCAGACCTAACAGAAAACAGTTAAAATCACAAACAAATTGCATTGCAAATGCTTATTCATAAAAAGCTATGTTAATAAACTTTAAATAATCAATGATGTTTTAAAAATTAGTCTCAAAGAATAAAGACTTTGATCTGGGAGAGGCAAAGACAAAAAAGATGGCATCAAATACTCTGTCCTTTTGCTTAGAATTACAAGTCAACCACAAGATTTACATGTGAAACATGAATTCAGCAAAAAAGCAAGCTGTGGCAGATTACTAGCAGGGGCTTGTTATAACCCAAATCAACCTGAACCACACTGGGCACCATGTTGAATTATTTCTTGGCATGCCTGGAATTGAAATTGTGCTGCTGTAGGAAATTTCGGTTTAGGATTACTCATGCAGCTCTTGTAGGTGTTCCCCAGAAACCTTCAGGATCATTTTGTAATACAAAAGGCAACACTACAGGGGAGCACCAGCACAATGAAAAAGGTGAAGAAATCATTCCAGAGGAAGCTGGTTCTTATTTACAGACTAACTATTACAAACAGATGATGTACCTGAAGGGCAAACTGAGGCCAGACCCAAGCAGAATTTGGCACCTCAGGAACAGAAGTTTCTCAGACTAATACAATATAATGTATTTTAAATGGATGAAAAATAAAAAGTTTTAAAAGCGTAATGAGAATATGAAAAATTGCAGCATAACACAGGATCCCTGATATAGAACACCACAGAAAATGAAACAAATATTTTTCTCTATATTTAAAGAGAAACAGGATTTCCATTTTTATTTTTTCTTCTAAATCACAGGACTCTCCATTACATTATTAACAGAAGAGAATATTAAACTACATATATCTGCAAGAAATATTTCCAGGTGAGCAGGCTTCATTACCCTGCCCAAATATGCTAAATGAGCTGCTAAAAATGTTCTTGGAACAGTGATTTTTCTATTTTTTGTTTTTTATTGTATAGCAGAAGACCAGAACAGTTGTAACAACTGCACCTGGAGAAACCTAATATAAATGTGAATTAAAATACTGTCTGTCTTATTATATTTTCAAAGTAGGTCAGTTAGTTTTGTCTAAGTCTAATGAAGGTGGACTGTGGCTCCAGTTGGAGTAACACAACTGTCAGGCAGTTCAGTAGCACCTTCAAGTGAAACACTGCAGCAAAAAGCACCAATGTCATTCTCACATCTACCTACCTAGAGAAAAGTGAAGAGGGACAAAACTAGAGCATTGATGAGATGGTGTTAAAGTCCTGCAACTCTGTGATATCCATGTCTGAAGAGATTTTTGCAAAACTTGGAAGGGTATTAAAAAGTTCTGAGGAATTCAGAGGGTGTCAGAACAGGTATTCTCAAACTACCAGAGAAAGACAAAGCAAGAGAGAAAACCTGTACAGAGAAAATCATGTAAGAAATGAACCAGCATTTCAAACAAGGGAACTATTGGAACAAACTTTCAAGTGATGTTGGTGTGGGCTACACATGTCTTAGGAGTTCTGAGAGCATGGCCTGCTCAGAGACAGACTTTTGCTGCACAAAGTGTGCAGAGTTCAACGTAGAGGAAGAATGGGAATAGTGTAATGGCTATTTATAGCCTACTAAAAGAGTTTCAACAGAAAAGCCCCTTTTGGATTCACAAAATTAATATCTATTAATCAACTTAAATGTTAATGTTCTTGCAATTCTTTTACTGCTCATTTGAGCAGAAAGATTAAATTAAAATGCTTTTCGCAAACCTGAATCATATTTAACGCTATCTGAAAAGCTAAACAAACTAAGTTCTCTGTGCATCTATGTAAAGTGTTACCTTTTCATACACCTACAGAAATGTCTGGGTGACTAGGACATTACTCTGTAGTGCATTTAAAAATTTAGAAAAAAATAAAATTAATGAAATTTAATACAGACTATGCAATGCCATTACTAGCACTGATGACTGTACTAGCTGCAGTCATCACTCTTGTATCTAATACCTGCTGATCCTTTCAAACTTATCTGTTGCTGCCCCTGGATGTGCCTCAGAGCTAGGATGAAGCAGTTAAACACAAGGACACAGGCATTGAATCATTAACTCTCTCTTAGTATTGTCAGAATACTAAGAAAACCCTAATTCACATTAGTTTTATTCCAGTTAGACTATGAGATCTCCACTATTTAATACCATAATTTTCACCTTTGTTAGCACCAGTTTTACTCAGTAAATGTGTGTGAATCGTTGGTTTGGTTTTCTGTGGATTTTTGGTGTTTTTTGGTTTTTCCCCCACAGGAGAATAAATTGCATTTTTAAATAAAAACACCATGATAAAATTTCTCTATTGAGTAATACATATATATAGAGAAAGTATATCTATCTAGTATATTCACTATCTATATATAGTACTGATTTCTGCAACAATTATTTCTTCAGATTCTTTGATCTAAAGAATATGGTCCCTGCACTAAAGATCCCTGGTCCTTGCACTTTTCAATGGAACAGATGAAAAAGCTGTTGGGTAGGATATAAACTTTTATTTTAACATGGTAGGAACCTCAAAAAAAATTAGAGGTTCAATTCAGATGCCCTGTGGCACTGGACATGCCCTAAGGCATCAAGGATATCCTCATGATGGCAGCAGCCAGGCAGGCACTCCTGTGTCCTTGTGGAGCCAAGCTGGGGTCAGGCAAGGGTAGTCTTGGGAATCACAGGAAATAAAAACTGCTTTAATTTGGGTGGCTGAAGACCTTGAAACTATGTGCCAACTATAATTGGAGAAGTCATGGTAGACTCAGGAGTCGTATTTATGAATTCTCAGACCAGTCAGTGACAAAACTTGCCTTTGTTTGGAGACTGACAGGTATTATTTGCCTTCCCTAATTTGTTTTTTACATATATTAGAGAGTTTCACAAATGTCTTATATACTTCTGTTTCTGTGGATCAACATTAGTGCAAGAAATGAGAAAATTGTCTGACAGCAACTGTACCATACGTAGCTTTGCCTAATGAAGCATATAATTAATCATAGCTCTCTCATTTCTATGGTTATGGTCTTATTGGTCCCTACAAGGACATGTTATCTGAAAATATCATGCTTCTGCTTCACTGAACAGATGACAAAAATAAATGTCATTCGTGATTTCTGCAGCATGGACCTGGAACTTTGATAAAAAGAAAGATTTTACATTTCCTGTTGTATATCTTATATTAAAAAAAAAACCAAAAAAACAACCAAAAAAAAAAAAAAACAAACAACCAAAAAAAAAAAAAAAAACAAAAAAAAAAAAAAAAACAAAAAAAAAAAACAACAAACAAAAAACCAAAAAAAAAAAACAAAAAAAAGGCAGTACTTCCTCTGAATCCAATTATTTAGCCTGACTGGATAGTAATGAAAATTTAATATTCAAAGGAACATGGCAATTAGGGGCAACTTATACCAGACTTTTGAGAGGGAGCTTTACCATTATACATCCTGGTGATGACTGTGCAATCCTCGAATCCATCACTATAAGAATGTGATATGGAAGTTTCTGTCTCATTTTTAAAAGTTTAAATCATTGGAAAGCTGGGAAATGTGGATTAAGGTATATGTATACCTTATAAACTCCAGATTTTCCCTGTTTTCTGGCAATTCATAGAGAATAACATTGGAAATCTTAATATCGGTGCAAATGATGCATGGATGAAAATGTGTAAGTAAGCACCAGAAGAAATCCCAGAATGAGGTCAAATGCATGACCTGCACTGATAAACAACACATTCACTAAGGAATGCATTATTTCATCAAAATCAATAGGTCTTTACTCTTATAAAATGACAATATGATGAATGTCATAATGACTTGTTGACAGAAGTGTGTGTGCTCAACAACAAAAGATGTCAATGCAGACACAGAAAATAACTTTTGTCATTATTTTCTTCATAATCCCAACAAGAACAGAATGTCAGAAAAAAAGAATGTCAAGAACTAAAGATGTCAAAAATCTAGAAGCACAGACAAAAGGTACCAGACTTGATTCAAGTTTACAGAGATAAAAGTAAAAAAAAGTTGTGAGTCAAAAGGATCACCCTAACTTTTGGGTCCTAAATATATAAAAGATGTATTTAAAGACCAGTTTGTTATTGTCAGTCAAGAAGAAATAAAAAGACCTACTGAAGACTTGATGGGTGGCATCTCTTGTCCATGTTCTGTGTGCAACACAAGGAATCCTAACCAAACTATTATATGCAGACACTTTGATGTTTGTAGTTGGGCATGAGAATGTAAGAAGATGAAATCAACAAAAGATGTGTCTAAGTGGTGAAAATTAATTTACTTGTGGATTTCCTAAAAAAATACTAACTTCCTCGCCCATAAAATCTCAAGCAGAGTTTTTCCTGCGCTGTTTTTTTACACTTAGAGAAGAGAGAGGTGTGAAGGCAAATCTGAGTAAGGAGGGAAATAAAGATTATCTCAGCATTTGCTCCAAGAATAAGTCAACTCCTCCAGCTTCCAGAAGCCTTTTTAGTATAATCAGAAATTCAAACTAATAATAACTAATGCCAAAAGGCAAACAAAAAAGATAATCTGCATTTACTGTTTGATGTGGTATGGCACAACTAGATTCCCTACAGTGTTAGGACAGCATTTTGGTGAGGATTGTATTTGTATGTGCTCTGGCCAAAACAATTAGTTAAAAAGTGATCAAAGTGGAATTGCTCACTTGAAAATAAAGATATCAGACTTAAAGTATTCCACTGCCATGAGTGACAAAGAACAGGTTTACTGGAGTGACCGGTCTTAGTTGTTTCTCAGTGTTAAAGACAGTGAAAACATTTATGAATAAACATTAAAAGGCCTTATCAAAGCTAATGTTCTTGTTGATGGCCCACTATTTGAAGCACAGAATGATATATTGATGTAATACAAAATGGGTACATCCATAGAAATACGTAGAGTCTTGTTATGAGTTACCTGTTACAAGTCTGCCTGCCCTCAGTCCTGAAAGAGAAAAAAACTCTAATGGACAACAGCTGGCCCAGTGAAATGGAGTAGCCAATGATGAAATCACTGTAAAACATGACTGGACACAGAAAGGAAACAAATACCACCTGAAAGCTTAGGATGCATCTGCAGCAGGCAGCACAGCCATAACCTCAGAGGGCAGAGAGAAGTATGTCTCACCAGGTTACAGGATGAGCGAATATGAGCAAACCTGGTGTAAAAAAGCAACACAGCATTGCCAAGGACTTGTGCTGGCAAACGTGATTTTCTGGTCATGTGGGAACCAAAACTACTTAACTTGCACATGAAAGACTCAAAGAACCAAGCAAAGCCAAAGGAAATGTGATGTTAAATACTTCTGTGGATCAACGCTGAAGTACACCTGGGAAAATCTTACATAATCAAAAAACCTGAACAGTAGGGAAGGGCCATTAGGTAGAACATAACTATCTCAAAAAGGCTGCATGAGGCACCTTCTCCAGTCTTAGCATATTAAGTCTATGTACAGAGGCACAGAAAAAGGAACACGAAGGAATGACCTGAAAAGTAGGTCCAGGAAGGTGAGTCTCCCCCTCCACTCCACTCTGGTGAAACCCCACCTGGAGTACTGTGTCCAGCTCTGCAGTCCCTAGTACAAGAAAGACATTAAACTGTTGGAGCAGGTCCAGAGACTATCCCCAGAAATTATGAGAGGATCATTCCTCTTATGAGGAATGGCTGAGAGCATTGAGATTGTTTAGTCTGGAGAAGAGAAGGCTCTGGCAAGACCTTACTGTGACCTTTCAATATTATAAGGGGGAGTATAAGAAAGACCGAGAGAGATTTCTTTACCAAGGTCTGTAGTGACAGAACAAGGGGTAATGGTTTTAAACTGAAAGAAAATTGGTTTAGCTGGGACATAAGGAAGAGAGGTTTTTATGATTAGGGTGTTGAGACTTGTAACAAGTTGCCAAGAGCTGTGGATTCCCCACCTCAGAAAATGTTCAAGGCCAGGCTGGATGGGGCTCTGAGCAGCCTGGTCTTAGTGAAAGGTTCCCCGCCCATGTCAGGGGTGGTTGGACCAGATGATCTTTAAAGATGTCCTTCAACCCAAACTGTTCTGTGATTCCATAATTATATGAATCAATTTCTAATAGCAGAGTGCTGTGAAATCTATGCTGAGTCCTCCTGCAAACTCTGTCTTTGTGGAGACATTAAGTCTCTATTCTTGGTACTGCATTGATGGACAGCTGAATTTTTAAGCGAATGACTCACTACAATCATGCAGAAACATGGCCATGGGATCTCATTCAGTTGTACCCTAATTTATCATAGCTTTCACCTCGTGTCTTTCTATCGTTGCATGGACAGCTGGTCTGGAAAGCAAGCTATTAATCAGTCTCTGCTGGCTGGAGAAGGCCAGTAACAATTCTTATTCAAATCATTTAGGTTGTCATTCACATTTCTCATTTCAGCATGCATTTAATCTGAAAACACTGGTCTTCCTTCTTTGTGCTTACAGGCACTCAGTGCTCACTGTCAGACCCCACACAGTCCAGCTTATATTGCTCTGAAGACAGATTTACTAGCAAGGGCTTATGTCATTACTATGATTGCCTAGGCAGCAACAGTGGTAGAAAAATAACAATGAAAAGAGGACAAGAAAAGATGAAAGAATAAGCAGTTCAACAAGACATTTCAGGAAGTTCAGGCTGAGATGGAAGCACAGACAAAACCAAAAGAAAGAGAGGGAGATGTAGTAATGTAAAACATGAGTGATATAAACAGAAAATAATTTTTTTTAGCATGGGTGATGATGAATTTTATGTCCCAACTATTCAATTTCTAATAAATATGAAACAGATTTTCAGTGCTTTTCAGTGTTTTTTATGTCCTTTACACAAAATTAAATTTCAATTATTTTTTTTTCTACCTACTCTTATTATTGAATTACTCTGAATGCTGTAAACTATTTTTAAGGCTGGTTAGACATTCAAACCAAAATTTTCTATATATCTATATTCTGCATGGCAGACACCTTGAAAAAATATTCCCTATTTCAGGGAAGACAGAATTTTTTATGTACATGAGGATTATGAAGCAATACATTCTTTTTCCTACATAGAAATAAGGAATACAATACAACGTGCCATTGTTCACACCAACAACTTTGTTAGTATTTAGAATCAAAGAGCCATTTTAAAGATGAAGCACATAAAAACCAGAAAGAGATCATTAATGATAAACATGATTTTCCTGCTTATAAAATACCATGTGGTATGCATGCACTAACATATCCAAAACTACCTTGAAATACTGCTAAACCCCAATATACTTTACTGAAATAACACAATGTAAGGTTTTCACTGTCAACACTAAAATAAACCATCTGCAATAAATCTACAATTATTATGACACTGTCTCTCAAGTATTTTACATTCTTTCATAACATATTTTGCTATTTTTTTAGAAAACTGTCAGTGAATACAAAATATTTAAAGGTTTTGCTGGTCATTAGTACCTTTAGGTTTATTACAACACCCTCAATAAAGCATCACAACTAAACACAATGTAAGGTTACCTAATGTTTTAGGGTTTTGTTTAAGTTTCTGTATTCTTTAATGAATACTGATGGAACTTAGGATAGACTACAGCATTTCCATTTATGTGTTAGCATTCCTGAAGTCTTAAAATAAATATTCTCTAACATGTTCAATACTTTTAGTGCTTGTTTCTAACAAAAAACTGCCATCTTATTATCAATCAATGATGTAAATAGTCTATACTGACATTACACTATAAAATCAAAGGGAACAGAAAGCTATATACTGTCAAGATTTAGTTCTGTTATGCTGTGAAATTCTGCTATGTTATGTGATATTAAGTGAACACATACCCCCACAGACATCACCATCTGCATTTTCACACTGTCGATCATCACATTCACAGTTTTTGCCATGAACTCTGTTGTCTCCTGGAGGGAAACAAGTGCACTGGCCACATTCACATCTCCCTGTAAGAATAAATAATTGTTAGAGTCATGATTTCTGTAAAGTAATATAAATTGAATAAACCCCAAGTTTATGCTGCATCCTTACACCAAAAACAAAGTACAAGTCACACTCCATTGATTGAAGTATAGCACATAAACACAATTAAAAAACAACCAAACAAACAAATACATAGCAAAACAAAACTACTCCTCCTCCATGGCAACCAGATGGAAAGTATTATCACTGTTATAATCTTAGTGGAAACAGCAACAATAAGCAATCACTGGCATTGCATGTTTTTCATATCTGAACTTAGCATAACTGAGCCAGTCCATGCTTATCTGCATAATTAACCTCTATAATTGATCTAAAATATTTAGCACATATCTCCAAAACACCAAGATAAATGTGATCAGAATTAAATAGTCTATGCACAGAGCTAAGATACTCTCTATTTATGTAGAAAAATAATTCTAAAAATACTCTGTCAAGCTTTTTGAAAGCAAAATCCCTGTAATTTTTCTTGTCTAGATCTGAAGAAATAAGCACAACCTCTGTCACAGTCTCCTCTTCCATCAATCTATTTACAGGAGAGCTCCCCAGAGCTTAAAGGGACAACATATTTATCCAAGCTCCCACAGATCTTCACTCCGAAACCCTAAGAGCAGTGAGTACTAAATAGCCAGATGTGGAAAAATTAATATCCAGGACAGTCCTCCACTGCACATATCTGACACAAACTTAATTCAGGTAATGAGCCCTAACTTCTAAGAGTTTGCCTCTGTATGTTTTTAAATTATTTTATGCAATGCTGATGAAAGAACATTCTAAATATGGCCCAAACCATGGACCGAACTCACACATTTGATGGGCTTGGGAAGGGATATTGTGTGTAAAAAATGGCCACCAGAGACATGGACTAATATGTAGAAAACCTGCCCTTATTAATTTAATTTAGCCACAGCATCAGTGAAACTCAGCTTGGGCCTGGTCACCGCTCTACTGAATGCAACCCCCGAATTTACAGTATTGCTGGAAAGTAAAATAATATCCTCCAGGTGCAGCCTTTCATTATGCAACCAGACAGTTCACAACACACTGCACTAATTTTTCCAGCATTTGCAGAAATATTTTATTGAACAGGAAAGGACTTTTAATGAAAACCTCGTTAAAGGTTTTCTAACTGTAGGTGTCATGAGAATAAAACCCTTTAGGGTAAGGTACTGACAAATGATTACTTCTTTTCCTTCTTTTCCCAACTTCTATCCTTAATTTGTTGTATTTGTTTGTGGGGCTTTGGGGTTTTTTTTTTTTTTTTTTTTTTTTTGTTTTGTTTTTTAAAGAAAACACTCTAGTTAAGTTGGAATAGGGAGAGATCTTTTTAGTTTTGGAAAAAAACTTCTAAGCTCATTTTAGAACTTCTATACTCTTCATCTTCCCAAGCCTCAACATACATTGCACTTCTGAGCTGACATTTTATGCACCAAGATTCAATCTAGAAGGACATAAAGTGCAAGAATTTTAGAAAAGACATACTGATAAAGAGAATTAGAGTAAATACTTCTTAATAGCTTTATTATACGCATAGTTTAAAACTATGCTTCATTGTCAATTATATGAGGATACTTTTTTCAGAAAGAAACTTTTTATTGGAAGTGCATCTACTGCACCATGAAACAGAGTTGTGCTTAGTAATCATGTCAAAATTTAAGATATGACTGTCTACAGAAAATATTATGTTATTGGCCTGCATTCTCTAAGCTATAATTATTTGTCAAGGACAGCCACATTAGAAGCTGGAAAAGAAAAATCCTTAGTGCTTAAATATACAGAGAATTTTATTGAGTCTAATTTGTCTCTTTTTATGCATTCACCTTAGGCAACCCGATCACTTTTGCCAAGATGTCACATCAGCCTGCCCCAAGGAACTATCAGGAACCCGTAGGCTGAGAGAAACCTGATGAACAGGACCCATCTGTTGTGGAGACTGTGGTATAAACAAAAGAAGAATCTTCAGCAGTGGTCTCCTAGCCAGTTTTTGCTATAATAAGGATGCCTGAAGATGGTAAAATAATTTCAAACAAACTGCTTTGACTAGAGGAGTCTTTAGAGATGGAAAATCCTTGAGAGGAATGAGCAAAGGAAGGTCCTGTAATAAGGATCCTGCATGTTCTGTAACTAAGCATTATCTTCTGTAATGCTTAATTGAAGAAGTCAGAGTCCAGTGGCTGGTCCCTTGCGCTGCAACGGGAACAGGCTCCTCTCAGTCCCTGCTGCAAGTAATATTTATTCATTTTAGTTGATGTGCAACAGTCTCACCAGCATAAAAATGGAGGGAAGCCCATCCCTAGACAGAGCACATTTTTGTCATGTAAGAGATACAGGATCAAAGGGAATTTAGGCCCTACTTTCTCAGTCTGTGCCTCACTTTTTTTTTTTTTTTTTTTTTTTTTTTGCCTGACTCTCACCTAAATTCCACCTAAATATGGTTTAGATCATCCAACTGCAGACCTCAGCAGAATTGAAAGTGTCTTGAAAATAGACAGAAGCTTCAGTCAGCAAGTACTCTAGAAAAGGATTTCTTTGATCTCTTTCTTTATTTTTAAATACCCAAAAATACAATTACAGTAGTTTATTACACTGCTGCTGAAATTGACACTCAAATTATTAGTTCCTATGCTTTTACAAATGTTACAAGATCAGCATGGGGAATTAATTTAATGGTGTCACTAAATAACTGCCACTTTGTACTGGCTATAAAAATATTCTGCCTCCACAAGTAGTGAGATTTTGGTTAGATTATGTAAACTGGGCTCACTCTAAGGAGATAATTTAAAAAATAATTAAAGTCCTATTGCTTCTGAACAGCTAACTATATAGTATGTATCTTCTGCTGAATACAAGAAGCCACACCTTATTCTGTGATCTTCTTCTCTTAGCTATTGTGATAAAATACTTACCAAACAAATTCAATCATTTGAAAGTAACTTGAAGCTCACATTCTACTGAAAAGGGATCAGCACTTTACTAAACACACTCCTTCTTTGTATAGAATAATAGGTTTACCATAGCAACCTGATTATACAGGGAAAGCTACTGCCATACATCCTAAATTTTCTTTAAATTCCAAGGCATATAGAAACAATTAAACATTGGATGACTATAATGTTCTGCACCTTCTCACCCATCTGTGCAAGAGCTACACTTAATGAGTAAAAAGAAACCAGTTGACCTCAGACATTTAACAGAAAGTGGCTTCCACTTTTCCTCACTAAACACAGAGGGTAAATGTCATTATCAGACAGCTTCAGATGAAGGAAGCTTTATGATAGAAGTTATATGAGCTATTAGCATTGAAATGCTTAAGCTACTTACTGCAATGCAAGATGCTAAGAATAGAATAATTATACAAGACATTTATTTGCCTACAGTCTTAATATTTCCTCACAGTTCTTCCTCCCATTGATGTCAATAGGAGTATTAACTTATCACTAATAATTGTTAGTGCTTGAAGAGTGACAAAAGATCAGCTTAGGTTTAGGGTTTTTTTGTTTTTAAAGGGAATTAAAGTGCCACATCTCATCAAAACAGATGTTCATTAGATAACTGACTCTAGAATTCTAAAGAAAAGTGCTGTAAGCTTTTAGCTTTTGATTTTATTTCCCATTTACTATAGAATTTTTTCATTCCTCATGTCCAACATTTATAAAAACATAACTAAACAATTTCTAGATTTACTTTACCCTGTTCCCATGCAAATTACTGTGACAATTAGCTGCTTGCATTCAAACAAATTTCCAGTTGCCTATAAAGACTGACTGAAAATTTCCTTTGTAGAGGTAATTTTAAAAATCTCTGATAGAAGTATATACATATTTTTAATAAAGCATTTTTACCCTGTTTTTGTCAGCAAAGGAAGAGATAGTAACAGATTTCAATGTAAAAATAAACACTGAATATAATAACATATAGTTCATTCTCTTTCCCCACCTGTAATTCTATAACATAAAGGATTTTTCTGTGCAGGATGATGAATTGTTATCTTTTAAATAAAATAAAGCCTTCCTTTTGTTTTTGCTTTTTTGTGTAAGGGAAGACAGCGCCAAATTGCACTGAGACAGTGGTAAAAGCAAGTCAGGATCATTTGGCAGATCAAAAAAATGTTGTTTCAGGCTACTGATAAATAGGAGGGAATCTGCCTTTAGTAAGGACTTTTCTGACCCATGGCTGTCCCAGGCTTAACATCTGAAAGCATTACACATCAGAAATTGCAATTTCTTTTTTATCACATAATCTCAGAAAACTTGAGCACATTCAATAAAGCTGCTGTGTCTTTCTGCCAACAGAACTCATTTCATGCTGGATGTGAGCAAGAAGATCTAAAACAATGTTCAGAAATGGCAAATCAGAGAAGGGGGATGGAAAGATTTGTACAGAAGATCACAAAGTTTCAGTGGACATAAAGGGTGAGGGGAAGCAGATGTGACTGAAGGAAGTAATAGCAGGTAGCAGATTCAAGTAAGGCAAAAGAAAATCCACTGATTGAGTAGTGGAGGGAATAAAAGACCAACAAAAGGGACAAACAGTACCACAAAATTGGAAAAAAAATGTAACACTTGCCAAAAATAGGGTGGTGCCTTGCTCAGTCTGAGGTGTTCAGAGCAGCACACTCCAGCTGAGCTTGATCAATGTGAAGAAATTTAGACTCAAGCAGGAAACAACTACAGAGTTCTTAGTGGCCATGCACTGTGTGTTTTGTATGTCCTATTCCACAAATTGCCCAGAATTAATTCTATTCTAGAAAAGCTTTAAAAAAAATAGTACTGACTAGAGAAAAAATAATTCTGCCTTGGGTTTTAAAATGCTGGGAGTTCTTGGATCTGGTTCGTTGGGTGATTTATAAGGTGTCACAAAAAGGGAACATTTGGAAGCATCTTGAGTACGTACAAAAGTATCCTTAGAACCTCTTTAAATGCATGAATATCTAACTGATCTCACCCAAATCATGAAAATCTGGGGATTAGTTTCCTATAAGGACTTCAGGCAAGCAAGATACGAACATGTACCTGCAGCTATGATGGGAAAAAATTTCCTCTTCTGAAAAAGCTTTCTGAACTTGTATCAGTACAAGACAGAAGAACCAAAAAGGATTTCTTTTTTTGCACAGGATTTCTCTACTAGACTGTTAGTGGCTTGGTGTGCAGGATTTGGTTTTTGTGGAGATAATTTGAAAATTGGGTGACAATTGGGTTTTCCACAAAACATTCAAGCAACAAGCTTATTTTTTTTCTGCAATGCATTATGAAAAATAAATTTATGCATTTATCTCCTCATACATAAGAAAAAACATATAGCAGTTATAACAAGAACAACTATTTGTTTGGGTTTGGATTGAGAACTAGTGTTCTCTTTCTAAATCAGTGTACAGAAAGTAAACATTCCTTAAGTCTACTCATAAAAAGATTATTTGCAGCATGACTGACCCAAGACCTCAAGTAAAGATATAAGAGCTCCAGAGAAGGGCTTAGCTGAATCATACCGACATAAAATGAAATGAAAATGGCTTTAATAAATCTAAAGTAACTTCCAAACTTTAGAATTTTCTGCTCTTTTTATTTTTTCCAAGAATTTTGTGCACTAAAGTAAACTTTTAGCATCAAATTGTGAGATTTTTATTTAAATACATGAACAGTAGCTGACATATAAAATTGGGTTAAATATCTGTATTTTTCTTAGTCTTACTGGTCACCTCTCAGCTTCAATAACTGCATCAGCTACTACATTCAGCACTATGAACAGGTCTGAAAGAAATGGATATAAATGTACGCAAATATCTGGCCTAAGAAAAACAGCAGAAGTTCACAAATGAAGAAAGTCTTTTGTTAAAGCTGCCCGAGACTTCCCACTACTGTGTGTTTTATCAAGTTGTTCACTATACAAAGTACAAGATTTCCCTTATATAATAGGTATCATGGGCATATTTTCTTAGATAGATAAAGTATGTTTCTTTTAGTTTATTAAAAATTGAATTGCTTTAGGATGTGAAAGAGCACCAAAAAATGTCTGACAGTTTAATTTGTCCTTAAGGGTATAAAACCTCAAAACACAAAAAAACCCAAATAACCCTAAGATAAAAAGATCTCAAGAAATAAAAGTATGCTATCCCAAACAATGCAACTTTCACAACAGTGCAAGCAACTGAAATCCAGTACTGTAAAAGGAAGTGTCATGCAAGAGCAACTTCAAACGGCTGAGACTTGTCCCCCAGCTTTAGAACACACAGGATGTATGACTGGAAGTCTGATTGCACAGTTGGCATCTGGCACCTGAAGTAAATGCTTTTTTCTTTGTGACAGCTTAATAGCAAAACACTTCTTTAGATAATTCCACTCAACAGCACCACTTTACAGATTTAGCATCAGATAGTCTTTCAGAGCTCCTGCCAGTCAGCAATACTGATTTGTATATCCTTTTCCATGCTGCCTTTCTTTTTATTCTACTTTTGGTTTTTCGTTTTTTCCCCTCCTTGTCTTTAAAAATTTTGGTAAGAGGTACTGCTGCACTGCTAGCTTCCTTTTCAGACTGTTAGCTTGACATCTGCTATCATCATCAAGCTGACATGTCTCCTCCATCTGCCTGCTCTAAGTAGCCCTGCTTTGAGGATGCACTTGAAAGCTCTTTTTGTATTTCTGCACAGCCAACAGGGAATTTCTAGAGGAGTTCCAGGAGAGAAGTCATCCAGAACACCCCTGCCCACTTTGCAGGAGCAGGATTCTAGCCATAGACATCACTTTTCCCCATGACATCTTCCTCAGGTTCTCCCACTGGGGGTGCATCCTTGACAGTTCACTCCCTATATTAAGGGGACAAGTAGGACTAGGGAAGCAATTACTCCTCTGTTCGAAAGAAAGGTGATAGTCAAAGTCACCACACAGAGGAGAGATGTGTGAAGAAGACAAGAAAGAAGGTGGCAAAACACTTTCTAAAGAAATGTGTTGTTAAGGTAGAGAGCAGTGGAAATTGAAAGGGAGGAGAAGGAATACATTGGGGAAAAAGAGAAAAATAGACAGCATGGCAAATTTCATTCTGAAGATGTACAAACACTAGAATTCAGCAAGGCATCATCTGATTTTTACATTCCCTTCCTCTGCTCAACTCTTTTTCATTCTTTCCTCCCCAAATGCTTTCAAAAGCTCAAACTATGAAGAAAAAATACTGCAAAGAGATGCCACTAAAGCAAATGATACAAAGCATTCTACTAAAACTAACATCTCCATAGAACATTAAAAATGAAATTATGTTTGATTTAAAGGATCTGACCTGACAATACTTTCTCTTCACCTTGACATCAGGAAAAATAAGTCTCACTTCCTTTTCAGCCTATTCAGCTGCCTGATGCTTAGCATAAACTGCTACAAAATATTGTCTAACAAAAGCTAAACATAATAAAGAGGTACAATCCCATAGTGAAAGATACATGAAACATAAGGCCTTTGTTCATGAAGCCGTGATGGCTTTTCAGTTATTTAGAGCTTCATACATTATCATCCAGAGGACTGACTGCTTACCCCTTTTTCTACATGATCTGCCATATAAAGAGTCATAGCACTAATTCCACAGAGTTATTTAATTTGCAGATTAACTTACTAGAAAATGTCAACTGCTCTGTGGAAATTTAATCACCAAAATGTTAACCTTGTTCACTTCCTGCTGAAGCCTGTTGTTTGTTAGATAGCAAAATTCAAGATATTTTAGGGTTGTAATAGAAGCCTATCTATTAAAACATTTAAACTCCTAAGTGGTCTGCTCTATGAAGCTTTAGCGAAGATTAAAGTGCTTAATAACGGTAAAACAACAATATGAAAATATTCAACTGCATAGCAACCATCAATACTTTTTGCAGATAAGAGACTCCTAAGTTCAGAAACCATGGCAACAAATGACATCACACTGTATCTACCTTATTGATTAGCTTTCACCTCAAGACTTTTTCCAGAAATGAAAGACATTTCCTAGCAACTGCATCATCTACTGAGTTGTTCCAAGCTAAAATGCTCTTACCCTGACTCTTAAGCAAATTTTGCCTTTTTTGCTGCCAACTGGCCAGATTGTGCACTAGCCTCTTGTTACAAGGCCCTCTAATCTGTTGTAGAGACACTGCCTTATGGCTTTTTAAATCTTCGCCCCAAATTTAATGACATCTGTGAAATAATGCTTTTTCCCAGCACCCAAAAAGGCTGGCTCTGTGGAAAAGTATCCAATGTGGAATGAAGAAATAACAGCTTTTGAAGGAGTTTGAATGAAGGAGTGACAGCTTTTAAAATGCAAAGTTTATCTTCAGAAAACTACACAACCCTTCATTTCCCCACTCTATGATTTGAAGTATTAGTAGTAAATTCTTCATTGCAAGCAACCCTGGGTTTGCAGATTTCAAGAAGAGTGCATAGCAATGACAAACCAGTGACCCAAAGGTTCTCAAAGGACCAGCCAGGCACATTATGTATCACTCTACAGGTGTGTACTTGTTTGAAGTCCTTGAAAGTAATTCCCTTTCTGCTCATCTGTCAAGACAGAGCCTCATGAGCAGGCAAGGACACTCGTAAGACTGAGTTGGATAAGTATAATTAGAGCCAGGTGTATTTGTACTCAGCCTCCTGTACTCAGCCTTGCTAATTCTGAGAGCAAACAATCAGGTTTACAGTGTGAATTAGCCCCAAAACTTCTAGAAGGATCACTAGTAAAGAAGATGTGCTCCTGCCAAAATTTCTGTCTTGGCTGGAACTGACCTTTATTTTGCTGGTCAGCCACAATTAACAGATTCACCTGTGTGTTTAAGTTGTAGATGCAAAATTCAGCAATCTTGTTGTAGAGCCAACCTGGCTCTTCTCTACCACCTGCTTTCAGTCCTGACACACTCTGCCACCAACTTGTCTGTGTCTGTTCTCAGTGGGGCAGCCCATTGGAAACAGAGATGTCTGGAAGAACCTCAGCTCTTGGCCAGTGTCAGGTACTGGACAGGATAGGAGGAAACACCATCAATGTGCAAAAGAGGTGCTTGAAACTGAGTGGAAACCAGGGAACAAGAAAGTATTTTTCCCATTAGTGCAGAGACTGTTAGAAAACCACACAAGAAGAACTTCTGGGAGTGCCAGGGAAGTTTCATATAACTCTCAATTCCTCCCATAGTTTCTCTCAAGAGGGAAGAGAAAGAAAGAAGAGTTCCCAGTGTTCCCCAGAAAACATTAAGAGCCCTCCAGCAGCTGGAGAATTCAAAACCCATGACCTGTCATTAGTCCCTTGAAAACTTTAGTCAACAAGATGTTGAAGAATATTTCAGTCATAGGCATGATATTAAATATTGTATCTCTTCTGGTTTATGACTAATCATTTCTGTCTTTAAAAGTCACTGTTTAAAAAGCGATACTGTTATCAACATTGATACATGGAAAAATTAAAGATGAAAGTACAATTAACAAAATGCCAATTTTTTTATAGCATTGGAAACATTCTGAAGTCAAATGAAGCAAAAATAGAAACACTAAGTTCTATTATATAAATCAGAGAGTAAGATGATCTTTTACAACTGATTAAAAATGTTAAGACTGTAAAGCCTGATAAGTACTGTAGGGAATTCTATGCTAAATTGAAAACATTTATCCTCTTCTGTTTTGGAAGTAAGTATAGATACTACACAAAGTACTGCTTTGTCAATTTCCTCAGTCATCATGAAAGAATACAAAGACAATGCAAATAGTTCTTTCTACAGACCAATTGCTCTATTAAATATTTAAAACTTCATCAGAAATGAGATTGCTGGCTAGGAAAGAAAAAAGCAATCTTTTCAAGGAAAAAGTAATATTCACTGTAATAATCTAGCAAAAAAGTATCTGCCAAGCCAAAGAATTGAGCAAAGAAATCTGGGCCTATCCAGTGAACCTTGAAGGTTTTTATCTTTCTGCATAGAGAAAGAATTCATCAAAGCTACCTCCTGTAGCAATTTGTGTACCTTTTCTCTCCCAAAGTGGTTTTTCTAAACACGTCCAGTAAACTGTAAACTAAATCTGCCTATTTCCCACTAATGAATGTACGGAGAACATAGTGTTCCCAGAGACAGCAGTCACTATGACAGAAATCTAAAGGCAAATGGAACTCCCTACCCCCTCCAGCTATTTAGGAACAGTTCTTGACAACTTTAGAACAAGTTATTCCAGGGGAGAGGAATGAAAGGGTTGGGGTTAGGGTTAGCAAGGGTTAACCTTTCATGTAAATCACATTTTTGAAATAAACCCTATAAAAGGTAATTTCAGTACATTTTTAACCTTAACTTAAGCTCACTGTTAAAGCAATGAAAGTGAACAAAGTAGAAACACAATGGAGATGTCTATTTAATAGTGGAAGAAGTTCCTGGGAGCTATTTCTTTATTTTTCAGTGCTTTTACATTTAAAGGTACAAGCAGAAAAAATTATCTGAATGGTTTCAGAGGCAGCAGAAGATGGGACATGATGAGAAGACCATTAAAACAACCTCTTACATATGGTAAGGATGCTTTGGAAAATGTATGTGTAAGACATGCAATCTAAGTTCCACCAAAGAAAGTATTTCCAGACTAATTGCAGAGATAAGAACAAAGGCTTAATTTGTATCAGTAATGAAATCATACAAGAGTAAAAGCCAGATATACCCAAAACTTGTAAATCTGGCTAAAAAGATTTTTACAGTGCATACCTTGATGAGATGAATGGAAAACTTTTTGTCATGAAGTCAGGACACAAAAGCAAAACACTTTACATAGAAGAATAAAGCTTGAAGGATAAGTTTGGATTGCTCCAAGCACCCTGAGAAATTAAGATTCAAAATGGAAGGAAAGAAGAGCAAAGATGTCTGCAAGTGAAGCATTTAGGTTGGAAAAGATCTCTAAGAACACCAAGTCCAACCATTAACCATTCACTGCCAAGGCCACCACTAAAACATATCTTTAACGCAACAGCCTTACGTCTTTTAAATACCTTCAGGGATGGTGACTCAACCACTTCCCTGGGCAGCCTGAACACCCTTTCAGTGAAGAAACTTTTCCTAATATCCTGTCTAAAACTTTACTTGGTGCAACTTGAGGCCAGTTCCTCTTGTTCTCCTTCTTGTTACTTGGGAGAAGAGACCAATTTGCTGCAAACTCCTTTTGGGTAGTTGCAGAGAGCGATGAGATCTGCTCTCATCCCTGAGGAACAGGCAAGGGAGGCAGGTAAGCAGCAGAGCTCACAGAAGAATAAGTGGGTAATACAGAGAGAACAGAAAGTGAAACGATCAGCTGAAAGAAAGAACAAAGTAAGGAGAGCCTGTGATTGACACTTCATAAAATGAGGCGAATTAATCTCAAAACTGCAAAGGTATGCCAAAGGGATGAGGATGAGTAATTCTGCAGAAGATGTTCCAGCAAATGGAAACCCAGGTGGTTTCAGAAAATTTTTTTCCAATTTGAAGAAAAGTGTCATTAAAAGAGAATTAAACACAATATCTTGGTCAAACAGTGGTAGGAAGAGAGTGAAATGCTATCTTATCCTCTAAAAGCAAAATAACTTCTTTCCAAATCAAAACTATCTATAGAAAGAGTCAATATATTTTCCATAATACATAATCAGACTCCACTTCCATAGCAAGACTGCTCAGATTAATCAAGGCATCCACCTTGCTGAAGAATGAAGCAATATATAATCTTATAGACCATGGAGCCAACAGAAAGAAACACTATTTCCTGCACCACCATGTTTCAAAAATTTACCAGCTTTACCAGTTCTTGTCTGAGAACAATTTTTCTGTCACTGCTATGGCCACCCTACTTCTTACTCACTTGCATAAAACCACCCTCAGGATCATGGTGCATGGTTCCACCTTCTGAATTTCACCTTGGATCTGAATTCAGGCAATCTTTAGCAATCTACCCACTTGTCTACAAGAAAGAAGCAGGATTACAGCCCCTGAGAAGCAGAGCACTAGCAACCAGTGTATTAAAAGCAGTCAGCATGAAAAGTGGTGTTATGCAGAAACCCCATATCCTCACATTCCCCCAGGAAGGGGAAGGTGGCTGTCCCTGGAGACCAACTCAGCTGTAAAGCTAGACTGCGGTTCACAACAACCACTGGAGATGAACCAGGAAGTTTTGCAGCATGGGTAAAGCAGCATTTGTTGTTAATGGCTTTCACTGTGAGAGATTTAAGTGATATGAAAGAACAGGCAGGAGGCAAATCCTAGTGGTGAGAAAAATTGTTCCAGCACTAGGCTGCCATCTCTGAGTTTAGCATGCCATGAGTTAATGCTAAAGCCATGCTTGCTGGCTTTTTATGGATTTTTACAGACTACCAAAAATTCATTTTGGCCCTCTTCCTAGAAATGTCAGAGTTAGCAAATACAAAAACAAACAAACAAAAACAAAACAAAAACAACCAAAACCCCTAACAAACAAACAAAAAACCCAACCAACCAAAAAACTGCCCAAAATTATGGCTAACCAGATAGAACACATTAGGATGACAATTTCTGTCATACCTGGTTTCAGTTGGAAATCAGGGCTAGATGAAATATTCCATACTTGCTAAAAACATTTTATTATAGAAACAAAATGGACATGATGTTACCAATTCAAAGTTCTGAAAATTGTTTTAAATACAGCATGAATGTGTGGTCTCCTTTTACTGCTGTTCTAAAGAAAAGCTCTCTAGACAATCAGACATATAAAAGCAACAGTTTAATGCTATACTTAAAAAGCAATTAATTCTGCAAATCGGTTGTCTAAGCTAATAAATTTTTGGTTTGTTTTACTCTGTTTGCTTACAACAGCAAGCAGTAATGATCTAAAGAGCATTTGTTTCTTCAAAGAATGTGGTTTGGCTCCTCTTTGCTAATATAGTCATAAGGAAATTGTATTTAAGCCTCCCCCTCAGTAGCTCCATGCAACTGAAAAACGGGTGTGTTATTAGATTCCTGTGAAGCAAGATGTAAGGTGCCAGCAACTGCTTGGATTTTAACACTTCTCCCCAGGAATCTGAGTTATGGTAGAGCACTGACAGTAGCAAATAAGAGTCTACACAGAATTATTACTAATTTTGTTGCCATTTTAATTTCCCCATTCCTGGGAGTGGGAAGGCTAGTGAGGCTTGGTGCTGAGGGAGTGGGAAGAAATAAGGAAAATAATCAGTAGAACTCATTATTTTTCTGTGAGGAATAGTGGGAGGCATAAGTTACAGGGGGTTGAAATTGTAGATCAGACAAGGGCAGAAACTGATACTCAGTTGTGAGAGGGAAAAAGAGCAGTGGAGACATCAGCTGAAAACAAGCAACTACCACATGTACTATGGCATCAGTAGCATGCAAAACACACCAAAACTCATGCAGTCCACACACAAACACAGAAATAAAGCATTTATTTTAAAAAGGCAATCAGTCTCTACTTCCTTCCCAAGAGCAACAGCCCTGCCTTCTCCCCAGCAGTGAGGCTGTGTGCATTTCAGCATCACCCCCAGAGACATCAAGACTCTCCACTTTGCACAGTAATAGTCTGGATTTCAGAAGCTTTGATGGTAAAAGGGGTCAACAGGCAAAGCACCAGCAGGCAACTGCCAGAGCAGGCTGTGTTGCAGCAGATCTGGACAGTCTGGGAGTGTCACTTTCAGGATCCAGAGCCTGAGCACAGGCAGATCACAATGACAGAATTTAATATCTTCCTTGAAGCCTTCATTATCAGCACTGCTACTTAAATGAATGACTCATTCATCCATCCTGTCTGAAAGATCACAACAGGAAACATTACACCCATCTCTGTTTCTCCACTTCTTTATTTATAGCTGGAATTAATGAAAAAGAAATGTATTTTCCCAAGAAGTTTCATGGCACAATGGAAAACTATCCACAATCTGAATAGTTTACACAGTGTTAGCAATACACATGAAACCATACACACAATCCTGCCTCACTTTAGTATCTAATTGAAAGACAACCCAGGCTTACCCAAAAAAGCCACCACTGTTGAACAGAGGTTCAGTGTTCAGAAGACCGATAAAATCAGTATACAAAACAAAAAAACCCATCTCAAATGTCAAGAGACAAGCCGAGTGCAATACTTTGATATGACAGGGGAAAATGGTTTTAAACCAAAAAGAGGGTAGAATCAGATTAGATATAAGGAAGACATTTTTTATTATGAGGATGCTGAAACATTGGAACAGGTTGAACATGTTTCTGCTCATTGCAAAGGGGTTGGACTAAATGACCTTTAGAGGTCCCTTCCAACCCAATGAGTCTATGATTCAATGCTTCTGATTCCATACTGCAAATGCAATCATTTTAATAAGTATTTTTCCCCCAAAAGAACTTGATCTGAAAATTGGTAGTACAGATGCATTCAGGTATTTTCTTTATGTAAACCTCATGCAAGACTGCACACATGCAAGTGTTTCTTAAAGGAAAAATGTGAAAAAGTGCTGAGCTTTCACACCATGCTGTATCAAAATCACACGATTACATGACTTGCAACACAGAAGAGCAATATGATTCTAGGGAAAATAACCCCACCCCCATTTAAAAATGTCAAATTAAAATAACTTCCAAATGGAGAAAAATTTGGAATGGCAGATACAGTAGTGTTTGCACACAGATCTGTAACATGATGAAATCTGTTCACAAGTCAAATGGTGCAATTCTGCGTTTCATAGAATCACAAAATGATTTGGGTTGGGAGGCATCTTAAAGATCATCTCGTTCCAACCTCCCTGCCATGGGTAGGGACACCTCCCACTGTTGCATCCCGGGGTTGGTTTCAGATTAGAGATTCTGATGTATGTTAGTTAGCCGGTTCTGTGTACCCCTTTGTACACCCCTGTTCCCTCCGCGGTGGTCCGCTCCGAGGCAACTTCAGTAACCAGCCCCTGTTCCTTCCTGAGACTTCCCTGTCGGTTTCCCCAGCCCCGCAACCCCATTCGCCCCGGAGCCCCGTGTCACATCCCCGTTGGTCACCCTGGTCCACGTCACTCCCTCATAGCCTGCGCCCATTGGGCAAGGGGGGCTTCTGCCTCCCTCAGCCCGCCCCCTATAAAACCACGCTCCCTCCTTTGTTTGGCACCATTTTGCCCACGCAGCGCTGGGGAGCAAGTCACGCCTCTCCATCGCAGCTCCACGCAATAATAAAGATCTCCAGCCAACCACGCAGACAGAGTGGACAATTCCTTCCCTCTTTGCCTCACCCCTTGCGCACAGTAGCAGAAGGCGGCCAGCCCACCCCGGTGCACAGAACGCCACAGCGCCCGGACTACACGGTGCCCCGGGTCCCGCCGAGAGAAACAGTGCCCTTAGTCGGGCTCTCCAGAGCTGCGCGGGACTGGGGGAAAGAACAAAATGTCGCGTCCCACTAGACCCAAGTGCTCAGAACACTGTCCAACTTGGCCTTGAACACTACCAGGGATGGGGCATCCACAACTTCTCTGGGCAACTTGTTCCAGTGCATCACCACCCTCACAAGAAAATCTTCCTTACATCTGGTCTAAATTTACTCTCTTCCACTTTAAAGCCACTTTAATACACTTGTCCTATCACTACCTACTCTTGTAAAAAGTTTTTCACAGAACAGGCCCTGGATGCACTGACACTAAAGGGTAAGAAATTCCATGTGAGCCTTCACCTCATCCTTCTGCTTCTGCTTGGAAGTATATAAAAGCTTTAATGATTGATCTATACAATCTTTCCAAACAAAACTGGATCCAGAACTAAGTTATCAGCATGAACACAGATGCTTAGCAGAGTTCCACAACTCAAGCATACTGCTAACTCTAATGTGGTTTCATCTCTGGAGCTGGATCTTGCATGACATGGCTAACACTAGGAAACACAAACTCAGGACTTTCTGCAGAAGACCCTATGGACAAACTATTAGCAATGCTGAAGAGTTTTGAGCTCATTCATTGTCTATGTTCCTAATTAAATTATAAATTTGTCTGAAGAATTACAGTAATTCCTAGACAGCTGTACATACCATACAAAGACCTTGATTAGAAGCAGTCCAAGGTAACTAGGCAGATGCATCTGGAACTCAAGCTGTGTGGAAGCTCAAATATTTGTTTTTTGCATATAGATACTTAATGAAAATAAACTCAAATTTAGGTATTCCTGTGGCTCCAAATATCTCAGCAAAGTAGAGCCCCACTAGGCAGTAAAAAGGCTAATGTGAACCATAAACTGTCCATCAAGTGATGTATGCTTCCAAAACCTGAAAAACAAGGAGCAGCTCTCCTAAGTCCCCACTTCAGCTCCCCTCTTGCTGTGAATGTTAAGTCCAGGCAGTGGTGATGAGTGTCTGCTCCAAGTGAATGAGTCCCTGAGTGGTTAAGTGATGAGTGACTGTCCAGTTTTCATGTACTTCCTACAGAAGTAAAAAGGGAAACACAGCACAAGATAAATTAACAGTAATGTCTGCATAGATATGTAACCCAGAGAGATATACACACTGAGCTCTTCCTTTGCATTGACATACATAACAACAACTCTGAGATGTTAGCTTATTAAAATGAATTCACATCATCTCAAATTAGAAAAGAGATGGACGAAGTATTCTACTCCTACGGGACTGCAATACATTATCTTTAATTGAAATTAATTCATTTGTATTAATGGAAAAATGAAACTGTTACCATGAAGCCATGCTGCAAAATTCAACAGATTAATGTGTCCTTGTGGGAAAGTCTTCAGCTAATCTAAGTCACAGTGTCATCAACAGGGATCACAAAATAGTTGAGGTGGAAAGTCACCCCTGGAGACCATTCAATCCAACCCCCTCCCCAACACAGGGTGACTTACAGCTGGCTGCCCAGAATGGTGTCCAGTTTGGTTTTGAACGACTCCAAAGGCAAAGATCACATAAAATCTCTAGGCAACCTTTTCCAGTGTGTGATCACCCTCACACTAAAACATTATTCTTTAATTTTAAACTTTTTTCCTCTGCTGGACTACCATGGCACCAAGATATTAATGGCTTTTGATAACATAAAAAAATACAGAATTTCAAGATGAGTTACTATGATATTTCTCCTATAGGAGGTGAAGAAAAAAAATGTTTATTGATTAATTAGTGATCCTTGAGGGAGTTTTGGGAAAAACAAATATAGGTTTCCCAAAAGCTTGTGGTGGAACTACACAATACACGTTTGCACATAACACTTTCTGATTCATCAAAGAAAAAAATGAAATAATCTGGGAAATTGAATTTTTTTATAGAACTCAACATGCCCAACCTACAATTCTTTGAAAATGAAGTTTTGTATTTGCTTTGCAAAGGCTTTATAATCTTTGTTAATAGGAGGTTATGCTTTTTTCAAATACATAAATTAGGACCAGAATCAATACAGCAACATATTTTACTTACTTCTAAGTAACACAGAAATTAATTCTTAAGAGTGCTGCTTTTGCCAGCTACCTTTAAAACAGTGATACTGCAAGTAATTTACTTTTCTTGCTCCACTGGATTCAGGAACCTCAGAAAAAAAGCTCCGAGTTAGAAATGGCACCCATCTAGAAAGAAATACTCTTATAATATCAAAATTGTTCACCACATTTATTATAAATATATTTCCTAGGGAAGATGAAAGTTTGTAAGACATCCCATCAGAAATTAGCCAAGAATGAAACTAAGACAGACAGCATTATTGTTCCTAAATGTTCTGTAAAGATATTTCAACTTATTTTTAAGTTTTCTTTGATCAAAGAATCAAATAGCTTGCGTAAAAAGATATTCAATGTTCTCATTTTGAGTCAGTCAGTAGCACTGACTGTAATTAACACCTGATGGTTTGTCTATGCTCTAGCACAAGATTTACTGTAGGATCTCAAGACAAGTTCAGAGAATCACAAAATCATCAAGGTTGAAAGAGACTTTCAAGATCTTCTGTCCTACCATCAATTTAGCACAACCATAATCCCCCCTAGACCATATCCCCAGGTGCCACATTCCAACACCTCTTGAACATTTTCAGAGACAGTGACTTTATCAACTTATTCCAATGCCTAACCACTTTGCAGTGATTTTTTTCTTCTTCCCCTGGTAAAACTTAATACAATTTCCTTTTGTCCTTTTATTTGAGCGATGTATGGTGGATGTTTGACCCCCCCACCTCACTACAACCTCCTTTCAGGTAGCTTTAGAGAGCAATGGGGTCCTCTCTGAGCCTCAGTATTTTACCTTCTCTGAACATCACTTCCCTCAGCTGCTCCTCACAGCATGTGTTTTCTGGACCTCAGCTCCACTGCCCTTCTGTGGACACACTCCAGCACCTCACTGTCCTTTTTGAAGTGAGAGACCCAGAAGTGGACACATTACTCATGGTGTGACCTCACCTATTTCCAGGTACAAGGGAATGATCATCGCCCTGCTCCTGCTGGCCATACTACTCTTGATACAGGTCACTATGTCACCGATGTTCTTGGCCACCTGGGCACACTGCTAGCTCATGGTCAGCTGCTGTCAATCGTTTCTGCTGAGCAGCTCTCAAGCCACTCTTGCCCAAGCCTGTAGCACTGCATGGGGTTGTTTTGAACCCAAAGGCAGGACTCATAATTTCACATTGCTGACCTTCATACCTTGGCTCATCAATCCAGTCAGTCCAGACCTCTCTGCAGTCTTCCAGCCCCCCAGCAGATCAACACTCCTGCTCAACTTGCTATCATCAGGAAATAGACTGAGGGTGCTCTTGATCCCTTCACTCAGCTCCTCAGTAAAGATATTAACTAACTAACTAACTGGTCCAACCAGGACTAACTGGTCCCTGTACTGAGGCCTGGGAAACAACACTGGTGACCAGCTACCAACTGAATGTAACTCCACTCATCACCACACTCTGGCCCCAGACATTCAGCCAGTTTTTCACCCAGTGAAGAGTACACGCATCCAAGTCATGAACAGCCAATTTTTCCAGCAGAATGAAGAAAACAAAAAAAGTGTATTCCAAGAGACACAAGTACAATTTCTGGAAAGAGAAGCATGACACTAGAATAAGGCCTCTCAAATACAAAAACATAGCAATTCCAAACAACAAAATTCAGACATTATCTGAGCTTTGTATAGCAGGATATATAGTTGAACACACACAAATTGTGCAATGGTGCCAAAGGCACTTGTATATACATACAAGTATATAGATAACTGCAAATCTTTTGTTCTCATCATAAGCAATATATAGAAAAAACCTCAAATCACTAAAACAGAGTATTTATTATTTTAAAGCAAAGGGCTCTAATCTATAAAGATTATCATGAGACTCTGCAGGTTAGAGACATCAGCCACTTTTCATTCTGCACTAAATTTATTTCATATCCTGCCCATGTTATTGGAATAAAAAGAGCTGTGGGAAATGTCAAATTCAAATGTCACTTGAATGAAAAGAATTGCTCAGTATACCTGAGCAATTTTTTAATCTGCAAAAGATTATTAAGGAGCATGGGTTAACTCCTACTAAGTGTTGTTTCTGTGTTGCAGTGTGTAGATGAAATGGCAATAGAAGTGTTCTTTTCTCTCTCTTTCGAGCAAAGTATTTCATTGAATTATTCCTGTATAATACCAGGATGAATTATAAATGCTAGCATCAAAAAACCCCAGTAATAGTGTAAGAATGAGTGCAGGGGCTTCCACAATACAGCTAGTTGAATTACTTGAAATTAGTAGTATGAGTCACCAACAGTCATGAGCACATTAGGAAGCTACCTTATCACTGTTCAATATACTGAGATAGGTGCATTGATTCATTAAGCCAAATAATAAAGGAATATAGAGGGCAGAAGGATGTAGCAGAAACCCACAACTCTTGCTGCATGGTCTGGGCAGGGCAGTTGTCTGGCTTCATCTTCTTTCCAGGAAGAAAGGAATATATATAGTGTCATGGTCCTGCTGACTCCTTGCAGCACACTAAGAAACAGAACTGATTCAGTGAGAGAAGGATCTCACTACACCATCTGTAATCAGCACCAGTCAGGCACTGCCCAACCCCACTAAGGAGCCCAGTGAACAGCTGGATCTCCTGCTGCTCACTTCTGCTCTTCCTCAAGGAATTTCACAATGTAGATATTCTGGCCCAAGACCTAGATAAAGCATAGAGGAGGAAGGACAGGAAATTATCTGTTGTTATTCAAACCTTGGGATCTTTTCCTTTGAACTTCATCTTTTCTTCAAATCGAAGTATTTCTATGCATTGTCTTTCATAAAGTTATGGTCTTCCTGATATCTGACTCAATAATTAATGTGTAAAGTTATTGCTTGCATGCATAATTTTTCTGTCTCATGAATATGTGAAGGAGGAAAGATTATAAGTTGTCAAATGCTTCCAGAGCCTCTCTCCATGACAGAATGATAGATCCCAATGCTGTATTTAAAACACAGCTGAATAGATAAAAATAGTGTTTAACTTTTGTAGTCATTATGAACCGCAGTAATTTATTGAACCCTTCAATCAGCTGAGGAAACAAAAGATTGGGAATGGGTGAATGACTCATTTCTTTTCATGCCGTGTGCACTGATGCTCCAGTAACTTGATGCTCAAAAGGCTAAATAAGACTGCACAAATGTATCACTGAAACGAAGCAAACAAAGCACATCATAAACAAAAACAAATCAGTGGAAAGCTCTGAGGGAAACTCCAACTAGTGGTTGGCTCTTAATTAGCTGTATCTGCAGGATGTGTCTGAAATAGTTGAGAAGACAAATGTAGATTTTGCAGTGATTCGGGAAAAAAAAAGATTGTTTCAATAGGAACAAAAAGTCTAAGTAAATAGGCTTAGATATTTCTACACCCAACAACTTGACTGAGGAATACATGCATATGTTTTGCACTCTTTTTTCTCTTTTCCCTATTCATAGAAGGAATTCAGATGTCATGTTTTCACAAAGAAGTTTGACTGTAACCTCACAATATATATTGATGAAAGACATAATCTATTTATATTTACAGAAGAGACTGAAAGACTTTTGTGCTACCCTGTTTATAAATTGGAAGCCGAAGTACCACCTGTCATGGAGTACCTGTTAAATCGGTTGTTTGAATAAATCTACAGAAACACACAGAGATTCTGATTCAGCATAAAAATAGTTTATCTGATTCTGTATCTCTTCACTAACCATGAAGAGCTTTGGAAGATTCATAATAATTCAGCTTGCTATGACAAACTCTGTATTACAAAACTCAGCTCCCTTCCATGCATCCCTCACAGAAGAGCAGGACCCCTTCAAGATTGTTTATAGATCCCAAGCAGGCATAATAATTATAAAAAATCAGAAGAGAAATGGGCAGATATAATCCATGAATTATTATCATTCTTGCTTGGTTGAAGGTACAGAGAAGATAATTTCTTTCCAGGTGTCAAAGCAGTAAGCTTCCAGGAAGGTAAAATGAAAGGGAAAGAAATGGAGGAGCAGGAGGTAATCACTCCTTGCCTTGTTCCATCCTCAAAATTTTCTTCGTCTCTCCTCAAGGCATTCAAACAAAAATCAGAAATGTCATTTCAACACCTTCAAATGAAGGTCAAAACTCTGAAAGAGGTGCAGACACTTCTCATTGACTCCTAAGAATATAGATATTTAATCATCATCATGATCAGTGTTTTGAATGCAGCTATGAACATGAAATCTTACATGATTTTGCATACACTGATGTTGTAGGTTAAATTGAAACATAATTGCCATTGATGCATTTGCACTTTGCACTCATAAAATGAAGATATGTCTTTCAGTTGCCATCAAATAGCACTCAAATAATTCTGCAAGAGGTTTCATTTTGTTTTGAAAATTTTTCTGTTCCTTATGGAACCCTCTTTGAATAATTTGACAGAACTTATAAATCATGAACTAAAAAATCAAATATATAACCATGTTGAAATTTCTCATCCAGGTACCAAGTCTGTCTTCATTATTAGAACTGCCCATTATTTCTTTCACAGAATTCACAGAATTCACAAGAATATCTGGGTTGGAAGAGACCTTCAAGATCATCAAGTCCAACCCATGGTCTAACACCTCAACTAGATCATGGCACCAAGCGCCACATCCAGTCTTTTTTTAAACACATCCAGGGATGGTGACTCCACCACCTCCCCAGGCAGTCCATTCCAGTACTTTATCACCCTTTTTGTAAAAAACCTTTTCCTAATATCCAATCTATATTTCCCTTGACGCAGCTTGAGACTATGTCCTCTTGTTCTGTCAGCTGCTGCCTGCTGAAAGAGGTCAACCCCACCTGACTACAACTACCCTTCAGGAAGTTGAAGAGAGCGATAAGATCACCTCTGAGTCTCCTTTTCTCCAGGCTAAACAACCCCAGCTCCCTCAGTCATTCCTCATAGGGCTTGTGTTCCAAGCCCTTCACCAGCCTCGTTGCCCTCCTCTGAACGCGCTCAAGCACCTCAATGTCCTTCTTAAACTGAGGGGCCCAGAACTGGACACAGCACTCAAGGTGCGTCCTCACCAGCGCAGAGTACAGCGGAAGAATGACCTCCCTGCTCCTGCTGGCCACACTATTCTTGATACAGGCCAGGATGCCGTTGGCCTTCTTGGCCACCAGGGCACACTGCTGGCTCACATTCAGCTGACTGAACCCCCAGGTTCCAGTCAGCTGAATGTGAAACCTACCAGTACCCCCAGGTCCCTTTCCGCCTGGGCACTGTCCAGCCACACCGTTCCCAGCCTATAATGTTGCAGGGGGTTATTGTGGCCAAAATGCAGTACCCGGCACTTGGACTTATTAAACTTCATCCCACTGGACTCTGTCCATCCATCCAACTGATCCAGGTCTCTCTGCAGAGCCCTTCTTCCTTCCGGTAAATTGACACAAGCTCCCAGCTTAGAGTCATCTGCAAATTTACTAATGAAAGACTCAATTCCTTCATTCATGTCATCAATAAAAATATTGAACAGAATTAGTCCCAGCACAGACCCCTAAGGGACACCACTGGTGACTGGCCGCCAGCTGGATGCAGCACCATTCCCCACCACTCTCTGGGCCCGGCCATGCAGCCAGTTCCTAACCCAGCAGAGAGTGCTCCTGTCCAAGCCATGTGCTGCCAGCTTTTCCAGGAGTATGCTGTGGGAGACAGTGGCAAAGGCCTTGCTGAAGTCCAAATAGACAACATCCACAGCCCTTCCTGCATCCACCAGGCGGGTGACCTGGTCATAGAAGGAGAACAGGTTGGTCAAACACGACCTACCCCTCCTAAACCCATGCTGGCTGGGTCTGATACCCTGGCCATCCTGTAAATTCTGTGTGATGACACTCAGTACAAGCTGTTCCATTACCTTACCAGGTACTGAGGTCAGGCTAACTGGCCTATAGTTACCAGGGTCCTCCTTCCTACCCTTTCTGTAAATGGGCGTCACATTGGCCAGCTTCCAGTCATCTGGAATCTCACCAGTGAGCCAGGACTGTTGGTAAATGATGGAGAGTGGCTTCATAAGCTCATCTGCCAGCTCTCTCATCACCCTGGGATGGATCCCATCTGGTCCCATAGATTTATGAATATGCAAGCATCCCAGCAGATCTGACTGCCTGCTCCTGCATAATCCTCTAAATCTGAATCATCTAAATCATCTGGCTGGCTCTCTAGATCCAGGGCCTAATACTTATTCTGAAGTGGCACCTGGCTAGGGGATGGGGGACAGGAGGAATTTTTATTACTACCTCCCTGAACAGGGACCCATTTCCACTCCCCTTCATCTTCCACGTGCTCATCCATTGTCTGAGAGTGGAAGGCATATGAGTCCTCTGACTCCTGGTGTGTCTCCCTTAAAGTTGAAAGGGCTGAGTTCCACCAATCTTTTTCCCTTTCACTTTCCCTGATACTCCTCAATCTTTCAATTTCCTCCCTAAGCTCTGCCACCAGGGAAAGGAGTTCATTCACCTGTTCACACCGCAGGCAAGCCACACCCCCTGAAACAACCGATAAGGCCAAACACTCCAGGCAGGAGTGGGTCTGTACAGATGCATCCTTTTTGGAGGGCTCCACCGGGCCACACGCACCTGTACAAACCACAGCTTTCAACCGTGTTGAAACCACTACTAATAGAAACTGCAAAACCAACCAGCCAACAGACACACCTGGAAGAAACCACAGCAACCCTTGCTAGCAGAAGGAAAACCTCCGGCCCTGCCTGCTTGCCCTGCCTGCGCGAACTGCCGTGCAAACTGCCGTTCAAACTGCCGTGCAAACTGCCGCGCAAACTGCCGCGCAAACTGCCGCGCAAACTGCCGCGCAAACTGCCGCGCAAACTGCCGCGCAAACTGCCGCGGCCATGCCCCAGAGACGTGCCACGCCCGTTTGCCCACTCCTGTTTGCCGTGCTCCCTAGAAGCCTCTTATAATCAGGGACTCAGCAACAAGGAGAGCTCCACCCCTTTCTGCCGACTGCCCACTCCCAACAGAATGAGCTTTGTCAAAAGTGTTCATGACACCAAATTCAAACCCAAATCACACTAAATAAAAAGCAGTGAAAAAAATTCCTAACAGAGTAAATATGAAGCTAGCAATAAATGTATGGTGCAATCTAATTAATCTGTGTTGTTTTGAAATATCAATTACTGTAATTGCTCCTCATGGATCCATTAAGATGGTAGGCAATTATAAAGGTTCTTGAACCCCATTATGGGCAGTGAAAGCAGATGTTACTCAGTATTTCAAATTAAAAGTTGAAAATATTCCATCGTGCTGTTTTAAAATATCTGATAATGTATTACTTACAAGGGAATATCAGGCCTCACAATAAAACATACAGATTTTCAAATCTCAGAGCAGAGAAAGTGACATTATAACACAGAAGACAAGAGAACAGTTAAAATCTCAGGTACATGAATCCTGAGAAGGGAATGTTCCCTTTTGTTCCCATGTGCCCTAAATTATTGACAGTGGAACAGAACAGTCCCTCCTTACACAGAAACCTCTTCAGACAGAAGTCATCACTTGTTGCCACACAGGCTTACAGTGTTTAAAAAAATTGCTATAACTCCCCAGTGGACAGCAGAGGTACTAAGAGAATACAGATGATGACTGTGTAATTGAAAAGAAGCTGGTGACTAAATGCAGAGCCTAAATATAAACCTCACTTTGGTATATTGAACATATAGACAGAGTAGAATCATTAGCCTGCCATTATGCATCTACTCTCACACAAATAGTGCCATTTAAGACTCACCACGCAGTATTTTATCCTTCCTTAACACTAATGTGGTGTCTTTGAAAGCAAATATTAAAAGGGAGCTGAGCTACCTCAGTCTGAAGCAAGAGGTTACCTTGAAGCTACCTGCAAACCACAAAACTATCCTGTGGTGTATTTCTTGGTGAAATTCACAGCATTGCATACAATGTAAGTGTAAAAATTGCATGGCAAACTTTGCTACAGGCCCAGTTAGAATCACCATTATTTGGGGCCTCTTGGAATGGAGAATAGGTTCCACTAGTCATGTCACTTAGTGATGCATACTATAGCATCATCTTTTACTATTGTTAGAAATGTTTTCCTTTTTTTTTTTTATCTACCATTCTTTCCTATCCTGTTAGCTACTTAGCACTTAATTGTAAAGAAATTCTGACTTTGGTACTACTTGACCTTATTTCAAATATGCTAGTACTCAAAAACAAGTGCAATGAATATACAGTGCATTGAAAGCACACCTCCTGAATTATGACTTTTAGATTGCTTATTTGGAATACCAGATATTTCTTTTTTTAATGTGACACCAAGGCCATGCAGAACATAGTTGTAATGAAATTCCAAAGTATTGACAGTTTGTGCCTGTATCATTCAGACCAGGTATTAGTAGTCATTATTCAGTCTTAGTCCACAACAGCAATTACTACCATTATACAAAATTTCATGCAAGTATTTTTAGTCTTGATTTCATCTTGATTAAGGATAACTACCATTTGACAAATTATTCAATTAAAACCGCATTGATTTTGTGGGAACAAGGAACCTTTTTTTCTCTTTTCGAATGGGCCAGCCCCAGAATTAATGCTTATTTATTTTTTAATTCTTTTATGGAGTAAAGGAGACAGTATCAATGTCTTGTCAGGTAATTGGATTGCAAATGTTATTGTAAGAAAAGTATTTTAAAATCAAAATGCAGTCAGAGAAAGTGCTGGTTTCACCTTCCAACTGAGTGTCATAGACTTTTCTTGAAGATAAACCTACATTCATAAATAAAACAGAAACTAATGACCTCAGTATGTGTCTGTATGGAATCCAAACATCTGAATTGTGAATTCTTTTTTCAAATTTAAATTCAGTGGGCAAAAGAGACCCAACTTGCAGAAAATCTTCATTATAAAAATAATATAAATATTTAACTATTACTAATGAATATTTAATATATGGCAATAATAAATAGATATTTAATTACTCATTTGAGTACTTGGAAACAAAAAGGCAAACATTAAAACTAATCTTATCTCTTTCCCATGTTCAGCTTCACTACTGCACTCAGGAGGCTTCTCTCCTTCCCTGCCAGAAGAGGCACAGGGGGAAAGGGCAATGAAAGCTCTGGTCAGGTCATCTCTGCCTCCTTCCTCCTCACATTTCTCCCCTGCTCCAGAGTGGGTCCTCCATGGGCTTCAGTGGATGTGTGTTCTGCCATGGAGCACCTCCTTCTCCTTCCCTCTCTAACCACAGTGCTCACACTGCTGTTCCTCACTCGTTGTTTCCCTCTTCCCTGTCCATCATTTTCCAACCTTTCTTAATTACACTTTCCCAGTGGCACCATCCCTGTATCTGAGGGCCTTAGCCATGCCCTGTGGTGGGTTGCCTGAAGTTGCCTGGAACTGACCCCCACCTCAGAGAAGTTGTACCTGCAACCCCACCACAACTTTGACATCTGCAATCAGCACAGGAGAAAAAGAGAATGGATATTTTCCCAGTATTTTTGCATTTCAATTTCTTCTTCAATTTCAAAGTCTATTTTATATTATTTGGAGTTTATCCTTTTTTTTTTTTTTTACTGCTTTACTACTGACCTGTGTGTAGATATTCTGATATAGCAGGAACATTTCACCTTCTCATAAATGTTTCTACATTCAGCCTCCACTGTCTCCAAAGGAGTTTTAAAAAGCTGAGTGAAGATTTACATCATACAAGGATGATGCGACTTTTTGTCATTGATGATAGTGTCTTACACTGAAACATTTCTGTCATTATTAAGCAAATCATATCCTAGAAACACATAATTAATATGAAAATTCACCAAAAACTACTAAAAAAAATAGAGCACAATGCATTTAGGATTCTGACAAAAGAGTTTAGAACCTGTAACGTTCTCTGTAATATTATGCAGAGTTCATTGCCTTTAGCAGCACACAATCCTTACTGACATAAAGTAATTCTATGTTAAGATTGTAATCAGCCTTATTTACTTGCCTCTGGAAGAAAACTGAAACACTGTTGGATTTCTGAGCCAAGTTTTGTCCTAAATTTAAAATAATAAAAGTGCAGTAATATTGAGATTCTGTGAATGTCTGTGTAAGTAAATTCCACTCATCTGTTCACAGATATGAATTCTTACAGAGTCACAAGCAAGATAAATGAAAATTAAGATTTACATTTAAAATTATGATGCCTACAGTCATCCACCCTAAATAAGACTAAATGCTCCAGCACTGGAAATCTAAGCATGCTAATGCCTAAAGAAAACCTGCTGTATTTGAGGCGATATAGTCTTTTTCTAGCTCATAAAAGATAGCTGTCAAGAAGTCACCTCTCTCTAAGGAGAGAAATTTCTAATTTACAGGATTTTAAGTAGCATAAATCATTACAGAACTCCATTATCTAAATGATCTATTTCTCCACAATCCTTTTAAATTAATCTAGAAGAGATTATGCCACCTTGCTGATTCAGTTCAATGTATAATATTCTGAAGACTATAACACCAAGCTAGATGGACAACATGGAATAATACCCGAAAATGTCGCAATATCAAATATGTGACAATATGAGCCATTCCCATTGAAAAAGAACCACATTTAGCATCTCAAAAAAAGCTCTTCAGAAATGCAGATACATGTTATATGACCAAATGACAGCCCATTTACGCAATTCCACATCAGTGGACACTATTTATAAGGTCATTTACTTAGTGTGAGTTATCATTCACACCTAAAGGAGCCTCAGATCTCATGTAAGATATTACTTACCACTGGCTATGTTTGCATGTCCTATTTGCATTGCAGCTAGATCTAACTAACCCAAACACATCACATGAAGTTTCATAACTGTTTGCTGCAATGATAATAGCCTTAAGTAGTTACAAGTTAAGCATAGAAGCAAGAAAAACCAATGAACAGAACGAATCCTTGCAGATCACTTTTCCTTATACAGAGCAGCTGCATATTAGATCATCCTTGAAAGTTTATCATCTGATAAATAATCTATCTGATCTCAATACAAACTGATACAACTTGCAGGTCTACTGATGTTCAAGCTCCCTGCCCAGCAGATTGATGATCTTTGCAAGATGCTCATAAGCTTGACAGTGCTCAACATCATGAATGGAATGAGAGGCTTTCTCTGAAATTCCTGTGACCTACTGTAAATATATTCACCGATGACCCAAGAGTGGAACTGTAATTAATATCTGAAATTTGGTGTGTGAGATAATTCTACAGGTGACAGATTTTTGCACAACTTGCTTTGATTTAGATGCAACTGCTCATCATAACACACTCAATTTCAGACCTCTGGAAAAGATGTGTTATTGCTAGTTAATACATTTGTATTTATATTTGTAATATCCTTCCTTCTGTCTGTTTGGAGCTTTTTTTTCCTGCATCTTTCTTGGTTGACATTGCCACCAAAGAACTCTTAAGGCTTAGGAAATGATAGAGCTGTATTTACACTTATGATTTATTCACCATTATAATTTTTGCTGTGTTAATTACTGAAAATTCTTATAAAGTTGTGATTGTACGTTTATTATTTGACAACTCACAAAAACTGGGCAAATACTTTCTTGACCATAAGATCATGGTGATATCTCCAGTCAAAAATCAGTCACTTAGGACTAGTCAGTGTAGAAAGCCAATAAACAAATTGACTGCTTCATATATACAAGACTAATTGGCCTCTAAGCTGCTTATGTCTTGCAAATATCTGTATTATATGATAATCAATGATGCAACACATTCCAATTGCTCAGGGATCAGCTAAGATCACACAGAGGTATCAAAAAATATCTTGGAATCTGTGATGTGAAACAAGAAGATAGGTAATACAAAAACAAAGTTCAGACAGTTCAGATTAGATATCCCATTCTTTCTACATCCAGAAGAAGAGGGGAAAAGATTAGCATATTTCTTGCTTATGGTAACAGCTTTTATGGATTAAAACATACTGAATCTATTAAAACAAAACTATTACTCATCTGGGCATAAGCTCAAAAATGTTACTAGAGGTAAAAACTTGAATAAAAGATCCAGAATTCATAACATTTGCAAGCCAACTCAAGTTAAATATCAATCCAATAATGTTAAAGCAGGTTAGTATTCTGTGCTTTTTGGCAAAGGCATGGATTAGAATATTAAATCAAATTTAGTTGACAAATATTAAATTGCACCTATAATTCAACAGATAAGCAGAAAGCGGAATTCTAGTATGTCATTACATTCCTAGAAACGTCTGCATTTATTTGTAGTATTTCTGGTTTATATTAAATCCCTTTATCTTCAGAGTTCATTCAAAGCTTATATGAAACTTTAAAGTGTGGGAGACACTTTGAGATATTCTTCAGTTATGCTCCAGTGCATGTTCTGTATAAAAATCTGAACCTTTGTGCAGTAGGGGATAAATACCTTACTTCTCTACATAAAATTAATGTGATTCCTCATGTGTTGAGATAGTATTTTCTCTAAGAAAGCACAGTTTCTGAAGGCCATTTCCAATGAAGACTGGGTAAATGGAATAACCTCAGGGTAGCAGAGCATTACTGATGACCTGAGTATTCTTTCCATGGGCATTTTGTCCATAATCTTATACATAGTTAAAATAACTTTCTTCTTCCCTGGCTCTCAATTTGGTCCTCTAACTACAGGGCCATGACAAGAATCGCCACTGCAAGCAGGTCACAACCCACAGGACTTCTGATAGTCCTGGGAATAACAGATTTTTCTTCCAGTAAGCAAAAATGTACAGTTAGGTAAAAGTATATTTTTTTTCTTCCAAGTTAGAGGGTGTAAGCCTGTCCAGGTTAATTGACCTGATGACACAGAGGGTCTTCCAACTTAATTCTTTGATTTAACACAGCTGTACATTATTAAGGGCTGAAAGTCACTGCAAAGGCTAGGTTTAAAAACTGAGCCATGGCTGGTATGAACTCATTATTTCATAGATACATATTCATTGCCACTAATAGTCAGTAACTAGAAAGTGTTCTGCATTTGGCAGTACCTCCTCAAAACAGAGAAGCCTCATTTGCCCAGAATATGAGATGCTCACACTCACCTTGAGCTCACATCTGGATACAGATCACTTTTACAGGCATAATGTGATAGCAAACTGAACCAAGTGTACTCTATTCCAGTATCCCAGCAAGGAATATAACAGTTTTAGTCCACACACCTTCAGGGGTGTATGGCTCCTATTTACTCGTTGGTGCCTGTGAAATAAACACTCAGCACATGCAAAAGCCACAATTATCAATATGTGGATTATGTACTAGAATATGCAATACATTTTGAATTTTAATGGATCTCAAAATATATTCTACACTCCAGTTGTTCATTTTTCATTGCAAAGGTCACAGTTTCCAATATGATTAATGCATGAAAAATCTTCTGGTTAGATTCCATCAACATGCCTTTCTTTGAGAGCAGCCCTCTTATTTCAGTATGCATTGAAACAGAATTTCACAAAATTTCTTATGCCAATGTACATCTCCTTGTTAATTTTACTGGCTTTGAGTTAAGAATTCAAACAGGGAAAAAAAAAAAACCCACCAAACATTTGAAGAGCTATAAACTACACCTGGTCTAGGATCACTGAGTTACTCACTCAGTTCTGCCACAGATTTGCTACTGGAGAAATGGTTGTGTCTATAGTCCATAGGTGTTTCAGACAGTAAGCAGTAGGAGAGAAGAAAAATTCTTTAAAGTTTTCTAGAATGAAAGTAGCAATAATATTTAACTCTAAACTCTCCATTAAATATTCTATCTCCCAAAAGAGGAAAAGAAAAACCCTTTCCTCTTCCTCACCCAAAATAAAAGTAAAAATTACTGAGTTAATTGCATCATTATATTATTCCATAATTACTTTCATTTTGGAAAAAACCCAAAAAAACAGTAAGATTGCTTTGCTGAATTAAAGTAAGGAATTCTGACAGACATTTCAAAATAGCCAGCATGTATGATTTCCATGAATACCCTGAAAAGCAAATGTCTATCATCCACCCTCCCTCCCAAAAAAAAAAAAATACTGACAAAAAACTTTCAAACAGTTAGTTATTTAGTTAATATAAAGAATGCCATCTACCGGCAATAACAATAAGTAGCACTGTTTATGAGTTGCTAGGTGGGGTAAGGTTGCCACTTTCACACACTGCAAACAAGTCCTAAGGTCATTTCTTTAAAAATAAATATCTAAATTTGAAAGAAGGTGTTATGTTCCAGGTTCCTCTTCAATCCCTATTCTTAATTATTGCCTTATGTTTGGAAACAAGACCCCAGTGGGAAATAACAGACTGGGTTCACAATCCACTCAGCAAGAGGGATTTTTTTGTGAGTGTGGTTCCACAGCCTTATTTATAAACATACACAGTACCGGCATAGCTACTAAAGGGACACCTGTCACAATGAGAAGAAAGACATGTACATCAAACAAAGGGTATTATTAACAAATTAACTCTAAACACACCATGCCCCTATGGTGGCCTGCATTCATGAGATAGAAAATGCTTTTAAAAGATTCTTGAGTAAACTGATAAAAGGACCGCACCCAACAAGTAGTTTCAATTCAATACTCTGTCCTACAAATTTTCAAAAACATTCATTGTTAAAGTGTTGTCATTTTGAAATATGTAATTAGGCAATGACTGATTTATAATAGCTAAAGTAGATACTAATTACTTATTACAGTACTTGTGAGAAAGAAAGGTGCACATATTGCACTTTATAAATAATTAGGAGCAGCATGTCTTCAGAGTCTCTATCTTTATAACCACAACTAAGACTCATGAGAGGTAAAAAAATCCACAAACCAATAAACAAACAAACAAAAAAAACCCCAAAACAACCAAAAAAATCCAAAGGTTCAAATAATACCACTAATGGTTATTATCTGATTTTCCTGCCCCTCTCTGCTTCTCTGTCTCAGAGGGACCAGATTCAACTAGGATTATTAAGTTTATGAAACAGCAGCTTCTTGAATCTGTTTCATCTGTCATTTTGAAAAGCTGTGAAATGTAAGACAGTTGTTTTGCTTAGTTTTACCCAACACTATGCTTTAAATTTTAGAACTGGAGAGCTGAGATAACAATTAATTTTACTGAAAGTATGATTTAATCAGAAACACTTATTTTTTGGGTCATGTCTCCCTTTATTGGCTTTATGAAGTGTGATTAAGATGACAAACTAAAAAGACAAAGACATGGACAAATATCTGACTTCAAGTATGCCATAAAGTAATTTTCCTAACAGAACTGACAAAGCTGTCTCCTGAAAGTATTCTAGCACTGGACAAATGAAGATGGCAATGAAAGGGCAGAACATTTGAACCCACAGGCCTACTAGAAAAACTTCAGCAGTTCCTGTAAAAGAAATGCATTAGTGGCATTCAGGAAACAAAATGACATAATGTATTACAGCAATTTCTAGTTCTTCTTTGTGAAACCCTGGCTCAGAAAGAGAACCAGAAATTCTGGGACAAAGATTTTGACTGGGAAGATTTTTGTTAGCAATTTCTCAGTATGGAGATCAGCTTTCAGCCTGACTTTGAATTGTCCCTGAATTTTGCACAAGTTTTCTCCAAACATAAATTGCAGAAAACAAATTTACCTTAGAGTTATTCCCCAATATTTCATATAAATATTTAGACTTATATCTAACAAATATTTTAAAAAGTAATTACACTTTTATTTTTAACTATACTTCCCACTATTCACTGATAACTGCAAAGAACTCCCAATGAGAGATCAAAAGCCAGTATTTCCCCCAACTCCCCTCCATATTCCTTGCTTCCATTTAAAATGTTTAGTCCAGTCTGTACTCAGGTCTCCTTATACACAAAAATCTCTAAAAGCATGTAAAAGTAGGGAAACAATTCCATCTGTATCTATCTCAAGGGGCTTATGCTTTCATTTCAGTTTTTCTATACAAAGCAAGGATACAAATGCTTACAAAATCACAGGGAACAAAATACTTTAAAGCACTATCCACAAGAAAATGTTGCTGAGTCTTATAAATAGGTATTTGATGGACTTCCAGAATTCTAAAGAACATATTTTTACAGACATTCTTACTTAACAGCAACTTGCAACATTTACTTTTTAGTTTTATCAGAAAAGAAAATGCTTTTGCAAGATACTGGGGTTTTTTCCTTATAAATCATATATTGATCACTATGTATGCTCACACAAAACAAGCAACCTCTGAAAGTAATACAGAAGTTTAACTTAAATATCAAGGTCAGTTGATTTGAATTCAGAATTTGCTATATCTATTAATTCCTAAATGTTTGTTGAAAGAAAGATGGATTTTTGTTCTTGATAGGAAATCCTACATACTTTGAAAATGAGATTAAATTACTTAATAAATTACCTTTATAGTCTTCTGACTCTGTACCTGTATCTATAATGCACCAGTCAGTGCTTCATGAAAAGTTGGCAAAAACAGCACCTTAGAATTTAACAAAGCAGAACATAATTATTAATATAAACATGCAAGTCTATTTTTGACTACCAGAAAAATAAAGTTGGCTTAGCTTTTTATTGCCTTTCTTCCAAATAGAATTTAAAGAAATTTTTAATCTTTGTCCCTATGTGCTTCAAATACCCTACTGATGTGCAGTTACCATGGGAGTGAAATAACTCATTTTGTAACATAAATACAACATAGCAAAACACTTGTGGGAAAATAAGGAACTCCTCAAACAAAAAATTATGAAACAGATAAGCAAGCAAGCATTGATTAGGTTAGAACCTGGCCAGGTTTAAACCTAGTTAAGAAAAAGGGTGGGGTGTCATTTTTCCCACAGAAAGTTGGACCTCCAAAATTATTCTATTAAGTCCAGACGTCCTTTCCAAAAAGCAGATCCTAGAAAATCACAACATGGTATTCACCAACAATCTGAATATTTGCAATTCTTAACAGTTTTCAGCTTAAAATTCGGTTTTATTTGAATTTTCAGGATCTTTCAGGTATTTTAAGTAAAAATTTTCATAAGCACAAAGGCAGAAATCAAATTACTCAGTCAGCCTAGGAACCTATTAATCATCTATCACATTATACAAAATCAATTTTGGGTCAGAACTGATCCATTTATTTTACACAAGCTTCTTTTAAGAAGGCACAGAGCAAGTAACAGGTTCAGAGTAAGCAGTGGATCCTTCACATTGTGTGCTGGGAACTTTTTCTTTCATCTTTTCCTGAAGGCTTCCTAGATTCCACACCAACCTTAGTGCAGAAAGAAATTCAATCTTCATGAGAATAAGCACAGTACAGTATTTGATAGATGTCTCTTTACTCGTGAATTACATTGGGTTGGGACAGTTGCCTGGCACTGAGGCTAGCTGGCATGGAAGAAATGGCATCTGTACTATCAAAGTGTCTTCCATAAAGGCAGCCTCATCCAGACTGCCTACTGGGACCCGAAACTAGCCCACACTAACTCCTGAACTACTATCAGAAATTATTTGGAGAGAATAGTAGCTGGCACAGGGCAAAAGTGGCCCAGTGGCTGTTCTATCAATCCAGCTTTAGACAAGCCCGTTTCAGTGCCTTGGGGTGATCCATAGAATTATTTAACTTATTAGTAAAGATGTCACTGCCAAGGCAGCTCAAAACACTCTACAAATGAGAAGTATTCAGGAAAAGGACTCTTATCTGTGTATCAAAAGCAGAGGTTCCTTGCTCCAGCAGGCTTCTATTACCTTTATTTATACTGTACTAAGACATTATATTTGGGGTAAATAGTTTGGTAAATTGCTATGATTTATAGAACCCAAATGTAGGCATCTAAAGGTTAGCTTGATAGTAATTCTTTTAAAGACAGTAGGATAAAGTATGAATTATGACAATTCATCTTACAGGAACACAGAAATATAGAAGAAATAGGAAAATAATTTCTGATTTAGAAATACTATCATTCCACCAAAACCAAAGGCTGAAGTATCATATTTTTATGTCTAAAATTTAAGATGAACTTCACCTAGAACATTCTTCTGTGTTTACAATAGGCAGCATCTATTTAACATGATGACTTGACTCCATTGTGCACAGACACAAGTCAGTTCTGCCTTTCCAAATGCAAGTTGACTCATACACTAATATTTCAATACACATACATTTCTTATGGTGATGAATAAATATTTTGGACAATACAGACCTTAATCTCAGTTTTTGCTGCATCATACAACTTCATGACTTTACAGGAGATATTTGTTCTAGTAAACAAGATGCGAAATCTAACCAGCTCTCAAAAACACGTGCACACATCTCAATTGCTTCTTTTTTCCAACAAAGATTCTTTTGGCATGTCTCCTGTTACTGTGATTAAACTAAGAATACTTGATATACCAAAGTCAAGAGAGAAGGTACTTAAAGGAACTCCCATTTGAAATAGCTGTGTCGCTTGCACAAACGCAAAATGAACTTGCATCTATGTCTCATGTTGAATGCATTGCAAAAGCATTCCTTCTTACAACCACCCTTGCACATTGCAATGAATAATTTTTTCATCAGTGTGAATTATTCCCATATCTCTGCAAGTACTCAAGACGTTCACATATCCTGACTTCTGCTCAGACATCACTTTCTGAAGTGAACCAAAAGAGGATGACAATTTGGAGCGGCAAAAATCTAATCTACTTTAAAAATTATTATTAATTTTAATTGTTTATATCTTCACTGCCTGGAATGCATAGCTTACATTCTACCTCAAAATCAGTTTATTATATAAAAAACAAATATATTTCATGTATGTTAGGCATCCTTCAGCAGAACCAAAAGAAACTTCAAATCTCTGACTGTCAGGATTTAGTGCTTAAGAGCATGCAGTTTCTCTGCCCAGCACTGACAACATTACATTTGTTTTCTAGGCTCTTACAAGCACATACCATTCATCAGAGGCCTTGATGTGTTGTGAGTGTATCTGCAGCTCACTATCTAATCAAATGAAAGAGACAGACCAGAAAGTAGATTTAGAGGAAGTCTAGTATAAATGAGTGTCAGTCCAGTCTTTGATTAGGTAATAGCAATTATGATAATTACAGCAATCCACTACTGGAAAACATTCTAAAATTGCCAGCCTGTAGCAAAGTGTAGCACTTGCAGGAATCCACTTATGTCTGAACATTTTGAATCCTAACCATGTTCTTTCAGTTGTAAACAGCATAATTTGGCTTGCTAATTAAAGACAGTGATCTATTACAAATATTAATATATAGGTGAATTCTTCTAAAATATAGTCATCATCTACGGCTATAAATCTCACTGGAATACAAATAGAACAAGCATTGAAAATTTAACCCAAATTCACACACAGAATTAGGCAAAACTATTATTTCTCACATACTGGTTTTCTGGATAACAATTTCAATATTGAGACTTTTATATTATATAAACAATAGGTGAATATGATAGATAAATAAATAGGTGAATATGACTTTTTCTCCCTTGGTTTGCATTCTGTATTATGTTTCCCACTCTGATAAAGAAATCAAGTTCAAAAAATTTGAAAAAAACAGGGGTGCCTGAAAAAAAGCCCAACTATGTCAAAGATACACTAACCATCACTGAATACTGTCTTTTAGAGCAGAAAACAAGCGTAACACTAATTGAAATGGGGAGATGAAGGTAAAGAGAATTAATCAAGTCTGGGATGTGAAAGACACCATGTACAGAAGATAGCTAGCTGTCAGCAAGAAGGCAGTCCTGGCCTTCAAGGTCTTTCATAGATGTCTTTTACAGACTAAAGAGGTCCTTGCTGGAGAAATAATTATGATCAAGAAAACAACAATGAGGAAGACATCACACACAAAAAGAAGTTTGCAAAGTGTCCAGAGGTGGTAGCATTTCAGGGGCACTGACTGAGAAAATAAGAGGTATCTTTCATGTGGTCAGTGCTTACAGGCATCAATAAAACACTTGAGCAGTAAGTCTGCTATTTTATAGATTTTTGCCATTTGTACCCTAACCATTCTTACTCTTCAAGATTAACCTTACCTAAACCAGTGCTTCCAAGCACACTCCAAAAGGCATATGGATCATTAGAAAAAACCCCATGTAAACTGGCTGTGATTAGCAAGGCCTCCAACCTTGAGGCTTCCTTCAGTTCTAAGACTGCAAACCTTTTACATCCTTTCTTGATCTGATGGTCTGTAGCAGACACCTACCATAATAAGTAATTACATGTTAATATATCACAGATGAATAATCAGATATATCTTATGTAAAGAATTGATCTGTCTCTTGCATATTCATTTAAACATCAGAATTTGTTTTGTCCTTTACAGGCCTATTTACTGGTGAGAATAAAATGAAATATATTTTTATGAAAACATGCCATATTGAAAAAGAGCATGTTAAATTATTGGTGAGGTGGCATCCATGGTTGTTACTCTACCAGCCACTGATGCCATGGTTTAAAGATTCCTTGCTTATACTGGGCTTTTATCCCACAGCCTTTCTTCCTAAGTATTATCCTAAACCAGATAAATTATTTTTCCTCAATTCTTTACTCCTTCTCAAAATTCTCACCATGAAAACAAGTGAGAAAGTTCAAAACAGTAAAAAATTCTATTACAAAACTACCACACTCTTAGAATGTCACCTACATCTCAGAAACAGGTATCTTCCAACATACCCTGCTTCTACCAGAACAGATTCAGAAAGCACTTATGCAGAAACAAAGTACTTTATGAACAATTTTTTACTACTGAGTTATAAGCACTGCAAGTAAGGGTTCACTGAAGAAATGAAATGTTCTTCTCTTAGTTCCTTCATCCCTACTTGATGTCTCCCAAAAATACAACAGTATAAGTTAAAAGGAACAGCAAGGAATGCTGTAGGTGAGTCACAAAAAAGTACCTTTCTCTATAAAGAATAACTGAAGATATGAGCTCCTGATTCTCTTTCTGATTTCAATTAAAAAAAAAAAAATTAACATTGAAAATCTGGAAGCTTTCCTAACAAAGACAGCTTCCAGAAGATCCTACTTCGATTAAGAGAGAAAGGCTCAAACAGAGCCTGAATCAGAGAAGCTGTTTAGATTCAGTGATCTAAACTATGGATACACAAATCTAAAAGGAGAGGGATGTAACCATTTATTTCTATTTTTTTCTTAGACTTCAACAGACAACAAGTGGAGTGCAGAGTGCCAGTCCAGCATATAAGAGTATTCGAAATTGTATGAAAAATGCTGTTACGCCAGCTCATTCAGCATTAAAGTAATAGCACAGCAAGAGTGCCTCTCTGCTTGAAGCACACAGATGTAGAAGGGCTCGATCTCAAAGCTGATGAGATGAAAGCTAGAGATGTGACACATGACTTGAATTTGTGTTCTGTTCTTGTTACACCAGCTAATAATGCTACTTGCTGCCAGGCTGTCGACTATAGTGCTTTAATTAAGACCTCCTTCAGAATGCAGGGGTCATGCAAAATGAATGAAAACAGCATGCCAAATTCAGAGATGATGTACATTAGAGTAATTTACACTTCAATTAAACAGCACAATTTGCATAATAAGGGGCTGCAGTAAAGAGCTAGTAGCAGGGGTAGTAACCTAGATTTTACCTCAGGATTGTTTACACTTTTCTGCTCTGACCCCATCCTGTCATGTAGAAAGTACAGTGAATTATTCAAATAGCAACTTCTACTATCATCTCCTCTCCTTACTATGTCAACAAGCCATAGGCTTCAGAAGCAATGCTTTTCTATAAGTGTCTAATAGAAACAGGAAATTTCTTTTGTTTATCAGTTTTGGCCATGTCATACTAGAGGGAGACCCCAAAGTCCTTAACTAATAATGCACTTAGAACAAAAGAACCAGAACTGTAAGGTTCCAGTGGTAATAGAACAGAACTAGTTCTCATGATGTGACTTATGCTACCAGCAGCCTTTCTACCCTTTTAAGGCATCATACCCCTCTGTAGGGACTTACCTGTTGTAGAGATGAAAAGATCAGGATTACCATGTTACAGTTTGCATAGATTTAAAAATCTTGAACATCTATTGAATTATGTAATTCAAAGGTTTTTATGAAGCTATGGTAGTTAATGATCCAACCTAAAATTATTTACAAGCCGAATATTTTGTGTCATATTTTCCATGAGTCATGCAAGACTTCACAAAGGGCAGAAGACAGTTGTGTAGTTACACCTGGTTTAGGCAGCTATTTAGCACATTATTTTTATATATGTTCCATCCACTCCCGTCACTACACAGATACAATTATCTCACGTGTGTTTCTCTTTCCTTTTGTCTATGTTCTCCATGTTGTATCAACTGGAATGTACAGCATCTCTTACAACCATTTGTATGCAATGAGATGTTTCAGAGCAGCATAAACTGTCTACCATACAATACAGCAGCAAGCACTTTGCAGCAAGCACTGGCCAATGGCTCTGCTCTTCGGAGTCATCGCTGACCTTTGCTTTCAGACTTCAGAAGATGGTATCTGGCCAGACAGGCAACAGCATTACAGAACGCAAGGGATTAGAACACACTGTCTTAGTTCACCACAAGGAATCTTTAAGAATGGATTGAACACTGTTGCTCTTCCATTAAGTCAATCAAAATCTAATAATTTTAAATAGCGAAAAAACAGCAAAGTTACTGCTGCCGGTAAACTTTCAAAATACCGCATAATTTTTGAACTAATGATTTAGTATTTTGAAAATGGGGCTTAGGGGCCGTTTCAAAAACAACAGGAATCTTTTTAAGTACAGAATGAAAAAATACCTTCATTTTTCAGTTAGCCCATGCTAGAGCATGAGTGTAAGGAGGAATTCCACCAATAAAAAAATAGTTTCATTTTCTCCATGTGGCAAATAAACAAAAGCAATTTTAGAAAATATATTTAAATGCTAAAAGATAATACCAATAAGAATATTTTTCATTTATCTGGCTTTGTATATCTGCCATGGGATGGCTGCATTCACCAAGGGTAAGTGAGGAAAAAAAGATTATTTTTTAAAAAACCCTCTCTTCTATTATTCTTAAAGCCTACTCTTTATTTTCAATTATCTTCCTAAAGGCTTTTTTATTAAAACTATTTTTAAATCTTCTTTGTACCTGAAGGGAAAACACACGTGAGTGTTGTGCATTTTAAAGAGAAAAGTGGTTTGTCTTTTCCCTTAATCCTGACAATAATATAGTACCTCTTTATTTCAAACCATAATGATTTTTTGTATGTATGTATTTTCCCTTATGTCTGACATTGGTTTTGACGTACAGTGTGTTCTTAAAAGTAACAGATTTTCACTGTGAAAAAAGTGAAAATTTTACATCTAAGCTAAAAGTCATGGATCAAGTTGAAAAAAAAAAAAGCAACACTCTTGGAAATAAGAGTATACAAGGAATTCTTCACTTTATATGAATGACGATGCCTAGAGTCACTCCTGATCCGCAAAAGACTTTTGTAGGAAAAGTAATTTTTGGAAAGTATTTCATGTGTTTTTATTCCCAAAATTTTCTTGTGCTTTTCTCTCACCTTACATATAGCAGGAACTACTGATGGTATAAGACAGCCTGATTGATGTAACCAAAAGAATTTATAATTGCTCTGCCTTTATACCACCATTTCAGCATGCAGACATTTTCCTTTGCTACTCAGCATGTCAATAGAAGGCTTCTCTCTCCTTCACCTACTGGAGCAGCTAAGAAACGCAGCACCATGGTGTAATCGTATTTTGGCAGCCTCTCTGATATCCCCACATGCTGAGCAGCACCCATGAACCAGCTTGCTATTCTTGTGAGTGGGGAAAATCAGGAAGGGAATTACAGTCTGAAAACAAAGTTCACTGTTTCATCTACCCTCAGAAGAGCAAAATATAGACTGAGAGATCATAATTTATAGCATTTTATAGAGAGCAATTATCTAATTGTGTTCCTCCTAACCTTTTTTCAATTCTCTATTATTTTCAAGACAACTTCTATATACCCCTGATACATTAAAGGTTACAAAACCCTACTTTCTTTCCCTGTTCTTTTTTTTTTCTATACCTTTTTTTCTCTTGATGAGATTTCATGACTGATAGTTAAGGGAATATGGGATTCTCAAAAAGTGGTTCCCATTGCTATAAAAAACAAAAGTACCTAAATTTAAAAACAAAAGGTACAGATGAACAGACAACATTCTTTAAGGAAATAATACATGGAAAAATCATAAAATCATGCACCTGCATGTCTGAGAATTCTGCTGTGTATCCTATTCCATACATGAACTGCTTTACCAAAAGATCCCACTAAATTAAGTACTCCACTTCTTTGGCAGCACAGTGGATTACTGACCTGGGCAAGGATAATTGTCCTTGTACCATCATTTTCAAATGGAAAAGACACAATCTCCTTTTCCTTTTCAGACTTTCCTCATCACACAATCTTCTCTAGGACATCAAAAAAATTTGGGATGTTTTTACAAGCCTATGGCCTTTCCTACTCCTGAAGACTTGAAATAAATTGTGCATGATTGGAAAACCTTATTTTGATTCATTTGTTTGTGTCACACTTCTTCCCATGACAAGTAGTGGGATTTCCACATGGCACCAAATTTAACTATGCAAGTTCAATGACAATTTTTCATAGGAACTAAGCCTACTTTAGCAGTTCAGAAACTTTCTTACACTTTTTTTTTTTTTATCCAAAGTATCATGGAAGAAGGGAAAATCCAAGGAGTCCAGGGTAAAAAAAAACAAAAACCAGTAAAACACGGATGAGTAGACTGAAATGCCTTCCCAATGTCTTAAAATAATTGTTCATAAAACTAGAACAAGATACTGTTTTCCATTTTTAAATGGAAGTTTTCATGGGGAATTTTTTTTCAAGCCTGGAGTGCAGAATCTCTTGTTCCTTCATTACACCAGCTGTCTATCACACTATGTCCTAAATCCATATATGTGCCTTTTCCACTCCTTGAATACCTTAATGATCTCTTCTAGGTTTAGAAGTCAAAGTTCAATGAAAGCCACTATCAATTAAGCCTTTTGTTCCCATAGATACTGCTTTTGAAATTTTTGACCAACTCAGTCAAATTATTTTACCTGAAAATTACCTATTTCACTGCCAGGATTTCAACAGGAGAACAGTAATGAGAACACATCATCAAGTGTTTATGCAAAAGGCCAAAAGGGTAGAATTATTGTCATTAATGTTAAAATCTTTAAATTTACTCTTCTTATTATACTTAATTTAAAAAAATTCAATACTATATATTTATTCAAATTAAACTTGTTTTTATGATTTTTATTCTTCCTCTGTCCTCATAGAGGACAATGCAATTAAATCATAGAACTGACTCCAAGCTCTCAAGATACACAACTTTTAGTGAAGTAGATGAAAGAGACATTCAGCATCCTTAAGGACAAGAAAAAAAATGACCCAGTATTAAAAAAATAAAAAATGAAATCAAAAGTCAAAGCTCCTTTCTTGCAAACATGAAAAATAAAATGCAGTTAATTCTCTACAGATGCCCATTTTCCAATTAACTCGTAGCAAAAAATTCTGTTGTAAAATTTTAGCAGGAAAAGAGAGAGCCAATTAACTGGAAAACTGCAGCTTAATTAAGAAAAGAACAAGCAACTGTCTGTTAATACATCATTCTTTTAAGATATTCCTAATGCTACATTCAGGAAGTAAATGAGCTGCTACACAATTACAGGGGGAAAATAGTACAATTATCACAGAGATAACTTGGGTGGACAGCCTACAATTTTTGACTATGTTAGATAGTATTAGTGAAATAATAAATCACAAATGAACTGACATCAAGGGTCAAGTGCAGGAATTCAAGAGAAGCTTTAGGCCTTTCCCAGAAAACACATAAATGGGCAGAATTCATAACAACTTCAATCACTAATTCTAGCAATATTCTGTCTCGTATTTACTTTTCTCTCTTCTCTCTGCAGAAAACCACATTTCACATAGTGACAGAGGAAAATTAGCAGGTCCTTTTCCTTCTGAGAAAAATCGCTTGCAATATATCTTTTAAATGGGTGTATGACTTAGTATATATTTTTAGTCAAAGCTCTTGAAAATGCTACAGTGCCACAAAGAAATGCTTTCAAATGAAAAGCCAATGGCCAACTAGCAAACTGTGCTGAAGCACAGCTGCATTTTATAGAAGTCAGTCCTGCACTTAATGGGCAGTTTCTTAGAGTAAATCCAAACAACCCTTATCACAATGGTGCCACAACATTTTACACAGGCTGAAAATCTCATGCTGCTTTTGTGAATAAATGCACAGAATAAATCCATATTTTTAATGTATCTTTAGTAAAGACTTAGCTACAGCAATTTTCAAAGCACCCTCGAAAACCTCCAAAATAAATGTTAAGACATGTAAAATAAAAAACAAAGCAGGAAAAATAGGTGACCTTTGTTTTCTTCTCTTCCCTCCTTCTAATTCACAAGATGTACAGGTGTGATTCATGCACAGTAAGCCAAGAAGGAACACATTTTTCAGTACTTGTAATGCTGGACATCCATAAGAATTCTTTTAAGGAAGTACCTTTAAAGGGCATGAAAATTCTTCCAGAAATGGGCTTACCTCTTCCAGAGCAAGGTAAATTAGAATTTCCTTGGCATTTCTTAGCGCTTTCTTCAACTGACATTAGACATGAATGTGGATGTTCACACTTTTTCCCAGTCCATCCTTCTTTACAGTCACATCTTCCACAATTACACTGTCCATGACCTTTATAATGAATACAATTAAAGATTAACCTCCATTCTGATGAGGTATAAAAAACCCTTAATTGGATGAACTTTATCAAAGTTGGGGCTTCATTCAGTAATGATACTGGCAAAAAAATACAACCAATCCACTATATCTACTTTTGTTTCTGAAAAGCCATTCCATTTGAGCCATATTCCCTTTTCTGTTTTCTCCTTAAGGAATGTTTAGCCACTTCGCACATGATCGAATGCAAAAGGGTGGAACAGAGATTAAAAATACACATTTCACCACTGTTTGGAAAAGTGCAATGTCATTAGGCAATATTTAATTTATTTTAATGTCCTTTTCCTACAACGATTACAGCATATTCGCTAAGAAATATATCAATATTATTTTTTATCTAATTGCAATCAACATGACCCACTAGAGACAAGCATCGTCACATCACTTCCAAGCCTCAAACCAGTGCCTTCTACTAAACAGTGATATACAAATAATAAATTGGACATAATCAATTCTCATTCTAATAGGACAGTTGGATGTGGTTTTTGCTATCTTACTGTATGTCTGGGATTATTCCCTGCATGTATATTTCCTCTATATAAATGCAAACATATGCAATTTTTCTTGAGCTTTTCTCAAGAAAAAACAAGAAAAAAATATATTTGTCCTTCTCCCTCTTTATGCTCTTTGCAAAAAGCATTGAGATTCTGGCAATGCAAAATGTACCTGAGAAAAGCCTGAGAATCAGCAAAACAACATTCCTTGTCACAAAATCAAATATCTATTTTCATGAGTTCAGACAGCAGTTTAGATCTCTCACAATTTTCACACAGTCATCATTCATTGGACCCAGGACCAAAGCATGGCTCCCATGTCCACTTTTGTTTTTCTTGAAAACCACAGTAACAGAGATTTTATCTCTCTTTTTAAGCATACTTGCACTTTAGTACCAATTTTTAAAACATATTTATTTATTAGTTCACAAGGAGAAAATGGGAGGAAGCAATCATTCTAGGTGTCATCAGATGACTTCCCAGAATAAAAGTTTTATTAATTTCACAAAATAACTTTTCCTTTACATTAGTTATTTGTTTTCCCTGAAAAGCATACAGGCTTCTTCTTGTTTAGATGATGAGTTTAGATTAGATTACTAGGAAGAAATTCTTTACTGTGGGGATAATGAGGCTCTGGAACAAGTTGCCTAGAGAAGCTGTGGATGTCCACCTCTGGAAATATTTAAAGGAAGCCTGGATGGGGATTTGAGCAACCCAGTCTACTGGAAGGTGTCCCTGCCCATGGCAGTGGTTGGAACCTGGTGATTTTTAAGGTTCCTTCCAACACAAACCATTCTCTGATCTCATGATTCTTTCCTTTGCTTTCATGTGTACCTGCTGACAGGTTGTGAATTGGATTTATGATCCCTGACCCAGATAGATACTTATGGGAGGATTAGGTACTTTCGTACAATAGTTTCTTTGCTAAAGCCACAGCAAAGGAGCTAATGAAATGTGTGAACATACAAATTTTCTTAATGGAAGCGTATTTTCTTTCTGTGTCAAGTCGTGAAAGTTATTATCTTTTTAAATGAAGATAAACACTTTAATGTCAAGAAGAGTTCTGAAAGACAATAATTCAGGAACATTGTGAATGGTACTTCAGGTGTTAAAAGAAGGCATTCAATTGTCAAAATGATGTACAGTGAAATAACAGTCACCTCAAGCCATATGAAGCTTCTGGAGGGAGCTGCCCTTGTGGATGCTAAATCTTCACATCAGGGCTGTCAATTCCTGTCATTTGCATTTTATTAAATAAACATGGAATTTCATTCAGTCACAGTAGAACTCTTTACATGAAAAGAGGATTTCCTATAATTTCTCCATGCTACTCAGGACAAAGTGGTTTCCTGTCTCTACCTATTAGGTAGACAGAACAAGACAAGAAAATTTTCTATCATCTCTGTTTGATGAAAGTTTTAAGAGAGATGGATTATTTTCCCTAATCTAACTAATCACTCTTAGATTCATCCCAAATCAATTTACAAATAATTGTGAGAAAAAAATGAGGATATTTTGCAGATAAGCCTAATGCATGTACATTTTGTGCAGCAAGTAAATTTATTTCTTACAAGCAATTAAAAAACCTGTCCCACTACAATTCCTCTGTTAATTGTACATTCTGCCTGACTACCACAATAAACCAAAATTAAAACTTATGCATCTTTTCTATTTCTGAAACAAGACTAAACAGCAGGACTAGAAGACATTGTTCACACCACTTCATGTGCAAATAGATTTTTTTGCACAATCTATTTCAGGAATGTACATTTGGATGGCCAGCTAAGACTAAATGAGACTTTTCTAAAACATAATGGAAAGGGAATGGATAAAAATAATTCGTACTAAAATTTTTGATGAGTAGATGGAAAAATAAAACTATACTTCAACTTGAGTTTTAGTCACATTAAGCAAGCCATATGAGCCCCTCCTTTTATATCTAAGTTTTCCTCATTTACAGTTATGTCTGTGTAATAAAGAACGATATACCAGTCCTTCATCCAATGCCAAATCGCAATATCTTCCCCCAGGCTCCTTTGTAACTGTCTGTACATTCTCATCCTCTGCTTTCTTACAACCATTACCAACCTGGGCAGCAGCAGCTGCAAAGACAATAATGTCCCGGAAAGGGGGAATTCAAGCATGACTTTTTCAGTTTTACAGCATTCGTTTTAGATGCCACAGGTATGCTTTAATTTAATTCAGTTTGAAACTCTTGTCTTCACTGTTACCTACAGAATGCATTTACCTGGCTGATTTGTAGCTTTGCATTCTTTAGGAGATGCTGACGTTTTGATTAGTCCCTGAGTGCTAAAAACTCTGACAGTAACACAGTGATACATTCAAAAAATGACAACAAAGTCAATCTTCCTGCTGCTCTCAGGACTTCATGACTGCACACAGCTCTGCATCATTCCAGTTTATTAATTAAATAAAACATTAGATAAATATATAATATCTGCAAGTAGTTGAACATTAACTAGTGAATTAAGTCACTTAAGGTTTTCGGAAAAGCTTCTTTTCCCATTTTATTAGCTAGCAATTCCTCTAAATTTATTAAAAATGAAACAAAACACCAACCCCCCCTCAAAAAAACTACCAAAAAACCCCCCCAAAAAAAAAAACCCAAAAAAAAAAAAAACCAAAAAACCAGACAAAAAGCCCCACAACTGTTGATAAACTTTTCACTTTTTAAACAGAAAAAAGCTGAAAATTTTATATATCATACTAGTTTCACCTTTCTTTCTCTATTACAGACAACTCCAATGATCTTTCTATGGGACATATCTTACTCTAGGAATAGGAGGAAAATATATCATTATTAGCCACCTTGATGTGACTCAATTCTTCCTGTTATTAACTAGGCCAGACCAGATTTCTACAGGATGCATTGAAAATGACAACCTCCAATCTGTGAAGTCCCTTTGAAATCACATTCATTTGCTTTAGCAGAATTCCTGTGTGTACTAAATGCATGCTGTATTGAACAAAGTCCTTCTCTCCTGCCTAGTATTGGCATCTTTATTAGCATCCATACAAAACTGCAAGCAAGGTGTCTCTCAGAATCTCAGCTTTTGTTAGCTGATACATGGAACATCTAAGCTGCAAAGCCATTGCTGGCTGGCTGGATGTCAACTGTTTTGAGTATAATGCTCTCAAGTCCAAGTAAAAGAAAAAGGAAGATGGATGTGTCTAAGATGTACAGTCGAGGCTACAGCTACAGAAATGCAGCTGGGCCACATAGTCATATTTTTCAAGTATTGATGCTCTACTTTTTCTCATGTCAATTTGTATTCTCAGGGGACTGTTTTTCATTGACTCATTTATTTACTCTTCCTTGAATTTCTTCTTCTTGATTATCATCTCCCTATCATATAAAATTAAATAACAAACATAAGCTGATCTAACAAACTTTCAAATTCAAATTTTCCCAAGAAAGGATATATCTATATTTTTAATTTTCAACCATTATCCAATTCATGGTAGGTTACACTGAACACAAGGGTATTAGAAGGGAGATGGGCACAAGAATCTAATACTTACAGCATTTTGTTACATGCCATGGGAAAAAAAATACAGAATTATGTTTTTAATTTAAAAAGCCCCCTCCTGCCACCCAAGGTTGGTATATTTTAAGATAGGAAAATGAGAATTGGAGCACTAGGGAAGAGGAAGATCAGACCAGTTGGAAAGTTTTTTATAAAATTACACCTAAGTCCCCTTTATACACAAACCTTACCTGAACAGAAGTCATCAGAGTATCTATCATACACTGCTTTGCAGTTTCTTTCATCACACTCACAAGTATCTCCATGAATATCTCCCCAGTCACCAGTTGGGTCCACATCATGGCAGGTACATTCCCCACATACACATGTGCCTAGAAATGTAAAAAAATAAATTAAAAAAAAAAAAAAAAAAAAAGCACCAAAAAATAGAAAAAGACACAGAGATAGAAGATTAACTGTGTAATTTAGAGTACTTTGATTTTAGGAATTTACACTTGTGAATTTTCAGCTCTCACAGAAATGCAATTTCAAAGTGATAATGCAATTTTGCAAGTGATGATCTTGAACGTGTGCTCATCTTCTATGATTTGAAACCTTCTTAATTATTTAGTAGCAATACTTTAAACAAACAAATTGGCTTCCTGTTAATGTTTATTTTTGCTCTTGAGCCTTGCTAGGAGTCAACAAAAATGTAGCTCACAGAACAGTTGTACATCTTTGACATCAACAGTAATTTGCCCTGTCAGTAATGACAATAAAAATCAATTCTGTTTAAATGACTTGGGCTTGGGCACGGGGGATAAATTAATGGTTGTTAAAGCATAAACATTTAAACTACAAGAGAATCCAAACTAACACAGCTGAAAATGTCTAGGAGGTCATTCTTTACCTAAGAAGAACAGCAGCACAGATCTACATGAAAAGATACTTCTCCACTTTCCCAAGTCAATATTCAGGGTCACACCCATTGTTTACAATAAGAAGAAATGTGAATAACAGAAAACAAATTTGCATATTTTACTAATATGCAGAGAATATGCACCCTACTTATTAAGGAAAATCTGAACAAAAACCCCCAACCAAACAGAAAAAAGACATTTTCCTTATTCAGAAATCCAAACATGCTTCAGAGAGCATACTCACTACTTTTTTTGAGATGCTAACAGGCCTGTAGAAGCAGCCTGACCTTACTGATGCACACAGTTCATTTCTTGCAGAGTGGCTTCACCTTCTGCTACTCTGCCAACACTTCTGTCACCTTATTTAGGTTACTCTAAACAATATAATATAATATTTGAGGACGCCAGGACAGGATGACTAAACAGTACACATAGATATGGGCACATTCTCTAATAAAAGGAGCAGGTCTACACAACCCAGCATGTATGATATGAACACGAAGAGCAACTGCCCTGTATTATGCTAAAAAACCCTGAGACAGCCCTCAAGAAATTTGTGCCTAATTTTTTATACTTTTACAATTCAGTGACATTACTGAAGAAGAAAAAAACCATCCAACCAACCAACAAACAGAACCAGGAAATGCCTCTGGAGAGCGATTCATCCTCCCAGAAACAACTTCAAAGTTTATTTAGATCAGCTGTTCTGGATGTAAGAATGTAGAACATAACCTCACCAAAGTTTAAAAATCTAAATTTTCACATGTGGTCTAATCTGGTTGATAGATAGGCCAGGGGAAATCTTAGCACTGAAGGAGCGTGAGCAGCAAGGTTTGCCTTGATATTTGATTTTTAGAAGGCTCAAGACTGACAAGATGAACTGTACTTATATCACAAAATGTATAAGCACAGAAAACTGGGTAAGTAGGACCAAATGGAGCAGAAATACTTTGTTGGAAAGCAACTTCACAATAACAGAAGCCTACAGAATTCTTATGAAGATAAAATCACAAATACCTGAAAGGCTAAAGGCATGGAAGTATCACACAAAAGTACCTTTGTATTGGAGGTTGCAGCTACTCAGACCATCAGCTATGTTGTTCACACAGTTTCTCCTATTGCAATGCCAGTTTAAAGAAATAATCACACATTAAAATTTGAAATTTGATTAAAAGCTTGCTTTGACAAGAAATTCTTTGCCAAGAAATTACTTTCTCAGTGCAAAGAAAGCATCTGATATGAAGATACTTTGATATCTATTATTTCCAGAACTACACAAAAATTTTATGCTGAAGTCCCACGACTAAATGAGCCTACATGATCTCTGTTTTTGAGCCAAACTTTCAATTTCAGCCTAATTATGAGAAGAGAGTTTTTTAAATGATGATTAGATGTTTAGACATCTGATCTCTTGATGATGAGATGTTCACAATACAGCATGTTTTGTCAGTAGAGATGCTTTTAAGAGAGGTATCTATGTGACTCTTGCTTATGTATTACTATAATTATTCTGGTCGATTGCCAAAAAAATACTCTTTTTTAGCTCCTTGTTCACACCAGCTAGTGAAAAGCAACCTTATTTTGTGGTGTTTTGTTCCTTTCTTTTTTTTTTTCCCAAAAGGGCAAAATTAGACAGAAGTATAAGGTAAAATTCAAATTCCTAAACTGTGTGCAGAGAAAACCTTATGTAGTTAGAGAAACTGTCTGAAGTCTACCTTTCCATCTCCATACATTCCACGGCATTGTTACTGAACACTTCACAGGTGTTTTTTTGGTTGTAGTGGAAATTAAATGCTTCATGTTTTCATTTCCCCCATGCCATTGTGGGGCCTAAGTCTTCTTTAAGACTGAATTGACATATATTTCTGTGACCTTACAGCACCAATCCATTCAAAGTCAAAAATCTGTCAATATTTTATTTTGCAAGCTAAGTCTCTTAGCAAAAAAAAAAAAAACAAAAAAAAAACCAAAAAAAAAAACCACAACGTACTAAATAACAAATTATCCTTCTCAGTCTTACTACAAAAATAAAGAATGGAAACAAGTTGAGTTTGCTTAATCAAGAAGTGGATGTGCACTTGTGTAAGTTTATACCTAAACACAGGTATCTACCCAGCTGCAAGTGTATATCTAGAGCTGAGAACAAGCAGAAACTCAGCAAACACAATCTATGTCCTACTGCAGAGAACGCATAGAGTGAAATAAAAGCCAACTATATAAACACGTGTAGAAGGTCTACGCAAACGACACACCTCTGTTGCTGCAGATTTTGCCATCTGGAGATGTGCATCTTTTCTTGATCTCCCAGGGGGTGATGTCACACTGGAATTCACATTTATCTCCATGCCAACCAGCCTCACAGTAACAGTTTCCACAGTAACACTTTCCATGGCCTTAAGCCAAAACAAATTTTGTACAGTGAGAAAGAGGCAAGTTTTTAAAAGGCATTAACAATTTAACCGTTTTGATATTTTCTTTTAAAAAGTTTTACTGCTAGATTCAGAATCAAAACAGTTTATAGATCATGTATGAATAAAATCAGACAAAGGATATCAGAACTATACTTTTCCCCTCCATATTAGAGCCGATTTTCCTTTAATCATAGATTAAATCTAATCAAGAAACACTAATTGACAATATCATTTTTATATTTGTAAACTTTTTTTTTTTTTTTTACTTTACATGTAATTTTTGAAGACTGTAATAGTTAAAATTTAAACATAGCTTTACACATCAAGGTAGGACACATACTTGTCATGTCTAAGAACACCTTCTGTAAAGACATCTTGACTTATTACACACCAACTATGTTGTATATGGCTTCCCTTCTTCCCCTCTGTCAAGAAGATTTTTCAACATTACTAAACCAGTTCATTAAGGAGACTTCTTTTCAAAATTATTCTTTCAGATGTTCATTTAACAAAACATACATATCCCAAAACAGATGGTTGCATCATCCAAGTCTGGGTGAAACCAGATCCAGAATATTTTCATCTGCTAAGGCACATGTGCCATGTGCTTCAAAGCACAAAGCTTTTAAATTAAGTAGTTGCAATTCTTACTAATCTTAGAGCCAAAAGTTAACTCTTTAACAGTAGGATCAAATCAGGATCTTGTTCTTTTTTCCTTTGAACTTATTAGACCTGGCCACCTCTATCACAATCTGGTCAATTTATTCTTAATTATCAAGACTGCAAATTATTGAATACATTTTTTTCCTGTTTTTTGCAACTACACATGGAATTTTCATTACATGTGGTTAAATGTAAAAAAACCAATTAATTAATTAAATAATTAAACAACATAGACAATAAAAAATAATTATTATTAAAAGTTTGATCATGAACATTAGCAAAAAAATAAAAGGAAAAATGCTAAAGGAATACAATAATTTGATCTAGAGGCAATTTTAAAATTAAAATATCAATACTTCATTCTTCACTCACACTTTGATACTTCTCAGATAAATATCAATTAAATTATAAAATTTGCCTCTTGCTCTTGGCAGGAGAAAAAAAAATCACTCCTTTAGAGTAAAAAAGCCTTAGTTTAAAAAAATATCAGGACCAGAATTTAATTTTAACTAGAAGGTATGATACTCTTTCAAAAATGAGCTGCAACTTGACTCCAAAATGTATGCAACCTCAAATAAAAAAGTGATAGTTGACTGATAAAATTTCAACTAAAGTTGAAAAAACAAGACTGGAACACTCTTGTGGGCATATGGACACAATTTGCAAATGTGTAGCTTGAACAATGTTTGTAGTACCTTCCAGCTCAAGGACAAGCCTCCTTCTCAACATAGGCACCGGCATTTATAATACCATAAATGGTGTGTGTTGTACAATATTTAACTGCCAAGTTCCTGCCTTATAATGACATGAAAGAACAGTTTGAATTTTGGTTGCTTTTCTATCCATCAGCAGAGTTCATTCCATCTTATTTTCCTGCCTTTCCTACCACAGATGAAATTCATTATTCATTCTTTTCTCTTATCTTCCTGCTTCTGAGTTATCATCCTACATTTATTCCTGATATTTTTAATTTTTGCTTCCTTGACAAAATTCCTAATAATGTATTTCCTGTGGATTTTTTTTCATATGTTGTCCATTCTACTCTCTCTCATATGTGCCACGAAGCATTCACATTCCTCATATAGTCTAGTGAAGACAGACACACTCAGCTATTAATTACCTTAGTGAATTATCTTGTACAATCCTCTTTGCAGTTCTTCCCAAAAGAGGAGAATGTCACAGGATTTATTCGTTCTTTAACCTTATGGTTAGCTCATTTCTGCATCTGAAATTTGCACTTAGAATTTGCAGTGTGAAGTCTTGCAAATAGAGTTACTTTTAAGTCATACATTCAGTAAAGATATTTTGTAGAACTATGCAATTAAACAGCCTGTATTAATCTTCTTCACTTTTCTTGCACTCATTAACATACATACCTGTACAAATCTCTCCTGTTTCATCATCAATGCATTCTCTGTCATCACATTCACAAAATTTGCCATATACCAGTCCATTTTCTTCTGAGTTAGCACATTGGCACCTGCCACACTGACATGTGCCTGTAAACATTTAAGAAACATTACCCAATGACTGCAGATTATAGAAAGAGTTTCATTAGTGTGTCAGAGAAGGTACATATTTTGTTTCTGAGAAGGCTGAAATCTAAAGATCATCCACACAAATAAAGACAGACACAGAAATTATCCATATCAACAAAAAGCCTAATCTTAGCTGTACAGAGATAGAGCATTCAAGTGCCTTGGAAGTGTAAAGCTGTTTTTTTCACAGCATAAACCACAAAAAAAAAACAAAAAAAAAAAAACTTTTTGACATAATGAAAAGCCAGAGCACTCAGGCAATGCAGCAAATGATGCATTTGGATTTGTAAATAAACCCCTCTTTTATAACCCTCATCATGTCACACATTTGCTCCTTGGTGCTTTGAGGAGAGCTGGCCCTCAGCTCAGTGGCTCCCTCCCTCCATGACCTGCCCTCCTGAATAGGAAGACATTCTTTCATTGCTCCCTGGGAAAGAAGAATCCCCTCTTTTCCCTCAGAGGGTCTATCTGACATGAAATCATAAATAATTGTATGAATGAGTTCCACAGTCAAAAAGAAAAAAAAAAAAACACAACTACATTAAAATGACATTAGAAACAAAAGTATTACTATGCCACTGATATTAAAAAAAAAAAAAAAAAAACCTTGTCCCAACCTTTAATAAAACTGAAAGGGTGGGAACTTTGTGCAATATCCCATTACTGGGACCTTAGTGGTCAGTGGTCTCAAACAAGTTGTTTCAATAGTTGTGGGTTCTCTGCTTGCTTTTTAGCCTCTGTCAGGATCAGGATTGAAGGCACTTGAGACAATAGCTTGCATTCAGACTCAGGTGTTTATTATTTCTTATCAGTGTTACAGCCTCACAACTGTGAGTTCTGCAGTCTTTCATTAGCAAGGCACAAAATGGCTAACTAGCTCTTGTTACAAGGTCTTTTAAGGCTAAACTATCCAATTAAGAAAGGACACCTAGATTATTTTCCCTTTTAACCCAATAACTGATCCCTCCAAGTCTGCAATGTGGACTTTTCTGTCCAATTACAAAATACCACCCAAGCCCATGAAGAAGAAGGAAAAAAAAGGTAAAGAAGCTGTCTCTGCCCTAAAATCTCCATCTTGCTTCATATTTATTACTATATTCTAAAATCCCAAATTCTAAGTTTTCCATCCTGTGATATTACACACTTCTAACCAACTGTACACCCTTAATCCTAGTGCTATTAATCAATTTTTGATGACTTCTCCACGGCTTCAGGTCAAATGAAGTGTTCTCTTGCGTGTCTGTGCCTTTCAGCACAGAAAGTTTAAAATTCTCAGCATCCAGGTTTCCAACAAATAGTCAATGACATCATGATGCCAGAAAGTACAGATTTTTTTAAAATTCACTTCACAACATTCATACTCCTCCCATGACATCCATGTGCATTTTTAAAAACATAGTTATTGGCATCAGAGAAGTTCTTCAAAATAGAAGTTTTATGCTGATATTACACAGAAACTAGTCGATGTTTTTACCCTTACAAGCATAGCATGACTTTTAATAAACATCACATTAATCCAAATAACAGAAGTATTGGGCTCTGTGACAGACATGGCCATTCTAAAAGAGTAAATTTAAAAAATGTATGCAACAGCTAATACAGTAAGGAAATAATAATAATACTACAACTGGTAATACAACAAAATCAACCTACAGAAGTAGAGTTATTTTCTACAATTACTTGGTAAACAAATACAAATGCAGTTTTTGAGAAAGCTGTCATGATTACAGATAATTCCTGAACAGGAAAGAAGATAAAACAGAAAATTGATTCCTATACTGGTCAGAGATTATAAACAGTTCAGAGAGATGGTGTATCACAAAAATGTTCATTCCTTCCATTGGCTAAAGAGAAAATTGCTCACATAGAGAACCTCAGTTTAGGTAGGATGCCCTAGTTTTTCTGACAAATGATTAGAAAAATGAAATTTTAGGTGGCTCCTGATTGGTTACTGAAAAAAATTACAATAAATGATTATCTGTGTTTGTAACAGCTCATGTCATCCCCTCCTGTCTTTTACTGGCAATTAAAAAACAGAGCCCAGACCTCAACGACACTGTTTGTAACAGATCAAAAGGCACTCCCACCAAGACAAAATACAGCCCATCAAAGTTAGCCAAACTCCCTAGTCAGTCTCATTGGAATTCCTGTCCTGTTTAATATCAGCAAAAGCAAAACCATTTTTTCTTCTTGTGATGCCACAAACACTTTCCCCTTAGCTACTTGGAGTGGTTGTTAAGCTATGTTCATTTTCCTGTGAAGGCTTGGGCCACTTCTAACCAAGGAAAGAAACAGGCTCTTTTCTAAGAACTTTGACTAAGTACCATGAGCTACACTTATTTTTGAAAGTCAGTTTGTCATTTAGGTATCTCTCATGGCTCTCTAGATAGCAAGTTTCATACATCTGTTGTTAGAAATTAAGTGTATTATTTACTCAGTATGCTGCATGCTAATAGCTTTATTAAACTGGTTTCTTACCCTGTACTACCTTCTCTCTAACAAGTCCCACAAATAATTTGGATTCTTTGCTCGTGTCAGCAACTAATTTGTGAGAAATTTACTTGTGTGGATTCCAACACAAATTAAGAACCAGCAATAGTGAGCAGAAGTGACATTCTGAAAACATTTTTCCACTTGGAGGTCAATATAATGGGAAAACCAGAAGGGAATTTCTGGTTTCAAAACTTAATTGGTAGAAAATGCCCTTTAAAACGGTACCATTCTTCAATGAGGTCTTCTAAAAGGCCATTTGGTTTACCTCTGATTTTTTTTTTTTTTAATGAAAAGACATATTTAAGTTAGGATGGTCATAAAAGTAAACAATCAGAGAAGAGAGTGTTACCAAATCAGAACAGTGAAGATGGAAATGCTCCTTTAAATTATTCAATACAATCTTCTACAACTGATTTTAATAACCACAGGTACAATTCAAAAGTGTCTCAAAAAGTTGCACAGCTTATAAATGTCCAGGAAAAATATTTGCAAATGCCATTTCTGCATTCTGTAAACACAAACACTTGATAGAAATTACATCATTTCCTGTGTTAATGCCATTACACCAACATTCTAATGAGGAAAATAAATTATACAGTTGCAGTTTCATAAACTCAAAACAGCTGTGGATAAATCAGAGTACTAAAGTAGGTGTTCCTAATCAGTGTACATTATATGCACAGAAATAAGCCCATAGGAAAATTAAACATTTTAGTACGCCTACAGTTACATCTCAGTCTCTTGAAACATACTATGCAAAATTACTACTTAGAAATGACAGTGATTCTCAAGATAACACTGGGAGAGCACTAACATATCAAAAGCAACAAAAGCCATCTTACCTGCACCAGAACAGATGATATCTTGGGAATTCTTGCACATTTCATTGCTTTTCTTCCGTGTAAGATTGCAAGTAGTTGGATACTGACAAGCTTCACCGTACCAGCCTTCATCACATTTGCACTTCCCACAGTCACACTTTCCATGGCCTAGCAAAGGAAGGAAAGAGTGTGTCAAGACCCTTCTTTTCTCATTCAGAAAGTGGTATTTTCTTATCCAGCTTTTAAAATAGATTCCATCAATTACATTTTTAAATGAACATGACTAACAGATTACCTTAACAGACTTCATATGCAATTAAAAATAGCAGGGCACATGGCTTCACCAAAGACAAGGCCTGCTTGACCAATTTGTGCCTTTCTATGATGGAGTGACTACATCAGTGGACAAGGGAAGAGCTACAGATATCCTTTATCTGAACTTCTGTAGAGCATTTGAAACTGTCCCCTACAACGTCCTTCTCTAAACTGGATTTGATGGGTGAGCTGTTAGGTGCATAAGGACTTGGTTGGGTGGTCACATCAAGAGGCCAGTGATCAACTCCTCAGAGTCCTGGAGCACACCACTGACAGGTGGAGTCCCTCAGGGATCAGTACTGCAACCAGTGTTATAATGATTATCTTCTTAATGACATAGACAAAAGGATCAAATGTATCCTCAGCAAATTTGCAGATGTCACCAGGATGAGTGGTGCAGTTGACACACCTGAAGGATGTGATGCCGTCCAGGGGGACATGGACAGGCTCAAGAAGAAGTTCCCTTGGAATCTCATGAGGTTTAACAAGACCAAATGCAGGTGCTGCACCTGGGCTGGGGAACCCCCAGTATCAATATAGGCTGGGAGATGAACAGATCGAGAGCAACCCTGCCCAGAAGGACATGGGGGGGCTGGTGGATGAGAGGCTGGACAATTTTCACTATTTATGTTGCATACAAAACATCATTTTTTATACTAACTTCCAGGAGCAAATTTTTAGCATTTCATTCTTTAGCATTCCTATACAATTTTAGGTAGTAAATGTGAAAACAATTGCATCTCTTTTAAACAGAGAATTAAATTAAAAAATAAATATCTTTTGAATATATATCTGATTTACAGAATATTCCCTTCCTATCACTTAAAACCAGAATCTAATTGCAGTCTATTTTAAATGCATCTGTTCCTGTGGTTAGAATCAGCTGCCTGAAAAATACAAGCCCAGTCTGCTGCCGGTAAGAAGGAATTTAAATAACTATTGTAAATGACAATTTTAATTAGAAAAGGTTGTCTCTTTTGTTGCTCAAGAAAAGTTTGCTTGCCTTCCAACGTGGTCCTAAGACAAGATACAGTTCAATAGCTGCAAATAACACAAACCAAAAACATAAGAGACCATGTTAGTTCTTGTTTTAAAACATGAGTTGCCATCTTAAAAACTGCTGAATTGCTCCATTGGTAAAGTACAAGGGGAAAAAAAAAAGGAAATAAAATACAGAATAAAAACCTGCTCTAGTGACTATTCTGCTTCACTGACAGACAACAGCATAAAACCATTCCAGAAAGGGGTGGTAAATCCTAGGGTGGCTTACAAAAAAGTAAAGAAAAATCATAGCCATTTTCCTTCCTTTGAAGGATTGCTGTCACTATGACTTTGCATTATCTATGTTAGGCACACTTGTGATTTAACAGTTTGATATCTGCTGGTGAAGAAAAGATATTCTAATGAAAGTAAGACTAATTTTCCCACGTCTAAACGACAGAGTAAGGCAGAAGCCACTCTGTATCAATTACAAATGGTCCAGCAGCACTAACCTCTCTCACTTAGAGATGCACTAATCTAACACATGATGTATGAAGGAAATAAATAATTTAATATTAAAAGTAACACAGTCTGTTGAAAGAAAATTAATAAAATATTTCATCAGAGAGATTATACAGAGGAGTCTCCTGGCTTTATTTAACAAGAAAACACCAAAAAAATGAAATTAATAAAACTTTGAGAAGTAATGAAAGATCATTTGCATGCAACTGAAAGAAACTGTCAGGAATCTAATTAATATGAATTTGTAAGATTGCAGACATGATTTTCACCAAAAATAAAATATATTAATTTTGCCATTTGGATTTTTTTAATTGCAAAGCAATGGCAGTATTCTGCCCAAAAATTTGGGTGAAAGGTCTATATTGAAGTGTAGAAGGCCATAACTGCCTGCAAAAACTTGTGTACCTCCCTGCATCTTCCCTGCCACATGGATGATGCAATTGAACTGCAAGTCCAGTTTGACATAGGAATCCCTTTGCTTATTTCCCACACCCATGTGTACCAATATTGTTGCCTTCCTCGTGACAAAAATGATATGATGAAGTATAAACCAAGCATGTGATAAACTGTAAAAAAATTAGAGGAAGTTTCCACATAAGTTTTCTCACTGGGTTTAGATTTCTTTCAGAAAGGTTTTTGTAGGATTCCATTTGTTGTGTATAAATTTCTGCATTATTTAGAAAGCAAATAATGTTAGGATACAGAAAATAAGGAGTACCTATCACTATGAAAGCTATGAGGTGAGATTGCAACTTCCCATAAAATAAATTTTAGCAAGAAAGGGTAGACCCAGGTATTTGAGAATGTGACACAGAACATCAGAAAAGTGAAGAATAAGACTTCACTAAATAGTTGGTCAAGAAAGCTGTATCTCAAAGTGATGACACATTCATTCCATTAAAAAAAAAAAAACCTAACACAAATAAATGCTAAACACAAATCAGAACTCCACTAACAACAACAAAAAAAAAAAAACCAGAAAACAAGTAAATAAGGAAGACTCAAGAAAATGCAGTAATTCCTTTAAGAAAAAGACAGGCTCAGGACTGTGAAAAACTTGCAACTTCAGACATTGGGAGAAACGTTTTATAACAAAGGGCTCAATTTCTAACTAGATGAGCAATCACCTCAGAGAGTATATCTGGACTATGCAGGAAGCTTTTAGGGTGGAACATAAAATTAATATGCTAGGAAAACTGTCAGACGTCAGAAAATATATGAAGAAAGTGAGAACAGAAAAGGTTAGGGTCAGATCTTGAAAAATTTCAAGTACTAAAATGTACTTTCATCATCCAAATAAAAAGAAAAAAGGAAAAAGAGTGGCTTCAAGCAGCAAAAACCAGTTAAGATTAAAGACAATTTACAGGCAGTACAAAACAAAACTAATATGGGGATGTTGACTACCACTAGCAAATGCAGTGTGGCTAATGACATGCTCTCTGGAAAAGAAAATTACTCATCTAACATGAGAAGAAAGTAAAGACATAACACTATTTTTAAGGAAGTGTCTAGACCAAGAGGGCAAGACCCTTTGGCCTCCGTTTGAGAGTACTTAAAATACTTGTACATGAAAAGGCAGTTCAGCAACAAAGACTTTTAATTAATCTATCAGGCAATCAAATGTCTGAAAAATAAAACCTAGCTTTTATTTCTTTTAAGCAAAAGAATTGTATGTGATCTAGACAGAATAAAAACAAATGCCTGTGACCTCATGAGCTGTGCCAGGATTTGAAATAAACTATGAAGCACTGCATAGCTAGAGACACTGAAGAAATGAAAATGGAATATAATGAATAACAGCTTTACCCCAAAATAGACTATCACTACGCCAAAATAACCTGGCGTATCTTTTTTGAGATAATGAATATTGTAAGAAAAGGAACATAGGAAATCCATGAGGATCATATATGTTGGACACAATGCTGCCCATGAAAGGAAAAAATTCTGGACAAAATGCTCTAGAAATGCAAAAGAATCACAATGTAGTTTAAAGGGAGGAAACAACATTAGGACAAAAAGGCATATTACTGGAATAGAAGATGATGTCTGGCTATGTTTCAAATTATATTTTTGGAACTCTGTGTGTTTTACTGATACTGATAAAAAATTCAGATAACACAAGCAATATTTGGCAATAACAAACTTGTAAATCCTCACTAGAGAGGTGAAGATGAAAGATCATATAAAAATAACTGGACTGACAACCTGAGGGACTGAAGTAGTAAAAGTGGATTGAAAATGGAAATACAATCACAGGATTATACACTAGGGACAAGGAAATAAAGGCTAATACGTCCCCAGCTGGAAACAAAAAGAAGAATGTGACTGTATATTGACATCAGCTCTGGAAACATGGTGTGACTAAGCCTTTAGCTGACAAGTGTCTGAGATGTACCCATTGAGGATATATCACTAGGGACAGGAAGTGGCAACAAATCTGCATTTGAAATTATTCACATGATGTATGGGATATGGTCTTGAGCCCAGTTTATCCTTGAAAACCACCATTCGGTCTCTAAACCTTGGATGACTGAGTCAAGTTATCCAGGGAAAACATTTGCAGAACTTTAGCCACTTGCAAAGTTACAATTGGTTGGGAATTAAAACATCTGAGCAGAAAGATGGTAATTTAAACCACAAGCATTTGGCTCTGATCACATACTTTTCTGCTTAGACACTTGACTTCAACCTAAGTGCCTTCTAAAAGTATTTTTCTACTACATATTTCCATGCCTACAGGTCCAAGAGCAAAGATGCAAAGGTAAAATCTCTGATAAAAAGTTCTGAATCCACATCTGTATTGCACATATTCAGGGCATCAATTTGGAAGCCTGCTTTTGCTGAGCTCTGTGTGTAATCCATCATGAGAGACAGGCACTTCTGCAGAGTGACTCAGGTCCTGTGTGGGCTGAACAAACCTCAGAGGTTGTCTGTCTTTTTTTTACTAAACTGCTGGGAAGCTGGGACTTTGGAGTTTTATGCATCATTAGATACCTCTGCATGCAAACACAGATCACTCATTTATGTTCTTTTGCTTCACTTATCTATACAATATTCAACATCAGGGTTTAAATATTCTGACATATTTTGAATAAAAAAGGAGCATGATGTCAGCTTAGTTACAGATTGAACTGCATCACCTTATAAAAACAATTATATTAAATAATTATTGGATGGATTAGAAACTAAGTTTGAACATTGCTTTCATTTTTAAGTGTTTACAGAAATTGCAGCATTCATCAGCGCTACTGGGGTTTTCTGCACATCTTACTGGAAAAGATTCTCTCCACCTTTGTACCAGTTTTCTTTAATTTTTTTTTAATTACATACTAGTGTTCACTGTGACTGAAATTTGCCACATTCTTGTGCTTAAAATTTCCATGGGCAATGAAATCAATCAAAACAAACTGCTTGGTTTGTCACCTCCCATGCTCTTGCTGAGAGCATGTGTGAATATATGCATGTTTATCTGCCATGACTATCTTTTCTACAGAGCATTGGTGGGGCACAAAAATGTAGACTCCTTAACAAAAAGGAAAAATAAGAAAAGACTCTTTGGTTTTAAGACCTTGAATTGAAAAAAAAAGGTGACTAGGTTTAACTCCTGTATCTTTAATTTTCTGGATAACCTCTACCACACAGAAAACAGCATCAGAAATCCAAGTGATGAGCTTAAAAACTCTTCTTTATAAAGCAAATATTGATAATTGACTTTGTCATAGAAGTTTTGGTAAAGATAAACATCTTGGTACTTCTGAGCTTTCAGACTTTATGTGTGACTAGAGGTAGCTAGTTTAAAAACAAACAGCCCAATGAGGCAACATGCTACCTTTGAAATTACAGTCACCATTTTTCCCAGCAAGATGGATAGAGCCCTCCCTGTCTAGAAGGAACTGTGAACCTATAGCCATGTGATTAAGTTGTCAAATCTTTTAAATAAATTCTTGGTTCACTGAGTAAACACAACTGGAAATACTGCCTTTGGAATAACACCTACTTATGTCGTTGTGCCACATTAGTTATAGCAAAGTAACCCTCATATCAAAAGATGTATCTTACTTGAGCGCAAAGATCGAGGCTGTTCAGCCACACACTAAAATATACTCAGATGTCCTTGCTGCCACATGGTTTTGATAGCAAAAGCCCAATTATTCTATGTAAGAACACAACTGAGGGGAGTTCTCTTTTTAAAATTGTAATGGAATCAATTTTCTACAGGCAGGTGAGATGTTTATGCTAAGATAAGGATTTCTCTCTCAAGCATGAAGTTTGTCATCACAAGAAAATCAGCAGCTGGAATGATAAATAAATTTGGCACATGACTATGCATGTTTAGCAACCCCTGAATGATTTCTGAAGTGCTTTTTAAACTTGAAAAAATAAATTCATTAAATGGGTGAATGCAGCGGTGCGTTTTGGGGGGGGAACCCCCGGGGGTGTCCCTGGGGAGCCCCCCCAGGCTGTGAGTTCGCTGGTGGCAGCAGGCAGACAAGGAGACTCCACACGGCTTCTGAGGGTGCTCATTAGATGAGGGGTTATTGGGGGTCCTACCCCTGGGAGGCAGCATGGTTTCTGAGGGAGAGGGGGGAAAAGGGATGGGGAGAGAGGGGCTGAGAGAGCACCAGCCAGGAGAGCTGGCAAAGAGAGCGAGAACCGTCCCCCTGGCACACTGAACAGGGAGATTCAAAGTGGGCACGGAATAGATTGGGGCAATGGGGTTACAGACACAGGACACTGCAGGGGAGGATCACAGGCTTGGAATAAACCAGACATTTTCCAGGGGTGAGACAGAGCATACCATTTAACTAAAATATAACACCACAGGTGAAGAAATATGAAGAATTTTTTGTTATGCATTCTAAATTTCAATTGGGGTATTAGATAGGAAGAATAATTGAATTGTAAGAGTTGAAATTTTGGAAAAAAAATAAACATTGTGCTACTCTTTCAACCTAGACTAGCCCAATGAGCATGTTTTTAATATTTCTTTCCAAATGGATAACTTTCTTTCCAGTAGTTAGTGAAATAGACTGTGCTGCTTTACACCAGTGAAAAGCTAGTGAAAACATTTCAGATTACACTAAGATAGGATTTGCAAAATGGACTATTCTATTTAACTGCATTTGAGATAGTCAGTAACTGTGACTTGAACTCAGATGAAGCACTTCTCTGAATCTCCTTTTTTCAGAATTGTTAGAGTTGCAGTTTTAGGGAGAAAAAAAGAAGAAATTGGTATTATTACTCTTTTCTCTGTCTCGGTATGTTTAATTAATGTCTTTTTAGGGTTGTGGTCTGGTTGTCTATGTTGCATTGCCTCCAACAAAAGCCAGTTCTTGACCTTTGCAGTATGCTCTAGGGATTCTGCCCCTGCTGAAAGGAGGTTCAACAACACTGGGGTTTTTACAAAAATACTGCCTCCTCACTCACATCACAACCACTTGTTACTCTCCCTGTGCTGACAGGATGAGGTTTAACTATGGATTGACCAAGGGGACTGACTGGAATTTAGAAACAATGCTCAAAAAAATCCAGGGGGAAACAGGCTGATGATAATAGAACATTTCAAGCCAATTTTGTCACTGAAGCTCCTTTATCAACAAGCCACAGTACTGGTAAGAATTTCATCAGATATTTTAAAAGCAACACAGTAGGCCCAGAGACCTTTAAGGATGAAACTGAATTTAACCTTATTTATTTCTCAAAAGGCTATTAAAAATGAAAAGAAAACCCCCTATATTGGAACTTGGCTGCTCTCACATTAAACCAATTTATCCACATTTATTTAGGGTGTCCAGACCTCGGAGTAGCCCACAGTAAGAGACAAAACCACGGAGCACTGGGCTGTGGGGAGCCTGAGCGACTGAGTCACGCTGACAAGAGCGCACAAGGTCTGTAGCACAGTTTGCCTCTCAGCACTCTGCAGTGATTGGATTCCCCACGCGCATTTAAGTTGATCTGAAATGGATTTTCAGAGTTAAAATGAAAACTGATGACAAACCATCCCAATCTAGTTATTACTGGAAGCACTTTGACAATGAAAACACCATAAATGTTGTTTAATCATAACTCCAGCAGAGGTATGGATTAAATCTAAACAAAAGACTGTAAATACTTCCTGTGGTAAAGCAAACAAAAATGCCTCTTGCACTTGTGTCGTGTGTTGCAGGGATCGCTTAGAACAATGATTTAGTAAACAAATATCAAATAGTGTTCTAAAATAAAAAAATAATCAATCAGAACTTACATTATAGAAAAATTACCATAGATAGGTGTGAGGGTATGACTGCTGATGGTATTTAATTTTCAGGTTATAAACCAACTAGACACAGTGACTATTTCTATTATACATACTCTGAAGTATTATTTACAGCAATAACATCTTTGTTTCATGTTGACATGTGTCAACGTGAACTCAGAAGTTTATAAATCTTCTAATCATCTCTAAATACAAGTTGTGCAAATAAGCTGATTTAAAAGTACTATTGCTAAATTTGAAGATAAAAAGTATTAGCATTTGCAGAAGAGTAGTTTAAGAAATTCTTAAAATTTAAACCAACATCATACAGAACTTAGATAAATACATTAATAACAATCTATGGATCGGATCAAACAATACCTTTAAATCAGTATCTTTAGAAACTAAAATAGATTAGAAAATTAAACTGAAATTATAAAAATTTAAAAAATTTAAAAAATTGCTGCCCTCTGGAAAGTATGAATACTCTCCACTACTGAGTATAGTTATCTTTCTCTGCCCAAAAAGATCATGAATGATTTTATTTAGTCTTGGAATTTAAAACTGTACTTACTGTCAATTGCAATTCCAATGATAAGATTGGAAATGAAACTAAAGTAATGCTTATGAAAAAAATCGATTGCATATCCTGGTTATAGTATTGTTTTTATTTTTTATATATGCTACTCTAATCCTATATTTCAGAATTTCAGAGCAACAGTTTCTGAAAGAGGCAAGGAAAGATTTTCACTCTTTTACATGGTCTATTACTCCATACAGATTTCTGAAATTTTTCCCTCTCAAATATCTCAGTGAGAAACAGATATAGGTGAAATTGTCTCCCATGCTCTTAAAATTTCTCTGCACACAACTCCTTGTGTTAGGGTATACAATTGTGTAGCCCTTTCTACGTCTCCATCCTGCTTCTGCTTAAATGCCTACCAAGGTATTAAAAACTAACGTTCTCAGGAAATAAATACAATAAAAGCATAATGTGTAATAATTATTCTTAATATCAAAGAATTCCAGATGACATTAAAAGAAGTTTTCAGAAGTTAATTTCATGGAAAATTCTAAAATAATTTTTTCATTATTGTTTAGGAAAAAAAAAAAAAAAGTGAGCAAGAGATAGAAGTTCTCCAAACATTTCTACTCCAATTTCATTGCTTCCAGTTGCTACACATGGCAGGGGTAATACATAGTTTTAGCACTCTTAGGTATTGGACAGTGTTCTGAGACCAAATGGTCTTTCACACAGCTTGAATCTTTTACTTGCAGTGTATATAAAACCCACAGTTGCATTTATAAAAAAAACCCTATGTGTTTTATTACTACATATGTGTACTTAGTATTAAAAAGTTTTTGCCTATATGTACATACACGTACCTCAAGAATCAAAGACAACAGACATTTTTCCTCTACCTGTAGTAAGAGTGTCCAAAATACAAGAAATCATAAATTTTACTTCTGATCAGTGACATCTCTTTCCCCTCTTGGCTGTAGATTCAAATTCCCTGTACAGTGAACTGACTCAATTTTAATAAAATCAATTGGATATTTCGCATGACTAAAATGAAGCAAAGCAACACTCAGCTGAATCAGCTCTAGTTTGGTATCCTGGAGGTGGCACAATTTGATATCATTTTAAATGTGACTCATGCTGTTTAGACAGATGATATAAATATCTCAGGGAGACAGAGATAAATTAGTTTTATCCATCAAAACAGTCTAGAATCAAGGTTTCCATTAATAATTCAATTTTTCTGTGAAAGATTTCCTACATATTTTAAACCAAATGGTTTCTCATTTTTTTGAGGATCAAAAATAATCAACTTTTAAGTAAGAAGATCTTTAAATAGGCAGAGTAAGTGTTCTTTAGTTTTTTTAGAAGACTTCTTTTCCATATGTTACTGTCCCAGCATAGACTTTTGCACAGATACTGCACATGTCAAACAAAATTATACCTGAGAGATGAACAATTCCTTTCTGTAACATAGCTTTTAGAGAAGCTACCCCTTGTGGGATGGGGAAGAGAACTGGAATGGTAAAAGTGAGAAAACTCGTGGGTTGAGGTAAAGACTTTAATAGTTAAGGTAAAAGCTGTGCACACAAACAAGGCAAAATAAGGAATTAATTCACCACTTCCATTGGCAGGCAGGTGTTCAGGCATCCTCAGGAAAGTGTCTCTGCTTCATGCACAATGGTGATTTGGGAAGAGAAACACCATTGCTCTGAACAGCCTCACTTCTTCCCCAAGCTTTATATGCTGAGCATGACACCATACAGGATATGCCTGTTGGCAGCTGGAATCTGCTGTCCTGGCTGTGTCCCCTCCCAGCTCCTGCCTGCTCCCTGGCGGGGTGAGAGGCAGAAAAAGCCTTGAATGTGCAAATGCTGCTCAGCAACAGCTGAAGCATCCTTGAGTTACCAACACTGTTTGCAGCACAAATCCAAAACACAGCTACACACCAACTACTGTAAGGAATGTCATCTATCTGCACAAAAGCAAAAGAGCCAGTACAGCCCCATTTACTAAGTCAAGCCAGTTTGGTGTGTGCTTCAGGTTGACTAACAAACGTTAATCCCATATACCTTTCATTGGCTACTTCCACGGCCTGTGGCTACACATAACATTTTAGGCTCTGTAAGTCTAACAAACCTCACTGAAGGACAATTTCTGGCTCCCTGTGAGATGAAAAATATCACCATCCCCCTATAAAAAACCCACAAATGCTGCAGGGCTTTTATTTTCTTATTTAGTTTTATTTTATTTTTATTTATTTTTGAATTTATTAAAAACTGTGCCTCCAAATGCCCGGGTCATTAGTACTGAAGATATAGCTAAAGATGGTAGGGCTAAAATATACCTTGCTAAATACAAACCAAATGTTACCAGTGTGTCAGATCACTGAAGGGGCAAAAAACAAATCAGAAAGTTATTTAGGAGTAAAGCTATGTAATACAGAGTGCACATTCAAAATGAATGCAGCTGGTACTGCCATTTACGCAAAGCACAGGTTGACACCACAAACCTGCTTTAACAACTGGCTGAGCTCAGATTAGCTGTATAACATTTAATTTGCTACATATGACAAATATGTAGCAAATATGACATATAACATTTAATTTGCTACCTGGGTGGCTTTGCCTTTTTCTTGAAGTTCTCATGTGACCATCCTTTTGTTGGACAGTCAAAATGACCCATAATGGTCACCTCTGAGAATACCCAGTAAGAGGTGTGAAGGCCACCACACAGGTGAACCTCAGCACACACAGAGTTCAGGCAGCCTGACATGCCTTGATTAGAAGTCCTTCTGGTGCTGCACAACTTGAAAAGATGTACAGTCTGTTCTGTTCCTTTTTGTCCTTCTTGTGTTATTGCCAATTAAAGATACCAATAAAAGCTATTTTAAACACCACCTTATGGAGTCTGAGAGCCTTTATTACTAGGATTAACAACAAACTCTAGCACAGGTGTGTTACAATTCTCTTTAGCATTCTCTAATGAAATCCCAGACATTCTACCATTTTTGGTTATCTCCTGGTCAACAAAGTCCACGTTAAACATGCCAGTTGCAGAAATATTACATGGAACAAGCCAGCTGGGTAAGACAGCTCCAAAGAGCACAAAAGCAAGTAAAATACTATTCACAGCATGGCAAACCTAGTGGCCAAAGGGTCAAAATGACAAGCCTGGCACAATCCTGAGCTGCACACAGGAGAACCTACACCTTATTGAAGCCAATGCACTGAACAAGGCCTGTTTGATGACCATGTAGCCAACACTGAGTCAGAAGCTAAAAACTTTATGTTGTATATCCTTTGCGTTGTGAGCTGGAGGGCAGAAAAGAGGACATACGCTAACAAAACAACTACAAGCCTCCTACAATGACTACACTTTAAAGAAATCTATCACCATCATGAAAGTTACTGTCATTCAGTAACTGTACTTAAGAAATGACTGAGTGGTGATCCAAAGACTTTGATTTTCAAACCCAGGATCTCCTAGATGATGTGCCTTCTTATCTGAAATAATTACGTGTTACCTGTTGAAGATAGTAATATTTGTTATCAAAGTTGTATATGCTTTACAAAGTAATTTTCCCATAATTCCATAATAAATATAACTAGTTAATTTAAATTGATAATTTCATTTAACAGTTTAAAAATGGTGTTTGTACATATGTAGGAAATTAGGGATTGAACATTCCTATAGCTCAAGATCATAAATATAATTAACTACATTCTTTAGAATTGTGTCTGGTAGGAAATCTGGCCCCTTTCCTCTTCAAAACAATGCAGATACACACAACACAGAAAACAGAAATGGGAAACACCAGCTTGTCACAGATTTAAATTGTTAAATACCACCTAGTAATCCCTGAAATTGAGTCACTAATGTCTCCAAAACTTTTGCTAGCATATGGGGAAAACTCATTACAAAATAATAGATGTATAAAAACCACAGTATTCAAGCTTGTACTAAAATTTAAAAACAAACTGAGCATTGCACATAGTTTTAACAGATCATTAGTAGAGGAAAAAACATGCCTCAAAATCTCATTTTAGAAAGTTTTGAAAATTTCTGACACATATAAGGGTTATACCTAAACATTTCAATTAAGATCATGGATCAAAAATTAAATACAGTTCTGAGTAAAGTTGTGATCTCATTTATCTACTGCCAAATGTTAAATAAATGCCTCTCAGCATTTGCTTTGGCTATTCTCTTCCCCCATGGTACAGCTAGGTACTAGGTCTTTCTTCCATTGCTTTTTGAATACTAATCATCTCTCAACACTAAAATTCTTTCCCTATGCTTTTAGGAAAGATCAGTATTTGTGAAGTTTTACCCTGTTCAGAGATTGTGGTGTTTTTGTTATCAGTTTTAAGAAGAATCTGAACTTCAGTAAAAAAAAGATGGCTCTTGCTTCCTAGAACATGCCTCAGGTTGACAATTTTTCTACAGTCCAGCCAAACCTCCTGCAGCACCTGCTGTTATCACATTCTTCAAAGTACAGACTTACCCATTTACCAAGTTGTGCACTGGCTCCTCAGTGAAATCAAAATAGACTTCACTTTCCAAAACATGGTATATAGTATTTGGAAATTTAATTCCTGAGCTAACAGAGGCTAAAATATATTGCAATTGCAGGGTCATCAAGAAAAGGTCAGGTCTGGATTGGCAGCATCCTCACTTCTGAAAATATTCCTCATCCAGTTACTTGAGTCTGTCAAAAGAAAGCCTCAGCAAGTGGAATAATAGGAGGATTGGTAAAGAAATAGGCATTCAAAATAGGATTCTTTAAGAATTCACTGCACTTTCTTTACAAATAGGAATACTGCCAGAGAGGAGGAGGCAGCAGGGATGAAAAAAAGTTTACTTTTTTCCAGATGGGTCACAGAACCATAGAATGATAGAATATTCTGAGTTGGAAGGGACTGACAAGGATCATTGAAGTCCAGCTCCTGGCTCTGCACAGGAGCACCACAAGAGTCACACCATGTGCCTGAGAGCATTGTCCAAATCCTTCTTGAACTCTGTCAGTGCTGTGACCACTGCCCTGGGAGCCTGTCCCAGTGCCCAACCACCTCTGGGTGAAGATATTTTTCTCATATCCCCTCACACAGCTTCTTACCATCTCCACAGGTCCTGTCACTTGACACTACAGGGATCAGCACCTGCCCTTCCTTCTCCCCTTCATGAGGAAGTTGTAACTGCAGTGAGGTCTCCCCTCAGTCTCTTTTCTGGTTGAAGAAACCAAATTACCTCAGCTACTCCTCACACTGATTTCCCTCCAGGCCCTTCTTTGGACACTTTCTAATAGCTTTATATAAATAAGTTATTTAAAGTAATATAATTGCATAAAAATAGATAATTTATTTTGAGACAATTATGAAACCACTACAGCCAGTGGCTCCAACAAGCAGCTTGATTTGATTTAGAACTTACACCTGGAGAAAAATTTTTACTAAGATATAACATATTCTTGCTTTTAGACCCTTAGACATTTCCCAGGTAACGTGATCATTTTCAGAAAACTCATATTTTGTGAAATATATATTAGAACTGATTTCTTCAGTTGCCTTGTTGAAAACTATGTACAGTTAATGGCACCTCACAGTTCTGCACAGTCTGAAAAAGCAATGTAGGCATATTAGTAAGACAGAGAGGTTACTAACTTAAGTGCTTTGGGCAGATCACCATAATTGGGTGGTTGAATGTGCTCAGACCTTTCTGTAAAAGGTCAGACAACTTAGGAAAAGGCTTTTGCAGAGTAGGAGCTATTATATTACTTACTCTTTGCATCAAATTACTTAAAAAGCAACACAAAAAAACCTCCTTCCCCAGAGAAACAGTGAGAAAATAGCTGGCAGGTGGGAACAGAGCTCCAACTGTGATAGCATGCACAGATTAGCATCCCTTTAAACAAAGAGTAATCAGCACAGTATTATACATTTTAAAAATACCAGAGACTGCAATTCATGGCAAACTGAAATGAACTCTATTTTTATGTCTTGGTTCAGGGAAATTTTCTCAATTAAAATAACATAATGATAGGAGGTGAACAGATTGTTTTATTTGCTTTTAAAACATTGTTCCAGATTCTTAGTGTAAAAAGATTATTTCTAGGTGTGGGTGGTATAATTGAGCTTCTCAGTCTCTTTATGTTGTTATTCTCCTCAATGCACATGTAAATGTAGTGCTAATAAGTAATGAATTTAGGAAAAAAAAAATTCAAACAAATGAATGATGTTTTCCATTCCTTACAAAGTTTGAAGCTCAAAGTTCTGAAGTAATTTCAGGTGAAATCCTGAATTCTTTTAATTGCAGATATTTATATAGTCCTAGTAGCATATTATCTTAACTATCACAATCAATTATTAGGCACTTGTGTGGATATTTACATTCACATGCCTAGAAACTGTGGTGAAAAAAATTACCCAGGTCTTGTAGATATGGAATAAAACATACTGGAAGAAAGGTAAAACAAATGAGTTTGGCTAATTTCCCCAAGGTATTCAAGGTGAGCCAATCACTGTCTTTACACTCAGAACACAGAATTCAGTGGGCTTCAGTCCCTACTCTTTGCACTGTGCACTTCCTTCTCTAAAGAGTAGGTAGCCAGGAAGGATTGGAAGAGAACATACAGAATAAATACTGTAGGCAGAGAAGGATACAGAAGAGACTGGCCTGATGAAGGCAATGGCAAAATTCACATTGATTTTATCATGTCTGGTTTCAATCTCTAGTTTAATCACTCTTGCTCATGACAGAGGTCTCATCTCATCTAAAGAAACCATCAGAGGATCTTCAAAAGCTCAATCACAGCAGCAAGAAAGGAAGACTGTTCTAACAAAGGATGATAGGTACCTTTTGATAACAAATCTCTGACATGCACAGACAAAAGGGCAGATTCTCTGTCACCTTTCAAAAGATAAAATTCCTAAGAACTTTTGATGCAATAAATGAAAAAGAGGGGAAAAAACCCTCTAAAACTACAGATTCTGTAAACAAGACTCTTATTGCTCTTCTGAGTTTAAGAGAATGAACATTTTAAAGGACACAATAGAATAAAAAGGAGCCAAACACTTAAGAAGTTTCACCAAGCTGTCTTGATAATAGAAGAATAATTGATTTTTTTATTCCCTTGGACTTCTACACTTTTAAAACATTTTGAGGAAGAAGGTGGGAGTAAAAAGTCAAGAAGCTCTAAAAGGAACAAGTATGGACAGTTCAGAAATCAAGGATAAAAACAAGTTATTTTTGCTTCCAACTGAGACACACTAATAGGATCACAACATATACTGCACTCAATTTTTCTATCCATGCTGGTTATTCATGCCTCTTCAAGCTTGACATAATCACAAACCCATTCTGGTTACAGTAAGACCTTGACTAGTCAGCAAATTAAATGGTTATTAATAGAATTTTTTTAAAGAGACAAAAATATTAACTTGGAAAAAAAAAATCTTACTAAAGTCACAAAGCCATAAAATAATGCAGTTAATAATAGTTAAAATAGGACTTTGAAAAACAAGAACAACTCCAACTGCCCCTGTTCTCCTTTTGGGGAGCATACTTTGTTTCCCAGAGCTTCCCCAATGTGCAACCCTCACTAGCTTTCATACTCTGTGGAAAATCAATTATCAGATAAATTAATAATGTCTATTTACTATTGATATGCTAGTTGTTTTAAGAAGCAGATCAATTTGAAAGATGGATTAGACAATGACAACAAATTCATGCCAATACTGAAATTTATGAATATGGATTAAATTAAGACTGACTATGATGGCTTAGACAAAAGTGCACATGAATGCAAGATCAACCTAACTACTTTGTAAATAGTACTTAAAATTTTAAAAGCTAAGATGAACATATTTCATCTTAATAAGTTCTTTTAGTCAAGGCTTGCATAGGAAAAAAGACAAAAGATAAAAGTACAGGCTGAAACCGGAACACAAAATATTGGAGAGGGGAGGAAGGGATAGGAACCAGGTGAAAGTGGCAATTGCTTTAAATGGCTGTGGCAGTAGGGGTAGGCAGAGTTCAATACTAAATAGAATATGTGTAAGGAACCTAGAAGCAACTGAAGAAGAAATTAAAGAGTCTGAGGAAATGAATAAAAAAACCAAGGAGAGAAAAAGAGGCAGTGCCAGGTGACTAGAAAAGACCAGAATATAATGTGGACCACAGACAATAAAACCACATGACTGGAGAGGACTCAGAACGAAAAAAAGAAGAGAAGGTGAGGAAATATAGACAATTGTTAAAACATATACTCAAAATAAAGAGGTGAAAGAAGAAGGAAAAAAGCAATGACATGGAAAATGCAAAGAAAAAAAAATATAAAAAAAACCTTGGCAGAAAGAATCAACCTTGTCAGTCAAAAGGATGAGATGTGCTCACATCAAGAATCAATTCAGGCCTTGCAGAAGATATTCCCAAACAGAATGCAATTTCCCTAAAGAAAATCCCTTTATAACAAGAAGAATTAACAAATCAATAGAAGAACTGTTTAATTTTCTTGCCATTAGTTCAAATTCATATTCTCTGCAAAGAATGTGTGAATGACAATCACTGAGCAATGCAGAATCTCATTCATATTGCAGTTGCCAATCAAAGCTACAATATGTATTCAACAGGGGTCTTCAGTAGACAGCTACAATATAGAGGTCCATAACCAAAAACCAAATTAAATCATAATGAAATAAACTTTTATTTTTTATTTGAATATAAATTAGCCAATCTTTCTCTGTTACAAGTATTTTAAAATAAAAAATATACAATAGCCTGATTTTCTTGGAAAAGGTGCATCTTCATGAATTCATTATGAACACTGCTTGGTTTAATCCCAATTAGACAGTGGATATTTTTTTAAATCTCAGAAAGGCTTTAGGATCAGACAAAGATATAAATTATCACACGTATTTCTAACTTCTTCTACATGGCTCACCTGATTGTTCATGTAATATTCAAACACAGTTGTCTCTCATCTAAAGAGAGATATTATTGCTACTTGGTATTGTGTCAGGAACAACCTGAAGGATATCTTGCCTGGACCTCTCCAGTCCACCATCACAAACACATAATCATTTCTCTTTCACTTCAGTGTCCATGGGAAGGAACAGAGATGAAGTGAATGCTGAACCTACTGAAAAGACTGGCTAAATTCCTTTCCTACATCCACACACCTCACAGTGTGTATGGGTGCTGATTTTCAAGACCCTAATTTTGTGCATTACTAAGAAATTGTGTATTTTGTTAATTCCAACTGAAATCAGTGTTCTTGACAGGTGCTCGGTACATCCCAGAAAAAAGCTCCCCTACAATGTTGGGATTTTTTCCCATATGGGGCTGACTGCCCCCACAAGCAGCAGGGTTAACATTTTGTGGGCAAAAATTATTGGTTAGGAAATGAATTTTATATTCTTTTTAGAAATACATCACAGGCAAACTGCCCTGGAAGCAATTTAGCATTCCTACTAGTTAAACTCCCAGATTACTTCTAAGTGCTATTTGGTAGGCACATTTTGCCTAGCAACAAGTGCCAGATGTCATTCCGTTTCCTGCACACACAATAGAGGTCCATAAATTGCTTCAGGTGAAAGCATTCTGGAATTATAGCTACTGCTCAGCACAAAATATCTTCCATACAAATACTCTATATAATCTCTTTACACAGATGAACACATCTAAAGATAAACACATGATGGGTTTTTGGTTTGTTTTTTTTTTTCTCTCTAAATGCTTTTGGCTTTCCATAGGAAAACTTACATTACTTAGAGACATTTTTCAAGGGTATGTAGCAATAGGACAAGAGACAACAGCTATAAACTAAAAGATAATAGATTCAGATTAGAAATTCAGAAAAAATCTTTTAAGTGATGGCACTGGAACAGGTTGCCCAGAGAAGCTGTGGATGCTTCTTCCCAGGAACTGTCCAAGGCCAAGCTGGTCCGAGCTCTGAGCAATCAGACGTAGTGGAAGATGTCCTTGCCCATGGCAGGGGGGCTGGAACTAAATTATTTTTAACATCCCTTTCAATCTAGGCCATTCTATGGTTTTGTGATATTGGCAAAAATACTCAGAATAAGACTTATCTAGAATGATTCCAAGGAGACTGCAACGAACAGAAAACTATTTAAAAACTCAGAATGTAAAACAGAAAATTGCTAATACATAAATATGGCAGAGAACTAATCAAATCCTAGTTTTTTTTTTTTTGATGTCCTGAGAGTTTGAAGATAACTCTAGGTTAAAAATAGCACCTGGTAGCAGAAACAAAAAAACATTAGTATGAAAAGCAGTGGCAGAAACAGCATTCCTTAATAAAGACAGGGAGTATTGATCATAAAGAATTTGAAAATATTTTAGGATGAATATTCCATATGGAAGTAGATATCTTGAAGGAACAGAGGTCTGGAAACACCTGTAATCAAAAGGAAACTAAAACAATATTGAGAAAATATCTAATTAGGTGGACCATGTGGTCTGGATACTAGCCTTTGTATTAGGTAGGTGGGTATTTAGTTCTTCGGTGATTGGAATGCAAGATCATAGTGGAAAGGATCCAACAGTATTTGCATGAAGTGGAAAGAAAGCTGCCCCAGTGGTGGAGAAAAAGGTAGGAAAAACACTCAGGAAAGAAATAAGTTCTGAACAGAAGAGGACTGCACTCCTCCCTATTACTAAGTTATCAAAAATCATTGCAATTTTGTCTCCATACATCAGGATCCATCCCCATGTGGGTGCTTGGCACCAATCAACCATGGATGAGAGCTGACTGTCACCTTTAGTTTATTTTCTTACTGCAAAACTTTCATACCTTCTCTCTGTGAGTTCTCATGGGCAGCACCTTGCAACACTGACTCCTTTTCACTTTCTTCTGCACAGCCGGCCAAACCCTTCCCGTCCCCTAGCACAACCACCTGACCCTTAATCCTCAGAACACCCAACTGACCCCAACTCTCCTCTTGAGGGCTAATCCACTCTTTTCTAACACCCATCCTTATTGGACACAGCTGTGACCTATTAAAGGCAAGGCTGTTCCTACTCTTTGGTAATTAGTACAGCTGCACCTCCTCAGGGGTGAGATTGCCTTCAGCACTCTCTCTATTCTCCTACAATCCATCCTCCCACATCCACAGACAACTTTTTACTGGGGATATCATGTGGAAGCAAAGGTAGTAAAACTACCTAAAGGAATTGAAGTTTATCTTTTTTCCCAGATAATGCTGTGGCATTTGTCTTCAAGTTAAGAGATGATACCTCCATTGAGACCTATGATAGAGAAAGATGCCAATTTTGAACAGAGTATTTCCAAGTCTATCAAGTTGGAGTTTCTCATCACCAGACAAATAAAGTTATTATTCTGAAGTTTAAAAAATTCCAAAGCAACAAATAAACCACATTCCCCATCCCCAGCTCCCCGCTAATATTTAGCCTTAAGTGTTTATTGCTCTTCAGGTAATATCTGTTTCATGATAACTTTTTATAACAAATACAAATAATAATTTGTGATATTACTAAAGTTGATAATCTAAATAAAAATAAGCACTAACAGGGAGAGTACACAATATCCCACTCAACATTTTAATATGAGTATCTGGTGCTAAATTTCTCCACGGATGTTTAAAAGAAAGAACAGTTCATAAAGCCTTTGAAGACAGAGCTAAATATTAGACATTGTTTTTCTGGCATTAAGCAAGTCATAAAGGTTACCTGGAAGTTTTTCCAATGCTTTTTCAGACAAATCATTTCCATATACAGATATGTACATCCCCCCACACATATAAAATATAGGTACATATTTGCCTATAAAAATAAATATACCTTAATTAGCACAAAAAAGTATACATTTGGCAAAGGTATTGCAAGAAGAACAGGAAATAACTCAATTGGAAGACTAAAACATATTTACCATTCTACATGCTGCCATAAAATGTCAAAATAATGTTTTAAAGGTCTCTAAAAATATATTAGGAAAATAAGCATCCACCACACATCAATAATGGATAAAGCAGAAAAATGTAGTGGGTCTGCTTAAAATTAAATTCTCTTGAAATAGAAAGTGGGCATTCTTTCAGTACAAATCATCAGCAAATTTCAAGAAAAGCAATTAGACCAAGATGAGTTTTGTTCTTTTCCTTAGCACATTCTTTTTGAATCTTTCACTTTCGCAATGACTTTTCTTAAACTACCTTTTCTTTGGAAGGAAATTGAGAGATCAAATGTGAATGGCAAAAGGATCTTATTATGCATAATTTTTTATTTATTAATTCAATATAAAAAGTATTTTCTTTTCCTTTTTCACACAATGGCTGCCTTGAAAGAACAATGCAATTCAGTTAACTTGCATTTTAAACTGATTTTTTGCCTCCGCACTTTCCAAAAGAGAGCTGCATTGAAAACTCATGAGTTTCTGATCTAGCAGTTGTAGTTAGAATGCTGTGAGAAACAACATCAAAGACTTTACTGAAGTCCAGACATTCAATAGCCACAGCCTTTCTCCCTCATCTATGCAATGGGTTACCTTGCTATAGAAAGAGATCAAGTTGGTCAAGCAGGACCTGCCCTTCCTAAACCTATGCTGGCTTGGCCTTGGTCCCCTGGTTGCCCTGTGCATGCTGGTGACAGCACTCAGGATGATCTGCTCCATGACCTTCCCCAGCCCCAAGGTCAGACTGACAGGCCTGTAGTTCCCCAGATCCTCCTTCCAGCCTTTCTGATAGATGGGCATCACATTTGCTGAGTTCCAGTCAACTGGGACCCCCCTGGTTAGCCAGAGCTGCCGGTAAACAATGGAAAGTGGCTTGGCAAGGAACTCATGTTCTCTGACTCTCTGGAAGTGTTTTTCATCTGTGGTAGTATGGGCAGTCTTGCAAAATACCTCCAGACCTTCCAGTAATAATATATACCAGGTCAGGATGTTGTAGGTTGGGCTACACATGGGAATATGTGTAGGAGTAAGCAGTATCAAAATACTCTCTCTTTTTAAGAACGGCAACACCATTAAGACTTTGCAGCTTGTAAATTACAGAATGCTGAAAGCACAGAGCTGGATATGCAGCTTGTTTCAAACTGGGATGAAGGTGTGTTTGAGAAGCAATAATCAAATTCTTCCATACATTTGTAGCAGCTAATGCAGACTAAATTCTTAATCAAGTTGTAATACCTGTAATACCTTTTTCTTTGTGTTTAAGCTGTTCCAGTATGCATTTTTCCCCTCCCATACTGCAGAGTCAGAATCACTCCCTCTTACCATTTCTGGCAAAAATAGATCAGTGAGAAAATTCTTCTAAACATATTAACCCACTTAGAAGGAAGGGAACACCAGGACTTGAATAAAGATGTCTGGATGATCTTGTGCTGACCTGAACACAGGAGACCTCCCACATGCTATTAAGCTACAAAGCCAAGGTGAAGTCATACTTCCTATGCCATGGCTTTCATTTGCAGTGAAAGCTTTCAAAATAAAAAATAGTCTTGTTGAAATCAGATTTCATCCTTAGGATCTTCTGTCACCCACGTCCCAGCACATTCTGTCCTGGTACTCTAGCTTAGTCTCTCTGAAGCAGACAGAAAGGACAAAACACCAGGGAACAAAAATCATGCTATTTTCAGGAGCAGTTTCCACCCTAATTTTACCAGTGTAGGGCAGAAACATCCCTCACAATTCTAGCTTTCCATTTCCCTTCCAAGAATTTACTTATCCCATGGTCTGAAACTGCCATGAGTGTCAATTGATGCATAGTAACTTTACAGGCTCCTGGAAGAAAGAGAGGCCAGGCCATTCTGCAGAGCCTCTTCCTTTGCCAAAGTCAAGAAATTTTTGTTTCAAATGAAAATGTGAGGGCTCACTGTGAGCTTACACCAGTAAGAAAAGCTAGAAGGGCTGTACATACTGATTTGACCTGGCATCTGCATTTGTGACTTTCTAAAAATGATTTGATTTTAAGGTAGGTGTTTATTGTATGGATCAGTCATGGGTTTTTGCATAAGAGTCTGCAGCTATTGGTAATTTTCTGGCCTTGCAAACTCTTGCAGCCACACATATGAACAAAGGCTTGCTACAACACTTCAGTGGCTTTTCTCATCTTTTTTAGTATAAATTTGCAATTTTAGACAATGTTTAATTTTCCAAGTATTGAACCAGTGAAATAATTCCATTGTCACATGCCATGGAAATCAGGTAAATCCAACATTAGATGTGTTTTAGAGAGGACAATTGCTCCAGTAAAGTGAGTTTCAATTAATGCATCATTGGTGTTTTTTTGAATATTTTAAACTTCCAGCTGTTTATGTTTGTCCTTACTGATTTGGACTTTGTTTTTTTCCTACTAAGTTTCTCCTCTGCTGACTGGAATGAACAGCAATACGGAGATTAAAGTGGAAACCCAGTCCTTTGCATGTCCCATCAGTTGGAATGTATGCTTACATATAATTATTAGCCTTGGGTGTCCAAGATGTTCAGACGTCATCATTTTAACATGACCTCTTTAAGTTCAAAACAGGAAAGACTACAAGGGAAAAATTTCTAAGGCTCGATGTGCAAAAATGGAAAAATCTAAATGTCCTGATTAAAAAAAAAAAACAATAGAACTCTGACAAAATGCTTTTGCTTTGCTTTACATTTAAATTTTTGTCTCAGGTAAGGCTTTCTATATTACTCTGCTTTGCTATTTTTCCTCCAGAGGTTAAAATAAATCTTCCAGATTTCTGTAGAATTGCTCCATATGACTTCCTGCTGACAATGAATTGAAACATATAGTATTCTCCTCTACAGTGTTCAAGCTATAATAATCTTCCATGGCACTCCCCCATCTCAGCAGTCTAATATCAGCGGATATTTCTTTAATAGTCTAAAAATTAGCATTTAAAATGTTAATTGCTTCCTGACTAATGATGAAAATTACGAGTTAAATGTGCAAGAATTATTTATAAATTGCAACGGCACACTAATTTTCTCTTCATCTTATAAAAATACAGCAGCCAATGAGGAATTTCAGAGCAATTAGTAAGGTAGACTACACAAATCTGTGCAAGTCAAGCTTTTGTAGTTTGTACTCCATGTTTTTTTTCGTCTCTAAGGGTAAAGAGTGTCAAATTTCTTTACCTAAGAAAACCTGCTAGATAAATTCACTGTCAGTGGTTTTCTTAAACTTCCAAACTGGATAATTAACTTCTCCAAGGATTCAGCAAGGAAAAATCTAAGTTACAGTGGTAGCAAGTTTAACATGAAAACATTACCACAAACAGTGGCACAATTTAGCAATATGTATTGTTCCTTATCCATTGGTTCTAACACTTAGAATTTACTTAGGTGCACACATTGGAAGATGAATGAAGCACCTTATTTTCAGTATGATACAGATTAGTTAACACAGTTCTTACAAGTTGAAATACACACATACCTATATAATATTACTGCATTGTACAGGAAAAAACAAAACAAAACAAAAAAAAAAAAAACTCAAAAAATAGAGGTGTGTATACATTTTCTTCTCAATAAAGTGAGAAACTGGGTTTATAAGAAGTCCCTTAGACTGGCTTCTTTGGATTCCCAAAATATTTCTACAGCTGTGGCTCTGCGGTTCTGGCTCCCTATTCATTGCCTTGAAAGCCACAAAACTTGATACTTTTCTCTAACTTTTAGTCTGAGACTCCATCCAAGAAATACCTGCAGCACTGCCCTGCTAGGAATGAATCCTGAGTGCTTGTACTACCATATCTTTCAAAATCCAGAGATTAATTATTTCTCCTGCTTCAATTCTAGTAGCATGTATGATGAAATTACAGCTGTCCCAATGTAGGGGATAGAAAAACCCACAATTTATTTCAAAATAATAAAATTAAATCATAGTCAATACCTTTAAAGAGCAGTAGTAAGGTGAGAGAATAAGATAAATATAGAAAGCATGTAAACAAGATAGTGATAGACAAATAGGAGATAAAAATAAAATGCCACAGTGACATTTTACAGACAGTTTTAAAAAGCCATACTAATTTTTAGTGTCACATTCCACTTCAGTACCTCTGCTGGTCCCAAGCTATCACTTTGGCAAGAAACTGGAGCTTTTTACAATAACCTACTTTTAGTCTATGCAGATCTTCTGTAGACTGAATTAATTCATCATCAGTATTCATTTATACTGAAGCGCCTATGCCTAGAAATGGAACAGGGAGGATGTTTTTTAAAAAAGAAATAAAATAGACTGAAAAAAAGAAAGCATAAAGGTTTTTGCATAGTATTTTAAAAGTAAATTAAAGCTGCATTTGCTTGTTTGTCCATCACTTTTTGCAGCAGTCATGCTAAGGGCACAACTATTTTCATAGCACCACAAGGAACATATTTTCACATTGCTATCATATTTTTGAATAATTTCTCCACAGTATTAGGAATAAAGCATTCAAAAGTGGCAACACAGGGTTTCTTTCATCTTTCCTAAATGTGAATATATCTGACCCTGGTCCAACACTGCTTTTCTATCCATTGATAGTTCACTAAATACAGCAGCACAGCACACATTTATGCACAGATGAGATGGGAGTGCTGCCAAGTCACAGAATCACAGAACCTTAGCATTTTTATGGTTGAAAAATGTCTCTAGGACCATTGAGTCCAAATAGAATACCTTTCAAACAACTTAAAATATTAATATTAATTAATTTTAAAGGCAGATCAACTGCAAATCACTGAACTGAGTTTCATTATAAAAAGCTGAAAAAAGCCCATAGGTGCTCACAAAATCTTTTCCAGCCTTCCTGCTTTTTCACTATGTAGTATTTACATAAATCTTTAGCTACCACAGTTTAGAAATTGTCTGCTACTCAACAGCTTTATGGACAGGCAAGTCAGGGTTTGTGGGTCTCAGATGAAGCATCAACTGAGCCCTGAAACACACAGGAACTTTGCATGCACTATGCTGCAAAATAGGAGAGAAATAGCAGGTGGAGTCGTGAAGATGGATGTTCAGTGGATGTAACCAGATGAATGGTCTGGCTGTACTAAACCATGCTAAGGAATTACATGCTGAAGAAATTGCCTAAACCCCTTACAGTCCCATTCATACTGAGCCTTGCCACCTGGTCTTGGCATTTGAAAAAGAATCTGCAACAGAAGAGATTAATATTGCCTCTGGGGCTAGTCAAATTTATTCTAGCAAACTAATGTGAAGCAAATAACCCTCCCTGAGACCATTTAAAAGAATGAGGCAAAAGAGATAAAAATTTGAATATCCAGCAGGATTATGTTACTCATCTTTGTCAGGGGAAAGAAGAACTCACTACAGAAATCATAATAAAAAAATAAGAAATATGTACAACCTAAAAGGCCATAATCGTTATAAACAGACCTAATTTGTAAAAGCAAATGTGGGCATAAGGCACTCAGCTCCCCTTGCTTTTCCAAGAACAGCTCCCCGTGTTTTTCCAGGAACAGCCATATAAAAGAACAGTGTAGGTGTACAGAACAAAATTATTTGGAGCATTCTGTCAATAGGAAATTATCAATTGATAGGGCACTTGGTTGGAAAATATTAGCAAATTGTAACCATCTGTGCTGTTGAAAATGCATGAACATATCTATTATTCCTTGTCAGTGGGCTCAGAGTAGATAATGTTCTTGACAGAGCTGGGTACAGTTTACAGGCATTGTATATTACCATGATATTTGTTCTTGATCAGCTTTATTCGAAGAATTACTATCAGAACTTCCCCACATTCAGCCAGTTATTTTTTCTGAACAGCTACTTTACTTTTTCCGCATACAGCGTGCATTGAGAAATGCTGGCACGTGTCCTGGGGCTTTCTCATGGGCCTTGGTGGCTGCAATTACTAGAATTTACATACAGTAGTACACTAAGATATATTTTGTGCAAATACTGTCAGAACATAATGCCTTTCAGGACAGTAAGTATCACAGTTATTAGAGTTTGGACAGCACATGTCATCATACTGATTAAAATTTTCAGCTACACTGTATGCTACATGAAAACAGAAAGCAGTTATTTTTATTTTTCATTTAATTAAGTAAGTTATACTACATCCAGACTTTTCATTCCAGTCACCTGTGCTCTTTCAGTGATATTCCAAGATGAACTTCCAGTGAATAAATATTGACTTAGAACATTTGAATTACTGCCTTTATCATAAAAAGAAAATCAGAAACAAAAAAGGAATTAAGGAATTTGAGTCAATCTGCCAAGAAAAGCCAAGTCATAAGGCAAATGAGGAGACAGCTCTGAAGCTGGAAACACATTCGTCTGAAGATTCTGCCAAATAACCAGATGTTTCTGCTACACAAGTGCACCCAAAACTCAGCACAGGAATCCTACCAGAACTTACTATAGTACAAAATTAATGATCAATTTTTAATCTAGAGAAAAATGTTCATTTCAGACCATGCTTTCACCAAGTGATGTCAAGAAAGTTTAGCATAATCACAACAACAAATTGATAAATGCATCTTTAATTCACTGTAACCACTGTCACATGGTAAGAATTAAAACAGAAATCTATTTCTGCAATACATAAAAAGGATTTTTGAGATGAAAAAAATTAAAATAACTAAATAATCATATTAAAAATAAATAAACAAAGTTGACCAGTTTTTCTCTAGAGTAACAGGAATATTGAATTAACTCTAGACTACAGCATTTGCCTGTGACAACTAGAAAATCAGTTGAGAGACTGATGACAGAGGATGACTTTACAGTCTCTGCAAAATCACAGCATTTAGTGATATCTATAGGGATTGGGGTTTTTTTTATAGAATTCCAAGACACTTTCCTACAGCCATCTGAATGGACCAAAATTAAAAGTACTGCCCTTAATTTTCATTCTTGCTTTTCTCTGCAGTGATATAGTAGAGATATTAAAAAATTTAAACTTCTAGTGGTCATTGGTGTGACTCATTCACTGTTCTCTGCAGCAGTACAAGCTGAATATCTTTTGTTGGCAAAATATAATTAATAATGATAATTCAGCCTACAGCCTAGCTTGAGTTCCTATGCCTTAATTACCAAACATCAATCGTGAGCTTTTTTTCTTTCTTTAATGTTTGAAGTCGTTAAACTTTTCCATGGGAAAAGAGACAAATCTTATAATGGTAACAAGTACAACATTAGTGAGTTCAAGCAAATACAAACAATAATTTGGATCCCCAATGATCATAAAAAAATTAAGACCTAATCTTTCACATAAACTCTGAAGGCCTTTGTGAGTAAAATATGTCCTAGCATGGAAAGGAAAAGAGGCATGGGTTTTCAAACTTCAGAGACCTGGACTTTTCTCTTAGAAGGAGTTCAGTACTTTTGCACATTATATGTACATGAAAAACTTTGGTTTAAAAGATCTTTAAAACTTACTGAAGTTTATTCTAGTTACAAAGATTCTACCAGCTTTCTAAAGAGGTCATGAAAACTAGAAGAATAACTGGATCTGTTTTTAAAATTAATTTAGATCTTTGTTTAAAAATAAGAGTTATTTGTCCCTCACCAGCAAGATCTGGAGCCCCAGGTCTTGCCCCTTACACATGGAAGAGCAACAGGGTCAATAACTCTAGGGCTGGACCAGGCTCAGCACTCTCCCCATGTCTCGGGTCCATAACTCTGACCACCAACAAACAACCCTTGACAGCAGGTTAGGCCACCAGACTGTGACCTCCATTCCCTGCCACAGACATGTCTTGCTGCTCTCTCCTGCTGCTACCCTGCCTCAGTATGTAATTGAAGGTAACTCACAGCTTCTCATCTGCTACCACGGCTCTGATCATCTTCTGTGAGTGCCAGAAGTCACAAGTTTCTGGGCTTTATCATCATTTTCCAGTCATAAAAATGCAGACTCTGCCTGCATCTCCTTCAGTACAGCTGTGCACCCTGGCTCCTGTAGCTACATGGCGTGGGAGAAGATCTGGCCTTTTTTTTTTTATCATCTCTGATGCTGTGCAGCTGCTGACCTCCTCCTGCAGCTCCTTTATTTGGTGACACCTTCCACCTGCAGCCAAGGGCACCATCTCCCCAGCCCCTGCCTTAGCAAGAGGCTCAGGGCACCAACTGTGTCCCCAAACCTGGAGAACTGCAGTCCCTTTTGGGACCATTGTCTGTCCTAAGGTTTCTGATGCTCCAGAAATATTTTCTCCAGTCAGTGCTGATAACAGCAAAGCCCTGTGGTGCATCACCAGCAGCACCCAGCACATGGTTGTGCTGCATTTTGCTGATAGCTCATTAACATCAAAAAGGTGTGCTTACCATTCTAAGCTTGATGCAGAAGCAGTCCTATTACCATCATTCACCTGTGGGTTGATTAGTGAATCAATAAATTCATGATTTGCATTGAAAACACTGAGTATGCTGTGTATGCTCCTTAGTAGAATGCCTGTGAGCACCTAAAAGAAAGTCACGATTCCCAGCTTGTTCTTTCAAATGGTGTCCCTAGTTCATTTCAGTCTCACTGCCATCATCCCACTGCGACAGCACCTACTACTGCAGTGTTTTCTCAGCTTATGTGAGGGGTTTATTTGCATATCCATAAATTCTAGCTAAACCTAACACAAAGATCTACTGAGAGGCTGGTGGTGCAAAGTGTATCCCTGATAAATATAAAAATATACACAACAGCCAGAACTAGATTTTTTTTGTGAAAATGTTCTTTCCTGCTTGACTTGTGACTTCCCCGAGTTTGCATCCACTCATGTCATCAACTTCTTCAGCTAAGAGAGAGTCTAAATTGTGAATTTAGAGACATCAAGAAGACACACATTTTTTCATATACTAACTTAAAAGCTTTTTCATGGTCCAGCACTCACACAAAGATGCTCTCAGGTAACAGTATTCCAACAATGCCCATTGTGAGAATTTTTGGCAAATCAAAAAAGTCTACAGAACTGTTTATGGTGCAACACTGAGGACTCTACTGAGGACTCAGGCGTCCTTCCTCCCCACCATCTTCCAGGACACATCCTTTCTTTAGCCTGCATCAGGCAGAGGACTACAGCCAAGCTCAGGCTTAAAAAGAAAAGAAAAAAAAAAAAAAAGACTAACATATCAGACCTCTGGACAGGACACTAAGCAAAATTAATCCTTCATTCAAATGCACTGGAATTACGACTTCTCGCAACTGAAAAAAATCCAGTTAAATAGGAGCAGAATTTATCTGCTTGTCTGCATGTACTTGAGTATATAATCATCCCTTCAGTCCCATGGATCTGACTTTGTTCAGGTCTGAAGTCCAACAGCCAGTAACCATCTGGCTAAATCATTATTCATGTGTATTGTCTAAACAGCCACTCCTTTGCAGAAGCAGCTTTTACCTCTCCTTCTGTGGCTTCTCTCCTTCCATCAGCATCAAAGTTCTTTTTGAACTTCCTGAAAAGGCAGTCTCAAGCTTTTTTCTATCTGGAATGATATACAGACAATGCTACAAAAAGCCTCCCACCAGCCAACACCTTGTTGCCTCTTGCCTTTTCATGCTTCACAGAAGTTCAGAAGGGTCAGTTTCCTCTGGGTGCTTGGAAGTAAAAGTGTTTGCCCTGTACTGCCCAGTGTTGCACCTCTCTATCCTCATTTGAAAAATGCTGACAAAAGGCCTGAGCATTGCCATGGAAACACTTTACCCAATATCCTTGTAAATCTATTTGCCAAGGGAGGCATGGGTCTGCAAAGCATTAACACACTCTCACCTCCTAAATAGCCAACATGTACTTTCCTCAAACAAAATCCTTCTTTTGCCACTGTTTTAAAACCAATGCCATGAGCGCTTCGCCCCCACCCCCCCACCCTAGGAACTGCAAGTGCTGCTCTAACCCAGAAATTCCAATTTGCACAATCAAGATTTAATTTCCTTCTCATCTCAATCAGAAAGCACAAACTGGCCCTGGGGCAAGGCTGGGACACCACCTATTGGTGAAAAGGCCACTGGTTTGGACCTTTACACACCTGCTTTTGTTACTTCTGAGGACAAACTTCTAGGGTCTTCTGAGCTGAAATATGGGAGAAACTGAGATAATAATGAGGATGATGCAGGCTGAAAATGCCAAATTCCCTCCCTGAAGCTGGCCCCTCACCCATCCTTCCCTTGACTGGGAAGGGAAGCAATAGCTTTCTACCACAGAATATCTCCCCAGGTAGTGTTTTCTACTGCCCCTCTTTCTACCACACCCGCTAACTGCATTTAGAACTTAATGATTTGTTTCTATAGCACATCACTTGTATTCTCTCCCTTGGGCTCTGAAACAAGCTTCCTACAAGCAGATACCACTGTATTTCATTCTATATTCCTACAGGGTTTTTCCACATTTAAAAGGATTCAATAACGGTCCCCATCTATTAACCCATCAATTTAATATATCTGAATCTTTCCATAATCTATCATACTGTTTGTTTTTCCACTGTTCCTATGGAATCTAGTTGAACAGTATCTCAAAAGTTTGAAAGTTTATACATTAGCCTTGTTAAACTAATTTAATTACATAACAAAAGCACAAAGGGATAAATAATACCCTTTTTCATAAAAAATGAATTCTATTACCTCAGCATTATTATTTTATCAATTCTGACATAAAATTTAGCGTTAGTTTTTGTTCATTTTTATTCAGTGTGATATTCACTTCCAGTGTTCCTGTTCAGTACTTCATTATATTCATAACCGATTTGCAATGTGCAACCTTTCTAGATATTCACAGACAGTCCACTGTGAATGATCAGTGCCAATTTCAATCAGTGTTTTCCCTCTGCTCATACTGCCAAGTAATTTTCTCAAAGAATCCACAGACAGCATATCAGTAGGATGCAATCGTCTTTCTTGTAATAATTGTTGTTAAATACTATTATTTCAAGGATTTTTTTATGAGGTAATAAAAGTAATGTCCACACATTGGCCACTTTCCATGACAGCCTTGCAAGATACAGATTTTATTTTATGTCTGCCTCAGTAAAGAATACTCTGGGTGTTAAATCTGGACATTCCCTACTCCCTACCCCAAGTAAATATTACAAATTTAGTAATGAAAATAAAATTCTGATCCTTTTGCCACTTCTTTTATTACTTTTGAGCTTTCCTGGCCCTTTGGACCTATTTCCCCTAATCATCAAGCACCAGATCCATGAGCACAACATGGACCACATAAGCATCCTGGTGAGTCAGACATATCGCTATTCTAGTGTTATATGCCCTGATCATCCTGACTCACAAAACTTAGACATCTCCTGAGGGTAAATAAAACATAAAGAACCCTGCTTATCTACAGGGCAATGCTGTAAAGCTGCTTTCCCCTTATGAAAGGAGTGTATTCAGTAGAATCACAGATTTACAGTGGAGATCTTTAAGCCTGAATTGCAGAGACCAGATGTACTTGACCCTGTACTCAAGGACCTATCCTTGACTGAAAAATCACTTCACCTGAGCAAGAATAACCTCTCAAGCCTGAGTGTGTAAGGCATGCCCATGCAGATGGCTTGAACTCATGGTTCTGGACTGGCAAAATTGCGTCCACTATGCCCCCCAATATACCTCTGCCAAAGGCAAAGAAAAGGAAAAACATGCATCATTTCACAGGTGGCTCACTTCAGTTGCCGTGCTGTGTGACAAGGTCCTTTGAGCTGACTGCAGGTAGAAGAAGGCCTCCTATAACACACAGGTAAGGAAACAGCAACTTTCATGTCACATATTTTAGGCACAATACTGAAAAAGCCAGGATAGCAACAGCAAGTAACAAATCTATCTGCATTCATGAACTCTTGTCTCAGGAAGCTCCACACTCATTTCTAGGTGCTGACTTAAAATGCTACCTCAGTCCTGGGGTCTATGACTCAAGCCAATTCAAACCAGAAAAGTGGCATTCTGAAGAAGAAAACCCTCTCAGCTCTTCAAAGGGCAGACAATTTTTGAGCTGTGTGAAAGCATCATATGTACTTCTTTTGCATGCATCTGTGGTCATCTCTTCTCTAAAATTAATACCTTTGAAAAGGTATTAATTAATTGTTAATACACTTTAACAAAAAACACTCATATCTTGTTAATTCAATCAAATCTGAGTTTATCTAGGGAATCATTCTTTATCCCCCACCATGTGCATCATTCTTGGTCCTTCTACTTTCTACTCAGGCTCACTTTACTGCACATTCTTTTTGAATTGTGAATTCCTGTAGTTCTATTTAATGCTTCCCTGATTATGTACTAATAGTAATGTTAGAAAATGTCTTTATCGACCATTCTGCCAGTCTCACTGTCTTGTAAATTGTAATCAATATCCAATGCCTTTTTAAATCATCAGGTCCCTTTGAGGAAATAAATTGATTAGTGACTGTTAGTAGAAGTTCACTCTAAATACATCAATAAAATGAGAATCCATTCAAAAAATAAAAGCCTGCTTCAGAGACTGCTGAATGTAAACATTAATGATGGTAAAATTTTCATTTAAATTGGAAGACTTTCAATAACAAAACAAATGCAACACAAAATTAAGGTGTACCAGCTAAAAACCACTTTAAACGACAAAACTTGTAATTTCTTTAAAGAATGAAGTCAAGTTAATTTGAAGATTATTTTTTTCAAAAAATCCATAAAATCAGGTTGACAATTATAAATTATATTTTTATTCGTTAACTCTTTCTTAGCCCAATCCCAAGACAGTCCTTCTGTTATTTCATCCCAAACTTAGAGCACCTCATGGGTCACCTGGATCATTCGATTTGGATTTTTTTAACATTACTATTATATATCATCTTTAGTTCTAATAAAATAATGTGTAAACCGAGCATTACCTTATAATTCTGGTGTGCAAGTTTTCACACTTAAACTTTAAATTATTTAATTTTAATTTCAAAATGCTTTTTCCTAAAAAGCTGTTTAATTTGGTCCTTGATAATAAAGGCTTGAAATGGTATTTTTTATTCGTCATATGATAGTTTGTCACTCTTTCCAAATACAGAACATTAATACTCATTGAACAAATTTGCTTTTTCTGCCAAAGTACTCAGCAGTGCTAAGAACTGCTTAGTGTTCTTAATAAGAGGTTTTTTTTTACCTACCATATTCAAAAATAACATCTTTTAATAATTGAAAGACGTGTTATTTTCAAATTGTTTCCCAAAGTGGCGGTCACTGTGGTAGTGTTCTGTTTAATGATATATTATTCTGCACTAGTGGGACAGACACATTATTTGTAAAAGATATAAAATAGTATAGGAGTAGGTGTTACCTGACTTTCCTGTGAAGAATTCTTGGTATCAAAAGTGTTGTGGGGGATTTTTTAAACAACTTATAAATTAAACTGCCTAAATTTGTAGCCTTGTATACTATTTATCTGCTTTATTTTTATTTCAAGTATTTTGATTTAATGTTAGTAGACAATTTAATGCATCAAAGCTGTATAAACTTGCAGGTAATAAGTCTCTCAGTAGTTATGTTTCATCTTTGTCTGTCCTGACTAAATGCGGTAAGAAGTAATGTCTTCTAATTTAAGGGAAAGAAGTGGATGAGAGAAAAAGGAAACAGTGGAGTGTTAAAATTTCTTTCACCTTCAAGGTACTATTTGACCTATAAATTTATTTTTCTCATACTTGCCAACAATTTTGTAATAATTTTTTCATAGTAATAAGACTGTATGCTATGTATATTTTAATTAGACTGTTGACCAATTTTACTTTTTCTATTCAGTTCTATTGGTATCTCATATTGCCTGGAAAGTATTTTAGTACTATTTTAGGGCAATATTTCTAAACACAACTACATTTAACTTCAGTCTACAGTAACAGCCAAGACAATAAATGGAAGAAAGGTTTAACCAACAAAACCAACTTGGGCTTAATCTGCATTAAAGCAGATTAAATCTTAAATCAATAAGGTAAAAAGAATTATAAATGCAACTTTTTAAAAAAAAAGGGAACAACAAATAATCCTTGTAAAGTTAGAGTATTTAAGTTAGGTACCTTTTCTCTGGTCTTTATTTGCATAATCCAGTGAAAAATGGCATAATATGCAATTCCTTGCATTACCCTAGCTGTCATAATGCAAATTATGTTCAAAATAAATAGAGTAACTTTCAAACAAGTAAGGTGAAAATTATCTTTTTCTAGGAAAAGTGTGAGATATAACTGGCAAGAGTCAGAATTTTAATTTAAGCATACTTCATGTGAATAAATTGACATCAGTGAAGACAATAAAATGGTCTGTAACTGTCAGCACTTAATAAAACAAAGTAGCATTAAAGCAAAACACATTAGTTAAAGGAGAGTAAAGCCCAGCTTTCTCCTAAGTTTTAAATGTTTTCCTTTATAAAGTTGTTAATGTTTATTGACAGTTTTCAGTCTGACACATTTTCCAGAAGTGCTATACGCATCTTACATCCACATATAAATTCATTACCCTCCATTCAAGAGACTGAAGCGATAATTTTGTAAAGCCTGCTGTTGCCTTTCTCAGTCTACTGTTTTTTCTAAAGTTAATATCAGTAATTTTTCTTTTTTTAATTTTTGTTATTAAAAGCAGTGTGGATTTCTGAATATTTGAGCACTACAGAGTTTTTGCTTTCCTCTTCAAAGCTGGGAAAAACATACCTTTGTTTTATTCAACTGATTCATATACAAAATAGACATTGATAAGAGAAGGTCCTAAATGTAACTACTTGGCTTGGCAAATGTTTTGCCACACTTTTATCCTGTAACTTTTCAGTACTCTATTTTACCTCAAAAACCTGTACACAGAAATCCCTGGAAGCATCTTGTCAATTTCCAATAGTAAATTACAGTATACATCCAATAATGCTAAAGCAAGGTTTAGAACTGTTTCTCAGAAATATTAGACAAAGAAGAAGATAAATGCAACTAGGAAAAAAAAGGAAAAAAGCTCCATGCCCCGAGGTGGCTGCCTTCGTGTGCTCACCACCTTCATTTCAGCATGTGTGATGCAGCCCAGCAGTCACCCATCCTTTTGGTCACCTCCATTAACTTCCTTGCAGCAGGAGGTCTTCATTTATTCATGGTCTTAACATCTGGCCCACTTGGGGAAGCCACCTAGAGCATCCCCCTGAAGAGGGACTGCCTTGACTTAGTTCCTTAGTACTGGGGAGGAGCAAGTTTGTGCCACCTACTGTTCCTGCCTCCAACTCTCGGCATTCAGCTCAGGCAGGAAATCAGTTTTTTGTTGCTGCCAAACTGGAACCTCACACAGCAATAAGTTCACAGTGCCATCCAGAACTTTTTAATAAAGCAAATCTTGAGCACCTCTTCATATTTACTGAGCAATGAAATATCATGCCAGAATTAAAGGGTGTTTCTGAAAATAGTTTGAATGTGAATCAGAGGGTATTTATCAGATCCAATGGAGTAATTACAGGGTAGGAAGAACAAACAGACTGTAATAGATAAGTGAGACAGGCAATCATAGACAAACTGTTTACTTCCCTGCTGATGGATGAATAGAGCAAAGGGTCACCTAGGTGGTTTTTTATTTAACTTTTTTTTTTCCTGGCAGATTTATTCATGAAATAAGATTTAACAGACAAGACCTGATTGAACATTTTTTTTAACATGAAACAGTTCTGTGGAAGTCTTCAACCACCATGCAAAATAGTTTTTATTATAGAAGGATGGTAATTATGTCCCTTTTATAATAGGAAGGATGAGACACAAGGTTAACTAAACCTATCCCACAGTCAAATTGAGCTCGGGCAACAAGACCTTCCAATTCTTAATCATATTTTAAGCAGTGTCAAAGCAGCTGCCTTTGCAAGGCTGTAATCAAGTGCTAAGAAAAAAACCTTTGACTGAAGCTCCCAGAAACTGTAAGTCTTGGAGCCATTAAGCCTTTTGTGACCAGTGAGAAACCAGCTTGATAAAGGCATGATCTTACAAGGCATGAAGTTTGGGACACAGATAGTAGTTTTATGACTTCATCTTCTGCTAACAGTGACATATTTGGACCCAAGCAATAAGCCCAAATTTTCTTGTTTGATTTATTTTTAATTTGAATTATGAAATTTTCATGTTCATTCCTTCAGTGTATTTTCCATTTATGAACTCTTAAGATCTTCAAAACTGCTTAGCACTAGCAAGCAAGTTTAACCCTCTGCTTTCTATCATGTGCCATGTACCATCTACCACTCATCTTCTAACTGGAAATGCCCAAATGTGCATCACACACTCCACAGAGAAACCTGAAAACAATCACTGCAGTTAGCATATATGCAATAGCAAAAGCCAAGTCTCCTAGCAGCTTAAGAGATCAAAGAACTATGAGAAACACAAAGTAACCTGGGGCAGATGGACTGATTGTGTGCTAATGAGGTAGGCAGTACTACCTTAATTAACAGATTTTCCTTAATAGATAATCCACAGTAGTTTTTCCTTTTCTGTGCTTGTTTTTTTCCTGATGTAAATTAGAAAACTTTATTAAAAAAAAAATACACCTCCCAGGATAAAACTATTAAACTTTTCATTTAAAATGGCAAAATAAATCATTTAGTTTCATAAGTCACCTCTCCTCATGTCAAAAAGTATTTTTAACTGTTCCTAATTTTTGACAAATGAGTCAGATAATTAAGCATTATTTCAATAGAAATCAGAAGCACAGTTAATCTGTGCTTCTGATTTTTTTGTCTTGTCACATAGACATAGTTTGACTTCATGTGTTTGACAACCCTGAGGAATTCTGAAGACAACCCTCCTTCAGCAAGAGGCTGGACTGGCCAATCTCCACAAATCTCTTCCTAAATCATTCTCTGATCCTCTTCTGGTAAACGGACTACCAACAAGACCATTCTTTCTGTTTTCACCATTTATCTAATGCTGCTAATAAAGATGGCAAAAAAGATCTCTAGACAAGGCTTACTTTCTGCTGCAAAAATATATTATTGTATATTTATAATAAAAGATACATAGAAAAAGGGATTTGCTTCAGAGGGGTTTCTGACTCATGTATAATTTTTTACATTTTTCTCCTGCCAGTATTTCTGCTTGACCATCACAGCCAGAATTTTACACAAAAGCAAAACAAACAAACAAACAAAACAACAAAAAAACCAAAACCAAGAAAAACCCACGTGATTAATTCTGATATGTGATAGATTCCTGGTGGGGAGTAAACTGGATGTGTACATCTGAATTTTAGAAGGGAGCATGAAAATTGTCTCTATAGAAACCAGAAGAAAGACTCTTTGTTTTCAGATGGTGGTGCTCTGCTCACCAAGTCACTCCCCTGCATTCAGACTGCATCAGGTTTAGTATTCAAACTTATAAGTTTCAAAAGTTATGGTGCAAGTATTACTTTTAAATGCTTATTTGACACATTCAAGAATTTTGGGTGGGGAATGAAAAAAAAAATTAATTTAAATTGCATTTCTATTATATAAGGAGTATGAAAGTGCTTTTATTATTAAAGCACTGCCTTGGAAGAATCCAGTACTAGGGGGAAGAAATTAAGATATTGAACTATGCTTATTTCCTTCCTCATTATATTTTAATGTCAAAACATAAATGCCAATACAATATGTTTCAACACAGCAGTCAAACACATCATCTTTTTTGGCTCTCTTACATTTCTTCTAGAAATAAATCTTGCTTATCCAAATGTCTAAAACAGGGTTTCCCTGCTTAGCTGTTTGCCTAGAAAGGCATTAGTATTTCTCTATTGATTTTTGGCATCTGTCAGTTTAGTCTCTCTTTTCTATACCACATGCACAATGTCTTCAGGCATTTGTCTCTTCCATTTACAGGCAGAATGAAACCACTGAGCTCGGAATTTTGTGAATGTTACCATCACAAAATTAAGTTACTGTTTAAAAACTGTTGCTGCTATAACAGACCTACATTTTCCTGTTCTGAGGAACATTTTGTACTGCATGAGGTATCATACATTCCAGCTGCCCATCGTATATGAAGTTTTTACATTTGTTTCCAGCTTTTGATCCTTTCCTTCTCACTTTCACCACATTAAATTTTTCTACATGCATTTTGATTCTTTTTCAGCCAAGCAGTAAGACACAGCAGAGTGGAACTCTTGGCTTCTGATGCTTGCCAGAAGGTGTTAGGAGATATGTAGCCAATGTAATGCTCAGTCTGGTCCATTTTTGAGAAAGGATTTAAAAATTCAAACTGACAGTTCAGAATAGAAACAAGAGCTTCAGGTTTTGACACCACTATGATCAAAAAAACAAACCTAAAAAAGGTTGCTTAAGGAAAGCAAGTATTTATTATAACGATGTCAAGTGGATGACCAAATGAAATTTTAGCTTTTAGGTAAGGAAGTGACTCTGTATACAGTGACATTAAAGCAGGGACTAAATTAGCAAAACTATATGACTCACTGAAAGACATTTAAAACCACTTATGTGACTCACATGGGGAGAAAAGACAGATCAAGAGGGTACAGTGGGAATGTTCATTATGTGAAGACAATTGGACTCCTCAACATCAGCTTCCATCACTGCACTGGTGAGGTGACAATTCTGTCACATAGCACAGGTGAAGTAGCACCACCCATTAAAAGTACTGCTTTTCTTCTGGGGTTATCCTAACAAAAATTTTTAAGCACCACAAAGTTATTTGGTTTTATAGAATTCGCAGCCCAGAAATGCAGATGCTTCCCTTACAGCTCTTTTTGATGTCATTGCTTCTCAGCAGCAACAGCTGAATGACACAGTATCAGCCAGACCAGAACGCAGCCCCAGGAAGGGCTTTCCAAAGGGATGTGGGGAACACTGGGCGAAAGGAGAAGTTAGACAGTAATGTTTTCATGTTCATTGGATACAGGAGAAAAGGAGAAGACTGGGGAAGCTTTCTGTGGGTGGAATTCCCCATTTCCTTCCTAAAAATGTGCACAAGTGTGATGAATACCATATGCCTAGGGAATGCAGGAAGATCGAGAGAATGAAAGAAGGAAGAAGAAATATTCATCCAGACCTGTGCTGTGTAAATAGAATTATCCTGTGTATACATGGGTGGTTTAGCTGAAGATGGGAATAGTAAGGGCAAGTTCCCAATGACCAGTGATATGAAAGAAATCAGGAATGGAAGTGTTGTCCCCCAACAATGGCAACATCTTTTGACTTGTAATAAATCTAAATAATGCTTTCAGCTATCGATACAGGGTTCATTTCATTGCTGTCCAAGAACAATTAACTTTCAAGAAGGTATAATTGTGCATTGAGACATTACAGGGAATACACTTTGTCATGGCAGCAACTAAAACATCCCAATAGACTACTACTTGCTTCCCCTGTTTCATGATCTGACAAAACATTTTTACCTATTTGCTTCCAGTGAAAAATGCAGAACAGATGTGGTTCCTGTTGAAATAGAAATTATGTTATTTGATGTTTAATGGACCCTACAAGAATTAAGAGCTTCCAGAATATAATTTTTAACATGGTCTATTTTGGTGTACGTCAAACAGCAGGGCAACAATTCACTTTCACTTTGCCATAACTCCATAAGGTCAGTAGTTGACTAAGAGTCCATTTGTTAAAACAAAGCAAATTAAAAAATATAAATGTTTCTGTTCAATGCTTTGACTGTTATTTTTCCATCAAATTTCAAGGATTGGATAAAACATGTTTTCCATGACATTGAGCTTGTTATAGAAGTCCATCCACCACTTGTATCTGGAAACAGTAACTTATGCCTTTCTATTGAAAAGATGCCTAAACTTCAAACAAGTAAGCTTGTTCTCAGAATCATTCCTACTTATAGACTCCGTAGTGCTCATTTAAAAATGTGGTCATTTAAAGACTTGGAACACACTCATTTTATAAAGTATGATAAACACTGAAGAAAATGAAAGTTTTTTAGTATTAGAATGAAATCAATGGTTATGCATCAGTTTCAATAAATTATTACATTTAGAAACATTATAGCATGACAAAAACTGTTTATACTACCACAGATCCTCCTCACTAAGGCAGAGCATCAAACTGAGAATTGGTTTCACAGCAGCATCAAATAAGATCAGCCTCAAAGAGACTTCTGGAAGAGATCATCTGGTCCACTTCTTTGTCTGGACTCACAAACAAGGGCATGTTGATCCTTCCTGACTTGTCCAACCTGTTCTTAAACCCCCAGCCACAGAGATTCCACAGTCTCCCTAAGAGAAGCTTTTTACTATGGTCAAAACCATTCCATCTCTTCAGAATAAGAAGCACAATGAACAGATTGTTTGGAGAAACTAAAACAAACTGTAAAATTTCAGTGTGCTGTGCCGCCTGTCTTAGGGATGAGAAAGGGGTGAAGGAAGCAGAAATGACGATACGGGAGTGTACACCTGATTTATGCCTATTTTAAAGTTTCTCTGGTTTAGATTCATATCCTAACAAGCTCCCCTACAACTGAACAAACTACACGAATAAAGTATGAGCTAAGGAAGAGTGATTACACACAACTGTGGTTAACTTCTACAAAGTCTGTGAATACCCAAGGCAGTTCAGCTCCTCTTGATGACATGCCTCCTTTAAGATTCCTGGGACACAAGAGCAGAGGTTATAGGTTGGAGGTGGAGCCACCAGGGAGTGTAAAGAGAGCCAAGGTGGATCTGACTTCCACCAGGTCCTCATGGAAACAACTGTTCTTTGATAAGCCAGAGGAGTGGATTAGGACAATTGTGAGGAGCAGTGCCAAGGAACTGAGCCAGATATAGACCACCCAAAAAGAAGAAACGACTCTGTCAAGAGGGAATGGAATTAATAGAACAAATTTGTGATGGGATATAACCATTTGGGGGTGGTAACCATGGCTCATGCAGAAAAAGATGGAGGAAAAGCCAAGACAACACCTGAGATGCAAAAATGCATTGAACTGGGAGCCCATGAAAGGCAGAGAAATTATGATTTTGTTTTGAAAGAGCTGGATACATGACATTCCAGAAAGAATAAGATTATTTTTAAAAGTCTTAGTTCGTCTGATAGGCATCCATGAAACAAAATGAAGTCTGTGGTCACTGTACTATTTAAATATTATCCTTTAAGAAATTATCCAGCAAGAACTTAATTCAGAAATTCTCATGTGAGATGACCTTTTGAAACCACCTACATAGAAATCATCTTGTATTTTCTGGACAATATGTGTAAATAAAAGCTTTTCTAACCTGTATGTAAGTGTACCAGACATACATTTAAAGCAGTTGACACATTTAGAGTGGAATTTCCTCATTTACAGAAAGTTACATACAAAAGCTTTAGAATGGTGACAGGAGAGAGGGTTGAGACTTGCCCTGATCATCCAATTACAAAATCTTAATTTTATTATGACTTTCCAAACCAACAGACCATTTAATAAAATTTGGGATAGATGTCTCAGTGTAAACAATTCCTTCATTTATACATCCAAGTCTAAATCTTTGAATGATGGGTTTTCATTTATCAGAATGTTTTCTCACATAACTTTCATTCCTGCTAAGTCCAACTCTGACACTGTGGAGAAAAATTAATTTGGTCAATGTCCTGTCAAACTACCACTAAGTAACATATAAGTCTATAAAGCAGCACAATACACAGAAGAAAAACAAAACAGAAAATAATATAAAATGCTGTAAAGCTTAAAAGCATTCAAAACTTTGGAGATGTCATTATTGTCATTATTGTTTTACCATTACCACTTGCAGGTAAATGACAGGGTCTGTATTTTGCTGTTGCAATTTTGTCTGCTATTACCCAGAGATTTTGGCCAAACAAGGGTCAGAATTGCTGTGAGACCAATTCACTGTTGACATAACTTTATTGATTTCATTAGACTTTTGTCAGCAGAAAACATTGGCTTCTGTTTAGCTTTGGGAAAAAAAAAAAAAAAAAAAAACAGCCACACCATCTGCTTTTATTAAAACATATTTTTAACCTGAAGAGTAGATATGAGTGACAAGATTCACTCCTAAATCCAACAAAGTACCAACTCTCCTTGTATCCAATAATCTCCAAAGGGGTAAGGATAGACAAGAAATTAGTCTGGACATTTCAGGAAGTAGAGAGGAACAGGGTTTTTTGAAGAAGAGGGGCTTTTGTCTTCTGATATTCAATGAGCTTGTACTGAGTTTCACAAGTATCCAGTTACTTTTGGAAAATATTGTTTAAAACACTTGGAGTAAGGAAATGGGGTGCCAAGAAAACTGTGTTACCTGACACTGCTGTATTACCGAAGTGTCATGTGTGTTCCCAACATTTCAGGCAAATGAATGGACTAAGGTAACTGATTAACATTTTATCTTGCTTTCAACATGTTACCAAGTTTGTAAACTAAACCATTTCAAATAGCAGGAACCAACCATTTTCCTGTTGTTGCTGCATCGATTCACTGGAGGAAACCATAATGAATATCAAATTAAAAGATGCATAATAGTGCAAACGCACAGGACTCTTCAAGAAAGGTAGATAGATTCAGTATTTCTTAGCTGTCAACCACACAGCTTCAAGATTTAAATAACTTTAATACAGCTTTTTAATTAGATAGGAAATTATATGCAAACCAGGAAAAATACTTAAACGAGCTATTTTTACATTCAGTAGCCTCTGGACCATAAAACTCTGGATCATAAAAGCTAACATCCCCAATATTTAAAATGACAGACACCACGTCATTGAAAAGACTGAACAGAAGCTGCTAGAGGCAGACAATAGGAAAAAGCATGCCTGAGAAAGGTAGACTTTGGCAGTCTCTGTGCTCTGTGGGGCACAGAAGCATTCTCTCCCAGCCCTTTCACAATCTCCCCAGGCCAGAGTTGCCCCCAGGAAAAAAACACTGTGACCAGGTGCTCTAGTTAAAACATCTGCTGCTGCATGGAGCTGCCAAGGCAACAGCATTCAGCTGTGACGTTTTCCAAATCACAAAGTTAGTACTCCGCTCATTCCTGACAGTGTCAGAGCCAGCACTCCCAGTGACCTTCCCCATAAAAATGACCCAGAAATGACTCCAAAAGCTCTGACTGCCACTCTTTAGGTCACTGACAAGAACGTGTCCCAGATTGTAACACTAATGCTACTCACGTGGACAGGTAGAAGGGCAAAGCAGTTTTCTCAAGAAAGGGGACAGGTGTAACTCCAATTAAAGGCTCGAATCCTTATTTTTCTACATAAAAAAATACGGTCATGCAACTGCTCAAGTTGGTGTTCCAGCCCACTCCCAATGTATGAAATGTACACAAACCCCTATCTGCAAAAATTACTCCCTCCTTCACTAAGAATGAAGCTTTTAAATAACCTTTAAAAATTGTGTTTGAAAGAAGAACACGTTTTTTTTCCCTTCATAGTCCTTCCTTCTCCAAAGGAAACTTGAATCCAGCAGTACAACTGTGTACACCATGAACAGACCATAACATGGCCTTGACCACCACACCCCTCTAGTTAAAACACTGATAAGTTCTGGTACTACATATATACTATGGGGTCCTTCTGTGCATGGCCAAAGTCAAACTCCAGAACTTTTTAGGCATAAATTGCCTTTTCCTGGACAGCTCTAGCAATGCATCCTTTCCTCTTAGAAAAGCTCATAGGAACTTTTTTAATCAGTGACATGTTCTTTTTCAAGACAAACTACTTGGGAACACTAAAACTGAAAAGTCTACAGTGCAGTGCCATAAGTGATAATTGTTTTAAATCCTTCACAGGATCAGATACCAACAATAAAACTTTTAAAAAGCATAGAAAATTATACCAAGACAGTCAGATTTTCCAAAATAGGCTGTCATAAGAACACATACTGAAACCTATCCACTAATAAAGAAGGTAAAAAATTCAATAAACACTTCTGTAACATTAAATACACCATCTAATTTCTATTCACCATATATTTTTCATAATAATGATACTGAAATACAAATGTTAACAGAAGGACACAGTCTGTGTAAGCCATGTTTTCATAAAGAGCTTACTATTCATAAAGAGCTTTCTATTTTCATTTCAAATACATAAAAATATATTTCAGTTCAATATCAGCCTGTGAGTAGCATAAAATTTCAAACACACTTCAGAACACTTATATGCATTGATAAAAGTCGCACAAAGTTGTTTTTTTTTTATTTGCAATGGATAAGCATGTCACCCCAGACTAAAGACAAAAGGTGAAGGAGATGCTGCTCCCCACCTTGTTCTGCTGTAGGTGACAGTCTGAGGGGCTACATTCCACCTCTGCTAGGCACTGTGAAAGTCTTTCACTTCCACATGCCCAACACAGTCACTTTTACCTTTTAAACTAACACCTATTTTCCACTGGTAGCATCTACCAATGGAAAAGGTGCTCAAAATGAGGGCTAAGCAAATAGATACATAAAATTTAGTAAGTTACTTCTAAGATGCCACCCTTCCATTAATCCCCCCTGCAGTTTTTGTGTCTAAGCTTCCTCCTGCCTCACTCACCATTGCTATGAACCCACACGCTGCATTTGGAACAACAGCAATTGTCGATGTATCAAAGGCTGCTTGATTTTACCTAGATCAGGTACCAACAGCACAAAGTTGAGAATAATACAGGCTTTAGCTTGTGCTTTTTATGAGTGCTGGGACCTCGAGCACTTAGCAAGGAAATGAACCTGTAATGAGGTCTATGCTATCACGATTTCACTTCTACTAGAACCTGAGGAACCTGTTTTGAGATGAATATGGATGCTATTATCACACCTACACACCCCTGCTCTGGGAAGAAATGTCACAAAATGCCAAGTTCTGAAGTCCAGACTAAAGCAAACTAGGTCAGAGCAGAACTGCAACCTCCATTTTCATCAGTAGCCTCCTGCCCAATTTTTAACTTGGTCTTTAAGGAGGCTTTGTCCCCAATGGCCAGATGTGCCACAGCTGAATCTTTGCAAACATAGCCTTTGACAGAGAAGAGGCTTATACCTGTTCTCAAAATCCAGGGCTTTGAATTTCACTTTGGATCAAATGGCAACCAATGTAGGTCACAGGCTGACTTTTCTTCACACTTTTAGCAAGACATGCTGCTCAATGAACAATCAGCGTGTCAGATCTCCCTTCAGTATGAATACAAAAGCACATTTGTTAGAGCCTTTCTAGTTCAGCTTCGACAGCTCTGCCTGAAGACACTATTCAGCTTTTGTGCAAAGAGCAGTCCTCATCCCAAAATGTTCTGCAAATTCCATCTTCAAATTCCTAACTCTCTCAAACTGGTATATAATATCATACATCCAATAAACTCCCATGGATGCATAGCTACGTATCACATCAAAACTTTAATTTGGATTTTTCTTGTTATTTCTACATCTACTCCTTGTCAATTTAATTTTTCACTTGTGTTCTCTACATAGTTTAAAACCTTACAGATCAGGAAATAATGGCACTTAAATCCTTTTGTCCTTCATTTTATGTATGGTGACACCTCTGGCTGCAAAGACCTACAAGTAACACTGGTATTATACTGCTGAACTTGTCTTAAAATAGGTACAGCACCCACAGCAACTACAGCTTTGAAGAAAGAAACAGAAAAAAATCTTTCATTGGCGTGAAAAGCAGCAAGTTCCACAGCAACTGCTTCAGAAAATCAGACTGTGCCCCTATTTTTCAGTAGGTGTAAAAGGCACTTCAGTTTGGAAGAAAAAGATTTATAAAATCTTAATAATTATTTTTAAAAAAGATAAAAAATACAGTTCTGACCAAAGATAAATCTTCTTTATTTGTTGCTGCCTATGTCGTCAACAAATTGTATATGTCTTTTGATCTCACCAACTACAAGCAGTGCAATCATACATGTCCCAGCTGGCAGTTCTTGTGGTGCATTCTCTAAGAACATCTAAAGTGTTCCCACTTCAGTTGGCCAATGAAATCTGTGCTTAGTTTAGTTTTTCTATCTTCATTAACCACAGACACAGTAAAAAAGATTAAATAAAAAACCCAGACCAACAAACCAACCAAACAAAAAACCCAAAGAAAAACCCAAACAAACAAACAAAACCCACAAAAAATTCACTCAAATTGATCTTCCACTATATTGCAAAAACCCTACAGAGAAATAGCTATCAAGCAGTGATATGATAGGAATTAGTCCTGTATTCTACTTTCCTTGGCATACAATATGGGCTCCACTTATGCTAAGAAAGCCTGAGGCAATATGCAACTGTCTGAGGTCAGAACAACTATCTGCAAATAAACAGCAACAAGTATATTGTCTGTTCTGAATGAAGCATAAATCCTTTGGGGATCTGATTGTTTTGATTCAGTCTTCCTCCTCTTAGCTCATTCCCCTGAAGATTGGACACAAAAGATAAAATAAAGATGTCCCTGACATTGCAAAGAGAATGACAGGACACTATCTACTTGATTTCCTCTACACCCTGTGATACATAAAGCAAATAAAAAGGCCAGGAGGAGGACAGGAGACTCAGTGACTCAGACCACACACAGTACTTGGTTTCTTTCTTCTTTATTTCTGACTCCTTGAGGAGTCACCTGTTATCATTCCCATTGGGATAAAAGGCAAGAAAATTATTGGAACTCCCTCTAAAGCACCTGGAATCATAATGAGAGAGAAATACAGCAAGGTCTTAAGGGAAAGTAAAAGGACAGCAACATTTAAATCTGCTCTTCATTACTCATGGCATAATCTCTTTCCATTTTTATAAAAGGTTTATTAGAAAAAGCAAATCAATCAGATGGATATCTGATATTTTCTTTACCTTCAGGCCTTCTCTCTCCAGAATACAATTGTTAACAACTGGTCCAGAAAGCGGATCTGACACAGAAAGTGCCTTTAAGATAATGAGCTGCATATTGAGCAACTAGATCTTTTGTTTACCTTGGGACAGGCAAATGAAGTGGAGGTATGTCTGAGTTGACTGGCAGGGAAACACAGCTATCTTTGGCATTTGTGACTCAAACAGCTCTGCCTGTCCATCTCTGAATATCACTGGTGATCAGACATCAATCACTTGAAAAAGGAATCACCCTGGCAACTTGAAAAGTAGCTTTTTTTACACTGCATTAGCCTCAAATACCATGGCTTTCTAGAGGGATGTTGAAAGAGTGTCTAGAAGTTCTCCATGTGGTACCAGTCAGCAATTACTGCTGTTGCCTATGTCAGGAGAGATCCGCAATTAAAAGGGACAGCAAATGTAAAATGAAAATATGAAAAATAAAATTAAAGCAGGAAACAGAAATAGAACTGCATTAAGACATTATGAGTATTCACTTGGAGGAAACACACCTTTATTATTAAGTCAAAAAATGGCCCAAAAATGCAAAGAAAGAGAAATATGTCATACACTGGAAATTGGTCTGTTGTGGTTTGGGTTTATTTAGTCAGGTGTTATATTAATGTTAGTTAGGTTTGTTCCTTATACTCCCCTATTTTTCCCCTCACAGTGGTTTGCTCCCAGTTGTTTACCCCAAGATTTCCTGGCACTTGGATCCCCGGGTACCTGTCAATCTCCTCACCTCTCCCTGTTTCCTCCTTGTTTGGTCCCATCAGTCAGGGTTTGTTCACTCCCTGTGGGTTGTCAGTCCTGTCTCTCGTTTGTCCCCATTGGGTGATACAGGTTTACACCCCTGTCCACCCACTGCCTATTTAATCTGCTGCCACCCTTTGTTCCCCGGCATTTTGTCACTGCATCCACCCCGAGAGCTTTTTGTTCCTGCCCCACCTGGGGGAATAAAGACTCTTTGGGCTCGCAAACAAAGTGTCCTTCTCTCGTCTCTTCATCTCCTCTCAGCGTGTGGACCTACCAAAGCTGCGCAACCCACGCCGCAGCACTCAGCACTACCAGGGTGGCGGACACCATTCCCCTGGAGAGCCCACTGACGTGGCAGCCGCCCGGCCTCACACGGGCAGTGCTAGCTGGCGCCAGGTAGCCGCCGCATTGGTCTGGTGATGTAATGTTAAGAGACATCACTGGATGCAATTCACTGAATAGTTGGGTAAGGGAAAATATTATTCATACAACATAAGTTCCAGTCTCCCACCAGTTATCTTAGATCTGACCTTCTTTTCTATGCTCCCTTCCTCTCACATACACACAATTTCAGTGACTAAAAACATGGGGGAAAAATGAAGAGGGCAACAAGTACAGCCTGAAAGGAGGTGTTTCACCAACTGGATCCCAGCTCCAAAAGAGTCACCTGGGGCTGCTCTGCAGTGCTGGGCAGCCCTGGACTGCAACAAAGTCAGCTGGATTTTTAGCACAATTTTTGATAAGCCCAAACGAAGAAAACGAAACTCCTGTACCCTTCACAGTTGTTTCCCTCCCCAGGAATTTTTACTGAATTTTTTACTACTTTTTTTTTTTTTTCCAGAAGAGAGAATTCAAATTATTTCGCATCTCAGTGGTAACATGGTAACACGGCTTCAATACTCCAGCTAGGAGTGACAAAGTGACAAGTAAAGAAAATTGTTTTCAAAAAAACATTTACTCACTTAGCATTCACATCTTTGAACTGCTTCATGAAGTGCTACCCAAAAGCTAAATATTGTTAAAAGATTTCTTGGCTCTGTTTGTTCCGTGAGCACACTTTACCACCAAAGCCCTTACAAAACTTGCAGCCACTGTTCATGATATTAACAGGAACATGATGGTGGAATTTACAGTAGAATATTAAAATTGAAGGAACTTTCAGTTTCCCTTTATGCAATTAACCCAGCAACAACAGCAAGCACTTTGAAATAACACTACTAATCAAAAAATTCATGTTTGAGACAGCAAAGCAGTGAAATGCTATGATATTTCTTATGTAGGGGGATTTAATACTGCTTACTGCAGAGTCTATAAATCAGTTTCTCTACAGAACTCTAAAGCCACAGGTGCCAAATATAAATCTTTTTCTCCTAATCCCATTCTTGGTCTTTTCATGTTATTACTGGACTTCCTGGATAAATTGTTGCTAAAGTAAGTTTGGTCTTTTTTCCTGCAAAATTTGCCAAACCAACTGCTGGAATGCATTTGTATTGTCCTCTTACTAGAAGAATTTCTGTAACATTCCCATTGACCTAATTGCAAGTTTTGGCCTGAAAAGATGACACGTTTCTGTGAATCTGGTAAAGCTGTTGAAACAGGGATACTAGAAATGAAGTACCCTTCTGGCCCCTTTCATCAAGCTCCAGGCTGAATCCCCTTAGGAATGTGATGGCATTTCTTCTCCCTGCTTTTTCCTAAAACCCTATTCTAAGCTGCTTAAAAAAAAAAAAAAAAAAAAAAAAAAGATGAAAATCTGACCAAAATAACCCAGAAACTTAAGTAAAGACAGCTGGAAAGATGAAAGAGTGCTAATGTTTAGATGTAAACCAAGCAACATGTTCCAACAACTGGCAGGAACTAAATTTTGTCCCAGAAATGTATGTTATTAAAGAACACAGTGTCAGTGGGGAAATCCCTGAAACCACAATACAATTACATTGTTTTAAGTCATTATTGGAAATTATTATCATTACTTAGAGAAAAACAGAGTTTTCATGTTTATATAGTAAATATGAGTGTGGTACGTCTTACAGTAAGTCTTTTTTCTTACAGCTGGAGAAGAAAAAAATAATAATCATGGGACAAAATTTATTGTTTCCAGGGTAGATACCATAGCCAGGGTAGATACCATAAGCCATCATTAGGCAAGCAATTCAAATGAAAAAATAGATAAAAATGTGATCAATATAACATACTATATTAGACTTAAAACATAGTTTGCAGAGCCTCCAACCCAAAGCAACTTCTCCTTTTGCCCCTGATGCAGATGAATCTTGCTCTAAGCTAAGTCCCATTTTATGGCAGACACAGTGCCTGTAACTTGCATCCTTTAATCTGGCAAAATCCTTGGTCGTGCCCAAGGATTTTGCTCTAATTCCATTTAGAGTCATGTTTCAGGGATCTATATATAATCATGTCTCTACTGTATCAGTGTGCTGTGTTCCTGGTTTTAATATATACTCCTAATTTTCTAAGCTTCTGTCATCATCAGGGCTTTCTTACCTGTGCAGATTTTCCCGTCATAGGTCTCGCACACCCAGTCGTGGCACTCGCAGAGCGGACCGTAGTACTTGCCAGACTCAGTCACTTGGCAGATGCAGACTCCACACTCACACCTGCCTCTGTCATTGCACAGCTTCCCCCCTGAGACGCGGCACCTGAGCTCCGACTCAGCGCGGGACAGCCGGCAGGAAGCAGGAATACCCAAAGCGCTCCTGTGGGGGACAGCAAACAGAATAAGCGGCGGTCAAAGCCAGGGCTGCAGCTCAGAGCCGATGAGAGCTTGGCTCATTTGAAACCACCCTGTCATTGGCATCAGCCAATACCCAGAATATTGTTCTTACCACCCCTTCAGCTGCAGTTGCAAATTATTACTTGCCTCAAATCACCAGTTTTCTTCGTTTTCATCAGAAACCTCATTGCTACCTACAAGAATACTCATAATTTATTTTACTTACCTGTTTAACTACATTGGCCTCATCTACTTTCCTATCAGGCATATCTGGTATATATACACAGACACTTATAGTTTGATTATCCATCATGAAACATTTTGATCTTAATTATTTCAAAAAGTTTAGAGACACCATACACATCCAAACATCTGGGTAGCATAACAGGAATATATATCATACAGCGCACTTAAGGTTGATTCTAATAAAATATGTTTGCCAAAGTAATCCTTCTGGTTGTCAGACGTATATGATCGATGCTTCCAATGGAAAAGGAAACCAAAGTAATCATGGCTTTCCACGCAACATTGTAGGTTGTGGCTGTGGTTTTGGTAAAGGCAGCAGAATCCAGTTCTAGATCTGTAGATCTGCAGTTCTACCATGCAATTGTACCATTCACTGGAGCACGTGGAGATCAGGACTTTCAGGACATACTCAAGGAAAATCACACTTTGTCTCATCAGGAGCTGAATCATAGGAAGAAAGAACAAAGGACTGCTCAGGCCAAAAACAGGTCTCCACAACGCTAAGGAATACTGAAGATGTAGATTAATAGAACCTGCCCTTCTCAAATAGCAGATTTTGCAAGGCTCTGGAGCAAAGGAGCTGCCGGCCCTAGGAGCCAGTGTGTGCTGGCTGTGGTGGAGGTGGAGAGTGAAGGGCAGTGCACATCACTGTGCCACTGCACCAAAGTGCAGCAATAATCAGGGTTCTGTGGTTAGGTGCCTGCTCCACTCAAGCAGGAGAATCTGGAGGTTTGGGTGTAAAGAGTCATCACTAGCCAACTCTTTCCCCTTCACTGCTTTCAGAGTGTGCATTTTGGGCATCAAATGCATTGCTGTAAATAACTGCAGTCTGCACATGCCCCTACCTCCTGAGGTTCCCAGTGACCCAGAGCGCTTCCCTCAGCGTCATCTTTAAGGAGGCAGAGGAAGAGCCAACTAACTGCTCTACCGCTGCCTCCACGAGCCCAGCTTCCAACTCCTTCCAGCTTCCACACTCCTGGCACCTGAGAATCAGTCGCACCCGCCCGTGAGACTCGAGAGCCGCACTTACCGCAGGGCCGGGGGCCCGGCCGGCAGCGCGGGGCCCAGCAGCAGCAGCAGCAGCAGCAGCAGCCCCAGCAGCCCCGGGGCGAACATGGTGCGAGCTGTGCTGAGCCGCACCTGGGGCGCTCCTGCGGACGGGCGGACAGACGGGCGGACAGACGGGCGGACAGACCCGCCAGGCACGCGGAGAGCTGCGCGCTGGACAAGCCCGGCTCCAGCGCTGCTCCCCCCGTGCTGCAGTGGCTCTGATTAGCTGCCTGGGAGCGGGATTTGGGCAGCACTCTGGGAAGGAGGCCGGTGCCAAACCCCGAAGTTTACAGTCTAGGCAGGGAAGTAATTAGAAACAGTTGCGCAGCCAGATGGTTTATTTTGATGTTTTAAAAGTGGCCCGTTCACAGATGTGAACGAACTGTCTCATTCTCAAAGCAGAGGCACCGTAAATATTTGAGGTATGTGTATCCCCCCGTCCTTTGACAGACGGCGGCTTGGGATAATCTGTGAAACTTGTACCGAGCAGGAGACGGGACCAGCGCTCCCGAGGTACAGCATCCCTGCCTGACTGCTGGAGCACCTCCCTGGCGCCTGCCTCCCCGGCTCCGTCCCTTCCCTCCTTAGCCTGAGGTCACCGGCTCACGTCACAGCCCCGAGCGACACTGCAGGCTGCCAGCCTCCACCAGCGCGAGTGACTGCACACTGAAAGCATTATTAGTTAGCCATTTCCTAATGCCTTATTAAAACACAGTCCAATACTTCATCTCAGCAGTGGGAAATTTTTGAATTGCTTTAAAACAAAGCTAAGAGGAAGGATAGTCCCTCCTAATGAATCAAGTTTGGCAGATATGGCCACTGCACTTCTTTATGCTGCAGAAAGGTTTCAGATCCCTCTGGCTGTCCTAGGAAATTGCTGTTTGACTAATACATCCCTGGGATGGAAAGCTTTTAAAGAAACAAACTTTGACCACAAAAGATGGTAAGTTATAGGTGTCTTAGTCTACACACACACATGCATTTTTGAAGCGGGCAGCTGAAAGAAGCAGCTTTCACTGGTTTTGAAGCCAGTATTGGAGATTAAACCTTCAGTATCTTTCTCAGAATGAAAAACTCTTGTTTTAATTTAATATTAAATATCTAATATACCGAAGATCATGCTGTTCCAGAAAACATTTTAAGATTTAGTTAAAATTCTGACTCAGAGGCTGCCTTTCCTATGAGTTTGTGAGTGTCTTACATTTTACATAGTGAACTCAAGGCTACAATTCACAGCATTCCTGCTAACATAACTAGTTCTGCTAGTTACATTCCTAAAAAAAAAAAAAAAAATTAAAAAAAAAAGCATCAAGCATTTCACTTTGTTCTGCTGGACTTATATATTAAAAAAAGAACATTTAAAATCTAGTTTGGGGCCTGTTTTCAGTCAAGTACCCACTTCACTGGAAGATAAAACTTTATCAAAAATCAAAAGAAGAGACTGGACAAAATCTGCTCTAGCATCTTTGTAAACATACATAATTAGCCCCTGAAGATATACAGGTTATACCCAAATATTATTCCAATGGACTATTAAAACACAAGGCATTTGTCATATTTTAGTAAGTTGTCTTGAAGTTGTGAAGTTAACTGTCTACCCATAGTGTACTACCTTCTTTATGACACAATTTTACCCTAAAATACAAGCAAGTAGAATTAGAATGTAAAAAAAATCTAAAAGCCCCATATGCAGCTGTTGCATACCGAATCTATTTTTTACCAGTTTTGCCACCCTTTATAGTATATTTCATATTGCAAGTGTGTTGAAATATTTTCTCAAGCAATGCAAATCATAAAAATCCTGCATTGTGTGATCTGTTGGCTTCAGTCCTGTGAATGTTTACAGTCCTGCTCACCCCATGTGTTTGACTTACTTTGATGGATCTAGTGAAAAGGGAAGTAATATTGGCAGGCAAATCAATAAATATTTATTTCTGACAGTCCTTGAACTTTGAAGTCTGTGCTTAATGCAGCACTATGTGTTCTAGCTGTGTGATAGTTTTTGAAATGTATTTATAATGCTGCAGTAAAAAAATATTCATAAATTAAAACCCTTTAGATTACAGAAAGGAGAGCTTTTAAGAACAATGTGATTGTCAGAAATTGTATTGCCTGAAGTCTCACTTTAGAGAAGAATAAAGAGAAAGCTTTGCATTTTAAACAATAGTAATTCCCTTTTAGCACTAAATTTATCTTTAATCCACAACTTTAAAGGCTGCCATCTGTTCATCTTCCTCCTTTTTCCCTGAGCAGACTGTTGCTGACAGGTATTCAGAAGACTTTCAAGCGGACTACAAACTATTAAGTCAAATGTACAAGGAGAAGACATTCACCATGATATGATGAACTTATCATTGTCTTATTTTTTTTACATCTGTCATGTTTTGAAGAAATGCACACCTTTTTGCTGTGGACTTTTCGAATTTAGAGAAGGCATACTTACACAGTCGAAGGATGCAGTATTTGAAATGTGCACTCAGAGCTTAAATTTAATAAATGCTTTCATATGTACCTGTCTCTAATACAATATCTCAGTGCTCCCTTAATAGATTTTAAAATTTTCTCAGATTATTGTTTAATAGTTTAAGCCTAGAATGTTTGTATACATGCATGTATAAACATGTATATAAAATATATATATATGTGTGTGTGTGTGTGTGTGTGTGTGTGTGTACACATATGATGTGTATGTATTCAGAAGCTAATTGGCTTCCAAACAGGCTGTAAATTCAATTTAAAAGGAGTCAGTCTCTTTCTAAATGGGAACCTGACATGCTGCCTTGAGAACTGCTCACTTCCTTTCAGCCACTCCTGTACACAATCCTAAGGAACTTTGTTCTCTACTGGATAACATACACCTACATGAAGCACAGTGCTTGTAAAATGCATCTTTTCCTATGTATTGGACTCTCAGATGAAGGCTTTAGACCTGTAGGTGCTAGGCAAATGTGTAGTTTACAATTGGTAATGCCACTTCCTGCAGAATAAAGGTTGAAAAGAGAAAGTCAACATATTGCTGATGAGGAGGAGAGGCTGGAACGCACCTGCTAATACTAAACTGCCTTTTCAAAATAGGCATTGACTTAAATAATACTCGTCAGGCTAAAAATTACTTCAAATAAAGACACGGAATAAAAAAAAATAGGTGCTGTTACGCACAATTACACTTGAACCTCATTTTTAAAGTGTATCCTTATTACTGTTACTAATAAAAGTTTGCAGGATTAGGTAGAGACATTGGGATAAACCTTTTCCCTGCAATTTTATTGACCACTAGAGGAACCAGTAGGGTAATTTCCTATCCAAACTGGTGAAGGTTATTTTTGTGATTTCATAGTCTTGTGAACTGTGTAAAAACTAAGCTGCAAGTCTGGGAGTAGACAAGATAATTCATAGGCAGTGATTTTTTTTTTAAAGGCAAACAGTATCTTAACTTCAACTTTGCCAGAATTGTTTTTATTATAAATCAAATAAGAATAATATTTAAAAATAAGGAAAAAAAAAGAGAAAAAAGCTTTTTTACTCTAAGAGTGGTCTCATGCTGGAGCAGAATGCCCAGCAATGTTGTGGGATCTTCACCCTTGGACATAGTCAAAAGCCATCTGGACAGGGTTTGGGCAACATGCTTTAGGCTGTCCTGCTCTGGGCAGGTGGGTTAGACTAGGCCATCTCCAGAGATCCTTTCCAACCTCAAATATTCCATAATTCTATAACTCTGATGGCATAATGTGCTATTGAGCAAGCTTTTATTCAGTTTGGAGAGGCAGATGGACTCTGCCTACTCCTTTATTACAGCCTTTATTACAGTAAACATTTTAATTTTGTTGTCACTTAATAAAGCCATCAGCTTTGCAAAACATATTCCATGCCATTCTTAAGGAATTTCTTTTTAATAAAACAAATCAAAGTGCACACAAAGTGAACAGTCTAAGCTTAAAAAAAATTAAACCATCAAAATCTGTCAAATATTCCTCCTGGGTTTCCATTGAAGCCATTTTAGTAACAGCATGGGTTTGTAAGAGTGGAGACTGAAGCATTTAAATGCAGAGGCATTCAGTTACATCAAAATTTTCTAAAATTAACCAGAAGCTGAAAATCCCACATATCAAGCAAGTTATTGCTCTTCCATAAAATGTGGAACAAGGAGAATTTTAAGTGTCCAGTGATTCTTCTGTGAAAGATACACAATCACTAAATTAGGTGGCTGTAAAGATCTAATGCAAACCACTTTAACAGCCATGAAGCAAAAAGTTCTTGATGGAGTTAACTAAAATCTCTCTGAATTGAACAGTTCAGAAGTGCATGCAATTGTTGAGAGTCATCACTGTGCTGGTCAATGCCATCCCTGGAAGGGAGCAGGAGACAGAGTACACCAGAGTGGTACAGAACTGAAAACCTTGTGTTAATTTTGCTGAAATGACATGGAATCTAGGACAGCTGATGGTATCACACAGGGAATGCAAACAGCTTTTGGAGTTACAGAATCAAGGTTAGAACAAGATAAAAGCTGAGCTGGTCTGAATGTAGCTGGCCCAAACAGTACAGAATATAAGCTACCCAAATAGTTCAGAGGCCAACATTAATCAAGATGTTATTTTGTTATACTCCAGGGTAAAACCTTAGCTTACTCCTTCATGCTTCAGTTGAAATTTTAAATAGCTTCTAAGTCTTTTGTTTGATCAGTGTTTGCTAGTGAATTCCACTACAAAGCAATAATACCCTGCTTTTACAGAGGCTTTAAGGAAGCAGAAGATATTTAAGCATGATCTTGCAAGAAAGCCCAAAATGCCAGCAACAATAGTGCATTTAAAAACCCAGTCTACTGCATTCTTAACTATTTAGCATTTATTACAGAAATCAAATAAAGATCTATCATAAGCCAAGCTAACAGTAATAGTGAAGAGCACAAGAAAGGAAATAAAAGGCGTAAAATTTTTCACTATAAATTATTACTTTTTGTTCAATTTGTGCCTTGTTTCTCAAAGGGATAAGGTTTCTTGATGCTGGGAATCTTGAAAAATCAAAAATAGTGGGAAAGACTATCTTATTTGCGATCTTTTTAGCTAGTTACCTGAATAAGTTACAATGAAGGATCATTCTCATCATTGTGACCAAAGAGCTGCTCCTAAGGACAGCAAATTTAAAAAAATATGCTGCTGACTTCTTCAGGGCAGAACTCTGGTAACTAAGGTTGAGTGCCTCAATTGAACACATGCACACCAGATTCTCCAGGGCAAAAGCAACCATCTTGTTTCAATGCTGTCTTGCACTGCTTGCTGTTAAAGCAAAAATGAAGGAGAGACAGAAATTAAGAAAAAAGAAGTGTGGGAAAACACCACTATTGACCTTCTTCTGAGAACTCTGTACTGACTGAAAGCAAACTAATTCTACACACAGTTAGCAGCAGACTTTAGCCTCTCCTCAAAGGTGTTAAATTAAGAAAACCATACTCCATATCCTTTATTCTGGTTGATCAGTGTTGACACATGTCACAGACACTCAAGAATGACAGATTTTAACCCATCCAAATCAAAGTCACTCATGAGTGTTAACTGAGTTTCTCTTGCTGATGTCACTTGTCTGATGTTGCTCTGTGACCATTTCTGTTATGGTTACAGGCTTCTGAGCAAAACCACCACTAGCCAGAGCCATAAAGGGCAGATAGGTGGAAGCAAACGGAGCTGCTCAGCTCATCTGATTCACGTGGGGCCCCAATAACACCAGGGAGCTGCTCAGCATGTGCAGAGCAGGACTTCAGACTATGGGAGAACTTTGTGGTAACCATCATTAAGATGACAAAGGACTTGGGCACCCTGAGGCCAAAGAGCAACAGGCAGGAATTTAGCAGGTTTTGACTTGTATCCTATGCCAAAATTATTAAATCTTACTTTGGATCTGAAGTTTAATTCTGAATTGCTAAATGATATTTTGTGACCTTTTTTAAAAGCTCAAGGATAATTTCAAAATTAGTATTTCATGAATTCTTTTAGTCATTATAGTCAGTCTGAAATCTAATCAAGCACTATGTTCTTTCATAAGTGGTAAATCAAATTCCAACAATGGAAGTAAGATCAGCTCTTTGGGACGTTTTTAAAATTTGTTTACATTACTCTTCAACTATTTAACAGATGCTTAGGGAAAGTAAGGACAATAAAGTAAATAAAGTTCAAATAAATTCAAAAGTAAAACCAGGGCTTGAGGGCTATCCAAATTCTGTAAGGAAATATGTAGAATAAATAGATGCTTTGAATTCTCCTTTTTTTTCTTAGGTTTTTTTGGTTTTTGTTTTTTTTTGGTTTGGTTTTTTTTTTGTGTTTCCAGATTATGTTACAGAAATGAAAGTTACAGGTAAGGCTGAGAATTCTCCCCTTGAATTCTCAGTACAACTCTTCTGGAATTTCCCAAAATTTTCTTTTAAATGGACATTCTGCCATGGCCAATTTCAAGCACGTGTTGAAGTTTGAAGGATGAATAAGGAAATTCCTTTATCTGGTCTTGATTTGTTGAGATGAGAGGTAAATCTTTACTAAGAAATATCTTTTCTTTTGACCTATTTAACATTACTGTAAAGTAACATTGTAAGATTAACTCCCAAATTCTGTCAATATCTATATGTTTATGGCTTGCTTTGTAGGTTAGTATATATTTCCTAAAATAGAATTAAAACAGACTTCAGCCCTAAATATTAAACATTGTTACAGACTTTAAAGGACTAATAGGTTCTTTGCAAAATTATATCAACAATTTTATAAATATTTAAGTTTTATCCTCACATGCCTTCGTCACTCAAGTTCTAAAATGTTCATAATTGCTTTTCATGTGCCACATCTGAGAATAAATTTGTGATTAAATAGCTAAGCAAGAAAGGGCTTTTCCTTGCAAACAGAAGACCTTCACCATCTGCACAATTCTATGAATGGAAGACTACTGTTTCGCCTTTGCACACTACATCAAGGTATCAAGGGCTAAACACTTTGTCTAGCATGAGCATCATCTGATGCCAGTTGTGCTCAAGACAGGCTGTCAGAGAAAATCCAGTCTTCTGTGGAAAGTGTGGGTCCCCATTAGCAGCTCGTCCTTCACAGAGTAAGGGCAGGTAGTAACAATATGTTACCTAATACGACAGCAGGTAAAAGGAGAAGTGCCAAATACATAAGGAAACATGTATTTTATATAATACAAACCACGAGTAAGGAAATAAATCCCTTCTTTTTGGGAACTCATTAAACAATATCGAAATTACTGCAGCATATTTTGAACCCCTCTCCAACACATGACAGATGCTAATGCATGAATTCAGTGTCAGGCCACCAAGGCAGTTGGAACTGGAGCACTTGCACCATGAGGAGAGGCTGAAGGAGCTTGGCTTTTTCAGCCTGAAGGAAGGATGGGTTTGGGGCACCTAGGAGCAGTCTGACAGATTTTAGGAGGAAGCAGTCAAGAGGACAAAGCTGGGCAATTCCCAAGGGTGCATTGTAGGAGGAGAGACTGCTGACAAGCAAGGGTCCAAGTGCATGTCAGGAAAACATCTTTCAGCACGAGGACGGTCCAGTACAGACACAGGCTTACCAGGGAGGCTGCGCAGTCTCTTTCTTGGGAGGTTTTCAAGACCCAACCGGATAAAGCCCTGAGCAAGCTGGTGTGATCTCATCTCTGAACCTGGTTTAAGCAGATCAGTCAGACCAGATGGCCCCCTGAGGTCCCTTCCAACTGGAAAATTGTTCTATCAAGTATTATTTTTCAGAGGCCAGTATATCCATAGGAAAAATGTTACACAAAGTCACATCCGCTGGCAAATGTTGACCTCTTTTGTTTAGTTATAGCTGCAACGTTTCACTGTTTGCAACTGTCAGTTTTCATTTATGAGATGCTATCACCAACAGCATAATGCTGCCTAGCAACTTATTCCATGTAATGAAATGTTAAGTGGGGAGGAAGAGACAAAATAGGAAGACTATTATTTGTCAGCACATTTATTCTTAAATTGTTTTGCTTTACTAATTTTTTCTCATGAAACATCGGCTGACTGCTATCAAAAACTGCAAACACTAAAATTAGGCGCTTAAATTTACTGGAATTGCTAATGCTGGTAATACATGTAAGTAGTGCTGGCAGGACTGCATCTGTAATCCTGAGGCCAACTCCCTAACTGGCTTATTAGTTTTGGTTGCCAGCATCAAATAGATATAATTTAAAGGAACCTAATACAATTTATGCCATACATTTTCCTTCAGCTTTCTGATGTATTTTGCTAAGGGCTTTGTCTTTTGAATCCTATTCCACATCTTTACCATCTCCAGAAAGTTATAGGCTCACATTCCCCACCATACAGTTTCATTTAAACATAAATTTTCCACAACTTTTTTTTTTTTTTTTTTTTTTTTTTTTTTTTTTTTTTTAATTTGTGCAAGAAGATAAATACAGATTGGAACATGTCGACCTGATTTACAGAAACAATTTTCCAAGTATTTCTTCATCTGTTTATTTGAGGTATCTCTTTCATAGACTCATTTAGGCTGGAAAGACCCATAAGACCATCAACTCCAACAAGTGAAGACATTTTTATGAATTTATTTCACTGTGGAGCTCGAGACTGGGCTTTCACATGGCTCTTCAGCAATTTGAAAATTAACCAGACCACCCGGTGAAGCAGGCGCAAAGAAGTTCGCCAGCACTAAAAAAAGCCCGAAGAGGTACAAATAGGGTTTCTTACCAAAATAAATAACCTATCCTAGCACTTGAAGAGCATAATGAAAAAACTGAAAAACAAACCCCAAACCAACCAAGAAACAAAAAATCCGAAGCCCGAAGGCAAGCCCTACAAAACTGCCGCAGCAAGTGGCGCCCCGGCCAGCGCCGCCGTTGGCAGAGCGCAGTGCGGCTCGGCCCGAGGGACCGCCCGGCGGCTCCGTCCCGAGCCGGGCACCACTCGTGCGTTTCGGGGCGCAGCGAGCACTTAGTCCCTGCGCGGGTGTTCTGCGAGACGGGACCGCCGCGGGGATCACCCCTGCGGCGGGGCCGCCAAGCCACCTGTGTTCCCAGCCGGGTTCCTGGGCAAGGCGGGGGTTCTGTTTGTTCCGAGGCGCCCGTGCGCGGCCGGCACCGTCTCCTCCGCACCTGCTCCCTCCCCGCCCGCCCCCGCCGCCGTTGCCGAGAGACTGAACGCGGCCGGCGCCGGGCGGGCCCCGCCGCCCCGATCCATCGCGGGGAGGGCGGCGTGCGAGGCTGGCACGGCACCGCAACGCCCGCACACCCGCGGGGGCCGCTCCCGACCGCGCCATGAAGGGAGATGCTGGCGGTAGGTCGGAGGCGGCGGGCGCGGCTCGCTCCCGGGGCGCGGTGGGGCCCGGCGCCTCCCCGCCCCTCCTCACGGCCCCTCGGTGCCGGCGGCCGCCGCGGCTGTGCCGGGAACGCCGGCGGCTCCCAGGGCAGGGACGGGCGCGGCCAGAGGCCCGCCTGGCTGCGCGGCAGGGGGGAAGGGGCGGCGGCGCCCTCCGCATCGCCCGCCCCGGCCCTCCTTCCCCCGCGGTGGGAGGGGGCGCTGCAGGGCCGCCGCCGGCCTTCCCCGCGCCCCGGGGCCCTCCGCAGCCTCGTCCCTGAGGCAGAGCGGGGCCGTGCGGCCGACAGGCCTCTTCGGGGGCACGCATTTAACGGGGTGGTTGTGGATGGGGACGGGGGTGGCCGCGGAGAGCTCCATCCCCGAGGGAGCTTCGGCTGGTTCGCAGGGGCTGCGGGCTTGCCGTGGTTGGAGGGAGCGATGTACCCAGGCCTGGACTAAATCTATTTAACGTGCAGTGTCAGGGGTTCGTACATCGAATAGAGAGAGATGCTTAATATTTTTTTTGTTATTGACATCTTTTTATTTTAGTACTCTCAGTAAAATCAGAGACATGTTTCTAGAAAGGATCAAGGTTTCTGATGGCCTTAATGTGCAAACGTGGCTTTTAAGTCAGCTATGATTTGGTAGGGTAACTGTTGTTGCATCCAGGCAAATATTTATACTGAGAAAACACTAACTAAATGCTATTTGAGTCTTTTGTATTTATCTTAAGCGTCATCAATTTCATTGTTCATTTTGTTGTTCCTTTTCATTTCCTTCCCCAGCAGCCCCATTCCACCTGCCCTTTGAATGATCTATAGAGAAATGATACATATTAACAATGAACTATGCTCTGCTGCTTGAATCACAAAGCTAAAACTTCTTAACTTCGGGAAGGGGATGAGAAATCACGTTTCTTCCAGTTGGTCTAACTGGATGCTAGAAGTCTCCAGCTGTCTTCAAGTATATACATATACCTTTGGAGACTTTTAGGAACAATTGGGTTTGTTTTCATTTGGAGGGTTGTTTTTGTTTTTTTTTTTTTCGTTTTGCTTTACCATTTGAGCTTGGTAACTTTCAAAACTGTAACAATTGGCATATAATTTGTGCTTTAGTCTTCTTGTTTTGTGCCTCTGTTTTATTTTAATCTGAAATGTGGTTCATCACAGTTAATCGAGCTATACCACCTGGAAATGTAACTTACTCTGTTTTGACTTATTTCCAGCTCCAGGACACTGCTGGTACCATGAGCAGTATGTAGATCTGTATGGCATTCATCTATCTTTGAGTCAAAGACATTTTACATCTTAAACCTTCACAGTAGAAGATGAATGCTATCACACTGTGTTGTAGGGACCATTGGGCTGCTGGACCTAGCCCTAGAAGACTTCTAAAGACAAGAACACGCCTCTTCTTGAGGCGTGAGTAGCTCATGGTGAGATAGAACTGATTCTGGCTTCTGGAGAGTTTGGTTTCCTCCCCACCTGCCTAGGTATTTAGGAGTTCAGTCTGTTACAAATAAGATTTCTGATGTGCTTATGAGTAAACTAGAGGTGTTGCATTCAAAAATAATTTTTACCACGTTACTAATAGAATGCTTCCGTGGTTGGATCTCCTGTCGGTTTTGAGCACAAAATCTTTTGGGGATAAAGAGCAAAGTCAACCTGATGTGGGTGTTAGAGGCTGAATCATATTTTTTTTTTCCCTTTCAACCTTTCTCTGTTCTCCCTTTCATTACCTTAATAGCATCTTTTATTTCAGCTGAACTTTCCTGTATTGGTTTAATACTGCTTTGCAAAATACCAGTCCTAAACTACAATTGCAAATTGTCGATTTTACTAGGTAATTTCTTTTTCCCTTCTTTATTTTCTGTGATATTTTCATCTTTTATCACTTTTTTTTTCTCTTCATGGTGAGGACAATCAAGTAGTGAAACAAGTTGCTCAAAAAACCTCCTTTGCTGGAGGTTTTCAAGACCAGACTGGAGTAACCTGAGCAAACTGCAATAGCTTGGGCTGTCACCAGAGTTGATACTGCTTCAGCAGGAGGTACGATTGGAGACCTTCTGAGATCATAGAACCAAATAATGGTTTGGGTTGTAAGGGACCTTAAAGACCATCTTAAAGATCATCTAGTTCCAACCCCACTGCTGTGGGCAGGGACAACTTCCACTAGACAAGATTGCTCAAAGCGCTATCCAGACTGGCCTTGAATACTGACAGGGATGGGACATCCACAGCTTATCTGGGAAACCTGTTTCTGTGCCTCACCGTCCTCACTGTAAAGAATTTCTTTCTAATATCGAATCTAAACTTACCCTCTTTTATCTTAAGGCCATTTGCCCTTGTCCTATTGCTACGTATACTTGTGGAAAGTCCCTCCCCAAGGACTGTAACTCCCTTTAGGTACTGTAAAACTGCTCTGAGGTCTCCCTGGAGCTTTCTCCAGGCTGAACAGCTCCAACTCTCTCAGCCTGTCTTCATGGGAGAGGTGCTGCTGTCCATCTTTGTGGCCTCCTCTTTCATTCCAACAGATTAATGTCTTGTGTTGCAGGCCCTGGACCTGGGCCCCTGGAGAATTTAGGTGGGGTGTCACAAGAGCAGAGTTGAGGTCCTTCCAACTTGAACTGGCTTATGATTCTATGAACAAAGTTTTCCTTTTTTTTTTTCCCTTCCCTCCAAAATAAAGTCTTTGCCTATAGTACATAAAGTACCAGAGGTTATGGTGCTACTTCTAGGAGCTGCCCTGCAGCAAGGGCATGTCAATTAGTTTGTTTCAAAGGGAAGATAAGAGGATAAAAAAAGTCCTAATTCTGTTTTCAGGACTTCAAGTTTAAGGTATATAGGCATTGTCTTTTTTGCTGTCAGTTTCTTAAAGGATAGAAAAGGAAGACTTTGCCAAGGAATGATGATCTAGAATATTTCAGTTTCTTTAATAATTATTTTAGCAAAAATTGTAACAAATCTAAAATAATATAACCACCATTTATTTTAATTTGAATGTATTTAAATAGTGAGAATATGGATATACAAGGTTCTAGGCATACTAGCATGTAATTAATGATACAACAAAATCCCAGAAACATTAAAATAATCGCTTAAGCAGGCATACTGCCATCCATCTGCCTACAGAGAAGTTCCTTTCCACCCGTGTATCATTCTGGGAAGGAATTACTTCCTTTAAAACCTTGAAAAATTGGTCCACAGTACTCAGAGCATGTTACTGAACGTGGGGTATTATAAAGAGAGGATGGGTTGCTCCTTGAATCCACTCAATCAATGGCCTGGCCCTTCCTGTCCCCTTATGTTCATAAAGGGCTAAACACATTTTCCACCTGGACATGGTTATGCTGCAAAAGAAAATTTCAGAACACTGCTCTCTGGTTTTATCCAGCATGATTCTTACTAAGGACATTGCTATATATCTTTTGTCAACAATGGGCTCTGAAATATATCAACTACATTGCAGTTGATGGATCCTAGGTCAGCAAATGGTGGGGAGCTGGCCCACAGTCCTAGTGAGCTTTCAAAGTAAACTAGCTGTTAAACTGTGCAAATGTATTTGGGAAGGAAATACATTGCCATTGGTATTTTCTCTACATATGATTACTGTGCATTCAATGGCCATCATTGCATTTAAGCATTTTATCAGCCATTCTGACAGTATAATTGTAGAACTTGGAAAGCTATCATACTGTCTGGTCATGCCAACAGCCAGCCTGTTAGGAGTAGGTGCAGGGTGCTCACCAGTCTTGGTTTCCACTGAAAAGCAAAAGCTGGCTACTTGTACAGGGAAGTAGCTGCTTCATGCTTGGATGTGTTCCACCTTTGGGATACACGGGAAGCTGGGACTTTGAAATGTGAGAGTGTACCTGCTCTTTACTACAAATGTCACTTTTGTGTGCCTGGATCTCTATTTTGTATGTAATAGAAGTGTAGTGGAATGTGATATAAACATAATTTTAAAAATCATCTTCAGTTGTTCTGGCTTTTTTTTTTATTTTTAGTCAACCAAATCACTTAATTAAAAAAATGTGGAAAGGCTAAGCAATTATATTTAAAATTAAAAAGTTCTGTTTGTGGCTGCATCACTGCACCATGTACATGTATGTGTAGTTTCTTCAAACTGTATATTGCAGATGTTAAAAGGGTTAAAGTAAATGAACAATATTATGTGACGGTAGCAATAGACTCTTATCTCTGACTCACAAGAGATCTGCCTTTGTATGCAATGAGATATTTTATTCTGCTTGCTGGGTAGTATTTTGGCGACATCTGAGAAGAAGAATTTATATATAAGAAATAAATATTGTAAGAGCATTGTCCTTAGCCAGCAATAAGGGAAAACACAAGAAATGCGTTGTGAGCGAAGAGCTGAAGTCTGAACACCTGTCTGTTTTCAGACTAGATGTTGTTACATTGGCAGCCTGAAGCAATTTTTAAACTTCTCACAGTTTTGAACCTCAGTCCTGGTATTTTTGGTCTGGGATCCTGTTAGTAAGTACAAGATATTATCAGTTTTTTTTTTTTTTTTTTTCCTATGTGTATCCAAATTATTTGAAAATATGAATGTAACTGATTTTTAGAATATTTCCTTCAGTGTACCTTCTTTGTGAGGAAACAGCTTTGTTTTTAATAAATATTAAAGTTTGGTCAGTTATTAGCAGTATATCATGCTTAAATATGATATGTTTAAATAACAAAGAGATCTTTCAGAACATTTCATCAGATACAATAATGATACCACACAGAGAAAAAATACTGAAATAAGCTCTTACTTGAAATTAGTTATGAGTTAATAGCATCTGTGATGGCATGTGCCATGTGATTGTATCCACTGGAATACTGTCTTTACCCTTCTAAAATAAATATATCTATACTGTTGTGTATGCAGCTTGCTCACTTAGATGTTTGCTACATGAAAACAAATGCTGAAATGCCATTTAACTGTACCCATACCCAAAATCAGGGATAGAAGAACCCATGGATACAGGGAGCAGGCAATAGAGAAACAGTGTCAGTTTGTAAAAAAGGAAAGGAGAAGGCTATTGATGAAAGAATGGGAACTATTTTTTCTATAACCATGTCATGCAAGTTAAGAGCAAACAGTTTCTCTAAGGTAGCCTGTACTTTGGGGCTTTTTTAATGTATGGTATGGAAATGGGGTTTTGTCATCATGCTGTGTGTAGGGGTGTTCACATCATCTTCTTGTCACCCATTTTAGCTCTCACATTTCTAACTATTGTCTTGAAGTGTATGTGCCACTTTCTGTGTCCCTGCTGTGGGAGAAGTTGGAAGCAGAGTTGACATTTTCAAAGAGAGAATTGAAGAGAATGCTTGTAGGTGGCCTGCCTTGGGGGGACCTTCAGGCAGTGCTCACATGATCTCAGGTGACAAAGTAAATAGGCAGTGAGAAAAAAGTATGTTGGAAGCCTTCCAACAGGCCTTCTAAGGATTTGTCTGATTTTTGAATTCTCTCTCCATAAGTTATAGGTAGGAATATCTGCTTTGTTTTCCTGTTGATATTTCTGTGAAGTCATTTTTCAGCTGCCTTCTTTGTCAGCCAGAGCCTTTATAAGCATGTTTTCCTGACTTCGTGAAGATATTTTGAGCAGATTATGCTATATACAGTGAGCTTGCTTTATAAGAGAGACTCAGATTTCTCAGTTTTTTGATGTTTTGGAGGATCAGCTACTTTTTAAAAGTTGTCTTTTGACTGTTTTAGGAACTGCATATTTCCATCAGAAGGAGTGTCTTGCGCTTAGTGGGAATACTGCAAACTGGGTTATATCTTCTTCTGACTCTTTTTTTTCTGAAGTGCACAGTGGGTTCATCCCAACTATTGTCCTGGCATACTTTCATTCCAGCAGAAGCTGCAAATTTAGTAGATGAGGGTGGTTTAGAAAGTGTAGAGGTTGCAGAGCATGCCTGCAAGTTCAGAGATAGAAAGGAAGAGAACAAGGCTGCCCTAATGGATCTGAGGGGCTCAGAGTGTGAGTAATTTTCTGTTTAGTTTTATTCCTTTTAATTTGCCTTTTCTACTAAAAATAGAGGAGAAATTGAAAAGACAGTACATTGCTCCCTGAAAAGGTTGGCACCTGCAATGTTAATTTTCATTGCTACTATAAAGAAGGTACTGCAAAGAAATGTGAAGTGGTTGTAGCCCCAAAACTCCATGATATTTTCCTGTCTTAAGAGCCTGTCTTTGCCCTGCACCCAGTATGTCTTAAAAACATTGCAGCTAGAAACACATCCTAGGGAATGTATTAAGCCTTTCACATTAATAGCAGGTTGTGATCAAAGAAAGACCTAATGACGTATGTCGGAATCAGCGCAGGAACTGCAGGGGTGGATTTGTATCAGGCTTAGGGAGGGCTACATCCTCCCCATTGGCACAGCTTGGTGTGCTGCTTGCTGCGTGTCACATGCTGGAAGGAGTTCGTGCACAGCTCCCCTTCTCTTCATCCTTCAGCTGCTTCATCCCCGATAAAACAAGTGCAAAAGGGATTAGTAGTCCAAGAGTTAAAATTCTTTACATACATGGCAGAGTTTCGAAACTGCAGCACATGGAAAAAACTAAAAGTAGTGAGAACAGCAAAAACAGTTGCATAAAAGCTTGAAAGCAGCTATGCTTTAGTTTGAATAATCTTGCTAAAGACCATATTATTGGTTTGTCATCTTTATTCTGAATTTTTGTGTGCATTTCTGGTCATTTCATGTAGAGAAGTAAGCAGGCTGATTCTTTTATTCCATAATATTTCCTCCCTTCCATTTGGTTTTATATACATGGAGATTTGTTTATTCAAGGCTGCCTCTTAAAAACAAGAATTCTAATTTCTTTAGTCACGACACTGATTAGCTCAGTTGGTCAGAGCATGGTGCTAGTAATGCCAAAGCTGTGGGTTTGATATCCATATGCGCCATTCACTTAAGAGTTGGACTTGATGATCCTTCTGGGTCCCTTCCAACTCAGAATATTCTGTGATTTCTGTGATTTAAGTATGTGAACTGAATCTATTATGAATATTTATTACGAACATCTAAAGTTCACGTCACTTTCTGTGCCTGGACCAATTCAAAATAACTTGAACAAAGAGGCACTGGGTAAAAGGAGAAGTGGGAATTTTATTAGAAGGGTATGGCTAATCTTCCGCATATCAAATATATAAATAAACAATACTGAGAAAAGCATAAAAACAGCATATTTTTTTTAATAGACTATTGATAATTATTTGCTTTTTTTCCCCAAATGGACATAGCTTATTATTTAGACTGTCATTTATTAAAAAAAAAAAAAAATCAGTATGTGGCTAAACAAAAATCAGTTTTTTATATCCTTAACTTTTTCTCATAATTATTGATTGCACTTATCTTATTAATTCTCTGGTTACTGCTACATCTTTTCTTAAAAGCTTACTAGAGCACAGTAATAGCTATTACCAGAAATAGTAAACATAAAATTATTATTTTGTTATTTCACTGATTAGTTTCTAATTAACAATTTCCAAAAGAACATACTTGTAAGAAACATTTTAGGCAGTGTTTTTTTCCCCGTAGGGTTTTGGGAAATGCAGGTCCCAAGGTATTGCAGTAACTTCTTACCACTATGCTAAATGCAGCCATTTGAAGGTTTCATGACCTCAAAAGGCACACTAGCAGCTCTGAGAGATGAAGGATTTCTGGTTGTGTTTTGGTCTAAGTAGAGAAAAAAGGTCAATCCATTACACTGGGAAATAAATAGGAGAAAATGGGAAAAAAAAATTAAAGAGGAGGAAGTTACAAAACAGAAGTGGGAGCATGAAACTTGAGCTTGAACATGGAGAAAGCATGCAACCTCTCTGAATATTATTTCATTCTTCATTTGTTAGAGAAGGTTTATTAATATATAGTATTCATTTTACAGTATTTGCATGTTTTTAGTGACAGTTTACCAGTTTTACTTATGCTAAGATTGCTGTGAATGACCATTTAAAATAAATGTAGGTGTCAGAAGTTGTCCCTTATTTTGTGCCATTAGATTATTTCTGTTTTTAAAAATGATTTGTTACATAATGTCAATTCCTTCAGCTGGGAACATTAGTACAAGACCTCAGCCCTGTTACTGTGTGGTTTCTACAAAGACCAGTGGTTCAGACTTGGTTTTACAGAGACAGGAACCGACCTCTTGAATCTGAACGACAAAACAGAGGAGGGGTAGACTTTGAGGGACTTGGAATAAGATTAAGGGTTTACATTTGTCATAACAGCTAAAAAGAAGAGACAAAAAAGGATGCAAACATAGTATTTGGACATAAAGCAGTAGCCCATGGGATTGAAAAGGCCAGCTGAGACCAAGCACATGGGCACTGCTGCAGTCCTGAGCCCACTATTGCCTCCAGCTAATCGAGGACAAAGTTTCTTGCATTCATGTTAGAGAATGTGTCATTGTGATACTTGTGGCTGTAATTACCAGGGCCTGTAGTGACAGCACAAGGGAGCAACAGAGTTAAACTGGAAAAGGGCAAGATTTAGGTTGGACATAAGGAAGAAATTCTTTAAAATTAAAGTGGCAAGACATATGAACAGGCTGTTCAGAAAAGTTGTGATAGCCCTGTCATTGAAGAGTGGACAGGGCTTTCAGCAACCTGATCTAGTGAAAGATGTCCCTGCCCTTGGCAGGGAAGTTGGGTTAGATTATCTTTAAAGGTTTCTTTGAACTCAAACCATTCTGTGATTCTATGTTATACTAGTTTTGACAAACTTTTGGTTGTTACAGGGTGGTGTCACCCGCAAACACTTGGTCCAAGGTAAAGGTCCAGAACTCCCCCACTTCACTGAAAAAATAAAATTAAAAAAAAACCCCAAAACTCGAAGGGGTTGTATTTCATGAACAATAGAATTATATTTCATGGACAGACAGTTACTTCTCAGGAGATTGTATCTTCTTCATCTGCTTTAATTTCTTTAGACATTGGGATCCATGAACTGTCTATGAGAAAGTCAATACTAAGATCTGACTCAACCTTGCTGCTCTCATGGTGTGTCCCTTAGTTGTGGCTCACATGGCTGAGCATACAGAAGGCTCAGTCAGTGCCACCCATGCAGGAATGTCCAGACGCAGCCTGACCTTGTGGAAACAACACGTTTTCCTCAGTCCTTCCATGTGCCAACACATGCCCCACAGACAGCCAGCTGGCTGGCTGTTGGATAGATAATTGTTAACATCAAAAAAAGTATTAGAAAAATACATGTTGGTAGTAGTATATAGCAAAAAGGCTCTTCTGATTTCAGTAAATAACATTAACATCTATTGGCTGCTTAACATTGCCTGTTTGCCTTTGGCATGGTGGGATTTATCTTACCCTAGTGTAATAAATGGAAATGTCACCATTTAATTAAATGGCTCCAGGTCAAATCCATCCAATGATTACTCTGTGTTGAAGTTCACAGCAATAGCATTCTTTGCATATTAGAACAAATTTTCTGTCAGTGTTGCTAAGTTTCTGGTAATTATTTGTGTTGAATACCTTTGTGCAATTTTTTTGTAAACTAACGAGTGTCATGTCAGTGATTTATACTTAATAAAATCAATATCCTATTAATCAGTAAGTACAAAAGAAGTGTGCATGAAAACAAAATGCTTTAGGTTATTTATAAAACTGTTCAAAATGCATTGTAAAATTGCTCAAGTGAATTAATGTTTTCTGTCTTTTTCTCACCAAGGAAGTTTCATGATTATAGATAAAAGAAGTTAACTTCAGGATGCTAAAAAGGAAACAGAGTTCAAGGGTGGAAGCCCAGCCAGTTACAGATTTTGGTCCTGATGAATCTTTGTCAGACAATGCAGATATTCTATGGATTAACAAACCAGTAGGTATCTCTTTATGTAATTACTAATTTTAAGTCACTTGAATTGTTGAAACATGACTTCAACAAAAATTCTGAATTAGATATTAGTCAGAAACAAATTTTAAACTGTAGTTGCTTGTGTACCAGTTATTTTTTGAAAAACATCAAAGGCTAAATAAAAATGTTTCTTTTGGCTGTTCCAAAATTATGGGATTGATGAAGCAGTATTTTCCAACCTGTTCATCTGATTGATTCTTTTGAAACAGCCATCTTTTCAAGGTCTCTGGTTCCTAATATATTAGTTGAAGTTACAAGTTCATTAAATGAGCTTTTGAAAAGGATGTTAAAAGGAGGATTTTGTTGCTGAAGTGGTAGCCATCAATAAGCACTTTTGATTTTCAAATCTCTCCTTTTAAACCATTTATGAATATAAAAGTGTTGTTATTTTGGTTGTTTATTTTGAAGTACCGCTCTCATTTTTCTCATACCATTTAACCTAAAACCTGCCTTGAGAAAAATAGAGGTGTAAAAGTGTCTGGCAACTTAAAGCTGGGGAAAATTTCATTAGGACTGGAGTTATTAATAGCCTGTACGGTATTAAGAAAATGTCTTTACCATGTAAATGTTGTTATTATGATGTAATTATTTGTTTAGGAGTGAGCATGGATCCAGGATTCCAATATTATGAATGATTTCTAGTTTTGCAGAGAAGACATTTACACATTTCTCTTAGTGTATAATTTTTTACTTTTTAAAAGCAGGAAGTAAAATATTCTGAAATATTACCTGTTGTTAGCATTGCATTCCTTTAAGGAAACCATTATCTCATTTGTCGTAAGGATGCCAGATCCCCTCAGCTTTGCTGCTGAGTTTTAACACCTAAAACTATTCAGCATGAATTAATATATGGGTGTTGTCTGTCAGTTATTTAAGTAGAATGTTTGTATTGGCCGCTGTACAAACTCAAAATGTCATTGCAGAAATATATGATGGATATTTACGTACATTTCTCATCACACAATGCACGAGGTTTTCATGGAATAATTTTTTCTTGTCATGCTGATGGACATTGCATGTTGTATATTGCTTAGTGTTTGAGTACTGGCCTTTTACTGTGTCAGAGAACAAGTTTTGTATCAGCCACACTTTAATACTTATGTTAATTGTTTCAGTTGAAACAAGGTTCAAAACAAAGTGAATGTTACTGGAATGGTGGAGATCATTCATAAGATGCCTTCTGCCTCCATATTATTAATCTGAGCTCAGAGTATGCAAATGATAGAACTAATCAATTCACGTCAGATATCATTACATTTAAGTGAGTGAACAGTGAGTATTAAATTAGGTGGCTGTTCTTGAGTCTTTTGGATATCAAAAGGTCTGAGGTACACTGTAAATGAGTGTAGAATTTTTCCCCAGATTAAAAATTTTAATAAATATACTTCAGGTTTTTTTTGTTTAAAGACTTTTTTTTTGCTGAAGTGTCTTTTCCTTTTTGTTACGATCTTACGTAGATAAGGTATGACCTTACCAACTATGATTCATTATACTTGCCTGACTTCAAGATGTTTCAATCATATTTTGATTTAAAAGAGAAAAAATCCAACCCTAAACCTCCATATTGGTACATTCTGCTTTTTAGTCATACCTCCCTCACTGACTGGCAATGAGGAGTGGGACTGAGTCCTATTTAGTAATAGAAATGAACTGTTCTCCTATAGCAACAAAACTTGATTGGAACAAAAGTGAATCCTGAACAAAGTAGCTGTCTGTGACATAGTCTCTTATATATTTATTATTTTTATATTTATTATTTTCATAACCAGAAGGATGCTTTTAATCCTGTGACTCTGATTTAAAAATAATTTCTTCTTAAGTGTTGAACTAAAATTTTCCACAAATATTTTATTTAATCCATCCTCCCAACTTCAACTAATTCTATCTATTGTCAACCTTAAGTGTGATGGGTTGTCATTTGAAAAGAAACTGAATTGCAAGTGCCACAAAGTAGAAATGATAGAATCCTTGCTCTCAGTTTCATGGCTCTTAATTCATTTTTTCTGACTTATACAACCTCACTAACTATCTAATAAAAGTATATATGTTTCTCTATATGTAAGTAATTTAAGAGCGCTATTTTTGGTTGAAGACCTTTAATATGTGGATTGTGATGTAAAAGGACACAGATGTGCGTTTACAAAAGACTGCTAGGATAAGTTATGAAAGCTAAATATTTGAGGGTTTTTCAAACATCAAAGCAATCTTGTAATATCTCATGTTTGGGTTTTGGTTTTTTTTTTTTAATTTTTTTTCAGTGGGTGCACTCTTTACTACGAATTTGTGCCATCATCAGTGTTATTTCTGTGTGTATGAACACACCAAAAACCTTCGAGCATTATCCGCCTCTCCAGTATGTGACATTTGCTCTTGATACTCTGTTGATGTTTCTTTACACTGCAGAGATGATAGCAAAAATGCATATCCGTGGGATAGTTAAGGTAAGCATTTAAACAGTATTCTCTGTGTGCTTCCAGTGATCTGAATGTATGCTAATGACATTTGGTATTTATTTTTAACTTGCCAGCTCTCCTTGCTATGATTGTTTTTAGCTGCAGGCAACGCCATGGTGTATAAACTGAAAAGATAGATGGATAAAGATGTAGCTTTAGTGCTTATTTAATCTCCTCAAAATATAATGCAAGTATTCATAATAAAGATTTCCTATTAAGAAAACAGTTTAATTTTATTAGTATAAAGAATTAAAGGAAAAATATACTATATATACAATAGCATTACACATCTGTTGGTCCATATATAGACTTAGAATTTTGATTTCCATTTCATATGGCTGGGTGTGTTGTTGTATGGCTACTTTACTTAAATAAGAACATGAGTCTTACTGTGAGCTAGTAGAGAAAGTGATCTTACTTAGATTTTTTTTTTACTTTGATATAGTCCATGTTGGTAAACAAAATGCTTCTCTTATGATATGTCTGCTGTTGTTGCAGGGCTAATTTGTGTAAGTGGATTAGAGGCTGCAAAATTGCAGAATATTTTAGTAATCATTATTTGGTGCCATTATTTTATTGTTTCTAGCCTTCTGCAAAAAGATACACATTTGGTTTTCATGTATAAAATCCATTTGCAGACCTTACTGACAATGCAATTATGGCACTGCTGCACATAATAGATAATGTGTGTTATGTTATCCTTGCTTTTAACTCCTTAAATGTCTGGTGACTCCAGAGACATCTGTACTTAAGATCTTAATATTTTCTAAGTTTACAGATAGCAAACTCAGAAAAACTGAGCTATTGTGTCATCATACTTAATGAATATTAATAATAAAAATTTAATTGTCATTAATATTAATATTTAAAAAGTTACTGAAATAAGATGATTCTGAGAAAATTGTCATGGGTTGTGTAAAGTTTGTGAAGTGCTGTTTCTTGCTGCTACCTGAGCTATCTTGTTCAGGATTATGCATGGAGAATTAGTGACCATCGTGAACGTTTGAACAGTGTGGGAATAAAAAGTTACTATTACAACCAGTACAGTCTTTGCAGAGAAGGAAATGAAGATATTAATGCAGAGAGAGAGGGGTGGCCAACAGTGTGACTTTTGTACAAGGCTTGATTTCTGAGCTTTTGAGTATGCAAATACCAACTTCACCACAGTCAACAGCTAGGGGCTATGAAAGATATGCTGCTGCATAGCCTATTGTCTTTACTGGGTTGTCTAAATTTGAGGGTTTGTGAGAAAAGAATGTTAAGGATTGCTATTGTCCTTATGGACAATAAGGACAGCTTATTTCAGCTTGCCAGAAATTACCTGGGAACATCACATAGCTGGTACAACCTGGGCCAGAAGATTCTGAAGCAACCTGGATTACAACATTATGAAACAGGTCCTAAGGGACATGACTCAGAAAGATGCTCTTCTTGATCAACTGCTTGTCAACAGAATCAGTCTCATGAATGAAGTGGAGATTGGCAGCTGTCTTGGCAAGACTTTAAAATCTCTGTTAACAGGAGGAAAAATGACAGCAAAACCTCAGGACTGGACATGAGAAGAGTAGACTTCAGGATGTTCATGGAATTATTAAGTGAGGTTCCCCTGGGAAAATGTTTCTTGCAGATGCTGGGGTCCTTTAGTTCTGGTCACCTTTTAAACATCATGTCCTAATGAAGCAGGACCAGGCAATTCCCAGATGTCAGAAGCCAAGCAGACGAGGCAGAAGGCCAGCTTGGCTGTACAAAGTCTTCTCTTGGAAATAAAGCAAAAAAATAAATATGTATGACCAGTGGAAGCAAGGTTGGGTGACATGGGAAGATGTGAAGATGCTGCTTGTTACTGTAGGGAGAAAATTTATGGGCCAAAGATTAAACCTGCCAGACCTGTGAAGGACAATAAAAAGAGTTTTTTCAAGTATATTAATGGCAATAGGAAGTGTAAGAATAACATTAGCCCTTAACAGGATGAGAATGATCACCTCACAAACAGGGATATGGACAGAGCAGAGGCATTTAACACATTCTTTGCGTCTGTGTTCAGCATGGATGATGGACCAAGGGGATCTCAGCCTCTGAGCTGGAGACCATGACTGTAAGAATGATCATCTCCCAGTTGTCCCTGAAAGTGTTCAGGATCTGCTGCTCCAGCTGGATCACTACAAATCACTACAAATGGAGCTTGATGGGATATATTAAAGAATCCTCAAAGAGCTGTTGATGTCACCACAAAATCTCTCACAATGATTTTTGAGTGGTCTTGGGAATCCGGAGATGTCCCAGCTGACTGGAAGCTGGCAAATGTTGTCCTGATTTTCAACAAGGAGCATCCCAGAAACTACAGGCTTTTCAGACTCACTTGAGTGTCTGTTGTTGTGGAGAAGATTATTCTGGGAGGTATTGAAAAACACCCGAAAGACAATGTCGGCACGGCTTTGTAAGGGGGAAGTCCTGCTTATCAAATCTCATTTCCTTCTATGAGAAGGTAACCCACCTAGCTGATCAAGGGAAGCCAGTGGATGTGATCTTTTTGGATTTCAGTAAAGCTTTCAATACTGTCTCTCACAGGATTCATCTGGACAAAATGTACAGCACAAAGCTGGACAAACAGATCATGTGATGGGCGAGCATTTGGCTCATGAGTCGGGCACAAATGGTTGCAGTGAATGGGGTGACATCAGAATGGTGACCTGTGACTAGTGGGGTTCCACAGGGCTCCTCAGCTCTGTGGTCTTCAGCATCTTCATTAATGAGTTGGACACAGGACTGGAAGGAATACTAAGCAAATTCACAGACACTGCAAAACTGGGAGGAGCTGTTATCTCCCTTGAGGGCAGGAAGGACCTGCAGAGAGGCCTCAACTAAACAGGGAGCTGGGCAATCGCAACTCATATGAAATTCAGCAAGGGAAAGTGCTGGGTTCTGCATCTGGGATGGACCAGCCCTGGATGTACAGTGCAGACTGGGGAATGAGATGCTGGAAAGCAGTGTCATGGAAAGGGACCTGGGGGTCCTGGTCTACAGAAAGCTGAATATGAGTCAGCAGTTTTGAGTGCTAAATTATAAGAAAGATATTAAACTATCAGAGAGAGTCCAAAGGAGTGCAACAAAGATGGTGAAGGCCCTTGAGGGGAAGACTTATGAGGAGTGGCTGAGGGCATTTGTTGTGTTCAGCCTGGAGAAGAGGAGACAGAGGGGAGACCTCACTGCAGTCTACAACTTCTTCATAAGGGGAAGAGGAGGGACAGACATTGATCTCTTCTCTCTGGTAACCAGTGACAGACCTGAGGAAATGGCCTGAAGTTGTGTCAGGGGTGGCTTAGGTTGGATATTATCACCCAGAGAGTGTTTGAGCACTGGAACAGGCTCCCCAGGGGTGGTCACTAGCACTAGTCTGACAGAGGTCAACAGGAATGTGGACAATGTTCTCAGGCACATGGTGTGACTCTTGGGGCTGTCCTGTACAGGACTGGGAACTGGATTCAATGATCCTTATGGTTACCTTCTAACTCAGCTTATTCTGTGATAGACTAGACTAAACTAGAATAGTTTGAAGGGACCATTGGAGGAGCTACAATCATAATCTAGTCCAACTGCCTGATGAATTCAGGGCTGACCAAAACTTGAAGTATTTTGCTAAGTGCACTGTCAAAATGCCTCTTAAACACAGGGTTTGGGCATCAACCATCTCTCTAGGGAGTTTGTTACAGTGTTTAACCACCTTCTTTATGAAAAGCTTCCTGATTACCAGTCTGAACCTTCCATGACACAGCTTTGAACTATTCCTACACATCCTATCACAAGGTACCAGGGAAGTCAGCACCTCATTCTCCACTTCCCCCCTTCAGGAAGCTGTAGAGAGCAACAAGGTTGTGCCTCAGCCTCCTGTTCTCTGAACTAGACAGACCTAGAGTCTTTAGCTGTTCTGCACAGGATGAACTTGTCTCTGATTACTGTATGATGAGCTTGTCTTTGAAGCATGTCTGATGAGTCTGGGCACACAGATTTAATAGCTGTCTGGAGTTGGTCCCACTGCCTCAATTCATGTTATAAATGTATAGATAACAACACAGATAATTTCTTTTGTGCACTGACATTTTGCTCTTCATTTATTAGATAAAAATACAGTAAAATAGATATAACCACTATTAAGCAAAGAGAGTTTATGTAGAAAATGCTTGCATTTATTGTTATTTTTACATTTGAGGCTTTGGTTAAAACCTAATGTCTTGTAGCATTCATCAGTAAATATAATTACACTGAAATAAAGTACCTTCTTTGGTGCCATTTGGGGAATTGTAGAATTACTTAGATGTAAGGGACCTCCAGAGGTCATCTGGTCTGACCTGCTGCCCAAAGCAGGTCCAGTTAGATAACGTTGCCCTTGGCTTGGGTTGTCCAGATGAATCTCAGACTCCTTCAAGGATGAAGATTCCACAAGCTCTTTAAACAGCCTATTCCAATGCTTGACCAACCTTCTGCAAAAAATATTTCTGGTAATGCTTAATCAAAATTTTCCATTTTTCTTTCAATGCTGTTCAATGAATAATATTTTAGTGACTTATTTGACATTCTTTGGATTATTATTTCTAGAGAAAATATTAGTTTAATATTATAATTTTGCCAAGAGCGTATTGATCCACGGATTGCCAAAGATAGTGGCAAATGAAGTAAATAAGGCACTGTTTAGAAACCTGTTAGCATTTATTAAATATGTTTGTATATGAAGCATCTTTATATAAGGCAATTTTTTTGCTGCAATGTTCTAATTTAAATGAATTCAAGTCTTTTAGTGAGCATAATATCAAAGAATGCATTGCCATATGGTTCTACTGAACTTTACCATGAATTAGTATTTATGTAAATGCTTGAGAATTAAAATGCTAAAAAAACCTTTGAACTGCAATTAATGCAAAATTACAGTCCAGCAAGAAACCTAATTTATGGAGAAGGCAGGCACCATCCACTTAAGTCCCAATTAATTACAATGTATAGCTGAGCTAGGAAGATTTTGAAAATGTCTAATTAACATCTTCTAAGGACAAACAAAAAATACACTTTCTTTGGGTTCTAGGGTGTTTTAGAAAAGAAAAGTAGTTTCTGAAACTGCTAGCCTTTTGTCTGTAGAAAGTTTCCCTTTCCCCTGTGTAAACTAAGTGACAAAAGAAACCAATGCCTCCATCCAAGAGTTTTCTTATCCCAGAAGGAAAGTTAAAGTGAAATCTTGCAGTGGTATTGTGTCTTTTATTACTCATGTTTCTTTCTGAGTTATTGTTGATGTGCTAGTAAAATCTATCCAAACATTGGGCTGCCCATGCAGTAACTGTCATATGTCTTGAACAAATAAACTAATGCTGTTAATACTTTAAAACTTGTATCCGAAATATTAAATTCAGGCTGTGATTTCTTACTGATTGAAATATTAAAAACAGCATTCTAGGACAGTCTGGCTAATGTCTGTCTACATTGTAAAAAATATATGTACAAGCAGTAAGAATTTGCAATGGTTTGTGAAGTTTTATATGAGACAGACAGATTTAGAGCAAGTCAGTTTGTTTCTTAGGACATATGCTTGCATTCTAAACAATAATCTTCTATATTGAAGACTTTGAAAACATTCTATATTGAAGAATGATGCCTTGGGATAGTAAATGTAATAAAAAATGTAATAGTGCATAGGTAAAGCTTACTGAATAAAATTTGACATTGGTATTTTCACGATCTTTTCAGTTCAGAATTCCACTTCCTTGAATTGATCCTAGATTTGTTCTCATGCTCTTTAGTTCCCAGAATGTAAACAGGGTTCAGTGGCTCTTTAGTTCTGATTCCTGTCATGTTTCATGCTCCTTGGTCAGGAGGAGATTTGCAAGAATCAGTTGCATTAAGGAAGTATTGTGTGTCAAGTGAAAGCAGATCAATCTCCTTCATTTTATCATCAATAAAATTGAAAGTGCTTTCCAAATTACATTCAGTTTATGTCTAATGCATAACTTAGTGATTGATTGGCAGGCTTCTGAGAGCACCTTCTGAAGGAACTACTCTTTGGGTCTGTCAAAATAGTTCATGAGTCAACCTGGAACTTAACTGACAAGTCTTACGGTCCCTCAGAATCAAAGCTCACATTGATGTGCCCACTCATATGTCACTTAAGAGCATGACTGTATGTGCTTGACACAAGTCTGTTTTCTGATTCAAGGAAATTTTCCAAAATTATGCCCTCCATAAAAAAGGAGCTGGGGTGGAATTGAAGAAGTGAAGGATAACTCTCAAGCTTAAAACAGATGTGTTGTTAGATGAGCATTGGACTTCTCAAAAAAATAGGGCTTCCTAACCTGTGACAGAAGGTCTTTATTTCTTTTAATCAGTAGAATGAAAAAATTACCTTATGCTTTCTAGTAATGCATCTTCTGATGGTCATCTCACATGGGTATGACCAAGGTAAGGATACCTTACTTTAAAGGTATCTTTTACCTTTATTAGGAGAATTTATTTTCAGCTTGTGTTTGGGGAGACAGAAATATTCCAGGTAAATTGCTTATATTAGACACAGTTGCGCTGGTGACCTTATGTATAATAAAATAACCAAAGAGGAAAATGTGCCAAAAACTATAACAAAAAGAAACCAAGTAACAGTTATCTTAGATGATAATTCAGCCTTTAGGGAATAAAAGATGAGTGCATATAGCTTCATTCCATAGACACTATTAGGGTTTCTGAAATTTTCTTTATTAGACTGCATCCTCCTTGAAGCTTCTAATCACTGTCATGATGGTATGAGAGAACCTACACTGAAATCGTGTTGTAAAAAAGAGGCATGGTTTATCCTACTCCTCCATTAAGAGAGTCACATTGTAAAAAAAAGGCGAGAGTTCCTTCTTCTGTCTGTTAAAAAAGCCTCTTTGACACTTAATACTCAAAATGAGAATGGTTTTTTATACAACACAAGCACTACACTGAATCTAATAGAAATATCTTTTTTTTTTTTACTGTGCAGTTGTGACACGTGTCAGCTAACAAAGGAGATTGCAAAAAGTCATATGTAATGGTCCTTAACATTTTCCCCATTGTTCAATCAATTACATTTACAGCAAAACTTTTGTACCTACTGAAGTAGTTGTGAGTGGATTTGTCAGAATCTTATTTCAGTAGCACTGCATGCTCTTGACTGACTTCAGAACTCCTGCAAGGTGTGGAAGTGAATGGTTACACCATTAACTTTCTGCATTCTTGGTGAATTCAGACATGAACTGGAACTAAGCTTCTTTTGCTACTAAAACAGTCACAAATAGATGGGAGCAGTTTAGCTTGCTTCTGTCTAGTACTAAAGACAACAAATTACTTAGTTAACTGAAATCAGTGGCTTCCGGCATGTCAGGTGTTTCCAGACAGCATTTGTGCTGTTCAGAGAGAACATTTTCCTCATCATTTCCTCATTATTTTTCTGATAGGTGTTTTGGTTGCTGCAGTTGCTGTCTGTCTGCTCAAGAGGAGAGAATTAAGGATGGAGAGCTTGCAGAAATTAGATTTTTTGACTTTAAATAGGAAAAGAAAAATAATATTAATCAGCACTAATTGAGGGACCGCAGTGTTCTGCAATTAGTTGTTTGTGCCTAAAGTAGGCTCTTTCAAAGGATAATTTATCTATGTGTTTTTTGGTTTTTTTTGTTTTTTTGTTTTTTTTTTTTTTTTTCTTCATTGATAGAAAGGGAAGCTTAAAGTACACAGGCTAACACCTGACTTGTACATATCTCCCAGTCAGCAATTCTTCTAACTCATATATTTATTGTCAGTGGACAGGTGGGGACTACAGAAAGTATACACACAGTGCAATGCTAAATTCTCTTTTAACACTTACGGCTTTAATTGATTTATGCTTGAATTAATTTCTTCCGTAATCATCCTAATTCATAAGTTTGTCTTGAGTTATCAATTACAGAACTGATGGTTATTGCACTTTATTACAAGTTTCTCTTTTGCGTTCTTTTCAGTAGTTTTAATATTAACTAACATGCCATTTTTATCAAACAAGAATGGAGAAATTACAGAATTAGTCTTTCTAATAAGTGATGGAAATATTAATAGAATTATGGTGAAAGACTGTCAACTGGCTTACCAGCTTTTGGTAACTTTGTCAAGGGTGTTTCTGTTGCATTACAGACTGAAAATAGAAGATTGAAATTTTGAAATTAGTTTTACTCCATCACTTTAGAAGTGCTGTGTACCCATAGTTTATAAATGAGTTAAAGATCAGGAAGTTGTGTTCTTTTCAAGGTTGGATAGTAAAACAGAATATGTGGCTCCTGTCATCCAGCAATAACATGCTCTGATGTGCTTATGGTAACTCTGCTGAAAGCTCCGTCTCGGGATGTGCAAGTCACAAACAAAAGTGAGAACCTTGACCTTGAGGGCAGGGACATAACCAGTGGAATCAATGGCAAGGATAACAAAATCTTGAGATGCTTTGAATAAAGAGAGAGAAGGGGAGAACATAGGAAGAGAAAACTACATACCTGTGGTCATAAAAAGATCACAGAGCAAATACAAAAAGGACTATTTGTCATAAGATTTGAGTTTCTGTTTTACCCTATGCCTTGTCATTATAAGATGAAAATTACTTATCCTTGTGACAAATTATTTTACAAAAATAGAGATATATTAAAATACATATATATATTTATATTTAAAAATGAAATTTTGTACTGTGTATAATGTTGGAAACCTAAATATATAGTGCAGTTCCTCTGCTATACTGTGTTAGCAAAGAATATGTTAAACTGTTTTAGAACTTAATACTGGAATATTTTAGTGTTGGAGCTGTGATTGTGAGTTTTAAATATTATTTCATATAAAAAGTATTTATATCCATTATTTGAATACGAGAGTCTACAAAAGTTGGTTCTTCTGTCTCACCTTTTTCCTCTGTTTGTTGCTGTCCAGCCTGTTGCCTGGGATTGTGTTGCTCATAAAATGCTCTAATGCTGTTTCCAGTCACAGGAAATTAAAGAAATTAAAACTGATTATCATAAGGGAAAGAAATTGGAAGTTGCCTGCAGCATGCTGTTAGTTGGATGTCACTGCCTGTGGGACAGGGAAGGTTAGAGACCATGGCACTGGAATATACGCACCTGTTTCTATGGTTACTTGTGTCTGGTTTTATTGGAGTGTTTATTACAGGAAAGTAATGACTCATATTACACAGTGGGGCTTTTTGCACCATTTTTTCATTAACACATTAGAAAATCAAATGCATTTAAGTTACTTGGTTGAAAGTACATAAGGAGTATTTCTAAAAAAAAAAATGGTGTTTATTGTAACTGGTCAAGGGGTCATGGAAGTTTTTAGTGAGAAATTATTCTGGGGCATGGATTGAATTATGTGTCTATATAATAAAATACTTGGTGATTTACCATGATCAAAATTTAACTAAAAGTTACTAAGAAAAACTATACTTTTCACTGAATTTCATAATTTAGCTAGAAATATACAAACCAATTAGATGAACAAAATTTTACTTTTAGGTAATGTTATTTTTTTCCTCTCCAATAGCACTTTCAAGGATTATTTTCTTGTTATTCTTCATGAAAACAGCTATTATTGATGGATATTTTAAATGTATTACTTCATGTCAGAGTAAAATGATATATGTATTGGGACAGCAGTGAAACCATCATACTGGAAAACATGTTTTCAGGTAGCAAGAGAGGGAAATTCTTTCCTAATGTGCCTTTCTGTTTTGAAATTTGCATTTTCAAGGAAGTCTGCTATAGCTAAAAAATTCTGTTTTATTTTATTTTACTCCCATGTTGTCTTCTCTCTTAATTTGAGAGGATCAAAAAAGACATGATGATAAACAAATCTTAATGCCATCCAAATCCCTGTTGAAGGGAATAAGAGCATTTCTGTGCAGCTGTATTTTCATGAAAATGATGAAATTAGAGTGGGATTTTTAAGGGAGTAAGCTGAATGTAAAATTGGATTTCACAGTATTGTGTTTTCCACCATTAATATAAATATGGATTTCTTACAGCAGTACTAGGATTTTTGTTTCAATAAACTTTTCTTGGTCTCTGTAGTAAAAAAAAAATATTCTTCGGCATTTTATAATGCCGATTACCAAATGATACAATCCTCTTTCTGGAAAGTGCCTCCTTCTTATGTATTCCAACCCTCATCATTGTGGATTTTTCTTCTGTTGAATGAAAGCTTTGAATGTCAATCATAAATCTGAGTTTTGTCATGTTAGATGAGACTGTTTGCCTATCAAAACTCCCTGTTCAGCCTCCAGGCAATATTTGATACTGCAAAGTAAAAGCTTTCACCTTGAAACATTTGGATCCCAATCTTCCCATTGCATCCACCATAAAGAGTGGAACTAGGGGAGGGCAGAATTCTGCTGAATGAAGTGCAGCAGTGTCTATTTCACATCACCTCTTTGAGACTGCAGGGTACTTCCAACAGTGAGCAGATGTCCATGCATGTGGAACTAGATGTCCTACTGGAGTTAACCGCAAAAACTGGCATTTGGCGGAGATTGGCTTAGATGCCCACAACTAGGAAACAGTCTGGGTTGGAAGGAACCTAAAGAGATGGTCTGGATCAACTTCTTGCTCGAAGCAAGGCTCAGAGTTGGTTAGCCAGGGTTCTATGAAATTGCGTCTTAAATATTTCTAGCAAAAAACATGCTAGCATTTCTCTGGGCAATGTGGTTGGTTGTTTGACTGTTCTCACAATGGAGATAGTTTTCTGTGCACTTCCTGGAAACAGTGCTGTTTCATGTAGGGGAATCCTATTAATCCTCCTAATCAGCCACCTTTAGATTTGCTGAACCCTTAAGACGTCCAGGGAAGCCAAGTCAGCTAGTAAGGCAATACGTGGGGCACTGAATACAGATGGCTAATGAGCAGATGGAGAGGGAAATGAAATTCAGGCTTTCAGTGCAGTAACCCATAAAATCTCTGCAGGACATGTTGGCACCCAGCTGCAATGGTAAGGTGGTGTATCAAGACAGCAGCCATATAACACAGCAGCAAAGCTCTCTTCCTCAAGGGTTTAGGAGCCGTATTTCTGTTGGGCATTAGCATCTCTTCTCTATGGGCTAGATATGAAGAGTGTGCTCGGAGGCTCTCAATAGTGGTCAACGCAGAGTACTTGACACTGGGTTGAACTGAGATGCTACAATGTTGTGGGTGACACAGGTGGTGTGTTGTGGCATTCCTTTCCACTGTTTTGTGAAAACAGTTATTCCCTTCAATACTTTCGTAATTGATGAAGTGAGTTGTATGACACTTTGATGCTCATCCCTGGTTTGGGTTTGGGGGGGAAGGTTTCTGTGGTTTTCTTTTTGTTTTGTGGGGGTTGTTTGTTTCTTTGTTTAACTTAACAGTTTTGGTTTAAAACACAGGGTTTTAACTTTTACTAATTCCCCCACCCCATTTTTTTTAAATAGAAAACACTGTTATAGAATTATTAGCAAGTAATATGGTCCTTGTTTCTCTGTCTGAAAGTCTTGAGTTTTGCTTTACAGCCAGAATTGTTTCTTCCTTTACAGTCTATTTGTTTGATTTTTTTGCTGTTAAAAACAGCATATGAAATGTGAACACTATAGTTTAATATCCAACCAGTATGATATGAAATATGAAATACTAATTTTAGTATAGTTAATTACATATATTAAGAATTATCTAGTCTGCCTTAAAAACATGTTTGAAACTGTTCTTTAGTGAATAGTTCTTTAGTCTTGTATCTTTATTGGTGTTACTTAAAACAATCTGAAAATCTCAACAAATTCAATTCAAAATCAATTATTGTAATGATTGCAAAGGATAAGTAGTGGTTCTTTAGTGATTATTGGGTTTTTTGTAATGACCAATTGAAACTATGTTGTTGTATGTCTGTAGCATGTGTGGCATCACTCTCTTACCCAAAGGACCAGCAAGAGCTGTGTTTCATTTTATTAATTAAAAATAGAGTAATTTGGGGATTTGTGTTGTAGCATCTAATAATTTTTTCAATGTTTTTCTAGCATAGAATACAATATTACCCTCAATATTACATTATCTGTTAGGAAAAAGATAAATTATATACTATGGAATGTGTTACTTAAAGCATCTGATGGTGGAGCAGTTCAGTACAATGCATGAGTACTTACAAATTGAACTTGTTTAGTTCAGTGATGATAAAGTGATGATATTATACTCGTTGTAGCCATTCAGAGTTAAGTTTTACACAGAAATTGTAATTCCATTGGCTGTTTCAAATCAGTTGCTATTATGTGAGTATATTTTAAATAAGTTCCTGCAGTATGAATGAAGATACTTTATCATAAAGAAGACATGCAAAAAATGAAAAGTTGTATCATTGCTACGCATATATTGTTTATTTTTTCCCCTTTAATACAGACTTTTAAAGTAAATATATTTTGGGTTATTTTGAAGTGATACTATCACTGTTGTAGAGGACAAACTTAGTGGTGAGCCACCCATTTAAAATATTTCAGTTTTTCTTTAGTTATTAGCATGGCCCTAACTAAGCAATTCACAATTTCTTTTGTTTCCCACCCTTTGTTCCCAACCTTTGTTTGACACATGAGGACATCAGTGAAATAGTTTTATTCTGAGGGATGGAAAAGGAGAATTGAGAACAGTCAGATGCAGTTTTCCATCTTGATTAGGCCATATTTCTTCATTGTCTTTACTGTGTGAGTAAAATATTGAAAGTGTTTGTCATGTTGGGAGCTGGACTGGATTGTCCATATTGTTCTGCAACTAAGCAGACTATAAACTGCAGGTTTTTAAGTAAATAGGGAAAGTCTGAAGATGAACCAAAAATATAAGGAATGAATGCAGGTAGGAGACCAGGTAGGAGATACATACCCTCTGTATATGTATATGCATGTGCATATGCAAGGAGAGAGTGGTTAGGCAAGGTGCTCCCTTGAGCTCTGATTTAATTTTGTGTCCCACTCAAACCTCTGTCCCCAGCAGTGTTTTTGCAGAGTCAGAGAGTGGGGGAGGAAAGGTTGGTTTCCCTAATTTAGCTGTGCTCTCTCTTCTAGCTTGCTTTTTCTGTTATAATGAGCACAGCGTCTGGAGGAAAAAAAAATTCTTATTCCCTCTATTATATATATATTAAAAAAAGTTCTTATTCCCTCTATTCCCTCTAGTTCATCCTGTGCTCTTTTTGTTGCTACTAAAATCTCCATAAATGTCAACCTCCATACCTTAATGCTTATTTGTAGTCCTTTATAAAGTAGCCCACAGGATGATCTGAAGGGTGTACCAGAGTTGATGATGTGCTTTTTTTACCACTACCAGCACATGCAGGATCCAGTGATCATGACAGAATGGCACAGTAGCTCATTGTTACTGAGCTTGCTGGTCTCTCTCTGCATTTTTTCAGCTATCCTGTTTGTCAGACACTATGAGGAAAAGTGAGAGACTAGGGTTCTAATGAGAGATCCAACATTGCAGGACTCCTTTCCAAATGATGGTAAATGTGATTATTCAGGGCAAATATCATATTACTTCTTTTATTTAGCTTTCAGACAGAGTCAGCTGGAAAGAGGCAGGAGGGAAGGGTTGAGAGAACAGGTTGTAGTCAGGGATGAAAGAGAAGCAAAAATTCCTGAAGGCAAGCAAGGAGGCAGAGGAGGCTGTTGATTTGCAGGGACTTTCTGTTCATCCCAAGGTGTTCCTGAGGTGTTAGGAGACAAGTGGGGCAGAAATGACCTCGGGGATGTCTGTGCTGACACCTAGCTAACCTGTCTACCTTACCACTGAGATACTGAAATTGCTTGAGAAAATTAGCAGACAAGCAGATTGCTTTATGCAATTTGGGGATTAATTATTTTGTTTCCAGCAAGGTTGATAATGAAATAAGCATTTATTAAAGAATTGCAGTCTGTCTAGTCTTCCCTTATCATGTGAGTTAAACTGTAATGGTTCTCATGGAGTGACTGCCTCAGGTGTTATTAGTTCTGTCTGTGGTTCTCTCTGTATTTTGTACTGACTCACATTTTCAATGTGTTAGGTCTTAATTTTTTTTCCCCTGTGAACTTGTATAGTGATTGTTCAGGGCACCTAATATTGGCTATAGGCATTTTATCTTTTATGTGCTCAGCACAATTGAGAAAGTGGATCTTCTGGCGCCTTGTGGTGCTTTATTTTGGAGGAGTGGCAGATGATTTTGCTGTCTAGATAGGCTGTAAATCATGCTGCTGGAGAAGTTTTCAGGACTTGCTGTGCACATCAAGAATCCACTATCCACTGTAGGCAGTAGGAAGTCAGCAATTTTAATGACTTTAAGAGTTTTTGATTAGTCTCTGCACAAGTCTTCCTGTCTACAGTACTAATCTTTCATGTTCTGGAATAGTGCATTCAGAAAAAAAATACTAAATGAAACTTCATCAATAATTCTCAGATTTCAGCAGATACAATGGAAAAAGGTTTTGGGGTTAACACATTGCAATACTTCAGCTATTTTAGGTACGATGTCACCAGAGGTATTTAAATGTCATTTATTTGTATGCCTTTCCAAGTCTAAGAGCTGTCATTGACCATGAGTGTGGTATTTTAGTCTAAAGATTTTTTTTCAAATATGAATGAAACTCATTGTTCATTGCTATTAAGAAAAAGTTGTAGCCAGTGTTTAGCCAGAATTAGATTTTTCATGGAAGTAGCACATACATTCTGATTTTTGCATTAAGCAGAATGTGGTCCTGCTTTAAAAATGCTTCCAACAGCAATTAACATCCATCCACATGTCAATAGACAGTATAAAAGCATTGAAGATTCCCCACCACATCCACTGCCAGACAAATGGCAAATGACATTAATAGGATTTAGCCAAAGCCTCTCTACAAGTAAAGTGGAAAGGGCCAGGAGCTCCCCTAAAAGGAGTAGTTTCTTCAGATGTAATTCGGGTGCGCTGAGTTTCTGTGGGTGACCCACTGAAAGCCTCCCTTACTGGGAGGGTGTAGCGGTGGAAGCAGGCTGGGTGTGACAGTGAAAGCAGTGAGCTGGTGCAGCAGCCTGACTGGTGAGAAGATTGGAAAGGGTCATGACATCTTCCTTTGTAAGGAGAAAACAGCAAAGCTGCTTCAATCATACCACACCTATTGTGGAGAGAAACAGCAGTTTCTAAAAAAAGATTTGTCTTTCAGTGAGAACTTGGTGGGTTATTCAGAGGAGGGTGAATACAGGAACTCCTGCCTAAGTTCATGCTCAGATCTGCACAGCACAACTCAGGGAAGACTTTTTGTTTAGACAAAGGGTGCTTAAGAGAAGAAAAGTCATTTTCAAGGAGTTCTTCAGCAAGAGAAAGACCAATCAGCATTTTTGTTCAGAGCCACAATTGAAGGATTCAAGTAGCATGTTGATGCAAATCTCATTGGAGATTTGTTCCAGAGTAAGAGATTTAGAGTGTGAGTAGCTGATCTCTGTGGAGAAATAACATGTTTCTGCTTCACAGGTACTGAGCATAACCACTAAATAGCTGAATTCTCTCAGCCCTGAGTGAAGAGTTACTGATTAGCTCAGAGTTTACGTGGGGAACTAAATCTACTTTCTTCAGGAAGGACAGGCTAAAAATATGATGCAAAAGTTCCTATTCTGTTGCTTCTCTGATTTGCAGTCTTCCTCCTTATCATTCTTAAATTGAGAACTTTAACATCCTTATGTGTTAGAAAATCTTTGTTTGAAAATAGTGCCAAAGTTCTCTGTCCTCTGCCTCTGATTTGAAAATCACTAAATGTACTTTCCTGATTCCCTAACAGGTCACTTCTACCCTGAAGAATTTTTGCAACTGAAATAAATTTTTAAAATGTATTTTGTCTCTATTTGCACAATATATCATGCTGTCACCTGCTGCAAGAAATAATAAATCATGTTTAGGATAGTGTATGTCACTGAAAATATTAGATTAAAACAAAACATCTTGTCTGTGCTTTTACACTTTAAAAAATATATTGAAATAACTGTAACTGAGATAAAGAAAAATATTTACAAAACCAGGACTCACATGAGGCCCAAGTCCAGCAATGGCTTCAAGATTCTTGAGACATGACAATAATTTTTCCCAATTATAGCTGTGAAAAGTGGATGTCAAACATTGCCATTTGCACCTGGAAGATCACTTAAGAGGACTCAAAGAGTGTATAAGGCAGGGAAGGCTGTATTAAATCTGTTGTGGAAAACTTCATTTAAAAAGGTGTGACTTTGTGCCCTGAGATGCGCTGTCATTGTCTCTGCTTATGTTTCTACATTAATGGGATATCCACTTTCCTTAGGTGTATTTTTGTCTAGTCTCCCTTTCAGCAAGCTTCATCTCTCTACATGCATTTGTTCCCCAATTTCCTCTGGGCTCTATGAGGTACGCAAAGCTATCTAACACTCAGCTATAATCTATGCAATAAATGGAAATATTTTTGAGTTCAGTGTTTGAAGTGAAGTGTCAGGCATTAGCAGCCCAACAAAAAAGTGTTTTTATAGCTTGCAGTAGAGGGCCTGTGTCGCATGTTGTCAGAAATGGTGTGAAACATGCGGAATTGAAACATGCAAACTGGAACAGAGGTTGAGAATAGTGCAGAATAAAGGAAGATGAGCTTGGATGCAGAATTGTCCATGCTGCCTTTTAGGAGTGATCTCTGGATTGGACTGTCACCAAAACCACTCTCTGATGTTATAGTGGTTTCTGTCAAGTGGTTTTGAAATAGCAAGGCTTCTCCAGCGTGCAGAACACGATTGAAAACTTTTGAAGAAATGAATGTAAAATGGTACTGATTTAATTGAAGCTGTTTACTGAAATAATTGAATAGCGCAATAGATTGCTAGCATTTTACACTTATCTTCCTGTGTAAGTATTTTGTAATGGGAAATACAATGGAAAAGTAAATCCAGTGTTCATTTTTTGTGTGTTTTTTGATTTACAGCAGTCTTTGTAAGTTTTTTTTTTTGATACAGAAATATCGTGCGAGAATGAAGTTAGTATTTATTCACCTACACAATATGTATATATGTTTCCAGCATTCTAATCCAGATATTGGGCTTTTGGAATCTTTCAAAAGTGGCCTCTTAGAAGTGCACAGGAAAGGCTACTTCTCTTCCTTCCAAGAGTTCATACTTACAATGTTTGTAAATTCTTACAATAAACAGAAATTAACCTCTTAGCTTTCCTTTCTTGTAGGGTGATAGCTCCTATGTAAAGGATCGTTGGTGTGTGTTTGATGGATTCATGGTCTTTTGTCTTTGGGTGTCACTGGTTTTGCAGGTAATCGTTTCACTTCCTTTTACAATGAATAGTTCCTTGATTGTGAAAAATACATGGCACAATCAAACAAACGTGAGTTGTGGAAGTAGACTTGACCATGGATAAAATTGTTTAAAAAAACCATGCTGAATTCAACAGATTTATAATTGCACACTGCAGCATATCTACATTAGTAGTAGAATTTATCTTGATTATTTTTTCTTATTTAAGCTGAAGTTTGTTAACATAAACCCTCTGCAGTCAGAAGGAGAAAGAGGATTTTCAGAGAGACATTTCTCTCTTACTCCACATGATAGTTGTGTTCATTTCCTTCCAGTGAGTCTAGTAGGGTGCCATGGTGACCAGCTCAGGCACCTAAAGGGAGGCTTATTCCAATGGCAGATGTTTGCCATTCTGTAGTTGTAATGATATAGTGGTGGTGGTTTCATGCAGCATCATTCATACCTAACAAAACATTTTCTGAAACTCATATTAAAGCACAATGAAAAAAACCCAAAACATTTGGAAACAGTTTGATATTTTTTTTTTATAAAGAAGGGAACTTGGACATATTGCAAAAAATTGCAATGTTAAGGTATAGGTGAAATTTTGCCCTGCAAATCAATCAGTCCTTAACTGTAGGAGGTTTTCTGGATAAGCACAGGTAGAAAACTCTGACAATGAGCTTACAATAGCATAAGGATTGTAAAAGTTCTGTAGTGATTGCTGTTAGGCACTTATAAAATTTCTGACAAATTTAAGACACATTGTAATTTCCTGCTTTTTACACAGGGGAGACTTTGGTACAGGTATACCTTGTACACATGCAGAATGAAGGTTGATTGTTACAGATAAAAACTGTACATTACCCAGTTTATACATTGCCAGGTTCCCTCTCCAGTTTCATAGTACTTTGAGCAAGAATTAAATCAAGCAGTTACTCTCTGAGAGTGAGAGACAAGGATTAAAACAAGATATTTGCACCCAATCATTCAGCTAAATACTCTTTATTGAGTGCATAACCTGTCAGTGTGTTGAGGAAATGGTTCCCTGTCCTGTGCCTTGGCTGAAATTTATATTGTAAATGGAGTCTAGGAGATGATGTACAATTTTTCATGCACTTGGAAAAAATGGACAATTTATAATCATGTTGCAACTCATAGGCAATCTGTGTACATGTACATCTATATCATAGTATCATATATATCATGCAAAGAACCTTAGTGCTGTGCAATGTTAACAGATACTGATTTTCATATTGGAAATATATTAATACTTCCAATAATGTTGTAAGAAACATATGGGGTAGGACTGGCACAGAAACAGGCAGCTGGCACAAGCTTGCACTGTCTTCTTGAGTTGTTTGAGACATAAACATTATGAACATGGGCAGAGTATATTTTGTGATTTTCATTAGGGTAATTTAGAAGTGAATTAAAGTATTTACAAATACTTTTCTTTTTAAAAAGTGTGGTAGAAATAAACTGTAAAGTAAGCCAAGATGGAAAATTAAAATAAAAAACGTGTATAGTATTAATACTTTTAAAAGCTCTGGAAGTGAACACAGATGCAGGACAGGGTCTTCAAGACAAACTACTGATTCTTTTCTTTGTAGGTGTTTGAAATAGCTGAAATAGTTGACCAAATGTCACCTTGGGGCATGTTACGGATTCCACGACCACTCATTATGATTCGAGCATTCCGAATATATTTTCGTTTTGAGCTGCCAAGAACTAGGATAACAAATATCTTGAAGTAAGTAAGGCTCTTGTCTGAAAAATAACAGAGCTTATTTAAGTTTTGACTTAGAAGACTAACTGTGTAGCCAATCAGTGACCCTTCATGCTTAATGGGCATTTTTCTCCTGAGTTTTAGTTCTGGCCAAAAATTTCTTGCTATTTCCTATATTTAAGGAATCCTCAAGTTTTATAGAAAACAATCAGAACTTTCAAATGTTTAAATAAATTTTAAAGTATTTTGCTAATAAACGTAGCCGGCAATTTTCCACCAGTGGCAGTAAATTCTGTTCCATTAATATGGCCATTTAATAATCAAAGTGAATACCCTTAGTAGGGTAATATTTATAAATAACATTACATGAGCATATGCCCTGATCATTCCAGTTACTAGTATGCTTATATTGGTGTGTATACAGAGATGCAAAGAAACACATGCAATTGTGCTTGGGGCAAGATGTAATGGCAAAATACATGTCATGGTAATGTGAAAGAGTTTTTGGTCTTTATTCAATATCAAGTTTATTTCATTACTGTATCTTGTCTGTATGAGTCATTAAATACTATTTTACAAAAGCCAGATTTTGCGCATTTAATTTGGGTATTTTTTTCTACCCTTTGCAGTTTTCAGCTGGTTTAATTACCCTGACTTAGGGGTTTAGGAAAAAAATCACAGCCCCCTTTTCTATTTCTGCACAGAGTGAGAGAACAGTTTTAAGGGCAAATGTTCAGCAGGATGAAATACTGCTCTCTTTGCATGAGTATATTTTCTATTCCGTAGATTCTGTTCTTTTCAGGGGAGGCTTTGCATTGCCTGTGCTTTCAGTGACCTGTTTATCTTTTTTTCCAGGCGTTCTGGAGAGCAAATATGGAGCGTTTCAATTTTCCTTCTGTTCTTTCTTCTCCTGTATGGGATCCTAGGAGTGCAGATGTTTGGAACTTTTACGTATCATTGTGTGACTGATGACACACAGCCAGGGTGAGTTCGCCTGTGCAGGTGTGACATGGGCCTGTTCTTTCATTGTATATGTTTTATTTTAGTTGGCATCAGTAGATGTAAAATGGACTTAATAGATTAAAAGCAGTCCAGCAAAATACACTAAGGCAAACTGATGATTCGTCAACTTTTGCACTCCTCTGTCTTTTCCTAGAATGTCTTTTTTTGGGGCCAGACCTAAAGACGCCCTAGAATCATAGAGTCACGGAATAGTTCAGGCTGGAAGGGACCTTTAACAGTCATCTAGTCCAACCTCCCTTCAGTGAGCAGGGACTTCTTCAACTAGGTGAGGTTGCTCAGAGTTCCTGTCCAAGCTGACCTTGCATGTTTCCAGGGATGGAGCATCCACCACCTCTCTGGGTAACCTCTTCCAGTATCTAAGGCCCTTTCTGAATTAATAATTCTCTGTGACCTGATGCTCAGATTCAAAGACACTTTTTTTCCCAACCTTCGCAAAATACTGATGATAATATTTTACAATGGTAATTGATTATGCACCATGTTCTTGATTCAACATGTACTTAACCACAAGATTACCTCGAAGTACAGTATTACCTCTTGACATGGCTCATAAAATCACAGATAATATGCTTACATATTGTGTTGAATTGAGGGCTTGACTGTGTCCTTGGGTACCATTACATTGTGATACTCTATTACATCTGTTTCTTTGGTCCCTGTTCCTTTGGATACTGTTCCTTTGGATAGGGAGATGTTGGCTCTGGAGCTGTGGCCTTTACTCTAGTCAAAATTGGATACTTTTATTCCTGTTTTGAATTTGTCAGAACATAAAATTAATAGAGTAAGCATTGTAAGAAAGCAGAGCACCACTTAATCTGCTAGTGAGCTGAATAAAATTTCAGATGATTACAAAACTCTGTGTTAAAGCTTTTTCTAAAATAGAATCTAAAAACTATCAAATATAAAATTAGAAGTGGCAGATACAAAAAATGTTATAAAATTTTTGAGAATATGCTAGACCAAATACCAAAATATGGTATTTTGTTAAATTAAAAAGAAAATTACTTTGGGACATTTTCCTAATTATATAATCAATAATATAGTAAAATATGGAGCTGATCTGCATATACGTCATGCACATATATTCTAACAGTCTAACTGTTCCTCTGTTTTTAAAGAGAAAATCTTAATAGCGCAGATATTTTGACAGTTTCCTGTAGACATGGGGAAAAAAATTCTTTGTAAAAAATTTGCTTGTGGCAATGAGAAGGTCTGCAATTCTGTGAGTTACAGAATGTTGTTTGAAAAAACAAGTGGAATACACATTGCAAGAAAGATTGGGCATCATGTAATTGTGTCATGGAATATAACTTTTCCTTGAAATCAGCAGAAAAAGATGAAATGTTGTCACATTACTAATGTTTGCCATATGGAAATTTTAGTTTGTAATTTTGGGGCTGCCCATAAAAATTTTGTTAATTTTTTCTACACGTGTTGGGCTGCTCTCTGAATAAGGCATTAATACTTTTTGTAAAATGGTATACAGAAACCCTTCAATTTTAAGTTTTTGAAAGGCTGGATTACAGAAAAACCTTAAAAGGGACAAATATCCAGTGTATAAAATAAAATTTAAAACCTGCCTAAATAGGGTTAAAGTTGGAAAAGTCGAGTATGCACAACTTACAGAACTCCGGACTTGAGGTTGAATATCTGGCCTTAACTCCTTTTTCTTTCAATATCATCAAGTATATGTTTTTAGCTGTATAAGTATTAGAAATCTAATTTAAGTTACTTTTAATGTACCTGGGATAGGCACCTTCAGTAAGCAGTTAATCATTTTTGCCATCTTCAGACCAGACTTATAATTTTAAATTACTCCTATGATTGCGTATGATGACTACAGTTACATTGGACACCACTTTTTTTCTCTGAAAGTGTTCCTCCAATTATTCTGATGAATGATGCTCCTCCAAAGAACAATATACATTTTTCTTTGTTATTGACACGTGGACCTATGCCTCAGTTTTGGCATATTGCTCATTCCTACTCTGAAAATACTGATTTCCTCTTCTTGCTTGTAATACTCATCACTATATGTTGTGAAGACTTATACCTATTTGTTCCTGTTTTAAATTTGGAGGAATGCAGTGCAGAAAGTCAAGTTGGAGTTAGGGTATGCCTTCCTCATGTAGATCAGGACTGACTTTCCTGGAGTTAGCTCCAGAATTTATAATTCCCACCATGGGCTAGAAAAATAAATATAGGGAAAGAAATAACAGTTCAGTTGCAAAAAGAGGACAACTACATCTGCCCAATATGGACAACAGATCTGAATTTGATCCAATATGGATCAACAGATACTGGTCCAAAATATAGTCAGAAAGAAGGGGACATGTCACTTCTGAATCCAGGAAAGTTTATTGGCTGGGATGTAATAGAGCACAGAAGTATGAAAATTGTCTTGCCAAATTTTACTTTTGTGTTTGAGGTTCAGTTTCTCAGTTTTATAATGAGGGTTAAACATTCCTCTCAGAGGTTGAGTCTGTCTGTCTGTCTCTCTGTTTCAGGTGGCTTAGTTCCAGGCAATGGAGAGTGGCCAAAGTTGGCTGTACTTGTCCTTAAATAACTTCTGTCTTTAATGAGCCACAGCTGTAATCTTTCAGTATTTTTTCAAACCAGATCCCAGGCTCCCAAGTCAAGATTAGAAAAATGAAACACATTCAAATAGTGACCACCTGTAAAAACTTTAATTTTAGGCGATTTGCCTCTTATTATGCAGAACTCCATGGCAAGCAGGACGGCTAAGACTTTTTTTGTGGTCAAGACTTCATCTATTTCTGACATTTTAGAACTATCTCTTAAGTCTACTGCCTTAGAATTATTATTATGAGGAAGTCAAGTTTCTTTTGAAAATTGTGTCTTAAAATCTTCCTATTCTTTTTTATTTGAAAGGATATGGTATCCTCATCAGACACTTTTTGCCTCTTTGCAGCAAGTTCTTTTATCTTCCCATCCTTCTCAATGCTCACATCCTGTCTCTCCACCTCCAGAGTAATTTTCTGATGTTAACTATGACAAACAGAAATACTAAAGTGAGCTAACCACAATCTGAGTTTTCATTCTCAGAAATCGGCAGAATCTGACTTCTTACAAAGGCTGAAAAGTTTATTGTTGTTTGATAAGTCCTTTTTTCATATATTCTTACAATTATCTTCCCTATAAGGAACATTGTCTTCTTCTTAGACAATTTTATTACTCTATTTCCTCATGATTATGACTTATCTTTTTTCAACTATGCTGTAAAAACTTTTTTTCTGATGAAATCTCCAACCAATATATCTTTTCCTGCCAAGAATTGGTGTATTACATGGATTTCCATAGTATGGATCTTCTTTAGTTGTTTAAAGATGGTGTGTTTGAAATGTAATCTATATATAATCAAATTGTCTTGATAAAACTATATACTATAAACAGTTTGACAGGCTTGGGTTTTTTTTCTTACATCAGAGATTAATTTCAGAGATATAAAATATAAGGGGAAAATAGTTGTGTTCCAGATTTACTGTCATTTACTCTTAGTATCCTCCAGTATACAAAAGGTACATTTACACAGTACAGGAGAGAGAAATTTTGTCTAAATCACTGTTGTAGCTACTTAGTGCTTTCTTTATTTTTACTCCTAAGATACATTTGACTACACAAGAATAATTCCAAAGCACATTATCAGTTTATATGTATTCCCCAACAGTAAATTTTCCTTTTGTAAATCTTAGTCTGCACTGGAGCTAAGGAAAATGAAGCATCATCAAAAGAGAAAAACCTAATGTGGCTAACTGCCATAAATTGTAGTACTTGCCTATTTATTTTCCCGAAGTCATTCTTTAAGGTGCCTTTTTTTAACACTTTTGATAAGGTATAGGCTGAATATTTCTGTAGGCCTGTCTGCCTGTCACCATGGAAGTCAATTTAAAATCCTTCTTTGCAAAGTTTTTTTTTGTTTAAAGCAGGAGATGCCCAGGAAAACAGATAAGAAAAATAATTATTGAGTAATGGAAAGATCTAAGAGGCTTCTGTTCATCTTTCTATCTGTCTGTGGACAGGCCACGAAAATGTCAGAAAACAGCTTCAAAGACTCTGAAGCTGAGCGTTCACCACAATATCTAATAGAGGAAATAAATACAATTTAAAAGAAAAAAAGAATTTGAGATTCTGTCTTACATCAGCAGTGGGAAAGTAAGAACGAGTAATTAGGTTTCTGAGAAAGGGAAGAAATCAAAGCTCAAGCTCAAAAGATCAGTGTAATAGGACTTCTTTAACAGAGCATATTACTTTATTGATTTAGTGAACAACCAGATCTGCTTTAGTCTTTTGAGACTTTCACCATCTCTCTTACTGGTAGCATGGCTCTAGTATAAACTCTTCAGGGACAAGAGATATGGAAAAAAAATTACTTTTCCAGGCCTGATGTTTTTTAAACCCCAACCAAAACCAATTAAAATACAGCATCAGTCAAAAAGGGAAGCAATTCAGTTTAAATGGACTCATGTCAGAAGAATGGATGAGGATGCTGATGTGGTGAGCAGTATTGGTACTCAGGAGAAAGAGCCTTTAGGAGTTGGGCTCTTGTCGCTTTCAGGGGGCATGTGATTTCTGAGCAGACATCCTATTTTTTTTTAGAATTGTTATACAGATAGTTACCCAACGTAATTACAGTGTTGATTCATTTAACACAGATTTTACACTGTTTTTGTTTTTCAAGCTCAATTTTAAACAAAATGGTGACCTTTTCATGATGGTCTAGGATAGAATGACGAGAACACAATTACTTCAGCTCCTGGTGGCTCAGTAATGACATGTACTTGTCTGTATTAAGATTTGGAGCAATTTAAGTTTACACAATTCTCTGTCTCAGTGCAGACATCAAAGTTGATTGAATTTCTTCTGAGCCTGTCAATTTTTATGAGATTTTTTTTTTTTTAAATAAATCTTTTTGAGTAAACTGAAGTGGATTTTATACATTATTGGGAATTTGGCTTACTATAAATACAAGAATTTGAATAACATAATCTCCTCTTTGCTGTAGGGAAAGTTTTATATTGAGCCATAAGATTTTTACCTGATAATCGCTGTACAGAAGTAAGGCCTTACAGAAGTAAGGTGAGTACTGAGCTTTCCAAGGAAACCTGTAGGAGACCAGGATTCCAGAAGTCAGAATATTCTCCAATGTATCACAAAATTGAGGGAAAAACCGGACATCCCCAGAAAAATGGATGTGATCTCCATCCAAGAGTGATCTCCATTGAATCTTCCCGATGGGTGATTGGGTAGAGTTTGATTTCTTAAACATAAAGGAAGCTAGGAAATTTCTGTTCTTTATATTGCAAGAGGAATCCAGGCAACTGATAGAGAAGGCTGTGGATGTCCTGACATTCACAGGTTAAATAGCAGTTATCACTGAGCAGTATATCTAATTTAATCTTGAAATGCTGTGCAAAAGAATCACTTCTAGATGTGCAAGCATTTATAAGGAATACTGAGAAAGAATTTTAAAGAAAATCTGTTTCCATGTTGTTTCAGATCTCATTTCATGAGTGATCTATTTCATACACTGTTTTGAAAACCAGGGGACTGCTTTCAGTTTTTTATTGTTGTCTGGAAGCTGAATGTGATGCCTAAATTCTATTCCTCTCCCAGTCCCTTGGATTAATGCAATTCAGTAAGGCCTGGGAAATGCTGGAATATTCATCCATCCCGAGATATTAGTGAGCACACATCATCTCAGCTATTTTATTAGTTCTGAGAACTTGTGGAGGGTGAGTGGGAAGCAGGAAAACAGTAGAAGTCTAAAAAAGGAGGAAGGAGACAGGACAAGAAAAGCCAGGGAATTATATCTGGAATACTGTAGGCTTAACTTCTTTCCCTGATAGAATTCTGTGGTGAATAAACAAAACTTGTGTGAGCAGTTGGAAGAAAACAAGGACGTGAGTAGGAGCTAATATGGATTTGTAAAGGATAAACCATGTCAAACAAATATAATTGCCTATGGCAGCATAACAGCCATGTGAATTCGATGTCATATTTCTTTCGTTTAGAAAGGCTTTGTAGCAGTCTCACACGACATTTTTCTAAGCTGGCAGGAGAAACATGGTTAATGTGAAGCTAATCATAGAATAGGTCCAAAACTGCTTAAAAAAACATGCTCAGTGAGATGCTATTAATGTCAGAACAGAAAGAACGGGGATCCACTTAAGTCTGCCATGTGCTTTTTGGAGTTTCATTAGCAGTCTGCATGGTAGCACATAGACTACACTTACTGCACTGAGGATGATGTGAGGTTGGGAAGGACTGCACATGTTTCGGAAGGCAAGATTAGAACAAAAATGGTCTTGAAAAATTGAAGACATGCTCTGAAAAGTTGGATGAAAGGCAGCAGGGACAATATACTACACTTAGGAAAAAGCAGCTGTACAAATACAGCATAGTGAGTCATGTGGAAAAGGTAGTTTTTCATAAAGTGATTTAGAAGCATAATGGAGGAACAGAGATCAACAGTACTGTGCTCTTGTAAAAATGTATAATTGTAGTATCTTACAACCTATAGGCATCGTCTGGAGAGAGTCTAAAGGAGACATATATCAGCAGAGCTGATAAAGAGTGTTCAGCAGTTTTTTAAATTTAAAAAAGTAGTGGACATGTCACAGGTTTTGCATGAATAAGCACTTTTGCACAGAGTAAGGGAATCTGGTCGCTCTTTCTGTAATACACTAGAATAAGAAGTACATGTACGAAATTTCAGGATGAAAATTTCATGTTAGACAGGACATTAGGAAAAAAGGTTGCAGTGGTGGGTATAAAGTTGCACCTATTTCTTAGACAGGCTCCCAGTTTCATTCCTGAGGATCTTTAAAACAACCTGTGGGAACTTCTCTTGGGAAAAGTAGCAATAGACTGGGGCAGAGAACTATATTTAATGTCCTGTTGTGTTTGTATCCAACCTTATTTTTCTGTGATTTTACGTGGTCCTTCTTGACATAACAAAAGGTCAGGTACTGTTATCCTGGGCATCTGAAGAGCTATTTACCTTTGCTACATCCCTTTTAAAGGGAGATACATTGGAAGTGGGAAGGATTGGATGCAGAGCTACTGTGCGTTAGGACAGAAGTGAGGGAGTGGTTTCCTACAGTTTTTATTGTTTTCTCTCCCTTTGTGCACCAACTTTGGTGAGAGCCTATTCATTAATATTCCAACTTCATTTTTCATCCTACCCCACATGGAATGTCCAAACCTCCCACCAAAACTTGCTTTTTACTATCAGAGGTGCTATTATAATTTTTTGTGTTCCAGTTACATAAAATATGTTTGTACTCAATCTTTACATACATCTCCTATCACTGCTTTTTTAGCCCCTATATAGTTGATCCCTCACTCCCCTGTTTCCTCTCTCATGTAAGATAGAAAAGTTTTTAATAAATTTCAAGAAAAGCCCCCAAATCCAACATCACTCCTTAGTGCAGAAGACCTACCTTTATACTTAGTGAACTACACTGTTTGTACTTGACACAAATGTATACCACATTTGCTCTTTTCCAGTGCCTAAAATACTTGCCACCCTTTTGTCCCTGTTGTAGCAGGCTGCGCTGGGTTCACTGATGTGTGATTTGACCAGTTTTCTTCACAAATTTGTACATCACTGCTGCCTTCCTCCTTTCAGCTTTTCGTCTTCATTTCCAGTTTGTCTCAAATAAAGGCTTAGCATCCTCATGCCTTCTCCTACTTAAGGGCATCTGCCAAGGCAGCAGGAACAAGAGTCATTACCTGGTACAGTTTAACTTTTTGTGCTGTCTGCCTCTTTTCTTGATTGTCGTGGCCATTGCCTAGTAGCAGTATTAAAGCTACAGTCCAAACCAACTTATTGTACACCTTCTACCTGGCAGGTTAATGAGAAGGATTTTCAGCTCCTATTTGAGGACAGAGCTTTGGTTACAGACATTCAATGCCTCATTTAATTTTTCTTTAGAGCTGGAGGTAGTCTGTAGGCTTGAAGGGTAGACCAATTTGATATTTTACATTTGGGTCTCTTGGGAACCCAGCAATATTTTAGATCCCTGAAAAAGTTATTTGAGCTTACTGTAGGTTTGCAGCTGTGTATTTTAATGATACTTCTGCTTGCAATGCCCTGACAGAGAAGCCCTTTCACCAGATAAAACAGCAATCCAGTTCTGACAGTAAGTCTTCCTTCCCACTTTGAGTACCAGTCATGCTATCAAATGGAGATATCAAGCTGCTTTCTCCCAGGTAAAGTGAGAGCTTTGGCAGATGGGCTTTCTCAGATGGGCAGTCACCAAATGCTAAATACTTCCCTTTTTGAGCTGACTGGATGATGTTGAGAATTTTTTCTTATGTTCTCAGTGGTAGCAGCCCCTTCTGCTGGGCTAAGTCACATCTGCCATTTCAGATGTTTGTGACTGGTGTGTGTAAATTAATTTGATGAAGTCATCCTGTGTATGGTCTTTACACTTTGCAACACAGACTTTAGGAAGGAATTAGTTTGCATGTAGTTCAGATTTGGATTCAGGGCAGTATTTTTTTATCATGCTGAAGATAACCCTGTATGGTGCCTAAGGAAAAAGTCTAGTGAGATAAAACTGCATGTTGCAGTGGTCCAAAGAAAGTGTCAGGAAAAACTTCTCCACTCATTGGCTGTAGCTAACTCTGCTTTGTGGGTGAGGCATCCAAAAATTCTTGTAAGATTTGATGGAAGTAATACCCAGATGAACTTCAGTCTTGGGATTTTCAAATCCTACAGTGCAGATTATCGGCCTTGCGTTTTCCCCATAGTGGTTAGACAGCAAATTGGAAGATACTTTTCTCTATTTCATCCAGAGAACTCCAATATATAACCTTAGGATTTTTTGAAGTGGTCCTGAACATATTTTAAAATCAACTTGGATACAGTCTTCAGCTTAGATTGTTATACAAATTTCAGTTCATGACTTTGCAATTTAAAAGACAAGAGAGGTGTTTTTTTAGTCTTTCTTTTAAATTCTATAAATAAATGCTGTTTTGGATTATAATAGTACTATGTGTATGAGATCACTTTAACGTGTAAATAAGTCTAATTTAATATACCTCAGTGAGATGCAGATTCATGCAAGCTAGCTGGATTTGATTTTAACTCTTTCTGTTTATGTCCTATGTATTAGAGTGACTGCCTCCTTCACTGTGTAAATGCCATTAATTCATGTTGTTTTGATTCTTCTGAAACAAGTTTTGCATTAGCATACATATCATGCAATTGCCATTTGAATTCAGCTCTGTCAGGATGCCTGTTGCAGTCACAAAAATGGAGTGTCATAGAGTTGTTATGTCACATGGAATTTGATGAAATATCAAAATAGCACTGTTTGTGTATGCTACTTTATAAACAAATGCATACTGGCACTTCTGACATTTTATTTTTTGAGCTTTTTTTCTAGAGCTTGTATGTACATTTCAGCACTTTCCATAGGATATATTTCTTCTTTTACTAATGTTTCTGTGGTGAACTTCAGTGACTTAGTTACTTGGAAGGGTAATGGCTGAGTAAATTGAATTTAATTTCCTCTAATGCCAGTTACAAGTGATCAAACCACTAGCTTGTCAAATTTGTTGAGTACCTGCAACCATCCTGTTTTTATTTGGGCATTCTCATTTGCTTCATTTCATGACACTATTGCCTTTGTGTAATTTAAGTGATCTGCCATGAGGACAGAATCATCTGACTTTGATGTTAGCACCTGCGCTAGGAATCTAAATACCCTGAATTTCCTCTCTTAGCTGTCAGAGAGAGAAGGATGCCTCAGGAGTGTGGATGAACCCACTGACCTTGAACTTCTGGAGATGTATTTCTCTCTCTCTGTCTTCATTGCCTAAAATGAGGTAGGGTAAGTCAGGACATCAGAGCTGCATTCTTTACTTGTGCAGCTCCTTCTAGGGGTTCAGCAAAGAGATGTTGAATCTTTGAACATCTGCACCCTGAAGTATGAGATAAGGTTGGTGATTTAATCTGAATCTGTTCAAAATTCCTGTGCAGTGAGTAGCAGTAGAAGGAACATCAAAGGTACATTTTTAGGTCACATGTGAAATGAAAAAAATACTACAATCAAAATCAAACCCAACTTTATTCAGTATCGCTGCCTCACGTAATAGGCAGTCTGATGTAATGATGCCTTATTACTGAATATGGGCAGGAGAAGAAAGTGTGTAAGACTAGTACTTTTCTTAATTTGTTGAATAAACATGTAAATAATTTTCTTCTTCTAAAATTGGCAAAAAACAGTAAGAATATCCGAGTTCCATATACAAACTCCAACTTAGACACTACAAGATTGTGAAAACTGACCAAAAAAAAAAAAAAAACTAATACCTGAAAATGAACAGATAAATAGTGAATAAAAGATCTAAACTGAATTGCAAGATATTAAAAAAGTAATTTATGTTGGGTAAAATTACTGAAAGAAAATATATTAGCAGTAGTAAAATATTACAATATCTATGTATTGAATTTAAAATTAAAAGTAACTATTGGATCATCTAGTCAGACTTCAATTTGTTTCCCTTCTATGACACCTTATAGCTTGTGTCTGACTCCAGTGCATCTACTAGGTGTGTATTTATTCTTGACTGGTTTGCAGAAGAACAGTCATAAGCAAAGGAACTTCTTGTTTCTTATAAAAACTATTTCACTGCTTAAACAATGTTTTTAATTCATCATTTTAATTTGTCTGGATTCAGCTATTATCTTTCTACAATTGTTATACTTTTTTATGCCAGATTATACAGAACCTTAATTCCTAGTATTTTCTCTGTGTGAATCCACTTACAACAACTGAAGCACCTTTCGATATGTTTTTCAATAAACTAACATTATTTAGCTCTTTAGGTCTTTTACTGCAAACCATCTTCATTGTTATAGTTTTAATTTTTTTCTATGACTTCCTCAGTTTTTAAATATTAAACTATGATCAAAAATATGTATTTAATGCTAATCATAATTTGTATGAGTTTCATACACAAAGGAAAATTAAGTCATTATTGCTTTTGTGTGTACAGTCCGGGGAAGAGGATTTTCTTTTACCATGATGTTATTGGGACCAGTATGAGAGGATGCCTAGTTATATCCCCTCATCTCAAATTTTATGTGGCATGTGTATTCTATAATACAGTATTTCCATCCTCTTATCCCTTTTAATCCATAGGCCATGGGCCATATAATTTGCTTTTAGTGATCCTGCCATTATAACCTTGCATTTGGCTGTATTAAAGCACATTTTGGGTTGTTTGATCAAGCTAGCCAAATAATTCTGATAACTTGTCATAATACCTTGTTCTTATTGTTATTTATGTTTCTATCCTTATTCTTAATTTTATATGTTTCTCCCTCACTGATTCTGGTAGATCAATGTGGTCATTTCACTGGGAAGAATTTTTTGGCATGTCAGTTAAGAAGTTTTCAGCCCATTTAGCTGGTACTTTATTATATAGTGCCAACTTTTTAATCAGTCATGTTTTACCAAATGAATTGCTTTAAAAAGTCCAAGATAGGCAACTTTATTTGACAAATCTGTAATCTTACAGAAATCATGTTACTATGATGAGAATTATTTTCTCTATATCCATTCTGGCTGCCATTTATTACATTAATGTTCTTTACTCTTTAGCAATTAGACTTTTTATCAGCTTGCTCTTTCTTTTGTCTTGCTTGATGTTAGGCTAAGCACTTGGGCTGCTTGTTCTTTAAATATAAATGGCACATTAGCATTCTTCCGGAATTTCCCTGCTATTTCAAGATTTATCAAAAATTAATGGAAGAGATGCCCTCGGTTATTTGGGCTTGTTGATTTGAATATAATTATCCCTAGCAGATGCTGTTTGGTATTCTCTTCAGTTACTAATTCTTGATTAGTAGAATCCGTGTTTGCCAAGCTAAAATGTAAAATATGGAATATTGCCAAAGCTTAAGCTTTGTGTTTATGTTGTTTGTAAAGCCACAAGTCCTTAAGCATGCCCTGTCTTATCTTTCAATATGATAAAAGTAATGAATAGATATAAGAGAAAATCTGTTAACAGAAAGAGTTGAAAGCTTTATAGTTATAATTACAGATATAATTATGAGAAACATTAAATATGGATGAAGATTTCGCACTTACAGTTTAAAAGATAACACAGATTTTGTTGTTGGATTAAAAACAGGAAACTGGCTCTGAAAGTATGGCACATGAAACTTGAGATTTAAATTTGACCAAAAGTAAAACATGACATTTAAAAATGACCCTCAGGAATACTAAGCTTATAAAACATCAAAGGAAGAATCGTGCCTAAACTAACTAATCTGCAGTCCTTAAACCAGAGAGGTACTCTCTGACATTTCTTTCACTTTCAACAGTGATTTTGGATGACAGTTACTGGATTCTCTAGAACCTGTAATGGCTCCAGCAGCAGCATGGTTCTACGTTGCCATCTCTTCCAGCACAAATTAAAAGGTGTATCAGTAGAACTCAGTTGCAGTATGGTGCCATTTCACTGAAGTTAACAGTTATATATATGTGTCTCACTACAGTGACAGGAAAGTTTGCTCACACTGAGTGCACGTTGAAAAAATTATGCCCAATCATAATGATTTACTACTGCAAATTTTAGAAATATCAATATCAGTGATTTATTTATTAACATTGTCCTTTTGAAGCTGAGGTCATAATGGGGTAATAATTATGAAAATAGTAAACAGAAGACTTTGTGATAGAAACAAATCTGTTACAATTATTATAGCATGATATTATTATTATTCTAACAATCATGCAGGAGCAGCTGTTATTATTGTTAGGCCTGTAAAAAGAGCACTAGTGTATGGAAGTAGTATAGGAGCCATCTCTTAACAGCAGTTGTATGTACAGAGTTTCCCACTTAGAGAAAGAAAAGAAGAAGGAGAAAAGTACTTGATTGGATGAGCACACAAAGAATTAAGACATGGCTTTGGGAATAAGAGACACATATAAAAGGGAAAAGCAAAGGAAATTTGCCTAGGTGCTTAGATTGTTTTCATGGTGACAATGCAACAAATAAACTTTAACCTTTTTCAGTTTTACTTTTTGCAAGGAATCAGGTAAAAAGCAAGCAATTTGCCATCTAAGCTTGCTGTCTTTCAAGTTCCCAGAGTGTCTGAAAACAAATATAACTTGGAATATTAAATAAAAATTCAAATATTTTTTACTACCTAATGGAATGATCAAGTGTATAGCAATTGCTATGAATTATCTGAGCCTTTAAGAGGATAAGTTCTAATTAGAAAGGTAATTTAAGCTTCCCTTCTCCACAATGTTTCTGTGTAATACTGTCATAAGAATCTTAATCACAGATTTTCTCATTTTTATTGGTATAAAATTACAGCCATTAATTATAGTTATGCCATGAGTATTTTTTGCTTTTTATCTCTGTAAATTCTCTTCCTTAAGGAAAGTCTTTTGGTTGGTGAACAAGGTTGTATGCTCTATAACTGGCTGAAGGTACAGGGGAAAACAAACTAAGGCTGACGGCTTGGCTGATCATAGGGAGTTTCACTTTTTTGTAACTTGAAGAGGTTTCACTTTGATGCACTTATCCATGGGCAGGAATTTGGTGTCACTGAGGTATCCAAGATGCTCAAGCAGGACACAGGGCTCTCAGAGACCTGAGACCTCCTAGATCACCATCAAATGATGAGGGCTACCATGAGACATCCCCAAGGCAGCAGTAATCAGTGTGAGGAAAATAAAATTGAATTACAAGTTTTGGCTATTTGCATGGGACTCATTGTGGGAGGGAGTTTTAAATCTAGAGTGTGAAGTGTTGGTGACTAAAAAACTTATTCTGCATTTGGTGTGAGAATCTGTTCTTTTGCATGCTTTAATGAATTAGAAATATATTTGTGATAAAGAAGTTTTTATTTGCTACCCTAGAAATTAGCATTTGCTATATCAGACTTGTGACCTGAGAGGTTCCACTGCCATTAATATACATCTATACATATTTTGCTTTTATATTTTGTTGTTTCAAAAAAAGCACCAAAACATTGTTAAAAACAGAATGCTTATGACAGCTGACCTTACTTTCCCAGTATGAATTCAGCTTGTAAATTACATCTCATTTCATAAAATACTGATAAAAGATAAAATTTAAAGTTTTAAAAAATAGGCTCGTGGACTATGATAATTCTGTTGAATGGTGCAAGGAAGTGTTTTTTTGGTAGTAGATCACCCTGCTTTTCAGAATAAAGACCAATTAATCAGGTATCATTGACCTATATATGTCATATCATTGACCTATATATGTCAGAGAGCAGTGTATCATATAAATCAGATAATTTGTCTAAAGTCAATGTAGACACACAGTATTACTCCATCAGAAAGCATTTATTGAGAGATCCTAGCCCAGCATCCATTTAGTTTGAGCTTCAGGAGCAAGGTCTCTGTAGCATGGACTTCTCTGGATTTATTTAAAATTTATTGCTAGAGTCTCATTAGCTTGGTGCTTTTCCCTTGTGTTCTGGCAATATGGCAAAGCAGAAGCATCTCTTCCAAAACTTATAGGATTGGATTTCTTTTTTCAGAATTGCATGTTCAAAGTTAGACATCTAGCAGAATAAAAAACTATAATTCTTATCTAAAAGAAAAATCTTTTTTCAGTCATCTTATCTAAGCTTATTTCTGTATTAGTACTTGCAGTGTCCATTTTTAGTTTAGGTTCTATCACTTCCTGAATTTGTTGCTTGACATTAAATCACAGTCATTGAGAGTAACCTTTAAAGTCTTCAGAACGGCATAATCTTTCTCTGTTCTCAAAGGTTTTTGTTATCCTTCATCGTATGCTTGGTGTGATTTTGATGAAGCTGGGTTCATAGGGTCCCCCAGGTCACTAATGAAAATGGATAGCACAGAACACAATGCCAATTCCTCTGAGCCCCAGTTAATGTATTGCTCCCTCTTTGGAAGCTGCACCGTTGCTACTTATTTACATCATGATCTACCAGCCATTTTTTATGTCTGCTATGGTATTTTTAACAGGCAGTAGCTCTCCAGTCAGCAGCTGGGCAGTGCCTGGTTTTGTACAGGGACAGACATTGTGTTCCTTTTAACAAATACAGAAAATCGTTCAGCTCCAGTAAAGTCATTTTTACTTATTGACTTCTTTACCTAATCAACCATTTGAAATATTTTTTTATTATCTTATCAGTAAGTATAATAGTTAGGTTTTGTTTTGGGTTTGGTTTTTTTTTTTTAGATTTTCTGGATCTGGAAACTGCACAAGAAGCTTTCTAATTTGGAATGGCTTTCTGGTGATATCTTAGAAAATTAATAGAATACCAGAATAAAAAAATCCCTTTTTTTTCCCCATTTCTATTTTCAGCAGAGAAAGTCAGGCTAGTAGAAAACAGGAAGCTAGAAGCTGCCATGGTAATTTGTGTCTTAAGGTGTGAAAACCCCTCTTTGAAGAACTGCCCTAATAAGGAGAAGGTGCTAAAAGAGGGATTGTTCTCACTTGAACACATAGTGGTTGAAAGTCCAGTTTTGTAACAGATGCCATGGAAAACAGGCACTGTACTCCCAAGAGACATCAATTCATGTCCTTCCTGTGGTATACATATGTATGTAATCATAACATTCTTCAGGAACTTAAAAACATGCCAGAGTAACAGTCCTATACCTTTTGCAACAATCTTGTTATTGAAGGATGCCGACCACCTGAAGTGGAGTCAATTATCTCCTTCCCCATCCTTGGCATTCCTGTGGAGATTTAATTTCTCAGCTCGCCTGTTGGGTTGATGCTGCACTCCACAGACACTGAATACTCTGCACAGAAATATTGTTGGACTTTAGGGGTAAATTATTTCTTATTCATAAATTTATCCAGGCAATTTATCCTGTTCAGCAAGACATTTAAGCACATTGCCTAATTGAACTTTTGAGATGCTTAAAACTAATTATGGGCTGAATCAGTATCTCAGTACTTAATTGATACTGAGTATGGCCAATGAAGGAATAAAATTTAAATCGTCTTGAAAACATCTGTTGATATTCTAGCCACTTCTAGATATCTGATATTCTCTAGTCCATGTGTACTAGTCTATGCTTATTTACTGTCTTGAGGCAGAACACAACTTGCCAAGTGACAGTGATCCAGAAATGCCTGTATCTGTAGAGGTGTACTATAAGCAGAGACTTCATTTTCAGCCTAAATCATACTCGGTGCTTGGAGACAGCTTTTATTTTTTTTCCCCCTTCAAGAGGAGGTTAAATTAAAAAAAAATTATCTAAGTTTAAATGAAGCACTTAAATGAATGCTTTGCATTGCAGTGATTGAGAGCCAGCAATGCTTTTAATAATATGCCCTCACGCTGCTGCCCTCTTGGGATTTGAGGGATTGTCTAATGCAAACCATAATGTGTAATTCGTTAGCTACCAGTAGCTGGGCTTCTGAATCTGCCTGAGCCAATGAATTAATTTTAATTTCTAAAAATATATGTAAAATATTGCTTTTTGTTAATCCTGTATATGTTAATGGCTTTTGGATGGCAGTATCATAAATCTAACATAAAGCCTGCAACTGGGTATGAAGTAACATCTAGTTTAAAGGAATTAGGGTGAACAGATCAATTTTGAAATACTTGAGTGATATGTGTTGGGTATGTTTACAAACAGGGAACAAATACACATATGCTTATGTATCTGTCTTTTTAGTTACGTACATTGCTAAATTTCAGGGCGTTCTTTAAAATTCCATCTGGAATTGTACATGACTGTGTGCACATCCATGCAGATATATATGTCTCTCTGGTATCATAAAGAAATGACTACAGGATAGATGCCAAAATTATTATTTATCTGCATTTATAATTGCCTAGGAAAAAATTTGTGAGGTGTTTTGGTTTCACACCGACAGATTTCAAATAATGTAATGCTATTCCATGCAGCGCATGAAAGCAATAAAAATAAAGTAATTAAAGCTTCTGGTCACCCAGTTTAGTTGTCAAAATGCATCTGTGAGTTAGATTAAAGGAAAAGGACTTTCAGAAGAACAATAAGATACTAATTATATTAAAGGGCAGGCTGAAAAGTTTCATCTTTTCTATGGACAAGCAAGATAATTTTAAATTATGTATTTTAAGACACTAGTTGATGCCTCAGGATAACAGAGTGAACACTACGACATTTTTTTTTAACTTTCAGCAATTCATTTTGGGTCTTTTTATATCAAAAGTCTTTGCTGTAACCAGGAAGTCAAAATCAACCTGAACATGAATGGAAAATGCCATTGACTATTTTTTTTTCTCAGACCAGAACTCACTGTGATTAGCTTTTCATGTCTGATTTGAAATTGCCCTAGAACTGAACCAAAAATCAGGATTTTTCATTTGCTGGATGAGAGATTACGAGCAGGGAGAAAAACAGTTGTTGCTTAGCTGTGTGCTCATTCAGCAGAGTTGGAGCCTTATTTGGACCTTTCTTCTCTTTGGTTCACCCAGCAGCCCCATAGCTCAAGTAACGTGATTCCCCACTTCTGTGCTGTGTTGCTTTGCAGGGACCTGCTCAGGGTGGAGGGGATGGTTTCCTAAGGTTACCTCTTAACTAAACTACTTCTGGGAGAACAGAGTGATCAGTCTGTGGCAAAAGACTGTGTATTGTGATTATTATTATTAGGCACTGTAAGTGATTAGGGGGAATCAACTGCCTGAGCTTCTCCTTCCCAAAGTTTGGGAGTACTTAAATAACCCATATTTATGTGTCCATGCCAGAGGTATATATTTAGTAGAACAGAGACCAACAAACTTGTCCTCCCTCTCCTTTTAGCTTCTATGGCCCTTATTGCTGCAACTACCTAAATTCCCATTGTGGTCCAGTGTGACAAAGCCTCCAGCAGCTCAACCACAGCTGCCAGAGAAACTGGGAAAACAAGTGATGTGTTGCCTTTGACAACAGTAAAAAATGGCTAACACTGTGACATTGTGTTATGGCACTGGCCCTTATCTCATGATCTTTCTATTTTAAAATGTTACGGTCACTTATATGAATCAGCTTGAACCAATTCAATTCAGATTTTTTCACCTCTTATACCATTTCATTATTGGAGTGAAAGTAAATCAGAGATCTGTTTCAGTCACAGCAGTGCCTAGATACTAATTGCACTACACATGTAGTGATTTGACTTCTTTCCTCTGACCCTTCATCTGTGGTGGAAACCTGTCCTAACCAAGTTACAAGAAGCTGTATACATACTCTGGTGACTGACAAGTCATCCATAAGGATCCTTCTAAGGAGTGTCAAAGCAAACACAGGTAATGCCATTGTAAGTCAAAGACATAGTACTGACTGCAGTTGAACACACTTGCAGGATCTGCAAAGGAAACATTGTCTTCACATTGCATTAAAGAGCAGTTGGAGCTGCTGAATGTTAACTCTTCCATTTCTTGGAGAGTCTCCATTTTTATGGGATCTCTAGACATTAGTATGAAATTTCCGCTGGTAGTAATTGTACTGTCATTACATAAGGATGAAGTTTCAGGAGTGTGTTAGCTTGCCCTTTACAATAAATGCTTAATTAATGAAAACAGTGTATACCGAAGAACAGCAGATAGTAAAAATAACAGCTGATGAACTTTTCCCTTTAGTTCTCTCACTTTCAAATATTTAGTTTTGCTCTGGACTGAGTTTATGTAACAACTTAATTTTGTATTTTTCACAGAAATGTAACCTGGAATAATTTGGCTATCCCAGACACCCACTGTTCCAGGGAGCTAGAAGAAGGTTACCAGTGCCCACCTGGATTTAAATGCATGGACCTTGAAGATCTGGGACTAAGCAGGCAAGAGCTGGGCTACAGTGGCTTTAATGAGATAGGTCTGTCCTACTGGTAAAATCCATTTCAGTATCCATTTAAAACTGTTTTTGAAATGAATGGAACAGATAGCTCATGTCTGTGCTGAAAAGACATCAAGTGCAATCAGTATTCTACTCAAGTAGAGCACATGCAAGAAGGAGCAGCTGTACTATTTGATTTGCAGTTATGATATATTTTTACATTTCTTGGGATCCCAGGATTTAAATACCTTTAAAACATGTCTTTATAAGGAGTCAACAGTTGATTATCACCAGTATGCAAATGCGATGACTAATTTCTGGTTTATTTTTTATTCATTTTAGAGCATAAAATCCCTTCTGTTTTTCTAATTTTAGTAGTAATTCCCATGAAAAAAAAGTCTTTTTTTTTTCATCCAGAATTACTTTGATAATCATCTTGTTACTAAGCAGAAGATATGAGAAAAAATGATATCATGTATCTGTGGCAATCTTAATCCAAACTGTGTAAATCAGAACATCAGCCAGAAAAATGATTGAGTCAGGCAGATTTTGCAATACAGGTGCAATTTGTGTTCTGTGCAAAACACTGCAGTTACCAGGAGAATACATTGTCTGACAGCTGCAATATGTTGTGCCATCCCCATGAGGAAATGAGTGTAGAACACAAAAGCAGGACAGGTGGCAAGAGCATGGGCAGCTGTGGTAAGATCCACATTCAAATGGAAAATATACAGGTACTATGTCAAAACATTTTGGTTATTTCACATTTATTGAGCAGACAAAGGTCCAACAGAAGCCTGCAGCTGTAAATGTTCATTTCAGGACAGGTAGGGAAGTATCTTCAAATGACAGAGAATACCCACAGGCTGAATTCTTTCTGATGCATGGCTTTGACTTTGATAAGGTTTTTTTTGGTTTTTTTTTTCATTTTTCTGGCTTGACCTCCAGACTGTTATCCCAGCCTCAGCTGAATTTGAAGGCAATGAAAAGGTTTAATGACTGAAATCCAAAAAGTTTTTTTTGAGTATTGAAAGCCTTTGTAGCTGAAATTGCTTCAGTTGGTTCCTGAATATTCAGGTTTCTGGATATACAGAGTGAGCCACAGAGTTTCAAGGAAGTCTCAGAGTCTTGCTACAAGTACTCTGGGATACTTAATAATTAATGAACAAAAACTGCCATTTATGTCCTTTTGTTTTACTTGTGAAAAAGGGAGAAAAACCTGATTTCAGCCAAGCTACATTCTGTTCCCTCTGCAAGTCAGAAGCATACCGTTTGTCCCAGTACTGTTAGATGGATAACACCATAGATAGTACCAAATCCTCTGTAATTTTTTTTCTTCTGTAGATCTCAAAGGATAATCCTGTCTTATCTCTCAGTCAGCCTTCAGATTTACTGTCATTCCTGGATGAACATGGGCTGAGTTCACACTAGAACCCAAAACCATCCACATTCAAGTTCTGTAGTTCCAGGTAGTTTGGGAGGAGAGCATGAGATAGGGATATCGCCAGGATAATTAGGCCTCAGAATGAAATCATCCTTCTTGTTATGAGAAAAGCATTTTTTGTCATTGAAGGGTCTTGTTCCAGCTGCCCACCTGGTCACCAGGGAAAACTAGTTGCAGTGTCTTAGACAAGCTTCAATGGGTAGAACGGCTGAACGAGACCCAGAGTGCTTAATAAAGGATGCCAGCTTTTTTTAATGATGGGGGCAGGTTGGCAAAGACAGGTGAAATAGTTTGTCCATGGATGCCTTCAAAACAAGCTAAAAAAACAGGACTGAAGCTCTGGTCTCCTGAGTCACAGTGGTATGCCTTATCAATATTTATTTCTGAGTATTACATTTTAAAGGTCAGAGATTGCTAATAGACCTAGGAGACTTATAATTGATAAGTTGTTTTTGTCTAGAAATAGGTAACCAGGATATAACACCCCTCAGAACAGTAGCCAGAAGTTAAATTGAATATCAATTGACGGCTGATAATTAAAATACTGGGTAAGACACAGAAACTTTGCCAAAAAATGTTAAATAAGCTTCCTCAAATTAGGATTATAACAGCAAGTTACAAATAGGATTATAACCAGCAAGTTTATCAATATTTTATAAATATACATTTTGTGATGCATCTTTGTGTGTAGTTAACAGGTAAGTAAATAAATATTTTCTGTGTAATTATACTATTTTTTGGTACTTTCATTGATATTTCATTTGCAGATATTATGATGCAGCCTTTCCTGTTGGATCCTCAAATCTATCATTACAAAAATCACAAGAGCATAGCAGTTTGGCAGCTACTGTATAATTAGTAACTCTTAATTTGTGGCATATAAGTACAAGCTATGAATATTTGAATTTGATAATTTCTGTTATTTTTCTTCTCTTGAAAGAAAAAAGGAGGGATTTTTATAATTTTATTACTGTGTGAACACCAAGCTGTTTTAATCAGATAAAAGTTATTAGAGTTTTTAATATTGTGAATATGCCAATTAGATAGCTTCATATTTGGAAAATACCTTGATTTTGGCCATGCCCTGGTCCCATTTTACAAGTGGCTTTGACTTTAAAGGATGAAGATTAGAAAGATGATAGTGTAAGTTTTGGTATTTATTTAAATAAATAAAATATATTTATTTCCAAAGTTTTCTATTTTTAATTTTGAGGTGTTCTATTTATCTGTTTTATGTATGTTTCCATGCAAATATATACGTATTGTTTAAGGAAGAACATAGTTATGGACTACTGATAAATGTGAAGTCATCTTGTCAAGATAATTTAGGCCATCTCTTTCTGATGAGAAGCAGACTTCATAATCTTTGCAGGAAACTTACTGTGTTGCTTCATTATCTGTCCTCTTAGGAAGATTTTAATAAAGTATAACCTGAATCTTTCTTCTTTATGGAATTTAAGATCATAATTTCTCACCTAATTCACTAGTGGCATAGACAAAACCTTAAAAGAAAAGCTTGTCTGCATCTTTCACTATGCCTTCCATATGGGTCTAAATGTTTCAGTCTTTTACTAGAAGACTTATATTTTATGCCTTAAATTGTTCGTACTCTCCTTCTGTAGACCTTCTCTGGCTGATCCACCACCTAGCTGAAATGCAGTACTGTCAGAATACCCCAACAGGGGCATTCTTTTATGTGCTTTTAAGCTCTGTTACAATTTCTACATCCCAGTGAGATGTTTTCTGTTTTCAGAATAGCATGTTGTGAGTGATTCATGTTTTTCTAATTCATTACAGCCCTTGTGTCCTGCTGAAAGAGCTGCCATCTCTGTTTCCCATCCTTTACTTGTTTATTTATATATTTATTTTTAAATGTAAACCATTTGTCTCTGTTGAATAGCATACTTACTTCTGTTTTCCCAGACTATTTCTTCAATTTGCAAGATCTTCAGGTGTTTTAATTCTCTCCTCCTGATTACTTGCACCGCCTTTTAATTTACTTTTATCTAAAATTGCATGAGTATAATTTATTTTCCATCAACCTGATCAAGAGTGAAAAAATAAATAGAACCAGGTCAAGATTAGACTCTGGAAGTTTTTTTGACAGTCTTCTTTTCTGGCAGTGTTTCATTAATAGCTGCTGGTAAGGACACCTAACAAATGGTTTTGCACCCATCACAGAGCAATGTCACCTAGCCATATTCCTGTGTGTTGTCATGGTGAGACAATGTTAAAAGCCTTTAAAATCCTTTTAAAATATGTAGTTTCCTTACTTTTAACAAAACTTGCCTCCATTCCACATTTGTACAGCAGTGACACAGGCAGATTTGTGCCATATGTTCTCAAGTGCCTGCACCCTTTAATGTACATTAATTACATGACACACAAGATGCTTATGAAGATCATTTTTCCAATGTGGGCCACATAAGCTTATATCTACAGCTAATGCTGCTGTCCTTTAATGTACATATTTCTAGATTGCATGTAGAATTAAATAAACACCAATTAGTATTGCAAACTTTACAAGTGTAATCTCTAAGAGTGAGTTGCTGAAATCCAGGGAAGTTCTGTCTCGCAGTACCTCTGGAAAAATTACAAGCAAAAGTCACAGAGGTCTATCTCATAACTGTTAGTGAAACTGAAGAATTAATGAAATATGAACCAATTAGCTAAGCTCCCAGAACCTCATAGCCTTTTGTAAGAAGTTCTGAAATGGGAGGAAGGAATAGTAAGGAAAGAAAAGCTCATCCCTCTAGGTGAGCTGACTTCAGCTGTTTCAGGTACCACCTGATGGGAGGCTACAGGAATTTCCTGCTTTCCTATAGTAAATTGCTTATGAACTCAGTGGAAACCCAAGTACTCTTTCCAATAGTTAGACACAGAACTTGACTTCTTAAGTAGGCATTGTTCTTACACAGTGTGAGCCGTAATAAAAAATTGAATCTTTTATTCTTCAGGATGCCTGAAGGGTTTTTTTGAATGCTACCTGTGGGGCTGAGTGGAAGTAAGAGAAAGGATGTGAATGAAAGGTTTGGCTGGCTGTGTGGATGTGGGTAGCAAAATTCTTTACTATTGTCTATACCTGTATGGTACTGTCAAGTTCTTCTCTTTCTCAAACTTAGCTGGTTTTGATTTGGGCTTCTATAAAAAGGTTAATGTTTTCTTCATCTTAGAACAGCCTTAAGCTTTGTATCCCACTGAGAGCATCAGGTACATTCACAGCTAGCCTGTTTCTTAATTCTGATTTTATTCTCTTCTATTTTTCCTAGCTATGTTTAATTGCATAGGGTGTAGCTGAGAGTGTGACAGTATTATGAAGTGTGTAAAAAAAGTTAAGTGAAATATTGAGAAAAATTACAGTTTTTTGGGAACAGGCCGTACTAATTGTAAAAATGATTAGTCGTATAATTTTATTTGTTTAAGTATTTGCATCTGATATGCCCAAAAAGCATAAATATATTTGTTGAATTAAATTAGAGCATACAAGTCTTGGGAATTGGAGGGCAATGACAAGTACTTCTACCTTACATCTCACTGTTTATCTGAGTGGGCATCTACCTTTAGTCAATATTTATCACAGCAGCAACTGCTATCAGGGCCACACTAAGGATGCTGGCAGAGCTGTCTGTGTGGGTGCTGTTGAAAAGGGTGCCTTCTAGATGCAAATGTGCCAGAATCCCCTCTGTTTCTGGATCCTGTACAGATTTCCTCCTTTACCTGCACTTTCCACACAGTACAGAGTCTTTAGCATTCACGTTTTTGTTACATCAGCTAGTAATTATTCCACGTGCCTCATGGGTGCAATCATCTGCAATCATCTACAGATGTAGACTTGCAGCACATCACTGATTTTAGTCTTCACATAATTCAGGAGAAGGTTTTTTCATTATTTAAAGTGTTACATATTGCTTCAAATAGTCACAAAAGGAAAAGGAAGTCCGGAATAAAGATACCTAAAAATATTCTACAAAGTAAGCAAGAGAAGTGTTAGTCCATGAGATATTGTTCTGAAAGGAGAAGATGTAATTCTATTCTTATCATCAACCCCTCTACCAATTGCTAGGGCCTAACTGAGAGTAATTACTTCTTGTACCTGCAAGGAATGTTTGACAAAGACTACCATATTAATGGTCATTTTTCATATAGGACATAAACACACATATTCTATCACGAAAAAACAAATGGTACGGAGTGCTTCAAAGCCCATATACAAAGACTGCATCTGTGTTGAACCTTACTTATCTTTCAGTAGAAGTACTGTTTGTTGCCATAGTGAGCCAGCAAAATCATCTGATTTTTTGATCATCTGAGATTTTACAGGCCATAGCCTGTAAAACAGCAACAGAGCTTTGGGTCTCAGATATTTCCTGCTTTTATTAAAAGGGCTTCTTCCTTATAATGTGGGACCCAGAAATTATATATAATGGCCTTTTTAAAATTAGTAACTATATGAAAAAATTTTATCTATTGTGGTGTTCTGTTCTTTTCCCCTGGCCCCCAGGCAGCTCTGGTGCCTGGAGCAGTACCGCCTCTCTCCGGGACTTAGGTTAGCTGCTTTTCCCGGACACTGCTTCATTCCGCGGTCCAGGCAGGGCTGGCCGTGGTTTCTGCCGCCTCGAGTGAGGGACTCTGGCAAAGAAGCAAAGGAATTGTCCAATTCACGCACGAGGGAGGCTGAAAGTCTTTTGATGGCTGCGGGAGCTGCAGCGGAGAGGTCGCAACCCGCCTCCAGCAACCGCGTGGGGGAACGTGGCCCCAAGTTTAAGGAGGCGCGGGGTTTTATTGGGGGCAGGGCGAGGAGAGCAGTAGCCCTCCTGCCCAATAGGGACAGGCGCTGTGGCGATGAGGAGGAGCGCGACGACCAGTGAGGATGCGACAAGGGAAGACCCTGGGCTCTGGGGCGAACAGGGTTGCGGGATTGGGATGACAGACACCAAAGTCTCCGGACAGGATGGGGAGTAGTTACAGGAGTGACGGACTGAAGCTCCAACAGTGAGAGACTCGGAGCGAACTGCCACGGCAGTGGGGAGAAACACGGGGGGTGCACGAGAGTACACAGAGCTCAGCTAGCTAACACAGATTAGAACCCCTAATCTGCACCCAAATCCGGGATGCCACAATCTATCACTGTGAAAAATGTCTGCCATGGCTAGATTAAAAGTGAACCTAATTTAATGTTTGTGAAAGGAAACTTCACAGTGGGAACAAATTTCCTCAATTCACTTATAGGTATTGTTTTAACAAAATACTCATGCAATGATCAAAATAACCACTTTGTTTATGCACAAATTTAAATTTTATCTTCCAAACATGGGAGTTACTTTGGTTTTCTTACAAGTTCTCATAGCATGGGGAAAATACTTGTGTGTTTGCAACCCTTTGGCATTGCAAAGGCATTACTCTTAGACTGGAAGATTGGGTGGCATTAGGTCCATTGTTCAGAAGGAAAGAATTAGGATTAAGTTAATATGCTGTGAATCTGGATCTGCCACAATCCGTTAAGTACATTTTCCATGAGAGACTTTCATGTTTCCAAGAGATTGGAATTCAGAATGGCCACAGAGTTTGTTGAGTGGTGTGATGTCAGAGACACTTAAAAAAAATCTGGAGAAGGAAGGAGCCTAAAATAAAAGCTGAAAAGTGAGTCTAAATCAGATGCCAAATTAGGTACTCCTAGAAGCTTTAAGCATTCAGAGCTACAAGTCCACTTGTTTATGTGGACATCTATATGATTAATTTGATGGAAATTCTTAAAGCTAAAGTAGAAGTGACCCATGTTTTTATATAGTAGTGCAGTGGTCAAAGCAAGAGACCTCCATTCTGGAAGAATGCCCTACTAACCTCTATGCATGGGCTGAGCAGAGCCTGGTTCCTTCCTTTTTCCTCTGAGTCTGCAGCAGCAGGAATTCCCACTGCAGGCACCTTAGGAAAGCAAGCAACTGGAAGCTGTTTATATAGGGAGTTCTGTAAAGATTTGGTCCTCATCATTCTTCTGTGAAATGATTTCCAATATTTCTCCATGGACCACCTCACCCCAAGATGGATAAAACCACTTTTAACATTTAGGAGGCTGAATGTTAACAAAGCATACCAAGATGAAAGAGAATGCTTGGAAATCTGACTTGACATTCCAGCTGCCACTGGATGAGATAAGTGCCCTTCACTGGTGGTGAAGCTGACCTTTTAGTTACTCTGTCACTACCCACCCATCTGACCCAGGCAGCTTGGCTCTTGGTGGCAGAATCAGCAGCCACTTGGTCTCTCCAGGTCCCTGGCATAGGCAAGAGGGGCAGATGAATTATGATTGATTAGTTGTCCTAAGCAACTGACTTCTTTACCAGTTCTGAGGCTTCAATGTCCATAAAAAGCAGTTAATTATGGGTTGAGGAACAGAATAAAATTTACATTAGCAGGTTATTTGCTCAGAGTAGGAGATCCAGCTGATAGTGAAAAGGATTGCAACAGTTTTTATCAGACTCCCAACATGAGTCCTTCCTCCCGCCACTGCACTTTCACACAGTCATGTCTCCTGAATGAAGCTGGTGTCACCTTGCACAGACATAGAGGGCCAGAAATGCAGATCAGCATCACCACTGCAGCCCGAATCCCTGGGTTCTGAGTCATTTGCTATCTGGGATAATAGAAAGCAGTTTGGGGATGTGATTGTTTAGTCAGAGCCTCCATTTAATTGTACTCATTAAAGGCTGAAAGGTTGAGCTCTTACAAAATAAGCATTGCTTCAATAACAATTTCACCAAAACTTTCAGTCAGACTCTTTTAATCTATGGATGATATGTATGCTTGATACATGTATTGAGTCTTCATGCTCTGTTTATCCTAGCAAGTATATCATAGTATTAAATACTTTGATAAACGGGTCTAATTTATTCCACTAATGCAGCTTTTTGATTCAGCCACTTTCATGCGCAGTGTCTACTAGGAAGCCCTTCATCCATGATTTCGACCTGTGGAGTTATCATGTGGTAACATAAGTGATAGTGATGTTAATGTGTGAAGGTGTCAGAATGTAGTTAGGGAAGCCATTCAGACTGTCTAGTAATAAAACACATATTTTCTAAATGTGAGCCAAAATGACTTAAAGCATGCCCCATTAGTTCACTGATTGAGAAACCATTAGAAATCATTATTTCAAAAATGGTGATAGATTTTTTTTTTCCCACCAGAATTCATTCCTAGGCCTTGTAGACAGAGAGCAATAGAGCCCTGACACCAGCTGAGCCACTGCTGTGGATAAGTCTTCGCTCAGTGAATTTCACTTATTTGTTTTATTGCCAATTAACATGGTATAATCACTCATTTGGGTATTAAGAAAGAAGGAAGGCAAACAGTTACAAGACGCTTAGGGAAAATGCCGTTCCTCCTTTGCCTGTCTCATCTTGTCATCTCCTCCCAATGTCCTAGTCCCCACTCCTCTGCTCTTGCAGCACGTGGGGAGTGATGCAGGAATCAGGAGTAGATCCATAATTATTAAATTTTTTTGCAACCCATTCTTTCTTTCTTTTCAGCTGCTGCTCCTTCCTTGCTAAACATTTCCTCTGCTCCAGAGTGGACTTACCCATGGACTGCAGTTCCTTAACAGCTGTCCCTGCTCTGGAGTTTCCCCTACTACCAAAGCCTACCAGTTATGCCCACTGAAGACACCTAAATAAACTTACAAAAGAAAACCACATTTACATAGGCACCTTCAGAAGGTTATACAGGGTTTTGGTGAGCGCTGAGAAGCAAAGAAAACAGTCTCTATGCCCTGTGCAGGTGAGAAAAGTTTGCAGTACTCGTTGTGCTGTTCATCTTGGGAAATAATTCTAGTTACGAGGGATGCAAATGCTGTGAGGAGTGAAACATGGCTATGTAAATAAGGTAAATAAGTTGACTTTGTTTCTTGGAGATAATGAACAAATTGAAGTTGATCAACTAACAAATCCCTGTTTGGGCTTAAAGTACTATACTGTTTTCAGTTATTTCTGCTCCTTAAGTACCTGGTTACAAGGCCATGTTTAGTTTCTCATCAGAAAAAGTGTAATAACAGAAGGCTGTGTAAGTTGTTGGGGTTTTTTTGGTTTTTTGTTTGGTTTTTTTTTTTCCTTTGGGAATTTATTTTATTTGGCAGAAAAGGTACTAATGAAATTCAGTGGTTGGCAGTTGAATGTAGACAGATATATTTAGGATAAGATGAACATTCAAGGAAGGTTCTGCTTGACCAACTTGATCTCCTTGTATGACAAGATGACACAGCAGAAAAGGACCAGGGGGTGTTGACTTTAAGCCTGGTTTGATATTTTCCTGTTCCCCAGACATTTAAAAATTATAAACCTGTTCTTCCTCCCTGTAGTGAAAAAATGCAGATCCACAATGTATACAGTTTTCACAGAATACAAAAAAGCTGCATTTTTGGACATAATTTTATCTTATTTTGATGCTCACCTTTGACTCCACTCACTATTTAGGCATTCTTTCCTCTGAGGTTCCAAATGTCAGTTTGTTTAGAAGCTTAGCTTCGGAAAGCTAAGCTTCTAAACAAGCTTCAGACCATCTTTCTATAGGGATTTTACCTACAAACCTCCTTTTCTATTATGCTCTTATGTACAATGTGTAATTTTTGCCATCAGGTGAATCAGAAAGCATTGGAAGCTCTGTCTTACATTATGCTTGATTGTGTTTTTGTTAGCATTAAGTCTTGTACAGGTTACAGGATAATATGTTTTAGATCAAATTTTTCTCACAATGAAATTTTCTTGATTCATCAAGTAGAAACATTTAGGGTACACTTGTTGCAAACCAAAGCAATAAACGTATAATATCCTTGATGATTTTTTTCTTTGAAATTCAAGATTTTTATTCTGTTTGCAAAGTCATGACGTTTTTGATGCCTTTGTTAGTATGCTGTCTCTCATGATTTTATGTCATCTTAGGTGACTCAGTTACCACTTTTTCCTTTCCTCTAGAAGGCTTCTCAAAAGAATAATTAGAAGAGTTTCAGGCATTTTGGTCCAACCTTTCCCCAGTGCTGATATGCCCAATAGTTTAGTTGATTACTTGACCTTGAAATAAAAAAATAAAACTGATATAATCTTGAACAGACAAAACAAAGGTTTTGCAATGCAGTATGTATAAAATTCATTTTGCTACTACAGAATAGTAAGACTTGTCTTAGAAGAAAAATAATATTATTTCATTCTCAAATCGGTGCACCATGAAAGGACTATTGCTTATGAGCAGAAACAAAAATGAAGACTAGGCAAACTTAATTCATCAAAGTGTGCTTAGATGGCACAAATATTCCCAGCCTTGGCAGTGTCCATGGCATGTGCCTATCTTGTATTGCATGGTAAAGCAGAGTCTGGTAAACCAACACCTTACAGACAACTCACAGCAATCTTTTTTTCCTTTGGCCTATCCCCACATTCTGCAAGTAGACATTATATTTGATCCTATTTCTGCACTTTTTGGATCACAAATATTAGAAGGAGATTTAAAATTAGCCACGTAATTTTCCAAGTGGGTCGTCAGTTCTGCAGTTTCCACAGCTGTGCTGTTGTGGAATGGGATGGTGGTGGTCCACTGCTTCTATGGCAAGGATGTTGCACCTTATGCTTGTCCCTTGACCCCCTTAAATGAATGCTTATGGTTCATTTCTTTATGAACTTTAGCTCAGCTCCAAATAGAGTTGTCTATGTTCTATTCAGATACAGTGCTGTGAGAACATTTGTGCTGCTACATTGGCAGGGCCCAAAGACACATAATGGGTTGTTGACTCCGCAAAAGTTTTTCTTCATTTGGTGATGACTCTGTCTGTCCTCATTATATCTGTATTCTTCATTTAGATGTAAGTTTATTTGAGGTTTCATAAACCTTATAATCACACTAATGTGTCTTAAGGCATTTCCCAGGATGACTGGCTGGCAGCAGCAGCCTTGTTTTAGAAATGCTGATATCCTCAGTATGGAGGTTTCTGCTGAGCAGACACCGAGGGATTGATTGGCCCTTATTTACTGACTTCCCTTGGTCATAAATATATATATACATATTGTTTATCTTTTGTAAATCACTTGCTCCTGTAGCCTGACAGGACAGGGATCACAACCCTCTATTAACTATATATGTAAGTGACTATCCCTATGGATACTTTAAAAATGCAGTTTTTCTTACTCAATAGTTATGGAAAAGGTTTATAAAAAGCAGGCCAATGCATGTGATTCACTGTTTCTTCCTGCTAAAGATGAGATATGGTAGTTACCAAACAATCTGGCACTGATAGAAATTTTAAGGTGAATGGCAATTAGCTCTGCTTAGCAAAAATTCTATGGCACATGGCAAAATTATTATTGCTATAGGACTGAACAGGCCTTTCAACCCCAAATATTAGGTGGAAAACCAGTGGGCTTTTACTAAAGTTTATATCTCAGCTGGTGAGCTTGCATGTCTGAAGTCTTGGTTCTGTATACTGTGTCTGTTGCCACCTACTGTTATGACCCTATGCCAATAATTCCTGCTTGATTTTTGTGGGAGAAAGAACCATGATATGTGGACAAGAAGGCAGCTGCTGTCCCACTTCCCTGCAGCTGAGGCACCACTGTCCTGCCACTCCATAGCACACACTGACTGCTTAAACTGCTTGTATTGTGTGGGTCCACAGACGTGACTGATATATAAATATTGGCTGTTAGTCATGGTCACAGTTAGCACTTTGTATTTCTGTGTTTGGGATACCTAAACCCACAGAGGATACTAAAACAATACTTCTGATTTTGGACAGTGGAAGAATTGGCCTGAATTAAAAAACAAATAAGCAAACAAACAAAACCAAGCAAAAAAACACCTGAACAAAAAAACCAAAACAAAAACTCACACCCAAACAAATAAACAAAAAAAAAACACCCTACCAAAACAACAATAAAAACCCCCTTTCTTAATATTTGACATTCCTTCAATTTTCTTGGTTAAGCCATTATTGTTTCCTAGTTAATTAAGACTTTTAAAGCAATGGATTAGGAAAAAAATTGCACAAATAATGTCTGTAGAGTTAGCTCTTACACTAACAAATGGTATGTGGGAAGTTGTAGAGTTTTGGAAACTTAGAGGAATTTGAGCAGCCCTCCAGAATTTTAATTTATTGCTGTGTTAATCCCAAAGTAATTGAGTCTTGCATTAAACCAGGCAATCAGGTGAAACTAATGTGAATGGATTAGTATAGTTGTACTGAAAGTCACAGAAAACTTTTCTGCTGCTGAGAATCTTCATTGGAACATTCTTCCCCCTGCCGTTTCAGGGTGTTCTGTGATAGTGTTGGTAGCTAAATGGAATCTATATGTAATGGAAGCTAAATGGGATCTATAATGGAATAAAACAAATTTCTAGAAAACTTTACTTTTTCTTTTGTTCTCTATTTTATTTGTAATTGTGGACCTTTCCTGGTGGGAATCTTTTGCTACTATATCTATTTCGATGCATCACCTGTGTTGTTATGGTATGCTGCACAGAATTTAATCACCTGTCCAGTGTCTGTACTGTGCACTTCCTTCTATTTCTCTTTCATTCCCATCTGCTCCTGAGAATGCAGAAAGAGTTTTTTTGCACACTGAACCAGTATATTTTGGTTAGATTTCATTTTCAAAGTAATTATTTTTGAAGTTTCCTTTATAATATGCTATCTATAGTATATAATATATAGTCTAGTATATAGTATATATATGCTATATAGTATGCTATCTAATAAATATTTGTGTTACAGTGATGACAAAGATAACAATGTTAAAAAAAAGTAATAATTTATACTTGCTGATGTTAGGTAAAAGGCCCATAAACTGTCATTGATCATAAGCTGAAAAAGGTGAAAGAGCACAATGTGACAGAAAGGCAGGCTTATTAGAAGGGTATAAGAAAATAAAAGTTGAGGCGGATTAAATACAAGTTTTGCATCATGTTAGGTTTTTTTGAACTGTAAGCTATATCAACTCAGATGAATTGATGCCCTGTTGGGAAATGTGGTGCTGAAGACACTGCAGCTGGCTCTGCAGAATCCAAGCTCTCAGAGGGCACCCCTAGCTGGGGACAACCTTTGCACTGCATCCCCTGGAAATCCTTCAGCCTGCCAGTTCCCACTGCTGCTGTGTGTGAGTAACAGGCAGTGTAAATACTATTTCCACTGTGGCCTTCTCATACTTACTTTCTACTGCCCCTTCTCTAGCACAGCAAGGCCTCCCAGCATGATTTTATGATACGGGGACTGTGAAGGCAGAGGAGGAAATTTGCTTTTGTACTGCTGCTACAGTTTATTTACAATTCCTATGGAAAGCATGAGAAAAACCACTCAAGTCTATTATCTACAGTGACAATTTTTTTCCCCTAGTGCAGAATGATAACCAAAGGGTCAGATAACTTTGAGAGGCTAAGTAAAACAACCAAGGCACACACATGTGTTAGGAATACCATGGTCAAAGGGGAATAAATGCAAACTAAGATCATTTCCTTAATGGGGATTTTCTAAGAAAACAAATAGAAAGAACTGCTTCAAGCAAAACCAACCTCCCAGCCCACCAGTTTTCACTCTGCATGAGAGTTGAAGAAAGGCTTGTGTCAAAGACAATAATTATTTGTGTGGATAGCTACTCAACAGCTCACAATCTGACAAGGAATGAAGAACAATGTGAAAAATAGAGGAACTAAAGGTGTGACAGGTGTGTGAACAGCCTAGAAACACAAGGTGTGACTAATTTCAGCCATGCTAAGGAGCAGAAAACTCTTCGCCAACAGACAGAGAATGAAGTCAAGCAATTAGAAACCTGTCATTCCATGCCAAGAAAATTAGATACTATTGGTTTAATTATCAGTCAGTACCATTAAGACAATATAGTGCTGCATAATGAAAGCTGCAGTTACCAGGTCGTAGAGGTAATTGTTTTCACAGTGGAAGATTTTCACTTTCAGACAAGAGTTGCAGGATGTGACCGGTTTACAGGCTTTGGCCTTCAGCACTTGTGTAATGCATGGGACATGTGGTTTTTACCTTGTCTTTGAGATTTGATGATTTTATCCTAGACATCATTTTCATAAAGTTGGGGAAAATGAGCAAAACCACCCACTAGAAATACAATCTGCAATACTCATGCAACATGCCCTGTGTTACTGTAATTAGAGCAGTTTACTGAAGAGGGTCCCACAGAGAGCCAGGCGGGAGCAATGACACTCAAACCAATATGGCTAGATGTCATCCTCCCTTATTGTCTAATTTATCCATATTTTGTACCTCATTGCCTTACATAATACAATAGCTAATTAACATTCATTGGCTAACGTAATGTGATTACATATACAAGTCACTTATTGATTGGCTGTTATACTACAAGTGTCGGATCAGGTTATAGTACGTGACAGTTTTCAGCTTCCAGCACTGACTATTGTATTCATACAAAGCTTATTTCCTTTTCAAGGATGTCCTAAATGCTTCTAAAGTAACTAAAGTATCTCTGTAATCTGCAGGCCAGGGTTGTCCAGTTCCTGCAAAGAAATACCATCAAGGATTTCATGCCCTTTTTCCATGAGAAATTCCTCTACAGTTTACCAAATAATTTTTGATTTAAGACCTTTGATTTGATAACACAGGGCCAGCTTCCAGTTTGACTTTCCCACTTCTACTGAGGAATAAGAGGAAATAATGCTATTCCAGAAAATCTAATTCACAGATGGCTACTCCAGAGGGGGGAGCACACACAGAGCAGCAGTTTAGGTGTGACTCTCCAGCACATCAGCTTGTCTGTGGTAACTGGCTTCATATATGCTGCTACCCTGTGGCAAATGTGTAATGCTATGCTCCTTCTTCATTAAATAGTGCACAGTCTCACCTTATTACTCTATTACTCAAATATTTAAATAGTGAATGTTTTGTTTATCCAAGTGCTTTTTCTCTATTGTTCTTAGAGACTTTCAGTAGCTACTGTATTCTACTCCATTGTCAATGTCATGACATTGCCCCGTGAATAAATTCTTATACAATATCTAGTATGTATTGAGTGGTATTGGAAAAGATCTAGGGTACAAGCTAAAAGAATAGTATAATATTTTGTATCTGCTGTGAAATATTGAAATACTTCTTTAAAAATTGCAAGACCATTTACTTACAGTTGCTGCCTTTCTCATAGCAACTGGGAAAAAATAAGAATGTCTTGGAAGACCAAAATCTTATCTAAGAACATTAAATACCTTGTGTATTCTTTACTCTGATCATAAGTTTTGGTTGAAAACAAACTGAGAACTAGATCTTGCAGTATCTAACTAAATCTTTTGAATAAATCCTAAACACATCATACAAATAGTTACCACTTCTCTATTATTCTATACTTAGGGCACAGTGTTGGAAAATACATCTTGATCTCTTTGCTATAGGGGCATTTTTGTTCTATGAATTGTTTCACTATGCAAATAATTGCTATTTTTCCTAAAATATCTACAGATATTTTCAGTTAACAGACTTCTTAATTGTTCTAGCGGCTTTGGAGGTAGTCCTTAATACTGAGCAGATTTTAAGACTTTTTGAAGATAGGCAATTCTGTCTCCAGGGAAGGTCTGACTGGCCATCTTGAGAAATGTCAACATACATCTCCCATACTACAGTCAGCCTTTTCCACTCTCGTCCAAAAAGTCTTTTAGAAGGTTATCTTCTACTTTTCCAACAAATCTGTGCTATTGCCACCTTGCTGTGGAGAGTACCATGGTGATCACTACTTTGTTTCATTTCATTGTTATATCAACCCTCAACTTAAGTATCTCAGTTCACATCTGAAAATGAGTTAGCCATACAACAGTATGACCTTTCTCTTTCCAATATGAAAAATATTGCAGAAACTAAGCTTCAGATTTTGGCACTTAACTTAAACAGCTACAGTGAACTTGAATGACTTTGAGCTCATTTCCAGGTAAGCTGCACACATTTTAAATTAATGATTCTGAAAGAATTAAAATGATTTCTTGCATAAAATTCAAAAAAGTGAAGACAGTTAGAAAATTTACTGTCAGAAGACTTTGTCAGTCCTGAGACAGGGGCATATAACTGTTAATGGAGCATAGATGGTCTGTGGTAATATGTACAAGATAAAAACTTCAGAAATCTATTCTATATCTCAAGGAGCTGACTCTACACACATAGCTGGTTCATCTTGACAGAACTTACCCAGGGGCTGACAAATTCAAATAAGATAGATTAGTCACAACAGGACTTCTGTATGTCTCTTCTGATAAACTGTGGTATTATTTACTTCCAATTACCTGCCTGTGGCAGGTTTTGCATGGGTTTTTATACTGGTATGTGTACTACTTACATATCCTTCTGTATTAGCCATTGCTATATTGTACATGTTAACATTTTTTTTACATTTACATTTAACATTCTTGCATTTGTTTTCCATCTGATGTCTTTAGGCATTTTAATTAGAATTCTGAAGGTAAGTGACAATTAATTAAATGTCTACCTGCCTCTCTCTTTGAAGCAAAAAGCTTTAGTTGAATTACTGTTTAATCTAGAGCAAAGTCCATATGCATTTTCTTTCTCTTATTTTCTTTTTTTTTTTTCATGTAGAATCATAATTCTGTAATTACCTGGATGTTTTCTTTTTGTCCTTGTTATCAAATAAAAAACTATGGAGCAATAATGAGGATTCATGGAAGGGTAGTAGCAATGAATGGAAATTGCATACTTTGAAAAACTTTTAAAAGTTCAGCACTCTACCATTATTATACCATAGCCATGAATATGTATTTTACTGACATTCACAAAGCAAGATGGTAAATGCTCTGGAAATAGCTGAGGATATTCACTGCAGTCATTTGAGCATTAAGAGAAATTCTGAAGAGATTTTGGAGTGTCACAGGAGAATATTGGTTTTGAATAGTTGCTCTGGGAAGGTTGTAGGATTAATTAAATAGATGTTTGTATGGTTATTTCAAAATCAGATTAGACTTTACAGGCTTTTACCTGGTCATTTTATCCACTGAAGAATGCTTCTTCTACTGTGTCCTTATTTAAACTGTGGTTAACCTGTTTTCTACAGCAGTTTCACAGGTGTCTGAAACCTAAGTGAAATAAACTCTTTTAGTTACTTCATACCTGTCTGTTTCTATTCTCTGCTCAAATACTTTACCAAATTTTTCAGATATGATGCTTTATGTTATACCAGACAAACAAGTCTCTATCGGCATGTCTTGCTTCAGATGTTTTCCGATTTCATTAATTCCTTAGAAATGTAATGAAATCCATAATACACATGCTTTCATGGACCTGTGGACTCTTAATATATTCAATAGCTGTGACCTCTTTATCTTTTTCTTTTTTTTCCTCCCTTCTAAACACTTGCTTGGTTCCTTCAGTCCTTAAGTAGTCTTTCATTTCAGTTAAATAATAGAATTATAAATAGATTTGGCCTGCTATGCTAACAGCAGCTTTTAGAGTGTTCAAATTGTTAGAGCTTCTGGAGTGAACATTTTTGACCAAAGTATAGAAATACTGTTAGTTTTATATGCAATTCATTTTCCACAGACAGATGCACAACTGCACCTGTGTTCACAGCGTCCTCAGGCACAAGGGGGAAGGTGCAACTCAGGAATTGAGTTTTCACTGGAGAATTTCAGTGCAGTTCAGAGTAAACATGTACTTTGTAACAAAACCAGATGCTGTACTAAAGAATTACTTTCCCCAGCTGTAGTGCAGTACTTTATTAAATCAGCTACATTGCTGAGTTCTTTCTGCACTGACCACAGTGTTAATCCTTCCTGCATAACTTCATCAGAAGCATTCTTAGAAATCTTCTCTGTCAGGAAGCCAATGAAAATGAAATTTTATTTTTGTACTATTTTCTACTTGAGGATTCAGTGTTATTTAAAACAACTGGGCTCTCTTGCATTTAGGATTTGTTTTGGCCTTGTTTTAAACTTAGGGTTTGGTTTGGCCTTGTTTTTCATCTGCTAAGAACCTTGGTGATGCTTTTGTCTACTCCTTCTTGTGACCATAGGGAACTGTGTCCCTATATCCATTCTTCTTGGAAGTGTGAAGTCCCAACTTAGAAAAATAGGAAAAACAAGATTAAAAACTCTATCAGGACTTCATTTCTCTCTGATGATTGGAAAATACCTGAATTCAGCCTAACTCAATTTCATGTCTACTTGTTTCAATGCCAGTATTATCCTTTGCCTTTATTTATGGCCAGAGGCAAGTACTTAATGCTATTTTGCTGTTTTATCTGTGTGTTTTATTTCTTGTGAGGCTGAACTTGGGAACTTCATACTGCCATTGGTTGTATTCACACTTGGATATTTGGCCATGTATCTTTCAGATGCATAGTGCTGCTGAGCCATATACTGTGGAAACGTGAACTGTGGGACTGTGTCAAGGGAAGGATTTCCATTAATAAAATCATCTACTTGGTATTGGCCTTTAGTCTGTAAACAAGATGATGTGAACTGACAGATGTTTACAGTGCTGTAGCCTGGTCCATTCTAGAGCTGAATGGTTGATATCTATATGTACAGGAGTTGGTTTTAATCTCCACTGACCCTGAGTCACCCCTGTGACCCTAAAGCATAAATCAAAAATATGAGACTTTCCAGTCCAAAGTTTCTGTGAGCATTGTGTCACATCCCGCTGTTGCAGCCCACCAGGACTGTGATTTCCTAACCCAGTACAGAAGGAATGTATGGCATGTGGGAATGTCAGCCAGTGGAAGATGCTGAGGATGTGAGCCTATTTGGAATAGTGCTGAAGGTGTGTGCCGGGGTTGGAGTGAGCCAGGTTTGGTGTAGGCACATCCATCCAAAGATAAGGTCAGGGAGCTGGAGCTACAGTGTTTCACTCCATAAGTGCCCACAGGAGAGCTACTTTGCAGTAGCCTCAGGCTGTGGTTTGGCATGTGATGAGACCCAAGTAGCAATTGCTCAGGATCAGGCAGGGCACATGGATGTGTTAGTGTCACTGAGGGTAGTGCAGAAAAATTTCTGCCCAAGCCATGGTAGGATTTACAGACACATTGCTGGGGATAACAGCATGTTTATAATGTCCAGCAGCAAATATCCTTATGCATGCTTTTAGAGGTGCCTTTGACTTCAGTGAAGGGAGTGGATAGACATCCAAAGTTTTTTTTTTTTTTGATTGAAGAGTAGACAAAGAGGTAGTCACTGTGAAATAAATAGCAAGAAGAAAATCAACCATGAATTTATGCATAGTACTTGTTTGCACCTTCAGATCTAAAAGCTCTGATTTTATTTCACCCACTGAAAATTATTTTCATATGGCAAATGAGATCTCTTTACCTTATCCCTTGATAGAAAAATACTCAGAGTAGGTCTGATGTGTATTTCTTGTGAAACTGCTTCAGTGAGCAATGCCAAAACTTATTTTTTCATACACAGCCCTTTTTTTTCAAACCACGTTGTTCATGTGTCTCAGTACAAAATGCCACATTTTCCACTTTAGCAAAAAGCTTTGAAGAAAAAATATGTTAAATATCATTGGGCTGTAGAAAATTAATGCAGCTTTGAGTCAAAGCACAGAGTTGACACACACCTACTCAAAGAATAAACATCTTTGCAGGTAAACTTGATGCTGAGAAAAAAAAGAAAAAGGCCTATCAGAGGAAAAAAAAACCCCATTGATTTGACAGCAAGAAATCCCAGAAATTTCTGTTATGGGTGTGTGGGATTATTTTCAGTAGTGCATAAAGATCAGAAAGAAGTTCTGCAAAAGCAGATAATACTGAAAACAAGGTTTAAACAGAGTGTATTAAAACTTTGGAAATTCTCTCTCCCAAGAAATACCTGGCAGTTTATACAGTTTTTCTTGCCAAATGTTTTGATTTTCATCTCCTAATAAATCTACCAACTGCTTTAGTCCGTTAGTGCTAGTCTTCCAAGAATTCTTTTGATAATCAGTAGATCTCTGGTCGTGCAAATACTTTAAGACAGTCCAGAGTAAAAAAAGTCAGATGTTACAAGAATTAGTTTTCTCTCCAATTTAGTATTTTGTTTTCTGAAGGAAAGGGGGAAAAAAGTTGATGGCTTTTTGCTGACATTCATGTATTTTTTTAATTAAAAATAACAGGTTCTTTCTCTTTTAACACCCAGCTCTTTTAAAATCAGAAATCTTTAAAATAGTTTCATCTTAGACATTGATTGTGTCGCTGCTTGAGGAGAGTCTCAGAGTCCCTAACTTAATACAGCCATCTCTGAACCAGGACAATATGCTTATCTCATAAAGGTGCTGTGGGATTCAGTGTGCTATCGGCTCACTAAACCACTTGTCTGTGTCTCCACACTCTCTCTTACTGCATGTATTAGGATAGTGGGCAAACCAGTCCCTCACATCAACAAAATAGATGAATTATTTTCTTTGTAGTGGCATGTAAAAGGCACCAGGGAGTACTTAGCAATAGATAAACAAGTCACTGAATGAGTTTCATTTGGGTTTTCTTGAAACAGTCAATCACAGAGCTCCTTCCTTCCATTTAGGAGGGGAAGTTATTGTCTCTTCAGTTGGATTAGTCTGCTAAGATGCATTTGACAGTGTATATTTGCTGCTGTTATTCAGATGTGTGGAGGCTAATGAGATTTCTAACATGTATTGGTTTTTATAATGTCTACTTAACCAGCTTTACTGTCTGTTATTTTTTCTTAGAGAAATGCATTGATCTAAGTGCTGTTACTGTCTTATGTTCATTGAACGCTCATCAGGTCTTGTTAGTTGGGATATTCTACTGTTGCCCTTTGGTGAAACTTTTATACAAGAATAAAATCTTGTTCAGGTGTGCACTATAGCTGAAGCAAATCAAATTGGGATTCTTTGGAGGGGGGGTTTAAAAGCATATTATTTAAGATGACAGCACTTTTACCACTGATTGTCGTAAAATCTCATGCACCTGCTTTTGAAAATGTAATCCATTCAAGAGAAAGGCCTTGACCTCTTCATTTTAAGAGAACAAGTACATCTTCAGAGAAGCTCCTATAATTCACAGGTGATGCCCAGAGGAAGCAAATGAAACTCAAATAGAGCCTTGGGACCAAGCAGCTTTGCTGTTTCATGACTGTACTTAAAATGAATAAGATTGCTCTTTCTGTCACTATTGGGAAACCTAATGCGATAAGTGAATAGTTTTGGTTAACAATCTATAAAATTCAGTGCTAAATTTGCATGCTTTATGTCAAAAGAGATTTGCATATTTTGTTTTCTGTCTAACAAAGTAATCCATCACTACCTTGTTTTTAATAGTCATTCCCAGCATTTGGCTGAATGGCAATGAAAATGCATAATATCTGTACTAAGAATTCTGCCTTAGACTTTTCTCTTTAGTATGATAACTCTTAAAGTGTTCATTAAATTTGAAGTGTAACAATTTTGGGGAATTTCTAAATTTTGATTTCTGAGCTGCCACTTTTACTCTATAAATGTGTCTTCATATGTAATGCATTTTAAAAGAAGTAATAGTCCTATAAAAAGATGGTTCATTTTCAAAGGAATAAGTTATTAAATTATAGAGATTCCTCCACTGAGCTTTTTCTATGTTATACAGTTTTGTCATAACATTTACTGCAACAGGCATTGACTCCACTATGACTGTACTTGAAATCAGAGGCGTTTGGAAAGACTGAGGTGGCGGCTGGCCCATTCTCACAGCGTTCATCACTCTTAAAGCCAAGGCCTAGGGATTTCTGTATTCTTGCTTTCTAGATCTGAAGAGTATTTTTACAGTTTGATTAGAAAATCTTAGCTATGGCAGTGTCCTGCTTCTAGGCTTCAGCCTGGAGCTCTGCCCATTCTGTTGAAGATGAGACCCCAGAGATCTGAGAAAAGTTGTGTCCTTAAGAATACTCTCTAGAGTGAAGGAGAGGTGGGACGCTTGACTGTGCTGCAGAGCTTCCAGCTAGCTGTATGTGCTGCAGCTCAACATTTACTTGATTCTCATCAGCTGCCACTAAATTTGTAAAGTTGCCTCCCCACACTCAAAAAAGTGATTGTAAGACAGAGACTATATTAGTCCTACAGCTGTCTAATTGCCAAAAGGAAAAAGCAGACGGTATTTCTGCACATAAAGACAGCTTATGAGCTCTGTTGACATTTTGGATCCATATTTTTTAAGTTATTTATGAATCCATAGCTATTTTAATAAAAAATATTAAAGAAAAACAGATATAAATGCTGTTCTGCCTAAATGTCCATAAACAGAGCACACATAAAGTCATTCTGAAGAATGTTAATCTTTCTTAACACCTTGGACTTGTTCAAAAATGTAAAGCAGATTTCTCTTTTCAAAGTATAAAATATTACATCAGGGAGCTTAAGTACTATCACATGTAAGACATTAATGGTACAAGACATTAAAACTAAGAGTGGACTTCTTTACCCAGAACATGCTCCTATTTAACCCTGTGCAGTCAATACATGTGGCCAGCATTGCTACATTCATATTGGTAAGCTGACTTCTGAATATTGAAAACATTTCTAAAATACCTGCAAACAGTGCAGACAAGTCCATTTTTTTCCCCAGAGGTTGACTGGTTTAGTTGAGGTGTTAGGGCATGGGTTGGACTCAATGATCTTGAAGGTCTCTTCCAACCTAGTGATTCTGTGAATTCTCTGACTTTCTGTCTTTTCATTACTAAGTCTGTAGATCAGATTACATTGATCCTAGAACTTATATTTGCAGTGTTTCTTTATTTCCATATTGGTGCTTTTATCTGTACAGTCTCTGTTTATAGTCCTTTCTCATACAAAAAATCATCTTCTCATAAGCAAATAGATTTTCAAAAGGAAGAATCAGTGACACATCACTACTGTATATTTTAAGTCACTATGCTTAGCAAGGATTAAAAGGCTGTGTTCAGACTGGCAGTGCAGGTTTTTTTTCTGCTGTTGTAAATCAGTTTTTCAGCAGCTTAGTAACAGGAAAATGGCCCTGGGGCTTGAGGTTTCAACAGAGTAGAGCATTGGCATGTTTTGAGGTTTTTTTCTTTTCCTCCTCATTTCTACTGGCTGGCAGACTGGCTGGTGAGAGTTGGTTTGGAAAAGTAAAATAGGTTGCTCACTCAGGGGCAAGCAACCCCATGAAGCCATTCAGAATTAGTTGATTTTTTAGTTGATTTCAGTCCTGCCTGCCAGCTGCTTCCCAGAGGTGGTAACAATTTTGTCCTTGCATTTCTGGTTAATTTTTAGTCCTTTCTAGTTTCACTGAAGCAATAGTGTAAAACACTTGGGAAACCCCGACCGCATGCGCTGTTCTACAAACACCCTAATATTGAAAGATAAATTAAAAGCTGACTGGTCAATTGAAATACCCATGCCCTGAAGAACCGTGCAGCTTTGTTACTTTATGAGTGAAGGTAAGCAGGGACAGAAGCAGGCATGATAACATTTCCATAGCTGAGGCAGAGGTCATTGCTTTATGGGCAGTCGCTCACAGAGCCGTGTTACGGAAGGCTGCCTTTCAGCGTGCAGCACAGCAGAGTGAAATTAGACAGCAGCCCCTGCCAGAAGGCGGCTTCGTTTTGCCGGCAAATAGGAGAATCAATCCTTTTGCCGGCGCAGCCTGACGCAGTCTGTGCTCTCCGGGGTGGGCGCTCCGCCGGCTGATGTTCCAGATGTGCCCGAGGTGCACGACCCCCATCTAGCGGCTGCTCTAAAGGAAAGGAGCGCGGCGCTGCCTGGCAGCTGGTGCGATTCACGCGTGCCCGTGGGTAGTGGTTTCAGCTTTTAATAACAACGCATGGATTTTTACTTGCCTGAATAAGTCCTGATTAAAAAGAAAAACAAGAAATTAAAAAAACAGTTGGTTTTTTTTGTTTTTGTTTTTTGTTTGTTTGTTTGTTTTGTTGTTTTTTGTTTGTTTGTTTGTTTTTTACATAAAGTGACCCTCCTGTAGATTTTCTTTCTCAGCAGCTTCACAGCAGTCACAAGAAATCTGAGAAAATCCTAACATGGTAAGCCAAGGTAGTCCATAAACATAAATTACACATGCAGAAATTGCTGGTTTTAATGCATAGCTAAACTTAGTTTTCAGTTTTGCATCTCACTTGAAATAGCTACACATAGCACAAAGATATTAATTGATGAAAGACAACTCCTCAGCACTATACAGTCTCTTCCTCAGATAATATGGGCTTTTCAATCAAGAAGCAAGAATGTTTCATTGAGTTAGGAGGAACGGGTTCTGTTTCCCGACTCAGTGAATTTTTCTTGTGATCTTTTAGCTCTGCTTTAATTCTGCTATTATAAAACCACAGCGTTATTCAATGCACTCCCTTTCTCATGATATTCATTTGCAGAATTAACTGGTTTTAGAAAGAGATGGTGTTACAGAGCATGGTGGTGTCAGAGTCACAGAAACAAGCAGAAAATCCTGTCTATTTACAAAATGTGCATAAATATAAAATACAGTACATTAAAGACCATCCCTGCATAGTAATACTATTTTTCTGTTAACTTTGAGTCCCTTTGTTTTTAAAAAATAGACAATTTCTATATTTCTTAGTCATTTAAAATATAGGGTTTTGGCAGGATAGGTGATTTAACTCCCCTAAGAAAAATAATCACTTTTTTCCCTGGCTCTTCTAATTCTTTTTGTTTCCCTGGTAATCTATTCATCCATAGAGCATGGAAGAGCCAGGTTACTTTGCTTCCTGATTAGGCACGGATACAATTAGAATTTTCTTTATTACTATTATTTAGGTGTTAAAGCAATTATTTTCTCCACACCCCTTCAGACTAATGTTCCCATCTTCTACATAGAAGAAATAGAAGCCCACTGCACTCTTGTCCTGAATCCCCATATACTAAACATACCATATCTGTAAGGATGCAGTCTGTCTCTGATTGTTATCCCCCATAGAAGAAGAAATAAGCCCACTGCACTCTTGTCCTGAATCCCCATATACTAAACATACCATATCTGTAAGGATGCAGTCTGTCTCTGATTGTTATCTTGTCTTCTATACAGTATGAAGCTAGTGAAAATGTCACATAAATTGAGCAAGATTCAATCTCTTTCCCAGTATTTCACTAAATATTTCATTTTCTGAACTTTTTTTTATTTTCTTTTTGATATTAGCCATGTACAGCTGTAAAACATTTCCAAGGGTAGAAGTGTTTCTTGCTTAGATAAAAATATTCATTTGAGATTGATATAGGTTATGATGCTGATTTATTGAGTTTTGATCTCTACTGAGAAGTGTTTGCCTTTTTTTTTTTTGTTTAACTATCATTGTTTTTACAGGAATTGTCTTATCATAACATCAAAATTGAATTTATTAGACAAGTTCAAACAAAACACAAAAACTTCAAAGCATGTTGCTTTATTTTACCTCTTTTGTCGTCAGGAAGTTCCTCCCAAATTAATATTGAATGCCTTCAGTGTTTAACCATTTACCGAAATAAATAGGAAAATTATCATAAATATTTGCTAGATATTTTTATATCTTAAATTCAGCAAGTTGCCCATGCCAACATGCTTAAGCTGATGCGCAGTGTCATAACAACCATGTGTTTAACTCTCTTCATGATTCAAAGCTTTTTCATGGCTGAAAAGTCTTGCTGATGCCTGCAGTTACATTGCATACATGAAGATCCTAATGGTCAGGACTTTGACAAGAGGTGACTGCATTCTGAAGTAGTGGAGCCTGTTGTGTATTGGATAGCCAGGCCCTGCAGGTTTTCAAGTCCTCATTCCCTGGAGCACCCATATTCCTGCTGCTGAGGGATCTGTGTTCTCATATGCCCTGACCATGAGACTCTTAGCACTACGCTGTCATTACTTAAGCCCTTTGAACTAGTAGGAAAAGACACTTTGTCACTGATAGAATACAGACATCTGTGGAAAACAATAAATTTGCCATTTGATCTGAGGGGCATATGTTAGGTTTCATTTATGGCAGCATTCCCATGTCTGGTTTTTTGCGATGTATCCTACCATCACTTAAAATTTTGATACTTTCTCACCCTCCATATGGCTTTGAACATGGTGAGAAAAACAGAGTATGTTGCTGTGAGAGGACAGTCTTTTAATAACTTACTCATTGGCTTTAGTAAGATGTAGTCCAAAATTAAAGAAATAATCAGAAAAAAACTGAAGAGCAAAACCATGCAGTAAGGTAGATGTTAACTAAGAATAACTTTTCTCTTTGAAGGTAAAATATTTTATGCTGTTGCATCCCTTATTCTGCATCCCTTATTCTGTATGAAAGAGGATTTCCAAGAGACAGTGAACAGCATGGTTCTTGGCATCATTAATGAAAGTTTTGTTATTTTCTAGTCACATGTTAAGCAAGAATGTATAATCTTAAGAGGGATTGCTTTCTAACAGCCTTAAGAGTACCTCTACTACTTATACACTATAGAGGTATTTTTACTTTAGTGTCACAGGCAAACTCATTTTAATTGGGTTAATTGTGCATTTTTGTCCATTCACAGTATTGCTTTACTGTGGCAGATGGCCCAGTGATGTGTTATAAATACTTTGCATGACATCCCCTCTATTTTACTAATCTTCACTGTGACTTTCCCATTGGTAATGACTAATGACAGTTTCCTAGCCAGCAACTTTTAATAGATTCTTTTTTTTTTCCCTTAATCTCTGCCTGTCCTCAACAGCACTGTTTTGTTCAATAATTTAATCAGTTCAGCAACAGTATATTATTAGACAATTGAACTGTTACTTTTTGAATTTTTGAAATGTAAGATACCCGTGAAGTAATCACTGATGAATATTTCAGCATTGATAAAAACCACTTTTCTTCTAAAGAAATAGAAAGGTTTTTGCTTTCTATGCTTGAATGCTTTTCCTTTGCTTTTATTTTCATTTCTTTCCCTTGGTCCTGAGAACCATATGCAGTAAAAAGCAAGGAATCCAATAACTAAAAAAACCTAACAGTTTTTTTACTCCCCACCATGCCCATCTTAACCATTTGACACCTATCTATCAAAAATAGGTGTTATACAGAAAAAAATCAGTTTTTGCCTCTCTCCTCTCATCAGTGAAGATTTATCTGCAGAAGGGACACCCTGAGACAAAACTGGTTCCAGGTTCATCCCATCCCTGTTAGCAGACAAAAGGATATAGATGTTGCAAATTCAACAGGAAAATAGTAGCGCAGAGCTTCTTATAGGCTTCTGTGATTTTTTGGGAAACTCCTGGACTCTGGAATTTCTGCCCAGAACCACTTCTTTCTCTGTGAAAAGGACCAGATAGTCAGCTTTCTATCTTTATGTTGCTGGCAGCTGCTGTGTTTTGCTAAGGGCAGTGCTCCTCATGCTCCCTCTTTTTTATCAAACACTTTCCATGAAACAAAGCAGTAGTGGAGCAGAGCTGGTGGGTGGCTATAGGACAATTCTGTGATTTCACAGCAGTTTGCGAGATTTCACAGTTTAATTTCACAGTTTAATTGTGTTTCTTCTTGGAACAAAAAATTGCTTTAAACAAGAATGACTTAAAAGCTATAACTGGTCTATATTTTGAAGCTTTCATTGCAGGGATAAGGAGGAAGGCCAAGCTGGCTAAAGCATATTATCACTCAGACATTAGGTTAAGTTTCAACTTTATGTTTAAAATTAATAGCTTTATAGCTGTTATTCAAAAGTGGTTTCTGCACAAAAAGGCCTCTCATAATTTTCCTTTCATCTTCTCTCCACCCCCCTCACAGTGATATAGCAAGTTCAGTTTTAAAATGCTTTTTTAAGGCAACATATGTATGTTAACACAGCTACTACCTGAATTTCAAAACAGTTCAGTAGCTTGCTGTAGATGCTTACTAGTATTTGCTAGTGTCAGGCACCTTCTTGGTGTATTGCTGCTTGCTCAGTGTTGCTGATATTAAAAGTGATTTCTTTAACCTACTGAATGTTGGTCCTTGTTAAATCTGCCTATTCTCAGGGATGCTGCTGAATGCAAATTCTGCCTTTGGGGGCATTTGCATATTGCCAGTGAACTCTTTTAAGGGATTATACTTGTCTGACTCCAGGGAAGGGAGTCAGTCTGACCTGATACAAAACCAAAAGGAAGAAATGTGGAAATGCACCTGAAAAACTTTGAAGGAGGAGAGAACAGCTGACACCCTTTAGAAAAAACAAAAATAGGATAGATAAAAGTTTGTTTGCTGATACTGAAAACTTTCAGGGAGGTTTAATGCCAAACATTTTCATTTTTTCCTCTGACAGGGACAAGTATATTTACTGTTTACGAAGCTGCTTCCCAGGAAGGCTGGGTCTTCCTCATGTACCGAGCAATTGACAGTTTTCCCCGATGGCGTTCATATTTCTATTTCATCACCTTAATTTTCTTTCTGGCCTGGCTTGTTAAGGTACTGAAAAATATGTCTTTTTAAATTGGTCTGAAACATAGGTCATATTAGAATTAATTTCTTCTCTTTTCTGCTTGCTGAGCTTTGTGTCAGCCATTCTTTCTTTTTCTTTCTTCAGAATGTTTTTATTGCAGTCATCATTGAAACGTTTGCAGAAATTAGAGTGCAGTTCCAGCAGATGTGGGGGTCCAGGAGCAGTACTACTTCAACTGCCACCACCCAGGTGAAGCACTTGAGATTCTAATATTCTTTGGGGATTTGATTTGTTTTAGTTTATGAATTAATAATAAGCAAAAAATTATTGTTGTATATGATATATTTGACTTTGCATGTTGCTAACTATATTCTAAACCTGATATATGAATTTTCATAAAAAATTTAATTATTGACTGCATTATGTATCTAGTCTTTCTTAGAAAGGAATAATAGAAAAGACTGAAATACAGTTCTCTATAAGGCTAGGTATGCTATTGCTGTGTTTTTATTCTTTTTAATAAAGCATGATAATGGTTTTTTATCATGCAATTGAAGCATTACATGGTTTGAAGTCAGGTTTGCTATTGGATATCACTTTCTGTGCTAAGAAATAAGAGCTGAAATCTGAAAGCTGTAGCTGGAAGGAGAGGGGTCAGAGGGTAGCTGAAGTGTTTAGGGAAGCTGAAGTGTTTAGGGTCCTGGAACTGAGAAGGGTGTGTTGAAACCAAGGAAGAATAGATTGTAGGGCAAGGAAAGAGCCATGCTCACAGCTGGGGCAGTCACAGAAAGTGAGACCCCTGAATAGAAATAACAAGTAAGAAACTGCTGTGATAGGAAGGGTAGGCTGGGTAGTGGGAAAGAACGCAGTATGAAAAAGAAGAGCTACTGGGTTGAGATTTAAATTCTTTCACTCATTATTTTAACAATCAGATTATGTGTCCCAAATGGGCAAAAGACCTGGCTTTTCCAGGGTAGTGCATTTTGCCATCTCTGAGAAGAAGCAACACCAACTGCCTGCAAAAAGCTCTTAGAAAGACAGATATGAAAAACATACCCACAAGGGAATTTTTTCTAACCATGGAGCTGGAGATTATTTATTTTCCTAAGCCAAAGGATTTACATTTTCAAAAATAATTATTGAATATGTTTTATATTCTTTTTGATATTCCTGTAGTCCATATGTAAATCTAGTCCTTTTCTGCCGGCTGCTACATTTTTTGCCTCAAATAGACTTTGTGGCAATAATTTCCACTCTATATATGTCTTTGTCAAAGCAGACTTTGTGATATCATTTTAAAGTCTAAAAAAAAGGACTTTTCTACATGACATATGCTTAGCCTGAGGAACTTAGTGTTCATAGGACAAATCCTGAGCCATATAGGCTTATCCAACATACTCTGAACTAGAGGATGGAACAGAGAGTTCAATGTAGGGGAACACAAAAAGCAGCCAACATTAAAAAAATTAAAATAAATGAAATAATGTCATGATGCCAAAGAACATGAACATGTTTAATATAATCTGCATCACGCAAATTAAAAATAACTTGCTGGATGCAGACAAGCAAATTGTTCACATGAATGCTTCGTTCCTTGAGTCAGTGACATAATGGGATATCAAGAGAGTCCAAATTACCAAACTGCAAAAATTATTTCTTTTCTGTATTAAGAAGGACAGAAAATATCTTTCATGATTTCTTGTTCAAAGTACCAGACAAAAGTTAAAACCCATGCTTGTTTTGTGCATGAAGTAGCCTTGAGAGCTATGCCTTAATTTTCTTGCTTCATGCATTACTAAGCTGTTCCCCCAACTTAGTGCTATAGAAAAGAAAACGAGTGTCCAGGAGTTGAAGTCTAGGAAGGAATCTCTAGAAAAGGATAAAAGGACGTTCTTCTAAAGCACTTTAGCACTTTTAAGCATGGTAAAAAGAGGAGTAACTGTCCTAATCTTAGCTGGCAACTCTTCCCAGTGCAGAGATGCAAAATAAAGACTTGAAAGAATTGCAACCACATTTGGGTGACACTGTCCCAAGACTAATGAGCACTTCTCTCAGGATGACTTTTAAGTTTCAACCACCCTCCTGTGGCTGTGTTCTTGAGGTGACTCGTTTGAGTGCTGGGTGTCAAGGAAAAGGTGGGACTGAGGTGGGGACTTTGCCACACTTCATTACATGGTATATGCAGGTGGCAACTCAAAATGCTAGAACCATTCATTTTCTTTCAAGGACATTTTCAAGGACAGTGTTAATCACTTTCAGGTGTGGTGTCTCACTGTTCCTTATGTCCAGCAGTCTGCATCATTTTGTGTCCTAATTTCTGAGGAAAAAAACCCAACAAAACAGAATGCCTATGTTTACTCTTCCAGAGGTTATGGATAAAATGTGAATACCACTGTGGTCAAGAGAGCCTTTTCCATTGCCATCATTAGAGCTTGGAAACATTCAGCTACTTCAGGAATTTTAATCTCTGTGAAACAATACATAAGGACTGTCCAGCTACTCTTGATATGCATCAGTGCAACAAAAATAAAGTTGTCCTTGCAGTAGAATAATTTTGCCAGTAAAAAAGATGAGGTTGTCTGCTATTGCCAAATGCACCATGAAGCTTATTTATGTTGTCATAATGTATTTGTTTTTTCTGAGGATAGGTTTACCTTAGTAAGGAAATTATTCTGAACAGGTACCACCATCTAATGATGCTGGCCAGAACTGAATTGTTTTCTATATTAGGACTAATAGAGACACATTGTGTTTGATGTTATCTGAGTAAAATTCAGACAATAGTTGGAAAAAGCATGTTACTTTTTTTTCTGTAGCAGAAAGAATCGTTCCTCTGTTATTTTAAACTAGCTATCATGAAAATGCATGCTGATCCTTAAGGGGAATGTATTAGATCTCAATTGTATTTATTGCCATATAAAACATTTCTGACAACAGTCTTCCCTTTTAAGATGTTTCATGAAGATGCTGCTGGAGGTTGGCAGCTTGTGGCTGTTGATGTGAATAAACCCCAAGGCAGAGCTCCTGCATGTCTACAGGTATGACATTGCTTTTTAATAAATCCATGTGCGTGACCAGCATCACTCAAACGTTGCTATAAGAAAATTATGCTGAAAAATAGCTACCATAGTTTTAGTCATATATTTTTTTTTAATCTATGGCTTTCTGCAGTGTAGATTTTTTTCTTGAAAATCACAGATCAACAAATAAAGATGTACCACACCCAAAGAGAGAAGATTGGAAAAATCCTTCCTGACAAGGTTCTGTTTTGTGTGGGAATGAGAGAAAGATTTAAGATTTTAAAATATAAAATAAAATAGTTAATCATGTTCTAGCTCTCAGAATTTTTATACAAATATATTCCATTCCTAGGGTAGTTGCATTATAAATGCTTGTTTATTAAATGCAAAATACAATAACATATGCCAAGAAGCATGACTAATCATAATAAACACAGAAATACCTAATTTCTCTTGTTCCCTTGTGAAAATAGGCTCACAAAAAAGGGAGAAGAAGCATGTAGGGAGCAAGCCATACAGTGTTTGAAACTTCCAGATTTGATATTCCTACTTGGATATAAGTTAATTTGTAAAACTCTATCCTCATTGTTTAAATAAATCCAGACTAAGATAAGTAATGTTTTTATAAACCCATTTTTAGAACAGAGCACTGTACAGCAGCTCAAATTTTTAGTTGTAAGTTAAATAATGTCATTTCTGGATAAAACAAACTTCAGATTAGAAAGCCAAATCTACTATAGCATTTTCTGGCAATTTTGGTTATGTTTGGTTGACTGTGTAAGCTAAAATATATGTTCTTGTTGGCAGCATGTACATTGCTGAACCTTAAGCTGGCAAGCACCTTCAATCCCCTCCACAAGCTGTTCATTCTCAAATACCTCTTCTTTGCCAAACCACTGCAATATATTTTATTATAGCATATGTTTTAACAGATAATTCATATTCCCAAATTTGATTCATGATTTTGACAGCAACAGGAACATCATTTGTGGTGTTCTCAAGTAACAGTGTCAGGTATGTGGATAAAATGTAGCTGAACTCACAGTGGAAACTTCAGATGAAAATTAAGATACCATCTGAGTTACCTGGTCTGTCTTTGTAGCATTGCCTTTTTGCCCTTTTAGGAATCATGTGAATGCAGTAAATTGTGCTCCATTGGACATACACCTCATGCATTCAACTTTTTATATTTGCCACTCAACCAGCAGTTTTCCTCTTGTTCTTCATCCTTTCATGAAATAGGGGAAGCTCTGAAACAGTGCTTTAGCACCCATTTTAAGACATTAAACTGAATGAACTCCATTAGGTGTTCCTTAGTCCAATAGTCCATTAACTGTATGAAGTCCATGTCCTAATTTCCATTAGGAAGTTTATCCTTCCTGGCATTACTGCCTCTCTTGACAAATAAGCTGTATTGAGTTGGTGTTGTCATCATGGAGGCAGTAAACAGGATTGCTGTCCTATGTTTTATGTGTCTTATGCACACTCTAGATATCAGAAACAAGAGTTGAGCTGTAAGAATTGCTTTGTATAATTTCAATCTTCCATGCATTAAATACCTCTGCATTCATTAATATAAGTATTCTGTGAGAGAGATGTAATACTTTTTGTGTTTTTTTTTAACTGCTGGTCTACATATTAGGGTGATCTAATGATTTTAAAATGTTCTGAGAAATGGATTTTTTGTTCTGCATCAGATCAGAATGTGAGAATTGCAGAGAGAAGATAGTCTTACTCTTCTTCATTGCTATACTTTGCCCTCACTACATGCCTGAGCTGGCATCATATTTATGCACTTGTTTGGGGAATGGAGTTAAAGTTGGCAGGAGGAGAAGAGTGAATTTGTTATTGATCAGACTCCCTGCAGCTGCATAAGTGTTTTTTCTGACACAAGAAAGGGCCCAGAACATTAGTAGGAGCAGTCTAGGAATGTGAGAACTGTTTCCTTCAGCAGCAGTGAACTATAAAGCATGACTACAATAAATTTCAATCCAGGTTTTTTTTTTTTTTTTAAAGACATATGGAAATTACTGTAAAAATCAGTTATATCAATTTTTTTGCTTCTTGTTTTGTACTGGGCCAATATCAGAGAGGTGGCTGGTCTGCTAGCCTGTGCAGCCAGCTCCTAGGAACCCCTAAAATACTCAGCACTGGTGGCTTCCAGCCACCCAAGTTCCTCTGTGCAGCTCTCAGATTTATTCTTAGGTACACTTTATTTATGTCTATTTTTATATGTCTGCATGTCCCATGCATGTATACACACACATTCAATGGTTCATTCTAACTATTTGTAGGACAATGATGTAGTGCAGAGGTGTGAAATACAGAGGTTTTAGGTGGTGTGGAGATGCATTTCTCCACAGCCATGGATAGGTTCCAGCTACCTGTAGGAACCTAATGGGGTTCAGAGGTATTGTGTGGTAGTTGTGGTATAGTAATAACAGCTGATAATATCGAGGAAAGAAACTAAATAGATGTAGCAACAATTTAAACAACAGCTCAGCAAAGTTTTACATAGAAGCAGCAGGCCCTATCTACTGCCTAATTTTAAAGACTTGTGCTTCTGAGATTTGTGGGTTTGCAGGCTAAATTCTGGTAGAAAAATACTTGTCAAGTTAACTGGGGGAAATATTTCACACATTTGAGATTAAAGACCTACCTAGTGCCAAGCACTGCAATCACGAGTTGCTGATGGTACTGGGGACATCTCTGCAATTCCTGCAGTTCATACTCATATTTTCCCTGACATGAACAAGAAATTTTGCAGGAGCTGTCCTGTGCTACCTATTTAGTTAGATGCTGGAATGTAATATATAAACTAACTTCCATTGCCTTGGTGCCCTGCAAAAGCATTAACATCCTCTTTCACGGACAGGACCAGAAGCAATGTGCACAGCATTAAACTATAGGAGGTTCTCTCTGAACACCAAGAAGCAGTTTTTTACTCTGAGAGTGACTAAGTGCTGGCAAGTTTGCCCAGGGAAGTGGTGGAGTCTCCATCTTTGGGAATATTTAATAGCTGTCCTGGGAAACTGGCTCTCAGTGTCCCTGCTTGAGTGATTTTGGTAGCATGAAGACCTGAGCCCAGTGTACATGGGTTGTATGATTCATGGAGAAGATTTAGGGCTGTTGGAGGCAGAACTGGAGGATTGTTTTTTATTCATGGAATAAAACTGTTCCACACTTCACCTCGGATGGGCAGAATAGATGTGGACTGTACCTAGTATGTTCTTTCAGCCTGTCTTCCTCCATTCTTGTGGGCTCCCCACCAGAAGATGCTGAGAGTTAGGGATGTGTTATGGCACACTGAAAAATTAGGATTTGGGAACAAAACAGGACAAGACAAACTCACAGTGTAAATATATCCCCAGTGGAATGACAAAGGACGTTACATATGGAGCCTTCTACCTTATAGCCATATGTACAGGCTGTGGCTGACTACCCTCACCTTTCCCTCCTCCACTGCATTAACTAGGATGAGTAACTGCTTGCTTTACACATAAAAATGCTGGTGAGATTGCTGATTAGAAAACAAGCATTTCTTGCTTAACAAAAGAAAATAAGAACAAACAATTTCTAAGAGAAATTGTAAATGAGAATTGCAACTGCCACGTCTGATCGTAACTTTTTTTTTTTTTTTTTTTTTTTTTTTTTTTTTTTTTTTTTTTTTTTTTTTTGTGTTTAAGGTGATCAGCTATGCCATGAACATTGTTCGTTTCTCTCTGTTAGGAGTTCCTACAATTAGATACTTCCATGTGTTTGGAGCTTAGGGACTGACCCTGATTGTAATTGGGGAAAAAAACCCCAAACAATTTCTGATTAAAAACCAAAGGCTGTCTGACAAAGCTTGATGCACTTGATTTTTGGCTGTCAAATTTGCTGTATTATAAGCAAATTTGAGACTTCTTACATTCTTCCAGGCAACATATGTAAAGAGTATCTGCAAAACAAAAGAGATAGCTATGAGAGTTGTAAGCTGACACTTATTTTGGCAGGATATTAGCTTTGAAACCTAACTCTGGCAGAAATTACATATTATTAATAAGTTTGGGAGTGAAAGAATTCAGCTAAACCCTGTGTCCTTTAGTTCCTCAATTGTTTCAGGGTATATATCCTGACAAGCTACAAAAAAAGTGCAATATTGTCTCAGTAGGCAACTGTGCAGTACATGGAAAAATGAAGATAAAGAAGCATAACACTGAATTCAGCAGAGAAAGTGGGTTTTTTTGTTTAATAAAACCTTAAGCCTTTCTTAAACATGTTGATGTTGCAGAGTCTTAATGGCTACATTGGACTGCTGTGGGATATGGCCCCTGAGTTCTGCCCTACATCTGATTCTGACAGTAAATTTTTTAATTGTTTAAAGTCTATGTTGGATCCCCAGCAGACTTATCCTCTTTTCTCTTAAAAGACATTAAAACCAATTCAAAATTTAAGTCCACAGGACCACTAATATAAGTTATGTAGCATTCCTGACTGAGAACCAAAGTCACAGACAAAACAGGTAACTTGCAAAACACATTTTTTACAGGCTGCCGGGGAGGTCACGGAAACTCCATCTCTGGTGACATTCAAAACCCAAGGGACACATTCTTGTGTCCCTGTTCTAGGTGACCCTGACTTGGCAGGGGGTTGGACTGGACGATCTCCTTCTAACCCTAATTATTCTGTGATTCATTGATTTTAAGAGAATATATTAGTACCTTTCTAGAGATGGGATCTGTGAATATTAGATAATAATTTTATGGGAAACATAATGCATAACTTGTTTTTTCTGGTGCTCATGTAAGTGCAGGACTGTTCTCAGACTCTTCCCCATGCACCAGCCTATCTCTATCCCAGATGTTTCATGTTGACATTTTTTGTGACTGGGAATCTGAAGTACTAAAGGGCAGGTTCCAGTAGTCTCATTCTCTCTCCTCCTACTTTGGAGTAATGCAAAACCCCACTCTCTATAAGAATGAGCCTGTTTCAATTGGGATAGAAAAACACTGCCTGACCTCTGGTTGCTCTTTACTTCACATGTATCAAATGACAAGCCTCAAATCTATTTAATATTTAAGAATCCTTCACAAATTTACATCTTTGAATGGTAGATTAATGTTTGTGAGGGCACATGCAGCATGTTTGTCCATACTGCAAGATTGGGAAGGAAACAGTTAAGGGCAGAGCTGCTATTCAGGGGGAAGTAAGCAGGCCTAGGGAAAGGACCAGCAGGGACATTAGCTTAAATTCACTAAGGACAGGCTGCACTTCAGGAGGAACCAGCTGTGGCAAAAGCTGAGGCTGGGCTTTGCTGAAAAGGCCCTGGGAGTCTCAGTAGGCAGCATGCTGAACAGGAGCCAGCAGCCTTCCCTGGCAACAGATGAGGTTGACAGGATCCTGGGTCATTGTGTGGAAGGAATTATCTCCTGTTGCTCAGCACCCATAAGCCTGAATCCAGATACTGTGTCTGTTTTGGGCCCCTAGTACAATATGAATACTGACAAACTGACCCGAGTTGAAGTTCAGCAGAGGGGCTCCAAGGTGTTTGAGAAGCTTACTGTTTTTCTGGTCTCTGGAACTGAGGCGTCCCAGGAATAAACTTGCTGTCCTGTTGGAGATCAGACAGTTTTACAGAAGCTGAACTGGTAGCACCGCAGACCTTTTGGCCCTGGTACAGTGAAAACCAAAGGAGAGAAACTCAAGGCAAGAAGAAAAGTGAAGACATCATGTCTGGTCACCCTGACACTCTAACACTGACCACTTTAATGAAAGAAGATGTAACAAAGACTTTACTAGCAAAAGAGATAACAAAGGATAAGAATAAGAGATAACTAGCATAAGAAGAATCAGAAGATTGTGTTCCTAAAAGAGACCAGGACAAAGGTGTCAGAGTAGAAACTTTTGTACAAATGTATTCACCTATAAATACTGGTTACCTGTGTAATAAATTAGCTTTGCTTTGCTGGCATAAGCAAAGTCCTAGTCAGTCAATCCCCACACTGTCCCTTCAGTTGCAGCTGCTACTATGACTAAGTCCTCTGAAAAAACAAGGCAAGCAAACAGCAGAGGATGGTAACAGCTTTACCTTCCTCATCTGAAGTAGCATAAAGCTAAAATTGAGCACACATTAAACAACAGCTCATTTGTGAATCCCCAGCCAGTGTCTATGAGAGTTAGCCAGATATTGGAGTATCCATCGCTTTACACTATTCACCACATTTTCACCATTTCTTCCCATACTCTGTGTACAAGTACTTTGTTTTTGTTTTTTTTTTTTTTTTCAATAATTCCCAGTATTTACTATCTCCCCATACACAGCTGAGGATACCAAGTGGGTCGGGGCTGGACTATATTGTGTATGTTCTTCTGTTGCCTACATATTTAGTTTCTCTGCAGAGCCTTCCATTCCTCCTCATTTTCTGTTTTTACCTCACCAAAACTACCAGTTTGCTGTTACATTACACTTTGCATACTCTGCTCCCAAATCTCCTCAGTAAAATGAATATGTTTGGTTTTCAGTACTGTTTCAGTGCTAAGTGCATCACTGAAGTGTCCAAGCTTCTGTCAACTGATGCAATTTCTAGGTTTTCTAAATGAGAACAGGGCATAAAATAAAGATGAGCTATTTTTTAATTGCAGCCTCAGAAATTTAGGATTTGGAATCAATTAATTGTCTTCTGAATAAACTCATGTACTCAAATAATAAACTCATTCAAATCAAAACTTAATTTTAGCAAACTGAAAGAGAAGATTTTTCTTCCACTGTATGAAGAGGATCCCAGTTAATTGGAAGAAATACATGTATATAATTTAATGAAAGCCACTGTAGGTAAGAAGGGAATAGGACAGAGTAGGCACACCTTCTGCTCTTGATTTCTAAGTTACACTAAAGATCAAATTAGTACATAAATAGACTTCCAACTTTTCTTGTTCACCAATAATTACTTCCCATGAAAGAGGAGAAAACCCACTTGTGTATTCTCTTCTGTTATTCCTGCAGTGAAAATCCCTAAGTATTGTTTTGCTTCATGTCTCTCTCTCATATTCAATATATCCATCATTAAACTGCTAAAACACTCAATTCCTCCTTCTCTGGCCATGTCTCCTCCACCCTCTGTTTTTTTTTTATGCCTTTGGACGTTGCTTTTCATCTTTTAGTCTCCTTCAACTTTCTCTAGAGTTCTGTGATTTTACAGAATTCTTTAACAAATTGAGATAATACGTAGCATGAAGGACTGGCCTTTTTTGATGCAAAAAGATATACTTAAATTTCTGACACTAATCATATGTTCAAAAGTGCTGTAATAATAACAATGTCACTTACTTGCTCAGATCATAGCTTTGTGACCTTCTAGTTCTTTCCTAGGTGAAGCACGTATGATTAAAAGTGAATATAATATATTTTATTTGTTGAAGATTTTACTGTCAGAGTAGGAGTGCACATAGAGTTTCTAAGTGACCACTTCCATTCATGCTGACACATGGTGTCCTCAAGCTTTTTCTAAATATCATTCCATCTTCAGCTGTGCATTTCATTTTTGCCCAAACTATTAACATGAACAGGGAATTGCTGTCTGGCTCGTTGTTTCCCACAGGAGCCACAGTGGGAAACTGTTCATAATTTTTCTGTTCATTACAAAACTGTATTGAGAAAGCTGAAAATGTCATTATTTGGTGTTAGTAATACCAAGCACAGTTTCATGGAAGATATGAGTTGAATCTTTCCACATCAGCTTTAAATGAGTATGTGTACTTTACAAATTTTTGCTGATAGAAAGACAAAAAAAAAAAAAAAAGGACTGACAAAGTTATTAACAACTTCCAAAATTAATAGGAAAAGAAAAATAAGAGACACAATGTGCCTTTAAAGGGTAAATACATGCTCAAAGAATTTTTCAAGGCTTTTTTTCTAAAAGCTAGTCCTCAGTTTTTCTTTATTTGTGAACTGAGAGCTTCCTACTGAGCTTGTAGGAGTAACTCATGGTAGGCAGGAAGTTCTAACACACTACAATATGTTAAAGTAATATCAACAACAGCAAAATAATGTGGCAACGTGGAGCCTCAGCATGAATTCGTGCTAAATGGTTCCTGTTGAAATGGAAAACACAAGGATTATTTTTCAGTAAGAAAAGAAAATCAATACTTTAAATCAATGCCAGTCATAGGGAACAGTGAGAACAAGTAACAAAAGACCACATAGCACCTTTGGGTACACTCAAAAGAAAAATGCAATAAATATAAAACCATTATACCAAAATAAAAGCTTCCACAGTCTGCATTAGGATGTGTCATAATCAGAAACCATACTAATTTTTCATGTTGCCACTTCCAGCCACTTCTGTAAAATTAAGGAAAACTGTGTGACTGAGTTAAAGTTCTTTTCAAAAGCACTATAATAGTGCCCATTTTTCTTGCCCTCTTGTCGTGGTTTAGTCTGATTTAGTTACTATGCTGCTGTATGCAAGAGTCCCTTGCAGATCCCATGTGTGTTAGTTCTGCTCTGCTCGTGTGCAGTGCATCCTGGGGACAGGCAGGTGGGCTCCTGGGAAAGACAAGAGGGGTATCTTGGCAAGCCCAGTGTCACTCACCTACCCAATAGGTTAGACATACTACTCACACACTGCTCACCAGGTGGGATTCTGGAACTCCTTTGTAAAACTTCTTTGTAGATCAGTTGCCACAGAAGTAAAGACATGGTTAACCTCCCCATTTGTTTTACCTGATTGAGCAGTGTGGTGCAAGCGCCACACATTTGTGTGAGACAAAGCAAGTTACAGAGGCTCTGCACAGAGCCTGTAGGGTATCTCTGTCTGAATTATTGTTTGCTCAGACATAGCACCAGAGCTGCATTGCTCCATGCACCATTGCAATGTTCTACCTCGGCTAGCAAGGCCTGCCAGGGCAAAACCCTGCCCTGGTCTGTGGGAGTAAAGCTTCATTATACAAAGACCAAACTAGTAAAACCCAACAGGTCTAGCTGGCTCATGGGGAGTGGTTGTTGCTGGAAGTAGTTGGACTTGATTATCCTTATGGGTCCCTTCCAGCTCAAGATATTCTATGATTCTAAGTGTCTTCTAAAGCATCTGTTAGGGAGGGATTTTTGTAAACGCACCACACAAAAATCAAGCTAGTCTTTCCTCCATCACTCCCTGCTTTAGAGAGCTGGATATATCTATTTCCCAACTCAACACAGTCCTATGTTATTGAAGTGCCTCTCAAGTACTTAGTTAGTATGTTTAAATAACACAGTAGCCAAATCTCACGGGGATAAATTTTTCCACAATAAGGAATGTGAACAGCAAGAAACCTATTAAGTAGTTTTCTCAAGGTCTACAGGAAATTTTGTGCTTAGATAATAAATTGAACCCAGATCTCCAGAGTCCCTCTCCATTCCCTTACCCATTAGGATATTTCCTCTCCCAATGCACAATATAGTGTGTTGAGGAGCTAAATTCTAAATAACTCAATACATTGAATAAGTAGAGTTTCACCAAAAAACAAGCCCAGACTCGTGCAACTGTTGAAGCAGAATTTTAATAATATTCCCTTTCATTTTTGGAGCAGTAATGTTTGCAAAGCCCAGAGAAAAATTAATAAAACCAAACTTACTGCAAATTTTAATTAAAATTATACAGGGCAGTAGAGAGTCTTGACTATCTTTTACTAAGAACTCCATCCTTCACAGGATATTGAGTGACAATATACTTAACTAAGAAAGGTCATAAGAATTCATATTAATTGAATGTGTCCTAAAGGCAATATATATATTTTCCAATCTGATTAACTCTTTCGTAGATTCAAATTTATGCACCATGTTCCTGAGCAAACAAAACCTCACCCAATCCCTTTGAAAATAGCTAACACATCTCTCACTAGAGTCTTAATAAATAAAGAATGCCTTCAACATATTGCAAAACCATTAAATGCATGATTTTTTTAGGAAATCTACTTTCATTTTAATTTGATTTTATAGAACTGAAACAATAATGCATGGTGAGATTAGTATGATGTTTGATTTTATCCAGATTTTAATATTTTGCTTTCTTTTCACAGTATTTTGGTCAATAATTCATATTTAATAAGATTAAAGCCTATTTAAGGTGCTATCCCAAAAATAATGCTTTAATACATTGCTTTCCTTTTTATTCCATTTTTGGATGTATATCTAGGAATGTCATAGATTACTGGAAACCCTGCATTGCTCATAAAACTAGTAGATAAACAATGCATTTGCCATGTCTTAAAAGTTGTCCAGTCCCAGAAATAGGCATATATAGCTCATCCTTCTCTGAACTTCTGGATACCCATTTATGCCCTCATTCCCTGTCTTGCACTCCAGCAGTAAGTCATTTAGGGACTTCCTGAAGTGGATGTTAAATTAAGGCCATTATATTTAGTATCTATTGGTGAATTTATCACCTATCTACTTGTCTAACCCTTTTTTTTTTAATCCATTTATCATTTTGGCCTCCAGAACTTGTTTGTAGGAGGCAGTTACATAAAGTAACAATGCACCATTTTAATAGATTACAGTTGCAGATTAATGAAATTGTTTTCCTGAAATTATGCAGAAATAACTCAAAACAGTGCAAATATTATTGGTTGCAATTTTGAGATGAGTGCTCAGTTTCAATAAAACAAAGAATTGAAACAACAAAACTTGACAGTCAGGAGCACAGGCTGTTGTAACATGCAATCACTAACAAGAGGATGGCAGGCAGGAGTGTCTGAGGACTATAAACACCAGCCATGGGACTTTTTGTTTCAGCCTGTGTATAAATATAGAACTCCCAAAGCTGAGGAAACATCAGAAAGGGAAATAGACTTTGAATATCTGTAAGGAGTTTTATAAAAAGACATTTACGTATTTGGTGACAGGGCTGTCATTTTTAAGACAACTTTTAAATCTTCCCAGAGGCAGCATTCTAATATTAAAAAATATTAATTAATAGTTATTAGATCCCTACTGTAATTTTGTCTATGCTTTTATTTCTCTGCTATTGCACACATGCATCAAAAAGTAATTTCTTAAAAAGGGGGATACAGAACTGCATGCATATTGCCAGTTTGCAAGGTATACAGTCCCCCACCCAATCCCCTTCCTTGCTCTTTCTTGCCTGCCTGTCTTTTTCTTTGTGACTATAATACCAAACCACATACATTAACAATGAGTTAAACACAGTTCATAGTTTCTTCTCCATAGCTTTCTGTTTACTTGCTGAACTGTCTGTTCTTGTTCATTGCAACCAAAGTAAATTACTAGCTACAGTTTGTAGCAATATACCTCCCAAAACTAAACAAAAAAAAGAAAAAACATGCTATTGTTCTCTTGATTTGCATTTGAAAAAAATAAAGCATGACTTACTCACTTTGAGCATGGAATTTTCCTGTAGACTTAAAAGATTGGAATCACATCAAAAAGACAAAATGGACAGGTGTCTAACTATGCTTAAGCTTATAAAAGGGTATGGGTTTTCCTTGGCAATAGTTCTTATTAGAGGAGAGCCTGTTGCAGCAGAAAACTTGGTCACATCAGGCCCTTGGCATCTTCTAGGGAGATTTAGGATCAAGTATTTTGAATTTATCTCAGGCAGTAGGTTTTCAAAAACCTTTGTAAGTTAGAGTTATATCATATAATCATTGAATTGTTCGGGTTGGAAAAGACCTCTAAGATCATTGACTCCAACCATTAACCCAATACTACCATGTTCACCTCTAAACAATTTCCCTCACTTACTCTGGTTTTTTTGAACACTTTCAGGGATGGTGATTCCATTGCTCCCTTGGGCAGCCCGTTCCAATGCCCAAGAACCCTTTCTGTGAAGAAATCTTTCTTAATATGTAATCTAAACTTTCCCTGGTGAAACTTGAGGCCATTTCTTCTCATTTTGTCACTTGTCACTTTGGAGAAGAGACTGGTCTCCACCTCACTACAACCTTGTTTCAGGTAGACTAGCAACCCCAGCTCTCTTAGCCTTTCCTCATAAGGCCCTTCCCCAGTTCTGTTTCCCTTCTCTGGACATGTTCCAGCACCACAGTCTTTTTTGTAGTGAGGGGCCCAAAACTGAGCACAGGACTTGAGGTGTAGCCTTGCCAGTGCTGACTACAGGGGGATGATCACTGTCCTGGTCCTGCTGGCCACACTACTGCTGATACAGGCCAGGATGCCATGGGCCTTCTTGGCCACCTGGGCTCACTGCTGGCTCACGTTCAACAGCTCTGGACCAGCACCCCAGGTCTTTTTCTGCCATGCAGTTTTTCAGTCACTTGTCCCCAGCCCTGTAGTGCTACATGGGGCTGTTGTCACCCAACTGCAGGACCCAGCACTTGGCTTTATTGAACCTCATGCCATTGGCCTTGGACCATTGATCCATCCTGTTCAGATCCCTCTGCAGAGCCTTCCTGCCGTCCAGCAGATCTACACTTCCATACTTGGTGTCCTCTGTGAGCTGGCTGTGTGTTTGCTCAATCCCCTTGTCTAGTTAATTGATAAAAATATTACACAGGACTGGCCCCAGCACTGAGTCCTGGGGAACCCCTCTGGTGACCAGCTGCCAGCTGGATGTAATTCCATTCATCACCAGTTTCTGGGCTTGGCCATCCAGCCACAAGGATTGGCTGTCACATTTAGTCAGTGTCTGTATTTCTTGGTTTTTGACAAGTTTAAAGTAGAACCTTTTGTGTAGCCCCTGATTTTCAAATGGGCCCACAGAAAACCTGCTGCAGAAGAAATAAATTTTGCATAAGGAATTTTTTATAAGTCTTGACCTTCTTTTGTGTAGGTCTGTACAGACATGTTGGATCTAGCTGAGATGGAGGTAATTTTCCCCACAGAAGCTCTCACAGTGCTGTGCTTTGTTAGAAAGGTGTTTTGGCTGCTGCTGAGCAGCGCTTGCACAACATAAAGGCTCTCTCCAACATTCTCCCTCTCGCCAGTAGGCTGGGGCTGGACAAGATCTGGAGAGGGTACACAGCCAGGACATCTGACCCCAGAGAACCAAAGGATGTTCTATACCATAGGATATCTGCTCAGTTATAAAAGCTAAGAGAAAGGAGAGGACACACACATATTTGTAATTACAAACATTATTACAAATGTTATTATAGCTGAGGAAGCAAATGATAGAGTGGGTCAGTAGGAACCTGGTATCCAGGCAGGGTCAATCCACCACAACTGTTCACCCATTAGGCAGTGACATCAGTTCTTACAACATCATGGTCAATTTGATAAGCCAAAAATCTTCTACAATAAAAATATGCAAATTGTTTTAATACTTTTAAAGACTGCTTCAGTTAAGTGTTTTCCTTGTTGTTTTTTTTACTTCAGCCTTTTTGCTTTGACCTAAACAGGCAGAGTATACCATTTTTTAGCATTCATTTTAACAATGGACTTCAGTACAGATTGCATTCATAATTCTTATTTAGAAATTTCGGGTCACATGAGCATCAGTGGATTATAGGAGCTATTCAGTAATGCCACTAAAATTGAAGTTCAGCTGAGTTTTCTTTAGAAAATTTTACTTACTTCTGGGGTTAAATATGTCCAGTGTTTCAAATCCTATCAAGTTGAAAACAGGTACTTAAATTGTCATGTGGCTTTTCTGTGTTTAGCACAATTAGAGCAATCAAAGTGTTAGGAGCAGCAGCAGGAGCAGCATGACTTCTTTTGGAGCTGTAGCTTGGACAACAAATTTGAGCAAAATGGAAGACTGCAGAATCTTAGAACAAAACTAGCAGGGTTTTGGTTTGTATGCTTCATGCAGGTTGTTTTACCCCGCAGTATTTTCCATATTTCTAATATTTCACAAAGAAAGGTCTCTTTTCACTAGGACTGCAAAGAATATGCTGTACTGCAACTCTGTAGCTTATTGGTTTGCCCTTTTTAGAGTAATTTTTAGATTTTTGAAACCTTTTAAAGCAAATTGCATTGTAATATCTTTTTGTTACTCTTGGGGTCTCCTAGGTGACTCCTGAGAATCAGTGTGGTCTGGACTTATCTCATGTGTCCTTAAGCCCCAGGCAGATACCAGTGGTAGGACCATAGTGATACAGAGCCAGTGGAAAGCAATGAGCACTGCCAGAGGGCAGTGGAGGATCTAAATCCAGTGGTGCCCATTACTCTACAGACTACATTGTATTGCAGGTGTTTACCTTCCTGTTTCAGGTGTGCCAGTGTTTTTCATGTGAATCACTAAAGCCAAATTCTACCTCCTTTGTCTTCAGTAGGCCTTAATAATATATTTCTGATGTGAAGTTCTAAAGAAAAAGTAAGTCCATTTGCTTATTGGATGTTTGCATCCATTAAGCAAACATGCATACTGGATTTTCACAAGTATTTTGCATTTATTAAATCCTACTGAAATCAGTAGAAGGTACTTAGAGTTTTCAGAATCATATTTTCTTACGAGTGATTTCATTCACATAAATGCAGCTGTTTTACAGAGAGTATTTACACAATCATGTCAAAGTCTGCATCCTTTATCGTTTGTGAATTTTTAAAGTAATAGCTGAAGAGCAGCATCTTCACCTGCCCTATACATTTTAACAAGCTGAGGGATGCAGTGCAATACAGTATATTCAGATCTTCAAGCTGTTTGAGATAAGAGAAAAGTGGTACTACTGTTCAAGTGCAATCTCAGACCTTGGAGGATATAAACAAATCTGGGGGAGAAGAATGCACCTCTGATAATGGACATAAAAATGCAGCCATAAGGAAAGCCAACTCAGCAACTGTGCTGAAATCAGCTCTGACTGGGTAAAGAATAATTCCAGAAGGGGGAGATCACGATAACCAACTCATGGCCCATCTACTCCAAAACTCACCAACTCAAAAGATGAGAAACACTGAGAATGCAAACTGACTACCACTAAAGGCAAGGGAATAATTTAGACAATGAGCATTAATTTCTTTTTTTGGTAAAATGTATAAATAGTGACAAGTTTTGAATAACCTTAGGACCTTCTACCACCAAGAAGCCAGGGTGAAAAAGGATCAGTGAGGTGCTGCTGGATCCATGAGTCGTGACTGTCTTCTTGATCTCTCTCTCTCTTTCTCCTTTCTCCTCCTTCCTTTCCCTTCTATTTCTTTCTATCTCTCTACCTCAAATTTTACTGTCAAATACAATCAGCACTATTGACTTCGACATATGGTCTTGTTTGCATCTTAATTCAGGCAGAGGCATCTCTTAATAATCATACAGTCTTAACAGTTCTGACAAATTTTTCCATTTTTATACGCCTAGACCCACAACATATTTAAATTGCGGTGTTTCAGGAACTTTCATAATTAATTTCCATAATCAGTAATTTTCATTGAATCTTCACCTCATCCTTTGCATAGTAGCCTGAAACATCATACTTTAAGTGCCACATATTATTTTGCCATTAATGCCACTTGGTGCATATATTATATGTGGTGACATTTTATTAATTGCCCATTACCAAGGGTGTATATAAATAATTTCCTTTTCTCTGTCATAAACTTTTCAGAAGATTTGGCTGAGGAAAACAGATATATGCACTAGTGGGCTTGATTTCAGGTGTTTTACTACAGACTGCTAATATAGTGGAGTTGGCAGTACATGTGCTGTGCTGCTTTATTTCTAGCCTTCGCTTCCCTGATCCTACATAACTGAGAGGAAGAACTGAAACACTAATTAGTGAAAGCAGACTGTGCATCCAATTCCCTCCCTCATCCTCTCTTTAGCTGCATAAACCTTTGCTCTCCAGTCTGTTAGTCTGTTGGCTCAGAATTATCATCATGAATATCTCAGATTTCTTCAGTATCCTTTAAGCCATTTCTCTTTTACTGAAAAACTCCCTGCCACTGACTATTCAAGGTTGTTTGCAAGAGAAATCTTATTATTTTTACACTCAGTAGGTCCATTTCATCCTCTGCCCATAGGAAAATTTCCCAATATTGGCTTCATAGTACAGAAGCCACTACCAATAGATCCATTCACAGACCCTTAAATTCTTATTTCTTTCTTCTTTAGACAGGGTTCAGCAACTCTGTGATGTCTATGATATCTGTCTTTAGCCAAGGCTGATAATCTCCACTGCTTAGAACTACTCTCCTTCATCCCTTTAAATTGCTGCCACTTAATCAGAACTTAACATGCTTCTCAACTCACATGTGTACATATTTGTACACTTTATGTATATCAGTCACAGGACTGATAGAAACAGGAAGAAACAATGCAAATTACTGGAAGAGCTCTCTGAGCAAGTTTGTCATGGGTGAGGAATCTCATATTCTGTCTCTGGAAGATAATCTGAACCATTTCTTCTGGTGGGGGTCTTGCTTTTCTGCTGAATTCATGCCTGTTGCATGTTTTGTGGAACCACGATGGCTCCTGTGCTGCTACCAGTCCAGAAGGATGTCCATGGGAAGAGGTAGCACTGTTTCTTTTTCAAGGATACTTCTGAATATGCTTCACATGAAGATTGCAAATGATGTGGACGCACAGATGTGGATGAAGTCAGGCAAGGTATAGCTGTATTACAGCATCAGCATCTTCCAATTTATGTCAGGAGACTTAGAGGTGGCAGTGAGTAGAACCCTTCAAGAAGTGATAGGAGAAACTTCCTAGGGGATAGAGCAAACTGAGTGGAGTTTATTATAGCTGAGACTGCCATTGAGTAAACTAAAGACAAACCTGCAGGAAAAATCTGCCTGCAATAATACTTGGGCAAATGTATGTATGTTCTCTATGTGTTTGTATGTTGTGTATGTGTATGCGTACAGAAATACCAACTTTGGCTGCGAGTCTTATAGCTGAATATTCTGAGGCAGGTTATTATTCACTGAGCTGCAAAAGAGGATGATTCACTGCTCTTTTACTGGGTTTCTGAGAGGAAATTGATGGGGGTTTCTCAGTGTACTGCAGAGCTAAGTTGAGTCAAACACTAATGCTTGATCTTCTTCTACCTACCTGTTCCTCAGAGAAGAGGTGAGGAGGGAAGTGCATGAGATGAGACTACCACAGGGCTTTTTGCACTCTTCCTCCATATATTTTTCCCTTTCTGTTTAGGGGAAGAGCAGAAAAGAAGAAATAGAACCCTTGCACCATCAAACTCAGTGAGAGTTTTTCCACTGACTGCTCTGCAGAAGGATTTAATTTCTAATGTTTTAAATATAGAATAATGGGTTTGTAGTCATTAAAAATGGCAGACTGAAACAAAGCTACATTTGTTTCAGTCTTGAAACAAAAATTAACAAGTTTTGAAATAAACAGTCTTGAAATAAACAGTCTTGAAATACAAATTAAAAAAACAGTCTTGAAATAAAAATTAAAAAAAAAAAAAAACATGATCTGCTAAATATTCCTCCTTAAAAACATGAAGATTTAGGGATGTATGGGAGAAACTAGATGTTTATTTGTTCCAGCTAAAAATATAATGAAAAAAGGGAGATCCTTAAATTTACTTTACTGCCTATTTCTAACATTGAACACATTTCTAGAATAAGGCCTAGTTTTCAGAATTAATGATGTACTATGCTTCAGCAATTCCAAGAATTGCTTTTTGATTATTTCGTTACTTAAGTGGAACTTACATGTCTAAATCCATTTGACTGCTTTGAATCTCTTGACCTCTAAGAAAACTCTAGAGCATGTGAGTGTGCTGTGTTTTCATAAACCAGTAAGGAGTTTATATATAAGACAGGTAAGTATATGTAGGACTCATGTTGTGTGCCACAAACTTATTTATTTTTTGTAATTGTGATTATGCAAGCATATTCAACAAAAATCATTATGAACTTGCATCATCATTGAAATGAGAGGATGGTAAACTGGTGTAGTTACTTTTGCAGATTTCTTGCAAAACTACATGAAGTTCCTTTTTGACATAAAGCTTCTCCCCACATTGTAAATTAATGTACAGTTTAACCTGTACACACTGTTTCAGTTCAGCATTAATCATTATATATACAACCAGTAAGGTTAATCCTGCTGGTTGTTTAAAAGAACAGTAAGATTCAGTGTGAAAAGGGTGAATAATGGAATAAAACTGCAGCCTAGAAGGGGATTTAGGGCAATGATAGATACCATTTTAATTTTAATGATTTTATTCTTTGCACTGGTGGGATAGCAATATTAACTAGAAATTAATTTTAAAAATACATAAAAGCCCTAGGAGTGGGAATGAGGGCAAGAATAGATAGCTATGCATAGGTATGTTTGTACAGACATCGACATAGAAGGAATTGAATTTATTTGGCAGTCTTATGACTCTTGCAATTAAATGTACTGATAGGAGTTGATCACCTTAGGTGCTTCATAATCAAAAGAAAAAGGCATCAACAAGAAGGGATTTATGAAATTTTAAGACAGTCATTGATGGTAACTCAAAACCTTGGTCATTTAAATGTTAAGATTCCAGCTGAATTCACAGTGGCAATACTGCATAACATATTGTGGTAATGCATTTTCAGTAAGCATTACTCTTCCTGTAGGTGGAAACTGCCATCATGGTCATAATGAGAAGCATTGGGTTTTGGAGGTATTTCAGTTCTATAATTAAAGAGATGTTTTTCAAAAAGGACAAATCTCTTCTTTGATATAGTCAAAATTATATCAATCTATTACTTTAAAAAATCTGGAATTTCTGTATTTTCCCATTTTTCAGGAATGATTGTAGATTAAAATGTTACCCAGTGATATATTAATGTGACAATTTTTTTCAAGTGTTACAGATCTTCTTTGGAAAAAATGAAATAAGCTGCATGATTTTCAAATAAAAAAAATCTAAATTTGCAGAACTTGCACCAATATTGTCAGGCATGTTATTAGTTTGTTTTATCATTTAATTACAGTATACTTCTACTTTTCTAAAGTATTTTGAGATACCTTAGAATTCCATTGAGAATTAGCAAATAAGACTTACATGTTACAAATATAGGACAACAGCATTTTTTCTATCAAAGGATATTCTTTTGTTGTTCAAAAAAATGTTTGATGCTCATATTTTTAAAGAAATCCTTTGAAGTTCACTTCAATAGAAACTCTTGCCATACAGACCAGATGAGATTTAGTTTACTAATTAGCTGCTTCATTTTGATTTAGCATATAACAAAATCAAATCACAACTGTAGAATTTTTATTAATTAAACTTTTAAAAATAGCTGTATATGTGCTGATGGCAAACTTTTAACCTGCCTTCATATTTTATTTAATTTTCTTTCTTATTAATTCCAGCCTGATTTAATGCTCTATGTTTTCAGGTAGACAATGCACTCACTAGCTGAAGAACAGGAGCTAGAAGTGAGGCTCATACAAATCCTTTTTGTAGAATGAGTTTCAAAGCCCATGAACAGCAATTCCCCTACAAGATCCCCCCACATTTCTGTCAAACGCTCTTACAAAGTCCACCATGGTGCTAAACCCGTTTTTCCTCCTTTACTCTTATTCTGCTTTTATGTCCTTCACTGGTGTGAACTTTTATTAAATCCCTCCCCATGTGCTTTCACATCAAGAAAGTATTTCTGAAGGCAATATTCACTAAAGGATATATAGGAATAATTTTTGAAATGATAGATTATAGGGAGAAGAAGTTTTGGGTTTTTTTTAAAGTTCAGGACTTTTTAGGAAAGGAAAATTATGTATTTTCTTTACTCTCCCTTACTTAATCGACTTCTTTCTATCCATGTCTCTTGTCATTGAGGGCATGCCCCAGAAATTATAATTTTCATCCAAAATCACACATTACCTTGTATGTTTCTACTGTCTTTACTGCTTGATCAATCCTATTAATTTTGTGTAATCCCATCCATCTCTAGTAGCATTCAGTGAAACAGCTCTTTTTTAGGTAGAATTAAAGCTTTCAATGTTACAAATCAGCTCTACATGCAACTGAACTGCTCTTTTAGTTTGCTGAGTATAGATAAGCAGAAGTTAACACAGCTCTGTGAAGCTGAAATGGTGAAAAGAGTCCAAAAATTGCCTTTTACCACTCTACACACAATCTCCCAGCCTTTGAAAGAAGACCTGCATTTGGTGCATCTGTTGGTTTGTCTTTTGTAGGACCTGCTTGTTTTTATGCTCTAAGTATGACCATAGTTATGAACACTACACATTATGCTTATTTCTTTTTATATTCCATTTAAATTTTGAACTCTTCTTAATCTTATTTGGAAAAAAAAACCACACAAAAAAAAAAAAAACCAAACACAAAAAAACCCTAAAAAAAGACCAACAAAAAAAAAACAACCAAAAAAAAAAAAAAAACACTGGAAGTTGTGTGGATGTTTCTAGAATATAACCAGAAGGTTGCAGTCTCCTTTGTCCTTTTGTCCTATGATTCCAGCATCTCCAGGAGATTTACGACACAGTTCCTATGTGGCCCAGTCCAAATCCAACCTTACAATCATGACTTTTTCAGCAAGTAGGTAAATAATTTCTTCTGCTACTACCTGTGAGATGGAAGCAATTAAAAACAATCAATGTATTTTCATTCTGGCTTGCTACTGTGTTTCATGCAAGCCACATTAAACTGAGTAGTCTTTCCATATCCTTTTGGTTAGATTGGTCTAACCACTGGTTTTGCCTTACTGAAGGAAGAAGGGATATCACAGCTTGGCTGCAGTAAAGGTAGTCTGGTAGGTGGAGCTGGAGACCAGATGCTTTGCAAGAAAAAGGGAAATATAAAACCAATCACTGCCCCTTGCCCTCTGGATTAATGGCAATCAAAATCTCTGATTAGCTCTGCTATCCCCCTGCCCAAGGCAATAGAGCCTAAATTGTGCACCGTTTCCAATGCTATTTCAGGTAGGGAGAAATACTTCTGTGGTTCTTCTCTGTGTTAAATTTTGTTTGATTGGAAGCCACTTTACTAGAAAGTGGGTTTTGAGCCTAAGTGCAAAAAATATTTTTTTTACTTCTAATTATTCATCTGATCACTTCTTTAATGGAGCATTTGATTTATTTCAAAGCAATCTCTGCTTTTTATATGTAAATCACGAGTTTGAGAGTGTGCTAATTAAATTATGCAAGGAAAATGCAAGGAAAAACTGTTCTAATCAAAAGGTGGAAATTCTATTAGAATGTTTGATATTTATTTATATAGGCTTCCAAAAGAGGTAGCAATTGACAGTCTGAACTGCACTGTACACCATGTTCCCAAGACAAATGCAGTACATACAGTAACTAAGAAGATTAATGTATTCTGTGAGGCAAAGCATTGCAATCAGAAACCAATAATCAATACAAATGACCAGTATGACCCAGGAAAAGATTTTCATTAATTCCAGGTTAATTGGAGTTGTGTTAATTCCTTAATTGCTGAAACAATAATACATACAAATGGCCAGTCTGACCCAGGAAAATATTTTCATTAATTCTGGGTAGAGTTGTCTTAATTGCCTAAAGCACACATCTGGCAGTTTTTAGTTCAGGAAGGAAGTTATCAAAGAACTGAAGTATTCTAATTTTTCTAATGCTGATCAAGTACTTCTCCAAGTTTTAAACAGCTCAACAATACCAAAGCTGTGAAAAAGCACTGAAATTTAGCTCAGCCATCTAAAGAATTTCAAAGCACACATGTTATATTAATCATTGTACTGAGATAAAAAGCTGGAATAAGTACCAAGAAAATATAAGCAGCTCTAGCTGTATATAGAACTTTTCCACTTAGGAAGGTTTTATCTTAGTGTGTTTTTCATTAAATACAATGATAGCAAGAAGAAAATGCACTAAAAAAATGTTTCCTTCCGTGTATAATTGCATTCTTAGAATCTCATTTTCCAGGTTCTCATGCTGTTTGGAAACACTGACAGCAGGTTGTCCAATGACAGAACTAGATACTTCCACATGTATATTTTGAAGTTAGAGGAGAAATTTAGATGCACATATTTTTGCTGTTTCCATGTCAGAAAAGCAAAATCTTCCTTGAAGAATTGGATTTAATTTTGTTTCACCATGACTTCTTCAAAATAAAGAAAATTGTTCCCTATGTCTCTTTTTTTTTTCTTTTCTTGTTCTTCTCTTCTGTTAAATTGTTGGATTGTTAGTGCTTTCTCAGTAGTTGGGAATTTAAAATAGTGCTTCATCATTGTACAAGAGGTTGCAGGCAAATAGGAATTCAATCTCTGCTTATCATGAAGTGCTCTCTATGTCTTTTTTTCATGAGCCCAAAAGAAAAGATATGCCCTAAAGTCTTCCTAACAGCAGGTTTTACATTTTCGGTCCTCCAACACATTCTGAGTTCTGTAAGCTCTCTCCTGCTTCCTGCCACTTTTTACTATCAGCAGAGCAGCCACGTAAGTCATCCATGAGACATGAACACCGTTGTGAGGAGAGCTGGGTTACAGCACGTGTGGCCAGCACTGAGCCTTGTCCCCTGCAGAGCATCTGCAGAGTCAGAAGATGCCAACTTTGATATGAGCAACTTGCTCATTGGAGCTGACACGGCCACGAGGCTACGCTGAAACAGATTCTGCATCGAATTCTTAAGAATGGGGTTTGAACTGTGAGGGGGCTAAAAAGGGAAGGGCAGGCAGTGTATTTCACCACTCTCTAGAATGGTTGCACCTGTCTTGGTACATGGGTAATTTCCTAAAAATAATATAAAGAATTCTGAAGGATTTTATGATGATCCTAAGTACTAATTGCAGAATGAGGTGAAATGCTTCCATTATGGTCTACTGCTCTTTCAGCTCATGAGTTAATCATTATAATAACAGCAACCTTTTCCTTCACATTTATAAAACAGCTAGTAAATCTACAGTACTACAATAACATAAAAATAAAAATTATTCTAATTATCTGGAAACTAAAAGGCCAAAGAAAACAGAGGCAGTGAAAATGATTGATTCACACCTGGTTAAAAATGACATTTCAGAGACATGATTCTTGAATTGAAATGTAAGTAAAAGAGTTAGTCTATTGAAGCAATTTCAGGGAGGCCTTCCAGGTGAGATCTTCAAAGGCATATAATTCAAGGAACAAGTGTTAATTGAAATTTGTTGGAAGTGAAGTTCCTAGAGTTCTTAAATGTAAAAGTTAGAGAAATTCTGAAGGCATTGAAAAAAATTACAGCACAGGCAGTGTCCAGATTCTTTCCATCGCCACTCACTTTGCTGAAATCTGGGGGAAAATTGAAGCCCCTGTAATAATCAATTACATGTCAAAATTATGTTTAGTGTGCATCTGAAGGAGTGAGCAATATATTATGTATCACAGCTCATAAATGGCACAGCTTTTGAATAGTAGCAAATAGATTTAGTATTAGAGATGGAGCTATTTTGCTGCAGAGTTAGCCCAACATTATTACCTTTTTCTTTTTCTTTTGTGGTCAACATATTTTCAAAATATAAATATGAAAACATAGGAAATGTCAACATTGTTGATATACATAAAATAGAATGCTATAGCTAGAGGATTTGGCAACAGTGTGTAAACACAGATAATGCTATAATGCAGATAGTGAATCAGCTGGAGTTTTCAGAGAAGAAATTACAAAATACAGATTAAAAATCTCAAGTGCATCCATTATAAGGTGATTGTCTGAGGACAGCATCAGCAACTGGCTATAAATTTGGCCTGCCCTGTAAGTGTCTATTTATGTAAATGTATACATGTGCATACATATATTGTTCATATAATTATGTGGTTATGTGGTGTTTATCCATAGTGTGAGCAGGTGGGAATGTGTCTATATGTGTATATTCCTGTACCTGAGGTTCACAGGCTGGCTAAGGTTGGAAGGCAACACAATGGGACTTCTGGTCCAACCTCCCTGCTTAAGCAGGATCACACTAGAGCACATGGCCCAGGATTGCATCCAGAGGGTTCTTGAATATCTCCAGTGAGGGACACTGCATAACCTCTCTGAGCAACCTGTTTCGGTTCATTACAGGTTAAATGCATTAAGGTTAACATAAAATGCATCAAGGTTAAATGCCTTTAATTATATACAAAATGCACTAAAAATAAGTGCATTTAGAGTTGTGATTTTATGCTAGTTTGGTATTTTTTATTGTCAGAGGAAAAGAATTTTTACACTTTCTCTTTGCAAATACTCTAGGACTAGGGAGTGTATTAATCCCCATAGGACAGGGGTGTGATTAATCACACCTTAGTAGAGAGTGAATGTCCACCCTGCAGCTTTGATGAAGTCACTAGATATAAAACAAAAATTAATTTGGCCTATTTAATTTCACATTTTAGTGATTCATTATTTTGACTCATATTTTCTGAATTGATCTGTATTGCTATATTTAGGAAAAAGAATAAAACTTCATATTATTTGGGTTCCGTTTTGCATTTTATACTATGTAGTTTTAGAAAAAATTACTGCTGAGGTGATGATATACTTATTAACAGTTTTAAAAATCTGACAGGTAGGTAACAATTTTTATGCATTGTTGTTATCGTGAACAATTTAAGTAGTATTTTTAGATTTCTTTTATGTTGCAGCAGCTGCTCTCAATTTTTCTAAGTCAGATTGCAGTTGCTGAAAGGCTGCTTACTTCCTCTCTCTCTTCTTGTAAAGAAAATGACATACTGTGTTAGCTGATTTATAAACTGGTGGGGAGGAGGGTCGTTTCGTTTCAAATAAGCCATTATTTCATGTATTTTTAGGGCAGAAGAGTCACCATTTTCTTTTTGACTGTTCTGTTAGAAGTTTGTGGGAGGAGAAAAGTGGCTGCTGTTAGTAAGAGGCGTACAGAAATGTATCTATGCCACTGCTTTATTCTGTTGTGCAGGATGTGAATTAACAGGATGCAGCTAGTCTGAAAGAGGCATATGCAACACATTCTTTAGCCTTATAGCAGAAATAGAAATTTGGCTCTCAAATCTAGGATGTAAGGGGAAAAAATGTATCTAATTTCTGACAGAAACTTTAGCCTTAAAGGATTGGTTACTCAAAAAACTCTAAGAGTTTTTAATTTCTCTTCATTAGGCTTTCTATCATTTCTATTTGTTTACTTCCTAAGTGTGTATTTTCTCATTCTTTTTTTGTTGTTGGCTTTACTTTGTTCCTTTGATCAGAATTCAGTTTGCCTTTTTTTAAAATAGCTTTTAATTTTCAAATCAAAATTAGCTACGCGAAAAGGCAGGAGAGTCTGTAAATATGAGAAATTAATGACTCACCTGTATTTTCAAATATTAAAGAGACATCTAATTAGAGTATTGGAAGATCTTAACTATTTCTGATTTCTTTATGATTTTAGCTATACCGTATCATCTGAAAATTACATTTATTGCCTTAAAACCTTATTGTGGTATCAAAGAATCTTATGCTTACTGATTGGAGAGCATATTTGCATGTCCTGAAATGTTACCATTATTCAGTAGTCGTCCCATTTCCAGCTTGTTTTGAGGCTGCATGGTAGGAGACCCTGTGAAAATGCAAATACACTGCCTACCTTGAGTTTTGTATCCTAATCAGATGCAGTAGAAGATGGAAAGAGAAGCACAGTAAAGTGAAACTTGTAGAATATTTTATTAGCCAGGACAGTTTGCTGTCTATAGTGCTCTTTCTGCTAGGCCAGTGTCACCTCTGCTGCAGCCAGAAAACATTTATAAGGTTTCCAAATGCATATTCTAAAACATTATGATGTTTGTGTTTTGGGGACAAAAAACTCCCTTGACTATCACCATACCACCTAAATTATCTCCTGCAGCTCATAACAAAGGTTCTCTGAGCTAAGGTGATCTGAAACACAGCATTTCTAAGCACATTTTTCATTGGACTGTGGATCTTAAAGGGTCTTTACATTCCTCTCTACTATTTCATCTCTACTACATCTCTACCCTAAGAACTTCTTCTCTACCATCATAAAAATATTAAAGCAAGTCTCTGTAGACAAAATTGCTGAAGAACCACCCTGCTGTCATTGCACTGGGACAATTGGCCTGTACTGTAAAGCCAGGAATGCCCCCTTGACATCAGCAAACATCTGAGTTGTGGCTTCTGACTTATTTCCTTTGCAGCATCTAAATGCCACCTCTTCCAGCATCTTTAAAACTCATCCTTCACCTTGTTTACTCAATGAGGTTGCATTATTTGAATTCATCCTAGCATTGAACTTCCTTTCAAATACAGTAGATGTTTTCTTAGATTTACAATGTTTCTTAATGTCCCACACTGATATATAACTGCATCAATATAAGGTTTTAAAAAGCTTGTTCCCACAAAATTTCTGGTTAATGCTTAATAATTTTCAGAAATGTTCAGATTGCAGAGCATGGGAATAATTGCTAAATTCTCCTCACAAGCATATCTTTGTCAGGCAGTCATAAAGCAAGTTGAAAGCAAAATGGTTTATAGAAAATTAGTTACATGGCTTGTAAAATGCTCTACAATGTCCTGAAAACAAAAGGGAAAATTTTCTGCATTTTCACAATTTTGTACTTGCTCAGATGGCCATTAACCAACAAGATGAAAATCAAATTTATCCTATTCACGCTATGAATTATCTGTGATTAGCAGTGTATAGAATGTGATTTTCTAAAGCTTCTTTCATATTCAAGGTATCTTCAAGCACTTTGACAAAAAAAAAGGAGACTAAATAAACACCATAAGTATACTAAACATGTATAGGATAAAAAAGCTTGCCCTTTTCTTTAGGCCAGGACTTTATCTTTGCTTAGTGACTCTTAGAAATCTTGTGTCATAGAATCCTAAAGTCAAGGGGATTTTGCTATTTCCAGTCTTGTACATCATAATAGTTTCTGAGGCTATTTATGTGTCCTGATTTCAACATTTAATTAAGAATGACTGGCAATCATGTTCCTTTCTTAGTGTTATAAATTCTGTGCACCTTAAACTGGCCCTGCTCTATAAAGCCCAGAATCCCTTTATATGTATTTAGGAGTCATAGGCCAACATCTGAAATGTCCAGAAAGAATGAGAATTGACTTGCAATACTTTCATTTTATTGTTATTTGACCTAGTGTTATCCAAGCTGCTATAATGAACTTAAGTCATGCTTTTGTTAGCTCTTCTGAACAAGTTTTCTGTATTCTGTGATGCCCACATAACTCCAGCTAATTGGGCTTTATGAAGTGAATGGGTACCATAAGATTTCTCCACACATCCCGGTGATTGTGATCATGGAAATAAGCTGGGATTTGCATTTGCCTTCATGTCACTGCAGTGGTAGGATCTAGGCTCCAACAGGCCCATAAGTAAGAAAGGCTGAAATAGCACAAATGTAAACTTTTTAATTGCTTTTAATAATATCACCCAAATCCTTTGTGCACATCTAAACAACTTTAACAAATGAAAATTTTTTTCTAACTACCAGAAAGTATGGTCTTCCAGTAGGCATGTATAGACAGGAGTACAAGTAACATACAGCATTATTATCAAGATGAGGTAAACTTAACCACAATTATCATGTAGCCAGTATAAGGTCATTAAACAGGTATAGCTGGAAGCTTGGCTGCAATCTTTTAGCAGGATCTAACTTGCTTTACCTTGTGCAAATAGCAAAAGCCAATGAAGGCTAAAGGGGAGTAAGAAGCTTGCCAGAGCCATTCCATTATAACAGAGGAGGAGATACTATTGGTTTATGAAGTATTCAAGTATATCTGAAATATAAAGAAATACAGTTATGATTGTGTTTTTACCATTGATGAATGCACAATTCAAGAGTATCAAAATCTGAAAAGAAACCTGCTTACCCATGTAGTGATTTTCAAAGTCTTTTAGTTAAATGGTTTACACTGTTCATTAATTGGTTTGGTACTTTCAAGAGCTACCCTGCCAGATTGACAATTATGCACTCTAAGCTTTTCACACACTAAATAGCCAAAATAAGCAAAGCTTTTCTACATATCAGATCCTTACCATGTCTTGCTCAGTACTAATAAGTTCGATGGCTTTGTAGGTAATTTTTTATTCTTCAAGACTATTTGTCCTCATTTTTTTGTTTTCTTAGACCACAAGACTATTAGTATTATCAGATGCAGTCTAAATTTCTGTAGGTCTAAACTGAAACCACTGAGCCCTTTGAAGACACCTCTTTCAAGGTTTCACATGATAATATTAAACATTATCAGCTGGGTCAGTTTTGAGTATCAGGGTAATATGGCCCATGGGTTCTTTCATTATTAAGTCTGTCAGACCCTACAAGTTTGTAACATTTACCATCTTGCTTAGTAAGTAAGATCTATTATGGACTTGAAAGAAAAATCCTGTATGAAAGATGGTGGTACAAAGAGTAACCTGATGTACATATCAAGCTCCCAAAAGGAATCTAGCATTAGGAAAAGGTAGTTTCATATTCAGTAATTCCAATTTGCTTAGTCCATGCATTTCTCATGGACCACTGCTTTCCTGAGCCAGTATCTGTGGCTCTAGCTGTGCAAACTGGCAGCTGCTGTGGATCTTCTCCAGGGCAGTGAGCTGGCAAAGGCAAATTTGTGTCACTCATCCTTCCTCTGCCATACAGGAACGTGGGAGGAGTATTAAGCAATGTACCCCATTCTGATACTACTAGAGTGACAAAAGACTGCTTTAGGCCATGCATTGTAATGTTCCTTAAGACTAAGTGAGCCAGGTAGTCTCTACCTATCAGCAATTGCAGTGTCATTACTGAGTTTTTGGGTGAATCCCAGATATTTAATACAATTTTTCATTCAGAGTTCCTCTGCTGCGCCAAGCATAGTGTTAAATAAATGAGTAGTGTTTTAGAAGTCTTTTTTGCATTCATGAAATTCCCATCTGAGCACAAAACAAATCCTTGGCTCCATTGTGTATATCCAAACAATGAAAGAATTTGTATGATTAACAGTTTGTCATGTACTGGTTTTTATGGCCACTGCATCTCTAATGCACTGTGCTATACAGGTCCTTTCGGTGTCCTGGACACTGAGAATTAGCATCCTGCATGAAGTCAGATGCCAGCATTATAGGTAATTCATAGTAAATGTAGGAAATTCCTCACTGTTGTATTTGATCAATGGTAGCAGCAGGGCATTTCACTTGAGACTTATTCAACACAGCTAATCTTGATTCCAGTTTAATATTAGATACAATTTACCATGTATCGGGCTGACAGCAACATCAGAACATTTCTTTCATCTCATTCCTACACAGCTTAAGAAACACACATCCAAGGGCTAAAAAAAGGTCAGTAAATTAAACAAGAACAAAAATTGGCATTATGTCTCCTCTTTCAAGTTTGCATGGAGAATTTTCCATGCCTATGTGCTCTGAAAAGAGCTGTAATACAAATGATACACTGCTGATCTCATGATCCAGAATAACTTTCAAGGCTCGGGCAAGAGCTGTGGACTAAATTCAGCTTTCATTTAGGCCTTATTCCAAATACAGAAATATGTAAAGAGACAGTGGATTCTCATGGTCGAACATAGCAGCAGAGGTGCGTCTCAAGTGCTTTACGGGTGCAAATACAAATTAAAATTCTGTGATGCAGAAAGAACAAACTAAGGCAGATTAGAGTAGGGGGGAAGCTGGGCACGGTAGGTGTGTGGGTTAGAGCACTGTGAGTGATCTCCTAAAGATACAGCAATCTGGCTGAGAGACCAATCGGAAAGCTGCTTATCGTGCACAGCATTCGTGAAAGTGAGCAGCTAGATTCTGACATGACATGGAAAAAATCAAGAAACACAGATACCAATCTGGCCCACATGAACTGGCCAGTCCTGGGATTTAAAAATAATTATTTTTTTTTTTAATCTCCTCAGCATAGCCTTTTTGCTGTGCGTGTGTGTGTGCGGTGGAGATATTTGTTCAGATACCTCCATCTTGCTGGCCCTGTGTGCTCTCTGTCTCTCTGCCAGCACCTAGGTGCTTTTATTGTTCCTCACCACAGCTATCTTTTAATTTGTTGCCTCAGCTGGCTGTTCCTGCCTTTACATTGCCTGTGCCTGGCTTGAGTCCTGTCTGAGCCTCCTTCCTTATTATCTTAACGCTGAGTCATGTTATGCCAGTGTAATACTTTCTATTAGCGAATAGTTTCCTTTCAGTTTCATTGGGAAGGCAACCTTGACAACAAGCTTTGTTGAATCTCACTGAAAAATAAAAGATGCTGCAGAGAGTCCAGAGAAGGGCAAGGACCCTGGTGAATGGGCTGGAGCACAAGTCTTATGAGGAGTGGCTGAGGGAGCTGGGGATGTTTAGCCTGAAGAACAGGAGGCTCAGGGAGGACTTTATTCCTCTCTCTAACTATATGTAAGGAGATTTGAGTAAGGTGGGGGTCATTCTCTTCTCCAGCTTACAAGTGACAGGATGAAAAGAAATGGATTCTAGTTGCACTATGGGAGGTTTACATTAGATATTAGAAGAAATTGCTTAATGGAAAGGATTGTAAAACATTGGAATAGGCTGCTAAGGGAAGTGGTGGAGTCACCATCCCTGGAATTTTTTTTTAAATATGTGGCTATGTCACTTGAGGACATGGTTTAATGGTAAACATGGTGGTGCTAGGTTAGACTTGATGGTCTTAAAAGTATTTTCCAACTTTAAGCGTTCTGTGATTCTGTGAACCAAACTATGACTAGGATATTATTTCTGGTTTTGCTATTTATTTTCCAAGATTAAATACGCACAGCAAAATCTTTTTATGACTGTCTGTTCTGGTTCTGGCCAGGACAAGATAAGTCTCTGCAGTGGTGAGAACAGGGTATGGCTAGAACCTGGAGGTTATTCTATACCACCTTATGTCATTGCTGGGGTCAGGGGAAAGGATTCTCTTGCAGTGAGAAGGAGTCTTTCCTTCTGGAGAGAGTGGCAGAGGGAGTGCTCAGGTAATGCTGGTTCTGAACATTTTGCGTGTGGTTCACTCACCTCCCTCTTGTATGCTTGTTATTAATGTTGTTGCTGTAACTGTTCATTTCCTTATCTCATTGCCATTTCCAGTAAGTTGTTCTTAGCCCATGTTCTTTACCTTTTGTGCCTTCAATTCTTCTCTCCAGCCACTAGCAGGGGAGGGGGAAAGGGGGAGTGAGCAAGTGGCTGTGTGGTTTGGAGCGTATCAGTGGCAGCACTAAATTGAGGAGTAGCATTCCTAGATCACTGCAATGTCTGAAGTTACAGACTAGATGACAAAGTGTGCATATATGTACATGTATATCAAGACATTTTATGCATTTTTATTTTTCCTGTATTACCATTTTGCTTTCCTGTGAAAGAAGATAAAAGAGCCTTTTGCAACCTCACTTACTAGTTTCTTTTAGCAAGTTCTTTCACAATTGAGAATACTTCATTATTATGATGGAAATTTTGACACCATTAAAAATACAGTGTAAAATATGCAGAGAGACTAACGATCTGGTTAGAATTTGTGTGAAATGGAAATGTAAAGGATAGAATGACACCTGTTCTGAATCACAACACTGGAAAAAATGCATGATTGATGCCAGCAGCCCTACCTCTAATTATTGTATTCTTATAGCTTGCCTTGTGGATTAAAAATCAAAGACCTTATTTAGTCACTATTTTGATGACTTACCTGTGCTTTAGGTATTATTTACCCCTGCTGGTTCTGTAAATTTCTAATTGTAAGACTTCTCTCCTGAACCTCTCTTTCTAGAATAGATTATACAACCTTTTTATGTCACTAAGGTCAAAAGGAAGCCAGCTTGCATGAGAAGGGTTTGAGCTGTCTTCTGTCTGCAATGCTACCTGTAATTCACAGAAAAAAATCCAGATATTAAGAGACAAAAGGCAATTCTATCAGCTTGTATGCTTGTAAATATGTGCTTAGTTTCCATTCATCTTCAATTTAAGCAAGCTATCTTAAACTCTGGTGGAATTCAAGAGGGCATGAATTCTACAGTAGGCAGGCACAAGGCTTTGCTAAAAGCTTAACAAGTATTAGTCCTTGCAGCCTCCCATACATCCCATATTATGTTCTAATTTCATCAAAAAAGAGCCACACAACAACCTTGTATGAAGGGTTAGTTAAGACTGAACTTCAGGCAGGGTTACACATAAAATGTTAATGCTGACAATTCTTCATGAATATAACAATCTCTGCTCACTAAAGACTGAGGCAGTATTTTACAACTACAGATATGAATTTTCTAACGCATTCATATATCTTAAAAAAGTAAAAATATGTGTTTCTTAAATTTTGCATATTTCTGAAACAGATAATCCTTGAGATTCCTTTCAACCTAAACAGTTCCATGATTCTATGAGTTTCACATGCCTCAGTTCTCCTGGGGCAGTGCAATTACTCTGCTAGAAGGACAATACAGCAGAAAACAGTCCAGGTTTCTACATTGCAGGGGTGGTAACTTCCTAAAACGTATACTGATGAGATCGGATGTTCTGGAGTGACCTCATACTTGCCAGGAAGAAGAAACTGGTCAGGTTGTGAGATTCAGGAGCAGTCTTTTTTGCAATGACCATAAGAATGTGGAATTCAGGAACCTTCAAAGAAGGAACAAAGCCAAAAGATAGAACCACAACCCTGGTGTTCAGACTTTTTCACGTTCAAATATCTGCTTGGAAGAATCCCATAGTACACAGTCGTAGAGATTAAATGTTCCAGAAGAACTGTTTGATTTTCAAGGATCTTCCTCCTTCAAGTTAAAAAAATGTTCTCCATCCAAGTACAGGAAATCAAGCAAGCATGACAGGAGGTCCACATAATTGAACAAGTAGCTCTGGAAAAAACTGGGAATTGAAAAGGAAGCATACAAGAGATGGAATCAGGGCCAAGTGGCCCAGGAGGAGTACAAATACCCTGTGAGTGGAGTTACAGGATTGAATCAGCCATGACGTGGAAGGCAACAAGAAGGGCTTCTATATATAATAGAAACAAAAGGAAGACTAGAAAAATATGAGCCTGCTGTTGAAAGGATTAGGAGACCTTGCAAGGCAAGGGAGTGGCATAGAAATGGTTGAGGCCTTTTTCACCCATCTTGATAGGTGAGACTGACCTTCAGGAATCTCAAGCCCCTGAGTTCTGGGAGAAAGTCTAGAGCTGTGATGAACTGAACAAAAGACTCTTTCACTGTGAAGGTGGTCAAACAGTGGAACAGGTTGCACAGATGGGTTGCAGAGCTTTCATATGTCAAGATACTCAAACTCTGACTGAACAAAGTTCTGGAATACCTGCTCTAGCTGACTCTGCTTAAGCAGGCAGCACAAGACTAGATCATCTCAAGTCACTTCCAACATAAATAATTATGTGATTATATGTACATATGCCAGTACAGGTACACAGAATCTTTAGGGAAAAAATGAAAGGAGTTCATCTAAATTTTTAGATGTTCTTCTAAATTTTTAGTTCTCTTTTTCCTGAAATTTTGTTAGGCACTTCTACATACAAACTCAGGAACAAATAAAAATGGCCTTTTCCACTGTAAGTACAACTTACACACAAACACAAGGAGCCATAATGGTTCATAACTTACTCGTATTAAAGACCTGAACTGTATATACTTGTGGAAATGTGTAAAACAATATCAATATTAGGGACCATTCATTCAAAGATTTTTTAATGTAAAATAACAGTATGGTCTGTTTTGAACAGAACAGTATGTTCAATAACAGTATGTTCTGTGTTTGACTCTAGCTTCTACAGTGACTGACCCAGTGAGGGAAGTGGTTAAGCTTTTAGGGAAAATCATAAGTGCATGGTCTTTGTGATGGGTGCCTACAAGTTACTTCTTTGAAGTTCTGCATACATGTTATGTATCTTATCAGTAATGTTTTGGCATCTCACAGATGTAAACTCCTGGACACTGCTCTGTGCCTTTCTTTCTCTCTTCTCTCCTGTGTGGCTGCAGCAGCAGTGACACAAAGCATTAAATACATAGATATGTGAATTATCTGTACTTCATAGCTCATAGGCTCAGATTTGTATATCTACTATAAGTAGATGTGTTTTATTCATTTAGGCAATAGTTTGACATCAGGTAAATCCCATAAAACATGTTTCTTGAGCAAAAGCAGTGCACAAGATAGAATTGATGTAACTTTTTCCTGACCGATAAGTCATCGAGATTTGCATGAACAAATCATAATGCAGGAGTATCAAGCAAGGCCAAATGACTATAGAGATGTGCTCTTTATGCTTTAAAACATACTAAAGTAAAGGATATCATATTAAATTATAAACCATCAGTAAGAAGTCAATTGCAAATAAAAATTAAAAGTACCAAAAAAATCTCAAAGCCTGCACATGTAAACCAGTTGAAGCAATACATTAAAACATATTTTAAAGAGTATTACATGAAAATCACATAAAGAAGCTTTAGAATAACATATTATTATAGCTGATTATGTTTTGACAATGTAATAGAACTTTAAAATGCACATGGTTTGACTCCTTTTGATGATAAAATTTATTTTTTCTTTTGTAGAAAATGATGAGGTCATCTGTATTTCATATGTTCATACTAAGCATGGTTGCTGTCGATGTGATTGTTGCTGCTAGCAACTACTATAAAGGAGAAAATTTCAAGAGACAATATGATGAATTTTACCTTGCTGAGGTGAGTATGGTAAAATGACTATCTGGGTAATTTTCAAGATAAGTTAAAGTAAAAAATGTGATTGTCAAGAACATTTTAGTGTGTAATTTTTTATTCCCTGAAGCATTCCAAGAATACTTTGCTAACTTGTTCAACTTCCTCTGTCTGACAATGGCTGACAGCCCTGTCTTACAACCTTTTGAAAGCTAATTTCCTCAAACAAAATGTTAGTGGTAGTGAGCTGAGGCTTAAGTATAACATTTGCAGGCAATGCATGGCTGCTGAGTTGCTATCTTTTTCTAGCAGAAGTGTAACATTCAGAAGAATGTAACTTTAAAAAGATGAGAAATCATTGCATTTAAAAATATAATATAGAACTTCTTCCTAAATAATCTTTATTTTATATATACTTAGCTGCCAGAAGGTCCTTAAGCATAACCAACATAGTGTTACAAATAGTCTGGCTTCAGCAATTGCAAGAGCACACAACATAAAAAACCCATTTATGCAGTCATGAATTCTGCAAAGGAGGAGTCGGTGCTCCTGAACCAGTTAAGTGGAGGTACAAGGGAGCCTGTTTGAATCATTAGCTGGTCAAGGATCTTAGTGTAGAGCATGCACTAGAGATCCTAGAACCTTGCCTGGATTGGGCACATATCTACTCTGTGCTTGCTGTAGTTTCCCTGGCTTCAATAGTCACACAGGTCTTTGGAGCCAGAGAGGTCATTCTTAGACTAGAGGGAATGATAGCAGAATGTTCCTGGTTGTTTCTCTGGTTTTGTTTGTTGTGTGGTTTTCTATGTTTAAATATGTTTGATATTCAGAGTCACATGCCCAACTTTAAATCCTTTAGTCCATAATAGTACAATGCTTTATGAATCTCCTTTTTTTAAGATTGAATTGATACATATTTTTTATCTTAGTTTTAGAATTTGTATCTGATCTCTTAAAATCATATGAGCTGAGAGTTCTGGGACCAGTTCTGGGACTGAAATGAGACCAAAAAAACCTGTTATAAACAGCACCAGAGTCCAAACCTTTAAAAAGGTGTAAATTGTAAAGACAGCAGGGATGAATCATTCTTCATTGTCTCTCATGCTGCTGGGGATTGCTGTATTTTGTATGAATATTAAGTCAATGTTGGCTTGGACAACAATTACAAGAACAATTGTGAAATGTAATGTTTTTGTTTTACCTCAAGTAAGCATGAACATGAAACAACATGAACATGAAAATTATTATCCTGAAAATAAGACATTGGAATAAAACCAGCAAATGCTGGGTTGTCTTCCAAAATGCTTCATGGATCTTAGAGTAGAATTGAGGACAGGGAAACTAATTTTGATCTCCATCACGGTTTAACCCCAGCTAGCAGTTCAGCCCCATGCATCCTCTTGTTCACTCTCCCCCAGTGGGATGGGGCAGAGAATGGTCAGAGTAAAAGTGAAACAACTCATGGGTTGAGATAAAAACAGTTGAATAGGTAAAGCAAAAGTCATACACACAAGCAAAGCAGAACAAGGGATTCATTCACCATTTCCCATGGGCAGGGAAACCATCTCAAGGAAAGCCAGGCTCCATCAGCCATAATAGCAACTTGGGAAGACAAACAGCATCACTTTAAATATGCCCCCCCACCCCTTCCTTCTGCTTCCTCTTGCCTTATATGCTGGACACAGTGCCCTGTGGCATAGGATATCCTTGTGTTCAGTTGGGATCAGCTGTCCTGGCTGTTTCCCCTCCCTCCCCACTCCTTGTGCACCCCCAGCCTGATCACTGGTGGGATGAGAGGCAGGAAAAGCCTTGACTCTGTGTGAGCGCTGCTCAGCAACAGCTGAAACATCCCTGTGTTACCAACACTGTGTCAGGCACAAATCCAAAAAACTAATCCAAGCACCATAAAAACTATGATGGAGAAAATTAACCCTGACACAGGCAAATCCAGTACAATATCCTTGACTGGAAACAAATAATTAAGTCAGCATTAAAGCCTGAGGCCATGAACTCTTCACAGCAGGCATTTTTGCTTTGTGCCCGGGATACAGCAAGAGGAGCCTGGATTCTTAACAAAATAACATTAATTCTATTTATATTCAAAATAGGAAACATTGCATGTCCTATTTCTATTTTGGCTCTGAATATATAGTGTAATTATGCTTTTATTAATCAACGCTAGAAACAATCTCTTCAACATTTATTTCAAGTATAAAGTTTGCAGGGTTTTTTTTTTTTCCAATAGAAATTCTTGCCAGGGTTTATTCAAGGTGAGCATATAATGTAGACTAGTGTATTATAATTCTGTCCTATAAGAAATGTCCAGTTTTCTTTAACAATACATTTTTCTCTTTCTGTGTAGCTTAGAGAATTGATTTCTTAGTGGAGAGGTTGTGAGAAAACTCATTTGTTTACCTTTTTACATTTCCAAGTATATGAGGTAAAGTATTCTGGGAGAGAGAAAGGTGGGATTTTTTATTTGTAAAGCATTTCTAATGTCCATTTATTGGATTTCCTAGTTTTGTTTCTCCTTTTTTTAATCCTAGTGCTTTTACTAGAGGCACTATAAAAAACAAACTAACAAAACCCTAGTTTGTTATAGAAGGAGGAACAAAGTATCCAAAGAGCAGAAGAATAAAAAAAATCCTGAGAGAGGAAAAATCGATAAGCTGGTGTCATTTCCTATTTAGTTGTTGTGAAACTTGCTCTTTGTAGCACAAAGGATGTACAAAGGAAATATTTTTAAGAGCCTTGAAGAAGCTGGATACTCAGATAATGCAGGTTATTCCACAGTGTTTGTTTGCTTGGTGAAAAAGACTAGTTGGAGCAGGATGCACTGCTGTTGCTCTGTCTTTTCCATTAGAGTAGGCTACAGAAAGCTTTCCCTTCATTGGGAGCTGACTTGAGCAGCCATCAGCAGTGAGGATTCACTTTGCTAAAGGAAATGGCCAGATAGACTACAGGAAGCATATCTGGCTTTCTGATACATTTTCTATAAGTTATCTTGGAAGCTGCTGGCTTTAGGAGAAGACATGTCTAATAAAATATCTCATTCGGTCCATCCAATGTATCACACATTGTAGTAGCCTAGAATTCTAGAAATACATCCACTTAAACTCAGTGGGCAAATCTAAATTAATTTATTGAGATGCTCCACAGCAAGAAGAGAAACCTGTTTTCATTGTTGGAAAGAAAAGACAAATTCAAGAAGGCAAAGGCTAAACAAGAAGAGAAAAGAAATTAATCTATACCCAGATCCCATTGTTTGCATAATTTTGTATACCCAGTAGCAAATAAGAGGTCCTGACAGGCATTTCAAGTTGTATGCATCAGTCCTGCAGATTAAGCAAAACCAGAATTTTAACAGGATGACTCAAAACTTCAGTGCAGCATCCTGGAAAGAGTAGAGCTTCAAACACACTTTGGTAATTTTTAATGAGGATGCTGACTTTAAGTGCTCAATACCCAGACAGAATAGTTATGGATGTTGTTTTTTATATAGATCTTCCATTATAACATGTTACATACAAGTGTCATATTTGAATTGCGTACAATTCCTGCAAATACTGTCTGAATACCAGAGTTCAAAACCAGGTGCTCCTTTATAATTACTCCTAGATTCATTTTGTAACTTATCCCCTTGCACTGCTGCCTTTGGGTAGCCTTTGGCCTGTGCTGGATGAAGGAAGGATTGAATGCTGTGTCAAATCTGGTAGTGAGGGAAGTGCTAGAGGTCTGTGCCCTTAATCCCACTGATCCTTCTTGGAAGAATTCTTATCTTTCCTGGCAGTTTGGTAACCTTTCAAGTAAGACACAGTAAATGAGTCTGTCACTGTTGGATGCTGACTGATAGTGAGCTCTGCCTCTGCCAAAAAAAAAGTGTTGAGTGGCTACTAGCAAAAGGTAATGTTGATGAAGGTGGGATTAATACCAGAAAGCTTCCAGATGACCAAAAGGGACATGACTATCAGGAAAATGGCCCATTGCTGTTAGCTCCTTCTTGGCCTCCCCAAAGCAGAGCTGGCAACATAGTGGAGGGTGGCTGCTTGGCAACTACTTATGTGTTACACATGCTTTTTCTGCTCTGGCTTCTTGTATGAGTTTGCTTTTGCCTTGTCTCTACAGCAATGAAAAGAATTATTCCAGCTTTTTTTAAAAAACCCACAAAACTATAAAACCCACAAAACTATAAAATTGTATCGCATTTCACACCTAGCAAAAAGTTCTAGTCAGATATTCTGAATCTTCTCCTGTAATTAATTACAAGGAAGGAAAAAAATACAAGCTCTGTCAGCAGGAAGACAGGTGTATAAATGTAATCAGATGTTATGCAAACCATTTGATACATTTTTAAGTGCCAGTGGTTTGAATTCATTTGACAAGTATGTGAAATGCAAATGATCCTGCCCACACATTTTTAGAATAAATTAAAATACACTTAACATCATATTTGTTAGTCTTGTTCTAATAGGAAGCCTATGTTCTCTGAAGTGTGTAAGTGTGTATTTAAATGGCATTGTAATTCCACCTGCTCTGAGTTGAATCCCAGCTGCTTTCTAACCACTGTTCCATTTTGCCTAATTTAATGGCCTTCTTCTTTTAGGACTCAGTTAGATGTTGTGTCATTAAAAGTGAGCTTCACTTTTAAGATTTTTTTACTAAACCATTTTTCTTGTGTCTTAGAGATTTTCATGTAAATGAAATCAAACCTGGCTCATTGTTCTAGAGCTTTTTAAGATCCCAGTACACAGGCTGTAAAACTGGCCAGATCCATTTGAGGATAAGGGCATAAATGTGTCCCTACACTGTCTGGCATAAACATCAGTGTTTAATTTCCATTTTCACTCCTGCTTGTGACAGTACACAAAAAATATGTAAAATTTTATTTAGCTGTCTTACAATCTCCATCTTTCATGTTGATAAATATATTTTTGATGGACTGCAGAGTTTAAATTTTAAATCACATAAATACTGAAGACAGCATCCCAGAGATTTTCATTGTCAGGATCAGGATTAAAATCTTAGTCTCTAACTTTTTTATCCCCTGCCAAATTCAGTAGATCTCATGTCCCACAGTCAATTAGTCTCTCCATCTTAACAGACTTATAATGCTTGTCTTCAAAGGAGATTTAAGCTGTATTTTCTTTATTTGAACTGCACTTTGAAAGTATTAGTTGCAATTAGACATGACCTAGTGTTATTTTAGGGCCTCTTTTAAACCTCTATGTATGTAAAGGGCCAGAGAGGAACATTTCTGAGTCACAGAAAAGTGTTTCCATTGCATATCCTGGCTGTTGGAAACTGTGGAAGAGAGCATCTTAGAGTATATGCAATGGTAAAATAAGAAGGCACATGAGGAAGATTTTTCCTAGCCAGAATGATTTTTGGTAGTGAGAGAAGTAAGAGAAAATAAATCTTGAAGATGTACACCCATGCTTTTATTCAAACTGAACATTACGCATTTTACTGTGCAAATATTTCAAGAAAGGCCTCTGGAAGAATCCCAGAGGCATTCCCTACAAGTAGAATTCTTCCCCTGTAACTTCCCACCATGTCCAAGTTTTTTAATATCATTATGAAAATTAATTAATTGTGGACTGACTTTGAATTTCCTCTCCTTTTAAAATTTGTTTTAGATGCTTAAAAACCATTACTTCTTTTCTACCTGTTTTGGTTGTTGTATTACTATGAAAGTTTTAGAAAATTGAAGTAGCAATTTTCAAACTTTGGTGTCCTTAGATCTCTTGTAATTCTTCAGAAATCTCATATGTGTTGCTTCATATTTTAAAATGTCATGTCATCATATTTTCATTTTTATGTATGTATTTAAAGTGAAAGGTTATCTGGATAGATTTATTACTTCATGCTTTCTAAGTCATGAAATCTACCTGTCTGTGTTGAGTCTAGAAAATTTTATGAAGTGAAATCTATTATTGTTTGTTCTGTTTAGAATGTGGTTGGTTTTGTTAAATATTATGAAGATCTTTATTTTTGCCATACAAAGCCCTGATAGACAACATGACATAGAAACTTCTAACTTAACTCAGTGTTTTGAATGCATCTTTCTTATTTTATATATCCGTCTAGGTTGCTTTTACAGTTCTGTTTGATTTAGAAGCTCTTCTGAAGATCTGGTGTTTGGGTTTCACAGGATACATCAGCTCATCTCTTCACAAGTTTGAGTTGCTGCTTGTAATTGGAACCACTCTCCACATTTATCCAGACCTCTATCACTCTCAATTTACATATTTTCAGGTATGATCAGCTACTTTTACTTTTTACCCTATATACCAAATTAAAATGTTACCCATCCATATTTCACACAAATTTCAATTTTCTCACAGTATTGACTCATTTTGAGAATAACTTTAAAAGTAAAAAATCTCTAGTTTTAACTGTGTTCATTGGGTGGATTTACAAAAATAGTATTCTTTCTATCTTTGCTGAGAAGTCTTTTCTGTTATCAGTAACTCCGATTTCTTGTGTGAGTTGTACTGTTCAGTAGGTTCTGGTTTGTTTCTTCATTGTTCTTCGCTGAGCCTTGACCTTTTACACAGCTGTTTACAACATCACCTTCCCATAGTGTCCACCCCTACTTTCCTGGCTGCTCTCCCTGAGGCCTCAATTCACTTTTGTTTCTCCAGATCTTCATCTCTGTGGCAGTCACATGCTAAGCTACGTTACTGTGGGTCTTCTGAGGTAATTTCTCCAGAATCATCCTAGACTTGGGTTTTTTAGCTTTCCAGCCATTCTTTTCCTAGAGGGAGTGTGTTTATTGAGGCTCTTCTTGCATTTTCACTTGGGGGAAGAGCAGGAAAGAGAGATAAAAAAAAACCTAATTCTGACTTATTATTCTGGCTGGTTCTTCTTGTTAGCCAGCCCAACCGATTTCCCAATCATCCTCCTTCAAGTACTTAGGGTTGATCCAGTTTTGGGAGAAAGCTCTGGGATTCATTATGTGTTATGTTCCACAGTGCTAAAGAAAGGGTTTTCTTAAGAATATATTTATTAAAGAATTCATATCTGCCCATTATTCAGCAGTGGATTAGCATGGAGAATGAGTAATACTCAATAAGGAAAAATAACAAATCATCAGACAGTGTTCTGTCAATACATGGGATGGGATTAGTTAGAGTGACACATATTATAAACATGAATACAGCATGGGGGAAGCAGTCTCCCCAAGTGTGGGTTGAAACATAATGGCCTTCTCAGATTTCTGCAAATGTCATCCTGTATTTTTTCTAAATGGTTCTGCAAACCTCCTCAAGAAAGCTTTCAGGATGAAAAATATCTATTTTGTTTTCACCTGGTATATTTTGAAGACTTTTAAGTCATTATAGCTTTGATTTTTGTTGTCCAAATATGTAGAATGTTGTTACTCAATGCGGCATGATGCATCTAAGGTGCAAGAGTAAGTGTCAGGAGTATGCAATTGTACTCTTGTGTCAAAAGCACAGGGAGTGTCACTGGGAGCTCTCAGTTAAAGCAGTCAGCAACTTAGTTAATAATTGGTTCATATTTATTAGGACATAGTCCACTTACGACTGGTGGTTTCTTTCTAAGAATTTTCAGCGTAAATTATGAATGTTGGACTAAATGGATGACATCATCACTAACTCATAGGATTGAAAGTATGATTAAAATGTAGGCAGATGCTGGTAATAAAATAATAAGTATTTTCTTTTTAATGGATTTAATTTTTTAGTGGAGCAGTGGTGGTGGTGGTGTTCTTTTTAATTACACAGTGCTAGCTTTTATGACAGAAAATTTCAATATGTGATTTTTGTTTTTTCCAAAATATATGATAGACATACATTTTACAAGCAAAAGCACCTGCTACACTGAAAGATTTGGGTTGTGTTTTGCAATCCAAGTACCCTAGGAGGCGAATGATTGGAAGGTTGCAGAATACCTTTGAAGTCAGCCTGTAAGGTACACGCCATATTCTTCCACACTTAAGTTCTGGGCAAGCTAGATAACACGTTTTCAAATCAACCAAGGTCAAAATGTCTTTTTCACATGAATAAATCTTAATGTTAGGCAGATTTCCAGGCGTTTAGGTATTCCTGATGACAGGGTAAATGTGTTCCTTGTCAGCCAACAAAACAGATTACTGAAGACAGAAGTCCTTCTTGACACATTCCAGGATAGCAAGCAAGAATTATTGTTTGGGTTGTCGAGTCCTCCTTGCATACATTTCAGTTTGCATTATTCATTGGTCTTTATCATTACCTTTTGCCAACACATCACTCAGTCTTTACTACATTGGCTACTGTCCACCCTCCCACCTATCTTCCTTGCATTCACTGTGCATTCATTCAAGATGCTTTGCAAAGCCCTCTGTGAAAGACTACAGCAAAGGACTGTTACATAGCTATATCCATAGGACATAAAATTAGTGGAGAAATGACAGATTTTGCATATTATTGCAGAGATCTGTAATGAACCAGCATAAAAGGGAGAGATTTAAACAGAATTTCACCTATACTAGACTGAAGAGATGGCATTGTATTTGTGCTTGGGGAAAATACAGCTGAGTCATTTTCTGAATAACTGTCATCCCTCGCAGGAGATGCAGCCATTATTTGTAACAAAGCTGTGGTTCCTTTTTTGTATTATTAATTTTGATTTGTTTTTAATATATTTTTATATTTAATCCAAATAGTGCATCTTCTACAGCTCCTCAATGTAATACAATTTGCAATCCAATTACGCAAAATGCATAAATTCATTAGAATGTACTTTTGCTAGATTCAATTTGTTACCTAATGAAAATAAATGAAGAAACCAAATAGTATCAATAAGATTAGTGTGTGGCTTAAAGGTCAATTAAAGTTCCCCAAAGAAAGGGGAAAAAAGTAAGGCAGATAATTGAGTTTGTCTAAAACACCACTCAGAATACCAACTAGTATGAAATCTTCGCCCCACTGGGGTCTGTGCTGAAACTAGTATTGACGGGAACAGAGCTAACAATTATACCCTAAGTAAATCTTGTAAGTGAGAAGGCACCATGTTTACATTTTAATAGTACTTGTAAATATCACTTATCTCACTATCTGCCTTGGTAACCAGTTTCATGTACTCAGAGTATATGTAATGTAGTCATGATACCAATATGAAAGAAAGGACTTTATCTCACCTTGTGCTCATGCTGTGAAAGTTAAGCTGTCTAGTGTAACTTCTGAATCCAGGACCCTTTTTTGCCACTGAAGACAGTGGATGCTTATCCCATCTCACATAAGGGCTCTGGTATGTTTGGAATAAGTTGCCCTCTTGACTTGACTCTCTCTCTTCCCCCACCTCCTTTGGTAGTTAAATCTAGATGACAAGCATATTCTGCATACCTTACAAATGGGTAAGGAGATAAGCTTCATGTGAAATCCAAAGGTGTACATTATTAGCAAGCTCATTGTATGAACAACTTATACTTATTTTCTTTCCAGAATCAGCATAGTAATTTTATTTGACTTGTATATAAGATCAGACAATAATTGCACTGTAATTCCTACCTTTCAGTCTCAATATGTTTCTTGTGGAAACCCAAGTGATATGAAATAGAGAGCCTTTTTCTACCTAAGCACTACAGAATCTCAGTTTCCCTATATGCTGCTGTCCATTGTCTTCAGCAACTACTGTTGCTACCACTGTCTTTTGTTGATACTGATGTTCATGTCACTGTGTCAACATCGATGGCAGAAAGAGGAGAATCAGAGCTGTCAGCAGCTCTTTCAAAGTAGACTCAGCAGTGAATGTCTCAGGAGTTCCACACAAGATCAAAGTTTTGCTGCCAGTACTGAGAGGTGTCAGATATGTCAGGGGCAAACAATGCTGTTGTGAGATACTGAGTTTCTCTGATACTGAGAAACACAACCCAGAATATCCTATGTTATATATTATATGAAACAGCAAAAAATGTTCATTACCAAATTTACTGGGTTATTGTGGTACATAATGCCAAATAATTTTGCTTCAGGTCACTGAAATGGAAAGATGATCTGTGGAAGAAGACTTGGCAATTCTTTGTTTGAATATGTAACCTGGTATAATAGACATCATAAAAGCAGAGAAATCTAAGTGGAAGTGGCCTTTCAAAGCCATCTCATTGAGCCTGCTGCTCAAAGCAGAGCTTTCATCAAAGCCTGTTCAAGACCCTGTCCATTTAGTATAAGAATGCAATTTTAACAAATGATGATAATCAAACTGGAGCCATTTACCTAGCACTTCAGTAGATTCTCAGTTGCTAAATCTAGACTGATGCACTTTGAATCCTGCCTGAGGGCATTCTAATGTTTGGTAACACACTATAAACCTACTTTGGTCTCTAATTCCACATTATACTCATATTTAATATCTGTTGTGTGTTTTGTCTATGTCTTTGTTCCCACTGTTAGCCCAAAACCAGCTTCACCCAATTACACTTCTGTAATGACTCCTCATGATTGGTGAGTTGACTACAGCCTTGGAGACCTTGGGTCCTCCCATACCTGTACTATCATCCCATGCCTGTATGGCTCAATGCTGCTTATCTTCCTGGTTTTGTGGTTTTAACCTAACATACAACTTGTCATCTATTACAAGTGGTGGCAACTTGATATTTATTGGTCTACAAGACTGCAGATATTTATTCATCTACAAGACTGTCCCTTTTTGGCCATGAATGTCTGATATTTTGAAAGTTTTTTATTAATGTGATAATAAAATAATTGATACAGTTGCATTTTTCTCTTTCTTTCCAGGTTCTTAGAGTAGTTCGGCTTATAAAGATTTCTCCCGCTTTGGAGGATTTTGTGTATAAGATATTTGGACCAGGAAAAAAACTTGGGAGTTTGGTAGTATTTACTGCCAGCCTTTTGATCGTAATGTCAGCAATCAGTTTACAGATGTTTTGCTTTGTGGAAGAACTGGATAGATTTACAACCTTTCCAAGGGCAAGTATAAAAAGCACTGATTACTCAATGCTTGTCACTATTTCCTTATCATGGATATTTTCTTACCATTGATGGTGGACTTGGCAGGGTTTGGTAAATGATTGGACTCATTGATCTTGAAGGTAATTTCCAGCCTAATGATTCTATGATTCTGTTGGGGTTTAGCCTAGCCAGTAGAGCTAAACATCCCACAGCCACTTGTTCAATCCTCCCCCTGCAGTGGGACTGAGGAGAGAATTGGGGGGGAAAAAAGTAAAATTTTTGGGCGGAGATAACAAAATTTTAGTAGGACAGAAACAGAAGGGGAGACAATAATGATAAAAGAATTAGAATATACAAAATCAGTGGCTCACAATGCTCAGTATATGTTGGCTGATGCTCAGCCAGCTTCCAGTCTGCAGCCCATAAATAACTTTCCCCTAGTTTATATGGTGACCATCATGCTATATGGGATGAGATATCCCTTTGGTCATTTGGGGTCACCTGTCCTGCCCCTCACAATCTCTTGTGCACCCTCAGCTTGTCCACTGGTGGGGTGAGAGGCAGGAAAGGCCCTGACACTGTGCAAGCACTGCTCAGCACTAACTAAAACATCCAGGGTATTATCCACATAATTCTCATCTTAAATCCAAAATATAGCACTGTGCCAGCTACAAGGAAGAAAATTAGTTATATCCCAGCCCAAACCAGGACAGATTCTATCATATTTCTTATTACATTATCAGTCTTCCTTTCCTTCTTAGAAACATGAAGCAGTTTATCTCCATATATATCAATTTTAAAAATGTATTTTCTGGATGTAATAGTCTTCCTGTAGTCCTTCTGTAGTGAAAACCATCTTTCCTTGTGGTAGATATTCTATTTCTGCTGTCAAGGGAACACAGAGAAATTTTGCCCATGCACCGTGATGATGACACAACAGAGCATATGGCTTAACAGTACTCTGTCATGTTACAGGAAGAGGATTCATGTCCACAGGCATGAGTATTAACCTGAGAATTTATATAAAACATGTATAAATGATTATATCCTCATATTATCAAAGTGCTTGTTCTTGATTTGTACAGGAATGCTTGTTTTACACAGGGTTATAAAACCTGTCTGCATTGACAAAATAAGTGTTTGCCTTTTGGGTATAAATAATGGATATTTATGGGCATTACGTTAATTCAGAACAGAACATTGAAAATCAGTGGAAATTGGAGCTAAAGTATTTGTTGAAGCACACTGTTCTGAATGAAAATAGTGCAATTTCTTTAATAGAGGATTAGACTGAGTGTACATGGATTGGTTCCAGTGACAATTTATTTGTTTCTGTCATTCCAGTTTGGTTATCCAATGTATCTATTTTAGTGAAAGTGCATTGGTTGGAACAATTAAATAACAATGAAAAAGGCAGCCTCGAGGGTCATGTATTTAGCGAATAAAATGCCTAAACAACAATTTGTAATTATCAAGCTGAACTTGATCTATGGGAAGCTGGCCATCCAATGTGGGACAAAAAAATGCCTACCCACAGGGAATAGTGTAACACCATGCTTTCTATTTTGGAAAACATGCTTAGAAAAGCAGCCACTAGAATTATATATTCAGTATCATTCGTTAAATGGTGAAGAAAAAAAGAAAATAAAACTTAAGCTCTCCTAATTAAGTCAAGTCTCTAAATCAGATGATATTACCACCATATTCTATTTTCAATTCTCATGTACAACTTCTGAAAAAAACTGCAGGTTTCAAATCACCATGGAATTTTGTTTTAGAATTATTTTATTATTTATGCAAAATGTCAATGAAAGTCCTGAAAGAATAATTGTAGTATGATCAAAATAAGACAGGATTGCAATCACCTTCACATTTTAACTAGATAAAGTGGTATACGTACCTGAGAAAGATCTACTTGCAATGAAAATGGCCAATTTATACCAATACATTAGTAAAGTTTTGGATTATTTTAAGCATTTCAATCTGCTGCCAGTTAAGCTTCAATAAGGGCTTCTAGCATATTGAATTTTAAAAGGTATACGTAAATACTAAATAAATGTTTTAAGAGTGAGAAAATATTTTCGCCAACAAATTATACAGTGTTTTTATGAACAGGACATGTCTTTACTGGTCTTCTATTTTGACTTAAGTACTGGAAAAAGAGAAGAGCTGTTAACAACAATAAAAGAGTTGTTAACAGCAGAGTTAAGAGTAAGACTATTAACAGGGGCATTCCACATTCCAGCAATACTGAATTGAAATGTTTTCAATATTTTTCATAAGATAGCCAGAAGCATGAGTCCTTCATTATTTTTTTATGTATTCATATTCACCTTGTTATATTTGTTTCAGAAGCGTAAAATTTACAGTATGTGGTTTCTTTTTGTAGTTTTATAGTGAAGCATCTCTTATTAGGTTAAAAGTCAATGAAAATTTTGTACTCAAAATTGTGATTGATGGTGTGAAATTGTGACCTTCCTCTGAAGGAGTAGGTCTTCCTAGCAAAGTCTGTGAGTTCTCAAATTTTCTTCCCTGAAGAAAGAGCACTGAATCAGTTTGCAATAAGATGATTCTAATTATTTTCAAAACATGACTGAAGACATGCTATGTAACATATGAGAAGATATTAAGTCTGCAATACCAGAATTTGTAAGATAAATTATTAGGAGCTTACCCTCAAAGAAGAGCAAACCTTAAATAGCCAGGATTGTTGCTGTGAGTTTTTTTCAGTTAAAAATACAGGGAGGACAAGCATGATAACAAAAATGGTGACACTAAAGGCTAAATTTTGAGTTTCTACATTATAGTGCTTTCTACATTGAAACAGACAAAACCTAAAATCATTTTGAAACTAAGTGCTTTATAAGAAGGCACAGTATGGGTTTTGGAACAAATAGACCTCCTCCTTTTGCTAATGCCTCTAAATTGCATGTTTTCACATGGTTTCCTGATGAAAATCAATAGGCACAAGCTCACTGTTGCCATAGCTACTAATTTCACCCTTCTTTTGGCCATTACAACTTGCCAAATGGACTGGCTTTCTCTCTAATACTAAGTACAAAAATATAGATGTTTGCTTTACTGTTTTTAACCATCTGCTCTCTCTTATTTTTGCATGTCTTCTTGGGCTGCACATATTGAGCCCCAAGGAAGGACAGGGGTGGCTGGGCCCCCTGAAGAAGGCATAGGTGTAAGACGGCTGCTAAGAAAATTCATTGTATGGAGAACAAAACACATTGCTACTGTGTCTGACTTCCATACCCTGGTTTCTTTTGAAGTGTGCAGCCGTGTGTTGACTGCTCTGTCTCAATTTACAAAGTTAGGAATGCTGTCCTTCTTTTAAATGGGTCAACACAAGATGAAAGCCAGGCCCAACTGATCACAACAATTCCCCAGTTTTCACAAAACCAAGTGTTTGCTCCTAGCCTTAACCTTGGAAAAAGTTTCTTATCTGAGATATTAGTTCAACCTAAGCAACACCCATTAAAAAGATGAGCAATGCAGTCTTAATTCTCTGATGCAGTTAAAATCTCAGTATCATTGCCACATTTTTAAAGGATGGTTACTCTTCTTTCAGGTTGTTACTGAGTCCTCATGACTGTGTCAGGAGGAAAACATAAGTTTCTGCTGGTATAAGGATGTTACAGCAATGTCCTAAATCCCATTAACTTAATTTGCAGAAGCAATCCCAATGATTTTAGAACCGCTTCTATGAATTAGGCCAGTGGAATTTGGTCCTTAAAATGTTGTGGACAAGCACCAATTACAAGAGAAGGGCATTATAACTGTAAGTAGTAATTTGGGTGGCACCACCCCTGTAACAGTTGGACAAGATATCAGAAATGGCACTTTGGCTCGTATATTCTACCAAACCTTTGCCAGTCTTCCACTATAAATAAAAAGGTAGTTTGACTTCCATCATCAAAACAGCTCATTAAGTAATAGGGCATAAATACTCAAAGAAATTGACAATCTTTTCTATAACAGAAATTAATTCAGAAAATCACCATTTGCATAAATTTCTAAGTCTCGTCTTCACAGATGTTGATTCTGTCAGCTAGTTGCATTTCAAATTAATTTTAAAATAAACAGTGGGAGGTACACCTTTCAGCTAAAAATAACTTGCTCCAAAGAAGATTGCTTGGTGCAAAGCACATATTCATTGTGCACTGCCTTATTTTACTTAAAACTAATGTTTTGAATTATACTGGAATTTAATGTCGTAATAAAATGCTTAAGTTATATTGAAAGGCCATTTTATAAAACTGTATGCATTTCTGACAATTGGTTTGGATGGAAGATTAGATTTTTTGGTATTAAATTAATATCTTCTCCACATTAATCTATTATTAATTGTATTTATTATGAGTCCACAATGTAGTACTGAAGCTATTTTTATAACCTGAAGAATTAAGAAATATAAACTTGAAGAATTAAGTAAAATATTTTTTTTTTTAAAGCAGTAAGCTGTGGTAATTAAGTGTGATTCAGAAGAAAGGATACTGCACCGGTTCAGTTATCCAGTCCCTCAGGTGTTTTTAAAGCCAGCAGTGCGGTGTATTATTTAATGTAGTGCCCACCTTATGCTTCAGCAAGGAGTGCCACACCAATCAGGTACGATGGCCACTGGCTCTGAGTGCAGGCAGTCACAGCTGCCTGGTTTAGCTTCAGCTCCCCACCACAAAGGGAAGCTGAGACCTGAGAAGCAGTGCTGAGCACTGATGGGGTTCTTGTCGTTCTTCACCCTAAAGCACCCCTGGTAGAGCTAAAGGGGGCTGATTTTTCTGTTCTTTCATGCATGCTCAGCTGGCTGCAAAAGGCCTTTCCTAGATAAAGATCCCAAATGTTTCTTTCTCTGCTTGTCTTGCATGGGAAGCAATGATTTTATAATAAGAAAAAGAGTTAGTACTAAGAGTTTGTAATTTTGCGCAATGTAGAGGCAGCGCACATGGCTGGGAGGGGGCTCTCATTTGAAGGGAGGATGTGGCTGCAGGTTGGCAATGTGCTGGTTAAGGCCAAGATTACTGGCAGAAACATAAAGCATAGGGCACTGTGCAAATTTCAGCCCTCATGCTTGGCCTCTCCAAATACGTGACATACCAAAGACTTTAACCACCCTAAAGAATTTACAGAAAACTAGTTGCCAGCATTTTTTTCTACTGCTTCTAGTTCATGATAGCCTTTGTCCTCTGTGGGATCTGTGTTCAAAAGAAAGCCTGGGACCTTACTTTTGGTCAGGATGTTTCTGGTGTAGAAATAAAAGTCTGATGTTTCTGATGTTTAACTTCTCTCTGAACATGTGTGGTTTCTCATTTGGATGCCTTGGTCTGCTCCATGTTCATCTCAGCTTCGCTTCTTGTAATTTTGTCTTGTAGGTTTAAGCATCTCTGAAAATTTGATTAGTGTGAGTTAATTCTGAAAAGCAACTGTAAAAATAATACTCAACTTCTTGGTCTTAACCTAGCAGGGTGTTTGTGCTTCTGTCTGCTTCAGAGTGCCACAGAACTCAGAAGCAATAAGAAACCAAATTGGACTTTGATGACAGGCTTTTTTGTGTGAGTCAGCAGGCAAATGACTTCTAAAACCCTTAGAAGCTAAATGTTTGTGAACTCTGTAATAGAGTAAAAATTCATAGTTCTTCCTCCAAATATGACCTAGAGGCAATATGATTCAGTTTCTGCCCTTTAAAATATGTATTATTTAAACCAACAGAGGAGAAAAAGCCTTAGTGCTAGGATCCTTATCTGTGGTCAGTGAAAGAATGGACAGGCAGTATCAGTGGTCTTCTGATACTGCTTTGTGTCTTCTGTAACTTCTTTTCTGCTTCCAGCAAACTTTCTCCAAGGTAATCCCCGGGTACAGACATGGAAATTGTCCTCTCACACTGGGCATTCCAAAAAGGCAGAGTCTTTTATGCAGTGCCTGCATAACAAGATGTATTTGTCTCTGCCTTACCCAGCCCCATTACCCCATCTCAGCATGCTTTGTAACTGCAGGCCCTCCTTTCCAATTTTAAGCAGATAGCCCTTGATATACACTTGCTTTCATTATACAAGTCATGCCACATCCTCCTTCATATAGTTTGAACCAGCTTCTTGTCACCAAATATTAATGATTATTATCCACAGGGTTGTCAAAACCAAGTGTTGTGTGCATTCACATGGACAGTCTTCTCTAGGGTAAATTTGCTTTTACTGCAGGTGAAAAGTCACAATCTGGAGTGGACTTCCCTATGGGTGGGGATATAATCTTAATGGTTTGGTTTAGAAGAAATATTGGAAGAAACGTCTTAGAGAAATCAGTGTTTTGTTTGAAAAACCCTATGAATTTGATAAAGAGCCCAGGCAAAGTATTTGCCTGTGGTTTATAATAATATTATGAGTTTGAGGTCTCCCACACAGTTATTTTTGCCAGCAGCTTTAAAAATTAATTAGAACCATTTCATTGTTTCCCAAGCACATAAGTTTGTATAGCTATGTGTTTTCAGCTTTCCAGCACAGGTTTTGGCTTAGGGTAAGTTGTAGTGAAGGGCTGTCTGGATACTGTTTTCTCACAGGTTTGACAAGAAGAATCCTTTTCTTTTTGTGCCGTCGCATTAATGTGTTAATCTGCTGCTGCTGGGCACACTGAGCACAGATGTGATACATCCTTGTAACTGTGTTAATACTTTGAATTCTAGGAATCCTGTTAGCTGTAAGCTGCATTGTTGTTTCCAGTTTCTAACACTTTTTTGTTATGCATAAACTTCAGTAAGATACCAGCTTTGATCCTTACTGTCTGGAAAGAGAATACTTTCAATGTCAGGCAAAAGCAAAAGAAACTTGTGCAATAGTTTGGCCTCATTGAGACAGTCAAGATATTTCACTTTGATACCATACTCAAACTTCTGTTTCCTAGGCAGTGTGCATTCCTCAATGTCTGTGTAGGATGTACATCTTGCAGTTACACATTGCTCATGTTGAGTTCAATTCTGGTTGGTGCTGTAGGCTCCAGCTGGGGTTTCAAAGGTGTCTGGTTTCTAGGCTTATCCAATTTCATATTTTCCTGTCACTAAATAAATAAATTGTTTGAAACATTCCCATTACTTCCTCTGTTTTTGACATGTGTACCTGGTCTCAAGGAGTTTGAAAATGTTGCAGTAATAATTCCACAAAAAATGCAATCTACAAAATATAGAGGAAAAGTCTGAATGGCTGAATCAGGTGCAGGTGCAGAGACCTTGCCATGTGTTGGTTAGGCTCATCTGTGGAGTGCCTCAAGATGCTTCTGCTATTAAGATAACATAATTTATGGTCACATTGAATTATAACACTTTATTATAGGTATATTTAGAGAGAGGAAACATGGAAGAAAAAGCATAATCAAAAAATTACAATACAGTATAATATTCAAAACAATAATCTGTGATGCTCAGGATATTTATCCTATTTTTTCAGCCATGAAGGAAACCAAAAGGTTCTTTGTATGCACTAATGAAGCTAGGGCTGTGTTAAAAATTGAAGATTACAGTTCTGTCAAAGATCAAGCTATTTATTGCTCCTTTAGCTCATAAGTAGCCTTCTACTTGACTTTAAAAGTTAAACACATTTGATAAGGTTTAAAAAAAGCTAACCAAAATAGGTGTGCATCTCTGTTAAATCAGTTTTAGGAATGTGTCAATAAAACCATATTAGTATAATTCGTTAATATGTTTGCAATTCTATTTCTTGCAGGCATTCATGTCAATGTTTCAGATTCTCACACAGGAAGGATGGGTGGATGTTATGGATCAGACACTGAATGCTGTAGGACATATGTGGGCACCAGTGGTTGCTATTTATTTTATACTATATCATCTTTTTGCTACTCTGGTAAGTTTTCACTCGCAAATGTGTTGTGCTTAATTTCATTTTGAATTACTCTCATAGCTCTTGTATTACTTATTATTCTCAGCTTGTTAAAAATAATTGTGATGCTCATTTTTAGCATAGGCAGCTTTTAGTTTGCGGATGTCGTAGAATAAATTTACCCTTCAGCCATGTGACATGATGTGGTGGCCTTTGTTCTGGTGTGACCTGTTGTTCTTCTTAGATCCAAGTCACACTGCCAGGCTAACAGTATAATTTTTATCTGCCTTGTACCTTCACAGCTCTAATGATTTCAGAGTTAAGTGATTTTGTCATGTAGAACTGGTCTCCTCAGCTTTCATTGCATTCTCTTTGCAACAGCAATTAAAGTGAGAAGTGTAAAACCTTGCAATGTAAACCCTTAACTAGTCATCCCTAATGTCCTGTTGCTTGATACAACATCCATGCATGGAAAATATATGATATAGTATATCAAGCAATAAATGATGGGAACTAATACAGCAGTTCCTGCATGCAAACAGAAATGTGGATTATATAAAAAAAACAAAACCCAACTTTTTTTCTGTATGTATTTCAAACGTGATTATTACATTCTTCCATGGAGAAAATGGGAAGGAAAACTCTCTTTGATTATCCTGTATCAATAAGGGCTTGTTGCTTTATTTTAATACCAACACAGAGAAAATACCACAACCAAAAAAATAACCATCTTATGCACCCTTAATTCACTCCTACTATTGCTCATTTTTTATTTTCCATTCACTGCAGGTTATGATGCACTTAGTCTTATTTTCACTTTTTTCATTCCATTTTCTTTCTTTGCTCAGGTGTCTACTTACATAAGGTACTAACTGTATTTCTACAATCTCTGCCAGCTTCTATTTAATTCTTTTACTTTACACTATATCCCATTTCACTTCTAAAGACTGAAGAGTTGGACTAGAGTTGTGGGTGCAATGGATTCCTTCATATGAATTGAAAACTTGACCATTTTATAAATGGCAATAATCACATCAAAGTATAAGCCAAACAAATGTATGTATCAGAAGATATATAGGACATGTAATTTCTCACAGAAAATACAACTTTTCATGCTGGAGTGATCTTTTAAATTCCTTGGGAATTGAGGTTATAATTGAGGTTTGTTTTTGGTCATAGATTTGAAAGCAGTTACTGGTAAGAGAATCTTATTGATGTTTTTTTTGATTCTTCATCAAGAATATTTTCTAATCAGTAACTCATTTTTATTTCTTAGATGAGTATTAAGCAAGTCCATAAAGTAAAATCATGTCAAGTGACCTCTCTGCTAAAAATTCACATCTTTATTGTGAAATAATTTAGCTGTAAGAGCAATTTTAGTATTCTGGTTTATGTTCCTTATTTTGAAAGAATCATCTGGGACTTCTCTATTTGTTTACTGAAAGCACTGATTTTGCTAGGAGGGAAGTCACTTTTCTGTACACCATCCTTTTGCAGGGAATTTGCATTTAAATACACAGTCCTTGCTTTGCTCCATAAGGGTACACTTCTGTTCTCATTCACCTATGCAAATTCTACATGAATGAAGAAACCCTGCAAAGACAACTTTGCAGAATTATCTGAGCTTATGAAATTTTGTTTTCAATTCTAAGATCTTCCTCAGACTTCAAAAGGGAAAGCTATGTAGGACAGACTTGTCTAAATGCAAAAGAAATTTAAAACAAAATAACATGGAACTGGTAAGGGAGCATGAAAATGGTTGGGCTGTTGCTAAAACCAAAAAGGAGCATTCTAAGAATAAACAACCATCAGAGAATAACAAGAGTAAAGTCAAATGAAGAAATTACTTTCACCAACCAGAAAAGGGGGGACAATTAGAATTGAGAATGATAATTGCAGGCATTTGGCACAGCAGACTGTAGAGACTTGGAAAGAAATTAATAGGTTTCACATAAGAAGGCAAAGGAAAACTGAAGCTCAAAAAAGACTCACTCTCTTGGAAACAAGGACTGTAATTAGTTGAGATGGTGGCAGAGGAAGTTAAACAAATAACAAGTTTGCATTTAAGTTTTCTTTTGTGGTACATTTTCTTTGGTTCTTGTTGGAAAAAAGCAAAAAGGGAGTTAATGAAAGTCTTGCCTTGATACATAGGAGTGCATGCATCAGCAAGACTGTAAGGGCTGATATATTTAATGAGTACTGTTCTTCTTTTTAGCATGGAACTGAACTTCCTTAACTGGTATGCTTTGAGCAGCATGTACTGAGTATCATAGAATGAACAGGATATCTAAAGAAGCAAAACACCATACTGTAAAATCTTAACAGAATTATAGCAAAATTCTTCATTAGCAACCAGGGATCAAAGTAGTTTTCATAAATGCTTGTTGGTCAAAAGGAATGACAAAAGTCAGAGGGTCCACAAACAATCAGAAAGTTCCATTTGGCATGGAAATTAGTATGTTAGCCCCTGACCTACTATATACGCACGTGGCAGTGGGTTTTGGATAATGGAGTAAGGTGAAAGGGAAAAGAGACATTAAAGAGGTATACATGAATTAAAGACAGAGAGACAGAAAAAGAGAGCAAAAGAGATCACTAGTGCTGCTTCCAGCATTCATCCAGCTTGGGGGGAGGCTGAGCCTGGTTTCAGCAGCACGAGTCTCGCTCATGGGATGTCCAGGATCCTGGGGGTGCTTATCCAGCAAGTGTTGATCTGTCTGTGTCAGTATGGCCACTGGGATGTTCAGGGTACTGGAGGGGGCTGCTTGGGCATGGGGAGAAGCCTTTTTATGGACAAGTTTCTCTCTTTCTATGCTAATTAATTATCATGCACACTCTGATCATTCAGGCCTTTCTGGAAATGGGTTAGAGAGCTTTGGGGGTCTTTTGGTGGTGTCAATATCCCTCTACAGTCCATGCCTATGCCATGCCCACGTCCATGTCAACTCTTTCTTGTGCTTGCACTGTATTGTGTCATGTTTTAGCTGGTGGAAAAGTGCTGCCCTGTCTCTGCATCACACCCATTCTCCACCAAAACCTTGTTCTTACTCGTGGCATTTTAATATCTATAGTTCTTTGTTGTTACCAATGATTCTTGCCTGTCATTACTACTAGTGCTTGGCTGGCTCCTCAGCCATCCAGTTATCAGTTTGTGAGACATACATATTCGTCCTTTCTTCTGGGAATTGAGAGCTCAAACGGATCTTACTTTGGACCACTGTTTAGAGTATCATTAGAGAGTGGGCTTCAGTCATAGTAATTTTCCATCCTGGCCACAATTTGAAAAGCTTTCTTTGAAGTTCAATAACAGAAATATTATTCCTCTTGGTTGTTTTGCAGGCAATAAAAATATGTTTCCCAGGTTTTCACTTAAAATCAGGTGCTTGTTAGACACCTGTTAATTCCTGGAAACAGACAGTGTTTCTGATAAGCTCAAGAGGGGCTTAGTCTGAGTGCAGTTCATCCAGGCTGAGACCTAATGAGCATTTCTCAGATCGGAGTGTGGCCTGAGTGGGATGAGGGCGTTCACCACCACAGACTATCCTGAAACTAAAGTCAACTTCTCTGGGCCTCTACATTGTGCTAGGTATTATGTATTTTATCAGAATTCTGCCTTGCATTGCTGTTTTAAATGCCATCTTTAATTCCACTATTCATAGTAGTTGGATCACTGAAAATTATATGATGTATTGTTTATGTGGCACATACGTCATTTTGAACAGCTGCAGGAAATTCTATGTGTTACTAAAGCCACAAAGTTACTAACTTCTATCAAAAGAACTTTTTTTTTTTTCTGAGCACTGACATTTTTTTAATTTATGGGCCAGAGTCCTTCCTGTGTCTTCTGTACCTTTATAGTTTATGGAGCGAAAGCAAATCCTGCCTTGGAATAAGGTCCACTCAACTTAGAAGCAGTTTAAGTTCCAAACTCCTTGTCTGGTATATTAAGCCATTTAAATTTCATCTTCTGTATAGGTAGGGAATAAATTTCCAGTGTGACAGGCAAACTTACACTTCATTTACAAGTAGTGGTGGACTGATATGTTTGTTCTAGTTGTCACTTAGTGGTCCAAGACCACAGAAAAATTCTAGGCCTGTAACTCTTTTTAAAAAAAGAGTTAGGATACTTTTTGGTACCTCTCTGGTATATCAGAAATTGGTGCTTGCCTGTAGAAGCTCAGTGCATTTGAGGATGTTTGCATCGAACTTCAGAGACTGAAACCTAGGCAGTTGCTGGCAGCTGTTAACTTATGCATGTGTACATGTATTTAGAGCCTTAGATAAAAGTTGTCTGATAATATATGCTGAACAGTGGTATCCTCCCTTACCCACCATACTCCTAATTCTGTCTGCTTCTCAGCTATATCAGTCACATTTTCAGCTTCTTTGGCCTCTGGTCAGCATCTGCACACAAGGGAAATGTAATAATCTGGTACTCATGCATACTTCTTTTTCTCCCTGGGATTCTTCCTCTTAGAAACATATCTAAATAATATTTAATGTTGAGTAAATTGAGGCACTTGATTTTCCTCTTCTGTGACATGAGTTTCCTATACATGTGATGCATGCAACTAATGAAGCAGCTTACTTTTCTTCCAAAGTGGAGTTAGCTACTTTTCACAGAGGCACTCAGAGCATAAAGGAAGGCCACAAAGTAAATGACTGTCAGGTGACTAAAAAGTCACACCTTAATTGAAAACCACCTTAGCTTTACAAGATGTTTTCCGATTTTGATTTGCATTTCTTTTATTATTGTTGCTGTTGTCATTGTTGTTATTATTGTTGTTGTTTGTTTGTTGTTGTTATTTCTGATTAATTTAATTTTATCTTCGTGTGAAGTACATTTTAACGAGTATATTGTTAAATATATATAATTCATTGGTCATAAAACCTAGAATTTAGCATTTTTAAACTCATAATAATTGTATGGTAAGATAAAAAACAATTTACTACTTGCAAAAGGGCTAGCATATATATAGTAGCAGGTGATATTAGTTCAACAGATGTCAAAGGCAAGAATCCCATTTACATCAGCAGGGCTATCATTTTTACATGTTATTTAATAATACTTCTTAAGAAAGATCAGATAAGCTTTAACAAATAATTTACAATTGTTTTGTAGATTCTACTCAGCTTGTTTGTTGCTGTTATTTTGGACAACTTGGAACTTGATGAAGATCTAAAGAAGCTTAAACAAGTAAGAACATGCTTTTATTGTACTTGAAAGTAGCTTTAATAAGGCATTTTACTTTACTGGTACTTTATCTGGTAAAAGATGGGAAACATCTTTATCACAGTGAACAAAATAGTACATGTGGAAGTGAATAGCAGTATTTTGTTAGACAGTGTACTATCACAGCACCTTAAGGAAAAATTAAGATATTGTAAAAGAGATGTAGAAAATTGGTTTAGTATTCAATCAAATTCAATTTAGATACTCTTGCAATTAAAAAAAGATCAAAATCATAGCTAGGCCATCTTTTTGCTTATAACCTAGTGAAAGATATCCCTGCCCATGCTTTCTGAGGACAGCACAGCTCCACTGCAGGGAAGGATAATGGGAGAGGGTCCAGTTAGGAAGCAGTAGAGCACACTCTGGTCAATGTGTTAGGGGAGGGCTAAAGATGCTTGGAAGAGTAAAGTTGCTTGATTGATTCTCCTCATTTGGGAACCAAGAGGTCTTTCTCTCATGCCTGAAACCCCAAATGTCAATCACATAGAACAAATGTAAATAAAGGATTTACATTGGCCTTTCTGACCTTGTGCCCAAACCACCAGAGAGGAAGGTATCCATAGCTTTTAAATAAATATATAGCTGTGCTTTAATCTGTACAAAGAGAGGAAAAGTCATCAAAATTTTCCTATTTCATGCATGAAATAGCATGAGCTAACACATGGGAACTTCTTCTGTAATATTTGGCTTATAGCCATCATTTGCTGCTTTTGTTCATTTTTCATGTGCATTAGCAATTGCCATAGAATTATGTTCATTCAATTCTTGAAAAATAATCACGCAGACAATTGAGATATTTTACACTGAAGTTCTACATGACAATATTATATACTTTTATTTTTTCTTTATAGAATTCAATGCAGAAATCAATACTGCTTTTGCTGTTGCAGTATTATATATCAATATGTATTGCCAACTTGAAATAATCTAATAGTAAAATTATTTTCTGTGGCAATGAAACAGAAATACTGGATTTCAATTCATGAGTTTACATAAGTGAGAGATCATACAGATGATTTTGGGATGGCAGGACAGTCTTGAGTATGCAAACTGAGTAGGCCAAATCAAAGGCATTCATTTTTCTCTTTACCAATCTCAAGAGGTAAAATTATCTGAAATGAAAATGGCTCAGATGTATGGTAAGCAATGTCATATCATTACAGGAAAATTTTCATAGTGTCTGCATGAGTTAGGAGCATAAATCAATTTTCCAAAGTGAAGAGCTTGAGATGTGAAATCCAGTGGCTTTTGTGTGAAACATCTTTGATGAACCACTTTAAAAGTCCACACCTTTGCTTTTTAAATGGTAGCAGCATGGCTTTGTGCTTTAGCCACCTGCTTTGGAAGTGCTGAACAAAAAGCAGTAATGAGAGACCACCACTAGCAATGCTTGCCACATTTCAGTCTGAAATTTTAGTAGCCTGGTAGGAATTCTGTCTCTGTTAAAGCAATGGAGAACACTTAAATGCAAGACAATATAACTTTTTTTAAAATCTCTCAGCTTAATATCTTTGAGACTGTAGCAGTATAACTACATCAGAATGGTGCTGGGCCGGAAAAAAACTGCTGCCCCAGCCACCAGACCTTCTAGCTACCATACTACTCCATGACCCAAGAGGAAATTTAACCAGAGCACAGCACTTTGCCATTGGAAATACCAGCTGAGTTGACTGGCATGATGGTATATGGGTTCTACACGCATTATAATGCATATTATGCACCATTCTGATGCATGAAAATGTCCAAAGTGGCTGACACTGGCTCATTTGTACTTAGGTTTTTGAAATGTTTTCTTGAGCAGTAGTGTCTTCTCACAGAGAAGTTCTATTGAATGCATTCCCTTCTGGTATTTTATGCAAGCAAATGAATGTTGTACAAAGCGTTGCATATTTTAAAAATGCCTAAGGTGAAAAGAGGCAAGGGGTCAGTTCCTGGAGCTCAGTGATATGAGGTTACTGGAATGAATGTACAGCTGCTTAAGTGTTTAGAACAGAAAAGATTTCCTGAGTGTTAAATACAATGGTATCACAGGTTCAGTGCTGATGGTAACTCTGCTCTACTGTGTTAAAATATTGGTTGTCTTATCTGAGAAAATAAAACAAAAAGAGTTTTTAATTGAATGATATTTTGAATTTTCAATTTTAAAAATGGACTTTAAGAAGAAGCAGGATTGCAAGATAATTGTTATGTTTTAATCAAGACCATTTCTATAGAAAAATAAATCTGTACTGCTGCACAGAAAGATTTTTGGCATCTGTAATTAAAAGATGAATGGCATTCTAAGAGAGAAGTCAAATAATTCAAGCTGTTAATGTAAAAGACATTCATTGGTTGAAAATTATGAAATTGTAATGTTCTCCATCCTTGGGGGTGTATGTTTTCGTCTCCCTTTTCGGGTTGTAAAGCTCAAATCCCAGGACATTTTCAGATGATGAAACACTGCATTATTTTGTAAGAAGGAAGGAGAATATATCTGTGCCAGAAATCACACCTGCCTAATAATCCCTTTTGAGCTGTGTTCTTCTTAGTTATAACTTAATTTTTTTTCTGAAATTTGATAAGAAAAATTTTATTACTTAACTTTCAGATTATTAGTAAAGGACTAATTAGTTAATATTTGCAATGTACTCTAGAATGTAAAATAGTATGTAAACACTTGGTATTCATGTTGCTTCAGTAAATGTATTTAAAGATGAATAAATAAAAGCAAAAATGCATTAAAAGACTAGGAGATTCTAAGATTATAATATAATATATTTAAAAGAAAATAAGCCTTTAAAATTAAATATGCCAGTGCCAATTTAGTTAAGGATATACATCATGATTCAGTTTTTAATTACCCTATTACATAATATTAATTCCAGAAGTCTTGCCTCAGTGCGAAGAGTAGATAGAGCTCATTTCAATAAGCCACTAGTCTATTTATTGTACAGTGTGTGATCCTGTGCATTATTTATTGCACAATATTCAGGTTTTACTACAAAGACAAAACTATTAATCTCCTTTCTGTTTTTTTATTGTAGCCCTCATAAGTATGTAGACCAAACATAAAACTTGTAAAAGATTAATTTAAGTGATTTACTTAACATTACAGGTAAACAGAAGTATAGAATCTGCTTTTCCAAGACACCATTCAGCTGGTTTAAGAACAGAATCATTCTCTGTATCTTTACAGCTCTATTTATTTGCAGTGCATTTCGCAGCCTCTGCCACATCTCATCCTCTTGCCTATGTCTGCCATCACAGCTCAAGTGAAAAGTGTTTGTGCTATAGCTCATAGTCACCATCAATCTGTGCAATAAACTTGACCCTGTGCAGTGATCCAGACTGACCCTAGCACACTACTGAGTCTCCAGGTATGACACTGATCCTGCTCATCTTGCCATGAGGCCCTTTCCCTGGCATTCAGTACATCAGTTATACAGATGATATTGGACTTAGGCACAAGAAATCTACCAACTGCAATCCAGACTTCTTTCTCATCTACACCTGTCTTCTCCACACTCTCCCTAAACTGTTGTCCCGAAGTCAAAAAGAAACTGAGAGGATTTCTTTGATGTCTTTTGCCTTTTGTGATAAAGCCTTGACTTTCTTTTAGAAATTCATCGTCCTTATCAGACTTTGAAGCATGACTTTCTCTTGCAGCAGCTGTTTTAACTTTTCCCCTTATATTTCCCACATATTTACTGATTCCATTGCTACATATTATTATCAATTTGCCTAGACATGAAGTCAGACTGATTAGGTTCTCACTTCTCATACTCTACCCTGAATCCCTCTTTTAATGTTAGTCACATTTGCCACTTTCCTTTCCTCTCACTCCAGAGTTTATTTAGGTTACAAATTATCTACCACTGTTGTATGTCAGCCTTGCTATCTCTGAGACCCTTTAGAAGTCTTGAGAGAGTGCTATCAGGTGTTAGGGAGTAACAAATTTACCTTGTGTCAGTTATCTTCCAAAACTTTTTATCCTGACATTTTTGCTGATCAGTCTTTGGCACAGTTTAGGACCTTCTTTGACCCTGTCTGTGGCCAACACTGTTTATTTTAATTTCTTGCTCAGAACACAATTAATAGTCTGTTGCTCTTTTAGACTTCCTGCTTTCCTTATGTCCTTAAAAGCTTTGTTATTAGAGTTTATTTTTTTAGAAACTATTCTCTCATAGTCTTTTATGATCTGCCATTATTTTTATACCATAAAAGCACTAAAATTTATGTTGGTTTTTTTTTTTCCTCTATTCTTTGCTAAGCAGATGAGTTTCTTTTCTGAAACATATCCATTTACTTTTAAGTCTTCTTTGCACTCAATTAGACATTGCTGGTCTTGTTGACTTTCTTGGAGTTTTTTCTGTAGCTGGTAGATAAAACAGGATATCTCTGCTAATAAAACAGGATATTTAAAGCTACTCCATACACACCCCCTTCCCAGTTTCTGTCATTTGTCCATTCCTTTAAATTTCTTTTTCAAAAGCTTTATGATTTTAAGTAAATTTTTAATTTTAATTCAGTGTAATAGATAGATTTGACCTTCTACTTGTAAAGTAAGATCTTCATATAAGACCATTTTTATCACTGTTGCAGAAGAGCTTTTTGATATTTATGCCATGAAATAGATCTTGCTTAGTACTAAACCATGAGATACTTCTTCACTTAGGTGTTCTGTTCTCTGGCTATATAAGTCAGCAAGGAATTACTTATGATTAAAAAGTTAATATCTTTCTTCTTTCCTTTCCCAAACATACATGAGGGTAAATAAAGGTTTCCTAGTGTTATTACTGCTTGTCTTTCAGCTTTGAATACTATTTTGCATTTGAAATTACTTTATAATCCCCGTTGACACATGTGCAGAATATTTCTTCCAGTTTGAGACACAGTTTCAATGCACGTGGATCCTGTGCTGGTTTTACCTTACTCACTGCATTGATTGAAGAATTCCTGTAACGTAGCACCAGTCTTTCACTGCTGCCAGGTACTCTCCACCTGGATAATACACTGCCTTTTCTGCAGTCTGATTCTGTAGGATTCTACTGCTTGTTACTTCTACCAAGCTTCTGAGATGTGTTTTGTGTCAACATTGTGGAGTTTTTAGTAACAGAAATTCTAATGCAACTATGGGGATTTTTAACTTTTATTATTAGTATAAAAGCCTGTATATGTATTATTCTTGGTCTAGTTTTATGTTCTCTCCTTAATATGGCTTTATTTTTTACATTTTTTTTGTTTCCTATCAGAATTTTATAAACATTTAGGTTTCCCATAGCTTCATTCTGTACGGAGAATCTCATGTTTGCCTTGTTGACTCCTCCATTCTGGGCTTACTCTACTGTTTTAGTACCTGCTCCTTTAACAGCTTTTGCAGCCAGTGAACTTCCTTAAAATTTTATGAAAGTTTGAACACCTGGGTAGAACTCATCTCACTACACCAATATATTATAGCATTGTATGTGCAGTTTGAAATATTCATGTGGATTTCCTTCTCTAGTCACTGAAGAGTAGCAGATACTTTTGGAGGGCAATTTTGAGAGACATACATTTTTTTTTATAGAGCAGCTACAGGAAAATTTGAAGCCAACCCCAAGCCACCCTCACTATCTGAACTATCTTTCCTTTATCTGCAGCATAATCTGTGGCTTACAGCAATGAAACCTTTATGGCATTGCTTCTCAAGTGCATATTCCACCTTTCCTGGGAAAGCAGACAGGAAATAAGACTAGTCTGTCTTTGATCTATTCTTATATCTCAGAACCCTTTGGCTGGTCCCTGTCAGAAAAAGGGTACTGGACAGATGGACCTTTGATCTAACCTAGTGCACTCATTCTTACACCCCTAGTGTTTCATAATCTGAACTGGATTTCAGAAAAAAATTGCAAATACCATAAGGATGAACCCATTGGTGGCTAAAAGCATGTGCATGATCATTTTACTGTTTTATAATTCCACAAGGGAAAGAGCTAGCATCTCAAGCCATCTGAGCATGAGCCAGTCTGACTTCTTGACCATGTAATCTTATTTTCTGGAATTCCACCATAAAATATATGTATTTTTAATATCTATATATAATTCTAACAATATTAAAATATAAAATTTTCTTTTTTTTACCTTTTGCTTGTCATAAGAAACCCAGCTTACCTCACCAACTTTGGAGGGTTTATCTTAGAGTTTGTGTCAGACAAGATTATTGTGTCCCTATTTTTCTACTGGAAAATCGAAGCTGTAGTGACTTCCCTACATTCATACACAAATTCCTAGTATGATGAGGAATCAAAAAAAGATGGATTTAGGTCTTAGGCCCCTTGAGTCAATCAGGAACATACATCCACTTTTAAATTGTTGAAATCTCACTCTAAGTGTAGTTCACTGCACTTGAAAAATCCCTTAAGATCCGATTTCTGTCATATCACACGTGATGTCTGTGCTCACTAGTGCACACTCACAACTTTAGTACAGATGGCATCCATTACTAAAAATATTTTCCCTATGCCTTACTACCTGGCAACAGAAATTCTTGGAGGAGTAAACAACAATATGCAGCAAGGACATTTTTCCTCTAATTTGACTAAATTCACACACTCACCAATGAAGGTACTTGTCAAATGTACATGTTCCTTTCCCTCCAATTCTGCTTCACACCATGAAATACACATAATATTTTTTTCTCTTAAATCTGTATTAAAAATCCGTATTAAAGCAGCAAGTGCTTTGATATTGGTGTATATATATATATATATATATATATATATATATATAAATTTTATATATACACACACACTCATCCTATATATCATGGTATATATAGGTATATATACCTATATATATCATGATATGTATCTATTTCTACATATAGTATACGTATATATTTTTTAAATGAGCTGCCTTTAGAATTATGTTTGAAAAGTAACAGATTTTTACCATGTTCATTTTCCCTCTTTAATCTCACTTTTAACTCTTTGTTGTTGAAAACAGACATTTTCATAAAGAAGCTTGGAGGTAATGATAGATTCTTTTCTGCTTTTGTCTGTTGAGATAGATACTTGTTTTCAACAATGTTTAATGTCTGAACACTTCAATTTGATGCCAGTGGTTCAGAGTCACATTTTGAAATGCTTAGAAGCTTTGGAAAAAAGAGTCAGTTAAGCAAACTTTAGAGGTCTTTGCAGAGCTTTTACAGCAAAAGCAAAAAAGAAATAAAAGGAATCCATTGGGCAATCTGTCTCAGAAGAAGGAGCAATTACAGTAGAATAAAGTAAATTAGGATTGAGTGTCATCAAAAATTGCAGAGCTATCATGGAGTCTCATTCTATAATGCGTAGGGGTTTTTGGTGGTGGTAGCGGTGGTGGTGATGGTGATGGAGGCAATGTGGAAGTCTATACTGGAATCTACTGCCAGCTAATTGTCCAGAATATGGCATCAGAGGATAGACATCATTGGGAAGAATTTTAAAAACCTAATAAATATTTATGTGTTAATCCCTCTTATCTACTCTATTTTTTTCTGTTCTTGTTGTCAGGGAAACATAGCAATTCATCCTTTTTTGTTATCACTACGGAGTTACTTTTCCTTCTTCACTACTCAAATTTAAAAATCCCTGATTTATAATAAGACTTTCGGCAACTTACTATCTAAAGGGAGAGTATCTTGATTTCTGGACATTGGTAAAGATAATTCTGGGACATGTATTCTAAATATGAATTTGACACCACTTCACTTTTATGCAAGAATACATAAGTGGAATTTTGGTTAATTTTAGTCAAGACAAAGCAAGTCAGTCTCTAAAGAGATAGTGCTGAGTCTTTCTACATTTTTCTCTAAAGTGCATTTGAATAGAAGTCTCAAATCAGATATTTATATTAATTAGAAAAAAATATTTTTTCTTGTTGCATGACTGATCACCACAGTATCCTGTTGATTTTGGAAAACTCACATATACTTGTTTGCTTATAGAGTTGGAATTTTTATTGACTAAAGCAGTACTTATATGCCAAACAATCCAAACTTATATCCCCAGAGCAAACATAAAATTTTCTTACTGTGATTCCTATAGTATTCAGATTTGTTTGTCTCTAAGTCAAAGAAGCAAAATTTGTGCTTTTGATCCTAAATTCATGTGCAATCATTTGTTGATTTTGCAATTTTTACTTTGATTTCAGTGTCTCTGCCTTTCATTGCTAACTCAGACCAATTGAATTCACATTTTTAATCCATGTAAAAGAAATATCCCAAGAGTAAAAAACTTTATGCACTTAAATGCAATTATTTTTAAAAAGATTATCTTCTGACATACACTGAAAACAATAAATAATGATAATACCATATGCTTATGCAGTAAGGATCATAACAAAAGTTTTAGCATTTTTATATTTAATCTAGCTCTCAGGAGTTTAGAAGCAACTATCTTCAAGCTTTTGAAGACTTATATTCAAGGAAAAAAATTCTCATTCATTTAGATAAAAGTTGGGGTTTTATAAAGTGTCAAGGGACAGGATTAATGTCACTTTGTTAACTGTGCAAAAAGTTAGGCCTGTAGTCTAAGCTAGTCATCTGCACTTGCCTGTAGTCATAGTTACCCTCCAGGGAATGATTTATCCCATCCAAGTAGGGTGCTCTCTTTTTTCTGTTACAGGGGAAGTCTAGACAGTTAATTAGGCAAAATGCCTGATTTTCAGTGGATAACATTAAATGACATAAATACCCAAGTTTAATGAATTAGGAACCTGTATTTCATTGGCATTTAACCATATGGGTGCTTTCACATTAATGAAGCCAAAAATCACAGTGTGCAACAGCAGGCACCTTACTGAAGTGCCTAGGCTGGGATCCTAATTTAGATTAGGGACTTAGATGATAATGGCAACAAAGAAGGATAAAAGTCAACATTCAGAGCTGGTCATCTCTCTTCACTCAGAGCAGAAAACAAAGCCTGCATTTGTGAATTTAGGTCCATAAAATAGAAGGTCCCTGGCATTGGCACTTCAGTTAGTTTTTTAAGGGAATGTGGCACAAATTTGACAGGATCTTTATAGAGGTTCCTGACCTCCACCTGAGTCGGTTCAGAAAGCAGTACGGGCCCTGTCTCACTTGTGGAGCAAAACGTATACTGAGGGACAAAAGCAGTGTGGTCTGTGTGAAACCAGACATTCACCATTTGCTATGGGAATTGGTCAGAAATGTTGCTGTCGCACATTTTAATGTACCCTACTAAGACTTTGTAATTATGTTTGGTCTTAAAAGACAAAGATACAAATAATTGCTTCCCCAGAGAATGAGGCTCTCACTGCTGTGCCAGTGATGTTGAGAATATCCGGTTTATATTCTCTGCAATGAGATGTTAACAAATGTTGCTGCATCAATACCAAGATACTGGACTTCCTTTCTTTTGTATTTACTATGTTTTTACAGTATTATTCTTGCCAATGTGCCTATCACCTTTCTCCACTCACCACCACCATTATGATTCCCATTTTCTCAGCTGCTGCTCTTTTTCTTTCACATCCAGAAACAGTGACATCTTTTCTTTACATTAGACCATACATTTCTTAGGGCCAATGATCACCTCTCCATGGTCATTGTCAAAGGAATTTACTCATTCATCCACTGTTGGAAATTTGCAAAAGAATAATCAATTTACTAGGAGAGCTTCCATAAATCCACAGATGCAGCACTGGTTTCCTTGAATCTCGAACTTTTAAGGGTATCTCTCATTTTTCAAATAGGGTCTTGCTCTCAGAATGTTCACTCCTCTCTTTTTTGGATTAAAACATCCTTCTAATAATCTTTTGCAAGTATTTCTGTGTCCCGGACATATACCTATTGCTGAAATTCATGAAGTGAGACAAGGCTTTCACACTAACCATGTTTCCAACATGAAAGTCACTCTGACAAAGAGATAAAAATGTTTTAACAATGCTTTCCAGAATGAAATACAGAACTTAGGTCTGCAACCTAGTCTTCCATTAGCTGTTTTGTCTCTTGCACACATAGGATCTTTCTGCTTTCAGTACTTGGGATGGTTGCAGATTTTTAACTCATTTTTAGGTTTGCAGCTTTTTGTTGTTGTTCTGTTGAAATTAAATACGGGAAGAGAAGACCAAGGTTTTACTACTGACATCTTGAGTATACATTCATGATGATTGGTGAAGCAGTCAATCTGTATACTTATGCATTTTCATTTTTGTTGGATTTTTTCCTATTTCTAGAGACTATGCTGTGAAAATTGGTTTCTATACACTCTTGCCCTACAGATATTCATAATGTCTTCATGTAAAGCAGTTCTAACAACTGAAACAGTGAAAATACATGCTATTATTTTTATTTCTCTAGTGAAAATACCTGCTATTTTTATAGCTTCTGCTAGATGCTCCTGCTGCTGTTTTTTTATATTATTGTCTGTAGAACAAATAAAAGGAGCAACCTCAACTTAGAGCACCGCTTATTTTTCTTTAACTGTGAGCTTCTGAGAATAAGTATTTCTCATTCATCCATTAGTTTTTGTCAAGTCCTCATAATTAAACCCCTATGAGAGCCTTGAAGACATGTGGGCTAACATAAAGGTGTCCTCAGCAGAACTGGTCATAGAAAGAAGATGAGTTAAAATCTGAGTGTCAGCCAAACTGAAATCCATGTTCTCCAGTGCTATGAGTGAGGCCAAGTTCTACCTTACCTTGGTTCTGGTAGGAGAAGAAAGCTTGTCTGCTATGAAGGATAATTGAATGTGTAATTGTGGCATCATGGGATGCCAGAAGCAGTACAAAAATAAAAGCTTTTTCTTAATGTGGATTTAAGAGTTGAGAAAATATAATCAAGCTGTTTGCAATGGCTCTAGGAACTGAAACTGTTAATGGTGTCTGTTATTTTTAATCTTTGAATTGTGATATCAACAGATCAAGCTTCTCTAAAAAGCCCTCCTGATGTCAGAAGAAAATTATTTTCTGGTTCAGTTCTAGGAGATCAAATTTTAGAGCTCATTTGCTGAAACTGCAGCTTGTATAAGAGTTCAGGAGTTGTAACAGATTTTCTCCATGAGAGCCACGATGTGATTTACATTTATATTTGGCACCACTCTTATTTTCTTTTTGTTTCGAATGTGTTTGCCTTGAAAAACTGACTTGAAAACCTATAATATATTTAAGTATTAGTGAAGGTAAGTGGAAAAAAGTACCTGTGGAAACTTGCTGAGAGTTGCAATTTGTAAGAGATGGTAAGAATTTCAACAGATACCTTTTTATCTTTAAGGTATGACTGAGAATGCATGTTTTTTATGCAAATGTGTGGAAATTTCCCTGGCTTTCCCTAAGCTCACAGTAATGTGACAATTTTGACTAAGCATGAGCAGAGGCAGGAGAAAGTCATAAGATCATTTACAGTTAGAACAGAGGATCAATATGGTTGGAAGATCATCTTGTCCAAGCCCCTTGCCAGGGTAAAAAACTAAAGAATGTTAATATTTATCTTCTAAAACATACAAAAAAATTCTGAATCAGACGTATTTTCGTTACACAGTCAGTGCTTTGGAGTAGTTAAAAAGCTTTCAATGGGCTACATTACGTTCTGTACTAAAAATAACATTAATTCAGGGAGGATGAGGTCCCCTCTAGGCAGTAGTATAAGCAATTATGTTCAGGGCAAAAAAGCAATGATCAAAATGTCAGGACAAGCTCTTCCTTCTGCAGTTGTTTCTATATTCTTTGAAAAGAGTATAAAAAATTTTAGACCTCCTGTGTGTACTTGCAGATGCTTGTTTTTCTATTCTATGCATCTGATTATCATACCCTAAATGTATATTTTGGGTCTGTTTACCATAAAAACTTAGTGTATATTTTTGCTCTCTAATACAAGCAGCCTGTGATTTTGGGACTACACAGACATACACATATGTCCCAACCATTTCAGAATCATCAAAGTTTTTCTCCATTTCAGGTCCTGCAAATACCTTTGGCACACATGCATATGTCAATGCAGGTGTGCACACACACACCCACACACAACAAACTTGTCAAATATACAGAGTTTTCCAAAGTGATCAATTTTTACGGTTTGCAGAACAAGAGATCCCTTTTAAAATCATGCCAATTTTATGAAAGTTCTGAATATATTCCCAGATCTTGAAAATGTATGTGTGTGCCTTGCATTCTTCTTTAAAACAAAATCCTTAAATCCTCAACATCTCCAATAGGACCTCTAATCAGCTTCCTTCTGTTTAGCACTTTTTTTCCCCACATTGAGCATGTCTTAATTCCACAAATTTATTTTATCCATTTTCAGTAATGATATGGAGTAACTACATATCTTGTTTGTATTGGCAGTGGACTGTCCTATTAAAGACTTCTATTTTGGTAACCCAGGTACACTGTGTTTGAATGTAAATCCTTTCAGACCTCTACCCTAAAATAACTTCTCCTTAAGTATGGTGTTGGTATTCAACATGATGGTCACTGACATCGGAGGAAAGCCTCACATCCTAGTAACCCATAGCTTCATGCCTCTCTAATAGCTCCAATTATATCACTAAATCACAGACTCTTCTGAACTGGAAGGGATTCACAAGGGTCATCAAGTCCAACAGAGAGTAGCCCATACTGGGATTGACCTGCAACCTCAGCATTATTGGCACTGTGCTCTATCATTATCAGTAGTAGAACCAAGTATGAAAGTAGAACCAAGGCATTCACAATTGCTTGGCAGTTCCTTGTGACCAGTGATTGGTGGACTTTCACCATATACCTTTCTGGTTAAAAAAACCTAGTGGCAAATACCAATACAAAAATTTATTATGAAGCTTACTGAGGAAGAATCTCTAGGCCTGGAATAAACCAACAGGTCTGCTGGACAAAAGCAAAGGTCTTCCTCGATCAATGTCTAGTTCCTGACAGTGGCCAGAAAAGTATGTTTAGGAACTAACACAAGAAAAGGGAAATCACAAAGTGGTATTTCTTTCTCTGGTGGTTTTTCATACTTGAGTGATAGTTGCTTTCCAGTGTCCAACATGGTGTATCTTTGTCTAGTAGTTCTTGATGGATTTTTTTCTTGCCTGTCTCTTATATTTTCAAATCTGTATATATTCTAGCATTTACTGGCTTCAGTAGCAAAGATAGATTTAACAATGCACCTTGTGAAAAGATATTTCTTTTTCAACTAATCAACCATCCACTTGATTTTTTCATTTGATGCCCTCTAGCCTGTGATGTTCAGTCATTCCAGTCAAATGCTTCTTCATTGCTCTGTCTTCTACAGTGCCTGTTATTACTTCCTCTGCTTTCTCTCTTTCTGCACCTGTACATTTAACTTTAGAATCAGACCAAAGTTTCTTTTCACTGGATAATTCTATTTTCAGATATCTCCTTTTGCAAGAAAATTTGGCAGTTAAACTGACACATCTTGGAAAAATTCATGTTTCATTTTTCTTACAAACCCCCTCTTTTATTGTTGCTTTTTCAAAGTAAATAAGTCAGCATGTGAAATTATTAGGATAGAATTTTTGTAACTTCTTTTCTTGAAAGTTTTCTTGTTTTATTTTTGACAAGAATTCAAAATACCTAGTCCATAATAGAAAAATTACTAGGAATTCCTGTCTCCCTGCATGCAGCTACCTTGCTGGTACTTTACTGGTCCTGTTTTTCATGGATTTAATTTTTCACTTTCCCTTTGTCTTCACTTGCTCTCCTCAGATCTCTTTTCTGGTGAGGCAGTTTAGTATCTGAAAGCAAGGTGTTTATAGGGGCAGTCCAGGTCATCCAGATACCATCCCTATTTATTCAGAAGACAGTTCTGATGTTACTCCTGTTAATACCAGTGAGTTTCACTATCTTGGTAATGCAAATATCATTTTGACAGACCTATTAACTCCTTTATTCAGTGGGGAGCAAAACTGTACTCACACTTTATGACCCAGTTTTACTTTTCAGCGTGAAGGAGCTTTTCTTCCCTTCTGCTCCTTCTCCCCTGATTCTTATTAAGTAGAACCAGAGCGCATAGTTCACTACTGCTTTTAATTGATACCACAGTGACAGGTCAAACAGTGGTAATTGGCTTTTCGAGTACATGGCTTCAAAAGCTATGATGAGTGATACCACAGAAGTGACATTTTGTCTGTCAGTAGAGGAGGAGTTGGAATAGAAAGGATTTGGGATGCTGAACACGTTTGGTCAGAATACATTGCCAGAGCCCTGTGCCTTTCACCCAGCACCTCCAGGCATTCCAAAAATCCAGGAAGACACCACTGACAATTTCAGCAGTTGCATCACTTCCAAATTTTGTGTGCTGAGGCTTCAGCATTAAAGTGGGAGTTTCAGCGTAGTGATTTTTCATGAACATATTGTGTGAACAAGGTGTTATAATTGGTAGATCTAATTCAAACACATTTGGCATAAAATTTTATATATGTGAATTTGTGTGTGAAAATCAAGGAGCTTTTTTAAGCCTAGTTAGAGTTACTTGCCTCCAGAGTATTTTTATTCTGAGAACAGTGCTTGAGGTAATTCTAAATGGGAAATAACTATAAAATAGGATAAAAATGAAAAATTACCTTTTCATTATATCTGATTCCATATGAATGGATTTATAACAAGTTACAGGGAAGATAAGTGTCAAGCACATTTCATTAACCAATGAAAAGTACAGTAATGGTTCCACACTGAATTTTATGTACTACAAAAAATGCATAAAATTCTTCTTTTCATCATAGAAGGAAGATAGAATTTTCACAAAATTCAAGTTGGTCCCCCATTCCTGGGACATAAGCAGAACATTTAAATAAGCATTATTTCAAAAGTAGTAAGCTTTACAGAGACTGTGTCGATTTCTAGAAGACAAAGCAACCTTTCAATACTGGAAAATAAGGTCATCTGGAAAACTACTCATGCTAGACTATTTATTTTTTAATAACTAAGAAAGTTTTCAAAGCCTCTTGACGGCTGTAACTTCAAGACACCAGTGTTGTTTTAATTTTTTTTCCTACCTCTTACCTCGTCTGTCACCTTTTTAAAAAACAGCATCAATGGATCCCAAATTCTGGGTGATATGTTTTATTTATAATGGTGAAATAAACACCTTAGTATTAATTCAGAGGTTGCTAATTCCTGATATATGCAATCTGCCAAAAAAACCTTAAAAATTCAAGAGGGTTTCTCCTGGAGGAAGGTTTTTATGGTATAAAATGGTATAAAATAAGAGACCTTTGAATATTATAGCCAAGGATCATATTCAAAGCACGCATTTTTTCAAGGAGGAGGGACGGGAATGTGGGAATAGCAGTAACAAAAATGTAAATGTAAGCTTCTGCTGGTTCATGTATATCACCAAGGAATAAAATTCTTACCTAGCTTTTATATCACCAGGAATTCATTTAATCTTTTTGTTTTATTTAGTTGATAGCAAAGGAGAATGCAAGTGCTCGTCAGGGCACATAGGCGATTCTAGCTGCTCCATCCTCTGAATTAAGGGACAGTCTTGCAGCAGTTTGGAATGACATGTTTATGTAGAATTGCTAGTTATTTTTATAGCAGTTGGATTCATGAAAATCCATGCTGAGTTTGCCTTCGTGCTCTTCTGTGCCACAGAGGTCTGCATTGCCTTTTCTGAACTGTGTTTTTGGCCCATAGGAATCTGTGAATCTATGCACTTGTGTACACATTGTAATTAACTTCTGCATTCTTGAAAAAAAAAAAGTAGTGGCCTGGCCTCCACATGAGATTTAATTCCTGCTTAATTAAAAAGAGCTAGCAGCTTAGAAGAACTGATTAATTATATTTTTACTGCATTTTTTTGGAACCTAAGACAGGCACTTCTTTTCCACTTAGAATTCAGAGGACTTCTCCTTCTATAGTTCCCCAGGAATGGACCAACTACTCTTTTAAAAATGTGATAGAAGATGAGGAAGCCTGCAGGGTTTTCCTGCATAATATCCAATGAGTGGGAGCACTATTTCAGAATGAAGGGAGAATACTTACACATATCTTTCTCTTTAAAGAAACAGTCCATAACCACAAGGACACAAAGAAAACAATCTCCATCTCTTGTGAAAGGGAATAACAACACTCAGGACTCTAGCCCTGACTAAAATTTCATCAGCAAAATTGTGTGGGACAAAGGGCAGCCAGTAACATCAAAATATTTCTGTTTTCATCTAGCCCAGTCAAGAAGGTTTCTGAAGTAGTTTTGTATCAGCCTTTGTGACCTCCCAGTTACCACTTGTATAGGTTTGTCTCTGCACATTCTTTAGTAAAATAAATCTTCTATCTGAATTTCTGTACTGGAAAAATATTGTGTAACTGTAATGAATGTAAAACTCAAGCCACTTATGTCAAGTTAAATGTTCTGCCTCTAATTCAAAATGAGCAAACCAACCATCCACAAAAAGGCAAGGAGCAGCTAATTTGTGCAAAGACAAAAGTCTCTCTTTTAAAGTTTAAAGAAATGCCATGGATCTTGGCCTCAGCTACATCTGTGAATTTTTTCTCAACTCCAGTTGCATTTCCTAATAAGGACATTAGATGGTAAAAATTACTCCATTATATGGATGGCAAATACTCAAATCTAGTTGTATTCATCATCTTCTCAGAGAATCTAATAGAACCCAGTAATGATTTGGAAAAAAGTACAAGTTATTAAGAGATGATGTTTGTCTATGCACAACAGTAAAACTGAAGAGCATAATTATCTGTTGTCCTGCAGTTCATAGCTATCAACAAATCATAGGATCACATAAAAGTCTATGCTGGAAGGGACTTCTGAAGAGCACCTGGTCCAACCTGTATTGAGAGCAGGCCATTAGATGAGGTTACCCTGAGTCCTATCAGGACAGCTCCTGGACATCTACAGTGATAAAATTTCCTTGGCTTGTCTAGGCAACTTATTCCAGTGGTTGTCTTCATAATGAAGAAGTGCTTTGTTCTATCTAGAGAGACTCTTTGTCATTAAGCAAGTGGTTTATTCTTTGCTTCCTGTCTTGTGACTAGGTCTCTTTGTGAAGAGTGTTCCTTTATATTCTCTAGAACTACATTACAGATGAAATTTCTGCAGCCCCTCCACAGACCCTCTCCAGTGTGACAATCCCAACAAATCAAATTACATGGATGTCAGATCAAGTGTACAGCCACATCCATATTTAGCTGAATACATTTAAGGAAACAAATGCACATGATAATGGTGTATATAAAAAAAGCACTTGGAAAAAATGTTTTAAAAAAGTACTGTGCACTGTGGTTGATGTTGGCTTACTCCTGTGAATAAGAGCAAGAATAATGAACTCATTATCACATTTGATACTTATGTAAGTGGGTTTTTAGGAATATTTATCTGGTGTCTCATCTGAATTGTGTTCCATGTTTCAAATGAAACATTCTTGTCCTAACTACAGTAGGTCATCTTTTTGGTCTTTGTAGAGATCATTTGTGTGTAAGAAGATATGGTAATATTGGCCTGTGCCAGCAAAGTATCCATTTACAAGAGTGTCCAAACACATTATAGCATGCCTTAAAAGAAGGAAACACAGGTTTGCATTGCCATAGCCAACAGAAACAAAATGCCATCTGCTGCACAAGCACCTACATCACAGTCTGTGACAAATATTTTTCAGCATCTACACAAAACTGCTTCCACCTCAAGCAGCACTCACAATTCATATGGATCATGTAGGTTGGATTTGAAAATTGGAATTATGTTCATATACCAAAGGTATGTGCTGAGGTTTAACCCCAGCCACACAGTTGCTCCCTCACTTTAAGAATCAGAAGAACAAAAGAGAGAAAATTCATGAGACACAGCCAGTTTAATAGGTAAAGAAAAACCCATACATGCAAGCAAAGCAAAATAAGCATTCATTCACTATTTCCCATGGGCAGGAAGGTGTACAGTCATCCCTAGGAAAGCCATCTTCTATCACATGTAATGGTGACATGGGAAAAAAGGCACCATCATTCCAAACATTCCCCCCATTCTTCTTCTTTCCCCAGCTTTATATACTGATCATGATGCCATATGGTCTGAAATATCCCTTTGGTCAGCTGGGGTCAGCTCCCGACCTCTTGTGCATCCCCAGCCTCCTCGCTGGTGGAGTGGGATGAGAGGCAGAAGAGGCCTTGATTCTGTTGAAGTGCTGCACAGCGATAAGGAAAACATCCCTATGTTGTCAGCACTGCTTGCAGTGAGAATGCAAAACACAGCCCCATATCAGCCACTATGAAGGAAATTACCTTTACCCCAGCCAAAAGCAGCACAGTGTGTTTCCTACCATGCAGATGAAACTAAGTAGTGAGTCAAGTTGGGCATGCCTCAAGTTGGATATCTGTCCTTTCCAGTTTAGTGGTGCTCTATCTCATGTAATACCCCACACAATGCATAGAACAGCCTATACAAATCCCATGGAATAAAAGTTTTGCATGAATGGGAAAAATTTCAGTTTTCTATACTTAGGTATGAAGAAGACCTAAGTAAAAGTTATCTTCCATGTTAAACTGTGGGCAGGGACATACACATTCTCTGCAGATCGAGTCATTTATCCCTATGACCTCTCTGCTCTTCAGCATTTTAAATGCCTCTCACTGTCTGTATCCTGATAGAAAGTCAAGATGATGACTTCCTCAGTCGATCATGACCTGTTTCACTGAGTGTCTTCTGCTCTTTTTTATGTAAATGGGAGCTGCCTGTGATGAGAACCTTTGAAAGTCTGCCCACAAAATTACCATTTCCCAGATTGGCTCTGTTTTCCAGTGAACCTGGCAGGGTGGATGAAGATGTGTGTCTCAGCTACATTTAGGTAAAGGACCATTTGCAAAGCTACCTCCAGGAATCTTCCTTTGTATAGAAACTAGAATAGGAAAGCAAATATCAAGAGTCTCTGGGTTGTCTTGTAATGGCGATTTGTTTGCTTCCCATGCAGAAGCACCCTTTCAGGTTGTAACGAATTTTACCCTGAATCTTGAAGAAGAACACATTTTAACCAGACAATATTGAATGTTTACATTTGTACAAGAGCAGAATTCATACATCTTGTGCTTTTGTTCACTTGAAAATATTTTAATTGCTTGTTGTTCATCACATATATAGTTCATAACAAATAATGATACCTAGTTTACATGAAGTCTCAAGTTTCCCCTGGTAAAATGGAGCATGTAATGCATTTTCTATTATAATGGTTATTTTTTTTAACTCACTAACCTTTGGATAGAAACAAAAATGTGTCTGTTACTTATGCCAAGAGAAAAATAATTAGTATGAAAATTTTATTTTTCATATTCATTATGGCATTTATACATGAAATAGCTATTAAAAGAAGAGGCATGTTAGCATTGAATTTATGTTTCATTTTCATTATCTATTTTAAACTATTTGTCAAAATATGTACCTACCCCTGTATTGGGGTTCCCAATATTCTTACGGAGACCTGCCTGGACTTGTCCTGCTGCTGAGTCCAAAAGGCGGCAGCTGGGGTGGTTTTACCCCAGCGACACACACCGCAAAACCCCTGAACCGTTTTAAAATAAAGGCATGGTTTATCTTATTTAAGATAAGATAAATATTGACAGCGTTAGGTCAAGGGTTTGACTCTATGCTCTTAGAGGGCTTTTTCAATCTAAATGATTCTATGAATCAATAAACTATTTCATCTTCCTTACACTAGAGCATCTTCCCAAAGATAGTAATTTAGCCAATCTGCATCAAGAGAGAAAGCTGTCCGGGACATGATCTCTGTCCTTAAAGCTGGCCAGCTGGCACAGCCTGGCTTGTACATACAGCAAAGTTATTTTCCTCTCCCAAAACTAGCTACCATTTAAAGGGAAGTGCCCATACTGCCTACAGGGAACATGCCCAGTTGGAATAAGTGCCAAACTGTACTCAGGCATGATCAGGGAGAGTGCTACTGGCCAAGGCAAAAAGTATGCATTCTTGCTAACAGTACAACACAGTGGGGGATCTCACTCCAGTTCTTAGGCCCATACCCCACTATTGGCACAGGTGTAGCCTTACCCTGCCCCTGTATCCAGTGAAGCAGTTACCCTGAGGCGACAGTCCATCTGGCTTCTCTCACTTAGGTGTTGGTATGGCATGAGCCGATATCTGGAGACACCTCTTCCAGTTGCATATAAGAAGTGCCTAGAAGATTGTACCATTTGCTTCCCATCTGGAGGACTGTCATTAGCTGAGATGAATGCCATCATAGATGCTGTGGCCTGGATTCATCCTGCCTAACACTGGGAGTCAGGCATCTGATTCAAACATACCGGATTCAAGTTCCCTGTTTAGTCAGTGGAAAAAAAGTAAACATGTGAAATAAATAGCCAATCCAAGATCTGAACTGACCTCTACAAGTGTCTCTTCATCACTTTTTGTTATAAAAAGATATAAGAAAATGAATTTAGGTAGCTACTTTGGTCTAAAGGCAAGAATCTGGTTGCCAGATTGACTAGTTGAATCTGATCTGGTACGCACATTCCTGGGGCCTGATTACAAACCCTGACCGCACAGAATCTTGGATTGCCCATTTTCTTTTAATTGTATAATACTTGCCCCTGCAGAGGCAAAAGTATTTGGAAATACGGCTAAAGTGTAAACCATGTAACAATGTTTGCCAGTCTGTAGTCAGTATGAAGTAATAGCTCTGAAAAATTTATCCTGTTTACCTCAGTTGATCACAGAGAAACTATAAAAATTAGGGTTCCTGTCTTCTTTTAGATAAATAGACTCTATCTTCCCAAATTTTGCTAGATAGATTTTCCACTATTTGAATTGGAATCATATCTTGTCAGCAGCATTTGTTCCTGACGAACTGATAGGAGCTACAGTTACTGGAAGGAAGTTATTAAAAATCCCACATTTGTGAAATCTTACTCAATATCTGTTAAATTTGAAAGACCTAATGCAAAACTTAGAAAAATTTATCTAAATTATCAATTAGGGTATAGCAGTTACAGTACCAAACCATACTACATACAGCATATAAACCCTATTGCAGAGAGAAGTTATTTATTAAAGAAACAGATCTTGTGCCTATGGGAAATGCATGTAGTCTGGCTCCTCCATCTGTTAGGAGCTTTTCAGTTTATTTTACTCTTATATTATCAACAGTGCAGTCTCTACTCTGAATGCCAGCACCACTGTGATCATAGCTTCTGGTATATTTCACTGAAAATTCCTCATGGCAATGCTGAACACAGTTAAAATCAGTTTGGGTTCTGTTTAACCATACCTACATGGGAGAATTTTTTACTTCTTGCAACATCCCCTTTGTTTCAGTGAACCCAAAGGGTGAAATTCACTACTGGTGCATCTAAACAGTAAAAGAGGACAATAGAGCAAGCTTAAACATTGAACCCTTGTCTGTGCATGCTGCAAAACTCTTCCCTCACTGCTGGCTCTCTCCTGGTACTTTATTCCAGATAATACTTTGATATAGTTCAAGTAATATTTTATTTGAGAAACTGCTTTCAAAGAAAGAAGAGACAAGGCTCCACCAGGTTGGATTCTAAGACACACAATTCTGTTGTGCTCTCCCACCTGCCACCAAACTGCCTCTCAGTTAGGCAATGTACAACCCAAATGCCATCCTACAGAGGTACTGTGCAGGAGAATTCCTCACAAAAGCTCACAAGTTGTTTCAGATGCCTTGAGGAATTGGAAGAGCTGGAGAAAAATAACTGGTGTATTTATCTCCAGGGCCACCACACAGGGCCTAGAAGAACCAAGGGGCAAATATTACGGCTTGAAATCACCATGTGCCATGTGACTTTAGGCAAGGGGTTAGGCTTTTGTCAGTCTTTTATATAGCACTGTAGACATACTAATAAAGATCTACACTTCATAAATACTTCTTTATAAACTGTGAATGTTAGTTTTACACAAATTCTACTTATCCAGTTTTTTACACTAACTTCCAGGTTGATTTTACCTTCCTTTTATTTCATAGTGCAGAGTGCTAAAACAAAATCAACATTTTTTTTTCATTGTAAATGAAATTGCAGGTGTAAATAATATTAACTGAACATCTGATTTGTGTTGAATTTTAAATCAAATTCAAGTACAAAAATGGTGTTACAATTTGACGCCAAATCTGAGATTGTGATGGGACAGCTTACCCATATGCAATCTTCTTTTAATATAGCTCATTCATGTCCAAAAGTCTGCCAGGTTCATAGGATTTCAGAATAACAGAAAATAAAAAAGAATCTCATTTAATCTGCCTTTCTGATTTTTAGTTTTTTAATTAATGTCATTTAATGCTAATAACCTGGGTTTCATTTAAAGTCCCTTTTGACAAGCCAAAGGTGATGGTAAATCTGAGAACATGTATAAATAAATAATTCTGCAAAGCTGTTGGTTGGGTGTTGGTATCAGTTTGTAATGTCTTTGACCAATGTGCACTCTTGTGCTTAAAGTGTTTGGTGTTGGAGCACATGGTATCCTGCTAAGCATGCAATGCAGGTATTGTATTGTCATTTTATTCTTCAAATTCAGCCCCTAAAGAAGATTTGCAGTGAAAAATGTTGATATTTAGCAGTGCCCTGTAATGTATCAAACAATATTAATTTAAAATCATCTGCTAGTGAGACCTCCTGAACTTTGGCTAAAGGTTTGAACTTTTCAGTCACTGTGAAATTATTCTGGGCGGCTGGCCAGTTCCTAAATAGGTTGTGTGGACATCAGCGGCAAAACTTTTGATTTTGAATTAATCATTTCAGCCTGTCAACTAAAATGAAAGCATTAGAGCATTGCTGTATCTTTTTAATCATTTGATTTCATTTGAATTACTTACAGAGTGTTTAAGTGAATTTCACCTACGCTTGCCTCATACACCATATGAAAACTGCGTCTTTCACTCTTTCAGTTTTGCCCATTACTGGCTCCTCTTCATGATGAGAACTAAATGAAAAAAGAACAAAACAGAAAGTTAGAATGGGTAGATCTTACCCTTTAGATATGGTTAATTCTGTATCTCCTTTAGCATGTTCTTACCAAAAAGTGTCGATATCTTAGAAACTCATTGACTGTGTTAAATTTGAGCTTTTTGGTTGTTTTGGCAAGATCAATACTTTTGAGGTTGTTTCTGTCCCTAAATGCAAATCAGTGATACTAAGAAATATTCATGTTAGTTTGCCCTTTGAACTATTCAAGTGATCCTGTTCATATTACCGGACCCTGGAGTACTCCCACCTTTCAGACCATCAGCTTCCACCTGAGAAAATCATGAGAGTTCTGAATGTGCAGACACTTCTCACATCCTTCTTCCACAGGAGAGGATGCCAGCTGGAGGGGAGGTGTGACACCACCTTGCATTCACCTGAATATCTGAAATGCACTGTGGCATGTTTCTTCTGCCAAACACAGAGAGAGATTATGGAAATGCAGCTCTCCTAATCAGCTCCTGATGATTGTCTCATTCCAATTCTCCAAGTGATTTTTCAGCAACTCTGCTATTAAAGGAGTTGCAGTATGTACTTTGAAAGAGCTGACTACTTTCACCCTGACCACATTTACAGTGATTACTATTTGGATGACCTTTTTTCTCATGCATAGTCATTACCTGCTGTCTCCTTTACTGGTGCCCTGCCTTTCCCAGTCTTCCACTTTTACCACCACTCCTCCTACTGTGTGTATTTAGGACAACCACTTATAAGTTCTCTTCATTTCTAAGGGACCAGATCTTAATTATACCAAAGGTGATTTTGGCAATCACATTTTTGTAAGGAAGCCTTGAAGTCAAAAATAAATTTACAACTGAAGTTGCAATAAGTAGTATGAGTAAGACTATAGCATGTGACATCTGTGCCATTGGAGAGAATTGGGACGATAAAGCAGTGTCTGTTGCCACCCCATTCACTGTGTGTCCAGGTCAGAAGGGTTTTCTTCAGGACAGATTCAGTCTCACACTGGACTATCTGTCCCATCACACGTGGGGTTTAAAGGCATCCTAAGGACCAGCCATTGCTTGGGATCCTTAAGCCCACACTGCATTTTTGTGTAACTAAGGTGGAGCCTGCAGCTGTGTTTCCTCCAAGAAGAATCTGGTTTGCTTACCAACACAGCACATAAACTCAACCAGAAGACAAGGAGTGTGGGTGATTCAGGCTTCAAATTGCTCCAAACCAAATGGAGACGTGACCATAATGCTTTTATGTGAGTAAAGGATCACACAAACATTCTCTTCACCTATAAGTCTGCTTGTCCTCACAGCTGTCTTTTTGATTGATCTAAGACAATTATGTGAACAGATCAGGGAGAGCTTGGTGTTCAGGGACCTGTAAGTATTATTCAAACAACCACAGGAATCCCAAATTAAAATAACCTCTGGGACATTCCTCACCATTTAGGTGCAATTTGTAAAAGAGCATCTGATTTGTGTTCAGAGTGGACAATTGTACTGTATGCTTTGTGCCATTAAATCTGACAACATATAAGTAGTGAGATAGACAAAAATTTCTTCAATGGCTTTACAGATGTTAATGTTTTTACCATCCACAAGAGAATTTAGCCAGGCCAGGCTGACAAAATATTGTTGAGCATTTCCAGTAGGCTCTTGGGCTGCAGATGGAGGGCTATGCAGAGCAAATAAGGCCAGTGTGCATTTCCTTATCAATAGTAAATGTAATAAATAAAATCTTAAAATCATAGAGAAGAATGTCTGGATATTTTATTTGAGTTCATTGGGTTATTTGGGTCTAGCTGTTGCTAGAAACATTCTGCACCATCATAGCCCCATTTCAAATAATCCTGTACCTTTAAAAATCTGTGTTTGTCAAGTGTTAGAGAAAGTTGAAATATAAAGGTTCTAAGCAGCAATACAAAACAGGATGTGTGTCATGTGGAGAAACAATTACACCCTAAGTGCACAAAGAAGAACTCAGGGAAGCTAAATGCCTCACACTCCCCAATATGTAATATTATCACAGCATGAGTAATTGGAGATATTCTATAGAACTGCCTTGACTTTAGGTTGTTTTAAAGCCTATCTTAAATCATTCTCCTATCCCCTTCTTTACCTTTTGAACTATACAGTTTTCTGCTTTCAAGCTCTCCATGCTCTGTTTCTGCACTTAGACTTCAGACGACTTGCAGTGCTCTCTATTCTGTATTCACTGACTTATGAAAACAGGAGTTCATACCTGTACAGGACATGGTCTGTGCCAAAAATATGCATATTTATGCAATGTTTTCTTATTGAAAAACAAGTATCAGAAAATAGAAACCCTTTTTTCTTCTAAAAATAATCCCTTCCCAAAGCTTTCAACAGTACAGTGTTGCAGAAAAGCCCTGTTAGATTAGCCAATTAATTTCCTTTTCAGAGAAAGATCTCTTTTGGCAATACTCTGACATTTCAGGGGTTTTGACTAGTCTGATTTTGAAATGATAAGGCACTTCCCTCTGGAGATCTCTCTGAACACTCAGAGATTTTCTCATAAGGCTAGTAATCTTTATTCTCATCCTAGGAATTCTGTTTCTGAGTTTCTTTCTCTCATTCCTTTATTTGGTGTACACTATTGTATTCATGATGTAATTTATTTTTAAATATTTCTTACGTAAATTTACTTCATCGCCCCTGCTCTTACTTCATCAGTTATGGTAGATGGGGAGTAAATAATGGGACCCTTTAGTCTTTCTCTTCTTTTTTCTCCCTTGTCCCAGTTGGTTAACCAGTCCTCCCCAGGTTTCATGGCTCTCCTCAGCCCTATTTTGTCTTGTCAGTGAGAAAATGGCAAAACAGCATTTAGAAATTAAAGCATACCCAGATATCTTCTCTTCAAAGCAGCGCAGCAATGAGCTGGGAACTTCTGTATCATTTTTCATACCTGTGTAATATCTAATCAACAGAGCTTGGTTGTGAACATAACCTTTGGCTGGTAATGCAGTTGGTGCCCAAACTGGCCTTTTGATGCTGTATTGAAGTCCAAGTTCTTGTTTTGTTTCTGCTCTTATTCTTTATCTAGAATTTTTTTCAGTCTCTTACTTCCTCTTTCTAAATGTGTCCCTTTCCTTGTCCAATGTGGCATTTGCAACTCTTCACATTTTAATATCACATGTGCTAATGTCATAATTTCTTTCTTTTAAAGATCATTAATAGAGCAATGAAAGAGGACTGACACAATATAGATTTGTGGAACATTTCCCTTTTATTCTGAGTCAGCTTTACCATTAATCATTAGTCTTTGTAGCTGTTCAGTTTTCTGCAGTTTTCAGCCCACATGACAACTTCTATCCAACTGAATATGAGTTGATTTTCAGTTTAAGCTGTCCCGTGGCTGGAATTGGTGGTGTTGCTGATAGCATGACAGTGCAGCAGAGCAATTTTTCTTCTGTAGCATGCTGTGGAAGCATGCATTTCACTAGGCAGGGCAAATGAGAATTAAAGCTTTACTTGAATTCCTGGGCAATTGCCCCTGGTAAAAATCTATAGCTGATGTCTATCAACAGTATTCCCTGCAGGTGCTGATGGTGAAAATGTCTTTTAAAATTTAAGCTTCTAATCCTTTGCTTACAATCAGGGATGAGAAGAAGAATTGGAATTTCAGTTGGATGCTTGCTGAAATAGTATACAATACACATACAGTTTAAAATAAATGTGAAAATTAATTTCACTGCTTCTTTTTAACTTGGTATTTTGTTGCAATAACACACCTGAATTGCTACATAAGGTAATTAATATTCAGGAATCATATCTCTATATCATATCTCTTTATCTTCTTTATTTAGCCATCCTTGGGTATTTATTTGGTCGAAGTGTTAGAATCTATGAAGAAAAAATAGAAATAAGCATATTGAATAGGGCACAAATACGCTTTGTATTTTAAAATTAAAATTATTAGCAATCATCCCATTTTATGTCTTTCAGTTAAAGTCATGGTATTGTTAGGCAATTGTAATTTTCTAGCACAAGCCATTAATGTGTATCAAATTTACCTTCTGTAGGTCTTTGCTGCCATCTTCTGTTTCTTTAAATAACTTGTTATTTGGATTCTGAAAAATGAGTGGGAAACTACAGAGCAAAATTTCCCTTTCTGTTATTGTTTTTTATCTCTTTATTTTCAGCTAAAGCAAAGTGAAGCTAATGCAGATACAAAGGAGAAGCTTCCCTTGCGTCTACGCATCTTTGAAAAATTTCCAAACAGGCCACAAATGGTGAAAATCTCGAAGCTTCCTTCAGATTTTACAGTTCCAAAAATAAGGTATTGAAATATTTCCTTTGCTAGCATGGGGTCACATAACACCCAAAATATTTAACTTTTTTTTTTTAATTGTGTTAGGCAGGTAGTTCAGAAAATAAGAAATTAAACAGAATTAACATAGACATTCAAAAGATGTAGCATTTTGGATAAACCTCATTTTTCTCAACTGGGGAAAAGCAATCCTAGCATTCCTTATACCTTATTCATGAAAGCAGCTAGATTGATCAGAACTAACACAAGTACAATATAATTGAAAAGTGTGTTGTTTCTCCTCTTTCCTTTGGATTTTAGTTTCTTGGCTCACATAGATGACTAGCAGTCTAATGGATTCTCATGTAGGTTTTTAAAGCCAGGATGAACTGGCAGGAAATCATTAGAGAGGATTAAACAGACCATCTAATACCGGTTAGCCTGTGATGACCTCGTCCCATATTTGTATTTGCGTAGTTACGACTTTCCTGTGAAATTCACCTTAACTAAAGATCAGATGCTCAGTGAACTGCTAGATCATTCTTTACCGTGGGGGTGGTGAGGCACTGGGACAGGTTGCCCAGAGAAGCTGTGGTTGCTCCATCCCTGGAAGTGTTCAAGGCCAAGCTGGATGGAGCTCTGAACAACCTGGTATAGTGGAAGGTGTCCCTGCCCATGGCAGGCAGAGTGGAACAAGATGATCTTTAAGATCCCTTCCAACCCAAACCATTCTGTAAATCTTTGATCATCAGTTAGAGTACAATTATCTTTCCTTATTGTCAAAAAAGTCTGACAAATCCAAGGGCTTCTCTAGTATATACAGGCTGCAAAGTCTGCTGAAACACCACAAGCTGGCTGAACAGATCCTCTCTATGCCCATGTCAATATCCTCAGCAATCACATGCCAGAAGAAAGGATGATGTGAAGGATTACTGCCATTGTTCTGAGTCTACCAAGGCTACATTTCTTAGATTAAATTCACAAGGAAGCTGTCAACTGTTTTGACCTGTTTGTAGTACCTTAGCTGAACAAAAGGAATAATGCTGATCAGAAGGGTCAGGAAAAGCAGCCTTCCAGATCTCAAGGAAACAATCACAGATGTTTTACTTTTAGTATCAAAGTACCCTTTTGTTACATACGGAGGGTGTTCTTCTAGTCTTTTTTTGTGATATTTCTTTCTAGTTGTGTTTTTCCCAGCATATTCTGTACTCACTCATAATCCTATTAACTACTGAAACAGACTTCAAACAAGCACTAGCAAATCATATCTTTAAATCTGAAGCAATTTTACTATGTAACAATATCTCTCCAGAGAGAAATTAGTTTTGACATAGCTCACACTGAAAGAGGCAACTCTACCGAACTTAAAATATGGCAAGATGAATGTATATTTGTTGTAAACAGAAATGCTTCTGCTTTTTAAACATGGCATATGTGAGGCACAGAATTGCTGAAGCGCCTTAATACTGACATTCAAAGCAGTTATATGAACAGATGTTGTTTGAAATCTTCAAGAACAAATTTCATGCAGAGAGTATGTTTCCTTTGGATTATATCAGCATTTGATTTACATTGAAGTAACTACTTGCTGTTTAATGAGCTCAAAAGAGCTGGAAACTGCAAAAGGCACTTGAAATATTTAGCACTTTAATCGGTAAATAAATAAATAATAAAAGCTTTTTTTTTTAATCTACATGCAGGAGATCCAACTCACAATTCAGTTATGGATCTCTTTAATAAATGAATTCAGGTGTTATCAGTTGTTCTGGCACTCTGTTCATTTATGCATCTATACAACTTTTTCTCATGAGTTTATGCATCTCAGCACTAATGGATTGTGACAAGTCAGAAGGAAAACCAAATATTAACTCTTCTTGGGGTTTTAATGTGTCAATATCCTCTATTTGTTCCCAAGGGAAAGTTTTATGAAGCAGTTTATTGATCGCCAGCAACAAGATACCAGCTGTTTGCTGCGAAGACTTCCTTCAGCATCTTCTTCCTCGTGTGACCACTCTAAAAGATCAGCAGTTGAAGAAAACAGATATATTGATCAAAAGGTAAATCAAGAGTATAGGGTAATATATATCTTGCCTAGAGTGTTGTGTGAAAAGGAATCAGATTATTCAGTTTGTCAAACAACATAAAAAGTGAATAGAAACTAGGATGGTTGAACATAGGGTAAAAGGTTATGTTTAATTCAGCCTAAAACAGACATCATAGCAGATCCTCTTCTGGTTTAAATTTTCCCATCTCCTTTGAATTCAAAATTCAAGATTTGATACATTAGTTGTTTAATGCCTGCATCATCTGAGGCAATTTTTTTGAAACAGTTCTGCTGTTAATCACTGAGAAGCTAGTGGAAAATTAAAGTTTCTGAATATCACACTGGATTTTTGAGTGCCTTGATACTATTGCAACCTTGAAAACACACTTCACTGAAGGAAGTGTGAAGGAAGTGTGAAAGAAGTGTGAAGGAAGTGTGAAGGAAGTGTGAAGGAAGGAATAGAGCCTGAATGGACATCATCTACTTTAACAAGTAGAGCAGAAAAATTGGATAAGTTATTAATATCTCTTTGTAGTCACTGAAGATGAGTAATAATTTTAAAATTATTCTAATTATTTAGAGGATACTACCCAATCTGTAAGCCTGAGAATCACTAGAAAACAGACCCTGAACAGATATATTTGATGCCGATTGTGCTAAGAGCTGCTAGTCTCCCATGGATGGTTAGATTTGAAAAAATACTAGCACTGCTTGGAATGATGACCATGATGATGATGATGATGCAGCAGCATAAGTAGATGTATCTGACTTATGACACCTTATAAAACTAAAAGGGTGGAAAAAATATTCATGTGCGTCATGGAAGATAAGTGGTTTTCCAGATTTCTAGTGGCATCTACAGAGATATCAGACCTTGACCACTTGTAAATTGCATAATTTAGTGACATTTTTATAGACAAAAGAAAAGTACTTTCAGTATTATTATGTTTCAGTATTGTTTCAGTATTGTTCACTGTTGAATCCTCTTTGAATATAAACATCTGTGTTTTTTAAATACATTTTAAGTTACAGAATCACAGTCAAGAAAAAGAGTCTATGCATTGCTGTTATATAGTATAACTGGCTTTCCTGGCATGTGTTTGCAACCATAACCCAGGGCAGCATTCATACAGGCAGAGTTGCAGAGCTGGGAGGCAAAATTGGGAAAGGAGAGTTGGGGAATACATTACTCTTCTGATAATGAATGCAAATAGGCAATTTGTAAACCAGTGTTAATTGCCATCCCTAGTTCTGTGCAAGAGCCCATTCTTGTGGATGATGTATTCTATGGCGTCAATAAACCAAAGCTGAGCAGCTTGGCCTGGGAGGGAGGACTGTGGCAAAATATGGCATATCTGGCCAAGAAGGCTGTAGAAAGGAGTGAAGCCTAAATGGACATCATCTGCTTTAACAAGCACAGCAGGAAAACTGGATAAGATATTAAATGACAAGCCTAGGGGCTAGCAGAACCATGCCAAATATCACTAATAATGGATCTCAAACACTATGCCAGGGTAATCAGAGTACATTTCTACCATGTAATGAAGAGATGAACAAAGACCTTAAAGTTGTCTCAGCTGCACAGGTAAGTCCACAGTATGCAATGCAGAGCTGTGCAGTGGCTCAGTAGATCTGTTTACATGAATAAAATTTAGATAAATTAATTAAATTCCATCTTAATTCCTTTTGCTTGCTCTTTACAAAAGTGAATTGTTACTGTGTTTGAAGACAGATGAATACATGGCACAGTTTATTCAATGAGATCTTGCAGTATGAAAACAGAATGCTGCATTCTTTTCAAATTTTAGTTCCCTTCAAAAGCAAATATGCATTATCTGACTTTAATTTTTGAATTTAAATAAGCATTTGCAAATTGGTTTTGCATTATTCAACCTGCTTTAGGCACATACTTTAGGATCCCAATGCCTCTAGGGTAGAAACCATGATGAGTAATATTTCTGATAAATTCAGCTTAAAACAAGGTATTTACACATTCCTATTAAGAGGAGAAAGCACTAAGATGGATTTTTGAAAGTAATTACTCTAGCTTTCTACATTTACAGTTGCCAAGCAACCTCATTTTTGCATGATCAAATCTTCTTAAAACAAGTTTAGAATGTCTGGTTGTGCTTAAGTATTAACCTTACATTCATACTTTACTTTTCTGTATAAAAAAAGAAACATGACAAAACATTTACTGATTTCAATGCCTGGCAGGATGCCTTCTCACTGCTCCTGTTAGCAGTGGGATGGCTTCAGAAACTTTTCACATGCTTTTTGCATTGTAGTTGAGAAAAAAGGGGAATTAAAAGGTAGAATCAAAAGGTGAGATCCTGCTGGCAGATCTGACTCTGTCCTTCCTTTGTGGTAGCTGAACTGTGGCTAGTCCCTCCAGTTACTCCTGGACTAAGTCAGTATCTCTGTGTTCCACACCTGCTTAATTGATAGGAAACCCTTACATTCCCCTATTTTTCCCTTATTTCCACTTCAGCAATATTCTTGTTTTTCTTTCTCTAAAAATCTGCCACTGTATGGTTTTGTGTTTTGAATCAATCTGCCCCATAATTTGTGCTGATCAATAAAGCAGATTTTATATATATTTTCTTATCGAATGAATTTAGTTAGTGTTTTCAGTATTATTATAATTACCCACTTCATTTAAAAGTTGTTTTAAGGTGTAAAGGGGGAGTAGATTTTCAGTGCATTCTTCCTTTTTTTTTTCCCCAAGGTATTCTACCTTCTCAAAAGAATTGGAAAATTATTTTTGGTGTAAATCACTGTAACTATGGCTACAATCCATTTGATATGATTTTCATCTATGCCAAATCAAAAGAACATCTTTGGAAAACAGATTTCTCTGCTATACTCCTTTTTTTCTAGTCAAGTCTGTGAGTTCCATGGTTTTTTCTCTTCCAAATTTTTAAACTGTTGTGAAAGTTATAAACTAACCAAACACTACTATAAAAAATCACTTTTAGATACCCAAATGCCCTTTACATTTTATGTGCGGAGTCTGAGTAGGTGTGTGGATCCAGATTGTACCATCTTCTTCCTTCTACATCCAATGACAGCAACACCTGGGCTCTCCCACAAACAGATGCTTGATAGGCAGCTTAGCACTGTGCTTTGTTTGAGTTGTTTATTATTATCTGTAACATTTGGTGTCTAAAACTGGTATTCTCTGGGGTTCTCTGAATTTAACACTGCTGGAAAGGCAGGATGATAATTTTTTGCTCTCCACTTGAGGTCCTACAGAGCAAATTTACTTAAATTCAGTGATCTTGGCGCAGACCTACACCCCGGCATGCTGATCTAATCTGTCCTGATGTGGTCTGCAGGCCATGAGTTGAATAACCCACTGTCAAATTAGAGAAACCAGGATTGTTCAGATTGGTGAGCATTCCCCTTGTTGTGGTAGAAAGCACTGTGAAGTTATTTTCTGGTGAAAGAAGGAAGACTTTTTGGAAAAAGTACAAGATTAAAAGAGAGATTTAGGGTATTAAACATACATTGTACATGAGGGAAAAGGGGAGTGTTAGGAACAGAGAGGGAAGTGTTCTTTTATACTTCTACACTTGTATGAAAATTATTCACAGTATGCTGGGAATTTCCTTAGATAACCAATACTTCAGTAAATTCTTGGCCAGAAGAACTGGATGAAGTATGGAAAGGTAATTTTAGTGTGAGTGGGTGGATGAGAAGAAAGGAAGTTGGCAGAAAATAGGGACATCTCAGTGGCTTTCACATAGCCTGAGGTATAGTTGCAGCAAGTTTCAGGGGGACAAAGAATTAAATTAACGTGAGATTTAGAACAAATCAGGTGTCCAGTGAAATATATCTGAGGTGGCTGGAGAGCATTAGCTTTGACTTCTTAGCTTCAAGACTGGAATCAGAGGGGCACAGAAACCCTTCAAAATGCTTTCCTAAGAGACATTCAAGTTTTAACAAACCTTGCAGAAAATTATCGTGAGATGGACACTTCTGAACTGATTATTTATCCTTGGCCATACAACACAGCACATGGATGTTAGATTAAAGTTCAAAACTGACAGACTCATGAGATAATTTTGAAAATGTTTATGGTTCAATATGTACAGATAGTACAGATAACCCATGTGTATGTCTACAACAGTATTAAAGCAGGAGTGAATTGCAAAAGAAAGCACGAGAGCTTTTAATATATCTATATGTATTTTATAGCTCAGACTTGGAACATCTCCCACTTAATTGAAGGAATATAATCAAGTCAGCTCCCTTATTTCTCCATTTATAAGATTAATTGGATAGTAGCAAACACGTTTTCTCTTTTCTCTCCCTTCTATCATCCTGTTTCTTTGCTGATTCCTTCCACATGTATGAGTTCTGGTTTTAGTTCTGCAAGCAGTGCAGTTAGTAGCCATTCCTTTGTCTGGTGGGAGCCAGGTGCAGCACTAAGGTCTGGCTCCTGGGAAGGCTTGACCTCCCACACCATATGGCTCTCCCACTGATTTCCTGCTTACAGCAGAATGTACCTTTGTGAAGGGAGGCTGTGGTCAGGAAGTGAGAGCTGATCTCAGAGGTGGCTAGAGCCATTACCATGGAGGACTGTGAATATTCAGTAGCGGACCTCATGCTGGAATCTGTGTTTAACATATTTTGTTAATATCATAGATACTGCTTTTGTGAGCTGCTGAGACATGCCACCTAGTCTTGATAAGATGTTTTTGTTTAATTTGGATATATGTTCTGTGTTGGGTTTTTTTCTGACCTCTGCTCAGATTCTTTAACTATTCTGTTTCTTGAGAAAAAAAAAAAAAAAAACAGTCTTCTGAGAGTATTCCAAAATGATTTTTCCTTGCAGAAAGTATTTGTAATTGTAAAAGCTGAAATAGCCTTTCAGGTTCTCTGAGGCATATATTTTAGTATGGAAGACAGGATGTCCCAAGATACCTTTCAAAAAACCATCGGGGTGAAGACATGTGTCGCACTACGACACGAAATAACTCACAGACTCACAGTAAGATTTAAAAGAAGAAAAAGAGTAAAAGGAAGTAACTTTTATTTCTGACTTTGTAATTTATAGAATTCTAAAAGTGACAGTGGATTAAAGGATGAAATTGCCACCTCTCCAACTACACTGGTTAAACTAACAGTCTATTAATTCTCTCTTCTTACAGAGAAGAATGCAAAACAATCATTATTTACATGAACAGTGTGTGAGAACTCTAGTAGAAATATGTAAACATCAGAAGGCATAGAAAACTTTTAAAGGAACTTTAAAACTTTTAAAAGAACAGGGCGATAGACATGCTCATTTATTTTATTTGTACTTTTTTCTGTAAAACTAAGGATAGAATATTTATTCTTAAATTACAATGTTCAGAATTTCTGTTTCCTACTGTAATAAACTTATGTCCCAAGTTAATCCTCTCTGAACTTTATTTTGGGCATTCAGTTGTGCAAAGCAGAATTTTGGCACAAAAGATACAGTAGTATTGTGTTCTTTATTATTCTTTTCTGTAAGTAATTTGAAAGAATAATTTTATGACATTAATTTTGAATATAGCAGAAACTAATAAAGTGTAATTGCATGTGTTCCAAATAGAAAAGATTATTTCTTTTTAAATACTACTAAATACTACATTTTTTCTGAAGCAATTATTGCAGAATTTCATACATCTCAACAAAAATCATTCAAATTTTTCTTCATTTTCTTAATTTGTCTGAATTGAATTCTGTCCTACAATTTCGGTTTCAATATACCACTTGTTAATTAAACACAGCCAAGAGCTTCAAGTCTTACCTATTTATGTCATTCACAGGATAATGCCAAAATCTATCTTGTTATGACATTCAGAAAAGTCATTAAAACAATGTATCTGCTGGAATGATACTGGCTTATGGATCCAACATTTTCCTGCTCATTACAGTCATGATTTTCAAAGATGATTTTTGTGCCATATCTGTTCTCATCAGTTCTTTCTAATGAAGTTAATATACATAAATACAGTGATGTATTTCAGGTTTACTGAAAATCAGCTGACCTCTTTATCTCTTTTGCATTTTAAAGATTTTCTTGTTTTCATATAAAATGGATATATAAAAATGTCCCTGTGTCTAAATAACCAATTTATAGATTTCTTCCTCATTAAGCATTTTACCAAATACACATTTGAGCTGGTGATATTTTACTTCTCTGACCATGTTTGCCTTCAGAGTGGAGAAGACACAACTGCAATAGTAGCAAGACTGTTCTGTTGTGGTCTGTCTCAGACTTCTGATGATTTTAAATTGCTCTGTCACTCTTGCTTCTGCATAGTATGTTCAAAGGTCTGCCTGAAAAAATGTCAGTTTTCAATTGCATTTTGAGAGAAAGGAGGCCAGGGACAGGATACTTTGCCATTTTCAAAAAGAGCCATAATTCAGGACTTCCTTCTGGCATTTCCTTTCTACTTCATCAGTTTTACACTAAAATATTTCAAGGGTTTGATACAAAGGCTGTGGAGATGTATTAAAATACAATGATAAGATCATACTTCTTTTTTCTTTAATCAAACAAAATGCAAACATGAAAATGTTTTAGTGCAATTGTACTTTAACAAAGAGCACACATTAGTTTGGTGTGGAGGAAAGAGGCAATGAGGGATTGAGTTACAGGAAGGCCCTTCTGTTTGAATTTTCTACATTACTTTTTCTTGCTTCTACCAAAGAATCCACATGTGCATCTCCAGGCCCTTCAGTCTCCTCCATCCACTCACAGGACTCGTTCACAAGAACTGATTCACAATAGTAATGATCACTTCTTTCTAGTGAAGGAAGCTACATGTGGTTATACAACCAGAAGCAATCGTTTTCCTTACCTCTCCCTTGAAACTCCCTGTCCATATCTTCCATTCCCAGTCCAGCCCAGCCTGACAGTCCCTTCTTCCCTAGAGCTTCAAGATCCCCAGCTCAATGTGTGGAGGGGAGCCTTCTCCTTCAGCACTGTACACTCAGCCAAATTTCTAAAAGCCCCACATCAGCCTGGCCTGGAGTCCTTAGTTCCACCTGCTGTTGGCTGCCATGAGTAATTTACCCTGTGCTCTTTATCAACTCTTCACAGGGTCTTCCTGACTCCTGCGCCGAGTAGGTAGAAAACAAAAGGAAGCTAACTTGTCCAAGGCTGCACTTGCCAAAATGATGAGAGGGATTGCCTCTCCTATGAGAACAAGGTGAAAGAGGGTTTTTCAGCCTGGAGAAAGAAACTTCTGGGGAAAACTTATAGCAGCCTTTCAGTAGTTGAAGGGGGCTTATAGTATGAGGGCAGACTTTTTTTACAAGGGGTTGTAGTAATAGGACAAGGAGTAATGATTTTAAACTAAACAAGGCTAGATATAAGGAAAAAAAATTTATGATGGCTGTGGTAAAACAGTGAAACAATTTGTCCAGCAAGATGTTGAATTCCCCATTCCTGAAAACATTCACTTTCAGGTTGGATGGGGCTCTAAGCAACCTGATCTAGTTGAAGATCTAGTTGAAGATGTTCCTGCACATTGCAGGGGGATTGGACTAGATGGTCTTTCAAGGTCCCTTCCAACCCAAACCATTCTATATTTTTACAAAAAATCTACCCATTAAACCTATGAAAGTTTAAAACTCAGGTATACCAAAGGGGAAAAAAACCCAACCATGTTACTATAAGGCATAAAAGAGAGGGATCCTTCTCCTTCCCTGGAGCTGCTCCTCCATGTGTCTGAGGTGGACTATCCCCCCTTTAGGTCTTTGGAGATTTTATGAGTGCTAATATTAGCCTTGTCCACATTTTCAGACCTAATTAACAAAAGTTCTTGGTTATGAAAAGATGTGTAGATCTTCCAGACCAGTAGTCAGCTAATTAGAAGATTTTTACCTTCCTTAAGGGAAAGGCAGCAATCAAGGGCTACAAAATGAATCAAGGCTGTTTCAGGTCAATGACTCCCAGGAGTTAAGGAGATTATGCCCACTTCTCATTCTAGACACCTGATCCAAAGGGACAGTCTTTGAGTTCTTGGGGCACTTATCTAATGCTAGACCACTTTCTTGACTGTGTAGTGAGCCTGTTTCTAACATAGGGCAACCTCACAAAGGGCCAGATTTTCAAAGTCCAAATGAAAATACTTAGTTCTTCTTTGACAGAGGGAAATGGATTAGTGATCTCTAGAGCTCCCTCGTAATTTCAGCCTTTATGCAAAGTTTTCAAGAGAGCTTAAGAAATTCCCTGCTAACTATAGTCGCTTTACTTGCTTAAAATTTTGTGAACATTTTGTTAGGTATCTACCAAAAACTTGCAGTCTGGCCTTCCATCACTCTTCGTATGACTTTTGTCATGCTCATTTTGAAAGAGTCCAGTCTCTTCAAACCAAAGGTGCAGAATGTTGTTGAACAAATATTTGCATTTGAGAAGCTACACAGCAAATTCCTGTGGTCCAGGAATATCCTATGTTTTATGGAATGCTCAAGCTTTGAACAGATTCTTCCCAAATATTTCCTTGCTCTTTCATAGAAAATTATTCTGATACACTGCTTATTGTACCGACTCTTTGTATTTTCCCTAGAAGCTGTACATGTTTAAATAACAATATAGTACCTAACAATCTGTTTATTCTGCAAGTCTACATTGTATTGGCACATAACAAATTCCAAACGAAAACAGAAGCTTTGGATGATTTTTTTTTCCTTCCTTGGAATTTCTGTCATGGCACAGCAGACTATTCCCATATGGTCCTGCAGATGCCTGTAAGAGCATTATTAACAGCATTAGGCCAAAACTCCTTATTTTCATATAAAACTTAAGAAATTACCTTATGGAAATGTACTGCATGCTCTGGTTTTTTGTTGGGGTTTTTTATGTTTGTTTTTTGGGTTTTTTTGTTTTGTTTTTGTTTTTTTGTTTTTTTTTCCCTACTTTCAAGCAAACATTTCAGATATTCATATTTCATTATTTATTTATGACCTTGTGTCACTTTGCCTTCCCAAACAACTACCAACACTTGTCTCTTCTGCCAGCTTTGAAGTAGTCTGATACAAAAATTATATACTACATCACCACAGATTTTACCTGTTGATAGAACACAATTCTTTATTAAATTTAAGTTGAAAATAATTGCTTTATGTAGCATTTGCTGAGGTCTGGGCACTACAAACACGTTTCTAGAGAAACACATCCAACCCAACATTTCTCAAAACATAAAACCATTCAGTTATGTCTTAGCTGGTGTAAACTGGCAAACATCCCCCTGAAGACAGCACTGCTGTTCCAGTATATCTAGTATGTAGAACTGGTCCCTGACACTTCACAAAGGTATTTTCTTGTGTTGCTTTGCTTTTGGTCTTATGCCAAGGATTTTCTTCTTCCAGGGTAGAAAGCCTGGATTTTTAAAATACACTACTAAAGAAACATTATTGAAAGTGTCTGCAGTACCTTTTCAAAGCAGCGGGTGGCACTTGCAGAGCAACAATGTTCAGTGATTTAGCTTATTTTACAACGGTTCCTTTGTCCTTGTCGACAAATGGGATTTCATGGGATGTAGCATTTAGACCAAGTTCACTCTGACTGAACTGAATTATTTTGTCCGCCTAAAGCCTGTCCTGCCAACAGCAGCAAAGGGTGTCAACACTTGTGGAAGAGGAGCACTACCTGCAGATTTTGTAATTCTGTGGTCATGTCTGTGTAAATAAGATCAAAGAAATGTGAGAACCAAGACACAAACTTTATTCATGGTTTAGCAGCAGCAATTTATATCCATCTGAAACCTTTTCATTCAGGAAATAATATTGGGAATTTGCTAACCTGCCACAGCAGGTCCTTGCAGTTTAAAGTGCAAGAGTTCTTTAAAGTGTGTTGCCGAAAACATATTTTAGAGTAATCAGATGCTGTTAGGTGATTTCAAGACAGTTTCATATGCTAAAAAATAATGTTCTTTAGCAGAAAGCTATATGGCACTGTGGTTTCTGCATGAAGTGGTAGAGAGAAGTAAATAAATAAATAAATAAAGGCTAATAAAAATACACTGAGGGTGTCCTCACAGTGCAGCACAATCTGTAATAAAAAAACCCAGCAGGCTAGACAGATACACCCTAAAATAACCTCAGTAGAGTGTACTGTACTTACTTAATTTCACATAGTCTGATTGAGTAATGTCTTTTGTATGTTAACACTGTTTATAATTTCCTCTGCAACATTCCAGAACTCGGCAGGTATCACAAGTTTTAATTGCCAGCCTCGTTCTACACCAGCATGAGGCATCTAGACATTATTAAACAAAATACTGATCATCACCCCCATTTTCTGTTTGTACAGTCCCATTGCATTTGCCTGGTGTGCTATGCAAATTTGGAAAATTAAATGGGAAGTAATTTATTTCATTTACCTAATATAGAAATAAGGATGCATATTTTAAAAATCTATAGTAATGTTTGATTTTCTTCACCATGCATATTGACATATGTGTGTTGCTATTTGACTGACTACTGACTCCTTTGAATATGAGAAATAGATCAATTGTGCTTATCTAAAAGTATTTTCTTGTATTGCTTCTTCTGGATATTTTAACTCAAGATAAATTCACCAGTATTCTGCTGAAGGAATGGCTCCTGATTCCTTCAGAAAGAGAAAGGAGGACCATTGTCTTCAAAAGTCGTAATCCTTGGAAGTGCCTAAGTTGTTTTGTGAATTCCATTTTGGACCACTGAGACCTCTAGGCACCAAACTCTAGGATCTTGTATATGCCTATGTATTCCTAGATTAAAGAATGGATACCTGACTCCAATCTAAATTCCATCACAGTCCAGACACAGACGTGACTGTTAAAAAACCTTCAAAATTTCACTCAAGCTGCAGTCAATTGGGTGTGCTTAGGCCAAGGTCAGTGCCCAAGGATGTCCTGTCTCATCTGCAAGTTTCACAGCTAGTCATGAAAAAATGTGAAGGTAAAGTAAATGCACTCTGCACAAATAATGTGATGCAACCCTTTGTTCTCATACCTTTCTCCATTCCTGTGACTTCTTAGGCATGGAGGGGAAGCCATATGAGAAGCAGTTGGGTCACTTGATCTCTTCTTCCTGGAGAAGAAGAGAGTGAGAGGAAACCTTATCACAGTCTACAACTTCCTCATGAGGGGAAGAGGAGGGGCAGGCACTGATTTCTTGTCTGTGGTGACCAGTGACAGAATCAGAAGGAATGGCCTTAAGTTATGTCAGGAGACGTTTAGGTTGGATATTAGAAAAAGGTTCTTCAGAGGATGGTTGGGCTCTGGAACAGGCTCCCCAGGGCAGTGGGGAGCACCAACACCATGACAGAGCATGACAGAGCTCAAGAAGTGTTAGGACAATGTTCTCAGGCACATGGTGTGACCCTTCAGGTGTCCTGTGCAGGGGCAGGAGTTGGACTTCATGATCCTTTGGGTTCCTTCCAACTCAGCATGTTCCATGATTCTGTAATTCTTTTATATATTTGTTCAAGCATCACTAAATAAAATTCATTAACCGCTTTGAAAATGCAAAGAGAGTCCAGTCTTTTCTCTCCCATCTCAGTGGCTCCACACATGCACTCCTTCCTACAGCTTCCCTTCACCTCTCTGGCTGATGCACCTCTGGCTGTGTGACAGCCAGATATCATAGTACAGCACTGCTCTTGCATATCACCAGCACCACAACTACGGTGTTCATTGAAGGCATCAAGCACAGGGCGCCAGACCATTTCCTGCTGTGGCGGCATAGGGATTTAGCAGTGGTTTTATGCAGAACATGCACCACTGTCAGCTTTGTTAGTCTTGCTGCCTAGATCGAGGGCAGCAGGTCTTGTCCTAGACCTGCCGGCATTTCTTTAGATGTTCCTCTTTCTGCTGGCACTAGGTAGTTTAACATTTGGCTTGAGGAAGCACTGAGTGACTACTCAACATCCTTTTGGAGTCTTTAGAAATACGCAGACTCCTCATTCCTGCTTTCCCAGGGCATGTTCCCTTGTTGATGACCTGGGTGAATTTCCTTGTTTGGGCCACAACCTTTAAGGCCAAGGTGTTCTGTCACTTAATTTAAACACTGGAAAGAAGTCTATGACAGATAAGGAGCTGTAGAAAATTTCAGGAAAAATGTATATGACTCAGATTTTTTTTAACTGAAATCATATGGGCAAAAAGTAGAAAAATGGTAGGAAATTAATGCTTCCTATATTTGAAATCTTTTCAATTTCTAAGATGCTAACAAGAATTGTTGCTAGAACTAAATGGACAAAACACATTACTAGGTAGCATGCTTTTTTTCTCTGATGTTTCATGTAGTTGCAATTATTCTAAAGTATTTATTTATAACAGGAAAAAAGAACTGAGATAAAACTTCTGGTTTTCCACCCTCATTATTCCCATAAGTTTGAATTCTAATAAAGTACAGTGCTGATAAATTCACCAAACCTGTGTCAAGATACTGCAATTGAGTTAAAACCTACACAAATGTGTTTCAATATATGACATATTTATACCTAGAGAATATTTATTATAATGGTATACTACTTGCCTGTCTGACCACCCAGGAGCCCCTTTAGCAGTCACTCTTGCATCACCTGAGCTGGTGCCAAGTCCCCTCCACAACTACACACCCCAAACTCACACAGTCACACCAGGTTTCCTCACCAGCTCAACCCCAGGTTTCCCAAAGCAGAGTGCCAGACATCCAGATCCTTAAACTTATTTAATCTTGGTACAACAACTGAATAACAAAATAGCACCTTGAGCTGGGTGGCTTGAAGGAGAGACCCCCAAGCAAAGGCACCCTGGACATTTATACCCTCACAGTCCAAACAAGCAAAAGTCTGGGGTCATCAGCTCCTGCCATGTCTTTGTGGCCTTTGTTAAGCAAAGGGTCATCAGTTCATGGCCTCTTGCCTTGGGCTCAGGCTCCTGCACCCCCAGAGCTTAACCTGCAGCTCACACTGCAGCTGCACACCCAGCTGCTTGCACTGGATATATTCCACAACAGGTATATCTCATACTAGGATTTCAGTTTATTTTTGTGTTTACCATATCCAGACAATGGAAAATTTTCTTGCTTATATTCAAATATTCAAGTTTATTACTCTTTCTGTAGTCTTGACTGAAATTCCAATACCTTATTTTTCAAACTACATTTTGAAGTGTTGCATACCTCATTTCCATTTTCAAGTTGCCTGTTAAGGAACCCACAGATTCTCAAAGTAGGGGTGTTTTCAAATCATCTGAGTTATTACTTCTGCAGGCTGTACAGAGAAGAGATGAGACATGAGAAAGGTTAAAGGGGCCACACTTGTAAATGCAAGGGGTAGGAAAGAGATTGTAGCTTGCTGTAACATATGTGCTTTAAAATGCAGAATCCATTTCATTAAGTACAGCCAGTGTAATTAAAAGTTTTTAAGGAATTTTCTAAGCTTCTGTTTATCTACAAAATAAGATCTTATGTGACTCAGAGTCAATATGAGTCTTCAGAGAAGTTCTGGCGAAATTATTTGTCAAATGACTGGATTGAACTAGTGTTTTAGAAAATTTAAAGAACATTTAAAGAAATGTGCTTAAAGAGCCCATTTCAGATTGACCCATACCAGGACACAGATTGCTAAGAGTTTCCAAATCCCTCTCAACCATTTTCTTCAAGATAATGATCTTCAAACAGTTGACAGATTTAAGTCTTACAATGTGCCAGAAGTTTTCTGTTCATCACAGGTGCAATTCCTGAGCTAAATTCTTCAGCTGCCGTTTGCTCCTTTATGTGCCATGTTTGTTAATCACTTGCTTGTTTTTTCACATATCTCAGTCCTTTCATTTCCCATTCAGGAACTCCTGCTCACAAGAAGATTCCTGAAACACTGTTCATGACCAGAGGCAAACATAAGCATTTTTTGCTCAACACATTTTTTCTCTGCATCTGTGGGAAAAAAAAAAAAAAAAAAAAAAACAGGCATTGAAATGATATATCTGAACTTTGTTTGCTGGCTCTTTTATACAAGCAAGGTATCTCCAGAGTATGATCCAGCCTAGTCGAAATCCATAGTGGAGAAGGAGTAGCAAAACAGTGTGATTTGGTAAATTGGAGAAGAAATGTGTAATAAAGCAAATTTGTGCTAGCCAGCAAAACTATCTACTTCTTTGTACACAGAGCTACCTAACGATTGGGATTGGAAGGCAAAAGATGTGCATAAGCATTTTGATTGTTTTCCGCCATCCTTTTTATGCACTCAGCGTCATAATATTTAATTGGTCTGTTACATATACAAGTTATATTTTAAGACAATTAAAAATTATGCTGTCTTTTTCTTAATTTTATAGCTCCGTAAATCTGTTTTCAGCATCAGAGCAAGAAACCTTCTGGAAAAAGAGACAGCAATCAATAAAATTCTAAGGTAAGAGTCAGATGTGATTTGATAATGTTTTGACTGTCATCTGATTTTGCACAACCTTGTTTATTACTGATGGTACTGGATGTATAATATTCATAATTGTGTATCTCTTTGTAGTACATCTATTGCCTTCATTATCAAAGATAAATTGCTCTTTGGCTATTTTATATGCTTGAACAGCAAAAAGACAGGGATTGTACTTCTTCAGTATATATTTCAATTGTATCATGCAGTAAAATCATGTTTCAGCTCTTTTCAATTCTTCCTTCTAAATGAACCATGTCTCTTCCTAAGGGGTGTTATTTTGCCTAAAGAATTCTAGTCTGTTTTTTGCAAATATCTGCACATAAATGTTTGCAGGGATCGTGTGCTAGAAAGCATGGACTACAGCTAGTCATATTCCAAGTACCAAATGGACAGTGAAGATTTCAGAACCATGACTTCTTTCTGTAGAAAGATTTCCTGAATGTTTTAATAATGATCACTCCTTTTGGTCTTCCATATCAAGTAACTACTCAGCACTGTAAGTGAATAATGCAAGCCTAAGCCTCAAGACCCATTTCTGAAGGTATCATTTATATAACTCCATGCTGCAGTTTTTCATGCCACTCTTGGTTTTACATTAGAATGGCTATTCTCAACATAGGGTGCATTAATAATGAAAACAATTTATAGGTCACAGTTTTTGCATTTATGTTTGCATTTTGTCAGTGAGAGGTCCCAGGTAAAATAGACAGTATTAACAGGAATCCTGATCTAAAAAGTAAAGATTAAGTAAGGCAATGATTTATGAGGAGCGGTGAACTAGGGGTTCTGTGTGATTTCTGAATTATGAAGTTTCTTGAGAAGTTTTGCAGCTCTGGTTCTGTTTAATGCTCTATAAGAATACAGCACAGGAGAACTGTGGAAATTAACTTGAAACTTTTTCTGTCTTTAAACCCATATAATGACAACATAAACAATTACTAATTCAAATGAATACTCCTTGTAAAAATATTATTGATAAATGTAAATGCAATACCATAAGTATTCAATCTTAACAAAATTTAGTGCACTATTTGTAAGCATTTCTTTCACTTGTGTGTCTTGATTTTATGGGAATTACTGTTACAGATAGATTAGGCAAAATACTTCTAAAAATACAGGTTTAGATACAGGCATCCTGGCAGTGTTTCAGTAAAACATTTGTAATGAAATTCTGTGTTGTTATATGAGAACTCTGAAATGTTATTGACACCTCCAGGGTTCCGCAAATGTCAGTTTGTTTGGTGTATTTCATACACTATATTGCAGAGGAAAACATAGACAAAAGAAAAAACCCTACTTTTATATATTCATTTTATTTTCCCTGATTATCATCCATTCTTTCTTAGGAGAAAAAAAATCAATTCTGGAAATTGAAATTCAGAATTTTCCCATCAGCATGGAACTTCCTCCTTTTCAGGAGAAGTCTGAAATAGTGGGAGGAGAATCCAAGCAAACCATTGTTTGGACTTACTAAATTCTCAGAGATACAAGGACAGAACCAGAAAGCAGTCCTGCCAGTTTCAATCCTGCTGAATTCCACTTAGTCCTTCAGATCATGGCTTCTGCCAAAGTCTTGTATGTAAAAAAACTTCTTATCAATTCACCTGAATTCCTCTGAAGTTTCAGAGGCAGAAGAATAAAGTTTTCATTTACTGATTTACTATTTTATTTTTAATTATCTATTTACTTTGATAATTTAATCTGCATTTACTGAGTTTTCCAATCTGTTTCCTGCATCATCAGCAATAAACTTTAAGAAACACAGAGAAAAGGAGGGAACTTCTGTCAAGTAAGAAAAACACAGATTACATGTCCTCTAATGCTTTCTTGGGCTGCTTGTAAGTAATTTACAAAGAGTCTTCTCTCTCCTGAGAAAAAGAACAAATATTGTTTCTTGTTCCTTGTTATTAACTCAAAATTATTAAATAAGTTCTGATCTAATGACACTTGCAATGCATCTGTTCCAGCATAGGAAGATTGTGTTCATGGCACATCTGGCAGACAAATTGATAGAGATTGCCAGTGATGGGCTGACTGGTCCTGAGCACTGTCAGTGTTTCCATGTTAATGACAGTGACAGCACTGTTGATGCAAGGGACTTTTACAAACAGTAAAAGAAGTGATAAGACTTACAGCTGAAACTTAAGATTCAGTTTAAATAACACAGGAAAATTCAAACTCTCCACACGTGAGATATTCTAGTTCTTATTTTTGCTTTAGTTATAAACGCTGTAAACTCCTTCATAAAATTAGGTGACTCTTAGCTATTCAGAGTATCTCACAGAAGAAGAAATGGCATTTATGCCAAGAACAATAAGAGAAAACTCAGAATATCCCTTCTAAAAAGATTGCTTCCAGCAAAATCTTCATTTTTGTCTACCTGAATTAAGAAGCATTTTTCCAAAGCAATACCTCTATATAGTAAAGCTGCCCATGAGCAACTTCAACTTGATAAAATTGCTGTGCTGAAAGGGAATTTTAAGTCTACCTCTGACCTTTCCCCCCTACTTTTTAAACCTTGCCCAATTATTTTTTAATCAAATTGTGAATGTTGCAGTACAACCAACTATAGAAGGACCATGTATTCCACATAGGTACCTTCATGTCTCTCTTGTGCATCCTTCTCTATCCAAACTTTTCTCCTTTTATATGCTGAGCTGCAGCTTGGCATCTTTCCCAATATGAGGAAGAAAGACATCAGTAGCCCTTGACCACCAAGAGAGATGATTCATGCACTCAGTCCTAAGTGTCTCACCTGCTCATCTGCTGTTACATTTTGTAGGAAATCTGATGTCTTGGGTATGTTTGTTTTCCTGCAGCTTTCTTGCTGCACCTCCAGGGAAGAGTCTCATTTCCGAGCATCTTTGTTTTAGCCAATCTTCACCTTGCCTCCTTGAGGTTTTTGTGGAATTAGGCATGAGAGCCAAGTCAAGGATGTAGCAACTACTGTCCTGATACTTTTACTCTGATCAGTGCTTTGCATCACCATTGCCAGTGGCAGACCACAAAGGCCTTAACTCTTCACATAAATCCATTCTGAGGTGCGGACTTCAACCTTGAAAAATGAAATAAAGTACAAGTCAGAGACCTTTAGAACAACTTTTTTGAAACAAGATCCATTTTAATAGTGCCTCTGAATTGCAAACAGCTCCATTCCTTCCTGAAAATTACAGTGCATTTCCCTCAGCAGCAATAACCACTTCTAGCAAATTTACTTTCTGCTGCATATCTTCAGTGCTTCACACTTTTCTCTCAGTCTGTGTGGATGCAAGCACTGCTTTTCCTCTTTAAAGCAAGTTTTGTGCCTGTAATTCTCCTGACCCTCATTCCTTGCTCGATCGTTGTCTAAGAATGGGGTCTAGCCCTTTATTAGTCCCACTGGCTTTCTGAAGTAGAGAGAGTAGAGCAGGCTCAGTCAAAATGTATACACATATAAATCAGTTTGTTCTCTGCAGTGCTGAGGATAAGTTGTAAACAGCACAGAATGGTGGGGAAAATGAGCAAATTAAAAGTAATCTCACATAGTATAAAACATAATCAAAGTGTCAATAGTGCAAAACCTGATTCTGGTGTGCATTAAACCATGCTTCACAGAATCAGAGGGTGGTTGAGATTGGAAGGGACCTCTGGAAGTCATCTGGTCCAACCTTCCTGCTCAAGCAGGACCACCCAGAACAAGTTGCCCAGAACTGTATCCAGACACCTTTTGAATATCTCCAGGGAAGGAGACTCTACAACGTGTATAAAAAGAATATATATAGTGACAGTTTGGAAAACTTTTTTTTTTTTTTTAAATAGGCAGCATGTTATTTGCTTTTCATTACAGCTGAGGCTATAGTCAACTGATGTTAGGGGTGTGCGATAAGATTTTCTCTGTTCTAGACAAGATTTGTCTGATGTGTTTCCTGATCCTGAGGGAGTAACATAACTCATACTTAAGTGGAACATTCCATTTCATAAACAACTTACTGGAAGAAGGGCATTTATCTTTAACTGAGAATGCTGGGGGAGGGAGGTACCTGGGGAAGGGAGAAAGGGAAGAAAGAATTAAGTATCCTATTCTAGTCTGTTAATATGCTAGAAGATAATTCAGACTTTGTTCATACAAGTATTTCTGCAAAATACAGTGATTTCTAGGAAAGCTGTAAAGTTTATCTCTAAATAAAATCGCCCTGAATACTAATACAGAGAATGAGCAAAATCTTTTCCAACGTAAATGATTCTATGATTCTATGATCCTAGAAGATATACCTTTGGTATCCTTTATTAGAAATTTGCCATTGTTAAGTAACTGACTTGTATTAGTTGGTCCTGACTTGCAACAAATTTCTTGGCATATATTTTGTTTTCCCTCTTAAGAGTATGATTTTTTTCTTCATAACTTCGAGGTTTTGACCCTATGCATTTCTCAGAACAAATGTTCCTGGTAAGTTCCATTGATGAATTTTGTCATCTATGCAAAATCCAGACTTAGTCACCACCTTCCTAAATTTCTACAAGTACACAACATCACTGAATTTCATCTGCCTGACGCAAAGACAAACAAAAAGAAATACTGGGATGCACATAGCCACTGAAAAGAAGTTACTGTTTCATGGGGCTTGTGCCAAATGAACACCATGTTATGGATTACTGCAAAGCACAGTTGTGAAGCCAGATTTTTGGGCTATGGGATCTCCAACACTTGCAGGTATGGAATTGATCCATTTTGAGAGAGGTGGTAGACTAGATAGCCACTTGAGGTTTCTTCTGCATTGCTTTTATTGATTCTTCTACAGTCCAATAAAAATTGTTATTATATAAACATCTGTGAGAAGAGAAGCTGAAACAGGAAAGCAAGAATGATAATCACAATAAAAATTGGTAAAGGAAAGAAAGTCTCCTATCGTAGCTCAACTGCCTGAGCGGTCACTAAAGAAAATAAGTGACTATTTCATTTTTTGCTTTAGAGACATAAGGAAGGAAACAAGAAAACACATGGAAAAGAAAAAAACCTGACTTATCCAAGTTGCATTAATAATCCATTTTATTTCAACAGCCAGATTCAAATTTCCTTAGAAAATAGTATATTTTTCCCACAAAGAACAGTAGAGTAGATGTGGTGAAAATGTGCATTGTGCTGGCAGTTCAAAAAGTGCCTTATTAAATTAACTTTATAAATGAAAGAAAGAAACACTACAACGTCTCTCAGGTGGATTCCCCATGAACCTTCAGCTGCTACATTTAACCATATATTCCAAGTTCTGTGGAATTATATATAATGTGAGCATAGAATGATTTAGTAAGGATAGAGAGTCCTAGAGAGTGAAACCAGTGCTGAATGATGCTGGTAACTGCACTGAAGTGCACCACACTACTAAATAAGGCTTCAGTGTGAGCATGTTTCATAGAGAACAACAAAAGTAGATAGTAATAGATGCAGTTGCTACAATTACTGCATAAATACTCACACATTAAAATACAGAAAAAAAAAACCCAAAACAGTGCTCTACTGGAATGCAAGATGAGTGAGCACTTGTTGCAGAAAGAATACCTGACTAAAAAATCCAAGCGTGAGCCACATGCTTACCCTCTGCAAGAGACCTCAGAATATTCGTGAAAGGTATAGTATTTTGAATTATTGATCCAAACCTTTAAAATTTTACATTTGGTCAAAGAATACTACTTGAACACTCTGTTCACGACTTATTTTTCAGGAATTCTAAAGCATGAAATAATTTGAAGGACTTCAGAAATGTGGACCTTCTAATTGGTTGCAGGTAATACAAACTAAGTGGCACAAACTACATGGTATCCCAATATTATCTTGATCTATGTGATCTTCACCTGGCTTTCTGGTTACCTAAGGAATTGCATTTTCTCTTTCGGGATATTTTATTACATTTGTACTTTTCAAGGCAAATTTGGAGCATGTGGTTTGCAGCTGCTGAACTATGTTCAGAGTTCTGCAAGGTGAGTACAAAGTCCAGAAGCTTGAGATATTTCTTGTCTCTTCTTTGTTTCATACCTTCCGTCTTTCACCACAAGTGAAAGAGCAATTTTAAATAAAACGAATAATTTTGCTTCTGTTGTTTGAAGAAAGGTCAAAAGGTTACATAAAAATGTATCAAGGCAAGAAAAGTGGTTTTTTAAAACTCCAATCTTCAAACCACATAGGACTGAATTTTTGACACTGTGGCACGTTGATTGTGCGTGGTCTGGGATTCAACTCCAGGTACCCAAATCTGCCTGTGAGCTAAGGGATGAACTCTACTATCTAGTTGACAGAGGTCTAATCATTAAAGGTAATGGAGCCCAGTAAGATCTTTAGCTGACTGCTTTGTCTTTAGATGCCCACTTTATAGTTACTTTAATACCTTCCAAACATCATTAATTAAATTAATTAACCAAGCATTCATTGAAGTTGTTCATATATGGACATATATAGTAATGTGTGAGATGCCAGAGGATGTCCAAAACATCCTCTGGAAGATGGCAGGTAATACAACAATTTTTAGGGGTATTGTACCCTACTGTAGCAGCAGCTGGAAGCAAAGCAAAATACTCCAAGGCATGGCAGGTGATTCTGGCCACCTCTGTACAGCCAATTTAATTGGGTCCAGCATCTCCCTTGGCTATGAGTTGGCTAAAAGCCTGGACAGGTGGCTCACAGGCAGACACTGAGAAGAAGCACTTACATGTACGTGTCTACAGTGAGAACATAAGCCCTATTGCAGACTTTAAAACTGGCAACTCTGCAATTCTGGAGAATTCATGGCAGCTGCCATCTTTTTCAAAAATTCCCAAAGATCTGCAATTCTTGGTGTCTAAGCAGCTGAAAAATATCAGATTCTCAGTCAAAAGGATAACTAAGCATGGCTCTTATTAAGAGTTCATACAAGGAAGATTAATTCCCAAGGCAGTAATTCCCATTAAGTGGAAAATGCCAGCAGAGAGGCTGTCAAAAGTAGACAAGGACTTTTCAGCTGATCTTCTTCTCTGGAAATACATAATTGTTTCTTTGCAATTACTTGATTAGAATTTCCGATCTCTGTGCTAAACAACTGGTATTTCATTATTTCTCTGTTGACTTCACAAGAGCTGCAGGGCTTCCAGAGGTATTGAAAATGAGGCAATGGATGTAAAGGCTAAATACAGATTTAGGAATCTAACTTAGAGATCATGAACAATGCAAAGTCTTTCTGCAGATGATACTTTTTATGCATGCCCATTCTGCCATAGTATGCCCATAGTATATGGCTATGTCTATTTCTCAATATTATTAATAATCAAATAAGCCATCTTGTTCATAATTCAGATAAAGAATTTATTGCTTGAGCATTTAAAGCTGTCTTTTATTATGAATACTAAGTGTTTGTATAACTTGGAATTCAATTTGCTACATACAAAATCATGAAAAGTTGATGTACGAGTTACATTTTGATGTCAAGAAAATAATTTTTAGCTATTAGAAGCAGAGCATAATAATTTATATTTACAGGGGAAAAAAGAGGTAAGTTAGCCTCTTTGTCACACCAAGAAGCCTTTACACAGAACTCAGACCCCAGAACTTTTCATTGTCTCTGCTGGGAAAATCTGGATTGTCATTTTAATGGAGTGAAATAGGATGTATTCTTAGGAAATTTTTTTTCCTTTTATTCAATCAAAAATTGCAAAGGTATTCAAGTATCTCGGTTGTTTTCTGACAGTGTTATGTGGTATCATCCTCCACAATATAATGCATTAAATCATTTTGTAGTAAAACATTCATGTTTTGTCTAAGATGAGCTATGTTTTATAAGACATGCAGTAATTTTCTTGTATGTCATGATGCTTTAGTTCAGTGTAATATAACCTAATGCTTCCTATAACAAGTGTAGCACAATGTATTTTTCTAGCATGCTAATCTGATTGGCAGTGGTGGCACTGACAAGCATTCTAAGCTTCTCATTTTTGTTCCAGATACCACTTGGGATTCCTACTCATATAATTTATGTGTTTAAATCAAGAAGAAGGAGAAAAAGTGGAAAAGACTGAAAAACAAAGCCATGGTGGGGAAAGAACATGCCATGGACACCTTTTACCATCAAGCACGATCATCCCATGCTGCCAAGGCATTTATCTAAGCCTTACAGACTGGCAGATAGAGTGGTTATACAAAGGGTGTATCATTGTTTCATCTTTTCAGAAAAAAAAAAGAAAAGAAGAGCATTCAGTTCAATAAAAAACTATGGAATATTACCAGTTGGGTCTTGTGTTTCTCTAAATGATCCCATAACACAAAATGAGCAATAAGGAGTGCATACTGTAAACTTTAAATTGAACATTCTGGAAAGTAAAAACATGTTTCCAATGTTGAAATTCCATTTCTCAGCCATCAGAGGGATCTGTCTGAGCTCTTCTAGTGGAAATCTCTCTTTTTCATAAGCAAATCAATTTCACTGTAGCAATCAAGATAAAGACACGCATGCTCTGTTTAGCTGTGGCACACTTACTGGCCAACAAATACTAATTTCTGCCAAAATGTGTAAAATGTGTTTGCCAAAATTAAGCAAAAAACAAAATGAACCATGAGCAAACAAGTGAGAAAACCCACACAACAAAATGCTGCATGTTGACTGCATTTCCAGAGAACGGATATTTCATATTACAGAATATCAGCAATGTGCAGCTTTTCATTTCATACTGGATATGGTTCCAGTTATTTTGAACACTCCAAGTTATGTTCTAGATCCTAAGTGTGTATGTATAGCCCTGAAAGGGACTAAAATTGCTGTTGTACTTTTTTATTACCTTCTTTATTGCTGAGAAACTGGTTTTACTGTTGGTTAGTGCATTGTTTGATGCTTTTCACTCTTAGCGAAGTCTTGAGGGACCAAAAATTCTACAGCAAACTGAAAAAAAGTCATAGATGATTCTTGCTAAGGCATGGAGAAGGTTCATCAGATGACTGGTTGTATTGCAGAGGGGAGGTCCATTGCTTGGGAAATATTTTCATGGAAAGTCCATTGCTCTTGTATTGTTATTCTCTATTGTTCTTGAAGTACTTGCTCCCCACAAAGCCAAGCTGATTTCTCTGAATGTGCTACCTCTGAGATGATAATTTATACTGAAAACTGTGTCATCATCTTTACATTTCTTTGTAGGGCCTGCACTAGACAACGCATGCTGAGTGGATCATTTGAGGGGCAGCCAGCAAAGGAAAGGTCAATACTTAGTGTCCAGCATCATATACGACAAGAACGCAGGTAAAAATGGACAGAAAGGATGGGTTTAAAATTCTTAAAATAAAGGTGGCAAAGGGAATTAAATTTGAGCAATCCCTAACATGTGAAAAGCCAAAACTACTTACTTCTACAAAGAACTGAATTCTACATTCTTCATTGTAACCATTATGAAATTCATTGTACTGTATAAATGGAAAAAAATGCCTTTTTATTTCAAATGTCATTTCCTTTGCCAACTACAAAGCTATCAATTTAAAGATCAGAAGGACAGAAATTGGCTTATGTTAGACCAGATTGAAAACAATTGAAGAGCATATAAGCTTCTGATGTTAGCAAGAGAAAAATGATAAGAATTTAAGATAGTGGGTGGCTGGAGAGAAGTGCATTATAATGGCCACCTTAAAAAGGTCAAAATTTCATATTGAGATGTATTGTTAAATTGATTATGATTCTTTCAGGTCATTGAGACATGGTTCAAACAGCCAGCGAATCAGCAGAGGAAAATCTCTTGAAACATTGACTCAAGATGTAAGTCCTCATAGAAATGCTGGTTTAAATTTGAGAATATAAGAAATTAGAATATATGCTATCAAATGCATGTGTAATACTAATTCTATTTATGAACTTGCTTGCAATTTTTCTTTTCAAATCTTGAAAGGAAGTCATAAGACAAATGCAGTATCTGCATTAGAATTATCCTCAAAATAATTGACATGGTTATTTCACTGATAGACTTACGGTTTTGGAACACTTGCTGAGATAGATTCACTGAATCTGTAGACACTGTATTAGGAACACAACAATGCTACCCAGTACACCTTAAAAAGCGTTACTCTGGAACTATACAAATCACTCAGGCTGGGAAAAAAGCAGTTCAAAATTTCTGATGGAAGTTTAGCAATATTTTCCAAGCAGCAGTACTGCCAGACAAAGGGACAAAGACCGAAAGGAAGAATAGTAATCATGGATTTCACTGTGGTGTAATTTCATGCATTTAAGTGCGTTTTCATTTCTGCAAATTCATATGATATTTTGTGGATCTCTGTGGCAATGAAATTTCAAGATACAATATTAGTCACCCATTTCCAAACTATCTCAGTCTTTAAAGGTAACTAAAGCAGATGTGGCTTTGCTTGTAGCTAACAGTAAGGATAACTCCCAGCATTACCCCACCAGGAGTGCTTCAAAGACTCACATAACTCAGAATAGTTATGCTGATTGTTCCCTCCACTGCATGAGCCCAGACAGCATCCTGCCTCCCTCCTTCCCTCCCTCCTTCCTTAAATCCCTCTCCCTCATCCCTGCACTCAGCAGTCGCTACCTGTGTGATCTGCATGCCTTGCAGCCTGGCAGCCATGCAGCAGGCTTGAGAAGCTGAAAGGGTATCCAAAGCCTTTTCTTTCCCAGGCTTTGCCCTTAGTAACTTTGATTGTATTCATTCCAGTTCAGAGAGGTTGGCTGGTCTTACAGGACCTCTGTTTTTAAAGTTAAAAGTTAGATTGGATGGTGCCTCAAGCATGAAATTAGAACTGAAATTAACCTTGATGAAAATAAGGAGCCTTTTGCTCCGTAGATGGAAAACACTGTGCAATATGCTTGACTGAGTTGATGTGCAGTACATTTGAAAATAAAGATCTTTCATTTGTATATTTCTATGTAAAATACCATATCTTGCTTTCATCTGAAGCATTAAAAAATAACAACCCTTAGACCTCGATTAAAAGGAATAATTTTGCTTCTAGCACTCCAACACAGTGAGATACAGAAATGCACAGAGAGAAGACAGTGAGATAAAGATGATCCAAGAAAAAAAGGAACAAGCTGAAATGAAAAGGTATTTAAAAATCAAAAGTCTGAGTGTACATTTTCTGTATTAACTATTCTCTGTATGAAGTTAAAAGTATTAAGAGTCAACATGAAAAAAAGAACAAAGTGGAAGGGATATTTTTGCCAGGGATAATATGTAACACTTAATAATTTACATTTTTTCAATAGGAAAGTCCAAGAGGAGGAGCTGCGAGAGAATCACCCGTATTTTGATAAACCCCTTTTCATAGTTGGCCGTGAGCACAGATTCAGGAACTTCTGCCGAGTGGTGGTACGGGCTCGCTTTAATGCGTAAGTTCATTTCATAGCAACGTTGGTTCCACGGGGTGCTTACCACCATGTCCTCAGCCAAGCTCTAACTTTCCTTTTGCAAGGAAAACTGCATATAGTGCGGTCACCACACAAGCTGGCAGCCAGTGTCTGCAGTGTAGTCTTGCTGCTGGATGAAAGGAAGCAATAAAATGCTGTGTTAGGGCAGACATGTTTGAGCAGTCTGTGATGCTGAGATGGACAAGAATGTGGGGAAACTGTAGGTGTGAGCTGAGAGGAAAAGCTAATGTTTCCCACTTTTAGACATCTGGGAATCAGCTTGCTATTCTCTTATTCCTCATCATAAGGTAAGAAGTTTTTATAAACTAACGGTTACTCATAAAACAGAAAAAGGTGAAGAGAAATTAATTACATCTCTGCTCACCATAAAAAGGGACTCAGAATGGGCTGGGGAGGTGTTCAGCTGTGGGAGATAAAAAGAGAAAAGCTGAAACCGAATGAAAACCGGGAAGACTCGGCAACTAAGTTGTAGGTATATGTGAGTGTGGCAGATAGAAATCTATGTACAGGCAGCTTTGTATAAAATCATCTCACAACTCTTCTTTTAAACCTCTGTCTCTTGCTGGCACCAGGATTTTAAAGGGTTAATGCATGTCACCTTGCATAGAGCAGTGTAAGACAGAAGATAGCTCAAGGCCATGAGCTTGGCACTTAGAAGAACTGGTTTCAGCAGCTGCTTTACCATTGATTTTTTCTGTGCCCTTCAACAAATTACTTCTAGTTAGCATGACAGGATGGTTAGATACTCACTTTTAACCATAACTATATTCAAGTTTCTGCCACCTTAGTAGAGACATGTCCTTGAGCTACATCCCCACTTTTCTATGCAACTGCTAACTTGATTGTGGTGCACTGGTCCATGAAGTAGTTGCAAATTAAAACAGAAAAAACAAAAACACACAAACAGTCAATGAAATCCACTTAGCAAGTATTTGTCAGTGCCCCTTAGCATTGCTAAGTGCCCAATGGTAACAGGATATTTATATTAAAGCAGTTTGAATAAGATGTTTGCAATTATAAGAATAAACAGATTTTCTTGAACAGTCTTCTTTTTTTTTTCATTTACTTAAATCCTCCCTACTTGATTTGTTGTCCTATCTCGCTTATCAAGTATGATATTCTAGATATCTTTTTCAAACTGATAGGATACATATTTTCTTCTAATAAAAAAAGGCTGAGGAATGCTGCTATGTATGATGTAGGGAGAAGCATGAGTTTAAGAACCAAAAGTCAGTGGCTTCAGTGGGAAGGCACCTAATCCACTATGTTCTCTGTGCTTACTGGTGTAAGGATGAACCTGGCTGTGGAAGATTTTTCTCATTCTCCTTGGATGTCTTGTGGATTCCTGTAATTCATAACCATGAAATCTCTCTGGTGGTAATTCCTCAAGTCTGTTCAGTCCATTTTTCACATTAAGCTCAGCAAAGAAGTAACAGCAATTTCACATCCCAATGGCTAGAGCCCTCCAATGAAATATAGGATATGTCAGTGCAGATCCTGTCTTGGCATGATTTCCTACGGGAGCTGGAAGATAAGTAAAAGTGCCTATAACTAGTGGGTCAGGGGAGGCTTCCTGGAAAGTATTCTTGTAGCTTCTCCTGCAGCATTCTGCTTTGTATGAAATTGTATGATTTATTTGTATTATTTATTGTATGATAAATAATTGCTGCAGCCGGATCTTAACTCATGTCACCTAGATATGTGCATATTACTTACAGAGTGGTTCTCACTCTTTGACTGCCTAATGGCAGGTGGAGCACAGCAATTACATGGGAAAATTCAGATACAGAGAATCGAAAAATATTAATCAGAAAAAGATTAAAGAAGTAATAAAAGACATAGAGCTTGTGGAAGGGTGCGTGTGTGTGTGAGTGTGAGTGTGTATGTTAACTGAGGGTATCATATGATCACAGAATCATGGAGTGGTTTCAGTTGCAAGGGGCCTTAAGGATCATCTAGTTCTAGCCCCTCTGCCTTGGACAGGGACACCTTTCATTAGGTCAGGTTGCTCAGACCCTCATCCAGCCATGGTCCAAGAAGTTTTGAAGTAATTGTAAAGAACATTTTGGTAGCTAAAATTCAGTAACAGGTTATCCCCCCTATTCCCAAGAAAATTAAAAGATTAAGTCCTTATTTACAAAATTAAGACCCAAAAACACCTGTCAGTGCAAAGAATCTTAGAGGAATTACAGGTATGCAATGAGTTAAATTGATTCTAGCTGTGTTGATAATATGAATGAAATTACATAGAATTAAATGAAACTTATACAGACATTTAAAATACAGACAGGATAAAATGTAGCCTTGATTTTGGACAGAAATTTCTTGGAGTTGATGGATGCATGGTATAATTATAATGCTGACTAAAATAAAATGTAAATGACTGTATCTTTTCTTCTTTTTATAGTTCTAAAACAGATCCTGTTACTGGAGCTGTGAAAAATACCAAATACCATCAGCTTTAGTAAGCACTGCTAAAGTAACTTTGCTTGGTCTCATAAGCTTGCAGTATAAGTGTGTGTGCACACACGTGCATGGATGTGTGTAAATGTGCATGCACATGTCTATGTCTTTTTTTTTTTTTTTTTTTTTTTTTCAAAAAAGGTTTTTCTTACCATGGAGTTGTCTGGGGAGAAGGATGAACAGGAACATGATTTTTTAATCAGACTTTTCTTCTTCACTTGCATGCAACTTCTCTAGTTTTACTATGCATTTCTGAAATACGAAAATCTTTGACACTTCTCAGCTCAATTTATTTTTCTTAGAAAAGGACTTAAGTGTAGTGTAGGCACAAAGCAAGCACACAGAGCTCTGGGCATTTCTGTAATGGCATTTCCTTATGTATCATTCGCAGTGACTTGCTGGGTTTGGTTACTTACCTGGACTGGGTCATGATCATTGTTACGATATGCTCCTGCATTTCTATGATGTTTGAATCTCCTTTTAGAAGAGTCATGCATGCTCCAACACTCCAGGTACTGTCACTGAAGCATTTTACAATTGTTGAACCAAAGTCACCTTGCTTTTCTCCACTGCCTGTCCCTAAATTATGGTTGTTCTCTGCTTTTGTTTTCAGATTGCTGAATATGTTTTTGTAATATTCATGAGCATTGAGCTTAATCTGAAGATTATGGCAGATGGCTTGTTCTTTACACCAACAGCTGTCATTAGGGACTTTGGAGGAGTTATGGACATATTTATATATCTTGTAAGTTTTTTATTTATGGAAGGTTTTTGTGGATTCTTAACTCTGATATATTTGGTTATATAAATGGTTAGTAGTGTGAAGAAATTTGTCTCTGTACTCTGATACAAATAGTAGTGGTACATGGATCTGATAAACACCTGGCAATTTAGTGTGGGGTCATTGTATAGCCCCTTTTAATTCTTTATTTGTTGATATGTTTTAAGTATAAGATCTGATTTTCCTTCAGAGTAAACTTGAGAACTCTGAGCTCATTTTAGCATTTTTATGCAGAAGAATCTTAATTTTACCTGTTTCATAGACATTAATTGCTTCTTCCCCTCTCAACATTATTCCTGCTTTACTGAAAATGCTTCAAAACCATTTACCATTTGACAGAGGGCACATCTTTGTTGCTGGTTTTGCTATAGAAGAAAGCAAAGAAACCTATATCCCATATCTATCAGTAGTGGTTCTCCGGAAAAAAAAAATTCTCAACAGTTCGCAAGAGTTTCTGGGAAATCTCTTGCATTCCATTAAAATACAAGAGGAAGGTATCCATTTCCTCTTCACATATGACAGTAAACACCATAGAATGTGTCAAAACCAGTGCTAAATATAATACAGTATGAAATATTTTCTAACTGAAGAAATTACTGAGAAAAATGGCTTTGATGGATTTAGATTAAATCTTTCAGAGATTAATCCACTAGGCAGATGTGCTGCATAAAGTTTGTCATGATCAATTTGTATCAAAGATTCCTTTGTTAGCATAAATAAAAATATGCATACTTGTACAAAACTCCTACTGTAGTATGCATAATTCCTGTGTGCTTTAGTTTATTGAAATCTCTCTGAATCCCTCTGCTTGTCTGAAGGAAAAAATTCGGTGCAGTAGTTTGGATATTTTGAATATGACTGAAGTCATCTTCAAAGACTGTGGCAGAAAGTCAGAAGGATTGTTAAATCTGTTTATTTTTGTGGGGTGGCTGCCTTTTATCACTTTCTTTTTAACAAATTATATCCAGTTTTAAATAATTGGTGATATCATCTTGATCCTCCAGTTTTTGTGCACTTACTTCTTTGTAATACTCTCACCTCTGTCCCCCTGTGATAACACTGGCTTTTAAAAAATATGAAGCACTTAGGAGATGTTAAACCAAGAAAAAATTGTCAGAGATGGTTCAGGTTACACAACACAGCTATGCTGTTTGAAAACAGTTCCAAACACATAACATTTGTGTAATGAAACCACATGGTGACAAAACCACTTATGCCTGTAACAAAGTGGTAGGAAAAACTGTCAGGAAAACTGTTAACAGACTTTTCAGGTGAGGATTTCTCATTTCAGCATAGAGTCTCTGAAATGAGAAGAAGGGAGAGAAATAATGCTGCCTGCTCCAACAATATAATTTGTGTCCCTGTTTTGAGTCAGCCAAACTGATTTCTCCTTTTGGAACTATTCCATCTAATTAAGCATATAAAATGGATTTTTGAGTCAAAGGGCAAGACAAAGACAAGCTGATGCCCATTAGTTAGGACAATAAGCCAGGACATAAGAGATCTAAGCCCTTTTTCTAAATTAGATGCTCTTTTGCCTTATTCTTTCCTTTAATTTTAAGGTAGAGACCTTCACTGACCTTCTGTGCTGTGTCTATGCCAAGTAAGACATTGTAAGGCTGACCCTTCTTTGCCTCTTCCTGTCCTGTCACCTCCAGGTGAGTTTGATATTCCTGTGCTGGATGCCTCAGAACGTCCCTGCCAAATCCGGAGCTCAGCTCTTAATGGTGCTCCGCTGCCTCCGACCCCTTCGAATTTTCAAACTGGTCCCTCAGATGAGGAAGGTAGTGCGAGAGCTGTTTAGTGGCTTCAAGGAAATTTTTTTGGTATGTACCCATTTTTTTTTCTTGTGAAAATATATGAAGGATTAATAAAATAACATTTTGATATAAAATTCATGTTTTCTATTCTTTTCACCATTGTTGTCTGTTTACTTTTCATTGTGGTATCACTGCAGATGACCACACAAGAGGCTAAAAATTAGAATATAAGTAACTTTTACTGAGTAAAGCTGTTGTAATAGTTCTTTAAGGAACTATGCTATTTGTTTAGCATAATTTTAGTCATAATTACATAGGAAGACTACTGAAAAAGAATCTACCCCTTTTTCACAGTTCTGGTAGGTCAAGGAATATGAGAAGTAGTGCATAGAAACTCTGCAAGACCAAAAGTAAACCTGGTTTCTGAGATGCAGGTCTCTACCTTCAAGCTTTTTGAGAGGCAGCCAAAACCAATACAGCTGTTCATCACAGATCTGGATCTCATTTTTATGTCATTGTTGTTATTGTTATCATCATGGCCATACTTACAGTTATAAGAACAACAATGAAGTCGATGATTGCTTGATCAGACATAATCTATTGTCTTGGGACCCTATGGGGTATTGGTCAGCCTAAGCAACAGCCGTCTTATTCCTTAACAGAAGGCTTTATTAGGTCAGGTGGTTATAAAACACTAAGCTACAAAATATTTACAGATAGTGATAGAACAAGGACAAAAAGTATAAAGCTAGCTGACATTTCATAAATATTGTATTCTGTTAAAGATATTTACGTCTTCATTTGCTCATGCTTATCTTTATTGGAGCTATCCTGGAATTAAATATCTAACAATGGCTTAATCAGATTAATTAGCCTGAATCAGCAAAACAGAAGCAGCACATATGCAAGTACTCAAACAGTTACTTTAAAGTGAGTGGCAATTCTTATGGATACAGAATTTAGCAAGATGGTACACTGAGTGCACAAAATCTTTTATCCTTATCTGCAATTCTTAGATCCTATGTTAAAAATAAGACTGATATAACACAGCACCTGGTTACTGGACCAGAACCTAAAGAAATATGTCTGTCACCAAAGCCATATCTCCAGGTTTATGCCACAAAATGATCCTCCCTGCAGTTCACCAAGGGAGATGGTGCCCTTTTTCAAGTATGGAAGAAGAGTTTAACGAGTCCAATTTCATCTTTACAGGTTTCTATTCTTTTGCTGACATTAATGCTTGTTTTTGCAAGCTTTGGAGTGCAGCTCTTTGCTGGAAAACTGGCTAAATGCAATGACCCTCACATCATCTCTAGGGTGAGAACTGCTTTTCTGCTTCAAAATAATGGTATCTAATGCCATTTTTGCCTGCTGGGGAAAGCAAGAGGGGCAATCAGAGCTATCATATGAGAAACAGAGGTATTGGGCACTTTCTTGTTCAGAAGCAGGATGATGGAGGGAAAAGTGATTAAGAGGTCAGCAAATGAGGGTAAGGATAGGTTTCCATATAAAAAGTAAAGCAGGTGCAAATACTGAGGACTGTCTTAAAAAAAGTTGTCAAATGAATATCATGTTACTTGCAAAGGACTGGATGGCATATGGAATTAATAATGGAAAATAACCTTTGCATTCCTAGGTCCACAACTGAAAAACAGGTTAGACTGCTAGAGGTCCAAATCAATGGGGATGCCATGTGGGTTACATGGAGAAAGTTATCTGTGTTTCTTACTCCATTTGGAGAAATATCATCATGACCTAAAGAGAGCAGTGGTCTTTAGGAAAGATGTAAAAGGCTACGTAGTCTTGCAAATTGAAAAGCACTGTCAGTCCTGAAGGAAAGGGGTATATGGAACACTTACTAAGATGTTTTTTTCATTTGGGTAAAGGTCCATGACTATTAATCACAGACATAAATAACCCTTCGTTTATTTGTATATTGCTTTCCCATCATGGCAAATTTACTGTTTATGCTGGCATGTTGGCATCTCTCACAGGCTTCTGTTTAATCTCAGGCTGTGATTTATTTCACTCTAGGAGGATTGTCATGGCATCTTCAGAATAAATGTAAGTGTTTCCAAAAATCTCAATTTAAAGTTAAGACCTGGAGAGAAAAAGCCTGGATTTTGGGTGCCACGAGTCTGGTGAGTTTGCTACATTTTGGCTTATGGTTCTTCAAAAAATGCAACTGTTGGTGTAGAAAAAATGGCTCAAATGTGATGACATTAAATCACTGATGGAGGGGTGTTATTGTAATTGTGATAATAAGAGTAATAATTATATTGTGATAATAAGAGTAAAAATTCTGGCACGTTTGGTAAAAAGACAGATATATGAAATTTTCCAGACTTAACCTCCATTTCATAAACCAGAAAGGAAGGAAAAACCCTCTAGGTACTGAAGCTATACAGGAATTAGATTTGATTTGGTTATTATTACAGTGGGAGTTATTTTCTTGAAAAGTATCATCACTTAGTTATTCTTTAGTACTATTATGAAGGCAACCTGAGAGCCATAAAGTAACAATAGAAACTAAGAATAAATAGGAAAAGTGGGAAGGAAAAGAAATAGAAATCAACCTGACTACAGCTACCCATAAAAACAAATTATTATATCAAAAAAAAAAATAGCCTTTCTCTTTAAGGATGTCAACCATGCCAGCCAGCAGTTTCTTCCTTTATCCAGTGCAGGGAGTTCTTATAGTCTATCTGGTGAAGAAGTGCAATAAAACTTATTTAAAAGCTAATGTATGGTTTTTTCCTAGTATTCTAATATATTTAATATTTCCCAATACCTCAACAGGCAAAACTCACTCGTTTTAATTGTTTATAGTTTTCATTTGGTTGGCATTTTGCAAAATCAGCTTAACAGCCACAATTATTTTTATTTGCCATGTGTGTGGATAAAGAATGTACCAGCAGTGGTAGATTGAGAGCCACCTTATATAGGAACTCACCCCCTGGTTGGGGTGAGCCGGAAAGGTGGAAAAGTCTCTCCTCCAACCTGTCTCTCCAAAGAAAGACATAGTAGTCTTCAGCCATCTGGTCTCAAGGTAGTTTATTGTATGTTATCTAAAAGATTTCTCCCTGAGCTGCTGTGGTCCGTTCAGCAGTCAGGCAAAGGCACACTCCAACACCCAGGGGGCTGGTGCCCTCTTTTATATCATACATTACGTATTAGATGTTTATGGTTTCTCCCCAATGCCCATCACCTATATTGAACAGTGACTTTCTACTCTAAACCAATCTGTGAGTGTCAACATCACCAAGAACGTGGAGGTTAGGGAGAAGAAGGAAAAAGGACAGAGCCCACCCAAGTCCCTCCATCTTAGAACTTCTGACCCCCATGTACAAAACTCAGACCCCTCTGTACAAGGTCTAAAACCCCCCTGTACAGCACTCAAACATTCTTCTTTTCACTTTGTGACTACTTCTACTACAATATCTAAACTTTTGTGATTTCTTGTTCTTCCTGCAAGGTTGGTAGATTATTCCATGGATCAGGTTCAAAGCCACAGGGGTCTGTGGCTGCATTCCAGGGTCTGAAATGCTTTTGACCTGGGCCCAGAACATCCAAGAGTGTCCAAGGGACATTCTGGGTTCCGACAGCCTTACACTAATGAAATAGTGTGCTGTGATTTGAACAGTCAGTAAAACTCTAACATCTGCAGAAGTGTTTGTTTCTGTATGCTTCAGAGAAATTCTTCCTCAAGTAAGCAAATTCAATCCTGTTCAGCTTGGTCCAGAAATAAGCAAAAACTGTCTTAATCAGCATAATTGTAAACTTTGGGGAATGTTTTGTTATTGCAGTAAAATGTTTTACCACAAAGGCATTTATACCACCTGTTGGCTGTCAGGCCAGATTTTCAAGTGCCAGATGTCAGTATAAGGACTGCATTAAAAATAACTATCTACAACTGAGATCTCTCTTTTCACTGAATGGTTGGATTCAAGAAGCACCAAACACTTAATAACTCTTCTGGAATACAACTATTTACCTTATAAACTAATGAAAAGTCATTGGGCTCCTTGGATTATCTGGCTTGGATTGTAGAGAAAGAGCAACACGCTAACCTAGCCCAAAGAGAGCACTTTTAATGTTCAACTGGAAACATTCTCTTGAATCTCAACTAATAAAAAGGTCAGAGCACATGGTATAGGAAAGCCATGAAGATGTGTTGTCCTCTCAGTAAGCTTTGCTTTATACTATCAGTTCTTCATGATAATGAAATAGGGAACAGCATTTTCTAAACAATCACACTGACCATGGAGTCTGAATCTTTTATGTGAGTTAGAGAATTTTTTCCTGCAAGTAAATTTATTTTAGAATCTGGCCAATGCCATCAGACGAACTTTTTCCATTAATGATATATTTTTCTTATTTCATTGGCAAAAGCTTTAACATGCAGCAACATAGAGTCATCAAATGTTTTGGGTTGAAAAGAATCTTAAAGATTTTCTAGTTTCAACCCCCCCCTGCCATGAGCAGGGACACCTCACACTACACCAGGCTGGACATGAACTCAAATCCATCCAGCCTGGACTTGAACAGGTTATAAGCTTTATTGCTGTGAGTCAGACTCTGAATGAGAAAATAAAACATACATAGGGATCTAAAAAATTATGCTTGCATATCTATTGCTGTTGCTATTGTTTTCTAATTCCTGATATGGAGCTTTGATATGTTTCAGAGGCTCTCACCCCAACTTTGCAAAGTATTTAAATGTTAGATTATGAAGAATCAAGATAACAAATAGAACAATTTTACTGCTGGTTACACCTATTTGTGTACTGCATTTCAGGGCAAATCCTCGGAATTTTAATTTTGATAATGTGGGCAATGCAATGCTGGCACTATTTGAAGTTCTGTCATTAAAAGGCTGGGTGGAAGTCAGAGATGTTATCATTCATCGTGTTGGGCCGGTAAGGAAACACATCAGACTCTTTGAATTCTGCAGCAAATAACTATGGGGTTTTTTTTAACTATTTATCTTATTTTTGTCTATTCAGATCCATGGAATCTACATTCACGTTTTTGTATTCCTTGGCTGCATGATTGGACTGACCCTTTTTGTTGGAGTTGTCATCGCTAATTTTAATGAAAACAAGGTACTAAGTGAGGTGGTTTATTCTGAGTAAGAGGGTTTATTGAGTGTAGAACTGGCTCTGTGAGAAACCTGAAACTGATATTACACTGTCTATTACCTGGTAAGGCTGCCTTTAGTACTGGCTTACCAATCTTACATTTTGCAAGACTGCAAATATGGCTTCAGATACACCTGATCCATACTTACTAGAAAATTGAAGCCTGTGATGACAGCAATCCATCACACACTCTATCAAAGCCATTAGAGTTTATTTCTAGTGCAGCTGTGCTGCTAGATGGAGATTGAACATAAAGCACCATGTATTTACAGATGCTGCTTAGTTTGATGTAGGTATACATGTGATGGCAGATAAAAAGATGTGTTATGCTTGCCTGTGTTGCAGTGAAGGGGTCTCTTAAGAACCCTGCCATTGCAGTATTTCAGACCCCAAGTAAAACTGTGGCTTTTTCTTTACAAACCACAGAGAATATTGTAAAAATAATTGGCCATCACTCAAATAAAAAGGTAGCTAGTGTTCTAGGCAAGTTCACATGGGCTTTTTGGATTACCCTGAAAAGTAGGAAAACCTGACCTCAAGGGAATTGCTTCACAGCAGCTCATGTCTACACTTGTTAAAAGGTAGAATCCTCTGGATGGGACTGCTGCATGCACACTTCACAACCTTTAATCTGAGGGGTTTTTCTGAGCCTCTTGTGGTGCCTCTGAGGCATAGAGACAAAATTATTAATTTTTACCTCTTTCACTTCAAAGTCACAAAAATAATGAGATATGGTATTTTTACCACTCGTGGCTCTGTAGGAAAAAGATGATTACGTGCTATGGGGCATGGAGATGTGTGACAGCCTGGTGTGCTTGTTCTGGAGCTGGGTGCTGGCTCTGGCCCTGACCCAAGCCCAGTAGCAAACACAACCACTGAGTTTGTCCATCAGGGAAACCACCGGAGTCCTTCCAGAAGGGAGCCAAGCAGCACGTTACTGAGCATTAATGTGGGCAAGCAAGGCATCATGAAGTGAGGTCAGTCAGGTTTTGAGCCAAATAAATAGCTTAAAACCTTTACTGTTTTGAAGGTATTTTTATGTTTGCATATCATTGGTGTCATTTTGGTAAGATGTCCTTCCTGTTAAAATATATCTGTTCTAAACAACAAGGAGCAATGTACAAATTTCTTTTCTTATTCACTAAATTTTGACTGAGAATTATCAAAGCTGAAATTTCTGCAGTATGAGAACTCCAATGGATTTTTATAGATGCTTTTGTCACTTTTTATTCAGCTGTGCAATATTACTTTTCCTTCAAATCTTTCAATACACGGATGAATACAGGAAGCTTTATGCTTTTTGTCCTTGCTTACTAGTTACAGTTCACTGTAAATTACAATAAAAAGACACATCGGGCAATATTTCTATAGAATTCACATGATACTTAAAGTATAAATCTTTTATATCTTCTGGTTCATCTTCTTCAGTTGTTTCTTAGTAACTTGAACGTAATGTTTGTTTTTCTTTCTTTTTCCTTGAGTACTCATTACTTTTTATGTATTTACTATAGAGAAAAGAAATTTTTTTTCAGATTTGAGTTGAAAATATTAATATTAATTGAGTGGATGAGAGTTTCAGCCCAATTAATATTCAAGTAGAGTGAAGAAATGTCCAGAAACTAAAAAAAATATGTAGAGAGATGGCTGGCAACTAGCCCAGAAAGTAGAGAGCAAAACAACCCACAATGTGAGGTTCAGTCTCATTTTCTTAAAACTAGTTACTTGACCAATGTATGAGTGTTTAAAGTAGATATTTTCTTTAGAAAATTCATGGCTGATATACGGTTAGAACAATTACAGGAGTTGTTGATGAGGATCAGAGTTGAGCAATTACTGAACAAACTATTTTACATGAGAACAAACAATTTTCTAAAAGGAAAAATTTATAATAATTTCTGATACGCTCTAGTTTTTTGTATGAGTTGTTGTAACTGCAAGTGTGGAAACGTTGGACTGGGAAGTACCACAGCAAGCTCTGGGCTTTGTCCTTGGTTGTCCCAGTGACAAGGCAATAGCCCAAATTATTCCAACCCCCAACCCCATTTCAGTGCCCAGCTATCACTTGTCACAGCTCCCAAGTGCCAGGAGTTCAGTCAGCAGTGAAGACGTGAACAACTCAAGTATTAGCTGTCACTTTCAGCTGAAGTCCAAATGCAAGCACAGTTCCTTCAGCCCTAGACTTGCTCGCAGTGCTCTGCTCTGTGATTCCTTTATGGTGATCCTGCTTGTGGAACTGGCAGTTTCAGAGCAACAAAGTAATTTGGCACCACTAGACTTTACAGAAGTCCACCTTTTTGCCACCTTTTTTCTTGTTTGCAGTGAAGACTTTCCAAGAATATAAACCAGACACGCTCCTTGGGGTGAATGTGTTGCCTTTTAATCTAAGTGTTTCTGAATGGTGCCATTTGGGCCTGACAGGAGTAGTCAGCATCTTTACATCTTCACTTTGTCCGCATTATGTTGGAAGGTACCTCTTCCCAGGGTACCATCTAGGGACACAGCTCCATAAAGAGATCATGTTCACTAAGATGGAGAAATCCTGACCTTATCAGTTGCACAGCCAGCCACAGTTCCAGCATCTACACAAGCCTGTGTCCAGGTAAGAGAGAAGATCTTGCCAGCCCTCACCCAGCTCAGTGTGGCTCCTTTTTGACAGGGACAGGAGCCAAGTGTCTGGGAGACAGAATTTTGACATTTACCTTGGAAATGTCTCCTTTGTTTTTGTAACTCTAGAATCCTTCTGTGAGATTTTACAGTTCTCTAAAGTGATAAGGAACTAATTTTGTTTTGAAGGTCATCTTAGATAACATTCAATTCTGTTTGAAGTTTGCTATGTTATGTGAACATTTATACACATTACCAGCTACCACCATCCACCCTAAAGATGTGTCTTCACCTCTCTTTGTGCTTCCTCTGTGGAGAGCTCTTGTTGATTCATAGCATACTATTATTTTATTTCAATTACACTCACAGCAGAAGAGCTGTGGAGACCAGCAGTGGTCTCCTGGAGGGCTTCTTCCCTGAAGAAACTAGTGGCACTAGTAAGACACAGGATTTTCTGCTGCAAAGTCCAGACAAAATTCACCACTCTGCTTCCTGACAAATGACATCCAGTCAAATGGAAGACCTCCTGCAGTGTTTCATTGCCCACATGGGGCTGCTGCTACAAAGAGCAGCAACTGTGCCTGCTGACTTGAGTCCCAGAGATTCACAGCTAATGCACCCAGAAATCCTCTTGAGTAACTGCTGATACTTCAGACTCCTTTCCCCAAGTAGTGTGTTATTTAAGGGAAGTTGTGTATGCAGCTTTATTTCAGGCACCAAAGAGAATATTGTTTTCATGTTGCCGTGCTGTTAAGTGACAAAAGCTTTATATGCTTCTCTTTGTTTATTAAGGGGACAGCTTTACTGACTGTAGATCAGAGACGATGGGAAGATCTGAAAAGCAGACTGAAGATAGCACAACCTCTTCATCTCCCACCTCGTCCGGGTATCAAAGATATTTTGATTTTATTCATGTTGGGCCCTAGTGTTCGTAATTCCCCAGGAGTCTGCGATTCAAATTAAAACTGTAATCGTGAGGCCACTAGGAGGTTGTGCATAAGTTAATGTGGAAACAGGCTCCAACTACAGATCTCTCCATAAGGCTATTAAAATCAACCCTAAAAAGGTTGTGCTTCGATGGTTCTAGGATAAGCCTTAATGAAAAATTTATTTTCTAAATGAAAAATATCTGCAGTTGGCTGTAATGATATGAATGGAATGTATTAACCTGACAGCAGTTGAATGATGCACTTGCCCTAAAAGTACCAAAGCTTTCATGCAACACTGGTGTTCAGTATTTGAAATTATATGTTCGGAAGTCCTATTTGATATGGAAAATTGTGGCAGAAAAATAGAAACTTATTTTGAAAATGGGAAAGGATTATTTTGCTTCTAATGAACATTGAAAATATGTCAAGAAATAGGGGAGGATGGATGTTACTGTGTATTTTAACTCTCCTCCTCAAACTCTTTCTTTTTCAGATAACGATGGCTTTAGAGCAAAGATGTATGATATAACTCAACATCCATTTTTTAAGAGAACTATTGCTGTACTTGTTCTGGCCCAATCTGTGTTGTTATCAGTTAAGGTAATTGTGTGTCTTTTATGCACTTCATTACAGTAGTACAGCATGTGTTTGCACATTTCCTAACACCAATTAATGATCAGTAGAGACATTAGTATGATGAATGCAAGGAAATGTGATTTCTAGATACAGCAATCAGTTGGCATAGATCACTGTAGATTAATTGTAACTTGTGCAGCTCAGTCAATTTCTGCCTTTTTGTAGTCTGGTCCACTATTTATAATTTCTAGTTAAGGGGTAAATCTGAGAGAGAAGAGTACACCAAAATGCCATTCATTTCGAGTATATTTTAAAGTGAAATTCAGTCATTAACAAAACACTTAAGAAAAGGCAATGAAGAAGCATTTATTCTGTTTAATTATCAGCTATTCTTCTATTAATGGATTATGTTTGCTTTTCAGTGGGATGCTGCAGATCCAGTAACTGTGCCTTTAGCAACAATGTCTGTTGTTTTCACCTTCATTTTTGTCCTTGAGGTAAAGTAATATATTTTTTGACTTCTTGAGATTAAGACTTGTATCTATATATTTCATTTTGTCTTTAGGGATGTTTCTTGTTCTTCACTAGGGTGTTTATTTCTGAATGTGTACATTCAGGGTTCTACATGTCACTTGTCTTTAAACATGTATTGTCAGAGGAAACTTTTAATGTGTCGTAGTCATACTTCTCTACAACCTTGAGCTTTGTGTCTTTTTATATATATTCAAGGCTGAGTATTTAACAGTGTGCTTTGGTGAACACAGTGAACTCTTTTCTTGTAGAACATGTCATATTACATTCCCTCCATAAAACAAAAGTCTGTGTTGCCTCACAGAAGTTCTGCTTCATCCATTTATGTTTTATCTGGTGTGTTAATTTCCGCTATTCTGTACCTGTGACAAAATCAAACCTCTCCCAGCTTTGTTTTGTTTCAAATATCATACTTCATTTTAATATCTTTTTTATAAGCTATGTCCCAGCTCCAGTATTGTCTATCTTTTGCTGCACAAGGCTGGCTCCAGTGTGGTAGCAGTTCTTTATCTATGAGAATATTGTTATTACAAACTCTGCAAGGTGTATTTAGCCTGTTTTCATGAGACTGGAATCTAATGATTTAAACACATTTTGGAAAATACATACTTTTTAAATGTATAAGGATACCCATTTAAGAATAAAGAAGATGCTTCCTCTGTGGTTAGGATGGTACATAAATCTTTAAAGTTTTTGTTTGACTACTTTTCTTGTCAGTCCCCTCTGAATAGCTGATACTGACCACTATCAGAAACAGGATAGTAGACTACATTTCCCGTTGCTCTAATCCAATATGACAGTTCCTATGTTCCATTGATAGGTTTTGCCAGTAGTGATGAATAAAAAATGACGTGAATACCTTGTAGCAGCTGTAGCTAGAGTATGTCCATGTTGTTTCTTCTTTTTTTCCCTACCCAGGAGAAATCAGTATGTCTGAAGAGGCTGAGCAAACACAGAAAAGTTTTATTTGTGTCATACACGGGCAGGTTTTAATTTACCTAGTAACTATGTCTTTGGAAATACTATTTTCTCTTATACTGCCAGGGGAAACAAATACACTTGTAGAATTTCAAAGGAACTTTGTCAGAGCCAAGAAAAATTTTTGGACTGTCTCAACAGGCAAGCTATCACACTGTGAGTGCACACAATTTATGGAGAGAAGAAGCAGCTTCCAGCTCAAGATTGTCCTTACTGCAGCATAGTCTGGTCACGGAGTCTGCTTTCTGCATAGCTGATGGCCCTGTGTCCAATCTAACAACTCTTAATTCAGCCTTAAACCTCTACTGCTCACAGCATATATATGTGGTATAGAAAACAGGAAGAATTTGTAGATCTCACTTTTGTTACCACACTGATGATGACAGAGTAAAGGGAGATGTGATTTTTTTTATTTCCATGGTGTGGTATTCAGTTCAAGATTATGGACACCTGAAGTTAGGTGTTTAAATTCTATATGTGATCTAGGTATTTAAGCTGTTACTGTGATCGAGGGAGATGAAGGGTGAGATTCAGTTACCTCCACTAGCCACTTCAGAAGGACAGGGATGTTTATAGGTCTTATGTCATCCCTGCCAGACCCATCAATCCATCTTCAATCCTCTAGGGCATCTCAGGTAACTGAAGGCAAGATATCTTAGTAACTCAAATGGTAATTAGAGATTCAGAGACCATAATGTTCACTTTGTAGTCAGGCTTCAGAAAACATTATAAGGCTAAAAGCTAACTGGAAAATCAGCATTTTACCTCAAGCTAGTGTCCTCCTATATTTGGTTTTGTTTTCAGAAATGTTAAATGCAGGATTGCAAGGTGAGATAGAAAAAATAACGTAATGAATGCCTGACATTTATAGCCTTTATACAGTAACTCATAACCTGCTCTAAAATTTAATATGACTTGTATAAGAGAAACTCTTAGGTGTTCCCTCTACATGCATCATTCTACTTTGGTATCCATTACCTGATGTGACTATTTCTGTAACTATTAGTATCTATTCTTGAGCTTCTTATCTGCATTCCTGTTACTTAAATTGGAAATGTCAAGCACTTTGGAAGCTTTTACCAGGTTCACTGTCAAATATACTGCCTTTACTGTTCTTAGCTTTTTTCTCTTTCATGCTGCTGAGTACAGAGTATTCCTTAAAGCAAGAAATATTTGCAATATAGGAAATATTTTTAATAAATTTGATCTGTAGTTGCTGCAGAACACAGTTATATTCTTGAGTTCAGACCTGCTTATGTGATTTTAGTTTGCTTACAGACAGCTAGATAGGATACTGCTACCTTTTTTAGCTACATGTTATTGACATTACTTGTGTGACTTTAAGCTATTTTAACCCCGCATTCACCTCAGCAATCTATACATTAAGCATTCAGTCTGAGGTGGTTAGCTGCACTCCTGTCTGTCGTGGTTTGACATGGAAGTGATTTTTTCAGGAAGTTGGGTCAAACCAATCAGTGGTCAAGTTTGGATATTGGCACCTGAAGTGACCACTGAAGATAGGGACACGCCTCTGAGAACACAGGGGGTTAAAAGCAAGAACTCCCAAGAGCTCGCTCTCTTTGGTTCCGGTCAAGGTGCTGTGCAGACCACCCCTGCCCAGCCATGGGGCTGGGTGGGGGAGGGGGAGCCATGAGGCCTGGTCGAGGTGAGCCGAGGGGTAGAGGGACTGGAACCGAGCCAGCTCCTGTGGATGGAAGGGTGGAGAGAAGCGGAGATGTCTTTGTCATCCCCCCCCCAGAGGGAAGAGATAGAGAGTCCGGAAGCACCTGTAACTTTGCCGGCGCGGAGGAGAAGGAGGGGGCGGGGGAAGGCGCCCAGCCTTGGCCTTGGGAATCGGCTGCTGGGCAGAGATATCAGACATCCAGGGAGTCTGAGCTTTTAATCCTGTCCTGGGAAATGAAGGCTTTGTAAAATATTACTCCTCCTTGATTTGAAGTAGAAGAGAGACAGTCTGGGATCCGAGATGATGGAAGAAGAAATTCTCAAGTTGGAAGGAGATGATGGAGTGGCTTGTGGCTGGACTTCTCTTGTTAGCCATAGACTGAACCAAATTCTCCTGACAGAAAATGCACTTAGGGGGGTGTGTTGGTGGGTCAAGAGACTTGTTTCAGTGATTACCAGCAGAGGAGTGGAGAGAACAGAGGAGAGTTGGAGAAGGTGTGGAGAAGCCTTCTATCTTCAAGGAAGAAGAAGAGAAAAAGAAGACCTCTGTTCTTGAACCCTCAGCCCCAGGGGAAAATGGGGGGGACTGTAGTCCCAAAATGAGAAACTGAACTGTTGTCTCTTTTGGTCCATGGCAAAGCATCCTTAAAAGAGCCCTGTGAGCAGTCTGTCCATGCACGGTGGTGAGAGCACTGTGACATGGAAAGGAGAGTGTCACCATGGCAGATTTTCTCCGGGCGGTTGCCATGTGTGACATGGAAACACAAGGGTGGCAATTGTATTTCCTGGGGAGTCTGTGGCACAGGAGAGACTCCTGTCTCCCTTGAAAGATTGAGTATTTGAATATCTGAAGGGTGGCAACCTGATCAGGATCCTGGGTGGTGTCTCACTGTTAAGTTTGTTTAGAAATCAGGTGGGAGGAGGAGGGTTGTTTTGGAAAGTCTTCATCCAGGATTTAGTGTTTGTAGTTTTTATAGTAGTAGTAGTTTAATAAAATTTTTTTCTTTGTTACTAAGTTTGGGCCTGGTCTGCTCTGTTCCTGATCACATCTCACAGCAATTATTTAGAAAAGTATATTTTCATGGGGGCGCTGGCATCGCACCAGTGTCAAACCATGACACTGTTTTTTATACTTGATGGAGGCAGAGAGACAATTCAGAATGCTGTTCATCCCTTGGTCTTGGTCATCTGTGTATCAATTTTCCTGCACCGAAGGGAAGCTAATATTATCCAGTTAGTCCACATGGGAATATTGAGCTGAGGTGAAATCTGCCCCTTGTTGTTTGAATCTATTTCATAAAACAAACCCAATCAAACATTTTGGAGCATGGAAGAGGATCTCATGGCAAGGAATAATCATTTCTTCGTTACAAGTGAGAAATTCTTTTATCCATAGGTCACGATGAAGATTATTGCCATGTCACCTTCTGGCTTCTGGCAAAGCAGAAGAAATCGGTATGATCTCTTGGTGACATCTCTTGGAGTTATATGGGTCATACTTCACTTTGCCTTACTGGTAAGATATACAAAATGCATTTCCAGTGATTAAACTTATTTTATCTTGAGGCTCCAGCAGAAGGATTGCTGCTATATATCCAGACAAATCTTTGGGAGTTTAATAAGGCTGAAATATGTCTGAAAGAAACTAAGCTTGATGCTAAGAAGAATGATTGTTTTGTACAATCATGTAGTGCAAAATTGTCTTACTGATGCAAGCTAGAGTCTGTAAATGTAGTAGGAAACAAGCCTTTAGGAGGGATGTAAGTGAGAAAAGGAAGAAGACTGAGAAGAGTGAGAGCTCTTGCTAACAAAGGTCTTATGAGCATGAAGGAAGAAAGAGGCAAAGTACAGAATACAGATAGGACCAGAGAACTGGAAGAAGGCATAGGTTCAAAACTGCTGAACAGTGCAAACCCTCCCAAACTCAACAGTGATTTTGTACCACTGGTTAAGGGACGGTGTTTAATTCAAGAAGACATGAAGGAGAGAGGGGAGGAAATCAGCTCTCCCTTCATTTCACACCAATTTTTAAAATCTAACTACACTCCTGGTTTCTTTATTTACAGGGGAAGGAGAAGGGATGGTTGATACTTGTTATCAGTCACAAATTGTCAAAGTCACAACTCTCTAATGTCTGCAGGATTTTCTCTTGTCTGCCCCATGTTCTGTTTGAAGAAAAACCTGTTTCATGTGACTAGTCATTTTGCCCTGACATTCACAGCTACTAAGTAGCTTGGAAGGCCTGAGGAGTTTCTGTAATCCAGCAGCTTCCTGGACAAGTACACTGGGCCTGATGGTCATAATTTATAGAGAACTGAAGGGAATTTGGCTCAATGTGTGGGGAGGTTGGGTTTGTGTTCCTTATATTGTTGCTAATTGTTTATGATTTCTCTTATTTCATATGGGCACTGCCCTACATTACTAAAAATCAGTTTTCATTATCTGTTCAAGAGATTCCTGGGGGACCATGTTTTAAGTCTTTTGTGTTTGTGTTGCAGAATGCATACACATACATGATGGGGGCATGTGTAATTGTCTTCAGATTTTTCTCAATTTGTGGGAAACATGTAAGTATAAATTAGCAACTACAATTACTGCAGTGCTCATGTATAGATTAAAGGACTAGATGCTGTGCATCTCTCTTGCAAATTCTGTAAGGCTCTTTTTCCTTGGCAAAAAAAAAAAAAAGCCGAACAGCAGTCTGCAACTTTACATGCTGTATTTAAAATGTCAGGATTTTAAGTAGATTGTATAATAGTGCTATAGTTACTGGAAAAGCTGAATTTTTTGCAAAAACCAAAGTACAGCTGCAATACTACAGCTTTTAAAAATGCTCTCTACAACTCTGAATATACACTGTGCTACTTTCAGCCCTTTCCACTTCAGTGAGGCATGCTATTTTTTTATTTTCACTGCGAGACTGTTGTAGTGGCGGTCGAATACATCGTCTTATTATGATAGTACTCTCTTTAAAAAGTTTCTTTTTCCAGAGTGCAGGTCTGTGTCTTTGGTGTCTACAATGTATGTCTTGTCACAATAAAGGATTTATATTCAATTTAAAAACAATTTTGGACCAAGATTTTCTTCTGGAAACACTGAGATGGTGACAAAGCAAGTCACTTCTCAAGTTTACATTTCTTTTGTGTTTGGATTTCCTCTGGTGTAATTGAGAGTAGACTGGTAGAATAAGCATAAGCAGAGAGCAAACACATTTATTTAACAAGTGGTGACACTGCATTCCCTTGCTGTAGAACTTCTTTAGACTATCCAAATATTTTCCATGAAGTCTGACATATTAAAGTAAATGTGATGAAAAAACTGCTGTACTAGGTTGCCAGGGTTAAGAACAGTAAGTCAAAGGGTTTGTTTAGTAAAGACAAAAAGTTTTCTTTAAATCAGACTACACAGAGCCTGTTGAGCCTTGGAAGTCAAATGAAAAATCCTTGCTTCTCCTGTGCAGCCAGATCAAGTGATTGGCTTCAAAGCTTTCTGATTGATCCTAAAGTTTTTTTCAAGTTTTTAACCTAGTCATTTATACTTTCATGTTACCAGCTGTATCAGTTTCACTAATTTACCCATCCTGATGCAATGTGATGACTAAAGGTCAGCAGGAATTTGTCATGATTATAAAGAAAAATAACACCCTCAGTCCCATTAAAGGGATTTTTTTATCATATCCAAGGTATTTAAAAGTGTTATGACAATCTAGGGCAATAAATTTATCAAGAGTAAAATGTAAAATATACGTGCATGGAAAAGTATTATCTATTATCAAGGTCCACAGCCTATGACATTTTCAAAATTATGTTCTCATTTTGTGTTCTTTGGCCAACTTTGCAGAATCACAGACTCACAGAGTGGTTTGGGTTGGAAGGGACCCTAAAGATCATCTCATTCCAATCCCCCTGCCATGGGCAGATACACCTGCTACTAGACCAAGTTACTCAAAACCCCATTCAACCTGTCCTTGAACACTTCCAGGGATGGGGCGTTCACAACTTGTTTGGGCAACTTGTTCCAGTGCCTCACCACCCTCACAATGAAGAATTTCTTCCCAATACTAAATCTAAACCTCACCTCTTTCAGCCTCTTGAAGCCACTTGCCCTTGTTCTGTCACTACATGCTCTTGTAAAACTCCCTCTCCATCTCTCTTATCAGCCCCACTTAGGTACTGGAAGGCTTCTGGAAGGTGTCCCTGGTCTTTCACAAACTCCCATGAGAAATTACTGGCTTAAAGAAGCTGTACTGATCTTAAGGAAATCTCTTGCTCTGTACATGAAAGTATTCCTTTTGGTAGGCTGCAGTATCTGTGGTTTCTGTCTAACAGTTAGGATCACTGTCAGATAAGCCCAAAGTAGTTTACTGCACCACTGTTCCTGCAGTGCCAATGCTGATACTTCAGGAGAATACTGATCCTCGAATATTATAGTAAAGCTTATGCTGTATCATCACTGTAATGTCCTACACTGAACTATCTATATATATTATATAACTATATATACTTTTTGAGGAGCAACATCTTGATCTTGATTTCCTTGTAAATGAGGAAGATATGCTGATGTCATTAACAGGTAAAAAGCACACACAGTTCAAATCACATTCACAATGTACCATTTTACTGAGCTCATCCATTAATGAATGTGTCTAAAGGATTTGTTGTCAAAATGGCAAGTCCAAGAACTCATGTTTATGTTTTATCATTGCTTTCCTGAATGCTGTCATGGATTGCTTTTTCTCTGTCTTTCCAGGTAACACTAAAAATGCTTCTCCTGACTGTGGTTGTCAGCATGTACAAGAGTTTCTTCATCATAGTGGGCATGTTCTTACTGCTTCTTTGTTATGCTTTTGCTGGAGTGGTGTTATTTGGTACAGTGAAATACGGAGAGAACATTAACAGGTACAGTATGGAGTTCCCACCTCACAGGGATGTTCTTTAAACAGCCTGAAGAAATCACATTCTGCTAGAGAAGTTTATCTGTGGTAAAAAACAGACAGATCTGCAGGTCTGGCTGAAGAGCTCTGAACAGAATTTCTGATAGGAGACACTGAGCCATCTTTCCAGTCCTTGTGTTGGACTAAATGACACCTGATCCAACCCAGAGCAGACTGAGAGCTGTTCTTCATTATGACAGCTGAAATATGCTTCAAAGCAGTACTGTGCTAGCCCACAAGATGCTGAAACACAGTGTACCTACTGCATCTTACTGGCGTCACCCAGGAACAGGATCCATACACCAGACTGATACAGAAAGGAGGCAGTTCTTTGAACTGGCTGTTAGCTAGAGATTTCCCAGTCATCATCAGGCTTACAAGAGAAAATAGAGACAGGAAATGGGATCTGGCCTTTAGTTTTCTTTAGTTCTCTGATAAAATGAGCTAAGATACTCAGACCTCTGTTTGAGCTAGAGTTCAGTTATTGTACCTTAAGTCATTAAATAAATAATTCAATGGGCTCATTCAAATAATACTGTAATCCTTTTTAGTTTAAAGTAGAACAGTAGAAAATGGAAACATTTTTTCTTGCCAATGTTTTAATTCTGGGAAGTGAAATGATCTCTCACTCTCAATCTTTCTCTCTCTCTTTCTTTAAAACAGACATGCAAATTTTTCATCAGCTGGCAAGGCTATTACTGTACTCTTCAGAATAGTTACTGGAGAAGACTGGAACAAAATTATGCATGACTGCATGGTAATTACAATACTGCCAGAGATAAGTAGACAAGAAATGAGAGATACCCTTCCATCTCAAACTGCGTTCAGTATCTTAGCTTTGTACAAGGAATGTTGGGCTTGCCTTTATCTCTTCAAGAAAATAATGTTCACTAAACCTTAGAAAATTATGCACAAATTGCAGTTCCAGTCTCATACTCACAGTATAGTATTTCATGGAGCTAGGCCATTAGATGATTTAAAACCAAAAATAAACAGATGGTTTCAAAATCAAAAATGCAGTAACTCACTTTTTCACTATTATCTCTGCTTTGACTGGGGCAAGGTATCTTTTCAGATTTACCTTGTCTTTGATTTCTGCACTTTGGCTTATTCCATGTGAATGATAGTCTTGATGACCTCAAAATTCCTCCTTGAATCATTATATTTTGCCCAAGTAAATGTTTGTCTGTGCTTTCCATTGCAAGGAAGATCATATGCCTCTCCTTTTTAAAATTAATGAGCAGGGAATAAATGTTTTGAAAATCAATGTGCTTCAAAGCACCAGCTTGTTCCTGTACAGTGGCATAATGCACAATGTGCCCTCTGTGTGGTAGTAAGATCTATGCCTCAGCCTTTTTTTCATACCTCTCTCTTTCCTGGTTTCTGTCTACTAAAGGAAGAAAAACAACCTGCCCACAATAATAGCCACAGTATCATTTCCTAATTGGGAAGCCTTCAAGAAATGTTGTTGTTGTTGTTGTTGTTGTTGTTGTTATTATTATTATTATTATTATTATTATTATTTTACTTTGTTTTCTTTTGCTTTGAAGGTTCAGCCTCCATTTTGTACACCAGATAACAGCACCTACTGGAAAACAGACTGTGGAAATTATGCTGGTGCTCTTATGTATTTCTGTTCTTTCTATGTCATCATTGCATACATCATGCTAAATTTGCTTGTTGGTAAGTGAAAATAGACAATAATAACAGCAAGGTACATCTTGGCATGCAGTATGTTAGGTGTGAGTCTGTTGTGCTGTTCAGGTATGAGGCTACCTTGTACCTTCAATGTTGCCTTGCATGCATATGATGATTTTAATATTTCTTTGGCATGGGAATGCTAAATCTCAGGAAGTTTGGGAATGAAAGCTTTTAGAACAAAGAGATATCTTCTATTTGTAGAGTAGAGTTGCCCTACAGAACACTGTTTTCTAAGCTTTTATTTCTTCAGTTAACCTTTGTTCAAACATCATTGGAATTCACTTAATTGATCTTAGATGTTAGATTAGGCATCTCACCAGCGTTTAAGATACAATTTTTAAAAAGCATGGTGAATATTGGTGTGGCAAGGCAGTATATTATGCATTCAAAATCCTTGTTTTAGCATACAGGCATTTGTTAATGTGGAGTTTGCACAAAAGAATTAGATGTTACAATGAAACTACAGGCTTTCTTTAGGGTGTATTTTCTTCTTGTGGTTTTCAGCTATCATTGTGGAGAATTTCTCATTGTTTTACTCAACTGAAGAAGATCAGCTTTTAAGTTATAATGACCTAAGGCATTTTCAAATTATATGGAATATGGTTGATGACAAAAGAGAGGTAAGAAATAATAATTTCTTGGTAATAAGAAGAGATACAGTAAACTTCCAGTTTTTCTTGAAAAGGAATATGAGGGGGGTAAAGTGTGACAAAATTCTCTGAGCAGTTACTGTTCAAATCTGAGATGTGAGCATGATCTAATGTTGTTCATGGCCCTTCAGTTATTAACCTGTATTCTGTGAAGTGCTTATAATAGCAGTTTTACAAACAAACATACCTATCTATAGGATCAATATAATAATATCTTTCCTCCCAGCTCCCGGAGAGTTGTTCCCTTGGAAGTCTACAGATTCATATCCATTTTTTTGTGTCTGATCTTCAGAAGATCTTTGCTGAGATTTCAGCACTGCAAAATTCTTAAAGGGAGGTTAATCAAGTATGGGCTGGGTGAAATGAAGTGGACTGAAAACTGTCTGCATAGGCAGACCCAGAGGGTGAGGGTCAGCAGGACAGGTTCTACTTGGAGGCCAGGAACTCGTTGTGTGCCCCAGGGGTCAATACTGGCTCCAGTCCTGTTCAATAACCTCATTAATGACGTGGACAGAGTGGCAGAGGGCACCCCCAGCACATTTGCTGGTGACACCAAGCTGGGCAGAGTGGCTGATATGCCACAGAGTGGTGCTGCCATCCAGGGGGACCCTCACAGGCTGGAGAAATGAGCTCACAGAAGCCTCATGAAGTTCAGCAAGGAGAACTACAAAGTCTTGTACCTGGAGAAAAATCAACCAAGGCACAGTATGTGCTGAGGCCACCCAGCTGGAAAGTAACTTGGCAGTAAAAGACCTGGGGGCCCCAGTGGATGCCAAGTTGAACATGAGCCACCATTGCCCTTTTAGAAAAGAGGGCTAATGGTATCCTGGGCAGCATTAGACAAGGTGTTGCCAGCAGGCCAAGGCAGAGAGGATCCTTTTGCTCTGCTCAGCACTGGTGAGGCCATAGCTAGAATTCTGGTTTGGTTCTAGGCTCTTCTGTACACAGAGACATGGACATACTGGAGAGAGTCCAGCAAAGGGACACAAAGATGATGAAGAGACTCAAGCAGTGTCCTGAGAGGAAAGGCTGAGAAAACTGGCACTGTTCAGCCTGGAGAAGGCTCAGGGGAATCCCATCCATGTATATCAATAGCTGCAGGGAGGGTGCAGAGAGGACAGAGCCAGGCTCTGCTCAGTGCTGCCCAGTGACAGGGCTGGAGGCAATGAGCACAACCTGAACCACAAGAGTTACCTCTGATCATCAGAGAACTGTTTGTCACTGTGATGATGACTGAGCACAGGCACAGGTTTTCCCAGGGAATTTTTGGAGTCTCCATCCTTGGAGATATTCAAAAGCCATCTGGACCTGATCCTGGGGAACTGGCTTTAGGAGACCCTGATTAAGCAGAGGGGTGAGACAAGGTGAGGTCCAGAGTTTCCTTCCAACCTCAGCCATTCTGTGATTCTGAAATGAGAATAACATCTTGGGAGACTGAGCTGCTCAGATGCCCACACAAATTAAATCATCATCTGAATGATTCATGACATCACTGAGATTTGAATGCAAACAACATTGTGGTGAAAGTAGCTGGTACATGGCTGTGCTGGGGAGAGAGAAGCTGCAGTCTGTACTCATGAGGGTAGAAAGTTCTGAATCCATGGTGCCCAGCACTGACAAAATCTCTCTGATGTGGAACGCCTTACAGCAAAAATAGTTCTGATGAGGCTTGTTTAGCAGAACAAAAGATATTTGAAGATTGTGAATACCACAGTTTCAGAGAAAGGTCTGAACTCAGTCTTAATTTTGTAACAACAGATAGAAGTTGCTGTCACCAAAAGTGCAGGATGTGCTGCCTCTTAGAGCAGATAACCTTTAAAAAGCCAGTAAACTCTCAACATTCTCCTGCTCATTCAGAGATGCACAGAGAAGGGCACAGGTTTACAACAAATTATAGACATGGCTATGAGTGTTTAAACTATAGTTTAATTTCCATTATACAAAGGCAGCTCTTTGGGAGTATGATTCTAATTACAGATGAATGCAAAAGGGGAAACTAAATCCCCAAGCAATTTTGAAAAATTCCGGCAAAATTAACGGCATAGATTCTCATTGTATATGAGTCAACCACAAAGACTTCTGTGCATTTGCTGAAGAATTGGCTGAATGTGCACATTCTTCAACAATGTGTTCACAGTGACTTTAATATGCTAGGAGAAATAGTTTTTCTCTCAGTGATCAAGTTGAATGTCTGAGTTGGTTGTTAGATCACAGTAATAATTTACCATCAATTATGCAATTTAACACAGGGTGTAATCCCTACCTTCCGAGTGAAATTCCTGCTGAGGCTTCTGCGAGGCAGGCTGGAGGTGGATCTTGACAAGGACAAGCTGCTGTTCAAGCACATGTGCTATGAAATGGAGCGGCTCCACAATGGTGGCGATGTCACTTTTCATGACGTGCTCAGGTACACTGAGATTTTCTCCATATTTTTAGAACAGATGTAACAGCCAGTGCTTCTTTCCAGGCTATGAGGTAGCCGTTAGGCTCAGGAGAAGGCAAGACTGGTAGCCACAGAGGCACTTTTATATTAAATGTTTTACAAAAATTAGATTTCCCTTTTTTTTCCCTACAAAAATATTAGTGATGGCAAACGCGACTCCTAGGGAATCAACTCTAAGTAGTTTTGACATTTTCATTGCAGGAGGTTTGTCACAAACTACAGTCACATGTTCCTCTTGTATCCCAACTAATGAAATGTACCTTCACATGCAGCAACATGACAGTGAGGCCTGACTAGAAATAAAATAGAAATGGGAACATTATCCAAGTGTTAACACTCAGTGGGGGAAAAAACCCAAACCACTACAAATGCCCTAATTGCTTACAGTTCAGCAGTTCACCTGTATTGGATAACTGGATGTAGGTGATAAGGTCTCTTTGTCTTGAGCACAGTAAGTCTCTTCTAGAATCATCTTAGCAATTTTTTTAACTTCAAATGTGAATTTACTGTGCACACTTGAATTATGTATTTTCACACTAAGGTCTTAAGTATAAGCTTTGATTCTCTAAAAAATGCAAAGACATCAGAATTTTAAAATAAATAAATTGTGTTTCTTCCAGCATGCTTTCATACAGGTCTGTTGATATCAGAAAAAGTCTTCAACTGGAAGAGCTGCTTGCCAGGGAGCAACTGGAATATACCATAGAAGAAGAGGTGGCCAAACAGACCATACGAATGTGGCTGAAAAAGTGCTTAAAGCGAATCAGAGCAGTAAGTCAAGCTAAAGCAGTATCTAAATGGTTGCATAAATTGAACTGCTCAACAATGCTGGAATCTGTGTCCCTGTGCTTCATTTACTTTGGAGTCATGATAATACTTATTTGAAGTATGTAGCAGTTGCTAACTGAGCAAAAAAAAAAACCTTGTTACAGCTCTACAAAAATAGAGCTGTTTATTACAGCTCTACAGTGCTACAAAATTAAGCATCTTTTAAAGGCAAAAACTGCCTTCCTGCCCAAACTTTATCTGTCTTTTCAATACAACAGGAAGGTGCATATGCAGAGACCAAAGTCAAAGGAATTAAAAAAAAAATTTAATTAGATGGAACTTCATAGGCCTAATCCTTCCTCACATAATGTAATTGTATAATTTCCTTGCTACTGCTGGCAGATGAGAAACCTGTAGATGACTCGCCAGATGGAGCCTGTATTAAGATAAATTATTTGAGTGAGCCATTACAGTTACTGTGTGTGAAAATGACCAGAGTGTCTACATGGAAAGCAGGTTTATGGACCAAGTCACAACCTGGTTGCATTGATGACCAATTTTTCAGTTAATATGAGTCTGACTCCAGGTTTTGACACATATATTTTTTGTTTTTATAAAAAATTACTTCTTGTGATAGGAGATGTTCCATAGTGGTCTGTCATCATGGCATCTGTCTTCTGTTTGTAAAGTTATACAATACTTAGCTGGACATTTTGAATATTATGTACGTTCCAGCTGAAACATCAGTGTTTGATGATACATAGTTTCATTTTGATTTCATCTCTGTGATAATAATGGCAGTAAATTTAATCTCAGCTCTCAGTTCTGGGTTTGTTCAACTCTGTTGTTCATTTCATTACGATATTGAACTACACTATGTTAAAGTAAATATGTTATTCATTTCACTCTAATAATAGGGTTCAGATCATTTCACATTCTCTGAACCTTTTATAAACTGAATGTAATTATGGAAGTTAAGATATATTTTGAAATTCTCTTGTTATTCTCTAAGTCTCCCTAGAGGGATCATGTGAAAACTACCCAGGAAAGTGAAACCCATCCTAAGTGCTGTTTATTTTAATTTAAAAGCAAATTAGATTGTAAAATCATAATGGTAGTAGGTTTGTTTTTCTATTTGTACTTTAAATCTATACTTAGTCCCAAGATTTTCACTAATATTTTATTCAGTTTTATTGACAACCTGCTCCAAAGTCCATGAAAGAAATCATAATTTTTTCATTGCTTTCATGTAATTCCCTATGAATCTATATAATTCCTTGTGAATCTCTACCAATTTCCTGGTTTCTTTTTCTTTGCAAGAACTTTTAACTGATAAATTCAAAACTTTGTATGTATTTAAACTCTAGATTTAAACCAACAATTGAGCAACATACCTTGCACTTAATGTAGTTCATAAATTTCATCCTCTATTCCCTAAAGGTTAGAAATATGCTGGAATTCACTTTATTTAAATAAAGTGAAATAAAATATTTAAATTTAAAAAATTAAAATATTTTTTTTAATCTAATACATGGATCTTAATCGATGCACCTGGAATCCACAGCTGGTGCTCACTGTTCGGTTAAATATTTGGAATGCTTTAAAAAAAAAATCAAACATGTTGGTGTGACAGAGCAATGAGAACATTTTTTTCATCACATACCGTACCTTGATAGAAACAGCAGCAGTCGTGCAGCATTATCCACAGCCTACGGGAGAGCCAACAGCAGGAGTTGAGCCGATTTCTGAATCCTCCCAGCATTGAGACAACACAGCCAAGTGAAGATATGAATGCTCTTAATCAAGATAACAGTGCACAGCCAGAGGTATGTTATCCAGAAAACTACCAGCTACTCATAACAAATTCAGAAAACTTCCATGTTTCTTATTTGTTCTTTTTTAAACATCATTTTAACTGGGAAAAAAATTAAAAATAATACCTTGTTTTACTTCAGTTTTTGCCCTCAGATGTAAAGGCAAGATGCTCTAAGGCAGAAGTTCCCCAACATATTTAGCTGTCTTGCTATCACCATAAAGGGCAAACTCAGCTGTGCACCTATGGCAGCCTCTTGCATGAGCTCTCTGCAGGCTTGGGGATGTGAAGCTTTCCAGTTCAGGCATTCTGAAGTGGTGCTTACACTGAGAGGGAGAACACTGGGCATGCTGGGTCCTCTAAGCAGCAGTCCTCGACTCCTCCAGGATAGGAAATACAGAAGACACAACATAAAGGGTGCTTTCCACAATGGTTGTAGTAGGCTGAGAATGATTTCATACCCATCAATAGGACAAATGGCATTGAGACCCTCAGGACCTTTTTGCTTTTGTCTGTTAGTAGTAGTTTTCTGGGGTATTAAAGAGCAGAAAGCATGCTGCCCTAACCAATGGCAATATGTTTTGTTGGTATTCATTGATAAAGCTTGAAAAATAATAAAAAGGTATCCCTTCCTAGGGTCACCTAGGGGAGCTATGGCTGAGATTCTTTTTTCTTTGTTCAGACAAGTAGCCAGCAGCAGCTCCTTAGCCCAACACTTTCTGACAGAGGTGGCTATAGACAAGACACTGGAGATGCTGGGAAACCTCAGCGGAAATTTGGACAATGGCGCTTGCCATCAGGTAAGTGAAAAAGGTTTATCAGTAAAGTCCCCACATGCATAATTGCTGTTGTGCAATAACAAGGTCAAGAAAGGCTTCATGATTCACAATTCTCCCTCCTGTCTGCTGCTTGCACCCATGTCAGGGCTTTTCTGTCCTCATGCCTGTTGGAATAAAGCAGTTTCATCCTTTCTTCACAAATCAGAAAGTTTGGAAGATGGGCTTAAGCATTGCTCCGTGCAAGGGGTTACATTTGCTCAGGACCTTTTACATTTACATCAGTCAATCCTATTCTGAATCAGAGTGCTGCCCTCAAAGGCTGCCACTGTTCACACCCTAATCATATCTAAGTGGAAGCAGGAGAGACAGTAATGCTGTTCTGTTGACTACCATTGACCCTATTTTTGTTGCCAGTGTACTTGTCCAAGAAACAGGACAGTTTAATAGAAAGCTTTCAATACATGATTTCCATTTAAATATCACTGAGCAGCAAAGATCAACATTTTTTTGGAAAAGAAAGAGTGAGAGGAAGCATGCTAAGGAGGAGTCATACTACTGTAGTCAACTGCATAGGTTTTTCAAGTGAGAAATCTTGAAAGAATTCATAGGCCAGGGTTTCCTTTCTTAGCACTGATCTGTGTCAGTTTTGAACATTCCTCAGTGGATTGTCCCAAAAAAGAGGGTCATTTCCATGTACAATACAGCTGAGAGATAAGTAGTCAGCCTCCAGTGCAGCAAAGACTGGTATTTAAGATCGTGAATAGGATAATAAAGATCAGCTGTGGGGCTTATATACTTAGACATGTGGTTTAGTGTCATACCAGCAACTCGTACTGGTTTCAACCCCTAGGCCATTGTAAAGTATCACTTTCTAGATGTAGCTGCCAATCCTAAAAGCATCTCCCCACCCCCACTCTCACCCCCCTTCCTCACATTTACTACTTTCACTGTTTTGCCAGCAGGTTAGCTCATGTAAGTACTGCCTAAATCATTTAGGTTGCAATTAGCTGGATAAGAAGAGATCTTTTGCATCAGTTATCCCAACAGAAGGAAATGAGGCACTGCTCAGTTAAACTGCTCTGCCAGCAGATTAGTGGGAGCAGTGTGAACATCTGGAGCTGGGAAAACAAACAGACAAACAAATTAGAACAAAGCTCTACCCTTTCTGCACTAAGTCAGTTTAAAGGTGCCCTAGTCTAGCTAGTTTTCTATACCTGAATTCTAAGCAAAAATGTTCAAGAAGCAGATCTACTCTAATACAGAACTTTCTGAACTTTCTGTTTAATTTTCTAGCCCCCAAACCAATAAGCCATTCAGTGTCTTCAGTCAACCTCCGTTTTGGTGGACGTTCAACTATGAAATCTGTTGCATGCAAAATGAATCCCATGTCTGATGCTGCTTCCTGTGGATCAGAAGTCAAGAAATGGTGGACAAGACAATTAACTGTGGAGAGTGATGAGAGTGGAGAGGACCTTCTTGATATCTGAGAAGCATTTAAGTCATACCACAATCTAATTTTCTATGTTTAGAATTAAAGATACTGTGATGTATAATTTCTTTAAAGTCAATGTCATAAATTTTCTCTTACGCTTATCCTCCTGCCATATGAAGTGTAGCCCACACTTCTGTGTTAGAATTGACTTCTGTAGGCACTAACTGTACTCTAAGAAACTTGTATACTATAGCAGTACTAACAAAGCCAGAAAGACTGTAATGCCTTTAGCAGACAGATCATTGAAAGGTTTCATGTGTTCTGTAAAACTATAGTGAAAATTTGATATACACACCCATGTGTTTTCCTTCAACCTTTACCATACTTTAAAGTGGCAACACTTTAAAATACAGGGGTAATGTATTTCTTGTCATGGTGTTTTCCTTACTTAGTAATATTTCTTTAGAAAAATTTTATTATTCACAAATGACCTGAAGAGGTCAGCACTGACTTCATGTTCAAGGGAAGTATTTTTACTAAGTACAGATATTGAATTACAATTCTAAGCTTTCACTGGACCTTTTTTTAAAATATGCAAGATACAGGATTACTCATTTTAAAATTAGAAGGTGAAGGATTGGCTTTTAAAATGTAAATATCTTTGAGGTTTGCTTAATTATGTAAAGAGCTTGATTTTCATAGAGAAAATGGGGGGGAGGGGATGAGGAAAAAATACATTAAAAACTGTGCATTTAAGCATCCAGTAGAAGACTTTCACATGAAAAACATGGGTTTATGCTTCATTTTCAGCATATACTGGTTACATATATGTGTGGTGTCATTATTCTTCTTTTAATTGGATCCCATTTTTCTTGTGTACTCCTAAGGTTTTCTTCTTGTCTGTGATAAAAATTAGCATGTTGGGGATTCTAATTACAAAATAGTATTGTATGTCTTTAAAAATACTTTCAGTTTTGCTTGTATAGGTAGAATTTTACTTACCCATGTTACTGCTCATGCTGCAGGCCTGCAAAGGCAAGTCATGGCACTGTGCTGTGACTAAGTACCTTTGTCCCTTTTATCCCAGCACATCATATATGACATGTTAGCCTTCACTTGTTTTACGAGCCACCAATAGCGCTACATTATCGCCAGTGAAAAAGCAGCTATCGCTTTCATAACAGCTTTTCCAGTGAAAGGCCAATGCTATACAGATATGGAGGTGGAGGAGGAGAGCCACAAAACACAGCTGTGTTTGCTAGTTTCAGAATCTAAGGCTGTCAAACAATGTGGGGTAAAACTGTGCCCTTCCCTCAGGGAAGAACTAAGAGGTTGCAGATTTTGTTGCTTGGCCCCGACTAGGTTTTATAGCATAGCTGGGACCTTTCTGTTACCATTGTTTCCTATGGAAATGATAGTTTGCTCTAACATGGCCTGATGTGAGATCTTATAAGAGGCTCACGGTTTATTTACATCACCACTTCAAAAATATATCCTTTCAAAAGCAGAAAAAAAAGCCAGTGTTTTGCAATTTTTTTCTGGCCAAGATATTAATCTAAAGTGGCCAGAATACAAGAGTGAAAACACAAAGATGCCTTCACCAAAAATGAAAAATTAGTTTTAACTCTGAAATACAGCTTTCTTGGCATCTGTTAATGGTTTTTCCCAGTGTATGGTTGAACGTTGTTTAGATTTTTTTTTCCTAAAATAATCATATTGAACTCATCTGTATTTTGTGGGGGGTTTATGTGTTTTGGGGTATATTTAAGTTTAAATCTAGTCAACTGTAACTCTATAGTAAAAGAATATGTGCGTTCTCTTGTTTACTAGATCATGAACCATCAACAAAACTTCATACGCAAATCCATTACTTTGTTCTGTTTTGTGCTTGTTTAAGTTGAGCTTTTGTATATATAACAAAAAGATAAATATTGGATTTATAAAAGAGAGTATCTTTGACAGTTCAATAATACATTGAACTGCAGATCATTCTTGCTGCCAGCCTTTTTTTAAAAAAATCTGGCAAACATTTTTTCCTTGCCTTACAGTACACTGTCAATAAAAGTGAGTTGCTTTAAGCAATATTCCTCCCTCTGGTTTTCATTGTAAATGCATTGGCTGTATGTGGCTTATCCATGATAATGCTGCATTGTAACAATCTCTGTGGTTTGTACAGGATTATGTAGAGGTGCTTTCAACCTCTTGCAATTGAGGGTCTTTGGTTTTTTCACTCCAGCAACTGACCTCATCAGTACTGCCACAAGGGGTCTCAGTCAAAATATGGCACTAAATAGGACTGTTCATTATGTATTTTTGTATTTTTATTTAACCCATTATTTCTTTGCTTCAGAGCCTGGATGTGAGTGTGTGTGTGTGTGTGTGTGTGTGCGCGCACACCATTTTACTTTTGCAGATATAGGAAGTGGAATGAAGTTACAAAGATATGAAAATAATATATACACAGGCATACCTGGCACAGCACTGCCAACATAACTAAAGAGGGTCCTACTCTGCAGAAGAGAAACCAATGCACATTTGCACATGAAGGTGAAAAGCAGAGAAGGGAGTTGAAGAATGACTGGAGTTCAGAGAGATTGCACCAACAATGGAGAGACACAAAGAGGAAACAGTGTGTCAGGAAGTCAGAGAGTCCAGACAGCCTTAGAGAAAAGCCTTAGGAATAGACCCTAAGCAAAGGTCAACAAAAAATTGCTCGGGGAATATTACTACCTACAGAGTCACCCTATACAAATGAAAAAATGAAGTTGTTTAGGCTTCTTTTCATCCACTAAGAAATATCTGTTTCATAGGAAGCAAGTTATAAAAGTGCTCATGGCTTTGTTGGACAAAAAGTGTAGTGCATATTGTCACTACTGAAATAAAAACCTGCTTGTGGGAAGTCTGAGAACACACAGCAAAGATGTATGTCAATATCATTCCAAAGTCAGGTCAGATTTTAGACAAACACTTTTTTAATTAAGAAACTAATAACCTGAAACCATGTCCTTTTGAAAGACATCCAACTGAATTAAGAACTGAAAACATAAAGTATGCATTTACAACCTGAAAATACCATCTTTGTCTTAACTAATGTGGAGCAATCAGGCTTAAACGTCTTCAAAATAACATTACATTCAGTATTGTCTGCATTCAAAGACCAATACCAGCTTCTGAGAAGCCAAAGAAGATTAAATGCCAAGAGCAAATGAATAACTTTGTGAGAATAATCTATTTTGTTCTCTTCTGTTATTCACAACGTGCCCATGCAGATTACAGTGTCCATGAATAACTGAAGTAGAAGCATTTGCACTGTTGTAAGAGTAAATTTGGAGGACCAGCAAGCAACCTCCCATCCAAAATGCCCATTCCTTCTGCAATACTTCCATAGCCGAAAACAAACACTGGCCTGAGTTGTCAATCAGAATTTCCAATAGGATTATCTCAGTCTCCCAGAATCTGGCTCTCAGAGGCTGAATTCATTCCTGCTATTGAAGGCAATTTAGTCACACCACAGATGAACTTGCCACAATGCATAGGCTGATGCTGGGAAGTTGGCTGCCCTGGTTTGTTCAATTGCTCTGAAACACAAAGGGAGCCTCACTAGAATTCAATTAACCTTCCTCTTCATCGCAAGGGCGCTGGTGTCAGACCCCATTAGCAGCTGTTGCCCATTGTTCTCAACAAGAACCTCTAAGCATGAAGTTATTAACCCATCAGTGAGCTAAGTGTATGGGCAGTGGCACTTTATTCCCCTTCCACACGTTCCTGTCTCAGATGCTTATTCCAGTACCCTTACTGGTTTCATACTTTTACCTGACTTGCGTATCTGCCCTGGGGAATTTGGGTGAATTACCTGAGCACCTACAAAAGTGTGTTTCGTACAAGGGTGTCTTACTGGAAACACAAGAAATGTCTTTAGTACATGTAGAAAAGGAAAAAGAAACCCCCAAACACTATCCATCAACCTGAAGAGCTGCTGACAATAGCCTTTTCTTCTTTCTGAATTCAGGCATCAACCAAAAGTGGCACAAGCCTCCAGTATCTCAGTGGGAGTTACTTTATTTCAGGAAAACTTTTGCTGAGGTTGGAAACAAACTTATTTATACCAGCAGATATCAGTGTGTCCTAGAGAATTGGGCAGTCAGGTTCTGACTGGGTCTTCCACATGTTGGAAGTCACTCTGGTGGGATTGCTGTTGGTAAGTACATCTCCCCCAAAGGTAGAGAGTTGGCCCTTGAGTTCATTGGTGGAGCAGCTGGATGTTACATGCTCTCTCATGCCCTGTTTTCTGGTTTCCTTTTATGTCTAGCTGTCCAATTTCATGTAGGGTGGACAATGTCTAAGCATAGTCTCCATTTTCAGCATGTCCTCCCAAGAAATGAGGGATTCAACAGTTACGATTTCACTATAATGTATATGATGCCAGTTTATAAGGGTAGTGGAGTATTGCTTTTTTGTCTCAGCACTTATTCTACAGAACTATGTGTTCTACAGATCAAGTAATTTCTCCTCTCAGATCTTCTAAATTCTCACTGCCTGGGGAATCTGTTCACTGCACATTTAAAAACAGAGAGAAATAAAAGTGAAAAATAAAAAAGAAAAAAAAAAGAAAAAGAAAAAAGAGAAAAAGAAAAAAAAAAAAAAAAGACAAAGTTGTTACCTGGGCATTGGGTTTTAATTTTGGGGGGTCTTCCCTTTTTTATTTTAGCGGCTATTTAAAAATAAATAAATCTCTGTTCCTGTGAAAAGTCAAGTTTCTCGGTTGTTCTGACCAATCTAAGAAAACAAAGAAAGTTATACTTTTTTCTTAACGCCTCTGTTTTTCAAATGCACTTGTGTTGAAACTAAGAATTTTCACATTTTGTCTCTACTTTTAATTTTTAAATCTCATCAAAACCTATTTCCTGTATTTGACTAAAAATTACTAATATTTTTGTTATGAAAAACTTCTTTTCCCCATCAATTTTTATCATGCATAAAAATTCACTCATTTTTTTTAAGTCCCCCAGGAAAAGGTTCATCTGGCTGAAAACTGGTCATGACCCAGGAATATAAGCTTCCCTCCCAGAAAGCAAACGTATCCTGGGCTGCACCAAATGCAGTGTGACCAGCAGGTAGAAGGAGGGGATTCTGCCCCTCCACTCTGCTCTGGTGAGAGCCCACCTGGAGTGCTGTGTCCAGCTCTGGGGTACCTGGCATAAACAAGACATGGATCTGTTGGAGCAAATCCAGACGAGGGCCATGAAGATGATCAGAGGGCTGGAGCACCTCTCCTATGAAGACAGCTGAGGCTGTTCAGACTGAAGAAGAGAAGACTCAGGAGAGACGTTATAGCACCTTCCAGTACCTAAAGGAGGATGATAAGTAAGGCAGAGAGAGACATTTTATCAAGGCCTGTAGTGACAAGACAAGGGTTAATGGTCTTAAACAGAAACTGGGTAAATTTAAATTAGATATTAGCAAGAAATTATTCACTTTGAGGTGGTAAGGAACTGGAAAACATTGGCCCAAGAAGTTGTGGATTCCCCATCCCGGAGTGCTCAAGGCCAGGTTGGATCAGGCTTTCAGCAAGTTGGTCTAGTGGAAGGTGTCTGCCTATAACAGGAGGCTTGAATTTGATAATCTTTTAAGACCCTTCCAAGTCAAATCACTTCTCAGTTCCTTCTCAGCTGCCTGCCAAGTCCTCCAGTGTGACCAGACACTTGGTGGTGAGTTTTAAAGTGTTGTAGGCACTGTTGGCCCTGGCCACCCAGCTGTTGGAGACAACCACTTCCTTCTCAATGCTGGTAGATGCAGCTGTGCCTCTGTCCTCCATGACAAAACTCTGCTTTTTCACTGTACCCACAGTGGAGAGGAGTTAAAGCTCTAAAAATTACATCAGTGGCTGAGAAGATGCAGGTCCCCTCAGGCTGCTGTACGAGGGAAGGGTCACCTCTCTCCCCATGGTGCTTGGGCAGCCAAGAGCAGCCAATAGACACTGAAAGGCTTGCCTAAGCTTTCTTACCAAGACTTTCAGATCAGTGATACTAGGTCTATCGTTTATCCACCCCTATACTGCAGACCATCCTGAGGGTGTGATCCAGTAACAGGTTTGGCTGCTGTGATTAAGAAGGTGTCAAATGCAGTTGTTCATAGCTGGCTCCAGCTCTTCCACCAGAAAGTACAATGCTCTGAATTTGACCAGTCTACTCTTCCCCCAGTTGCCTCTTCTGACCTCTGTAAAATGCCCGAGACTGAAAAATCTAGGCATTAAAACCTTCATCTGCTGGTCTACAGATGTATTTCAACTTCATATGTATTCATCAATTCAGGGTGTATCTGTAAGGGATTATCTGCATGAGGAAGTTGCACCAGCTTAAATTTAACCTATTATTGCTAATTGATTTCTCTAAATCACTTTGAATACCTGTGGAAATGCTTATTTCAGTCCAAATATTTTTAATATTGATCTATGTTTAAACCCAAATAACATCTCTTTTATTCTAATGGCAAGAGTGCTCCCACAGGTCTTCACGTCAGCCCTTTTAATACCCACACCTTTAATCATGTGGTGCTAAGTCCTTTGCGTAGAGGAGGCCCTTCCTATGGTCTCTGGCAGCAGCTGAGATGATAAGTAGAAGCTGTCTCAGGAGCAGCTGTCTCCCTGCTGCCTGAGCATCCATGGAACCCAGTGCCAGGGCAGCCCTGGCTCTTCCACGTGACACTCCAACTGATTTGTCACAAGATTGATTTCCTGGGCATTTTGGGGCAATTTACACCAAGAACCACCCATGAGGAGTCATTTCAAATGAGTCTGTATTGGGTATGACTCCCTCCACTTCGTGCAGTCCTTGGAAGGGATGTGAGCACCTCTTTAACCCCCAATATTTCTACAAGCCTTCCTGCCATGGCACAGTGCATGCGGGACTTCCTCAGTTGCACGCTATGGCTGCTGAGGTACATTCCTTACCTTATCCCAGGTGATTGAGCTGAACAAAGCACACATCTATGCACTAACAGTCGACTTGGGCTCAGATTGCTTTCACCAAACCCTTTCTATTTTCGAGTAAATCAGTGCTTTTTATCAGGAGAAGGTTTTTGTACAATCTCTAAGACCTATTTTCTGAACTAATCTAACTACAGCATTTAAATATAGTATCATCCCCAGTCGTAATCAAACATTATATTCCCCTGGAGATGGACAGTCAGAGTTGCCAAAAATGGACCATCTCAACAATTTCTGATAGCTGAGCCTTCTACCAAGGTATCACAGAACTATGACAAATGTAAACACTTTTTTAACGCTAGAGGGCTGGCGTTACTTTACACTGGTCTCTGCACACATTCACACAAGATAAAGTAGCTTGATCCTCATTGTGGTAGTGGTTTAATATTGGTTTAATTATTTTGGTTTGTAGAGTGTTTAGACACTGCAGTGACAAGATAGTTCTACCATCATTATATAACAAGGGACCTTTCATTGACCTTATAGACTTCTAGAAAAGCTGCTTGATTTTGTTTGTGGAAGCATGACTTTTTGAGAAACTAATGACATTTGAATTCCCACTTGTATATGATTTGCACAGAAGTTGTAATAGAAGATTGAGTTAGCAGAGCATTCCATTTTCTGTATCTCCAGTGGCTATGATATTTGCATGTCAGATGGAATGCAGTTGAAATTTGCATATCAATTCTCAGGAAAATTCAGGAGTGAGACTATTTTCAAAATCCAGATACTAAAGCTGAAGAAACAAATAGCTAAGGATGCCAAAAGCCTTATGCCACAAAATAAACACGTTTCACTTCTTGGACACAGAAATTCTGCTCAATAATTTGAACAGTGATGCCTGTTTGTCATGATGCCTGCTTTTTGTTTCTGGATTTTCTCTGCCTGGCTGCAAGTATTCACATATGTTCATTTACAAGCTGTGGTTAGATGAGAAATACCATAGCAGATTATATTTGTTGATGGATAGTTAATCATTTTAAGAAATATTTGAAAGTACAGCTTGCTTTCTGTGCTTTGTCAAGAAAACAGGGAGTACTTGGGGTAATTTTTTCATAACAATTTTTACAGTAAGAGGAAAAGAGGGGAAGAAAAGCACAGAATGGTGCACCATGTCCACTAAAAGCAGCATGAAGTTTCCCTGCACCTGCAGTCAGCCTGTGGTGTCCCTCCTAACAGACAGATGCAATGGACTTTGGACTAATGTGGTTCATTTCCACTTCAGATGCCCTCATATGTGCAGCTCCCAGCTGTGTGCAGTGACTTGTCCAGTTGTGGTTCACCCACATTCAGTTACATGCCCACATCTTCACTTCAAATTACATTCTGAGCTTCCTCCTCAAGGGTTCATCTAACATGAACCTCAAGACTTTCTGCTATATCAAAACATTTCCCGGGAAAACTCTCAACAAGAATTAGTCAGCTTGAACTGTGCATTAATTTCTTTTGAAAACTCCAGTGCATCTGGAAATTGCTGCAAGTGCACTGCAAAGTGGTGCCCAGGAAGCAGCCCATAACCTGTGAGCACAAAAGGCACTGCTACCTTGCAGCGAGGGCAGGTTTGCTCTTATGATTGTCTTTTGCATTTGGCATCACATTTGGCATCACACTGCCTGCATTGCTCAGCTTTTGTGTGCTGGGGAAGCAACGAGAGAGAGAGATTTTTTCTTCCCTGTGTGTAGTGGGATACCTAACAGCAGGAAATGTAAACTGGAGCCCAAATCAGTGTAAAAAACTTCTATTGTTTCTTTCCATTTCCAGCATTTAGTTGGGAAGGAGGAGCTGAGGGACAGCCCATGTGGAGGAATTGCTGGAAATTTCTGTGATCATTCTGTTGGTAAATGCAAACAGGCTGCAGCAAAGTTAGAGTTGTGCAGTGGTGAGAGGATTGAAGCAGCAAAGGCACAGAGGAAAGATGAAGGACAGAAAGGTCATAGAATCATAGAATGGTTTAGGTTGAAAGGAACCTTAAAGATCACCTAGTTCCAATGTCACCAGACATGGGCAGGGACACCTTCCACTAGATGAGGTTGCTCAAAGCCCCATCACACCTGGCCTTTAACACATCCAGAGATGAGTCGTCCACAGTGCGTCTGGGCAACCTATTCCCATGCATCACTTTCCTCAACCCACAAAGAAGAGGATGAGGAGGGTCTGGATGTTTTATTTCCCGAGTGTGTCTACTTGAGAAAGCCCTGCAATGGCTGCAAGTCCTAAAGCTGTGCAATGGACAGAAGCAAAGGTAGAATGTAAGATGTGTAACATAATTTTTCAGGAAATCTTTATAGAACTTTTCTGCAGATTTTAGTTTTCTTTCCATTTTAGAAGTGAGTAGGCAGGGCCTTGCAGGAGCCGGCTGTTCCTTTGTCACTACTAACTGGTAGTTGGCTGGCATGGGGTTGGTCCTTAAGGTGCCAGGGACGTCACAGTGGCGAGGGGTGCAGCTGTGACAGGGGTACCCAACTCAAGGGTCGTTTTGGTAGCCAGTGGGCTTTAGGGGTTATTTGCAAAGGACGTGGGACCATACTGGGACCAGACTCACACAGGGTAGTAAGGGTGAGTTCACACATCCACAGTGCAAGGCTGGGTAATCAGGGACATCCATTGCCTGAGATGTGTCTCCAGTAACTTCTCTTAAAAATCATAGGGAATAGCTCAGGAAGACAGGTCGTGCCACAGTTTATCACAGTGCTGTCCCAAAGCTGAGGTGTGGAAATAAAAGGGAAACATATGTTCTCCAGGCAGGAGAAAAGCAACCTGCAAAGCTGTATTGTCTTTCTGCCGAGTCAGAGCTTTAATTGGCACAAAAATTTTCTTCACTAACACCTGCAAGTGAGTGCATAGTACACTGCAAAATTAATAGTCAGAGGGAGAATTAATTCCTTAGAGCACAAAGGGAAAACATTTCCTTTTATAGATGATGGTGTAATAGGTATCTCAGGCTGCTAGAAAGCCAAAGGCACTACTGTAACCAAGAACCAGAACTGCGATACCCTGCTTTATTTCAGGTATGAACCTCTTCAATAAAAGTGCTCTCTCTCAAACAAAGGAAGCTGGCTGAAGCTGTACAAGCTTGACAGCATAGAGATTAGTCAGGTGAGAAGGAGTGATATACAAGAACTACTGAAAATGAGTCTGGGATATGTTGAGATAGTAGAAAAGATGAGGTTGGTCTCTGTTGAAGCTTTTCTGTTACAGAGCAATGGGTGAAAATTTTGAAAGCAAAAGCAGCAATTCTCCAATATGACAATCTTCTAATTGAAGGTGCTTTCTGCTGTCTCTTATATGTGTCATACATGTTTCCTCCTTTGTTTTCCACAGCGAGGTGAAACAAGAATCATTGACTTACAGAATCATAGAATGGTTTGGTTTGGAAGGAACACGGGCAGGAGCACTTTCATTAGGTCAGGTTGCTCAAAGTCCATCAAAGTACCTTTGAACACTTCCAGGGATGGGGCATCCACAACTGCTCTGGGTAACCTGTTCCAGTGCTACATCACTGAATTCCTTCCAGATTTCTAATCTAAACCTACTCTCTTTCAGTTTAAGGCCATCACCTTCATTCAGTCAAGCCATGTGGCCTTCTCCTTAACACCTTCACAAAGAAGGCTGTTCTGTTCCTGGAAAACTGTATTGGTAAACCACAGGGAAGTGAATACAAGTTTTACCTCTTTTTCCTGAAACTTGCACAGTTACAGCTTACCAATAGTAGAAGTTTCCAGGAAGACTCTTGTAAAGGCTTGTGTTTCATATTTCTTCCTTTATTTCTTTTTTTCTTCAATTTTCATCTCACCCCAAGGAGCAGCATTACGTAGCAGAGCACCTGTGCCCGGGGTGTGTTGGAGGCTGGCCTGGGTCTCGGCACACACAGTTGCCCACTGTCCTGGGAGTGGATGAGTGGCAGCTCCACCTTCTGCAGGAGGGTGCCACACAGGAGGTCTGTCCCAGGGACTGCACCTTGGAGCCCTTTTCAGGAGGCATCTGGACTCTGCCCAGCTCCAGCTGGCGCAGAATTACTCAGGACCTAATTACAGCAACCTGGTGACAGCCCAGTGAGAGGACTTCCTCATTAAACATGATGGTCTGGATGCCACGGCTGGCACAGCAAACTCTTAAATGGTTATTGCTGGGAATGGCGAGTGCATACCAGAGGAAAGATCACTCTATAAATGTGCTATTTCTTACATTCCTTCTCCAAGCATCTGTCATTGCTTTCTGCCAAAGAGAGGATATTGGATCTTTAGACTGGCTCAGTGAAGCCAATTTCCTGGTTTTATGGTTAGGTCTGCAACAGCAACTACAAGAAAAACTTTAAATACTTGAGTGGAAAAAAATCCTTCAAAAGTATTTGTGCCTTTTTTTGGTCTTCTGAAGTAGTAAGCGATACAAGGGAGATGCAACAGTATTGATCAGAACCATCCTACTAGCAGTATTTGCTTTCTATTTCCATGATATTATAGTAATATTTCATAGAACTGTAATTAATATATATTGAAATACCACATAAAGTAGAAGAGAAGATTTTCCTGGTACAGTTTGTTGTACTACTATGGTGAACAATAGTTCTTGTGTTGTATGGCACATTGTGGAAAAGTTTTTCCCTTTTTACTGAGATGAGACAGAATAAAGAATAAGTCTAACCATCAGAAATCTCTGATCTACAAGTAAAACAAAAGGCCTAAAAAGACTGCACAGTTCCCAGGGACATTTGACAGAGTCTACTCAGGGACTGGATGTGTGGCCTCCTGATTTCCGAAATGTGCTTTTTCGTCCCTTTCTTCACCTTTCTTTGCAAGTCTTGTAAGCCAGCTGCCATGAAGCTGGTTGGGTGATTTAGGATACCAATGGCTCATCATTTTCCAAACAGAGGGGCAATAACAAGTTTCTCCTTACATTTGTTTGTGCTGTGAAGGTCTCAAATGTTTCATGTCCACTTGCTAAAATACCTCTGGCCAAGCTACCACCAACACAAATGGGTCCTTCCTTATTTTTCCCAAATACCTTCATACCTGATGTGTCCTGTGGCTTTAGTGTGCTCGCCTGAAGCAGCTTGTCATTGATCGCATCCTCTTAGGCATGATGCCTCCCTGAAGCAGCAAACTGCGTGATCTCAGTGAAAATATGGCTGTGGCTTCTCTGGCAGGAGTAGTAAACCTTTGCTACATTGACCTGTTATTAGCATTTCATTCCTAGTGTCACAAATAATAAAAATTGACCCAAAATTACTCCAGCAGTTTTTAATTGCTACTCTTGTCCTGTGAATCTCTGTTAGTAACAACAGATGAAACAAGGCAGCATAGAAGCAGATTTTAGTTTCTTTTTTATTTTGCTGTTTCCTACTGATGAGGGGCACTGCAGGACATGTAAACATAAATGCAATATGAGCTACCAAACATGAAAGCCCTGGCCACTGTTCTTTTGCTGAGATAAGTGATGAAAGAACCCAGTTAAAACAAACCTTAGAGTAGATTTGCTTTAAAATTACTCTAAGTTTGCAAAGTCAAGCCTTTCAGGCTCCAAATAATAATTATTTTAGCATCTACTTGTTTTCAGAGAAAGCTCTCCTTGCCAAGAATGGTACTTTCTTCTATATATATCTGGGAGACACACAAAAGCAGTGCTTTTTATCTGACAGTTTTTGCTAAGCTCAGGTCTCCTTGATGCTCTACAATGCACAGAAAGAGGAAATCTTTCCCCAAAGGACTTTAAGGTCCAGAATTGTTAAATTCCTGTGGAGAAAAGCCTGGGGCTACACCACTGTGGATGTTGAGAGCCTCGACGCCAGCATTTTTTAAAATGCTGTTGCAGAGGTGTCTAGCCTGTGGGACACAGCTTTCAGGTGTCCAGGCACTGGAGGAAGCACCTGCAAGAGCCACTGGCACAAGGCAGTGCTGCAGATCTCACATGCCATAAACAAGGTCCCCAGTGACACCCATGCCCTGCTCACGTGTGCCAGACTCTAAAGCTTCTTCAGCGACTTCCCAGCAGCCCACAGCCTGGTGCCTCTCCAGGAACTGGGTTCTGTGATACTGCCTGCTTAGGAGAATTTTCCCAAATCCCTGCGCAGAAGTGCTCCTGCCCTGTCAAAATGTTAGGTAATGCTCACAGCCCCGCTACTGCCTTGCTCCTATCTGCTTCAAAGGATACTTTGTGCATACTGTCAACTAAAAATGTGCATACTGTCAACTAAAAATGTATTTTACCAAAATCAGCTTCTTTTGAAGCACTGGTAGATATCTCAGCACTCAACCCTGGGCTGTAGAAAATGCCTATGAAAAACTATGGAAAAGTTTTCACCTTCAGAAGTCAGAAGGTACCTGTGGCTGTGTAGTGGCTGAGGATTGTCCTTTTGCAGTCTGCAGTTTATAGGGGTAAATGTGACACAACTCAGCTGGGTGGTGTTCTCAACTTACCAGACAATGCCACTGCTGAGTGGCAGACTTACCCAGGTGCTTCCTACTCCACAAACCTCTGCCACTAGGGCTCTTCCTCTTTCTATGTCCTCCCATACACAGAAATATCAGGGATCTTTGGCACAGCCCCATGTTCAAAGCTCAGTTTGGACATTGACTCTCTCAACAGCAGCCAAATCCAATGTGGCCTTCTCTTTTAAGCAAAAGACAAAGGGCAGACTCTCATAGAATCATAGAATGGTCTGGATTGGAAGGAGACCCTAGATATCATCTAGTTTCAATTCCATCATCACAGGATCCCATATGGAAGTGTAATATCATTGTGTGAGACCAACATGGGCCCCATCTGACATGAAAAATATGCATAAACAACATGAATCCTCTTGAAAGAAGTTTGTCTTTGATATGTGGCTACCTGAAACATGATAGTTTAATCAGCTTCTGAAGTCCAGAGAAAAACTGCCTTGCATCTATGCATAGGTTCTGTCCTACTACTAGCTAGATTTCCAGCTCAAGCGGTCTATTCCTCAAAGACACAGCCCTGGCACTACATCATCTGCTGAACTAACCTGAAATCTTAGGAGTCCGACTTCAGCAGGAATATTTCCTAATTTTTCCGTATGCTTTTAAATAAAACTACTTATCATCCAGCTGACTTACCCTGCCCAAGCTGAGAAATAACTCACAGACATAAATCTCTTTCCATAGTTCATTCTTTTTGATCTCAGTTCATATACACACACAATTATTTCCATCTACATTTTAAAACCAGAACTTAGATTGTAAAGGTTACTAAGTTCTAGAATCTCCTATCCCAGGGCAGTCTTATAAGGTCCCTTACTACCAACAGCATCTTGTTGCTTGTTTTCATTATGCTGGCATGTAAGTTTATTCAAAGACCCCTGAAGAACTGGAGATTTGTTGCACTCATAAATTTCCCAGGATGTCTGTCAGAGCCATAACATGCTCCTAACTATGTGAAAGTCATCAGTGAACTCTGAGAAGGCAATATTTTAAAACTAAAGCTAACAGTGAATGTTTGCACTTTATATAAATATAGTAAAAATATATAAATACTCAGATTAGTTTCTCGATGTGGTTTGAAAAGGTGATAAAAATTATGGAAACTATTTTCTCCATCTCAGGTAGAGCCAGCTGATTCACTAGCCTTAGGTAAGAAAATGTTTCTTGTTAGGCAAACAGTCAAAACTGGATGCTATATGCAGAAATTGAGGACACTTAAAAACAAGAAATGAATTGACTATGAACAGGGCATGTCTGTAAGGGCACCTCCAGGCTTATGGCAGTTTAGGAGGAGCAATAGCAGTTACAGGATTTCTCTAGGAGTGGCAAAAAGAAATTGTGACTTGATTTCTTACACTAAATTTTGGAGATACCTAGGCAGGGGAATATCCCTAGCCTATGGGCAATAAAACAGAGCACAGCATCAACACTGTTTGTGCCAGGGAAGTCTTTGATTATTTGATTTAGCCATGCATAAAAAATATATGTTTTTCCTCATCTGAGAACCAATGAAGATCCTGAGAAGAGAGAGCTGGTGCCCTGCCTGCATGGGAGTTTTGTTGATCATCTGTAGAATCTTGAAGCTGAAAACTTCTCAAGTGACCCTGGTTGGAAGAAGAGGACACAGCAGTAAGGAGCAGGTCGTGTTCTGAGAGAGAGGCTGCTACTTCCCAATCAGAATATAAATGAGCATAACCAGTTCACAGATACAAAGCCACAAATTACTTCTTCACTTATCACATGAGCTATCAAGAGGCTCCCCTGGGACGCCACATGGACACTGGCAAAGTCTTCCATTCTGAGTTGAGCGCTCTTGCATGCAAACTGAAGCAATAATCTGTTCTTTTGTTTAATAAAATCTATGTTAGTGTAGCTAAGTATCCAGATGAAGATTTAACTTTCTTTGGAAGAGCTTCTCTCTTGCCTTGGAAGTCATCTTGCATCAGGTGTGGGAGATAGATAACGGCCAAGGAAAATTTGGCTTCTACTCTCAAGTGAAGCTAACTGTGTCCCACTGCATGTAAAATCCTGTGTAACAATGCATTTATTGGTTTTCATCCAGAAATATTTCCTACTGTTGCTAGCATTTCCCCCCCAGCTGAGAGTCTGGCTTCCATGCAGCTATCACACCAAGCTGTTCCTCCAGCCTTGATGAATTCCTTGAAAAATGGATTTAGGATGCCCACAAGTCTGCCTGGCTGTTGGAGCTTCCTACCAGGCCTCCAGTGCTGCAGCCTGTGAAATAGCTGTTATTCAGACTAATGAACATTGCTTGTGCAAGCACTGGTGGGTAAAAAGTGGCCATGAATAAATTTAGGATGGAAATTAAACATATATTTCTAAGCCTCAGAAAAAGGATGGTTCTGCAAAAGCCTTTTGTTGTGGCAGCGGTAGCTAAATCCTGAAATACTTCAATTAAAAATAAAAAGTTCAATCAGTTTCTGCTCTCCCTGCAAAACCGGAGACCAAACCAGGAGTTTTTCCCCTGCTGTGTTGCCAAGCCCAAGTTCCAGCACAAGCACATCAGCACCTCTGGATTGCTCAGTGGGGGCTACAAAGCACATGGCAAAATAACACATATGTTAAGCCTTGTTACATGAGGACACAGGTGTGACAATCACATCCTGATGTTTTAAGTAAGGACCCTGGATTAAGTTAAACAGCAGAGATGGCTCTCTGGAAATGCCAGGGCCTGGGGCTGTGCTTCAGCAGGCTGGGGGGAGCAGCAGGGCTGAGAGACCCACACGTTGTACTGCAGGACACCCACTGCCCAGGGGACTGCGAGAAGGCAGGGGACTAAAACATCCTGGGGTTTGTTATAGAAAGATCTTCGGATATTTCTGGGCATTCATTAAGGGTTTTTTTCAACATCTAGTGCTGTGGTTTGCCTGTTGCATTTGTCTTGAATAGATATTTTAGTGGTTTCTTGTTACTTTACATGTCAATAAAAAGTAAATAGGCCTCTTTTATCTAGATTGGGTTTAAACAGCACAGTGTGGCATTTCCCTGTGGCATAGCAGATGAAAAGATGGTGCCTACCTAAAATATTTTGCAAGTGATGGGTAAATCGGATGGAGAAGTACAAGAGACCACCAGCTGAAATGATGCTTTCCACCACAGTGTCTGGCAGAGGTCTCTGCTCAGCCACAGCCCGACCACTGTCAAGTTTTGCTGCTAGCACCGCAATAGAGGAAGGTTTTAAGAAGGGATTAACCACCAGACCATCTTTATTCTGCATCCTTTTGTGCTTTTGTGCTTTCTCTGCTTGCTCAAAACCAGCAGGTAAGTAGCCTTTATTGTTGTCTGAGTTTTTCTTGATGTTACTGATGATCTGCAGCAACACAATGGGAGCAGGTGGAGCCTTGCAGGGAAACAAAACTAGGAAAATCAATGTTTGCTAATGGAGAAAAGAAAATTATCTGCACTGAAAGGAGCTGACTTATGGAATGGGGTCTGTGTTTCCTGCCTTGGCTCCTGTAGGCAATCACCTATGTTTAAAAAGAAGGAAAGAAACATAAGAGAATGGTAGAATGCTGCTTCATGAATTAAGGTAAATACCCTGTCCATTCTGGGATGTTTCAGCTTCACCTGCAGAGTCTGCTTAAGTCAAACCAGTTTGTATGATGTTTGTATGATCATTTTATATCCAAATAGCTGAACATTACCTTTTGTGTCCCTCTCAGGTGTGCAATGGCCGTGAGCTAACCCGTGTCTAAAGCAGCGCCAAAGAGAAGGGGTAAAATACTGTTCCTAATTTGTAGCAATGGAGAATAAAGGTCCTTTTTTTCCTTTTTATTCTTGTCAATGCATGGAGCTCACGTGAATGGACTACTCAGGATGGGGTAGCTAGTTCTTATTCAGAAGTGTGCACTATACAGGTTTATTGATTTCTTCTCTGCTTGGAGATAAAAAACAGAATAAGCAGGAAGCAGTTTTCACACTTGACCTCATGCATGTTCAGCCCTGAATTGTTTCCAAGCGTTTTCTCCTGCATCCATTTTTAACCTTTAGATACCACTGTCTTTATGCACTCAGCAAGGGCATTCCAGACAGTTATCTCTTCCTAACCAGCAGTTAATTGGGCTTTCCAAAATGCACTACAATCAACCCCAAATTATTAAATCAATGGTATTTTTTGAAGAAATCATTAATCATTTTACTTCTGCTTGTCTGGTTGATTTTGTCTGGTTTTCCTACCCCCATCCATGTTATACTAAGCAGCAGTTTAGAATTATGCCTATTTTTTCATCTTCTGTTATTAAAATAGGAGTAATGATGGTGCTAACATAGTTCTGGAAGAGGAAAATGATTAAGTAGAGCATACGTCAATAATCACTTGGCTTTCTCTTACTGCAATGTAGTAGTAAAGGTTTTAGCAACTCCAGAAATAAAAGCCTATTGAAAAAATAACAGTTCCCTTTTATTGAGAAGAACACTTACATTGTTCTTACTTGCTCTTCAATTTCAAAATCAGTTATTTTATATAAAAGCAATTTTCCTTTCTGACATAGTTGATATACAACTCTGTGTTATATAGCACAGGAAAGGATGCAGAATTATTGCTGTAAATGGAGAGTTTGTTTCAAATACTTCTTCCTGTTTTGTTTCAGGGGTTTTGTAGGGTCCCATTACTACTTGTTCACAGTATCAAATGAATACATGTGACATACACAATCCCTAAGGACACCAAACCACGTGTTTCTTGAATTATATTCAAGTGTGGGTTCAGCCTTGTACATGCACATACTGATAATTTGTCACCCACTATTGCTCACCTTCATGTTTAGAAGCTCTCGGTCAACCAGCCCTAGTTGAGGTGCAGCAGTAGCCAACTTATCCTGCCAGAAAAGGATTTATAATTGAAGGTCAATATAATTGGAAGCAGTTCTGAAGTGTTTTGTCATCATCCTTTCCACTTGCAGCAAACATATTTGAAATGCCAAGATGCGAATGTAAAAGCCCAATATCACAAAAAAAAAAGAAAAATATGTAATTGATAAACTTTACAAACATAAGTACACAAACTGCTGGGATTAGTGTATGTCATTTAATGTCAAACCTCATTTTGTGTTCTAAGATACAGCAAAAAGTTAAGGAACAACGGCAACCTTTTTGGATGGCTTCCTTTTGGCTTTGCACTATTTTTAATGAGCATTTTTCCTGGGTTGATACTTTAACTCCTCAATTGTTTTAATCCAGCTGGCCCCATCACTAGCAGATATTTACAAAAGCTGGTGTTTTAGGCAAGTAAATAATTCCATCTAGTTCCTATTGGGTTTTTGTTGGTGTCATATTTCCGTGAACAACAGGACATTTTTAAAATATAAAACAACAATTGAATTGTCACAGTATGGGTGGCATTTCAGTTCTGCACCACTTCTTCACTGGACCAGAAGATAAAAGGTTGAAATATTAAGGGACATGGGTCCAGACATGCTTCATCTGTTAGCATCCCAGCATGACACCAGAAACGGGCTTCTGAGAAAGAAACATTAAATTGAAGTTCCCAGGGATGTTAACCCTTGTTTCACTGTTTTTCATCCCACATGTTCCTTTCCTCAGAAAGTGGGGGTAATGCTATGGTAGAAACGAACACAAGGCATTTTGAATTATATCAGCAAATTTGCATCGACGTGTGAGTTGGCTGCTGAGGACCTCCACACCTCACCAAGGGTTAATATTCAGTGGGACTCCTCACAGAATCTCAACTTTACAACCAAACCCTTGCATGTCCAAGCTTTTTGACACAATCTTTCTTTTCCTATTATTTTTATTTTTCCCCTGTGACTTCTGTCGCAGCTGAAACTCCAGATATTTTCTGTATCCCTTCACCAGCTCCCTCCCCATTAGAATTCATCTGGCAATTGCAGGACATTTCACTTGTATCTCTGACTTCACCTTACTGTAGCAAAGACAAAACTATTTCCAGCTTTGCACCTTTTACTTCCAACACCCTGTTCCTTTTCTGAACAGCTTTCTTGGCTGAGGTGCCTGACCTGTGACTTTATTCCAAGAGGTATTTGAAATTTGCTTACAACACATAATTGAGAGGAATGAGAGTATTTGCCAGTTTGCTTTGGTGTACGTGAAGCCTGAAGCCATCCCATGCTGCTGAAACTGATCCCCTCTGTGTGGTCTGGCATAGGCCAAAATTCTGACACTTCTAACTTTCCTAATGGAAGGGCAGCTCAGTTTATTTAGGCACTGCTCATCGCCTGTATCTCCATTGTGTAAGGATATAATGTTGTTTCTGAGAAGGTCCTGTTTGCATTCCAATAAGAATTAGTCTCTTCTTCAAAGCTAGAGTGAAGCACCGTTTCTAGCTAGAGTGAAGCACCGTTTCTAAATGTTTCAAGATAGGAGTGAGTAAATTAAATGGAACAGAAATGTAATGTGAATACAGCCTTTCAACTTCTTGAGAATCTTAAGTAAAATGTAAAATGCTTTTTGAAAAGGTCATGTAGTAGAAACTATCAGTTTTAATAAGGCATTCCTCTCCTCTGTTGAGGCAAAAGTGTCCATATGACACTGCAACCTCTGACCAGAAGTAGACAAAGCAAAAACCCCTGGTGCATTTAAATACTATTGGAAAAGATAAGAGTGTATGAGAAAATACACTCTCATGGAGTAGGCAATTTATCGCTTAAATAAAATCATATAAAGGGAAGGTCACAGTCTCAGTAAGGCTGAATGACAAGAATGAAAAAGAAGCTGAGTTCTGTGGGCTGAGTTTTCAGAGCAGTGCCTGGGCAACAGTTTGGTAGGACTCCACATTTTGCATGCACAGAGAAAATTCAAGTCAGCAGCACAGAGCAAAGCACCTGCAATCTGAATTTCTGAGCTTCTATTTGGAATGGTGATCAGGTACCTGCACAAAACTCATCAACAATTCAGTGGTCCCTGGAGAGTCATGTTAATTAGAAAAGGCTGGTCTCAGTCAGTAACAGCAGAGGTCAGGGCTCCCATGCAGACTGCCCCACCAGACTCTGCAAGGTTTAATTGATGAGTTTACACAGGCTCGACTCATTTTTGCCCATAACATTTAACTTGTTTGTCCTTCTCCCAGCCTATTTATTAACAGGTCTTTGTGCAATAACTGTATTTGTCCATTTTCTTTGAAGCTTGGCTTTCCTTACTTCACACATTTGCAAAAAACATCTAACTACTGCAAGTATAAATTAAAGATAAAACCAGGTTTTCTTGACTCTTGTTATTTGTGCAAAGACATCTCATATGAATAAAATTATGCTACTCCAACCTAATGAATGACTGAATCCCTCAACGTGTTTCTATCATTTATTGACAAATCTTAAAAAGTCATTTCAATATGAAAAAGAATGAGAATGGATTGATAAAGTTATTTTTCTCTGCCTGCAAACATGGTTATTCAGCTCCATCATATTCCAAATAACACATAAACCCTCACTACACAGTTGCCAATAGTGTCAATAACAGAGATAATTACATCTGTTGCCAGAGTTATTGGGCTCCTTGAGCACCTTCTTGCTCCTACTGCCAGTACTATCAGTGAAGATGGAAGAAGAAGACATTTCCTCAGTATGACAGCCAAGGAATGAGGAAGGGTTATCTGGGAAAACAAACAACTTGGATATATAAAAAACATGGCTTTTTGTTGGGCTGCTGAGGTGAACCACATATGACTCCTTGCCAACAGGAAAGACAAGACAAGACTTCTGTAGATTTCAGTGGGTCCAGAGTTTCACTTCAGAAACAGAAACACAATATAAGAAAAAAGAGCATCTCCAGAGGATTTTAAAAAGTGGATAGCATACAGAATGCAGTTAATAACAGCAGAACAAAAAATACAACTGCTTCTCTGTATTATTTAAAGAGAGATTCAGTTTCTCTTATTCTCATTGTTTTATTCCAGAACTCTTCAATGAAAATCATTTTTGAAAGGAGCTCATGTATTTGAGTCCTTGTCAGACACAGACCCAAGTCACATTGCAGAGCCCTGCTTAATATTTGAAGGTGATTGCTTCATCAGTTACAAAAGCAAGTATTATGGCCATTTTAGTATTTCTGTCCATTTTAAAGACCTTGTTTTACAATCTGAGTGTGAGATCCCTGCAGATTTAGTGAACAAAATTCATTCTCAAGATTACATGCTTTTGTCATCATCTAGCTGTCGTCTTGTTGGCTATTTTGTATGTTCAGTCATTACTTTCTTTCTCTAATTTCTTGGATGAGGCATTTTTCAGTGTACCAGACAAGCAAAACTATCAACTTTTCCCCTGGCTACTGGGTAGCAATACTAGCCAGGCATGGCAAGCCTCTGATTTTAAGGAACCAAAAATATCCCGTCTCTTCTCAACTGTGATGTTATGGTACTCTGTTTAAAAGTGGACAGAAGGGTAGTAACAAAGCTAAGAAAGGCTAAGAAAATGCTTACAGTAACTGCCTTCTTCCAAGTACTTTACCAATAATAAAGGGAGACATAAAGGTAGTGACAGCTCCTTCTTTCAAAGTTGGATGAGTCTCACTTCCAGCTTTTGCAGTGTGTCTGATGGCTGCAGCACAAGAGGTTTCTGCAGCCACAGTACCATCCCTGAACACCAAAGGCTTGCATTTGCTGGCTGCATGGCATGAGCAGGGCTCAGATTCACCCAGGTTCCTCTAAGACATCAACTTTAACGTTTATCTTTGAATAGATTTCTTTTTAATTCTGCAGTGGAAATCTCTATTCTCTTCTCTGTCACTCTTGAAGTGACAATTTTAAAAAATAGTTCTTGCCAGTTATGAGATTTCTGTTTCCCTGTGATTATTTCTGAGTCTGTGTAATCATACAATTAATCCAATTAATTAATCTTTTTCACAATAGCCTTATCACATGGCTCTGTGTTTGTGGGTGGGCAGCTGTTGCCACAGCCTGCTGGGGCAGGTCTCAGAATTACAGCAGACAGAACAAATTATATTCATGCATCATTCACTTCTACCCTGGAATGTAATAAATAAGAGTTCTTGTGATAACCAGTTGTCTGGCTCAGCCACAAGAACAGAACTTGTAAAACCCTCACAATTCTGTTGTTCACCTCAGAGATGGTAGAAATTGCTGCTAGCCCCTCAGTTAACAAGGATCTATAACAACTCAATCCTTTGCATTAATTTTTGTCTATCCTTTGCAGAATTTTTTTCATCGCTGACTGACTTCATGCTGAGAAAATCCCTTCTCTTTTGCTCTTTTTCATAGGTATACTTAACTTCTGGGATTCCAGTTTGGTCAGGGCAGATTTCTGTTTTATCATTACAAGGCAGAGTAAACCCTCCCTGTCTGTGTGCTGGGAAGACTAGACTAGGACGTTTCCCTCATGAAATACAGCGACCCTCAGAACTACCCTGGGGGAGACATGGCTTCTTTCAGTGATACTAGGAAGACTCAAATGTACCTAAATTTAATATCCCAGGACTCTCTGGAGCAGAGGAATCCTTCAAATATCAGGAGGGAATGTTCAGACAGCACAGGGAGGACACTAGACATGTCTGCTTGGGTAAAAGCAGCACAGCCAGGCCAAATATGTCCTAATGATCTCAGCAAACAGTGAAACCTCAAGTTTTTACCTTCAGTTTGATTGCCCACACCAAGTATCTGCAGTGGGGCTGGCAGAAGCATGAGACTTACAGGTACGTGAACCTTAGGGAAAAACGGGAAAGATCTGGACAGAGACACACATCAACAAAAGCAGTCTGACTTTAGTGTTTTAAAATACATGCTTTCTTCCCTGAGTTTTCCATTTTCCCTTTCTGACTATGATCTTCAAGCTTAGAAATCTTTCCGTCTCTCAACTACCTGAGACTAATCCACAGATTCTTATGCTGGAGTCTAAAATCACAATTTGGTACTTTAGAAAATGGCATTAGCATTTATTAGCATGCATTAGCCTTAATAAAAAGCTACAATATATTTGCTGTTTTGTTCCTTCAGACATGATCCACTGGTCTGAAACAATTTTTGAAACTCCCATAGCAAAACCATAATACAAAGGTCACACTGTAGCGAGCAAATTAGAAGCACGCTCGTATTTTTACATAAAATGCATATGCAAAAAGGCAGATATCCATCTTGCTATTGCAATCCAATAATTTGGTGTGCTTCTCTAATAATTCATGTGAGAATTTAGAAAGTGTGCAATACAGATTTCAAAATACATCACTGAACTGAAAGAAAACACTGCCATACAAAGACAAAAATGAATAATTTGGAAACTGAGCCAAAAAAAACCCCAACCATTGTTTATGCAATCATTGCCCTTTTTTTTCTTACACAAAGGAGAATGTCTCATTTTTGTTTGTACAGATGTAGCATCTTGTAGTACAAATACCACTGGATGAAATATCTACGTGAGATTTAAATTGCACAGGTTTGCACCTTGTGACAGCCAAACATGGATTCTGTTCACATCTTAAGACATTTCAAGGTGTGAGCTGCGTCTTTTAGTTCCAAATAAACTCCATGGAAATCTGGACAACAGGTTAGAAATTGATTCGTTTTTCCATGTTCTGTGGTTTCATGGGAGATACACTAGGGCATCCCAACTACCCCCACACCATGACCTCAAAGTATGAGCATCACATCAGCTCTGTCAGTCCCGCTCAGGTGTCTCAGATGCTTCAGGGCATCAGAGATACGTGGTACATCTGTGTTTAGAGCACCTTAACAAACCATTCCTTAAGTGGTGTGTGGAGAGGGATTCATCAGGCACCCACACATCACCTGACCAATTTCACACGTCCAGATCCCATAAGGGGCTGGGATGCTCATCAATATCCCAGATAAGTACAGAGGGTGGGCAGGCACAACTCAAGCTTATGGAAGACTGCTCTTTCTGGAAGAGACTCTGGAGACTGTCTGACATAAAATGACTAAAATGTACTGGTTTTATCCCAGGCAATTCCCCCAGAATTCTCCAAGGCATGTAACAGAGGCTTGACACACAATACATAAGCAGACACCGAAGCACAGACAGACACTTCAATTTAATGAATTTAACCTCCATGATTGGTCCTCCAAAAAAAGTAAAATAACTTTTTTAAAGGTTATGTTAAATATTCAAGGGTCCTCTGTGTTCATTAAAAGAAAATTAATAAAAAAAACAGATTTAATAATATTTTTCAAGGTGAGACTCACAGGCAACCAGAAAATTCTACATATTTGCCTTGCCTTACACATAAAATTATCTTCCCCACTTAAAAAACCTGAAGCAAGACATGAAAAATGCCCACAGTCTTTCTGCTCAGTGTACAAAGCTAAGACAGATAAAATGGAGCAGGACATCTTCCTTATCCAGGGTTTCTCTTAATCAGGAAGAAAAAGAAGCATCATTCCTCAAAAAAATGTTCAAAAAGGCAACTAAAGAGCAGTCTGAGACCCCTGTCAACAAGGGGAAAAGGGAAAGAGAACAGGGGAAAGGGAAAGGGAGGGGAAGGAAAGGGAAAGGGAGGGGAAGGAAAGGGAAAGGGGAAAGGGGAAAGGGGAAAGGGGAAAGGGGAAAGGGGAAAGGGGAAAGGGGAAAGGGGAAAGGGGAAAGGGAAGGGAAGGGAAGGGAAGGGAAGGGAAGGGAAGGGAAGGGAAGGGAAGGGAAGGGAAGGGAAGGGAAGGGAAGGGGAAAGGAGAAATATCAAGACGTTAATTTCACTAAAGAATCCTTGCAATAATGATACATCCAGAATAATAGCTCATAAAAGATAAGGAAATAAAAAAGCTTTTTATTACTTTTGGGGTTTTTTTGTCTTTAAAATTTCTGGCTTCCTACTCAAGATCACTTACTGGAGTGTGATTTGTGAATTCTGAGCATTTGAGGTCAGCTGTACTAAAACACATATGGAACAACAATAATGAAGGATGATCAGAACAGTATAATGTGTCTTCATATTTTATATCTGATGAATTTCCCTCAAAGACAAAAACATTAAAGGGGACATCACTGGTAGTAAAAAGCTGAGCATTTGGATGCCTGCCATGCCTGATTCCCCATTGACACTGAAATGCCTGAGATAATGCAGAACAGTAGCTCACAAGAGTTGCTTTAGTTCTCTTTCACTGCAGGTAAATGTTTCTCTTTCCTCCTATGGCAACCACTTAAAAAGCTGAGTGGTTTTCTTACTCAAGTATTTCAAATATTTAAGGTTGGGAAGTTATGTCCTGTTTCATAGAATCATGGAATCACATGGAATGGTTTGGGTTGGAAGGAACCTTAAAGATCATCCAGTTCCAACTCCCCTACCATGGGCAGGGACGTTCTCCATTAGACCAGGTTGTTCAGAGCCCCATCCAGCCTGGCCTTGAACACTTCCAGGAATGGGGTGTATACAATCCCTTTGGGGAGGTTTATCCTACTTAATGCTGAAATGGATGTACAATTTCTGTCCATTAATATGTAAAGTCCTATCCTCCTTTCTTAAAGATGAATAAATGGCAATATAATCCAACCTAATGGCTTCTTCCTGACCAAAGAGACACGGTGGCAGATTTTCCAGTCACTGGATGCAGAACATCAGAATGAGACTCTGCCACCCTGGACAACAGTAATGTTCCTGCAAGGGTTTGACATGGTCTTAGTGATGATATGAGTGGTTAGGTGGTGTCAGCTCATCCAGAAAAGAGAAAAACAGGGAATAGCAGCTATTCAGGAGACTCCAAGCTGCAGTTTCAGAGCTCTGTAGAATAAGAAGCCATCACGCTCACTCATTTAGTCCCTCCTTAAAAACAGAACTGCCAGGCAGGATTAGACCAATTTTTCACAAAGTCCAGAGCTTTGAGTTCATGTCCTAGTCACATCTATCTGACAACACTTCACTTTTACACAGGAGGGAGGAGAAGTGCATGTCTTGAAGCTGGCAGTCCAGAAATAACAGAATGTTCCTGAACCCATATGTTTTCCCCTAGGGTGTATGTGACTCAAATGGACTGAATCCCTCACAAAACAAGATATTCTGAACTGATACATTCCCTGTCTTCCCACTCTAGGGGGCTGATCATTTGCTATTGATAACTTCAGAAGTTATCCAAGTTACTTGGATGAGTAACTTGTTGAGGTAATAGAATAGTCCATGTTATGAAAATTTAAGGACCGTTGCTTGAAGGCATTCTATATTTTATATATGACTTTGCAGTGATTGCTTACATTTGACAGTAAATAGCTGCTGTTTAGAGCAGAGAATTTTTTCTCACACAAAGCTGTAAGTGCCTGTTTCCAGGGGATGCAGTATTCTATGAGCCAATCACTAGTACAAAATTACCCAAAAATTAACCGTTGCCTAGGTAGCAGCGATAAAGATCTAATTGCACGTGTTGTACAGACAGGATACCCATAGATGCTCTATAAAGATATGTCTTTGAAAACACATCTTCTAAAAATTAAAACAACTACTGGCATAGCTTATAATTTTAAATTTGGTTCAAAAATGCTCTAAAATTAAAGTTTGCAGAAATCATCTGGGCAAGAAACCCCTTGCTTTGACAAAAGGGTTAAGCAATGATATTTAATGAAAAAAAATTAAATAAATCAATAGACTGGATGCTTAAAGATTGGATTAAAGGAAATGCCACAAATATGGATAAGAAAAGCAGTCAATACTGATAAAGGCACTAAAAGCCACTCAAAACAGAAGACAATACTCAGAAGAAAACAAGCATCCTTTCAAATAACATAGATGTAAATGGCAAAAATGGGAAGCAATGGTATAAAAGTATTAATTTTATATCCTATTCCACATTTTAAATCAGACAAAAGGGGTATCCAGCCTATTTGATGATGATGGAGAATGCTGCCATGACATCAAAAAAGGTGGTGGGGAAGTATTTTATAAAGTTCACATTTTATGTTGCACAAAGAGAGATAATCTATATCTGAAAAGGAAGTAGGGAAGGACCTTCCTGAAACTAACATTTCATTTTGGATTGATATTGGAAAGTGACATTTGCAGTGGCAGTTCAGAATATCAAAATGCAGGTCAGAAAGGTATACAGATGTCCTGGAAAATACTGATAGTATTTCAGGGGCTTGGTAAAACCAGTGAAACTCGTAAGCACAACCAGTGTAATTACAGCTGTTAAGTGAGTGCAGGTGGTTTACAAGGTGGTTTGACTGATTTGAAAACAGAAAACAACAAACTAAAACCCTGAGTTAAACTATGGCTGGCAGTGGGCTCTGCCAATAAGTATTTAAAGGCTGAGAAGGAGATGCAAAATTTTTCAAGACATGAGTAAAAATTAAGAAAAAATTTTATGTACCTACCTATCACACATTTCTAAGATATGAGGAGTTTTTGATTTACCAGTGTTTTCCAAGTTCCCCAAATGTGCTAAGTCCTTAGTTTAGAATAAACCTATGGTTTAACAACCTATAAACTCTGCTCTGTCCATGGAGATAGATTAGGAATAGAGATTGGCATTGTAGGAAAATATGACATTGAGATGAGACATTCTCATACCTAAGTCAGAAGGAAGAGGCCCTTGTCAGGTATTCTAGGAGCTACCTGGTGTGGGAGACCCTGAGAGATGGACCATGGTGCATATGTGCATTTTACCACATGACAAGCAATGAAAAACACTTCCAGGTGGAGGTACCTATGACTGGGTGCAGCATCCATGTGAGGTGGCTCTGCTAATTTTACATCAGAATTGTGTCATGCCTTTCTCAATAGTTTCTCCAAAAATCTTCATACCCCTAGTTATTGAGGCAGGTCAGGAAGGATAATAAGGTCCAAGGGAGGAATTTTGAAGATATTGAATGATTCAAGGGTCTGAAAGCCAACAAAAAGAACTTTGGTGAGAAGATGTAATGTTGAAGTGGGGCTCTAATTTTTAGTCTGTGAGGTGCTGGTTTAAATGACTCTGTGATGTGTTTTGACTGTAAGGCATTGCTTCTAACAGACTTCTCACTCAAGAGATCCAAAGCAGGTGGTTTGCCTCACCTCAGCTCTCAATAAGAGTGCAATCAGTCTCTGAACTCCACTGCTCCTTCCACCAAATTGCAGACTCCATCAGGAGATCAACAATTTATCTGTCACAGAAAAGTGGCATTTTACTGCAAAAGGCAGGCTTGTTAGATCAGCACCGAAAAACCTGTCCTTCTGCTCCCTGTGCTGCGCCTGCTCTGTGGATAATGAGAGGGCTTTCAGGCTCCAGGACTGTCAGACTGACATCTTTGACAAGGTCTGAATCCTGTGGCAGTAAGGGAATTGTCTGGGTTTGTATTTTTTGGTGTGGTTTTTTTGTTTGTTTGTTTGTTTTTTTGTTGTTGTTTTTTTTTTCAAGGAAATGCTTATGTCTGCAATTGACTGTCAAGCCCCATGAACTTACCCAAGCCCCATTGTCCTTACCTGTAATCCAGCTTTCTGCTCCTCAGAGATGACACAGACTGCCTGCGTTGCACTTGTACATGTGCTGGCTGTTTTGCAGACTTCCTCCCAGCATTAAAATCCTTTGTCTCAGCCAGTGCAACAGATTTTGGCGCAGAAATGACAAATGTCACCTTGTGCTATTGATGTGCGGCCAGCACATCACCACAAAGGTTTTCTCCCTGACCCCATGACTTTGCCATTTCACTCAGTTCACACAACCTTTCAGCAGCTCTGCTGTGTCAGCCAGAGGTCCTATGTGCCTTCCTCCTCTGCAGCCCCCTCTTCCTCCTCCTCCTCCCTCCCTCACCACAGGCAGGTCCTGGGGAAATGCCTGGCCTGCTACCTCTCATGTGTCTCAATATTTTTGCTGTCTCTTTAAGGTCTCTTGTCTGTGGATATTAAAATTGCAGGTTTTGAGGAAAGGGACCATCTCTTTGCTCTGTATTTGTGTAACACACAGTGACAGAGAAATGCCTCCTGTTTCTGGCTCCTTTGGTAATACAAATTAAACAAAAGTAGTGACATGGCTGCCTAATTACCCTGCTTTCTTCCCTGTGTCGGCAGCAATTTCAATCAGTTGAATTTTGTAACGACAGAGTTAAGAGTGGGCACCATACTAAGTCTATTTATTTTGCCTTCTGGTGACTGAGAGCTTCTGGGCATGGGTCCTTAAAGAGCTAATGGCATTGTGAAGTCAAAACCTGAAGCTGTCTGCTCCCTCTTCAGGTCCTTAGAGTGATCAAGGGATGTTTCTCTTCCCCTTCTTTGACTTATTTTTCCCAGAACAGTGTCAACCTCATTTTCCTGCTGCAGCCCTCTAGAAGAAGGCTCTGGGTCTCTCCCCCTTCACTCTCCCACTGGGGTAGGCAACTCCTGCTGGTGCCACCAGCCGTGTCCTGGGCAAGGGCCACTCATGTGTTGCACTCCTAGCACTGGCTGCACTGCCATGCTACAGCTATTGGATGTTCTGCCACATTACACTTTTAAAAATGTGCAACTTCTGCTTTGATCTTGGCAGCCTGAGACAGTGATTTAAATGCCTCCTACCTCCTTTCCTGAGTCAATGCTCCAGCATCATTGCTAAGAAGCACAGCTGGCTGACAGCTCTTCGGGAGTCAGCCTCCTGAAACAAGTCCCAGAGAGAGGGAAATATGGCATCATGCCCTGCTTGCCTGTAAGAGCTGGAACACCCAGCAGCTCAAATGACTGTTTCCTCAAAGTTTTTCTTTCATAAATGATCAGCTTTCTGAATATGGTAGGATTCCTTGGATGCTGTTCTTAACCAAAGGGTTACCTTCCAAATCAGGACCAGCTCTCCTGTGCTGTTTGCTGGATTTTTTTGTGTAGTAGGCATTTGGGTTCAGGCACTCCCCTGTTATAATGTGGATGAGGGGATCTGTGGTTCTTCCTTGGGCAACCCTCCTAAATGGTTTTCTCTTTTCAAGGAGTTCAACAGCTCCCCAGAGGAGAAGCCTGCACCAGTACTGAACAAAACATCGATCGTGATTCAGCTCAAAGTTCTCATGTAAACCAGACTGCCTTTTCAAAGGCACATTCAACCTTAATTTTTATTGCTCCTAGCTGCAACTGAAGTAAAAGAGTCCATGAATCAGCAAACTAATTGCCTTTTGTATTAGCTGGGGATGGTTAGTATGAGTGCATAACTAAGTAAATATTGAGATTAGTGCTCTCAGGAGTAGGTACTTTCAGCAGATGTTTTGGATAGAACCTGCATGTGAATTTGATGGCAAGCAAGGTATATTAAAGAGGAAGCATATGTAATACGAAGTGGAGCGCCGTTAAAGAGTTATTTTAAGTAAGAATCAAGACCAAAAGAAGCTAAGTGTTATAAAGCTAATACGCTAATACAAAGCTGTTTCTTTTCTTCCTCAGATGAAATAAATGGGAACTTGAGATGTTATTTCTGTTGGGCTTCCCAAATACCTTTGATAATGAGACCCCTTTTCCTACAGAAAACTCTACGGAGTGTGTTTCTTTCATTTGACATTGTCTGTTGTCCTTTAAAAAAAAAGTTTATTTAGCTCAGTCTGTTGTTTCTGATGAGATTTGAGAAATGACACTGAAATCACTACACAGTTGATGTGGAGGCCAATGCACAGTGCCAAGCAGCAGCAGTACTGAGCAGCTGTATGGATAGCTTCACCCACAGACTCAGAATACAGATGCAGAAAAAGCCATTCTTGAGCCTTCAGCTGGGAATTTGGCCTGCAAAGGAAAATGCCCATAATTACTGACAGATATGAGAATTAACAGAGATCGTGGCCCCATGGCTTCCTTGCAGCGTGGCAAATCTCTGATGATGAAACAAGATACACTATTATTTCCATTCTGCAATGAGCTTTGCTTTAGGGGAACCCAGGTTGTGATACTAGATTTTCAGTTTTAGGTAAAATTTACATTCTTAGAAATATAGGAGTTGCCACACAGAACTAAACCAAAGTCCTATTTCATCCATTGTCTTGTCCCTGACAATAGCCAGGAATCAATATATCCCTAAGAGGTATAAGTGTAGCATAGCATCTCCTACTAAGTCAGCAGGAACCCTTTCTTGCACAAGCAGTCATTTAGCGCCTGACAGGGCTTGCTAGGTACCTTTTTCAAGGAGTGTTCTCTGAATTGCAGCAATTTACCTGACTAGACTTTTCATTATGTAGTAAGTTTGCCATGCATATGTGTGCTGCGCACTTTTTAAAAGCTGCATATTTTACAGCTACAGCTCATAATTTGACAAGGCTTTTAGCTTGGTCAAATGAAGCCAATTCCTCACAAAACAAGCATAGTTGCTTCTTTTCAGCAAATGCTGTTTCCCTGCCAAATTCCACTCACAGCCTCAAGCCCTTTCACTCATCTCACATAATTTCATATACAGCCACTTAAAACTTGGGCTCTTTTTAAATCACACCGAACTTGAAAATGCCTCATCAATTTTGCCAGTCTCTCTCACTCCACCCCCTTAGGGCAGAAAATAAATATTTGAGTAGTTTTTACTTTTACCTACCTGATTCTGTAAAAGAATGCTTACATAAGCCCCTAGCAATGCTCCACTGAGTTCTTAAAGGGGGTAAAAAAGTTCAATAACCAAAAATAAAGGTCCAAATTAAATCTTTGGTAATTTTAACAAATGGGGTTAACACCTCTGTCTTAATTGATGGAGACACCCAGAGATACATATTGGAAGGTAGACAAGTAAATGGTCAAGTGTGATGTGTTGTGGCTGGTTTCTATGCCTTAATGAAGATAAATCAATGCACCCTTTGTGAGAGATGACTACTTACCCTGGCAGATTCATCTTTTACTGTGCACTGGTAGTCTATGACTCTGATTCTTGTTATTGCAAGCTTGATTTGCTGAACATAAAGGTGTGTTGAAACCCAGAAAAATTAGACTTACTTTTATTATGAAGTTGAATCAAATTGACTGACAGAACTATGAAAGCTTTGAAATTAAGACTGTAGGGATGCATTAACATAACGTGCATAAATCTTACTGTAAATCTTCATTGCATTTGACTATTTTTTGAAGATCAGAAAAATAAATGATCTGTGGTCTGTTACATACCAAATTGATTCCTCTTAATTCTTTGTCAAAAAGCCATCCCAAAGAGAGATTGAGCCAGCAGGGTCTGAGCCATATCCTTCTAGAGCTTATCAAGGCCATGATTAAACACAGTGAATATTCATCTTTTTTAAGGCAGAACAGTAAATCAGAGAGTGTCATCTTCATTTGAGTAAAACATCCAGTCACTTCAACCTGAGATTGCTTTAAAAAAATTTTCCAAAAGTAGCTTTGGACAAAACAACCTACCAACCTCAGAAAAGTTACAGAGCAGAAGTATGTGAGTCATATAGCATAAGAACTACTGTTAAGTGCTTAATGACTTTTTTCCACCAAATAGATATTTTGCAGTACAGACCAGTGGGGAAGAACACTCTGATCATACTGATTAAAATGCAAAATTCTTGTATACAGGTTGATTTTGGTTGAGCCAAGTCTTGTGGCCATGAAGCATCTGAGCCATTGTGATTTAGATCCGCTGCAGATCTGAAGAGGTTGTTTCTGTATCCTTACTGCATAATTCAAATCAATTTAACTTAGGAGCTTCTATTCACTCTCAGAAGAGGGATTAAAAAAAAACAAAAGCAGCACACAACCATCCTTGGGAACAAAATGGTTCCTCCTCTTACACAAGATTTTCCTAATGAAGCACCTAATCTAAAAGAAATATATTCTGGCATCTTGTCCATAGCAGAAGCTGACTGAAAAGTTGTCTCAAGAATGGCAAAGATAGGGACTGTCCAACTGGTAGATAAACCAAACACCTGTGCAGGAAATCTTCTGCATATGTCCTGCTTCCCTGTCTGAGTTCAAGGGACCACTCCACCCACCACAACATCTTTGCTGAGAGTAGCTGGATGGAAAGTAAGCAGAAGTTTGCTACTTCTGAGGTTGCTTTGAAGCCGTTGAGGAGCCTTGAACTTGATTATGCAGTACGAGGTACAAAATACATTCTTTATAGCAGACTTTATTGTCAAGTACAGCTGTCTAGTCAGAGAATTCAACCAGTGGGAACCTTTGATCAAAGAGGGTGGATGTGCATTGAGAAAATCCTCACAGTCAAATGCCAGCAAGTTGTATATGATTGTGTGTTGGTTTGGGCTGGAATAGAGTTAATTTTCTTCATAGTAGCTGGCATGGGACTGTTTTGGATCTGTGCTACAAACAGTGTTGATAACTCAAGGATGTTTCAGCTGCTGCTGAGCAGTGCTTGCACAGGGTCAAGCCTTTTCTGCCTCTCACCCCAGCAGGGAGCAGGCTGTGGCTGCACAAGGAGCTGGGAGGAGGGGACACAGCCAGAACACCTGATCCCAACTGACCAGAGGGATATCACAAACCACATGGCACCATACTCAGCATATAGAGCTGGGAGAAGAAAAAATAAGGGGAGAAGTTTGGAATAATGCTGTTTTTCTTCCCAAGTCACCATTGCAGATAAAGGAGCCCAGTTTACCTGGGGATGCCTGAAGACCTGCCTGCCTGTGGGAAGTTGTGAATGAATCCCTTGCTTTGCTTTGCTTGTGTGCACAGCTTTTCTTCAACTATGTAACTGTCTTTATCTCAATCCATGAGTTGTCTCACTTTTTCTGTGGTTTCTGATTCTCTCCTCCATTCCACCAGGGTGTTGATTGAGTGGTTGCAAGTGGCTGAGCTTCTGGCTGGAGTCAAACCTCACCAGACCCTCACCACTGTGTTTCATAACGAGCAGCACAAATAAAACTGTTTCTTAAAGACCACACACTTCTGTTGGTCTTTTATTAACCAATAAAAGTTATTGGTTATGCCTGTTCTGTGATGGTTTGCTAATCCCAGCAAATTCTCTGCAAGCAGCTGTTAAAAGACCATCTGAATCTCAGCATCAATCAGGAAAAATACTGAGGCATTGAAGAAATGTAAATCACAACATGCTCTATATCTATAATAAGGAAATGGGAAAATGAAAGCTTTTTACGCTAGGAAAAATAATTGATGCTGTCTTTAAAAACTGAATGAATTAAGGTCAAGGCTCACCTAGCTAATAAAAAGCAGAAGTATATCAAGTTTCTATGGGTTTGCCTTTTATCCTGTTTTTTATTTCATTGAATATGTGGGAGCTTGAATTGTCTGGTATTTTTCTGAATGTCTTAATTTCTTATTTAACTATAAACATAGAGCAAGTGAAGATTAAATAAAAAACCTAACAAAAAACACAAACATATTTTTTAACAATTTTTCAGAACCTGGATCACTTTCTTTATCCCATTTAGATCATAAACATACATTTATCTCAGCTATCTGGACAAAATTCGGAAGAGGGGATTAGCTTGCCTCCAGAGGACAGGTATGTGTTGAGGTATGGGTTTGAGAGGAGGTAGGAATTTATTTAGTCAGCTTTATCACCAGAAAAATCATTGCATCCAACGACTCCTTACTGTTAACACTTACAGCTAATGTGATTAGACTTTCTTAACCTTCAAGTGAACTTGTCACCAGAACAGAATAAAGACAAAGAAAAGCAATGCAGAAATATAATGGAGCTACTTTTGTTTAAAGTGCTGTTCTATTCCCAGGAAAGAATTGAGAAATGGATGTGTATTAATAGCTATGCTGGAAGAACTGGACAAAAGAAAACCTGCCTTTTTAATTATTAGTTTTTTTGTTAGCTGTAGGTACATTTGGTCATGCTTTTTCAGGAACAGGACAATACAGCCTGTTCTGTTCCTGTGCCAAGAGGTAACTTGACATTCGTGATTATTAGGCATCACTCAAAATGGCAAAGTGAGAGATAAGGTTTGTTTTGTTACTGAGTTCACTGAGCCATGAAAAAGTGTCACAAAGGTATTTTAACCTCAGTTTCAATGTGATTTTAGAGAAACTGAGTTGTCTGTTTCGGAAGCAAGTATGTACTGCTAATGCATCTTTTACAACTAGGATAATGCTGCAGGTAATTAAGTCAGTCACTTGTTGTGTAATCCAATCGATAACATCCTTTTCACTATTGACTTAATCCTCTGCAGATGAAGTTAAGAGGAAGGCCCAGTTGCAATATTTAGGCTCCAATTCACATTGAACTTTTTGTAACCCTCAATGAAGTCTAAATGAAATTTTCAAATGTGTGTTCCCCTCACACGATTAATGCACTTTGTGCTGCTGCAGAGTTAACTCTAGCATAGTTTTTAAATGCTTATTTAGACTAACGGAGGGATAGCAATTATTTTAAATTCCTGACCCATTTCAGCCTTTTTCTGTTTTTCTGTGGAGGCAGTCTTGCATGACCAGTCTAGATGGGATTCAACCCACCTAACTGCAGGTTACATACATATCTGTCTTATAATTGGTTATAATTTCTGTGAAATCAGCTTACTTAGCAAAGGAGAAAATCCTGTAATTATAAAAAGCAAGAGAAAGGCTACTGCCAATGTTCCTCCATTTGCAGACCTCAAAGAAAACACACAGGTGTAATTTGGCAAAAGTCCCAGGTGAGCAGTGGCAACTAGTCTCCCAGATGGGGCATCTGTCATGGATATAAACCTTCAGTAACTAAGGTGAGAGTAAACTTATCCTTGGAAGACTTAACATTACAATATAAATGTTTGCACCTGAATTAATCACTCGAGACTTCCTTTTTCACAAAAAAAAATTTAAGATATTCGGGATTCTGCTTATCTATAAAAAAAAGATGATTCAGTTTCTGGGCTCTCAGGTCACCTAAATGGTCTTACCTGAAGACAGCATTGTTATTCAAAATCTTATAAAGTGTTTGCTGGAGATTATGAAAGTAAAGAATGAGGAGTGAATGAAAATATTAAGAGAAGAAGAGAGAGACAAAAAATTCTATTTACTTCCAGAAAATCCTATGAAAGTTTGGAAACAAATACTGGATAAATTCCCAGGAAATGCATAGCAGCTTCCCCAAAAACCTCTATTGCTATTAACTTCTTCTGGCAGACGGTAGTTTGGATGCTTTTCTGTACAAAAATTAAGCCAAGAATTGCAGTATGTCCATAACAAGTTACTCTTACTTTCCCACTCAAAGGGGAAGATTCATCTCACCCAGTTTATGTCGTCTAAGAATAAGCATCTCCTATAGTTACAGGAAAGAGATAGGAGAATCCAAAGTGATATTATCCTAGCTGTGGAAGGTTGTCTAGACCCACTGCAGGGAAGGCAGCACAGGTTCTGGGCTGGGGACGGAAGGTGGCTTGGGGCCCATCATTTCAACACCACCACACCTCACTAGGCTGATCATGACACTGCACTTCCAAACCGCTGTCCAAAGAAGGGATGAGCTGCCTTCTGCAGAGCCTCTTCCTCTCTACTGACTGCAAAAGGAGTTTGAATTTATGCATTAAACCCATAGATGGCAAAGATTAGTTGAAGAAATTGCATCCAGACTTAATCAAAATGAGGACGCCCTGAGAGAGACATCCAGTGCTCTCAGCATGTTTCACCAGGGAATTTCACCTTTCCACAGGGAGGGGCAAAATGAATGCTCCAGGGAACATTTGTTTACCTGCTGTAAAGAATTAACTTTTTCTTTTTTTCCATTTTCTTCAATGGGACTCCTCTGTGGTTTGCTCAGCAGCAGCATTCAGGGAAGGCATGCAGTGATACTCTGCTCTCCAGGTTGACTGCAAATTCCCAATCAACTACTTGTGGATTGCACACAAGTAAAACAAGTATTACAAGTAAAATATGCCCATTCATTACACCATTTTTTTTAATAATTCTAATCTGATTAATACAAAATTTTCTTCAGTGATCACTAGTTACAGCTACAGAGGAATCTTTTCAGCATTAGATTTGGACATGCAGACTGCAGAAATGATGTATTTCCATAAGCTCTAGCTGGTGTTCTGTCATGGAAGCAAATCAGATCTGTAATTAGATCTTTCATAAGTAATCTGAAAACAGTGACACAGTAATTTATGCACCTTAGAAATTTCTGAAGCACCTTGCTCAGATGGAGCAAGACAGAGATCAGATGGAATCCTTTCAGATGGATTCTCACCTCACTTATGCCCCTTTCTCAACTCCACCAACTTGGATTGTTTATATCCTCTTCACACTAGGGCAAGCAAAACCTAAAGGAACATTAGTTCATTTGGGGAGGGGTGGGAATTCTCGTGAGGATCCTCCTTTTCTACACTGTTCTACCATTCATAGACAAAACTACAGTATCACAAAGAGCACATTCACTGCCTGAAAAAAAAAAGGTAATCATATACTGAGAAAAAGGAAATGGAGGAAATGAACAAGCAAAATTTGAATATAAAGCAGAGATTAGAGGCACAAATGTGTACTCACAAAGTACTGTGCTGAGATTTTGACAAATCAGACTGTTGCAGTATCTGCTGCCAGTTGCAACCAGAATTTGAATGAGGGAGAAAGCTCCAATCATGCTTGATTTGAGTTTTCTCAAAAAAAAAAAAAAAAAAAAAAAGGTTATCTTTAATAGACAAGTTTGACTAGTAGTTGCACAGATGCTGGAACCAGATCAAGTAATGGAGCCCTCAAAAAACAGAGAGTAAAACAACAAAACAGCTTTCAATTTTCTGCTTGCAGATAAAAGAAAAGCAGACATGGATCTAAAGCAGGAGAGAAAAGAGTAAACACTTTTCTGTACGGCTGCATGCATAGCCTCATGAAATGCCTTTTATAACTCTTAACAATTATTGGCTCTATCCCACCATTTCTGAAGGCTGAGACATTAATCATCAACTGAACAATTGCTACTAATAATTCATCTGGCTGCCTTCCAAATAATAGTGAGTAGCAAGACAGTTGTACATATGAGAAGATACAGGAATATTTTCCTAGTTACTAACCAGTTCAAAAAATCCCTAAAGACACATTTTAAAACCAAACTAAAACAAAGCAAAGTAAAGGAGGAATATATTAAATGAAAATTCTCTGAAGAAACGTCTTTTCCATACACAGGTCAATAACACCATTTGCAATGAAGGATAATCAGGTTTCAAACAGTTATTACATGAGAAATCTTCCAAAGTACAAGGTATCTCAGGCCAATACTTTCCAACTGACTAACTATGATCAGACTTCTGAAATCAATACCAGTCACTTGATTTTTAAACTTTCTTCTTTAGTCTACATATAGATGCAGAGATTTACATTTGGGCTGAAATCAATGAGAGAAGCAAAAAAAGACTACAAAATTAAATTATTTTAATTTATAGTGTTCTAGAATGCAACGTAAACCATTTCATGTGAAGAGTCAAGTAAAATATGCTCTGGGTCAATGCTGGATTTACAGTCAGGTCCTTCCTAACATAGAAAACACAGCTCAGAAAAGTATGGGAAAAGCAGTGGAACTCCATAAGAATCCAAATATATTCACAAAAGGTCCAATCCTGAGCATTTTTATGTGAATGGGAGACCCATTTCTCTAACCAGGAATTGTTATATTGTCTCAGCTAAGCAGTTTCTAACTTTGGAAGGTATATTCCTCAGGAGGTTTCCAGTAGTTGCCTAGGCTTAGGTACCTCAGCACCAAACTTTTAAAAATGTAAGTGGGTAAAGAGAACTTAATTCAAGACAAATGATGGCCTTACCAAGAGTTCAAGGGACAATATCCATGTATTTTACAAATTGATATATAAAGCTTTTATGCTGCCTTTGGCTGAAGTAATAAGCCACAGAACTCACACAAGTTTGTGTTCTTTTGGCAGTTAATTTATAAGTGTCTGCTCAGAACAAGCAACTAAGACTTCAGGTCCCTCAGTGCCAAAAAGTAATTAGCTTGAACGTACATGAGTTTGTTTACTGTTAAAAACAAGCTGTACTACTTTATATACCTTGTAGAACATCATCCTTTCAATGCTGCAGATGAGCTTTCTGTGAAGACTTGCATAAGCCTATTGTAAACTAAAGCCAGACTCTGTCTCAGAGGAATTAAGTGAAATCTAGGGACAGAGTTTGGCCTATACTTTTAAACACCTGCAAAATTAAAAATGCCATCTCTTCCAGACACTAATTTGTCAACTCCTTTCAAATTAAACATCTACAATAAACCATAATAACCTGGTAAATCGTAAAGAATAACTCTAAAACCATCATAATGAGTAACTCTAAAACCAAGCTTTAATTAAACTCATATGTGAATTCTTTTATAGTATAAGTACAGAGGAGTTCAGATCTCCATAGACAATGAATGTAGAAATTAAATCAGGCTCTACCATCCCCAGCAGCCACTTAACAATGCATGGGTAGTTTGATAAAGTGACAGATTATTGCATTTTATTTCACACCTGAATCAGTGTTTCAGGAAGTTTCCTAGCCTGTAATACTCCTAGCACATAATAATTAAAAAAAAAAAAAAAAAAAAGAGTGAGGTGATGATACAAGCTTTGCTTCAGCCTTTGACCTTTTGTTGTTCATACACACCATCACTGAATCTCTGGACTGCATATAGGTCATTCTTTCCAATTAAAACATTGTGAACTATAAGGCACTTCACCAGCAAATCAAGGGGAAGTTATTTCCTTTTGAACATGCATAAAGAGCACAGTGACTTGAACAAGGTGTTCCAGCATTTTAGTCACAAGGGTCAGACTGGGAAATAATTTTCTCCTATATCTTCATTCTTTCTTTATTCCCCGGACCTCACTGCTTTAGTATAATAGAAAACTTGTGCGACAAACTTCTGAACTGCAGCTCCTAGCACAGAGTGACTATTTTTGTTGAGCATAACACTTTCAGATAGAAGGGAAAAAGCTTCTGCAATTTCTACAGCAACATAGTTAGCAACTATAATCTTCAATCAGCATGAAATGGCAGTCAATTGAAGCCATACCAATACAATAAAGAAAGAATTGGGCCATTGCATTTTCCAATTTCTGACACAAAAATATTGAATAAAGGAAGCAAATTCACTTCTGTCAAATACACTGCTGTTAATTTCACTTTGAAGACATTTGTCAGTGTTTCAGCCCCAGTGTCACTCTCTCTGCTCTCCTGGTCCCACACCAGTGACAAATTGCCAGTCCTACTTACCTGCAGCCCTATTTCAGCTCTTAATTTTCTCTAATCTCTCTCTCAGTGGAATAAAGAGTTTCCCAGGAACATTTTCTGAGACATTTCATCCAGAGATTATAGATGTGAAAATACAGATTGTGGCCAATTTTTAAAATCCCACTTTTGTAACTCTCTCCAGCTTTGTAAGAGAAAAAGTTACCTTTACTTAAAAGCCACAGACTTCAAAACTGTGTATATGAACTTGTCTTTGAAAAGCAGATTCAAACATCAATGTCTGTACTTGGTTACAAGCCTACCTTTAGGCTGGCTTGCAAGTTTCAATATTTGATGGAAACACAGAGAGATAAAATACATTTTTCCCATTTTTAACACAGATTTCTTCTCTTCATTTACGAATTCTTACAGCACTTTTAAGCACACCCAAGTAAAGTGAGATCTAGGTGATTTCCCATCTAATCTCACATCTATCAGTAAGACAAAATATCCTTTCTGTCATAACCACATTGTTTGGGTTTTTTTTCTCATATCTAATAAATGCCTTTGGGATTTGGAGGCAATCTATGGTAATCTATGACCTGCTGATATTCCAGAATTGGTAAACAGAGAACAATACCATTTAAAAAATCTCAGGGGAAAAAAAGAGCACTAGTTAGTTATCAGTTAATATAGAACCTACACAAAAAGACCAGGATAGAATTTCTGTACCCCTAGATAAACACAGTACAATTCTCCAGCAGAGATGAGAGATGAATGTACAGCCTCTCTTGCTGTACATTCCAATCTCTCTTACTGTTAATGGGATTGCATACACTTACTGAAATGCAAAACCACATCTCTCTGCTGGTATCTAAACAAGGAAATAAAAAAGTGTGTTCCTTACTGAAAGAGAGCTTGTACAGGTAAAGCATGGGACTGACATTCCTAAGGGTGTTCTTACAACACTTGTGTTACCTTGATGGACAGTCTGTGTTGTCAGGACCTTGAAGGAGGTACTGCATTCCTTATCAGCACTAACAGTCTAAAGGATGCCTACTCTGTAACTGGCAGCTGAATTATGACATTCTTTTACAAATAGCAGGAGATATTTGTACAAGTTCAGAGACAATTGTTTTGGGAGGAGCTGTTGTCTCCCTCGAAGGCAGAGAGGCCCTGCAGAGAGACTTCAACAAATTAAAGGCCTGGTTAATCACCACCCACATGAAATTTAACAAGAGAAAGTTCCAGATTCTGCACCTAGGGTGGGAATACCCTGGATGTATATACTGACTGGGAATGAGACTCTGGAAAGTAGTCCAATATAAAGAGCTAAAAGGGTGAGACTCATACCCAGGATGGCAGAGCAAGTGTGATGGCAGTACAGGGTTCAGTATAAACCAGTGCACTGCACAGTTGGCTTGGAAAGAATCCTTCAGACCTCCTCACTGGTGTTGGCACATTGAGTTATTTTATACAAGAAATGTAGCATCCAAGATCACCAGTGACCAGGTGCTCCCGTGCAACTGAGGAGCAGGGCGCTGTGGGGACCTCAGGAATGAGTGTTCTGGGTAGAGCTGGGGCCAGTAACAGAGACACCAACAGCCTCTCACACTTCTGGGAAGCAACAAGCTGGGCTCCCAGTGTGCCCAGAGTTAGCAGAGAGGCAGGGTTGAGCACAGACACTCCTGCAGCTTTACTGGAGCTGGGACGAGACATGGCTGAGATGAAATGGGGCCCAGGATCCTGGGTGGGTGGTCCCAGGAGGATAATAAGGCCTGTTGTTGCCCTTAGGACCATGTTCTTTATCTCAGGAGAAGTTTTAATAATGCTAGAAGCTTCATTAGTGAATCCCATTAGTGTCCTAGATCTATTAGGGAACTGACTGCAAGCAAGCCAAGACACACACTAATATCAGTGCCATGAAATCTCTACATAGCCATGTATATTTTCCAGCTGACATTAGCTTCCCTCCTTTGCTCAGCCAAATACAGCTACAAGTGAGGTTCTGACGTCAGCCTGGAAGTGACACTACCTCCCAAAGGCTGAATTGTACAAGCATTTTTAGGCAACAGGAATGCTTTTCCCTATCCAGCTCTAGAGAGGCTGACTACCCCTTGTCAGAAACCATTGCCCAATATGACAGTGGAACAGCACCATAATTCTTCTCAAGCTAACTCAGACTGATTGCCTTAGACAGTTTAAATCTTTGGTTGATGATTACCCGACTGATTTTGCCTGTAGCAAATTAAGAAACACTTGTGTGTCGCTTTGCAGGTCTGTAGTCCCAAAGTTTCCTCTAACATAAATGCCTGCCTCGGATATTTTTATATGTATAAAATGGAAATGTCTGCTTTCATCTGTTAAGATCTGTTGCTCTGTTAGCAACACTTGTTATCCCACTGTATTGCAGCTATACTGAGCAACAGAGAACACGTAGAGAGCTCACTTCTATCCTTCTCTTCTGATAATGGTGGGGACAGAGGCTACTTTACCTGGAGAGAGTTGAAGAGAACTGGATAATTTTGCACCACCTGCTCTAACATTTCATGGCTATAATCCAGTGGAAGAAATTACTGTATGTTACACAAAGCCCGCTGGTATTGCCAGATCCACCATCCACAGGGGGCAATCATGGCCACTCTATGTGTCTTCATCTGGACACAAGATTCTGAATTACCTTCTCATTCCTGAGAAGAAACTCTTGGTACCCTGGAGTTACCCTCAAAACGTTTTTGGAGAGTGTTGCACCCTGCCACATATGTCACACCTACTGGTTTATTTCCATTATCTCATTGAGATGTCAACAAAGGTCTGTAAACTGCCTTCTTTCCTGGGGAAAGCAACATGCAACCTCCAAATGGCCAGAGTTTGTAATGGGTGGGTATAGGACACACAGAAGGGGATTTCTGCCATATCCACCAAGGCAGCTGAGGCAATGTAGAGAGGAGATAGACCTAAGGGCCTTTTCAAATCTACCAAATTAAGAGTGGCAAGGTTTGAAGGGGAAAGACTCTTCCTTACAAAAAATGGAGTTTAGGCATGAAATAAGCCCTAACAACCAAATTAGAAATAATTGCTTTTTATTTTCCTCCTTGGAGATCAAGATTTGTTCTTTCTGAGTTGTCTAAGATTACTTAGACTTCATTTATATAAAAGGTAGTTCCTCTCTTGGGTCCTAACCAGAATATTCAAAGAGAGATGGCAAACATAAAAGTAGGCTACCTCCTGGCTTGGCTTATTAGAAAATCCATCATTCTAGGGTGAATAGGATCTATTAGACTTAGTTGATGTTCAACAGTACAAGCTCTTCTCCTACTTTCGCAGCCATGTTCTTCACTTAGCTCTTAATTAACTTTTCAGAACACATGAAGAATGGAAAAAAACCCATCTTTTCCTCATGCTTCAAAAACCCTTCTTTAATATTTCCTGTCAGAGGCTCAAGTTCTGTTTAACACACTGTAGTTAAGTGAGGAAGAACAGGACAGTTATCAGGGTGTGTTAAAGAAATTTGAACTATATAATAATCTTATAAAGAAGGGTGCTGCAGTCACAATTCTGCAGCCTGCCTTTCCCTGCCAGCTCTGTACCCTCTCACTCAGGCTAAAAAAGCAGCATTTTCCAGATTCTCCAGGGCTGGATTTTTCCCTTTTTTGCTCTAATACTATTGCTCTCATGTTGCTATTCTCATGACCTTGCATCCCTGAACTCTGCTAAGTGTCATTACAGATTCTTATTTTTGTTGTTGGCATGAGAATCCCACCTTCTTTCCCCCATCTCCTACCCTTGGTTGTAGTATTTGATTTACATGAAGAGGGACAATAATGCTATTCAGAGGGATCTTGCGGTGGGACTTTAGTGGTGAGTTTATTCAAAACTCATGAAGTTCAACAAAGCAATGTGCAAGGTTCTATACCTGGTTCATGGCAATCCCAGGCATATCTACAGGCTGAGCAGAGAAGTGATTGAGAGCAGCCCTGCAGAGAAAGATTTGGGGTTGGTGGTTGATGAAAAACTCACCATAAACCAGCAGTGTGAGCCCACAGCCCAGAAAGACAATTAAATCCTTAAATCCTGGGCTGCATCAAAACCATTGTGGCCAGTGGGTCAAAGGAGGCGACTCGCCCCCTCTGCTCTGCTCTTGTGAGACTCCCCCTGCAGCACTGCATCCAGCTCCAGTACCACCAGCATAGGAAGGACATGGAACTGGTGGAGCAAGTCCAGAGAAGGGCCACAGAGTGGGTAAGAGGACTAGAGCATCTTCCCTATTGAAGACAGGCTGGGGAAGTTGGGGCCGTTCAGCCTGGAGAAGAGAAGGTTGTGTGGAGACCTCACAGCAGCCTTCCAGTATCTGAAGGGGGCCTACAGGGAAGCCCAAGAGGGACTCTTTGTCAGGAACTGTAGTGATAGGACAAGGAGTGATGGCTGCAAATTAAAATATAGGAAATTTAGGCTAGATATTAGGAAGAATTTTTTTACTGTGACAGTGGTAAGAGGAGGGAGTCGAACAGGCTGCCCAGGGAGGTTGTGGATGCCCCAACACCAACCCTGACAATGTTCAGAGCCAGTTTGGATAAGGCCTTGAGCATCCTAGTCCAGTGGGAGGTGTCCCTGCCCATAGCAGGAAAGGCTGGGACTGGATGCTCTTTAAGATCCATTCCAATCATTTAACATTCTATGATTCTATGATAATATGCATGCACTGAGCTTTACAACCAAGAGCAGCACCTACTCCTCATCAAAGCATATTCCTATCACTGCTAATGGCACTGTAAGCAAGACAACAAAAGAGGGATTAATCAGGGTCTGAAAAAAGAAAATGTAGTCACTCTAGGAAACTTTTTTTGGGGGACAAGGAATCCTGATGCACTGGAGAGGGCATCTGCAGAAAGTGTTTGACAAGGGAGCCTCATCACTTTTTCTCCTGGATGGACCTAGGAAAAGCCTTTCTGCTTTTTTTTTTTTTTAACTTTCCCTCTCTTCTATTTCTAATATTTTTCCCCCAAAGTAACTTTCAGGACTACAGCTTATGCATGTTTCTAGCTACAGACTCTGCTAAGTCTTTCAGCATGTGAACCTGGCTCAGCATCCTTTGTGAGGCAGTAACAAAGTCATGTCTCCAGTGTTAGAGATACAGTCTTTCTTGGTAGGCCTGCGGAGTTCCCAAGTAGAGCATAATGGGGACTGGAGAAAAAGGCAATTAGAAGACTCAGAGCAAAGGAGACAGCCTCAGATCAGGATTCAAGGCTTGGAAGTAAAATCAAGACAAAGCAGAAGTTCACTGAACTATGGGATCATAAACCATTAAGATGATACAGAGCTAGGACAAAACTTCTAGTTAAAAGCGTAAAAAATGCAGTCAGACAGTTTGTGAAAAACAGCATGAAAATTGTTCAAAGGGTAGAAACACAGACATTAGAAATGTTCAGTCTTCAGACAGCTTTTGTGTTTTTAAGAAGCAAAATAATTTTATAAAAGTCTGGAGACATAGACTGACAGTACTGAAAAGGAAACAAAGTGAAAATGCTGTAATAATCTATATCACTGCTAACAAGGCTTCAATAACAGTCAAGACTTCTCCAAGCAAGGAATCAAGAGAATTTTTTCTGTCAACTCCATAAGATGGAGCTACATCTACAGAATACAATAACATATAATTATGAACATATTAATTTCTAATTATTACTATTATTAGCATGTTAAAATTAAATTGTCAATTATAAAGGTTTGGTACTATTCACAGTTTATTTCTGTTGAAAATTTACACTTATAACCAATGCTTCAATGTTGTTCCTTGTATTTGGTGTACTAGATAACTGAATGATTTCAAGCATTTGTTCACATTTTATATAGCCATAATCTTGCCTGCCTGTGGAAGTACTGTGAAATTTCAAAGTTATTTGAAGAGTGTCACTGTAAAACATTATGGGTAAATGACAGAACATGAAAAGGATTGTCTGTCTCTGACTAGAAAGAAGCAACACATGCTTCATCCTGTACCAGACACAACATGAGAAATACACTTCCATGTCCTGCTCTTTCCTTTCCACCAAAACCACAGCAAAGAGCAAATGCAGCAACAAAAAAGGTGCCAGACCTGTGCTGTCAGTCCTGGCACAGTCCAAACCTGTGAAGTGCCTGGCTAGTGATGTAAATCCTGTGCTACATCACATCCCACATGCTAATTGTAGTATTCTATACCTCCCACGTATGTTACATCATAGCTAGCAGCACTTCTCATTGAAATTCATAATTCCCTTTTGCTTTTCTTTTTTAATTAATTCAGCTCCTTATAATATTTTCTTGATGTTTGTGAAGTGATAGCCACACTTCCGCAAGTGTCGGCAAACAGCAGGAATTCCCCAGCTATCTTCAGGAACAAAATGGCACAAGCAAAGGAATAAATCCCTGTGTCAGGGGCTGTTCAACTTACTCCACAGAGACTGGCAGACAATCTAACATCGTTTCTGAGGTCAGCGTACATAAATAGAAACTTATGCTGTTATCGCCCTCACCCTCCTAATCCCATATCTTGTATGGATTCATTTCCTGCAAATGAGTTTATAAAATGTCTTCAGAGAATGTTTAGAGACAAACATCATAATGGAGATTACTGTCCTTTTGTTTCTAAGTTGTTTTTCTCTTGCCATAGAATCTGGCCTATGTGGCAGATTCTAATATAATATAATATACTATTATAAATAGTATTTCTGCCCATAGAAGATTTCCATGTTTCTGGCTGGTGTCCCTTATGGTCCTCAATACAAATAATATGGGCAAAAACCTTTCCAAAAGGCTGAGGCTGTCTGGAAAAGTGTTAGGGATGGGTTGCAGAAGTATGTTAGGCACTGAAATGTGTTTTTCACAACTCCTTTTCTCATCTTTTGTCAATGTGTTATCATAAATTGAACAGGAGATCATGGACTCAATCACGTCTTTCCACGTGTTCCAGGGCACATAACTGAGTGCAAAGGTTTGGCACCAACTAACTATCCGACATATATTCTGCCTGTGTTCAACACCTCCAGGCCCTGGAATTTGAGTGAGTTATAGTTGCCAAGAATTTAGTAGCTGTCAGTGGATTTCTTTTCCATGAGCATAAAAAGTGTCCTGAACTTTTAGTAAGTGCTCCATCCCAGGGCAATGACTTCTTCCACAGCTCAGTTAGGACCTCTCTTTTATCCCTACTCTGCATGAGTGCTGCTTATCACTTTGCTGTTAGCTTATGCAAAAGTGTCCAAAATGGTGGGAAAGCATGGAACAAGATTTTAGATTTTGATTCCTGTGAGAATGACTAGGTTTTGGCTTACAAGCCTGAAGATCTGATCAATAGGAAGTACAAAATTAATCCATTAATTTTTCAACAGAGAACTTGGTTAGCTAGAAGATACTGCATGTTATTTTTCATTCTAGATCAAAAATATATGAGAAAAGTAACCAAGTCTTTCTGTAAGAGGAATTATTCATGCAATATCATGGACTAACTAATATATTTTGGTAAAACTATTTCTTAAATAAAAGCAAGGGAACAAAGGCTCACCTTGAGGCTAAAGAAATGCATAAGGAGTCAGGAGATACAGGTTCATTTCCTGCACCTGATGTTTTATACCTATGTGACCTTGAATAGTTCATATGTAGCTCAGTACAGCTCCCATGGAAGCCTGTGACAAGTCTCATAACTTTCAGTGGTAAAATAGTTAAGGTGGTAAAATGTGAGACCCTGAAGCACTGTAAGATGTGTGTGGGGACCTCATAAATTTGTGGTACTATCTTGGGCCTAACTGTACATAGTTTATCTGATTTAACTGGCTTTACTATTTTTCATAGTTATGTAGGTTATAAAATTCCAAATGTGCAATGCAATGCACTATGCTGAAGTAAAATATGATAAATAATATCAGCAGTTATAATGCAATACAATTTAATTATAATTATTACATATGATATCCTTACAAGAAGTTAGAAAACAACTTCAAATGAATTTATATTACACAAAATGTGATAGGCAGCACTCATGCAGAGTAGGGTTAAAAAAGAGGTCCTAACTGAGCTGTGGAAGAACTCATTGCCCTGGGATGGAGCACTTACTAAAAGTTCAGGACACTTTTTATGCTCATGGAAAGGAAATCCACTGACAGCGACTAAATTCTTGGCAACTATAACTCACTCAAATTTTCCTCTGAGCTGCTAGAAATCAGAGGCTTGTAGAGGATTCAGAGAAGCATCATGTTCTTATACTCTACCAGGAAATAATACTGATTTAGCCACAGTCAGAGAGAGGATAGATAGCTGCACAGATTGTGTGCAGGTAGTGAACCTGTATAGGGACCAGAGTGGTCCCTATATTCCTGCAGTGGGACTCTGTACCTCCAGGTTGCCATGGAAAATGGCTCAGAGTGGAAGTTGGTGCTGTAGGCAATTTAGCACATGGCCATTTTAATCGCGTGAGTGATCCCTCTGAAATCAATAGCTATTTACTTCATTACAGAAAGCCCTGAAGCCTGGAAAGAAGAAACTTTGCCTGAGCTGCAAGCAAACCCCAATGAGTGGGTGCATTTACAGGCTGTGAGGGGACAGGGAAGGAGCCATTAGGAAGTTTTATCTGGGGAGTGAGTGTGAGTGAAGTGCAATGTGACTGGGAATTCCAGGTCACCATTCTGAATACAAGGTTATTAAATACTGGCTGATGAAACCTCTGTGGCCTGGGAAGAGAAAGATTTATGCTGGATGGCCACCTCTGCAAATGCACAGGGATTATCTTCATGCAGACCTGGCTGGGGCCGTACACTCTGCCAGCGATGTAGTGCTCCGATTTACGCAGAGGGAAATCTCCTGAAGGGACAGCCTGTACTGAGACTGGTGTGACTAACCAAACAGAAGGTACTGACTCTCAGCTGAGGATAGTTTTCTAGGTTGACAGATTATTTCTTTCATTTAATGCTTTTTCCTGAAAATTTCCATTTTAGTCATTGTCGCTGTAGAGCAGGACGGTAACGAGAATGACTCCAAATCAAAGACTAGAGAATGAACTCCAAATGAACCTTCTCCTTTTCTCTCTGACTGAACTGAGAATATCCACAAGTCATATTTTCTTCAGAATGCCATCACAGAAAATGAAAGGAAGCTGTGAGTTGTTTCTACAGTGTGAAGGTGGGCGCAGAGGGTCCCCTGTTTATCAGCTATCTTATTTATTAACGGTATGATCAGAGTACTGAAGCTTCGTACAATCTCAGTTCAGGGGCCAAGGTCCAAAAGCCTTGTAGTGCTGCACTACATTCCTTCAGAAAAAAGAATATTCACATTTGCCTTGAAAGTAGGAATATCTGGTGGAATTACACAGCTGATGTGCTGGCTGAGTTCAGCTCTAAAAATAAGTAATCTGCTCAGTCTGCCCTCAGGTCTGTTCTTGCTATCTGGTGTCAATTGGCCATAAAAGAGAAATTTCACTGTGAGTCGTCAGATGACATTAGGGGATCTAATAATCTACGTAATTATTTTAGACAAAAAAAACTTTATTGGGATTTTTCTCCTCAGATAAAATAACTTGCAATAAAGAAAAGGCCATAATTAACATTTAAGATACTATTTTCTCTGTCATGTAACCTCACAGGCAATTAAATGGTTGCACTTCATAGAGCTGTAATGATAACCAAATCCCTGCATAGATGCTATTCTATTGAAGGCTGAAGTAGGAATAATATTTTGGACCCACTGAAAAAAATGTTGCTGTTTCTTTCAGTAAGGTAGGACTTACTTTTAAAAGGCTAACTTACATTTCAAGACAAAATGCTCTTAATCTACAAAAACTGCAACAAAAATAGTGGACATTTAATATGCAAAAATAACATAGTTACTTCAAAATTATTCTCAGGAGAAGGCATTGCAATTCTATGCCTTCAGAAAGTTGCAAGTGTTTATTTTCAGCATGCAAAATCAAGACATAAAAACAATGTTGACTTTTATGTGAGTTAAGATAGATGCAGGTCTGGGTTGCCCAAGAAAGAATTCACTGTCTCTGTGTGATACCAAAAAAAAAATTAAAATCTTTTTCTGTACAGCTCCTTACCTATACCTCTGACACTGCCTTAAATGTGAGTTCTCCTCTGTGCAAAGGATGTGTATTTTATCATTCTCTTGATGTGAGTTGAATTTTTGTCTGAAGCTTACTTTTCAGAGTAGTAGAGTAAACAATGCCTTTTTTCATTACTGGGGACAATGATTGAAGACAGGTGATCTGTACTGTTCTGTAATTACATTTATAAAGCATTCAGTGAATAAATCACAGAATGTTTTCTGCCTCCAAATGCAAAAGTAAGTTCAGGTTTTTAGAACATCATTGCTACTCTTTGCATTTCAGAAGGGATTTCAGTGACATTTATGAACTCAAAGACCCATGAGGTGTCTCTAGAAACTCCAGTATAGGAAGTGATTATTTCCCATTCATTCTGTCTGAGAGGACAGTAGTGAAGACTGAGCACTGAGTCCCTTAAAACCAGCTATCCTCTGAAAAATACAACATATATTAACAGGAGGTAAGATCATTTTTTTTATTACTAATATTTTGACATTTTTACTGCATGATCATATAACTCTCTAAATCTCCAGTAAGTTTTGTGCCTCCATACAAGTTCCTTAAATGTTAACTAAAACCTTTATAAAAATTGATTAAAACTGATGTCATGGTCAATAGGTTAGTGTCTATTATGAAATATAATCTTGAAGACTCCATTGGTTTCCCTGAAATGACCACATATCTTCTTGGCACCTGAGACCACAGAATAAGAACCAGGGAAAACACCATTATCAAATACACCTTTGCAGCTGTCAGAAAAGGTCTGGAATTAGTGGCACTGGTTGGAATAGCAGTCTGGGGGGTAGCCACAGGTCTCTTCTGGTTCCACAAAACATGATGCATATGCACCAGAACACTGATAATTATTTTGGTCTGTTTCTCCCATATATTCTTTGTGATTTCTGAATCTCTCACTTGGAGAAAAGATCAAAATGACACTGATAAAAATACGCAGCTATTTGCAGCATATTTATAGTGTTTATGTCAAATGTTCTTTTTTTTTTTTTTTCTTTTACTTGTTCTTTACCTGGCTATTAACACAGCAAGTCAAATAAAACATTTATAGATATTTGAAAAGCAGGTACTTTTGCCATTGTTGAGATCTGTCAGAAGCAAAGACCTCAGCAAGATATCCTCTGCTGAAACCTGTGTCTGGCTATTTTTTTCGTGTGTGAAAAGCTTCAGCTAAGATGGTACGAGTGCTTCTTTACAAACCCGTCTGGCAAAGGACAGAAAGAGATTTCTTTCTGGGACAGCTTATCCTACCTACCTGACAATCACCTGAGAACAAGAAAAGTCATCTGCTGGAGCTTCTTCTTTCTCTTTATAGACTCAGCATGCTCACAGAACACTTACTTTAAATGTATGGGTCATTTTTGAAAGGAAGACAAAAAGAGATAAGAATCCCTTCAAGAATTCTTCAGTTCAACTTCTAATATGAAGAAAAGGTGAAAACAAAGACCACTGTGAAGATTTTTTGCCTATATGTTAGAAACCTTGGTCCTCAGTGTGTCTAATGTCATCCAGAAATTTTTATTACAATTTCATTTCTAGAGAGGTTGTTGGTTGCATTAATTCAATAAATAATTGCTGTGACACCAACAGACAAAACATTGGCTATGTATTAATTTTTTTTGGTTTTAATGGAGCTGTGGTGGATTTCCTTCTGAAATAGTCCATAAAGATTCCATAAACAGACCATTTTAAACATTCCTTCTGGAATGCAGAATGAAGAACTCCAAAACACCAAGAAGTGAACAAGAAAGAAATGATCATGGCATTTGTTTTCTGTCTACTAAATACTTAAATGTCAAAGCATTTTATTTGTGTGTCAGTAATTTCTTTCTTCCTTTTATAAAATATGAAATTTAAAACAAGCCCCAAAACTGAGTTTGAATGTTCTCTGCATTTTCCCTGGCAGGATAGCCAATGCTGAGTCAGTTAAAAAAAAAAAAAAAGATTGCCTGATATATCTCTGTTGACTTCCATTGGAAAGACACTTCAGATGCTAGCTCAGTCACAGAGGCAAGATATCCTTTCCAAGTTGTCTTCATGATATAATGATGCTTAGTATCATTATTTTATCATGCTGTATTTTGATTTTTTTTGTTGCTGGTTTTTTTTTTTTTAAGCAACAACTTCTAGAATGGGAAAGGGCATTATTTGTGCTTTAAGAAAAGGCAGTTTTCTCAACAGTAGGAATGCAATGGTCTCTTTATTAAGGAAATGAAAAGAAGTAAGAATCCAGCTCTGAAAATCAGTGAAACTTGACATTTTGTTCGCTGCTAATAAGAAAACATTCTGCAAACATCAGATAAAGCTAATCTAGAAGATAGGAAAGGCTGGTGACACAGATAATGTAAAACAATAACTAAATAAGATAACAGAAAATTAGTTTGAACTTCTACACAAGGCGATGGAACAGGACAGGAAAACCAAATTTCATTTTGGAAACCTGATGAATGTATGTTCTTCCCAAGCTTTCAGCAGACAGTTTATAAAATTCTGGCATCTGGGTATGGTGGTTGCACCTTTTTAATTATTAGCAATACTCAGCAATGACAGATGTCTACTGCAAAGCACAGAAAACACTTATTAAGAAAAGATTTTTTCCCCTCTCTTATTACTTAAGCCATGCGGTTTTGAATGTGGAATTGGATGGAGGCAGAGGCAGCAATTTATCTATTTAGAAAAAATAAGGTGATTTCTTAATCATTCAAACTGGTTTTTCAGCATAATAACACTATAAATATTCAAATTTTATTGTTAATGTAGATGTAATTACAATATTCATGATTTACTGGTTTACTCTGCTTATTTTTATAGTTTTGGAACATGTTCAGTGTTTCTACTACAGATTTGGGATTATTTTTTTAATTTGAGCACTGCAAGCTTTGCATCACCTATAAAAATTTAGTCCTTTTCTTCATCAATAGAAAAGAAACACAATTTTTTTAAGCTTCCAACTATTACTGCAGTTTTATATTTGATAAACATCAGCTCAAATCTGCAAATACCTACTCAGCCTTAATATCTGCGAGTAATCTCAGTGGAATTGATAATTCGGATTTAAAGGATACTCAGTGTCATCACAGCAACCTTCCCGTCGACTTAAAAGAAATTCAGGTCAGTTATCATAAGAAAAACTAGAGACAAGAGGGAGTTCCTCAATCATGTCTCAATCATTTGTGCATTTCTTAGAAACCCTGTGTCAAGTACAATTTCACAGAATGCAAATGCATAAATGCTCTAAATGCAGCTTTCTTTGAAAGATAGCCTGGGACCACTAATTATTAGAATGGTATTGCATTTATTGCATTGTACATGTTCTATCAATATTTGAAACACAGTCTTAAAAGACACGGTTAATGTTATAATTGAGGGTAATATGACTGTCCATTCCTATCCTTGTGCATCACCTGCTTATTTTAACCTGTCCTGACCACAGGAAAGCCCCAAGTTAACTACAGTAAATTCCTACATGGAAGTGTCAGGTGAAGACAACATTTGATGGGTCACATTTTTCTTATTCAGGGTACATCAGGCTGAGCACCACAGCTCCCGTCCTGCTTTCATTGCCAGGGCTCAGCACATTCACAAAGTAGCCCCAGGCTGAGACGGAAGCCTCACTGGGCAGCTTCGAGATGTCTCTTGGCTGCTGGAAGAGAGCTGCAGCCAGCCTAGGCTGTGTCAGACCAAAACACTCATTCTGTAGAGGAACCTTGTCTTTGTCACATCCAGTTGCCTGCTGATCCTTGAAGAAGATGGTATTGATTCATCCTGCTGTTTGCCCAACCTCCATCTTCTCCAGACTAATCAAGCAGAAACAGAAATGAGGCGAAGGCTAACTACACACTCAGCTTAAGTTATCACCTGCAAACAGACCGTTGTGGATGCAAGCTACAAGGTAGAATGGGAATAGCTACAGTACTGCCTGTGACTGATCAGCTGTTTTCAATGCTATTCCCATCTACTGGGATTGCTCTACAGCATTTGCCTGTAGGATGAGCTGTGGTGATACCTTCTCAAAGTAGGACTCAAAAAGTTTGATAAATCAGTTTAAATATGTCCTGAAGCACAGCAAAAGGAGCCTCCACCTCCCTTTTCAATGTCTCCCAATGTTTACTTTTACTCTTTTCACATTCATCATTTCCTTAGATCTATTAGCTAAACAATCAATTGGGTAGAAAAGCAAAGGAAAATGATCTGAAAGGTTTGCAGAGCAGGGGGTTCACCTCCACTAAGGTAAATTCAGGTCCCCGCACTGTTTTCTTTACTGACACTAAGCTCTTTTGTAGTAACATTCCTAAGTCAAGTCAGTTCTGTGTGGTTATGAGACTGCATCCTGTCATTTGTCTTCTGATCTTTCCTTTCCTATAAATGCCTTTATTGCTTCCATATGGACAAAAGCCATAAAATAACCTAGACTTCAACTAGGACAGAATATTCAGCAGTAATCTTCAGCAATACAGCATCCTGGAAATATATAATAACATTTTTCTGCTTTCTGATTGTCATCCCAGAAAATAACATATAAGGCTCAAGTTCTTGCACTTCTTCTTTAAGGCTTCCTCTTGTTAAGCCTGCTGCAGGCTGACTATGTAGCTGACAATTCTGTTCTGCTAGGATAATGCACTTTTCTATTATAAGTGTATAGCTTTCCTGTTTCAGACAAGCAGTTTACTCAAGGGACTGGAGGATGCAGGATTACATAGACTGAGCTAACTTGGAAAATAAGGACTGTCACAGAACTCAACACCTGCTGCATCTTGGATGTCCCTTTAGAGAAAATAGAGGCTGACTTGCAAAGCAGAAGAAAGTCTCCAAGTGTATCCCACCCAACATAAAAACTCCACTGCACATGTTATTACTTTCCCAGAGGAAAAAAAATACAAGAAAAAGTTATCTCAGCATTAGATATGTTATGTATGATGCTTAATAAACATCTGAAAAAAATGCTGGACCTCTTTTCATAGTGAGAATACTATAAAGACTAGGACAGGACAGAAGAGCACAGCACACCACAGGAGAGTGGAATAGAATAGAATAGAATAGAATAGAATAGAATAGAATAGAATAGAATAGAATAGAATAGAATAGAATAGAATAGAATAGATCAGACTCTCCTCTAGCCAAGGAACTTGGTATTTTATGCAGTTCAGGATGTCACTTCAGTGGTTTTGCTTTAATATCAATGCAGACATTGATCTTCACCCCCTCGGTCTTTAGTGTGAAATGAGAGCACCTGTACTCACCAGAAGAATCCTAATTCTGTATTGCCTTACATTCATGAATGCAAAGTGAGCATGGATGTCATGGTGATGCTGGGATTTTAAGAGTCTTGGAACTTCTTTTCTAAAGTGGAACTGACTGCTTGAAGGGAAAGGCAATGAAGATCCAAATCTCAGTAGTGCTGGGGAAAATGTTCTTGTCATCTTAGTTACATACAGCAGCTGAAAGTTTACCTTTGTCTGTCAGTTCAGGTAGGTTTCATGACTCAGTTGTTTTCCTAGAATAGCAAAAAGAATATGGGCTGATGTTTAACAATTTGCACAGGCAAAGATAGTTGCCAATAAAGAGGTATAACCAAGCAATTGCATCAAAATGGTTTGTTACCTAAATAGAAAATTATTAATCTAGTGCTGGTTACAAATTATGTCCCTGTAACTATTGTGACAACTACATGAAAACAGATTCGCTGCTGGGATTCAAACTCAAAAGGACTGATAATCTGTGACAGGTTAGGATAATCCAGTTGACTTTTTTTGTTTTTCTGCATTTCAGCTTGAAACAATAGTGAGTGGTTTTCACTAAATAAAGAAAACATTTGAACTGTTGTATTACTTTGAACTTTTCACTCTTTACAAAATAAGAGGGTGTGCCTTCTTTGTGATTCAAATTTTACCTGAACTGGTAAAAAAGTGGTAAATGTTGAAATTTAACATTGTAAAAAGCCCATAGCAGTATGTTCTGTGTTCAGCTGGTAGTTTGTTTATCTCATCAGCTGATCAGGGTCTACATTCATTATGTAAAATCAATGAACAGTTTGACAGGCTGTGTTACATTATCAGCATTAATAACAGGTATCTTAAAGAAGAAATAATGCACATAATATATGGTGAATAAAAATATATTCCCTACACAAATGTATAGGCAATAAGCAAGTAGCTGCTGTAACAAGCATCACAGGCCTGCAGCCAGAGGGTGGGGTATGGGACCACTTCCAAGTCTGATGAATCTCCAGTTGAGACCCAACCATGAAACAAAATTTAACTTGGTCTATATCATGTACTCTCACACTTCACTCTGTTTTCAGTGGGAAGGTGTTTTAGTGGTCAAGACTGGATGAAACTGTTGTGTACCCTGCTAGTTGTCCCAGTGTGACAGTTGGAGCTCCTGGATCCAGCAGCCGGATCCCTGGAGCCAGGGAACACTGTGTAGGACAGCAATCCATTCCTCACATAGCTATAATGGCTGATGGGCATTAGAAAATTGCAGTTCATCTTTAAAGGCCATTAGCATTGACAGTCACTTACATTTTAATCAATATAAGAAAATTCAGCTGTATTACCTCTTGAGAGTCCGGCCCTACTCTCTTGCACAGCAAAATTATCTGTGCATGCTGTAACAACACATTCCATAACGTCTAAGCACTGTGTATGCATTACACTAGATAAGCATTAACTAGCTACTGTTAAAATTGTCATTAGAGAAAATGAGTAACACAGCTGTGAAATATGAAAGCTCTTCTAAAAGTGCAATTTTGGAGAATTAATTTACGTCTTAACAAAGAGTATTGAAATACTAATCAACATGCCACGTTTAAAGACTGGCATTGCTGATAGGATTTGCAGAGCTATTAAAAAAAGCAGAGTTAAACCCTTCCTTATTTATTGGATTACTTAATCCTTTGGCAGTTTGCTATGTGCTAAAATTCATGAGTTTATTAAAAAGAATGGCAATTTTATGTATGTCGTGCATCCCAACAGAATTCAACTAGATTTTGTCTTGTGTCATACATTAAAGGAATATCAGAGGAGTTATTGTAAAGAAAAAATCAGTTATATTTAGTTCTTGGGTACCTTGGTTCTCCACTAAGCTCAGGGCTTACTGGACAGCATATTTGAGAGTTGAGACATTCATGCTATGAAATGCTTCTAAATCTAACCTTAGCCCCAGATGAATGTTCTTTTTTTATCATTTCCTTTTTATTTATGATTCACTACATTTATTAAGATAAAAGCCTGCATTGCAGAAAGAGTCTAAAGTATACCCCCTACATACAAACTGATCTCCAGATTACCAGCAAAATTGCTGCCTTTGTATACTTATGGGCTGACATGATAACTGAAAATAACTTCCATTAGGACTATAAAAACTCCAGCTGATACCAAATGAATTTCATTTGATACCAACAGAGAAAAATATTGGCTACTGAGATATTCTTTGTTCATGGTTATTTACAGTTCGCCATAATCTGTGTACTATTCAGGAATCAGAAGTCCCCAGATGTTTTGCTTTACATCATGTGGTTAAACACAAGCTTTTCTCTGTCTGAATAACTAACATTCATATATTCATATGGAATTCTTCTCTCTTGCCCAGTATGGTTTCTGTATCTTTCATTGATAGGTGGCTTGACTACCACCTATTTTGATTTTATTTTACTTCTGCAGAATTTCCTGAAAAGATTGCTCTTTAGATTCATGGAAGGTGGAGGTAGACAGTGTGACAGGCTATGGTGAAATTAAGCTTTCCTTGGTGTCTTGCTAAACCATATTGCACGTGCAGAACCAGGACACTTGTGTAAAAAGACAAGACCAAGATGCCACACAAATATTTAATATTACCGCATCCCTAAGTAGGTGATTATGTACATCATCTACTGAAGGGCGAGTCACAGAGATTATGTTAGTGCACGTCAGTGGATCAGGAAAAAACCATAATTTGATGGGTAATTGGAATGCTCTAGTGTTGTTATATATTCCAATACTTTCTTCCAAGGCACAGGGAGGCTTTTTTGGTATGAAAATACCACTGTGAAACAATGCACTTTGATCCAGCTGCAGACTACCCTCAGTTTGCCTTTGCTGTGTAATTAGTGACTCAGGGTCAAAAAAAGAAAATCAAACCCAAAAATATAAACCAAAGCCATATTTAAAATTATTTGCTATCTTTTTCTTTATCTAAGAAGAAGGTCATAAAAGGAGAAGTCAGTGGATTGCTTAAATGTAAAGATCTTGTAATTTAGAGATAGCTTTTATTTTTTTGAAATTCACTTATTTTTTTCTTGGTTTCATCCTTCAATGTAAGTATAATTAATAATTTTATTTCCAAAGACCATGTACATTGGGTTCATTTTTTCTAACTGTCTTGTATTCTCATATTTTTTTATATGTATTTACATATTTTCTATTTTTATTTTTCAGTCTTGTTTTGCCTATCTAGAACTGGTAAACAGCAGGCTTCAAATGAAATCAAGTTATTTAAATCTTCCTTACAGTCAGAAGAGAAATAAAGACACTTTCAGACAAAAGTATATCCCACGTGAAAGTAGGTGCCTAGGACAGGGGGATATGGAGTCCTCTGGAAGGTATGACTTTGCTGACTACAGCATGAGCCTAAATGATAAGCTCTTAACAGACATCTAATTTTTCAATGGCTCCTGGTGGATGAGATAAATTCCACATGACACAGTTTGTTTCACGTTTTTTTTCCAACAGCCTCAGTGATATATAAAATTGTATCACTTTAAACTTATTTGCCCAAAAGTAAATGTGTATCCTGGACTGGTATTTATGGAAGTATCTTCCAGTTCCTTATGAGCTAGCTTTCCTATTTACAGATCCAGAAGTCTTTAAAATGTTGGGTTTTTACTTCTTCTCCTCTTCTTTATAGTTTCCTTGAAAAGAATGCTAGGCATAAACCCACATTTATATCGCACTTAATCCCAGCTATGTGAACCCTATTTCTGGAGTGAGGTCTCAACTGTTGCTTCCCCTGAAATCAGCAAAGTTTAAAATTATTCTAATTTCCTGAAAATCAAGCCAGAAAATAGGTCTAGAGAATTTTGTGCATTTTTTAAAAATAATTCTTTCATACTCACATTGGGATGCCTAGCTCTGAATAAGCTTGTGTCCAGAGGTGGCTGAGGACACAATACCAATATTGTGACATGGCTGTTGTCATCCATCATAGCTGCTTTCTTACCATGGAGGACAAGTGTCTGTTTCTATCATGGGATGGAATACAGAAACCTTCAGCCAAGCCCTGGGTGAACTGTTACATCCCTATGGCCGCCCAGCAGGGATGTCACTGGGGTCCCACAAAGGATGCACAGCCAGGCCCAGTGTCCCTGTGCATCGCAGCCATGAGGAACGGAGCTTGCTCGGTTGAAGTTGCCTGAAGGATTTGTTTCCACACCAGGGTGAGCTGGATAAAGATGCTCCTAGATGCTCAAATGCACTTCTGATTCTAAGCCAATTTCTGCTATTGCAAACTTAGAAGTACTGGGTGCTACTAAGTACTGCTCAGCACTTAGTCCTTAAGTAAGGACAGTAGGATTATGTTCCCTAGTAGGCTTCACTAGCAAGTACGGAAGAGGAAATATCAATTATTAGAAAAGGTCGCTTTGCTGGAAAATTATACTGAAACATCAGCTAATTTTATACATTGTGTATGAAAGGAGTGTGAAAGGAGTATCCAGCACTCCTTGTTATTTTAGGAAAAGGTATGCTGAGATAAAACTGTAAACTCATACAACTACAATCAACATTTTTAACATTTACAAAAGTTACCTTCAGTACATCAGATGGTAGAGAGTTTCCCATTGACTGTGTCTAAACTTTTTCTGAAGGTATTTTCAAAAATTTTTCACCTGTCTCCTTCATTGACAGACTTTTCAAAATAGGGTTTTTTTGGTGGTTCTCACTATAAAATCTTCTTAGCTGTTAAAATATTTGTGGTTTGGCTTTGTTTTGTAGCCATAGAATAATCTTTTCAGTATAAACTTCATCACCACCCAGAAGTAACAGATGAATTGCTTATACCAAACTCAGAAAATAAACAAATTGTACCATTTCTTTACTCTTAGGAATACTGCCAGGATATTTATTTCTCCAGGCGTCTGACTTACATCTCCCAGGGCAAATAATAACTCTGGGCCTTTCTGCTGAAACATCTTCTGTACGTGGTTTTAGTCTTCAAAACAAATTGAAGTTTTACTGTTTCCTGCTAAAAACTTAACAAAGCAAAAGAAGACTAAAGCACTGGAACAAATGAAATTAGGCAGCTTGAATATATGCAGGTTTTTTAGGTTTGTTTCAGCTGTTGCAATTTAAGAAATGAGATTTTCATTTGGTCAGCAAGCAACTCATAGTTTGCTGCCTCATAGAGCTCTACTTACTACAGACCATCCATAGTGCATTTCTAATCATAACAACTTAAGACCTTGCAACTTGTCATTAATTTGCTACCGCAGCATTCAAGAAACTGGAGCCAAGAAGTTTTTCCTCTTAGAGATTTGTTATAGAAAACTGTGATAGTGAAAAAAGAATTAATATAGCACTGTAGTTCTTTATTTTAGCACTGGTGTTCTTTCTCTCTGTAGTATAACACCACTGAAGTTCTTTATTTCAGCACTGTTGAAACAAAGAACCAGCTTTGAGACCAGTGCTATGAAGTCCAAAAAGTAGGACAGGACAGAGCTGCCTTAGCCTTAAAGATAAAGTGAGGAAGTTTAAATTTATTGATCTACTTCAGCACTGAAAAGGGGTCTTGAAAAGAAGTAGACGAGGCCTAAGTCATAACTCAGGATATATAACTTTGGGTTATATACATATGCAAATATGTGAAGACTTTCATGATCACAAAAGTGGAATGAGATTCGTCCCTGACACATATTTTCTCCAGAATCTGCCAATGTTTGTGCTGCCAAATCCTCTGTACTCAGCCACTCAATGACCTTCAAAATGCCTGGTACCAAGGTCCATTCAGCTGACAACTGGCCAATTTTCCAAGATAATGACAACGGAGAAGCAAAGATGTATATTGTCTGTTAGGCAGCTTAAGCTATATTTACTGTTGAGCAAGTGTTTTGTTTCTATGGAAAAGAAAGAATGGGAGTCCTTTAATCTCTGATCAGATTGACAGATTGGAAACATAATGCTGAAAGATTGCTTACCCTGCAGCTAAGCTGTATTTTTAAAATGACGTTCTACACTGAAAAGTGACTGAATAAATGGCCCAATTTTTATTTTAATATTTATTTGGATATATGAGTATATAAAAAGTGGGTAAACTGTGTTTTGACATTTTAAAACCCCCCACAAATCAAACTACAAAGGAAAAATGAACAGCAAGTACCATTATGTACCAGAGAGTGCTAAGGAGGCAGTCATCATAAAAAATCACAGAGTATGTTATTTTCTAGCTTTCCCAGCCTGAATTACTCCTGAAACCCAGGGAAAATCATCAGTTCTGTGGGACACTATGAATGTAAGAACTAGTTTCTTATGGATCTAGAGTACATTCAGTTGTTCCCCTTTCCTGCCTTTCCTGATAGCAGCTCTAGCATTGTTTTCCCCATTTCTGTCAATACAGAAAGACATAATGTTGATTTTAATCACTGTTTAAATTCTGTTCAGATCCTGCCAGACAAGCCAGCCTCCCTCTTACTTGTGCAGCTACAGCAAGATAAACATTCCCAAGCACAGCAGGTGATACTAGAAATAAATTAATCATTCTGGCAAGGATGGGCACGCCCCAGGGGACAACGAGCTCACAAGCTTTCTTTGGTTCTGCAGTGCTAACAGTATAACACAGTCTTGGATAACACAAAAAAGGAAGTTGGTACAAACAACCTGAAAAACCTGATTTTCTACCATCACCTTTCTCCAGAGAATTATCTTCTCTACCAGGAAAACTAATCAACACTCAAAAGATAACTACACAGGTCTCTAAGAGAGAATTCAAATTGGCCAGAATTTTGTGGGCTACCAACTTGAGTTCTGGAAATTCCTCATTTACCAGAAAGAAAAGAGATTTCAATCTTGTACAGAGTAGCATCTCCATTCTAGGTCCTTCTTCAATCCAGATTTTTTTGTACAAACACAGGGTATTTCTGTGATTATGTCATTCTGAGAGATGTCATTCACATAAACAATTGCTTGTCATCTGAAAACTGTTGTTTTATGAATACGTAGGGGCCATTTTCACACTACTTAAGTTAATGATCCTGGTAACTGCAAACATATCTGAGCTCAAGAGACCAAAGAATGATTCAGATGAATAGGCATCCAGGGCTCCCAATGTCAGTTCCTCAAGTGGCCAGTGAGGAAAAGGAGTTCTGATGCCTGCTGGACATTTGAAGTTGTCACTTCATGACGCTGTTGAGCAGGGACGGGCGAAATGACTCGCACGATTTTAGAAGGCAAAATGCGCGTTTATTCAAAAGCACTTCTCTCTTTTATAGAGAACATGGTGAACATTAATTCCATTGGTCTTAAAGTAAAAACATTTCACCGGATCGGTACACTGGACTTAGGTCAGTGTAGAACATATCTATAAACAACATGAACTGAAAGCAAGATAATAGATTGTTTACAATCCTCTCGGACTTTTTCCCAGGCTTAGCCTGGCAGAAATCTTCCTCTTTTTCTCTCTGACTGAACTGAGAACATCCACAACTTCATGTACGTTTGTCATCATTTCTCTCTGCTGCCCACTTGAGCAGGTGCTAAGGTCTCCCAGTCACAGATGATGTGTGTCTCTCCTCCACCTCTTGAACTTTGTGTAACAGCAACGACCAGTGGTGAAGATCATTATTTAACTCTGATTGCCTGCTGATTACACATCTAGACTAGGATAACCATCTAACAGAAAGGAACAGGCACTTTCAACGTCCAGGTCCTTCTGCTCATCTCAGGCATTTTAAGTATCTGTCTTACCTGAGATGAACCCTGGAACCATCCACCTCAATCTCCCTCTTAACTATTAACTGGCTTAGTCCACACCTTATTCTTGGACACATAAGGAGATTTTATCATGACCCCAGCTCTGTAAATTACCAAAAATTCTAACAAACAAATTTATTTACTCAGGCATTTGGTAGATATATTTGTTCTCATGCCAAGATTAAATTGCTATATTGCCAATACACTGGACGGTTTTCTAATATTTGCTTTCTAGAGACCTCTTGTTTTAATCTATTCAATTATTGATTAATGGATATTCTCAAGGAGCCACTGAAGTCAATGAAAAGTCAAATCAGCCTCAAGTCTTGCACAACTGTGCCATACCCTGTTCACATAGAGTAAAACTTAAGTCATACACAAAGTTTCACTTCTATTTTATCCTGTTTCCACTGCTAATTACTCCAGATTATATTATTTATCTGGTCAAAAAGAAGCTTTTGCTTATTCTTTGTTCCTTGACACTGACCTTTAGGGTCTATAAAATAGCAGGTTCTGTAATATGTATATTACTTTAAGCTGGTCGATTTTGCAGTGGACAAAAGAGAGAAATTTGAAGAAATACCCACAAAATAAGTAAAACCACATGCCTATAGAAAATGTGTGCATTTGAATATGAAAACTCCAGAACTATTTACTGGATTTTGAAAATAGCGCAAAAAATAAATTTGCTCTTTACCTAATTTAGCTCTCCTGACTGGGGAAATATCCTTTACTCTTGCATATGCCACAAAACCTGGTCTGACTCAGGATTCAACAGCAGTTCCTCAGGATGGTTGGCCCATGGAGATCAGCAGAATCTCACTGCATTTGAATAAGACAAACAGGGTGATATTTCTAAAATTTTATTATCACTGTTTTAAATGTCATATTATACAACTATCCAGTTGGCTTCCTTGACTTGCTGCATTCACTTTTCTGGTTGTCTAGAGTTGTCTTTTAAATAAAATTTTTCATCTGTTCTCTTTTTTACATCTACCACTTTGTGCCATAAGGGTTCTGTTCTTCAGTGTTCCTTGAAGTACAACTAATCTCTGCCATCTTCCATATCCTATTTGCTCATCCCATTTCTGTCACCTGTTTTTGCCCTTTCTAAGCTACTCTCTGCCCAGGGCTCAGTGTCCTCCTGAAAAAGGAAGGCATTCTGGTAATATGACTGTAATATCTAAACATAAGTGTCCAGTTAAAATTATACTGATCCCACCGCCCCTCCCTATCACTTCCTCTATATTTAAACTATTTTCACCTTTATACAAAAAAAACTGGATTCATATGGAATAATATGGTCTCTGCATTTTACTTGGATGATCCTTGGCCCCAGTCTCACAACAGTTGCTGAACTCACACAGACAGGCAACACAACAATGTAATTTGTTGATGCAATAGAGAGAACATGATTTTCCACAGTCTGCTTGGTTTTGGTGCCTGACTTAAGTATGTCTCAAAAGTAGCTGAAGTTCTTGGTGCTCAGTGAGAGGGGATGGTCTTTCTGCCCCCCCATGGCTGCCAGAACATTTGGAAAGAACCTTTCATGCATTTCTCATGTAAGGAAACAAAACACTTGAAATCCATTTCTGGTAAATATTTAATTTTTCTTTGAAAGTACAAGAAAACAAAAGGAATATTGAGCTTCTTGGTCAGGTCACAGATGTGTTCTCCTGAGAATAAACAGCCCCTAGTGCTGTCCTGGGAAGATCTGAGCTGTAATTGGCCATTTTCCATCAGAAATGCAGGAGACATAGAGTTATATAAGGACCCAAGGCAATGTCAGCAGTAAGTTGTCAACTCACCAGATTCTTGTCTGTCCCAGTGATGGCTGGAGAGGACTATCCCCTCAGGTGAGCTTGCCTCAGCCTTTTGATCATTCCTTGTGAGTTTCTCCCACTCTGGATGAGTGCTGCAGTTGCTAGACCTCTGCTTGCAGGGTGAGAGATGTTATGACGCAGGCAGAGCTTGAATGTACCTAGTTTTTGTCATTCTGGAGGAATTTAAGCAAGTACCTGCTTCATAGCTTTATGGAAAAAAAAAAAAAAGTAGGTACCCATGTCCCAAGAAACAGTCATTTCAGGGAGACTGTTCACAGACAATTAATAATAAACAGCAGAGGACCTTTCAAATTAAGTATGGAGGTATCCAGAGAGCTGAGGTACATAAAAAGGTATCAAGCAATTCTGCAAAGGGAAGCGACCAGGTTGCTGTCTCACCCCAGGATAGGTTTTAATCACTGCTAGTGAGTATTGTTTCCTCCAAGGTCAAAAAAGCCAGGACAGATTTATTCATGCCTGCCTCTCACATCAAACATGAAGATATCTGCATATAATTTTCAAATGCAGGGCAGGTCCTGATCCCTTGACTACTTGCTGATTGCTGTGTCTTCTGTGAAACATAGTGAACTTGAGTACTGGCAGAGAAACAGGCTCTTTGGAGGAAGATGATTATGTTGCTAATGGGCAAAACCTATCATTTTCCTTTAAAAAATGTACATATTTGCAACACATCACAAATATTTCCTTAAACCTTGCATGCTGATTGTGGAAAAAACCCTCTTAAATAGCTGGGAAAAATATGTTTACTTTGCAGTGCCAGGACATTGAACTATAAAATGTCTCAACTTATTTAATTCTGTGTACAACATCATAAAGTGTACTTAACCCCAGATATTGCAGAAATATGATCTGCAAACTAGTAACAGCATATTTAGAGGCTGGATATCATAGCAAACAAATTTACTCCTTTACCCAAGGGTTCCCTTTTTGTTTGTATGATAGTTGCTTTTGTTTCTACATTGTAAAAAGGCTAAACAGAGAATATTTGCTTAGAGAAAATAAACTCCCTAATATTAGCACTGTGAGATACACAACAGTGCAACACCCTGGCTCTGCTACAGCACGAGGCCAGATGAAGCCACAATGGAATGAAGTTTTCTGTACAGAGAGAAACATACATGTTTTGTTCACTGTCCTACGCCCCAAATTCACATGGGGAGAGGAGGCACTTCTCACCATGTGGCAACTGTTAAAAGGCTGTGAAAACAAATGTTTTTAATTGAAATTGTCATTGCTGAGCCAGACTGCTGTCTGGGGTATCTTGCTGAAAAGTGACAGCAACAGCAGGGTAACAATGGAAGAGATTGTAAAACCAGTTTCCATTGTGCACTAATTCTGGGACCACATATGGGATGCTATCATGTTGTTTATTTTAAGACTTAACACTAAGGGTGGAAAGCCTCTTGCTGCTGCAAGGCTGAGTTGGGTAGGAAGCACAAACCAGGTCAGGGACTGGAAATTTGTGCTCCTCTGATGGTGACCTGCTGTGTAGCCTTGTGCCACTGACGTCGTCCTCCCTGCCTGTGTCTCCTCTCAAGCTCTGTGCTTATTCTGTCTCTTGACATCACCATTTCCCTGGGGATGGAGGCAATCTTTTGCAGTGCATGCTTAAGTACCAGTGTAATATCATTGTGAATAATAATTTGCACTAAATTGTCTATGGAAGGTCTCACTTCCCTCCAGTCGAGCTCTCCAAATTCACAGCAGGACAGTATGACGGAGACTTGTCAATCCTGGAACAATTCTTCCTAAAGGATAATGTTTAATTTGTATTTAAATAATTCTTTTTTATATTTGCTCCTTTTTACTCAGTGAAGCCTTGAAAGTTTGACTATGTGAGTTTTGTTCACTGAGGTCTGGGCTCTGTAGATGTGTTTTGCTGCTGAGCACACATCAGCAAAGAGCCCAGGCACAGGGTCAAGCTGTCTTCTTCAGCTCACCCAGAGAGGATCAAAGCTGTGACACATCAGTCCTACCTCTCTTTCTCGCTGGAATATTTATAGCCAAACCATGTTCTTTAAGGGCAGGTATCTAAAGCTGATGCTGGTATCTAGATGTCAAGCACAAAGCTGTTGTGTGTGATGCTCTCCAGCACTTCTCTTTCAGCTCCTGCTTCAGGCTTTAAAGCTTCCTCGAAACCCAATGTCATCTAGTTTTCTTCTGGTTTTACACAAATTAACCCAGCAAAGTGTGAAGGGAGTTGAACCCCAGAATGAGAAACATTTTGATTTTTTGCTTCTATAAATCAGACAAAAAGGCTTTATCTCAGTAAAGGAAGATGGGGAAAGCAACCCGTGCTAAGCCAGACTGATCTTTCTGAAATTAGAAAACAAAGGTATTGCTAATTCAGCCAAAATGTCTCAGTGACACAAATAAGCCTGATAATATATTCAGGTAGGCCAAAATTATCTGCTTCTCCATCAGTTCCCAACATGAGCAAACTACAAGCAAGCCATTACTGTTTCAGAAAATAATGGAACCTAAATCAAAGAATTAGTGCAATTTTGTATTCCTAGACAGAGAATGCTATAACACTCACTCTACCATTGAATTCATAAGTAGCCTCACTTGTTCTGCATGCTCTTGCTTCCCTGGTTATTGAAATATTAAGAACTTCTTGATAGCATCCTTTGTATTCTTAGTTTAAACCCTACGTGAGCTAATTAGGTTTGTATATATGTGTAATGCACTGTTCACGTGAGGTGCCTCTTCACTGTGCATTTTTGCATCTTTGATACAGACATGGGAATGCTTTGGGCGTGTGGCAGCTTGCAGACTATCCTGGAGTCATTCACTTATGGCAAGAATTTGACTGCTGCCTCTTCCTCCTGGCATGGGGAAGGCCAATCCCCAGGCTTCAATAGGGCTCAAAGCCCTGCTCAAGGTGCACACTCTGGTCGTGCAGCATGCTGCAGGCAGCAACCAAAACCTGACCAGACACTGTCTCACCTGTCCCTGTGCTTGCTTTCTACAGCAAGGGAAGCTTTGAAAATAGCAAGAGTTACTTGCAGCTTTCCCCATGTGAGTGACTGGAGAAGCTGAACCTGGGGCAGTTCCCTATTGCATTTCTATTTAAACATATCCGAGTGTCTTCATCATTAGCTCCCTTCTAAGGGAGTAGTCTTGTTCCCCCAAGTACTCTCTTCTATCTTTGTCCCTCAAGTCACATTTTAAGCACATATCCACCCGCCTCCTGAGGATGCTTCCAATTTTAATTCAAAAACCCTCTCCCTTTGACACAGATTAGTGTCTTCACACTTTTGTAATGGAAAATTATGAGCAGAAATAAATAATCATGAGCCTCTGGTACCAGAAATATTTTTCCCCTAAAGGAAGGGATCCTCAGCAATTTCAGTTGTCTGCATAATTAATTTTTTTGTGTCCCTCATTTGAAGTCTCTGTCACACTTTGCAAATCCACACCAGGGTACTGCAGCTATTGCTGTAGGGCACAAGCCATTTATATCCTCCAAGTCCCATCTTGGAAGCTTCAGTCCCACTGAGTAGATATTATACATGCAAGGAATCTCACTGATACCGAAATGACTAACTGTGTGAGTGCAACTCACAGCATCAATAAGCTACGTGACCTACTCCGTAAATAAGTATTGCTTTGCAAATGCACTGCAAAGTAATGCAGAGACTGCGTATTGCAGCAGGAATGGGTTGAAGCACCATCACCTTTACCTCACAACTGTTTGAAGTGGGGAAGGAGGGGCTGGTTTGGCTTTGTTTTTCCTGAAAGATTTTAACTGGTTTAAACGGGAAATATGTACTTATTGGGGAATAGCAAACAACGGTCCGAGTACAGGAAGCTGGAATGAGACATAAGACAAGTGAGTCCTGATTCCTGAGTCCTGAGTACATGTGATCTTCACATAGTTTTTTCACTTCCTCCAGTTCAAATGTGTATTATTGCTAATATTAATCTCAGTGTAAAACTCAGCACCAGACATGAAATATTAGGCATACTATGAAAATGGTAGGCTTTGTGAATGTTGTTAAAAAGTCAGTCAAATTCAGAATCACAGCTAAAAACACCTTTCAGCTTTTCCCTCTGCTTCCACAAGTGTCTGTAGTATCTTATTATTCACATATTCACATTATGCCATTGCCTACTCTCTAACTGCAAATGCAGAATTCATAGACTGACATTTTTTCATTACTTACATCCACTTCAGAAATAGCTCAAATTGAACTCTATTTTCTCTGACATAAATTACTTTGTTTTTGAGTTCAGAACTATAAAGTGTGTTCTTTTTGCCATGACTGTCACATGATATCTCTCATCTTTTTCTAGAACCTCTGTTCTACATAAGGTGTGAATAAATTTGGTTTGGTTTGTTTTGACTTGACTTGTTTTGTGTTGTTGTCTTCATTTTTTTTTTTTAAGTCAGAACATGCATTGTGCATTTTTACCAGGGCAATAAGTTTATTTGCTGTCCTTCCTTTGAAAAAAGCATTACTAACCTCCCCCAAATTTAATTTTTTGTTTCCCTAAAACGGCTGCTATGCTATGGCTCCTTTTAGATTGACCTCACTGAATACAGCTGCTATTTCTGATGCATTCTCCTCTACCCAAGCTCTGACTAATTTAAACAATGGAAAGAAAGTGCTGCCTCTACCTTTTACCCCTTGAGAGGAGACTCTGCTCCATAATTATGAATTATTCCCCTAAGATGGTGATGTGATTACATTAGCAACTAAAATATTTGAGGAAAGATAACCTGGGTTGATTTTAAAATATAATAGTTCAATAGTTTTTAAGGTCATCAAAGCTGCTCTGATTATATGGGTCACATTCCTACAAAACAGCAGGCTAATTCCTATCTGAGTTAAACAGTATATTTTTGAAGCCAAATCACTTTCGAATTAAAGATACATCCCTTGGTAGATCATTCCAACAATTAATTACCTTTGTTACTTAAAACTGTGAATCCCCCTCAAAATGTCAAGCTTTGGCTGGCAATCCAAGCACATACACAGGCTCTTGCTTCTTCCACAGGGCTAGCAATTCACTGGTGTCAGATACTCCCATCCTCTCTAGGGGTGTTCAAAGGCTGCTCTCAGCTCAGCTTCAAATCTTCTTTTTCAGGATAAAGGGGCTGCTTCCACCAGACCCTTATACCAGAGTAAATTTTCCATGCTTGTAATCGCAGATGTTTGTTCCTAAAATCCCTTTAGATTCCTAAAATTATCTTTTATAAAATCTCTCCAGTTTTCATCTTCTCTTTTTTTTTTTTTTAAGGCTGGTACTAGCATGTGGCACAGTATTCTGCAAAACATTCTGCTTCTGTTGCATGGGAGGGCAGGGGACAAATACACACTCCCTCCACTCCTGCATGACATCCTGCTGTTTACACCTCCTTGGCTACCTCTACACTCTCAGCTAGCACATCACAGTGGGAGCTCATGTTCAGTTTGTTAACCGATGAGACTGGCCATAAAAACTTAAAATATAACTGCTTGTTGATAGAAGATTTTGAGACTAATTTTCCTGTCTTATTCCATGCTCCAATACACACACGTGTAAAAGACAGAAAATAAAATGTGTCAACTGCAACTTGCTGCTGTAATACCACTTGGGTATGACAGCTAGTTTTCCCTTGTGTCCTCAGTGGGTGAGGTTTCCCAGTCCAGCCAAGAGCTGAGGAGATGAATGTGGTAACAGGAACCAGAACAGGAGGAATACAGCCCTTTCTCCAGCAGGGTTCCAGTGCTGTGCTTCTGCCATGTACATGTTTTTCTGTCAAGAGGAACATCAGTAGCATGGCATGGCACTGTCAGACCCGAAGTACAGAGTGGCTCAGCAGTGTAATGTCATCCAAAACCCAAACATCATGGTGTTCAATAGAGAGGTGTGAGAAGTGGGCTTTGCCATTTTGAATCACCAGTTTTTTGTTGTCCAGAGTCAGACACTCTCACCAAAGGTTTTCCCAATTCTTGAACAGGTCTACCACTACGCTTTTGGACCTCTTCAAAGTCTCCATTGCCCAAAGTGCAAAACTCTTCCTTCTCCATTCATGGGGTGCACACAACCCTTCTGAAATATGGTTACAGGCTTGGAAACAGGTATTAGGACTAGATACACAAAGTGCTGGGCAGCAAATTCCTTAGACTGACCAAATACCTGGCCTCCACAGGTGACTCTGCACTGGGAAGGAGCACACAACCTTCCTTCCACAGCTGTCCCTTAGCACTACATTCTTGGACAGACTTATACAGAGCTATACAGTTAGTACCCCCTCTCGTCACAAATTCAGGTCCATACTTCAAACTCTACTTTGATGTCCTGTAGCACTCACTCCTCTGACAGAAATACTGCTCCCAGGCTCAACTCCCTTCTTTGCCATCACTTTCTCTCATTCCTGTTTTCTTTAATTTAGCTGAGCTGACATTTTCATCCTGACATGTTCACTTCAAAGTTGACCAACTGTTTATTCTTTGCTTCTCTCACTTTGTTTTTGTCCACTTTTTTCATGTCTCTATATGTCTTCGAGAATAAATATTTGCATCTTCAGTATGAGTGCCTAATTCCAGTATGGGTAATGAAAACAACAAACAAGTGACTGCTGGTTCATGTCAGGTCAGCCACACCCCACTGATTCCGTTTGCACACATTGTGCAAGCTTTAAAAAAACTCTCATTATATAAATTTTATAAGACATGGACTTATTCACTGGCACACTCTGGAAGGCATGATATGGAAAGTTAACTGTCAGAGGAAGCTGAGAACAAATGGCAGTTCAGTAGTTTCAAATAAAATTCCCTAGGTTTTATTCCTCTCTTGGAATTCTTGAATTTGCTTTCTCTTTTGCGTATGTGTGTGTGTGTGTTCATGCTTATAGTTTTGCATATTTCCTATAAAAGAGATGTATTAAAAGGAAAAAAAAATAGGAATAAGCAGGCAATTATTTTTGCCTCCAACAGCTGAATATCAATCTATGTGCCAGTTTGGCTTGCGAGTCAATATGGCCCTGACTCAGCAAAGTTCCCATCCACACACTTAACTGTAAGCTTGCAAATAGTCTCATTGACTTTACTTTGCCATATGTTCAAGTTTGACTGAATCGAGACTTCTAACAGATGTACACAACCTTATTAAATACAAAACTGAGGAAAACAAGGTGCCTGGCTTCCTCAATAGTCTGACAATCAGGCAGGAGCATTACAAAGGTTAATAACATGCTTGAGGTTTAGAGCAGAAATCAACCAAGAATACATTAGCTTTTTCTTTTCAAGCATCCCTTTCCCTTCCTGACCCTGACATTGACATCCTGAATAGATGCAAACCTAGATTCATACTGTTCTGACTTGGTTTTGCAAAATCTGCATCAAAAGGTTTTGCAAAACAAAAGCTAAAGTCAGCATAGCCTGTCTGCTGTAGTTTGTCTAGTGCTGAAAAAGGTGGCATAGATGCCTCTGCAGCTTAGATGCCTTTGATCCCATCTCCTGACATTAGCTTTCCTTCATAGCCTGTTTTAGATCACCCCACACTTTTTACAATTATGTTTCCAAAGGTTTGATTTCAGTAGAGGACTCAAGGCATGTATTTGTTTGTTTTCTTTAGTCCCCTCTTGACTAAAAACATACATGTCATCTTCAGCTGAAACCACAACCAACTCTGCTCCCCAGAGAAAAGGCAGCTGAATTTTCTTGTTCTGTAGCTCTGAACCCTAAAATGTTTTGGCCTAAAATACTAAAGCAAAAACTGTGAAATCAGAGCACCACATTTTGTATTGCTTTATAACCCTGTTAATCTCATCTGACCTGACACTGGTTGGGAAGCCAACTCCGAGAGTAAAGGCCAGGGACCATTTCATCACTTAAACCTGGGACAATGAGCTGTGTGACTGCAGCATTTTGAAAAATCTTTGGTTTTATAATTAAGTTCAAGGGTGGTCAAAATAAAGAGAATTACATCAATCAGCAGCAGCTATTGGACACCTGTAGGTCTTCTAACTACAGCTTCATAAAGATTAATTGTGTTGTATAGCAAAGTGTTTCAGCTTAATTATTGAAACTATTTCTTGACAATTCAGAAAGCAGAAAGACCTGAAAATTGTTCTGTACCCAGAACCTGGAGAGCAACCAGCACAGGAAGAGGCACAGGACAGACTGCTGAGCACCACCAGTTATCTCAGGAGACATCTCCCAGGGTACTGGTGACGCTTAGGTTGATGCAATGGATTGAGTTCCTCTTCAGCTGGGACAGTCATGTCCAGACAGCCCCTGAGCATCATTTGCAAGGGTTAGAAAAACACCTCTTTGGATCTCTCAGATTCTGTCAATCAGGTGTATGATTTAGCTGCTCACACTTAGGGATCTAGAATGATTTTGAGATATCTTGTTTGTCACTGAGCAAATTTTCAATGTGTAATAAATTGTGTGATACACCTGGTACCTGCAGAGAATTATCTGGGATACTCTATGGCATCTCAGAATGCACTAATCTATCACCTACACATAGGCAACTATCATTCCCCTAGACCTCCACTGGCTGTAGCAGGATCTTGTACTCAAAGCTCACAAGTAGAGACACATACAGACACCTGGATTTGAGTTTCTTTATCGTTGAGCTGAATCCCATTCCTGCTGACCCAGTAACCTTCATCGTGCCCAAAACACACACACAGAAAAAGGGCTAAAATATAAATGCTCACTGATTTTATTCATTTTCAAAAGGGCTCTTCAGAGTCAGCACACTAATTAAATTGTTTGCAGCTCCTTTCATTTTCTTTCTTTTTTCTTTCCCTCCTGTCCCTGTGCTCCATCAGTTATTTCAATGTCTTTCCTTCTTCCTTTTCCACTTCTTTTATCCGTTGCCCTCTGTACACAGAATGGCCACCGTCCTTCAGACCCTGTGTGCTGAATCATGTCAGTCTTTAGAAATTACCAAGGCTGCTTTGCAATGCAGTCAAGGACTACTGAAGAGAGCTTCTCCCACAGTGCTGAGATCCTTGTTTAGCCAGCTGGGTTGTACGTCTGACATTGCCCCAGCTGAGGAATGCCTTTGATCTTAGTCCAGGTTAAGCACTGATCAAATGCACTTTATGAAACAAGGTGCCAGACAAGAGGAAAAAAAGTAGCAACCACAGTTTTGAAGAATTATGGGATTCAGATATCCCAGCTCTTGGCACATCCTGTCAGCTAACTTTAGGCATTTCCTGGTCTCTGTGACAGCTCGTTTTGATGTCACTTGGAGACACTGAATTTGGATATTTTCAAAATTCATAATACCATGTTGTGGAGGTATTTGAGCAATCTCTGAGACAGGCATTTAATGTGCACATCACTGTAATTCTCTTCTGGGGTAACTAGACCTGTTGAGGAAAAAAAAAATACACAGGAGCACTGAAACATGTGGGTAAAAAATTATATGCAAATTGTGAATAACTGATTCAGTTATTCCAGGTATTCTGCTTTCATTTGATATAAAACTCCTTAAGACTATGCATAGATTAAAAATCTGAACCATTTCCTGGTAGTTGGATACATACCTCAGCAGTGTCCCAACTACAGAAAGGTCAAGCTCCCTTGGTGCATCTTGGTTTCCACAGAGAGGAAATCAACAGCTGTGCATTGGAGAGGAAATATGCAGTCCAGACAGCAGCAGGCCAGGATGATGGTGCAGTAATCCAGATTCAGACTGTCTCCTGAACCTATGGATTTTTAAACCCTGAGATCAAAAGCTCCCACAGGCAGAGAGCACACTGCTTTGTGTGCACAGTGCAGAGCAAGCTGTCAGTGCTGAGTAAATAATACATAACAAGTTTTATAACCAGGACTTAAAGTGTCTATCAGTTCTCTCATGGCAGCTGCTTATTTGCTTACTGTGGGAGCTGAGTGACATTTGAATGAGTGCATCCAGGCAGCGAGGAGGTCTGGGGAGCTCTGCCATCTCCTGGCTCTAGCACCTGATTCATGACAAATGGGTGACATTTGGTTCCAGCCCCAAGCAAACCACAACAGAGGCATAGATTTGACTCTTCAGAGCGATTTCTAAGGGGTAAGAGGAGCCATATTTCTAGGGCTTTAATAGTTCTGAATACACCAAAATACTGCTGCACCATCATCCTTGGGGCAGCAGCATCCCTCTGCCACATTTGGCTGGCATTTGGAGGGGAGAAGTTTTCCTGAACCTGAATCTGGGAACTTAAAATAGGAGCAATATATGCATTTAAACCATTTCTCATTTGTAATTTGCGCTAACATTATACGTGGTATTTTCATTCAAAATTGAGAAATTGACAATGTTAAATATTTCATTCAGTTTTTCTTGCTTCTAAAGTTAAAAAGGCATTTTTATAGGTCTGAAAAGAATTTCTTACACAAACAAATCCTATTTCCTGTTGCATCTTTCAATCATGTCACTTTATTTCTTTCTTCAGCTGCTTGTGCTCTATCTTGAATTTACTCAGGCCTCTTGCAGCTTCTATTCCTACAGGGAAGCGGCTCCAGACCTGGGGAAGCAGCTCCAGATCTTCATTCTTCCTCTGTTTAAAATCCTAGTAATTTGAAAATTATATATAGTATTAACCTGCTATTATTTCTTAGTTCTTCTCTCTGCCTTGTCTTCTGCTTTACAGAATCCTGTTTCCCTGAGGTACTTGAAAGCAGCAATCAGTCTCTGTTTCACTTGGCTCAGCAAGCTCAGGTCTAGTTTGTTTTTATCTCATCTTCAGCCAAATAACTTCCAAACAAAAAATGTACAAGCAGCTGTGCTCCATTGGGAATTTGTACTTGGGAGAGAAAGCCACCTTCCTAGAAAAAGCCCATGCCACAGGATGGCATTTTCACTTGCCTCTCTGGGGAAGGGGTGTCAATCCTCTGAAAACATCATGAAAATGAGTGCTTGCAAGAATGCAGAAGAGCCAGGGCATGGATCCATACCATGCATTCCTCACTAGTTTTCCTATACTTTTCCTCTGTGGCTCTATTCTCACTTTCACTCTTTCAGCTGATTACTTATCTAGAAATGTCCCCTGATTTTAGGGCAACTGTGAAGATGGCTCCATACCTCAGTCAATATTCCCCCAGACAAACTTATCATTTACACCAAGCCTGGTTTCTCTGTCTGAAGCCCCAAGAGAACAGTCCCTCCTGATATAAAGGTTTGTGTGATGCCTGTCTCTTGCACAGAGCTGTGAAATGACTCTACATCTGCACAGAAATCACTAGAATCCTTTGTAGGATTTAACATGTTAATAGACTAGCACAGAGAACTAGAGCTGTAAAATCAACTCTTCTGCTGCACGTTTAACCTTCTATTTTTCAACATATACAAATAATATATTTCTGGATTTAGTGTTTGTCATGAGAACATGACAGTCAAAGCTTCCTTCTCTAAGAAAAATACAATTATTATTTATTTTAGAATGCTCTTTTTTAACAGGTTGTCACAGATATGATCAAATCATAAAGCTTGTTAAAAATACATGTCACTCCAGACACTTCAACCTATACCATGTTTTCAACAATTCATGTTCTGAGTGGAAAGTTACCTTTGCCGTGCTCAATATTATCTACCATATCTGAATTTATTTATTTTATGTTCTTACCTTGCAGTCTTTAAGTTTGTGTTTCACTTCTCTTGCAATTAAATCTTTCTTTTTCTTGGGTTGGATTTTGATTGCTCTTTTTTTTCTTCCCCAAGCATGTACAGCACAACTGCTAGTGAAAAAAAAAAAAGGGTCCACTTACCCATAGGTGATAAAAATTCACAGTAAAGCCACAGATGTAGCAGAGTGAGAATTACTGTAGCAGCAGGAATAGAAGATAAAAGAGGATTACATATGATGAAATGTACTAATTGACTAGAAGTCACTGAAAAATACCAGATGGATGTCACTATTCCACACAGCTCTAATTTGCCTGTAGACTTTATTGAGCTACACTTGAGCTTTGCTTTTAGTATTTTCCTGAGTGTAATTGGGGTTTATTGATACGCTATTATGGGCCAGTTTATATGTGACCATAAAAAAATACAGTTTGAGGCCCCAGTTTAACCAGGAACACAGTAGTATGCTGCTTAGCTAAAGACAGTCACATTAATGACTCCAATAAGATAAATTCCTGTTTTCTTCCCCAGACCTTTGCATAGGGTATGAACAGTAAATGCTTCACACTGCATTTAAATTGCAGAAACATTTTCAGTGAGGGATTGCTGCATAAAAAGATCAGGCATGTAATTTCAGATACTGCCAAAAGAAGCTTATATGGGATTTTGATTCTAGTTTTGTGTATAAAGAAAACAAATCTACATACTATAATGACTTGCCAGAGCCATTTTGGAGTTCTGCTTAGTTATCAAGAATTTATTTTTCTATTTAGTTTAGCACTAAGGGCAGGGGAGAAAGGAAATACTTGGGTTTTGCTCTTTTTTTGTCTCCTTCCACCTGGCAGGGTTTGAAATAAAAGAAAGTGAGGGACCGCTATCTCTCTCCCTCTCTTCTGACTGAGTAGGAGAGTCCTGCTACTTTTCTGGTTTGGCTGGAGAAATTGCGCCTCAGTGGCCAGGAATCTGATATTAGTTGGTACCTAACTCAAATCTTTCTGCCTTTCTGGTAAAGGATTAGAGCATCACATATGGGAAGAAAAGATACCTCACCTGAGTGACCCACCATGAACGGATTTTCACAAGGGCCTGAAGTACAGTGCTTTGGGTAGATGAAACCAACACTCACCTCTGCACCCACCCTTTTGTCATCCTCCTCTGGAGGGTGTGATGCACCATTTTGCTTTATCTCTCCCAAAAAGCATTTGAACAACACCACCACAAGGAATTTGTATAGGTCTCTTGCAGGGAGGCTGCTAAGCGCGATGGGCAGTAGAAGAGACTCTGACATGGCACCTCTGAAATAGCAAAACATGGGGAGATCCCAGGCTCTGGTCACTGGCTGAGCCAGGAGCTAAGGCCAAGATCAGGTCAGAGGAAAAGCAGCTCCTGCAAACATCTAGCAGAGGGGAGGCAGCTTCAGGAACCTGCTGGCCATGGCCTGAGGAGTAGCACTGCAGCACCAGCACTGCTGGACATGCCAGCAAGCCCTGCCACTGCTACAGAGATCTGTCTCTTTCTGTCCATAATTATTTCCTCTAAATCACCAAATCAGCATCACTCATTAGCTCTCCCTTCCCAATGTAGAGGTCGCACAAGAGCTCTGCCTCCACATGGCATTCCTAAAAATGAGCAAACCCTTCCTACCCTCTGGTAACCTGCTTTGAATTCTTCTTAAAGCTTTCATTTAAACTAAGTTTTGACTGTAAGGCACTACATTGGCCATTTTGCTCACACAGGAAAGAAAACACAATTGTTGCAGTTAATTCTCGTGTATTGATTTCTTTTTATCCTCATAAAAACTCTTCCTCTGTTTGAACCCTGGAAGACAAGCTGAGAACACCAAGCAGTATAGCCCTGCTCTAGTGTGTGTGCTACATGTTCAAAATCCCACTTCTTTTCCTTCCCCCCGGCAGAGAACCTACATTCTGACAATTACCACTCTAGTTTCAATTTTTCTTCTTCTTTTCTACACCCAGTCAGCAGGGTGACTTTTAAATACATCCAAGCCTTTGCTGATGGTTGATTAGACTACCCAGATATGTCCCTAAACACCCACCATGTCACTGACCAAATCAAGGTGCACCATAGTTGTGGCCACTGAGTTATTAATCAAAATTTTTCACTAATTCTAGATTATGTGTGCTGTGTGACATGTTTTATTCATCTTTCAGAATTTCTTTTTCCTTATTAATTAGTTTCAAATTATAGCCAGTAAGTGTGTGGTAATTGAGTACTTGCTTGTTTATTGGAATTAAATAGTGGGAGGCTATCATACATGCTTGCCCTTAAACCTGTTTGAGTGAGTTATATTTATATAATATAAAATAATGGTACTGTACCAGGACACGTGTAATTTTCATTTATGCAAATAGGTTCCCTATAGGAAGAATGTGTTGTTCTAGCTGTGACATTGTCCAGATTGTGCATTTTGACACTGGATGTTCTTCATGGTACAAATGCAGCTTAGTGCAGGGGCTTTGTTTCCACCACAGATATTTTAGTTGAGCTCATAAATGCCATTATATAAAATGCTAAAAAGGGGTTTACAAGTCCATAATTTCAAGTAACCACTTTCTAGGTATTTGCAGCAAATCAAAAGTAATTTTTCTGAAAAAAAGCATATTTTTAAATGTTCAGTTGATTGAAATTAAAAATACGGTTTCTGTTTAAAGGCAGAACCCCCATTTCTAGAGAAAGAATCCAGGACAATTTCCTAAAAAAAAATCATTTGGAATACATAAAGCCAAATATTTGTTTAAACTAGTAAAGAGAACAAGCATTTGTATTATTCAGATTTTATTCTGTGATATGTTTCTTAAGAAAATTTCTTGGTGACAGCAAAGCAACCTTGTAAAGTAGTTTGATAGTGTAGGATATATACCATAGCTTTAGAGAGGATACTCCATACAGGAAAACTGTAGAATAAATCATGTTTGTTCTCCACAATTTTCACATTCAACAAAGTGGATGTCTCTTCTTAGACACACAAAACTATTTTCTTATTGTTCCTCTAACTTCAGTTTGCTGTTCAAGAGGACACATATTGTCTGCATATTTGAGAAAACACCATTTGCATTGCTGGTAGTAAATTAAAAGCTGTCCCAAGAACACATAATAAATATATAAAATGCATAGTTCAACACCTGAAGATGAAGCTGTAAACACCAGCAAGCTGTGACCTTGACATTTGCTTGCATTAATCTGGAAGCCAATTTAAATATATTTGACTGTTCAGTATATTGTCGCTGCCTTTCTCTAGAAGGATACATTGAAAAAAATTCTGGTGTGAGAGCAGAAGAAATGCTGAACTGATTTGCAGCCCCACTGCAAATACAAAGTTCTACTCTATAGAAACCCACATAAAGAAGTAATTGTAAGAAGCTGAGCTTAATAGTAAGTTTTTGAAAGGGACAAAAAGCTGAACTGGAGCAACATCAATTTGTCAGGTGTTTACTGTTTCATTACAGAGCTTGGGAAATAAAAGTATCTTTAGTTTCTTTTCTTGATCCTCCCATACAGATGAGCTATTATGTACTCATGCATAGCCCCACACTGTTTGATAAGCCACAGAACAGGGTTTTGACACCAGCATTAATTATTCTCCAATTACAGCCCCAGCTGCACCAGGTAGTTGCTCATTAGCATGCTGCCCTACTACCAAGAGAGGGATTAGATAAAAACAGACACCAGAGAAGAGATAAAAGGAGGTGAATGTGGGGAGAAACCTTTTAACTGTCTGTCTTTCTTTCCTCTGAGGATCTCCCTCCCAAACTACCTTAAGTCAAGTGGCTGACATACAGGTTGCAGTGCTGGTAGAGATGCAGTACACCCATCTCAAGTGCAGTAATTTGGGGCTTTTCACTTTGTCTTTGCCTTCCACAATACTGACAAGAAGACAGATTATTTCAAGTGCCTTCACAGTTATGGCGGAGTGAATGTGCCTTGTTGCTAATAATAGAAATAATTGTTTTTTCCAAGTTCTGTATTTTATTTGGAGCCAATTCTATCAAATTTAATGACATCACTTGTTCAGAAAATAATGTAATTAGCTTTTTTGTGGCTTGAGTAAAATGAGTAAAATTGTTCTCTCATTCATCAAAAAGAAGTCAGTGAAAAGACAGCTGATTACAATGCACACATGGTAACGTCTAATCTAATATTCCACTTTATGAGGGAGAGGAGGATCAGACATGAAGTTTATATCATAATCATATCAAATAAATACATTCCTACAGTCTTGTCTGCAGTACTGCAGTGGAATTGGAATGACAGATCCAGTATTTATGAAGTCTGACAGAGGAGCACAGCTCAAGGGGTTTTGATATATGCTGGCACAAATACGTCCTTTTTATTTTATTTTGCTGCTTGGATCAGACAGAAATTTATCACTCTGATTAGTACATATTTATGTCAGCAAATTCATAATGATATAAAGCATTTCTTTCCCAACATTTCTGTTTTCAGAGCTTTGGAGATTTTCATGGAAATGGGGAAAGCTAGAAGGATATTTGTATTCCATAGCAGGCAATTTTCAACAAGAAGAGTAGGCAAAACCAACTTGCAAGCTCATAATCACCATTTAAGCAGGTTTGTAGTTCAGCTACAAGAGATCTTTCTTTTGATCTGTAATCATAAATTGCTCATTACATCGTAGCATGATTTTACTTCTATGCTTCACTGTGGGGATAATAGACGGGCTGCTTCTTTATGTAACTCTCTCTAAGAAATTCTGGGTCTCTATGTAGTAAAAGATAGCTTCAGAACACTCATTGCTCACAGACATGTCTGGTCCCCATCCTGAACACAATCAAATTTTCTAGTAAGTATCAGCAGAATGGTGCTGCTTGGGAGATATTTACAGTGATGCTGTCTAAAGGGTTTCATTCTTCTGATGGATGGTGTCATAAGCAACCTATCTGCAAAATACATTATTAGATCATCAATCCTTATTATATACAGCAGATGTAGGAGTAATGGAATAGTGACACTTCCTAGTTCAGGATATACCATTCCCCCTTGGTTTTAAATCAACTATTAACCATGCAGAAGCCCCTTATTTTTGCTCTCTGAATTTTGGCCTGCCTTGTATTTCCGCACAGATCAGATTATTTTAGGGATATTGGGATCCTGGATGATGGCAAGTTGAACATGAGCCAGCAGTGCACTGGCAGCCAGGAGGGCCAAGCATGTCCTGGGGGCACCAGGCTCAGCAGCACCAGCCGGGCAAGGGAGGGGATTGTCCTGCTCTGTTCTGCACTGGATTGGCCTCACCTTGAATATTGTGTGCAGTTTTGGGTGCCACAATACCAGAAAGACATTAAACTATTAGACAGTGTCCAGAGGAGGGCAACGAAGATTGTAAAGAGCCTTCAGGGGAAGCCACATGAGGAGCAGCTGAGGTCACTTGGTCTGTTCAGCCTGGAGGAGACTGAGGGGAGACCTCATTGCAACTTTCTTGTGAGGGGAAGAGAAGGGGCAGACACTGATCTCTGTAGTGACCAGCGACAGGACCCAAGGGAATGGCCTGAAGTTGTGTCAGGGGAGGTTTAGGTTGGATATTAGAAAATTATTCTTCACCCAGAAGGTGTTTGGGTACTGGAACTGGCTCAAGATGCATTTGGAAAATGCCCTTGGACACATGGTATTATGGGATGACTCTTGGGGATGTCCTGTACAGGGCCAGAAGTTGGACTCAATGATCCTTATGGGTCCCCTCCAACTTGACTCACTCTGTGATTCTGTGATACTTCTGCTATGAAACCTTTCACTTGGCCTGCAATTTGATTAACAGCTTCCAAGACTAGTGATGAACTGATGAACAGATACATATTTTCTAATGTTGGCTGCAAAGTGGTCTTTCACTCATGCAGGATAAGTAATTCTATGAGCATCTGATGTGACAAAGCCTTGATTTTTTGCTATTTGTGTCCTCTGATATTATCTGTGTTTGCCAAATTACACAAGTACTTTCCACTAACACCACAAATACATCCAATGTCTTCCCACAAAATACATTGGCAGTAATCCTTGGACTGACAGATTCAGCGATGCCAAGATGCCAGAGGGATGATACAAAAGCCAGGGGTGAATTTGCAAATGATCATACTCCCATTTCTCATCCACCCAAATGCCCATTTTTATAAAACTGGTAAAAACATAATTACTTTTGAGACCTCTGCCTCTCTGTCAAAACTGGCTGAAAACAGCTACTGAGTTCAAGAGTTATTAAGAGTGAGGAGACAGAGCCGCAGACAGAGGAAGGGATCATTCCAGGCTTGTTTCCATGGGAAATCAAGATACAAATGTTCAGGAAAAAAGTGTGGGTTAGCACAGTCTACAGCCTCAGTGAGAAGAGCTGGGAATGAGCCAGCCTCTCTCCAACGGGGAAAGCTGTCAAGACTGCTAAGAAAAGGATGGCATAGGGGAGAATGGCACAGGGTCAGCCATGCTGGAGCTCCCAAATCAGGATCAGGTATTCGCAGATGAACTCTGCTACGCCGTCCAGACTAATAAAACTCTTCACAGCAGTTGTTGGCAAAGCAGAGAGGACACCAAAACCTTCTGGCTCAGCTCAGCTGCCAGCAGCAGAAGCCCTGGAAATCAGCCATTCTCACTAACATGCTCTCCATCCCAAAAGGGGAACAGAAAGGGCTCATGTGCCATCCCCCCATCTTGCTCAGCCATTCCCAAGCACTTGGTAGTCTTATCATTGGTGTTCAAAATTACTTTTCCCTTTGTAGCTTTGCAGATACTCATCACAAGGCACAGACAGATTCCTCCTCACAGGCAGGGCTTCTCTTCTTGTGCACTTTTAGATTGCAAGAAACTCCAAGCTCTAAACAAAGCTTTTCCCTCTCTTAGAGGTCTTAACAGATAACTCTCCTGGGTGGTGCCTTAGCTACCCAGGGAGATGAGAAATTATGCTAAAGCATTCTTTTAGAGGAAACTCGGGATCTTTATTACTTTTGAGACTTTCAGGCTTCACACTGGGTTGAGTTCAGTCACAGAGAGTTCACATAGACTTAGCTCTTTTGGAAAGTAATGTTAGAAATTTAGAAACTCCCTCTGACCTAAGTAGTTTTATAGTAATTCTCTTGATACTTCCTACAAAAAGATATTTTCTATCTGACTTCTGACGAACCCTGTATATCTCAGAATGCATGATCTGCTTGAGTTTATATTTATAATGTCTTGATTTTTAATTTGATATTTTAAGGAAAGATTTTGCAAAGGAAAAAAAAAAGCCTCATTCCATGCCTGATTTCTTTTTAAAGTTAAAAACACCTTCATTAATAGAGAGAGTCGGGGATCTTTGCAGATTGATTTATGCTTGAGTCTGCTATTTTTCTGCTAATTAAAGCCATTAATCCAAAAAGATTATTATGGACAGTAAATCTTTTCAATGTGAAATACGTTTCTTTGATAATGAATTGCCTGTTACCTGAAAATCTATCCTGTGCTGTTTTGTTCTTCAGCTTGGCACAGAAGCCTGAATACTCTATCCAATTTTTCTAATTAGTTGTCTGTACAGAATGCATTTTTTTTCCCCAGTCTTTCAGAATTGCCTCTATTAACTTTGGCCCTTCTGCCTGGATTTGAGCCTTTGACGAGGATGTGCATTGCCCTCTGCATTCATTACCCAGTGAGGGGAATTGCGGGCAAGATAAGTCCGGGTTGAAGCCACATTTTTGAATCACAAGTCACAGCACCAGAGAGAAGTAAAGCGGGGGAAATGCAGTGCAGCCTGCCTGCAGGTTGTCAGTGTTTATGCATTCATTGTACTGATGGTATAACTTTGTGGCTGTCTGCTGTTGAATATCCTTTCATCTTCATCTCTCCTGCCTAGTGACGTGTGCTAAGAGACTTAATCAGCTCTGTCCAGATGGATGCTAATGAAGGAGACATTATACAAAACACTATTACAAATTCTTATTCACATCTCATTTTCTTTTGTCTCACTCTATTTTTAGAGCTGATTTCTGGAGATGCAATTACAATCCTGATATTTATCAAGCAGTCAACATCTGAAGGTGCTATTTCATGTATACCCACTCTGATTTTTATCTGTCAACAGCTAATGAACGAGTTCTACACATATTTTTCATCTGTCCCATAATAATATTGATCCTGTGTGGCATTTAAATAACAAACAATACCAAAAACATGTTATGCTTTTAGATATGCAATAAAGATGTCTTTTTATCTACGTACTAGGGCAGACATTTTTACATGAGATTATTTGCGCTCACACATGGGCAGCAGTAGCACATAAATATTCAGGACAGGACAGCAACTGGAAAATATTTCAGGTTCCCGTTCCAGGAGACATTAGGAAGGAACAAGTGGTTCTGTGAGATGCTAAGTCTGATTACTGTCTGACTTGAACATTGTAGCTGACTGATCTTGGTCCCTAAGAGGCTGCAAGCACCAGTGAAGCTATTGTCAAAACTGGGACATTTATTGTTCATCTCTCCTGTTTAATTTTTACGGTGTCAGTAAAGGACAGTGTCACACCATCTGGTTCTCAAGAGGACTTCTCTAGCCAGCACAATGTTCAAAGAAGCGCAATGACCTTTGGAATGTCCTTTTGCAAAACAACTGAAGCTGTCAATGATGTCCAGAAATAAGTTACAGGGAAAAGAAGCAACAGGAATAGCCTCATACATGTAGATTTGACAGCCTTGCACAAAACTGTGAATGCCAGGCAAAGTGTAACTTGTGAAGTCAGAACACAACGTGGATACTTCCTAACAGCATGCTCCTGTGCTAAACACAACTGTTTAAACTTTGGGTTTGCTTTTGATTCAAAAGATGACATTTTATACTAAAGAACACTTGTTCTACTCATGCTGGGATTTCTTTTCACTGCTAACTTAGAAGTAGATATACCTCCTGAGAAAAGCAAAAACTTGTATTTTGTGATGTTCTAACTGCTGAGATGAGGAGGAAAGGAAGGAAGAGGGTTGAGTCCAATGACTGCTGTGTTCCTGTAACTGTAAGACAAAAAAAAAAAGACAGACCTTTTTTTGAGAAAAGTGACCTCTGATGTTCTGAGGAAAGAGAGATGGGAGTACAGGCTGTTCTGGTAACAAAGTCTGAGTTAAGATTCCCTGATTTTTTTCCCCCATTCTTTGGCTGCTTAAAACCTTGCCTGACTTGAACTTCTTGGGCTGGCCTTTTTGCATCCCAGTACCTACTTCTGTTGACAGACCATCATGGCACAGGCAGTGCCCATTGCACCCCTCTGCCTCAAGAGCCAGGCGGACAGAAAGGATGACACCACCTTAATTTCTTATTTTATGAATCTGTGATGGTGTGTAGTGTCCCATATATTTGAAAAGAGCTTGGTATTATCGTGGAAATTATCTCATTGGGGTCAAAGTGACATATTTGCTTTCTGAAATTTTCCCCATATTTGGCCATGTAATGAGTGGGGAAATCTTGTCTTGCCCTGATTGTTCCCTCAAAAGAGGTTTATGCTTCCCTGGACCAGCAAGAAGTACCTCCCTTTTTATTTTTGGGGTTACTATTTTTTAGCTGCTGGCCCCATTGGTTTATAATTTTTATTTCCTCCCAACGCTTGTGCTTCACTGGGGGCTGAACAAGAACAGACAGTGGCCAAATCCCCTCCCTGGAAGAGCTGCCAGCTTGAGAAGTACAAGAAGGCAACCAGACTAACTGATTTCAGGCCAAGGAATGGCTCTCTTGCAACCTTTTAATTATTCACAAGCACTCTTTGTAAATTATTAAGTTCCTAGTTCTTAGATTTAGTTCTTTGAGTTTACAGGATTCATTTTCATATGCTCACATCTGTAGCTGGCTGCTGTTCATCTCACTCAGAGGATGGCAGCTCAGCTCTTCAGAGTTAAGCATCATAGTTTTGCATTAATTTCTTTTGGTTTCTCTGCTCTTTAAAAAGAAAACTACCAAAGGCAGACAAGGGAAAGGGAGGGCAAAGTACCTACATCAACACTCAACCATGCCTCAGACCACTCAAATTCTTCCACTCATTCCAAAAGTGTGCTCAACTCTCTACAGTTAAATACCAGTGATTTCAGTATCTCCAGTGCAAGAGATAAAAAGAAAAGCAAATCTGTTTTGTTGTTTTTTTTTCAGGCCAGCCCTGTGCTGAGATACTCAGAATACACCATCCCAATCTTGGTGTCTGCAGGCTGGAGGCCAGAGACACCACTCTAAATTCCTGCAGATACCAAGTGAGATAAGTACAGATACGTTCATGTTCCTTTTTCTCTATACATAGACGCTAATCAGTAAACAGCAAAATTTTAGTGTGATGCCTATCCACACTGCTTAGTCAGTATTGTAATTCACCTGAAAGGTCACTGAGGATTATTGTCCCATTGGAAGACACATTCATGCCAGCATTTAAAATGTAGATGTCATGAGCCACATTATATTTCATTGAAATGACATTTTAGAATCTCTTACTGCTGGTAAGGGAAGGGCAATAATGTCATCCTTCACAGCAATATTGTGAGGGAGACATTACCTGCTGTCAGCTCCACGCATCTCAAGTCTCCTTTTGAAGCATCCCATGCTGACAGTAGAGAAAGGTAGCACAGGGGGATAGGTGGATTGCAGGTTTGACCTAGCTTGGCATTTCTTGTCCCCTTGCTTTCCCAGAGGTGCTGATATCCACAGCATCCATACAGGTATCCAGAATTTTGGGGCACATGAAATGCAACAGACTTAAGCAGGGGAAGAGCTTTGTCTGGAAGTATCATGAATGGGATCCTGAAACCCAGCGAACTGCTGCCTCAGGGATGGTAATGTTTCCTGTGTTTTCAGAATAAGCTAGCATTTCTTTCTGTCACTCTTGTTTGATGGGCTCTTTGCTTCTCCTATTCTAATTCTCTGTTGGGTACTGGCTTTTCCTGGCATATTTATGTCCTCAGCCTTCTCTCTGTATGTTGAGAATTTACTCCCAGTGTATCTGAAACTTACTCCTTGACCAAGGCTTGCCTCTCCCTACCTCTTGATGTTTATACTTTCTTTGGTGTCTGGCTTTGCCTCCTTATAGCTCTTCTTCCAGATGTTTGCTACGTGTCCTTTGTATTCCTTTCACACATGACATACAGTTCAACTTACTTCACAAACTGTGATTAGAGAGGTTTGGAAACCTGCTGTGACAGGTTATTAACCCAGCCCCAGAGCTGCCAAACTGAAACTTTGGTTATATTGCTGTGGTACCTTTCTTATCTTTTCAGTGCATTAATGTCACAAACAAGTTTTTCCCCATTTGCTTCAGAAAAATCTCCTGAAAAATCCACCCATCTACCCTCAGTAATAAGCTGGATCCCTGTAGCTGTGATTGGCCTAAAAGAGACAGCAAGAGTTCATGCCCAAGCAGTTTCAGCAATGCTGACTTTGATCTCAAAGGAGCTTCAAAGCAATATGAAGAATACAGTAGAATTTTGGAGCAGTCAGAATTCCCTATTTCTGAGAATTCCTTCTCCACAATTTCTATATATTTTTTGTGAATTTCTTTTTCCATGTACCTCCCCAGGGATAGAAATCTTCATTCTGGAACACTAGAAATATTTTCCCTGTACCAGCAGAGGATCTGAATTTACCTGTGACACATCCTCAGCAGGTCCCAGGTGTGCTGAGTGAAGAGCTCTCCCTCCCTTGCTCATATTCAGTTGGTTGTCCTTGCTCTTTAATGGAGGATGCAGGGCTATCAGGTAGCCAGCTGAGCCAATCTGCTCCCTTTGGAAGGAGGAACTGAGCTAGCAAAGATCTAGAAGTTAATTTGCTTAAGATGTCTGGCATATGTTGTCTAGGATAAATTAGGGACCAAAAACACAAGGAGTGCAGTGGGTCCAGGGCCCTCCACCTGGCAGGCACGTGATGATGACAAGTAGCTCTTCACCATCTGGGAATGACAAAGCATCAAGTAACTTTGCTGAAACAAGATGTGTATCCCCAGCCTCCGCAGTGCCACACCAGGCAGAGGCAAATCTTTGGATAAATCCACTGTTTCTCCTGATTTTGAGTCTTAAAAAGCAGCACTGTGCTAAATAGTGCTAGGCAGTGGCACAGGCTTGCAAGAAGGCTGCAGATCTCCCACGTTTCCAATAAGCTGATTCAATTAGCAGTTCATCCCCAGGGCTGCTGGAGAATTTCTGATCTGTTTGTACAAGAGTAAACAGTCCAAAAATCAGAAAACCACATTGGCTGGTCAAAAGCTGGTATCAACATACTGATTGGCCCCAGGTAAACAAAGCCTTTTTAGGGCTTAATTAAATTTTATTTATCTTCTGTTGATTCTCATTTATTTTCCACATCCTTTCAGTTTTTAGATGTTGATGAACAAAGGCAGAAGTATGAAAAAATACCAAAATTCAAAAACCACATTTATGACATTTCATATTTTCAGTCTCAGAAAGTAGCAGAAAACAGGCAGGAGATTCTTCTGAAAATGTCTCATTTCAGGCTTTCACATGCAGGCTTTTCAGATATGAATTAATGCCCCTGTTGGACTGTAATCTGAAATAAACACCTTTTTTAATATACATTGTCAGAAGAGATGAGGAATAATCAGAAGCTCAGTGAGAGCAGGGAAATACATGGATTACTAAACCATCTCATATCCACTCATTTATGTTTGTGTCATGATCTCATTTTGCAAAATTCTCAGCCCTGTCAGGTTCTACTGTAGTTGTTAAGCAGTGTAGTGACTGCTCTGAAGAGTGAAGCCATTAGCTCTTCCCACTTCTGAAGCTGCGTTGTTTATTTGGCATAGGATTCTTTCACAGAGCTGCAAATCAATCTCACTCAGATGCTGAACTCCACCTTGCTCAGACACAGACCAGAAAGAGGAATTAATATACAGGAGAAACTTAAACTGAATTAGTCTTATTTTTCCCACATGACACAGTTCATAGATATTGTTTATTTCCACCTTCAGGCTACCCAGGAAGTCATTGCCAGATAGGCAGCTGCAGCAGCTGTGTGCTTGCTAACTGAAAAGCACACAGCCCTTCTCAGACTTCCTCTCCTTTCTGATAGGTAAGCAATTGTATGCCCAAAATGAGAGTATTAACTAATTTGCTGACCAGACTGACCAGACAGGAGAACCATGGTTCATCATGCAATGGAGGGTACACCAGAGAATTCTTTATCTGCAAGACAGTGTGAGAAGGTAAAAACAGAGTAGAAGAGAGTAAATGTCCACAGGAGCTCAAGGTAATCCTGCTAACTTTGCATGGGTTCTGGCTCAAAGCTCATTTTTTGGGGCAGAAATGGTAAGAAGTAGATAGCTGAAAGTCCAGTCCCTCCACCCTTTCCCATAGCTACTCCCTGCCTCACTTCCTCAGCAGAAATGACAGGGAAGACCTTTAGTAACACCTGGTATGATCAGTATGCTTTCTTCAATTTACAGCCTTTTGACTCAACTGGCAGAGCCAAAAAAATTTCAGCCTCCAAATTCTTGTAGAGCTCCTTAAAGTGACAAAACCCCCTAAACTTTACTTTGACAAGTTTAAAAGCTGTGAATTAAGTCACAGCTTTGAGGATAGTGCCCACCTACTGCCTGCTGCTGCTAGAACATGCAGGTTTTTTATCTTGGCTTCCAGTTACAGAAAAAGTGGCCCTTAAAGAGAGAAACTTTGAAACAATATTTGATTGCAGTTATATAGCAGGAGTTGGGTAAAATCCCATTAATCCTTTCTCTCCTAGCAGATGAAAACTAGAAATTCATGAGAAACACTGTCAGAAGACTTGAGTCCAGAATGGCTCCAGGCTCTGTGCTAACTGATATTTGTTTGGACTTTTTTATTATTACTACTGAATTTAGACATGATTTTAAAGGGAAAAAATCAAACAATACCAATCCATTTGTTTGACCTTTTCTTTCAAGATACAATAATTTTTCTGTTCAGGTTTCTATTTACCTTAAAGGGGACATTTAGGACTGTTAGCTCCAAAAAATCAATGAGGAAGGGATCACGCTGTTCTGGCAAAAAGCTCAGTGTGCCTGAACTTGTAGAGATAAATGATTCAGTGTGGTCCTCTATTTCATTGCCAGGTCTACCACAGATTTTTCATCTTTTGTTGCTTGGCCTCTCTCTTTATTTAGGCTACTAATTTTGCAGATTAAAAAAAAAAATCCCTTTGGCCTTATGGCATTGTATTCTTCAGGAAAAAAAAATATTATTAAAATGGGGGATTTGTTGCCTTCCTATAGAAAAAAAAATCATCATATTTATCTTAAAGCCTGAAATTTGATCAAGAACACCTCAAGCCATCCTCACACAGTTTTAGCAGTGGAGGGTAATAACAGCACTGTTGCTACCTGGCCAGTGGCAATTGTTATTACTGGTGACAGCATCCCTCTGCTGTCAGCTGGAGTGACAATAACATATTATTTGCTACAGATTGGGACAATTGCAAAGTGTATTTATTGCAAAGACAGCAAGATTACAGACTATTGTCAAGTTAAATACCTTTTTTTTTCCCAGGCAACAGAATTCTTGTCTATAATATTCTGTAATAAAGAAAGCTAAGGGCCTATGGGTGCTTTTTATATTCCTGTATTAATCTTTCTGGTCATTCAGACACATTACTTAGTGAGTCTCCCTGATGTTATAAATGGCCTAGAGGGCAGATTCAAAGCATCCAGTTTTGTGAGGTAATTAAACATTAATGTAATGGATAATCCTATTTTTACAAGCTACAGAGGAGCACTGCTCATAGACTATACTCTGTGATCAACTCCAAAAAAATAATTTGAATGAGGAAGTTCACAAGGGAGGCTTTTAGGACAGCTGCTTTACAAAATTTTCAGACAGAATAATTTCAAAGTATTTTTCATAAAATTAAGAGGAGTCATTTACAATAATAATGCCTTAGGCTGAGTAAAAATATATGCTCTAGCTAGCACTGATGATTGCAAAATAAAATGTGTCAGCAGTTGCTGAAAATAGGACAAAAAAAGGCTATTTTCCTATTTTGTCTTCAAACACAAACAAAAACTCAACAAGTTTTCCAATACTTGGAAACATTTGTTGCCTGTCTCCCATTTAGTCTACTTTCAGAGTTTGTATTTTGGCGTCTATCTGCCTTTTTTTCCTTGCAGAAGACTGAAACTCAGTATTTTGTAAGTAAAGATATCGAAAAAGCATAAGATGCTGCAATAATGGCAATGGAGTGAAAAGACAGCTGTTATTAGCATGGTATATCAGGCTTGTGCTAAGCCAAGCACATCAGCTCACTTCACTGAGACTTGTAGGGAGCTATGTTTTCAATTGTGCTAACCAGAAGATTAGAAGAACAAAAACCCCAGAGATACTCAGCTGGCATCTGGGTGTCTTGCTCGCCTGCCTGCTTGATTTTTATTCTGAGGGAAGAAGAGACGTTTAAAGTGAACAAAACACAAGGAAGGTAACTCCAAAAGTGACACTCATCCTTTTTAGCATGGTGATGCAAAGGAAGTTCAGATCTGAAGTAAAGTGAAATTTTAGTGTAGCCACAAAGGGATTCCATTCCACATTCTATACCAGGATATTGAAAATCACTTTATTTAATACCCTTTGGAAAATAGCACTGATAACCCAGCTATACATGTTGGTTATCAGCACCAAAAAAAAAAAAAAAAGTGGCAACATGGAAATAGAAGCAGCAGCTATGCTGATTCTATTAGTCACATGTAGGCAGGGTACAGTGCCAGGGCTCACAGAGCCAAAACCAGCTACCCCTCATGCTCAATAGCTGTGGAAATCTGGGTGTCCACACTTTTCTATTTCAAAGCCAGACAGTTCTTCATCGTGAAGAAAGCTGGTAAGCTTTTCAATAGACCTAATCAACACAAACCCCACAATTCTATTCTGCCTAGTCCATTAGCAAACACTGAGGGGAAAAGTAGAATCCAATCCTAAAATTTACAAGGACAGAGTTCCCAAGTTTAAATTACAGTGGAACTTCAATTATTTTACTGTATGCCTTGGGATACCTGTGCAGGCCTGCCAGCTGATTTTTGATGGGTCCACCTTTTGTCCTAAATCTAGCTATACACCTGACACTCTGAAAACTACTATTAAGAAGGAGAAATCCTCCTTGATTAAATTTATCAACCATGTTGAATTGTTTATCAGTGACAGAGATTTGCCTGAAAGGTGTTTTTTCTCTAGGTAAGGGAAATGCACTCTGAATTCATTTGGTTGGACTACGCAATTTACCAGCTCTATAATGTCCCCTCCCTTGTACTATTCCTTCTTCTCTAACGTTAAGGGATATCACATTTATCCTACAGACCACTGTCAGGCACTACCACAGACTCAATTTTTACTCTTTTACCAAAGTGGTTCCCTTTTTGCACCAGTGGGTGCTGAAGCAATGAGCTCAGTTACTGGGCTGAGCCTCCTTCCTGTTTTAAAGGATTAGGGTATATGAGGCTTAATGGTGTCAGACTTACTGAACAAAAGAATTATTCACACAGATCACTGAAACATCCTGAGCTTGAATGCTGCCTTGGCATATATTGCAATAGTGTCACAAAAAGAGTGTTGAGATAGACTTATAAGCACAAATTTTCATTTGTGGGGTCTTTGCCTAGTTGCCTCCATTGACTTCAAGGTTGATATCAAGAGCTAAAAAAGTTGATGATGGTCTTTCACCAGGCCCTTTCCATAGTTCTGATACTTTTTATTAGAACTCCTTCTGACTGTTCCCACTGACTGGTGAACATTTTGATCAGCTGCAGGTGTTGCATAGACGTCTGTTCTCAATCTTTGTGCATGCACATCATTGAGGAATCCTTATTGATTATTTGTTATTATTATCTACACTGTTATTTAATAAGTCTCATTTTTTCCTTTAAGGTAAATGAAAATCTTCAAATTAAGGACTATGAGAATGTGGCTATAAAGGAGCCAATTCCACACAGGTAGTAATTGCTTCACATGAGAAACCTGTCATAACAATCATAAAATCTTTTAGAATGGTTTGGGATAAAAGGGGTCTTAAATATCACCTAACTCCAACCTTCTCATCATGGGCAGGAACACCTTCCACTAGACCTGGTTGTCCAGAGCCCTGTCCAACCATGCCTTGAACAGGAGGGTCTGCAGGTGTAGCATGGTGGGAATAACAGCACAACAACAACAGCGTGAGAACTACAACAGAAAAAGTCCTAGTAAAGGGCTGCAGAAAGAAACCATGAGCATTTCAAAGACTAAGGCATTGAGCAAGGATGATGCTCATAACCAGAGGAATGTAGATTTTACAAATGCAGATTTTCTTGGTTGTAAGACAACTGAGAGGTTTGAAAATGGTGAATGTTAGAATACCTCTTACATCAGTTTGATGGTCATTTTTTTTGTTCCATCTATTCTGTACTGAATCCACTTACAGAGTATTAAAAAATGAGTACATTCTGTGCCACTTGAAGAAACTGCTGGTTGACCTAAACTCTACTATTAACTAAGCTGATCTTCTCAGAACTGGAAATGCTGCTCTGCACCTGCAGAAGCAGGAAGTCTTTTCTTCATGGCTTTGAATCCTTGCAGATCATTAGTGAATTCAGGGACTATACCAAAAAGTTGTTTCTTGTAACACAAAAATCCCACATTTTGCTCAGAAAAAGCTCAGTAAGAAAAGCTACAGCAGTGTCCAAACATTGTGCACTGTCACTATGGCAAGCCAGGAATCTGAAGGAAAGTGGAAAATATCTTCCTTTCTTGCCTGCAAAGTTCCCTGTCCTGGCAGCAGATGGCTGAGTGCATGCACCACCAGACTGGTGCTTTCTAATAATTTTCTTCTCCATCCACTTTATAGCAAATGGCAGCCATTTCGGCCTTTTTAACATGTCTGGTTTTGCAGAAGGAAGGGCTCCAAGATATATTTGCAAGGATCTTTGGTAGTTTCAATAATCCAACAGAAAAAGTGATTTTGATGGCTTTTGGGGCCAGAGTTGGCATAGACTGCAAGAGCAAGGACAAACATGGTGTGGAATTTGTGAAGATTGCCAGAGTTTCAACACTTCTTGACTGATGTAAAGCATAAGCAGACTGATGGGTTTAGTGAGTGCTGTTAAAGTTTTAAGGGCCTGGTCAAAGTGTGTGAAAGCATAATAAAAATAGAAGCAAAATCTGATTCTATGGAAAACTGAAAGCATTCTTCAAAAGTACAACTAATTCAGTCATTTCAGCCTTCCAGAGTATGGCTTTTCCATTTGCATTTCTCTCAGATACCCCAGCAAGAAACACTAATAATAGCAATTATCATCCACCATAGTAAGAGTAACAATCAAACAACCTGTGCATGGTAACCCTGAACAGAATAAATGAAAACAGAAAAGACTTGCTCTTTTAAAGACAAAAAATTAATCCTATTAGGCTGAATACAAACAATATACAGAGACTGCACAGCCTCTACACTTTTTGCAATAAAAGAGGTATTGCTGAAACTGATGGAATTACAGCAACATGAAATCAGCACAAAAATAGCATCAAGTGTATAATGCAAAATGCACAAAGGATTGCATTACTGCATAGAATCACAGGCTAAACATGTATATGGCATCAGGAGCAAACTGGTGCCATCCACACAGGAGCCTTGTGCAGTATGACATACTGATATCCAAGTCCTAAGGAGAACATCTTCATTCATCCCACTGCTCATGCCAGAGATATCACCCCTGCCTTAACCTGGTAACATTCAGAAATTGAAGATCAAACCACTCTGATTCTGTGATACTGCAGCATTTTCAAAATCTTTTGGAAATAGTATCTAATTAAGTCTTACAGAGACTTGCAGAGTCCCAGTGCAGTAGGTAAGAGTTATCTTCATTTGTAGTGATGGGAAAAATGTTTAGATACTTGCTCAGAGCTGTCAATAGGAAAGAAAAATTCCTAACAGAAGAGGAAGACCTTAGGATAGTCTCACTGCTGCTGAATCTGCAGGAGCAGAGTCCTGATGTCATCAAAGTGACTTGGCCATTCATGCCATGGCACGGAAGAACACAAATGATTACTAGCTTTTCTAAGACTACAGAGTCTCACACTTTCAGCTGTCACATATTCCATATCAAGATTGTTTAACTTTTTAGACAGGGTCAAGGAAAATCTTGGAAATGCACAAACTTCCTTAAGTAGAGTTGCCAGGAAATATATAAGCAACTAAAAAACAGTTTTCTCTTCCTTCAAAAGCTCTCCTTTACCATGCTGAGAAACTGTTCTCCTTGTCTGGCCAAAAAAAAAAAAAAAAAAAAAAAGACCTGATTTTATTCAGCTTGGTCTCTTAACACCAACAATGCAAGCAAGAACAGGGAAAACAAATTCACCTTTTCTACTGTAACAGTCCTTCTAAACAGTCATCATGCTCCCTGTAAAGACATCTTGCATATTACTACTGCAGTAATTTCTTCCCTAAAGAAACACTTTCTTCCTTTATTTGAAAACTCATGGCAGGATGAAATAATAGACCTTAGCACTTGAGCACTTGAGAAACAATATAAATTTTGATTGTTCCTATTGCAAAATGAGAATTAATATTCCATCTATAGAAATCAACAGGACAAAAGAAAAAAGTGGACCTGTCTCAGTGTGGTAGGTAATGTTGGAAAATAAACACATTTCCTTCTCTTTCACCTGTAAATGTAATTGATACCCATCTAACCATGGACAAAATGCTTAAAACATACTTGGTTCATTTGTAGTGTCTGGTCCTATGGTTGTATGTAACACAGATTCACATTGTATATAAATTATACACAACCAGTTACTTATACTCTCCTGCTAAGCTGCTGCAGCACAGTTAAGAGCTGGAGCACAGGAATTTTTTTTTCTCTCTCTTCCAACAATTTTGCCAAGAAGCATTTTTTTATAGAGCAAGCATTTTTTTATAATCCTTGAATTTCGCTTGAATTTGCCAGACAGTTTTGATTTTAAATGTCAAGAGAGATGCAAATCCAGAGTGAAAGAAAGAGAAGAAGAATAACAAAGCAGAAGTGAATAACCTCTCCAGCTTCCTGATCAGTAATCCTTGTTGGTGAATGAGCAGTTTGAAAAGGCCCCACTACTTTCTTTCTTGCCACCATAATGTTTCTGCTCTGTTATTTTGAATTTCACACTTCCATTTTCTGTTGCTCTCCATTTTTTTAGAGATTTTCAAATAAGAAACAAATATAAATCTGTTGATCAATGTAAATCAGAACCATGAGGGTGGAAAGCAGTCACAGACTGTTTCCCTTACTCGGTCTGCTCTTTCTACATTTTTTTTAATCAATATGGCTTACCATTCTTAAATTCCTGAAGACAATTTTTTCTTCTTATATTCATCTTTAAAACAGGCTAGAGGCTGCAGACATCATCTGTTCTACAGGTTGCATCCTGACCTAGTTTTATAAAATCTGAAATTAAATGTCTTTAATGAAAAGTTTGAGTTTAATAGTTGTGTTCCCCCATTTCAGGTATTTAACCTTCATTTCAGGCAAGTGTATATAATCTCTTCCCTCTGTCATACATTAGTCATACATTTGAGATGACCAGACAGTTTAGAAAGCATCTGAAAACACAAAAGGCTAGAAATGCACATTAAAAGGGGGGTGCTTCATAGCTTAAAACCTTTCAAATCACACAAATTTTAATACGATAAAGAATTATACAACTATAAAGAAAATCACAAAGCCTACAGAAGTGGATGCCAGATGCATGTCTGCTGAGGTCACACTTCTTAATAGTTTTCAGTGCATTTTCTCTGGACCCTGAGTGCTCCAGCTCAAAGCTGATCCCTAGAAAGCCTTTCTCAGATGACAGAAGACTTACTTTTCTGAAATTTACACAAATCATCAGTCCCTTGCTCTAAATGCTTCTGGAAAACCATCAAAAGGGCTAAGGAAGTGTCATTGGCACATGGGATGAGTGGATGGCAGAGAGTAACTGCAAAACTGAAGCAGAGTTGATTAACAGGTCGTAATGACCTAAACCAAAAGTTGGGGGTTTTTTTTGGTTTTGTTTTTTAGGAGGCTTTTGGAGGCTGTTGCTGAAGCCTCCTCCTTTAGCTTTTTTGCTTTCCTTTGACAGCTCTTGGAACTACTGTCTATAATTTCAGCTCCATCTCTAAACAGAGCAGACTCACATGCCAATGTACGTGATTCTCAGCAAAAAAATATCTTTTCCCACTTCTTAGCATTTTTTATATTGGTACAATCAAATAATTAATAGCATCACCCACTGTTCCTTGCTCTTTGAGTTTTCCCATCAGCCAGTTGCCTTGTTTATTTCTCATTTCTTCTGGATAGACAGAAATTGCAACCAGTATGTGTACTGGCCTGCCTTTGGGAAAGGCAACAGTCACCTCTAATCTCTTTGTTCTTTGTATCTAGAATGTCCTTTGGGACAGGGCTGCCAGCCACCACTCCAGGCCCCATGACATATCTTATTTTTCCTCTCTATCATGCTTTTAAAACACTCTAGCTTACAAATTCATGACAGGGTTTTACAGCATTTACTGAACTGTGTGTATGTGGGTTAAAAGCTGTGTACCATAGTCCTACTTTAAATTACAATAGTTATAGTAAACTCCATTTTTTGATAAAAAATTATGTCTTCCCAGTGGAGAGGTTTCACTTGCCTTCCAGCCAGTCTCTCTCAGGCAGATCCTTATTCTGAGCCTACTCACTTATTCTGGGAAATAAGATGCAAACAGCAATAATTTTTTTTAAATCTGCAAAGAGTAGCCCAAACTCAGTATGAAGTGCTTCAGTATATAAGGAAGGAAGTAAGTAAATATCTCCTTCCAGTCCATGAAATAAAGTTTGGCATACACGAGGCACAGCAAACACAACTTTAAAATGTCTGTATCTTCAGAATACCAGATCACCTCAGAAGTAATTAACTGTTTATCACGTAGCAAGAGGGGTTTTTACAGAGCACCAGTTTCTACTATAAGCATTCATACACGCTTCCCAAAATCTCAGCTTGTAGCACACACAAAAAGAAAGTGACCTTGAGGTCAGAAGCAAATTGCTATTATACATCACCAAGGACAACATGTCAAGTACCATATTTATGTGTGAAGTGGAAAGGAATTAATGAACAGAATTCAGACAGTGTGTGTTCTCTGGAGCAATACAAATGAATGATGTCTTGCAACAATTATTGAGCCAGACCTATTCAGATAGGAATTACTAACATATTAACATGGTAAATGATTTGTTAACCATCATGACTTTAAAATCTATGACAAAAAGTTTGCATTATTTTATTCTGAGGCTTTTAACAAGCCTTTCACTTTTCAAATAAACATTCAGTTGTGAAGAGGCTGTTCAGCTATCATGGGCATTATACACAGTGCTCAAACTTTGGACTGCTAATGAAATATCTAATGTTATATAACAAGTTCCTCAGGATTTTGCATGAGGTTGACATAAATAATTCATGCCTGAATGTTCAATTGTCAGCACAAATGACACTCAGTGTCTGCTTAGTTGTGACACTTCATTTTTTTTAAATTCTGAATAACCTGTTATTTACTGCAGGCCAGATTTTGTCACTCTTGCCCCTATTCATAGAGGTTTCTATACAGATAAATCTAATCAGTATCAGTGATGAACAAATTTGGTAAAAGACAAGAAAAAGACATCCTTAACAGGAATAAACACTGTAAGAAATGTCCTAAAATCTCTGGCACTGGACTATCTTAGAATTTGGAAAGGAACAATTTACAGTTTTAGGTACCTACTTTCAAAGAACCTAGTAAAGTGACTTCCCTCTAGTGCTGCCTCAAGGAGAAGAGAATACATTTTATTACATTTTTTAACAGATAGAAAAACACTATGCAGGCCTGTGGTTGTGTAGACTGAGTACAAAATTAACTTTGTAATCTTTTTTTTTTTTGTAACTGAGAAGGGAAAACTTTTAGGCAAAGCTAAATTGCCAATCATTCCCACAGCAAGTAACCAGTAGAGGATAAAACTGGGTGTTAAAAGTGTGGTGGTGGGTACCATACAGTATCAAGCCATCTGTGCAGTTGTTATTATAATTTTCCTCTCTTTCTCAATTTCCTCAACTGCAACTGCTCATTTTAGTAAGACAAACATGGAGCATTGACATTTATGCTGAGATAAGTTAAAATCTATGCTGTGCTTTTGTGAAATGGTGTGTGAAAAAATCAGAAGACCAAATTTGTAAAGTAATTTCACCAGAAATAAACGTGAGATTGCTTTATAACATCATCAGGAAACCAGGTATAAAAATACCATAGACATAATAGAATGAAATTCCTCAAGAACAGTGGAGAACTAGATATTTTGGAAGTAAAGGACATGGTATTTTTTTGAGCCTCCACTGAACATAAGTTGAAACTGAAGCTGTCTGCATAGGAGAAAACAGTCAAATATGAGGTCAACAGCTCCCACCTCTCTAAACAGTGTCTGAGTCAAACAGCTCCCACTGACTGGAATCTTCTGTGCAGTTCTGGGAATTTTTGTACATTGTGTGAGAATTTGATGAGAGAGAGAGATTCTGGAACAAAATAGCGCCTGCCTAAACTTTCGGTGATTTGCCTTCGTGCACCTCCAAGGTAATGAAGCGTGAGTTCAAAAGGTTAGGTCTCACACAAGTCAGCATGGAAGCCAAGAGGGAAACTTTCCATTTGAAGCTCTGTTTTTCAGAGCTGTTTATATATGAATGGTTCCAAAGAAAATAAACAAAAGAAATCCAACTTAATTTAGTTGTGAAGGTTGTCAACAATTGCTGCAGCTGAAAGGCCTTCAAACACACTTGACCTGACTACATTATCAAGTATAAACTGTGCTTCTGTTTGTTTGCTTTGTCCTCTGGATATGTACAAATGTGACTTTCTGGTGAAACATTCTTCCTGAGACAGAGAAAAGTGAGACTCAATCCTTCAACAGACTGTGAAAAAAATCAATATTTTTCAACAAATCTGACACTTATGGAGCTGTAAAAGGATTCAATAAGTGGTAATATTTTTCTTGACTTATACATGGCTCCCATGAATTGTAAAGCATACAGCTGCTATGTGCATGATGCCAAGTATTCTGCCAACAAAAATTCCCCTAATAATAAAAAACTTTCTCAAAGATTCAAATGCTTCTTGTACTCTCAGGAATTATTTTATTTGCTAGGCAAAGTTTCATCCCTGCCCTCAAGAAGTTTTCACTCCTTCTGCAATATTAATGAGATTCTTCTCTCTCTTCATTGTAAAATCTAGAAGGAAAGAGTATTTCTGCTCTAATCTTTTGGCACCTGAACATTTAATTGAAAGACTCTCATAGCTCTCAACAAAAAGCCTTAGCTTTGGCAAGTACCCCAGCACACTCAGGAAATCACAAAGGAAATATCCTACTGTAGACTCTGTTTACTACAACTACAAGGGCAGACCTCATTACCTTGCTTATTCTTGGTTTTCAGCACTTTTAATTTTTTCACTACTGCAAAATAGGGAACTCAGCTGTTGTATATGACTAGGGCATACATTTTTCCAGATGTCATACAGAGAGCACACATATTTGATAATTTGATGGAAGTGGAGTCATCCTCCGAGCTAGAGTGTCCTCAGTCATCAATACCATCAATAAACCTAAATAAGTGAACCCAGGAAGTATCTTCACATTATCTTTCTGTGCAGTCTGGTCTGCCAGACTACTTGAACTTGTCCCTAGTTGTGCATCATCGTTGACAGCTACATTGGTGTAAAGAATTTGTAAGTCTGTCTGGATCAGTGGCATGGGTCCTGCATAAAAACTGTATCCATGAGGGTCACAGCCTATCCCACAGTAATAAGAAATACGTCTGAACTCAGTAAATTACTCTGAAGAATGTTGTCTTCCCTCTGTGCATTTCCACTGATAACAAATGAATATTGTTCTTCTACATTAGCCTGTGAGCACGCCCCATCTTCAGATGTGGCAGTTTGGTAGCAAGACTCTCAAAGCTGTATAAGCACATTCGTAGGCACATAGCATCCTTAGCAGAAGTCAGTAGATGTTTCGTTTAAACAAATTTTTCTTTGTTCTTCTTTCTGGCACAAGGAAGCGTGGCATGTAAGCAGTTAAATTATTTTGCCTTCTCCCCCACCCCCCACCTTTGTCACCTAACTTTTTTAAAAGATTTTGAACTGAAACTACAAATTTTTCATTATGCTGACTCTTTCCTATAAGAAAGATTTTGGCTAATTCCACTCAAGGGAGAGTGGTTCCTATAGACTAATCACAACCTCAGGGAATTGGCATATCTATCTTGCATGTTGCTATGCCCCACAGATGCAATTATCTCATACCAGCTGCACAATTTATTGTGACTGTTAATGAAGGACTAATACATCTGCAGAATTATACAGTTAAATCCAAAAACAGAGTCACATATAAAAGACCAGCAATATTTACAGGCAAGTATTGAACTAATCAAAATATATTTTTCTGTAGACCTGGAGACTTCATTTATGCAATGAATCATGATGCCTCTGTAATATTACTTGTGTAAGCAAGGATACAGGACCAGGTCCCAGCTAACCAACTTGAAGCACCAACTGTAGCAGCATGCAGAAGTTGCAATTTGATGAAGTGTCAGTTATAAACTGCCAATTTAAAATGGATTAGGTAGTCAGATTCACAATAAAAATCCCCTCTGGGGAGAATCTTGGCCTACTTAATTCACAGGCATGGAAACAATTAAATTGCAAAATAACTCTGCATTAAGAAATCATTGGAGAAGTTGTTCCTGATATACTTTCTGCAAAATATTAGAAGTTTCAGTGTTAAAAATATTTATGTAAATATAAGAACTGAAAAAGCCCCAAAACTCAATTGCAGTATAAAATAAAAGGTTTCATGTGCCAGTATTCAGCTTCTCATACAAAATAAGAGTATGCAAATTTATCATAAATGTCTTTGCCACTTTCTTCTTTACCTCTAAACTTTCCCTTGGCTTTCAAATTTCCTTAGTCAAATTCTTCCATCACTTCTGTCGCCCTCTTTTCTGCCACCCTTCCAGTGAGGACCTGCATGCATTCTCATAACAGCCACACCTTTGCTACAATAATGGAGTAAGTTAATACAATTTTTTTCCCAGCTATTGGTGAGAGAAGGACAAATAACCTCTATTTCTGAAATGTACTGACTCTAGTCTGCATGAACTGGCACACATACATATAAATGCACAATTACATCTATATGAAATCAGAACTTCAAAACCAGGAAATTGATTCAAAAACTCTGTGCAACCTGAAAAGTTGGTTACATTTCTCTGGTACTTGGGTGTTTCAAATACCTTCACTGGAAAGAAAAAGTAAAAGAAAATACTAAAATGCTCCTGATGTCAATGAAACAAAAGCCAACTACTGCTTTTTTTAATCCTCAGAGAAAATTCCTTGGACCATGTAATTTACCTGAAAAATTAACAATGTTTAATTTACTCGTATTAATATTCCCAATGTGTAAAAACACAAGGAAGGTATTATAGATTAAATAAAGATTTGGTAATCTCAAGATTCCTTTTTTTTTTTTTTTTTTTTACAGATCATTTTTATGGACTTCCAGGCTGCAGGCTATTTCATAATCTACACCTATAGGCTTCACAGACTTCAAGGCTGTCATAGACTAGATGGCAAGACATGCAACAGGAATAAGCTCTGTAAAATATATGGCATTTGATGTCTTCCACTTCAGACCATCCTTCATCCCAGAATCAAATGTAGATAGATATCAAGAGTCCTTCACAACATGATATTCAAACAGAATCCTAAAAACATAGACATTTGGAGTGGATCTTCTGGAGACAGCCATTTCCATGGGTAATTTTTCAATGAGTTACCTGTTTCAATTGGTCATCACATGTGCATTGTCTCCACTTGCATGAAAAAAACTCTACTTGTCCTTACTGAATTATTTAAGATAGAAGGTTTTTAAGAGATAGGGTAGTGCAGAATACAGCTGGAATCCAAGAAAGCCAGTCTTAAACAGGTACGTGTGCAAATTTAATTATTCTATTTGAAAAGACATCAAGTGCAGTACCAAAAGGCAGCAGATTGAATGAAGGGCATCTTTTTAGTCCAATACAACAAAAAAGTTACAATATAAAAATTAAAACAAATCTAATCTATGGCATTAATTTTCAAACTACCTGTCTTTTCTGGGCACTCATTTAGCATATGAAGTAACAGCTCAGATCCATCCTCTTCTTCAACAGCAGATGTTTTGAATAGAGGGACTCCATATATCTTGTCCTTTAGGCTTCGTCCAAAATTCTACAGATTATTTTGAGCTGTGGAAACAAATAGTAAAGTTTCCTTATTTCTACCACTGAAGGTGTTCTGCTGTGTAGAAAGAAACCCTCAAATTTACCAGGACAAAGAGTGAAAAGGGGGGCATGATTCTCAGCCCCAGTGGAAGAACCCTGGTCTCCAGTTTCTGTTCCACATCCCGTTTTATTTGTCTGATTCACTGCTTTTTTTAACATGAACTACAAAACTGGTTCACTGGTTTGGCTTTGTTTGGACAGCATTTTTGAGGTTCCACAGTTTAGCTGTTGGCAGATCTGACCTCATTAACACCCTCATTGTTCATGTTGGCAAGTGGGTAAAGTTCACTTTTTGTTAAATGCATCAGTCTGCTTACCCAACCGTAAAAAATAAAAACTAAAACAAAAAGGCACAGCTATGTCCAAAGATATTGAATTTAATAAAAAAGCAAAGCATTATAATGAATTATCCAAATAAACATAATGTAATTTTAATTTGAACCTACATTTGCAATGTCAGTGCTTTACCTGAAAACCTGTACAATTTACCACAGCTAAAAACTATATGAACATGAACAGGTTCCTACACAAATGGTTTAAAATCTGATTGTAATGAGAAATTCTTCTGAAATCCAGGACAATGCATTACAAGCAGTTGTACAGCTTCATAAGCCAGAAAGGATGTCAAAAGGAATTTCACAAGCCAGAAAGAAGCCATACCTCCCAAATGGAAGGTAATGCTGATGGAAGCTGATGGTCTGTCACTGGGAAAGAACATCTATCTGTGGGTGAAATTCCTAACATCTACAAAATTTTCAGCCTGTACCTCTTAGCCAGTGCTGTCTGCAGGTAATGAAGGAGAAGGGGAATGAAACAATCTTGTGGGTGTTAAAGTCTTGCCTAAACCTTTTTAGAATAATGCATTTCAAAAAGAAAATCCTGCAGCTTTACAATTCTAGCCTTACCCATCTTTGGAAAACAGGTATCTTAGGGGAAGTTCATGTTTGCAGTCCTCAGCGTTTGGACACTATCCTCACAGAGATCCACAAACACATAGACACAAACACCATGGCCACTGTCAGGCTGACAAGTAACTCGTCAATCAAAACCAGTCAAGCAAGAGGTGACACCGGGCTGTCAGAGGTGGTTCCAGGCAACAGAAGTCTGCATCTTGTACAGAAGGACCTGATATATTACTAAAATGAAGGAGTCCAAAGTGGGGCAGGACTCATGACACAGGACAGCACAGGCAAAATTACAAGCAATGCAGCCACACAGGGAAAGAGAGCATAGTGAAGGGACACCTGAGCTAGCAAAAACCTGCAATTGTGAGTGGCAACATTGCAGCTGAACTCCCCGTAGACCTCAGCAGAGCAGATCTGGGCACATTTTCACTAACATTCAGTAGTGGGAAGTGTTCAGCTGCATGTAGTGCTGCAGTAAATGATTCACGGTCTCAGATCTCCGTTAGCTCAAACATCTCCATTTCATGTGTAGACACAGGTGGAGAGATTAAATAATTATCCATTTAGACTTGCCTTCAGACATGCAACTCTTGTTTCTTTCATTAAACTGTGAGAAGAATAGTAAAACAAACTAATCCAGAGGAAATAAAATTGCTCAGAGGAATAATTATAGCAACTTTCACCTCAACAGCTGGGTCACTGGTTCAAAATCATTCAAATCACTTGTGACTGAAAGTCATTACCAGTTGACTCCACTCAATGAGCTTGTGCTTCAGGTCAGAGTAATAATTACTGCAGGACTAGAACTGCCATTAGTGGCTCCATTAGTGAGGAGAGAGAGAAAAAGAGTGAGAGAGAAGTAGCTGTCTCAGTCTCATTAGTGCTGCTTTTCAACCAAGAATGAGAGGAGAAAATACTTAGAGGAATCCTGCACTGCTGAGGCCTGATTTAGCTGCCCAAACAAAGCACCATTTGCAGTACTCCAGTATATCACACCTGCACTGCATCTGCATCTCCAGAAGGACATGGGTCCCCCTTGGATCTTACCTGTCACATCTACCAGTGCTGTGTACATATCATAAATACCCAACCTCATCTTGGTCCTTACACTTGATGTCCACCTGGGGACAGATGAGTTCTGCCCTTTTTATTCCACTCTCCCTCCAGTACTCCCAAAGAGAAACTCCAGCTTCAAAAACTATTGTGTTATTAATAAACTGAAGTCTTCCCTTTCCCCTGTTTTTTTGTCTTTGACAACTAACAAAAACCACACAGATATTGGGAAATATTGTCAGAAAATATGTGCATATAAATTATGAAAAACAGGTATCCAGCAGATTCTGGATACCTGGAGACCCATTTTGCTAAAGATTCCTTATAGCCTGATATCTACTGTTTAACACCAGCAATTTACCTATACCTGGTATGGTTATTTTCCTTATAGAAAGTGATACCTGAGCATTTCTGTATCATAGAAACAAACTGAAGAAGCTGAGCTGAGGAGCTGCTCTATGAAGGGTAGCCAGGCTAGGAGTGAGATTTATGACAGCTCAGTGTGGCTGGATATGCTGATGGCTCTCTGGTACATGAACTACAGTGTAATACAGCTGAGCTAGGATGTTAAACCCACTGTTCTGTCAAGTCAGTGATAGACACAGATGAGGCCAGGTGAAAAGAAAAGTACAGACTTACATCAGCATAAAGGAAAACCATGGTGGAAAACAAAACCTTTAAGAGATTCATTTCTTATGTTTTCAAAATTAGCTCCATGAAAATACCAAATATTAATGACCATGAATCCAGGGGGCGACGAATAGAAAGCAGTGTTTTAAAAACAGGGACAAATGTGTGAATACTGTATTAAAGATTTATTATATAACATCCCTCTTCGTAGCAATTTCTGGTAGTTTTTAAAAATACATTTGCTTATATGACTGGATCCTTTATACCCAGATACTATTCATAATAACACGCACTCATAATAACAGGATGGCCTTATTAACATTCCATATTTAAAGATCAGCTGACATGTTCAATTGCGTCTTTTAATATTGTAACCGTTTTTCTAATGGTTGCTATTTAAATTTCGCTGTCTCTTTTAAAGTATCACTCTCTTAAATATTTATTTCTCTATTTAAGCACAATGTTTTAATCCAGCATCAATTCCTTAGATTTTAAGAGAAGGTTATTACCACCCATCAAACATATGGGTTCATTTCAGCTCCCAGCGTACATAAAATTAGTCAAAACAAAACACTACCTATTTGTTATCAAAATATGTGGTATAGTCAGTAATTTTTGCTCAGAAGCATTGCGGGACTAATTTAGCAAGAACAATACATTTTATTTTTTTCTCACCTCACTCTTATCTCACAGCAGAAGCCAGAATTGTAAGATGAAGCTCACTGTCTCTCCCTCACTCTGTCCCTCACATATATTTCATTCAAGGTTGTCTCCACTTTCAAGGCAACAATTGCTTTCAGAGATTGGGAAATCTATTTTCAAAATTTATATTGCCTTTTGGAATTACAGAAACAAATAAATCTTGCAACAGTGGTGGAAGTAAAACTTCAAACTATATAGACATAATATTGAAAACCTGAGATAATTCCAGAGTCTTTCTCATAATAAAGATTTTTTTTTCCTGTTTCTATATGAGAAGGGGGGGGAAAGCCTATGGGAGCATATAAGTTTAATGCCTGACCTCCTGTTAGAACAGAGAGCACATCTGCTTCCTAGGGAGTAAATTCAAGCACTGAGCTTGGGACCATCAGTGAGTGGCTCCCTCTCCTCTGGCTCTGTTTTCGGGCACCATGCAAAACTGCCTTCATGATAATGTCCAGGGACATTTCAAGGTATAACTTGCCCCCAAGATCTCACAATGTAGTTATAAAGAAGATATACATTGGTTTTGCCACCTTCTATTCATGCAGCCTTCAATCACTACCCTAGAAGGCTCTGCACTCTCAGCATCCTCACACCACATCCTGGAACAGATAAAATACACACTTAGATTCATGCTCTAAAAATACCACAACCTCACATTACTTCTATTTCTTTGAATTGGAAAAAGCAGACCCAATATTTATTGCATTTGAGGGCCACAGGAGGGTCATTCTAAATGCGAAGGACTCCAGCACCCAAATGCAGCACAGAGAGGAAGCAGCTGCCCTGCCCAGAGGACAGCTTTCTGAGCAGGGGGAGGCAGCATGGCATGGGAATGGTCCTCACCCTGCCACCATCAGCAGAATGGGCACAGCCAAGGAGGAAGGCAGAGCTCTTCCTCACAACATTCACTTCACTTGCCTTCCTGGAGAAGCAGGAGCCACTGGCAGCCTCCAAAAGGAGCGCTGCCCTTTGGGCTGCCAGTCGCCCACTCACACTGGCAGACAGCAAACCCAGCAGGCTGAAGTATTAATTACCACCTAGTTAGTTTGATGTTCACTGGGATAACTGTAAACCAGAACTGACAAATTGCCAAATTGCCAAATTCATGGCATTTGGGCTGACTGAGAAGGATGTGGGGCCCACTCCTGTGCCTGCCTGTGAAAAGACACACAGGACAAACAGATGCCAAACCAAACTGCAATTCACCAATGATGTGTGCTGGCATCTCGTAGCTGTCAGAGGTTTCAGGGCAGAAAGAAGACCTTAAACACAGCTTTTAAAGACAAAAATAATACTAACAGCTCTATCTGCTTAGAAGTATGTTTCCCATTTAGCACAACTCCACAACTATCTGTGAACAGTGAAAAACTGTAAAGGAAGATTGAAAGAAATCTTTGACATTCATAAGTCAGGAATTATAGAGTAACTCTGATATGAGAAAATCAAAGAAAAAATGAGTCCTAACATGACCAGTTTTAAAAGAAAAATGCTTTTGTGTGCTCACGTGCATATGTTCTATTTACTCATATTTTTTCACAAGATTTTCTGAGTAAAAAGAATCCAAGGATCGTGTTGCTGGGGAAACTGAAATGATGGTGTAATCATCTGAGAAAGTGTGAAACGTAGAATTAACACCACTGAATTGAATTTAATAACACTGTGCAACATCAGACCTAGCCTTAAATCAATATTTAATTTTCTCAGCCATATTACAGATTAGTTGCAGCCATTATATCTCCAGGGAATACCAACCACCCCACAGAGGGTCCGCCTACCCAAGTACTATTTTGCAGGATTTTCTAGTGGATAGATGACAAAATATTCTTTCAGAGTTTGCAACTTCAGCTTCCATAAATATTTCTTTTTTTTTCATCCCCAATATTCTGCTGTATTTGGTTTTATCAACTTGAGATCAGTGATACTTATGATATATTACAGCTATTATTTCTAAAACTAAACAAAACATAACCCACTTTTGGAAGGCAATAAAAATAATAATCACTAATGTGAGTGCATAAAAATAAGCTTCTACAACCACTGCTTTCAAGAATGCTACTTTCAAATGAAAGTCAGATCTGAGCTTTAGATTACTTACAGCAAAATTCTGCTGCTCAAAGTTCTTCCATATTCTATTTCAATCCAGTTTTTACTTGGAAGTACCCCAAAAGCACAAGGAAAATTAAATTGTGTGGACCGTAAGACGCACTTTCACCCCTTAGCTTGAAAAGAATTTGTGAAAATATTTTGTGGCAGCAGCAGAGATGCCATAGCCTGAATGATGCTGTGCTGCTGCAGCATGCAGGCATAGCAGAGAGCACTGCCACATACCAGGGCAGCAGCAGATCACACCAGGGGTGGCATCAGTAGCAGGTGCTTGTGCAAAGTTGCATCAAATTCGTAGGGTCCTCGAGAAGAGAACTGCGACAGCTTGATCTACAGCTCAGTTCTCTGCCACTGCCCAAGGAGAGGCTCATCCATCACGTCACTTAGCACACAGGTGTGCATCCAAAAGTCTATTCAGGCTGTGCCCCCGGGCACACCCTCACAGGTTCCCAGATATTTGACAGAATTGTGCAGGTACAAAATGAGCCAGTGCAGAATGCACTCAAATGGACACAAGACTGGCCAAGGTGAGAACTGCAGCATATGCAATTAAGCAACTTGAGGCTGGGAGTGGAATTTGCACTGCTTGTAGCACTTTCTGAATTTGAACAAAGTAATTTCATCTTCAGGGATTTATAGATTTGCTGAATTATTCTTGCATAGGCAAACAGAAACACTTGTGTAGAATGTTTGGGGCTGCAAAGAGCAATGATTTCACTCAGTCAATAACATCACAACTTGGCAGAAGAATGTAGAATCAGGTTATGTCCTGACAGAAGATAAATTTTACAGTGTTCCCTTTGCCAGTAGGCTGAATTTATACACAAGAGCTAAGTTGCAACTTAGTGTATTCTGCAAAAGAAAGTCTGATATCTGCCATAGAGTTTTTACCAACAACAACCAAACAGCATTAAATTATTGGGAATTCTTTTTCTCATGTCAGAGAAGGAGCCTTCTCTTTTTAGATTATACTTGATTTTTATCAACCAGCAATTTATGAAGTGCCTGATAAAGACATTTGAAAATTTCTTGGCAAGCATATGTGTTTCATGAAGCTAAAAGTCAGGGATATAATAGAATGTTACAGGGATCATTAATGGAGTTGTATGCAGAGATTACACTGTGCATTCTGGTTTATCTGTAATTGTTGAACAAGCAAATTAGTCCTTTATTCATATAAGCTATAAAATTGTCCTAGGAGAAAAGTATTCCAAATTGTCAACAAAAAAGATTTTGGTTCTCCATTGTTTTGGCAAGAAATGAAGAGAGAAATTATAAAAAAGCAGATGGTAGAAGAGATACACCAACATGTTTTATGCAACAGCAAAGGAAGATGGGAATCTTGTAGGAACAAAATATGTTTTATCTGCTTAAAAGTTATAAGCAAAGGAGATCTGTAATTCAATATATGAGAAAATGTAAGCTTCCGGAACTGAGAAATAAGCAGATATTTTTTCTGGATTTCTTTCTACTATTGAAAATAATGAAAAACAATCTATAGAATTTACTGCCTTTGACTGTAAGAAGGAATTTAAATCACTCATGTTACATTTACTGTTCATGTTCAATAATAAGCAAACAATCTTTGAGTAACCATGAGAGTAGTTGGTGATATTTCCACAACTGAGCACAGTATCTGTGAGAGTTCCTACAGCCTCAAGAGACAGATTCCAAACCTGGAAAAAAATTATGGATAGTGCAGATGTGCATGGAAAAGTTTTGAAGATTAAGACAAAGGATATTGTGTGCAATTGTTTGTATTCAGGTAAGTCTGAGTGGAGGGATGATCATCTTTCATGTGCCTGAAAAGTTATATCCAAAGTCACTTTAATGTTGGCAATAGAATGATCTCAGTGGAACACAGGCTTCATTTAGTGTATTTAAATATTGTAGCTAGGGGATTTTTCTTAAATATTCATTGTTTGTTCAACCAAATTATTATTTATGGAATTTACTGAGTTTTTTCTCAGCTATACTGTGTTATGTTATGAGCAAAGTAAATGAATAATCTCACCAGCTTCAATCTCAAACACTTAAGCATATAAAAGAAACATAAAACCACACATCCCCAGTATCATAATTTGAAAAGGAATCAACATACTTCTTGCAGTCCTGGGACTCCTGGTTAAGAGTAGTAATATTGGGTCAAAGAGAAGTGAGATTACATCCTGTCATGCAATCAAACAAAGAATTACTTTCTATTGTAGTTTAATTATGTTTGAAATTTTAAGTTTCTTGTCTTTTTTACATTTTTAAACCCAGAAAAAATAGCACCACAGAGAAGAAATAATTTCATGGCACTCAGTTCTTATGACACTAAATCGTTGGAAGTCAATATTCCTCCTGGGTAGATGGGCATTAAATGTATATTTATTATTTGAAAATTTGCTGCAAACGACTTTAATAAAGAATACCAAAATTCATTTATTCTACACAGACATGGCATTGAGGAAGGATATTCATTATAGTTAATATATGACCTCAGCAACATTGATATATATACAATAAATACATCATTTTAAGAGAAGGTATTTTATCACGCTTCCACACCCACATTAAATAATGAGATAGACAAACTAGACAGAGAAACTACAAAAGAGACTTTAAGTGTCCATTCTGTTTATTTCAAGCAGTACACTTGGGCCCTAAAACCTAAGACTATGCCAGTCCAAACACACAGAAGTACCTGGAGGGTTTTCAGAGAAATAGGGCCAGAACAAACCACACTCATTAGATCAACATTTCAATTGGAATAAATGTTCTCCAGTATCTTTGGAAAGAGATGCTTGACTCTGAATATCTGAAAGCATTAAACACAGACACAACATCCACCTGGACATTTTCATACTGAAAAGTCCTAATCATCTCACTCATTCTGGCTTACTTTGTAGCTTTTGGACTTAGCTGAACACGGTGCCGTTCGTTTTTCCATAGTGGAAATTAACAACTCAAGAACCCAATTATAATAATAACTTGAGGGTACCATTTATTTATAAGGTAATATGCATAATCTGGACTAATAGATTCCGTGGCTGAAGGACAAGGACTTTATTAGTCCAAGATACGGTTATTACAGGTTATTATATTCAATGCTTAATCAAATATTGAAATCTTAAAAGACAGATGTGGGAAGAAGTTTGCTTTCTTCCTTTACCCTCCTTCAGCCATGCCCTTTAGTCTCTATGCACTTCCTTCTTTTTTTACCATATCCATTTTACATTACCTTCTGATCTTTTGTGTGCAGTTTCTTTTTGTGTGCAGCTGAAAAAGGAGTTTAGATTGTATCTTTCAATGTGAAAAATACTTTGAAAACCCAGAGAATTACAGTTTTTTACCTGAATTGTAGATACTAATAGACAATTGAGGTGTTTGCATATTCACAGTAAAGCACCATAGAAAAAATCATTATGAGATTAGAAGAACTTGAGCATGGAAAGAGGTAGGCTTGTAGGAAGGTAGATAACATAAACTTAATCCCAGCCCTTGCCAGTGAAGGTACAGGACAATTCATATAACTAGGTCTAGCACATGCCTGGTTTTAGAAGGCCATCATTAGATGAGATGAATTCCATCTCTGCTAAGAATCATTCTTGGACTCTGTTTCCTTGAACTGTAACAAATACAGCCTCAAATTCTCCCACAATATACAGCAGATGAAATGCAAGCAATTCAACCAAGTGTGTTTAACCGAACTCTCAAGTGACGGCTGTGCTGGAAGTTGCTTAGGAAAGTGTTATCAATCATGAGAGAGCAATGGGCAGTTTCAGGGGCTGTGTATGGAGCACATCAAATTAACATTGATGATGAAAGCTGATGAAAGAGTTGAAAGCTGGCAATTATCCTCCTGGAGATGAAGATAGCATGGCGTTCCTCTTTTTTGTTACAAGGTCACAGGCACCACCACATGGATGAAGACAAAGGGTCCAGCAATATAGTGGGAGGAAATGTTAACCAAAGATACCAAGGTGCTGATCATAGATGACTCTATCACCATCGTGCTGATCAGCAGTATTTAAGAAATAAAAATCTACCACCAAAACTAACTGAGATCTCTTTTCCCTCCACAGCAGGAATGCTGATATTTCCACAGGAATAAGAAAATGAGTTCCTGTTCTCTCCTGCCAGTGGTTCAGTAGGCTTTCCAAGATGAAAAATATTTTTGTATCCCCATGACCCTTTGAGCACATGCTGATACCCAACTCAAGTCTTTGGCAGCTGCAGAGATTTAATACCTCTCAAGATAACAGTCTGTTGTCAACAAGATCAGTAATTTATAAAAGGAAGAGATGTTTCAAAAATGACATGGAAAACTGAATGTTAATAGGAGTCATGTACACAAATAATTTCCCAGTTTGAGCCAATTTACTCCCTAAAATGGCACATGAAGTAACTGGAAAATAAGTTAACTGGAAAATAAGGCAGAAAATGGCTTTCAAGTTATTTTCATTCACTCATTTATGACACCCGCACTCTGAACTCCCTCACAACCTGATCTGAGAGAAGCTATTCAAACACAACTGCAGTATTTGGATAATATCTCATGAACAGGACTCTGAGCTAATACAAATGATGGCAACAGAACCTGAAAACAGAAGTGAATTTCACTGTTTGAAATGGTGAAGGCATACATGGTGCATCAACACAGCGTCTGTGGAGCCATACTCTGGGTGATACCTGGAACACCAAACATGATACAGGTTCCCAGTAGTACCACAACCAGGAAAGATAGGGAAATTGTTAGAGATTAATTCCAAAAAAGAGCTTAAGTGGATATACAAGAGAGATGGGGAAGGACTTTGCAAATGAGGCTGCTGCCACAAAAACCTTGAGTAAGCAACACCTCTGAAAGCAGGTAAAATGAAACTTTAAATTTGGAAGTGATCAAGAGTTGAAGAAAATTCTCACAATCAAACTAACCATTGAAAGGAAAAATTGTAGTAGATAGAAACTTCTCCAATTTATCTGAGGAGGTGGATTTTAACAACCTCCTCTACTCCTCAACATAATTATATTTCCACTCAAGAATTGGCTCTAGGCAGCCCAGTCTGTAGGTTCTTTTTTTTTCCTTTTCTCTTTTCTTTTCTTTTTTATTTTCTTTCTTTCCACATTTCACTCATCTGTATCCACATTTATTCTACATCCCCTCCTCTAGTTTTAGAGCACTGAAAACTCTCTGCAACTAGCATTACTCACTCTACACATACACCTCAAAAGGTGAGCTGTAAAATAAAACTATCTTATCAGAAATCTTCCCAGTTACCCACAGCTGTCACACATGTGAATGAGCCCGTGCTTTTAATACTGTTTCCTTTCTCTTTGAGTGAGGAGCCTTATTCTGAACAGAGCACTTTCCACCTGACCCAGATTCACCCACACTGAAAGCTGAAATGTGCACAATACCCTACTGAAATACAGGAGCAATATGAGAGGAATCACTGTGGTTTTGTCCACCTGTCACTCTAACCCTAATGGTTCCCTGCTTTTCATTTTCCCTCTGGGTTTTTCACTTCTCCAAACCACTGCTACTCGACCTGTGACACTGACAGCAAAGAGCAGGCTCTGCTCAGAGATCTGCATGCTCCCCAGGAAACTTGAAGTGAGGCAGGCAAGCCTCCAACAGGGAGCAGGGGTTTTAATGGAAAAGGCAGTTGCTAAGGCATTTGGATGATTTATATTTTTTTTGGTTTCAACACACACATGTATTTCAAAGTTTACTCTCTGGGTATTTAACCCACATGGGCAAGTAGTCATGCAAAGAGAGCCTATCAATTCTATTGTGCATAAATTCTACTTGACTGAATCTCAGAGCTCAAGCTGAGGGCCAGCTCATATGCCTGGCAGAAAAAGACACAACTTCTGGCAGTGGAACAGTTATTTGTCTAAAAATCAATAATTTATATGAGAAAGACAGGCTGCATAAAACTAAGAGTAAGAAAAAAAAAAACAGTAAAAGCTGTAATACAAATGCAGGGAATAAATCACTCTTCCTTCTTCTATGCTAGAAATTAAATTCAAAGATTCTTACATCCAGTTTAATAGAAATAAACCACTAAGATTATAGCTCCCTGTGGCATACACATGCAAGTACTAAGCTCTTATCCAAATACCTCAGCAAGCAGTTGTTCTGTGAGGGCAAAGAAGTAGGTGAACAAGGAAGTTTTAAGATTGAAGCATTCTTTGAGACTAAGGGATCTGATTCGATCTACATTGTGCTTGCCTTCATCTGACCTTGTCAGTATGTCCATAGGAGAACTCTGTTTATTCACTGCAATCTTATTTGGTTGGGTCGAACAATCAAACTTTCCCACTTCAAGATCAGAGATAACAGCACAGTGACCTGGTTTCAGGAAAGAAAGGTAAGGTGTCAGGAAATTAGTACTGATACCTGAGTTTCAACATGGAAAGCTCCAATCCATCCAGTCTTTTCCTCCACAGAGGAAAAGAAAAGGATGAAAGATTATACACAGAAACTCATGGTGTTAATCATGGCCTGTGTTCCTCCGAAGATGTGAATGTAGAAGAGCTCTATAAAACATCTGTTCATATTTCTGCAAATGGAAATTATTTCTTGGTGATGCAGCTTTTGTCCAGCAGTTCTGTCCAGATCTCACTCATGCACTCTAACAAAGGGTGACCTGGCAGTGAGGCAAAGAGTGGTAAGGAAAGGATAATGGCCAAAGAAATATGTGCTATAGCTTGAGCTGCAAATAAGGTTTGGTGATTACTTGTAATACCAGCTTATGCTAATGCTCCAGTAGCTCCTATGAGCATCAAAATCTTATAGATGCAAAACCAGTACAAGATCATCCTCAATTTCTTTTGGCAAAACTTGGAATCAAAAATAAAACAGAGAGAGACACACTATCTATGTATAGGGCCCAAGCGATGACTGCAGTGTTTAAATAACCTTCTATTTGTAATGAAATACATAAAGCTTACCCCAATTATCCATTAGACTAATGAATAATTAGCAACTAATTCTGTTCCTCTGTTCCTCTTGGAGACGGTCACCTGATGCCACCTATTAAATTACACATAGCAGAAGAGAGATCTTAAGTCACCTAGCAAATGTCAGTGCCAGGGGTAGATATTCAGCAGTGTACAAAGTATCACTACCTCACAGTTAATGCAGTTTTATGGGAGTAGGCTTTATTTGTCGTATCTGAAAAACAAAAATTGCAGCTGCATGAGCCAACATGAATATTCAAATTGTTAATGCATTAACACAAGTGACAGTACCAGATTGCAAACCTTAGCATAAAATCAAAAATAACTAAATATGGTGTACAGCGTTGCTTCTCTCAGCAATCAGAAACCTTGCATAATATTATAGCACAGCTGGTTAGTAGCTCATGCCATGTAATTTAATTCTCCTTAATAGATAAGAAGAACTTTGAAGCATTCTCTAATGAAATATCCTGTTGGTTCCAACAGTATCAGGAGTAAGCTCTCTCTTAGGTTTTCTCTGTTTCCAGGCTCATTGATTCATGACAGAGAAAGTAATGATTTCTGTACTTTATTATAAGCATTTTCCCATTTATCATACAATATTAAAAATGGGTAATATTCCATGCCCTTGAGCAGCTGTGCAATGTATATTTTAGGTCAAACACTTGATGATACGTGAGTATTCACAACAGAAAATTAATAGCTTACATATTCAGAGCAGTACAAAAGAAAGAGACAATAAAAGTTCCTCCATTACAGGAATTAGGCAAAACCAGCACACTTGACTTGTTGTGAAAGGTGATACTGTCCCAGAAACAACTTTATTACCTGTCATGTTGAGATCCAGAGCCATAAAAATCTCATTTCCCCTTGTAATTTCTGACATGCTCTATAGCCCTGGTAATTGAAGTACACTCCTAGGACTTTTTTAGCAGGCTGAGATAGTTTACCAGCTAACTACTGGCAATTAAAATCAGTAATGTGAATGGAAAAAAGAAATTAATTAATCAGTAGTATATTAGATAAGTAGCAAATAAGAAAAATAATGTTTTGGTGCAGAAGCAAAAATTTCAATACAAAAGGTGAAATATAACGTGTGCAAAAATAACAGGGTGCAAAAAGTATTCTTGTGACTGGACTCTGGTATGTGTTCCCATACATAAAATAAATCATGTGCATCTCCCTAGCATTCAGATATGAAAAAACTGCCTGGAGCCATGATAACAACGAATGTTTCATTCTGTGAGGAACTAATATTTTCAGCAACAGTAACCAGCACTTTATGGAGATCAGATAAATCATTGCAATGAATATGAGCTAAAGAAGAACAGACAGTATGTTTTCTTAATTTATTCATTCATCTATTCATTATATACATTGATGCATTATTGTTAAGACATATAAAACATTAAAAGAAACAGGTGTCTAGGGCTCTGGAGTTTGTTCTTTGTTTTGATCATTAAATTCTAATGAAAGAGACGATTAAATTATGTACTTCCATTTGCAAAAATATGGTATAAAAACATTCTGTTCTGGTACAAAACATAAATGGTAAATTAATTGCTTCACCAAGCCATTGTGTAGACTCTTTGAAAAACATGTTGAAGACATACACTATTCACAGAATACTCCAGAGAACAATGTGTTATGCTTAAGTAATGATGAATTTTCTGCTGGCCACTGCATTAGCAGTCAGTTAGGTGTTTTCTTCGTTAGACCCTTGAGAATTTAGCAAGTAATTATGATCATGAAAGATGAGAAGATTCATTATTGGCCATACACATCTTTCCAAGATATGTCATTATTCAGGTTTGTCATAAAGCAGCACCTACTGCATTAAAAACTTATTCAACAAGAACTATATGCTTAAGAAACAAAGCTACAAAGGGACTGGAACACTGAAATATGAAAGGCTGTAACACACACATTCCACAAGGCCAGGACAGCCTTGAGGCAGTGTGTCTGCCCAGGAGCAGTTCCTCTGCCTTCACAGGAGCTCTACCACAAGGGCAAGCTGCCTCAAAACAAGAAACAAACAGGGTTAGACATTGCAATCCAAATTACTTACAAGAGATGCTGAAGAGGATAATGAACCTAAGCATCCTCAGAAATATTCTAAATATAAATTGGAGCGAGAGCTTGAATTTAGGCGTGGATGCAATTTATAAACTGGAGCAGCTACAACAGAAGAAGCTGAATGCTGTCTCTACACTGCCACACAAGGTGTGACCTTGAGGAAAAATTCAGCCTATCCATATTTACCACCCACCTACCTTGCTTGATCATATTAGGCAGACAAAACAGCTGGTACTCTTCCTGCTAGTGCCCCAGCGTCACATCCCCAGATTCAGATCACTTAGATGGGAAATGGGAACACCAGGTAGCAGGATGAGAACACATCACTACCTTATCCCTCCCTCTCTCTCTCCTACTCCTACTCCTTTGAAATAAACTTGTTATCTGAAGAGGTATGCTTACTGATTCCACAATTCTGTCATTTTTACATTTTGTTCTGTCTTGGTACACTTACCACATGAGAAAACAAAACAAAACAAAACCACATTCTTAAAATAGTACAATGAAAAATAAAAGCCACTTTCATGCACTAAAAATAATTTAACAAACAAAAATCCTGAAAATATAAGAGAAGAAAGTAAAACCCCATAGGCAGCTGCTATTTTCTTTAAATCAGCCAACATCTTTGGGAGTTTGAAGTGATAATAATCTGCAAAGTACTATTCTTTTGGAAAGTAATTCCTCCCATACATACAAAGCTACACAAAATGAAATTTGTCAGTGCAAGTAAAAAACTATTTTCAGCCAGAGAAATAATGTCTGGAGAACTACATTTTTTGCTTCCTATGTTGCTGTCACGCTGGTTCTTGAAATTCTGGGCCATCATGTAACCTGCAGGTTCTGCTGTGCTTTTTCATAGAGAACCCCTTGGGCTCTCTGAGAGCTGATCCAGTTTTAGCCAAGTGCACAGAGTGTTGGACAAAGAGCAATAAATCTCTGAGCTCCTTGTCTACTGTTTGATCTCTTTGATTAACATTATATGATAAAGGTGATGTTTAGGAAAAACAGTTCCTAAGAAATCAGCTCACTCTAGAAAACTAATTTATGTTACTTTTCAGTTACATCAAAGAAAAAGTGGCACAGAGCTAATAACAGTCACCTTCACAGAAACATTCTCTAGAGAGATGAAAAGATTTTCTCTAGAAAATCAAGGAACTGATTTGAGGAAGTCTCCAAAACCTAGACTGGAGGAAGTCTCCATAACCATCATCTAGACTGAACACACAGTCTAGACGCTGTGTGTTCATCTGATGACCCAGGCACAAACACAGAAATCAATTACAACCACCAGGTATTTAGAAACACATGGCAAGCACCTTACTTAGTTGCTCATAATTCTCAGAACATATCCATAAGCTGTATGTTGTCTTCACTGGAGCGCTCACTGAGATAATAATCTGTTCCTATGGCCAGCATCACTGATGGAAAAAAGACCTAAACAAAGGGTCCACACACAATGCCATAAATAAGGATGAGAGGATCAGCCCTAAAGCCTCTCTTCTGAGAGGTGCAGTCAGGGAGCAGAAGTACAGGTGGGGGCTGAGCCAACAGCTGAGCAGACCCCAGACTGAGCTCTCCCTAGTGAGCACCATCCCAGAGGGTCTCAGTACAGAGGCCAGAGCCAGGGACCAGGAACAGGGTCCATGGACAGACAAGGTAAACAATAAGCCAGAACTCACAGTGTAGCTTAGGGTCAGGGCTAAGTGCCCACAGCTGAGTTAAAATAGGACTCCTGGACCATGGGAAGGAGGATGCATAGGTGGGGATTTCAGGTGTGGATGCTCAAGACAGTTAGGTCCTTCCAGAACCATCCCCAGTGTTACTGGAGTCATGACTTTGAGAAAAATAAATTTCCTTGGTAGCTTCCAGTTTTCTGCAGTTTCTTGCCAAAAGGCCAATGCACCTACAGGAGATACATGCAAAGCATGAAAATTGAAAACAGACTCCAGCTCATGTGTTCTTGCAAAGTCTGACAAATTAGAGATACCTGGCCAGCTTCTTTGCTTTTTTTAACCTTGTTAATGAAATTTCTATAATGAAAATTTACATATAGAAAATTAGGGAAATCCTACTACCAATTTTCATCAACAAGCTTATATACACGTAAGTGTTTTATTGTTAGAGGTACCCTTAGTATAGGCCAAGATGACTAAGATTTTAGGAGGAACCAGCAAAAGCTTGAGTAGTCATTGGCCCAGAGAAGGGCACGGACTCCAGAAAGAAGGTCTTCATTATAGTAAGAGAGACAAGATGACCTGTCTAATCTCTCCTTTCCTAAATCCTATATTCTTTTTTTTTTTTTTTGACTTGTCTACTGGTCTGGAACACAGGCAGGAGATTGCCCTGCTATCTTCTAGAAATCTCTTTCCCTGATATTTTTCTTACCCTTTGCTGTCTGAATTATTTACAGCCTTTCTATTGTAAAGATTAACAAAGACCCTGCCTATCTCGTCAAAACCAAGATCTCAAGACCCATGTTACGGCTTTAGTTTTGGCTCAAAACTTCGTTAGGGTCACATAGACTCAAGGGCCTTCACCATTTATCTACTTTGTTAAATGTATTTCATTATTTTCATTCTGACAAGACAAATTAATAAGGTCATTGTTTAGATTTGTTTACCGTCTTTTTGATCAATAACTATGTTCAGTGTGGACATTCATTGCCAGCCAGAGATGGGATAATTAGAATAGAAATATAAGTGCTTTTTATAAATTGCCTTGCAAACAGGAGTAATCTTGGGAACAGAATTAGGAAACCACTTCTGATTCCAGAGAAATCCTTGTGTTGTATGCCAAAAAGGAAAAAAATGAAACAGTGCAAAGGCAGACACTTAAACTATCATTTTATCTAAAGAAATTACAAGAGTGCATAAGATGTAGGCCACAAAAGGGGACCGGAAAAAGTGACTTGTGAAAAATTAATTCTTTTCGTCATCCTGTAGCTACATGAAGCAATATATTTTAATTGGCTAGATGCAAGAACCTGTATTTTGCCTCTTTTTCTCCTCCCCTTTTAACTGCAGTGTTAGCCTTCTTTTATGAGACCAAAGATGGCAAGGTACCGGCACAGCGATGAAGGAAATACCTTACCATACGTGTAGTGTGGGGGCTCAGCCAGGGGCTGAGTCTCTCCAGAATGAAAGGGAGAGGGCAGAATAATGTTCTTGTATTGCAAGTTATCCAGGAAGAATTCTCACCCCCAAGGTTTGTGAACTAGCACCACAAGGACCATTGTGAGGGCACAGAAAACCTAAAATAAACCAAAATTAAAGCATAGGAAACTACTGGTTCCCTAAGGAAAGAAAAATTCAAGAAATAAGAAAAATCATTCTGTCTTTTTTGGTGGGGGACATTTTCATCAACTAAAAGTAAATACAACCTCCTTTTTTTCATAATCAAGAAGTGGAGAGACAAGTAAACAAATGTGTTACAAATCATTTAGGCACGATTTATTGGCAAGAGCCTATTGTGAAGAGGACTGAGCCTCTGATCCAGAGCAAGGATCATGATTTGTCTGTGGAAAGTGAAGAGAGAGAATGTCCCAAGTCCTGAAAACTGTAGTTTGATTGAATAAAACATTGCAAAAAATATGTTATATCCAGCTTTTCCTAAGCTTCTATTTTAGGAAATACAGAAGTATGTTTCCTGATTAATATAATGTAAAAATTCAATAAATAAATATTTAAGTAGATGTAAATTTGAAGTTATAGCTTCCAGGTCTCAGCATCAGGCAGTCACTGAGATACAAAGCAGCATTTCTGAACAGCCTTTCTGAGCAACAATTTCAAGCCCTTTTGTATCAGACCACAGATAGGTCATATTTTTAAGACATCTTTTATTATCAAAAATTATAATTTTGTCACAATTTTCATAAATACTTCTTTTATTAGTGACAATAAAGTACTGTAGGGAACATAAAAGGAGATGCCGAGGATATTTTTAGTACTGTGAATGTGAGACCCAGAAAGAAGGGCAACACCACACAGGGAATGGCACAGGAACTTGCAGAGATGTGCATGCTCCAAGTGGAAGGGGTGAAGGGTGCAAAGCTATACCAAATATTTAATTTTTAATTTGTCCAACTACTCAGTGAAAAACTTTGTCAGTAACCAGCAAAGACAGATTTAGAAGTTTTCTCAGATATTGTCTGCTATCCATTAGCAGGTGAAATATGACATCAATGCTCTTTAATATCTATTTTACTTTAAATTCAGATATCTTCTGATATCAGTTGTTATATGAAAAGGATGAGTTTGCTATTAAATAAATGCACTAACACCATGTTTAAATTCCCAGCCGCTGCACCACTGATTTTTTTTCCAGTAAAGAGGCAGCCCAAGCTTCTCTAGTTAGGAATTAGTTTAAATTTCACCTTTTCCCTGGTGTAGATGGAGGAAAACATGTTAGCATAAGAACTTGCCTAAAATGAAATATAATCAATGAGATCCAACAGGATTAATTCATCTAAGTTACCTTGCCTGCAAACCACAGCGTAGTTAAGGTGGAGGCTACATTACATTAGACCCTTATTAGCCAAGCCTGATCCAGGCCAAAGTCATTCAAAATTAAGCCTTATTGCAGGTAGTTTAAAAGCCCAAAAATAACACTTCGCAAAACAGCGTGTGGAAAGGGAAAGGAAAAGGGAAAGGGAAAGGGAAAGGGAAAGGGAAAGGGAAAGGGAAAGGGAAAGGGTAGTTGGAATAAATTCTTCCTTCATTGGAAGCCTTATCTCAGAAAAAAAGTCCTCTCAACTACCAACAGATGTAGCAAAAGTAGATTATCTCACATGGGTTTCCATGGTAAACTAAATTAATGAAAAATGCCTCGTTTCTGAATTGCATCACCGGAGAGCAATTGTAATGGAAGTAACAATGAGATATGTGGGTGATAATATTCTTCCTCCTCGATGTAGCAGAATGGGAGGAACATATCCCTGGTGTGCAGTAAATGCCAATACATGTAGCCAAAGCATTTATTGTTTTGAAGCCCTCAGGAAATTTGGGTAAAAACTAAAGCCAATTTTTCTATTGGATCATTCACTGAAATGAATGTTCATTATAACACAGAGAAATGAAACAATGCAAGGCCATTTTAAATTTAAATATATTTTAGCAAGTAGAGCAAGGACTGCTACATTATTCTCTCGGTAGGGTGTGAGCTGCTGTATCAGTAAGCATCTGTTCTTTGTAATTCCTTCAGTCAGAATCCGATGATTTAGTAAATATGCAAAGAGCCGTACTTCTGAAAATTAACATTTTTCCTGAGGTGTTTGTTTCTAATTCCTATACAGCAGATGGCACTGGTGGAATAAGAAGTTATGATGTGTGACCACTTGTAGAAGCCCTTCAGCAGGCCCAGTCAGGTTTTTAATGCCTGCAAGAATGGGCACCCCACAAATTACTTGGGCAAACTGTCCCTATGTTTTACAAGTCTTACCACCCAAGAAATTAGTGCTTTCTTGTGCCTAAATGGAATTTGCTCTGTTCCAATTTGTGTCCATAGCCACTGGACACCACATTAAAGAGCCTGGAGCTCCTTTCCTTGCACCCTCCAAGTACTTATGTATGTTGATAAGACCCCCACCTGAATATTTCAGGTGGAACAATCACAGTTCTCTCAGCTTCTTCTCACATGTCAGATGCTCCAACTCCATAATCCTCTTTGAGATCTTTTGCTGGACTAACTCCAGCACGTCCATATGTCTCTTGTACAGAGGAGCGCAGAACTGGACCCAGTGCTCCAGATGCTGACTAGAGGGGAAAGATTACATACTCTGATATGCTGGCAATGCTTTTCCTAATGCAGCCCAGGGCGATTTGGCTTTCTGTGCTGCAAGAACATATTGTCTGTGAAGATCCCCAAGTCCTTTTCTGCAAAGAACTTTGCATTTACCTTTGCTGAATGTCATGAGATTCCTGACTCTCCTGCCTGTTGAGGTCCCTACAAACCGGTAGCACGACCACCACATCTAATAACCAACCTTCCAAGCTTTTTCTCATCTGCAAATCTGCTGAGGCTGCACTCTGTCCCACATCCAGGCTATCAGTGTTAACGTTAAACAATACTGGTCCCAGTACCCATGGTGGTACACGGCCCTTCTCAAGGCAGACACTGTACTGCTGACTACAACCCTTGAAGACTGATATTTAAGCCAGGTTTCAGCCCACCATTTTTTTGCTTTATCTACTCTGTATTTCATATTTTTTTTTTCTGCAAGACTTTTATAGAAGACAGGCTTGAAAGCCTTGCTAACCTCAAGATCTGCTACTCTTCTCCTTGCCCTCTAAGCCAGTCATGGAATCACAGAAGGCTTTTAGGATTATGATGTATAATTTCCCCTTCATAAATCCTTGCTATCTAAACCAAATCACTTTCTTGTCCTTATTACATTAGGCAAAGTTTTCCAGGATTAGCTGCTCCAACACATTTCCAGGGATTGGGATGAGGTCATCCAGCCTGCAGTTCCTTGGATTGTCCTTCTTTCCCATGGCTTAAATTGGGCAAAATAAATTACACCTTTCTTCTGAATTAATGCAGACACTTCCTCCTTCCATGCTTAGATGTGACATCTCAAAATTAAAACAAAGCACATTATTTTGTTTTGAATATGTTTTTCTGTTTGCACCATTTATGAAGCCCCAAATAGTTACCAAAGGAGAATTCAGATATTTTACACTACTGAGGGAATGCTGGGGTTCTGGGACAGTTCCAAGTGACCACAGCTGCAAGAAATGCAATGGGTATTTTAGAAGAAATCTCCTGTGATAGCTTCAGAAAGGTTGTGGTTTGTCAGGTAGGCATGTGGGCTTCCCTGGGATGACACTTATTTTGTTGCCATCACCCTGAAAATGATTGCCATTGGTCAAATGCTGCCAGGAAAAAGCTACAAAAATTAAGGAAAAATCCTTTGACTGAAATCTAAACTGACTGCTGAGTCAAAAAAGTACATCCAATGCCCTCTCAAGGCTGTGGTTAGAAGGGACTTGAAGTCATTCAAGTAGAGAGACAAAAAAAAGAACAGATGGTGAATCTCCTTTAGTGTCACTATGAAACTAGACCTTCCTTGGTATTAACAAAATATACTGTCCATCCCAAATTTTATTTATTTTTATTTATGCAGTTTTTTTGTCTCCTGCTTTAAGAGACAAAGCAAATCCCCAGAGCTATTACATAAGGTTAGATGGTGCTTGGAAACCTCTGGAGCATTCACCCTGGGCATTAAATCCTAGTCCTGAATTTTCCAGCTTTTACTAGCACTTTAAATATTACAGCCCAACTGATTTGTATTTATGTTTAATTATGGTGTTAAAAAAAGTGAAGCCAAATGGAACCTTTTACTTACAAGTGCACTTTAAAAGCATTTTGATAGAAGTTCTTAAACAACTTACAACTTTCTATTCTGACATGCCACATGTGAACAAAAGAACAGAGCCAGAGCAATTTTCTCACTACCTGGATAAAACACATTTGAGATTCCCAAGTGTTCTTAAGAGCAAGACATTATATAGGCAGCCTAGGGAAGGGGATAAAGGGCACTCTTTTTAACAAGAGGATAAATAGTAATTCATACATATACTCTACCACTTTAGGATTTTTCCCATGCATTATACATGCTGTACATTATTTTGGAATAATTTCCACTCAGCTTTTGCATAGGATACACAATTGACAGGACTGGGAAATCATTCCTAGGTCTTTATCCTCTGCTGCACTTTGGGACTGCACAAGCTCACCTTCTACTTCACTTTATGTCAATGTGTTGAATGAAAAAGTGGGCAACCTCTTGGCTTCACTAATACTCTGGTGCCAGGTAACACATGTACTGTTTCCCCAAACACCCCAAACACAAAGGGCAACCTCTTGGCTTCACTAATACTCGTGCCAGGTAACACATGTACTGTTTCCCCAAACACTGTTTTGGCAGTTACTTCATGAGCATCTGCTGCCCGCAGTTAGGAGCAACCTGCCTTCCCCCACAGCTGCTGGTAGCAGCAGGCAGCTCGTGTCTTCACCTTCTTCTGCAAGTTCAGTTCCTTCTGTCAGCTTGAGGTCTACAGCTTGGGGCAGCGAAGAGCAGCTACCACAGAAAAGGTGAGAGCAGAGCTGCTGTGGCCAGTGCAGCAGTGTAAAAGGATGCTTCAGTGACTTTCTCCAACGCTTCAGTCCATTCTCCTGGAGACAGTCCAAATTTTCAGAATTCAAGAGAATAGCTGGCATTGCAAAAGGCATGATAGGAGTAATGGTATATGTTAAAATTTTTACCTAAGCCTCGTTGAAAAACTGATGAGTTTTGAGAAGGAAAGTAAGTGGCAAATTACAGTGGAGAAGAAAAAGTTTAATTGGACTTCCATTCTAACATCACATAAAAGACAGACAGCTTTTCTGAACTCTAGTGTAACAATGTCAGGAGTGATGTGGAGTTCAAAAGAACAAGAAAATAGGATTAAATATCATCTGTTCCTATTCTTGGTATGATAGCTGAACCCCATCAAGGCATTCACATAGAGCTACAGAATTCCCTCCTCCTCAGAACCAAACACACAGTAGGGATGTTTGGTGAAAGTAGATTAGAAGTGAGCAAAAAAAGGAAAATAGCTTGAGGTATTCTAAATTTTTATCCAAAATATATACCCAGCAGGGATGAGTACGAATCATCATTCAGAAAGGCACAGAAATTATCAGCCACCCTATGCTAGTGTTTTTTCACTTGCTTTTAAATTTGTTGAAAAATTGTTTTGGTTTGTTTTTTTTTAAACACCAGAGCCATTGTTTTATGTATGCTCACTTGGGTTACTTTCAGCCTTCAAAATTTTCTGAAATACAAGCCATAAAAAACAAGTCATCCTTTGTTCACCCTCATAAATCATCACACAACAAAATCATTGCCCTGCTGCCTGCAGGTGGCTGATTGGAAAAAACAACTTCTGACACTGAAGAGATTATGACGAACAGGGCTTAAGAAAACAGAGCCTGATGTGGAAAAAGAAAAGGTTAACTTCCTCCTCTCTAACTTTTGGAGCACAGAATTCTCACACATCAATTTCAAATTGATGCTTTGTGTCAAAAGTCTGCACATTAAAGCAGGGTTCCACTCTTCTGAGAGGCAGGAATGAGAGCTTTACAAAGGAGCTGAGTTTCAGATGTCTTCACTTTTTCCTCTGTGCCATATACAGAGCAGGATGCTATGTCAGAGTGGTACAGAATGTTCACCATCTGCTCTTGACTGATCTCTCACCAGGACTGAGTTTCTAGATCCCTGCATTTCAAAAGTGCTGAGACACCCTGATAGCTCATTTGTCTACAAGCAATAGGAATATTCAGCACTCCAGCACCTGGAAATTATCCTTCAAGAGTGAGCTCCAAAAAGCTGAGTCAGGTGCCTGCAGTCTGTAGAAAAGGTGTATGGTCTATATGAGCTTTGCAATAGCCAAACCACTGAAAGGAACAATATGCAAACTGCACCATGAACAATGCCAAGTGAGAGGAACAGGGAATTTTGCAGAACTTGGATTTGGAATGAAATAATTGAACAAATGTGAAAGGGATTCAGGGAGAAAAAACATCTTGTGACTGAAGTACCTAAGTTACACATATACAGACATGTAATGTCTTACCTATAAAATCTACATGTTGATGAGATAGCCAGGCTCCATTTACTCTCAAGAGAGAGATGTGACCACTCCCAGAAAGATTAATTTGTCTACTTTTCGGCAACGATCTTGAGATAAACTAAGTCATAAATCACATTATCAGCACTCCTATAGATAGTTTCTAGATAACAGATTAGCTCAGTTGGTTAGAGCATGGTGCTAATAATGCCAAGCTCACTGGTTTGATCCTCATTAGGGCCATTCACTTAAGAGCTGGACTCGTTGATCCTTGTGGGTCCCTTCCAACTCAGAATATTCTGTGATTCTGTGTAACTGTTCAGATACTGAATTTTGTAGCCATAAAACTATAGATCAGTTTGGGATGGAGAAGATCTTTAAAAGTCATCTAGTTCCAATCCTCCTGCAGAGAGCAGTGACACCTTCAACCAGACCAAGTTACTTTGAGCCCCATCCAAACTGACCTTGAATATTTCTAAGGATAGGGCATCTGCAGCCTCTGGGCAACATTTCAAAAGATGACTCTCATCATCCCATTAGCTTGAAAAGATGGTCATGAAACAATTTGCCTGAGATCAGGAACAGATTATTTATTACAGCATTTACCAGATCAGTAGGAGACTTGAAAGTAATTTTTCCCCCAGCGACCAGTGTTTGGGTTTGTAACCTACTGAGAGAAGGGAACTTTAATCTCTCATCTCTTAGTACAGGTGGGCCACAGTTCAAGCAAATAATAGGAGCAAGCCAGTGGCAATACACCTGAAATGGAATTACGGTCATCTGGGTTCCTGTCAGCACTTCCCTGAGTGAAACAATCATGATTACAGCTAGAGCTAGGTCCTCTCTTTGGTCCTCATTAAAAAACACTGCCGGCAAGCAAGACATTCTTAGCACACCCTTTTAACCTCTCTGACTTTTTAATTCTTTGCTGCCCCTGAAGAAAAAAGAGTACCTTTCTCACAACCAGATGGTTAAGTTCTGCACTGGTTCCATTGCATACCTCTCGGGCATGTGAGCAGCTATGCCATTGACCAGAAAATAGGCTTGTCCATTCTGCTTCTATCTGCTGACTTTGAAATGTGGCAATACTGACTGTTAATTTGTTAGGTATAATTAGAAATAACTTAGAGATACTGTAGTCTTCAGGGACCTTCAACTCCCTAAAGAAGCCCAGGCAGAGAACAAGTTCCCAAATGTTCAGTTCAGCCACAGTAGCAGTATTCTTAACTATGCAGAATAGAAAAACTCTGGAGGTTCTATTCCTTTTTAGTTACAGAGATGGTTGAACAGATTGATTTTTTTTAAATTTTCCTCCATAATTAGATATCTATGTTTTTCAAAATACACTTTAGCCACCTAGGCAATATTTTCAGATTTTTCAAAAATATTTGACTTTTCTTTTATTAAATTTCATCTCTTTCCCATTTTACTGTTATCAAGCTCATCTAATTTTTCATATATCCTCACTGTCTTCCATATCAACAGGATGACCCATTTCCATATTAGATATCATTAGCTCAATCCCTCTTCTCATGCCAAAATCATTAAAGAAAATACGCAGATGCACTCCAAGGCTGATCCATGAAAAATGGTCCTAGTAGTTCCCTTCAGCCCATTACATATTTTTCTCAATATTGCTCATTTTCATCTCCACTTTAAACAACTCCCTAACTATTTCAAAGTTTGTACCTCAGTGTTATTAATGAGCACTTCCCTACAGGCATCATTTCAGATGCTTTACTGGTAAATTAGTCTGGCTCAGTGGAGCTACTTCCATTTAGCTTCAAATGTCTTTAGAGTGGTCAGCTACATCTGAGCCAGTGCCCCCTGACTAACTTTGCAGTCAATGGAGAGAAATAAGCACTTGTAGGTGTGATTCATCTGGCTTATTTTAGATATTTATTTCAGGATGGGATGAATCATACCCTAAAAGGAACTATTTTTTGGCACTGCTAAAAAAAGGGAGCATTAGGTGAGTAGTTCAGAAATAGAGGTCACCAGAACGGACACATGTATTTAGTCAGATCAACCCCATCGTTCATTACTAAACAAATTTGATCCCTCATGTCTTTCTGCTTTATAAAGCCTGTTATTAAAAAAAAATGAATTCAGTTATTCAGGCATAAACCTCATTTGACAAAATTTATTCTAATTTATACCATTTTCTTTTACCTTTATGTCATATATTATTCTTTCCATCATAATTTTATCTTGCATACTCTTGGGGTTACACATGATGTTACTTGAGGTCTGGTTTTGCTCAATACTTTCACCCAAAATAAATTAACCTCAAGGTGTTTTGTGATTCCTTGCTAGATATGGTTCAAAAAGATGTGCTGCCCCTTTGTAACTCTTCAGTTGTGTGTCTTTAGTCCCAACTTTGAAATAACTAGTAAAGGCAATAAATGCAGTTAAGCATTCATTTTACATCCAGTGAATCACAATAGCTATCGAAATCTGAAAACATGGAAGGAGGAGAATGTAAAATTACTTAGAAATACATAACACCAGAGGAGTAAACAACTTCCACTCCCTAAATCCTCTTTATTGTGAAGCCTCTTTGCAAACTGATGCACTTGAAAATTATCTCTCTGATGCTTAGTAAATTAATTTTAATTTGACTTTATTAATACCAAATAGGTATTCCTATTAACAACACATATTCATCACTTGATTGCCATATTTATAAGAAATAATATACCACAAACATTTAGCATAACATTCCAATGATTAAAAGACTATAGCAGGGAGGGGGTTTTCATACTCTGAACAGTCAAGAATCATGCATAATGTAATAGCATATTTTTCAGCTGGTGTCAGCAGACCAGATTTCAAGAGATATTTAAAATGTGTTTTTATTAACAAGAGAAAAAGGTCTTTCAACGGATCTAAAGCAATTTCTGTGTAAAAAGCTGAAGAGACTATCATTATAAAATGTAATGGTAAACAGAGAATCCTGACAGAGAACATCCTAGGAAACTGTTTTTCCCTGTATTTGATCTGTGTTTAGTGAGGAACTGATCCAAAGCTCATTTGAGAGTCAGTTGAAAAGCTCTTGCTGAAGCCAATGGATTTTGGACCAATGCTGGATTGCAAAATTAAGGTAGCTGAAATTATCCACAGAGGTTTGGACTTGAGATGAAAAGTTATGTTCAAGATCATGTACATAATTGGTGTTAAAATGAGAGATGAGACTAACCTGAAATTTTGAAAATAGTGTGGAGTTGTTCTGGATTTTTTTTTTCCTATCTAACCAACCCCAATGGCCCTCAAGGCTCATGGATGAAACTTTTTATGGTAAATCAAATGACCAGAAAATACTGCTAGTGAAAACATTCACATTCAATAAATGTGTCAGAGAAATGTATGAGAAAAGCTAGAGAAGCCAGCTCATTCACAAATGGGTTTTTTGACATTTACCTCGTGTAAGAGTCAGTCAGTGTTGTATTATCAGTAATTCACTCATCTACCTGTTATAGATTAATATAATTCAGTATTCATAATAAATTATTACATATGTTAAGCTGGTTTAGAAGAGTTATGCTTTGCAGAAGTAGTTTGCTATTGAGTCAGTGCTCATGCTGGGGTTTCCATCTGCAGATTATCTCAAGCTGTTCTTCATCTTTAAACTTGGGTAAATAAGATTCATCCAAAATAGGTTAACTAATAACACTATTTTGGGTAAAATGTAAATTTTGAATTCAAACTTCTAATCTCTCCTTTCCATTTGTTTTTATCCCTTGGTTATTATTGTAATAATAATTTTTAATATATTTCATATTATTGAAGATATGAATTCTTAATGTGTTATCTGTATTGCATTCCTCTGCATTATTGTATTGTATCATGTATTTAAGATCTTTAGTAAAAATTAAAAATATTTGTTACACTGAAAGACTTTCATCAGGGGCTGGCTCCTGGAATGCTCTTTGGAAGGATCACGAGACCAAAACATGGCTCACAGTTTCTAGTGTCAAAGGAGACAGCCTTTGTTATATTATGTTTTAGCTTCTGCCAATGCAAATCTCTAAAATAAGTCTGGGCATCTATGAGTGTTTTTTTTTTTTGTCTTCCTATTGACTATAAAGAAGCCCAGAATGAGTAGCTCAGATGTAGATAAAGAGCTACATGAGATCAGTTACACCAACCTCACTTCAAGTGATGTAAATTTACCTCTGTCTGTTGTCTAAAGGTCTTCTTAGAAGGGGAAATATAAATCCCATTCAAAACTTTACTCCACATCTTCAGGAGCAGTTCCAGCAGAGAGGAAGATGAATGAAGAGGACATTTTGTGTTCTGCAACAGTTTGCAATTCTACCAGTCCGATAAGGTACTAAAATTTTCAGAATGACATTGCTTCCCTTGAGAAATTGTAAATTTTGAGGCAATTAGGATAACATATTTAAGCAGGAAATTCCTTAGGGGGTGCAATCTTTGCCAAGGTAGGGCACATTAAAACAGGTATTTACTCTACATAGCCTGTTGATAACCAGAAACCTCTCTGGAGCTTGAGAACAGGTACAAAAGGAATATCCAGCAGCTAACTGTGAAACAAAGAGTTTGTGTGGTAGTTAACCAAGAAAAGAAAAATTTGTCTCTAATGCTGTGTAAGAACACTTGTGAGCACAGTGTGTTCTGCCTTCCATTCTTTTACAGTGTACACAACAGCTTCCTGTGCTCATGTGTCCCCAGGTACACCGATCAAGCAAATGTGAGCTAAAATGTAGGCTTTTAAATGATCTGCAGGGCATGTTCCACAGAGTTCACACTGACAGACTGGTCTGCCTGACTCATAAATTTAGTCTTGATAGTTAGCCCTCAAGTGACTGATTTTCTTCCAATGCATCACTTGGACACACTCGGTCATGATCTGAAAATGAATGAATGTTCAAAGTATTCTGCCTTGGCAGCATTCCTGCTGCAGAGAGAAAATCCCTAGCCTTTTTAGGAGTTGTGTAGAAACAAATTATTTTGACCCAAAGCTTTAGATCTAAATCAGACCCAAACTCAAAGAGCAATAGCAAACCTACACCTTAGTCTCTTCTGAAACTTTCAGCATATTTAGCAGTGTGACTTGCTTAAGATGTTATACACTTCAGAGTCAGCAGCATAAATTTATCTGAAGAGTCATTCAGAATGCACAGTCTGGTTGAAAGTCCAACACAGTACTTGTTTACTCAATGCAGTGGGCAGCACTGTCAAAGTCACATTTCTGTTGCTGATAAGAACAAAAAAGCACTTGTTCTTTTCTGTTTCTCCATTTTAATTTTTTTTTTTTTTTTTAAGCTGGGGTGCCTTAATCTTAAATTTAGCTTGCGATAAAGGGCCTGGGCAACATTTTCTAGATTGTTGTTAACGCAGAGTGGAATTGAGGGCTATTTATAGCCTTTGTGACTTTAACCAGCCATTGTGATTGAAGCAGAGACCTTCCTAATTCATTCTTCATCATCCTACAGTTGTTTTTGTTTGATCTAATTATCTGTAACTGCAGGTGTCAGCCTTTCTTAATGTGCTTGAATTGTGTGCTAGGAAAAAACATCACAAGAGCTTTGAACATACAGATTCCCAGACAGACAATCTATAGAGCCTTTTATTTGCTTTCCCCGTGCATCACTGGTGGTTTAAAAACTATACAAAGTAAAATAGGATTTTTTTTTCCAAACAAACTAGGTTATTTCTGGCTATGCTTGGTGCTAATAAAGCCTGTAACAGAAGATACTCGGTTAGCACCTACGGTTTAGCAAGGTATTTAAGGGGAAGAAATCACTAAGCAGACAGACTGCAGCAGACTAAGTTTACAGCAGCTATTGTGCAATTCTGAAAGGATTCTACTTTAAAAAAAGAGCCATTCTGTAAATCTGGGATAAATATGGAATTGCAACTCTAGCAAGAAGGTCAGAATGCACAGTGTTACATGGCAATCATCCAGAGTAAAGATGCAGCTTGCAACATGGTATTGAAGAAGACAGGACAGTGCTCTACTCAGCACCCTATAACTGGGTAAGTGGTGAAATCACAATTAGCTCCGCCCTTGCCAAAATATGCTGATGGCAGGAAGGTAGAACCTGGCTTTTCTATTAGTCACTCACTGGAGCAATGAGGACTCAGCCTGCAATGTAGAAACCTAAAGTGGAATCAAAAGAATCCTACCCTCTTTGTTACAACCTCCCTGTTGCTTTTACTCTGTTCAATGTGCTCCCCCTTCTTTCATTATTAAACTCACTTATTCAATTAATCACTTGGTAGTGAGAAAGTACCGTTCTCAGACAGCTTGCTTTTCCGCACTTCTTGGAGTGATGAGGAAATTTTGCATGTCTATAAAGTTTACTGTGGTCATTTCTACTGAACCAAAATCTAGGAACCTTGAGCAAACATTTGGTTTAGGTTAAGTACTTTCATGTGCAATATCTTTTCTTACATTCATTTATTATGAATTTTATATGAATTTATTATTTACTGAATTTATGAATTTATTATTATGTATTTTATTCCTACTGTAGACTATAGCAAAAAAAACTTCCACCAATGCACATCCTTCCCCTTAAACTGTGTGAGAGGCTGACTTGGCTTATATTCAGCCTCTGCCAGGGGCTGCAGCAGCCAATCCTCACCACATGCAGTAGCACATACTCTGACTCTCAAGCAGCTTTGTTATGCTGTTTTGTTATTTATGACCCACCTACCATGCGGGGCAGGATTGGGGGAGGGCACCCCTACTCAATTTAAAAGTGCAAGCAAAATTCTGGTGTTGAATTCTGCTGATCCCTTAGCAGTTCGACAGCTGTGTTCCCAAACAATCAGGTCTGTCAGTGAGGTACACAAACTAGCCCTTTGCAGATGACAGGGAACACGGGAATCCTTCTGGGGGAGCTATCTCATTTTTATAACAGGGCATGCAGACAGTAAAGGTGCCTTCTGTGCTCAGCTTCCTCTCTCCAGAGTCAGGTACTGATTCTTTCCTGCTTACTACTTCCCTTAACTTCACCACCCCTATGGCAACAAAAGAGGAAGGTGGTGTTCTAGATATACTGTGGATAATGCCTTCTGGGAAAGAGTTTGTTTGGACTGGCTGCTGGTGGTTCTGACTGTGTGCCTGTGAGGGGCACTTACCTCCCACTGCTGAAGGAAACTAATGAGATGCAGCACAGATCAGAGAGAGGGAAAGCACAGGCAGGCCCTTCAGCTGTCACTTAGCCTTTGTTTTGATATTCTAACTCACCAGGATGACTATTCTGTCTTAGGAAAAAAAAAAAACATTTGCTGTCACTTCTCTTTTATTTTTCTGAACATATCAGTGAACTTTTGGAGCTCTATGTAACAGCTACCACTGGGAAATAATTCTGTTGCTGGAGTTATCTCAACAGTAGAATTGTTTGTACCATTTAGCATCCCATACCCACCAACTAGTCTTTTTCTTAGTGCTCTACAGCATGGTTAACTGGGAAAATCTATTATCCCACACCACTATTACAAAGACTTTCCTACTATTCAGCAGGATTGGCTCTATGTCTACCTATGAAGAAGAATCCGGTGGCAGATTAATCTGATTCTGCTGCTGAGAAGAAACTTCATACACTGCTGTACATACAATTTTACCTAACTGTGCTCCTTGCCACCATCTAGTGGGTGGCTAGACATTTTTTTTATCCCTAAAAATTACTGGGTTATCTTTTGGAGAAGGCGCAGAAATACTTTGCATATGTACCATACTTAAATGTGTTTGTCAAAAATAGCTTCTCTGCTAGCTGGTTCAATAATTACTATATCTGTTTTATCTGCTACATGTTTTCATCATAAGAATACAGCTAAAAGTCAAATATGGCAAGTCTTTGCTCTGTATTGAGTTCATCAAAGCTGTCTTTCAAAACCTCTGAAAGCCCTTAGGAATGTATGACTGTTCTCAGATGGAGCCACTACTTGCTTCAACTTTGCCTTTTATAACAGAACACACTGAATATGGACCAAATGTGTATATACAAAGAGAAACCAAGTCAAGATGACTTACTGAAATTTACTTCTGACCTCAGTCAGTTAAAACTATTATCTGGCTTTTCATACATACACTTGTGTATAAGTTCCCCTCCAGCCCTTCAGACTCCCACTAAACTGAAAGCTTAACAAGGCAGAGGAAATACAGATGGAGTCTTAAGAATGCACTTACTGTTCAAAAAAGTGTTTTGCTGTGTTGTCCAGCTGCAGTCCCAATCTCCTGCTCTAACAGGAGTGCTTGTTGTTACCCTAACAAGCACTTTTCAGCTGGATCTATCAATACAAATTCAATCCTCTGAAATTACAGTCATTTGTGTAATAGACATTGAGTTTTGGGAGTCACAAAACTTCCACTCTGTTGCAATGAAGAAGCTTAAAACCTCTACTGCCAAAGTCACAAAAACTGCAGTGAACAACAGAAAAGAACAGCAGTATGGCGAATGCTCCAAACTAACAATGAAGTTTTTAGGAGATAGTTAAAAAGCTGCTCTTATTTCCTCCCAAGCATGTTTCCAGAGCTATTTTCAGCAGTAATTACAGATAGATAGATAGATGTGTCTGTATGTGTCTATGTATACCTACGTCTACACACCTATATTTATTTTCCTGCTCTTCACCTGTTTCAGTGTCACAGTGACTTACTGATGATTCCTTATCCATTCCTATTCACAGTGAAAAGGATTTCCTCAAGTCTTCCAGTGGACCTTGATAGTCTTTCTCCAGTGAGTACACACCATCACCAGTTTAAATGGTACTTTGGGACCTGCTATGAGGACTCTTTTCTTGCTTACATATGACTTAATTATTACTGGTAAAACAATACTGAATGAATTTACAATGAGTACACTTTCTCATGTTTAAAAACCAGTAATTCATAATTTGCTACAGTTTCAACAGGCAAAACAAGATTCCCTTCTTCCAAAACCTTGGAAGAAGAGAATTTTGTTTCATCTTGAATCTTGAGAATTGCCAACAACCAAAATGAAGCTGGTGTACACATCTAAAGCAGGCAATTTTCATAGAATCATAGAATCATAAAATGGTTTGAGTTGGAAGACACCTTAAAGACCATCTAGTTTCAACCCCATGGGCAGAAACACCTTCCACAAGACCAGATTAAAGCCCCATCCAACCTGGTCTAGATTTCCAGGAATGGGGCAGACAGAAGTCCCTTGTGCAACCTGCTCTGGTGCACTCTCATAGCAAAGAAATTCTTCCTAACACCAATTTAAACCTACCTTCTTTCAGTTTTAAGCTATTGCCCCTTGTCCTCTCATCACATGTTCTCACAAGAAGACCCTCTCCAGATCTCTTGTCAGCCCCTTTATGTACTGGAAGGCTGATCTAAGGTCTTCCTGGAGCCTTTTTGCCAGCTGAGGACCCCCAACTCTCTCAGCCGGCCTTCAAAGGAGAGGTGCTCCAGTCCCCTCCTCATCCTCATGGCTCTCCCCTGGACTCCAAAACGTCACATTCTCCTTATCTTGGGGGCCTCAGACCTGGACACAGCACTCCAGGTGGGGTCTTATGAGAGTCAAATAGAGAGAATTACCTTCCTTGACCTACTGGTCAAAATCCTTTTCATGCAGCCCAGGATACAATTTGTGGTTTTGATGCACTAGATGTTCCCTGAACCAAAACTTGCATGGAGTGACAGCAGTGTCCCCTTGGGAAGAGCCTAGAATGCCTAAAAGGACCTACAAGGCCTGCCTACAAGATCTAGATTTGCCTGTAGAAAGCAGGTCCTCAAGTAGTTGTTTTTCTAACAAACTGTTAGAGCTGCTTCTGTGCTCAAAGAGTTAGAATAATGCTCATAACAATAATAATCACATGTGTTTGTTTTCTTTGCTGCTTATGAGAGAAAGAAGTATAAGACATATTCAAGAACACTTCATATGGTAGCTGGTTTATTTAGGTAGTAAAATAACTTAAGCCAAAAGATAAAAAATACTAGTTAGATGTGACACACAGACAATATCCTTTCTTACGAGAAACACCTTTTGAATTTGACAGATGGCTTTATGTGAGATCTCAATATACCTTCAACAGCAAAATAAAAGAAATAAAGGTGGTAATAAAAGTGGATGGCCTAGACGTATGTTATTTGCATGGGATTCAGAAAATTAGCTTTCAGTTTGTGGCAGGAATTTACAGTAGCCTAATAAGGTTAGTCTTATTAATCTCTACTGGCAACCAGTGGGGCCACACAAAGGAATTTAGAGCAAAAGGAAATTTAGCTATTTGAAAAAACTCCTCCCTTCCCCACACGTTCGTTTTCATTTTCTCATTGGACAATCAAGATCTTAAGTGGGAAAGGCTAGTCCTGAACTGATAAAAATCAGGCTGAAATTGGCAAGGTTATTGCTCATCTCTCAGCTTTAAGGTGGAAGCAACGATGTGTGAAGGTAGTGCACATGAATGGTGCCAGAAGCTTTTCCAAAGCTATTGAATGTACAACAGCACAGGCAGCCACTGAGATGAATATATTACTATGTTTGGACCCTATAAAATCTTAATAAATAATTTTATACCATTCCAAAGAAGACTGCAGCCTCTAAGAAAATATATTAGAAAGTCTTTCTCAAAGTTTTCAGTTTGGTTGTTTTTTTTATTTTCAAAATGGATAAATACTTAAAATAAATCCTAAAATCTATGAACCAGATCTACCATACTACTTAAAGGATGTGATACAGATCATGGTGCACCGTTTCAGAATGAGACTTGGTGAAGCTAAACACAAAATAATGATTCCCGAGGGAATGATAAAATCAACAACATGAGAACAAGTCACTTGCAAAAAAAAATGTTGTTATTATTGTTATTATTGCAGTCAACAGATATTAATCTTTTGCCACATATTTAAGGAAACACAACTGCATGAAAGCAAATGTTTAAAAATTCATGTTATAGAACTTTCTGGGACAACATAATTGGAATTATTGCCTGCTATAATTATTGCCTTGGGTTTTAATTTTTTTCTCCTTCTTCTATTTTTCCCTTCTCTCTCATTCCGCTAAATAGCGGAGGTAAAATTCCTCTTCGTGTATCAGTGCACCATTTCTTGAGTACTGGCAAGTGTTTCAGACAACGTGATATGCTAAAAAAAATGCACAAATAAAGTATTTTATAATACACTTTCAGAATATGGAGTTCCACTATCAGTTCTCATGATATCCAGAATTTAAGAGTAGTAATACAGTTAAACCTCGGTCTTTTTATTTTACATCTAATGGGGTTAGTGGTCTAGTACTAGACTTTGCATTTAGTTCTGCTGTTAGTGAGCACCATAGTAGCCTTGTAGGAACAGCAGATTTCTCCTTTTGGGTGAATCTGGTCCTTCATGAATGTTTGTTTGATAAAGCTACACAGCTGTATTTCCTGTATTCCCTGTAGTGTTGTATCAAGGGATAACTTAAGCAAGAGAGTACAAGACAGTACTAAACAAAATTTGTGCAGCACACCAGAGTGCTGGCATTTGAGGTGAGGGACATGGCATCACCAGGACGTAATCCTGAAGAAGCAAACTTTCTCAGAGGCAGCTGATATCTCTGATATCTTGCAAAATGGATTTCAAACTAAATATGATTGGAAAAGGAACACTTAAAAGCTAATGTGAATGTCTGTACGTACCAGCTAGGTCTATAGTTCTGCCTGGCTCCAGCCTTCCCCACCCAAGTGTTGATCCTTTCGTACAACTACTGCTACTGATGTCAACACACACACATTAGGAGCACTTGACACTTTTCAGAACTGAGTCCTCAAGCAGATGCTGATAAAAACTATAAGTACTGCAAATGCATGTGGGTTGCTAAGGGTTCTTTAAAACCAGGTATCTTTCATAAAAATAACTAATGCCTGGCCTGTGTTTGATCATGTTCCACAGGCCACTGCATCTGTGGAACAATTTCTTGATACTTCTGACTCACTTGGAAAGGAATAAATACAAGAGTAAGAGACATGAGTAGAAAAGTTCTTCCATCAAGATGTGGTCAAGAAATCTCTTATGTCTTTGGATTCTGCCTGAAGGTTTCTACACAATGTTCAAAGAGACAAAGAGACAGACTTGCTGAAAGCTCCTCATATATTTGCCTCAAGGAGTAGGACTGGAGTGTATGGTTGATATTTTTACTTCCAGTTTGCAGACTGGAGGCATTTCTTCTTCTTTTGACTTTTTTTTTTTTAATTTATTCACTTTTTTTTTTTTTAATGCATTAAAAAAATAGTGAGAAAATAGCCAGTAAGCTTTCCTTTCTTAGTAAATCAAAGTAATAATAGCAAGAGATGTTTATAATTAGGCAGGCCTTGATTTGTCATGCACTGAGCCATCTATCTTTTGCTGTGGTTACAAGAACAACCTACTATGGGTAAGCCAACCCATATGTCTTGTGGGGCATCAACTCTTTTGCAGTCACTGCCTACACATACACATTGCTACTCTGACGTACCCTGGCGTAAATGCAAGCAAGTTTACCCTTCAGTGAAGTTATTTTTCCTTTACTATCCTATAGCAGAATCTATCACAGCCCAACAATTCCACAATTGATTTGCTGGCAACTGAGCCCTGAGGCTTGGAATGTAAATAAGACTCAGAATGAAAGTGATGTACACTGCAGCAGCCAACACTGAGTGCAGGTACTTCATCAATTGACCTGATTTCTGGAAAATCTACTTGCAACCTTGAAACTTGCTTGCAATTACAATTTTTGCAATAAAATATTAGTCTCCATGGTAATGAGAAGTGCTTTACTAACTCATTTAGGGAAAAAAAAAACAAAAGGAGATGACAGTATCTCTGAGAAAATGAAATTTTCAACATTATTTCACAGTTGGACAGCTTCATGCAGACTTGTCAACAGATTAGTAGCATTCTTCACATTTTATAGATGGAAAATCAGAGTAATTAATAGGCCTCAGGCCTTCCTTGCAAAAAGAAGATTTAATGAGCTCTATAGCAGTATCAGAACAGAAGAGCACATCAATAGTTTGCCTCTGTCCATGCAAAGGAACACCACCAATAGAAGGATGGCCCTGCCTTACTCCTTACCAGATCTACTAAATGTTATTAGATAAATGCTGCTCTACCCATTTAAATGTTGCAAAATTCTGGGGCACAAATTATCTCTTTGGGGCAGGAATTCTGTCTTTGCTATATATTTTTGTAATATCTATCACTACGAGAGTCTCACCCACAGGCCTTAGTTAACTGTGGGGGAAAAAGAATAATTGCATTTCAGTAGGAACTAGAAGAACAAGAAAAAATGTTACAGGCTCTGTAGAAAGCCAGATGCTCAACAGACCACGTGTTGTTCAGGCTAACTTATGAAAAAGGGTCTCTTTTAAAGCTACATACACAGGCTTACAAAGCTGGTTGTGAAATCTTTCTGAATAACTTCCTCACAGGATACAGTCAAAACAACAGGCAAAAATATTCAAGACTGGGCGGCACAAAACTGAAGTCAGGGTGGGGAGAGAGAAAAGAATGATGCTTTTTCTCCCATCTTGGAGGGTCAGAGAGAGAGGTGCAGAATTCAGTGCATGGCAGCCTGCTCAGGGGTGTCCTATCAAATCCACTTTCCATCAACAAGAAGTCTTCTAGAAGATATTTGGGTAGTTAAAAAACTCAGTCCCATTTCTCCTGAGATGGAGCTCTCTTGGATGGGTGGAAGAAGAAGAGTGCAGTTTGTGTCCTATGAAACTGTTGGGGTTTTAATATCCTTCTAGCTCAACTTGTTTTTGTGAAACCTCAGAATTCCTCACTAGAAGGAGAACATGTTATTAACAGCTCTGTTGGGTTCTGTTTCTTATTCTTGCCATTGAATTACTGTCAATCATGGATAAGCAACTTTATCTCATTATTCTTCAGGTTTTCCACCTCTAAAGCAAGATGCTTTCCTTTGCCAAGCACTCTAGGTGAAAACAATGATAGATTGTATAGATATAGATAAAGTATTCCTTCTTAAATTTGTTATATAGCCATAATTACCATGGAGCAAGAAGGGAAAGAAAGAAAAATGCTATTTACAAATCACAGCTGGAAATTATCTAAAAGCAGCCACTCTAACTACACTCTACAGTAACTCATAGGGCTTAAATATCTCAGTGCTTTCTTGGGTAGACACTAAAAATGCAAGAATTACTGTATGATCTCATGCTTATAGCCACAATTATATGAAACAAAATTATTTTAGTAAGAATAACAATTTGATTTCACAAATAAAAGCAACAAGAAAAGTTTAAAATCATTTCTGTGGTTTATGTCAGTGTTACTCTGATATCCTGGCCTGCTGTCTGACGGTGTCTAATGGTTGCCTATTGGATCATGCAGCTCTTCACCCCAAACACAGATGCAGTTTTTAAGACCTTTCAATAAAGATTTTGACTTAGGAGTTATAAACTGGGTTCACGTAAATCATGCACTGTTAACTTCTCTTTTTTTCATTGTGTTATTTCATTGTATGTATTTCCCTAGAGTTCTCACTTTTAGAGATCAAAAATCCCTTTTTCCCTCCTACTTTTTAAATATAGGCCTCGGTTATAGAGTTCTTCACATACAGATGAACTTTCAGGATTTCATGGAACCCATTGTTAGGTAAGCTGGTGTGTGGAAATGAAATAAAAGACAAGGTGAGACTCATGGTTGAAAACTTAAAAATAGCAGGAAAAGGTAGAGGCCCCAGTTGATTCTTTCTTCTACTTCACATCATCATAATTACATACTACTCAGAACAAAAACTACATCATCTGACTGATTTACCACATTCAGCACTGCATTTTATTCAGGCAAGTTGCTATGTGAGTGTAAAATGAAGGTCCAGTGTGCTAACATTAGGTAATACAAGGAAAGGCAAATAATTTTTCTGGTGCTCTGACCAGGGTTTTGAATGCTTTTCAAGAGAAATTTCTTTAGATGCTGGAAGGTTTTTGCAGTAGATTATAATTTTCCTAATCTTTTAATAGATGGCCCAATGCAATTGTATAAAGTGTACATTGAAGTTCTAATAAACTTTAAGATAGATACAGCAGTCTTTAAAAGTGTCTATTTTTATTTATATTTGTGTGTAGTTTATATGTATGCGTAGTTTAAACACTATTAAACTGGAGGACGAAAGTAATGAATTACAAATTGATTCTGACAGCAGAGATGCTTGTACAGCCTCTTGATGAGGACAATACAATTTTAAAATGTAAAACTTGGAAACATTCTTAAATCATAATGTTAGCACATGCAATCATTCAGACTGTGTCTCCAATCTTTTCCTCATACAGCTTGAAATAATTTTAGGAAGGAAATTTGAGAACCTTTGAAAATTATTTAAGAGTTCCACTTTCCATTTAAATTTTCTTTTTTTATCTTCTGCTTCTCTGTGACAAGAACAGATAGTTATTTTCATTTCAATGTCTGGCAAAAGAGAGGTGTATTTTCTCTAACAAAAAGCTAGGCAGATGCACAGAGTGAAGTAGTTCAGTATTAATGGTGAATTTGTAACAAGCTGGCATAACTACACTGGTGCTTTCCTTGAAAGGTTTAGGTTGATTATTGATAGACAGTTCTTTATTTTTCCCATAAAAGCTGAAGTATAGCTTGCACCAAGTCTAAAGTACTACAGTGAGAAGCAGTGATGAGTATTCTTATGGTTGAGAGAACAACAGAATAGTGGAATCTTTGTTATCCAAAAGTCTTTGACCTACTACATTTTCATTTTTTAGTGAAAAGAATACATCCTACAGACCATACTTCTCACATTCAGAATTAACTGTTCTAAAAATATATTTCTTTATCTACTTATTTAGGGGAAGCAGAATGTGTGATTAACCATATACTTTTAACACAATTTAAGACTGTGATCCATAATCCTTCAACTCCACCCTAAACATTTTAGTAGCAGCAAAACATAGTAGCAACAAGTCTTCAATGGACCTGCTTATTCTCAACCAGTGAGCAGGGATATGTATACCGCAGCAGAACTAAAGGATTCAGTACTTCACTGGAAGCCTCAATTCGAAAGAAAATTAGAATTGTAGGGTCTTTCTGTCCTCTTCTAGTCCTCTTCTAATGACTCCTGTTCTGTTTAATCCAGAGTTATCAAAGCATAGGAGCCTCAAGCATGTTCAGCTCCTCCTGTTTCATTAAAAAGCCCATAATGGCTGTGTAAATGGCAGCAACCTGACAGACACTTCCACAGAGAGACCCAGCTGTCACCAATTCTGCGTGGTGACTGCCTGGCCAGGAAGTCTGGGCAGGCTGTTCACCAGCAAACACACTCACAGCTCTGGTCAGTCACAGAATAAAGTGAACCTGGAACAGGTGGCAAGCCAAAAAGCAAAGTGGGGAATACCGAGGGATCTTAATGAGGATGACTTCCATGGGTCACAAGGGGAACCACAGTTAGTAAAGCAAGGAGGTGTAGGAAGATAAGACACAGAAAAAACAGGAAACAAGACTCCATTCATTGCGCTCCTCTTGCAACAGTCTCATTTAACTTCTGTTTGATTTCTATTTTGTTTTTATGACTTACAGTTGATCAACATTGCAACTGCACCAGGCATATGAGTTTGCTTGTCCCTACATATGAATGTGTACTTACAGACACACACACACGTACAATACGTGACATACAAAGCAAGCTGCCTAAGACCTGCTACCTAAAATGCCTCATTCAGTGTAATTCATTGGGACACCAGCTGTCTAGAGAAGAGACCATTGAAACACTATTGACAACAGCAGAGAAATGCCTGTGCACACCCCAACCATAGGGAACAGGGAGGGACCAGCTGGGTACCTACAGGCACAAGCAGTGGCTCTCAATGGTCATAGCCACATTTATGATGGCAAAATCCAGGCAATGGAAAAGACACAGCTGTTCCAAAAAGAGCTGCAGAAGCAACTGACAGCCTTTTTAAGCTTCTGAACTGTTTTGGTTGAATCCTGCATTACCACAGTCCCTGACATTTTATTCCCTTGTCTGCAAAGTCACTGTGACACTGTCAAGTGTTGATCCCTTGAAATATGATGGGTTTTGCACACTCCTTCCTTACAGGAGTAAGGCTGGCCTTTGTGCAGATCTGCAGTGGCAGGCTGCTAAAAATAAGGATGCAATAGCCACTTAGGCAGATCAATTTAGCATGCTGAGAAAACTACAGAGCGAGGAGATACTGACTTCATACACACAACACTCCCAGAAACTGCAGATTAAAAAAAAAAAAAAGAAAGAAAAAAAAAGTTGTATTTAGGAACTGCTTCGAATTGAAATGCTATAATAACCCTCCAAAGAAGCAGACTGAAGATAAATTATGCAACTGAAGCTGATTTAAATCAGATTTTGAGGGAACTAGGGAACTCTCCAGAACAGGTATTTGCTCTGCAGTTCTTCATGTTAATTAAAGCAGAACTGAAGGTCATCATAAAAGCTGCCATATTATAAAAAGCAAAATAATAAAGCCCTAAGAAAAAAAAAAAAAGGTTATTTCTAAATGGAAAATAATAAGAAGCAGAGCCTTCTGCCTGTGTTAACTAGTTCATATGGAAATGTTAATCACTATTATTGTATTGACATAAGTGGTGATGAGATGATTTATACCATCTGTGCATCTGGCTGTGTGGAAATATATATATATTTGACCAGAACTGATGACACCAGCAGACACACTGAACAAATGAAATTCCAGTTATAAAGCACAGATCAAGGATGTGCAGACGTCCAAGAAATGTGAGCAAAGGAGCTACTAAGAAGAATATGTGATTTGAATGGGCCGTTAGTAGAAATAAATACATGAGCAAATGTGATAAACTAGCTACGAAACAAAACACAGAAAAGTGAAAGTGAGTCAAATAGTACAAGTCTGGCAATTGTCACAGTGAGTCTGGTGAAGCAAATCTCAACCTTGATTCACAGAACCTTACATATATTTACATATGCTTAAATTAAAATAAATTCTTACATATGGGCAAACTTCATCATGAAGTGAAATTTCATTTACTTAATTAGAAGTTATAGAAGATAAGATTGAATACATTCTTTTCTAACTATTTTCTTTCTAAATTGGGCCCCCCTCTTCTGAGTCAGGGCCCTTCTATTAGCAAACACTAATTAAAAATTCTGTACACATTGTAATCTCAGGAAGATTGTTGAATTTGAGAATTCTTGTTGAGAAGAATTTGACTTGATAATACGTATGGTGTGGTAGTTTGGGGGTTGGGAGCTGAAACAGTAAGGAAATGTCAGGAAACATCAACCAGCACTTTCTAATCATGAAATAATATGGTAAATCAGCTATTTTTAGGAAGTGATATAAATCTCAATGCTTTGGATTGTAGAAGCAAAAACCTAGAAAACACGCTTTTGTTGATTATCACATGTTTTACCTTGTAAAGGTAAAAGGCAAAATGACCCAAAAGTCATAAAGACATCTTTCACTTTTACCATTTCACAATGGCAAATTATGAAACACAAAGCTTCCTCATTGTGCCTATTTAGATCACTAAGTCGGGGACAAAGCCAGAACAGACAAGATCATTTTAAAGTGGCTCAATTTAATGGTTTTGCAGGTCTTCGCGTATCTATTTTAGCTCTTGTACCACAGGGACCAGAAGTCTGCAATCAGTTCACAGAGCTTTGCGTGCTTGATGACAGCAGGTCGCCGGCTTTCCACAGCTCCACCACCGAGAAGCACCTCAGACACTTGGAGGTAGCTGTTTAACAGGCACGGGTTACAGACTTCCATCTTAAAAGCAGGAGCTCCACATACACAGCTGAATAATATACGAGCCTGGCAATTGTGCTGGCTCAGCCGCCGCCTCACACGCAGCTGAGCCGCCCGTGTTGCAGAGCAGCTGTTCCAAAGCAGGTGTCAGCAGACAGTTATGGGTGGCAACCACCAAAGCCCTCCCAAAGCAGTGTTTCCACTCGAGAGTTAAAGCCTCAAAGGAGACATGAAATAACCTTGTTAATTTGACGCTTGATAATGCAAACATCTTAAAAATCCCACTCCAAATTGTATGTCACTCCCTGGCACACAGCCACGAGTACTCATCCAATTTCAGCATATTAAGGTTTTAATGGGGGCTTTTTAGAGAAGCTTCTGCCGAACATTTGGTGCTACCAGTTCAATGCTTAATCACACCTTCTTAGAAGGAAATCGCGGTGATGTTTAAACGCAGGAATTAACTGCACCTGATACAGCCTTTTTCTCCTTACAGTACCTGTCCTGCGGATAGCATCCGTAACAAGCCCAGCAGGACGAGAACCCCTCAGAGAAAGGCTGGAACGCTCTGCCAGCTCACCCCGCTACCCGTCCCAGGCGGCGAGACCGCGACACCCATCTCCGCCACCGCCCCACCGGCTCTGTATCCTCCTCCCGGGGGGATTCTCGCTCCGCGCACGCCCACCGCCGCAGGAACCTCGCCTTTGCGAGAGGAGAGGGGAACGCGGTGCTCGCGGTTCTCCCGCCCCCGTGCCGGGCGGCCCCCGCTCTCCCCGGCTCAGCCGAGCCGCCCCCCACCCCGCGGCCAGCCACATGCGCGGGACTACGACCACCGCCGGGGCAGGGCGGGCGGGCGGGCGGGCGGGCGGGCGGGCGCGCACCGGGTACGCGGCGCAGGCGATGGCGGGCGCTGTCGGGAGCCCGCCCGGCCCCGCCTGTGCGCGGGGTGCGGAGTTCGGGACGAAAGGGCAGCGACCCGCGCCGGCCCCGCGCCCACCGCGAGTGAGCGCCGAGCCCGGCCCGCCCGGGCCCGCCCACCGCGCGTCAGCGCGGGCGCGGCCAATGGGCAGGCGGGGCTGCCCCGAGGGGCGGGGCCTGCGGGGGGCGGGGCGGGGCGGCGGCCAATGGGCTGCGGGGATGTTCCCGGAGGCGCAGCCGCCGCGGCCCCTCCCCCGCCGGCCGCTCCGGCTCGGGGCTCGCCGGGCGGGAGAGTTTCGCTCCCGGGTGGGAGATGCCGCGCGGGCTCCGCGTCCTCGCAGGTAACGCCGCGCGGGGGAACGGGGGTCTCGCCAGTGCCCCGTCCGCTGGCGGGACCGGCCCGGGGGGGTGAGGGCCGGACGGGACGGGCCACCTCCTACGGCGGAGCCGTCGCCGCCAGGACAAAAGGGGAGCGGCGAGCGGGGCAGGGCCACCGCCAAACTCCCGGCGGGGTTCGCCTGCCCCCCAGCCTCGACCCTTACCCCGAAGCCGCCGCTGCCTTCCCGGGCGGGCTCCTTCCCCGGGACCGCCCGCCGGGTGCCCGGGACGCCCCCAAGTTTGCGGGGCTCCGCGCACGGCCAGCGCCACCCTGGGTGCGAGCCACCCCCGCGGCTCCGGCGCTCTTCGGCGGGGCGCACCGTGCCCGCCCCGCCGCGGGGGTGCCTGCGGCGTGCGGCGGGTGCGCTCCGGGTCGGCTCGGGCTCGCCTTTCCCTGGAGAGGGCGGCGGGGAGGCGCCCTCCCCGTCCCCGGCCGCAGGGCAGCGGCGTGCGCGCCGCTCCGGGGAGGTGGCGGTGCCTCGTGGGTGCCCGCACCGCCCGTGCGGCCACCGCGCCGGCCGGGAAGGGACCCCCATGGACCGGCCTCCTGGACTGCGGCGAAGAGGGCTGTCAGTAGCTGTGCCCCGGCTAAATAGAGCAAGCGTAATGGGAGAAACTTTCAGGGCGAAATAGATTTTGAGTAGATCAGATATTTGAATTGCGTGGTGCGTGTTGATGCTGTATCCGTGCTGTTGGGAGTAACGCCGTGCACTTCCCTCTGTTAACAGCCACGCTTTCTCTCTTTGTTTCCGTCAAACTACGAGCACAGGGGTGAACTACTCCGAGAAAAGGTTTTGCTCTTAAAGCAGCTGCTTTCCTCAGCCAGGGAGCTCCAGCCTCTCAGGTTGCACAGCTCCAGGTTACTGACTTTATGTGAATTTGGGAGCAGCGCCATGTGGTCTCCAAAGCGAGGAGGGGCCCCGCTGGGGCAGGGTGTACTGCCTGTCCCTGTGCCCGTGCGTGTGCAGGAACTGGGAATATGCGGGGACCGGAATGTAGTCCTGCAAAAAGAGAAAGCTACAAAGCAACTGCTGCAGCAGCTCTAATGGTCAGCTCTGTTCCAGAAGCCAGATGCTTGGAGCTGTTTTCCCAGACCGTGCAAAGACATTCAATGCAATGTTTGCAGGGGTGCACTAGAGCTATTTTTCTAGAGTCTCTGTTTTTCTGTATGAAGGTATTAAATGCAATATTTTTCAGGAGTGCAACAGTTGACTTAATAAGCAAATAAATAAGAAGAAACTTAAGATAGGTTACTATATGTGCCTATCATTCTTTGGGCTTACAAAATAAAAAATTCATATTCTGCCTGGCTTTTACTGCAGTTTTCCATTCATAGCTTCCTTCGCTTGCCGTTTATACCAGCACTTGATAATAAGACCACTCGCAGTAGTGTCTGAGCACCTGAGAAGTGGAGGCAGAGTAGTAGTCCAGACAGAAGGCTGGCTCTGGAGCATCCAGAGAGACCCATCCGAGTAAAGGTGGCTCATGGGTGTTAACCTCTAGCCTTAGTTACTTCCACACTGATGTACCACTCAGTGTGCTTGCATTGCAGGGTCGTTTTCATCTGCCTCAACAACTTCATGAGCCCATGCAGCAGTGGAACTTCAGCTGCTCTTGAGGTGTGCTGAGTGATCTCATGAACACTAGTCTCAAGTCTTATCTCAGTTTTATGGGTCTTGCTGTCTCATTGCTTGAATTGTTGAGATTTAGGGCCTAGTCCATTAACTGATACCTCCATGCATCTATCTGTGATGTTTGTATGAATTCTTTGCATGGGAGAACATGTAAGACTAGGTCCTTTAATCTGATTAACTGAAGGGAGTTTAGCTCTTTTGGCAATTGAGAATGTTTGCTTTTCCAACGTGGAAGGAAATTATAATGTTTATCATTTTCTACATGGCTTTATAAATGTTTCACATTCCCTCTGATGCATCTGTTTGTATTGGTTGAAAAGAACAGTAAGAAACAGAAAAACAGTGATTTGTTCTAGGTTTTAGCATTTGTCTGTGCCAAAGTTTTACCTTAGCATCTAAGAATTTCTTGTATTTATCTCTGTGCTCCAACCATGATAAATTCTACCTTTACTTCCTCATTTGAAGTACAAAATTATGTTTAGGTATGTTCCAGTAACTATGAGAGGCTCTGAGGGAAAAAAAAAAAGTAAGGTTATATGAAACTTCATCTCCTCTCCCAAGCCAGCTTTCCTTTAAAATTCTTTTTTAAGTGAATTAGAGGTGTAACCATGCGCTTGTATGTGTTTCTTCCAGATTTTCAACCAACATAATGCTGAAGCTCCCAACTTGGAAGCAGCATTTCACAGAATGGCACAAATGGAACCTAATCTGGACCATGACGTATCATGGTTCCTCCTTCCATCATACTGGGCTAAAATGGTTGTGGCATTAATTTCCTTCCTGTGTTTTGCTAACAGCTATGATGGAGATTTTGTCTTTGATGATTCTGAAGCCATCATCAATAATAAGGTTAGTCTCTCTTCTTTTCCTTGCACCCTTTGGCATAAATGGTCATAGGAAAAGAAATAATGCAACAGTTGATCTAAATAGGCCCAAAAGTTTCAGCCTGGTAAAGAGCTTCCTTTGGATATTACCTTTTTTTTTTAAACTTCATTTTTCCATTTTGTTTTATTGGGTGTTTTTTAAAGTTAAGCCTGATTTAAGGGTACCTGTACATCAAGACTGCCAGTAGGTCTAATTTTATGCTCATTCCTAAGTCAGTGAGAGAGTACAGTAAACCTTTCTGATACCTGTGCATGTTAATAGGAGATTTTGTTCATTATCTTCTCGGGGTCACAGAATGAGACCAGTGAATAAACTTAGTCTGGTTGCAGGTACATAAGGCATCATGTAGGATGCAGGGGGTTTTCAGGTGCAGTTTATACTGTAAAAATGTTACAGGAGCAAGCAAAGCTCCCTTTTCCCTCCTTTCTCCCTTGAAGTTCCTGTGACAACAGTACTTTCCGAGATAGAGGTGGAGTATTCTTGTACTCCATTTTAAAGCTGACCATACATGTAATGAACAGACCTGGAAATGCTTAGAAATTAACATGTGATTCAAACAAACCTCTAACTGAGAGTCTTGACTTTGAGCAGTGGAGTGTCTTCAATTGCTGAGACACTTCACAGGATCACACGTAGCAGTGAGCAAGCCCATGCCAATGGATGGGTATTGGTGTTACAGCTTTTATGCTGTTCAGGAAAGAACTTGTTAAGCATTTAGAAAGAAAAGCACAAGATAAAAATAATCACATTCATCTGTTGGTTCTGTCTTCCTGAAGCCATGGGGTTACAAAGAGGATAATCTGGAGACTCATACTGCTAGAAGAACACAATTTACTTTTTTTTTCTTTTTCCTTGCACAAGATATAGAGGCAACTTATCACAAGGTGTCTTTTAGAATCATGCAGAATTACTGTTTCCTTAGACAAATTTCTATTACACATGTGTAAGTTATCATACCTTCAGTTATAAATGTATGGGGGGAAAATACATCTGTCAACATGGAAATAAATCTCAAAGCTTTCAAGAGAATACTGTAGACAAATTAAGAACCTATAGCATTCTTGATTGGGTTTTTTCAAAGTAGTATTGTATTTTAGATAGCACAGCTCCTGGTAATGTTTCATTCTGCGAAGTTCTATTTGGGACCTGTTTATAATATTTCCATTTCCTGAAAGAATGAACAAAAGACTGATGTTGAAACAAAGCAGGTTGTTTTGGTAATGTGCAATTTCCACACTTATAATCTCTCTCCATTTCTTTCAGTCTTTACTCTAAAAATGTTTCAATTTATCTATGCAATCCAACAATTTGCACCAGGATTCTAGCTGTTGGCAATGCTGAGACATTCAACCAACTGCTTAAATAAATTCATTCATATGTAGTCTTTATGTTTGAAAAACTGGGAGGCTGATTCTATTTCTCACATAAAAAATCCTCTATTATTCCCTCGAAATTAAATGAGGATTTTGTGACAATATCATTTTAACACAGGGGTCATATGGATATATGAAAATTCAAAATCCACAAGAAAAATGCAGAGACAATGAGTTTACCAGTTTAATGGCGAGGGAGATTATCTAGCAATGGCACAGTTTATTAAAGCATAGCATATTTTATTCCTATTTAATAGGAAAGACAACAGTTGAAGTACTTTTATATATTGCTACTGTAGTATTTTCTTGGGTACCACACAGTGCCCTTTCTGTTAATTTGCTAGCTGCCATCATCCCAATCTTTCATTTCTTTTATTGTCTTTTTAGCAAAAGATACACATTTAGTGGACCCCATCCCAATCGTATCATGGAACAATCCATTATTAGATTTTATTGGAGTTAAAGGCTGTTTTCCAGATGCTTTCTTATCATTTTAAGCAGCATTTTAACTGGTACACAGTGGTGGCGTTTGTCTTTATTTATTTACTAGCTTGGCAAGACAAACAGTTGGATTAAGCAGAGCTTCAGACACAGTATGTCATTTCCATAAGCCTTTATATAGAAAAACTGACCTTTCTTCAAATCTTGAACTCTGCTGTCTGTAAGCTGCTGCTAATCAAATATTTAGAGATTATTTGATAGCTACTTTCGGTTTTTAAAGAGAAAATCATATGTAGCTTTTAAACAGCTGTGTCCCTTGAAGAAAACCATTCCTCTTTTAGGGTAAGTTCACTAAGTAGGAAAATTAATATAAGAAACTTCCTCACAGAACTTGGATACAAGGGCAAGATACATGATTGAAGATTTTTAGGTCATATGGAAGTGTAAGCTAATCACTAAGTAATTCTATGCATTCAGCTTTTCCTGCCTTCTTCCGATGGAAGACAAAAGAAGGCTGATTATAGCAGAATGGGAAATCAAGCTTTGTGCATTTCCCATCTCAAGTCATTGAAGACCATCTGTGACATGGAAGACATACTTTTCTTTTTCAGTGCTAACATTTATAAAAGTATGTCTTTCGTAAACCTTATGTACATAAGGAGCAGTGCTGCTGGTTGAAAAAACAGTCTGAGGCCCACACCACCCTCTGGCAACTGTCCCCTGCAGAGTACAAAGACTTCAGTAGATGTTGGTGTACATCCCTGTCCCAGCTTGCCCCAGAAAATCTGGCTGTATCGATTTAGTGAGCTGTTGGTTGGTTGTGTTCCTGCTCTGAGAGCCAAATTATGACCTTTAGGGTTTGTGCATACCAGTAAGGAATTTAGGTGCCTAAGGCTAAAATTGCAGTCCTGGGAGAAGAAATTTCTAGCTATATTTGGCAGTAGAAACATGTACGAGAGCGTGAAGAAATTTTTCACCTTGGTAATTCTTAAGCCCAAGTAGGATGCCCTGTGAGTCTTGGTTTCTTAAGGATTTCCCTGAGAGTGCCTTAATTGACAGCTGCAGTCGAGCTTTTTCAGACTGCAGTTTTAGCCCTGCTCTCTTTTCTGTGTATTGATTAGTATCCTATTAGAGAATACTTCTGTTCATTTGACTAATACTGGCCAAATTTGATCAAATGATAGAAATCTCTTCTTGGATTTTTTTTTTAATTTATATTTTTGGATGGATGAACGTCAGAATATGTCAAGAATATTCTTGTTGAAGAAGCAAGAAAAAATTAGTTATTTTAAATTCAGTTTAGCAGCAGCCAGTCATCAGGGTCCAGCAGTTTGGCTGCAGTTTGGGAGTATGTGCAAGCCAAAAATACTAGCTAAGAGTGAGATGGAAGGTACTGGAGACCACAGAAATGCTCAAGATACTATAGAAGCAAGTGAGGTGCTAGCAGCATTGAAGAGGAACTGGAATTAATAAAACCAAGGGAATTGCAACGTGAGAATCTTGTAAGTAGATGGAGTTGTAGGAATAATAAGACAGGGGCACCAGGGTTTGCAAGACCTTTCATGGGGTTAGCAAGCCTGTTTGTGTACTTGTGTTTGCAGTGTCTTGTTCACCTCCTTTGGTTCATTGGTGTCAAATAATTTCAGGACAGAAGGTGGGGATATAGTAACTTGTTGATTGCAGGAGTAGTACTGCCTAGTACAGTTCTGAGGTTCTGTCTCAAGTGTCTTTAACCTGCATATGCCTTGCTGTAATATAAATTTGGTATTTAATTGCACCAGGGGAGCAGAAGAAGGGCAAGTATTTGTTAGTTTGAACTTCCAGGCTCATTCTCATAGAAAACTGAGGCAGATGTTAGCAAGATCCATATTTTTCCTCCAAGGTGTATGCTTTCCATTTAATAGCTTACATTATTTGGATTTTTCATATCAGCATGCCTTTGAGATAAAAGGGAAGAGCAAGCAAGACTTTTTCTTTGCAGTGTTTTTTTTTATAGGCCCCTATTGCACCCCAAATTAAAATAATTCATTACGTTTTTGTCTTTTAATCTTTTAGAGCAGTATATAGATATGTTGATTCTTGATTTCACGTATTAAATGTTAAAACAACCTCAACTAGGTTGAATAGTCCTGTGCAAAACAAGGCTTCAGAAACGGCTAATTCTTGTTTCCTACCTTTAGTCTCCTTGATTTCATGCTTTTGTTAGTAGTTATGCTACTGCACTGGTAAAAAATGACTGTTTTGCAGCAGTTTGTAGTTGGCCTTCTTTGCAACCTACACCTAAAAATCAAAGGCTTTTTACAAAATTATGCGGGAAGGAGATTTATGTGTTTCATATCTCAGATTATAAACTGATACAAATGCAGCTCTAAATCTCATGTAGTTATGCCTGCTTACACAATGCAGGATCATGACCTGTACAATGACGGGCATTCAAGATGTGACCTTCATTGCAAATTTAGGTACCGTGGGTCAGATGTCAGTAGTGAGCCAACAAAACTCCTGCTATGTCCAGCTTAGTGTGAGCTTGTATTAGTTAGAATTTGTTTGTGGTTTAGCTGCTTTGAACAAAGGAAAAATTTTAAGAATCTGGTAATTTGTTTTCTTTAGGACCTCAGGGCAGAAACCCCACTTGGTGACCTGTGGTATCATGACTTTTGGGGAAGCAAACTCAGCAGCAATACCAGTCATAAGTCATATCGACCGCTAACTGTCTTAACTTTCAGGTGAGACTTGTATTTTTGCTTGAGGTCTGAATATTTTTTAACCTATATTGACTCAATTGAATTTAGGGGGGAGGCAACAAAAAAGGCAAGAACAAAGTAGCTGGAGGGTAGTTGGATGCTTTTCCAGAATACGATTTTTGAGTTCAGTACCTTAATCTCAAATGGTGTTTTAATTTTCCAATGGTTTCTTTCCCGAAATATTCATTATTTTGACATTCTGTATTTCTATCTACTTTTCAGAGATCTTGTCTTAATGGTCTTCTGTACCTGGTACTGGGGCGGTGTGGTTTAGCGTGTCACATCGTCAAAGAACTAGGAAGTGTATGTTCCATTCACTTAGCCATGCTGCCACTTACATTGCTATTGTAGTTTTTGTTCTCTGCTTCCCTGCTGACCTGTCAAATTGTTTATTTTATAAATAGCACCACGGTACTGTGGCCTTCTTCCATCAGCACACTGTATAGTCTTCCCACCTCTTCACTCCAATATTCTAACTCGAGTGTCTGAGAATCTAGTGAAATGTCTGCCTATATATAGCTTGCTGGTTTTGTCAAATAACTAAAGGTTTAAGAGGATTACTTTTGTAGATGCTTAGCTCATGTTTTTTGCACAAAGATTTGAGTAAACAGTAGACCATGTAGAAATCTGGCACAGTAACGCAGAGAATATTTGAGGACTCGGTCTTAATTTCTTTATTTTCCCCTTGTGACTCAATGGTGTCAGTGGGGACTTGGTGCTTGTTCTGCCCATTCCAAGCCATGGACTAAGTAAGTGCAGAAAATGTGTTCCCACCCTTAGTCCTCATATTCAAGCAAAAACTTTGACCCTTTAGGGTAGTGTCAGTGTTTTAAGTACCTTGCACTGTGGGTTTCATTGTCTGTTGGGCTTTCTATACATTTTCATCAAGAAAAACAAGCAACTGAATAAAACATGTCAGAGCCCTAAACCTATTAAAGCTTTCAGTGCATTACACAGAACATGCTTTCCTTTTTTTTTTTTTTTCCCTCATCTCTGTGGTATATTCTATTTCTAATAACATTCTGGTTTGTTTAAAGAGTGAACTGGGATACAGTCATTACTATATCTGAAAATATCTAGATGAGCTTGTGGAGATGGTTGATAAAATGCTATTTTCAAAGAAAGAAATGGGTTTCCCAAATTTCCCTAAGCTCCAGCCTTTATGTGCATCATATTTATAACAGGTTAAGTTTTTAAATAGGTTTCATTTATGCCAGATGCACATTGACCAAAAGAACTGTATAAAATCCCCTATTCTAAGGTTCTGTGTATCTTACTTACTGATAAAGGTATAAGGATAATAGCACAATGTTTCCCCTTTTTCTTCTCAGCCTCCATTTTACTGCAGAGTTCCTGTCTTGAATAGGGATTTGGACTGTATTTTCATTTACACTTCCTTCTGATTTTAATACTTGTATGAAATGTCTCTTTAACCAGTCTCACAAATCAGTTATCAAGATATGCTATTTTCTGGGTGGATACTGATTGTACCCACATTCTAGGACCTCTTTCAGAGGGTATGTCAGTGGAAATCATAGCACCAGTGCATATTAGTTTCCTCACTGTGTGGATTTAATTAACGTAGTTTCATCAAGTTGGCTGCTCTTAGGCCCAGGAGTGTCCCTCAGTGGGCTGGGTTATTTATCCCCAGGATACTCCTGTATTGCAACACTAAAGTTACATTGTTGACCAAAAGCCAGTTCTAAGGAACTATAGGAATGATTAAACAATGGTGCCTAGGTATGTGTTTGGAGAGGATAGATACTGTATCCATGTGATATTCCCTGTGAATGCTTGGCCTAAAGACTGGGATATTGTTTCTGTCTTCTTGTGGTGGCTAAATGGTAACTCCAGATGTACTGAGATGTCCACTTTATTTTTGTGTGCACGTGTCCACTGTGGGGTCGTTTAGTTTTATTATTTGTAATTTTCTAACCATTGTTGTAATTCCTACCCTTAATATTTTTGTTTCTATATAGAATTAATTACCTTTTTGCTGGAGGCTTCTATCCAGTTGGTTTCCATGTCATCAATATAATACTGCACTGTACTATCTCAGTGTTGATGGTTGATGTGTTCTCCATATTACTGGGTGGATTGCAATTCAGCAATAAAGGAAGACGGCTAAACCTGGCTCCAAAGTCCTCTCTTCTTGCTGCTTTGCTCTTTGCTGTGCATCCAGTGCACACCGAGTGTGTAAGTATTGAATATTTATCTCCAGAGATTTTTATTTTAGAAGTTCGTGACCATCTTGACTAATTAATTCTGGCATAGCCTTATATTCTACAGATTGCTTTTATATATTCTTAACGCTTCTCTTGGCACATGTCTTAATAGAGCTATCAAATATTATGGTTTGTACATCCAAGGCCTGTAATTCCACCGAGCTAGACCTTATTAAGGAACACAAATCATTCAAGTACAGTAACTAAAGGAGGATAGCACTATGCTACAGTTTCCCTACCTCCTGGATTTCCCCAATTACTTTTCATTTCCATTTGCATTGGTAAAAAAAGCAATGAGTTTTAAAATCGGAGATGGGGCACTCTATGAACTTTGTATGTGACTAGTAGAATATTGCATTCAGTTTTGCATCCATGCTGCAAGGACAACACTGGAAAAATTGCAGTGTACTCAGAAGAGTAATGAAAGTCATTAAAGGGCTGGAAATCATCCTGTTTTGTGAGAGATCAAACTGGGTTTATATCTTTAATATGAAGGAGAAGATTAAAGAGGTTTTTTTTTAAATCACAGTCTGTAATTATGTACATGGGGAACACAAATTTGACAGTAATGGGCCCTTTAATAGTGCAGGCAAAAGCAAAGATGTATAGAAGCATCACACATATATAGCAATCAGTTAAAATATCTGACCAACACACAAAGTCCTTGTGTGGGAATTCTGTGAAGAGAAGATAGTGTTCTTAAAAAGCTCTTTTATGCTCATAGTTAAGAAAACCTTTTGGCCTTATGCTAGCGGGCTTGCTGAATGTCGTCACTGATCTCTTGACCTTGTGATAATGAATAAACCAAATATAAAATTATCACAATAAGGGAAATTTTTGGGGATTTTGTTAGAATTTGGAAGGTCTGAGCTACAGAAGAAGTACTAGCTGTAATTTTGATTTTGTCCTAGCAATCCTTTAGTGCACCTTCTATATATGTGGCACTGATTTTTTATTTATTCACAATATGCCATGGTTTTGGCTTCTTGCATTTGCTCTGCACGTGATTGGTGGGGGAAAAGTTATTGAAAACTGTGCTTTCAGCTGACTGGAGACCTTGCATGTATTGAAGACCTAGAGATGGTGCAAAGTTATGCATTAGTAATTTGCCCCCTTTTCTGGCAGTGTGGCTAAAACATCTTGACAATCATTCTCTGGTGTTCACTCGCCTGCACAATAACTTCTTTGTGAGAGTGCACTGTGTCAGAAGGGCCCCTCATATTTGTTCTCCAAAACCAGTTTTAGATGTCAGAGTAAAGTAAAGCAAGTCTTCAGTGCTTTTGATGTTTTGATATGTAAAGAGAAGTCTCACTTGAGTCTTAACTTTGTAGTAGACCTACTATTGACCCCTTTATCAATATCCATAAATTTATTCTGCATTCCATTTGACTCTAAAAATCTATTTAAACCAGTATGAGAATATTAATAACCCCTTTGTCATGTCAAATAAATTACAAGTGATGTGGTCTGCTTGCATATTTGAAGACTTGCAAATGTTTCAGGCAAACAGTGGAAGAAGAGGGGGGGAAAAAGTAGCATGCTTATATATCAGGCCTCTTCTAAAATTCAGGAATGAACAAAAGCCTCTAATCATTTACATGGTGAATGATAAATCTTGCTGCAGTGAAGAAGTCATTTATACTGCTACAGTTCTAGGATGAGTGTGTGTCTGGCAGCATCTCTTAAAAAGCATTCCTTATGATTTTAAACCTGTGAGTTTTAAGTATCCAACATGCTGGTTTGAAATGAGATGACATATTTTGACATAAAATTGTGAAGAATCCGTCTGTTTGCTGCTTTGGGTTTTTGGTTTATACAGCAAAACAAACTGTCATGTAAAACAGATTTTGAAAGGTGTAATGCTTTCAGTACCTGTGTGAGGAAAACACTATAATTTTTCTACCTACAAGTAAATACTCTTGTGCTGTAGTTCTCTGCTCTAGAAAAGGCCTATTCTTTGTAAAACTTCAGTGATGAAATGCTAAATGAATCATGGACATAAGAATACATCTGATACTAATTTAAAATTGGTTTGTTTTTTTTCCATTGTTTGCCTTCTTTCCAGAATCTGTATGCTTTATCTTGCATTTTAGGTTACATTTTGCTGTTGGAGTCATCTGAAGCTATGTGTGTTATTAGCCCCTTAATCTCTTTGCTGTAACAAGTGGACATTTATTTTCGAAATTGTGTCTGCTCACCTTAACTTTTATATCATTAGGAAGAGTGGCTCCTGAAGCAGAATGACACTTCATTATTTTCACCTTTCAAAGCACTCCACAGCTATTGAGTTAATTCTCATAATTCCTTTGTATGATGGAAGAAGCAGCAGCAAAGAAGTTAAGTGCACAGCTGTAGATAAATCAAGAAGTTCTTCTGAACTGAATTTAGGAGTCCAACAGTTTCTTCTTTCGCAGTGTTCAAGTAAAGCTGAGGGTAAAAGTGGGAGAGAGAGTCTCTGCAGTGGAATCAGTCATATTCTCATACCTCTACACTTCTCTTTCTCTGATGTTATTTGGAAATAGTTGTTCCATCATATTTCCCTGACACAAAAAATGCCCATTTCCTTTTTGCTTTCCTCTTTCTGTTCCACACACAAAATGGGACAACTGGTATACTATACAGGAACTGAAGTTGCTGCTTTTGTCCCTTAAATATGATCACAAAAAAACATTTAAAAAGAAAACCTGTAGCTGTTCTGCCCTGCTTCTGTACATCTCCTGAAAACATGGAACTCAGCATTCCAGGAAGCAGAGCTAGACTGAAAAATAAGGGGTATTTCCATGATTCTTGCTTTGGGTGTACGTTCTAGTGAGGTTCCAACAGCAGGGCTTATACAGTCCCCTACCAGCTCCATGTCACGATTTTCACAAAAAATTAGTGGTGTTATCCTGACACTTGTGTAATTGAGAAATGAAGATCCAAAAGCACGTTATTGTAAATACAGTTTAGGGGCTTGAACCAAAGCTTACAGATAGCCCTGAGATTGCACTTGATTTAAATAGGCTGGCACAGATCTCGAGCACAGAGGTCCCAGGATGTCCTTCTCATTTGCTTTTGTGTTAGTACAACTTCTGTTTCAAGATGCAGTTGGAGATAGCTCTAATGCAGTCCGTTAATGAAACACAAAAGACTGACAGAGGGGGAGTCTTTTTTTTTTTTTTTTTCCCCTGAATCTGCAAGCTGGAAGGTATTTGTCCATCTAAGTGTTCAGATTACAATTTGAAAGCTGGCTTTTCTTCTGAAAGTGAACAGTTTTGATTTGTGTTGCAGCAGAGCTGCCAATTTAATTGTGGTTCAGGATGTTTGGCTTCCAAGCCATGTAATGGCTTCAAATTGAAAGAGAGTAGATTTAGATTAGATATTAGGAGGAAATTCTTCAATGTGAGGGTGGTGAGGCACTGGCACAGGTTGCCCAGAAAAGCTGTAGATGCTCCATCCCTGGAAGTGTTCATGGCCAGGTTGGATGGAGCTCAGAGAAACCTGGTCTAGTGAAAGGCAGGGGGGTGGGAAGGAGATGGTATTTAAAGTTGCTTCCAACCCAGACTGGTTTATATTTTGATGTTTTCTAAGTGTTCTGCTGAAATGCAGTTGGATCCAAAAAACAGATGGAATTGTGTAGATTCTAAATTGTATGCAGTGAAGTCCTCTTTCATTTCTTAAAAAAAATTTCCATAATCTAAAATTTTCATAAACCAAATCCAAACCATTTATGTAGTTGATACTAAGCAATACCAATAAAAAATAGGATGCATCTAAAAAAACTGGATATAACTATTCCACTACACCCACTTAAAGAAAAAAAGTGATACAATTATATTCTATTATATATTTCACTTTGTATGCGTTCCTTTACTTCAGGTTTTATAAGAATAAAAATCTGATCATTTGAAACTACTTTTTTTTTTTTTTTTTAAAGGTTGCTGGGATTGTTGGTAGAGCAGACCTACTGTGTGCCCTGTTCTTCTTGTTGTCATTCCTTGGCTACTGTAAAGCATTTAAAGAAAGTAAGCATTCTGTTTTCCCCTTTAATTTTCTATTGTGTATATTTTCATCATTTGTACATTTCAGTGAAGTATAGCAAAATTTAAAATGTCAGATTGGTTTGTTTACCCTCACAAAATATATTTTTTATAAAACTTGCTTTAGCAGCTATTTATTGTTAGAAATTCTGAAAAAGTTGCGTTCCGTAATTATTATTAAACGCTGAATTTGATTTAAGCCAAGTCCACTTTATGATAGGCTTATTTGCTAAATGTTTTATTGTTTAGAAGTATAATGAAGTATTTTAGTAAGTATTTTAGAAATAAATCAAACCTACAAATGGATAATCTTAAATATTTTACTACTCTTCATGCCTTTATTTTGGGATGTCTCTAATGGGAGTCAGCTTTTTGGAACATTATTTCTATTTTTAATGAATTGCAAAAAATTATTCCTATGACTAAGCCTTCTGGATTCCTGCAATATGCAACTGCTGGCATAAAATGCTGAATATAGTGTTACTCATAGTTTTTGTAAGACAGCTGTGTTTAACATGAACCATTCCTTGGCAGATGTTTTTTCAAGTGAGCTTTCAGATCTCTGGTACTGTTTGATCTGAATGCAGGTTGGCAGTTCAAATACAGTTGTGGAGAAACTATCTTGGGGGGTCTTTGAAATAGACACACAAGAAAGCACGAGGTCATGACTGTGGAAAGCTTTGCAGGACGTGCAGTCTGGTATCTGAATGTGCTCTACCCCACGAAAGGCGGCACTCATTTGGTGAAGCCACAAGGAGCTGTGTTGTGAGGAGCTTGTCTGTTGCTCCATAGGCACGGCCTGGAATGATGAACCAGAGCTGGCAGGCTATTTCAGAGCTACCTTAGCTGACTTTGTGATCTGGCTTAACAGCATAGTTATGGCATCACAGAGATCTCCGTGTGGACTGAGGGGTGTGAGTTAGTCCGCAGTGAGCTGTCTGATGCTGTGAGCAGCTCCTGCTGGTTCAGTTTAGGTTCTTTGGAACTATTGTACACGTTTGTATTGCTGATATAATAAGTTTATCTTGGCATTTCAAATGTTACTTAGGATGATTCCTGTTTACTTTATATTTTTATTCCCTTTGAGTAGGTTTAATTTCTTTCAGCTGAGCTAATGATTTCTTGATGAAAATTTGCCTTGGGTTCTTGCTTATTTGTTTATTCTTTTCTCACCTATATTATTGGATATGATTGTGCTTATGATGCTTCTTTTATTAGTGGTAGAGTAAGATAGTCCAATTAAAATATTGCCTTACCTGTTTTCCAATGTCTCTGGTAGACAGATAGGCTTATATGGCAGGGGTAATGCCACTGCCTGTGGCAAATGCGCTTTGCTTGAAGAACTCAAGAGCCAAATTCTTAGGATGACCACTGGAGATGATTATATAGGACCCTCTAATTATTTTGCTATAGAGGACATCTTGGGAATGACTATGGATACAAATGCTGGTTAAGGTTATGCTCTTCAACTTGTGAAGGCCAGCTTAATAGCTTTTAGAAATCAGTGTCAATGTAATAATATTCTTGGACTGAAATTTGTGTCATTGATACAGAAGAAGGAAAATGTTGCAAAGGCAAGATACTAAGCAGCCCTTACTGATTTTTATTGGGCATTGCATGATAATAGGGGAGCAGATGTCTTTTAAGCAATTTTGCCAAGGAAAATTACAGTCTGCCAGCATTGTCTTTCAGGTCAGTTTTCAATGTTTACTGTCACCTTCACTGTCTGCTTTTCCCTCAGCACTTCTTGAAGCAGTTTAGACTTTCTCTGTACACAAGAATTTGTATCCAAGTTACATACTTGAGTCTTTCACCTTGATTGCTGCAATGGCACACTACTGACTCATTAGCCAGGAGCTTATCACTCAGGCACTCCAGACCTTTTTCTGCAGAGCTGCTGCCCAGGCCTTAATTGTTGCGTGGTGTTGTGTTTGATTTTCATGAGGCCCATTCCTCCAGAGCGTCATAGTCCCTCCAAACAACACTCCTGTCCACCATTGTATCCACCTCTTCTCCAACTGAACCCCACCTAAGCAGTTTCACTTGCGGCCCTTTCTGTTTTTCCTTTTGTGGAGGGGAGGTTTGTCCAACCTGCAGCTTGAACATGTTTGAACATGAGTGCTTGTGCAGGAAAGGGGTGTGTCTGTCTTGGAAAGGGCAGCCACAAAGAGAAGGGAGGCTCTCTTTTCACAAGGAGCTACATGACGAAGACAAGGGGCAATGAGTGCAGTTGCACTGGGAAAGGTTTCACCCTGATGTAAGGAAGAATCTTTTTGCAGCAAGTAAAATCAATGACTGTAACAATCTCCCCATGGCAGAGTCCCCATGACTGGAGGTTTTCAAGATGCATTTGGACAGGGTTTTAGGTGATCTTGTCTAGCCTCCCTTTCCTGCAAAGATTGGACCTGGTGATCTCTGGAGGCCCGTTCCAAACTGAGCTGTTCTGTGATTCTTTGTATGAAAGGTTTTAGGAAAAGGTAACCAAATATGGGGAAGTGGCTGTGGTAGAATATGACTCTTCAGTGGGTTTGCAAAGTAAATAAAAAATTTTACCCTTGGTATGAATTTCCTTCTTTAGTGAACAGTTCTTCTAGGTACTCTCAAATGGTAGGTCAAGTAACGAGTAGAGAACTTTTATCTGACTTTAGCTGAGCTTGATTCTGCATAGATTGAGGGAGTCAATCCCAAATGTAACTAGTCTCACTGTGAATATAAGAAGATGCATTTAAAAAATAGGCACAAAATAATTTAAAAAGCAGACTTAGACAATGTCTTCTAAGCAGCAAAGAAAAAGTCCTTTTACTTCTCTTAGAATATTGTCCTTCTGATGTCAAATCCTCAAGATCCAGAATGTCTGTGATACTGCCAATGCATGTTGCTAGTTCTAGAGCAAGTAAGGGCTGTTATTACATCATTTTCTAGGTCAGGCCAAGAAGGTAATTTATTTTTGTGAAATAATCTTTGTGAGAAAGAGAGGGAGAAAATAACCAAAAACCCCTCTGTATCAAGTTTATGTTCCTAATCAAATAGAGATGCTTTATGGTGATCCTACACAAAAGTGGATTGTACCAGTTTGTTCTAACATCCTTTTTCCTTTTGTCCTGCTGGGCTTTTTGTATATTAAAGGCAAGCATGGCCCTAAACTGTAGGTCAACTATGTGTGTCTTTGTTCCTGGATTTGGCTGTCACATTTATATAGAGCTTAGCTCACCAATTATTTACAAAGAGTGGGAGAAGAATTATCAAAGGTTGATTTTCTTTTTTCTTGTTTAATTGTTATGAATAGACACATTGTAGTGTGACTCTTTTGGGGCACTTAAAAGAGGGTACAACTCTTAAGACCATCGAGATTTGTGGACTGAATTTGTAATGTCTTTTGCATATAGTTACCAAAACATATTTGTTGCCAGTTTGCTTTTATTTAATGAACTTTAAGTGAGCATCTTAGCAAAACAAATATTGAAAGCCTGATGTGATGCTGCTGATATGGTTGGGTCAGTAATATATATTGTTTGGCTACCAGCAGCATCCCAGTGCTATTAGCAGACAGATTATCTAAGTTTTTAATAAAGAACCTGACTGTTCTTGCAGCAAGGCAATGTAAAATTTATGTATGACTGAATTTAAAAAATCTGTATGTGTTTCAATAGTTTAGACACAGTTAATGAATTGTCATTCTTTAAAGAAAAGGGGTCAAAAATTGTATGTGGGAGACTGGTTAGTGCTTATTTTCACTTGAGAAAATTAATATAAAGATTTTTTTTTTTTTGTGTGTGGGAGTAGGAACTCATGAAATGTCTGAGGTGGATTTGGAAGTACTATGGGGAAAGTATATGTAATAGTGAAAACAGTCAGGAGATCAGGAAAATATCAGTGTTAGGCTGGAAAACTTCCAAAGGAAAATAATGGTTTTTGTAAAGCTCAAGATATACTGCAGCTTGTTTACTTGATTTATTTGTGGTTTCAGTGGATTTTTGGGTAGACAGTTTCTTTTAGCCAGAATCTGAAGCTTTTTTTAAAGTATAGGCATTTAATTATGTGGGCTATAATTATGTCTTACTGAAGTTCTACAATTCTGTTACTTTTTCCCAGTATACCATTTTTGAAGTTAGCATCTTTGAAAGGATAACATTTATAATTGCAAGGAACTAATCTGTTGTTCTCATTCTGTCCTGCTGTTTTAAACACAGCTGTGGGGATAAATCCACTGCATAGGCTTTGGAGACAGCAAGAGCTGACAACTGTTTAGGTATGTTCTGAAGGGAATTGTGGGTTATTAACTTTGTTGAATTTTAATGCAGCTTCTCTGGGAATTCATAAGGCAATTTAAAACTGCTGTAGTGTTCATTTTTTGCCTTCCTTTGTCTTCAGTTTTGACAGTGATCCAGTTGCATGTATTTGCCATCTGCATTGGCAATCTCTGAGTAAGGTACAATGAGGAGTTCATGACTTGGTCCATGTGAATAATATTGTTGTACATATTAAATACAGAATTAGCTCTTTGCTCATATGCTATGACATCTAAAAATTACTTTGTTCTGATTGTGTGTTTCTGTTTTGTTTTCTTCTGTGTAGATGTCAATCAATCATCTACTAGTTCATTGCTAATTTAATAAAGCATGCAAAGTAGCGATGAGTTTTGTGAATATTGGAGGTTTATATTAAGGAAGTTTTCCTACAGATTGGAAACATTTAAGTCTCCTGTGTGAAAGAGATCATTGCTAACATATGGGGAATTTGTTGGCTATTGTGCAATTGGTCAAGAGATATTTACTATTGTTAAACATATGAGCCCTGATTTTTCAACTGTGTGCCCTACCATTCATATTTGAACACATTTGGAGGGAATAGGTGTAAGTGAAAAACCTAACCATTGTATGATTTTAGTTGGCTGAGGAAACACTATGACCTTTTTTCTGGTAGAATTCATGCTAACTCTCGCTTCTCCAAGATGTTGTAATTCAGGGGATAGGTGCTTCCTTCAGTGTGGCCTCTAGGAAATGAGTTTGAGATGGCTGGATATGTTTAGGAATGGACTTCCTACTGTAATATCATTATTAAGTGAAACACTGAGCTGAACTGCAGTAGTATGTACATTTGGAAACACACAAGGAGGTCTTGGGCTTAATTTAATTCTAACAGTGGATTCTTATGTGATCTTTTAAGAATAGATAATTCATCCCCCTTTGCTTAGCAATTCATGAGCAGGGAACTCTTAGAGCTTGATTAGAAGAATATCTATAGCAGTTTAGTTGGAAGACACCATCCCCACAGACAAGGCACATTAATGGAATATATGAGTGTTTGTGATCTATTTCATTTAAAAATTAAAACTTCCTGCAGGAGCTCAACATAACTTACTTTGCTTCAACCTTCAGAGTAGGTGCTTTCACAGAATCAGTTGCTGTGTTTCACCTGAAGATGGTGACTATAAGCTGCTTCAAGCTGTCACCTGGCTGACTCTTAAGTTGCTCAGCTGGGCTGGAAGAAGGAAATGCTGAAGGCCTAAGTGTCTGAATTGATAGTAATTGCTTTGGATATTGTTAGTTTGGCTTTACAATAAAAATAAGCTTGGTGGTTTAAATGTGGCATTTTCTTCATACACTTCACTTCTAAGGAGTTTGTTTTCATTGACCTGTGATTTAGGACACCAGAAAATAAGATCTCTTCAAATAGGATTAGTATTTTAGTGCACTGTCAGTGTGATGCTCATAAATTTAGTATCAGTCAGTTCTACACTATACAACATTTTGTGTATGCATCCTTGCCCTAGAAATGCGTATACTCAAGTCTACCGGTCTAAATGGAGGAGCTCTCATGGCTTGTTTGTGGTTTACATAGATAGTTTATTGAATCCCCTCAACTTTCAGACTTCACGTACTCCTAAAGAGGGACCATCTGAACAACGCTTTTTGGGTTTGTGTAGAAACACTATATTTTTCCAGCTTAAAAGAAAAATAAGCAAGTACTCTATTTCTTTGGCATGCTTACAATTATGTCCATCTGTTAGAGTGGCAAAATGCCCACTCACAATATGGCATACCAGTTTCAACCAGGCACAGGTGCCAATGAGAGATCGGTTTCGTTTTCTGACACAAGATTTTTCTGGTGGGAAGCAGCGCCATATTAGGGGAATATGCTTTGTTAGACTGATTACTTCTGTTGGCATGTGTATATCTCATAATAAGCACTTATGCAGTGCTTTACATTTTCAACTCGCTGTTTAAAAAAAAAAGATAAAATTGAAGGCATTGCTGAATGATGGTCTTTTGTATCTATTTTGCCAGCCGAGTTTACTGAGATTTCTGCAGTTGAGACATGGGATGGTGGGGATGAAGGGGTGTTGTGCATCTTGACCCAGGAAAAGCATGAAATGAAATGTTTCTTAATTGAAATTCTTTCTCTTTGAAGTGTAGTCACTGATGAATTTTGATATTCTTACAATTCTCTGTGTAACTGTTAATTTTTTGAGCCTACAAAAGAAAACAAAGGAACAGAGATTGTGCTTTTCAGGAGATCTTGTTTACAGAATCACAGAGTGTTTGAAGTTGGAAGGGTCTTGAGGTCACCTGACCTGACCTGCCCACACAGGGTCACCTAGAGCCAATTGTCCAGGAGGCTTTACTGCAGGATTGTGCAGTTCCCCTCATTAAACCATATGAGGTTCCTGCCAGACTGTTTCTCCAGCCTGACAAGGTCCTTCTGTATGGCAGCACAACCCTTTGGTGTATTGACCACTCCTCCCAGCTTGGTGTCCTCAGCAAATGTGCTGAGGGTGCCGTCTGCCCCATCATCCAAGTTATTAATGAAGATGCTGAGTCAGACTGGACCCAGTATTGACCCCTGAGTACACTGACCTTCGATTACACTTTGTGCCACTGACCACCATCCTCTGGACAAGCCAAAAACAAGCCAAGTTTTCAGTCCACCTCACTGCCTGCACATCCAACCTGTTCAGCAACAGCTTCTCTGTGAGGATCTTATGGGAGACTGTGTCAAAGGCCTTACTGAAGTCCAGGTCTGTGATGCTCAGTTTTTAGGACCTTCATTATTTCTTTTTTGCTGTGTGTTTTTTTATTGTCTTTGCAAGTCCATGCGTAAGCTTGACTTTGCTGGGCAAGCTGAGATATTTCTTGCATCTGAGACTTGGGATGTTCACAAGAAGACAAACTTATTTATGCACAACTTTAAGCTTGTGCCTATTGAATGTCTTCAGTTTTCTTTTATTTGGCTGGACCATTTCTCCAGGCCAGATTGGATGGTGCTCTGAGCAACCTTGGTATAGTGGAAGGTGTCCCTGCCCATGGCAGGGGGTTTGGAATCAGATGACCCATAAGGTCCCTTCCAAACCAAGCTATTATATGATTCTGTGTTTTTTCCAGTTTGTCAATGGAATTCTGACTTCTCCTTTGTATGATTCCTGGCCATTGCAGCCTGGCAGCACTTCTGGTCTTAATAAGCATATTTCTTATTCCAGCATCCAAATGGAGTAAGGACAATGGAAGTATGCAATACAGAGTGTTATCTTTACTTTTTTTTCACAGCAAGCTAGTATCTTACTGTAATTTTCCAGCTGTTATTTGTACCCATTCTATAACAACTTCATGCCTCCCATATTTTTTTTTGTGGCATATTTCACACTGCTTCCAGTGTCATTCTCATGCCTTTGCAAAGTCAAGATATAGGATGTTTACAGATTTCCTTTTATCAGGAAGACTTTTTTTTTCTGTCCAAGTCAAAAGTTATACTTAGTTCTATGTAAATGACTCAAATATTTGGTGAATAGTTAATAATATTCTTTTATGTTTTAGAGTGTCACCTAAAAAAATTTTTCTAGGTGTAGCAATTTTTCTGTAATTTTGACTAGTGAGCTTAGCTTTTTATCTGTAGTCTGTCCTTTTGTATTTTTGTTCCTTTTCAAAAGTAGATCTGTAGGCATTGTTTTATTTTATTTGAGATTCCTGGATTCTCGTGTTTTTTTCGTGATTTCTGAGAGGTAACAGTTGAGATTACTCTGGGTTGTACAGGACCAATTGAGTGAGTGTAACCAATTGTAATTTAAAACAATTGTAATTTAATTTATCTTCTCTATTAATTCTGTCTTGTAGTTCACTATTTTTGCTTTTGTTCTTCCTCCCTTTCTGCTGTTGCTGTACTTGTCATCTGATTGCAAGTGATCTTTTTGGGAAAAAAATGAAGGAAAAAGTCACAGAACACTTCTGTTTTCTTGGCATTGTCCATTTTATTTCTCAATGAATATTGGAGTAACTCCTTCCTCACTACTCTTCTTACTAATCTGTGGAATTGTGGGGATTTGTTCTTTACATACATTAGCTTTTCTCATTTTGCAATGTGACTTTTCTGTGTTAGATTTTCTGTATGAATGTGCTGCTTTTACATTTGTCCTTGATGATTTGACCTAGTTCCCTTTTTACTATTACTCTTATATTCCAAATCATCAAAGCATTTCTGAATTGCCAGCTGGTCTCTTACTATATATACTTCCTACTGTCTTCTGTGTTCAGATAATTTGTATTTGTGTGCTGAATACTGCTTCTCTGAGAAGTGCTTAGTTGTCCTGACTCCTTTCCACTAGAATTTGATTCTGACAAGAAGAAACCTCTCAGTGGAAGAAAGTCTTCCATAAACTTCCATAAACACGGTAAAAGTCCATTGGCTGTCTTCACTATTTTTCTTTTTACATTTACTAAGGATGATTTACTGTAATTTGGTGAACACAGTCAATTACTTTTCCTTCTATCCTTGCATTCTCTGTGTTAGTTGATTTCTACATTAAAAAAAAAAAAAAGAAACCACCAAAACAAACAAACAAACAAAACCCCACCAAAACTAGTTTTCAAGAACTGGCTGAACAGTCTGTTGTACTGCAAAGTCTGATAAGCTCCTTGAAGGGATGTATTTAGACAGAATTCTTTCTGTCTTAGCAGTACTCATAGAAGGAACATTGAAGCTCATTCCTCCATGAGTTACAACCCTCAGCTGTTCTTCTGTATAATTGATGTGGGCTGGAGTTTCCCGTTGCATTTTAATTTTCCTATGTCCAATGTCTCTTTAGTCATTATGTATTTTGTATTTTCTTTCCTTTTTTTTTTTTTTTGCATTATTCAGATGTGTATAACTTCTTTCCTAAAAGAAGACTTTCTTTTATCTTTATAACATTTGCACTTGTAATGTTAAGTTTTACCTCACCTCTGGAGACATAATTTGGAGTGGAGGGAGAAGGACAAATGCCCTCTATGTATTGCAACAATTAATCTCAAACATCTTAGTTAACATTCACTCTGCTGAAGCTTTAGAAGTCTTAGGTAATGTTTTTTTTAGGTTAGAAGTAACCTCAAAACCTGTTCTTTGACATATTTGTATTAAAAGTTTGGAGCTCTCTGCTACAAAAGAAGTAGCCTGGTTCAAAATGAAAGAGGAGGCCAATGTCAGTAGATCCTTTTCACACTAATGGTTATGATTTGTATCTGACCCCAACAACATTTGAGGTAGTGTACTGGTTTCCCTGTATCATCAGTGCAGAGTTACAGCTCTGAAGGGTGTTCAGCTGCATTTAACTAGGTAACTTAATCCCTAAAGGTGTCCTCTTCTCATGGACAGTTATAAAGGAAGCCTAGTGTACTAGCCTAAGTGTAGGTGTCTACTTCTGTTGAAATATCTTAATCTTGCCTTTACCCTTTCCACAGACCATTATTTTAGCTCTCTATAAGCTCTGAGGGTCAAACCTGCATTAGCAGTAGAGAAGAATTGCTCTAGAGATCAAGGAAAGTAGGAAAGGGATTCAGTCAATGAATGCAGAGTTCAACTTTGTTTTTTCACATGCCAAGTCAAAGATTGATTCTTGTGATGCCTATCGAGCCCCTGTTACTTGAACCAAGAAGCTGCCTCTGAATGAGCAGAGTGCTTTCCTCTGTTGCTTGCACCTATGGAGTAGAGGTTGTGACAGATATGTTTTTTATGTGAAGTACCTGTGTATTCTGTGTGTGATGATACTACCTTGGCTGAAGTAGGGTTGATTGTTATATTCATCTCTGATATGCCTGCTTGTAGTACCCGAAATCAGCTACATGGTACAGTCTTTAAAAACCTTTTCTTTGAGTAGAAGCCATAGTGGCTCTTGACCTCTTAACCCCAGAGCTCCTCACCCTGCTGTAAAACTGCTTCCTGAGTGCAAGGACTAACTGTTTCTGCTCAGCTGCTGACATTTTTGAGCTCCATGGCATTCTATTGCAGTGATAATAAAATGACATGAGGCACTTGCTAAATGCAGCAGCTCTGGAGGAGCAGCTCATTGTGCCTTTGTAGACTAGGCTACAGTTAAAACAGTTTGTGTATGTGACACTTCATGAGTAACTATTATAGAGAATTTCTTGTTCTTATGGTAGCTTGGAAGAGAGCGGCCAGTAATGACACAGCTCTAGCTAAGGATGATAAATGTCTCTAAATATTGGGAATTAACCTTTGCAAATGACAAATTGTGAAAATTATGTGAAGCTTCTGCCATTCTAATTAATCTGGCTAAAACATTGAGCAAATAGGGACATTTCTAATGTCTCCAAGAACAGAAAATGACTGCAATAAAGGGACAAATGCCAGCATATTGCAGGAGGTGCCCTATGCTTTTTAAGTCTCTGTGACCAGATCTTGATGGGTAGAAAAGACTGCGATACTAAATGGTGTTTATTTTTTTAATTCTTATTTTAATTTACCTTTAAATATATAAAATGCCTAAAGATATGGCATTCTATATTTTAACAGATAAGGAAGGACATACATTTTCCGTATTCTGGGTGCTGGTGAGTGTTGTCCTAGGTGCAATAGCCATGCTGTGCAAAGAACAAGGAATTACAATACTGGTAAGAATTCTCTTATTAACTGAATTTTCACCTCAACATCTGTCAGGTATAGTTGTAAAGTCTACAGAAATTAATCTTCTCTACGGCTAATGACATGCACACCTTTTTATTCTGTTCAGAAAACTAATTAATGTTGACAAAAAGCAGTATTCTTGTAGATCTGTCTTAACTGTATCTTTGCCAATCTGTTAAGAGTTTTTCCCTTTAACTTTTGTAAGCAGGTTGCATATATTTTTGCAAGGTAGTTAGTTTCACTTTTGTTGCCCTTGTTTTTGAATTAAATTCTTGAGATAGCAGGACTACAAACTTGTCATGAAGAGAAGTTCAAGGCTCATGAACAAATATATAACTGGAGGCGAGCATTTTTAAAAGCTCCATTCCCTTACTTTTGTGAACAGTGTAATTATAGTTAGGGCCATTGTTTATGGCCCTAATTATAATTATAGTATGGCCTAATTAGCACTTCTAGTACTGCATCTCTTCCTTTTGTCCCTTATTTAAGGACCTGTCTGTGGAAACAGATGTAGTTATTGTTCGTGTTTGTTGTGGTCTGGCTTTTTATAACTTCAGTGAAGACAATGCTGTTTTGGGTGACCAAACTGGACACCTGAAATGCTGTATCTGTGATTTTTACCTTTTATATAGCCATATATCTTTATTAATCCAGTTTATAGCTTTAGCTGACATAGATGAGCAACAGAATAAAATGCTTTGCAGCAACGACCTTCTTGTCCTTTCTAGAAGAAAAGGGAAAAGAAATTACAGAAAACTTCTTGATTTAAGCCTTTTTTTTATAGATGTTTGTAGAATTGATGTTTTTCAAAGATGTCTGTAAGGAAAACATAAGGAATTGTCTTAAAATGTGTAATTATTTACTCTAGCAGTATGAAGTAACTGTTTGAGCTATTAGAAGCAGAACTACTAATGGATTTGGGATTTTATTTGTTTGCTGTTGCACTGCTAGAATGATTATATTTATTGTTGTGCTAAGGGGCACAGGTCAGAGAGATAAAGAGCTAAATCACCCATTAAAAAGATTACTTGGAGGCTGAATGTGATTTTCAGTAGAATTCTTACCTTCCTATCTCCATCTGAGTGAGCCAAAAGCCTTTTAATTGGCAAGTGGCCTTTCTACAAGCCACACTCTAGTGAGGGGCTTGTGGCCTCCCAGTGTACCAGCACTTTGCCTCACCTGAAACTAGATTTACTGGGCTTTTTTTCTATTTAGTCTTTAGAACGGTGAGATAATTTCTGAAATTATTAGAATACAGGATCAATACTCAAGAATTATCATGGCAATATGCTGAAACTTTGAAGCAGAAATACTAAGGTTTGATTTTGCCAGTAACCTCAGTAGAATCCCCCCTAGACACATTTATACATTTTGTTTGCCTCTTTGGAGGTAGTTATGTGCAAATGTAGCCCTGCAAAACACTGGATATGTTCTAGTTTTATGTGTAGTGGCTGCAGATGTCATATAGAACGCTTCTTTTTTTTTTTTTTTTTTTTTTTTTTCCCAGCAACTTGCACTGTGTTTATTGCTGTAATTGAAAGAAAAGCAAACCTGATACCTCTGTTGAATCTTTATCAGTCTTTGTCTGTACCTTTTAAAAACAGTATTTCTGAAACCTGGAAATTCAAAGATGCCGTACAACAAAAAATAAGTAGAAGGCTTAAAGAAACTCCACCTTACTGATAGAAGCTTTACCTTTTGACTGCAGCATTTGGGGAAGATGGAGATCAGAATTCTGTTGTGACCATGCATATGTTATCTGGCTTGCTGGTGCATGGTATTCCCTGAAGGGTTATTCCATGTAGCAGGAGAATTCTCATTACAGTAAAATTTTATTCTACTAATCTGAGCTCCATTTACCATTCTGCCATCATTACTACCAATGTATCTCTCTATTTGTTTGGAATCAGAATTAAGATGTACAGGTAGTCAATTCAAGATGTATTTAAAAGAAAATATTTGTGGATAGCTGCTTCATCTTATGCTGTTATTATTCTCTTTAGGGTTTGAATGCAGTGTTTGATGCACTGGTGATTAACAAGATAAATCTTTTGGAGCTCATTCGAAAGTTACTGTATAAGGACAAGTCATTGGAGGTGAGTCCTTGGATGTTTTGTTCATTCTGGCCATTCAGGCAGTTATGTCCTAAAAGAAAAAGATTCAGCTTCTGGCAGTTTTGTTGTTGTTGGGAATTAGGGAAAAAAACCCCAAACCAACCAACGAACCAAAAAAAGGTATTGTTAGTCAGCCTAGTAAGGCACCTTTGCAGCAACATGAGTGGAAATGGGGTATTGTTAGAATTGCATTGGATAGTGAAATCCCATCCCCAGTTTTCTCAATAGTATGTTCAAAATGTTGTATGGAACAGCTGACTGCTTGATGCAACAAATTCTCCAGGGTCAGTAGCTATACACCTGAAATGATACTTGGAATGGTTTGGTCAGAGTAAAGAGAGGGAGAGATTTATTCAGATTCTCAATTACATAGTTAGACAAGAACATTAAAAATATGTTAACAGGTCCTAGTAGCTTTGTAGTTTAAAAGAAGCTAGGTAAGCACTGATAGTTGCTTGGGATTGATTTTTCTGACTTTCATGGATGTCAATTTATCTGGTATTGTCTCAAGTGGAGTCTGGCACCTAGTATTGGCACTGGCAAGCCAAGTAACAAAAACAATCAGCCTCAGATCAATGATGGATAACAGCCAAATAGACCTACAGCCTACTAGAGCATCACTGCTGTTGAACAGCTAAGATTCTCATCCAACAAGATTCAACAAGGATAAAGAATATTCTTTGTACTTTGCTTCAGTCTGGTTTCACTGCAGAGGAGTCTCACTAATGTTTCTGAGTGGCACAAGTCCTGTGCAGCTTTTAAATTCTTTTTCAAGGAGAGAAATGAGGAGCTGCAGGGGAAATCAGGGGAAGTAGGTTCTCTAGAAATGACATAATAGATTTGACCAAGTAGGGCTAAGTGAGGACTACAGGAGTGTTTCAGGCAGCAAACAGGAATGCTGGGGAGTTTTGCTGTATAAGGAGACTAACGTCAACTGGAATATGACAAGGGAAGCATCTAGAGCTGTAGGGATCTAAAGCAGAGCTAGTTCAGAATTAAGTGCTGAAACAAAAGGTAGTAAGTAGAACCTCAGGAATAAGTGGCCAGTCAGCTTCACTTCAGTGCCTGGTAAGATCACGGAACAGATCCTCCTGGAAGTTATGTCAAAACATATGAATCACAGGGAGGTGACTGGAGATAGCCAGCCCAGATTCACCACATGCACATTGTGCCTGACTAATCTAGTGGCCTTCTGCAATGGAGAAGAGAAGGCTCCAGAGAGACCACCTCTCTAGGAAGCCTGTTCCAGTGTTTGACCAGTAATAAATTCTTTACAATCAGGATGATGAGGCACTGGAACAGGTTACCCAGAGAAGTTGTGGATACCTCATTCCTGGAAGTGTTCTCGGCCAGACTTGACAGGGCTTTGGTCAAACTGATCTAGCAAAAGATATCCATGGCATCCCTTCCAGCCCAAACCATTCTATGATTCTAGGAAATGTCAGAGTCAAACCTTTTCGGAGGGTTATTCTTTAAGCCTGAAGAGCTCAGAGTGTGGTGCTTCTGTTTAAAAGAAGAACTTTTAAATGTTTCTGTTTCAGTGAAGAAAACATCAGATGTGCCTTTTCCCCCTTATTCTTTTGGTAGAAGTAATAAATTTTAGCTCCTGTTACCAGCAAAAATCTGTTCTGCTCTTTTCAAGGAAACATATCTAAGATTGTTTTGCTTTGTTTGATTGTCTGCTTTTTTTAGGCAGATTTTAAAAACTCTTCAACTAAGAACATTTTTTTTCTTCTTGATTGAGACAGGTTTCAGTTTCATGCCAGATTTCAGTTAGTTCTGAATCAAAGAGGATACAATAACACTTCTTCCACTTTCACATTCTGCCTCCTGAGAGATTTTGTGGCAATTGTGAAATCTGGCCTTAAAGAGACTGCATGTACTGTTAAATGAAATTAAGTCCTGGGCTAAGAGATTTTGTTGTTAATCTGTCATAAAGCAGTTATAAATATTCACTATATGTGGGGTTTTTTTCATAGTACAATTTTGTCCAGAAGTTATTTTATAGGAAAACCATTCCTATATCCTCCTTGCAGTACCTTTGGTTACTGAGATGTCCAGGTTGGAAGCAATCATTTCAGCACGAAGGCTAGCTTATGTAAAATCAAAATTACAAGCTGCTTTATCCTTAGGTATTCAACTAAATATTTTATCATGACTCCATTGTCAATTAGAAATACTAAAAAGCAATCTGAAAATTGTTTTAACTTTTTGATCCTTTTAGAAAATAAGTATCTTCAGCCAGTGCACTGATGTCTGTCTTTGTTCAGGAAGCCTACTCTTTTTTTTTTTTTTTTTTAACTTCAGACATAGTTGATTTTGATATCCTAAACAGCTATGGTGGCCCTTGCTAAAGAGCATATTCCACTAAGAGGTAATCATAATTATTGTGCCATCCTAAAGCTTTGACTGCTGTATTGTTATACTTGATTCTGTTTCCAGTCTCCACTGGTGAAGCTTGAAGAATCTCTACAGTATACACTGTTTATTTTTTTGGTTTTGTTTTTTTTTTTTTTTTAGTTTGGGGTTTTTTTTTATGAAAATGATGTGTGCTTGGAGAAAAATGTTATACATTCTGGAGAAAAAGATATAAAAGTCTGTCAGATTTACTGTCGACACCATCACTACTTTATGTTTTATGTGACTTGCCTTCTTTACAGCCTGAAGGGTATATTATAAAATGCATGATGTAAACCAACTGAGTTAATATAGATCAAATACAATTTTATACTTTTTCTGATCTTGGGTCATTTACCCTGAAGTAAGTGATTTGGATGCCTCTCTGTCATTAGCTTTTTAATCAAGTTTTTGACTGTGAAAATTTTAACTCAGTTTCTAATTCCTCCCAGCTCCTAACTGTGCAGTTTTCATGGTATATACCTGTAATTTTACCTCTAAAGATACCTAAGTGGACAAAATTTTTCCATGACAAGCAGACAGCTGAAAATAGTTATTTAAAACTAAGGCCACAAAGTACTCATCCTCCATTTTAGAAAGAAAAGATAAATTAATTTAATATGCTGTATACTAAACTAAAGGCTGTATTGTGCTCAAATTCCCTATCAGAAATTGCCATGTAAAACTACATCAGCTGTAGAATTACAGACGATTTGTAGAAGAGAGTCTTCTTGATGTAACAAGTTTTATTTACTGATTGAGAAGGAAATTAAAATACTTGCAAAAAACACTTTCCTATTAAAATGTCATCTCTAATAGCAAAAGTACACAGGAATAGCTTTTTCTTTCTGAGATAGAGGTGAAAAGGATGTGAAAGTGTTGGGTAAGAGAACAAACACTGTTTCCATATGAGGTGGGTTTTTTTTCCTTCTTTCTTTCCTGCAGAATGCTGGGCTACTAAGGAAGGGGCTGCTTTTCAGGATAACTCTTTTGATGTGTGGAGGGGCTGGAATACTTTATATCCGCTGGAGGATTATGGGCACAGGGCCACCAGCTTTCACTGAAGTAGACAACCCAGCTTCATTTGCTGACAGTCTGTTTGAAAGAGTAAGTTACAAAGTTGCTTTTTTCTGGCCAGTTCAGAACGTTTGTTTTTTGTCATAAAATTAAGTTTTCTGTGCTTCTAAGAAACAATAAAGAGGGCAGTTTTCACGTTTCAAAATATGTGTGATGAGGCACCTTCACTTGTGCTGCTGTGATGATTCTTTGCAATTTTTTAAAAATAGTATACCGTGTATATTCTCTGCATTCAATTTAGCACGCACTGTACACATTGAAGTACTTTTCCATTTACTCACTATTTTTCCCATGCATGCAAGAAATTAGCTTTTGCTGATTTTCATCCCCTTTCCCCATACTGTGCTTGACTTTTCTTCTTCTTTCACAACTAAAGAAAATAGCACGAAGTTCTAGTCTGGTGTACTTGGAGTATGTCTTGGCTATATACCTCTGGCGGCATTAAGGATCTTTCTGGATATGGAGAATGAAAGATGAAGACAGTGGATGATGTCTTTTGATGTTTTCTCCTGTTGTACAAGATTGTTCTTTTTACATATGGATATTGGTTGGAAAACACAGAATTGCATTTCCCTGCTCTGAACTAGAGAGCCACCTAGCTATGTTTAAAAGAAAATTTAAAATTTATTTCACAGCTGTAATTGTAATGGATATGTAAATAGTTGTAGTCTAAAAGTATTCATGGCCTCTTTATTGTGTTACAAGGGAAATGAGGGAAAAGAGATGGACTAAAGTTGCCCACTTCTCCCCCCACTCAAGTTTAGTATCAAATAAATGTTTGTTTTCTCTTTGACTGACAGGCTATAAACTATAATTACTACTATTCACTGAATGCATGGTTGCTGTTGTGTCCCTGGTGGCTGTGTTTTGATTGGTCAATGGGCTGCATACCCCTCATTAAATCCGTCAGCGACTGGAGGATAATTGCACTAGCAGCACTTTGGTTCTGCCTAATTGGTCTGATATGCCAAGCTCTGTGCTCAGAAGACAGCCATAAGAGAAGGTAAGAGACAGTGATGAATTTTAAATGCCTGGCCAACTTGAGTACAGTATTATTTTGTTAAATCCACTACTGATAATTTCAACAATTCAGTGGAACCAGTGTCTAGCAAATGCAGTTCAAATAAATATTTATAGCTGTCATTACAGTTTTATCCCAATTTAGGTCCATCAATGCACACCAACTAGTAGGAAACAGAGTTGGAGGAGGAGGCATGGATGGTTGCTTTATTTTTTCTCCTAAAATGGTATTTTGAGATCCTTAACACTGTAGGTGGTAAAAAGTAATATGTGCTTAAAACGCAGTAGGAAATTGTTTGTTGTTGCCCATACTTCTTACAAGTCATCATTTCCTTTAATTTCCTCCTAATAATGGAAGAGAGGAGATGTGCTTTGAAAGCAGGTAGAAATACTGGCCATGGTCATACAGTTAAAAAGTAAAATGCTTGACCCATAGTATGTACTCAGAAAACAACTTGTATTTTACCCAAAGGAACTAAAAAATTTATTGTAAACTGCTCTTTCTCACTAAGTGCTTCTGTTTAACTTTGCAAGTTCTGTTACTATGGATTTTATGTAGACCTAATTTCTCAGTTCCTTAAAATTTTTCAACTGCTCAGTCATAGAATGGGTTGGGTTGGAAGAGACCTTAAAGGTCAGGTAGTTCCAGTCCCCCTGCCACAGGCAGGGACACCTTTCATGAGATCAGGTTTCTCAAAGCCCTGTTTATCCTGGCCATGAACACTTCCAGGAATGGGGCACTATCACTACGTGTCCTTTTGAAAAGCCCATCTCCAGCTCTCTTGTTGCCCTCTTAAGGTATTGGAAGGTTGCTAGAAAGTCTCCCTGGGGGCTTCTCTTCTCCAGGTTACACAACTCCAACTGTCTCAGCCTGTCTTCATAGGAGACGTGCTCCAGCCTTCTCCTCATCTTCATGACTCACCTCTGGACTTACTCCAACAGGTCCATGTCCTCTTTATCTCGGGAGCCCCAGAGCTGGATGCAGCACTCCAAGCTGGGATCTCACCAGAGCAGAGTAGGAGAGGCAGGACCACCTTCCTGGCCCTGCTGGATATGCTACTTTGATGCAAGCCAGGATATGGTTGGCTTTCTGCACTGCTGGTGCACACACTGCTGGGTCATGTTCAGCTTCTCATCACTGAACTCCCCCAAGTCCTTCTCAGGGCTGCTCTCATGCCATTTTCTGTCCAGCCCATCTTTGTTCTTGGGATTGCCCTGACCCAGGTACCAGGCCTTGCACTTGGGTTTCATGAGGTTTGCATCAGCCCACCTATCCTATCCAGGTCTCCCTGGATGGCATCCTTTCCCTCCACTGCACGGCTGGGTGTCGTGGGCAAACCTGCTGAGGGTGCACTCAGTCCCACTGTCCATGGCACCAACAAAGATGTTAAACAGTGCCAGTCCCAATACCAGCCCTTGAGGAACACCACTTGTCACTGAACTCTGGACACTGAGCCATTGACTGCAACTCTTTGTGTGCAACCATCCAGGCACTTCCTTAGCAATCAAGAGGTCCAGCTGTCAAATCTATGTCTCCAGTTTAGAGACAAGGATGTCATGCTGGACAGGGTCAAATGCTTTGCACAAGTCCAGGTAGATGATATCACTTGCTCTTCCTTTATCCAGCAAAGCTGTACTCCATTGTAGAAGGCTATAAAATTTGTCAGGCAGATTTTTCCCTTAGTGAAGCCAGGTTGGCTTTCACCAGTCATCTCTTTATTTTCCAGGTGCCTTAGCATATTTTCCAGGAGGATCTGCTCCATGATCTTGTCAGGCACAGAGGTGACCTACTGACCTAGTTTCCTGAGTCTGCCTTTTCCCCTGTTTAAAGCATGAAGGTTACGTCTCCCCTTTTCTAGTCAGTGGGAACTTCAGCAGATTGTCATGACTTCTCAAGTATGATGGGTAGGAGCTCAGCACTATCTTAGCACCTTCATCCATCAGTTCCCTCGGGATCTGCAAGTGCACCTTACCAGATACGGAGCTGTACACCTTAAATGTTCTTGAACCTGACCTTTTCCTACAGCGGGCAGTTCTTCATTCTCCCAGTCTCTGCCCTTGCCTTATGTGACTTGAGCGGTGTGGTTGGAGCACTTGCTGGTGAATTCTGAGACAAAAATGTTATTGAATATCTCAGCCTTCTCCATGTCCTGGGTAGCCAGGCTTTCCAAATGCTTCCACATTTTCCACAGTCTTCCTTTTATCACCAACATAGGTAATTCTATTGTTCAGAGTGCAAAATCTTTTCTTACTTTTTTCTTCCTTCTCATCCCTTCAAATGTTAACAGTGTACCTGCCTGCCTTTCTGCTGTTTCCATACTTATTTGCATAGATAAATCATTTTGGAAAGAGGATGGAACTCTTGCTGCTAGTGATGTCATATTTTCTAGTAAAAAATGCACTCACTAAGCTTTTATTACTAAATAGTTTTATACAAAAAGTATAGTGAAGGCTTATGTGGAGATGAGAAAAGACCAGGAGGACCCATCTACCTTACAGTGTAGACATTCATTTGTAATGAATTAGAACAGAAAATTACCATGCCCGTGGCCTTTGTAAGAAACACCTAACATGGACCTGAGGTTCTTATTCCCTTGTGTCAATTCTGAAAAAGTGAGATACCTAGACTCTTTTGTGTGAGCTCTGTATAGTCCATAAAGAGCTACCTGCTGAGGATGCTAACATTAGTGTCAAAAAAAGGGAAGACAAACTGCTCTCAAAAACTTTGTGTCTCTTCTGTCTGTAGAAGGAAAGTGGATTACTAACTTTCAAGTGGTTAACTACAATGGATTCTACTACTGATGTGTTTGTTAGGAGAAAACCACCCTCTCGGTTGAATGTGCACCTAAGTTTCTTCTTTAACAATGACTTATGTTTTTGCCCCCATTATTCTTACTAGGTCCAAAAATAGACAGGTAGCTTTTACCATTACTTTTCCTGCCTGTGTATTTTAAATTGGAGTTATATAATTAATATGTAATGGGGCTATTTTCTGGCCTGGAAGCATGAATATTGCTTTTCTGGAAATTATAGCAATGATTTTTAAAGTGCCTCACTGAAATTTGATCCTAGTGGCTCTCAAAGGCTGTGTTTGAATGCCCTGTCCTATCTGCACATCCTTCTACAACGTTTAAATAAAGTTTATATGTTAAGTGAAAAAGGTACTTTAGTTAAGATTTGTAGTTAACCTGAGAATGTTTCTTGTTTGCAGAATCCTTACACTGGGACTTGGATTCCTTATTATCCCTTTTCTTCCTGCAAGTAATCTCTTCTTCCGAGTAGGATTTGTTGTTGCAGAGAGAGTCATCTACCTCCCCAGTATTGGATATTGTATTCTCTTTACATATGGATTTAGTCTCCTGAGTAAGCAAGCCAAGAAAAAGGTACCATCAAAATAATCAGTAAAGATGTTGTTCATCATCAGTCAGTTGATGATGAAGCAGTTCAATTGCATGATTTGTTTCTTAACGTGGCTCTCTTTCCTTAAGAAAATTCTTGCTGTGGCAGTACTTGGAATCTTGCTGATAAACGTTATGCGCTGTGCGCTCCGCAGCAGTCAGTGGAGGTCAGAAGAACAGCTCTTTAGGAGTGCGTTGTCTGTGTGCCCTCTGAATGCAAAAGTAAGTCACTCATTGACTTCTAATATTTTAATATTTTTTTCTTTTCTTTTTTTTTTTTTTTAATGTTTTGGAATTTGAGGTCAAGGAGGTATTATGCATAGTTAATATATTGTGCTACAGTGTTATTCACAGTCTTGCTCAGTTCAGGAATGACACTGACATGTCAGACATCTAAATTACAGTGGCAGCATAGTCAAAATACCAGAAAGTGCAAATTACAATATTCAGAACTTGGAGGTGGGAGTGGGGAGGTGAGGGAGAGGGGAGAATGCACTTCAAGAAAGGCATCAAGTCAAATTGGATGTACTGCTAATAAAATCTATTTAGAAGAATTGTGTGCATAATTGCAAGTTATTGCAACAAAAATATCGAAACAAGGTTAGTAAATTGTAGCAATGTATTCATCTGAAAAATGTCATAAAAGCCAGCACAGCTGAGGGACAAAGCAGCTTATCATCAATGCAATTGCGGGATGTGGGAGTAAAATCTTGCTCCCACTTCTGCTTTTTTACAGCAGCTGAGACTTGGGCACTGAGGAAAGCTGCAGTTTTCCCTGCAGGCTTAGTGAGGGAACAAGATGGTGGGACTGGATAGGATATTTCACTGAGCTGAGCTGAGCAGCAGTGTTCAGCATCAGAGACTGACTCCAGCCTCCAACAGAGGGGACCTCCACAGCAGTCCTTTGACAGCCAAGAGTGTGATCTGTTGGAGCATACCGCTGAGCCCTGATGTTGTCTGAATTTTAGTAAAGAGACTCTTTGAAGAGTCTGGGAGTGGGAATGTGCAGCTTCTCAACAAAAATATATTGATGTTTTAAAATATTAGATTCCTGTAATTTAGAGTGGTACCTAGAAAATCCCAATCAAGACACAGGGTTTAAAAAGGAACCTGTGAATGCTCAACTTCACAAAGAGAATGATAAACTTAGCATTTACTGGAATTCAGATATGCAACAGTGAGCTGTAAAAAACATTTATGGCCAGTATTTGCAACATGGTGGCATTTTTCAAAAGTCTGAGATTTTAATACAGAGGAAAGAGCTTTTGTATTTTATTGTGTGGCAGTGGTAGGCAACCATCTTCTTTTTAATGATGACCTCAGTATATCTTGTCTTCTGGTTGACAAGCACATGCTATAAATGGAGCAAATGCAATCTGTTTTCTTTGTGTGTAAGTCCGTCCATCTGCCATGGTGAGAGTGCTTTAGACAGATCCACACTCTCTGCCTGTGCTCCGAGCTCCTTGGACTCCAGCCATGCCTGGCTGGGAAGCTGTGTAGCTGTGCTCCCACAGTACTGTGCTTGAGCCGATAAGCTGTGCACAAGCTACTGAACTAATGCAGCTGGTTTAAAGCCAATGAATGTACAGGCAAAATGAGCTTGTGTTTGTCAACACTGGGCACTGTAGACATGCCTGAGCTGTATTTGTGCTGGTGACAGCTTGTGCAAGTGGAAAGCATGGGGATGTGAACTGGGAAAGGACTGTAGGCTCGCATTCCAATTTTGCTGAAGGATGTAACTTTGAAATCACTATAGTAGGGAACTTTTCTAAGCAGGAACATTAGAGAGTCCGTGTATGACAGCCTATGTCTTGTTTTCTTTATCAACTCAGCTATATTTATTTAATTTTGACAAAGGTAAATGTAAAAATTTGAACTAGGTTTTGTTTTGATCTTCAGTTGTCTTGCAATTGCAGGCTTCTTTTAAAAATGACGCCACAGGACCTTCTTTCAGTGACCCATTTATTTCAGTGGGAGGCTGGTACAGACCAAGGAATGGCACACAGATAATAGCTTTTTCTTGTTGTTCTTGGAACATATTAAATATGTGTAATGTGGTCCATTATCTATCAGGATCTCAAAATCTCAAATCCTCAGTAGCAGAAAAAGCTGTTCATGTTTTGTTGTACAGCTCTTTCCAATTCCAAATTGTCTGTGTGGGAAGTATAGAGTAAACTTACCCTAATTCTGAATAACGAGTTGTAGCAGCACTGCCTTGTCTAATTTCAAGACTCATTTCTTTAAACATGGTAGTGTGGCACAGTAGTGGATCTGGTGCCTTGACACATCTGGCTCAAGAGGATGACATTTAAGATCAACTTTAATAAATGTTGCCCGCTGACTTGAAAATTTATTGGAAATAATCAGGTACCATAATGAGGCTACAAATATTTTGACCTCTAAAAAAGTTCCCAATATAGATTATTAAAAGTTTTGATTATTATTAAATTTATATTAAATGTTATATATTTACAATATTTTAAAATATGTTATATATGTGTGTTTTATATATATATATATATAAAAATATAAAATACATGGTGGGTGGATGGGTAGGATTTTTTAAGAGAGAGAAACAAGTATGTTACAGATCTTGGTTAAACATGTCCAGGAGCATGTCACACATTTGAACTCGTGTGGCCCTGCACTCAGGTTGGTTTCAAAGGCCATGAGACTGAAAGAGTACACATCTTTAATATATTTGGCAGTATTTTCCTTAGCTGAACAGGAGGTGCCTCTATATTGATTCCATTTTTCCTACCACCTTTTTTCATACTGTATGGATTGGATTCTTCTCCTGGAGAGAAGAAGCTGTTTCTTTTAGCATTAGTTCCTCTCCTTGGACTAAATGAGAGACATAAGTCAGAAGGAAGGTATCCTAGATTTGTCTTTCTCTCCACTGATGATAAAAAAAGTCCTGACAACTAGAGCATATGTGGATACGTAAGATTATGTCAGATTTTGACCCTCTCCTACTGCATTTCACTATTTATAGATATTGCTGGATTGCTCCTCACCTTCTGAAGTCATTACACATTGTTTCTTTTAATTTTAAAGATTATTCCCAAAAATGCTCATCTTGCTGCCTTTTTTTTTTTTTTTCCTGCTGGAAATGTTTGCATTGTTGGAAGAACTGAGTTATTTTTTGTCAGCTTTTAGAAAAGCCATAGTAGTTAATTCCTGCATGACTTCTGGTCATTGATTATCTAAATAAATAATTGCAGTTACATTGTTACACACATGGGAAATAGCCAGCATTTTTCTTTTCCTGGATTTGAAATAACTGAATTTAAATGACTGTAAATTATTGTGGTTTTTTACATAATCTCTACATTCTCCTTGCTACTGGCTTTTCTTTAAAGGATGGAAATTAATAAACATAATTTTTGAAAAGCCATTTCAGTAGCAACTTTTATGCAAAAATAAGCAAGGAAGTTAAAATACTCCCAACACAATGTTGCTATCTGCCTTGACATACTGAGTAACATTGAAATTTATGCTTTATGCAAACTGCAATCATTACCGATACAAGTTTGTCAGAGACGAGCTGTGCTAATACTGAAAAGGTACAATAAGTTTGTGAGACTGGTTTCTGTACTTTCTTAAAAGGTCCTGTAAAACCTCTTTGTTACAGAACAAGATTTAATGCTGCCTGAGGATCTGATCTTTGATCCTTAAGGAAGCTGATCTAGAGGGCATTTCCTTTGGATATTGAGATTTTTTTCTTTATGCTATATATTGAAAAGGGATTATCTTCTGAGGAATTTAACTTAAGTGCTGTGGGCTGTGTTTATATGGGTTATTTGCAGTGTTTTGCCACCATTTTAGATGTCAATTTTTGTTTATACGAGCACAGTCATGCAGAAGAATCTTTAGACAATATTAGATACACAAACAAGATGTGAATATCAAAAAAGATTTGTTTTATTTTTATTTAGAAAACAGAATTTTAGTAGTAGAGGAAAGAGAAGATTGATGACACAAGCTGGCATTGAACAGAGGCATCTGCATGTTCCTGGAGAAATTTTGGCATCTGTACTTTGCTTTCATCCTTTTCAGTAAATGTTCATATTCGCTGAAAAAGAGATTATCAGCAGCTAGGAAGAGAGAGTAAAATTGCTGGTAATAGTCGTGCTCCAACTGAGGGGATGTACCTCCTTGAAGATGATATTACATTTCAATTTCTTCCTGTTCTGCTTTGATAGAAAACAAAATCAAAAAAATCAGTCTGGCAATAATTTAATTTTTGTATAGGAAATTTTTTTTCCTCTCCTTGTTTAAATTTAACATTTAAATAGGAGTTCAAGTACTATGTATATCTGGCACAGAATAATATGCAGTGCTTTTTCTTTTTTATACTGGCTTCTTAGGTTAATTGAGGTATTGAACAGCCAAATACATAGAGCCAAATCCTTGGCTAGGCTCTGGTGCTATGGTTATGTTAACTTAAACAACACATTCCTGTTGAGAGAAAGTAGGTTCTACCCTAGAATGTTTTTACCTGATCTCTTAGATTTCTGAGAATAATGTGTTGTAATGCATCCCTGGAAAATGCTCCTTTTAGAGCTATTACTGTAAAGCAATTGCCTGTTTAAGATTGATAAAGGATCATCTGAGTATAATGTAATACATCATTTCCAGTTAATATTTAATCATTTAATAACAGAGGGCTTTTAAATGTTTAACCAGGAAAGGAAAATCTTCCCTCCCAGGCTGGCATGCACAATATCTGTCAAAAACAGAAGAACCACATCTCAAGAGATGAAATTTTAAACTCACCGGTCTCTCATTATTAAAGACCAGATTCTTCCCACCCATTGGTACATAGAAAGCACTTGTGTCCCCGTGTTGTGCAGGAGAGTCACAGCCCTGTGCTCAGCAGACAGCAGTGGTTACTGCAGGCCTGCTCTGAGTGAGCTAAAGGCTGACCTTGGCATCTCTCTGCCGTGGCCACTGAAGTGGGAGACACAGCTGGATGGCAGAAGTAACGCGCACCTCTCCGATGACTGGATGTGCCTGGGAACGCTCTGCTGCTTCTGCTCTTCGGAGCAGGACGTTACCGCGTCGTATAACCCATTGCACAACTGGTTTTGTCATTGGATGTTTATGGTAGGCTGGGCACTTCTTTTGATATGTTTGGTTTCGGGCTTTTTTCCTTTTCCTTTCTTTGTCAGCACCATATTAAGAGGAACCAAAGCTGCAATTTCACTTGAAGGGAAATTAGAAAACTTACATAAAGCAAGGAGCCCTTCATTTTTGGGGGTATTGTATGGAAACATCAATTCCTTTCACACAGGAGCTATAGCTGAGGGCAAAAGAAATACACCACTGAAAATGTAAGTAGTTTATTTAAATAGCTGTGCAGTCATTTTTAATATAGTACATCTTTTTAGTTCAGTTCACAAAATGTATATGCGCACTTAATACTTCATTTGATGTTTTGACTTGGGAGAATTGGTATCTCTCAGTTTTCTTCAGACTGCACAATTCTGTTTACATGAGAAAAATATTCTTGCTGCTGGTACTTCTGGAAAAAAAATGGATGTGAAGATACTACATGTTTTTAAAAAAACTGTGAAAAATAGAAAGTGAAGTGCTGTTTCCTAACACAAGACAGCTGACATGTGAAAGACTGAGTGGTTGGTGTACACCAAGATTTTTCTCATCTTCTCTGTCCCAGTCTTTAGTCAAATTTAATTTTGTAAAGCTTTCTAAAGAATGAAATTCAATCAAGTTAAACATAATTTTGTTTGCTGATACTGAAGTGTAAAGTTATGTACTTCAAGGGCTAACATCCAGTATTCAGTGAAATCTTTAAGTATTTTGTGTTCCCACAATTTATCTTTTAACTGGGTAAAATTTGAATATGTGAACTTCAACACAGATAATCAGAGCAATCCAATTTGGTAAGAATCTTAGTGTTTCCAATAATATCTGGAAAAGATATATAAGTAGAATTCAGTCCTGAGGAACTTCTTTCAGGATTTCATTTTGCTTTAATGATTCCTGGGAAAATGCTGCTCTATCTTTTTGTATTTTTCGACACTGTCAATGGATCTTCCTTTGGTTATTTCTTGATGTAGATGTACCATTCTGCTGCTTCTTTGCCATGGGCCTTGTCATATTTTTATGAATGTACAGTACAGTGGCAGGATTTTTTTCTTTGTGGAAGCTGTGCTAGAACTGCTTTTATGGGATGCTGAATTTGTGTGCTATTTTATATCTTACAGTGTGAGGAGCTGCCTCTGTGCATGCTTAGTAAGCTTTATAGCATCTCTGCTCTCCTTAAAATCAGTGAAAATGCTTTTTCTCCCATTTGAGAAAGCATGGGAAATGTCCTTAACTTTATTTGTTGATGGTATGTTACTGCATGTTACAATCATATAGAGATGAAATTCAACAATTAAATAGCGTAACAACTAGGCTCCAACACTCATGTGTGCTGGATCAATACGTCCCAGATACCGTGCCAACTGCAATTAGGGTTTTTCAGTTAATGGACATGTCAGATAAAATCCTTTTTTGAATGTCGAAGGTGAATTAGACTTGCCTAAGTGCATTATGAACCTAGCTTTTTGGACTTCGGTCTGAAGTTATACCTGTATACTGTTTTGAAATTAGATTTTCAAAGTTTGGAAAAAATTACCATATGTGTTTGTTTTAGAGGAAGTACATACAATTCGATTTCAAATAGCAAAGTAATCTAAATAAAGAGTCCTGATCTGGGTGCTGAGAAATCTCTTTTCAAAAGTCAGTACTCACAGTACTTTTCAACCAGGTAACATAATCTTCTGAGATTTGTCTTAAAGTGGGATTTGAGATGTGTTCCAACTCAGATTTGTCCTGAAATATATTTATTCCTATTTACTCTTGCTATAAATTAAGATGATGCATCTTTTCCCTGTAGTCTAAAAGCTCTAGATCCTTCCTTCATTCTTCAGTTTTTAACAGGCCAAGTCTTTAACATGTTGCTATAATATTATTTCAGAAATGTTCTTTGATACATTTTTATCCTTAGATAATAATTGTGCCTGTTACCTTTTGTTTGGGTTTTTTGTGAATGTTGAGTTTCTTCTAGTTTATACTGTAATGAAAACAAAGTTTGACACATTGCTGTAGTGTTCCTTCTGCTTTGAAGTATTAGATAGATTTGATTTGAGTCAAACTTTCTCTTACCTGGCAAACAAATGAAATTAAGAGCAGGAGGTCTCCATACAAAGTGCCTTGTGAAAGGTGTGGTGGCCTCATTTTTAAAACTAGGAAATTAATAATCTTTATTAAATAGTTGGAATATGTAAGCTGATCTGTACCTCAGATTTTGTCTTACTGTCTTCATTGTATGAATTATCCAGTCCTGAGTATCAACCTACACCAAAAGGCAGCAATGAATGACACAAGTGCTGACTGTTTCTTTTTAGGGAAAGAATTTTTAGCTACTTGGTTCCACAAAATATCTGACTGTGTGGCATCTGGTAGAATATCCATCTGTGTTTTCAGGTGCACTACAATGTTGGCAAAAACCTGGCTGACAAAGGAAATCAAAGTGCTGCAATCAAATACTACAGAGAAGCTGTAAGGTATTAGAAATTTTACTCTTTAATGATCTTTCCTAAAATTTCTTTCATGTTTAACATAAAGAAAATGCTTAGGTATTCATTTTCACGTTCTGCAGCATTGCAAAGCTAGCAATTTGCATATATTAATACATGTCCATACATAATAATAATCTCTTAAATTTTAAATTTTAGGTTGAATCCAAAATATGTGCATGCCATGAACAACCTTGGAAATATTCTGAAAGAAAGAAATGAGCTCCATGAAGCAGAGGAGTTGCTGTCCTTAGCTGTGCAAATACAGTATGTTTAGACCAATGCTAAGTTTGCACCAACTGAGCCAAAATGATACAATAGGATCTTGTGTTTCAAATGCTTAATTGTCCTCTCGGTGGTTTTTTTTCCCAAATTGCCCAGACCTGATTTTGCTGCAGCATGGATGAATCTAGGAATAGTGCAGAACAGTTTAAGAAGGTTTGAAGAGGCAGAGCAAAGCTATTGGACAGCAATTAAACACAGAAAAAAATATCCAGATTGTTACTACAATTTAGGGCGGTTGGTAAGTGCTTTTGAATAAATGATAGCTATGACTGGAATCTCTATGTCTTTCTGTAAGTGTATATATAGATAAATTTATATAATTCTGCTGTAATGTTAAAAGCTGATAGTTATCCCAGTTTGCTTATATTGTATTTTATGGTAATTTCATACTTTTGGTAGCTTTTCCTATTGCTTTCCCAGTATACTTCCTTCCATACAACCTTTGGTAATCCTACTTTATCATATAAAGAAGTATAAACAAAAATACAGATTTAAAATTCTTGTTTCCAAAAGGTATTATTAATCATTTCCCAATGTTTTGCATTCATTATTATATTGTTAGCTAGTAAAACTATGCTGAAAAATTCAAATTAGATTTTTGGAAATATGTACATTAAATATTTATTAAATCTCTTGTGTAGATTTCTAAATTGTATGGTGTTTCTTCTACTTATTCTACTGGTACATGCATATTTGAAAACAAGCCTCACTTCCAGAGAAAAGAAAAGGAAAATTAGTATATAGCATTCTTATCTTCCATAACACAAGAGTATTCATTTTACATTTATTTTTGTCTATAGAAAGAAATCCTACTAGAAGGGACAAGACATTAACAACTTTTTAGTGTCTTTAGTGAATAACAGGAAAGTAAAGGAAGCAATAGCAAAATTACTGGATTTTTCTTTTGTTTTAGTATGCAGATTTGAATCGCCATATAGATGCATTGAATGCATGGAGGAATGCTACAGTCCTGAAACCAGAGCACAGTTTGGCCTGGAACAATATGATAATATTGCTTGATAACACAGGTAAAGGTCTATTTGAATGTTTTAACGAATAATTCAGTGTCTAGAAAAACTTAAACCTTTATCTGGTTTTATCTAAAAGGATCTCTAACTCTTTGGCTACCAGACACCCTCTAATACTATAAGAATGCCTTCTGACTCAGTGATTTTAAAGCATCACTTGAAATCCAGCCCATAAATTGAATTTCTGATACTTAAAATGCCATCATTGTGCAAGCATGTTTGTATTATAAATTAAATTCCTGAACTTTGCTTTGTTGTTCTTCTGAAGGTGTTGAAAACAAAATGGAGATATTCTGTTGCCTTAGTCTACAGGATTTTACATTTGTATGTGTGTGTGATACCTGGTTTTCTCTAAATAATTATGCAGTCAGCTATTTGTAAAATATGTGTGCTTGCAGCATGAACTAATAAGGCTGTGTTAAAACGTGCCTTCTCTTTTTCTGCTACCTGGGCTCCCAGGCAATCTAGCTCAAGCGGAAGCAGTTGGAAGAGAAGCCCTGGAATTAATACCTAATGATCATTCTCTTATGTTTTCCTTGGCTAATGTACTGGGGAAATCACAAAAATATAAGGTAGGTAACTAGAGCTTTTTGACTCTAGGGCTTTGGGTTGGTTTAGTTGGGTTTTTTCCCTTAATTAAACTCCATCTACGGTTTTTGTAGAAACCATTTGAGGAGATCATTGTGGACTATGACTTCGACAATCTGTTTAAAATGTTTCAGTGCCCTTTTCTGCCACAGTATTGGTGTGTGATTCTGTCTTGAGCTTATCACACAGTATTGGTGTGTGATTCTGTCTTGAGCTTATCTCTCCTTATTTTAGATGCCTGGGTTACAAATGTTGCTGCCCTACACTATGTCAGTGGTCAGTGGAGAGAAATAGGCTCTTAAGCACGCTAGAGGGCACTTAGGGTCTTGTGTTGCTTCACTGCCGAGGGAGAGAGCCTGCATTGAATTAAAGACCTTGTTTCAGGAACTCAAATTAGATGGGACAGGCTAGTCCTTGTGCTTTTGCTATGTATTCTGTGAATACATATATATAGATAAGAATTCTAGCCTTTTTGCCTCAGACACGATCTAAAATATAGCAATATGAGTTTGTTAATCCCAGAGTGAGGTTGGGTGATCTCAGAATGCTATGAGAGAAAGTACATACATTGCTGAATGTATTGAACTTCCTCTTGGATGTAATGGACCTGCCTGTGAGTGGTACCTCAGCATTATCTACCTTCATTTACAAGTAGTAAATGTAATGAAACTGATGAGAATGACTTGTTTTCCAAAGGGAATTGTATCAGATGATAAGCTTATATGACAGAGAATAATTCATACACATTTAATACAGTTAGTTGTTTAAACTGACTCTATAATCAGTGATTTAGGTGTATGATAGGGACAAATTAATAATAAGTCCTTGGTGTTCCTTAGCAAAACCTCATTTACTGAACCTTTTTAAAGTTTTTTTAGGCTTTTAAGGGGTTTGATGTCTTTTTGATAGCGATAATGTTAACAGCACTGCAGGAACCTCCTCATTTATATACAAAGAAGATTCTATGATATGAAACTTGACAGGAGGAAATGGCCTAAGTTGCACCAGGAAAGGTTTAGATTAGATATTAGGATTTTTTTTTTCCACAAAAGGGGTTGTAAAACATTGCACCTGATTGCCCAGGAAAGTGATGAGTGATCCCTGGAAGTGTACAAAAAATGTATGGATATGGCACTTGAGTCCACAGTTTAATGGTAAACATGCTGGTGGTATGGGGTTTACAGTTAACCTCATGATCTTAAAGGTTTTTTCCAACTTTAGTAAGTCCACGATTCTCAAAACAGATACATTTTTCCTGTAGTTACTGTGACCATTTATATTTCTACGGTATTGTTCAGCTGTGGAGTCCTGACCTGTCCACATGTGAGGCCAGGGCCTGTGACAACCCTGCCCTGGCTTTTGTTTGTGTTAGTGATGCTGTTAAACAACCTGTTGCTGGTTTTCTATACTGGCTGGGTTTTTTTTCCTTGACACTAATTATTTTCTCTCTCCACCTGAGACTGTTATAAAATACATATTTTAGGTTGGTTTAACGAAGTTCCAGAAGAATACAAATTAACATCCAGAATGCATAAGGTATAAGATTATGGAGGAGGTAATTGCTATAATTATTTTGGTGAGTCAGGCCTGTGGAAGAATAGAGGATTTTATAGTCATTCATCAGTAAGAATATGTAGCATGACAGAATAAAGAGCATTTATAATGAAATAAAGTTGAAAAAATAAGTTGAAAACAAGCTAGAAAATTTTTCCAGATGTAGGAGAGACAAGTCTCTCTTAGTGGATTTAAAAAATAAAAAAGAAGATAGTGGTTTTGATTGCCAGCCCTGAAAGATTATTATGCTGCAGGAGAACGTGTTGGAGACAATGCAGAAGTAAGAGTAGTGGAAAGTGCAGCTTTTAAGTGCATATTCTGAAAAAAGCAAAAGGAGTAGTGGAGCCTAGGAAAAAAACAGGGCACCAGTGAGTGTTTTAATAGTTCAATATGGAGTAGTAGATTTGTGCAGAGCTTAACTAGTCACTAAAAACTGATGGGTTATAACAGGGAGAGCAAATTAAGGGAATTGGAAAGTGGGCTCACTTACAAAGGTTATGATCTCAGCAGCTGTATTTAGCATTGCCTGGAAAGAGGAGATACAGATTTGTTTGTAATGGGAGAATGCTTACTGACAAAAAAAAAAAAAAAAGCATGAAAAATTCAGATTTCTTGTCCACCCCCTCACCATGTAAAAACAGAGAAGTGGATGGCTCTTCGAGGATTTTTATTGAATGGAATTGGAGGGGAGGAATGGGGGATGGAGACTGTCAAGGTGATGGAGGTAATTTTCAGAGTGCTGCCTGGCTGTGTCTGATGTGTTGTATAACCTCAGGCATTTAATTTATTAGGTCACTCGTTATGTGTCTGTATAGAAGTTGCTACTATGCTGGCTCTGTTGTCGCACAAGAAGATTTGTTCTGGGGTTTTTTGTTATCTTTTATTTTAAAAGACACTGAGTCAAAAAGGTTTTATTAGGTTGTGAGAGATTTCCTTCCAATAAGCATACAACATTCTCCTCCTTCCAATAAGCACACAACATTCTCCTTCAGTTTCAAATGCACTTTAATTTTCAGGAGAAGATAGGTTTCCTACGTCACAAAAAAATTAAAAAATAGCCCTTTATTTTTCGTTTGTATCTAGTAATGAATGATTTATTGTTCCAGAGAGAAAAGCATATAAAGGATGAGCTGTTACTGTGGTTTTGTTTGGGTTTTTTAATTAACATCTGTTATAACAAGTTAGATTCTCCTTTGAATGCTTGTTCTTATCTCAATTGATGAAGAACCAAGCTATCTTTAGTCATTTGAAAAAGATGTGTGCTGTATTTTTGTTACATATACATCTATGCTTTTTCTGTAAAAAGTGCAATAAATTGAAACCATTCAGCATTTTTTGTATTTGAAATAAAGCCAGACTACAATTTTGTGGCCTTGGCAGCAGATGGAATGCGGTGTGCTTACCCCAAGCCTTTGCTATATGCAAGCTGCAAGTTTCTTGGCAACACTTGAAGATTTGGCAAGATGCAGCAATTTGAAATACCACTGATGTACTGGAATGTATATTTACTCCATATATCCACAGTAATATGAATATGATGCACCTTAAATAGCCTTTAAACAACCACTATGCTTCTACTAGCTGCTGAGCAAAGTAGTGGTGATAAAAATATTCTCAGCATGGCGTAGAAGATGTATGGTAATGGCAGCCAGCTCTTGAATATCTATTTCATTAAATTATCTGGAAGCACATTGCATTTGTTGCCCCACTGTCCTTCAGCAGTGAAAGGATGCAAGTCTGTAAATTAGGTGCTCCTTCTCTGTGTAGGTGGCAACTTTTGGGCATAAGGTTGATTTAAATGATCAGCATATCTTTCATTTTGATTGCTGTTAACCTGACTAGTGATGAAAAAAGAGATTTACTAGACCAAAATACTAAAATTTGGAGTGAGAAAAAACACAAGTTTGTGGGACTTGAAGTTAATGCATGCTTTCAAGTGCCAATCCACTGTTGATTTTTTAGGACTTGAGAGCTGCATGAAAAGAGGAGGTTATCTTGCACCACTTGCCAAATTTTTCAGTCTCAATATGTTTCTCAGGTGACTGAGAAATATGGAAATAATGGAATAATTTTGCCTGGAAATGACATCTAGAGGTCATCTAATCCAACCCCTAACCCAAACCAGTGCCAGTTCCAGTCAAATCCTGAATATCTGTCAATAGAGATTTTATAACCTCTATGGACAGCATCTTTCAATGCTTGACCGATTTTATGATTAAAAAAAAAAAGATGTTTCCTTTAACTGGAATTTCTTGTATGCCAGTCTGCATCCATTATATCTCATCCCATCTCACAGACATGTGAGAAGAGTCTGTTTCCATACTCTCTGTATTATCTCACCAGGTAGTTGTAGGCAGCACCTTCATCTCTCCTGAAGGCTGAAAAGACCCAGTTCTCTCAGCTGGTCTTTGCACGTCTTGTGCTTCAGCCCTGTACCATTTTGGTGGCTCTCTGCAAAACGCACTGGAGTATGTCTGTGTCTTTCTTGTAATGGAGACCCTCAGCCTTAACACATACTCCAGGTGTGGTCTTGGAAGTACTTATCAAAGCCACATGGCCACCAGAGGTCCATTCCATCTTCAACCATTCTGTGATTCCTGCTAGTCTGTTTCTCTGCCCTGCCCAGGTCCCTCAAAATAGCTGTTCTCCCTTCCAATGTATTTCTCCCTCCTCTTAGGTGCTATCTGTAAAGTTTTGAAACTGCATTCAGTCCCATCATCCAAAATATGAATGAAATCACTAAACAGTATGGGTTTCAAAAAGACCAATGCCTCCAGGAACTTTAATAGTCTGGATATGAGAATGCTGGAGCAACTGCTCATGCCACAGGAAAGCAATGCTAAAACTTGCACTATGGATGTAAATTTGCAGACATCTGGTTCCCCTTGTTAACTCATATCCAAATATTCCTTGTCCTGAAACAAAATCAGAATCACAGAATAGCTGAGGTTGGAAGGGACTTCTGGAGATTGTCTCATCTAACCCCCTGCTAAAGCAGGTTCACCTAGAGCAGGTTGCACAGAATCGTGTCCAAGCAAGTTTTTAGTATCTCCAAGGAAGGATACTGCACAACTTCTTTGGTCAATCTGTTCCAGTGGTCTGTCACCTGAACAGTAAAGAAGTTCTTCCCCGTGCTCAGGTGGAACTTCCCATGCATCAGTTGCTGCTCGTTGCCTCTTGTGCTGTTGCATGGCATGAATGAGAAGAGCCTGGATTCATCCTTTTGGCACCCTCCCTTCAGATTCTTAGACATTGAGGACTGAGGTCCTCTCTCAGGACCTCAATGAGAGGTTCTTGAGGCTGAGCAGGCCCAGCTCCTTCTGCCTTTCCTCATAAGAGATGCTCCAGACCCCTCATCATCTTCATAGCCCTCCACTGGACTAGCTGAGAGAACCCTGGGGTTTGTAATTTCCTTGACCTGTGGAGATGAAGGCATTTTCTGCATGAGTCTCTCCTGGCTTGAGAATGGCAGCCTCAGCTGTGCTCAGCAATGCTTTTAGTTTGGGTTTGAATTTGGACATATGGGGAGGGCTCTTAAGTCACTCAGAGCTGAGTGACTCAATCTTGACATCAGAAATTTCTTTTCCCCTGAAGGGACCCTTACAGAGAATTATTTCATGCTTGACATGAGAAGATGGTGGAACCAAAAATCTGGCTGACAGGTTTTCTTTTTCAGTAGAGCCTGTGTTTTATTTTAAGCTGTGAAAGCTTAGCACAAAGGAAAGGACTTTTCTCCATGTTACTGTTCTCACATACCTCAGACAGCAAGTATGTGCATTCACATGGAAGCCTACCACATTGAGGTAATTTTATCTTCAGGTCATTTGCGTTGAAACTGAATTAACAACTTTCCCTAAAGCACAGCACAGCATAGAAATCTATGTAAAATTTGCTCTCAAGTATCTAAACTTGCATGCTAGTGAGTAAATATGCTCTATTTGGATTGGGCGGGTTGTGACTTTTTAAACTTCTGCAGGAAATATGCTCTGGTAAAAAAAGTATCAATATTAGCAGCTAGTTTGGAAAAATAGAATTGTTTTAATTAGAGAATAAATTTAGTGGTAAATTATTCTCTGAATATTAGGTGAGAGAGCTGAGGCTTTCTAAGAAGTAGTCAGATATCAAGAGTCTTAACAGCACACATTGCAAGTGGTAAAACAGAGAAGATAACCAGTGAGGAAAATCTAAAGGATGTTGCATGGCATGATTTTTTAAGTAAAAGGTACTCAGCTACCCTTCATGGGGAACCAAACTGAAACATCTGTTTGAAAGGGATTTACTGGAATGCCCGTACTTTTAATGCTAAAACTATTGTAAAAGGAAATCTATCTATAAGCTGTTTGCTTAGATACCAAATTACATTTCCTTAATTTGATTGCATAAGTAGGGAAAACATCAGCAGGTAATGTTTGAAAATACTGTAACTATTTTAAAAAAGGTACTTTAGATAAAGAGCAAACTTCACTAGTGCTTAATAAATTTCTGCTAAAATAACAGCAGCCTATGAAAACATGACATTTATTTGCAGCATTATTACTGGTTTCAGGGGGCTGTAGCCACCTGAGCTACAGGATCAGGCAGGCTCAGGATATTTATATAGTAGTATCATATAGATATGGCATAGTTTTGAAGGGTTTGTAATTACAGTGGTGGGTAAAATTGGCATTGTTTTATATATATGAGAATGGACTTTCCTGATGACTTGTTATTTTAAATTATTCAGGAATCTGAAGCTTTGTTCCTCAAGGCAATTAAAGCCAATCCAAATGCTGCCAGTTATCACGGTAATTTGGGTAAGAGCCTTTCTAAATCTTATCAGCTGTATTGTTTATTTGCTTCATATTCATTGTGTTTAAAATGAAAAAGCAATCTTTTGAGCCTTCTTCCTGCTGGGCAGATTTCTATTTTACTTTCTAGAAGAACTGCCAGCCAGAAGAACAGGGCACTAAAGCCAGAAAAGCTGTCACACAATATGACAGATCAAGAGGGCTGCAAAATCCAGCCCAGAGGTAGCTGCACTTTAGTGTCTGCAAATTGGTTCATTTATGCTATGCTTGTAACCCGCAATGAGCTCACCAGATAAGAGCTGCCATTTATGGCTCCATTGTAATTCATTCCTTCATCATTCCCATGCCAGTTCTGCTCCCAGGCTTTGCTCCTGCAATTGGCAACAGAACAAGCAGCTACTGTGCCACCAGCCAGTGACAGACCCTCACTCGAAACAAATACCTCAGTGTTGTTCTCCAAGTGATTGGCAAGATTGTACATTATTCAACAATATTGCTAATGAAATTCTCCACTGATGTTCCAGCTGTGCTTTATCATCGCTGGGGAAACCTTGACTTGGCGAAGAAGCACTATGAAGTCTCTCTGAAGCTTGATCCCATGGCACCGGGAACCAAGGAAAACTACAACCTCTTAAGAAGAAAACTGGAGCAGCTGCAAAAGAAAGGCGGTGCCTGATGTTCCCTTTTCAGGTTGCCCGTGCATGCTGTTTACGACTACTGTTACATGGGTACTTTTGACCATGTACAGGCTTCAGTCATAATTTCTCAAAAACAACACCACCAGCACCGCACACTTGAATGTCCAGTCTTGCCCTCCTACAGATCCCAACATTTCAGCTCGAGGGATCGTTTTATTTTCACTTGAACTGCTTTTGAAGTCCATTAGAAGATTTTTGTAGGTATATGAAAGCAATGCGGATGGAATTTCACAGCATACACATGTAATTTAATATCTTCATCTGACTTTTTAGTAGCAAGATAAATAGCAGGAGGCAGCTTTATTTCTGAAAGTGATACTTAAAAGTGCTATTTCCTGTTTAAATCCTGATCTTTTCAAGTATGAAAAATATCTGTCCACTTCAGTTTTATTACTGCCTTCCAGTGGCAGTCCTGCAGAACCAGTGGAAGAATGAATTCTCACATCAGTGCTGGAGCACATCAGCACATGTACTCATATAATTTGAGTTAAGCCCTTATGCTCATTTCTGTCTCCAGCCTGTGAAGTATCAATATTTGTACAGGAGTAAATAAGGGCAAGGATTTGACCATAAATGTCTGTCAGCCAGTATACTGCTCAGGTATGCTTGAGTATAGAAAATACTGTTAGAAGCAGCTAATGAAAAGAAGGTGAGGCAACAGAGGAGTCAGGTAGAGTTTCTATTCTTGCAGGCAGCCTCATCTACCACAGACAACATGGACAACAAGTCAGAGTTGCTTTAGCTCCTGTGGCAGGTCAGTGGTTTAAATACAGTATGGTATCTGTAGGAGCTAATTGCTGTGTTCTCAGGCAATTCAGTGCTTTCTGGCTAAGGACATTACACCTTTCAGCTCCAATATTGCTGGGGAATAGAGAGAGAATTTCTGTGGAACAGTAACTGTGCAGAAGACCTGACCTTGGCTGTTGATCTGTTACCTGGCTTCACCTTTGTCTCCCATGGCTCGTGTGTTTGCTGAAGGGGCAGATAAATAAGCATAGCTGTTAATGCATAAACTGAGCACATTGATGTGGGATGATTCAGAGGTGATTTATGTTGATATCGTGTTACCTCTCAAAAGGGGCTATGCTTTAATACACATTTGAACTCTGGCTGTCCAGAGTTGTCATGTACTATATATTTACATTCCTGCTTCAGGAAATAGTAACATGTCTGTTTATTTGCTGGTAGTTGTTTTTTCCAGTTTCTTTGGGTTTTTTGAGATGTTTAGTTTCGGTTGTTTGCTTAAGATTGGAAGTTTGCTATTGGAGATGAAAGCTGGGGAACTTTACCTGTCTTTTCATATTCCTTTATTCTTGCCATCCATGTCCCCTGGGAGAACTTGATCAGCACAGTATGATCAAAGCTAGCTCAGGTATTACAAGTCATGCAGGTACTTTAGTGTATTATTTTTGCCACACTAACTGTAGATCTAGCCAGCAAGGCTGTGGCAGTGTGGTGCTGTCCACCAGTTTGGCTTTGAACGAACTAACATGGCTACATACTGGTTTTAGTTGTGGTGCCAGAGGCATGCATGTGTGCTCCTCTCCTGCAAATATAGCCTGTTTCTCAGCGGGACTTATTAGTTCACATAGGGTACAAAGCCGTGGCAATTGTTTCCATTTCTTCTGGTTTCTGGACAAAGTTTTCAGAATTATGTTTCTGAATATGATCCAAGCATGCTCTTTGATAAGTATCTGGCAAGCAGAACACTGCACCAGTATGGCTAATCATCTTCCAATGACCAGCATAGCTTAGTACCAACTTTTGTATCTGAAAGGTGCTGAAACAGATACACCCTTCAGTACAAGCAGCAGGTTCTTAAGGCTTTCCATACATAGCCTACTATTCATCAGATAGAGAAAACACGTAGCTTTTTCAGTCATGAGGAATTAAAGAGTAGGGTTCTGGCTGGGTGAGCTAATTTATAGCAGAAGATAATTATGTTTACTATAATCAGGTCTTTTCTGTATATTTGAACTATAACTTCCTGAGTTTAAATTATTATTCTCCTCATAAAGTCCACATGTGTAGTTTTCCCTGTTGCTTTCCATATAAGCTTTAAAGACATCCACTAGATCAATATTATGTGTGAGAGATGAATTTTTTCTAAGTCATTATAAACCAAAGTTGTAGAAATTCCTCTGTGGAAGTCCTTCTATTCAAGAGTCTTGAGACAGAAGAGGCAGACAAACAAGTTGGATGTTTTGTTAGTATTTGAAAACAGTGTTTACTTTTCAGTACAGACATCATCATTTCTTTTTGATTAGCTTTCTAGCTACCTGTATATATTTTTGTGAGGGTTTATTTGTTTTATATAATATTTACTGCTATTGAAATTCAATGTGATTACTCGTATGATGGCAATATGAAGCATACCCATATGTCTGAGTTTAATGTTGAGGCAGAATTGTGTTCAGAAGAAGCCACAAAGATGACTGCTTTTGTAATAAAAACTTCCTTAAGACTTTTAAGAATACTAAATATTTTTTTACTTTATTTTCAGAAGTATTTTGAAAGTGCAAACAGTGCAGTGGCTTTTATTAAAATGGTTATAATGTTAACCTTTTTATTGGTTTTTCGTACCTCATAACTGACTCCCGGGACAGTGCAGAACACTTCAAAGAGAAAAGGATGAAGAAAAAGTGGGCTTGTACATAACTGTAGTTACAAATATTGCCTATCTTTCCAGCATGCTGAATTTTTTTTCCCATTGCTAATTCCAGAAGATTAAAGTTTCCTTATCAGTTGGCCTATTTGATTCTCTAGGGAAATTACAAAGCCTTTTTTCTTTTTTCTTTTTTTTTTCTTTTTTATAATGATTACTTGTTCAAATACAGTTCAGAGAAGAGAAACAGAATGATTTAATGCACAGACTGGAGTCAAGAAAATAGTCACAATGACTGCTATGGATGTTAGTCTCTTTTCACCAAAAACTTCCAGTGGAGTTCCCTAATTGTATGTCTCTATCGTGTCTAGATCAATGAAATGTACATGAAGTTTCCTGTTATTTAATTTCATAGTATTTAAATTTTAGAGATGTGGGTTGTGTGTGTGTTTATGGGCACTAAGAAATAAAAATCTATAATACTTTTGAATGGTTTGTTAAAAATATTTGGCCTATTTACTGGGAACCTTTTCCTTCATATTTCAGATACCTGTATCTAAGCTATTCATCCTAGTTTCTCCGTATAGTCACTGGGGAAAAAAAAACATCTTTAGGATGTGAGAAGTCATACTTGAAGGAGATATTCATCTTCACTAACTTCAAAGGGTAACTAAGGTGATCAGCTCATATACATGAAGAAAAATCTCACTGCTGCTTTCAGTTTAAGTAATCTGATCCCATACATGAAGTAATCTGGACCCTCTAGCATTCTCATACATTATTGACACCAAGAATGTTAAAAGACTGGCATTGAAGCAAACTGGCAGGTACTTGCCTTGAGAGACAGAGAGTAGCTGGATGAGGGAGTGGGAGAAAACAAATTAATTTTGATAAATTTACATGATTGATAAAGCATTGAACAACAAATCCCTGTGTATGAAAACAGAACATTCATGTCCCGTTTAATTCATTGCTAGCTTATGTTTCTGTAATGAACAGTAATAACTTCTTATTGAATTGAATTTTAGTGTCCTTCACTCCTATTTTAAAAAGCAATTCTAAAGCAACTGTACATTTGCAAGAGTGAGATTTATATTTTTTCCTTAAATTTGCAACAGTGAGATTTGTATTTTTTCCCGTAAGTTCTAGTTGCTATTTCAAGCTGTAGGTGTTAGAATGTTAAATGTGATAGCACTGTGTGTTTCAGTATGGTGAGGTTTTTTTGTTTTGATATCTTTTGGTGTTTATTTGCTGGTTCCTGCCTGTGTCCCATATTTCACATGAGTATTGGCACATTCATGTACCTGTCATTACATGTAGATTCCCATGTGCTTCTCAACTTGGCCCTTTCACTGAATAGTGCTCCCTTCCACAGCTCTTGGTGTGTCTCTACCAGATGCGTGTTAATGAAGGCACGTTTAACTCAAAAAGACTGAATTTTGCTAGGAGCAAAAGTGAGATCACGTGGCTGGATTTCTGCAACATAGAAGCTGAGAGAGCCAAATTTGTGTCATGGAACACCCAAAGTAGCAGGTGCCACTAGTAAAGGGCACTTCAGACTGTGCTGGGCTCCACAATAATGTGAAGTGGTTGTACATAAGTGTAATGCTATAAACACAACAACTTGAACCCTGTGCTTTAAAGAAAAAGGACTGTCTATCTCTCAAAGGAAGAGGATGTGCACAGTTGCATGGACTATTGAGCACTGGAGGACTGATTACCTTGTGTTAGAAAGTTGCACTGCCGTGTTGTGGCATGGGTGTTCCGTGTGTGTCAGTGATGATACATGTCAAGTGGTTCAGGGCTTTTTAAAATAAGTATTTTTGTTAGGAAAAATTCCTACAGGTACTGAAACTTGTAGCTTGTGATTTCAGAGCTGAACTTTTTTTATGTAGTATTAATCATTTAGATTGCCAATGGTATGTTCCAATTTATTGTCAGCTGAGCAGGAAGTAAATACATTTGCAATGAAGCTATGAAATAAATCTGCATTTTGCTATCTCTTTTTGCCTACGTCTTAATTGTGACAATGGTGTTTATTTTTGTAGTAAGTTTTTGATTCAGGGTTTTGCTATAAGCTAGGGAGAAAACCTAATGGGCCTGGCAGACTACGACTGGGACATACAGGAAGACATTCTTCCTCTTAGAGTAACAGTTCAAAATCTTGATTCAGCACGAGTCTATTGATGTTGAATGTGTGTGCCTAAACAAACAAACAAACAAAAAGCAGAACCTGAAGAAAGCAATGGAATACTTAACTAATTCATTCAGTCTCTAAAATGATAACTTATAGAAAGCAGGAGTTACTGTCTCAAATGCTGAGCAATCTTCTCTGCCAAAATCAGATTTTTTACCCAGTGTGCAACAAGCCAATAATGACACACTTAAGAGAGACATTATTTATTTCAGAGTTGCACAATCAGTGGTATTGCACAAATGACACACACTAATTATCAGAACTTTTTACTAATTATAGAATTTAGCAAACAAAGGAATTAGTGTTCATTGGCTACAAGTTCCATAGTTCTCTTATTAATTGGTATTCTTTTTTTGGTTAATGATTCTCTTGCTTCTCATGCTAATTAGTCCTATGCTCAGGCTTTCTCTTCTTTGGGGTTGGTGGTCTGTGAGCCAGTGGTCACAATCTCCCCCTGTTGGAATTATAATTTATCCAGTCAGAGCTGATTGCAGCACAATCACTGGGTTGGGTTTATTAGTTCCTACTTCATCTTGGGAGTTCTGCCAGATGTCTTTGTGGCCTGTAAATTCCACATTCTTTGTGTCCGCTGTCACTGGTACATCCTTTTTCCCAAGCTTTGTTAACCTTCCCCTAGGTCTGAGATCACTGAAGCATTTCAAGCCCTAAACCCTAACAAGGCAATTCTACCAAGTAATTTGTTTTTCTAACACCTGGACATCATTTAGAGCTTGCTTGTTATCTGTTATCTGCTCACAGATTGAATATCCCTTCTTGTTGATTAGGCTTAAAAGGAAACATCAAAGAACATCCTTTCTTAAGAAAATTTATATATATATTTACATATACATATTTATATACGTTGTTTTGCAACAATCCTACCCAGTGTTATAGGTGGAATAGAATTATTGAATGATAATTGGGTGTGAAAGTGAATAATCTATAAAAGATTCAACCTGGCTTCCACTCAGTAACTAGTCACGAAGGAGGCACTGACACCAAAATATCACCTGTTGTCCCAATAACCAGGCTACGGAATGGTATTGTATGCTCCAGAGAGAATCATAGAATATGCTGTGTTGGAAGGGACCCATAGGGATCATCCAAGTCCAACTCCTGGCCCTGCATGCACAGGGCCATCCCCAGGAGTCACACTGTGTGCCCAAGAGTGTTGTCTAAAACACTTCTTGAACTTTGTCAGGCTGATGCTGTGACCACTTCTCTGGAAAGCCTGTTCCAGGGCTCAACCAGCCTTTGGTTGAGAAACCTTTTTTCTGATATCCAGCTTAAACCTTCCCTGACACAACTTTACAGCTTCAGGCCATTCCCTTGGATTCTATCACTGCTCACCAGAGAAGAGATCCATGTCCGCCCTTCTGTTGTCCCTTACGAGGAAGTTGCAGACTGCAATGTCTCCCTTCAGTCTCCTCCAGGCTGAAAAGACTGCTCCTCATACGGCTTCTCCTCTAGACTCCTCACCATCTTCAAAATCTTCCTTTGGACACTCTCTGATACTTAACTATCTTCCTTATATTGTGGCACCCAAAACTGCACACAATATTCAAGGTGAGGCCACCCCCGTGCAGAGCGGAGCGGGACAATCCCACTGGTGCTGCTGTGCCGATGTCCCCCAGGCCATGCTTGGCCCTCCTGGCTGCCAGGGCACTGCTGACTCCTGTTCAATTTGCCACCGGCCAGGACACTCACGGCCCCTTCTACAGCACCAATAAAAAAGGTATCTCACTCTTATTCCTCCTATCAATGCATTCAAGTTAAAGTGACTTACTCTGTGGAACCTTCACATGCTTTGCTAGAGCAGACTGGTCCCTACGGAGCCAGCTCGAGGGAGTCTGGCTGGGAGCTAGAGGCTGCCTGCAAAGGTGGTCAACAGAAAGGCACTTAGCACCCTCAAAGTTTAAAACTCCTGCTTCAGCAGGCTCAAGACCTCTGTGCCTGCAGCCAAAATCCCCTCCTACAGAGGAGTTAACAGCGTTTATAAAACAAAAAGGGTTTTTTAAAAGGTTCTCTAAAGGCCAGACTGGCTGCCAAACGCTGCGCTGCTTGACGCAGGTTTATTACGGCCCCCAGCAGGCGAGGTCCCGGCGCGGGTTCCGGGAGCGGCCCTTCCCGAGAGCGCCGGGCGCTCCTCCTGCTTTGGCAGGAGTCCGGCTCGTCCGGCTCTCCCGGCTCTCCCGGCTCTCCCGGCCCCACGCCCGGCTGGCCGCCCTGTCCGCGCTCCCGCCAAGCACGATCCGTCCCTCTGGCAGCCGGGGCGCCTCGGGCCAGCAACCCCGGCTCACCCCCGCACCCCGGCTCCCGGCGCTGCCCCGTCCGCAGGGGAGGGAGCGCGGGCAGGCACCGCCCCACGCCCCGCTCCGCCCCGCCGCCTATTCCCCGGAGAGGCGCCCCGGGACGGGCAGAAGGCCGAAGCTGCAGGCGGGAGCGGAGGCAGCGGCAGCGCTGGCGAGTGAGTGCCCCGAGGAGCGCCGGGCAGAGCGGGGCGGGGCGGCTGGGCCGGGGCCGGTCCGCCCTCGCCACACGTGATGCCGCGGGGAAGCGCTGAGGGGAGGCGGAGGTGCCGGCTCGGGCTGTGGGAGGGCCGGCGGTGGCGGCCCGGGGCTCTGCCGGCCGTGCGGCACTGCGGGGAGAACCGTGCTGGGAGCACCCTGTGGGAGCCGGCCCGGCCCGGCCCTGCCCTGCCCTGCCCTGCCCTGCCCTGCCCTGCCGGCAGCGGGGGCAGGCGGGCGGCTCAGGGCTCCCGGCCGGGACACGGGTGCCCGTGGGACAAGGGCGCGGCAGCGCCTCAGTGGGCGAGGGGCGGCCCGTCGGTGATACGGCCGAGTGCCGGGAGCGCTGTCCCTGGCGCTGCACCAGTCAAGGTGGTCGGGCACATCCTCCGAACAGAAGTGTTCATTATGATCCAAAAGCTCCTTTTAGTAACAGACCTTTGCCCTTGTAATGGGTTAGTGATGTGTGTTTGAAGAGCCAATACCTAAACTAGAGGGAAAAGAGAAAGGAAAGAGTTCAGGTATCATAGATGCAGAGTCTAGCAGAAGGTGCCCCTGCCCACGGTGGGGCTTGAAGATGGATAGTTTAAGGTCTCTTCCAACCCAGTCCATTCCATGACTGTATATCCTTACAAGATAACATTTCGGAGCACTTACTTTTTTTCCTGCATTGCTTGGACCAGGATGTTTGGGAGAGTCTTTTTTGTTTGTTTGTTTGTTTGTTTTTGTTTCAATCCACCTTGGCTTTTCATTTTGCTATACGTTTGTCCCCCACCTGTTCTGTATCCTTTTCCATTACAGAGTTACAGAAGTCTTTTTGGGTTTGAGTTAAGGTTCATTTAATTATATCTGTGTTAATTCCAGACAATTAACTTCCTAATTTTTTGCTTCAGGTATTTTTTAATTTGCTGCTTCTGTAATTTTTGCTATGCTTTGAAAATATGAAGGTAGCAACCTATAGAGCTGAACATACTAGTGGCACAACTGTAAATATCTCCATGACCAAGTTGTTTCATGTAGAACTCTAAGGAATGGCCTTCTTTTATATACTCTCTAGCTTAAGTGGGCAGTCAACCTGGAAAAGCAATTTCTTGGCAATTAAAGATGTTCATTGTGTGACAAAGGCCATTAAGAGTGGCCTTAAATTTTAAATCTCTGAACAAAACATGGGCAAATATTCATTATTCTTCTCCTTTCCTCTTGAGAGAAGTCTTAAAAGCTTAGACTGTCTCTACAGTATATTTAACTGGCACTCATCTGCTGCCCTCACTCTATCACAGCTGCCAAAGTCATATGAACATTAACATGTCTTGTTACCTAAGTGTAGAACAGTTTTCTCCTGCCATGATTAAATAAATGCTAAACAGAACAGATGTCTCTTTTACTGTCTGTCTCAAAGCCTGAATTTTCAAAGAGGTTACATGTTAAACAAAATAAAAAACGGCCTTCCCATGCATTGCTAATGTTTTTAAATCTGCACCCAACTGCTGACAAATAGTAACTACTTGATATGTGCATCACACTTCATTTTCCTTGGGTTCTTGCAGCCTTTTTGCTCCTCACTTTCCAAATTAGTGTGGTTTTCTGCCATCAGCTTTGCAAGCAAGTTTCTTTGAGCTTGTTCATGAGTTTGTTTTGAGACCACTGGAATACTGAACACAGCTTCGCTCTATCACGGAAGAAAGTGTGTCATGTTGTTGGTACGTGTCATGTCCTCTACTCCTTATAGTTTTCTTTTTGGTGACTTTATATGTGTGATTAGAGTTTTCTGTTGCTCATTTACTCCTATCATTCAGCGTAGAAATATTGCTTGGAGGGCTTTATTTACTGCAGAGTCTCCTTTTTATCCTTTAGAAAGGCTTCCCATGTCAGTTCATGCATTCCTTGGCTGATGTTTGACATGGAAATCTAGGTGCCTCTGGAGAGTAGAGGGCACAAGCAAGGCCTGGTTTGCAGCAGGTGTCCTGCTGTCTGTGCCACCCACTGTTCTGCTGAGCACAGCTTCTTCCCTTGGAAGGTGTCATCTAGCATTGGCTTTAGCCCTGCTCTGAGTGGGAGGCTGGGCTAGGTGACCTTAAAGGTCCCATCCACCAACATTCCTCCAAGTCTGTCTCTACATTCTCATAACTCCCAATAGTAACCCAACTGTCTATTTTAAGGGAAGTTTCCTCTTGAAAATTACTTTCATCTGACTGCTCATGTAACCACGGGTTTTGCCAGTTCTGCTTCTCTTGTTTATATGGTTGTGTTTGTTCTTGAGGAACTTCAGGGAAATGAGGTTATGTGACTGCCTGATCTGCACTGTGAATGTTCAAGTGTAAGTACAGGCACAGAGGTATAGTCACGGGGGTGTCATGGAGTGAAATTAGAGAGTAAATTCCAGGGGTACCTTGTGGCATTTGCCTTCTGCTGCTAGCGCTGGTGCGCTTTTACTCTCTAATGGATTAGCCAAATTATTTTGCTCTGTATTCATGAATGCTTTTAATAGTTACTCTTGGTAGAAGAAAAAGACACTGCATTTCACTGTAGTTTTTGTCATTTCATTTTTGGAGCAATGCACTTTCCTATTCTATTCAAGTCTTGTATGTTTCTCACACTCTAAAAGTTCTTTGAACTTGAACCTGGTCAAATAATTTTCATAATGCTTTTGATTTAAGTAGAATTTAATGTGAAACTTAAATGACATTTTAAGTGACATGAACTGCTTAAGCAGAGAGCATGTGCTGTCACAGAACACATTTTCTCTATGAACTGATGCTACCTTTTGTTTTCTCATCTTCCATAGATTTTTTTGCGGTATTCTGACAGAAAGGGTAAGTATTACTCAGATAATTGAGTAAGAGACAGGGGAAATGGATGGACCCAGTCACGTCATTGAGTTAGCAAATGTAATGCCCCTTTTCATTCTGTCTCTAAATACCTTTTTTTCTTTAGAAATTGACCTATTCAGGCAGTAGTAAATCACTGTTCTTAACCGAGAATCTGTAGCTATCCAGAATTTTCTGTTCTTTTTCATTGCAAAGTTTTAATTACATTTTATGGACCATGTCAGATACTGCTCTCTTTTCCCCACTTCCAATTAATGTTAAAGAAGGACGGGCTGTACCAGGATAATATCATGTCCTATTGATTTACCATTATGGTATTGTTGAAGAATGGCCTTTACATTAAGATTCTTGGCCACTGTGATTTCTGTAAGTGTGTCAGCTATTCGCTCTTAACATCTTAAGAAAACATTCAATATCACTGTCACTCCTGATTTCTCTGTCTTACAAGACACCACTTTTCCTTTGAAATTACCTACATAACCACCTCTCTCTGCAGTGTTTTGACTGTAATTGCTCATGACCTTTACTAACAGCCAGAGTTACCATTGTATTGCTGACATTCTGACAGAACTTCTTGGTCACGTAGAATTGCTTTGTCTCATCCTTTCCCTCAAGCACTCCTTTTTTTCCAGTGCTGTGGGTTGCTAATAAATGCAAGAGAGATCACCCCACCTGTTCCAGGCTTCAGCTGTGTGAGAGTAGCTGTATTAGAACAATGCTGCAATTTAAAAAGTTTGTACTATCAAATAATACCAGAGTAACTGCAAATCTCTTTATCTTCTTTCTTTCTCTCACCTCATTTTGTCTAGCCTGATGCAGCCCACAACTTTTACCACAGCAAAATTCAGGTTGGAAGGGACATGGGGAGTCATTCATCCAGCCTCCTTACTCAGTGCAAGGTTATTTATGTGGCCAGACCAGGTTGCTCAATGTTTTATCCAACACATCTTGAAAACCTATAGGGATAGAGACTACACAACACCTCTGGGCAGCTTGCTTCAATTTTTGTCTGTATCATGAGAACCCCTTTCCTTGCATCAAGATGGGGCCTCTCTTATTTTGGTTTATACCTATTGCTTGTCAGCTCTGACATGCACTGTTGTGAAGACCCTGGCTGTGTTTCCTGGATAACCACAGGTATGGGAAGACTGCTATTAGGTCAATCAAAAGCCATGTCTTCTCAAGTTGAAAAGGCTGCTTCCTGAGCTGCTTTTCACAAGGCAAGTACTCTTGCCCCATGACTGTCTGAATGCACTGCAGTTGGTCCACATTTTTTCTTGTTTTGGGCCCAAAAGCGGATGCAGTATTGTAGGTGTGGTCTAGTGAGTGTCAAGTTAAGGGAGATTATCTCTCCCCATAATCTGCTGGTTGTGTTCCCATTAATACAGCGCGGGGTGCTTGCTGCCTTGGCTGTTTGCTTTGTTCAGCAAGGAGTCCTAAGGTAAGGATGTGTAAGATAAATCACTGAGATGTAAGAGGAAGCATGGATCCCAAACAGTATCATCTTGACTGCTGTACTGCACTTCTGGCTGAGTCTTGGCTCCAACAGCAGTCAGGGTTGTAGCCCTCCTTTTAGTGAGGAAGCAGATGCAGATAGTCATTTCTCATCATGTCTCTAGAAGTTTTGCTCTTTACTTAGTATTCCAGAAGTGTTAGGAATATTTGTTGGCATTATGTTACTTCCTGGTAAAAAAATCGTACGCTGTTTCGGTAGTGTTTTGGAATGTTAGTATAAAAGACTTCTCTCTTCTCCAAAATATCTTTTTTACACCCGATCTGGACTCAAATCTTGAATAGTTTCTCTTTTGTATCTCTCCATATCTGGGCCTGTTTAGCCTGGAGAAGATACATCTAGAAGAGAGGACCTCATCAGTGTCTGTAAGTATTGAAGGGAGGGTGCCAAAAGGATAGAGCCAGGTTCTGCTCAGTGGTGCCAAGCAATAGGACGAGAGGAAATGGGTGGAGGCTGATGCACAGGAAATTTCACCTAAACATAAGGATGAATTTCACTACAAGTGACCAAGCGCTGGAACAGATTGACCAGAGAGGTTGTGGAGTCTCCCTGCTGTGGGTATTTGAAAACCTAAGATAAGCCTACTTGAGCAGGGAGGTGAGACATGTAACCCACTGTGGTCCCTTCCAACTTACTCATTCTGTGATATCCTGGATTTCATCCTGTACCTCTGCTGCCACCTTTGCATCTCAAGTACTAAATGTTGTCTATGCATCTTGTGAAATATGTCAAGTTTGTACATTTTGCCTGCTGGTGGGCAGGCAGGTTTGTGTGCAGGCCTTTCAATAACTAAGGTTTTATTGTTTCTGCTGACACGTGGCACTGATAAGAATCATGAGTTTGTACCTCAGCACTGCCCCCTTCTTTAGTCTGCTTCCCAAGATGACAGACTTGATGATTGAAACGTTGAGTTTCATTTGTAGTTGCTGACAAGAGATGCACCTCACATGTCTTTATACCAAATGGTGAAGCCTGACTGACCAGCCTCGATTCTGAGCTGCAGGAAATTATATCAAGGTGAATGCTACCCACTGGCTCATCGGAGGCTATTAATAGTGTTCTTTCTGAGTCCATTTAATTGAGCCCAAGTGTTTGTTGTTTAATTTGCACTTTAAACTAGGCTAGGGTATGGACACTGAATTTTACCACTAAAATCAGTATGTAATTTTAATAGCCTATGGATTCTGTGCACTGCAAGTTCTGTAAACGAGTTTTCTTCTTGGTTGGATCTCAGAATGTGTGAATTTCTCTAGAAATCAAAGGTAACATGTTAGATCATTTTCCATCAGGAGAGGCTCAGTCAGCATATACGGTAGTACTGAAAGCTTGAAGAAAAATAGAAACAAACCAATTTTCTTCAAAACATTGCTGAGTAAAATTACCTTGGAAGTGAGACTGTCAGTAGTGAGTGAGAATTAAGGGTCTTGTTCTGGTTTTCTGTTGCAGGAATGGTGTTTGCAGTGGTTTTGAATGTCACGTAGACCAAGTGATGTCCTCCTGCCTAACTCTTGCCTCTCTTTTGTGATGGCATTCTTTTGGCCTCTGTTTTTATGTATTTTCCTCTGCTTAAGGGATAACAAAAACTGTATGATGGCAATATGTGGAATGAGTGCTGGAATATGTAGTCATTGGGGGGATTTAGCTAACCCACCTCAACTGGACTGTGAGGACATTATTCTACAATGGTTCTTGTTTAACTTGAGGAAAAAGGGAAATTCCTTCATGGGTTTTGTGAAAAGCTCATGGGGGTAAAAGGGGAAATGTTAGGAGTCTAGAGAAGGAGCTTAATAAAATAAGCATCCATAATAACAAATTTAAGAGAAAATTACTAGATTCATATTTTTTATCTCAGAGATCAGAAGGTAGGACTAGTTGAGAGAGAAACTCACCACAATATGTGAGCAGAAGAACAAAAGAGTTTTCAGCAATAGTAGTTTTGTGCAGATGATAGATGAGGGATGAACAAAATATACTTTCCATGATTGTCAGCTGAGATGTGATGGTCTTGGATCTATTGACAGGAGTAGAAGGAGGATAATAGGTATTAATTTCTTTATTCCCCTGATTGCATACCTGCACAGGTGCTCAAAGGAAACTGGGGCTTGAAGAACATCTTAGGCCCAAACACAATTCTGGCAAAATAAGAACTCGGAAGAGGATGGGACAAGCCTACAGAGGCTAGGAAATAGAAAAGATTACTAAAAATTACTGTGTAGAAAACATAATCTCGGAATGAATGTCATCTTTCAGATATGTTTGAGTGTATATCAATTGCTGTTGATCTTCTTTGAGGCAGTTTTTAGTGAAGCCATCAAAACTTAGATTTTCTGTGGAATGAGTAAGTAGGAATCTGAGCTCAGTGTTCCAGAATGTTTTCACTAAGAGGAGATGGAGTACAGTGCACGTATGGAGTGTGGCTTCATGTACTGTGAAGCAGTGTTTCAAAAGTCAGGTGCTGCTTGTGAGGTGCAGGGATCAAGTTTGGTGAGATTTAGGATGGGATGTGGGCACAGGAGAACAACCAAATTTAATTTTGATGAGATTGCACTGACCCTGCACTGTATTACTAAAATGTATAAATAACTGAGAAACTATATGAGCAGAGAGGAATGTTTCAACACAGTTTATGGAGTGGAGTCCCAGGCTTGATTTTGCCTTAGCTGAAAATTACGTAGGGAGTAAATCCCAGCAGGATGCTTACCATGCACATAGACATTTCACACATGAAAACACTAACCTGCTCCAAGGCCACAGTCCTTGCTATGATGTAGTTCAAATATACCTGCTATGAAAACTTACAGGATATGAATACAGCCACAGGCCAAATCTTAGTGAAGCTTTCTGAAGCTCATTTCAAACATGGTAAGTGACACAAAGTTACATACTTGGGAACTGTCTGGCTGGGGAGAGTGCCCAAAGGGAAGGTGATAGGAAGGGCTGAGAAAGAAGAATCTCTGCCTTCTGTGGACTCTGTAGACAGAAACACTTCTCTTAACTGTTACCTCTAGCAGGGGTCAGATTCAAGAGAAAGTATACATAAAGGAAAATCAAGCTTTAAGAGATTTAAATTATATTACAGGTTAATGATTTATTTCTTTTGATTCAACTGTCCTGTGGTAGTAGGCCTTACTTCATTATTTGGGTTCCAGGCATAATTAATGTCTCAGTAAGGTAAATATGTAAGTGGTTACAGGAAGCCTCAGGAAACCTTTTTAACAGAAACAAAACATCTTTGAGAATACAAGCAGGTGAGCAGAGAAAGAAAAGGATTTGATAGTGGTTTTTCCATCTTTCTAGTATGAGACTCCTTATTGAGATATACTGACTGGCTGGTTATTCCTCTCCCTCCTCTCCTTGTTTATATTTACCTTTATGTATCTTGTCAAAATACCAAGAAATTTAGGTCAAAATATATCTGGATCCATCTGTTCATCTAGTCTGTTCTTTTACTGCTAGTAGTTATTATATCTTTTAATTAAGTAGGCTTAGAGACATTTTACTATATTAATGAAGAGCATCAAGTATCTTTAATTTTGTACAGGAGGAACTTAAAAATTTTCTTTGTAATTTTTGTATAACAAAATAATCTCTTTGTCATAATGTAGTCTATATGTCTTAACCTGTAACTTCTGTTTCAGTATTGGTTTAGGTGGAAACTCAAATCAGACTCTCTATTTTATCTCTCTTTAGCAGAGGTTTTTTATCATTGCAGTCTTACTGTGAATGCAGGACGTGTTTATTCATTGACATGCAGATCCAGTTCAGTTTTGAATTTTGTTAAGTGTAGTTATTCTTTTGATATAATAACTTTGTGCTCTTAATCTTATAACAGACTGAGAAAATTATCAAGTCCATGACTGACCTTTCAGTTCTAGGTCTGTCAAACATTTTGATTGGTTTTGGGGGCGCTTTTTCTGGGGAGATTTTGAGATTGACCATCAGTGTTCTTGCAACCAGATTTTAAGCAGAGTCTGGAGAGTGATGCAGCAGATGCCAGAGCTGGTAGACATTACTAGAAGGAAGGAACAGAGGACATTGCCTTTAGGATAATTTGCCTTTCATGACCCTCCTGCCACATCAGGTAGTTTGGTTTGACATTAGATAGGTCAAAACTTAATGTATTGGGCTAATTTTTGAGATTCTATATGGAATGGATGATTTATTTGACATCTGCCCCACCCCTCTGTGGTTTTTTGTGCCAGCCCATTAAACCATCAGCACACAGCTACATTATCAACTGAGTTTTTACTTTAGGTAGTAGTGATGCTTTGGGAGTTTAATGAGGGAAGAACATTAGGAAATATTTTCAGTTACAGTGGAACAGTCTCTCTTAAGCTTGATGATTTTTATCTCTTAATGGGAATAAACTCCCCAGTAATCATCTACTTTTGTGATCTGTAAACACTCTGCAATACTAACAATGCGCACAATTTAGTGTTCACTTAGACAGCTCTGGTTGGATCCCAGCTCTCATTATTTCTGTCTTGTAGGCAAAGCTGCTATATGCTACAAAAGCATGTTTTCTGAGCTATCACGATACAATCACTTAGCTGTCTAAGAAATGTGTACTAGCTTACATTGTTCTTTTTGATGAAACCTGTGACACTGCTGTGGATGACACTCATATGTATGTGCCATAGTTTACCTGTGAATCACATATGCAGTGGGTAAACAAATGTCTGTGTAAGATTGTTTCTTGTATGTCTAGGAAAACAGCAGTGTCTCTTATCTACAGTTGTCACATCAGCATCTTAGAGGAAAACTATGTGAGGGTATAGATTTTAAATGGTACCATATCAAAGTGATGTATCTCACCAGCATGCTATCAATAGAACAAATAAAACCTATATGCCTAGAAACAAAATATAAGTTCTATTTTCTAAATCTTTATTAAACAGCAGTTATTTCAAAACTATTTGGGATTAAAATCTGTCATATCTGTGATCTAAAAACAGGTTTTGAGACAAAAAATAGACACAACCAGGAGAAGGGTTATTTTGTGGACTCAGATTTATAGTGGCCTTTATGTATAATATGTAAGCCAGGATGGCTGTCTTGGAAGCCTCAAGGCACAAGTGTGTGTAGCTTCCTACCTGGGGAGCAGAAGTTTCAGAGTGAGAATGGTACGGGGAGCTGTGCATCTGTTCTTGAGGCTGTGATGTCAGAGGCTTTGGTTGTTCATGCATTTTGCTTTCTTTTGGTGCTTTTATCAGCCAAAAATGTACAGCTGGGCTGGCACTGCTCTGCCTTTGAGACAGTCATACCCTCCCTGTACCAGATCCAGCCAAAGCCAGCTGCAGGACTAGCAACAATATTCAGCCTGTCTGAGTTCAAGAAGCATTTGGGCAAAGCTCTCAGGCAGGTGGTGTGATTGTTGGGGTGTCCTGTGCAGGGCCAGGATTTCTACTTGAGGATCCTGATTAGCACCTTCCAACTCAGCATATTCTATGATTCTGTCATCTCTTAGGAAGTAGAAAAATTAGATTCATGTGCTTTGTCCCAAGGGCTCTAACCCTTGTCCCATTTGATTTGGCCTTTTGAAGCTCAATCACAGTGCAGAAAGCAATGCAAGATTCATGGGGTCAGAAAGCACTCAGTTTAGCACCTCAGGATTGTGTCTCTGAGTGTATTTAGGAGGCACTGCATGGAGTAAGAAGGCGTGGGAATCCAACATTTCATTTGCTTTTCAGGGTGATTACTATTTGACAAAGTAAATCTAAAAAATCAAGTAATTGGAAAATTCCCATCTATAAAGGGGCAGGGAGTGGGATCTATACTAGAAACCTGCCCTTGAGGTAGCAGGAATCTACTGACTAGACATCAGAATTGGCCTCAAGCAGCCTTCATGAGTGTAGTGTTCCTTTCCATGTATAGCATGTAATTCAAACTGCCTCTTATGTTTACTTTTAAAGGAGGGCTAAGAGATTGTCTCATCCAGTTCCTTGGCAAAAGGCAAGTTTTGCAGCAGTAGTGTTATTTCTGATAGAGGTTTGCGGTCTTGCTGTTGAGGATAGATAGTAGTGAAGGATTCCTAACTTTGCTAGTTATCTACACTCTTCCTAGGCACCCTGCTTATCAGGAGGTGGATAGTCTTTCTATGTCCATCTTCAGAATTTGAGCTTATTGGATCTTCTGTTAAAGCAGATGTGGAAAGAAGATTACAGCTTCTTTCTCTTCCAGTATGATTTCATATTCTTAAAGGCAGGATGCTGTTTTCTCTAAGATAAGTGATCACAGTACAGGTTCTTTATTTTTGTTGTTTTCTTCTGTAAGTTTTGGTTTCCGTACCTGTGATTGCTCTCTCTGTCCAGGTGATCATAGTTCTTTACATGTAGTGCTCAAAGCTGGGCATACTACTCAATTTGTGGCCAGATTAGAGCAGGATATTTTTTCCAGCCCTACCACGTTGTTGACTCATGTTGACTTCCTGATCATTGTAAATGCCAAATTTCTTTTTGTGGAAATGCTGTTACACCAATCTTTCCCTAGATTTTGTTTATGTGGTTGATTATTCCTGGCTTAATCTTAGAACTTTGTTCTAGCCTTACCTGAATGGCTGCTGCAGAGCAGCAATCGTGCAGGGACTTGTGGCTGTCTCATTAGCCTTGTGCACATCATTCAATATTTTCATTACTGGTGCTTCCCTGCTACGGGAATGAACATAACAAATCCTGAGCATATGTCCAGTTTGAGATTAACCTCTGATAAATATTAACTAGTCTTTCTAAACAGTTTTGGAGTTTGGTCTTTTTGGAGGAAGGGTTTTTTTGTTTTTGTCTAAATACCAACAGTTCTTATTAAATCATGTTTTTCTAGCTTGCTTGTGCAAGTATCGTGAGCATTGTCAGTGTCAAACGTTCCACCAAGGTCAAGACAAAGTCACTAGTATGGATCAAGACAGATGATTTCTTTTCAGCATCTGCACATCTTCCCAGTGGTAGAGATGGGAAACTGCCTCTGTGTGCATTCTAAATATTAGGTTTTATTACTGAAAGGTCTTCATCCCTTCTTTCTTCAGTAGGCGCTGACGTTGGAAATAGTGTGTATCTCCATTCAAGTGGTGTCCCCTAGGTCTGCCTGGGCAGTCTTTTGTGGTGGAGGACACATCGGGCCATGCTGCTGAGCAGCTCCAGATAAACCTCTGTGACCTGAGTATTTCTTTACCAGTTATGCATCTGCTGCTGTGCATATAAGCACATTCTGAGTCAGTGACCCCTGAATACTTGTATCTTTTGGGAGAAAAGGGTCCTGTAAGGTCTTTTTTTTTTTTTTCCCTTTTAAAAAGGAATAACAGCCTAGGGAGTCCTAAAGTAATTAACACCTTGTTTTGCAGAAAACTACTGGTGTTTGGTTTTAGGTTTTTTTTTTGTTTGGGGGGTTTGTGTTCTGAAATGCTGAAGCGGACAAGTGGTGATGTTGTAATAAACAAAACTTGCCTGTAAAACCTGTTTAACTTGGTTAACCTACCAGACTTAGGCTGTCTCAGCATAAATTACTAATTTATATTAACCCCTGTTTAAATCAAGCATTGAGAAGAGCTGCTTTTTCTTTATGACTTTGCATCTCTTTTCCCAGGCTTAAGCTTTTTTCCTGCTTTTTATGACTGTTTTGTTCTTTATATGGGTTGATGTTATTTGATACCATTATTCAAGGTTGTATTCTTGCCTGTCTTCTTTTTTAGGAGATTTGGAAGCCTATCATCAGAAAGCTGGCCCCACAGATGAGCTTAGAGGTAGTAAATGCCTTGCAGACGCATAGGGATCTCCTCCAAACATTGTCTATGGATCCTAGAAATGCACTCACCTGAAAATAATTCCTGTATCAGGGTTTTTGTTCTAGCTTTAAAATCCACAGTGATAGTACTAAAACCTGAAAAAAAGTGCTTCTGTCTTAACTGAAAAAGTACTGAAAGACAATATGACTTCTGGAAAGTCCACTGCAGGGAACCCATGCATAATTAGTGGACGGGAAGTGTCAGTCTTAAGTTTTTACAAAATTAATTATAGATATCTTGATCACATCTTCCTTTGTTTGCTGATACAGAATTTTCTGGCAAAATAGAGACTCCTAAACCTTTTGATTCTGAATCACTGCATTTGTATGTTATAATACAGTATTTTCTATCTTTCTTGTATAACAAGCTTATGACCTTTTTTTCCCCAAGAGTTCAGGATTCTTTCACTGATTTATTTGAAATGCTATATTAAAAGAAAAACATAACACAACTTAAATCTTATACCAGTTAATCTAACTGCCAGCCATAATTCCATTTGGGTTTTGGAATAAGCATCAAAAGCTGAGAAACTTTTCATTTGCTTGTGCCCATTATCTAAAGATTAGAGCAAATAAATGCATGTACTTTCTCATTAAAAAATACAGGGTCACCAGTTCTGACTCTTTTAATTTCCCTTTAATTTGTCAATTTTTTATGAGCTCTATTTTGCTGATAGAGTGGAAAGAAGGAGACACTGAAATTAATGAAATCTTCTTTGATATTTAAGGTTTTTATTTAGTGTCTTGGGGAGCTCCAAGCAATAATCAATCAAAATCGCTCCCCTCTGTGTATTCTCAGGGGAGCTGTAATAATAACCAATTAATACAGCCTAAGACTGGACAGAAAGGTCTTGATTAGCCCCTACAAAAATTGATTGCAATTAGCAAAATTCTAGTGTAGCGGAAATCACCAGGTAAAGCGTTTTTGCAAAAAACAGGTTTAGGATTTAGCTTGCTCAAAATACTGAAATACAGCAAAATTTTCACTTTGTTCAGGCCTTTTTTGATCATGTCGAAGGGATGAAGGCTTTTAGATACCTTGAGCCTCATTTTTAAAATTACCTGCCATGGTCAGTTAACTGATAATGTATCAATCAGCAACAAAAAAAAAAATCTGAGTGCATTGCTTGCCATAATTTTCTGCAATTCCACTTCTTTTGAAATATTACTGCCCTAAAATCAAAGCGCACACACACACACACACCACTGCAGAGTGTTTTAGAAATATATGGTGTTATTCTGGTGACACCAGGTGTTGAAAGTAAAAAATGTAATGCATTGTGTATTCAGAACCATGCCTTTACTAATTGATAGTTATTGTGAGTAAGTAAACGGTGAGCTAGTGAGGGTTTGTAATTTGCCAATCGTTTATCTGTTTGGAAAGAAATGTTCATGTGCTGAATGTCAGAAGTCATTTGATCATTACCTGTCTTTTTAAGTCCTATCAAAAAGACAAAATGTATAATTTCTCTTCTTTCTGTGTTTTGAGTATTACGCTGTTTCTTGATTTACATCTGGCTCTGTAATTATATTATTTAATTTTTCCTCAGTTAATTAGCATCATTAAGTGAGTGTTTGCTTAAGGAATGCAGAAGTGAAATTAACTGAGATTTCCAAATGTCCCTAGATACTGTCAAGTCTAGGAGAAATGCTGTTCAGAATAATAACATTATTCCTGTTTGTGGGCATTGGGAGTTGCCTGAGTCTGCTGTACTGCACAGTATTTGGGTGGGGAGAGTGGCACTGCTTGATTTGTTCAAGAACTGAAATGTAACTTCCTATGGCCAAGTTGGACTAGGAAGTTATTTAATAATGTTTTGTGCATTTTCAGTATTCTGTGAATAATGGTTGTCTTTAATATTTTTCAGGTAGCATCATTTTAACTCCAAAAATACACTTTTTGGTTAATCTGTAAAATCGTCCCTTCTTATTCCAGTTTTTCATTGTCAGATGCATTTGGTGTGAGGGTGTACCAGTGTTCATCCAGAACTACTTCTTGAAACTCCTGGTATGTGCTGAGCCAAGGCCTTTCAGTGCAAGCAGTCTGTTTTTAAAAGTGTGGTGCTCCTTGTATTTACTGGAGGCTGTTCTCTTTATTTGTAGCATAAAAATAAATTATAAGCGGTGCTTGTCAATTTATTTTAGTAGGAGCAAAGTTGCTGGTTTTTATATTGTGTATCAGTTTGTGCTCTTTGCTTGTGCAAAGAGCAGCTGGTTTTTATATTGTGTATCAGTTTGTGCTGAGAGGTGTGTGCTGAAAATGTCTGCTGATCCCAGTGCAAGAGGAAACTTTTCACTTAGAAGGATAGAGAAGTCTTAGGATTTGCTGTTCCCTGTCCTGCTTATCCTGTTCACTCACACTGAAATTTGAAAAATCATAAGGAAGTGAATTGGAGGATATTCTACATACTACTGGATATTTGGAATCTATTTGGAAAGGTGGGATCCCAATAAAATAGCAGCATGGATGAATTGTTTCCTTATTTCCACAGCATACCCTGAGAAAGCAGGAATATAGTGATCCACTGTCACTTCTGCCTCATGTCCCATGGTATGGACAGGGGACAGTGGGAGTTTCTATTTCTGTGGTGAGTTCTGTGCATCCCCTTTGGTCTGCTCTGTTGACAACTAATGTAGCCAGTTTAGCCATCCTCTTTTCTCATAATTTTGGCCCATATTTGGGGTGTGCGAGGAGGCTGTTGTGGGGAGATACTAAAGCTAGTCAGAGGATATGCTAATTTAAAATGGTGGCTTAATATCCTTTGCATGGGACCTGCTCCAGTCCTAAATTGGTTACATCTTAAGATGTAGCTTGAATTATTCAGAACATTTTAAATTGTAATATTGCCTAATTCATGCCAGTTTTCTTAGCACAAACTCTAGATTGATGGGTAGGTGTAGTTGGACACTCTTCTAGATTTCAGTGCCTTAACGTATGTGAGTTTCTTCTTTTGTGCCCACAAAGTAACTTGGAAGACTTATGTCTCTACAATGCTAATTTTTTAAAAAAAATTTAAAAGGTCCTTTTCAGCTGCTCTGTATGTTGTCATGATGCAGAAATGTATAACAGATGTAAACCACCTGGTTTGTAAAAGTAAAATCCTTCACAAAAGCCATTAGAGTGTGTCCAGAGGAGGGTGAGTAGGGTGGTGAAAGGCCTCAAGCGCAAGACTCACAAGGAGTGGCTGGGGTCACTCGGCACATTCAGCTTGGAGAAGAGAAGGCTGAGGGGGGACCTCATCACAGCCAACAGCTTCCTCAAGGGGGGCAGTGGAGGGCAGGTGCTGATCTCTCTGCTGATCAGTGACAGGACACAAGGAAGTGGGATGACGCAGGGGGAGTCCAGGTTGGACATTAGGAAGAGGGTCTTCACTGAGAGGGTGACTGGCCACTGGAACAGGCTCCCCAGGGAAGTGGTCATGGCTCCAAGCCTGTCAGAGATCGAGGAGAGTCTGGGCAATGCTCTTTGTCATATGGGTTAGCTTTAGGCAGTCCTATGAGGAGCTGGGAGTTGGACTCCATCATTCTTATGTGTCCCTTCCAGCTTGAAAGATCTGATTCCTTTATTGCTTTCAAATGATGAGTGCCTCAGAAGCTCTTGTATGTGGCCCCCAAGCATATGGTCATTTAATGATACTTTGTATCATTAAAAGCCATCTTACATCAATTACACAGTTCTTAGGCCATGTCATGTGGCTGTAGCATGAAATAATGCTCTTCTGGATGCATCACATACAGATGTGGTAGGCAAACAGGTAATAAGATCTCTAAGAAATAAAGCAACGTTGATTCTTGAGGAATATGACTGGTAACTTTTGTCTGTGCTTATTACTTCTTATTTTAATATAATCCATTATAGTTTTCCCTTAACTTGTTAATAGACAGTTCTTCCCTATGACTTGGTCTGGAGATGTTTTCACTGATTATTAAATAATGAACTCCTAGTTCACTGTGTTATCCTTGTCAGAGTAGGTTGTTTAATGACCCTGGCTTGGCTTTTTTGGATTCAGAACCACATTGCATATTAATGCCCTTCTCATTTACTTCCAGTACTTAATTCTGTTCTTCTTTCTGTAGCAAGCTACTATCAGAAATTCTTTCTCAAAGGTCACTGAAGAGAGGCTACAGATCATATATAAAGCTGTTTTCATTTATGTAAATATTTTATGTAAATACACAAATATTTTATTTGTAAATAATTGGCTCATATAAATCAAGATGAATTTTATGTAATCCTGTAACAGTCTTACCCCTGCTATAAGATGCCCTTCACCAAAGTTTCCTTCCAAGCATTCTGGAAAGAGAACTGGCAAGGAGACCTTGAATTAGAGTAAATTCTATGTGTCATCATAAAACTAAAATAGTTTTTATCTGCAATTGCAAATATATATGTAGGGATAGGGAATTATTTCCATCAGTAATTCTTGTGAGATTCTTGTGGCTCCATTACAAGATTTAAGGGGTTGTGTAGCTGGTTTTCCTCATTTCCCAATAAATACAGATCTTACAGACCTATGTTACATTTTGCTTAGACTATAGAACGTGTTTCTGCATCAGAGACCAAACCACTCTTTACCAGAAAATAAACAATTAATTTTATAGGACACATACAAATTGGAGATTTCTTGTCTTGATTTGACTCTGCCAGGCAGGAAGATGTTTGAGTTTGGTCAGTACATTTTATGGATTTGAAAGCAAATACTCCAGTGCCTTGCTAAGGGCAATTTCAGGCTATTTTGGATGTCCCCAGAATCTGTATTCGTTTATTCTGTGTAGAAGGTAGGAAGCCAGTAAATGCATTTACTCTGGGATAAGGATGCATTCCCTATTGAAGAAGGACATGAGGTATGTTTCAGACTTCATTGCAGGAATTTGCAAGTCGTTCTTAGAGAGCAAAAATCAAGAGCAGGACAGTTTAAATAACTCATTAATTCTCTTTTCATGATGATCTGTGACTTTCTTGTTCGGTAGTAAACTTGTTACTAATTTCTAAAGAGAAGTGATATGCCTCAGTGGGATTGAAGTTAATCCTGAACATCTGTTTGTGGTTCTTTGTAGTTTTGATTTGATGTCCTGTTTTGGTTTGCATTTTCTTGCTTTTTATTATATTAGAAAATGGTGGAAGAGATATGTTGCTGAGATACGGATTGGATTTTTATTTCTGACTTGGATTAAGTTACAAGCTGAAATTCACTTTAAAAATATTTTTTATTAAATAAAATTACCCAGATAGCTTACCAATGTAAGACCTGCATATACATTTAATTGGTAAGACAAATAAAATAACTGTAGTGAATTAGAACAGAATCACAAAATCTTTTAGTTTGGAAAAAGACCTTTAAGATTGAGTCCAATTGTTAATCCAGCACTGCCAACTCCATCCCTAAACCATGTCCCTGAGCACCACATCCACATATCTTTTAAATACCTCCAGGAATGGTGACTCCACCAGTTCCCTGGGCAGCCTGTTGAGCTGTTTCATTTTGTACCAGTATCCCATGTTAAATATTATGCTCTTACACAAATTTGATTCACAGACTGAAAGAACGGTATGACTTCCTTCTTAAAAAAAAAAAAAAAAAAGCTTCTATGCACCTTTAGTAACTTCAGCTCTGATCCTCTAAATGTCAAGGAAGGCCTCTCCTCCTTCCGTTGCTACCTAGTGGCATTGATACAAATAAAAAAGCATTAGTGTTAGTGTAACTTCTGTGTGTATAGATATACTTTATTATCCACTACTCCTTCTGAACCTCACAAAATTTCTATGACCCTGATTCAGAGCAAATGTCCTTGGCTGTTATCCCACACTATCTGTACCCTTTCTGGTGGAACATTTAAAATTGTGTTTGCATTTAGATCTGGTGGCTCCTCCAGTACAGCTGGTTTTAACCTTCCTCTCTCCTTTTCTGGTGGCCACTAACACTTCACAAGCAAAGCATGCCTCTATGTAGAAAATCCTTGCGTGTGTATATGTGGTTGAAGCAAATACATGTGAATTGCCTTTCTTTGACCCTTTAAAGTAGCCCGTAGTTTCCCAGGAATCATGTGTTGAAAAAAAACAGTCTTTTGAGTTTTTCTGATGTTTAATTTCTGCCACATCAGTCAAAGGTTTGTGTTTTAGTAGCTAGTCCATGCTGGACTGGAGTATGTAGCCATTTCTGGAGGAAAAATACTACAGTGTAATGTATACTGTTCCCAGATATACACATGAATTTTTCTGTTTGGTTCATTTAGCAGAGCACATTTTGATCCCTGAACATCTGTGCTCTCATTTGGTTTTTAGCAAGGTTTGAGGAGCATCATGTTGCAGTGACCTTTCCACATGGTGCTGCAGGACCTGTGGAGCTGCTGGCTGAAGTGGCCACCTCTATTCTGTCAGGTTGTCCAGCTTCTGGCTCTCCCAGCCAGCCACACAGTGAAGCCCAAGGGGCACCACTGGGTCTCTCCTCGGCAGATCTTATCCTGCCTCCAGCCCCTGCCATGGCACCTCCACAGAGCAGGAGCAAAAGCATAAGATGGCTTCCCAAGCCACAGGGCCCTGCCAGTGGGAGGATGCTTTTGCTCAACAGTGGGGCTTTATAAACATCTCCTTTCCAGGCTCACACTCCCAAGGGACGGTGCTGGGCCATGACCTGGGCACCTCTCCCCTCCTCACAGAGGATCATTGTGCAGCTGTTCCCTCATTTCCTTTGTGGAAAGGCACCTCATGATCCCACACAAGACCCCATCTTTTCTCGCTTCCCGTTCTCTCTCTCACCATCCTTTCAGTGTAGGAAAATACATTCCCATGCTTAGGTACTCAAAGTGTTTGCCGTGTTCCACAGGCCGGGATGATCTTCTCAAAACAGCGAACTGACCGCTCCGCGTATTGGCATGTAAATTAATGTGCTGACCTCGCAGGGAACCCATCCAAGCTGCAGGCTCTGTCCCGAGTTTCAGGATGTCGGCGGTTTGAAACTCTGGGCTCTGTTCTGCATCTCAATGATGGAAACCACTTCAAATTCACCATGGCATAGCAGGCCTGCCCTATCAAAAGTTGTTTTTCCACTTTTTTCCTGTAACAGCAGTCTGGCATTTAAAGCATATGCTCCATTCTTGTGGGTTGTTTTTTTTTCTTCCTTTTGTGTAGATACAACAGTGTAAGCACCTATGCTAAAAGTGCAAAGATGAGATATTTTTGTGTATATAATTGAAATTAATTGTAGTGTACTCAAAACTGCACTGTAAGGACCTATCATGCTTGAATGGGATTTTGAGAAGCCATCTAGTCTCTTGCCTTTCTCTAAGACAAGAATAACTGTAGCATCCATGATAGTTTGAATGTTTTCAAGGCTTCCACACTGTTTATTGATTTTCAGTAAACACACCCCAGGTGGGCACTCAAGACTATGATACTTGAGCTATTGCTGTGTTCTTCTGAAACATCAGTGTGTTGCTCAGTAACACTCAGATAGGCATGGGGAGAATGGAGTGTGAACAAAGGAGACGTGGTTCCTCTCCCTGTATAAATTCATGGTGTGTTTCTTCTTAAATATTTTAGGGTTAGTTTCCCTATGTCTCAAAACCATAGGAGAACCAGTAAAGAGTACTGCTTGGTTTGTTAAAGATATGTTGACTTGTCAGCCATCAAGAGAGTAAGCACTGGAAAAGTACCTGGTGGCACTGAGGAGGTGCACAGAGCCCCCTGACTCAGGAAGATGAAGCAAGCAAGCATCAAGGAAAGACCCCACAGTAATCTGGCCTCATGCACATGCATGCAGTTGCTGCCTGGGGCGGCCTTCTGTGCTGCTGCTGCCATTGCTGACTTAAAAACAGGCATAAGAGCTCACAGGAAGAAAAGGCCTTTACACAGCACAACACTCATCACTTTGACTTGGGGAGGGTCTGGACCCAACTCTGGAAATGCATCAATGTTGTCTTGTCCTGTTCTTGTGCTGTGATGCTGAGGTAGCTGTTGTTGACCGCCCTAAGACAGAGGGCACTGGGCCCTCAAGGTTTTTTGGGGTCATTTGTTATGGTTGTTCTTATGACTTTCTGTTTTTACAATTAGAAAGCTGTTCCTATCCACATTAATGATTCTGTGCAAAATATTTTGGTTGGCTATGTGTTCATGTATGCAGAGAATCAACTGTTTCTTCTCTAAACCTTTACCCATATTTGTGGGTGATTATGCCCCATCTCATCAGCTCCTATTTAACCTCCTGCTGGTTCATTCTTGGTCGAAGTAAAACAGTTCTGGACTCAGTGCTCTGCCCTGAGCTCTTTCTAAATAGTTCTGTAGTCCACAGGTTTCTGAAATGAGGTCTCAGGACTTTAGTGAAACTTGAACAACATGACTTAATATTAGGACAAAACAGTCAATACTTATATAATTTTCTTTTGAGGTGACAGCTTTCCCCTCCTTCCTCTCAACTCAGTTTGTCCACATCCACTGAGCTTCTGTTTTTTCATCTGCTTTTTCTTGTCCTGATGTGCTAGCAATCCCTTTCTGTCTCTGCACTCTCCAGAAATTTAGCCTGTTAATCAGTCTAATGTTGTGTCCAGTGTGTGTTCTGTATTCCATCCCCATCATCTTTTTGCATGTGGTGGTTTTATCTATTTGTCACTTTGAGACCTTCTAAAAGTCACTTTGGGAATTAAACTCTTTCTGTAAGCAATAAAAATTAATCTAATGCATTTTCTCTGTGCAGTACAGTTGAAAGTGATTTGGAATGTTTTCAAACAGACAAAAGGCAAATGTTTTTGATGAAAAAGCGGTACAAAGCACGTGAGCAGTGCTGTGATTGATGCCTGTCCAAAGGAAGGGTATCCTCACTCTGCCTCCTGGCAGAGACTCAGAAGATACTCCAGTTTAAGCACAGAAGTGTTGGTTTGGGGATGTGGGTTATCCAAGGAAGAAATTAAAAGAATCTGCAAAGAAGTTTAAGTGGAGTTTCAAGTAGTGCCCAGTAGCATCCAGCATGGCCCTGGTTACTCCAATACTCTTGTTTGTTTTCACAAACCAGTGCCTCACGGTTTCGGAGCGGGTGACCGCTGCGAGGAGACCATAACCTCTTGATTTCAAAGGAGCCATCGTTTCACTGGTGCCTCTGTGGTTAATGTAAGAAAGGTGTCTTGCCATAAACTTTTTCCGAGGTATTCAGCAAGGTTGGGAAGGGGTCGGCCCAGGCAGGAAGCCCTTGTCTGTGCTATAAAGAAAATAGCAAGCAACAAAATGAAAGCATCAAAGGACCAACAGGATGCGGTCCCAGGAGTCCTCTCTGGCATGTTAGTCCTTCTTGAAAGTTAGCATTGAGTGAAGAGTGACCTTAAAACTCCCTTCATTCAAACAGACTGGGCTCAAGTTTAAAGTTCAAGGCATTTTGTTTTTTCACCTGTTTCCTACAGTTTTTAAGAAACTTCTGAAGAATTAATGTGTAACTATATCTGGTCACAGAGCCAATGCAGAGAATTTTTCTCAAGGGAAAATAATGTTACTGTATGAAGTGAGAGAAATGGATACTTTCTGAATTAGGTTTTATTTTGGTGAAACTTCTTCTCCCAAACCCACTGAGAGCATGATTGCAAACAGCCCTGGAGCTAGTGTAATGCATGGCTCTGGGGCCATGCTTCCTTTTTGAAAGAAGCTGGTAGGGTCCTGTAATTGTCTGAATTGTGCTTAAAAAAAAAAAAAGGTTTTTGCCAAAGCTGCGGCTGCCACTCGGGGAGCAAGGTCTTATTTTGGGCACAACCTGGGAACAAAGAGCCTGGTTGCAGCTTCATCTGCAATTGCAGGGTGAGTGAGCCAGTGACTGGCCCCACGGCCACCCACTCTTCTCTCATCCTGCTGGAGCTGCTGGGCCTCAAAAGGGAAAACCAAAGCCCTGACCCAGAACTCCATTGGTGGGTGAGGGTGGATGTGGATACAGTGCTGCAGCCCTACTAGCATTAATGGTGAGTAGCAACCCAGGCTCCTGGCTAGCACCAGTTGTGAGCCACTTTACACCCAACAACAACTACCTGTGTGATGCTGAAACAGTTCCTCTGTTTTCTGATCTTTGCATCTTGCCTGATGAAGCAACTAGTTACAGATCCCACAAGCAGTCTGGCAGGTCATCTTTCATAGCTAAAAGAAATAGTTTGCCAAGATGACGTACAAATTTCACTCATGTTTCTCCATGCCATTAAATTTTAATGATTCTGGTATGAATATTACATGAAAGTACTTTCTGAATGGGTTTGTTTTGTCCTGGCAGCTAATACTCAGTATAAGTCTGGGCGGGTTTTGTTTTGTATTTGGTGGGTTTTCTTTTCCTCTCAGGTGGTTTAGTGAAGGTAAGAAGTGTCAAACTGGATTAAGTGAGAAAAGGCAACTTCTTGTCGGTGATTCAGCAAGGGGACGCCATGTATAACTCTTTTCAGCTGTGTAGTGGAAGCCTGTGAAATGACCCTCAAATACAATTCTGCTCTGTGCTCTCCTGCCACAAGGTGGCTAAAACTCTTCTAAAAGCCCGGGATTTGCGAGTGCTTTAAGTGATGCTAATACATCTAACAGCCTTTCTGCAGCGCAACACACAGCACACTGGAGACCAGATTTATTGCACAGAAAATTATGTATGTCTTATTTATATGGAGCAGTGATCAGGAAATGTTTTTACCAAGTTTATTTCAATCCCTCCTTGGCTGGAGGGCTGGGCTTTGCTTTGTTGTTGTTTTTTTTAATAGAAAGAGAAGTCATTGTGCTCAGCCCATCCAGTGTGGGCGACAGGGCCGCTGTGGGGCACAGAAATGCCATGGGGAGCTGTGGCTGAAACTTCAGCTTCCCACTCCATCTTCATTTGTACTGCCTGCTGAATCAGTCTGCTCAAAGGCTAAATCAGAAACACTTGCCCAAACCTGGCTTAGCAAGTTCCTTTGTTGCTGTTGAATTCTGCACTGGGATGATGAGTGCCTTTCTTTAAATGGGTGATGTTTCCCAACAGCCAGCTGCTGTGCCATCAGAAACAGGAAAGTTGTTTTCACCAGTTTCAGGAAATGGTGACACTCTCCTCTGAACTTTTTAGAAGCTTATCTCCAGCTGTACAGTAGGGACAGGGCTTTTGTTTAATGGAAATGAAGCATACCTTTTCCTTACAGATGCACCACTCACTACAGAGCTTTTTATGTGCGTTTTAGGTTTCCCTTTTTATTTTTTAACTTATTAACTCTGACAAGTAACCTCTTGGTTGTGAACAATTTAATTCACAATTCATTTTTCTGATTCAAAGTGAACATGAGTGCCCTAATCCCGTAATGGGAATTAATTGCATGTTTCAGTGCTTAACTCTGATCCTTTCTCAATCCCCACTGGGACAAGTTTCTTCCTGAAGGATCTGTGTTTGTTATTCAAAACACAATCTGAAAGGTAATGATTTTTCTTATAAAAGAGACTCGGGCCGACTGAATATTAATGTTCTTTTTATTGTGAGGGAATGAGCTGCATCCAAGAAAAAAGCTCATTTATGTAAGGAAGGATGAATTACTCTGAAGTATATCTGATAAAATACAGGGAAAAAAATCAGTGTTCTTATTCCCCTAAGTGAAAGCAGTTTGCCAGTAAATGAAGGCACACACTGTTTTTGCTTGGAAAGCTGTATTTTGATACAGAGAAAAACTGTTTGCTTCACCAAAGGGGAAATTGCCTGGATACTGAGGATTTTTAAATTACACTCTTCTCGGCCAGCAATACACCCTTTTGGATAACTGACCAAACCTAACGGTTTACTAAAATAAGAGTAAAGTGCAGAAAGTAGATTAAATTTCTATTTACAGTCTTTAAAAAATATTTCTCAAACTTGAAATACATTATTTAATGACACTCTTTCCAAGAGGAGCTGCACAGGTCCCTCTGATGTTGGGTGTCTGGCCAGCCAGATGATTGTGGATGAGGCAGGCTCTGCCCAGTCAGTGACCATAGGTAAAATGTGGGAAACCATCACAGTGCAAGAACTGCTTCTACCCTACAGAAATGATGCAGGACACAGCACAGTGTGAAAAAATAATGCAGGAACTCTGAAGGTACCTTCCCCCCTGTTACGTTTCTGTAAAGCCAGTCTTTTATCCTATTTAAACCAATTTTGAGTGTTTCATGCTCACAGATACAACAAATGGTCATCCAGGGTCTGTTTTCAAGACAGGGCTCACAGGTGCAGACCAGCTGCCGCCTCAAACTACACTTGAGGTGATTTAACACTTTGGGGTGTCTGTCTGGGGGAGAGAGGAGGAACACAGCTTTACCTGGTTTCTCTGCCAGCAGCCCTGGCTTCCAGTTTCTCCCTTGGCCCCACAGCTTGCTGTTCAGCATTTGTCTGCCACTCAGCAAGCAGGACCTCGGCACTGGCATTATTGCAAATCCACCAGCACATCCATGAGATGACTCCACACCAGGTTACACTTCCTTTTGGGGAGTCACTGAACACGACACCACACACTTGCTGCAGCACACCTCCCATAATGGTGAGAGAGAGAAAAATTAAGAAAGATTTCCCTTTTCCTCAGGGTTAGGGATGTGTTGGTTGATGTTTGGGATTCCTTAGAGAATGTAATTTGGTTACAGCAAAGAACTTCAAAAGACTGACTTTCTCCTGGTCTCTGTTTTTGACTGATGCAGTTGTCTGAAAAGTTTCAAGATACTTGAATTGAGTATGATACTTAAATGTGGTATAGGACTATGAGACCACTTTTGCACGTGCTGGAACAGCCTTTTGTGGAGGAGGTGTCTTGGCAGGGCCGTGGCTCTCCATGGCAGTGGCCCCGCGGGTAACGTACCTTTTTGTCTTTCAGCTGCTTTTGCAAGTACAATGGCCCGTGTCTTCGTCTACGGCACACTCAAGAAGGGCCAGCCCAACTACAAGCACATGATCAACACGGCCAAAGGCCTAGCGAAATTCCAAGGAAGGGGCCACACGGTGGAGAAGTACCCGCTGGTGATTGCAGGGAAATACAATATTCCTTACATGCTGAACATCCCAGGGACAGGCCACCACATTGCTGGGGAGATTTACTCTGTCGATGAGCAGATGCTGCAGTTCCTGGATGAGTTTGAAGGCTGCCCAGACATGTACCAGCGCACCCTGATGAGGATCCAAGTGGTGGAGTGGGAAGGGAAGGGCGGCGCGGGAGAGGCGCGGGCAGCGGCCGACGGCGTCCTGGAGTGCTTCGTGTACAGCACGGCCACGTACCCGCCCGAGTGGGTCGGGCTCCCCTACTATGACAGTTACGACTCCTCGGGGAAGCACGGCCTCTCCTACGTCCTACGGGAAAGCCGGGAATAGAAACGGGAGGTGACGCGGCCTGGCCGAAGACATAGTGCTAAGCAGGTGTTGCTCGGTAACCTTTCCAGGAAAGCTGTAATACCTTGTTATTAAAATGCAGGAGCTCTTGTAACCTTCCCAACCCAGGAGCCTCGGTGCTAGCGTTGAAGTCCTGTAGGCCCAGAGCTGCAGACTCCTCCCAAGGCAGTCAGTGTCATCCTGGCCCCTCCAGCCTGCTGCAGGTAGCTGGGTTTGCACCAGGTGTAAAATAACTGAATGTGCACATTGGGTCTGGGGTCTGATTATTCCCTCAACTTCCCCCTTTGCCATGGTGCATAATAATGCTCCAGTGAAATGGACCACTTCATAATAATTTCATAATAATGGAGGTCAGTGAAAGGCGGAGGAACAGATTAAATTTTTTTTTCCCTGAATTGACGAATTTTCTTGCACTAATATCTGAAACTGATTTAAATGTCTGAAAGTAAAGCACAACTCCTATTGAATATTGACTTGTAATGGGTTTAGTAGGCTATTGCATGTAAACAGGGAAAGCTGATCAGATAACTTGGTGCTTCTAGACAAATAGGAAATTGCTGGAGAAAATACAAAGATTATTCTTACTCTGCATTGCAGTGGGGTTTGTTCTGAACTGGAAAGGTGTATTTTTAAACTATGTTTAGTTTTAAAAGGCACTGTCAAGAAATACTGAGAGAATTTAAGAGAGTTACATTTAAAACTGTATTTTTAATTTTACATTCTAAGCATTTTGGGTTCTGCTTCTGTTCACTGTGTGACTGTAGGATTTGGGGGGGTGTGTGTGTTTGTGTGCCTGTGTGTGTGTGTATGTGTCTGTTTTGGGGGCTGTTGGGGATCAGGAAAAGCAAATCTACACTGGAGCCGTTGTGAGAACTTACTGTCAAGGTGACTTTTTGCCAAGCATTTTAGTGCAGAACTTGCAACCATATGCAAACTGAGTTTCCTAATGGGGGAAAAAAATTATATACATTATAAAAATATCCAAAGGACCTGTATTGTGATTATTGCAACATTCAAATTGGGAAAAAATATGTAAAGAAGACTGTTGTCCCCCTGACCCAACCAACTGTGCTGGTTTCTTTACAATCTGGGAAAACGTGGCTTTCTGTTGTTACACTCCTGTGCCTTGTATTTTCCTTCAGCTGCAGTGTTTGGTACAGATAGATTGTAAAGCTGACGAAGTGATGGGAGCAGGCATTGTATGCCATGCAGTGAGCCAAAGTACAACAAATGCAGCAAGGATACAATTAAGACCAATACTGTACTTTTGCTTCACTGCCAGTAGTCCTGTGATGGCCAGAGGAGATCTGGGGTAGGGAATCAGCCTAAACTTTAGCAGTCGTAGGTAGGCACTGCTGTATCTCATTTAGAAAAGCTTTTATGTTGCTGCAATAAGCAAAACAAGCAACTTGCTAGTAGAATACTTGTGTCTCTTTACAGTACTTGTCTGTTTAGGGCAACCTGCAGAGACTGAACTGTGCTCCTTTGGGAAGGGGTAAGATGGCAGTAAGGAGATTGGTAAGGAGATCTGCAGGGTCTCTGCCTCAGTTTCTCCAACTGCAAAAGCATTAATTTTCCTGGAAGGCAGGTACTATCCAAACACTTTCTTTACTCATCTTGATGAGTTTTATAAACTAGTTCCCTAAGCAGATCCCTGGACTGCATATTGCCCCTTGGCCATGTGATGTAGTTAATTAGCAGTGTTTCAATAACAGGAAGAATGCCTCTTCAGTCAGAAGTTTCAAGCAGAATCAAACTTTCTTGGTTGAACATGAGTCACCAGCCCTGTTACTAACTGTTTTCTGGCCACACGGTTTCTTTCTGGGAAGTAGCAGGACTCTGCACATCCTGGGCAAGAAAATGAGAGCAGGCCTGCTCCATTCTGGAGCAGTGGTCAAGGTCCCTCTGTCTCCCTTTCCTGTAAGCATTCAGGGGGAGGCCTGGTCTGAGGGACACCACGTGCTCTTAGCAGTACCTTGGGGCAGCTAAAGACCTCTGAGAGCAGTGCCAGCTCCTTCTGTAAACGCATCCAGTACAGGATCGAGAAGATACGGGTGGGGAAATTGAGTATGGAGTTTGAATAAAAGAAGACAATTCCCTCACAACTTTGAATGAAAATACCTGACAAATATCTGCACTAGCAAAATAAAGCCTCTAAGCAGTAATTTAAATTTAATTTATACAAAGCATTAAAAATACAAGTAATTCTGTAATAATTTATTATTAGTTAATAAGTAATAATTCAATAAATATATATCCTAATTCAAAATAAATCTGATGAGAATTTAAGCCATTGGTTGTACTTGTGCAGCACTTATATAAAGTAAAGGAGAACTGCTCAGTTTGCTCAGTGGTTAATTTTTCATTCTTGCCAGCCATTCAGTACAGCCTGGCTGGGGCCTCAAACCAGGGACATTGCTGTGGAGAAGACAAATCAGATTTTGGCTTTTGTTGTGTTTTCTTTTTTTTTTTTTAAAGAGGCTTTTCCTGTTTCAAAGCAGAAATGGTATTTTATTGATTTTATTTGATCCTGAAAAATCAAAGCATTACAAAGGTTATGTACAAGTATTTCTGGAAGTAAAAATCTGGGATCTGTTGCCAAGATTTAACATCTGTGTTTGCTGTCTTAACCACTGATACAGTAAATATGCTTGTATAAAATCTTGTGCATAGTACTGTCTGTTTTCTGTGTTGAAATGTCTTAATGTTACTTTACAGATAAAAATAATAAAGGCTTAGTTAATTCAACAGTGTGGAGGCAACCTTTCATTCCAGTTCCACCAGCAGATCTTCTTCTCCAACGGTGTCACCAGCTTTGCAGTGCACAGCTTTTACCTAGGGTACACAAACAGCAGAATTTAAACCCTTCCTCGATAAAATAAACGGCTTGGCTGACATGGTTTGTATTGCACAAAGCACTCTTGTCTCCATGCACAGGGTGATGGCCACTGTGCAGGCTAAAGTCACCCCAGGGACACAGATCCACCTGTGCTGCAAGGACCACGAGATGTTGAGTGCTCGACCTCCAGTGCTCAGAGCCCAGGTGAGTTTTGAGTACCAGTGCTTGACAAATGGTGTCCAACCCCATCAGGGTATTCAGGCACCTACCATTAGCTGGTTTGCTTGCAACAGAGATGCTTGAAGACCTGAACGTCAGATAGAGATGCCACTTTTTAAAATTAAAATGCACTTTTTTTCATCTGGTTGCACTGCTGTTTATTTGTTTTAAATAGAGGACAGGCTGATTCTTCAATACTCATGTTGGCATGTTGCAATGAAATATGCCACCATTTCTTTCATTACAGTTTTCAAATATAGCAGAATTTTGGAACTGCAGCCATGAGGTGGGTTTCTTTCAATCTATAGAGAGTTGGGATAGATGATTCAAATCTGAAATGGGATCCTTTAACATAACTGCACTTGGCAAAGGGCTACCACTGTCAATTAAGTGCAGCTATATCTGTAGATGAATTACATACTCCCATGCAGATTCCTGAATTTTAAAACACAAACATCTTACACTAGTCACTCATTTCCTCTATAAAAGGCTGCAATATGTTTGAATTCCCTTTCAGCACATGAAGCAATAGAAAATATTTGAAGCTGTATGGAGTTCGTTCCCAGTATTAATTCAGAGCTCACACGGACATGGCCAAATCCCTGTTCAGCAGATAGCTCATTTTAATCATCTAAACACTACCCTGGCCTCCTGAAGGAAATGCACGGCATACCCCAAGTACCAGGCTAGGATGGACACACTGTTGCCCACATCCATGTTTTCCAGTCTGAAGCCATGTGAGCTGTAAGCAGGTCTCTGTAGCACAGGCACACTCACAGCACTGCTCCAGAAATGATGCTGAGCACAGGCAAAGACAGCGTGATACGTACAAACAAGGGCTTTATTTCTACATCAGTAGCTGGGCAGCGTACCCAATTGCCAAGCCTCAATCTTCTAGGAGATGAAAGCAGTGTGAAAAACATTCCACCCCTTGCTTTTCTTTTTCTACAAAGCCAAGGTTCAGCAAACATCAGAGCTAACCAGTGCTTCAAACTCCCCAGCAATTTCTGCCGTGCAGTGGGGCCAGCTCCTTGTGCTGACCCAGGCACAGCTGTCCTGGAGAAGACAGGAGGCTCCCCAGTTTATCTCCAGCTTTCTCTCATTTTTAAACCACCTGCAGCTGGAGTAAACTCAAAGTAGATAAAAACAAGCCACTTTTCTCACAATTACAAACAGGAAGATGGGGTTTGATACAGAAAAGGAATTCAAGTCAGGAATGAAAATGGGAACGTCTTCCAGCTGAAGACAAATGAACTGAGTTTCAAAACAGTTTCAAAGCATCAAAACATGGACTAACAGCCTGTGCCAAACATCCCATTCCTGTGGAGAGGCCAAGTTATCTTAGCACTCAGAGCCATGACTTTGCACTGCAGAACAGGAAGAATTCTGTTTAGCAGCTTCATTTCCACACAGCCCAAAACCTTTGTGCTTATTCAAATTCTTAACATTCTAAAGGTCAAAAAATGCACTTGCTATTAAAATGGGTGCACCAGGGGAACATTTCAATGCACACAGGAGGCCCTGAATGGCCTGTGCACCTTTCACATCCTACTTTGGCGGATTAATAAGCCAAAAACAGGTTTTATGTGGCATCTGTACTGAATGACTGGGAAATATTTATTAGGAAAAGTAGAAGCAGGATGGTAAGGAACAGGCCCATGGATTGCAGAACACCTTGGTGGGAAAGGAAAGGTTAAAGTGAAAAATAAATGGGGTGGGTGGGTGGGTGGGAGAGGGAATGGCATTTTAATTACAAATACTAGTTAAAACCAGTGGATGCAAAGATCAGAAAAAATAGGTTAAATAAAGGCAGATGAAAAACTAAATGCTTGGAAATAATAATCAAGTGAGAAAAATAAATTATAAAGAAGTTAATGCATGAAAAAAAGTAATAAAGTGGCAATGTTAGAGCAAAATGAACGGGAACATACTCCTCTCAGTATTTTTTTCTCTTGAGACCCAGTTTTGCACTGGATGCACTGGAAGAGGCAAGTCTGGGACCCAGCCTGGGTGACAATTTTAGAGCTGTGCCAAAAAAGCCTTTCTTGTAAACACACAAACAGTCCTTGGCATTGAGAGCCATCCTGAGATCTCAGCGAACCTTGCCAGTGGCAAACCCCATCCCTGCCCACAGTCAGGCTCCCTGCTGCCTCCATGCGGGCTGAAGGCTCCTGCCCTGGGGTTTGTGCCTCAGAGAGAGCAGAGGGGCTTGAGCCCAGGCAGAGATGGGCTAGGGCAGGTTAGGAAATCAGCAGCAGAGGAGAGTGTATCATCCAGATCCACACTATGCTCTCCCGTTGGAAAGGATGGATCTGGGGCCCATGACTAGGTGATGGTTTCAGGCTGTAAATTATCATCTGGCACAGGGATGCTCCGAAGTCCCAGCTTGAGGTCTGACAGTCCTCAGACCAACTCGGGTTTAGTGCATGCTCTTGTCACATAAATTTAACTAGTTCCTTGCCCAGAGTGCTGGTTTTAGCACATCCTGCACTGCAGCAAAGTCCCAGCTCCAGGGCTGCAATGCTGATCCCTCCGAAGCAGGATAGGCTAGTTCATAGCCTTGCAAAGCTTAACAAATGTGCAGACCTAGGCTTGATACTTAACAGTCACAATAATTTAAAAATTGCTGTTTTCTCCCTCCTGCAAAAGCACTTTCTATGCCTTGTTCTGGGAGGTTTTTTTTTTCTTTTAATGGCAAATTATTTGCCATTAAATAATTAACTGGCAAAGAGATCTCTGGAAAGATGAAATTTGGAGAAATGGTCTGCAACACCTTTCAATTCAACTCAGCATTGTAACATTACAGAAAACAAATAATTTAGGAGAAAGAGTTATATGAATTTCCAAAGCCAGTAAAACTATTTCCTGCTGTGCTATCTAAGGCTCCGAACTACTTAACAGCATTCACAGCAGATGCAAATGTTACAAAATTAAAGACACCTCACTTTGAAAGACTTACAACAATCAGACTTAATTCCTTAACAACCAGAATCCTCCTTTTTTCCTTTTTAAATTCTATCCTGTTGACAAGTTGCATATGGTTTTAAGTGACCTAAGGTGGCTTACCTTGCCTGTTTTAGCAGCAATCATACTGTTCTGCATTTTCATTGCTTCAATTACACAAATCTCTTGGCCTTCCGAAACCTGATGAAATTCAAGCAGTACAAAATGAGACTAGAGGATTTGAAATGTTCTAAGTATGATGATTCTTATGGAAAATAAAAGGATTATTTCATTAAATGCTGTAAAGACTTTCATGACACAAGTCAAGTCAGCCAGTTGAACTGACTTGACACAGTCACAAAACAAAAGACAATCACAACTGGCAACAAAATAAGGGGGAAAAAAATCAGCTGCTTAAAACTATTACCCCAGGCAATCCTGAAAGGCTCCTCTCCCATCCCATCCATTCAGCTCCAGATTCCACAGTTCACACCACCACAGTTCAACATCAATTAAATGCAGAGCAAAATCTAATTTGTGCATTTTTGGCCAGGGAACTTCTGCTTTGCTTCCCTGGCGCAGGGCCCACAGATATTCATACTGATTCAGAAGCCAAAAGTTCCTTGGCAGGTGCCCAGGGGAGCTTGGGCTGGAAGGTCCAGCAGTACCCAGTGGGCTGATGCTGAGGAGAATGTGACATCTCTGCGCATGGCAGCCTCTGATGGTGGCTGATGACTTTGGACTGACGGAAAGGAGCACATCAGTGAGGAGCCACCAGCTCTCATCCACAGGGGAGGCACCGTGGAGACAAAGGCATCACTTTCACCACAGCTTAGAGCTCTTCGTAGGAAACCCTGAGGTTTCCTCTTTCTGTTTGTTTGTGTCCTGCTAGCGGGCATGTGCAAGCTCAAGGTCACTAGGAGCCCACTGGGCTGCTCTGCTGGGCTCCCTGTGCCTCCCAGTCAGACCCTCCCTCCACTGTCTTGGACCACCTTGCACGGAGGAAACAAAGCTTGACAGTGGCTGTGGAGAATGCCTAAACACGAGAGTCAAAACAAGGGATTTGGAATTTACCCAGTGTAACCCAGCAATTGGGTCATACCCCAAAGATGCTGCATGCCAGAGAGGAAGGGTGCCAGGACCTACATGCCAGGATTGAGGACCTGTACACTCCTATGGGATGCCTGGTTCCGAGTGCCCACTGCAAGTCTTTTCATTGGGCTCTTTTGCAGATGGAGTCTGCTATTCCCTCATTATCTCAGCAAGTTTGGGGGGCTTTTGCTCTGATGTCCAAGTTTCATAAAACAGGGTAATCTGAAACCTGCAGAAATCTGGTTTATGCACTGTTATGTGTGCCAGTGCCAACAAAATGTTTGTTTATATATACACATAGATATATTTCTCTAATTATATATAAAATGCATAATACATATTTAAGAACAAGTGTGTACCACTTTGGAGGAATATACTAACAGGCAGATGTGAAGTCAGAGATCAAATGTACGTTGCATGAAGAACATTCCAAAAATTTAAGTAAAGCTATTTTTTCACTAACTGACTAAAAAACACTGATTTCTGCCTATGGATTCTGAGCAAAACAAAACAAAAACCATTACATTAAAAGGTGATTACACACCCTTTCTCCAACAGATTGGTAACAACAGTATGAGAGGTTTTGGAGGGTAAATATGGAAAGCATTTGCTATGGGAATACGGTGTACTAACTGGATACACAGAATAACTAAAACCCAACACTTACCCTGCAGAAATTCCATCCTGAGCTTCAGGCAAGCAGTTAAGTCATTAGCAGGTGTCCAATTTGGTGAATAGTATCAAAGACTTGTTATTTCCCCTCTATTCCCTTTCCTTGTCTTTTGTCTCCTTCCTTCCACACCTGCTGCTCTGCCTATAGCCTTGTCCCAGCAGCTCACTCTTCCTTTCCTTTCTTCTTCTCTTCTCCTTTTCCCTACCTCATTACTTTTCTTCCCTCTGGTCTGAACTTTCCAAACATTTCTGAGGTTATGAGGAAGCAATGAATATCTACTTTGGATTCAAAGAGAAGGAAAAAAAAAAAACAGGCAAGAAAGTTTGTTGGAAGAGGGTTTTTAAAATAATGCTATTATTAAAATATGCATTTCAGAAACAACTTTGCCACCCTCTGGTTAAGCTCTGCTATTAGAGAGCCAAGAACACAGGTTTCTAAACGTTGCTGAAGATTGAGATGCTAAGGACAGAAGATCTGAATTCAGTAGCCTAATTACAAGGCCCCAAGAAACTCTCTCCTAGAGCAGTTACATTTAACTGTAACATGGCTTCATCAGGAGGATGGTGTGCAAATGAACCAGCCAGCAATTATCTAAACAGAGTTCTGGAAACACATCGACAGGAAAAGTAAGGAATTGTCTCAGTAGATCTAAAGTATGGTGCTAAAATGGCAGGGAGTGTTAGTGATTGTGGGATGGAAATATCCCTTAATCTGAATTTCTTCTCTTTCCCAAAATTAAAGTTTTTGTGGTTTATATAATGCATGCTGGGATTGATGACAAAGGACACAGTGTCTGAGAAGGAAATAACCCTCTCAACCCACAAAACTTATAGTTGAAGTATCCAGCTAACATCTAGTCTTACTAATTGGAAAGGAAAGAGGCACTTTCAGCAGGTACCACGTGTGAAAATGCCGTGTCAGTACTTCTGATGATGTGCAATTTGTTGAAAATTATCTTGGCGCAAGTGTCACTTAAGCACAGAAGTTTAATTACTGTTCTTATGTTAAACCTTTACAGCTCCAATCATTGTGTTGAAAAATGACAAATCCTAAAATTAGGCACTTGTATCTCTCTTTCCTGTTTTTCAGTCTTTTGGGCATTGTCCAGTTTCTTTCATTCTATAATTGCACATTTCATTTTGCCTGTTATTTAGCCTGCAAATGAAAACCGCAGAGATGTGTACAAGTTCTTGCTGTCTGAGTTATTTAAGGATTTATCTGGACCATTTTTAATGCTGTATTTTCATCGTATAATTTATTTCTTTCAGTGGATGGTAAACCAGTGAAAACCACCATCTTTACATTTCCATTTAGAGAGGTCTCAGTGATGACCCAAATCTGTCAAAACAGGCAACTAAAATCAAACAAAACAATCTCATTTATTTGAACCAAGTAAAGTAAAAGGGTTCCTTTTCTTAAAATAAATTAATTTCAGGTATCTTTTCCACAGAGTTACACTACAGACAAATCGACCTCTATATTTCTTGATATATCAAAATAAATGAGTGATTAACTGCTAGACCTGCAGTCTGTGTTTTAGCAGTTTATTTCTGCATGGTGCAGTTCAAAGAGTGAAAAGGAAAAGGAAACAGAAAAGAGAAAGAAAGGAAAAAAAAAAAAAGAAGAAAAAAGATCATTGAAGAGGAGGGTACTTAACATCTCGATGCTGCTAACAATTGTAATGTGAATTTGGGACCAGTCAATGGTGCTGTTTGAGTCACTGAGGGACTGCACGGTGGTTGTTCTCTCCACTGGCCAAAAGGTTACACACAGGACAGGGAACTGTCTCCGGTCATTTCCCAGCCAAGCAACTCACGCCACAGGGTGGAAGCAGAATGTGAGAAGCAGCAACGCCGACCTGCTCCCGTTGCACCTATGTGAGGACCACAAAGACTATCCACACTCAGAGATAGGGCTCTTTAAAGCTCAGGAGCACGGAAAGACGGCGCACACCCGAGGGCACCGCTACCACGGGATCTTTGTGAATATGGTACACTTTCTGCAGACTTTGGGGCGTCATCGGATAAAGACTTAATGATTGTGACAGGACGTCTCCCATGTTAGGCTTACAAAATGGTCACAAGCCCCACAAGTCTTTCTGATAAACCCAATGGGCGCTGATGTATTTCCCCGCTCTCTGTCTAATTGGTGTAAAGTTTGCAGATCTGAATCACCGATCTTTTATCCAGCTTGCTGCGTCCTCTCCTTTGACATGAGGTCAGGGTTCACATTCGCATCCGATTATCGAAGTGGCACTCATTAACCGGCAGCCTGCCTCGCACCAAAATGAGTTCGCTGGAAGGGGAACTCGGCCCATTTACTCAGCAGATTTCAGCATTTTAAGGAGGCCTGAATGTCACACAGTATTGCTACATTTTGAGGAGTTTCAGACATCTCCAGCTGATGATTAATTGTGAGTGATGGGAAATAAAATCCAGTAAAGCCAGCTGCTTGCCATGGTCGGCAAAATTACTATAATGGATATAGGCTGCCAATTTTCCAGTTTTACTGGCAAGTCTTCCAAGTGTAATTAAGGGAAGTTATAAATGATATGGAAATCTATCAAGTCCCATTTATTTTCAGAGGACTCTTTCCCCTGAGACTTTTATCTTCAAGCTTATAGTTTGCTTTGTTGTGCTAATGATTTAAACCACTTCTTATTTCTGATTAAAGCCCCCAATATCCTTCACAAGAAGTTAGATCCTCTTTATTCAGATGGATTTAAAGAAACAGAAGCCTTTTTAAAGTTGTGTTTGTAAGCCATGCTGAGCTCCCACTTCCTCTTTGGGGGCGTAATAGAGCATCCTCCATCTTAGGCATCTCACTACCATCTGGATTTCTGCTTCTGACAAACTCTAGGGACTGGGAAAGATTTGGTGGGGGAGAAAGGAAAGAACAGTTTATTTACTAAAAAAATAAAATTAAAAATACTCACCAACAACAAAACCCCAACTTGCCTCCCAGTCCTAAATTCTCCAAAAACAAAGATCGTACGTAGGTGCTGCTCAGACACCAGGCATTTAGCACAGACTGGTGTTTCTCACTAATGTTGTTTGATTTGGAATAAAAGCATGAAAATGATGTGCAAAGGCCTAAAATTGGAGATGTAAAGGATGACTGCACAGTATTCCATTTCTCAATTTCATCCTTCAGAGCCACAAAATGGGGGTGATACAGTTACTGGATGAGATTTACAGTAACAGCTGTGGTCTTCCCACACAAGGGAGGACCTTCTAATGGGCTAAGGTCTGTTTTGAACAGACGGGGAGTAGCAAAACAAGGTTCCCTATTAAGGGTGTGCAGTAATATTCCTGATAAAGAAAATGAGTAGCGGTAGTCAGATTGCTTTAAAAGACCTGCTTTAAAAGACTGTTAAAAAAAAAAAAAAAAAAAAAAAAAAAAAAAAAAAAAAAAAAGCTATTTTAGAAAGTGCTAACTGCTAAATAAATGAAAGACATGTAAATGTAAGGGTTTGTTTTTTCCTTAATCTCCTCCCTGCAAACTGTAAAGAATGCATAGGAACCAGTGCCAGGGGCATATGGCTTTCTCCTGTGCTGAACATTCATACAAAAGACAGGTTCATCAGTCATTGGAGTATCTGGATAAAAAATTAGCTCCTGATGGATGGTATTTAGAGCTTACCTGCTGCTAGTACATTACCAGAGAAGCACAGGTTTTGAAACCCACATGACATTAGAAACTGCAGACCATGAAATACCCCACGTGCAGGCGCGCTCATAATGTTCGCCAGGTTATACAAAATAAGAAATAAGCTATTTAAACCCTCTGCCTAAAATTGGGCCCGCTGCAAGGAACCCTGGGTCAGCCCTACACAGGCCAATTAATGCACAGCATCTGCTGTATAGAAGCCGTGCATGAAGCACTTCCGAATGATTTCAGCAATTAAAAGAAAACTGTTTCCTGCCTGTTTTGACAGCAACTGTTTCAATGCAAGAGTGAGCACCAAATCATTGTGTGCAGCTGAAAAAATTAAGTCTCTTTTTTTTATCTTGTGAAAAGGAGGTGGGAGGGATGAAGATTTCTTACGGAATTGGATCCTTCTTTTGTTGTCCGACATTCTGTGTTTTTCTGCCAAATTAGACAGAAGGCTCCGAGGGTTTACGGGGCCCTCTACAGTATCACCTTCTGGTGCACTGTGGCTCCCTAAAAAGACGGATCAATATCAACCCTGCTGATTTGCCTACAAAAGTGAAAATCCCTCAATTACATTTTTAAGACCATTATATTTAGAACACAGGTGCTCTGATGCAGAACATTTTTAAGGCTCTTGGAGCTGAAGTGGAAAAAAACAATGACAGCCCAAAGCGAACACGAGCTTAGATTTGGCTAGAAGTGAAGTGAGAGTTGTATTTTATCGGTATCTCCTTCCTCATCTTTGGGAAGACACCAATAAACATCATTTACAATTTCCACTATTCTGCAGCTTAAGTCCCTGTTGAGCCTTTTAAGTGAAAAGGGACAATGCAAGATAGTGCCATATGAAAGAGAGTTATCCTCTCTTGCAGCCTTCTGCAAAATAACTGCAAACATGCACCTTCTTTACGCTTGTGCAAAATCTCTGAGCAGTGAATTAAGTATGCATTCACTGTTTATGAGGATACCGGGAAATTTTTTGTTTATTTGCTGTTTAAACTTAGTCCATACTGGTATCATTCCCTTCCCAGATTTTTTTTTTTTCTCTGACTTATTGTCAACCTGGCAGCCAGCATCCAACAAGAAAACAAATCAAGAGGAATTGGCTAAGCAACAATTGCAATTCCTTGGCATTGTCCATTACCATGTAAAATAATTAGTGCAAGTTTTCTCTTCTTTCCAAATTAACTTTGAAACCAGAGCTACAGAACTGCAAATATAATTAGCAGCAATTAATAGTACTTGACAAATCATTACTAAACTTTTTTTGCCGCACTCCTTTAACGAATGAAGCTCAACATAGCACATCCCACATCTTCTGACCTCTGACTAAAGGTCACTGATGTCCCCCTGACAGCAATCAGCACTGGTCATTGCACTCCCACTTATCCAAAACACACTGCCCCATCTGCCTCTGCCATCCCAGGGTGCTGGGCAAGTGATATTCAGGCAGAGCACTTCTGAGGCTATTCTTCTGCTAACTCAGCCTGTATTAATCTGTATTAAGCAACTTTTTAAGTAACAGCTAAAAAGTTGTTTATTACTTGAAAAGGCAAAGTGCACCACAAAAATAATTTAAAAATTGTATGAATTCATCTCAAAGGATTAGTCACATTTTTTCTCCCAGGTGGAAACTCTAATAATATTAACTATTTCTAACTTATCATAATAGGATTTCCTTCTTAATTACACTGTACTGGAACACGAATCTCAGACTGTGCAATTGCATAAAATATATAGTAAATTTTTTTTCAAGTCAAATATAAAAAAAATACATTATGAAATATTATTATAGTTAATTTTTTTCAATGTAACTACAATTATTGCTCATGGCCCCATGTAATAAGAATGGCGAAATATTTAATACTTTTACTCTGGATATTATACAACCATGAACATTTCCTGTTTACCAACAGGGTTTTTCCCCCAAAAGATAAACCCCGAGAAAATTGTCAAATACATAGAATCATAAAAACTATGTAAGGTTTGTGACCATATTTTGTCAAGTTTGCAAATTCCCTTCAACTGACAAGTGGAGTTTATATATGCTCTGAAGGACAGGAGCGAGGAAGGAGGGAAAGGGAAAGAAAAAGGAAAGACAACAAAAGAAAAAACGTTCATACACAAGAGAAAAGTAGTATTTGAATTAATAATGTCTTACTACATTACTGATACCATATTTATCCAAATGGAATGTGAAACTTAAACAAATATATTTTTACTGCTTTAACCTGGATGTTGTTTCTCTGCTATAAATTCCAGTTAGCATAAGATTAAAAAAGATAATTTTTTTTAAGATTTTCAGGACTGAATGGCAAATACAACTTTAAACAACACACAACTGCCTGATGGCAACAGGTAAGGTTAAAATTTCACATTTTCTTTCACACAAATCAATGAAGTAGTGACAAACAGAATTTAGAAAGTTCATTTGTTTTGCTTTTTAGTAGTGAGCATTTCAGCAGTAGAGGTCAAACAAAACATATTTTCCCATAGCAAAAACTTACTTGTGAGATGAAAAATTGTGAATAAAGATTTTCTTAAAAACTATTCTTCTAAAGAATAGCAAGAGAAATTGAAATAAAATGCATGCAGGTGAACTGAAAGATGAATGCTGTTTAAAACCTTTTTCTATAATTACTTTTAAAAGGTGGAAACACAGTAGTGTCTTTTGTAAGTTACACAACTAAAAAAGAAGCCTTCAAGTTACCCAGTTTTGAAATGACTGAGACAATTAGCATCTACATTTAACAGCTGCCATTTTGGTAGGAAAAAATTAATTCCATGCAGTATTAATGCCCATAGGTACACTAGCTGAACTCATAAGGAATTTTTATATGAGAAAAGTACATTTAAAAAATGGCTTGAATGGTGCTAACTTCCAAAACCTGGAGTAATCTCAATCTCCTGGAAAAAGAGGCAATTTAGAAACTTCAGTGAAAATAATTCATTTTCTTTTTTTGGCTGTAGTCCTAAAAGACTCAGTTACACCGGGGTGTTTACCCAGAGGTGCTTTCCTTTTACATATTTAATTCTGGGGGGAATCATTGAAGTGGTTTAGGCTGCCAGGTATTAGGCATTAGCTTACTGACCACTGCTTAGCTTGGTAATGACACCTGTCCTGGCTAATGTTACTAAAAAGGAAAAACAACCAACAGAAACATACAGCTAAAAGAAAAAACACCTTCACATTCCTGACAGACAGAAAAATGAAAAAGCAAAAACTATGTTCATAGGTGAAAATATAGCAAAGGCTGCAAGGCAATCAGGACAGCTAAGATCTTTCTTTGTTGCTGTGGACAGTTCAGACTAGCAAATTTGGAGTGGGTAGTGGGAACACTTTGGATGTGTTTGCTTTAGGAACAACAACTCTGCTTTACCTGTGCAACCACTAGGATCTGGAGCTTTCCCCACTCCTGCACTTTCAGTGCACAGACTCCTGCGTGGACAAAAACCATGCCAAACAACTCAGCACAAAGAAGTATTTTCAACTACCTGCCCGTGTTCTGTCCTCTCAGTACTTAAAGGAATTCGTGCAGCTTTAGTAGTTTTGGTGGTGCTGTCTTTGTGGTAGCTGTGGTGAGATTGGAACCACATGCAGTGCCAGTCCACACTATGGCATAAAAATCCTGCTGTGTGCTACCAGGGCTGGCTTGTGCTGCCCCCAGGGTTAGCAGAACCAGAGTGAATGACTTGCCTGGACTCGAAGTCCAGTGGTTTCTCTGGCCCACAGCACCATGAGGAGCCAAAAAGTAATTAATTCTCCCCAAACCAAATTTCATCCTAATGCACACAATCATTAACAACTACTTAGGAAACAAATGCACAAACACCCTCATTCCCCAATAAGGGATATATTTCCTATGTTAATGGGACTGTGTTATGAGGAATATAATCTAAATTTAAATCTTCTTTCCCTAAATAATATTAACCTTCTTTGTAGTCAGCCAGATTTCTGTTTCATTGTTTATGTTGCTTTCTGCTTCTGAGTGCCTTCATTGTGCTTCCAGGAATAACTGAGTGACAACTAATTACAGTCTTCAGATCACACGAAGGAAAATAAAGAAAGTAGAAAGTAACTAAAAACCTAAAGAAATTGGCAGGATCACAAGTTCTGCTTCTCTTTAAATGACAAACAGCACTTCCCCACTGCGTTACTAAAATCTACAGATCATCTTACAGACAAAAGAAAATAAATTCCTTGCGTATGCAATATCTTTTGGCAAAAAATGAATTGAAAACTGCTTATCAGACCAGCTGGATAGAGGATGCTCACGCAATCTTCTATCAGGCTTCACCGGACCAAAGTATTTCTCAGCAACAGCAGCCGAAAGAGAACACTATGCTTCGAGTAAAAACAATGACACATGGAGTGGGGAAAACGAACCCAGAGATCAGCACTGCCCCCTCATTTGGCTACGGAAGCAGGGAGAGGGACTAACAGACGCCGTATGCTTTGCCTGGCCGGGCGATGCCCTGGAGCTGAACCGTAGGCAATAACCACGAGTTTGCAAGCGCGGCCAGCCGGCCAAAGACGAGGTGACCCTCTCTCGGCGCTTTGTCACCATTTGTAAAGTTACACCTGAAGGAGGCGGATGACAGCTCAGCTCCTGACTCTACTACTGACCTGCCGGAGAGTGACCTGCTCCTGACCGCTCTGAGAGCGTCTCTGCGGGCACAGGGGCCGTGCCGCACTGGCGCTGTAGTGCACAGCTCACAGCTTAGGGCAAGCAGTCGGAGTCGCGGTAACCTGACAGCTTTACTGCTAGCAGCAGCACCACCTGAGGAGGATGGACAGCCACCTCGCCTTCTCCCACTTTTCAGCTGTGCTGTTCTCACACACCGTGCAAATCTGAGCTGCCAAACCCAGTGGCAAGCACACAGAACAGGAGCTACGTAAATTCCCATTTCTCCAGCGCACTAAAGAAATTCGACTTTTCCCAAGCAGTGCGACAAAAAGAGCTGTATTTATCAAGGAGCTACAGCTCCCTGCCCATCATGCCTTCAGCAGCTGCAGTGGGCGAGCTGGTTTGTGACAGACAGCCAAGAGGCGTAATCTGAATCCCACCATCCCACTGCTTCTTCAGTGCCTGTAGCTGATGCTACCCTCATTCGCTGGCTGGCTCGCTTTTTTTTAAACGTTTTGACACTAGTCCTGAAAAGGAAGGATTTAAGCTAAACCCTTTTCAATAACACAAATGTGTTTTTTGCAATTAAAGCCACACAATTAGCAATGACAAGCTCAGGTCAGCAGAACATAGATTATGCTGTTCAAATGCTCTGCCACTCAGTGCCTCCAGCAAAAAGCTGCAGGAGAGAAGAAGGAGAAAAAGAAATCTCACACACATTATTTAACAACTTGTGCTCTGATGCACAGCACCACTTGTAGATTTGTGGAGGGAGGTTCATTTATTTATTTACTTAAAATCCCTTAGGCTCTGGCCTCCTTCTCCACTGATTGTATTTCTTTCAAGACAAGGAGAACTATTCTTCATGGCAAGAAGGCTAGTAACATTTAGAATTAACTTCTCAAAAATAACTATTTAACAAATTTTTAAAGTCTTAAAATCCTTGAATTAAAAATGTTTCCCTTAATTCTTCACAAAAAGTATTTGCTTACAATCTTCCTCATTCAGCCACTTGTTTTGCCCTTGACAAAGAAAGCAGATTCCTGTCTATGTCATGATATAAAGAATAATTTTAATTGAATATTGTTTTTTTGTTTTAAAGTATCTGAACTTTATTGGTGCATGTATAGATCATAGATAAGAAACATAAGTGTACAAGCTAAAAGAATTTCTAATTTCTTACCAGTTTTACTTAGATCTGTTTCCTCTGAAATGTCTTTATTTCATTACTACAAACATTGGTGCCTACAGATCTTCTGTATTAACAGGATGACTCTGTTTTCACTGTACACAGACAGAAACAGTCGTATATTTTAAAACCAAAGGTGGTATCATAGCAAAATGTAAGCAAATATACCACTTTGCCAGCATGATTGATGACTGCCACCTAATAAGTGCAATGCTGATTTTAAATTTCAGATCTTGATCCCATTTTGAATCATCTTTCAAGAAAATCTAGGTTTCAATGCCATAAATTATGAACCCTGTGACTGAAGCTTCTGTTTGTATCTAAGTGCTACATACAAGCTGATGGCACCATTTAACTAACAGTACTTTCAAATTAATATGCACTATCTGATTCAAATGCTCCTGTATCTGCTCCTCACTACCTTGTTTCCAATGGTTATGAGAGATAAGGGCCTCGACCTTAGAAATAACATATCATACAATGTGGTGGGATTTCATATAAAGCTGAGTTCAAGTCAGTATTTAACAACTTTAAAACAAAAATTTGTTTCCAACTCAATGCGAGATAAGAAGCATTGGAAATCCCCAGACCAGCAATAGCATAATCCCTTGCCCTTCTGTATGGCAAGTTTATTCCTTCTGCAAGACAGGAAGACTACTACATGAGCCTGGAAATTCCCAGCATAGAATTCCCAAGTCATGTGTCTTGCAAAAAAATAACATACGGCTTCTTAAAAAAACAAAACCAAAAAATGGTCAAGTTAAATATCTGTCCCATGTCCCTTTTTTTTCTAGATATATTTTCATTACTCCAGGGCAGAAAATCAACAATTTCCTCCTGCTAGCACGAACAGCTTTTATATACAGAGAGATAGAGAGAGAGATAGACAGACAAACAGACAGGTACACACACACACACACACACACACTTAGGTGAATTTACTCACCATTTTCTCCCTTGTACCTGTCCTGCCCCTCAAGGTATTTGGGATACAAAACCAAGCTATCTCTTTGAGTTTCTGCTGTGAACTTGTACCAGGCTGAAAATTTTTCTTTTCAAGCCAGTTTAATTTGTTTTGGTTTTCCTTATTAGTTCTAAAAATTAAAACTTAAAACAGCACACATCCTTCTGCACACTTTATTCTACAGGTGATCAAAAAAAAAAAAAAAGAAACAAAACCAAGACAACAAAAAACCCCCACACCAAACCGTGTGACCTGTAGTTTCAGTTGCACCAAGGCAAAATTTCTGCAGCATATATAATGAAAACACAGATATATAGATCACATTTCTTACCATGTCCCCAGGCTTGACAGAAACTGCCACCACTGTTCCAGGCATGGGAGATCTCAAAATGCTGGAGGTGTCCTCTGCTGCTTTCTCTGGCATGTACTTGCTCAGCTCCGCAGCAACCTTCGTCAGTATTTGCAATTTGTACTAAAGAATAGGAAGAGGACTGGTTTAGAAAACTGTACCTTGGTGAATTCCAGTCAATAACCTGCATTATTTCATGACATATTTTTATGTAATACATCTCTTAGCTGTTCTTCACGGGAGTGTCTAAAATGCACTGCTTGAAATCTTTATTCAGAGTTTCATTTTCGGGATGCAGAATGAAAAATATGCAACCCCAGTCTGCAGCAAAGTGCACATAAAACCAAAGAAACAAGTACAGTAAAGACATGTCAGATTCATTTTAAAACTGGGGTAGAGAGGGGAGATTCAGATTTAAAAACAAAAATGCCCTTAAGCTTGCTGCACATTATCTTTGGTGGATAAGGAATATTGAGGGATTCTTCTCCAGTGCAGTGATGAATTGGAAATCGACCTTTTGGGAAAGTCTGCTAGACTTTCAATGACACGACTGATCTTAAAAATTACGTTTACCTTTTAAACATTTACCATGTATTTAATGTTTGAAGTTAGTAATTTCCTCGGATTTTGCAATGAAATCCTAGTAATTCAATTTCAATTCTGATTTTTCATGCATAAGCAGAACAATTAAATGTCGCTGTACTGAATGTGCTTTATCTGCAATAAAATCCATTCAGCAGCCATTACCTGTCTGGAGACAGTGTTGTTTTCTCTAGTATGTTTTACAGCAATTAAAATCAGAGGGGAACAACGATGACCCGCAGGTGAGAGCATCTCTTTAAACGAAACCTTTCTGAAGGCACATAAATATTGCCTGAAGTGATTTCAGCCCCAGAGCTTTCAGTTTTTAAAATCTTGCCGTCACTTGGCGAGCTCCCTGCCCTCGGACGGACGGACGGACGGACGGACGGGCGGACGGGCGGGCGGCACCCGGGAGGGAGCGCCCGGAGCCAGTAGATGGCAGCAGGTCTCTGTGCGACACCCCCGCCTCGCCAGGGCACGCCGAGCGAAGGCCAGCACCGCACTTCATCAGTAATTTAAACAAAGGTTTTACTAATAAGCATCCGACGGACGGCATTTACAATTCAAATGCGTATTTTGCTGATGTAAAGTTCAACACCTTGCTCGGAACAGTATGTTTTCCTCCAAAACAATTAGCTATTGTTTTATTAACAATAAAATGTCTTTACTTTTCATTTTCACGTGGACAGGAAAAATCCGATATCCTTATGGTGAAGGTAAAGGGGGACTCTACCTTCTGCTTCTGCAGGAAGCAGAACAAGGTATTGAGAAACGCATGCAAAAGGTGATGAACTCTGCAGTGACATCTTTCAAACGCGGCTTTCAAAGCCGAATTAAAACAAAGTAACAGAGGACTGTCATCCTCCATAAATGGTGTGTGGACACACAACATTTTGCGAGATGAACAGTGCAGCCATTCACGCAGAAATACTCGCTTCTAAGCGGAAACAGAGGCAGTTACATGAGCCGACCCTGACACCCACCCCAGTAGGTGTAAGAAAACGCCACAGCGATGCTCCCTGGAGCTCTAAGTGGCACCCAAAGATTTGAGGACGCGTTCCCAGCCATGTGCCTCGGTCGCAGTTGCCGTGGCACGGGGAAACCAGCACCATTTTGTATGCAGAAAGCGGCTTTAGCCCCAGGCCTCCCGCGGGCATCATCGTGGCAATGGAGACGGTGGCGCGCAGCTCCACCCGCAGCGCGGCCAGCCCTCTCCCAGCGCATCGCAGCTCCTCTGCCGTGTGCCTGCACCCGCGGACACACGCTCCGTGTGCAGGGACAGGGCGGGCGATGCCCGTGGGAGAGCTGGTGACATAAGCTGCAGATAGAATTGCAGCAGTGTGACAAGTCAAATAATAACAAGCCAAATAATAACATCTTATGCGCGTTTCTTTACTCTTGAGTGTCTATTTTGCAATCAAGACATACAAGTGTCTGCCAGTTTCTGAAGGATATGATCCTTAAGTGAAATTACTGTGCAAATAAAAGCTTTTTACTCCTATTAAAATTCATCTGAGTCATAAGTGGCAAGGAAAAAAAGCTTGCAGAGTGTATTCTGCTGTCAATCTAATAAACATTCTGTGTAGAGGGACTATTTATCAAAGATAAATTGTACTTTAAAGTCCTTCATTAAATCTATGGGGGGGAATATAATTACAACAAATTGCACAGTTTCAGTATCCATGGTTGGTGTCTTCTTTGTACTCAGAGTTTGAAAATAAATTTAAAAAAAAAAAAAAGAAATAAAAAAGGAAGAACGCAGAAATAAGTTATGGTTGTGGACTCTATTGTTGCCTCTTGCAAGAGACTATTTTGATATGATTTCAAAGGATTAGGTTTAGATGCCATTTAGTTTCTTTAAGCCACATTAACACTCCTGAGCTGCCCGATTTCAAAATTTAAACTTGAAGAGAAAGCCAGACCTTCTGCATTCAACTAGCTTACAGTATTTCACAGGGGTTGAAATACAGAATTCCCTATGCACTTCACAACATTCAGCAGTGGGGGAAAAACACATTCCTCAGTATGCTGCACTTTAAAGCTCAGTTCTCCACACCAAGCTAAAATATCCCTACCAAACATTGTTTTTACTATCTTTATAATTTTCATATCTTTTAGATTCCTTTCTCTGCAGGACTCCTGCTTTGCTTGGAGTGAGATGTAAGAGTCAGTACTCTCAAAGCTTTAAAACGCAGGTCTTTGTTATTGATGAGCTGTTCCTTTTCCTTTTGTATTTGTTTATTGTTCTTTAGTCTGTTTGGGGGATAAGCAAGTTACTGTAATCAAAAAGTAAAAAATAACAACAGTAAACTTCTGGGGAAAGGCCTTTTTTGGCACAGTTGGTTCACAAATGACCTTTCAGAATATAAAGAGACATAGCGCAAAGAAAGGTTCCTTCTCTAAGATTACCTTTGATGTATTTCTGCTGCTGGCTGGACCCCACTAAATACCTGCATAAATATCCCTTTGTAGTGCTGCTACTTAACCCTGGAGATGAGTTGTGGAGTGGGGTGCAGGGTGCTGTTCACCCAACCCGGGTGCAGCTGGTTGAGAGCCACAGGACTCTCTGGAAGACCATGGCAAACAATGTCAGCCACCAGTGCTGCCACAACAAAGACAATTAAGAAAATACCACATATTTTCATTCCATGACAAACGCTGCTGCTATGCCTTTGATTTAGCAAGAACAATGCTGAACATAGGAAGCAGAAGTTTGATATGCTGCTAACCAAGTGCGGATGAGGTTCTGATTTTCTTCCTTTATGCTCCGAAAGAGGAGGAGATGGGAGAAAGAAGGGGGCGTAAATTGGCGAAGGTTGTTAAGTTTGGGTTATAAATAGAGACCAGGAGGTTTCCACTGGCCTAAACCAGAAGAAACATTTGTTGTAGTCATAAATAGATTGCAGGTGGACTCTGAGAGCAGGAGAATCTGCTAGCCATCAGATCTGTGCTGATGAGTCCTTGTCACCAGCCACTGCTCCACTCCACAGGGTTTCAAAGCCCAATTCTGCCAGCCAAAGTAAAGTCAATAAAGCAGTACCAAAAGAAGCCATACAGCTTTTGATGGCACAAAACAGGTGTTTCTCTTCCACCAGACCACTGGAGTCCACAGTCAGTTGACAAAAATTATAGTAGGGTAAAGTGGTGTTACTTAATAGTTTTCTAAGGGTAACAGCATCCTGTCCTACCTCTCTCACTAAATGAAACGGATGTTAATGTAAAATGCAAAACTACCTCTTACAACCAAATCTCCATGACAAAAATAACACAAAAAGGTGCAGTAATAGCAATACAGGGTGGGGGTGGGGGAGAAGAAAGCAAATACAGTGAAAATTATACTTTGGATTTTATGGATGTTTGTCAGTGCATTCCCTACTGATCCCCCAAGTCAGTAGACAAGTAGACTGACTGCTACAAAAAAGATGGCCAGGGCATATATTGCCCCATCTGTGCTTAAAAACAAGTTCTGTAGTTTGCACAGATATGGTTCCCTTATCATATACATCAGAATATTGCAAATTTTCACTAAAATGCTCAAAATTGCACTCTGTTACACCTCACATTAGTTTATTAAATATGATCTTCCCTGTACACTTGAAACTCATGTCCCCAGAAGCTGTAAATGTTCAAACTCCATTGGAGATTTTATAGAGTAATCACTACCCATATGTTACTTACGTTAGTGTTTGGACTGCTGACCAGATGTGGATTTTCAGCATGCTTTACCTAAGTGTTCAACCATGTTTTTCAAATGTCTGTCATTCCTGTGGTCAGAAGGGTGAAAATCTTACGTAGCTCAGATTTCAATAGAGAAATTGTCTGCTCTGCGTCTTCATTATTTTCACTAGCCTCAAAGTCTCGGGTTTGGAACCAGTGAAACGTTTTAACTGTGGTCACAAAATTTCCCTTCAGCATTTCTAATCCACGTCCTGCCTCAAATCACTTCATTGTTATCACCTGTGGTTTGACGTCATCAATTCACTCGAGTACATTATTCTGTATTCAGTGGAAGCAATACCGAGCAAGGTTCCAGTTCCAAACACAATGAGCACGCTGCCTTTTTTATTAACCATGATACACGTCAACACCATGACCATACCCTCGCTTAGATTTCCACCACAGCATCTAAGCAGGAAAATGATGTATTTATTCCATATTACTCAAAGATGTCAGACACCACCTTCTTTCAGAGTCAAGGACTCCTCACTGAACAAGGAGATAAAGGACGTTTTGCAAATCACTTTTTTCCCCGAGCTCTGAGTTCTAGAGCTAATTTGCTTCCACGGGGTGGTGGTGAGGATTGGCATTAACACCTGCACAAAATAACAACACTTTTAGTCTGATGGAGGAGCAAACACTCAAACTGCTACAGAGACAGCTAATGAAAAAATAACAATAATAAAAATACCAAAGCAGTCAGAAATGTCATGAGCCTCTAGCAGCAGCAAAAGGGAAAGAAAACCGAGAGGAGCCTCGCCACCACGCAGTACACACTCCAGCAGCAGAAACTTAATTAGACTTGTAATTCGGGCGCACTTCCCACGTTCCATTCCTCGTGTGATACATAAGCAACACTCTACAGAAACCTACCAAGGGTTAAAGCCATGCAAAAAGCAGCTTCCCTCCGCTTCAGACGGAGGCCGAGCGGGCAGAGCGAGGGCGGGCAGAGCCGGAGCGGACAGGCGGACAGGCGGACAGACGGACAGGCGGACAGGCGGACAGACGGACAGGCGGCGATGTCCTCCCGGTCGGGCGGCGCGGGGAGCCGGCAGCGGCCGCAGCTGCCGCCGCCGGAGCAGCGCGGTCGCACAATGCTTTGACAACTCCATCAGCGCAGTCTCAAGGTAGCTGTCAATCAGGATGCATCATTTAATACAACAGCACACTAAGGATTTTCTCCTACAACCCACATGACAGCGTATCTACAGCTCTATTTATATCGGCGCTCAGTTGTGTTTACAATGCTGTTGTAATTAGAAAAGATGCAACAGGCAGCAATATTATTCAGATTCCCATTTTGCCATGCTGCCGTGGTAAAGTGCGATCTTGCTTCACAGAGTCATGCTAAATGACAAAAGCGCTATTTTCTTCAGTCTCAGTGCTCAGACAGCACTTCATTTGCAGCTATCTATAATTAGATTAATGGTGTAGTGCCGTACAAAGCAGGCCCACTTCACATCAGATAGCATATGAATTAGGACAAACACTTATTTCAATTCCAGGCAGAGAAAGCAGTGACTAGGGTATTTAGCATACCCTTTATGGTGGAATGAGATGTTAATTGTGTACCATTACCTCTAAACTGCTTGCTTGTTGTATAAATCACTGTGCTAATTGATGCAGAGATAGAAACGTAGCCACAGGCAAGAAAGCAAGGGAATGAGAGCTGAAGATGGTGGATAAAGGATTATCGGGTAAAACCATATGGACTTGAGATTCCTTTGAAACCGGCCCACAAGCAATACTACAATGAACTACAGGAGGAAAAGTGCTGCACGGGTGCCTAAGGAAATACATATATATCTATATATATATTTTATGATATAGTTTACATCATCGACTCAGAACAGAATCTTAGAAGTGAATCCAAGCCAAGCAGAAAACTGAAGAATAAATGTGTGTAATGAACTTCAACACGTGCTTCCAAAAGACAAGTAGCAGGCTGAGCCTGGCCTGGGAACAGGCACCACACTGCCCGAATTTGGGGAGCCTGAGTTAATAAGTAACACTTGCAAACTATGCAAAGCAGATGTTCGCCTGGCCCAGCCAAGGACTAGAAATGCAGGCTCTGCAAACAGAAAATGTCTGTGAAAAAAAAAATATAAAAAAATAAATTTTAAAAAATAAATATAAAAACCAACCAAGACATTCAAGTGGCTACTGATAAGGTAAATGTCCTAATAAGGATAAGGAGGAATAAGGGAAGAAGCTTTTCATACCTGTAGTAAAAACTTATTCATATTCTGGCCCGTGCATATGCAGACAAGAAAACTAGTATAAATCCTTGTCTGTGTATTGCACAAACAAGAGGAGAATCTGTCAGAAGTAACAAGTAGCTGTGTCAGCACCAGGACTATCAAGGCCTACTTTTTCTCAGATGGGGTTGGTAGTTTTTTGCCATGTAAAACACCATTACAGCCTTGGGGGTAATCCCAGCTGCACTCCCCAGTCTGCATTCTCTCATCTTGAAAAACTCGAGTTTAACCAAAGCCTCTGACCACACTCCCCACCACACAGTTACAGCTTCCTCCTCCACCTGGACACATTTTATTCAAGAAACAGGTTGGACCATCATGATTCTTCCTTCTCTGATATGCTTGGCTGAAGTCCATCAGCTGAGTCAAAGGTACTGCAAAGCCAGAGAACAAACACACACGTGGAGCCTTCAGCATGCCTGCCTCAGCCTTAGTTTCCTAAAAACAGCATTAAAAAAGGAAGATGAGCTACAATACCACCTTGAACACCACATTCAAGGACAAGCCAACTTGGTGATGTGCTCACCTCGGAGGCACACTTATGCCCCCACAGATGCAAATCTGTTTGGCATCATTTATATTCTGCAAAAGAGTGGCTCTAGTATATGTGCTGCAGTCAACACCACTGCACTCTAAACCTACACCCCCCTTTCCCCTCTGCTTTCCAAATTATTGTATGAACTTTTTTTTTTTTAAGTTTCTTGTTCAGAAAACTTGGTTGAACTTCTACACAGCTAAGACTTAGCTTCATACTTTGATCACTAAAAAAATGCTAGCAACTAAAATACTACACAAATGTCCTGTTCTAAGAAAATGCATTTCCTTCTCTTGCAGCATACCTGAGAGCAAGTGCTGACTTTCAGCCACAAGCTCTAAGATCTCAGTACAGTGAAATAAACTTCCAAAAAGTACAAGATATCTTCCCCTTGAGTGTTCAATCCCTCTATACCAGTGTTTGATATTGCCTTAGCTTGAAAGAGCAAAGAGAATGCATTATGTCTGCTAGACACCTCACTCCTAAGGTTCATTAAAAAGAGTGAGATGCCAGATTTTCCAACCTTGTTTTTAATTTTCTTTTGGAGCTACTTATTTTTTCTACTCATGGCACCTAATTATTACTTGGGGCAGGAGTGTTGCAGCAGTGTCTGTTGATCTCAGCTCCCAAAGAAATACACATAACAGATATACATTTAGATGTGTATCCATGTATATAAAGGGAGGGCTTAGGGGTGGACAGTTACCCATTACAAACAAGCAGGACTAATGTACAAATTACTGCTTGCAAAAATCAAGTGAATAGCAGAGGGGAATCATGTACTGGTTGATGAAGTGATTCAGTTACTCCAAGAGGAACCTTTAGATTATTTCCAACACAATAAACCAGACAGGAGTAAGCATAGTGATGGTAAAGATATATTGAAATGACAGTAGAGTTCCACAGTTGTAGATCTCGGTCACCAGACATACTAGTCTGAGGATATCCTCCTTTATCACTAAAGCTTACAGCTTTAAGGAAACACTAGCTATATCTGGACAACCAAAGGGACCTAAGAAATAGAAACAAATGGTAGTAGAAAAATGCCCCTGTGTTGACTACTTTGAAATAACACCTCCCAAGTGTGCAGCTGGTTGACGCAAATGGAAATGCACTGAGGAAAAGAGCTGTGAAGCTGTGTAACAGTCCTGTTCCTAATCATTAATCACGTTTTTTTAGGCCATTTAAAGTAGCCCATTAGAGCCTGCAGCAAAATGCCAACACTCCCATCACCTGCATGTCAGCAGTGCTGGTGTTAACAGGAGAAAATATATGGTTTCTATGACTGTGCCCCAGTTCTACAGCATTTGCTACTTTTAATTGAAAGAGGCAGTTAAACACAGGTAAATCATTCAGTTAGCTAAGCTGTTTAATAACACATAATTGATAATGTCAATATACTACAGTGACATAATGCATCACTTTCATCACCCTTATGCTTCAAATATAGTCAACTTATACTTCAAACATCTACTTTAAATCTGCTATTTAATGACAAAGCTGGGGAGAACTGCCCTGAGTAGCACATGTGGAACATGAGTAAAACACACAACATTGCCTCAACTCATCTGCAGGTTGGTTAGAAATGAGTTTCTGCCAAAACACTTGCAACTTTGTGAAAATTACTTGGTTACATTATTAGTGACTTGCTTTTTGTCTCAAAACACCAGAAGTTCCTACTGCAATAATTTCCATTTCTCTGACAAAATCTGTTGAAAAAGAGCATGAAAATATCGGCACAGGAAAAAGGAAAATATCGGCACAAGAAAAAGCAACTACTTGTTTTCTGAAATGTGTCCCAGTCCTGCAGGCTTTTGCCTAACTTTTCACAGGTAACCCGGTCAACAGGAGCCATCAGGACTTATTTTTAATATAAGGCAGATCACATGCTTAAGTGTTTATAAAATCATACTCTCTAAAAATATAATATGATCAAGAGTAGGAAAAAATATAGTTATGTACAGACACTGTGGTTAAACATGACTATTACATAATACTGAGGGTTTTAACATGTATTAATTTTAAAATAAATTTTATTTCTACAAGTATTTAAAATGGGTAAGAACATTTGACCTGTTTATTTTACATAACAATAAAAATGCAACCACTGACAAGAACCATACAATTGATTCTGCATTGTGTAGCAGAGAACACCCAGATGCCTGCAAAATGGCATTGGATCTTGGTTTCATTTAAAAAAAGAATAAACCCCCTAAAAAAACCCAACAAACAAAGCATAAATCCCCCCAAAGCAAACAAACAAAAAACCAAGCAAACCACTGAAGTGGCCACTGTTATGGGATGCATGCAGGAAAAGGTGAGGGGCAGACCCAGTGGTAGCAGGCAAGATTAAGTGTGCTGACAGTCTGAACCTCCATGTCACCTATTACAGTTACCTGCATGGAACTATAACATTTGCTTGCTGTGAGATTTCAGCTGTACCACAGCCAGCATGGCTAGAAAGGCTCAGTAGTCTGAAAATGAAAACACGCTGCCTCACAAGTAGCCACTTGCCCTGCTCCCGTTCTTAGCTTTGCAAAGCAGCCGTAGAGGTAATATCATCACCCATGACTACATCTTGAAATACTTCAGAGAGAAGTTTGGTTCAGCTGTCCTGGAGTTCACTTTCTGAGGAGTTACACAGATGCCCCCAACTAACAAAGGCTGCCATGAGCTGCACTGGCCACAGGTGACTATGAACTCAGTTGTATGTCTTGACACAGTAACTTACAGGAGTAAGGGATTTCACAATAATAAGAAGCAAGTCCATTGATAATAAACAGCTCAAGGCTGACAAAAGCAACCTGTAGAGTCTGGTTTCACTAGAAATCAAGGTAATTACCTATAAGAAGGGAAAAGCCAAAGATGTGTAAAACTGAAGTACCAATTACATAGCAAACCAAAACCTGTAGTATAATTACTACTTTTCATCCTAATTCCTTTTGGTTAACTACAAATTTGTAAGCTATTCAGTAAGTTTAGTATGGAGGTACTTTTTGGAAAGTATTATCTGATTTAGGATATAACATAGCTTCACTAGGAAAAAAAAAACAACCTATTGAGTAAAATTAATTTAAGGTCAAGCAAATGCTGCTTCATTTGTAGATACCAATGTTATTCCTCCTCTGGGTGGCCAGGATATAATAAATGTTTGACTCCTCTTCCCTTCAAGCTCAGTGCTACTTTTGGCACTCACTTAAATGAAGGAAACAGCAGAGCAGAGAGAGGTCTTTCATTCACTGTGAGGATACCTACAACCACAGAGAACATTTAGATAGACCTTAATTCCCACTGACTGCAAAAATGATTTTAGTCTGTACATTTCATAGGGAGAAAACTGCAGAGCAAACTGCATTCTTTCACAGCTTACTAAGTTTTCTAATGGTTGGGCAAGCACCGGTTAGAACTTGTCTGCTAATTTGCCTTGGAACACTTCCAAACACTACTTGGTAAGCCACAGTATCTTTTTGTTTTGTTTTGTACAGCAGGTAGCACAATGACATCTACAACTGGAGAAAAATGTGTGTAGGAGGTCAAGGCCGTTTCACAGACATTTGATTCAGTATATTTCAATCCTCTCCGGATTGAAATACGGATTTAGGAAAGTTTAAATATGAAGCCCCTTGAACCTGGGCAAGTCCAGGTGTGTTTGTAAGGCTGTTGCAAACTCAAAATTCCAAGCAGGAGTCTAGAGGTCGTGAAGCTGTGAAAAAGGAGTACACGTGTGAGAACCCAAGTCATCCAAGATGGTGCAGTTTTACATAAATAGTGTGATAATCTCTTCCATATGTCTTCCTGACAGACATTTTCTTCTCACACCATGGCAATTACACAGCCTGACTACTGATTTAGGGGGTTTAGTACCATTACTGGCCAGGTTAGAGATTGAGAGACTTTAAATCCTGGATGCGATCTTGTTCTGGATTTGTTTTTGTCAGTAGTCCCACTAATTTCGCTCAGTTCACAGTATCACCCAAGATACTTTAGTTAGAACTTTGAATTCAGTAAGAACCAAGTGAATTACTACACTGCACATAAATAAGGACATATCTGCCTGGAAAAAAATTGTTTGAAAAATTAATCCCTCATTCTTACTGTCTTCTTCAGGAGGGGGCTGTGAAAAACCACTTAATTGTGCTCTACTTTTTCATTCCACAGTTTTAAAAAATTACATTTTTATTTCAGATGCAATAAAATAAAAGAGTGACAGTAAGACTATGAAAATCCACACAAAATCTATACATTTTATTATAGGTAATAAAATGGGGTTTCGTTATGGCTTTTAAATTATACTGGATACTAAATCACCGTGAAAGTCTCAGCCATAGCACAGCACTGGTGTGATACCTGTTTCCTACCATTCAATTTCCAATGATTGTTTTGTGCCATCAGGAAGGATATATACATTAGCAATAGATGCACATTCTCTAACTTTTGTAATTTAGAAATACATGCTATTGCATCCATGGTTACTGGCAGAACTATTCATGTAGGACTTAAAATGCTCTTTTATGTCACAGACTAGGGCTTTTGTAATTCAAACCTTCCATGACAACATTTGCTGCTACCTAAGGGCTAGGTTCAAAAGGACTTACATAACTAAAGTAGGACACTTAAGCAAAATTGAAGCACCTAAATCCAATCTGGCAATACAAATCCCTGAGCATGTGTCACTTAGCAGTGAAGGTACTTGTATTCTATCTTCCTTCCTAGTTCAAAATACACATTTGGAGCTTTGCTGCTTTGCACATTTAGAGCTTTACCTCCTCAGTACCACTTAATACAGACACTTCCTTCTTCCAGTCCAAATGTGCCACAAAAGTCAGAACAGGGTCCAGTTCTGTTCTAGAGGCCACTTCTACCTTCTAGCAGCCTTCCACTACAAGACAGTTGGAAAGAGACTTTTTTACCAGGGTCTCTAGTGACATGAGAAAAGGTGATTGATGGCTTTAAACTGAGAGTAAATTTAAATAAGATATTAGGAAGAAATTCTTTACTGTGAGGTTGGTGGGACACTGGAAAAGGCTGCACATGCCCCATCCCTGGCAGGGTTCAAGGCCAGGTTAGACAGGACATTGAGCAACATGGTCTAGTGGGAAGTGTCCCTGCCCACAGCAGGTGGGTTAGAATGAGATGACGTTTAGGTTTCTTTCCAAACTATTATATGATTTTATGATTAAACAACTTATGACTGAGCTGTCTTAGCCCAAACCCTTAACACTCCTGTAAGAAGTGAGTCCTGGGACTCATTTCTCAGTGAGCAGCAATATTATCCAGTGGACTTAGGACTGGAGATGAAGTGGTGAATGATACTGTATGCAATACCCTGACGTGAAGAACGTTCCCCTGAGGGTGGCAGAGCACTGGAACACACTGCCCAGAGGGGCGTGGGGTCTCCCTCTCTGGAAACATTGCAAATCCCCCTGGACACGTTCCTGTGTCACCTGCTACGTGCGACCCTGACTTGTCAGGGGGGTTGGATCAAATGATCTCCAGAGGTGTCATCCAGCCATAAGGATTCTGTGATCCTGTGAAATATGCTTGACAGGGCAGTAAAAGGCAATCACCCAAACTACCATCAGACTAGAGCACCTCGGTTAATAACTCATAGCCACTCCTACCAAAGTTATTGTTGTGTGAGCTTTGGCCATTACTTCATAATTTATTTAACCTCTGTCCTCACAGCAATATTATGAAATTCTTGGCTAAAGTGATTTAGTGTTTAATTTTCTAATTAAATTGAGTCTTTGTGAAGTATTCATAGAGTGTACTGATTTCCATATTTCATCTCTGTTACTGACATAATTCTTTACACAACAATTAAAGTATCATGTGAAACTCTCCAACTATCCTCCTAATGAAAACAGTGCAGAAAGAAAGCTAGGAATATTTCTTTAAATGCAAATCAAACACAAAGATAACATACTTTGAATAAATATTTTATCAGTTCTCCACTTCACTGAACAATCCTTCTTTTTAAGGCCATGGGAAATATATTTGAAATTGCCATTATAGGATTTCTTTTAGCGATTCATTTTCACAGAATCACAGAATGGTTTGGTTTAAAATGGACCTCAAAATCATCTAGTTCTGGCCCCCTGCCATGGGCAGAGATTCCTCCCACCAGACCAGGGCGCCCAGATTTTACACGTTGTGTCCTATCTTATGTATCTAAACTATGTTTATTCCTCATACCGGCATTTTTCTGAGTGTAATCCAACAGAATGATTGCTCAAACAACCTACAATAGATCTGGAGTATTACACTTGGAGCTACCACTGCTTTAGATCCAAAAGCTGTTTTCCAGGGTCACCAGGCTAATATCTCTGCTGGTTTAAAAGGTGAAATGCAACTTGCAGTGCACTTATTTCAATCACTAGAAAACTGTGTTTTGTTTTTTTTAACTGCCATTCTTTGCTTAAAAAAATAAAAAAAACAAAAACAAAAGCACTCTTCACAAGACATTTGAACTCCTTCTTAAGTCTGTTGCTAATTAGTGAATTTCTCTGCTCTGGGAGAAGACTAGGAATGATCCACTAACCACAAGGTAAAAAACAGTCAACTGGAAAAAATTTTAGTGGCAATAATATAGGTAGGGTAACACATCCATAGTTAGATATCTATTTTCAACATACCAGTTCATCACACTTGGCATAAATAGCAACAGGAGCGAGTCTGCATATCAAAAATTATAGAAACCTAGTCTGGGAACAGGAAAAGGAACTCAGAACAACAAAGAATGCTGCTGAGAAAGGCAAATTCCTGAGTATTGCTGTGTAGAGTAATGTGAGGATGAAGAGAAGGAAAGGGTTTTAGGACTAGAAATAATTAGCACTGGTTTTATTCATCAGTATAATGTTAGGAAGAAACATGCAGGCTATCTGGAAGTTTTAAAGCTTTCCAGTTTGTCTGTCAAATCTGCAAAGAAATAGAACTGAGGACACTTCACAGTGGGATAAGATCAAAGTTTAACAGATCACTCTTCTAATATTATTCACTAATAAATTTTTTAAGTGACACACGTTGCAAAAAAATTTCTTTAAATTTTAACTATATCCAGCATGGCTGAAATTTGGCTGACAATGCAATACTGGTCTGGCTAATAAAGGGCTGCTTTCATCAGTAGATGAAAACTGCAACACACCAAGTAGAGTGGTGAAGGGGCAGTCAAGCAGCTCAGCACTCTATACTTCAAAATGGACTCAATAATTAAAATATTTACAAATTTGACTACAAGGTGCTCAAGGAAGACCACTGCTGCAGTGTAAGGCAGGCAGTTATGTACTCACAAGTGGAAAAACAGGACAAGGGAAGAACAAAACTAATTATGTGGCTTAAAGGCTAAGGAACTCAGCTGGGAAGAGGAAAAAACTGTATTCTGCCCAGCTACCTGGTCTGACAAGGGGAAATGGTTCTGAAAATGGAGATCAAAATTTGCTTTCCCCGTAGAATGTCTCAAGCACAGGGTTTCTCCCTCTGCCTCTCTAAGACTTGGCAGTTACAACATATTGCAGGCATGGAGTAAATTTTAATTCCGTCATGTGGAACTTAGTACAGAATTCCCACCCCCAGTCTTGTAGGCAAGCACTCTCAGCAGCAAGGAGAGCTGCAAAAAGTGACCACCTCTACCTTTTACTGCTATTAATTTTCATCAGCGTGGCCACAGCTGCTAGGCTTTGGGTTGAACTCAATTCTGCCCACACATGCTAGATGTTTTCCAAAGACTATTCTCTCAGGAGACTTGAGCTGCACCCAAGTACTTTGTTTCAGCAGCACAGGGAGGGTAAGTGATTTGATACCCAGTTGTACAGAGCAGGGCTGCTGAGAAGACACAGGTGCCTTTAGTTAGACAGCTGTGAAACCTATTTGAAGTGTCCTGAGGACACTCAGAAGGTTACTGTATCCTAAACCTCCTGGATCACTTTCTTGGAATCAGACATATAAATTGTACTTGAATCTTACTGTAGGTGGCAAAATAGGCACTTGAACTGCTCTGAACCTTTAAGTGTGATGCTCAAAGACATCTGTATATATCTTACTGAGATGCTGTTGTCAAAGAAGTACATCACACAGAATGTTTTTGTTGATTTCTGTAACACTGGTTAGTGACAATTATCTATCTACCTTCATTTCTCTATGGATTACTTTCTGCAGACAAATTTCACTCATTATGAAATTGTATCCACCAATTACAGTCACATGGCTCATATCCTCCACCCCTTTTTCATATACAGACAACTTTTTTTATTCCTCCAGCTCTTTTGACTTACTACTGTTTCCAAACATGGAATTCTAGATACCTGTTCAACCAGCTACAGCTTGGTTGTAAGTTATTTGTTACTAAATGTCTGAAATGAGACAAGGCAGAATTCTCAGTGTCTCCTGCTCCCTTCATATGGTATGTGACAATCGGTAACTTATTTGCTCATATATGAAGACTTCAAGATCACAGTGCAGATTACGAAGACAATGTTTGAGGCACATGATGAGTGACTAAATCTTAGTTGTATGGTCACCTGCAATCCAAAAAAGGGTTTTGTGTTTCACAGTTTCAGTGCTTTAGCTGCTGCTGTTTAACACGTTTTCTGTAAGACAGCTCCTTGCCATTATAAGGGAACAGATGCAAGAGCAATCTTCATGGTTGACTCATGTTTGGGGTAGTTGAGCTTATTGCACTTGTCCTTCCTTACTATTCTTTCATGGAGCCAATGGCTTCAAAGATGATCAATCAACACAACTCCCTTCTCCTGTTTCTGATTATTTGCTAATGTTGGAAGATAAGGACTTTTGACTGCAGAGTCCATAGTCACAATGATATTTGAAGCTTCAAAGCCTGCTGACCTACAGCATGACCAAGGGCCTGGTTTACTGCAGTCAGTTAAGACTGTAGTTCCACTTAAGGAGTGTCAGAGGACTTGGTACCAGTTGGGATCCTACCTTAAGATCAATTACAGGCACTGGATTTTTCTCCCCCCTTTAATACAAAACAAAAATAAAATGTTTCTGCTGCAGTTATGGAGGAGAAATCTTGCTAAAACTTGTAACTGTAACTTGCCTCGTGATATCCTATTACATTATCTTCACTGTTTATATATTTGATAGAACATAATTTAATGCCTCCATAGACTCAAATTAATTTCTCCTATGCTGTATTCTTTTTAAAATAGAATCAATATTATTTACCCTACCTGACAACAATGCCCCGTGTTTCACATACAATTGATTCAATACCAGCAGGTAGTTATCAATGAATACACTTTGCTGTGGTAAATGAACACAATCAATACCCAGAAATGTGAGTTTTCTGGTGTGACTGAACTGTAACTGAAGTCAAAGCTAAGTCTTGTCTTTTTGCTTCTTCTTTTAGGTTTTATGTAAGGAGAATCTGGATTTAAAAGGCAGCACCAGTACAGTAACAATCTGAGAAATTACCAGGCAACACCACTGCACACTGAACATCTGACAAGGTTATGCCACATGAGGTAGCCAACAGAAAAAATGGAAACCTCAAGAAAGAAATGTTAAAGATTCTCAGCATTTCTTGAAAAATATTTATGTTCTAACTCTTGAGCATCATATGAGTATAATGTGAAAGACAACTGTATTTTGAAGGGCATATTGCAAAAATTTCAATTTGTTCAAAACAGAGTAAGAAATGTCTAGGAAGGACATCCAAAGACAGTATTTTTCAATTAGAATAGAATGTATGAATGTAATATCAGTTAATATAAGCTAAGATTCATTTTAAGTTGTATTACATACATTGAAAACAATGCTAATGTCAATGAGAGTGACAAAACAACAATTTTTACTCAAAATCAAGTAAAAATAGAGACTTTGGCAAAGTCATTTTGTTTACAGCTACTTAAAGTAAAATGTAAGAAGATTTTAGAAGACATTAGAGATAAGGGTGGGATAAGCTCCCCTTTCAGTTGGAGCTGGTCTTCTGGTTGCTCTTTCTCCCTTACAGAGCATATCTTTGAACTCCCACAATCCTTCAGCTTTTAATCTTTTTAAGGCAGTCCCCATTTTTCCTAGAGTAACTCAACCTCACTTGCACCACTCTGAAGTCGTGATGCAGCAGTCATTTTCCCAGCTACCAAGGTATCACATTTTTCTAGCCACTTCCTCAGCCTTTATACATATTGAGCAATCCTGCTTTTACTTCCAGAAAATTCTAGGAAGTACACTGTAGTACTTCCATAGCACACTTGAGCACGTGCTTAACTACCAATTTTAATACTCAGATATTCCTTGCATAAGAGCCAGGAAAACAAAACAGCATGCTCTAGAATAACACTGGAATATTTATATATATTTAGGGAGAAAGAGCAAAAGAATAGTGATTTAAAATATAAACAATCTTTACTGCTCACATCTTTCAGAAATTAACTACAACTTCACAGCTTTTTTTATGCATACGTTCTAAGACTTAAGTTGCCTTCCTTGAAAAAAAACTGTGAATTCCTAAAACTCTAGAGTAGCTCTTTTTCTCCTTAAAAAGAAAATATATTACATCCATAATTGTTTTGCTATTTGCTTGCAAAAAATACAGCAAGCCAGTATGTATAATCCTTACTTCCTCCCTTTTACCTGTGTTTCATAAAAAACATCCTTATGACAACCATAACCTCCCACAATTCTCACAAAACCAGAACAAATGCTATATCTAGCTTGACAGAATAAATATAAAACTTAACTGCAATTAACAATCTATGCTTGATATTATTTCCCGTGTAATACTAAATCACAAGCAGAAGAGAAATGTCTATAATTCACTTTCAGGTGCCCATGATGATGAACAATACTCAATATAGCATATGTAAAATGCAGAAAGCCACTGCAACTGCTGGAGTCCACCAAACTGAAGGTTTGACAATGGCACAGTAAGGCCATTTAGTGTAGGAGTCAAACACCACCACCAAAGAATATTTTGTCTTTGCTGGCTTTTCTTTTTGTTTCCATTCCTCCCAGCCTCATCTTCCCAACTTTGACTTTTAAATTTGAAATACCAGTTATTAACTGGCTTCATAATTTCACTAATTCATTCAACACTCACATTAACAAAGTTACAGATTGGGGGGGTGGGTGTGGAGGGAAACTAATTAAGCTTCTTTATCACATGAAGAATCATATTACCTGAACACACAAAGTACAAACATCATCTGATTCATTCATATCTACATTAAACTGTTTCCTTTTTACCTACATTCAATCTGTATAAACAACATTATTTATAGCATAAGCATAGACAGTACATACACAGTGTGTATGTACAAATTAGTTATACATTTACATAACTAGATATACATGTAAGAATTTATTTCTGTTTCAAGGTTATAAAAGCTTTTATCTTACAGCCGTGTGTCTTCCTCTTGCACAGGAAAGAATGTATGGAGCAGGAGGGGTTAAGTGGAAGGGAGTTTATTATGATCAGCAACATGAAACATGGAACAAAACAAGGCTTTCTCTTGTTCTCATACATTTGAAAGGCATTCTAAAGGAAGCTTTGTTATTCAGTTAAAGTGTTAGATAGCGCATCACACGGTAAAAAGAAATTCTGCTGGCAATGCTCCCAGTAAATTCCAGACTTGAAGAGAAACTTTCTATAACATCTCAGCTTTAGGGGTGAAGTTCAAGTGCCATTGCCATTTGGGATGCTTTAAGGTGTCCCATCTGGCTTCTGCATGTTGCTCTAGAAAACCTCAGACTATTATTTTTTTCAGTTCTGAAAAATGCTGTCCCTTAGGAAACAGTAGCAAAAGATCACATGACAAAAAAACAGAACTACACTCTACTTGAAAAGAAAGCACAGGTATACAGTTTTTTCATAGTGGGATAATGGGAAAAACATTCACAAAAGGCCCTTCTGTAAAAAAATTAAAATGAGGCAAGTCATAAATTTGCTGGTGGGTGGTTGGGAAGGAGTTTCATGTCTTCCCTCCATGGCAGTTGAGTTTGTTTAAGACAAAAGACAAATAGTTTCTTCATTTTCTACAGACCGTTTATCTAGATGAAGCCATTACTGGACCTTGAGATGTGGAAAGGACCCAGGACTGTGGAGGCAGCAGATAAGGATTCATTCACACAGCACACACCAAAAACTTCAACACAGCTTTTGAGTGAGGAAGAGCCTGCAGGAGTGGGACAGGGACTTGGTAGAATGTGAGCATGTGCACAGGTGGTGAAGGAGAACAGGGCTGAAAGGGCCCCTGGTGATACAAGGCACAATCCTTGAACTATTTGGCAGGCCTGGACACCACTACAGTGCACATCCTCTCCCTTCAAACTACTGTCTGAAGTGCAGAGGATTTGTCCATGTGGCATAAATACACAAGTGAGCCCTATATGATTTCTGATTCATCATTTACTCACTGATCATCATGGATTACCAAACAGGCAAGTTTAATCATTTGAATTTCCAGTTATTTTACCCGCTTTACTAATTACCATTATAGCACTGATTAGTCTGTAATAGTTACTCATTAGCTGTAAGCTGAACAAGGGCTGATTTGAAGCAATTACATTTACTCAACATGTTCTGAGGACTAATTATTTCACAGTCATCAGCTGATGACACAATAATACAGATCCAAAAGAATCAGGGGTGAAATTCTAAAATATCCTCAGAATCACTTCTATTTTCTGTGTGTGGATTATTTGATAAAACCAACTTTCCTCTAGACAGAGTAACTAAGGATGTTACTGTAGATCGTACATTACTGAATAGAAAAACAGACTTTGAGACAGCTCAGTGTTATACCTTACATACTTGGTCTTGGAGAAAGGCTGTGTTTTGCCTGTCTGAAGCTCTCCTTACAAGTGATTATGGTATGTTGTTCCAGGAGAATTTGTTTGTCCTTGCACTCAGAGTTCTCCTCCTTACCCCATCAATCCTTAGTGACAAAAAGTTCTTCCTCAAAAATCACATGAGGAGAGTATTTCTTGTTTCATTGGCTTGGAGTTGTCATAGCTGGAAATACAGGATATTTCATAGGGAAGACATTGAAATCTGGGCCAGAGAACATGTCTCTGAAATGTCCCCAGGCAAATGCCTCATCCCCGTGAGTCTTTAGAACAATGATAGCAATATATTAGTACTCCCTGAAATGATTTAAAACAACCCAGAATTAAAAACAATGGAAGAAAACAGCAGCTCAGTTCATATGCCCAGAACTAGAAAACCTAAGGTTATTGTTATTATGTATATTTATTATTAATATTATTTGGGAAACATTCAAGCCTTTTCCTTTAAACCTTGAGTCATTTCTTTACTTGATGGAACAAAAACACAAAGTACAACATTTAGCAGAAATAAAAACAATACAGAAACACTGAAATGGATACCAAACGTGCCAAAAAGATCTTCAAATACGAATGGGTTTTGTTATAGCTAATCAGGACACTGAAAACAGATCAAATGACCTCCCAATATATCTTGTACTCTACAAAAGATTAACAATGCTCAAAAAAAAATGTGTAGTGGGGGCAGATGAAAGTGATGAACCTACTTTGGATGCCTTTCTTAGCAACTTCTATTTTTACATGGTCTGACCTGTTGCCTTTGCTCATCACCCAAAATAATACTAAGACCCCTCCCCCCCGCCAAAGTCACCCCGCCAAGTTCCACAATGAGTTCCATTGATTTTCAAGACATATTGTCAACTACCTAATAATTTAACTGGTAGGCACAGCTCTTTTGGTTGAAGCTTCAGTTTCTCAAACAAAAGCTAACCACCTGAGACCACAGAGGACAGGATATGAGCTACTTATAGCAACACTGGACCAGTGAACAAGAATAGCAGGAAAGCTGCTTATTTTATTTTTTTTTCTCCAGCAAAGCCCTTTGAAGTAAACTATTTATTAAACATTATAATACTCGAAACAAAAATCTTTGAAGGCAGGTTATCCTCCTCTGCACCATGTCCCGTTGTGAATGAATTGCTTCCTTTTCCTTTCTGGATTTCTTTCACTTGTGAAACTGACACTCAAATTGTTCTCTTAAGCTACTTGGGTAAGCCTTCACCGAGAGGAACAATCCATCCATCAACAACAGGATCATTAAAAATATTTATAACTCAAACTACTTCAATATCACTGCACTGTAAGCAGCCACTCTGTTCATCAGGCAATGTTATATAGATACAATAAATAAGTTCCTTGTGCACAGAAAAACAGTATTGATTAATAAGTAATTATACAAACAGAACATCTGAAACAGAAACAAGCCAACAGTAAGGCTTAATTTTTCACTTTTTTAATTAAAAAAGTAAATTCTCCCCATTAACCATGTTACTGATGAATACATGTGTTTTTTCTTTGTTCTTCTGATTAAAACATTAATCTCTCCCCCTGTCTGTTGTTGAAAGAACTAATTTGTCTCTATAGCATCACTGTAGTATCACTGGAAGTTTCAAAACCAGACACAGAGAATTGCCTTTTCAAATACATGTATTTGGGCTGCAGAGACAGAACTATCACACACTGTGCTGTATTTGCATCTTTGAAAATCTGGCACTGATGTGCAGTGAAGAAGAGGAGTGCTCTGAAACGACCGCTCAGAACTGTCTGAGCCTGAGAAATTCCCTGGCCAAAGCCTGGGAAATAATCAGAAGTGAACTGAAACTCCCACTGGGCCACCATGCATGCCTGCATAGTAAAGATGTCACTGGCAAGCTGTAGAAAAAAATTATATTAGAAAAGCTTTTAAGAGTTCTCTACTGAGAGAAATTATTTACTCCAACTAAGAGATGGTGGAGAACTATCAATACCCTGATTCCTGAAAGATGGAAGAATTTGCAATTTCCACTGATTTGCATGCATGCAAGAGGAATCTATCACATCTGAAAATGTAATCACAAAAATACAACACAAGATTCCTGACTCATTTCTTACCTAAGGAGCAGACCCAGCCTTTTTTCATGCAAAACAAGCCACTTTTCTTTGAGTAGGCACATTTTCTCAATTTGTTCTGCCTTGTGATTTCAAGTACAACCTGGCACATGTACCAGTGATGACCAAGCACTAAGAATACTGAATAATCTTCTTCTCCATCTCTTAGACATTTGTACATCTGACAATATATATCTATTACATATCATAGTTTTGCATTTCACAGAATCACAGAATATTCTGAGTTGGAAGGAGCTCACAGGGATCATTAAGTCCAACCCTCACATGGTGATTGAACCCACAACCTTGGTGTTACTAGCACCATGCTTTAGCCAGCTTCACCCTCCAGAAACACCTATAAAGAATTTTTAAAGCACATAAAAGAACTTTCAGTGGGTCTTTTTAGACTCCAATTAAATGCTTTCCTGTCTCTAGAAATGGTCTAGATGCCTCCCACTTGAAGTCTGCCACCACCAATCAGCCTTAATTTATCTGTGCTCCATATAAATAATTTGTATTCCCGCCATCCTGGGCTGAAATTTGGTGGACTTATTCAATGCCACAGTCTTGACTTTTGTAGAATAAAGAGTCTATTCTTTAATCATTTTTCTTACTACTGGGAGATGTCATCTTGCCTTTAGCCATGTTACTGCCTCTACCACAAGGACATAGCAACAAGAACACAGAAAAATGACACACACTTGTAAAATTTGTACCTGTGGCAATCACTGAAGTACTGGAGAACTTGAAGAAGGATTCCCTCTGGTGAGAAAACCAGAGTGTAAACTCATCATTTGCTGGAGATTTTACAGACTTTCTATGGAATTCAAGTGCTCTGAATATAAACTGTTACAAATGAAGAAAGATTCCTTTGGGCATTCATAACTTTATTACTTATGAATTTTTAGTCACACGGAAACTACTGAGAAAAGCAGTACATGGACCGGAGGGCTTGTCCTCTTTTCCTTTACATGAGTTCATTCAAAGAGGCTTTGAGTAGGCAAAAAAGCAATAATGAATGCAGCTAAATGATGGACCAAGGTAAAAATGTCTATACAGATGTCAGTTCATAAAAATATGTCAGTATTTTAGGTACGTTCAAGGATAAGGCCATGATGACTCATTCACTGTAGCACTTTCCTTAGGGCCTTAAATGTGTCAGCAACCTCTCTACCAGCTCTCAGGAGAGGTTGATAGTTTGGGGGTCAGTCTTCAGAATGGACAGCTTCAGTAGTTCCATTCCTAAATATTTTTAAAAGCCTCGTAAGTTATTTGGAGAAATTACAGATTTGAGTGATCTCAAAAACAGCCATAATAAAACTCTGTAGTTCCCCTGAAATTGCTTCACTTCAAAATTCACTAAGACTGAATCAAAGGGAGAAGGAGGTGGTTGTAGGCTGTTGTTTCCCCAGGACTCTTCCTATCTGAAAGTCTTTCCTCTGTTTGTCTTCACACCTCCAAGTAGAACTGAATCTCATTCACAAGCTCCATAATATGCCTTATTTATACCAAGCGTTTAAATCTGAGCCTGAATTTCAACTCACCATCTGGCAGCACAGGCACAAAGTGAATAAGGAACTAGATGGCTAAGTTGTAGGTATTAATAAAAGGTTTCCATTATTTCTCCAAGATAATTCAGTTATATTCCACTACAAAATAACTAAATATTGTATTTACATAGCAGATTTTAATGTATTTTTAATTTGCAACGCTGAATTAATTTTTACCTTTTTTTGTGTTTCCAGTTTTGTTATAAACAAAACATCTTTTACCGTTACTTTAAAAAGCATTTTCCAGCCATGCATGGAACTGCCAATAAGAGCTGCAGATTACCTAGTTCATACATTGTATCCCTCACCACTGCACATTCTACACTTCAACACCGCAGTCAGCAGCTTTATGTGTCCTCATGTGTCAAAACTCTACATCGAGTTTTGCTCATCTTTACAACTTTTTTGCAGTCCTCACTGAATCAGCTGCAAAGCGGATTCATGTTCAACAACCACAGCCTGGAACTGTGGCAGGGAGGAGGCAGGCACCCAGGGAAAATCAGAGGGCAATTTGGGGACCAGGCAACAGCAATTTGCAATTAATGAAGTGGCAACTGGAAAGAAGTTTCATTCATACATTTAGCATTGTTGCTTAGCTCAATTAGAGATACTCTCCCAATAATGTAAGCAGAATCTGATCCTTAATATCCATATACCTTTGCAAAACCCTTTCAAGTGTATGAAGAAGAACCTTGAAATAACGGCAAAACCAGCTCATTACATCATTTTCGGACACTATTTATATCAGCTACTGCCATCTCCAAGGCCCATAATAGCATGATTTTATTAATTCTCACAAAGTCTGATTTTGCATTCAGGCAGTCAACATGATTCTAAGTGACAATATCTCAACCTGAAAGTCAGCAAAACATAAAATAACATCAGTAGAATATTAAAAACTCCCACTGAGATAAATAGAAATATGAAGGTTCAGACAGAGCCAAATAGATTAGTGCTCATTTTCTACTTATTATGTGCTTTCAGCAAGCACAGTACAGGTTTATAATTTGACAGGGAAAAAATTATACTTTTAGCTATTTCCAGCCAGATTCTCTAAGGCTGCTCCTTCCTTTAAAGACAGCATAGTATTATTACCCATAAAACTTTTGACTACACAAAGAGCTCTGAACAGTGATGTCCATGTTGCTGGGATATATATTACTCTCCCAGAGTAAGTCCTGGGAGGAACACTGAAACTCAGGAGAAAAAGGAAAAGTGGGGGGGAGGGAAGGGAAAATTGTTCTTTGACATTCTCCTTACTTCAGAACTTATTTGTAGACTGGAGTCAAATGTCGCATCAGCAATTAAACTTTGACTTGTACTAGGGTAATATTGATGTAGAGTGAGTCCCAGAGCAGCACTGCCCAGCCCTGTGCTTGGGGTTAGCTCCAGTGCTAAACAGCACGTTGCTGACCGGCACAGGAAATCCCTCTCCTGTTCCTTGAGTTGAACCGAAGGGCTGGCATAAAGAAATGTCCAAAGTATTAACAGCAACAAAAACGATGGGCTCAGAGTCAGATTTCAAAGGCATTTAGATGCCTAACATGCATTAATTTTAGTGGGACTAAGCTGCCTCTGAAACTCTGGCCTTCAGTCTTCACTATTGTTAAGCCACTCCAGATCCTGTGGCTCTATCAGGATGTAAAAGCAATTACATTTCACAACTTTTAATCCAACAATATATTTTGGAAATCATTCAAAGTACATGTTTTTTTAACATAAAGTTTCCTTGTCCAATAAAATACACCGGAATTTTAAATGTTTGGTATTTGTAGGTCTGGCTCCTTTTCTTGAGGCCAGAAGATAGCAGACTGGTGAAACTTCTGACAGCCAAATAAACTCTGCTTTCTTTCTTTGAGTGGAAGAAGTGTTTAATGGATAATCCTTTGATAAATATTTTATAAATAGTAAAATATACAGTCTCATATTTACTGAACACTAATGTAATTGCTCCTGAACAAATCCACTGCCCATAGAATCCTAATCCCCACACAAACTAGTGCAGATGTTATAGTGTGTATAAAAATCAGCTATTAGCATTTGAGGTGTCCATTACCATACAACTCCAAGATGAATTCCGCCAAACAAATAACAGCTTGGCTTGTAAAGGAATCCAGAGTAAGGAAACACATTGAAAATGAGAAAACCAAATCCTCGTTATTCACTAGGCAGACGAGCAAAATTGATCTGAGAATATTTTAATAAAAAGAAACACAGGTAGCTGTAATATCTAATATATACATATATATATAGTTATAATATCTGTTAATGCTGGGCCATTTCATGAAACAATGCTCACACTGACTGACAGTTGGTACATCAACTGTTCAGAGCAGAAACTGAAAGTCCTCACCCATGCCCATGTTTGATTCGTCCCTTTCACTGCTTCCAGCTTCCCAACATCAAAGTCCACAGATGGAGCCTGTGAAAACTTCTCAGAAATAAACCTTTATCCCCCTTCCCTTCTGAAACTGCAGCAAGGAACAGGCTATGAACTTAGGTGCTGCCTTTTTTCCTCATTGGCTGGTCTAATAAAAGATGCTGGTTTTCCCTGTGAAATTTGCCACAGTTTATACTAGTTGTTTTCCTTTCAGTAAGTCTTGCTTTTAATATCTACTGATATTATACAAAGAAATCACACTGAAAATATATATATTACCTCTTTAAACACTCATTATTCCTCACTGGAAAAGGTCAGTGGGCTAGCACATTAACCTCCTTCATAGAACAATGCACATTGCCTCTCACAAGAAGAGCAGAAATCTTATCATCTTTCTTTATGCTTTCTCTCTGGCCCTACGAAGCAGTATCCTTCCCCTCCCCAATGGAGTTTTTTCCTCGATGGCCTCTCAGACCTGCTTGCAGCTGGTTAACACTCCTGAAAAAATCACTCCTTAAGAGAATAACCCACCTCACTTTAAGCACCTGCTTGAGTAATTTCAGGAAATTTGTTCCTGACTCAGGCTAATCCTTCCTGGCTAGTCATCTTCCCTTTCCTTCCCAATTCACTATTATCCTTTAATTGTTGATTTGATCTCTCATGTTCCAAGTCATCAGGGCTCCTTCCTCACTCCTGTGCAGGACTGGTTCAACAGGAATCCCTAAGATGGTTAACATCTGATCAGCCTCATGTCATTTTATGAGGAAACCTCATTTCAAGATGAAACCAAAGGCAGAAGTTTTGGCTCAGGAAATACAAGGTTTTATTATTCTTTTATTAAGGTACAAAATTTAAAAATTTATTGCTGCTTGTGTAACCTGAAAGTTATTCAGTGTTTTTACCCCTTTGCCCCCATTTAACCTTAGACATGAAACTTGCTGGGGATGGAAGTAAAAAAAAAATTGGAGTAGCTGAATTTTCTTTCATCTTTCTTCTGGAACTCGAACAAAACTACCATGTGATAAATGGCCATTTGTGCCACAGATGTTAATACAATACTAAATGAGACAAAAATCACCAAGTAAGTTCGCAAGGCTCCCTGTGATGTACAGTCATCAGGCAACAGAGACTGGCACAAACCTCAACTGATTTTGCATATGCAACCAATACATGCTTCAATTATTTATGTCAATGTTCCCATCACACACAGTTGGGTTAATTAAATGCAACCACGACCACATTCCAACCTTTACAAAAAATTTAAATGGTCTCTAAAGCAAGTACCAGCAACATACAAAGGAAACGTTTGAGATGAGTTTACAGATAATTTTACAATTTGTACTTGCAAGGTGGAGTACCTGTTACTGGCAGAACACAGGGAGGGGCCGTCCAGCATATTAAAAAGAACAGTTTAAACCATCATTTGGCTCAAGTCACAGCACATTCCAAGAACCCCATAAACAAAGACATGTGCAATGTTAACTTTCTCTTTTATGCTGACAGCTCTTTTCTCCCATATAATGACCTTCCTGCACAGTGTGTGTTACCATAAAAAGAAACAGCCCAGTAAAATTAGAGGAACTGCTTCATATCAAAACGTTTTATCTGAGGAAGACACCACTGCCAGTGTAAATATAAAAAAGCACAAGAATTAAAAAGTATTTGTTTTGCTGTCTCTTCTTTAAGTTTAGATTGTTCAAACAAACCTACCTCGAGTTTTCAGTCACTCTGCACTAGATGGTCCTCCCAAAGGCTGAAATGCTACTCCAGAGAATGTGAACTTGGCTCCAATTTCAGACAATTTTCCTCTTCTTTTTCTGACAAAAAGTATTTGAATGCTTTGTCTGTAGCCAAGAATTTGGATATGAAAGGCACACCAGTAAACAAGTCACCAAAACGGGCCACCACTACACAGACTGTAGTGCATGCTTGTTTTGAGAAAAAAAAAACTCCTCTGGCCCAAAGGACACTGTTTTATTTTACAAGCAGAATGCTAATGTGAAATTTTAGTTTGACTTTCTCTCTCTCATCTAAGTACAAAAGAAAAGCTACATGCATTTTTGATAGACAGAGCCTACGGTTGCTATTTTGTTTGTACAAAGAAAAGTAAAAAGGAAGAGAACATAAGAACCTCACAGCTAGTTGGCTTGGTAAAATGCTGCACCAAACCAAATTACTTTTTTACAGTTTTATTTGAACTACTACAGAGAACCAACTACTCTTATTCATAGCATTCATCTTTCTATCAGCATTCCCAGAATGAAAATTGAAACTTTAAGAATGTTATTGCTTTGTACCAAATGTTCACTAGCTTCTACCATGGCAACTATCCCACAAAACCTAGCAGGGCTAATCACAGTCCCCAAAGGTTTATTATCTTTTGTATCAGGGAGGCATTCAAATGCACTAAGGCTGCCTGGCAGCTAAGGCAGATATTGTCCTCACCCAAAAGAATTTTAATTTTAGCCTTGTACATTTGGTGAAATTACATTTCTGAAAACCAGACAACATGCCAGAGAAAAGCTCACACCAGCTTCACTGTGGAGCTTCTTGCTCCACAAAGAGGCACATATGAGAACTGAGCAATAGCCCTGCAGTGCCAGGGAGACTTCACTGAGCACATCAGGAAAGTCTCCCCAAGTTGGCCAGAAACCCAAGGGAAGGAAATGAGAGTGATTATGTACAGCTGAGCAAGCACAGTACAGAGACTCCTAAATCAGTGATATGGTGTTCACTGCTGGTGTTCTGTGGTAAAAATGTTTACCATCTGTGTTACTCTCTCTTTGTTATGGACACTAATGGAGCCTTCAAACATAAAAGCATGGGGGTGGGGAACAAAAACACAATGAAGCCAAAGTGCTTGAAAATCACTTTTAGCTGTATATTACATAAGGAAATTCTGACACAAAATGAAAAATAGATCAAAACTAAAACACGAGCACTTCCAGGCTGAGCTCAGGAGGGCTGCACAGTGCCGCCTTACTCTGCCCTGGAGGTCTAGCTCTGAGCTATCAAGCACAGGCAAATCCTTTAGGTACTGAGAGGTGGCTCTAGTTCGGACACCGGAGAGCGACGTTCACTCCAATAACTGCAAAGGTTTTTAGGCCAACGCTGAGCATGCCTGTGGCACTGAGTTTCCTAGGAAGCAGCTGCATTTGTACAAAGTTTTTCTGCAGGGGAACTTCTCTGCTGCTGTCTCCTGCTGTTGAGAAGCCACAATGGTCTGGAGAGTATTACAGTCTGTAGTGAAGCCAAAAACTAATATATGCCATTCAGTTCACAGTCTGCGCATAAAACCAAGCATCTGACTTGCTCATGCTAGACACTTCACACTGTCATACATGAAAATTGGTGGAAATCACAGGCTTCAGCCTGACTTCTATCTCAGATGCTTTTTTACTCTGCTCATCAAAATTTATATACAGAAAATGAGTTCCAACAACCTGATATCTCCACTGCGACCTCAAGTAGTTGCCTTAATACGTCTTGTCACAGTCCCTCCCTCCCTCACTACCCAGAAAGACACTGCAGGGAATCTATGGTAACAGGAGTCCACCCGGCTTCCTTCAAGCCCAAGGAAGTGAGCTTGGCTCAGACTGTCCTACCTCCCCTCAACAACTAGATATTGGGGTGCCTATTCTCCAGCCCTAGCACATCCAAATTCTTTGGCAGCCAGTGTCCAGTTTCAACATAGTTGTCAGTAATTTGAGGCTAACTGCTCAACCCAGCATAGGCACACGAGCTGCACAAACAACACAAGATCATCTGTCAGTAAGAATAGTCCTTTTCCAGACGAGGTGTTTCAGGTAAATTGTTACATCTCTCACGTTACTGATGCCAGTTCAAATATATTTCTAGCAGAATGGGAGTGGACTTTGTGAACCACAAACCAAGCCAGCAAGAAGAAAATCAGAAGCAGAATAGCAGTTTGTTTTCTCTACAGCTGGAGGGGTCTCCCAGCAGTCTCATGATGCTGAAAATGGTTTTGGAACCAATTAGTGCCAACTGCCACATGACCAAAACTGAAACAAACACCACATGAAAAATGGGTTTGAAAAATGCTTCAGGAACTGGTGCAAAGGTGAAAGAGCTTCTGCAGCACTGAGAGACACCTGAAAAGAATACAAATGGATCAGTCTTGGACTCAAAATTCACCACTGCTAATGCAGGGTCTCAGCAGATGAACCACTGAGGGTGGATCATTCAGTGATGGGCTTTTGAAAATTCCTCCTGAATATAATATCACTCCTGAATTCTGCTATATACCTATGTCTCCACCATAAGTGATCAGTCTTTTTCAGATTAGAAATGGAGCTTCTGATATCTCCTCAACTGGATACTTCCCAGTGCAGTCACACAAGCTCTGGCAAAGAATGATTATTCTCTTCTACACTCAGCATTACCACAGACCTGGAATTGCTTGTCCTGACGTTTTCTTCATCTACATCACTTCTGTGTCACTGCCCGGTGCCCTGGGGACAGCCAAGAATTTGCAAATTGCTGAACACATTGTCAGGATATGGAGTTTATTGAGATATTCAGAAGCCAATTGGACACAGCCCTGACGAGCCTGCTCTCACTGGCCCTGCTTTGAAGGAGTGAGGGGTTTGCTTCAACCTCAAACATTCTGTAAGAGCCATCTCTGGCCTCTCTGAGTGGAAGCATGTTTGTACAGTAACTCCACATGTAATACTGCAATTCTATTTGGCTACTGAAGTTAAATTAGGAAACATTAATGTTCTGTGTTTTCATCTTGCCTGCAGCATGACTTTAAGGGCGGAGAAATTCACTGCCTCTCTAGCATCTTGAGATGCTTCGGAACTTTGCGGAAGTTATATTTTGCTTTACAGGACACCTGAGTACAGTTTGTGCCTGACAAAAGCCTCCATTTGATACCATAAACAAGACTATTTCCATTATCATGTATTCTTGTTCTCAGTCAATGCATCAAAGTCAGGCTGTGGAACAAATGCCTGTCAGAACATAGCTGGGATCTTCTTGATGAAGTGTCCAGATCTGGCTTAGGTACAGCGAGCACATTGGGTTGTTCTGCTTGCTGAGTATTTGTTAAATGTTAACAGTGGGCTTGGAACTTGCAAGGCTAAGGGAAGGCTTCCCTGCAGCTCCTTTATAACTAAAAGACAAACCTAGGGGGGAAAAAAAACAACAAAACAACAGAAAACTCTCATTAAAAAAACAAAGAATGCCCAAAGACTTATAACAGAACACTAATGTAAGTATTTTAAAATTCAGACTTCTTTGTTTTTCCTCATATAAAAGCTGATATCAAAGAAAGCAGCAAGTGAAAATTGCTTCTGAGGGCATGTCAAGAGAAGTTGCCCTAAGGCAGGGAGGAGTAGGAGTTATAGTGGAAACACAGGACATTACAACAGCTTTCCTACCCACAGGGCTTTGTAGCCTTGATTGAACATTCCCGTGGCCCACTCAGTACTGCTCTACCACATACACTGAAGGTCTTTGGCACAGGGGCAGTTTGTTTTCACTGTCCTCAGAATAGTGTGGGCCATTCCTTTTCATCCACATTGCCCTGACCTCCCTTTTCTCTCTCCCTTCCCCCGATCAAACGCCATTAGATGCAGGAAGAACCTTGTTGTGGTTCTGCTGCTCATAACACAATTTGCTATGTGAATACTTCCTGTGCACCCTGCCAACATGGCACCTCTCCAAGCCATAAGACTGGTGTTTGGGAGATGGTCACACAAAGCATGATACTTCCTACTACCACTGCTCTGTCCTTCACCTTCCTTTGCCTTGCTGTGGGCAAGGACTATAAATATCAAATAGCATGAATGAAACAAAGATGAAGACTGCCTGTACCAGGGGAGTGCCTGCAGCAGCATGGATTGCTGTCCTTCAGATAAGTAGGGATGCACAGAATCTTTCTTAAAACATCATTCACATCATTTTCAATGTACTTTACACAGAAGAGAATTTATGTGAAACTTTAGTTGCATAAAAAAGTGAAATAAACTGTGTGTTCCTGCATGATAAATTCCCCTGTTATTTGCCAAGAGCTTTAAATGAACACTGGGAAAAATTTTAAGTTCTTCAAAGTATAGATTTTACATGCTATGAAGAAAATTAATAAACAAAGGAACAGTTTTTATGTTACAAGAATCTCTGGTATTCCCCCTCCATGTCTAATACTTATATGTTAACTCCAGTAGATATATGACTTGCTGATGCATTGCAATTTTTCTGAAGTTTATTCTTCTCCTAAATGCTTCTTAGAGAAAGATATGAAAGCTGATGTCAGATTAATACTATTATGTCTCTTCTCACCGCATGTATCTCTCTAGGGGGGAAAAACCCAAAATACAAGTACGTCTAGAAGAATTGACACAGGAAACACACAAGAGAAGCAATCTGAGCAAAGATGGAGAAGATAAATAGCAGAAGAAACAAAGAAAGGTTTACTAGAAAGAGGAAATTAAATATCAGTAAAAAGATTTGACATGGAATACAACAAAGTCATAGAAGGCTTTAGTGATGAAAGCACTAACTTCAAGTAGAAGGCAATAAATTCTATCAAACAAGGCAACACAGAAGTGGACCATTTTAAAGACAGCATGGTTGAACATACATTCTGGAGTTCATGAAAGCATGCAGAAAGAGGAGCTGAAACCAGTTTAAGTTAAGAGACAAATCTTAACACAATCAAGGGTTTCACCTGTGGGAACAAAAACGTATGAAATCCATGTAAAAGTCAACTGAGCTCACGACAACAGCACTTAGAGCCCCACGGTGATTTCTGACCTGCTTCAAAGAACCATGCAGTCTGTTAAGTTTGACCTCTGACATGGTCTGAGAGTTAGTCTTTCCCTTAATGATGGTCCTAGAGGTAGAGATGCTTAAGCTCAGAGACAGACAAAATGCAGTGAAACAGTCAAAAAATAAGAGTTATTCCTTATTCCATCAGTTTGTGGATTTAATTTCTATCCTAATGTTTACTCATCTTTTGTCACATATTCCCTTGTATTAACAATGGGAACACAAAATTCATTATGTAATCTCCTTATCTGAACCTAGCCTATAACCCACAGTAATTATGAGCAGTATGTAGCAATATTTTCACTATTTAGGACAGGAAGTGAAAAATACCAAACACATCTAAAATTGCAATAGGGATTTGTGCAGACAGAAGGTAATTACACAAAGTGGACTTTGGCCAAGACTCTCGGAATATGAAGCAATCTCAGAACCTTGTGGAAATTACCATGGGATCTTTAATGATAAGTGGGCTAAATCTTTACTTAAATTGTCCTAAAAAGCATGCCTTCTCTGACAGCATATTGCTACAGAGTGACAAGGACCATTGTATTCCAAAATTAGATGCCATGTCCAACTCTACAGCACAGAAGTGGAAAATCAAAAACAAACAAACAAAAAAAAACCCCTAAGCACAGGCATTTAAAAAGCAAACCATGAGAAGACATCTCAAGTGTTTCATGTGCACAGAATTATTTGCTTCCCCCTTTAATTTATTTCAGATTAGTACAAGATCCCTTATTTTAGGTCACTGTTATGACAATGGAAGTATGCCAACTTAACCTTCATTTTCTTAATTAGCATTTAACAAGAAGCTTGTCCTCCTCTAGAAATATTTTCTTCCATAAGGAAGAATAACCTTGAACAGAAGACAAAGCTAAGCCAAGGAGAAGAGAAAAATGAAACTGAAGCTCCAAATATGTCTTTAAAATATATTTATTTACATACCCTTAAAATGTAAATAAAGTAGATCTCAGTAAAAAATTACTTCATCTCCCAGAAACAAGCAAAGCACTGTATCTGTATTCATAACTACTCTGCGGAAAACCAACCACAGAAAAACTCCCTCTTTTACACATGCTCCCTACCATGGACCATGTGCTCATGTAACTGTTTATCTAGTCTGGAGACAAAAATGCCATGAAAAAGCAATCACAAGGCAGATGGCTGGTTTCACTAATCTGACCCTATTTTTTCCAAGTAAATCTAGTCTACAACAGTGATGCCCCAAATAATCCACCATTCCTACAATACTTAGATTTGCATATTTAGGTTAGAAATGCCTGGCATGGCTAGATTAAGATTTTACCCCAGTAAAACAATGCTTTGTCATAAATTCTCCCCCAGAGACCACGCAGAGATTCTTAAAGCAGACATGTCCACACACTGAAAACGTGAGGGAAAGCACCCTCACAAAACATTCTCACCAAGGCTCACGTCCATAGGTAGAATGCCTTTTACTCTGCTTAAACCTGACTGTATAGAGTGACAAATGCAGAGATTCTCTCTGTAGCCGCCCCCATGATAACAGATGACAAGATGCAGCACAAGCTTCATCTCTTGCTAATTAAACGAATCAATTAAGAGACTATTGTTGCAACTGTGTAACTGCTGTTCTATAGTGGCAATAACAACCCCACGGGGAGGTCTTTTACTACATTAAAATGCTGTCCTCCACAACTCCATTTGATATTATTAGAAACAGTTATTTGCGTCTTGCTGTCATATTAGTAGCAAAGGCAAATTATGGAAATATGCAGACCAGAATGGTCCCAGTATGAGATCAGGTTTGGTTTTCAACCTCCAAGGGAACAATTGCTGAAATTCCAAAGTTCCCTAAAGTTCTTTAATGGAACGGATAAATCTATCAGCACAGCATCCATTTAGATTCTAGGTAAGGGTCACATATTTGCATACTTTCCTGCTAAGCTGATACAATTCAACTAGATAAATTATCATATTAAGTTTACCCTCCTGAGTTAAACTGATGGAGTTCAAAATTGTTTTCGATGGTTGTCATTAATCGCTGTTACATCCTAAATGCTCACTTTGAAATCTAATTGTGCTGGTGTACCAAGGGTCATATTAATAGCATTTTTAATGTTAAATCTTTGTAAAACATGTTTATTTTACTGATATTACCACTGAAGCCTAGAAGACTAATGAGAAACAAAGTATATTTATTATCAATAAAAACTTCATTTAAAATTTACATTCAGAGACTTAAATTAGCTTTACTAACTTCATTATGCCTTTGTTTCATTAAGATTCCTGGTTAAGCATCAAAGTCATATAAATTAATACCTCCTAAACAGTTCTTGGGAATATGCCAAAGGTGCAGACATCAAAAGGCTGTTCAAAAACATGGGCAAAATGTATGCTCAGTCAACATCTTCATAAGAAAATGCTCATCTTCACTATGAGGTAGCAGTCTTGATACAGCTTTAAAAAAATCTGCCAACACTTCTTTGGCCAAATTAAGTAATTAATAATTATTTCGGTGGTAAATCATACTCTACCAAAGTAAATCACCTGAATTACGCCTTTGGGCAGCCTGCCCTCTTGTCTTCCAAGAAGTAACAGGCTAACTAACCAAGTTCAGTCCTTAAAGTGTTACTGAGCTCAGTAAGTAAGAAAAACTTGTCAAAAGAAGTATGGAAAATCAAAAATCCTAACTTTTCCATTGCTTATTTCTGAGGGATGAGGGGCCTCATTTATTATAAACAAAGACCACTATACTACAGACAGCACAGACACTGCAGAATCCACCAAAATTAAGGACTTTCATGGAAATCCTGACCTACTTATGATGTCTTTTTTTTCCTGCAAATTAAAACTCCAGTTAACAACAGATAAAATACCAAGATCAAAAAATGAATAAGCAAAAAGCAAGACAATAGAATTTAAATGCAATAGCCTACTTCCATCCTGGTTTTGTAAGAACACAATGCTTGCAATGCAGATTTCTGCCTCTCAATCCCCATTCCCAGCTCCTTATCCTATTTGCATTATTTAAACTGCTGATCAATTTCAGCCAAATTAATTCAAAGGAAAGCTAAGTTCCTCTACCTACATGTACCATAGCTATGTTTTCACAAGTCTTCTGAAGAGCACTGGCTCTGTTACAGAAACAAATCCAAAATCCATAGTCCAGTCGAGAGAATTTTGGCAGCAGCCAATTAAGTCTCTAACAAGCACTTAAACATCTTCAGTTTCACCTTAGCACCACCGCCTCTTTTTCAAGGAGATGTCAGGCAAAGACTACAAGTTGTTCTGTGGGAACTTGTGTCACTTCTAGTTTCTTTTAAGTCACAGGAGCAAAATTCAGAAAGAACTCCAAGCACCTTCTTATTTCTCTTTCCAAAGGAATCCAGAGCAGGATTTCCAAAATAGTCTGATTATTCTGATTTTAGGAACATGGCTTTTGGTAACACTGGTATTTCTAGATCGCTCAGGTGTTTTTGAGTTTGTTCCCAGTGGACAGTGTTAATATATTCACTATACCTTCTGCTTTAAAACATGCAAATAATATATAAGAGAATCGAAATCTGAAGAGCATATGCAGCTGTGTGACTGCACCTGATCACTGACATCTCATGAACTGGAACAATTCTCATGACCGAGTCCTAATGATTGTCGCTACTTTCCCAAGTGAAAACCTTGTTATGTGAGTTACCCACTTTCCAAAGAATACTGCAGGACCTTGCTGCCAGTCTCAGGATTCTCATCATCCACATTCAAAAGGAAGTTATTGTTTTCAGAAACAGCTGCATGCTTTTTCTGTTGACACCTTTTGCACTACTGAAATGCCACTGATGATAGTTCTTCTACTAGAAGCACTGTGGTTCACAGTGCCTCTGAAAATGGATGAAAAGAAAATAAAACCTATACAACAGTACAATTCCCTTTAGATCAGCAGGGACCCTAATTTTACGGCTTGTGAATAGGAAGAGTAAAAAAATATTTTAAAAAAGACATTAGCTTGCAAAATAAACACCTACTGGCCTATATTTATTTTCTTGTGGTTAGTACTCTATATATTCCAATAAATACCACCTTTGTAACCTCTGCAGGTCTTCAACCAATGTTTGAAAGTCTGCATAAATCATCAGTATCTAATTTCAGAAGTGTCGCATATAGAAAGAAAAGCATAAAGAAAGAAAAGAACTTGTTAAGAACTGCAATGATTTCTAAGGGTGAAAGAAGCAGGTTGTTAAACATTTCCTATTGTGAGCTGAACCAGACTAATACGGCCAAAGCTTTGTAAGAACGCAGGGAGAAGGAGAAAAGGAGGAGGAAGCCGTCTGCTGATGAGATTATACACAGACTGCAGGGTTTCGGGACAATTTGTATGCCTCAGTAATGGGACAAAAAGTTGGAAGTTTGCTGTTGAAGCAAAAAGCAGGTAAGACATGGCAAGAGGGAGCAAAAGGGGGAATCAGCAGCAAGAAAAGTTAGTATACTGGCCTGTAGCTCCTATGATCACTTTAGATACATAATTGAAATAAGAAAACACACTAAGACAGGAGCAAAGGCAAAGATTTTGAGGATTGCCTTTACATAAGGCTCTCCATTTCTGACTGCCATTAACAGGATACAGAACTAATAACCCTGATTGCATATGGAATTTCCCTTTGTCAATCTATCTGGAAGTAGCTAAAAGCCAAAACTCATTAATACTAACTGTGATTACTAATGTACTAGAATATATGCCAGCTGTGCTAAAAAGTATGGCAAGGGCTTGACAGAGACTACTTTTCCTAAATCCAGTATTCTCAACCTGGAATTTGTAGATCTGGCTGCAGTGGTGGATCTCAGGACTATTTAAAATTGGTCTGCAAAAAGGCTGAAGAAAAGGATTGTAGTATCAACAGGCTAATAGTAATCATAAGGGAGCATAAGCTACCACAGCAAAACTTCAAATATTTTGTAAATCAAAGGTGGCAAAAAGCACTCCATTGGCAATCAGCAATATAGAAACCTGCAGTGAGATGCATGAATCAAGAAAACAGTGCTTGGAAACTCAGAAAGCACCTAAAGATGGCTTGACTCTTAAGCCCGAGTAATTCCAACCCATTCCATGTGGGTTCCTATACTGTGTTCCCCTATATTGTTAAGTAATATACTGAGCAGTATGTCATGTATATGTTCTCCATTGCTGCTCAGAGGAAAAAGAGTAACTGTTTATATTTCTGCTGTGATATTAGAGAAGATCAAAGAAACAGCATGAACGATGAGCAGAGGACAGGAACCGTCTCTTTTGAGGAAAGTGATTCATTGGGTCAGCAGAGCATCACCGTCAAGCATGGCCTGCAGCCCAAAGCTGACAATGGCATTAAGGACGTGATGGAGCCAGGCTGCTCATTATCTGAACATACACAACTTCTTTATTCCAAATTCTACACACAGTCTAGAATACGTTTAATGCTTGCACAATAATCTGCAGTTCTCTATATACTCACAGCTTTCTTAGCGTTAAAGGCTGCCTGGCCAGACGTATTTCATTGCTGAAGTCCCGCTGAGAGGCCTGAGTAACCAACAAATAACTGGGGCCAGCAGTGGGCCAGCCAAAAACATTCCTCTCACGTAAGAGAACAGAAGGTGGAACGAAAAGACAAAAGACACAACAGAAAATGTAGGGTAATTAGAAAGACAGGAATGAAGGGTGGACTTTGGTCTTCTGAGTACTCAAACATCCAGTTTTTTTAATTGAAAGAGGCTGAAGCAGAAGCTCTGTGTATACATCTTAGTGTTTTTCTATAGATTTTGTGTATCTATTTTAGATGATCTTTACATCTAGAGAACAAGACCTATGAGGAGCAGCTGAAGGAGCTGGGGTTGTTGAGCCTGGACAAAAGGAGGCTCAGGGGGACTTTCACACTCTCTACAAATGCTTGAAAGGAGGTTGTAGCCAAGTGGGGATTGGTCTTTTCTCTCAGGTAACAAGTGATGAGAGAAAACTGCCTCAAGCTGCACCAGGGGACGATTAGATCGGATATTTGAGAAAACTTCTTCAAGGAAAAAGCTGTCAAACATTGAACAGGCTGTCCAGGAAAGTGGTGCATTCACTGTCTCTGAAGGTATTTAAAAGATGTGTAGATGTAGCACTAGGGGACACAGTTTAGTGGTGGATTTGACAATGCTGGGTTAATGGTTGGAACTGATCATCCGGGAGATCTTTTTACAATCTAAACAATTCTGTGATTCTATGTTTTTGACAAACCTACTTCTGTGAGCTGCCTACACAGAGGAGATACCCCATCATAAAGGATTGCTTCCTTATTTCCTGCACTCTTGCTTTTGGGCACAGTTTTGGACATTAATCTGAATCATGTACAATCTAGCTTCCTTTTATTTTGTACAATATATAGCACAACCAGATTACTTGTTGTTATGGTAATGCTATAAATAAATACACTATCTGAATAAATCTAGTATGAAGTGGCAAAATAGCAGGACTCCATCAGTACACCACATCTAGTGACATTCATCAGAGGGGACAAATGAGCAAAATCTCATGTAAAATCTCAATTACAGCAATAACCCAGGATCTCCTCTGCAATAATTTAGTGAGAACTCAAAATGCTATCCTCACAAGAAAATTAAACCAAACCAGTGCAATTTCCCATTCAACAACTACTTCTTACTGTTACAAGTTGCTTGCTCCTCAGGCAGAAATATCCTCGTACATCTTCCAAAAGCCCGAGTCCCTATCTCATCTGAGACTCACAACCCTCTATCAAAAAACAATTTGGAGAAAATAAGCTATCTAATGGCACTACAATTTGGAGAGAAGAGAAATGCTCGAGTAGCAATGAATTTCTACACATGGTCAGAAACAAACAAAAGCATTATTACAAATCCACGTAGACCCCCAAGTGATACTAACAGTATGCACTCAAAGCTATGATATCACTGGAGAAAGCAACATGATTTTTCCTGTTCTCCTCTAAAATAACAGATATATGCGGCTACACTAACAGAAACATTCATCTTACTGTCCAGATGTTTACCATATGTTATGCAGCAAAATTCATATTATACTGTTGTCTTTCATCTGCAATGCAGTCTTCTCTGTCCTCCACCTAACTAACTGGAACAGCCAGGATATTTCTAATAGAGAAGCACAGCTTTCACTTCCCCTCAGAGCATCAGTTGCCTTCCTGAAGCAGGGGCTTTTGTCAAAATCCAGCAGCAGAGTTGTTCCTACAGCCCAATGTCAAAAAATCAAGTGAAGTCATTTATTGAAGCTGATGCCTTCCTGACAAGCCAAGCAAGCTGTGCTCCTTACGAGCTGATTCTAAAAATACATTCTGCTGGACAGGTCAGTGGTCTGTACACTCCATAGCACAGTGCTACCACTGGAGTGCCATCAACATTTGCCCTGATCAAAAGGAACACAGAATGCTCAGAGTTGTCCTTTATGTTTGCTACTGAAGAAAAAAAGAGTAGAGAAGTAACTTTGCAAGCTGTTTATTGTGTCGATAACAATGCATTATAATAAAAATAATAACGAGCAATCAAGAGTCTTTTTCTGCTAAATTTTCCTTTCAAACCCTTCCTAAGTCAACTGCACTTAGCAAGGGCTTAATAAGAGATAAGTAATGGTGAACTCAAAATGTATTTCTAGGGCCTTCATTAAGATAACATTTTCTTTGTTTGAACATTTACACTCTGTGTGTGCACATGTACATGCATACAGACTGTGGATCTATATGTGCAGCAGTTTGTAGTGGATATTATTGTATCTTCCCCCCCCCATTACCTAAACTGAGCATATTAAGTTTAAATCAGAACAGTATAAGGATGTTAAATGAGCAAAGGACAAACGAAAAAGCAGGACTTAGGCAAAAGGAAGACAGTGGGCTAGAAGAACTGAGAGAAGCACAGGCACAGATTGGATTCTATGGGAAAACTGGTATTGGAACAAACCCTGGGAAGCAGACTTCATTACTGCTTCTCTACCCTGATTGCTGAAGTTCTCTCTCTGGATTTCATCAGCAAGACGTGTGTAATTTATATTAAATAAAAAAATCTCAGAGCACTCAAGGCTTTTCTGTTTAGTCCTCCTGAGAATTTCAGTTGTAATCACAAACTTGATTTCCCCAAATAACTAGGATTCAATAAACACACACGAGCTAGTCAGTAAGATCTAACATATATTACAATCCATTAGCTGTTTCATCATCATTTTTCTTAATGCTAAATGCACATCAATTCTATTCCCTCTTTTATAATCTTTTCCTGTTGCACAAGGCCCAGAACATGAGTTCTGGTCTGTAAGTGAGACTGATGGGCACTTCTAACAAAAGAATACAAAATATTTTCATATCTAATTTGAACAACAGTTTTAACATTTAATGTCACTAAATACACAAACAGAATTTTCCTTGCTACAGCACCGACTTAGAGAGAAATCAACTAAAATCTAGCCAGTGTTATCAAGTTGCATTTGTGTTTATATCTTATCTACCTGGAGCAACTATTTTATTCTCACACAAAGACTATCTGATCAGCCACCTAGCAACAATCTCACATACACAGGTTGCAACTCCAGAGCTGAAGCATCATCATAAATACAATAGTGCAGAACAAAACTTCATTTTTATGTCTTTATGCTACTGCTACTCTGCTTGTGATTAAGACAAATAAATAAATATGCATACACAGAGATGTATTTATAGAATTAAAAAATATTAGGGGCATTTTTCATTTCTAAAAAAAAACCATGTAAGGTAAAACCATAAATGCAATGTATCCTTGTTAAGTTTACCATGTTACACCTTACCAACAATGGCTCCAAAGGACTTACAGAAGAACTAATCACAAGTAGAATGAAAGCATGATCATATGCAATCCTAATCCACTTGTGTCCAAAACAAATAGTGCACAAATTCTAAATGGACTAAATTCTAAATGGAATGTTTCATTCCCAGGCTTTTCACTGTTAATATCACTACAGTGAAATATACTGGCAGTAAGCAGGAAAACTTACTTTAGAGGATACTTCAATTTTATTTCATTTTCAGAAATATTTTTAGATGCATATGGTACTTGGTAAAATTCAATGGCTGCATTTTAACCATGCAAATCACAAAACTGGAAGTTGCTTCAATCACATGTATGTATATAAGAATCCATGACCTAACACAAAACTTGTATATTATACATGGCTGTTAAACAGAACAATAATATAGAGTAAATTCTGTCTAATGATATAATACCTGATTAGGATTTTAGGCATACATCTATCCAGCAAACAAAATCTGAGAGAACTTCAGTGCTACAAAATCTGGTTAGAGTGAGAAAAGAACAGAGCACTTTGCATTACTGAACTGTTTTTCCTGATACAGTTACTGGGATATCCACTCTGGGATATAGGGGTATGTGATATGGTGAAGCAATAGAGATCAGAAAGATGATGTGGTGAGGAAGAGCAAGACTCGTCCTGATGTGCACCAAACCTCATTATATTATAATAAGCTTACAAATCTACAAGCAGTAACTTTTAGATCCCTTCTAAGTCTTGAATCAATAGAAAGGTAGAACACAGATATTGTGCCTTGGAATTTAGCTTCAGCTGGCCTACATTCACCTGCTAAACTCAGAACATTTACACATAATACTGATCCCTGTAACTACAAGCAAATGTACTAGAAGTGTAATTTAGCCACTTTCTGTTTACATTATACTCTTCTACCAATTAAACTCTTTTCAATACACAGTTATTACATGCTTACCACTGTGCCTAGAAACTGAATGCTTGTCTCTCCAGAGGCATTCCGAGAAATCCGCTGAAAAACACAAATGTAAGAATTGATTAAAGCAACTCAAAATTTGTAACCATTCCATTTTCTTTGTCACATCACTATAAAGTAATCAAAAATAATTTAATACATAAATCTATATATTAAGGAGATAAAATAATTTCCTTCAACAGAAGTACTGGAAGTCTAAATCATACTTCATCTCAGATTTTAGTTTTTGTTCAGTCAACTCAATAACATTTATTTTTGAAGGACAATGAAGGCAAATATGGCCAAGTACAACACAGAGCAACCTTGTGCTCGAATGTCATGAATAATGAGGCTTCTGCCATCTCTGTGATTCTGTATTCCTGTTACTCATATTTAGTATTATCTTCATTCTCTCCTAATGAGAGACATTTTAATCTCTTTTTAAAATGCAAACCTCCAATGATGCTACTTTGAAAACAGAAAAAAAAAATGACCTTATGAAATGTCTGGTCACCTACTGTGGTTCAGGAGTTGATTGAAGTTATTAAAGAGTCTTCAAATATTACATTGTCAGTAAGCCGCAAGACAATGCAAGAGAAAATATATTACTGGTTTCACACAGTATTAAACATAATTTAAATATGCAAGACATATAAAGAATTCTTTCCTCCTGTGAATCATTTTCTCCTTCAGTGTTAAAAGGTTTTTCTCACATTTTGCTCCTTCTAAGCTTTGGCCCACATAGGTCCCAGCTGAAGGAACACAGCCCTCATTTTACACAATGCCAAGCGTACAGAAAAGTACTAAAGCACTGATCTGAGAAGATGAGTATTACTGCAAAGAACTGCACTGAAGCCTTCAGCATTTTAAAGACAAAAAGTCATAAGAACAGGGCTGCAAATAATATGGAGAGATCTAGCCTAAGACTCCCAGCAGAATCAAAACACACCAGTGTCACTCCCAAATTATGTGTTACTAACTCATTCTCAAAATCTTTCAATTGCAAAAATATCACCGTCTCCGTAAGCAATTTATCCCAGTGCTCTGCATCTTTACCATTAGGAAGTTTTTCCTAATATTTGATTAAAATAACCCTTACTTCAAACTGTATTACTTATATTAATTCTCGCCTTTTTCATTCCACACAGGAAACACAGATTATTCCCTTCCTTTCTACAGCTACCTCCAGGTGTATGAAGAGCCCTAATCATGGCTCCCCTAAGTCTTGTCTTGACCAAATGAGAAAGTGCTGCACAACAATAGCTAGATATCCCCCAAAACAATTTTAATAGCAATAAATTAAATCCTGGTCCCGTTTCACTAATGGTGCATGTTCCTCAGCCATGCTTTATGAAGTAATAATTACTACAGTCCAAACATGCCTATTTTTTTACTTAGCAGGTCACACACTGACATTGCAATCTGTACAATCATATGAAAACAAAGGGTGATGTGCCAGAGCCTGACATATTTCAACAATAATGATTAATGGAATGGAAAATATGGGAAATAAAATTTCATACAAAACCTGACGTTTACTTTTATAAAGGAAACAGGAATATACACTTTTCCCACAGTCTAGGATAAACACAATCAGGTTTTGGAAACCACAAAGAAGAACAAAGTACCGGCTGCCTACAATGAATGAACCACATGCCAAAACAAACAAGTCCCAACCACTTGATAAGCTGTCAGAAAATGGCAAGCCGAAAAAAATTAAAGGATTTAATTTCTTTTTTTCCTGGAATGCCCTCCACCCTCGTTAGAGTTCTGTCAGTTATTGTGCTACCCTTTTGTCCGCTTTCAAGGGTCATTAGAGACCTTTTCATGTCCTAATAAAAATTCCATTTTTTTTGGCTAATCTCCCTGTCACACAGAAAAACACAACTTAAAAACAAAACAAAACAGAAAGAAAAGTAGAGGGCCTTTTGTCATTTTCTTTAAAGGCTTTCAGAGTAAAGCCAGGTATCTTGACAACTTGACTTACTTTTCACAACTGAAAAGCAAATCTTTAAAGTATTTCCTCACACAGATATTCTTTACTTGCTGCCAAATAAGCTAGCATAGCAAAAACCAAGCCCTTGCAAAAATAATTTAATAACTACTTTAATGAAGCCAAATAAATATGTATATAAAGAAGGCACCTTCTAAAGCCTCATCCTCAAGACAAGACAAAGATATCAGCAGCATTTTTACTGCCCTGACACTGCTGGAGCATACTGGTATCCCTCTACAGCAGTTTCCCACTGCTACTGTTTGCTGTGTCCAAAAAAGCATTACATTCAGTGTCAATTGCATTTAAAGTCAGTATAAGCACTAAAATCCATCTCTTAAATCAACATCTGAGGGGACAAGCGTGGGGGGAAAATAATGGGGAAGGTGAAAAAAATAGTTATGAAACAGAGGGGAAAAAGAAATTTCCCTCACAGGTGTGTGTAAAAAACAAAAAGAAGAAAGAGAGAGAAATTCTCCAAGCCACAAAACATATGTTACAGCAAAAAGAGAACTAGCAGGCTTTGAGAACTGTGTTACAAAAGAAGTCAGAACATTATCATAATTAATGTTTTAAATTACAGTAAATAAATTTCAGCTATTAGATGCGATTAGATTTTTCTGAAAAGAGTTATTTCTGTTCCACTGGCAGGCTTGTGTTTCTGGGATTTGTAAATGTAATTGATGTTTTCAAGAAAATGAAAGGACATGGTTAACAATTATTCTTTTATTTGCCACCTCTTTAGAAAAAGGACCAGTCTCCAGTTTCTCTTGTAAAGTTAGTTATTTACATATTCTATACCTCATAATAGATGGTTTCATATTGCATGTGATAGCAGGAAAGTAATCAAATAGAGGCAACAATAGAGAATAGCTAATTATATGCATTGTCATTACTCTCCTAATAAATTGCAAATTATTTGCTAGGAGGTTTACAGCAAAAAGGCAATGGAAATTTATCATTTGTTCAAAGACAAAACACCCCCATGTGTTTACCTGCCAATACAGTAAAATTACATTGTTGACATAAATTGTGCAGTCTTAGATATAACCAATTTCTTTTCTGGTTGATTCAGTGCACAGAGCTTCAGACTAATCTAATTAGTATCATGTGAGTTAAAAGTATATTTTTCTCCTTATGAGAAAGTAACAAGCTAACTCAAATCTGAAAAAAAAATCACAACTTAAAAAAATCCATCTGCAGTCTCAAAGCTGTCAAATGGGTGTGAGTGTTACATAAATATTATATGTATTTTTACATACACAGGTTACAGTATGTTATATTGCATATGCTATGTATATACAAACAAAATGCTTATGCACACATGTACAAATAGAAAAGTGTATACAATCATACAAAATGTGTTTGATTCTCCTCCTCTATCTCTTGTATGCTATACCACAGTTATTTCATAAATAATCACTTTAATCTGTAAATCCCAGTAAGTGACAAGAGGGTAGTGTGATATGACTTTAAATTCTTCTGCTTTGCCATAGAAAATTATTTCCACTTAGTTGGGTATCAATGATGTATTCATTGTAAGATGCAGTAGGGTTACAATCAGCATTGCATTAAGCCTGCAATGGATGAGTACTAGCAGATAAAAATGATAAGCACCTTGACATGAAGAAGGATAAAGCAGCTCAAGAAAACATAAAATATAGATTACTGAAAGACATCCTTAACTGACATCATTAGACAACAACAAGATCTTAGAATATTTTCCACAAGTCTTATGGTCTTTAAGACTCTCCAAGCTACTGGAAGGCAGCAGCTGCAGAGAGGGAATGATACAAAAACAAAGAAACTCCAACAGACCAAAAGCATTTTTTTTTCTTTTGCTTACAAGTGAAAAAGTAATGATATCCCCCAAAGTCAGAATTAATTTTAACTGGCAAAGGCAATCAGATAAATAGATAGACAAGCTTCTCAAACACAATTATCTTGAACTACTATATACTGGCTTTATTTGCTAAAAGTAAATGGAGACCATTTCTTTTTTTCTAGAGACAGAAAACACACATATTGTCACTCAGCCAACTTTTTTTGCCATTTTTCAAGCTATGGCATGACTATATTCCCAGTTGAACAACATGTAACAAACTAACAAACCAAAACCAAAATTACAAGCCCAGAAAATTTATGGCTTAGGCTACAGGTTAAATTTTGAGCAAAATACTGGTAGTTTCTCAGCATGGTGCTGTTTTTCAGAATGCAGAATTTCTTGCAGCCCAGCCCCTATTGCTTCATTTCAGCTGCTCACTAACAAAAATTCTGAACATCTTATGCCAGGAATTTCAAATGGAGGATGCTATCTTTTAGTGAATACTTATAAATTCTTGGAAATTCCACCTAACAAAATACAGGCCAGAATCATCCCCAGAGAGGTTTAATTCAAAAACAAATTATTCCCACCATAGGGAAGTCAGGGAAAAAAACCCACACTATTTTACCTTGTAAAGTTCTAACAGATTGATTTGCTAGTACTTAATCTATGAGATTTTGTATACACGAGGGTGCTTGGACATCTGGAAAGTTCCATCTGCCACCCATGTCACTTCTACCTTTGGAGTCCTATGGTTGGGTGAGAAAGGAGGAAAAAGCTGCAGAAATAGCTGGGAAACCTTCAAGTCATCCTCTCAGCAAAAAAGGGGTGATTGATTTGACCTTACCAGTCTCATTTTCCCTCTCATTCTGGCAAGCAGAACTTCATTTCAGCATTGCCTTTGCATTGTGCAAAATCCCAGTGGAAGGATGTAATCCCAGGCTAGCAATGTGACCAAGATTTGTAGTATGCTGGAGTCTGTCTGTATTGCACGGCACATTCAGACTTGTTCACCCTCACAAGCCTTTCCACTCCGGGAATCACCCCACTTTTTCCCAATTTAACATTCTGCACTGGTGGTGCCATCGTTGTCTCCCCTTAGAGCATTAAACTACAGATGGGAAGTTAGCCTGATTTTGTGCACGGCTCTACCCTTAGCCATTACCAGTTTCAGTTCACACTTTAGAGTAAAAGAAGCCCCAGTCAGTTGTTCTTCCTCAGGCCATGTCCACATTTCCCAGGTTCTTAGAAGGGCAGCGGTCATCCAGTGGGGAAAGAGATGATCAAGTGCTGCATGTGAAGTGTTTTGACTTGTGAAAGATGTCTGAGACTGATGTTAGTGGCACTGTGCTGAAGCAGCCTTTCCCATTAAAAGGAATCCTGCCAGAATGCTGAAATACTGGCCTCCCCTGGCACCTGGTGCAAGCTACCTCAGCCCCTTTCCAGGGACTAAATGGAGTTTGTTCCCAAACAGTATAAATATAGATGTGAAATACAGGGTGAGTGGCTTACAGGGCATCAGTCCACACAGATAATTGTGCAGGTGCACTTTCTAAGAGGCTGAGGCACCATATCACTACTTTTTAGGAGTTCTTTTAATGCCTGGGATTCAGCAGTAGATGACTTGGGAATGAACTTCTGTTTATGGAATGAACTTGTCCTCCCATAAACAGAAAAACAGAAACACAGATCCTTCCCAAAATTTCTTTATGGGATATCCAATGTGACTGTTACTTGTTTCTTCTTTTTGCAAAGTTTATTTTAATACTAAAACCACTGCAGGTATGCTATTACATATACAGAGAATGCCTTCTAAGTATGTTCATGTTGCTTTTTAATTCTCTGAGACAGGTAGGTGTTACAAAGAAGTAGATGACAGGTTTTAAAACTAACAAAAAAGAAATCAAAACAAACAAACCAAAAAACCCCACACAATCTGCTGCCCCCCCCCCCCCCCCCCCAAAAAGCCTCCACAGGAAATACTGTTTATTTGGTGTTAGTAAAGAATTAATCTAAAGGACATTTACTTAAACCCAAGATTTACAACAATACAATCATTAGGCATTTGGTCTTCTCTGTGAACTTCTAAATTTTTGCTGTTACTACACTGAATCACAATGTGACTAGAACTTCTGGAAGCTTTACCCTTGTTTTGGCATGCCATGATACATCCTGCTCCTATAAGGGGGGGAATCATGCAGTCAAAATGCTGCCATGTGATTCCAGATCTGATAATGTCTGTGACTGCCCTGAGAAAAATTCTTGACAGGATCCAGAGTCCTTTCTCACTCTTATGCCCCTCCTCTTCCTTCCCCTCTACTCTCTGATGTGTTACCGTGTTCAAGAGAACCATTTCTCATCTTTCAGGGTTCAGATATCATAGAACCACAATGTCCATCAGTGACTGAACACAATGCTTTGTTCCTTGGACACATACAGAATCCTTACATTCATCCTGAATATGCAGGTTAATCAATGTGGGCCATCAGGAACTCAGTGCTGGGGCTCACACTGGCTTTTCCCTACCCAAAAGTACAGCTATGTGGGTGTAGGATGACCAAATGTCTGCAGATCATTCTGAGTCCCCCTTCTGGAGACAACATGGCAAGACTAATTTTGAAGTCATGGTTAAAGGACAAGAGCAGAGTATGTGCAGTAATTGCACAGCACTAAAGAATGGACTGTCAAGCAGTCATGAACACTGCTCACTAAACCTTCCCAAAATAATTTTCAGGGGTTAAGAAAATGAATGTTCTGAGGTAATGGTACTTTAGATTGAAAACCTATATAATGTATCATATCATTATCACAGATTACATCTGAGATCTCGAAACAGCAAAATTAAAAAAAGGTAATTTTTCTTACAAAAGTAAAAAATTACACATATAAAAAAAGTCTCTAAAGAGTTGTAGGAAATGAATACTTGGGCAAAGGCTTTGTTCTCCTGTCAGACATTTCCCTGGAACAAAGACTTTATAACTTACAGCATTCTCATTTCTTCTGTTATTACAGACCAAAATAATAATCTAAAAAAACATTGTATCAGAGAAGCACTTATATTTGTCATACCCCAGGATGCAGAATATACTGCTCCTGCTGCAATTGTTGATGCAATAAATAAATTAAATGAAAAAATAAGTGATGCCACCACTGAATTCCCTTTAACACTAAGTAGAGAAAGCTCCCCTGATAAATCTTCATCTCTTTCATTCACAAAAACATTTGAAGCTTGAGACTGATGATTTCAGCTTTACAGGATCATGTTCTTGTTTAGCAACGCCATTACTCTCTTAATTGCGCCTTGCTGTGACTGATAAAGACTTCTTTACTGTAGAGTTTGGGATGCCCAACAGACACAGAACAGTTATGCTGGAAGGGACCTCTGGAAATCAGGTAGTCATATTCCCTGTTCAAAACAAGGCTAATGTCAAGGTGATACTGAACTGCTCAGGACCTTGTCCAGCTGAGTTCTCACTACATCCTACAGAGTTTCAGTTCACCTGAGACTAACTCTCTGAAAGCCAGGAAATACAAAAAAGGAGGTATCACCAGTGCTAGTGTAAAATTACTTTGCTGAAGGTGCCAAAAGCCACAAAAAGTTTTCTAGGGTCTGGGCAGAATGCTTACACTACCTCTACACAGCAGAAGTTTTCATAACAGCAAGATAGCAGAGCTGTGGGCCCAACAGCTTGGCAGTGAAAAGGCTGGGTGCATAAGATGGAAGTAAGGGATACAAAAACATTGGCAAAGATCACCGTGACAAATAATTCAAACGAAACAATTCTATGGTTCTGGCTCAGCATCCTTTTGCTACAGGGAACTACCTGCAAGTAAAAGGTATTGAAGGATGAGTTGAGCGTTTGATGGTGGGCTCAGTGAAGGTACAGCATTCAACGGCACCAAGCAGTTGTAAAATTTGTCCATGTAGCATTACCATAGAGCAGCCTCGAAATGTGAGTGGTTGGCAGGGTGGTTTTTGAGAACTTGCCGAAACACAAGCACTTGTTGCTTTGAGGATCTCCTCTCAGACTCATTTTTATCTTGAGCAACCTGCCCACCCTGCTGATACCTGGTGTTTCTGTGCAGTGTCCCAGCAGAAGGTTGTCCCTTGCAACCTGACTAGTAAGGACAGCGCTGCAGTTCGGTTCAAGCCCATCTGCTGGACTCCATGGATTCTTTGATTTATCTTGAGGTCCCTTTAGATTCTAGTTCTTATGAGGAACAGAAGATGTTCAAACTCAATGGAAAAAGACAGCTTATTCCTTCCTTCCACCTGCCACAGAAAATTTCTGTGGGGATAGAGCTCACTGAAATCTAGCTTACTTGTATATGGGAGGAGAGACAGAGAAGTGAAAATGCCCTAATTGTCCCAAAATATGTCTGTTGTCTTTCTTCCAACTTATTACTTTCCAGGATACCATACCGAGCCACCATTCTCCCAGTTTCCACTGGAATTATTTTTCTTTTCCACAACTCAAATCAGCCTCCACTTTTCCCCTCACTCTTCACAGGAATCATTAAGACCCTAATTTACGCATTTATTTATATTCTAAATATTTCCTAAAAGGTAATATAATATTCAAATCCTGTTTTATCTATATCAGTATTTAAAACATACATTTGCAATTAAATAAAACCCAATCCCTTCAAGTGTGAGGAAGGTGTATTGTAACTATATTCCTATATAGTTTTTTTTCACCTACGTATTATGAATTTGGACTTTGATTTTCAGCAAAGTCCAAATTCATAATATGTAGGTGTAAGTCGAATTCTGAGTCGCTAAAATCTTTTGAAACAAGTATGGGAAACCATTTTGGTGAAGTATTTCTGTACAAGAAAATATCATTTGCTTGCTGAACAAAATCCTATACTTCAGGATGTGTTAAATTCAGCCTCACCAAATGAGAGGTAGAGTTTAGTCCTAAGTAGAGAAAATGCTGAGAAACTACTCAAAACAGCCACAAAAAATCCCCCATGATGAAATCTGAGTACTACAAGAAATGCCATGGGGTCTGCCCACACTCCCATCCCCCCTGGAAACTGTATCTCAGAAGTCTCTTGCTCAAATGATCCCAAGTTTTCACCACTTCACCACTTTGTATAACATCCTATGGATTTCACAGTAACCCAGAGCAGCGCAATGATTTCAGAGCCCTTATGCTGCAGCCACAGGACCTGCAGTACACCCCAGGGTTCTGGTCCCACTCTCATCTGGGGACCTGGCCAGGCACTCTGCAGCTCCCATCTGCTGCACACAGATGGGCTTCCTCACACAGGAAACAAAAGCAGGAGGAGGGGCGCTGCCACACATCCTTCTTGTGCCCTGGTATGCCCTAGACAGACTGTGACCAGGGCATATACTTCTCCACAGGCACTCGGGTCCCATTCTCTAGAAACTGTCCTAGAAAATGTGGGTTTTAAACTCAAAGGCCCTTCATAGCTCTGCAGCAGAGTTGGTGTTCTGCTTTGCTCTAATTCTCATTGAGCCTTTTGCAGAAGAGTGAAAATACAGAAGCATGCTAACTACTTGTTTTTAAACATGCAACACATATGCAAAAATGTGAGTGTCTAGACTGTAATTACATAAATATATTTCAAACCAAAAAAATTTAAAATTCTTTATTCCCTGTTTCTGTTTAAGTGCTTTGCTAGATTGTGGCCAGACTGCAGGATTGAGCCAAAGGTGTATAAATCTGGCCTTCAAAGGAATACAGCATTCACAAAGATTGTATTTGGTTGAGCAAATTTAGAAGAATGAAACCAACTACGAAGAAAAATTAGATTTGCTGAAAATTAACAAAGCACAGCTGGAATTATTTGATTCATCTATATTTGTTGCTTAAATGGCTCTAGGGCTAAGTTTTGCAGAAAGAAGATACTTCAAGACTCAGGGGTCAATTGCTTTTGGAGACAAATTGACCTACAGGAATACACTTGTCTAATTTGGTTCTTGCAGTGGGGCAAGTCTACAGAAATATATAACCAAAAAACCAATTTTGATTCCAGTGAGCGACTATGAAAGGTCAAATTTAAGGTTCCCATAAATTTACATATATACACCAAAAGATTAATAACTTCTGAAACTATTGAGTTTCTTTGCTAAAAGCAAAGGCAGATAAAATCTGAGAAGGAAACAACATATGTGCTTATTCCACATTCTGTTGGCTGGATACCATGCAGTCCAGCTCGTTGCGTGTTGCTGTGGCTAGATCTGCAGTATTTCATAGGGTTTGGTCATACTCAGGGAGTGCAAGTAACACTACTGCTGGTCAGCTCCTAGAAGAAAGCTTCTTCAGATCATATGATCATTAATTTTGAAACTAATTTTTGCCAATTCAACTCTTATTAGCTAAATGCTGTTACTACTTTTAGTTATATATCCAGTCATATAGTAATATAATTTGCAATGAGGTCTTGTGAACACAGTTATCCATTCTAAATGCTTTTCACCTAGGCAGGTTTTATAGATTCATACACTGGTATTTTTTCCTGTTCAAAATTAGGAGTGTACTTTATAAAATGGCACCAAAATGGAACCATATTCAAACAGTAAAAAAATAAACAAACACACTTAAAAATAGAAAATTATTTTAGATATACACACTCCTTGAAGCTGGCATAAACCTCCCAAGAAATCTACAGAACTTAAGTCCAGAATTTACTTGGGAACATAATGAAAATTTCACTCTCAGGCAATACTAACCTTGAAAGATACAATGATTTTTTTATTTTCAAGTTGCAGTCTTTTAAATTCAATGACAGCAAAAATAGTATTTTCCAGTTGGGTAATTTACCAGGGGCAAAAATGAAAAACTAAATTTGTGCATTTCATTGTAAATTATGAGAAATATGACCATTGTATCACTGATAAATGTATAGGAAATAGATACTGTTGTATTTAGAAGAATATTTGCAGTAAGTTTTGATTTGTTTTTCATTATTGCCAGGATCAATAGATATTTGTAAATAAATAATTTGTCAAGAAATATATAAATCCTGACTGAGGTTACATTTAGAAAAGCATTCTCTGGTGTGTGGAGTTGGTTTCAAAGACATAAGTGTTCAGAAGAAAAGAAAATACAACCACTTTAAGCTTTTCAGTCTTCTTTTCTTAGAGGCACACTGGTTTGGGATGTTTTCTATGTTTATCTTCTCAAATCATGGAACTAATCATATTCCTCATAAGTATATAAAAAAACATGTTACATGGGAGATGCTCTGCCCTGTGACTTTCAAACTGGAAAGGCCCAGAAGTGTAATAATCACACAATCCAAACATGAGAGAGAGAGACTCATTTTACTGTAGGTCCCCATGTGGGATTTTGTTGTGGGTTAGGTTAGGAGGGAGTTTTTTAAAATTTTGTTTCAGTTGATCTGTTTTTTTGGTTGTTTTTTTTCAGTAAACCATTTCTTATTTTTATATGATTAAGAAACTCTGTCTCCTCACAAGCCACTAAATAAAGAGAGCCTATAAGCTGGGCTAAACTTCTGTCTAAATAACGAATTTCTCATTAAAAGCAAGACATTAAAAACTCTAGGTAAGTAACTTTGAGTGCATTCAGGGCTTTAGTGGAGTGTATTTGTCTCAAAGTAGAAATATTCTGCTCTTTGTACAACATCACATAATTTTTATGATGCAGCAAGTCTAGACCCCACGTTTCAGTATTATTTGCATGCCCAAAGAGGTTTTGGTGAGATTACCTGTATCGTCCTCTGAGCGCCATCAATGGTGACAGACAACAAGGGTGAAGCCAGGTTCCACTCGCTGGTCACATTTAGTTTCATCCCATCAACTTCCACCTGTTGTGACACCAAACAAGGCTGTTACTATGAAGACAGACAGAAAACTGATCTCAAGTTCATTACTGCATACAAAGCAGCAACCATTTTAAAACAGATGGCTCCCAAACAACCTGTCATGTTTACTGCTTCTGCCATAAAAGACAGGGTCCAACAACAGAGTCTTCCAGCTATCTCTGGGGAGAGGTGAAGGACCTGTGAACAGCTGCCTCTGAGTAGCAAGGTTTCAAGTGATTTCCAGCAAGTAACAAACAGCCATCCAACTTTTAAACCTATCTGGACATGCTACATTTACTGCAATTAGACAAGTAATGCATATAAATTCCAGTGACACCTTGCAACCCACACAACAGGGCTTGCATATAATATTCTCTCCAAGGACCAAGGAAGAACTTTTCCTATGCTTCTAATGAAGGGCTTTGCATTGTTATCTTAATTAATACGAGGCAGTAATTAATTCTTCAGCGTTTTGCCTCAAAGTCTAGAAAAACTTCACAAATTCTGACATGCTTTCTTTCAATATACAGCTGATCAGAGAAATACAATTTCTGACTTGAATGCCAATATGCTTATCCAGAAAGTGTTATTTTTTTTAAATCATACCATATTAGTTATGCAAAAAAATTTCTAGGTGAAGAGCAAAAATTGTGGTTTCTGAAAAAAGTGTAGATCAGAGTAGCTGTAATGACACTTCTATCATTCTTCTGTTGTATTATACTGTTTAAAAACACACATCATACATTCAACACTATAACAGTCTCAGAGAAAGAGATAGTTATGAAAAAAAATATTACATATGGACTAATGATTAATGTTTATGGCATGTTTTGAACACTCATTATTCTATTGAAGGTAGATAACTATTATTTACTATAAACAGAAGAAAAATCATGGTTGGCTAATTTCCTTCCTCTCTCAAAATCTCCAAAGTATTTTTCTAATTAGTAAATTTCAAACAATAGTGATAATGACACAACTACTGCATACATTCTCAATGAACTAGAAAAAAATTAAATGCATTTAGAATAAAAGCTGAGCACACCTTCTGCAAAATAAAACTTATAAAGCCTACTCTTTTAGGTCTCAGACTTATCATTATTTGATTTAATAATAAGAAGTATCTTAAAAGAAATCCGTAACAGAGAAGTGCAGAGGAGCAGTGTGTAATTTGATAAATTTCAGTTAAGAAGAAACAGTTCTGCCTTAAAAACACTCTAATTTTATAGACTTTAGTTTAGAACACAAAGTTTGCCTTAGCGATACAATCTATGCAATTTCCATGGGCTTTGACTATAAATAAAGTTACATGTAAAGAACAAGAAGAAAAACAAGTCATTTATAATGGTTCACCAATAGGCCAGATTAGCTGGCATGCTTCAGGTACTTTACACTGCTCCAGTGATGCAAACCAGCCACAAACCTGGCTTGAGTTAAGCCAGACCTGCAGCTGGTTTGCATTTCCAGAGCACTGCAGAGCAGCTGGAACACTCTGGTGAACCCAGCCCACTCTCAGCAAATGTGTATCGGCAAATACTGTCTTTATTGAGAACAAGAGAAACATCTCAAAAAGACTTTTCCAAATGGAGAAAAGCAAATCCAGTGCTCTGACTCAATCCTCTGTGATTACAAAGTGAACTTCAGTAAGGCAATTATTTAAATTCTTTAAATGTTGCTATTGCTAAAACCAGAGAAAGACTGTCTGCACAGGAGTCTGGGTCTGAAAACATCACTTACCATGTGTCTCCAGGGACAGAGGCGAGGCACCATCAAAGCAGACCAGGCTACTGGTCACCAAAAAATCCTTCAAGTATACACCATACAGCTTGTAGCAGTGTAGGATTTACATGCAGCCTCAGAGAAAATCTATAGGTGCTTTCTACAGTTCTAGAAAAGGGTGTTCCAGGGGCAGGATGCAAGTCAATACCTCCGCAACAAACTCACTCTAATCATTAGCTCTTTTGTCACTGTACAGATGAGCAAAAGAGGAGTAAGCCTCTTTGTCACAGTGGTAAATGACCTGTCCAAAATCCCTCTCAAGGATCTATACAAGTATCTCCGTTCTTGATTCCAGATTACATTAATATCAAACATTTCTGGTGGAAACCACCCTGAAAGGAGAGAGCAAGCAGATGCTAAATCTAAACAATCCATGGCACTCCAGGCTGCTTATGTGCAATAGAGAAACAGTACAGGTACAGTACAGTACAGATAACATATTGCCACTATTATGGTTTCTCTACTCAAAAAAGATTAAGAGGGTCAGGGGAAGGGTTATATGAACTAATGCTTATCCCATAAACTGCAGCAGACTTCTCACAGAATGGAGCTACAGGGTCTTAGCTGCCTTCACCTGCAGCTCACTATGGTATGTGCAACTGAGGAAGATGACAGAAATCACAGAATATTCCCAGTTGGAATGGATCCACAAGGATCATTGAGTTTAACTCTTAAATTAATGGTCTATGCACTACCTGTGCATTACTAGCACAATGTGTAACCAACTAATGATGCGAAGCCAAGAGAATCCCAAGGAAATGTGGCTACCTATGCTCTGATAGGTAGGATGACAAAGGACATCAAGATATCAGAGAAAATGAACAAGGACCAAGGATAAGATATTTACCATGTAGTGATCATGTTTCTTTTACTATAAGTGAGGGAAAAGGCAGGGGTGGAGGGGAAGATGGGACACAGTGTGCCAAAACCAGGTGGGGATTGAAATCAAACCAATACTTTATCTAATAGAGCAAACATTCTTTCTGCAACTCAACAGCCAACAGCCTAGCGTGGCTAGCAGGCAGAAATAAGGGAAGAGAGAAAATGGTAGAAGAACTTGTCAGAAGTTTGCATTTGCCTTCACTCCTCCTCTAGCAATAGATATCATAACAGGACCTAATAAATACTGCAATAAACCCAGGACCTTTTTGCTTTAGGCGTGGGGGTTCAGGGTGTGGGGGGGACATGGGGATTAACCAACGACATTACATTGACTACCCATGTTGCTTTGTTTCTTGGCTCCTAAGACAGCCAAGAACAAATCACCATTCAATGGATGCTAACACTCAAACTGCAGGGAAAACATCCCAGTCAATTCACTCCTGCAGTGGGTCACATTGTGCTTTACCACACCTATATAGTGTAGCTTTACCCTTAACTACTCAGTTCCAAGTATACACATATGTGTCTGTGCATCTACACTATTTTTGCATTGTTGCACTACACCCATGTGACATGGTGGTAGTGAAATATTCCTTTTTAAAAGGTTTGTTTGTTCCTATGTGAGAACATAAAAGACAAAAGCAGCCACAGTCCTTCACAATTATTTCCAATTCAAAAGCTACTGTAAAAGAGGTCTCAGAAAGAAGAGTGACAAGTCCAAGACACAATGTTAGAAAAAGGTCAACAGCTTACCCCACTGTCACAACTTTGCAGACTTTCACTGGCATGCACCTGAACTACACAAGTAGCAGCCCCTTCACCTCTTGTGGAGTGAGTTCCTGATGTTCAGCATGATATGTACCAGCTAACCAATAGTGCAAAGAGCTGCAAAGCATAATCTGCATTCAGTTTCCTTTAGAGAACATAATTTGGCATTCTGTGTGCATGTCAGGCAATTAAAGAAGGCAGCACAAGCCTGAGTGTTATAGCCCTGTTAATTTACTAATGCAAAGTCTCGCGTACATCTGGCACATGTCACTTCTTTTCTCCTGGAAATGAAGGTGGTTTTCCAGGAGACCAGAGGGCAGCTAAAGCATTTGTTTCCTGCCTGATCCTTCAAAACATTATGCCTGAAGTTCCTCATGCCAGCCCTGAGTCTGACTAACTTAAGTCTGCTGATTTAATCCCATGGTTTCAATTCTGCCTCTCAGCATGGTGTTTAACTCAAGAGTCCTGGCCCTAACGACTTGGCTATGCCACCCTCAGCCATAGGACTTACAGCCCTTAATTCTACCTCTTACTGTAACAGAAGTGATGACATTCTCTAATCAGTCAGATCTACAAAATGAAAAATCACCCTCTGCATGCAGACCTGCCTTGCTGAAGTCTTTCTCTGATCAAGACAGCTGCCCATGAAGAGGCACTTTTCAGGAAAACAGACATGACTCTTCACAAAATATATATGAATATTCACTGTGATAGCCTCCACTCCCTTCAACTGGCATTAATCTAAGACACCAGTGGGCAGCAAGGGCTCTACAAAGTGAACCTTAAAATCATTCCTGCAAGGAAGGAACAATAACAGCAAGCATAACTTTTGTAAACGAGAGGTAGCTTATATGTTTGAGGCTACAAAACCTACATAAAGCTCTCCTCTTCTGTGGAAAAAGTAACTGTCTCAAGCAGAAGACTCCTTATCTCCATCACTGCTAACCACACCATCCATGCCAAAACAGCAAGGAGATTCTTCACATTTTTACAAATCAGGTAAAGGATAGGTATTGCCTCTTGTGCAGAAGAGGGCGTGACCAGAGAACTTGTAGCACAGTGTGGCAATAGAAGGTCCAGCCACAGGCAGCAGTATTCAGTAACAGCCTGCAGTGACCTCAGACTAAGCCAAATTGAGCTGGATAAAGCAGTTTTTGGTTCCCCGCTTTCACAAAATGCATTAAATTCTCATCTAATTTACTGCCTAGCCAACAGAGAAGCACATAGGAATGGAAGAGAAAAGGCAAGTGAAAACTGTCTTCTTTCAGTGGTTACCTTTTGCAGTCCCATGCAATCTCAAGAATGTGACGAAAGTCTTTATGGGGGTGATGAGCCCAAGACTTCCTTTAGAAGCAGGATGCATGAAACCCCAGGCATTTTGTAAAATATTTTGCTAGTTTTTAATGTAAAAAAGTTCACAGCAGAAGAGTTCAAACACTATCTTGCATCTATATATTCCCATAGCAAATAATCACAACACACTTCCTTATCATGAAGATTACTGGCTACCTGGAGCCTGTAAGAACATGTGGTAATTTGCAGAGCTGTCTTGGAAACAATTGTGTCTTCTTATACAACTTGCTCTAACTTCCCCACATTGCCTTTAAAAACCTTGAACAAAATCAGAGTCATATTTGCCACATTAGGAAATAGCAGCAACCAAATAGTGCTTCACGTGTTGTCATTCATAAATGCAAATGAATTATGCATAAATGCAAAGAAACCCAGTAAGATTTCCCATGTGAGCAGTTCTTATTAGTTAAGCTTCTTCTTGTATATGCTTTATCTGCTGTTCTTTGGACTGCATTTGATAGTAACTCAGGGTCTGATTACTCCCAAAGCGTTTGATGTTTTCCAGGACCACATCCTGGAAGAGGTGACAGTATACTCTCATCGAGTCTACTGATGGCACAAAATTGGGTGAAACACTCGAGAGCAGGGCTGCCATCATGGGGGGACCTAGGCAGGCAAGAGGAAAGGGATAATGAAAACTTTGTGAAATTCAAGACTAATTTTTAAGTCCAACATGTGAGAAGGATGAATCGATCGCAAAGATACATTGCTACCTGACTGGCTAGGGAGCAGCTCTGTGGAGAAGGACTTGGAGATGTGAGCAGACGTGTCAGCAGGACGTGACTGAGGCAGCAGCATGCCCTGGCACCAAAAGTTGCTATCAGTGCCCTGTGCTGTTAACAGAGGCGTAGTCTGCAGATAGAGGGAAGTCATTAGATCCTGCTACTCAAAACTCAGACCACATCAAATACTGTGTCTACAAGACAGACATTGACTTTGGTCAGTTTAACAAAGTTCCCATTACCCCATTCCTCTTGCTTGCCCAGGTCCCACTGGGTGGCAGCATTGCCCTTGACTGCATTGAGCACTTTCTCCAATTCTGTCTTCTGTAGATCTAAGGACTGTGCACTCCCACTGCTGCCTCCAGGTACTGATAAGGCTGTTGAACACAACTGGTCACAATCCCTGACAGTCCCTTGGTGACCTCTGAGCAGAGTACCACCCATTAACCATGGCCCACTAAGTCTGACCACTCAACTGGCTTTTCATCTTGCTGGGTAAGATCATGACAAAGACTTGTTAAAGTCAAGGTAAATGACATTCACTGCTCTGCCCTAGACCATAAATCCTGTCAATTTATCATAGAAGTCTGTCAGGTTGACACCACTTCACATGGGATCTCACCAGAGTGGAGTAGAGAGATAGCATCACCTTCCTCACATGCTGGCCATGCTGTTTTTGATGTAGCCCACAATACTGGTGGCTCCCACGAAGCCTCTCATCCAGCAGCACCCCCAAATGCTTCTCAGCATGGCTGCTTTCAATCCATTTATCCCCCAGCCTGTACTGATACCTGAAGTTGTCCCAACACAAGTGGAGCACCTTGCACAAATAAAGAATGCACTGACATCCACTAGCCTGGTGTCCAGGATCTATGCCCTGCTAATCTTTTTCTTCGTTTCCTTCAGGATCCTAAACAACAGCCATTTATTTAATGGCTGTCATAGCCAAGACTATCTTTGGTATCACCTCTTCAGCCAGTTTTTCCTTGGAAGTGAGTTGCAGATCTGGGTGTGTCAACACCAGTTCATCTATCCAGTACCAGTATCAAATAGTTATCCCAAACACCGTTCAGAAACCTTCCACCATTCATCCCATATGTTGCCCTTCCAGAAGATGTCAGGTTCCCCAGCACAGGGGGTGACCAGCACATCCTGTGACAGAGATTTCCTTCAGTTGTTTACAGAAGTCTTAGTCGACTTCCTCACCTAGATCAGGGGACTGTACTACACTATTTTAATTTTTTTTCAATTGATCAATCCAGTGACCTTCACCTGCTCAAGTGATTTCCTAGTATGGATACTTAGCTTTCAGTTTCTCTGTAGGCACAGAATAATTTGCTCTCCCAAAAACTTTCTAAATAGATGGCAAATTTCTAAATAGATGGCTCTTTCTTCTCTCTAGTTAAGAGAGAGGCCTTCTAGCCTCCAAGCACTCACAGACATATATCTGCTTCTTAAGCTCTGTCCAGTCATATGTACACACACTGTGCTTGCTGGTGCTAGTCCTGGTGCTAGATGTGTCCTGGAGACACACAGAATTGACATTCACACCAGCCTGCTGCTTTGTCACCATCACCATCCAGTTCTGCATGCACACTGCCACCAAAACCCCAACTTTACACGCACAGGTCATACAGGCAGGGAAATCCATATTGAGAGCACTTTCAAGATGACTGCTCCCAACTCAGTGAAAGAGAACTTAATGATTCAGAGTCCCTTGGGAAACCACCCTTATTAAAAAAGGGTCCAGAAAGGCTGGACATACTTTTAAGATGGAAATCTTAAAGGTGTGGGAGCAGGCCATCACTACGTACTGAAAGACAAGGTGGCAGGGAAGAAGATCAGCCTGGCTGAACAGGAAGCTTTTGCTGGAACTCAGGGGAAAAAATGAGAGTTTATGACCTTTGGAAGAAGGGGCAGCAAACTCAGGAAGAGTACATGAATCATGTAGAGAGAAAATTAGAAAGGCGAAAGCTCAGCTAGAACTCAATCTGGCAACTGCTGTGAAATATAATAAAAAGTGTTTTTATAAATACATTAACAACAAAAAGGAAGGCCAAGGAAAATCTCCATCCTTTATTGGATGCTGAGGGGAACATTGTAGCCAAGGCTGAGGAAAAGGCTGAGGTACTTAATACCTTCTTTTCCTCAGTCTTTAACAGAAGGACAGGTTTTCCTCAGGACAACCAGCCCCTGAGCTGGTAGTCAGGGACAGGGAGCAGAGCAGAGCCCCGGCAATCCAGGAGGAAGCAGTTTGTGACCTGCTGTGCCTCTGAGACACTCACAGCTCCGTGGGGCTGATGGGATCCACCGGGGGTACTGAGGGAGCTGCTGCAAGAGCTCACCAAGCCACTCTCAACCATTTATCATCAGTCATGGTGAACTGAGCCTGTCCTGGGTGACTGGAGGTTGGCCAGTGTGATGCCTGGATAAAAAAAAGGTCGGAAGGAAGATCTGGGGATCCTCCAGAAGGAGGATCTGGGGATTTTGGGGATAGGCCAATCAGCCTGACTTCAGTGCCTGGGAAGGTTATGGAACAGATAATCTGGAGTGTGATCATATGGCATGCACAGCACAACCAGGGATCAGGCCCAGCCAGCATGGGTTAAGGAAAGGCAGGTCCTGCTTGACCAACCTGATCTCCTGTTATGACCAGGTGACCCATCCAGTGGATGAGGGAAAGGTTGTGGATATTGCCTACCTGAACTACAGTAAAGCCTTTGGTACTGTTTCCCACAGCATACTCCTGGAAAAGCTGGCTTTGTGCTATGCTTTAGCTGACAAGGTGTGTTCGAGTAAAGGTTGGACTCATTGATCCTGGAGATATTTTTCAATGCTAACAAATCTATGATTTTATAGAATTGTTCTTCCTTCTTAAAAATGCCACATGATGAAATTTGGTAGATGGACACTTCCTTTAGCACACATAAATGTCTTAGAAGTTTTGCTAATTACAAACACCAACAGTCTAAAAACCTGCAATATTAGTTGCCCAAAAAAGTGCATGAAAGAGAATATAGGACAGAGAGAGACCCTGTGGCCAACAGCATGGTATATAGACAAATGTATAAAAGTGTCATAAAAAGAAGTTCTTTTAAGCCAAAAACTGTAAAAATTGAATTCACTGATGCTTATATGACAGCAATTTCTTTGATTCAAATTAACCAGCTGTTTTATCTTGTATTTTCAATTATTGACAATATATTCACATCAGATTAGCAGACTGACCTTTTTTCTTTTCTTCAAGTGACTGTAAGGTTAGCCTTTTGGACTTTTGAAGTGGTTGGCCAGATGCTTTCAAAAGGAAGTTAAAGTATGTGAGTTTCAATCTCATTAAAAAGGCCTTTTTTTTAAACAAACTTTCCTTTTGTTCATATCAGCACTTACTTTTTTAAAAGACCCCAAGAGAGAGTTCCAGTCTATAGATCACTTGTCCTGAAGAAAGCTCTGTTAACTATTTATAGATCATGTCCTTTTGTACCGAACTAGATCAAGCAATTTATTCAGTGCATGACTGCAGGAGAGAAATTCATTTGCTCTAAGTGTCATCAAGGCAGCCTTTTACCTGCTATGAACAAGACTAGATGAGCTGAATTGCTGGGCTTTTACTTCAAATGCACATTTTGACATTGTGTGGGGTGCCATCATAACTTTCAAGTTTTCAAAGTATTAAGCACATTCACAGAATGGGCAGTCCTCAATCACAAGAGCAGCAAATAGCACATAACCACTAGAATAAATCAAACACATGTGCACACATTGAAATTATCTCTCTTTTCTTTAAAGTAGCACTTATAGATGCAAATTACCATTAGCTGCTTTGGTAGATCTCACTTTAGAAATGGGAGCATGCCAGCATAGAGACCAAGGAAAAGAGCACACAACAGGCATCAGCTCCTCAGCTTAACAACAACAGAATCAAAACAAAAGGAGAGGGAGAAGTGATGGCCTTCCTCACCTCTAATCAGCAAGGGCTTTCTTCAAGCATTCACCAGGGAAGTGATCCTCTCTGCAAAACCTAGTAGAGAGGCTGTATGCAACAAAAACACATCACTGCAGCAAATGCTTTGTTTTACTCCTTCAGGTTTCCTTGCAGAGTCATTATTAAAATGACATCTCATACTTGCAACCTGCCTGAGCCCACTAAGGCTCAAGAAGGGGTGGGGGGGCAGAAGTTAAAAATACATCAAGAAAATAAAACAACATTTAACAGTAATTAACATCTGCTGCCAACAGCTTCAGACACAAAAGGTACAGCTGGTTTGGGGAATATGGGTGCCTATTGTTATCATGTCAGTGTGGAAAAGAAGAACGAACATGACTTGCTTTCCTTTTCACTTTGCTCTACAGAGACAAATGCACTGGCACTGCAGCTCTGCAGCTAAATACGCTCCAATCTGGCTACAGATATTGCTCCTAGGTGGCTGGAAAATCGTGCAGGTGGTTCAAACAGTATTGCTATCGTGTGCATAGTGGACACTTTGAAAGCTGACACTTTGAAAGCTGCATTGCACTCAGCTTTCCTTGTTTGATAGCATAATCTGTTGAGGATATTCTTGTTTTCTATCTTGAAAAGGAGTTTAGCATAGGGACCAAGGACAGGGTCTGGGTGACTAGGAGGTAAAAATGCTGGGAGGTAAAAACACATAGATTAACAGATTGTGATAAGGTAGACAGAGCTGGTTTAGTAGCTACTGAATCATTATTCATGTCTATATACTGAAATCATTAAGCAAGCCTCATTCCAAAATTACTTTGAGCTGCCAAGTTTCCATCCTTTAACTTCAGAGGCACACAGAGATCCCCAAGCCCTATCCCATTTGACAGTATAAATTCTCAAAGAGTAGAATGACATTATCATACCAAAGTGCCACTATAAAACACGACAGACTAAAATTCATACTGCCCTTTCAGAAAAACCACATTATGAAATACATTTCTTTCTTTTTAAGTATTCACCTAATACATATATTCATTTAGTGAATATTCATTTGATTCAGTGAAAGCTATGTAATAAGGACACGCAAGCTAAGACAGATTTTACTTTTTTTAAAATAGACTGTATCACCAGAAGCAGGATCTCAAGCTTAGAGTCAAGAATTAATGAATTACTGCATTGATTGCCAACGCGCTGCTGACAAGTCAAGTGTAAGTCTCAAGTCTCTAATTTTTGTTTCATAATTAGGAGAGGGGTGGGAATTAATACTGGCCAGTGAGGAACTCCCAGTACTACCACCCGGATATCAAAAACTGGTTCTTACTGGTCTCTTTTCTATCTCCTTTCTAAACTGAACATTATGCATTAGGTAGACTTCCATGTCTGATCTAAACAAAACATACCACAGCAATCTGAAGAGCATTTGTAATCATGAGGATCATATCCATCAGCTGAGAAGTGTTTTATTTCACACACCATTTACAACTTGATACAGAGATCCAACAAAATCAGCAGGCACCAAAATAGCTAATGAGAAAGAAAAGCACCACTTCATTATATTTGGAAGTTTCATTCCACCTCGGCCTAGTTATATAGGGTGGATGCTCAGACTGGACACAGTCTGTCACTGATTTAAATTACTTTTTCCATTGTACTACCATGGCAGCAAGTCCATATTCTCTTTGAATTAGTAAATAGCTAGAATAAGCGACAGTTAAAAAAATAAAATAAAAAAGTGTCTTTAATTTGACATTGTGTAGTGACAAGAAGAAAGTACAGTGGGCAACTGAGTATGGATTTCATCCAGCAGTTCCAACCTGCTGCTCTCAGCTGTCACAACAGGATATAGGTCAACACCAGTCCTTTGAATATACCCACTCCAAGGTTATTCACCACTTCAACTAAAAGCTTCATATGCAAAATATTTGCTATTGCATATCTTCCCCAAACTGCCCCAGATGGTTCAGAACAATCATATCATAGAATCAAACCTGATTCTTACAAAAGCCAAATCTCTTTTGATCTCATCTGCAATGTCCTTTGATCAAATAGCCAAAGAGATCGCTTCTGTATGCTCTACCAAGCATTTGGATTAAGGTAAACAATAAAATTGTAACAGCTAGACTCACCCTAATGTTTCTCAAGTATAAGAAAAAGTGTTTATAGGAGACCTTGTCTTTGAGCCAGGAGATATAAGCGGACTTTCATTTTAGAAATAAAAATAAGCATCGAGGAAGAAGAGTCTAGATGCAATAAAAATACCTATAAATCTATTCCCATTGTTTGGTTACTTACAAGGTTTAATGACTTCAAAACCAAAGCAAGTGTTTTCATCTGATAACTTTTCAGAAGCTGTTGAGAAGTAATAGCATCATGAATCTTTACCAAATCCATTCTATTATTTCTTGCTCCCCAACCACACACTTGAATCATCTCTCTTGGGCATATTTAACCAATACCAAAACAAAAATACTCATTTTTATCAAAACACAGCAGCCATCTTGCAGGGAAAACTGTAAGGAATTAGTAGTAGCAGTAAGTTAGTATATTAGTAGTAGCAGTAAGTAAGCATAGTCCCTCTTCAGAAACCCCTCCTTTAGCTTTAAAATAAACACAGAATAGGGAATAAGAATGTCACCACTCCAGATATGTCAGTGATAAATAGGAAAGGGAAGAACACAGGCCAGTGCACAGGGGATAGGGATAGAAAGCTGACACAGCAGGTAAAAGATGAGATATCACAAGAGTCATAAGCCACTTACACAAAAGAGGAAATGCAAAAAAGTTTCAAAGTGTTTCCATATGCAGAACAAATCAAGCCATGTAGCGAGGTAAAAAAGATGTTTGCATCTAATGCTATTTACCTTAGAAGTTAATGGGATTGCATTGTTTATGTTAACAAACTGATTACCATTAATTCACTCAAAAGGCATAAAAGTAATGTGTGTGAATAGATACCTCTTCAAATTCAGTGTTTCCTCATGGTTCCAGCTACTTACATTTAAATAGGCAACAGTGGCTTGCCACTGACTTTTACTGGGGTAAATTCAAATCCACCATGCTAACAAAAACAGTTAAATAGGAAACAATATTTTCTTTTTAAAAGCCATATAAATTAAATTTGAGCTCTTTTTTACATTTTAGGTCGAACAATTTTAATTACATTTTTAGCACATAAAAGTTGATATGGAAACTGTTCCACAAGTTGTTTGGAACATTCAGTTTTCCGATCTACGTAAATGTAGGGGAAAAAGTGAAGTGCACACCCTGAAATAATTTGGCATTAGAGACAGATTACCTACATCCTTTAGCATTAAACAAAGACAATTTCCTTAACAGAGAAACCTCATGAAGTGATTATGATACTGCAGCTACAAAATTGCAGTCAGCACCTGCTAAACAACCTCTTTATTTTAATCCCTTATAAATATTCAGACTTTGGACAAATCAAAAATACACATATTTTAAACAGCTGTCAAAAAGAACAGAGCAAGTTTTACACTGTCCAAAATAAAGCATTCAATTACCATACATTAAGCTGCATATTTACTACAACACTGGTATTATGGAAATATTATTTAGATATCAATTAGATGTCAGATTGGAAGAAAATGCACAGAAAATACCCAACAATCATGACTCTGATTCTCAGGCAGCAACAGAAGGGGCTTCCTGACACTACAGTTGCCTTTGCTGGTTTAAATACCATGAGAAATGTATAGATTTTTTTTTTTTAAGGTTTTGTCACAAAAGGCTTATCTTTCATAGAATTGTACTATGGTGCTAGCTCTAAAAACATTTTGGGACATTTCAGAAACTCCATTAATATTTCTTCACCTGATTTTCTATAAACTTTTTCTAAAAACTTAGAAGACAAGACAGAATCTTTCATTCTAGCAGCCATCATTTCATATCCTCCCGTGTAGCTGTAAAACATCAATGAGATGGGAAAATGTGGGAGGTTTATGGGTGGATCCTCACACTTTCATATTTAAAATCCTCGAAGTCATAACACTTTCCCACTTTCTTCAAGAACTTTAAAATGAGGGCCCAATTCCTAAGCCCAGTAAATCTGTCTGGGCTTTAACACATTGCAGAAAACATCCTGTGTAAGAGATGGAGATCCTCGTACCCTCGTATAGACTCCACTATCCCAGTCATTTAAAGTGGTGCTTGCATGAGAACACCGAGATGCTCCATTCAGGGATGAAAGAACCAAGAAAATCTCCATAAGAGAAATTCCTCCTTCTCTTAGAAGACTGGAGAAGAGCTCAATGCAAGGAATGCAATGATTCTGAACTAATTTTGCTCCCTTCTTCATAGTAAACTTTGCCAGGGGCATCCCTGCTTTTAAGGGGATAAGTCAGTCCAAATCACTCACCTCATACTACACAAGGACAGTGCATCCATACAATGTAGAAGCAATTGCAGTTTACCTCCAATGACAGGATATGGGGGAGCAATCAGCTGATCTCAATTTATTTCAAGAAGTGGGAAACTCATTCTCACTAAGAAACAAGATTTAATTTTGACAGTATAACAGCAAATAGTTGGAAACACCACAGAGACTGAACAGACCACATTAAAGATTTTGCCCCATTCAAGCTTTAACCCAGAAAATAAAAAAAAAATAAAACCCCACAAGGCATTCTTTGAGACCCAGGCATTCAGAAGGCTGCATCTAAAATACAGAGACTCAATGTAGCTGGAAATTGAAAATTTAGGAAATGGTCAATGAAATAAAGCAAATAGATAGTCCTAGTATTTCTCAATACCTTGAAAGGTTATATGCAAGTATATCAGCAGGAAATATAATACAGTGCAAATAGCAGGCAAAATGAAAAAATTAAGTAGAAGACAAAAAGCGTTTAAAAGCTGAACAACATTTAAAAAAAATCCAAAAGCAAATTGCAAACTTTGGGGAAAATGCTCAGTAACATTAAAAGAAAACACCAGCAAATGAAAAATTAATTTTGGATTCAATAAAATAACTACTTTATAACACGGTCAAAAAGGCAAGGGACACAATTTCAGAGCAGGGAAATCATAGTTCCTGTCTATACAGAGGCCCTACTAAGAAAATCATCTTAACAAAGGTAACTTCACACATGAGAAAAATCAAACATCATAAATGGCAGGGAGAGGGCTATAAAGAGCTTGGTTCCATCGTGTGTCTATAATTCAAGGCCTCATTATTCAAAATGTGGTGAGGAATTAAGAACAGCAGAGACAGAGCAACAAGGACTGAAGTGAGCTTGAATATACTGCTATGAAAAACAGCAAAATGTTGAAAGAGACAGTCTCCAAATTATAAGTGACAGATCTACGTAATATCACAACATCACACTTGCTTCCCTCTGGCACCACCATGTCCAGTGCTTTGACTTATAGATGAACTTTGGCAAAGGACAGTCAGGAATAACAAGTTCCAAAATCTCTTACAGGTGTAATCATCATAGCTCTTGACTGATGTGAGTAGTATGGCAGAATTATGGGGAAAAAATTTGGATTCGCCAGGAAAATTCTTTTAAGCCAGTGAACAACAAATTTCCCTCAAGAACAAATGGCTCCTCCACCCCCTGCTCAGAGTTCCCCTACTAGTTGTGCGAAAAAGACACAAGAAAGAAGGTAGCACTGTCCCTTCAGATTTTTCTCAGTGGTCTTTCTTGAGCACAAGAACACTGATAATTTACAGAACCACTGCTGCTCTGTGAGAGAGTGGCATGACCATGAGATCTGACTCCTTTACCTTCTGCATGCAGTGGGATACAGCAGAGGACAGGGAACACAATAACACCAGGTCCTGATTTTTCACAATGTACTCTTCATAACAGAACCATACATCAGCCTGATGCACAGTTCTGGAAAACAGGCTTCCCTTATTCCTAAGACATTATTAACCTAATTCAGTGTGCTTCCAAACAGGTACAATTTTGCCCTAATAATAATTTCAGTTTATCCTGTATTCTAGGAACTTTCAGAATTAAGTTGCAGACCCAAGTAATGAACTGTGTCTGTAAACACTCCTTTAAGCAAGCCAGTTAACCTAGCATTGTGTATACACCGTCAGCAGATGTGAATGGAAGGTTTGCTTGACTTCAAATATTTTAAACAAAATTGTTATCTGGAGCTAAACTACACTGAATGATGTATTTTAACTTTCGAAAGAATCCAACAAGCTTGTGTGAATGCCACAGACAGAACAACACTCGGTATTACAAGAAGTATTAGAAGACTACTCCTTGGAAATGAATCATAGGCACAATTCACAAACAAGCTCTCGTTTTCATCAGGCCATTAAATACACGTCATTTTCAACTTGCCACCACTTGCACCTCCCATAACAATTATTCTCAATTTATTTTCATCTGTTCCATAAAAAAATGATTGCTTCTGCTTTACCTAATCCTCCACTTACATCAACCCTATTGTTCGTTTCCTTCCCTTTCATCTTCTCCACATTAATTCCCCACATCGCTTTTGATCTAGCTTTTTGTTTCCTTTTTTCCCCTACTGATTCTGCCTGATGAAGAATTTACAGCCCTAATGTTCATCTGACATGTATGGTGATATTTTATTGATTCGCTACACTGTCTATTAGTTCTGTATAATGAATAGCATTACACAAAACACAAGATGGGCCGCCTTCACCTATATCTTGGATTTAAAAAATCAATTTAACCAAACTTGAGAAATGTCCCATTTTCTCAGTAAATATTCATATTTAATTATAATTGGATCAGCATATGAAAGGAGCAGCCAGAGAAAACAAACATTTCCTCCTCACAGTGCAAAGAGTTACTTTTTGCCATAGTGGTAAGCCAAGTAAATAGAATAATTGTGATTTTCACTGCTGCTAAATAAGAAATAGCAAAACCTCTCCAGGAACTGTTCTGCGTGGCTGTAATAAATGCCCACAGAAACAAGCTAACCTACATTATTCATTCCCCTACAGAAAGGATGGTCTTTTTAGAACTGGAAAGACGTCAAGAAGTGGAACAGCTGATTTTAGCTGATATAAATCATAAGTTATATTTTAAATATATGCTATATTCAATTTTTAAGGGGAAAAAATGGCATTTAGTTCAGGCGACTCTTAATGCTGAAGAAGTGTTTCATGTTCATAGATTAACAGCAATACCCACGTATAGAAAACACTCAAAAATTATTTTACTTAGCACACTGTACTTATTGCAAGACCACAAAACCGAAGCTAAATTTTGTGTTTACTCACTTGTGTCATAACCAGTCACTGAGCAAAAATCTCTGCGCAGTCCCAGGAGCAGAAGCCAGGCCAAGGCTCCCTTTGTTCCAGCCTCACAGCCCCATGGCTGTCCTGCAACACGCTCCTCCTCAGGCATTCAGACTCTGACCTCAAGAATCTGGTGTTCCTCACTGCACCAGTAAAGCTTCAACAAAAGGAGAGGCTTTAATTACCTCCCATTACACAAAACTGGCAGATGGGTGAGTGGCTGCTGAACTCAACACTGGTAGTGTTTGTCAGTCTGAAGGAGGCTTGTACAGGAACAGCCAAGCCATTGTTTGTCTACAGAAATAGGTGGGAGAGGGATTCCAGCACTTCAGCCCAGGCATCATATGGGAAACTCAGATATACTGAAGCTTAATCCTGGATTTTCATGAAGACCCCCCCCCCTCCCCAGGAATGAAAGATCAATATACCATCTGCATACAACAGAGGTGTATGAAGAACTTCTGTTGTTGCAACAACTGATTTCTTCTACTGAAGAACTACACTGGTTCTTTGGTTTTCACAGTGAATCATTTGTCATGTTCATCATCACACTGTCAGCCAAGATTAGGGCAATACTGGACAGATGCAGAGAACTAAGCTATACCATCCCCCTTCTACCATCCCACCCCAACTACTGGCTAGGGACAGACAAACACTCCTTCTTTAAGGAAAACTGAAGAATACTTCTATAAGGGAAAAATATCCAAAACACAGGGTTCAGGCCTCCTTCTTTCTCTTTTACCTGCAAGGGTTATTTTCATGAAAACTGAGCCTTTGCCCTTAGCCATACCCATCACCTCTCCCCATAAAATGAACACATCATGTCTGCCTGATGAGGACTTGGCAGTGGCACAATTTGTCAAGATAAAATTGGCCACAGTGTGGTTGTTGCTTAACCTCTGGTTCAGTGTTTTGCAGCATCCTAACGAGAAAGCTTTCGTGAAGGACTGGAGAAATAGTAACTTTAATGGGTAAACCTAAACAATGTCTGTTGTCTTTCTAGTCAATAAATGGTAGAGTGTACAATTTAATCAGTAAGCTCAGGGATACTTAGGAAAAAATAACTTAACAGTAAAAATCCTTCGGCACAGACAACTGAGGTTGACAAAAAGGCCTATTTTTCTGCTCTTAAAATGATCCAGGAAACAAAACCTGTCGACCCATCTATACAAATTTTCAAAGCAATCATACTCGTGACTGCCAGCTATGGAGTCTGACACACACAGACACCTCTGACAGTTCACAGGTGAAGTGTCTAAGCAAGGTCAAAATACCTAGAACAACAAGATCAGCTGTCAAAGCCCTAAATGCATAATGAAATGCTAAAATTCTAACACTGAATTTTTATAACTACCTAAAGATGACAATAAGAAAACCAGGTATATTTTATGCATTTATTTTCTCAGCAGTCTCAAAAAAATTTTGGTGCATTCCTGAATAATCATTCTAGGAAAACTGAATTTAGACAAGTTCATTCTGCAACAACAGACTCCAATAGCTGGAGCACCCATCATCTGGTTTTACTGCTAAAGCCTGCTCCCTACAATGAATGATCTCAACATTTTCTAAAAAAATAGCTTGAAATATGAGAATTTTTTTAAAGTTGTAGAAGACTTCTATGTTGCATTACAGAACCAGCTGACTACAAAATAATGAAAGCTTGTTAACACAGATATAAACTATAATTACCTGACTCTGCATTGATCTTCACTGTGGGGAGTTTTCTTGTTATAACAACAGCAAAGGTGATGTCTAATGATAGTAATGGCAAGTAGGATTGGGAAAAATTAATATTCAGAACTAGCAAAAAGAATCTCTCAAAATACTTGGAGCTTGTTCAACTTTCTGTCCAAGAAAATGCCAGTTATTGCATTAAGTTTACAGGTCTGCTCTTTGTTAATAACTGCAACATCTGATTATTTTGCAGCTTTGCACATCTTTTTACAGAAATCTACTCTCTTCTACCCATGGACTCGGGATTGTTCAGGTTGAATTAGCTTTGATGCCATCAAGAGTGAGGCCGTGGGCACTGATATTCTCTGATAGAAAGAATTCCACCCACCTCACAATGAAAACTTTTCAGGCATTTTTCCTCAGCACAGCCAGATAATGTAAAACAAAGGAGAGATCTCTCTTTTCAAATTCTCTAACTCTTTCAAGATATCATGCCATTACACTACTTGCTACTTAAAAAAAAAAAAATTCACAATATAGATACATTAGCATTAAACTTCATATCAACTATGTGATTTTTTATCTTCATCCATTTTGTTTCCACACAAAAGACAGCAGAACTGTCATAAAAGTGATAAAAATTAAATGTACTTTCAGTAAAGGCACACATTCTGTATCTGTACTCTTGCTGAAGGCATTAATTCAGTTAATAAAGCTCAAAATTGCAAAAGCCTCCTTACCATTATGTTATATAGAAAGGAACCTTACATCTTCAGAAGCAGAGATATACTGAATAAAGCAGCTCAACTAGACAGAAAAGAGATTGGAAGTATTTTGCTCACCTAGTTAACCTAGTCATGGATTAGGAGAATGTCAAGATGGAGTCATATCAATACAACCCTGGTTTTACTGCTTTTACTTTATCAGTTGCTGTCACTTTGACATGTAAGGAAATGTGGACTTTATAGAATTAATCAATATTTTTATGTGATTCCAAATAGGCGTAATTCCACACCCACTTATTGATATTTTTTTTCTTTTCCCCTGCAGTGATTCCTGCTTTATAACCGCTCTAAAAATGAAATCTACATTTTATTCATTGTAGGACCAGTGCTGCCAAACATGCTTGAATTGAGACTTGGAACAACAGGTGCCTAATGGGACACAAGGTATGATAAGTTAGTTTCCCTTTAAGTTTAGGCAATCACAAAGCCATAGTGGTAGTTTTAGGAGAAAATATTTGAGGGTCTTACAAGTTCTTGACAGAATTGCAACAATTACAGGGATAGTAAAAGAGAGTGTTCCTACTCAGAGTTTATCTTTACTCCCAGATTTCCTAAAAATACGCTTCTTTTATTTTGGCAGTCAATGCTTCAAGTGTAACTTTGACAGTTACGTGACCATTTGCAGTGGTGGAGTCTCCCAGTCCTCCTTGCCCCAGGCAACTTTAAAACACTTTCTCTCTTGTTAGGCAACCAAAGGCTTAAGGTTTGCCTGAATGAGGCCACAACACTTTTACAGTCTCCTTATTTCAGTTTCTCAGCGCAAAATCCATTTGCCAGCTTCTGCTATAAATACTTCATGGTCAGATTTCTCTCCATGAAAAGGTATCCCTTGCCTTTTCTTGAAATTATGACTGTGCCATTTACATAGGTGCTGCTTGCTGCTGCTGTGTTGTTGATCATGATAAGAGCCTACTTTTCCACAAAAAAAGTTTCTGAGGCTTAGATAATGATAGTGTAGTATCCTTCAACCCAAACCAGATCAAGCTGCCTTTCTGAACCAGCTTAAACCATGTTCTCTTCATAGAGCTGCCTGCCTCCCTAACATAAAAAGCTGGCAGCTCTTGTTACATGTTCACTATTGTTTTAGCCCTCGGTGATGAAAAGAATACTGCAATAAACTCACTACTAAGAAAGGTGGAAGAGAAAAAGGAGAAGTTTCCAAGTTACACTTATTCTGACAGAGCCTATTTCTTCCTGCTCACTGGACTCAAGCCAGACCAGAGTATGGGGTGTCGAGTGGGATGTGCTCTTTACACTCAATGGGGTCTTTGTCTAAATACACACAGAGATGTGTGGATGCTGACACTGGACAGGCAGCCACCACACAAGCTCCTTCAGTCATTAGGATGGATATCATCCTTGGCACTGAGACAGCAAAGAACACCCACTACAAATAATTTAAAATCACATAATTGATTTTTCCATTGTCACTTAGGAATCCAAGAACCAAAAAAACCCCCAGTAACTCATGTATACTGTAACTAAAGCAGACATTCTATGTACTTTTTCATATGGAATTGCACAGTTCCTACAAGACCCTGCACATTGAAACACTTTGGGGGAAAAAAGAACAGTTCATTTCTGTGGAGAGAAATTTTGGGCAGGCTTTTTCTGTAAGACAAACATGATCCATGAAGTAACCAGTGAATCCCTCTACCTATCAGCAACTAATGACCATTTAAAGGAAGATTTAAATGCTTTCTCACACAATGAAAACCATCAATCACCTATTTCCATTAAAACTAACAACATTATAAAGTTGCATGTACCATGAAGATTCATACAAGAATTTTAGAGCTTTCCATGATCCAAATAAGCCACTTCATTGTGTTAGATCTGATACCTAAACTGTCAATAAGTCACATCTGTAAAAGCCCCGTGTCCTCTGTAATGCAACATAATGCAGAATGACCTAATAAAACCGTATTACCATTAAATTCACAGAAACAAAAATGTTTATTTTCCTCAGTCCCAGGAAAATAAAAATTGTTATGTCTTATCCCATCCTGAGACTTGCAAAAATTGCTTTTTTTAAAGTAAGTTATACTGCAACCACAACTTTTTTAGCCTTGAATGCATGCAATCAAAATGGAGACTATCACCACTATTTTAAATACAGATGCCTTACAGTGGAACAAGGAGAAGCAGCAGACTGTACTTATGATAAGAAGTTAAAGGACAGCATGCAGCTCATGGAAGGATTCATGCAAGCACTGAAGCTCAAGGTTATCTATACCCAAGAGATTGGTCAGACAAAATGTATTTCCTTAAGGAAGGCCAAAAGGTGCAAACAGGGGAAAAAAGAAAAAAAGGCATACCAAGAAATGCAGTTCTCTCTGATTGAAAGATTTAAGATACCATGAAAAAGTATCTCAATAATGCTATGCTTTTTCAATAGTGTGCTAAAATATCATTAAATATGATGCATACACTTATATAGGTATGCACTTAAACACATATACCAGAAATGTAAAGATAGAAGTGTGAATATTCATGTAAATATTACAAAAGAAGCATCAATGTAAAATATAAGCACAAACAGAATGACCCCACCATTCCTTTATTGCAAATCATATAACAGCTTTACCATTAACAAAAAATTAAATTACTTCACATTTAGAAGCAGCCAGACAGGTCCATCCTGCCCAAATGATCACCATTCATTAAAGGAGCCCTTGTCTACATAACCCATTTCATTCCTTACAATCCAACAGCAGAAGCCAAGATGCCTCCTTGCATAGGTAAAGACCACCCACGAGTGTGCACCATAACACCACAGCAAAGCTGTATGTAGAACTATCCTTGTATGTGTTTGGTTTAACAGAAAATAATGAGCAACGCCCTTGTTGTAAAGAACAGTTATATAAAAATCATCGTAACAGGCCTTAAATCTGTATATACAACATCCTTAAACTGGGAATAGACATTTTACCTTTCTCAATGCTCCCTTAAAATATTTAAAGCCTCCAGTGTGAGAGGATAATATTCTAATACATGTTATTGGCATTACAGAAGCCATTGAAAGTACAAAAGGTACCATGGAAAAAATATCAAGATACCTGTTGGGAATATCAAGATACCTGTTGGGGAAGGTGACAAATAGCATTAAAGGCTGGCAAACTCAGCTGGAGATAAAGGGTACCTAACAGGTGAAAGGCTCAGACATCTCTTTTCTTCCCAATGTTAATGAATCTTTTACGTGCTTTGCACAGATTGGGTTTTAATGACACTACCTCACAAGGAAAAAATCCAACACTGTTAAGATATACTCAGATTATCTGAAGTAAAGCTGTATCTAAATCATATTGTTCCAAAAGTTTTCTGCATTTTTTATTTAGTCTTCAGACATTTCTTGAGAACAAGACAAAATTACAAATTTTGCACTGAGCTTTCGTCAGTGCTGCCACCAATGACAGGACACGCTGATGTAGGTTCAGAGATGAACTGCTATGTTCCACTGAAAATGCAACAGAGGATTGTGTTGTTTTAACAAGAAAAGAATAAAACAAATCAAAACAATCCAACCACCAATAGTTTAATTGAAAAATACAGCGAACTTTGCCGGTGTATTTAAGCATGCAGCTTAAAATAATTATTGCTTTAATATTTTTAAATATAATTAAGCTTAAATGAGAAAGAAAATACATTATCAGATTTTGAAGAAATGATACAACATGTCAGCCCACGTTGTTTTTAATCCTGATATGGAGTAGTTGAATAATACATCTTTAAAATTCTAACTGTAAGTATTGAAGTATGCGTGTAATTAGGAAAGCATACAACAGAGATGAAAAATAACCTCAATAACCAAATGAGAATTTATACTCTGAAGTCATTTCATCTGCTAATTACTCCAGCTATCTGTACACTTGTTAAAATGAGAAACTAATGGAAACCATTAAAAAATTCCATCTGAAGAACATCCACAGAAAGCCAGGCAGATCTAGTAAAGCACATTCTGAAATGACTGAAAAATAACAGTTTTGTGCATCATTGAACATACTTCTCACTGCCATTTTCAAAACAATTTCCCACCTATTCTGGAAAGCATTACTAATGTTGCATTTTCTGGGACACACCCATAACTACTGAACCAGCTTCTGTTGAGAAATGTGAGTTGTTCAACAGGTTCAAAAGATCCCACTCTGTAATACTCACAAAGCATTCATCCTTACAGACATACGGCACTTCATTTTTTTCAAGCACATTTTTAACAAAGCAAAACCACGTCTCTTGAATTGGCATTTATTATATAAATTGCAATAAAAGAAGTAATGAAGATTCGTAGTCTGCACAGCGAGCCTGAGCAATTCTCCATCACCAATGCTACACCTTGGATTGCAGATGTAGGCCACATAAGGAGCCAGTACAACTTGATCTCACCACAGACTTTGGCTGCGCAGACTGATTGATTGATTGTGACTGACAATGACCATCCCTTGGCCCTTTCCCTTCTGCTCCTATTAACTCATCTATTTCTGCAAGTTTTCCTTTGCCAAGGAGAGGAAAAATCCATTAGCTGTGTAAAGGAGAGGATCTATTTCTTTCTTATCTTGAAAGTTGCTGCTATCTTATTCTGGCTGGATTTGCTCTTGTCTGTTTAACTGTTAAACAAAGGAAGCTCAGGTTTCCAGTTTTCTGAGATTTGGATATACTATCTATCTTTCTATCTCTACCCTTCTCTTCATGTATTGCTGTTTAACTTTAGACAACAAAATCAGTCTTCATTCTTGCTTATTGCATATTAAATGCTCAAAGCCAGGCTGGATGGGGCTTTGAGCAACCTGATCTAGTGGAAGATGTCCTTGCCTGTGGCACAGGTGAGTCTGTGTGTAACGAGATCTTTAAAGGCCCTTTCACACCCAAACCATTCTGTGTTTTTATTACGATGATTTGCCACCAATGCAGCTTTCCTTTGACTGTTTAGTTGATAAAACTACTACAAAAGAAGCTAAGTTATTAAAAATTATATTTGTTATAAATTAACAGTATGCTAATCTCACCATCATCAAAATCAAGATGCCAGTTTGGCTTAATATAAAGGGTGTATGGTTGTTTCCCTCCTCCTCTATCAGCTAGGAGAAAATATTAAATTAAAACAGGATAAGCTATGCATACAAACTCGTCTGTTGCCATCAAACAGCTGGGCTGCTCCAACAGTGACAAAGAGGTCACTGTGTGAAAATACACAGCGATTACAGCAATAAAGGAAACAGCTGATAGAGGTTAGGTGGTGGAAACAAGAGGGCAGCCACAACAGAAAGGCAAGGTTGGAATGAAGACAGGAGCATGGGAGAAGCAGAGGAAGAGCCCGCCAAAAGACGTGGGGCTGGGATACAGCTATAGAATGAGGGGGAAGGGAAGAGCTTTAGTACCAAAGTTGTCCATTATCACACTGCATTTTCAGTTTCTTATAACTTAGATGGATTCTATTTAGACTGAACAGTCATTCAGGAGTGATTTCAGAGAGGAGAAATTTCAGAGAGAAATATGCAGCTATTTCTGACACAGAACAAGAGCACATTTTTGGCCAAATTACTAAATTTTATTGACTTTTCTATGCAAGGCTGAAATATCTTTATGATTTAGAATGGAGGCTTGAAAATCTGCCTGGAAAGTGAAACTATTAGAATGCACCTCTACCATTCTCCTACAACCTGCATAATTTTGGGCAAGTTCTATGCATTTCAAAAGGCAAATCCTATCTATATCTGTAGGTCACCACACTTCACAGCCACAGATCTAAAAGATTCTTCTTTTAATTTAACATATACTAGCCTGGGGAGGAACACAGGTTCCCACTGAAACTGTGAGTTTGGATTGTAGAATACCAGGTCAAGCATAAAACTAACAAGACTGTCACCTGCTAGGGCTGAGCAGCAAAGGAAGAAGCAGCAGCATAAACAACCCACACACAACAAAACTGGACACTGGGGGCCCCATAACTGGAGAAAGCAGGCTGGGACAAAGATTAGATGTGTCTGGGAGGGAGGCACAGAAAAGATGGAGAGGAAAATTTGGAGCAACAAGCAAGGAGGCAGGGAGAAACTCACTGAGCAAGAGGACTAAAAATGGAGGAAAGAAATGGAAGTGGTAACAGAAACACATGAAACCTATCTCAGAGAATGGAAGCAAGGGAAGTATGCACTGCAGGATTGTTCAGGAAGAAGGAGATAGAAGTACAGCATGAGGGTAAAGAGAGAACTACCTAAAGAGTGAGAGAGTGATATTAGAAACAGAACTACCAAACAGACTGTATGGAATGGGATAAGCAAAACCAACACTGAGACCCTGGAAAGTAAGGACCAATACATGGATGAAAGCCTGTAGGCCTGTGGAGCAGGGCACAGCTACGTAGGAGAGGGTTCTGTAGAAGAGACCAAGAATAATTGCTAATTGATGTGGAAGTCCAAAGGGGAGACTCAGACTAGCCAGACAATGAGCATGAACCAGTCAAGACAACTGAGGAATGGAAACTAGGACTAATCAGAAGAATGAAACCAGAACAAAGAAACTCAAAAGAGGCAGGACTTGAAAAATGACACATTAGTAGCAGTAAGGAAAACATGTTAACAGGCAGAAGGTACAGCTTTTAAATGCACGATCACCTGTTAGGAATGGATTCTTCCCAGGTAGTAGCCATATAACACTTGCTGATGGAAAGCAGAGAAAAACACTTTTGTCTTTTCCTTCGTTTGCATGTGTGCAACTTTTCTCTTTTTTTACCTAACTGCCTTATCTCAACCTATGAGTTGTTTTCCATGTTATTCTCTCTGCCCTGTCCTGGGGAAGTGATAGGGCAGCTTGGTGAATATCTGGTGTTCGACCAAGGTCAATCCACCACACTGGCGCACACAGCGTGACCTGAAACAATTCTAGAATTATGGAGCTATAGGTCTATTTTGGTTTCTAATTGATTTAAATTTCTTGTATGTCCTTGAGATACATAGATTTTCTCCGGAACAGCAAATATTGGCAATAGATTATGGCTACTTAAATCTGATTCCTTTTTCTATTCTTGATAAGCCACAGACAGAGATGCAAGTCGTTGTTAATAATTTAAAATAATTTTCCTCCTCCTGCATTCCAAACAGCTTTGTTTTCTCTGTTAACCCTTTCAGTACCACTACCTTTAGCCTGATCCTTTTAAAAGGAAAAAGAGGCTAACAAAATGCACTGTTTATTTGCATGTCCCTCCTCAAACATCCCTGCTAACACTCAACTTCTGAACCCACTGACTGGTCAGTATTAACCAGACATATTAAAATCCCTTTAAGTTTTATGAAAATGAAAAGCTGCACGTTGGACAAAATGAGTGCTTCCATTCAGCTCTTGGACAGACAAGGGCAATTTGGTGGTCACCCAACAGCTGGACTGGCCAACCTGTGAGTGAATAGCAGACCCAGTCCTGCTTTCTGGCAGGACAAATGGGGAATGTGAAGCCTCCATGGACGGAAGACTGAAAAAAAAAAGGAGGGTGACATGGTGAGAGGCAAATGGAGGAAATGACTGGGTGAGGCACAGGGCAGGAAGAGGTATTACAGTAAGTGGTTCCCAGCAAACACAAAAGTGTGATGGAGTTACTGATATGCACAAGTAACAGGGATCCAAGTAACAGCCCTGCAGACCAGCCAGTTCCACCAATGTGAGTCTGCTTGCAGCCCACTCCACCTCTTCTCAACTGTTCTAGGTGCCACCCATCTGAGGCTGGACTGCCCCTCCTTTCACAGGGAAGATTAGAGGTGAATAGCAATGTCCAGTGGCAAAACCAGCTCAGCTACACTTCTGGAAAGCAAAGATGTAAAGCCAGCACCCACCAGCCTGTTCCTGCAAACTCCACTCAGACTAAATGACATCATGACCACAAAGCAGCCAGTGGAGCATAGACATGGGCAGAGCATCTCCCATTTTGCCTTCCTTCCACTCATTTTCCTTAAACATCAACCACAGCTGTATCCAAGTATCGCGCTGTTTATTTAACACTGATCAGACACTTCCCACTACAGTTTTAATTATATTGCAGTGGCACAATGCACTGTTGTACAGAGCTGCCAGCTCTTAACAAGTTATTCCAACTAGGAGCAGTACAGCATCATTAATGCAGCACTGCCCAAACTAGGTTAGTCGGCACAGGCTCCTTTGTGCTGCACTAAAGTGTGCCATGTAAACATATCCTAAATGGGGAACAGAGCACAGTGTCTCTTGGGTGACATTATACTGTGTATAAATAACAAACAGGACTGCTATCCATCGATGGGCCCAATCATTTGCACTCTAATCTTCATTTTCATCTTCCCACAAACCAGGTTCCATGGTCTTATTAGAATATCCTGCTTGCATTCAAATCTTTGTTACAACAAGCTTAATAGCCTGCCATACAGCTGTCCCACTAGTCTTGTAAAGCAAGATCTATTCCACAGATCTCTGACTGCCACCAAAAGCCAACATGGATACCGAATGAACTCTCATGAACAAAGCTATGTTTTCTTAATAATAACAGTTGTATAAACATAAGGTCTTCTCAGTTAAAGGGAAACGAACATCAAAAAGCAGTAAAACACGGAACCCTAAACCCTTCTTTCTTTGAAGAAACACGTTTGAAGCGAGGTGTTTCTAGTTATGGGTGAATGAAATGAGAATTGAGCTGCAACAAACGGACATCCAGTCTGTATGAAAGACTAATTAGATCCATCTGAGAAGCTGTGTCTAAAACTGCTTCACATATTTCAAAGGAAAGCTCTTCTAGTCTACCTTTTGAGAAGACTACATCAAAACATTTAGTCACAGCTGACGCACATCTACCCACGACAGGAGCACTATTTTTCATAAGCCATAAAAGCTACATTTAAGTAATTTTAATAGTCTGGCTTATTTAAAAATTAAAGGGGGGGGTGGAAAGCAGCAAAAACATTTAGAGCTAAGAAAGGAACTCAAAACAGCAACAACTTTATAGTTCCTCCTTATGCCAAAGCATCAAGAGATCCCAAAAAAAGAGTCTTATACTGAATATTAAATGTGCTAAAATTTGCTCAGAGAATGGAATTAAAGCTGAAGCAGCATCCAGGAGCCGCAGAGTTAACTATGGCTTTTGTGGTAATAAGCCAGGCTCTTAACACTATATTAGCACTCTCTTAAATGCAACTATTGCTTCTGCTGAACCAGCAGGAGGAGCTCACAACATTTTTTAATCTATTCATTCTACAAAATTTGGGAAGAGGAGCTAGGATGTTGGAGGCGTTTCTGTTGGGTGCAGGAAGGAGTTGGTTGGGTATTTTCTTTCCAGTTTTGTTGGATGAGAAATCAGTGTTAAGAAAAGCATCCAAGTAATGTTCCTGTAAGCACTGCTTTTAGAAATTAGAAAATCATTACATGAATATTGTACTGCGGGATGTCAAGTGCGCATGGCACAACAATAAATTGAAGCAACACCCACTCCTCAAGGTGTTTCCAGTCTTACACCAAAAGACCACAGGAAGACTAAAGGATGACAGGACACATTAAATGCTGTATGCCAGAAACATGACTTTCTGAAGAAGGAAAATGGTATGTTATGGCTCTGTATTGTTACAGAGCTTCAATTTATATTTCAGTTTACTGTTCACTGGAATTCCTGGAGCCACTGGATCATTACCCATGAAAGAACATAGTCTCTATTTTCATACCACAGGAATTCAAGCTATGAAGCCACCTGTGTGGGTAAAACTCTTCAATAGGTAATTTAATCATTGTAAAAACCTAATTCCTCCTCTGCCTACTAAGGAATATATTTTAAATCAGTAAAGTCATATTCTAAGACAAGGAAAATATACATCCAAATTGACCATGCCTGCTTTTAAAACATTTTGCATTTTAACATTTCAGACTTTTCATTGCATTTTCTTTGTAGGCTACATACCAGTGCCAGACCATGTTACTGTGAGTTTTTAGCACAACTACAAATCTTCAAAAACTACTATAACTAAGCTATTACACTGATGTGACACAGAGGGAAGAGCCTATTTAAAGCCACACCGTGATTGCATTAGTCAAGTAATTTTAATTCCCAACCCTGTATGTATTTTCTCTATATACTTATGGAATACTGTGTGAACAAACTAATTTGAGACATACAAATCCACGCCAAAAATCCCTCTTTACAAAGCAAATATGTACGATCGCATACTTAGTGCTAAACTGGCATGGTATTTTTAAAAAACTGTACAATCCAGACACACTCTGCTTCTCCTCTGGCTTAGTACAAAAGCACACCTAAGTACATACAAATATTATATGAGTATACTCAATATTTACCTCTATTTCATGTAAAGGATCCCAGCACTTAAACTTTCTGAGACAATTAATGAGGCAGAGTGGAAATGCATACCAGAAACACTGAGTTCACAAGAAGATACTGAGGCCAAGGCCACTTTCATTAAAAACCCACGATGTCAGCAGTCAAAGAAATGTAGCAATTAAGGCAGTTGCCCCAGAGTCAAAACTCAGAGATCAGTGCTCTCCTCAGATTGAAAGATTCAAGTGCAGAGTGCTTTCCTCCCAGAAGCACCTGTCTCTAGCCCACCAGGATAGGATGGGGCAAGCTCTACCCTTAGAGTAAATCTGTCACTACAGAAAAAGGAATGCAGGATCTGTAAAGCCGGAGTCCATCAATAAACAGGAGCATGACTACTCTAGCCAGTGCTTTGCGTGGAAATTGGGGGTTTTGCTCTCACCACAGCACTAGATTATGCATACTGCATTGAAGTGACATTATACACACTACACAGGTCTTACAAACAGAAAATGTTCCAGGTTTGAGCATTTCATTGAGTTTCATAAGAGATTGAAATTAGGTACACATCCTTTACAATAACAGTTTTTATACATATACAACCCATAGAACTCTGTAACAGAGTTTTGTTTGCACAACTGTACATGTACTGCAATGAAGAGCTTTGCTATGCTGCAAGTAAAATGCAAACCATGTGGAAAAAGGCAGGGAAAGTTCTCTGCTTACAGCTGTAAGGATTATCTAACAGATCTTGCCCCACCTACTAGTGCCTTTAGACATGCACTTGCTTTTCATTCAAACTAATATTGGACATGGGAACAACAATACAGTTTATTTCAGATATATAACATGCAACAATATATACTTAGAACTAGTCTAAGCAGAAAGTCTTCATCTACCGCTTCTAGGGATATATGTTAATTTGTACTACAACTGGCTGCCCCTCTTATTGTTTAATTCCTACAGGTATTTGCTTTTCATCCCTATTAATACAGCACTCATATTTCTTTCATGCTACTAATTAGTCATTATGTGCCTGAAGCATATCAGAAATGTGAAATACTAGTAATAATAATTCTGGCATTTTATTGATTCTCTTATAGCAAGGTTAATAATTTCATTGTGATAGATGGGCAATGTTATTCTTCTACATGGACTACTGGAAAGACAGAACTTAATATGCACTGAATTACTATCCCACTCCATATATTTGTGTTTAAGGAATTAAATGTGAACTAAGTTTGCTTACAGCAACTTTCTGTATCATTGCTCTTATTTTCCATTATACTATTCCTTGTTCCACTTGATGGTTTGCATACTTCTGTTTGATTTTTGGGCAGTAATTTTTCCTCCCCCAAAAAGAGAACGTGCTTCCTGAAAATGAAGTATGAAAATGAAAATACTTCCTGAATTAGTTTTCGAATAAACTCACCCATCAGTCATGAAATTTAGAGTAAATGAATACACCAAATTTCTCCAAATAAAATGTTTATTATATTTGAATTTGAAGTCAAAGCTTAACTATAATTAGATAAACATGAATTCACTAACTAATGTAAAGCATTTACATAAACATGCACCTACTCTATATTGGTCTTATAGGATGTACTCAAATAATTATGACAGCAATGCTCTAGATTTTATTTTTATGCTGGCATTTTGTACTATACAATAGGTTTCCTCTTAGAAATGTTAAGAGGTACACAGGCTGATATTCCACCCACACAGGTATCTAATAAATTCTTTACTTCTCAGGAAAAAGATAGAGGAAAAACACTGGGGTTTTTCCTAAAAATTATTGAAAACATTAATTTCCCACTGGACTGAACAAGCTTCAAAAATTTTTTCCAGAGATTTCATATCTGTACTACATTTATCTGTCCTTAACTTTGGATTTAGGAAGTGATCCAGTGTTTTGTGAAAATGGTAGCCCATTCCAGTAACAACCTGAATTAAGGAATTTAGCTTTCTCTATTCCTCTTATTCAGCATTTGACCTATACAGGTCCCTCTGGAAATATATCGAATTTCTTTTTGCCCAAAGTAACTTCTGAACTATGACACCTTATGCTTAAAAAAATAAAAAATAAACAACTTCAATGATAAGAAGCTACTTTATAACTGAAAACATCTGGAAATTCTTTGACAACTAAGCTGATGAGAAGATGAGGCTAAGCAGCCTGGGAAGGTATGCATTTACTTCAGAGATGAAGAACCCTAACAGGAAGGACTGTTTGCAAACATGAAAAAGGAGAATAACAACTACTTGCAGAGAAAACATCCAAATTATCAATAAAGAATTCTTAAGACAGAGTATTCCTACACTGCAGCAAATCATCAGAAAATGGGTAATGGCAAGAAGATTTTCAAGAATTAAGTTAATTGCATAGAATATAGTTACAAATTCTTTATTGAACTAAAATTAGGTTGGAAGGAGGGTTAGAATGAAAGGACCTTTAAGGTCCCTTCCAACTCAAACCATGCTATGAATAAACAATGCCACCATCACGTGGAATTAGACCATCCTTGGTGGCTAACATCTGGTTTTGAAGGGCCAGATTCATATACTGCAGGGAAACCACACAGCTAAGCAGGTTTCCTCAATATATGTAGGTTCCCATTTGATTTTGTCTCTCCCACCCCTCAATACCCTGCAGAACAGTCGAGTTTTGTAAAGGAAGAACACACTCCAACCTTTAACATCAAATCTCAATCAATGACATCATAAACAAATGCATTTGATACCCAGACTAGCAATTGAAAATGGCAAGATGGGAAAGACTCCTGTTTGTAATTGAAGTAAATAAAAGATTCCAGAGTCTGGTAATGGGATGCTTCTGGGCTGCTTGTTGCTGTTTTGCATTGCTTGTTACTGTCTCATGTAAAGGAAGGTATTCTTCCTTCAAATTCTATTTTAGCAGTAATCTTCATTGTAAGATCTTTAATTCAATTGACAAGAGAAAAAATTTTAAGCATAAGAACAACACTAATCAAAGCTAAGAATCTGACCATCTGTCCTCTAAAGAACTAAGTGGTATACATGACAAGCAGTTAGTTTAAAGATTGTCCTAGCAATTAATATATAGAAGAAAAAAAAGAATAAATTACATTTACATCAATTTAGTTGGCAAGTTCTTTGTACACAAGCAAGCAGGTCCGACCAAAGCTGCTAAATTTTAATTCTCAAGTCAGGTCACTGGAATCTTTTAATTGCAAAAGCATTTACTATGTTGATAGGGTATCACCAGAAACAACTGTCTGGTACTGAAAATTCTAGTACAATGATTTTATATAGATTTAAGTACTAGCGTATATGTTGCTGGCTTCTGAAAAAAAAACCAAGTTACTTCTATTTTAAAAGAAAATATATCAAATTAGGATTCACAGACGTTTTTAACCTCTACTGGAATAACAAAAATTAATATTTTTGTTTGCAGCGCTTCAGGCAAAGAGCATCGCTCACACTTGACCACTTATCCTTTAAATCCTTCAGTTTTGGGAAACAAGGCTGCTGAAGTGGCCTAAAGCCAGCCCCCATCAAATACCTCTGTTACAAACAAAATAGTTAAAAACAGATGGTTTCAAAACTCAAAATTCTGAAAAATAAAGAGCAGCGAAGAGCAGTTAACACTGCACAGTTCAACAAGAATCTCCTGCGAAACGAAGAAAACGACAGATGACCCGTAGCCCAAAACGCTGAGGAACGATCCGCTGGAACAGCGGGAACCACGGAGCAGCCTGCTGCTCACACTCCCTGCGACACGGGAGCTTTGGGCTGGTGAGAGCGGCAGAGTTACAGGGGAAAAATAGGAGTTACTGCTGGAAGGGTCCCTGTGGTAAACAAACGAAATCAGGATGCCAATGCCGCTGTGCAAAGCACAGTTTGCGGCGCGAGTAAACTTCTGAAGGGGAACGTGAAGGTGGCCCTCCCACTGGGCTATCTAACTGCACCACAGATTCAGATATCTTTGCCACAAGCCATGAGGGGACACAACCCACAAAGGCAGGAGCCTGTGTCACACCAACTTAACAGCAAAAACTAAATGCAAAAGTTCAAAAAGTGAGGCTTGTGTTTCTGACAGCAAAGTTAATAAAGCAAGCTTTGAATTTCCCCAGTTTTTCCTGAGTGTATGTTATACCTCCTGATCAGAAACAAGATTGTTCATTCCTAGACTTCTCTTCTTTGAAGCTTTAAGGCAGTTGGTTTTCCATTGTAAAGTTTTGAATAACAATTCCGATTTTTGATAGTGCTGTATTTACTATATACTCTTATCTGCAGCACAGTCACAGAAGAACACCAGGAAAAAGAAAATTACTGATGCAGAATAACATGTCCTCTGCTATTTATCCAATAACAATAAAAATAAGTTTAACTCTACTCAACCCTGCTATTAAAAAAGAGTTACCTGCTTTTTACATACCCAAGCTCAGGTGCAATTTTTAATGCACTATATCTTTATAGGTATATGGTTTAAGTATGCACAGTATCTGACAGAGGTGTTCTGTTATTTGAATGGGCTGTATCCAAGTTCACAGGATGCCTGTTAGGAGTATTATAAAGATTTTAAAAACTGCATGCAGACTTGGCCTTTGCTTCTGAAACAACAATTCAGCAAGTAGGGTGTGTCATTGCCATTTTAAGAAAATTTGCCTTATTAAGGCCCTTTTGAAATCTTTTGCCTAAGAGTCAACAAACACTATACAAGTCAACTGCCTATTTAAAAAAAAAATAGAAGTCTCATTTTGGTTGTGGAGTCACCATTAACAGACATAAAAAGTAGTTCTCCCTATAAATTTATCTTCTTAATACTTCAACCAGCTTGTGTCTTGGCTTTATTCCGCTGAACGGCTGAATTACCAAACCCAGCATTACTGCTCCTCTACTGTCATGGTCTGTCTTTCTGCCTTTCATGCTGACAACATTAAGTGCTTAAGCAATTACCTCAGAACATTTGTAAAAAACAAAAGTTTTCACACATTCATCTGAAGTGAATAAGCACATCCTGAAACACTGGCATTTTACTATGACCACATACAGCTCCACCAGAGAGTGCTGAATAATGCCATTCCAGTACAATTGCTTATTCAATTTGCTTGGATCTTTGATTTGTTTTTCTAAACACTAGCTTAAGGTAATGCAATTTTTGTCAACATTGCATTTATTTTCTTGCTCTCCTATATCTGCAATGAAGTATAAGATGCTACTTCCAAACAAGACACTAAACAGAATAATTTAGAAACTAATTTAATAAACAATTATATACAAAAATGTTCCACAGGCATGAGCCCTGAGAAAAATCTCAGTACACTAGCACTATTTAACTGTCAGAGTCTTGTTAGGTAATTCACAGCAATGCCTACCTAAAGAAACACCACACATCTATCCTTAGTCAACAAAAAGATGGAGAATTTTAGCAGGTTTCAAGGATAATATATATGTTCACTCAATGCACTGAATTTCTTAGAAAATTAGCAGAACTTACAGAAAATGATGAGCCATGCTTTGAAACTGCAACTGGGTAAATTCCATCTCCTAGATGCACAGAGAGCTCCCAGCTACTTCTCTTTGATTTAGCAATAGGAATTCTAAAAAAGAAACAGACAGAAGAAAAAATTTTAACAGAGATTTCATGCTTCTCCCAAGTTAACCAGAAGCACTTGCCTCATAGGATGGTCCTGAAGGATATAAAATATCATTAATCTATAGACACAGTTGGAGAGCAAACCTGAAAAAAATATATACTAAATACATTTTTCTGTCAAATAGCATATAAGGAGAAAATACACTCTTATTTTCTTTCTAGATTTGCCTTGACACACTGAGTATGCTGATAAAGTTATAGGAGGCCCTTGAATGCAGCCAGCACTTGCTGCAGAATTAGCTCAAACAGGATGAAAAGCAGATGAGAAAATGGGTTGGCAGGAGAATAGCAACAGTGATAACTGGAGCAGTCTTTTCAAGGGCAAAATACAATCATTATTTCTTTAATCTCATTCTCAGTAAACCTTAACTAAAAGCCAATTACAGACAAAAGATTCAGCCAAACAAGTAATACAAGTAATTTTATAACTAATATACATTTTTAAGTATCTCATCCACAGAGCCCTTCAAGCATACTGAAAAAATAATGATGTATCATCACAGCCCACATGGAGGATTATTCCTGCAGCATTTTGTGACTGCACCATTTATCAAGTAATACAGGAAACCTGAATCTTTTCAACTTAAAAAGCATACACCTGGCAGCAAAGGAATGAGAACTGAGCCTCCATTCTTCGAAGTTCAGAGTGAAACATGCAATTTTCAGCTATTTTATTTGAATGTGTATTCATTTTCAATTTCCTCATTCTAACTTGTCGAATCTCTTCCACTTTGCCATAACAACTGGTGTCCACAACTATGCTACAACTTTTCTAATGAGTGGTCACCATATATTACCACAACCAGGCACCACATGTCCTACAGGGAAGACAGAAAGGTGTGATTTAAACTCCATTAAACAAAAACACATTTTGGTAGAGCTTTTCTTCCACACTATTTAGATTTTTCTGTAAGAAATCTGTAGGGATAAAAATTTTAACACCTTTACATCTCTTTTAAGGATAATTTCTGCTATAACATCAATCTATTGTACATTATAGCGCTTACTACACCTTTTATTGGATCCTTCAGAGTCTTAAAACCTGTAAACACGTTATGCCACATGCATCCTCCAGAGGATTCAGGTGACCAGTGAACCACATCTCTCCAAAGAGAGTGCTCAGGTTTCCTGTGGAATCAACAGGGAGACACCTGTGAGGCCTCTAGAGGCCACAGGAGGAGAAATTACCTGTCCAAGCCAAGGATAATACACTGACTGGCTAAGAATTTCAACAATTATTTTAGAACATCAGGTTTTTAGATACCTGGAACTTAAGAAAGCACAAGTTCAAATACTTAATGAGGCAAGGAGCTTCCAAAAATCGTGCCTTGCCATGTGCCTGAAAAGGGAAAACTGAAATGCTAAATATATCAGACACAAACAGATGCATACTAATCCTTAGTTACTTCTGGATGCAAGCCAAGTAAGACCTACCTCAAATTTCACCAAGCACCTTAGCTGACCTCCAGCACTACCCGAAAAGTTCACAAGACATATTATAAATATTTTAAATAACCTGCTTCTGTACTAACGATGCCAAGTGTCACCTTTCACATTTAATACAGTGACAATTGTCAAAACAATGAATCTGAGGAATTATCTATGGTTCACTGGGTGCGATGTCATTCCTCAGCAACTCATATTGAAATTCCTGTATGTCACCAAACATTTAGACTGGCTGATAGGAAATGTGACAGACACAGGAGTTCCTGAAGAAGAGGAAGAGGAATTTCCTGCACAGGTAGCAGGCAGCAAGCTGAGAGATGTTTTCATTGCACTTCCCGGTATCAGAGCACCAGTAAGGAGGAATACAGGCAGCACCTGGTTAGGTTCTCCATGATACTCCACTGCAGTGTAACCAACAGGATTTAGTGGTTTACAGCAATATCATACTTCTTATATTAGAACTAGGACCACATCACAAACTCAGCTTAGTAGATCTGCTTCACTGGTGTCATGAGATTCCTTACAGCCTTGCTGGCACAGCCCTGCTTCATATTGCATTTGACTGGAAGTGACCTCATGAATCTGGCTGCTAGCCATCAAAGGAAAGACAGTCTTTTTCTCCAGCAGGGATTATTTTTGTTCAGTCCTGTCTTGCTGAGCTTTGTCAAGTGTATCTCCAAACAGGATGCATGCCTCTTGAAAGGCACGACTATCATCACTGCTTTGCCTGGGTTTCAAACAGCCACATAATTCCTCTCTCTGCAACACCAATGGCCAGGAGGGCAAGGTCCACAACTGCATCAAGTATACAGCAAGATGTACTTCCCTCCTGGAATTACTAGATCCCTTTGCACAGGGACGTTTTTCAGCTTTGCTAATCAGCTTTGACTGTGGTTTTGTAACTATAACTGACACTGGCTAGGACATATACTTACATTAGCTCATGACAATCTTACTTCTTCATTAAACCAAATTCAAAGAAATTATCTTGTAGTAGACTCCATTTTGATAGGATTTGCGGGTTGGGAACAATTAAGTAAATAAGGATTCCTAAGTCCAAAAGTAAGGATCACAGTCCAAGTTTGTTGAATATGAAAACGTAGTAGCTCACACCCATGAACTACTTTAGAAATGCAGAAGTTTCTACCAGGCTAGGAAATGAGATTTGTTGTGGGGTTTTCTGTTGTTTTGTGGTGTTTGGGGATTTTTTTAATCTGAAATGTCCCAATGCATGGGAAGTTATTTTTGTTCTTGGCCAAGGTTGCTGCCTCAGCTGAGATGAGAAGACTTTTAAGTCCTCCCAAAGAAAGCACCTGAACTCTGCATATATTTCACACTAGTTCACAGAAAACTCCCCAAACTTCTGGCTACTGTCAAAATACAGAAAAAAATATAGAACTTTAAAAATTCTACATAATGGGCTGAAATCCAACATTGTATTCACAGAAAAAAAAAATCCCACTGAAAATAAAAATAGTGTAATTTTTGCCATCATGAAAGACCCAAAGAAAACATAAGGCACTTCCCTTCCAACCCTAGATTCAGAATCCACACAGGATATCTTTCCTAGGGTTCAACATGCCCTCCCTTTTTTCTCCCAGTTTTGGCAAATGACATATCATCCAATAAAATGACTTCATTTGCATATAAAGATCACTGGCTGCAGGAAGAAACACAAGTTTCAAAGCAAGATGAGTGCCAGGTGGATGGGGAGCAGGGCCATGGAGAACTGTGCACTGCTTATCCTTGCCAGGAACATTACACACAAAGGGACAGAGAGAGCAGAGGCAGCCACAACAGGAGGTGGGTGGAGAAGGGGGTTAGAAACTCCTTCCACACTAAAAAGGGCAGCTCTGAATCTCTCCACTCCAAATTGCCTTCTAAGGGGAAGCATCACAAGCACAGGAACACAGCTGAAGAGTGATGGCCTGGCTTTAAGTCATAAAGGCTTTACTCCAAAGCACCAATTACAAAAACACGCAAGCAACTCAACAAGAAAAACAGCACCATTTGCCTGCTTAGTTATTTATTTTCAAGTTCTACTGCTGTTTGTTCAACTTGAGATGATGTCTGTGTAGAAATATATTATGTCCCTTTTACCCCCAAATGCCATGTGTGGGAGAGGAAGACACTTGAGGACAAGATAGCAACCAAAGCTCCTGGTTCCTTTGCAAATTTTCAGTGAGGAAAGCAGACAACTGCTAAAAATTTTAGGTCAACACATACTTGCTGTGCTCATGGAACACATTAATTAAACTATTATGTATTCTATTCAAAAACGAGTAATGAAAGAAAACAGACACTCACAAAAGCAAATCAAAAAATAACTCTGCCCTGGCCATTTTGATTGTCACCAATCAATCAGATAGAAGGAACTCAATAAAAACTACAATTTTCTGCAGTTTGTGGCAAATAAACTTCCCTCTCCCTATTACCACTGATGATGTAAATGAGTTAGGATGTCACCAGCTTCTAAAGGATCAGAAAATTGAGTATAGATTTTTTTACTCCCAATTCGAAATATGTGTGCTAATGCTGAGAGGAAAACCACAAATTCCTCTTAACTTCTGATATTTTTGCTGTATAATACTTTATGTAAACAGAGAAATCCCAAACTATCATAACAAATCCTCCCGTTTGAAAGATTACAAGCGTTTGAAAACCACATTATATGACACTCCATAAAGCTGTTTTTCAATTGTGCAATTACCTATTCAGCAGTGAAATAAAAGTGAAATATTGACTTAAAACAATGTTAATGGTCAAAGAATCATTAAGAAATCCTTCATCATAACTTCCACAGCAGGTGGCCTGTAAAATGATCAAGAATAATGTGCTGGATTCTGTAGCCACCAAGGTCAGTTTCTGCATACAAATCTTGCAAAGGGAGAAAAAAAGACCTTCAGAAAGTGGGCCATTCATCTGAACCAAGTTCAGAGAATTTCCAGCACTGTGAAAAGATATGTTATGCAAGCACATAGATGTATTCAGTGGGGGTAGACTGAACCAGCTACATGGAGACTACAAAGGAGCCCTCCCATGGCTCATGAATAAGTCGAGGAAATGATCAGAAAAAAATGCAGAGATGTTTAGACAGATGGCCCACTTAAAATGCCTGGGACAGGGCATAAGCAATTTTAATGAAACTTTAGATCTACCATATAAATTGTTTCTTATTTTCCCTGCCCTCCCCCCACCCTTCCAAAAAAAAAAAAAATCAAGAAAGGCAAATAGAAATTTAACAACTCAAACAAGAGCCTATCTTGCGATGAAAAAAACCACAAACCCTTAAAAAACCCCACAAACCACCAACCCCCCCCCCCCCCGCCCCAAACCAAAAAAAGGGAAGTAAATCTCACACTTTTGAGCATTATTGGTTTAATAAGTTCATATGCAAAGAAATATCCTTCAGAGAACCTTCAACTATCAGATGAATATAAAAGCAGGGAATGGATAGATTAAAAGAATTCTAAACAGAAGTGTACTGCCAAACAAAACACAAATCTAAGCTTTAGTATCTGAGGACTTTCAACACTTTCCAACATAAAAGTTCATCATCACACAGAAAAGATAAAAGCAGCACTTTCACAGGATTATTTTAAGAACCAAAAATTATGTGCAAGGAACCTAAGAATCTGGGAATATTTTATTCAGCAATTTGAAGTATTTTCTATATCTATTCACACACATTTTCTACATATATTCAGACTGGTCCATCTATATATATATCATGTGCCCTTTTACATTAAAATAGGTTTTCCTTCTTCCTGCTTTATATGTGCATACATATACATGTACCCCTTTCACTGTGAATATGAAAATATACCATCATTACACTAAATTATAGTTCTTCATATGTCATACAAAATAATAACCTCTACTAGCCTGTATGCCAGCTGATGAGACAAAGGCTGAAAGAATTACTCAACAGTTATATCAAAAAGGTTTTACATTACATTTTCTTACATATCACATTGAGATCAATAATAAATATGCATATTTATAGCCTATACTCTATTTGAATAGTGACCACAAGAAAAAATGAAATTACATGGAAGGTAAACTATAATATAAAATCAATGCTTTAAAAGGATGCCATGGAGTGTACTGTGCTTTGATTCAGAACAGCATACATCTGGATGTTCCCTTTTCCTTCAACAGAAGCTTTTTGAGCAATTTGCACTGACATAAGAGCCTGCAATCCAGTGACCAACGAAAACCTCCAGTAGTGAAACCCGGATGAGGGCCAAAGAAACAGTTATAAATCTAGGGTGAATTTGGCTGCCCAGACCTAGGAGTATGGCTCAGTGTCTTTCATCTCCATTTAACTGAGAAATAACCTTGCAAAGAACCTGAGCTCACCCTGGCTAACCTGCTTCCACTGCAGAGGTCTCTAAAGGTGCACGGCTTGGGTCCTGCAAAGAGAGACACCCTAATCCCAGTGTTTTACAGCCAGCATCCTCAGCAGCCTGGCAGGATCCTCTGCCAAAGCTATCTCCAGTCTTCACAAGAAATTATCCTCCAAACATGCAAGCAAACAACAATTCTAGCCTCTTGAAAGATCTTTCTTGGCTCTTTTAGATTTAAATCTATCGGGTATCTACCTGGGGAACTCACCACCCTACCCTGCTGATGGTAGGAAGGAATGAGAGATTCACGGAGGCTGAGAGAATTCATGGAGACTCAGGTTTGCCGCCTGATGATGCATTCTTTGGGACAAAAAGTTTTGGCACGTGATTCTAATGACAGGAAATTTCTATGCACTTTGCATTAGTAAGCTGTATGAAACACAGTAACCCTGGGAGCTGCCAGTAGAGCCTAAGACCTCTCAGTTTCAGAAAAGGGTCACACTGCCCAGTCCTCCAGCAGGCAACAGCATAGCTTGAAAAATTCAAATAAATAAACGTAAAATATATCTGAAACCAATTTCCTCTCCTGTGACATGTTAGGGCCTACCTTAGTATTTGGTTTCTGTTGGAAAAAGCAATCATCACAAGCATTAATGCTGAATAAGAGATCCTGCTATTTGTCTCATTGCTAGCATTTGTGAAATAAGAAGCAAGGAACACTCAAATCAACTGTTCACAAGCAGAGAGAAATGACATTTATTTTTAGTATAATTTACAAGTTTGTGCTTCTAATCTGTTTTTTTTAACCATCTTTTATTTACCAAAGGAGGACCCACTTGCAAGCAGGTGTTTCTAATCAGATCAGTCAACAATATTGACTTGTGCATGCTAACAACTGTTACAGAGAGAAAAATCTAAAACTCTGTTTGTCATCAAAAAATTTGGGGCTGTTTCTCCTCCAATTAATTAATTTGTTGTTTTCCAAAACATTTTTTTATTTTTTATTAGGAGATAACTTTGGGCAGTTGGCAAAATTAATATACTTTACTCTGTAAAAGGAAAACAGCAAACACCTTTTCCTATACAAATTTTCCCTTATTTCCTTAAGTAAAGAAACTTATTGTGCAGATATTTAAGAATAGTCTTGCAATAATTATCACAGTTTGTTATGTGTAAAGAGCTTCAGAACAAGCCACTGTGATGCAGTAGGGAGGACTAAAGCTCTTCTGTTAACATCATCCAGTAGCAGTTATGTACTTTCATATAACATGGTGGCCTTGGGATGTTGCTGCCTGTTGGGCAGTCTGTTTCCTACACCTCCATTCAAAGAAGGGCTGTTCCCAGTAATAATGTGCTATTTTTCATTTTGTATTAAGTTTAGAATACTTCAGGTTTGCTGTCCACATAAAAAATAGGCAGAAGGAAATGCTAACCTACTAATACAAAAATGAGGTGATGTCTCAGTTTGATAAGGAAATAATCCAATTTTACTTCTACATATAAGACTACTTTCCATACTCTCTTTTTTTGAAACATCCAGGCAAACTTTGTGATCAGTTTGCTGTACTCATCTCAGTAGTGAAATCTGCCTACTAATCTTGACTCCAGTCACAAATGGGCATTCAGGTCACAAGACTAGACTAAATCTAATCAAAAGTCAAATACATACAGTGAGAGTAAGAGATTGTCACCATGAACAAGATGGTACACTTGTACTGGTACACTGTCTAATGACAGCTAGATTAGTTTTCGAAGAATTCTTTATTCACATGAAGAGATTTTGATCTTAATGACAATTTCTGCAACTGCATTCCCTCAAAATCCTAAGTTTGGTGTTTAGTCTAGATATTCAGGAAAAAAAAAAAAACAATAAAGAAACTCTGACATTTAAATTCAAGCTCAACCCCTCTTATTTAGTTGCCCTAGTAAAAGTTATGTTAAGAAGTGTTTAATACATACCAGCTCCTGCCCAGCTGAAAGCAAAAATACTGTAAAGTGCAGCATATTTGAAAAATTGTTCTGCAGTTGTGGAGGAGAAAATGCATATTTTAGAATCAAATTTTAGAATTCCAATTTGAAAAAGTCATGGCCTGAGCTGCCTCTATCTTGTTAGACACTATCTCCTTGAACAGATTGCCATTTCCCCAACTATCACTGATTTACAAACTTTAACCCAAAAAAACGCATTAACCTATCTCTTTCTTATTCAGAGATACGCATTTGACCCACAGGCACTAAGAACAAACTGAAATACAGTGTTTCCTTAAGGAATAAAGTTTTAAAACCCAATAGAGTGAAACTTTTCAGTACCTGCTGAACTTACTAAAGGAAGCACACTATCAGGAGTGAGGGACAACTACAACAGCCAAGGGAAAAGGAAAGACAATCAGAATAAAGCTATCTCTGAGAAAATTTGGCAACAGCACAGAGAGTAAGAACACTGGCCTTCTTTTAAGGCCCACAAGGAACACAGTGTGCAAACTAAGGAAAAATTTTAAATTATACTAGCTAACCAAAATAGAATTCCCAACCTATCTTAGGCCAAACTGAAAACACCTTTTTAGAGAACACCACCTCCAAAAATCTTTTTGAGTTTTTTGTTAAGAGCTGTGTATTGAATGCTGTCTTTCCTATGGTTTAGTTTCATTTAGGACTCTCACCCTTTTGATCTGCAGTCCCCTTGGAACTAACCAGATTGTATTGCCAGAAGTATGGAATTTCTGCCACATTTTGTAGGACTCATGATTTGACCTGGTCTCTCTAAAGCCTGTCAGATATGCAATAACCCAAAGGCAGTTGTTTAAAATAGAATTACGCTCTCTTTTTTTGCACATCTTGGAAAACACAATGCTTGCACCAGATTTCAGTAGAGTTCCAGAGTATTGTAAGAGCTCATCTATCACACAGAGCTTATCACCTCCCACAAACTTGCTGCAGCAGAACCAAGAGTCCATCCAAGAGCTTAACCATCTCATGCCAATGAAATCAGTTTGGGAATACAGCTGTATTGAACATGTTTTTCTGTTGTTCTTTCTCCTCTATAAGAGACTTAATTCAGGCAACACATAGAATGTACATTCAGGACGGCCCACAGTCCTGCAGAAGGATGACCAGATTTTCCTTGCTAGCCATACTGCATGTCATAGTGTAAGAAACAGAAGCTGGCCAAGAGCTGTGATTCATTTGGAACTCTGTTTTTCTAGACAGTGCCTGGCTTTTCAAACTACATGCACAAGAACTAGTGCTGGGTGACAACACAGGTATCAACTATGTATCTACCAAACCACAGGTAAATGTGATTACAGCATTTGGCTAGAAGCACTCAAGCCAGTTTCACCAGGCAATGCCACAGCTACTTCCTCCCCCCTACATGTAAGAAATGTGGCATATTTCACAGATTCTAAAGCTTTGTTCTCTGTTTCTTCTGCACTAGACTCCCATGAAACAGATTAATGCCACTAATTCTGCTCAGTTGAAGGAAAAAAAAATCATAGCAGATGAGAAAACCCCCAAAAGTCCATTAAAATTATATTAGATAACATAAAACATGCCTATCTCCAACAAGCACTCGTATGTCTTGTCTGGACAGCTAGAGCACATAGAACTCAGTGACTACCATTACCTTCCATGCATCGCCCCCTGCACTTCCAGCTTACATCCGGCACTCACAGCACTGAGCTTTCAGCACCTAATATTAACCATCTTTTCCCTTCTTAACTAATGGAAAGAGAAAGGTACCTCTCACAATGAGTTAGACCTGAAATTGGCTGAACTACCTTCAGGTAATGCTTAGCTATATTTTTTACATTACTTAGGCACTGCAACCCTCGGCCACAGAAATACAGGCATCTAATAATTTAAGAGTGATACATATTCAAAAGATGATAAATATCTATTGCCCTCTATGTATTTTCATGCTTTTAATAAGACATCTGCCATTGTTCACAGTATGGTCTCTCAAGCAGAGAGAAGAAAGACAATAAGAAAAAAATGTGCATAGACTTCCAACTTTGCTAAAGTTATATACATCAAAGCTGAATGACAGAATTTGAGAATTATTAAACTAGGGTTGAATGTGAAGGACAAAACATTTGTAACAGCTAGTGCCTCATTCTCAGTATTAATATAAAAATTTTGCCCACTAAGCTTTCTGCTGATTAAAGTCAGATTTAGAGAAGCCAGGCTGTGTAGGTGGGATGTACCTCACTGATGATGGTTATTTTAGCATAATAATGATCAATATAGGATGGGGACATAAAAATGGCTGTACTGACTTGCCTAAATATCCATCTAGTCTAATATTCAATGATAAACAGTAGAAAGTTAAATAAGGTCTAGGAAGAGCATAAGAATATAGTTACACTTCTATAATGTACTTAACTGTAAGTTCCATCTCCTTCCTTTCCTTTTTGCCCAGACAATTAGCACTAATCAGTGCAGTTCAGTAATTCACCAGGCAAAAATAAATGTGCTAAATGCATGAATAACACAATATATTAAAATGTACTATATTAGTACATTTTTAAATGCTATGGAAAAAACTATTTTCTTTAATCATTATTGTTTACTCATCCAATTTTATTTAATGAATATAAATACACACAGATGATACTGTAACTCTTACTAACCCAATACACATGTTTTTCTGTAAATGTTTCTATTCTATAAACAAATTGTGTGTGATCAAAAGGATGCTAAAAAAAATTACGATTTTTCTGACTCAAAAAACAGACTCATTTTGAACAGAAATGCTAAAACGTGAAGTAAAACTGTTGCACAAACATGAGGAAGATCCAAAATATTTTTGAAATACACTTTCAACTGTAGCGCATGGCAGCTGAAAGAAGATATCAAAGAATATGTTCAGAACTGGTTTTCACAACTTTGCCTTCAGCCCTAATCCTTCCTGTGCACTCACCTGCTGAGGGAATTCATACACAACATCCATTTTCTCCCTCAGCCCAAAGTTCCTTTGTTTATACCCAAGATAATTTCTCTAAAATGCAAATTACTGCAGCCCCTCTGGACCTTCCTAGGGGAGACAAACTAGCCTTGTGTGCTGATTTTGGCTAGGGTAGAGGTAATTCTCTTCATAGTTGGTGGCTGGGGTTAAATCACAAAAGTCCTTATCTCTGAAGAGTTATGCTCCACCCTTTACAGGCCATGAACACAACAATTTCTCATTGCAATCCACCTTTTTAAACTGTGAAACAGCAAAATGGTATCAGATCTCACTCCCCCTTGCTTCTGGAAAGACAGATGAGTAAGAAAGCTGAGGAAACTGAAGAAAAGTCGGCTGTGGAAAGGTGCTACAACACCCAACATAAGGAGAATGAAGCTTGAATGGCTGTCAGGCTGCCAGAATTTGGAAACCACTGAAACAGAGTTGCAGCCTATTTACTCAAAAGGGTCACTTAAATACAAGTGTTAAGTCTTGGGAAAAGGCAGCCTGTAGTAGAGGCAAGCATGCAATGTCCACGACCAAAAATAGAAAAAAACCACCGTGAATAGAGGACTTAATATTAGTAAGCATCTTTAAATGATTGTGATTTGAAGATACAAGTAACAAGAATAAAGGCTTTGCTGCAGGGGAGGGAGCAGGGCAGACAAGAAAGAGTTTAAAGAAAAGTGCTCTCACTAGCTCAAGGAGACAAACAGGGTAAAGGTGTCTATGGACATTAACAGTTAGGTGCAGCCAGATGAGCACCTGCTTTAAATTTCAGTGTCTGGTAGAAAAATGAGCAGCAGGGCCTAGAGAAAATCATTATTGTCACCAAGGTATGTCACCATCTCTTCCACCATCATGCCAGAGAGAGGAGATTCAGAAACACATATCAGAACACACAGGGATAAAAGCTTAAAGCTTAGAACCCAGGTATTTTAGAAGTTTTTTGTTGTTTTATTTTTTTTTTAACTGGAATTAATATGCAATCAATTGCTTTGTATCATCTCGCTACCAACTGTAGAAAGACTAATTTTACTAAGCACCACAGAGAGACAGGATAAAGACCTGTCATCTCCTTTCTAAGTCCATGGGTAAACATCCCTGGTTTCAAAAGAACAAGGTCCTGTGCTGTTCTTTCCTGCCCAGTCTTTCTCACACTACAGGCTTTGAAGATATATGCTAAAGGGAAGCCACAGCCAAAACAAACTCCAAGCACTACATCTAATTACACAGAAAAGAATGGTCTGTAAAAGATATTAAAGAATCATCCATAACCATAAAAGAAAAAGTCATATGAGCAGTCTCAACACAGATCTAGGGAAAAATATCTGGGTCTTTGAATACTTCTGAAGAAACAACAGAAATCGGTATTAAGTATTTTTCACTTAAGGCACCATCTATCCCAAGTATCCCATTGAAAATACAATGGCATATCCATGTAGCTTTCCTTTTAAGATTCACAATACCTCCCAGTCACAAAACCAAAAATATACAGTACCTAAGGCTACCTCTAATGCAGGTAGTAGATGACTGATTTTGAGTTTGCAAATATCAGGGATGAGATTCAACTCCAAGATAGCACATAGCAACACTATTAGCAATGTTACCTCTCAAATAATTCTCCCATTAGAATTATACATTGTCACAAACCAACAAACAGGCCTGTGGTCTTACATACAAAGAAATTAAAAATATTCCTTTCTTTTAGCATTCCTTGGTAATGCACATACCAGGAATATCTTTAAACAAAAGCTAAGATCTGCAAGACTTCTGAGACAAAGTTAGGGATTATTTTTCTCCTCAAGAAAATGTCTTTTCAGTATTTTTATTTGAACCCACACACACTAAAATTATACAGAAGAGACCCACCCCTCTGAAAGATGAAAAGAAAGAAGTCTTAGCTCAGTCTTGTATGTTTACACTTTTAGTCTTACCCTTAAACAAGACTGAATTGAGCATAACTGCACTGAAGGCTTAGTTTCTACACTGGCATATCAAATTTCAAGTCAACAGCTCTTTTATTTAAAATATGTTAGATAAAAAGGTAATATGCTCTCTGTAAAGAGTTCCCTGGAGGTTAGAAGAACCAATAAATTAACCGTTACCATATGCTTGGCTCCTTTTGGCAAAATTCAGTAACAAAACACTGCCAAACCTCTTTAGATGAGCAATAACATTTGGTAGCTTATAGCACAACTTGGAAAAATAGAAAACTGGACAGAAAGCTTGGAAAATAATAGAAGAATCTTCATTTCTATCCTTCTATAGTTAGTTACATGCTGTTGGAAGAAAAATTCTAAGTCAACTTTATGGATCTGATCTATAGCAAACAGTTGTCTTCTCAAGAAACTCACACGCTGGCTAGTACAGTAATCAAACATTCCACATTTGGTTTTTCTAAACAACAATAGATATGTATGACCTATTTTGAAAACAGGAGGGTTTGCAAAATTAGTATTCTTAAGTGTTAACATGTATATTATCAGTGCTTTCATTATGGGTTTATTTCATTATAAACGAGAAAGTCAGGGCTTGTTTGCAATGCAATGTTCTTAAATTTTACTTATCCTAAAATTAAATACTTCCTACCCCTTCCCCCCATATCTTTTATACCTATGTAATTGAAACTAGATTGTGACAGATGAAAAGCCTTTAGCCTTTAACACTAGACCTCTAATTATAGTTAAAGACTGGGTATTTTCAGGACATCTATTACAGACATATTTTTAATACCCACAAAAAAGTGAGGGCAAACCTGGCTGGTCCTATTCCTTTACCAAGATAGGCAGGACTTGCTCTGTAGCATCAGTTATAGGAAATCAATGTTTTTTTTAGATATGAAAATGTCCATTTTAATTTATTTTTGTAATTATCTATGATAACACATTCCTTATTATTCTTATTTCCAATAAAATGGTTACAGCCTGTTCTTCATGCCATGATGGTTGGCATGTAGAGGAAAAACAGATACTTGAAAATCTTATATTTCTTTAATCAACAGCATCATCCCAATAAATTCTAATTTTGATGTATTAAAAAATACTTGTTATTCAGCTTACAGTTCCACACACATCTGGGAAGCAGTGTGAAGTAGGTTGACATGTATAGGCCAGACATTTCACTTCTTAAAGTCATGTTATTGCATGGTTAAGCCTATATTTGCATTAATTTGATACAAGCACTTACAGGTAAAAATAATCCCAAAATATAGGTCTAAAGATTATAATAACAAGCCTCTGGAAGGTTTTACCAGAGGAAAAATATTTTTTACCATCTATGGATGTTTGCCTCATTCAGCCATTTGGGATTTTATTAATAATCTTCTCATTACTGTATTCACCTTCTGATTTCTTATTTTTTATTTTAAGTAAGACAATTTCTGTGAAGACTTGACACTGAAATCAGAGATTTCATTACCCTGCAAAATATATCCACATTTTAAAGTATTTAAGAGGGTTAAACAAAATGCAAACATTTAATGCAACATTAAGCATGTGAAATAAAAACTTGATTGCCTAAAGCAAGCATGCTATGCTGTTACCCTGGTGACAGGTTAAAAAAGGATTGTGAGCTGAATGGCTGTATGATATGAAATTAAAATGTTTCACATTGAACAATCCAAAATGAATTGGGAAAGGTTAGAGCAGAGGAGAGAGAAATCAATTCTCCAATGGCAATGGTGAATGGAAGTGAAGTCTGAATAGGATTTGCCAGTGGGGTGCAACAGCTGCCAAATATCCTGCAGCCAAAGAATTACAATAATACTGATGAAGTGTGCAAGAGCTTTTGGAATCATTGCAGGGAACAGAGAAATACTCCTACAATAATGAGGCTATTCTGTGTCCCATCCCACTTTTGCAGTTGAATCAAAGGGAAAAGAAACGGTTGAAAATTGTAATACTCAGCAACAAAGGTATAAATGAATTACCTATCCCTTTAATCAGTATCTTGTATTTAACTACAGCCTCTGTGAACAGGAATGAAGTAAGCATGCTAAAGAATGGACAAATCCAGACACATACATGTGAAAGTATGCAGATAATATTGAATGAGAGACTTGCTTCCCATATATTTTGTTGACAACCTTTCTACAGCAACAGCATCCAGAATAAGCTGTACACTACACAAACAAACAGCAGGACACAACCAGTGCCTCAAGGAACTACACAACATCAGGTGCTGATGGTCGTGCTTATCTTTAATAATCCTGGAAATGAAATATCAGCAAAATCTCTCATGCGAATGCAATTACAGATGTATTTACTGAGCTTAGAGACCCCAAAAGTCAAGAAAAATGTTGCCCTTCCATAAAATTATCCTACACAACTTCATTTCTGCCCCTGGAAACTCCAAGTAAAATACACAGAGGAAGACAAAAGCATATCCTAAAAATACCTGCGAAATGACCAGGGAGCACATGGCAATTAGCACACACCTTGTCAGTTTTACGGTTTCACGCATACACATTTTACACACAGACAAATATTAAAGAACAGGTTTAGGAGGTGTAAACCTGCATGAGAGGAAATAATCGTTGGGCTTATGGAGGGGATCAAAGTAACTTAAATAGAGAGAAGTCTTATAAAGAGAGGATCTTGCATAAGAGGTCATAAGCAAAGCACAGATGAGAAAAGGGCCAGATGAACAACTAAAAAAAAGAACAGGAATTTGGCAGCACAATAGAAAACATTCACATGTCTATATTATGCAAATTCAAGTTTCAGCATTAAGTGAACAGTAGCTACAGAAGCTATAAAGCTATTACAGCAGATGCTGTTTTCCCAGAAGACATGGTGAAAATAAAAAATAAACATAGGGACTTAGCCAGGTCCATTTACTTCAGTGAAAGCCTTTCCCACCAGCAATCACCTCAGCAAGATGCGGGGATCTTCCCAAGAGATGTTCACTGAGATTCAAACCCTAAGTAATTATTATCTTCATAATGATTTCATAATGGTTAGCAACTCTAAAGGTTGAGCAAGTGTGGATTCCTGAGTACCTAGAACACATTTTTCCCTACAAATGACAGGGATGACAAGCTATGAAAACTTCCCATGACAGACTGCTCCGTTCCTGGAATAGATGTTTAGCAATCAAACAGAACAATGCCTGTGCTTTCAAACAACCAGAGAAATACCTTATATCACCTGTGTTTTCAATCTGATTGCATTAATTTAATCAAATCAAAGAAAAAAATACCATACATGCACTCTGTAGAGTCATAAATAATACCTTAACATCCCATTCCAACTTTTATATTTTCCATAGAAGTTCATTCCCAACTGGCACAAAAAATGCATGCTTCATATATTTGCAGCTACATTTTTGTTTCTAGCACATATAACCCTCTTTCTGGGATAAGCGACTGAACAACCAAGAAGGGTAAACAATACCAGATTTAAAAACATCTAAAATATTATATAGAGCATCTGGTTTTGCAGTTACTAAGCAAGATTACAAAAAAACCACAGTAATGACTTATGAGAGGTCAAAAGAACAACATTAGATAACAGCCAGAGAGACAAGAGGGTTACCACAACCAGAAAAGCTCATGGTAAACAAGGAATTCACATGAAAAAGGGAGACCAGGGTCTTAGTGCCTTGTGAGTCTGTGGCAAAAGAAGGGACCACACAGTGAATAATGGTGTGAAGCTGCAGTAGTTACACAAACATACCAAAGACTTTCAAAGGCCTAACAGTAAACCATGGGAAGAATGCTCGACTTGTTGAGCAGGGGACAGAACAGTAAGGACAAGGCAGTGTGGTTTTCATGAGCTAAGGATGACTGCATAACTCCAAAGTGAGGGAATGAAGAAAGCCACAAGTAGGGTGGACTTGATCAACCATACCAGTGAAAACAAAGCAGTTTATATAGAGGGTATCTGTAGGATAAAGGGAAGTATATATGCTTAGCTGCACTTGCAATAACTGTTCATGTTAATACCACAGTTCCACAGAAGAAATAAAAATTAAATTCACATAATACAATTTCTATAGCTCAGCAGTGCCTGCGCTGAAAGTAAGAACTCTTTCCCTTTCCAAAAGGCTAGTTCAGATGACTCCAATGAATTTTCCTGACATCATCTTCCTTCTTTTTAAAATTCATGTAACATAACCTTATTTTGTGCTGCTCCAGCAGTGCAGGAGAGTCAGAAAGCTCTGCTATTGGGCAGCTGACCATCCTTCCATATGGGGAAACCCTAGGCTGGCAAAGAGCTGGCTCTGTCCCAGATTCCAGCAGCGTAATAGGTGTAGTCTCTGTGAGAGCAAGGATGCCTGAGAGGTGTGGGACTCTACTGCTCTCTAAACAGTTCCCTCGCTGCCCTGTAATCAAGCAATGGCAAGGCAAACATGAATATAGCTGTACTGAATCAACCCAGACAGGAACCTAGAATAATTCATTAAAAATAAAGCTAAATAAATTGATTTCTGTTCTTGCCTTTCACTGCATTGGACCCCTGCATTTCAGAATTTTAAAACAAAAATGTAGCCCAGCTATTTCAGAACTTGACAAAAACTTGTTTGTATTTTAACTTTTCACTATACACTTTCTTTCCTGGGAAAATATTATTTTATGCTTAGAAAGCATAAGCCATTTTAGGACTCAAAATATTTCATACATGTTGATAAACAGGTATTTACAAAACCTCAATAGGGCAGCAAAGTATTAAGGCCATTTTGTCTTTTTGTAAACTGAGGCCAAATTCAACTGACTTCTCTAAGGTCCCACAAGAACAGTTTAACTCAAGACTCCCAATTCAGTCTTCTATATTAAACACACAAGCAAGAAAAACCTTTAGTTTTTTTTTTTTTTTCTTGCTAGCAATTTAAAACATTTTCCAGTGTGTTACCATCTTTTTGTATGTAGTATCAGGTAATGTGGGCATGCAGCCTCACTGCTTTTTTTCCAAGTCATAAATGATAAAAGGGTAAAACCCATAGAAAAATTAGGAAAATACACTTAGCAGCCAACACAAGCAACACATAGGAAGTGCTGTAGGCAATTGGGTTTAGAAGTATAAACATCACATTAGTAGACCCATGAGATAGCATGATGTAGCCACACCTGGAGAGACACTCTCCTATTCCCCTCCCAACCCACTAATGAAAACAAGTCTGAAGCCAAAATGTGAAGATTCAACTGTACAACATCATTTCTGGTCTCAAAGGCTAACTACATCAAACAGACATAAAATAAGCTGGATTCACTTCAGCCAAAATATGTTTCCACTTGAAACAAGATCAAGTTCTGTCTAGAAGACCTTGGGGTTTTACTAGATGCTGTAAATCTGTTCAGCAGCTGTGGGTGGCACCAGTTTCACAATAAAGTGGACGATGGAGTAAGTAGGAAAAGTCCTAGGTAAAATAACTAAAAGCTGAACAATGAAACAATCATTAATCATCCATGGCTCTTTCCTGTAGGAAATATGTGCCCCTATTATCTGGATATCACAGTGAAATATTCACATTAGTATGTGGCTCACAAAATACAGAACATTTTCATTAGCAAATCATCTTTAAATAAATACTTGAAAAAACACCCCAACTAGGAAGAATCCCAAAAAACAAAACCATCCCACATCCAATTTTTCCCAAGAAAATGGGTTAAATAAAAAACAGTTAAATTAAAACTTAAAAAAAACACACACAGAAAATGCTCTAAATACTTGACTGCATCAGAAAAGTAAATGCCTATGTTCCTATAACTCTGAGCATGCATGGATCTCCAACAGCTGTTCTAGCTAAAGCCTGGCAAGTTAGTTCTAGGAGACTGTTGATGAGGCATGGGGCACTATATAACAACACAGACAGTGGAAACTCACTGGTGGGTGCTCCACCCAAATCGTAACACACTTTTTCGGGCACAGGAAAGGCAAACCAGCCTTGGGCTTGTGACCTGCACTAACCTCAACACCAGCCAACCAACTGCAATGAAAACTGCCGCTACAGAGGTCAGGTTGGCTGAAACTAGCTGAAGGAAGTTGGGTGCCAAAGGTGGAAACAGCTTGCTGGTCATCAGAATATGTTTCAGCAAGAACCTTACAGCTGATTATTTAGTCACTCAGGGGACTGCAAAATACATATTTCCCAGTCACACCCCAGAAAACATCATCAGTTATAATGAAATCTCCCTTATGAGGCTGCTACTAATTTGACTTGTGGAAAAGAGCTGAGGCTCACCTCTGACTCCCTTTTATGAGCTCACATCTTCCTCCTTGCTACACATTCCCACTCTTGTAGATCTTCCAGAATAATTTCATTTGTCAGAAGTAACCTGCTTCTGACAAAGATCCGAAGTAAACTATTATTAGTTTCTATGCTAACATAGGTCATTTTTGCAGAACCAGAGTGGAATGCAACTACACACAAAATCACACCTCCATGCCTGGGGAGGAGAAGGAAAGACAGAGAGCAAGGGAGGAGCAGCCTGGAACAAGATTCCTTAATCTGGCTCTGCTGCACTTCATCTGATTACAGTCCTAGCAACCAAGAGTGAAAGCTGGAGTTTCTGTGAAGAGCTCCAAGCATGGTACTTTCTGTCTATCTGACCAGAATAACAGTCCTGATCATGGGCTGAATAAATCACAGGGAAAAAATGGAAAATAAAATACCCCTGCAGTTGTGAAAAGAATGCATATTATAAATATGACTCCCAAAAGGGAAAAGAAAACAAATTAAAAGCAAAGATAAGCATTTAACTCTAGTTTAGCAGAAAACTATCTGTTTAACAGCTGTAACGATTTTAAAGAAATAATGTATGATTTCAAAATACTGCTCTTCAGTAGTTTTTTGCACAAGACTTGCTCAATTGCTTTCAGTGCAGATAAAAAAAATGCTGTCAACATAAATAGTGCCGGAGAGCTGAAATTCTGTAGGCGATGATCAATGTATCAATATACTTGTCCAAGTGTCACAGATCAGCTTTAGAGCATGCAGTCTGTCTAGTCTGCTCACATCCTCCAACACTGATTTAAAACAGACTAACTCCAAATGCCCAATTCTGCCATAGTGAAGATTGTACCCAAGATCACAACTGGCCTTTTGCATTCGTTATAGCATAGGTTCCTACTCTGAACTTTTTGTTTACAAGTATTTTTCAAACAGAGTGCAGTCTTGTGAATAAAGTTGTGCTTTTTCTCTGGCCACAACCCTACTCATTAAAAAATACCCACAATATGGAACACCTTCAAAAACAAGTGAGATGCAGTTTGGTTAAGTTAAGGACATGGTGAAGAATCCTTGATGGGACTATAGTAACTCATATGCTCCACAGTGCTCAGTCCCCTCTAGAGGGAGTCCACTAACTGCTCTAAGGAATGAAGAACATTGTCCAAGACACTGCACAATCCTTCGACCTCATTCTGCCTTTGCTTCTTTCCTTTTTCCTTAGAACAAGCTGTATGATTCTGGGGACGGGGTGTCATTATCAGGTTTGGTTTCTTCAGAAGTTACTCACCAGTAAGCATTTTTGCATTAGCTCATCCTTACTTGGCCTCAAACAGGCAGCTTTGCTATCATGAAAGCAAGTAGATCTAACAGTATGTATTGAAACCATGAGACATTCAATAAGAACCACACTCAGTCACCACTTGGAGAAAATGGTAATGCCTGACTTCTGAAGGATTCATAAGTACATGCCATCATGGCAAAAGAAAGTGATTCTTCTGTAATGAAAAGATTTCTTAGCTTCACCATTTAAAATCTGAAAAATCTTACCTTAATCTAGTTTTACAGATGTGTGTTTTTTTCATGCGACCAGACTCTGCTGCCTTCTCTTCCCATGGTGGAAGAACATCTGTGACTGAGTTTGACTAGCACTCCAAAAATGAGCTAACTTTTTTTCAAAGCAGGAGTATATTTGTTTCCCTAACACTGCAGAGAAAGAAATGAGTGACCATGTCTGATTGCTGAATGCCATACTACATTTACATCTCTGTTATCTCAGTCAGAATAGTCATATGTGTCTTTTCTATTAAGATACACAGACACCTAGTACTGAAAAAGTACTTGCAAAAGAAAAAGAAAACATTAAAAGACTGTTCAAAACATGGATCCCTTTCTTTTCTTTTTAGCTAGTTGGAGCAATTTACAGGGAAGAGAAAAAAAAATCAAAAATCAGAGCAGAGAATGAAATAGCAGCTTGACCATCACTGCCTAAATTAACAATCCTTATTCTAAGTACAAAGTAATCCATCACTTCTCTGTAGCAGTACCAGACTACTTAACTTCCTATGCTGGCCAGTAAAAAACTACTATCAAGGCTCCTCCTCATTTTCCTTGATTCCTCTTTTTTTAGGTAAGAGTGGCATTTGAGTGTCTGTTCTTCTCCTTATGCCATTCACTATGGAGGATATAACTTGTAGAAGGAAACAAAAGGTGCTTTACTTTCCCCTATAGATGCATAAGGCAAGCAATGACCCAGCCCTGCATATGCTATACATTACAAAGCTGTTATGCTTGCCCTAAGTGTCTCTTTCTTTTTCTTTAATACCATATGGTACTAATTATCTTTGTGGGTACAAATAAAAATAAAGACTTCTTGAAACCACATTTGATTTATTCCTGACCACTGAAAAATCAGTAATAGAATACACTGTCAAACCACTGGCATGGAACGTGAATGTCTATCCTGCACTATGACTTCCCTCACATACAAACATATATGCAACTACATTACAAAACATGAGGCAAGGAGAGTTATGCTGAAGTCAGAATTCCCTGTATGTGACCACTGCTAACACCAACTACACAAACAAGCTTCATAAATTCAGTTAATTCTAACAGAAGGTCTCAAGGCACTGACAGGGATGGGCCGGAGGACAAGAAAAGCTAGATATCTGAGAGGAAAAAAGCATACTGTTCAAAAAAGCCAAAGAAGTGAATTAGCATTTTGACATGGTCTACTGCAGTGGCTGAACAATTAACAGTACTGCCTAGGTTACTGGTAGCTACAATTCAAAAAAAAAAAATGGAGGAGTGGGAGAATAAAAGCACAAAAATCCCTATACTTAAAGCAAGGTGTTGACTCTTCCATCAATTACCTTCCAGCTTTACAGTCTGAAAGTGTTTTCAGAATTAAGTCTTTAAACTATTAAGGTTCTTCATCAAGGTAGCAAATTACTCACAAATCTACAATAGTTTAAAGCCCTGTAGCTGAATATTCGTATTATGCCAAAGTGCTTAGATTGCTTCAAATGGGCACATGGGAAATTTGTGATGCTCAATTTGTGGTTAGTTACTAATGCAGCAACATTTTGCATTAATGAAACTCCTGATGTGCATTAATTACTGTACTGGCTTGTAGCACATTTTTGTGCCTATTAGTTTGCTAATACTTAGAATTAAAATAATCATGTATGACTTGTGCGAGTAGGGAAATGTAAGCAACAGCTCATTTGAATTTAGAATAAACAGACTATATTAAGAAACCGTGCAGTTTATCACCAGTTATTCTTGTGCATGAGAAGATGCCATTAATGAAATGCATCAGCACATCTGAATTCCTAGAAATGAACTTACCTTGGAATCCCTAAAAATCGCTGTGATCTCAGTTGTTCAGCCACGTACAAAGATGCTGCTGTTGCCAGTAGTTGTCTTCTTTCAAAATCTGTCAACTCGTGTCCTAGTTTTCAGAAAGAAGTTTAAAAAAAATTTTGATGCCACAGACCAACACAGACACAAAACCTAACAACTACCAGTAAAGACACTGCTGAGCCCTTACACATGAAAGCTTTTTTTTTTCCCTCTAAATTAGGATGAGGCGTAGCATAGCAGACGCTCTGAGTTTCAGAGTTTAAATTGCATGTTTTCATACAAATCAGCCCAACTGTTAACACTGGTATCTCTGTTAAAAACAGTTTGACAACTGAAAGAAAAGAAACTGAATGATGCTGCAGCATCTTGTTTTCGTTACTGAAATGTCACTGGTTGACATATTGTGCCTCATGCTGGTAAGGAATCCATCTGTACATTAGAACTTACTCAAAATATAGAACACTCTCGGTACTTTATCTGAGGCAAAGACTACAGATCTTTCAAACAAAAGAGACAGCACAACAGTATAAACCCAAAAAATAAATGGGGATAAGGCTTCTTGTCAGCCCTGGGTTGTTTAGTGTTATTTATGTAATCATCAGTTCACAACTAATGGAGTCAAAGTCATGTTTGACACTTCAGAAGCAGAAAGCGGCTCAAAGCAGTCTATAATCCTAAGGCAGGCAACCTAGAAAATATTTGTCAAAAAGATACAACCAGGGTGACAGGAAGCAGGTTTTCTCCCAGTCTGGTCATGTTCCAGAAAGTGAAGGTTAAATAGAGATTCAATTGTCCATTCAACAGGCTAAAAGAGCACAGTAAGAGAACTCTGCCCTCCCCATCTTTAGGTCAGAAATCACACAACACAGATTTGGTATGAAACGATGGCAAATAGGTGGCCAAGAATGATGTGAGATTCCAGAGAAGGGCCTCCAAGATGAGTAGAGAAATAGAGCACCTCTCCTATGAGGAACGGCTAAGAGAACTGGGATTGCTCAGCCTGGAAAAGAGAAGGCTTCAGGGTGATGTAACTGCATATGTCCAGTACCTGAACGGTGCCTGCCAGAAAGATGGAGAGAGAATATTTACAAAAGCATGTAGTTGAAGAACAAGGACAATTAATTAACATTATTTAATTCAAATGAAAAGTGTTTAGATTAGACATTAGGAAGAAATCCTTTAGTGGTGAGGCACTGGAACAGGTTGTCTGGGCATGAATGCCCCATCCCTGGAAGTCCTAAGGCCAAGATGGATGGAGCACTGAGCAATCTGGTCTAGCAGAAGGTATTCCTGCCCATGGCAGGGGATTGGAACCAGGTGATTTTTAAGGTCCCTTGAAACCCAAGCCACTCTATAATTCTGTGAGAGAGAACAAAAAGTAGTCGGTCTATACGGCAGGACGTTAAAATTGATACAAAACAGGACAAGAACTGCAAAGCAGAATTGTCATGAAGAAAAGAGGCAAACTTTATTCATTAGAAAGATTTTGCACAAGTGAAAGCAAGGGCATTTCACAAGGAAGAGAGGAGGATTACACAATAAAGTTAAAGAACTGAAAGACTTTGCTGAACTCAGTTACAACACAGCTCTCAAAAAGTGCTTTATGTGTACGTATCACAGCAAATGCCATCATCCAGAAGTAGTATAGATTTCACATGAGAAGATGGGGGAAGAGCTTCAGAAGGCCCTATCTCCACGAGGAACTCTGTCCAGGGGGACACATTTGCTTCCAGTCCTGCAGCAGATAAACAGTTACACAGATCCCTTCTACACCTCCACCCTCCCATGGCCTCAGTGCTATGTAATGTAAATTCACATTGGTTACTAGCCAGTGACAATTTCTATCAGCAGAATAAAATAAGACTAATGAGATCCTGAAGAAAATCTAGAATGGAGATTGCTGTAAAGGATTGGAGAAGACTCTACAGCAACAAAGCCACAATTTCAAAACAGGATGTCTTCTGCACAGAACCCATAGTTCCACTGGGCATAGTAAACAAGGTTGGGTAAAGAGGCTATTTAGAGTCCACCTCAGAAGTGTAATCATGCCACAGTGATGGGAATACATTCATTAAAGTCCAGCTAACAGTACAAAGAAGTTGTCACAGGCCAAAAAATGTAAATTTAAAAATAACAAAACTCAGAAAATCTGCATCAATCTCTTTTAATTTAGTCTGTATTAGCATATTCTGGCTGAATATTACTGCAAGTTCCTTTGCTCAGTGTTTATTTTTTTTTATCTGCCTTGAAATGGAAACTGTCTTCACTTCAACAAACACATGCAGAAATACAAATGCTGAAAGGTTTAGAACCTGGCTTCAGAAACCAACTCGATCTTTCCTTTGCCAGTTACTAGAAAAACTGATTGCAAGGCAAAATTCAAAAAGCACTGAACTTTTGTACTATTTGTACATATACACACACATATGTGTGTATATATAAGCCTTATGTAATTATACATTGCAATAACATCAATTATCTGGATCTGAAATGTGCCAATTTTCCCATTGCTTACACACAGTGAAGAAATTTAGATCACTTTTTCAAAACACTGAATCTAAAACTGATTACTTGTTTATATGCCCCAGCTAAAGGCACATCAGGAATCTGCCCTAAAGCCTTTGCCTTTCAGTCCCCCTGCCCAACACTCATGACAAGACTGTGTGACCAAAACTGCATCTTCCCACCTGCTCCAACATACACTGTTAGAACCAACTTAAATAAAGGAACAAGGTAAAACTAGAAAGGTCCCATTTCAAAAGTGTTATTGCATAGTCTCAGTCTTAGATGAAGTAACTGCTTTTGAGCTTGCTGTGCCACAAAAACTACTTTCTTCCCGTATCTTGAATAAAAATCTAACTTCAAACAGCAAACAAAGGTCAATAAATTGAAACAGGTTAACTGATCAAGATCACATTCGCTTCATCACTGCCAACATGAAAAAAATATTTATGCCTTTGTCACTATTTACGCCAGCTGTGGCAAGGAGAAAACCAGTTATGACTGTAGTATCCAATGTAGGATTTCTGGGAGAGAATGGAAACTGTTAACAGGAACATAGCAAAATTAGGTTTTGGTGTCTGGCAATACACATACAACCCTACCACAAAATGTCCTTTGCATAACTTTGGAGGCACGCCTCAGAAGTTTGATTAAAGGCTGCTTCCTAAGGATGGCAATTTACTTTTATTATGCAGGACAGACTGCTTGTCAATACTGCCCTGAACTCCAGTCCCATCTCCCTTGCTGTCTGCTTTTGCTCTGCTGCTAGCTCAGATGAATTCTAAACAGTTTTGAAGTCAAACTTACAATTACATTACTATATTTGGAAATACACCAACGTTCCAGATAGTAATACCTTTAATACCTTTGTTTCCCATCAAGTATTATTTCCCTTCAGAAGCTACTCCTCAGGATTTCAGTTGGGTGTCTTGAGGAATAAGTTAATATTCACCATCAATAAAGATGTAACAACAGAGTCCTTCACATTCACCATACAGACTGATTTGAAGAGTAACAAAGCTACCTCTGGAGCAGTTGTCCAAGTGCTTCCTTGAAAGAGAGTGAAATGAGTAAATAGCAAATGTCCCCCAACTTCCAACATAGGCAGTTACACCATTGCTCTTCCCTGCTCTCATCCTTGCAGACTCCTGGCTTACACAGAAGCTTCACCTCCACAATAAAACATGAAACTGGCAGCTCCCAAGTCTGTTTAACCTGGGGTAAACTTCTGCATTATCACTGAATTATCAGCTGAATTAGATAAGGCAAATGCAAAACAGGAAGAATGATTATAAAATTAAGTCCCAACTAAAGCGGTGGAAGCAGTGTTGTTCATATTATTTAAAACTAGACTGCACACATCTATTACCAAATGGCAGAACCCTGGTCGGAAGGAAGAGAAGAAAAAAGCATTTCTCTCTCATTTCCCTGATGTTATGATTGCTTAAATCAATATTATCCCAGTATCCCCCAAGCTGAGTCAAAAAGGTTCATGCAATTACTTTACATAACCAACTTCAAATTAAATTACATAAAGGTCATTTTTCCCATAACAGTCTCATTTGCATTTTGTCCTAGAAACGTGTTTCCTACTATCAATTACAGGGGAAAAAACAAAACAAAACAAACAAACCCTGGTTATGTGCCCCAGTAAGTTACTTAATACTTGAAGAGTGACTGTTTTCTGAGCGGGAAGAATAAAAATTAAAAGCATAATGGGAAAGATTAAAAGTGCAATTCAGATCACCACCAATGTACACAATGTTTACAACGTTCCTAGGTTCTGTTTTATCTCAAGTTTTTCCTGTTGGATTTTGAAGTTAGTCATTACAGATGGCACATATACCAAGTAGGCTGAGGCAGAAAACAAAATTCAGTGTCATAAATATTAGATTCCAGTGCAGAAGAAATGAATGGCATTAGCAGCAAGCACCTCCCATGTTCTAATAGTGACAGACAGGGGAAGCTGCATTCCCCCTCCTACTAATGGCAAAAGCCTCCAGACTTAAATTTAAAAGTCATATTTGCAGTCCCAATTCACCTACAAAGCACTTTCACTCAGAATCATGGAATGACTGAATCCAAAGGGACCTTGAAAGGCCCTGAGTTTATTCAGCATGTCCCCCTCCCTAGGAAGCAATCTCAACATCAAATTCAGAGTAGGTTGCTCAGAGGTTTGTGCAGTGACACCTTTAAAATCCCCAATTCATGACCCCTGGCTCTTGTTGTGCAGCTGTGCAACTCATTGAAGAGCCTCGCTTCATATGCTTGGGAACCCCCTCCGAGGTTCTAGAAGGCTGTCCTTAGGTCACCCTAAGCTTTCCTGCTTTCCAGGCAAAACAAGACTGGTTCTCCCAGCTTCTCCCTACAGGTCATCTGCTCCAACCCCATCACCACCATTATGGCTCTTCACTAGACTTACTCATGTTTATTGTCATATTTCTTACATGCATGAGGGGGTTAAAACTGGACACAGTATTCCAGAGATGGTTTAATAAGTGTTAAGCAGGGTAATCATTTTATCCAACATAATTATGATAAACACAATATATCTAAAAGCCTTCACCTCATACACAGTCTCTGGAGTCAATATGCCATTTCAGAAGAGAAGTGTTTCCTCTTTATTCCTTTATGTATTAGAAATATAAAGAAATTCTGTTCTTCCTCTCCATTCAGATGAGGTAAACATGCTAGAAGAGGGAAAGTAAATTACTCCTTTTCTTTTTTTTTTTTCCCTCATGTATTTTGGGATGACTTCTGTGATAATCTTTTGGAAAATGCCCATCTTTCATTGGCACAGGATGTATCTCCCAAAGAGAGTGACTGATTTCAGACATCCTTTAATAACCAGAAATAGTGGAACATCTAGGAGAAGAAAATCTCAATATTTAAATAAAAAACTAGGAAAATATAAACTGTGAAACAGACCAAACTGCAATGACTAATCCCATGAATGGGGTACTAACCTAAAGATCCTTTATCTTTTGTCCAAGACTCTTCTTGGATCTTTGTGAAAACAGAGATACACTGTCTGTTCCTATAAAATAGGGATAATACAAAGTAAATTTCCTTCTCATCAGGCAGACTAGAAAGTACAGAGGCTCCAGGTTGTTTGGAGGCTGTAGAAGACCAGTGCATCTGACTCCTGCATGCCTGGCAGACATTTTATTCTGTAAGCAAAATGCTTGGAGGCTACTCTAAGACCGGTGCCACCTGACCTAATCAGTGTTCCTGCACCCACCCTCAGATCCACACCTCCCAAAACACGCATGGGTGCTCAGAGCAACAACCCACTCCAGCTCACCTACTGCCAGCCAGCCATCCCTCACACGGATAAAAAAGGGCACGACAGCAGCTGCTTTCCCACACTAATCATACTCTGCACAAGGTTACTTTCAGCACAGCTAGTATTTTAAAATAACTTGCAATAAACAAACTACTTCTGGTAGTCAATGTTTACTTAAAGATGGGAAGCAAGAGTTAAACTCTAATTATGAAAATTACTAAACATGCCCATTCTACATGTAATTTGAAGAGAGCCTCACCTAGGTTAATGGAAAAGTAGCCAAGATACATCTAGTAATTCATTTTTTCTTAACTTAGAGCAAAGGTCTTCTAATAAAGGATTATAATGGAACTCATAAAAATCAGACTGGAAAACAGAGAATCTCTTTACTCTTAAGACTCAATATTTATACTTGAAGAAAAATGCACTTACAAAATGGGCCAGTACTTCATGCAGTCACCAGAGAGAACACAGCTGAGATTCATTACTTATCACCAGTGTAGATCACTACAACTGTAGTGGCAATTGTGCAGGTTACAAAAGAAACACAATGGATTGTGCTTGAACATTAATATTACACACATCTCTATTGAAATTTTTTTATTTCTTAAGTTTCCCAAGTTTAAAACACTTCTAGTATGGATTTCTACTGTTAACAGCAACACATATTTTTACATATTTCCAGATCTGTGTTGGCTACACATTGCTCTAATTTTTCAGATTGTCACAGTGGTTTTTTACAGCTATTCATCTTCTATAAGCAATCATAAGATATATGAAGCTACTTAATTTTCAAATCCTCCTAGCAAATTTACCCTGGGTATTTATATTAAAAAGTTAATTTAAGTGATTAAAGAAATTACATATACATTAATTTTTGTCTTTGCTTCTCTTGTTGAGCTTCTACCTGTCATCTGCCCACCATCCTTGCTTGCCTTCAACAGTTCCCATTTGAGACCTTGGATTTGTAGAAATATTTTTTAATGGGTACTTAAATTATCCTCAAGTTCAAGTCATCAATTTTTTTTAAGCATGAGGGTTTTGATCCAGTGCAAACTACATCATTAAAAGGGCTCTCAGTTTCTTTGGTGAGCTTTTAATCGCTACTCACAAGTAACTATTCTTGAACTGAAGTCAATGCCATCATATATTTCTTTATCTATAATTAAGAAGGCTAATGTGTGCTTGTGTTAGATACATGGAAGGAGATGAGCAAGACTTTTCATACAGCAGGAAAAAAGCCTATGAATTTCACATGTGCCAATCATTAGTTTATATTATGAAGTGTCACAGTACCTGTTCTTGTGTCTTCTGGTGTCCAGAACAAAAGCATATCTTCAAGAATCTGTTAATACAATACTGCTGTTTGATTTATGTTTTTATTGTTCCCAGTTATGTGCCAGGGGAGCCAGCCTTCTTACAATATGGTACTGGGACTCTAACATCTTGCTTCCTTGCCTTCCTCCTCCATTCCCAGTCTGCCAGTCACTTTGCACATCTGCGGATGTTCACCAGATTCCTTCAAGAGCTAAGTCAACCCTGGAACTTACAAAAAAGCTACCCCAACAAAAGCAGCAACAGTAAAAAAAAAAAAAAAAAAAAAAAAAAAAGGCAAGTTTCATGGTGGTTTAGAGATCTGGATCTACTCAGGAAAATGACTGAATAGTGCCGGAAACATCGGAGAGACAAGACAGGAGATTCTGTATTCCACTGTCAGGGAAGGGAGAGAGACCAGCTACAGCAGCACCAAGCCTTCGAGAGCAGACAAGCAGAGTACCCTGGAATCTCTGCTGGATGAAAGCCAGCTGGGTCACCCAAAGATTAGCTAAGTACCCCCTAGCAAAAACAACAAAGGAACTTTTCAGCTCAAAGCACTGCAAGCCCACTGCCACTCAAGGTGGCTAACACCTGTTCCTGTAGTCTCAGTCAGGAGCCAGGAACAAGCAGGATGCATTAATCCCACATGTAGGACTGTATCACTCACAGAGTTGTCAATTACATCACAATGCCAAGTAGTTCTGGTGCAAAGAATAGTCATCCACACACTCACACACTGAGTCCTGAGGTAAGAAAAATCTGTTCTGCTCCTTAATGAGACTAGAATTTGGCAAGGTGCCAGTCATGTCCAGTGACTGCCAATCTGGCAGTGCTGCCTCCAAAGTGAGATGAGGATTCTGCCACATTGGATTAATGATGAATGGGAGAAAAGGAATCTCCACGGGATTCATAAAGGACCCATGAATGATGAACTATAAATACTGTCTTTTTTTTAATAAGAAAGATGTTCTGCCTGGTGAATGCCAGCTGAGGTGAGAGACCTATATGGAAGAACTGAGTCTCAGACCACACAGGTTAAGAAAGCATCTACAGCAGATTGGCTAAGAGAGAAGACAAGCTTTTAAAACCCAATCTTTGTGAAAGGAAACCAATCTATTTGTTCTCTCACATTCTTCTAGAAACAATTGGTAAACATTTTTGAAATTGAGTAGTTTGAGATGCTGTGAAGAAATAATTGCATTTGTGTTTATGTTAACCTAGTGTATGAGTTAACAATTTCAAAACGATGCCCATTACTGTGTGTAATGAGTATTAAGACCAGGGTACTGAAATACTCTGAGAAAATGCCAGATCCTCCAGAGAAAGCATAGGATACCAAAAGACAATTCTAAAGGTGATACACCAACTTAATGAAGAAGGAACAGTGCTGAATGAAAACTTATCCAACTACAGTTAACAGTAGAAGTAATGAAGCATGATAGCATAGCAGAATTGAATTGATGTTTATATTACATATTTCATATGACCTATAAATGGTTTTTCTTGACTTTGGGTCTATTTCATTTACTACTTTATCACTAGAAGTATGTATTTTGCCTTCTTGAAAATAAAAAAGTTGACTATTCAATCTTTATGCATTATTTAAAAACTCTAGTTGTGTGGATGCACAGATATATTTGAATAAAAAATAAAGACTCGGGAGCATGTCAGCCTAAAAACATAAAGGAACAATAATCAAAACAACACCACTTAAGAAAAGAAACATTTCCAAATGGAACAAACCTTTAAAACCATCAGGATAGACTTCAGGAAGGAATTTAGTGCTGATGTCTCCTTGAACGAAGCGTGGATGGACGATCACTTCTCGCAGTAAGGAAATATTGTGAGCCACACCTGAAAACAAAAAAAACAAATCAATACAAAATCAGGTAATATTAATCACAAATTCCAGGTAATATTAATCACAAATGCAGATTTACCACTTTTATTTCATTCCTGCCCCAAAACCCTTTTAAACACTCAGTTTAATTATAAAGTAAACAATCTAAATTGTCGCCTCATCAAGCCTAATTCAAGCACCTAGTTAAGGACAGCAAGCACAACCAAGAGACCTTTGGTTCAGTTCTAGAAGATGCAGGCGAGACCAGAGCCATCTCCTTGGAAATAAATTAGTCATGACAGTAAATATTAGCTCAATTCCACTGAACCCTGAATGGAAAATATGCACTATGTTACACCCCAACCACAGCAATGAAATACAGTAAAAACTTTTACCACTTAATGTATCATTTTACACCATTTCTATAATTTGTAATGCATAAGACTCCTGTGTAATTTACAAAACAAAGAAATATATTGCTTCCTCCACATGTACTTTCATCCAACCTTGCCTAGTCAATTATTTTGTTGAATACCCTGGTTCCCCTTTAGCACCACTCTGTGACTGTGCTAGGCACATAGCCCACAAAAATTATTTACTTTATTTTAAAATTACTTATCATAGAAGCTTTAGAGACACCTTTTTCCTTTAATTTCTTTGAATATTATGCAACTTCATATTTTCTGCATTTCTTCATCTGTTTCTTATTCTACTTCTCAGCTCCTCCATCTCCAATATTATTCTATTTTTAATTTAATAACTTCTGTGTAACTAAGTTAGTGACTTAATGCTAAACTGCACTTTGCCAGAAGTACTTGCAGTTTAGCACTGAATATTATGGTCACTAAAAGTAATTTCATTGAAATATTAAATACAAGAAAGTCCTTAGAGAAGGTGGGAACAGAAAGGTGGTGCAAAAAAAAAATCCTTGAGAAAAAAATGTCTAGATCATTTAAATTATCTTCTCCTTACTGCAAACAATTTTCAAAAAGAAGGTACTCTCTCTTTTGAGAGTAGCATACAGGTCATCTCTGGAAAGTTTAAGATTACAGGTCAGAAATCAACCATCTTAATCTCCATTCTCTTCTCAATTTTAGAAAGAGATCAAACAAATTCTGATGAGGCAGAAGAGTTCCATCTTAATCTGACTACATACAATTACACTGGCTCATAAACATTAACATTTCTTAAGAAAAGCTGAATAGACATGCAGTTCACGAGCATTACAGGTGTTGATTTATTCCAGGTACAGATAAATGAGGAGCTCCTATAGGAAAGAGTTTATCCAACCTCAGCTGTGCACATTCTCACCCCTCTGGAAATACAAAGGAATCACATTTTTTCACCATTGTCAGAGGAACAGGTAACTCCAAATCACATTGCATTTGCCATATCACAATAACTTTGGCTCTAACTGCACACCATTAAGTATAAAATGCAGAACACTTCATAAAACAATAAAAATTTTAATGGTAAAAATTTGTCTATGCATCCACATCTCTTGCAAAGCACAAAATTCTGTACTTCACATATGTTTACGCGCAAGTTATTATGATTGTGATGATATGATCACCACTGGAGATGACATGACTAAATTATTTGCACATTTTTCTATTAGCTCTAGCTTAAAATAATATTGAAAAACAATTACTTGAAAGCTCAGGCATTTCAGCTGTAAATGAGGTTATTTGGATTTTTTGCCTTGTTGAGATCTCACCAAAGCACAGACACTAGCATTACAGAGCATGCAAATTGCTGAGGCTACAGGAGATTCTTTTACACTCCTTTTTCTTTTGTCTTTTTCCAGTTTAGAAGCATGAACAACATCCTTGTTATTTTATATGCAGACCAGTTCAAACACTTTCAAAGCTTTCTTCCCCTACTAGTCTGCTGCTGGTGTGAATTTTCAAGCTCTCTGTGTGGCCATCACTGAAACCACTTTAAACACGATTCAGACTCAGTCTCATTGAATCATGAAGTCACAGCTTTAAAGATTTGTTCATGAGCCATTAAATAGCACATGACACAAGCAGTTCAATGATGACATGATAGAAATGTGTCCATTTGATTAAAAGAAGATCCTTGCTGCCTGCGACCTAAATAATTGTTCACAGACCCTGATTTCATAAACACTGAATGAAAGGCACACTGCATCTCCACTAAACAAAAGAGTTTAAAATCTTACACTAAATGACCTTAACTTGGAAACAATTAATGTCTATCTTTGGCTGCTACAAACTCCCCCCAAAATTTCCAGTCTGAATAGTAAGTATTGAAATATCCCAGAGACTTCATCTATTACAAAATCAAGATGAGTCCTTCAATGCTGCCCAACTTTGAATCCAGGATTTAAACATGCTACAATGTGTAACCAGATCATCCCACATTTTTCTTTTCTAAACTGCTATAAGATCCCTGGTGAGGTGATGGCTGATGACAGATGACAGAGCTTGGTGTCTCAACTGACTGCCCCGAAAGACCTAAAATCAAAAAAATACTATGAGTATTCTTGATTATTTCTAACTCATCTGCATCTGAAAAATATGAGGCTTCTGCAATGTTTTAAGCTCCAAAATTCCTTTAATAAGTTCAAAAGAGCAGACAAGCCTAAGTGTTTGAGAAGCAATATAAAATGCATTTTACATACATGACTTAAAATTTAATAAACAAGCTTCCCTTTTTAAAGTATCATGAAAAGCTGTCTTTATCAGACCCCGTGATCATTATGTGAGCAATGACTGCATGGTTGATCTGCTTCTCAGGACTGAGTTGATACTTTTAGTGATGTACCAAATCATATGGCTTTAAAAAAAATTACCAGTGTAATCCTTCAGAAGTCTACAAGTTTTAGATTTGCAATTTAGTGTGACCTCTGTCAAAGTTCATAAGGTCTCCATCTGTGTGTGAGTAACTACTAGGCTACAGAAATATGGACCCCTAGAGCAGCTTGCTCCTGACTACCTGCTGCTTCCAAAACACTGGCCAGACATTAGCCTCACACTCTCACAGGATCAAACAGAGGCTAACAGGCAGTGCTTATTTCATGCAAAGTTAGACACTAAACTGAAGTATATTGTATTTATATTGCAGTGCCTTTCAGAGAATTTTTCTTTTTCTTGACCAGCTCTGTAGACTGCCAGGAACAAAATCACATTTGTTAGCCTGACAAGCCATGACATTTTCAACAAACAAAATCCTAAACTATATAAATTTATTTCTCCTCCAGAAGACAAAATTTCACTTCAGCTTCATGATTTTTACATTGTTAAGGCTGATGCAGAAGTGTAGTTACAGTTATATCCTTCTTTCCTCTAAGTCAAAATATAGTAAAATATAATAATCACTGGTTTTGTACCTCTAATTTTCATTTTGCTAGGCTTTAGTTTTTATACAATACTACATCAGTAGCTTCTTGGGTTTCTATTTTTACACACTATTTTCCAGAATATATTTGTAAAAGAAAGCAGACTAGCATTTAAATCAGGGAGAGCTAATGAATTTTTTAAAAGCTACATATTCATATATTTTATATAGAACACAAATTGCTGATGTTCCGTTAATTTTCCAGTTAAATTGTCATTATTGTCTAATGAATACAGGAACACACTAAATAATCACACTGTTCATCAGAGCTTATTAGCAACCCCCTCATAAAAAAAATTAATTATAATCAGAAGAAATTACTCCCCATACTGCCTGTCTTTATCTTGCCTCCCTCCCTTCTTCATTCTCTGCCCTAAAAACTCTGCTACACCAGACTTTTCATTAACTTCGCTACATACTGTAGCCTAACTCCAACCCCATCCTTGCAAAATAACCCAAAGACAACAATAAAATGCATTTTATAGAAAACAATTTTATAACAGGTTTATGAAGAGGCTATCACACCACATTTTTACTCACTAAAAATCAGAACTTGGAATGCCAAGGCACAAAATCATAGGCAATGTTTTCACTATAAATATTTACTGACACTAAACATATTCAGTGTTGATTAGCCTTTTTACAGTATTAAGCTTCTGTCATCTTGATGCCTGCAAACACAAATCTGCATTTATCCATGTAAACTTAATTGGAGTCCTACATGCCCCTCTGTAGATAAGCAGTTGAATAGACTTAACTCGCTGATAATTTCAAATGGTGCTAAGTGGAACAGAAAGAACTTTATCTGCACACTTACTGACTGCAAAACCAACATGCAGAGCACAGGACTAGAGGTTTCTCTTTTTAACAAGCCAGCAAAGCTAAACTATCACCCAACAATTTAAAGGCTGAATAAGTGTGATGAAGCTTAGAAGGTCTCTCAGTTATTTCTCTAAAGAAAATATTAAAAAATAATAACTAAGCTCAGCACTGAGCATTATGAAACACCGATTACACTACTGTTCACTTAAAACAAGAATATTATCGGATTTGCACAGACTAAGAAAACACCACTTTTCAACACATGAACTTTCCAAGTCCACAATTACCACCCAGCAAGCCTCCATGTTAGTAATTACAAAAGTTTTCATAATATTCCCTAAAACCCTCAATGTTTAACAGTTTAACTGTCTTTCAAAGCTTGTGTTTTGCTACAACTCACTTCAGAGCTGGCTCTCCATGTACAAAGTCCCAACCCAAAAGCAAGGAAAAATGGGCTTTTCGTTTTTAATTTTAATACACAAACATCCACATAAAATCCTCACACAGGATCAGTACACCACTGACCCTCAGAGCTGAATATGTATTCCAATTAAAAACAATAATGCTTTCCGATACAAATGTCTGGAGCTTGCTGAACTCACAGACCAGGATAAAGGGGGAGAAGAAGGGAGGTAAAAGGAGATAATATTTGGTAATATCGTACCAAAAAATCGTAAACTCAGATTTTTGTAACTGCATGTGGTTCTGAACTTCTTAGTAAGAGGAACATTATTTATAGTGTTAACAAACACAAATGAACACTTGAATCAGTAGAATAATTGGAAGTAGAAGCTAAAGCAGGCTTTGTCAAGGAAAGTGAAAGAAAATAACAGGGTATTCTTTCACCATCCTCTCCTCAGATATCCTTTTACTCTAAAGATAGGGAATACAACACTAGGACAACATTATAACTAGAGAAATAATAGCATTCATTTCTTGTTTTTCATTGCCCCAGTCTAGTTCTTCCTCCTTAATAAAAGGGAGAGAAAAAAACTCATACAAGCAAAAAACTTATCTGTCAAAAAAAAAGTACCTTATTTTAATTTCCCCTTCTGCACCAATAACACTGCCTTCTTCTTTTACCTGATCAGCCTGTACTTCAATTGCCCTTCCCTCCTCCTTCTCCACAGGACACTCATAATCTGTAACCCTTTCTAAACTACATCCCACAACATTTTGCTGACAAGCTCCCATTCCCACTCCCTCCTTTGTGACTGGCTTAAGAAAAGGAGAGACCAGGAGCAGCATCCGCGTTCCAAGCTGATGCTACTAAGTATTCTGAAATGGTCCCTTCAAGTAATTTTGAACTAAGTTTGTTTCCTTCTCCAGTTTTGGTTTCCACATCAATACACTGGGGAATCTGCAAGGGGTGAGGACACAAATACTCTTGAAGAAGTACCCATCTGTTACCTCTGCTATGCAAAAGTTGTATGACCTGTTGAAGCATTTTTTAAAAGCACAGCCAAAAAAAAAAAAAAAAACCTCATTTTATTTTTTAAGAGCAGACTATTTTTGCAAGCAATTAGGTTTTTTACACAAAAGATTGTTTCACTTACAGTACCAGTGACAGCATTTGCAGGGGCTCAGAATACAGGAGAGTCTAAAACTTATATGTATACTGCCATTGAGAAGTATCTCCTAAGTTGAAACAAAATAATTCAGTGATTTATGATGTTTGGATCTAAATTAAAGTTTATTGTGAAAAGCTTTGTAGCTGAAATTAATTTATTTGAAATATATGATAAAATACTAAATTGAAGTTGGGTGTTTTTTCTTGTGCTCTAGGATGATCCTGCTTGAGCAGAGAGGTTGGACCACATGATCCACTGTGACCCCTTCCAATCTTACTCATTCTGTGATTCTTGGAAAGCCAACGCCTTCTCACAACACTAAGTACAGCTCTCCTTCCCCCCCCACAATTAGTGTGTTTACAGCTGCAAAAGCTCAAGACAAGTTTCTGCTGCCACTATTCTGGCAGGTCTCCACTCAGAGTTAACTTCTACATTTCTCTTCCCCTCAAACCTTGAACACTTTGCTGTTTTCTATTTTATGTTTGCTCTTTCACCTCATGCTGGAAAATTCCCCCACTCCCAGCTGGTGCTCCCTTATTCTCTCCTTATTTCTGCTCCTTCTTGCTCTATCTGCTGCTTACTCTTTTCCTCAGAGACTCCTTCAACTCTTCTTTGTCCCTAATGGTCTAATACATTCCTCTCCACACACAGCAAGCAGGATCTCAACAGAGAAGGGTTGACTTTATACAAAGACTTCAACTTCATGTTATTACTTTACTTTTGAATGCTCAGGGACGATAAAAACCAAACAGAGGTCAGAGGAAAGATTAAAGAAATCTGCACTAAAAGGATATGAGCTATCTGTCCAATCAGACCCTCTAGTGAATTGATAATGTGTTCTACTTGATACATAAATATAACCACTTCTTTTATTTAACTAGATAAAAATAACTTTCATACACAAACTTTCCAAAACTTCATTCTGGGATTTATACATGCCTTCAAATGAACAGATTATCCAGCACCAGAAATGACAAAAGCATATTAAAACTTTATAAAAACCAAGAAAGCAAGAAGACCACACCATGTTTACACACACAGGATATAAACTGAAAGGCATTCTTTCAATACGTTATTTCTGTTGTTCAAATTAACCCCCCCCCCCCAAAATAAACAAAATAAAAAAGTTTCTGAAAAAGTACCATAAGAGACAGAGATGAACTACCAATAACAGTGTATGCTCAAAGGAAATCATGCCCCTTCCCAATGAGCAACAGTGCTTCTCTGCTTGACTGGAATCTTGAACTTTTCACTGTTCACAAATTTTCCAGTAATCACTGCACAAAACAAGAAAAGCCTCTTCTTGAGAGAAATCTGAGTTGGACCCTCAACTTTAATCACCCCTGAATTATACTGCAAGACTCAGAGATAAAAATGTTACCTAATTAGACCCTTCATCATTCCAGAGTCTCAGCTGAGATTTTGAATTCAGATCAGTTCTCAGTGGAGAAGTCAGTTCCTGTCAGAATAATTTAGACTATAAAGAACCTCAAGAGATCATTTAATCTAATCTACAACTCAAAGAAATGCTATCCTAGACTTTCATCTGCTCCCATTAACAACAATGGAGATATTACACAGGAAAAAAGATTGAGATTACATTCCCACGATCACATTGACTCTATCTTGACTCAATCTTGAGTTAGTCATACTCTTAGCATCTACCAATGAACAGACTGCAGAATTTCTTTCTTCACTGTGTACAAACTGTCATCAGCCCAAACTGTAATAGAATATTAATGCATCAGGCATTTTCAGAGCACAGCATTGTTGCAAATATCCCTATTTGGTTAATTCTCTATTTTTAATGAAGATACTGCTATTACAGGCACTATATAATGCAGCCTTGCTTGCTTAAGGTATTACTTACTCAAATTTTGCTTGTCTGCTTTCTTTCCAAGCATTAGACTATTTTTAAAATTTAATTCTTTTAATTCCCTTCATGACCTTGTCAGGCAGATTTAACTGGGAAGGACAGCTGAACCATGAATTCAAGGCCAGATAGTATCCACTCCAAGAAAACAAGCCAATAAAGACTTGTCCGGGGACTTGTTCCCTGTAAATGGAACAGAGCTAAAAAGTAATGGGGTAACTTGTGACTACCACAAAGCCACAGCAATGGAAACTGAATGTTTTCTCACAGAGCCAGTAGACAAGGAGCAGCAAAATAAGTCCTTGTCCTTCACACTGCCAACATGCCTCAACCCAGCCTAGATGAGTCGCCTCCTGAAGGGTCACTGTGCTACTTCAGTCCTGGATTCTCTGCCAGGACTGCCACGAATGACATTGTATAGTGGCATTTGCTCCAAGAAGACATTTGTCTTCTAGGAACTGGATAAAAACCACTTATTTCACACAGGTCAGCAAGCAACCATCAAAATAGTAGTGACTAAAATTCCTTACCAGCTTTTGTTTGCTTTGAACTGGTGACACAGAAGTGATTGGGAAGACTCCATCCTCCATTAGTAGTCCCTAAGCTATGCATTAGATGGTCCTTGACCTGTTACCCAGCCACCCTACATCCTATTCCCACCCTATGTCAGTAAACAAGCATCTTTGTTTACAGAAACTGCAATCCTTGGGATTTTAAACCTGAAATTCTCTCAGTGCACATCATCACTACAAGTGACACTGACTTCAGCCTGCATTGCTTATCTAAAATGCCCTAGAAGAGTTCATTACTTACAGGGAAAAACAGTGTCTCTAAAACACCATGCAAACATAAATGCTGCTTCCCAGGAAATCAGAGGCACAAGGAGGCTGTGCTGAGAAACAGGGATCTGGAGCATACTATTCAGGAAGACTGGTAATCTCTGTGTACAAGCTCACTAGTCAAACAAAAACCAAGTAACTGCAAAACTAGGTAAAAAAAATATTCTGCATCTTTCACTACTAACAAAAACTCAAGTGGGAAAAGAAAGACTCCATGTGAGGCACTTCACAAAAGATCCAGGTAGTTTAATACTTTGTTACATAGAAACCCAACTTTGCAAAGCAAAAATATGCACCATCATTTTAAGGTAAAAAAAAAAACCAAACCAAAAAAATGCCAAAAAGGAGTCCTGCACATGTCAATGCAGTTTAGAACATTACAGATTAGACAGTTTCTACTAACTACCCTACCAAGAATCATTCACACTAGGCAAGAGACTTTAATATCCACAAATGTTCCATTTTAAATAAACACTGAGAAGAAACTACCAGCTGTGTAAAACTACATAAAAATCTTGGTGGTTTTAAATGGAAACCACTGGCCACTGCAACTAAAAATGTGTTCTGAAAATTCATCTACTTTTGAAACCTGTAGTACATTAAATTTTGTGGTTTGCAGTACTTTAGAAAAAAATTCCCCCTGTAGTTCACTAATTACCTCTTTAAATGTCTTTAACAGACTAAAAGCTTTCTCAGACAGAAATACTACAGAGACTTTAGATAGGATGAATACATGCATACTAATAAAAAGACTGTAAAAACCTCAAGAATAGAAATCAGTACTTCTCGGGTGTAAGGTCTCATATACTTCACTAATATTTATAATCTGTGAAACTGTTATTAGGTACATCTGTGTAAAACACCTAAGCACAAACAACCAGTTTCCATCCCATATTACGGCACACAATAGAAGACAATGCTCCACACACATTTGCAATAATCTCATCAAATAAAATACTTAGTATCACTTGCTATCAATACAGAGTGTGAATCCAGAGCCTGTCTCCATTCATAACAACACCAACAAATCCCACCTCACATCAATCTAACTATGGCAGTATAAATTTCTCTCATATAAATTTACTCAGCTGTTTTACAGCAGGGGTTTACATCAGCACATTGTACTGCAATAGTCTAATGGCTCAAGTTACACCAATATAAATCTAAGTTAGAGCTAGCAGTTCATTTACAGTGGCTAATCCTACCCTGTATCTAACCACACTGTGGTAGAGGGATGTTCATTTTCCCCTGGACAGACAAAACTTTTGAGTTTGACAGGACAACTGTACCATTAAGCAGCCCAGCATTAAAGCCAAACCAAGTTTTACAGAAACTTCACAGAAATTTTTACCTTTCTTATCCTGAGTTGTCCTTCCTATTTTCCATAAGACACAGAGGAGGACCTAAAGATTTCTCCCACACAAAAAATGGCTTCCCTCACCAAAACTTAAAAAGATACAAGTGGTCAGGGCTGATTTACCCCTGCTGCCTGGAAAGCCTGGAAGAATGGCTGCATCTCCAATGCAATCAGTGAGCAAGAGTTGAAACACATGCTGATCAACAGCCTACATCTGTATCTGCCCAAACCTTAAAAATTACCTTGAAAATTAAAGAAATATATATACATATACACACAGAATCAACCACTGCATTGTGATAATATTTAATTGCAATGTATTAAATTCCTAAAAAATGGCAATTACTTTAAATTTCTTACAGTGCAATGGCCTTTTTTCCCCCTCAACAAAATAATAAATCAGTTACATGCTACCATTCAGTGAGAACTATGAGTCTTAAGAAAGTTATTTAAATTTTTATCTTACAATATTCAATACAAAAATGGAGGAAAAAAAAGTCTCTTTAGAGTTGATGTATCTTCTCAGCTTAATTAACACAAGCTTTTCCTTTCTTAATTTGCACTTAAGAAGTGGGAACTTTAACTCAATTTGCTAATTACTACATTTTCAAGCTGTTTTCTTGAAATAGATGACAGCCTATCACACTAGGAATCCAAATTTCTCTAGTTACCTCGAATTACATAGTTGTCCAAAGCATCTTCCATTCTTTTCAGTGCTTCAGCTCTATTAGAGCCATAGGTAATCAGCTAAAGGAAAAAAAAGGTATTTACATTACCTAGAAATTAGATGTTTGTGTCTAGAATTTGAATAGCATTTAAAAATTAAATAGGTTTGTAGAACTTCTGCAGTCATTAAAAAATCATTTCTTGACCATTCATGTATTTGTGCTACAAAGGCTCCCTGAAACATCAAGAAAAAAGTAAGATCTCTTAACCCATTCAATGAAAGAAGGCCAATCACTTTTTCCTTCATAAAACTTAAAGCATCAAAGCAAGCTCTCAGAAAATCAGACAAGAGGTTCAATATCCCAGCTGACTCGCCAGATTCCTAATGCCTAACAAACTCCTAAGATATCATCTTTTGATGACTGAACCCTACATGTCATATTTTAATTTTACCAATATATTCCAAATGAATAAGAACTAACACTAAGAGACACTATCAAGCATTTCTTTCAATGCTTATTTTTGGAAGCCAGAATTATTGACATTTACATCCAAGATAGACTATATTGTAAAAGATAGATTGGCAGTGTCCAAGTCAGACAATAAAGGTTGGTGTTTAAATCAGAATCTTCTTAATAATTACAAACTGCAAGACAAATAACTACAGTGTCAAAAGGTAAAAATAATTTTATTTAGAAGTGACAATAGATTTCCTCTACTTGACATCTTCCTTCACTTCTTTTGTATTCCCTTGAGGCATGTTATGCCTGGCATCTTTAAAATACTGATTTACCCATCCTTTGATATGCTCTCTCTCATAAAAAAATCTATGTACAAAATCAGTACTTCATACCTTTAGAATATTGAGAAATAATACTCAACTCACTTTTGAGATCATGGGATCATAATAAATGCTAATGTCACTTCCTTGTTGTATACCACTGTCAACACGTACCTTCAAAAAGAAGAAGTGAAAATAATTATATATTACTGGGAAAAAAAAATTCAACATGAGGATCAAATCTACCCATCAGCCTTAAATCATAACACCACAAAGCTTATCACATACATTTTCCCCTCTGGAAAGACTAGAATAATTATTTTTTATCAGAGAACCTGGGAGGAGGGAAGGGAAGCTTTTTTTCTTCACCAGCAAAACCACTTGCAAATTAGTCTCTCCTTTATGAGAAACTTGACTGCAATCTTGAGTTCATAGTCAAAATTCTCTTTTGCTCTCTAGAAGGCACAGTAAACCTGATCCAACAATTTCAGCTGTGTTACACTCGCTTCAACTCCAAACATATTCAATTCTGATTTAATCCCTGCATTAAAATACACTTGTAATTATTTTTCTGACTGACACCTGGCATGAGGGATGACCCTTATAATCACAGCTTTTCTGCATCTATAGGTCATCACATCCCTCATGTTCTGCTCCAGCCCTTCCAAGGGCTTCAGTAGAATAGAAGTAGGGAGCATTCAGCAGGAACTTCGGAGCTCTGCTTATCAGCTCCATAGGAATACTGAGCCTATGGTTTTCATGTCTGTAACACTTTCCTTCTCTCTCTCACCCTCTCAACTGTTAAACATTTTTTTTTTCTGTTGCTGCTCTTTCCCCAAGGCTTTAATGTTTACACAGCTTTTTCCATGGCTTTGCTTTGTAAGGACACAGCCCCAATTAAAGCTCTGATTCTGCAATATTCATGGAAAAAAATAACACGAGTTCAAAAATTTCTTTTGAAGAGGCTGATTGCTGTTAACCAGCCAACAAGTTAGTTTGTATATTGCTGATTCTTGTTTTCATCTCTCAGTTTGATTTCATCACTGTAACAATGAGGTTAGCCATATAAAACTTTTCAAATGAGCAATTTCTAGGGAATAAATATTTATTAAATTGCTGGTTTTGAGCACTGGAATCTGAAATATTTTTTTAAAACTAATCAAAATAACTCGACTGATAAATGCATTCTGGGGATCATAAGGATGGAGGGCTCTAATCAAAACTGTTGAAACAGCAGGACTCTGATATACTGCATTGTAAAGGGGTGGGAAAGAGGGTCCTGGAATCTCACTTAAATCTTCACCTGTGGGAAGGAACCTTTGTAATAAACAGCAGCTCATCTGTCTGCAGCAAGGCAGAAAAAGGTCAACGCAACGGCTGTTAGGCCTTTAATATTTTAATTTAGGCAATTATCAAGGGACCACATGTAGAACCTCTTGTCTAGAGAATCCACATGAGGGCACGATGATGACTTTATTATCCAAATGACATAAAAAGATACCCTAGCAGGTATATTCACTTTCTTCAGTAAGAAACATTGTCTGACTAGTTTTTAGGATGTTATATTTATTTTAAGAAGAAATTTACTTATTCATATGTTTGTATTCATATATTTGTATTTACATATTATTTTTTCTATACTTTTTCACATGTAAAGGCAGTATTGCTTCTGTACCACTTTAATAGATTCTAATCTGAATGTGCTTTATCTGTGCTTAACTGGGCTCCCCACTACTCACATCAGGTACATTTAACATTAGCTACTGATGAGAAGGTAGTTCAGACATGTCATGATTACAGAAAAAACATGCAGTGTATTTCTCAGCTGCCTTTCTTCCAACTTCTAAACCATCCTTTCTCACAGAATGGCTGTCCATATATAAAGTCAATGCACATGGTCTCACATTTAAATCAGAAAGAATTAATTTACCTACTCAGTTCCAGATAAATCCCCTGCCCTTGACATTTTTTTGTAACACTCAATAAATACATACATGAGACAAGGTATGACATACATTCTCCACACATACTTGAATTGTACTGTGACTTTTGTCTCTGCAGCAGCACCTCAAAGTGATTGCACATAAGTATTCAGGAGTGCCTTACATATGCATAGGTAAGTGTTGACACATGTATATCATCTTTTGACAAAGAAAAAACATATGAAAGTGCATAATTCAGACCCACAATAAGTAGGTTAGTCAGACCCTAAAGTTAACTAAGACTCACATTTTTCCTAACTACAATATCTTGAAAAGGCTACAGTGAATATAAACTACTTAAACTACTTGCATAACTTCCTTTAAAAGAAAAAAATCTGGAGTCCTCTATGGAAGTTAATTTTCATAAAATAAATTCAAAATGATCAAAAAATGACAGCAAAAAAGAAATACATTTATACTTTCTTCAATTCTCCCTGTGGCGCTTACATTTTCAGAGCCTGGTAACAGTAGGTGATTTTATAAACTATATGGTGTGACAGAATTTAATGAATATTGGATGAACAAGAAACCCTAATTCAACAGATACTCACTATAATGTGCTGAACTTGATAAGTAATAGCAATATTTATTAGACCTCCAGCATTTACTTCTGTTTAATATAGTTCCTTTCTTTTACTCAGTATTTAAGATATTTAGGAAAAGCTAGGGTTAAAGGTCCTGCTGTAGCCTAGAGCTCATTCGTATTACAGCCCTAACACTTTATCACTGTTGTACTAACCTCATGTGTTATTACATTAGGACAACAGCAAAAGGAATGAAAAATGCTTAAGTGGGGGGCAGGTGGCAGTGGGCAGCACAATCTGTGTCTCAGTCCTGCAATGAAATGCATCAAATTCCACTTAGGAACACAAACAGATTCTAGTATTTCTCAATTCTTTACAATATCTGAGTCTAAGAATTTTCTTTTCCTGGTAAGAGTCATTAAAATACCAGACTGCTGCTCACACTGACAGAGAGCAATGCTGGAGCTCTCAAATGTAGCAGAACATGATGTGTAGGAGCACCAAACATCAAAGCTCACTATCACACATAAGGGGCTGGTTTGTAGTCACTTGTGCTAAGCTTCATTATCAAGGACAAAAAAAATTTGGCATTTATGACCACCATGTTCTAAGGAAATTACAAACTACGTGACATAAAAATAGCCATCATATTCTTCCCTATGGCTAAGCAAAACATGGCTCTCACACAGCCATGCTCACCAGTTCCACCAGCATGGGCAGCTGATACACAGGCATGGTGGGCAATCAGAGTTAACTTGAGACAGAAGAAATGTATTGCAAATACATTTGGCAATACACATAAGCTGAACTTGCTGTGACACACTACAAGTCTCTGGTAATTTTTCTCAAGCCAAATTGTTGACAATTCTAAAACCTAAAATGCAGAAAACAAACACCGCAGCACAATGGGCCTGTAATGCTGTACCTTTTTAGCCATATTAATTTTGTTCTTAGCAGCATGACATTCTCAAGAGAGAAATTAGTTTCATGCTAGAAGAAATATATGAATTAAGACACCAAATCATAAGTGTCTACATAAAAATAGTTTTTCTATTTTTTAATATGACAGTGGAAGTAAACAGGAAGAGAAAGCCTAGCGACTCCATATGAGCTCCTCAAACCATTGCTCTGAAGCCTCCAGTGTAATTAAAATCTCTTTCTTTGGTACCACAACGGACTACGTGAAGCAATCAGGCGTCTCCCACCCTTCCTTTTCAATTCACCTCTCCCTCTAAGCACAACTCCCAGCCCACCCCATCTACCTGACAAGTGACAGCCCAATCTGATTAAATGCTTGCAAGGGAGGGGACTCATGGGCCTCCATGACAGGCCAAAAGTGATCACCATGGAGATACATAATTACAGCTGTCAACGCGTCTACTGTCCTGCTGGCATCAATTTGATTGCTCCCAGCAATAATGATAGACAAAGCTTAGTGTGCACTCTCCTACACCCAATCACTTTATCTATTCCGTGGTCCATTTAGCTGACATGCAACATTCACACAAGCAAATAACAGCAGTAAGCAGAACATTTAAGGCATTTTAATTGTTTTTTCTTTGTATGGATGGCTCACAAGCGCAAATGTTATTACATAAAACTCCTGCTGCAGCATTAATTGAAGAAAGATTTGGTGGGACAAAGACTGTAGGGGGTATAGTTTGTCCATTATCACTTGTACTTTCAACAGGTCTCACGTTTGGAAAATTGCAAATTGCAAAAACTTGCAAGGGCAAAATGTTTGACATCATGTTAGCTATTACAACATGGTGAAAACTTCTAACAACCACTGGAGTGCTCATTATAAATTCTTATTAAATACACTCTTTGTTTCATTAAAAAGAAGTTTAGATACATCCAGTGATACCTTTTTCCCTCATCTCCTCTTTAAGAGCACATGATGCCTTTTAGATCTTCACAGTTTTTTTCTGCGTTCAGGCTTTGAACACAGCATGAAGCCTTAAAGACCAGAAAGGGTCAGGTCCCTTTGGAAAGTACACAGGCAAAAACAATTTAAAAAGCTAAATAAATCATATATCCAATAACAACTCCACATTTAAGATTCCTCCTGTAATCTCTCAGTATTTTCCGTGCAAGCAATCAGACTGAATAATTGTATTCATGGATGGTACAGTCTCATCATTGCACTGACACAGTGTCACTCATGTATATGTGCACTTATAATTTAAGACTACCTTGATTTTACAGAAAGGCAGTGTATTTGCTCTTTACACCCAACAGAAAACACTGTTTGCTAAACACCTATTCTATATGGTTAGGCTGTATCCTGGAACATGTAATAACCACTGTAAGAAACTCCTCTTTAAAGTCTACCAAGCTAAACAAAAAGCACTGGCAGTTTCTCACAGTGTCCCCAGTTCTCTATGCTCAAAAAGCTGACTCAACAGTTGACTGTCATTTCTAATAACCACAAGTACATTTACTAAAGCTGTATTTGAAAAACTTAAGCTGAAAGTTATAGAACAAACTATTTCAACATGTACTGGTTTCCTGTTATACCTAATCTGAACGTTTTTAACCCAGTTTGGAACTGTTCACTTTTAAGCAGCTTTTCAGGTTGCACAAATCAGTACTACCATGTCCTGTCCCCACTCTGGTAAAAAGCTGGAAAAAAAGCTGGGTTTACAAAGCTGCTGAGTATTTATAGTCTTTATATAAAGAGACACTCAGCACCTACGAAAACCAGAACACAGTTACTTACACTTGGCACATGCAATGGTTCTTGATACTGAGACAGTTTACCAATGGATGGCAGACCAAAAGATTTGTAGGGGTCCTGGAAAAAAATTCAACATGAGGAAGCATTAAGTTTTTGCAGATGTGGAGCAGATAATGTTTAAAAGCTTTAAGTATAACAGAAACTGCTACTGGAACGACTGATTTTTTGCCCATAATTACTTGTGTCAAAGAACATTTCTTTATCCATCTGCCCCCACAACTCCAAATAAAGAAATGGAAGTATATAAATTCTCTTGCATCAGTTAAAAAAAAAAAAAAAAAAAAAGGAAATATGTGTTCTGCACCCAGTTACAATATACCAAAATAAAATATACAAAGATAACATTTTCATTAGCTACACTTGAAAGAAGGATGGGAAAGTATTCAAGAGGCCAGGCTTGAAAAGAGAGTACAAGAAAAAATTTTCAGAAATAAAAAGGGGCAGTCAGAATTTCAAATATCTTAAGAAGTCAAGCCAAATCTTCATGCCACTGGAAACCACCTACATTAATGTACATAATGCAATACTAATACAAACTTAATGGGAAAACAAATAAATATATGGCCTACAGAATAACCTAATTCATGGCAAAGTAGTTGGATTCATTACTTATAAATGTGAGGGGATTTAAGCTGAACAAAATAAAAAGTCTAAGCATCAGTTACACCAGTGTAATGCCTACTAAAACTCAGAATATTTTCCATGCCAGTCACAGGGCAAATATTTATTCTTTATCAAAATATGTCTGTACAACTTGGAATCAGTAGCACAATTTGGAGGTTATGTGCATGTCATGAAAGAAAAAAAAAAAAAAAAAAACAGCATCAAATAAGATGATCTAGGTAACAAAATTCACAACAGTTCAGCAAGGGAAAAAATGTCTTAAGATGCTGAATTAGTTTTGAAATTCAGAGTTACCTAAAATTTTCCTGAAACTAAATGAAGGAAGATAGGCATTATTTTCCAGCCCCCATCCCTGAAAATGTTCAAAGCCAAATTGGATGAGGCTCTGAGCAACCTGGTCTAGTGGAAGATGTCCCTACCCATGGCAGGGGGGTTGGGACTACATGATCTTCAAGGACCCCTCCAACCCAAACCACTCTGTGATTCAATGACTTTTTTTTTTTAACTTAACAAGTTTTCGCTTTCATGTACCAAAAGTGACACCAAAAAGACATTACATCAAAATGTCTTGAAGGTGCTTGAAAATGGGATTTAAATATTCATAAGCTACTTTAAGGTGAGATAGAGACTTACACCATAATTACAGTTATTGTTTTGGAATGTGCTTTGAAAGTTTATCCTATAAACTGTGGTTTCAGAAAATGTGTAACTTGGTTTTTCAACAACCTTTCCAAAGGTTTTAATAAAACAACAAAAATTCTGTAAGACATTGAATTTCACCTGTCTTTTTAAGTCAACAAGTTTCAACTACGCATTTCAGAAACCTGGAAAGAATAGTTAACTCTGGTAAATAACTCCAGCATCATTAAATGTGAACTGAACATTCAGTCTTATTTCTAATGATATTTGCTTACCTCTCTAATCACCTTTACTTTCAACTTTCAGGAAAAAGCAATGTTGAAACACACACCATATTTTTAATTAAAAAATAAGAACTCAATTCTACAAAACCTCATTAACCATTCATGTGACATGCTCTAAATCATGACTTTCATATGATATTCCTTGATTTCACCTTGGCATCCATCCACACCTGGGTATTATTACGCCACAGTTCAACCACCTACCCCCTCCTCCCCATTACCACTCATTTACCTCAGCATAAACTCGACATTCAACCGCCCAGCCGTTGATGGGAATATCAGCCTGTTTGTGCCTGAGAGGGTAACCCTTAGCAACACGGATCATTTCTTGGACTAAGTCCAGGCCGGTAATGCATTCTGTGACGGGATGTTCAACCTGCAAGGTCAAGAACTGTCAGTCAGTAGGTAACAAAAAGCAATAAAAAAAAAAGCACCTCTCTGTAAACAAACACAGATAAACAAGAAATCTGACATGCCAAAGAACAGAGAAAGACTACGTTTCTATTTTGGTCTTCTTCCACAAAAAAAACCTACTTTAACTCCTGCAACTGCTGTCTTTGCGTGGAAAACATTAAAAAAAAAAATTAGCAGATTACAATAACTCAGAGCAGCATACAAAAGGAAAACTAGAGAGGTGACCTGGGAAGATTTGGGGGTGTGTAGGGGTTTTTTGTTTGGTTGGGGTTTTTTTTCACTTATTTTACAAATTCAAATGCATTCGGTGACAATGAGTTAATTTTTCTTTGTTTGGAAGCTTTTCCCATTGAACTCTGTTTTGAAGAGGCTCATACTGCGACCATAACTATATTTTAACTGAAAATCTCCAAGTAACTGATAATCAACCCATTCTGCTACACTTAACATGGCACGTACAGGAGCCGCTACCAATTTTCCACAGAACCGGCGTAGCCTATATCTCACCCATTCGCCTTCTTTCACTAACCTGTCCTGACAAGCAACCAGATTAGCGTAATCTTGCATCAGCGCAGTGTAGCAGAAATGAGCAGATGGATCCTTCAATTTTTTTTCACCCCCCTCCAGACTTATCTGTTTAGTGCTTAGCATGCACAATAGCTGGGCTGGACCAGCAGAGCGGCTCTGCGCGCTCAGCAAATTGCCGCTAACGGCTTTGGAAGACGCTGCCCTGGGAATTGCCGTCGCTCGTGCTCACGTGGGATGCGCGTACAAGCATGCACACATGGGCGCGCACATGCAGACACACTTCTGCCTTCAAATGGGCAGAGAAACAAGCACGTTGATTAACTTTAATAAGCCTTTAACTAGGCATAGGACAGTAAAAAGCAACCAAGGTGATTCCTCTGATCGCCACCACGCTGATCAAGTAAAAGGTAGGCATGCTAAAAGCACGTTCTTCCCACAGGAACAGCTATACCACCTTCCATATAGAAACCATGACAGAACTGCCATTTTTGTTATAAAATGTTTGTGCTCCAAGGGGAAAAATACCTCAAGAAAACGCACTTTGCAACTGTTTATCATGAGATGTCATACTATGTACCTTTTCTGACACAGGAAAAGGTCACTGACCAAACCACTTGTCTTTCTTCCTTCAAGTATATAGTATTAAGTAAAACATTCAGTCATAACATTGTGGCTTACCAGAACAAGTAGATGCTTTGGTCTTTAAGAAAAAAAGCTTTGTAAAAATAAACAGATGGCACCCATAATTAGCCCTGAGTGTGCTGTGAGTTTGTTTAGAGTTTCAACAACATTTTAAGATGTTTTGACATAATTTTAATGACAAATCATCACTGAAACAAGCATCTATTCTTTGAAGGACAAAAGTGACATTGAAATGGGAATGTGATTATACAGTTTAAGGATGTACCTTTGGGATTCAATCTTGATTCCACCTAACACATGATACTCTCCGGTATGTCAAGCTTAATAACAGTATTTTGAGAAACTATGAAACATCTCAGTGTCTATCCTGCAGTGTTAAATTGAAGCAATTCAATTTCTATTAAGACTTGAAGTTTCTATTAAAACTCCCTAAGTTTTAATAGAAAGTTACTTATCACACATTCGTATTTGGACAACAGAACTTATTTTCCTACTTTGGAATTTAAGTTTTAAAATATTACCTTTGAGCTGGGAACATGTTTGGAATTTTAACATTCCAGATAATTAAAATACTTTTTCTTTTTCCAAAGACATTTGCATTATTTAGTTATACTGCCATTTTTCTTGGATAGCAATTGGCATTCCAGATTCAATAGCTTCATTGTTGTTTTCAGTTTTATTGTTGATGATCAAAATAAGATGGAATGTCTCTGAAAAGAAAAATATTTTTGTTGTTTGGTTCTTAAGACTCACAAACATTTATTTAATCCATTCTTCAATACAGATCTTTGACTTGGTCAATATTTTCTTCTGTTTCTTCAAAATACTCCCTTTGTGTCTCCACACAAAACAGCATTCAGAAAATATGTATAGGAAAAAATGTTGAGGGCTTTTTTTGGGGGTAGGGAGAAGTCCTACTTTATGTTAGGACTCTGCTTCAACTACTACTATTTAGGCATAACATAGACAATTCCAAACACAGTATTAATTTGGGGCACGAAACACATTTTAATGCATTTTCAAATTCATTAAGACCATCAGATGAAATATGGTATAAAAGAACTTTAATCTTGAAATCTCTACAAAAACTAATAATTGCCTAAAGTAATTGTATCTGTTGTAAAACCACTCTTAAAAGCTAGACTTCAGCCACTTCCCTCTTTTCCACTTTCTACTTCAGATGTCATCTTTTTTTCTGGCTGCCTGTTGTATTTTCTTCTATTCATTTTATGCTATATCCCTTCTCCATCAACAGCCTTTACTCGCCAGCATATGGGGACTAAGTCAAGTACTAAATTTTTGACACGAAGAATGCAAGTTTGCTCAGAAATGGAGCTGAATCTCACTCACTTGATCAACTCCCTTAGCTTTAGGCCATACTCAGTTTTGCAGTTGACTGATCCAAGATGTTGCCAGTGAAGCCCAGCCATTAAAGAGCCAGTGTTGGGACGGTTATATGATAGTGGCTACATTCACACGTTATTGCTGTCTTCAACACAAAGGGCAAAACCAGACATGTCTGTAGCAAGTAATCAACAGATCATAGCTGTATCAAGCCAGCTGTACCTTATTCTCAACAGGACAGGCAGAAAAAATTGATCAGCAAGAACTCTTAATTAATTAGCTACCATAAGTAACCCTCTTACTATCAGTTCTTTTACTCATACCAAGTCTGCTCATAAACAGTTGATAACAAGTCATAATTTCAATGCACTTAAGAATGATATACACCTCCTTTAAAAACTCTTAAGTCTCTGTAAGATGCCACTTATATTCCTGCTTTCAAGTCCACAAAGCTATACCTGCTATGACCAGCAACAGCTATACAGAGTAAAGTGCTTCCCCTTCATACTGGATCTACTGCTCTTAAGACATATCACAGCAACCAGATTTCCCATGAGCATTGCAAGTGGTTTTGCTTCACTAACCCCTTCCCATTTATACACCAAGATAAACTAGTGGCAAAGCCTGTCAGAAAATAAAAATTATGTCCCAGTTTATAGATGGTAAAGCAGGTATATAAGAGTTGGAGAACCTACCAACATCACAACCCAGTTAACATCCACTACCAGAACAGTATGGAAAGGCTCTTAATTCTCCTCCTATTCTGTGACTGTCAGTGGTTTTAAAGCTTTACCATACTGGGGTTCATCCACAGCTACAAAAACAGTCATGCAATTTTTATGGACAGTCAGAGCAACTAACTAAATTAGTGATGACTGCTCCCCTATATTCAGGGGAATAAGTCTGGGACACATTTTTCTCAAGACTATCAAGGTACTCAGATCTAACAGCAAATACTTCTGGACACTCACAGTCTGCTCTTGTCCCTGTGTGTATAAGGCATTAAATTACTCACACACCAGTTGGAACATTCAAGCACCCCACATCAGCCAAGAAAATCTAAATTTCAGTAGACTTAAAACTACAGCCTATGTCACCCCTACTACTTTAAGTCCCTAGTTGGTGTCATATACCCCTTTACATTCATATAAATAATCTCAAAACTAACTTTCAACATACACCTCAGTTTCCAGGAAATGTGATTCACCTGGAGTCCCACAGGCTTTGCTGCTGCAGCCAAATCCAGTATCAATTGAGCCAAACTCACCAACTTACAGATGCTTCTCAACCCCACGTATTTCAGTAAGCCTGGTTTCTATTTTGGAGAACTGAACAGCAACAGAGGTGCACACATGTTCTGCTCTTTAGGCATGCAAGCTTCCTGACTACTATGAGCAGGAGCACACTGGGGTCACATCTTCCTACAAAATAGTTCACATGTACCTGGGGTTTGGGAGCACACAGCAAAAAACAGCTTTTCATAAAGGCTACTGAAAAACAGACAACGGTTGAATTAGTGTACAGAATGAATGCAAAGCAGGAATACATAACTGGCTAACTATAGGCATCCTATACAACAACACTTGCTGTTTGTTTTCTGAATTATTAGTATACAATTGAAGAACTGAAGGCAATCAATACTACAAAAATTTCCATCAGCTAAGATGTTTGGGTCGACTTCTTTTATTGCTTCCCAGGCAGGACGTAGAAATAAAAACTAATGCACAGACATTCAGTACAAACGAATGTTTTAATCGTAGCATATCACTTTGAAAAAGTATTTAATTTACTTCCTCCTAGGAAGTTATATTCCAATAATCATTGACACAGTTCTCAATTTTCTTTTGCAAGGATTTGTTTCTACATTGTATGGGACAGACCTCTTATGTGGCCTATGAATTCTGAATCTTTTCTGTGTTTTAGACAAATAGCACACACTTTAGGTCAACAAGTCAATTAGCTCACAACTTCAACATAACTTTCTCAATTAACATCGTGCACTTCAAAAAAAATTTCTCAAAATCCAGTAATTCTACACAATTTCCTTTCCACTACATACTCCATGTAAGAAAATAAAGAAACTAGTATCCACAAAACCAATACTTTCTTTCCTAAAGATGTAATTCCTGCTTTTACTGTATTTAGCTGTGGTATTAAAGCTTTCTCAGAACACTTGATGGCTCTGGTCACATCACAGCTATTATTTGGTTTGCTTTACATGAAATTCACCAAAGCAAAGAAACTAATGTACCCTTTGAAGAATGACCTTTTGTTTCTCCACTGATTAAGTAGTCTCCCCTTTCTCTCTCTCTCTTTTTTAATAGTATTTTATGAGAGTTACATGGGAATGCCGTCTCTAAGATATCACTCCATGCCTTGGCAGCACTGTTAATGGCATCTTTCAGATTCAATGACTTACACAAACAATGTTGTTCTCTTCTGTCAACAACAATTAGCAATGCTTTTCTGTAGTTCTTTTGGGAAGCCTGAAAAGCAGACAACTAGTAGATAGATAATGGAAGTTGCATTAGGAGGCAAGAATGTGGCAAAAATTTGGTTAACTGTTGTCGGCTAACCCTCTTGTGTGAAGAAGTGTTATTTGGCAGCAAAATCACCTTTTCTTTCAGTTCTAAAAATGGCCAAGAACAGCTGGTATATACTGTGTGCAGAATGGATTCTGGTGGGCTTAGCGGATTGGTAATGGGATAAGAGACCTTTCACCTTTAGGTCAGTAGTTCAAATTCAGCCCAGGTTAGCAGCAATTGAAAGTCTTTACCATCTGACACTGTTTGTTAGACTATTTAAAGTGACTGAAGCAAAGTGTTGTCACAGTAAAACAAGATTCCAGTATTAAGAAATATGTAGTCTCAGCAATCAGCAGCTTGAGACTTTATTTTGAAATCCCACCATTCTGACTTCACAGAAATCTACTCCTCTAACTCCTGACAGCCCCTTTCTCTGCTCCCATTCTCCTGCCCACCTATCACAAGTCATCCTCCAGGCAGCTATGTGCAACCAAGACAGCAAGACCACCACTTGCCATCCCATAGGACTGCTGTAGATACCGAAGTCACCACCTCTCTGTGGCTTTTGGTGGCAATCTGGACTCAGCTCATCACTTTGCTATTTGTATTTTGTTGTTACTGCTGCATGTAGTGCAGCTGCAATATTTTCCAGCACTAATATCCTTCACTAAGTAAACATGTAGCAGGTGCCAATTAGTGATGAGCAACAGACTAAAGATACAATTAAGAGGCTGCTAGAACCAGCAGTTTATAAGCAGTGGAGTTCCAAACCATCTGCAACAGGATTTCTACCTACTTTTAGACATTTTCCTACCATGCTTTTTATATTTTCATGGGTGGACAAACACGAGAAGGAAAGACATGTTGGCTCTGGCAGTATGTTGCATGTAAAAATTCTTCCCACGTTTTACACTAGTTGCAGCCAGTTTTGCAAAAAGACAAATCTCGGGAATATATAATTTTCCAAAGGTCAATAGAATCTGATGAAAACCCAGAAAGTGATACACAAAAGTCTTAGCACTGAGTAATGTTTTATAGGTCTATGGAAGGTTACTTACCTTCACCTTATGCCTTAGAATCAAGTTACTTTAAAAGATCTTAAAAACATTTACAAAAAATACTCCTGTGACAACTGTAAACTAAAAATATAGGTATGCCATTTGCTCTTAGCAAATCTCTCACGAACACATCAGATTATTCTACAAAATTAATTTTTATTTCCTAAAAGGTTGTGACAAAAATACTCAAACTGACACATGAAGAGAAAACCCACTGCTACTGAAATTACCATATTTCTCAACTCTAGTCTACACATATCATCTTTTCAATTACATTAAGCAAATTCAGTCACATTTTGAGGAGGAAAGGAATACTCACATGTTATTTAAATCTCACAAGTCATGAGGGAGGCAGAAGGTTGGGAACAGGCCTGAGACACAAATATACCAATTGTATTGATGGTAAGTGCTCAATTCACATCACTCATTGTACATTTCTCAGTGTTCCTCTAGCCAACAAGGTACTCATTTCAAGGTACTAGAAACATCTAAAATATGGAAAATTTTCCCTTTGCCGTCACTGTTTCACATGTATGAAGCTTAGCTACACCACACACACATTTATTAACAGATATTTTTTAAGTACAGACCACAGACTTCCTTTATATAAAGTCCAAGAGAAACATCATCTATTCTTCCAGTGAAGAAAAGAAGAAACTTTTCTGGTGAAAGTCAGCACTTCTGAAGTACCTTAGGAGATTTTAACATAACTTGGAAGCCAGAAAGGTTATCACTCTAAGGGGTCAGAAACTTTGTATTGATTGCAAAGCTCTTGATAAGTGTTTTAGACCAGGACTGCCCTTGATTAGGCTGATGACAACTAGGCAACAGAAAACACACTATGAGCAGCTATAAAGAATCAGATATTCAGTATCTGGTCTGCCTCAACTTTAACAGTGGAAACTGCCTGAAAACCACTGCAAAAGTGCCCTAAATGACACTGTACAGAAGTTCTCTGCTAGTTGCTAGGACAGACATCTCTATGTTCTCTTGTGGAAAGTAAGAACTAGTTTTACTATGCAATCATCAATCTTCTATCTCATACTTACCAGCTAGCCTCAAAGATGGAAGAAAAGCAGATACAACAAAAAGAACATTGCCAACAGCAAATAGTAAGCCATTCTAGCTGAATCACTTAGAGGCAGTAAAACATCTGTAATAAATTTGTGTAGCATACAAAAGACACAATGGAGTTGATACACCAATTTTCTTTTGCTTCCCAGTCTTGTATAGTATTGCAGCAAGACTTAAAAACTAAATAGAAAACTTCTTTCAAGGTGCTATTTACACTTCTTTCACATAACTATACAACAGAAAAGGTGTATTCCCAAAGAGTCCTCCAAAAGAACAAAGTTAAATAGCAAAATAACAATACAACTCTGATTACTGGAAAATAATTTACCAGAAAGACTGAAAGGTATCCAAAAGATACACCAGAGGGAGGGAAGGGAGATATCAACAGGCAGTGCAAAATACTGGACACAGTTTTAGTTAGCAAATATATTCTGAAGTTTGCATCTAAAATAAAAATGCGACAGCGATCTGATGAGAGATTGCTGAAACGTTGAAACAGACAGAAAATGCATAATTTAGTAGAAATGTTCTGATGATGGTGACAGGTAGCTCTGTCTAATGCACACTGACAAATATCTTAAGAGGATCTTTTATGGATCAGACATCCATCATTTTGGAAAGCTCTTCCAGCTGTGGAGTGTTCAGCAAGAACAAGGCAAGTGAATCTGTTAGTCACTGATCAGTTAGGAGATGCAAAAGGAAAAAAAAAAAAAGACTGAAGCAATACAGGAACATCTGGAGACTATCCTGGTCCTGAAGTTAAAGCTGGACAAGCTTCAGTAGAGCTTCTAGGCTTGGCTCTTAACAGTAGGGAGCAAGTACAATACATTAGTTGCATAACTGTTAGCTGAACAGAAAATAAATCTTGAGACTTGGGAGAAGTGAGAGATCAATTGGGTAAGACTGGGGGAAAATAAGAGAAAATTACTACTCCAGACTCAAGTTAAAATGCTAATTAGAGACAATACAAAGTCAGGATAGAGGCAGTAGAGAATATCTAAACAAGTAGTCTGATTCAAGATTAGTAAATTGCTTTAAGAGTTGGAAAGAATGAGTTTGCTATTATGGAGATTGTCAAACTGCTTAGGCTATACTTCAAAAGGAGTCCAAAGAGTTGCGAAAGCTTTCTTCCTGCCTATGTGGAGACCTTAGAAATTTGGGACTACAAACATGTACCAGTGGGTATTGCAAGGGGAAGACACTGCAAAACAGCAAAGATAATGTCTTAAAAACAACCCACAAAAAGGAATCAAAGGACAGTCCATCACTAATCCCATTTAGGAACTTATGGTCAATAATACTACAGCAAGGAAATGGTTTTCAACTTCTGGTGGGTTATGCAGAAAACCATAAATTAATTTTCCTCTATGTAAACAAGAACATAGAGTCAATGAAAAACATTGGCTCAAGAACTACAAGATGGGGGAAGTGTAAAGAATATGACCAAAGTGAGAGAATTCCTCATAATATTTCAATGAACTATACATTGTCATTAACCACCACTCCCCCCTAACTGAATCTAAGGTGGACCTGATAGTGCCTAGCAAGGGCATGTGAAGTGACTGTCATGGCTACTTCCAAAACCACTGCTGTCCTGCAAGACAAGTTAAAGTTTACAGCAGTCTTACCCTGGCACAGAAGATTGTAACATCTCCTCCCAGATTCTCTTTAACTTCTTTACCCAAAAGCATAAACATACTAAAATCATACATTTACCCAGTTATTGCATAAGATCATGCAAAGACGTCACATTATGAGGATCTCTTTATGTTCTATCATTGCCCACATTGCAGCACACAGGACATAACCTTAATGAAATGTAGCTAAGATAGAATGGGAAGCTTATCAAACTGGTGCTTGATTCCACATTTCAGTCTTTCTGCTGTTATTTAACAAAGTGAGAAAAAGAGGATAAAGGCAATAGAATGGACTCGCAAGTTGAACACTCTTCTGGTCTTCTAGAATGATATCCAGACTTCAAGTTATATACTTGCTTTCTTAGCTTATGGCCAGAAATCCATCATGCAGACAAAAAAGTGGTAGAGGGGTTCATCTCTTCACTTGCAGTGTACATTAGAACTGACTACATGAATTGTCACAAAAACCCATCATCTTGTCAGGTTGCGTTTTTGCACAGTTGCATTCCAGTCACAATTTCAATCATATGCAGATTGCTAGTGTTTCGTTGCTTATATACACATATTGTTTCAATCACACTCCTAGAGAAACTCAGCAAGTGATCATCAAAGTATAAAAAATAAGAAAGAAACTTCAGGGACCAGTAGGCTTCAGGAAAACCTCAGAGCACAGTGGCTAGCCACTTACTGTGAACTCACAGTGGCACTTAGCAGTGACCTTTTGCAAGGTCTTTAGGTCAAGTGTAACAAAGAGAAAAAGCTCTGAACATTTACTTAAGTGCTGTGCAAGGGCTCACTGCTGCAAAGTCTTGCATAGGCAGGTTTATGTGAGTAGATCTTTTAAGTTCAGTGGGAAGTGCTCACATGCATCAAGACACTCATGTTTAAATCTTTGCAGGAGCAGACACTTAAATATGGGAGAAGGTTATGGTGTGTTTATTTAAATAACACTTTTCTGAATCTGAAGAGTTGTTTTTCTTACCTGAAGTCTAGTATTCATTTCCAAGAAGTAGAAATTCTTACTGGAGTCTACAAGGAATTCTACTGTTCCAGCAGAGGAATACTTTACTGCTTTGGCAAGGGCTACTGCTTGTTCCCCCATAGCTCTTCGAGTTTCAGGGTCTAGAAAAGTGCTACAATATAGAAACAAGTACTTTTTTAGTTAAAAAATTATTATTCTATCATTTACTTTTCTGCTTAAACTATGGTCAAAAAAGGACAGCACCATTATTAAAGTTATGAAAACATGTCAAGACTGTCAAATGTATGTCTTTACACTTATATTGCCCCTAAGTAGATACACTGCATGCTTTACAATTATTGCTAATGTACAGGAAATTCAGGATTAACAACCCTAGCCTCTAAAATATAAAATAACACAACACTCTTAAAACAGTGAGATCTAAAATAATGCAAATTAAATTTAAAAAGGACATACAAACCAATGCAATCTTAGAAGACATACTTATTATCCACGTTAATTGCAATACATTCTTTTCCACAAATCTTGGACACACCCATGGGCATCCAAAGAGCAGCTCAGCTTGGGAGCTGCTGTGAACACTGCCCAAATGCCAAGGTCTCTCATTTTAGGAGAGCACTCCACAATTTCCACTGGGCCAGTGAATCAAAAGACTCTGGAAGTCTTTCTGGAAGTAACACATTTTGCTTGTTACTCTCATCTGTACCATAAATTCAGATTTAGATTAACCTATGCAGATTAATTATATATATTTCTGTGGTATTCCACCAAAGCCTTGAAACCAGTTGCCCCTCAATCTGATACATCGATTTTTCAGTGAAAGTACATGTAGTTATTCATCTTGTAAATATACTTACTACTTTTATTTCTGTTTTGACTTACATTCGGCACATAACTCGGCTATCATTTTAAAATTACTTTTGCAAGGGAATAGACAGTCATTTTTACCTTGCCTTTAAGTTACTCTTTAAAACAAAACCACCAAGTGTTACATACATCTTGAGATGGCTTCAACAGTGCCCCCTAATTCTACGGAGGAGCAATTAGGGGCCCTCACCTATCTAAAGTGGCCTCAAAGCCAGTGAAGCTCCATGTGAAGCCCCAGACTGCTCTCAGACAGAAGCCAGTGCTGGGTCAGGACTTATCTTTCAGCACTTATTGTGGTGTTTTTCACTGAGACCTGAACTCACAGAACAGCTAGAGACTTCTGCCACAACAAACCATATTTGACATGACACAAGAAGTGAGCAAATATCTTGGCGAAATAGGAGACAGTGGAATGATTTTCTTTACTGTGAAAGTGTTACTTCACATCTCTGTCCTTCCAGTGCCCACACAGGCAGATTCTGATGGACCATAAGGCAGGCATTCTCAGAATTTCGGAAAAAATTTCTTTCATGGCAAACAATGGGACCAACAGGAAAACAAGTCAAGTCTCATTCAAGAAAGCTGTATAAGATACTACATCAGATGAAAGGGAAGAACAGAAGACACAAAAACTGTGTCATACTTCTAAGAACAGGCACTGGTAAATGTAAAATAGTTTCATAACACTTCTTATTTTGATTCAGTAAAAGAGGATAATACATTACATGAAATCAACATTCCATAATTCAATCATTTCTGCAGGGTTTTGATCATGAAAGGTCAATGAGTGGCTTACGAAGAACAAAATGTTCTCAATATCAGCTTCATACTCTAATTCTAGAATAACCATTATTACTTCTCATATAGATGAAAGAGTTACTCCCCTTCATTAGAGTGGTGTCTTCCAGAGAATGGAATACAGGTGTCACATGGCTAAACTTGATCTCTGCCACACAGTTAAGCTTTACACTCTGAAATGACTGGATCATCCCTACCATTGGCTAGGTTAATTAACCAGAGTTTTCATATTCCCCTCTACTGCTTTACCTTTCAAATACATTGTTTCTCCCTTTTTGAACAATGCACCTTTTATAAACAAGAAAACTCTTCTCCAGTCTAATTAGGGATCACTTGAAAACACAGCATTTTAAACCTGAATTCAAGTCTTTTTCTCACACATACACCTGTTATTCTTTAGACCAAACAGCTCCTATGGCAGCACAAAAGGCACCATAAAAATTTTTAAAGTATTCACAAAATAAAAGCATCAAAAAGAAAAAATAAATCAGACCTGACACTTTATTCATCAGACCTTCATCAAGTTATTGTAAAGTTTATCAAAGGGAATACAATTGGTTTGTCACTTTGTCTCTACAGCCAGGGAAATGACCCACATGGGCAAGATGTTACCTCTCCGCTTCTAGGACATCAGATAAGGGTTCCCAAAATACCCCTATCACCTTCACTCACAGACAAAGTTGAGATTTTGAAAAATAGAAACAGTTACACCATCAGTGGAAATTTACTGCTCAGTTTGGACAAAAAAAAAAAAAACTATCAATAACAATTACCCTTCATCTGAAGATTCCACCACACCGGGGTGCTAAACCTCAATTTTCTAAATGTCAAGGTCAGCTTCCCTGCTCCAAGCATATTGCTTGTTTAAAAAAATTACTTATCTACACAAAACATTATCCTTTGAGATATTCACTGTGTACTACCAGACCATGGGCATAAATAGGCTAAAGGATTTGAGTACACAGTTCTGCCCCCACATCTGAATTCTGCCCACCTATGAATCACGTGCACAGTCACAAACAGAACAGGCTCCCATTTCTCTTAACCCAAAATCCTTCAAGGACTAGACAGTAAGAGGAAATGTAGAGTCTGACATACCTATATGCTGAACAACTCTAAGGAGAACCTGTAGATAGAGTCTAGTTCAATAATGCACCTTCTAAATTCCTGCCGATATACATTCACTCATATTGTCAGTGCCTCTGAACAGATGACCATTCCTTCACACAAGTGGTGAGGCAAATTTGCAATGCTTTAAGAAGCTTCTAACAGGTTCAGAAATTGTTAGATAGGACACATGTGCTCACCAAAGTAAAGTTTTAGAGCATTCCTCTAAGTTACTACTCCAGTTATTGAATAGGATGTCAGTTAATACTCTTGTGCATTTTATTTTGATTAATCCCAAAGGATCCATGGCTTTTCTGATAAACCCATAGGTCTTGTTTCTCCACATAGGAAATAATCTCTTATTAACCACTCCAGCAGACAGGAAAATACAACCACACCTTCCTATTTTTCCTTGCCAAAGTACAGTGTCTCATGGCAACTGCCTGTGAAAATGAACAGAGAAGAGCTTGGGCAGTTGAGGAACAAAAACCTCAACTAAGGGACTACACTAAGACTATTAAATGCCACTCACATGACTCATCTCTTTAAATGTTATCCTCTGTGAAATGAGAGGACATCAGCATATCCAAAAACATGTAAAAGTAGAAGCAGATAAAATTACGGTACATCACTGGAAGCTTTGTGCATCACTAACTTTGCTGAGCACAAACTAAAAAAACTAGAGATGTCTGGATGTATCTTATTGTCTGTGGTTCCCAAAACAGAGGGAACAACAACTCACATGTGAAACTCACTATGTGAAAAGGGTACAAGCAAAGTTTTTGGTCTCCTATTTGAATCTGGGGGACTGAGCACCATGAACACCAGGGGTCCCTTGAATATTGTAACCTCAGTGTGTAAGCTAAATGGATTTCTCTCCTCAAAACAGAGAGGGTATTTTGTTTGTTTGTTTGTTTGTTTTTTTGTTTTTTTTTTTTTAACAAAAGCCTAAACTTCCCTAGGAAACCTGGAGATACAAACACAAAATGATCCCATATGGATAAGTTCAGCAGCTGCAGACTTAGCTTTAAGAAAATTATAGGTTACTCTCCAAGCCAAAAGGCTCTCAGTCTCTTAACTTAGACACATAATAGAGTAAATTAAAAAAGGCACGAGACGAGGCCAATGTCAAAAGCCCTAAATTGTCCAAAAGGCAAAAAAAAAAACATTTTAGCCCATAACATCCCTATCTCCCAGGCCTCATGAAATAAAATAAAAAGAGTTCTTAAGAGTTCCAGAGTTCTTAATAGCAGCCACCATTTAAAACAGGAGAAAAGAGGACAGTCTATTTCCTACATCCAGCCATACCAGAAGAGGTGTGTCCAGGAGTCCTCAAGCTATCAAACGGAAACAGCATTTACAAGAAGGGTTAACAGGAGGCTTTAGGGTCTCTCTGGTGTCTCACAGAACTTAATGCCCTACTTATCTTGTAACCCTTTGACAATCAATGGGTTCTGCAGCCAAGTGCAAGTGGCTGTAAGGCAGGTAACACTTCCAAAGCTGCCAGAAGAAGTCTGGCAGAGTCTAAAACATTCAACAACAAAAAGGAAGAAAGGTTTTCATGCCGAATTTTGGAAGTTATTGAGTTGCCCACACTCTAGTAGGGTCATAGGAAGGGATAAGAAAACTTAATGGCAACTCCAACAGAGAAGCCCGAGAAAGTAAAGGTTGGTATTTCTGATGAAAGAAAACACTCTGATCACAGCTGGCTGGTGAAAGAAAGACATATCATGCCACTTTAATTGACCACAGGCATGGAGAAGGAGCAGGCAGGAATAACAGGCACTGCCTTACATATATTCATGAGGCAGAAGATCATTTAAGTGCTTAGGTACACGTACATGCACATGTGCATTATATCAGGACCTGAAATACTTTCCACAACAACACAGGAAGATTTTTAGGCATAAGCAGCATAAGTTTCTAAGAAATACACAAGCACTAGCAGGAAGCATTTATAAGTGGATTTGTATCTTCAGATTTAAACGTTGTTCTTTTATTTAAAATATAGGCCAAACAGTGGCAGTCCTGCAATTATGATTCAACATTAACTAATAAGGAACCTCTAAAGAAATGTCATTTGGGTGTTGTGTTTTCCTCACATCCCAAACTGTTACATCACACAGTTCCGTGCTATAAAAAATATGGCAAACCCATCCCAGCTGGTGAAGATATTACACTGGTAATTCCCACAGGCATTACCTGCCTTTCTGAAATCAGAATTTCTTGCTGCCCTCTTTACACATGTATTCTCTGATGACTGCTATGCGACAGTAAATACAGCAAGGCCATATCTTGCATAGCAGCAAGGAATTTCAGCTTCACATTAAACCAGTAAGATTAAAACAATTTTGCACTTTTGCATCTAGATCTCTAGTTCACTGCCATGAATGGTACTAAAAGTGCTGCAGAGTATTTTGTACTTCCAATTCAAATGGAAATACACAGTATTATATGGCCTCTACACAATTATTCTAACAGTCAAATACCTGTATCCATGGTAAAATTCATACTTATTTCATATTTTACTTGACTTTTATATCCAAAAGTAAATATTAAAGGAAAATACCATATATACACACAAAGCCATACCATACACATTGGATTGTTAAGATCCAAATCCATTTTATGCAAGATCATTTTAAAAATTAACTACACAATACTAGTTTTCTTACAGAAAGACACTGTAAAGCAAAATCAAAACACCCTCAAGAACGACATCAAATTGCACTACAGTCAAATGACTGTAACAAACATTTATTTTCTTTGTGCTTTTTAATAGAATAAAATTTTCTTGCATTTGTACAATAAATAAAACCAGCAGGCTTCCAAAAGTGATTTCAGTTACTACGAGGCTGCATCAAGAATCCAGTATACACACCTTGGTGCTTCCTCCACAACCTTCTGGTTTCTCCTCTGAATGGAGCACTCTCTTTCATTTAACCACAAGGCATTGCCATGTTTATCTGCCAAAATCTGAAACAATAACACACTGCTATTAACAAACACATGTAGGCATATGGTCTTTTGACGTAATACTGTTATGCAGCATTTAGGGTTTGGGGGTTTTTTCCCATCTAAAAGTAAAGCTTGGGGGGAAAAAATCTCATGTAGGAAATTAACTGTATATGAAATACTAATTGAACATTCCTTCAAATTCTGAGTAGGATTATTCTAAAGCCTCTATGTAGAGTCTGTACATAGCAAAACACCCTCTCACTTCAAAATTTGATTTCTGAATATTAGGGATCTCCTTACAAAAGGCTGAAATAAGATTAAAACTACATTTTCAAGCATTTTAAATTGCACTGCATTACAAAATTACACAAAAGCAAAATATTGCATCAACAAAAAAATCTCAACAGATGCCAAATTTTGCTCCAGAATTAAACACAAAGGTTTTAAGAAAAAAATGTCTAATGGAGCTTCCTTAGTAGGCAAACCACAGTACCCTGTCTTTAATAAAGAAAAAAAAAATCAGAAGCTTTGCTATCCTTCATTAAGGAGAATAAAATTTGCACCTCCCTCAGTACTTTCAAAGGAAATAAAAGCAGTTTTAAGAAATTTTTAAAAAATCATTAACTACAGCTCTTGGCTGCAGCTTCAGTCCATGGAAGAGGTAACAAAATCAAGCATCTAGATCCAACTACAGAAATTACCTGCTAGAAAAAAGCCCATAAGTTGAGCATAGCAGAACTCTTAAATTGATTCTTCAACTTCAAACTAGGGGTGAAAGTAAGAAAGGGAACTCTGTCCCTTTATGAAATTGATGGTATGATGCAGCCATTTCCAATACCAAATACTAGATTTAAAGATTCAAGTAGACTTCTTCCCATCTTATGATGATAAGTCTACACTTATTCTTAGAACAATTTCTTTTAATACAGACCACACCTGCTCCCTTTCTTCCATATAAAATTTTTCTTCTAACCCATGTTTTTTCCATCTATCTTCCTGCTCTGATCTGCGGGAACCCATGCCAATATTCATGCTTCATTCTTTAATAGCTCACTCCTACACTGAAAACTGACAAGATAAAACAAGGAGACAATCTTCCTCAAACTGTGTGAACTCAACCATATCTACTTACATTTGTGACAACGAATCTGTATTATTTATTATTCTTTTTAGCACCACAGAGCAAGTATGGCAGTAGACAAAATGAATTCCTGCACCTATGACACCAATGGTTGCTAAGGCGTGAAAAATCTGGGTAGATGTGACTGAAAACGAGGCAGTGAACACAACTTATGTGCACTGTGCAGCATCAGATCCAGGCACTCTGCGCCCTGTAAGATCAGATGTTTTCCCTCCTAAAAAATTCTGTTGTGCTCCCAGAAATTTATGGAGCTCTCTAAGGGAAAAAGAGGTCTAGAAGACTGAAAATTTTAGGATTTTTTAAACTACAGCATCTCCCAGAATCCTCCTTCCTGTCCAGGGGGAGGTTTAGCAGCAGCAGTAGCACCAGGATGCTCCAGCCAACTGCTATCTTCCCTAGCAAGGGACTCAACACAAAGAGGGGAGAGGGGAATAAAAACAGATACTTCCTACCTAAGTGCACACCCATCCAGTCCTAGAGGAGCTCTACAAATTCATGGGGCCCTACAAGAAATCATTTGGAAGGTCCAAAGATTTTGGACTAATTTTTTTGTGGGGGGTGATTTTAGTATTAAAGCAGTACCTCTAGAGCATAGCATGGCACTTGATGGAAAAATCACTGTCCTGTAAGCAGAATGATTCCTTGTGAGCACTTCTGCTCCACTGTTAGAAAGCCTACAACTTTCCACAGAATTGTGTCTCATCAAAACAAAACAAAAAAAAAATTAAAAAAAATTGGAACATTACAATAAAAATTGGTCATTGTGCATCTGTCCTCTCTCTCTCTGTATTTTTCAGAAGAGGATAATAAATTTTTTCAATGCAAGCAGTAAATTTTTTCCACTTCAGGACTTTTCTCATATCCTACTAAATTTCAGCAACCTGGATCTTAAAATAAATGTTTTTCTATTATTAGTTAATGGAAAAAAGATACATGGATGAACATCTACTGTGAGAAAGTAATTACAAATAGAATAAGCCAACAACATCCAGCATTAGGCTTATTTTTTATTCTGTGTCCACTGTTTCCAGTAAAAGAAACTAACCATAAAACAATTGTATTTCAGAAGACATTTGCAGCGTTCCAAAATAATTATCTCTGAGATGTTGTGAGATTCCAGTACAAATCTCACTAAAAATGCATGACCCAGCTACAGCTTTTGTTTCTATTATCTAAACATACATAACAGAAAATGCCCCATTTTTCAGGATTAGATGATTCGGACATTAGTACATGCTATGCACATCTACATGCATTTGCAATAATAAAAATAATTAAATATGCAGTGGAATCCCTCCTACATGATTCAGCTAAATTCTGTTTCCAGTTGTAGGACTGTTCACGTACTCTTACTTTAAACTTTTTATCAGATACTTCAGAAGAATGAGACTTCAAATCAGTTCAAGCATAAAGTGTATTTGGACTCTATTTTCCTGTTAATTGTTTTAGTCTTTTCTCATGTTTTACAAAGTGATTGTTTTATAGCTAGACACAGGAAACTTCTTATTTAACAATTTTAAGTACCAGTGCTTTGGAGAAATATAAGGAAGCTAAAAAAAGTTCCATTTAAAAGTCACTGCTAAATTAATAAATATTTGGCATCTGGTCTCAAATTGTTTGTATATTCAGCAGTTTGAAAATGAACGAAGGTCAACGTCCTAAAACTGATTAGAACATCAAGTTAAAATGATATGCTATGAGATTGTTAAAAGCTACCATCAAAGTGCTTGTATAAGGAAAATAACGTTTACTGTATACCCATTATAAATAAAACTATAAATTATTAATAGCAAAGACATTTTATTGAACTTATTCAACCGTTCTTAAATACAGTACTACTTAATTTTTGAGGTAACCCTTTTTTAAACCCAAAGGAATCAAGACAATGTAAATACTGCCCCAAACTCATAGAAGTATGAAGGAACCAATCTCATCTAACTTTTGTCATTGAAGAATCAGTAGGAACCTGCTGAATCTCCCAAATCTGCAAGCACTGAAAGAGAACTTTAAGGTGTACTGATCTGCACAGACAAAAAGAGAAAAAAGACATATGTAGCCAAAAATTATTAGTCATAGCAAGGGAATACAGAAAGATGCTCTAGCAATCTGACCTCTCTGAACCCTAAGATCAATGCTGAAATCAAGTTCACTATGTACCTTTCCATGACTTTTCAATAGAGAATAAGATTTCATTTTTACACTGTTTCTTAATTTTGCTGTTGGACTGTTTACAGACCATTTCTTCATTTCACTCTTCCTTCCCCCTTCTACTCCTCTCTGCTGAGATCATAACAGGAGCACAAGATCCAGCTCTGGAGTCCTCAGTACAAGAAAGACATGGGTCCGTTGGAACAGGTCCAGAATAGAGCCACAAAAACAATCAGAGGGTCTGAACACCTCTCTTGTGAGGAAAGGCTGAGAGATTTGGGGTAGCTCAGCCTGGAAAAAGAAGGCTCTGGGGAGACCTAATTTCAGCTTTTCAGTACTTAGAGGGGGGCTGATAAAGATGGAGACAAACTTTTTAGCAGGGCCTATAGCGACAGGAAAAGGGGTAATGGTTTTAAACTACAAAATAATAGATTTAGACTAGATATAAGGGAGAAATCTTTCATTATGGGAGTGGTGAAACAACAGAACAGGTTGCCCAGAGAGGTGGTGGGTGCCCCATCCCCAGAAACACTCAAGATCAGGTTGGACAGGGCTCTGGGCAGCCTAATCTAGTTGAAGATGTCCTTGCAGTGGGTTGGACTAGATGGCCTTTCAAGGTCCCTTCCAGCCCAAACCATTCTATGATTCTATGATCTGCAAGTTAGCCCCATAGGAAGCAGCAAGTTGTGAGCACACATCTGGCAGAGTGAAAAATGTTAAATGTTAAATATTTCTCTCTTAGAAATCATTCCACACTATCAAGTTTACTGTTGTTGTTTCACTCAGTTATTGAGCTACTTCAGGCTCTCACTAAAAAAAAAAAAAAAACAAAAACAAAAACAAAAAAAAAAAAAAACCAACCAAAAAAAAAACACACCACACCACATGCCACAACACAGAAAATGTTTAGATCTTGCACAAAAAGGAATGAAATTTCTGTGTAAAAAATGACATCTCTGTTGAGGAAATGAAGATGCTCCATATAGATTTCTTATCAGGAAATACCTCAAGGCTATTGACAAATACAATTCAGCTACCTACATAAGATCAAATATCACTAATTTTGAAATCATAACTTTGTGAACAAATGCCTAGTAGAAATAACTTTTGTTCTGCATCAGGAGACCTGACTGAACTCTAAATCCAATAAATTATAGAAATGGAAATAATGTGGAAGTTAAAGAGAATACACCTGATTTTGAACCACAAACTACCCAAAATGGGATTCAAATTGTCTTTAGTTCCTAAGTAGAATTAGATACTTCAGAACAAAATTCCAAAATACTGACAAAACCACAAAGACCTTGCAACCAGTTGTTGGCATGGCAGTTCTTGAACCCCTACATCCCCTGCTGCACTCAAGCACTCCAACAGGATCCAGAGTTCAAACATCCAGCTTTCAGGACAGATGCCTACAACATTTTTTTTTGTCCCCCAACAAACTGAGCATAGTTCACAGTCTTCCTGCTAAAGAAAGGCTAGGGAATAAAAACAGGAAGGCTGTATTGTACATGATAGCCATGTAGTTTGAGCAATGGCCCAAGACACCGGAAAACACAAGACTCTAGGCCTTTTTTAGTGGAGTGTTTGAAACATTTTGAACTTTGATTTATTTATGAGTTCAAACCTCATTAAATAAATACACAGTAATAGTAGCAATAATAATAATAGTACAAACCTGGATTTCTATGTGACGAGGGTTATCAATGAACTTTTCTATCAGTAAGCGATCATCACCAAAACTTGAAGCAGCTTCTTGAGATGAAAACCTAAAACCTTCCCTTAAATAAAGAAAACAAAAAGAATAGCTTGTATTTAAGAAATCCTGAAGCATACAAGAACATTTACTGATTTCACTAAACAGTCAATCTTCACTAATCAACACACACATCTATAAACCAAGTTATACCATTTGCAGTTGATTCTGCAATTAATCCCTTTTTTCATGCTTTTTTACAAAGTCAAAAAAAATCCCAACCAACCACAAACCAAACCATTCTCAAAGCACAAAAAAATCAGTGTGTTTAAGAAGCCTGAACATTTACTACAATTATGTATTCATTTTCTTCTGCAAAACTAATAAAGTAATTGAATTTTAAGACCCAGTGATTACCAAGTACTTGCTATGCAGATGTAAAGGTGAAGCTCACCATTACTTACAGCACACAGCCCTCTTAATACTCAAGAACAGCAGAGGTTGGTTAATTCTGCATTAAAGAACTGCAAATATAATATTACAGTCACTGCAAATTCCACCACTGAACACAACCTAAAGATGCAATACTTGACCTCACAGAACACACCAGCTGTACTAGTAGTTTTTCCCTGCTTTAAGTATAAGTGAGTGTTATACAGAGCACTCTGTATGTTTCCCTCTGTTTCTTCTCTTAGATATGTAGTTAAACAAATTAAAGTTTGCAAGATACTTTATTTATTAACTTTTTTTTTTTCCTAAATAGCAGAAAGAATATTCCTTAGGTCATAAGCTCTGACAAACAAGTTCATGAACAGCTTTCTCAGGGTGAGACAGAGCATAATGCAGGGACCCAAAGGCTTCACTGCAATTTTCTACAGGCTCTGTAAGTCACACATTAGTGCCATTCATGTTGACACATATGGAAAGCTTGGTCAAGTTTTGGTGTCACTGACTACTGAAACAGCATGCCTGACATCTGTGTCCAGAATAAGAACTACAGTACAACTGAGTTGAAGTTTTCATGGTTTCCATGTCTTGGATGTAGTTAACCCAGACCACAGATTCACAAGATAGATAAATTTACAGTAGAGAAATGTGTATATTTAAAAGTATATCTTCCCATTTTTTCAACATTGTGGGATAATACATGTTGTAATTTTGAGAGATTATACCTAATGTACAACTTTCCTAAACTCATACTTAACTTCAATATATTTAATTACCTAGTAGAGATAAAAAAGAGACAACAAAATTAGTGATTCTGCGCACTACCTGATGTGTCCAAAAATAAAAGGGCCAAAAACAAACAGCCATACATAGTGTTTCTTATTGAAACTGATTTACAGCTACTTTAACTCCTATATCAAAGGCTCTGTTTTGTTTTGTAAACATTTTTGTGTCACATACTTTTATGCCCAATTATTCACAATTGACTTTTTCTTTCACTGAAGGAAGAGTGCTAATTAGAAATCTAAACTGCAATACTTGTTAAAGACAGGTGCCTAATCATCTCATCCATACGTCTGTAAATCTTTTTAAATTATATATAATAGAAATTACTATCTCAGATATTCTGTCCTTGTTTTATCTTACAACACTGTGCAGTTGCAATTGGCCACTGACAAAAATTACTTCCAAATAGATGTGAGGGGAAAAAAATGAAAAGAAATAAGAAGCAGAGCAGGCTTTTTAGGAAGGCTGTGTAATCTCAGTGCAAAATCCAATCAGGCAAAGCTCTAAGCAATCAATTTAAACTGAGAGCTGATGCTATTCAGAGGATGAAGCTGGACGAGATGCTGTCTCTAGATCCCTTCAAACATGCACAGTTACAGAGAGGAAAAACAGGATCTCTCTAAGGTTCACCTCTTCCCCTACAGTACATTACTCACACTGAAGTTTAAGTTGTACTAAAGCATTACTGATGTTGCCACAAGCCTTCCTGCGGTAGTCTGAAGTGAAACAGCCATGCCAACTTTCTGCCTCCAGCTCTGATATCAGCAGTGCTGCTTTAATTAAAACAATTTTCTTTTGAGGCAGTCAGACACTAACAAAAGACTGCGTTCATTATGTAAAATTTCAGTTTTCAGAATCGGGAGATAGTAAGAGAACATTTTTTTCTTGTTGAGGCCAGCATTAGAAGGGCCATCTAGTTAAAAAGCAGATGTTTGATAGCCATTAGTATAGTAGAAGCCCTCTAAAACCCTGAGAAGTTCAGTAGCCAATAGACATTCAAATGCTGTTGACTTCACACACAGAACCAATACAGATTGCTTCAGCTTAACTCCAAATTTTTAAAAAATCAACTAAAATTATCTAGTCACAGCATTTTACATATGTTTACACATGTAGATGGCATGAATATGCGAATGTGTGGGTTTTTTTCAAAATACAGGTTTAGGAAACACTGTTCCTTACTTATCCCATAGATTCCTTCCCCTTACCTGAACAGCACATACCTGTGCAGGACAGACCAAAGATGTTAAGCCCATACACTCCTGTTTTTGCACAGTACTTTGAAAGGCCAAATGCAATGCTTTGGGAAGATAATAAACTTAATGCATAGGCTTGTAACAGGTAATGCTGTTGAGTTTTTAAAGCCTTGTCCTCTTATACTGCACACTTCATATATCCTTTTCTTTAGGAGGTGGAGGATTCAAAATGATTTTGCTACTTATTATTCCACATTAACTTCTTCCAGTCCCATTGCTCATTCCAAGCACAAGGCCACAGAAGAGAAATTATAAGGGGTTCTTGGAATCTGAGAGCAGATGTTTGATTTCCATTCATAAAATTGGCATAAGCACCAAGAAAGAATTTCAGAAACAGGACAATTTACATTTTCCTATTATGTTAAAAAACAAAATAATCTCTCTAAACATCTGTTGCTGGAAGCTGCCTTGCTAAAAACTTTCAAAACAGATACCCATTAAGCATGCAAAACTTCAATATCTAGGAAAAGTTACAGAAGGTAAGACAATAGGGGGGAATTACATAAAGCTCAAAATTTTTCAAAGGTAACTCTTAAAAAAATAATTTAGTACAAATTTCCAACTTGGAGGGTATCATGTCTGCAGCTGAAGCTACTAGCTAAAGAAACTAATTTCTTGCAAATCCACAGAGCTTAAAACATGGGCCAATAGCTCCTGTATGATGACCTCTGACACTCAACCTACAAGCAAGTAAGTGTCTTTACATGCAAAGATCCATCACAAGCTCTGCCAGAAAATTTCAACCTGTTCTTTGGAAAAGACGGAGTCCTGAATTTAATTCCTTTTCAGAGCTGACAGGCCACCATTTGGAGCCATGAAGGCTAAAGATTTAATTAGACAATCAATTGTTATGAGTATACTGGAAGCAAGAAGCCTTCAGTTTCTCCACAAAGAGGGAATGATCCAGATGAGGTGCAGATAGTCAGACACATGCCCTGGTCATGTTCTGCTGTACTGCACCATGAATTTCATGTTTCCTGTACCTGGAAAGCACTTTCAGATCAGGTTCACTGGGGTGCAAGTGCAAAGGCTCTTAATATACAAAACCAGAGCTGGGATGATCAATGACTACGTTAAAAATACTTTTACATACAGATCACAGCAGAACTTTCTCAGGCTGCAAAAAAATCTACCAACCTGAACTAAAGATAAGCTGCTTTTCAGAAATCTGCCCTTCATTTTCTATATAATTTCAAGTGGGCATCTATTAGGTTAAGAAATCAAATTTCTAAATTATACTTCTGCTAAATTATACTTCTCCAAACCAAGAAAACTAGCTAGGGATTACATTAGAGTGAACATGGGACTATTTTAGTTTCAGTGGGTCAGTGGCTTGAAATGTACACAAAATTCAACTCTAGAACTTGACCAAAATTTGGAAAAAAAGCAATAGAAGTGTTAATTGGGAGGGACTCAGATCTTAAAAAACACAACAGCAGCCCTATCCAGAGAAGGGGTCAACACTGAAGCCTTCCACAGTGAAGGGCATGTGAACGGCTATTTCAAAAAACAAACTGTAACACTGACAAAACTGTACCAGTATTTCTTTAATAAATACTAGCCAAAAATTAATAGAAAGCTTAGCTATAGCTGGAATAACATATTAATTACAGAGGATCTAAAACAATTGTCATCACTTGGCATATTTAAGGGATGTGAAAGATGAAGCAGTAAGTCACCACAGAGAATAATTCTATTACCGTAGCAATTAAGTTCCTCAGATCAGTCTTTTCCACTTCCAGTGGCTATTTCTACATTATGCCACATATTCATTTAAGGCTTCTTATTGTACACATAGCCAGTTGAAACAAGAAAGGTTTTCAACAAGCCTGAAAATTCAAAATATGTTTCAAACAAGGAGATTCTTCACCCAGAAGGTGGTTGGGCACTAGCTGTGGTTATGGAAACCACAGCCTTTCTCCAAAATAAGTTAGCAATCATGATTTTAGATCCACTTTTACTTTAAAACAGTTACTTTAATCAAGCTTCTTTGCTCCTTTCTGAACTAAACAAGAAATGAACGCCTTCCTTTCAAGTCCAACATATGAACTGCTGCCTGCACAAGATCAAGGCAGTAATTTAGGATTCTAAAGCAGTAGCAATAGAGTATCCTTTTAAGAAAGAAGGTTATTCTAGATCTTCATTCTAATGCACAAAACATTTTCCTATTTAGATTTGAATACAAATGGACTACACAGAGCATGGTACAAATAAACCCACCATGTTTTCTTTAAATCTAAAACTTAACTGCTAGATGTTCATTATTCTTTCATCCAATTTTTAGGTTTTGACAAACATAAAATTAATATGGGACAGAAAAATGACAAGGAAGTCCTGCAGGTGGCTAAATTAAACTAATGAAAATTTCAGTTGTACTTTGAGTTTACTCCAGCACATGTGCTGCTCCCTCTATGCAGAAAGGAAAACATTCAGGTTATTTTGGATCAAATAGGCTTTTCATTACAAGTTTAGAAAAATCATTAAATACTTTTTTCTATAAGATCAGCAGCACATGGAGTTGTAATGAGGCTCCCTCGCTGCCAGACCATCAGAAGAGAATGGATTGTAAAATTCCAAGTCAATAACAAAACATCATGCAATGTTCAGGATTCAGACAACCAGTAAGAGACATAAAAACATCTCTGTGTTGAAACACGTGTTGTTTCAAAACAGACAAAAGTACAATAGCTTGCTGATACAAGTACTTTAAACACAGAAGTATGCAATTTATTAGAGCACATTCTGGTAACACCGTATGTGTTCCCACATATGAATTATCAGTCTCATCAACTTTAACAGAACTAATGGCATACATTAATGTTTTGAATCAGGGCCAATAAATATTCTACCTAACACAGAGAATTAATAAATCAGCATTCTGAAAGGCATACAGCAAAATGTTATTTACAGTCTAACATTGGACTAACAGCAGTTGTAAATGTTGGTTTTTTATCTAAATTAATGGACGATGTTTTGTAAGATTAATGCAATAATTAATTAGAAATAGGCACTTGTTAACTACCAAAGTATATTTCTCACTATGCTAAAGGGAGAAAACCAAATAATATCCAATTTCTCTGTCTAACATTTCATATCTGCTCAACTGTCAGCTTACAATGGCTTAATGTCGGGACTTCAGTAACTGCAGCATTCATCAAGGCAAGCTTTTGGACAGCATCTCACCTGGTCTCTTCATCATCCCAAGCGATTCTCATGCCTTTCCCACCACCACCTGCTGAGGCCTTGATCATGACAGGGTAGCCTAACAGCGGGGAACAATTAGACAGAAGTTCAAACTTTGTTCAGTTGGTCAGAGGAACATGACAACTGACCACATGTCCAATAAAGCCAGTAGACAATAACTTCGTTTATTAAAACACTTTGTTTGCAGGGAGAACAGAGGAGAATTTTTTCTTTTCAAAACTTAGCTGTCAGTGCAGTAATTTCTACAGCCAAGAAAGGCTGTCTTCTCCAATTCATTTATACCAAGAAACCATTGAATGAATTATTCCCAAATAATGAAGTTATTTATGAATAAGGCATTTGACCTTTTTAAGCTGACATTTCTTTAGGAACAACTTTTTTTCCTTTGTTGCTGCTTAAATAAAATTTTTTTAATTAAAAACAAAAATTAGTAGATCTTCATAAATTAAGTCTAAAGATTGAGTAAACAAATATGCATCATATCAACACTTCTAGTGCAGCACATTTTAAATAATAGAGCAGCTCAAGAGCTGTGCTGCTTAGATATTATGTAATAGCATCAGAACAGAGATTACTTTTGTTCACAACTAAAAAAGTATTCTTCCCAAATTGACACAAAAAAAAAAAACCCAAAAAAAAACAAAAAACAAAAAACGAAAAACGAAAAAACAACAAGGAGCATAAATCTGTCAGCATTGTACATAACTGGCAATATCTTGCGTGTAGAGCAAGATACTGTAATATGGATAAGAGGCAGGATCTTCCTTTTCTGAAAGCTAGAAAATTACAGTAACAAAGTACACAGTTTAAATGCAGATTTAGTAATGAATGTTTATACTTTAATTAAAATCATTTCATTCAAAGCAACTTCCTGAAACAATTCCGTTACACCAGAGAACTTTACCTTTCTCTACGTGAACATGAAGAAAACTAAAAGTCAAGGATCTGATTAAAAGGCTTTTGACATTTCTCGGACAGCAGAAAATTCGTAATGCCTTTGGTCTCCAGATTGTTTAATGAAAATCACAACATTAGGCAAATATGAGACCAGCTGATATTGTCTCTCAAGAAGCATCTATCACTCCTTGAGAACTGAAGATATATTCTATAAAAAGCTTTGATCTGGGGACAGAAAGAGACATTTGAATATGGTTCCTAGAAGTGGTCCAGTCTACTCACATATGTGTAATTGATATTTACAGTTTCTTTCTGGAATGTAGATCTACTCTTGCTCTGTCAAGTGACAGCAATACAATATTCCCACCTCCTCCTCATAGTGATCTAACTGAAAGGAGGCTCAGGAGAAGAAAATTAAAACCAGCAAGATCTGGAAAACCTTTGTTTTCTTAAAAAGTCTGAAATGGATACCAAAAAAAAAAAAAAAAAAAAAAAATGGCATGAGACAAGCATAAGAAACAGCAGTGTTGGTTGGAAGGCAGAAAAGCAGCAACAGTACTCGAGAACATTAAATTAACAAAGAAACAGGAAAAAAAAATCAATAAAATAGTTTCCAACTTAACACATTATTAGACTGTGAAACCCCAGGCTGTAAAGCATTCACGTGGCTGAAAGCTGTAGAGAGGTCATAGTTAAGCATATGTAGAGCACAAACCAAGCTCCTATAGGCATGGATTACCAAAAGGCTATAAATCTCCATGTCTTGGAGTCTAAAGTAGTCTCTTGTTACAACATATAAGGTTAAAACCAAACAGAGACATGCAAATAACCTTTCTGGAGTCTTTCTTAGGTTTTCTTATGAAATATTCAATACTGCCCATAGAAGGATACAGAATAAGCCACACAGTAACAATGACCCTGATTCCAGGCCTCTACAATCCCAGATATTAAAGGGTAAAGTCAAAATAATTCTAGATTACATGCAGCAACACTGAAGTTCACCCAATTTTCATGAAATGCAGTATATGTAACACCTAGACAAGAGCATTTTATTGATGCTGTAGGTGCATCTCCAGATCCCTGGCAGCTGCCAGGCTCCTACACAAGTCACTGAATATCTTGAAATAAAGCTAAAAGCACATCTTGTATAACTTCCATGCAAGAAATGAAATTTTACTGGATAATACCAGTGAATCTCTGGCAATACTATCACCATCTGGAGACCCTGACCAACCCAAAAAGCTGCAGGAGTGAAATTTTAAAACAAGCATTGTTTTAAGCCTTATTATGGCAAAGGCACTAAGGCAATTTCCATCACTTAATCTATGTTATTCAGTGTTACATGTACTTGAAAAAATCATCATTAATTATGCTACCAATTTCAGTCTAACAATATCAGTCTCTTGAATGGTTTGCTGATTTTAATTCTGTAAGCAGAATCTAGTCCTAATTTACTGTTCTTTAGTTTCCAAAGCAAAACAAGCATATCGAAAATGAGCCTTTTTAAGTCTTTGTATGCTTCAAAATGTAATTCATCTACCACAACTCACATGGTTAAGTTATCAGAGAGTATACATGGGTCACTAGTATCATTCACCAAGTGTAGCACCACTTTGCTTCCACTCCCTCCCACCTTTTATATACAGTGATTATATGTCAGCCATGCTTCTAGGCAAGGCAGTTAAAGACTCCCAAGAGGCACTATGTAAGTAAAAACAAAATAGGTTTTAAAAAAAAAAAAAGTAAGGCCTATTTTGCAAAAATACATACAGCTTTTCTGGTTGAGAAGGAAAAATTGCAACAGACCTCTACATGTTAGCATGTAAATCAGCCAGGGTACTGGAGCTTTTACTCAAACACAAGGTTACACACTGCTTACTCTTGGGGACCTAAGCTGAACTAAGCTATAGAGCAGCCCTTTAGCCAATACCAAGACTGAAAGAAGGCCTTGTAAAATTTAAGTTTTGCATACATATTGGGTATAGGATACTGGGATCAGAATGCATTACTCAACACTCTCCACTTTTGTAGCAATCAAAATTGCTGAAGTATGTTCACGTAGATTGGTTGGATTAGTTCTGGGAAGGGAGAGGCGTGCAAACAATTTCTAACACCATTTGTAAGTACCCACAACAACAGCAATGAAAGACTCACAAAGCAGACACATTTTTGAGTAGGTGTTAGGTTTTCAATCCCTCCCTCAAATCAGATGCCACTTTATGTGAAATTAAAATTGCACATGAGATTAAAACCTACTCTTATTTTATAGTTTTCCAATCTTGTGACACCTCTTAAGGATGGAGTTAAAGATTTTAGGAAGCAAGAAAGCAAAAAGCAGTCAGACTTGAAGATCACTGCACCTACTTTTGCTGCTAAATAGGTACTCATAAATTAGAACCGCTTTGTTTCCAGGACAGTTACTGTTCTGAGAATCTGAATGATAAAGGGAGTAAACGTCTGATGTTCCACAACTGCTAGCTCCCACCCTTTGCCACCATGGTTTTTAGATGCCATTTACCCATTTTTATAAAGTTGCAGGTAGTAGATCACAGAACACATTGTGCAATATCAGTTTGAGCAATATTGCATGTGGTGATACAAGATTCTTTTCAATATCCATTATTAAATGCTAGCACTAACTAAACCCACATCAAATGAAACATGACAAAAAAACATCTTGTTCATCTCTTCAGTTTTGTACGGACTTTCATTTTGATTTAACTGACTGCACTTCATAACTTCTTAATCCTTTCAAACAGAGGAGTCAAACTTACTGGAGTTTCATTGATGCTTCAGAATTAAGAAGCCAACAGTTCTTAATGTACAATCCTACAAAGAGACCTAAAAGCAGCATGGGAAAAGGGCCAACGTAATTCAGAAAGGATCAGAAGAGCACAACAGCCCACACCAACAAATAGAGAAGAGAGACAGTAGAAAGGAGCCAATACAGCAATTTGTGCCTGAACTTCTTCCAATTTCTGATTTAACCTAGTTTCCCTGTCACATTCTCTAAAAAATACAGGAAAGCATCTCAAAAAAGGGGCAAAAAGAAGGTTTCACTCCCACACCTAGAAAATGTGTATCCATAGATAATAGTCACTGAAACAGGTAAAGGCTGTGTTTTCAACCCTGAGGTGTCATGCTCCACTACTACTGGATCTTTGGCCAAAACACAGCAGGAAAAGCAGGAAAAAACCACAGGCAGCAAGAGAGCATCAAGCACAGTTCTACTGTTTTCAGCACTGACCCACAGACATTTTTTTAAGAATTACTTAAAGCTTTCTTAGAAGACTGAAACACTGGATTAGTGAAGTTAGAAACAATCTGAAAGTATTTCACTGCATATCAAGTGCTTTATATACAAGGACAAATACATTATATATATATATAAACAAGAGACTATAATTTCATTCTATCTTAGATCCTTTGAAATTTAAATCACTATGTTTAATTCTGGTCAGTGGTTACAATTAGACAGAAGATTAACCAGAGTGATCAACTTGTCAAACCACGAGTGGAGAAAAAGCTAGAAGGGATATTTTTCTTTCACTACATGGCATCATAGTAAAAACCCTTCTTGTATCAAAACAGTTTAAGAATTTTCCATCTAAATAAAGCACCACCCAGCTGTCTGTAATTGACTTTATTATCACAGATTTAAGACTGCCTTGATATAATGACCTCCAAAGTGCTACTGATATCAAAGACAGGAACCAGTCAACAGAACACCAGAAGAACTCAGAAGAAAATTAAGAAAGACTGTATTTTAAAGGGTGTCTAGAAAGCCACTGCATGCCTTCTAACTTACATTCATCAAAACTGTTTAAGAAAATACCTGCAGGAAATCTTTAAAACACAAGAACAAGAAAGATTATTGAAGAGAAAGTGAACTGAAATAATGTCACATTACTATGTCTTTATGCAGGACTAAAACAAATTTTATTTACCATTCTCTTCTGAATAGTTTGGTTAATAGACTCTTTCTTTTGGTAATGCTCCCATGACAGTGATCAGTTATCATTGGATTTCACAACAGGACACAAAGCCTGACTACTCACAGAAACGCTGACTTAATTGTGTCAGCCTAAAAGTCAGACAAGCCTAGGATGAGTTTCAGGGCAGTTAACCAGAGCAGGCTAAAAGCCCCAACTTAAACTGAAAGCCGAAAGATCTTACACTGCTTAGAAGTTATCTGCAGCAGTGCAACTCCCACTTTCTATCTGGCAAATAAAGGCACAGCAATAGCTCTTGACAAAGGTGAAAAGCTGCTTTATCTACCTGTGGTAAACCTAAATAGCTTCTCATGGTTGCAGTCTCAAAGGGAAAATTAAAGAAAAATCCCAAGAAAAATCACATATTTTAATGCATTAGATTCTTCTTCTAGAAAGCATTTAAAAACATGTGTAATTTCAAGCATATGGTTTAGCATTTTCAGTAATATCAAGCTTTAGTAAATAAAAGCCAAAACTCATTAAACACATATTACACTTAACCTTCATCAAAATTAGTCCCAGACTCATTTGCTGGTTGCTCTTTTCACCATTCTGTAAGATACTCAGAAGCTGAATAGTGACTTTATTCCAGTAAGCACAGAAGGCCGTTGCTCTGGATCATATTCAAGCTAGCTGCAGTCCACACAGTGAAGAAGGATGAAGACCATAACATCACTGGTGTCAGTCTGCACATAAAGAGAAGTGTACCATGTCTAACTTTTGACTATCATGTCCAATTGCAGATATACTTACAGGTAACTCCCTTAGTGAGGTACTCATTACCGCATATTATATTCATTCCACAAATCATGGCTGTACTCGTTCTGTAAAGTCCAGTTTGAAAAGCTCAAATGTGATGATTTAAGAGACAGGGCGTTAATGCCTAGATTCCTCCAGCCCTATGGGCAACAGGGAACTTAAAAACTATTAAAACATTATTTGTTTTATAGGGATTACTTATTACACATTCAATTTAGTCAACCATGTCTGCTGAGAGGCACACAAATCCCACCATAGCTAATTTAAGAACTTACCAATTTCCCTTGCAATTCTGACAGCTTCATCTGCATCCTGTAAAAGCAGGAAATGAGACCCAACGTTAATCCCATCAGCCATTGCACTATGTCCTGAGGGCAGTCATATATTGCACTACTGTCTCCTCCGATTCATTTAATGTTTGATTTTACAACCTCCTGACCCTTTTCAGCCAGAGGAATGTAAAATTAATACCATAAGTGGAATGTAAATTCTACCTCATCATTAGTGCACTGAGAAACTCAAAGCAAGGAGGAATCAGCTGACAGGAAACACAACCAGGATTGCAAAATTATTTTCTGCAGTTGTAGGAATTTAATGCTAGAATTTAGAAGTTTACAATCAATAATGGACCATAAATCAGATCGTTAAAGTTTGTCCACTACCAGCTTGTTTCTGTCTTCACAGGTATTCCTTGTGTTTTCCTGATTGTTGTCAGTAGGGGGAGTTGATTCTCTATTGTTTGGGAGTAATTCAAGTTCAGGGAAAAAAACCTTGTAGAACTTCTTCAAAGACAAATGGGTTTTGTTTACTCAAGAAAGAACACAAGCACTTCAGTTTTGAAAGTTCTGCATTCTGAAGACAAAATAAACCTTAAATGCATCATTTAAAACTGTATCTGAAAGGGGAAGATTCCCATAATTGCTTTCATTTCAGAGCTGCATAAGCCAACTTCACAAATCCTTTTGTTGATGACACCTATTGCTTCAGCTGTCTCATACTACTGTAGCCTGGTACAGAAAAAAAGTCCTGGGAAACTCAGAATAAAAACCAGAATACTTGAATTATTTACATTTCAATAACCAAATCACTTCTTCTGCAGTAGTTAATTCTTGTTATTTCTACTGATAGCAGTATATTTCCATCATAAAAAATTAGAAAGAAAAAGGGTTAAATTACAGTGGTACCTGTTAAGCTTGAAAATTCCATCCAAATTTGCTAATATTTATACTATCCCATGACATACATTAAAAAATTTGTATAGAAGGCAGTAATGTCTGGAAACCACCAGCTGCTAAGTGAGTCTGAAACTATGGGGGCTAACTTATGAACATTAAACTGAAACCTGATATTTTTAAAGCTTTCAAGGCAATCCATTTTAAAAGCACCCAGGTCAGAACTTTAAAAAAAAATACGTAAGAAATGTTCATACCTGGTTCATTTATGTCCGATAATAAAACAAAATCCTCTTTAAAAGTCTTCAGTACCTAGTAACAGCCCCATGAAGAATAAGAGGGCTGGCAGGGGAAGTTGTCAGAAAATTTAATTTCCTTTCATTAGCTAGTCTGCTCCACAAATCGGTGCTTGTTAAGTTCAAAGCAGTCCTGAAAGCAACATCAGTTTTAAGTCTTTTTACTCCAGTCACATCTGTTAATGAGATTTTTCCAAATAACAATTGTTTTTAACTCAAGAGATAAATCTAGCAAAAAAAAAAAAAAAAAGAAAAAAAAAAAATAAACTGCCCCTCACACCCCCCCCAAAAAAACCTCAAGAGTTTACTGTTTTATTACACCTTGCTGCTTTCCATGACCCTGCACCCTCCAAATTTTAGCTTAAAGGGCTAAAATGCATGAAAAGGGTCATTTAAGAATGTTAGTGGTTTCCACACATTGAGTTGGAAGGTTCTTTGTTCCTGCCTGTGACAGTTATGCGAGAATACTTCCCCTTAATAGCCTCTCTGTCAGGAAGTGTTAAACCTGCCAAATGCAGACAATTAGAGCCTCTTGAACAAAATGCAGGAAGAGTGATGACTGATGAAGAGCCACGATTATAGCTGAGAAGGAAACTTTTACATTTCTTTTCTCTTGCAAATTCCCCCGCATATTTGCAAAATAGAATTAAGGGGGGGAAGCAAACAGGGTAATCTTTTTTCACTTAGTTACCTGCAAACAAGTGGTTAGCTGATACACTGTAGTCCACAGGAAGACAAGCTGCAAATCATTACAGAGGAACTTTTCGCTGCCACTGAATTTTTACACATGCATACAACAACTTTAAGTAACAACTGATTGGTATCAGCAGCACTAATTGTCTTAGTTCTGGCTTGAAAAGACTTTAGTCATCTGCCCAGAACAGTTATTAATTTACACTGTGTCAACATCTGTTTCTTTTACAGCTCTAACATATCAGAACCCAAACTCTAAGATACGAGAAACAAAAAAAATCTATGCATACTCCAATTTTCGCTTTCAAAGAGCATTTCTGAACCAGCAAACAAAAATATGCTCTGATTTAAAGAGGAAAACTAACAAAAAAAAAAAGAAATTTACATATTGTAATCTCTGGTAAGTCTTTTGCTCTTTTTCCATAAGAAGGTATATTGAATATACCTTTAAAATATCATGAATATCACTTGCTGATTACATAAATACAGAAGCAGTTTGAGTAATCAAGAAAAGTTAGGAGTTATTTTAGCCTTTTGGTACATAAAACTTATGACAGATACACAATATTTGCACAAGAGGGGCAAAAAAGTGAATGCTATGACACTGCCTAACACACATGTCCATATGTGCAAATTATACAAAACCACACTGGTACTAAAAACACTTTAAATTATTTTTTAAAAGCAAAAGTCCTCAATGATTTACTGCTATTCCTTCCAAAAGCACATTAGCTACACTACTATTTTCCCCAAAATAAACTGGAAACTGTAAAGAAATATATAATTTTAGCACCACCTTTTATTGTACAAATAAAAATGTTCAAGTAATGGTAGAAGTTAATAAAAGTCCTAAGAGTTATAAAATTATGTCATAGTGTTTTCACAAATAGGGGATTCCATTAAGTTAAAGAGACATAAAATACTCCTTTAGCAGACGAATTCCTAACCTCCTACTTGCATGTACATGCCTCTCAAGCAGGTACCAGCAGGTGGAGACAGAAAAACAAAACTGTCTTGATGTAGGGGAATGCCAGGGTAAAGCAGATTAAGTGACTCCTAGAACTGTGAAACATTGTATTAATTACCAAGAACTGCATAATGGTTTCATGGCTGAGGGTGTTAACCTTCAAGAACCTCCAGTTCATATCCAGTCTCTAACAACTTCTCCAACAGTGATCATTCAATCCTAATGTCAATATCTCAGTGCAAAAATTCACCTAAAACAGCCACCCAAAACTTAACTACAGTAAATTCAGAGCCTTGCTGAAGACCTCTAACATGTTTACTGACATCAGTGAAACTAAGTAGACACAGACATTATTCTTCTGTGTCTACATCCAGCTGTGTTCCACCAGCCATAAAATCAAACTGGCTGTATATGGTGAAACCATGCATTCTTTGCCACTCCTTTGCCAGTTTTTCACCACAGCATGTTCTTATGCTCATTACTAAGCCTCCACTTTCTAGTCTCTTACTCCCCTTTAGTTGTTTACAGTCTATACATCATCTCAGCCCTAAATTTAGTATAGCCATTGCTCACATGGATTAATGCTTATTCTTTTGAGTAAAACCATTTACGACTACATCTCCCAATTGGGTTTTATAAAATTAATTCTAGTAACACATTTTGAAATTATTTACTTTTTAATGCTTTTGTTGGCTGTCTAGCTGACAGCACAAGACTCCGGTTCCTTATATGTTCAAACTGGATTTCCCAATTGTCCCAGCCAACTGAGAAACTGAATCAGGGATGAGAAGAAAACCACTGTTTGTCAAACTGCCCTCTCGATTCCATATCTATCCACTCTCAGTTTCATATTTGCTAGACCATTTGCCAGTACAACAACAGTTAGCTGTGTCTGATGCCAAGCATCCTCTTCTTCAATCCTTCCAGCTTTAAGTATACTGTTGAAGGGCTTCTTTCTTTTAAATTTCTTTTCAATTTAATTACTACTCACTGGGAATTTTTCTGCATGCAACTTCTCCAAGATGTTATTACAAAACCTTAGCAGTGTCTCCTATGTGTAAGTATTAAGCAACATAAGAGAGGAAAAATATCCTTTACTCATTAAGGACCTAAGTATCTGCAGCACTATTTAACAATGATAAAGACAACACTTCTAGTAACAAAAATTTTCAGTGCAGTTCTGAGTTGAATAATGAAGCACTAGAAGTTGTTGCTCTGTGTGTGCTTTAACTATTCATCCACAAAGAATACATGCAACAGATCTGTCTTAATTTCTAGCATAGTCAGAGACATAAATGCACTTCCTCTCCAGCTTTACTGAAGCCCACTTTAAAGCTGAAGCCACCTCTAACCACCCTAAGCATCAAGCAGACACTTAGCTCCTTCCTAAGACCTTTAAAAAATTTATTTCTTAGGAAAAAGAGCCCTCAATGATTTTGAAAGCTCTATAACTGTGCCATCCCACAGAATGGCAGAAATTCTAAACAGTCTCCAGTTCCTTGTGTGTTGCTGTTCTGATTAGAGCCGATATCATGCAGCTTTATCCTTCCTATCTTAGTCTGAATTTGCAAAATAGTATATCAAGCTCTAACCAAAGATCAGGCATCCTGTATGACCTAATTATTTGGGTATTCATTTGAGCAAAAGACATTGTCACAGGAAGGAAATCGGAGAACAAACACAGGCACATATTTAGATCCATAGCAAGTATGACACTATCAATTATCAGAAGCTTTATTTCCTGTAATTGGTAATCAAAGCACTGGTTAGCCTAAAATTTGCAAATCCACTTTTTGATGTAGACTGCAATGCTGGTAATGTCTGTGGACTTTCCTTTTTCTTATTTGGTGGGCACACTGCAGGTTTGGATTTGGGTTTTTTTTTTTAGATATGTGCTCTTTTTCATCAACACTCTTCAGATAATCAGAACTCGTGCAGGGCTGAGGTATGTGAAACTGGTATGACATGGACACTTTGGGATTAACCAACTACCATATAGTTCCATTCAATAGCAGAGGACTGGAGTTGTCAACTCAGGCCTACATTCCAGTTCATTTGGTTTTAAGGGTATTGTTGCATATAGCCCATTGCCAACCACATCACTTAGGTTTCCTTTTTGTATCAGGAACTTCAGATAATTGTCAAACACAGTGCAATTCAAGGTCTACGAAATAAGTGCATACAAGAAAGCAGCTCAGCTGCACTAGTTATAGGTCTGTTCATTAACCATTATCTTACTTTGTCAGGTTTGTTTTTTTTATTAGCAGAATAACAGACCCTTACATAATTTTAACTTTATACAACGAGAAAACCAGCATTTAAGTATTTAATTCTGCATTAGAGAATGTTTTGTGGTGTCCAAATGATTAACTCAAAGTTATAACCTAGCTAGATGCTTTTCTGGAAATTATTTTCAAGATTCCTAGAAGAACATACAGGCTATCAGAACAGAGAATGCTATGCCCAATAGCTTGGCTGCTGTTAAATCTTACGAGTGCTAAAGGACCACATACACAGGGACTGCTAAACATAGAACAAAAACCTGAAACTTGCCGATTTGCCCCTCCCAGACTTCAGCATGGCCACGAATGCCAGTCCAAAACTCATATGGAGTCCTCCAGAAGAGAAAGAAGTTTCTGCACTTTTACCTGTTGCAGCATTACTCTGCTACCAGACATTACAAACATCATGCATTTCCATCACAAAGTACTGAAAAACTCTCTTGGGCATTTTGACCTCAGCTATTTTGTGATTTTATCATTCCCTCTCACTAGTCAAGTCCTCCAGGCAGCCTCATTGGACCAGGTAATTTTGTGGAGCCTGAGCCCCTTTGTACTCTATTTCCCTTTCACTTTTAGTCGGGTTTTGGGGAGTAATTTGTCTCTTAACAGAGTTTAAAATCCAGCTTAGCTACTATGCTCTTTTCCATGCAACTTGAAATTTTACTCAAACTTCATTTGAAAAAAATCTGATTTAACATGTAAAGCATAAAAATTTTCAACCCAGGAGGTCAACATTTTATAATGTAACAAGTTTTAGTTTTATCCAATGAAGGTTTTAAAAGAGAAAAGCTTAACTACATTAACATAGACAATATATTAAGACAGAGGAAAGCTTGTAAGAGTCCAACACAATCACTATCGCAGAAAATAAAAATGAAAATATACCTTATTTAATGTTACAAAATATAAAGAAATAACAAGGGTGTTTTTTTACAAAACTGTTGGAAGACAGTCCTTCTAAAACCACACAAAGAGCATTAGCTGTAGATTCTGATAAAGAGCTGTCAAATTCCCCCCCATCCCATGCTCCTCCTGAATTTTGCAACACATGGAAATATGCACCATCAGAACAGACCATAAAATGGAAACTTCACACAGTTTAAGAAACTTCACTTAACGCAGAGTCGTCAAGATCTTGGCCAACAAGAAGACCTGAGAAATGTAAATATGTGCAAATGAGTCAAATTCACACCTGACATTCTACACATCTACCTGCCTTCATGTTAAATTTAAAGCAAAGTATTTTACAGACTCCACTGAAGAACTCCTCATACATCATTTATTATCAAGGACTTTCTCCTCTTCTCCAAAGCTCTCTTGTTAGTAAAAATCTGTACTTCATTTTTAATTACATTTTACTGAAAAAGAGGAAATTATAATTAGCTTCTGCATCAGACCTTCAATAGGTGTACTTTGATTTAGACACTGTTCCTACAGTGGGCAGACAGTAATTAAATGATTTCTCACCTTGACTACTCCATCAAAGCCAGGGATCGTGTTGACCTTTGCATTCTTGGCTAACAATTTGCTTTCAATCTTGTCTCCCATAGCTTGAATAGCATGTGTGTCAGGTCCAATGAAGGTGACACCTTCTGATGCCTGCAAAGACAATGAAGACAAAACTTTAGGAGACAAAAATAAAAATCAGCTTTTCCATACACAACTATTACTATTAACTTTTTTCTTTTCGAGCTGACTAATGCAACAAGACTTATAAGGCAGTGATCTCTTTACATAAGCGAGCAATATATAAATCAGACAGTTCATTAAAAATGTGTATGACCTTGTGAAACTATGTATACACACAGATTCAAAGCCCTATAATTAGCATTTGTATAAATCAAAAGCCAGGCCAGAGAAAAATAGCTGCAAGTGGAAGTACTCCAGACTGAAAGTTAAAAATATTCCTTCAGAAAACAGAGGCTTGTTAATTCACCACTGAAATAACCAAAAGTGATTTACAGAGATGCACTTGCCAAATGATAACAGTTTAAAATTCTATTTAATAGGCATTCCTAAAACCAAACCTCAATGAAACATCATAATGAAGATGGAGTCTTTAACTCAACATATATAAAACCTTGAAAATAAAGCAATAAGTGAAATAACATTTCCTGATTCTTTCAGGCAATTCTTCTCCAATAATAATGTGGAAAGAGGTTAACATAAAATGTTTTAATACTTCAACATCAATATGTAGGTAAAACATTGAACTGCATGTTTCTTCCTCCTTTTTCTCTATACCAACAATAGGCTTCAGTGAGGTTATTGAGATAGAGGCATTTTTTCAAACTTCTTCAGGTCAGTACTACGGTAAGTTAAAGACAATTCTATCAGAATTATTCCCTGAAAGTTACTGATGCAATAGCAAGTACAGATGTGTTTCAGGTGACTTTATATCTTTTGGATGGGGAAAGAAATGATGAAAGAGGTGGTAAGTATAAAAAAAAAAAAATTCTTTTTTTTAAAAATCAAGCCTTGCACAATTTTTCCAAGTTACAATTATTTTCTTCTTCCCGGTTCTAAGCTATCTGTAAAATGTCTAAAAACAACTTGTTTCTAGCCAATGGGCAGCTAACTTAATACCAATACTAACAAAATGGCAAACAGCAGTTTCTTATATCACAATTTACGCCTTAGTATTTTGTCTTTCTGATACATACTTATGCTACACAAACCATATAGTCACCATCATTAACGATAAAAAGTAATTTGTTGAAGCTTTGCATATTTACGTGATGGTACTACATGATCCAATCCCAGAACATAGGAAAAATATGTTTAAATTGGGAAACATCTTTCTATTTGTGACCTTATAAGAGTCAAGAGATCTCAACATGCTTGGGGAGTCAGTGTTTGCACTGTCAGCAGCTTCCAGCAGGACCAGTGTAACAGCAGCAGCTCTGTGTAGATTACTTCATACCATCCTATCTAACAGGGTGCTAGAGATCATCCAGAAAAGATCAGGGGAGCATTACAGACACACGAGAAAGCTCAGTGTAAGGACACCCAAACCAAATACAGAGCCATCAGTTCTGCTACAAAGGACTGTTAGCTTTGACTCACAATGAACCATCTGGGGGTTTATCTCTGTCCACCTCTTCTCTACTGCATTGGGCTTCTTAGCTTAGCAACTCAGGAATTAACAACTTGATTAATAGCTGTGTTAGAAAGTTGGGAAGACTGTAACACAAAGAAGGAAGAGACAGGAGGACCAAAACAAGGGTGCAGATCCATAATTATGTAGGGATCAGATCCTTTGCCACTTGAAGAAATTCACTTTTTAAAGGAGAAGGGAAACAAAGCAAGGAGTTGATGCATGAAACCACAGTGATACAAAGTTTGGAGCTGACTGTTTCAGAAAGAACCTGAAAACTCATACTTCTTCCTCTCTTAATAACAGGCAGAAATAGGTACCTGCATACACCTAGAGGCAGGGCAGAGTTCTATCATCAGACTGTATCCCAGTCTCAAAAAGCCTTGTGGAAAAGGATCGCTCACATACTTGACAAGTGGAGATGACACTGTCCCACTTGTATCACTTCTAACCTGGAAACACCTTATTTCCACAGTTTCTGCCACAATACTGGCATTTGCATGCTCACCAACACTACTTCAAATTTCACCTTGTATTGCTTCCTCTCCTCACTTTCTTCTCAGAGTTTGCTATCAAAAACATGAGATCTCCAGAGGTCAAGATAGTGGGTTCAAAACTTTTGCTGCCATAACAGACATTCCCAGACATGTAGCTTGCAGTCTGCTTCCATACTCTTATAGTATTTCTCTTCTCTCCTCATTGTTCTGACAGAAAATGAAAAATCTTCATTCAAACTGGAGGTCACAGGGAAGGATAAAAATTACATTGATGGCATCAGCAAGCATGCATCTTTCCAGCCAAATGCCCATAGAGGACATCATGCTTGACCTACTGTCTCATCTCAATGATTTGTAGCATGGACTTCCAAAGTGCCCAGTTCAGTCCCTGCTCCTGTCCAGATAGCTGGATAAGAAGAGAACAGTACCATTCAGGAAAGATTCATGAGCCACCTGAGAAGGAACACTGCAGGCCATTTCAAGAAATTAATCTCTGCATCCAATATATTTGTTACATTAATCCTGTAGAGCTGTAATATTCCACATGGATACAGCCCATACTACTTTCTAAAAATTAAGTACCAGATGATGTGCAGCAGATTCACATTACTCTAATGCAAATACCACCTGTTGCAACCTGTATCTTTGTCTTTTTTTAGTGTATACTTTTCATAGGTCAGAATTTACAAACTGCACTTGTCTACATATGCAGCTTTTGGGTTGAATTGCTTCAAACCTTTGTACCTTACACAGATCAGCTCTTGCATGGTGAACAAGCAGCAGCACAGTACAACCAGCTATTCCTCATAACATCAGTCAGCTGGGACAGTCACCACAGCCAGTTATTTCCCCATCAACAATCTGAAACTAAATAGTTTAACTCAATATGATACCAAAGGACATCTAAAACCATGTGATTCTGCAACATCCATAAATCAAAAATAAGTTAACAAACCCAAGAGGTTCTGCTGGTTTGCAGGCAGTGTGTCTAACCATCACTTACACAGGAAAGGTGTGCATTCTCTGACATGACTTGCAACTAACTTTAGTTAAGCACATAAAAAAAAAAAGACTTTGTCAGCTTAAGGCACTACTAAATAAAGTCTTGCAAGTCTTGCTAATTTACTACCCCATCACTCAAAGATGCTTGATCAAGCCCTCTGCCAAATCTTCTCTGCTCATCACCAGAAAAGTGCCCCAGCTTCTTCATTGCCCACACTCAAATAATGTATTAAACAATCCATTCAAAAGTCTACTGCCCAATACTGAAAATGCCAAAAACAGACCACAAAAAAGAATGCGGTTGCAACATCTTCAACTCCCACAAAGATTTAACAGTTTGTTCACACACAGATTTGTCAGTGTGGCAGCAAGTACTAAAACCTCTGCTGTACATACACAAGCTTACACATCGCATAGCAAACAAGTTCTTCCAAAACTTTTGTTACTTCTCCACACATCCAGCAGCGTATTTCAGCGTAATTATCTGGCTGCAGAAAACACATCCAAAGTTTCACCATAAACATGCACCAGCACTTTGTTTAGAAACATACCTGCAATATCTGTATCGCTGCTCTACTTTGAACAATCAAAGGTACAGGCAAATAATAAGAAATATTTTAGAGAAGAACAAGTTCATAATAAAATCATGCAAAATGTTGCCTTAAGTAGCAGATATTGAAGAGTTTTCCCCAACAGCCCACTGCTTTTGAAAGCAGTAACAACAGGTCTAATAGTCATGCCATAAGAACTGCGAGCAGTTTATTCTCCATTCCTTTTGGTTTGGTGGGTGGCGCTTTTTAAGCCAGACAAAAGCCTTAGTCTGCCCTCAGAGAATGCAGCTAATACAGCAAAAACTAAACACAGTGTCAAAGTACAACAAGCAAAGGCAAGATTTGGAAAATACTTTTGAGAAGTTCATGATTGAATTTGTGACCATCACAGTCTCAGTCTGTCAAACATCTGACTGCTCTGGGAACAGAGTGGGCCAGACAGACCTATGTTAGTGTAAGTCATCATACCCTCAACATCTGGAAAGGACCTGCCCATGTGACAAACACCTGTGGACCTGAAGTCATTGAAGAGACAGTCTAGAAGGGGAGTTTCCTTTGTACCTCCTCCTGGAAATTATGAATGTAGATATTCACAATTACTGTATTATGCAGTCAGCAGTGGATTCAGTCTCAGTGACAGCCTAAGCAGAACTAAAGATAGAAAGCATGAAGGAGGGAAAACTGCATAAGCAACTTTTACACACATATACTTGGCAACATATACTCTTCTGTGGGCTTATGAATCTGTGGCAAAGCAGCCAACTCACTGCCAGGCCTCCTGGAGCTACAGGAAATGACTGAACAGTTCCAACTCAGCTTTAGACAAAACAAGTGATACTAAAACTTATCCTCTGTTTTCTACTATGTTAGTTATGAACAATTAAACAGTTTTTGGTGTCTTCATTTAAGCCACGATACTTGAATCTGCATGTAGTATCACTTTAAGAAGAGCAGCTTCAACCAATAAGGAGATATGCCATGTACAAAAACAGTGCTATCAAGAATCTTGTGTTTTCTCTTTCAGGATCATTTGATGAGGGGATTTTTCCACTCACAGCATGCTGATGTGGGAAAACATACTCCAAGTGCCCAGCTGCTTCCAGGTGCAAGAGCCCCATAGTTATCTTACCACACAGAAGCAGTGACAATAATGCAGGCTTTGTGCTTGTTCATTCCCTAGCACTTGAAATGACTAGTTTTAAGGAAGTATTTCCCATCTCTGAGGAAGAAATGGCTGAAAGGCTAGAGCAATCTGAGAAGCATTTGTAGCTGCTCTGCTTTATTGAAAATAAGCTTTTCTATGTAAACACAGAGCTGGTTTTAAACAAGTTCATGAAACTTAAAGGAGAACCCAAACAATCTATTGCACGCTGCCATTGGATCATAGGTTCTCAAATTCAGATTTACATATGACATTTTCAACTGAGGGGGACACTTAGGGAAGACAGTAACAGCCCTCAAGTGACTGAGGCAACTGACCAAGTTCCTCTTCCCTCATCTTCTCTCCTTCCCCTCCTACACATGCATGCCCACAAGCCTATCTATCCCCCTTCTCTAAAGGCATGCTTAAACACTCCTCAGCTGACTTAGCTGACCAACATGGCAGACAATGGCTATTTTTTTGTGTAAGAAATGTCTTCCATCACTTTCACGAGACCAAATGAGCTTAACAGAGAAGCTTAATGGGCACTGAAGGAAGGACCACGAGCTGCTGGTGCATGCAACTGGGAACAGGAACTTCCTTTGGGAGGATGGCACATCCTAAAACTCTGAGGTGCTCTGGAGGGTGGCTGCATGCTGCCATATTGACCTGCTTATCTTGTCAAATCTGCATTACTGTTTCAAGGTTTATTTTAAAAATCAAACATGATGCTTCTCTGAGGAGCACTGTTTGAGTCACAGAATGGTTGAAGTTTGAAGCATCAAAGCAACTGCTAAAAACAACTCTGATATTGGTTTCAGATATTCCAACAACACAAGGGCAGAAGAGAAACAGAAACAAGATTCTGTGGCAGTGAGGTAACAGCAAGATCAGTTAGTGTGGGCAGCACAAGTTACCACAATTACTGAAGAATGTATTGGTGAGTAAGATTATGAAGGAGGGTCCACAGACAAGAACTTCAGTAGAAACTTTATCATAAGTCTGGTTTTCAAAGGAGTTCTGGTTTAGCCCTCAAGTTTTCTTCACAGGAGAAACTAGAAAAGGCTTCCATGAAATCCTTACATGCAGCTGATTACTTCTTTCCCCATTGTACTCCCTCTTGTCACACAAGTAGTCAAGGAGGCAGACCCAAGGGAGAAGGGAACAGGCACAAGTAGTCAGGCATCCACAGCCTTCCAGAAAAATTGGGGTCATCCACAAATACAATCTCCCACGTACAGCTCATAGATCACCAGAAGGACACAAAGCTGAACGTGCAGCTGCCTGCAGACACATAAAAAAGCAGAGCAGATAAGCAGCACACCTCAAAGATGACTGGAATAGACAGCTGGGCTAAAAAGTCACATGAGCTAAATGCAGGGCTGAAAAGTTGAGCTGGCAGCAAAAGGAAGGTCCAACAGAGGTACAAGCAACCTAGGAAAAAACCAAGCAGAACAGAAAAATCCAGATGAAACATCCAAAGACAGCCAAGATTCAGGAGTACTACCAGGGAAAAAGCAGGGGGGAAACCCACAAACACCACCACCAACACAGCACACTGACATCAGCTGGAAAAGGCAGGTACATAAAACACTTCAGAATTCAGGAACTGTCCATTCAACATTGAGAAGGAATTCCTCAAGGAATAAGAATATATAATAAGAAGCATGCACTCAATAACTTAGGAAATACTGAACTGGTAAAATGCTCTACAATACAATGTGGTGGACAGGAAAAAACATGCTGAAGCTTTCTGCTAGATGCACAGAAATGACCCATCAGCTCAAATGTTTGGGCCCTGCTGCTGCTGTCTTGAAGGCTCAGAACTAAGAGCATACGTAGGAGTGGCCAATGATTTGTGCAGGCATCAACCTGCAAATTGAGTACCAATAAATAGAAAAATTCATCCTCTGCTATTTAATTTTAAGCTGAAAAGGGCCTGAATCAGTAAAAAGTCTAGGTCTTGTCATGGATCACCAAGAGCAGTAACTCTCCAACACTTCAGTGAAGAAAAGTTTCTTCCAATCTTGTTTACAATGAAATAAGCAGAACTTCTGAAGACAAAGGATCTTTACAATGCACACACATTTACACAAACACACATGAGAGAAAAGACAACACGTACAAGTAGCATCCTTCATTAGAACAAATATTTTTACAAAATGAGCCATGCTGAAGTAAATGAAAGCCTTCTGTACAGGCTTATGGCCGAGTGAAGACAGTATGTGATGCAAGCAAAAGCATAGATATATGCAAGAGGGAAGGGTTGTAGCATCCTACTGCTCTCTGACTACACCTGCCTTTGACTACTGGAGTTATTTCTGCAGAGGTTTAGCTTTTGTATTGTTAGAGGTCTTTTGAAGGAGATGGATTACTACAATCACCTTGAGCTGCAGAAGCACAAGGCAGGTACACTGTGACAAGAAGTAGCCTCAAAAGCAACATATAAATTGGCAGTTGGAAAAGTAACAGTGCCTCAGGCAACTTGCAGAAGAAGGTGGTAATAAAGACCTGTGCTGCCCAGTCTGTCAGACCTCATGGCTTCTTCCAAATTCTACTTCAAAATCAGAACTGTTACTTGGCTCCAAAACACACTACAATGTAGAAATCAGAACTGCCCACACAAGGTATGCCACTACCTGTGACACTATAATGTGCCACCTTAAAGATCTGTACTCACTGTCTCAAACCCGAGTTCGTACTGTAAGAGAAAGTAATACATTTGAAGTGTTACCTTTGCAAAGAAAAAGCTAGCAGAAAAAAAAAGGCTTTACCTAAAATTGAACACAGCTGCAAGAAGTTTGTCTTACTTCTTAAAACTGAATTTAAAGAACACTAAAGCATTTTCCACATCTTAAGAAAATAAGAAAATCGATGGGCCACAATACCAAAAAAAAAAAAAAAAAAAAAAAAAGAGAAAACTAGAATACACTCATTTACTTGAAAATAAGCTAATTGATGCCAGTTTCCATGTTTAACCTTTACCACAGGGAAGGAAATGTGTTAATATGCTCCCTTTAAACTATCATTCTAAGAAATATTAACTGATTTATTTAACCCTGGTATGAATCTGTTAACGCCTGTCTCCATAGTTTTAAATATGCAGAGGCATGAAAATTCATTAATCAATTACCAGTAGGGCCAGACAAACTTCTGCAGGACCAAATGAAAATAAGTCTTATCCAGTTCCCAAACACGCCTTCTTTAAAACAGGCTAGGAATAGAATGCAGGAACAGCATATAGCTATATATAATATATAGAGAGATAGGCATAATTATGTTTTTTTAAAATTAGTATATGTATATTCAAATACTGGATGTGGAAAGAGAGGACTTAACTTGTTAGCCCACTCTAAAGCTCAGCTTAAACAAAAGGCACAGTGGCCAAGTCAGTATAAACAATCTAAATCAACTAAACTCCAGTGTTCAAAAAAGGTGTACACTACAGAAAAGGTACACAACCTTCTGCATAAACACCAGGGAATGGCCAGAATAACTCCAAATGGTCAGCGCCACCTTAAGCACTAATACTGCATGGAAAATAGTAAACTTTAAAGTCATCTCCTCCAATTCCACAGAAGTGGTAAATTTACAAAGTCAAAACTAAGAACCAGACTGATCTGTAGACAACGTCCTTAACAACATATAAGTTGTAAACTATTATTATCATAGATTATATGTACAAATGGTAAATGTGCTTGCATTTATTTAATTCTGCATTTTGAAATTAAACACTCTCCTTTACCAAAAAGTTCATGGTGCGTATTGTAACTTGTAAGTGGAAGACATAGCTTCCAGTCATACCTTTCCAAGCGAAAAGAGGTAGTCAGCTTTCTCCAAGGGCTCAAAGCACAAGACACTGAGAACAAGTACTACCTCTGTGGCTCTATACTTACACATTTTCACTTTGGATCTGATCGGCAACCTGAAATCTTACTTGATAATTTCACTTTGAAACTATTTAAGGCTTTAGATGGCCTATATATTACATGTTTGTCCAGAACCTAAACACAATATTGAATTAACTGAGTTCAGAAGCATTTCTCACATACAGACTATAAAATTTGAGCATACAGGAGTTTGCATGACATCCCACTCTAAGTGATTAATTACTTCACCATATATGAAACACTACACAGACACCCCCCGAGGCACAGGAACTTAGCCCTGGTATGCTAGAAAGAGTTTTGAGTAGTCACCTATATCAGTAGTAAGGAATGCCCAGAAAATTTAGGCAGAAACAAACTAAACTTAAGAATTTTCCCTGGATGGTTTCCATATTGCTTTTCTTCACTTCATGGCATTGAAACCACCCTTGATTTTTACATGATAAAAGAAATCTGTGGAACTAATCCTAGAAACCTCTTTCTGTTTCCTCGCTTAACACCTCCAGGCGACAGAGAAGACAAAATGCTTCATTTGCATCCTTAAACATTAGAAACTGCGAATGAGCCTTTTCAGCTGCAAATGTTATTGCATCTACATTTCCAGAAGAGAAAGAAGGTTAAACAGCCTACTCAGGTTTATGTTAACTCATCTCTTTTTAGCACCGAGAGCAGCACAAAGAGCAGAAAATGCAGAAGCTTAACAGCAGAACCTCTTTCTTCATTAAGTTCAATTAGATCCTGGCAATGGATATAGCTGCTGATTACAGGAAGATAAAGAGAAATCAGGTATGCACAAAGGAAATGGCAAACCCAAGTGTAATCTTAGTCTTCCCGATCATCCAGCCTCAGGAAGACCATTTCATTTTTCATGCAATACAAAATAGTTCCACCAGTTGCATGACCACACAAGATTTTGCCTGATGTAAAAGCAGCATTTGCTTAATCATTAATTCAAACTTAGTTTAAAATGTAATATGCCAGTGTTCCACAAAGCCAGCCTGAATATGATAGCAAGGTAAGAAATTGTCCTTGCTTATAGATTGATAAGTACTCCTTCTTATCAATTAAAGAATACATTTGAGCCACAACTAGGCAAACCTATTAACTACTTTGTTTCAAAACAGAATCAAGTAATATTTACTCTTGGACCGTATTAGCTCTTTACGTTCTTGAAAATTAGGATTCAAGCTACATATTTTTAATTTGTTTGGAGGGGGGAAAGCATGTGGAATTACTGTACTGAATTCAGCAAAGAAAGTTAACAGAACTTTATTTTCTAGGCCATTTGGCTTTTGGTCTGGAAAAAGCCTTCAGCTTGGCAGAAAATACTCAATGAGATGTTTAACAAAAACTATACATTAGTTTAAATTAAAACCAGGCAGTCATGGAGAAAAAAACAGGACAATGATGAGAGGGAAAAATGAGAGGAGCATCATTCTAGCCAAAGCAATACCTCACATTAACAAGGACCCAAGTTTATGGCAAATACAAAATTTTCTGTACCAAACTGAAAATTCAGTAGGGAAAACAAGTACAATAACAAACAGTTCAAAAACTCCAGTGTTAGAGCAAATGAAGAGTATGCACAGACACAAGGCATAATCTTAATACGTCCGTACTATTTCTCCTGTCCTAAAGCTGCACGTGAAGCTTTGCAAATTAATAGAGAACACAAATATATAGCTTGATCAGTAAGTGCACTTTGCAACATGCAACACCATACCTTGTGTTTTTCAAAGGGGAGGTCAAATTAATAATCAAAACATGAGCATATATTTAGAAGTGAATGAGTAATGAAAAATTAGCACTGTGTTACTGAGATGCTACATTGAGCTTGCAGTCAAAGGGTATTTATTGTATGCCTGTATGTTGAAAAAAATCTGTCTGGTATTTTTCCAGACATTCTTAAATGCTTTCAAAGTTAGGTGACTATAATTATATTTATACTGCACATTCAGAATCCAAATGAAAACTTATGACGACTGTCCAAGCTCATGTGACCCTGTATTTACTGATGATTTAAGCATAAGGAACGCTGGTGTTGACAGTGAAGAAGGTACGTGACTCTAGAATTATCTTCTCTAATAACTACATTGAAAAAGAGTCATTTCTCAGACATTATAACAAAGACATTGAATAAGCAACATTCTTGATAAAAACAAGACTGTTAAAAGCCAACTGTCCTAACCAAATTCTAACATGGGTAATGCCATTCTGACCTTCAGTGCCCTTTTCTCAGCTGGCCAGTGGACTTAAAAATCCTCTCCACTGTCCTCACAAGGTTACTAATTTACTTCCTGTCAAATAGCTGCTATTGCTGATATTTAGACAAGTGTTACTGTCTCAACAGAAATAGTCATCATCAAGCGTTTGATAAAGATTGCTTTGAAGACCTCCAGAGAGTTTATAAAGATTCTCTAAACTACACTGGAAGATGCAGAGCAAACCATCAAGTCCCCTTCAAAAAAGTGGAAGCATCTACATCTTGTTAGTAAACTGGAGTTACTTTCCCACAAGAAGAGAGCCATAAAACAGCATTAAATTAAATTTCTGACACTCAAAAACCAACATTAAATTATAAACAGGCATATTAATGGAAAAAAAATTACTATAACTTTGTCAGTTACATTAGTCATAATAATTTAAGAACAAAAGAAGCAGTAAATATCACTAACAAAATGTGCACAGGCACACATTTGATTGCGGTTTTGTTTGTTTGTCATCACCACACCAAACCAGGTTTAATTCACTGAACCAACAGACTGTCTTCCACCAAAGCCAGGATATACTGACCTTGCAATTACGAAAAAAACACAAAACATCACACAAGTAAGGGAAGCATAGGACTGGGGCAATAGCTGCTCAAGCATAAAGCCAATATAAAACCCAAGGAAGGGATGCTGTCCCATAGGTCACAGTAACTGTCACAGAGCAGTGACCCATGAAGTCAGTACCTCCACCCCAGGGCCCAATTCCTCCTGACTCTCATGCACCCAGCAGCAGCTGTGCAGCCATCAGCTTGGGAACCATACGAGCTAAAAATAGCTAAAGGGGCAGGGAGTGCTTCAAGGATTTTGAGGGCTAGTCCCCGGAAGAGTTAAGAGGAGAAGGGACCACTGCCAACAAATACACTGTCACCAGACATTTAACAGAGTACATGGGCAAAAGCATGCAGGAAAGGCAGAGGGAGGTTGACTGAAAACTACATTTGTGACCAAAGATGTCTATGGCAGTCACTAGCAGGGAAAAACTGGGAGTTACAGAGGTACTGTCATGGCAATGGTGATGAGACAAGTCTCATGTGAGATAGCTGCAATCTAGAAAGGCAAAGAATATTGCAAGACGTTGATCAAACACAGGAATGCATAGCTGAAAGAGGCTGTGGAGTTGCCATCCTTAGAGATATTCCAAACTCAACTGGATATGAACCTAAGCAACCCATTCCAGCTGATGCCACTTCAAGAAATGGACTAGTCTCTGAAGTTCCCTTCAAAAGTTATTTACTCCACAGAGCTAGGTGAAGAATATCAGGAAGATGATAATTTCTGGATAGGGACAGCAACTAAAAGTAGAGAGAGCCTGGCACAATCCTTGTCACAAAATAGACAAGACCCACATGTTTTGTCTGAGATAAAGGGATATGTATCTTCCTATTGAATCTCACAACATCCATTGCCTTAAGAGAAAGCAGAGCCTTGTCATACTGATTTTTCTTCTCTAATAACTGCTGGTACTGATGTCTCTAGCCATTTATTTCTACATCTGTACCAAAGTACACTGTTCCTTTAGCTTTGCAGACATGTGATATCCATTAGCTCAATTGTTAAAAAAAAAACTAAAGGTTCCCATCTATAAAAGGCAAGCTTAACCAATTGTCTTAGGTCAACACAGGATACAGCAGAGTTAGGAAAACACAGCTGGGGGGCAAGCAGGGACAAGAGGAAACTCCCTACACCAGCACAGGCACAGAAGAAGTTGGGAGAAGCAGCAACAAGTCTGAGAGAGGATGGTAGAGGAGCACTTCTGTGACGCCCTCTCATCAGCTGAGCAAGCACTAGTGCACATATGGGATAACATCAGGCAACACGGTCACAGCAAAGATTCCATTCCATGGAATCCTGTCTTGTCTCCTTCACTGCTTCTTTGCAAAAAGATGCATGTAGTAGTGTTACTAATGGAAGATGTTCTTATTTAAATCTTACACACAGCTCCTTGGAGAAAACTGGATTAATTAGCCTGTAATGAAAAATAAATAGCTTTTACAGCTGCCCACCAAGAGAGGCCCGATACACTACATTTAAGTAAATGAAAAATTATTTTTGTCCCTTTGGAAATCACTCCCAGAAATATTTTTTTTCTGTATGTTTTAGCAGTCAATTTTTTACAGTTTGTACTTTTGCTCTACTTATATGAAGTTTACATTAGATATTATGGGCAGAGATTTGTGCGATTATGTTTTTCTCTTAAATGTGGATGTTCAAATAAAATTAAGAAAAAACATTCAGGTGCTTTTGTAGCTAAAGTTAAAGATAATAAAATTAGGAATAATATTTTTCTTTTAAGGAACAGGACTTGTATAGTCATATATACAAATTTGGAGTTTTCCACCAAGCTCTGTTTTTACTCACACATATTCTTACAAGAATGAAACTACAGATTTGGCCATTTAATTTGATTTTTCCACTGAAGAATAATTACATGTGATAATAAACACCAGTGAATATTATAAAAGTTTCAAATTATTTTCAAAGTATGTGTAAGTTATATTTCTTGGCTAGCATAAGGAAGTAACAATGGAACTTGGCACATTTAAACCTGTAGAACAAAGCCTGATGGACAGGCAATATTACATCACTCAAAATGTTGCAGCTTTGGACCAACAACCTCTCACTAGCTTAGTGTCATAAATAAAACAAGTCAATAAATTGTTTTGATATGTAGCACCAGAGAATTTACAGGCACTTGAAGCAATCCATGAGATGCCCTTGTGGTCCTGCTCCTATGAACCACAACTATTCTGAGCTCAGGATAATATATTACAACAAAAGTATCTACACATGTATTCTGAATACCACCAACTCTGAATCTGAAACAGATTTTATCTGGTGTCTATGAGTGAAACAGCTTTTTGGAACAGACACAGTCAAGTTCCTCCTTCCCCTTCCCAACAGATGGGCCTGAGAGTTGGACAGTCTGGCTTCACTCATGCTATAAAGTAATTAGACAAACAAATCTGGATCCTGTAAATAAGCATGTGCTTGAAATTAAGCATGCTTAAACAGTTACAGGCCCTAAATTTCAAAATTTTAGCCTGTAGAGGGAATCAGCCTGTTAAATTAAGCCAATCTTTCTGGAAAAGTTGGTATTTATTTCTTTTCAAAGGCAAGAGAGGAGTGAAACTAGGGTAAACAGAGACTAGAAAACTATCAAATTTTTCATATATTTCATTTTGATGCAAACTGATGTCTCAGAAGTGCATAAGATAATAAATAAGACCACAGTACCCTAGAAAATTTTTCTACTTTAATAATTCAAGTAAATTACATAAAAATGGTGAAATGCAACAAGTTCCAGAAGTCCAACCAACAGTTTATCTGGTAGGATAAATCTGCTAGGAGTTGAGCTAGGATTATCTCAAAAGTCTTAGTAACTGGGTTTTCACTTGCAAATTGAATGCTGAAACATGTTTGCAACTACATGTTCCTCAAAGATACAGAAAAAAATCCTTAAAGGTAGAATATACTCTGAGATATAAGCAGTAAAAAAGCATCCATAAGTATATACGAAAGGCTACATTTTACCTCCTGCACCAAAGAAGAGAGGCAAAGAGACAAAGGAGAGACCACAACTGCATCACAGCACAAATGTATCCAGTGAGCAAGCACAGCATGGCAGAGCAACTCTAATCCCAACATTCTCTAACCCTTGAAAGGCCAATTTTTACAGTCTGAAAGTTCCTTCATCATCCTTGTGGTCACCTGCTAACAACACACCAGGTAGCAGCAAAAGGCTTGTTCTGATGGGCTCAGCCCAAGATGAAATTTCATTGTCAACAGTGAGAAGTGCTCTACCATGGTAACAAAGTCAGAATGTAGGGCCATTCTGCCACAAAAAACAGTGGGGTCCTGACCTCCAGGCTTTTCTTTTTTCACACCTCGGCCATTGCATTTTGATAACTTCTCTTTCCAGATTACTTTCAAGTTTGCTCTAGATAACTACATAAATAGTAGTCCCAGAACAAGAGAGATGGCAGAAACACGGGACCACAGACAACACCTCCTTACAACAGCAGGAAAACTATCATTTACAGAGATTATGAAACTGCATCTTTGCACAAATGTGCAAAAGATGTAAGGTGGTATTATGGATCCCATTCCTTGCTTTGTAGGAGCAACCCAAATACCATTAGCAGCAGGAGCTAGAGCAGGAATTGAAACACTCACTTTGGAATCCCAGGAGGAGGAAAGGCTAAGACAGAAAGGAATTTACCATGCAAGCACTATAGCATATTCCTAAACAGTAACTGTCCCATCATTGAAACTGCTAAAAAAAATTAACACTGCCTGTTAATCACTGTTAAAAGAACTATCTTTCCCAATTCTAAACCAAGTATGCCTTTAATCAGCTGAAAGATGGAAAAGATCTGCTCCAAATTAGAAATTTTAACAAGTTGCAGAGCTATTGCTGAAAAACAGCTCTGCATCAGCAGAACCCCTTCTCCAAGTCTCATACCTCAGGCTCTACCTGAATCATCACAAACAATCTCAAGTGGATACAAAGTAAGCATGATTCTGTGAACATAAAAGGATTAGCTGGCAAAGTGTTAAAATAACTAAAAAGCACCACTTCCAGTGAGAAATAAGTCATTATTTTAAATATGGTGTCACAATGATCTATGTTTATTGTAATAAAAATTTTCATTAACTGCTTGGAAACAAGTTAAACTAACTCCTTCTCTACGTCCACATTTCAGTCTGTGTATATTTTTGAACAAAAACACAATCTGAAGCATGTGTGTAAAATTTATGCTCATCTCTCTAACAAATTGGAAATTAAAAAAAAAACCTAAATGAGAACTGCCAAGGGAGCTAGCCATGGAAAAAAAGTAATTTGACAGAAGATATTCACCTACAGAAAAGTACTAAGAACTAGAGCTGGTGGTCGGGACTGACTTCTTTTAGAAGAACAAACAACAAAGATTCTGGCCATCAAGATTTCAATACAGGAAAGAAATGTGAAAATCAGGAACTCATTAACTCATGTCTGGAATAAATAAAGTTTTCCACTCTGAATAGATACACATTCCAAAAGAATTCAAAAATATTATGTATAGGAAGGGAAAGCTCCAAAAATATAGAAACCAAGACCAATATTGCCACTATTCCAGGCAACCATGCCTTCTAATTTTAAGGACTACAGTACAGATATCAGGTCCCTAAACCTGTAGGGTTATATGAATTAATATAAAGAGTTTATTCTTTAAGAAAATTTAAAAAAAAAGTTACATTACATAGTCTCTTAAGCTTACAGTGCATCACAAGCATCACATTGCATTATATTGCACCATAATTACTGGCCTTTGCTGATCACATTTTAAACAAGTTTTATGTTGAAAAGCTGCTATTAATGGAGAGCTATTCCCACTACAGAAGCTTGAGAGGTAATTGAAAGATGAGACAAATGTCCATACCTTTAAATATGAACATTTAAATGTGGGTATTTAAATATGGGTATTTACCCAGCCACAAGGACTGCTTGCTTGTCTCCATTTCTTAAAGAATGGTAGGGACTGAGACCTTTTTGTGGTTGTAGACACTAAGGCTTTTGGAGCCCCAGGTTTTTCTTCCCTGTTTATTTTTTTAGCTCACCCCTTTTTATCTTTCTTCAGATGCAAACAGAATTGGAGGAAGGGGAAAAGGCATAAACCAGCTTTTCACTACATATGTGCACATGACATTGAGCACAACAGGGATGTGGTGAGCATAATTAGTTTCTTTGGATTTTGCTGTAACAGACAGTGATACTTTAAGGAAATTACATTTATTATAATTTGCAATATCCATCATTACACCTAAAAAACTGAGAGTCATTTAAGTGTTATACAGTCAAAAACGTGATTGAAGTTGTTTTTATCTTTGATCTTTCAAGCAAATTTTCTTCAACTCCAAGACTACATCTTCACTGCTATTTATCCTTCAGCATTAGATCAGAAAACACAGAGTGGCCTTTGTGCAAGGAGCAGTATCTTATCTCTTGATTACAGATATATGAACAGTTCATACAAGAGTTCTTGCCGATCACAAAATTAAGACTACATTCATTCTATAATCTCAAGGTCTTCTTTCAATGTATTATCTCTCAACTAGTTTATGTAAGCCTACATATTTTAAAGGTATTTTATACTTCTGCTGTCTAATAATGATTCTCTCATGGTCCATTTACCATATCTTTTCATGAAAAGGCTGAACACATGAAAAGACAGAAAGACAGCTTCTGTTTTACTCACTCCTATGGAGCTCCAATTCCACAGCAAATCCAAACCCCATTATTTTAATCCCCGAAGACAAATTATTTTGACAATGCTCAATATATTAAACATTCTTCTCTCGGTCCAAATAAAAATACCATTTACTCATATTGTGATATGCTTTTCTAATCCAAAAAGGAATCTATACATCACCTCACGTATTGTCTTTGAGCCAGTTTAATTTTTAGAAAGGCATGAAGAATTAAGACCTTTAACTATCATATAGAAACATTATTATCCAGTAAATGTCAGCTGCCTTAGTAATGGAAAGTTATAGTATATAAAAAGTTCAACTAGGTTTTTTTTTTTAAAATCACCATGACATCTGAGCAGTTTCAAAACTCCCTGGAAGATCACACTGGATCCTTGTTTTAAGGAAGTATCTCCATTACCAGCTATTACAATGCAGATAATGTAGCTGAATGCTAAATTCCTTTAAATCACACAATTCAAAAAAGCAGCAAGACATACCAACTTCTTGACGCATTTCCTTTGCTGCCCACCAAAGCATCACAGTTGTTTTCTATTGTTGTTTTATGACAATTTTAAGACCGAGGTTCAAGTTTTTGTACTTTGGAATACTTAGCATAAGCTACTACATTATAATGATAACTGTAGCTTTCACTGCAATCCTCAAAATATAGTCCAATGTGAATGAGAAACTTCAGGTTTATAATTTTGTTACAAGACAGTTACAAAGGCCAAACTCCAGATATCTTATATAGGGAAATGCAAGATCAAACTAGGAGTCTTATACTCAAGTAAGAGTAAGCAACCAGAAGTTAAATTTAAACTCTTAATAGTAACATTAATTATTTTACATCACTCATATCACTGGCGTTCAACTATCACAGGAACACAGGCTACAAAATTTTATTTGTCCATCATGAAATTCATCATAACCTAGGCTTTTCATTAGGCAAGCTCCATCTCCACTTCAACTCTAAGTTATTCCTGCAGTAGGTTTTCAGTCCAAATATTTTAGGAATATTTGTCATTGCTAGAATGAAATCCAATAATCAGATTTTACTTCATTCCACCAGACCAAGATACAAACATGCTACACCAGAAACTCCTTAAAAGGGAATAACATTTTCTTATTCCTAAAGGCTCTGTTTTCTTTCACTGTTTTTCAAAGGCAGCTGCAATTAAAAGTTGCACTTTTATACTACTGTCTATCAAGACCAATGTGCCATTACATGACATTGAGGATACATGGCAATGTAAGTATTTAATTCATGGGGTCACAGATTCAGGAAAGCATTCCAGCACTGGATGATAATGCAGGCTTTTTGATTATTAGCTGAACTGGAATCTCAATATACAGACAAGAACTTTCGTGAGACTGGGTTGGTAGGGTTTTTCCATCTCCTTTTCTTCTGCTGCTGTTTAATCTATTTTAAACTTTGGTCACAAATTCCCTAATCTCCTGTACTGTGGAAATATTAAAACATATTTGTGTATTTCCCCTAAATCATACAGTAGTCAGAAACTGAAAAAAGAAAACCTACCCGAAAATAGATTTAAGAGGGAGAGGGACAGATAACATTGGGGTTTAACTCCAAGAAGCATACCTGATTTTGCCAGTCCTCATGAATGATACTTTTTCCACAGAAATGTGGCAGAATGATAAATGATTCAGTTATATAGACTACAGTCCATGCATGAACATACTGCAGATATTTTATCACTGGTTCTTCAATTTTAGGTTGTAATGGAAAATTCAAACTGTAAATTCAAAGAAAAACAGTTCTGAAGTTTTCTGGCACTTGGAGCTAAAACAATAGCCTGAGTTATATGTGGAACATAATGTGCAAACATGCATTAATACACTCATCCATGGATACTGTGTGTACTCAACTCTTCAAGCCATCTTTCTGGATACTTTGGTGCTGTGAGGCATGCAGTCTGTCAGATTTGTGTCTGTTATTTTTTAAACAAGGCAAAGGTTTCAATATTAAGTATATTGCATTAGAAGAACAGATACTGAAATTAACATATTTAAGTTTCATCGAAGAGAAAAGCACTTGCAAAAGTAACAGGCAAATTACCACAAATAATCTAAGCAAAAACATTCTAAGAAATCAAATACAAATTTATTTGAGAGAATCTTCGGCTTCTTGCTGTAGGAGCTGTCTGAACTTCCCATCCCTTTAATCGTGGAGGCTACTTAAGAAGTTCTGTATCAGTCAGGAGCAATACTGAAATACAACTATAGTAGCCCACTTTCAAAATCCTGAAATCCATTTAAAGACACCAGTAGGGAGTAAATTAAAGCCATAAGCATTAGGAAACTAATAATTTGAAAAATGTACAGAGGCAATGAAGCCTAAAGTTATCAAGCACTGAAATAACTGGAAAAGTGTTTTGTATAGTAGGAAGCAACTAAATACAAAAAAAACCCCAAAACCTTTTGTAAAACAAAAGGAGATACAATTATAATCTACTACACTACCTGACATATCTGACACAATATCTTTTAGATAAACCATTAATTTCTTATCACACAGACATTTTGGTATAAGGTGCAGAAGAAAGAGACAGTCTATACAAGAGCAGAACACAGAGTACCCTTTATTTACTCTTTGGAAACTCTTATTTGAATATACATTTGTCAAATTCTAAATCTCACTGCACTCAAGTCTTCCACTCCAAAGATTTCTTGCACAAGAATTTCCCTCAGCATTTGCAAAAGGCTAGACCTTTCAATAAGAAGAGCTCAGAAAGAACAGTGGCAATACTGTTTAAACTGTTATTCACAATAAGGAAAGGAAAAGGAGTTTCATACAGCAGCTGAGAGGCTTCAGGTAACAGCTATGAAAGCAGAATGGAAGCCATGCTAAGCATGGTATAGTATAAATGAAGCCATTACTGTTCTCATGAAAAAAGTTAGCATATTTCTGTTCATAAGCCATGGAAAACCTCAATTTGCACCATCTTCTAGGGAGAGTCTAGCTGTCAGATAATATGAAAACTCATTACAATCAGAGCACATTCCCCCACGAGATGCCCAGACTATCCAAAATTGCTCCTTGGAGCTGGAAATAACTGCAAATAAGGCCACTTATCTCCTGAGCTTATTGTGCCTTCTAGATGAAAAGCCATTACATTCTTGAATACAGAAAGAAAAAAAAACATGCAAGGAAGTTGCAGGACAGGATCCTCTCCTGCTCAGTTCAAGAGCAACAAGATATTTTGAGAATAAATACATCAACACGTATAAATTCACAGATACAATAGAAATTGACAAAGTTTCCCAGATAAATTAAATATACACATGTCCAGTGCACGGTTTCAATACTGTCTGAAGCCAAACACTAAAGAAAAAACACAAGAAATACTCAGCCTCCAAGCAAGGTGAGAGTCACATGTAAACCAGCAAGCAACTATGGAATACAGAATTGTGTCAATGCCTACACACACACACAAGACTCAAATGAAAGTCTTCATTCAGGCATTTTTTACCTTTTTAGTAACCTGTTTTCAAATAGCCTGATATTTTAGTATGGCAGCTTTGAATTTAAACTCTGAATTTAAAATTAAGCTGAATTTAAAATTAAGCACAGCTTGCTAGCAAGATGCCTTGCGCAAAAGTCCGGGCAGGGAATTTATTCTTCCTGAATTCCAGCCTGAGCAAATTAAACAACTTCTCTTGGTGGGATAGGTGGAAGCACCACTCTGCAGCACACCTGCTGCCTGCCTTTGAAAAGCAAATTTACACATGGGATTCCTGAGCAGCTCTTTTGTGCTAAGAGGCATGTTCTCCATACACAGACATAATGTACTTTCAGCTTTTGTACATGCAACAGCTCACACACTATTTGCATAGTCCACTACAGTCATTTACCAAAAGAGGTCACAGCTCTATAATATGGCTGCTATGGGAATTATTTATCTACATTATTAAAACAGAACCCATGAATAAAAGTACCAGTTTGGTACCATCTTAAAATAACATGTTCTTCCTGCAAGCTGAATAAAAATATACACTGAAAATAAGAGATTGCCATATCCCATATATATATATATTTATTTATTATTCTCTGGCTTCCTAAACTCATTCCTAACTTATGCATACTTATCTTCCCAAAGACTAAAATTTTTTAATCCCAGTCTGGGATACAATAATTAATGCCTGAAGTATGATATATGTCACAATACCCACTACTTATATCAAGCAACTTGAACATTATCCTTTGAACATTGCAGTATGATCTGCGTGAGTGTTGAACTTCCTAGATGCCTCCTACCAAAAATGTCCTTGAGAACAAACAAGATTATGGGCTATACCGACTTGGCCAATCAGAATCTGCCTCTTGCTCCATAGAAAGCCAATTCTAAATTTAAACTAAGAACAAATAACTCCCTCCCCAAAAAATAGCTAACTGACTAACCTGTAGGAACATCTTACATTTTAAGATCAGATCCTGTTCCAAAAACCAAAGGATCATTCATCTACTCAGAATCAGCTTTAGTGTAGTAATAGCTTTGCCCCCGAATTCACAGTTAAAATCTATTCCTACAAGAGCACATAAAGGAAGGTACAAGATGCTCAATCAAGATGTGGATCAATGCTCCAAAAAGTTAAAAGATCCAGAAAGCAAACAGTTCCCCTGCCTTTAACAACTGCACAACCCTGCACACAAATATATACAATAAACAATGCCTTAGGACACAACTCCATGTTACTTGAATGACTAGGGATGGCAGTGGCACCCACAGCAGCCACAGGATGTGCTTTCTTAGCCATCAGGAAGCACGTTCAGCCAGGCAGGAGTAGGTGAGAGCCAGAGGACCTATCCAGTAGAGACTAAGCCCCCAGCCCAGAAGCCTGCCCTACCATAAACCTCCAAGAAGAAACCTTCATTGAAAGAACTCTTAGCCCCACCTCCATTTGATCCATTCAGAACCACAGTCCAGTTCTAAGACAATCTGCAAATACTTTATGACTTCAGATGCAACTGAGAAAGAAACTAAAACAGTTTTAAGTTCAAAGGATAAAATGTTGTCCCCACTTTTGTGCAAGCCCTATTGAGGCAACCTCAACGGTTTGCTAGTCTCAATGACTTTGTCAGGCAAGTATCTCCAGATTTCTTAGACAGCAAAGAACATACAAGTGTCCTAACCACAAGGCAAAATACCTCACACAAGTTTTTTTTCAAGAAAAAAGCATAATTTTCCTCAGGTTTTTTTATAACAAGCCATGAAAAAAAAATTGTGGCTCACAACCAAAAAGGTACTTCCAGTAAGATACATAAATACTTTACTACTTGTTAACTCAAACTAGTATTTGTTGTGTAATCACAATCTCAATCATTGAATTACCACTGGAGATAGCTCCATGCTGACACTGGAAAGGTAAAGGACTCAGCCTTCCCAGACAACCCAAAGAGCTACTTTGCAAATTATCAATAGGATTTCCAAACCTGACCAAGGCAGCTATGAAAATATTCTCTGCATATGAAAAAATACCCAAATGGCTCTACTTTCTACAAACATTCTCATTTAAATATGTGCACCCAATGTTCAGATAGCGCAATAAAAGGGTTCATAGATTACACATAATAAACTGGCAGGTTTTATTCACAAGAATGTTCTGGAACATCTTTTGCTAGTTTTCCCCCCATTCTAAATGTTTAATGCATTCCCCATCCCCAAACTGTGAGTAACTTGAATATAAACAGTGTTCACAATACCCAAGAGTGAAAGTGGGAAAGAGTAAGCACCAGTATTCTTTTGCAAGAGCTCTGAAGAACATGTCAGTATGATCCTAACAGGCATCTGGAATGAAAACGCTTCGTTGTCCATGTACATATGTAAATTCAGCAATACCTATCCTTTCAGACAGAAAATATATGCAGGCCTCTCTACAAAGGAAAGTATAATTTCAGAGTATAAGTTTCCACATAATGCTCTGAAAATAGAGTAGCTTGGAAAATAGCAAGAATATCATTCCATCAAGAATACACTTAGCTAATCATATGGTTTTATTACCAAACTAAGCTGTTGCTACATAAAAGCATCAATTTTCCTCCAAAAGCAACCTTTCTTTTGCATCTGAATTGCCAACCACAATGTTACTGCATCCTAACACACATGTATTTGCCATTACTGCAGTGAACCACACACATCTTCAAGTCAGTCAGTAGGAGACGAGGCAGAGGAAAGAAGAAAGTACAAGAGCATATATTCACTGAGATCCCAGTCCTCATGACCTGAGAGCAGGAACCTGCACAGCCTGTAAGATCATCTTTTTCTAGGACTCACTGCACAAGCATTACTTTTCTGTAGCACTTCTAAATAACTAACCTAGTTGGGATGTCCATCTAATGCACCACATCCTTGTATTAAGATAAGGCCTGCTAAAGGAGAAATTTTGAGGAAAATTATCGTAGAAAAGCAGTTTGAGGGTAAATCTACCTGAAGCAACCTTTCTAGACATCATCTTTGCATTTTTCTGCTGCTTCATGCATTACTAATCAGTGGCCCACTAGAAACTTCAGCACCAATTGAAAAGCCTGGCAGGGTATTTGGCTTTCAATTCTTCTACTCAGTTTATTCCCAACACAAGTATATTCATCAGGCTTAAAAACAACTCTTGAACAAGAGCAGCTACTCAGCAATGAAATGTAAATTACTGACATGTGCTAAAACCTGCACTTGCCACTGCTAATGAGCACATTAAAGGGAAAAAAAGCTTACTAGATATTACTGCAACCTTTTCACTTAACCCTGTGTGTACTGAAAGCCATAACTGAGTATCAATTAAAGAACTCATCTCTAAACAGTGAGACACTGTTCAGCAGGTGTATGCTTCCTACACAGTTCTGATACAAAAATCAGGATGACGGACAAATGTGTGCACACTGATAACAGTCTTATTTTTAATCTTCCACTAAACTTCGAGATATCAGTAAAAAAAAAAATCAAAAATATGACAACATATATAAATTTCCAGGTTTACAACATTAGCAGTGTCAGATCTTAGGTGATCAAATAAAACCGGATTAGCTGCCAATAAGCCCCAAGGTTAGGGAGTCAACTTGTAGCAACTTCTCCCTTCCTATTATGCACACTGGGAGGTAAAGACCCTGAAAATAATCTCGTCCAAACAGCAATGACCTGCAGAGTCACAGAAAACCTTTACCTCCACAGCATCTAACAGTGATGCAACTCCATAGTGCAATAAAAGCTCTACCAACTATATTCACTCCAAGTTTCAAAGCTTTTAATAATTCACACTATCAATGTTGCAAGAAGCTACTGTAAACTTACATGATGGAGAAGGGGGAGACAAATTTTTGTGAAAAACCACACCCATACAAAGGGGATCTTCATATTTTGTGGATGAAAGAAATTATTTAAAGACTATTTGGTTAAGCAAGTTCTTCAAATGCTTTACTAAATAACATTTTTGATAAGGATACACAAACAGATCACATTCAGAACTGACTTTCAAAAGCTAAATTAGGTAAGTGAATCAGCCTAAATTAAGTACCTAAATCCCTCTCAGTAAGGTTTCTGTCTAATACTAGTTCAGCTATAAGTAAGTTTAAAGTTTATCAATTTTGGTTGCTTATTTTTTTTTCCTCATATCCTTTACTCAATCCCAAGCTACGAACCCTTCGAGTGTGCCTTCATTCTGAGTAAGGCAGAAACTTGTTAACTTGTTTCTGCTAGAATCAGCTGTATTAGCCTAAAGACTTTAATAGGGGAGTTAGAAGCAGGGGATATATGATTTGTTTAAACAAAGATCATTTTAACAGGACAAGTTTACGAAGTGACTAGATGTCACTGTCATCCCAGCATATTCAAGGAAGGCAATAACCCCTCGGAGGGACAGGCAGTAACAAGACACTGGGAGCAGCAATCTCTTGGTCACAGTCAGAACTGAGGTCTGACCACAGCTTAGTAACCTGATCCTTTGGAGCTGAACACCAGTTGGCCTTCAGAGAACAAGAAGCACTTGCTATGTTCTACATAAAACACATCACCTAACTTTAGGAAATTAACTTTTACACTTGTGTTAATTCAAAACTTCATTGTTAGAACATTCCAACTGCTAAGTATTTTAGCAACTTTCCCCATAACTCTAGCAGGAATTGTGCAGTAGATGCAGTACTTTAAGCTACCAATGCTACAGATGACTTTCATGCATTCTGAAATAGAAATGAATGAAATATACTGTGAAAATAGACAAAGCTTATTTGTAAGCAAACCTGAAGGCAGTGAAAAGTGAAAAGGCAGATACATGCATAAGAATGAGCAGGAAGTATTTTAAAGGAATTTTAAAGAACTCCAGGGAATTCTTTAAAAGATTTGCAAAATGAACAAAATGAACCACTAAACACGATAAGGTGGCTGCAGGCAACTATTAAATTCTTACTCTTACCTGGGGGTCACGATTCCTGCTGCACTCAGTAAAAGCTTTCACTGGCAAAATCTGACAAACGAGGTAAGCTACTATTGAGTAGTGCTTATGTTGATACATTCATAGAGTTTTTTGTTTGAGCAACTCTCCTTCCAGGAAAGGCTGAGGGAGGTGGGACTGCTCAACCTGAAGGAGGCTAAAGGGGAGCTCAATGTATATAAATGCCTGAAGGCAGAATGCCAACAGAACAGAGCCAGGCTCTGCTTAGTGGGGTCCAGTGACAGGATCAGAGGCAAGAAGCACAAGCTGAAACACTGGACATCCCCTCTGACTATCTGGAAACATTTTTTTGACTGTGAGGGTGGCCAAACACTGGCACAGGTTGCCCAGAGAAGTTGTGGAGCCTCCACCCTTGGAGAGTCAAAAGCTCACAAGACGTGGTCCTGCCAACCAGCTCTGAGTATCCCTACTTGAGCAGAGGGGTTGAACCAGCTGATCCCCAGTGTCTGAACCATTCTGTGAAATAAAGACTGTATTTGATAGCTAAAGTAGAAACCAGGTCCAACTGAATTATGCATTCTACAACCATACAATAAAAGTGTGCAACGAGCTGGAAGATATTGTAACAATCTAGAGGATAGTAACTGAATGACTAAGAAGTTAAAGTGTCATTAAACAGGTTAATGACTGAAAAACCTTATTTAATGATGACATGCCTAAATACAGTGTCTTAGTTCACCTTCAGCAAACAACTGCATTTGGCATATTAGCAGTGATTCTCTCAACATGCAGAGGTAACTGGAGTAGTTCTCATACCACAGAGAATAATCAGCCCAGAGAGCTTATATGACAGTCTCCTGCCCAGGAAGCAATACTGGAACAAGGGAATCCACAAGGGAATCCTACAGTATACTAAACAAAGAACTAGGTTAAGTCTCGTACCTGTAGAAAATATTCAAAATATTCGAAAACTTTACAGTTCAGCACCAACATTACATACTGTACAGATATTAAGCACCTATACAAAAGTTTTAGTCAAGACAAATACAAAGAAACCAAACAGACGTATTAAATAAATTATGTTTATAAAACTAAGTTCTAATCATTCAACATGATGTTAAGCCCTAATTTCAAGAAAATAGTTCCTGAAGTAAGATTACAATCAAATATGTACCATGAAAAACAAAGTCTCCCACAAAAAAAATTTGCCCAGTCCAGGATAATAGGTCATCTTTAGAAACATGTTAACAAAAAACCTTTCAGCTAGCATCCTTTCCCACAGCTAGTGTAAAAGTCACTAAAATTTCAGAATCCACTAAAATTGAAATCAGGAAGAGCCAACTATAGGGTGTGAATTAGGAATGAAGACTCAGCAGGGTGTTGCCATAAGGGTTTGAGTAGTGTAATAGGTGAATTGACACAGGGTGGAAAAGTAGAATTTTGGGGTTTTTAGAATGTAATTCAGGGGTACAAGATGGAGGAATCTGGGCATGTCCTAGCCTTTTTCTCCTTCTTCTCTTCCTCCATGTCTTGGTGTGATGGTGACACTTTTCTATTGGTTTAAGGCAGAGATTCACTGTCTAACATAGGTGGTGGGCATTGGCACAAATCTGTAAACACGTAACATGTAATTTTGAGTATATAATGTGGGAGCCGCCCAAGGCTCGAGAGAGACTGCTATGGCTTCTGTACTCGGCGGACCTCGGCAGGTCAGAGAGAGAAAGTTTTAGATAAGAAAAAATCAAAAACCTTGAAGACTCGACTTCACGCATTCCAGACCTCTTCTTCAGCTGCTGGGCTAGGGGAACAAGGACTTCTACGATTTTGGGGTCATTCCAAGCGAGCAAACCCCAACACTAGTGCAACCTCTTTGCTCAAGAAGGGACTCCTAGAGCATATTACTCAGGACTACTTCCATACAGTCTTTGAATATCTGCAGGGAAGAAGACTCCACTTCTCTCAGCAGCCTACACCAGTGCTCAATCACCCTGACAGTAAAGATCATCTTCATGCTCACATAAAACTTCCCATCCATCAGTTTCTGCCCATTTCCTCTTGTCCTACTTCTTGTACCACCAAGAACCTGGCTCCATTCTCTTGGCACCCTCCCTTCAGATACTGATAGGATTACAGACATTGATGAGGTCTCCTCTCAGTCATCTCTTCCCAAGGCTGAACAGCTCCCAGAGAGATGTTCCAGTCCCTTGATCATCTTCGTCGCTCTCCACTGGACCCACTCCAGGACTTCCTATCTCTCTTGTGCTGAGGAGCCCAGAATTGGACCCAGCACTCCAGATGTGACCACACCAGGGCCGAGCAGAGGAGCAGGATCACCTCCCTCATCCTGCTGTCCATGCTCTTCCTGATGCACCCCAGGATACCCTCTTGGCCGCAAGGGCACTGCCAGCTCAGACAGCTTGCTGTCCACCAGGACCTCCTTCTCAGAGCTGCTTTTCAGCCAGTCAACCCAAGCTAAACAAGCTTCAAGAATTAAATTTAAAAACTCCCCCAAAAGTAATCACCTTCTAGCCTTGGGATGAAACAGACATAGCATGTTCATATCTCTCCCCATGTAACACACCACTGTCAATAACAAAAGCCTCTGTGTACAAAAGTACAGCATGTTGCAAGAAGACATCTTAGCTCATAAAGTATATATTCAGTAGACTGATTTTGGTCCTGTTGCAATTAGATTTCAGCAACAACAGAGAACAGAAAAGTCATATTGTGATACAGAAAATGATTCTACCACACATTATTGCTTCAAAGTATTTCAACTGTAAGAATGCACAAAAAAACCCTTTACTAAGTTGCATTCATCTTTAAAGTCAGAATTAATTTTCTTGATATGCATATTTTATGAAGAATACATATAAACTCTAAGTATTCAGTCTGTAATGTAGATGTACTGAACACAGATCAATCACTATAAAATACATAACTTTCTAAAATGCAGGCAGAAAACAGAAGTGATTATTAAGGAATCACTGTTGAATTCTAAGCTGAAGCTTCATCTGCCTTGCCACAAAAGTGAATTAGAATCCACAGAGCAACAGACGTTCTTATTTCAAAGACATATCTCTTAATTATTCATGTTAAATCCAACTCCACTGTTATTAATGGGACATTTAAAACTGATTTTAGAAACAGAGAAAGACATCACATTTTCAAGGTTACCACACAAGCTTATATCCATTTTACAGAGCAGGACAAATTAACAAATCACCATAGATCAAAATGGTCAGAATTTATCATAACCAGACAAGCTTGTCTGCATGATTGCAAATCAATAGTAAAGAGGCAGAAAAGTGAAAAGAAATAGTATTACCTGTATAAAAAGAGAATTACATAGCATTTCATTTGCATGTCTTCTATTATTGCAATGAGGAAAAACACAAGTACATACAGTTTATATAATTGCAGTAGTGGAAACAGAGCAATACATTTTCATTCTCACGACCAAACAGCAACAGTGAAAAAAAGAGGACAGAACAAAGTATTTTAAAAAGCCAAGTAAGTCTGGAACTAAGTACTATTGTAGTGACACTGCACATCAAGAAAAATTGAATTTTTACAAATCAGGAGTCCATATATCCATTCATCTGCAGAACCACACACCCTAATAAGCTTGCCAAAGTACTGCTGTTGAAAGGCATCTCATGAGAAATGTTAAATTACTCACAATAGCCCATATAGACAAAAATATCTCTAATATCGTCTTTAATCACATGCACAGCAGTAAATCATTGGTCCAGAAGCCATGCAAGTCCACAGTTCATCCACCAACAGTGTCAAGTTGCTAGGCACTACTATTCAAATCAAGTGTTTTGTGCTTGCATTTTTCTTAAGGACAGTTGCACATGTTAAAGCTTTCAAACTAAGCCACTTGAAGAAAAGACATAGCTTTAAAAAACACAAGTTAAAAACAAAATAGGTCAAGACTTCCATGGCATAGGAAGCTGTCTAATCACAAAAGAGATTAAGAGAAAAAATATTAATATTATGAAGTCTCGACAAAAGAATAAAAAGGGAGGAGAGTACTTTTGTCAAATTACATGAATCTTTGACAAAATACTACCCTGCATCACTAAATACATGCATATTGGTTATACACATGTACCCACAAAACCCATAGAAATGCATCCTGAGACTTAAGTTTAGGCATACACCTGCCCTTGAAAGAAATGCTCTAGCTACATACAGCAGTTCAAGATAGTTATTTTTAATTTGCAACAGGGTAGAACTGGCATCAATTTGTTTTGTTGCATAGCAATCTTAAACAGGACACTGATGATGTCCTGTTTAACATAAGCCATCAAAGGCTTTTAGCAAAGGTATTTGAAGTTTTCTACAGTTAAGGAGTAACACAGCCTTCCTACTTCCACCCTAGTAAGTGCTAAGCAGACAGTTCAGATGACTCCATTTCATTTTTCTAGCTCATATGGACTAGTAATGTCTGACAAACAGTGCCCATGATTTAATACACACACTACTTATTTCGCCCATGGATTTCACCCAACCTGATACAGCAGATTTAGATTCTTTTTCTATGAAATAAAGTTTGCTCAGAATTAAATACGAGAATACAAGTAACACTCACAAGTATTCTACCTCAAAACAAAATAAACATCAAAATTATAGGTTCACAGGCAGAGCTCTTCTGGGCAGCAAAGAGGTGACCTGTTCACTTAGGCAGTACATTGCCTAACCTTTATTACCCTGTACAGACAAAGCCTCCAGTCTCCAATAGACAAAGCACCTTAAGCCACCACAGGTACTGGTAGCAAACACACTGCTGGCTTTGGTAGGCAATGAAACTCTGGCCTGCAAGGCATAGTGTACAAAACAGCCATTAAAAGCTCTGTCTTCCCCACTCCTTGAGGTATACAATCTCTGCCAAAAGCAGCTTCTTGATACCAACTTCTACTGCCTTTTTTGGACCACCTTTTCACAATTTGGGAAGTACAAATGCTAACCAGTCACAAGAGTCGTCAGGTAAAAAGCCAATGCATGTGGGAACAGCATGAGAATCATGCCAAATGTTTCTCAAAAATGTAACATCCACTGAACCACAATGAAGGAACCTCACAATTTGCTTACAAGTAACAAAGCCATGCACAACAATGGTAAAGAAACACTCCTGCCAGTAAGAGTTTACATTTTAAATGGTGAGAATCCCATAATTAGCTGTGCATACTCTGTAGATCTACCTGCACAAAGCTCTTCACAGGTCAGACAGAAGGTGACACAAGTTGTTCTTTGGTTTACCTTTTCCTTCTCAAACTTAGCAGCCATTTACAAACATGTGATCAACCATTTCCATATACATTGTTTGCCCGTTTATTTCAGACAATACATTGTTGGGATTTTTAATTCCGCCAAGAATGTTAATCTAGCTTCAAAGGTAAAGAAAAATAGCACGGGGTGCTTTGTTCTCCCCCAGTCATGTCAAACAGTAGCTCTTAAAAAGGAACAAAAGATGTATACAACCAGGTTTCACTAGAAACTCCAAAAAGATTCATAACTTATTCCAAAATTGAATGCTTTTTTCTCACCATGTTTACGGTTTCTATCCCAAGGAGTGGATTTTGGCAGAAGGTAGTGGCTGGCTATTTTTGTGTCAACAAAGAGAGCATCAGAATATTGTCAAGGCTGCATTCAGAACAGAATATTCCAGATAAAGGCTGCTTTTGTAACTAACTGCTGTCATTTTCAGATAATTTAATGCACATATCAAATCATTTTCTTGGAGGACATACACCACAATCCACAACCTTTAATGAAAGCACAAATTCTACCACATACATACAAGACATCAAAATACACTGAAGATTTATAATCTTGCAAACTGATATTTTTTATACTAGGTTTGCAAAACAATAATTCAGCTGATGTTTTGTTTATTTCGTTTTTAACAGTAGCATCACAAGGTACTTTCATGGCAGTCCGTAAAGTGGAAGTTCATTTGTGTTTCTTTAAATTAAGAAGAAAATTGATCCCATTATGACTAACTGCAACACAGAGTCACCATGCATCAGGGTTATGCTCCTTTCCAGGAAGCAGGAAAGGAGCATAACCTCAGCTGCAGGAGTAAGACTCCACCTTGCTGCTAACATCAGCTAGATAAGCAGCCACACGGACTCTGCAATAATGACTGTGCAAACCAATCACACACTTGCTTTCTTCTCACTCTTTTCTCACCCAGACTCCAAAACACAAAAACCACACACCAAAAAAAAAAAAACCAACCAAAACCACAACAGAGTCACTGGGACCATGGGCCAATCCTCCCAAACTATTCAGCATGTTAAGAGACCCGACAGAGCGCTCCCATCCCCCCACCAAAACAGCTGCTCTGGAGGTCTGCAAGCAAGGGAAGAAAAATGGCAATTCCAGAAAAGTATATCTTTCAGTTACAGGTCAACCAAAAGGCTCATCTTAGTGTCGGGCCTATCTCCTTCCCAAAGTCCAAAGACCTGCTTTAGGTAACAGAGGTGACAGAGCTTCTCAGAAAAGGTCTGCATTAATTTTAAAAAATAGGAAACATTAAGCAAGCTAACCTAAACACAGAGGTCACTAGCAAACTCTTCTAAAGCAGGGCAGGAATGAACTGCTCTTATAATTCTGCATAGCATCTGGCAAAGGATACTAGCAATTTTTTTTTTTTTATGCAGCAATAGATTTTAACTTCACCTTAACATTTATGACAATACTGACTATTATGCAATTGCTCTTTGAAGGAGGGAAATTACATGAAAATACATTCGAATGCATAAACTAAAAGTACCAACTTATTTGCTGATTCTAAGGAAATACATCCACTTACATAAACCCATATTTTGTTATTCTATATAATAATGTTATCAACATTATCATAAAGTCATCAAAAGATTCCATGTTCAAATACCAGTCTTTAAGAAATGGACAATATTTATAAAACCTTTGACAGACTCACTCAGTATAAATGTCATGGATCTCTTTTCTGTCAGCCAACAACAGCAACCCAGTAGATACACAAAGACAGGACTGAATGCACCAATTTGTTTACTGAATCACAATGAACAACGTGCCAGATATTCACCCACTGATTGTTTTTTGGAAATTTTGTTTTGGAAACAAAGGATCAGTTATTGTGTCTCCCCTGCCCATTTTAATGGGGAACAAAATTAAGTTTCTGGAAAAAAAAAAAAAAAAAAAGACCAGCAATTTTCCATACTCTTAAGTATCTACCAAATTCTTCAAAAGTATTGTCTTACAGCTGTATCCTACTCCATGAGTCATTTGGACAATAATGAACAAAAAGACATGCTTTTGTTCAAATCACACACAGTGAGATTACAAGTGAACTGACCCTCCATGGGTTAATTGAAGACAAAGCTTTGCTTTGAACTCATTACTGTTCTTACAGATAGATTGGCAAGTTTAAAAAGCTTAATGTCCTTCTCAGTTTCCCAATTTAAGAAGTTTGTTTTAAACGTACAGATGCATACAAGGAAATAAGCCCAAGTTCCATCACTACTTTCAGTGCAAAAGAACAAAATAGTGTGTACCTATAAAGAACAGGATAAGAAGAAAAAAACAGAACAAAAACATCATGTGCAACTTCATAACAGTTTAACAACATAACAGTTACAGTCTTCAATGAAGAAAAGAAACAGCAGGCAAGTTTTCCTCCTAACTATATTAATCACAGTGTCTTGAAAAAAATATAAGCAGCCCTAGGGATAAAAAGATAGATCATTTCACCAGTTCTCACTAGGGGTTTGATCTTCTAGAGCCACTGACATCAAGGGAAGCATGATTATGTCTTAATTGAGACTTTAAATAGTGCATTTCAGAAAGTAAAATTGCACTACCTTGGTTTTATTATATTTTTAGAGAACTGAACACACCGGGTTTCTGAAACACAATTAAAGCTATTTTGAGACTGCAGCACCAACCAAAAACTCAAACATGTTTTTAGTCACCACATTATTTCAGGAAATTGTTCAGAAACTTTCCTAGGATCCGAGTGAAAAGATGAGAAATAGGAGGGTGGAGAGGATCTACAAGAATGTTTGTACTTTCTCCATTTCTGCTTAATCCTGCCAAAAAAATTGTTCCTGACTGTCACATTATCAACATTTTAACTAACATTACCACACCATTTACATTTTATTGTTAATAAACACCACACCACTGCAGAATGTGTCTGGTTCAGAGTAATAACTATCAAATTTCCAAGTTCAGCAGCAAAACAAAGCAAACTAGTGTAAGTGAACACTTTTTTTTTTTTTTTGTTACTAAAAAATACCAGGGACTGCCTACTAAAGCCAGTTATCCTGCTGGTCTAATCCACTGAGAACAGAGTTTGTTACAAATTAAGCCAGAAATCTTCCCTGTAAAAAGAACTTCTGGTACACGAAGCAGAACAGTGATAAAAGAAAGCTGCTAAACTGCATGAAAATAACATGTAAAAGATTACCCCAGATTTGGTAAACCCTGGCAAACACCAAGTGTTTAGAATTCCTTTCAACTTTAACATCACCAGCACCCAGCAGGGTGTACTCAGCATCCCACAGAACCTGCACTTGTTTTTGTCTGGGAGCTTAAAAAAAAAAATCACAGCAACTCAAGTATGAAATTTTTAGATTTCATTCTCAAATAGTCTCCTTAATAAGCAGGTGGTATTCTCTAACACCAAATAATCAACTAAATAGTAAGGGTCTGTATTACAACTAGAACTTAAACCTAAAGGAGCAGAGTCAAGGAAGGTACATGGAAGACCTGTTCCACAGATGCTAAGGACAAAAGAACCACCATTTAAGAATCACATGCTTCATCTAAGTTTTTTATCCTGAATCAAAAAGGTACAGATTTTTCTCAAAAGCAGGAACAATTTTCTCTTGCTGCCTGTAAGACAAGGTATTTCTTCAGCTACATGGTTCATTTACTCCATAACAAAGTTGGTAGCCACAATGGCTTTTTACTTTGAACTTCAATGTAGTATGTGCTTGTCCTTATTCTGAGCAAAACCAGTAGACAATAACACATGATCTGCAGTGACTACACATACAGCATCCACCGAGGACTTTGTTCAAACATTGTGCATGCAACTTCCTCCTAGCACTCCTCACACTTTTAAGCAGCTGCATGAAAGCTTTTGGAAAAAAAAATAAAATCAGACCATATAATCAGTTCACGATATACAAAAACCTTACTGAAGTAAAGAGGTTTTGAACAATATTTTTTATAAATTCAGACAAGGTGAAAACAGCACCCTCTTGACTCTTTGGTCCTTTCAGAGAATGCAGCTCCATGATACAATACCACCAGCAGAGAAGCCAATTTTTAAACAGCTTTCTATTCCCATCCCAAAGTGCAGTTCAGCACCTTCTCAGGGCTGCTGATACAGCTGTTTACCAGCTGTGCTACAAATCACCAAGATGATCACTTAAAGCCAGATACTTTTAACCTAGATCATTTCAGTGACCCAGTTTTACAGAGCAGCCTCATAAACAGTCCAGGCATAAGTGAAAATCCTAAAAGGTTTTTACATCCTGGGTAGAGTTCTTACAAACAGACTTCTCCCAAAAGAAAACTCAGCCTGCAATTACATCCTCAAAATGCAAGGAATTCACATGTACAGAAAGCATACTGAAATCCCCTACGTATCCCCTAAGTATCTTTTAGATTTGTCTTGATTTGGTAGCTTGATTCCTTAGATACCTTGAAACAAATATGTGCCATCTAGTGCATCGGTGACAGACAAGCAAATAAAAATAACTTACCAAACGTCTAGCAAATTCTTTATTTTCTGAAAGAAATCCATATCCTGGGTGTACCTTGGAAGACAAAAGAAAAAATTCAAGCTGATCAAGTTCTGAAACTAGACACCAAAGTCACTATCATGTTTTCAGATACTGGTGATGGTGAAGTAGATCACTAAGCATTTAAATAGGTTGAATACCTTACGAAACTCTCTTAACACACCAATTTTTCTGCCCTAACTCAAGTTGTTGAGCTATCATTTCTGAAACAAACTTTCCTTATTTAACTAGGGAGAACAGGGTTGCTTGCAGAGCAAACGGAGCTGTTTGCAGAGGAAATGGACATTCCCTTAGGTGATTAGCCTTTTGCTCTTTTTAGCTCCATTGCAGATTTCCTCAAATATGCTCATCCACGCTCTCCTCAGTAACCTCTATAAGGCACTCTGTAGCCCAAAATATTTCCAGCACTAACCACAGCAATGGTGCACAGGTCCACAGTCATAAGCCCCCTACCTCTAGCGACCCTGGCTAGAGAGCACAATATACTCTCTTCATTAGTCCAAGTCAAGTATCCTGTGTGCCTCATTTGCTACTCACACCCCAATATACATTCAGCCTAATGACTTGAGAGGAGCATGAGAAAGTTTCCACTTTCCTTTTGCAAGTCACATAAGATTCTTGATCTAATATATTCTGACAGATAAGGCATAAGCCATTTTATTCACCTCTTTTAAAGAGCCAATAACTGGGTTTCATATTCAGAAACGCAAAGGGAAGAAAATACTGGTTTTGTTTCTGGCCCCTAAAGGTATTGTGTTAGAAAGAAATCAGAGTGCTGATCCAACTGTTCAAGGGTAGTTAGTGTTGCTGATATATACACATCAAATTTCATTTTAATAAATGCTCTGTGTACAGTAGCTCTGAATAATACATTTATTCCAGTGACAGAACAAAGAACATTAGGAATGTGAACATGACTACATATTAGTTTTTCCTACTGATTCCTATTAAGCTTTGAATCTCTGGCCAACTTGAAGGGGAAAAAGGCAGACATGCCCACATTTACACAAATAAGCTAATGTGCATTTTGTAAACCTTCTGAAACAAAAGCAATTATGGGATGCACCATTTACCTTCCTGCAAGTAACATTTATAGAATATAGAAAGTAATTCAAGTGAGGTTTAAGTAAAAGCCTTTCTGGACACACTTTATAAAACATTCAAAAAAGCCATTATGGCATATAAAGGGTTAGCACTCAAAACTAATTGGGATTTTTTTTTCCCCCAGCAAATTTGGAAATGAACTGAAGCTGCTCCCTGGTGTGAAAGCTGAATCCAGCAGCCACCTGCAGGATCAGCGACCAGTGCTGCCAGATGCTACAAAGCCTTTGATTTCCAGTAGCGATTTCAGACACATTTAACTCATGTGACATGAACTAACTGGAATAGCATATTCAATCACTCCCCCCAACACACCTTTAAAAAAAAAAAAAAAAAAGAAATACAAACTCTGGCTTTTCTGCTCTCTATATATGAAACAGCTGCAGCAGATAGACACATTCAGACTCACAGCTTGGGCCCTGGTTTTCCTAATGACTTCCATGATGGCATCCATGTTGAGGTAGCTTTTGCTGGTGGGAGCTGGGCCAACACAGACAGCTTCATCCGCCATTTTCACGTGAACCTGAAGAGGCAATATTCTGCATTAACAGATGCTCCCAGCAAAAATAATTAACATCACCCAGTTACATGCACACAAATCTGATTGTGTCAAAAGATCATTTACATACCACAGCCACTTCAAAATGCACACTGAAATTACCAACACTGGCATACAAGTACTTCCACAGTAAATCTCATTTCATTTAACTCTGAGCTTAAGTCACTGTCAAAATGTTTTATTCTAATGTTCTAATACATTATTTTGAATTTGATTAAATAAAATCAAGACAAATATAGTTTCAGCTTCCTATACTGATGATCTATATGTAAATTTAGACTAAAAACTACTTTGTTACTTGTAACCAGGGTAGTCTAATATCTTAATACTTAATAACAAACATTCATGACCAGTTCTAAGCAGGCTCCCCAGGAAGTTGGGGATAATTAGAGTGAATTGAATGAAGGGATGCAATGAGTGTCCCTGCACAGCATCAGGTCAGCACCATGCACAAATTAAAGCCTATGACTAAAGAGTTCAATATCACCACACGTGAACCAGAAAATCTTGAGAATTATTTAAGCAGGCTCACGTTTGATTTCTAATCCATTGTATCCTCATTTATATGCATTTGCCAAATATTTTTAGTCAAACCAAAAAGGGACAAACATCTCCAACATTTTACCAGGAATACTAAAATAACTAGATTTGGAGTTAGAAGTCTTCTTACATCTCACAAAAATGCTTATCTTTAAGTTTAAAAAGTTTAATTAGATTGGTCTTTAACATGTTTTCAGAGTTCAGAATACTTTTCTTTCAAGTAAGATACACATATAACCATGAAACCAAACAACCAGTTTTTCCTCATTCTGCTTTCTGTAAGCTCCCTTTCAGTATGCATTTAAGAAAGCACGTCATTGTTTAAACTGTGTAAGATTGTTAGCTGTCAGTAAGATTTATTTAGAATGACAATTTGACATTTCCAATGCTTACCAATTTTTAAAACTATTTGATATCTTCAGGATTTGAAACTGAAAATATATTGTCTAAAAGCATTGCTCTTTTAGAAAATTAGTATTAACATTTGAGAAATATAACACCCTGAGATGAGTTCAGTTGGCCAGAGCATGGTGCAAATAACAACAAGCTTGCGGTTTTGGTCCCTGTATGGGTCATTTACTTAAGAGCTGGACTCCAATAATCCTTGTGGGTCCCTTCCAACTCAGCATATCCTGTAATTCTGCACAATATTTTTGGTTTATTATCAGGAAATTTTGTTCCTTGTAAAAAGGAATTTTATTTGCAAGTAGTATAAGGGGCTGTCAAGTGTGTCAAACAAGTTAGAAGTTACATAGTCTGGATACACTATTGGCTCATTCAGAAGAAACAAGACCAGAAAAAACCAAAAGACATCTACAAACAAGCAGCAGTGAGACAATATTTTGAACAATACAATGAGAAATAAACAGCAGGTAAATATAACAAATGTATAAAAAGGAAAAGAGCCACTTATTAAGCATTTTCATTTTTTTCTTCAGTTTTATTGACCTTTTCTGAACTTAGAAAATGTTAGTCCTACCAACAAGAAGCATGTTAACTTCCACCTAATTCCATGTTTCTTTCTGGAGGCATCTCAAATAGCTTCTGAATTTGCTATGTTCTCAAGTATATGAGAGTTCACATAACCTCCTGAAATCACCACACATTTTACATTTTAAATATTGCTTCTATTAAGTTACAACTCTTTTGTTTTAACACTACAGCATTGGTCTCACAATATAAACAGAGCAAACAAAAAAAATCTTAGAGCAGTAGCACAGACAATCATAGAGCAGGTTTTTGTGCTTTCTAGTACACACACCTTAGCAACTAAGTAATCTATTTTGATCAAATGCTATCAAGATAGCCTGCGTCATCCTTCCTGCAGCACTAAGTTGAAGAAACAGCACCTTTATCTCCATGATCAGTTTATATGCTTAAAGTTGTTCTAAATCCCAATGTGGTTTAACACATTCTAAACAAAGTCATTCAAGCTTAAGCTTAATTAAGAACATGTGTTTTACAAAACCAAAAGCTTCCTTATAGAAAAGGACTAAATATTGTAAGCTATTTCTAGGTATTAAGATGAAAACCCCACACCCACCCACTTCCTGCACTAAGAAACCAACAGAGTCCCACTAGTATGAAAAGCAGCCGTAGAAGATCCTGCAAACCAATTGGTTTTATACCTATAAACAGTCTTGTGCACTTCTCCCCAATATTCCCCCCACTCCTTTCTGAAATGTTTCATTGCTATTCAGCTCTGGAGTTTCAACTCTTCCTTTCCCACATCACCCTGTAACCTGGTAAATCCATTTCTCCTTGTTCACCTCACTGCACGTTGTTGGTGCCTTCTCTAGTTCAGTGCCAGTTCAGCCTTGAATGCACCAGGCAAATCTCTCTCAAAAAAAAAAAAAAAGTCTCCATTCCACCTCCACTAGTTCAAAACCTCCAGATTTTCAGGATCCAATGACAGCTGAGAAGACTTTCAGGATCCAGCCCCATCTACAGGGCTTCTCATATCTACTTTTATAATGAGTTCATATCTACTAATATTGTGAGTAAACCAGCACACAAACTGGAAATCTGCTACTTAGTAATTCATAATGACAATTCCCCTTAGCATTTAGATTTCTTTGACATTGCACTGTAGCTCATGAAGAATACCCCAAATATTGCAACACAAATACATCATAGATTTTTTTAGTACAGTACAAATGCAATTACTAGCAAACATTATAACAAAAGCCATCATTTGAGTCTACAAGACAACTGAAACTTTCAGCCTACTACCAAGCGCTGCCTACTTCACACAGTAATTCCCTAAACCTTTGCCTCTGCAGAAGCTAACTTATAACACAATCTTCCTAGACAGTATAAAGAATCCAGCAACTCCCCGTCTTCAACCACCACAAATTTCAAATATATTGATTTTTAAATTCAAGGATTGCTTAAGCACTTGACTTAAATCACACAATCCTAGGTATTCAAAACCTATCCCTAACAGCTAAAATCTCAGAGGTATAATTCATCCCTTTTCTGTTTTAGTTCACAAAAAAAAAAAAGTCAACAAAAAGCAGCAAGTCCCAGGAGGCTCCTGAAAAAATGCAATTCTTTCATAAATATCTGAATTGACCCTGTAATCTCAAGCATGAATGGATAACAAAGGCTGGAAAACAGTCGAAACTTAGTGCTTAATGGTTTATACTGCAGGTTTTAATCATATTGGGCTACCTGGGCCTCAACAGAGAAGTCTCAAGCAGCTACCAAGGACTTGTTATGTTAGAGAATACAAACAACTGGAACTCATGGAAAGACATCGTGTGTGTTTAAGAAGTTTAATTTCTGTAAAAGTTTTACACTTTAAATAGTCTAGTTCAGGCTGATTATATTTCAAAAACCACAAAACCAAACCCTACTGATTCTTCATTTTATAGAATCTCAATCTAATTAAAAAACAAAGACTAAATACTTTGGAAATCCAAACCAAGCGCAAACAGCCAACCAGCTCACCACACTCCTGTATCTATGAGAAATAAGCTACTAATAATTACACTCTAGATTTAACTCGGAGTCCCAGCAGAACAACATTAGAATGAATACTATTAAACGATGTAACTATTTTTGGATTAAGATACAAAGTCAACTGGAAATAATTTGAAGTAGAACAATTATCTCATTACACAACAACAAGCTTACTCTTTCAGAAGCAAACAGCACAGAAGTGGCCTCTGGCTACAAAAGTAGTTTAGGTCCAGAAGCCACCTTCACTACAAGGCACCTATATCAGCAAATAGTGCCACATCTTCGCACAGGAACAGCTTCATGTTTCTTCACCAGCTCTCCAGCAAATAGGCAAGTAAAGCAAGGAGTCCTTTGGGGATGACTTGCCAGACATTCCCGGCCTGGACTGCTTTCAAGCACCACTCCAGGCTGCAGCAGCTCTCAGAGCGCAGAGTACAGTAAGAGGTGATAACAGTAGCAGCAACTGGGTTTGGAGATCCTTCTACATTTCAATATTTCAGGAGGATTTATAAGCCAGGTTTGGTGCCAGGGGTTGGCATCGTATTCCAGAAGACAAATACATCCATAACCCAAAGTTTTGGATAGGAACACCACAAAAATAGTCAGTATCTGCCTTGCAGACAATCCAATTTAGAAGGACTGCACTGAATCAGAGCTAGTACATACCCAAATTACCTTAATTATCTTAGTGCTCCTTTATCCTGGAGAGTGACACACATTCATTTGACAGTAGCCTGCTCTCTTGCGTAGCCGTACTCTGAATTTACTGAATTATCCTCATAACTAAACCTGTATCTCAAATAATTTCCAGAAATCAAAGACCTAAAATATACATAGGTCTCCTAGAGGCATTCTGTTTAACACAGCAGTATCGAGGTAACCTTCTCCAGAGCCACACGGCTGCTGCAGATCACTAGCTGGAATCTACATTTAAATTAAAATACACATCTCTCAACATTTAAACACAGAAAAGTTCTCAGTATGAACAGAGAATGTATTAAAAATTATTTTAAGGCAAAGAAATAAACCACTTTCAGTGCATATACAGTCTATAAAACAACAAAAGACACCAAGAAAATTTACAGATCTCTAGCATTATAGTTATTCAGCAGCTCAAGTCTGTTACCTTCTTATGGATCTGGTTCATGACAAAAAGTGCTTTTCTCCCCAGTTTGTTTCACAATAAATCATTCTCATTTACTAACTCCAAAAAGCAAAGGCTGACTTTGTCAACAAAGAAAAATATATCTACATGCATTTCCTAATGGAGTGTTTAATATCATCTGCATAGTTTCCACAGATGATTTTATATACTTCAGCAGTTTCTGAGGCTTATCATGTGACAGATGTAATTTACTTCAGTGTAAATGTCTAATTAACACATACACACACACACACACTCCCCTTTTCCTCCATCTCTGAGGAGGTAAATGTCTGGGATTCCCCAGTGCCCCAGTTTTTCAGAGTAGGTCAGCCTACACATCACCACATCTCAACACAAGTTGATATTCACACAGCAGAGACAGTTATACTGAGTTGCAGGCTGCATTTTCCCCCTAATTCTTCTGTCCTGTTACAGAACTTATATTATAGGGAAACTGTTATAGCTGCATATACAGTGCTAATCAAACCTAAGAAGCAATTAAAACAACCTCAGCAAAGAGAACACTTTTGTTTGGTACACTAGATAAGATCGAGCATTGTTCAGACAAAGAAATCTAATCAAACAAGTCATTCTCCTTTTATAGTTCAAATCAATATTACACATTGGAACAACATCCGTTGGTGTAAGTGGATTCACTTAATTGGCCCAAACTGCATAATACCGCTCAGCAAGACAAATCACAATTAGCTCAACCCATAAAATAGGGCTAATGAATAAATCCTTTGTAAGTTAGCTAAAAAAAAAACCAACCACCTCAAATCTTGCCAGCACCATTGCCAAAAGAGACAGACAAAACAGAACAAAAAGCCTGTGGCATTGAACAGTCTTGAGTTAAAAAAAAAAAAAAAATCAAACAGATGCAAAAGAGGTTCAAATTCACTGCTTTGCCAAAAACACATCTTCCATCTGACCTAAGTCTTTAGCAGCTTTACACTAAAAAACACACAGCAGTAATACAGTATGAGCACACAGTGTACAATACTCATATAGCCTTTAAAGTGCTATCTGCAAAGAAATACTGCCACACCATTACAGCATTTAACCCTAAAACAAAATAATGGAAACATGTCTAAAGCGCACAAAAAACAAAGCTGTGAAAGAGAAATACCATAACTATCCTATATTTCACATATTTAATTTTACTCAGCATTCCAAAAAACATTAAAAAAGTTCATGCAAATAAACAGGTCAACCTGCAGAGTCAACATAAATAGATTTCTCTGCAAGCCTATTTTAAACTATTTTAATTTGATGGCACACAAATAGTTATACAAGGATTCTGTAAAACAATTATTCAGTGGCCCCCAAACATGTTTTGGTGAAGGGCGTTTATTTACATTCCCCTCCAAGTCTACAATGACCCTCAAAACAGCCCATCCATTAGCATCTGCAGGATTAGATCCCTGGTTCATGGACACCAACTGAGAAAAATACATTTAAAAATATAACAGCCTTTCCTTTACTTCCTAGTCTTGCCCTTCGAATTTGCCAGCTGGTCAAAAAATGACGACAGTAAACAACCTCAGTAAACAAGGGCCTCAAAAATCCATTTTTTAACTAAAATTAAAATTAATAGATACAGGTTGAACTGAACAATCACTAAAAGACAGACAACATGAATCAGGTGAGGAAGACTGCATTTTTAACCAGCACCAAGAAAAAGCACATTTCAACACATCAAGATTTTCATCTGTTGCAGTCTTGCTTACACACGTGAATTTATTTTTGTAACCCTAAAAAAAGAAAAAGTAAATCTCTATTCTTTCTTCCACAGATGAAGCTCTGAGATGTTGTTTGCTGCTAAAACGACACACAATTTTACTTGCATCATAAAGAGGAAAGGACTCTCCATTGTACATAGAAGCATGATCACTCCTACTGTGAAAACCAGACCATGCTAAAGCTGCCATAGAGTGATACTCTCAAACTGTGCTCTGCTTGTGGGACAAGCAAGAAAATGCCTCCTGAGTCCTGAAGACCTTACATGTAACACTCTAGAGATGAGTTCCAGAATGGCCTTAGCTCCTAAAAACCTTTTCCTATATGCTTATTGTTTGACACACAGCTTCAGTGAAGCACCTTCTAGAACAAAAGTGAGAACGAAGATTTCTCCATCAGAATTTTATTGCAAGTTTTTACTGTGTTGAACACTCCAACCAGCACACAAGTTTGCTATTGAAAATTTAGCAGAATGAAATAGTTAATTTCTATCATGACTGCCAACATGCTTTACTCAACACCAACCATTTCTTTGGTAGAACAACTGGAAAAGTAGGTCAGTAGTCAGCTTGTTCACTAATCTACCTTTGGATGAACTGAACAATTAACAGAAGTAGAGCAATTAGGAGGGGAAAACCGGAATGTCCCAATCTTTAACTCCAAGCTACTGCATCAGTTGCAAAACACATGAACGATCTTGAGGGAAAAGCACTCCCCTTGCCTCCTTCCACTGGTGTTTCCCTTGGTGGAAGAGCTACCAGGTTCCTCTGCTCAAGTGAAAATTGAAGGCAGCACAGCCACTCAACACAACCTTTGCTGACATCTGGAGTCCCGTGAAGAAGGTCTGCAAGCTTGCAACTGCACTCACATGTCTGCAGACTATTTTTACTTTGGAATACATTATCTACAGCAAGTCTCCAGGATAAACAGGAGATTTTTAGTTCAGAGCATACACTAACAATTTGGGAGGACAATAAATGTATTTACCAAATAAAGAGTCTCCATCTGTTGTGTGAGTTAAGCAGTTCATCATATTTATTAGAGAAGTCCACTATGCTCTGTGAGGATGCTCGAGTTTCATCTTTCCAGTGTATGCGATTCTGCACTTTCAGTGTTTTAGAAAAAGAATTAAGTTTTTTGTGATGTTAACAAAATAGTGATGCCCTACAGTGCTTTTAGTAGCCTCCCTGCATTTCAAACACATCTGCACCCACATGTCAGCCTTTCCCAATTGGAATCTCAGCTTCTAAGCACATTAGCAAAGCAATAGGACAGATCTTTCTCATGCTGTTTCTTTTTCCTGCCTCTACCAAAAACAAGCTCACCAAGGAATGCATTTCATGCATGCTTCTTTGTTTTGCCTTCTAAAGGGGTTAAGACATGTAGGAGATGGGAAAACTGGTAGTTAAGCAGGTGTAGGAAACAGTATCGCGTAGTAGGAAGGGCAGTCAACTACAGAACTTCATATTGCAGAGATTTAGTCCTTGATTAAGCTAGATATTCCAGAAGACACTTGGGATTCAGAAAAAGTGGGTTAAACTCGGCCACAGTACAAAGTAACACATAGTACGCACTGGTAACATGCCCCTATTCAGGGTTTTCAGCTCTAATTTGGATAGAGTTCCCCTTTCAGACAGATGAACACACACACAGCCATTCCAATGTCTACACATGGATGGACTGCAGAAGTTACTTCCAGCATCCAAAGATCAGGGATTCCTAAAATCAGTTCTAGTGTCGTGAGAATAGCTCACAACAACAGCAGGGTGAATTCACAGCTACCTGGTATTTCAACTACAAAACAGTATTTAACAGAAAGGTGAAAAGGGAAATGTGGACATCAACTAAATGCAACATATTCTGGATCAGTAGCTGGAAGATTGAAATTTATTTTAAAATCGCAAACGCAAGATGCAGACCTACAGTGAGTTATGTTCTTCCCAGTGTGGACTAACTTCAGGCCCAAAATGGACCATATATTGAGAGTTACATCAAGTTTCACAATAAGCCTCACTTTAGGCATATACAAAATGCCAGTCAAAGGATGATGCCACCCCTAAATGCTCCTCCACACTCAGCTCCAGCAATTACAGTGCTGCTGAGACAGATCAATGAACTGAACAGACACAGTGGAAAAGTAATCTGAGGGGAGGGGAAATTAACCTTCTGTCAGATCAGCAAGTTAAACCATCTCCCAGCTGCATGACCATCAGATCCCATACAGTGAATGAATGAGAGGGGGCAGGAGAGCACTCCTTTCACAAGTAGTTTAGACTTAGAGGAATTTAGACATAAAATGAAGTAAGTTCTACAGTGTCAAATAATCCAAAGAAAATACCAGACAAAACAGTTTGTCAGTGAATGCAGAATATCTTAAGGATGACAGAATTCCAGAGCAGTTTTCCTAAAACACAGATTTTTCCTCATGTCTATGCAATACATTTATGCTCAACAGAAAATATATATGCACATGTATATGTGTATATACATACACACAACCCTTAACCACTTCTAGGTACCCAGTGAGAGGGGTTTTACCACTAAGGCTAAGTACTAAAGCAGTACATGTAATTAACAAAAATTACACCATAAAATCTGAACATTACCATCATGGCAAGCATAATCTTATGCTTTTACAAGAATTAAATACCTAAAAGTGCCTTACAAAATATTCATACTTATTATGTTATTACATGACATTTAAAAAAGTAGAGCAGCTTTCCCTCAAAATTCCACTAATGTGAACATTCCGATTTCTTAAAAATTATTCTTTGCTTAGTTCTTAAATAAAATTGTTTTGCAGGAAAATTACTTCTCTGCCAGTGTATGCTAATTGCTCATTATAGCACAACTTCAAAGAAGATAGTTCTCTCTATAAAACCCATTTCTACCCTCAAAGTTCTCTACTCTCAAAAATCTTCTTTTGAAAGACAACACAGCTTCAAGATTTCAAGATGCAGACATCAAGATAAAGTCTACAAAAATAGTGCAATGGAGAAAAAGCACCAAGCACTCCCGAAAATGACTGCACAGACAGGCAGCCAGCTCAAGTCTGTAAGGACTGTGTATGGTCTAACAAACAGGCATGAATAGACAAGCAAACCTGCACTGTCCAAATAAAATTTTTACACAGCTACTACCAACACCGGACAACTCATTCATGGTTGCAGATGACAGACTTTATGTGGTCCCATTCTTTTCCAGATAATCTGACAAAAATATTTTCAACATTTTTTTTTCCTTATAGCCCTCAGAGTTCTGCCATAGCTACAACTCAAATTGTAAAAAATTTAATTTAGTGTGACTGTGGAAAAATTCTTTATTTGCTTGGAGGGTTTTAGCTTATTGAGTATTTTCCCTAACATTTCCACCTCCTAGCTTATTTCCTATGATACGAACTTCCCTAACTTAAGTAAACTCATGGATAGTGAGCAGAATCTTAGTCTCCATTGCATGCCATTAATCTTAGATCGTATTATTTCAGCACATCAAGCAGATTTAGTCTAAAAACAGTGCATGTATTGAGGAAATGGGTCTTGATATACAAAAGAGCATCCTTTGCTGGACACTACAAAGTTCTCCCCACTCAAGCACAGATCTTGTTCCAATGAACAGAATGACAGTAAAGTGCTCCCTCACCACCTAGCTCCCACCCTTCTATGACAAGCTATCACTTCTGGAATTCTCTTTCTTGTGTCAAGAAATTCAGAAATGCTAAGACAAAAGCTCCAGATCTTCACCTCTGAAGATTAAGTAACAGCCAGACAAAATGAGAGGTACCACTATGGGATCAGCCTAATTACAGTATCATAAATACATGTGGCCTATACATACAAATTCTATTAATACATATTTAACTCTTCAACACAGCACACTTGGTCAATGCTAAATATATATAATATGGTTAAAGAGATAATTACATGCCATACAGGCAACACCTGCACAACACCAAAGGAAAGAAAACCTATTTCTGCAAACTGACAACTGTTTCCATTTAAGAGGCACAAAATTTTGCATTCCTCACAACATATAGATAATATTCATAGGCTTAGTAAATTAACCCAACCTTACCCATAGTTTTATAAGCCATTGGAGTAAATATCCATATAAACAAATTCCTATTTCAAAAAAAGCCTGGAAATTTAAAAAAATCTTCCCCGGTTGCATGGAATCTACATAGCACAGCAACACACACTCTTACAGGATAGTTCCTTCTAAATCCTCTCTCCTGTTAGCATTTAGGTTTGGGTATTTTCCCCCTCCAACCCACTAAATAAAGTCATATTTCCTGCTGACAGCAAATGATTGGTTTACCTTGAACTCCAGGGGGTTTAACTATCCATCCTTTAAGAAGCTTTGACAGTTTAACCTGCTGAGCTCACAGCACCCAAGGGAGGGTCTTACTTGCAGTTTTACTTCTGCTGCTGTTGACCACTACTACTGACTCCGCAGATAATGGATTTCAATAACAACCTCCTACAGGTTAACACTTTGGGCAGTAGCCATGATACTGCTTTAATTAAGCTAATACATGAAGGTTACAGTTTGGTAGAAAGTTGTATTAAATTTGGCAGTGCTTACAGTAGCAGGAAAAATGCACATGTTCACCTGCCCAGTAGCTCTGGGATAAATTTATTTGCCTACTGATATAATTCAGTTTGTTTAACTTTTGGTAAGGTGGACTCAATTTATTAATTCCATTTCCTATAAACATCAATTTTTCCAGCAGAACTGATAATTTCATGACTGATAGGAAATGGATGCCTCTAACCATGCTGAGCACAGAATGTGTCTACCTGGCATAGAAATCGTCCACGCATTACAGCTGAAGAAGCTGTCTTTACTTTACAAGGTTTGGAGCATCCTGATAATTGAAAAAAGTAGCCTATTTCCTTGAAGTTAAGTTGCTAACAATAAATTTTGTTGTATTTTAGCAAGCTATTAATTATATAAAAGCTTAAAATGTTAAAGATATCTAGTTGAAAGTGGGAAATAATTCATATTTACTGAAAACAAGCATTTGACAAAACACAAAAGCTTACAGATCGGAGTGTTTAAATACATTTTGCAGGCCAAGCACTCACTCTTTTTCAACACAGCACTTAAAAGCACACATTCGCTTCAAAAATAGAGAGAGGAAAGAGGTTCTTGTTTTAAAAATTTGGTATTAATTTTACCTGCAAAAACATCCATTTGTTGGATTTTATTTTTTGTTAAAGTACACAATCTGACAGACACTGTACAGAGTAATAACGAAGCAGCATGGGAGCCATTTAATATATTTCTTGATTAACTCATTGCCTGTCCAGTTCTCATTCAGACATGTGCTCACATGTCATAATCGTCATAACTCCCCTCATCCCTACAGTTAACACACAAGCTCCTTGATTAGTGCACAACTCCCAGACGAGCCATTGCTAATGCTAAATAATTCCTTCCAGCCTCCTGCGACTATACCGCAGGCTCTCCAATTAAATATAATGTCTCTGATGAGCCATATTAATACAGACAAATTCCTGCCAGAGATTCTAGCCCACTCACTTCCACCAAAGAAGCAACTGAAACAAAAAGGAAAAAAAAAGCTGTGTACATAAAAATTAGCCAAAAGCATAATTTTGCCATGGATTTAATTACAAAACTTTGCTGTCACAAGTATGTTACTCTTGGACGTGTCTGAGAAACTGGCATATTAATACAAGTTTACTGATAAATGGCAATGAGTAAATTACCATTTTAATAATTGAAAAGCCAGCATGTAAAACAGATCACTTTTCAATCAGTTAATTACAATTAGCAATATCTAATCACATGAGATAAAATTAACTCACATCACTTGCTGCTGGTATAGCAATTATATTCAGCCAGTCTCATGCATTAAGCATTATTTGCAACATTGGCATAGCTCTACAACACCTATACAAAGTTTTTTCAGGTTATAAAAATATTTCACTAATGACACATCCATAAAATTTTCAGAATTTGTACCAAGAAACTACCATGCCTGTTAAAAGCCTGTTGTAGTAGCACAGATTATGTAGTGAAATCTGCATATTTAAAGATATTTACAGACGGACCAAGCAACAGTAAAATATTTGAATAATACAACAGATCTAGTCTGCTGTAGGTCAAATTTAAAAAAAAAGGTAAATGATAGTAATCTCCCCACTTTAAAAGGGTGGAGTCACTGGAAAAATCTAACCTTTTCAGCGTACACCAAAATTCCTTAACATATAACTCAAAATTGCTGCTATTAGCTGGAAATTGACTATTTAGATTCTATGAAAACCATAAGGAGTTCCCAGTCTCTACAGGAAAGAGTCTAATGTCCTTAACCCTAGTGCTGACACTCACTAGAAGAGTTATCAACGAAGGACATGTAAATAGACTGTTGCAGAAGTATCCTTTAGCAGTTTTAAAATATTGCTTGCAACTGCACAAATTGTAAGATATTCAAATAACCCCCATGAAATTTTGATAAGCTCTTCCCCAAGGTCCTTGCACCTTCATCCTTACACTAATGCACTTCATCTTCATTTACCTGATCATTAGTTTCCAGTTTGTTCAGCTGGAAACCAACACACACTAATTACTTTGACATCACAAAGTCCTATCTGTCTTCACCACCTCCCCAGACAGCAGGGAGAAATTATCAAGGGTAGGCATGATAATATCCTGATAAATGATGATTCACATCACCTCACTGTCAATCACCCAGAAGTGCTCACGCAAGATACCACTCAATCTCATTACTGAATCCTAGGGCTAAGAGTACAATACACACCAGGAGTCATATTTCAAACAGCAGGCCACCTGGATAAGATGCAGCTCTTGGAGATTTTCATGAATTTTGTTGGCTTTTTGTTTTAACATGGTAAATGTCAAATATTCATCTATTTTACCATGTGTATATAGGCTGGCAGAAAAGGACATGCTGAAAGCAAGGCAATTCATCTCAAGGGTTCAAGTGAGATAAAAAAAAAAAAACTAGGTTCTTCGAAGGGGAGGAGGACGACAGGTAAATTTCCCTAATTTAAGAAGAAAATTAACCAACCTAAAATTTCAAAGGTCAGTTTCACAATTTAAGCATCCTCCCTGCTGAAACTGTGTAAATGTATTCAAAGGTCTGAAAGAAGAAATGCTAGCTTTGAAACTCATTGACACGTGCAAAGTTCACTTTCCATGATGGAAAGCAGATACAAGTTTTTGTTCTTGCTTCAATAAATAGCTGGTGGGAGTGGGTGGGGTGATCAATCAAGAAGCAAAATAAGAACTTAGTAGTAGCTGCTTTCTCAGAAAATATTACTTCTTTCCCTATTTCCAAAATAGTATCATCCTTCCATCTCTCTCAGTCCAATTACATATATAACTAAAGAAACCTCTAATAGTAAAGCCCAGAGCTTGCTATCTAGCACAGAATCTAAAAGTTGTTCTAGAGAAGGAACTACAAACACCACCATCTTCTATGTCTGTAATACACTCAATTTTCTTGCCCAAGATCATCATGCACCATCACTAAACCTGCACAATGGCTGATCATATTCTCCAATTTATGGTGCATCACGTATGCAACAGAAGAAGGAGAAAGGAAGAAAACAATACTGAAAGAATATGGGGGGAAAGTGTGAGGAAATTCCATAACCATGTCTGCTTGTGCTAGGTATTGTCAGGGAGGAAAAAAAAAACAGCCAAAATTGAGGACCAAAAATTGAGAACACTGTAGAAAAAACAAAGAGCAGAGAATAGAAGAACAAAGAAAGTACAAAGACACACATTCTGAAGACACTTTAAACGCTCAATAGAAGCCAGAGCAGCAGGGCGCTCTCTTGCAGGTGTGGATGGTACTGCTGCTACAGCACACTGGTTCTGCATCCAGCGCCTGCCTGCCCACACCACTGTGCCTGAACTTGGCAGGAACCCTCACACACACTTCCTTGCACCTCCGCTGCCCCAGACTGTTTGAAATACGATCACAGGCTCACAATGAAACCCTTGTCCCATTTCAAAGTACTCTCCCCCTGTGGGGCTAGACAGGACAGGCAGCAACTTACAGGCTCCTGTCCAGATAATGTTAACATAACATTTTTCAAGGAGAAACTCAGAGGTTTCCCCTTCAAATGTTCTAAGTGTTCTAAAATATATGTAAATGCAAATACAACACAAAAGTAAAGCTCCATAAAAACCCTGAATGAAGTCATTTAGGTACGGATGCACATACCTGAGACTTACACTGTTCAGAGTCTACTTTTCAAACCAAGTGTGGATCACTACCAAAGTTCAAAACCCCTGAGCTCTTCACAAGCCTCCTGTCAAAATTCTCTCCCTAAAATGTTTCTAGTCCACATATGCACACATTTCTCACTCTCAAAACTATGACCCACACCCCTCACCTCTTTGGCTTAGCAAACGTACCTTACCAACCCTACTAACCATGCTGTAAGTACAACAGATTTTACAGCAACTAGTCCAAGAAATGTTAACCACCACATGCTCAGACAGTGGAATTCAAAGCATTTTCCCATAAAGAACCAGAGAGCATGAAAATAAAATATATCCTCTTCAGTCTAGCATATGAAGCAGGGCAAAATTATGAGCAAAACCAGAACCTTCTTCCACTGAACGCAACTTCAGTGCTTTCCTACCTATCTTTAGAGAAGGGCTGCAAACAAATATAATAGCAACAAAATTGGAAGTATCACTCCAGACAAGCTTGGAAGTTAAAAAAGTCTAGAAGTGTCATTCGATTACAAATGTGTAGAATTTTCATCTTAACTTAAAAGCGAACAGCCACCTTCCTCCCAGACTTTCCACAGCTCTGGTTTCTTAAAGAACACGTGATCTATTTGTGCTTAACTCCTTGAAGGCATACAACAGAAATTTCTTCTGCAGAAAGAATATTGGTGCAGAGAATATACAGGGATGCATGCCTGCAAAGTGAATTTACCAAAGTTAGTATGTTAGCTGTACTCACAGAAATCTAATGGCAGGAAATTGCAATAATAATCCTATGCTTTAGTCCAGTGGATAGGCTTCTTTATGTTAGAGCTTTACAAAAAAAAAAAAAAAATCTTTACACAGCAATGCCACTTCTTGAATTTCAGCATCCTAATTAAAAAAATTAGCTTTCAGAACTAATTGACAGAAAACATCATTATAGTTTTTGTTAGTTAAATTGAAAATTCTCTGCACAAAAAAAAATGGCACAGAAGCAAACTTTATTATCAGATGAATACTGAGTTAGACACATTATGACATAAAACCCCTACACCTTTCTCTTAAGTTATTAACTTGCAGCCAAGTTACAGTACTTCCTCTAAAGGAAAAAAGAAAAGAGTAAATGGGAAACTGCTGTCAACAAGTGTCAGCACTGCAGAGTTCACAGTCTAAGTTTATCTGCCAATTTTAAGCTCCACAGATACTGAACAAGAAGCACGCGACAAAATTGCAGGCTCAGTTCAACCAATATTCAAGAATGATATTAAAACTCCTCAAAACATTTAACAAGTAGAAATCAAATACAAATTACACTTTGACAAAACACAATTCACACTTTAACAGCTAAAACAAAAATTACATTTGCTATTCAAATTCAGGTTATTATCAAAAAACCCTATCACACACCTAAAATCTCTCCAACATTAGTCATAACTTTTTATGTACAGAGAACAGTAATCTATTTTAAATACCTACAGACCCTCTACATACTCTTATCAAATAAAAGCTAGCATCTAAAAAAATAAAAACATTAAAATTACAAAATCCAAGAGCAAAACCCTTACTAGCACTAGTCTTGCAAAAACAAAGCTTTGAATTCATCATTTAATTACTTCATAGAGAATCACCAATTCCTGAACTTATCATCAAGTATTACAACAAACAAAAAAAAAACTAAAGTTTAGTTCTCAAACTAAAAGTACAAGAGATGTAATAGTGGTTTCCACATTTCTTCAAAATTTCGCTATGCTTAGTGAGGTAAACAACACAAGCAAACACAAATAGTTTAGTCTACCTAAAATTGAAGAGCAAGCAAAGCAGGATCCAGTTGAAAGCGTAAGAGGAAAACAAAAGAACAGCAATGGGTTTTCAAATCCCCACAGCCACTCACTGTGGCCGGCAGCGAGGCTGCCCAAGCTCGACCATTCTACATTTGCTCTTCTATAAAAAGAAAGGTTCGCAAAACCCAGGGTGTGATTTTATCAGGCACTGGCGCTCAAAGGCTGCCCCTCAACCACAGTCCCTTCCCTCGCGCATCCACAAGTTTGCAGCGGCTAATGCACACAAGCAAGCAGCACTAAGTCATCCACGCTCACAGGCGCTGGGGATCCTTTCGCACAGCACGAGTGAGCGACCTCGGAGCGCCAACAGGCACGCCAAGCCAGGCAGGCTTCCAGCACCAAGCCGTCCCTGCAGCACACGGCAGACCTGCCAAAGCCCTCAAGTTACACAAGTGCCACAGTACCTAAAACTTGCTATCACAGCTTTTTTCTTTTTACTGCCTGCTCCCTCTCTGGGTTTTTTTTAAGCTTTTCTTTTTCTGTGTTAGTCTCCAACACATTTCAAGTAGGGTTTCTCACCACCAGCGACAAATATTGGTCAAGCAATACAACCACCTTTGTTATATTCATGAAAGGCCTTTAACAGAAAAAAAAAATCTGAATTGGGGTCAGCAAATTAACTTTTTCTTGAGTTCAGGAACATTTCTAGGGGACTGGCAGTTCTAATACTTCAACCAGCAGCATCATCCAGAAGTGCTAGTTAAGCACAGTAGCTCTGCACGTTGGAAGGAAACCATCCCTGGAAAGTTGAACTGAAACTGAAGAGCTTTCAAACCACTAAAACACCTTATACAAAATTGGAAAACATTAACCACAAGAAAAAATTATAAATGAAAGTTTGCCATAAACACGAGCTATAAACAAACTTCCCTGGATATTATTCTTGAAATTTTACACTCAACTTTTATTAAAATTAAGATACAAGTGGGTGTTTATATGTACTTTTATTATTAGCTTTTTAGACCTCCTCAGAATCACATCAGTACTTTGGTAATTTTATTATACCAATGAAAATCTTCACTGAAAAAGGCTTCCCCAAAGCTGAACCTGATACTTCTGCTATGGGAGATAAACAATTTAAAAAAAATATCCTCCAAGTAAAAAAAAAAAAAAAACTAAATAAACACCACAGGTCATACTTCCATAATAAGCTTTTAAATTATCTGTGAAGAGGCTTCCTTTTCTCATCAAATATGATGCAATAAATGGCCAAATAGATAGCATCTTTCGAATTGCATAACCAAGGACTATTGATTAATCATGTATTTGCCCATTTGTCAACACAACAGAAAAAAAATTAGTCTGTTCTGCTTTGCAAGTTCTTCTCCCACCATGTGAGCTTATTAAAAAAAACAGTGAACAAAACTGAACAACAATTACAGTGGGATGTGCAAGAGACGGGACCTCTCAGAGCTGATCAATTTTTTCAATTACATAGAAGTCTACCTAAGCTGACTACCTCACAAATTCAGCTTCTACACAAAAACTTCCTCCCATCCCTTCCCATCCTTCAATATATAGTCAACACCACCAGAGCTTTGGTTTCCTTAATTAAGCCCCTGCCTCTCCAGGAAACCTACGCCTGCCTTCATTTGCTGTGTACATTTGAACTCTGCCCAAGTTCCTCTGCTTGGAGAAGACTATATTGAGCATAAACAAACTCCCCTGAGCCACTCTGACTTCCAAAATAGCCTTTCATGACAGCTAAGGAAAGCAAATCCTTAGCTTGGGAAAAAAAATAATTGCACTTCTGACATACATGGTTGCAATTCAGCTGTTTGTCTGCCTCCTCTTGGAAACTTAAACCTAATGGTAGGTTTAAGTTTGACAGTAGTCCCAGGCTTCACATCCCTGGGACTTCCCTCTTTGTTAGAGGTCTAGCACAACACCTCCTCTAGTTAACTCAATCACTTGTGTCAAGAAATCATTCTCCACACATACAAGAAGACTCCTCAGTTGTTTTCAATGTCCCACATGTGTACTAGTGTCTTGAAATGATGACATTTTCTCCAGTTTTCTAGAGCTGACTTTATCTGCTTCTTAGTCATGATCAGGTCTACAGCATCCAACACCACCTGGCCTATGGCAGGAATTGCAGCGTCCCCTGAAGTTCTCTATCCTCCACTTACTCAAATTTGTCTCACACGAATCTGTTGGCTCTGCAGCTTCTCTGGAAAGTGCTTGTCAGTCTGTCCTTCCTGATCCTGCAAGTCAGCTTATCTCCCTGCAGCTCCTTCCCCTACAACTCAGTGCCTGAACCAGAGCACAATTCACATTTATAAGGGCCCCTAGCTCCTACTCTCACTCTCAGAGAGAAGCACCAGGCAATTCTTACAGTCCAAGTCATGAAAGACCACAGCCCTACTCCTTCCACAAACTTTTTAAAACCAACTTATGGCTGCTGGAGAGGTTTCTGATTAACACATGTTCAGTTACTCAAAGATGCTTTTCCTCTACTCTTACAACATGGTATAGTAAGGAATTAATGAGGTCAGGGAAAAACTTTTGCAGGAAGTATCGTAAGATACCAAACCCCAATATTTGACTCGTGTTACTTTCAAAGCACCCTTTAGAAATATTGTGTTGATACCATCCAAGAACAGACAAGTATCTATTTAAAAAGTTTTAAGAAAGAAATCACATTATACAAACAAGCGCTAAGCTGCCCTGGCTTCTTGTTCAATGCATAGAATACCAGTTTGATGCAGGCCCCCATCCAAATAAAATTACAAGAGATCAACCTAGGAGATACACTTCCTGGACAGGGATGCTCCTTTGCTACAGAAAGCAGATAAGGGAGAGGATACACTGTCACAAATTTGTCAACAGCTAAAAACAATTAAAAACAACACATTAAAAACAATTTCACTTTCAGAACTGTCAGCAGCCTATTTTACAAGGCCAGTAACGTTACAGGTCAACAGGTGAGCTGACATTAAACACCAGCTACAAAGGAACTGTGAGAATTCATGCAATGTTATAAATCCAATTAAAGTCCAGGAATGAAACTTAAAGCACTGCCCAATTAGCACAGCAAGACAGAGGCAGAAACCAGGAGATACTGTATCTAAACAGAACACATGCATTTCTATAAATCCAAGTCACCACTCAGTACACCTATTACCTTGCACCAACTAATCAAACACTGATTACCATTCCTCCTATATAATAAGCAAGATACATGAAGGGTTTGGGGGGGGGTGGTTGGTTTCAAACAGCTATCACAGGATGATAGTTGCTGCCTACAGACAGCTCAGCAGTAATAAGTAAAACAGTATCTCATACTATCCTTTATATAGTGTTTCCTTCATGAAAGTAAACAAGTGATAGATGCTTTTTGTGAACAAGTTAAAAGAATATAACCTAAAACCACAACACCCATAAAAGGATATATGCATCTATACCTTATACCTTACAACTTGTGTCTTCATTTCCTGTCTCCCATCTTGAGTTTTTCAATCTTTCAGATACCTCATAAGCAATTCAGTTTCCTGTTTAACACTCTTCCCTAGAAAAATGGTACCAGGACCTCATCTGTGGAATCCCAGACTCCACAACTACCTGGCAACTGTTTGTTGAGCAATACATCTAAGAACCAAGGAAAGTATCTGGTTTTAAATACAATGCGTCTTACCAGGATCTGTTAAGATGGCTCTGCTCACCAATCCAGCTCTTCACATAGTGTGAACCTGCATCTCTGATACATAACTCCTTCCCTGCTCTTTTCCCCACATCCTCCACTATTAGGATGTGTGATGGCATTAACTCAAGACACTATATCTACACTGCCTCTCAAAAGGTTAATCAGGTATTTATTCTCCTTGTCCCCAACCACGTGTCTGATGCCATCAGCTCTAGTATTCATTAACCTATGCAAAGAGCCACATCAGCTTGCTGATCCACACTTCTTTCTTTTCTTTCCCCCACTGTTCTCATACAGATAAGCAGCCTGGATCCATTTAACAAAAGGCTGCACATGGAGTAGGTACACAAAACACAGGAAGGAAGAGAACTACTCTTAGTAGACAGAAAATTACTTTTACAATTGATACAAGACTGTGCTAAGTACTTGTGAACATTATTCATAGAATCCAGTCCAGGGCCTGTTCACCAGTATTTACACCCACACAGAAAATCAACTACAGATAGTATTACCAAATAGTATTGTTCACTTATAGTACCAGAGAACAGATCATCCTTGAATAACTACAACCACAGCTGATAACAAATAGCACAACTGGGACAATACGAACCACAGGAGCAATGAATCTGCACAATGAAGTAGCTGCTGCTGAGGACATGGGTGACGGATGAAGTCAGGAAAAAGGACACTCAAAGCCTCAAAAGAGGAATCCAAGGGACCTTATGTTCTGTATCCAAGGAGGTGAGGCAGCAGGAAACCATGCTGCTGCAGCTCCTCTCTTACAGAGGAAGATGGTATAACTATCTTCTTTTGATCACATTGACAATGTTCAATTGCATTAAAATTACTACATACAGCACTTTTCACCACCTCTGGAAAGGTCTAGAGATCAGCACAAAGCAAACAGGCTGTAATAGATGTACACCAACTTGGTTTCTTGGGGAAACCCAATATAATAAAGACAGTAAGTTTGAGCCAGAATTATGGCAGCAGGAGACATTGATCAGAACTGCTGATGGCAGTGCCCTCAGCACATACCTGTGGCTTCAGAGGAAGGAAATGCCTGCTCTGTGCCACTGCTGCCCAAGAGAGGCAAATCTCTAGAACAGGTGAAGCCTAATGACTTCAGCTCTGCTCAGCCTAAAGCTTAAGACCTGATCACAGAGTTGTCTGTACATCTCTCCAAACCCCATAGCTCTGGGCGCAGCATCAGAGCCCTGCAGACAGCCAAGGCAATAAAAGTCACTTTACTGACCTACTGCAACTCAGTTGGTTTCTATAAATGGCTACAGCATCTGTCATACATTCCAATGAAATATTTTAATATAAAATGGTAAGTAGAAAAAAGTTTTAACTAACTTGATCAAGGTGTCTGGTATGTTCGGAGCATGGAAACAACACAGCACAAGATTAGAGAAGTGCTAGAGCACCAGGAGGGCAGTCCCAAGCAAGCAATTAGAGTGACTTCAGTACACATCAGTATTCAAGCTCAAATCAGGACTGGGTTGTATTTTTTTTAAGTAAATCTCTCAGTCACCCCCACTTAGAACACATTTGTCTCTAACACTCAGCTGTCTCAAAGCACACGAACCAGATGCCTGCTGGGCACAGCAAACCACCACAAACAGATGCCAAACCCTCAGCACCAGACTAGAACCAAGCACACAGAGATACTGAAAGGCAGAAAGGAAGAACACCGTATCTTCAGCATGAACCATTTCACTCCACAGATCTCTCCTGCTACTCCCCACTACCTACTGATGTAGACAGTCATAGCACCACAGAACAACCACCTGACTCTCCACAACACTGAGGACCTGCACCTTTAAGCTGCAATTAACTTTGCTGACTGGGCTCCCCCATTTTCCTCTCCCAAGGGTAGTTCAGTACTTCTGACAACAGCCACTTTCTCTAAATGAGCTTTGTGACAGATTATTTTTAATCCATTTGATCCTTCAAATAAATCAGCTTGGTAATTAAATAACCATCCCCAAAAGGTCAAAAGATCTGGTATCAATTGCTTCTTTACAACATATGCTTTCCACTTCCAAGGCAGTGTCCCCAGTTGGGCTGCATTGTGATGCTTAAAGCATCCTACTCTACATCCTTCCTCTGCCTCTTAGTGGTAGAGTTTCAACAAGAATCCAACAAAATTGACATTTCAATTTATTTCAGCTTAACTATCAAACAATGCAACAGGAGTCTGACTCGTTTCAGAGGTCATATATGCATTTCACATCATCCTATCACTGATTAAAACACACTTAAAGGCTGAAACTTTAGGATTCTAGAGCTCTGATGAAATCCTCCACCTTGTAAAATTGCAGATCAAGCTTGCATTTTTCACTATGACCAATGAAAAATTAATTGCTTCCTGCAGCAACCCACTCAGTTTCAAAGCAGTGATAAACTTTTAAAAAAATGCAAATTACTGGCAAGCAAGCTACAATTCTGAACAGAAGCACACTCCTTCCACAGAGGTATTTCCCTTCATGGGATTATCACCAGCTGCATTTATCCTGCTTCACAAAACTGTCCAGGAGTTCACTCGATAAAGCATGGGGACAGGATAGTAACATCATCTCCATCCTCCCTCGTGAAGAGATGAACAACATGCTGTCTTGCTTTTGAAACAAAAAGCAAATACATTGAAGGAAGAGCAGAACAGCAACTGTTATGGCCCACTCCAGTTCTACACACTTTGCAAACACCACCACTTAGGAAGAGTGAATTTCTCCAGACAGTACATGGAGGCAGAGTCCACTCTGTACACCAGCCCAAGAATCACATATTTCAAAACAGCATTAAAATATTAGTTTCATTTTCATATAGGTACTCAAAACAGATCTCTCCAAGTTTTCTGAGTACAAATCCCTGAAATGCCACTGGGAGACAATGAGCTGTCAAAATGACAATTTCTAGTTTTGTAGCAGATGATGGAAAAAAGCTTTGCACATTTTAAAAGACAAAACAGCAAAAAAAAATAGTAAATGAGAATTTGGAAAAATGTTAAAACCTCTAAGCTAGTTACAAGTAAATAAAACTCCTCAGTTTTAGATAAACTGACTTTTCAAACTAATTTTTTTACATTAAAACTTAAATGCCAAATTGCCCTCCAATACTTATTTTTGCCAGCTAGATTTCTGAAGAAAAAAACCTGACAGCATCCCATTAAGCTATAGAGAAGTCTTCAGCAAAATTCTAAGTTTACATTGTTTCAGAAAAAAACCTCATCTTTCTCACTCTAATTTATTCAGCTCAATAAAGACATGGTATAGAAACTTATAACCCTTACCAACTTTGCAGTTTCCCTAAACCAGGTTTTTCCTCAACCTCCTTCTGAAATAGTGTCTCAGACTCCAAGCTTAAAAAAAAAGTTAGGAAAGGAATATAGATTTTCCATTTCTACTTAATTTATTTTTTCCATTTTCTGTCACTCAAAAGACTACATTTTCTGGAGAACAGCTCAATTCTGTGCAATTACTTTTACATCAATAAAAGCATTTGCATTATTTTTCCTTTTATATTATGTGGCAGAACAGATTTAGAACAGGCAGTTTAATATAACAACACCTGAAGTTTTAAGTGACTGACAGGAAAAACCTTATATGAAAGAAGTATAACTCACTGCCTACTACTCTGTTAAGTTTTAGTAGTTTACATTACTTTCCCATGGGATTTTTTCAGTCATTTATAGTTCATTGCTTCATATGGCTATAGAATCCCTGCTGTGTTAAAAAATGCCAAGTAAAATTATATCTCATTCACTGCTTTATGCTTTACCTTCTTTTGTTCAGATCCAATTAGTGAAAGCTTGTTCTTCATTTATCATACTTTTAGCTGATTATGTTAGGCATTACAATAGCTCTCTAGCTTTCCTTGACAATGTTTGCACCATCAGTGTTACATTTATGGTTGAGGAGGCTCTTTCATCTTAACCCTCTATTCCAATCAGTTCAGGGGGAAAAGTACATATGACTACTCTTGTTCAGAAGAAACTTCTTAGCTTGTTTTCTCATATCAAAAATAATTCTGCCAGATGTTTTAATTAAAAAAAATCTGAATTTAATGGTCCTTCCCCACTTTAGCTATTCAAGTCTAAAGAATCAAGTGTTTTGAAAGCTGAACACTGAAGTTAAAAAAACCAACAAAACTCAGCATTTTGAACAGTATACAGCTTCTTTCTCTGCTTTCCCCAAAATAAAGATGCAATCAAAGAGTATTAGCCACTATTTTCAAGAACCTGAAAGCACCCATTATGATCTATTTTATTCAGTACCACATGAGCAACTGTAATGCACTATGGGGGTCTCAGCAGCCATTTTGTCAGGCTGTTTTTCCCACCAGTTCAGACACATGCACAAAACTAATTGCCATTAAATCCCATGTAATACCATTTCCAGCTATCTGTATATTTGCATTAATACAGAAGCATCCAAAAGTCTCTCAAGTCACCTATCTCCTTTTAAGTTTTGTTAGCGTTCTCTTCCCTATCACCATAACAATATTCACCTGTAAAAATCTTAAGTCTTCTTAAAAAATTAATAGCACAAAACAGTATATTTTGTTCTTTGTATTTTCCCTCTTCAGGTAAGCTTTATTTGGTTCTCACCAGGTTGTTCCCTTTTTGCCACATACCAAGTTTATAATAGTCTCTGCTGCTTCCTCCTCATAACAGGAAAGCTTAAATTCTTTGCAATGAAAATTCCTTTGTGCTCTTATAGTCTAGTTACTAGATTTATATATTAATGGTAAGTATGTCCAGATTGATATTGCTTTAACAGCATACTCAAGACATTTGTCATGGTGCTCCACAGAAACTAAGTGTGAAGAACAAGGAAAAGCTGTTTCATGGAAAGCTTATATGCATTTTGTCTATTCCCACCACCACTATTCAGCACTAAGTTCCACAAGGATTTCAGGAATCTGAAAATTTAAAAAAAAAACATTGAATATTCAACCAAAAGAAATCCAAAATAAAGCTCTAGGACAAGATAACTCACTTGCAAGTCTTGCAGTACTCTTTTTCAAAGAGCATTATTTTAAGACTGTGAATAAAATTCCTATACAAACATTAGTGAAAATGCCTGCTTGAATCATTTATGCATATCACTAGATAAGGAATAAATTAGAAGCTATCACTGAAGAGCCTGAATTGCTAAGTACCTTGTGATACCTGTTTTCTTTCTCACCTTAAATATTTAGTGAGAACACTGAAGGAACTTTGCTTCTGTTCAATTTCAATTGTTTTCAAACAGTATGATAAAACCAGAGAGTCGGTAACAGACCAACTGGACTGCCCTCCTTTTACTGTTATACTAGCTACAATCAATTCATATTAAGAGTATCAGGGTACCTGCTTTTCAGTGAGTAGCTATACAGATGACAAGTAATGTAATAAGGGGCTCTAACTACTTCTCAAAGGTTGCTCCTAGTTCTAAGCATAAGTTTTATCTACTGTAGTTAGTGCTACTTCCAAACATGTAAATAAAAAATATTTTTGAAAGATATCCCTACCTACTTTGGTTACTTAAAACCAGGTCCCACTATTTCCAGTAAAGACAAAGAATGTTTGGATGGGCACCTAGTTCAACTGCATGTCTTTACAGCTATTTCTGTCTTTGGTTCAATGACCATCATCATCAGGGTAGCTGCCTATCATTGCTTTTGCAATACAAGCCATGAAAGAGTGAGATATCCTGTCAAGCACAAAATCAAAATAATACTAACAACTCTCTTGTAGCATCCCATCACTACACAAACACATTTTTCCTAGCTCCACGAGGACAGGGGTTCCTTTGGCAGGTTGCATCAGCTCCTGAGTATGACTTCAGCACATTTGACATTTTGCTATGACTGGTACAACCAAGAAGGATGCTGCCGATGAAACATTGGACAGAATTACGGACAACTATTGTTGGTGACTTTATTGTAAGTTTCAGAGTCAAAGAATTTGGCCTGTGGACTCATCTATCAAGGTCATCCAAGATGGCAATCACACATCACTGCAATGGGCCAGGTCATTCCCCTTACGAATAACTAGAAGTACCCAAGTCATTAAAACACACATCACTAAGTAAACTCTTTCCCAGTGCAAGCACACAAGGTAGTGACTGACGGATCTATGATAGACATAAACAACACGTATCATTAGACCCAAAAAACTAGCTTAGACTTCATACCTCTACCTTGAGTACACAGAATAGTTTTTCAAGTAGCCTCCCTCTCATTTTCCTTTAAATATCTGGAGCTTCTTCAATACACACAGCTAATGCTTAACCTCATACAGGTAAGTTTGGTCAGTCTTTAGGTAAGGCTCCAAAGAGCTAAGCAGACACTACATCACCCTTACAGCATTTGTTAAAGCCTCATCTCTCGTCCACAAACTCAAAATGGCAGCATCCCCTCTAACACACTTAATGTTATCTTTATGAACTACCATGAGTATATGAATGCATTTCTGAGATACCAGCTTGGATTTTCTCTCTCTTGGGAGCTATTACAAATTAAAGACCTTATTTGTATTTTAAAGCTAAAACAGCACTGTAGATCAAAGCAGCATAGAGATATTTTCAATTTCCTTTTTGTAATGCACAATTTGTACACCCTTCCCCCTAAGGTCATGAGTTGTACTTTTCCATGCCATTCTTACTGTCTTATTATGTTCTTCAATCTTGGTTTTTACTTATTGCTTTCAGATCTTGTCACAGTCTCCAGTTCATAGCAGAATCCACACAATCAACAGACACACTGGAGAGAAGACCAATTCATTTTCTCAAGACTATTATGGACTGGTAAAAGAACATGTGGGGTTTTTTTAAACAGCTTTTAAAGTCTATTTTCAGGATGAATTCATGCCAGTGAAAAGGCTATGCAGTGCTGCTAAACAGTGAATCCATTTATCCTAACAGCAGATACTATACACATAAGATGGAATTCAAGTACCCATCAGCATGCTTCAGTTTCACGAGAGGAATCATAGATCATACAGAATAGTTTGTATTCATATTCACATAACCCTTGGCTTCCAAAAGAATTAGACTTTATCATGATGTCTGACATCCACCCATTAAGAATTCATTTCACAGCCCATTGAGCACCCACAAGCTACTACATTACCAGTTATGGCTACCAGTTGAAATCCAGACCAAGCTTTCCATTCACCTCAAAGAAAGAAATACTTGGCATAAAAATCCATCAGTAGAGCATTTCAGAAAGTTCCATTTCAGTCCCTTGCTCAATCTACAGCCTATTCATATGAGCTCAGCTGGTCATGTAGTAATAGAACCACAAAGGGACTCAGACAAAAGCTATGTCAAAGTCCAAAACTCCCAACAGTTCCCACCTTTCATTTAACCTTAAAAACTAAGTTCTAACTACTTTCAGATTTCATGAACCATGTCTGTTTTTCTAACATTGAGTAACTTGCCATCTATATTCACAAGTCCTATCCTACATAAAATAGATTTTTTCTGGTAGCTTGTCTGAGTCACTTCTTATTAAATCGTAATACAGGGGTTTAACTCCCTTCCAGACTTCAACAAACTTTCCTGGGACATGGGGGTACCCCTGGTCATTTCTCCTGTAGCAGTTCTTTCAGGCAAGGAATAATACGGTGTTCTCTCTAGTCAAAAAGAATATGTAAGTATGACTACACTTGCTGTTACACCACACAATAAATTATCCTGTTATTGTTGCCATGAATGATAACGAAGAGACTACAAAATCTGAAAATGGGCAATTCTGGTACCTTACTTGTCTAAAAAGCCATTTTACCACCTTCCTGCTATGCTGCTGAGTATTGAAGGCACATCAATATCCTCATCAAATGGAACAGCTCCATTAAGCCTGTTTAGCATACCTGGTAGAAGGGGACATTTCTATGGGAAGTGGAAAGTAATAAAAAGGATTTACCAGACATAGGAAAAATTCATACTAAGCTCTATACCTTCTTCTAGGATGCACTCTTCGTTGCCTTTTTGTGCATTTTAGCAAAACAAAATTTAGGTTTCACTGCTACTCTCACCTGTTGCCCACATCTACCTATGTGCACCTGTATCTAGCTTAACCCACACAAAGAGGAAGGTAGCATTTACACACAAGTGTTCACAGAAAAATCATGCTAAATACTTGTCCAATCCTTCCTCCACCTTGCTATCTCCATTCACTTCAAGCACACAGCAGAAAAGGACATATACAAAGATACTTCAGAATTGCCAGCATGCCTACAAAAATAACCAGCAAGACTGCATAACAGCTGCAAGTCTTGCTGAATTACTAAAACCTCATTTACCACTTGAATTAAGTAGTACTCACAGCATTGGCGTCGACATCACTGTGTATGGCAACTGTTTTAATCCCCATCTTCTTACATGTTTTGATGACCTACCACATAAGAAGTGACAATTACCAATTTAAATACCAATAGTTTTACAATTAAATATCAAAAAATTAAATTGTTACATACTTACTCGGCATGCAATCTCTCCTCTGTTGGCAATAAGGAGTTTTTCAAAAGTCTGAAGGGAAAAGAACAATAAGAGTCTTGAGAGACAAACAGAAAACAAGTTTTTCTCCCTCCAGAAATATGCATTCTTTTCTCCTCCATTTCCATTAAAACCATGGTTAATCTATGAGCTTATAATTCTGAGATCATCTACTTTTAAAAGAGTTCTCCCGATTTAAATGATGACATAACAAACAGTATGCTATACTAGATCTACCTAGCACACACACAGGCCCAGAAGAAAAAGGCTTTGACTATTTACACCAACATTCCTTGGATCTCCTTGCCAACTAGAGCCCTATAGCAGCTCTAGAAGTCACTCAAGTCCAGGGAAGAGGTGCAGTCGGTTTTATGTTGCCTGGAAGCAGCACAGATACATGCTGTTATTATACAGGTACAGTAGTCATTGCTAATAATCAGTACAGATGACACGGAACACAATAATCATCAATTGTGGGAGCCCTTTAAAAGGCATTCCAAACATAAGGAAGAGAGGCTCCACCATGCCTAGGTCATGGAGGATAAAAGACCAACAGTTTGACCCTGAACAGGCATACCTGCTGAGTTGTACCAGCCCTGCCCCTTCTCCTGTCTGAGCCTCACCGGAGGAACTTTGCAAAATGCTGCACAGCCATCAGGACATTGTTACACACTTAATACTAAGTAGCATATTCAATGCAACAGAATAGCAAACTTACTACTCCCTGAAATTCACTGTCACCTTTCACATTGGAATGCACTAACGCTGCAAATGTACTGTCAACACTTCTGTATCATGCTGTAAGAGGGGATAACAAGCTGTTGGAAGTCAAAAAGCCTTACACCCTTTCCCATTAAGAAAAGAGTGGCAGAGCAGCACAGTTGCTCAGCATAATAATCTCATTGCTGGAAGTGAGGGTTATTGCTGTCATGGGCCTTGCTACTAAACACACAAGTGCACTTTGGAACGGCCCCTGCTCGGTTATAAATACAGACTGCCACTGAAAGGGACCCACTGAGTGACACACTTACCCCAGACCACAGGGATGCAGCTCCAGGACATATGGACTAGGGGAAGAGAAAGTAGTGCACAAAAACTAAATGGTTTACTAGCCTCACATTCATTGGTTATTTGAGGAGAGGAAGACAGGTGCTAGAGGAGAGGAAGGAATACTGAAAAACCCCAACAGGAGCTGCTATGACAGACTAGAACACATTATTTGCTCTACACTCCAGAGAAACTCAAGGTACCCTTGACCAAATCTACTTTTTCAAAGTCAGGACTGAGCTGACATCACATGACCAGCTTAAAAATACTACCACGTGATAATACCATGTGGAAATTAAGTGATAAGAAACCCATCCAGGTGAGAGCTGCAGCAAGCTTTTACAGTAAATTCAGCCAGATCTGCTGAATACCACTGCCCAGTGCACAGGCACACCTGACTCAGATGGATCTTAAACAAGCTCAATTATCAAGAGGTACAAATACTTTAAGAACACCACAGGAGGTACAAACTTTTTTGAAGAGTTTTTAGCTGGTGATCTGGTCTAAGAAGGTTATCAACATAATCATAACAAACTGTTCCCGAGTCTAAATTTCAGCATTCTAGAAACTTAAAGATTTTTAGGCTTTTTAGACTTGAGGGGAAATTTTAAAAATACTCCCAAATACCAGGTACTGAAAAGCATCATGACTCAAGCTCACCATCAACCTGGTTCTTGGTACATAAAAGCTGTTTTATTAATCAGCTGTGGTTGCAGTGCAAGACAAGACTTTCAATATCAAGATTATAAGAATATTTGACATTCACTTTAATTTTTCAGTTCTGGTCTCTATCTAATGACACAGATTAGACTCAAGTCCAGCACAACAAAAAAAAAAAAATTTAAATCATACTGCTTCAGAGTAACAATTTTTTATATCATTTCCACTAATTGGCTGAAAAGGTGTCACATTAAAGTCTTGTCATTACAAAGACAGTTTAAGTGCTTTTCTGGTTTGCTTTGTTCACTGCCCCTTCTGCAGTCTGTAGTAGTCACTAATTGAAATGACAGCTCCTAGTTGAGAGAAAGCAAATACCCAACTATATGGCCTAAACATAATTATGCATTTAGAAAAGCAAGGGGATCTTAATTAAGCAAGAACCTTAAGAAAAATAAATCTTCTAGAAAAAACTGTAAAGCTACAGTTCTAGGTACACACTGGTTTTCCCCATTTCCTAATATTGTTTCACTTCTAGTTAATTGCTTCTACACCAGTATATAAGGACAAGCCTATCAGTCCTGAATTGCTGGCATCCTTTGCCCTTGAATATTACAGTACCTTCAGTCACATTATTTTTCCAAGTGTGTTACTTCAGAGGCCATGCCAAGACAATCTTCCACAAGGAAAGTTTTTCTTGGCTCATTACTGTAAATTGAGATTGCTACTGCACAATCCCCTAGATGAGGATTTGGTATTCTCTGCAGGCCTTTAAAGGCCCACCTTTTTCCAAGGTCTGAAGTTCTCACCCCCATGCCAGGCCATCTAACAGTCATGCTGCCACTGTTACATAGTTTTGCTTCCACGAAGAGCTTTTGGCTAGTCTAGCTCCCGAATGTCTTAACAGGCCCATTACCACCCACACCATGAAAAACATTAACAGTTGTTTCATAATTATAACATGTTCAGGCTGGTATGTAGCTTTCCCAAGCTCGCAATCACTTAGTAAGCCTTTTGGGATACACTCAAAGAGTAGTATTCCAATCTTGCTTGACATGTATCCTGCAAAAGCAACTTCCTTCTTGGTTTAGAAGGAAAAACATGCTATTAAACCAGTGAGAGTGATGGGTTATACCAAGAGAACTACCATTGTTAGAAGCAGCACAAAGAAGAAGGCAGCTTAAATACCCAAATGTCAGCATTACAGTAAGATGTCAAAAAGAAAACATGCACCATACTACTTACCTTTTCATTTGGATCATACACAGACGAATAGAGTTTATGTGAAGTTATAAGGCACCATCTTGAACACAGTGCTTCCCACTACAGAAGAAACAGAGTTAAGCCTGTTACAATATGCCATTAAATTAAAAACATTTCATACACTGACATCTTAACAAAACTTCCATAGTCTTTCATTCCCTCACCAAGTGGAATAAAGCTCATAGAGAGCTGCCCTTCTCCAAGTAAAGACCCACAAACAGTGACCAGAAAAAATTCAGAAGCTCTAGATATGAGGTCATTAGCTTAAGCATAACTTTTTTTTATAATATACTCTCTACTATACCATCTTCTTTCCTTCTTGTTCTTGTTCTAAGAAATACCTACAAGAAATTCTCAAAAGAGCATGCACACATATGTCTCTATACAGTGGTGATGGGGAGAGGCCTTCACTGCTGGGGAACTGTTGGGTATACAGCAGGCAGTAGACTGGGCCCATACAGAAGGGAGTAGAGCAGACTTTAGATGCTCTCAGTCTTCCCTATCCCAGGCTCCTGACATCAGTCTGAGGAAAAGAGGTCTTTTTCCCCTTAGACTTCTGCTCTGAACCAACTTCTACATAGACAATGTTTGCACAACACAGGAAAAAGCAGTATACACATGCTATTTCAAAGAAAACACAATAGATGATACCAGATTTGTAACTGAATCAAAAAGGAGATTCAGATGGGTATTATTTAAGCAAGTCATTTCACAATGTAATGGCAGTTAGCCATAAACAAAAATAATCATACAGATAAAATGATACCACACCAAAGATGCATCAATACAGACAGCTCTGGCAAAGTCACACTTAATCACCCACTTGGAAACAAAAAGACTATAAAAAGCCTTAATAATAGATATTGTCTAGTAGGAAACACAAAACAGCAGTGACAGGAACTGCCAGAACTCAATCTGTCAATTCTGTCTTAAAGAATTGTTTTCAAAAGTTGCAGAAATCTGAGGAAGTAGTAGAAAGTAAAGGCTGTCCTGTGAAAAGACTGGGGGGAAAAGATATGGACAAATATGGACTACACTAGAAAAAAGATCAAAAAATAAGGAAGCATACGTTCACATAAAGAGCTTAATTAGAGAATTCAGTTGCACCTTCCACAAGAGTAGTGAACTTAAGACACTTCAAAAATTGATAAAATTAAGTTTACTGTAAGCTCATTGATTTTGAAGTAACAGTGGCTGTCAGTAACTGGAATGTGAACACTCCCTATACAGCCCTCTAGCCTGATTAAGTTTGAAAATACTTCTCATGTTGCATCACAGGAAGCAGAAACCAGCCCAGGATTGAGAAGGCCATCACATTTGTAAATGCAACTGATCTTTAATGTCATAAAGGAAAAAGAATATATTTCAACACAAGTAAAGAAAGCCTTAGAGCCATACCATCTCTTGCCAGCTCCAACCAAGCTTTGTGAGAAGAAAGCTACTATAGTTACACAAATTGTTTAGTTGCCAGACATTAGTGGCAGACATGGCATACACTATTCCCAGATAATCCACCTATGCTTAATTCTTCTGAACAATTCACATATGTTTAATTTTTCTGAAATTAAAAAAATTAAAAAAGGTTAGTGGAAAGCAACCATTCCACCTTGTTTCACCAAGCTGTTTCCCATTCAGTTTTGTTTGTTTTGGTGGGGGGTTTTGGTTCTTTTATTTCTTTCACTTCATTCCCCAAAGATAAAATCCAAACCAAACTGAAACACAAATCATTCGATATGCTGGAATCGAATCCACTAGAGGCTTCTTTCATTTTTTGGGGTTTTTTTTTCAGGAGTATATTATTATTCATCTGAGGGTGTGACAGTACAATCTGTTTCAGGCATTAAAGAGATGGAGTAAAGGACAGAATTCTGCAAGCTGCAATCACACCTGCCAGCTGGTCAGTATCCCAAGTTTACAGCACACTTGTTACACCTTCAGTGACTGTACTGTGATCTAGATATTGTCAGAGGAAGGATACCTAGAGAAGCAGCAGAGTACAGTCTCCTGCCCCAGAAGACACATGGTTAAGCAGATTGAGTCCTCCTCCTCAGAAACACTATTAACAGAAGTGCTTGAGAGACCACAAATAGTCTAAAGAAGGTCATACAGGACACACACAAAAACTCTCCACCAAGTTAATATTATACACTGGAGAAAGTGCTTGTTAAGGGTCAGTGGGGCTAATCTAAATACTTGCAGTTAGCAGGGAAAAGGCAATAACCAGGTAAGGAAGGAAAAGTTTCTGAACTTTCTTGTAAATACCTTTCATACAAAACTAGTTTTGGATGCCTGTGAGAAGCCAGAAGAGCTATGCCCAGGAGACTGGGGGGTAAGGCTATGATGGGGGAAATTAGCTAGCATTAAGCTGTAGAATCCTAGTCATCTTGAAAAAAAAATAAATAAAAGCCCTGTTAAAACATTTTAGGCAGAAAGAATAAAATTACCAAGCAACTAAAAAAACTTGGAAAAACTTTAAATCACATTCAGCTCTGGTTTTACACTACAGAATTGGAAAGATTCCATATAAAAATCTTATAATAGCCTAACCTACGTAACTATGTTCAAAAGTTTAACTGCCTCCTCTCATACACACAAGCAAATCACTGAGAAAGCCAGGTAATTGAGTACTTGTGGGGTAATTTCCTAAAACAAATCCAGCATATTGCTCAACTCAGATGTGAAATCTCAACTCTAGTTCACAGCTTTTAAAAGAAGAGTTTCTATATGTATCTATACCAATATACACTAAAGTTTAAGAGCTTGCATCTACTAAAGAAAAATCTCTTTACTTCTAGCCACTATGAGCAATTGAATAATTACTTAAAAATAAACAAGCATTTTGTAAATAATGCACATCTAAGGCCACAAAGGAATGTTACTGAATTGCCATCTCCAACCCTACAGCTATGCAGGTATCATCATCAACCCCTAGGCTCCCAAGCTCCTGCCATAGGTAGTTTCTTTAAGAGCTACAGCAAACCCCTAAGGCCTCTCAAACCAACAACCCAGCAAAGCCAATCTAGCTCTCGAGCTACACTCTTAATTGGCTGCCTCCCCAAAACCACACATGCCCTAGCTATTACACCTTACACAGACATTTTCTAAGAACATAGCCCAGAGAGCTCAGCTTGACCTAAAGACTTCCTTGTACCTTGTAAAACTAGGAGAGGGCAGTAGAGTCATCTGGTATAACCAATTTTTGTCATGATTTGTTACTTCCATTTGATAAAGCTTTCGACTCTTGAAAGCCCAAGAATGCAGGCTATTCATTTATGAGAACTCAATTCTGGACTTCTGCATTTGGCTTAGAGTTTCCCATGTCTAGCAAATTTTTTGAAAACATATAGCATCAGTGGTGTATTTTGGAAAAGCATCCTGCTTTGTCTATTATTAATTGCAAAATAGTCAAACTGATCTACAACAGCTGTAACAGTTATAAAATAACTTCATTTAAAAAATCAAACTACAGAGTACCTTGTAGTATGCCCACTGCACATTGTCACTTTGAGACCTCACAGACAAACTGCCTCCCCTTGGGCACCCAACCCTAGGAAATCTCCTGAGGTGGTTTAAGGACACCTCATACAAGAGCAAAACAGAAAATTAAGTTATTATTTAGACATGACTTATATGTGTATTTTTAAAGGTTTACATGCCCTCATAGAGGAAGGAAATCTCCCTGCCATGCTGGTCAGCTTCTAAATAACTTATTGATACTGAGCTTTACAGGCAGAAAAAGGTCTCAGTGTTGAAACAGATGCAGAGTTCCAGATTTCAGGCAGGAAAAGCATCATATATCAATATTTGCTGTAAGAAGTCTAGTATGGGAAGGAATGTGTATTTTAGCATTACTAGAAAATACAGTAAGCAATACCCAATAGTAACAGCCAGACTAGCACATTTCTTTTCACTAGACAAATTCTAAATCTCCTAAGATTTCTGCCCCTACACTTTCAGAGACTTGGATGTATGATACCATAAGAATAACCTCTTTATCTTTGTGGTGTATCTAGTATTAGCCATCAGTATTCCTGAGCAGTTATAAAACTAACTAAAATTACAATTTCTTTCTTCATGTTTTGATTACACAGCAGCTGTTCCCAAACCCTTATTTCAACTCATTTGACAACATAATTTCTTGTGTATGGAACTCTACTGATGGAGTAAGTATAAAGCACATAGGAAGAGACACCTTCACATGACTGCAAGACTTTTAATCTATAAGGCTGAAAACATCACTTCATAATACAATACTGTATAAATCTCAGAAACAGGAAGGGAAACATAACACTTCCACATTTCTTTTCTCTAAGGAAGCACTTTCCCTTCCTTCAGAGTGCTGAACAGCCAAGCCCTTGTAACTGGAAGCAGATTCTCCTGAAGCCATCTGCAAATACAGCTGTGGCACAAGGTTCTGTAATGCACAATGCACTTCACAGTTCCTTCTCTCTGACCAGACCCACGATTCTAAGAACAGGAAATCTTTCATATTTGCCAATATAGCATACAAACTACAAACAAGGAAACACTCATCCACCTAAGGCTATTTTTTAAGCTCAATCATTCCCATATCGAGGTAGCTTCTCCTCTGTGCCAGTCCCTAAAGCTTGTATAGTGAAACAGGCATGGGAATACAACCAGCTGAGAAGCTAGTCACAAGGAGTGGGAAAAGTGTATTCTCAGCCAGATTTCAGTCCAGCTTATCCAAGATATCCATGCAGTAGTGTTGGCACAAGTTGGAGGGAGGCAAGAGCAGCCTGTGATCAAGACCTAGCAGCTGCAGAAAGTTGGAACAGCTTCTAATGGCAGCAGCCTTAAGAGATCCAGTAAGGCTGGCTGGCACCTAAGAAACAGATCACAGTACTGTAACAATCTATGCAAGTTGGGGACAGACAAAATAAATTAAAACACAAAGAGTGTTTCAGAACAAGAGTGACATTTCTTACCCAGTGTAGACTTTAATGGACTTTCAATTTTTTTCCTTTCAAAACTTGTTATATTTTTTGCCCACAGTACATAATACAGCATACCTTCCCTACCAATTCCAAAAAGCTACTCCTGGAACCAGAAATCTCTACCTGAATTACACTTTAAGAGTGCTTGCCAGTACTAAAATCTGTAGTTCACATTCATCTTCACAAACTGACAATCATTTGAACTCTCTTCCCTAGTGGCAAATGATATCCAACCTTGCTATCCCATCAGCCTGATACTTATGCACTTATGAACAAGGGTAAAAATATTTCCCTGGAATAACAGCATGCTAAAAATAACATCAGAGAGCAAGGAGCCCCCACCATACAGATAACTTCCATGACTTAAAAATGTTGGGTGCACAGATGGCAGAGAAACTTTCCATACATTTAATTCAATTATTAGAAAACTTACCTACACTGATATAATCTATATCAGCAGTTTAATCTTGAAGTCATGATGTACAGTATTTATCACTTCATTTTACATTATTTTAAACAGTCCAGCAACTCTCTCAAAAGAGCGTCATGACTGAAATATCAAAAGCCATGTTTCACCCTCATTCTCTGATTACAACCTTCTTTCAACATCAGGTTTTCTCACAGCTCCAGAAGTGCAAGGCACTCAAAATGAAATTTTTGTTATATTCTAAGCAGAACTCATTCTGCATAAAACCTAAGCAGAAGTGATAAGCACTACATTAGAAACAGAGTGAAAAGTCAAATCCCCAGCTCAGTGTTTCTGCACCTTTCTCAGGTCCTTTACTGATTCCTACATGAAAACAGCACAAGAAGTTAAGGACATCTCAGTAGCTACTAGCCCTTGCAAAAATTGTTGGAGTTCCAAGCACAGTCAAGTTTGAAGATGTCAATTTATTATTTATCTAGGTTAGCAAAACCTAAAAGAATGTATGAAAGCAATTTCCATGCAAATTCATTTTATTAGAGGTTTCCCAATATATTGTTGTCTTGATGGTGACCCTCAGGGCTAGAAATCACTTCAGTGATACAACTCATGAGTGCTATTAAGTAGCTATAAAAACATTGTTTTACAGAGGTGCCACTAGTGCAACATTTTCAATACTGCGTGCACTGGTGCTGTCAGGCAAGACACTTGAGATGCCAGAGAGAAGGAAACAAAGTAGGCCTTTTACAGTCTCCAAAGGACTGACATCAGGCTTAGAACAACTTAGTAGGAAGAGCAGAAGCCTTCCCCATCTATATACACACCCTCATGGCTACCAAAAACAAAGATGTCAAATAGGATGGGCTCCCTGTTAACCTGAAGTCATCTCCAGTTAAACAACTTCGGTTTTCAAAAAGCTTCTCTCACATACACCTTCACAGGAAAACAGGTTTACTACATATATATATATATATATAGTATTTCCTAAGGAAAGATACTTAGGTAAAACACGTGCCCTTTTCCTCTTTAATCCCTTTTCAAAATTCCCTGCCCACAGAAACCACCTCTTTTACATGATTCCTAGGAACAGGTGAGGAGTTCCTTACAGTATTGCTATGAGGCAACATTGCTAGAGAGAAGCTCATCCCACATCCTCAGGAGTGCACTGGCCAAAACATTTTCTGTGATTCATTGCACTCTTCTCCACTGGAACACTACACGAATTTTCCTCTTCAGGAAAAAAATAAAATACTGTAAATTCTTTCTACAGTAAACAATTAGAAGTACATTGCACTACTTTCCCCATAAAGAAACTAACTTCAGTGTCATTCAACTGTTACACAACACAATGTGCAAATGCTGTTTGTTCTTATATAACATAGTATCTTTCTCTTAATACAATCTGTAGAAGCAACAGAGATGAAAACACAGCAGGTGCCTCAGGGAAGTTAATCCACAGCCTACAGAATAAGGTTTTCTAGATGATTTCAGGTCTTCATCAAAAACATTGCTATGGCTCTGCAATGAGCTTATTGCCTTTCCATGAACAGCGAGAAAAAGAGAAAATCACAGTGAAGCTTTAAGTAACAGCTGAAAGCACTGTATCTGGGGTAAAGGGGGAGGTGGGGGAATGGGAGAGGAAGAGAACGCCTTTCTCTGCTAGCTAACATTTCACAACTAAAAACAGCAAAAAAACTACCCTCTACCCCAGCGCTTTCATAAGCTCGTGTTTAGCAGAGGGAAAGGGCAGAAGGAAACTGAAATCACAGAACCTCAGAATCAATCAGGTCAAAAAGGACCTGAGATCATCGAGTCAAACCTCGGGCCAAACACCACCACGGCACCAAGTGACACGTCCTCTCTTTCAATGAACGCCGCCGGGGACGCTGACTCCACCACCCTAAAGTATCACATAACTCAGCTCACCAGAAGAAAATTAATATTAAAAATAAAAAAAATCACGGTCTCCCGGCAACACGCCGACGGGATACACCAAGGAAGGGCCTCTTGCACGCCGGGAGCCCGCAGGCACAGCAGCGAGGAGCCCGGTTTCACAGCGCCCCGGCAGCCGCCGGCTCCCGGCCGGCACCCGCCGACCACCCCCAGCCGCACGGCCGCTCCCGGCGCCGCGGCCCGGCACACACAGAGCTCCCCGGAGCCGCTCACCCAGCCGGGGGTCCCCGCCGCTCACCCGGGGAAGCTCCTCGCGGGAGACGGCACCCAGCCCCCGCCCTTCCGCACACAGAACAGCCCCCTGCCGCCGACCCCATCCCTCCCCGGGGAGCCTCCACCACGCGCAGCCCGGTGCCCCCAGGCAGCCGCCATTCTCGTGCCGGCCGCGAAGGCGACGCTCACCCCCGGCAGCCGCGCCCGCCGGCCGCCGCAGCGCAGGAGCGGAGCCAGCGCCATGGCCGCGGCCGCCGCTGCCCGGCCGCCCTTTCACCCGCGCCGGCGGGGCCGGGCCGCGCGCAGCCAATCCCGGCGCGCGCCCGCCCGCCGGGGGCGGGGAGGGGCGCGAGGGGCCCGCCGCGCGCCGCACGCGCCCCTCGGGGTCGCGCTTGCGCGGGGCCGACGGCGGCGGGAGCGCGCCTCGTGAGCGCGCACGGAGCCGCGAAACGGCCCCAGCTGGAAGGGACCCGCAAGAGCCGTCCGAGGCCAGCTGCTGGCCCTGCACAGGACAGCCCCCGAGGCACACCGTGTGCCTGAGAGCATTGTCCAAACGCTTCCCGAACCCTGCCAGCCTGGCGCCGTGACCTCTGCCCTGGGGAGCTGTTCCAGGGCCCAGCCACCCTCTGGGGGAAGAACCTTTTCCTAATATCCAGCCTAAACCTCCCCTGACACAGCTTCGTGCCGTTACCCTGAGCATATGGGGCTGCCTGCTCCTGTGCACCTGCCCTGGGAAGCACAAGCATGAGAGATGCTGGTCATCCTCTGCTTCACATCACCTGAGGAAGCACTTGCTGCTTGGCTTCCTAGCAAGCGAGAAACTCCGAGTCAGCTCCTTGTGAAATGACCTGAGCAGCTGGGTCCGCCTTCTCTGCTGCGGCTGTGCTGCATCTCAGCTGATGGACATGACCGGGCAGTGCCGAGCCCCAGGTAAATTGTCACCCCAGGAAATGCTGTAAAGGTTTTACCATGATGAGAGTGCCTAAGAAGCATCACTGCTATCGTCTCAGACCTCTGTTAAAATGCAACAGAGGCATAAACTGCCCACAGCACTGAAGCATAGAAAAGACAATCCAAGATACCCAAACGAGTGTTCACAAAACATAGGAATAAGAGAGGGTTTTTTTTTCCTTTAAATAGCTTTATTTCTATGTTATCTTCCCTACAATGGTGATGTGAGAGATGAGGGTAGACCTGAGCTTCCTCTTCATCCTTATGACCGTGGCAGATCAAGACCATATTTTCTGAGGCTGAAAGACAATTATTCTCAGTTAAGAAAAGGGAGTGGGTCATAGTTTGCAGTTCACCCAAGACATGCTTTACAACCACCTCCCGACAGGGTCAGAAAACAGCAAAAAAAAAATTACATCCATAAGGAAAATGTGTATGAGCAATAGACACATTTAGATTAGGAATGACCCCCCAGACTTTAGAACAGTCTAGGTCCTTGGGCAGGTAAGAAGGTGCTTCCCATACAGCCAGATGATTATGTAAGTGCAAGTTGTACCAGGTTACATCACTGCCTCAGTTCACACATCATTACATAACAACCCTCACATTTTCTACTTTTACAGTCCTCAGTAAACTCTCTCGGGCTATGTATACTATATGTACAATCACATTCTGCATATTCCCATGCTGCGGGGAGACACCAGAGGAGGGCAGAAGCTCCTGGGCAACTGGGTTCACCCAAACATAGATACTTTTATAGAACACTAGCTGCATGGTCCCCTCAGCAAAGCACAAGTCCCCGTTTGCATTTATGCATAATATTGAAAAATTTGGCCTAGTTTTATTGTTTGGCATCACTTTTTAACCCTCTTGTGTCAGTATTTACATTCAAACTGAACGATATGAAAGCTGTGACCAAAAAAAAAAAAAAAAAAAAAAAGAGAGAACACTAGTATCTGAAGGGAGAGTGTCAAGAGGACGAAGCTAGGATCTTCTCAATGGTACTGGTCAATAAGATGAGAGGCAAAAGGAGAAGCTGAAACACAGAAAGTTCCACCTGAACGTGAGGAAACCTTCTTTACTGTGAGGGTGACTGAACTTCTGAAGAGAATCCCCAGAGCGGTTGCAGAGTCTCCTTCCCTGGAGTTACTCAAAAGCCATCTGGAATCAATCCTGAGTAACATCCTATAGGGGTCCCTGCCTTAGCAAGGAGTTTGGACTAGAAGACATCCAGTGGTTCTTTCTAACCTTAACCATTCTGTGAACTCCGCTGCATACCAAGGATTCGTGAAATAACTTCTCTCCCTTTCCTCCCAAGCGAGTAGCAAAAATGAAATCAGCATTGGTTCCCCTCTGTTGCACACTTACGTATTTGCTCTGCTGCATTAACAATGCCTACAACCACACAGGTAGGAACAATGCAAGAAAACTCTTCTTAATATGTCTAGAGCAGGTCACCGTATTTTCAGCTGATAGTCACAAGCAGACCCTGCAGATTTTTTTTTCAGTAGACGTGGAGAGCCTTGAAAGTAAAAGAGACCAAGAGCAGAAGGGAGGTGGACTGAGCACATTCACCAGAGGCACTGCGTTAGGTATATCAGATGCACAGAGATGCACACCACAGCATGGTGTTACTGCCTCAGAACAATATCCTGAGGCACCTGACGTCAGTTCCTCCTGCACGCATAAAGCAAACAGGCGCATGGCATCACCGGGGTGTTTTCTTTCCCTCTACAGAGGAGATTCTGTTTGCCAGCCCCGGCTGAGGGATCATCGGCAGCCACCTACAGAGGCGCATCAAAGGAGGCCCCCCACAGCTGCAAAGGGAAACTGTCTGGGATTACACACAGACACCGCCAGCTGGGTGCATAAAGAACTTGATGAGAAATGGCCTAATGCAAGCCTGTTTCCAAGTGAAGCTAAGGCTCCTCACGAGTTGAAGGGACTGGGGCAAAAAAGAAAAAAAAAATGCTAATCTCCCTGCACATGAAGTTTTCTGCTTTCAGTATGATTTGATTCTGACTGACATATTTCCAGTAGCAGCCTTTTTGCTTATTCTGTTTTGTAATGGGTAGTGCACACAAAATATAAAATTTTGTTTCTGTAGGAAAAGAAGATATGTAATGGATCAAGATCAGACAATTACTATTGAACACTCAAAAAAAGGAGAATTTAACATACATCATCACTGCTAAAGAAATTGTAGAAATTAAATCACAAAACTAAAATATCTAGAATAATTAAAGAATATATGAGTTTGGATAAAAACAAAGATCATAGTTCTGCATGCCTGTAAGCACATTTGTAATGCCATAACTCAATATACACTCCTGTCTCAGTTAGTGAAGCTGTTGACATGCAGAAAGTTAAGCAGGTTTATAAGATACTGGAATGCTGTGCAATTTATTATCTCATTATTTTGAGGGGGTCCTAGAGAACTGCAGCTTCGAGTACTGAGAATTTCTTTGATCCTTTCATTAGAGCAGAGAGTTACCTTCATCTTCTAACATAACCCCAAATTCTGACAGAAATCATAAGTTGTTGTATCATCGCCTAAATTTCAAGCTGCAGCCCAGGGAGAAAACTGGAGCAATTGCAATCCTTCATCTAATAGGGAATATATTGTATCAGGTTTACTGAACATGAAATGCCTTATGCACAAAAGCCTGTGCCTGAAGAACTCAAAGCTAGAAAAACTCTTTGAAGTATCTGTTATATATTCTGTAAACAGCCTTTTCTTCTATCAGCATTCTGCTCAACACTCTGCAAGAGACAGAAATTCAGCCTTAGAATCAGAGTGGTCAATATCTCCCTACATCTCTCTGTTATGTACCTACAGAAAAACCTTGACCAGGAGGAAAGATTCCTCATGCCAGATTCACCTAAGAGAGTCAAGAGCTGGAGGGGTTTTCAGGGACCCCTGAGAAACCCCAAAGCCCAGCCACAGACAGGGGAGGTCGGGAGAGGGTGCAAGCTAAGAGCTCCCTACCAGTCTGGGGCACCTTAATCTGAACCCCATGCCCAGCTGCTCAGGCTTTGGAGTATGGTGTGGCTCTTTGGAGTTGGCAGAGGTGGCAGGAACATCCTTCCCCTTCCAAGGCTCCTCAGGGTTGACCCTACCACATAAACACTCAATTCAGAGCTGACTTGATCCTTAAATTAGCCTCCTGGCCTCAGGGGTAGCTTGAAGCTTTGCATGCCATGTGGTCTCTCTTTCTCCAGGAGCACAAACCACCTAGGCATCATCATTCAACTTCCCCAGCATTCAGGGCTCCTCAGGAAAGTCCTGAAGCTCCCTGGCCTCAGAAGCTCCTCAGAGGCAATTCAAGCACCGCTAGTCCATTCTTAGAGGGGCTTGACCTCATCCTCCACCTGGCTTCAGGGGTGGCATCCCCAAGCCAGGTAGAGGATGGTGAATCCCCAAGCCAGGTTGCCTGGTTCTGTGATCCCCTTGGCCCCCAGGGACAACCTTACCCTCTGCAACCACATAATTTAAGAGGAGAGTTCAGTTTAAGAGGGAAATTTGGATTATCCAATGCTTGCTCAACCCCACTGACAGCTTCAGCATCCCAGTTTCCTGCCACTGGTCACACACCCCCACACCCATTCCACCCACACCAGCCATTCAGTCCCTACAGCTCTTTGGGGGCAGCATGAACCAGCCCCAGCCACCCCAGAGGAGCTTCAAAGCCTAGGCAGGGCTGACTCAGGGAGCTCTCATCTACAGGGCACAGTCCTGTAGGATCTGAAGAGGGTGGGCAGACCTAGGAGCTGGTATCGAGGTCCATGAACAGTCCCAGACTGCTGAAGGCAGGGTGATGACTTGGGTGGAGGTCTATCCTGGAACTCCTGTCAGGTGGAGCAGCAAGAGGCAGGGCTGAACACAAAGCACTGACAGTAGAGCAAAGTTCAGCCAGGAGACAGGAGCAGAGACTGGAGACAAATACACCTCCAACAACATAGCTTGAAGCAAGGCTGAAGGCTCAAGCCTGAGCTGGAATGGATGTCCCAGGATGTGGGTGAACACCCCAAGTGAGGCTGGTCAGGGACATTAAAGGTCATTCGTTCATTCAGTGCCCCAGCGTCCTCTCAAAGTTTCTCACTGCAACACAGGGGAGAGATGCAGAAAGGAGCTCACACATTAGCAGAGCAAGTCCTTTTGTCTTGGGGACCATGTCTGGCTTCCTTCACTTTAATGATTTGGATCAAACACAACTTTTAACTTTTTCACATCCTCAGGATTTTAGAAGCCCATTGACAGAAGCATGATGTAAAAACTAGGAGTTAAGCTTCGCCAGCGTCATGCCTAGCTGGAGTCTGCACAGAGCCTGCAGCAGGGAGGGCAGGCAAAGACAGGGAAGCAGAGCACCTATCAGATAATTCCAAGCAGATTGTGAGGTGCAGCCCTAAATGGCACATTTCAGGAAGGCATCACACTTGGATGTGATGAAGTGATATGACTTAATGAAATTTCTTACGAGATTAGCACAGGAATCTCAACTGCTTTGACACCGAGAAGTGATGTCTCTGTGGGAATTGTGTTTTTCCTTTGATTTAGTGGACTGAAGGGCTCTGCAAGACTGCATCAAAGTAGCAGAGATCCAGAGAGTTCTTTAAGGAGGAAAAGGATGAAAATCTGAAATTCACAGAGAGAAGCCAAAAAGAACCAAAAAATATATATATATACTTCCAGTATAGCCTGGAAGTAAATGCCATCTTATTGAAATACTGAAAGAGACTCGTAGTCTGGGGAGAACTCAGACTGTGCCGATGTAAAGGTCTTATTTCCTCTTCAGGAGCCTTGGGACAAGGGTGTTACAGAACCAGGATAACCATGATGGCTCTACAAGTCTGAGCAAATATGAGCTCAGAGTTATTCACTCCATTGTATAGAAATTAGCTTTTGCTTGGAACCTTGCTGAACAACTGCTGGAGCTGTCACACTTGTAGGACCAAGGAAAAGTTAACACAATTATATGATTGCTAGGATTGCTGTTTAGCACCTGCATGATGCCTCTAGAGGTTCTGCATGATAGGCAGGTCATCTGTCTGGGAACCAGGGAAGTGACTTTTAAAACCAGAGAGGTCCAGAGAACTCATTGTGTGTGAAATGCATTAAAGAACTCTAGTTCATGGACAAAAGTTTTGCTGAGTTGCTTGTCTGTGGTTCTCTGTGCTTCTCTGTTCACGTTGAGTGACAATGGGCTTGCCTAGCCTAGTAGTCTGACATTTACTGCCTGCTTGTAATGTGAATACAGTTTTAAGCAGCTTTGGATCCTTTCTAAGGCATTAGGAGTAACCCCAAAGATTAAAAACAAATTTGTAATTCATTTGGTTGAAAAAAGCCGCATGTTGTCAGTACTAACAAAGATTTGCGCAATGGCTGTCGGGGCTGTCAAGCCCTAACAGAGTCCTGGTGAATTCCTGCTGTAGTATTTATTGCCTGAAGGTTCACTGCTCAGTAAACAGAATAGTACATTTAAATTTAAGATTGCTTTTGGAAATTGCTACTCATGGGCATGGACAGGCTAAAGGAGATGATGGAATTCCTTAAAAGAGGCAATAAATTCAACAGGGCTACATCATTTATTTGGATTCCAGCCATGGCATGAAAGCTTGGAGCAAGAGAGGCAGGTTGGTTTGATCAAAAGGAAAAGAGGCTTTCTTCTTGGGTACATAGTGCAACCATACCCCGACTACAGAGATGGAAATGAAACACGGAGGGAGGAAAGGGGAACAGGCATGAGAGAAAGTATTTGCTCAGCTCTGTTCCTGATAGTGACAGCCAGAACTGGCAATTGAAATCATCTCCAGTGGGTTACAACTTGTATTGCTATTGCAGCAAAGACATATGTTCCTACCCATCTCTTCCGATTTCTGGTGGACGCACTGGAAATTTCAGACTTGTAAAAAGGAGTTCAAGAATGCTGAATCTCAAGGTCAAACAGCATATTCATTTAGTCACAGCTCTCTGACAAAAAGGGGTCTCTATTGTGTGGGATTTTCCCATCCCATTTTCCTCAGAACGAGTACTATCTTCTGTATATGTCACAACATATGACACATAGGTGATAATCCTAATATCAAGCATGAGGATACTCCTGGCAGGTCCTTACTTTGCCAGTGAAGTCTATTTAAGCCCCCTAAGTCTTTACAACTTTCCTCTGCTATGAATTTCCCAATGCCCACACTTTCATATTCCTCCTTGGATCCACTGATGACAAGGGAGGACAATACATTCACCATAAGGTGCTAGGAAGTGCTGGATTTTGGTGGTTCAAAGAGTGGTGGTGTTAACAAAGACCAGATTTTAGGTATTAATTTCAGGAACTCCTGAGCACAAATAAGTTGTTAAACACTGAGGGAGGAGCATTACAACCACTACTTGCACTCTCTCTATGCCTTTTCTAAGAAAAAGAGGGTTCATCTCCATTCAATCCATGGTCCAGATTGGTGACTGGGTAAGGCTGTGATGTGGCACTAATTGTCCTGGTCAGCCTCACTGCACCCATGTCATCAGCTCAATTACCTCTTTTTAGCTCAGGTCTGGCTCATTAGGCCTGCTCTGAGCTGCCTGTTTCTGAATTATTGTTCAGATTTTCTGGGTTGACCTTGAACCCAACTCATGACCTTGTCTCTGCCTGATGATGACTGTCAGTGGGACCCATTGCTGTCACAGCCCCACTGGGCTGCTGTGGGACTGCCTCACCTGGGCTGTGTCCGCCCTCAGCTCCTGGCTGACATGATCCCTGAAAACTCACCCTATTTTTCATGCCTCCTCCCCTGAAGCCTCATGAATCCACACCCTCTGCCCGTGTTCAGGAGCCACATTTCAGCTTGCTGGACTGTCAGTGAGACCTGTTGCCTTCAAAACTGTTGCTCTGCTCACCCAGCAGTGAGGTCACTGCCACGCCTGTGCTCTGATCATCCTCAGCTCACTTTCCCTCGTGAAGCAGCCTTGAGATTGCTCCTCTCTGACAGTCTGTAGGGATTGCAGGAGGAAGGGAAGTCTGCAAGGGATGGCTGGGAAAGAGAGGGAGATGGGAAAACTCTGGGAAAGGTAGCATTCCCCAGCTGCCACCACTAATTCTCATATTTCTGACAGCTGATCTCAGTTGTGTCAGAGAGGATCACAATGAATGTGCTTCTCCAGCACTTCAGGAGAAGCAGAGATAGTTCCCACTCTTTGGAGCTAGGTACGTTCTCTTCCCATTCATCTCATTCCTGCTGAGAGCTACCTACTTTGAAAAGGTCTCTGTGTGGTGGATCAGCCTCCTTTAGGGCTGAAGGAAGATCATTTTATTCCCTGGGGAAATATCCAAATTCTGGTAACTACTGCCTCATGAGCAGACAAGTACCTCTATCCTCCTACCCCACCTCTGGAACAGCCTTATTTCTCCCCTTTTTTTGGTGTTGTTTTTTTTTTTTGGTGGGGGGGTTTATAACAGTATCTTAACAAGCCCACATGAAGCCAGATGCTGTTTCCACAGCTATACCTTGTAAAGCGAGCACCAGTGAGACTTTATCTCATCTATGTCCAGCTGTGGGGAAGATACCCTGGTCATCCCTGGAGGAACTGAGGAGGAGAAGGTGATGAAGGCAAAGCCTCACTGAAGTGATCCACTGGGTCAGAGTGAGATTAATATTTAGAAGAATGTGTACAAACAGCAGGGATATCCATAGTTACACAGCTAAAGGACAAGCAATATAAATACAGATGGAGCTTGTCCTGTCATCCTTCAGGACACATAATATCGACCAAAGCCAGAGGAAAAGAGCAGCAGAACAGCCTCTATTCAGCAGGGACCACATGCAGCTGTTTAAAAGACCTTCTGAGTGTGGCCAGGTTATTAACATGTGCAGAGTTAAGTGTGTACTTAGGCTCTCTCCTGAATAGGGGCCCAAAGGCAGTCAGGATTTGACCCAGATCACATAATGATTTAGTGAAGCTGTAGGAAATAATCTCTGGATGCACCATCCCTTTCTCCAGCTAGTGAATCATGGTGCTTCTCTAGGCAATCTGACTGGCATAATCCTGGGCGGGGGTAGGTGCTGGGAAAGCAGGAAAATCAAAAAGGATTTCCATTTTATCAAGATAAAGCTGTAGCCAGAGCTGATAACAGGTTACTTGAAAGAATGCCGGTCATGTACACTTAGTGATTGTTGCTTAATTTGTTTAAGCTGAAAAAGCCTGTTTCTACAGTGGAATACAAATTAGGGTAATTATGTTGTGATGGAGTACTGCATATATAAGATGAAAGCCTTTCTTTACAATAGCCTCTTCATCACTTGGGTAGAAGAAAATAAAATTCTGCTTAAACAACATGTTGCTTTCTGTATTTCCATTTGAACAAAAGACTTAATTTTTTTTTTCCCTCTTTAATATGGCATAGTTTGGTTTTCTAGAAGTGATTTTACTTTTGACAACCTCACAATTAAACCCTCCAATATATATTCCAATATGTAAATATAAAAGGCTGAGGCAAACATAGTAATGTAAAATTGTTTCACAGCCTCTGTAGACTATTTGTAGTTGGGCATTCAAATTACAAATTTTTCATATTCTCCTGACTGTCACAGATGCTAATAAGCTCTTGTCTGTCTTAATATTGGAAGTGTCATAATAGCATAATACACAATGTTTGTAGTTAGTTAAAATAAAGTACTGCAGGTTTTTATATATGTTTTACAGTCAGATCATCCAATCATAAATTACTCAGATACAGATTGAAAGCAATTCACTGCATATATCTATGTGTCCTTGATAATTATTTTTATTTCAACCTGTAAAAATCTTTATTTCCCCTTCCTATCTGAACTGCAGCTACTGTTTCACAAGGGAGAGCTTCTTAAGCATCGGTATGTGTGAAATGCTCATTGCACAGGCTTAGTGCACTTACACACTTGCACATTTATCCAAATGATCTTATCCAGGCCATCTTTATTCACATGAGCAAATCTTGTAATTAGTTCCAGGGAATTGCTGTCTGACTAAGACTGACTTGAAGAAGTAAGAATTTGCAGGATTGTGCCCTTAGTTAACATGACAGGTGAGAAAATCAATTTCCTTCTGTGGGAGAAGTAGACAGTGTTAACGTGAATACTCAGAAGATCATTATTCATTCTCTTCACACTAGAATTCAAAAGCAGTATTTGAAGTTTGGGGAAGTTGTCTTAATTAGGATTATTTTAAATTGTCAATTTAAAGACTGGCAATTTAATTACCAGGAAAACAGATCAAAGTAAATGCCTGAAATGTACATTTTTAAATGACTTATCAAGGAAGATGGAATCCAATAAAATAAGGGGGGAAAGAAAGTAAATAAGCAGATTGCCCAAATACTTCCCTTCCAGGGAATTAAGACGACTGACTCCCTCCTTGGCTTCATGTGCTTGACTGAAAAAACAGTCATCCTTTTATGAAGTAGATATGTCAGACCTGGTATATGCACATGTACAGAGAAAGACAGAGGACTGAGTCTGTCTCTAAAAGAAAATATTATTTTCCAGGTTACTTTTGCAAAAGTCAGGCTGCTATTATGCATTACATTGCTGTGTTTGCAAGTAAGGTAAGATGTCTGCATCTCTGTCTAGCATTTGCAGCTATGATTGTCTGTGATACAAGAAGGCAGCTAGAAATGGCAGAGGTAGTTGGACTTGCAGCAGCACAGAGCCTCTCACTCAGAGGAGTCTTGGCAGGGGGACAGAGAGAGCCTAGTCCTGCCTACCTTAGGAAGATGCAAACATGAGGAGAGGAATAACTCTCATACCTCTTTGTATGGGTGCAGGGGAGCTGAATTCTCTTAGTCCTTTCTATGGGGACCTACCACTTATTGTGTTTGTTCTCATTGGTTCATGATACCCAGTAACCTGAGATAAAACATGTTCCTAGAGTCACTAAAGTTATGCAAAGCGGGAAGTATGAGAAGAAAATTTACTTACTAGATATCTATTCTTTTTGTAAAATTTCTTTAGTCTATTACAACTCAAATTGCTTTTGACATGTTCAGTAAATAGGAGGCCAAATCAGAAGGCATAATATGATTAAAAGGCAATCAAAACAAATCAAATCAAATAATGACTCTTAAATGCTTAGGGAAAGTCCACTGGATTTTTGTGACTCTATGCAAAAGTGACTCCTCAGGCACAGCAATTTTATTGCTTTTTTTTTCCCTTTCCTAAATGAAGAGGTCAATATATGCTGTGCAAGAAAATATTTTTATTTTATTTGGTGCATATTTGCATTGAGCTTATCTTGTCTCCTTCTGACATCACTTGCAGTATTTTTTCAGTAGTCTGAGATAAAGAGCAGTTTTTTTTTCCATTTCAGTTCTCCAAAGGGATGCTTGCAGTCACAATTCATCAGGATGCAGCAATAGTTCCTTAGTACACAGGTATCGCACCTAGAGCATATTTTAACAAACAATATTCAAATATTTTATAATGACAATGCCCTTATATTCAGCTCTGGCAAAAGAGAGAGCACAGGGGTTTATCTCTGTGATCCAGAACAGGTCAGCTAACATTATTGACCTAGCAGAGCTTTGGGTGATTATTATCATAACACAATATTATATTTTTATAAGGTTGTTCTGCCCTCTGAGCCTTCCACTGACATCTCGTGGGAGTTGCCCCTGTGTATCTGACAGCTGAATTGGTCCTTGGTGAATTTTTAGCACATGGAGCTGTGCACACAACTTTGGTTAACAATAACATGTTGCTATGGGAGCTCTGTGCATGCTTACTGTGTCGAAAATTGCTCTGGAAGGCAAATGTAAGTATGTCTGGTATTAGTCTAATTATTAAGTAGAATTAGAATCTTGTGCTCTGTGAATATCAACCAGAGAAGGAGCTTAGCATGAATAAAGATGCTTGCCAGCAGTGGCTGAGGTGCTTCTTCTGCTTTCCTTTAAACAGAAATCACATCCATAGCCGGGAGACTAATTATTTTGGAACCTAAGGGAAATGCAGCCTATATAAGAGAGAAAGTGATCTGCAGTTAAGGATCAGTGAGCCAGCTAATGGCTGGTTAGTCAGGAGGGTACAACTCCAGAATGTTAATAAAATGTGTCTGAAGTCCAACACCTCAGGGAAGAGGCTGAATGCTGCAGAAGATATATGTAGACAGAGACTCTGTTGTTTTCTACTGCTGAACTAGTCCTTTAAATCAGGTTTTAAAACTGTTTTGAGACTTGCTTATGAATATCAAAATACCAGCAGCATAATAAAGTAAAACTCACTGTGGCCAAAGCAAAAAATGTTGCTAAAAGAAAAATATTATCCTTTTGTGAAGTACATAAAACATGTTTGGTGCTTGCTGAGCAGGTGTGCAGAGCAGTACTCTTGTACAGTAGAGGATTGGCTAGTTTTTGTCATGCTCTCTCTAATAGAGATTATGACTTATTAACCAAAACAGCATGTAACATTTAAAAATATAATATAAATGCTGGCTGTTTTATCCTTAAAAGAAACAGCTCAGGCCAGTACCATGGCTTTATTTTGCGAACGGAGAGTATAAAGTACAAATCAGCTAGAAGTTTTGACAAGAAAGCCTGTAGGAAATACCAAATTGTTACTTGTTGTGTATTACATAAAGTAGTTATTATGTTATTTTGCTTGATATAGTGCATGCAGCTGTGTAATAAATATTGCAGAGCAGTATTTCGATAAACGCAAGAGAACACTCCCTCCTTAAAATGTCCCCTCTTAGAGGACCAAATGCTGTGAGTCCTGCACCCAGACTTGCTTGGGGCTGATGACTGCACGATAGATCCCACACACCTTGAAGACCTGAGCAGCAGGGAGACTGCAGAGGCAGGTGACAGCACAGCTCCTTGGTATGCACCTGGAAGTGGACACAGCTCTGTGTCACCATGGCCCAGCCACCACACCCTCCACCACTCCATCCCTTCATGCTGCAGCGTGGCTCAAATCCATCTCTCCATTACCCTCTGAGAGATTTCTGTCCAGCACAGAGCCCTTTTACAGTTGTAGGAAGAGGCAGGTATGTGTTTTACAACTCTTCTATGTCTCAAACCACAGCACCAGTTGCTTTGCTTAAATGAATTTACTATTTGGTGATTTATTGATTACTAGTATCAGTTTTCTGAACAACAGGGGCAGGCATTTTTTATCTGAGAAAGGTGCTAGTGAGACTGATACTGTAATAGTGATATTGTCCCCAAGGCATCCTGCAGCATCACCCTTCTAGAAGTAGATCTCAAGGGAAATGAAACTTTTTACATTAGACTTGGAAGATTACTTCAGCCATGCTTAATGTTATGGTGTCAACACCAGCCTTCTGCAAATAATGTCATCACACAAGTAGTCTCTTGTAGTCTAACCTCTCCTTCCACAGGAGTTTATAATGTATAGTCTAGACTGTCTGCTGTCTGATTACTCCACCTGCTTCTCTACTTCTGCTGGTAGTTTTTGTAGTCATGATAGTTCCACTTTCAAAAAAATTATTTGGAAGGCATAAAAAAGTTTTTATACCAATTACACTGAAACAAGAACTCAACTGTTATCAGTAGAGTCATTCCAATTTACAGCACCCTAATTAAATTTTCTCTTGAGTTGCTTAAAGCATCCCCAGGAAAAATGTGTCAGCAGGTATTTTTGTAGTTTTCAGCTCCTGAAAGCAGGTATTTTTAGTATATTAGTCCTTTTACTGGCAACATATAATATTTAGGTGAAATATTTTTTAGGAGTTGGGGACATAGAATTACTGTATATATATAACAAGGAGTTAGAACTCACAAATACTCCAGAGCCAATGAGGGACTTCTGCTCCATAACAAACATTAAGTGTCCAGTTTGGAAGATGGAACAGTAGAAACTTTTAATCTAGGAAGGAAGGGAAGTAACCAGGCCACGGTCTTCACAGACTTATGGTGCAACACTGAATCAGATGATGAATGTGCTCTGCAAGGAGCAGGACATTACCAGCCTCTAGTGAGGGCTCCTTGCTAATGACTGTGCCATTAAAGGGTATCTTTCTTACCTGTTGGATGTGTGTTACTTGGATTGTTGGCATTTTATAATACCAGCCATTTTATCATACCCCATAGGGATTTGAATTAAAAATGTCCAGAGTATCCCATACAACCAGTAATAGACACAGATACAAAACATTGTATCGCAGACTTAAGCAAAAGTTTGTCCTTATTTCCGCATTCTTCTGCCTACAATAAGTTCTGGCATCTTTTTTGTATTTGTAATCCCATGTTGGTAGAGATAGACATAAATTCAAAACAATGCTTTGGCGTACTTCCCAAAAAATGAGTTCATACATTGAGAAATGGATTCTTAACAGAAAATGCATGTTTGTAATTTGGTTTGACCTGTTTTCATTTCCGTGTCATTTGTAATTTTGTAACAATGAAGTTTGCAGGAAAAGCTCATTGTGTGTTTACAGTGAGACTCTTCCAAAATGCAGTCAGTGTGTTTGGTATTTGAAAACACATCCCCAGCTCATGAAGTCCCAGAGTGAAAGGAAATCTGGACTGAGTTTTCAAAAGCGGAAAGTGGGAATCTGCACATAGAATTGGGTGTTGGGTTGCACAGCTGCAGTGGACTGTCCTCTGACCGGGAACCGGAGCAACCAGGCAAAAACTGGAGCTCGCCTGCATTGCTGTGCTGGTGAGGAAATATTTGCCTACGTTATTTCAGTGGTGCCGTGGTGTATTTGTTACTTTGAGATGATGTAAGAGATCCTGCTTTCCTAATCATGGGAAATAATAAATAATGAGAAATAATCTCCTGGGCTGCACTAGCAAGTGCTCGAGTGGAGAGGACAACAGCATGGCACATTTCTGCTCAAGTAACCTCCTGTGAAACTGTCTTTACCAGGATGCTTCAAATTCCTGAGCAGACTAATGATTCTGGTTTGACTCGTGACTTCTGTGTCAGCTCCCTAAGGGTACCTTCAATCCCAACTCTCCTTGACAGTCTTCCCAGTGACCTCCATGCACACCACCTCCACCCAAGGCACAGGATTCTCTTCTGGCTCAGCCATGCCCCACCTCAGCCACATCTCTGCACTGTCTCTGGCCAGGGCTGGGCCCAGCACCATGGGGAGCTTTTCTCCTGGGTTCACTGGTTCCCGAAAGTGTCAAGGGCTCTTGGCACCCGTGGGACAGCACCCGTCAGGGGTCATGACCAGCCCTGGGCTCCATGCAGCACCCCACCCCACCCATGGGACGGCACCACTCCTGCTGCACCCCACCAGACATCACCAGAACACCTGGTTTTGGCAGCAACCTGGAATGAGGAGCAGGGATTGCAAGCATCAGTCTCACTTCAACATAACAAACCCAAAACAACTGCAGTTTCCCGTGCAAACTGTACCTTCTGGTCAGGGGGTTTAAAAAAAAAAAAAGGAAAATTTGTCCTTTTCACTGTTGTTTTTATATTCACAGATGTGCCTATACAGTTTCTGTGTGTCCAAATAGTTTTCTACCACATGGAACTGAAGTTTCCTTTGATGTCTGTTTTCTTTTCCACCTTTTTTTTAACTCTTTGCTCCAAACTTCATCTACTGGTGTGATATATACTTTTCATTATATCTGAATCCGTGATGTTCATAACCTGAGAATCAAACTCTCACAAGGGCCAAAAATTGCATCCCTCCTAACTTCAGTTCCAAAACCCTACATTTTATATGGATTCTGATGTCTTGAGGGCTCTATCTGAGAAATTGACAGATCAATTTGACATATTTTAAAGAATATTGAGTTCACACTTTTCTCTAAAGCTGGATGTTTTATTTCCTCAGCTGCTCATATTGGCTTTACTTAGAAATAGTATTCTGTCTCCAGTTTTGTTTAAACGCTGTTTGTAGTCCACTCTTCTAGCCTGCAGAGGAGAAGAAAATATGTTTTCAAAGACCAATGTCAATAATTAGTTATTACAGCTGATGTAGCAAAGCTGTAGCCCATGTTATCACCATCTTTTATTCCATACAGCTTCCTGATCTCTTCCACTCAAAGATCTGCTTTCTTGCAGTCCCCTCAAAGGAAATTTTATGGGATTTTCGATCAGGACAAAGCAGAAATCTTCGAGTCTCAAGACAGTGCAAAATATTCTTCTTTTTTCTCTCTACAAAAATTGCAAACAGTTTTTTGTCCTGTTCTATGGAATAAAGGGCTGGGAGTTAAAAGGGTAGCATTTGATAGAATACTTCTTTATTGAAAAGTATCGATGAATAACCCAAGGGATATTGGTTGAGATATGACTGACCCACCAATCCTTGAAAATTGTGCAGAAGAGGGAATTGTTGTTCTTCATCTGCTTTGAGAAAGGGCAGGCTGCCACAGATCTCTCCTGTGTGGGGAATGGCTGTGTCTCCTGAGGACCACGCTGATGAGGGCCTCAGGTCCATGGGGCAGTGCTGTGTTACCTGCCCTGCCCCACTGAGCTCTCTGACTCAGCTGGAAAGTGAGTGAAGGGCCACATCTCTTTGTGACATCTCACAGGACTAGATCGTGACTTTTTGCTGTGATACGTTATTGTTTAGTAAACATCAATTTAAAAGTATACTATGCAGCATTTTACATGGATGTGTCTCAAGCCTGATTCCTTTACAAATGGCCTTTTCTTCTTGTAGGTCACCCTGGAGATCACATTTGGGCTACATCCTTCTGTTTATCCACCTTAATTGCCATTAACTTCAGAGAGTGTGTCCCACGTGAAACAGTGGATTATTGCAGGAAATTACAGCTTGCCTTTTGTTTTTTCAGTACATTTATTTCTGTTGTTTAACAGATTTTTTTGTAGTCTGCCTAAGTTCCTGAATTTATTTCAAAACTTATGGCTGTATCTACAAAATTTCTTCTTTTCAGAGTATTACAATTTTTAAAGGCATTAAGGCAATAAGATCTTTGCTCCATAAAATACACTTACATGTGTTTTTCTTAGTTCTTTACACATCTGATGTCTTAATATGTTTTACAAACTCTGTCACAGTCAGTGACAAAGTAGATTCCTGCCAATTACGGAGCATTGACTTGCCATTTTAATATTTTTGCTTCCACTTCTTTTTTGGGACAGATATTCAGACATATATCACCTTCTTGCAGCAGATAAATCAGTTCATTGCCATTTCAGCCATTTAGCATTTTTTCTCAGGGGAACATTTTTTGGGTTTTGTGACAAAATGTCATTACAGAAAGAGATAGGAGACTTGGCATATGTGGAAATATATCTCAAAAGTAAACATTTGGTTGTCTTTCAGTACACACCTGGCTAAGGTATGAAGACCACCGCCACTGACTCTTTGGAGCGACAAGCTGTGGAGTTTTCAAACTTTCCGTGAATAATTTTGTTTAGGTGCACCCATTTATTAGAGGTATATATGAAATATTGGCATTTATCCAGATTACTTTAAGAAAAGAAGGAATAAACCTCACCCCCATTTCCAGAATTATTACTTTGTGTTATGTTAGCATTCCCACCAAAACTTCCGTGTATCTATGAAAAGGCTTTTTTGAGAACTGTGCTATCAATGGCTTACAGCTCCTCAGATGTTAATCCACCAGGTTCTTATCTGAGTAGGTTCTGTATATAACACCATGTTAAACTAAAAACACCAAGTTTGCTGAGTCTGGGACACTCTCAGTATAGAGACTAAATTCACTCTCTTGGTTCTGCTTCTTCAAATATATGTTTGCTTTTGTCAGGTGGGCTGTATAATAAGGCAGACTGGAATTATTTACTGTGCCATTGCACTGGGGATAAAAATCGCACAGAAATGTGATTTCAGTAAAAAATTGTTCTTCATCCGGGTCCCTGTGCAAGGGGGTCAAGGAGGCTGGAGGCTGTCTTCTACAGGGCATGGCTATAGGCAGTCCTTTGCCTCAAAAGATCCAGTCTCAGCTCCTTAACCACAAGCTTTCAGGCACTGGGGAATTACTGACTTCTACTCTGGCTTCCCAGGATTATTTATATATTTGGCTAGGTGTCTTCTCTCTTCTGGCTGGCTGCCCTACCCCCTAGGTTTTTATTTGATGTTTCTTCTTGCCTGCCTTCCTCCTGGCCTCATAACTCTTGCATTCCTGTCTCTGCCGCAATCCAGGGGTAGAGGATTTGGCCCCTGCTCAGCCCCTCTCCACTTACAAGGCTCCCCAGGAAAGTCATGCTGTACCTCTCGACCCTTCAACAGGTCTCAGCCCACCTCACTTAAAACTTCTCCCTTATCAGTCAGACTGTCTGAAAACAAACTCAAACTCCCAATCCAGGGCAAATCAGGCTGCTGAAGCCTAATGAGGGGTGAGGATTAAAGCACAGCATTTCTCACCCAGCTGTGAGGAGCTCCCCGACCAATATTGGGTACTGGGTAGATTGTCTTTTGAATATAAGTGTTTAATTTTAAATATTTCACCCCTTGTGGCCAGTCACCTAATCTGCTAGTGAAACCTCCTTAGGAAGCAATAAGGTGCCTTTCTGGATCACACCAGGGTTGTCAGATCAGAACCATGCAACATTCAGAAACACAGCAGTCAGCTCACCCTGCTCCCACTGCCAAAGCTGCGGTCCAAAACCCATTGCCAGCTGGAGTGGGGTGCCATAAAACATTTGGCACCAAGTGTTGCATGATCCTTGAAGACACTGGTTCTTGGCAGGAAAGAAGCTCTTGCCTCCTTAGCAATTGCCCCAAGGAATAGATTTTCTTTATTTTCTTTATTCACCTCTTTTTTTTTTTTTTTTTTTTTTTGTTCTCCTTACTTCCTCACTACATCTTTCAGTAGACTTTGTAGGTGGAATGTAAGGGTTTCAACACTCTTAAGGTAGCGTGAAGATGTTGATAAAATTTGTAAGGGAGAATAGTTGACCTCTCTAACAGTAATATCATCCAAACTGCATTATGCATTACGTGTCATTTATTATTTTGTATTTCATTAAATTAAGTTTTCTTTAAAACCTGCTATATATAAAGGTGTGTCTTTTTCCTACAGAGGCTACACTGCTTTTGCTTTGCATAAGCTATTCCACCTTTTCTTTGTCTTTCTGTAATTGTTGAGAAGAAGGAAAAGTGATTTAGAAATAAAACATACAGTCAGATAGGAAATGTAATTCCATTCAGGTATAAGCAGAGTTAAGGAAGAGATAGCTGCCCCTTTCTCAATCCTTACTCATGAGTAATGTGAATATCTTGGAAAATACACCCAAATACTGCAATGTTCCCTGGTCTGCAGTTGTTTTCCTAATAGATATGGGAAAAGTGTTAGATGATTCTTGCAAGATCCAAATGATGACATTAGAAAAAGCAAAAAGCTGCAGTTTAATATCTTAGCACTGCAGCTGTGGATTTGGGAAATACAAAAACTTGAAAAGCTGTACTAGCTTCTCATTGTTCAAAACAGGGCATTCTAGCAAAAGGTCCTACAGAAGACAAAAAGCTATTTTTTATACTCAGAGTTGGTTAAAGCAAGTTTTCTAGGCCTATGTGCCTATAAATGATCTGAGCCAAGTTTGTTCAGTAACATCAACTTCCACGGTGTGTTTGGAAAAAGTAAACAGTTTTTCCCTTAGCTGTAAAATACGAGTTCAGGCTATTTTTTTAGAGGGAAAGGGAGGTTTTTACCCTCACATCCCAGTACCTATCTCTCATAGTGCTACCCATGACAACTGCCAGGTGATGTCTGTCATGGAAATAAATACTCTTCAGCCTTTTTGATTTTTGGTCTGCTTCTGGCTCCTGCTGCTGTTACTGCTCTCCATCAGAGCTTTCTCAGGCAGAATGGGCATCAGGATTTAGTTCTGTTTAGGAGTGAGGAAAACATGGAGCAATTTTAATTTCAGATTCATCCCACAACAAAGTTTAGTTTAGATTTAGGGTTTACCCACAGCCCTACTGAGCATTTATTAGTCCTGACCATGACTTTCTTAGAAAATAAGGATTAGAGAGAGAAAATGGAGCTTAATTACACTTTAAAACAGCAACATTGCAGCCTGACTCTGCAGTTGCAGTGCAGTAGGGAAAAGTAATTAATTCCTCACAACTGGCCCGACATTGCTGTCCTGAAGTCCCTAAAAGGAGAAGAATGCAGAGTAGCCATCCTTGTAAGTTGAAAGAGATGACAAAGTCCCTCCTAGCTTGTCGTGGTGTGTATAACTGGTGCAGAGTTTCAGATTAACAGAACTAATCTGTAGATACAATGTTAGCTAGATATATATATATCTAGCAGCCACTGTTATAAGGTAGCATCATTATTGGTTTGTTAAGTTTTGGTTGTTTTTTTTTTTCCCCAAACCATAATTAATTTAGTTTTCTGTATGTGGAACAGTCTATTTATTTTCCTGAAATTATTTATGTCACTGTAAAAAGTAATGGACTTTTTGTCTGAACTCAGTCTCTAGATGGCTGAAAGCATACCTGAAAAATGCAAGGGTTGCAGTGACAACACACTGCTTATTCAATGTTATGCACGTCTTGCCTACCAAGATCAGATAAGTTTCATGTTAATTTTTGGTAATGTGGTAATATCTTTTCTCTCTAGTTTATGTTTCAGCAAAGAATTAAACAAGATATGAATTTACAGGCAGCCCAGAAAACAGACTGAAATGCTGAAACAAGTTTGTCCTTGATACAATGTCTTTTGAGATGGATATAGATCATGTAAATCTCGCTACAATAATTCTTGAGGTTGGCTGACTCTTGAATGCTTAATCTTTTGACCTTTATGATGTATTAATGTTTTCAACATATTTATCTAAACTTTTAAGGAGAAGGCATCTCAGATTATGTGTGGAGGGGGAAAAAAGGAAAGGAAAGAAATCTGGAACCAATAAACTTGTGGAGCTTGTAAATTCTTTCTTTCCAAGTTATTCATTCTAAAGAGGGTAGAGGCTCTGCCTCTCAGAAACAAAAATGCAGACAAAGGAATGGGACACTTAATGAGCATAATATATCTGGAGGCTTCAGACTGAGGACAACCTATGTTGAAGTATCTGTCTTTCCAGTCAAATCTCTTAAATTTCTTTCCCAAAATGAAAGGTTCCTACTACAATACAGTCAAAATTAGTGGAAAATTAATCAAAAACTGACTGGAGGAGGACACTGGTCTTCAATGCAGGTTATGTCCACATTAACTTTGCTGTGACTCTCACAGTTTGGGAGGTTTAGTCTATGTGGAAACCTTTTTTTTTCTTTTTTTTTTTTTTTTAAACCATCACCACTTCAAAAGTGGATGAAAGAGTACTGTAAAAAAAATACTTAGGAAAATCATTTAGGGGAAAAAGCCACAGAGAGGAAATTCAAAGCCACAGAATTTTTTTTTAGGAAAACTGATCACATGAAAACAGGAAAGGAGATGATTAAATTGAAAATATTTGGCAACCTTTAGTATAATAGACACCAGTAATCATTTGCTGATGTGTTTACTGTATAAGCTGCACATGAACAAGCTAAGTATATACAATATGTCAGATTTCAGGTGTGAGCCAGGTTATGTGTTCATTGCCTTATGATTCCCAGAAATGTGTGTTTTCTCAACAATGTTCCTGAAAGCATGTGGAATATGGAGACTGTAGGATTGAGACTACAGGCCTTAAAACTTAAATATTTCATCAAGCTGCTCTCTGTTCATCATTTCATGTCCTGTGGGAAGTGTCACAGCTATGAGGCCCCAGACTCCATATTGGGGTCTCTCATTCAACCTCAAAGCAGCAGACTGAGAAGATATCACTGCAATAAATCAGGGGGATTGTATTACTTGTCAGTTCTATCAAAGGTTGACAGTTGTTCTGCATGAATTGGGCATCTGGATTATCTGCAGTGCTTACCCCTTAAAGCACAGCAAGAAAGGCAACCTATGTCCCTGACTGCTGCTTTTGCTCTCTGCTCATACCCCTGAGTGTAGCTATAGCTGGTTCTGTAGCAGGGTAGCATTTCATTCATTTTAGAATAAATTTCTAGAAATTAAAATGGATTCTGTTTGCCTTAAAGACAGTCAAATTTAAGGTAACAGGAAGGAAATACTGAAAATCCTTAGAAATGTTAGGAGAAAAAAATGCTCAAACATATTCCCAAAGAAATGATACCTTTGAGGTTAACTGTATCATTGAAAGCGGAAGAATTAACCCAACTCCATGGGTCCAGTGCCTTCACAGGGATAATCTGCTGATGTCAGAGGAGAAAGGCTCTATTAATTCATTGGAGGGTATCTCCATCTTTTAAGGGACTGATCACTTCTTGAGAGATGACTGAGTGCCTCTCCAATACACGTGGTTTTGGATTTCCAGAGGGAAGTCCCACACAGCAAAACAGGCTCATGGCACTGCATGCTTGGGAACCCTGACTCTGTTCCTAAAGCCTCACAATTTTTCCATCAGCTGTCACAGCACAGCTATTTATGTGGGATCAAAACAGTGAAATGTTGACAGGGGAGTAGTCCTCATTATATCCTGCTAGTCAGTGGACACTCAAACCAGGGACCAAGAGGTCCCTGGGAAGTGGACAGGGAATGTACCAAGCTCTGGCTACCAGCAGGACACAGCCAGACACTGCCTCCATCTCCTTGTCAAGAAAAAGTTTAATGCTTTTCCAATTACAATTTCAGGTAAAATTGAATCAAGGACGAAAGGATCTAGTCACAGTGTCACTGGAAACACAGATGTTTAGGTCTCTTTTAAGCCCCATGACCAGGTGATACCATCTGTGATGGGAACAGGCAGGTTCCCCTTGCATCAAGAGTTCTTTAGAGTCCCCTACAATTTGAGTCGTAAGACTGAGTCTCTGTATCTTTGCAGAAAAGAAAAGAAAGACAGATCACAGGGATGTTGAATGGCAAAGAAAGTACCAAGCTGTTTTTTGTGGAAGGACCAAACCCCTGCCTGGCACTGGGACAGGGGTGTGCTTCAGATCTCACTGGCTTGTGCTGAAGGGCACTAAGCAGAGAGGGCTGGGACTTAGTAACCCCCATGCTCCTTCTCCCCAGGGCAGCACTTCATTTCAGTCCACAGGGAAATCACTTTTGGATCATGCAAGCCAATTTACTAATGAGAACATTTTGACCCTAATGAGGAATGGGCAGTCACACTAATGCAGGAGGATATACTGAATATCATCACATACTGTTAAATTCATTGTCATAAACTTCCAGTTCCAGTTATCTGTTACTGTCAGACCAAACCAGCCTGAACTCACAAACCAACCTACTGACTGCAGACACAGTGCTATATCTGTAAGTGCTTGGTTTTCCCTGAAATCAGATTCCACATCCCCTTGTACATCCTCAAAAACCAACTCGTTCTAACTGTTGGTTATAAGGTGGAGTATGAGCACAAACTGCTTTCAATATCCATCACCAGTTTTCCACATGGGACTTTAATTCTCAGATTGTATGTTGGCAGTTGCAGTCAATAATGACTACAGAATTTTCTATTACATTAACTGTAGCAAACTGAAATCTAGTACCTCTGAAAATGCAGAAACTATCCTGAGTTGTTATTAAAATAAAATATTTGTGAATGGAGCCCAGCAAATCTCCTCTAATTACTTTAAATTTCAGTATACAGAGACTATGTTGAGCGACTAGTCAATTTACTTGCATCCTGGAAAAGCTCATGTTCTAGTCATGTGTTTATATGATAACAGCTTCAAGCATATGCTTTTTACTTTACCCAAATGGACAGATGATTTCTTTTTCTAGAGGCTCCTAATAGGCTTTCTGCTCATATGCTGCAGTTAGCACACATTTTTTCTTATTTATAGTTTTGTTGGAATGTACTGTTCTTGGAAGATGTTAGATTGTCAGTCCTGCAAGATACTCCAACCTACCCTGCTATTTTCCTTAATCCTGACCTGATGAAATCACCTCCTGGGGAGAGAAAGATGGTCACTCTTCATCCCCTGCTGGTACCTGGCTTCTTCACTGAAGACTGCTCACAAAACTATCAAGAAAGACCACTTCTCAGGGTATGCAGTGTGGTTTGGACATCTACGTGGAGGAACTGGTTGAAGAATTTTTTGTTTGTTAATCTGTTAATTCTATAGACGCAGAAGCCTAAAATTCAGTTTCTTTAGCACACTAGGAATTAGGATATGTCTCAAAGAATAATTTTGCACAGAGTTTTAAAAAGTTCAGTATTTTATATCAATTTTTAAAGTACAGTAGCAATGTCCTTGTTTTATAGAAATATTTCCATTTCACTGACACCTATCCTGAAAAGAAAAAAAAATTGATTGCCTACTTGTTTATTAAACTCCAGTTCCCTTTCACAATGATCACAATCAAACATTCAATCATGCTAGATTTAAAACCATCAGGGGCCTCTTTTTTTTTTCTTTTTTTTTTTTTTTTTTTTTTTTGGTAGAAAGAAAACTGGCTCACTGACATGTGTAAAACCAAACCACAGCTTGGGGCTAGAATTTGATGGGGTGAGTCTTCATAAAATCCAACTGTAAGAAGACACAGAAATACCTTCTGGAAATAAATAGTAATTGAGTGTTCTGTTCTTTACTAGATTTTTAAAACTCAGTCCCTGAGACAGTGTGGCCCTTGCCTTGGCAGCAGTTCAAATCAGCTGAAATAAACCTGGAGGTTTCATTTTGTCTGGCTTGCCCAAGAGACAACTCTGATCTGTATGGAAACTGAATATAAAGCATGTAGGCATGCAGTGACAAAAGGTGCCTACGGGCAGCAAAGGGCAAGAAACCAGGATGGGTCAGCTGAGTAAACATCAAAGACTCTCAAATAACCAACTGAAAAGTAAATATTCTCAAGCAAATGGGATATGCCCATAACACCATTGAGATTTCATAGAAAACATTCTTTGAAAACAGTTCTGCTGGGGTGTTTCTATTTGTCTTTCCCATTCTAGAATATTGAATTAAATTGGTCTGTTTGCTCTTAAAGTTCATAAATTCTTGCTACTCAATCCCCACTGCAGCCTCTTGACACCTCAATTATCTCTTCAGCAACTCCTGATAGTACCACAGATGATGGCATTGCCCATCTGGATATTTCTGATACACCCCACCATGATACTTGCTTAGCAAAATACATGCAGAGGATAAAAGGTATTTATCTATAAAAGGACTGTGCAAGGTCTAGGAATTATTTAAAATCCACTTAAACCCCATGAAGGTAAGAAGTCATGCATTTAGAGATTATTATTTGAGAGTATTAAAGGAACATATTTTAAAGACAAAAATCCCTACGTGATTTCTTATTGCTTCATCTCCTGCAGAAATTAAGATGAAGGATTAACATACCCATTAATTTCAATGCTCGGGTCCCTAACTTGGGCTAACCTGAGAACTTTTGCTGCTACATTCTCTCACATATCTTCTGCTGTTCTTTCATAATAGCAAAACTGGTATGAGCTGTACATGAAGTAATCACTGTTTATTAAAACCCAACCAGCGGCTGGGGGAGTTTTGTACGTTAGTGTCATTCTGGATTAGGTGGTGATATCTCTAGTGCGCTGCACGTGGGAGCTGATCATTTTGGCTGCACGTCGAACCACCCCAGCTGCTGATGTAGTCGCTTTATATCTGGCATGAGTGGTGGGATGAATGAGTGCTGCTGGAGGCTCAATCTCCTTTCACAGCTGTAGCAGGAAGGAGTTGCCAAAAGCTCATGCCATAGCCTGTGATTTTAGGCTAAGGTATAGCAACTTTCTGGAAGCACAGTGGGGCAATAAAAGATGTGCTAAATATACAAGTCCATGGAAGGCAAATAAAACATATGAGATTTCTTTTGGTTGGTAGTGATGGTTAGTTGGTTTTGCTTGGGAAGCAAGAACCTAACCCTAAAACTGTTTTTTTGCACCTCCCTGTGTGCCTTCTGCTTGTTATTATCCTTTCTGGGAAAAAAAAAAAAAACATTGCCACCATATAGACAAAGGAAATGAGGGGGGTTTCCCGTGTAACTGTTGCAGTACTGGGTTAACATTACATTTTACGTTACCTTCTGTGTCGTGGAGCATCTTTTTTCTGTCTTATTCGTGTCTCCAAGCAGGTGTGGGCTTCCATGGGTGTTTGAGGGCAGATAGGGCCAGCAAGCCGGGGGCCTGAGATGCCACAGCATCTGCTGAGCTGGCAGCGGAGAAGCCCTCACGCTGTGTGGGATGAGCCCACATGAGTACCCTTAGAAAGCATTGGAAGTGTAAGATAAAGGGCATTAGTGTGAAAGGGCTCGTGAATGTGGATGTATCCCACCAAAATAAGACCTAGTTTAGCAAAGACTGCTTCTTCCCTTTTCCCGCTGCTTCAGAGGAATGGCATCAATGGTCTTGTTTCCAATGGCCTCGTTTCTGGTACCGGGCTCCAGGCACTGCCACGGCCTCTCAACCTGCCCGTGCCCGGGAGTGGAGCTGAGCCCCGACAGCCGCCGCCGCCGCCACATCCACGCCGCTTCTCGGCGCGGTGTGTGCAAACCCCGCACGCACACACACACACACACACACGGACACGGACACACATGGGCACACAGACACACAGACACATACTCCGAGGCGGGGGACACCGCGCCGGCCTCGCAGAACCCGCCCCGAACCTCTCCGAGATTTCTTGCCCGCTGCTTATTCCGAAGGCGCGTACGCGATCCCGCCAGGCAGTGCCGGGAGACCCGGGCGCTCCCAGGAGCTCCCAGCACCGGGGGCACTGCAGAGGGGGCGCTAGGAGATGCCAGAAACCGGGAGGGAGCCGCAGCCCTGTTTGTTCACATCCCTCCCGCTGCAAGAGCCTGGAGGGGGCGAGGGGCCGGGATTAACTGTGGGAGGTTACTCGGAGGCTCGGGAGCCTGGCAGGCACATTTCACAAAGTGATGGCACAGCGTGTGCGTGTACCTCCCGAGGGCTGGCGCTGGGGCATTCCACGAGCACTTCGCCCCTCGTTGCCCAATTCGCCCTGGAGGCGGGGACCGCCTCCCCAAAAGCCCAAAAGTACCTCACATGCCTAGTGCGGCGGACGTCTAAAGGTCACCACGAAATGCCGAAGTGCCAAGATGAAGGGCACGGGGAAACGCGACCCTAAGCCCCTCCGGTGCACCGGAGCGGACTCAGGGACCCATCACTCGGTGGCCCCGCGGGTGGGAGTCCAGCGTTTCCCCCGGCAGTGAAATTCAGGGCAGCAGGATGCTCGGCCCCAGCGGGGCGGAGGCGTCCCGCTGTTACCGCCGCGGGCGAAGTGGGAACAGGACGCTGTAGAGCCTGGGCTCTCCGGAGGAGCTGTTCCCGTGCCTGCGGGACTGAGTGTCCCGGGCTCGGGGATCGAAGCCTGGAAGCGCCAGGACGCACATCCCCTTTGTATTCTTTCGAGGGGAGCCGCTTTCGGTGCTTCCTCGGGGAGGACAAACGGGCCAACAAAAAAAAAAAAAAAATTAAACTCTATATCGCATTGCAAAATTGCGTTCATCGGGTTTGGGGAGAAAAGCTGTCCCTGACTTTTACGTTCATTTCATTCTCCCTAATGCCGCGGAAACCTGAACCTTTCTAGAGGGCAGGAGCAACCCGAAGGACTTGCGAGTCAAATCCCCCTCAGCCGCGAAAGCACCTCCTGAACCCGGCTTCCCCTGGCCTCAGTCGATGCTCTTAATTAAAGGCAACTGCCCCTCTTTTATTAAAACCCCGCCGAGAAGGGTTAGGTTCCTACTTCTCGGGAGGCAGACGGCGTGTGTTGGCCGCTGAGCATCGGACTCTCCGACCAGGGCGGGGCAGTCGCTAAGTGCACCCCTGCCAGCTCTGTGTGCACGAAGCACCTTGACAGCGAGAGACGTGGGGTTGTTGCGCCAGTTTGTTACAAATCCATTAAAGGAAAAGCTCGGGTGGCAGGATGTGGACCCCTCTCCAGAACCAACAGTCCACATGCTGTAGACACCCCAAATACCTCGGGTCACCGGCGCGGCTGCTGGGCAGAAAGCGCGGAGAGGAGTGCAGGGACCGAGCCCTGACGGGAGAGCGGGGCAGGCGCTCACGGGGGTCCGGGCTGTGTGAGGCCAGGTGGGCCGCTGCCCCAGGCACGTCCCGTCAGGGATCGCAGCGACATCGCCCTCGGAGCTGGGGGGCGCGGGTGGAGGGGAAACCCTGCGGGGGAACCACGCTAGCAAACGCCCCCGTGAGACTCAGGCAGCCTCCGCGGGCGGAACGGGCCATCCGAAGATAGTCCCAGAACTTCATTTAAGAGCTGGAAACGAGAAACTCGCCTCCCTCTCTCTCTCTCTCTCTCTTTTTTTTTTTTTTTTTTTTTTTTTTTTAATGGGGGTGGCGGGGGAGGGGTGAGAGGGTGGGGAGGGCGCCTTAGCAGGTGTCGTTTGTCCCAGACGGGAAAGCCTCCGCGCCCCGCTGCTGCCCGTCCCGGCGCTGCCGCCCCCGCGGTGCGCGCAGCGAGCGCGCAGGTAGCGAGAGGAAAGCGGCCGCGGCGACGGGAGCGCGGGTCGGAGAGCGCCTGGGCGGGTGCGGACAGCGCCAATGGCCAGGCCCCAGGAACGGCAGCAACGATGCCTGCGGTACAGGAGGGCTTCCAGCGGGAAAAGCCCCTGCCGCTCCTCTTTGCTGTTGGGCGCACGTCGGGCCGCGACGGCGAGCGGTCAGAGAGCTCTCGGCCCGGGGAGCGACCATGGCGTCGCGGAGGACGTGCCGTGCCTCCGTTTGGCAAGGGCCGGTCCTGCTTCCCCTCCCTGCGCAAAGACAGCCCAGAGCGCACTGCGGGCTCGTCGCTTGCTTCACTCAGCTCTTCGGAGCTACTTGGATCAGGGATAATTTGGAAGGACGAGAGGAGAAGTTGTTTTATCTGTTTCCTAAAGCGAATGACCCTTCTCCTTCCTTTTTATTTCTTTTTTTTTCTTCTCTAAAGTAATTTCTTTTTCGATATGAGTACCAAAGATAAATAAATGTGGGCAATTATGCCCTGCTCCCCCCGCCTCACCTATCACTCCGGTGACGTGGGGAAAGACTCGCGAAGAAGCAGGAGGAAATTATGGGCAACGCTAACACCATCGAGTACGCTCCTCTACGGAAAAAAGAACAGAACAACCAAACCCATAAATAGGGGATGGAAGAAAGAGGACTTGCAGCAAAACCCCCCTCTCAAGCCCCGGGGGAGGAGTAGGCAGTAGGTTACCGGAAGGAGCAGAGATTAAGTCTACCTTTACCATGCTCAAAATTAAGAAGCATCCTAGTGTCTGTGCTGCTGAACAGCAAGGAGGCTTTCAGAACGCCGCTTTGCTAGGTAAAAATTACTCCGGGCACCTCTCCCGCAATTCCTCCCCCTCCGCGCACCCCGAAACCTGCCGAGGAGCACGAAATCTACCTGGTCCTGCCGGGCACCTCCACGGAGCAGGCCTGCAGGTTTTCCTGTAATTCCGGGATTCCCTGTTGTAAGCTCTTAAACAGAATATTGAAAACATTTTCCTTATGGTGCCTGTTCTTGCCTTGTAGCGCTGGTACTAAACAAATAAGAAAAGTGTGTTAAAGAGAGGCTATGGTTACAGCATCTTGGCCTAATATTCCCACATATAATTAAAACCATAGCCACAATAATGCATAAATAAATAACAGCAAACAGAAGGGACCGTTCCTGACGAAAACAACTGTTTTGGCTATGTCACTGTATTATTTTATTGGAGAAGTCTACGCTGTTCCCTCCTAATTTTATTTTAATTTATTTTAGTAGGAGAGACAGCAGGGAAAGAAATTATGCATTTGGGTTTTTTCTTTTAAGTCCATGTTTAGTTTTAATTTTCCTGTATTTTAAAATAAACACGTTGGCTGCAGAGTGTTTGATCTTTGCAAGAAGGAAGCCTATATTGTAAAGGAATGTGCAGCAGTTTGGTATGAAAATGGGGTTGTGACTCACAGCTGCAGGCAGAAAAAAAAGGTGTTGTGGTGTCAGCCAGAGGTGTTCAGTCTAATAACTCAAGCTGTAAACTGTATCCTCTAAAATTACTTACGTAGTAAATCACTCTGGAGTTAAAAAATAGACTGGAAAGTGTAAGGGAGGGGGAAAAATCTTTTAGAAGTTCCCTTCATGAAAATTATTTGTAATGATGGGAATTAAGAGTTTAATATCTCCCTCATTTTCTTAAATGTGAGGCTGATATAGTTAATTGCCACTACATAGCCGATGGTGCTTACTCTCGGTCGTTCTCGAAGCAGCAGAAACTTGAAACGCGTGTTTGGGGATAGCTGTTTCATTGACTGCTTTACACGGTTTACAGCTAATTTTGGCCATCTCGAAGAGGAAAAAGAAATTAAAGAGACAGTCAAGGCAGTGAAAAATCTTAACAATTTTGTATCGCAGCGAAAACCCTCGGAAAAGAGCCTACTCCCTCTGCACAGCCGAGGGGAAAGCGCCTCTGACATCCCTTCCTCCCCGAGACACGGCGTGTTTCCATCTCTTTGCCTCGCGTAGTTGTGTTAGTCTGGTAACAGTTGGGAAACTGGGGAGGCTTTGAAAGGAGAGCTCTCTTCTAGCGTAAGAGCTGGGTTTGCAGCACTCCAGTCAGGGAGAGCAGGGGGAAAACAAATTAACACTCGACTCCTGTGTCATCTGCAGCGTTTTGCTGCAAAGGAATGGAGCGAGTAATGTAGCAGAAATCCGAAAGGAGCATCCCAAGTCGAGATGTTGCCTTTCAGAGGAGCTTTTCCCGTTTCCAGGAGCAGTTTCCTTCGCTGGAAAGGAGATGTTGGCCGTGACATTCGGGTGGTTGCACCTCGGCTGATAGGGAAAATAACTTGCTGGGAAGATTTCCATCAACAGACACATTGAGAGATGGGGGGGAAATTAAAATAAGCACAATAAGAAAAAATAAGACAAAAGAAAATTAAAAAAAAAAATTGAGGGAAATGCCCTACGGACGTCAGCAAATGTTTGCGGTGGAAATAAGAAGTCAACAACAATTAAAATCTGGAAGCCACGTTCATTAGTATTCAGCACATACGATCTATCTTTTATGTTTATCTTTCTCCGCGGATCAATATTGTAGCAGCATGTGCCGGGAACAAGCAGAAATCTGGCCACTGCATGTGGCTGACCTTTCCCTCTCTCCCTACAGGTCACATCGTCTTCATCAAAACAGGTCAGATCGTCTTCATAACTATCATCACCTTATGCGGCCACAGCCACGGCTCTCATTAAAACCGGTATTTAATCTAGGCGCTGTGGCTAAGAATCAAAGGAGAAGGGGTGTTTGCCCACACAGAGGAATTAGCAGTCTAGGAAGAAGAAGGAAAAAAAAAAAAAAAAAAAAAAAAGTTGGAATGAAAATTGCTCTTTTTCTTTTCTTTTCTTTTCTTTTTTTTTCTTTTTTTTTTTTTTTTTTTTTCTTTCCCACCGCAAAGTGCTGTACACCGAGATCCAGCCCGAACCCAAGCACACCCGCACGGCTCCTCGGCCAGGAACGCGGGCCGGCCGGCGGGTCGGGCCAAGCCCCGTCCCTGCTGCCCCCGGGACGCCCCGGCCGCGGCCACCCACGGACCTGCGGCGGCTGGGGCGCTGTGCCGAGCCCCACAACATCCGCGCTCGGCGAACCCCCGCGGACAGGTGTCGGGGAGATCCCGTCCCGCGGAGACAAACCCTGCCCGCCTCGGGCTGGGTCACGCCGGGTGCCCCCCGCGGACCCCGCGGCCGCCCCCAGCCCCCTGCGAGGTGCGATGCCGCGCGTGTAAAACACACGCTCAATCACTTACTGGCGCTTGAATTACTCCCCACCCCCCTCCCCTGCTTTAGTTGCCGATTATTTTCTTTTTAACACCAAAAGAGCGTCCCTCCCCCTGCGGAGCGCAACAGCTGATCCCGCGCGTGGGGCTCCGGCGCGGCGAGGGGGCCGCTGGAGGAGTCCTCGCTCCACGCCGGGTCCCGCCGCTCGTTCCTGCCAGTTCCCCCGCGCTCCTCGTTGAAAAGGAGGAGCTCCTCACTGAAAAGCTCCTCATCCCCGCGCTTGGGACCACAGGCGACGGACGCGGAGGATCCTGCTCGTGTTTCCCGCCCTGCGAGGAAGTGGGACCCGCGGTCCGTTTGGTGCCGCGCTTCATTTTCTCGGGACAGCAGTTAGGCAGCCACTTTGAAATGTTTATTAAAGACATGAAACCTCTAGTGAAGGTCTTCCCTCACCCGGTCGTCTTGTCCTTCTTCTTCTTCTCTTTTTCTTTTTTCTTTTCTCTCTCTCAAAAGTATTAAAGACAGAGAAACTGTCCAGAAAATAATTTTTTAAATGAAAAAAAAAAAAAAAGAAAGAAAGAAAGAAAGAAAGAAAGAAAGAAAGAAAGAAAGAAAAGTGAGGAAACCCCAAGCACTGGGGAAGGCTTGCACTTTGGGACAGAGGGGGGCACCGTGCCCTGCAGGGTGGGACAATAGTTCTTGCTTGGTCTGCTGCTAATATGCAGCTCCATCCCTGGTCGTCTGGCTCGGGGAAAAGAGGAAAAAAAACCCAAAAACAATAGGGGGGAAAATCCAAAAGCTAAGAGGAATGAAAAAAAAAAAAAGGAGGGGGGAAAAAAAGAGGAAGGAAAATGAAAGCGACCCACGAAATTAAAAAACACCAATAAATAAAAAAAAAAAAACAACCTTCACAACCATGCGTGAAGATGACAAATAGAAAAATATACATACCTCGCTGTGCCCGGGAGCACGTTCAGCGTGACTTGTGGCTGGGGAGAGGTTTGGGGGAGCCTGCTATGTCTTCATAGCGGGCAGGAAATGTGTACGAGTTTCTGAAAACAAAGGGGAAACTTAAAAGGCTGATACGGGTTTGGGGAGGTCTGGCCAGAGCCAAACGGAGCGGCTGCAGCCCGGGCTGCTGCCCCCCGGCACCGGCGGCGGGGGTTGGCCGCGCACGGGCAGCGCCTTGCCCGCTGCGGAGCCCCGCCGGCACCGGCAGCGCCAGCGGCAGCGCCAGTCTCAGGAGCCGCTCCACGCTCGGGTTCGGGCGAGAGCTCCTGCATTTTATTCTATTTCGGACTGGGCTGTTGTCATGTCTGTTTGCTCGTTGGGAGGTTGGTTTACCTTTGGGTTTGGGTTCGGGTTTTTTTCTGCCACCACCGGCTGCAACCCAAAGCCACTGAGCAGCCAAGCCAGGTGAAGCAGAGCGGGGGCAGGTGAAGGCAGAGCCCTGAACTGCCCTTCAATTGCGGGTGCGAGGGACAAAGCACAGCCTGTTTTGTGGACGGACCCTCAATTTTTTTGGCTCGAGAAGAGAGAGTAATTCCCAGGGAAATCAATCCGTCTTTTCAGGGGATCCACAGGAAGAGTTAGGAGAGGATTCCATTATTAAGAATAACGATAAAAACTAAACCCACCCCTCCATGCTGCTTTTCCCGGTATAAAGAAAGAATCACACCACCGCAGGAAAGCCGGCCAAGTGGGGCTGCCACAGCTGGGCACGGGATGCCGACAGCGGGGCAGCGCCGTGCCTCCTGCTGCTCACCGACCCCGGGGGCCGTGGGGCCGAGGCGACCCGGGAGCCGTCGGGGCAGAGTCGTCGGGGAGTGCGGGCCACCGGCCGGGGCACCCGCTCGCTGTGGCTGGGCATGAGGGGATTGTGGAATGCCAGGGCAGGCTCGGGACTGCTGGGGAAGCCTCAGGCCTCCCTCCAGATGGGCTCCCAAGATGTCTTCAGGGCCAGGGCAAGGAGATTTGGCAAGTGCAGGTTCAGTGTAGGAGACAAAGCTGGGGAGAGGGAGGGGTTTGGGCTTGACGGTGTCGAGGTGGACAAAGGAGAGGGGCGAAGAGGAGGACTTCGGGGCCAGCAGGCCACCCTCGCACAAGGCTGTGAGAGGGATCTTGGCTGCTCTACCACCTAAAAAACCCTAACCCCTGAACATGATAACTTCCCGCTCTCCTTTAAGCGTGGCAGGGCCGGGCCAGGGTCAGGGCACGAGGGAGGCGGGTGGAGAAGGGTTGCGGGCGGGATGCGCCAAGGCGAGGGTCAAGTTCAAGGCCAGCCTGGGTAGGACAGGGAAGGAGGGGGAGCTTACTCAATGCCACAGCCGCCACGGCCGCATCCCTGAGCCTGCCGGAGGAGAGGCATCCCTGGCGGAGGGACTGGGCCTGTCCCTGCTGCCACACGACCTGCGCTTTGGCCGGAGGGAGGCTGCTTACCCCCCTCAAGGATCATCCCTGGGCTCCTCCGAAGACAGAACGGCTCCGAGGGGAGGGACAAGGGGAGCCCAGCTCCCGAGCGCTTCTCTCCGGTCGGAGCTGAGCCCACCGGGGCAGGGCACTGCGAAGCGGGGTTGGTGGCCCTTGGGCAGGGCTGCTCGTGCGCCCCTGGGCCCGGGAGGGTATTTGGGCAGACGGTGTTCGTCAGGGACTGGCTCTGAAGTGGGACACCCACTTCAGCTGTAGGAAGGCCGGCAGGACAAGGAGGGATCCTCTCAGCTGCGTTTCCCATGGATGTCTCCAAGGGGCAGGCAGCATATACCAATGATTTTAATAAATATATTTTTATGTAATATTATTACCGAAAATAAATTAGGTTTTAATAGCAGTCTGATTACCCGGGGAGCTGCCGGGTGCGCGGGGATGGCCGCTCTGGGAGGAGCACGGCCGCCGAGGAAGCTCCAGATCCGCTCCACGTCTAAACTTCCTTGTCAGCGGTGGGACAGGGGGGAGGGGGTGTCTTTCCCTCCCTCCTCCCCTTCCCTTGGGTGTAGGTAACCCTCATCTCACCCCAGAAGTGAGCAGGGCCCCGTGTACCCTCATCTCCTCACCTAACTCCCTCACACCGGCCAGAGACAGCTCTATTGACATTTGAGTACACGGGACAAAGCCCGAAAAACCCAAAGCGACGACCGGCCCGGGGGGGCTAGGCCGGGTGTGAGGAGCAGAGGCTGCACAAGCTGCCGCTGAAGGCAGCGCAGCCACCGCAGGGCGCTCGGAGCCCGGCTCACAGCACTGCCTCTTCGCTGGGCATATTTCGGTGGCTTGACAAGGCCGAACTTTTTCCATGATTTCCCTGCCGCTGTCGCACTCACCTTGTCTGTCCCGGTGCGGCGGGCTGTGCCCGGAGAGCTGCTGTCCGGCTGCCCTGCACGGGCTGCTCCGCCGGCCGGGCCCCAACGTCGCACGTGGAGCCAAACGCCGGGCCAGCATCCCGGGAAAGTCATCGCCCGCCTGCTCTCCGTCCCTCCCTGAACACATTTGACAACCCAAACCGCTCTCTGGGCTAAAATTAAAAAAAAAAATTAAATAAATAAAATATAATTAAAAAAAAAGAGAGAGAGAGAGAAAAAACTCAAAAGGGAAATGTGAGCTCTCGGTCATCACAACTTTCTTCTCTCCCGGGCTGTATGGAGGCTGCCAAAAAGATGACAACACGGGAGGCAAGGGAGCTACGGCTCAAAGCAGCCGAGCTCAGAGCCTTGTCATTGCCCCTCCACCTCCGTCCCGAAACGCCCCCCTTTCTCAGCCTGTGGGGCAATGATCTCCCCAGCCAGACAGGCATCGGGGAGAGACGGGTGAGCCCGAGGACGCAGGAGCCGGATGTGCTCTCGCCGCTAAATATCTTACTAAAGGAGATCTTGCCTTGAAAGGCATTCGGAGAATATCCATACCCTCCCTCACCATTTTCTTTCAGCTCAGAAGCTTCATAAAGTTTTAGGGGCTTTTGTGGTTTTTTTTCCCCTTTTTTCCCCCCCTTTTTTTCCTTCTGGATAGGAGAGCCCAGCTGGAAGGAATCCTCCTTTTCCAGTAACAGCAGAAGTTTTAAAAGCATTTGTCTTGCAGTCGCCACTCAGCTCATCCCATACCTTATAGGAGGTTTCAGAGAACCTTTGGCATAAAAAGGAAACAGGTCGTGTAGTTTCAACACGTTTTATTATATTTCTGTATGCATTACTCTCAAAACATATCACAAGAAATGATGAAACCACTTAAACCTTCAAATAAAAAATCTGAAACAGTTTATGCTCACAATTGTACATATTTATAGTTAAGAAACATTCTTTATAAATACTGTTTCCTCTGTAGCAAGTTAATACCATAATTTAATTACAAATGGATAAATATGGTAACAGGTATTTACAGGAGGAAGGGCGTTATTACGGAAAAGCTAACGGCACGACGTTTATTTTTCCTCACAATCTTCCGAACAGGAACTAACAAATTGAACTTGCAAAAGCACTAAAACATCACATGTAAACCCAGCTAACAGAAAAATACATTCACAAGCGTTGTTGTTCGTGTGTGTGTCTGTGAGTAACAGAATGGAGACTTTGGCACGGTATTTCTTCCCCAGTCTATAGCTGAAATGCAGTTTACAATCAAGTTGCTTCTTAAAAAGGAACACAATATTCAAGATATCACAATTACAAAAGAAACCTTTTTTTTTCTTTCACTTTTTTTTTTTTTTTTTAAGGGATGAACTAAAACAGGAGAAGAGAGAGAAGTGGGGAGGGAGAGCAGGAGAAAAGAAAAGAAGTCCATCACTTTCTCGGGGAGGGGGGGGGGAAGAAAGATTTAAAAAAAAAAAAAAAAAGAAGCAGAAGAAGAAGAAGAAAGGGACCAATCCGTGGTTTACAAACGGGACGATCTTCTATACACCGACAATCCAGGAAAACCTCGTTCCCCACCTCGCCGGAGGAAGGAGAAGGCCGCTATATACACAGTTCGTGGGACGGGAGGGCGCAGGCTGCTCCGGGCAGGGAGGCGCGGGGACCAGAGGAGTTTGAGTCTCTGATCTTTTGTCTGAAGACTCCGGAGGGAGAGTTTCTTTCCACCAGCTTGGGAAGCTTTTAGCTGGGTGATGTGTTGGTGGCGCATGGGGTTGTTTTTCTCTCTCTCTCTCTCTCCCCTTTCCGTTCCTCCGTTGATTTACTCATTCTCTTATGTTTATTCAGCACATAGTTTTTGGAAATTTTTTTGCTGGTTCAAAATGTTTAAAAAAAAATCCAACAAAAAAAAAAAAAAAAGAAAAAAAAGGAAAAAAAAAAAGAAAAAAAGACGCGAAGGCGGGAGGGTGTGGGGAGATGAAGGCCCCCTGTTCCCATCCTGCTCGGCCGTCATTTCGCTGCCGGCGGGTGCGGCGGCATCTCCCGGCGCGTCTCCGGCGGGCTCGCTCGGTCCCTCCTGCCCGCCGCCACCGCCGCCGCCGCCGCCGGGGCGGGGAGGACGCGGCGGGGCCGTGCAGAGCAGTCCGGCGGGGCCCTACACGTACCACTCGTTGAAGTTGGAGGAAAGACCACTGTGGCCGCCGCCGCCGCCGCCGCTGCCGCCGCCGCCGCCGCCCCGGTGCACGGCGGACACGGCCGCCGCCGCTGCCGCTGCCGCCGCCGCCGCCGCAGGGGAGAGGTTGTTGGTGCTCTGCGACTCGGCGCTAGGGGACACCAGCCCCGGGGGGGTGGAGGACTCGTAGCCGGAGCTGGCGGCCGGGGAGGATTCGGAGCCTTGCGGGGACGACTCGTGCACCTGGGGGGCAAAGGCAACACGGCCGGGTGGAGGGGGGATGGCGAGGCCGCGGCCGCCCCCCGGGCGCGCCCCCCGCCGCCGGCCCGGCCCTCCACCGCCCCTGGGCCCTGCGCCCGCCGCCCGCCGCCCCGTCGGGGCGCCCGGCGTGGGGCGGCCGCCCTCCCGCCTCCCGCCGCCGGCTGCGGGGCCGGGTACCTTCATGTGTTTCCGCAGGGAGCTGGGGTGGGTGTAGGACTTGTCGCACATCTTGCACAGGTAGGGCTTATCCGAGGTGTGGACGTGCATGTGCTTCTTGCGGTCGCTGCTGTTGGCGAAGCGCCGGTCGCAGCCTTCGAACTCGCACTGGAAGGGCTTCTCCCCTGCAAGAGAGCGGCGCAGCAGCGGGGTGAGCGCGGCCGCCCCCGCGCAAACCTCTCACAGCCCCGAGCCTAGTTTCCCCGCCCTCGCCCTCCTCTCCCAGTCGCTTCGTACAGCAGTTTCCCAAAACTAGGGGCCGGGCGGCTGTGTCCCGGTACCCGCAGCGCCGGAGGGCCGCGTCGCTCACGCGTTGCCCTGAAGCGAGGCAAACCCCGTCCCCCACCTGGTTTTCCTACCAAAACCCCGGGGATATCCCCGTCCCGGCATCTTGCCTGATTTTATTTCAACCGGTGCCGACACACATAGCCAGCCCCCCCTCCGAAAGAGATTGAAGAAGAAAAAAGAAAAATAAAAAAAAAGAAAAAAAAAGCAAGCATCACCGAGCCTGTTCGCCTCGGTACCAAATCCGCTATCCTGTTTAACTGGAAACCATTACCGACAGATTTAAGGCCGGGTATATTGTTTCGTGTGTGGATATTCAAGATAAACGCACATCCGCTGGGAAAACTAAACGTCTGTAAAATACTTCATTTAATTTTCATAGGGATTCCTCTCGCCCGGCTGCCAGGACTCCAAATGCCGGGGAGTACTTTGGAGGTGAGAACTCCACATTCCCCCGCCTTTGGAAGGGGAAGCATTTAACATTAGATTCCATTAGCACCTAAATTGTTTCTTAAAGACATCCGCTCAGACACAATGACTTCAGTGCGGGCATCTCATGCAAATACATTTCTCAAATTTTAAACCTTGTTAAAGCTCGTCTCGCACCTCGCATCGGGCTTAGCACTTGAGAAAACAATAGGCCTCGAGATTTTTAGCCTTTCTCCGGGTAAATATTTGGAGTGGAAGTCGCTAAAATATTTGGCTGTCTTTTATGAAATAGTCTGGCACGGTTTGAGCCGGCAGGAGTAGTAAATGAATAATAGATGAGGCGGGAGGATGCGTTTATTTTTGTTACCCTTCGGCTCAGGCGATTTTCCATCAGGAAAGCCTGAGCTCCCTCGACCTTCCTCCACCTGATTTGGGTGGAAGTTTCCGAACTTCAAATCCTCTGCTCCCTATTACATAATTTAATAAACTGTTGCAAAAACACCTTAAATCACATCGAGTGAGACTTTAAAAACAGGGTTTTGTTAAATGAGAAAATTTTATTACCTTGCTCACACCATTTAAATTTAATGGAAAACATTCCCAGAAAGGGACTTTTTGCCACTTCTAACGGGATTTAGGACTAATGATTGATTTTGCACGTATTTATATAGTTTCTCTCAGCATCCATAAATAAAAGCCATGCTCACAAGCGATGAAGTTGTATGCAAATACGTTGCATAGAGCAAATGACTAAGGCGTTTCAGATGGATGGATGGACGGACGGATGTCTTCCCGTATTTTAGCAAGATGGCAAAATTTGGTTCGCGCTGTATTCCGCGTTTCTGCAGAAAGACTCCGCTGAGTCTCAGCACAAATCTACAGCTCTCACTCCCAAATTAAAACAAATCAGTAAAATATCCTTTCGAAATCTGGAATGGAGGTGGGTGTATGCTGCTGGGGAAGAAACCAAAACAAACGCAGCCATGTGATGGAGAGGGTTAAAAAAATAAACTGGAAGCCTATTTTATCACCCTCCTAATTTAACATCACTCTGTCTGAGTATCTATCAGTTTACACATATATACACACAGATATATAGGCACGGGCAGAGGGAGGAAATCTGGCGAAAGAAACCCGAATTACCTGTGTGCGTCCTTTTGTGAATTTTGAGATTTTCTGATCTGGCGAAAACTTTTCCGCAGCCAGGGAAGGGGCAGGGGAAGGGTTTCTCTCCCGTGTGCACTCGGATGTGATTGACCAGTTTGTATTTCGCTTTGAAAGGTTTGCCTTCGCGGGGACACTCCTCCCAGTAGCAGACATGGTTGCTCTGCTCGGGTCCCCCAACGTGCTCCACCGAGACATGGGTGACCAACTCGTGCATGGTGCTGAAAGTTTTATTGCAACTTTTTTTGGGGTTGTTCAGCTGCTCGGGATCGATCCACTTGCAGATGAGTTCTTGCTTGATGCACTGCTGCCGCATGTAGCGGAAAAAGGCACCTGGGTGGTGGTGGTGGTGGGCTGCCATGTTCATGCCCATATTCATATTCATGGGGCCGTACTGGTTGTGCAGCTGAGCCGCCGAGTAAGGGTCAGTCCTGGGGCTGGAAACCTGGCGGTACTGATCCGACCGGGCGAATACCTCCCCCGGCAAGCCCAGTCGCATCTGCCCGTTGAGAACATTTTGGGAGGCGTGGGGGCCGTGCTGGTCGTGGATGCCCGGGAAGAGGAGGTGGCTCTGAGCGTCCGTGTGCGGGTGGTGCAGGCTGCCGGCCGCAGGGCCGAAGATGCCGTGCTGTCCGCCGGCCGGCGACGAGTCCCCGAAGCCCCGGCTGCGAAACAAGAAGTCCCGGGTAGAGTTGAAGGGCGCCCCGGAGTAGGAACCGACATGAGCGGCGTGGGGGCCCAGGGCGGCGGCAGGGTAACCGGGCGCCTGCGAGGTGAACGCCGAGCTCTGCCCGGGGGAGAGGTCGTGGGCGCCGGCGTTGAGCTTGAAGGCGCCCATGTGCGCCGCCGCCGAGTCCACGAAGCTGTTCTGCGCCGCCAGGCTCAGCTCCCGGTCCTGCATCTCCGCCGCGGCCGAGTGGTGGTGCCGGGCGAAGGTGCCCACTCCGAGGGCCGGGAACTGCGGGCCGGCGTCCAGCAGCATGTTCCGCGCCGCTCCGGGGACGCAGCCGCTGCCGCCTCCCCGCTACAGCCTCCGCCTCCGGGCTGCCGCCGCCCGCCCGCCCGGGCGCGGGGCCGCCGCCGGTCCGCTCCGCTTCCCTCCGGCAGCCGCCGCGTCCCCCCGCCGCCGCCCGCGCCCGCTCCGGCCCGATGCCGCCGCTGCCGCCGCCGGCGGAGTCGTATCCGGAGCCAGGCAGAGCAGAGTCCAAAGGCGAGCGGAGAACCAAAGTGTATTAAAGGAGCTGAGGCGGGGGCGGGCAGGGGAGGGGAGGGGGAGCAGGGGAGGGACGGGGCTGGGGACGGGGGGGCGGGGGGGGGGGCAAGGCTCGCCTCGCCGTTCCCTGCGGCACACACGCACGCACACACACACACTCACACACACAGACCCGCGCACACGCCGCCGCCGCCCCCCCGCTTCCTCCGCCGCCACCGGGATGTCAGCGCCGCCGACCCCCGCCCGCCCGGCCGGCCCCGCGCCGCTCCCCGCGTGGGCCGCGGCCCTCCCCGCCGCCCCGAGCACCCCGCCGCTCCCGGGCCTCCGCTTCTCGTTTTATCCTCCGCCGGGCATTAGCGGTGTCTCTCACGGAGAAAAACTTGCAGCCGCGGGTTCCCACGGAGCGAAGGGACCCGGGGGGTGCCCCGCGCCGCGCAGCCCCCGCCCGCCGCAGCGGAGGGGGGCGAGGAGGGGGGTGCCGGAGGCGGATTAAAAACAATAAGGGCGGCGGTGGGGGTGGGGAGGGGAGGCGGGGGGCGGGAAGGGGCCGGGGAGTGCCGGAGCGCCGCGAAGGCAGAGTTGCAGCCCCGCTCCGCCCGGGCTCTCGCTGCCTTTCGCTCTTCTGTTTATTTCGGTGGGCGCTGCCGAGGCGGCGGCTTTTTATTTCCCCCCCTCCCCCTCTTTTTCTTCCCTCCCTCCCTCCCCCGGCCTCTCTCCTTCTCCCCGCCCGCACTGGCGGCTCCTCTCCCAACGCCGCCTTCACCCACCGCCCGGCCGCTCTCCCGGCTCCCGCTCATTGGCCCAAGCCGCCCCGTCCATCCGGGCGCCCCCGGCCACCGGCTAATGGCGGAGCGGCCGCCCCGAGCCCTGCCCGCCCCACCGCCCGCCCCGCGCCCCGCCGTGCCACCGCCGATCGCCCCGCGGCCGACCGGCCCCGCACCGCACGGGCCCGCTCGGCGCCGGTGGCTTCAGTCCCTCACTGCCGGTGGCTTCTTGATTTTTTAGGGGAGTCACCCCCTCCCCCCCCCCCCCCCGCCCGTCTCCCCCGCGGCGAGGGGAAGGGGTGGCGCGGGGAGAGGCGCGCCGATCTCGGAAAATATCGATGTACGCTTTGGCATGTGATCCTGCCTCGGGAGGCAAACAAACAAAGCGAGGGGCTTAAAATATAACCCCCGCAGCCCCTTTCCCCATTTCGGCTAAAGCAGATGAAGCCCGTGATCGATAAAGGGAGCGAGGAAGGAATCAAATAAAAGTCGTGTTGACGGGGCGAGGGTGGCTGGGACTAAAAAACCCAAATCAAATAAAAATTAAAATATAAGACGGAACGGTCGCCCTGGCTGTTTGGGCTTTTAAACCACTTATGTGGGAGCAGAGAAGTCGATTTGCGATCTGCGATCTGCATGTGTTGTGAATGTGTATCTACGAGCAGATGCTTTAGGACTTTTCCTTGTGTTTTCTCTTTCTTGAAAAAAAGAAACAGAAACAAACCCGAAAAAAAAAATCCTACCCAAAACCCCACCCTGCCATTGTTATTTGGAAACCGGATTCTTACATGACAGGAATAAAAAGCGTAAAGCCGGCACACACACACGCACCCGCACACACACAGAGCAAACAAGTCCCCTTCCCCTCCCCCTCCAGTAAATACACGTCTGGCCCCTGATTCGGTTTGTTTTGTAGTGGCTGAAAAATAATCATCTCGAGGCCAGCAGCTCGCCAATAAATAAGGCTTTGTAAAAATCAAAGCCTGGCATAACATTTGCCGTCTTAACCACCCTGCACGAAACCTTACGTCTCCATACCCATCAGTTCTCTGCTTGGCGGAGAAGCAACCCAAAATATAAGGGTTTTGTGGTTCTGGGAGTCTTTTTGAAATTCTCCCTTCGATATTCCTCCTGTGACTCCTCATGGCACTAAATCCTAAATCCCACATCAGACACAGGCAGGCTCAAACCTGGACCCACAGTGTCCAAGCAGAAGTTTTACAAGGAGAGATGATGGATGGATGGATGGATGGATGGATGGATGGATGGAAAGCAGGAAGGAAGGAAGGAAGGCAGGCAAAGGTAGCACTGCCTACCAACTAATGTCTTTCCCATCATTGTCACTAAATGGTTAAAATATTTCCAAGACTGTCCGAAAGTGTTTGAAATGTGCCGGTACCGGACATTAGTCTTTGAACAAGTCGAGGATTCAAATTGGGAAGAAGTGAGATTCCTTCTAATCGGAAATGGGCAATAGGAGATAAGCCGAATATTAATGCAGAGCTGCACCTCTGATACCAGCAGCCTTTTTCTCTGTGCTCGCTGTCATTCGGTCCTGCCTTTGCAGGCAGGAGTGTCTGCTTCCCAGATCATGTCTTTCCAGGCTATAGCTTGGGAGCATATGCTGTCCTTGTCCTGACCCCCCAGGCTCCCAGGAACAGACCGCGAACAAATTCTATTTTCCTTCTCTGAAAAGATTTCGAGGCGGAGGTCTGAGCGGAGTCCTCCACCGTTGCTGGGGATTTCGAGAGCCCAAGCTGAAGAGGAAAGCTTGGTCTCCTGCATCGTCTGCCTCCAGATTAGTGAAAAAAATCACACAGAAAACTAGACGTTCGAATACACTTCCCCCCCACCCCAACCCCGATTTAAAATAATTTACCGCATCTGAGATTAGAAAAAGAACAAATACGTGCAAGAAAATTGGCAGTTCAAAACAGTTTTGGAAAAAAAATAATAACAAAGGTGAATATTCATACAGATATCTACCTTCTGGGTTTTCCCCCTTTTTCTTTTTTTTTCTTTTTCTTTTTCTTTTTCTTTTTCTTTTTCTTTTTCTTTTTCTTTTTCTTTTTCTTTTTCTTCTCCTTCCTTCCTTCCTTCCTTCCTTCCTTCCTTCCTTCCTTCCTTCCTTCCTTCCTTCCTTCCTTCCTTCCTTCCTTCCTTCCTTCCTTCCTTCCTTCCTTCCTTCCTTCCTTCCTTCCTTCCTTCCTTCCTTCCTTCCTTCCTTCCTTCCTTCCTTCCTTCCTTCCTTCCTTCCTTCCTTCCTTCCTTCCTTCCTTCCTTCCTCCCATCCTCCCATCCTTCCTTCCTCCCATCCTTCCTTCCTCCCATCCTTCCTTCCTCCCATCCTTCCTCCCATCCTCCCTTCCTCCCTTCCCTTTCTTCCTCCCTTCCTCCCTTCCCTTTCTTCCTCCCTTCCCTTTCTTCCTCCCTTCCCTTTCTTCCTTCCCTCTCATTCTTTTCCTTTCTCTGTTATTATTTTTTTCCCTTCCTTTATATTTTTGCCCCCTTTTTCTTTCTTCTCCTTACCTTATTTTTCTCCATTTCCTGCCTCCCCTCCCCTCGCCCCTCGCTCTGCCTGTTCAGCGGTGCCGGCATCGGGGCGCTTTCGGGGGGATGCAGTGAATTCCATCCGGAGCCCCCGCTGGCTGGCCGCTCTCTGCTATTCTTTCAGGGCTCCAGCCCTACTCTCTCTGCAGGAAACAGAGGAGCTGATCCAAGTTCAAAGTCACGTCGCCGTCCCTCCTAAGAAGTGCTTTATTTGCCTCTGAACCGCAAAACCCCTTTCCCCCATGTCACAGGGTAACATAGGAAGGGAGCGAGGGAGGAAGGGAAGAAGGGAGGGGGGCAGAGGCAGCGGCAGCCAGCCCCGCACTCTCTCGTCGGGCCACCGCCACGAGCACAGCCTGTGGCTCATGGCAGCTTTCGGGGAGGAAAGCAAACGGTCACCCGAAGTCGGTGGTAAACTGTTTTATTGAAAGAAGTTTTTCAACAGGTTTCTGGAGGTGCCAGACCTACAGAGCAAACGTCAGCTTCCCCGGGAAAGCTTTCCTGTCTTTGTAAGTTTTCCAAAATTCGCTTTAAAACTGTTCTTCTCTTGTTCTTACGGGCTGATGATGCGAAAGGAGCTGGAGAGGGGTGTGGAGGGGGGGAGGCGGGACGAGGGGAGAGCAATTTCTTGTTTCCCCTGAACTGTATATATCGCCTGCTCCTTCTAACCCTTTTCCCGAGAGGTGTCATCGCCCTCTGGGGAGGCTCCGCGCCCCCTTTCTCCATCCCCCCCTCCCTGGCAGCCATGGGTGCCGCAGTGGGGGCGCAGGCTGCGGTGGGGCCGGGGGCTTTGCCCATGGGAAGATGCGGCTGGCGACGGCCTCGTCGGGAAAATGAGGCGGAAGGACCCACCGGAGACGGGTGTGTGCACATGTGAGAGAGAGAGAGGGAAAGCGGGAAGAGGGTGTCCTTCCCCCAAACTTCAGTCTTCCAACGCAGTAAGGGGACGAGGTGCGGGGCGAGGAGGGGGAGTGTGGCCGGCCCGTAGCCTGGTGAGAAGAGGCCAGTTGAGCGGCATCACTTGCACCGTTGTCTGTATCACAGACACTCATAAATTCAACAAGCTCATCAACAGGATATTAAGTTGCAGGTTACCTTTGATGGTGCCGATCCGAGCCACTTCTAGGCCGTTCGACCTATGACCCGTGAAGACCACATGTGTTGTCCTCTAGCCTCCCTCTGTAAAACACACACTTCGAGACAAAAGTTCTTTGTCAGGCTCTACCGGCAGAGTAATGTAAAAGAAATACAGGAAATAATGAAAATCTCAGCCAAAGCTGTAACTTTTAAACGCTTTTTTAAAATTAAAAAAAAAAAAGAAAGAAAGAAAAAGGCAAAAAATAAAAATATACTAGGCAGGGCAGGGACAGAAGGAAGGAGCACCTCGGTTTCGTGCCATTAATATTTATTGTTCCTTCAGTTGCATTTATGTATGTATAAAACCCTGCTCTCGGCGGTAATGCCGTGAGACGGCGGGGGCCAGGAGCAGTGTAGCACTTTTTTTCCAGGACGGGAACCTCGGCCGAGCGGCAGCCGGTGCCTCTGCACTGCCCAGCTGCGGCTGAGGGACGCGCAGCGCCGCGTATTTTGTGCGCCCTGCCCCACTGCGCCACTCATTCTGCAGCCAGCACAGACCCGGTGCAACGCCCCCCAAAAAGGGTCTGCCGCAGCACTGCCGGGTTTTATTAGATGCACCTTTTTCCATCTGGAGATACCCATATAAACGTTAGAGGCAGGGGAGAAGCGTCCCAATAAAGCACGATGGACTTTGTAATACAATTTATGCTGTCATTCATAAATAACAATGCCATATGGTAACCATATTGGTTATACAAGTAAAGCCGTCAAAGTGTCACTATTTGATTTATCTCAACAGCTTCTTCCAACGGTGATGTTCAGAGAGAGGGGAAGTGGGAGAGAGAGAGCAGAGCAAAATTTGGCCTGTGTTTCCTGAGACCGCCTCTCTCTTTTACCTCTTTCTTTCTTTCTATATATGGATGGATGGATAGATAGATAGATGATAGATAGATAGATAGATAGAAAAAAAAGAAAAAAAAGAAAGAAAGAAGGATTTTTTTTCCTTATTTTGTCCCTAACTGAGCAAACCCCATAGAGGATGGCCCCTCTTTCCCTGGCGATGTGCGCACTGAACACGACAGCTCCGAAACTTATGCTCGTAAATCCCGGTCCCAAAGGTGCCGCGGGTCCGGGCCCCGACAACCCCTAGCCCCGGATCCTTGTGTCAGCCTCAGGTTCCCGCCTGGACGCACGGAACGACGACATTTAGCACAGAAGACAAATTTTTAAGAGTATAAGTTATCTGTCCGCTGAGCCCTTCCATAAAGAAGGGGTGGGGAGTCTCACTGCCATATCGCTCTTTACTCTCTTTCCCTTTCGTGCCTCCTGCTCTCGGCCGAGGTCCTGGCGCCTTCCTGCTGTCCCCCTGACGGGACAGTGAGCAGGGTACCGTGCGTACGCCCTGCCCGTGTGGGTCTCCGCGGGGCTGTAACTCGGGTGGACTCCACCTCCGATGGCGCATGTTTGGGGAGGGAACCGCGCCACAGGCTCCCCCGCGCCGCAGAGCGGCCCCACGAGCGTAGAAAACCACCCGCGACGGCTCGGGAGGAGGGTTGGCTTTTCTAGCGTATCTGGGGAGTCTTGCGAGTCTTCCCGGGGAAAGCGGCAATCCTTTCTAATGGTTCCCCAGAAGAATGTTTTACACCTTATAAAATATTGCTCCCCAACTATCAATAAGACGTGCATTAAAGACGATTGTTTGTAAATGGTGCTCATGATCATTAGCATACATTTACATAATGCAGCTCACAGCACAGCGTTTTACGGTTAAACACCTCCTAAAGCCGATAGCCCGAGCTCTGTTTATAGAGGAAGCTTTACGAAATAAATTTGAAGGCTTCCAGGCTTTCACCCCGCCTCTGTATCCTCCCCCGATGTCCCTTGGCAGGTTTGCCGGCGAGCGGAGCACTGCGGGAGGGCTCTGCAGCCGGCTTCGCCGCGGGAGCAGGGCGCGTTCCGACCCCCGACGGGTGCTGTCGGGGTTGTGGGGGGCTGTGGGGGTAGCACAGCACGCCTCCCCTCTGCTGCAACCCGAGGACAGCGGCAGCCTGGGCCTGAGCTGGTGTCGGTGGGTTAATGGGCTTTAAATTCTTCATGGCTCTTTTGGAGCTGGCAGCGTCCAAAATTGTCACTGCGCGGGCAGCCACCTTCTCTTCCCGGCGTTTGCAGCCAGTCCTAAAAATGAGCGAACTTCCACGTGAATCTCCATCAACCCCTCCCTCCCCACAGTCACAGGTCAGCTGCCTATTAGCCAGCTATAAAATAATTCAATTTTTTATAGCGTCTCATAAAAAGAAATTGATCGGGGTATACATTTGAATTAAGACATATGAAATCGATGACAGATACACATCACCTGCGTTTAACAGGAGAGGGACAAGGAGGCATGCAGAAGGTTCCACAGAGCTGTGATACTTGCTGTTCACCTCCACAGCATCTCTCATCAAACCATTCCATCTCTGGACCTTCCTCCATCAAGGCACCCAGAATTTGGGGAGGAGGGAGGGCACAGTTTGGATGGACGTGTAGAAAATACATGTATATAAATACCCGTACAGACGTATGGCTACTTTGCGTGAAGTTTTTACTGTGCAATAAAACAATCGAGCAGCCGCTGTTAAAACCCGGGGATCATTTATTCCCATTCCTTGCCTTGCAGCATCACTGAAACCCCCACGGCGGCTACACGAGCCGGGAGCATTGGCTCGTCTCCAGTGGGGGGAGAGAAGGGAGGGAACCGGTGGGTCTCTCTCCCCCTTGAGCTCCCCCTAGAGCCTCTCGCCCCCCTTTTGGCAGCCGTGGGCCAAATCCTGCGAGTTTTGCCCCCGCGAATAGCGGCGGGAGAGGCAGAGGAAGGGGAGCCTGGAGCCTGGCCCAGGAAATGCCGGACCAGCACGGGGCTTCCTTTGAACGCGGCTTGGCACAGGGAAGCGGCCGAGACGCACAGATGTAGTTTCGTCAAGGGGATTAGGTGGCCGGGGAGAGCCGGAGGTGCGTGTGGGTCCGCTGGCGTCCCTCGCCCCGTTTCCTCTCCTGGAGAGGCGGAGAAGAGTCCCTGGCTGCCCCGCAGGCAGGGTAGGGCAGCCAGCTTGCCTGCACTTTCCAGGAGCGCGGGAGCTCAAGGCATTCCCAGGGGGACCAACAGCCTAAAGAAAGCAGATGACATATCAGTAGAAGCTACTTCTCCTCCCACAGAAAAGTCACGACAATACTCCTTTCCCCTTTTGGCTCGCAGGGAAATCCCGGCCTTGCCTAGTCAACCCCCTCAAAGGGCAGCATCCTTTGTACCAAAGGGCCAGTTTCGGCGCTCCACAAAGAGCTTCGCTTTCGAGGACCAGCACACCCCGCACCCCAGGGGCGGTCCTATCGCTGTCCCCGCCCGTCCTCTACCTCTGCCCCCATTCAGGAGAGCTCCTACTTTTCCTGCCTTTTCGTCTGGGGCAACAGCTCAGGGCCGACACCCACCAGCCGGAAACTCCCACATTTCCCAACCTACCGTTCCGACATCCTAAAGAGTCGAGGAACATTTATGCTCGGGGCTGGTATCACTGCGGGGGTTTCACCTCTATTTCGCCGCTGCTGAGTTAGGGCTGAAGTGGATGCAGCTGCCTGGACTACGGCTGGCGGGCCGCCGAGGGGCGTGGGGTGGCTCTCCCCACGGGATGCCCCGGGAAGCCGCTGCGGGAGGAGGAAGCCCCAAAGCGGCAGCGAGCGCAGGCTCCCAAAACTTGGCTCTAACATGTGCCACTTGCCCCCCTCCTCCTCCCCTTCCCGCTTCCTCGTTTATTTTCTAAAGGAAAGGAATCCCAACCCCCGCCGTCTTCTTTTTAGGGAAACTTTGGCCGCCTTCCCCTCGGGCATGAGTACACACAGGCTCGGCCTCGCGTGGGTGTGGGGTTGCGCACATTGTTGCATGAGGGAATGCTTTCCCGCCTCATCCATGAATAAACGTGGCCCTCCAAAAAAAAAAAAAAAAAAAAACCAAAAAAAAAAACCAAAAAACTGAGCACAGACACGAGCAGCGGCGCGCGTGGGCTGCCGCCGGGCGAGGAGAGAATCCCCATGGCCCCGCAAACGTAAACACGGCGGAGCACCTGAGCAGGGCGCCCCGTCCGGTGCCTGGGGAGTAGAGGCAGCTGCCGCCCGGTGCCGCCCGGTGCTGCCGACGGGGGGCGGCGGGGGAGGCGCCGGGGGCGCCCCGTCGGGCCCCGCGCGAAGTTTTGCAAGTGCAACTTCGGGGGGCGGCGCGGGGGGGCCCGGGGGGCGGCGGGGGCGGATCCCCGCTGCGCCGGCGGCCTGAAAGGGAGCCAATCGCGCGGCCCCGGCCGCTGCCAATCACCGCCATCCGTCCAATCCCTCCGGCGCGGTGTCCGAGCCGTATTCCCCAGCGCGCCGCCGAAGTGTGGTGAGGGCTCTGCCAATCGCGGGCGGGCAGAGCGGGGCCAGGGATGCGCGGGGCTCGGAGCGCAGACAAAAGAAGTTAAAGAGCCGCTTAATATATACATGTTTTTGAAGGCGGGTAAAGGGAAAAAAATAACAACAGCGAGCGTAGATGGGCTTGGCTGTGTCGTTATGGAGCCCCCTTTGAGCAAGAGGAACCCGACACTGAGATTAGCGGATTTGGCAGCGGCTCAGCCCCATCCTCACCAGAACATGACAGGCTTCCCGGGGCTGGGGAACCACCACGTCCACCCCCACCACGCGGCCCACCTCCACCCCGGGGACGCGGGCGGCGACCCCGGCGGCGCCCTCACGCCGCTCGGACCCGAGCACATGGCGCAGCCCGCCGCCCTCAAGCTCACGCCCGAGGCGCTCACCGCCGCCGCCTTCGCCGCGCCCGCCGCCACCACTACCGCCGCCGCCGCCGCCGCCGCCACCGCCACCGCCGCCACCACCGCCGCCGCCGCCTACGCGCCGCCCTCCGCCGCCCTCCCGGGATACCCGTCGGGGGAGGCGGCGGGCCGGGACTTTCTCCTGCGGCGGGAGCTGCCCGCCGCCGCCGCCGCTGTGCACGGGGCGCTGGGCGAGCAGCACCCGCCCGCCGGCTCCCCACACCTCCCGCACCCGCCACCGCACGGCGTCTTCATCTCGGCCGCCGGCACCTACGGCGCGACCGACGGGGCGCACGCCGCCTTCCCGCCGCCCGGCGAGCAGGGCGCGCCCGCCGGCCGCCACCCGCCGCTCAACGGGCAGATGCGTCTGGGGCTGGCGGCCGCCGCCGGGGAGCTCTACGGGCGCGCCGAGGCGCACTACGGGGCCGCCGCCGCCTCCTCCTCTTCGGCGTTGCAAGGCTACGGCTCCGTCAACCTCAACCTGGCGGCGGCCGGCCACGGGCACCCGCACCACCCCCATCCCCACCACCACCACCACCACCACCACCACCACCACCATGCCCACGTCGGGGCCGCGGCGGCGGCGGCAGCGGCTGGGGCCTTCCTGCGATACATGCGACAGCCCATCAAGCAAGAGCTGATCTGCAAGTGGATCGACCGGGAGCCGCCTCCTCCACCTCCGCCGCCGCCGCCACCGGGCGGTAGGAAGCCTTGCTCCAAAACTTTCAGCACGATGCAGGAGCTGGTGAGCCATGTCACCGTGGAGCACGTCGGTGGGCCCGAGCAGAGCAGCCACGTGTGCTACTGGGAGGAGTGTCCCCGTGAAGGCAAGCCCTTCAAAGCGAAATACAAACTCATCAACCACATCCGAGTGCATACGGGAGAGAAACCCTTCCCTTGCCCCTTCCCCGGCTGCGGGAAGGTCTTCGCTCGCTCCGAAAACCTCAAGATCCACAAGCGGACTCATACAGGTGGGTTGTTCTTCACACACACACACACCCCCGCAAGGATTTCCTTCCTTTTTTTTTTTTTTTTTTTCTCCCCTTTCCTCCTCTTTTCCTCCTCTCCTACGCACCGCCGAACATGTGACTTTTTCATGAATAAGTAATTCGGCAGCACACGGGCCACGCACACACAGCTACGTACACGCTCCCGGCCCCTCTGCCCTGCACACACGTGTCCCGTCCCCCCCTTCAACCCCCCCTTCACCTTGGGCAACTCCCTCCCCACCCCCACCCCCTCCGCTACCCACCTCCCCGCATCCTGGCACCACCGGATAAATACACCGATTAATAAATAACGCAGAGCCGGGGGAAGACGAGCAGCAGCCCCTGCGGAAGAGCGAGGAGAGGATGAGCACTCGCCCGTCCCTACTCCCGCCGCCCTTGTCCGGGGCACTCTGCGGGGCTCACCCCGCGTCTGGAAAGCGCTGCGCTTTGCCACTTCCCCCCGCCACGCCGAAGGACGGCGGTTCTGCTCTTCCTGGCGGTTCTGCTCTTCCTGCCGCTTCTGTCGGCGGGGACGGAGCCGGGTGGGTGACGCTTGGCCCGGCGGAGATGGGGCTGCGGGGGCTCTTGGGGGCGCAGTTCCCCTGCGCTGCGGGCGGCAGTGGCGGTGCTCGGGTCTGCCGGTACTACCGGGACTACCGGACTGCCCCTGTGACCAGCGTTCCTGGGGCTACCCCCGTACCGGGACTGTCCCTACTACCGGGACCAACGATGCTGCCGGGTGTACCCCCCGCCCTGGGCTACCGATGTTGCGGAACTACCGGGGATGCTGAGGGCACTGCCGGGGCTGCCCGTGCCGCTGGGCTACCGGACTGACGCCGGTCCCGAGGCTTCTGGTGCTGCCTGGGCTGCTCCCACCTGCGGCAGTACCCGCGGAGTCGGGAAGCAGGGAGCGAGGCGGGGGAAGGCTCTCACCGGAGGACGTTTCCCTCCCTTTGAGGATCTGAGAAGCAAACTTCAAAGTCTCCCCGACTGCTCGGCGGGGTACGGGAGGAGGGAGCGGCACCCTCGAATAATGCCTCGGGGGCAGGCGGGGGCCCCTGGAAGGGCTTGGGGTATCTTTGAGCCTTTTAGTGTTTTATTTTTCTGGGTCTGACTTTGGTCGGGTTTTTTTTTGTTTGGTTTGGGTTTTTCCCCCACTTTCTCCTCATTCCTCGCCACTCCCGAAATACGCATTTCCATCTGGGTGTAAAACACTGCCGAAAACGAACGAAGCCGGGATTTATAGTGGCAGACAAATATTATTCCTTGGAGGATACTTAAGGAAGTGGAGTTGCCGTAATTGCTTTCTTGATTTATTGTTTGCTGCTCGGGAAGAGAAAAGCGGCGACCGTACAACGTGTTGTTCCGATGTAAAACCAAATGGCCCATGGCTGAAAGGATTATAGATTTTTATCTCCAGAATATGTCAGGCACGAGCCCATATGTAGCAGCGGAGCCCTGGGGGTGCCTAGTGCTCTACACCCCGAGCTAGGGATGGCGTGTGTGGGGGAGATTTCTCTGGGGGAGAGGAGGGGACAAGGTCTGCCACTTTTTGTTGTTAACGACACCGTGGAATGAGTTAGCTGGAGGCCCGCGGTTTTGTCATCTATTTGAAAAACTAAAGTTCATCGCGGACTCTTCTGGGCTTCTCAAAATCCTTACCCACCTCAGCTCCAAGGGGCAGGCGGGAGGGAGGTGGGAAGAAGTCCGGAGAGGCTTGCGTGGAGGCAGAGATTCAGCCAGAAAAAGACCCCCCCACCAAAACCCAAATACGGATCAGGCACAGTTCACAGCTCTTAGATGAAGTCGAGCATTGCCCCGAGGCAATTCGTGGGACGTGGCTTCTTGCAGTGAAAATTTGGAGAAGTTTTTAGCTTGGGGCTACTTGTAGTCCCCGGGAGAGTGTCTGTGCGTGAGCCCACAAAGAAAGGCTCTATCTTCGCAGAAGGGGTCGTTGCACCAAAGCAGCCCTCAGGCTGGGGGGCAATAGCTCACCTCGAATGACAGCTCTGCCCATGGGAGGGCAAAGGCGACAGGAGTCTTTTTCTACGTATTTCTCCCCACGCCTTCGAGTGGACAAGGGATCCTAAACTTTCTGCCCGTTCCTATCAGATTAATCACTGTCATTTTGCCACTTCAGCTTTAACTTAGTCATGTGCAGCCTGGGAGCAGGAGAGATATACAAACTATTCGTTTATGGGCATTTGGCGCCCGGAGGGGGGGGGAAATAATAACACCATAATTGTATCATTAGGCAATTTTGCATGTTTCTGGTAATCCCTCAGGAAGAAGAAGAGTATTTCCGTAATTCAGGAAGCATTTGTTGTTTGGGACTTTTTTTTTTTTTTTTTTTTTTCCCCCGCAGAAGCATCCCCTCGGGGGCTGCATGCCACGCTCTTCAGCTACTGCCCTATTTTGGGAACAAATCACTGTTCCTAAACTCGGTGCATTCTAGGGGGAATGGGGACCTAGTCCCTTCTGCAATTTTGCTTTCCCCTCGCCAAAGACGATGCTCAGGATGGTCAGGCTTCCTTCCAGCGATTCCTAGACCCTCCAAAAAAAGTGATCCCAAGCCCCATCTGTGCCCCTCCCCGCCGCCAGCGCTGCTACTGCCAGGAGGAGTTAGGGGACGGCGCCCGGCATCTCGCCCCCTTCCGTGGGTTGAAACCACCTACAAATGGTTAAACTCTGACGTGATGCCCTCGTCAGCATAACGGGGACACACCGGGATCTTCGCCAGTCCTGGACTTATGGGGAATTTGATCATTGCGATCTGGAGTCTGGCGAGGGTGCCCACGCGTGAACCCAGGAGGAAAGAAACTTCCCTAAGACTCTGACGGAGTGGACACGGTTTGGTCCAGCTGGTTGGAGCATTTCTCAGGGGGCTGCGCCTCGGGCTCTGCAGGTCATGGTCAGCAGCAGAATGTGTGAACCTTCATCCTTGGGGTAGCACAGACAGAAACTGCCCAAAACCTCCCGTAGATTTGCTTTGTTTTCCCAGAAAAATTAATAGTAATTAAGGAGCAAACGAAGTGACTGGAAGCTTGTCTCGGGGGTGTGCAGAGGTTTTCATGCACACAAGGCATGCGTAAAACCCACAAGACACAATTTTTTTTTTTCCTCCCTTTATTTTTTTTTTTAAGATAAACTTTGCACTTTCTAGTGCTACCACATTGGTGGTAGGTGAGCCGATTTTAATGCATCAAATTGATGCATAAATAGGCTGTGGAGGTGTATGTTTCTATAGTAACAGCCTAGAAATTGCTTCTAAAAATAAAAATAGTTTTCTCATTTCCATTATTATTTTGATAAATAATAAACGTGATACGATCTTACAAAGGGGAGGAGCAGTAAAAGTCCCTTGCTGGTAAGGAGAAAATGTCCACCGAGAGAGCTGCTGGGTTGTTATTTCTGAGCCCTCAGAGCAAATCACATCTGAAAATACGCATCAGCCATGTCTAAAGCGACTCAAGAGTCGCGATAGTAATGACAAAGATTATCAGTGCAGATCCATCTGTGTTGGACTCACGAGTAGCATGGCAGAGTGAGAAAAACTCGCTGTAAGAAGCTTCGGTACGGGATCTGGCACTTTTTTCTTTTTCCTCCGGTGTCTCAGCGAGAGGCATTTACCCAGCCCTATTCGGGAGCTATGAGGAAGGGTCGGCTCGGGAACTATGGGGAAGGACATGGCTATAAGTACCAGAACATATGGATTCCAGGGTATGCTACAGGAGAGAGCGTGTGTGAGAAAGGTACGCCAGGCTAACCGCCCCCGGCTGATTTTCACAACCCCTTTAACTGTTAAGCAATGTGTAAAAACCCTCAAAAGTAGATCATCCGCACACGTTTAGACCCAAATTTGCCCAGGCTAACCAGCTACTCTGCCCTCATCTCCGGTGTCTGGGTTGGTCCCCCCAGCTTGCAGGTCCCCAGTCCGGGCTGCGGGGTGCTCCCTCCTTTGTGCCGGGATGCTTAAACAGGTGTTACTTTTATTTTCCCCAAACTAATTATTCCTCCAGCGCAGTGCCCATTGGGAAAGGATTACGCAGGAGATGTGCCAGGCGAGCCAGGCTGCCGGCAAACGCCAGCCCTCGCAGGCAAAGACATTGAGAGGTTTTGTTTGGGCTCGGTCATTAGAGCGGTAATGAAGGTTTCTCGTGTGCGAGGGGAGCGCCGCGGAGGGCAAACAAGGCCGGGGGGGCTCTGCCGCCGCCAGCCCGGGACTCGGGGCCTGAGGGCTGCCAGCGACGTGTGACAGGCAGCAAAACACGGGGGAAAAGTCGGAAACCTCGGGCATGTCCCGACTGTCGCGACGGGGGAGGAAAAAAGGGAAAGGGGAGGAAAAGAAGGGAAGGGGAAGGGTTACCCTCGCCGCTCGCCCCCGGAGGCCGCGCTGCGGAGGGGCTGCGGTGCGGCGGGCGGGCTGCGGGCAGGGCCGGTAACGGTGCCCTGTGTCCCCTGTGTCCCCGCAGGGGAGAAGCCCTTCAAGTGCGAGTTCGACGGCTGCGAGAGGAAGTTCGCCAACAGCAGCGACCGCAAGAAGCATTCCCACGTCCACACCTCGGACAAGCCCTACTACTGCAAGATCCGCGGCTGCGACAAGTCCTACACCCACCCCAGCTCCCTGCGGAAGCACATGAAGATCCACTGCAAGTCCCCGCCGCCCTCCCCGCCGCCGGGCTCCCAGGGCTACGCGGCGGCGGGGCCCCCCGACGGCCCGCTGCCCCCCGAGGCCGACCCGGCCGCCGAGCCGCCCCGCGGCCGCGCCGCCGCGCTCTCCCCGCCGGTCACCAACCTCAGCGAGTGGTACGTCTGCCAGGCCGGGGCGGCTCCCCGCCGGCCCCGCACCCCCTCTAGCCGCGACACCTCCCCGGCATCCGAGGAGGATGAGCCCCACAGGACTTCGGGAGGCAGAACTGCTCCCTAGGGCCCTGCCGAGCCGTGCCAAGCTGCCGGTGGCCCCGGCCCCACCGCACTGGCCCGGGCTGCAGAGGCAGCCACCTGGCACGGGGGGCTGCCGTGGAAGTGCCATCAGGTTTGACTCGCGCTATTTATTCCATGTACAAAACCCTATGGTGTTTGTATGGTAACTAATTTAATTAAAGAGACTCGGACTTTTTTTTTTTTTTTTTTTTTTTTTTTTTTTTTTTTTTTTTTGTAAATAAAAGCATTAATAACGCCAGGCTGGGCCATCCCAGTCACCCGAGCTGCACAATTTTGCAGCGGGACGGTGCCAGTCGAGATGCCCATCTTCCACTCTGCCCATGCCCATTGCTCTTAACAAGATGAAGCTGGCGAAGGCTGCAAACAGGCAGAACCCAGCCGATCTCTGGAATGGCTCCTTAGTAGCTTAGCTGCCACCCCAGCACCTCCTCTTTGGCCTGGGTAAAGCCCCAGGTCAGCAGCAGCCTCTTGACTGTAAAGCAGCACCTGCCAGAGCTCTGGCTAGTCAAGGACAGGTTGCACATCCCTTAAAATAAAATTAAATAAATGCATTTCCCCACCCCTCTTGCAGTTCAGCTCCTTTGTAATTGATGTTTTCTCTCCCGAGTCGGGGGGTCCCACCTGCACCCAGCATTTTCTCTCCAGCCTTTCTTTCATCCTTAGGCGTAACATTGTGCAAACGATTTACGAAAGGAAAGACAAAAGATGCAGGACTCCTTTTTCACTCCTCCATCGTTTATACTTGTATGGCTCCTAGAACGTAGCCAGAGAATAAAAGAAACACGCTGCTATTTGACAACTGTGATACGTTTTTGATTTTTTTTCCCCTAAAAACCCACACGAAAACTCTGTGAATTTTCCTTTCCTTGGGGTTGGTGTTATTATTACTCTGATTATTATTATTTTTTTAAGTTCGTCTCTCAGACCAAGACTTTGCCTCATGCTCCCTCCAGCCCCCTGGGGGGTTGGGAGGGGGAGCAGCCCCATGGGCCTGAGGAGTCCCGAAGTAGGGCGCAGGCATTAGAGGCATTATCTTTTTATTATTATTTTTATGTATATTATTTCATCTCTCCAACCGAGCTGATGCCTGCGTGCTTTTCACCATCCCCCTGAAGTGGCCCGGCAGAGTCACCTGGGAAGTGGGGACCAGAGCTGCTGGGAAGGAAGCCAGGGTGGGACACAGGCTGGGCTCTGGGCTCGGGGTGCCAACCTCCCCAAGAACCTCCCAACAGCCCAGCCCTGCCCCAAGAACCTCCCAACAGCCCAGCCCTGCAGCCGAGGGCTGCGGGGCACGGGGGACACCCCGGCCTAGAGCCCTTGAGCCAGGAGCGGGGCGCAAACGAAGTAAAGAGCACTAATTCCTCCTCAGAGACCCTGAGAGAAGAAGCGGCAGCCTCCTTCCCCTCCCCCAGGGCTTGTGGAAATGTGTTTTGTGTGCCGTGAATGGTGGATGTCGTCTTGTCATTGTTAATAACGTGTATGTGAACGCGATTATTTTGTACAGTCAAATTAATTTATTTTCTGACATCACCCCTTTTTTTCCTTTTTTTTTTTTTTGACTCCCCTGTAACAGTACAGAGCACACCAAAGAATTATCTTATCAGTTTTGGTGATAGATTGTTGTTTATGATGACGTGGTTTGTACAAAAAAGAAATCATTATATTTTTCAGCTTACTTGAATGAACGATGTAATGTGAAACAGACTCTTCCTGCATGTCCTCCGTGCGGTGTGTTGGTGCTGATAATATATAAATATATGTATAGTTCATAGAGATATTATATTATTAGTACAGTGCATGGTGCTGTCACTCTGGAAGCCTTGAAACGTTGTCTTCATATTGTTGTGTTGGATCTAAAGAAGCAGGCGTTACTTTGAAAACAAACAAAAAACTTGAATAGAAAACAAATTTTTAAAGTTCATTCAATTTGCTTTTTATTCGTTTTTCAAAGCCCATTTGAATAAATAGAAAATAATAAAGTGAGGTATGAACTTTTTAAAAAATAATTTATGTAATGAAATCTTATTAGAGATATACTGGTGCTGATTTATAAACGAACTTTTTAATTTATGCATTTTTTCAACAACAGATTGCACTATACTTTACGACATGGCAGGGTTTATAAACTATGGCTCGGGGGGATATATCACTATTTTTATGTATTTGCTACACGTAGGGTCACACACTTGCCCAACAGTTTTATGACACATGATACCTCCTAAATAACAATAAAAAATGCTAATTTAAAACTTTTCATCTCTGTAAACCCCATAAAAAGAAAAAAAAAAAAAAAAACAACATGCAAATGAATAAAAATATTATTCCTATGCATTGCATGTGCCTTACTAACAGACAAGGGGCAGAGCCAGAGCAAAACACCCCCTTTTCCCCCCGAGGGGCAGCAGGTAGATTCAGATCCAGCCGCAGCCTCGCAGCTCGGCAGGAGCAGCACCGTGAGCTGTTGGGAGTGGCTGAGATACTCCAGCTTTGCCCAGAGGAACGTGCGAGTAAATAGGGTTCTCCATCTGACTTAGCTCTGGGTTTGCAGCCAGGCAGAGGAGGGATGCTCCGGGCAGAGCCAGCCCTGCGTCCCCCGAGGCTGCGGGCTTTGCTCCTGGGGGTGTTTGCCCGTGAGCCGGGCTAGGGGCGGGGGCGGGCAGAGGATTTTGGGGTGCCTGGTCATGGTGGAGCAGCTGGGTGCTCTGCTGCTGGCATCCCGTGCACAGAGGGAAGAGAGGAAGGGACAGGCAGAGATTCGACACAGGCATAGGTCGGTTATTTATACACATGGCATTCTTCATCTCTCAAGGACAGCTAATTGGAATATAAAATAATCAATTAAAATGCTTATTTCTGTTGGGGAAAAAACAAAACAAAACAAAACAAAACAACAACAACAACAACAAAAGAGGGAGACCTTCCTGGCAGTATTCTCTTAAGGATACTCATGAGTTAAATAGCACTACTGTTCGGTAGTAGCCATATAAGCGAAACCGTATGCCAGAAGATGATTCTGAAACACAGAGTGAGGTCAGACAAGAAATAACGCCAGGAAATCACTGGAATGAAGGAGAAGAAAAACCTCGAAGTTTTCAGAAGCTGAGTGAGGACAGGTTTCTCGTTTCGAGAGGGGAAAACTGAGTAAAATCCGTGAAAAAATCCGGACAGAATCGTGTGTCGGCATCCTCCAGGATTATTTCCTCTTTTAATTTTCTTTTAAAATAAAATAAATTAAATAAAACTAGCCCAGAGTGATTGCGCCCCCACCCCGTAATTTATCAGTGCTCGAAAATGACTGGTCAAAATGTCAAGAACAGTTTCACCAAAAGGTTAGAGTGTTTTTTAAGTCAGTTTTGTTAAATGTGGTAAAGGTGAAACAGGTTGCAAAGAGTTGTTTCAAGCAGAATGACAATAACCAACATACGAAGCAGAAAAACACTCATAAATGAGGGCTCCAATCAATGGGAAAACTTATAGCTCCCTAATGAAGTTTCTTGTGAAAAGGAGGGCGACACAAAGCCACCGAGACATGAATCATTCATGGGAAATATAAAAGATAAAAGATATCTGACAATGAGCAGAACCTTGTATAGAGTGTCTAAAACAAGTTTCCCCTTCTTATTTTCTGCTCCCCCCCTCTCCAACCTCCCTTTCCTAGTGTTCCCTGCCCGCCCTATAGAGTTAACATTGACCAGTGCACGTCCTGCCCCACTTCAAAGTAATTTAGCCCAGAACGGAAGGCTTGGCGCTTGGACAATCTTCATGGTGTGTTAGGATTTCTATGGCAATTGGCAAGCAAGACGTTCCCATCTGAATATGGCTCAAAGAAAGCCACTTATTGACACCGAGTTGGCCATCATCAAAGACTTCATCTTTTCCTAGGCGAAACGTGGTACTAGCAAACACTGTTTAAATCATCTACCTTTGTAGTCGCGGCTGGGAGACATCTCGCCACACACTGTTGCTGGCGCTCGGCCCTTTAAAGGCGAGAGCGGCGGTAGCGAAGTTTGAAGGGACTAAGAAATTTCGGGAGTGTGGGAAATGGCATTGCGGGGAGGGGGGCTGTGGATATGGATAAGCGGGCAGTTCTCGGCGGACAGTCGCGGGGCTGCGCCCCTAACGCACCCGCTACGGGCAGGGTGTGGGACGCCGGGCAGCCGGGATAGGCTGCTGCTTTGTCTTTCAAAGGATGGGTGGTGGGGAGAAGTAAGGATTTTCAGGGGTTTTCTTCGCGTGTTTCGTGCTTCTAGAGATGTCGCCAGGGAGTTGTGAAGTGCTGGCAAGGATGGATTGTCACACATTTCCCCCCGCCCCTTCCCCCTCCATCACCCCGGAAAAATATTTTCAGGTAGAGCAGACCAGGACGGACCAGGGAGTGTGCTGGGATACACACTCACACTCACACGCGGACACACACGCTCCCCCTGGCTCGGTCACCCAAACGCCGGCGGGGCGCTGCCACCGCTCCCCCCCGCATCCCGCGTACCCTCAGCACACACAACCACGCTCCCGCATTCACACACACACCACGCAAGTGCCTAATCAGGCAGGGAGAAGTTCAAAGGCAGGTTCTTTGAAATTCAAACTACTGCTTTTATGGTACATCAACATGGAGCGTTAGGATTGCTATGGCAATGAGCGCAGCAAAAGCAAGCTGCATTTAAAATAGTCCACCTCGATTCGAGACACTCTATTAAGATACAGTTGCATTGACCTTTAGTTTCATGCCGTGTTAGCGCAGTCAATTTTCACTTCATCAGAACGTCTCATATTTTTTGGCCTCTCTCCCAGCGATCCTTCCCCTCCCCTTTTTTTTAGGACCCCCCCTTCCCAACTTCAGCAGATAAACAAATAAGTGAGGAAGAAGCTCCATCTCCCGCTCTTCTCCTCTTCTGCCTCCCTTTTTTTTTTCTCCCACCTAAGTACTTTTATTTGCAGAGCGATTGTTCTTTGTTTATTTAATACAAGTACTGTGTGAATGGTGAAAAATAAACACGATGAAAAATAACCAAACAGATGATTCCGCCAAGTGAAAAAGCCCGGACTTAATAAAAGTGCGAAGCAGTCACCGTTGAATGAGAAATCCTTTGAAGTGGAACTTATTATAGGAAGAATACTTTTTGGTTTCCCTAACGACGCTGCTGAATTGAAAGGGCTCGCCTTTGTCAACGATTTGTTCTCCTTTGCCGGGATGCCCGCAGAAATTACTTACATGGGCTGCCTTAACATGCAGCCTGCAAATCAGTAACTTCGCAGCTCAGACTCGCAGACGCCGCTCTTCTAAGGACAAAAAGAAGTCAGGAGGAAAACACCCCAACCTTTCATTCAGCCTCTCATTTTGGGGGGTGAAGGGGGGCGGAGGGAGAAAAGGGGGTCTGGGACGAGGGGGGGAGGCGAGTGTATCCGTGTAGCAACACCCCCCAGTCCCCAGCCCCCGCCCCGCCCCGCCCGGCGGCAGGGACACGGAGCGGGACCGTCCTCCGCTCCGTCCCGGCCCCGGAGGGAGCAGGGGGGTGGCGGAGCTCCTCCGGCAGCACCGTGTCTCTCCTTCCCCCACCCCTGCTCCCCCTTTTTTCTCTTCTGCCAAGTGATTTTCCCAGGCAGAGACATATTTAATAAGGGTCGTTTATTACGAAGGCGCTTTGAAGGGTCGCCCCTGAAGCCCTGTGTCCATTAAAAACATGGAGGTGACATTTAAACCTCGTTTTAAAGGAGCTCTGGGGTAGTTCAATGAAAGGCAACTCGTTTGTCTTATGAGCTTGGAAACAGCCTCCCTTCTTCTCCTTTTGACCACATGGCATAACTCAAAAACAATAGTTCAAAAGTAAAATGGCATCGTGGTGTTCAGCCTCAGACAGGCACCCATCTAGCAGGAGAGAAAAGGGATAGTCCATAACACAATGTGCTTTTTGTGTCCGACTCTGTCACAAGGATTTCGTTGTTTGCTTTAGAGGCTGCGCCTGTTATACTTTCTTGAAAGTGCTTGTGTTAAACAAGAGTTATAAGTCATCCAAAACAACAAACATTTTGATTTTCTTTGCCTAAAGGGTTTTCCCTGGCCATGGGCACCGTGAAAAAATAATGTACTTGCTGAGAAAGGAGCACCAGTAGTAGCATTACAAGCACAGTGCATTAAATATTGAATGACACGAGGGAAAAAAAAAGAACTTGTCGAGGGGCACTCAGCCTTAAAGTCTTTCTTCAACTTTGTCTTCAGTGCCTGTTGGACTATTTAAGATGGTGTTAATTAAGGGCTGCATCTGATTCCACTAGCCCCCAGCTTTGTCTCTTTGCAGCGCTCCCATCAATAGCCCCTCTCAACCGCGGGCTTTACCCACAAGTTGGTTTAGTGGTGCATGTGTCACTTCTTATTTTGAGGCTGAAGAGAAACCCGGATCGTGCATTAAGGGCAACAGGGAGATAGTAATCAAGTGGTGTTGTAGGGCTGGGAGGGGGGTGGCGCGGCGGGGCAGGGACAGGAGGAGGAGGGTGCGCGGCCAAGGCTGGAGCAGGGCAGCAGGGAGCGGAGCGGGGGCACGGCGCCGGGGTGAAAGCCTGTTTGCACATTGCCAACAGCCTGTTTGGCAAACAAGAGGCTGGCGAGCTTAATTTGTTTCAAATTAATCGTTTTCCACGAGAAGAAGAAAGAAAGGGGAAAAAAAAAAAAAAAAACAACAAAAAAACAAACCACGCGTCAAACAGCCCTCCCCAAAATCCTGCAAGGAAACAGGAGGAACTGCCTCAGGTCCCGCGGCAGCCCCGTGCGGGAGCCCACGCGTGGCTGCGTGGGGAGCCGTGGCGTGTGCCTGTGCCCCTGTCCGGCTGTGCCCCGGCCGCATGCAGGCAGCTGCTGGCGCTGCGCTTTGCCGGCCCCGTAAATGAGGCCGACCCTCAGTGCAGGACAGCCCCCAGTGTGCACCAGGCAGCGGGGGGGACACACACAGTCTTGGGGACATCCAGCGGGACGCCTCGCCCTGCATTCACCTTCTCGTGTTTAGGGCCTCGCCGCTCTCCCCTCTGCAGGGAGCACCGAAGCACCCCGCATTTCGGAGAGAAGCCTTTCCCGGGCCCCATCCCTGCGCCCCCGCCCCGGGGGGCTCCTCGAACCCCAGTGGGGCGCCTCGTCCCTCCCTCCCTAAAAGTGCTGGAGGCCGAGAGGGGCTTTGCCCCAGGGGGGCATCGTCTCTGCGCTCAGCAAATACCAACAGCGGGGGTGCAAACTGGGGGGCGGCTCCTCTTTTCTGTACGACTCCTTTTCAATCTGCCAAAGGCACCGGGTGTTGAAAGCAAGGGGGCGCAGAGGAATCCTTTGCAGGTGTGGAGGGGTGTGTGCCCCCGTTCCCCCGGGGTCAGGGGGGACCCACTGCCCCAAAGTGCACTCAGAGCTGAGGTCGGGCTAGGGGACCCCTTAATTGGATGGGGCGGGGGTGCGGGGGAGAATGGTTCACTTCAGTTCTGTCCTGCCCGAGTGGTGAGGAGGGAAAAGCCGAGCGTGAGGCTGGGAAACCCAATAGCCAGATTCTGTTCACCTTCTTCTACTTTTTTTTTCAATCTCTATGTTCCCCCTCTCCTCCTCCTCTTCCTTTCACTCGGCAAGCCCGTCTAAAGCGCTCCAAATGGCCTTTCAAACAAGAAAACCCTTCAAGGAAAAATGGGCACACATCCCCTTCCAGGCACCTTGCCAAAATCTCCCGAGCACCCTACCTGGCATCCTAGCTTAAGTTTCTTCAAGAAGTATGTGTGTGTCTGAGTATGCGAGGGGGGTGGGGGGGTTTCGGGGCTGAGGGGGGGTGGAATTACAGCCGTCCTGTAGTGGTAGGCACAAGTTCAGAGCTCCACTTCTCCCCTCTTTAATTAGGCTGGGGAGAGCCGCGGAGGCGCCTGGTTGAGGCGCAAGCGAGGCGGCCGGGCCGAGCGAGTGAGTACCCAACGCGGCCCCGACGGGACGGGGACGGGCACCCCGGGGGAGCCGCGCCGGGGGGCCCTGAGCTGAGGGGGGAGGAGGCGAGCAGCCGCACCCCGGAGAGAGACGTGGGAGGGGAGGATGAGGGTGGGAATAGCGGGCCGGGGGTGTGCTAGGGGGACTCGCTTCCCCGAACTTGCGGTGCGGGCCGCTAGGCGAAACTGGGGAGGCCAGTGCCGGTGCTGCAAAAGTCAGCCCGACCCAGCTGTGACTTCACCTATTAGCCCCGATGTCTTTCCGAGGAGACTGGCGGAGTTAAACATCCCACAATGGGCGCTCTGGGGCGTCTCCAGCCTGACCTCTACCCGGTTTTAATAGTTTCATAGGAACTTCATTAAATCAATTACTTAGTGAGCACATCATCATTTATTTGTAATTAGAACTGAAGAGCTTGATTTTTGCAGCAGCCCGCAGCCCGGTTCCCAGCGGGGTTGGCCATGTACTACAAGCACTTTTGTTTGCTCTGTGTGTTGACTCGTGGTATTATTCGGCCGCCACAATAAAAGTGTAATCTTCACGTCTTAATCTAGCGTTCAGGGAGGAAAGGAAAACAAACACGGAGCGGACGAGGCACCGGTTCCCCGTGTCCGTGTCCCCCCCTCCTCGGGCCGCCGGCCCCGCTGCGCGCAGCCGGGCGCGGTGCGGCTCCCGGGCCGTGCGGCGGGGAGGAGGGCGGAGGGACGGGAGGGTGGGACGGGGAAAAGGGAGGAAATGGGTCATCCGCAGCCAGGACAAAAGAGAGCGGCTCGGTGCCTTGAAGGGCATGAAAAAATGGTGCGAATCGGCTGCCCGCGGCCCTCGGTGTGCGTGTTGGGGGAAAACCAGCGGGGCTCAGCTCTGGGGGGGCAGTAAGAAGGCTTTCGTCTGGGGGGCTTCGGGGCAGGAAAGGGGACGGGTAGGGGCAGGGAAAGCCTCATCGGATGTGGGGTGGACGTGACTGTGTTGAGGGCGGGAGGTAAAGAGCAAAAACTCCCCCACATAACCAGCCAGTCCTCCTCCGCTTCTCCCCGCAGCCAGAGCCTTGCCATCGCGGCTTCCCACGGGGAGGCGGCTCCACGCGTGGGCCGCCCCACGGCTGCCCCCAGGCGACAGTCCCAGCCCCTTTCTCCCACCGCAGAAGCTGTCGCGGCCGCGTCTCTGCGCACCCCGGTTCGGGCCCTGTGCCGGGCCCGCCGGCGCGGTGAGGGGCAGGGATCCCGGGCCGCCCGGGGGTCGGAGGGCTTTGCAGCCCCTTCCCTCCTCGGGCTGTACTGGTTCCCAGAAAGGCGCTCTCCAGGCAGGCAGGGGTTTGGGGAGTGGGGGCTCTTTCTGGGGTGTCTGCCTGCCGCCCCCTCACTTCCCTCACTCCCTCTCAGCGCGAGGGAGGGAGGGGAGCTGCTGTCCCGTTGGAGGCTGCCCCACAGCCGCAAGCTCCTGGGCTTATGCACGCCACGCGTAGCCAGTCGCGGGTAGGCACCGAGGCAGCGACCCAAGGGAAAAAGAATAAGGGGGCGGGTCGGGCCGTATGTACCCCTGTATGTGAGTAGTACCGTGTTCAGCTCTGTCGACACCCCCACTCTTGGTACTCAGGCGCTGCCCACATTTTGGCAGTTCACCTGCAGAGGGGCTCTCTCGCCCCGCTGCCAGCCCGGTCCTTCCCCACGGAAACCCGTCGAGGTGAACGGGACGAACGGCCCCGCCGGTACTTGCCTGGGTCAGATCCTACCGGCTGAGGGGATGGGGAGATCCTTAATTTCCATCCTCGACGTGGCGAAAGACTGGGTTCGAGGCAAGACAAGTGCAGGGGAGGGTGCAGATGTCACCCGCGAGGGAGCCGCCCTTCACTGCGCCGTCGGTCATCTCGTCGAGGGTGGTGGGTCTCCATCGCCCCTGGCCCGGGCCGTAGGGGAGCCCCCAGCTGCAGGGGCCGAAGTGGGGGGCCGGTGGTGCTGGCAGGGCAGAGGTCGCCGTGCAGGGCTGCCGCGGCGGCTGTGAGGCCGTTCGGATACGGGTGATAAAACACGCCGGGGGGCGGGGGGCGAACCCTCTCTCCCCTCCGCCCCGAAAACACCGCTCGGCGTTAGTGCAAGGGCCAGAGGTTCCCAAATTCAAGGAAATAGCAGGGAAAAGCCCCGTAAATATCATCTGGGAGTCGGAGAGGAGAGAGGTACTTTATTTGAGCGGAACAGCCGGGACGTGAAGGTGATTTTAATTGCTACGTATTGTTAATATTAAATCGCTTAAACATCGAACATATCCAATCTCTTCTGTCCGAAAACGACCGTCCGAGAAGCCGAGCGGGGCGCATTTGTCGCCGGGATTGGGTTAAATGGGAGTTCCCCCGCGATGGCAGCGGGGAGGCGGCGAGGGAGATTGCGCGGGCGCGGAGGTTGCGCGGCGGCCGAAAGCGGTCCCAGGGTGGCAAGCTCTCTTCTTGCCGGGCAGAAGACCGAGCCCGGGACAGACCCGAAACCCTAAAGGTTGAAAAGAAAAAAGTGTTTCCTGTGGGGGAGAAAAACAGTACCATCCTCTCCCCCTCCTCCTCTCAAATCTACAAATCCCGCAACTTAGTCTACGGGGAATGTTCATGCAGATTCGCGGGAACCGGTACATGTTGAAGGGTGCTATTTTTAGGGCATGGGGCTGGAAATGGAGGGATAACCCTAGGCTTTGCAAAGCAAGAGAGCTGTAGATGGGGAAGGCAGCACTGGCTGCAGCCGGACGAGTCAGCGCGTCAGCCGTGGGTGACGCGAGTTGCTCATGGGAGGAGGGAGACAGAAAGAAGGACCTCAGGCCATCCATCCTCCCCGTCCAGCCCAGAGGCTGAATCTGCCGGACAGCGTCGCGGTGCGTGCTCCCGCTGTGCGCGGCTCCGAGGAGCGGAGGCGGCCCGCGGCACAGACACCTGCCCTGACCTGGAGCGGGCCCAGCCCTTGCCCCTGAGTTTTATGGAACTGGGAGCACGTTCCCAGCCCGGACGTGTTTTATAGGCTAAACCCCGTTTGGGTGGGTGGCGGCGCTGCCGCTGTGCCGTCCCGAGACCCCACGGCGGAGGGATGTCACGGGTGGAGCCTCGGGGAGTGGCGGGCAGTGTCCGTGTGGGGCAGCTCAGCACTCCTCGGCCTCTGGCTCCGGTGCCTTCTTCCCCACGGCCTCTCCTTCCTGGCCACGAGTGTTCCTGCTCATGCCTGCCGGTCCCACTTTTGTCCTGCCCGTGCCACCCTCCCAGCCTGTCCTGCTTGGTGCTGCCTGTCCTTGCCTGCCCAGCCCGCATTCCCTGGAACAGCAGCCCTCAGCCTCTGCCCCTGGTGCTCTTCATCACTGGCAGGGAGCTCAAGGACATTTGCTGGGGGGCTGTACCCTCTCGCAGGGTACATCCCTTTCGTCTGCACTAAGGAGGAGAGAAGCTGCTTTCTGTGGGAAATGGGTGAGGAGAGAAGGGTCAGCAGGAGAAATCCAGTCAGCTCTCCCCTGTCCCAAATCTGGAAGCAGCTTCCCGGACATCCGCCATCACCAATCCAGATGGCAGATCGTGTTTGAAAGTTGGGGCCATGCTACCAGATATTTTACAGCAGCTGTTTAATAGTCTCCTACCCAGTTATTAAACACAAATGAGAGTAAATTAAAATGGCAAAGTAAAGCGAAATTAAAAACTCTTATTTCATTCTACTAAAAGACAACATCTAATTAAGGAATATTTGAATTCCACAAAAATGCAGACTCTCCAGAGTGGCATAAGACTTTGCTTTTAAAACTGCAGCCAAATACAAAGCAGCCCAGCTCAGATCAAGCTTAGGCATAAGGGCCTCGACCCCACATGCCAAGGGCCAGGGCAGACCAAAGACAGGGGCCTGCTGCTTTGATTCTACCCCAGCTCAGATACCCTCATTGTGGGAGGCCTCCTTTGACTTTTTTGTTCTCATTTCTTGCAGGACAGGGAAGCAGGCTTGGCCCAGAGCAGATTTTTAGGTTCCAAGTTTGCTGGTGGCGAGCCAGGGCAGCACGAGGCTCTGGCTTCAACAGCCGTGCCCAAGTGCCCAAGTGTGCCTAACTGTTGGGGACAGCTCTTGGATTCTTTTCCCCCCTGTTCTCTAGCACAGAAAAAATCCCAAAAACCCTCCCTTGAAACAGTTCATCATACAATGCCTAAAAACCTTGAATTACTTTATGCCGTCACCCATCCCAGGGCAATCTGCCCAGGATTTTATCAACATTTACTTCATCAGTACTTAGATTTCTATTCTCTAGTTGGCAATGTTCATATGCCAGATACATTTGCCATTTAGTGCATCCTGCCAGGGTTAGAGAAATATAACTCAGGAATGGGATTAACCTGGGAGCATACCTGTGGGATTTGATGCTTGTAGCTGGCACCTGGGATCTTTTCAGGGGTATGAACCTGTCAGGCAGTCCTTGGAGAGGGAACTTTGAGCTGGGTGCATGTAATTCTGCCCCAGGTGGGTCTTAAATAAAAAGTAGAGAAAATGGGAAGAACTTAAGCTCAAATACAAAAATGAACTGTGGGCACTGAGCTCTTCCAATGGGGTAGAGAAGCAGGGAGGTCGATAGTCCTGGTTGTCCAAGATGGTAATGAGCTGGCAAGATAAGGATTTAGCAACATTTTATAGCCATATAAATGGAGCTATGTTCAGTGTTTTGTAAGGTACCATAAAGCATAAATCTCTCTGCCTCTTGGCTTCTCCAATTCTGCTTTGTGTTTTACCCAAAAAGAAACAATGTCTGCAATTGCAGCAAAAACCCCCCAAGACACAGATAACATGTGCACATACCTACACCTGGTTCCCAGCCCTCCCCTGCACACAGGCACCAGTCTCACCCGACTATCCCAGATCATATTCATTAGAAGAATGAATTCCACAGGGATTTTCCCATACTATAAGGGAAACAAAAACAACCTTGAAAGGAAGATGATGCTGCTGGCATCCACTTCTCCCCTGAGCTCTCCAGGGACACCACCACCACCTTGTCACCACAAAGAGCATGGGGCACAAAGTGACAGCAAGATCCCCTTTAATGGCAGATGTGGCCTTATATTAATGGCCTGTTTTGTAGTGTTTTCTTTGTTTTTATTACTTTGTCACTTAAGAAGCAGAGTCTCATCTTTCCTAGGGATTACGGCATTGCTCCCTCCCTTTCTCAGCTGCTTATCTGTTGAAGAACTAAGAATTTCACAAAGCCCATTTACTGTACCTAAAGCAAATTAAAAATCACAAGGTGGAGGATTTTATTTGAAAAAAATTGTTCTGACTGCCAGAAAACATAGGGCCAAATCATTGTCAAGTTCATCTTACCTGCTGCCCTACCAGAAGCATCACTTGCAGCTTGCCCTCTCCCCAAAGAACCTGGGGGTCTGACGAGCCAGCAGGGACAGGGGTGGGGAAGAACATGTATCCCATTCTCTGGCTGGGCAGCTGGGCAGCCCAGATATGGGACTGGAAAGGGTAATGCTGAAATGAATGTGCAGACAACCCAAGCTGGTCCCCAGGAGAGAGGGCTGTGCACGTTTTGTCAGCTGCCTCTGCCCACTGCTTTGAGGAGGGAATCCTTCAGCTCCCAGGGAACCCCACCTCTACCCTTGCTGGGGCAGTGCCCATGCTCTGACATGGCAGGACACCTTCCAGCTCAGGATTCCCCATGGCAACACTGGACTTCTGACTCACAGAGGACAGCAGTACCATTTGCTGTGCTAGCACAGGCCCTGGTGCTCCCCAGTGATAAAAGAGAGCAGTATGACAATACGTGAGCTGCTGGTGACATGGATGTGCAGGCTTGTCTGTAGCTGCCAGCTCTGGGAATGAGTGCAGCTCAGCGCTGGCAGAAGGTGCTTGATTGATGGCTGGGCATTGTGGGGCTACAGTAGATGTGTCGTGCCAGCTTGTGTGTACCCAGTCCAGAAACCCAGGGATTATATCAAAATGGCAGCTTACAACCATGCCTAAATAATAAAGGTGCTTTCTTAGAAGCGCAGTGAACCCAGCCATTTCCTAATGCCAGCACTACATTCGCTTTCCACATTTGCATCTGTGGCTTGTCTGAGCTCCGCATGTTGGGGAATTTAAAAACAATAATTCTTTTTTTTTTCCTTGTTTCTGAATGAACTAGGCTCCTGCAGAAAAATAGCAGGGGCAAATATATTTCTGTTCAGGGATATAGCATTCTAGTCAAGGTATTTGGAGAGTAAAAGCATAAATGTACAGAGCTGTAAAGAGATGATACGTGGGGAAATGATTTTTAAAATGTAGAGGTAAAACCAGGATTACACTTTTCCAAAGCAATTTGTAGACTGTGTGGCAATAAGAATTGGCATGGCAAGTAAATCTTGCTGTGCACATATAGATGCTATAGGGATCCCTCGCCAGCCATTTAAGAATTGAATAATTTTAAATAATTAAGGCTTCAACATGATGGTGTGCACACATTCAGGTGTGATGCATGCTCATATACTAACACAGACATACATGTATGTGCGCACACATATCTTTACAATCAGCACTGCCTGATTATTATTTCATTTTCAGAAGGTTTAGGAATTTTGAAGCACTCTGATAATTTATGCTTACCTATGGGGTCTCATCCATTGGGGTGGCACCTGGTTTATTTCTTGTTGATGCTGATGTCAATAATTTATTTCAATGACCAGAGGGGACGTGCTATGCATTAATGATGGCTTACATTCTCTATACATATTCAGACTTTGACTCCTGAGACTGTGCGTATTTAGTTTGCCAAGAGATGCTGCTGCCTCTCCAGCAGGCATTATTAACTGAGGCAGCATTAAAGCAGCAAGAGGGGCATCGGGAAAATATCACTGATAGCTGAGAAGGGCCAGGAACAGATCATAAACTAAACTTCACTAAAGCTGAAATATACTCAGGACATTATCTTTCAATGAAAGATTATTTAAAACTCAGGTCTTTGAGTGCAGAGATCATAATGGAATCAATTATATTTCAGAGCCAAAATTGTGTTGCCAGGTTATAAACTCACATTTCTGTCATGGTCCACTTGCTGCTAGCTAACCATTTCTTCAGCCACCAGCACTGCATTTTTAAAGGACAGTTTGGGAAATACATGATTGCGAGGAACCAGGGGTGCCAGGGAATCAGTCTAGTTCAAGACTGACTCTTTCTTTTTGTAGCACGGGAGGGAGCGCTGGGCCCACGACACCATCAGCTCAGAGGAGGTGAGGGAAGCACACACAGAATTGCTAACCACATCTCCCTCCATGACAAACTTGTTTCCCTTGTAAGAGGTGAGATACTTCTTCAAAGCACAAAGGAGAGGGGATAACTGGCAGGTGGGGCTCTGTTTGAGCATGCAGAGATTTTCTCCCACTTCCCTGAAGTCTATTTTTTGTGGTTGTGGCTGCCTTTGAAAGGTAGTAATGAGGTAGGAAATCTTCACACTCTTTTTAGCATTGAAGGGTTTCAGAGCAGGACTGATGCAGTGGAAAAGGAAAGAGGAAGTCTGAAACAGGAGAAGTACTTTGGAGTAGTGTAGTTTTTTTTAGTGGCATGCATGCAAATAATTTGGTATTTGTGACTACATGGACATTTAGCAGAGCAGGATAATTTACAAGTTTTCCTAAATGATGGTTCTTGTTGATCATCATTATGCAGACTTGGTTATTCTTGCTTCCGAAAGCCTGTCTTCTTTAGGGTCTCTCTGGCATGATGTAACGTTTTAATTGAAAATATGGATTTCTAACTCAGATAATGTGAACATTGCCCTTAAGACAAATCAACACAGCATTGGCAGGAAGAAAGAATTCCCTTAGTGGAAGCTGGAAGGTGTTTCTTTTCTCTCTTGTGTGAGAGAAATAAAATTCTTCCCCCAGATCTGCTCCAAGAGGCACGGCCTGTGCAAAGGGCTGGGAGCTGGGACCCACAACTGCTAATCCCAGCTCTGACAGACCCCCTTGGTGGCAAATCTCCCCAGCTTCCCTTTCAACACCTGTAAAATGGAGATAATGAGCAGGACATCCTCCCTTCCTTGGGGTTCGGTGTGCTAACTGCCGTGTGCGGAGCTGTCAGGGGCTGCTCCCGCGGGCATGCCTGTGTACAGCCCTGCTCCACACTCTGGCATTTTGTTGCCATTTGGTTGGCATAAATACCCCACAACAGTGCAGTGCTCCAGACGATCACAGGCAGGCATGTAGCAGTCATCCTTTGTTTTCTTTAAATGATTTTAACCAAATAACGTCTCTTTTTTCTGGAGCTGCAGGCAAACCATTTGGCCTCCTGGCAGACAGCTTTTCTGGTCCTCGTGAGCCCACTGCCATTTACTGAAGAGGCTCATGTTGCATTTTCTGCCCCTTTCTTCCAAAATGTTCCTTTTGGGGAGGGGAGGAGGGGAGGGCGTGCTCTTATTCTCATTTATTTCATTTTTTGTGCCCCAGAGCTGGCAGAAAGAGAGCAATGGCTGTGGTGGGGATGCTTCCAGGCTGCACGGGCTGTGCGCCCGTGATTAAGATCACTGTCAGAAAGAAAGCAGCACTTTTAGAGGGTTTTTCATAAAGCACCCAGCAGAACACAGCATGGAGCAACAAGAGATCTGGTAAATGCCAAAATGGCACTCAGAGTGAATTTTTTTGTCCTTGGAGAGGTTTTTTAAAAACTCTTCTATATTGACAAACTGTCAAGGAGAGATATTTCTGATTTTCAGGCTGAAACAAAGCACAATGACTCGCACTATGGCCCTAATAAAGGCAGGCAGGTGAAAAAGAAAGGAGGAAAGAAACACTTGCTCAGCTCTTGCCCCCACATATTTGTCAGTGTGTCTGTGACCTGAGCAAGCTGCTACCTCTGCCCCTCAGCTGCCACTGTGGTGGCCCACAGTGTCACAAGGAAACTGGCCAGGCGTGGCCAAGGCCACCAGCCACCAGCCCTGGACACACGGTAGAACCCTCACCAATGGTTAACTCCATCTCTGCTGCAAAAACGCCAGGAACGCCGAGCAAGGCCACAACTACTGTAACAAAAGCCACTCCCCCCATTGCACCAATAAAGTAATTTCCCCCCGTTTTCTTCCCTGAGAACACCGTGTATGAAGTTGTGGCAGAGAGGGCTCAGGCCACACCAGGGACTGGAATTTAAGAGAACCGAATCCTACATCCACCTCCTGTCCTTGCATTCCATCTTGGAGATAATTGTGTTGTGTCCCTTTTTCAGCTGTCCTGTTTTTTAGGTCAGGCTTGTTCTTGTTATTTGTGCCATACGTAGAACCAAGGGGGCTCCCAATTCACCGTGGTAGTGGTAGTAGTAGTAAAAATTGTAATTATAATTATATTAAGAAACTGAGCTGTAGCCAAAACAAAATCCCTTTTCACACATTCCTATTGAGATGTGATCCATAAAACTGCATTTTTATGTCAACACATTGGCTATGTTATAACCCAGAGGCTGAAATAGGCAAAGGCATAGCTATATGCATATTTATTTTATATCAGCCCATTTTTACACCAGTGTGTGTATGATTACATGGCACATAAGAATTTTATTCTCCTGTGTTCACTGGGATATACATACATAGTAGTGTTCCATTTACACAGCTAATGTTAGATGACTAGTTTGTTATTCTAGGAGGTGTACAGGTAGCCTAACCTTTTTTGATCAGATGCAAGCTGGTCTAACTCTTTTATGGCACCAGAAAGGATCACCAGGCTTAAACTTCACAGAGGCAAGGAATTGGCCCTTGCCACTTGTAGCTTCAAAAAAAAAAAAAAAAAAAAACAAAAAACCAAAACCAAAAACAAAAAACCAAACACACACACAAAAAAAAACCCAACAAAAACAAACAAACAACAAACAAACCCAAAAAAACCTAATTGCAGGAGGTGCTACCACTTCCCTTCTCTGATGTGGCATCTTCCATAGCAGCAGATTGTCTCCCTGGCTCATCAAACCCTGGAGTCAGATGGTTGTCAAGAACTGACTTTTCCCCCTCTGGTATTTTGGCTCTTGGTCTCTAGGTTGGAGGCCACAATTTTCAGCACCTGCTAACATTTTTTTTTTTAACAGATGATAGAAAAGAAAGCTTCCAAATGCAGCAGACACATTCTGCTGTTGCCTGGGTCATCCATGGACCACAGGGCTCATTTGCCCTGGAGATGGGGGGCTAATGATGTCCATGGTTCTGGCAATTATGTGGTGTTCCTCTAGGATGATGGTCAGTGTAGCACCTTTCTGTGAATTCTGTGAATTCTTTGCTGCAGAGGGGAAGCACACTGTGCATGAGCGCTCCTCTTCCTGCTGTAGCAGTGACTCGCTTCTCCAGTACCAGGAGAATCCACACTGACAAAACCTGTAATTTGCATTATTTCAAACACACTTTCATTTAAAATCCAAAGGAAATATTGAACTAATTCAATATATGCAGGTTCAAATTGCGGCACTGCCACAGTAAGAATTCAGATGCTCTGTTCCTTGCAGAGATCATGTCTAAAACAAGTCTTGACATAAGCCCCTGCTTTAATATTTCTGGCAGCTCTCTGTCCCACGACTTCCACCACCCTTTGCTAAGCAAGTCTCTTGCCCCTTTCCCTCTGTTTTTCTTGTGACAGTGTGTGTATTTTAATCCAATGTAACTATTTGTTCTCATAGCCTTCCCTGGCCAGCAGGAAGTAATGGGACCTCTGAACGGCTCTTGAGAGGCAAGGGAAATAAATAAAAGACAAGGAAATTGAAAGAATAACAAAGAACAGACCATCCAGGGCAGGTTTCCATTAGGCTCAGGAGGCAAATGACAACAGGCATGGAAGGCTGCAGATGAGACAAAATGTCTCATAAGGTTTTTGTCACTCTCTGATGACACGGGCTAGAAATAAATATGCCTTTTTGTCTTTCTTCTGAGTCCTAAGCTGATTCAAGGTGGAAATCAGGAGAAATGTAGAAGGTTGGATGTTTGCAGAGTGCATGTTATAGCTGGGACTTCTCCCACTGCCTTTTCCAGTATGTGTGTCTAGAACTACATGTACACATCCGTAACACCAGCCACGTCTCTGTGCTGGTAACTGGTATGGGAGAACTGCATTGCCTTCCTCCAAAAAGTATTTGTTCATCCTTGTCTCAGCCCACAGGTGATGGGTACACATGCTTTTCCCCATCTTGCATTCAGAAGTCACCTTTAAGATCTCTTTCACAAACTCATTTCTTTCAAACACGCCCATCACAGGGTCAGAGTCTGAAGATGAGATCAGAGAGCCCAGGTGAATGTTATTCCCCTCCTTCCTTGCTTTTTAACTTTTTTTTTTTTTTTTTTTTTTTTTTTTTTTTTTTAATGCTTGCAACACTCTTTTTCAGGTTTGGAAATTAAAGTTATTTTCCTGCCAATGTTTTCTGCTTCCATGTGGCAAACATTTTTCTTTACAGTGGAGCAGAAGCCAACATGGCTGCCTCGAGCATGCGTTGGTTTTGTGTATCCTGTCAACTTTTTCCTAGACAAAGTGAACAGTCCTGAGATCTGTTCTGCCTCCCCCTAGCCCACTGGTGTGACAGTCCTCAGTTTTAGCACATCATGCATAAAACTGAGACAAAGTACTGGCTACTTTCTTTCTTGTAAATACAGTTTTGAGGACATTGTTTTATCAGAACTATGAAACTTTTTCCAACTTTCCCCTAAACCTTTCCAAGCTTGACTATACTAAAAAATGTGACCTATTCATCCTAAACTACAGTGGTTATGCCTAAGTAACAAAAGCATGAAGAATAAGGGAAAAGAGCTTCAAGACAAGGCAGGAGTTTTTGTCAGTGCATCTTAAGGACTTCTGTCCATTGTTCTTGCTACATTTGTATTCTTTCCTGCAAGTACATTTATAAAATCAACAGCTACAGTAGTTGTATGTTTTTGTTAATAAATAGGGCTATGCACCACTTCTGGATAAAATTCTTGTTGTGGATGAGTATTACCTCGAAACATATGTGTGTTCCTTTGCCATGGAGAAGTCCCAGTCCATGGGAACTTGGGTAATGAACTGGAGATTAATTAATGCTTTCTGTCATATGTCTGGTTGTGTCTATTAAGGGGCTTAATTATGGGGTCAGTAGCTCTAGGTCCTAAGGAAGTATGTTAGGCTGGTTCTCTCTCCTTTTAACTTTATTTTCATATTTTGCATTCTGGACAACAACAATTACCATATTGTCCATGTACTGATCCTTTTTCACACAATATGAACATTGCAGCCTCTGCTGAAGAGTTTTTAGCTGTTTGCTAAGTAAGAGCAGATGTAAAATGAAAGAAGATTTCAGCTCATAGCACAGACTAAGTGCCAGGTTTCAAAACCTGCATTTTGGAGTATGTTTTAAGTTTTGCTTTAGTTTTTATGGTATCATTGTTTACTCTGTTGTTAACAGGTTTACTTCTGCTCTACCTCTGCCCTTATGATACATGTACTGATGAGTGTTTAACTCTTGTCAGAGTGTGTCTCCCATATTGTGAATAAATTACAGCTTGAAGTTGCCACATTTTGCTCCCATTGAGGAATCATTATTTTATTCATTATGGTGTTGCTATGGCTCTGCCATGATGGACTTTGAGTGTGATTCTGTTGCTCTCATGAAAAAACTACATGAAAAAAATATGGTGTCTTATCCTCTGATCTGCCACCTAGAAATCAAAGAATATGATTTGGCATATAACTAATCAGATAATTGCCAAAGACATATGCCAGGTGGGACAAGCCCAAAATAATTTTGGAAAATAGCTGACAAACCCATGGTCACTCATGGCAGAATGTGCCCCTGCAATTCCATTCAAATAAATCTAGAAATGTCTCCAGAATGACTGTTACTTCATGTCTGCCCTGTTCTTTTGGGGCTACTATTTATTTCTGTCACTGGATTAGACACCGTAACAGAGCGGTGGTCCTGAGAATTGCAGAGATTTGTTCCATGGCCAGCTGGAGTCTTGGATCTATGGCACTGAAGGTTTCCATATGCTGGCAGGGCAGCTAGAGAGGAGAGTTTGGAGAGTAGCAGCCGCTGGGTGTAGAATGAAGACGAAGGCTGGTACTCGTGGCGGTTTTCTGAGAGCTTTTGATTTCACAGCAAATTTCAGGGAAAGGATGAGGCAATATGGGGAGTGAAAGGAAGGGCAAAGGCCAGGCTGCCAGGAGGTCTCTTCTAGATCTCTAGCAAAGAGTGCAGGCCATGTACCTTGGCTGCTAGCTGGAGTCGAGGAGCTCGGAGAAGTCCACCAAGAGGCAAGGCACAGAAATGAATGCAAGCCATCTGACACTGACCTTGAGCTCTGATTGAAGCCAGGTCATTTCTGCAGTCCTTACCTAAACCAGACTCTCCTTGGGCCAGCAAGGTTTTGGTCTCTGTATGGACTGCAGATTCTGGGCTCTGACATACCCTGTGGTGGCAGGTTTCTGCAAAAAACTGATGGTGCAAGGGCATTGCTCAGGGCTTCACCAGGAGAGAGCGAGCACAGGGGGAAGGGATGTTTCCAATGAGAATTTTTTTAAATGAGTGATATGTTGGCTTCAGGCAAATGGTAGAAGGTTTTACTGAAAAGGCTTCTTTATGAGATTGTGGTTTAGCTTGGGGTAGCTTAGAGAAGTCTGTAAACCCCAGGAGCTCAAGGAGTTTGACGGGTTTGACAGGCCTTCCTGCTACTTATGAACAGGAGGCTGGAGCAAGTGTTCTTGAAATCATCTCTCTGTTTTCCATCAAAGCATGCTGGCAAGCCAGAGGAAGAGAGAAACTCTTTTCTTCCCCCATTTTATTTTCTTATATAAAGACAATCTTAGAAATATTTTTTCTGTATCTTTAAAACTTTGCTTTTTTTTGGCTCCTCTCAATACAAAACTCCTGTCCACATTTCTAGGCTTTGGATTAGACCCTTCCATGGAGCCTTGAGCACCTTAAAATCATTACAGCAAGAACCATTAGTGACACACCAAAAACTGGTATACATCACCTCTAAAGAACGTGCCAGCTCTAAAGAGCCGGTCTCTCACCTGGACCCCATTACCACTGTTAAGCCTTTTTGTGTTTATTTAACTGTACCACACTCCACACTCTGCCTTGTACCAAAGTGAGAAAATAATGGAAATTATGAAAATTATAAAAATGATGAATGAAAGCAATTGAAATAATGAAAATGAAAATTACTGTAGAGCTGTACGTGTGTCATGTGCAATGATAGTAAGGGCTGCAGGTCCTGGTGATGACAGGAAGAAGAGCCCTCTTTACTCTCCTAGGTCAACCTATGCCTTCACATCACCCCGATCTTACTCAGTAAGGCAAGTGAATGCCTCTAATTAACATCACATACTTGCCAGGTTTGCAAAGCAAAGGGCTTGGATTTCTGCTCTAACAGCAGTGGCTGCTGCTGCAATGCTTAAGCTGTCACTGGTCAGAGCGCTGTTGCAGTGTTTGAGCTGGGGGTCACTGCCCTGCAAAGGGAAAGCCTGGAAAGAATCCGTAATTCATGAAAAATGTACACATAAGAAGGAATTTCCTATTTCTTTGAATGATAGTAATTTAATTTAAGAAGAAATCCAGTGACGACTTCCTAGGAAATAAATGCCTTTTTGTAAATCTCTGTGGTGAAAGTTGCTTAGCTGAAAATCAGCAGAATTCTTCTTACTCTGGTTTCTAAACATGCCTCCGTTCCGAACCCAGCCCTAAGATTGGGAAACAGAAATGAGCTCTGATAACATGAACAGAATGCTTAGGGCAGAACAAACCCAAGAGATTAAGTTAAATTGCCAGCTGAAGAAACCTTCTAAGCTTTATCAAACATACAAGCTGGAGAAAACTCTGAAAGCGGCATGAGAGCCTGCTAATATCTTCCACGAAATCTTCCAGCCATAAGAAGCTCCTCAGACCTGGGAAAGTCTCCTGCCTCCTGAGGAGAAGGAGCAGCTTAGCTCCAGAGGCCAGCCTGTAATTCCATAGCCTTATCCCTGGCAGCACCTAACCAGCCCACCTTATCCAGCTGGCCCAGCTGGGAGGCTCATGGGCAAGCCACTTTATTCAGCACCAGCTCAAAAAGTAGAAATTATAATCCCACAGGCAGAGCACCAGAGAAGGTTAGCTGGACTGAAGAAAGAAAAGCAGGCCCTTCAGTGTAAATCCTCTAGCTCTATTCTACTCTCCTCTTTTTATTTTCTTTTTTTTTTTTAATATTTAAAAAAAAATATTCTTATTTAGGTCTTTTAATGCAAATTATGTATTTCAACCTCTTAATTCTTGTACAAAGCCAGTTCTTGCTTTTCTGTGCTCACTGTGGTGGACTATGTCCTACCATTCTCAAATATTTTCATGGAACAAACATCTTGTCCTCCTTCTGGATAGAGAGTTATGAAACCTCGGGGCTTCTTTCATATCATCTAGACACTTACCTGGTTTCTTCAATTATGGCAAAGACTGCAAGTCCCAAACTACTTTGTCAGAGCTGTGAAAACACAGTAAGAGGTGACCTGTATGCCAGAATGCATCATCTAAATAGACAAGACAAAGGAAACACTAATGTTCCAGCTGTGCAAAGAGGAACTGATGTATACTGAAATTTCAGAGAAATTTCCACATAGGGAATGTATGCTAGGAAAAAAAATTCAGTTTGGTTCAACTTAGTGCTTTATCACCTTGTGGTTCTCTCTCTGAGTAGCTTTTCTCTCTGGTATTAAATGTTACCTCCCAGGTTTGCTCTTCACAGGTTCAGATCCACCCCGGGGGAGCTGGAGGAGTTATCACCACAGATCACAGATTTCTCGTGGTGGATATGGACCCGATGATGCTCTGAGCTACAGCTAGCTGCATAATCACCCTCCTCACATCCTACAAATGAAAACCAGAGCATCCTCCACATACCTGCATCATTAAACAGCTGGTTACAACCACATGAAACCCTTCAGGAGCTGTGGGAATTTCCCTGTGGCTCCCAGTCTGGGATTTGGGGTGCACCTCCCCCTGTAGTCCTCCCTCACGAAGCATCCCTGTGCTGGTGACTGCCGTTTGCTTGAGTAAGGGATGTCCAACATAGCTTTTCAATTTGAACTCAGCTCCCACTCCACAACTCATTTTTATTTTACTGGGATACCGGTGAAGCTGTAGCTCAGTAACTGATGTTAAGAGAAACTTTTAACACCTCAACAGCAAATGGAGGAGAATGTTTCCCATTAGTGGCTGAGGAAGTAGTGCTCCTGTAACTTCAGTCTTGAAAGCTAATGAAGCTCAGATTGTGGCCGTGGCCTTTGATGTAGAGATGCCTGAGGTCAGTGTAGCTTTCAGAGGTGCCAGTGCTATGCTGTGTCACTGCATTCGTCTGGGCGGGGGCCCAATAACTCTAATCCTGTAATCATGTTTCTGTAAGCAACAGTATTTATGGTGCAGATAGCGGGGGATAGCTGCAGTGGTAATTAAATCAGGGATAGCAGTAGAGGAAAAGCTAATCCAGCCCTGTAATATTTCCAGTAGAGGAAGTTACCGCCAACTACGTCAGTAAATAAGTAGCAAAATACTGGAATCGGTGTAGGGAGAGGGTGTGGGGATTCAAACGCCATGTTTGGCCATCGAATCCATCTCCCTGCCAGGACCCTCATTCTGCCAGGGGAGTGATGTTAACACGCTGGCAAAAATCAGGCAATTCAAATCTGTGCCTTGACACTGCTTCTTTAGCTTCCACTAATACATGGGGAGGGGGGTTAAAGCACCCACTGGTGAGTTTGGCACAGCTAGCTTTGGATTTAATTCCTTCTCTTCATCTGTTTTGCAACCTCAGGCCACATACTATGTATTTCATGTCTTCAAATGTAGGCTGTTTTCTCCCAAGTGCATGTGAATTGTTGGAAAAACACAATGATGTATTCCATTCTAGTGGAGGGGGGAAAGCATGTATTTGAGTGAATATGATTTATCCAAGAGATGAGGAGAGCCTCCAACAAGCTGCTCTGCTGTACTAATGAGTAAGTGTATAAACATTTCTGTTATTTTATTTTGCACAACTCCGTTATAGATAACTCTCTTCTTATGTAGCCTTTGTTAAATCAGAGGTCTTTTATACTCTCACTGTTTTAAAGAGGAGAAAAAATGGGAGTGCTTGGTATACCCCTTTTTGATGTGGATAACTCTAACTTTGGTGGGGATTCTGTGTGCAAAATTGGTCATGAAGAATCCACTCTATATATCAAGGAACAAAGAAAAACCATGGTTTAAAGAAAATCTCATATCAGACTGCAGACTTCAGTTGCATTACTCAGAAATGCACACATGCACATACACAAATAGACTAATATATAGTATGGATGTATACATGTCTAGAAATATACACTCACAAACATATTTCCTTTAGCTCAGTGCCTGAAAGTTCATTTGTGGGCATCCTGATTCTTGATATATTTTTTGTAAACAGAGGGCCAGGGGACTGGAGTATTTCCTTGACTTCAATGGATGATGAGGCTTCAAGCTGTGCCCTCAGATTGGGACCTCTAAGTATCCTGCTGCTACCTAACAGCTTGCTGAAAAATGACATAATTTGTGACATCAGCAATATGCTGCTTTAATAGGGGTTTATAAAGCGGTTCCCACCCTTGTGTGTTAGGACAAAAACATCTATAGCGACTAAATCTGAGGTGCCCCTCCCTGTATTCCTCACACACCTTGCATCCTTTGTGCTTTTTTGGCATATGTGGCTGTAAAGTCCCAGTATGGGAAGAGTGATAAGCAGCCATTCAGCAACATCTGTGTGAGAGCTCCCGCCCCACCAGCGCCAGGGAAGATGTCACTTTTCGGAAGAACGGTGGCTGCCAGCGGGAGGTTCAGGAATGCAGATTTTAATGGGGAGATTTAATTTCAAATACAATTCACAGTTTGTATGCAGTTGAAAAATGTTTATTACCACCCGGATGTTCAGGACATTTCTCAGATGAAATAAATTTCAATTTGGACGATTGCAGCTTTTAAAGCATTTTCACAGCTCTGTAAACAATATGTTTTATATAATTCTAATGGCAACAGTGAAGAACACATCAACTTTAAAATCACCCAAAATAATGCAAAAAAAAAAAAAAACTGTGGCAACTTTGGATAACAGGACATTAGTCTGAAATTGATTCAAATATGAGGGTTATAATGATTTTTGCAAATGTTCCATTCTATAACACAAAAAGGAAAAAAATTATTTGCCTCTGGGGTAAATTTGTTTTAAAATAAGATGCAAACTAAAAAACCTCACATTTTAAAGCACGTAGACATCTTCAGAACCTGACCAGCAGTAGGAATGCGCTTTAACTTGAAAGGTTTGGTGCTCTGGAGTCACTGCTGTGCCACTGATATATGAAATGCAGTCAATACCTGACAGAAAACCCTCCCTGGAAATCACAACTGCCTGGCCACACCTTCAGCATCTACTCAGATTTCTGGGTGGTGGGAGGCTTGACACACTCATGTGAGAAGGGCCTTCACACATGACTCCTTATAAATTAAATGGGAAGGTACCTCAGGAGACAGACATCTCTGCAAGTGAATGCAGAGTGGATGAGGCAGGGTACCTGCCCTTCAGGAGACCATAATCTGGGTTTTCCAGCTCACCACCACTTTGCCCTGAAGCAAAGGTGCTCTCAGTTAAGAAGAACATAGGATAAATCAGGGAGGGCCCATGTAAAAATACAGAGACTTCTTAATTTCACTAAATAGTAGTGTTGTAGAAAGAAAGAAAGAAAGAAAAAAGAAAGAAAGAAAGAAAGAAAGAAAGAAAGAAAGAAAGAAAGAAAGAAAGAAAGAAAGAAAGAAACTTTTTTCAAAGGGAGAAGCTCTTCATTAGTGTAGCTATCTAGGCAGCAAACTAAGATGCAAGAACAGCTTGAAAAATAAAAGGGTGAGAAAATAAATTTCCTATTCCTCCCTTTTTCATTTTAAAAAATTCCTTTTTATCCTCTTGTTTTTGTTCCATCCCAGTACATTTTATAGCATCAAAGATTAGTACAGTATAAAAAATTCCTAGAAAAGACCTCAGGTAGACACCTAGTCTACCCCCTCATCAAGACCCTATGGCAAATGCTTACCTTACCTGCCTTTTCTAGAGAAACATCATCCCTTTTCTTTAGCAACTCACCTCATTGTGCAATTGGTCTTCAATTGGATTCTTTCTTGTTTTACAAATAGTGAAGATGTTCACGGATGCTGAGAAGTGACTCTGCTGCAGGGTATGAGGGAATAGGCATGCATCTGTCCTCTCCACCCCCATTCCTCAGCCCTTTCTCAGCCACTCTCTACCTGTAATTCCCCCACCTCTTTGGCCACATCTCTGTTAATATCTGCTTTGCAAGTTGTTTTACATGCCCATCTACTTTTACTTGGAGTTGGTTTTTGTTCAGGCTGCTAACTGGATGCACCAGAGGAGAAGAAGCATAAGGGCTTCCACAGACAGCTCCGGACAAAAATCACCTCAGATGAGCTTTTGCCATAGGGAAAGATGGTTTGCCAGATATTCTAGGACTGAATGGGAGGCAAGCATGGAAGGGGACCTGTAAAGGCAGAACTCATTGGGTTCTGCCAGCTTCTCTTCAAATGCCATCAGGAGCCCCAGTGATGCAAAGAGGATCACATTGAACTCACAATGCAGTTGGGCTTCAGCCCTGCGTTTACTTCTGTGGTAACAGACATGAAATATGGTGTAGAAGCAAAAAACAATTTCTGCTTTTTTCCATAATGCTGAATTATAACTAACCTTAGCTCTCTGCTGGTGTCTGCCCTGGTTTTATGCATATTGACTGCATCCGGAGGGAAAGCCATGACTTCTATTTCCATACTTGGTTCTCATATGAAATAATGTGGGGAGAGGAGGAGGGGGGAAGATGCAGCTGCAAAAACAGTCAGTGAAACATAAAAATCCCTATTGTTTTGTTGTAGCTCTCAGTGCCCTTCAACTTCTGGGCACAGACAAGACCTCCCCCTGCTCAGGTTCAATACACAGGGGAGCCTCGAGGCTCAGAACTCCCTTCCTACTTTTGCCTAAGCCTTGCTTAGGCAATTGTAGTCAATTGTGCTTTTGTTCACAGAAAAAAAATTAGCCCAATGCATGCTAATTTATAGCCAGGGAAGCAATTAAAAAAAAAAAAGTTTATTATCCTCTCCCCCCTGCCTCTCAAATGGAATGTTACAGCAGCAGGGTTTTTGGTAAACTCGACACAAACTGATGTCTGTGACGGGGGGAGCAGGGCCAGGAACCAAGCACAGGTCTTTACATCTTCCCTCCGCATGAAGTGGGACAGCCTTCCAATTTTCTCTGTCTGCCTATACTCAGGAATGTGCATGCTTTAGGAAAACCTAGGCACAAAGACACACTTATTTCCTTAGGCTTTGTCAGTAAATGCAGTCTCTACACATCGCCCTCACATACCCACTTTAAAAAATGCTTGTTAAACATTAAAGAAAGAATTCCTAATATAGCCACAATGTAGAGACATATTTACCTTTAATTACTGAACTTACTGTGTGCTTTTTCTGTAAATTATGGCATATTCTTAATATTCAACAAAGTGTTAGACACCAGCTAGTCCATATGGGGAAGTAAGTTAACCCAGCTTGCCTCTGGATTTTGCAACTCTTCGCAAAACCTTAGAACTGCACCAATAGAGGGTTTGCCATTAGCACAGGACTGGCCTTTTCTTTCAGGAGGAACTGTTTCTTTCAAAACTGATTGAACAGCAACAGATGTCTCTCCCTACTACATATTTTAAGTGGTCTCTGAGCAGAGTCATGATGTGGAGTTGAAAGTGCCTGAATGCTTTCAAATGAGCAGATGGCTTTTCCAAGTGCCCCAGCAGTCGCACGGGGCAGGCAGGATTGGGCAGCCTCTGCAGGGCGAGCTCCTCTTGAGGCATCTCATGGGCAGAGACCACGGCTCTTCCCTGCACTCCCATCAAGTACCACAGACCTGGGGGACCTTCCTCCAGTAGTTTACAGTAAAGCACAAACTCTTTGCTGGTGACCCACGCTGATGATTGAAGGGGGTGGAAATGATTTTTTCCCCTGGCCTGTGCTCTCACTCAGTAATACCAAAGATGTAATCAGACAGCCCTTTCATGTCCACTGCCACTGGTTTACCTCTCATTTTGCAAGTATTTAATTCTGTATTGTACAAGCAGAGGCCTCTTGGTGACCAGTCTGGAGGCAGGGCTGTCAGTGATGGTCAGATTTGTGCAGAGACACTTGCACTACTGACTGTATCTGAGCTACATTTTTAGGAAGAGCAGGATAT